>NC_136067.1:532438865-537238865 GCF_964261635.1 Lissotriton helveticus
TGATAAATGGGGCAGGTGGGCAATTACCCAACTCTGTTTTAACAATGTGAAGCTTGTAGCATGTGTTGTATACGGGCCTAACAAAGAGGATCCTAGAGTTTTCGAACAGCTAAATATAGCTTTACTAGACTGGGAGGGAGAAGTAATAATTATGGGTGATTTTAATTGCATTTTGAACTGCCAGACGGATACAACACGCCCGGGTAACTACAAACGAATGCCCAAAACTAGAACATCTATCTTAGATCTATGTAAGCTACATAATGTTAGAGATGTATGGAGCTCACTATACTCAAACTCTCCAGGCTATACATACTACTCAGCCCCCCACAGGTTATGTTCACGTCTAGACATGGCTTTTATATCAGACTCACTGATGAGATCCACAACAATGGTAATATATCCATGTATAACATCTGATCACATTCCCATTATGATTGAATTTACTACCTCTTTGAATCGTAAACCACCAAGAGCTTTCACATTTCCTAGGAATCTAATATCGAATACGATCTTCATTTCACAACTAAAGCAACATATTACAGAATTTTTGACTTTTAATAGAAACACTGCTTCATGCTTAACAGTATGGGATACATGTAAAGCCAGTGTCCGAGGGTTTACACAAACCTTTGTCTTGAAACAGAATCATGAAAGATACAAACATAATTTAGCCTTGACCTCTGATATTGCTGCTGAGGAGACAAAACTTGTAGAAGCTCTAAGAGATAATCTATCCACTCTAGGTATTAGCGCAAACCTTAGTCAACTAAAATGTAAGACCAAAGAAACTCTTTTAAAGAAAAGGAGTGCACAGATCCATAAATATAAATTTTCACAATACGAGGGAGGTGACAAAATTGGAAAAATTTTAGCATTTAAAGTAGCAGAGGATAGAGCGGAGTCTATGATTTCTCAAATTTTGGGGGTCGATAATAAAAGATACAATCAGACAGATGATATAATTCAACAATTTGCTAAATATTATGAAATTTTGTATACACCGGAGCATATGCCTAGTGACTGTACAATCGAGAATTATCTAAAAGAAAATCTAACGAATAAGATAACAATAAACGAAGCAGAGGAACTGGCTTTAGAAATAACTAGTGAAGAACTAAAGGAGGCTATAAAATCACTGCCATTAGGAAAAGCTGCTGGTGAGGATACCATCCCTCTGGAAATTTATAAATCATGTTTGGACGAGCTAGTACCTTTCCTTCTAGAAGTAATCATTTATATTGGCAGAACAGGGTCAGCCCCCCGTTCTTGGAACAAAGCAAAAATCATCTTTTTTCATAAAAAGGGTAAACCTAAAGAGGAGATGGGCTCATATAGACCGATCTCCTTGATTAACGTTGATGCAAAGATCTTTGCAAAATGTCTGGCTAGAAGATTGGCACCACTAATGCCTAAAATTGTAAATACGCAGCAAAACGGGTTTATTACAGGGAGGGATACATCAGCCCATGTTAACACGGCAATAACAGCGTTTGACATAGCAGAGGTAGAGACTACTCCCCTTGCTATGATAATGCTTGACGCCGAAAAGGCATTTGATCGGGTGGGGTGGGACTATTTATGGCATATGATGGGATTAATGGGGTTCGGTGGAAAATTCTTAAAAGAGATTCGGGCACTCTATGATAATCCAATAGCATATACTAGTTACGGTGGTCTCACGTCACATTGTTTTTCAATCAGGAGGGGCACACGTCAAGGGTGTCCCCTATCACCTTTATTATTTGCCCTCTCATTTGAACCGTTCTTAAAAGCTTTGGATAGTCAGCCAGGAATAATACCCTTTAAGACTGGTAGGCAAAGTTTAAAAATCACTGCGTATGCGGAGGACATCGCTATCTACTCGACCGAAGTAACTGACTCTCTAAGAGCCATCAATTTTGAAGCATCCAAATTCGGCAATGTATCAGGCTACAAATTAAATGCTCATAAAACCCAAATAATAACTAATTTCGTCCCCCCTCAACCAGTGTCTGAAATATGTAAGATCGTGACATATCTCGGAGTTAAAATCACCTCAAACATTAAAGAACTTAATACCATCAACTATAATAATTTAATGAAGACTACCATTACGAACTTAAAAAAATGGCACCGACTTCCACTAAATCTAATCGGTAGGATAAATCTGATAAAAATGAAAATTATACCTAAATACTTATATTTATTTAGATCAATTCCTTTGGCACAGAATAGGCTTTTTTTTAAACAATTAGATAGGATCTTCTGTAACTTTATCTGGGGATACAAGAAGGCTAGGAGATCGCTAAAGATGTTGAAAAACCAAATCGGATCTGGCGGTCTTAACTTTCCCGACATGAAATTATACTTTTGGGCCTCTTTTCTAAGATGTATGCGATCATTACTGAATGCAGAGGACTTGCTTTTCTACCATCATTTATCATTAAAGGGAGATTCAAAACAATTTCTACTCCGTATTACAGACCCCAACTACTACAAAAGGGTTAAATTCAAGACCGTACGGGACATAGTAAGAATATGGAAGGATATACTTACCCACTGTAAAACTACTATATTTCATTCTCACTTAACTTTGTGGGACAATCCTGGGCTCCCTAGTATATTCAGTGATGGGGAATCTCGTAGGTGGCAACTGAAAGGAATTATGGTTTTGGGAGACTTATATAACTCCCAAGGCATAATGGATTTTCTTACTTTAAAACAGCTATATGGATTGTCCGATATACACAAGTTTAAATACATGCAAATATACGACTTTTTCGTGCGGAAGAATAGAATTAACACTTTGTCGAGTGGGGGTATTTGGGACCTCTTAAACTCTAAAAAAGAGAAATCAATAATTAGCTCGGCATACAAATTCTTTACAGGTTTAAGATCTGACGACAATGATGCACTAGCTAATAAATGGAATTTAAAATTTGGAACTAATCTAACAGGAAAACAAATAAATAAATCTTACACTAATATTCATTATTATGTAAGAACATCTAGCTTACGACTACAACAATATAGAACTACATACATGTTATACTATACCCCAGAAAAAATTTCTAAATGGTCCTCAAACAACATCATGGGAGAGAAAACCAAATGTCCGAAATGTGACGAACATGCGGCAGGTCTCGTTCATATGTTGTTTTCATGTCCAAAACTTGGGAAATTCTGGGAAGAAGTGGGAAAAATTTTAGCAGCAAAAACCTTTCTCAGCTTAGCAATAACAGCCCCTATGGTAATACTAGGCCCACATTTGACAAATCAATCACATCATATACTTTTATCAATTTTATTTTCCTGTGCCAAATTAACTCTAGCCAGGGCCTGGATTAACCCTAACCCACCTAATGCATTGGAATGGTGGTACTTGGTCAATAAAATTAAAACTATGGAGTGTACGTTGGCAGAATTTAGGGGTGTCCGATCGTTAAAGAAATTTGAGAAAATCTGGGGGAACTTAGAATTGAATTGACATATGCAAGACTACTATTTGTGTATATGAGTTTTCTGATTTTTGACTAGTAACTTTACTTAATAACGTGAAAAATGATTCATATATGTTTGATTGTGTATTTACTTGATGAACTGAAACTATTTTTGAATGTTTTGTAGTCTCATACCAGGTGAAAATAAAATAAAACTCTTAAAAAAAAAAAGAAAAAAAAAAAAGAAACTGTTAGATTGTGTCTGCCAGGTTGTAATCCATTCAGAATATGCTTTGGGTATCACCAGTATGACATGAAACTCCAACAGAATGGATGAGTGCAGTCAGATGAGTAATGGAGGCAGAGGACAGTTTACAAATAAGGGAAGACCTGAGTACCAGAACCTAAGCTGATGATCAATGAACCTCAATAGGAAAGAGTCAAACATATTGATATAAAGAAAATGCTTTCTGATTAATTTCGCCATAATTCAAAATCTCACCAGGGACACTTTCTCAAGAAGGAGTTTCTGTCCCTGAGAGTCGTGCACCACTTCGAGAAACTAACTAGCCTCTGTGTTGGTTGAAGTAAGACAATAGACCAAAGAGAAGTTACATGGGAAATGGGTATTTGAGTGAAGAAATGCTCTTTCTGTAAGCAAGTTCAGACTCCATTCCTACATAAGTAGGATTCAATGTCAATTCAAATGAAAAGAAAATATATTGGAAGAAGATGGTTTGCATACTACAGAAGCAGCATACCTTACACCTGCATAATTCTGCTTGGGAAAAAAGGTGAGAGAACATACTTTGTGCAAACATATTGGGCCAAATTTATTAGGATTTTTTATTGGGCTTGAGCCACTTTTGTGGAGTAGCACAGACGTAAAATCGATGTTGAGATTTTTCAAGCCACGCAAATCTAGATCTGTGTGGCTTTTAGTGGCATTTTATCCCAAACGTAACATAACTCAGTGCATAGTCCTAACATGCATCACCTTACATCGGGGATGCGTTACGTGGATTGTGTATAGCTTTCCCATGCATCCACCTATGTATTTTAATGCAAACCCATATTTACAAAAGTCAGTAGCAATGGGTTTGCGCCATAAAGGGGCACCTACCCTAATCTGGCGTAATGAGGAGAAACCTTTTATTTTTCATTGTTTCTTCTTCTTTATGTGCGCTGCATTTTGTCCCACACACACAAAGAGGAATAAGCCTCTCTGAATAGTTTTTGTGCAGGAAGGTACTCCTTCCTGCACAAAAACTATTCTGACCACCACGCAGTCACCCTCCTAGCAAATATGGCACAATTCTGCTCTCTCCATTTGATGCAACACAGCACAGCACAGGAACTCCCATTGCTGCATTTCACTGCACCAAGATTTTAGAAATCCCTGCCATCATTTCTTAGTTGGTGTGGCTTCCCTCTACCAGCATCTCATTGAAGAACCAAGATAAGAGTATGTTTTTAGATCTCGATGAAAGGACTTTTATAAAGTCTTCAATCGTAAAACTGTGGGAGGACAATCCCCCAAATGCACTCAGATCCTAGCAATTTTAGCTGTGTAGTGGCCTATTTGCAAAGGTATTTTTTACTTTGTAAATTAGTAATCCTGTAATACTTTTTTATGTTGCTGAAAGAACCATCTTTTCCGTGGTATTCACCCCAGATTTTTGTTTTTACTACCCTATTCTAGCTGAACCTGTTTATGTTGGCTTTACGACTCTGCACATTTTAATCCAGCTAACTAGTGTTAAAGTGTTTCTACTCTCTCTTGCCAACATGGTTAAATTGGTAAACACCTATTTGCCACAATCTATTTACTTATAAGTCCTCATCAAATGGTACCGCATGCTCCTGGGCTTTTAAATTAAATGCTACCAGTGGGTCTAAGCACACATTGTACCACCAACAAAACACTGTAAAGAATCACTGGATATGTGTATCGTTTTAAAACTGCCATTTCGACCTGTAAATCCAAATCTTTTGCCAAACCTACATCTTCTTAATATTTACAAGTCATCCCAAAGGTAGGCTGTTAGAAATGAGGGTCTCTAGTTGGCAATGGTTTGCACCTTTGTCCAAATAGGGACCCTTCCTTCTAATTAGGATAAGCGGATACACTACTGAAATAACTCCAGCTCAACCCCTTGGTACCTTGGCACCTTGGCATGATCAGTGAGGCTTATCTCAGAGGCAGTGTGTAAAGCATGTGCACATAACCAACAGTAATACAGTGAAAACACTACAAAAGGACACCCCACCAGTTTTAGAAAAAATATTTATCTGTGCAAACAAGACCAACATGATGAAAGACCAACAAACAGTAATCAAAAATATGCACGTTGTAAGAATGAATTTAAATTGCAGTTCCTTGAAGCCGGTAGCTCCGTTCTGGGGCTACCATGGTACTGAAAACAACAGAATCCAACAGTTCGGGCAACCGCGTCGGTACGGACCGTTGTTAGTCTCAGCAGACTTGTATACAGTACCTTTGGTTCCGGCTGACCACGGTTGTGTGTGCCGGTCTTGGCATCTGTCGCAGTTGCAATGTGAAGTGTAGCAGTGTCGTGCGGCATGTGGTGCCCTCAAGTCACAGTGCAGTCAACGGCTCAGTGACTATCATCCAGTGACATCGGGAGACCAGGGCTGCAGTGCGGAGTGATGTGGTGCACCTGGTGGTGCTGACAGGTCACGTGCAAGGGACAGAGCCGGTTGATGGGAGCTGACGTCGGTAGGCCCAGGCTGCGGTGTAGGACGGGCCAGTCCGTTGTTTGACTTACGAGTTACGAGTTCGGTCATGGGTGTCGAGGTCAGTGGGCAGCGACCTCATCGGTGAGACCAGGGTGGTGGAGTGAAGTGAGGCGGTGAGGGGTGTGGTGCCCTCAGGTCATGATGCAAGCAGCTGCTCAGTGACGGCAGCGGTCGTCGTTGTCGGTGAGACCAGGGTTGAGGTGCGAAGTGTTGAGGTGCCCTCTGTGGTGCCTTTAGGACTCAGAACCCACTGCTGTGTCAGTGACGGTGTCGGCTGCTTTCCTCCTCTGTGGCAACTCAAACCCACGGTTCCAGAGGCGGTACCCAGAAGTAACTGAAGTCTTTGCTGTTCCTGAGACTTTGTGAACAGGAGGCAAGCTCTATTTCAAGCCCTTGGAGATACTCAGGAACAAGTGAAGAAAGTTCAGTCCAGTCTTTTTACTGCCCAAGGCAGAAGCAGCGACTGCAGGCCAACCCAACAAAGCAACAACAAAACAAAGGGGCAGTACTCCTAGAAATTCTTCTAGCTCTTCTTCTTGACTTCCAACAGGAGGCAAGCTCTACTTTAAGCCTTTGGGTAAAACTCTAACAGAAGGATGATGAAAGTACCATCCAGTCCTTTCCCTGCCCAAGTCAGAAGCAGCAAGCAGCAGGCCAACACAGCAGAGCACACAGCAAAGTGGCAGTTCTTCCTGACAGCTTTTCCAGCTCTTCTTCCTGGCGGTTTCCTTAGTTCAGCAGTGATCTAAAGTTATGGGATCTGGCCCCCAATATTTCTATCACATTTCCCTTTGTTCTCTTGTGGCATAAGTCTCTCAGCTCAGTTCAAACAAGTTCTGTCCTCTCAGGACCAGCTTCCCAGAAGGTGGAGAAAACATTGCACAAGGGAGACAAGGCCTATTCACGAGCAATGGAAATCACCTTCCACCAATCTAAATGCAGACCAGGCCTTTCCAGGTGATAGTGAAATTCCTCCCACTACTTTTAATGTGTCCCAGGTCTATTCAGCCCAGCTCTGACTCATCCAGAAAAAGCAGGACACACCTTGACCCCCAATGACTGTCTGATGAGAATGCACATCCCCAGCCACTCGAAAGCCAGACACTCAATCCACAACCCAGCAGAGGTACACAGGATGGCTAAGCAAGAAAATACTTACTTATTAAAAGTGTATTTTCAAAGATAGAACATAAAAATCATCTTTAATAAAAGGTGCATGTCTACATTCTGAGTTCAGGCATACTAAACTCCATTTCTCTGTCTCGTCTCAATGGGAAGTTATATGGGATGTTACAAAGTGCCTTCCATTCTGTCCTATGGGACAGATAGCCTTTCCAAGGTGAAAAACAAAATACACTGTATTTCACTATCAGGACATGTCACGCACACTAGTACATGTCCTACCTTTCACATACACCACACCCTGCCCACAGGTTAGGGCCTGGCAAGTGGGTTCATTTGCCAAGTCGACATGGCAGCCATAAATGCACGCAGACACTGCAGTGGCAGGTCTGAGAACCTTTTGCAAGGCTGCTTTTGTGGGTGACACAATCAGTGCCGCAGTATCGACTAAACCCAGATCCTTCTGACTGGGGGTGAATGTTTGCATTGTCCAACATTCCGTCCTTCAACTTTTTTTTTTTTTATTGCATATGTCGACCTAATTGGTAAGGGTATTCCCTGACGAGGGTCCCATGCTCACTACACCACTGGATTAAAGCTAGCCTGGCTGAGGAAGGGTGATGCCCGGAAACCGGTCCCATGATGCTTGTTTCCAATCCAGGGAGGTCCTGGCTTTGCAGCTTAGGCTGGACTGTTCCCACAAGGAACAGGGTCAAGACTGATTTGCATATGTGTAATATTTGGGTCCAAACTGGGATGGTATGGTGAGCAAAAGAATGATCGATTAAACCCAGATCCTTGTGACTGGGGCTGAATGTTTGCATTGTCCAGCATTCCATCCATCTATGGGTTTTTTTGCAGGCTCACTACTAGCAGCATTTGATTTACAGGTCCGGGGCACACACAGTACACTGTACACTGTACTAGGGACTTGGTGGTAAATCAAATAAGCCAATTATGGACACACCAATCCATAATAACAATGTACACAGACAGAATATGCACTTTGGCACTGAATAGCAGTGGTAAAGTGCCCAGAGTCCTAAAAGCAACAAAAACAGGGTCAAAAACAGAAAACCAAAAAGCAAAAAGTCTCGGGGTAATCTGCAGAAATAGCCAAGTCTAACACAGGCCCTAACAGCTAATATAGCACGGTAAATGGCATTTAAAAGACGGGACATGCATAGTTCATATTTTACATGTCCTGGCAGTAAAAAACACCGAAGTCAATGTTCGCTGAAGCCAGGCAAGCTCGCATAGAGTAACACTGGGTTACCTTATTACATTTAATAGTGTCATATAGCTCCTGTATATCCTAATATCGTGTTAAGTTAGCATAGATACATTTGAGGTTTAAACGCCATTTTTCTTTCTTGCAACTTCTGCACACGACACTTAATTGTTGACTTAGCTTTCAACCTAGTAGTTTGCCGTGGTGTATGTGAGAATAATATGTTATTGCTCTGATATCAGCTTTGCTTAATAAACTATGTCTGCACGAAGAGTGCTGAAGTTTCAGGAACAACACGATATGGAATTGTTATGAGGTCTGATCTCCACACCTTCATAGTCATAACACAAGTGCAGCCTTTGCCAACTCTGGTTTCAGGCGGGATTGATATTGCTTTGCACGGGGCACATAGAACACACTTGATGCGATGCACATGCAGAGAGAGCTGGTGTATGCTGATGTGATTCCTTCATGCTAGGACACTAAGGTATGGGCCCGCCCTAAAACAACCCAAAGAGACCTTCTTAGCTAATAATATAGTATATGTGTTAGGGAGGGTGAGATATAAGTGTTGTTAACTCTTATTCATTACAGCATGGTAACATGCTGTCACCATTCGCCTTTTATGCCTTAGTAACTATGCTGGTAATTTTGCTACTGATAATAAGTATACTTGTATTATCTAAGATACTGCGCCTGAGAAGACGGCATTAGTAAATAAACATTTCAAATGCACATGTGTCTTCTTTACTCCATGTTCTGGTTTGTAATGATAATATAACGAAAGAGTGTTCATGAGTTCCACGTACCCTGAGGTACAGTAAGTTCATGTTCTGGTTTGTCTAAACATTGGGAGTTTGATATGTCCAATGAGACACTGTAGCTAGCTTGGTAAGGGGTGAGTTGGATACTAAGGTGAGTTTTGGGACACCCTAATTTACCGAGGTTCCACTCCTCTGTGCACAGTTCTGTGTGAGAACAGAAACCCTGCGACAATAGGAGATAACCTCAGTTTGGGATCAGCTATGGAAATGCTTCTTTCACTCATTTGAATTAAAATGTTAAATCCTCTTTAATGGTAAAGTTGAATTTTTCATGACTTTCTGAGAAAGTTGGAATTGTACTGCCTAAACCAATTGTGCCTTTTTTTTACTAGTGTCCATGGTGACATGAATGCTAATATCCATCCTGTGGTGTGATGTGCATTCCTCCCAGACAGGAAACAAAATCTCTTTGGGTGTGGGGAAGGGTGTTCCTCTCCTGAATAGGATGGTCCAGGGTGGGTTGTACCAATCCCATACTGTGCTTCAGTGAGTAGCCTGAGGGCTGTACCCAGCCTCGTCCTGAGAAGATGCCCGCCCTTTTACATTCATCTCAAACCTGGGCCCGTCTATCCTTTGTTTCATTAGACAAGCTAGAGTCAAACCCATTGAAAAGGGAAGAACTAGTTTTTTGGGTTAGACAAAGGCACAACCCCCCCTCCAGCTCCCCCCATTCAAGCTGACACTGGGTATTAAAGTGGCACACTCAGAACCTGAAATGAGAACACTCGTAGATATGAGAAGATTAAGAAGAAAGACTGCCTTGATGTCATAAGAAGGAAGACTGGGCCTGCTTGTCTTGAACTCAAGAACCCAAAAGCGACTCCAAGGGTCAGTTAGCTGACCTCCTGTTTGAGCTACAGGGATAGAACTAGCTTTCAGAGGTCTTTCCTTCTTTCCAGCTGACCAGACTAAACTGGACCTGACCTGGTCTCCTCTGCTGGCCTCTGTGGGAGAGCGGCCTGAACCCCCAACTGCTGTCCTCAAAGTCTCTAGACCCTTCGCTGGAATAAGGGTATACTTCTCCTTGCTCAACTGGCGGCTTCGCTGGATCTGACACAGTGTGAAACAGACCTGCACCGGGCCACACATCGCAGCATTGAGCAGCTCCTGAAATACATCTTGATGGGCCAGACACAGTGTGACGTAGAGCTTTGCATCCCAGCACCATACAGCCCCTGCACCAAAGACAAAAGGCGGAGCTCTCAGTGGGCCACTCCTGATCCCTTACCCGGCCTGCACTTTTTTTAGGCTGACTTGAACTTTTGATTTTGTCTTGGTCTGGCACGACCAGATGCCTGCAATTCATGTTTGTGCCGTCTGACACTATTTTCCCCGTAAACTTTAAAAACTCATAACTCCTGTTCTATTAATTGGATTTTTTTTAATTTGGTGTCATTTTATTGAATAAAATATTCTTTATTTTTAAGAGTTGGTTTGGAATTCTTCTTCGATAGTGTTTTTATTTTATTGCTGGTTGAGTTGTAGTGTAGTTCCTATTATCCCAATAGGCTCTGCGCATTGGAATAATACCTTCAATAGTATAGGCCTAGACCAGACGTTAACTAGGTCTTCTATTGTCGATATTAGACTTAAAGTTTTGGGTTAGCCAGCTAGCTCAGAGTTCACTAGAAACTTTCTCGAATAGGCAAGGAGGAGTTGAACCTCCCTGGATAGACAAGAAGGGATTTAGTTTCTGACAACCATAGAACATGACAACTTTGCTCTCCCCTAATCAAGAGTGTATCTCTAGAGTCGTGTGAAAACAAAAGACAACTTATTTTACTCAGTCAGTACGTGCATTCTTAGTCTCACCAGATTGTAGAGAAAAGGAAGAGACGGGCGTGTTCAATAAAAGATGTTATTTATTGATCAGTCTCTTTTCTCATACAAGAGAAATGGATCGATATTATCGCAATACTTATGGTTAAGTAAAGTGCATACAATAAAAGCAGAAGTATAAAATAATACTGTAAAAACATTTATATGGTTTCTAAGCCATAAGGTGGTTTAAAATGGATAAAATAGATACATACACATATACATTTGACTAATCGTACTCAACTGGTGTTTCTAACTACGCCTACCCCGGTGTACCTGACCTAAGCCTAATACGTGGGCGGGAATAGAAAGTAGCAGTTTAAGTTAAGTTTGTTTTGCCAAGTGACTGACTCAAGAATTCTCTGCAAGGGGTTATTCAGTTCTGTACCTGGAATTTAGGATGAATGAGGGATGGTATCTCTTGTCTCTGGTCTCGATATTCCAAGCTGCCTGCGAGGGCTGCTCGGAAGCGCCGGAGCTGGATTTCTCGGCAGGAGAAAGCAGCGTCTCGTTCTCAGCGCGTCAGGAAGGCGGGGCTGCGCCAGCGGGGTCTGCTCTGCTCTGGGCTTCGGCAAGTCTGGCTGCTCCGATCTCGTCACCACCGCGTGTGTTTGCTTAAGGCAATACCGGTAATATTTATACCTGTAAGGTGCCGAGATTGACGTAAGGATGGACATAGATACGTCAATAAGGATGTCATACGACTTGGTCGTTAGCACATTCTTTTGCTGAAGTTCTCGATGAAATCAAAACAATGGCCGCAGGGTTTTTCCCAGGTTGTCATAGGTTTGATTTGTTTTGAGAACTCCGTATGCCTTATCAGGGGCTGGAGGAATATCGCTTGTCTAATTAGATGGCAAGCGTTATGACCTAATCAGATAACACGTTCCTGTGCCGTAGTGTGGCTTAATCAGATAACGGTTTCTGCATCATGGGATGGCTGCTAGTTAACTTGTTAACCAGAACAGGGTCAGGAATAGGGGGATCGATACAGAACCTATAAGAATACATCACACCCACTCCACGCTAACTATGGCCATGTTTACGAATCTAGGCATAGTAAAACATACTGTAGAGTATCGTGTATACCTTACCACCCCAAAATACATGTAATGCATTTCGAATAATGTAATATACGGAAAAAAAATATTCACATGTACTATATGCACTCAAGCTGTAGAATAATGCTAAAGTAATCACGCATATGTATACATTATTGCTAATTGGTATATGAGAATTTACACATGAAATGGCTCTTAATACAGAAGAAAAAAGGTTTGAGACCATTTCATCACAGAATAAAAATAATTATGAACATACCAGCGGGCAGCTAATGTCTATAAAGTTTCTAAAAATAGAAATTTTAGTTCTCTAAGAATAGTTCTTACTTTAAGCAGAAGATAAGTGTCCCGAAAATTCGTAAAAATATTTTGGGGCTGCTGAAAAAATCGCTGTCCGTGAACTGGAGGGAAAATTGTTCATGTTATTTTGCTATTAAGTTGAAGGCCAAATTCAGGGTGTTGGGAACGCCGTGTGCTAGCTTGCTTAAAAGTCTCTATTTCTGTTCTGGTGAGAACATCATATCATTTAGACTGTCGAAAAAGCTGTCAACAGCTTCCTGGGAGAGTTCCACTAACTCGGAAAAAGGTGTAACCATGCATTCGTGCGCATGATTGTCTCCATTGACGTTTTGATTAGTATTGCTGACAGAAGGTCGTACCTGATCGATGCTGCTTTCATCTTGAACTCCACTACCCCTTAATCGTAGTGGTGAAGTTTCCACGAATGCCGTCATCAGGATTGGCAGCCGTTGAGGGCAGCACAAAGCATGAGCCTTTATCGGACCCAACAATGTTTCTGCATCCATAGGCGCATCCGATTGTAGCGTCAGACAGGTGTCCAACACGCATTCTTAATACAGGTAAAACACATCGATGCCACATTGGTCGAAATGAAAGAAACCAAGTCATGTTCAGGTCTCTAAGCTGGGATAGTCCCAGGATTTTTGATATCCGGTCCCGGTATCCAATGGCTCGGATTGTTTCTTCCCTTGTCGCAGGTGTTTTGTCTGTGACATGGTTTGCCATAACGAAATATCAGGACCAAGAATAGGATTCCTGCAATTAGTCCTAAAATGAGGGGAAGTCCGCCAAAAATCGAATGGACGAAATCTGGAAAAATACCCAGTATGGCTTTGAATGGTGTTAATGCCATCGAAAATACTGTCTTAAATACTTTTGAGACTCCACTGGTATCAGAAATATTTAAGATTTCATTCAGGATTTCTGCGAAATGTATGGGGGAATTAGTTGATAACAATGAGTGAATCTCTGCAGTCGTCCTTGCGACTAGGAGATCATACGTTTCTTTTGATGACGTGAGTCTGGTCGGCGTCTGAAGAAGCACTGTTTTCATTCTGCTTAAAGTATCTATTCGAATAGAAGTAATTTTCAAGTTAGGCCATGCCCTTGCCTCCCTGTCTGGAAAGGAGCTGGGGAACAATGAGTGTCCACAGCACATGACCTTCGCAGTCGTAGTTACGAGATAAGGAGTCCCGGGCATAAGACTACAACATCTGCGATCCACAATTAGAATGTAACTCCCGTTATAGAGTCTTTTAAGGAATGGTTCTATCTCTGTTGCAGGTGCGCCTAGCTGGTGACATGAAAGGTTATTTGAGTTCCCTTCACAGGCTTCATGCAAACTAATTCCATTACACAGAAGTGTACCGCTTAGTGACATCGCACAATTATTGCCACTAAGAAACACTTTCTGTCCTTTATTACTGACACATGCATGTGAATAGGGCAAGTTCCATGTTGTCTTAATGTACCCTTTTCCCAATTTTTCGTACATGCCAGCCTGTATATATTTTTGGCAGTATTGAAACCTGAAGGTTGATATTGGAATATTAATTATCCCATGTATTATCCATTCACTGACAGGTCGTTCTGACATTGTCACTGGTAATCTCTCGAGTTTCTCAATGCTCAGGATTGTATAATCAGCACCCTTTTGTGCCATACTGATTTGTTTATCAGTAAGGTTAAAGATATTGAATAGTGACGTTGTGTTGATTAAACGCCAAGGCACATAGCCTGAACGCAGATTTTGCAACGTCCAGCCAAGCTGTACAATAGAACGCAATTGAGACTGACCGTGTTGTAACAACAGTAAGTCTTGCGATATTATGTCGATTGCTGAAGACACAATGCTGTCCAAAGAAAAAATTCTGGAGGACAGAGTCATTAACCCATTGTCCACTACAGAAAGTGATTTTTCCAAATTAATACGGTCAATTTCCCGTATACTTTCTGCTGTCTCAATTTGAGTTACCTTCCAGGCCTCATTGTAAGCTGCATATACAGAGGCTGCTATGAAGCGTTTTTGACGCTGTTTGCGTGGTCCCATAATGAAATCACGCAAGTCAGCACCATCAGTAAGTAAAGTTAGGTGTTGCTTAATTTCTGTCAGTGTGGAAGTTTGTAGTCTTTGGGAATATCTAGGGTCTGGCCTGGTCAATTTGAAACCCTGTTTTTTGTTCAGGAATCTGTCTTGACAGTTATTAGTATCTGTGGGCCAGATCAACCACTGTTTCCAATCAGGATGTGTTCTGTTTTGGTTTAATATATAGTTTACGTCTATCTCTTCATCTGTAGAGCTATTGCTGTCCATTGTTGGCTTTGGAATAGACGGTTTATTTAAGTCTTTGATTTTGGCTAAGCCAAGACAGGTGGTTTGTTGAACAGTGTCATTTAAAAATATAATTTGTTCTGGGATCATGCAGGCTCTAAACAATGATTCTATACCTTGTACTTGCCATTCTTTTGTACCCCAAACACTTTTAACTTCAACATTTTTGTCCCAATAATCAAAACCAAAAGTATTCATTTGTTCAAAAAATGAGTCTGAATATATCAATTTCGTGTTTGTTAGCATGGTCTTTGTCCCTGTCTTATTTGACAATTTGAAATAAAATGTTTCAGCATTACTTGTGTTGAACCCTGAAAAGTATGAATATTTGTCGTAAAAGGTTCTTGAGCTTCCTTTTGGAGGGGTTGCACAATGTTCCCATTGATTATAATTTAAAACATTTCTAGGTTGTGCAGATTTATGTAGAAAATGGTTACCATAGTGGTTGTAACAGTACATACTATCATAATTAGTCGAACCCTGCAAATAATCATGTTTGGTAAATTTAGCAGACATCACTAAGTCAGACATCATATTATTTATACTTTCAAAGTCCCAATCATCAGCAAATGAGCTTGTTTTTACAAAGTCACTCAACGAGATCTTAATTTGGTGTGGATATTTCAGGATCTCAACCGGACCATACATTTCGTAGTCAGTATTGTCCCATGCTACCCCACCCGGTATAGGATTGGCTGTGAAGTTGACTGAAGAAAGTTCTCTTTTCTCGACGTGTGAAGATGTGTGTGGCTTGAGGATCAAGTTGATTTTCTGACTTGCTGTGTCCATTTTAGCATATTTTCCCTCAATGAAGCGTCCCAAACTTAGGGGCCGATTAGGATGGCGGTTTTTCCGCATCCTCCGGGCCGGCGGAAGTGTCCGCCGGCCTGGAGGATGCGGAAAAACCGCGGCAGAGACTCCAAAGACCCACCGCCAAATTAGGATGGCTGGTGGGTCTGGAATTCCGTCCGCCGCTTTTCCGCCGCGGTCGGCTTCCGACCGCGGCGGAAAAGCTATAACATGGCAGGCGGTGTCTATGAGACACCGTCCGCCATATTATGATGTTGGTGTAAATATGCTTTTCCACGGCGGCTTTTCCGCCATGGAAAAGCATACGGACATTCACTTTGGGGGCCCGTTGCAGGCCCCCTGGGTGAATGGGGGTGGGGGGTGCACATGGGGGGTACCTATGGTACCCCCCTGCATTTGCGTACACAAAGCAGCAGGCACCGTGCGGTGCCTGCCGCTTTGTGCATGTAAATGCAACACATGCATTTTTAACATTGCGGCGGGTGCAGCTTGAAGCTGCACCCGCCGCAATGTTAAAAATAGAGGATGTGACCGCCACCCTGGCGGTCACATCCTAATTGCCATGGAGGGACCGCCGCTGCCCATGCGGACGGTCCCTCCTACTCAGGGGTGGCGGACGGACGCAAGTCCGTCCGCCATCCTAATCGGCCCCTTAGTACCATGATGAGCCAAAGTATGAGGATAAATGCACCAAAGCCCACCCAAAATTCAATCCATGGAGAAATCAGATATGTTTCTTTCAGCTGTTTCAAAAGTTCTTTAGCTTTATCTTTAAAGGTTTTTGTTGATGGCTGTGTTTTTGATTCACTTAGGTCTTCAGAGGAATCATCGAAGTTTATGAAGTAGCCGGATGCAGTTCTGTCAATTGTTCCAATTGCTTCAGGATTACTGTTTCTTGCATATTCGTTTGTTACTTCATTGTAGGTTGGTGTGTCTCCACTAAATCTTTTTATTTGGGTTTTCAGAGGTTTAAGTTCCAATGCATTGTTGCATAGTCCTTGTTGTTCTTCTGTAGGCGTTTCGAATGTGATTAGCCTCTTAGTTTGGACCTCTGTATTGGTAGCAAATCTTGGTGTTCTACTACTTATCGGGAGTCCACTTGGCCTACTGTTTGTTATCGGCCACATGATTGTGGTTTTACCAGGTCGATGGATACAACTCGGTTCTCCTTTTTACCAGCAAGCGGCGGTAGTACAACTGATCTTATCCCGTTGATAGACAAGACAGGAACTGCTTTTCTGTAAGAAGGCCCAAATTCCTTCTTTACCGCGATCTTTTCTCTGACTAGATCCCCGACTTTTGGAATCCAGACAGGTCTTGCTGGGACAGGTGGTGGTTCTTCAGTGGTTGTTGGCTGCTGTTTCAACTTTATGTTGCTCAGGTCTTTTCTTGTTTTGTTTAAGTCCTGCAAAATAGCCAAACGATCTTTGATATCAAAGCTTTTTTCCTTTACCACTGAAGTCTGACTGTCAAGATCTAAGACTAACATCCTAGTTCCAAACAATAATTCGTACGGACTGAATCCCTTCAGAGAATTTCTTGGCAGGTTATTTAGACTACGTTGGACACTTATTAGATGTTTAACCCACCCAGCTCCCGAACCTAATATCCTTTCTGTTATAGATAGCTTTATGCCTTGGTTTTTTCTTTACACCATCCCGTATCCCTCAGGAAGGAAGTGAGAAGAATCCCGCATCGCTATGCTCATTTGGCCGTGCTTCCCCACAAGCTTGAGGGCTAAAGTGAAAACATTGGTCAAACTTAGCATGCTCCTAGCGTATATGCCATTTAGACTCGCAAATCTTTGTATAACAGTCCAGACGTCAGCCGAGTGCTGGGGTTCTACATTATAAGTGGAAACTAGCCTGTATATGTTAATCGGACGCTTTGCTTTTTACTGCTGATCCTTTCTGGAGTGAAACGCCACGGTAGTATACCGTTTCTCTCGCCACTGTGATCTCTGTTGCAGTCCGGGCATTTTTTTACAAAAATGTGATGCTGCAGGCTCATGCCTGGCCACCAGTACACTGATTGTAGTTCTTCCAGAGAATCTTTTAGTTTGAGGTGTCTGAGACCCTCGCCCATATGTGCGTCTGCAATTAACAAAGTTCTCCTGTCCATGTTTGGAATTACTCTATCCCCCACTCCAGGGATTCGAGCAAAAGGGACGGAGTTTGCATCGATTATGTATGTATAATTGAGTGGATAGTTGATCGGTAGCGCTGAGCAGTCGCCTTTTGATGACGTTTTTACCGCCAGCACTGTTTCACCGTCAATGTATTTCATTGTACGCTTTTTTCTAGCTACGGAAGCCGATTTAGTTGCTACCGCTGTGGCTGTCTTAGCCAATGAATTCCCTGCAACGTGAACGCCATCACGCTGATGACTCAGTGAGTGTCTCACGTGAGTCTTTGGTAGTTCTTTCTGTAAAAGAACTATTTGTTCCCAAAGCAGTTTTTGCTTTATTGTTGCACCTGTGTCATCTTTGTAACCGTTTTGAATCCATTTCTGCAAATCGCTGTTATATGATTTGACGCAGTAATACGAATCGGACACTATAAGTGTCGGGAATTCGCGATCTGCATTATCTAGCGCCATTTTCAATGCTATTATTTCAGTCTGTTGTTCTGAATTGGTTTCTACTGAGTGTGTTTTTGTTAATAGAGGTCTTAGTTTATCTCCGCACCACACTTCTTTTGTAATCTCACATGTGGGGTTGTATGCTTGTTCTCCCCAAACGGAGGGTTGAGCATGTCCGTCTGTATAGATTACACAAGCGTACTGTCGTAAGGGCAGAATGTCGATTGGCAGAGGGAATGTTCTTTCATATTCAAGATTTTTCAATTCTTTTAATTCTGGATCAAAGTAGTATTTTACTTTGTCCGTTGTAATTGAATTCACCCATTGTATCCATTCCGGATTCAATGCTGTTGTTGGTAAATTACACGGTGTTGTTAATGCCTCAAAGGCTGATTCTGCTGTTCTGACTGTGATGTGTCTACCGTCAGCTTTATCTTTTTCTCTAGCTATTGCGGTTTGAACTGCATGAACAATGTTTTCTTTAATGCTGAATTTCTTTTCAGCTTCTGTGTACAAGTGTGATTTGAATGCAATTGGTACCTTTTCTCCCTCGTTAGAGGTCAGGTATGTGAATCCGCATCTTCCTGGGATGACTCGAATCACAAGATTGCGTGTGTTATCACGTGTTTCTAATTTTGTTTTAATTAACATGTCTGTTTGTAAGGATCTCAAAATTTCTGTGTGTGTTTGAGTCCAATTGGTTCTTTTAAAATCTGGTTTTATTAGATCATAAAGGGGTTTCACCCTTTCAGCGTAATTTGCAATGTATGTTCTTCCGAAATTTAGGAAGCCTAGAATTGACTGTAGGTTTTTTAGTGTTCTAGGTGCTTGGAGTACGGCACATTTCTCTAGGAAATTGTCAGCCAGGCTTTTGCCTTCACTTGATAATTCATATCCTAAGAACAGGACTGTTAGATGGGCAATTCTAGATTTTTTAAAGTTGAATTTGTAACCCTCTGCTGCGAACCCAAGTATTATGGTGTTCACTCTCTTCAAGTGAGTATCCAAGTCATCATCTGTTAGGTATATGTCATCAACATAAGATAATGCTTCGTCATCATATGTTTGTAGTAACTCTGTTACTCTCGCTGAGAATAATCCTGGGCTGTTCTTGTACCCCTGGGGTAACCGACAGAATTCTTTTTGAGCGCCATTTATTGAGAACGCTACCAAGTATCTGCTCTCTGGTGCTATATTTTGACAAAAGAATCCATTAGAGATGTCTAATGTTGTTTTATATTTTTTGCGCACTATGTTATTCATTAGTGCAGCACTATGCGAGTTTTGCACTGCAAAAGTTTTGCAACATGAGTTAAGGTGTCTGTAATCCAAAACTAGACGATATGAATTGTCTGGTTTGGAGACAGGAAACAAAGGGTTGTTCATTTGTGAGGTGCAAGTTTCAATCAACCCCTGGTATTCTAGTTGATCTAGGATTTCTTTTACCTGTTTTTAGCTTCTTGCTTAATTGGGTACTGTCTTTGTGCAGTAGGTTGTGATTTTAACTGGATTTTGTGAGGAGGAGAGTCCTCATCCCATCCTACGTGATTTTTATATAAAGCAGGAGCTTGAGCTACTGCCCACTTTCTAGCAAGTGTGTATTTTTTATGAATTGGGATATGATTTGAGAAGGTAGGCATAATTATTTCTTCGCCATGAGGGCAGTCCCTGACAAACTCTGGTGGCCAGTCTTTTTCAGCTAGAAGGATGTCATAGCCCTTGGAGAGATTATCCCAAAATAGTCCCCTTATTTTTCTAGTCTTATCCCCTTCTATACGTAGAGTTATTTCATATATTTTGTGAGGTTTGCTAACTCTGGTGTCTGCAGTTTCCACTTGAAGGTATTCATTTGTGTCCACTGTCTCCAGATGATTCATAAGGACTTTGCGAGCTATGCTCACTTCTGCTGCGCTGTCTAGCATTGTCTGAGCCCATTCTCCGTTTTTCAGTTGTGTCCTCAGTATTCTCGGCATTGTTAACTACTTTAATACTGGCTACCTTCTTTTTTGGAAATTGTAATTTCTTATTTGGATGAGCAGGTTCCTTGTCTTTGGACTTGACGTGCCCTTCCCTGGGTTCCGATCGTCCTCTTCTTTCCGATTTCTGCGAGGAAGTCTGAAAAGATTGAGAGGGATGTGTATCAAAATCTTGATATCTATCCGGTTTCTTTATATTATCCCTATTTCTAAGGTTGTATTTTTTCACAGAGGGCTCACTTTGGGGAGACTTGGGTCCTTGGTCCGGAGATCTTTCTCTCCGCCGAGGAGACCTTCCTCTGGACTGGAATCTCTTTTCTTTTGGATTGGATTGTTTGTTTCCATCCCAGTTCTTCTTTTGACTGTTTAGATGATTTTTAATAAATATTTTTTCAGGACTTTCAATCAGTTGGGGTTTTACTGGTATTCCACCTAAACTATCTCTACCTAGTTCCTCATAGGATTTTTCTATAATTCTGGCAATTTCAGCTGGTTGGTCTGCTATATCTGTTTCTTTTAACCTTTGGCGGATCGCCACGTTTGCTGCTTCTCCCTTTATATTGGCTAGTAATATAGCCGAGACCTGCTTGAAGTCTTTCAGTAATTTCATACCAAGAGTTAAAGCGGGTTCTGGACCGTATTCGTCTTGAATTTGTTTTAGCACATCTGGTATTACCGAGATGGATGGAACACCATGCGTTTTTGTGTAGATGGAAGCAAAGACTGTACCCCAAGTGTCACAGTCCTCCACGTGTGATGCGATTCCCATTGGAAGACAGATAGTCAGAATCCTGTGTTTATCCACAGGGGTGGTGTCTGGAAACACCGCCTCTATTTGGGTGATTTTTTGTGCTAACCAGAATGGTATTTGTTCCCTTTTAGCTGGTACTTTACCTAGGCAGGACTGTATGTTCTGTGGTGTAATTTTATTTGTGTTCCCCTGATGAGGGGTCAGCTGTGGAATTTTAATTGCTGGTTGGATTGTTGAAGTCCGCATTACATATTGGACTAATTGTCTATGTACTTTTATTAATTGTTTTAGTTGTATTAGAAGATCTGCTGCAGACATTCTTTCGATGTCTGGATGTGGTGTGTATCCGGCTAGGACCGGCCACGTTGCTCCTGGTCTACCTAATGGACCGAGCCTGGTGATGTGATTGTTGTGTTTTAGGGCGCCATTAAACAAGAGCAGGTGCTCTTGAAATTTAAGTGGTACTTCCACCTCCTCGAAAGGAGTGTATTCTTCAGGAGGTTCCTCTGTTTTGTAATGGTGGAAGTGCTTTGTTACAGCGTTTGCTGCTGGAAAGTTTATCCATGAATAGAATACCTCTGTCTGCCGATATTCGTGTGCCTCTATTACGAATATGACTGTGCCACCTCTAGGTGTCAGTCCATTTTCTATAAGTTTTAAAGTTATAGATTTTTCTTATGTTGACCGGGATGAGTATTAAATCCGGGTCTGCTTCTTGCATAGTATTATCAGCTGCTACGAGTTCAGCTGCTACTCTAGCTATCTCTCTTTCTTCTTCAGTGTCTGACATTCTACTGTCAGGAAGGTTATTTTGTTTGTTTGCAGATCAGGTTTCTTATGGAAACAAAGATTAGATGCACAATATTTTGGAACAGTGTATCCTTCAACGTTGACTAAACCAAGAACCATACATAGGAGTTTCCTCCTGCGAGGTTTGGCGGATATGACCTTTCACCCACTCCAGACGTCTTTGGAGTATTATGGGAAAAAAGGGGTCTGAGTGAAAAAGCACGACTGAGTTACTCTAATGTCTTGCGTTAGTTTTATCGCCTTTCGAAACGTTTGGGCGCCATGTAGTGTAGTTCCTATTATCCCAATAGGCTCTGCGCATTGGAATAATACCTTCAATAGTATAGGCCTAGACCAGACATTAACTAGGTCTTCTATTGTCGATATTAGACTTAAAGTTTTGGGTTTGCCAGCTAGCTCAGAGTTCACTAGAAACTTTCTCGAATAGGCAAGGAGGAGTTGAACCTCCCTGGATAGACAAGAAGGGATTTAGTTTCTGACAACCATAGAACATGACAACTTTGCTCTCCCCTAATCAAGAGTGTATCTCTAGAGTCGTGTGAAAACAAAAGACAACTTATTTTACTCAGTCAGTACGTGCATTCTTAGTCTCACCAGATTGTAGAGAAAAGGAAGAGACGGGCGTGTTCAATAAAAGATGTTATTTATTGATCAGTCTCTTTTCTCATACAAGAGAAATGGATCGATATTATCGCAATACTTATGGTTAAGTAAAGTGCATACAATAAAAGCAGAAGTATAAAATAATACTGTAAAAACATTTATATGGTTTCTAAGCCATAAGGTGGTTTAAAATGGATAAAATAGATACATACACATATACATTTGACTAATCGTACTCAACTGGTGTTTCTAACTACGCCTACCCCGGTGTACCTGACCTAAGCCTAATACGTGGGCGGGAATAGAAAGTAGCAGTTTAAGTTAAGTTTGTTTTGCCAAGTGACTGACTCAAGAATTCTCTGCAAGGGGTTATTCAGTTCTGTACCTGGAATTTAGGATGAATGAGGGATGGTATCTCTCGTCTCTGGTCTCGATATTCCAAGCTGCCTGCGAGGGCTGCTCGGAAGCGCCGGAGCTGGATTTCTCGGCAGGAGAAAGCAGCGTCTCGTTCTCAGCGCGTCAGGAAGGCGGGGCTGCGCCAGCGGGGTCTGCTCTGCTCTGGGCTTCGGCAAGTCTGGCTGCTCCGATCTCGTCACCACCGCGTGTGTTTGCTTAAGGCAATACCGATAATATTTATACCTGTAAGGTGCCGAGATTGACGTAAGGATGGACATAGATACGTCAATAAGGATGTCATACGACTTGGTCGTTAGCACATTCTTTTGCTGAAGTTCTCGATGAAATCAAAACAATGGCCGCAGGGTTTTTCCCAGGTTGTCATAGGTTTAATTTGTTTTGAGAACTCCGTATGCCTTATCAGGGGCTGGAGGAATATCGCTTGTCTAATTAGATGGCAAGCGTTATGACCTAATCAGATAACACGTTCCTGTGCCGTAGTGTGGCTTAATCAGATAACGGTTTCTGCATCATGGGATGGCTGCTAGTTAACTTGTTAACCAGAACAGGGTCAGGAATAGGGGGATCGATACAGAACCTATAAGAATACATCACAGAATACTGCATAAATAATTTACACATTGCTTCTGAGGTAAGCCTTACTGCTTGGTGCCAACATACCAGAGGATTAAGCATAGGTTTAATTCTTAATATTTGTGGTTCACCCTGGCAAGAATTATGTGTATTTCTTGAGGTTAGTTCTCACCCCTTACACCAAATAATTATATTTCTCACATATGTATTCGTCCATGTTTTGTAATTGGGATCATGACATCTACTATTGAAATTAAATGGGTCAAAATTATGTTCGATTAGTATAAGTAGAAAGGATTAAGCCTTGTTTGCACTTTCATGAGGCATGCAAAGAGCAAATGAATACAGATGTAGTACCAGGCCATGTACTCATAAATGCTTTTGTGAATAGGCCTCGTAAATTCCACCCAAGAGTAAATTGATTCTTCGTCCTCTTCTCTCAATCCATGAGTTACACAGCAAGGAGTTTGAGTTAAAAAAAATCTTTAAAAAATGGAACGGAATTTTACATTATATATATACATGTTTAAGTTAAGGCATTCTTGAGATAAGATCCAGTGATGTGAATAGAGACTGTGAAAGGCTGACTTGCAGGGCTCGCTGGCAGGCAGTCTGTTTTACGGTGTATGTTTCCAATTCACCAGCCGCAATGCACTTCCTTCCGAGTTAACAGCATGTAGCAGAAAGGTGACAGGATGAGCAATGTGCTCAGTATCAGGGAATCTGCATATCCCAAGCTCGTGAATCATCAGAGCACACACACATTTTAATGACTCTCCTCAGCTGACAAACTGATGATGCGCTCCCTCTGTGGGACTAATCAAAAGCACCAGAATGTTGCAGTCCCAACAACTGCGAGAGGGGGCGTTACAAGTTACTGCTAAGATGCAAAATAAACTAGGCCTGTCACACCGTGTGTTTACTTTCAAATTTAGTCTTGGCAACTTGCATCGGTAAAAACTGCAATCTAGCGTGCTGAGCAAAATAACATGACTGAAAATGCAAGCACATTGGCTCGAGATGCTCAGGCTTCTTTGAAAGAGAGCCAGGCGTCACGTGGAGTTCATGGAGTTTAAGGGATTTGCAAAGAATGACAGGATGTTAAAGGGGTTTTGAGATTCGAACCTGATCTCCTTTGCCTGAAATCGTCCGCTCTATCCGATAATCTATATCCAATTTCTCATAATCACTCCTCGTTTCTAATTCTTCCAGATGAAGCGTTGTTTCTGCAGTAAATAGAAACAATGCGCATTGTGTGTAATACAGATGTTGCCCTTCCGGCGTTGGCCAGTTCTTGTTGAAAGCCTTGGGCCAGATTCATCAATTCTGGGAGTCTCTGCGGCGCACAGCAGTGCTCAAACAGCGGCCAGCACCAGGCGCCAGTATCTGAAACTGGAAAGCCATATTACCTACTGACATGCGGCCCATTGACATGGCTCCATTATATTAATGAACGACGGCGCTAGAGGCGCTAGGGAAAGAATGTCATGGACAGATGTCTGTTGGTATCACTAGCATTTCTACATAACGCAATCAGTCAACTTCATCTGCTTATTAAAGACTCGACTCCTGTGTAATGACTGGAGCAATATCATTTTGATTCCACGCGTTCATGTCTCCACGCTTTCATGTCTAATCGGGCTACACATATATGTATGTATGGCCTTGTTTATTTTTGTGATGTAACCTTATTAATGTAATGTAGTGCACTTATACAGTTACAGAAAGTGCATCTACTGTGTAACCTCAATATTTAAATGAGCATGTATATTAATATTTTCTTTGCAACTAGTTGCAGGTCTTACTTTTATCTACATTTGTGCGGTTAGAATAACATTAAAGGCCAGATGTAGGTGGCCCAATACCGGTCGGTAATGGACGAAATTACCGAATTTCAGCCGTTACCGACCGGTATGGGGCATTTGGGATGTAGGTGGCTACATTTCAGATTCGGTATTTAAGGAATCGGTAAATTACCGATTCCTTAAAATACCGAATCAGTAAATTACTGAATCTGAAATGTAGGGAGCACTCAAATGAGTGATTTTCCCATTTTAGGATTTGTTAATTACCACCAACTATAAGTTGATGGTAATTAACGAATACCTTTGAAAATGCAAATCTGTGCATTTTCAACTGTGCCATGTGGCAGACATACATGCCCTTAGGGCATGTATGTGTGTCACATGTGCACACAAGCACGATTCAGGGGTGCAACAGGGTGTCAAAGTGACACCCTGGCACCCTTGAATGTGTCCCCCATTTTACCGAATCGGTAGGAATGAATAGC
Source organism: Lissotriton helveticus (assembly GCF_964261635.1). Lineage (NCBI taxonomy): Eukaryota > Metazoa > Chordata > Amphibia > Caudata > Salamandridae > Lissotriton > Lissotriton helveticus. The sequence goes on from NC_136067.1 coordinate 532,464,546, forward strand.
ATACTGATTCGGTAAATACCGAATCTTACCGATTCGGTAATTGTTACCGAAAAATTATCTACATCCCATTTACCTATTCTTAAATACGTAGGGCCAGATGTAGGTAGCCAAATACCGGTCGGTAAAGGCCGAAAACCGGTAATTTCGGCCATTACCGACCGGTATTTGGACATTGAGATGTAGCTCGCCCAAAATTTACAGATTCGGAAAAAATACGGATTCGGTAGGTTACCAGCTCGGTAAATAATCTGAATCGGTAATATTACCGAATCGGTAAAATTACTGATTCGGAAAATATACCGAGTCAGTAAATGTTCCGAATCGGTAAAATTACCGAATCGGAAAATATACAGAGTCGGTAAATGTTCCGATTTGGTAAAATTACCGAATCGGAAATTAAGAAATGGAAAAAACAACACCATCGAGATGTAGGTGAGCCATAATTTACCGAATTTCACCAAAATTCGGTATTTATGAATCGGTATTTAACATGGATTGTAAGCAGGTGGTAATCAGGTGCAGCCTATAAAAAAGGGCCCCAATATGCAACACTGGAACCAGAATGGTGGCTTTCTACGTCATAGCAAGACGGCTAAGGCTACAGGCAGCAGGTGAGAGGGAATGGAGAAGGGAGGAGCAGGTCTACAGGCAGAGGATTACACTCTTCCAATTGACAGAGCCAGAGATACTGCAAAGATACAGACTGCACCCCCAAACCATCATGGATCTGATCAGGGACCAGCACCCACTCCTGGACCACCCAAGACCAAGGGACCACGCCATCCCACCCCATGTGCAGGTGCTCTGTAGCATACACCTCCTTGCATCTGGGAGCTACCAGAGTGTAGTTGCTGTGGTAGGTGGGGTGTCCCAGAGCTGCCTGTCGTGTTTATTCAGAAAGTTCCTGGATGCCATGATGCAAAGAATGGAGCATTACATCCACTTCCCAGACACTGATGCGGACTTGCTCAGGACCAAGACTGACTTTTACCTCATGGCAAATTTCCCACACGTGATTGGCTGCATTGATGGGACCCACATCCCCATTTGCCCCCCAGCTGCCACTGAGCACATATACAGGAACAGGAAATCATCACACACAATCAATGTACAAGCAATCTGTGATGCCAAGTACATTATCACCGATATAGTGGCCAGATACCCAGGAAGCACCCACGATTCATACATATTCCAAAACAGTGGAATCTATACCCGCCTGACAGCGGGTGAATTCGGGGAAGGATACCTGCTAGGTAAATAAATGGGTGACACTCCCTTGATAGATGAAGCAGACGTATGTCAATGTGTGCCTCTGAGTAATGTATCTTTTTTCTTTCACATTAGGGGATAGTGCATATGCACTCCGTTCCTTTGTCCTGACACCCTACCTCAACCCCACAACCCCCAGCCAGAGACGTTACAATGTGGCACATAAATCCACCCAGAACATCATTGAGCGCACCTTTGGGCTCCTGAAGAGCCGGTTCCGCTGCCTCCACAAAAGTGGGGGGGCACGGCAGTACTCACCTGTAACATGCTGTAAGATAATTGCTACCTGTGCAATGTTGCACAACCTCGCAACTAAGAGGGGCACAGAGGTGGAATTGGAGGACTATGAAGACCATGACGATGAGCAGGCACTACCAGCAGCCAACACAGTAGGAGTACCAACACCCACAGACGGGAGACAGAGACGAGCAGAAATCACACACAACTACTTCTGAGTAAGTATAGAGACAAAGCACGTCTTGTACTTCAATGCACGTAGTTTATTTTGCACTACATTGAAATGACATAAGCCACAAATGACACATACTAGTGTGCCTAGCACTACTGTGTGGACGGGGGTAACCTCACCCTCACATGTCCATCTGAATATGGCAGACTCACTGCTTGCGCCCATGAACAGCCCCGCGTGATGCCTGAGGTTGGCTTAGTTCCGAGTCTGATGTGCCAGCGCCGGCACTCTGGCGTCTGCTGCTCCTCCTTACTTCAGGGACAGGGGTGCTGCTCCTGCTACTAGGGGTATCTGTGTCCCCGTCACCTTCTGCACCTGTGGTGGCTGACTGGTTTGTCAGCAGCACTTCCATTGCTGTAGTGACTCTCCCCATCCCCCGTGTGAGATCAGTACAGCAGTGCACCAGCCCCTCCTGCATCGCAACTGAACGGCGACACATCAGTGAAGTCGCAGTTGCAAGTTGGCGCATGCCCCTTGTCTGCTGGTGCGTACGATGGCTCTCCCTGCGCCTTTGTGCACGGTCCTCTCGTAGTTCCTCACAGAGTGTCATCACACACTGAGACATGTCCCTGACTCCATCTGCCATGTCCCTCATGCTGTCTGCCATTGATGCTATTCCCTTGTTCATGTCAGTGAAATTTGTGTTCAAAAGGCGCATTTGTCTGTGCACTGCACTTATTCCTTTTGCCTGCAGGCGCTGCACCTTGACCATTGCGGTCTCAAGGCCTTGGAAGACATCCTCATCACGGCCACTGACGCTTGACTCCCGTACCCTACGATGACTTGTTCCTCCGGATCGCCTGACAGGAGTGGATGTATGACCTGGTGCATTTCCTGCCATTGGCTGTATTGACTCCTCACACTCCTTTTCCTCATCGGAGGATGCTTGTAGGATCCTTTGCGGGGACCCTCATGCCTCATGGGCCTGCAGATGTCTGACACCTCTGTGTCTGCTGGTGTGTCTGGTTGTTGTGACTCATGTTGTCGTGAGTCAAGGAGCACTGGAGATGCTTCAAGTTGCATGGTGTGGTCTGCCTCTGGTGGGTCAGCTGCTTGTGTGCAGGGTGCTGTAGGTCTTGCAGTGCTGGGCCCTGCATCCCTGCCTTCTTGCTCACTCCTATCCCTTTGGGGATGTGTCTTCTCCCTCACCTGCAGTGACTTGCGTGATGTCTCTCCTGTGGACAGATATGGACAGTGTCTTAGTAGTGCTTTCACCGTGTAAATCACTATTAAATAACATTATTATTTCACTATTTCCTGCTCCTCCCATGTCTCTGATTGTATTGTGTGGCATGCCTGACAACATTTCATGTTGACTGCTCATATGGGTATTCTTATGACTACCACTCCCATAATGCATTGCAGGTGAATACTGAAGTCAGTACTGGATTTCCTCAACACATAGCCACATTGGGGGAGGGACACAGGCAGGGGGTGTGGGATGATGGACATGTCCCTTACCTTTCTTAGCTGCAGGTCGGGCTGAGCTGTCTGCATCACCAATCCCCACAACGCACTCTGGCTCCAGTGTGGACTCCCCAAGCTCTTCCAGGTCCGTGAGAGCAGGTGCCCTGTTCTTCCCTCCACCTGTAGCATTGGCCTCCTTACTTCTTGCTGCCAGTTTTTTTTTTAGTAATGATCCTTAGATCGTACCATCGCTTCTTGAGATCATCCACTTCCCTGGTGGTCACTCCTATAGCGTTTACTTTGGTCTGGATCCCCAGCCAGGTGTCCTCTTGACAGCCTCTGGTACCTGCAGGGACTGCTTTCCAAAGATTTTTGGGTAGTGCTTGATGACCTCCTCCACCAGCACCTGAAGTTCACCAGTGCTGAACTTCATCTTCCTCCTCCTCTCTGCACTTTCCCTCTGAGAGTCTTGGGGATCCATTTGTATGTCCTGCAGGGCTCTGCTTCACAACAGCCTGTCTCTGTGTAACTGCTCTCCTGTGTGATCAGGTACACTGCACCTGCATGGGAGGGGCCACTTCCTGGTTGTGGGGTGGGGTGGATGCACAGGATTGGTCTATTGCCCTGTTGTCTGGCTGAGTGGCCGGGTCGAGGCACGTGATTGGTTGTAACTTCAACTGCCTGATATTTTGTATCCCAGACTCGGTATTTACCGAATCGGTAATATTACCGATTCGGTAAATACCGATTCGGTAGATTCAATGCATTTCTATGGGCCTCCGGGCCCATAGGATTGCATGTGAATTACCGAATCGGTATTTGCCGTATCGGTAAATACCGATTCGGTAAATGCCGAGTCGGGGTTTCCGAATTTTACCGAATCTGTATTTTTTACCGATTTTTGACCTACATCTCATTTCGCTTTTCTAAAATACCGATTCGGTAAAAATCGGTATTTTAGAGTCGGTAAAAATGAGTTACCTACATCTGGCCCCAAATCGGTAAAATTCCGTATTTAAGAATAGGTAAATTGAGATTACCTACATCTGGCCCTATATTCTTTAAACGTTCACATATTTCTTTAAGTAATACTCTCCATTCATCTAATAACCGAAATGTATTCATTTGATAGTGCTCTAGATCCATATTACAACTGTATATGTAGCTGTAATCCTGCATGTAAGGTGTGTATGGAAATGATTGCCATATTAAAGTTGACCAAAGGCCTATAGCTTTTGGATTTCACAATGTTTAATATTTAACATGAACGCTTGCTTTGGATGCAATGTTTTTCTTTGCTCTGCTGCTGCCACTGGATTAGATCATGAGTAAATAAAAGCACTTTGTGTGAAAGAGATAGTGGTTTTCGAATGGAGTATCTCTTGGCAAGGATAAGAAGATGTAATGAGGAGGGCAGGACTACTGTCTGAGTGGAATTAGGAGACAGAAGGAATCCAGAGATGCTCTAATGTGTAGACCAAAGGAAAGAAAATCTCGAGTGTAGTAGCCAATTCTGATTGTTTGAAGATAGGAAATAATTGAAAATGTGTCATGAGTTTCTAGAACTTTCTGTTGGGGGCTATAATTGGGCATTGCACTTCAGCTTGATTCAGATTCCCTTTAGACTTTAAGAGCTGCATACCTCTTAGAGACATCTCTTTCGTGTGGGCTTTTGCTATACAACATACTTTCTCTTTGAGAACCTCTACAGAAGTTGTTCTGTGCTGACATGTTTCTGTGCTTCCTCGAATAAAAGGGTTTCTCTGATTCCCAGTTAGAATAAGGTTTAATAGGTCTTCTTAGAGGATGTATGATATTACAACGCATGCTTTTACCACGCATGCCTTTACAACGCGGTATTTACAACGAATACCTTTACAACGCATAGTGCTTTGGGACGCTGGATAGTGAATAGTTTAATTTACTATTCCAACTCCAGTCCCCGTGGATAGTAGGGAAGGTGTTGGATAGTAAATTAAATCTATTCCCTATCCTAGAGCGCCCCCCAGCGCAATTCATTGTAATGGTTTGCATTGTAAAAGTTGCGTCGTAAAGGCACTGCGTGGTAAAAGTTGCATTGTAAAGGATGTTTCCCCTTCTTAGACAACCTCATTTGTAGGTACAAGGATCGAAAAGTTCAAACTCTACCTCTGAGTGTATTTCTCATTCTTTGTATATTGGCTACTGAAATCCTCATTTATTTCTGTTATTGAGGATCAATTTTATCATTTGCTTCAGATATCCTTTGTTGATTCTGCACTTTTGTACTATGTTTTTATGACAGATTTATATATGCTTGGCTTTGAATCTATAATGAATCCATACTTAATACCATCTTTCTACTCTGAGCTTTATTGTGTGTCCAAATGGGTTACACTACAAGTGGTAATTTGTAGTTGATCCTAATTCCTTTTATTACTCAGACACTTAGAACTTTCCATTACAGGATGGCCAGGAAGAAGTAGACCATGTTCTGCGAGTTTTGAGATGGTAGCAGAGGACTGTTTACATCCTGAGATAGGGAGTTAGTAGTTAGACTTTATATGAGAATAGTTCAAAATCCCAGTACCAGTTCCAGAGCCCACTGTTCAATCTGGAGGATTGGTGGAGTTCGAGTGGTTTGTGTCAGAGTGAACACAGCAGAGTAGTCAGTATTAATAGTGCTGTGCATTTACAGCTTATGCTTAGCTTGCAGTGTTATAACAGTTGGGTGATGTTTGACAGAGGTATTTTGAATGTCATGTGAATGTGGTGTTCTATGTGAAGAAGTTGAACTTGTAAATGGGTCCAACATGGCCTAAGATCGAAGTATGATAGTAAAAGTGTAGAAGACACTGGATTGTAATTGTCTGCTAAGGTTTTGTGGGGGTCTGTCATTAGACATCATCGCAGCCCAATTAAGAAAGGGACATTATCTTTATTTGTGAAAGAAGAATCACTGTAAGAAGTGAGGCGGACATCACAGTGAGCCGCAGGGATTAGTTATTTGGTGCAAAAATGGCACAACTATTGGTTGTTTATGTCACAGAGTGGTGCGCTGTTATTGGTTGTTGATTTAAAATGAGATTTGCTAGTTAACTATTGGGCCCTTTTTTTAAAAATACAAAATTCTAATTACGAATATTGAAATTTTATGTGAAAAATGAAATGTTTGAAGGTCATACAAGATGTGATCAGGGAAAATGTGACGATACTTGCTAGGGAAGCAACGCCTGAAAATACAGCAGGTCATTGTATGGTGATAAATGTAGGGCTACTCACTTGTATTTGGCTTATACACAAGATCCCTAAGAAAGATGTGAGAATCATTGAAAACTTGAGGAGGATGTTATATGAGATGAAACCACAGCATAGACCTATACATTTTGAAGTGCTCGAATCCTGGCTGTGTGTAACTCATGCTAGAGAGAAGGAAATATATTATAGAAGAGGTAGAGGCAGGGTGCACTTATGTTGATGCAAGGTTGGACACAAAACAGAAGAAGTGGTACATTGATAAGAAACAAAGGAGCTAAGTTGTATCCGGGGTTGACAGGGGAGGAGTTTGAGAAGAGAAGAAAAAGTAAGAGAAAGGGAATGAGGCAAGGGAATCAGCTGATGGTGATGGAAATTAAAATGGTGGCAACAATACAAGTGATAGCCTCTTAGATGTGTTGTTGTCAGAGTGTCTGCCCACATACAATGAGACCCAAACAAGGGGAGATGGAAGTGCTAATATCAGTGAACATTCTGGAATTGCTACTAGACCAGTAACTGTGAGTCCTAATATAATGGGGACCACCCTTGTGAATATGAATCAAACCTCAGTGGGAGGGAGTTTGGAGATTTGTGTCCCCAGCCTCTCCTCAGTTCCAAATGTTTCAGCAGATTTGAATGTTCCAGATCCTCTCACTGTTCCAGTTACCATTGCCCCTGTAGTACCTATATATAATCCCAGCTCGACAGAGAGCATCACACATAATTTGTCTGTTTCATTTGATTCGAGAGCCGCAGAGAGGGCTCCTTCAAGTTTGAATGTAAAGTTTATTTGTTTGGTCCCAATGAGTGTGAGTTCTTCTTGTGGTGTGACTACAACCCATCAGCAAACTAAGATATATATGGACCTTTGGGATAATTTCAGGGGTTGCCAGATGTGGAATCAATCACATGGGAGCCAGATCTGTGGGTGCAAAGTATCACTTCCAGAGAAGGAGCAGTACCTAACACTTCCGAGGTGCTGCATAGACTTGACGCTTAGGAGCTAGATCCTTGGTTAAGGGTCCTTAACGCCACCTCGATTAAAAGTAGAATCACAGAAATAAGTCAAGGAACAATTACGTTAACATTGAAGGTTAATTTGTTGGATGTACATAAACTAAAACTCAAATTAGTTGAAATGATAAGTGGAAGTCTTGAATTGGCTCGAATAGACAACAAAACAAATTGAGCTTCTGTTTATGAGTAAGGTTGTAACTAGGAAGGAGAAGGTGAGCTCATGATGAATTATCTGAAACAGCTCAGAAATGTGAGTTAGATTTGGAACGGGCAAAAGCTTTGCAAAAAACCACTGGCTCTGCCTTTGAGTTCAGGCCATAGGAAATATGACAATGACAGAGTTGAATATGCGATTTGAAAAATGAATTCACAGTATTTGGGTTTGGAGTGTGCTGGATAAGCACTAACTTAAATGGTAGAAAAAGAAAAGTTCCAAATGGTCAATGAGGGAACTGCCTCCTTCCAGAGAGGGGGGAGTGGGAACAGTGATTCTACCTTTACAAGAGGTACCTAATGCAGGTTATGTTAATGTACCGTGCAGTGGAAGTGATCTTATGTAATTCACTAATGAGTTCCCCAGGTTAAGAGAGAGACCTGTGCTTTATCCGAGTTCTTCAGAAGACCCATGGGCATCAAGGACATCCAAAGGAATCTCCCTTCTGAGTGAAGGAGCCACTCCCCTGCATCTGCAGGCACTGCAATGACCGGTATGCTACTCCTGATGTCCCGAAGACATCCCGAGGCTCAGCATCACTTCCCTGCAATTTGGAGCACAGTATCCCTCGTTAGGGCTGCTGGGACATAATCCCTTTGCTCCGGGTCGACTTCGTTGCCAAGGCTTGTTGGTTCTGCACTCAGACTACAAGAAGCTCCAGCAGCTCACTTCCTGAAGAAAGTCCTCCCTGCATAGTGGGCCTCCGACTTTTGTAAGCTGCTTGAGGTCCTCTTGTGACTTCTGTGCCTCCAGCCTGTGGGCACCTTTGAGGGTCTTCCTTTATTTAAGTGGGCACCCTGCTTCCTTGGGGCCTGCTATGCCTCTCCTGTACTTGGTGAGTCCCTTGGACCTTGCTGGTCCCAATGTTTGCTCCTTTTTGTTCTCCATTACCAGTTGCGGCTACCATGGCTTGTTGGTGCTCCCACCAGATACTGACCACCTAGACACTGACATCTGATGTGGGACAGCGTGTCCACAGCTCCTGGTCTTCCTCAGCATTGCCTGGTCCTCGTAGCTGTAGTGACAAGGTCTCCGTCGTCTCCCCTGAAGCTCCTCACGTCAGTGGGCATTGTGTTTCTTTGTCTCCTGGTCACTTCAAAGTGGCATAGACAATTTCCTCTCTGCTTGCAGGTTCTTCACATCCCGAATCCACCCTTGGAGTCCACCACGCTCCTTCACAGTGTTGTCCAGAGTCATCTTCTTCAAAGACTCCCCATTGTCGTCTACGGCAGATTCTGCGGTCACTTCACCCCTATGCACCTGTGGTGCAGGTAACCTGACTCCTGGCACATCCACGGGTGAGGTGGCTCTCCAACCTTGTGTCTTTCAAAGGGTTTCGTCGGGGTCTTCTCTGCACACTGCCTCCATGGGGTTACTGTGTACTTACCTTGGGTGGTTTCATCTCTCCCCGTCCTGTTCTCCTTTGCAGTTTGGATTCCACTTTCTTAATATATGATTTGGTCTCCCCCTGGAAACCAGTGTATATTTGTGCTACTAACCTGATTATTTTAAAGTATTGATATCTCTGGGTAGGAGATATAGCAATGTTTTAGTGAGTGTTTTGTGTAATAAATTGACTTATTATTACATGCACACTGTGTGGTTCTTTTGCATTTAACTTACACTAGTGATTACAGTCAGTAAAACAAACTGCTTTATACTCCTTCAAGATGAGCTACCACCTTGAGAGCATTCTAAGGTTATCATAGACCATAAGGGTCACCTGGAATAGTGCAAGGTGCATCACTTGAATAAGTGTGCACCATATACTATTCCAGCCTCCTACACCTATGATGACAAGTGAAGAAGTACCTCTGGATCTTAGAGACACTGTGAGGACTTAGGTTTTGGGATTTCTCAGGAAAGGATATGTGGTTCAATAAAAAAGCTGCGCCTGTCCACATACAAATAAAGCCAAATGCAGAATATCCCAGAACATCACAGTATAATTTGGCCCCTGTAACGATTGCAAGAATAACTTCAGTAATCAGACACTGATTCAACAAGGTATTTCAAAAGAGATTATGGAGAGTTCATGTAACTCACCCATTATCGGCCTGCAGAATCTGAGCAGTAAGTGCCGCATAGTGAAGGCCCTTCACAAGACAAACAGTATTGGGACACCTTGTTGTCCCATGGTATCAAATCTTGCTGTACCACTTTTTCAAATTCCAGGTGAAGCTGAGTGGTTCTCTGTTAATGATTTATGCCAGGCTTTCTTCTCTATATCCGTGCATGAGGGCAGTCAGTTGTTCTTTGCCTTTAGGCTTGACAGTCATGTTTTGGCATTGAACTGAGTCCCAAAAGTGTATACGGAGAGACCCTCCATTTTCAATCAGATCCTTAAAAATAATTTGGGGCCCTTGGTTATGCCCTGTAACTCCATCCTCGTTAAGTACATTGATGCATGCTGGTTGTGCCAAATACTCAGGAAGATTGCAAAACTAAAACTATTACATTGCTGAACCACTGGACTGAGAATCATATAAAGTGTCCCCCAGCAAGTTGCAGCATTGTTTAAAAGAATTCTTGTATCTTGGTCATCACACTGAGAAAGGAGCCAGGCAGGAGTCACAGGGGAGAATCTCAGGGAATTTGCAAATGAAACCACCCACCACCAGGGGAATGGTGGGCTACTGTCACCAGTGAATACCCAACCTTTCCCTGGTGGCCAAGCCCTTACAGAGGCTGACACACAAGGATGTGTTGGATTCAGTGCCCTAAGACAATAATTGTTTAGTTGCCTTCCAAGAGTTGAGAGAACGTCTCTACCAGGCCCTGGAACTAGGAGTGCCTGATTACAAAAAACGTATTCACTCTTTTGCAGTGAGTAGGAGGGTTGTGCTCTCTCAGTGCCTACACAAACACATGGAAATGACCAGATACCTGTGGTGTATTTCTCAGCAACTTTAGATCCAGTAGCGGCGACTTTGCCTGGATGTTTTAAATCTGTGCTGGCTGCGGGTGTCAGCATAGAGATATGTAAAGGCATTTTCCAAAGTCATCTTTTAACAGTGGCTGTGCCTTATTCTGTTGAAACACCGTTGACTCATAGTTGCACAAAGTATTTGAGAAACAGCCACCTGACCCGGTGTAAGCAGATCATACTGGGGGATGACAAGATTACTCTGGAGCAGTGTCCCATTTTGAATCCTGCCATCCTACTGCCACTTCCTGAGATGATGAAGATGAAGTGGAGCATGACTGTCTTGATGTTACTGAACTGTGCACCAAGCCAAGACCATATATTCAAGATGAGTCATTGCCTGAATCTGATTTTGCACTCTGTGGATGGCTTGTGTTTGAAAGACCAGGAAGGAAATGTATGAGCTGTTTGTGCATTCTGTACAGTTTCAGGTGTAGTAGAAGCTTCGTGGCTCCAGGGAGTATTCTCAGCACAAGTGGCTGAGTTGATTTCTCTTACTGGAGCATGCTGTGTCTGAGACCGGCAAAGAGTGAACATTTTAACTGAGTGTCAGAATGGCTTTGGCGTAGTTCATGATTTCGGAAAGTTATGATTCCAGAGGGGGTTCAAAATGTAGATCAAGTCCAAAAGCTCCTTGAAGCATTGCAGATGCCTGCACAAACTGCCATTGTTAATTGTGCGGCTCAGTGTAATGAGGATGATTATGTTACCGTTGGCATTAGATGTGCTGACAAAGTCACCACATTATGTGCTAACAATGCTTATATCTTTATTGGAAAGTATACAAAAAAAGGGAACAGACAAGACCAACTAAAACCTTTTGCTAACTACAGCTGATACTTAGGAGGAAGTCAATAGGTTGCTGGAAGAAGTATCAGAAGCAGAACAGCAGAGGTGGATAAAAGCAGATTGTGTCAAGAGAGATGAGGATGAGATAGAGTTTCAGGAGATAGAAGACCAGTTTTGCCTAACAGTCATTTACCCCTGATGACCAGATATTATCATGGTCCTACTCATGTGGAAAGGGACCCAATGGTCTGCTTGTTTAGGCAGACTTGGTTCAATCCAAGGTGTAGATTGATGGCTGAAGCATGGTAACACAGTTGTGTTGTGTGTCAGCAGAATAATGTTGGGAAAAGGACGGCCGTAACACTGAGCCACATAGGGAGGTCAGGAGGTCCTTTCAATAGGAAGCAGTTGGACTTTATTGAGATGCCTATGTGCAATCGATTGAGGTACCTGTTGATTGTTGTGTTGAGGCATATCGAGCATAACAGAATGATAGTCTCATAGTAGCAAAGCTTTTGTTGAGGGAATTAATGCACATATTTTGGCTGCCCGACTTCTTTTGAATCTGACCAAGGCATGCAGTTTATTAATAAAATCCTGAGGATGATGTACAGTGCCTTTCAAGTTGAACAGATACTGCGTTGTAGATACAGCTCTGAGGCTTCAGGTCTGGTGGAGAAGGTCAATGGGACTTTGGAATTGAGGCTTGCAAATGTGTGCGGGTCTACGTCTTTGAAATGGCCTGATGTTTTGCCCTTTGTGTTGAAGAGTCTTCACAGTATGCCTAACAAAGGATATGCCTGCCTGCAAATGTGCTTGGGAACATTACTGATGATTTGATTACAGCAAATGACTGGCTGATTTGGTGTGTTCTGTGTCTCTGTAAATATTGAATACAGGGAAAGAGAAGCAAGGAATGTCAATCTCCCTCTCTGCTTCCAAAACTACCTGCCAAAAGTATAAAAAAGAGTGGAACCAGATTTATCTGAGGATCTCATAAAAGAATATTGATGGGAACCTCACCAACTATTTTCGGTCAACGGTATGTTTTGTTCGCTATTGACATACTAATAACTGATAGTGTCATCATCAGGTCTTATTCCAGCGTACCCTTTTTTCCCCATATTCTGTTAACTCATTCGAGGCTAGCTGTATAATGGTATTTAAAGCTGAAGTTCCAAATAACATCCTCTTTTTTCAAACAGATAATGAAATTCAAACGGGTGTTGAAATACAATGAATTACATTGCGTATTGGCGATTGCATGTCTAAAAATATATGAGAAATGTGTTGTGAACTACCAAACATAAACAGAACGCAAGGAGACCTCCCATAGTCTATTCTCTATGCCTATTACGAATGACGTCCATGGTTAGCTAGAGACACCTGACACATAATGTGTTTTTAAAAGTAAATCCAGGACCCATTCCTGGTAACACCCAGGATGGGAGGGACAGCTTGGAACATGGGGAGATTGCTCCTTAAGTAAGTCATACCGATTAGTATGTGGTGTGATGCAACCCTCATTTGAGCTGGCTAATATGAAAAGTATTCTCATCACCTCCTGCGTTTTTAAATTCACCTCTGTCTCGCATTTTCCTTTCTGCTAGGGAGGACAGTCAAAACCCTCTCCCACAACCCATGGGGCCCAAGTGATCAAATGCTAAGGTAGATGAATTTTGTACTTAGCAATATGAAATGGTGCACGCAAATTTAACTCCAAACATAAAACTCACTAAACACGCTTATTTAAAAACACTTGGTGATATGAAATTGGGCATGCTAATTTAACTCCAAACAAATACGCTGCTTTAAAAACACAAATTGAACTCACTAAGGGGCTTACCCATTCATGTATGCTGGTTCTTATAGAATTATAGGAATACAAACTGCCACTCTGTAATGTCCGAGCATTATACCTTTTTCAGTATTTAACCCCTTGCATGCTGAAGACGGCCCCCATCCGTCATGCACTACGGCACTCGTGTGCTGATGACGGCTGGGGGCTGTAATGAACCCGCCCACTCGCAATTTTGCCGCACAGGCGCAGAATCGCGGCAGCATGCAAGGGGTTAAACAAGCTGTTTTAAAAAAGATAGGTTGAACCCACTAAAGGTGCCAATTATTTTGCATATCCTATTGCTTTTAGAATGACACACACACATACTACTGCTCGGTCATATACGAGTGATGTACCCTTTTCATGCTCCGATTCCCAGCACACAAAGGGCGAGAGATATCGTGTCATCCTGCCCTGAACTTATCAGAAAATGAATAAGATGCTCGATTTCATTTTTTTTTTAATGTTTACAGTTACGTTTTTCAATATCTTTTTCATTTTTCTTTCTGTGCAGTTCATCTTTATTATCTATCGAAGGAAGTACTTAACAGGTACATTCCTCCAGCACCCTTCCTATCGAGGTAGATTATGCACAGACTTTTTTTCAACAAATGATTTCTTAGTCTGGTGAACTCATCAAAACCTAGGGACTCAAGCAAAAATACTGTGTTTACCTTTTTATGTTTGCTTCTTTTTCTCCACTGCAAAATGTGCAATTGTAACACACAAAAGGAGGTGTTGTCTATATGAAACACAGTAACCCAATCATCAGGTACAAAATGCATTATTATCTATAAATAATGTCAAATCAGAACAGTTTAAATGGAGGGCGTGGCTTACGCGCCGGCGAGTGATGGCGCTGCCTCCTTGAGCTCCGAGGTGACGTGGGACTCTTCGAAGTTTTCCCGATACTTTCCCCGGATCCGGAGACCAACTACATACATCCCCGCACAGCGGAACATGGTCCCCGTGTGTTGCGAGATGCAGCGGCTATTTTAATTGCCGCTTTTGTCAGTTTTTGCCGCTTTATCTTCCTCAGCTGTAACGGGACGCGAGCGGCCGCCATTTTGTGCCGTTGAGCTCGCGTCCCGTTTTTCTCACGTCTCTGCCTCCTCAACAGCCCGTACTCCTCCTGCTTCATCGTGTGGGAACATTTTTACAAGGTATGTTGTAGGGTAAACACAGCATGCTACTCTGCTCTACCCTCATGACTTTTTGCGCCACAACTCCCTTCCTAGCTTGTGACTACATCATTACTTACTTTATAACGGTGGCCATTTTGAGGTGTTTTTCCTGCGCAATGCTCAACATCTTTCTCTCACCTGCCTACAACCCTCTGTGGAATATCACCTGACCCCCTGGATCTCATATATTATGGACGCTTTGCTGTTTCTCTACTGCCCTATTACTGGATGTTTTTTTACCTGCGTATTGAACTGATTTTCACTCAATTTCGACGCCTGCCCTGTGGGTTTGAGGTATTGCTTCTCCATTGCTCCTTTTTACCTCATATGTAACCTCTTCCTTCTATTGCCTCTCCTAGCTCTACATATAGGGTCTCAGCTTTTTGGTTCTTGTGGTGTGGCTTCCATCCCTGCGTTCCTCCTAGTGTGCCCCTCTGTTGGCACAATGTCTCTGGACGTGGGCCACTCGAAATCCTCCGTTACTGGTACCAAACAAAAACGCCCCAAGAATGACCCTCCATCTCCATTTAGTTCCTCCTCGAACCCTGTGTTGGACTCCATCCTAGAAGAGGTTCGTGGTCTACAACCATTTATGTCTGCAACCAATGAGAAGCTCAAGCAGATAGAAGATAGGTGGGTTGTCATGGAGGGCAAGGTCTTGGACCTAGAGCAACGCATCAGTGACATCCAGGATTTGTCTACCAAAATTCCCCTTCTTGAAAGGGAAATTTAGCAGTTGAAACTACACACAGAGGACCTTGAAAATCGCAACAGGAGGAATAACCTACGTATTTATGGCATTCCGGAGTCCCTTGAGGGGGCTGACATGGTGTCCTTCATTCACAAATTCCTTTATGATCTTTTGGAACTCCAACCAGAATCCAATCCTCTAAACATCCAACGTGCTCACCGTCTGGGTCGTCTCACTTCCAACCCGACCAAACCTAGGGGCATTATCCTGCTATTTCTTGAGTTCACTGAATTGATGACTGTTCTTAAAGCTGCAATACTAAAACGTCGCCTTACTTATCAAACGCTACGAATGCACGTCGCAAGGAGTTCCTGAATCTTCGTCCTCATATGAGGAACCTGAATGCTCCTTGGAAATAACATCTCGAAATCCATCAATCCCATCTGGCCTCTCTGCTTAGGAAGCCCCCCGCAACCCAAGGAGCAAATCAAGAGCTTAGACATCTGGCTCGACCACACTCTAACCTTCAACTACCAAGCCACCAAGCTTGCTGCCACCTGCTTCGGGATGATGAGACTTCTCCGCAAAATTCTCCCCCTCCTTCCGTTCCATTCAAGACGGATTATGGTTCAAGGCCTGATCCTCTCCCGTCTCGATTGTGGAAACGCCCTATATCTGGGGGCCCCACAATCTACACTTAACAGACTCCAGGTCATTCAAAACTGTGCGGCAAGAATCCTCCTGGATATCCCCCGCCGAACTTCAGTCAGAGCCAGACTGAAGGATCTTCACTGGCTCCCGGTGAGATCCAGAATTGAATTTAAGAGCATGTGCATCGCACACCGATCCTACTGGGGTACAGGCCCCTCTATTAACTCCCCCCTGATGAAAGCCTATCTACCCTCCCGCCCCACTCAGGTCTACGACCTCCCACCTCGCCTCAGTACCACGCATTAGGAAGGCCAGATGTGGAGGCCGCTCGCTTTCTTACAACCTGGCTAGGATCTGGAACTCCCTTCCCCTCCCTATCAGATCAGAACCTAACCTTCTCACCTTCCGTAAACTGTTAAAAACTTGGCTCTTCAGCAAAATTCCAATCTAACTTTTCACTCAGCTTCTCTTACTCCAGCCTCTCCAGCCCAATTCACTCTTTTCTATAGCGCTGGGACGCCGCTGGGTAGCCAACGCGCTTTACAAATCATCAATACAATACAATACAACATTCAATATGGAATTCTGCACCCTTGTCTCTGCAAAATAACTCACAACAGTCGTTCCCGTACATTTGATGATCCTCTGAAACTTTGAGCATATCTTCAAAGTGTCTCTGCTTCCTCTATGGACACCAATGACTGAAAATGATTCTTCTTTACTCCCTGCATTTACTTAACTTATGTCTTGACGACTGTTGTGGCCTTGTCCTGGTCTCTCTTATGTAATTCTTTCCTAAGACTTTTCTTTTCTTTTTTCTCCTATTTCTGCTTTTCCCGCGTTTCCCTCGCTCTGTGGGGTTGGCACCTTTGCCGGCATTTCCATGCTCCTAATGTCTTGGTATTCTCTTTTCTCTCAGATCTGGCTTCTTTGCCCTGATCTGTTTGTTTCTTCTCTTCTTCTCTATCTTTCTTTTCTTGTCCTTCATTTCACAGGCCATGCGTGTTCTTCCCCTATTCCTCTGTTTTTCCTCCTCTTTCTTGTTTGCCCCTCATCCTTGCTTATTGTTGCTCATCGTATTTTTCCTTGCTCCCCTTTTCTTCTCTTTATGCTCGGTATGTTCACCTGTTCACTGTTTCTCTCTGTTTGCCTGATTTTCCCTACTTTTGTTTGTATATTGTACTCGGTTTTCATTTGTAATGTATTTGTTTGCATTGTCTTTCCTCGTAGTTGTTTCCCTGCAGTGTGTTGGACCCAGATGTTACCCCCTTCTCCTGCCTTCCGTCATGTGTAATTTTGTAACCTGGAATGTTCGTGGTCTCGGCAACCCTGTTAAACGTCAAAAGGTACTGTCCCATTTATCCAAGTTGAATTCTCAGATTGTTTTTCTTCAAGAGACTTATTGTACAGATGTTGAATCGTTGAAACTTAAGAGGACCTGGGTGGGTCAAGTTGTATTTTCTCCTGCTGTTGATAAAAAGGGTGGTGTTGCTATATTGTTTCGTAAAGGTTTGAATGTTCAAATTCTCTCTTCTCAAGCTGATGATATGGGTCGCTGGGTTATGTCTAAGGTTATCATACAAAACAAAACTATGGTGCTCCTGAATATATATGGCCCTGTCCGTCCTGACCCCAAATTTTGGTCTGCCATCAAAATCCTCATCTCCTCCATTGATTGCCCCAACATTGTCATAGCTGGTGACCTCAACCAATGGTTAGATCCCTTTTCAGACAGGTTATCATCCAGCAAATTCCAACCTGATAAGACACACAAATGCTTTCAGTCAGCCATTGCCTCCCGTCCCCTTTTCGATGTTTGGAAAACATGCAATCCGGACTCCCTGGAATATACCTTCTACTCGAATGTTCACCACACCCGGTCCAGAATCGACTATATTCTAGTCAGCAAGTCCCTTCTTCCTGCGATTCAGAAGTCCGAAATTGGTTCTATTTTTCTTTCGGATCATGCCCCTGTCTATGCCACTTTTGACCTTGCCCAAACTTCCTCATGTTTTAACCGATGGACATTTAACACTTTCCTCCTCTCAGACTCTGTTTTTATGTCTGAAGTCAAGGATTTTATCTCTGAATACTTCTTCCTTAACTTACCTCATGACACATCGATTTCGAACAATTGGGATGCCTTTAAAGCTGCCCTACGCGGCTTCACAATTTCCTATGTATCTAAAAAGAAGAAACTCAATCGCTCTAAATACACTGCCCAACTCGCCAATATCAAGACACTGGAACACTCTTACTTTTCTTCCAAAAATCCCGACGCTCTCCTCCAACTTATCAAAGCCAAATCTGAACTCAATCAAATTGCCACAATTGAAGCCTGTAACACCCTGTTGAAGATCTAAATTTCACGGGGGTCAGAATAAAGCTGGCAAAATGTTGGCAAATTACCTCAAAATTAAGTCTGAACGAAAATCAATTGGACCCATTCTCAATGACACATCCAACACACTAGTTACTTCAGATGAGGATATTGCAGAAGTCTTTCATAACTACTACAAACTCCTCTATACTGATGACACTCATCCTGATGACGACGACCTCTCCCATTTTTTCAAAGATCTCCCCCCTCCCCCATCTCTCCCTACCGAGTTCCACCAATTAGAAACTGATATTACACCTCAGGAAATCCTCAAGGCAATTACTTCTCTAAAAAAATCGAAAACCCCTGGCCCAGATGGTCTCCCTATTGAATTTTACTACACCTTGCATTCTATTTTCATCCCCCACCTTTTACAACTTTTCAACTCCTTTATTATGAACGCTAAGGCTTCTGGCTCCTTTTTGGACGCCCTGATAATCATAATCCCAAAGCCTGACAAAGATCATTCTTTATGTAAAAACTTTCGCCCCATTTCCCTGATTAATTACGATTGTAAGATATTTGCCAAAATTCTAGCTGCCCGTCTCGAATCCCTTATCCCTCTTTTAATCAGCACAGATCAAGTCGGTTTTGTGAAGGGTAGACTTGCTGCTGATAATGCCCGTGTTTTTGCCAATGGTATTTCACACAGTAAACACTTTAAGGCCCCCCTAGCCGCCCTCTCCTTGGATGCTGAGAAAGCTTTTGATCGCATTAATTGGAATTTTATGTTTAAATCATTACAATGGTTTGGTTTTGGCCCCTCTTTTATCTCTTTAGTTAAACTCCTGTACTCAGCTCCACGTGCCAGCGTTTTTGTCAATAATCAATTTTCAAAATTTTTCCCCTTATCTAGAGGAACGAGACAAGGATGCCCTCTTTCCCCTTTATTATTTATTCTCTGCCTTGAACCCTTCCTGATTAGAATCCGCTCAAACCCCCTAATTAATGGGTTCCAATTGTCGTCGATTGAGACGAAAATTTCGGCCTACGCTGATGACATCCTGGTTTACATGGCCAATCCTGTCTCATCCCTCCCTCCCTTTTTGGAAGAAGTCCGCTTGTACTCCTCTGTCTCTAGCTATAAACTTAATCTCTCCAAAACGGAGGTTTTACCCTTAAATTCAACTTGTTACCAATATATGTTTGCATCAACTGATTTTGCCTGGTGTCCTTCCAAGATCAAATACTTGGGTATTTGGTTTTCCTCCTCGTTGGGTGAAACCCTTAAATTGACCTTTGCCTCCCTTACTCAAAAAATTCAATCCCTCCTTCAATCCTGGTCCCCCCTTTTCCTCTCCTGGTGGGGTCGATTGGATACCATTAAAATGATGTTTCTCCTCATATTTTGTACACTGTTTCAATGCTCCCCCTGACGATCCCTAATTTATATTTTAACCGGCTGAACTCCATTTGCTCCAAATTTTTGTGGAATAATAACAGACCCCGTATTGCTTTACATAAGCTTATACGCCCTAAATCTGAAGGTGGAGTTCGCTTTCCTGATTTTAAATCATACCACTCTGCCTTTCTAATAAAGCAATCTTTTTCTTTGGCTTTTAATTTCAATGATACCCCTCTGCCCAAATGGATCGCCATTGAACGGTCCTTGTTAAAAGATTTTACTTTCCAACAATCTCTTTTTATGTCAAATTGTTCATTTCTGACTAACCACCCTGTACTGAAATATTCACATACTCTGCTGCACACTGTATTCTCGAAAGATGTATCCCCCTTGCAATGTTTTCTCTCATCAAGTGTGTGGTACAACAAATATCTTAAGTATAAGGGTAAATCTTTTTATTTCAAGTATTGGAAAGAAAAGGACATTGTATTTGTATACCAATTTTTCTCTGATTCATCCATTATTTCATTTCCTGTAATGCAAACCATGTTTGACCTACCTGTTCATTTTAGCAAAGAATATGACATTATCACTTCCGCTGTTATATCTCATTTGTCTACCCTTCCTACTTTTGATTCCCTCCCTTCCCTTACTCCTTCCACTCCTCTATACCCTTTGTTTTCCCAACAAATCCCCAAAGCTGCTCTAGTTTATAAACTTTTGTTAGCTAATATTGCGCTTAGACCTAAAACTGTTACTGAAACTACCTGGGAAACTGATCTTTCTATCTCACTATCCGTTGATGTTTGGGATCACTTATGGTGCAAATTGTTTAAGACATCGATTTCAGCTTGCCTTACTCAGTCACTTTTTTTTATATACCATAGAGCTCTTATCACCCCTGTTAGCATAACAAAATTCTCCTCCCCGTCCTCCCCCCTCTGTTGGTCCTGCTCCTCTCACCCCGGCACGCTCAAACACCTACTGTTTGATTGCTCCTCTGTTCTTGCTTTTTGGAACTCAGTTTGGGATTTTTGCATGCGTATTTTTCATTTCTCTGTCCCATTCTCATTGCTACACGTTTTTTTAGGCTCCCAATCTGATATTTTAGACTTACATTCATATAATGCTAAACTATTTGATCTTTTCATTGCAACTGCTTTTAAAGTAATTTTGTCTTGTTGGAAGGATAATACTAAACTGTCTGTTCATACATGGTGGAATTTCATATGTGATGAGCATAGAATTGCAATCGCTTCTTCTTCCTCTGTCTCCTTAAAAATTAAATCCGATTTTACCTGGCTTCCTTTCTCTAACTTCTTATCTTCCCCCTCCCCTTCCTAACCTTTCCTTCTTTTCTTTCTCTCTCTTTCTTTTTCTTTTCTTTTCTCCTCCTACTTTCTTCTTCCCCTCTCTTCCTTTTCTCACATTATCCGAACCAACTCTCCTTTTCATCTCCTTCTCCTTGTCTTTTCACATTGGTTCTGATTTTTTGTATACTGTTATATTATGCTGTACTCTTTCTTAAACAAAATAAAACTTACTTAAACTGAAAAAAAGAACAGTTTATATGTGTATTGAATGCTCGTTCTTCTGCTTTTTCTTTTCATTCCAGAGGAGAACAATGTTTTCTTGCACAGTCGCAAAAAGTGAACACTCTTGACGAAGTTCAAGCGAGGGGAAAGTGTCCCGTCTTTCACAGGATAAAAGATCCATCCATCCCATTGGTTCTGACGCAAGCCTCCAACCCGCTGGGGCACAAGTACGGCTGAAACATATAGGCCTGTATTATATGTGTAATGTGAGGGATACCGCATATATCCCTGGACACATCCTCTCTTTGTTCCTGGTGGAGGAATACGACCTGATGAGGATGCTTTTTGTTATTAGCACATCAATGGCAAACAAAAACATACCATTGACAAAAAATAGCTGATGAGGGCCCCACAAATATGTTTTAATGAGATCCTCAGACAAAATCTTGTCCCACTCTTTTTAATACTTTTGTTATTCTGCATCTCATCAGGTTGAAGCTGTCACAGTCCACCTAATCAGGAACAGTGCCATGGCTTAAGCCCCGGTTATTTGCTGAAGAAATGTGTCAGAAGGAGATGTCTGCAGCCTCTTTGGCGTGGGCTGTACCAGATATTCCTTGTCATCATGACTGCTGTGAAGTGTGAAGGTCTCCCTAACTGGGTGCATGCCGCCCAAACTCGCTTCCATGTACCCTTGATCATATAACAGCACCTGTCCCAGAAGTGTCATTGGTGGTCGAGAAACCACGGGAGCAGGTTAGTCAAGCTGTTGGGGACCAGCAAGAATCTGAAAATGCACTTGGTCAGCCTGAGGGGGGTTCTGGAGAGTCGGTTGTCAAAATTGAAAATTAAGGGGATGGTTCTGTGGTTGTGACAGAGCCAGACTCAGACTCTGACAAGGGGCCTAGAGCTGTAAATCCGTGAGTGGCTGCAAGAGAGCATTGGCTGTGAAGGCAGGAGAGGGGGAGACTGGTCCTGCAGGGAGAAGGTGATCTCCTAGTCATCCAGGAGGATTCCGAGGACTCTAATCTGAGTGTTGAAGAAGGAGAGGGGAAGCGCACTCATTAGGTCAAAGCTTGCGAGAGTGCTCTGTCAAAGGTATACTCTTTCTCCGAATGAACTTGTTTCCTTTCAAATGATTGAGAAAACGGGTTCTGAGAATTCTGGAATCATTGTGAAAGTTCAACTGAAACTTCAGGAACTTGATCTTTAGTTTGATCTTACATATGAACTTCCTTTGTTAGTGAAATTGAGTGCCTTGAGATATCTTATTCTGGATGTGGCTGAGTTTCTTTTCGTGGATGCAAATGAATCCCCTGTGCTAATTGATGAACTGAAACACTTCATTCTGCAACTGATTCTTAGTGAACTTGAACCATTTATTGTTAGAGACAATAACTAGTCTATTTAGGGAAGAAAGAAGAATCACAAAGTGTTAGACATAGCATCCTTGTCGTGGTTTCCCCTATATTTTTGCCTCTGCCTCCTGTATTTTTGTTGTGCGTTGGATTTAGTTTATGCTGGTCTAGATGTTTTGGGCCCTTTGTCACTGCTGATCAGTGCCAAGTGGAAAGTGTTCCCTAAGTAAAATGTGTTTATGGATGGTGTTTCCATGTTTGGCTTATCTGATTTACATTTAGGTACCTAGTACAGTGTGCTGTCTGTGCCCAGGGCCTGTAAATCAAATACCCCTAGTGGACCTGCAGCTCTGGTTGTGCCACCCACACAAGCAACCCTTAAAAGGGTTCTCAGACCTGTCACTGCAATGTCTGCTAAGAGTTGTGACTGCCATGTCGACCTGCAAAGTGCACCCACTTGTCAGGCCCTACCATTTCCTTTCCTTACATGTAAGAAACTCCCCAGAAAGGCACAAGGTACCTCCATGGGCAGGGTGCAGTATATGTGAAAGGTAGGACATGTACTGGTGTGTGTGGCATGTCCTGATAGTGAAATACAGTGTATTTAATGTTTCACTATTGAAAGGCTATCTGTCCTATAGGATAGAATGGGGGATATTTTGTGACATCTTACAAGCCTAACTTCCCATAGGGGCAAGACAGAAAGATGGAGATTAGGTTGTCTGAACTCAGAATTTAATAACACATCCTTTAGTAAAGACGGCTTCAAAATTGTGTTTGAAAATTACACTTTTAGAAAGTATTTGTAGAGATTAATGAGTGTGGCCCTAAGAGACAAGGACCAGGCAGGGCCGTATTCATAAATAAGAAAAGATTTGCCTGAACCTCAACTTCTTTACAAGCTCTTATAAATTATGCTACATAGCCGAACACATTTCTTTATGATTGTACCGGTATTTTATTTATACCTTTTTACTTCATATGTTTATACTTTCATTTAGTTTTTTTCTTTTTGTGTGAAAAGGGAATGGTCCACAATTTTAAACAATACATATATACATAAATTTAAAAAAGCTTACAAAAACTCATTTACATTCCTCAAATTAAGACATACTTTACATACTACATCACTGTACACAATGATATATAAAATGCTAAATGGACAAACAAATTATAACCTTCGATACAGGTTACAGTGAGTAAATCAGTATCATAGATTTTTAGAAAAAATATCTATATATCCATAAAGCACAAAGGCATCAATACTTTAGTTCATCAAAATAGAAATGAATTCTAGATTTAATGAAATGAAGTTTAACCCTTATTCTTCTGTGCTCTTTTGTTGTGCCGATTCGTTTGAAATCATAGGTAATCAATGCCTGGATTCTCATCCGGGCTTTCTGATTCTCTGTACAAGATGTATAAAAAATAAAAACATTGAAGTGCTTTATTTTTTTTGGCAAGTAGCATGCTACTCCGGAAACCAATAAAGGATTAATGGTGAATTAGTATGGTAAAGTATGGAAGTAATTTGAGTGGTGGATATTAGTCAGTTATTTCAATCAAAATAACAGACTAACATGTTCACTTCCTCAAATTCCATATTCCACTATAGTAATTCACTACTAATCATTTATGGGTTCCAGAGTAGCGTGCTATTCGCCAATAAAGCATTTCAACACCCCATCAGGGGTAACAAGTGCTATATAAATACAAAACTTTTTTCCTCTTCTTTCCTTCTGCTATCATTCAGAATCCAAATAACTGACTAACCTATCCACCACTTAAAATTACTTGCATGTTTACCTATACTAATTCAACACTAATTGTCTATGGGTCCCGGAGTAGCATGCTAGTCGCCAAAAAAGTGCGTTGATGCCTCGTCAGAGGTGTAAGTGCTATATAAATGCAATTACAATACAATACAATACATGTGCACTCAGTTGTCTGCGTCTGTTGCACAGGGGATAACGTCCCAACATATCCCTTTGCTGTAGGGAGTTTATTTTAGCCTTTTATCGAGCGTGTTCTATAGACAGGGTAGGTTTCAATATTATTTTACAAGTTATAATTTAGTTCTTTCAGAAGTCCCCATGTTCACAATTTAAATAGGAATCGTTTATTTCAAAGATGCTAAGATTACAGGCAAGTATTTTGCATTTCTTAAGTCACAGAACACTGCATACGGACATAGACATAATTTCACCTGTTCCATGTCAGATGTGAAGAAGAAATGTTCAAAATTGGCGAGGACAGAAGGAGAGATTTAGAGTCCAAATCTGAAACTGATATAAGATCTTAAAAAACACCACAGATAGTGAAGAAATTGAACACCAGGTGGAGGGAAATTTATGTGCCTTGATCTTAGATTGGCAACATAAGAGAAGGCTGTGTATACATGTTGATCAAAGCTATATATGCACGTTATTTTTATTACAGAGTTACTGTTTTGAAGGTGAGAGTGAAGAATGACCTTTTATTGGTTGAAGGGAGAGGATTCTGAGATTCCCAGAGTGTACTTATTAATGGACAGTATGCTGATTTTAAATTGCCCCATGGTTGACATGGAACATGTTATCTTGGTATAGTTTTCCCGAACATTTACCATGTGGAAAATTTCAATGATTCTGTATGGAAAACAAAATCTAGAACTAGGTGAGGTGTTAATATACTATAATAAAATACTAGAAAAGTCAACAAACCAAGATCTAATTAGCCAATGATCTTTTGAACTCATCTCAACATTGTTTCAGATCAAAGCATTTCACAGAGTCAGCGCTAATTATGGCTACAGAGTAAATACATGAACAAGTGGATGGAGGAGGTAGAGCCATCCTGGTACTCCGAGACCTATCAGCCGTGGTCGACACAGTGAACCATCAGGTGTTGACGCAATGGCTGAAAGCAATAAGGGTCCAGAAAACGGCTCTGGCCCTTCTCATCTCGTTCCTTAAAGCTAGAGAACAAAGGATGTGTGGGGACATCAGAGAGATTTTCCCTTCCCTGTGGAGTTCCGCAAGGCTCAGCCCTGCCTCCTACTTTATCTAACATATATGTCATGCCATTCGCTAAGCTAACAAGGGATTGCTGGTTCTAACTGGTGATCTACGCCAAAGACACGCAAAATGTCATCTCCATTTCCTCAGAAGCTGAAATGATGGCTGGGAGATTCCATAAATGAGGGAAGCAATATATGGGGTGGATAAACCAGAGCTATCTCAAGCTGAACACAACCAAAACAAAGGTCATGGAATTTGGTAAAGGGCATTCACTTTGGGATCAGTCGTGGTGGCCAGTAGAAGCAGGTCTCTGCTCAAACCCATCGACAAAGGTTAGGAACCTAGGAGTTCTGTTTGATGCCCAACTAAATTTTACCAGACAGATTAACCAAATCATATCCTCTTGCTTCTTCCTTATGAAAATTTTGCGTAAAATCATGAAAGAACTCAGGAAAGTGGTCCTAGTCACTACAGTCTTCTCTCGTATTGATTACTTTAATGCACTCTTCTTGGGAGTTGATAAGCGTCAACTGTCAAAACTTTAATCATTGCAAAACACAGCAGCCAGAGTTTTCCTAAACATTCCTAAATATCAACACATCTCTAACAACATCAGGGAGTTGCATAGGCTACAGATCAAGAAACGCATTGAGTTTAAGGCTTTGTGCTTGATGCACAAGGCACTGTTTGGGGGAGGGTCAGAGGATTTATAGAAGTTTTTTCCGTGGTATTTACTAAATCGGAAGCTTAGATCGGCAAACAAAGACTAGTTCAGGTCCCCAGGATCAATAAGGCCAGAAGGGGTGGGCGAAGCCTCTCGCTCCGAGCAGCTGAGCTCTGGAACGAGCTACAATCTGCCCTTAGGTTTCAGCACTGCAGAATACGTTTCAGGAAAATGTTAAAGACCTGTTTTTTCCCGGCTATGAAATGATGCCACTTCTTATAGACCATTATCCGCTCACTGGCTACCTATACTGACAAGACGCCTCGGCATTCGTTGCGCTTTACAAGTGTCCTACATACTTACTTTAGTGGTAGAAGATATTTTTGGAGCTATAATCCCATCTGTACGTGTGACTCTGAATGATCTGAAAATTAGAAAGCTTTGTACAATAGTGGATAAACTGGCTACTAGTTCCGCAAATCCCTTATTGCTTGTAAATACTGAGATGGTTGAGATAAGGTCTATAGTTATACAAAACCGACTTGCATTAGAAATTTTACTCACAAAGGAGGGCCTAATCTGCAAGATGCTCAAAGTTCAGAAATGTTTTACTTATATCGCAGCCAAAAGTCAGGATCTCTAAAAATATATTTGGAATATATCTGGGTTGACAAAAGATTTGAAAGATTTAGAGGTGACAGGAGCTTGGTAAGCCAGTGGGAATGGATTGTCCGCTGTGGGTAGATGGTTTGGAAACTTGGGTAGTGGAATCTTGTGTGCAATCTGGAGACCCCTTTTGATAATTGCTGTTTGCGTAATGTTCCTATTCATAATCTGTAAGAGATACATGTATGTATAGGTTAGACAGTGAATGAAGAGGAAGCGAGTAGATGTTGAGTTAGAGAAGAGTAAGAGTAAATATTATGACGACATGAAATGTCCGGTGGATTCTAGATGAAAGATGCTCAAAACCATGAGGTTTTAGGTGTTCTGTCTGTTAACATCAGATTGCAATCTGTGATGGCTTGATTCACCATCAGGGGGGGTCTGGAGAAGTTTAATTTTGGCTCCACCCTTTCATGTTTATTTAGGCCACATATTTGTGTGTGTACGTATGGTCTTATGTACACATGTGATGTAACCTTGCCAATGTATTGTAGTGCACTTGAACAGTTACAGAAAGTGCATCTATGTAGAGTGTGTAGTCTTGACATTTAGTTGAGTGTGTATATTAACGTTTTCTTTACATTGACAAAGAGTTGCAGTTCCTAATTATATCTGCATCTGTGCTGCTAGAATAGCAATGTATTCTTTATATGTACACATATTTCTTTAAGTGATACTCTCCATTTATCTAATAACGGAAATGTATTCATTTGAATAGTGCTTTCGATCTCTAACTGTATATTGCATTTAAAACTTGTAGTGAAATGCTTGCCCCAATGTTTAATTTTTAATGTGAATGCTTTTTTTGATGCAATGTTTTTCTCTACTCTGCAGGTGCAGTTGCATTAGATCATGGCTACAGAAAAGCACATTGTGTGAATGAGATAGTTAGGCTCGAACAGAGTATTTCTTGGCAAGGAAAAGAAGATTTAACGACGACGGGACGAAAACTGTCCAAGAAGATTAAGGAGACAAGAGGAATCTAAGGGTGTTCCAATGTGTGAAAATCTCAAGTGTAGTTGTCAAGTCTGATTGTTTGAGTATGGGAAATTATTGGATATGTGTCCTGAGATTCTCAAAGTTTTTTGGGTGGGTATAATTGGGCATTGCACTTTAGCTTGAGTCAGACTTCAGTTGGGCTCTATGAGGTACAGACCTCTTTGCAACATCTCTGTTATGCAGCTTTCAGCCTGATTCATGAAGCGAAATTGCGCCCGCAATGGCTGCGAAAATGCAATTGCGGGTGCAAAACATGGAATCGGCATTCAAGTACGAAATAGCGAATTCGCAAACACAGAATAGCGATTTAAATAGCGATTATGCTATAATAGTCGCAGACTCCGGGTAGTCGAGCATTAGCGATACGGAAATAGCGACCAACCACGGAATCTGCGAAATGAATAGCGAAACGCAATATTGTCTCAATCGGCATTCATGAAAAAAATACAATAGCGAAAAAGCGCAAATTCGCACGTTTGCGCGGCACAATTTAAGGACAACTCAAAGCAGGTGGTAACCATAAAAGCCATGATTAAGTAAAATTTGAAAAACTGTTGGCCAATCACCAACAGGTCCAGGCCTGACCAATCACACATAAGGACATTCAGCAGCAGCATTAGGCGTTCCACAATGCCAGGGATGTACATGGTGGTGAGGCGGCGAAGGCTACAGCGAGCAGCACGGAGGAGACGCATGAGGCAGGAAAGGATTTACCGGCAGCGGGTCACCTTGCTGGGCCAAACCAGAGAACAGATTTATGCTAAATACAGGCTGAATGGGGAAATGATCACCTGGCTGATACAAGAACTCGACCCCATCATGCAGCACCCAACAAGGCGAAACAATTCTGTGCCCACACATGTGCAGGTATTGTGCAGCCTGCACCTCCTGGCCTCCGGCAGTTTCCAGGGCATAGTAGCCGCTGCTGGGGGGATATCCCAGCCCACCATGTCACGCTGCCTCCACACTTTTGTTGACGCCATCCTCAGCCAGCTCCACCGCCACATCACATTTCCCACGAGCCAACAGGAATTGGACCTGACAAAACTACAATTTTACAATGTCGCCCATTTTCCCCATGTCCTCGGCTGCATAGACTGTACCCATGTCGCCATCTGCCCACCAGCTGCCACGGAGTATATGTACCGCAACAGGAAGTCCTACCACTCCCTCAACATACAGATGGTCTGCAATGCCAAGACCATCATCACTGACATTGTGGCCCAGTACCCAGGGAGTACCCATGACTCCTTTATCTTCAGGCACAGCGGACTCCACACACGACTGCTCAGGGGAGAGTTTGGGGAAGGACACCTACTTGGTAAGTACACTTTGTCGACAATGTCACATTGCTATGAAGTAACTGCGCTGCACAGGCAATCAACATCTGCTCCTCTCATTCAGGTGACAGTGGCTACGCCCTACGGGAATACCTCCTGACCCCTTACCTCAACCCTGCCACACCTCAGCAACGGCGCTACAATGTTGCGCACATCCGGACAAGGAACTGTATAGAAAGGACATTTGGCCTGCTCAAGAGCAGGTTCCGTATTCTGCACAAGACAGGTGGGGCGATGTATTACAGTCCTGCAGCGTGCTGCCGCATTGTGGCTGTCTGTGCAATGCTTCATAACATTGCAACCAAGCGCCGGATACCTGTTGACATCTCAGGCAGTGAATCTGAGGGGGACGACCGGCCACCAGCACATGCGCACCATGCACGCGGGGAGAACCCAGCTGAAGGCCACAGACGTCGCAACCACATCACAGCGAACAATTTCTAGCCCACCCTCTTCCCCCAACCCACATATCACAATTGCATGCAAAATGTAATGATTACACAAGGCTAATGTGTGCAGCAAAATAAATGTATTTGTTTCATTCACAAGAAAAAGGTCATGGTTTCAACTATTTACAAATTACAGTATTCCTGCATACTGCAGTGTGAAGAAGGTTCTTGGCAGGCTTAGCGTCAGCCTGTGGCAGTGTCCCTCAGACAGTGTCAAAGGCGCCTCCGGCGCGTAATGCCCAGGCGCCTGTGAGGCTCATCCTCATCCTGGGCAGCTGTACCAGGCGTTGCCCTGGTGCTGCGCCTAGGTGGCGGGACCTGCGTGGCAGATTGGCTGCTCACGCTGGAGGCACCCTCACTGGCATCGTCTCCCCCTACAGTTGCCGGTAGCACAGGTGTGTGAAGTGCCGTCACGGCGGTGGTTAGGTGCTCCAGGACACGTGTTATGTCCTCGCAGCACTGGACCAGTTGGTGCTGCTGGGTGAGAGAGCGCCGCGACAACTGGGTGGTGGCATTTGCTGCCACATAATTCGACCTACTATAGGACGACAGCCGGCTCATTAGCTGGTGGTGGCGCCTGCTTGCTACACTGCGGTGCTTGATGAGCGCAGCAGTGTTATCCTCCATGGCTGCAGTCATGCGGCACATGGCCGCCGTCATGCGGTCCATCTTGTCTCCAACTCCCGCCACATTGCGGCCAATTTTGTGCAGCTGGAGCTGGATGGCCCCTTGCTGCTGCGACTGGCGCTGGTGGATTCTGAGCATGCGCCGCTCGACGCTCATACAGGCATGGAGATGCCCATTGCCCCTCCTGCTGATCGGCCGCTGTGTTGCCGCTGTCGCAGGCCCAGATCTCGTTGCACGAGCTGCAGGTGGTGTCGCAGCAGGTGTTGCTGGTGCGGCAGGAACTGGAGGCACATTGGTGGGGTGCCTGGCTCTGGCTGCCGGTGGGCCGGCAGATACAGGAGCAGGTACGGTGGGGGGCCTGGCCTTGGCTGCGGGTGGTGCGGCAGATCCAGATGCAGCTACGGTGGGGGGCCTGGCCTTGGCTGCGGGTGGTGCGGCAGATCCAGATGCAGCTACGGTGGGGGGCCTGGCCTTGGCTGCGGGTGGTGCGGCAGATCCAGATGCAGCTACGGTGGGGGGCCTGGCTGCTGGTGTTGGTGCAGCGGCAGATGCAGGAGCAGGTATGGTGGGGGGCCTGGCTGCTGGTGTTGGTGCAGCGGCAGGGGCTGGTGCCTGTGTTTCGGGTTGTGAGTCCTCCTCCTGGGCCTCCTCATCAATCTGCAGCCTCTCGCTGTCGCTGCTATCTGCGCCACCTGTGAGGGTAAGTGGATACTCATTAGTTGCATGTGACTGTCAGACGTGCAGATGTTACATGCATGCTGGGTGACATTCCCTGGATGGCTGTGGATTTGCGTACTTTGGAACCTTTCTGGCTGCATTGTGGTACTACTACATTGTGGACATACTACATCTCCCACAATGCTTCAGGGCATTTCCTGATGCACAACATAGGCATGACTAAGGGCCAATGAGTGAGCCTATTTGGTCAGGGACGGTCATAGGGGACAGGGTCGCAGTCGCATGCCACTTACCTTGGGTGTCTTGGGTGGGGCGGGAGGAGTCCAGAGGGGTCACGCCAACGCACGCCTCCCTCTCCAAGGTGTTCTCAACCTGGTCCTCCAGGGGTGTGTTGGGTGGGACTGTCAGTCCGCCACCTCCAGTGCCCGATGCCTCACCAAGGCGCTCCGCCACCCTCTCCTTGGCACGACCTCGGAGGTCGTACCAGCGCTTCTTTAGCTCCTCCAAGGACCTATCGGCCACACCCACCGAGTTGACGCTGGCGGCTATACCCAACCAGATCCTCCGCTTGTCCTGCTCTGGGACCTTTCTGGAGTTGGTACCAAAGAGCCGGTCATGGTTGGCCACCACCCCTTCAATTAGGTTCTCGAGCTCCTGCTCTGAGAACTTGAGCTTGCGCTTTCGTCCTGCGCTGTTGCTGGGGCCAGGGACAGGTTCCTCAGACATGGCGGTCGCTATTTCAGGCGTTTCTGGAGTTGCTATCGCTGGTTAGGCGTCTGCTTTCCGACGTGCTCACTCGTAGGATAGCGTCACTGTGGTGTTTGGGGGTGGGAACTGCCTGCTTCCTGGATGTGATGTCATCACGGTGCTCGGAATGCGTCTTCCCGTTTTCCCGATCGCGCGAGAATGCGAGTCGCAATCCCGATCGCACGGGATTGCGAGTCGCAATCCCGATCGCACGGGATTGCGAGTCGCAATCCCGATCGCAGGTAGCCGGGAATAGCGATTTTTCTGCGTTTTTAGTTGGTCGCCAACGGCTTTAGCGCCCGCGTGCGAGTCGCTATTTTTTCCCCGAAAAGTACATGAATGCCGTTTTGCGTTTCCTCAATAGCGAGTCGCTATGATTCGCTATTAGGGACACGCAAAACGGCCCGTACATGAATCAGGCTGTTTATGTTTATGCTATACAATAAACTTTAACTTTGAATAGTTCTACAGAAATTCTGCTATGCTGACACCTTTCTCTGCTTTCCTGATTAAAAATGTTTGTCTGATTCCCAGTTAGAATAGCGATTAGTAGGTCTTCTCATCAGCCTCTTGTATATGCAAGAGGATTGAAGCTTTCAATCTACACGTCAGACCATATTTCTCATTGAGTGTATTGTGGCTACTGAATTCCTCATTTGTTTTCTGTTATTGAAGATCAATGTCATCTGTCACTTCATATATCCTTTAGTTATTCTGCATTTTTATAATATCTTTCTGCCACTGATTTCTATCAGCTTGGTTTGAATTTATAATAAAAACATACTTAATCCCATCAATTGACTCTGAGCTTAACTGTGTGACCACATAGGTTACACTGTAATTGGTAACTTTCAGTTGATCCTAACATCTTTTTTCCTCAGGCACTTAGAACTTTCCATTGCATTGGGGCCAGGAAGAAGGAGTTCACATTCTATGTGTTCTCATGAGAACGGCTACAACCAACTTTAACATTCATGAAGGGATCATTATTTGAATGATTGACACAAAAATTCCCCAGTTATTTAAATGATAATACCAGGTATATTGGGATATTACATTATTATCTGGTATCATAATCCCAACTTCAATATGGTGAACTAATTGATAGCCTCGATATAATACTGTGAAAAGTCCCTGCTCTCTCTGCTGTTTATGGAGTCTGAAAACAGTGTTGGCTGCCATTCTTCACTTGAGCCATGTGCTCTAGTAAATAAAGGAAGTGGCTTCGACGTGCACCATGGAAAACTCGTCAGGCAGTGTCCTGGTGCAGGTATACTCTGTAGAGAGACCTATATGCAGCAACAGTGCACACTACACAATGCCTGTTATGCCACAAGCCCAATCCATTAAGTCAGGGTGCCTCTTCTTTAAGCAGAAAGTCTCACCCACTTTGGTGCACCATTGCCTCATCAAGACAACAATCCTTTCTATTTTTTGTGACTGGTACCACATTTCCGAGCATGTAACGATGGTGAAAGTAAAAGCAAAAGAAAATAGGGTTAATTTACTTTTTAAAAATAAATTGTTTTTTAAGATCATACTGTTGTTTGTTGCAGTTGCTCGTTTTTTGTATTGCATTAATCTTTCTGTTAACTTTAGAGGGATTTGAGTAATAAGCCCAGCATTATACAGCAGTAAAAGATGCATGATGTGATGGAGCCAAAAGAGGGATCAAAGGATGAGTATGTCCTATGGTTACATACCAACATAAATGCAAAAGACTGCAAACATCTAGGGCCTGATGTACTACCCACTAATTTGCGAGTCGCAAATAGCGTCGCATTTGCAACTCACAATTTGGGATGCACAACAGCATCTGAGACACTTTTTACTATTCCCAATGGGGTCACAAATGGCATGCCTCATGCATATTAATGAGGCTGTCACAATTTGCGACCCCATTGGGAATCGCTTGCACTTCCAGGGCTGGTGGGCTGCTGAGGTCAGCAGACCATCATGTCTGGCACTGCTTTTAAAGAAAGCAGTTTTTTTTTAAATGCAGCCCTTTTTCATTTATGGAAAACGGGATGCCTTTAAAAAATAAAAATGAAACTTTTCAGTTTAATTTTTTAAGGGCAGGTAGTGGTCCCTGGGACCACTGCCAGCTCTTAAAAATATTTTGAGAGCCACTCACAAAGGTGAAGGGGTCCCCTAAGGACCCCTCCCCGTTTGCGAGTGCTTTACCACCCTTCTGTGAAGGGTGGTAAACTGCGAGTGTTTTGCGACCGCAAAACAGGCATAGCTTCAGGAGTCACTATTAGGAAGGGAAGTCCCTTGCTACTAGCGAGTCGCTGCTCCTATTTTGCATGTCACAAATTGATTTATGACTCGCAAAATAGGATTAGTACGTGGTCCACACGTTTTTTGCAGTCGCAAAAGGGTCTAAAACCCATTTGCGCCCACAAAAAACGTTAGTACATCTGGCCCTAAATAAATTGACTGAAGAGAGGAACTTAAAGCAGCATAAAGTTAGCTTTCCTAATGTAAATATGAACAATTCACAAAACAATTGCATATGTGAATATGAGAGGCATTAAGTAGCATTCACAAATCTACAGAATCGCAAATTGTGAAATGTAATGTGTCATGATCTGTGGTAACAATGTAAAAGAATTGTTAACAGACAACCGACATGTGAAAACTGCTTATGATATTAAAGGCTTCAAATATATTCTCACAAATGATGTAGAAAGGAAATGAGTGCAGCAAAGGCTAATTGTAATTGTTAGACCCGACACCCATGGCATGATATTCTCCCAAACCTTTTGCCTTCGCTTCTCCTGTTTTGCTGAATTTGTTTTTGTTGGCCCCAAGAGTGAGTGCACTTTACCACAGCTAACTTGTGCTAAAGAGCTTTTGCTCTCTCCTTCAAACATGACATACACCTATTTTGCAATTTAATGTAGTTGAAAGTCTCCTGCATACATGTAAGTAGTCCCCAGTAAATGGTACTACATATACGCAGGGCATGTAAGTTAAATTTTACTACTGGGCATGCAGCACTCACTGTGCCAACCATGTTGAATAAAAAAAATAGGACGTCTGTACTTAAGATATACATGTCATGGCAGTGAAAAACTCCTAACGTCGTTTTTTCACTGTTTGTAAGGCCACTCTCTCCCATTGATAAATAATTTAATAAATAATAACCGTGGGTTGAGAGCAGATAGAGATATGCTGTCCACACTTAAATTAATTGTAATTTGAAATCATCTTGGATGGTAAATTAACACAAATGGGGCTTAGGTGTGAACAGGATTAACCATCCTGTCAGATTGACTGGGAGGGGCTATATTCAGTCCCACTTACATTTCAAAGGGCTTTGCCTCCTGTACAAAAAAAGGAATCTGTCACCAGGCCAGCCATGCCATTTGTCACCCCAGATAGTTTAGAGCCTTGGCAGGGGAAAGAGAAGAACTTTCCTAAACCAGGTGTGGTGGTAGTACAGGGAGTCTCCACGGACATCATTTATGGTTTTACAAGGGGTAAAACTGTGACTCCTGACTTTACCCTTGTGACCTCTAGCACTGCAGTTGCAACCCCTGAAACACAAGGACAGCTTGGCCACTTTCCTTGTTTTCTGTCAATTTATTAGAATAATGAATTATACTTTATTATTCACTATTAAAGTAATAAAGTATGAGTTACAATTAGCTAGAATATGACCCACCCTGGCAGCTGAGGTGAGTAAAGAATGCTTTTAAATGTATGTTGTGTGCATGCATGCAAGTGAGGGTGAATATGTATGTATGTTTAAGCATGCACGTGCAAGTCAAAGTGAAGGTTAAAAGGCATGTGACGTCACTTCTGTTGCCCCTGGCATTTTGGTGAATTGACATTCATGGGAGTCTGCTCACAGAAAGGCTGGCACCAGGTATAAATATTGGACCTCCAAAGTGTCAACCCAGTGTACATTACAGAAGAAGAACTGCCCAGTTGCCATAAGACTACCCTGCTGTGGAGGACTGCCTTGCTGTCTGAGATCTGACATCCTGTGTAAGCTATGGGGGCATAACAAACTTCAGAGGCCTTCCTTCAACCACACAGCTGACCTGCTGCACTGGACGTGCCTGTACCTGCAATTAGACCTTCCTGAGCCCTGCAGCAGTCTGCTGGAGTGAGTCCTGATCCTCAAGAGGTACTACATGGCCGTGGACCCTTGGCTAGCATCAGTTGGAGCTCCTCCAGATGAAAAAGGTGAAATGCTGAAGTTTGAGCTCTTTGCAAAAGCGAACTGGGCCTTTCGTGCTGAGACTCTGCTGCCAGCAATGATCGCAAGTGTGAAGTTCCCTCCTGTGAAACTTGCTCTTCGTATTATCGTGACCAACAGCAATGCCTGGCAATGCAGGATCTGGACTCTGTGCTGCAGCAACGGCAGCCAACAGTGACTGCTAATACGAAGCTCCAACAACAACCATCCATGACGGTTGACCAGCTCCTTGAGCTACAGCGACAACAGCCCTAAATACCTGGACTGCTGTTAGCTCTACAGTGACATCCATATGCAATGCTCTCCCTGGTTCTTGCGGTCTACTCCTCCATGAACCGAACCTTGAAACGGTAACTGTTTCAGATGGACTAATCTGGTCTATGTATTCGGCCAACTCTCCATTGCGGTCAGCCTGAGTTTGTGGCTTTTCCCGGGGTAATATGACCAGACGACTGTGAGTGATACTTGGTGGTTTGAAGGGCTATTTTCAGTTACAACTTTGATATTGAATATCTCTGTTCTAAAGATTGAATATTTTTTGTCCTGGTATAATTTTGTTTATTAAAATGAATTCTAGTTTTCTAAATTAGCTTGGGAATTTTCTTGTGTTGTGTTTTCACTTTGTTACAGTTTATGCGCTGCAAAAATACTGTACATATTGCCTCTAAATTTGGCCTGCCTGCTTTTTGCCAAGCTACCCACAGGTTAAACACTGGTTAATTCAGTGACTTTTATGGTTCACCCTGATAAAGATTATGGTTGTTGCTTGAGTGAGGCTTCCACCCCCCCACCCCAACCAATAATACAATTTCTTACAGGAATACCTTGTTGAAGTCATTTGGATAGAGAGAGGAAAGGGAATATAATTCCCTCCTATAATGAAAAACAGAAGAAACACTTTTGTGAGGAGAAATTAGACATAATGTTGGAGGAGGTTGTAAGGAAAGTCCACAAATTGGTACAGCAGTCTTGAGGCATAATAAGGCCAGAACTAAGATCTAAATTAAAACCGTTGAAATAACCCACTTCGCCATTGAAAAGCTACACAATCATTGAACATAGCATACAGAAAACCTATGTTGTTATTAGTGCAATGTTTTTTATGTTCTTATTTTTTGCAAGCATACCTAAGATAAATGAATATAATGAAAGTATAAAAAGGGAAATTCTGTTGACTATAGATAGCAGTCATCCTTGCAATAAAAAAAAAGTAGCAGTACTGTGCACTGCAATAGGTGAGGTGCGTTACTATTTAGTTATTTAATGCAGGACCAAGCGGCTGGGATTTTAACATAGGCTACCATTTGATTGCATTGCATTGTGTGATCCTGTGTACCAGTTTCCCTTCCAAAACATTTAGGAGCCTATAGAAACAAGATAACCTCCCGCAAAATAAGTGAACATTTATAGAATGTATGCCAAAGGTTGTACCATTTGCAAATGATTATGCATGGATGCAAGCTTTGTATGGCAATTAGTCTAGATTACCTATACATGAGTTTGCTCAAGAAGTTCAAGTACTATGCCATTTATGATATAGTGCCGAATCCTAGGGGTCCATTACGATGGCGAGCGGACACCATAACGGAATGAGGGACCGTCTGCCAGGGGTGCGGCGGTCCCGCACCTGCAATTAGGATGCCACCACCACCGCCACTGTGGCATCCCCTATTCTACTTTTTAGAGTTGCTCAACTCCCATGAACCATGCGGAGATTTCTGATCTGTTCAGTATACCAGTAGAACATTATTTTGACCAGCAGAGTAAGTAGAATTAGAAGATTGAGATGGCAACAGGGAAGCTAACTTTTGTTTTCTAGATTCATATTTTCACAAATAGAATAGGAGAGATATTTATGAAATGCAGAGAATACTTGGTAAAGATATTTAATTCTGTTTCAGATCTTTGGCACCATTTAGTCCTTTAAAAAAAAGACAAAAATTTGTGGTACAAGAAAGGAGTCACAAATACACACAAGACCTAAACTTGATAGGCACTTATAAACATCATCCTTCTATTACGGGGATACCAATTTACGCAATAATTTTGAAAGTACTCACTCCCCTATCATTAGTTTATTGGGGTAGTCGGTATGGCCTTGGATAGCGCCTCATTTAACAATTGCCCGTTCCAAGCATAGTTTGAATCAGTTGTGAGACAACACACACATATATATTTGGGTGTCAATCCGTGATACATGGACAACAAAAAATGTGAGTGAGATCGAGAAGGCACCTCACGGGCGAACCACCAACGGGAACCTGGCAGGTACTCACCAGGATTGCCCTGTTATCATCATTGGCGCCTTCAAGCTCGAAAAAAGAATAAAGTGTCCAACAAACACAAAGAAATTGTGTAAAGATATATGCAGTGAAAGAAAGATCAACAGTGATCTACACAGAGTCCAACAACATGTAAGGGGGCGGGGCTTTACGTCACCACGAGGCTTCTCCCCTCTAATATGGCACCGACCACCGAGCGTTACCTCCTATCTGTGCTCAGCGGCGTAGGGTAGGTGCACCAGCAAGGACACGGGTAGTATGAGGTAAGGGTTTTTCCCGTTATATATCTGGGGAACCGTGTTTTCAGACATCAGGACTTACTTTATCCCGGTCTCGAACATAGGCTAGCATTACCTGTTTTTCAGCCCTGTTCTGACGCACTACACGTCTCCTCCTCCTCCCTCCTTAGCCAAACCTGAAGGTTCAACCCCGCGGTACCTAACCCGCCGAATGCCCATGTGGCACATCTTCCCTGACCTTTAGGTGAGTGGGGTTGATGCTTGTTAATACACTCCACATACCGAGTGAAGCACCTTTTCATATGATGTTGTTTTGAGCACCTTTTCATGTGAAATACCGAGTAAAGCACCTTCTCATATGATGTTGTTTTGTCACCCATGAGAAATGAGTTTCTACCCATAAGAAATGTATTACAACTTGGTGGTTCCTCATGCTAGGCTGTTGTTGTTATTGCTATTTTAGAGATTTACTGCACTTACACACTGTTTTTAAAATGGGCAGCACCATTTCACATTTAGAATTCTGGTTTGCTGCCAGCACTGCACGTTGCTATAATACAAGTATGCTGTATACAAGCTAGGTGAATGTCCCATGCCACCAGCATGACACACTGTATGGTTATCTGGCACTGATCATATCTGTCTTTTTGATGGAATCTAATGCTATTGACTCTGTAATATTTTCCTTTTTTCCAATCTAGGCATAGGATTATACCACAGAGGTAACTGACCCCCACACGTAAGGTGGCAGACACATGACAGTAGCATGCTGTTTATTTTAAGTATTTTCTTTATCCACTACACCTGATAGGTCCTGATGAATCGCGGGTAATATCCCTTTGCGAGAAACATGTTGACCAACTCTCCTCCTAAGCTCATCTAGGGCCAATTCACTTAACTGGTTGGCTCCTAGCGAGTTAGCTTCACGCTTTTAACTGCAGCGGGATACCCCCAGAATAAAATAGTTTCCGGCATTCCCCCTACATTTTAAATCACCCCCTAGGCTACTTGCCTCGTTACCCACACACCCGCACTTCACCATAAGGCTGTTGGATACAAAAGATCTCCGCCAAAGAGCCCCTCTTTGAGGTGAGCCCATTGGGGATTGCACCGCCTCCCCAACGAGGAGCAACCGCCGATGATGAAGCATGACACTCATATCGGTGTGTGAGGCAAATACATCCAACATAATGGATGCCCAAAGGTGTTACATCTACACCCTCGGTCACGCCAGACAAACACCACCCCCTCTCTAGGAACGCTTCAGCAACCCAGTTTTGTTTACCTATGTCTGTCTAGGGCACTAGCTGATACCGGACCTTCCACTTGTTTAAGTGGTAAAAGAGTGCCTGCTTGATCAATTGATCACCCTCCCTTCTTTGATATTACTTGTGCACGGCTCATCCTGTGGGAATACTCATCCGGCGGGTAAGACTGGTTCTATACCCCAAATTGTGACTTTGCAACCCCATAGGGTAGTCATAACCCACTCCCCCATTGGGCAGTGGTTTTAATATCACCTCCTTCACCAGTAATTCTCTTCTTGTCCACCGCGTGTGGACTTTCCTTTTCCTTGAGACACGACCATACTGACTTCCACAAGATGGATGGTCAGGGGTTGAGTTTCGGTGAGGAAGATGCAGCAGCCATCATGAGGACTCCATCACTCCTTGGTATAGATATAGAACCAGCGACTGGGAGCAATACAGTGGAGTGGCAAAGTCTATCTGATCTCAAATGGGAATGGATACGCATCACCATTCATGGAGCAATGATGGCGGAATATTTCAAAGCCAAAATTGCACCAAATGGCTTAATTGTAAAGAATTTCCCTAGAATTTTCTGGGAAGATGGAAAATTTAAAATAGAATGGCCACAAATTTCTTGGAAGTGCACCCATGATCTCCTCATTCTCATTGTCAATACTGCTAAACGGCTAGCAGATGACATACTGACCCGCATTCAAGCAGCAGAAGCTGCTTTAAAAACAGCGGTTCCAAATCCAGGTTTCAAAAATAAACTGGCGGAGCTCAATAAGGAAATGTCCGACCACAGAGAATACCTCATGAACCAGAAAGTTACTAAACTACAGAAGGATATCAAGAGGTTTTCGAAAGAAAAAGTCTATCCTTATCTGAAGGAAGACTATGCCCCCTCGGGCAATAATTACAACTCCGACTCGAGTGCTACCTCCTCCAGAAGGGGATCCAACAGTGGGTCAGATAATAGCGGGGAATATGGACCCCAACAAATGCAACAAACTGGAAAAAGAGGCAGGGGACGTGGACAACAGGTATATCACAACTTCCCACCCCAGGGGCCCCCCATTGGACCTCCACTGTGGCAATATCCACATTTCCCTAATTTCCAACCACCCTTTGCCCCCCAATATCCTCCCTACTATGCCCCTCAAGGTACCACACGCCCTCCTTTTTTAGGCAGAGGCCGGGGCAGAGGGCGAGGGCGAAGGCGAGGCAACGTTCCAGAGAAAACGGTCCAGTGGGAGGACACACGCCCCCAGGGAATGGACACGAGGACCACGAACAGGTCAGGTCAAAGATAAGTTTGGTGGTGAACCTATCAGACCGACTATTGACAGAGAGAGAGGAACTGGTTTTACAAAAGGGATTGGGTTTTGTACCTACTCCAAAAACCGACCACTTCCAACAAACCCGGGAAATCCAGTCGTTTTTCCGCAAAATCAGATTGAAAGCTTTCTTTGAGGGGAGACCATGTGATCCAATAACTGACTCTGGCCTCCATAACCCCTCAACTTTTACACCCCACAATGGGATGATTCCGAATGAGGTCCTTACCTTTGAACAGGCTGTACTGAAAGACATGAGAACATTGGACCAGCGAGGAAAGCACTGCAATATCTCTCAAAATGAGTTGCATATTCTCAAATCACTCGCTGAAGATCCGCTCATCACCATCAAACAGGCAGATAAGGGTGGGGCCACAGTTCTGATGAACACTGTGGACTATGATCAAGAATGCACTAGGCAACTGAATGATAGACGGTATTACACACCTATCCCGTGTGATCCAACTGCACGTCTGCAGACCACTATTACAGGCCTGGTGGAAAGTGCAGAATGTGACCAGTGGATTACTAAGAAAGAAGCGGACTTCCTGAAGAAAAAAGATCCCAGGGTCCCTTACTTCTACACTCTTCCTAAGATCCATAAGGAATCTAGACCTGTACCTGGACGACCGATCGTCTCAGGAATTGATTCCATCTTGGAACCACTATCACAATTTTGTGATCATTTCCTACAACCCCTAGTCAGACGCATCCCTTCATTCATTCAAGACACGGCTGATGTCTTACGGTTATTGGACACCTTCCGTGATACTGAGCAGATCAATCTCTTAATTACTCTCGATGTGGAGGCCCTGTATACAAATATTCCTCAGAGGGCCACCCTTGAGGTTATAGAGGAAAGACTGGGGCTTGAAACCTGGAGCTCAGTCACTCCACCTGCCTTTATTATGGAGTGTGCCACCATAGCACTTATGGAAAACTATTTTGAGTTCAAGGGGCAGTTCTACCACCAAACCCAAGGGACATCTATGGGCAGTACTTTTGCTCCTTCGGTGGCGTGCCTCTACATGGCTGAATTTGAAGACAGGCATATACACCACCAGTCCAACCCCTTCCTTGACAATATCAGGTTGTGGAGGCACTTTATAGACGATATCCTGATCTTGTGGATTGGACCACCCACTTCACACGAAACTTTCTACAATTGGATCAATGCTCTCAACCCTTACCTGCACTTTACGATGTCTGCGTCCCCTACAGAAATTGCCTTTCTTGATTTAACTATTAGGCTGCAAGAGGGAGCACTCAGTACCACTATGTACAGAAAGCCCACCGACCGGAACAGCTTACTCCACTACACAAGTCACCACCCCAAAGCCTTACGCTCCAACCTTCCCTTCGGACAATTTCTCCGAATCCGGCGTAATTGTAGTGATCTTTCAGATTACAAGAAAGAATCATCAATCCTGTCCAGGAATTTAATGGACAGAGGATACCCCACATAAGAAGTCTCCAAAGCGCGAAAACGAGCTAGGAACAACCATCGAGAGGCTTTACTTGAACACCGTGAGGTGACGCCTGTAGAGAATCAACCTATCACTTGTGTCACTACCTTCACTCCAGCGTCTAATAATGTCAAAAAAGTAATCAAAAGGCACTGGGATATTTTGAACACAGGCGACCTGAATTTCGAAATACCTAGATTTGCGTTCAAAAGATCCCAAAATGTCAAAGACATCCTGATCAGCACGAGACCTAGAGTACTAAAGAAGGTGACACAGCAGACCTTGTGGAATTTACCTCCGGTCAAGGGACACTACCCCTGCGGGTCTTGTGGAGTTTGTACTTTGACAGCTGTACACAAGACTATACAATTGACTGATACCTTCAATTGGGAAATCAGGGGACACACAAATTGCAATACCTCCCACTGTGTCTACATGTTAATATGTCCATGCGGCTTACAATACATTGGCATGACAACACGCCCGGTTAAAACACGCATTATTGAACACCGGAGCAACTTCCGTTGTAAGAAGACACATACCAAGATGTGTAAACACTTTGTCGAGTCGAATCACACTGCAGACTCACTTAAATGGCTTGTGTTGGAATCCAGCCCTAACTGCCCAAAACAAGCCCTGTTTCGGAAAGAACAAAGGTGGGTCCACCGATTGTCTTCTGACAGTAGGGGCCTGAACGAGGATATTCCTTGGCACTCCCTTTGACACCACTTATTATTATGATCCAATTAGTACCATTACATACTGGTGTGTGACGCAACTGTTATGATTCATAATATTATATGCACCTTATGAGCAATATATGCCGAGTAACTTTAGTACACAGTTGTTGTTACATTATTTCGAAATATTCTGTATGTGGTATTACATCCTGTAATTTGACCTAATGCATTTTTGCCATCCCTGACGTTATCTGCGTCAAGCTATTAGACAAGAACATACTCAATGATGGCCGCTACCGAGACTAGGCACACGACTTGGCCACAACATTTACTTTGCTCCCTCCGTCTTAAGGCCTTCTATAAGCAATATGTTACAATATTTCAACAAGAACAGAATATTGTACACATCGTCACAACATAGACTATTACTTGATCGAAATTTATCCTAATTTATCCACTCCATGATGGCGGCCGCGTTACACAGGCGTACCATCACACCCATTTCAGGGGCGGGGCTTTACGTCACTATGAGGCCTCTCCCCTCTATGATGACACCGACCACCGAGCGTTACCTCCTATCTGTGCTCGGCGGCATACTGTTAAAAGGCATTATAAAAGCAAGATGCTACTATATTTTAATAACTAAAACTGAATCGTGTACACATCGTCACAACATAGACTTTTACTTGATCGAAATTGATCCGAATTTATCCACTCCATGATGGCGGTCGCGTTACACACACGTACCATCAAACCCTCTGTAGGGGGCGGGGCTTTACATCACCACGAGGTTTCTCCCCTCTAATATGGCACCGACCACCGAGCGTTACCTCCTATCTGTGCTCGGCGGCGTAGGGTAGGTGCACCAGCAAGGACACGGGCAGTATGAGGTAAGGGTTTTTCCCGTTATATATCTGGGGAACCGTGTTTTCAGACACCGGTACTTACTTTATCCCGGTCTCGAACATGGGCTAGCATTACCTGTTTTTCAGCCCTGTTCTGACGCACTACACGTCTCCTCCTCCTCCCTCCTTAGCCAAACCTGAAGGTTCAACCCCGCGGTACCTAACCCGCCGAATGCCCATGTGGCACATCTTCCCTGACCTTTAGGTGAGTGGGGTTGATGCTTGTTAATACACTCCACATACGAGTGAAGCACCTTTTCATATGATGTTGTTTTGAGCACCTTTTCATGTGAAATACCGAGTAAAGCACCTTCTCATATGATGTTGTTTTGTCACCCATGAGAAATGAGTTTCTACCCATAAGAAATGTATTACAACTTGGTGGTTCCTCATGCTAGGCTGTTGTTGTTATTGCTATTTTAGAGATTTACTGCACTTACACACTGTTTTTAAAATGGGCAGCACCATTTCACATTTAGAATTCTGGTTTGCTGCCAGCACTGCACGTTGCTATAATACAAGTATGCTGTATACAAGCTAGGTGAATGTCCCATGCCACCAGCATGACACACTGTATGGTTATCTGGCACTGATCATATCTGTCTTTTTGATGGAATCTAATGCTATTGACTCTGTAATATTTTCCTTTTTTCCAATCTAGGCATAGGATTATACCACAGAGGTAACTGACCCCAACACGTAAGGTGGCAGACACATGACAGTAGCATGCTGTTTATTTTAAGTATTTTCTTTATCCACTACACCTGATAGGTCCTGATGAATCGCGGGTAATATCCCTTTGCGAGAAACATGTTGACCAACTCTCCTCCTAAGCTCATCTAGGGCCAATTCACTTAACTGGTTGGCTCCTAGCGAGTTAGCTTCACGCTTTTAACTGCAGCGGGATACCCCCAGAATAAAATAGTTTCCGGCATTCCCCCTACATTTTAAATCACCCCCTAGGCTACTTGCCTCGTTACCCACACACCCGCACTTCACCATAAGGCTGTTGGATACAAAAGATCTCCGCCAAAGAGCCCCTCTTT
This sequence comes from Lissotriton helveticus, assembly GCF_964261635.1. Taxonomy (NCBI): domain Eukaryota; kingdom Metazoa; phylum Chordata; class Amphibia; order Caudata; family Salamandridae; genus Lissotriton; species Lissotriton helveticus. The sequence goes on from NC_136067.1 coordinate 532,509,442, forward strand.
GAGGTGAGCCCGTTGGGGATTGCACCGCCTCCCCAACGAAGAGCAACCGCCGATGATGAAGCATAACACCCATATGGGTGTGTGAGGCAAATACATCCAACATAATGGATGCCCAAAGGTGTTACATCTACACCCTCGGTCACGCCAGACAAACACCACCCCCTCTCTAGGAACGCTTCAGCAACCCAGTTTTGTTTACCCTGTTTTCCACTTGCCCAATGATGGGGACCAACAAAAAGGCCTACCATTTTACTGGGCAAAAGCAGGCTTGGAATGGACAGGACCAATGGGAAATAGCAATAAGGAATGCATGTGGAATAGAAGCTCATGGCTGGACAGGTAGGCCCTGTCAGAGCCACTGAGGAGGTTGTAAGGGCAGCCTCCAGCTGGTCCTCCCTGGGCCACGTGCCAAGAGAGTGACTCAGAGACATGGCAGGGGATGCATCATATAGTGAGTGAAGGCATGTTCCTGGCTACACTATTGATAGAGGTGCTAACAATGGTGTTGCTTTGTCGGAGATGTCATCTCAGTTAGTTAGGTGAGGGGGTTGTTGAATTATTGAGGGTTTGTTTCTAATATTTTTATATTAGGGAGAGCTTCCCTGAGAGAACAGGAGAAACATTTTTTTTCTTTGTGTAGTGTTTTAATTTCGTGGCATGACAATGAGAATGGATTTCAGGGGTCACAACTGTTTCACCTATATTTGTGCTTATTTTTTCTGGATGTTGGACAGTCTCTTATGTTGGGCAGATATATCATTGCCTTCTCATATTTTTGCTTAAATGCAAATACATGCACATATTTCTAGAATGAGAGAAAGCAGGTAACTTGTCATTTTTTTAAAACTTAGCAATCCTTTTCTGGGGTATCCTGTCAATTTCGCGGTGTGATGTTTAATGCCATACTGGCCTCTGGGAACATACCAAATGGCTGGCGAGGCTTAACTATTCACCCTTCTTTCAAAGAAGAGATAGCTTCATACCCAAGCAACTATTGTCTGCTAGACGTGGATCTCAAGTACTTCTCAACCCTGCTGCTTCAAGATCTGTGCGAGTGGGCATTAGAAGCTGGATGACTGCTCCTGAACCTGACAGGATATGCAACCTGATGGCTGTGGGCCTGATTATGAAAAGAGGGAGTGACACCCACACCATGTTGTTCATGTGCTTCGTAGATTTCAAAGCGGCGTTCGACCATGATCCATGTGATAAACTATGAGAAAAGTTACAACACCGGTGGATCCCGCAAAACCTATTGAGGCAATCAGGCTGTTATACACAAAGACTTGTGTCAGGATCAAGGTCGGGGATGGGAATCATCTGTCCAGGGAAATGGATTAAGGTAATCGGCCTGAAACATGGGTGTGTGCTCGCACCACTCTTGTTTAACCTGAATGTCTCATACCTCTCACCTGACCTGGAAGAGCTGGTATCCCATGTCCAAGCCTTGGTGGTCTGCATTTGTCCAACATCCTTTACACATATGACTTACTCCTCTAAGCAACACCCTGGTAGGGCTACAAAGATTTATCAATCACCTTGAGGGACATTCCCTCCTGAGAATTTTTAATATTCAATGCTATTACAGGGGGTCTTTCTAATCTGTGTTGGTACTACAGGAGGCAGGCACCCTCAGAGGAAACCCAGACTATGCTTTGTGCACTTTACAGGACAAAAGATACATGGCCATGCTCTAGGCTTCCTAGTTGTTGCTGCTATTACAGGGAGGTGGTAGTGGGGAGGCACCATCGGAGGTTCCTTTAGGTTGAGTCTTACTTGCTCTTCAATTTTTTTTAGTCTGTGTTTTGTATCATGTTTTAATTTTTTTTACCAAATGGTAATGTTAAATTGCTTGATGAATGCTCTTTTTTGTTTGTTCCAATGTTTATGATTTTTATTACCTACATTTCTCTCTCTCTACTTCCGCAACTCATGAAGTGAAATTCTTAAATTCACAATTCACTGTCCTTGCCTTGTTTGATACTGCTCATAGCAACAGAAAAGGTGTATATCACATTGGGGAGCAATTGCAAGCTTCATGTATTGAAGTATTGGTTTGGGTGCATGTGGATGTATTTTTGTCTTTTTATTTGTTCCTCTGTATAATAGATTATTTTGAAGTGTGGAGTACTTAGGGTGGAAGAGTGGGAGCAAGTTAATCTGAAATCTGAAATTGTTTATAATTGTCTGTTTACCATAATTTGACTTTCCGAATCAGACAGCCATTTCACTCCCAGCCATGTTTATTTCAGCCGGGCATTTCTGCATGTTTAACCTGGAGGAAGGTGCTAGGGGAAAAGGGGTTCGCTCTGAGTTTTAAAATTCTGGACTAGCAACAACATGTGAGTTGACCCAGATGTAGACACAGAAACATTATCTCTCATTGTGATATAATCAACTCAGAACGGGGAGCTAACATCAACATAACAAAAAGGGGTCAAGAGATACTTTTATGGCTGCAAACAGTCCTTATTGCTGTTTGTAATCACAAGAGAACTTTTTTTCTACATAATAAAGGCATTTTAGCAGTCAGTATTTTTTACTGACTAATAAAATGAATTTGTGGCTCCACACCAAATTGCTATTTGTTAGGGCATGTTGTATGTATCCCTTCCAAATAGCAATTCAATATGAGATCTATCATTGTTTTGTGACTGAAATTTAGTCGCAGCACACTGAAAGTGACTGACTCCTGAGTTGAGATCCCTTCCCCATTGTCAATGTTAAAAATGTTTGTTAGGGAATAGGCAATGGATCCGGGGGAACACTGACAACTAGCAAACATACTTTTCACAAAAAGACAACATTTCTTTTGAAACGCAGCATGAGCTGCATTAAAAAAAGTTTACTTTATTGAAAAGATATGAAAGATATGGCAGTCTGATGACCTTTGAAGACCACCATCGCTGTAATGGCCACCAATCAGAGTTAGTCTCAGTTTGCAATTTACCTCATAAATGTTCATAAGTTAAGTCTGATTGCGACCACCTTCCAGTATCGCCTTGTCAGATCTTCAAGTTCTGGACATTGGATTCGGGAATCAGGAATTTTATTCTGACTTGGGAATTAAATTATACCTCCATTCAGGGTGTGAACCATCCTCTGCTACCAGAAACCATTGGTGCAGAAACGTTTTACTTGAACTTAATCAGTCCAACCCTTAACTTACAACCGGGTCTCCAATTCCACGCCAAAATCTTATCTGCAATGGATCTTTGCCACTGTTTTAGAATGGAGCATCAATCGAAATCATTTCAATAAACAGCATCAATTTAGTCATTTAGTTCAGTAAATAATGGGAGTTTAGGATCAGTTTGTAAACCTTTATTTATCCACAAGAGTTTAGTATATACTGTTAGTCTATTTATTAAAATTAGTAAATCAGATAAGTCCATTAACAGAAATATCAAGAAAATCATGGTAGAGTCAATTAAGTCAATTACATTGTGTTCCATAAAGGAACATAATCCCTACTCTACTCTAAGCGGATCCTAACCTACTAGAACCCATATGAGTCCTGATTGAAAGGAGCACTGAAATAGAATCATATTGAAGTCAAACTCCTCATAAAGAGTAGTTCCCGAAAGTCATAGAGCCTCTTCTCTCAAAACAGCAAACAGTTGCAGTAACACTGTATAAAGTTAAGCTAAAAAATAGTTACAGCAGTAGCCATAACTGGTAAAGAAAATAGAAACCCACAAAGTAGCAGGCAAAAGAAGTCAAAGTCAGCAGTAGCTCACAGCAAATAGCGTACAAACTGCTAAGGGAAAAGGGATGGTAGCAAAAGAATGTCCTGGGTCAGCCTGGACAGTGTGGTAAATAAAATATTACCCTGTCATAATTTCTAGGCATAAACATGCATCATGCATTTAAATGAGAGGCAGAATCCGTGATGTCCGAATTAAAGGGCTTTATTCCAATAACTCGAGTTAAGGGAGAATCTGTGCACAATGCAAATACATGGGCCTTAAATGCTAACTTAACATTTCTTACATGGGAGACTTGATGACTGGCATCCTAATGCAGGAAGTAAATGCAGAGGCCTTGTGATTCAGGCCACCACGGGAAAAATACATGCATGACATGCACATACATTAAACATAGGGTACACGCAGGGGACATATTGGTCAGGCAAAATATCATTTTCCTCAACAGCACTGACTTCATTTTAACTAGGAGCACATATTTTATAAACACAAAAAGATATGTAACAATCCATGCTGGTGTTGGGTCATCTAAAACCAATGAGGAAGGATCGCCTGCTGGTCTGCTGCTTCTTCCTTCATTTCCACAGTAAATGTAGGAAGTCGGCAAGGTGCTATGTACAAGTGTCAACTTAGTTGCTAAACATTTATGAGCATTAGCTTCACTCCGATTTCCCCATGAGAAACGTGCAGATGAACTATTACCTATTCAGTATTCCACTGTGTAACAATGGACTATTCTAAAGGCAGAAACATTCTAGTGGTAACATATTACATTAAGCCATGAGATTCAAATTTTTTTATATAATCATTATTGTTTTAAAACACTATTCTGTATTCAGCATAGTGAATATGTGGCAGCTAGAAAACTAACTAAATAAGATGAGAACGTGCAGTATGGGAAAGAAGAAATATATTTTTAAAGTCACCACATTCTACAGAGATAACATGTTTTAGCAAGTCAAGTGTGAATAATTTATCAAATAATATTGCATAGTTCAACAATTCCTAAAAACATTCATTTATTAAAGAAGAACATTAATTGAAAGATAGCAAGATGAAAGGGGCCTACTCTGGCCTAGTAGTGTAATCACAATAGAAAGTAATGTTTACTGCAAAACTCATCTTACACTTTAATTTTGCATATTTAAGAAAAGACATGTTTTAATACGTTTCATTCTATTAAGCATGTTCTTGTTAATGTCTAGTGTAAATTATAGCACTAATTTGAAGCTAAATTCTCCTGCTCAATCACAATCTGTATTAGAATTTTGCACAGCAACCTGTTACTACATAGGTCGATTTGTTAAATTTGTTAAATGATTTACTGGTCATGGAAATACTGGCCATAAATTGATACCAGAGTGTTATGACCAGTACACTGGGGACAGGGTGCAATATTGTACTACCACCTGTATGCCCAGCACATCTCAGGAGGAGGGTCTGTTTCACCCATGCATCACTATCATGCCTCAATTATAATAATGAGGCCTTCCAAGATCAGAACCTCTGCTGGACATGCTTCTTCAAAGGAAAACTGTTCTGTAGGAATCTCACTCAGCTAGAAGAATGACGCCTGAGCCATGAAAGTAGAAGGATGAATCAGGTTTAATCCAAATTGAAACAGGACCCATCCAAGCCACAGCCAGTTCAAGTAACAGCCACAGCCTGTCTGGGTTAGAACACAAGCCTTCAAATAATAACATTCTGATACCTAGGAAAAACAGCATAGAACACTGTCATGGTCATAGTACAGCTATGGTCAGAGTACAGAGTCACCATGGTCCAAACACAGCATACAACACTGCCATGGTCATAGTACAGCCATGGTCATAGTACAGAGTCACCATGGTCCAAACACAGCATACAACACTGCCATGGTCATTGTACAGCCATGGTCATAGTACAGAGTCACCATGGTCCAAACACAGCATACAACACTGCCATGGTCATAGTACAGCCATGGTCATAGTACAGAGTCACCATGGTCCAGGTGTCATGGTCATGGTGGCGCTGTGACCATGACACCCAAGATACCACATGTTCATAGGCAGCCATGACATTCCAATTAAAGATCCTCACATGTGTTAGAATATTTTCTAGTCATTTGTAGAGTAAAGCACTGCTGGTGCTGAACCTACAATTACTATGTTGGTATTTTCAGGGTACTCACTAATGTACAGGCATGTTTCAATGAGGAACAAAAACAAGTGAAACAAAAGCCTTCATCAGCAATACATCAATAGTATATAGACCTGTTTGATATTTTATGTTGAGAAATGGTAAGTAATTCTGGAAACTGTATGCTAAAATAAATAGGAAGATACATAGGGCAAAGTGGTCACTGCTGTACATTATAAGAATGCTGCAAGTCATTGAGGAATTGCATGACCATATAGAGACACAAGACTGAAGTCTAAGTTCGTTTATGAGGTCCTGGAACTCAGAGGTGACTTGCAAAATCCTTTAAATATATGGCAGCTGGTATCTTATTGCTTATACTACATGGTCACACATTATTAATGCCTCACACTATTTAAATCTCTGGTCTCTTGCTCTTTCATGTTCATTGCAGAAGAATAAAAGCAGAAATTGGAGCATGCCAGAAAACACATCGAAAAGCAGTTAGCAACTTTTACGAACATATATTAGAATCAGTGTAATTTAAATATGATCGCAAACTCTTCCCCAGAATGTACAGAAGCATGCAGAGGTGTTGTCTTTCCTGTAATTACCTACAGCAGAAAATATAAACATGTTGCCATATATATTTCCTTTTTGATGATCATGTTTTTTTTAGAAAAATATACCAGAAGAGGAAGAGCAAGTTCCCAGATGTCCTGCATAAACTGCAGCTTTAATGATGTTCTGTGACCCACCTTTCACCCCAGATTCTCACTCTGGCTGCAGGAACTGTGATGTCAGAAGTCTACTGTTGAGCTGTTAAAAATGTTTCAAATCCTCTGTGACAAGGAAATAAGAGACCAGCTTTTATGCAATGAGTGCAGGCTCCCAAGTATTATTTATATGATAAAGTACCCTCTCTCATACATTATAAGGATAATGCAAGTCACCTTATAGGGTCATACAACTACAAGGTGACTTGAAATATCATAGTAATATATGGCATGGGGTCCTTTATTCCTTATACATCATGGCCATGCAATTAGCCTTAGCTGGAGCAGCGTGAGGGGTAAGGCGGCGACCACAGCGTCCTGATCTTATAGCCATTGGAGCAGCACCCCGACGTTCCTAGTTTGCTCATGAAGCCTACAACCAAGCTTCACAAGTCATTGAGCTTGTAGCAGACCGCTGTAGGCACACTTAGCCTAATTCACTTTTTTGTAAATACACTTTTTTTGTAAATAGAAGACGTGAGTAGGGAAGGGAGTGTGTGCCCCTGTCCTGAAGAAGGAGCTTGCCTCCGAAACATGTCGACACCAAAGCACATCAGAGGTCCTGTTCATTAACATAACAAACTTGACCTCGCCTTGCACTTTCTTTTAACAGTACCAGCCAGAGTTCAGAATAAAATTGTTTTTCTTTAATACTCTAGTGCCAGGTACTTTTTAACACTTTTTCACTACACCCCCTACTCACTTAAATACATACCCCACACACTGTACACCACACATAGCCAACACCTGAAGTGCTCCCGCGTAGCCGTAGGTCGAAGCACGCCGCATCCCGATAGAGGGGTGCGAAGACCCCGATGATGAAGCCTGACACCAAGGGGCCTTTTGGTGTGTGAGGGGTATTTTCACAAACACTGAGTGCTTCAATACTCATTGATCACTCTCCCCTTTCCCTTTGAATGTTGGATTTCCTCTGTTTACTTACTTATCTAGGAAACGTAGGCAGAAGCAGGAAAAGCCAGGTTGAATTTTCTTTTACGTTTTCAAAGTACAGCTTTAACCCCTTCCATGCATCACAGTGCTCGTGTGCTGATGACGGCTGGGGGCCGTCATGAACCCGCCCACTCTTCAGAAGTGCCGCACAGGCGCAAAATTGCGGCCGCGCCCAAGGGGTTAATTTTGCTTTGCGACTTGTCTTTCCCCGTTTTTGCTGTCCCCTACAAGCATTATGAGGTCAGAACTCAATTGAAATAAATGATTACAGTTGAGCAGCTATGTCATTCCTTTATCACAGGTGACTAGAGATGATACAAGTAGACTATGATAAGGAAATTAGAGATGGTCTTTTATACAGCGATTGCAGGCTCAAATGCATTATAATCTGATGACATGTGGGCATCCAATGCTCACTGGTCACAACCTTGGCAATGCTCTTGCTTCTCATTCTTTAGCTGTTCGTTTAAGAATGAAGGTAATACAGCTGAGCGTCAGTCATGAGGTAGAAGAGTAAATCTATACACCCCAAAGATTTACAAGGTGAATATTAGAGACTGATAAACCTGATGAGATTAGAATTTAGCAAGCACCTAAGGCAGCCGACTTTTATTCTAAAAGAGGCCATTCGTGCCATTATGTGGCTAGCAAGAGAGTAATGCTTCTTAATGTATTTATATTTTATGATCTCAACACGGTGTAATACCACAAAACCAAAACAGTAGACAACTCATTCCCTTACAAGAATGATGAATGGAAGGTGTGTGCCTCTATCAGCCCATGATAAATAGAGCCTTTTTTATTCATGAATTAGATGTCAGGCACAGCTGAAAAATGTGCATCATCTACTATGTATTTATTCTACAGCTTGCTGGATTTGCTCTTTCATTGTAGCAGATAGATACAGTAGCAGGCGCGTTTTATGCAGGTCAAACGATGGCTCAATCTTCTTGATTAAAATGCTTGGAACAAATGCATCGCATCACTAAAATTAACAGAGAGCAAAGGAATGCCAAGCAATCCCAGTACTTTGACACTATTTTGCAGAAATAATGATTAGTTTCTCCGCAATAAAGCATTTGCAGAATACATGCATTGTTATTTATTAAAATGTTGTTTATGTTTCCTGTGTTAATACCGAAGAGAGGTTTATTTTTCTTTGAAATATACTTTTGTAGGTGTTCTACGGTCTTCAATTATTAAGGTTTTTAATAGGTCTGGGTGAAATTTAAATTATGCTGGTGTAATTAGTGTTAATCTGCAGATTTTGCATTACACTCATTACATCGCGTGTCGTCGCATCGTAATTAGATGGTAAGGACGCAAGTCTGCCAGACATCATAATAAGCCACATTATATTGTAAGTACAAAACTGTTTCAATACTACGATTTGCTCATCAGCCAAAATAAAATAGATCATTTCTTTTTTAACCTCAAAATCAAGTATTAATCCATAAGTACTATGAACAATTAATTTTGGGATTCAGCCTCACACAGAGCAATTTCACGCAGATGTCAGGCTATGCTAGACAAGCAGTCCTTCACCCATAACCCACAAGTGCCCACCAGCTGAACCTACTGTTGAAAGATAGGCACTGGAGTTAACAGCTCAGAATCATTTTACTAAAAAGCTAACAGTTGCTGATAATCTATAAGAGGATCACTTAAAAGAACAGAGGTCCAAACCCAGAGGTAAAAAAACACAAAACAAAACATGAGGCCTTTGCACAGGTCAGACCTCACTAGACCTTACTTTCATACAACTAACGACTAACTAATGACATATGTTATTAATAAACATAATAACAAAAAATATGACACACGTTCTTACTTAAAAGCCACACTGTTTCTTAGTGTTTTGTGTATATTGACACCATCTATTTTGTTGCAGTTCAAAAATTGAAAGAAATTTGGCACTGAAGGAAATGTTGGCATATCTTTGAGAACTGAACTGAGGATGCAAATATGTATATATGGTATTAATGGAAACATTTCTATGGCCAAAGGAGAAATAAAACCGTGGTTTGGTGCTTATGAAAATGGTTATGCTCTTTCATCTTTAAAAAGTCTTATCCTTTTCCAATCGTACTTGATCGTTAAACATATAGTTTAGGTATACATATATAAAGCTAGCACCTTGTTTGGGATTTTACTTTTTTATTTGTATTATACATTTAGCTATTCTCAGCTAATGAAAACACTGCAACCTAGTGTGTCATTTTAATTCATAATATCATGTATAAATATTCCCAAGTGCTAATGAACTTTCCGCTAGAGCACAAATCTTTCTTTTTTTACGAAACAATAGCAGGTTCAACTGCACTTCATAGAACATTACTCATCAAGCATCAATCGTAGGTATGCCACAAATTTCCTCTGCCCTCCGCTCTACGGGTATATTATCAAGGGGGTTTATCTCTGCTTTTTTGGCTTTAAAAGCCAAGAAAGCGGAGATAAAATTATCTCCCTATTACCTAGCTGTCGCTAACACCAGTTAGCGACAGCTAGTAGGAGATAGCGACCATCTTGGGCCCTGATTTGCATGTCAGTGATATTTATCACTAATGACATGCAAAATGGGCGTGCCAAGATGTTAGCGACTGGAAACAGTCGCTAACATCGCTATCTCCTATTACCAACTTTTGGAGATATTCGCGCTAAGCGCGAATATCTCCAAAAGATAACACCTGCCCCTGAGCAGTTCTTAGCCATGTTATCCAATGGTAGGTGGATAACATGGCTAAGAGCATTAGCTCGGTAATGCATGAATATCGCGGACTTTTCAGCGATATTCATGCATTTCGGGCGATTTTTATCGCTTAGGAGATAAACCTTGATAATAGCAAGGTTCCTAAGCGATAAAAATCGCCGCAGCTCGGCGATAAAAATATCGCCGCTAAGCCAACATAGCGATAATTATCGCTAGTTGTTGGTAATATGCCCCTACATTCCCCTCTGTAAGCAATGGTTAAAGCTGATATTTCACATCATTAGCACACACTGACTGTTGACACACAACAGGCAGTTTGAGGCCATGAAGCCATTACTGGCTCAGCAGTAAGACCAATAAAGTGATATATTATTGAAATGTATCTTGGCTGCTATATTGCAAAATTAAGTATACTAGAAAGCCCATTACTTCAGATTCTCTTGAATTTTGTAACGTACAGATTCAAGGGCTTGATGCATGATTGGGCAGGCTGTAAACTGTAGGTCCAAATTGTTACCAGCATTTGGTGGTCTCAGTATTTTGTGATGTGACGTTTATTCCAATCAGTAACATTGCAAAATGTATAGCCATGGAGATTTAAAAAATCTCCCATCTCATGAATATTAATGAGGGTAGTCAGAATATTTGACCACCTACAAATAAGGGGTGTTTCAAAAATAAAATGTTGAGATGCTGGAAAGACATCGAGTGAAGCATGGAGTGGTCACCTAGTACCCTGTCTGCTCCCCTGAGCGTTCTAGTTAAGAAACCTTAGTGGTTTACAATAAAGTAATTCTACCATGTACTCCCCTGGATGTCTACTTTCAAAAATGTCTTGGATTGATAGGATTTTCTGAGTGCTGGCTGACCCTGACCCCAAATACCGCAGCGACCCACATTACAATTTTTTTTTTAATTTGAATGGAGAAATCCTGATGTTTTCTTGCTGAAGTTTAGAGTCCTTCCTGTTTTAGGTGGTACATCCACCCATACAAGTTTGGATTGGGAGACATGTCAAACTGGTGAGCCGTAGGAATTGTGTGCACCCCACAGATTTCAGAATTTTCTTTCACAGAAAAGTTTGCAAAATGTGTGCTTTTAGCCGAATGTGGTTGTTTTCATGGCATTTGGGGTTGGAAAACTTAGTGGTATTGACACAAATCACACCTCACTGGATTCCCCTTTCAGAGATGCGATAGACAGAAATTGTGCACAAATATTAATGGGAGAAGTGGGGGAATACAGTACAGTAGAACATTTATTATTATCAATTGAAATTTCCAGCATTTGTTGGCTACCAAATGTAAGCCAGTGTGCAAGAAATAACACTTTTTGCTAAAAGCCCTTTGGATAACATATTTTGGGTAACCCCAAATCTACAGTTCTACGTAGGTTTCCTTCAAACCTTTTTTTCAATCATTAATGAAAAAAACATTGCAATCTGCAGCTCAGTTGATGGCTCTGGTTAGCATGTGTTTTTGGACATTCAACAAACTTCATATGTCCGTGCCACCAGAAGAGTCTGATAGGCATAAGAGTATATTACTTTTTGTAATCATCCATTGAAGCATAAAGGTACAGATGACAACATTGTCACTTATTTATATTTATTCGTACTTTCTTTACTTTATGATTTCAATAATTATTACCTTTGGGAAAATCATTAGCAATCTACAGAAACAACGCCTTGTTCAATAGAGCATTTATTTATACTTTTCAGAAATTGATAGCTTTCTGGGTTCACAAATGAGTTTCACTCCCGTTTCCACCACTAATTGCAATTAGGTAGAAACAGCAAAAACTAGGAAAAACTATCTAACACTACGATACTTACAAAAACTGTGCTAAAAATGCTTTTTGTACAACTTTGCCTGTTTCTGGAAACTGGGAAGAAATTGACTTTACCTTAGCAAGCCTTTTAGATGGCCCCATTCTTATAAACAAATTCATACATCCTTGCACAGCACTTTTTCCCAAAGAAAAGCAAAGGTTTTCAATGTTTTGGCTATTTTCTCAGTTCACTCCAGGAAAATCCACAGACTCTGTGTACTGTGTGGCTCCCCAACATGTGAGAGAAATGCTAATTTGGCCTACATATGTTTTTGGGAAAAAGGTAATGAAGGTTTGAGCACAAATTGTCCCAAACCTCAAAAAAGGTCTTAACATGGGGGGGAAAGTTTCTGGACCTAAAAATAAAAGCTAAGAAGTTAGAAGCAAGTGTTTCCTTGCAGTTATTCTTCCATGTAAATACAAAATGTTTGTAAAATATGTACAAGACCGATCAAGAGACTATCAGGTTTGTTTCTAAAAATAATTATTTCCTTTTTGCAATAAACAAGACTAAGCTGCCACGCACCTTTATAGTGGCCTATTGTATGTGTATATAGTACATATTATGCACGCTTGAAAGGATCACAGTAAACATAGGCAGTGAATAAGCTTGTCAGAATGTTTCTCACTCGTTCAAATTCTTTTGTGCTGAATCATATAATGTGCTTCCGATTGAGGTGCAGTTGGAAATTGAGAGCCAAATACTGGAGGGAAATGTTCATAGGATTCACAATATCCTATGCAATTGTTTTGTAGCTGAGGGACCACAAACCCCAGCTAATATGGTATCCACACCCTTATGGGTGGGCACCTGTTAGTGTGCATCGATATGGCATAAATTAGATAAAACTCATGTCTGTTTGAGCAAATACATTGTAAATGAACCCCAATGTTTTTGATTGAAGATTTTATTAGCAATTATTTTTAAATACCTTAAGCGCATTATCACATTGAGCAATGTGGTGCAATCCACAATGTTGAAACAACACAGGACAATACAAACAATAATCTAAACCCAAAATAAAACAAAAATGATCAAAAAAAGGCAAAACTAAATGTAAAAAGAGGCCCAGGCTAGCTATTTTTAAGCAGCCCATGGGGGAAAATTATGCAATGCATGTGAGAAGTTGGCCTGGTATATGATGCTCACTAGTTCTAGTGATCACCTTGTACCATGCCAAGCAACCCTTATGATGATTGGTTGTAAGTCAACCTTAATAGACCAGCTATCCTAGTAGCGTGGACAAAGCAGTCTTAGGCTAAACTCTGTAAAGGCATGTGAAGCAAGCTGTTTTACCATACACAATCCCCTTGAATACCAAATGAAAGGACACCACACAGATATATATTGAAAATATATATAGATTTATTTCTACAAATATCCCCTATACTCTTTATGAGCACAGAAGCAAATGCGTTAAAACAAAAAACAGTTTAAATATACAAAAGTTGCACAATATGGATGAGCCCTAGGGGCCACCTAAACCATATACTAAAATAGTGGTATAAGAACCACTATGGGGAAAGGAAAGAGGCCTAGGGCCTGGGGAATTGCTGGAGCTGTTCGAGACTAGCAGTGATGAAGTCGGGAAAGGCCCGCGGGACTCGGGTGCAGTGCTCAAAATACATGCATGCACCAATGTTAAGTCAATGGTGCGTAAAAGTTACAAAGTTAGTGTTTAAGGAACCTTCCGATGGACCTACAAGGATAAAACTTTAGACACAGGCACTAGAGGTGTATACCAGTGTGGGAACACTGGCATTGGTGTGTTACCTCACCCACAGGAAGCGGGTGCACAGGTGCGAAGTAGTGTCGGGTTTCGTCACACAGGTCGATGGTGCTTGGAGCTGAAGATGCTGCAGGCGGGTCGTCGAGGAAAGTTCTGGTGGATCCAAGGGTGGATCTGAAGAGGTGAAGACCTGAAAGCAGAGGGGACAATGTTCAAAGTCACTAGCCAGTGACTACCGTGGAACCAGGATGGAACCAGGCAATGTCGGGTGCAAGCAGGTGAAGAGGTGCAGCTTGTCTCCACAGCCACGTGGACACGAAGAGGTCAAGGATGTCCAGGAGTCGATCACGAGCTGTCCCACAAAGGCTCTAGCTGATGGCGGTCTCGGCAACTTGATTGAAGCAAACAGGCCTTGGCTAATGCAAGCAACACAGGAAGTGGAAAAAGCTTAACACTCGGACCAGCAAGGTCAGAGCGAGGGCTCCTTTTCAGGGGAGCAAGGGCCAGTCTGGAGCAACTAGACCAGCAGTGCAAATTGTAGTTTTCGTCGCCAAGATGGCCACTAGCCGCGTGGCAAGTGACCGGGATGGCGCATCGAGTGTCAAAGTGCAAAAGGGCCCCACGCAGATCGTGGAGATGCTGGGGGGCTGATCTTCGGTGCAAATGCTGCTCGGTGTCGGGGCTTCTCAAACCCCAAAGCACAGCGCCGAGGGTGCCTCAGGTGCTGCGCAGTCAGCATTTTGAGGGTCTTCCGAGATGTCCGGTACCACGTCCTCAGTGCCTCCACGGGTCCCTTCTTTGCAGGGACTGTGGATCGGGCTCTGAGATGTCTGGGAGTCTGGGTCTCGTCGGGCTCTGGGCTCGGGCTCCGGCAGGAGGCGGCGGCAAAGCAGACATCGAGTTGCTGGTTGGTGCCTGTATTCACAGGGTGGTCACTCCTTGGCCACAAGGGAGATTCTCTTCAGTCTTCTGTGCAGCAGAATGTCGAAGTCCAGTCTTCTTCTTAGTTTCAAGTCGAGTTCAGGATGATCTGAAGTCTTGGGACACAGCTCCTACTCTTATTCGAAATCTAGGGGCCGGATTACCTGCTAGGTCCCTCCTCTGGGTGGGACCAGGAAGGGGGTGGTTACACCCCCTTTCCTTTGTCCAGCTTCGCACCAAGACTGGGGCTGGAGAGAACAAGCACCGGTTTGAACTGGCATATGCACAGGGACACCTTGAGTGCCCCAGGCATGTCTGATTCTATTCAGCCCTGTCCTACCCAATACACAAAATCCTGTCTAAATTTCACTTTTCTGGCTGAGTCATTAAACAAAACAAAGGTCAAAGTTTTACATAGTGTCAGGACCAATTGTCTGTTTCTTATCTTTCTAACAAATAAGAATCAAGCTTTTCTGTAATTAACTCCTCAGTATTTTTCCGAGCACCTCCCAAGGAAGGAAACCCTTTGTTCAAGCTGCCCTCGCTGAAAGGACTCCCAGCAGCAGGAGGTCATTCTTGTGTCTGTGGTGGCTGCATCCATTTTGTGATGCTGAGGCTCTGTTTAACTTTAACCGGGGTTCAGGTTAGGTACATGGCCTATCCCTCTAGAAGGGTGGAATGCTACCCCCGTAGCTAGAACTGGCGAGGGGGTAGTATTCCAATTCGTATGACACCTTACTCGACATGTTTTGATAAAGCCAAACCAAAGATAGCATTTAACCGCGAGGTTCATAATGCACTTAAGAGTATATGGTATGGCAGTATCATGAAACAGCTAAAGGACATGGTTCCGAAAGCTGCAGACAGGCTCAGCTCATGCCAGAGCACCATTTCACATATTTCCAAGCACTCTGCCTCCAGGATTGTTGAGGCCTTCCATAGGAGTGGCTGATAGGAACATATGTGTCCATTTTAGGTTAGGCATAGGCATACAACACCTAAGTAAGGGGTGATTACACCGACTTACCCCAGCTGAGTGATCTGCCAGTTGTGTCAAATATGGAGGCCAGGCCAGGGGTGGCACAATACGTGCTGCAGCCCCTGGTAGGCCTTGGAAGCACCTATGCCCTGGGTACCTGGGGTACACTGTTACAGGGGCCAATAAGGTGAACCAGTTCCAATTTCGTAATGCACCTAATGTGCATTGGCATTAATTTAGAGAGAGAACAGCAGGCTGTGGGTCTGATTAGCAGGCCCACAGCCACATTAAGTCATAAACTAGTGAAGCAAAAAGCAAAAATTTGGGGTGACCATAGGATAGCAGACCCTACTCTCCTACAATGCATATGATGTTATCTACCTCAATGTTCTCAATTAAATTTGTCATATAGGAGTGGCGTGCTTTTATAGGTAACTGCACGCCAATACGCTTTGCCAATGTGGAAGTTAATGAGGCATTTGATATGTGGTTTGCATATTATAGTTACTGGGTAGTATTTATCATTGCTACTCAGTCAACACCTTATGGCACTGATGCCTAGGTTTACTACACATTTACAAAGTGCATGTGCAGGGCAATGAAAATACTTATTTGGAATTTACAAAGCTGTGCAAGTCCTGATTTGCATGGCCGTGCATTACTTTGTAAAGAAATGTAACATAACGCAGCAGATTGCACTGTGTTGCATTACATTTCTTAGTAGTAGGCATTCCATTGGTGGAGCATGGACGTTCTCGTGCATTCACCCATGGATTTCACGCAATTCACGATTTACTGAGTAACAAGGAGAAAAATCCTTTTTTTCACCTCTTCATTTTCTCTTTGGATTTTATTTTCAAGAAGATATCTCTTCCTGCACAAAAACAAACCTACCTGTAACAGATGAATCTTTGCACCATGCTACAAGTGTGCCTGCATTGGAGCAAGGCATCCTCAAGTGCACCTTCAGAAGGAGAGGGCTGGAGAGCACCATATCTAGGTAGATAATCAGTAGATGTTGAGCTCTCTCTCATTCGCTGTGCAGTTTAGCAACTTTGCTTGCTGCCCTGTGTTGGGCCAACATTTGATAAATATGCCCCTGAGTCAGACTCTCAATTGCTTCAATGCTAAATTGCTGCCACTATTATGATATATAACCATAGGTTTTATCAGTGGACCTGGGGTACAGGGGCCTTTGATGTATTATTGATGTCTAGTAAAATAATTCCCTTGTTTCCTATGAATTACCAAGATTGAAATACAGGATTAAAACGATAAATATAAGCACATGGAGTATCTATGACGTTCATAGCCCTAAGCGGCTTCTAAGAAGCTGAAGCGCTATATAGATTGAAGTAGGTTTTTTAAGTATGTGGCATCTATGCCAAAAATTAAATGAAAACATCCAAATAATGCTGATGGTGTGATGAACATGAAGAATGAACAATCTAATACTTTGGTGTTTGATATTGAAGATCTGGAATGGAAATGGAATTACAACCTTATCTTTAAGCTCAACATGGACCTCAGCATGCTTTAACCACAACAAACAATACATTTTATTGGTCACCGCTGAGGATGCATGATGTGAAATGTTCTATATTTAACTATTGGTTTTCTTGTGGATAGAGCAGATTTTCATTAAATTCTAAGTTGGTCCATGAAGCTTTAAAAGAAGCAAATAAAGGCATGAACAATAGCCCAAGGCCCACTTTTCTAATGGGCTTCCCTGGGGAATGGAACCTTCCCTTTATTTGACTATATGTGCATTCTATTCTCTAAAACTCTCTAGCTGTACACCTCTCTTTACCTTAGACTTTGCCTTTGTACCTCATGTCATCTTTATGAATTGTGGGGTGCTAGGAAAGACATATTTCAACTGTTTGGTCTTACCTTGTAAATATTTAACACATACCTTTCTGTTGTTTAGCTTCATGGGGGGATGAAATAATGGCATATGTGTAATAAAATAAAGAAATGTTCCATATAGAGGCCCCTAAAATATATCCTGCATGGGACCCCCAAAATCCTTAAGATGACACTGTTAAATAGGTCTCTGCTACAGAATTTTACTACTGTCCCCCACCAGGAAATCTCATGTAATATGATATGGTATAAATAGTTGTCAAAATGCAAGTGTTAATTTTTTTCAAAAGAATAGTGGACGAGGTTAGATATGGTCATACTATTATATAATGAGAATAATATTTTTAAATTAATAAATGAAGCAGCATTTCATTGAGTCATTTGGCAGGGGTTGAACGATCTTTACTGGTAGGTTCTCATGAAGATTGGTTCATTGTATTCCTGTTAAGTGAAGGCATATGTATTGTTTACCTTCACCACAACTTATATTTTTATTTCATTAACCACTAAGATGCAATTAGGACCTTGTTAAGCTGGCAACAGGGTAAACTCAGTGATGTAATTTGGGGCCCTATTATACATTATGCCTTGGTGACGCAACTGGCATGTGCACCTGCTTTGTGTGCCCCAAGGCAGAATGGTATTAGAGAAGGGGCGCAGACGCTTGTGCATCCCTTTCTGTGATACTGATAGCACTGGTGAACATGTTACGCCAGAGCGATTATGAGAGAGTTTTCCCACATTTGAATAGGGGAGTGGCCCCATGTAAATGCAAGAACTCCTTTACCTCTGCACCCTTGTTGTATTATAGATGTGGACGGAGAGGCAAACATGCCTGTAGGAGGTGCACTGCCTCCTTATACAAGCTCTCTCCCCCTCAACATACCCCTGCATGAGGTTGCAGTCAGTCATTGCTGCATGCACTGTGAAAGATGGAGCAGATTTTTATACAGTTGCTCCGTATTTCACTTGAATGCACTGCCACGTGGCAGGGAAAGTTTGCTGCAGGACTAGGGGCAGGTCAGTCTTTATAATACGGTGTACTGTCCCTGTTTACATCCAGTGCTTCCATTTGAAGGGGGTGCTATGGCACAAACAGGTAAAGTGTGCTGTATGTGTATTACAGCCCCAGTAGTCAAAGAGTTTGTGAAGTCAGTTCTACTAGGGCTAACATTTTTGTCTATTCACATCCATGACTCAACTTATTCTATATATTGAAAACGTGTATTTTACTTTGTATGGCTATTTCTATAGTGTGGATTTACATGGGCAGGCAGTTTAGTCATTTGAATGAAGTACAGTGACAGTTGTATAGATATATGTTTTATCCCCTTTCAAAGATTTAAGGGCCTGATTACGAGTGCAGCGGTCTTCCGACCATTGCGCCCGCCATTCTCTTGTGCTGGTGCGGCGGAAGGCCAATACAATATGCAGAGCGAGACTGGTGCATTCCTGCGGTGAGCCCGCCATGAAAAGGCTGATGGTGGCAAAACAAAGAGAGTTCTACAGTGCCCCCAAGCCCCTGCCACCATGGGTATAAATTCAGGAGGGCACATATGCCCCCCTTTCTGCTTGCACCAGCATGGCAGGGACTTCACATTGCCATGCTGGAAAGTTTTTGCCATTCCATTGCGTCACCTTTTTCCTGGCACCGCTGTGGGTACGGCCAAAAGCCCATCTGCCTGCATGAGTTACACTTGTAATCATATGAGTAGTCTTTACGAGGCTTTGGCACAGCCACACCGGTGGAGAGCTGGAGCAACTGCACCAAGGTCGTAATCAGGCCCTAAGTCTGCTAACAGTTGTTATTTAATAGCATATGAACAACATGTTCAGTGGCAAATTTTAAAAGAATATTCATGGTTCCTTTGGATTAAAAGGTACATGAAACAATGAACCTGTTTTCTCAAGATGGATCTAAAGCTTTTGGATCTATTCTGAGTGGTCACCCAGTGTATATATACATATATATAGTTATAGGATAAAGGTGTATTTAATTAATCCTGTCACTCAAACACAACTGGATGTTGACACCTATATTATGGCTTTATATTTTAGGGACAACCATTAAAAATTAAGTATAGCTAGAATCTGATTTATTTAGTAATAGATACCAGTAACAAGCGCCAAAATTGCAGCTAGCTGATTAATCGCTGCCTTAGCTAAAACAATATTGCTAAAATATTTTGAGTATTATAAATGATTGAACTGATTTGGTAGGCTGTCTCCATGGAATGCTGCTAAAACGCACATTGATTTAATCATTTCACAATTTTCCTCATCCCCATGCAGTTAGGTATGATTAAGGTTCTCTGAGCTACTCTCACTACTCTGTAGCCATGAGCTACCTTAACAAAAGCAGAATGTAAACAAGGTTCCTAAATCCAGTGTTACTTTTCTGTTACTGAGGATGCCCCTAAGGCAGAGGTCGCAAGAGCAGTCCCATCGGTAGTAAAGGGCATTTCAATGGTATAAGACCCTCTCCCTGGGGACCCCAAAAAGATGCTCATGTTATGGAAAAGATCTCATCCTATGGACTGTGGTATGCAGTTTATAACTACATCGTAGCTCAGCTGAAATCGTCTTTGAAAGGTTGACACAAAATCTTATCTTCTTGTAGTTGCTGAGATCATAGTCCCCAATGAGGGATGTAAGCTATTTGAGTATTGATTGGAGGAGGTGGGAACCCACCTCAAACAATAATCACAATCCTTGTCAGGGTGAAGCACAAAAGTAAATCTATGCTTAATCCTCTGGAGCTTGGCACAAACCAATCAGGCTTAATTAAGAGGCAAATCCAAACCCAATAAAAAAAATGGGTACTAGTGGCATGACAATGCTGATTGATGTTGAGGTCTTTCTGGGCATGGACTAAGGACAACACCGCTTGGCACTTTCATTGATGACTGAACCGGGATCAGGTTTCAGCTTGAGCTGCTGATGACACGTCAACAACAATTTTTTTCTCCATAAAATTTCTAAATCAGAAAGTAAATCTTCCACTGGGATAAATTTGATCCCTTTACCCTACTCGAGATCCATCGTGGGTAGCCTTAACTTTTGAGTTTGATCCTGTCCAGCGTGACTAGTTGCCTGCAGTTGAGCATTTTTGTGCTATTTTCTTCATTCAAACTTAAAAAATGTGTATCTCTGGTTTCACTAATTGTGTTATGTTTCATTCTTTTTACTGATTTATGCTTTTCAACTTGCCTCTATCTTAAGTTGGACTGCGTTTGTGCCAAGCTACCTGAGGGCTAAGAATAGGTTAGGTTAGTGACTTTAATGGTTCACCCTGACAAGGACTGTGGCTGTTGCTTAAGCAGGGTTTATCCCCCCCCCCCACAGCCAACAACCCAATTTTGTACACATTCCTCAACTTTTAAATATAAACCACACTGCTCTTTGACCATTTAGGTACCACACTAGGGGTGACCTACAAGCATTAAAAAGGAAGGTTTATTCCTGGCAAAAGGTTAGTTTTGACAGGTCGAAATGGGCATTTAAAACTGCACTTCCAGCCTGCCGTGGCAGACCTGGAGACGTTTTATAGTGCTATTTTTGTGGATGGCACAATTAGTTATGCTGCCCACTAATAGCATTTAATTTTCAAACCCTGGGTACATGTGGTTCCATTTACTACATACTTCCAAGTATCAAATGTTGGGGATTGTAAATGTACTCAGGATTTGTAGATTCTCCTGGAGGGAAAAGAGAAAATAGCAAAAATATGACAAAAAGTGAAGTTTGTTTTTAAAAATAGTGAAAATGCTGTGCAAAGTGTATTTGTTTTTAAATGACTTTAACAAACGGGTTGCTGTCCTAATAGCACATCTTCCCAGCTTTCAGGAACAAGAAGAGTTGAAAATAAATCAATCAGTTTTGCATTTTTTTAAGTGGTTGTCATTTGTTTAAATTGTTTGTGATTTTTACCTAATTGCAGTTTGTGTTGGAAACTGTTGGAAACCCCCTGGATGAATCCATAAAACAGTAATTTTCTGAAAGATAGACAAAGTTGCTAATTCAGTAAGGGATATTTGTTCAGATCACTCTTAATATTCCTAAAGAACATAATCATTGAAATTAAAAACCCAATAATAATAACTAAGGGAAAAAGAAATAGGTTACAGAGTATTCATTTTTAATTGTTATTTTTTGCCTCAATAGCCGATTTCCAAACATAATATTATTACATCCATCAGACCCCCTTCTTATTGTAGTGTATATTGGTTATCCAAAAACGTACAATACCTGGAGCCAACAAATGAGGAGCAGCTTATAACGATTTTTATTGTGTTTTGACCAATCATTAATTATAACATAAAATGCATTGAATAAAATAAGGGTATGAAGGAAAGCTATGCATTTTCAAAAACGGGCTCATAATCTGGGTTTAGCACTTTGACTTTAGTTATCACTATAATCAAAGTATGTTCTGCAAACTAAACCATCTCCAATTTGCAAATGCACATTTAAGAATGTCTTTAAAAACAGACTGTATGATTAGTGAATAATGTATACTATGTAGGCAGAATTAACATGCAAGCAAAGTAAAATATAGCAAATTTGCAATTTTAAACTCTAGCTAAATGCATAAAATCTGCATTTTCCATAAGAGATGTACACAGAATGCCTATTTACGTGAAGTAGTTGTAGACTGATTACAAACAGAGCACAGGATCATGAGCTTAACATATTGAAACTTTATTTTTACACGATTACAATAAAACAAGACATTTAAAATGTAATGTAAATGGAAGAGATATGCAACATGTCATACATTTCTTTGAATCTACCCTTCTTTGTGGCTGAAAGCCTATCTTTCTTTTAATAAAATCTTCTCTTGTAATCTGTACTGGATGCACTTGCAATTGTCTTTGTTTATCACAAGAAAATTGGAAACATGCATTACACTGCAAATGATATAAGTAAAGAGAGGAGGAGAAGAGTTTGTACCGTAAGAACCATATTCCATTGTTGTTAGTAGTGCCAACTGCTGCATGTCGCTTTCTAATAGATGAATAGTCAGAGTCTCACTGTAAAATTAACAGGTTATTTTGCATTTGGATCTCAAATTATTTTCAGTAGCTCAACTATGTATTATATTAGGTTTACAACTGCCTGCATTTTCCTTTATTGTGTCAACTTAGCTAGCTGTTTCCAATGGGAGTTTTGAACTAATTACTTCGAATTACAATGAATTGGAAAAAAATAGTACAAATGCTTTTAGCAACTCTGGGACAAAATGAAACAAGGACGAGGTTTGGCGGGGAGTACAACCATAAAAATGACAACCTGGTAGGTCAGGTGAAGGAAAAACATAGGAAGAGAGTGTTGTTCCCAAAAAAGACAGCACAGACATTGATAAAGTCAATAGATTTGCTGTTATGAGTGATAAGTGCTTCTCCGTTTCTTGAGTTTGCATGTACCACTATGAATAGGTTACTAGGTGAACGCAAGAAATAGTCATACCACTTATACTAGGACATCGAGGACAGGGGCATGATGACAATATATGACACTGCTTTTTTATGGACCTTTTTTTATAATGTATTGGAAAAGACACTTAACAGTTATTTTATTGTAACTTTTTCTCTATTATTGTACTTTTATGGTCTATATATATAGATCGAATAAAGTTGAGTCATCAAGTGATTAAATGGACCAATGACTAGGTTGAAAGTTGGAACAATAGGTGAGTACATAGTGAGTAAATGAGCACCTGGTCGCTAACAGAGTAAAGACCTGCAGCGAAGCACCAGCCCTGTGCTTTTCCAAAGCAAAAACAATGATCTTAGCAAGACTGGGGAAATTCACGTATCTGATTAGGGTTGCCTTAAAAGCTGCAAATGAAAGCAATCAAATGTTGGCGACTGGTACGCCAAACTCTGCGGAAGCAAGCAGACTAGGCCTTGAGAAGTATGGACGAGTGTGCTTTCCTTTTATCAGCTCTTTAAGACTGTGTTTTTAAAAAAAAATGAACTAGGTGTGCTTAATCAGTATGACTTTACAGAACATTGCGGATTGTACAAACTTGTTTAAGGGCACATGATCATTACAAATCCAGGATCTGGTTGAACGAGAGGGTGCCAGGGAAAGGAGGGTGGCATTTTGCTAACTACAAATACGATTCTTTTATACTGTTTGCTTTTACTCCAATGATTTTAATTAATTGAACAGTTAATAAATAAATGTAAATGTAAATGAGCACCTGGATAAAGGGATCAGTGGATAAGTGAGTGCATTGATTTAAGAAAGGTTTAAGTGTGTGACTAATGGCCAGATGTACTAACATTAGGAATTGAGATTTCCAAATTTCGAATTCTAGCGAATGGCTATTTCGCAAGTGTAACTCCTAATGTGTTAAAATGTTAAATGTAATTTAGTGATTTCTAGCTGGTCAAAAATCGACCTACCTCATGCATATTAATGAGGTAGTTGCCAATTTATGAGCCTCTAGGAATTACAGTCATCACAAGGATGGTGGCCTGCTGGGGTCAGCAGACCATCACTCGGTGATTGCTTATAATAACGCTGACTTTTTTTAAAAATGCAGCTCATTTTCCTTAAAGAAAATTGGGCCACATTTATGAGGAGAAGTTTGCTTGGTTGAGAAGAGACAATGGTCTCGTGGACCACTGCCTCCTCATAACCAAACATGTTTTTTCACTCACAAAGGGGATTGGGTTACTAAGGGACTCCTCCTCATCTGAGAATAGGTTACCACTACATTTTTGTAGCCAGTAAATTATTAATGTTTTGAAACTAGAATACAGGGGAAAAACATGAATACATACCACATCAATTCGGAACTTGGGAGGGATGCTCTAAACACACCCCTTCCAGACAACGTATTGCAAACCTAATTTGTGATTCTGCAAAAGGGTACCGAATTGTAATTGGGCTTTTCTACCTAAAAAATGAATTTTTGCTTTCAGAAATGCCCGATTCTGCAATTCAGACCTTTTGCAACCTCAAAATATGGTTGTGCACCTGGCAAAACATCTTTAGAGGGTGCATCTGAAATACCATGAAGAACATACTAACACTAAGAGAGCATGCTAAAAAAACTTTGAGCGAGGTGAGCATGTGGTGATCAGTGAAGGTTAGACTAGTGTATATGGCTTCAGAAAGTGGCGATTGATGCAGAGATTTTACACCAGTCATCATGAAGATGCAGTGAGTGATAAAGAGCATGGACAGTATAAATGAGCAAAATAATATTGTTTATCCATTGAAATGTCTAAAGATGAGGAACATTTTAACAATTTAAATAGAGATAGAAAAATGTATGATTTGATTTTCTGCAGTAGTTAGTCATGTGTAAATTCACATACCTTTACATAAGTAATTCTTTGAAGTTCATCTGTAGGCATATCTTCCGAAACCTCAGGAAAATCTTGCCAATTCGTATGGGAATGTTTGAAAATATTAATCATGCTTAATGTCATCTGGGCCTTGCATAGTAATTATACTGGTTTTAAGGTTATTTTGTGCCCATTCTATGTCTGGGTAAAGGTGCAGAAAGATCGATTTTCAACTAAATTGAATTGTTCTTGAAAGCAGATGCATTCTGCCTCAGATTCCACAGCTGGGGTACAGGCAGGATCAAGATGTAATTCCTGATGTGGGCCAGAAGTGTCACCAGCCCACCTATTTAAAGTGTGTTAACTGGTAGAATCAAATCAATAAACTCAAAATCCCATTCTACCCTCCCATGGTGGTGAAGCTGCAGAATGATGTGTCTGCTCATATGGGTGCGGGCATGTTAAGTTGGGTGCACCACATGCTCATGGAGAAAACCTCTGCATCTGCTGCTACTCTTTGTCGCTATGTGGATTCTGACTGGGTTCAAGATATAACTCCTACAGTAAGATCATGAGAGCTGCCTGCCCATTTTTCAGGAGGAGCTTATGATAACGTCATCGTGATATGTGCACACTATGACTCAATTGCTGTTGCGGAATTATGCATCAAAGTGAATCCTATGGCTGTATGTTATGTTATGTTAATAACTATTTATAGAGCGCTCGTACACCTGTGGGTTTCATGGCGCTGTTTTTGAGAGAACAGAGTACAGGCCCTAGGCGTAGGACTGCTTGAATAACCACGTTTTCTGGGACTTTCTAAATGTCAGGAGGTTTTCACAGGAAGGGAGTTCCAAAAAGTGGACGCCAAATAGCAGAAGCAGCTTCCTCCTTGTCTTTTCTCTTTAAATGAGGGAATGGTAACCAAACTGAGGTGGGAAGAGCGAAGGTTGCGCTGAGGTGTATAGTTGGTGGTCAGGTTTCTGATAAATTTAGGGCCGTTACCATGCAATGCTTTGAAGGCAGTGCAACCCGTCTTAAAGGCAATCCTCTGGGCCAACGGTAACCAGTGGAGTTTTTCCAAGCCAGGTCTGATTGATTGCCATTTGGGTTGGTTCCAAATAAGTCTGGCCGCTTGGTTCTGGACCATCTGGAGTCGTTTTAGCAGTCCTGCTGGAAGACCAAGATAAAGACCGTTCGAGAAGTCCAAGCGGGAGAGTACCAGGGCTATTACTACTTGTATGAGTGCTGAGTGAGTCATTAGGTGTGCTATTTTCCTAATTTTTCTAAGTTGGAAAAAGCTATAGGATACAACAGCTCCCACCTGTCCTTTAAGTGACAGATCTGCACTGAGAATAACCCTAAGCTTTTGACCGAGTGGGTGGAGATCCCAGGTCGAGTGGCCAGAAATGTCGACCCCAGCTCAGCTCACTCTTCCCGGGCAGGACAAGTTCTGTCTTGCCCGGGTTGAGTTTAAGATGGTTAAGATCCATCCATCTCTGTATGTGTGACATGGTTGCCTGGAATTCATTGACAGAGTCCGGGGATTTTAAGGGGTTATTAACTGAAGGTCGTCAGCATAGTTAAAAATAGTG
Organism: Lissotriton helveticus; assembly: GCF_964261635.1. Taxonomy (NCBI): domain Eukaryota; kingdom Metazoa; phylum Chordata; class Amphibia; order Caudata; family Salamandridae; genus Lissotriton; species Lissotriton helveticus. The sequence goes on from NC_136067.1 coordinate 532,535,929, forward strand.
ATTTTACGATTTTTTAGGGAGTGTAGCAACGGACGGAGGTACAGGTTAAATAAGGCTGTAGGAGCACCAGGTCATCCTGATGTGGTGCTTGTGCTCCCGCCACAGGTCATGATGTGAGACTCAGAGTTTCACCTGACTGCTGAACATGCCTGTTAGGATAAATGCATAATCGCCTTGGTCCTCATAAGTGCACTGAAGTCACTAAATGAGACATATCATCTGACATCAAGGTGGGGTCTATCAGTTAGTGCTTCTTCATGGTGGGAGGAGTTGATGCTGGAATTAGGAATATCATGTGGAATGCAAAAGGTGTCTCTTTGATTGGTTTCTGTTCGGAGGACAAAATCATATTGCAGACAAAATCTCCAGACAGGTATGATGTCCAAAACTGAGACTTGTTGAGGAACTTGGCACACACAAAACCTGGACTTGAGTGAATTACTCTAGATCCAGGAGGAGCAGGATCTCACAACATATAGCAGAATTCCATGAAATTAAGTAGAATTCCAGGATATAGAGCATGAGTCCAAGAGACAGAGCAGGACAAAAGAGGCAAAGAGGAGCAAGTAAGCAGGTCGGAAATCACCCAATTACAATTACGAGTACTTTTGACACATGAATTCCACGGGAACTGGAGAGTTCCAGCTACTTGTATTTGAGAAATATTAAACTATTAGAAAGAGAAAGCAGGAAGTGACATACAGGAAGCAGTGCTACCGGTATAGAATAGGATGTAACAACATTACAGACTGAAGAGGTGACTATGATGGTTCGGATGAACCCAGCCTTTTATTCTTGTTTCTTGATGGAAACTTTGAATATTAGCCAGGTAATGAGAAAAAGCTTTTACAGGCATAGACAGAACAGGAAATTAGGAGAAAATGTTGTAAACTGTTTTAGAGGTAAGGTGCAGATAATGTAGTGTTTAGCACCATTGAGTGTGGAAGAATGCACAAAGAGTGTCAAGAGTTGTTTCCATAGAAAGAAGTGTGTATGTGCTCAATTAACATTAGTGCCTGTCTGCATGGGCACTGCTGAGATCCGCAGACAAGAGTGAGATCTTTGTTGTCCTTATGATATAATACTATCAATATGTTCCTGAAATACAAAAGACTTGGCAATAAACATGATATCTTTCTGGTTAATTTAAATTAACTGAGTTGTTCCTAGTGAATTTTATACAATAAGTGCATCCTTAACTGAGGTTTCAAGAAGATTTAAGAGAAAGAAATAGGTACAGCAAGTGAAAACACTTTTCAATAGAATTTTCAGATTGATCTTCTGTCTTTAAGCATGCATAAATCAGAGAGAACCATGTTACAAACTACGGGCATGTCAAGTACCATTTGCCTTTCAAAGATTTGCACTTAATGGTGTATTGTTACAGTCAGCCAACGTATTGCATGTCTGCTAAGGAAATAAGTGGCAGTGAAGAGCTAAGCTGCTGTGAAGAAGAGAAATCAATGTACTACTGCAAATGTGTGGTATTGCTGAAAGCTCATTGTTTACTCATTCAAAAAAAATGCTTTTCCACGCAGGCAAACAGTGCATTTCAATAGCTTGTATTGGCAATTGTACATTGTAAAAGTGGTAGCCAAGATAAGCCACTGCATCCAGCTACCCATGTGCCAAGTACCCAACGTCTGTGTCCTTTCTTTCTGAAATGCTGTATATAGGCATCCTCTCAGCCCTGTTTTGGCCATACAAAGAGGACATTATTGTCACTGCTCTCATTGTGCCCACATTAATGGTACTGCAAAGCACAGATGTACTGTGGTAATTCACAACAGCACTCTTCATGGTGTCCAAGGTGAGTAAGACTGCACAGTTTGGGAGCAATCTCACACATGTGTCTCAGACAAGCCCCACTCAAGTGCCTCCAAACATTTTCAGTCCTAGCTCTGGAAGCAGACCAGGCCCCACCTCTGGCATAGGTTTCAGCCACGTTATAGTTAGGAATAAGCATTTAAAAAAAAGTAAAAATTCATTGAAAAAAACATAGGTTTCACACATGTTATAGTTAGCTGGACATTTCACTCATACAAAACCATTGACATTCCCCCGTTATAGGTAGTTCAGCTAACTATAACTCGCGCGCCCGCAATGCACTGCTGATGACGTCACATATTACATCACTCATGACATGGTCAGTGACATTACTCATGACATATATATATATATATATTTCTCTTTATTCGGTTTTACAGTGTAGAAAACCATAAAAGCAATATCACAAATAAAAAACAAATAGTACACAATTTAAAACTGATAACAATTAATTTTAAGCACATTTATCCATGAAAAGCAACGGGATCCCTGATCATACTACCTAATACATGGTGAATCTAATTTATCTAAGGCTCTTCGTTATCAGGAAGGTAGGCCTATCACAAATTCGTTCTGTGTCTAAAAATACATTTCAGGAATCTAACTATGTATTTACAAATCCATTCTGTCTCTAGGAACTGCAATCGTAACATTGCTGGACGACATCTTCTAATACCCCACAATTTTAGCAAAGGTATCAACCAGATCTTTCGATGCCCATCATAAAATTTACAAAATAGAAAAGTGTGGATATTTGTTTGCTCTGAAATCTCATCACATGGGCAGGGTGGTAGAATTGGGTCCCAGCTATTTCTCACTGGGAAAACGACTAATTGATGGAAGATATTTAGCCTAAACCTCGTCAAGAGTAATCTCTCGAATATCTTGAGGTCAAATGCTAGGTGTGGTTGGATTGAAAGAGAAGTTAGGACCGCCATAGAATGTTGGACGGAAGGTTTATTTACTTCCTTGGCGATTCGTAATTCTTCTAGGTGACTAAGTGACCTGACTTTCAATGTCTTCCTTGGTAATTCACAAATCGTATCTGGTTCAGTGTAATAATTCAGTCCTAGATCATTCAGAAAATATTTCACGTAAGATAACCATCTAATTTTGGGTGACATACAATCTGCTAATATTTGTTGGGAAAACAAGTTTTTTTTCGATGTCCAAATTCGATGTCAGAGAAGAAGTGGTTGGATTTTTGCTAAATCTACCATATACGGAATCCCCAGTTCCATGTGGACAGCAAACGTGGACACACGCTTAGGTGCCGCTAATAAAAATCTTTAAAAAATGTTCTCAGCCACTTGCAAGGTACTAATATTGGCGTGCCCAAACACTCCAGCCCCGTAGAGGGCTATTGCCTGGCATTTAGCTCTATAAATCTGTAACAGTTCTACTGCTGGCCTCTTACCCAGCTTTTGTGAGAAATTTATGAGTGCTGCAATTGCTCTCATTAGGTGGTGTTTCCTAGCCTCAATCGCGGCTTTACAGTTCAACTTATCATCAATTATAATACCCAAATACGGGTATTGGCCAGTAGTTGCAAGTTTTTCATTATTTAGATATATATCCTTGTTGGACCTGGCCCTTTTTGGCAGGTTCACCCCGAAACTTTTTGCTTTTGCCTAGCCTGTTTCTGTGACCTGGTGTTAGTGATTTTAGGCCTTTGCGCACTTTTTCACTGTGGTACAGTGTAAAGTGCGTGAGCTCTCTGTGTATGTGTGGTGAGTGACCTGCCCTCCCATAGGAATGCATGGGGAATCTGTGTGACCATGGTAGTTCCTGATGTGTGGGGAGTTCAGGGTCGAGTTTGGTATGTGTGAGCTCGTGAGATTAAATGCTGCGTAATGATGTATGCGGCATGAATGTGTCTAGTGTGGAAGTGCCACTTCTAGACATGGGTGTGCATGTGTAGTGAGTCTGCTGGCACGTGATTGGCTGGAGCCTGGCTCCAGTAGTGCCTGGGCCTGCTTGTGGATTGACTGTCTGGTTTGAGGGTGACAGGGGCTGGGGAGCCCCCAGGAGGTTGTCTGAGTCAGCCCTTGGTTGAATGACTGCATCTGCAACTAGAGTGGTGGGAGGAGATACCACCTGGGAGTGAATAGGGCTGTGCCTGCCTGCCACAATGCTGGCTCCACCCCCTGTGGTACGTCTGATGTCCCTAGCCTGGCCAGTGAAGGGGAGTTCCCCATAACCAGTTGTAGCTGGTTCTTACATTGCCTACACCCTGCTAGACAAAGGGATTTTTGTGTATAAAAAGGGTGCTGTGACACTCTGAAAATGTTCTTGTTTCTGACTTGAATCCTGCCAGGGGCGTGCTGCTGCTTGGGCCCAGGGTAAGGCTTGCCTCCCTGGGCCCTGCCCAGCCCCTGGATACCTGATGGACTGCTGTTGCTGGGACCCCTTTGCTATGGGAGTCTTTGCCTTGGGGGCTTGATGGACTCTGCCCCCTTAGCGCCTGTGAGAGCGCTTTATTCTGGCTGGACTTTGTGTTTCCTGAGCGCTTTATTTGTATTTCTAGCGCTGAGAGTGCTGTATTTGCCCTAGCGTCTGGAAGCGCTTTATTTTCTTGCCCTAGCGCCTGGAAGCGCTTATTTTAAATATGCCTGTATTTCCGAATTTTTTTTTTTATTCAGGACGTGTGCCCACCCTGCGGTTTGCCTGAAGAGAGAGCCTGCTCCTGGTCGCTACAGCGCGACCAGGAAGTCAGGCACGATCGTGAGGACATGGGCGGGGCTTCCAGGATGGAAGGAAGCCCCGCGAGAAAAGGAGGCTGGGAGCAAGGAGGTCGGGAGTCGACTCCGCCTCCCCGAGTGCCGGCGGGAAGCCCCGGGTCCCAGGAGGGGGCCCGGGTGAAGCAGAGAGAGTGCGGCGGGTCAACGGGGCTCCCGTGAGCTTCAAGGAGCACCGTGCGCAGCAGCATCGTGGCCGGAGCGGGACGCGATCTAGAAAGATGCCGGCGGGGACCCCGTAGTACAAAGGGAGTCCCGCGGGCAGCGCCAGCCGAGAAGAGGAGAAGTGTTGCGGGGCTCCCGTGTCCTGGAGGGAGCCCCGGCAGAGAATTCCCACAACGCCTGCCCCGAGGAGCCCCCCCGAAGAACAGCCCGGTGAGTAGAATGGGCTGGGGGGACTCCATGGGGCTGCTGTTGGTGTCAGTGAGAGGGTGCTGAGTCAGGGCGGCCCCGGATGGCAGTGGACCGCCCCACCGTGTTTACAGAGCCCGTGGCTCCCACATTGGGGGCCAGTAATATTCCTAAAGACCCGTGTGGCTTCGGTACTTCACAGCACAAGGGTGGTCCCGGATGGCAGTGGGCCGCCCCACCGTTTCCCAGAGCCTCAGTGGCTCCCACGTGGGCACCAGTGTCTGATGGCCCCCAGTGGGGGTCCCGAGGGCCAGTAGGCCCGTGTTCCGCCCCAGTAGTTTTCAGCGTCTGAGAGCTCCAACGTTTGGGGGCACCTGGGATTGTGTAAGGGGCCAGTGGGCTCCTAGGGTGCAGTTGATCTAGAGCCAGAGGGCTCCAACGTTCTGCGCAGTGTTGTGTCAGAGCCTGTGTGGCTCCAACGATTGGGGGCAGTTTTGCTCCTAGGGCCAGTGAGGGCCCTGTCGCAGTTTAATTGATTTACAGCTGCCCAGCAATTAGTGGGCAGCTGCACCGTTTAGGCGCAATTTGAGAGTCCCTGGGAAGATGGCACAGTGGTGCCAGGCCTTCCACAGCTGCGCAGCACTTAGTGCCAGCTGCAGCGTTTAGGCCCTTGTGATTGTTCCCAGCTGCCCAGCAATTAGTGGGCAGCTGCAACGTTTAGGTTTGCGCCGGTGGCGCACCCCTGACTGGCGCTGCGTGGCAGCGCGCCCTGACATTCTGGACACAGGGCTTTTTGAGTCCCCTTGTTGGATGGCCAGTTGGCCAGGGGCTGGTATGTGGGTAGGGCGCAAGCCCTAATGTGATTTCTGCGCAATGTGATTTCGCTATGTTTTTGATAGTAATTGCCTAAGGTGATGTTTTGCGCAATTGTGTCTTCTTACACCTCTGAATGTGTTGATTATACATCATGTGTTTTTCCTGTGTTGCACCTCTGAATGTTTTTATGCATCACGTGTTTTCCTTCCCTACACCTCTGAATGTTGTGATGCATCATGTGTTATGTGTTCTTGATTATACCCCTAAATGTATTTTATTCTTAGGTGGTTGTTCTTTCTATTACAGGTGTGCTAAAGTGATTATTATTCTAAGATCTACAAAGTGCTATTTCTGACAGTATTTCTAGTTCTAAAAGTGTTGATTCTGACAGTGGCCCATGTGGCCCTGTCTTGTAAATAATCCCTTGTGAATATTGCCCGTGCCAGTTGGCACAATGTACATGTGTGATTTCTATCTGATGTGTTTTGACAATACAAAAGTTATTTTTATATAACCTTGTGTGGAGTTCCTTTCTGTGGTGTGCCGAGGATGTTGTTACTGTTGTGTGCGTGCGCAAATGCTTTACACATTGCCTCCGGGATAAGCCTGTCTGCTCGTGCCAAGCTACCAAGGGGCTGAGCAGGGGTTATCTTGGCGTGTGACTCCCTTGCCCTGACTAGACTAGAATGGTGGTTTCTGCCTGGCTTTGGCATCAGCCTTAGCCTACCAGAAATGGCCAGTTCTAACAATCCTTTACCCCTTTCTTTCCTCTGCCTGCTACCATTACATAGGTCTTTTTTATATTTATGTGTAGGTCTAAATTCCTCATAAAATCTGCATATCTATCCAACGCCTTCTGTAATTCGCGTGGGGTACGGGCCAATATCACAGCATTGTCCGCATAGAGCAGAGCGGGGATCGGACGATTCTTTACTTGCGGTCGATCCTGGCCCCCCTCAACATGGCCAACTCGAGGCCATTTGTATAGAGTGAAAAGAGAAAGGGGGCCAGGACACGACCTTTCCGAACTCCACGCTCTACTCTAAACAATGCTGACAGCTCACCTTTTACCCCAAACCGTACCCAAAGGTGCATCAACCCAAATTGTTAACAAAACAGACCAGAGTTTTGCGTGATAAACGCAATCAAAGGCTGCGGACAGATCTACATATACCATGTATAATCTACCCGGCTTTGCACAAACATATTTACCCAGCAGCATTGATAGGTTCAAGGCCTGTTCGGTCGTACCAAAACCCTCCCGAAACCCAAACTGTAGGTCCGAGAGGACCCCGCCATCGTCGGCCCAATGCTGGAGACGCTCGAGCACAACTCTACCCACGACCTTGCCCAGCGATTCCAAACAGTGAGATCGGGCGGTAGCAGGATACCTCCTGACGGTCTCCTTTTTTAAATATAGGGACCATGATGGATTTTGTCCAGGAGTCCAACAGGCCCTTCTCCGTTACTGCCCTAAAAACCCTAGTCAACATTGGGGCCCAGAGGTCCATGTTGTGCTTAAATATATCTGCGGGAACCCCGTCTGGGCCAGGGGCCTTACCGTTTTTAGTTGCCTTTAACGCTAGGAGTACCTCATTGATAGCAAATTCTAATGGGATAGGATATGACACCGCAGGAAGACCACTAGTGGAAGCTACATCAATACCCGTTAATACTGGGCCTTTCTGGAATATCTTCGAGAAATGGTCCACCCAGACTGATTCCTCAATGGCTACTTCTATCGTTGGAAGATTTTTGAGGTCTGCTAAAAAAGGAGATTTAACCACTGTCCAGAATACTATGTTATTTCTATCCATAGAGCTCATGTGGAGCTGATCCCATAAGGCTCGTTTTAGTTCTACTTTCCTATCCTTTAATGCAATATTATAATCTTTTCTTAATTTTGTTATTTCCTGTTGTTCTCTATCGGTTTTTTGCAAAGATTTTTTTAATTTAGTGTGTGCGGCCGTACACCTATGGTTAAACCACCCTACTTCCTTGGGTCGACCGTTTTTGATCTTCACCATTAGTAATTAATTTATTGTTACTAAAATTACCGCGAAATTACTCAAAACTTCCTCATTTGATGTTAACGGGTCTAAACATTTAACAATAGATGGATAGGCTCCTCTAATTATTTTCCCCGTTATTTCCACGGGGTCCACCCTCTCCCATCTTAAAGAATTTCCCTTGATCTTATCCAAGTGCAGAGCGTTCTGGTTTAAAGCACTGGCTATGTTCTGCGAGATATGAGAGTAGATTAAACGGAGTTCTAAACTGAGGGCACAATGATCACTTAAGGTATTGATTAATGGGTCGAAACTCATAACTCGGTTAACCAAAGCATATGATATTAAAATATAATCGACCGTTGTCTCACACCCCCTCCCCAGAAATGTTGGATCTAACAGGTGGGAAGTGGAATCCGTTTTATTGACCATGACAAGATCTAAATCAGAGAGAATTTCATTCAAATACTTCCCTATGATAGAGTGGTTGAAGTGGACAATTGGATCCTCATATTCGTCCGCCAACCCACAAAGATTACTATCGCTACGTAGGCACGGGTGTTGATTGAAATCCCCCCCCCCCAGATAATAGTTATACCTACTCTACCTCCTGTGTCCCTTGTCAACCGGGATAGCTTGTCTCGCAAGTTGAACAAAACCTGTAGAATCTCACCTTCTGGTAAGTTATTTTAAAAATTAGGCAGAAGGATGGTATCCTTATTGTTAAAGGAAAGGCTGAGTAGTTGGTAATTTGCTACCAACTCTACTACTGTTATTTTTAATCCCCCCAATATGTTGGCTATGAAAATGCTCAGACCTCCTTTGGCCCTGCCCGATGTCACTGCTAGTGCAGAGGTAAAGTAGGTTTTATATCCTACCAGATGGATTTCGGACATGGACCATGTCTCCTGGAGACAAATTACGTGATGTTTCTGAAGGAAGTTCAAGGCACTCCCATCTACAACCTTTGGGCGGAGGCCCGCAATGTTCCAAAAGATAACTTTCAGCGATTGCCTATCGTTAACTGGAGAGCTATCTACTAGAGGGGTAGAATGAGCTTCCCACCCATCATCAGCAATGGAACTTTCCACTGCATTTTTACTGCTAGTTCTGGGAGGAACTAATCCTAGTGATTTTGTAGTTACCTTATGGACTACTGTACTACCTCTCTCAGATTTCGGCTGTAACCTATAGGTTTTGCCCTAACAGTCTCTTCTTGGGTATCTAACTCGTCTACTGTTGGAAATTCAGAAATTACAGGCTGGGGAAGTGTGTGTTTTTCCTTGGAAGCCTCTATTTGGAGTCAATCCACTCCTTCTAGCCCAGATAGAATCGAGAAGTAATTAAAAGTGGGGAGTTTGAACCCATAACCTTCTGTGCTTTGCCTGTTAGAGACCAAGTGTCCTGGGGGGTGCCTTAGAGGGTGAGGGAACATCGACTGAGGGTAGAAGTAACTTAAATACTGTCTCTCACATCATACCAGTCACCAATATGTCTCACTGCTCTGTGGTCCTTAAAGTTGATGATGACAACATCCCCTCCTCTATCTTTAGGCCTATTCCCCATCCAGTTCACACGCCTCATGTTAAGGATTACTCCATTAATGTGAGCTGGTAAAGGTCTATTATTACCCAACCAAAACATTACTTTGTTTTTCAAAGCTCGGTGGTCCTCTTTTATTCCGTCCGGAAGCGCCGGAACTCCCACCATAACCACAATATAAGGTGCTGACTATGGCGGTAAGTCTATTCTTTTATGAATTACTCTATTCCTCAAATTTGGGAGGGTGGACACATTAACTGTTGGTAAGGGTATATCCTGTTTTTTTACCAGCTTTTCCGTTTGTTTCTCGTTGGTGGTCGTGGGGGGTCCCCAAGCCCCCCACGGTCCCTGCCGGCTCCCCGCATCCTGCGGGAGCCGGCATTGCTTTTCTTCATGGGGAGCAGCTAACATGCTGCTCCCCATGCAGAAAAAGCAATAGTCTTTGGTTTTTGGAAGAGAGAGCAGGTTTACAAAAGAAGTGTGCAATGGCTGCCCTACCATACCAAACAGCACTGCAGAAGCCCGCCCTGAGGGTTGGCGGTCCGCAGGGCCATCAAGGGCTCCATGAGGGGGGCCGTGGCCCCTCTCCCAACAATTGTAAATCCCCAGGGGTGGTGGTCCCCAGGGCTGGGGGGGTCCATCACGGACCCCCCTATTTTAAATATTAGTGCCCTGGGGAGGTGGTGGTCCCCAGGGCGTGTGGGGGGGCTTGAGCCCCCCACACAGGTTTTTATTTTTTTATTTTATTTGAAGCCCTGGGGGGTGGCGGTCCCCTGGGATGTGGGAGGCCGTGAGCCCCCCGCATACTTAGTAATAAAGACCCGGGGTGTGGCGGTCCCCAGGGCTCGGGGGGCCTTAGGGGCCCCCCATCATTAATATCAAAGCCCCGGGGGGTGGCGTTCCCCAGTGCTGTGGGGGGCCGTGTGCCCCCCAGCTACCATAATTACTTTGACCCGGGGGGTGGCGGTCCCTGGGGCAGTGTGGGGGTATTGGGCCCACGCCACACTTTTTTGCATTATGTCCCCGGGATTTGGTCCCCCCGCGGGATAATTTGAAAAAAAGAAGAACAGGTTTTTTTCACGGGGTACATGTACCTTCGCGTACCTCGTGATTTAAAAAAAATAAAATATTTTTTGTGGGCCTTGGGAGTCCTTGTGGGACCCCCTGGGCAGGCCTAGGGGGTCAGGGTGTTTCTGCCCAGCCCCCTTTGCGTGTTTTGCATGTTTGTTTCACTGCTTTCTTGTGCCTCGGTTCTGCTCGGGAAGGTACGCATACGGTACTCGCCTATAGATATATCTATGATTTTACTTTTGATTTTCTCAGGAACTACTCAACGGATTTACACCATTTAACAAAAAGCGTAATCTGTGAACCGAACTCTACCTTTTTGCCAAATTTGGTGTAATTCCGTTAAGCCGTTCGGGCTGTAGCCCAGGTCCTATGGAAAATTGCATGGGGAAAACACGTTTTGGGACCCCCTTTTTTCTCGGCCCCCGCTTGATGAATCAACCCCAAACTTTCAGGGAAGGAGCGGAAAGGAGCAGGCCATTTTCTTAGAGAATTTCGCGAAGATTCGTCCACCGGTGCCAAAGTTATTCCAAATAGAATGTTGAGGATTTCCTATGGCAACTAGGTCCTAACTATAACTACCTACTGGCGACCGCCAATAGGTAATATATTATATATATATATATAGATATATATATAGATATATATATATATAGATATATAGATATATATATATTCCTTCCTCCTTGTCATAGCAAACTCTGCTTTGGATTTTGGAAGCAAGATCAGGTTTCCTGCTCTTGCTTCCAAAATCCAATGCAGATTGCTTTTCCACACGGGAAGCTGAACATCAGCAGTTCCCCGTGTGGCAAAGCAATCCTGGCTCCCGCAGGAGGCGGGGAGCCGGCGGGTCCATGGGGCTATTGGGGCTCCCCCCACGGTCCCCAACAAAAGGGCCAGGCCCCGGGGGATGGGGTCCCTAGGGCTAGAAGAAGCCAGTGGGGGGGCCACAAGGCCCCCTCCCCAATTAAATAAAAAATATATTTTAAAAAACAAGGCAGAGCCTCGGGTGATGGGGTCCCTGAGGCTAACAGCGGCCGTAGGAGGGGAGGTCACACAGCCCCCCTCGTTAGATTTTTTTTGTTGTAATTATTTATATATGGTCATGCCCGGTGGGGATGGGGTCCCCAAGGCAAAAATTGGCCTCAGGGTGGTGGGGTCATGTGGCCCCCTTCCCGTTATTATATTTTTATTTATTTGAACAATAGGGGTCTGGCCCTGGGTGATGGGGTCCCCAGGGCCCTAAAAGTGCAAAAAGAAGTGGGCCCCAACAGCTCTCCTTCTGAGGAAAAAATGAAAAGCTGGCATTGCCCTGGAGGCCTAGCCCCCTCCCTGCAGCACTCTGTAAACGTGCCCCCTGGAGTGTTGTAAGTTGGGGAATTAATTCCGCTTTAATACTGAGGGTCGCTGAGGCCAACTAGCCCACCATATACCTCCAGTAAGCGCCAGGGAGCTGCGTTGCAGAGAGGTAGTTCAAGGCCATGCCCTTTTTTTACACCACTCTGCAACACAGCTCTGCGGCACTTACTGGAGGTAGCTGGTGGACTAGTTGGCCCCCTGGGATCCTCAGGACTCAAGGGGACTAAATCCCCCAAATTAAAAGGGGCCACAGGACATGTTTGCACAGTGGTGAAGGGAGGGGGTGGGCCTGATGTGACATGTATGGACGTATCCAATCACTTTGCCAAAACCCAAAACTTATAAATTCACCCTGCACTCTCCTTGCCGAACTATAATCATCCAGGCAGTACCCATGCACTCATACAATGACTCATGATCTAACTCATGCACTGCTACAATACACTGTGCACTACCCATGCAGTCCAGCCATTGCCCTGTCACTACCCATGTACTCCTCCAATCACCCAGCGAGCACCATGTACTTATCCAATCACTCCGCAAAACCCAAGCACTTATAAATTTACCATGCACTCTCCTTGCAGTACTATAATCTTCCAAACAGTACTGATGTATAAGCATGGGCATAAAATCCGTTCCGCTCGCGGATTTTGCGGATTTTCGGTAAATTCGCAATCCGCGAACTCTCGCGAACTTACCGAAAATTCGTAAATCCGTGCGAAGCGGATTTTTTTCCTTGGTCGCACTTGCCAACTAGAATACTATACAATTTCGCGGGAGTAAACACTAGCGAAAACGTAGATGCGGCGGGCAGCGACAATCTCGCAATTGCGAGATTGCAAAATTTGCAATTTCGCACAAGAAATCCACCAGCAGGCAGCATAAACCTTGAAAATTATGATTTTTATCAGAATAACTCCTCAGGTTGACATTTGCCTGCACTTTTTTTTGCAAGGAGTCCATTTTGGGGGGGGGTGGGAGGAAGGAAGTGCCCCACAGTCTCCAACTTCCTGTTCCTGTCCAGCAGGCTCCTCTCAGTGCTTTCTTCATGTGCTGGTCACTTTGATTTGGATCTTGACCTGGAAGCACTCAGCAGGTGCAAAAGTTCAATCGTATCATTAGTAACCATTCCCTGTAGTGCCTGGAAGGATTACTTTTTGTGGATGCTGCTGGATATTTGAATTTTTGCAAAACTGAAAGCACTCAGCAGGTGCAAAAGTTCAACCTTATCATTAGCAACCATTCCCTGTAGTGCTTCCTGAGGGGCCCCTTCAGAGTTCAGTTGCCTACTTGCAACTATTCTATGACCCTGCTCTGACCCTCACAGCAGGCTCAGAAAAAGCAATTACAGATAAGGAAGCAGGTTCCAGCCAGGAAGTTCAAATTCAGAAACACATTAATCAGCCCCTAATTCATTTATGTCAGTTGAGGCAGGGCAGGTGTGCTTTTCCACCCATAATCTACAGTGATGAACTAGAGGGTGGCATGGGTGAGCCAGAGGGTGGCATGGGTGAGCCAGAGGGTGGCAGTGGTGAAACAGAGGGTGGCAGTGGTGAAACAGAGGGTGCTGTGATGAACCAGATGTAGAAACAACATGTTCGCGACCGTTGCTACCCGAAAAGTAAGTTCGCGTTTGCGAACTGGTGCAAAATCCTCGCGAACTGGCAGAAATCCTTGCGAACACAAAAAAAAAAGAAATCCGCAAATTCGCGAGAGTTCGCGGATTTTTCGGATTGCGAATCCGTAAATACACAATTTCGCGGATTGCCAAATTCGCAAAATCCGCCCATGCTTACTGATGTACTCATGCAATGACCCAGGCGCTAACACATGCACTGCTACAATCCCCTGAGCACTACTGATGCAGTCCAGCCACCTCCTTGTCAGTACCCATGCACTCTTCCAATCACCCAGCCAACACCATGTACTTATCCAATCACTCCGCCAAAACCCATGCACTAATAAATTCCCCATGCACTCTCCTTGCAGCACTCTAATCATCCAGTCACTACCCATGTACCTATTTTATGGCCCAGGCACTAACATATGCACTGCTACAATCCCCTGAGCACTACTGATGCAGTCAAGCCATCTCCTTGTCACTACCCATACACTCCTCCAATCACCCAGCCAGTTCTATGTTCTTATCTAATCACTGTGAGAAAACACAAGAACTTATAAATTCCCCATGCACTCTTCTTGCAGTACTTTATTCATCCAGTCAAAATCCATGTACTCAGGCAATGACCCAGGCACTAATACATGCACTGCTACACTGCCCTGATCACCACTGATGCAGTCCATCCATCTCCTGGTCACTACCTCTACACTCCTCCAATCACGCAGCCAGCACCATGTACTTATCCAATCTCTCCGCCAAAACCCATGCACTTATAAATTCACCATGCACTCTCCTTGCAGTATTCTAATCATCCACTCAGTACCCATGTACTCATGCAATGACCCAGGCACTAACACATGACTTGCTATAATCCCCTGAGCACTACTGATGCAGTCGAGCCATATCCTTGTCACTACCCATGCACTCCTCCAATCACCCAGCCAGTTAGATGTCCTTAACTAATCACTGTGCCAAAACCCAAGCACTTATAATTTCACCATGTACTCTCCTTGCAGTACTCTAATCATCCACTCAGTACCCATGTACTCATGCAATGACCCAGGCACTAACACATGACTTGCTATAATCCCCTGAGCACTACTGATGCAGTCGAGCCATATCCTTGTCACTACCCATGCACTCCTCCAATCACGCTGCCAGCACTGGGTACTTATCCAATCACTCTGCCAAAAGCCAAGCACATATAAATTCACCATGCACTCTCCTTGCATTATTCAAATCAGCCAGTCAGTACCCATGTACTTCTGCAATGGCCCAGGGACTAACACATGCACTGCTGCAATCCCCTGAGCACTACTGATGCAGTCCAGCCATCTCCTTGTCACTACCCATGCACTCCTCTATTTACCCAGCCAGTGCCATGTACTTATCCAATCACTCCACCAAAACACAATCACTTATAAATTCACCATGCACTCTCCTTGCAGTACTCTAATCAGCTAGTCACTACCCGTGTACTCATGCAATGACCCAGGCACTAACACAAACACTGCTACAACCCCCTGAGAACTACAGATAGAGTCCAGCCATTTCCCTGTCAGTACCCATGCACTCCTCCAATCACCCAGCCAGTACCATGTACGTATCCAATCACTCCGCCAAAACCTAAGCACTGATAAAATCACCATGCACCCTCCTTGCAGTGCTCTAATCATCCAGTCACTACCCATGTATTTATGTAATGGCCCAGGCACTAACACATGCACTGCTGCAATCCCCTGAGCACTACTGATGCAGTCCAGCCATCTCCTTGTCACTACCCATACACTCCCCCAATCACCCAGCCAGTTTCATGTTTTTATCTAATCACTGTGCCAAAACACAACCCATTATAAATTCACCATGCACTCTCCTTGCAGTACTCTAATCATCCAGTCACTACCCATGTACTCATTCAATGACCCAGGCTTTAACACATGCACTGCTACAATCCCTGGAGCATTACGAATGCAGTCAAGCCATTTCCTTGTCACTACCCATGCACTCCTCCAATCAAGCAGCCAGAACCATGTACTTATCCAATCACTCCGCCAAAACAATAGCACTTTTAAATTCACCATGCACCCTCCTTGCAGTTCTCTAATCTTCCAGTCAGTACCCATCTACTTATGCAATGACCCATGCACTAACACAAGCACTGCTACAATCCCCTGAGCACTAGTGATGCAATCCAGCACTGTGCCAATACCCAAGCACTTATAATTTCACCATGTACTCTCCTTGCAGTACTCTAATCATCATGCAATGACTCAGGCTTTAACACATGCACTGCTACAATCCCTGGAGCTCTACTGATGCAGTCCAGCCATCTCCTTGTCACTACCCATGCACTCCTCCAATCAAGCAGCCAGCACCATGTACTTATCCAATTACTGCGCCAAAACCCAAGCACTTATAAATTCGCCATGTACTCTCCTTGCAGTACTCTAATCATCCAGTCAGTACCCATGTTCTCATGAAATGACCCACGCACTAACATATGCACTGCTACAATCCCCTGAGCACTACTGATGCAGTCCAGCCATCTCCTTGTCACTACCCATGCATTCCTCCAATCATCCACCTAGAATCATGTACTTATCCAATCACTCCACCAAAACCCAAGCACTTATAAATTCACCATGCACTCTCCTTGCAGTACTCTAATCATCTAGTCAGTACCCATGTACTCATGCAATGACACAGGTACTAACACATGCACTGCTACAATCCCCCGAGCTCTATCCATGCAGTACAGCCATCTCCCTGTCACTGCGGATGCACTCCTCCAATCAAAAACCATGTCCTTATCCAATCCCTCTGCCAAAATCCAAGCACTTACAAAATTCACCATGCTCTCTCCTTGTAATACTCTCATCATCCAGTCAGTACCCATGTACTCATGCAATGACCCAGGCACTAACTCACAGCAAATACAGAGGAGGTCATGCCAACCATAGGGGTACCCCAATGCATAGTGTTCCCTAGTGTATTTAGGAGTTTTCACTCTATTCTAAGTGTCTTTTAGCATAGCACTGGCTCTAGGCCTGGTTAGTGAGAGCCAGTTACCACCAGTACCCATCAGCAAAATGTTGGAGGCACAGGAGGACTTTCTGCTCCTCTGTTGCTTCTTTCTGCACATCTCTTGCTTCTTCCTGCACTTTACTTCGCCTTTCTGGACTTCTGTTGACTCTTTCTGCATTAGTCTTGCTTCTTTCTGCGCTTTTCCTCCTCTTTTTCTCATGTCCTACCTTTGTAGGCATAGTTAGAAATTAGAATTAAAAAAAACCTTTGAAATGCACTGACAATAACATAGGTTTCAAGGATGTTATAGTTGGATATTAGCATTTAAAAAACCTTAGACATTCACTGAAAAAAACACAGGTTTCAGGGACCTTATAGATAGTTGGACATTTCACTCATACAAAACCAATCTAACTATATCTCTCGCCCCCGCAATGCACTGCTGATGACATCACATATTACATCACTCATGACGCGGTCAGTGACATCACTGGTGACATCACTGATGACATCTCAAATGACATCACTGATGCCATCATCTACGTGATAATCTGATGCTCCTCCTCATACCCTAATATAACCTTTGATACACCCACTCTAAAATACAGACTATTATTTTCGAAACCATAGACACACCAATGCCAATTAGGACATACCCACTCACTAATTCCTAGGTTGACACACACATCCACTCATTCACCCATACAGTCACTCATACATGCAGTAAACCATCAATACAGCATTATCATATGCACTCACATTTCTATACAGACACTCAGACACTGCCACTCATCCATAGAATGACTCACACACCTAGTCAGTCATGCAAAGAATCAATCACTCGCCCATTTACTCACGTATGCAGTTATACACACACCAACTCACTTATTCAAACGTATACTAACACATACTTCCACTCTTCTACAATAACTAATACAAGCACACTCTGATCCACACAGCCACTCTTACAATCACTCACTCTCACATATAATCATTTATACACTCCAACACTCACATATACTGCCTTTCACATATGCAGTTACTCACACATGTACCACTGAGGCATCCATTCACTCACCAACACACCTATACACACACTCACTCACCCATACAGCCCTTCATAGATGCACTCTTGAACCCATACACCCAGTGAATCATCCACTCACACATCTATGCACAGAGTCACACACCCCCACCCAATCACACAGACACTCAGGCCCCCATACAGATACTCAGACAACCAATCAATAACCCATATAGATCCTCATTTACTACTTACCAACCCATGCAACTGCTTACACACCAACTGACAAACTAAACTGTGTGAATGTTGGTATCAGTCACTAACCCATGCATTCAGTAAGACACATTTAATCACTCGCTTATACAGTCAGTCATGCACCTACTAAATCATCCATCCAGACACTTATACACCCACTCATTCTTCAATACACCTTGGCATATATATAAAACATATTTAAACTTTATAGAAACACACAGTCACTGGATAATGTCATCAGTGATGTCATCAGTGAATTCATTTGAGAATTTATTAGTGATGTCATCAGTGATGTCACTGACCATGTCATAAATGATGTAATATGTGACGTCATCAGCAGTGCAATACGAGGGCACGAGTTATAGTTAGCTGATTGTCAGTTATTAAACTGATGTCACATTAACAAAGTCGATATGGAAGAGTAGCGCTGGATGCACTGTCACCAGGGTACTAAAGAAAAACTTTGTATATAAGAGATAGCGACCGCACTTAGCGATTCCTTTATTTATTTATTTATTTATTTATTTAAATGATTAAATAAGATAATTTACAATTATAAACAAATTTTAAACTGTATCGCATTTGAAAATGTATTACAATGAATTATATGTGAACTGTAATAGACAATGTCAATTCTACTACTCACGGGGAAAAAATGGTAGTCCGCTTTCTATATACATGCCCAGTGTGACAAAATGGTTTTAAACATGCCTCCTTCCGTGTCAATGGTAGACACTGATGAAGGAGAACCGAAACGCATTTGTCTGCTGAGTGTTTAATAAAACAACTGAATTGAACACTTCTCCCGCGAGTGCCGGATTTTCTTTCCTTTGAATGAGAGGCGATCGGAGCGGCAATTTGTGATGTGGGGCACCACCACGAGAGGCACCCGTCTAAGAGTGACCCGGTTTTCGGTGCAGGAACGGAGCGGAGATATATATATATATATATGTATATATATATATATATATATATATATATATATATATATATATATATATATTTACACATTACTTACTGGTTGTCGCCGGTAGGTAGTTATAGTTAGGGTCTAGTTTCCATAGGAAAAGTTTTTTTTGACTTGCCTATATCTTTGACGTCGTTTGAAGAATCTTCAGGAAATTTTCCAAAGAAAGTGTCAAGTTGGGTCTAGTTGTTTATGGTAAGTTTTGGGTGATCTGAGGGGTTGAAAAAAAGGGGGGTGTAAAAAAAAAGCGTATTTCCCATATTAATTTTGATATGGATTTTAGACACTACTAAAGCCCGAACCGATGGATAGAATTACAACAAATTTGGCAGAAAGGTAGCTCTTGGTCCAGAACCACCCTTTCTGTTATTTGGTATAAATCAATTCAGTAGTTTTGTAGATAGTAAAGAAAAAACACATTTGTATATATAGGGATGTGACCCCACCATGAAAACTCCTAATCTCGTGCCGAGATCTGATTGGCTGACAACTCATCAATCAGGAAGTCTTAGCAGCAATTTTGGGACTCTGATTTAGCCGAGTCCCAAAAAAATGTAAAAAAAAGAAAAGGGTTCATGGTATGCATACCCTAACCCTCTAGCCCTGGTCTTGGGGCCAGAACCAAAAAGCATATTTATTTTTTTGCAATGGAATCATGATGGAGTCACAAATCCATGGCAATTTGTTTTTTAAAAACAAGTCCAGTCTCTCATGCTTGTTTACAATATAGCTCCTGGGTGGGCAATGTCCTGGGGCATATGGAGTATATTAAAAAAGGAAGGGGTACATGGGGGCCACCTCCTAAGGCCCCTTTAAGCCCGTGGACCACCCCCTCCCTGAGGGGCTTTATTTAATATATTGCAGGGGGGGGTGCGAGGACCCCTCCATGGGCTCTTTTGAGTCTGCAACCACCACCTCCCTCAGACTTGTAATGTAATATTGTGGTGGGTCATGTGGCTCTCCCTCCTGTGGCTCATTATAGCCCCATGGAGTACCACCTTCCTGGGGCTTAAAAACTATAATTACACACACTGACCCATACAGACCCCTGGGGCCTCGAACTTCCCTGTACCAGCATTTAAAATAGATGTGGGTCAGGGGATGTACAGCCCCAATCCAGACCATATACAGCCAAAGGGACCACCACATCACTGGGGACAGCCCATGAAAGTAAAACGAGGGAGGCCATGCTGCCCCGCCTTCTGGAGCCATTGATGGCCCTAGGAACTAGGACTGGCTCCTGCTATCCCCAGATGTGCCCACTCTCTGGCGATAGCTGTTTACTGCTTTTAGCAACTATGCCTTTGTAAAAAAAATGTAAGCAACGCAGCAGATTGTGCTGTGCTGGAATTGTGTGAAATAAGCATGCCTACCACAGAGAGGTGTACGGAGGATGAATATGTTTATTTCTCTGTGTTACTTCCTATTTCTGTGCACAATGCATCTGTATCACACATCTGAAGATGAATGTGTCTCTTCGAAGTGCTTAATTAATAAAATAATGAATGCTTGTGTTCAAACCACATCTCAGAGGCCATGCCCGGTGCCATTAAATGGCATTCATTGAATACCAGTACAGCATAGACTTGAATCCACCACATGCTTCTTTAATCCCTTCACTTTTTCTCACTCCTGCTGGTCCCTGCTTTCTCCCATTGAGACATGTTTTCAGTTTTTCTCTTACTCCTTTTGTTCCCTTTGTGTGAATTTCCCTCTCTTGCTTTTAGAATGAATTCGATGAGGAAAACTGCTGGTTTCCCAAAAATGAGTGATATTGGCCCCCACCGGCAAACCTCCAGCTCAGATTAAGCACCGACAACTTGGATTGTTTTTTTAAGAAGTATCCCTCTCTGCACAAAAACAATCCTGCCCATAATGCAGGCATGAATGCAACGTGGTGCAAGGGTGCCTTCATTGGTGCCAGGCAGCTACAATTGTGCCCCTGAAGGGAGACAGCTGAAGAGTTCCATATCATAGTAGAAATTGTGCTTTTCAGCTCTCTCCCATTTAACTGCTCAGCACAGCAACTTTGCTTGCTACTTACGTTGAATGAGCTTTTGACAAATATGCCCCCTGTAAGAATTTGTCATTATTATTTGAGAGGAGTAGAACATGGATGTCATTTGAGAGTAGTCAGGGGTCACAGCTGTGACCCCTAGCTGGCTCCCTGCTACTCCTGGCACTGCCATTGAGACCCCTGGGCAGTAGCTCCAGCTACCGATCGGGAGTGATGCGGCACGGTGGTTAAGGACAGAATAAAATAACAACGGAACAAAATAACAACAAACTTACCTCAGCCGGCTGGCCAGTGCCTCTTCTCCGTCCTCTTCTTCCTGTCTCTGCCAGCTGCAGGAAGGAGAAGGCAGCAGCCAGACTCCCAGGCTTCCCATTGCCAATCACAATGCTACTATGCAGCCTTGTGATTGGTCTGAGTGGCAAACCACGGTGCTCAAACAGAGACTAGGAGGCTTTGCATGTTCCTCATCAGGCTGTGTAAAACTAGCCTGGTGGGGAAGCTGCAAAGTGTGCAGGACGATTTGGCCAGCCCTGACATGCACACTTAGGGAGTACAAACCATTTCTCTCCCTACTCTGGGCAGCCCCAACCACCCCTCCCTGAGAGCCATTCACTCCAATAGGAAAGAAATTTGATAAAAACAATACGTTAACGTATACATAACATATCGCTATTATCATTTAATTTTTTCTATTGAAATCAGTGGGGTGACACTCCTCTGCCTTAGCCGAGGAGCTGCCACTGCCCCTGGCCTTAGAGGGGGCAAAACGTTTGCCTCCACGGAGGTCAGGTGTTACAAAGGAAGAGCCAGGAGTAGAAGGGAGCAGGCTAGAAGTCACAGCTAACTTACTTTTCTCCAATGATGTCCTTGAGTTAGAAGCCCTACTCAAATAATAGACAAAAACCTTGCAGGCTGAACGAAAAAAGGTCACAAGTTACCTTGTGCTTAATCTTATGGTAGCTTGGCACAAAAGCAGTCAGGCTAAACTTAGAGGCAATGTGTGAACTATTTATTCAGCACACAAACAGTAATAACATGAAAACATAACACAAGAAATATCCGACATCAATTTAGACAATAGAGTACATATTAATAAATAAAATGTCAACAAAACAAATTACTTTCAGTGGAACCAGAGTTCTGAATTTGGAAAGTTTTTTGGTGAAATCTAGCACCTAAAAGAACAAAATGCCAACCTTGTTCTTGCAACCCTGGCTCATATTAAAAAATTAAGGGTGACTGCGATGGAGTGTGGGTTGGATTCAAGGATGTATTGGGCCCAGTCTTCGCACTTAGAAAATATTTTTTGAAAACCTTCTAAAGAAGGTAGTGTATCAGAGGGGCAAAGCAGCAGGCTGTATCTGAGGACAAGTCATCAATGACATAGAGCCACTGGACAAGGTTTCACCGAAGCCATCAATGAAGGCAGGAGCAGGAGAAGCTGGGTTTCCAAGCTGAGGAGATTGTCATCGTCGACTGGGGGTTACTCAGTATTGATCCCGATGAAGATTTTTACCTTCGAATTTAGATGGTTTTGTGGTGCTGAGATTAACACAGCAGACCAAGACTGAAGCTGAAGAGGACTCCACAGGCCGGACAAGGCTGCTAGTCCTGCTGAAGAGGATTTGCTGCTGTGGAAAATAATGTAGCAAGTTGCTGTTAAGTCAATCCCACTGCCGATGCACCTTTGCCTGTTTGGCTTGTGGGTAAGTCCCAGTCAACTGTCAGTTCTCAGAGCAGTTTCTGCTAAAAAAAGTTTCTGAGTCCCAGGATTTTGTTAAGAAGTGGCCACTTTTGCACCACACCAAGGGCCAGATGTAGGGGACCAAATACCGGTTGGTAACGGCCGATTTCGGCCATTAACGACTGGTATTTGAAGATGGAGATGTAGGGGCATGTAAAAATACAGAATCGGTAATTTTACTGATTCTGTAAAATACCGAATCGGTAAAATTACCGAATCTGTATTTTGACATGTAGGAAGCACTGTAATCAGTGCTACAGGGATTTAAGAATTCGTTATTTACCACCAACTAGAAGTTGGTGGTAAATAATGAAAACCCTTTAAAAAGCATTTTTTTTGCTTTTTAAACAGTGCCATGTTGCAGACATACATGCCCTAAGGGCATGTATGTGTGCAGCATGTGCACCCATGCACAATTGAGGGGTGCAACAGGGTGTCAAAGTGACACCCTGCCACCCTTCAATGTTTCCTCCAATTACCGAATCGGTATTTACCGATTCGGTAATTGACATTCATTCCTATGGGCCTCCAGACCCATAGGAATGAATGGCAATTACCGAATAGGTAAATATCGATTCGGTAATTACTGATTCATACCGATTCGGTAATGAATCCGGTAAAATTACCTACATCCCGATTGCGAATTCTTAAATACCGAATTGGTATGATTCGGTATTTAAGAGTCGGTAATCTGGGATTACCTACATCGGGCCCTAAGTGTCAAGGACCTGTGGGAACACTACTCAAAGACTAGACTCACTCCAGCAGGGACCAGCAGCAGGCAGGCAGATAGGATGCAGGGTGTCTGGAGCTTCTTATGCCCCTGTAGATCCCACCAGAGGCCACTCAGCTAGCCCTTGAACTTACTCTAGTGGTCCTGGGTTCAGGGAGCAGGTCCAGGCATCCTCCCTCAGGCAGCAGGACATCAGAGCAGTCCTTCCAGCAATAGGGCAGATCTGCCAGCACCAGAGCAGCAGATTAGTCCTTCTGAGTCTTCCACAGGTCTGGAAGTGATCTGAAGAGCAGTTCTGGGGTGCAATATTTCTCAGCCTTTGTTTATGAGGGGGGCACTCTGTCCTGTCCCCACATCTGGTTTTGGAAAGTTTCTCCCTTCCACTTTCAAGGCTTCAAACTGTCTAGGGAGATAAAAGGCTAGTGTCAGGCTCCTTGGAGTGTTCTGGAGGCAAATCCCTTTGAAATGTGGGGCAGTGCAGAGCTCCAGTGCCAGCAATCCTGGCAGGAAGGCCCATCCTGCCCACACATTGTACCCTTTGTGTGACTGTCTGAAAGGAATACATAAACCCTAACAGCAGAGACATTCACAATCATGTGACCCAGGATACTGACAGAAGGCACAAATGGTTGGAACAATAAAATGCAAACTTTCTAGAATTGTGACTTAAAATCCAACTTTACCATTCAGGGATTTTAAATTGCAATTCATTTGAGTTTAAACACCATGGGGTCTATTAGGATGGCAGCCGGATTCTAGTCCGCCCGCCACCCAAGCTGTGCTGGGACCGGCCGTCAGTGGTGCAGCGGTCCCGCTCCACCAATTAGGATGCCACCGCCTTGGTGGTGGTGGCATCCTGCATATAGTACATTGTGGCGGGCGGTGCTGTAGGCCACGATGCAATATATGCATGTTGTGCATTGGCATGCGCAACGCGACAGGCACCGCTCAGTGCCTGCCACCTTGTGCATGTCAATGTTGGGGGGTACCATGGGTACTCCACAAGTGCAGCCCCCCAGCCCCTCACCCCCCTGGGGGCCTGCAACGGGCCCCCAACGATAATTCTGCATGTCTTACCATGGTAGTGTCTTAACCATGGAAAGGCATTGAAAATGCCACATCATAATATGGATGGCAATGCCTGCTAGGCACAGCCACATATTATAGGGCTTTTCCACCCGGTAGGCAATCGGGGCAATTTCCTACCGGCGGAAAAGCTGCAGACGGTCTTTCCGTCTGCTGTGGTACACCCCACCATGTTAATGTGGCGGGGGTTAAAAGGCTGTCCGGCAGGGAGTTTTGGCGGGCGGATGGCCACTGCCCATAGGGCGGTGGCCATCCGCCCGCCATCCTAATAGACCCCTATATCTCTTTTTGCTCCCAATTCAAAGTTGGCACTCATTAAATGTAATAAGGTAACCAAGCAATAGTCAATGGGTTAGATAGGCCTTACCATAGTGAAAACCGACTTTAGCGGTTTTTCACTGACAGGACATGTAAAACATAAGTACACGTCTTACATTTTAAATATCATTCACCCTGACCTAGAAGTTGTTAGGGCCTTCTTTAGGCGTGGATTATGAATATTAAAAAGGAAGGTTTAGGCCTGGCAAGAGGCTTCTGTTGCTAGATAGGAATGGCAGATTAGAATTGCATTATGGGCAGCAGTGGCAGATTTGAGACATGTTTTAAAGTGCTATTTTAGTGGTCGGCACAATGGTGGCTACAGGTCGACTTGTAGCATTTAAATTACAGGCCCTGGAAACATGTAGTACTATTTACCAAGAATTTACAAGTACATTAAATGTGCTGATTAGCTATAGTCCAATTTTACCATGTTGAAAGAGAGTGCAGAATAACTTTGGCACTGGTTGGCAGTAGTAAAATTCACCGAGTCCTACAGCCTACAAGAACAAATTCAGCAAGATGTTTGGGGGACTACAACCCAAGGATGTCAGGTCTTACACCCCCTAATATGTACTACATACATTAAAGCAGGGTTCTCGAAAGTCAGTCCTGGAGGGCCGAATCCATGCCAATTTTCTAAGATATTTACATTTATCTAAATATGGATATGCTAAAAATCTGGCATGGATATGGCCCTCCAGGACCAATTTGGGAGAACGCTGCATTAAGATACTATTAATAAACTATTGATAGTCCGACCTTTTGCAGTTTTTCTTTCTTGAGGTACATGTAAAAGGTGCATGGAATTGTGATTTTCAAAATCCTTTTTTTATAACAGTGCTCTTTTTGTATGATTTCGATGCTAAACATGGCGCTGCTCACACTTAGGCCATATAAAATAATTGAACGGAGGAGACGTGTATTACTATCGCTAAATGAATAAAGTGGTTTTGCAAGGCCTGGAGTGTTCTTGCCTACTCGTTCAGTACCCAGGTGGCAATGCACCCCTGAGCCGGGATGTTTTTTCCACCTAGTAAGTGTTGGGGTATTCAAACACATGCACCTATTTGGTCTTTTTGTGCACGCACACAAATCATATGCTTTTAGCACCTTCAGGGCTATGTATTGATGTACCTCCTCTTCAATATCTGAATGCACCATGAAGATAAAATGAAAAATGTGTTTCTTTTCATTCGTTAACAAATTTGCTTGCATTTTGTTGCAATTCTCCAGCAGATAAACATTAATTCCAGTAGTCTGATGAAGAAATTGTTGACCTCCATGGCCATACATTTTGGCTTTCTCTGGGAGTAGTCCGCACAATCAATTAGGTAATATAAGCCTAGATCACTAAATCGTGGCAATATCACTGATAATGGTGCACTATTCATTTCATAATAACAATCAAACCCCTGGCTATATAGAATTTATAAAATCTATAGGGCATATGTAGGTAATTCACATTTTGCGATTCTCAAATAGCGATTTTTAAGGAATCGCTCTTTGAGAATTTCAAAATGGAATGTAGGTAAAAAATCGAATATATTTTTGCTAATCTCTAAAATTCCCTAATTGCGATTAGCAAATTGCGAATCACAATTAAGTAATGAGTGTCCCATTCATTTCTATGGGCCACGAGGCCCATAGGAATGAATGGCGATACATTCTCAAATTGCGATTTTCTATGGAAAATTGCAATTCGAGAATCGCAATTCCAAGGGTGCCAGGGTGTCCAAAGGACACCTGTTGCACCCCTGGAATGTGCTGTAAGTGTGGCAGGGTATGCTCAGACGTGAGTCCCTTGCTCACTTTGCCACTGGTTTCAAGCAAGCCGGGCTGAAGACGGCTGGAATGCCAGAAACCGGTCCTCGGAAGCTTGTTTCCGGTCCAGGGAAGGCATGGCTTGGCAGTTCGGGCTGGACTGTTCCCATGAGGCACAGGGTCAGACTGATTTGCATATAGCCATGTCTGAACTGGGGTGGCAGAGTGGGTTAAAGAACGGTGATGGATCAAACCCAGATCTTTTGACTGGGTGTGAGAGATTGATTGGTTCAGATGCTCCGTCCATCACCACCCCCTTTTGTACCACTTTGGCCGCCATAAGTGTGGCAGGGTATGCTCAGACGTGAGTTCCTTGCTCACTTTGCCACTGGATTCAAGCAAGCCGGGGTGAAGACGGCTGGAATGCCAGAAACCAGTCCTCGGAAGCTTGTTTCCGGTCCAGGGAAGGCATGGCTTGGCAGTTCGGGCTGGACTGTTCCCATGAGGCACAGGGTCAGACTGATTTGCATATAGCCATGTCTGAACTGGGGTGGCAGAGTGGGCTAAAGAACGGTGATGGATCAAACCCAGATCTTTTGACTGGGTGTGAGAGTTTGATTGGTTCAGATGCTCCGTACATCACCACCCCCTTTTGTACCGCTTTGGCCGCCATACGTGTGGCAGGGTATGCTCAGACGTGAGTCCCTTGCTCACTTTGCCACTGGATTCAAGCAAGCCGGGCTGAAGAAGGCTGGAATGCCAGAAACCGGTCCTCGGAAGCTTGTTTCTGGTCCAGGGAAGGCATGGCTTGGCAGTTCGGGCTGGACTGTTCCCATGAGTCACAGGGTCAGACTGATTTGCATATAGCCATGTCTGAACTTGGGTGGCAGAGTGGGCTAAAGAACGGTGATGGATCAAAGCCAGATCTTTTGTCTGGGTGTGAGAGTTTGATTGGTTCAGATGCTCTGTCCATCACCACCACCTTTTGTACCGTAAGTACATGTGGCGCACATACATGCCCTAAGGGCATGTCTGTGCGCCACATGGCACTTTAAATTTAAAAAAAAATGCATTTTGACAGGAAATCACAAAATACCATCTACTTGAAGTAGGTGGTATTTTGCGATTCCTTAAGCCAAAATCGCAATTTTAAAGGCACCCCTACATAGCATTTAAGGAAATGCAAACCTGCGATGCTTGAGCAAAATAAGGAATCGCAATTTTTGCGATTCCTTATTTTGCTAAGTGGCACCTACATACCAAAAGGCCGTTTGCGATTCGCAAATGCCAGAATTCTGCAAATTCAGGCATTTGCAAATACCAAACACCTACCTACATATGCCCCCATATACTTTCTAAATGCGCACAACATAAGGTCTCTGCTGATGCAAGCCTTCATCTCCTGTACTCCCTCAAAACTGAGGAACATATTGCTGTCAAGGCATGACCCACATTTGTTTTCCCCTGGTCCCCTGAGTGTGGCGTTATCAGACCTATTTGTTTTTTCATAGGTTTATGGTGCTTACAGTTGCTACACTGTCTGTAGTGCATTTACAACATTTTATAAGTGGCTAGAGAAACTGTCACCTGTGCCCTGATTCTCTCTCGCTGGGATTATGCCAATGCCCTCTTTGCCGGGTCCCTTGGATACCTGCTTAGAAAGCTTCAGGTAGCCCAGAATGCTGCCGCTCGATTGCTATCAGGCATTTCGGCGAGGAACAGTGTGACTCTCCAATTGCGTTCTCTTCACTGGCTTCCTGTAGTTGACAGGGTTAGGTTCAAACCTTTGTTTTGGCCCACCGTGCTCTCCATGGCTCCGGCCCCCTCTACCATCAGAGACGCTTCTCTTTCTACCATCTGACACGTGCGCTTCACTCTATGTCTCTGCGCTTTGCTCGGGTTCCTCGCTTTAAGCACCAGAGGATGGGCGGCAGCTCTTTTGTGGTGAAGGCCAAGGCAGCCTCCCCCTTTCTCTGCGGTCCATTCAGAACCCTGTTGTGTTCAAAAGAAAACTTAAGACCCATCTTTTTGTCTAATTAGCCTCTCTCCTACCCCTCTGGCATCGCGCCGGGACACTCATGAGTATCCGTGCGCGTTACAAGTGGACATAACAGAAGCAATTGAAAGTCAAATGCTGGTATAAGATACATATCATTTGGATGCTGGTATCACTATGTCACTTTATCACTTTGGGTCTTATCAAACCCAACCACAGACATATTTTTTTAGCATTTAATTATCCTAAGATTTCTATCACCTGTGAGAGAAACCTCCCTCACTCTGACTGGCTGGCTGGTACTACATGTGTAACATGACGTTTGCAAGATTGTCAACATTTTCCTAAAACATGATAATTGCCCACTCTTCACCATTCAGAAACACATCCCTGCCAATATTTAAACAAACACCTGTGCTCCCCTCCTGAGTGTGTCGGTTTAGATATGTATGGGCTTTCAGTGGGCTTGGTGTGCCCCCGAGAACAAACAGGGCGCAGCACAATTGAAGAATTGTAAAAGCAACTGAAAGTGAAATGTTGGTTGAGGGAACAGGTCTTTGGTTCACCTGCGCCACCTGTGGACCATGTGAAAACCTACAACAACTCAATATTTAATAAGGTCTACATATCAGAAGACTTCTATTTCTATCAGACAGGCAACCCAGACCCTTGCCCTGATTGGAAGGCTGAGACATGCGTTCACCCTTATGTATGTGAGATTTTCAGAATCTTTTCTCCAAAACCTGGTAATTCCCCTAGGTAATGTCCTTCAATCTTCTTCATGCAGCAACATATCCCTGACTGACAAGGCTTGGCCAACATATATGTTTCCCTGTGTCTTGTCAACTGGAAGTTGTTCTGTTCCTTTCAAACTGTTATTGTGGCCCTTAATTTAAAACACAAACAAATGGTCCTGATCTTAGACTGCTCATACGAGGGCTTCTTTGAAGCACTAATGTTACCACGGCACAGATATATATTTTGCAATCTTAACCAGGCAGGCTGTGCGGAACAATTGATCACTCCAAAATGTTTGTCACATTTTGAAGCAAGATTGACCATCTAGAAGCAATGGGCAAATGCTGTTGATCAACATTCAAAGTCATGATTTGGCAGGCGAGATATCAAATGCTGACCTAAGCGTTAAACCTGCCAGTACAAGTATACTCAAACTGTGTTCATAACGATTGCTTTCTTGTCTCTTTTGAGCCAAGCCTTAAGAGGCCTAATGTGCACCAGAGGGAGTCGAGCCATTTAAAAAGTAATTCGATAAGGCATTTAAGCAAAGCTCAAAGTGCTTTCTTCTGAGAAAATCAATGCAGTTGCTACTGAGTAGAGCTAAAAGAGGTCTGTGTGTTGTAGTTCTTTCATAGCAAGTGCTTTTGCTATTGCTTTTTCAGCATGTACCACAGACGTGAAAAATATGTCACAACATACAATAATAGGCACTAGAAAGGCTGCATGCAGCACTTTTGAAAACTAAATTGGGAGTCTGTCGCTATCATTATCCACACCTGGTCAAATGTACCTACGAAAAGCAGAGTTTATACATCAGCGTGAAGGGAAAAAAGCCTTGACAGTTTCGCCGTCTTATTGTGTCTTTATTGCAGCAGCAAAGATATTATTTTAAGCAATGGAATTTTCCCTCAGTATAGAAATGCCAAAGGTTGCTGAACAGTAAATATCATCGGTCTCGATTTGCTGTCTGCTGTGTACATATATGCCTGTGAGGAATTCTGACTGCAAGTTGCTCCTGTTTGTGCTCCTTTTTTGAAGCATTTTAGTGGCCGCGGGCTAGTAAGCATGTCCCAAGCCCACGCACTCTTCCGGAACGACAAGCCTTTACCTCTCTGCTCCCTTTATGTTGAACCTAGTCAGATGCCATCCCCGAGTTTAAAGCACAAAAATGCTGCTCTGCATTCCATCAGCCTTTTGTAGCGAACCCACGTCTTTTCTATAAAAATACTACGCCATTTTGGAAATTAGAAATGATACAAGCGATGGCCTTTATTTGTGCCAGAATATAACTTGGTCTGACAGACCCAAACGTATGATGAATTCTCAACTACATATTTGAGTTTTTTTTACTTTTAAGCACTAGGGTGAGCTATCTCCATGCATGCTTTAGATTCGACATTTGTCACACTATTCCCCCTTCAGGAGCATCGCCAATTTTAACAGCCAATTTCAATAATCCGTGGAAGGTATTCGTTGGGACACTTCAAATGGAAGGTTTGAAAAGGGGGAACCACATAACTCTCATTTGGTACTTTTAAAGAAAGAAAGGGTTCGGGGCAGACAAAACATTACCATCACTCACCATGGAGGTGTTTCCAGTAGATGGAAAGATGCCAAAACTACATTGAAGTTTATGGGACTGGCTTTGCTGGTAGTTGGTGGAGTTTTGCAGGTTTGAGCAGATCCTTAATCCCAGAGATCCCTTCTGCCATCTTGGATATTAGAAATCTAAGAAGTAAAGAAGAGCTGGGTACCATAATTCAAAGGAGCTGCATCACTCTAGAGTGAGGGTGGATGTGGGAGTGACCTACAGTGTGGTTTAGGGTCAACATTATACCAGCTCACCTTTAAGAACCCTTGCGTGGCTCACTTGCAATCAGATCCTGCTGCAGGAAGCCCTTTTTTCTGACTGGCATGGGCACGCAGGAGGATTTTGTTTCTGCTCTTGTCTTGATTCTCAGTATCCAACATATATTCCAGAATTGGCGGGACTTTCTCCCTGTGTCCTTCCACAAAAATATCTGGATTTGTTTTAGCAGAAAATAGCCTTCAAAAAGGAACCTTACTTAAAGAATGGCCTGGACGGAACCGCAAAAGCCTTTTCAAAGCATAGTGTGATTTTGACCATTGAGAAACGTGAATCAAATGGGTTGAAAGCTGAAACTCTTCCTCTGGCTTGTTGACATTGATATGAAGGGGCCTGTTAAATTAAACTAAGGGCTACCGCCCTAGAACAATTAAATCCTCCCCTGATAGGCACTTGAATGGACAGAACCTACTAGGCTGTTTGTGGGAAGTCCTTAAATACTTTTCCAATAGGACTTAGCCATTTGGAACTGAGCCTGTGTCTTAGAACCTTGAAACCTCCTTTTAACTTTTCAGTAAACCATCATCAGAGGAACAGTTTGTATGACATTAAGGCAACTGACTGCTTCAAGGCTATTTAAGCCATTTTTAGAGTTGGCAGTGTTGTATTCAGTTGCAACATCTCAATGCACTGCTGGCCTCTGGGAGATATTTCGATAACATAGCATTTGTGTTCTTTTTACAATTTAAAGATCTTTTAATCCATTTATGTTTTTTTTTTAAACATTTGGGGGCATATAAGCAAGAACATCGTTAAAATTCTCGCCATTTTAGAGGCAGGAAACTGCCGCTAAAACGGCAATAATAGGCTTGCTGATATGCGTTATAGAATTTCAATAGAAGCCCAGGTTAGATGTCCCGGACATCTAACTTGGGCTTCTATTGGAATTCTATAACGCATATTAGCAAGCCCATTATCGCCGTTTTAGCGTCAGTTTCCTGCCGCTACAACGGCGATAATTTTAACAAGGTTCTTGCTAATATGACCCTTGCTCCTTTGATATTCTTCTTAACATTTCAAAGTCTTTTGTTTAGCAATGGCTTGCACCTGTAATTAAAGTAGGTTTCATATGTGAAGCTGTTTATTTTCTTAGCTGAATTTATTATTTGGTAATGCTGTTATACTCAGCAACGTTTTTTTTCTTTGTGGATTTCCTTGCTTCTGTCGCCTTACTCCCACAGTTGAGTCCAAGAGCTTTAAGATAATCTATTTACTTTTGTAGTGCAGAGCCCTGCTAGGTAGGAGGCTAGTTTTCACAATACATTTGTTCTAGGTGCTCTCCCTCGCACTGCCACATGCATTCTCTAGGAGGACACCTGCTCAGTGGAACTGCTGGCTTTCTTATCTTTTCGATGTCCATGAGGGCAATTAGCTTTGGCCTACCACTCTGGCCTTTCATCTCTATGTATTTTCTATGGAGTCATCTGTTTGTTGTCAGAGATAATGCCTGCATGTGTGTCAACATACACTCATTGCCTTTATCGCCAAACGAGCACCTGCCAAGGCATTTGCTGGCTGTGATTACAAATGTGTCATTTGTTCATGTATCACTGGATTTTAATTACTTGAAGTGTTTGAAGCCTCATTTTCTTTTATATAAAACGAGTACGGTCCTTTGTAGCCTGCCACCAGCACTGCAGCCTCTCTGCTCACTGGTATGTCAACAATGATGTAATTAGTATTGTTAGAACTGGGATTTCTGGTTGGCTAAGGCTTACGCCAAAGCCAGGCAGAAACCACCATTCTAGTCAGGGCAAGGGGGTCACACACCAAGATAACCCCTGCTCACCCCCTTGGTAGCTTGGCACGAGCAGACAGGCTTATCCCGGAGGCAATGTGTAAAGCATTTGCGCATGCACACAACAGCAACAACATCCTAGGCACACCACAAAAGGAACTCCACACAAGGTTATATAAAAATAACTTTTGTATTGTCAAAACACATCAGATAGTAATCACACAATATACATTGTGCCAACTGGCACAGGCAATATTCACAAGGGATTATTTACACCAGGACAGGGCCACATGGGCCACTGTCAGAATCAGCACTTAGTAGAACTAGCACTTAGAATAACGGTAACACCAAATAACAATTATAGATCACAACCGGTAACTACTGGTAACAGGTAGGTACACACTACGCAATACTAATAACCATTGGCATAGATTACGCATGGACTCATAACCTCTCTAGTATAACATACTAGGCAAAGCAAACTTCTAAGCATGAGCACCTTTAGAAGTATAACACAAGCATAAAGGCAAAGCACATTACGCAGCAATCACATTTAGGCCTAAACAGTATAACTACAGTAGGCAATCTCTCATTAGTCTAAACACATTAGACCCTCCCTCCTAAGAATAAATCACATTTAGGGGCGTACCTCACAGTGAAGTAAACTCTCACTGACATAAACCCATATAGGTAAGATAACCTCATAATCACAGTAACATCACATTACGCACAAATCACATTAGGCAATTACCATTCTAAACATAGTAAAACCACATTGCACAGAAATCACCTTAGGGCCTTGCGCCCTACCCACATATCAGCCCCCTGACCAACTGGCCATCTCAAGAAGGGGCTCAAATGCCCTGTGTCCAGAATGTCAGGGCGCGCTGCCAATGCAGCGCCAGTGAGGGGTGCGCCACCGGCGCAAACCTAAACGTTGCAGCTGCCCACTAATTGCTGGGCAGCTGAGAACAACAACAGGGCCTAAACGCTGCAGCTGGCACTAAGTGCTGCGCAGCTGTAGCAGGCCTGGCACCTCTGTGCCATCTTTGTCCCTCCCAGGGACTTTCACTCACATTGCGCCTAAGCGATGCAGCTGCCCACTACTTGCTGGGCAGCTGTGAATCAGCCAAAACTGCGATATGGGCCCTCACTGGCCCTTAGAACAAGGACTGCGCCAAAACATGGGAGCCCTCTAAGCTCTAGAAATGCATTTGGTGCACTTTGGAGCCCTCTAGGCTCTCAGAACAAACAGACAGGCAACCTGTGGGAGCCACCTAGGCTCTATAAATAAACATGCCCATCGTTGGAGCCCTCTGGCTCCAGAAAACAATTGCCCAATCGTTGGAGCTCTCAGGCTCTGAAACAATGAGGCCCCCATAGGCTGGAGTGGCCCGCTGCCATCAGGCCGCTCTGAAGATGGGCACTGCACAGGTATGGGCATGGGGGGGTGGGCACCAAGAACGTGCCCCGACACCACCCTCCCCTAAACAACAAAGTGTGGGCCCCTCTGGGCCCGAGCAACCATACTCCTTGTTGGCGCGGCCCACTGACACACGGTGCCGCTCTGACACAGTGCCTCGCACCGGCACCAACAGCAGCCCCCACGGAGCCCTGCTCACCGGCTCCGTCCTCTTGGAGGCTACTCTTCTCTGGGAGGCAGCGGCATTTCTCCTGCGGGGCTTCCCGGGACTCCTGGGAGCCCCGCACTGCCGCCGGCAGCCTCGGCCGCCATCTTCACATCACCCGGGCCTCTTCTTTCATGGCAGCGTCGTCTGCCGCCAAGGGGTGAGCGCTGAGCCAATCCCAGCGCGGCTCTGTGGACGAGCCCCTCCTGACGC
Organism: Lissotriton helveticus; assembly: GCF_964261635.1. Taxonomy (NCBI): domain Eukaryota; kingdom Metazoa; phylum Chordata; class Amphibia; order Caudata; family Salamandridae; genus Lissotriton; species Lissotriton helveticus. Next base: position 532,570,372 of record NC_136067.1, read on the forward strand.
GTGAACTCTTCCGGGATCTGGCCAATCGGAGCGCGGCTCACCGGGACGAGTCCCCACCAGCGGCCCAATCACCTTGCGGCTCACAGGACGAGCCTCCCGCAGCCCGCCAATGACAGCGCGGCGCCTCCGGTTCTCCGTCAGCAGCTCCGGGCTGGGGACGGCAATTTCTCTGGCGCCAAATGAGGGGTGGGCACCCTCGATTAAACAAATGAACGGCCACAATGCAGGGTAGGCTCCTGCTTCTCACACGCAGGCCAGCTCGGGGGGACCCTCGAAATCAATAATAAAGCGAGGTGGGCACTCGCTTGGGGGGCAAAAAAACGGCACCAGGTCCCTGGCGGGGTGGGCACCTGCCAGGGGTACAAAAACTGGCAAATCAAGCGCCTCCAGGCGCTGAAGGGAGAATAAAGCGCTCCCAGGCGCTAGTGGAGAAATAAAGCGCTCCCAGGCGCTAGTGGCCCAAAAGACTAGCAACAAAGTCCCAGAAAAGAATAAAGCGCTCCCAGGAATTCCTCCAGCAAGTCAAGGCATCCAGGGGCTGGGCAGGGCCCAGGGAGGCAAGCCTTCCCCTGGGCCCAAGCAGCAGCACACCCCTGGTTGATTCCAGTCAGAAACAAGAACTCTGACATGGGGTCACAGCCCCTCATTTATACAAAATAATCCCTTTATCTAGCAGGGTGTAGGCAATGTAAGAACCAGCTACAACTGGTTATGGGGAACTCCCTTTCACTGGCCAGGCTAGGGACATCAGACGCACCACAGGGGGTGGAGCCAGCATTTTGTGGGGAAAGCCCAGCCCTATTCAAGTCCTAGGTGTACCCCTCCCTCACATCAGCATGCGAATCTCTCCATTCACCAGTGGGGCAGACCCATCCTGACTCCTGGAGCCAGGCTCACCAGCCAGCTCCACCCAATCACACGCCAGACACAAATTACACTAACATGCCAACTGCTAGAAGTGGCACTTCCACACTAGACACAATCATGCCACATACATCATTGCGCAGCATTCAATCTCACGAGTTCGCACATACCAAACTCGACCCTGCACTCCCCACACATCAGGAACTACCAGGGTCACACATATTCCCCATGCATTCCTATGGGAGGGCAGGTCACTCACCACACATACACAGAGAGCTCACACACTTTACACTGTACCACAGTAAAAAAGTGCGCAGAGGCCTAAAATCACCAACACCAGGTTACAGAAACAGGCTAGGCAAAAAGCAAAAAGTTTCGGGGTGAACCTGCCAAAAAGGGCCGGGTCCAACAAGTATTATCATATGTATTGTCATCGGTGATGTAACAAATGATCTAACATTTGATGTCAGTTGCTGTGTCAGGAGCATGGTCATGAAGAGGGCAGATAGGCAGCTATTTGTTGTATAGCTAAGAATAACTGGACTGCCCAGAGATTTCAGGGATGCTATGTATTCACATCACTTTTAATCACCTCTGCCAGTTGTGTTCCAGTGCTGGACTCCCTGTTCTCCATTTCTACAATAACTCTTTTGCATGGACATCATATATAATGCACTTATGCCTGAGGTTCACAGAGCCTTACATTTCATGATTCCACCACTCTTTTCTTGTGTGTATCTTTTTTAAGACGTACGTTCACAGCATTTTCTAAATGTTTTCCTCACAACCTACAGTTCTTTCTGTGGTTAATAGCTATTGCTTCCACCCGATCTCCACCTGGGAACAATGGACTGTCTCTGGCTCATTGACTTCCTTCCTTCTTGTCCTGATCTTCTCAAAACTGCTGCTACTCCTGTCAGTGCTTTAGTTTGCTGGGCAGCTGGATGATGCAGATGTCTATGGGTGCTCTGATGCAGGTACCACTGACTATGGTGCTCTACTGGAAGTGAACCTACCTACATTGAGTGACATCAGTATTATGGGCTTGAACATTTTATCAAGACATGAATTGTAACCATAACCATTTTTGTACTGAAGTCTTTCTTTAATTATTTTTAAGCAAACGATAATGAAAAGCATACCTGGAAAACATGACACATATTCGCAGGTCACAAGTTGCTAGTGCTCTATATATATCATAAAAGCAAATCAAAGATTGCCATTTGGCAGTATGACAGCCTACAAATTGAACAAGTGACATAACGCAGTCATGCACCAAGTCAAGTCAAGTCAAGTCAGAATTTATATAGCGCACTACATAGCCCGAGGGTCTCAAGGCGCTTGAGGAAGGGGGGGAGGTTTACTTATCGAATATCCAGGTTTTAAGCTGTTTTCTGTAGGCTAGGTGGTTTTGAGTGAGGCGTAGGTGGGTGGGAAGGGAATTCCAGGTTTTGGCCGCTAAGTAGGAGAAGGATCTTCCCCCCATGGTGGCTTTGTGGATGCGCGGCACAGCGGCGAGGGCTTGGTTGGACGAACGCAGCTGGCGGGTGGGGGTGTAAAATGAAAGGCGCGTGTTGAGACAATCAGGTCCAAGTTCGTATAGGGCTTTGTGTGCCTGGGTGAGGAGACGGAACGTTATCCTCTTGTTGACGGGGAGCCAGTGAAGGTCTTTCAGGTGAACGGAAATGTGGTCTGTGCGGGGGATGTCTAGTATGAGTCTGGCAGAAGCATTTTGGATGCGTTGGAGTTTTTTCTGCAGTTTTGCGGTGGTACCGGCGTAAAGGGTGTTTCCGTAGTCCAGACGGCTTGTAACCAGTGCGTGGGTGACCGTTTTTCTTGTTTCGGTGGGGATCCAGCGAAATGTTTTTTTGAGCATGCGTAGGATGTTGAAGCATGATGATGAGACGGCGTTGACTTGTCCGGTCAACGAGAGTGAGGAGTCCAGGATGATGCCCAGGTTCCGTGCGTGGTCCGTCGGTATGGGGGCTTTTCCTAGGGCCGTTGGCCACCAAGAGTCGTCCCATGCGGAAGGGGGTGCGCCTAAGACAAGGACTTCCGTTTTGTCCGAGTTCAGTTTTAGACGGCTGTGCTTCATCCACTGGGCTACTTCTTTCATCCCTTCATGTAGGTTGGTTTTGGCGGAGATTGGGTCTTTGGTGAGTGAGAGGATCAGCTGAGTGTCATCAGCGTAGGAGATGATGGTGAGGTTGTGTTGACGTGCGATGGTTGCGAGGGGGCTCATGTAGACGTTGAAGAGGGTGGGGCTGAGTGATGATCCTTGCGGGACGCCGCAGATGACTTCGGTGGCCTCTGACTTAAAAGGGGGGAGGCGGACTCTCTGAGTTCTTCCAGCGAGGAACGAGATGATCCAGTCTAATGCTTTTCCTTGAATTCCGATGTTTCTGAGGCGCTGTATGAGGGTGCTATGGCAGACTGTGTCGAAGGCTGCAGAGAGGTCAAGGAGGATGAGGGCGACTGTGTTTCCGTTATCCAGTATAGTTCGAATGTCATCTGTTGCTGCGATGAGGGCGGTCTCGGTACTGTGTTTGGCTCGGAAGCCAGACTGTGAGGAGTCGAGTGATTTGTTGGTTTCGAGGAAGGCGTCGAGCTGATTGTTGACGGCTTTCTCAATGACTTTGGCAGGGTATGGGAGGAGCGAGATGGGGCGGTAATTTTTGAGTTCGGTGGGGTCAGCTGTGGGCTTCTTCAGAAGGGCGCTGAGTTCGGCATGTTTCCAGCTTTCTGGGAATGTGGCGGAGTTGAGGGAGCAGTTGATGACGTCTCGGAGATGGGGTGCGATAATGGAGTTTGCTTTGTTGAAGATGTGATGGGGGCATGGGTCTGTAGGGGATCCTGAGTGGATGGAGTTCATTAGGCGAATGGTGTCTTCTGTGGTGATTGGGTTTCAGTCGAAAAGGTTATTCGGAGGAGTTACAGGTTCGGAGGTAAGTGAGGTTGACTGGTTTGCGGGTTGGTTCTCAAAGCTGTTGTGAATGTCGGCGTTTTTGTCATGGAAGAATGAGGCGAGGGAGTCGCAGAGGACTTGAGAGGGGGTGATGTCGTTTGAGCTGGCGGTGGGGTTGGTGAATTCTTTGATGATGTTGAAAAGTTCCTTGCTGTTGCGGGCATTGTTGTCTAGTCGGTCTTTGAGTGTTGATTTCTTGGCTGTCCGGATTAGTTGGTGGTGTTTGCTGGTGGCGTTTTTGAAGGCGGCTTGGGTGATAGTGTTTGGGTCTTTTTTCCATGTTTTCTCAAGGGAGCGACAGAGCTTCTTGGATTTGTTAAGGTCATCGTTGAACCAGGGGGCGTTCTTGCTTCCTTGCTTGATTTGATGTTTTTTCAATGGTGCTAGTTTGTCGGCGGTTTGGGTTAACCATTGTGTGAGGTTGATGGCGGCTTGGTTAGGGTTCGCTGAGTAGGCCGGGGGTTTTTGAAGAAGCGATGTGGAAATCTGGTCGATGGTGATTTTGTTCCAATTTCTTCGCAGAGTTGGTTGAGGGTGGTTGTGGATCGTGGTCTTATTGTAAATGAAGTGGATGCAACTGTGGTCCGTCCAGTGGAGGGGTGTGGTGTGCGTGAAGGAGATATGCTTGCTGGAAGTGAAGATAGGGTCGAGTGTGTGTCCTGCATAGTGTGTGGGGGTGTTTTACAAGTTGTTTGAGTCCGAGATTGGCGAGGTTGTCCAGGAGGGTGGTAGTGTTACTGTCGTTGCTCTTTTTCAGGTGGAAATTGAGGTCTCCCAGTAGAATGTATTCTTCTGAGGGGAGGGCGTGTGGGGTGATGAAGTCAGTGATGTCTTCGCTGAATCTAGTGCGGGGTTCTGGTGGCCTGTAGAGGAGGGTGGTCTTGGGGTCGGTGTGAATCTGGAAGTGAAGGTGTTCGGCGATAGCGAGGTTGTCTTCTGAGCTGGTTGAGAAGCGGATGGTGTTCTTGTGGACGATGGCGATGCCTCCTCCTGTTTGGATGGTGCGGTCCTTACGGATGATCTTGTAGCCGTCCGGGATGGCTATGGCGATGTCTGGAGCTGAAGAGGCATTCATCCAGGTTTCTGTTAGGAAGGCGATGTCCGGAGAAATGGTGTCAAGTAGATTCCAAAGGTCGATGGCGTGTTTGTGAACCGAGCGGGTGTTGAGAAGGATGCATTTAAGGTGGTTGGTATTGGATCTTTGTTTGATGTTTGAGGGTTTGGTGTGGGTCTTGCAGCAGGTGAATTTGCAGGAGCGGCAGGTGAAGAGTCCATGGGTGTGTCCTGGTGCTGCTTGGGCGCAGTTAGGGAGTTGGCCGGGGTTAAGAGCTAAGAGGGTGGAGGCGTCGTGTGTAATGCGGGAGGGGTGGGTGATGCGGGGACCAGGGGGTCGGGCGCTAGGTGCGGGCCAGGCGCGGACGGGCGTAGACGGGCTTACCTTTGGCGCACCTTCGGCGCGTCTGCAGCGCGTGGATGCTGCGCTCAGGTCCATCTGTCTTAAATGGATAGTGGAGGGGCGGAGCGTGGGAGGGGCAGCTGGGAGGCGGTGAGCGGGGAGGAGCCACGGTCCACGAGTGACCAAACAACAAAATGGACAGGAGGTAAATGAAACGAAACACCACCACAATGAAGATAGAAATAAACAAAGCAATGCAGCACAAAATGCAATCAGTGAAAATACAAACAAACGATACCAGGCGCTATTTAAGCTTCGAGGCGCTAGATGCAATGAGTCAAGTAGCGGGTATGTGAAAGAAGGATGCTAGCCATCAATTGTTAGTTGAAGCAAGATCAGAAAAAGCAGTAACCATGTAGGTCTATTTAAATGTACAATCCTTTGGACTTGGTAAAAGGCAATCTCTCTCCATGAGTAATAAAAACAAAAGTCCTTTATAACCATCCCTTAAAGGAAAAACTTGAAATACCCAAAGCTTGTGTTCCAGATTTGTCTTTCTTATTTCTTTCAGATAGTCTCTGGCAGCTTAAGACAGCACACCATGGGGGGTAAGCTGAATATCTGTATTTCAATTCTTTCTTAACCTTTTCAGTAACTGACACAAGACTATCACTCCCAAACCATATGTTGGTCACCATAAAAGGTGGTATAACTGGCAGTAATACAGTGCAAACCTATGTTAAAGCAACATACCAGGCCACCCCAGAGGAGTCAACATTGATGGGAACAGGATTCTGAACAATATAGGGTAGATCCCAAATACCAGAAGTAGAAAATGGGTGAATGAGTGCTGGACTTGACCCTTTTTGCAGTGTCATCCCAGAACTTGTTGCCTTCCTCCTGTATTTTTACTGACCTGTTGTTGGTGGTTTTAGGACTATGGGCACATTATCACTGCTGTTCAGTGCTAAAGTGCATCTGCTCTCTATGATAAACTTGGTAAGATTGGTCTACACCTGTTTGGCATGTTTAATTTACCTGTCAGTCCCTTGTACAGTGGTATCTCAAATACCCAGGGCGACTAAATGAAATGCTACTGGTGGGCTTGCAGTGCTGCCTGCACCACCTGCCAGAGTAGCCTTTCAAACCTGTCTCACGCCTTTGCCACTGCAGGGCTTACGCGCACGGTTTCCTGCCACTGTAAAATGGCACATAAAGTGGTTGCCACGTCCGAGACTCCCTTTTACTACATATCAGTCACTCCTAAGGTAGGCCCTAGCTAGCCCTATGGACAGGGTGCAGTGTAGGTTGCCTTAACTGTGTGGAATGTCCTGGCAGTGCCAAACAGCCTATTTGGTTTCTCACTGCTGTGAGGCTGCCCTCTCATGGGGATGCAGTGGGGATTCCCTGATATATGAACTTACAACGATCCTGATGAAATCAAGAAATCTAGAAGGGAACAATATACAAAGGCTCAATCGATCATACAAAATGAGGAGAGTATAAGAATGTGCTCCTGGAACACACACGGTTTTAGGGAAATGGGACAAGACCAGGAAACTGTCTCCTTCTTGGGAAGATTTGACATAATCCTCTTACAAGAAACATGAAATCTAATAGCAAGACCCATAGTCAGTTATGAAGAACACCATGTCTTGGCAGAAAAAATGTCAAACTACGGACACCCAAGGGGGGGAGGCGGTCAACATACATTACGGTAAAACAGGACTGGAAATTAGAGGAACTGGACTCGGGTAAAAATCGGATACAAGCCATGAAAGTGGAATGTAAGGGTCCCTCACACACCATCTTGTGGAAATTACTGATTTTAAATATATATATATCCACCCCGAAAGGAAAAAGAAAAGGGAAAGATTGTTATATTTGATAAACTTGATAAGAATAATGCAAGTGACACACAAAAATTACGAGATGATTGTCTCAGGCGATTTTAATTGCAACTTAACAGGGGACCACCCTAACAAGAGAGGGCGTTAAAGGGTGCCCGAAGCAAACAAATGGAAGCAAGAACTGGAATCCCTAAGTTTCATCATATTGAATGGAAATTCAAAGGGGGATCGGTATTACCTTTTTAAGTGGAAAGAAATAATCCACTATAGATTACACAATAATCAGTAAGGATCTCTTGCACTTAGTTGACCATTTTCGTATTAATATCCGTCCAGAAAGTGACCATTTCCCTCAAGAAACAGCACTACACTTACATTTGCTGCATAAGAACACAGCATCTTCAGCCATAATGCCAGAAATATATAACCAAAGGAGACTTACATGGAGAGGACCAAACACCAAACAAATAATGGACACAGTAAATAAACACGTAGAGAACATCGGGTCACTGGGCGCCCATTTATTAGTACAAGATTGGGAGAATCTAGGGACAACCTTGTTAGACAAATTCCCAGCAATCCCAGCAGGCAAATTGACTTATGGAACCAGAAAAGAACCTTGGTACAATATACAGCTGAGAGACCAGAAGAGGAAATTGCAAAGGAACCAAGAGCTAAGGCCGCAGCAGCTAGTATGGGAAAAGCAATAGACAATAGTAACATCATAAAAATGAGAAAGGAATACAAGGAAATGAGTAGGGACGCAAAAAGGGTGCATACCAAAAACCTTTGGGAGAAATTGCTGTGAGCAAGCAAACTGCCGAACAGCAGCAAATTTTGGGGGCTAATACACCATCTAACAAAAGGAACTGGAACACACCAGAACGCAGGAATAAGTGAGTCAGCTTGGATTGAACACATTGACAAATTGTACAATAACACAAAAACTGGTACTCATACGTGGGCAGAAACAGGTCTCTATAAATCGGAAGACGCAAATCCAAAATCAACTGCAAAAGGCCATTCCATACTAGAAAAAGTGCAACTGGAAGGGGACCAAATGAAACCCATTATTCAGGATCTAACAACCCTTACAACAACAAAACACGTAAAAGCAGTGATAAAAAAATGTAAAACTGCTGGCGCCGCAGGGCCTAAACGCCTCCCAAATGCCCATTTTAAGCAAGATCCTGATGTTTGGGCTAATAACCTCACTCCACTCTTTAACCATCTATATTGTGAGAATAAGATGCCACATTCATGGAGAGGAAACTTATTTCACCCAATCTATAAAAATGTCAATCAAATCGAACCTGTAAACTACAGGCTCATTGCGATGTAGAGGCAAAACTTTTCACATCTTGTATTTTACAGCATTTGCAGGAGTGGACGGAGGAAAAAAGAATAATCCCAAAATTCCTAAGAGGCTTCAGGCAGGGCATGGGCACCATCACAAACCTGGCAGCATTGACGATCTTAATTAAAAAAGCTACAAGTAAAAAAGCAGGACTATTTGCATGTTATATTGACCTGAAATCAGCTTTTCATAGAGTGCTGCAAGATCATCTTTGGCAGAAATTGAAAGCATGGGGATTACCTCAAAATCTGATTGATATTATAATATCCCTATACAGCGAAACTTGGGCCAGGTGAAGCTTGGAGACGGCAGCAGAACATCCTCTAAGATAAACATAACCAACCGATTAAAACAAGGATGTGTCCTTTCACAATGTCTATTCAACCTATATGTAGCGGACCTAAACAACTACCTGTTAAAGGTAAATGGTCATCCTCCTAAACTGGCAAATGAGCCAATTCAATTCCTGCAATATGCGGACAACATTGTGGTCGTGAGCCAAACCCCAATTCGGTTGCAAAGAGTCGTTAATAACCTGACCGATCACTTTGATCACTTACTTAGATCACTCCCTTTCACAGACACGGAGTCGACCGGCTAATATGCATTGTAACGCAGTTTGGTGAAGAATAGAACCACCGGGGAACTGTGACGGCCTGCACACCCCCTTAGCTGCTTCCACATATTTGGAAAAGAACCGGATTATACTACACACTTTGACTGGATGATTGCCATATCCCAGTTGAATTCTTCTCTATAGGAACCAATGATGGTCCTACCTCAATGGTCACTGGATGGCCAGATGTAAAACGCTCTTGTCTTATCAATGTCCTGATGAAGACCCCAGAATGAGGTTTCAACTAACCCTTACATCATGCGGGGTCAAAACGGAGACCAGACCACACTACTTCTCTAAACATAGGAAGAAAATAAATGGAATAATACCTATCCTATGTAAAAGAGATATATGGAACTACTGATCTAAATCATCATCATCATCTTTATTCGGTTGAAACAGAGCAACCATAAAAGCACAGTACAACATTTAAAATACATTCGTTACAATACATAGTAAGAAACAAAATACTACATCATAGAATAATAAAATTAATATACAAAAAAAAATAAAGAAAACCTCGTTTGTTTGTAAGAGAGATGCAACCCTCAGTGTCTCTTGATAAAAACAATCTATTCATGGTAGCTTTCCACACTTAATACTGTCTCCACTGCAGTTCTCCTAGTGTAGACAATAAATTCACCATAGTGTTACAAATGGGCTACAGAGTAGGGGAGAGTGCAAAAAAAAAAGCGTGAGAACTTATTCAAGTAAAGACCAACCCCAGGCTTCGAATCATTATTAGCTGACCAAAGGGAGATCGGTTTAACAGGTCAGTACACCGGATTTATACCGGTAAGTAAAGCAAAACGATTACGAATGGGTATGTTGGAGTTGCTGAGTATATGGCCTCTATTGCCTCTGCGGTGGTTCTTTTCTACATTTAGACTTACATGGGGCAAGTATATGGTTCTAGGGTAGAAGTCTCTCAGTTCCCTAGTAACTATAGGGCCGTCTCCCATTTGTGGCTGCCAGCCTTGCAGATATGAGACAACGTGGGAGTCCCTAGAGTTTACAATGATCAGGTCACCCACTATATCTTTAGATAAAGGTCCCAACCATTTCACCCTTCTAACGTTTAAAATTTTCCCATCGATGTTTGGTGGGAGGGGCCTTTTCTTAGTCAGCCAGAAAGATACCTTATTTGCCAATTCAGCTTGTCCTTCCCTCTTACCTTTAGTTAGTTCGGGCACGCCTGAGAGAATGCACACAAATGGAGCAGCCTCCGGCGGTAGGTCAATTTGGGTAAACTTTCTTTGCATATAGCCATGGTTGGGAAGAGTCCCCTCTAAGGGCGTGGGAACATTTGTCTGCCCTACTCTATTAACTGTGCTCTGCGGTACTACCAAGTTTGGTGTTGGGTACCGAGTATTTGATATTAATAACGTTTTTGGGGCAACTAACTTGACTGGGGCAGTAGTGCTTTGTACCAAGATTTTGGGAACATCTGTAGCGACTAGAGACTCTACCTGCTTAGATCCTACCAATCTTTTTAAAAGTATCGCATTTTCCTTCATTGTCTCATCTATACTAGTGATCGTTTCCCCTATTACCATGATTCTTTTTACCAGTGGAGATATTATAGATTTGACAAGCAGATCAAACTGGGCAAATAGTTCAGATGATATGATAGATAGAGGGGAATTGGGAGTTGAGCATGCCCTGGATGAATTTGTGGTGTTACTAATGACTGTGGTGGGACTAGAGTACAATTTTCGTTTTTTTAATAGTCTTCCCCTTTGTTTGGCACCTCGGCGCTTTCTTTTAACAGAGGGAGTCTGAGGGTTCGTTATCGGTTGAGTGTTGGCTTTTGCTGGAGGTAAAAGGGGGGTTCCCAAATGACTTACTTTAGGTTTGGATGGGGCACCTGATTGTTTGTTTCCCTCTTCAACATTGACATATACCGTATGACAGAGCAGATTAAGTTCCTCCAATAAGGTTACATTTTGGCATTGGCCTGCTACCACCAAAGGGGATTGGCAACTATATGTGGCTTCTATAAGAGGACTTTGTTCAACTCTCTCTATTGCGCATTCAATATCCGATGTTACCCTAGTAAGGTAATTGTCCAAAGTCCCCTTCCGAGGCCCCCAATGAGAGTTAAAGTTTTTTGATACTTCTTTCCCAGTCATAGTGCTAATTACTAATATAGTACAAACAGACACCTACGCTGGGCCAACGTGTTACGTAATAACCTCGGGAATCTTTAAATGTTAATCAAAAGTCACTGTTATGGGTCAAAAGGGCGTACCTCCTTTTTCCAGCGGTGGACAGGCGAGGAACAAGTGAGTTGGCCCTGCCCTGCCTCTTCCGGCCTCTGAGGGCCACAGAGGGCCCGCCCTTGTCCCAGGCTTCTCCCGGCGCGACCCGCGCGCGACCTCGCGAGGCGAGGGACCAGGCGTGGTTATATGCGCCTCCTGGCGCGTGATGATGGGTCGTCCTGGTACAAAGGATCCTGGGTGATGCAGTCCCCAGCTGTGCCGGCGGAGCCAAGCCCGGCCGGACACCAGCAGCAAGTCTGAGGTAGGATGCGGGAGGGGGGGCGGAGCAAAGCCCGGCCGCGACGGCAGCAGCAGCGGGAGAGTCACCAGCTCGCCTCAACCCCCAGCTCGCCTCGAGCCCCAAGCCCCAGCCACAAACCACGTAGCTCCCAACAGCGTCTCCCACAGGGCTCAGCAGCAGGCGTGGTTATATGCACCTCCTGGCGAGCGATGATGGGTCGTCCTGGCGCAAAGGATCCTGGGTGATGCAGTCTCCAGCTGTGCCGGTGGAGCCAAGCCCGGCCGGACACCAGCAGCAAGTCTGAGGTAGGATGCGGGAGGGGGGGCGGAGCAAAGCCCGGCCGCGACGGCAGCAGCAGCGGGAGTGTCACCAGCTCGCCTCAACCCCCAGCTCGCCTCGAGCCCCAAGCCCCAGCCACAAACCACGTAGCTCCCAACAGCGTCTCCCCTAAATCAGACTGTAAAGGTCTTATTGAGTCTTATTGTGATTGTGTTATGGTCACAACACCTTTACCCAGGCCCCACACTTATCCCATCCCACCTAACTACCTTTCTCTCTTTTTCACTGAGAGTGCGCCGATATATATTTATACAAATACTATGTTATAACCTTGATGGATAATAGTTATATATGATTTTTCTTGAAAAATAATTTTTCTATGTCTCTCACTACAAGTCTTATGGAATTAATAATTTACGGAATTTATTGATTGATGCTAAGTTTCCGTTCACTTCTGTGCTAAATAAAATGTGCATCGAATCATTGGACTGGTTATGATTTGAGATACGCAATGTATATATTTGACATTTGATGTTTCTGAAAGAAATAGACACTGACCCTTTTCTATGTACCTTACTTTGATCACTTAGGCTTGGAATTAAATAAGAAAAAAACCAAGGTGGTGTGACTAGCAGGCCCTAAGCCAGGAAAATATAAATGGCATGCAAAGGGCACACAAATTGAGGAAATCAGCTCATATAAATACCTGGACATTAAATTGGGCTGAAGTATGTCCTTTATGGATCAAGCAATAGATATAAAAGCAAAAGCCCAATCATTAATTTTTGTCTGCAAACAGCTGTATAAGAAATTGTGATGTCCTTCCCACGGGCACCTTTTGAAAATAATGGCAGCACAACTTCTCCCAACTCTGTCCTATGGCCTTGAAATGTGGCATGGTCAAGAAACCGATATTTTAAATGAGCTGCAGACAAAAGTATATAAAGCAGTTTTTAACCTTCCCAAAGGAGCATCTCCAGCACAGATACGCTTGGAAATTGGTCTTCAAAACCAGGAATATCAAAGAAAACCAACTTTTGCAAAATTGTGCTGGAAATTCCGAGCATCAGAATCTGGATCTCTGAACAACGTATGCTGGACCAAAATAAGGTCTCAGTTTGATCAGAAAAAAACAAGCACATGGGGCAATTACTTGTATACAGCCCTGGAAGTTTTAGACATTGACGAAGCTTGGAATAGCAAGAAGGGAAGAACAGCATTTAACAGAGTGTGCAATGCCACGGCTAAGAAATTATCCTTTATGGAAGATAAAAGAAGAATAACCAAAGCCGACATGCCTGGGCTGTAACAAACTTATATACCAAACTAAAACCGGAAGCCTATTTAGCGGCTCACTTTCGACTAACATTAAAAAAGAGATTTATGCCGTGCCGATTAGGAGATCATAACTCGAAGGACTTGTTCCCCACCTGGAAAAGCAAACACCAAGTTGAAAATTGTCGTCTATGTGGCTATCGCACAGAATCCATATGCCACTTGATGTGTGTGTTCGGGCCACATTAAAAGACGAAAGAAGGAAGTTGCTAAAAGCAACTCTAAATGAATTAAATATCCGCACCTGCAGGTAGGCTGTGACAAGCTGGATGGGGGGGGCTCATCAAACATCTTAATTTGCCGTGGCATAAAATGCATGACACTGCTGGACAACCTCCTACTGAAAGTGGACAAAGAATAAATGATTGGGGTTGGAACAGGGCTGGAAATTTTAGCAAAATTGTAAATATTTCAAACAATTTTTTATCGGAAATCCTATGCTTTTAGATTTTGATTGTCATAAATTATTTATTGTGTGCTTTATTGTTGTGATAAACCAAATAAAGTTGTTTTTTGACTGACTGACTGGCCCCGATATATGCTTCAGTGGTAATTCTTGACAGGATAGGGGCAGCGTGATCAAGTTTGTTATGTTTGGAATAGTGGTGATAAATGCTGTGTATTGGTGTTTGCTGATTTATTATTACTATTTTAGAAATGTGTGCTATTTGTCTTTGTGCATGCCTGTTGAGTATTGATTGTCTGGCTTTGGAGTGACAGGGGCTGGGGAGGTGCAGTGGCTCCAGAGAGTCTGGATGAGTCAGCACTATGCTAAATAGGTGTGGTCTGCATTTGGAGTGGTGGGAGGAGTAGCACCTGCACCTAAATAGGGCTGTGCCTTCCTTCCACAATGATGGCTCCACTCCCCAGTCTGGGGCTGGTGCTTACACTTACAATGGAGGTTTCTGTGCACTTGCAAAGAGCCCCCCAGAACTGGTTTGGCCTGGGCTCAGAGCCTGTGCCAGGGGAGAACAAAGACTGTAGTGGTATAAGTACTGGGGCAGTGCCCCATGTCTTTTGAGCTTACTGTGGGACTTCTGGAACTGAGGAGAGCACACTTCATAGACTGCAGTGTGCCAGGAGGAACCACCACTGCTGACTGACCTGCTTGCTGCTGGGCAGTGGAAGGGACTGCTGCTCTTCTGAGGGACCCTCTGCGCTGGCCTGCCTGTGCCCATTTCTGCCTTGGCAATCCCTGGAGAAGGACTCTGCCTGCTCCCTGTTTGTTTCAGGTGGGAGACAGGTTGAGCGCTGGATTTTCTTTTTATGCTCCCTCTAAAAATGGCCAGTGCGTGGTGAGTGTTCTACTACTGGTAGACCATGAAATCTGTGTGGGGCGCACTGTGCCGTGTGCATTTGAGCCCCTGGTGTGGGCTCGTGCTTCAGAGAGGCACATGGTAAGCGCTCCCCTTGTGAAGTGTGCGAGGAACGCCTACTACATTTGATTTCTGGGCCGAGCCCCCACCCACAGCTGTCAGGGCCGTAAGAGTGTGGGGATAGATGGCAGCGTGGCCCAAGCAGGTTGCCGCAGTGACGAGGGAGCCACAAAGGAGTTGACCCCACTCCTAGGTTACCAGGGCAACCTTCCTGTCCGCCGGAGTTCAGGCATCGACCCAAGGACTGCACGCCATGACGAAGAGGCGGATCAGGGAGGACCGGCCGCCTGACCTAGCCTGGTTGTGGGCAGGACCGAATTGGACGGAGTCATTGGAGACCTCGCTCTGTGTGTGGTTGGCCGTCATTTCCTGTGTGCAGACCGAGGCTGATGTATGAGTGAGGAGCCCCTCTGTGTCGACCGATGCCCGTGGGCAGTTGCTTTGGGGGCAATTGTGTTTCCTTCCCCTGCCTTAGGGGAGCATTTTCAATCTTGCGTATGGCCAGATGTAAGGGAAGCCTCTACAGAGGTCCTGGCATGGCTGAAGCCTGCTTGAGGCACCAGGGGCATTCTCCCATGAGGGATATAGGGGGAGCTGCACCCCCGTCCCCTTGCTTATGACACTGGGCGATGGAGACGTTCTGTAGCAGCCGCCATGAAGGTACCTGGTAGTCCTCCACCTCAAACCGCTGCATGAGTACAGCTATGTGTCATGTGCCCTCACAAAGGACAGAGGGGAGACCGATTTACAGTTCAGGGGCCTACTAGTTGAGCCACTTGCCTGATGTGGGCCCAACATTTCCCTACTGTATATGTATCACTGGCCAGGGGTTACTTTGGCACCCTGTAGAGGTAATGAGCTCTAATGCACAGCTGATATTGCAGGGTATTACCATGGTGCACTGCTAAAAATGTTCTGCCCAATGTGTTCTTAAAACAATTTTTTATTGTTGTTTTATTTTTCAGTTGCTGGCTGAGCCAGCGTGTGCAGAGAGGGGCGTGGCCTGGCCATGGGATGGGGGAGGAGGAGTGGTTGGTGCACTTCTAAGTCTGCATGCCAGTTTGGCCAGCCGTCTTAGGCCGGCCAAACTGACATGCGCACTTAGCATTCTCCAACAACACAGGCTTCCTGTGCCTGAGTGAGCGTTAATACAGCTCGCTCAGGCCAATCATCAGGCAGCTCTCATACTAGAGAGAAGCACGGGGATTGGATGGAGAGTTTGTGATGCTGTCCCAAGGACTGCCGGGACCAGAAGCTGTATGCAGAGAAGGGCAAGGCAGTTGGCAGTACCAGGTAAGTTTAAAAAAAAATTATTAACCCTCCCACAGCATGCTTCCCCATGTGCTCCCCCATGTTCGCCGCCTCACCTCTCCACTCACCCCACCACTCTATTTTTTTTGTCAGATTCCACTGCCCGCCTATAGTACTGCCATGCTTCCTAATGATCTTAAATGATTTGACTGCAACTCACCTGTGATGTGCTTGTTACTCTAAATTGCTTGGTTACTATGTAAAATGAAAATAAAGTAAAAGAACAAAAAGTATTCCACCATTTGCGTTATACTGAGATGTATACAGCATTTGTATGAATTTAGATGTCAGATTCCAAATATGCTGCTCTCGGAAAATGTTGTTGCTGTATTCCATGTTTTCAATAAAAGCACAGTAACAGAAGATGCATATAGAGTCCCGAATTATTATTGTGATGTCTCCATGGTAGACATAATTGATTGCACCCTTGGCATGATATCAGATAGAAGGCTTAACCTCCATTCACATGTATAAAAGATTGCCAATTTCAGTTCTTAGAGTTTTAAATGGATTGATACCTCAGTACGATTTAAGACTATGGGGTAGGCCTTTAAGACAATTAATTTAAGGGAATTCTCTTCTCAATATGCGTATTAATGTACATCTCCCCATTTATTGATTTCCAATAAAAACAACTGTAACAAGAAGATCACAATAAATAATCCAACAGTCGTAAGAAATGTAAAATACATATGGGGGATGGTTGAAATTGATCTCACCTGATAAAAACCAAACCTGACGTTCAAATTTGATTGTGTACGATAAACTGCAACTAGTACATATTTCTAGGGGAATAATAATAATAATTTGAATTTGTCAAGCGCAAACATATTACTAGGGGTGGGTGGAATATGGGAAATTGTCTTTCGCAAAATTCTGCAAAACGGCACAAAAAATCTCGGCGAGCACGCGGAATTTCGCATGCTCGTGGAGATTTCGGGGGCGGG
Organism: Lissotriton helveticus; assembly: GCF_964261635.1. Taxonomy (NCBI): domain Eukaryota; kingdom Metazoa; phylum Chordata; class Amphibia; order Caudata; family Salamandridae; genus Lissotriton; species Lissotriton helveticus. The sequence goes on from NC_136067.1 coordinate 532,587,170, forward strand.
GCTTCTTTGCGAGTTCACATGCCTCTTGCAGCAATCCCCGTGTAGTTCCTGTGACCAGGAGGCTTCTTTCCCCTCCTCTGCTGCTCTGATCGGTCTCCGACCCTATCAAGAGTCTTGATAGGGTCGGAGACCGATCAGAGCAGCAGATGAGGGGAAAGCAGCCTACTGGTCACAGGAACTACACGGGGATTGCTGCGTAAAGGCCAGAAGAGTTGTTTCCAGTGACCATGGCATGTGCGTCTGTAACTTTGCCATCTCGCCAAAAGGCGCCGGGATCCCTTGAGTGAGCTGTCCATCATAGTGGGGGAAAAGGCGGGAAGACATTGCATACAGTTAGTGTGTGCGGGGCAGGCCAAACAGGCAGGGCTTCTATGCGAGTTCACATGCCTATTATTTATGAAGGGTCAGGGACCGATCAGATCAGCAGATGAGGAGAAAGCAGCCTCCTGGTCACAGGTACTACACAGGGATTGCGCTCGAGAAACTCGTGGATGCAAAGACCTCCATCAAGGATTACAGCTAATTGTAGACGGTAGATATGGGAAGAAAGCACACCTGCATAGCCTCAACTGTGCTTACTAGTTTTTTGGGCTGATTATACATTACTGAATTGGACCTTCAACTCGGGCACCTGCTTTATTTATGTCTGTAAGTGCTTCCTGTTGAGGCTTTATTTTTGTGGCAGAAGCACCATGCCAGAATGAATCCTGCCCTGCATATTTATCCAAGAAGATGCCACTGTTTTGTGCAATACAATTCTGTTCCACCGCGGATCATATCACCCCTCAAGGGTTTAAGGTGCTGTGGGCCATCAGGGAGATTAAGTGAATTATTGCCCAGAGTCACATGATGCAGAGCTGAGCTGCCACCGGCTATCAAATCACAAGCCTGAGCTCTGGAGTTACCCGGTCTGGCCACTGTGCCACACCTTTCCCACTATATCATGCCGCTTTTGGTGCTTCTTGCAGCATAGTCCAAATTATCCTAGTAAAGAACGGTAACAATTCCCTTGTTAAATTCCAGCAAGTTTGACCTGCTGAAATTTAAAGGAGGCAACAAATGCTATCGCACTTGAAAATTACAGAATGCGATCAGGGGTGTAACTTTTATTGGTGCAGCAAGCGCAGTAGCACCAAAGACCATTAAGACCTGATAATTACTTATTTTCTGCACCAACAGCCAATAAACAGGTCATTTTCCTTGATTGCACCAGGGTCAATGGCATCGTAGCTTTGCTACTGATTTCAATAAACATCACACCTCTTATAATTGTGATCCCTGCACAAAAGGGTCATTAGCAGGGATCACACTTTTATATGTCTATTCAAATCAGGCACGTAATATTTAATATTCATTTTCACAAATATGCTGCAAATATTTCACATTGCATAATGTACTTTCATTTGTTCAGAATAAAGTGTGATCAGTTTTTTTATATAAACAACATTTAGAAACTACTTTCATACATGTCTCATGTATACTCCAGGAGTGTAGTAGATATCTAGATATTGGATAAGTTATGTAGTTCTCTGATGTTTGCTTATGAGCCAATATTATTAAAATAGCAATCATAACTCCATTTCGATAAAAAGGTTATTGCCAGCATCGTCCAGTGGCAGAATGAGATCGTCTCAGTACATAGAAATGTACTTCAGTTTATAGGGTACTGTTGTAAAATGAACAGTACGGAGTGGTTAAGCCTTGGGACTTCCATGTGACAGTAAACCTAGCCATTGACAAATAGCTAAAGATCAATTATTGGGTAGACACCTATCTAAAGGTATAAAAGTGCAGGTCGAAAATAATAATGCGTATTTACCAGCTCAATAAATGGGTCAATAATCAGGTTTGGGGTGCACCATAAATGCTGATTCTGCAGAGTTGCCAGAGTTCATCACCCAAGGGACCCACGTCTGGGCATACCCTGCCAACTTAGGGCGAACAAAGCGATACCAAAGGGGATGATGGATGGAGCGCGTGACCAAATCAAACACTCTCCCCCAGTCAACTGATCTGGGTTTAATCCATCATCATTCTTTAGCTCACTCCACCAACCCAGTGCAGACATGGCCAGATGCAAATCAGCCTGACCCTGTGCTTTTTGGGAACAGTCCAGCCCGAACTGCCAAGCCATGTCTTCCCTGGACCGGAAACAAGCATCCTGAGACCGGTTTCGGGTTCATAACCCTCATCAGCAAGGCTATTTTGAATCCAGTGGCAAAGTGAGCAAGGGACCCACGTCTGGGCATACCCTGCCAACTTAGGGCGAACAAAGCGATACCAAAGGGGATGATGGATGGAGCGCATGAACAAATCAAACACTCACCCCCAGTCAACTGATCTGGGTTTAATCCATCATCATTCTTTAGCTCACTCCACCACCCCAGTTCAGACATGGCCATGCTACTGGAATCAAGCTATCCTGGCAGAAGTGGGGTGAAAGCCTGAAACCGGTCCTAGGATGCTTGTTTCCAGTTCAGGGAGGACCTGGCCTGGCAGTTCGGGCTGGACTGTTCCTATTGGGAGCAGGGTCAACACTGATTTGCATATGGCTGTGTCCAAACTGGAATGGCATGGTGAGCTAACAAACGAAGGATTTAGGCCTAGATCTCTGTACTGGGGTGAATGTATGGCATTGTTCTGCATTCTGTCCATCAATAGTTCTTTTTGCATTTGTCCCCCCAAGTGGGATGGGTATGCTCAGACGTGAGTCCCGTGTTCTCCATGCCACTGGAATCAAGCTACCCTGGCTGAAGAGGGATGAACCCCTGAAACTGGTCCTAGGATGCTTGTTTCCAGTCCAGGGAGGACCTGGCCTGGCAGTTCTGGCAGGACAGTTCCTATTGGGCACAGGGTCAAGACTGATTTGCATATAGCTGGGTCCAAAATGGAATGGCATGGTGAGCAGAAAAAGATGGATTTAGAGAGCACCCTGCCAAAGTATAAATCACGGTCCCATACGGGATCCTTCACTTTCAATATGTGGTGACAAGGATATTTATCGGAGCCAAATACACATCAGACAGTTTTCATTTTATTTTTTCTGTTTATTTATTATTTTATCCAGATATTGTCAATAAGCATACTTCATGATTAAATTGCCATAATTCATTCAATAAGAAGAGGAGATGCCTCTCATTAAACATATGTCAGAAACTTCAAAATACATAAACGTCCCACACACTCCCGTACATCCAAGATAGACTCATACTGTAGACATCAATCAATCCCGTATGCATTCATACATCGCACTCAAGCTGGTACAACAGGGCCTGCAATAAGGATAAAAATGGGGCTGCATAGACAAAATTCAGACTGTGGAGGCAAAATGAGTTGGAACAAGTTATCAATAATAACTAGGTTTCTGCCATCCACAGGAACCACGCCAACGCGCGTTTCGGTGTGAGGCCTATTCAGGCCGCACCTTCATCAGGGCGACAGTGTACCACGGGGTTGGGGACTCACAAGCTGCAGATAAAAAGGTTTCTCATTAAAATATATATGCAAATATATAAAACGAATTTAGTTGAGTACACTGCATCCCAAAATGCGATGCAGTGCGCGCAACGAAATTTGTTTTATTTATTTAAATGATTACTTACCTGTAAAACTCTGTAATCCATACATTACTACCCCCCACCCTGCCCCTCCCCCTCCGCACGTCACCGCCCTGCATTTCCTCCCACTGCCGGCCGCGGCTGTGCACAACTTGAAAAATATTGATTGAATTCTTATAATTTTTGGTCTTGTTTTCTTAAATGAAAGGTATACCCTGAATTTTTGTTGTTTGGGCCTTAATGTATCGCTAATATACAAAGCTATTTTTATAAACCTGTTTTGAGTCTTTTTGTGGTGTATTCATTGTGTTAAGTTTGCACGAATACTTCATGCATTGCCTCTTTAGATAGGCCAGACTGCTCTGGGTCAAGCTACCAAAGAGTGATCTCGGGAGCATACCTTAGCCAACTAGAAACCCCGGGGCAGATTTACAAGACCCTTGCGCCACTTTTGCGTCACTTTTCCATGTTAAAAGTGACACAAAAGTGGCACAAGGGGCTTGCAAATCTGCCCCCCCCCCATTTCTGAAACGGGCTGTATAAAAAACATATTTCATTCATTCATTCATTTTCACCACATTATCTCCACTCTCCTCATCGCACAGAGTTGCCTATTTATGATGGGGGCATTTACAAAACAGTCTGCTTGGTTCATAAAATGCTGCATGCAACCTCTCCCCGTTAACTTGTCCAAACATGATCACCTATAGTGGGGCCTTCAAGAAGTACTGCACCCTCACAAATCTTTCCCAGGCTATGCTATTCAGCTGATGTTTACCATCAACGATTCAACAAACTCTGAGGATTTTCCAAGGCACAATATGTTGTTCTTCAGGAATTGGATAAACCAAAATCAACTAAAACTAAACTCTGAAAAAACAGAGATCATCATCCCCAACAACAAACTTTTGTACTGGACTCCTGCCCACTGGTCTCCACAGCTAGGCTCTGTACCTATTCTGTAGAGCATGATAAAGATCCTAGGCTTACACATTGACTCAGATATTTCCATGAGCTCACAGACAGGTTCGGTCACTTCTGCCCGTTTTTTCCAACTATGGAACTTTTTAAAATCTGAAGGTTTTTGAACTGAGAGGCCAGCATTCAAATTATCATTGCCATCATCCTATCAAAAATTGACTATGCAAATGCAATTTATCTAGGCCTTCCGTGCAATCAGAAATACTGACTGCAGCTGATACAAAATCAAGGTACTAGAATCAATACCAACAAGGCAGACAAAGTCATCTTAGGCCATTGGTAAAGGAGCTCCACTGGCTTCAAGTGGAGCAACTATCCATGTCAAAACAGGCTGCATCCTGTTAAAAGGATTTCATGGCAAAGGCCCCAATTACATATCCTCTAGCATTCACAGATACTACCCACATCACACTCTAAGATCTATGCTTATGAATCTATTAGTGGTCCCTAGATTTAGAAGCAAATGGACAGTAGGGACCCCAATCCTAGAACTCTCTACCCTACCTCTATGAGACAAGAAACAGACCACATGCACTGTAGGAAAGAGCTGAAAACATGGATTTTTACTCAAGCTTACAGTTAGACACAGGCTTTTAAAACCGGTGACTTCGTAACCCAGCGCCAAGAGATCTGATGGTGTACGTGCACTTTAGAATCCTTCTATACCATACAATTAACATATGAAAATCTGGAGCTCTCTCGCCTCTGACCTCTCATGTGTACCTTCCTAAAGCCTTAACGTCATGCTTTGTGACAATGGGAATACGACTGAGGCTGCTCCACATATACTCGATAAACGATATATATGCCATATAAATACTATATCCTGCATTTACAGCACGTATGCAGATGGTGTACTGTAAGTATAAACAAAACTATGAAACATCTGTACATAGAATAATGCAGTATATGGTACTTTACCCACGGCTGATTAGCTGTAGGCTACCTAATTAGTTTAGCTTAGATATGTGACTTATCGCTGTTACTACGATCAATGTTCATAGGTTACCACTGCAAGCTACCATTAACTTAACAGTCTGTTACATCACCTTCTATGCCTGTCCTCAAATAGCCTCAAATTTGCTGGCTCTCGAAATGAAATACTCACTGCTTAACTCTAATAACCAGTTAGTCACACGTTCAAGTAACAAAAAACCCAACTCAGCCTTTCATCCTCCTGAAGCAGATTAAAGGAGTACGATTAAATTTGGAAAAAGTAACACATTTTATTTCCAATGTCCAGAAATGTCAGAAGTGCTGTGTGAAAATCCATATGAAAATAAGTTCATGTTTCATAATAACTGCATGTGGTTTTAAGCAAGAAATGTATGTTGTGTGACACTTCATTATTCCATGTCTTTAGCTTGGAGGTCTGCGTTGAATGTTTTGCTGAACCCAAACTCATGCAGGGGGCTTAGATTTGCAAATGTAATAGGTTTTATTAATTGCTTAAAGCTTGATCCATATCTCTTATCACCAATTTAGATTGGTGAATTGGCCATATTAGCATAATTGGCAGAATATAAAGTCGGCGTGTCATGTAATTTTGTTGTTTTTATTTGTTAACGTATTTTTCTATTACCGCTGACTGTAATGCTTCTCTCATCTGAGGCAGTGAAGGATAAGGGACAGAACAATTTACTTCTCCAGCTCCCACTTGTCCCCACAGGCAGGAATACCATAACTGTCTTGAAACACACTAAACGGAATGTGTTATCATTTGTGACACATCTTCTACCTCCTGGGAATGCTTGAAGTGGCTACCTGTTGAATAATAACCAGTCTATCCATTCTTATTGGATGTAATTGTTAAACACAACACGTTTGCACTTCTGGCAAATGAAATAACATGTGTGCATGGTTCTAAAGCACCTTAAGAAAGATGATGACGTTTATAATAAATTGCGTTTTTCAAATGTACTCTGAAACCACTCGGAGACCCTGCTCCCTTTCCATGTGCCTGCTGCCACGTGCTTCTGTCTTCTGTGGTTCATGTTTACACAAGAGAGCAAGATCCGTGAGCCTGGAGGATTTATGAGACAGGATGCACAGATATTAGGAAACACAGGTGCATATTTACAAGCCCCTATTGCCACCACAACGTCAGTGGCAATAGGGGCTTGGCCGTATTCACAAGGCGGTGTTAAGCCACTTAACCTTATGAATGAGGCACCCTTTCATGCTATACGTTGCGTGCAAGGGGGCAGGCAATGGGTGTTGTGGTGTGCATTCTACCGCAATTCCCATTGATTTTGATACTGCCCCATAGTTACAAGAGTGGCGTAAATATGGGGCAGCGCCAAAATTTGGCCAGGGAAAAACCCAGCCTTATCCTGGCACAACGAAGTGAAATGTTTTACTTCTCCTTGTTTTTGCTGTTTCCATGTCGGCTGTGTTGTGCAGCATGCATAGAAAAAGCAAAACTCAATTGATTGTTTATGTGCAGGCAGGTTTACATTCCTGCACATAAACAATAATTAAAAAAAGATGTTTTGCAATTTCTATGTGTGCTGCCTTAAGTCATCCTGCACACAATCATTTCCCTCAATGCAGGCCCCCTTGCACTATGGTGCAAGGGTTTCCTGCATTGGCACTAGGCAGCTAAATTAGCACCAGTGCCAGGTGGAAACCCAAGGCTGCACCATATTCTTGTAAATACGGTGCAACCCTGCATTTCAGAAGTGGCAGAGCACGGTATTAAGCCAAGCAGGCTAACGCCGCACTCCGCCACACATTGCCTTGTTGTGCATGTTATGAATTGTGGCCAAATGTCAAATAGAGGACAGGACGGGTGGTTCGATAGACATGTTGCATTAGATCTACTTTTTACTAATGAAATTAATGGATCGCCCTTGCTCATCAGTGGTGGAGTCATAAGTACAATAAGATAAATGTTTTACTCCCTTATCACTCACAATATTACATCAGCTTGTAGTACATTGGTATCTGCAGTTGGCTGAATCACCTCCAGTCACCTGCACTTTCTAGGATTCCAAAAACTGCCATGCTCAGCTCTTAATCAGCTGGCAGAGCAGCAGTGGTGCCCGCCACTTCATTAAGGTGGGCACAGTGTCATGCCAGAGTTGAAATAGAGAGGATTGATGCCCATTTGAATGTGTGCACCTCTGGCATGCACTCTTTTGCTACGAGATTCAGCCCACTAAACGGTTGGGACAGAAGCCACTTGTTGCAGAAACAAACTGAATGACCCTTCACACTATGCATATTTTTGAAACTTTGTTCTGAATTTCAAGGAGTCATTGAAATCCCATCCAGAATGTCTGCTCCTAAATGTTACTTTCCCCTCCTCAGAGTACGATTGGTGATCACAGGTTGGGAAGTAAAGCACTCTCCGGAGGCAGCTTGTCTGTGGGCATGTCCACTTGTGGAAAATGCAGGGGCGACTCCTCTGCTAAAGTGGAAGAGCATTGTCCCACCGCATTGCAGCAGTAAAAAAAGGAAAAAATAAAATGATAACAACGTAATATTATTATCATTATAGTTTGTCCTCCTGCTGAGGCAGCTTTGCGTAAGAGGGTCGAGTGGGGCTGCAGAGCAGGGGAAGAGTGGTAGAACCCGCCTAAGTGCGCAATGACTGTTTGGTCAGCCCTCTCGGGCCACCCAAAACAGTCATGGGCACTTTCCCTGTCCTCCATACAGGCTGCATTATAATCAGCACGGAGAACATGACCAGGCTATAAGTCCCTGGCTGAACGCTGAGCAACGGCGCTCAGACCAAGCACAACTGCAGCATTGTAATTGGTTGGGGGAGCCTGGCTGTATCATGTAGTCTGAGATGGTGGGGAATGAAGACGCGGGACCCGGCGGCAAGGTAAGTGTATTTTTTTTAAACGTAACAATGTGCCCCGTGTGACCCCCCCCTGCTGAACCCCTCTCCTCTCCTCCCCTCACCCGCCCACCACCCAAGAGCCGTGCCGGCTGCTACTGGGGAAATGGCGGTTCAACACATGCATTTCCTGGTTACTCTGTATCCCTGCTAAAAGAGTTTGCCAAAAATGATATTATAGAAGGAGAGGTGAGTCCAACTATTTAACAGCATACTACCGGCCATATAGGATATGTAGAAAATATTGTGACGTTTGTGAGGAAATATCTGACAAAACATATTCCATATTTTTTTTTATATCACAAACAATAATATATACCATCATAAAATATACCATAAATATAGTGCACTTTGTTGCAAAACTTACTATAGTGCATGTCAATGCATAATGTATGGAATAAATATTGTTTATGCTGCTAAACAACATCCAAGTGAGAATTCCTACTCTTCCAACTAAATTCAGATGTGTCTGAGACCTACATTTATAAGTCAGAGAGTGAAAGAGTCTGTCAGTCAGTGTTATCTATGGCGTGGCAGTCTCTAGTCCATTTTTACCATATACCTGTTACCCCCAGCCTAATCCCTAGTTGAGCAAATCATTAAGAATATGCATTTGGGATCTAAAGATTACTCTTTGGAGATTGATATTAGGAACACTGTCCATTGCATGTTGGTGGGGCATGGAGCAAATAAGACCTAATTTAGGAGCTCGTACTAGTGCTGAAATTGGTGCAAACCAATGTTGCATACCTTTTTTTCACCAGCGCCAATTAAGAGTTGGGTGCTGATTACACGTTCTGTTTTTGTGATATGCATTGAAAATGAATACGAGGTGCTATCAATACTGAGCACAATACACAAGAAAAAATAACACTTGACAAAAAAAACAGGCTCAAAGTGTAACCGGTCACTCATTTTCAGCAATTATCTGGCACAATTAGTATGGACCAATGACATGTATGCCTGCATCTACACAGAGACTTCAAATTTCAAATAGAAAATATTTTAATATGTCTGTTTACAGTGTAAGTATCAGTCAAGAAAACATGACTAGGCACAACTGATGAAAAAACGTTTTCTTTGGAATTTCAGTGATAACATTTATTTCACATTATTAAAATATAAATTGGTGAATGCTGAGTTTAACATGCTTTTAATGACAATTTACCCTGCATACATATGATATGTTTATACTGCAAGAATACACTTGCTGCACCTAAAGTAATATTTAATTTTAACATTTAGCCTCAACTTTATATTCCCTATGAGAATGTAAGGTTACCAAGTGACTGTAAGAAAATGGTGTTAGCCTAATTCCAGACTCAATCAATCAATCAGCTTTTTATAAAGTGCAACTACTCACCTGTAAGGGTCTCAAGGTGCTGATAAGGGAGGGGTTGGATCTGTGGTTCAGTCGAAGAGCCAGGCATTGAGGTCCTTCCTGAATTGCGGCAGCAATGGTGATTGCCTGAAGTGCAGAGGCATGGTGTTCCAGGTCTTCAAAGCAAGGTTGGAGAGGGATCTTCCTCCAGTAGTGGTCTTGCAGATCTGTGGGATGGTGGCCTTGGCCAGGTGGGGTGGAGCAGAGATGTCTGGTGGGAGTGTAGAAGGAGAGGGGTGGTTGACGTGTGCAGGTCAAGCATTGTGGAGGGCTTTATAGTTGTGTGTTGGCAGCTTGAAGGTAATTCTTTTTATTGATAGGTAGCCAATGAAGGTCTCTCAAGTGGTCATGATGTTTCGCTGCATGGGAAGTTCAGGATAAGTGTGGTGGAGGCATTCTGAATGTTCTGCAGTTTATTTAGGAGTTTCTGTGTGGTGCAGGTGCGTTACCTGAGTCAAGTCTGCTTCAGTTCATTTAGGAAGAGGAGTCCAGAATGATGCAGAGGTTTTATGTGTTGTCCATGTGTGTGGCGGGGTTTAAAGGACTGTGGGCCACCAGGAATCATCCCAAGCAGAGGGGGTGGAGCCCAGGATGAGGACTTCGATCTTGGCTGAGTTAAGCCTGAGGCAGCTGTCCTTCATCCAGGAGGCGACTGCCTTCTTCCTGTTGTGGAAGTTGCTCTTGGCAATTGTGGGTTTATCTGGGAGGGAGACACTGATGTAGTCCATCAGTTTTTTAGACGCCCATCAATTACAACCAGACATGTTGGAATAGCTGACCCTGACAAATTAGATCAATTCTCATTTTAAGTTACGTTCTGCACAGTAGAGGTATTAAGGTGGGGGGGTTGTTGGACTTTGCTCAGAACTGTAGTGGTGGTAGGGCTTTTGAACTCTAATCATTTTGCATAGAAGACAGGCCTCATTACATGTAAACATGATTGCAATTTATACTTCAATATTTCCCACTGCCCGTCTGCACAGGAATTTACAGCACAGGATTTCCCACAGGAAGTGACATCATTTAATTTTGTATCGTCCATCTGCACAGGAAGCCACACTACTGGTTTCCCACTAACACTGTCTTTAAAAGCAGAAGCCAAGCAAGAGGACTTAATTTCTCATTGTCGATCTGGACAGGAAGTGAAATCACTAGATTCTTCATCATCCATCTTTGCAGGAAGTAACATCACTGGATTTCCTATGATCCATCTGAGCAGGAAGTGATATTAATAGTTTCCCACCCACAGTACCCTGTGCTTCTCCCTCCTCCAAGATCCTTTTTAATGATGGCTGCAATGTGGATGCATTCAGTGAGTGTGCTGCTGGTGCACCAAAGGTGCACCAAAGCAAGTCCATCTGCTCCAGTCTGTGGTGCCTGGACCATGATCAGCACTAGGAACCCTAGGTCTCGCCCTATACACGAATACCCTCTATGCTCCACCATACTCTTATCTTATCGCATCACTGCTGCCAAACCACAGCACACAACACACAAGGATCATTCACACGTGCCTCTTGGAAGTTTTTGTGTACCCTCCCAAGCCCTACACCCACCACTCCTGCACCAACAGCACTTAGCACTACAGTCACTCATTCAAACGAACTAGTCATCTACTCATGCTCACACAGAACAAACAGCACCCAATCATCACTCCACACTAGCATGCAAGCTCTCCAACTCCCTTTGCTCACCAAACATACCACTGAGATATGGGACCTACTTGACAACCAAGCTCTGAACATTCCCTTTCTCACTGCAACATGGCTAAATGTGACCTCAGCACTGAATTTGAATTTTTGAATTTAAACTTTATTGTTTAGTTAACTAAAACCATAACAATTTCATTTACAGTACACAACCAATATTAAAAATGTAGAGACTCATTAAAAAAATAAAAAGGGAGTCACATAGTAGTTGAATATAAGCAAAATGAAATCTTAATAGTTTTACTCCTAATACTAAAATCAAGATAAAAGAAAAAGAGACAGAAAGTTAGACCATAAACCTGGATTGACTCAAGTAGTTTTAAGGCGTTTCTCAAAGGCCTGCAAGAAATTTACCAACTTGCAGTTTATTTGAGGCGCTGTTGAATCCAAGCCTCCAATAATGGCAGTTCTGCAAGTACGTAGTCTCTTAATCCAAAAGATATTTTTTAAGAATAATGTTCGTTCCCTGATCAACATCTTACAGTGGCAAGTTATATGAATTAAATCTTCTTTTGTACTACCACAGAGATGACAGGTGACAACCTCAATCTGTTTCCAAGCGGACTCCTCAGCTAAGGTCGGAAAGTTACCAAATCTCAGGGCCATCAGCTTTTTTTTGATAAAGATAGAATAAGTTGTATCCAAGTAGGCTACCAGGGTGAGTGACTTGTAACTATTGATCACGGTCCAGGAGTGGGAACGATGGGAAAAAATGTCTTTGTCCGTAATCAATGAATGAAATTTGGCCGCTTTGTTTAGTGCCTGTTTGAATGAAGCGAATGGCAAATTTTTATCCCAAAGATTTGCAGAGCATGTTGCCTCCAATGCCCGCGATAGGAATTTATTTGCCTCTGATTTTTTATGAGTTTTCAACTCCTGCCATAGAAATTTATTAAGATTATTATTGGTTGCTTTCTTCTTAATCTGGTACCATACCTTGATGTAAGAATAGAGTCTTCCCAATGATTCGTTCTTTAAGCCAAATTCGAGGCACATTTGCGCTGGAGAAGCGGAATTGGGAAGTCGAAGGACCTTTTTGTAAATTTTGGTAATTAAGTTGTTTAAAAGGCCCGAGTCCTTTCCCCGCATTGCTACACTTGCATATGTCAAAGTGGGAAGGGCTTATTCGCAATCACAGTTAATAGTGGTTTTAAGGATGGACCTTCCAGTTTCTTCTACAGAGTGCTTAGCCCAAATATTAAAGGCTCCTGCTCTTTGAGTCAGATATTTTTTCTGGTATTTTAAAGCGAGCTTATCGTCGATAAAATATCCCAGGTATTTGTAATTTGATACCTTCTCCAACTGTTTTCCTTCTAACCAAATATTATGATGTGTTAAACGCCAGTTGGTAATTAACATTGTTTTGGTTTTGGTTGCGTTTATAGCCAGCTTGTTTGCAGACAGGAAAACTGAGAGTTCTGTTAGTAGCCTGGATAGACTAACCTTCGTTAAACTCATAAGGACGATATCATCGGCATATGCAAGATGTGTGAGCTGTAAATTGCCCAATTTCGGAGGATGTGCATTACAGATATTTAATTTCCCGGAAAGATCCGAAATAAAAAGATTGAATAGATGAAGAGCAAGGACGCACCCTTGTTTTAAGCCAATTTATGTAAACACTTTTCTCGATAAACCGTAACCATCCCCCAGTTTCTCTTGAATCCAGGTGTCAGAATAGAATAGCAACAAGCCCCTTAAGATACTCTCTGGTATAGACCATGCTCTTAATTTCTTCCATAATAAATTTTGGTCCACGCTGTCGAAGGCGGCTTGCAAGTCTATAAAGCACAAGTTCAAATCCTGTTTTCTGCGGAAGCATTTTTCCGCTATCATGTTGATGGATAAGATATTTGATATTGTTCCGATCCCTTTTCTGAACCCTGTTTGATTAATAGGGATCAATTCTTTTTCACCTGACCAATTTACCAAGTCATTTAAAAGAAGCGATGCAAAATATTTTGCCTCCACATCCTGCAATGCTATTAATCGATAATTAATCGGATTAGTTCTTTCTCCTCCTTTATATATTGGCATAACTATAGAGCCTTGCCAGCTTTCCGGGACTCGGTTATAAATTTGCACATCTGCAAAGAGTTTCTCCAGAATTGAACTCCAATATTCGGGTGCCTATTTATAAATAGCTTGCGGGATGCCATTCAGGCCTGGTGCCCCGTTGGTTTTGCCCTTTTTAATTATTTTTATTATCTCCTCTGCAGTGTAAGGATCGTACGAGATTTCAGAACTTGAGGCATTGCATAAGTTACAGGTTGATGGCTGACTCCCTTGTTCTTTATCTGTTATCATTTTGTTTTCATTTTTTAGGGCGAGTTCATTACCTGAGGTTTTTAATGAGGTTTCTTTAAATTTTGACGAAAGGAAAGTCGCCCATTTAGTTTCCTGCACATTTGATGTAAGAACATTACGAGGTCTTATGAATTGATTTATAGTTTTCCAAAATGTATTTGAATTCGGGAGTTTTGAACTAAAGAGCAATTTGGACCAAAAACTCTCATTTATCCTTTTTTTAAACTCCCAGACCTTCTTTTTATATACATTTCTTTGTACAAGAAAGGTGACCAATTGACATGCACCAATATTGGTCGACTGCAACTTCTTACGGGTTCTTCGCAGATACCTTCGTAGGTCTTGTAGTTCCTTCGAGAGTTTTTTCTGAGAACCATCTCTGTTAGTTTTCATATCGGGTAACTTCATTTTCAATTTTAGTTTCTCCAGAAAGAGAGACCATGCTCGGATCTTATATCTTGGGGCGTTACCTAGATCATTCAACGTGTACTCTTTTATCAAGAACCACTCGATTTTATTTGAATTAGACCAATTTATGCGTTTTAAATTAATTGTATATAGATGACCTTCTAACATGTACAATGGTTGCATTCTTTCCATGTTGAAGTTGAATTTGGAATGTTGCATTGCATGATCACTCATCGGGGTGTATTCAATATAGAAGCTGGTTACTAAAGGGATTAATGAAAGACTTACAATTGTAAAGTCCAAGGTTGATTGGGCATGTGGACCATAATAAGTTTTACTTGGAGGTTGATATTCCTCTGTCCTCCCATTCAGGACACGCATACCTAGATACTCTAGTTCTGTTACTAATTGAATCCCTAAATGATCCTTTTTAATTCCTGCCCCACCTTGTATCTGTTGTGGAACACTCCAATGCATGTTATCAGCAGTTAATATATCATCTTCCTCTAGGGAGTATATCAAGTTAGAATTAAAATCGCCGGTTATTATAATGTTTGTCGATGGGTCTGTAGTACGAAGGCCCATTATTACTTTACACAGAAGCACATTGTTTGTCTTTTTTACTTGAGATTTAGGTTGAGTGTAATAATTAATCAGGATTGTTGACTTGGTATTGCTTGCATTTTGTCCTGTTAATTTAATTAATTGGACACTTGGATCAGGAGATTTTAGTTGTTCAGAGTTAATTTTTACAGATGTTGACACATATACTGAAAGGCCTCCGATGGCACGACCATAGATCTTACATTTTGCAGCAGCAACAGTGTAGTGTATAAAGCCAACCAGTGCAATTTCTTCTTGCAGCCATGTTTCTTGTAGAGCGATTATATCGCAGTCGGCCCATTCATCCAGTGCGAATCCTTCCTCCAGTAATCTTTTGCGCCTGCAATGTTCCATGATGATACATGTATGTCATTACATGTTGTTTGATTCGCCTTATCTTTAATCGGTCAGATTTCCCGTTTTTCATTTAGCGTACTCGGAAGCCAATTCCAGTTACCTTTAGATAGTTGTGAAACCCCAACTTTATCGGCTTCCAATCCTTCCCGAGTATGAGCTGCATCGCTTCTACCCTTGGCATTATGTAAAATTGAGTAGACTGGCTTATGTGGATGAAATTCAGAAATTTTCCTGGTGAGTTGCATACTGCAAGGTTTCTTCAGTGGAAACGGGTAATTTGGGGAAGTGGGCTGTGATAAATGAATGCCCCATGTTTGAAAAAGGTCTGATCTCCCCAGGATTGCTTGCACTATTCCTAAAGTTTTCCATGTGGTCAGTGTTTGTTCATTTGTTGTATCATTGGACCCTTTAAGAAATTGAACCTGTTCAAGATCTATTGATTTAATTTCTCTTAGATCCTCAATTTCGGCCATGAGTTTCAGAATATTGCTCCTATTCAATATATCATGACGACCCTGTGTCTTATACTCAGGAGTCCAAATGATTTGATGACACTCATTGCCAGATTTAGAAGAATCCATCCTTAACTCGATGCCATCCGCCTCCTTTACTTGTATAATTTCTTTGTTCTTTACACAAAAATTACATTTTCCCTGAATCAAATTGCTCTGGTTTTCTGAAGTCGGTCTTTGCAGCTCACAGCGAGGATTATCAGTGATGACTGGGACTTCCGTTTCTGACACTGTTTGTGTTGAAGAGACAGACATTACCTTTACCCCGGCTTCACTACACAGGTGCGTTTGTGCATGACTGGTTATTCGATCGGGAGCCCCATTTTTACCTGCTTGGTGATTAGCAACGTGCAATATTAGTGGTATTGATTTTGATATAGTACCGGTTAGTTGTAAACGCCCCTCATTGTTGTAATTTTCCCCTACTGGGACTAGATCTTGAGGTGACATACTCTTCCGAATAACTTTTGAGTGCGTGAGCTCTTTAGAACCAAGATCGCTATTTTTATTGTAATTTTTATCAAAAGTAGGGATAGACAAGTGATTAACTTTTGGCATCTCATTCTGCTGATTTTTTGCAGTGTGTAAGGGACTAATCTCACTGCCTGATAATTGGGAACCTTTAGATTCATTTTTGGTCATCGGATTGCCTTTATTAGACATATTATCACTTTCTATCACATCAGAGCATCTTTCACTAGCACAATCCTCTTTTGTTAATCCTGGGTTTAAATTTGAAAAGATGGGATATATTCCGTTGCCTGAATGTGGGTCTGCTTCACATTTCTTATTTCTGGCTTTCCGCTCTTTTTTCCTTTGTCTCTTGGTTAGATTTTGCTTTATTGGCGCTGCGGTAATTGCCTCAGTAATGGCAATTACATTATTGTCTTCACTCGTTTTAATATTTCCGGGTCCGAGGCTGTCTTCTTTGTTAAGTAACTCAAATGAAGGTTTATTTTTGACTGGTGAATGATGATCGATATTGAGAATATACAATCTATCGGTCTCCATGTCAGAATTGATAAATCTTTGGTTTAATGTGAGTATCTAGTATAATCGGTAATTAACTCAATTTTTCAAGGACTGGTCCGCAGGTGCAAGTGGATTGAAGTTGATATGTTTTTGCTTGTGCTCTGTTTATTAGACTGTTTAAATTATCTAATTTCGTATTTATCCCCACAATATAAGAAGCAATAATGTTCATTAAATCAATTGGAATGTCCAACTTATCAGATTGCATTATCAGGGTCGTTGTCGATGTTTGAAGTGCTTGTAAAAGTGGACCGACTAGATCCAGCGACGCCGCGTCCTTAAGTAAATTAGTCTTGGCTTCATCTTTTGATTGATTATTGTGCCTTGTATTAACTAATGGTGAATGGGCCTCGCTGAGACCCATTGACATGTGTGGGTTCTCTTTCAGACGCAAACTGGCTGGTTGCTTGACCTCTTCATTACTCCCCTTTTCAACTGCTACGACTGCCTCTTCGTTGACTGAGTTTAAGACGGCCAATGCATCATTCCCTTTACTTTTGTGTGGAGAATGGCTTGGGTTAGGCCGGAGGTGGGAAAACTCATCAAGGGTCAAATCCAATGATAGCATTTGGTCATGTTGGAATTTTCTTGTTGTTTCTGCGCTTGGGATTTGATTTATTGAATTTATTGGAAACTGTGGCTGTGTAGTTATGATGTTAGCCTCATCGAAGGCAGAGTGTACAATTGCTGATGTGATTATACCAGTTTTTTCCCCCAATGGACTTCTTTTGTAGTCAGTATTTTCCAATTGTTCGGTCCCTTTAAGAGAGTCACAGATTTCCAACGATTGAGGACTTAGTTTCCCTAAGGTATATGGATAAGTATCATCGTCCAGCCGCTGAACAATGGCTGCAGAATGTTTTCCAGGGGTTGTCGGAGCAAGGGGGGCGATGGGAGATGACAGACCCATAACACCCTCCGTTGAAGAAAACAATACTTTCCCGGGATCTTTCAAGAACTGGAATCGCGAAATCGAAGAGTTTTTATTTAAGATGGACTTTTCAAATAGGGAAGCTATTGGTGAAATTAATGGATTTTGCACTTTATTACTTGCCTTGTTTGCGTTAATTTTATCAATTCTTTTCCATTTGAGTACTCCCCTTGAGGCAGATGTCTTATCACCTAGCGCCTTCCTCACTTTACCGGACCTCAAGGTGAATCCGAATAGTGCTTATACTCCGAAAGACTTGTAGACTTAATAACCAGGCTTAATAACCAATGATTAGTTTAAGCCACACTCTACCAGCTATGCGCGGAACAGCCCTTTTGATATCAGCAGATCATCCGGCAGGGAGAAGGCTTTTCAGCAGCTCCTTGTTCCTCTTTGAAACTCCTTTGAAACTCCTTGAAACTTGGCCTTAGGCTAGCCTCTTGTCTGATACTGGTTACTGAGGCCAGAATTGGGGGCCAACGGAGCAAGTTCAAATTGCCGGGGACGCACTCTGATGACTGCTTACTTGCTAATGAAGGATGACGGGGATGCTGGCTGATCCTAACGCCGAGTGCCAAACAACCAAGGCCAAGGCTGAACGTGAGTGACTGAAAGCGGATGAGGTGAAGAAGGAAAAAAAACACGTCACTGCATCTCTGCACCACTGAATCTGCTGCTCTCTGCCCCACCCCTCCTTAGCAGACCATCCTGACCATCCTGACAATCCTGATAAACCACCATCCGCATTCCTCGATAGTTAATTCTCGGTAGTTTACTCCTCGACCCCCTACGCTCCCCTGCGTCCTACAAGCTCGCCCTGGCGTGTCAATCTCGACCACGCTAGCAATCAGCGTAATCGGTTTAGTAGTCTGCCTTCAGGGGCACCTTTTTTCGGGGTCCGGGGTCTGAGGGCCGAGGTCCGTGGTCCCAAGCTGATGTGCAGGGTCGGGTAAAGGCAAAATGGGGACCCGCTGCTTACCGGTTGCAGTTAGCTGGGCAGCAGTTACTGGTTCACTGCATGAGCTACAACGCTGACTCCCATTAGGCGCAACCTAGTGGCAAAACCAAGACTGGTGAAACACCACAGGAAGCAATTGAAACACATATGAAGAACAAGTGAAGACACTGCAGATAAAGGCATCTTTAACACCTTGACCGCGGCGCCGAAGCCGCGCCCTGTGCTGGACATTCCAGAACAGGGCGCGGTCGTGACGGAACCGTTCCGTCATCAGCACGGCTCAGCCGTGACTGATGACGGAACGGTTCCGTCACCAGCATGGAAGGGGTTAAATGAGCCCTAAGATGCTACAACCGGTGGATATGGAAAACCAAGTGCATAGCACTTCCAGATTGTGTCAATGCCAGCAATAAGAACAGCACGGTAATCTTCACCGTCATCAAAGATTTCACTGCTCCTCCTGTCACCTTCTCCAACATCATCTCCTCAAAAGACCCTTGCAACAAGCTCTCTGATTTTTCTGTGACAAAATCAACTCCATACTCAGCAACGTTGATTCTCAACTAGATCCCTTCACAGTCACAGTACAACTTCCCATCATGACCGATGAATGAATCCAGATCTGGTGGCCTGCCATCACCACTGTCAAAATCACTGCGACAATTAACACAATCCACATGGGGAACCATCTGACCCTTGCCCTCACCACACCTTCACCAAAGGACTCCTCGGGATCAGGGAAGCACTAACACCTTCAATACCTCCATCAACTCAGCCATATTCCTGGACATCTGTAAACATGACGCCATCATGCCCTTGCTCAAAAAAACATCTGTTGACCCAGCCATGCTTTTCAACTACATTCCCATCTCTCTCTTTTCATACCTGGTAAAGGCCTTAGAGAAACTAATCAACCAATGATTTACCAACCACCTCTGCAACAATCAGGTCTGCGATGCCACAAAATCTGGATTCAGGCCCAAGCCCGGTACAGAAATAGCACTCATTACTGCCACAGATAACATCTGCATGATACATTAGAAAGGAGACAAGGTCACCTTCATTTTCATGTGTTTCTATGCAGCATTTGACACAGTCTCACACCCCAGCCTCGTAAGGCGCTTGCATGAGATTGGTATCCAGGGACCTACTCCTTGCTGGATTTGCTCCTTCTTAACAGATAGAACACAAGCTGCCAGACTGGCACTGTACTCCTCAGAAGTCAGCATACTCATCAGTGAAGTGTCTCAAGGTTCATTGCTCTTAAATGCATACATGATCCCTTTGGCCAATGTCATCTGAGCACATGACATAAACATCCTCTCCTACGCAGATGTCATGTAACTCATACTCTGTCTCTTTGACAATACACCCAACACACGAAACAAGTACACTTCCTGCATGCCTGAAATAGCTAACTTTCTCAAGCTCAACACTGACAAGCGACGAGTAGTGATCGTTGGCAAGACCAACTCTCCATGGGACTCCAATTGATGATTGGCTGAGCCTGGAACCACACCCAGAACTCATGTCAAAACCTTAGAATACTCTAAACAAAGGATAAAGGGAGTAGAAAAAGGAAAGCCTGTCCTTCTTTCCTTAATTGCTGTATCCAACAGAGAGAACGCTCTTGCTACTATGCCAATCAACTGTCATTCATGTCTTAAACTGAAGTCTCAGAGAAACCTTTAGGTTTTTGAAAAAGGACCGCCACCCACCAACCTAGTTGTTGGAATGCTTCATCATTGGGTTCCTACCACAGATGCAGAGTGCATCATAGTTGTGTTATGACGCTTGATTACAGCGGAGCTGGTTTCATTTTCTGACGTAGTGAATTTGTGAGTGAGTATTAAAACTACCTCCAGGATATCCGCCCTTAGGGAAAATATTTTAATTGTGGATTCATTAGGTATGGTTAAAAACAATGGTGGATGTGTAGTGAGAAATGAGTGACCTCTTACATTATAGTGTTCGGTCGACATGTTTCATCCAGTGGTGTGTCCTGTTTGAGTCCCAGTGACTTTCTTCAGGACCAAGTTGCTAGGGACAAAGCCCTATACAGTGAATGCACACTCACTAATGCATGCGCATGTGGGGTGTATTATTCATGATTCATGCTTTTCTCCCAACTTCTTGTTGTGCTTGAAAAGATTGAGAATAGATAACAGACATTATGCATAAAAACATGCTAAGTTAAAAGCACTGATGAAGATTTGCAGAGCTAGCACAGCACCTGTGTGTTGTGCAACATGCTCATCAAGCAACTGGGTAAGCACTTCCAATTTTGTAGACACATGAGCGGTATTCGAGGCGAATGCATCTGTATCAACATTTCCAATACTGTAGGCATGCTTGTGTTAATCAACACTTATTCCATTTCCAATGAGGACTCCTTTAGAATTGAAAGGACCTTATTCTACACATACAATTCAAAGTGCTCATCCCTATTGTTTGCCACATCAATCTAGTTGCGACATACGAGCACTTTATGGCAAATTGTGCCCATTCTATTTATCCAAAGTTATTATCGATAATTTAAACAGCAGAAAATAAATGTGTGGCAAATAATCAAATGCTGAATCACAACTCAAGGCTTCAATAGAGGCCACCTCACATGTGTGACCCATGGGACAATTTCTTACTCCATTTGTAACTTCCTTTCTTCATCTTGCAATTAATGAAATACATGTGGCACATTCCCAACTATGCGTCGTACCATCAAGCTGTAAGTGATAAGAGAACCGAAATGGGAGAAAACAACTCCCCTGCATATCAGCTACTTTTATTGCTACTAATTAGGGCAACACGGATCTGGAGGGAGGTGGTGTCTATAGTCGCAGTCTGAAAAAGGCAGTAGAGTACCGTCAGCTCAAGTCCTCTGTCCACTCTTACAGCAGCGCACGTAGATTACATATTTGGCTCTACACTACAAACACAAGCATACCTACCATGTGTAAATTAATATACTCTACCTAATGAAGTTAATGCTCTGGATCAGTATGAGTACATAATCTATACTGACAATTTTGCACAGCCTGCGTAGGGAAAAAGCACCAATAATATGCAGCACGTGCCTCTGTGAAGGGTGGAATGGAGGATCGAGAATTCCACCATCACAAAACCTACACACAGTCACTAGGAGAGTTCAAGGCACAGCTGGATGAACTAAAAGCTCTAATTCTGGCAATTGAGAACATAGATCCCTGATTCCCCACACTTATTGTGTGTGATTCATATTATTGTGTCCAGTCTTAAAATGAGTACTTGCCTGCTGGAGCCAGAATGGATCCAGAGATTCCAAAGAATACATTATATAGCACAAGCTTGGGGATAAGTTGCCAAAATCACAGTTGTTTGCCACTGTTGGAAATGGCCCTTTTTGCAGGGTTATCCCCAAACTTTTTTCTTCTTCCTCCCTTGTTTGTGCTGTGTCCCCTTGCTTGAAGGAACCTCCACGGGCCTGAGAAGAGATGGCTCCCTGTTAAGAAGTCCAAGGAACAAAAGGACTTCACCCCCAGCTTCCCTGAACTCTGCTGAAAGAGTTCTGTCCTTCCTAAAGTGCTCTGGCCAGTTGTGGTGCCTCTGGAAGTTGTACCTGTGTTGGGATGCTGGAAACCAAGATTTTCTGCAAGTTTTAACGCATCGCACGCTAGCGGGGCGCATCCCTGTCAGTGCAAGGAAATTCCCACCGCCACAAAGGCTGAGATCGTTGCATCCTTAGCTTGCACCAGTCCGGCGCGGGAAGATTACCATTGCTGCAAGTATCGTCGCAGAGCCTATCATCACTGGGTGAGATTGTCGCACCGCTTGCTTGTGGACCACATCACATCGCTGCGAGAATCGTCGCAGAGCCATCGCATCGAGGGGCCGCGAAAGGAGAAGATCGGCGCTGAGCCGCACATCGTCGCCACACCGGAGATCGTCGCCGCCCGAAGATCGTCGCAACGTACCTTTTGCGAGCCGCTTCCACGAAAACCTGTGCACCGGAATCTACCCAAGGTATCGCATCCCTCACCGTACAGACCGGAGTCACCGCAACACGCCCGCTACATCGAGCGGGGTTGTCGCATCGCCTCCCCAGGGTCTCAGGAGTGACGCATCGCTTGCTTTTCACCGCTACAGCTTTTTCCCTTGGAACTTTGTCGCATCTAAAGGTTCTGTTGGCTAAAACGTGACACAACTATGGATTATTTTAACGCAACCTGATTAACTCTTTTGAAACCATATTCTTGAACTGTGTATGTTGAATTTTTGTCGTTTTGGTCTTGTGTAGTTTAGATTTAAGATACCTTTATTTTTCTAAACTGTTGTGGAGTCAGTTTGTGGTGTTTTCACTGTGTTACTGTGAGTGTTGGTACAAATACTTTACACATTGCCTTCGATAAGCCTTGACTGCCCGTGCCAAGCTACCCAGGGGGTGAGCAGAGGTTATCTAAGAGTGTTTCCTCCTTACCCTGACTAGAAGCAAGGGTCCCTATTTGGACAGTGGTACCTACCTCTGCCAACTAGAGACCCCAGTTCTAACAGCTACGGGCACATATCATACACACACTGAGTCATCAGCTTGTGGGAATACATGTACTATGGATTTCCATGGCTGATTATAACGCGCAAGCAACAGTGCAGACTGCTGCAGTCGCTGCAATTACTTGTTCAAGTACAAGGATAGACGGAGACATTATGATGGCTGTCAACGCTGCGTGCGATGGCACCCACATGCCAGAAGGCTTACCAATAAAATATTTCTACCAGTTTTGTGCACAAAACATAACATTTGCTCAGATTCCAGGGTTAGGGGATAAAGTAATACCAAACCCAGATCACAGGTTAGGGTTAATCCTAGCAGGACATGAGGGTCTAGCATCTGGTTTTGCAGGGGTGGCAGCTACAATTTCACTAATGCATTACGGGCGGCAAGGTCTATACGAACAGACTAAGGATTTTGCCCATAAAAGTGACATCTGCTAGCAGATGAAGGGTTCTGCCATAGCACGCCCACCACAGACACCTCTATTGATCTCAGAAAAGCGTCTGGCTTGTGTTTATTTGGACCACTGCAGCCCTCTGCAATCAGATGGGGCTTACACATATATATTGGTAGCACTAGACTCCTGCTCTTGATTCATATGTGTTTGGCCACAGCGATTGGCTGATGCCTGAACTGTTATACAAGATCTGCATGTCCTTGTTGGGACATATGCAGTAGCCATATCCATTCTGACCAGATTCTGGCATTTGCCTCCGGGGCTTATAGAGACACCATGGGAATAGTGAGTGTGACTGTGTGGTACTACTCCCCCTACCATCCCGAGGGAAACACAGTAGTGGAGAGAAAGATCTGTGACTTAAAGCAGTCTTTAACAGCTATGGTATTAGGTTCATGTCGCAGTTGGGTTCACCACCTATGTGGGGTCCAGAGAGTCCTCAATTATCTGCCTAGAAAATCCCTGGGTGGTAGGACTTCCTTTGGAATAATGTTTGCGGTTAAGATGTGTGTTCCAGATGTTGACTGTTCCAGGACAGTGGTGGCAGAAACACCTTTTGACATCAATGAACGTTTGGATGTTTTACAGGATCTGAGCAACTTTTGAAAAGCTCAGGAATATTACCAGCTAAAATGTTCCTTCCCCTGATGAAGTGAAGGATGCACCAGCAACTCTTGGTTGGATTTATAAAGATTGGGGATCTCGTCTAGGAGAAGATTGTGGATTATTCAGGCCACCCTGTACCTGTCCTACCTGTAGAAGGTACCAGAACTGTACTTGTACCGCCTCCTGCTGGCCACAAAAACAAGAGACTTGTGTCACTAGATCTCATCACCCCACATCATGTGGCTGGTTCTACACAGTAGGTCAAGAGGGCTCCTGGGTAGTACTGGCTCCTCTCATTACCCTATAGGAAGTCCTGATGGAAGCTTTGATCAGTGTTGAAGCTTCTTGTTCAGTTCAAGTTCAGTGTTGAACTCAGACAAAACGGAGGTGCTCATCCTAGGATCCTCCCCCTCCGCTTGGGATGACTCCTGGTGGCCCTCAGCCTTGGGATCCGCGCCCACACCCACAGACCATGCACGTAACCTTGGCTTCATTCTAGACTCCTCCCTCTCTATGTCCAGACAAGTCAACGCCGTATCGTCCTCCTGCTTCAACGTCCTTCGCATTCTCAAAAAAAATTTCCGCTGGATCCCCCTCGAAACAAGAAAGACTGTCACCCATGCACTGGTCACGAGTCGACTGGACTATGGCAACACACTCTACGCCGGAATTACAACCAAATTGCAGAAAAAACTCCAGCGCATCCAAAACGCATCAGCGAGACTCATATTAGACATCCCGCGCCAAGAGCACATCACCGGTCACTTAAAAAACCTCCACTGGCTTCCCGTCAACAAAAGAATTACTTTCCGCCTTCTTACCCACGCACACAAGGCCCTTTATAATCTAGGACCCGAATGCCTCAACACCCGACTGTCCTTCTACCATCACACCCGCCAACTAAGATCATCCAATCAAGCCCTCGCCGCAGTCCCGCGCATCCGAAAGACCACCATGGGTGGCAGATCCTTCTCCTTCCTGGCTGCCAAGACCTGGAACTCACTCCCCACCCACCTCCGCCGTACTCAGAATCACATCTCCTTCAGAAAAGAACTGAAAACATGGCTATTCGATAAAAAGTAAAACCCCTCCCTTCAGCGCCTTGAGACCCTCTGGGTGAGTAGTGCGCTTTACAAATGCATGAACTTGAACTTGAACTTGAACTTCTCCAAGGCTGGGGAAGTATCACTTGTCCCTGTAATATCACTAAACTCCTTACAATTGACATTTACTAAAGCACAGATTTCAAACCTGTAAACAGACAAACATGGTATCTACTGCAACGTACCACCATTCATGTCCACTTCCAGTTCTACACAGCCTCCAGAGCTGCCTAAAAAAGACTGAACAGCCTCCGGCTACCTCATTGACTTTGACGACTTCTCTTCAGATTCGTCTGACCCACCTCCACAATCTCCCCAAAGTAGATTGCATGAATTTTGTATTTGGTTGAAAAGACATACTTTATCTCTAAAAAGATATACGTATGGATTACTATTTTGTTACCTACCCAAGAGAACGCCCTGCTTTTGCACTGGTGAACTTGGTTTTAATAGCACGTTTTTCTTCACACAAAAAAGAGACCTTCCCTGGTCATCATTTCTGTTCTTCCAGTTCCTGTTTGAATTGTTTGGGATAAGGTATCCTATGATATATTTGGACCGACAGAAACAATTAAAATTTATATATATTTAAAATTACTTTGCAATAAGTTATCAGTCCTAGTACTGAATCTGTTGATTGGGATATTGATATGATACATAAAATGCTAGACAATCTTTGGCATTATTCTGTTTTTATTTCTGAATAAATGTATGATGATAGTTCCAATTATGATGACATTTTCATCTTACCCATTATGCTCACGATTCGCTGCAGAAAGCAAGTACTCCAGGTGCAGTATTTAATTACACACATTGGGAACACTGCCCTACTGTACCACAGGGTAGCTCAAAATCATTTGCACAGAAGTTTGCTTATTTTTCTCGTCATATTGCAGCAGAGTCTTAATATTATAAACTCACACCTTCACGAGCAAAGAAAACTATGCCCACTGACACCAAGCTGATTTGTTCGCGGCTTTGATTTTCCAGCTGTCTGTACACAGGTTTGACTTTTGGAAGAACAATGTTGATTTGAAATCTATATGTGGAATTAGAGATTGGCAGGTTCAGGGGAATGAGGCCTTGTTCAGAGCATGCCTTATATCACAGCAAATGAGGGGCATATTACCAATATCGCTAAGCGTGGTTAGCGGCTATATTTATATCGCCGTGCTTCGCCTATTTTTATCGCTTAGGAGCATTGCTATTATCAAGGTTTATGTCCTAAGCGATAAAAATCGGCCGAAATGCATGAATATCGCTGAAAAGTCAGCGATATTCATGCATTACCGAGCAAATGCTCTTAGCCATGTTATCCACCTACCATTGGATAACATGGCTAAGAACTGCTCTGGGCAGGCGTTAGCTTTTGGAGATAATCGCGCTTAGCGCGATTATTTCCAAAAGTTGGTAATAGGAGTTAGCGATGTTAGCGACTGTTTCCAGTCGCTAACATCTTGGCACGCCCACTTTGCATATCATTAGCGATATATATCGCTGACATGCAAAGTGGGCCCCCAGAGGCTCGCTATCTCCTACTAGCTGTCGCTAACTGGTGTTAGCGACAGCTAGGTAATAGGGCGATTAGATTATCGACGCTTTAGCGGGAAAAATTCCCGCTAAAGTGGCGATAAGGCCCTTGGTAATATGCCCCGATGTTCCTGAACAAAACTGTGCAGCAAACATCCTCCCTTGGCCTGGCCAAGATAAAAAATGTAAATGCACCAAACAATTCCACATTTGAAAAATTTACGAACTGGCAACAATTCAAAAATTACACGGAGGAAACATTAGACAACATGCTTCGTAACTGAACATAAAATTCTTCATCAACCACTAATCAGAAAGGATGGTTAGTGCAGCTGTTAGATACTAATGGATGTCAGGCACCTTTTCTTGACAACACACAAGGGTTTAGGATCAGTAGGCCTGACCCATGTTTGGGAAATACCCGTACCCACTAAGGGCAGCAAATGCAAAAAGAACAGATGAAGGACAGAATGTGGTAACAAATCAAACATGCACCCCAGTCAAGAGATCTGGGTTAAATACATTGTTCATTTGCTCACATTGCCACCCCAGTTTAGACGCAGCCATATGCAAATCAGTCTTTACCCTGATCCTCATGAGAACAGTCCAGCTTGTACTGTCAAGCCAGGTCCTCCATGGACCAGAACAGAGCATCCTGAGACCGGTTTTGGGATATCCCTGTTCATCAGCTAGGCTATCTTGAATCCACTGGCACAGTGAGTCCGGGGCCCACGCTTGGGCATACACGGCACACGTAGGGCTCTCATGTTACTGATTTGGACTCTGCAGACACTTTGTTGTGGTCTTGTTCCATGGAAACACCTTAATGCCACTAGTTTGTTTTTGCCATGCAATCTTACTAAAAAACACAAACCATCATGGCAAAAAAGGATTCAACAAACACCATGTTACATATAGAGAAGTTTGAGAAACTACCATTCACTGTTGCAGAAATACATTTTACAGATTGGATAATCCATGGGTTTATTTCTCTGCCAAATTCGACTTTTCACTTCCAGTTCTGCTTACAACATCATCAAGTGGGTAGATATGTAGCGCTAGGAGAAGGAAATGTACCTGAGCCATGGATCTTACCTTTCAAATACCAGTGTAGGAATGGTGAGACCGAGGTTTTTCTTAGCAGGACTGACTGTGAGAGTACCTTGGGACATTTCTTAGTATTCAGGGAAGTTTCGCTTCATGGTGCATGTAATGCCCTTAGGCTAACTTGTCATGTTATATGAAGGGTTCCCCAGCTGCTGTGATTTGTCGGGCGTTCAGATTACTCTCTGATGGGAGTTATTTGATACTGAATGATCAACGCTGCTGTGGGATGAGCCTGGGAATTGCCTATCTGGTAACGGTTTCTGCAGCCCTGAACTTTGTGGCCTTAAAATATGCAAGAGATCTTCAAGTTGGAAGGTGTTCTTCTGAGATACAGTCGCTGCTTTACATGCATATATTTTTAACAGCAAAATGGTTGACCTGTTTATCTTTTTCACCATTTTAGTTATGCTAATAACATTAATCTGTTTCCTTCTATTGATTATTGCAGCACACATATTTTAATCAAGAATCACAATGCTTCATTAAATATTGAAACTGCAGGTTGTCTATTTCTATTGGAGCTCTTTGAGTATGCATGAGTAATCGAAAAAAAAGGTTTCTAGATCTGTTACCTTGATTTCCCTGGAGAGTCAGGGTGGTCATGTTCTGAGGTTGCATGATCCATTTGTTACCATGCCAGGTTAGGGGTACAGATGGTGCATGGGAGCTAGCAGGACTAAGGCCAACATGTTCAGATGGTGTGCATAGAGTCAGTCTTGCACAGTCCTGATGTTTAAGTTGTCCAACAAACGCACAGTTTTTACTGAGAAAATATAAGCCGTACAACACTTTCCTCCTTATGTCTTCATCAGGCAGGCCTGGGCTTCCCAAAATGAAACCCAGTGCCCTACATAAAATGTACAATTGCAGGCAGACTCACTCAGTGTACATTCACAGCACAATTTCGGTCCAGCACTGTTACCTCTATGCATTGTTTCCCGTACATACATAGATGCATGCAGTACTGTAGTGTAGTTCACATATGCCCAATAGGCTCTGCGCATTGCAATAATATATCCTATAGTTCAGACGTAGGACTGCGGTCGACTAGGTCTCCATCGAATATATTAGACTTAATTGTGAGTGCCAGCTAGCTCAGAGGTCACTAGAAACTTTCTCGAATTCACAAGAAGGGATTCGTTTCTGACAACCGCATAAACATGACAACTTTGTTTCCCCCCAAAAAAAACTGATCTTCAGAGTCGTGGAAACAATAGATAAATATTTCACTCAGTCAATCATGCATGCTTTGTATCACCAGAGGTGCAGAGAAATAGATAGACATGCGTTTTCAATAAAAAGGTTTTAGTGAACAGTCTTCTTTCTCAAGCATAAGAAATGAACTGCTACAATCGTAAAACTGTTTGAAAAATATAATGCATATAGTATAAAGAGTAGAATAAAATAATACTGTAAGAAGATTGTATGGTGCCTAAACCATAGATAAATACATACATAAATAACAGAGGCTAAAATTACCCAACTGGTGCTGCTAAAATACGCCTACCCCGATGTTCCTAACCTAAGCTTAGTACGAGGGAAGAAGTAAGTGAGGTGTAGCATAAATATAGTATTCTTTTGCCAAGAATCTGTTCAAGATTGCTCTTAGGGTCTAATCAGCTCTGTACCTTAGTTTGGAATGAAGAAGGTCAGGCTCAAGACTCGATTTCCCAACAACCTGCAAGGGTAGCTTGGAAACACTGGAGCTGGATTTCTCAGCAGGAGAAAAGACAGCGTCTCTCTCAGTGCGTCTGCTGGAGGGTCGGCTTCCTTCGGCACTTGCAGTAGCAGGGCGCGTCGGGCAAGTAGATAGTCGAACTGCTCCAAACCACTGTGTGTTTGCTAAGGCATGTGTGGGCATATTTATACCTTGAAGTTGCCGAGTTTGACGTAAAGGTGGACATAATTACGTCATTAAAGACTCTATGTTCTTTGAAAACTCCATGAGTACTTGGACAAGTCAGTTCTCGAGACAGGGAAAGTACCTAGCTGCTGAAGCCGAATTTTCCAAGAAATCGCTGTAGATTTTCGGAACTAGTGGAAGTAGCCCTGCCATATTTGGACTGCATGAGCTATGTCTAAATATGGTTATGATTCTTATGCCTATATAAGGACATAGTGATTTATACCTATTTAAGGGCATGAATGGGGAAATTTACAATAGTGTCCTAATATGGTTTACAACAGTACACACACTCAATATGTGCACACTGTTCAACACTGAAGCTTTTCTATCTTTAACCTGTGTGTGCTATTCACAAGCACACACACTTATTATTTTCACACTGCACAGCACTTCACCATTCATTTAATGTGCTTGACGTAGGCTCACACACACCTAGCACATGTGGTCCTTGCGCACGCACTGCAAGGCACTACGGCGGCAGAAATAACGCCCCTCATTTATGAGGAATTGGCGTAGAGCAGTGCAGCAAGTCTGATTACTAGCTGCCCTAAGCCAAAGTGAAAGGGCCAGAATGCCCCATATTTATGCCATACCGCGCATTCCTGTCCTTTCCCCCTGTGCTGGCGCTGTTTCAGCAGCCTAGCACCACTGTCAGCACACTTGCACCATGGTACAAGGGTGCCTGTGATGTGGGCGGGATTGTCTTTGTGCAGGAAAAGGCACGTTCCTGCATAAATACAATCCTAAAAGGCATTTTCCTCTTTCTATGTGTGTTGCATAAGGCAGCACACATAGAAAGAGGAAAAAACAAGGAGAAATAATGTTATCTCACCTTGTTATTCCTCACCTTGGGAGTCGTAAGATTTTTGCCACTTTCCCAGGTTTACATGGTCTCATAAATCCGGGGAAGTGTCAAAATCCAGGGGTGTTGCATGGGAAAATCCAATGCAACGCCCATGGAAGGCCTCCCAAGCGCAGAGTAAGGCATCGCAGTAATTTGCACTGCCTTACCTTCCTCCATATTTATGAGGACATTTAAAGACACACATGGTAGCTTCATAGATATGATTTTGTGATTTCTACCGCTGTAGCATCACAAGAAGTGATGCTCTGGCAGTGCAAAGGGCTCACAAATATGCCCCTACATCTCTCATGTACTGTATTCCTCTGAGGCATACACACACCCAGTGCATGTACTAGCCACATATGTACTGCACAGTGCTGCTCAATCCTTGTACTGTCCCTTTCCCATGCACACATACAACTAACACGCAATCACTACTCCTGTGCTGTGCAGCATTCAACATCTACCTGATGTAGGCGAAGGGTGAGTTAAGGACGCAGCAACTAAACTTTTAGAAGGAATAGTGAGCCTGTAAGCCTCGCCTCACTCTAGTGGCTCAGGGTAAAACGTTCCTGTTCACAACTCATGGTATGCTGCCACCACCAAGCTGCTGTTGCTGAACTCCTTGTGAAGGCGCTAGACTTCCACCACTATAAGGATAGCGCTTTGGGCGCACTACCCGTTCCAACAAGACCACAATCCATGAGACAGGCCTATGTCATAGGGCACATGCATGATTTGTGTGTATCTTTGACAAATAATTGCATTAGGGGCAAGACAACAGAGCAGTTTGAAACACAGGATAGGGATACACGTCTTTACCATGCAGAGGACGTTCCCATCCCAAAAAATACAACTCTTCAGTGACAAGCACCTATGAGTGAGGGGATACATCTGGAAGATTGTGATGTCATAGAAAGAATCATATCTTGCACCATTGTACCATTGGAAAGTAGTGATTCAAAATGAAAACGACTGTAGTCAATCTGCTATTTAATATAGGCTCAGAAGATGAAATAAGACAATCCCTGTACAAAGTAACATTTCTGTAAAATAATTTATCATCTGTTTTGTATAAAATGAATACTAAGTTTGAGTGGTCACATTTGTTATTATCCTAATGTAAGGCAGAGACTATATTGTTAAAGACCTATTTACATTTAGCAAAAATAATTATAAAATACACAAGCAACAGGAACCATTAATTTGATGGCAAATGTAAGTAACTAACTACCACAATTTCAGTGTTGCAAGAGCAGAAAATATTTACAGCTTTGACATTTAAAACACCTTGCTTTTTTCCGTTTAAATGCATATTTTTTCGTTTTCGCACATTTAACAAAGGATAGTGGGGCATATTATCGAGGACGGGTGATACATTATCGCCGCTATTATCGGCAGGAAACTGCTGATAAAACGGCGATAATGGGCTTGATAATATGCTCTATAGAATTCCTATCGAAGCCCATGTTAGATGTCTTCACATCTAACATGGGCTTCGATAGGAATTCTATAGAGCATATTAGCATATTCTATAGAGCATATTATCAAGCCCATTATCGCCGTTTTATCGGCAGTTTCCTGCCGATAAAAGCGACGATAATGTATCACCCGTCCTTGATAATATGCCCCAGTATTTCCAAAAGTGTGCTTTAAACCTACTAATTAATAGAGCTAATTCGTTGTGCACAACTCTTCTACTTGCATTTGTAATGAGGCAAATAGTTTTCCCCCAGTCATGTTGTATAATAATGTTTTTAACAGGTAAAAATTTAAAATAAAATTCCAAAACCATTTCAGTGACATAAGGTACCCCAATTTCCTTAGAAGTAATTGCACATGTGTAAAACGTCTTAACAAAGAAACCTATTCCATTAGCACAATTTGGAAACTGATGTTGCTGCTTAACTGATGTGAAATAAAATGACTTTGCCTCAAAGCTGAACCAACCTTTCACCTTGTACTAGAAGACAATGACATATTAACTTGTGTAAGATCTTGTTAGGTAAATACAGAAAAACGTACGAAATCGATATTCTCTATCCTTGATGCAAGTTTTAAATCGGACAAAATAGGGTTTGCTCTATTTCTTGGTAAGCAAGTAATAATAATTGTTGAAACTTGGCTTATTTCATAGCTGACACCTGTGCAATTGTTTTTTACAAAATAATTCAGAGGTTGGGTGAACTTTGTACTGCTGCATTTAAGAGACGACAACAGCCTGTGGCTTTTCTCTGTTGTATCAGTCCAGAATGGGTCTGTACATTCTTTTTGACATCTTGAGCCCATACATTAACTCGAAATATCTCCGTGATAATATGTGTTTTAGTGACAGGAGAGCTCAGAAGCACAGGGCAGTAATTGCATCTTTGTGTTTCCGATCTATGATGTTAGAAACACGCATTTCGAGTTAATGCAGATGCTAAACAAACCATAAAGAAGAACAGCCAGAAGGTGGCATCATGATAGACCCACTTTCATTTGAACATTTTTTTAAATAATTTCTAGACTAATTGAGCAGAATATTTGCATTAAAGTTTCCAATACATGGGGTTCTGTAATCCCTGTATAAATTCCTGTTTCTAATTTGTTTATAATCGGTGACTCTTGACGCACCCAGTCGCCAATGTAAAGAAAAGATGTCAGAACTGAACTGTATTATGTTATTATGGTCGAGTTCTGACCTCACAATGTCTGCTGCCAGCAGCCAGGTTAAAGGTAGGTCAATTCCTGAAGCAGCTGTTTGAAGCAACGAAAATGAAACTTTGCTTTCCTTTCATCTGCTAGCAGAAAGAGCATGTTTATTTTTTGCATTGCTTAGTTACTTATCTAAAAGTTAAAATCTTAATGAATGTTTCTTCTCATACACTACTGCACCTTTAAAAAAAAAATCTGACTTGAATTGATCTGATTCCAATATCTTTATTCAACAAATATCAACAGGTCTTTCATGTTTATAATTTTGGACTAGAGATTCTATTGTTATTCTTCATGTTTGCAAACATGTTTTCTCTTTCAAATGAAAGAGCTATGCAGCAAGGTTTTAAGTGGTTTGTAGGAAAGATGATGGTGTTACCATGTAACATATGGGATAAAGTGCCCTCTGCTGTGCATTATAAGGATATTGCAAGTCACCTCGGACTTCCATAACCTAATGTTGGAACTTGGTCTCCGGCCTTGTTCCGCTGTATATGTATGGAACTCCTTGGTGACTTGCAATATCTTTATAAATGTACAGCATATTCTTCAAGTCATTTTGACCTCGTCTAGTTTCGCTCGCAGTTAAGTAACACCAATAATACTCTTTCACCAACAAATGAAAGAATTTACATTAATATACATGATATACCTTTCATTTACAACAGTCTCCTACACAAATGATCACATAACAATTTACAGATTAACGATCATCAAGATGAGCAGATTTTGACTTTAAATAAAATATAACTGGTTCATTATTGTTACTATATTCTTTAAGATATCTAAATAATAATAATCGCATTATACCATCCCTTACAGTTCATTGGTTACAATGAAATAGTTTAATAATTTAAGATATGTTATTTACTTTACCTTTGGATACTGTTTGACAGGGATTAATACCCTTTCGGAAAGCTTTATATTTTTATTGCTGATTATATCCAGGTATTTCTTTTCATCATCATCTTGTTTCCCATCAGAATCCTGAAATTTCTGGACTTCTTGAAATGTCAGTAAAAAAGGGAAAAATAAAAATTGCAAATTAACTGTCAGTTCTTAAACAGATACAGTTATATATATATTCATTAAACTTTGTAAGTAGGGGTAAGCTATTATGCTCTAATAATAATCAACATAGATGAGCAACTGCATGTAAACCATTCTGTATCTTTATTAAACTTTTATATTTTGTTTACATCTTTGTTCAAAATAAGTGTGTAAGACATCAATTTTCTAACACGTTGCTTCGAAATGAAATATTGTAAGAAACACAACAATTTTAGATAGTGATGCTAGATTTAGAAGTAAACTTGTGAGAGATGTACTGAACAATTCTTTGAAGACTTTTGGCACAATATGTTATTTTCCCCAATACTTGTCTGAGAGGATGACAATCCCAAAGAGGCAACCACTTTTGATGAATTCTACATTAAAAAACATTGAGGCATATTTATTAAAAGTTCACGCAACACAGTGTAGCAAGCACAGTTGCTGTGCTGGGTTGCATGAATGGGAGAGAGCTGAACAGTGCTATGTCTATTATCATATGGTACTCTTCACCTCTCTTCCTGAGGTGGCTCACTTGCACCATGGTTCTAGGGGGCAGGTGCATGCGTAAGGGGTGGGATTGTATTTGTGCAGGAATGGATAGATACCTTCCTGCACAAAAAGCTATCAACAAAGGCCTATTCTTCTTTGTATATGTGTTGCAGAATGCAGCAGCACACTTGGGAAGAGTAAATAACGAGGAGACATAAAGATATTTATTCTCTTTACGCTTTGTTGGGTATGTGCACCATTTTGTAAATCTGGGTTTGTGTAAAAAACATGGGTTGATGCATGGGGCTGCCCAAAGTAGCACTGACTTGTGTTACTTTACATTTACTAAACTATGCAAAGCCATGAGAATCGACTTTGCCTGGCTTAGTGAATGCTCAAAATGATTTTGGGCTGGTGCTTTGCCACAAATTGATGCAATCCGATGCATAACAACAAAAAATCTGGGCCACTATTTCTCAGAGTGCACTATAGGAATGTTTCCCTGCTGTGGGAGATGTATGTGGGAATCTTCTCACAAGATCTGCTGTATCTTAATGGGAGGCACCAACTCATGAAAGTGTGCGCTGGTGCAGGGCCCAGCAGTGGCTGGTTTGATGTGATTGCACTGTCCAAATAGCATATTTAGAATTTATTTTAGCTAATGCATGAGGTCAAGCTAGCACAGTTTGTAAGCAGTGAATAGTGGTTGGCCCTCTCTACAGTGGCGGCTCGCCGAGGGAGTGCTGGGTGGCAGAGGAGCGGGGCGGAAAAGGGGCACGGTGGGGGTGGGGGACTCGGACATACAACAGACAGGAGTAATGTAAGTAATTAAATAAGTAAAACTCGGCGATGCGGCGAGCAGTAGGTTAATAATTTTATTTATTTAATTACTTTAATTACTTACCTTACTCCTATCCGTCGTATGTCCGAGTCCACTACCCCCACACCCTGCCCCTTCCCTGCCCCACCGCCCTGCAGCCCTCCCCCGGCGAGAGGCCACTGCCTCTCTGTCATCGGCATGCTGTTCATGTCTAATATTTCAGACACTGTAAGTAAAATACTCAGATTGGAAGTGGTAAGGCAAATTATAGCACCCAAGTCTGTCTCCCAAGAATCTGGTGAAGCACTACTGACTGGGATAATAAATCTTCTAATGACAGAGCAAGGAGCAGTGTCAGGAATACTAGTAACTGCTTCTTTTGGTTAAGCACCTACACATGACTTCTCCTCATTACACTTGGAGCTGGTTTCTCACTTTCTCAAATTCAGAAAATGATATAGGTTTGCATGTCAAGTTTCTCGAAGATCCATAAGGGGCTTGGAAATAAAGTGGGGGAATTCAAAAAGTGACATCTCTAATTTTGACTCTCAAAGAAAAATGTGATCTCTACTACATAAATAAATGGTTTCATGTAATTATATTAAACAAAAACAAATGGCCACAAAGGGTGCAGTTTAATCATACCCTACTACCCAGGCTAGGTGGGAGAACCCGCAAAGAGTCCCTTGGAATTTTAAAAGTGAAAGAAATTACATCTGTAAATGGTGTCCAAAAACTCTTTCCAGGGTTTGTAAACCCTGAAAAAAATTCAGGAATCGCCACACCCAAAAATCTGTGGACCCAGCATGGATTCAGGCTAAAGGAAAGTTTTGATCCTGTACCGAATCTGCTTTCATATTCTATAGACTCTATTCCAGTTTTGAGAATTATAGATGTGGACCCATGTGGAGCAGTTGCCCAGGTCAAGCTCCTCACTTACATGGACTGGTTCTTCAACCAGTCAACTCACTTTCAGACCCAGCTTCACACTCCTGCTGCTGACTCCTCACTTGCTCTGCCTCTCTCTCTCACCCAGATACCCTGCATATGCAAAAGCAAAGCCAGTAGCTGATCCTTCTATAACCTCGCGACAAAGTCCTAGAACAACCTCCCTCTCCACATCAGGACCTACACGTCACTTCTGGAATTCCCCAAAAAGCTGAAGATCTGGCTCTCCTACTAGCACTCTGGTCACTCAACCAACCACTGCTACACTCAGTTTTCACCAGCCTAGCACCTGGATACCCTAATGGGTGATACGCTACACTCTAGAAATCTACTAACAAAACACATAATTGTTCCACAAATTTCAAAGTTTGCTAACCCGATAATAGGCCCACTGACCACGACTTTTGGACCTGTGAAGGACCCATCATTGAAATCTAGAAAACCCTTAATAGAAAAGACATATGCAGGGGCAAACTTTCTCTTTTGGGTCTGTGAAAAATGAAAAACACAAGAGGGATCTCATTGCTTGAAAGTGGAGTATTCTTCCACCAAACTAGTAGTTCCTACTCTGGGAGAGAACGCTCCTGTCTCTCTGGGTGTTTGCCATTCCATCTCACAGCCTTTGTGACATGCAAGAAAACTTTGGGGAAAGACAGAAACATTACTTTTTGTGCAGAGTATTGCAGATGCCATCAGGAGAAGAAGCGAGGTAAGCCTACACCATCTGAGCCAACAATATTAAAGGATAGAACTGGGCTTTCAGAAGGTCACGCTGAAGAAGACGAAGATGGTGTTATCTGCTCTGGGAACACATCTGGACAAAAAAGACAGTTTTGTCTGGGAGTACTTCACAACCAGACAAAAAAAAATACATGCAAAAATTGTCACTTACAAACTATGTAAATTTTAACTGAGCCCTGGAAGCAGAGGAGATGTAAACACAAAGAACTATAGAAAAAAGAAGAGCAAGAGCAGCAACAGAATGGGGGTGTTATAGTACAGCTGGTGATGCATTAAGAAAATGACCATCACCTCAGGTAATGTGCTCTCTGGTTCATGGAGTGCCAAAGAGTATTAGTGGTGGAGAACAAAACCCTGTTATTGGGAAGAAGAAAATAGAAGAATAGTTTAAATTCTGTTGTACTAAAAATTCCATAGCCAGTTGTCTGTTCAGTTTTTGAAAAATGCAAAATATCACCGAAGAACCAATAAAAACAAACCTACATAAAAAAGTTATTTTAAGAACCAATCAGATTATTCTTTAAAGTGCTTGTCTCTCCTTAGTTTTAAGCCAGGTGGCCTATCTCTGCAGAACATGTGTAGTTATGGTTAGGTAAGTGCTTCAGGTGAAAAGGCATGATCTGTTTGCCAATACTTTTACTGCTGTTTAATGAATTAGCACAACACGTTTGTAAACATTTTTCCACTTTGTGTCACACACAGCAGTTTTTGTGCAGTTCTGTCGGGGGAAGGGAGAAAATGTGACTATTCCCATTTTAATTCTGATAGAATTGTTTGCTCCTTAAAATAGAGAAAACTGCTGAATGGAATCAAACAAAAAGGTGTATTTAAGTATAACTTTTCTCAAGGTAGTGCTTTTGGTAGGTTTGGCTTTTGAAACATTAGTATTTAAAATGTGTTGTGGTTGGGCCATGAAGAGGGAAATTTCGATATCTGGCCCACTAAATTGTGGACCCTTGGCAGATTTGCAAACCCATAGGCTGCACAAGGCAGGGTGGCTACAGAGACATCTTGGATGTGGTAAATAAAAATAAAAATAAAACACTGAAAAAAATTGGTTTAAAGTGAAGTTATTATTAGGTTTGGTCATAACACCTCAACATATGTATAAAAAAAGTGCTTACCAAACCCACGTATAGTGCAGTTATAGTTAATAACCAAAACTGAAAAACCACTAATATTTATGTTATTATTAGAATCCCAATCCATAGGTTACAAAATAAGCTCTGCAAAACATAACACATGTGTGTTTGTGTATGTGTGTGGCAGCCAATGAGCACTGATTGGAATTAGAATGCTTTATTTTATTTACCTTTGATCAAAGATTGTTGCCTGCTGAAACATTTGATTCTGTGTTTGCAATTTTACTGCACAGTTATAGAATTACTACACTTGTCATATAATTTGCAACTAATATTGCATATTTCAATAAAAAGTCTGTTTCTAGCCCAAATGAATTAAATCATTACTGC
Organism: Lissotriton helveticus; assembly: GCF_964261635.1. NCBI lineage: Eukaryota > Metazoa > Chordata > Amphibia > Caudata > Salamandridae > Lissotriton > Lissotriton helveticus. The sequence goes on from NC_136067.1 coordinate 532,626,054, forward strand.
TAGAGAATGAGCTATATACTATTGCATATATTACCTTTTCATACAGCAAAATTTAGATAACCTTTTTCATGAAAGAAAAATATTCTAGCACCAATAAATCAGGACGTGATGGGCTTTAAGTTGCAATAAAAATAGTGGAAGGAAAGAGAGACCCCTGCCCGGTGATGATTTGAGCCTGAAATTGAAGGCTTATTGCTTATAGTGCTCAACAACTTTGAAGCAAATCGAAACATGTTCACAAATTTTACAGCATTTGTTGTACGAGGTAGAAAATATTTTTGTTCAGAAATAAAGAGATATTAACATAATGATTTTTATTCGTCATGTTAAGTCCACCACCTATGTGATTTAACTGTGAAGTGGTGAAACATGGTTTATAAGAAAGTATTGCACAAATTCAACAATTTAAGGTTCATTTGTTATATGATTTGCAGTCCAAATTAATTAGATTCAGTCACAGTTATGATAATTAGTTAAAATACAGAAATACCCACATCATCCTAATGTTATTGCAGAGAGCCAATGAGGCCTGGCAGAGGCAATTGAAAGTGTACAATGCTTCTTCCCTTTTCTTGTTAATTCAGTCAGTGTAAAATAACGAGGGGTATATTCACAAGAACATGTGATTACTTCCACAAGAGTCGCGCAACGCAACTTTCCACATCGCAGCCTATCGGCGAAAAGAACTCAGTGGAATTGACAACACGGAGGTAGCATGTGATAGTTTGCTGACACCGCGGCCAATGCCCGTGACACAACCACCTCGACGGAGATAAAAAGACAAACCCCAACTCGAAAAAATCTGCAATGGGCAAAAGCGCAATAAGAAAACAGTGAGAACCAGCACAATGGTAGCAATACTCATGTGCAATGCGTGGAAAAAGCACAAGAACAGAACATGGAAAATGCCACGGAACAAAATTCATCAACAGCGGAGTACCACAGATGCACCCTGGCCAACTGAAGAGGACAACATGTACACCACAACTTGTTAGCACCATGGGAGAACAGAACCGACAGGCACATCACATGAAAGAGACCAGTGGCAGACAAATCAGACCTGCACAAGCGACACACCCACCGTGCAGCATACGCACATAGGCAGGAGTGCACCTCGACATTGACAACATCCCGGTACAAACAGCACCCCCACCACATTAGAACACAGGACACAACTGGTTCCAATAATGCGCACAACCTGGCAAATCACATCTGAAATCGCAGGGACATGTAACATGACAATGTAGAAGTACAACCTGAAACCTGCAAATATTTTATATTCACACATGCAGTGCATTTGGACATTTCCTACTGTTGCATGATTGCCATGGATGGTCACAATGTGATGTGCTCATGAGAAGTAAGTGTCAATGATGGTATTCCTATGGGCCATTCCTGCTGCTGCTGCTGCAGTGGGATGTGGGCCACCTGCCCCATCACCACCATCATCATCACCACCGATGACATCAGGACCCTGCTGAACAAAGGCCAGATTGCAGCACTCATCCTCCTAGACCTCTCTGCCGCGACAAGGCTCTGGATCGGACCACCTCCTTCCTCTCTGGCAGAACCCAGAGCGTCCGCCTCCCCCCATTCCGTTCCAAAGCCTCCGAGATCATCTGCGGCGTACCCCAGGGATCCTCCCTCAACCCGACGCTGTTCAACATTTACATGGCCCGCTCGCACACATAGCCCGACAGCACGACCTCAACATAATCTCCTACGCCGATGACACTCAGCTGATTCTCTACCTCACCAAGGACCCCATCACCGCCAAAGCTAACCTCCACGAAGGAATGAAGGCCGTCACCGACTGGATGAAGACCAGCCATTTGAAGCTGAACTCGGACAAGACGGAGGTCCTCATCCTCTTCTCCAACCCTTCACCCTGGGATGACTCCTGGTGGCCGACGGCACTGGGGGCAGCCTCAACATGCAGTCAGCAGTGGATGTTTTTAACTATGATTCTCCACCGGATGGTGATTTTTGTTCATGGCTCATAGACTCCATTTGTTTGCCCATTACATGGTGTAGGTTTTACTTGAGAAGTGCCTCCATGATTTTTCTCACAAATCTACTTCACGATATGCACAGCGACACTCACAGAAATGGTTGTTTCCATTCACAGAGCTCAGTGCTAAATTGGACTTGTGGGGGTAAGTTTTTAAAAAACTTTTCTGGGCCCCAATCATCCTTTCAACATTTGAAAATGTAACCTCCCGTAGCATTTGAAGATTCAATGTGCGAGTATTTTCTAGCACCCACACTTACTTGTCTTTTGCTGCCTTCGGCTGCCTGTTGGCGATTCTTTAGTACCATTGCAAGTGCTCTACTACCATTTTGCCAACCACGTTTACGTCAGCTGTAATGTTTTAAATAAAGTTAATTGAAGCTTTAGCCTGTCAGGAATGCCATAGTGGAAGCAAGAATTACATGCTTTCTTTCTCTGTTTGCCTGCTCATGGATTTTCATGAGGATTGACCTTGCATGTACTTTGGACTCACCGGTACTTTACATTCTCGCTCCGAAAAAGAACTTTATGTTGTCTGTGGTTAACTTGTGTGAGACATCGCTCACAGATGTTGCTTGGCAACCCATATATATATATATATATATATATATATATATATATATATATATATATATATATATATATATATATATATGACTTTAACAGATTCTTCCCAATTGTCTATCATTATAATGTTGATATAAGCCTTACATGTGGCTTTTGTTTTAGTTAGAGGATGTTTGTGACTCAAGTTTTCTCACTCTCTTACGCAGTACCTTACTTCTTTAGGTATCTATGTCCCCCACCTAGGCTGTACTACTTCTCCGCGGCCTACTCTTTCCTTGCCCATTCAGGACACTAGGCTTTCTCCCACTACAACTGTACTATCACACATTGCCTCTGCCTGCCTTCTCAACACTCGCTCGGCAGGCAAGCATCAATTCCAACTTTTCAACCTTCTTACCTCAGACTCCCCTGACATTCTGTTTTTAACGGAAACATGGTTCTCTGAGGCTTCTCTCCCTGACCTCCTGGCCATCCTCCCCGACTCTTATTATGCCATCCGGGCAGACCGCCCTGACGGCAGGATCGGGGGGGGTGTAGCCATGATTGTTCGGACTAGTCTCCATTTCCTGCTTCTTTCCCAACCTTCTATAGCTGGGGTGGACTTTCTGGTTGCCCGCTCCACTAATCTTCCTGCACCTCTCACAGTCGTCCTTGTTTATCGCCCCCCCCCTGAGCATGCCTCTGTTTGTGGCTTCCCTGCAAGAACTCCTTGCTACCCTCGTAGTTAATAACTCTTCGGTTCTCCTGCTGGGCGACTTCAATTACTGGCCCGGCGACCCCAGGGAGGACTTGGCGTCCAAGGACTTCACGGCCACTCTCTTGTGCCTTAACCTTAAGTCTTATGTATCTGCCCCTACCCATAATCTTGGACACATTTTGGACCAAGTCTGGTCATCCCAGGACATAGTCTCCCCCCCCAGTATCCTTCCTTGCACTTGGTCCAATCACTCCCTTATCTTCTTCACTATCAACCTTGGTTTCCCTCACAAATCCCCTCGCCCCAAGAACGTTTTGGCACGCAGTTGGAATCACGCGGACCTGCTCTCTCTTTCTCATTCCCTTGCCTTTTCCTCACCTGACCTTGATGGCATTCCCCTTGATTTACAGGCCGCTGCAGTTAGCACTTGGTTATCTTCCGCCTGCGATCAAGTTGCCCCTTTTAAGTTAGTCAGGTCCATTCGTCCGCATGAGGCCCACAGATGGTTCAACTCTGAGCTCAAGGTCCTCAAACTGGAACTTAGACGCTCTGAGCGCCTCTGGCGCCGCAGCTACTGCCCCGACCTTAAGGCCAAATACAAATCTCTCCTTAATGAGTACAAGAAAGCCATTCTTGTGTCCAAGACCAAGTACTTTTCCGAGCAGGTAGTCTTATCTGCCAACAAATCTAAAGAGATTTTCTCCTTGGTTAACAACTTGGCCACTTCTGATCGTGCTTGCCCTAACTTTATTCCTTCCCAAACCCTCTGCTCCTCATTAAACGACTTCTTTATCGAGAAGATCGTCAAAATTAAATCCAACATTTCTATCACTCCCTTTATCCCGCTTCATCCTGCCCCCTCTACGTCTAATTTTTCCTTTTCTTCTTTCCCGCCTCTTTCCTTGGACTCCTTCCTAGCTTTGCTCACAAAAATCAAGTCTGGCTCTCCCACCGATTGTGCCCCCGCTCGCATCTTGAAAACTCTTTTTTCTTTCTGCCCTGCTACTCCTCTTTCCCTTCTTAATGCTTCTCTTTCTACTGGTTTGGTTCCTTTGTCATTTAAATCTGCTATTGTTTCCCCCATTCTTAAAAAACCTGGTCTTGACTCCTCCCTCCCTTCTAATTTCAGACCTATTTCTCTTCTCCCCTATCTTGCTAAAATTCTTGAAAGCTACGTCACTTCTTGTCTTTCCTCTTATATCGAGCAGAACCATTTCCTTGCTTCCCATCAGGCAGGTTTTCGTTCGGGCCATTCGACCAAATCAGTGGTGCTCGCCGTCCTCGACGAGCTGAAAGCTAAGGCTGACACCAACTCCCCTCAAGCCCTGGTCCTCCTCGACTTGTCCGCTGCGTTTGACACGGTCGACCAAAACATCCTTCTTGACCGTGTCAGCGCAGCGGGCATTCGGGGCCCCCCCCTCTCTTGGATCACGTCCTTTCTAACAGGACATTCACAAGCTGTTCACCTCCCCGGTTTTTCTGCTCCCCCCCTCCCGGTGCCCTCTGGGGTCCCCCAAGGTTCCTCCCTCTCTCCCCTTCTCTTCAATCTTTACATTCACCCCCTTATTTCCTCTCTCCTTGAGCTGGGGGTCTCTGTGTATAACTACGCAGATGACCTCCAGCTCGTCTTTGATCTCTCTTCTTCTTCTCACTCCCTATCTTTTTTTCGTTCCACTATGGTTTTCATTTCTGGGTGGATGAGCGCCAATCACCTCAAGCTCAATCCAGACAAGACTGAGCTTGTCCTGACTGGCGGCTCATCCAGCCCTTGGTCTTCCGCTTTTTGGCCCCCTATTCTTGGTCCCCCTCCCACCCCCGTTCCTTCCGTTAAAACGTTAGGCATTAAGGTCAGCCAGGACCTGTCTATGCACGGCCAGGTCAGTGCTGTAGTGTCCTCTTGCTTTCTTTCCCTCCGGCTGATCCGAAAAATCTCCCGTTTCTTTTCTCTTGACTCTCTTAAAATTATCATTTCTGCCCTCATCACTTCCCGCCTTGATTATGGAAACAGCTTGTTCGTAGGTATCCCTGCCTACGAAACTCGCCGTTTTCAAGCAATCCAAAATCAGGCTGCCCGTCTTATTTTTCACTTCCCCAAAACTCACCAAACTCACCATATCACTCCTGTCCTTAAATCCCTCCACTGGTTACCTATCCTGCAGAGATCCTTGTTCAAACTAGGGTGCCTTGTCTTTCGGGCTGTTGACCGCTCTGCTCCGGCGTTTATCAACTCTGTGATTTCTACTCACACCCCTGTTCGCACCCTCCGATCATCTTCCTCTGCCCTCCTCACTGTTCCCCGTTTCCATAAAACTCGCACTGGTGGAACCAGATTCTCTGTCCTTGCGCCCCGGTTTTGGAATTCCCTCCCTCTTTCTATGCGTTCTATCCCCATTTTCTCACACTTTCGTAAAGCGCTAAAAACATTCCTGTTTGCCCAGGCCTACCCCTGCTAACTCCTTGGCCCTGTCTGTTCTGTTCACTAGAGCTCTCAGCGCCAGGAAGCCGTTTCATTCATTCATTCATTCAAGTTATCTGTTGGCAATGGGTTGACTAACATGTCCTAGTCGATGGCAGTCATAGAGATATCCTCCACTTCAGGGATGGGTTTGGGTTCCTTTCCCATTGTTACATGCTTGCTATGTGTTGATTTTGGCATAGTTGCACAGTGTTTTAAAAGTATTTTTCTCAATTTAATATATGAAAATGTGTATTAAGTTTGTTCTTCTGGGGTATTCACATTATCCCTTTCATGAGGGATGGCCATGGGTTTAGGTACATGTCCTTTTCTTATAAAGTGTTACACATGGCCCATACACAGGGGTGAACCATTACACTGGGTAGGTTTTCCCTTACACGAGGAGTAGCCCTACATGGGGGTACGTTTTTGTGGTTGTCTCTCATATTTACATTTTGTGACCTCATTTTAGAGTTGATTATTGAGTTTATGTTACTGGGGTGTCCCTGTGTTCTTAAGACGCCTTGCGCCACACACGTTTTGTTGCAGGGGTTGTCCCTGCGTGCTTAAGACGCCTTGTGCCGCACAAGTTTATGTTGCAGGGGTGTACCCTGCTTGCATAAGACGCCTAGCGCTGCACAGGTTTTTGTTGTAGGGTTTTCATCCTGCCCGACTCCTCACACTGGAGAATTCACATTGGAGAGCTTTCATGTTTTTTTCACAGGTTGTCCCTTGTAATTTACGGGGGCAGGACATTGGGTATTAGCCCATCTAGTCCTCATTCACACACACGTTGTCTTATACTTACTGTGGGGGCAGGACGTAGGGTACTAGTTACTTCTGTCCACATTTGCTTTACTCCTTACATGGAGATGTTGCATTACAACATTTTCTAATTTTTTCTTCATAAGAAGAGGGAAATGGGTATTATTGTTTATTATTGTGTAGTGTTTTCAAATAAAATTCAAGATGAATTTCCACTTTAAAAGAAGGATTAATTCAGGACAAGCACAGTACTTCTGGCTGCAGGTCTTCAGGCAGAATCACAGCATTCTCTTTCAAGAAACAGTTCACAAAAGAACTCTCAACTGAGCAGCGTGTGCCATAATCAAAAGTATACAGGTTATTAACAGGGAAATGTACAAAGGAAGGAAAGAAAGACTTAAATGGGAAATGGCAATTAAAAGAAAACGTATGACAATGCAACATATTGTTTATCTGTCTTTCTCTATAATCTTTTGTTCCTTTCCCTCTGTTTCTTGCCATCCCTGGGTTTGGGCTCTAGATTCATCTTTATTAGTTATATTCCCCTTGCAATGTTATTTTTTCCTCATCCCTGGGCTGTGAACTATTTATTCTTGTTGCAATTGTATGTTATAGTTATATGGTGTTTTTATCTTTTATGTTTTATTTATGTTACATCTATCTTCTGTTCATTAGGGAAGAGGGATGTAGTATCCTGGTGTTATGGATTGCCTCTCCCATGTTTCCCTGTCCCTTGCTGCTCAGCCTCTGTGAGTGTTCTGAATGAAATGTTTGGTGTGTGGGCTATACGTGGAATACTTGGGGGACTGAATGTGAGATGACAGTTGATGGATGGGGCTGAGCAGCTAGCAGGCTCCTCCGGCGGGGTTAGCTACGACTTATCCCTGGACTTATTCTACCTGTTTACTTGCTTACCTGATACATGAATAAACCTACGTTGCCATCATCACTCCAGTGTGGTCTCTTGATTACTACAGAATGATAAAAAGACATAAAAACAATACCTCTGAGCTGGCAATCAAAGTAATAAAGTAATAAAACAGAATAGCAAATATTAACATTATAAGTGTTCCAAACGTCCTAAAGTTTTGTGGGTATGTCCGAGTTAAGCCTCAAGTATAGGCCTGTTGCCCTGGTCACATGTCCCACAAAGTCACTTAGCAAAAGGAAAATTTGGTCAGCTTCATTTCCAGGTTTCTCTTCGCATAGGATCTTAGTTATAGAAATGGACCTATCCTTGTCGTAATGACTTCAAGTCATCATAAAATTCTCCAGATCCTCTTTTTCACAGCAAAGGCATTTATCAGAAAACTCTGGGAGCATGCACCTCCTCCGGCTGAGGTGAACAGTCTTCTTTCTCTGTGATTTACTAAGAGAGCACAATTGTGTTGAGTTTACAGGTTGGTATCAAACAGGAACTAGTGTCAAATAATGTCCTCTGGGAAATGTAGATTCTCAGATGTCAATCATTTCTCACACTTTCACTCACCACACTCAAGTGCACCACTTTCGTAGTACAATTCCCAGTTTAACCTTCCAAATGACCCAAGTATTAGCACAGAAAGCAATGATATGTCAAAATAATTATAGATTATTGTCTCAAAGCTCTATAAAAACATTCCTCAATGGACCACCGTTTTTGATAAAAAAAATCAGTTATTTCATTAAAATGCTAACATTATAAAATCACATAAAAACCAACACATTTTCCCTGAGAGTATGTATAGACAATACACTTTGTCTTTGAGTGCCACAAATTGGTGTTAGCAAACTTTCTTGACCTAAACACCTTGACGTTTGTTGCATTTAATACTTCTAAGTTGATAGATGAACACTACAATTTGTGGTTTTACTGTATGCGTTGACGCGTTTCGAAGGTTCATTCTTATACCCCCTTCTTTTTCAAGACCGTAGTGATTACTCCCGGTATTCTACACTATGGATAGGTGCTTTCATGTTGCTCCCACCACTCTGCTTGTTTAGTCAATTTCTCAAACGTGTGCCCGTATTTTCCTATTTAAAATTGATGTTGAGTCAATCACTATATTTGCTTCATGATAGAAACCAGAATTATTTCTAGTGCATAGTCCTGCGATGTTGAGTTCTAGCTTTAAATGTGTAGCTTGATTCTCACGTCTTTTTTATTCAGCCTTTCAGTTACTCCCTCCGTGATCTTTTCTTCTTACGAGCGACAAAACACTGCCATGAGCACCCTGATGTCCATGTGGTCCCTTTGCTGTCCAGGCAACTGAGACGCCCTGGGTGCATCATAACATGGAGCAGGGCGGGCCAAAACACAACCCCAGCACTCCACTATAATCGAGGACAGGCTGTCATGGTGAATGAGCAGTGCTTCACATTGCATTAGAGAAGGGTTGGAGGGTGTTGTTAGGGACTGGTGTGTCCCTTCCCTGAGCTGTTAGCGGCCGGAATCAACTGGGAGCTGCTACAAGGCCATAGATCAGATTACCAAGATAAAGCTCCTCAAAATAAATATTAACAAACTACTGCGGAAATTACACTGAGATGGACCGGACATCGCGATCCAAAAAGAACTGCAAAATCTAAAACAGAACAAAAAGAGAATAATATGGCACGTAAAAAGGGAAGCAGAGGATGAGTTATGGGCCAGACTTCTTCACGATGCAAAAGGAATCAATACGAGCGGAAGATTCTGGAAGACAGTCAACACACTCCAGAATTCCAGAAGCCCTAGCATTGATTCTTACTTAACCAAGGAAGCCTGGTCCAATTATCTTCAGGCCCACTTCAACACAGATGGCAACAATTAGCCGACCGGATAAGGTCAGAAAAATACGAGCTTGGACTTCACAACAGGTCATCACCTCAGTAAACCCCACCGAAAAACAAATTATAAGTAGGATCGCGAAAGGAAAGGCGGAGGGGGTGCCAGGCCCCCACGGGATCCCTCCAATTTTGTATAAACAAAATCCGTAATACTGGGCATCGGCCTTACTACCACTTTTCAAACAGATAACAGACACTGCAACAATTCCAGTGGAAAGGCTCACTAATAGCGCCAACACATAAGAAAGGCAACATAAAGGACCCTAAAAATTACAGATTAGCAGCCTTAATTGATAATGAGGCCAAATACTACATTGGTTTACTCCTAGAAGAACCCTCGGAATGGTCGGAAGCAAATGCAGTAGTTCCCATCACCCAGACAGGATTCCACACAGAATTGGGTACATCATCAAACATTCTGGCTCTCTCACTCCTCATTGATGCCACTAAGACAGCCAATCTACCCTTGTATGTATGCTTTATCGACCTCACCTCAGCGTTTGACAATATCAACAGAAATCTACTATGGTCAAAGCTGGAAGAAAGGAACATTCCACCTGGGTTACTAACACAGCTGAACTTACTACATACGGGCACATGGGTCCAAATCAAGCTAGGATCAGGAGACCTCCTATCAAGGAAAATACAGACCACAAAAGGCCTAAAACAAGGGTGTGTGCTGGCGCCAACATTATTGAACATCTTTATGTCTGACCTAGCACAACAGCTGGACGAAAGTAACTCTCACGCTCCAAGCATAGGTGACTTTGCTCTCTCTAATTTAATGTATGCTGACGATATTGTGCTAATCAGCAGAACACCGATAGGGCTACAACATCTAATCAGCACAACCTTCAATTATTCAACAGAGAACAGCCTAAGCATCAATCTCTCAAAGAGTAAAACTATGAGGATTAATGCCAAAACATCATCAGCAGGGTTCCGCTGACACATGGGAGGGCTCACACTGGAAACAGTGGAGGAGTACAAGTACCTTGGCGTAATTGTGGACAGAAAGGGCTCATTCCAACAGGAAAAGGAAGCAATTAAATGAAGGGGCACCAGTATAGCGATTGCATTAAGGAGCCTGAAATCGAAAGCAGTCGGCCGAAGCTTCACCCCCCCTGCTCCAAGTGCTTCAGGCAAAATTAACACCGTCCATAATGTATGGTAGCGAATGCCTCCGAGAGAGGGACGCTCAGCTATTGAACAGCACAATAGCGAAGGCCATGAGAATAATATTCAGTCTGCCCACCTACACCTCTCAGGCACAAATAAGGCTGGAATTTGGCCTGAGAAACCAAACGCTGGAGGGTATGGGTGCCTATGTCAAAAGATGGCACAAAATCCAGAGAGGAGAAGCCGTAAGCCTAAACTACTACCTTTGGAAAGAGATAGAAAGTAAAACCAACAGCGCGGCCGCAAAATACCTAAAGCAATCAATAAAATCCCTGTGCCTACAAGAAGCCTGGAGGTGCAGAGGGTCCCATAACATCTTCAAACAGGTAGTTAATAAATCAGTAACATCTATTTCATTATTAGAGGACAAAGCAAGCCTAGTTAACCAAGCCCATTGCTGGACGGTCATTCAAAGCTACACAAGCAGCCTCTGCCAAAGCTATTTAGGGGTCGGGTTCACTAGGCGCATAAAGGTGAAGTTCTTACGTTTACGGCTGGGCCAACTCCCATCACAAAAACATCTCCCTCCATGGAAAAGGCCCCAAGCAACAATCAACTGCTGAATATGTGGGAACGCAAAAGAAGATATCCTACATCTAATTTGCACCTGTAAAAGTTTGGACATAGAACGCAGATTTCACTTAAAATTGCCCTTCAACAAGCTGGGCATAAGAACATGCCGGCAAGTGGTCAAGGCTTGCTTCGACGGAAAAAACATTCAATTAGCAAGCCATGTTGTCAAATTCTTGGCAAAAGCAGAAAAGAAACAAGAAAATCAGATGGAAGACACTGGCTGAAGTTTACCAAAGAAGCAAACCTAAAGGGGCATTGAACAGTGAACCACCTTCTAATACGGGCAAGGAACAGACTCCCGAATCCAAATCAGCACACAACAAAATAGTAGGGGATCGCTATAAATTTTAAGACTTTGTCGAACAACAATTTTTTCTTATGCACCTAGTTTACATTTCAGCGTGGTTCAAAACCCAGGGGCAATACCTTCTACACAGCCACCACAGGCAATACAAGGGACTTTCACCACCTTAATTAATGCTCAGCGGGAAAGCAGCATAATTTGCAGTAGTAACCACTATTTACCGCATGAAGTTATTGCCATCTAATATCTTCAAAACCCAGGTGCAAGACTTTTAATATAGCTTGCACAAGCAACACAAGGGACTTATGCTATTTTTATCCCAGCCCAGTGGAAAAGAAGCATACATTTCTGTAGTAATCACTATTTATCATATGAAGCAATTGTCATTTTATATCTTTTATTATAATTGTATATAATTAATGTATTCATATTTGCAATGGTTTTATTTAACTGAGCAATAAATATAACTTACTTACTTACTTACTTACTGAGCTGTTAGTTAGGTCTCCCCATTGAACCTGGCAGTTTGAGTATCCTCTTTTCGGACGTGCTTTGGGGGCATTGTTTCTCTTCACTGCCATTACGGGGGAAGCCTCAAAGGAGTCCCCCGGTTTGTCCTTAATTACCACATCACGATGAGTAGGCCTGCAGGTCCTCCTGTGGCCTATGCCTGGATTATAAATAGTCTTATTTTTGAAGAGGCTCCCAAATACACTGTAATACGGCTTGTAGAAGCACAGAGGCACTGGACCCTATGTTTTGTGGTTACATGTGGATTTCATGGAGTTGCCTCTAAACAAAATTGCATTAGCTGCAAAGTTTTTATAGTTGTAGAGCTGTATGTGGTGATTTATGTTTTTTTTTACCTAACCTTAAAGTGGCATTACATGCACTGATGTGCTAATGTATGTCGTTTTGATTATTGCATTGTCAGGATAACGAGTAGTATCTCAGGTGTTGCATCCGTACGCACAGTAGTAAAGATTCATATAATTTTGGTCTAATTTTATACACAATATAAACAGATGTATCTTTATTTAATTCTGTGTGGAGTATATTTTGGGGTGGGCTCATTGTTTTTCTGTGTGAGTGTGTTGTGCAAACGCTTTACACATTGCCTCTGATGATAAGCGTGACTGCTCTGCACCAAGCATCCAGACAGTGAGCACAGGTTATCTTTGGTGCGTAACTTACTTACCCAGAGTAGAGTGGTGAGTTGTGCCTGCATGTGCATACCCTAGCCAACCAGCAACCTCATTTCTAACAAGGATGATCTGTCCCCTGCCCTAATTACAATTCAAAGGGCCCTACTTGAAGTGCATAAATAGGAACTTTACACCAGGTCTGCCTTTGCCTTTGTCACTCTTGACAGTTTGGAATCAGGTCCAGGGGAAGGGGAGAACTAATCAAAACCTGTTTTGCAGGTACGTTTGGAAATTCCTCCACACAAAGGTTAGTGTCAGCTTTAAAATTGGAAACTTCGGAACCGCTCATCAAAACACTCTTGGACCTGTGAATGATTCATAGAAAGGACTGTCTTGCTGTCTGAGGAAATGGGTCTGCCTGGCTAACCAAAGAAGGGTTGGACCTGTTTGCTTTGAGGCCAGGCTAAACATGGTGACTCCAAGAGCCAGTTATCTGGCTCATGCAAGCTTCTAGAGACTTCCCCATTAATGTCTAGCTATCCAGCACCAAACTCAACCTGCCTGGACCTGCCTGAGCTCTGCTGCTAGTCTCTGCTGGAGCGAGTCCAGATCCCCATGAGGTGCCCCCAAAGTACTGGACCATTGGCTAGCATCAGTGATCTGTGAAATGTCCTCCTGTAGTAAAAATGATACTACAAAGGTTGTGGGCTCCTCACAATCGCAAAGTGGCCTCTATAAACTGAGAATTGACTGCTCCTGCAGAGCCTGCCGTTTGCGCCAGCAACAACCGTCCATGACAACCACCAAGGTGAGCCCTAGACCTCAGGCTGACAGCGACAGTCTGCGACGATTAACCAACTCAAAGTTCCAGTGACAAGAACTGAAAGAGAGCACCAACTGCAGCAGGCCCAGCAAAAATTGGTTTGAAGTGTAATATGCTCCCCTGTCCCACTAGAATGCTAGCCGCATGACTACAACCGCTAAAATCTTAGAAGAGTTGATTAATCTAAACCTTCGGATAATTCAAAGTGCCTAGGGTAAGCCCACATTAGGTTTTTCCTATTCACAGCTCTCATCATTCACCCTGTCTCATTTTAATTGTATGTCCTATTCTTGTCCTCAGAATCCCCGTCCTGAAGAGACCCTGTAACACAAGAGGGTCAAAACGTTGTAGACAACAAAGTAAGGGAGAGTCCCAGAATACTAGAAATAATCTCTAGAATTATGTATTAAACCCATGTCTCCCATAGGACCTCCCTTACCATACCAAGAACCAGTTTCTCTTTTTATTGTCACTGTAAATTTCTTCACTGTTGGTTATGGTCACTACACTAGGGCACATCAGTCACATTTTTTTACCTTGTATATAGTATGAATACATAGTATAATTCTTTTTCCTAGTACTGTTTTTTGCAAATAAAATTACACCCATTTTGGACTGAAGTGGGCATACTAGAAATCCTGTTGTATGTGGGCTTTTTCTAATTCTCTTTCTTTTTTTCTATTTCTGTGATTGATTTGTTACGACAACCAATGAAATATTAGTATTGGAATGTTATACTAATTCCCTCTAATTGCGTTTCTTATTTAGATGCAATAAAATAATACTCCTTGCGCATTTTCATTTCCTTGTTGTAATAAGTTCCTTGTGAACAAATGTTTTTTGTCTGTTTAGCTATACCCACTTCACAGGGACATATGGGTCCCTCTTGATTTTGTTATAAGCAACAATTGGAGGCAGCCAAAGAGAAAACATCCTCAAAAAGGGCCCTGGAGGAGAGGAGATGGCTTTGGGGTAGAAAAATGCTGAGGCAGAGAGAGCCTTTTGCAACTGGCGGGGCTGATGCATAGAAAGCCTTAGCAAAGTAAAATGCAGAGGCTGAGACAGCCTTCGAAGAAAAGAAAATATTGCTGGCTCATGAGATAAGCCAGAAGGAACCAGACTTAAAACCAAATAGCTCAGAGCTTTCAAAATGTTTGTATCACCCACTCTGCCTTTCACTTTTTCGTGCTCATTTCTGTCTCTTCCAGTGATCATCCTATTTCATTTTAGCTGATTTTTCTCACTATAAGAGCGAGAGGTAATGGACTTTAAAATATCTTTGCCATTTTCTTTTAATGAAACAAAATAACAAGCAAACGTCTCTGGCTATTGTAAACGTCTACTGTGCACAGTGGACTTGGGTTTGATTTTCAGGCCTCTATCAAAGGAGTAAAAATGGAAATACACAACACAGTTACAGTAGCTCCATTCTTTCTAAAAGGCTGCGATTTGTATTGCAGATATCATCTGCCATCTTATCGGCACATGCATTATTGCTGCAAAAACACCTATGCATAAACATGTACTTACCTTGTGTCTATAACATGTGCTCATGCCCTCAAAACACCTGATATATAATATTCAGAGAGGTGGATTTGTGGATAAAGAATACACTACTTTGGTTCATACATGATAAAAGTGCACGGCCAAATTGAAGGACAATCATGTAAAGCACCACTAAGGTAGGCCTTAACTACTAAAGCAGGGTGCTTAAAAAGTAGGACATGTGTTTAGGTTTTACAAGGCCTAACAGTGAAAAACTCCTAAAGGCATTTTTCACTGTTATAAGGCCTATCTCCCCTATACACTAACATATGGGTACCCTATTACACTTAATGATTGGGAGCATATAGGGATATGCTGTTTACACTCAAATGAATTGTAATTGTAAATGCTATTTAATGGTGAAGTCAGATTTGAAGTTACAATTCTGGAAATGCCCCTTTTAGACAGTTTGCATTTTTCTGCCTAAACCAACTAACTGTGCCTTTCTCCCAGTTTCTTGGGTCTCATGGCTGTGAACGGCTCTGCTTTTGTAGGTTGTGTCTTGATTCCAGACAGTGAGACAAACGAAACCTAGTTGTAAGAGGGGTGTTTCTTTCTGGCAGGTTGGTTGGGGAGTGATGGAACTGGCCTTTTTTGAAGGGTTATCCCCAAACTTTCTTCCTTCCTCTACCTATTTTTCTGACCTTCTTTTTGTTGGCTTTACAACTCTGGACACTTAACCACTGCTAATCATTGCTAAAGTGCATGTGCTCTATGCTTCAAACATAGTATGACTGCTTTACACCTGTTTGGCATATTTGATTTTCCTGTAAAGTGGTATAACATATACACAGGGCCTGTTAATGAAATGGTACCAGTGGGCCTGTAGAACTGCTTAAGCCACCCACATACATAGCCTGTCAAACCTGTCTCAGGCCTTCCACTGCAGGGCCTGCGTGCACAGTTATCTGCCACTTTAACTTGGCATTTAAAACTACTTGCCAAGCCTTAAACTCTCCTTTTATTACACATAGGTCACCCCTAAGGTAGGCCCTAAGTAGCCCTTTGAGCAGAGTGTTATGTAAGTGAACGGTAGGACATGTGCCTTTGTGTGTAGCATGTTCTGGTAGTGACAAATAGCCTATTTTGTTTCTCACTACTGTGAGGCCTACTCCTTTCATAGTCTAGAATTGGGAATTCCCTAATATATATGTAAGTGGTCATTCCTAGTAGGGAAGGAGTAGCATTGCCATATTTAGTATACTTAGAATAATAGGGATAAAAACCTGTTTACTGGTGTTGTAGGATTTTATATTACTATTTTAAAATTGCCACTTTTAGAAAGTGTGCATTTCTCAGCCTATAACTCTTTGTGATTTGCAGCCTAAGTACACTCCATGGGTGACAGCTGCATTTGGTGCATGCTTTCCAGACAGTAGCAACACAGAAAGGGCTGGGTGTGACAGGGGTTACATCTGCATTAATCTGCATATTAATGCTCTTCCTTGCCTGGGGGAGGGAGAGGTGTTCACACTTTTAATTTGAATAGGTTGTGTCCTGGCCTCACGCTGATTTACCCTCTACTGACATACAGATCTATGGCTGGGTTGAAAGGGATTGTTGTGCACTTTTAATGCTTACTTTGAAGTCACTCTGCCAAGAAAATCATTTTTAATTATAGGTACAGGGTTGCTGACTCCATAACTTTAGACACTGTGTAGATTTGTACCCAGGAACGTTGCCAGAGGACAGCTGTGCTGCCAGGAGGAACCACCATTTGGACTATCTGTTTTGCTGTGCTGGCCTGCTTCCTGCCCACCTTTCTGTGCCCCAGTGCTCTCCAAAGGTTAGCCCCCATTATCCCTGAGGTCTCAGTGACGTAAAAGACTTGTCAAACTGAAATCTGTGTTTCAGGAATTGCTGTGTGACACGATTGGCATGGGCTCAACATATTGTGATTTCCCAGCAGAAGTCTTTGTGATTTTATTATTCAAAGGTAGAGCCTGCTCTACATTCTGTACCTCTTTGTTATGAGCGCTCTGAGAACTCGCACTTTGGCTTCAAAACACCCTGTGAGGCCAGGTTTCAAAGTGTTTGATGAGCATAAAACAGCACTGCAAAAAACACTGCCATGAGCACCCTGATGTCCATGTGGTCCCTTTGCTGTTCAGGCAACTGAGGCGCCCTGGGTGCATCATAACATGGAGCAGGGCGGGCCAAAAAACAACCCTAGCACTCCACTATGATTGAGGACAGACTGTCATGGTGAGCGAGCAGTGCTTCAAGTTGCATTAGAGAAGGGTTGGTGGGTGTTGTTAGGGACTGGTGTGTCTCTTCCCTGAGTCGCACTGACCCAGGCGGGCGTACAGACCTGGCAAGCTGCTTGCCACAAGAACGGGTTGCTTGGCAGCCAAACGACATCCATGCCTCCCCAGAGACACAAGTAGAACTGGTTGAAAATGTGGGCCCGCTTGCAAGGCCAGCAGACACTGAAGAGAACAAGGGGCGGTTGTAGCACCCCCTGTGTCCTGCCAAATACGGCACTGCAGCAGCAGTATCATGTTCTAGCGGGCAGCTAGGTGTTAGGGGAGCTGTTAGTTAGGTCTCCCTGCTGAACCTGGCAGTTTGTGTATCCTCTGTTCAGACGTGCTTTGGGGGCATTGATTCTCTTCACTGCCATTACGGGGGAAGCCTCAAAGGAGTCCCCCGGTTCGTCCTTAATTACCACATCACAATGAGTAGGCATGCAGGTGGTCCCGTGGCCTATGCCTGGATTATAAATAGTCTTATTTTTGAAGAGGCTCCCAAATACACTGTAATACGGCTTGTAGAAGCGCAGAGGCACTGGACCCTATGTTTTGTGGTTACATGTGGATTTCATGGAGTTGCCTCTAAACAAAATTGCATTGGCTGCAAAGTTTCTATAGTTGTAGGGCTGTATAGGGTGATTCATGTGTTTGCTTTTTACCTAACCTAAACTGGCATTACATGCACTGATGTGCTAATGTATGTCGTTTTGATGATTGCATTGTCAGGATAATGAGTAGTATCTCAGGTGTTGCATCTGTATGCACAGTAGTAATGATTCATATAATTTTGGTCTGATTTTATACACAATATAAACAAATGTATCTTTATATAATCCTGTGTGGAGTATCTTTTGGGGTGGGCTCATTGTGTTTCTGTGTGAGTGTGCTATGCAAACGCTTTACACATTGCCTCTGATGATAAGCGTGACTGCTCTGCACCAAGCATCTAGACAGTGAGCACAGGTTATCTTTGGTGCGTAACTTACTTACCCAGAGTAGAGTGGTGGGTTGTGCCTGCATGTGCATACCCTAGCCAAGCAGCAACCCCATTTCTAACAGGGAGGATCTGTCCCCTGCCCTAATTACAATTCAAAGGGCCCTACTTGAAGTGCATAAAAAGGAACTGTACACAAGGTCTGCCTTTGCCTTTGTCACTCTTGACAGTTTGGAGTCAGGGCCAGGGGAAGGGGAGAACTAATCAGAACCTGTTTTGCAGGTACGTTAGGAAATTCCTCCAGACAAAGGTAGGCGTCAGCTTTAAAAATGGGAACTTCTGAACCGCTCATCAAAACACTCTTAGACCTGTGAAAGATTCATAGGAAGGACTGTATTGCTGTCTGAGGAAATGGAACTCCGTGGCTAACCAAAGAAGGGTTGGACCTGCTTGCTTTGAGGCCAGGCTAAAAATGGTGACTCCAAGGGCCAGTTATCTGGCTCATGCAAGCTTCTAGAGACTTCCACATTAATGTCTAGCTATCCAGCACCAACTCAACCTGCCTGAGCTCTGCTGCTGGTCTCTGCTGGAGCGAGTCCAGATACCCATGAGGTGCCCCCAAAGTACTGGACCATTGGCTAGCATCAGTGATCTGTGAAATGTCCTCCTGAAGTAAAAATTATACTACAAAGGTTGTGGGCTCCTCACAATCGCAAAGTGGCCTCTATAAACTGAGAATCGAGTGCTCCTGCAGAGCCTGCTGTTTGCGCCAGCAACAACCGTCCATGACAACCACCAAGGTGAGCCCTAGACCTCAGGCTGACAGCGACAGTCAGCGACGATTAACCAACTCAAAGTTCCAGTGACGACCAGCATTTTACGCTCCTGCAACGACCATCCACAACGCAATGCTCCAACTGCTCCCCGTGCTGACAACCTCCTCCTCGCTACCTCCGCCAACATGAATGGCTTCTTTCACACCAGATGTGAGAAGGTAACTCTTTAGCGGGATTAACCTGGTCTCCCTATCTAAACGACAGTCCATCACAGTTGGCCTGAACTAGCCACTTTCCTCCAGTCTATCGTGACCAGATAAATGCGAGTGGTGCTTGGTGCTATTTTCACCTAAAATGTAAAAAAATTATGTCTCTGGTTCCACTTCTTAGATTTTTATCATTTTGGTGTCATTTTACATATTAACCTTTATTCTATTGTTCACAATTGGTTTGTGATGTTTTTTGAGCTATGTTGTTACTTTATTACTGTTCATCTGCTGCATAAATACTTTATGAATTACCTCTAAGTTAAGGCTGTCTGATTTTGTGCTAAGCAACCAGAGGGTAAGCATGAGTTAAATTAGTGACTTTTATGGTTCACCCTGACAAGAATTGTGTTTATTATTTGAGTGGGGCTTCCACCCAGTTCAACTAACACCCCAGTTCATGCAATGCCTCTCAAAGAATTGTGTACAACTAAAAATGCCTAACAATATTCTGACTTCAGAATTGACTTCTTTTGAAATTCTCCTTGATTGGCTACCTTTCCCATTTTTCTCCAAACACATTCCTCCCTGATACTTGTGCACTTGTAACACTTGTTTGCTAAAATGGAGGGACATTGAGGGGTACACTATGCTAGAGCTGAAACAACTATGCAGAAGGTGGGTGTGTTAATGGCAAAGGGCGACAAGAAAAAGAGGCTCCAAATAGGCCTCAGTGAATGAGAGGAGGCTACAATCTACTCACAGAAGGATGAAGAGAAGCAGGGAGAGGAGGAGTAAATGTAGGAGGAAAGAGATCCCCTGATCACAGGTCCCAAGCTACAAGAGTAGAACAGGGATATTTTCTTACTTAAATGAGGTCACCTGCCAGAGCAGAAAGCCTGGACCTGGTTATTCGAGCAATAGCGGCACCCCCCCTCACTACAGCGCCTTGAGACCCTCACGGGTGAGTAGCACGCTCTACAAATGTATTGATTGATTGATTGAAAGCAATGTGTGTTCCCCTGCTATCTGTCCCCTCAGGAGTTGGAGAACTGAAAGAGAGCACCAACTGCAGCAGGCCCATCAAAAATTCGTTTGAAGTGTAATATGCTTCCCTGTCCCACTAGAATGCTAGCTGCATGGCTACAACCGCTAATATCTTCTTAGGAGAATTGATTAATCTACACCTTCAGCCAATTCAAAGTGCCTAGGGTAAGCCTACATTAGGTTTTTCCTATTCACAGCTCTCATCAATAGCCCTGTCTCATTTTAATTGTATGTCCTATTCCAGTCCTCAGAATCCTCGTCCTGAAGAGACCCTGTAACACGAGAGGGTCAAAACGTTGTAGACAACAAAGTAAGGGAGAGTCCCAGAATACTAGAAACAATCTCTAGAATTATGTATTAAACCCATGTCTCCCATAGGACCTCCCTTACCATACCAAGAACCAGTTGCTCTTTTTATTGTCACTGTAAATGTCTTCACTGTTGGTTATGGTCACTACACTGGGGCACATCAGTCACATTTTTTTACCTTGTATATAGTATGAATACATAGTATAATTCTTTTTCCTAGTACTGTTTTTTGCAAATAAAATTACACCCATTTTTGGGCACAACAGAAATCCTGTTGTATGTGGGCTTTTTCTAATTCGCTTTCTTTTTTTCTATTTCTGTGATTGATTTGTTACGACAACCTATGAAATATTAGTGTTGGAATGTTATACTCTTTCACTCTAATTGCGTTTCTTATTTAGATGCAATAAAATAATACTCCTTGCGCATATTCATTTCTTTGTTGTAATAAGTTCCTTGTGAACAAATGTTTTTTTTCTGTTTAGATATACTCAGTTCACAGGGACATATGGTTCACTCTTGTTTTTGTTATAAGCAACAATTGGAGGCAGTCAAAGAGAAAACATCCTCATAAAGGGCCCTTGAGAAGAGGAGATGGCTTTGGGGTAGAAAAATGCTGAGACAGAGAGAGTCTTTTGCAACTGGCGGGGCAGACGCATAGAAAGCCTTAGCAAAGTAGAATGCAGAGGCTGAGACGGCCTTCGAAGAAAAGAAAATATTGCTGGCTCATGAGATAAGCCAGAAGGAACTAGACCAAACAGCTTAGAGGGTCCAGTAGTAATGGTGGTAGTGACAACTCAGTGTCTAAAGGAAACAGGAGGGTCCACACCCTAAAGACCTGAGGCCAGATCTAGTAACATTTGATACAAATCAACTCAACAGAGAATTTGCTGAACTGCCTCAAATGGAGAAAGCAGGAATGCACCATAATTACTAACATATGGCACATTACTGTTCTCTGTATTGGCGTCCTTGTGGCTGCCAAGCGGCAATGCAGGCCCCCTTGCATCATAGTATATGGGTGCTTGCGTTACAGGCAGGATTGTTTTTGTGTGGAAGCGACACCATCCTGCACTAAAACAGTCCTCAGAGGAATTTTCCTCCTTCTATGTGTGCTGCAGAATGCAGCACATGAAGAGAGAGGAAATGACAAGGAGAAATAAATAAATGTCTACTTGTTACACCTCACTTGGGAATGTATAGCATTTTTGACACATTTCCAGGTTTTGTAGTCTTAGTGAATCAGGAAATTATCCAAAAACTGTGGGTGGATGTGTGGGAACACCCACAATCCACCCATTGAATGCCTTCCCAATGTAGATTTATGCAAGTCAGTGACCTGCAGTGCTTTGAGTTACTCAAAATTTACTGTGCCACACAAGGTGTCTCTGGGTGAAATAGTAAATTTGCATTGGCTAGTGTCACCTTTGGCGACACAAGCCATTAATAAATCTGGGCACTGGTACCTTGTTAAGTGTTGCCAGATGATATTGACAAGTGGTTTACTGCATATAAGTTAGTCTTGTGGCTGCATAGGGTCCCAGAAGAGGACTGGAGGACTAGTCTCTGGAAGAATATGTCAATTAATGAGAGGGATACTTGTTGGGTGTAGAGGTAGCTGACCAGGCGTCTTATGTTCTAATGAAGGCAGCCCTTGTCAACAAGTTTGGTCTAACCACTGAGTGTAGATGAAAATCCTAGGACAGTCCAAAACAGTCTGACTAGCCATGGGATGATTTTGTGAAATGCTCTAGGAAGGCACTGAATGGTTGGGTGAGGGGCAGCAATGTGAGTGATGTTGATGGGTGGTTTATTCTCAGTAATTGATTTACAGAGCTGTGCCAACACCTGATAAGCTCATTGAAAATAGAATTCCCGCTACATGTCCTAAGATGAGAGGAAGGCCGCCGAACACAGAATGCACGAGATTTGGAAAAATGCAGAGCACTGCTTCAAATGGTGCTAACAGTCCTGAAAAAATCGTCTTAAATACATGTGCGATGCCGCTGGTATCAGACATGTTTAAGATTTGGTTTAACATTTCTGCGAAACGCACTGAGCAGTTTGTTGATAATAATGCATGTATCTCTGCAGAAGACCTTGCTACTTGCAGATCATACGTTTCTCTAGACGAGGTCAGTGGCACTTTTTTCTGTAAAAGAATGGTTTTCATTCTGCTTAAAGTATCAATTCGTAGAGAAGAGATATTCAGTGAAGGCCATATAGCCGTCTCCCTTTCTTTCTCTGTTTTTGGATACAATACTTGCATACAACAAGTGACCGTGGACGACACAGTTACGAGATAACTTTTTCCTGGCAACATGCCACAACAGCTGTGATCATTCAACATAACGTAACTACCATTGGATAGCTGCCTGAAAACCGGTAATATCGTAGGAGAGGGTGAAGCGTGCAGGTGGCATGAAAGGTTATTTGCAGAACCGTCACAGGCCCCGTGTAAATTAACTTCATTGCACAGAAGTGTACCACTTAGTGATTTTTTGCAATTATTACCACTAAGGAAAACTTCATGTCCCCCATTCCAACACTTGTGTGTATATGGTAAAACCCAGGTCGACCTAATGTATTCTTTACCCAACCTTTCATACAGACCCGCTGGTATATGCTCTAGACAATACTGAAACCGTAATGTCGTGACTGGAATTGAAATGGAGCCATGAATTATCCACTCAATCACAGGTTTCTCGGAAACTGTCAATTTTAATCTATCTAGTTTTTCAATGCTCTGCACCGTATAGTCTGCTCCTCTTTGTGCCAGAGAGATTTGATTATCTGTAAGGTTAAATACAGCAAACAATGACGTTGTATTGATTAGATGCCATGGCACATATCCAGAACGCACATTTTGTAACGTCCAGCCTAACAGCATGATGGAACGCAATTGAGACTGACCATGTTGTAACTTTAGTAAGTCTTGTTCTATGATGTCTACAGCAGATGACACGATGCTGTCCATAGAATATATTCTTGAGGACTGAGTCATTAACCCATTGTCCACTACAGAGAGTGCTTTCTCCAAATTAATACGATCAATTTCTCGTATTTTTTCTGCAGTTTCTATTTGCGTCACTTTCCAAGCTTCGTTGTATGCCGCATATATACCGGCGTATATGAAACATTTTTGCCTTGGCTTGCGAGGTCCCATTAAGAAATCTCGCAAATCATTGCTTTCTTTAAGTAAAGATAAGTGTTGTTTCATTTCTGGAAGTGTAGATTTCTGAAGCCATTCAAGGCAAAGCTTCCCTACACTGTAAGTAGTTACCATCCCTGGATGTTGTCTCTGGGAATATCTTGGATCTGGCCTATTCCATCTGAATCCTTGTGACTTGTTCAGGAATCTTTCATGACAGTTATTAGTGTCTGTTTGCCAGATTAACCATTTTTTCCAGTTAGGATCAGTTCTGTTCTGTTTTAATATAAGTTACGTCTACCTCCTCATCCAAGCGTTATTACTGTCCGGTGCAGGTTTTGGTAGGGACGGTTTATTTAAATCTTTTATCTTAGCTAAGCCAAGACAAGAAGTCTGTTGAACAGTGTTATTTAAATACAAAACTTGTTCTGGTATAATGCAGGCTCTGAATAGTGCTTCTAAACCTTGTACCTGCCAATCTTTCGTGCCCCAGACAGTTTTTGTCTCGATGTTGTCTTTCCAGTAGTCATACCCTAAAGTAGACAGTTGAGCATAAAAGTTTGCAGAATACATTTGTTTAATATTGGTCAACATTGTTTTCATTCCTGTGTCATTTATATTTTTAAAATAAAACATTTCTGGATTTGTAACATTAAACCCTGTAAAGTATGGACATTTTTCATAGAATTTTCTCGAACTGCCTTTTGGCGGTGTTGGACAATGTTCCCATGGATTGTAATAAAACACATTTCTAGGGCTTGCAGATTTATGCAAATAATGATGACCATAATGATTAAAACAATACATGTGTTCATAATCTGATGACCCTTCTAAGAAGTCATGTTCTGTAAATTTCGCTGACATTTCTAAATCTTTCATCATGTTGTTAATAGTATCAAAGTCCCATTCATCAGAAAATTTACTGGGTGTGACAAAATCACTCAAAGAAACCTTAAATTGGTGTAGAAGCTTCAGAAGCTCAACCAGACCATAGATGTCATAATCAGTTCTGTCCCATGCTATACCACCAAGTATAGGAACGGCTGTGATGTTCACTGCTGACAGTCCCCTTTTTTCACTATGAGATGATTTGTAAGGTTTCAGGACCAAGTTGATTTTCTTACTTGCTGTGTCCATAGTAATTCCATCAATCATCCTTCCCAAGCTCAATACTAGCACGAGCCAGAGCAAGAGGAAAAGTACACCCAATCCAATCCAAAATTCCACCCATGGTGAAACCAGATGTGTCTTTTCTAGTAGAAGAAGGAGTTCTGTTACTTTTACTTTGAGAGTTTTCTTTGCTGTCTCATCTTCAGGTTCACTGGGATCCTCAGAAAAGTTATCAAAGTTGATAAAGTAGCCAGAAGCAGTTCTGTCAATTGTTGGGATCGCATCAGGATTACTTGAAATCACTGGAGCTGTTTCTTGTTTCGCCATGTTTGTATAGTCAGATGTCACATCATTGTAGACAGGCGTTTCTTGATGAACTGTTATTTGGGTTTCCAGAGGTACAAGTTCCATGGCTTTGTTGCATAGTCCTTCTTTTCTTACTGCAGGTTTATCAAAGGTGATAAGTCTTTCAGTGTGAACCTGTTGAATAGTAGCTAGGTTTGGTATTCTGTAAGCATGGGCGTAAAATCCGTTCCGCTCGCGGATTTTTCGGATTTTCGGCAAATTCGCAATCCGCGAACTCTCGCGAATTTGTCGAAAATCCGTGAATTCGCTCGCGGCGGATTTTTTGCTTGGTGATAAAATATTGCGGCACGCGGCGTGGTGCACGGCGTTCACTTTCCATCATTAAGCGTTTGCCGAGTTGTTTTTCTCGATCATATTTTGCGAGTGCTGCGCCATTTTGGATCTTGCTGCGGGATCCCGCGGGAGTTTGGCGCCCGCGAATACGTAATCGCGGCTTGCCACCTTCCGCGAGAGTTTGCAATTGCGAACACGTAGTTGCGGCGGACAGGAACAATCTCGCACTCGCGAAATAGAGATTTTGCAATTCAGCACAAGAAATCCACCAGCAAACAGGATAAACCTTCAGAAAATGATGATTTTTATCAGAATAACTGCTCAGGTTGACATTTGCATGGCCTTTTTTTTGCAAGGAGTCCATTTTTGGGGGGGGGGGGAGGAAGTGCCCCACAGTCTCCAACTTCCTGTCCCTGGGGTGTACTGTTGATGTGGACTGGCCATGTGGGTGGTGGTGGTGGTGGCCATCTTGAGTGCTGGCTGGTACAGGCAACATGTGCTTGGGGTCCAAGGGGCCATTTTGAAGAGAGGCAGTGTCTGAGGCCTGCACTTATTTTGCCTACTTTTCATCCATTATCCCCAGGGGTAGTGAGTGTTGCATGGGCCTAGTCTTTCTGTGGGGTGTCTTCTTGAATTTAAACACCATTGAGGCCATGGATGGGCTGGGATTGTGCTGATTTTTGTTGTTTTTGTCGTTTTTTTGGGGCTGTTGGTGGGGCCCTTTGCCCAGGGGTGGTGAGTGTTGCATGGGCCTAGTCTTTCTGTGGGGTGTCTTCTTGAATTTAAACATCATTGAGGCCATGGATGGGCTGGGATTGTGCTGATTTTTGTGTTTTTTGTCGTTTTTTTGGGGCTGCAGGTGTGGCCTTTAGCCCAGGGGTAGTGGTGCATGGACTGAGTGTGCCTGTGGTGTGGTCTCACTCTCTTTAATGTAAACATCCTGGATGGCATTGGATTGTGGTGATTTTTGGGTGTTTTTCTGTTTTTTTGGGGTGTACTGTTGATGTGGACTGGCCATGTGGGTGGTGGTGGTGGTGGCCATCTTGAGTGCTGGCTGGTACAGGCAACATGTGCTTGGGGTGCAAGGGACCATTTTGAAGAGAGGCAGTGTCTGAGGCCTGCACTTATTTTGCCTACTTTTCTTGCATTATGCCCAGGGGTAGTGAGTGTTGCATGGGCCTAGTCTTTCTGTGGGGCGTCTTCTTGAATTTAAACACCATTGAGGCCATGGATGGGCTGGGATTGTGCTGAATTTTGTGGTTTTTGTCGTTTTTTGGGGCTGCTGGTGGGGCCCTTTGCCCAGGGGTGGTGAGTGTTGCATGGGCCTAGTCTTTCTGTGGGGTGTCTTCTTGAATTTAAACATCATTGAGGCCATGGATGGGCTGGGATTGTGCTGATTTTTGGGTTTTTGTCGTTTTTTTGGGGCTGCTGGTGTGGCCTTTTGCCCAGGGGTAGTGGTGCATGGACTGAGTGTGCCTGTGGTGTGGTCTCACTCTCTTTAATGTAAACATCCTGGATGGCATTGGATTGTGGTGATTTTTGGGTGTTTTTCTGTTTTTTTGGGGTGTACTGTTGGTGTGGACTGGCCATGTGGGTGGTGGTGGTGGTGGCCATCTTGAGTGCTGGCTGGTACAGGCAACATGTGCTTGGGGTGCAAGGGGCCATTTTGAAGAGAGGCAGTGTCTGAGGCCTGCACTTATTTTGCCTACTTTTCATCCATTATGCCCAGGGGTAGTGAGTGTTGCATGGGCCTAGTCTTTCTGTGGTGTGTCTTCTTGAATTTAAACATCATTGAGGCCATGGATGGGCTGGGATTGTGCTGATTTTTGTGTTTTTTGTCGTTTTTTTGGGGCTGCAGGTGTGGCCTTTTGCCCAGGGGTAGTGGTGCATGGACTGAGTGTGCCTGTGGTGTGGTCTCACTCTCTTTAATGTAAACATCCTGGATGGCATTGGATTGTGGTGATTATTGGGTGTTTTTCTGTTTTTTTGGGGTGTACTGTTGATGTGGACTGGCCATGTGGGTGGTGGTGGGGGTGGCCATCTTGAGTGCTGGCTGGTACAGGCAACATGTGCTTGGGGTGCAAGGGACCATTTTGAAAAGAGGCAGTGTCTGAGGACTGCACTTATTTTGCCTACTTTTCATCCATTATCCCCAGGGGTAGTGAGTGTTGCATGGGCCTAGTCTTTCTGTGGGGTGTCTTCTTGAATTTAAACACCATTGAGGCCATGGATGGGCTGGGATTGTGCTGAATTTTGTTGTTTTTGTCGTTTTTTAGGGCTGCTGGTGGGGCCCTTTGCCCAGGGGTGGTGAGTGTTGCATGGGCCTATTCTTTATGTGGGGTGTCCTCTTGAATTTAAACACCATTGAGGCCATGGATGGGCTGGGATTGTGCTGTTTTTTGTGTTTTTCGTCGTTTTTTTGGGGCTGCTGGTGTGGCCTTTTGCCCAGGGGTAGTGGTGCATGGACTGAGTGTGCCTGTGGGGGTCTCACTCTCTTTAATGTAAACATCCTGGATGGCATTGGATTGTGGTGATTTTTGGGTGTTTTTCAGTTTTTTTGGGGTGTACTGTTGATGTGGACTGGCCATGTGGGTGGTAGTGGTGGCCATCTTGAGTGCTGGCTGGTACAGGCAACATGTGCTTGGGGTGCAAGGGGCCATTTTGAAAAGAGGCAGTGTCTGAGGCCTGCACTTATTTCGCCTACTTTTCATCCATTATGCCCAGGGGTAGTGAGTGTTGCATGGGCCTAGTCTTTCTGTGGGGTGTCTTGAATGTAAACATCATGGATGGCATGGGATTGTGCTGATTTTTCTGTGTTTTTCGATTTTTTGGGGTGTATAACTGAACTGATGTTCCTCTGTCTTCCATTGCTTTTAGGTGCACAAGACTCAAGAGAACCACCAGTGCCAGCAAGAAGTCCTGCAGCGGTGTGTGTGTGCAGCATAACGTCACGTGACGTCACGTCTGGACACAGACAACTCTGCAACTCGTGCAACTGCTGCCTGCTGTTCTGACCTGCTCTGAAGAAGATGGCCCCAAAAAAAGTTACCAGTAGCTCCTCTAGCAAGAAAGTTGCCAGTAAGGAGCAGAAGAAGCAAGTTACCAAGGAGACTGGTGTGCCGGCCGCCCCTTTTTTTGGGAGTAAAAAAAAAGTATGCCTGCAGCAGCAGCGGGATCTGCTGGGGACCAAGCTGGGAGCAGCACCCCCGCTCCATTGGACTCAGTGCCACCACCACCACCACGCCAACTTAAGTCCAAGCCCTTCACTGCTGCAGAGGCACTTAGTCTAGTTGTTCAATCACCATCGACCAGTGATGTTGGCTCATCGCAAGAAAGTAGCAGCAATGTCCCTCAATCAACACAGCTTGTTGTAACTCATCTGACGAGTGTTGAACAACCACAGCCGCAACAAAAACCACATGTGCAACTACAAGCCCAAGTACATGTGGAAGGAGAGGCAGCGCAAGGAGATGCGCAAGCAGAGGTGCATGGAGGGTCACAAGTGCCCACAATAGTTGTTCCTCCCGAAGTAGGGGCACATCAGGAAATCGACAATCAAGGCGAGGTATCATTTGAGGAAGACATTCCTCCTGATGATCATTCATTCTCTTCCACACCCCTTGCAAGGAAGAGATCAAGGGTGGTGTCTACATCTTCTTCAAGCACACCTCCTTCTGATGATACGGATCAAAATTGGGAACCAGCACCACTGCCGTCTGAGAGTGAGGCACATGATCTGACAAAGGTAGTTAAGCGTAAAAGGAAGCTCGTCCAAAGTCTCAGAGTTATGGAGTGTGATGATGAGGCTCAACAAGAAGTGGCGGATACTGCTGCTGATGAAGACTCTGACAACGACGACCCAGTCATCATAAAGGTCACTGCAGCCCCAGCGGGCATGCAGCAAACAGACATTTTGACCCTAGCCCGAAAAGCTGCTGAGCGTGATGATGATGATGTTGTCGACGAGGAGGCAGTGGAAACACCACAATCATTGGAGTTAAGTAGTACACCAACTCGTACCGCTTCCATATTTCTTTCTCACAAGAAGGGACCTCCATCCACTTCGACCTTAATTAGCGGCGGTGAAAGTGCACAACGTACAAAAGTTGGGCAATCCAGATCCTCCACTTCATCTGGCATTAGCAGCATGACCACCACCACCAGTATCGCCGCCTCCTCCGGCCCCCACAGACACTTCAAGTCCCCAGTTTGGGACTTCTTTACTGTTTGCCCAAAAAGGGAAAAGTTCGCCATTTGTACCATTTGTAAGGTTGCAGTTAGTCGTGGTAAGTTTGGTACCAACTATGGTACCGGAGGCCAGAGAAGTCATCTTAGGAGACAGCACACTGTCCAATGGTTTGCGCACCTAAAGGCGATCAAGGAAGCCTGAATTGGAAGTCAAGAAAACGTTGATGTTTCATCTGATGATGACGAGGAGGAAGAAGACGTGTCAAACACTTCACTTACACCCAGTACCCCTGTCAGCAGTACACCCCATGTGAGGCACACTAAGAGTGTTGGAGCGAGTGAGACACCAACGCGAAAAAATTCACCAGCGAGCATAATTGGGTCAAAGAAGTCATTATCATCCCGTAAATGCTTGGTCCAGGGCAACATTAGAACCATGTTTTGTTCAGACGCGCCATATGAATGCAACCACCCACTGACGCGTCTGTATAACACTAAGCTGGCTAAAATGCTAGCTGTGGACCTTCTCCCTTTTTCTTTTGTAGAAGCGGTAGGTTTTCTAGAATTAGTGGCAGCGCTCTGCCCTAAATGGAAGGTTCCTAGCCGGTTCTATTTTGCCAGAGTTGCGGTTCCAGCACTACATGAAGATGTGCTGGAGGTGATTGGGGCAGCTTTGCAGAAGAGTGCTGTTCACACTACACATCTGACAACAGACATGTGGACCAGTGGCGCAGGCGCTGATTACATGTGCATCACTGCACACTGGGTCTCTTTTTCAGGGGTTAAAGCAAAGCTAAACGCAGGTGTTGACCCGGACCAAGTTTTTAAAGCTGCTCGGAAACATGCAACACTAGCCATGTTTGGCTTGGAGAAAAGTCACACAGCACGAACCATTTTGGATGAGTTTAACAAAAAGGTCTTTCACTGGCTGTCCCAAAAAAAAACGCCAGATTGGTTATGTTTCCACGGATAATGGCGCCAATGTAGTTAAGACAAAATAGAAACAAGTTCATAATCAACTTGTATACCTAGGCACAAGTATAAGCTGTCCATCAGCATGAATTTTCCAAGACACAGTTTATCAATAGATCATTCCAAAGTTTTTCTTTATTATTCATCCATGTTTGGTAACGACATCCAAATGTTACTTCACATTTAATATCCAGCCAAACAGATTAGCCATTTCATATTTTCAATTAATTGATCAAAGATTGGCCTCCCATGGCCTCCCAATGCATTTCGGCGCCAGCCTGCGCCTTTGTCAAGGGATCTGTAAGTTCAAATGTCAATAATTAATACTACGTCCTGAGCGACCAACAAAGCTGCATGCTCACTGCACTATATGCTAACTGCGCTTATTAACTAGTGTGTTAAGGGAACTATTTAAGTTTCTGGTCATATTACTGTGTAGATATCAGGTTAACAATAGATGCCTTTACGCGCGCTAAGTACGTGAAAAAACCTCAAACATATGATGCGATCGCAGCCCGAAGGGTGGACCGACTAAATATGGGAAAAGCTGTAAGCGGGTAACTGGAACCCTTAAATAACGGAAGGTAAATAACCGGTGTCAAGGAGCCTCCTACGAATGTGAAGGAAGCAAAGGGGGATAAAGTTCAGGTTTGAACAATCCGCCCGAAGTTCCTGGTGGCTGTTTAAAGCTGACGCTGCTAAGCGGCGTTATCTACCAAGGTGACGGGTAATTTAAAAAACGGGCTTACCGGAATGAGTGGAGAACCGCTCACAGAGGTCTGCTACGCGCGGATGCAAGCATCACGGAGTGGCAGGAAACGTGTAGCGGAAATGGGTGGGGGGAGTTAGTCTCACGGCTGCTGCGCTAAGAATTATGGGACTTGTATGCTAATGAAGGCATTAAATGAAAACATTAAATTGAAACAACAAAACAAAGCTTATCATGCAATACAGTAATCAGCAAAGGATTAATACAGTTACAAATAACAAAGAAGTTCCACCCTTTCATTAAGGCCAAACGGTTTTAAAGATTTAAGACGATAAATCCAGTAGTTCTCTCTCTTTAAGAGTTGTGTTTTGTTGTTGATACCTTCCTGCTTGTCCACTATTTCCAAAATGCATGCTTTCAATGCTGAAATGTCGTGTTGAGCTTCCATGAAATGTGTGGCAACCGTGGATTTGAGCATTTTTGTACGGATATTACTTTTATGTTCATTGAGTCGAATTTTTAATTTGCGCTCTGTGTGGCCAACATAGTGTAATTTGCAAGGGCAACTCAATATGTAAATAACATTCATCGAGTCACATGTACCATTAACTCGCAAGCTGATGTTGTCTTTAAACTCGGGTGGTGATAGGTTGTTGCCTTTCATAATATTGCCACAGTTATTACAGTTCATGCATGGCAGGGTCCCTTTCCATATGGAGTATGGATTAGTCTTTGGTCTCGTTTTCAGAAGTTGACCCAAATTTTTCGAACGTGTGTGTGCAAACAGCGGCTCTTGTTCAAATGCTCCCTTGAAATCCGGCTCTATTTTCAGTATTGACCAATGTTTCCTTATAATGTTTTTAAAGGCTAGACTGGCTGTAGAGAATTTGCTCACACATGTTATGCGTTGCTCTTTAGAAACTGGTTTAGTGGTAAATAAAGTATCTCTCGTTATGTCCTTAATTCCTGCACTTGCTTCATTCAAAACTGTTGCGGGATAACCTCTTTTCTGGAACCGTGTGGACATTTCCAACATTTGGACTTCTGCTGTTTGTGGTTCCGAGACGACTCTTTTGACCCTCATAAGTTGTGAAAACGGCAAATGTCTTTTTAATGCTGAGGGGTGGAAGCTGTGAAAACTCAATAAGTTATTACGGTCAGTGTTCTTTCTGTATAAAGTGGTATCGAAGTTCGACTCACTGCGGATGACATTAACATCTAGAAAATTAATGTTGTTTTCTTGGATATCCCAGGTAAACTTAATACGTTCATCAATTAAGTTCAATTTGGCAATTTCTGTAGATAGAATGTCTTTGGCACCCTCCCAAACAATGAAAATGTCATCGATGAAGCGGACATAAAGTTTAGTGTGTTCCTTCCATATTGTCTGACTCAAAATGTTTATCTCCTCGTAATTCCTCATAAAAATATTCGCGTAGGTCGGTGCAGCCGAATTTCCCATGGCTGTACCACTCTTTTGGACATACCATCGCTCTCCATGTTTAAAATAGCTGTGCATGAGGGTGAACTCTAAAAGTTCCATCAGAAAAACTTTCATGGCATCTTCATAGTTACTGTTTAACAACACTTTTTCCACTGCCTCTATGCCTGCTAGATGTGGTATAGACGTATATAGTGCTTGGACGTCTATGGTTGCCATGTAAATATGTTGGTCTCTGGTCATTTTGATTGTTGCCAATTTTTTTAGAAAGTCTGTAGTGTCTTTGATGTAAGACTGAGCTTCCACTGCAAACGGTTGGAGGTACTTGTCGAGGAATTTCCCCACTGGTTCATGAACACTCTTGACAGTAGATACTATAGGTCTACATGGTGGTTTAAATAAGTTCTTATGAATTTTGGGCGTCATATAAAATGACGGGCTTCGAGGATCCATTTGTGTAAGATATTGTTTAGTTTTCTCTTTGATGATGCCGTTATCCATTGCTTTGTTCAAAATTTGAGATAGGATATCCTGTATTTCTCTAGTAGGATTGTATGAAATGCTCATATATAAGTTGGTATCTTGCAGGTGTTCCCTAATTTGTGATTCATAATATGACCGGTCCATAATAACTAGTGCTCCACCTTTATCAGCTTTCTGACATAGTATAGTTTCGTCCTCACTAATATTTCTGATAATCTTCAATTCGCCCGATGATATATTTGTATACTTCTTATGATGGAAGTTAATTGATTGCAAGTCCTGTTTGCAAAGAGTCTCAAATAAATCTATAGCCTTGTGGCTTACGGGTGCCATGTAGTTACTTTGAACTTTGAGTCCTTTGAGTTCATCTGATTGTGTTTCTCTGACATCTGCTACAACGTTATCAAAGACATTTCTGAGGCGCAATTTGCGGGTGAGCTTGAACAAGCTCACTTCTAATTCAAGGACATCTGTTCCCGTTGTGGGTATAAAGGACATACCTTTCTGTAAAGTGTTCATTTCTTTGTGAGATAAGGTTTTTCGAGAAATGTTGATCACTAAATTATCTTCATCCATTACAGCTGTTGCTATTTCCTCCTCTTGGGTTTTTCTCTCGTGGTTGATACGTCTTTTTCCTTTTCTGTATTTGTTTCCCCTCCTGGGTCTGCCCTTTTGTCTGGGCCTGACTCTAAAAAAGGCGTCTGTGTAGAAGTTGTCGGGGTTTCTTTAGGTGCCTGTGTCTGTACCTTATGAAGTCTAGTCTGTGCTGACGTATCACTCCCTGTGGAAGAAGTATCCGTTTGTGAATTTTCTCCTTTATTTTGCCTTCTTCTGGCATAGACTTCCGCCCATGAATAAACTTCCTCGAGTTTATAGTCAAGAGTATCACGACGATACTTTCTGATTTTTCGTTCGTTGACTTCTTGTGTATGTTTTGCTAATTGCTGGGTAATATCTTCTAATGTTTTAGAAAGTTCCTCCGAACTCATAAATTTGTTCAGTTCTTCTTTAACTCCCGCAATTTCCGTGTTCAGCTCCTCTAGTATTTTTGATAACTCCTCTATAATCAACAGGATTAAGTCAAGACTACACTTGTTCAAAATAGCATACCGTTTGTCGACAAATTGTTTACTATTCTTACATAACGATGGTTTTAGAGGGATTCTGAGTCCTCTTGGAATCCGTTGGGATTTATGGTACCTAATTAAGGTACTTGCATGAAGTCTTTGGTTTATTGTTTTCCTTGTTAAATATAACAGTTGCTTAATATGCTGCTCTTTAGTTTTGTTGGTGGCAAACTCTGTAGTATCTTCTTGTATTAAAGAATATATGCGTGCACTAGCTTCTGCATCAAATGCGAACGTATCCGCCCTGCTTTCAGTCATGTGGGTAATTTCTTCATATTGCATGATTATTCAATGGCGTGCTTCGAACCTAGTGAGTAGGCACGTATATAAATCACAAAAGTTTGAAAGATTCGAGCACTGCAAAGTGTGATTGAAATTTAGTAACGATTACTGTGCTCCAGGAACACCCTCTACTCCGGGGTGAGCATTATCATAGACAAAATAGAAACAAGTTCATAATCAACTTGTATACCTAGGCACAAGTATAAGCTGTCCATCAGCATGAATTTTCCAAGACACAGTTTATCAATAGATCATTCCAAAGTTTTTCTTTATTATTCATCCATGTTTGGTAACGACATCCAAATGTTACTTCACATTTAATATCCAGCCAAACAGATTAGCCATTTCATATTTTCAATTAATTGATCAAAGATTGGCCTCCCATGGCCTCCCAATGCATTTCGGCGCCAGCCTGCGCCTTTGTCAAGGGATCTGTAAGTTCAAATGTCAATAATTAATACTACGTCCTGAGCGACCAACAAAGCTGCATGCTCACTGCACTATATGCTAACTGTGCTTATTAACTAGTGTGTTAAGGGAACTATTTAAGTTTCTGGTCATATTACTGTGTAGATATCAGGTTAACAATAGATGCCTTTACGCGCGCTAAGTACGTGAAAAAACCTCAAACATATGATGCGATCGCAGCCCGAAGGGTGGACCGACTAAATATGGGAAAAGCTGTAAGCGGGTAACTGGAACCCTTAAATAACGGAAGGTAAATAACCGGTGTCAAGGAGCCTCCTACGAATGTGAAGGAAGCAAAGGGGGATAAAGTTCAGGTTTGAACAATCCGCCCGAAGTTCCTGGTGGCTGTTTAAAGCTGACGCTGCTAAGCGGCGTTATCTACCAAGGTGACGGGTAATTTAAAAAACGGGCTTACCGGAATGAGTGGAGAACCGCTCACAGAGGTCTGCTACGCTACGTTTCCTGCCACTCCGTGATGCTTGCATCCGCGCGTAGCAGACCTCTGTGAGCGGTTCTCCACTCATTCCGGTAAGCCCGTTTTTTAAATTACCCGTCACCTTGGTAGATAACGCCGCTTAGCAGCGTCAGCTTTAAACAGCCACCAGGAACTTCGGGCGGATTGTTCAAACCTGAACTTTATCCCCCTTTGCTTCCTTCACATTCGTAGGAGGCTCCTTGACACCGGTTATTTACCTTCCGTTATTTAAGGGTTCCAGTTACCCGCTTACAGCTTTTCCCATATTTAGTCGGTCCACCCTTCGGGCTGCGATCGCATCATATGTTTGAGGTTTTTTCACGTACTTAGCGCGCGTAAAGGCATCTATTGTTAACCTGATATCTACACAGTAATATGACCAGAAACTTAAATAGTTCCCTTAACACACTAGTTAGAAAAGCGCAGTTAGCATATAGTGCAGTGAGCATGCAGCTTTGTTGGTCGCTCAGGACGTAGTATTAATTATTGACATTTGAACTTACAGATCCCTTGACAAAGGCGCAGGCTGGCGCCGAAATGCATTGGGAGGCCATGGGAGGCCAATCTTTGATCAATTAATTGAAAATATGAAATGGCTAATCTGTTTGGCTGGATATTAAATGTGAAGTAACATTTGGATGTCGTTACCAAACATGGATGAATAATAAAGAAAAACTTTGGAATGATCTATTGATAAACTGTGTCTTGGAAAATTCATGCTGATGGACAGCTTATACTTGTGCCTAGGTATACAAGTTGATTATGAACTTGTTTCTATTTTGTCTATGATAATGCTCACCCCGGAGTAGAGGGTGTTCCTGGAGCACAGTAATCGTTACTAAATTTCAATCACACTTTGCAGTGCTCGAATCTTTCAAACTTTTGTGGCCAATGTAGTTAAGGCCATGGCGCTGGGTGACTATTTCAGAGTGCCGTGTTTGGCGCACTGTATCAACCTGGTAGTTCAAAAATTCTTGAGTGATAAAGACAGTCCAGCGTGCGAGGTAATGGCCACCTGCCGAAAAATGTGCAACCATTTCAGCCATTCTTTTAAGGCCCGGAAGCATCTGAGGAGCCTGCTACATGACCGTCGAATGCCAGTGAAAGCACTCATCCAGGAGGAGGCAACACGTTGGAACTCAACCTTCTACATGCTTGAGCATCTGTATGAGCAGTATACGATACTCGATCACTATTTCTTAACACTGGGTACAGCTCAGAAGGACCTGAGGATGGATGCGGCGCACTGGGAAATAGTTAAAAGCCTGACAGAAATGCTTCGTCCTTTTGAGGTCTTCACGCGTGCAGTCAGCAAGGAGGACTGTAATTTGGGAAAAGCTATCCCATTGTTGTGCATGCTGGAGCACCAACTGAAGGCGGTGTCTTCTGAGTTAGAAAAAGATGAAAAAAACAAAGACCCTTTTGTTTTGTCGGAGAAATTATTAGAGCGCCTACGTAGTGATGAACGTCTTAAAATGATCAACTCAGAAAAGCATTACATTTGTGCTACTATTCTGGATCCACGCTACAAAAAGGCGCTGGCAGGCCAAGCATTCTTTGCTTTTGCTGATGAAGATGTTAAAAAGTACAAACGTTGGCTAGCCTGGTCAGCCAAGAGGTTTGAAAAAGAACGGCAGGATATTGAAGGAGAAGGCAGTACATAAGCATCAGCATCAGCAGGCCATCCCCAGTCAAAAGAATCCACTTCTGCACCTGTGGCTGTGGCACAAGTGACCTCTCAGCCGTTAAAGACACCGGCAACCGGATCATCTGCACCACACACAAGAGTAACATTGGCTGCTGAAGAGGATTGGCTAACTTTGCTTGGGTATGGTTCTCGAAAAAAGGTCGCAAGCACTGCAAAAAGTAAGCAAAGTGGAGGAACCGTTGAGGACCTTGAGTCGATGGTGCAGGACTATCTGAATGACTCAACAGAGGTCTTTCTTAATGATGAGCCATTTCAGTATTGGCATGGGAAAAAACAATTGTGGCCACAGCTCTCCAACCTGGTTATAAACTACTTGTCTTGTCCACTCGCAAGTGTGTCTTCTGAACGTGTTTTCAGTGCTGCTGGTGGCATTGTAACTCCCAAACGGAGACGCCTCTCACCCAAAAATATGGAGAGGCTAACAATGATCAAGATGAATCAGCACCTCATACCACCAGATTACAAAGTACGAGAAAGCACGCCGCATGAAGACGAGGAGGACAGCAACGTAGATGAGGGAATTTTTTCTCTGTTCGGTGACGCTGACCTCATCCTGCTTGAATTCGCAGAGTATGATGACGAACTCTAATTCTTATTCCCTAACACCGAGCCCTGAAAATGAGACAACGAATCAATAACTTTCTTTTTCGTCCTTATTCACTTTTATTCCTGTGTGTCTGTCTTTCTTTGTTTTGCACAGTTAATTTAATTCAAACTTTAATCACCTAATCACAAAAACAAGCCCATCAGCAGAACTGTCTTCACTTGTTTGCTTAATGATTTGAAGGTGCCGCAGTCTACATTCCTTAGGTTCACAAGTTCAGAAGAACATACTCCTCTATCCTCCTCCTCCAGACTCCTATTTCCCTCAAAGCAGAGGGCTGGATTACGCCCAATGAAGAAAGACTCAGCACTTGTGGAGGTGTTCTACTTCTTTGCGGGTGAGTTGACGGCTCTAGGCCCATTGCTGTGAAGCTCTAATAACGGATAAAAGTGTTTTGGACCAAATGTGAGGCGGAAATTTCTTGCCGTTTTTGCTGACTTGCTTGCCTTTGAGGTGCTCTTTGGCGGGGTTATGGGTGTTTGTGGGTGACTTTTGGGGTCTGGGTGCACTGCTGCGACAGTCTAATCTTGATTGCATTTGCTTTTCAGGAAATCCGTGGTGGAAAACAGGAGTTATGATGATGACCTAGCTGCACAGCACGTTTGGACCGAAGGCCGAGAGATATTGTAAGTATGAGATTTTGCTTTTTGGCTGTTTGGGGGTGTTGTCGCGTGCTTTTTTGCGGGTGGGTTGGCGGGTCTGGGGCATTCCTGGGAAGGTCGAATACCGGATAGAAGTGGTTTGGACAAAATCCATGCAGAATTTTTTTTTGCTATTTCTTCTGACATCTTGCTCAATGTAGCGTTTTCGGGGGCCTGTTTGGGGGGCTTCCTGGTGTTTGTGGGTGGGTTTTGGTGTCTCTGTAGGAGCACTGCTGCGACAGTCTAATCTTGATTGCATTTGCTTTTCAGGAAATCCGTGGTGGAAAACAGGAGTTATGATGATGACCTAGCTGCACAGCGCGTTTGGACCGAAGGCCGAGAGATAATGTAAGTATGAGATTTTGCTTTTTGGCTGTTTGGGGTGTTGTCGCGTGCTTTTTTGCGGGTGGGTTGGCGGGTCTGGGGCATTCCTGGGAAGGTCAAATACCGGATAGAAGTGGTTTGGACAAAATCCATGCAGAATTTTTTTTTTGCTATTTCTTCTGACATCTTGCTCAATGTAGCGTTTTCGGGGGCCTGTTTGGGGGGCTTCCTGGTGTTTGTGGGTGGGTTTTGGTGTCTCTGTCGGAGCACTGCTGCGACAGTCTAATCTTGATTGCATTTGCTTTTCAGGAAATCCGTGGTGGAAAACAGGAGTTATGATGATGACCTAGCTGCACAGCGCGTTTGGACCGAAGGCCGAGAGATATTGTGAGTATGAGATTTTGCTTTTTGGCTGTTTGGGGGTGTTGTTGCGTGCTTTTTTGCGGGTGGGTTGGCGGGTCTGGGGCAATCCTGGGAAGGTCTAATACCGGATAGAAGTGGTTTGGACAAAATCCATAAGGAAAAGCCTTTTGGCACTTTTTGTAACTTATGGTTCGTTAGGGTTAGCCCTAGCAGCAGGATTGCATGTGTTTCGGGGTGTTCTAGATTTTTGCAACTGGCTATGGATACTTTTGCTTGCTTGCAAGTGGTTTGAATACAATCCACGGTGGGTAAGAGGGTATTTGGGCCTACTTTTACTTTCAAAGTACGTTTTGTCACCATTTTTCTGCTAGGCCTCGTTTTTTTAGATCTGATTGGGGGTCTTCTACATTTTTGCGACTGGCTTTAGTAAGGGTCTTGGTAGGAGCATTGCTGGGAAGGTCTAATTTTGTTCTAAAACACAGTTTACAGTACACCTAGCTTGAGGGGAAAGATCCGCTAAATTAATTTGGCCATACTTATTTATCCTTCAAAAGGTGACTCAGACAGAGTACGCAATTTCAAAAATATTGTACTGTCTATTAGGAAAATCAAAGTGTGACTTTTTGCACCACACAGCGTACATACCTTATATTTATTTATCAGTGGTATTGTAATAGCACTTCCTGTTTTCCGTTCAA
This sequence comes from Lissotriton helveticus, assembly GCF_964261635.1. Lineage (NCBI taxonomy): Eukaryota > Metazoa > Chordata > Amphibia > Caudata > Salamandridae > Lissotriton > Lissotriton helveticus. The sequence continues at coordinate 532,665,830 of NC_136067.1, forward strand.
TAATTACAGGCCAGGTTTCAGTCAACATCCGCCAGGCAGGCAGTGGACAGGGTGTCTTCTGTCAGTGGTCACCAACATTGATGGATGAAGCGTCAGCTGGAATGGAGGAGTGCCGCTAATAAGAGGAATTGTTTGCTGCATGCAACTTACTTACCAAATTCAACAGAACAACTCCAACAACATACAGATGCAGTATCCATTGTTTTCTTCTATGAGTCTGACTGCATTTCTTGGATCTCTCTCTGCTTCTAAATTGATCCCTACAGCCATTCTATAGGTTTTTATTCGGCTAATTTTTAGACCTAATTTAATGTAAGAAGTGTTTCTCTGAGTGCAGAGATAGGCTAGTCAAAACGCTGCAGCCCTGTACTGTCGCATTCTAGTACTACTTACTTTTCAGTAACAATACATGCAGTAGGGCATGCACTTTCTTTATGTCACTTAAAAGATTTGTGGTTAGCTTTAGTTTGTACCCAAAGATTTCTTTATCTTCAATTATTGTTTGTCCATGCTGTGCTTTTTTTTTCTTCTCTCAACAAAACCTACCCAAAAAGAAACCCCCATTCCCATCCATTTTCCAAACCCTAACCCTCTTCCCCCGGGCTGTGTGGTTTTGCTTGATGTGTGACTAAATGACATTAATAATTCCACACACTTGCTGGGGAGGATAAGGTCATAGCAACAGGCTGGTGAAGGAATCCGAGGATATATTCTAGACTTACTCAGCTTCAGTACTATTTCTTGTAGTAGTAGGAGCCAATGTCAAATAAATTCAACGCAAGTACTAGTTATACTTGCAATACTTTACCATTTGTTAGGCTACATTGTGGCACTGTTCTAGTGTACTGTCACCTGCTATATTCTCTATCGTACCGTAACCGTTGTAATGCTACAGTAAGGACAAACCAGGTTTCGTTTTCTTTTTTTCCATAGGCATGCAACTGCCACTGTGTCACACCACTAGTACCACCGCAAGGAGGACATTTCATCCGCCCAGGATTGCCAACCTTAATTCCCATTTCCCGTGGAGCCAGCCCTGGGCCTAGCCCTAATTTCAAACACAAATTACAGGTAAGATAAGCGTTTGGTGGGAGGTAGTATAATGGAGTATTAGGACTAGACGAGAGATTGACGGTAGTACTACTAAAGTCCTAGGACTCTTCAGAAAAACAAACTTACTGTTAAACCCCCACCTACCAGACTCAAAAGCAGTAAAAAACAGGTATGGTCAGATAAAGTTTAAAAAAGTATATTTATGTAGCCCTAACAAAATAATCTCCCTCAAGACCCTCCCTAACCCCAACGATTGTCTTTCAAAAGTCCCAAAAAGAACCCAACTCCCAAATCCCACCCCCCAAAAGTCTCTAAAAAAAGGGCAAGGGACACTACACTACTGGAGGGTGCTGGTGAATTTAGCGGCCAGGGCATCATACTCCTTGCGGAGGGTGGCATGGTCGAAGCGGAGGCCCTCCACCAAGTTCTTTAAGTTATGGACCTCCTGCTCCAGGTAGGACACTCTGAGTCCTAAGCGGCGCTGGCGTGCCTTGCAACTCCTGTGGGGGGCAGCTGGTGTCTTTGCTGCTTGGCAGTGGCGGTTGGCTTTGGTAGCCCGGCTCCGTACCGCTGGAGCACTGCGCTGGCTGGCAGCCCGTGGGGGCACGGAGGAGGATGCAGCTGTCCCAGTGGAGGATGTTGTGGTTCCACCGGTTGACTGCGTGTCCTCCTCCTCCAGGGCCACCAGCCGCCGATATTCGGCGACAGTGGCATCCAGCCTCTGTTGCCGGGCCATTCGAGCCTGCTCCCTCCGTGATGTCGATTTGGAAGGAGCAACTATATGAAGAAAGAAAGACATAGTCTGTAACCAATGCTCCTTAACATTAATAACACAAAGTGATTGAGCCGAAAGTTGTGTCACAGTACAAGTAGCAAATTGAAAGCACAGTACATAACTATTGAGGACAGTATCTATCTAACCTCCCACTTCTGCATCCTTGCTCTAACATTAGTGGGAGTTTAATGAACAAATTCTACGACCACTATGGACTTCTATTACAGTCGACTATGACAGTACACCAGTCTTATTCTTCTTCTTCTCTCTTGTTTAGGAAAATTGGTACGTTATCTTATGCAAGCCGGCAGAATGCCAGCGCAGTGAACTTGCACCCGAGAAAAACAGACGCACACCATGATGAGTGAGACAGACTTGCATTACTGTACCGGTCCAGTACATGCAGGTGGTGAAGCTATTACTTTTCTATTACGGGTGGCACTGAGAATACTCTGTTACAAGGGCTACTGCTTAAATAATGTACCTTTCACCCTACAGTGCAAATGAGTACTAGAAAAGGAAAATGAAGAAGCTAAATAATTTGATTATCTATCACTTCACATGGGATGTATTTGATGACATATGGGATGACTTTAGGTGCTTTGCTTATTATTGAGTGAAGAGTGATACACCCACACATGAATGATGTACTACTACTAAACTAAAGTTATTAAGAGAGGTACGGAGTGTCCACCGTAATAACCGGATATATGCTGTGCTTGCAGTTGCAATACAAACTACTGCTACTATTCATGGTAGTATTGGACAAATTTACAATTTCTTTTCCTTGCCAGTTGCCTTCCCTACAATGGAACGGACGTGCGGGTGCGGTGTTACATGCTCTTCAAGGTAACACTTAGTTCATCCAGTGACCATCTACTCTCTCTAGATACACATATGCTATCTAAGAGTCAGATAATACCATGCTCCAGGCATCCATCCATTCAAAGTATATGCACACATACAGTTTCTGTTTCACCCACCCAGGCTGTTCTCCTTCCACCCATCCTTGCTTCATCATTGACCCAGCCAGGCACCATACCATATTCTTTCCTTCCCAGCCACCTCGGGGACCAAGCAAACACATATCATTCTTCTTTGCCAGCTGTCATAAAATTTCTCGTCCTTCCACACTTACTTACACCCTTCTTTTGCTTTTCGTTCATCCCATCCATCAAGTTCATCTAAGATCTTATTGGGATTCTTCTCACCAAAAACTTCACAGCTAAGTCGAAGTACATTTAGAGGAGGCTACTACCTGGTTGATTTATTATACACCCGTGCAGAAAGCACACTATGCAGTCTTCAATCTCAATAAGTAAGGAATATATAGCTTACCTCTTCCCGCCACCACCGTGTGAACCCTCACAGGAACGTCCGGCACTTGCATCGCATCCTCCCCAGAGTCCTCGTCCAACACCACCACCTCCGCGCTGGCCCCGCCACCAGATGTTACACCTACAAAGTACATTTAAGAATGTTAGAAATACACCACTCACTACTATATAATATTTGGTCTAGGAGGAATAAAGAAATGTTAAAAAAACGAAATACAATGTAATAATTTGTAACTGTATACTCTAAAGTAAAAATGTCCCTTTTTCCAGGGAAGGCTGTTGTCTTGCTGCACTTTTTGGCACAACTGATGAATGCTTGTTTTTTATTTTTAACACACGCCACTTTTTCTCCTAACAGAAGCTTGACTTCTAAGAACACGATCAGGGTCAAGCTCAAGTTCAAACCAGGTGAGAGCTCAGCTCGACCACAAGAAATGTGTCCAATTAATCAGAGGACTTTGAGAGGAGGGGACTCAGCTCTCGGAGGATTCAGTGAGAGCTGTGTTGACCGCCGGACTGCCGATACCAAATTCTGGTCTCCCGTACTTGCTGCAGCGCCGCCGCCGCTGCCTGTCGGCCTGTCGGCCTTCCATGGCGGCTGCTGCACCTGTGCCCGAAACACCGCCCGAACGCCGCAGCATTCCTGCCTGCACCGCCTTGTTGTTTGCGGTTGGCGGTTGGCTGGCTGGCCGTTTGGAGGTGCTGGCTGTTCCCCCGCGTGCAGCAGGACCGCGACCGTCATAGCCAAGCAAGCAAGGAGACGAGGAGAGAGCTTGCTCGGCAGAACGCGGAACGCGGCAGGCGGGGAACACACGGGATATCGGAAGAGAGCGGCGAACAGAGTTGGAGGTGAGCCGCTGCAGCGCTCGCGTCAGGAGGAGCGCTTCCGCAATTGGACCCGTGCCCCCCCCCTGGGGGGTCCCAGCCATCTCGCAATTGCACCGGGTGCTGTATAAACTGTGAATACTTCAGCCGGTCACGCGTAGGTGACAGCCGCGATTGTCAGCAGTAGTGTGCCCACCAGTGTCTGCCCTACTGTAAAACCACAGAGGGTCTAATTTAACCTGTCCGCTGCCTGCCTGCCTGCCTCTTCGCCACCACTAGCCACCATCAGACAACAGCCTCCTTTTTGGAGGAGGAGTCTCGACACGAGCAGCGGTGCACCGGAGGTAGTAGTAACGGTCGCAGCGGCTGCAGTAGCGTGTCTTGAAGAACGCCGCGTGAGCAGAGACTGGAAACTTAGCCCGGTCCCTCAGCTTCCCCCCAGCCTCTCCCGCTTAGGCAGAGAAGTGAAGTTATCGGGCAGCTGTGAGGCAAGCAGTGAAGCTGAGGCTCTGCCTGAGGCTCTGCCTTGGAGTAGGCGTAGGCTAAAATATAAAGGAGTATAAAGGACAGGAGTTGACTGAAGTTTTTAAATAAACTGAAGGCGGAAGCAACCGTGGTAGCGTAGTACGAGCCAACGAGCCAATAAGCCAAAAAATACAGCAGGAATGATTGGATTTTGAAGGCGGTAGGAGCTGTTGAAGGCCAGTTGTTATACCACTACCCGACTATCTTCAATCCTTCATTTTCCAGATTTTAATATCTGAAAAACATTAAGTATATGCACTAAGTATAAGTATGTTATCCTGACATCTCCTATGCAATGGTAAAACCAGACAGGGTTCTACGCTCACAATCAAAAGGGAATTCAGCGGTGACTCAGGAAGGCAGTACGTTGAGAGACAAAAACTTGAAGCCGCAGAAAACTATTCGCCGTCGGAGAAACGGTGAGCATCTCGTACTTATTAAATCCTACCCATCGGTGTTGACTATGTTCTCAAAAGGGATAAGAAGTTCTAAGCGCGGTAAAGGCTCAATGGATGAGGAGAATAGGGATAAGATAGGGGAAGAATCAATGGACACAAACGTAGTACCCGGGCCTAGTGTTGAATGCCATTCTATAAAGTCAGAGGCACTTTACCCTGCCATTATTATATGTCAGAACAATGGAGGTGAATCTGGAGCAGTATTTCCTCCAGGAGAAGTAGATTTAGGTCTAGCAGAAAGAGAGGGTAATACCACGGAAGCGGAAACTGAAGGTGCTTTACTGTGGGTGGAAGGAGGCAGCCATTTCCGGGAGACGAGTACTGAAAAAAAGGAAGTTCCACTATTATCTCCACTAGCTGATTTGGTAACCCTTATGGACAATACAAAAACGACACAGAGATCGGCGTTGAGTTGTCAACTCATAACAGGTTTTGATCCTTTGCCTAGGACGGAGTGTGGGTTAGAATCTAGCCTTAACCCCGGGCAGTTGAAATCAGAGGATCTTACATTACCTGATATTGCTGTTCATATAGAAAAGAACGTAGAACGATTGAAGCAGTTGAAAAAGCCGGGAATCTCAGAGACGGATTTGGTATTGTCCCTGGATAATCAAGTGAGCCCGCCACACACAGGAGCTCAAACACATATGCCAGCCATGTATATTAGTACACCTACAAACTTATCTTTGGCTGGGGATTTGTTAGACCTTTCAGTGGAAAAGATATTGGGAGCTTCAGTGACTGAGGACAAATGTGTAGTGAACTCTTTGAACTCTCTGAATAAGAGTGAAAATGTTTGGCCTGGGGGGATCTTGGAGTTCTTTTTGAGATTGGAGAAGATTATGTCTGCAATTTTGTCCCTGTTGGAAAAAAGTACTTTAAATTCTGATCATATATTGGAAGTTCTTTCACCCATATTGATAGGGGTTCAAGATCTTACGCAGTATAAACAAGCCCCACTAATCCCGGAAAAGGCCCCTCCAGTATCCAGTCAAGTTGAGCAATTAAATAGTGGGATACATAACATAGGTACAAACTCAGTGGTTGGGGGTTTAGAAGAGCCTATCGAGAGTTCTGAAAGAGGTTCCCTTGCAAGGAACCTAAGTTCCGATTTACCTAATTCCAATCTTAAGGAATGTGACAAGGCTCCCAGTTCTGGGGAAAAGATAAAGATAGAGGTTTCCCCAGTTTTAAAACCAGTACGTCTTTTCCCAATTTTTAATAAAATCATCGCAAAAGATCTAAGTCCACAGCCACTTGATGATTTATGCAATTCCCTAGCGCGTCCACTTGTGGGGGAGGCATCTCTCGCAAGGAATGGAAATACTAAAAATGGCAGTAGGGGAAAGAAAAGGAAGATGAAGAACCGTCGGTTACCAAAATGGAAACAGAAAAAACTACGGTTCCATCCCGAAAATGAAATTGGAATAAGTGACATATCCCTCTCCCTTGGAACAAAAAGGCCCGCGGCGCAACCTATATTGGAAGAGAGTCAAAGATATGGGCAGGAAAATGAACCTCAATGTGATAGTTCAATCAAAGATCTGCATGCCCCCTTGTCTCAAGAGGATAAGGAAGTTAGTCCTCAACTATTGGCTTATTGAGTGACCTTGGTTTAGGGAGAAAGTTGGGTAATTCAAACAGCCCCGTAATAGACCCTATTGGAGCATCGGGAGGGGTATTCAAACACTCCAGTGGGCCCGTTTTACCTTTATTGAGTGCTGTATCTGGTCATGTTTTGGATATGGGTCTAAAAACAATGTTGGTTGATAACAATAGGGGGGGTGAGCCAAAACGTAACTCATCTACGGACCAATTAGGTAAAACATAACCAGGAATATTAATATAAGTACTAGGCAAGTGAACAGGGTTTTAATTTTTAGTTCCCTGTTTGATGACGAACCAATGCTACTGAATAGAAGCGCCCTCCTTAGACTCCTCTCTGAGATAGAGGTTCTGGGGTTAATCACCACCAAAGATATAGAACTGGTATACTTAGATTGGAGTAGCTCCCCCCCTAGCACAATAGCCACTTTTTCCTCAAGTATAGTGTCAGCTCTTGTTTTAACAAACATTGATAGTTTCAGGAAAAGAGGAATAGACATCTCACCAAGTGTTGTCCCAGATAGAACTCTGATTAAAAATTCTGGAGTATGCCATCGGGAGCAAGGGATGAATGGTACTGAGCACAAGGATGAAAATGCACACGTAAAGTTTGACGCCATGGAAATAACGGTAGGAAGTAAAACAGGAGTAAGAGAAATCAGGCTTCCAACATTCAAGGTACAGGAGGCACCCAAAGCAGATGGGGATGATGAGGTGACAAAATGGAGTTGGGTTGCTGGTACCTTAAATGGGGTAAAAACATCGAGTATAAATTCCATAGAACGAGGGTAGCCAAGTGGGGAATTTTATTTCATGGAATGTGGCGAGGCTAGGGAATTCTTGTTATAAGCTCAAATCCTTGGTTGAGATAAACCCCATGATTATCTGTCTCCAAGAGACATGGGCCATGGAAGAGTTTCAGTTAAAGAATTATTATGTGTTTTGCAGTTTAGCAAAAAAATCCACAAAAGGGCATGCAAGCGGAGGCCTAGCTATTTTGCTCAGTAGTAATATATCCTGGGACCCCGTGATATACAAACACCCTTCAAACTGTTCTATTTGTGCAAAACTGAAATTAGGAAATGATAATTTAGGGAATGTAAAGTTTTTGTTTCTTTTAAATGTGTACATCCCCCCGGGGAGAGCATCCAATTCATTGGTTGACTCTATTTGCAGTTTTGCGCATAATTTGCGTAATACGGAAGAAAATGCGCATATATTGATGGTAGGGGATTTTAACGCTAAAATAAATAATAGTGCTGCGATAGTTTACTCTAATACGGATTTGGAGGAGGCGTGGGATATTCCAGAGCCTGTATTTCCGGCTCAGTTAAAATCTGATAAACGAGGCCTTTCCCTTTTACAAAACCTTAGGAATCTTGATTTAATATTTTTGAATGGTAGATTTCCAGAGGACTCACCCGCATCTTATACTTTTAATGATACCTATAGTCAGTCCCTTATTGATTATATGGCAGTTTCCATTCAACTGTTTAGTGTGTGTACACATTTTAAGGTGCTCCCCTCTACGATGAGTGACCATAATATTTTATTAGTACAGATGGTCATAAATACCGAGAAGCCCGAACGCTGGAATCAGAGGAAGGAAGAGGTTACCTACTCCGTAAACAATGGCCGTACCTATTGGTCATATAAGGCACTGCCGAATTTCCAGAGGGTTTTTAAGAATATTGCTTTTAGGCCTAGTCTAGAGACTCCGATTGTGAGGTATGAGAGAGTTTTGGCAGCAATCAGAAAATTGGGAACAAAGAAAAAAGAGATGAGAACCTCCCCCACAGTATTAGTCTCATGGGAAATTAAAAAACTGAATAAAGAGATTAACGAGTTGATTAGACTCCAATTCAAAGCCCCTAGCTTAAAAAATCAGAGAGAGATTTATAGATTTAAACAGGTACGGAACAGAAAAAAAGTATCAGATAGGAGGAAAGTAGAAGATGAAAAATGGGTAACTCTTCGTGAAGTGTCCTTATCCGGGGACACCAGAAAGTATTGGGCATTGATAGCGAAATTTTGTGATGGTAGAGAAAAATCCAAACCCATTACAATCTCTGAACCTGAATGGTCTACGTATATCTCTCAATTGTATGCCTCTAATCAATTATCTGACCAGTGTGAGGGAGTTCTGAATAACTCAGAATTGGGGGTTGACGTAGGGGAACCAACAGAATTGGAGATTGTAGAGTATATTAAGGGATCAAGATACTCTGGGGCAATGGGACCAGATGATGTTCCAGTAACCATAATAAAACAGGATTGTGAAGATTGGGCAAAATTTTTACATCCATTGTTTGCATATTGTTATGACACTGGAAACATCCCGTATTCCTGGAAAGGAAGTATATTGGTTCCTATATATAAGAAGGGTCCAAGGAATTCCCCGTCTAGTTTCAGACAAATTTCCCTCTTAGACGCAACAGGGAAACTGTTTGCGAAGAGTATTCTTGGCCATCTGCAAGAGTGGGCTTTTGGGAACAACCATATACCTCTGGAACAAACAGGATTTCGCAAGAATAGTGGCACTCTGGACAATATTTCTGTTGTACAAACCTTAATTGAAAAATATCCTATGGGCCGAGGGGTCCCGTTGTACACCGCTTTTATAGACTTCTCCACAGCGTTCGATAGGGTCGATAGGGGGACGCTGTGGAGGAAATTGGTGACAATGGGGATCCCAGGGAACCTTTTAAGATTAATAATTGCACTTCATTCCTTTACGTGGACACAAGTATTATTGGGGGGATCCCAAAGCCTGTCAAGGAAAATATATACCCACAACGGGCTAAAGCAGGGGTGCCTTTTGGCACCCCTACTTTTTTCTATTTATATTAATGATTTGTCGAGTAGTGTGGGACGGAGTAAAAGTGACCACCCCAATTAGGTCCTCTTAAATTAAGTTGTTTGTTGTATGCAGATGATGCAATAATAATGGATCTAACACCAATTGGGTTACAAAGAAGACTGAGGGAGTTGGTTAAGTACACAGATGAGCATTTTTTTAAAATAAATATTTTAAAGAGCAAAGTCATGATTTTTAGTTATCAAGGGCGTAAAGTGAGAAAAAATCTGAGTTGGTTTTTGGAAAGGGAAAAACTTGAAGTTGTGAAATTTTATCCATATTTAGGAAAAATATTCTCAAACAGGAGCTCTGCTAGCAGATATATGGACCATTGCAAAGGGAAAGCTATTTCACAAGCATCTGCAACTAATCGCCTGTACCTACAATGTGGGAAAAGACATTTCTCCCACATCATTGCGGTGTACAAAATAAAAATACCGCCGACATTAAATTATGCAAGTGAAATAGTAGATGAGTGTGAATGGGCCAAATTTGAGAAGGTGGAAGGAAAGATTTGGCGCCAAATATGTAATCTGAATTATGCTGCGCCAATAGCGGCACTTAGGCTCGAATTTGGTCTACTGTCAACATATGTGTTATCAATGGCTGCCTGTTTAAGATGGTGCAATGCTTTGAATAATAGCCCCGATAATTTATTGAGGGCAGCATTGCACAGAGAAATATTCTTAACTATGAAGGGGAAAAGCGTAATTTTTAGAAATTACATAAAGGCTTTAAGTATGTTCGGTATAGCTAAGGAAGGGGCAGCAGTTTTATGTAAAACTTCGTTAAAACTGATAATTAAGAAGTCAATTTATGTGGTCTCTCGTGAAAGAGATATGATACTATGTTCATTGAATGGGAGGATGGACTGTATTGTGGGCAGTTCTATTGTTAAAAATCCCCAGCCATATGTTCTGTGGAACTTGGAACATGGTGTTCGCAGAGTCATTCTGTTGCTAAGACTGAATTTATTACCCCTAAGAGTTGTAACAGGTGCATGGGAGGGTATTCCCAAAAATGAAAGATTTTGTCATCTGTGTAATTGTGGAATACAAGATCTGAATCATGTTTTGATTGTGTGCCCCGCACTTCACGCCATTCGACGAAGATACTTAAGGATTGCTTTTTTAAAGTATAATATTTATACAGCTGAACAGGCCCGTAATTGTCTTATGTCCCCTCCATCTGAGCTGATGTGTTTTAAAATTTTTCGTTTTTTTAAAGAATTTTTAAATGTCTACTAGGATTGTAGGATTGTAATATTTTTAAGTGAACTGAAAGATTGAAATACCTCAAGGTAACTTATCTTCATCTGCTGTTGTATCTGTTAAATGAAATTGCACTAAGCACTTGCACTTTTTTATGTAAATAGCTGTTTAATGTTTTGGGGTTGAAATGTCTGTATAGCTGTTATGGGATCGCTGGTAATATCGTTGCCATATTTTGCACAGAGCATTTGCACTTTTCTAGTTCAATGGATTGTCTTTCCCTTCCGCTAAACTCGGATTACATCTGGTACTGTTTTGCGTGCGCAATTTTAAATTCAGGTATTTCCTATTAATTCCTCTGTGTACTTCTTTTTAAGGTTCTCCGTACTGCCCATACTGTGTTTCTAACTGAAAAAGACCTTTTGTATTGATATGACGTAGCTCAGTGTATAGTTTAGTCCATTATAGGATAGGTCCTCTCCTTTAAGTATTGGGATTGTAGTATAAAATTGTACTTTTTATTTCGTATTTTTGTATGTAATGAATGATGTTTTATATATCTATCTTATGTGGAATTCTTCGGAATTCTAAATCATAATACATATTAATTGAATTGATTGTCCAATTAATCGTTAGCACTAAGCACTTTTCCATTTTCAGTTAAACTTTTACTTTTATGACAAAGTGTATTTTAATAAATGTGTTTAGTTTTAATAAAGCTTTTAAACTTAAATAGACTCTGTGGTTTTTGGTCCTCCAGACTAGAGTGGATGAGCTAAAGGTTTTGGAATTTTTGCAAGCATGAGTGCCTCTGACACTTCTTGACTGACTCCGTACTCTTGTCCTGCGTTGGATAATCTAATCATCATTGGGGATCAATCATCGGTGACTTTGGGAGCTAAATGACTCTGCCACACTATCTAGTCAGTAAGGAGATTGGGGGTTCTTCAAAGTCTGATATCACTGAGGTATGTGGAAAGAAAGTCTACCTGCGCCTATTATAATTGATAAACAATGCACTATTTAGTGTTCATAGTTCGGTTTGTGCAGATTTGTCCCTGCAACAGTAGTAGAATGGATTGTCCTCCTATCCAAACCAAAAGTAAAGTAGTATCTTATTCTTTCTTGGTGGTCATTCACCTTTTTATTGTTGGCAATTGTCAAAGCATAAACATTTAGAAGACTTGAAAAGACATTATGGACAATTCCAGAGGATTGCACTCAGTGCATAGAGCTATTGCTGACTAGAATGGGAGTCCAATGGAATTGCCAAATGTGCAATCTTAGTTAGCTACACAGACAGACTAATAAGAATAATCTAGTAATACCACAGGGAGTCATAGTCGAGGCAGGATAAGAATTTAGATCCAGTCTACAAGAAGATCAAAGACGATTTAGAAAAAATCGAATGAGGAACGCTAGGAAAAAATAGGTACTCTATATTAAAATTAAAACTTACTGGGGCCAGCAAAGGAGCCCTCGCCTGCCCGATCCTGGCCTGCATCCTCCTGAACAGCACCCTCCTCCTCCTCCTGTGTCCTCTTGCCCTTGGGGGGAGCTGATGTACAACATGAAAGAAAGAAAGACCAGAAAACATGGATGAGATTTGTCAACCAAATCAAACATTTCAAAAGAACAATAACAAAATATTTTGGAGAAATAGCAAATAGATAGACAACTATTCCACAGGATATATTGACCAATCTCATATGGTATACTACGTTATTCGTATTGCCTGATTTGCGGACCGTTGACTTTGAAAGTTCCTATGTAACTCACTAAACAGACTACTAAAAAGGTTTGCCTAGGCCTGGCAGGCAGCAGTCCGCAGCACGCGAAGTGACAGACAAAGTCCATCGTGCTTGCAGATCAGTGAATACTCAAACTATCAATCCACCGACCACCACCACTATTTCTTTTTATAGCCATGTGTCTAAAGGAAGTACTGGACTTCAGTCTGTTGGGGCTGATTTAGAAGTCCCTTGCGGCTCATTTTACTCCATTGTTGCGTGACTTTTGTGACGCAGCGGCAGAACAAAAGAGGCGCCATGGTGCGGCGTATATAAAAAAAAAGTGACGCATATGGGAGATGCATCACGTTGTAAAGCCCTGCGCCATCAGGGGGCGTTCCGGCGCAAGGGAGGGCGTTCCTGCGCAGGAAGGAATCCTAAAAGTGGCTGAGGGAAATCTACAAGATGTCAATCAGTCACTTTTAGGACAATGATGCGTGACTGAAACACTGCGCCTGCTTGAAGCTGACGTACGGCTTGATGCAGCATTGGGGAGATAGGGCACCCCAGAGCATTGCGAAGCTGCGCCATCATTGGCACGCAACTCCAGCAATGCGCCGCCTTTACGGCACAGATGTGTAAGGCTTCTGTGACGTTTTGGGCCCATGGGTGGTGGTGGTGGCATGGCGCACAATTACTGCCGCATCCCTGCTACTTTGCAGGGATGCGCCGGTAATTGAAAATATGACCCTTAGTGTCTAGCATTACGCAGTTCTTTACACTACACTCATACATAATTTCTCAGGCCAATGAAATGAACACAAAATACAAAACAAATAAGCATAGTAGCAAGCAAGGCTACTGAGAAGGAGAGCAGTGCACCTGAAATGCATAGAAGATTTTGAAATATAATTTACCTACAATGTAATCGGCAGCATTATTGCTCTTGGTAAAGAACAAAGATTTGCAAATAACAGAGCCGGATAAAACAGAGTAGTAATGAAATAGCTAGAAATAGCTACTACTACTCACCAAGCCCGGGGACCTCTACGCCGAGCGCGTCCAGCAAGTCGCATTCCCAGTCCATGACATCCGTCCAGTGGTGGGTGGCCTGGTTATAGGCTGGCCGGACCCCAGAGAGCTTAAACATGGCCCGGCACACCTTCTTCCACCGCTTCCGGCGCTCCCTGATGCCATAGCCAGTAGCGATCTTGCCGCCTCCCAGGATGGTCTTGGGGAGGCGGCGCTGGACGTGGAATATTAGTGCGGCCACCTCCTCCGCGCTAAAGATCTCCCGTGGCATCACTAACTCCCCCCTCAGACGCCCGCACGGGAGCCGGGCACGGGGTGCGGGACCCTTCCCCTTCTCAGGGTGCTTCCCGGCTCCCTTTACCATGGTCTGGGCAGAAATGAATGTAAATAATAAAGAAGAAATAGAATAGGGAAGAAGAAAAGGAAAGAGTTTAAAAAAGTAGTTTAAAATTAACAAAAAGTAGCAGAAAACACAAAAATATAGAGCTAGAAAAATAGAGGGATAGATAATAAGTAAAATAGATCAAAAAAACTTCAAACAAGCAAAGGATGGAAGAGATTCAGAGAGGATACAGAAAGCATGCCCAGAACCATAGCAATGAATGAGAAACAAGATGGCCGCGCCCGTTCACGACCGCATGGGTAAGTTCGCGCGAGATTTTCCTCGCAATCACGCGCGAAATTGTACTAGCGAGCAGCACACTTTGCGAGATTACACATAGCGGCCGGAAACGGAATTACGTCACGCAAACAAGATGGCCGCGCCCGTGTACGACCGTTAGGGTAACTTCGCAAACGTATCGCTACAAGTGCCTTGCGAACATGCAAAAAATCACGCAAACATACACGCTGCAAAAAAAAATAGTGTATTCGCACGCATTCGCTGCTTCCGAAATCGATCTCGCACGGATTCGCGCCCCGCAAATGGTGCAAAATTGCAGAAAAACGATTTTTGCTAAACTGAAAGCAATCAGCAGGTGCAAAAGTTCAAACTTAACATTAGTAACCATTCACTCTAGTGCTTCCTGAGGGGCCCCTCCAGAGTTCAGTTGCCTATTTGCAACTATTCTATGACCCTGCTATGACCCAAACAGCAGGCTCATAGAATAGCTACAAGTAGACCATAAAGGTCCTGTGAAAAAAATTTCACTGCAACAGAAAGGAAATTACAGATAAGGAAGGAAGCAGGTGCCAGCCAGACTGGAAGTTTCAAAATTACTGACACATTAATGACCCCCAAATTAATTCATGGCAGTTGAAGAAGGGCAGGTGTGCTTGCTTTCACTGCAACAGAAAGCAAATTACAGATAAGGAAGGAAGCAGGTGCCAGCCAGACTGGAAGTTTCAAAATCACTGACACATTAATCAACCCCAAATTAATTCATGGCAGTTGAAGCAGGGCAGGTGTGCTTGCTTTTTTTCACCCCCATAATCTACAGTGATGAACAAACCTAATGGGTGGCAGTGAGGATGTACCAGAGGGTGGCATGGGTGTACCAGAGGGTGGCAGTGGTGAAACAGAGGGTGCTGTGAACCTGTGATGATAAACCAGACGTAGAAACAACATAGTCGCGGCCGTTGCGAGCCGAAAAGTAAGTTCGCAATTGCGAAATGGTCCACAAATCCTCGCGAACGCTCGCCAACACAAAAAACACGCAAATCCGCGAGAGTTCACGGATTTTGCGGATTGCGAATCCGTAAATACGCAAATTCGCGTACGCGAGATCCGCTAGATCCGCCCATACTTAGTATTCTGCTACTTCTTAGGAGTCCACTGGGCCAACTACTTATTATTGGCCACATGATTGTGGTTTGACCAGGTCCATAGATACAACTCTGTTCTCCCTTTTACCAGCAAGGGGCGGTAGTGCTACTGATCTTGTTCCTTGGATGGCCAAGCCAGGTACTGCTTTTCTGTAAGAAGGCCCAAATTCCTTCTTCACCGCAATTTTCTCCCTGACCAGATCCCCAATGTTTGGAATCCAGACAGGCCTTGCTGGGACAGGTGGTTTTTCTTCATGGTTGTTTGCTTTGGTATGGTATTACTCAGACTTCTTTTTTCGTTTAAGTCTGTAAAATAGTCAAACGATCTTTGACATCAAAAGGTTTTTGTTCTACCACTGAAGTCTGACTATTGAGGTCTTTGATCATCATTCTAGTACCAAACATTAATTCATACGGAGTGACTCCACCCAGAGAATTTCTTGTTAAGACTACGTTGGACACTTGTTAGATGTTTGACCAACCCATCACCCGAACCTAATACCTTAGCTGTTATGGATTGCTTTATGTCACGGTTTTTTTCTTTCCACTACCGAATTTCCCTCAGGATGGAAGGGGCTAGAGTACCGCAATGCAATGCCCAAACTAGCCATGGCCTCCCTGTAAGCTCGAGAGCTAAACGCAGAACACTGGTCAGAATGTAGCGTGCCAATTGCTTATGTGCCGATAAAGACTCGCAAATCCTTTATAACAGCTCTGGCGTCAGCCGAGCGCTGTGGACACATCCAAATAAATCTTGTGCATGAATCCACTGTGACCATGATATATTTATAGTTGCCATCCCTTGTTAAGGGACCACAGTGGTCCACATGAACACACGGTAGTGGTTTATCTGAAAAAGAAGGGGCGTCTGTGCAGGACGTTTCACTGTTGACACTTTTATTTTCTGGCAGATTTCACATTCTAGAATATAGTTTCTAGTTTGTTTCCTCATGCGCGGCCACCAATATCTCTGTTTTAATAATTATACTGTGGCGGAAATTCCTGCATGTGCAGATGCCAGTCCTTCATGTGCTGCTAAGATCAGTCCTAACCTATGTTCCATGTTTGGAATTGCCCTATCCCCCACTCCAGCGATTTGAGCAAAAGGAACATTATTCGCATCAGTTATATATGAGTACTTTATTGGAAAGCCTTTCGGGAGTGTCTTACCACTGTCTTTAACTGAAGCAGTGACAGCTTGCATTATTTTGCCGTCTATTTTTGTTTTTGACCGAGTAATCGCAGCTACGGAAGCTGTTTGCACAGCTGCCTTCGCGGCTTCATCAGCCAATGAATTCCCTGCAACGCGAATGCCATCACGCTAATGACTCAGTGTATGAATCACGTGAGTCTTTTGTAGTTCTATCTGTAAAAGAACTACTTGTTCCCAAAGCGTTTTATGGTTAATTGTGCCCCCTTTTGCATCTTTGAAACCGTTTTGAACCCAGTTCTGCAGATACACGTTGTAAGATTGTACACAGTAATACGAATCGCACACTATTAGTGTGGGGAATTTGCGTTCAGTATTTTCAAGCGCCATCTTGAAAGCCTGTAGTTCAGCTTGCTGAGCTGTACAGTCCCCGAGTGATTGAATTTTAGTGACCATAGGTCTGAAATTACCTTCGCGCCAATGACCTTTAACGATCGCGCACGCAGCACTATAAGCTTGTTTACCCCCAATTGCGGGCTGTGCTTATCCGTCTGTATATATTATACATCCGTAATGTTCTAGAGGCAGAATTTCGGTCGGCATTGGACATTCGTACTCGTATTGCAGGAATTCTTGTGTTTTTAAATGATGGTCAAACACGTATTCAACGTCTGTTGCAGCAAGAGAATTAACCCATTGTATCCATCTTGGATGTAAAGCCTTAGCATTGGGAATGCTTGCCTTTGCTACTGCCTCTAAGGCAGGAACAGGTGTAACGATCAATATGCGCTTACCCTGCACCAGAGTTCTTTCTTTTGCTACTGCAGTTTGAACCGCTGTCAGAATTTTTTCTGTTGAAGTGAACTTTATTTCTGCTTTTGTGTACAAGTGTGATTTGAATGCAATTGGTACCTTTTCTCCTTCATTAAAGGTCAGGTATGTGAATCCGCATTTCCCTGGGATGACACGGATCATGAGATTGCGCGCATTGTTGCGTGTATCTAATTGTGTTTTTGCTAACATGTCTTTTTGTACTGAACGTAAAATTTCTGTATGTTTCTGAGTCCAATTTGTTTGTTGAAAATCAGGTTTAATTATCTCGTGGAGAGGTTTAACTCTTTCTGCGTAGTTCAGAACATATGTTCTTCCAAAATTCAGGAACCATTGAATTGACTGTAAGTTTTCAGCGTTTTCGGAGGTTGGAGCAGCACACATTTCTCCAGAAAGTTTGCTGCCAGGCTTTTGCCTCCACTTGATAACTCGTATCCTAGAAATAGGACATTGAGGTGGGCAATTCGTGATTTCTTAAAATTTTATTTATACCCCTCAGAAGCGAACCCAAGTATAATGGTGTTCACTCTTTTCAAGTGTACGTTCAAATCATCGTCTGTAAGATAAATGTCATCGACATAAGATAATGCCTCATCATTGTACATTTGTAGTATTTCTGCTACTCTGGCTGAAAATAACCCTGGACTATTCTTGAATCCCTGGGTGAGACGGCTAAATTGCCGTTGTGACCCCAAGATTGAGAAAGCGGTCAAATGCCTGCTTTCTGGTGCAATGTTTTGACAGAAAAACCCATTTGAAATGTCTAATGTGGTTTTATATTATTTGCGCACAATGTTATTCATCAGTGCTGCACTATGTGAATTTTGTACTGCAAAAGTTTTGCAACAAGGGTTTAGGTGTCTGTAATCCAAAATTAGACAATATGAATTGTCTGGCTTGGAGACAGGAAACAAAGGATCGTTCATAGATGAGGTGCATGTTTTAATCACCCCTTGATACTCAAGTTGATCTAAGATCTCCCTGACTTGTTTTTTAGCTTCTTGCTTGACTGGATACTGCCTCTGAGCAGTAGGTTGATGTTTTAACTGGATTTTGTGATGAGGAGAGTCCTCATCCCATCCTACATGGTTTTTATATAATGCTGGGGCTTGGGCTACTGCCCATTTCCTGGCATATGTATATTTTGTATGAACTGGAATGTGATTTGAGAAGGCTGGCATAATTATCTCTTCGCCATGTGGGCACTCCCTAACAACTGCAGGTGGCCAGTCTCTTTCAGCTAGAAGTATGTCATAACCCTTGGAAAGCTTGTCCCAGAAGAGAGCTTTTATTTTTCTAGTTATGTCCCCCTCCATCCGGAGTGTTACTTCATATAATTTGTGGGGTACACTAACCCTGGTGTCAGCTGTTTCAACCTGAATGTTTTCATTCAAGTCCACTGTCTCCAGATGATCCTTCAGGATCTTGCGAACTATGGTCACTTCTGCTGCGCTGTCTAGCATTGTCTGAGCCCATTCCCCGTTCTTGAGTTGTGTCCTCATAATCCTCGGCATGTCTGATTTTTATGCTTGCTACCTTCTTTTTGGAAAATTGAGCTTTTTTACTTTGGTGAACGGGTTCTTTGTCTTTGGACTTGACGCGTTCTTCTTTGTGTTCTGACCGTCCTCTTCTTTCCGATTTCTGCGAAAAAGTCTGAAATGTACGAGAGGAACGTGTATCATTATCTTGATATCTATCAGGTTTTGTTAAAGTATCCCTATTTCTAAGGTTGACCTCTTTTCAGAGAGCTCCCTTTGGGGAGACCTACCTCCTCGTAGAGGAGATCTTCCTCTGGGTTGGGAATGCTTCTCTCTAGGAAGCGTTTGTTTAGTGTTCTCCCACTTCTTTTTAGGAGTAGTGAGATTATTTTTTATAAAAGTTTTTTCAGGATTCTCTGTTAGTTGTGGTTATAGTGGTTTCCCACCCAAACTATCTCTACCTAGTTCTTCATAGGATTTTTCAATAATTCTGGCAAGCTCATAAGGTTGTTCAGTAATGTCTGTTTCTTTTAATTTCTGGCGGATTGCCACTGATGCTGCTTCACCTTTAATGTTGGCTAATAGTATAGCCGAGACCTGTTTAAAATCCTTCAGTAATTTCATACCTAGATTTAAATCCGATTCTGGACCGTATTCCTTTTGAATCTGTCTTAGAACATCTGGTATTACCGCCATGGACGGAACACCATGTGTTTTAGTGTAGATTGAAGCAAAGACTGTACCCTAAGTGTCACAGTCCTCTATGTGGGGTGCAATCCCCATAGGTAAACAGATTGTCAGAATCCTGTGTTTCTCATGAGGCATACTATCAGGAAATACTGCCTCTATTTGAGTAATTTTTTGTGCTAACCAGAACTGAATTTGTTCTCGTTTTGCTGGTAGTTTACTAATGACTGACTGTATAGTCTGTGGTGTGATTTTGTTTGTGTTCCCCTTGTGAGGGGTGTGCTGTGGAATTCTTACAGCTGGTTGGACTGTTAATGTCCGCATGACATATTGAACCAATTGTTTAGGTATTTTAATTAATTGTTTTAGCTGAGCTAATAATTCTACATCTGACATCCTTTCAATGTCTGGATGTGGTGTATAGCTGGCTAATACCGGCCATATTGCTCCTGGTCTACATTGTGGACCGAGCCTGGTAATGTGATTTTGATTTTTTAGGGCGCCTTTAAACCAGAGCTGATGCTCTTGGTAAGTTAATGGAATTTCAATGTCCTCTAAAGGAACGTATTCCGCTGGAGGTTCCTCTGCTTTGTAGTAGTGGAACTCTTGTGTTCCCACATTTGCTGCTGGAAACTGAATCCATGAATAGAATACCTCTGTTTGCCGATATTCATGTGCCTCTATGACAAAGATTACTCTGCCACCTCTTGCTGATACTCCATTATTTATCAGTTTGTAAGTTATACTTTTCCTTACATTTACCGGGAGCAGTATCGTATCTGTGTCATTTTCTACGATTTCAGCGTCATCTAAGATCGCTTGAGCTGCTGCTGCAGCTCTATCCAATTCGGTATCACTATCCGGCATTTTAGTCGGCTGAGAGTTTGCAGAACAAGTTTCAAGGAAACAAAGATTAGATGCACAATATTTTGGAACACTGTATCCTTCAACGTTGTAAAAACCGAAAACTAATACACAGGATTTTTTGTCCTACTCAGTGTTGGCGGATATTATCCTTTCACCCACTCCAGACGTCTTTTGGAGTTTTTACGTGAGAAAAGGGGTCTGTGTGAAAAGCACGACTGAGTTACTCTAGTGTCTAGCGTTACATTATCGCCTTACCAAACTTTGGGCGACATGTAGTGTAGTTCATATATTCCCAATAGGCCCTGCGCATTGGAATAATATATCCTGCAGCTTAGACGTAGGACTTAAGTCGACTAGTTCTCTGCCGAATATATTAGACTTATTTGTGAGTGCCAGCTAGCTCAAAGGTCACTAGAAACTTCCTCGAATAAACAAGAAGGGATTAGTCTCTGACAACCATATAACATGATAACTTTGTTTCCCCAGAATGAAACATATCTCTAGAGTCGCAGAAACAATAGACGGCTATTTCACTCAGTCAGATGTGCATGCTTCGTTTCACCAGAGTTGCTTAGAAATAGAGAGACAGGCGTTTTCAATAAAAGTATTTATTGAAAAGTCTTATTTCTTAAGCATAAGAAATGCACTGCTACAATTGAAATGCTAGTTAAGAAGTACAATGCATATAATACGAATAGTATTATAAAATAGTACTGTAAAAGCATGATATGGTTTCTAAGCCATAGACATACAATACATAAAACACATACAGTAATAAAATAGTGGCTAAAAGTACTAAGCTGGTGCTTCTAACATACGCCTACCCCGGTGTACCTAACCTAAGCCTAGTACAAGGGAAGAAGTACGTGAGGAGTAGTTTAAGGTTTAGTATTTCTCTGCCAAGCATCTGTTCAAGAATTCTCTCGCGATCTAGTCAGCTCCGTACCTGGGTTTTAGGATGATAAAGGCTGGTATCTCTCTCTCGGGACTCGATCTCCCAGCAACCCGCAAGGGCAGCCTGGAAACACCGGAGCTGGATTTCTCGGCAAGAGAAATAACAGAGTCTCTCAGTGCATCATTTGGAGGGTCAGCTTCCTTCAGCACGTGCAGCAGCAGGGCATCGGACAAGTAGTTAGTCGACCTGCTCCTGAACCACCGTGTGTTTGACTGGGCAAATGTAGGCATATTTATACCCCTGAAGGTGCCGAGTCTGACGTAAGATTGGACATAATATCGTCACTAGTGCCTCAGTTTCTTGAAAACTCCCGGATTTCTTGGATAAATTAGTATTCAAGCAGGGGGAAGTTCCTGACTGCTGAAGGCTGGTTTTATGACAAAATCAATGTGGATTCTCGGAGTTTAGTGGAAGTAGCCATGCCATTTTAAAGCTGCACAGGCTATAACTAAATAAGGCAATGATTATTTATGCCTATATAAGGACTGGGTGAATTATACCTATATATGGGCATGAATCGGGAAAAATTACACTAGGGTCCTAGATTCCCACATAACAGGGAATCCACTCTTGAGACCTTTTGAAGCAGGTTTGATCCACAGGGCTGTAGTTCCAGATTGTGCAGCAGGCGCAGTCGGTTAGAGTACAGGGCCTGGTTGGTGCAAATCAAACTTCCAACATGGACCCTTCTTCTTCCTTAAGTTTCAAGCAACAGGTCCAAAAGGCGCAGCCCCTCTCAGATACTTATTCCAAGTTCTCTAGGTCAACCACGGGGACAATCCTTTCCAATGAGGTGACCACATCCTCCAAAGTGTGGCACTATCTTCCCCCAGAGAACGCATTTTCTCCAAAATGCATCATGGCTGATTTTTCAGAGGAGAGAGATGAGCTAACTTAACTATCCCACAGGATGGCTCATCTCCATAATTTCCCTCCCCCTTGTATCTGGAACTCCTGCCTTAGGCTTGCCATGTGGCTAGGTTCAAAGGGTAGGGCTCCTCATCACCCCATCAAAGAAGCCTGGCTAATCCACTTAACTATGACCAATCAGACCAGAGAACTAGAGTACTGAATTTTGAATTACTGACAAGAAAAGTCTTATAACTTCCTGCCCGTAAATTTTAGGATAAATTTGTCAATATCATATTGTTGGATTCATCAATACCATTCTAAGAAGTCCTTGCATTATATTGTTATCACCTCCTTGACATTAGTTATTATTTAATAACGTCTTGCCATGTTAATCTTTGTGGCTGGGGATCTGCAATGGCTAAAATGAACTGGACAATTTCTCCAACATCGGGGCTTATAAAAACATCTTTTATAAGGACCCTGCCTGCAGGACATTTTACAAACAGTCCTGCAACACAGGGATGCGTTTAAACTGACCTCAGGCTTCAGTAGTGCACACATGCTAGTTCAGAAAGGGCTGCTGGCCTCTCAACTGCCATGCTCTATTAATATCTCTGAACTTAAAGGTACCCTAGAGTATGTAGGTGTTTTCACTGTATCCTAGGTATCTCTTTCAGCATAGCACTGGCCCTGGGCCTGGCTAGACAGAGCCCAGGGTCAGTCAGAGTCTCTTACTACCAGTACTAGTCAGTAAAAAAGACGGGGATGCCCAGGGCACAGAGTACCTTTGCAACAGGGAGGATTTGCACATTTAGAAATGTAAGATAGTCTGAAAATAGGAAATTGGGGGTTGGAAATCAAAAGTAAGGTACTTTTTTCAGTAAATAATATGCAAAATCCATAAAGTCTGTGTAGGGAAAACCAAAAATATCCGAAACTCACAAAGCTAAAGGAGAAAATAGCAATTAGTGAGATATGATGCATTCCAGAATATAATGCACGTTACAAACCAAGGATTCTAGTATACGAAGAGAACTGAAGGTGTTTGTATCAGTAGTGGTAACTACCTTTCTATCACTTATTGGAGACATTCGAGTGATCTGATAGTTGTTGAAGTGAAGGTAGACATACATCTGGCAACAGTTGGAACAGCTAGGAGGCTGTCGATTATAGGAGTATAAGTTTAAAATTAGAGGAACCAGAAAACAAACATAGGTTTTGATACTGTTGTGCAACCTCGAACCACTGTTGTTGCAGTATTACACATTTGTTACAATGTGGGGGTTGAAATCGACAATTATGATGATTGGCCAAAGCAAATGTTTTTCACCAATGAGTCATCGGAATGTCTAATCTAATTGGTTGGTAAATGTTTGTGCAAAATTCTGCACTGTTTGAAAATTGCAGACACCGGCAAATCCTATGTGATAAAATCATATATGAAAAATATATCTCAAGTTGAATGTGTTGAAATCATGCATATATATATATATATATGAGCTGAGGTATGTGTTTGAAATTAGTGAGTCATTGCAGTGCCATCCTGCAACAATAAGTGACTCAAGCTCTCTTTCGGGAGTCCTAATTTCTCCATTTGACTCGAGTGACTCTTGTGTGATCCTTTATGACTAGAAGGTAGCCATATTCCAATCAGCCCCTACATCCTTCCAGTGATGTCATTGGATCTCAAGACTGATGGACATGTCATTTTGAGCTCTTTTGGGACTAGTAAAGTCAGCCCAATGACATAATGCAATGAGAAGCAAACCCCAGTGCTATTCAAGGAGGCCCGCTACTCCATTTTGCTGAAGTCATGTCTCCTAGTTGATCTTTTGTGACTAAGAGGTTGCCATCTTCCCTTTAGCCACTGTTGACTTTTGATTGATTCATGGAATTGCATGACTGCTGGAGGTTTTGAATTTATTATGTCCAACTGAAGGTAATTCAGTGCAATATTTCAACTCCAGAGGGGGATTGTAAGACCTTGGCATGGGGTTTCCCTGTATTTTTGCCTTTGCCTTCTTTGTTTTTACTGTGTGTTGAACTTCGTTTTTGCTGATCTAGATGCTTTGGGCACATTCTCACTGCTGTTCAGAGCCAAAGTGCAAGTGCTCCCTCTGTAAATTGTTCTCTTGGATTAGTGTTTCCATAATTGGCTTATTTGGCTTGCTGTTAAGTCTCCAGTGCAGTGTACTGTGCGTGTCCTGGGCCTGCAAACAAAATGCTGCTAGTGGGCTTGCAGCACTGATTGTGCCACCCTCACAAACAGCCTTGCTTGCAAAAGGGTCTATGGCTTGCCATTACAGTGTCTCTGTGCAGTCTATTACTGCCATGTCGACCTGGCAAGTGCACCCACTTGTCAGGCCCTAATTATGCCCTGATATGTGTGGCATGTCCTGATAGTGAATACTGCCAATTTCGTTTTTCAGTATTGAAAGGCTGTCTGTCCCTTTGGATAGAATGAGGAGTTTACGTATAACATCTTGTAAGTATACTTGCCCATGGGAACAAGATAGGAAAATAGAACTTGGTATGCCTGAACATAAAGATGCTTCTTTTAGTAAGGATGATTTTTATGTGCTGGGTTTGAAAATACCACTTTTAAAAAGTGGATATTTTCTTGCTTTGCTGTCCAGTGTGCCTCTGCTAGGGTTGTGTATTGACTGTCTGGCTTTGGAGAGACAGGGGCTGGGGATGTGCATTCTATTTACACATCCACTTGGGGGGTGAGGTGTGCCCTGCCTTTCCAGGGTGAGTCAGTGCTGGGCTGGATAGACCTTGGGTGCATTCAGAGTAGGGGGGGAGATTTCTTTCATACCTGAATGGGCCTGGTCTGCTTTGGACAAAGCTGTCTCCACCTCCTGCCGGGAATCTGCACCTGAGAGGACAGAACTGGTTTGGACTGAGCACAGTGCCTTTCTGACACTGGAGAACGAAGAGAAATGGACTATAAATATTGGGGCCCAGACCCCTGAACTTTAGATCCTTTCTGGAATTGAAGAGGAACCTCTGCCAAGGAGAAGAGCTGAGAAGACTGAAGGAGAAGTACTGCACCTTTGCTGTGTGCTGTCTGGGGTTGGCCTGCGGTTGCTGTTTCTGCCAGGGAGTGGATGAAGACTTTGCTTTGTGCTGCATCTCCTGGTTGAGGAAGACCTCCAAGGGCTTGAAGTAGAGCGTTATACTCTTAGGGGGTGGGAGCGCACCAGACACGCCCCAACGTAATTACCTCTTTCATGATGGTTCATGTAGTTCATTATTTCTCGCTCAATTCAAAATGTTCATAGCCAGTGCTGTATTATTAGTTTCAATTCGTATCCCTAGACACGTGTTTCATGATTCCTCAATCGTCAGTAGGGAAAAAAGCAAAGTTCATAGTTTGCAGGGCGTGCTGCCTCATCTCTCAGGACCAGTTCCACTCACAGCATGAAGGCGCAGGCTTGAAGTAGAGCTTACCTCCTGTTTTGAAGTCTCAGGGATACAAAGACTTCACCTCCAGCTCCCTTGAACTCCCTAGCTGGGAGTTCTGACCTACCAAGAGGTACCTGTTGCTGTATAGGACCACTGGAGGTTGGCTTGCCGCTGGGACCTGGAAAGCAACGCAACTTCGAGAAGCATGACCCATTCGTACCTGTTTCCAACGCATTGCTGAAGAAACCAACGCCAAGCCCACGCGGCTTGGGAAATTGCCGCACACTGAATCTCAGGCACCGATATCCGAAGTCCAAGATCACTATACCGATTCCAACGCAGGCCCTGCTGTGCGGCTGCAAAACCTACACATCGTGGGACTGTGACAAAGAGAGACCAGCGCAGTGTCATTGCTACCATCGCATCAAGAACCAACGCATCTCCTATCCTCATGCATCGCATCTGGGTACCACTCGTGCAAGAACACCGGGGCTGCAGTAAGAAACCGACGCATCATCTCCCCTCGCAGGAAGAAATCGACCCATCACCTCCCCTTCAGTAAGAAACCAACACATCACCGCCTCTGCATGGCAGTAAGGCACCGACCCATCACCTTCTCCGGGCCTAAGGAACTGAGGCATCACCTTCCGTGTGACAGTTTTTGTTTGTGCCTGTGACGCATCCAAGGTACTTTGTGTGAAAAGTGTTGAATATACAATTTGCTTTGAACAAAACTGTTTCTACCTTTAGTAAGTCATATTTTTTACTGTATTTCAGATTTTTTCATTTTGGTCTTGTTTTGTTTAGATAAAGATTAATTATTTTTCTAAACTGTGTGCTGTCCATTTATGGTTTTTAACTGTATGTGTTCACAAATGCTTTACACACTGCCTCTGAGATAAGCCTTGTCTGCCCATGCCAAGCTACCAAGGGGGTGAGCAGGGGTTATTTTAGAAGTGTATCTCCCTTACACTGACTAGGAAGAAAGGTCCCTACTTGGAAAAAAGGTGCAAGCCATTGCCAACTAGAGACCCCCATTTCTAACAGAAATGGTGATTCACACTCCTTTTTCCGTTTCCCTACAAAAAAGGCAAGCCATTTAAAAGGTGATAGCAAATGCCATGATCGCCTTTATCTTTAAACCCCTCAAGTGGGTCAAAGATTTGTACATTACATTTGTGGGAAACAGATAAACTCCCTACTCTCAAAATATGGTTGAGAGACTTACATGAAGCAGAGTCAGTTGAAGAGATAATCCACAAAATGAACGAACATCTTATGCAATTTGAAGGGATCTGGGTAAATGTTCTCCATTAGCAGTATGCGTCACTGTTTGGGGTTCTGAGGTAAGTACCTGCTTGGACCAACCCATGTAGTCCATTAGCCTCTCACTCCCTGTGTCCACAACACCTTATGACCTACATCCTTTACATTTCTTTCGTAGGGATTTATCTGTTATAAAAGGTAGAGATTAAAGTGTGCCTGAACATTATGTTAATATCATCTTGAGGGGAGCAGGTGGACTTTGATACTGTGCACTGGAATGGGAATTTTTGATTGTCATTGCTTATTTTATGTGCATGTTTAGATGATGTTTCGATATGATTGGTTTTAGGGCAGGATTGTGTCCACTGTTAGTATTCAGAAAGTAAGACATTCTATTATTTGTGTGAAATCATTAAGGGGTCGATTACGATGTCAGACGGAAAGCATTCCAACCGAATCGGTATCTGAAGGTTTCTGACCGAATCAGATGCGGGGAGTCCAACTGATCGATTAAGATGCCTCCGAATGCTTCCAGATTAGATTCAGTCGGAATCCCATTGACTTCAATGGGAGCCTGTGTTCCGACCGAATGCACAGGCTAACATTAAAAAAAGGGGTGGCTGGGAAAAATCAGGCATCCTGTGGCGGGCACCCCTTAGTGCCTGCTACACTGTGCATGGTCTGAAGGGGGTCCCTTAGGTACCCCCACAGGACCGATTCGGAAGACTCTGGGAGAAGAGGGCCTGCTATGGGCACCCAGGGTCAGCTTCCAACAGCCGATCCAAGTCGGAGCAGCCGTTTCGGAAGAACTATCTGAATCTGTCATTGTAATCGCTCCGTCGGAACGCTTCTGAGTCGTTCGGAAACGCAGCGCTAGACACATACGATCTGGCTGCGAACCACTCGGACTATCTGAAAGTCCAAACATCGTAATTGCTCATTCGAAAAGGTTTCTGAATATGTCGGAAACAAGCCTTTTGAGTCCGATTCGTGAGATCCGAATTTGATTCTGAGCCTTTCCAAATG
Source organism: Lissotriton helveticus (assembly GCF_964261635.1). Classification (NCBI taxonomy): domain Eukaryota; kingdom Metazoa; phylum Chordata; class Amphibia; order Caudata; family Salamandridae; genus Lissotriton; species Lissotriton helveticus. The sequence continues at coordinate 532,693,522 of NC_136067.1, forward strand.
ACATCGTAATTGACCTCTAAGTGTTGTTGCCATCAAATGCTGATACATGGTGAAAACTTAGTAAGGGAATACAAATAATCCAATCCTACCAATCTGGGTCTCTGCCCTACAGGAGTAGGGAGACTGCTACCATCCAGGTAATATGACACCAATCACTGATAATGGTGAGACGTGTCTCCATGAAACACCTGACCTGTCAACTCCCTTTGATACTGTCAATCACAAGGTTTTATATGAAGTGCTCTACACACACTTGAGAGGTCATTGATATGTTTTAAATTGGTCATTATATAGCTAGCTATCAGAACAGAGTTTGTTCTGATGGAATCCTTAGGATCTATATCAACTGTTGACTCCTTTTGAAATCCACAGTGATCAATTCTCACCCACATTTTGTTTAACCTGCACAGGAGATCACCAGGGGGCAGATGTATCAACATAACCATTTGTGATTTCTAAATAGCGATTTTTAAGGAATCGCTATTTAGAAATCGCAAAATGGGATGTATGTAAAAAATTGCTATTTTTTAGCGATTTCTTAATCTTCCTTATTTGCGAATTCGCAATTTCCGAATTCGCAATTAAGGAATAATTTCCCATTCATTCCTATGGGCCAAGAGGCCCATAAGAATGATTGTGAAATAATTTTCAAATTGCGAATTCGCAATTTGCTAATCGCAAATTGAGAATTATTTCAAGGGTGCAGGGGAGTCTCAAAGACACCCTGCTGCACCCCTGAAATGTACATGTGTGTGCATATGGCACACATACATGCCCTATGGGCATGTGTGTGCGTCACATGCCACCTTTAAAAATGCCAAATTGTGCATTTTTAAAAGAATTCGCAAATTAACATCAACTTCAAGTTGGTGTTAATTTGCGATTCCTTAATCAAAATTTGCAATACAAAAATGCTACATACATAGCATTTAAGGAATCGCAAAAATTGCGATTCCTTAAATGCTATGGCAAAATAAGGAATCGCAAATGTTTGCGATTCCTTTTTTTGCGAATTTTTGATGCATGCCAAAACATGCAAATAGACCGTTTGCGATTCGCAAAAGGCTTGATACATCTAGGCCCAGGAGTCATGCTCAATCAACAAAACATTTCTAGCCACCAATACACTGATGCCACGCAACAATAACTAAGTGTTTTCGGCTACTGAGATCCCTAAACTCAGATATTGCCTGGATGTCCATCAAATGAATATGTCTGCAGGGAACCTGAAACTTAATCTAAAGAAGAATCAGCTTTACCTCATAAAAAGAAGTACCCTCATAAAAGCAACATTGTTCCTGTTTACATTACATTTCAAAAATCAAGTCCATCTTTTCTATAAATGCCAGGCCCTGGCCTTTTTCCCATATCTGAGAGGACAATGCTGATGATACAGAATCTCTTCATCAACATCTATCAAGGCTGCTCTTCATGAATCATCACCAGACAAGGAAAGTTTAAGCACATTTCTCCTAATTTTGAAAGAACTCCATTGACTCTTGACAAAGGCCACTTTATAGGTATTTGTGTGATCTACAGTGCACACCCCTACAGTAAACATGACTACTTTGCCTCAACATGCCTGTTGGCGCTGCACTGGTAGAATCAAATTACTTTCAAAACTGTCACTTGGAATGCACATGGCAGCATGCTCTTTTAGCAAATTGACAAATACCTTGGAACCACACCCACTTTGCACTTCAGACCTGCTCCATTGTAGTAAAATGTAATAAATGACTCAAAATCCACCTCGTCACAATCTTCGCACTGTTCTAGAGAGTGTTTTTTTAATTTCCTTGCCTTACTCTACTGCTGTATTTTTGCATTATTTAGGTACATTTATTGTGCTAAGCTGTCATTTCCAATGTACCTGCAAATCTATGTATCTTCTTCACATGTTGGCTATTTATTCTTTTGCTCAGTGCTCCATTACTCCCTGGTTCTAGATTCATATTTTATAAAAAAACAGACAGTAAAATAAAATAAAAAATACAAAATAATAAAAGACAAGACTTATTCATGGGATGTATAAGCATAAGGACGTTGTTCTTCCTATAATGGCTGATAGATTAATGTATGCATCACAATTTTCCACCATACAGCAGTAGTGAGGGGTGTCAAGTTTAGTGAAGTGCTGTGTCATGACCAGGGTATAGGCAGGCACAGTGCTAGAAACTAATGCTTGAGCCGAGTCATAGCACTTGTTTCAGTGTAGTAAACAGTTTTTCAGAAAATAGACCCGGTCTGCTTCTCATCTGCAATCAGTGTCAATTTATTTGAATATCTCTGCTCTGTTTGACCAACTTACCAAATAAGGACGTGTCTACATTTGCTCTGCCATTCTTAAGTCATGAACGGCTTTTTGTTTCTAATAGTTACCTACATAAAATTGATTATTGAAGTGTTCCATAGCATAGCAAATTCAAATAGGAAAGATCCTGTAGACATCCTGTTTAAAAACAAAAAGCTGGAATGATCGTTGAACCCCATTCACAAAGGCAGACTGTTGTTTTATTTACTACATTTAGATAAGCGTTTCAACGTTTATGCAACTCCCATGAAATAAGAGGTGTACTGCTGAAACAATTGTGAGGCAATTATAGATTTCCTGCAATATTTATACTTACAAAATTTACTTTTTTCCATTAGTCATGCAGATTTCTCCTATTAAAATGTTAATTTCAAATTATTCCACAGGGTAAATATTATTCTGTGTAGAAAACCTTTCATCTGCCAATATAAGGTCGTTTCCTACCCTCTTTCACAGAGGAAACCACTAACTTTCATTATTATGTCCCTAAATTTAGAGCTCAGTTCCTCTGACTACCCCGAGATCGTCTACACTTCATAAAACATGTCTTCAGGCGTTAACCCATGAGGAAAGTATGAGTGTGTGCTGGTTGAATATCATCACTCTCAGGTTGACAAAAAAAGAAAAGCAGACTGGGCAATAATAAAATCTGTTACTGAAGCATTAATTAATAATTGTGTTTGTGCTGTGCTCTTTGTACATTGTTCATATAGTAAAAAGCAGACATAAAACAAATACAGGGTGCGCGTTGTAGTAGATGAACAGCTCTACTGAGGGCCACAGAGGATTTGAAAATTGTGATTGACCAAGGCGTATCAGATGGCATTGATCCTCCTGCACCTGAGTGCCACTTTTGGGACAGTCTTCTACCCTACCCTTCTTGGCCGACTGGATGAAGTTGGCATTACAGGGAAGGCTCTGAAGTGGCTGGCCTCATTTTTGGATAAACGCAGTTGCAAGATTAGCGAGGGAACGTTTCTCTCATCCAGCATCAGCTGTATTGTGGTGTCCTGCAGGGCATGTCTTCTATCCCTATTCTTTTCAATATTTATGTCCACCCTCCATCAGACATCAGATGTTCCTTCTTACACGTACGATACCCAGCTGATTGTTGTGCTGTCACCAGATATGGGCACAGTTTCCACGCGACTTAACAGCTGCCTAGTGAAGGTGTCTGAGTGTACGGCAGTGAGCTGTCTCAAACTGAACAGCGGAAAAACCGAGGTTCTGGTTTTGAGAAACAACTCAACTCTCTGGGATGAGTTTATTTGGCCAACTCCCCAAGGAGAGCTCCCACCCCCTAAGTCAGAAGTAAAGAGTCTAGGGATATCTCTGGACAACCAACTAACCATGGCCTCCCAAGCAAAAAAGGTGTCTGGCAGCTGTTTCATCCTTTTGAGTGCCCTGTGAAAGGTCTTTAAATGGCTCCCAGTGGAATCACTCAGAATTGTAATTCGGGGTCCAATTTTATCCCACCTTGATTATGACAACTCGCTGTTCTTAGGCAGTCCAAAATCAGAAATAAATAACTCCAGATTATTCAAAACTCCACCACCCGGATACTGTTAGGCATTGAGAAAGCACAATCAACTGGCACGGCACTCAAAGCTCTACTCTGGCTGCCCATAAGTTGCAGAATACTATTGAAAGCACTATGAATTTTACACCAGGCCAAGCACAACACAGGCCCAACTGTCCGACGCCAACTGGCCAGCCCCTACCATACCAATAGGAGCCTATAATCTTAAACTGCTTTGTGTCCCCAGAATTAAGAGAGTTAGAAGTGGGGGTTGGCCTTTGTTGTACATTACACCAAAGCTTAGGAACTCTGCCTACTAGTCTCAGACCCAAGGACATCTTCATGAGTTTCAGACAAAATCTTAAAACCTATCTCTATCTCCTAAATCCTAAATCCTTAAGTTTTTGAACTCACTCACTCCAACCAGTCCAACAGTGCTGGGAAGCCATGCACTCGACAAATTCTGGAGAATAGAATAGAATGGTTTGCAATAACAGCATCATAAGATATATACAGACCCTAAGCGACTGGTTGCAATATGATTTAAAAGGTTTTCATCACTGAATTTCTTACATCATTACAACCTCAGTATTTCAGAAAATGATAACTGACAAAATGAATACACTTTACATAACATCTTCCTTCATCTTTGCTTTAATGCTCAAAATAAGGGTTATGGGGACATTTCACTTATATTACGTAACTCACTCCCCAGAGAACAAATGTACTGTACTGTATGTGGTTTTAGGAATGATATAACATTATTTTTGCAATGGTTTCTGGATACATTTAAACCAGCCAAGATCAGTCAAACATAGGATTCCTTTCTTCACTTTGCTACATAGTGATTTTTAGCTAAATGTGATAGTGTAGTAGAAAGATAACTACCAGGATGATAAGGAAATTGAAATGCTACCAATGTTAAGGAGAATACATGCTTTGTAAGCAAACATCACTTAAGACAAATACTACTCAACAGTACATACAGACAAGAACTACCCAATTAGTACCCTTAGGATACAAGACTCAAACTGTATACCTTAATAACTTAATAAACAATATTTCATCCAACATCCATGCTTTAGTAATTCATTCTTCTATCTGATCCCTATGGAACTGAATATCATAACTGCTACCTAAAGCAATTTTACTGGGCTGGAGCTGTAAAAAACACATTTAACCTCCAGATATTAGGGTACAATTACAAAACCTATTAATGAGTTCTGTAGCAAATGGGTTCCGCATTAGACTGCTACTTTTTTTACTTTTACTGTGAGCGAGGCTCACTATGGGAGTCTCATTCAGGTAAATAAATAAGAGTACTAACTGCAAGTGTCCACCTTTTAAGATAAGGTTATTACTGCACAGATAGGTTAAGAGGCTGTGGAATGGTTACACATGAACACGCAAACACACATGTGTGGGTCACACATGTGGTACTATCCACCCTGCCCGGTGTCTGCGCACAGGTACCCTGTCACAGAAGTGACTTTTCAAAAATTGAAATTGATCTGCAATAGGCTGTATAAATATAAGAGGGAATTTATAGTGAAGATCTGTAGTGCTTACTGAAGGTCTGTGGTACTTACACTGTGTTAGATATTTTAGGTGAAACTTTCACTAAAAGTAAAGTTTGGCTCCTCTTAGGTCTGCAGGGTCCAGCGAGGTGTCAATCTAGGAGTAAACATGAACCCCATGCAGACTGTCCATAACATCATAACTACACTCCTTATGACACTTTAAAAATTGCCATATTTCCCTGGCTTGGCTCATAATCTGATTCCAGGTCTTGATCAACTGGTCAACACCCCCACCCACTACGCCGGCCACAGGCTTGATCCCGTCTTCTCTTCCAGCAAGTACATCACCTTCAGCCACGCCACCGGACTCCACTGGACCGACCACAGCTGCGTCCACTTCAGCTTCAAAAGATCCACGACCCACCACCACCCGCAACAGGTACCTCACAGGAATTGGAGCAAGATCACCGCAGACCAGCTCACCACCTCCCTCAGCCAGAGCCCACCCGCCAACACAACGGACCCCAACGAAGCAGCCCGCAACTTCACACAGTGGCTGACCGCCTGCGCCGATGACCTCGCGCCACTAAAGAACCCTCCCAGCAGACCCAGAAGCAAGAAGGCATCCTGGTTCACCGACGACCTCAAGGACTCCAAGAAGACCTGCCGCACACTCAAGAAAGCCTGGCTCCTCGACCGGACCACCGACAACATGACCGCCCTCAAACACGCTACCCGCAAGCACCACCAGCTCATCCGCACCACCAAGAAGAAATCCCTGAAGGAACGACTGGACAACAACGCCCACGACAGCAAAGAGCTCTTCACTATCGTCAAGGAGTTCTCCAACCCCAGCACCGGCACCAACGACATCACTCCGTCACAAGACCTCTGCGACTCCCTCGCCTCGTTCTTCTACCGCAAGTTCGCCGACATCCACAACAGCTTCGGCGCCCCACCCACGCACCCAACCGTCGAACCAACGCCCCCCACCGCCACCCTTCGCACCTGGACCACGGTGACCACCGAAGACACAGCCCGCACGATGAACACCATCCACTCCGGATCACCGACCGACCCCTGCCCACACCACCTCTTCAACAAGGCCGACTCCACCATCGCACCCCAACTCCGGAACATCATCAACGCCTCCTTCAACACCGCCACCTTCCCGGAGAGCTGGAAGCACGCCGAGATCAGCGCCCTCCTGAAGAAACCTACAGCGGACTGCACCGATCTCAAAAACTTTCGCCCCATCTCGCTCCTCCCTTTTCCTGCTAAAGCCATCGAGAAGATCGTCAACAGACAGCTGACCGCCTTCCTCAAGACGAACAGATCCCTCGACCCCTCGCAGTCCGGCTTCAGAGCCAACCACAGCACTGAGACCGCCCTCATCGCAGCCACCGACGACATCCGGACCCTGCTCGACAAGGGGAAAACAGTGGCCCTCATCCTCCTGGACCTCTCCGCTGCGTTCGACACGGTCTGCCACCGCACCCTAGTCCAGCGCCTCAGCAACATCGGTATCCAAGACAAGGCACTGGAGTGGATCATCTCGTTCCTCGCCGGAAGAACACAAAGAGTCCGCCTCCCCCCGTTTCGCTCCGAGGCCACCGAAGTCATCTGCAGCGTCCCGCAAGGATCTTCACTCAGCCCCACCCTCTTCAACATCTACATGAAACCTCTCGCAGCTATCGCACGCCAGCACAACCTCAACATCATCTCTTACGCCGACGACACCCAGCTGATCCTCTCCCTCACCAGAGACCCCGACACCACCAGAACCTGCCTACACAAAGGGATGAAAGACGTCGCCGAGTGGATGAAGGACAGCCGCCTAAAACTGAACTCGGACAAGACGGAAGTTCTCATCCTGGGATCTTCGCCCTCCGCCTGGGACGACTCCTGGTGGCCCCCAGCCCTGGGCACCGCACCCAAGCCAACCGACCACGCACGCAACCTGGGCTTCATCCTGGACCCCTCCCTCTCGATGACCAGACAAGTCAACTCCGTCTCCTCATCGTGCTTCAACACCCTGCGTATGCTTCGCAAGATCTTCCGCTGGATCCCGACCGAGACCAGGAAGACTGTCACCCAGGCACTCGTCACCAGCCGACTGGACTACGGAAACGCCCTCTACGCCGGAACCACAGCCAAGCTACAGAAAAGACTCCAGCGCATCCAGAACGCCTCCGCCCGACACATCCTGGATGTCCCCCGACGCAGCCACATCTCCAGCCACCTGAGGAACCTGCACTGGCTCCCCGTCAACAAGAGGATCACGTTCCGGCTCCTCACCCAGGCACACAAGTCTCTCCATGACCTGGGCCCCAAGTACCTCAACGACCGCCTGACCTTCTACACGCCCACCCGCCAGCTACGGTCCACCAGCCTCGCCCTCGCAGCCGTACCAGGCATCCGAAGAGCCACCGCCAGAGGAAGATCCTTCTCTTACCTGGCTGCCAAGACTTGGAACTCCCTCCCCATCCACCTTCGGCTGACCCAGGACCATCTCGCCTTCAGGAAACAACTCAAGACCTGGCTGTTCGAGCAGTAGCATACCCCTCCGCCCCAAGCGCCTTGAGACCCTACCGGGTGAGTAGTGCGCTATACAAATGGCATGATTGATTGATTGATTGATCTCCTCTACTATAGGTTTTTGCGTCACTCATCAGGCATGTTTTTTTATGGCAGCCACATACAACTCATCCTCAGTTCCCATATTTTGATGACTGTTACTCCGATCCCTTCATGCTCTTAAAGAACCTCCGTTAAAGATCTGGGGCTAGATTTAACAAAGGATTGCATTGCCCTTGCGTCATGCAAGGTGGCACAATGGCAACACAATTCTTAAGCCAGATTTCCCAGGTCACCTTGCATGACCCGGTGTTGCTTGGTAAAGCTAGAGAAACACAAGGCAGTGCAGGTCACTTCCTTGTGGTACTCTATGCCAGGACAACATTACATGGCTGGAGTGTGGGTGGTCCCAGCAATCCACAAAAGCGTTTTGGCACATTCCCCCATTTACCAAGACCAGTTAACCTGGGAGTGCCTAAGAATTGTACGCCTTGCCAATAGAAGAGGTGCAATGAAAAGAAATATCTTTATTTCTCCTCGTTTTCTCTTCTAAGTTTGCTGCAATCTGCAATACACTTAGAAACAGGAAAAGGCCTCTAAATATTGTTTTTGTGCATGAAGGTCTTCCTTCCTAAAAAAATACAAAAAAATACATGGTGCAAGGGTTGCTGCTTTGGCCCTAGACAGCACATAGTAACCCTACTCAGGGAGAGAGCAGGTACGCACCATATATTGGTAAATATGACACATTCCTGCTCTCTTCATTTGATGCAGCACAGCAAGTTGTCTGTCTGTGTTGCACTGAATCAAATATTGATGAATCTGGCCCCCAGTCTATTAGTATTCACAGTAGGATCCTTGATGTTTGAAGCTTTTGCATCCATTTATGATATAAGAATATTATTTACCGTATTGCAATAAAAGATATAATTTTCACCGGAGAGGATAGAAAAACTTGTTGCTTTTGCTGTTGAAGTATCAATAACTTTTGTTAACCTTATGCATGTCCTCTGTATGCAGGCTGAGAATGTTAACTCAATCTGCAAGTCTTTGACCTGGTTATAAAAAAAATAGTAGTCGTCACAGAAGACCATGTTTTTTGGCCTATTGGTGTTAAGAAGTGAGGCGAACATGTTTTGTTATTTAGCTTTTAATATTGAAAATAAAATTCTAGTCGGCTGTGTGCTAGTCATTCTTAGAAAAAACATATCACTGTCATGAAAAATAAAACTTTAAATGTCCCGAGAGTGCTACTGTATATCTAACAGATTCTTGATGTTTCTGCATATAAACAGGGCTTCTAAGAGACTCCCTTCTAAGGCAAGATATCTGTGCAGAGGATAAAAAGGATCATATGTCAAATCTATATTTGTGCAAAGATCTATGATCATTTATATCAAAAACAAGTGACATGGTCTTCGGGGATAGGTGTACTAGAATAGTAACTTCATCAGAATACCTCTGTATGAATTGACTGCTGTAGCCGTCGTTCCCAATTTAACCTTTCTCATATCCTTGACAATTAATGACATTATCAAATGTTATACCTTTATAGTTTCAAGTCTTTCTGGTGTAACATATGCAAGTTTGTGAATAATTTACCTTCTCTTTATCGACCAGATTCACCAAGGGACTTACGACTCGTAAAAAGTGCAGAGTCTCTGGACTCATGGTGGAATCGCCGCACTGAGCAGTGCAATGTGAAGATTCTTCTCCGAGTGCGGAGACTTCCAACTCATTACTTTTTGAGTCATAAGTCCCTCTGTGTATAGGGCCCGATGTGTAAAGGCCTCTGGCACACTAATCTTTAATCAAGCTTTCACATATTTAGTCTTCATTCTGATTTCTAGTAAATTGCATGAAAGTAGGCTATTTATTATGAAAAGGACAAAGATTTAGCTTAATATTACGTTTTACCTGCTCTGACAAATTGCTGTTCTGTACAATATATGATCTGTATTTAATATCTTCATGATGTCATCAGTGATGTCATTTGAGATGTCATCAGTGATGTCATGAGTGAAGTCACTGACCATGTCAAGAGTGATGTAATATGTGACATCATCAGCAGTGCATTGCGGGCGCGCGAGTTATAGTTAGCTGAACTAACTATAACGGGGGAATATCAATGGTTTTGTATGAGTGAAATGTCCAGCTAACTATAACATGTGTGAAACCTATGGTTTTTTCAGTGAGTTTCTAATGTTTTTTAAATGCTAATTCCTAACTATAATGTGGCTGAAACGTATGTTTTTTTTCTGTGAATTTCTAAGGTTTTTTAAATGCTAATTCCTCACTATAACATGGCTGAAACCTATGGTTTATTCAGTGAATTTCAAAGGTTTTGTAAATGATAATTGTTAAGTGTATTCATTGTTATATTTTTTATACTGATTTACTACATTGTTTTTAATTATTTATTTTTAGATATTTTATTTTTTAAATGACATTACAATTTTTTAATATAAATTGAAAAAAAAAGTTTTTAAAAATATTGAAATTGTAATATTTGTTTATTTTATTTTATATATTTTTTTAATTTATATATATTTTATATACCTGGCAATGATATCCTAGGGAAGGGAATTCAAGTTACTGTAAGTATGGTTAGAATTACTTTTCAGGATCAATAGTGGGCTGAAAGATGCAGCACTGAGGTCTCTCCTGATAACAGGTGCGTAAATCCAAATTCGTAGTTCGGCTGATTTTAGAGGAATATTTTGCTGAATAGTGAAGGAAGGGGGCGGGGCCTGAGGTGACATGTGTGCAAACACGCCCTGTGGCGCGTTTTAAGTTGGGGAATTAATTCCTCTTCCATCCTGATGTCCCCTGTGGGCCAACTAGCCCACCAGGTACCTCCAGTATGTGCCAGGCCGTGGCGCTTACTGGAGGTACCTGTTGGGCTAGTTGGCCCCTAGGGGACCTCTGGATTGAAGAGGAAATAATTCCCCAACTTAAAACGTGCCACAGGGCATGTTTTCACACATATCACCTCACCTAGTTGGCTCAACGGCTAGGGCGCTCGACCTCGGACCTGGGGATCTGGGTTCGAGTCTCGGTAAGGACGCCAAAACCTCCTGTGATTCTGGGCAAATCACTTAATGTCCCCGTGCCTAAAATGAAAGTGTGTCCTCATGTAACGTAACTGGAAAATATGTAAAGCGCTCTGATACCTGATATCGGTTCTGGTCTAGTTCGCGCTATATAAAACTCTGCAACAAAAAAAAAAGCCCCGCCCCCTACCTTCACCACTGTGCAAACGCGCCCCGTAGCGTGTTCTAAGTTGGGGATTAAGTCCCCTTGCATGCTAGGGGTCCATGGGGGCCAACTAGCCCACCAGGAACCTCCAGTATGCGCCAGGGGGCTGTGTTGCACAGAGGTGTAAAAAGGGGCGTGGCCTCATTACACCTCTCTGCAACACAGCCCCCTGGTGCGTTTCCAGAGTGGGAACTAAATCCCCTTGAATACTAGGGGTCCCTGGAGGCCAACTAGCCCACCTGGACCCTCCAGTATGCGCTAGGGGGCTGTTTTGCAGAGAGGTGTAAAAAGGGGCGTGGACTCATTACACCTCTCTGAAATGCAGACCCCTTGTGCGTTTTCAGAGGGGGAACTAAATCCCCTTAAACACAGGGGGTCCCTGGGGGCCAACTAGCCCACCAGGAACCTCCAGTATGCGCCAAGGGGCCGCTTTGCACAGAGGTGTAAAAAGGGGCGTGGCCTCATTACACCTCTCTGCAACGCAGCCCCCTGGCGCGTTTACAGAGGGGGGACTAAATCCCCTTGAATACTTGGGGGTTCCTGGGGGCCAACTAGCCCACTAGGAGCCTCCAGTATGCCCCAGGGGGCTGCGTTGCAGAGAGGTGTAAAAAGGGGCCTGGCCTCATTACACCTCTCTGCAAGGCAGCCCCCTGGTGCATACTGGAGGTTCTTGGTGGGCTACCTGGCCCCCAGGGACCCCCAGTATTTAAGGGGAATTATTTCCCCCTCTGCAAATGCGCCAGGGGGCGCGTTTGCAGAGTGGTGCAAGCAGGGGGCGTGGCCTCCTCCAGATCCCGTTTTTTGGAAAAAAAATTAAGAAGGGGGGCTGTGTAGCCCCCCTTTTTTTTCTTCTTTTTTGGACTCTGGGGACCCCATCCCCCAGGGCCTGACCCCCAATATTTATTTTTGTATTTTTTTAAAGGGAAGGCGGCCGCATGGCCCCCCTCCCATGGCTAATTCTAGGCCCCGGGGACCCCATCCCCAGGGGCATGGCCACATAAAAAAAATTAAGGAGGGGGGCTGCATAGCCCCCCTCCTCAGGCCACTTAAGGCCCAAGGGACCCCATCCCCCAAGGCCGGCCGGCCTTCTTTTTTTTCTTTTTATTTTTTTTATTATTTGGGGAGGGGGGCCGGGTAGCCCCCAGCTCTGGCCACTTCTGGCCCCAGGGTCCCAATCCCCTGGGGCCTGGCCCTCTCTGTTGAGGACCGTGGGGGGGTCCCCAAGCCCCCCACGGTCCCTGCCGGCTCTCCGCATCCTGCAGGAGCCGGCATTTCTTTTCTGCAGGGGGAGCAGCTAATGCAGAAAAGCAATCAGCTTTGGTTTTTGAAAGAGAGAGCAGGTTTCCTGCTCTCTCTTTCAAAAACCAAAGCAGTTTGCTATGGTAGGGCGGGAGCCGCAAGGCTCCCGCCCTACCTTAGCAAACTACAGTGTACCGGGGGTGTGCACCCCGGGACACTGCAGGAGCTGGCCCTGGGGGCTGGCAGTCACCAGAGCCACCACAAGGCTCCAGGAGGGGGGTCGCGCGGCACCCATCCCAACATTTAAAAGCACCGGGAGGTCGTGGTCCCCGGGGCTGGGTGGCCCGTCATGAGGTGGCACCGCGAGGACGCACGGCTGTCGCGTTGTACAAGCTACCCAGATACAGAACGATTCAAGTTTATACGGATTGACCCTGTGGCTTCCATTTTTAAGAATAATCACTCTAGTCAATAGAGTCGTTGGGCAGTGAAAGCTCCACTCCAAAGCCACCCCCGCCAGAACACGTGCGGGTGAGGTTTTCAGACCACTTGTTGGTTGCCTCCGAACCCCTGTCCTGAAGAAGACTTGCAGGCCAAGGCCTTACTACCCTATATGCCACAAGTCGAGTCGAAACATTGACGCCTATAAACCTACACATCTGGACCCATCCACCACTTCATGTTTGACATGCCGAAAATTACAATCTGTGATTGGTAAGAAATTATGTGAAATAGACCATGTAAACTACTGTTGGGCCAGATCTACAAGATTGACACTTTAAATGAATCATGCACAAATTCTTCAACTATTTCCTTCTATCTCAACTCTTGGGATTACCTTCCCACTTACGCACTTTATCTTGAGCACTTCCTCTCTCCTTTGCACGTTCCTCCTCAGGAGGATCCAGCTATTTTTAATAATGGTTTTGACTGAAATTTATGAATTATAATAAATTTACTGTGTATTTCATAACAAATACAGTGGCTACACATCCTTTTAACTTTAATCTTATGGAAGAATTGTTCTCCCCAGGAGCGCAGAATTACTTTGAGCTCCTACTGAAAAATGAAATGCTAAATTAACTTTACCTCAGTGATTGATTGGTTTGAGGACCATTGTTATCCTGTACCGCATTGTACCCAGGTCCACAGACTTCATTGGGTTAACCCCCTACCTATAATGGCCAGACAGCAAAACAGCACAGGGGCAGTATTCCTCCTCAGCTTCTCCGGCTCTTCTCCTTGGTAAAGGTTCCTCTTGATTCCCAGAAGTGATCTAAAGTTATGGGATCTAGGCCCCAGCATTTATATTACAAACTCCTTTGTTCTCTGGTGGCAGAGAAGCCCTGTGCTCAGTCAAAACCAGTTCTGTCCTCTTTGGTGCAGCATCCTGGCAGGAGGTGGAGTCAGAATTGTGAAGGCAGACCAGGCCCATTCAGGTGAAAGGAAATCTCCTCCCCCTACTCTAAATGCAGCCCAGGTCCATGCAGCCAAGCCCTGACTCATCAGACTATCTGGAGCCACTGCCACCTACCCAGCCCCTGACACTCCAAACCCAGACAGTCAATCCACATCCTAGCAGAGGCACACTAGATGGCTAAGCCAGACAATATCTACTTTCTAAAAGTGGTATTTTCAAACACAGAATGTAAATATCACCCTCACTAAAAGATGCAGTTTAACATTTCATGCATATTAAAGATTATTTTCCTACCTTTTTCACAGCGGTAGTTAAGCTTATAAGATGGTATAAGCAAGCTCCCCATTCAATTCTATGGGAACAGGTAGCCTTGCAATAGTGAAAAACGAAATTTGAAGTATTTCACTATCAGGACATGACACACACACCAGGGCATGTCCTACCTTTCACTTACACTGTGCCCTGCCCGCAGGGATACCTTGGGCATACATTAGGGATGACTAACATGTACGAAAAGGAAAGGTTAGGGCCTGGCAAGTGGGTGCACTTGCCAAGTCGACATGGCAGTATTAGACTGCCCACAGGCACTGCAATGGCAGCCCGAGTTATATTTACAGGCTGCTTATGTAGGTGGCACAATGTGTGCTGAAAACCCAGATCTTTTGACTGGGTGTGAGTGTTTGAATGGTTCAGATGATCCATCCATCACCACCCCCTTTTGTACCGCTTTGGCCGCCATAAGTGTGGCAGGGTATGCTCAGACGTGAGTCCCTTGCTCACTTTGCCACTGGATTCAAGCAAGCCGGGATGAAGATGGCTGGAATGCCTGAAACCGGTCCTCGGAAGCTTGTTTCCGGTCCAGGGAAGGCATGGCTTGGCAGTGCGGGCTGGACTGTTCCCATGAGGCACAGGGTCAGACTGATTTGCATATAGCCATGTCTGAACTGGGGTGGCAGAGTGGGCTAAAGAACGGTGATGGATCAAACCCAGATCTTTTGACTGGGTGTGAGTGTTTGATTGGTTCAGATGCTCCGTCCATCACCACCCCCTTTTGTAACGCTTTGGCCGCCATAAGTGTGGCAGGGTATGCTCAGACGTGAGTCCCTTGCTCACTTTGCCACTGGATTCAAGCAAGCCAGGCTGAAGACGGCTGGAATGCCAGAAACCGGTCCTCGGAAGCTTGTTTCCGGTCCATGGAAGGCATGGCGTGGCAGTTCGGGCTGGACTGTTCCCATGAGGCACAGGGTCAGACTGATTTGCATATAGCCATGTCTGAACTGGGGTGGCAGAGTGGGCTAAAGAACGGTGATGGATCAAACCCAGATCTTTTGACTGGGTGTGAGTGTTTGATTGGTTCAGATGCTCCGTCCATCACCACCCCCTTTTGTACCGAAAACCTACTAGCAGCATTTCATTTACAGGTCATGGGTACACACAGTGCACTGTAGTAGGCACTGACTAGTAAACCAAATATGCCAATCATGGACACACCAATCCATAACAATAATTTCCATATGTAGCACTTGCACCTTGGCACTGAACAGTAGTGGCAAAGTGCCCAAAGCATCTAGACCAGGAAAACTGAATCAAACACACAGCAAAAACACTGGCGGTCAAGGCAAAAAATACAGGGGAAACCCACAACAATGAAATTATGAAAACAAGATTATGGAGGTGGTGATTTGCAAAAAGAACATTTGTGCATGTTCGTTGTGTGGAATTTTGTTGCTGTAAATTGTTTTGTTGTTTCTCATGCTGCTATGTATTTTTCCTGAGTTAGTGCAATGTGATTCTGTTGTGCAGCACTGCAATTGTGTTGCATTTTATTTTGACTGTTTTGTTGTGATCTGTTATATTTTAATTCTGTTGTTATATTGATTTGTGTATCTTATTGTATAATGTTCTGTGATAGTTTATGACAACAATTGCTGCTAAATGTCCAGTCAAAAGCAGAAAATCCCTTGAAAGTTCATATAACTGACAATCATTTATCACTGTCTATATTGGTAAGATAGTGCTACCCCAGCTCCTCAACTACTCAAGACACCAGTCAGTCCAAAACTGGTAGAAACCAGAGTCTTGTGTTGTCTGCTTCATGTCACGCAGCTCTGGAATTTTGCCTCAAACCTATACACTAGGGAAAGCAAGGAGTAAGTTGAAATATTTTTAAAATTTGAAAACATTGCAAAAGTTACTATATTCTGGGCAAATCACTTAGTCTCCCCGTTCCTAACAAAAAAAATGAATGTGTTCTCATGTAATGCAACTTGTGCTATGTAAAGTGCTCTGATACCCGATACTTCGGGTCATGTTCACGCTATATAAAACTCTGTAAGATTAAAAAATAAATAAATTCTATGTTTCATAAACAATGTTCATGTAAAATCTGCTTTGCACTCCTTTCATTAACAATACTGTCGGGGCAGATTTACAAGCCCCTTGCGCTACTTTTGCGTCACTTTTTCCATGTTAAAAGTGACACAAAAGTGGAGCAAGGGGCTTGTAAATCTGCCCCTTTGTCTCTTATAGTTTACTCTACTTTATACTGTTGGGCCATAGTTAGGTTCCCTCATACCTTGCCTTTGGTGATAGAACCTGTATAATTGTCATGGAGTCCTTTAGAGTTTGGCAGATTGCAAGGACTGTTGTAAATCATCAATGCTTACACCCAGTCAAACTTGCTTTTCCCCAAATCCATTCAGATTTGTGGAAAATGTAGGGTTTCAAACAAGGAAACCTTAGCTCACTATCCAGTCAAAAACCTCTGAGAGGGGGGCAGTTAGGTCATAAGGATGACTGCCCCAAACAGGGTGGGGCGCCCACTACTAGAGCTCTTTGCTCAGGAACATCATGCCAAGCATCTCAGGCCCACAGAGAAATGAATCAATAGCCCAGATGCACAGGGAGCACCCTGTGAATTGGGGTCATTTTATTTTTCAAGAATGAACTCCTGTTTTGGGACTTTACTTGGCAAAGTTTTACAACATGCGATGTAGCTTCAGTGCAGCCAAATACCCTGATGAAAGCTTCCAGATACCCTCTTGCCTGTTTGGGATCTCTAAATATGGGGAGAAGCTCTCCAGCCGGGGAGCAGAAGCCACAGCCTTGGCTGACTCACCGGGATGGTTAGTGGGCTATAGTACTTTAAATCAAGAACTCTGCTTCCAGTGAAAATCTATTTTTGGTTTGCTTATAAACTGTGGAAGAGGTGTAGAGCAGCGGCCTGGGTGACTGCCTCCGGATCCTGGGGCTCACAGATCGATTGCAGGTGGCATATCAGCCCTGCACCATGTGACTCTGGGCAATAGCTCGCTTAATCTTCCTGACGGCCCCCAGCGCTGGGACACCTCTCCGGAAGTAGCTGTATGCTTTACAAATGCTGGACATTTACATTTTGATGCATTTGCATAAAACTTTCCACTCAAATACTCTGTGACTAATTTTCAGCTTGTCAAAACCATGCAACCTTGAAAAAGATTAAGAACCAATGGAGAGCTGAAAAACTGCCTTTTCAATATTAACTCCAACAGAAAAGTTGTTTATTTGCAAAATAAATAACGCAGAATAAAATTACAAATTGACCATGAAACTAGAACATTACTTAGAGAGGGGACCTTACCTTGTTATTATCTAAAACTATTCAGTCTTTTTTAAGACATCTTTGATTCTAAATTGAACGATATAGTAAGAGAGGAACGTTTGCAAAGCCTGAGCGTTAATGTACAGATCCTCAAATGCTAGTAGGAGAATACGTTGAAAAAATAAACAGATATATCTGGAAGCTGGAAGCTGGAGCATTTTCTCTATGCATCTCAAGTATTCAGGTTATCCAATCAGCATTTTTATGTCAAATGTTACATGATGACATATGGCATGACTTGCCACAAGTGGTCCCCCTACTTCCATCCATATCTAGTTCTGGGCAAAATTGGCTTGCTCTTCTACTCCTTGACACAGGATGTCACCCGAGCTATTGTGACCGGAGTGATGTTTCCAAGTAATATGGCTGCCATTTGTGTGCTGTCCAGTTGTGACCCACTACAACTAGCACAGCTAATCCTGTCCCCAAGTGGACACCTCAAAATCTGTGACACCATGTCTCATCTGAGTGGCAGGCTGCAGTGAGGTTTGCGGATCCTTTGTTGCATTTGAGTATCCTGGGATTCAAGAATCTACCACAGGATTATAGGATCTCTAAATTCAAGGCTCTACTGCAGGACTCAAGTATCATGTAGTCTACAAAATCCACACCCACTACATCGCCAAAACGTGGCTTTCCTCCCGCTAGGAGGAATTCTTTGTTTGGGCTCTGCTCTTCAATGACTCCCTCTGCTTAGGTTCTGCTGTTCCCCTGTGTGTCTTGATCTCCAGGTGAAACGAGCCAGATTCCAAGTTAATCTTCTTAGACCTTTACTGCTTGTGGAACACCTTGGAATTTTTTCTGTAGTGTCACTTCAAAACATTTCCGTACATCTTTGGAACTCTTCAAATATCTTCCTTGTATCCACGTAACTATTCAAACTTCTACTGCACAATTTTCAGAGGCCACGGGTTAGTGATTATCTAGGGAGAGGAACATTTATTAGCTAGGATTGTGAAACTGCTGTTGTTGTTTGAACTGCCCCATGCACCTTCAAACGTTACCTTGCATTCTACATTTTGCTGTGAGAACTGTGTCCTGGGCCTTTGCAGAGTTATTTACACATCCTAAAGAGACCTTTTTTAGGTCTCGCCTGGCAAACGCAGCGCGAAGCGCTGCGGCCTGCGAGAGGTATTGGTACGGAGTTGCCTCTCAAGCGAGACAAGAGATGGGCATGCGCAAGAGGCGGACTGTAAATGTGGACGCGCACGTGAACAGGAGATGTTCACGTGCGTAGGGCTCAGCTCGCTCCCTCTCTCCCCCTCCCTCCCTGTCTACGCACATGCAGAACAGGAGATATGCACGCCCGCATCGCGCGCTTTCACTCCCTCCTCCCTCCCCCCATCGACTCCACAGAAAAATCTTGTTTTTGTTCGGCACGGGTAGATTAAGTGATTTGCCCAGAATCACAGGATGTCGAGTGTCCCTGCCATAAGGCGGGGTCCGGGGCTCTGCACAGAAGGACGTTAATGAGAGAGACTTACCCGCCAGGTTAGAAGGGAGAACAAAGAACAGCACAAGAAAGACATTGAGATAAAGAAAAAAAACAGAGAGAAGATGCGAATGCGTGGGCACAAAACACTGTGGCAGAGAACTTTTCCACCTCGACTAAATTGTATCTTGTTGCTTCGAGGTTTATGTGAACGGCAAAAAAGTAATCTGGAAAGAAAGTATAGAGCCCTGGTTTACAACAATAGAGGTCAAATGTACCACAAAGGCGAGCACGCGGCCGGTGTGGGGGAGGGGGGTTATGGTTCTGTCACAAGGCTTGTTACTGCGGACCCAGGGGGAACATCTCCACAGGAAGTCCTAGGTCCCTAACTGCAAGTCCACCCAGGGTGGCATGTCCCTTATATCACACCTCACAGAGAGAGCTGGGACTCGGAAGTGATTGAGTGCGATGGGCAGTGCTGATTCAAACAAGTGCTTTCTGTCCTAACACCTGCCAGTGCTTGTGTTAATCCTGCCTTGTTACACACAGCGGGTTTGAGCTGCTGACATTTGCGGGGGGAGACAAACCATGCTGCACCGGGTAATTCTCAAAGTGACCCCCGAGGCAGGTATTGGCCCCTCACACGGAGCGGGTCAGTTTAGCCCACAACATGTAAAAGAGGCTCCGAGGGGGCGGCAGGAAGCTTTAATCAGAGAAGGTGTAGTGGCAGCTTGTACCTGCCTAGTGCGAAACACACGGTGAGCCCCCCCTCCTAAAGTCCCCATTCCGCTCCCAAACCTCAACTTCTAAACCATGTCTGTTCCAAAACCCGACTGGCCTGAGGCAAACGTGCCTCCGATGTAACTTTAGGTGCCATTTTAGGTCGAGCATTCAAGACCTCTCATATATACTGTACTATACACTATGTGTAAACTGAAAAGTAACAATATGCAGCAGACCCGCTGTTAGCCAGCTGCAGCGGAGAGGCCATAGATTGTATGGGCATAGAGCTTCGGTTATGTCCCCTTCACGGAGATCTGGTATATGGCTGTCAGTAGTTGAGCGACAAGCGAAAAAATGTGGGGGCGATATTCTAGGTTAAGGGTTGCTGTGTTGGTGCTCCGGGGTCAGTGGGAGTGGTGTGCGTGTGTGTGGGGGGGCGATGTCCATCCATTCAGGGTCCGCGACATGCATTAGAAAGAGGTCTGTACCTTGTGATGTAATTCAGTGAGTGTAGACTGCATGGAATAGATCGCGCCACTGCTTGTAGCCGGACAGCCTCTGGGTGCTACTGTCATTTTTCGAAAGGATGTTCCTGCAGGCAGTGGTTTGTCACTGTTAGATATAGCAGGGCTTCAGGATGGTTATAAGCATGGGAGGTTATGGGAGAAGGATGTGGGGGGAAGTAGAAGACATGACAGAGGAAAGAGTCAGTATCCCCGGGTTTGGACTGAGTGACAGTACCACTGATGTGTATTATTTTTTTTTTATTGTATATATATATAGAGCGAACAAGACCATAAGGTATCATAGCGCTTTACATGTGCACCAGTTTTGTTACAGACGGACGCATTCATTTTTTTTCGGCACGGGTAGATTAAGTGATTTGCCCAGAATCACAGGATGTCAAGTGTCCCTGCCGAGACTCGAAATCGGTCCCCCAGCTTTGAGGGCCACCGCCCTAGACGTTAGGCCACATCCCCTCATTAGTTTGTGTGTACCGATTCCGCACTGCGTGTACCAAGCAGCGGGCACCATGATAGGACACAGAGAAACCCCGCCCTTGTACACGGGGCTGTCGATGGAAATATGCAGCCAAATATACTTCTATCTTGTACACTGCATGGAATGAAAGTATATAAGGGCAGGTGCTTGCATTTATTAGACAGAAGTGCCGCAGCAGCAGGGAAGTGCTGGTGCTCTCCCAATAAGAGATGTGCACCAAAGGATAAAGGTTTCGGTACTCTCCCATTGAAAGTGGTGTCCCACTCTGAAAAGTGCTGATACTTTCACATTACATGTCTTGCGCCGCTCTGAGAACTACTGGTACTCTAATGATGAGGATAGCTCAGCTCTGCTCAGAAATGCTGACACTCTCCCAATAAAATACGTGCACCCTTAATTAGAAGGGCTGATCCTCTCCCAATAAAATTAGTGCAGCCCTGCTGAGAAGTGCTGGTACTGTGTCATTAAAAGAGCGTAGCCCTGCTGAGAAGAACTGGTTCTCTTCCATTAAAAGAGTGCAGCCCAGCTGAGAAGTACTGGCTCACTTCTATTAAAAGAGTGCAGCTCTGCTGAAAAGTGCTTGCACACTTTCATTAACCCCTCCCATGCTCGTGACGGAACCGTTCCGTCACGAGCCTCGGGTGGGCTGTGCTGGTGACAGAACGGTTCCGTCACGGCCCCGCCGCCGTGCCTGCGCGGCGCTGATTTCGCGGCAGCGCGTTCTATTGAGCGGGCGGGGCAGTGACGGAACCGTTCCGTCACAAGCACAGCTCACCCGCGTGCCGTGATGGAGCGGTTCCGTCACGAGCCCGGGACCGCCGCGCCGCCGCCCCGCCCCATTAGCGCTGCGGCGGAATAGCCGCCGCAGCGAAGGGGTTAAAGGAGCGCAGCCCAGCTGAGAAGTGCTGGTTTTCATTGGTGTGTGGTGAGGATGTCTCTAGTCGTGTTAATTGAATCTGAAGCCATCTCTACATACATTCCCTGCCTGTGTAGCCTTGGAGTGTAGAAGCTTTATTGGAACAGGCTTTTCTTTTCTGCTGTTGTCCTCTTCAGGTTTCATTTGGCTCAATGCACCAAGTATGTCTCCATTTTTATGAAGTTTCCGGGCGTATTGCAGGTTCACTCCATCATTGTAGCCCCTGTTATGCTTTGGGATGCAGGATTTAGAAGTG
Source organism: Lissotriton helveticus (assembly GCF_964261635.1). Taxonomy (NCBI): domain Eukaryota; kingdom Metazoa; phylum Chordata; class Amphibia; order Caudata; family Salamandridae; genus Lissotriton; species Lissotriton helveticus. Next base: position 532,715,335 of record NC_136067.1, read on the forward strand.
CTTTTGTTAACGGTCCGCATCCCAGGTACACAACATCCTCTGATCTATTGTGCAGGGATGGTAATGTGGCATTTGTGACCTGTTTCAGGCCTTGCCACGCTTTAATTTGAAATATGCCTTGTCGTTATGTTCACTTATACCATCTTTTACTTTTTTAGGTTGACCTTGGGCAGGGCATGCGCTGCTCTGCAAGGCATGCTGTATTCAGGTATGGACTAGAAGCTCCACCCACCTTTTCAACTGGCTCCTGTTACTTTTTTTTCTAAATGGTTGCTTTTAATTCCTGAATAGGCTTGGTAGTCCCTCCTTGGTGCTGCCTTTTATGCATTTCTAACCTCCCATGAGGACTGGACTTTTTACTTGTGTTGTTACACCTTCTGTTTTATCTACAGTCTGTGAGCACTATTTTCTTGAATGTCTTTATTCTAGCTGCTGTTGCAAGCATGACAGGCTCTCGCTAACCCACCCTGTTTTCCGAACAGCGCAACACAGATCATGGACGCTGCAACTTATCTTCAGAAAATACTCCCGCCTCGCGCCTTTCTTTACTTTTGCACAGAATAGCACTTCTGCATGCATATGCTCCTTCACGGTTGGCCACCTCGCTTTATATTTTTTTGTAAAACCGCCCCATGCTGCGCTTTCACTTCAATGGTGGCCGCGCACCTTTCTTTAGAAGCGGCTCGTCTAAAGAAAAGAGCCTGGCTGCCATAAAGTGAAAGCGCAGCATGGGGCACTTTTAGAATCAAGCATTTGCAATGCAATAGGTCTTGCAATTGCAAAAGTTTGAGCTATTAGAATTGTAAATGGCAATGCCTTTTATTTATTGGTTTTAAAAAACAACACATAAATAAAAGGCACTGTCATTTACAATGCCAATAGCTCAAACTCTCGCCAATGCGAGACCTATTACATTGCAAATGCTTGTTCTATTTGGTGCCTCAAGTTATAGAACAGTAACAACTGTATAAGGGACATCAGAACCTCAGAACAGGACCAGTGCGGCAATGAGTCCCTTGGCTCTAGGAAGATACAGATATTGTCTCACTAATACATTGAGCGTTTACTATAATGCACCTGTTGATAGAGTAATTCTTGGGCATTTATTCTGTAGAATGTTCCCATTTATGTGAAATACATGTAAAAGGAAATAGTGCATGACATTGAATTTGATGGAAGACCAGAGAGTAACAGTAACAAGTTCAGTATAAAAGAGGCATTCGTTATGAGACACAGCAGAACACCTGATAGAGCCTCCATTTGACAAGGCAAGTTGACTACAAGACAACAACCTCTCTTGTGTGCCTTATTTCATATCTCACCCCTTCACCTTCTTTGATGTACTTAGAAAGGTTGATAAGGAGTAAGACTTGTGGATTCCACTTCATTCCTGAAGGAACATTCAGATCTACTGCGTATTAGTAACATTAGACTGACCATATGCACTTTGTCTACATCCTCAGAAGAAGTGACAGAGAAGACACTAGGAGTATCTCCTGATTCTAATGACATTTTTGGAGATCCAAAAGGGGCAGATGCTGCTCCCAAATGTTAAAAAAGTCCCTGAATCCTCATGAAATATGTCAACTAACACTTTGGAAAAAGTCTATACATTTTATTTTACTTTGCAAATCCTATATAAAAAAAATTAAAACAACAAAAATATTTACAGTGCATGACAAAGAGCAAGCACACTAGCACAGTAAGGTCCAAGGGAATAGCTCAGCAATAATGCCTTCGTATTCTAAAGGGTCATTATTTATCTTATACAATGTCACGAAGGTGCACAATGAATAAAAATATTTGTTTTTATGCAGAAAAAGTGCCCTACAAAGCAAAGTAACATACATTTGTTTGTTGATTATTTGCTGGGATTTTATTTGTCCATTTTATTGTTTTGTTACAGTGAAGAGCAAGAGCTCTGTGTTCCCGTCCATAGCTTCATGCCACAATATCCCGGAACATTGGATTTAATATGCAATAGTGTTATTGTGCAATGTACCATTCGCTAAAAATATATAAAAATGATGTCACTCTACAGAACCACTCCAGGAACAATATATTGAAAGTTTAATTAGAATTTAATGCTATAAACATGTGGTGTTTTAAGCATATTTTCAACTATCAACAATGTGCTTTCAGTTAAATTATTCAAGCATTTACCTTCACAATCAACTGCCTCTCTACCTATGGCAATTAATACATTAAAATACATAAGTATTTGCAACAATGTACCCCTGTGAAAAATATAATCCTACATATGTTCCTTACTTCCCACGTATTTATCGAATTAATTTACTTAGCCCAACAAAAACCAGTGCATTACTAAAGGCCATTAACAGCGGAGCCAGTAGTAAGGAGGCCAGTGCCAGGCCTTCTCTCTGGTCAGACTCCCAAAACATTATATGAATACTCCACAATAAGGCTGTACAATGCTAGTTATGTGGCACAGTGGCAGATGCACTGTGTGGCCTCAGGCTTTTGGGCAAAGCACACTGTGCATTGCTGAAGGACCTACACTGTTGATTCAGTGTCACAGAGGTTGTCACAGGGGAGGCACCCACAGCCTACTATCACAAGCCAAATGCATGCACATCTGCTGGGCAGCACAGCAAGGTTGAGCATAAAACTTTAAGCACATAGGACTTGTGCATCGATAGCCTAAGCCTGTGCTCCCCTTGACTTCAGTGTGCAATTGGTTGGGCAGAGAACCTAGCCATAGCCTAGGTCCTTTAGGCAACCCTTGCATTGGGTTCCCAAAAACCATGTGCAGGCAGAGTTAGAGGGTGGGTCTAGGGTCTAATTGAAGTGTGTGCCCAGCTTAAGATTAGTGTGTGGGAGGGCAAGTTTCAATATGATGACCTGCCGCTGACACAGCCAAAGAGCAGGGGTTGGACGCAACAATGATGTATACAGAATATCAGTAAGAAAACCCTAAATTTGACTGAAAAATATTTCTTATTGGTGAGAGCTGGTTCCTTCTGCTCATAAGTTATTAACATGTCTATAAAACATCTGAAATGTATCTAAAATCACAGTATATTTGAAGTTATGGTTACTAAACAAAGTGAATCAAATCCTGAAATGTACCATATATATGTATCTACCCTAACTATAACTCATAACCCAAAAGCACTTAAGAGAATTTTACAACATATTTCTAAAAAGGAATTAAACTGGGCAATTAAACAAAGGGCAAAATTCAAAATATGCTGTCTAATTCATAAAAGTCTGAATAGACAAGGCCCCTCCTACCTGGAACAAAAATTCATCCCCTACATCCCCCCAGATCACTTAGATCCAGCAATAGCCACCTTTTGGTGGTGCCTCGTGCCAGGAAAGCCAGGAACGGGGGCAAAGCCTTATCAGTGGCAGGACCCACATTGTGGAACAGACTCCCTCCGACTCTCAGATCATGCACCGAACATCTGAAATTCAGAAAACACCTTAAAACCATATTGTTTAAAAACGAGATCTACTCCCAGCATTACTTTATTTCTTACTCCTCTGTACAGGTTATCTGGCCCAAAAGCGCAGAGATACTCCAATTGGAGTCGATTCCAGCGCTATACAAACTCGCAAATAAAATAAATAAACTGTATCCCTAGTATCCCTAGTGATATCATTGATAATAACAAGGTGATATATTATGGCACTGGTAAAGTTACTGAAGGTGATTTCTGTGCATTTGGTGGTATGAGTTCTGGCATTCAGGGCAGGCACACAAGTTATGCTTTGCCAAGCTAACAATAACAAGCCATCTCAGGATGTTTTCCTTTTGCCTAATAACCATAACTTCAATTTAACTGTGCTTCTTAAAGGGAGACATCAATGACAGCAAAATTTGATTCTACAGACCTCTGGGTCGGACATTGCCCATGTTGTTACTGCTTTGGGAGTTGCCTGGTTCCTGTTTTAGATTTGGGTGCCATCTTGTTGCGGGTTTGTACCCGATTTTTAATAATTTTATGTGTTTCCTTTCTCATTATTCTTTTAGTTTTGCTTTACTTTACAAGTATGGTCCTTTAGTAGGGGAGCCTGCCGAAGGATTGAGGGGTTGAAGGACCCTGGCTTGGACATTCTTTTATCCACCTGTAGTTGGTTGCCGAGACTCCATAGAGTTTTAGCCATGCTCTCTGGGACAAGGCCATATTGGTTCAGTGGGCTATTTAAGCAATATGTCAGCGCGTCTGCTCAGCTTTAATATAAAAATTCGATTCTACAGACCTTTTGGTCAGATATCGCCCACATTGTTTTGTTTTCCCTGTAGGCACAGCATTGCTGCTTTGGGAGTTGCCTGCCTCCTGTTTTAGGTTTGGGCACCATCTTGTAGCGGGTTTGTACCATAGTTTTAATAATTTTATGTGTTTCCCTTCTCATTATTCTTTTAGTTTTGCTTTACTTTACCAGTATGGCCCTCCAGCATGGGAGCCTGCAGAAGGATTAAGGGGTTGCTGTACCCTACCTGATTTTAGTTGCCGAGACTCCTCTGAGTTTTAGCCACGCCCTCTGGGATACCACCCTTTTGGCTCAGTGGGCTACGCAAACAATGTGACAGTGCGTCCATGCAGCGGAAGTGCCAAAGTCATGACCGTCAGCATCTTTCCGTGCCTGATCAGCACTCAGTACCACAAACCTTGCCAGTTTTCCATCAGAACAACCAATCTTAGTAAATTATTCGAGTGATGAACTCATGGCCTACAACTCAGCATGTAAACATAGTAAGTGCTCTACATTTGACTCTCTCTGTGGTCCTATTATATGTAGCTTTTCCAATAAAGGCATAGAAGTCAAACAATGGGGAAAGGTCCAGGGCCACCGACTTATATCGCCAACCAATTGCTTAAGCTGCACTCTTGTTAATGCATGGCCCCTTGAAAAACATAAATTGCACTTTATGGAGAGGGTAAGCATGCATAGGTTCAACATCATTATTGTCATGGAGACTTGGACTGACATGTCATCAGAGCCAGACCTGGTTCAAGCAATCCCTTCCAGGTATCTAAATCATAGAGTAGATAGAGTTAGCAAACTGGGGGGAAAGGGGGTGGGGGGGCTCGCCATTGTGCACAAAGACAACCTGGGAGTATCAGGGTCTTCAACCGGCAGTGGTGCCGACTGTGAAGTACTTGCATTACAAATGTAACTTACCAGCACTTACTTATACCTTTAGAGGTCTTTTGGTATATTGACCCCCTGGACCTAGAGCCTCATTTATTAATCACATACGTCCCTTTATCAAATCCAATGTTGATGCTTCAGATATTTTGGTCCTAGGCAATTTTTATTTCCATTTGGAAAAATTGAATGATGGCAATACAACATCCCTGGTTGATTTTATTACCAACTTTCAGCTAACACAACTAGTGGACCATCCTACCCATATAGCTGGCCACACCCTTGATGGCATTTTCACAAACAACACTACAATAGAGGTAACAGAAGTGTTGCCAATATTATGGTCAGACCACAAATTAGTAATTTTCACAATTCGCTCAATCAGCACTCCACAACCTTTAAGAAGCCAAACCAACCCATCCTCTGTCACCAGAGGTCGGACCTGGAAAAATATTGTCCCAAGTGATTTAGAATCACTTTTATTAAACTCTAAACCGAGCTTCAACCTGGATGTTGATTCAGCAGTGTTTTCATATTCCTCTTGGATCAGAAAAGCAATTCACCTGTCAGCTCCAGTCAAGTCGTTCGCTAACCGGTGGAAACCCCATCTGACCTTTGGTTCTCAGACAAACTTAGAATGCAAAAACAGCAATGCAGAAAGAAAGAAAAACAGTGCAGGTCTAAGTATGACCCACACGATAAATTGTCTTACTCACAATCTATAACTGACTATAAAAACTAAACAAAGAAGAGAAATGTAAATATTTTACTGTAAAAATATTGCCATCCAAAAACTACAATAAATAATTTTTCCGTATGGTGAAAAGCCTAACAAAAGTACCAGAACCTATAAGCAACAACTGTGGTCAGGAGTTCTGCAATGTTCTAGCGAAATTATTTAAGGCAAAAGTGGAAGATGTGTTTGATACATTTACCAGTAGGCAGACAAAATATCGATTTTTTAATATCCACCTACCATAAAATCGATGTTTTAATATCAAAGGGGCAGAATATAGAAGGCAAGTAATATCGATTTTTTTAATATCAAAGGGACAGAATTTCGGAGGTATGTAATATCGATTTTGTTAATATCGATGTAAGTAATATCGATATTAATAATATCGATTTTTACATGATTTTTATGTATATTTTTATGTATTTCATATGTATTATTTTTTTTAAATGTAATTTAAGTAAATGTTGTATTTTAGTACCGTAGCGGGTTGTGGGTTTATAGGCGAATAGGGTGGGAAGTCATTTAATTATAGTAAATTAATTATTGTTTATTTAGGAATGATTAATTAATTGTAATTAATTGGTAATTAATTTTTATTAAATGGTAATTTATTTTAATTCATTGATTAATTGATAATTATGTTTTGTAGCAGGTTGTGGGTTTATAGGAGAATAGGGTGGGAAGCAATGTAATTATACTAAATTATTTGTTAATTTTTTAGGAATTATAAATTAATTTTAATTAATTGGTAATTAATTTTTATTAATTGGTAATTTATTTTAATTAATTGATTAATTGATAATTATGTTCTGTAGAGGGTTGTGGGTTTATAGGGGAATAGGGTGGGAAGTAATATAAATTAATTATTAATTTATTCTCATTAATCGTTTTTGCTAATTATATTATTGTTAATTAATTATTAATTGGTAATTCATTTTTAATAATTGGTAATTCATTTTAATTAATTGATTAATTGATAATTATGTTAAGTGTATTATTAATTGTTTATTGGTGTTTGTTGTGCGTTTATAGTGTGTAAAGTAATTGATATGTAATTAAGTAGGTATTACATTTATAGTAGGGTATTGATAATTAATTTATTGGATATTAATTATTAATTGGTAATTATTTTTTTTAAAACTATTTATTGGTATGTATAAATATTTTAAATTAATTTAATATATATATTTTTTAATATTTTAAAATATTAGTTTATTTCTAAGTATGTTATTTTTACCCCTACGCTATCCAACACTTTCCCTACTGTTGCACTCTCTGGAGTGGGAATAGTAATTTTTACCCCTACGCTATCCAACACTTTCCCTACTGTTGCACTCTCTGGAGATGGAATAGTAATTTTTACCCCTACGCTATCCAACACTTTCCCTACTGTTGCACTCTCTGGAGTGAGAATAGTAATTTGTACCCCTACGCTATCCAACACTTTCGCTACTGTTGCACTCTCTGGAGTGGGAATAGTAATTTTTACCCCTACGCTATCCAACACTTTCCCTACTTTTGCACTCTCTGGAGTTGGAATAGTAATTTTTACCCCTACGCTATTCAACACTTTCCCCACTGTTGCACTCTCTGGAGTTGGAATAGTAATTTTTACCCCTACACTATCCAACACGTTCCCTACTGTTGCACTCTCTGGAGTTGGAATAGTAATTTTTACCCCTACGCTATCCAACACTTTCCCTACTGTTGCACTCTCTGGAGTGAGAATAGTAATTTTTACCCCTACGCTATCCAACACTTTCCCTACTGCTGCACTCTCTGGAGTGAGAATAGTAATTTTTACCCCTACGCTATCCAACACTTTCCCTAATGTTGCACTCTCTGGAGGGAGAATAGTAATTTTTTCCCCTACGCTATCCAACATTTTCCTTACTGTTTTTTTGGGGGGAGTTGGAATAGTATTTTATTCCCTCCGTTACTTAATATATTTTGTATTGTTTTAGTTAATGTAGTATATAATTAATTAAAAAAATATCAAAAATACATTTATTTATTTTAATTTGTTTTGCACAATTATTTAATTTTTATTTATGTTATTATTTTATGTGTATAGATGAATTTGTAATATATAATATTTTTAATTATTTATAAGTTATTACAATTAATATTACAACTGATTATTAAGTATATATATTATGTATTATATGTCTGTTTAATTAGTTTTTTATTACATTATGTATATTACTTATTAATTTTAAATAATATAATATATTTTGTACTATGTTTATTATATTCTTAAGTATTTATAAATTAATTTTACATATTTTTTTAATTAAAAAAACGATATTTAAAAAAAACGATATTTTTTAGATCAATATTTTTTTCCCGATATTTTTTTACTTACCTTTTTGTAGATAGGATGTCGATATCGTTGACATCGATAATAAAAAGAAATAGCGGATCAACCAACCCTAGAAATGGGCACTTATGGCAATGATATGGAGACCTTTTCTTCTTTGAACACAGAGCTGGTGCTCAAGCTGGTAACTAAACTAACTCAGGCTCGCCTTTAGATCCCTGTACTCCTAAATAATGCACCTGGCACCAAAAATTATAAGCGACCAACTGACCATCCTATTTAATGAAATCATCAAAATGGGTGATTTTCCACATAATTGGAAGATGGCTTCTATTCTTCCTCTTTTAAAATAGTGGTTGCTTGAACCACTAAGGTTCTAGAAAAGGCTCTTAATGCACAATTAACATCCTAATTAAAAGCCAATGGAATCTTTGATTCTTTCCAAGTTGGATTCTGAGAAGCTCACAGTACGGAGACGGGTCTAATTATGGCATCTGAAGAATTAAGATCTATCTTTGACTCAGGAGGGAAAACCGCCCTGATCCTATTTGATCTGATGCAGGCTTTCAATATTGTAAACTACAATATCCTGGTCCACCGACTCTTAGAGGCAGGAATAAATGGACACGCTCTGAAACTTCTTAAATCATTCTTAAAGAATAGGGTACAATATGTGAGGAAAGGAGCATTCTCCTTGGAGCATTTCATGCTACCGTGTGGTGTGCCTTAATGCTCCTCGCTTAGTCCTACCCTTTTTAATTTATATGTTGCTCTGATGGCTAAGCTTATCAGGTCCTTTGACTTTGTGCTCATCTCATAGGCGGACGACACTCAGCTAATTGTCTTGGTATCCAGCAATGTGGAAGAGACAGCAGAACGTTTTAACTTATGTATGGTCCAGATCAACGAATGGATGGAGACCAATTGCCGAAAGTTGAACTCGGGGGAAACAGAGGTATGGGGAATGACACATCCTTCTGGTCAGCTAGCTAAGGGCCTACCAAAAGGGGTCCACTTCCGTCACCCATGAAACAGGTCTGAAACTTAGGGATTGTTTATTATGTTAGACTAAACTTGAAAGATCAGGTCCTCACCCTGCGTCAGCAGTGTTCTTCCTCTTAAATATGATTAAGAAGATCTGTCCCTTCATTCCACTAGATCTTCAAAAAACAGTTGTCACTGCTTTGGCTCTGTCCAAGTTGGACTATGGAAATGCCTTATTCTTAAACATACAAAAAGGTCTCCTGCAGAAACTTCCGGTGCTTCAAAACGCGCTGCACAACTGCTTCTGGGAATCCCCAGGCATCAATCGGTGCCCCAAAGCCTGACCAAATTACATTGGCTCCCAGTTGCCAAAAGGATTACATTTACATCACTAAGCCTAGTCTATAAAGCCTTGTGCAGGACAGGTCCAGATTATTTTAGGAAGCAATTTGTCTGGTATACTCCAGCAAGAAATGTACAATCTTCTGCAGACAAGCTGTGTAGATCTTCAGAATAAAGAGAGCACACTGTGAAGGGAGGAGTTTCATGGCAGGAACAGCAAAACTCTGAAACATGCTCCCCTTAAACCTAAAAAATAGTTCCAACTTAATCACCTTTAGAAAATCTTAAAAAATGTGGCTCTTTGACAGCTAGCGGTATAATGCTCTTATCTAGTATCATCTTTTGCATAAAGCAGCGCCAAGACACCTCCGGGCATTAGTGCGCTTTAGAAAACTAAAAATCAAATCAAAATCAAATTAAACCATATTTACATGAAACAGACGAGGGTGCTCGCCCAGGTACACCATTCACAGGCTAGGGATGTTAGCTGGCTCAAAGGTATTTTCTTCAAATATAAACATTAAATGTCATGCTTACTGAAGCTCCTTCAGAGACATAATAATTTCTACAAAATGTGTAACGTGTTCCCTCAAAAGGATATGTGACTAAGACATATCCAAACTATTTAATCTCCTGCAGTGATTGAACTGTCTTTTGTTAAAAATGTCCTAAAGAACAGAGGCGTTTGGAAATGTCATTGTAGGGGGTATTGGAAAACGCAGGGGCTGGCAATACATTGGCTTGATGACAAATTGATCAGATGCCACCACTTACATTACACAGCATATGAAATGCACCACACTTTTGGTTGACAGTGTTCATAACACGTTCACTAAAATGACAACAATTCCTTGTGCTCGTTGCATGAACAACGGTTCAGCCAGGGGTTTGGCATACCTGTTTCCTGGAGCATTTGGCTACATATGAATTATAGGACAGGATCGTCTGCTCACAACATCTGCTCCTGTGTTGTTTTCGTTCCAGAATCGAGGCACAAACACTGAAAGGGCAACGAACATCACCATGTGAATTCCGGTGCTCCTGCCTTGTTTGTGCATACATTCTGTGAGCAAAACTGACTCGGGCTTACTTAATGTGGTGAAAAGACAACCACGGCTCATTTGGTGAATGTCTTCACAAATGTATTTATTCGTTGCACGAATTAAATTCGTTTATATACACACCAACATTGACGGACATATTGTTTAATCCAAACAAAAATACAGAAGTGTGTCATAAAATGGGCGATTTCGCCTGATTTTAGTAAATATCAAAGTGTTTATGTTGTATATGTTTGTCAAGAGGTTTTTCATGTTCTTAGACAGGAAGAAATCACCAACGTGATAATGAGCAAGAGGTTGCCAAGTTATGACAACTTGAATCACTATATGAGGAGTACTGGATTTTGTATTCATTATAATTGTACTGCAATATAAAAGCTGCTGCAACAATTGCCTCGGATTCTAAAGAGGTGTTAATTGTCTTATACAATATCACGAAGGTGCACAATGAATTGGGACATTTGGTTTCATGCTGTGTGAGAGTGCCGTGCAAATGAAAGTAAAATACTTTTGTGTTTTGATTTTTTGCTGGGATTTTACTTCTCTGTTTTATCGTTTGGCATAACACCGAGAGCTCTGTGTTCCCGTCTATAGCTGTATGTCACAATATCCCAGAACATTGGTTTTAATATGTAATGGTGTTGTTATTGTGCAATGTACCATCCGCAAAAATGATACAAAAAGATGTCATAATAGAGAAGTACTCCGCAGTGCTTAATTTGTAAAATATGAAGTCCAGGTGCTCAAATTTTTGTTGGAGCCATGCCCACTTTCCCCTGGCTCCACACACTTCCGCCACTGGTGCCACCCAATTATTCTATTGGCTCCACCCACATCCTCACTGGCACTGTTGAAAATCAAATGGAATACCCAATCTGAATTTCAGCAAGGGAGCCTTACTGAAAGTAAGGTTTTGATAGGAGGTTCCCATGCCCTGGGAACATTTTAAAAAAGATAAAATCAAAAGAGCACAATTTTGGAATAAATAAGCTAAAACGACTAAAGCATTGAAAAGGGATATGTGGGCAGCAAAGGCAGTCATCTCTTAAGTAAATCTTTGGGCCTTTGCACTTTTTTTAATGCCAATGTCCATGGGACAAAAAAAAAAAAAGTAAACACTTCATAAAGTGTAAGCTGAAGCAAGGCTTAGCTCCTAATAATCTCTTTATTTTATTCCTATGCTTCGTGGTACTCATAATAACGATCTCAAAACACAAAAGGCACGTTGTGATAAGATGAGCTTACAAGACTGTCTGCTCGTATTAAAACAGTAAAAGCAAATCTCAAATACTAAACGTTAACTGGATGCAAGGGTACAATCTTCAGATGAGGCTCCAATATACAGTAAGAAAACAGACGTTGTGCTGCACACCCTTATTAATTCCCAAATTGGGTTGGTTACCCTGGAGAGAAAATCCTCGTAATTGTTTCTTTCTGTTAAACATTTTTAAAATATCGACAGTATTTCAATACCATTTCCAGCCTAGTGAGGCGGCCACCAAACACAAATGCATAGTTACCGAACTGAAATCTGATTTTAAAGAAGGGGCAGGAGCGTTTCCATTCATGTCCCTCTCAAAACACTCCTGCAAATGCCAGGGAACTCCGCTACTAAAATGGCACAGGACATGTTTGAGTAAACAAAAATGTTTATGATGAGAAAGTCGGCACTTCAAATCACTGCCTAGCCAATCCCCAGGGCGCTTGAAAAGTGTTTGTGACAGCGCACAAAAGGTCACATTCATTATCTATCTGGAAGTTACCCTTGTACATATTAACATTACAGGAAGGGAGATGTAAAATCATAACACGGCAGACTGTAAAGAGATGCGATCCAAACAAAACTTTTACTGGTTTACATGAGTATTGTTAAACTAGCATTTGATTTCAGCAGAAATAATTCTGAAGAGATTAACTGTGGGAATATATATACACTACAGAATATATCAAGACATGTTCCTTACCGTTTTTGTCTAAAAACCTCTCCTCTTGCTCCTCTGTACTAGTATACAAGCCTGTGGATTGATTAGAAAACAGTAAATGTACACTGCAAGGCCCTGCCATTCAGGCCGCCTGCCGGCCCGGGGCCGGAGCATTGCACACGGTGCCCCGCCTAGCGCCAGTGGCATAATTGCTTGGGCCTCTGACTCGGTTCAGATAATCATCACCAGTCACCAAATGCAAGAAAAAAAAAAGGAGCGTTGGTGTTTATTATTACTTACTGCAGTTTCTAGCTGTGACACTGCCTGATTAAGAGCCCTGCTGCGCTTAGTGTGCCTACCGGGTGCAAGTCGCCCCCCCCTCCTTTTCCACACATAAAAGACATGAAGCAGATTGTTGTCGTTCACCGCGTAGTCTTTTATTAAATCTTTCAGCAGTGTCATTTCTTTAATGCTTTATTCATCTTGATTAAGGTAGATCTTTAGATCTTTAAATACTTCGCTTATCCACATCACAGGATTCATTATAACTCTCAAAGTTATAAATTGTCATTATATTTGCAACCCGCTTTCCAAGGGGCCTTCTTCTTTACCTTCGGGCTGTGCCAGCAGGCCCCAACCAAGATAGCCTGCTCTCCTTAAGTTGACCGCCCTCCGGTCAACAGAGCCGCAGGTAAATCAAATCTGCCACCACTTGTGACAACCATACCGGGGTATACCCCCTCCAATGATTATAAATCTACGCACCGGCCTCTTGGGGTAGGGCAGGAACAGCCAGGACCACCAGCAGGTCAGTCCCTGCTCCCGCCAGCCCAGAGCCCATCAATGAATGCTTGCCCTTTCCATGGGCAGCCAATCCATACCAAAGGAAGTCCACACCCTTTTCTTGGCTGGGACCCCGCCATTCTCTTCCTTGTTGCAGGGATGGGTGGGTGGGTAATTCTTCGCTGGTCTACTGCCGCCGGAGCTGATGGAAGAGGACAAAGAGGGTTAGTTCCGCCTCCCCCGAGGCTTTTGTACCCTCGGGGGAGGGAAGGTCGACCCTACCTCCTCTGATGACGTGTCTCCCCCCCCTATCCTATTACCTCAAGGCTGCCTCTGCCAGCTCCTGCCCCCTGGTCCCACTAAGAGCGCCACGCCCCTAGGTGCGGGTGGCGCTGTTCAGCTGTTTTAAAGTGCCCGCCTCGATGTGACGTCCGTGTACTGTAAAAGGTCACGCACGGCACAGCACGCTGGCGTAGTCCACTAGCCCAATAGAAGAACCAAATGCAACCTAATCAGTGGCCCGCCCCGCCCACCGACTACACTGAGAGCAAACTGACCGGCCTTGCTGCGCTCGCTCAGCATCACTACACATCAACACTCTTCTTAACTGAAGGATCGGTAAACTTGAGACTGTCTGTAAAAACTGCTGTAAGGGAAATATATTTAATATACTTTGACACATAACGTGCAGACTGCAGTGCAGTCGCGTTATTGAAGTAACTTGGCAGTGTAGACCCGGCCCTGATAAAAAGGTGCCGGTGCTAAGCACCGGAAAGCCCCGGCACAAATTAAGCCCTGGTACTCCGTGAACAAAACATCGGAACATTATTTAAAATGTAATTCTGCAAACGTGGTGTTACAAGTAAATTGTCACTTATTAAAATTACGCTTTTAATTATTCAAGCATTTCCATTCAACATCAACCGTCTTTCTACCTATGGAAATTAATTCATTAAAGGCCCTAAGTATTTACTATTTAATTATGTTACATGATCATAAGACAACTGCCGAAAATACAGTGCTGCCTATGTTCCTTACTTCCCACGTGTTCCTTAAATACATTTACGAAGCATAACGAAAACCTGCTTAGAAATATTTAATAACCATAGCCACATTACTGCCATCCCTTAAATCAAAGTCAGCGCATCGTTTCTGCCCTGAAGGACAACAGTGAATCGATCATGAATCCCAAATAAATACAATTTAAAGATAGAGGGGCATATTATCAACAACTAGCGATATTTATCGCTAAAGAAGCTTAGCGACATTTTTTTTATCGCCAAGCATCGCCGGATTTTATTGCAGAGATAACGTGCTATTAGCAACGTTTATCTCCAATGCGATAAAATAACCGGCGATAGCGGCGAAATGCGTGAATATCGCTGGAAAACCAGCGATATTCACACATCATCACCAATAGGGTCTTAGCCAGAATATCCACCTCCCACTGGCTATAATGGCTAAGAACTGGCCCAAGCAGGCGTTAGTTTTAAGCGATATTCGCGCTTAGCGCAATTTTTTTTATCGCTACACCTGCCTTGTTAATAGGCGATAGCGACGTTAGCAACTGCTTTCAGTTGGGTACGCCCACTTTGCATAACATCAGTTAGCGACAGCTTGCTAATAGGGCGATAGAGGGGCATATTATCAAGGACGGGCGATACATTATCGCCGCTTTTATCGGCAGGAAACTTCCGATAAAACGGCGATAATGCTCTGTAGAATTCCTATCGAAGCCCGTGTTAGATGTCTTCACATCTAACATGGGATTCGATAGGATTTCTATAGAGCATATTATCAAACCCATTATCGCCGTTTTATCGGCAGTTTCCTGCCGATAAAAGCGGCGATAATGTATCGCCCGTCCTTGATAATATGTCCAATAGTTATCGCCGCTTAGCGGCCAAAAACGGCTGCTAAAGTGGCGATAATCTAATATCGCCAGGCTTGGTAATATGCCCCAGAGTTATGTTGAAAAGGCATGGGCAAAGTGAGCATTTACCCATGGCCCCGCCTTCTGGGAGGGGGGGACTTGTAAAGTGAACATTCTCAGTTTCTTTAACTTTAATCTTTTTCTCCATCGGACGTTCTCTCTTCTTGCCTTTACCTGTGACTCCGTTTTATTTTAAGGATTTTTGGGCACTGGACTAGACATATTCACCAGTTATGTGTGAATGATTAAGTATAATATTATTTGGCATCAGGCTGGCTTGCTTTATCAAGTTCAAGTTTCAAAACCACTTTATTTGATTTAGTTAAAAATCATAAAAGCATTCTACAATCATTTTAAAAAGGGCGATTCATCATGAAAAGTTACATACAGCAATAGCATTTTATATACACAGTTTAAAAACAGCTAATATAAGAAAAAAAAGAAAGGATAAATATTAGCTAAAAATTACAGGTACAAAGAACACATTTCATCCTCCAAAGCAAGGCCCTATATTACATTTGCATTCGCCTCCTCCTGATCCTAACAGCAGCAACGAAATAGTTAGCCACGCTAAACATAACTAGAGGTGAGTCCAGCATTTGGAGATACAGGAGGGCTGGTTTTGCCTGATGAAAGGCTTTGTCCTTCAATAAGGGTACCAAATATTTTGTCTGGGCATAATATAAAAATGGCAGAACAGCATAAGGTGCATATTATCTTGGAGTGGAAAACTGTCACAATTACACACAGGTGCATCCTCCTGCTTGTACCACCCTTGGCTGTCACAAAGAACCGTAAAGATCTGGTTAAACCGGAATTTTACCAGAAGCCACCTGTGAAAGGGGATGTTAACTATGGCAAGATACGGTTGTATAGCTAGGCAGGTAATAGTCAAACAATGGGCTCTGACTGTGGGCTTTACAAGTTGGCATTCCTCTCTCTCCAAGGTTTTCAATTTAGAAAAATTAAGCTTAACCCAATCTAAATCAGATTTCTTTAAGCCCCGGGAGGAGGAAAAAATCTCGGGGCGACCAAGTTCCAAGGAACACTTATGAATGTATGACAGCCAAGGAATATCTTTTGATTTGTCCAATTTTAAACAGTCCGTCAGTATTTTATGATTTAGACCTAAGTTGTTATTGGTCCAAGTCCTAATCCATAACAGAATAGGTGCCATTGAAAGGATATCGGTGATATACCCTAAACCAAGCTCCTGATGAACTGAAAACGTGGCTGTTGATTGGGGGAGCCCTAATATAGATCGAAGGAACTTATTTTCTTCCCTTTGAATGGTTTCACTATTCACATATCCCCACAGACCGGAGCCATACCTGGCTATTGCCACAGTTTTTGCCCTGTACAAGCTTAATAAAGCACCACTCGGCTTCCCACCAAGTCTCCTAGAAAAACTTAAAATTGCATTTGCCGAGCTCCTGACCACTTTAGTTTTGGCTGTGATTTGAGGTGCCCAGCTACCCATAGTATCATAGATTACACCAAGGTAAGTAAAAATTTTGACATTAGTGATCACTTCACCATTACAATAAAACTGTTTGGTATTGTTTTTAACAGCCCCAAATGCCATGACATGTGATTTAGAATTGTTTACCACTAAGTCAAGTGAAGACATAAAATCGCTAAAAGCATTTAAAAGTCTCTGCAGGCCTAAGTGTGTCCGAGCTATCAGAGCAGCGTCATCCGCGTACAGGAGGACGGGAATACGAGTATCCCCTGCACGCTTTATCAGAAAACAGAAAATACAATTCAAAGTGGTTCCTAACAGGGGGCCCCCAAAATAGGCCCCCGAAACTCCTTGAAATTCACTGTATAAAGATCCTAATCTTCTTATTCCAAAACCAGTTTTTTAGCACTTTAAATGCATTAACACTCAGAAAAGCAAACTCATTCCATCAGACCATGAAACTAAGCTAGGATCTCAAAAAATCGAATACATGAAAGCCTGAGCAAAGTGTAAGCCTTTTCAGTCTAATGCCCTGGATAATGAAGAGAGTGGTATGGCAAAGTGCGAATTGTGTTTACCATAATGTGTATTTGTAAAGCACAAGTTCACCCAAGGATATCTTGGTGCTCAATAACAGATGATTATTGTTACCCAACTCAATGGTACAGAACCTACTGGATACCAGTAACAACTTTTTGAAAGCAAACACACTATGTATCAATTCAAGGTAAACAAAAACTATGTCAATAAACTACACCTGAAAGAAAAAGCTGGACTGGCACCGCCTAGAACCAGCAACTGAATATAAATATCTCTGAGCCTTACTAGATAGCATAAGCTCGCATAAAGCCCAGCTGGAGGCCTTGCACCAGAAAGGCATCAAAACAACACTAGCAATGAATCCCCTAAAAAAGTACTACCAGGCTTAACCTTAGATCTACTACTTCAGGTCATCCAGGCCAAGCTACAACCAATGCTAACTTATAGAAGTTAACCAATGCAAGGGACAATGGGAGGGACAGACTACTGATTGTATTGCATAAAATGATTTAAGTATTTCTTAACCTACTCCTCACAGTTAATTATTTCTCCATTTTACAAATCAAATGAAATTGCAAAGGTTTTAATTAATCATGCAAATAAAGATTTACTTAACACAATGGTACTCATTTTATCAGCAGGTCTGCTCAGTCTTTCATTCATCTGAGGTCAATAAAATGAGTACCATTGAGTTAGGTAACCATAAACATATGTTCTTCAGTGCCAAGATACCTATGGGAGAACATGCGCTTTACAAATACACATTATGCTATGCCTATGAGGTCAAACACAGGCACCTACAGTGGACTAATCCACCATAACGAGCAACACATGCATACCTGGAAAAACATGCTTTTAGTTTTTTCTCTCTATACTAAAATATGCTACTTGGTAAAGGAGGGGTGGTTTATTTGTGCATGCGCACTACATTTCTGTACTGAAGCAAAACGCTCAAGTATTGTAATGCACCCAGTTAGGCAGGTAAGGGAAAAGAATAACAAAAGATTACTTCTCAAGAAATTATTTCCAGATTAATACTTAATAATAACCCACAGGAACTTCCTTTCTTTTTTGAAGTATTATATAGCACACACTCAACCCAAAGGTATCAGAGAACTTTACATGAGCACCGGTTGCATTACAGATGGACACATTCATTTTGTTAGGCATGGGGAGATTAAGTCATTTGACTAGAAACACAGGATTTTGAGCATCACTGCCAAGACTTGAACCCTGTTACCCAGCTTCGAGGTTGACTGCTCTAGACCACACCTTTACACTAAGGGTGGGCATCAGAGATGTATTTTCGAGTACATTCACTCAGAATTACCCAAAGGACCTAGCTTCTAAGGCATGGACAAATATCGCAATTACCCAGGACCCCCACTTTCTAAGGGGGCGCTCTAATGAAATGACTATTCCCAGAACCTCTCTTTACCTGCCTCTACCTCTGACTATCTCTCTTTCTATCCAGTCTCATTTTAAGGATTTTTGGGCCCTGGACAAGATGTAGTCACCTGTTTTGTGTGAATGATTAAGTATAATATTGTTTGGCATCATACAGGATTTATTTATCAGCAGCGCAACAGACAACAGTTAATAATTTGCTGTCCCTTTTGTGCCTTGTCCTTTAAAAAGAAAATACTTTATTAAACATAAAGTAAATGCAATGCACAGATGTGTCAGGTGGATATTGCCCATGGTGATACCCTCTAAGGGGTCTTACTATCTACAGCAAGTGCACAATAATGAAAGCACAGATGGGTTAGCTAATCCTCTAAATTTATCCTGGTCACCTTATGAAAGGGGTATCTCTAACAGTGTATGCAACAGCAGGCCCCAACCCCAAATACTTATTATCCCTCATGCACTTAATACAACGCTCATTGACAGATCGTAAGACCGTCACCATAATTCATTTGAACATTATGAAATATGTCTCATATTACTTGCAAATGCACTGTATTTAAGTTCTATTGTATATCAAGAATGAGCATTGATTTGACCTTTCATTCAGTGGTGGATGGTGAGATTTTAAAGTGGTGGGGTGAAACTTTCCGTTGGTGAGCACCATGGCGAGGGAGCGCAGCGAACCAGCCTGAACAATTAAAAGGGGTTCGGGGAAAAATTAAAAATAAGTGGGCAAATGGTGCATTTTCAAGCCAATTTGAGAAGCAAGAAGGCTAATAAAGCAATTGTGAAAGTGCAGTTATTACATTAATAAAAGGATGTCATATAACAACATGGTAGCCAGCACTGGGCTGTGGGTAAGGGTCCAGACAGACTGCACTGCCAGTGACTGGGGCCAGATTAAAGACATACGTTAGCTGACTTTTTTCCTTTATTGGATTATTCGCAGTAAAATCCTTGACAAGCATTGCAGCTACATATTGCTGTGCCATTGTTAGGCATAAAATCGGCTGTACTCAAATTCATTTTTATGGGTCTTGTTTGAAGCCACTTGCTCTATAAGCCGGAAAAACATATCAGGGTCTTCAGCATCCACCTCTAAGCCCTAGCACACACGTTTAAGAGTATAACAAACTATGAAAATGTAATTCAATCCTCTGAACATTCCCATTTAAAATGCTTTTGCTTAAAGTCAAATAATTGGTGGCCAAAGTGTTTTGTATATCGGCAAAAATCATAATGCTGAAAATAAGTGTGCAATACAATGTGTAGACACTAAGGCATAGATTCATCAACCTAAATTGCGCTCGCAATAGCTGCGAAACAGCTATTGCGATCGCAATTACGGCTCACGGTATTCATCAAGCAAAAAACTGTAAATTGCGAATTCGCAAACATAAATGCGCAGAATCAATGTGGAACCCCCTTAGCGAATCTGTAACAGCGATCTTCCACTTATTCTGAGACTTAATTTGCGAATTCGTAAATAAATCGCAAATTCAATTAATGAAACATCGCAAATTGCGAAAAAAAACAAAATCGCTAAAAGCGAGTCGCAATTTAAGGAGAAGTCAAACCAGGTGGTAACCATGAAGTTCAATAGGGAAATAAAAAAAAATTCCAACAAGAAAAATGGGCAGGGCAAAACAAACACACTTAAGGAGACACAGTAGGAGCATGAGGACATTCACAATGCCAGGTCTATACATCGTGGTAAGGCGGCTGAGGCTCCAGGCTGCAGCCCGGAACCAACGCAGGATCCAGGAGCGCATCTTCCGGCTGCGGATAACACTCCTGGGCCAGACTGAAGAGGAGATATACTCCAAATACAGGCTGGATGGGGCAATGATAACCAAGCTCATCCGAGACCTTGACCCCCTGATGCAGCACACAACAAGGGGGACCAATGCCGTGCCCACCCATGTCCAGGTCCTGTGCTGTTTGCACCTCCTGGCCTCCAGAAGCTTCCAGGGGATAGTTGCAGTTGCAGGGGGGATCTCCCAGAGAACACTGTCACGCTGCCTACGGAGTTTCCTGGACGCCATGCTGACCAGGATACACCATTACATAACCTTCCCAACCACCCAACAGGACTTAAATCAAACAAAGCTTCACTTCTATAACATTGCGCAATTCCTCCATGTAATTGGATGCATTGACTGTACCCACATCCACATCTGCCCACCCACTGAGACAGAATACATGTACCGGAACTGCAAGTCCTACCAGTCACTTAACATCCAGATGGTCTGCAATGCAAAGACAATCATCACCGACATAGTGGCCCAATTCCCGGGGATCACGCATGATTCTTTCATATTCAGGCACAGCGGCATACACACCCGCTTGGCCAGGGGTGACTTTGGCGAAGGACACCTCCTAGGTAAGTACACATGCCCACATACAGTACATCAAGCCCATGTAGCTGCGCATGACAGGCACTGAACCTCTGCTCCTTTCCTTCAGGTTACAGCGCCTATGGCCTCCGTGAGTACCTCCTCACCCCATACCTCAACCCTACCTCACCACAGGAACGGCGTTACAATGCTGCGCACATTCACACCAGGAATGTAATTGAACGGACATTTGGGTTGTTAAAGAGCCGATTCTGCATCCTACATAAGACTGGTAGGGCCCACAAATACCAGCCTGAGGTCTGCTGCCGCATCGTAGCCATGTGTGCCATACTCCACAATATTGCTATCAAGCGGAGGATACCTGTGGAGATCTCTGGCAGTGAGTCGGAGGGGAACATCCTCCCACCTGCACATGTGCTTCATGCACGCGGGGAGAATACTGCTGAAGGACACAGGCGCCGCAACAACATCACACTGAATTATTTCTAGTGCACCCATACCCCTCACACAACACTGCACTCATGAATGCCAAATGAAATAATGACATGAGTAGGATTTGCGTTTGAAATAAATTCTTATAATTTATGTTAACAGGATCTTTCATTTACTTTTTGTGTTCAGAAAACATGAAAACTGTATTACGTCATACAGCCCCATGATTGCGAAGCAGGCGTGCTTGTTACTTCAGCATGGCACTGCTGCTAATGGTCGGTCAATCACTGGCGCCTCCGGCCGGACTCGCCCTGTCGCCTCTCCACATCTACCTCGCCAGTATCGGGCCGTGATGCTGCACTGGGCCTGGTACTGCGGCGTCGTTCTTGTACCACCGGCAGGGACAGGCTGCTCAGACTGGATGTGCCCTCACTGGCATCATCACCCCCCCCTTGCATGGGAATGGCCACACACCTGCTGGTTTTGGACAGCGGTTGTGACCTGTTCCAACGCCCTAGTAACATCCTGGCAGCATTGCACCATTTGGATCTGCATTGCCAGGGACCGGCGTGACAGTTGGGATGTAGCATTCCCGATCAGGTGGTTAGGCCTGGTATATGCTGACAGCTGGGTCAGCAGCTGGCGGTAGTGGCGGCGGGTGATGTCCTGCTGTGACACCATGATTAGGCTGTTCTCCCTCACTGCAGCCGTTAACACCTGCATGCTTTCGGTGAGCTGGCTCACATTGCGCGCAGTCTTGCAAAGCTGCAGCTGCATGGCTGCCATGTGCCGTGCTTGCTTTTGGTGGACAGCTAGCATCCGGCGTTCAATGCCAAGCCCTGGATCTTGGGAATGTTGCCCCCTGTCACCTCGTGTTGCCACATTGCTCTGCTGCCTCATCCGGCCGCTTGACTGTGACCGCACAGTGGCTGTGCGCCATGTCTGCTTCCTGGGTGGTGGTGAGGCCTGTTCCACTGCCATGTGTGACGCATGGGGTGGTTGATCTCCTCCTGTGGCTGCAGGGGTGGCCCTGTCCGCATGGGGAGGTGGTGGTACTGGTGCCGGTGTGTGTGACGATCCAGGTGGTGGGGCAGGATGGCTCTCTCCCTCGGTGCATGATTAATGAGATGAATATGGCACATGGGATGTTGCAACATGCATGCAGGCTTGCATTCCCTGACTGGCTTTAGGGACATGTTTCACTTGACAGGTCTGGCTGTGTGTGGCTATCAGGGAACTATTATCAGACTACAGGTCCCACAATGCAATATGGCATTTCTGATGTGCATGGGCTGCATTACTGGGGTTATAAAATGGCTAGCTCAGGGGGCATGGGCATTGTTAGAGGACGGGGTCGCAGTTGCATGGCTCTTACCTTGGGATTGTTGGGTGGGTCGGAAGGTGTCCAGCCGAGTGACCCCCCACGCAGGCTGCAAGGTTGATGGTGTCCTCAACCAGGTCTTCAAGTGGTGTGTTGGCCGCAACTGTGGGGTCTCCTCCCCCCGTGGCATGTTGCTCCTCCAGCCTCTCTGCTATGCGCTCTTTGGCATGGCCTCTGAGGTCGTACCACCTCTTCTTCAGCTCATCAATTGGGCACTGGGTCACTCCTACAGAGTTTACCTTCGCCCTGATGCGCTGCCAAATGCGCCTCTTGTCTGCTTCAGGCCCCTTCCTGGATTGCTTCCCAAAAAGCCTATCATGGTCCCTGCTGACTCCCTCAATAAGGAACTCCGGCTCCTGTTCTGAAAATTTCATTTTTCTTTTTCTGCCACTTGCACTGCTTCCTGCTGCATCCTGGGACATTCTGGAGATTAACGTGTGTCCTGTTGTGGGGCTGCAGGGTGTGTCTGATAGAGCTCAGTGCTGTGCCTCTTCCTCTCTCAAGCTCTGTGTTCAGAGTGAGTGAGGGAACTGCCTACTCCCTGGTTGTGATATCATCAATGTGCTCGAAATGCAACTTCCCGTTTTTGCGATCTCGCAATTTGCGAGATCGCAATTTGCGATTTCGGTAATTGCGAAATCGCAATTTCAACATGGTAAACTGGCGATTCTGCAATTTTTGAAGGATTTAGCGAAATTCGCATTCGGCGATTGCGGTTGACTGCGAATCGCATTTTTGGATCGCTTTTATTGATGCTTCCCATTCTGCGATTCTAATTTGCGATTCTGTATTTTTCGCAAATTAGAATTCGCAGAATCAGGGCTTGATGCATCTGACACATTTGTGTGTTTTGCACTTTTTATTACGAATCAGTCAGGGTATATATATCATTAATCTTTTATTACAAAATTCCAATGCCTATTCCTACAGAATTTTTAAAGTAATTTAATTTCACAGCTAAACTGGGCTGAGCGCAACAGATAAACAGAGCTATCTTCATGTTGTAATGAAGCAGCAAACGATTGCTCCTTAACAAGGCTGCACCAGTCTACGTTGACGTTCTCGCTCTAAACACTACTAACACTTTTTGAAGTGCAGAGTGAGTCACTCTGAACTTGAAAGAGTGTTAGTGTTTATAGAGTGGGAAGGAACGCGTCGCTCCTCAACAAATGTCCCTCATACCCCCGCCTGTGGCCTAAGTTGTTTAGTTTCATAGTTTCAACCCTGGCCTCAAGCCCTCCTCTTATTTTGTGCTTAAACACAGAGACTGCTGCCGAGTATCAGTTTTCTCAGGCTCCCAGCAGGTGGGGAAGCCCCGTTGATGCAGGGTAACAGTCAGATACACGTAGGGATGACAACAGCTAGGAGATATAAGCAACTTGCATTGAGGAACACAGACGGAGAAACAAGGAAACGAGAACACACCGAAAGATGAACTATTGAATAATCGGTCCATTGAGATTATTGTAAAGTGGGCATAGTCAGGGAGAACAGGACTTGACTCCTGAATGTGAAAGTGTCCAAGTTCCAAGGATATTGTGCTTTATTGAATGGCTTAGAAAGATACAAAATACTACATCAAATAGGAAACGAAACACACATAGTCAACATAACTGCATATGTGAAAACAAGACGACATCAGAATAATTAATTAGTCTACACTGTAAGGACCGAAGCGCTGCGCAAGAAATTCTGAATTGTCAGCCACTACAGAAAATGAAAGACAAAATTATTTCAAATGATACGATGGTCACTAAAAAGAAAGTTCTCTAAAACAGGGGTGCTAATTTTAAAGTTACTGGGGTATATACACAAAATACGCTGGACTGTGTAATATGTGCTGCGTCACGTGACACAGCAGCACTGCACAGTCTGTGTGTGCTGTGCAGTGCTGCTGCATCACACAGCACATATTACACATTCATCAAAATGATATCATCATGTCCCGCCATAATAATGCCAGGGCAAAACTGCGTCAAGTTACTGGTAGGTGGTGACACAGTGACATAATGGCCCACTGCAGTACTGGCCCGCCGTAATATTCCAGGGGCCAGTGGCACATCATGACATATTATGCATAATAAACACAGTACTAAATAAACATGCAGCACTGCACACGCTCGTAGACTGACTCTCGTCTCATACTCACTCTCACTGTCGTCGCAGACTCGTACTGGTGGTGGTCAGTGTGTGTGTCGCACTTTGCCGGCCGTCCTCAGCCTCAGGTCAGGTGACGATCACTACGAAGTACTGGGTCGTCCGATGCGATGATAAAGTAAGGAGTAGGCCTCAGGCTCCCAGGCCAAGCCAGGGCAACGTCGCAAAGAGGTACTCGAGTCACAGATGGTGCTACTAGTACTCAGTTGCGGCCAGCATGACGGGTGCATGGGGGGATTGCGTGGGGGGCTTGCGTGTGATTGGGGTAGGGAGGGAGGCGGCGGGTGGGGTTTAAAAGAATAAAATAAAACGTACCTTCCCCTGGGTCCCGTGTTTTCGTTTTCCTGCTGCCACAACTCTCGAGGCTCTCTTCAGACAGGCGCCTGTGTTTCAGTCTCAGCCAATCCAGAAGCTGCTCCAGCAGCACCAGGATTGGATTGAGCAGTAGTAGTGCGCATGTTCTGTTTAGGGATTAAAACATTTTGAGACCAGCCCGAACATGCGCACTGGGCTGCTCATTAGAAGAGCAGCATGGAACAACCCTTGCTCTTCTAATGAGCAGCCTAGTACGCATGCTCGGGCTGGGGCACAATTCTTTAAGCCCTAAACAGAACATGTACACTCTTGCTGGGTGTGCTCCGCCAACCGCCACCCTATTAGCTGATGCCACTCATGATGATGACTGAACTCCTGCTGCCTCACCCCCTTCTGAGCTGACTGCCTCCTAAATGTGAGTCAGGTACTCATTCAACTACTCGAGTGCCCTAATGGACTCACCGCCCCTGCTTTCCTTTGTATGTGATGAGAAAAGAACATTAAAACAATGAACATTTCTGTGGAAGCGTCTTATTTCTTCACTGTCCAACAACCATAGAGAATTTAGAAACACAAACCAGTGCACTCCAGATGTTCTGGGACGAAGCCCATACTCCAGAAGTGCTTGATCTTGACAAAATCCTCTCCTTGGTTGAGTGATTCATTGACCCTATAAGCCTTAGGGTGACCACGCAAACTGACCAAGTGCACTTCTGGATGATGCACTATTCCTCCTATTCCTCCTAGTAGTCTTCTTTAATCAAGCACAACGTTTTGTAGTGCCTCGTTTCCTTCAGAGGCAAGGCAATTGCTATGCAAATGTGTGCCACAAGACACTCTGGGGCATAACTTTGCCCATAGTTATTCCTTTGAGTCCACCACTGCTGTTCTATTTTTCTTTTTATGTTGCTTTTAAAAATTACAGCGCCCACTGACACATTCCTTTTCTTTGTCAAACAGGAATCCCTTTACCTCACGGGGCACCTACACCTATTCCTGTGTGGGTCCCATATGGTGCGACCATCTCCCTGATGGCACAACTCTCCTTGTGCTAGTGGGGAGCCAGAAAGCTTCTCTCCTACCTCTTTGGCTCTCCCCTCGTGCTTCTTGCAGCAAGAGAGTGATGAAGAAAAAGGCAGTCTCTGTCAGTCGTCCACCTCACAGGTCACTTCTGCCATGCATGAGGACCCCCAGACTTAAGGTTGGCATTGGTGTGGCACCTCCCGGGGTATACAACAAGAGATAAGCATGGCATTCTCGAGCTGATGCTCTGATCAGGACAATGGCCCCCACCAAGTGTATTAATTCTTCTTGCATTAGTGGACTGTTTTGGCAAGTACCTGGGGCACTGATCCTACCTGGCAGTATAATTTAGAAAGTGCCAGACATAGTAAGGATTTTCTCATGCCAACACAACTGTGGATCTGCCGGGATGTCTGCACATAAGCAGGAGAGACAAATACTTTTTTATTTGGATCGGATGGACCTTATCAGATGGGATTTTGTGCTTTATGCTCCTACTGGTATGCTTCGGTCACAGGTACTGTTGCTCCCTTTAACGTGCGCGCGCACCTCTCTTCCTGCGAGCGCGCACTGCAGTGTGGAGCACATGCGCACACCGGACATCCCGCGAGAGATTTTGTGTCGCTGTTTTAAGAAAGCGATTGGTGCAAAAAACGGGCACTTCCTGGATGTGGCGTGGACTGTGGACAGAGGAATCGTTTGGACTCTAGAGTGCAGGTAAGGCTGGCTGTTTGGCTTGGGATTTGGGGCTGTTAGGAAAGCGCAGTGTGTGGCATATTGTGTGCTTTAGTTTAAGTATTCATGTTAATTACAGCCCCTCACGAGCTGTGATTAACATCAATACTCAGACAAAGGCACACAATGTGCCCCACACTGCGCTTTACTAACAAGAGACCAGCAAGTTTAAAAACACAGTGTGTACTTTCTGAAACTTGCTGTACTCTTTTGAGTAAAGCGCTGTGCGAGGCACATTGTGTGCTTTTGTCTAAGTATTCATGTTAATCACAGCTCCTGAAGGGGCTGCGATTAACATGAATACTTAAATTAAAGCGCACACTATACCCTGAACCGCTGTTTTCCAACAAACGAGTACAGCAAGTTGATAAACACAGCGTGTACTTACAGAATAAATTAAAAGTACACACTGTGTTTTTAAACTTGTTGTACTCTTTTGAGTAAAGCACTATGGGCCACATGCATCAACGTATTTAGGAAGTGCAAACGGTGCGAATCGGTAAATTCGGCCGTTTGCACTTCCTAAATATGTGTTTGGGATGCATCAAGCATTTTTGAGTAATTCGGTATTTTTACCGAATTCCAAAAATGCGATTGCTTTTAAGGAATTGCAAATTTGCAATTCCTTAAAAGCAATGCATCATTTAATAAAAAATTGCGATTATTCAAATTGGAAGTGCAAATTACCACGAGGTTCATCCTCGTGATAATTTGCGAAATTGTTTAAAAATGCTTGAAAATGAATTTTTTAAACTGTCCAGTTACAGACACACATGTCCTTAGGACATGTGTGTATGTAACTTGTACTGAAATGTACATTTCAGGGGTGCAGGGGGGGGTCCTTTGGACCCCCCCCTGCACCCCTGAAATGTTCAAAGTGCCACTCGCAATTTGAGACTGCCTTCCAATTGACTACATTGATTCCTATGGGCCTCTAGACCCATAGGAATCAATGTAATGCCATTCCTTAATTGCACTTCGCAATTAAGGAATCGCAATTTCCGAAAATTAAGAAATCCTAAAAACTTTTAGGATTTCTTGATGCATAGTATTTTGCATTTCCTAAATAGCGATTCCTTAATTTTCGCTATTTAAGAAATGCAAAATCCTAGATTGATGCATGTGGGCCATAGTCCCAAAAAGGAGGCAAGTTTAAGTTTCAGGCACCAGGTCAACGCAATCCTTTCTGCTTTTGAAGCAGCCGCCCGAGACAACAGTGCACGCATCTTTTATGGGGTGTATAGCCGCAAACACATACATAGCTGCCAAGGTTTCAGATTACTATATGTGACATTTTCATAAATTCTGTGCAATTTTGAGTGACATTCAACAACTATAAGTGACACTGTCTCGTGAGCAAAAATCAATGCAATGAAGATGAGGGAGACATAAATATTAGAAATTGCACCTATGTTAGCAGCCAGCAACTTGAAGATCTCAAACTGCTGCAAAGCACCAGTGATGGTGGGAAATACCATCTGTTGCTGGCTCTGCATGAAGCCTTTATTGTACAGAAGCAGCGCTCCTACCGGCCCACCCACTCCTCTATTGGTTATCACTGCTGCTGGCCTCAGTCAGTGAGCACCTCGTCAGCTTCAGTACTTCCAGGTCCCACTATCTCCAGCTTGCTCATCAGGCGGTTGTGCCTATTTTTTTGTGCATTTTCACGTAGCATGTCGTGATTCCTCCCCAGTCTGACAGGCCTGTATGCTTCCCACGCCATGATCGTGTCTTTGTAGTTGCAGGCCCACGGGCACTGCAAGGAGGTATAGGGGGCAGGCTCTGGTGCTGTTAGTGTTAGGGGATGCTCCCCAGGCGTGCCCCAGCCCCAGAATGCGTTGCAGGACATTTTGGTGAGAGTGGTCTCAGGCAGCACCCGTTAACAGCTTCCATTTCAGCGGGGCCCAGGGCAGTGAGGGAATAGTGTGGCCCTCCGGCGGTCTCAGATTGCATCCTCCGGGTGTGCACACTGCATTGCAACCATGTCAGAAGTCTTGCTCACCTTTGAATGTGGATGCTACATCTACCGTCTGTCTCCGCTCCAGTCGTTGTTAGGGTGACCAACCGTCCGTAAATTTCACGGACAGTCCGTAATTTCGGCCGTCTGTCCGTTGTCCGTGAAGGATTCTTTAACGGACGCCATTTGTCCGTCATTTTAGCGGGGCACCGGTCGCCCCACCCTAAAGCCCGCACAGCTTGCCCCCACCTCCCTTCTTGACTCCGATGCTGTATCAAAGCTCCTCAGATACTCAGCAGCATTGGAGAGGCACAGCGGGATGGCAACCCGCACACCTCCAGCCCTTGATGACCTGTTAAGAGGTGCTCCAAGGTGACTGAAAGGAGGGGCTGCAGGTTCAGGAGCAGGGGCATCCATTCAGATGCAAACAGCCCTGAATGCGTCACCTCTCTGCAATTTAGAGAGGCCCCAAACATCCTAGACTCCCAGATTACAAGGAGGCAGCACGTGGTTCTCTTCACAGAGATTAATTACTGTCACTAAATTGCACATAAACCTCGGTTCTTCAAATATGCAGTTTATAATGTAATAAAATAAAGAAATGGCACAATCGCACCCACACTGATGAACAAAGTATGGAGGACAATCAGTTCAATCAGTTCTCTTAGAGTATCTCCTATAAGTACTGTATATCACAGTGGGGGATGGCATTTTGGACAGAGAGCCTGTCTTCGTTGTCTTGTGCAGGAGGGGGCGAGGAGCCCAAGATGATACTAGAATACTGCATGCCCACCCCTGTGCCCACCCTGGTGGATCCTGTTCCCCCTCCTGTGATGGCTCCTGTCCCCCCTCCACCCGCCTGTGATGGCTCCTGTCCCCCCTGTGGTGGCTCCTGTCCTCCCCCCCCCTCGCCTGTGATGGCTCCTGCCCTCCCTGTGGTGGATCATGTCTCTGCCCTGGGTGGCTTCTGTCCCAGTCCTGGAACGTCTCCTGCAGCGAGGGTGAAGTTCCTGATGGGCCTCTTCTCAAAAGGGCTCAGCTCAAAATTAATATGGAAAGGTGGGCAAGTGAGTAAGTGAAGGGATGGGTGGATGTCTGGATGAATTAGTGAAAGGGTAAATGGATGAATGAAAGAGTGAATACATGGATAATGAGAGAGGATGGATGGATGAGGGGAAGGATGGATGGATGAGGGGAAGGATGGATGGATGGAGGGGAAGGATGGATGGATGGAGGGGAAGGATGGATGGATGGATGGATGGATGATGAGGGGAAGGATGGATGATGAGGAGGAGGATGGATGGATAGAAGATGAGGGGAAGGATGGATGGATGGAGGGGTGGGTGAAAGGATGGATGGATGATATGGGGAAGGATGGATGGATGGATGATGAGGGGGTGGATGGATGGATGGATGGATGATGAGGGGAAGGATGGATGGGTGGATGTCTGGATGAATTAGTGAAAGGGTAAATGGATAAATGAAAGAGTGAATACATGGATAATGAGAGAGGATGGATGGATGAGGGGAAGGATGGATGGATGGAGGGGAAGGATGGATGGATGGAGGGGAAGGATGGATGGATGGATGATGAGGGGAAGGATGGATGATGAGGGGGAGGATGGATGGATGGAGGGGTGGGTGAAAGGATGGATGGATGATATGGGGAAGGATGGATGATGAGGGGGTGGATGGATGGATGATGAGGGGAAGGATGGATGGGTGGATGTCTGGATGAATTAGTGAAATGGTAAATGGATAAATGAAAGAGTGAATACATGGATAATGAGAGAGGATGGATGGATGGATGATGAGGGGGTGGATGGATGGATGGATGATGAGGGGAAGGATGGATGGGTGGATGGATGATGAGGGGGTGGGTGAAAGGATGGATGACGAGGGGAAGGATGGATGGATGATGAGGGGGTGGGTGAAAGGATGGATGGATGATAAGGGGAAGGATGGATGGTGAGGGGATGGATGGATGATGAGGGGGTGGGGGAAAGGATGGATGGATGATGAGGGGAAGGATGGGTGGATGATGAGGGGAAGGATGGATGGATGATGAGGGGAAGGATGGATGATGAGTGGGTGGGTTGGGGGGTGGGTGGGTGAAAGGATGGCTGGATGGATGAGGAGTGGGTGGGTGAAAGGATGGATTGATTGATGGATGATGAGTGGGTGGGTGAAAGGATGGATGGATGAGTGGGTGGGTGAATGGTGGGTGAGTGAAAGGATGGATGAGTGGGTGGGTGGATGGTGGGTGGGTGAAATGATGGATGAGTGGATAGGTGGGTGGATGGTAGGTGGATGGTTGGGTGTATGATGGGTGGGTGGGTGGATGAGTGAAATGATGGATGGATTGATGGATTGATAAGTGCAAGGGTGAATGAATAGACGTATGAGTGAAAGGGTGGATGTAAGGATGGATGAGTGAGTGAAAGGGAGGGTAGATGGACAAAAGGATGGATAGATGTGTGAAGGAGTGAAATGATAGATGGATGAGTGATAGGGTCAATGGATGGATTCATGAGTGGATGAGTAGATGGATGGATGCGTGGGTGGGTGGATGGATGGATGGAAGGAAGGTTGGCTAAGTGAAAAGGTCGATGGAGAGAGAAAGGGAGGATGGATGGATGACTAAAAGAGTGGATGGGTGGAAGGACTAGTAAGTGAAAGGATGGCTGGATTGGTGAAAGGGTAAATGGCTGGATGGATGAGTGAATGGGTGGATGGGATGAAGAGTGGATGGATAAGTGTACAGATGGATAGGGTGAAAGCGTGGATGCATAATGGATGGATGAGGGAAAGGATGGATGAAGGGATGGATGAGTGAAATGATAAATGGAAGGATACATGATGGATAGGTTTGCAAATGGTTGAATATGTTTGGAAATGGCTGGGCTTACTTATATACTATTGCGCGACCTCTGATGTGTCTGTAAAACTTACCTATGTCATGAAGTTTTGTCCTGAATTTTGACCTCCTGTCCTGAATTTGTGTCCTGAATTTTGACCCTTTGTCCTGAATTTTTACACTCACCGTCCTGAATTTGCACCAATGCCAGTTGGTCACCCTAGTCGTTGTTCACCAGGCTCCCCTGAGCCTCCTCTCAGTGCGGCCCTCTCGGGACAGCGCAATGGTATGCCCAGTCCCTCACTGCTGTTGCTGGTAACTCATCAGAGCGCTGCCAATGCGTCTCAGGGTTGATTTGATTTAATAGACCAAAGAAACGTTTAACTTGTTGCTTCTCCCTGTGTGCACGTTTCGGATCTGAAATCCCGAGCATGTACAGTTGCCAGTCAGAAGTAGGCTAAACATCGCAGGCTGCTTCATTAGTCCAGCCGGGAGAGAGATTCACATGTGCCAGCCTGCAGGGTGGTGGGGGCACAATAGAAATGCAGCCATGCACAATAAGGTGGCTACCATTAGTAAGAAATTAGATGGGGAAGCAATACTTTATTGCCTGCAGGGACGGCATTCCAGCTAGTTTCATTCAGCATAGAAGGGCTACGGCTTAACTACTGAGCCAAGCGCTATACCTAAAATGCTAGACTTTACATTTCAGTGCGGTGATGTGGATCACCACACTGAAATGCGCTAGCCCTATGCCTGATGCATGGCACTTAGCAGGCATGCACATAAATGATGCTGTTAATTTTGGTATCTATCGCACTGTGATTGACTGCTGAGCCCGTCGATTGCTCCTTAGAGCTGCGAAGTGCCCATGGAGCTATGTTTAGTGTGATGCTCCTGTTACTGAGATATTTGTGTAACCTCTAGCGTGCTGTGTTTTTAAACTTGCTGTACTCTTTTGAGTAAAGTACATTGCGAGGCATATTGTGCACTTTAGTTTAAGTATTCATGTTAATCACAGCCCCTTCATGAACAGTGATTAACATAAATACTGAAATAAAAGAACCCAATCTGCCCCACACCGCACTTTACTCAAAAGAGTACAGCGAGTTTAAAAACACTGTTTTGTTAGTAAAGCACACTGCAGGGCACATTGTGTGCTTTTCTCTAAGTATTCATGTTAATCACAGCTAATGAAGGGGCTATGATTAACATGAATACAGCAGTGAACAATCAGGGTTATGGCAGAATGGAGTAGAGAAAGGTGGCGTTTCTGACTGTGCCCCGCAATGCAATCGGGGTTCGGCTCTCCTGCTGCCTACAGAGCTCAGGGCTGCACTAGCGGAAGGCCACATCGTCAGAGCTGTAGAGGCTAACATTAAGTCCTAAGTTGAGACGGTCCAAGTGGCTGAAGTCTAAACATTTCCAGTCTTTTCAACCAGCATGTTTTGTTGCTTGCTTTTAATGTCCATTATATGGAAATATTGAGGATTTTACCTTTACTTTATATTCTTTATTTAGGTAAAGAGTTAAAATACAGAACATATGTGTAGGCCTTCTATTAGAGGTTTATCTGAACTCCCACAGATTCTCATTTTCTTTTAGTGAGATCACAGCCTCTCCCCAGGTCTACAAACCTCCCAACCATGTGCAGTAACACTCTAGAGTCGACACCCCTTTCTCCCGCCGGTTCTATCAACTTCTTTTTTCTCCATCTAATGAAACCAGAGTCAGTTACATCACCATCATGGGTTTCATCAGCCCAAGTCTTTTCTTTCATTATTTAAGAAAGTGTACCAGATACCTAGTCACCCAGGCACCTCGAACAGTTTTTGTTTTTTCCAACATATAAATCTGTGCTGCTAACGCGCCGTTCCCTTTCTTAACAGTGAATGTTGTGACAGAGATTTGCATAATGCTTTATTGTCATTAGTGTGGCTTGGCAATAACAGCGTAGTTCTAGACTAACAAAAACTTGACAAAATACACGTTATATCTGGGTACTGCTGACCAAAACATTCTGCAATACATGATATATCTGCCAATATCCTCTATAACGAAGTTTAGCTGATTTGGTAGTTTTAATTACATATTTGTCAACGTGCATCCTTGTTGGTGGTGCTAGATCTCTGCTTTAGCATTCAGGTGGTCTGCAGACACACCCCAGTAGATTGTCAGAACCCACCTACTGGTATTTCTATGTGGCCAGAAGCATCATTGGAGCAGGGCATCCCTAGTGTGTTCTTTCTCATTTGTCCTTCCCTGTCTGAAAGCAGTTTGCATGTGTAATGAAACCTGCAGAATGTTTCTATTTCTGGATGCTGCACCTGGGGTGTATTGTTCTGATCTAGAGGCTTTGGGTGAAGTATTGTGAGTGCTTGGGTAATGATTTGGATGAAGGCACTCATTTCTTGAACTGTTTTCTATGGCAAAAAAAGATCAAAGCATCTATTTTAGTATTTGAGGAACATTGAATAGGCCGTCCAACTGTGCCTTGCTCTGTTATGTTATGTTATGTTATGTTAAAAAGAACTTATCAAGCGCTCGTTCACCAACGGCTTCTTGGCGCTGAGGGAGGCGTGAGGCAGCAGTACAGGGAGGAGACCTAGTTATCATACGCCTGATGGAACAGCCATGTCTTCAGCTGCTTTCTGAACGGTGCATAGGAGGAGACCGACCTTAGCTCCATCGGAAGCGAGTCCCAGAACTGAGGGGCTAGAACTGCAAAACGAGAGCCTCCATGTGTCTTACCTTTAAAGATTGGGGTAACCTGCAGATTCAAGTGGGAAGATCATAAATTTCGAGTGGGAACATAGCGTAACATTTTGGAAGAAATAAAAGCTAGACTCGTGCCCTGGAGAGCTTTAAAGATTGTGCATCCCATCTTAAACAGGCCACGCATGCTCTGTATTTTGTTCAAACTTATCTGGAAGTAAAACATGATTGGAGGTTATTCCTCTTGATGATGATTTTGTAAATGTAAGGCAGAATTTGTTTTATTTACACCCTTAATTTCTTACAATCAAAAGTTATGTTACTCTTCCGCTCGGGTGGTTTGTCGTGTCGTGTCAAGGTTTTCTGCCATTGTAATGCCTGTGAATGCAGATCTTTGATAGTTAATAGCTCAATGTTCCACATTAGGATTTAAACTTATAAACTACAAGTAACAAAAGGGGCTCTTTGACAGAAGCACTGACCTACTTACATTGCATGCTATTTGTGTTCTGCATGGTTCACCAGCGTCTTTGCATCAGGCATTTTAACCTCCTCCCCTACTTTATGATGAGTAAAAACTTCTACCAGACAAAACTCAGATCTCTCTGCAGCAGGTCCATCAATCTTCAGAGTTATCTCGGCAGTTTTATGGTAGCCTGAACATTGCTAGAAAGTCTTTATCATATTTTTTGCATGCCACTGCATCATCTTCAGGTGGGCTCTTTTGATGGCTTGTGTGCTGCTCAGTCCTCCTTGTGAATTTTCTTGTTCTCCCAACTCAACCATTTGCGCAGTTTGAATACCAGGGAAAAGCTGCATCACAGAAGGTGTAACGCACAATACAGATTTATAGGCTAGTTTAAGATAATGGATGCTAACGATGAAGCACATGGGAACATGCCTGTTTGCCCTGAACTGGAATCCCAGGTAACTATTTGGTCATTTTTCCTATTGTGGATCCTTGACTGGTCCCATTCATAGGTTGTAACTCTTCGAGCGTTTGATAACGATCTTGTCTTAAAATGCAGGGTTTCCAGTCTGAAAGGTATTTGGATTTGAGTGGTCAGGTGCGCTTGTCCACAAACACAAGGTAATTTTGTTTACGTTCCTCATTGGGTTTGGGGATTGCTGGGTAAATAGATTCACAATCTGCATCGCTTTTCTTTTGCAGGTTTGTGAGACCGTACTAAGAATACAATTGCACAGGCAGACATGAGTACAGGCAAAACAAACAGGTAATTGTTTGGTAAAGTTAAACTGGTGCATCTTGTACATTGTAGTATTACCACATACCTTACCAATGTTGCTTTCTGTAGCAGGTTTTGCAGACAGTACCCCATACATTTAAACTGGCGTACGTGAGTACAAACAGAGCAGGTAATTGTTTGGTAGAGATACACTCTGAAGCAGCTTGTACATTTTAGTATGACATGCTTACCCAAGTTTTCTTCTGTTGCATGTTTCACAGAGAGTATACCCCACACATTTAAACGAGTGTACATGAGTAGAAGCAGAACAGGAAATTGATTGGTAGAGTTACACTCTGGTGCATCTGGTACATTGTAGTATAACATACTTACCCATGGTTTCTTCTGTCTCAGGTTTCGCAGACAGTACCCCACATATTTAAACGTGTGAACGTGAGTACAAACAGAACAGGTAATTGTTTGGTAGAGTTATACTCTGGTACATCTTGTACATTGTGGTATGACATACTCACTCATGTTTTCTTCTGTCACAGGTTTCGCAGACATTACCCCACAGATTTTAATGGGCGTATGTGAGTACAAGCGGAACAGGTTTTTGTATGGTAGAATTACACTTTGGTGCATCTTGTACGTTGTAGTATGACATACTTACCCATGTTTTCTTCTGTCGCAGGTTTTGCCGACAGTACCCCACACATTTAAATGGGCGCACATGAGTACAAACAGAACAGGTAATTGTTTGGTAGAGTTACACTCTGGTGCATCTTGTATGTTGTAGTATGACATACTTACCCATGTTTTCTTCTGTCGCAGGTTTTGCAGACAGTACCCGACACATTTAAATGGGCGCACATGAGTACAAACAGAACAGGTAATTGTTTGGTAGAGTTATACTCTGGTACATCTTGTACATTGTGGTATGACATACTTACTTATGTTTTCTTCTGTCACAGGTTTCGCCGACATTACCCCACAGATTTTAATGGGCGTATGTGAGTACAAGCGGAACAGGCAATTGTATGGTAGAATTACACTTTGGTGCATCTTGTACGTTGTAGTATGACATACTTACCCATGTTTTCTTCTGTCGCAGGTTTTGCAGACAGTAACCAACACATTTAAATGGGCGCACTTGTGTACAAACAGAACAGGTAATTGTTTGGTAGAGTTACACTCTGGTGCATCTTGTACATTGTAGTATGACATACTTACCTATGTTTTCTTCTGTCGCAGGTTTCGCAGACAGTACCCCACACATTTAAACGGGCATACGTGAGCACAAGCAGAACAGGTAATTATTTGGTAGAGTTACACTCTGGTGCATCCTGTACATTGTAGTATGACATACTTACCCATGTTTTCTTCTGTCGCAGGTTTCGCAGACAGTACCCACACATTTAAACGGCCGTACGTGAGTACAAGCAGAACAGGTAATTGTTTTAGTTGAGTTCCCTTATGGTGCACAAGGTATATTGCTGTATCGCAATGTGCTGAATCACATTGTGCCATAACAATCTTTACTTCTATTGAAGGCTCTTCGACAGTGCTACATAGACGTTTGGCAGGGTTAGAGAACATAAAAATCCAGGTAATTACACTCTAGGTTTTGCTGGCGATACCTCAGTACTATGTGACAGATTGCATTCATGAGCATAGGTGTCATCGTAAGCCATGTTCCTTTAATTTGCAGGCTTTGTGGCACAGCAAGTTTTAACTGGGGGGCACTGAAATGTTCAAGCGCAAAGCTGTAACTTCGGGAGAGTGCGGTGCTTCACCACAAAGCAAGAAATGTTGCATTGTATTCAAGGAAGAGTAGATGAAAGAAATCGTGGAGACTGAGACACAGAAATCACAAAGCAAGGTTCACGTGCAACTCGGGGAACTATTTTAATACAGTCCAGATGTGGGCTTCATTTGCAAAGCATGTGCAGAAGCCAAGAATTTGGGGACTTTTCTACAGGGAAGAAATGGAGTGATGGCTGGACATTGGATTACATGAAACGCCATCTAATTAGCTACGTTCATGAGTCCGCCATGGTGATATTGAGAAACAGACAGAAGCTGCCACTGACAAAGCAAATAGAATGGAAGTAGTTGTACGACAAAGATCGCTGCCTGAGG
The DNA here is from genome assembly GCF_964261635.1 of Lissotriton helveticus. Lineage (NCBI taxonomy): Eukaryota > Metazoa > Chordata > Amphibia > Caudata > Salamandridae > Lissotriton > Lissotriton helveticus. The sequence goes on from NC_136067.1 coordinate 532,753,204, forward strand.
AGATAAAGATTCTAATCAACAACGTGCTGCTCGCAGTTAAGATGAAGACTTCAATGTTATCTGTACAAGACATACATGACCACTTAGCTTTGTATTTGAAGATTCCAGACAGCTTTAGGAACAAGAGCTATGCCTTTGAGTTCCTTGAGGCCATCAATAGCGTTATACACTGTGAAGCTATGGAAGAACTTCGTAATGCTTTGTATCACACATTGGTTATTGATGAGAGCACAGATATTTCTGTTCCAAAAATGCTCATCCTGTATTTCAAGTTCCGACCTTTAACATCAACAGAACACAAAGCACTGTTTGAGGGCAGAGTGAAGCTGACTAGTTGTAACGCTGAGTCTATCACTGCTACAGTGAAATAGTTCTACACTGCCAATGAACTGGACTTCATGAAAATGGTCATGCTCACATCTGATGGAGCATCTGTGATGCTGGGTAAGAATAATTGTGTTGCTACTTGCCTTAAACAATCCATTCCTCATCTAGTTGTGCAGCAGTGTGTCACCCAACAAGAAGATTTGGGAGTTGATGATGCCTGGGAGAGGGTTCTAATGATTATAGAGATGGAGACACTATTGCGGACTGTCTACACTGTGTTCTCAAGATCTCCTGCAAGGAAGTCAAAGCTGGAAGAAATTGCATCAGTCACTGAATGTGAAGTGGTCTCTTTTCGACCACTGAATTAAGTCCGGTGGCTTTCAAGGCATTTTGCTGTTGGTGCACTAATTCATAATTACGAAGCTGTTCTTAAGTACTTTGTGCATTAGAAAGTTGAGGAGAATGATCCAATTGCTAAATATTGTTTCAAAAAGCTATCAGACTCCAACTACCATATTTCCCTGGCAGTACCTAATGACATTCTGGGTGAATTTGCAGCTTTGTTTAAACTGTTACAAAAAAGTTCATTGACTACTGTTGAAGAAGTACAGTGTGCAAGAGCAAAGATTGGCCAAATTAAGGAACAGTATTTGGGTGACACTGTCTTTTGGAGCAGAAATGTAAGAGATCTGATGGTGTTGTACAAGGAAAGGCAAGAGTTTGACAGTGGGCCTATGTTGTCTTTTGTTTCTCTTCTTTGTGAGTACATGCAAAAAAGGTTACTTGAAAATGAACCGAAAGAATGGACAAGTTTTGAATTCCAGGCAATAGCAACACAATCACATTTTGATTTTGGGACTCAGACTGCACAAAGAAATGTTGAAAAGTTAAAAAATGTCTTGGTCCCGGGTGATTGTAAAACACTGGAAGATGTTATTCAGCAGTACAGGGAATATAAATATGTGGTTGAAGAACATGTAAAGGGTGGGTTATTTACCACCTTTCAAGACGGTGAATTTCACTGTACGCAATGCTGCTCAGTATAGAGTTGTGTCTCAGCTTTTAGATTCATGCTCAACATTTCCAGCATCTAGTGCAGATTGTGAACAAGGATTTAGCCTCATGAATACTATCAAGAGTAGATGGCGTGTGGCTTGGTGCCAGGAAGAAATACCCGCTCTCTGCTGATGCTCCAGAGCAGCTCGGAGGAATTTCGACCTCCGTCCCTTCTAGCCGCATGCTTGGAGGTCTGGTGCCTATTCTCTTCTTCGTGAACCTTGCCGGTTCCTGATAGAGTGATTCTTGTCAACCGTTGTCATTATGGGATCAACTTTCATCGTCTGGGATAACTGCACAACTATGTATGCTGTGCTTTTGAGGAATTATGTTTAAAGGCACCAGAATTAATGTATTTATCTCACCACCGTCCATATAATGGAAATATTTCACTTTCATCTGGCTCCTGTAAGTTTTTTGTGTGAAACTATTTCATTCTATTACTGCTTTTTCTTAAGCATTTGAATTTCTGTATTTGACTACGGCTACTTTTATTTTTCAAGTAAGTTGTAGCACTATATGGAACTCCCAATTTGTCTTAAATGCCAATTAATCTTTTGTCGAAAATCCTATTGTCTTGCTTATGGGCTATATTGTTTTCTACAAGACTCTCACCTATGTTTTGTTCACATTGTGCCAACACAGTGCTTTGTTGGATTAAAGCCGTGCTCTTATTGCAACCTTGCTATATTTGTTGAAGCAATATTTTCAACATTTTACTCAATGACTGGCCTAGCTTCATTTTCTATATAGAAGTATTTTTCAGCTTTCCTTATTCTTGTCCCCAACATATATCTCACAACATATTTTTTCTCTCATGTCTCTCTCCAGTTTACTTTTTTCTGAGCATACGATATAAAGTTTATGGGGAGAACAAAAACAGTGAAACGTCCCACACAATTGTCTGTTTCATCTGCTCCCCTTGAGAACTATAATCCTTTTACTATTCTTCAGTCCAATATGAAAGAGAATTCTAACACTACGTACCCTTCTCAGTGGGTGCTTCTTTATCGCCTTCCAATATCCTGCTCCTAGTGACAAAATCTTCACTCAAATCAGCGACTACCTCCAACCTTTCCTCTGGCAAACATGTCAACATAGATTCTCCATCTCCTGCCAACTCCCCTACTCCCACTTCTCTAGATCTATGTCTGGAGGAAATTCGTGCTCTTCGTTCATATATGGAGGAAACTAACAATCGTCTTAAATCCTTGGAGGATAGATGGATTCAGGCAGGCAAGCACCGCTTGCCTTCTGGTGCCAACCCCTCTCAGCTTGAATTGATTTTTGAGAAGCAATTGGCGTGCCTGTTGCAGTTCTTTGCATAGACAAATTACATGAAGGATGTCGCCCTTGCTGGCTTTGCATAACCTGCAGGTCTCGTTTCCGTCTTTCCTCAGCCATGGTGGTAAGTGCTCTGTGCATGGCAAAAACCCTAGTCTGTACTTTAAAAAGTACATTTTTACGGCTTTAGGCTACCCCTGATTAAAATATATGTGTGGTGTTAATGATTTGTAGGAGTTGAGAGTAATCCATGCATGTGATCTTTTTGCAAATTAAGCCTTATCCTCCAGTAAGGAGAGTAATTTGATGTTTTTCCAGACTATTTTTTTGAAATTGCCATGACCAAGTTGTTTGTCCCAGAGTTCTGAGATTTGGTGACTTCCAAGGCTGACTGGAGGTATTTTCTTGCCTTTGAAGTGGACCTGCTTTGTATTTCGCTCCATAGCAGAGAATTTAGGGTGTTTGTAGTCGCACTTCTTAGTTGGTGTCAGCAGATGATTTACGCTCCATGCCTGGCTAGATATTATTTTTGGAGACCAAACTCCGATCTTATTTGTGCTGGAGATGTGTAAGTCAGAAGTGAGAACATTGTTCTATAGTAAATAGTAAATTTTTATTATGTAAAGTTAATTAAAACCAGTACAATCGCTGCATTTAAAACAATTTCTTAGAATGTGATAAAAGAATGTAGTCTGTATAATCGTCCTTATCAAAGACCATGCGGTGAGGGACCGAGGGTAGTTGTCAAGCAGTATTCCCTGAGCCGGGGCGGGCTAGGCTTTTGTAGCCCAAAGTTCGCCCATTAGGTGCCAGAGCCAAAAGTTGCCGCCAGTTGTAGGTTTTGCAGTCTTTGCTCTATCGTAGTCAGAAACTTGACGTATCTACAGTTCAGTTCTATAGTACATTGTTCCATAGGCCTTGACCTGTATGCTGTCCAGGTCCTTGGAGTCCCTTCCCCGCATTGCATTTCTGCCGTATGTGATCGAGCGAAGCAGTTTTGCCTGGATTACCTTCAGGAACGGGGTTAGTGTCGGACCCATCAGTCAAGTTGCCAGATTTTTCATTGTCAAGGCAATCAATAGGCCTCTCCTTCTAATTTCCTGCCTCTGTTGTGAAAAAGAGCCTTCCTTATCAAATGTGACTCCCAGATATTTACACTCGCAAGCTGGGTCAACCAGCTCTTCTGTTGTTTTTTGTTGGTGTACATTGACATTGTGTGTGTCCTGATGAGATTTATTTTAAAATAATTTTCCTTGGCGTATTTCTGCATGCCAATAAGGAGTCGCTGGAGGCCAATGTAAATGTGGCTGAGTAACACTACATCATCTGCATATAAAAGATTACTCAAGGTTTTTCCTCCTATCCTTGGGGAATGAGAATTACAGTCGTCGAGCGCTTTCGAAAGGTCCACCATGTAAAGATTGAACGAAGTTGTCGCCAGCACGCACCCTTGTTTCAGGCCTTTAGTGGTTGATACTTTTGATGACAAGTGGGTGCCGCTTCCTAATTTCACCTGAACCCAGGTGTCCGTATGAAGGAGCGTCAGCATATTTAGGGTCGACTGTGGTAAACCCCATTGCTCTAGTTTCCCCCAAAGTCTGCCTCTATCGATGTTATCAAATGCAGCGCTGAAGTCGATATAGCACAGATATAAAGGAATCTTGGATGCTTTTGCTACGTCGATGATTAAAGACATGGCTAGATTGTTTGTTGATGTCCCAGTCGTTTTTCTGAATCCAGTTTGGTTCAGCGGTATTATTGTATTTGACTCGGCCCAGAGTGTAAGCTTCTCTAATATAGTACCGGCAAAATATTTTGCCTCGTTGTCAATGAGGGCTACTAAACAATAGTTGTTTGGATCAGCCTTGTCTCCCTTTTTATGAATTGGGACAATCGTCGAGCCCTTCCAAGATTCTGGAATTTTGTTTAGTAATCTAATTTCCAAGAATAGGGGTTGCATGATTTCGGACCACTCTTTGTTCTTTGCTTTGTAGAGGGCGGGTGGTATGCTGTTTGGGCCCAGGGTACCTTCTTTCCTGCCTTAAGCTATCTGTCTTTTGATTACATCTAACTGCTGTCACCTCGATGTCTCTGAGTGGATGGTGTTTTTGCTGGAGAGGGCTCGACCCCGTGTCTCTAGCATACACATTTTCCAATTTCCCTCTTTGAAATTGCATGTCCCCATTTGGGCTCGTATGTTCTCTATATCATCATTGAAGTGGCTGTAGAGATATTTTGTCCAGATCTCTTCTGTGATGTGAGATCCTATTTCTTTGCGCTGCGGTCGCATGAAGCCATTTACTGTTTCTCAGAGCGCTGTTGTTGCTGTTGGTAATGCATAGAAGTTTGGCCCATACTTCGTTTTCGTCCTCTCTTTTGGTATTCCATTTAAATTGCTTTAGCGTTGCTCTTTGATATTTCAGCACTGCTCGTAAGCTGATGTTTTTAGGATCCTTTAGTTTGCGTATGGTAGAGTTAGCTGAGCTTTTAAGGTTCCTTAATTGTACTCTATGTTTTTTTTAGATTACATTTACAGCCCTCTGAACGAAGGTTATTTTTCCAGAGAAAGTTAACTGCACGCTTTTTTAGCAGTGTTTTAGTGAAGTGAGCCCATTAAGTAATATTCCCAGCCGTAGTCGGTGCTTGACTATTGAAGAGTTGAAGTGCAGTTATGGCTTGAAGATTCTTGGTTTCTGGAACAGAATTCTTATTCGCCTAGCCTGCACGTGTGCACACCAGTGTAGTGGGCCGGATTTTAGAAGACTGGCAATGGTGATCATTAGTCAAATCCATTTTAGCATTTTTTCGCTTCATTTTGGTGTCTCACTCGTGTCCCTGACTAAAAATACAGGAGGATAAAAGTCAAAATATGTCAAATAATTAAGCAAGTCAAAACTAATTTCCTTATAGTAAGGTTTTGCAAATTTTTTTCTTTGTGCAAGCTCAATGCTGCTGTTTTGTGCAGCAGAACTCAGTGTTTCACTGTTGTCACTGCAGTAAAAAAAGGAATTATTGGTCAAAGCAGTAAAGACCTGCACAAAAATAAAATAAAATACAAAATTGTAAATCATTTTAATGTGTAATATAGTGCTACATAGAAATTCAATGAAAATGTGCACCATTGGGCAGCTGATGTGATCAGCCCCTGGGCACTACTATGTGCATTAGACACCTCCCCACAATCCTTCTAATGTCGTATTCGCAGTTAGGAGTAGTCTGTGGATGAATCCCCCGTGGACAGCCTTTATTATGGACATCAATTGATCAAAACGTCAAGGGAGGGGAAGTGACAGGGCACAAGCTTTGATGCACAAATCACATTGAAAGGCTCATGAAGAGGCCCAAAACCAGTTTGTATTTACTTCTGAGGGCCTGGGGGACGAGAAAGAAGTGGAAACTGTAGAAACTAAGGAGTTTTCTTACAGCTCTGTTTACTTTCTGTTCTTGCTGCAGCTTTCATGGCATCTGAGAACAGAGGTAGCAAGCCCAGTGTCATGGCTACAAGATTACAAGCAAGTGAACTAAACGTTACCCTTGTTACTCTTCATTGACATCCATGACCTCAAAAGACTAAAATCTGTAGGATAGATAAAGAGAAGAGAAGTGCCACTAATGTCCTATTACATATGGTAATCTTCATTACTCCGGGTCCCGTAGTCCTCGACACCTTCATAATAAACAAGTGGAGATGTCCATCTCCCGACAGAAAAAAACAACAAGAGGCATGCTGGGACACTAATACTGCCCCTCCCCCCGGGAGTACATAAGCAGTACTTACCCAGCAGACCTCCTGTACTAACAAGCCCAGACAGGAAGGCCGGCCGCCCGGGAGGGAGGGAGGGGCGTATGAAGGTGTCGAGGACTACGGGACCCGGAGTAATGAAGATTACCATATGTAATAGGACATTACCCCCAGGTCCCTCCGTCCTCGACACCTTCATAATAAACAAGCGGAGAATACCAAAGCAGAAACCCGGCCTTCCGCACGCAGAAGCACACCCAGGAAACCACAACAAAGCAGTCACCCAAGGGAGCACCGAGAAGGAGGAAAGGAAGACCGCAGGCAACATCCGGCCCGCAACCCGAACAAGACAGCAGGTACAAGGACCGGGGAGAAAGAAACAAGGCCAGGGCTCCAAAGAAAAGGAGGCCGCCAACCCGAAAAACAGGCAACCGGTACCGGGACCAGGACCAGGACACCAAGACCAGCCAAAACAACCCACCGGAGAAGACCGCCCAGGCCAGAACCAGCAGGAAGGACACACAGGGCCAGGCAGAGCCACCAGGAAGACGAGACAACCCGGAAGAAGCCAAAGAAGGAACGGCCAACAGAGCGCAGGCACAAGCACCCAGCCCAAAAAGGAAGGAGAAGCACAGGCCAGAAACACGGCCAAACTCGCAAAAGAAAGGACACGAGCCCAAGAGAACCGAGGAGGAAACCCCCCCCCCCGAGAAGGCCCAGGAGGCAACAAGCACCCAGGAGCCGAACAGGACCGAAAACCCGACCCAAAAGACAGGGACAGGACGGAACCCCAGAACCCAGCCGAAAGCCCACCAAACAAGGAGAGGCCAACAAGACCGGTAACCAGCAACAAAGACACAACCAGGTCGGGAACAGAGAAACCGACCACAAGCCCTGAAAACCCCAACCCCAAAGGGATGGAACACAAGGCAGGAGGGGAGCACAGAGCAACCGGGAAACCCCAGCAGCCGACCAACGAGGCACAGAGGGCAGCACAAAGAAGGCGCCCAAAAGACAAAGGACCGACCAGGAACCCCACACCCAGGCCAGCAGCAAGGGCAGGAGCAGCGGGAAAAAGAAAGCCCAGGGAGCACAGCACCCAGACCAACACCACAAGGCCCCAACCCAGCAACGCCGGAGAGGAGCCAAGCAAACCGCAAAAAATGAGGACAACAAACGCCAACAGAACCGGGAAGCCAGGACCAGAGTCAAGCCACCCGACCACGCAGGAGGAACAGCAGGCCCAAGCAAACCCCCGAAGGAGAGCAGAGGACCAAGCAGCAGGAAACCACAGACAACCCGCAGCCAGGAGGGAGGGACTCGCAGAGGCACGAGCACCACAGAACCGCACCCCAACCAAGGAGGGAGGGGCACCCAAACAGACCCATACCGGGAACAAAGCCCGTGAAACAGGGGAGGAAGAAGCGAGCCAGGACCACAGAACCAGGAAACAACCCGGAAAAGGGCGGCAAAAAACCCCCCGAGCAGGCCGAAAAGGGACAGCACATCCAGAAACCCAGGAGGCACAGCCCGAGGCCACACACAACCAGCAAGAATCCGGCAGAACCGGAGCCACAGAACCCCACACAGGCCCACAACACCGGGAAAACAAACCCGGGAAGAGAACCAACAGCAGGAGAAGGCCCAGAAGGAACCCCAAGGAAGCGGCCCCAACGCAGAACACCCCGCCAGGACCCAAAGGGAGACCAGCAAGGAGGCAGAGCCCAAAAAGGAGCCCAACAGGCCGGAGCGGAACGCCCCAGCAAAAAACCACATCCAGGCACCCACCAAGGGGACCAGACGAGAATAGAAAAATCCAGGGAGCAAACACCCCCGCGAGCAGAAGGACCAAGAAGCCAACAGTACCCAGCAGCCCCAGGAGGCCATGCAGGTACCAACCCGGCCCGACCAGGCACACCCACCGAGCAGACAGCGGAGCATGGGGACAGCACACCACACTGGAGAACAGGTGACACGACAGGACACGGCAGCAGCCAGGAACAAACCAGGCAGGCACCAACGTCCGAAACAGGAGGGGCGGCCAGGAAACACCAGAAGCAAACCAAAGGTAAGCACGGGGAGAGCCAGAGCAGAAGCAACCAGGCCAGGCACACAGTAGGCCCCAGGACAAACACCGAAAGCCCCAGGCCGGAGCAAAGGGAAGCCCAGAGCACCAGGAAGACCCAGACGGGCGCCCAAGCAGCCAGCAACCAGGCCAGACCCAGCAAAACTGCAGGGAACAGAGGAGGACAGGCGCAGGCAAGGCGGAACAGAACAGAACAGCCGAACCCAAGGCAGCACAAGCCAACCAAGCACAGGTAGAGGGGACAAAGCACCCCAGAGGGCCACTGGCACCACACCGGCAAGCAACCAAGGACAGGAACCAGGAGCAGCCCAAAAGCCGACCAACCCCAAAGAAGCCAGGAAGGGAAGGCGAAGAACCAGGGCACCACTGGAGCAAGGCCACCACAGTCAGCCCGCCGAGGAGACAAAGCCCCCCACAGAGAAGGCAGATGTCGAAGAAGCGACCAAAACAGACGAGCAGCAGAGGGCAAGGCACAAGCAAGCAAGCAGGGAGCACCCAACAAACAGAGAAAACCCCAGGAGCAAGCAAAAAAAAGGCAGATCAAGCAAAAGGAACCAGCCCCCACAGAGGCGACAGGAACCCCCGCCAACCCCGGAGGGGAAAAAACCCTCAAGCGCACAGTGGTCAAGAGCAGGGGCACCCCCAAACGAGAAGCCCCGTGACACACCCGCCCCCGAGAACAGACCAGAGCCGGGGAGGGCAGGTGGCAAGTCAGCAGGCCAGGAACAGAACGTGACCCCGCAGACAAAAAAAGAGGAGCACAGGAACCACAGCGCCCGACCGACCAGCACCCACCAGACACCCAAGCACCGCGGGAGGAGGGGGGGAGCACCAGAGAACACCAGCGCGACTGAGCATCACAAGCACACAGAAGCACCAGCCACTGAGAACACACAGGAAGCAAGCAGCGCGGGCACCGGTGGCAGCAGCATGACAACCCAAAAACGAAGAGGGGACGAAGCACAGCGCCAAACACAAGCCCCCCAAGCAGGAGGCCCTGGTACAAACCACGGTACCTCCAGGAGACAATGACGCCAGAATACGGCACACCCAGAAGGATAGCCAGCCACCACCTCCAGGACCAGCCCACGAGACTCACAGAAGAAGAAAAGGGGGCGAGTCAGCCAGAGCGGGGGCCAACAGCACAAGGCCGGCATCCGCACAGGGTCAAACATCACAGACCCAGAGAAGGGCGCAGGCAAAGCCAAAGCCCAGCACGAGCAGCCCAAGAGACCCCCGAACACCGACAGGCGAGGGACAGGGAAAGCAACTCAGCGCCCGAGACCCCCAGCCATAAGGCCATCCAGCAGCACGCAAAAAGAAAGCAACCCAGGGACGCCAACCCTCGAAACCCAACCGGCCAAGCACGGAAAGGCCAGGGCCAAACGGACGAGCCCCACAGGGACCCCAGCCAGGCATTCCCAGCGTAGTGGAGAATAAGCAAGCCCTAGCTCAGAGTTGCAGAGAGGGACACCATCAAAGAAATAGGCACCGAGGCGAGAAGGACCAGGTCCGGTGAAGTATGAGCCCAAGACCGACCTAGGAGGGGAAGTGAACCCCGGCTAGACCTCTGCAACAGGGTCCGCCGCTCCAACCAGCGAGCCACACATCTCCACGAAGAAGAAAGAACTACCACGTGGGCGTCCGGAAGAGACATCGCATCGGTACCAGCACAAGAACGAACCGAGAAGGAGAAGAGGCCGAGAGGACCCGCAGGAACCCGAAAAGACCCACAGCCACCGAGACAGAAGCCCGGACTCCAAACAAACAGCCTCAGAAGAACGGGACATCCCAGCACACAGAAGAGAAAGCCACCAAAGCACCGGGCGCGCCACAGACAGAGGGGCAAACCGGAACCCAGCAGAAATAGCCACAGCCGAGGGGCAGCGCCAGCCCCGCACCCGAGACAGCCCGGGGGCAGTGCGGGGGCCGCAGAGGCACAGAGCCGGGCCGGCGACCGGAATGAACCCAAACTGGAAAGCGGCAGGAAGCAAAAATTAAAACTCGCAGTGCAGCAGCAGAAAGCACACGAGTGCGAGGAATGGAGAAATGCGGACAGGCAGCAGAAGGGAACAACGTGACACAGCACACGCCCCCCCCAAGAGCAGCTGAAAGGACTCCACATGCCCACCATCAGCAAGCCCCCCACAGTGCAAGCACAGTGCGCGGCATCAACGCAAAGCACAGGGAGAAAGGTAGCCGTCCAAACAAAGCAGGCTCCCACATGCTAGAAGGAAAGAAAACCCCGCAAGCGGGACTCACCCAGAGCGGGGGCCAACCCCAGGAACAAGGCCCCCACCCCACCTTCTCCACAGCCAGGAACAGCAGGAGCCCATCGAGAGAGGCACGTCTCCCCGGCCAAGCTCGGGAAGACGAGCCCGCGACCCGGAAGCAACTTCCCTGGAACTCCAGCCCCAGCCGCAAAGGACCGGTAGGTGCACGAAGAGCACAGCAGAACACCGGCACCAAGACAGACTGACTCCCAGCAAGCCCGGCAGGCCAGGAGGCAGTCCAGGGAACCCCGCGCCCAAACAGCCAGGCAGCAGGGCGGGGGGGAAGAAGAGAAGCCACTCAAGCCCAGCAGGAGCAGCACCAGCACACCATCCATTCTGTCGACAGACAGAAAAAAAGAACAGGAGGTCTGCTGGGTAAGTACTGCTTATGTACTCCCGGGGGGAGGGGCAGTATTAGTGTCCCAGCATGCCTCTTGTTGTTTTTTTCTGTCGGGAGATGGACATCTCCACTTGTTTATTATGAAGGTGTCGAGGACGGAGGGACCTGGGGGTAATGCATCTCTGCATCAGTAGGACCTTCTTTAATTTGACTGATATTAAATTGCCTCTCTAGGTAGCATTAGTGTAATAGTGCATAGTGGAATCAGAATACGGTTTGAGGAAGGGCTTTGTATCTGTTCAGTTACACAAATGTTACCTAGGTTGACATATGCTTCTTAAAGCATGTTTTTGTCAGAGGTTTCTCTGTTAGATGTCATTTAGCCCAATGTGTGACACGCCTACTGCATGTACTTTTATTTCCTCTAGAAAGGGTACAACGTTTTTTAATAACCGCATGTAGTCTTGGTTGACTAAGTAAGGTATTGAGAGAAACTGGTTTCCCTGTAGCACATAATTATACTGCTTCTCAATTTGTAAAAAATCATAGCTACTTACGCAGAAAGTACGATAATTCAGAAGTGTTTTACCAGATAGGCCAAGGTAGTCTTACATACTTGTTGTATTTTTGAGGAGGAAAGAGGGAGTTTTTTGTAAACTTTATTACATGTTTCCCCAAATCCTGTTTATGTAGTTATGTATTCTTTGACATTTCATGCAACAACCTTGTTTGCCTGGCCCTGTAGTGCAAGGGTGCTTGTGATGAGGGGAAGATTGTTTATGTGAAGGAAGGAACCCCTTCCTGCACATAAAGAATCTCTAAATGCTTAATGCAGCACATATAGAAGTTCTAAAATGGAATTAAAAAAAAAGATTGCTTATGTACAGGAACAGGGACCTTCCTGTACCTAAACAATCCTTGGCGTTTTGCAGTTTCCATATGTACTGCACACTGCAGCACCATGAAAACAGAAAAAAATAAGAAGATAAACCTTTCTCCTTGTTTCGCTAGGGTATGACCAGGTATTCGCTGATCTTAATTTTGGCGCTGCGCTTGTAAATATGAGGCAGCATCACAATCAATGCCCTCCCCTCTCACACTAAGTATAGTGTGATAGGGTGCAATATTTACGAGGCAGAGTTAAGCCATGTTAAGTGGCTTACCGTTGCCTTGTAAATGCCTATCGCCATCACAATGTCACTTTTAGTGACGTTGTGGTGGCAATAGGGGCTTGTAAGTATGCACCTTAGTCTCATATCTAATTTGATTTACCGTACTGTCTAAATTACATTCAGCTTGTTTTTGACAAAGATAAATGTCCACAAATGAATTAAAATTTAAAGCAGATATGTTCAAAGTTCTGCAGAGAAGCATGGAATTTTCCTTTTGGTGACCTGGTTTTCAGGCAGAAACTGTGGGCTCATATCCTGCCATTTCATTATTTTAAGAAGCTCTGCATCCTTGTTATTCTCTCAGGTGTAGATTAACAATAGGTTCCGCTCATTAAGGCTGGCTTCTCTCAAGAGCAGTTGCAAGAAGCTTTATCTGAGCATGCTGGCTTTCTCAAGTGCAATTACCTGGGGATTCTTTTGCTTAAAAGTGGCTTCTCTCAAGTACAGTTACCAGGAATTTCTTCTGGTTACAGGTGGCTTCTCTCAAGTGTGGTTACCAAGAGCCTCTTCTCATTATAGTGTATTGTAATTCCATTTATATAGTTCTTACTACCCTCTGACAAGGCATGAAAGCACTTTTCCGCCAAGTAGCATGCTACTCCGGGACCCATAAAGGAATAGTGGTGAATTAGTATAGTGAAATATGAAAGTAATTTGGGTGGTGGATATGTTAGTCAGTCATTTGTATTGAGAAGGATCGTGGAGGGATAGAAGAGGGAAAATGTTTTTATTTCTATAGCACTTACTATCCTTGTCGAAGTGCTTTTGTGGTGAGTAGCACACTACTCCAGATTTCATAAAGGATTACTGGTGAATTAGTGTAGTGAAATATGAAAGTAATTTGAGAGGTGGAAATGTTAGTCAGCTATTGGGATTGTGAAGAATAGTAGAGGGATAGAAGAGGGTAAAGGTTTTCATAGAGGATATATTGAAAGAGGTATAGGGTGAGAAATAAAGTAGTGCATTGGTTATGCTGAATTAGAAGAAAAGTAAATATATAGATACATAAGTACATGGAAGATATATATATATATATATGAATAAGGGAGGCAGTTTATGTAGATTAAAGATGCATTTAATAAACTCCGGCTTTCAAGTGTTGTTTCACTTTAAATTATTATATATGTATTTTTGTAATTCAATAGTGAAGCAATTGTAAATAAAAAGTTATGATAACATATTTTCCTATTTATGCAGTCACTTATATACATGTTAAAAACAGAATATTGTAGCTATCAGTAATATATACATTTGTAAGTAGAACTAACTAATATCTATATTTTTTTAAAACATTACTATTGTACACATTTATACAAAGCAATACACCTACATAGGTACACAGCTATAGTCCAAATAAATGCTTATATACAGAGGGATATGCTGCATATTTCTGTTAGCATAAGGTGGTTATGTGGAGAAGAGCCATTTCTTGAGTAGTTTTCTGGGATATCCATTGGGGGGAAAAGAGATGCAGGTGCCACCCATGTGTTTTTTTTCTTGTGCGTTGGGATTTTGGGGTGAGGTGCACCTCTAGAGCGAAGGTTCCTTTGTTGAATGTGTTTGGTAATTGTATTCCTGACGAAGAGCAGTCCAGTTCCATGTATCGCTTTGTGGGTGATAATGATACAAAGCAGCTTGAACGTGGATCTTCTGGCAACCAGTAGCCAATGCAGGGCTTTCAAGGCCTTGTGGCTTTATATGTAAGAGTAGTCTTGCAGCTGAATTCTGAATCCATTGTAGTCGTTTCATACTCATTAAAGGTGATCCCTGGTAGAGGCTATTGGCATAATCGAATTTGGACAGAACAAGAACAAGGTAGCCTGGATCTTGTGTGGAAATCCCAGATAGGGGAAGATTTGTCACAGAGATTTTATAGTAACAAAGATTGATCCTGCTAATTTTTTCACTTGGGCATTCATTAATAGCTTGGAGTCCAAGGTCATTCTGAGATGTCCTACTATGTTAGATACTTTAGGCGTGGTTCCCAGATCATCAGGCCAGGCGAAGAGTGGGTCATAATTGTTCCAAATGCCACACATGAGTATTTCCTGTATTGTAGTTCCTATATTACCCAGACAGGACCTACACTACATGGCGCCCCACATTGGGCACCTTGTAGTGTAGTTCCTATATTACCCATACAGGATAACATAAACTGTAGGATTGGAGGCAAACTAACTCTTAGCACCCCCACTGAGTATGTTAGCCTGTTTGCATTGCACAGTGCCAGTAGAATCTCCTCTTATCAGGGAGAGAATAGTTTCCGGCAACCTTAGAACATGACAACCCTGATCCCCCAGGATCGTGGAACCAATGTAGCACCTTTCGCTCATTCACTCGTGCTCACAGGGGGGTATATTATCAAGGACAGGCGATACATTATCGCCGCTTTTATCGGCAGGAAACTGCCGATAAAGCGGCGATAATGGCCTTGATAATATGCTCTATGAATTCCAATCGAAGCCCATGCTAGATGTGAACACATCTAACATGGGCTTGGATTGGAATTCATAGAGCATATTATCAAAGCCATTATCGCCGCTTTATCGGCAGTTTCCTGCCGATAAAAGCGGCGATAATGTATCGCCTGTCCTTGATAATATGCCCCTTAGTTTCTCTCAAAGAGTTACACAAAAGAAACTGTCGAGCGTTTACAATAAGTATTTATTACACAGTTGTTCTTCTAGTGTAAAATATATGTGCTGCGACAACCGTTATACTGTAGCAGAGATACATGATTAGCAATACAGTGAATATAAAAGGATAGTACAGTTCGACCATTTTGCAATAGTCATGAACACATACATTGATATAAAATGCATGATAAAAGAAAGTGAGCAAACTCCTATGATGCCTATCTAGATGTACCGAAGGGTACCTAGCATGTGAGTTGGTGTTAAGCCAAGAATCCCTCTAGGTTTAGTCTAACCCCATTACCTGAAGCAAGAGAGTGTAGGAGCCCCATCCTGTTCTCCAGGTGGAAACCCCGCAAGGGATGTTTAGACCGCTGTCAGCTGGAGCGTCTGTATGCAGGAGCCTCAGTGTCTCTGGTCAGGGCATCGGCCTGGAAGTCTTGGTTCCCTCTAACTAATACTAGCAAGAGGTACTGTGTTTATACAGAAAAGTATCTAGGGTTCCTTTGTTCCTTGTTTCTTGTATTAGCCATTGTTGGGTTTGAGGATGTTGTATGGGATGAACCTTGTACATAGATATTATGCAGGTGGTTGTAACCTCAGCCTGGTTTCCAAGAACCCTTATGAATATTTATTCATACTGTGTCAATCTAAAGATGAAGTCATAGAACGCCATTGTTCAGGGAAACCCTCCTTCTGCACCCAGGGCAAAAACTAGGTAAACGTTCAATCCTAAAAGGCTTGTTACTGTGTAGTGTCGGGGAGGTGATGTAGGTGAAAGGGTATGATGTTACCCAGGCCTATATTAGGGTACCTATATGAAACATAACACTGCGTTTTGTAAGAATTCAATTTGAGGTGGCTCCACATGATCTGTTGATCCACTTCTCTGAGACAACTTAAAATTGGTGAGTTTACAAGGTCTTTAGGGCATTCCAGTTGAAGGAGTGTTAGCATACTCAGCAAATGAGGTGAAATTCATTGATAAGTGCAGGTAATGACTTCATGTAGATGTTAAAAAGCATGGGTGAGATCATAGAACCTTGAGGAGCCCCTGCTTTTGTGAAGTACGGTTTGGATGAAAAAGGAGGGGTATGGATGGCATTAGTTCTGTTGCGAAGGTAGGATGTGATCCAGTCTGGGGCAGTCCCCTCTATGCTGTCTTCGTAGAGTCTTTGTATTTATCAGGGTGTCATGGTTAACTGTGCTAAAGGCTACCCAGAGGTCCAAGAGAAGTAGCACAGCAACTCTGTTGTAGTCAGCTGTGTTTTTCGGGTCATCCCAGATGGCAACGAGGGCAGACTCTTTCTGGATAGAATCCCGTTTGGAAGTCTGAAAGTATGGCATTATCTTCAATGAACTGATTGTGAAAACTGGGTGAATGCTGCTCTTTCTATCAATTTGCCCAGGAAAGGTCCATTTGTAATTGGTCTGTAGTTGCCAGGGTTCAGCGGGTCCAAGTTTGCCTTCTTATGTAATGGGCATATGTATGATTTTTTGACTTCTTCTGGAAATATTCCTGTTGCTAAGGAATTGTTGATGATTCTTTTTACTGGTGCAGCAGCAGAGGTTGATATTGACCAGGTCCATAAATTCATTGTGTGAAATGTGTTGGAATAAATAGGGAGGCTGGATAAGAGTATTGTTGGGTTGCTGTTTGGAGAAGGGTCGGTGCTGGTGCTTTGTCTTTGTTTTAAATATGAGCCCAACTTGTCTGGTTTGTCTGTGTAATGATTTGCCAGTTTGTTTGTGCAATCTGTGTAACGGTATGAGCACATTCTAGGCAATTTGGTTTACAAAATCATTGAGAATTTTATAGGATTCTTTATTTGCACATTTAGCATTTTGAATTCTGTATGAGTAGTACCTTTTCTTAACTTTTTTTGATAGCAGACTTGTATAATCTGTTAAGTTTCTGTAGGTGACGTTTGTCTTGTTTGGTGTTTGTTTGAACCTGGCATGTTGCAGCTTTCTAATTTGTTGTTTTGATCACTTTTATCTCTATATTTCTCTAATGGTGCCTGTTTTCTTTTGTTCTGTTATATTGTTTTTATTGGTATTAGGAAATAAAAAGCTTTGTGTAGCCACTCATATAGTTTTTGAACAGAATGTGTTGTTTCTAGATCTGTACTGGATGTTAGTTGTGTTTCTAATTGAGTTTGTTCCACATTCAATAGCTGGATGCACCTAAGGTGGTTTAGGTGCGTCACTTTGTGTTGTTTTATGTTGGAAATCAAGCGAATGGTGGTGTGACCATGTGACTGGAGTATTTGTTTGAAAGATAACTAGTTCTGTATTAGAAAAAATTACACCTAGGATGTGTCCAGTGATGTGTGTGAGTGTGTGGAATATGTGACACAGGTTCAGTGCATCTAAGCCAGCAATTATTGTTTTTGGATGGGGTATATTGGGTTTGTCAAACCAAATGTTGAGGTCACACAGAATGCATAGGTTCGAGTCTAGTGTTATCAGGCTTGAAGCCAAGTCTAGACGTATGTCTGGGAATGTTGCATTGCTAGGTTGAGGTCTGCAAAGGAGCAGAAAGTTACAGGAGTAAGATGATGCAGGATTGCATTAGGTGAAAAGGCTCTCACAACCTTGAATGGAGTCAGCTTTAGTGATATGTAATACTTGCCTGAACACAACAGCTAGGCCACCTACTCTTCTGACTATAAGATTTGTGTGATAGTCTGATAGCATTGATGATGGCTTCTCTCAAGTTCAGTTATGAGGAATTTCTTCTTGTTAAATGCCAGCTTCTCTCAAGTAAACTTACCAAAAGCTTCTTCTGTTAAATGTGGTGTCTCTCAAGTGCAGTTACCAAGAGCTTCATCTCAATAAGGTTGGCTTCTCTTAGGTGCAGTTATGAGGAGCTTCTTCTCAATATGCTGACTTCTCTCAAGTGCAATTACTGGGACATTATTCTGGTTAAAGGTGGCTTCTCTCAAGTGTAGTTCTCATTAAGCTTGGCTTTGCTTAAATACAGTTCTAAGGATCTTCTTCCAGGTAATATGGTTTCTCTCAAGTGCAGGTGCCAGCAACCTATTTGAGGTGAATCGGATTAAACACTTCCTGTCTTTTATTTCTTCTTTTTATGTAGGGCAAATGCTATTAATGCATGCATCCAATCCATGTTGTAATACACCAATGAAATTGTCCTGGGTTTGCTCAATGGTGCCCTTTTCAGACTCTAGCAGGTAAAAAACATAATACTGTCCATGTTGTACTCAAAATGTTAGCATGTTTTTCCATACTACTCCTGCCTTTGATCAACGTACTGCCCTCTGATTCACCAAACAAATATGTTCAAATGGATTGTGCTTTTCCGGAGCTTTGTATGTTTCTGGCCACTTTTACCTAGAAATTTACCCCATAAATACTCTTCTTCTCTTGATTGAGATCTTCTCAGTCTCTGTCACTTCCTAACTTTCTTTCTTGATGTTTTTCGATTTGATAACTGGTCCTTCTGCAGACAGTCAGCTCTGCTTTGGAATGAACTGATACTTTCCCAATAAGGCAAGTCTAATCATCTAAAGTAAGACATAAATGCTCTAGTATAAAGTGTTGTTGTGTCTCTTTACAGTGTTTTGAGACTCTCATACAAGTGAATGTTCAGTTAAAGTAATTTTTAACAATCCATAACATAACTTAACATACAACGCATCACATGGTAAGCGGATTGACAAGGGATGGAAGATTGATGGCAGGACACAGCAACACTGCTTACGGCTTACATATGGGAAAATATGGCTGCAAGTGATGACAATTTGGGAGGGAGGGTTCACATCAAAAACGAACACACAGCAAGTGACATCATATGACTCTTGACCCTAATTGTTTCCAGGAAGGCATGTCACATAACCCTAATATCACAAAAATTGACATCACTAAAGTTTCCTAATAACTGCATGATTATTATAGCAACATAACACAGAGATAGATAATAACTTTATTATGGTGCTAACTGCCGATTTGATCTCTGAGAGTTCTGGGTCATAATACAGGCCCTTAACAGAAGTGATCGAGCAAAGTGAGTAAGCTAGATCTCTCCGCCTAATTTATGCCAACTGTATGTGATAGGTGACCCTTATGTGAATAATTACCTTGCTATGTCAGGGCCAGCATTTTGTCATGGTTGCCATCCATTCATATTCCAGGTTATGCCAAGAATTGCCCCAATTGTGCTATTACCAGCATTCTGGCACTGGTGTCCATATGCCCAGAATTTTCTCAAGTATGACAGTATTCTTTTTACTATATGCCATACATTATCTCTAGTATGCCAGTACAACAATTTAGCCATTCGTGGCCTTCATGATAAGAATTTTGCTTGAATCTGTTAGTGACAGTTTTTTGTTACAGGTGTCAGTTATGCTAAGAACTGCTGCATGTATGCCATCACCAGTAATATACCCTGGGTATTTCTATAGGGCAAAAATTACCCTCAGTACGCCAGGGCCAAAAACCAATTTGCAAGTATCACCTCACACTCTTAGTCACACGCATTTACTCTTTAAACTCATTCTCTCACTCACACTCATTGATTCTCACTCTCACCCTTACGCCCCGTTACATTCATTTTTATTCATTCTTACTCACTCACTTGCATTCCCTCCTAATCTCACTTATTGTCACTCATACTTACTGACACTCAGGCCGTGGTTTAATATATCTTTGTGCCAGGTTTGTGTAACTTATTTAACACAAACCTGGTGCAAAGTGTTATGGTGGGATTTACTATCTGACATAAATCAGGATTTGTGCTAGAAAGTATCCCTAAGTAATGGAAAGTTGTGCTATGTGCTACTTTGCATTATGCGCTGCTGTGCATTATGTTGCATCAAAGGAGCATTTCATGAATGTTCCCATGCAACCATAAATGTGTTTTAATGCAAATATCTATCTACAAACATCGGTAGCCAGGCATTTGCACAGAAATCCTACCCCTCTTCGAGGCAGGCATAACAAGGGGAAATCTTTTAATTTCTTCTAATTTTTCCAATTTTGTATTGAACAGCACACATACAAAGAGAGAATAGGCTTAAAGCATAGTTTTTGTGCTGGATGGTACCCATTATATTGTTTTTTTCTTTTTTAATGGTTTACAAGTTTAATGGTTAAAAGGTTTTAAAGGTGTCTTGGACTTGGCCCTTTTTGCAGTGTTATACCCAAACATTTTGCTTCTTCCTTCTATTTTTTCCTGACCTGTTGTTGTTGGTTTTAGGACTCTGGGCACTTTACCATTGCTAATCAGTGCTAAAGTGCATATGCTCTCTGTGTAAATTATGAACATGATTGGTTATCCATGATTGGCATTTTTGACTTACTGGTCAGTCCCTAGTAAAGTACACTCAGTGTACCAGGGCTGGTAAATCAAATGCTACTAGTGGGCCTGCGTTAAGTTTTAACGGGGTAGACCCTTAAAA
Organism: Lissotriton helveticus; assembly: GCF_964261635.1. Classification (NCBI taxonomy): domain Eukaryota; kingdom Metazoa; phylum Chordata; class Amphibia; order Caudata; family Salamandridae; genus Lissotriton; species Lissotriton helveticus. The sequence goes on from NC_136067.1 coordinate 532,773,543, forward strand.
CTACCCGACCTGGGTCATATTAGTAGTACGTTAAAGAAAAGGTCGATATAGTCCCTATATAATTGCATTGGCATTAACAGTTCACTACAAGACATTTCTGATTGAGTTCATCAGGAACACAAATTTAATTTTTCAATCAAGTATTCAATAAATGCTCTTACAATTCAGAGTATTCATATGAGTCCATGTGGTTTCAATATACTTTCATTATATACAGTGCTCTCAGTGAAAAAAGAGAAAAAGGTTTTAAGGGGAAAATAGGGGTGGTTCGGTAAGTGACACTGAAGAACACGTTAACAATTCAATAGAGGGAAACTCAGGGACCACTTTTCTTTCATCCAACACTTCAAATATTGATTATTCACTGAATGAAAAGATAAATAAGTTAAAACACCTAGAGAAGAAACTGGTGCGCACTAGACTACATGGACATTTACTTACGAAGTACCTTCAAGCAAATATAATTCCAACTGGCCTGCAAGTTCGCAATGAACCGGCAATCTTTGTAGATAACCCGAAATTCAAGGAAGGCTTCAGCTTTGTAGCTAACAATTGTTCTCGACATTGGATGGTGTTGGGTGTCGAAACGGCTCGTGAACAAGTTGAACAGCTCACTAAGGAGATCGAAGACCTTAAACAAGAGATTACTAGCCATACTGCTTTTGCCAACTCCAGAGAAACCTTGGAAAGATTGGAAAAGACCCTCAACAACTTCGACGTTAAAACACAAGCTAAGAAATTAGACAAACTGGCCAAAGATATCCAGTACTATGATTAAAAAAGAACATATCCTTACCTGCAAGACGACTACTTCGAACAAGAACACCAGGGGCGTTTTTTTCTACAGAGGAAGGGGTGGATATCGAGGTGGTAGGAGATTTACCAATTTCTCAGATTCCTCCTACAGCTCTGGAAGCGACAACAGACCAGCAGGACCAAGTAGAGGCAACCAATACCAGGACCAATGGTACCAACCACAACAGAACTGGCAGATGAGCCCACAACAGACTTAGACTTAGAGGACACTACCTGGAGACCACCGAGAGGCAGGGGTGTCCCCTGGAACAGACGGCCAAGAAGAGGCCAGAACCAACAGAATTGGGACGGAGGAAGACAATAAGGGCAGATACCCAAACAAGTGAGATTCCAGACAGAGAATCATGGGGAGATCAGCACCAGGGAAAACATATACTGATGGTAATCCAGACGAACCCCATCATCAATCTATCAAAACATGAATTATCAATTGAGGAAAGTAAAGGCCTGTCATTTGTGCTGACATCACATGCTAACAGGTTCAATATAAAGACAGAACTGTTCAGATATTTCCGTAAGATAAGGTTGAGACATTTCTTCGAACACTCTCTACCAATATCCTCAACATCTTTTACTGGATTATGTCCTCCCTCGACCTTCCTTCCACCTGCACATACTTTCCCCATAGAATCTTGACATATGAAAGTATGGTGCTAAGAGATGTGATGAAAATATGCACTACAAGACCATGTGTGAAGCACAACATTTCGAAGGGCGAACGGGAAGCCCTGAACACTCTGAAGAATAATACATCTGTTGTCATTAAACCAGCTGACAAAGGGGGAGCAATTGTAGTGCAAGATGTACAGGATTATAAGGATGAGATCTACTCACAGCAGAGGGATGTAATCAGTTACACACCGATTAATGCCGACCCTACAAAAGAGATCAGGATGAAGATCCAGGAGATCACAAGAAGGGGGAAAGAGGCAGGCTTTCTTAGTAGCAAGGAGTATGAATATCTCAATGTGAACCAACCTAGAGTGCCTACAATCTACACTTTACCTAAAGTGCATAAGAACTCGTTGAAACCACCAGGACGCCCCATCATATCAGGAAGTGGGTCCCTATTGGAACCCATATGTAAATATGTGGATACCTTCCTTAAACCACTAGCCGAGACTACAGCAACGTATGTGAGAGATACATTGGAAGTGATTAACCTGATGGACAAGAAGGCCTTCGACAAAGACAAACAAATATTGGTAACAATGGATATTGTCTCGCTCTATACGAGCACCCCCAAGTACCTGCTCTAGAATCAATTACAAGAGCCCTAGAGAGGAGACCTCAACCTGCTGCGGTACCCACCAATTTCTTAATAGAACTATTGGAAGTGGCAAAGACAAAAAAAATTCATTTTTCAGAAATAATTTTTCATTCAAAGTAAGGGAGTGGCTATGGGAGCAGCTTTTGCTCCTGATCTGGCCATTGTATTTATGGACGATTATGAACAAAACTGTATTCTGTCACCCTCAAACCCACACAGGAATAACATCAGTGAATGGCGAAGATATATTGATGATGTGGTTATGTTGTGGACAGGAGATGAAGAAGACCTTACGTCTTTCCTCACGTGGCTGAATTCACAATCGGCAGATATCAAATTCACCATGCACTGGAATAGGAAACCATTGATTTCCTTGACATCAGTATAAAGGTCAATGAAGGCCATTTATATACCACCCTGTATATAAAACCAGCAGAGAGGAATACATTACTTAGATATACCAGCCACCACACGAGAGGACTCTGTGACAATCTACCCTTTGGGCAGTTCCTGCGGATTAGGAGGAACTGCTCCCTGAATGAAGATTTCTTTAAGGAATCAGATGTACTTATTTCTCATCTTCTGGTAAGAGGATACCCCAAGAGATTAGTCAAAAGAGCCAGAAAGAGGGTCTGGTGCAACAACAGAGAGGATCTACTGACACCCAAGGAACGTACCCCTGGACAGGATAGAATAATATGCGTTACAACATATTGCACGAGAAGTAACAACATAAAAAGGAGAATCAATAAATATTGGGACCTTGTTGCTCACACCATTGAGATGCGAGAACTGCCAATGCATGCATTCAAAAAAGCCAAGAATATTAGGGGCCATGTAGTCCGCTCACTACTGGAAACACCCCGTGCTCGAACGATTCAGACACTATGGAACCTACCTGAGGTAGTGGAGCACTATAGATGTACAAGATGAAAAGCTTGCGCAATGTGTCTAGAAACAAAAACTTGGAACTACAGGAACCATACCACCGACTTAAAATCACATACTAACTGCAACACCAGTGAGGTGATATACGCCATTCTCTGCCCATGTGATCGTGTATACATAGGCCAGACAAAACAGAGGGTAATAAACCGAATCCTACAACATTGTAGCCATATCAGATGCCAGACAGCAGGACCCCCCTTGGTTGAACACTTCGGGACCAAAGGCCACACTCCAGAATCACTGAAATGGCTAGTACTTGAGAAAATAACTCTTGGTCCAAGAGGAGGAGATCTCAGCCCTATTATGAACATTAGGGAATGCAAGTGGATGCACCCATTGGACACAGTTGATAACGGTCTTAACGAACTGGACGCCACCTATGCACAAATGGCGGGCCTAGAACCAGAAGAGCTAGACCCAGGTCACTACACAACTTCCACAACATTTGATTAGTACCTTAGGGGTCATTTATTATCCTCACACACCAGTTCTCCATTCAGATGCATTGAAGCAAGGGCTGTTTTTGAAACACAGTACAGTTTGGTAGCATGTGTCATGAATTGTAATGATGAAATGCAATGATATCATTTTTCCATCAATCCTAAATGGTTCCCTTTAAACTCTTTAACTTTGCAAATATCTGGAGACTCAGCTTCCACATTATATATGTGGACACCCGACCTAAAACAGTATTATCACACAACCTGAGGTACTATGTGGACCCACCATACAGCTGAAACCATGTTGTGCTAAAGATATAAGTTGTTTCTCTATTGCATTATGGTAATATTTGCAAGCACATTATGTCTATATGTATAAAGGAATAATAGTATGTTGCATGTTGAAAGAGCAGTTTGGTAGCCGGTGTCATGAATTGTAATGATGAATTACAATGATATATTTTCCATCAATCCAAAATGTTTCCCCTTATAAATCTTTAACTTTGCAAATATCTGGAGACTCAGCTTCCAGATAATACATGTGGATACCCCACCTAAAACAGTATCATCACACAACCTGAGGTCCTATGTGAACCCATAATAGAGCTGAATCCATGTCGTGCTAAAGATATAAGTTGTTTCTCTATTGTACTACAGTAATATTTGCAAGCACGTTATGTCTATATGCATAAAGGAATATTAATATGTTTCATGCTACATGAGCGCAAGAAGGCAGTATTCATGTTTTCACTCCAATGTTGACTGTATTTGCATATGGCGGTGAGATTGTAACACGTAGAGATCGGAACAACAATACCGTGGCGTTAAACATTTGTCACAATGTACAAATACACATAGGAACAGTTATGCAATGTACGTCTGAATTATACCAATATTTTCTGACCAATACTATGTGCATGAGATTAATCAAGGACTGACATTCTTTTTTTTAAATAACCGACTTCAGGCACACTTTACCCTCAGGCACTTCATTTCCTTCAGTAAACACAAATGTATCCCTTAGGGTACGAAGACTTATATCATAAGGTCCTATCAACACACTTAGCCATGAATCATTCGATTTCAATCATACACCCTGATGCTCTACAGTGAAAATTTCACAAAAAGATTAGGTTATCAAAAAGTTAGTTGAAAAAAATATATATATGATTATATATATATTTATATATTGTTTATTAAAAAAGTTTAAAAACACATATTTGAATACAAAATTAAATGTACAACAAGTCAATAAACAAAATAGTAATACGACGAAACATACAGTGGTACAGGAGAAATCAAAGCACAAGACAATAAAATCTGTCTTATGTTCAGTTAATTTATAAACAGTTGGTTCAACAAAAGGTTTGGCAACATTTCCTCATCTCCTCATGTATGTTGACCACTCTAAATGTAACTTGCAATAAGGTCCTTCCTTCCTTTATGGTTTGATTCCTTTTCGGTTCACATGGGTTCTGGCCGCGGGTATAGGTGGTTTACTGCTTCACTTCGGTGCACTTTGTTTCCCCGTCCGGCCTCGTCTGTTTCATATGGTTTCGTTTTAGGTTCATATGTTTCATATGGTTTCGTTTTAGGTTAACCTAAAACGAAACCATATGAAACAGACGAGGCCGGACGGGGAAACAAAGTGCCCCGAAGTGAAGCAGTAAACCACCTATACCCGCGGCCAGAACCCATGTGAACCGAAAAGGAATCAAACCATAAAGGAAGGACCCTTAAATCAAGAAGTGGCCCAGAATCCCAGTGGAAAGAAAAACAGTTCAGCATCCACAGATATGACATAAGGAACATTTATTCCAGAAAATTGGGGATTGAAGGTTTAATAAGAAAACACCCCCAGGGACCAGAAAAAAAAGGTGAAAAAAGAAAAATGTTAAAAACCTAAAGACAGGGTCCTCTATACAGAAGGAAGAGGAAACCCATGACCAGTTCTTGACACATAGGTGCGAAAATATGGGTAATGCTGATTGAAAAGGAGATGTAACATTAAATTGTCCTGAGGAAGGTGGTTAAAATAATTCAAATACCGCCGAAACGCGTCGACGCCTTATTGCAAGTTAAATTTAGAGTGGTCAACATACATGAGGAGATGAGGAAATGTTGCCAAACCTTTTGTTGAACCAACTGTTTATAAATTAACTGAACATAAGACAGATTTTATTGTCTTTTGCTTTGATTTCTCCTGTACCACTGTATGTTTCGTCGTATTACTATTTTGTTTATTGACTTGTTGTACATTTCATTTTGTATTCAAATATGTGTTTTTAAACTTTTTTAATAAACAATATATATATATATATATCATCATATATATATTTTTTTCAACTAACTTTTTGATAACCTAATCTTTTTGTGAAATTTTCACTGTAGAGCATCAGGGTGTATGATTGAAATCGAATGATTCATGGCTAAGTGTGTTGATAGGACCTTATGATATAAGTCTTCGTACCCTAAGGGATAAATTTGTGTTTACTGAACGTATATTGATGCTCCATTCCCTTCGGGTTTATAAAGGAGTAACTCTCATTGTCTTTGAGACTTCATTTCCTTCCCCCGAGCTTTTTAATATTAGCGAGTAACTCAAACCAATCAGATCGCCATGGTTACCGACCACTGGCGCCTATTGGTTACTACACAGACGAGCCCCCAACAGCATTGAGCGGCAGCACCGCGTGCCGCGGCCACGCCCCCTGCCTTCCATTGAGCTTTTATGACGAGTTCCGACAGCAATTCTGCTTGTCATTAGGAACCTTGAAACAAGCCTGTCCTCCACTCCGGAATCTAATTATGCATGCTGGGGTTTATTACGATGTTTCTTGCCCCACGAGGAAAGCTGATATTAGATTTCTCACAACAAAGATAGCAACCCACACCTAGATGCACGCCCCAATTTAAACAAGATACTTGATACGAGTGTTTTCTAAATCAGGCCTGTCATATCTGCCTCACGGGTATACACAAAGCACACGCTTTTTAGAACGGGTAGCTCTAATCGTGAGAAGGACATGTTTTTCGGCAAACCACTGTTGGATGTCTTCACTAGCGTCTACCGTCATAGTGAATTAGGCTCGGGCCATTTAGAAACGATGATACTCTGTGAGCTGTGTGCGACTAACAATAAGATTTTGGATCATCTTTTTAAATTAAAATCAGGGGTCCTGTAATAACTGACCTTTGAATATTAACACATACTGAGATGACGCTTAATCCATCATCTCATGCTTTGCCAGCAACAGGGGAGAATGAAGTATGCCACTTTTTAAACATGTTATGTCCACTATATGTACCAGTTTTCTTCAAATTTTAAATGTTTCCTCATTTCCCATTATAGATCCTCTTGTTGACTAATTAGCGACACACCATATAGGAGTGAAGGAAACGGATTAGTCCCCACTAACTACAGACTACACAAGATTGTTCAAATACAATGACAGAGTAATTATCCCACAGAGTGCACGTCTATTCCAGTGAGTTTCCCTCACACTATATATATTTTTTAAGACAAGTATTGTTTCTTCTCATATATAACCTGATGATCATATACCTTATTACAGAAACCAATGAGCGTTTTGCTGCCACTCATGATCGGACATTCTGAGCCGTATTTTAAGTAGGTACCTTCCAGGTTATCCATTGTTTAATTGGCCACATTTGACTACATGCACTGAATTGAATGTTTATTTTCAGATGCTCCTTACACCATCTTGTCCTGACGAAGACCCCACAATGAGGAACTAACAATCCTTTTCTACCAGGGGTCGTAAAGTAGACTACCATATGACTGTCATACACACGCAAACCATAGGAATTGAAGAAATCAATCAGTTTGGCCCTATGTGTGATGAATTAAAGGGAACTATAGACCTATATCAGGCTGTAAAGGTTCCACTATAAATAATTGAATTGTGTCTATGTCGCACCACCTTTACCCTGTCCCTCACTTACCCAACCACCCCTATTTTCCCCTTAAAACCTTTTTCTCTTTTTTCACTGAGAGCACTGTATATATATTGTATATAATGAAAGTATATTGAAACCACATGGACTCATATGAATACTCTGAATTGGAAGAGCATTTATTGAATACTTGATTGAAAAATTATATTTGTGTTCCTGACGAACTCAATCAGGAATATCTTGTGGTGAACTGTTAATGCCAATGTAATTATATAGGGACTACATCAAACTAGTGAACCTGCATCACTGATTGTGTCACCCACATGAGTAGCTCTGAAAAGGTAACTCAGACCTGCCACTGCAGTGTCTGAGCGCAGTTGTTAACTGCCATGTCAACTTTGCAATTGCACCCACTTGCCAGGCCCTAACCTTCCCTTTTGTTACATGTTAGTCACCCCTAAGGGAGGCCCAAGGTACCCCTGTGGGCAGGGTGTTGTGTATATGAAAGGTAGGACATACTCGCAATATAATTTTTCACTATTCTTGCCCCATAGGACGGAATGGGGAATGCTTTGTAACATTTTACAAGCATATCTTCCCATAGGGATGAGATGTAAAATTATGTTTAGGCTCTCTGAACTCAGAATTTAATAACACATCTTTTAGTAAAGATAATATTTAAATTGGGTGTTCGAAAATGCCACTTTTAGAAAGTAGTGTGATCAAGCAAGGCTTGGGTCTGTAACTCTCCAGACTGAACCACCTAAATATTGAAATAAGCAAACAGGATGTCTGGGGAGGGTATTTTGATTAGAGTTTTAGACTTTATTCAGCTTATTTTTGATATTTCATCAAAGACATTCATAAATCAATAGAGCATGTCTTTTCAAAGAAACACCACATTAGTAAATCGCACAATTCAAAAACTTTTGAAATAGAACTATATACAACATTTACAAAGTGCAAACAAAGATTTTGTGAGAAAAAAATAATCATATATTGAACATTTTTGCAAACAAATAATAACGACAAATCAATAATCACAAGAAAAAATCACTAACTCATGTGTGCCAGCCTGAAATTAAACCAGTCCTGCATTCCTATTAACACCAGATGGAAAGTTACTCACTTTACTCATTTTCGAAACACATGTTTCTTGTCTTGCCTGTGAGAGGATGGGGATACCAAACCTACTGGTGGGTGTTGTCAGAAGCTACTGAGGGAAATATTATTTAACATTCCTCATGGCACACCCCATCAACAGTTCCCCATACTCAAAGCCAATGCGTTTCGAATCCCTAACAAATCCGGGATTCTCTTCAGGACTTGGACTTGGTATTTTGGCTCTGCAAAATTGAAAGAAATATTGTTGGTTTTCATTCTGACACCCCCGTGTACCACCATTACTTTACGGACAGGGAATATTTTAGGTACCTTAATTGATGTGTGGAGTTGTTCGACAGGAACTGATGTCCAGAAACGTAGCTTTAAATCTTATATTGTGATCGAAGCTACAGAGGGTTAAACATTAGGGCATTAATAATAATAATAAAGTAGTTTATAAAGCGCCTGGTGACGCCATCCCGGCGTGTCCCCGCGCTGAAGACAGCAAGTTATCAGAGGCAACAGACTTCCCCCGACCACCCACCCCCTTGCCCCCAATTATAGTTTATATAGATGTGTTTTTAACATTGTTCTGAATTTTGTTTCCGATTCTTCCAGTCTTAGGGATGTGGGGAGAGCATTCCAGTTTTTTGCTACTATATATCTAAAAGAGCGACCACCTAGTTTTGCTCTTTTGACACGGGGGATCGTCAGTAGACCCATCCCCTCCAATCGGAGGGCTCTGGTTGGCTGATATCTGAGTACTAGATCCAACAGATATGGAGGGGCTTTACGTTGGAGTATCCTGTGGCACATTAGGAGGGCTTTGGACATCACTCTCTTTTTGATCGGTAGCCAGTGTAGAGCAGCTAAAGCTGGTTTAGATGCTGCTCTTCTGGGGAGTGGTAAAACGAGACGCGCTGCTGTATTTTGGAGGACCTGTAGGCGCTATAGACCATGTTCTGTAGCACCCAGGAACAGAACATTCCCGTAATCCATCCGGGAGGTCACCAACGCCTGGGTCATAGTGCGTCTGGCCTCCAGTGGGAGTAGGTCCAGGGTTCGATTTAGTGTTTTCAGGACTCCAAAACATTTTCCTACGAGGCGACGAATGTGGCCTTCGTAGGATAAAGTGTGGTCCATCCAAATACCCAGGTTTTTGGCTTCTTTACAAGGAACAGGTGTGGGACCCAGGCACGTCAGCCACCAGTCTGGGGACCAACTCAGGTTGTTTCCTCCCACCACCATTACCTCTGTTTTGGATCCATTTAGCTTTAGGCAATGTGCATCCATCCATTCTGCTAATGCTTGCATGCACGCCTTAAAATTAGATGCTGCCATTTCAGGTGCTTGAGACAGCGAGATCAGCAGTTGGGTGTCATCAGCGTAGGATACAAGTTCTACTCCATACGCCTGCACCACTTCGGCCAAGGGGGTCATATACAGATTAAAAAGCGTTGGGCTCAGGGCCGAGCCCTGAGGAACCCCCTGTTCCAAGGCCATTTCGGCTGATCTGCAAGAGCCTTGTTGCACCATAAAGCTTCTACCTGTGAGGAAGGATTTCAGCCAACCCAGTGCGGAGCTGGTGACACCCGCTCTAACTAGACACTCTAGTAAGATGGAATGGGCTACAGTGTCTAATGCCGCACTGAGGTCAAGCATCACCAAGGCCATGGTGTTACCGGTATCCGCCCCCTGTCTAAGGAACTCAGTCGCTCTCAGGAGAGCTGTCTCCGTGGAGAATCCCACCCGGAATCCAGATTGCAAGGGGTGCAGGAATTCGTTTTTTTCTAAATGTGTCATTAATTGACCATTTGCTACTTTCTCCGCAACCTTAGCTAAATAGGGGAGCAGAGAAATGGGTCTTAAATTTTCCAGTAGATCCTTGGCCATATTGGGTTTTTTCTTTAAAGGGAGCACAATTGCTTTTTTCCGAATTTCTGGGAGGTGTTGCGTGGAAAAAGAGACCTGGAGTAAGTGTCTAATATACGGCTCCAGTGTCGAGAGACTTTCTCTCATAACCCTAGGAGGGGCTGGATCGCAAGGGGAGCCCGATTTAATTCCCTGACAGAGGCTGCAGAGCATCTCTGGGGGAGGAACTGAAAAAGATGACAGTCCCCCTTCAATATTATCTACTGACCTAATTACTACAAATGTCGTACCGGCTGCAGGTTTGCTGGAGAAGGTATCATATATTTTCCTCACCTTTCCTGCAAAGTACTCGGCAATTTTGTTAGATTCTGCTATTGAGTCAGAGTGCTGGGTGGTAGGGGCACGTATCATCGAGATCTCTTTGAAGGTTTTAAAGAGCTCCTTCGATGAGTTTTCTGCTTCCCCAATACGAATCTTATAGTGAGTTGCCTTTGCTCCGCGTATCATCGTTTGATATTTTTTCTGAGCCTCCTTGCATTCTAGCTTACTTAGAGGGCAAAAGTCTATTCGCCATCTCCGTTCCATTTTTTTGCATGCCGATTTAGCCTCTTGTAGCTCAGGCGTAATTAGCAATTAAATGTACTAAATGGGACAGCTCTTCGTGCTACAGAGGACCAAAGGGAAGAGATCCTACCTTTAAATGTATGTGACGTGTGGGACAACTCAGTGGTATCAGTCCATTATCTGCAAACAATGAATGGAATGACTGTGAACGTTCTGAGAAAAAAGAATTCAGTGCGCGCATGGTGCTGCGTGACAATGCAAAACTAACTCAGCTGCACTGTTACCTTAAAATCAAAAAAATCATAATTGATGCAGACTCTTTTTAACAGCAGATGCTCCCAAATCGTATCTATTTCCTATGAAAGGGAACAATAATTTCGGTCAGATTCTGAATGAATGTGTGCAATTATTCCTCCCCTAGTGGCAGTGTGTCACTTGCCTGTAATTCTTTTAATATCTGGGCTGCGGTCATTAAGCCTAGTGTGGAACTTTTGTAAGATGTTTTGGGCCCCTCCCACGGGCACCAAATATCATCAATATACCTGTACCACTGTTTTAAGAGTGCACTGTGTGGATTGTTGTGATACACAAATCGATCTTCATATTTTGCCATGTACAGGATTGTAAGTACAGGTGCAAAAAAACAGCCCATGGCTACGCCTTTGACTTGGATAAAAAATTATTTGTCAAATTTAAAGATGTTCCTCCTCATTGAGATAGATGCCAATTTAAGAATGAATTCCGTCGGCACCCGATGGGGTCTGGGTTTTGCTTCCAGGAATACTTCCATCGCATCAAGGCCATCTTGTTGGGGAATCTGTGCGCATTCAGAAAGCGAGACAGATCCAGAGAGTTTTTCGCCGCGCCACACACTGGACGCCCTGAAGATGTACCCGCCCGTCATAGCAGGATCCAGATTCCACGGGGAAGGGACCTACCTGTCCTCCCCCTTTTCCTTTCATCTGCACACCTTTATCTGTTTTTTAAGTTCCTGCATACCAGGTTGGCAATATGACCGGTCCAGCGATTCTGCACGCATATTATTCTCCATTTAGACTTGATGAGTCACTGGTGAATACCCGGGTGACGAAACACGTGTCGGCTGGTTTTCCTATTATGTTACTGTCTGAAGAAATTTGCTAATACAATCCAAAAAAAAGTATCCACTGGTGTCGACCCTTGCTATTATTTTGCTTGCATTACGATTTTAGTGGATTGACACTCTTTTACATTTCCTTAATCGTGTGCCCAGGACTTAGTTTGAATTTTACAGTGTGGGCCCGTGCCCTCATTTTTCAGGGGTTGTTTGGGTTTCCCCTGACCTGGTAGCACCGTATCTATTCTGTACATTTTGACTTTACAGCATACTGTAAAGAGCGCCATTCTTCCTGCCCTACACGGATTTGGTGTAACACCCACCATTAGGTTAGGTATCACCATCCTCTCACAGGCAGGACAGGAAACATGTGTTTCGAAAATGAGTAACTGTCCGTCTTGTGTTAATATGAATGCAGGACTGGTTTAATTTCAGGCTGCACACATGAGGTATTGATGTTTTTCTTGTGATTATTGATTTGTCGTTATTATTTGTTTGCAAAAGCGTTAAATATATTATTTTTTCTCACAAATGTTTTATTTTCACTATGTAAATGTTGTATATAGTTCCAATACAAACATTTTTGAATTGTGGGATCTACTAATGTGGTGCTTCTTTGAAAAGACATGCTTTATTGATTCATGAATGTCTTTGTTGAAATATCAAGAATAAGCTAAATAAGGCTTGAAAACTTTGGAATTAATGGTCTAGGGTTTATCACAACTCTAATAAAAATACCCCCCAGTAACCCTGTTTGCTTATTTCAACTTTTAGAAATTAAGCATTTTCTTGTTTAAGCATTCTGTGTGCCTCTGCCTGTTTGTGTATTGACTGTCTGGTGTTGGAGTGACAGGGGCTGGCGAGGTGCATTCTCAAGGACAGCCACCCAGGGGAGGGGGTTGATGTGTGTCCTGCCTTTCCTGAATGAGTAACGGCTGGGACGAATAGACCTGGGCTGCATTCAGAGTAGGGGGAGGAGTTCTCACGAGCACCTGAATAGGCCCAGCCTGCCTTAAGAGTGGTGGGAGGAGATTTCCCTTGCACCTGAATAGGGCCTGTCTGCCTTAAACAATGCTGTCTCCACCTCCTGCCGGGCAGCAGCACCAGAGAGGACAGAATTGGTTTGGACTGGGCTCCGAGAACCTTGCACAAAGAGAACAAAGACGTTTTGGGGTTTAAGTATTAGACCTAAAACCCCTGAATTTTAGACTACTTCTGGAATCTTGAGGAACCCCTGCCAAGGGGAAGAGCTGGAGAAACTGAGAAGAAGTACTGCCCGTGCTGTGTGTCTGGGGTTGGCCTGCAGTTGCTGTTTCTGCCAAGGAAAGGAGAAGAACTTTGCTGTGTGCTGTTTCCCCTGCTTGAGGAAAGTCTGCAAGGGCTTGAGTAGAGCTTGTCTCCTGTTTTGAAGTCTCAGGAACACAAAGACTTCACCCCCAGCTCCCCTGAACATCCTTGCTGGGAGTGCTGACCTGCCAGGAGTGCCTCTGGCTGTGTGTGGCCTCTGAAGGTTGTTTCTGCTACTGGGAGCTGTAAATCAACTCAACAACAAGAAAATCGATGCATGGCTCTACTTGCAACAGTTTTTCCGATGCAACGCTGTGGTGCGAGAAGAATCTCCCCACACAGCAGAACCGCTGCTGAAACCAACGCAGCGCCTGTCACCACTGCAAGAATTGACTCATCAAAGTATCGCAGCTGACAAAATCGATGCAGCACCGCACGACACCGCCGCAACATTCACCGTCACATCCCGGATTTCCACGCATTGTCCTTGTGCAGCAAGTTTTCCCCACCGCATCACCCACAGATCGGAGTCTGCATCGCTTCCCCCTACAGACTGGACCCGATGCCCCGATCCACTGTGTTCAGTGGATCTATCGCATCGCCTCCACAAAGTTCTCAGGAATCAACGCATCTCTTTGTTTTTCGATGCTTCTCATAGCTGCTGGCTAAGTGAATTTTGTGCAACCACAGGTATTTCGCAAGAAATCATGCATCCATAGTTTTCTATGGACTCAGTTGCTAAACCCTTTTGAAAGTCATTTTTCTTAATACTTGTATGTTGGATTTTTGTTGTTTTGGTCTTGTTAAGTTTAGATAAAGATATTTTATTTTTCTAAACCAGTGTGGTGTCCCTTTGTGGTGTTATCACTGTGTTACTGTGAGTGTTGGTACAAATACTTTATACATTGCCTTTGGGATAAGCATGTCTGCGAGTGCCAAGCTATCCATGCCGTGAGCAGGGGTTATCTAGAGTGTGTATCCCCCTTACCCCTACTAGAAGCAAGGGTCCCTATTTGGACAAAGGTACCTACCTCTGCCATCTAGAGACCCCCATTTCGAACAAGGGGTTTATACAAGGTTTTGTTTCTGTAGAGGATATTTCTAAGGTAATGTGGAATGTCTACTTTTGCAGAAGTTCCTGTTAGTCTTACTACAAACAAGTTAAAACGCAATATGTCAGGTCAAATACAAGATTGCGAAAATCTTTGACCACACTAAACTTTACCACTGAAGTCTAGGGTTTGTGTGTAGGGAGTGTACTACGGCAACCCTAGTGTACCCCCACATACAAAAGTAAAACCCGCTTGTGAGGAGATACTGCATCCCCAACAAACCCAAACCAGATGTCTGGTAGGAAAAAAATGCTGGGTCCTTCAGCAACCTAGACAGAGGATTCATATATTTTATCATGGCATTCAGTTTTCTCCCTTTCAAGGGGGCTACACAGATATGGAAATATTGTAGGATAAATGCAGGATCCTTCAGCAACCAGAGAGAAAATCCACAAGAATTGTGTCAGTATCCTGTTCTCTCAATTTCAAGTGCACCCCAATTGTAATATGTGAACCCAGTAGATCTGTCAAACAGAATTTAACAATTTGCTGTCAAAGGGAGGCCCAAAACCGCTATCATGTATCTTATGTGGACTTCAGAAGAATCACCTCCGCCCATTCAGGTCTGACTATTGTTTGCTCTGAGAGGTGTTTCACTCCTAATTCACACCTATTCAAGGCTAATCACTGGCTTGAAGAAGCAGGAGAGCTAATGGAAATCAGCATACAGGAACTTCAGGGAGGAAAAAGGTAACTTTCACAAAGTTACTTTTCCTTCATACTTAAAAATCCAACTTCACCATTAAATTGGATATGTAATAATTGTATAAAATAGCCATTTCTTCATTTTCAAGCTGGACCCATTCCAGACATACAGTATTCATATTTATTATCTCTCCTCAATGTTTCGCTATAGGTCAGCCAACCTTCTTAAAGTAAAATTAGCATGCTGGTGCTAATCACTGCAAGGATTTGTTAGAATTACATTTGTACATTTCTACATACCATGCACCCTGCTTTGTGGGATACAAGGCCTACATATGGTAGACACATTAATATTTAAAAGGGAGGTTATTATCTGTCAAAAGAGTTTATTTGTGTAGGTTGCAGTACATGTTTTGCACTGTTAACGTTAGGCCGCACTGGTAGACCTAAAGCAATGATTGCTATGCCATTATAGTGGATGACACAATAGGTGCTGCTGTGTACTAGTGGTATTTAACTTCCAAGTCCTGGATACATTTTGTCCCTAAATTAAATATACTAATTAAGAGTATGCCCAAGTCATCATGTTAAAAGGGGGAGCACAGGAGGAGCAAAGTATGCTTGCATCAAATATTGTTGACCTGATGCCAATGAAGACAACTGTCCCAATAACTCAATGCAAGAGACTTGGGTCATTGAAGATCGTTCTCAAATACATTTTGAGAAATTGGGATCATGTAGCACCCATCTTTTCTTATATTTCATTCCAGGAATCCTCATCTACAAGTCTAGAAAAGGCCCCAGAATACATCTGTGTAGCTTTCTTTATAACATGCCATCTGGACGCAATCCTATCACTGAGTGCTTGTGAAAATCTAGACTTTTTTTAGACAGAGGGATCCCACAAAATTTAAATTTAAATTTTGGCACGTCTTGACACTATTTGTGCATTTTTCTTACTGAAAGTCTTGACACAATTTTTCTCGCATTTCTATTAGAAAATTATAAACATCCCAACAGAACTTGAACTGAGGAGAATAAACGTATTCAGTGCACGCTGAATGCACTCATAGGTCGGATATACTTTGTGATTTTGCTACACTCGAAAAAAATGTCATTGATATTTGGGCTTCATAGAGGATTCACGGAGATCTGTTTGGATGTGGTTTACAGGTTGCTTCCTGCTTTAAATATTGTTGCTCCATAATTTTCTCTATGTGTGATGGAAGAAACACCAAGAAACCTTTTTCTGCGTCGTCTTTATTGTAATTTGTGTTTCCCCTTTTTTTGCTCTTGACCCATTTGTTTTGATCTTCACATAAATATTTCTTTATTTTCTGAATTTTTCCTAATAACCTTTACAGTTAAACCTGTTGTGAACATGTAAGCACTATGTTTCATTGAGTGTACTGTTGGTTGATTGATTTGTTAAATATAACAGCTGACAACATTTTCCAGTGGTATTCTTGCAGCTTACCCCAATCTAGCAAAGGCAAGCCAAGTTTAAACTTTTTGAGCTCATTTATCTCTGCATGGCCTTATTATTATAAGGAGTAGCTCAGTTCCTGCTGCCATGTCTCCCTCCTTTAGCATGCCAGCAAGATTCCTGAAAGCATGGCAAAGGGGTTCCTACGAATAAACGAAATTAATTCAATGTGATTGCGCACAGTGGAATAAGAAATCAATGTGTACATTCAAGGTTGGATTTTCAACTCGCTAAAGCTAATTGATTGTTTGCAAAATGTTATATCTGTTTTGGCATGATCATTATAAAGTGTAAAATTATTATTATTTTTGTAAATCAACCAACACACTTCACCCTCTATCAAAATATGACCTCTGTTATATATTTATATTGTCTAAATGTTAAACACTTCGGGTGTTTTTATATTTTTGGCATTGGAAGTGTGAAAAGCACGACATGTGATATTTGTCTATGATTGGACCTTCACAGAATTTTTCCACATGTGATCTCATATGACCCATAGCTTTCTGTATCTACTCAAATTCTACTTGATTACGTTGTGCAAAATATACTCATTGAGATAGGCGGCTAGGGTAGGTGGTGGCAGCTCCTACTTGACCCCGTTTGGACTACAGTGGCAGTCGGTGCTCTGGATTGTTTTACTTCTAATCTGTTATTATTACTGCTGCATTTTTAATTGTGCTCGAGACACGCGCTAAGGCGCTCGCGCTCACTTTTAAAATATCTTTTCATGATTGTCAACATAACTTGCTAGCGTTAGCACTGTTGACCTGTGCTCCCCAGTCTCTGGTGTAGAAGATGTGCCTCCCCTGCCCTGTGTGTGCAGGGCAGGCGGCCATCTTGGGGGAAGTCCCGGATCCCGACTCGGCTGGTGGCAGCGGTCTAGCTGGGGGAGGGAGGGTTTCGCATAAATTGCACAGGCTATCCCGGACATGCGCAGCGGGCGCGCCGCTGGCACGCCAAAGGTGCGCCAAAGGCAAGCCCGTCTGCACCCGTCCGCACCCCGGGCGTGCCCAGCGCCAGTCATGCTGCCCGATCTTTCTTAGAGCTGTCGGGATGTAAGATGGTGTATAACCGTGCAGAGATTATGGCGCTTAATGCCGTGGAATGCAGGGGTAATATGCAGTGGGAAGTTCTGGGCAGCTCTTCCAAAGTGTGTCCCTCCTGCAAATTCTGTTTTCAGCAAATGACTGTTACTGCTCCCGCCTCCCAAGCTAGCAACAAGACCATGATTCCTGCGGCACTTATAAATGCCCGGTCCATGGTCAAACATGCTGCCGATATTTTTGAGCTTCTGTCGGATGGCAGACTTGATATTTTATTTATCACTGAGACATGGCTAAATAATTCTTGTGCCCCGGTGGTGGAGCTTGCTATTCCTAGAGGCTTCAAAATCATCCGGGCTGATCGTCTAGCTGGGAGAGGAGGGGGGTCAGCAGTGGTGTTAAGGAACATCTGGTCCTTCTCTGGCGAGGTGTCCGAGGAACTGGGTGAGGGTGAGGTTTTGCATTTCACTCTCATTCTTTCCCCCCACTTCACGCTGGGAGGTACGCTGGTGTATCGTCCTCCTGGTCCGCCTGGGGCTTTCCTCAATGTCTTGGAGGATGTTATTATACTGCGCAACCTGCGCTTTCCTAAGTTTTTACTGCTGGGGGACCTTAACGTTCACCTTGATGCTTATGAAGCCCTTGATTCGAGAAGTTTGCTGGACTCTTTAAATTTAGCTCAGCTAACTCAGTGGGTTAAGATGCCAACACACAGGGGGCCACCTACTGGATTTAGTCTGCTCAAATTTCGACTTATTCCTATCTGATCCAGAATATGTTACCTGGTCCGATCACCATTTGATTAGGTGTTCCTGGTACTTAGAGAAGCCTTCTTTAACCTCTGTCTCTTCTCCTGGCATTCGCCCCCAGAAGATTAGTCTCCCAGCACTCTCTGATGCTTTACTCCAGGCCCGTCCAACATTAGGTTCTGATTTGACTGGGGCAGTGCATAGCTTTAACTCCTGGATTGGTCGTGGGGTTTGTTCTTCCATCAAACCAGTTGCTAGTATCAAAAAGCGCACTCCCGCCTCAAAGCCCAGGTTTTCGAACGCTTTGAAAGAACTGAAACAGGGCTGTAAAAAACTGGAGCGCAGCTGGAGGTGCGAGTATTGCCCTTGGCCAAGGCGGCTCTTTGTGCTGCCCAGAGGGAATACTATTCTGCTAAAAGGATAGCTAAAAGTAATTATTATGCTGGAAGGATCACTAAGGCCAATAACAACAGCAAGGACATTTTTGTATTGTTAAGAGCTTTCTCCCCCCCCCCCCGTGCCGAGCAATCGACGCTACCTTCCTCGGATCAGTGGTGTGCGGACCTGTCTTCCTTTTTTGTTGACAAAATAGCTGGGATTCAGGATAACCTGTGTGCTGCTCTTTCCGATCAAAGGAGTGCTTCCTTGGCATCCCTTCTGACCCTTAGCCCCCCTGCAAACCAGTTTAGGCATTTTTCACCGCCAGCGGAGGCTGATATTCTAGCTGTTCTGAAATCCCTGAAGTCCGGGTCCCCTACTGACCCCTGTCCGGCTAGTGTTTTAGGTGGGGTGGCAGAGGTGGTTAGCTTAGAGGTTACTGAGATCATCAATCTTTCCCTTCAGACGGCCACTGTTCCTACGTGCTGGAAGCAGGCCAAACTGCTACCCCTCTCGAAAAATCTGGGCTTGATCCACTGGTTCCATCTAACTATCATCCTATTTCTCTCCTGCCAGTGTGGGCAAAAGTTTGTGGGAAGGTGGTATTTCGCCAGTTGGAGGCCTTTGTAGAAACATCAAATGCTTTGCACCCTGCTCAATCTGGGTTTTGTGCTTCATGCAGCACTGGTTGAAATGTCTGAGGCTTTCAGGGAGTGCCTAGATGGAGGCGGCAGGGCGGCCCTGATTTTGTTGGACCTCTCTGCCGCCTTCGATACGGTGCCCCATCAACTTCTTCTTGCCCGGCTGTCATCCATCGGTATCATCCGCCCTGCTTTGGAATGGTTAACATCGTTCTTGGACAACCAGACTCAGCAGGTCTGGGTGCCCCCCTATTCGTCCTCGGCCAGGAAACTCTCTACTGGAGTGCCTCAGGGGTCCACTTTAAGTCCTTTGCTGTTTAACATTTACCTGACCCCCCTGATTTTTTTAGCTGAGTAACTGGGTGCAAAAATAATAGCCTACGCAGACGACACCCAGTAATTATTTACTTGGCAGGGCTCGGATCTGGATACTAACATTGCTCAAACCTGCCTCTCATCGGTCTTCCGCTGGCTCGCACTTGCCCAACTTTAGTGCAATGAGGGAAAATCTGAAGTACTCCTCTATGTGCAGTTCCCTGCCACTTTTGGAGAATCGCTGTGGCCTCCCAATGTGCCTCGCCCCAACTCCGAGGGAGATCCGGCAAAATATTTGGGGGTTTGGTTTTGGGAAAACTTAAGGTTTGAATAACATATTAAAAAACTAACCGGAGTATGCTTTGGCATCCTCAAGGCTCTTCAAAGGTTTTTTCCTCAGCTTCTGAGGGAGTCAAAAGAAATGGTAGTGCGTGCCCTCATCCTCTCTCACCTTGACTATGCCAATGCTTTGTTCATTGGCATCCCGGCTTATCTGGTCAGGCATCTCAAGATCATACAGAACGCCGTGGCTAGACTCCTATTTAACATCTCGCGGAGATCTAGTGTCCGGCAGCATTTGCATGATCTGCACTGGCTCCCAGTGGCCCAGCGGGTGCTGTTTAAGGCCCTCATTTTATCTCACAGGGCCATTCATGGTCAAGGGCCAGTGTATCTGCGGAGATGCTTGATCCTGTTTACGCCGAACCGCCCCCTTGGCTCTGCCACTCAGTGTCGGCTTGTCATCCTACAGTTCCGAAGGGTGCGCTTAAGTGACCACTCTATCTCTGTGAAAGCTGCGGCTGCCTGGAACGCCCTTCCCGTGGAGCTTTGGGACATTCAGGATTTTAAGCTTTTTAAATAATCACTCAAAACTCACCTCTTTGAAAGGATTTAGTAACTCTCTTCTCTTTCTGCCCACTTTCTCACTGTCTGTGCACGCGCCAGGACACTCTTGAGTATTTGAGTACGCTACAAAACCCTCTATAACATAACATAACATAACAGAAATACCTGGACATAGTACCAAACATATTCAATATTTGAAGAATACCTGACTTGATCCTCATCATTTATTTCAAAACCACCTCTTCAAAACCCCACATTACAATAATGTGTCTTTGGGATTGAAAGGATATAAAAATAGGCACATCTGAGCCATAAGTGTGCGAATATTCCTGAGAAACAGATTTGCAGACTTTCCCTGGATCTACATTTAAAAAGAAATATCCATATTGGACACAAAAAAGGTTTTACCTACCATTGTTTGTAACACCAAGGTTTGGTCTGCGAACCCATTAAAACAGGGTCCACATATAAGATACCCAGTCAAGCTAAAGGGCAGAATCTACAGTCAAACTATAATATGCATTCTTGAAGACCATGCACATGAGGGCTAGCAGACTGGGGCAGGCTAGCAAATTAACACTTTTATTACAGCCCCTCCCCCCCGGAAACTGTGCCCTTGTTGATGGATTTTCACAAAACTCCTTATATTATGGTTAAGGAAAGCATCCTAAAGTTTTGCCTTATTCCATACCATGTCATGATCCTGCGCTAAAGCAAGTAAAACAATTTTTTGAGCCACCCCTATAACTTTGCCCCTTTCACAAATCTTTCTGAAACATAGGATTCCTGTATTGTGCTCAACTCGCTAATATTCCATCAAACATCATAATAATTGATCAGAAAGTGGCAAACTAATTTGCAAGTGAACACTTTTTTGCCCCCCATTTAACTCTACCTTTCTTGATTAAATGTAATATATTAAGTTGAAGCTTAATATGATATGTGCCTGTCAAACTTAGTGCAGACAGTGGGAAAGGGACCAACATTATTGCCATAGGAAATATTTTGTAACCCCTTTTAAATTCTCTCCCTTTGAGCGATATACATAAAGTCATACAGAGGAAAAAACAACCCTACTAAAGGATTGCCTTGTTTCACGTTGATTCACGAAACCGTATCTCAGTTATTTCTAATTAGAACATTGGAATGTTGGGAGCTCCATTGCAGACAATGGAGTGCTCCCTGCTTCTACGGGCCGGTAAAGGGCCGCAGAGCAACATTCCAATGTTCTACAAAGGCTTCTCGAAGCTCGAGGGGATTTATATCCCCTCGAGCTTCGAGAACCCTTTGTTTAATTTGTTAGAACATTCTGCCCTCTAGTGGCAGAATGTTCTAATAGCCTTATAGCCCTTCGTAGTAGGGCTATACCGGCTATTAAAGTCCCGCTGTTTCGTTAAAGTCCCTCGCCTTCGGCTCGGGCCTTTAACGATTCAGCGGGCCTTTAATACCGGTATAGCCCGCTACGGCGGGCTATAAGGCTATATTAGAACATTGGAATGTTGGGAGCTCCATTGAAAACAATGGAGTGCTCTGGGCTTATAATGGCTGGTATAAGCCTGGAGCACCAACATTCCAATGTTTCTTTGTTCACAGGTCTTGCTGTGAACAAAGGCTTCAGGGAACCTTAGGGGATTCCAATCCCCTCACGCTCCCAAAAGGTTCTGTTTTTTTTCTTAGAACATTCTGTCCTCTAGTGACAGAATGTTCTAATTGCCTTATAGCCTTCGTAGATGGGCTATACCGCTATTAAAGTCCCTCTCCCTTGTTAAAGGCCCTCGCCTTCAGCTCGAGCCTTTAACGCTGGAGAGGGCCTTTAATAGCCGGTATAGCCCTCTACGGCGGGCTATAATAAACACTTTTTGTACCCCACCAAAAATGTGCTTTTCTTCATGAATGAGCACACATTTGAATATACTAATAGTATGCTGAACATGCTAAATGCCTGCAAATGTTCATTAAGATGCATAAATTGGTACTAGGTTCTAAGCAAACCAATATACATATATATTACACTTATGGTGATAGTGACAATGTAGTTACAGTTAGTCATGACTTTTCCTATGAAAAACATTGTTTGCTTACTTAATAGCTTTGGTATTGTTTGACATATCTTCAATAAACTTTCCAAAATAAAGGTATATACACTTTGGGTGCTTCACATGACATTTTGTACAGATTTATCATGTGGGAGCAAATACAAATGGAGGATCAAAAGTGTGATTTACAAACGATTGCTCACAAGTACAGAACATTCAGCTGAACAGAAATATTCCAAATTAGGCACAAAGTCAGAACTTTACTCAAGGATACTACTTTTATTGATTTAGTATAAATCTGTTCAGTGGTTTCAAGGAAATTGGCATTCGAAAAAGATGCTCAGCGTGAAGGGGTTATTCCTCAGAAAACATTTAGTGATACCTGGAACTCTCAAGTTATGAAGAATCAATGTACTGGTACAGCAGATCCTCAGCAACATCCAAATTAAATCAAGAGTTATGTTTGTTCAAGGGCGGTTTTTCCTCTCATCTGCCATTTTGGCACCATGAATCTGAAGAACCAACCGTCTTGATTGGCTGGCCACAACATTGAAAGAAAATGTTGTGGCTGGCTTGCTGTACTCTGAGACTTGGTGCCCGATTCTTAAAACAACTTTCCATGGAAGTGACACTTGCACCTAAGGGACTATGGATCACAACTGGGTTCTGCAGCTCCCAAAAACTTTAGTCTTGTTTCTGTATGCAATGGGGTTTGGGCCTGGGGTTAATGGGGTGGATTGGCATGGCCTTTGGTATCAGGTGGCTGGTGAGAGTGAGGTGAAGAGCCCATGCACAGCCGCATCAAGGCATCCATGAAGGGTGGTTGCGTGCCTATACTGCATGCTAAGCCCTGCACCCCACTCATCTATGCATGGTCAAAGACTGTGTACAGAGGGGTCAGGGTGTCTGTGGAGGGTCATGTGCGCTTTCCTTGAGGTGCATGGTTGAAGACCATGTGCAAAGAGGGCAGGCACTTGCACATGGCAGGGTGCCTGGCCAGCCAGGTCCTCCACCCTGCCCTCACTGTGCATAGCAGAAGGCAGTTTACAGGTGGGATGGGCCTGCTCAGTGCTGTTGGTCACCCATAGTAGGTAGGGCTAAAGACTGACTGACCTGTGAGCATTGAGGTTGGATGCTAATGGAGGACGAGGTGCAGGACCTGGATGCAGGCAACGATGTCATTAGAGATGTCATCAATTATGTAATAAAAACAATCATTTAGCCTGTGATGGGTGATGTAAAATGTGAGGTTGTAAGCTGTGCATTATGGGGGTGTAAACTATAGTTATTTCACTGATAAATAACGAGTTAATGTTAGTGCTTTTCAGGTTGTCTTTTGCAACAACAACTGCAACTTAACTGTGCTTTTTCAGTCGATTTCTGTTTTTTCTAAACTTATGTTAGGATGAGATTACCACAACTAACAGTAACATTGCTTTTATATTTGACTGAACCATGAATTGGCGATCACATTGATAGGCATTATAGGATAAATTGAATCCCTTTTGAACTCTGCTCCCCCGTTTGGAGGAACATGAATATTTATTATTGAATATTTAGGCTTATTTATTTCTATCTTTATAATTGTGTTTCACTTTTGGGTGAGAGGACCAAGTACGTTTATGAGTTATTAGCGCTTTGGCCAATTCAGGGCAGTATGTACAATATGAATGTGCTTAGGCGCTTCATGCAATTACATCGATGTATGGCAATACTGCCCATTCAGGGTTTGATGTGTACAAAGGTAATATTTAATTTACCGAGGAAGTCACAGGCAATATGAATATATGTGCATTATATTATGTGACAATTTACTACTGAGATACTTTATTTTCACAGAAGTATTGAGCATGTTTTGGCATTTAAGCGGTGCTGACTTCGATGTTCCAATATGGCGCTACCATTACAATGTATGAATTGTTCCTTTGTTTATGCTGTTAGCAAACAGGAAATGTGGTCACACGCAAACATAAATATGGCCGTTTCTGGGGCGCTCTCATACCATTGAGGAAGGCGACTGTCGAACCGCGTCTGGTGCTTTGAGGGTCAAATAAACTCTACTGACTCTCCCCCGTGAGTGCTGTATCTTTTCTGGGAGGAGAGGAGGCAAGCAGCGTAATATACTTATATATATATGAAAGGACAAGAGTAGACCCAAAGTTTTGTGCCTGTAGTTTTTATTCAGCAATCACCATGTCGCCATGACGCGTTTCGGCTGATCAACGACCTTGATCACATGTACATATATTTATATATATATATATATATATTTTCTCCACACTCTCTTTTCAGCAAGAAACGGGTCGCACCACAAAATTCGTGATTCCAAACTTCAAGATGATTTATTTCATGATGTTCCAAACATCAAAACACACCAACACGACGTTCTCTACTGAGAACTTGTTCACGGTAACGCCCCCACTATTCCTGCTACTTTAAAAAAAACATACATAATTGATGTTATTTCCTGTAGCTAAGTGACCAGGGCATTATGGTAAATGTAGTTGTTATTAACTAAATTTCAATTATGTGAAAACCAATATATTATTGCATTGCACTTCCCTCATATCATGAATATTAGTATATACATTACATGATTTTACGTGCTAGCAAATATTTACAGTGAATAATTTATGCAAAATACCTTGTTCAAAATAACATTTTGTCTCAATGAGTTTCAAATAGGAGCCTCCAGTGGCTTAGGTTATCCAACCTTTATCCTCATGTACGTTATATGCCTCCGGTGGCTCAAACAGTGAAATTTATCAACCTATCTCACATCACACACCTGTATTGCTAGACTGTGAATTTCTAATTCATTGTTGACTAAATGTGACCTCAAACTAAAAAACAGTGTTATGATTTCCAACTAAACATAATCTCGTGAAAAAAAGACTGAAAACCCCTATTCCTTATTGCTACAGAACACTAAATATTTCTTCTCTATTCTCTAAAGACCCAGCTATTTACAGATGTATGTACATCTCTTCACTCTGGTTAAGTCCATACAGAGTTATTGTTCCTAAACTTAGAATGTATCTTGACTCTTTCATTCTCAGCGATTTTTCTGTCTCCTCCCCGTGTTTGTTTAGTCACAGTGTCAATGCCATAGAAACTTAGACTTTTCCAGTTACTCTCATGATGTGTTTCCATGTGCTTGGCTACAGCATTGCTTCTGTCCTGGTGTATGATTGCCCTCACATGTTCCAAAATGCGCTTCTTTAATTCACATTTTGTGCTACCCACATATTTCATGTGGCATGGGCATTCGATTACATAAATTACGTATTGGGTCTTGCAAGTAATGAGTTCTTTTATGTCCCAGATCTTTCCGCTTGCCAGCATTACATTTTGTGCATTTCTTGCTGTCTGACACACCTTACAGTTATAGCATTTTTTTAAACCCCTACTCTGAAGCCATGATCTTTTTGACTGTGAGTCAGTTTATCTTTCAAATTTAGAGCCCAGCGATCTGGTAACTGAGGTGCCTTTCCCGAAATTGGACCTACAGTTGAATCTAATTTCAGAATTTTCCAATTTTTCTTCAGAATGTTCCTGATTTGTGGTTATTCTTTTGAGAAGGTCGTGATGAACCGGATTGGTTCATTTTCACATTTTTTGATGGTTTTCTCTGATGAATCCAAGAGATCATTTCTCTTTTTTTGATTTGCCCTTTCCCATCCTTTTTTTATGACTTTTTGAATACCCTCTTCTCGCAAATCTTCTCGCAGTTGATGCACTTTGTTCTTTCCATTGCGATTCTTCAGAACAGATTCTCCGGACTCTTAAAAATTCACCATAGGGAATATTTTGAACTAAACATTGCTGGTGGAAGCTACTGGCTGCAAAGTTGAATTGGTTGCCGTCTTTTTCTGTGTGAGGTGATTTGTATCTGGTTCGCCTCTATGTAAATTTCTGTATTGAGAAAGGTCACTCTTTTTTCACTTAGTTCATATGTGAATTTAAAGTTTGCTGGTGTGTTATTTAGCAGTTCAAAATATTCTTTAAATTAATTTTCTGAATCATCCCATATTAGCAGGAGGTCGTCAATAAATCGCAACCACAATATTGTTTTGTTTAAGAACATATCATTGTCTGCTTGCCAAGCCCATTTCTGCTCCCACCATCCCATGGTGAGGCAGGCAAAACTGGGGCTGAAGGAAAAACCCATAGCAGTCCCTTTGATTTGGGCAAAGATGTCTTCTCCAAAGCAAAACACATGCGGTCGCCAGTAGGTATATATGGTTAGGATTGGATACCATAGGAAATCCACAACATTCTATTGGGAATAACTCTGGCGCCGGTTGAGGAATTTGTGTGTAATTTTCCAAAATTTTGCCCAGCTCTGCTGCGCTCCTTCACTGAAAGTATCGGGGGGATTCGTGAAGTGGGGGCTGAGAAAAAAGGGGGGTCCCAAAACGTGTTTTCCCCATGGTAATTTCCATAGGACGGTCTGACAAGTCTACAGCCCGAACAGTTGAACGGAATTACGCCAAACTTTGCAAAATTGTAGGGACTGGTACGCAGATGTGCCTTTGCTATATTTGGTGAAAATCCCTCCAGTAGTTCCTGAGAAAATCAAAAGAGAAAAAATATATATATCTATAGCAGCTTACGTTTAAGCTTACTGTAAGCTTACCTTTCCGAGCATGAGCTGCATTCTGATTGGCTGCCAATGTCTGTCAACACTCCAAACCAGAAAGTGTTGGCAGCCATCTTGTGCCTCAGTAGACTGAGGCACAGGAAAGCAGAAAAACAAACGTGTAGAACTCAAAAGGGGGCAGGGTAGAAGCAACCTGACTCCCTAGACCTGCTCAGGGGGTCCCACAAGGACCCCCATGGCAAAAAAATGTTTTTTTTCAAAATTCGAATTCTTCATCCAAGAAGTGTTGGCAGCCATCTTGTGACCAATATACATGATAGCACCTCATTAAAAAGCATTGTAGTTAATAGAGGGTTTTAGGACTTCAGTTAAATTATAAATCATTTGTTGATGGTACCATACTCATTTTAGGAATTGTGGTGTGTTCTAAGGTGATTTTACCATGTGAAAAAGCCTTCTGCTGGGATATCATGAATCATGTTTGAAAGAAAAGTATTATCTCATGCTTTTCCCACAGTGGTTTGGAAGGGGATCTATAAGCTAAACTGAAAGCATATTTTCTGTAAATTCACATTATCTTTCTCAGTCATGTGAGAATGAAGTCTGACATTTTCAGTAAAACATGTACATCCAACAAGGACAGAGACTGTCAGTTGATTCCTTTGTGTTCTACTGCAGCTTCCCAGAGTGTTCTAAAGAACAACTAGAGCGCTAACAGTCTTACTTATGACAAAAGTATGGCACACCAGAAGCCATCTTGATTGGAATGAAGTGGTAAGTTTGAAAACATTTAATTTAAAAAGGAACAAAATGAGGGGGTTCATTTTGCCATAGAAAGTATGATTAGTGCTTCAGAAAAAAAATGTGGGCACATTTTGAGTGACTTCTCAAATACTCTTCTATTTCATTAAACAATTCTGACATGCAGTCTCCCAAGATAGCCACCAGAGACAAAAGAGCCCAAATGTAGCCCAAATAGCACCCAGATGTAGCCCACATATAGCCCAGTGACAGAATGTCCCAGAGTGTTCTAAAGAACAACTAGAGTGCTAACAGTCTTACTTATGACAAAAGTATGGCACAACAGAAGCCATCTTGATTGGAATGAAGTGGTAACTCTTAAAACATTTAATTTAAAAAGGAACAATATGAGGATATATTTTGCCACAGAAAGTATGATTAGTGCTGCAGAAAGAAAAATTAGGGCACATTTTGAGTGACTTCTCAAATCCTATTCTATTTCATAAAAAAATTCTCACATGCAGTCTCCCAAGATGGCCACCAGAGACAAAAGAGAACAAATGTGGCCTAAATATCACCCAGATGTAGCCCAATTATAGCCCAATGACAGAATGTCCCAGAGTGTTCTAAAGAACAACTAGAGCGCTAACAGTCTTACTTATGACAAAAGTATGGCACAACAGAAGCCATCGTGATTGGAATGAAGTGGTAAGTCTGAAAACATTTAATTTAAAAAGGAACAAAATGAGGGGGTTCATTTTGCCATAGAAAGTATGATTAGTGCTGCAGAAAGAAAAATTAGGGCACATTTTGAGTGACTTCTCAAATCCTATTCTATTTCATTAAAAAATTCTGACATGAAGTCTCCCAAGATGGCCACCAGAGACAAAAGAGCCCAAATGTAGCCCAAATAGCACCCAGATGTAGCCCAAGTATAGCCCAATGACAGAATGGCCCAGAGTGTTCTAAAGAACAACTAAAGCGCTAACAGTCTTACTTATGACAAAAGTATGGCACACCAGAAGCCATCTTGATTGGAATGAAGTGGTAACTCTTAAAACATTTAATTTAAAAAGGAACAATATGAGGATATATTTTGCCATAGAAAGTATGATTAGTGCTGCCGAAAGAAAAATTAGGTCACATTTTGAGTGACTTCTCAAATCCTATTCTATTTCATTAAAAAATTCTGACATGCAGTCTCCCAAGATGGCCACCAGAGACAAAAGAGCCCAAATGTAGCCCAAATATCACCCAGATGTAGCCCAAGTATAGCCCAATGACAGAATGTCCCAGAGTGTTCTAAAGAACAACTAGAGCGCTAACAGTCTTACTTATGACAAAAGTATGGCACAACAGAAGCCATCTTGATTGGAATGAAGTGGTAAGTCTGAAAACATTTAATTTAAAAAGGAACAATATGAGGGGGTTCATTTTGCCATGGGAAGTATGATTAGTGCTTCAGAAAGAACAATTAGGGCACATTTTGAGGGACTTCTCAAATCCTCTTCTATTTCATTAAAAGAATTCTGACATGCCGACTGAAACATGCACTTTGAATACCAGCAGCAGACTTCCCTGGTGAGCAGTAGCTTTACTATAGTGATATAATGAGCAACTAGAGTGCTAACATTCAGAATTTATGGCAAATGTGTGACACATCTGAATGCCTTCTTGATGGAACCAAATTAAACAAGCATTGAAAATGCAATAGATCTCGCCCTTGTTTAAGTTAAAGCCATTCTGTTTGTAATGAGGTGGCTTTTTAGCTTTGCTTTTAATAGTGTTTTTCAAACTTTCATGTAAATAACATGCATATGTATGCATAAATGCATATGTATGCATGTATTTATATTTGTATTTATATAGATATGCAGATTATATATGTTTATATATGTATGTATATATATATTCACTGCAAAAACCATAGGTTAGAGACCATATATAGTTAGCTGGACATTTTATTGACATAAAACCAATGAAATTCCATATATAGTTAGTTGCACTAACTATATATCGCGCACCCGCAATCCACTGCTGAT
The DNA here is from genome assembly GCF_964261635.1 of Lissotriton helveticus. Taxonomy (NCBI): domain Eukaryota; kingdom Metazoa; phylum Chordata; class Amphibia; order Caudata; family Salamandridae; genus Lissotriton; species Lissotriton helveticus. The sequence continues at coordinate 532,803,498 of NC_136067.1, forward strand.
GATGTCACATATTACATCATTCATGACATGGTCAGTGACATCACTGATGACATCACTGATGACATCTCAAATGACATCACTGATGACATCACTGATAAAAACATCCAGTGATTTTTTGTTTCTATAAAGTTTAAATATGTCTTACATATTGAAGAATGAGTGGGTGTGTAAGTGTCTGGACGAAGGATTTAGTAGGTGCATGACTGACTGTATGAGTGAGTGATTAAATGTGTCTCACTGAGTGCATGGGTTAGTGACTAAACTGTCTTAATTTGTGCATCATTATGTCTGTTGTTCTGTAAACTGCTGCATGTGTTGATCAGTAGCTATATGAGTAACTATATGGGTTATTGATTGATTGCCCAAGTATTTGTATGGGAGACTGAGTGTGTGTGTGGCTAGCTGGGAGGTGTGTGACTCTGTGCAGATCAATCTGTACTTGTATCAATGATTGTATAAGAAGGTAAGTATGTGTTAGTATATGTTTGAAAATGTAAGGTGCTCTATGTTTAACTGTATAGACAAGAAAATGGAAGTGTCATTGATTCTTTACAGGACTGACTAGGTGTGTGAGTAACTCCATGGATGAGTGGCAGACTGTGAGTGTCTGTATAGGTGTATGAGTGCATATGATAGTTTTGTAAAGATGAGTGATTGTATGTATGAATGATTGTATGGGTGAATGAGTGAAGGTGTGTGTAGACGTAGCAATCAGTGAGTGCGTATGTAGTAACTAGTATTGGTGTGTCAATGGTTTCAAAAATTATACTCTCTTTTTAACACTGGGTGAAACAGAGGTTATATTAAAATGTGAGGAGATGCATTGTATTGTCACATGAATGATATCATCAGTGATGTGGTCATTGATGTCAAATGAGATGTCATCAGTGATGTCATCAGTGATGTCATTTGAGATGTCATCAGTGATGTCATCAGTGATGTCACTGACCATGTCATGAATGATGTAATATGTGACATCATCAGCAGTGGATTGCGGGTGCGCGATATATAGTTAGTGCAACTAACTATATATGGAATTTCATTGGTTTTATGTCAATAAAATGTCCAGCTAACTATATATGGTCTCTAACCTATGGTTTTTGCAGTGAATTTTCAAGGTTTTGTAAATGCTAATTCCTAACTATATATGGTCTATAACCTATGGTTTTTTCAGTGAATTTTCAAGGTTTTGTAAATGCTAATTCCTAACTATATATGGTCTATAACCTATGGTTTTTTCAGTGAATTTCAATGGTTTTTTAATAGCAAATATCATAAGCTGTCGAATGTCAAGTGCGTGGTAAGTAAAAACATTTTCGTGTTTATGCACACTGATCTGCTTTGAATGCTGCCCCCCACCCCTCATTTCTATTAGGAGTACTCTCTCTTTGCAGATAGCGAAGGGTAGTTAACGCAGCCCTTTGCCCCCTTTGTAATCCGTCGTGCCTGCTTCTCTCTCCATTTGATTGATTGTTCTCTTTGGTTCATTCTCTATTTACAAACAAGCACAGAGTCGCAATACTCTGTTTAGTCTTTGCAGATAGCGAAAAATCGTGTAAAAAAACAAAAGGAATCGAGCAAAATCAGTAGGCCACTACTGGGATCTCTTTTTGACCTCGCTAAAATAGAAACATTAGGAACAACCTGTTGAAAATAGCAATGCGTATGTACATAAGCGGCTTTCATTTGTGTTCACAGTACCCCTTGTTGATTGTTTGAATCGAGCATTGAATTGTTCGAAGTTGGTTCTCTTAAGGATCTTCTCTGCCTGCAAACGAGGAAGAATAGGAATATTCTCTCTCCCTTTGCAGATAGTGAAGGGTAGGTAACGCAAGCCTTTAACACGTCGTACCTATTTCATTCCTCATTGATTGATTGATTGTCCGAACATTGACTGTTTGGGAATTAGTTCTTTTTGGAGGTATTCCCTGTTTGCAAATAAACGTAGGAAAATCTTTGCAAGTAGTGAAAGGGTACGTAATGCCGACCTTTCTCCCCCGTTGTAATCTGTCATGCCTATCTACTCCCCACTGATTGATGCGCCTGTTTCACCCGGACCATTTACTAGAGATACGTCATCTGGCCCGACCAGAGAGCACCCCTAGTGAAAAGGACATATGCAATAATAACGAAGTGATCACTGTATCCTGTTAACAGAAACTTTAGCATGAAACAACCTGGAAAGAAAAGAATAGGAAAACGAAAAGCAGTAGGCCACTGATGAACATGAACTTTTATTAAACAACAAACAAAGAAACGATAACATAACGTAATGATAAAACCTATTAATGTCCTAGAAACAAGAAAACGTTAAAATATGCCAGTGGTGAGAGACCAGAAAAACAGTAAGAGAAACCAAATCACCCCTCGCTGTCCCACCGCCTGCCACGCCAAAAAAATCGATAGACTAGGGAAAATGCAAGTCAGTAGAACATCCGCCCCCACTCTGGAAACTTCCAAGGTGGGGCAGGGTTGCGGCTACGCCCAGCCGGGAGCAGCCCATATAAGGCAGGTCCTGCTGCCACGCCTCGGCCAGGAGATCCTAACGTAGGGTGTAGCCGGAGGAGAGGCCGAGGCCAGCGGGACCCGGCCAGGGGATTGCCTTTACAACGCTGAACAGTTGCAGGGGGGGGGGAATGTCTCCTCGACCCTCCCCTCTCTCTCCCAGTCCGGCCGCGGTGGCCCTTGAGAGTTGCAGGTACTCCCGCCACATGCTCTTCCGGTCCGGCCACCAACGGTCGGGGGGCCGAGGCCGACGGGATCCGGCTGCAGCCGATAAACCAAGAAACCCGTTCATGGGGCCAGAGCCAGGGGCGTCCGGCCGATATCTACCGGAAGCCCGGCCCGAAGACGGACGGGACACTTCTTCTTTCTTGAATAATGGCTGCGACAACACTGGGGGGGGATGTCTTGCACATGCCTCCGACCCCCCCCCCCCCTCGTCCTCATCGCCTGGTCCGGCCATAACAAATCTCAACCGAGACGCCGTGGGGTGCACTGGGAGGGAGAGACGGTGCGAACAGGCCTCTCCCGCCTCCCCAGGTGGAGGCTTCCCAGCTGCACCCTCAGCGCTCCAGGCGCCCGGAAAAGGGTTCTTCCACTGTGGCCATGCTGCAACGTCTCGCCCGGCAGGGTGGAGCCCGTCCGCTCATTTGACCCCGCGATCGCCAGTAGCTACCGAACTCTCAAAATGGCGGTCGACCTGGCAAGAGCGGGCCCAGCATAAATAAATGGCCCGGTCACTGGTTGACTCCACCACCGTAGTCCTCCACGACCTTGAAGATTCTAGAGGAGCCGCGGGAGTCTCCGACCCCCGATGGGGAATGACTGCCATGATCGCCCGTGGAGTGACGAAACTGTATCCGCGGGACGTCGGCGCTCCCATGCTGGCGCCAGCCTCACTTTGAATTACTAGAATCCTGCAGACCTCAGTTCCGGTGAAAGCACAGTGTGACCCGGTAGGAAAAATTGTTGCACCCCCTCCCCTTTTTGACTGATAGTTCAAACCACCGATCCTTTCCTTTGCCCTTTTAACGGAACTTTGGACTGCCTCCCCCTCTTTTACATTTTCTAGAGAAAACAAAACATTAACCACTACATTAGCATAGCAGTTGACACCAGAACTGTTTTCAAATTTAAAACCAACAACATCTTCAACAGAATCCTTTTTGTTTCTGCTGTGACCCTGCTACAGCACAGGCATTGTCCCCAGCAGTAATTCTGCAATGCCGGTAAGAATAGCTGTGGTGCCTACTGGACTCACTCACCCCCGCGGCGCCCCACGCCGTTATTTGCTGGGCGGCAACTTACTAGACATCACTTTCGTGCCATCTAGATTTCAGCGCGTTCTGCTGCCTTGGAACTATTTGCACAACAGACCGCTACTGACAAGAATATTTCATTATTGGTGCTGTCAATTTCAATAAATCTATTGGATAATTCAAAAGAAATTGCCACGGTCTCTTCGTTGTTTAAATGTTTTTACTGTTTTTGTTTTGTTGTATATATTTATATGTTATTAAAGTTTTATATTCCTACTACTTTGTTGGAGTGCTATATATTTTTAATGTGACACATAATTGTAAAAATTTGATGTACAAAGAGTCATTCCTGGAATCTTCCGCTTCAGGCTCGGTCCCCTCCCCAATCACAATACAGGATGGTTTTCAGATAGTAGGAACACGTGTGGTGTGACGGATTTCATCGGGTGTGGGCCTTGATCTACTATAACTCCTTTGAAGAGGGGTGATTCTTTACAGCTGGGGCCATAAACTACATCTGCAGGGCTAGGTGATAGCCTGGACAATCGGACACAGAGGAAGAGGAGTGTCAGAGGGTGCGGTAGTGAATAGGGCGAAAGGGAGGTGTCGGGCGGGCACAGAGTGTGATTCTCAGGGAAGAGCAGCGCAGATGGGGGGAGGTTTATTGCCCATGCATAAGACAGAGAGCGGGGGTGACCAGTGCCTGGGGAAGATGCTTGCGAGGGTGAGGAGCCATGCTACGAATCGACAGCGTGCAGAGAGTGGGTCTGGTCAAGGCATCTAAAATGGCTGCCGTGCACGACAAAAGTGTGGCATTTCAAAAAAGGCAAGATGGCGCAGACAATGTTTTTCAACACTTCCTCATTTCCTTCGAATCGAACGTTAACAGACGTTGGGGCATATTACCAAAGTTAAGCGATATTTATCGCTAACGATGCTTACCAACAAATTTTTTACCGCTAAGCATCGTCAGAAATTATCGAAGATAAACCTTGCTATTATCAAGGTTTATCGCAAATGCGATAATAAACGGCCGCAATGCATGAATATCGCTAAAAACTCAGCGATATTCATGCATTACCGAGCTAATGCTCTTAGCCATGTTATCCACCTCCCATTGGATAACATGGCTAAGAACTGCTCAGGGCAGGTGTTACTTTTTGGAGATATTCGCGCTTAGCGCGAATATCTCCAAAAGTTGGTAATAGGAGATAGATATCTTGCATGTTGTAATGCAAGTTATTGTGGTATATGGAACTCATACCATAATCTCTCAGGAAAGCAGAAACTGATCCTTTTGGGACCGCCTAAAAAGGCCTAGGGGGTGAGGAGTACTCTACTTTGCCCCCTTTTCACGTTCCGAACTATTTTATTTTACTCTCTTCTGTAATTACACAAAATAGCAGCGATAAGATGCATCAGAGACACACAGTGAGAGAAAGGAGGCCGGAGATGAAGAAGAGATGTCAAATACACATTGGAGATAATATAGTGGCAGAAGGGAAGTAAATATGAGTAAACTTACCATGTAACATAAAAATGTTGCACTCTATACTATAAGTCTCATTTTATACTACAATCACTTCGCTACAACCTCATAAATTAAAAACAAAAACGAATAATGTCTCAAACAATTTTTGATTTCTAAATATAAATTTATTCTTCAGAATTTTCTAAATTTGAAAGAACTAGTAACATGTCCTCATCAGTAATTTCCTCATGAAAAGTCTGCAATGATGATTCTTCTAACTCTATGGTCTCCAAACATTCGATAAATTCGCCATCAACAGATTGATCAAAAAAATCATTCAAGTCATCTCCTCCTTGTGACAATATTTCATTATTGGTGCTGTCAATTTCAATCAATGTAGTGGAATCATTCAAGTCATCTCCTCCTTGTGACAATATTTCATTATTGGTGCTGTCCATTTCAATCAATCTAATGGAATCATACAAGTCATCTCCTCCTTGTGACAATATTTCATTATTGGTGCTCTCAATTTCAATCAATGTAGTGGAATCATTCAAGTCATCTCCTTGTGACAATATTTCATTATTGGTGCTGTCCATTTCAATCAATCTAATGGAATCATACAAGTCATCTCCTCCTTGTGACAATATTTCATTATTGGTGCTCTCAATTTCAATCAATGTAGTGGACAATTCAAAAGAAATTGCCACGGTCTCTTCATTGTGAGCCATTTTATTTTGAAATTGCTTGCTGTAAATTGCAGAAAAAAATAATCACTTTCATTTATCGTTTTTAGTAATACATAATATAAAACTAACTTCATCAAGTATTTAGTATAACAGAAGGACTGCAAATAAATAACAGAAAACATTTTTCAAATTATCTTCAAGTGTACAACATAGTTCCCCTTACAAATTAACAACTCGCCTTTTTAAAAGTAGGAGAAGTGTTAGTACTGTGTAAATCAAACACCAGAAATTCACCACCAAAAATTCCTCACAAATGTACCTCAGACAGTAGTATCACAAAATGGCTGTGGTTTCCTCTCATTTGACATATATACATAACCAATTAACTTTCATCACACACAAATACAAAACCAAACTAACATTTTAATTGGTTCTAAATTTCAACACTTTCAAATGTGTTTTCCCCATGCAATTTTCCATAGGACATTTACATACGTCTATAGCCTGAATGGCTGAACGGAATTACACCAAACTTGGCAAAATGGTACATCAAACCTAAGAGGTCAGGAAGGATCTACTATGCCCCCTTATGGTCATTTCCCCCTTCGCTTTGGCCTCCTCTTGTCTCTCAATCCTACCGAGAGACAAGATGGCGGCCGCTACGGACTGTTTGGAATGTTGACAAACGCCGGAGAACCAATCAGCTTCGCAAAGCTCCGTAACGCGAAAAGTACGCGAAGCGGAGCGCTGTTACAGATATATATCTTTTTTTGAACGTTAATTTCTCAAAATCCACTGGAGCACATATATTGAGACCTAGCAAAGGCACATCGGGCTACCAGTCCCTAATATTTTGCCAAGTTTCGTGCAAATCCATTCAGCCGTTCGATTATTATTATAATTTTTCTTTTTTGCCCCGCGGGACCCTTTTAAAACCTCCACATCAAACGTAGGGGGTCAGCGAGGATCTACTATTCCCCCTTATGGTCATTTGCCCCTTCGCTTTGGCCTCCTCTTGTCTCTCGATCCTACCGAGAGACAAGATGGCGGCCGCTACGGACTGTTTGGAATGTTTACAGACGCCGGAGAACCAATCAGCTTCGCTTCACAAAGCTCCGTTGCGCGAAAAGTACGCGTACTGGAGCGCTGCCCGGTCCGCTGTTACAGATATATATCTTTTTTTAAACGTTAATTTCTCAAAATCCACTGGAGCACATATATTGAGACCTACAAAAGGCACATTGGGCTACCAGTCCCTACAATTTTGCCAAGTTTCGTGCAAATCCATTCAGCCGTTCGGGCTAAAAGTGAGGCCAACCGCCCTATGGAAAACTCAATGTTAAAAACACGTTGTGGGACCCCCCTTTTTTCTCGGCCCCCCCTTGACGAACCCCCCCCAAATTTTCAAGGGCTGCTCAGAAACGAAATGTGCCATTTTCCTGAAAATTTCAGCCAATTCCGTCCACAAACGCCAAAGTTATTAGACATAGAATTTTCAAAAATCCCATAGAGAAAAAATCCTAACTATATATACCTACTGGCGACCGCCAGTAGGTAATATATATATATATATATATATACACACATACATATATATAAATGCATATATATGCATATATATATATATATATATATATATGTGTGTATATGTGTGCGTGTAGATAGACCGAGGCACAAGAAAGCAGAAAAACAAACGTGAAGAACACAAAAAGGGGGCAGGGTAGATACCCCCTGACCCCCTAGGCCTGCCCAGGTGGTCCCACAAGGACCAAAAAGGCCCACATTTCTTTTTTTAAAAACCTGGTCTGTTTTTTTAAAAATTACCCCGCGGGGGGACCAAATCGCGGCGGCATAGTGATAAAGAAGTGTGGGGGGTCCACAATCCCCCCAACACTGCCCCGGGGACCGCCGCCGCCGGGGCAAAGCAACACAGCCCCTTGGCGCATACTGGAGGCTCCTGGTGGGCTACTTGGCCCCCACGGACCCCCAGTATGCAAGGGGAATTAGTTCCTATTTTGTAAACATGCCAGGGGTTGCGCTGCAGAGAGGTGTAAAAAGGGTGTGGCCTCATTACACTTCTCTGCAATGCAGCCCCCTGGCGCATACTGCAGGTTCCAGGTGGGCTAGTTGGCCCCCAGGGACCCGCAGTATGCAAGGGGAATTAGTTCCCCCTCTGCAAACACGCCTGGGAGCTGCGTTGCAGAGAGGTGTAAAAAAGGGTGTGGCCTCATTACACCTCTCTGTAATGCAGCTCCCTGGCTTATACTGGAGGCTCCTGGTGGGCTAGTTGCCCCCCAGGGACCCCCAGTATGCAAGGGGAATTAGTTCCTCCTCTGCAAACGCGCCAGGGGTTGCGCTGCAGAACGTTGTAAAAAGGGGGCGTGCCCTCTGAACACCTGCCTGCAAAAATGTAGTAAATAAGTATTAAAAAAAATAACAATTAATAGATTTAAAAATTGTTATTTAAAAAACCTTCGAAATTCAATGACAAAACCATAGGTTTCAGGCCTTATATAGTTGGGAATTAGCATTTAAAAAACCTTGCAAATTCACTGAAAAAAACATAGGTTTCAGGCCTTATATAGTTAGGAATTAGCATTTAAAAAACCTTGCAAATTCACTGAAAAAAACCATAGGTTTCAGGCCTTATATAGTTAGGAATTAGCATTTAAAAAACCTTTGAAATTCACTGAAAAAACCACAGGTTTCAGGCGTTATATAGTCAGGAATTAGCTTTTAAAAAACCTTTGAAATTCACTCAAAAAACTATACGTTTTAGGGGTGTTATAGTTAGCTGGACATTTCACTCAAACAAAACCATTGAAATTGCTCCTATATAGTTAGTTGTACTAACTATATTTCGCGCACCCACAATGCACTGCTGATGATGTCACATATGATATCATTCATGACATGGTCAGTGACATCACTGATGACATCTCAAATGACATCACTGATGACATCACTGATGACATCATCCACGTGACAATCACATACACCTTTCCATACACTATTACAATTTTTCATCACTCTTTGTAAAATACAGAGTATCATATTTGAATCCATTGTCACAGCAATACAAGTATCTAAAAATCCACTCAGTGATTCATAGATGTATACACACATCTAATCACTTACCTGTGGATTCACTCATACATGCTGTCAATGAACAATAGAACACTATCAAAAATACTTATACACCTATATCGACATTAAATAACAGCACATATCCAATTCACATATGAAGTCATCCTACTCACTTATGCAAACAATGGATCATACTTACATATTTACTTAGCAAAACACTTATACAAACACCACTTCATCTATTCATTTAGATAGTAAGTCATACTTAGTGAATTATGAAATCATTATTACAAGTATACAGTTATCCAACACCCGCGATTGACAGTGTGCTCACGGGTGTTGGGTCCTGAGGCGGAAGCCGGGACTGTGGTGTGAGAAAGCTGATTAACTGCTTTTTAAAGATTTACTTTTAACAGTGTAATTGTGTACTTCATATTACTTTTAAAAGACTTACTTTTTAAAAGTGTATTTGTGCTTAACCTACCGATCGCTCACTCTGGGCACACATTCTAACTGCTTCTGTTCCCGCCCACTAATTCTGCTCACCCCATTGCAGCCGATTAGGCGCTGCTGGGGTTAGAGCGTAAGACACCATCTTAGGTGAGGGGCAGGCGAGCGGCACAGTGCTCGGCCCCTCCCACCTTTGACCTTTTAAAAATGCTACTCACTATCGCGCCCACCCATTGACAGTGTGCTCGCGGGTGTTGGGTCCTGAGGCGGAAGCCGGGACGGTGGTGTGAGAGAGCTGATTAACTGCTTTTTAAAGATTTACTTTTAACAGTGTAATTGTGTACTTCATATTACTTTTAAAAGACTTACTTTTTAAAAGTGTATTTGTGCTTAACCTACTGACCGCTCACTCTGGGCACACATTCTAACTGCTTCTGTTCCCGCCCACTAATTCTGCTCGCCCCATTGCAGCCGATTAGGCGCTGCTGGGGTTAGAGCGTAAGACACCATCTTAGGTGAGGAGCAGGCGAGCGGCACAGTGCTCGGCCCCTCCCACCTCTGACCTTTTAAAAATGCTACTCACTACCGCGCCCACCGATTGACAGTGTGCTCGCGGGTGTTGGGTCCTGAGGCGGAAGCCGGGACTGTGGTGTGAGAGAGCTGATTAACTGCTTTTTAAAGATTTACTTTTAACAGTGTAATTGTGTACTTCATATTACTTTTAAAAGACTTACTTTTTAAAAGTGTATTTGTGCTTAACCTACCGATCGCTCACTCTGAGCACACATTCTAACTGCTTCTGTTCCCGCCCACTAATTCTGCTCTCACCGTTGCAGCCGATTAGGCGCTGCTGGGGTTAGAGCGTAAGACACCATCTTAGGTGAGGAGCAGGCGAGGGGCACAGTGCTCGGCCCCTCCCACCTCTGACCTTTTAAAAACGCTACTCACTACCGCGCCCACCGATTGACAGTGTGCTCGCGGGTGTTGGGTCCTGAGGCGGAAGCCGGGACTGTGGTGTGAGAGAGCTGATTAACTGCTTTTTAAAGATTTACTTTTAACAGTGTCATTGTGTACTTCATATTACTTTTAAAAGACTTACTTTTTAAAAGTGTATTTGTGCTTAACCTACCGATCGCTCACTCTGGGCACACATTCTAACTGCTTCTGTTCCCGCCCACTAATTCTGCTCGCCCCATGGCAGCTGATTAGGCGCTGCTGGGGCTAGAGCATAAGACACCATCTTAGGTGAGGAGTAGGCGAGCGGCACAGTGCTCGGCCCCTCCCACCTCTACGGCCATAAAATGAACCCCCCCCAGGAAGCGCAGCGGACGAGCACAGCGGGCGCGTCGACGGCGCGCCGAAGACACGCCAAAGACAAGCCCGTCTGCGCCCTTCTGCGACCTGCCGGGACTAGGGGCAGACTATACCGCCCGTCCCATTCACTACCCCAGGGCCGAACTTTTGGAGTGTAATAACAAAACTCAGGGACATTTATCAAGGGAAACACTCAGTCGGCTCTGCAAGTATGGCATTCTGAGTCAGGGATGTCACCTGACAACCCCTGCAAATAATCAGGTACAGTCTGACCTACCCCTCCAGTCGCTTACTATCTTTTACTTAAACACTCGTTCCCTTGTCAAACATCAGATGGACATTTATTTGTTGCTAGACACGGAGAAACCAGACATTCTTTTACTTGCGGAAACGTGGCTAACTCCTGCCTCCGCTCCCGATATAATAGCGGCTCTGCCACCTAACTACTATATTATCCTGGCAGACGTGTCACGGGGAAAGGGGGGGGAGGAGTTGCGGCAATCATTCGCTCTAGTCTGGATGTCACCACTCTTACCTGCCTGACGTTAGCAAACACCGACAACCTAGTGTAAAAAATTCCCACTCCCCACATGACAATAGCATGTGTCCTCTTGTACAGACCCCCTACTTCGATGCCATCGTTCCCTATGGCCCTAAGCGATCAAGTTGCTAATCTAGCACTCGACCATGCCAGGATCCTCCTAGTAGGTGATCTAAACTACTGGTACAAAGATCCTTCGGAGGGCCCTCAATCGGCCGAACTGACTGACCTTATGTCCAACCTAAATTTTAATCAACTAGTGCTCTCTCCTACCCACTGCAAGGGTCATATCCTAGATAAGGTGTGGTCCAACACCACCTGTGTAACAACCCCGACAATTTTGCCATGTCTTTGGTCAGACCACCTAATTCTTAAATTCAAAGTATGTATCACCCCCACTAGGACCACCGCGCCAATTGCCGGCGGGCTAGTTAGAAACTGGAACGCATTGGACAAAACTGCTTTTTTACAGTCACTAGCTAACACCATTCCTCCCTTGAACAACGACATTAACTCTTCAGTATCCAATCTTACAGGCTGGCTACAAGCGGCTAGCAATCTCCACGCCCCATACAAAAGAATTAGATTGGCACGGCGAGCTGATGCCAATAGATGGTTCTCCTCTGACTTAAAATCTAGGAAATTGGCCCTGCTGCATCTAGAACGCCTTTGGCGCCGTGAATACGACCCTGAGCTAAAAACTAAATACACAAGGACTAGAAAGGAATACATGAATGCCATCTCCGCAGCAAAGGCGGCTTATTTTTCTTCCCGAATCCTAGATTCTTCAAACAAATCTAAGGATATCTTCTCTATTTTTAATGCATTGACGAATTTGGACAATGTTCGCCCCAAGGTTATTCCTACCCAGTCTCTCTGCGACTCACTTAATATTTACTTTTGTGACAAAATTGCAGACATTAAAGCTAGCACTCCTCAACCTATGGCCCCAATCACGACCGGTATGGCAATTAAGACGAGCACCGCCACTCTCACTAATTTTTCGCCTATAACCCAGGACCAGCTCTTGGAACTACTGACAAGAGTTAAATCCGGCTCTCCATCAGATAACTGCCCCCCCCGTATTTTAAAAGAGTGTTTCTCTACCTTCCCGGCCCCTGCCCTAACACTCTGGAATGACTCCCTGACTTCGGGCATAGTTCCCTCAGCTTTTAAAGAAGCTACGGTCATACCTCTGTTGAAAAAACCTGGGACTGACCCAGCTTGTAAGGCTAACTACCGGCCCAGTTCCTTATTGCCCTACTTGGCAAAAGTCCTGGAGGCACACGTGGCTAAATGCCTATCTAATTTTCTGGAAGATTCCTCTTGTTTTGACTCCCACCAGGCTGGATTCCGGCCAGCACATTCAACAGAGGCTGTGGTCACTACAGTGTTGGACACGCTGCGGGACTGTGCCGATAGACGCTCCCCCCAGGCCTTGGTGCTCCTGGACCTGTCGGCCGCGTTCGACACGGTCGACCACAACATCTTGATCGAACGTGTCGGACAGGCCGGCATACGGGACACGGCGGCTTGCTGGTTGAGGTCCTTCTTGGAGAACCGCTCTCAATCGGTGCGCCTGGGAGACCTAACTGGCGTTAAACAGTCCATCGCATGTGGAGTGCCACAGGGATCCTCCCTGTCACCTCACCTTTTCAATTTATACATACTCCCTCTGATTCAGACCCTCAGAGACGAACAGGTGAGAGTCTTCAATTATGCTGATGATTTACAGCTACTCTTTACCATTGACAACTCTGAAAACTCCATCCTGCACTTCCAGTCAACCATGAGGTTCATTAAATCCTGGATGGACCAAAACCAGCTGAAATTAAATCCAGGAAAAACCAAACTGATTCTCACCGGGGACAGCACCAAGCATTGGGGCCCCCACTATTGGCCATCGGATCTGGGTGAAGCTCCGCCACCCTCACCATCGGCCAAAACGCTTGGAGTCATCATGGATCGCGATTTATCATTAAAAGCACAAGTGGGCCAGGTGGTTTCCAAATGCTTCTTTCAGCTAAAAAAAATTCGGAAGGTCCGGCGGCTACTCATGTCGGAGGCAATCACCCAGGTTGTGATTGCCACTGTTCTGTCCCATCTGGATTACGCGAATGCCATCTACCTGGGTCTTCCCAACTATCTACTTAAACGTCTCCAGATGGTACAGAACCATGCCGCAAGGCTGATTCTGAAGCAACCGAGGTGGCATGCTACTCCCCTACTCAACAAACTGCACTGGCTCCCGGTCACTCAACGCTGTGTTTTTAAAGCAGGCTGTATTATCTTTAAATGTACGTCAAAAGCCTGTACGGCAAAAGCCCTAAATTCATTGACCAACTAATCACCAGATACGTCCCATCTCGCAACCTCCGCTCACTCCACCAGGGCCTCCTCCAGACTCTCCCTTTCAAACTCAAGCGTGCTGGTGGTCGTAGGTTTGCAACACTTGCCCCCTGCCTGTGGAACTCCTTTCCTCTGGAGATCCAGAACTGTCAAGATCTCCTCTCTTTCCGGAAAACGTTGAAGACCTGGCTATTCAGACAAGCATTTTAATAAACTCCCCACCTCTCACCCATGTCCATGTTACTGTTGACCTTAGCGCCAAGAAACTAATCAGTGATAGTGCGCTCTATAAATATTTTAATAACATAACATAACATACAGTCACTCACACAATCATTGAGTCTTATGTATACTTATTTATATACAACAACTGACACATACACTGCCTTTTATTTTTCTAGTTTGTTGAAAGTGTACCATTGAGAAATATATTTGCTCATCACCACACCCATAAAGAGATTCACTCACCCAAACTGTTGGAACATGTAGTTTTAACTTCATATATCTACTGAATGAACTATTCACACATCTTTGGACAGTCACACACACCCCACCGAACCACACACACTTTCACACTCCCATACAAATACTCAGTTAACTAATCAATAACTAATATAGACTTTCACATAGCTAGTAACCAACTGTAGAATCAGTTTACACAACAACTGACAAAGTGATACAGATATTCACACAGTTTAGTCACTATCCACTATATTTAGTGAGACATTATAAATTGGTCAAGTAAACAGTCAATTACACTGCTACTAAATCCTCCATCCAAATATTTATTTATATATATCCACTCATTCTTCAATGCAAATTGCTATATATATAATGCATATTTAAATAACGAAGCAAACCACATTCACTGGATGATGTCATCAGTGATGTCATTTGAGATGTCATCAGTGATGTCACTGACCATGTCATGAATGATCTAATATGTGACATCATCAGCAGTGGATTGCGGGTGCGCGAAATATAGTTAGTACAACTAACTATATAGGAGCAATTTCAATGGTTTTGTTTGAGTGAAATGTCCAGCTAACTATAACACCCCTAAAACTTATAGTTTTTTGAGTGAATTTCAAAGGTTTTTTAAAAGCTAATTCCTAACTTTATAACGCCTGAAACCAATGGTTTTTTCAGTGAATATATATATATATATATATATATTGACAACTCCTTTCTACATATATATATCTATTTCTAGAAAACATCCCCAGTTGAAGACACACTCGAAGAGCAGATGAATTCTGCTAATTCTTTAACAAAAGGAAACCAGCATTTTCATTCAGATGCATAGCTTGCCTTACGCATTTCAGAGCAACAGCTACTTCACATGCTTCATGAACTTGCGCAGAATAGGTGGAAAGGCACTCTACTCTGCATGTCCTTTATTTAATTAGCCCTTAGTGGGCCCTTACAGGTGAGTTCAAATTAGTGTTGCATGCTGAGATCAGTATTGCCCTTTCATAATTCCTTTATCTTTAGTAGGTCTGCACTATAGCATAATGATTTAAAAGCCCTCCAGTAGGCCTCTGAAAGGAAAATGTTCAGTTTATTATTTCTTTTCTGCTGCTGCACTTAGTAAGACTCTGAGAAGTTCCATGTCCTCGTGGCCCCCTAACCTTGACCTTGAGGAGTGGTGTAGTCTTCTCAGCTGCACTGCCAGTCCTACATCTTTCAACAAACAAACATCCCCAGTTTGAAGACACAATTGAAAAGCAGACAACTTCCACTGATTCTTTAATAAAAGGAAACTGGCATTTTCATTCAGATGCATATCTTGCCATGCCCGTTTCAGAGAGCAACAGTGGAATTACCCTACTATTCGAGTGAAATATTTCACAGTTCCCTATTGCCAGATGCTTGAGTTAGGCCTGGTAAGAAATAGTGCCAATTTACATGTGCATCTTTCTCTCCTCTTTATTCACATCAACCTTTGACAAACATTTGCATTTGTGACACTTGGGTTTCTTTCTAAGAAACACTGACCTTGCTGACACAAAAGAAGTTCATGAGAACACTATCACACTGCCTTGGCATTATGTGCAAGGCTTTCATGAGCGTGATACAAATGTGTTTGTTATTACATCCATATGACGACACATCTATCTGTGAAATACAAATAATAGGCAGCCTGATCACAATCACAGCCAGAGGAAAGGATGCCATTTTCTATATACATCCTTTTGTTTCCAAATACAATCAGATCATTGTCCCTCCAGGGGTCCCTGCATGCTGAAGCTTTTGCCTAGCAGATTAACATCTCTGTAAGGAGTGTCCACTTCATGAAAAAGACAGTATCTTACATTCTTACACACCAGGTTAAGGACTTAGAACATCCAGAACAGGTTTTCTTGGCAGGCCTTACATTCACACCATTTACACGTACGTTAGGGTTTGCATAGTAGGAGTATGCTAAATTGTTATAATGCTGTATTTGTATGCACCAAAAGCTTTCTCAACAAGATGATGGAACTCTTCGTTTTATTCACTGTTTTGACACTCATTTAACTTTCTCTGCTTCTGTCTATTAATCATTGCAGCACATTCCCTATACAAGAGTCACTATGGTTCAATAAATATTGAAAAATGCCCCTTTGTGTATTCTTTGTATATTTCTCTGCGCGCAAGAGACCACGAGTGACCAAGCAAAAAGGTGTAGTTTTTTCAACACGTTTCCTGATGGAATAGGGTTGTCATGTTCAAGTAGTTGCGACAACTGTTCCCTCCCTGCCTAAGCTTATGGGAGCTAACAATGGCACTCTGAACTTGCTTGTTCACGGGACAACATATCCTGTGAGGGTGCATAGAATCAGTCTGGCACCATCCTAAGTGTATGTTGTTCACAAATGAGCCATTCCTACTGATTAGTGGAAACAACAGGACACTATAAAATAAGTGTTTCTTCATCATAAGGACAGCCTCCAAACCACTCTGCAGAACCTTATAAATGTCAAGGTTAGGTTTGTAAAGCAAGGTTATCTAAAGTATGCAACTAAATTGTTTAAATTATGCAGCAACATTTTTTAAAATATGCAGCACTTTCTCTGGCAGTGTTACTTTCAGATACATGGTCCAAACGTCATTTTTATTGAAATTGGTAAATGATGCAAAGTATGCGGTAAATGTGGTAAACTAATATTTTTCTAAGAAACATACACATAGCTAGCATTTCATATATCGTATATGCATATACATAGCCAGTACTGCAATATGGTACTCATTAACACTGCTAAGGAAGTGTAAGGAATCACAAACCACTTATTTATTTATTTCAACTCTTGTGAGTTGTGGTCCCTCACCACACTCCACAATGATATTTTACAAAATATTACACCTGCATATTGGCATCCACACACAAACACACATGCACACACCCTCACATATATCGTGTAGGAAAATCAGGTCAGGAGTCCCAGGCAATCATAACATATTTGTTAGACCTGCTACCATTGGCATGAGTCTCCCTTTCATTGTTTGCTGTTGTCTCCTTGTTTATGATATGTTTTTGCTGGCTAGCTACATGGATGAGTGACTCCATGATTGGCTTATTTGATTTACCTTCTTAGACCCTAGTGCAGTGCACCATGTGTTCCCAGGGCCTATAGATCAAATGCTGCTAGTGGGCTTGCAGCACTGATTGTACCACACCACAGAAGAAGCTTATAAAGTGTGTCTCAGGCCTGCCATTGCAGAGCCTGTGTGCAGTCTAATACTGCCATGTCGACTTGGAAAGTGCATCCACTTACCAGTCTCTAAACCTTACCTTTTCTACATGTTAGCCACCCCTAAGGCAGGCTCTAAGGCAGGGTGCATTGTATGTGAAAGGTAGAACATGCCCTGGTGTGTGTTGCATGCCCTGATAGTGAATTACAACCACTTTTCTTTCTCACTATTGCAAGGCTAACTTTTCCAATAGACCAGATTGGGCAGTTTGACTATAACATCCTATAATCCTAACTGACCCGGGGAACATGGTAGAAAAACGAATTTAGTGTGCCTGAACTGATGATAAAATACATCTTTTAGTAAAGGTGGTTTTAACATTCTGTGTTTGAAAAAAACACTTTTAGAAAGTAGATATTTTCTTGTCTAAACCATCCAGTCTGCCTCTGCTAGGTTCTGTATTGCATGTCTGGTTTGTGAGTTACAGTGGCTGAGGGGGCTCCAGAAGGCAGGGTGAGTCAGCACTAGGCTGAATAGACCTATCTTCATTGGGAGTGGTGGGTGGAGTAGCACCTGGGCCTGAATAGGGCTATGCCTGCCTTCCACAATGCTGGCTCCACCTCCTGGGGTGTGTCTGATGACCTTGGCCCACACGGATAAAGGAAGAAATTGTGCGCTGGCAGAATGCACCCAGAACTGTTTTGGACTAGGTAAAGGCACTCTCTGCCTTCAGTGACAAAGGATTTGGGTGTATGAAATGGGGGAACAAGACCCCAGAACTTTAGATCACTTCTGAACATCAAGACAGATCTTTTGCCAAGGAGAAGAACCAGAGGATCTGCAGGAGTTTTTGACTTCCCCTGTGCCAGTGTGTTGCTTTCTGGGGTTGGCCTGCAGTGGTTTCTTTATTGCCAAGGAAAGGAGAAAGACTTTTATTCACAACTTTCATCATCTTGAAGAAGAATCTCCAAGGGCTTGAACTGTGCATGCAAGCTCCTCCCTGAATTTCCTTGCTGGGTATTCTGTCTGCAGAAGCCTGCGTGTTGTTGGGAGCTGGAAGCGCGACTCAACGAGAAGAAGCGTGTCACATCCGCAGCTGTCACGGTCACATCATCGGAGAAGCGTGTCTCCACCGCAAGGGTCGCTGTCGCATCACCAGACCAGAGAAGCGTGTCTCCATAGCAGCTGTGTGTCGTCACTTCACTGGAGAAGCGTTTTGCAACCGCAAGGGTTGCTATTGCATTACCATAGAAGCGTGTCGCAGGGCCTGTTGCAGCTGTAAAGTTACAGAGTCGCCGTATGGCCAACAGGCCTGCACACATCATCTTCTCGTCGTTGCATAGCATCAAGGGCGCCATCTTCTCGCATCGTTCCGGATCATCGCATCGCATCAAGGCGCCATCTTGTGGCATCGCAACCGGGCCGCACCACGAGATCGTTGCATCACCTCCTCTTCAAGAAGGAACAGATGCACTGCCTACTTTGCGCAAGCAATGAGGAACAGACACATCGGCTCCCCCGAAGCAAGGAACGCATTGTTCTCCCTGCGAACCTTTTGTTTATCTTGCGTGACGCATCCAAAGGTACTTTGTGAGAAACGTGTCGCATTTACTATCTAAAGTGAATTGAGTTATTTCTACCATCTTAAAGTCATTTTTTTAATACTTGTTAGAAATGGGATTTCTGGTTGGCTAAGGCTTACGCCCAAGCCAGGCAGAAACCACCATTCTAGTCAGGGCAAGGGAGTCACACGCCAAGATAACCCCTGCTCACCCCCTTGGTAGCTTGGCACAAGCAGACACGCTTATCCCGGAGGCAATGTGTAAAGCATTTGCGCACGCACACAACAGCATCAACATCCCAGGCACACCACAAAAGGAACTCCACACAAGGTTATATAAAAATAACTTTTGTATTGTCAAAACACATCAGATAGGAATCACACATGTACATTGTGCCAACCGGCACGGGCAATATTCACAAGGGATTATGTACAAGACAGGGCCACCTGGACCACTGTCAGAATCAGCACTTAGCAGAAATACTGTTAGAAATAGCACTTTGTAGATCATAGAATAATAATCACTTTAACACACCTGTACTAGAAAGAACAACCACCTAAATATCACCATACATTTAGGGGTATAGGCAAGAACACATTACACCTGATGCATCACAACATTCAGAGGTGTAGGGAAGGAAGACACATGTAGCATAAACATACATTCAGCGGTGTAGGTAAGACACATAATGCATAAAACACATTCAGAGGTGTCACAGGCATAATGGCATTGCACATTACGTATAACTCACATTTGGGCCTAACCGGAAAAAATACAGTAGGCAATCTCATTACTAGTCTAAACACATTAGACTCTGCCTCCTAAGAATAAATCATATTTAGGGGCGTAACTCACATAGTGAAAACATCTCACTAGCATAAACCTACATAGGTAAAATAACCTCATAATCACATTGCGCAAACATTACCTTAGGCAATTACTATCATAAACATAGCAAAATCACATTGTGCAAAAATCACATTACCAGCCCCCTGGTCAAGTGGCCATCTAATAAAGGGACTCAAAAACCCTGTGTCCAGAATGTCAGGGCGCGCTGCCAATGCAGCGCCAGTCAGGGGTGCGCCACCGGCGCAAATCCTAAATGTTGCAGCTGCCCACTACTTGCTGGGCAGCTGGGAACAATCACAGGGCCTAAACGTTGCAGCTGGCACTAAGTGATGCGCAGCTGTAGCAGGCCTGGCACCACTGTGCCATCTCTGTCCCACACAAGGACTCTCAAATTGCGCCTAAACGGTGCAGCTGCCCACTAATTGCTGGGCAGCTGAGACAAAACGGCGACAGGGGCTCTCTCTAGCCCCTAGAACAAATCTGCGCCATCTGTTGGAGCCCCACAGGCTCTGAAACTCTGCACACGTTGGAGCCACACAGGCTCTGACACCACACATGCCCCCAAACATTGGAGTGCCCCCTCTGGGGACTCGTGATCAAAAGAAATGCCCCCTAAATACTGTGGAGCGTTGTGAAGGACATGGGCCTTTTAAATAGAGTGTGCCCCAGCATTGGAGTCATCCGATACTCGATAAAACCGTTGGGGCGGCCCACTGCCATCCGGGGCTGCCCTAACTGCACCACTGTCACTGTGCCTTTCTCCGGCACCAACAGTAGTCCCCCACGGAGCCACACGGGGCTCAGCTAGATGCTGCCAATACACGGGGAGCAGCCCACTGCCAAACAGGGCCGCTCCAATTTGTGCCCTCAACAGGCACCGCGACATCCGCCCGGAGCTTCCCGCCTACCCCCAGCCCTTCAACACTCACCGGGCTGGTCGGGGGGGCTCTGCTTCACTCGCAGCTTGCGGCCCCGGGGCTCTCCACAACTACTGGAGCCCCGGGCCACGGGAGCACGTCACTTCTTCTCTCCCTGGACTCGAGGAGGCGGGGTAGGCTCCCGACCTCCTCTCTCTCGTGGCACCACTTCCGCCTCCTGGCAGGCCCCGCCCCGTCCCGGCCGGGCCTGCCTAACTTCCGGTTTTGCCGCGATCGCGGCAGAGATCACTTCATGGGGGCATCACGAGGGGTGGGCACCCTCGAATCTCAAAATAAATGTAGAAGCGAGGTGGGCACTCGCTAAGGGGCAGATAAACGGGGTGGCACCCATATATAAAGAAAATGAAGCAATTACTGCATAACGCAGGGTGGGCACCTGCGAGGGACACGCAAAAGGCAGGAGTGCTTTCCTCCTCGGGAAAACGACAGCGCTCTGCCCAGAAATGAGAAATAAAGCGCCCTCAAGGAGCTAGGGGCACAGACAGCACCAGGTCCCTCAGGAATGACCCCCTACAACAAGAAGGGTCCCCAGCAATCTAGCCCCCGTAGGTGAGGAGGGCAAGAGGGTCCCACAAAGTCCTGGATCATCAAAAGATGGAGCAAGCAGCTCCAAGAACAAGGAAAAGTCCTTCAGCCTCCCAGTCCAGCAGGCATCCAGGCAGCCAGGGGCTGGGCAGAGCCCAGGGAGGCAAGCCTTCCCCTGGGCCCCAGCAGCAGCACTCCCCTGGTAGATTCAAGTCAGGAAACAAGAACATTTTGTAAGGGGACACAGCCCCTTTTTATACAGGAAATCCCTTTGTCTAAAGGTGCAGGGTGGGGGAAAAACCAGGTGCAGCTGGTTTGGGAGCCCCCTTGATGAGCTCAGCCACCCCTCCCATTCACTAGTCAGGCCAGGGTCATCAGTCGCACTACAGGGGGCGGAGCCAGCATTGTGTGGGGAAAGCCCAGCCCTATTCAGGACCCAGGTGCACCCCTCCCCTCACATCAGCATGCTAATCTCAACACCCACCACTGGGCAGACCCATCCAGACTCCTGGAGCCAGGCTCCAGCCAATCACGTGCCAGTACACTCACTACACACACACACCCATGTCTAGAAGTGGCACTTACACACTAGGCACATTCATGCCGCATACATCATTACGCAGCATTCAATCTCACAAGTTCGCACATACCAAACTCGACCCTGGATTACCCACACATCAGGAACTACCATGGTCACACATATTCCCCATGCATTCCTATGGGAAGGCAGGTCACTCTCACACATACACAGAGAGCTCACACACTTTACACTGTACCACAGTGAAAAAGTGCGCAGAGACCTAAAATCACCAACACCAGGTTACAGAAACAGTCTAGGCAAAAGCAAAAAGTTTCGGAGTGAACCTGCCAAAAGGGTCAGGTCCAACAATACTGTATTGTGGATTTTTGTGGTTTGAGTCTTGTGTTAAGTCTATATAAAGAATACTCATTTTTATAAAACCTGTGTTATGTCCATCTGTAGTGTTTTCACTGTATTACTGTATGTGTTCACAAATGTTTTACATACTGCCTCTGAGAAAGCCTGCCTGCATATGCCAAGCTACCACAGGGTGGAGCAGGGGTTATTTTAGGAGCGTAGCCCCCTTACTCTGACTAGAAGCAATGGTCCCTATTTGGACAAAGGTGCAAGACATTGCCAACTAGAGACCGTCCCCAGTTCTACCAATATTGAGTCCAAATTTTAACAAATGCTGTCTTTCACCTCTGAGGTCCTGGTGTTTTTGTATCGTGGACTCACCAACTGGGAAGAAAGTACCCCTTTCAGCACTTGACTCTCAGGGCTGGAAGGCAGAGCAGTCCAAGGTCTACTCAGAGCAGGTGCTCTGGGTTAGAGGCTTGAAACTCTGCAAAGCAACGAACAGCATTTAGTAAATCACAGTTTAGCCAGTGTTTTCTTATAAAGCGAAAAATAACTTTATTGTACACAGAACGATATATCTAGGCACTACAAAATTAACAGAATAGTTGGTGATAATACCTATGGGCCCACCAGTGCTTAATTTGTAAAATATGAAGTGCAGGTGCTCAATTTTCCCCCGGAGGCTCCACCCACTTTCCTTGGCTCCGCCCACTTCCGCCAGTGGCTCCACCCACTTACTCTTGTTGCTCCACCCCAGTGCTTAATTGTTAATGCCAGGGTTCTTTTCGGGAGCTCACGTCAGCTTACACCACCCATTGCCCCTACAGAGCTGTCAATGACAGTACCAACACAACTACATACCATCTCACACCTAAAAATGATAGATTTGGGAATAGTATTTTGTATTACATGAGTAGTACTACAGTAAGACTAATTTTACAGGCATGGTTGGGATTTTAATTTTAAGGTAAATAAAAATTAAGAAAAAAGAGAGAAAGAAAAAAAAACTACTGAGGAAGTCATGCAAAACCTGCGATTTCCATTTTGAAACATACACTTTAAAAAAAATATACAAGAATAGTACAATTCGAATCTGTATTAGGCCCGTCATCTATCCATAAATAATTTGTAATGCAAATAGACAGAACAGACTTGTTAAAAAGGAGATACATAGGACCTTTCATAATCACAAATTAAGATCAAGTAAACGAATATTTATTTCACTGAGTAAGGGGCAGCGCTGGCCTCAGATATAGCAAGAGAGGCAGAATAGGGAGAAAGAAGGGGGGAGAGATGATTGGAAAAGGACGAAGAAGAATAGAGCACCTGCAAGAGTGTGAAATTCGAACAGAAGTGGAGCAAGGTGCAAAATAGGAATGAGGGAAATCAAGCAACCTTGCCATTAGGATACGCCAACAGGCCCCAGAAATCCTTGAGGCCCTTGCGCTTAATATTTTACAAGATAAGCATTGTGCACAATGCACCACAATCATGTCCAGCAGCAAAACATGACACCCATGTGCAGCTTCTATGCGACTGCACTTCAACAGTAAACTTGCTTTACTCTGATAACAAAAGCATAGAACTCAAACTGTTAATGCAGGGCAGAATAGAATGGTAAAGAAACCCAAGAATGATGCGAAATCCACCACAAACACCACCCACCCAGTACAGTAGCATTACACTTTTTTCATCTAATGAAAAGCATCCCGTTCCATCCCAAATTCAGCCTGCACCCGTACATGCAAGGGCATTGAGGGGGGGGACACGTTACAAATCCAGCTTCTGTAGTGAACAAGGCTAGACAAATGGAAAACGTTGCAATACAAACAACTCCTTAGGGTTTCCCAGATGACAAGTACATGAAGTTGTGCCCCTACTACCTGAAATAGCCTTCTTGTAAAATGCACCTACGTTACATATTTTCCTCACTAGAAAAACCCAGAAGGTCCTGCCACATTGAAATAAATAAAGGGTTCTGCTGAAAACAAAACTGCCCACCCGACGATCTACCAGCAGAGAGACGCCAGCGCGGATCTCAGCTGCTATGAATCAAAAAGATTAAAATTCATCTGAAGTTTGGTAAGCTCATCAATCGATCCCAATAACACATCCAAAGTACCACAATCAAAACCCTATCAACCATGAACCTCCTTGTGAGTATAAGCGCTATATCATCGACTAACCCGAAGTGGCATCTGTGTACTCAACACTTCAAAAGTGTCTCGCTCCTATAATTTGGAACGAGCTACATAAATACTAACACGGTACTTTAAAAAAAAAAATCCCTATTAATATCTGCTCCATGTGTTACCTCTTTAATAGGCCAAAATCATGACTCAACTGCCCTCTTCAGCTTTAATATTTCCACCTCTACTGCCCCTCCCTCGGACTCCACATTCACAATTATATGATGCTGCTCAGATCACCACTCCAGGCCTCTCTGTCATGTTACCAATTGTAGTCAATATTACAGGTATAGTTTTGGGAGGTAGTTGTGATATATTGATGTGGGTGATGTACTGCATGTGTGATGTATGTGACGGGACTATTATTTGCAGATCTGATAAAAAGGGCTGTGTATATCTTACTGGTGCTTGCAGTGTCGACAAACATTTTGAGACGCCGATTTGAGTGGCGCTGATTTGTACAATGCTACCATATGTGAGCACTTGGGTTGATGATGGTCCACGTTAGGGTTAGCTGCCTTTCTGCCAGAGTAATCGCGGTTGTGACAGGTGTTCTATGCTTAACGTGTCTCCCATGCAGTGCATGGTCGTGCCTGTGTTTTGTTGGTAAATGATGAGGCTTAATGGACAGCTGAGCTCACACATTTCATCCGTGCCGGACTACTTGCAGAGTCTATGTAAAGTGGTGCATTGCTCGAAATGTGCTTCAGCACATCTGACACATCTACAGAATTTTCCATCATGTGTGGCAGGGACATCCTGTCTTCTCTCTGTTGTTTCAGAGCCTGGTATGACCCTTTCTGGTGTGTATGCCCGTTGTGGTTTTGCATAGGGATTTGCAACAGAGGTACGTGCTTAAGTGGGATATATGACGTTAAAACGCATGTTTTTACAACGCATACCGTTACAACGGGACTTTTACAACGCCAATACTATTACCACGCATGTATTTACAACGCATTTTTTTACAACGCAGGTACCTTTACAACGCATACCATTACAACGTAAGTATTGGTAAGTATATATTTTTTTTTAATTGTATATTATTTAAAATTAATATAATGTAATGTAATTGTATTTAATTTAATTTAATTTAATTTAATTTCATTTAATTAATTTAATTTAAATTTAATTTAATTTTATTTTTACCCTGTATCCCTTTACCCAAAAACCCAAAACTGACCCTGAACCCTAAAAATACCCCTTTACCCAAAAACCCAAAACTGACCCTGAACCCTAAAAATACCCCTTTACCCAAAAACCCAAAACTGACCTTAAACCCTAAAAATACCCCTTTACCCAAAAACTGAAAACTGACCCTAAACCCTAAAAATACCCCTTTACCCAAAAACTGAAAACTGACCCTGAACCCTAAAAATACCCCTTTACCCAAAAACTGAAAACTGACCCTGAACCCTAAAAATACCCCTTTACCCAAAAAACTGAAAACTGACCCTGAACCCTAAAAATACCCCTTTACCCAAAAACCCAAAACTGACCCTAAACCCTAAAAATACCCCTTTACCCAAAAACTGAAAACTGACCCTAAACCCTAAAAATACCCCTTTACCCAAAAACTGAAAACTGACCCTGAACCCTAAAAATACCCCTTTACCCAAAAACTGAAAACTGACCCTGAACCCTAAAAATACCCCTTTACCCAAAAAACTGAAAACTGACCCTGAACCCTAAAAATAACCCTTTACCAAAAAACTGAAAACTGACCCTGAACCCTAAAAATACCCCTTTACCCAAAAACTGAAAACTGACCCTGAACCCTAAAAATACCCCTTTACCCAAAAACTGAAAACTGACCCTGAACCCTAAAAATACCCCTTTACCCAAAAACCCAAAACTGACCCTGAACCCTAAAAATACCCCATTACCCAAAAACCCAAAACTGACCCTGAACCCTAAAAATACCCCTTTACCCAAAAACCTAAAACTGACCCTGAACCCTAAAAATACCCCTTTAAAAAAAACCTAACATATAACATTTTAAATATAATTATATACTTACCAATACTTACGTTGTAATGGTATGCGTTGTAAAAGTACCTGCGTTGTAAAAACATGCGTTGTAAATAAATGCGTTGTAATGGTATTTGCGTTGTAAAAGTTCCGTTGTAATGGTAGTGCGTTGTAAAAAATGCGTTGTAATGTGTGTTTACCGCTTAAGTGTGTGTATTTGCAGGCTGTATCTGTGAGGTATACAAATTAGTTTACATTTGACGTTACTAGTTATGAGCATGCACATTACTGCTCTGTCCCTCTTCATCTATAAATACAGGTGCTAACTACAAGGGTTGTCACCTCTGCCGACAGATGCCTTCTAAACTAGCTCGCTGACTCGCACCATTTATTAGTCTCACAAGCTGACTGAGACCTGCGCAGCTTAATTTGTAAAAAAATAAGTGCCTGGGCTCTCACCAAGAGGACATTGCAGCTAGTGCCACACATTGCTCCAGCCACTGCTGCCCCTAACAGTACCAAAGCAACTATTAACCATCACACTCCTGAAAGTTTGACTATTCAGACTATTCCAGGCCCTCAATGCTATAAGTATAGCTTGAGCTCTTGTAAAAGTCATTTGCAGCAATAGCAGTAACCCCCTGAACTGTCTACATGAAACACAAACCTGTGACATGCATGCTAGAGGTTGTGCTTTGCAACAAACAGACAAATCTTCTATGGTATTTTATGATGAGCCAACCTGCCTAGTCTGCAAACAATCTCTCCAGTAAGCACCTTAACCGCCAGAGATGTTTTAATACTAATATTATAAGCAGTATGGAAGATAGGTTCACAAAGAGATCTGCAGCTGGTGCCTTAACCCCACGTTTTCAAAGGCGACCATTTAAGTAAGCCTTTAACCCCAATGTATGTGATCACGGAGTACATTTTATTGCATTTTCACCACTGCCTACTAACCAAATAATATGTCAAAAATCTAAAAATAATGCCTGGACGATGTTAATTCCTATTGAACTTTGTATAGGTTTAATACTTCCAGGTTGTATACCTGTTGAAATGCAACTTTCCAATTGTTTCCTTCTGTGAAGCACTTCAACCCCCCTGTGTCTGGTACACTTTATACAGAACTTTAAATAAATCAATCAATAGTCCACCTACCATCAAGCACCGAAAGGCTGCTCTATACATGTCTGATGAAAGATAATCCCACGTTCAAATAGTCGTGTGTTTCTGCCATCAGCTGTGTACTAGTGTTCAATGTTACATTTGTGTACAATTCATACTGATTATTATGATAAATCACGTTTTATCATGTGGGGCCCATGGCTGCAATACTTCCGCCACTGCTGCTAGCTTTCAACTTTAGAAACAAGATTTCGCTCCAAAAGTCAGCAGCAGCGGAAAAAGAGCTGCAACCTCGGGCCCCACAGTATAAAACGTTTAGCATAATCATACATTTCTAATTTCAAAATTGTAGAGAAATATAAATATGGTGAAAGGCATTACTTACTGGGACAGCATTTTACGTTTTGATTAATCTGCGAGGGAGGAGGCCTGCAGCACCACACGCTGGTTGCTTGTCTCGTAGGAATCGGATAATGATTAAGGGCGCAGCTGCGCAGTAGGCTGGGCGGACCGCAGGTAAAAGCACTACTCATTGGTCCGATTCGGGGGACAAACTTCATGATTCGCCATGGAGGGAATATATTTTTCAATCGTTTTATTGGTAGTACTAGTGCATTACGCAAGCGCGCTACCAATGAATGAAAGTAAAATGAAAATGGGGTGTGACAGTGTTTGTAGCCTACGCTGAGGCAGGGACCCAGCCAGTTTCAGTTTCAGTAGGTAATTTGGTGTGTGTGTGGCTGACATTTAGGCGGGCCGCGCGGCAGAGCCACTGTATTCAATTTAAAGTATTTTACGCACGCATGCAATCGTGTGATTATCACCTCTTCACAGGACTAGGAAGAGACTGGAATGGTGGCAAGACCACTCCGCAACATTCTAAACGACCAGAGCCCGCATCCTATTATTACTTATACTGCATGTGGACTTGCCTACAGTGTAGACCCGGCCCTAAGAAATAAGTGCCGGTTCTAAGCACCGGAAAGCACCGGCACAAATTAAGCACTGGGGCCCACCGTCTAAAGGTCCTTACAGCCGGCAGGTTATGTACATTAAATAAAGGTTATAAAGGTCAAGTCCGCTCTTTTAAGTTCCCTCAACCCTGGCATGAATACAAAACAAATTATTTAAATACCACGGGCTTGTACAAGTCATCGTCTTGACCATAATATCTACAGTGTGTAGAATTGTATTTCCTCTATTCAAGATTTTATGTTGACAGCCTATCAACATATCAAGATGGTACCTGCCATACACATTTACATACATCCAGGATGAATTTAACTCCAGTACTGTGACCACTTTAATATTACATTGTATACCGTCCTTGCCCACTGAAATGAATAAGTAGTATATTGTGTCTATCTCACCGGAAGCGATGTGAAGAGGTACAATTAAAAAATAAACACTTTTGTAAAATAAACAAATAGGTCAGTAAATAATGCAATATTTGTGATGCAACAAGAAGTATCAACCTTTTTACGTCCTGGTAAATCATACATGTGATCTAGCTTGTCTCGCTGCTGATTTAGAATTGGTAACCATTATTGTATTTTGAGCAAATTCTTTCCGTACACTTGTACTGGGGGAAGGAAATCACGCCAGAGCAATTAAACGAATGACGGACCAGAAATCAAATGGTGAAAGCTGTCGATTGTGCGGTTTCATTAAGCATGCTGTGCAGCACTTCCTAGGTGTATTTATTCCAATATATTCCGATGAATTGATTTTGGTGTTAGCAGCCTCCTGCCGAGGCTGCCTGCCTTGCATAATGCAGGAGCTGCCCGCTAGGACAGCAAGTCATAAATGGATGCTTGAACATCTCTGAGAGGTGTACAACGTCTGAGCGGTGTTAACGAGGCAGGCATGATTTAACAAATTTTAAACCTGGCCATGTTGCTTGCCTGAAAGTAATAATGATCTCTGCCTGCAAAATCAACATTTTTGAAAAAAGGTCAAGAAAGTCAAAATAATAGAAACAAAGACGGATCTGGAGAATTTTCGGGGTCTATAATGTTCACCACTGTAGACCCCGAGAATTCTCTAGATATGTCTTTGTTGTAAGAAAACAGTCTACGTAACCGTGCACAACACCCCCTAATATTCTTGATTGATCAGTGCCTGGGTTCATGCAGTATTATTGAAATTTCATTAATGCACACTAATAAAACAATAAGGATGGACAGAAACATCCAAGTGAATATGTAGGTACTCCATACTTGAGTGAATGTATGTCCCTGTAATACACACTGTTCATTGATTTGGAAGTGCTCAGTTCCGTAACTGTCCTAATTCGTTTTTCTTTCCCCGATCCGGGGTTAGTCTTTGACGCCTCACCTTCATTCTGTGATGACTCTCTAAGCTGCTCCCTGCGCTTAGGGAGTCTGCATTTAATCCATCCTATGTCTCTGGGTGTTCTGTTTGTTCATGCCACCTCTTTCAGCGTTCTTCCACACTTGTGTGTATTTCAGGATGCCAAAAGCCTCTTTGGACTTCTTACTTGCCCTGTGCTTGGTCCTGTCCAGCTGTCTGGGTGCACCACTAAGCATTTCTGGAATGTGTCATTTTGATTTCTTACAGTTGTTGAAGATGTATAAATTGACTGAGATGAGGAAGATGGCTGTGGGATAATATCTCAAATACAAGAAATCTTCCTTTGTGTATCCTAGTTTTCCTCTTCACAGTCCGTTTTCCCAACCTTCCTGAGGCCTGGTCTCTGGTTTCCCAAATTATGGCTGTTCTACTTAGGGTCAGTGTTAGCTGGTACTTGGCACTGAAATGTCGTCTACCCTTGGGGGGGGGGGGGGGGGGGTGAGGTCCAATGGGTAGATGAGGAGACCTTTGGGGAAGAGGGATAATAAAGTTTCGCTTACTCTGGAATAAGGGA
Source organism: Lissotriton helveticus (assembly GCF_964261635.1). Classification (NCBI taxonomy): domain Eukaryota; kingdom Metazoa; phylum Chordata; class Amphibia; order Caudata; family Salamandridae; genus Lissotriton; species Lissotriton helveticus. The sequence continues at coordinate 532,833,764 of NC_136067.1, forward strand.
TTTCCTGCCTCCAAGTGATAACTCATCTCAAGTATGTAAGTACTTCGGTGAGAAAGACCAGGACTCACAGTAATGAAAATAACCAGTAAGCAATCCCAAAATGAATGCAGCCTGAATAATGTTTAGTGAAATGACATATTTGAGTGCTCCTTTCAGATGCTGTTATAATGGAAACTTTGCTTTTTGAGACACTATGCTCATGTTCATAACTGCTTGAAACAAGAGCCTAAATTTGAAGATACCAAATGTATATGTTTTCACTTCAAAGTTTCATTCGACAAGAAAGCATAGGAAGAACCGTGGTATCTATAATGGAAAGATAAGTCAGGGACGAGTATAGGGACGTGACATGGATGTGTGTTTGCAAGCGTCTGAACATTCTGTGTTCTGAGCAATTATGAAAACTAAAAATTGTGCATGATAAAAAAAAGTGAGTCTTTGGAATGAGTGGTGAATCGGTGATTCAGAGTTAGCATGTAAATCATGTGATTGAAACAAGAGGCCAACCTGATCACCAGAAAGTCTTGGAGGTGACCTCTATAACTGCTACAATGGGCACTATCTGAGATGCTCTTTGAATACTGCTGGGGTTGATATGAGTATTACTTTAATGTCATAATAGAACCTACAAGAGAGTGAGCTGTAAAATGGGAAGAACTGCAAGCGCTGTAGAGGTTACCATATGCCTCAAAAGGTAGTGAAGGGAATAAAATGGCTTCGCCTTATGCACAGCTTTGGTTACCAAGACCAAAGCAGACGACAATAAAATACCTGTGTCATATACAAAAGGTCCTGAGGATGTGTGATGGATATGTTGAGACAATGCAGCAATAATTGGAAATCAGCTGACTTGTAATGAAAGTTTGACGAAGTAGAAAATAAATCTAGGTTTCTCTTACTCACCAGATTTGCTGCATTCTGAACCATTAATGTCATCCATTGGAGGCGGGCTGGAAGGCGAAGAGCCTGAATACTTTCCCCAGTGTTGTGGTGAAGCTTGTGTCATATCATTGTTACCATTTGATTCCTCACACTGTGAGACTGGGGAGACAGAAAAAGATGAGGGACACATTAAAAACGTAGAATCCTTGAGCACCATCAAAGCTCAATGCTTCCCATCCCAACCATTAATGTAAACAAGGACATCTATCACTCCACTGTGGCTCTCTAAGAGGTGTTTGTAATCCAGGAGGCAGATGACAACACCAAATCCTTTGCCTTCATGTCCACGACTTTCCACGCCTTCACTGGGACTGCAAATTCAATAAATCCATTGTCAATGTGCTGATGATGTTTTGAATGCTGACCACCTTGGTCTTAGACTTCCCTGAGAAAGGAATAAATATTCTGAAGATATTTCAGTCCAGGTGAAATGGAACACCACCTTGCCTTTTGCTATATTTACAGACAATTTGATATGCTTGGATCAAATTTGCAATCCTTGTAAAAGAAGTTGCGCTTGTGGAACTAACATTGCCATGAGTGAGATAAAGTTGTGGTGCAGTCGTGGCAGGCAATACTGTGGCAGAATCAGGACAACTAAGGAGTTTGTGTTTTGGACTTCCATACAGTTGCAGAAGAGTTTGATTACTATTTCATTGAGAATCAGAGAATCTGATCAGCCTCAGACCTAACAGTGGAATTGATGAAAATGGCCTGTTTGTTAACAGGGACTATGCAAGCAACCAGCATCCATGTTCCTGGTAGTGACAGGTGAAATTCTCAACAATCACTCCTGGATTGTTGAGCAATGTGGTATTCCACTTTGTCAAAATATGTGTTAATGCATGGACCTAAATTACTACAGCTAACAAAAATGTGTGGGCATGTGGGATTTCAAGTTTGGCATAATGATGTTAATTGACCTTCATTTATTTATGAAAAAATAGAATTCACAGGCTTGTCAAAAGCTGCAGCCCCACATTGGTAAATGCATAGATGTGAGATGCTTCCAAAGGGGGCAACATTGGTGCCCCCGCTGCTGCACTGCGACAATGAGGAGACTTTCCTCCAACGTAAACCATATTTCTTCCAGTAATCAATATTAATCCATTGTAAACAAGTAGAGTAATCCAAGTAATCCCAGTTTTTTTATTCACTCCAGAGACAGCCTGATGGTACTAGAATGTTTATTCCGCATTTTCAAATATCATATGTCGCTGAATGAGCTTAAACATTGATACGTGCTTATAACATTCCTTCGAGCCAGCACAGTAAAAGCCCAATGCATTTCAAACTCTTATAAGTTCTTCCTCAGGGGCACTGTAATGAATCAAAAAAGCTGTATAAACAATGAGACTAAAGCGCAAAATGTATATGGACCATTAAATATGATAACGTAAACACAAACTTCCCCATAAAAAATTACCATAACCCACCCTCTGCTGCACTCCCACAAACAGATCCCATGTATAAATAATCGAAATAATGTGAAGTCCTCTCCCTAACCCTTGCGCTATGCAGACATAAAAACATAAACCTTTCCCACTATTTCATCCTGTTTACTTCCCCAGTGCTTATTCTAAACAGCAAAGACACGTGTGTAGAAAAAATGAATAAACCAACCGCCCACCACAATCTTCTTTAAATCCCACACGCACATGTGTGCAAAATAAAACCCTTAATTGGCTCCAACCCGTGACCTTTTTCGTTCATGTTAGAAACGGGACCCTGGCCGGCCAAGACTCGCGTCGAGGTCAGTCAGGGATCACCATTTCCAAGGTCAGGGCAAGGGAGTCACACACCAAGATAACCCCCGCTCACCCTCTAGGTAACGTGGCGCGAGCAGCAAGGCTAATCTCAGAGGCGATGTGTAAAGCGTTTGCGCGCGCACCCCAGCGACAACAACCAAAGGCCCACCACAAAGGAAACTCCACACAAGGTTATATCAAAAATAGCCTTTGTATTATAATAATAAAAACACATTAGATAACACACACACTTTACAATGTGCCAACGGGCACGGGCAAGATTTACAAGGGATTATGTACAGGACAGGGCCACCTGGACCACTGTCAGGGGTATGCACTTGTTAGAAATAATACTTGTAGGTATAACACTTTAGCACATAAACATACAATGACTGTAACACAGAAATAGTAAATGTAGCATACAACCAGTAACTACTGGTAAAGAGAAAATACCTCCTACGCCACCCTAGTCTCTGTAGGGAAATCACGCAGGGAGCTAGGACCTATGGAAGGAAAACCTATCACCTACTACGCCACCCTAGTCTCTGTAGGGAAATCACGCAGGGGGAAGGAAACCTAAAATAATCACCTAGGCAAGTAACATTTAGCAAAGGCAATCAAACATCAACATTCCTCTAAGCAGGTTACTTTTAGCAAAGGGAAATAAAAGAACAAGGCATTACCTAAGCAGGTCACTTTTAGCAAAGGTAATGACACCAACAATCCTCTAAGCAGGTCACTTTTAGCAAAGGGGATAAACACATAAAGAATTACCTAAGCAGGTCACTTTTAGCAAAGGGGAATAAAAGAACAAGAATTGCACATGTAACATTAAAACACATTCAGAGGTGCAGGTTAGAACTTTTGCGCAAGAATCATATAGCAAAGAAATCACAATGCGCAGGGTGCATGTAGCACAACCCTCAAAATGTCCCTCAGGCCAACTGGCCTCGAAAGGGGCGGAATGCCCTGAGTCTCAGTGTCAGGGGGTCTGCGCAGGCAGCACAGACACAAAAGCCTAAACGTAGCAACTGTCCACTAAGTGCTGGACAGTTGTGAATAGCGAGTAGGCAACGTTGGAGCCAGGTGGGCTCAAGAACAATGACTGGCACCCAAGAGCCTCTCTGGGGCTCTAGAACAACTGTGGGCGCTGTGAGCCTTTCTGGCTCTAAATAAATCAACTGCCCCCTCGAGCTTCTCTGAGCTCGCAAAACAAAGTAGGCAATGTAGAGCTCCTGCGCTCTAAATTAATCAAATGCCCCCAGAACCTCCTGTGGGCTCTAACTAAATAGGGGCGAGAGCCTCGTGGGCTCAAAGAACAACTAGGGGCAATGAGCCTCGCCGGGCTCGCAGAACAGAATGCCCCCTCAGAGCCTCATGGCTCTCAAAAACGAATACTGCCCACGTTGGAGCGGCCCTCTGCCAACCGGGGCCGCTCAGAGAACCAAGGTATGCTGCTTTGAAGCCCTCGTGGCTTCACTCCATCAAATGGCGCGAGATCGCGCTATCGGGGGGAGAGGGGGCGGACACCGACAATGTGTCCCGGCGCCCCTCCCTTCTGCCTCACTCACCGGCTATCTCAGGGCGGGCGGGGCTCCTCTCGTCCCGGGGCTCCTCTCTCCACTCGGGGAGCCTCGGGGACACGACCGGCCGCCTCGTTCGTCTCCCGCCTGGCCTTGTCTCCTTTCCCTCCGCCTGACTTCCGCCGGGGCCGCCAATGGCAGCGCGGCCCTGGGGGTCAGGAGGCGGGACTTCCGGGTCGCAACAGGCAGCGGCCCGGCAACGGATTTCAGGGCTCCCGGGCTGCGGCGGTGAACACGGGACAATGCGGCGTGGGCAGCCGCTCTTAAACAAATAAATACCACGGGGCAATGCCGGGTGGCACCGGCCTTCAAAATAAAGGTAAAGCGAGGTAGGCACTCGCTAGGCCAAAAAAACGGCAAAAAGCGCTCCACAGCGCTATAATAGAAATAAAGCGCACCCAGCGCTTAGGGGCTAAAGGAAAGCGCTCCTAGCGCTACAAATATCAGCAAAGCGCTATTGAGCGCTGTGGCACCAGGAAAGCGCTCCTAGCGCTATAAATCAAATAAGAGCGCCCCCAGGCACTCTAAGTCAAAAGCAAAAGCTCCAGCAGGGACTGGAGGCAGGCAGAGGGGCAGGGCAGGGCCAGAGCCAGCACACTGGGTCTCCAGGCAGGGAGACAGCCAAGTGGCGGTCCTCTTGGCCCCAGCAGCAGCAACAGCCCCCTCTGGCAAGGATCCACAAGTAGAACATCCTCTGTGGGGACACAGCCCCATATTTATACAGAGAATTCCTTTGTTAGGAGGTGCAGGGTGGGGGGAAACCAGTTGCAGCTGGCTTGGGAGTACCCTTGATGGCCCAACCACCCCTTTCATTCACTGGGGAGGCTAGGGTCATTAGACAAACCACAGGGGGGCGGAGCCAGCATTGTGTGGGGAAAACCCAGCCCATCCAGGACACAGATCTACTCCTCCCACACATCACTCATGCTGATCTCTCACTCACCACCGGGCAGACCCATCCAGACTTCCTGGAGCCTGGCATGCCAGCCAGCTCCAGCCAATCACGCTCCAGTATCCTCACTGCACACATACATCAATGTCCAGAAGTAGCACTTCCCTTCTAGACACATACAAGCCGCACATACCATTGCGCAGCATTCACTCTCACGAGTTCATACATACTAAACTCGAGCCTGCACTCCCCACACATCAGGAACTACCAGGGCACACACATTCCCCATGCATTCCTATGGGAGGGCAGGCCAGCCATACTACACGCACGCACTTTCACTCTGGGACACAGGGAAAAAGTGCGCCAAGACCCAAAAATCACTACACAGGGTCACAAATAAAGGCAAAAAGATTAGGGGTGAACCTGCCCTAAGGCCCAAGTCTAACACGACCCCCTTCCAGCCAAAACGCAGGGCAGACAGATCACCACCGTGATGGGCTTCCCTGCTTGGGGCGATAAAACAAGGACGCGGGCCCATAACTGCAGGGACACCCTCCTGTTTTACGCCACGGTGAACCCCTAGGGTTCCTTCTAAAACTACTGTAGGGACTAACTGGGGTACCCCACTGATACTCTCCAGCTGCCCTCGGCCAGGACCAGGCCCTAGGCCACCCAGGTACCACTGGATCCTGTATACTCACAAAGTGGGGGGTAGTAACCCCTGGCACATAATAGCCATGCTCCACTCTTCCTGTCTGTAAGACAGGGCTAGACTTCCACTGGTTCTCCACCCTAGGGTCTACAACCTCAGGCGGACCAGGAGTCTCAGGGAAGGCTCTCCTCCCCTTACCTCTTCTCCTAGGGTTCCTCCTCCTCCTGCGAGGGGTACCCTCTAAACAACATTCTCCCAACCTAGGGTTTAACCCCTCAGGTGGTACCGGGGTCAGAGGTGGGCTCTCCCACCCTCTGCACCCCCTTCCAGAGTCCTGCTCCCTCCCAACCGGGGCGGTACTTCTGGAGAAAGAACTGGTCAGGACACTGATTACAGTAGTCCCACCCTTCAGGTCAGGCTGATCCTGAACCTGGCCATCCAACCTCTGGTCTAAAACCTTCGGTGGAACCAATGCCTGGCACTCCAGGACTTCTGGGGACTCACATCCGATCCCCAAATCACTCCTTTCACTGGACTTCTGTACTCTCCCTCCTGGAGCGGTACTGCCAGCTTCTAGGACCATAGAAGCTCCGCTTACAGATGCTCCAGGTTCTCTACACACTAGGAGATCTCCCTCAAGTGAACTAACAGGCAAGTCTAGGTTCCTTTCCTGGTGTTCCCTAAAGAAACCATCCAGGCTCTGTGACAGGGCTTCGGGCGTCTGGGGACTCTCGGTCACACACTCACTCCCGCTCCACTGAGACAGGCAGTCAGCCCCTACACCCTTCTCACTAACCAAGGACCTAGCTGGGCTACTCTCACCCTCCTCCACCACACTGGGCTGGAAGACACCTGACCCACTATTGTTGGAATCACTCACTAGTGACTCAAAAGAACCTCTCGCACTGTCCCAGCGTTCTGCTTCCTCTGCAAGGTCCCAAGGACAAAAACACTTCAACTTCAGCAGGTGCTGGCGCAACTCTGGACAAACAACACTGAGCAACTGCTCTTTGAGGAACATATTCACCACACCGTCCACCTCATTGTCCGAGTTAGCCGTCAGCCAACCCCACATTGCATCCGAACAGTCATCCACAAAATACCCCCACTTCTGGTGAGATGGTTTCTTAAGGTTCCTAAACCTCAACCTATTCTCCTCCTCTGGGGAAACAGGAACCATACTCGGGGAACTGGGAGTGGGACTGTCTACACTGACATTTAAAAAGCTGCCACCACTGGACTCCACCCTCCCTGGGGAATCCAGACAATTACAACTGTGCGCAGGGAAGAGTCTATCCTCTAGGGCTGCTCTCTCACGGATGATGGCCCTTCTCTCCACCTCTATCCTCTCCTGCGCTAAGAGTCTTTCGATCTCTAGCTGCGCCATAGCCTGGGCATGCTCTAACATGAGCTGTTCCATCGCTAACTGGTGCTCCCTTTCTTTCTCCCTATCTTCCCACTCTTCTGGGGACAGGACAAGGGATGGGGCGCTGGTACTGACACTGGGCCCAGCAAGGGACTCCCTACCTATGGGGTCCTCACTATCTGCTGGGGCCCAACCACTGTCATCATCCAACTCACATTCTTCATCAGAATCTTCAGGGCTCCCCACCGACTCACCACCCTCATGGCATGTGGCCTGGTCCCTTTCCTCGCTGCGCTCAAGATCCCTTTGATCCTTATACCATTGGATCAGGTGGTTCCTAAGTTGGTTCTCAGTATCTGACTCATCCACCCCTATGTCTCTCTCTCTACAGAACCTTTCCAACTCCTGCATACTGTACCAAACTAGATCACTGAGATCAAAAACAGGCTCCATTTTGGCAGACGTTCTAGAGACGAGATCACACAGGGAACCTGGGGGTCTGAGCTAAACAGGAGTATACAATCAACAAAATTCAGCAAGATTCCTATCTCAGAACTTGCACTCCACTGTCCAGTGTAACACACCACTCATTCACACACACCCTCCCCTCGGACCGGTAAGGCAGTTTCTACCACCCCTGATTATCTCAACCTGACCACTAGCGACACAGGTACCAAACTCTGGGAGCAGGGCGGGGAACAAGGTACTGGACAAAATACAAATGACACCTTTCAGGAGAAGCAAAACTGAACTTCCCTAAAAAACAATAATCCCAAAAATGTGGTTATCTAAAATTGCAGAGTTTTGAAGTGTGGCCCGTCGCCACTGTGGTACAACGCAAACGCAAGTCCAATCCGCACCGCTAGCCACCAATGTTAGAAACGGGACCCTGGCCGGCCAAGACTCGCGTCGAGGTCAGTCAGGGATCACCATTTCCAAGGTCAGGGCAAGGGAGTCACACACCAAGATAACCCCCGCTCACCCTCTAGGTAACGTGGCGCGAGCAGCAAGGCTAATCTCAGAGGCGATGTGTAAAGCGTTTGCGCGCGCACCCCAGCGACAACAACCAAAGGCCCACCACAAAGGAAACTCCACACAAGGTTATATCAAAAATAGCCTTTGTATTATAATAATAAAAACACATTAGATAACACACACACTTTACAATGTGCCAACGGGCACGGGCAAGATTTACAAGGGATTATGTACAGGACAGGGCCACCTGGACCACTGTCAGGGGTATGCACTTGTTAGAAATAATACTTGTAGGTATAACACTTTAGCACATAAACATACAATGACTGTAACACAGAAATAGTAAATGTAGCATACAACCAGTAACTACTGGTAAAGAGAAAATACCTCCTACGCCACCCTAGTCTCTGTAGGGAAATCACGCAGGGAGCTAGGACCTATGGAAGGAAAACCTATCACCTACTACGCCACCCTAGTCTCTGTAGGGAAATCACGCAGGGGGAAGGAAACCTATGGAAGGAAAACCTATCACCTCCTACGCCACCCTAGTCTCTGTAGGGAAATCACGCAGGGGGAAGGAAACCTAAAATAATCACCTAGGCAAGTAACATTTAGCAAAGGCAATCAAACATCAACATTCCTCTAAGCAGGTTACTTTTAGCAAAGGGAAATAAAAGAACAAGGCATTACCTAAGCAGGTCACTTTTAGCAAAGGTAATGACACCAACAATCCTCTAAGCAGGTCACTTTTAGCAAAGGGGATAAACACATAAAGAATTACCTAAGCAGGTCACTTTTAGCAAAGGGGAATAAAAGAACAAGAATTGCACATGTAACATTAAAACACATTCAGAGGTGCAGGTTAGAACTTTTGCGCAAGAATCATATAGCAAAGAAATCACAATGCGCAGGGTGCATGTAGCACAACCCTCAAAATGTCCCTCAGGCCAACTGGCCTCGAAAGGGGCGGAATGCCCTGAGTCTCAGTGTCAGGGGGTCTGCGCAGGCAGCACAGACACAAAAGCCTAAACGTAGCAACTGTCCACTAAGTGCTGGACAGTTGTGAATAGCGAGTAGGCAACGTTGGAGCCAGGTGGGCTCAAGAACAATGACTGGCACCCAAGAGCCTCTCTGGGGCTCTAGAACAACTGTGGGCGCTGTGAGCCTTTCTGGCTCTAAATAAATCAACTGCCCCCTCGAGCTTCTCTGAGCTCGCAAAACAAAGTAGGCAATGTAGAGCTCCTGCGCTCTAAATTAATCAAATGCCCCCAGAACCTCCTGTGGGCTCTAACTAAATAGGGGCGAGAGCCTCGTGGGCTCAAAGAACAACTAGGGGCAATGAGCCTCGCCGGGCTCGCAGAACAGAATGCCCCCTCAGAGCCTCATGGCTCTCAAAAACGAATACTGCCCACGTTGGAGCGGCCCTCTGCCAACCGGGGCCGCTCAGAGAACCAAGGTATGCTGCTTTGAAGCCCTCGTGGCTTCACTCCATCAAATGGCGCGAGATCGCGCTATCGGGGGGAGAGGGGGCGGACACCGACAATGTGTCCCGGCGCCCCTCCCTTCTGCCTCACTCACCGGCTATCTCAGGGCGGGCGGGGCTCCTCTCGTCCCGGGGCTCCTCTCTCCACTCGGGGAGCCTCGGGGACACGACCGGCCGCCTCGTTCGTCTCCCGCCTGGCCTTGTCTCCTTTCCCTCCGCCTGACTTCCGCCGGGGCCGCCAATGGCAGCGCGGCCCTGGGGGTCAGGAGGCGGGACTTCCGGGTCGCAACAGGCAGCGGCCCGGCAACGGATTTCAGGGCTCCCGGGCTGCGGCGGTGAACACGGGACAATGCGGCGTGGGCAGCCGCTCTTAAACAAATAAATACCACGGGGCAATGCCGGGTGGCACCGGCCTTCAAAATAAAGGTAAAGCGAGGTAGGCACTCGCTAGGCCAAAAAAACGGCAAAAAGCGCTCCACAGCGCTATAATAGAAATAAAGCGCACCCAGCGCTTAGGGGCTAAAGGAAAGCGCTCCTAGCGCTACAAATATCAGCAAAGCGCTATTGAGCGCTGTGGCACCAGGAAAGCGCTCCTAGCGCTATAAATCAAATAAGAGCGCCCCCAGGCACTCTAAGTCAAAAGCAAAAGCTCCAGCAGGGACTGGAGGCAGGCAGAGGGGCAGGGCAGGGCCAGAGCCAGCACACTGGGTCTCCAGGCAGGGAGACAGCCAAGTGGCGGTCCTCTTGGCCCCAGCAGCAGCAACAGCCCCCTCTGGCAAGGATCCACAAGTAGAACATCCTCTGTGGGGACACAGCCCCATATTTATACAGAGAATTCCTTTGTTAGGAGGTGCAGGGTGGGGGGAAACCAGTTGCAGCTGGCTTGGGAGTACCCTTGATGGCCCAACCACCCCTTTCATTCACTGGGGAGGCTAGGGTCATTAGACAAACCACAGGGGGGCGGAGCCAGCATTGTGTGGGGAAAACCCAGCCCATCCAGGACACAGATCTACTCCTCCCACACATCACTCATGCTGATCTCTCACTCACCACCGGGCAGACCCATCCAGACTTCCTGGAGCCTGGCATGCCAGCCAGCTCCAGCCAATCACGCTCCAGTATCCTCACTGCACACATACATCAATGTCCAGAAGTAGCACTTCCCTTCTAGACACATACAAGCCGCACATACCATTGCGCAGCATTCACTCTCACGAGTTCATACATACTAAACTCGAGCCTGCACTCCCCACACATCAGGAACTACCAGGGCACACACATTCCCCATGCATTCCTATGGGAGGGCAGGCCAGCCATACTACACGCACGCACTTTCACTCTGGGACACAGGGAAAAAGTGCGCCAAGACCCAAAAATCACTACACAGGGTCACAAATAAAGGCAAAAAGATTAGGGGTGAACCTGCCCTAAGGCCCAAGTCTAACAGTTCACAATGCTCGATCTTAACAAAAAACTAGCACTCCCATAACCCACTTCTGCGGTGATTGAAACCTATAAACTGAACTAAATATAACTACATCCCTAATTTAGTGCGTGTGGGATTTAAAGAAGATTGTGGTGGGCGGTTGGTTTATTCATTTTTTCTACACACGTAAGAAGACATGCAGAATGTAAGCCATCGTGTTCGGCAGCGAGGTAAAGGGAACATCATTGTATTTTGAAGAATGTTAGAACAGCATGGGGAAAGGGGAGAGCATTTGAACGATGTCGTGTCTTTGCTGTTTAGAATAAGCACTGGGGAAGTAAACAGGATGAAATAGTGGGAAAGGTTTATGTTTTTATGTCTGCATAGCGCAAGGGTTAGGGAGAGGACTTCACATTATTTCGATTATTTATACATGGGATCTGTTTGTGGGAGTGCAGCAGAGGGTGGGTTATGGTAATTTTTTATGGGGAAGTTTGTGTTTACGTTATCATATTTAATGGTCCATATACATTTTGCGCTTTAGTCTCATTGTTTATACAGCTTTTTTGATTCATTACAGTGCCCCTGAGGAAGAACTTATAAGAGTTTGAAATGCATTGGGCTTTTACTGTGCTGGCTCGAAGGAATGTTATAAGCACGTATCAATGTTTAAGCTCATTCAGCGACATATGATATTTGAAAATGCGGAATAAACATTCTAGTACCATCAGGCTGTCTCTGGAGTGAATAAAAAAACTGGGATTACTTGGATTACTCTACTTGTTTACAATGGATTAATATTGATTACTGGAAGAAATATGGTTTACGTTGGAGGAAAGTCTCCTCATTGTCGCAGTGCAGCAGCGGGGGCACCAATGTTGCCCCCTTTGGAAGCATCTTACAGATATTCTGTGGAAAGGGACGGCCACGGCGCTGTTATGCACGCATCTATTTGCAATTACAGCCACAATTTAAATTCATCAGAGAAGGGAAGGTGTGCACTTACTAAAATAACTTTCTTGAAATGCATAGATGTGGTCATATCTCATGCATCACTAACAGTTAGGAGAACGTGGTTTTATGTATCAATTTGTGTGACTTTTTTAAAGCAGTAGACTGTAGGCTTCATTTTATCACACTTCCTTGACCATTGGAGGTCATTCCAATTAGCAAATGATACACCCCACAGAAGGCATCACAGTGAATAAAAAGTTTTAGAACCATTCATTTATGAACAAAGCCTAGTAATTACTGTCTAGCTGCATGAGTATCGATAAAAGCTTACTTCTTTGAGACAACACATGTTGGATAGTTTTCCCTGATTGAGGCTTACCCTGCAGCATGTGGTTTATGGCTTCAGAACTTAAGTATTATAAACAAAGTCGTGTCAGCTTTAAGATCTGCTTCCATTTCAGCAACCCTAATGGTAATTGCAATATCTGGATTGAATTGCAAACACTGAAAATGTTTTCCCGCTATAAATTATAATGTGATGTCAAACTAAGATGGAACTCCATGGCGTTTGTAAATAATGTCTCTCGGTGTCTCCATGAATGAACAGATGATCGATGATCTCAAGCAAGGGTGTGTGCTTCATGCACTGAGAGGCAGAGCATCAGAGTGATATTCAAATGTCTGATACCATTTTAATCAGACTGTATGTTGGGTACACTATTGAAGGTCTTAGTGGGAATGTACCATTGATCTACTTGAGCAAAAAACACTTTATTTTACCTTTTTACTAGGGGTGGACGCTAAAGTCCGCTCATCCAGCCAGTGGAGTTTGCCTCTCTGCGCTATGCTTTAAGCATGGATTTCAACCAGTAAACTTTGCCAATTGCCGGCGGAGCAGAGCTTGCTGGCGCGTGCTCACCCCTTATGATTGTAGCAAAGCTGGCAGCACTGGCTGATGTTTCCTGTTTTGAGCCCTTACATACAGGATGTTTAAAAAAAAGCTGCCCAGAAGTGGCACCGTCCTCTTTATTGATGCACACAGCCTAGTGGTTTTCAAATCTTGTGCAGGGTGGCCTCCTGGCCCTTCCGGATACACAGGATGCCCAGGCACCACAACATTTTGATGCAGATTACAGCTATGTTATGTTAGCTCCATTTCTTAAGCGCACAGCTGCCCCAGCTAAGAGGCATCGCTGCTGATGTGAAGAGTGCACAGCTGTGGGTGTCCTGTGAAACATTGCGTGCTTAAAGTGCTGCTGCTTCCTCTGGGTGCAAGGTGCTGGAGGAGGAGCTCCCAAGGCATGCCGTGTCCACCAGCGACAGTGGAGCTGTGCCCTGACCGGACCGAGCTGCTGATCAGTTACCTGGGCTGGCAAGGTGTCTGTGCTACTACAGGCCTGGGTTCCAGAACCAATCCCAGGAAAGGTAACAAGTACATTTCCTTACTGCTCCTTGAAGCTCAGGAATAGATCTACCTGTACTGACGAACGGACAAGCTTCAACTTTATTAAGTGGATAGAATCATCAAAAAGACCAGGAGCAGGGCAGCTCTCGACATGTTCCATGTGGGGGTGCGAATAGCACATTTGGGGCCAGATGTAAGATGCGCTAAACAGCGCCTCGCAAATTGTCTTTTGCGACTTGCAATTTGTGAGGACCTATTTTGCATGTACAACAGTGTTTTGATCACTATTTGCGATTCCCAATGGGGTCGTAAATTGCGAGGCTCATTAATATTAATGAGCCTCTCGCAATTTGCAAGCCCATTGGGAATGACGTGCTCTTCCATGTATGGTGGCCTACTGGGCTCAGCAGACCACCATGTCTGGGACTGCTTTTAAATGAAGCAGTTTTGTTTTTTAATGCAGCTCGTTTTCCAGGTCCCACAGTATAGGAAACTAGCGAAGGCTGTAGGCTTGCTGCAGGCTTGCCAGAGGGCAGTGGCCATTGATACCACATCCTGCCCAGGCAGAGTAGCAGATGCTAGGGTTCCAGTTGCAGATGCTGGTGGACCAGTCCTAGCAGCACTGTCCGGTACTGACTAAATTCCAGCCACAATTTCTCCTCCCCCTCGTCGGTCTGCTACGCAGTTTCATCATGAGGAGGCCGTAGGGCTCCACCTCTCCTCACAGGCAGGGCCTGGCTGCCATCTCCCGCACAAATTACTGCAGGCCAAAGTGACATTGACTGGCTCCGCACAGGGCCAGGCTGGCCATAGTGGGCACCGGGTGCTTCCCCGGTAGGTTGCTAGGGTGGGAGACAGTTTTGGGCCTCTGGGACCGTTTTTGTTACCAGAGGTCAGCAATATCAGTCCCCGGTAACAAAATCGGCCGAAACCGGCCCTCGCAAACTGCTGGGCTACACTCCCCCTCACCCCGGGGAGGGAGCAGCTGAGGTGTTTGCCAGGGCCGGTTTCTGTTCCCAGTCTGGCCCTGGCTCTGCAGACGTGTCATGTTGCAAGGGAATTGAGAGACGGAAGGGAAGGGCTCCAGGGCATGAGCCGTGAATCATGCTCAGCTCACCCTGAGCACTGCTCACTGGTCTCTATGGATATCTTGTCCCCAGCTCACACAAAATTCACAGAGTGGTGTGATCAGCTTTACGTCATTTTTACATGGTTCAAGCTTCATGCATTTTGTTCTTCTAGAAACCATAACCAATCTATGGGATGATAAAAGTTGGGATGGCCTAGCAGGATTTCTGCATTTTTTTGGCAACTCTATGAGCACCGCCCAGCCCTACTTTTTACATCAACCAGAATGCTTATTTCAATACAAGTGCCTGTATTCTACTCATAGAGGACAAAGATTCATGATTCATACATCATTATATTGCAATTCTGGACTTGCAGTCTTTTTTTAGTTTGATACCTACCTTGTGAAAGTTAGAGTTTCGCCATATGCAGGCAAGAAACTATTAAAAAAAAAACATTTCCATGGCTGGAACAGGATAATATTTTTGGCACCGTTAATGGGATATAATATGGTGAAAATAGCATTAGCCCATGATGGGAACAAGAAGAGAGTGCTTTTAAGAGAGTGGGGCCATCGTTGCATTGAAATGAGGTGTTGTGCCAAATGGTCTACGTAGATCAGTACTGAAGCTACTCACTCTTCAGTGCACAGTTAGGCTGGCGCTTTAAACATTTTGTTTTATTTGGTAAATAAAGGAAGGCATAATGTCAAATTGCTAGTTAAGAACATTGTTATTTATAGGATGAACACAAAACTCACCCCTGAACCCCATCTTTATAAGGGTGATTTCAAATAGGGGTTAAAAGGCCATGGGTACTATCCCACCTCTCGTTTTCTCTGTAAATTCTGGAAAGTTAGTTATGACCTATAACCTCCTGTCCTCCACTTTTATCTTAAGGCCAGCTGCCTGCAGACAGCTAAGGCAATGATCTTAGATGAGATTGGGCAATACATGTCTAACTATGAGTGTTCACGTGTAGGCTTATTAAAGAAAACTGTTGTATGACTTAGCCTGTCATCTGCAGACAGGTTGGTGATCAGCATAAATTACAGATGCCAGGGGCATAGATATGTCAATACTTCGTAATCCGTTTAGGTACCAAAAGGGAATACACCTTTCCTTTGGAGTAAAATGTTTATAACCTGTAGTATTTTTCAGTTTGAGTGCTTTACGTCTAAAATGTGTTAAAATGATCAAAGATAATTTTAGTTTACATTAGCGTGGGTCTATAAGTCACATCTAAGGTCAGTTTTAACCAAGCTGAATTATTGTATATATGTGTCTCTGAAATGTGTTTTCTGAGTCTCCCACTATTGAAATTAACTCTCGAGCTGCGAAGAAGGGTAGAGAGAATTGTGTATTCCCAGCTAGAAAACTTAACAGCCTGATTCATGAAGCAAAATTGCACTCGCAAAGGGCAAGATTCTCAGAATCTTGCCTTTTGCGAGTGCAATTTTGGCATTTGGGATTCACAATCCCAAATGCAAAAATCGCTAATGAGGAATTAGCAAATATGCGAGGATTAGCATTTAAGGAATCTCTATTAGAGATTCCTTAAATGCTATTCATGACACTTGCAAAAATTGTGATTTAGCAAAATTGGACCGCTATTTACCGAGAGGTCAGACCTCTCGGTAAATAGCAAAAACATAGAAAAATGCTTTTAAAAGCATTTTTCTAAGTTGCATGTTGCACACACACATGTCCTTTGGACATGTGTGTGCGCAACACCTGTTCAAATGGGCATTTTAGGGGTGCTACAGGGTGTCCTTTGGACACCCCTGGCACCCTTAAAATCGCTATCTGATTTGCGAGTAGCAAATTGCTACTCGCAAATAAGGGATACTCCCCATTCATTCCTATGGGCCTTTTGGCCCATAGGAATGAATGGGGAGTTATTCCTTTTTTTGCGAGTAGCAAATTGCTACTCGCAAATAGAGAACATGTAGGAATCGCTATTGATTTAGCAATTCCTACATGAATGCCGTTTTGCGTGTCCTCAATAGCGAGTCGCTATGATTCGCTATTAGGGCCACGCAAAACCGCCCGTACATGAATCAGGCTGTAAGTCCCTTCAGAATTGTAGGCCAATTTGCGAATTTCATAGACTGGTTGCATCATTCCCATGTTCATGAATTCAGCTTATGTTTTCAGTCTGAAGAATAGAGAAAGGCCATACTGATATTCTCAATGCTAATAAGAAGTCTACCTTTAAAGTGTGAAAGGTAAAGAAAAGGACTGAGCCACCAGCAAAGTAGACTGACGTTGGAATGATGACGTCATGAACATTTCCTAGCATGCTGTGAAGATGTAGAGCAGGATATTTATATCCAAATATCCTGCTCATGCACATTTTTATTCTCTCTCTGCATGTACTTTGAGGCTGGACAACCTGTCAGAAAATGTGAAGGTTGACCACATATTGATTACATGTTGGGAGAAATTGGGTTGTTCGATGGAGAGTGGTAGAAAACCCACTCAAGCAACAACCACAATCCTTGTCAGGATGAATCACAAAAGTCAAATACATTAAATTGTGCTTATCCCCCTGGTAGCCTGGCACAATAGCAGCCAGGCTGTAATGTGTAAAATGATTATGCAGCACACAAACAGTAGTAAAGTGTAAACACAACACAAGAAAATCCCACAATTAAAAAAAATATAGTACATTTAAAAAATAAAATTACTCCGGAATGACAAAAACCCAATACAGTAGAACTGGCAATATCGAATTTCAAGCTTTTTATTGAAAATAGCACAAAAAAGCAGAATGCACTCCTCACAGGTCTTTGTATGCACTGGACCAGAGGAAAGTCACAAGTTTAGGGTCACCAAGAATAGGTGCAGGCCAGATACTGGGGCCAGGTTAGTGCAGCTGAAATGTTATATTCTCAACTCCTTGTGTGAAGTGTTCCATTTACAATTGAGGTGACCATGAGCAGGGGACTTTCCATGTGAAGAGCACGTTGCGAATCGCGGATGGTCATTGTTGTAATGGGAAGA
This sequence comes from Lissotriton helveticus, assembly GCF_964261635.1. Classification (NCBI taxonomy): domain Eukaryota; kingdom Metazoa; phylum Chordata; class Amphibia; order Caudata; family Salamandridae; genus Lissotriton; species Lissotriton helveticus. The sequence goes on from NC_136067.1 coordinate 532,851,263, forward strand.
GCAAGTCCTTCCTGGAGTTTTGTGTTATTGGCTGGTTCAGGCTGTCATTGGTGTAGCGTGAAGTGCATGTCTTGTGATGCTGGTCATCGTGGATGGTTACTCTCAGCGTGAAGAGCATGTCTCACTGTAGCTTTGGGATGGCTGTCACCATAGATGGCAGATATTTAGTGTGAAAAGATCAGGTTCTTTACGGAGGACCTCCGGTAGCTTGTTCCAAATGGTAGAGGCTTGGACTGAAAAGGATCTACCACCTTTGGTCGCCATTTTAAAAAGTGGGCATGATAGCAGTAAAGAATTGGCAGATCGTAGAGCTCGCTTGGGATTATATACTTCAAGCCTCTCTTTTATATAGGCAGGCGCCTGCCCATGAATGGCCTTATGGGCGATGCATAAGCTTTTAAATTCGACCCTCTGCTTCACAGGGAGCCAGTGTAACCTGTGAAGCAGAGGGGAAGCATGGGTCCGTCTAGGTAGTCCAAAGATCCACCGTGCTGCGTCATTCAGGGTGACTTGTAGACGGTTGATTGAATTTTTTGGAAGACCTAGATATAGTGCATTCCCATAGTCGATTCTGGAGACTATTGTAGCTGAAACAATAGTTCGAAGCATATTTGTAGAAAGCAAAGGGGCTAGCTTTCGCAACTGCCTAATCAGGTTGGTACATGATCCAACCACAGCGGATACTTGGTTGGTCATCGAGAGCTCCTGGTCGATCTTAATACCAAGGCTCTTTACGCTGGGGCATGGCTTTGGGGTAGGTCCGAGTTCTTGGGGCCAGAACAGATTGTTCCAGGGTGAGGCAATAGTTGAAACTACTAGGACCTCCGTTTTATCTGGATTGATTTTTAATAGATTAGACGTCATCCAGTTCACTGTAAACCGCAATATCTTTTGGGCCATGGACTGAGCCGATGTTGTATTATCGATACTTAGCAGCAGCTGAGTATCATCGGCATAGTTAAAAACTTTACAGCCCATGTTTACCAAAGAGTCTATCAGTGGCTGCAGATATAAATTAAATAGGAGTGGCGAGAGTGCAGACCCTTGCGGGACTCCACATTCCAAGATGCCTACATCAGATACACGATCCCCTAATTGGATCCTCTGCGTCCTCCCTGACAGGAAAGACGTTAGCCATTGGAGAGCTTGTTCTCCTATCCCAGACATGGCTAATCTGTCCAGGAGCAGTGCATGGCTGACGGTATCAAACGCTGCTGAAAGATCTAAAAGTATCAGGGCGCTTCGTTTTTTACTGTCAGCCATGCATCTAAGCTCATCCAGTACCGACAGCATTACTAATTCAGTGCTATGGTGGGCACGAAACCCCGCTTGCCGCTCCTGGAGTAGATGATATGATTCCAGGAGAGGTGACAGTGATTTTAATACATGCTGTTCCAGAATCTTAGACAGGAAAGGTAGCTGAGAGATTGGCCTATAGTTTTTCAGACTGGTTGGATCAGCCCCTGTTTTTTTTATCAGGAGTTTAACACGTGCCTCTTTAAAGCTAGCTGGTAGTAATCCTGTGGCTAATGAATTATTTAGAAGGTCTAGGATCTGGTCCTCCAAAATAGGAAGTGCCAACCGAAAGATTTCAGGGGGGCAGGGATCTGCAGGGGAGCCTGACTTGGTTGAGATAGCAAGTTGTCTGAGGGTTGTCAACTCTATACTAGGAAATCTAGAGATAATGGAGGTCGAAGGAATTTGAGGAGACGGTGGAACAGTAGACATGTTAGGAATATCTTTCTTAATGTCTGACAGGATTGTTTCTACTTTTCCAAGAAAGTAGCATTGGAAGGTGTTGCAGTCTATCACTGTATCTACCTTTCCTTCCTTTTTACTTAATTCTTGTAAGATTAGGAAGGTTTCTTTCTGGACATTTACTGCATTTTTTATGTGGGTTTCATAATAGTCCTTTTTTGTTGATACGATACGTTTTTTGTACGACTGATAAGCTGTTCTATACAGTTCGCGATCTGTACCGTTCTTAGATTTCCTCCAGCATCTCTCAAGATATCAGAGCTTTCTTTTTTGATCCCTCAAGCTCTGTGTAAACCAGGGGGCCCCTTTTTCCGCACCCTTTATTTTCTGTATCCTTTCTGGGGCTATCTGATCAATCGATTGTCTAAGACTAGCTACTATGGTGTCATAGTTTAGATCTAAGTCTGGGTTATCACATAAATTCGTTGATTTGTGTACATGTTTGGAAAGGGCATCTATTAGAGTTACTGAGTTGACTTTTCTCCATTGGCGTACCTTCTTAGTTTTTAATGGGAGTTTGATCTGTGGGCCATCTTGTGGTACCTCGCACAAGAGTAGATGGTGATCAGACCAAATACAAGGTATAATACTCATAAGGGCCACCTCTGGCATAGATGTCCAGATTAGATCGAGAGTGTAGCCCTTTATGTGAGTTGGGGCTTCCACTAATTGTTCAGGCACTCTGTTCATCACCACCCCCTTTTCTGAATCATTTTGTCCACCATAAGCGTGGAAGGGTATACTCAGACATGAGTCCCTTGCTCATTGCACCATCAGGATTCAAGCAGGCCGGGCCGACGACGCCTGAAATGGCAGAAACCGGTCCCCGGAAGCTTGTTTCCTTCCCAGTACAAGAATTGGCTTGGTAGTTTGGTTTGCCCTGTTCCCATCATGCACTGGGACAGGAACAGACTAATTTGCATATAGCCAAGTTCTGAGCTGGGATGGTGCAGTGAGCTAAAAAACGGTGATGGATCAAGCCCTGATCTTTGGACTGGGTAAGAGTGGTCTGCTTTATTCAGGCACTCTGTTCATCACCACCCCCTTTTCTGAATCATTTTGTCCACCATAAGCGTGGAAGGGTATACTCAGATGTGAGTCCCTTGCTCATTGCACCATCAGGATTCAAGCAGGCCGGGCCGACGACGCCTGAAATGGCAGAAACCGGTCCCCGGAAGCTTGTTTCCTTCCCAGTACAAGAATTGGCTTGGTAGTTTGGTTTGCCCTGTTCCCATCATGCACTGGGACAGGAACAGACTAATTTGCATATAGCCAAGTTCTGAGCTGGGATGGTGCAGTGAGCTAAAAAACGGTGATGGATCAAGCCCTGATCTTTGGACTGGGTAAGAGTGGTCTGCTTTATTCAGGCACTCTGTTCATCACCACCCCCTTTTCTGAATCATTTTGTCCACCATAAGCGTGGAAGGGTATACTCAGATGTGAGTCCCTTGCTCATTGCACCATCAGGATTCAAGCAGGCCGGGCCGACGACGCCTGAAATGGCAGAAACCGGTCCCTGGAAGCTTGTTTCCTTCCCAGTACAAGAATTGGCTTGGTAGTTTGGTTTGCCCTGTTCCCATCATGCACTGGGACAGGAACAGACTAATTTGCATATAGCCAAGTTCTGAGCTGGGATGGTGCAGTGAGCTAAAAAACGGTGATGGATCAAGCCCTGATCTTTGGACTGGGTAAGAGTGGTCTGCTTAATTCAGGCACTCTGTTCATCACCACCCCCTTTTCTGAATCATTTTGTCCACCATAGCGTGGAAGGGTATACTCAGATGTGAGTCCCTTGCTCATTGCACCATCAGGATTCAAGCAGGCCGGGCCGACGACGCCTGACATGGCAGAAACCGGTCCCCGGAAGCTTGTTTCCTTCCCAGTACAAGAATTGGCTTGGTAGTTTGGTTTGCCCTGTTCCCATCATGCACTGGGACAGGAACAGACTAATTTGCATATAGCCAAGTTCTGAGCTGGGATGGTGCAGTGAGCTAAAAAATGGTGATGGATCAAGCCCTGATCTTTGGACTGGGTAAGAGTGGTCTGCTTAATTCAGGCACTCTGTTCATCACCACCCCCTTTTCTGAATCGCTTCCACTAATTGTACCAGGCCTAACGCAGTCATAGAGGTCTGTAACTGGCGTGTTGGCAGATCTTTATCTGTCTTATCCCAATGGACATTGAAGTCACCTGTCACCAATATTTTTTTATATCGTGTACATATATCCGATATAATAGGGAAAAAAAGGTTGTTAAATGTTGATGTACATTGTGGTGGACAGTAAACTGTTAGAATGATGAGACAGGAATTATTCATGGTGATTTTTATCCCAAGTAAATCTACAGAATTTGTTGTCTCAGCTAAAATGTTCGCCACTGTAAGTTGCTTTTTAAAAATAGTTGCTACGCCTCCACCCCGGACACCATCCGGGCGGTTATGCCAGATCATGTCATATCCACTTGGAAGGGCGGCTATGATGTCGGGGGAGGAGTTATCACCCAGCCATGTTTCAGTAAGGGTCAGTATATCAATGGTCTCATCCTGTAATAGGGTAAAAATTTCCAGGTGATGTTTCTGTAGTGACCTAGTATTTAAAGTAGCTAGCTTCAATGGAGGTGGAAGGCAAGTGTCTCTACGACTAGGAGATCGAAAGATGTTGCATTCCTTAAGAATGGAACACATGGTGGAATTTAAGAGGTGCCTGCCTGAATCCAATGCTAGGAGGTCATTAACAGAGTAGATAGTACACCTACCAGAGTGCCTGGTCCCTGAGCCCGATCGAGCGCGGACGAGCGCAGACGGGCAGGACTCTGGCACGACTCCGGCGCAGGTCCGGCGCGTCCGCTGTACGCGTCCGCTGCGCGGAGTCATCACCGTCTGTTTATGTAGCGCTGCCACAGCGCGTCACCGGCCCAACCCGACCCAAGATGGCCGCCGAAACCGGAGCCCTGCTCTCGGCGTCAACACTCGGCCGAGAGCAGGTCCGGAGCTAAAGATAAGGGGGAGAATGAGCCTGAAGCGCCACGAGGCGCAAGGGAGTCTCTACACACCTTTTAATCAGGTGTGCACAAGTGCCACAAATAGTGCAAATTACAGTTTGTTTAAAGTTAAAAACAGCTAAAATACAAAAGAAAAGATGGGAGACCTCCCGGCTTCCGCCTCAGGAGGGAGAAATGCTGTTGTCAATATCACCCGGTTGTCTGACACGCGCCCCTTTTGTAGCGCTGCCACAGCGCGTCACCGTCCCAACCCGACCCAAGATGGCCGCCGAAACTGGAGCCCTGCTCTCGGCGTCAACACTCGGCCGAGAGCAGGTCCGGAGCTAAAGATAAGGCGGAGAATAAGCCTGAAGCGCCACGAGGCGCAAGGGAGTCTCTACACACCTTTTAATCAGGTGTGCACAAGTGCCACAAATAGTGCAAATTACAGTTTGTTTAAAGTTAAAAACAGCTAAAATACAAAAGAAAAGATGGGAGACCTCCCGGCTTCCGCCTCAGGAGGGAGAAATGCTGTTGTCAATATCACCCGGTTGTCTGACACGCGCCCCTTTTGTAGTGCTGCCACAGCGCGTCACCGGCCCAACCCGACCCAAGATGGCCGCCGAAACCGGAGCCCTGCTCTCGGCGTCAACACTCGGCCGAGAGCAGGTCCGGAGCTAAAGATAAGGGGGAGAATGAGCCTGAAGCGCCACGCGGCGCAAGGGAGTCTCTACACACCTTTTAATCAGGTGTGCACAAGTGCCACAAATAGTGCAAATTACAGTTTGTTTAAAGTTAAAAACAGCTAAAATACAAAAGAAAAGATGGGAGAGCTCCCGGATTCCGCCTCAGGAGGGAGAAATGCTTATCACGAACAGACAGCTTTATCTCAGAGGCAGTGTGTAAAGCATTTGTCCATGCATACAGTAACACAGTGAAAACACTACAAATGGACACTACCCCAGTTTAAAAAAATAAGGAAAATTTTACCTAAACCAAACAAGACAAAAATCGACAAAAGTCCACAATACAGTACTGTAAAAATAGTTACTTTGCAAGATAACCTTTGATTGGCAACTTTGATGCTGAAAATAATAGTCTCACAATTCCCACTGCTTGCATTGGTGCAGGGTCAGCTAAAGCGAAGACAGACTCGAAAACACTAACTTTACTTGTTGCGGCAGACACAATGGTATGAGCCGGTCAGGAGCACCCATCGCGGTTGCCTTGCAAACCAATAGAAGCGGTACTGGGTGTGGTGCCCTCATGATGCGGTGCAGGCAGCAGCTCAGCGACAATCGTCCAGATAGTGTAGTTGAGCAAAGGATTACGGTGCAGGGTGAGGCAGTGCTGGATGCGGGGCTGGCAGGTTGCTTGCAGGAGATGGAGCCAGTCCATGTACCAGTCGGGCAGCGACGGTGCCGGTGCCGTCCAGGCAGTGTGAGGCATGCAAAATGCAGTGCTCACAGGATGCAGTGCGAGCAACGGCTCAGCGATGTTCGTCAATATGGCATTGGTGAGGCTAAGGACGCGGTGGGAAGTGTGGCAGTTCCTTCTGCAGGGCCTTCAGGACAGGGAATCCTACAACGGACTCGGTGCCAGAGTCGGTTGCCCGTGTCTTCTGTGGTGTCTGAAACCAGTGGTTCTGGAGATGGTGCCCAGAAGGATGGTGAGGTCTTTGCTGTTCCTGAGACCTCTTGAACAGGGGGCAAGCTCCACTTCCAAGCCCTTGGAGACACTTCTAAAGCACGATACATACAGAGTACCTCTCCTTGGCAGAAACAGCTACTGCAGGTCAACCCCAGAGAGCACACAGCAAGGGGCAATACTCCTCCTCCAGTTTCTTGCAGCTCTTCTCCTTGGCAGAAGTTTCTCTTGAAGTCCAAAGTAGTTCTGGGGTCTGGGCCTCAATACGTATACAGCAAAATCATTTGTTCTCTGGTGGCAGAGAAGCCCTGTGCCTAGCCAAAACCAGATCTGTCCCCTCTGGTGCAGCTTCCTGGCAGGAGGTGGAGACAGCATTGTCCATGGCCGGTTGGCAAAAACTGTCCGTAACCTAGGCATTATATTTGAAAATAAGCTTACTTTGGAAGCTCAGGTCACTAAAACAACTGCCTCTTGTTTTGCGATTATCAGGTCCCTTCGAAAATTTTTCCCATTATTACCTTCTCAGGTGCGTGCCCAAGTAGCAAGATGTACGATTCTCAGTAGGCTCGACTACTGTTATGCTCTTTTGCTTGACTCTCCAAACTTCCTGCTGGACAGACTGCAAAGGATCCAGGCAGCAGCTGCCAAATTTGTCTTAGGGTGGCCTAGAAGTTCCTCTGCCTCTGCAGCTTTGGCAGAACTTCATTGGCTCCCTCTGAGACAGAGAGTTTAGTTTAAATCCCTCTGCTTTGTTTTTAAAGCCCTTCATGGGATAGGGCCTGTGCGTATGCGAAAAAAATTTAATTGGTACATCCCCACAAGAATGTTTCGCTCCTCGTTGGCGAGATTGGTGAAGGTTCCTAGATTTAGGAAGGTTAGGTCAGGGGGTAGATGCTTTGGCGTGGCAGCGGCTAAACTGTGGAACAGACTCCCCTGGGAAACGTGCAAATTAGGGAGCTCCTTCCCTTCAGAAAAGGTGTAAAAACCTGGCTGTTCCCCAAGACCTAGACGCCTGACCCTGCTCGTGACTCACCCCATCTTTGAGCTACTTAGCGCCAGGGTGCATGCAAGGTGACAGTGCGCTCTATAAGTTGAAAAAATAAATAAATAAAGGCAGACCAGACCCATTTAAGAGTGAAAGAAATCTTCTCCCCTACTTTGAATGAAGCCCAGGTCTATTCATCTCAGCCCTGACTCACCCTGAAAAGGCAGGACACACCTCAACCCCCCACGTGTATGTCTGAACAGAATGCACATCCCCAGCCCCTGTCACTCCAAAGCCAGACAGTCAATACACAACCATAGCTGTGGCACACTGGATGGTTAGACAAGAAAATACCTACTTTCTTAAAGTGCTTTTTTTCCAACCCAGAACGTAAAAATCACCCTCAATTAAAGATGCATCTTAACATTCTGAGTTCAGGCATATCAAACTTTATTTTCCTATCTTGTTCCCATGGGCAGTAATACTCATAAGATGTTATGAGCAAACTCCCCATTCTATCCAATGGGGACAGCAAGCCTTACAATGGTAAAAACGAAATTGGCAGAATTTCACTATCAGGACATGCTACACACATCAGGGCATGTCCTACCTTTCACATACACTGCACCCTGCCCATAGGGGTACCTTGGGCCAACTTTACGGGTGACTAACATGTAAGAAAAGAGAAGGCGTGGGCCTGGCAAGTGGGTGCACTTACCAAGTGAACATGGCAGTACCAAACTGCACACAGATACTGAAGTGGCAGATCTGAGTTACATTTACAGTCGGTTTAGGTGGGTGGCACAATTGGTGCTGCAGGTCCTCTAGCAGCATTTGATTTACAAGCCTTGGGCACACACAGTGCATTGTACTAGGGACTGATTAGTAAATCAAATAAGCCAATTATGGAAGCACCAATCCATAACAGTAAATTTACAAAGGGAGCACATGGACTTTGGCACTGAACAGCAGTGGCAAAGTGCACTGAGCATCTAGACCAGCAAAATGAAGTCCAACACAGAGCAAAAACACAGGAGGCAAAGGCAAAAATAAAGGGGAAACCCACACCAATGATGCCAGGTCTAACAATGACTGTTTAACAAACCTTAGCATTGAGCAGTTCTAGCCTTCAATTATGTATATCAGCCTCACTTTATGTTCACTCAGCTTGAGAACATATTATGATTGGTCTCTATCACATTGTCTTGACACTAGCACAAAGTGGTTTAATACAGAATGCTTGGTTTGCCTAATAATTGACTTATGAGGTTTACTTGTCTGAGTTCTCTTTCTTTCTTATCCTTGGTTTGCTTCAGACAATTGTTATTAAATGGTCAACACTTCATTTATTTGCTGAACATATGTTTGTCTTAATAGTTCTTTCATATTGACTTTATTTGATTTCTAAATAGTTAAGCTAAGATCTCCTTGATGTACAATACTGGCACAGGCCAGGAAAGCACACATATAACCAGATAGGATGAGAATGGAAGTGTAGTAAGCCCAGGCCTTCAGTATAGCAGTTTATTTCCCTGACCTCAATCATGTACTCTTAATATGATAACTGGGTCAGTAGGGATTCAATAAAGTAAGTGGTAAGTGTGGCAGTCAGGATAATGTTGTGACAAGCTGATTCCTGATTACTGGTTATGAAAAAGACTGACATTTATTATACTACGTATAAACATAGCAACTAATAGGTAATACAATTGCCCTTCAAAATCTAATGATAGTAGGAAGTATTAGCCACTCTGAATGGATATTGTTCTATTCCTCATTTCTGAGGCATTACTTGGCATCCCTGCATCTCTTGGCATGAGAGAGTTCATCAGTGTTGTAGAGATAAAATTTTTTATTTCAAAACACTTTATTGATTTTCACAAGGTATACAGAAAGCATATATCAGGGTAACCATAATGTACCTCAGGTAAATTTTACATGTGATTGCACGATTGAGGAAAATGTGTGTTTATGGCTACCGTGAGAATAATCACGTCAAACAGTGACCGAAGGAAGGAAGGACAGGCAAAAGAGAGGAAAAGTGAAAGGGAAAGAGAAAGGAAGAGAAGTAAAGGAAGAGCACGGATGGGCTAGTTGTATCAATGCTTTACATTTCTGTGTGTGTGTTGGCACGTGGTCTTGGAGGCTTACATAGTATAGCAGCCTGAGCAGCTTCATTTCACTGCCTGATCAATGTAAGTCAATGTCACACATTGAGTACATTTAAGAACGCAGGGAGGTCTGTTTAAGAAGGCAAATCAAAATTGCATACTATTTTATTTATATTCTATATTCCTATATTCTAAAAAGAACCTTTGAAATTATTTGAATTACATGAATGATTTGAAATTTGTGGAAAAGTTATTTCAACAGCCAATTATGCAATTATTTAGTTTTTTTGTAGCTATTGTAATAGTCTCCAAATACAATTAGAATATATATCAACTAGCAGCCCGTACCGACGTTGTCCGGCTATGAATTGCTGCTGGCCAGTAGTATATTGTTTTGTAGGATTTCGTTTTGATAGCATTTCTGTGACAGGCCTGTGAAACGCTCCGATTCACAGTGCACTGCTGAAGCACATAAGAGTGCGTGTTCAGTAGTGTGTGAACTCGAGTTTCCCTACTTTATTTTTCCTTACAATATTATATAGCGCGAACTCGACAACATGGCATGAGCACAATTTACATTACAGAACAACACATTCATTTGTGGTAGGCACGGGGAGACAAAGCGATTTGCCTGGAATCACAGGATGTTGAGCTGATGCCGAGATTTGAACGTAGCTCCCCAGCTCTAAAGTTCTTGGGAGGTGTGTCTAAAACTGTATGTCGGTGCTGGACATCAATGAGAGAGACCTGTGCATTTTTCAAATGGGTGGTGAAAAAATATGAGTATGTTGCTTGAGATGTGGGCCGCCGTGCCATCAATGTACTTACCGGGGGAGGGTAAACACCCATTATTCCGCAACTTTCTTTCCGCATACCATCACTCCGCATACTTTCATTACAAAAGGACCATGACTCCGCAATGCCATTGTAACGCATGGCATTACATTTTATATGCTTTTACCACGCATACATTTACAACGAAATTCGTTGTAAATGCATGAATGGAAAAAGCATGCTTTTTTTAATATTTGGATAAAGTAAGTATGGGTATAGAGGTATATGTTTTGGGGTACTGAGGTATATGTTTTGGGGTGTTTGGGTATTTTAAGGGTTCAGATATAGTTTTGGGTTATGGGGTACAGGGGTAGTTTTAGGGTTTAGGGATAGGTATGGGTTTTGGGGTACCGGGGTGTTTTTAGGGCTCAGGGCTAGGTTTGGGTTTTGGGGTATAGGGGTATTTTTTGGGTTCAGGGGTAGGTTTGGGTTTTGGGGTACAGGGGTATTTTAAGGATTCAGGGCTAGGTTAGGGTTTTGGGGTACAGGGGTATTTTAAGGGTTCAGGGCTAGGTTTGGCATTTGGGTTAAAGGGGTAATTTAGTGTTCAGGGGTAGGTTTGGGTTTTGGGGTAAAGGGGTATTTTAAGGGTTCAGGGCTAGGTTTGGCTTTTGGGTTACAGGGGTATTTTAGGGTTCAGGGGTAGGTTTGGGTTTTGGGGTACAGTGGTATTTTTAGGGTTCAGGGCTAGGTTTTGGGGTACAGGGGTATTTATAGGTTTCAGGGCTAGGTTTGGGTTTTGGGGTACAGGGGTATTTTTAGGGTTTAGGGATAGGTTTGGGTTTTGGGGTACTGGGTATATTTATAGGGTTAAGATGGGTTAGTGTTTAAGGGTGTTGGGGTATTTTAAGGAGTAAGGGTGGGTTATGATTATGGGGTGCAGGGGTATTTAAAGGGAGCAGGGTGGGATTAGCACACGATATGAGACATGGCATGAAGGGTGGAACGTACCAGACGCCCCCAACATTTGTCACGCCCCCCCAGCACACGCCCACAGCACAACGCAGACACGCCCACAAGGGACTACTTTGATGGCACGGTTATTTTACCTTTTAAATGTATATGGTGGCGTCTGCATAGCCTATGTCCTTCTGCTGCAACTGCCCTTTCCAACGCTGTATTGGGTGTTGTGATTGGTGCTGTGGTTCCTGAGATTACCCGTCTCAAAGGTTTGGGCTCTCTCCTTATTATATTAGTATGGATGATTTGCATACAATTTTTGTCAAAATTAGCTATTGTGTGTTTTTAAACCAAAATAAAAATGTGAGGCTAAAAGCACTGGCTGGAAATCGGTTTTACTTCATGGACAAGAAGAGGTAACTCTTCTCATCTGATGACGGTTTCCATGAGTGTGACTGGGTATTAATGTTTGTAAAGATCACTAGAGGCCGTTTTAGATTGGCTTGTAAATATATATTACCACATTTTATTTGTTATTGGTCAGGAATGGTCTGTGGTTCGCCTGTGTTTGCTTAGGTACCACAAGGGCTTAAAAGCAGACCTGGAGTCCCAGCCATATGGAGTTATAGCTCAGTGATACAAGAAAGTGGGTGAGCATGCTAGCATGAATGCCATTCATATATATACACACCTTGCGAGATAACATTCAGTAGTGGTACAGTGTGCTCTAAACTGCAAATCAAACGATCTCAATGTTGGTTTTACATTAGCCAGATTAGTTGTCAATATTCTAGCTTGAGTAGAACAGCTTGAGTAGAACAGTTAAATGGTCCTACACTTACATGACAAGGGGCTTAATTAGTGTTAAGGGGTGTACCTTGTCTGCCAAAAAACTCCCCGTTTGCAAGCTCTAATTTTGAATAAGGTGAACTGCCATGTTTCTGATAATTGTGCCTTTGTGGGGTTCATTGGCTAAAACATTTTATAAGCAGCGCAACTGACATAACCCCATCAGTAAAAGTACCTCAGCCCGCCTTTGCTAATTAGTGCGAATATTCCGATGCACTTTTCAGTGGCGGCGGATACGTTTAGGAGAGAGGAGGGCAGACGGGACACAAACGCACATGCACACCAACACATACACACTCACAGCCATGCATTGACACACCTGCACACACACACACACAAACATATCCATTCACAACACTCATTACCAAACATTCATACAAGCATGCACGCACCAGATATACATTTTAAAAAGCACACACACTTACCTGCATATCTGCCTTGGACGTCCCAGGAGGCTTGGGACTGCTGCCTTACCTCATTGGCTGATCTAAAGTCAGCCAATGGAGGGAAGGCAACAGTCCCAAAGTCATCACAGAGTGTGATGGGGTCAGTGAGACTGCTGACCCCACCCCACTCTGTGATGAAGTGTTACTGATTGACACTTGACCCTGGGGACTTCAGGGCTTAGAAACTGAAGCACCCAGGTGCGAGGCAATCAGTGGCACTACCCCTTGTCACTGAGGGCAGGATCTCAGGGACCTTTGCTGAACTGAGGAGGTCACGCCCACAGGAGCGGTGACTTCCTCAGCCCATCAAAGCTCAGCTCAGGCAGCCAGGAGCCTGCACATTTAGCGCATGTCTGGCTTCTGGTTGCCTGACCTGAAAATGAACAGTGTCTGTCAGGCTGACCTTTGTTCAGCCTGACAGACATTGTTCCTGAGGGGCAAAATTTAGGGGGCCACTGTGGACCTGCCGTCGCTTGCACTTTTGTTAGAAAAGCCTGGCGGTTCAGAGAAGGAAAACAAATAACATGCTGGGAGAAAAATTAAGAACAAACTCCTGCTTTGGGAGTTTGATATTTGAAATACAAAAAAACATTGCAGTGCGGGCGTGCTAAACATACCACCCACATGACAAAACCTCATGCCTTCAGAGGAGCCAAAATATCCACCAGGAATGCTGAGAACTCTGAATATGACGTGATGTAATACTGCTCGCCAAGTACTAAATAGGGACCCTACGGTTGAATGCGTGCTCTGAGATTAGAGTTTCTGTATTGGTGGACTCTGCGGATTTTTTTAGTTCTCTGTTTGATTTTTTACATAATTTTGTGTGTTAAATGGATACCAGTGTGTGCACTTTCAAGGTCACAGCAGCTTAGGAAAACAGTACGTATAATGACAGAATGGAACTAGTCACTTTTAGCTTCGATTTCATTAATTGTGTTTTGCTAAAGTCTAATCATAATGTTTGGACTCATTTCAGATTTTTCCAAAATTGCAATATCAAACTCGTCTTTTTAGTCGTGCTGTTCCTGACACAAGTCAGCTTTAGCTTTGGCATAGGAAAGCCTGGTGCTACATGAATGCGAAATGCAGGACTTTGCAAGCATCTCATTAGCATCTAGGGAGCTGTTAAATTCCTTCTTCACGCAGCAACTCGTACACATCCCTACAGTGTGTTCCAAAATGTGAAAAGACAGCACATTCTGCGTTCTGGGCCTGGTTGAAACAAGGTAAAGTAGAATAAGGTGAAGCTGCAAATTGAATTCTACCACGTTGCTTTTAACAACATGTTACTGCTTGTAGCAGGGTTCAGTCTCTGCTGTTTCCAGTGGGACCACAGAAACACGTCACTTCTTGAATAGAAAGATAGCAGAGTACATCTAAGATGCGCCTACGTGACAGAACAGTCACTTTACAAACTATATGACATCGTCCTATTAGACTGCCATATAGTTATACATGGGGCTTGTGAGAGGCCTACAGGCAATTAACTGTAGTTGGCAACGTTTTATACATGGAGACGGCGTCGAAGCGCCACAAAAAGTGCATCAAGTGATACATTATCAATAAAACGATCTTTGATCGAGGCCCAGGGCCTTTTCGAGTGTTTCTAACTACTATAACGATGTGTGGCATCCAGTTCATCCAGTATGGCTTGCACATCTGTAACCTATGTAAGGTATTCACTTACGATTATCATCCATCATGTCAGTAAGGATTTGGATACTTACTACTTCGTTCTTTGACATCTTCTTTAAGAACTTTTGGAAAAATGTCCTTACATAAAGTGCATATTCTCTCATTACACTTTTACAAGTTAGCATTTTGTCGGAAATGAACACTTTGCTTCACTGATCTATTAACACTTAAAAATTGCATAGTTGTACCCTGTAGGAAATAACTTTTAGAACCAGACATATCATGTCAGCGCGCATGTGCTGCTCTGCGAGTCTTTTTGTAGTGGATTATGGAACAGATCATATTTTTCATTGGCTTGTGTCTTTGTCCTTCGTAAATGATGACTTCTGATTCAGTAATTGGCTCGTTACCCCTCCTAGTAGGGCCTTGTCTTCATTTGTAACCTCACATGGCTACTGGCCCCTTTACTTTGGTTGTTACATACTACTCCTTCTTTAGTCTGTAAGCACTACTTTTATTAATGAGTTTCTCTTACTGCATACAGCACATAGGTGCCCTTGTAAAATAACAACATGGGCCTCCGCTTTCACTTTAACCCAGGTGCCCGGCATTATCTCAAACCACCACCCACCCACCTCTACATAATTGCTTTGTCGCTCTCATGTATGTTTGTCCCCCAACCAAACCTAAAGCCCCGCCTCCTCCACCATCTACATTTCTTCTCTCCTTGCTTGTTTTATTTGTTTTTATAAGGAAACAAAAGTGTGCCTTTCGCCTTTGTGTTTGTCTCCGTAAACAGCGCCCTACTCCAGTGAAAGGCACTGCAAATTCCATTTTTTTTTATATTTTATGCTTTCAATAAGCAGCAGGGCACAGTCGGCATGCTGCGGAGCTTACTAAATTAATAAAATATTGAAAAAAAGAAGTTAGACGATCCACGCCTTTTAAAAAAATTATTGTAATCAGGCAATCCAGTTGAGCAGGAAAACGGAGGCCAATTTCCACCTGGTTCTAAAATAGAGACTTTATCAGCTCAGCTATGATAATAGACGTGAGACGCATGCGCGCACCCGAGAGGAGGCTCCTTAGTTCTCACTGCTCAGTCTCCTCCTCCCAGCGCAACTGAGGGCAGAGTGGTCTGAACACCGATAGTGTAGACAAAGAGAGTTATACATGGGCAAAACGCAGAGAAGGAGCAGTTTGAAAATGGTAAGTCAGAGATATCAACCAGAAGAATATTTATCTCCTGCTGAAAGGACAAATCAAACATCAATTCACTACTGCCATGTGCCTGGGCATTTAAGGTCCAGCCTAGGAACCTAAAGCTATACTTAGGAAACTGGTATTTTAATGGTTGCATCTAGGCGTTTGTGGCTGTGCTGCCTTTTATTAGTTACATTTGGGCATGTGTTGTTATATTTTGGCATATGATGGCTATGATTTTGACCTAATGTGGTTTTGTTCCTAATATAGCCAGGCTTTGCTAAAGGCATGCAATTGCTCTTGGTATTTCATGATTCCCCCTTGGAGTATCATCTCAACATCTTACAGTTGTTTTCATATTAGGTTAATCTTAATTTATTCCAGTTTTTGTCTCCTGTGGTGTCATTTCTATCATCGCATTCTGGTCAAATGACCCATGGCAGCAATTGATGTGATGTTATCAGACCCAGAGGTAGTGCAGTCTCACTTCCTATGTTGTAATTGGGCCTGGGGCATTAGAGGGTGTTTTTTATTCCTTACTCCACCCTTGGAATTTTGGGAAATATACTGCCATGCACTGTGGTGGGAATAGTTGCAATTAGATCAACCGAAGGCAACATGTGACACAATCCAATATCCCAGGAAGTGATGTCACAACAGTGCAACTGAATTACACGTTCCCCTGCAGTGCAGGCCCCCATCCTACTTCCTTCAACCCAGCAGCTGCATGGCCAAAGTGGCCCCCGCAGGTTGCTACCACATTTTAATGAGTTGCCTTCAATAAATTGCTACTTCAACAAGCATTAATAAAGCACCTATGGTGTGCATGTGTGGCGATACTTCACCCAAGAGGTACATGCCAAGCGCTCGTTGACACAATGCCCGTTTTGCATCTTTCAATATATTTATTACAAAGTGCAGGACCTTGCCAATGGATTTTGCAATCTGGTAAGGCCAGCAGATTATAAAATCTAATTATCTGCCAAAAAACATCCAGTTTTTAGTACTTTGAACGCATGTGCCGCCTGGTTTCCATCCCATCCCTCGCACCCACTCGTCTATCACTCCCTTTTCCCCCATTCAGTTTAGCACTTTTTTCCTTTAAAGTGAACAGTTTCCTTTGGTGGAAGCTCTCCATCACATCACTAAGAATAAAATGAATGAAATATATGAGGCAGAAACTTTTAAATGCAACACAGGTCTTTCCTATTATTAAGGTTTGACGGTGAAGTAATGGCGTCATCTGTTGTTTAGATGGTTTAAACATGTTCTTGTTGCCAAGGAAAATATTGGTTGCTTGACACGGCCACACACACAAACCCTTCTGCTTAAGCACTGCTGTAGGATAGAGTGAGGATGTTCACAGCCAAACCTAGCCCTCTGGCCCTGTGCGCCTTTTACCACTTGGTATTTAATGTGTAAGGAACATAGCTCTGGAGGTTGATATTTTAGGTTGTTGTGGCCATGGATTTGTTTTGGTTTGCTCATTAGAACTGTTTCTATAGATGTGAAAAGAATGCACAATTGGGATTGGTACAATTTTGAACTATAACACAACATTATATTGTGCCGTATTTGATGCTTTGGTCACATTGTACATATTTTCTGGGTGCAGACTTTATAACCCATAAATGTGAGCACAGCATTGTTAATATGAGGTCATCTTTTCTGTTGTTGGCTTTGTGTTGATGCGTGGAAGAGAGTTTATTACTTTCTAGAACTTTCTGCATACATAAGTACTGCATCGTGTTTCAGTAGGTGTGTTACAAATTCATACTGCATGTTATTGTAGTTGTTTGGCCAATTGATGTATTCATTCATCCTTGTGTACATGTTGGTTACCTGACTGCACTCATGTTATGTTGAGCGAGATTTACACAGGATTGCATTGCAATATGTACAGCTTCGGAGCACGGACGGGTTTTTACCTTCACGTCTTGATCTGAAGGTTTCTGTTACCGATTGTGACTTTAGTTGTCCCTCCCATCCCTAGTTTCATTTTGTGCTTCTGTATGAAGTAAGATTCTTCTCAGAACTGGTGCTGTAAGAGGTAATACTTGCCACATAGGGCGTTACAAGCAGGGTGACACTATGTACACTCTAGGAGCATCAAGAATTGTCCAGTAAGCAAATTGTTGAAATGTCACTTCACTGGTGTTCCAAAACATTTAATCCGGTTCTGCCTTTTCGAACATTAGTATTACTTCTCTCTGTCCATACGATTGAAGTTATGCGTGTTGATTGAAACAAACATGATGCAACCCAAATGATCTGCCATGTGTGCACTCATCTACACTACAGTTTTTAGAGACTGGTGTAGTTTCCCATTTTTCTTTTTAGGTAAAGCTTGAGCAGCGCATGTGCTGCTGCGAGACATGCAGAAGTGGAGTATGGCTTTGAAGCTCCACCCACTCTCAGCCATACTTTTAATTGGCTTTAGTCATTGTCCTTCGTAAACGCTGGCTTCTGAGTTGTTATTAGGCTTGTTAGTCCCTCCTTGGTACCACTTTGTCTGCGTTTGCTACCTCTTATAACGATTGGACCTTTTACTGGTGTTAAATATGGGCACTAGTAAAAAAGCAAATATTTTCATTGCAATAGGCCTCGCATTTGCGAGGGTTTAAGCAATTGCATTGCCAATAGCTTAGACTATCCATAGTGCCCTTTGTCTTTTTCTCTCACCCTGTCTCTCTCGATCACTCAACTAGCTTTACCCTTGTTCCCACTCTCGCAGCCCTTCTCTCCTTCACAGAGTGCCTCGAGGCACTCACTCTCCTCACTGCATTAATGGCCTGCATTCCTTCATGTTGACATATGTCATGGCTGTCTCTTCTACTACATGGCTTTTTTAGGAAACATATTTAGAAAATGACCACAAAATAAACTGCAAGGGCACACAAATTAAAATAATCGAAGGAAGAAGATGATGGACAAAACCAACCGGATTGGATGTGGTCGCCGGTTGCAAGGAATCTGTGGTTTATACGAGCCCATACTTTAACAACCTTGACACATTTTAATAATGCCCCGTTACTTTGAAGAACGCCTAGATCATTAATTGAAAAAAACACACACATAAGAATGAAAGCAAACAGGTGACCTAAAATGTAAACAACAAACCGAGGAGTACCTTAAGAACAGAACAGATTAGAAATGTCACCATTTGAGGCGAAACAGACACAAGCCCATTTCAAAGTATATCGTTCAACACATTTTTTTAGACAAGTCAAAAAAGAAAAAAAAAAAGAAAAAAAAAAAAAATATATATATATATATATATATATATATATACATCCTCTCAAAGAAAGAAGCACATACATATATATATTTCGAGTATTGTCACTTCTAGGCAAAAGAAAGAAACAATTCGTTAAAAGTATCCAGCATATATATATATATATCTCTATATATATACAAATGAATGTCTGTCTGTCTGTCTGTCTGTCTGTCTGTCTGCCCTTTATGCATTACTACACCATTCATCCAATCGCCATGAGACTTTGGGAAGTTGTTGAGTGCACTCCCGCAAAGGCTTCTGGCATAATTTTTTTTAAATATCGCCCCCACAGGGCCCTCATAATCTTTCGAATACTGATGTACGCACCAGACAGAAAAACAACAAATCGTGTACCCACAAGCACTCGAATAAATAAATAGAATTAAAACACCATACATCCGATCGCCTTGAAACTTTGGGAAGTTGTTGAGTGCACTCCCGCAAAGGTTTGAGGCATACATTTTTTTAAAATATCGCCCCCAGGGCCCTCATGATCTTTTGAATACTGATGTACACACAAGACGGAAAAACAAAAAATCGCCATGAAACTTTGGGAAGTTGTTGAGTACATTCCCGCAAAGGTTTCTTGTGATCTGAACATTCGAATGAGAGTCAATCCTCATCACTGCCACACAAAGTCCTCCACAGAAACAGTGAGCTAGGAATTTAAGCACAGCTGCACGATCAGAGGTGGGGGTGCTTGTGAAATGTTAAGCCACATGTCTGAACCTAAGTAAATATTTGAATTGAAAGTTGTGTTTTATTAGAGTTGGGCGAGCCAGCACATTAACAGGGAAAGAAGTACCAAGGGCCGATGCACGAGCCAAGCCCTTAAAATATTTCACAAGTATGTGACAAACCTCACATAAGAGATGATAAACGCTTTTCAACATGTAGATGTTTATTTCCTTAACATGTGGCAGCTTTGACCCCATCACCGTACTTAGATATACCTATTAAAAGTGATAGTTTTTAAACATGAACCTAAAACCATACCTCTCCCCGCTCCCTGCCCACTCGGGTGACAGTGCCACTAGGGAATGAAGAGACAAGTTAGTAGTCATGTGGCTCACAATCTTTTAGATAGAGCATCATTGCAATCAATTTACATAAGACACCCAATAGGTTTTTGTTCAACTCATATTCTGAACTTGTGTATTTGAAGGTGATTTCATATGTGTTAATGAAGTAAAAAGAAGATCAGTGAATAAAATATTTGCCTAGGATCACAAAATCAGTTTAAGTGGGAAGCCAGGTTTAATTCCTGGTTTTCTTGTTTCACTTTCCACAAATTAGTCACTAAATTGGTATCTATTTGTCTCTCCCTTGTACCTCCAATGTTAATACTTTGATTTTAACTCTTTGGCCATCAAGAGCATGGGTGGCAGATGGAAGCCACATGACAATGTTTTTCACTTTTGTATTTTACACAACACAACATACCACATACTTCCAATCCACAACACAACATTCCACATCATGCCACAAAATTCAATGGCACACCCCATAAGTAAACTTCACTGCATACCACGCCACAACACACAATTCCATTCCAAATTGCATTCCCTGATACACAATGCTACTACACAAAATTTCAGTATACTTAATACCACATAATAACTATCCACATAATTCCACTGCACACTTTGCCATATTATTCCACTGCACAAAGCCACTCCACATGACACAATTCAACTATACACAATTCCACAACTAATAATCCAATCAAACCCACATATTAACACTACACAACACATACATTCATTTAAAAAATAAAACGTATAATTAAAAAACATTGTCATTTACAATGCCAATAGCTCTAACTCACATGTGAGACCTATTTGCATTGCAATTGCAATTGCTTGTTTCCTTTGTGCCTTGGTATTTGCCTCTTTTTTTGTTTTTTGGGTGAGATTTTGTGTTCGCCAATACCTAGGGAGCTTCCCTATATCTGACACTTTCCAGAGATACTCTTAGAGTGCCCTGAGATTTAGAATAATCTACATTGGCTCCCAAAACAGGTAGCCTCTGTGATAGCTCTCGCCCCCCCTCCCCGATGCAAACCCTGATTGGTGGCAGCTGAATATTGTTTTGTGGAGGCTCTGTGTGTGCCCCAGGCAGATGCCCAATGTCACCCTCAAGCTAAATTAAATGAATGTGTTTGGGAATGTAAGGCATCTTGTGGCTTATTTTAATTATACATAATAGACCCAGTGCACAGAAACTAATGTAGTTATAGGAATGACTGACTCTTGTAATACTTCTGGCTTACCCATGAATTTCAGGAGTAGTACAAGGGTAACTCATAGAAAATCTTTCTGAATTGGGTCCATGGTTGGCAAACATTATGCATTGCTAATACACATGTAACTTTTCACAAATATTAGGGTTTATGACTTATGATATTGCGGTTCACAGGGTTTGAAAGGCTGAAGATGACTGCTAAACACAGAGGTGAATCCCACCCCCTGCTTCTTTGTTCAATGGAATTCACGCAATATCCCACCAGAGAAGCACTGGAGCCCTTTCACACAGGCAGAGGCCCCTGCCATCTCAGGCTCCTTCCTCTTTAAGGAGGGCAATCTGACCCTTGTCTTCTTAGGCGGACCTTTGAAACTGTAGAACTCACTAGAATTCTGCAACAGCCCGCTTTTAACAACATAAACTAAAGGTGCTCATCACCTCATGGATCAGGTTCTGGACTTCTATCTGCATGAATCCCTTGCTTCACAATTGTATTCAGGGTGTGGAGCCGGCATCCTGAGACTTGGAGAGTGCTCAGCCGAAGCTGTGCTTGCTTGCCCTACGGCCACTGCTGCTGTTCCTTTTAATGATATCAAGTTCCAACAGCGATTTCCAAGTCATTACTGGCAACAAACATGTGATTACTATTGGTTCGAGTTAATCCTCCATTGACCTCATTAAGACCCGAGGTTATACCTTTTGAAAGTATAATTGCCGAAGGTCAGAAGTAGATTTCTAAAGAGTTTGTACAAGTCAGGAATAATCTTTCCATTGTTGAATAGGTGGCACCTAGGGCATGACTGGCCGAAGCGGGCCTCGGGCATTTTCCTGGGAGGCTGGAAGGGTGAGGAAAGGGTTCTGTAGGGACATGTTAACATTTATTTTCTACATGTCCCACTTTTAAATGTGACACACCCTACATTGTGGGATGCAAGGCCTCCATAAGGGAGACTTACTAATGTTTAAAAGGCAGATTTTTACCCCATAAAAGAATTATTTTACTGCAGCAGTCAGCCTAAAATGCTAGACCTGAAACCAGGGTTTCCTTGTCATACTAATAGATGGCCCAATAAATGCTGCAGGCCACAGGTGAGAATAACTAACCATTTCATGGGTTCTACACCACAAACTATAGCTTTATTGGAGCGATAAATAAGGCAACAAGGGATTAGTCAGAAATGTACATGTTTTAGGGTGAGAGCACACACACTGGGCACTGGCCAACAGTGCCCAAGTATGCAGAGTCTAAACCCTAGCAATGATATTCACTAAAAACATGGGGGTGACCATGTAGAAAGGCACATTTTCTCACAAGAATAATATTTAGTTTTGCTATTTAGTGCTACAGCTGTGACAAAACACAGATAGGTAACCAGTGAGAATCTGTTCCTTAACAGTGAAAGCATTTAATTGAGTGTCTGCTTTTCTCATTTTGAAACCAAGTGAGAGTCTATGCTATCTTAAATTTACAAAATCAGATCTTAAAGTCAAGCTTAGGTTCTTTACTGAGTCAGGAAAAACATCCTTGAGACAAAGATAGATTCATTATCACAACCAAAAAGAATTCAAATATATGGAAAATATCTTTAATAATGTGTGAAGCTAAGCAGTCTAGGTAGTCGTTTATTGGGGTACATTCTTTAAAATGACATAGAGTTCTCCATTGATGATGGGAAAGAAAGTATCCAAATTATTTGAAGTGTTTGGCGAAAGAGAGCTGCACATGGAAATTTCAGGTCCAAATGTAAGTCTCTTATTACTTAAAGCATAAACTCACATTTTACTGTGGAAGATGCAAACAAGAGAATACAATCCTTCAAATTGGTGAGGGGGTTTAACTGAATAACTGGGCTTTCTAAGATATGAAGCTTTATAAACCAAGCAGAACAATTTAGATTTATTTTTTTCTGGACTAGGAAGCCAATGTCAATCTCTTAAAATTGGCATTAGGTGTCTGAATTTCAAGTTTCGGTGACAAGTCTGCCACATGATTAAATAGGAGAGAGGGGTTTGTGTGGCACTTGCTAAGGTGGCATTTCCAAAGTCTAGTTTTGAGGTAAGTAGAGTTTGAATAGAAGTTTTAGTTTGTCAGGAAAGATGAGATACTTGATTTCTTTGCAGTGTACAAGGTAACTCAAAGATGTGTGCATTCAAAAACTAAATGAAGTTAAACTCTCTGGAGATTTAAATAGATATGAAAAAACCACGTGATGAAACAAATTCCTTCAGATTCATAGCTGGCAAAGTGTTAGTTGTGATAAAGGAAGCATATGATTTTTTGGGCTTTGAAACATCAACACTAGCTTCTACATGGAAAATCAACTGATGTAATGACTGAACCATCTATTTTAGAGACCTTTACTATATATATATGGATATTGTGGTGAAATATTGCTGGTGAATATTTGAGCACAGTTCTACTAGGGCCTTTTTCTGTGATAATAAATAAAATATTGGATCAATATAATGATTAAATTATTCAACATATTGTGTCCTGTAGTGGTTGCAGAAACATTTAGGATGATTTTTAATGTTTGAACTGAGTTTTGATTATGAAAAAGATAAATTCATGTAAATTCTTTTCCTTGTTCCTGGAAGTTGTGATTGCCTAAGGTTAGTGATTTAAATTAACATTTTTTTTTAAATGCATGACAAATCTAGATGATAGATCAAGACTATTTCCCTTGATCAGGGCAGTGGATTCTCTGTGAACTTGATTTATTTCCTGTGTTGTGGTATTGCCTATTTATGTTTCTGTCAAAGAGCTGTATGTCAAAATGTCAGCAAGAGATGCAGTTGATATAACTGGGTCACAATATCCTCTAGCTGCCCTCAAAGATGTGAAATGGGGTTTCTTGTGCCATCTCTAAAATGGAAGAGAGGCACACAGCTATACCTTGCCATCGAAAGCACGGTCAGTTAAAGAAAGAAATTGTCTTGAATCAAGAACTAACACAATGGAATAATTCTGTGATTTCACATTTCCAAAATAAGCCTGCACAGAAACCCCCCACAAAGAATCATCCTGCAGTTAACCATAGAACATTCATTATTTTGTGGTAGAGAAACATGGTTTGTAAATAGGACCTGTGAACTCTAATGCATAGTTCTTACCACCTCAGTCTTCTCCATAGATATAGTTTACATAAAGAGATTGGTGCTCTGCTCCAGATGCCAAATTGCAATTATATTTCAGTTATGTTTGTAATTGAAAAATACTTTTATTGGCACGCTACTTATATCCAGTTGGGATATGCTAGTCTTAAATTGAAGTAAAGAGTTAAACTGCCGTTACTCAAACAATTACATCTACACAGTATGACAGCAGGTTCTCCAATGTGGATTGAAAAGTGAGGAGTGTCTATGAAGGCGGACTATTATTTAAATAATTGAGAAAGAGTAAAAGTTTGATTGCAATTAGTCATAGCAGCTAGGTTAGGAAGACCTGAACCAAATACTTCTGACATATAAACAGCCAAAGATAAGTGTTTTCTTCACAGCTAAAATGTGCAATTTCTTTTATCAGTTTTATATAGAGTGAACCGAGGGAATTAGAGAATAAGACTATATAAAATCTTTTCCTTTATATTGTTAGACACGGGGAGGTTAAATAGTTTGTCTCGAATCAACAGATGTTGAGGCAAGGCCAACATCGAACATTGTGCCCTTGCTCCAAAGTCAGAACCTCTTTTCTGAATAAATCTTTGGAGGAGATAGAAAGGGTAGCTCTGAACAAAACTCAGAAACCTCTTAATAGTTACTGTTCATAGTAAATTAGAAAACAGAGTGTCCACATGGTGGGCGCCTATTATCTCAAAGAAAATTGGGAGTGGCCCACCAACCAAGGGATTGGGTACCAACACGATATAAAAAGAAAGAAAACCCCTTGGATAAATACTACTAATGGATGCCCTAATCTCATCCGCACTTCATACACACCAGCATCAAATGTCAGAAAGTCACGAGTATACATATCAAAAATTATTATCAAAAAGAATCTTTGTATGTACAAATACAGTTTATTGATCAATCAAATCAGCAATAAAAAACACAAAATAATTTAAAAAAATTACCTACACATACATCATATACTGAAAGGTCTAATTTCGTGGGATCTGCTTAATATGATGGGGATAAGCTCTCGTCATTTCAGGTATGCCATAAACGGGGCTTTTGTCAACATGAGTAAACTGAGATATCTAAAAGTCATCTAAAATTAGACTATATTGTCTTCCAGAACGCTTAAGGACATTTTATGAAAAGTCCCAACATTAGATCGACGGGTGGGATTCAGGATACCTCTCCTTTCATGAAATATGAGAGTTTTCCTGTGAAGCTGAAGATTTAAGAATAGCATTATAGGGAATGTACTTATAACACCCAACAGGTATTTATTAGTTTGAAATCAGTCATGTTTTATATTTTTGATCCAATTATGAGTCGCGATAAGAGTCTTATTGCTATGTATGACCTTACATTACAGACATCGATTCTGAGACTTTTATTAGAAGAATCAGACTTATATATTGGACCCCTTAGACCCCATAAGGGAGGTATGTAATTTATTATTGACAATCTTGGTGGGGTTACAAAGTCTGTTAAAATAGTAGTCTTGTGTATTTTCTGATTGGTCCCCAATTGATTGGGGCCATATGATGTTTTAGAACCTATGAGTGCACAATATGGTTCTTTCAGATAAGGAAGGTTGTGATAGTTTGTATGAATGGGCGCTAAATGTCAGAATCTCATTTAGGATATGTTATGTGATTTAATGTACAATAGGCGTTGTATAGTTTTAAATAAAGAAGCTTTTTAAAGAGGGCAATACAGTATGTCTAGCACTTTACAATCATTATGTCTAACAAAATGTATTGCATATTCTGACAACCATAAATACGTTGTTTTTATTTGATAAAAGGAGGATTATTGGTGAATTAGATTATTAAGTAATTATTGAAGATGTTACATTGTTATTTGTTTTTGTTGTCTTCCTCAGTTGTTTTATTTTGGAAAAGAGACAATTTATCATTTCAGTCTTGAAAAAGGTGGAACGTACCAAGCCATAACACCAAAAATCGTCGACGCAAATAGATAAAAATTAAATTCAAGGAACTATTAGGGTGTCATTATTGAATATGAGCCTGGCACAATGTATAGATTCCAATCGGATTAATTACGTAGGATGTTTCTGAATTGATGCACTTTTATTCTTTGTCTCTCTCTTGTTTTATTTTTATTGACCTTTAAGTATCTGATGTATGTCTTGGTAATTCTTTTTTATCATTTTGTGTTTTTTTAATGCTGATTTGATTGATCAATTACTCTATTTGTACTTACAAAGATTCTTTTTGATAATAATTTTTGATATGTATACATATGTGACTTTCTGACATTTGATGCTGGTGTGTATGAAGTGCGGATGAGATTAGGGCATCCAGTAGTAGTATTTGTCCTTGGGGTTTTCCTTCTTTTTATAGTGCCCCTATTATCACCATACCATTTTTCAAAAAGTCTACCTATGCAAGGGATGATAAAAGATGCAGCATCCTCAAGAATATTGACTATTTAAACATATTTGACTTAAAAAAGGGTCCACATATTCTAATGGTGTCTTTGTGTATCTTTGAGACTTAAGTCATGTGGGAAATTGATGGAGTGGTTAATTAAGAATCAGGAGCTCTTTCTTAGGATCTTAGGATCCAGTTGTTGTCTAAGGCCAGCGACAATAACAATAACATTTTGTATCTCATTGGTGAAATAACATGTAATTTTCTGCCACTGTTCTTCATTATTCAACAAGCATCACACGTGTATAGTTTGGGTGACAATAGGAACTATATCTTCACCTTGGTAAATAGGCTTTAAAGTAAGTTGATCACTCTTGCCAAGGTCATTATGTTGCTGCCAGGGCCAGACTGGAAACCCAAAGTATCCCTGGCAAGTTTTTCAGACCAGCCTCCCCAACTGGCCCTACAGGGAGGGGCTAAGGATAGGAGGGGGGCTGTTGCAGGTGTGAAGCACTGCCACTTTTGTTACTATGGGCGATATTGCAGCACTGCTGCAAAACCGCCCCCACTGCTATGGGTTCTGCTAGAAAATAATGAAACCACTATTTTAGTAGTTCAACGGTTAAGTCTGAGATTTAATACAAATGCAGGAAAAGTAACTTATAAAACGTTACCCTTTATATGCATGAGTTTTCAGCAAGCTAATTTACATTAGCTCTCAAGCTACTTCCAGTCACTGCTCAGCTTTGAATGGGGTGTGGTTGAAATGTGAAATTCCTCCCCTGGAGCACATAAGAGACTGACTTGAATGTACAAAGATTACTCCTCTGAGCTCAATAGACTAAGCAGGGTGGGGGCTGTGCCCCTCCTTTTCTCACTCCAGTGCCAAATTCTGCATGACGGGTCTTTTTGAAGCCCATGTAAATATGTTGTGCCCTTCAAAGGGCACCTACAGGATACAGGGCTAATTCTTTTGTAGCGCCTGTCTGCTTGCTGAAGGACCCTGCTTTTTTTCTTACCAGACTTCTGTCTCTGCTTATTTTGGGTAGTGCCCACTTCAAACTGGATATTTTGTTAGTTTAGTACGGCCAAAGACCTTTGCAGTCTTAGCCTGATTCATTGCATATTGGTCCTGTTTGCCGTTAAGCGTACAGGAACTACCTCAAAAGTAGTTACAGGTGGATGAACCCTGCAAAACCGCACCATCACTCAGCCTTCCTCAGAACGGGGCTTGTACTGTGACTGAATACCAGGCAGACTGAATTTACTGCACTTGGCATCTATGAATTGTGAAAATAAGATGACAAGGTAGGGATCACTTCCTCTTAAAATCCAAGGACAGGAATATCTCTAAGGATGATATGTCTCATCCCCTCAGTGGCCCAAGGAACATAGAAAAGCTGAAGAGGGTACCTCTGTGAAGAATCTCAGCTCGCAAATGACAACTGGACCTTGACTGGACTTTGTAGTTGCCCTCTGCCTGACACCCTGAGGTCCCAAGAGCCTTAGAAGTGTATTTCCATGGTTGTTTGCTCACCAGAAGAAGTGTAAGAATGCTTTCAAAACTTTGCCCTAGAGCTCCAGGGCTTCAAGGGGACTATCCGCAGAAAGTATCCAAATGACACACCATGGCATTGAATTAAATGTCAGGTTTTTTCAGCATGAAGAAGAGTTTTTCCTCAGAAAAACGAAAGAGTGAGAACTTAGAACTTCTTTGAACACCCCTCCCTCTGGACCGTAGTGGGCCAATCTACTTTGTGTATTCAACCTGTGCACCATTCGACTGTGACCATTAACTCCTATTGATGCTTTGCACTTTTTGGCACAATTTTCACTCAAATCAATTTTAAATCAATGAAACCTTTGACATAATCTAATAGGGTAGTGACTGTATTACTTGTGTTGGATACCAATCCTCCCCAAATAATAAATCACTTTTGCACACTGAATGATATCTATCGCATATTGCATATTCGCTGAAGGAAACTCCTACTGACGAATTCTTCTTGATTTGTCAGTGTCCTTTGACTTAGTTGATCATGGCAAACTGATGTCTTGAACACTGCATGGGCATTTGTGTCAATGTCTAGCTTTGGTTCTCCTACTTTCTCTCCAGCAAACATGAAGCTGTAAATTTGGAGAGGTTAATCTGGGTTAAAATATGCACTGTGTGATGGTGTTCCCAGGCTCAATTCGACCCTTGTGTTATTGAACAGGAGCTGCTGAGTTTGATCTTTGAAAAACTGAGTCTTCATTCATTAGTATAGAGATAACAGACAATGATATTAAAAAAAACATCAGCTGTCAGTTCGGTGACATTTTCACTCTCAGTTCATGTCTTAAAACAGTCAATTCTGGAAACGTTTTAAACCTCAATCTTCATGTAACGTAATTACTCATTTTTTCTAACTATGAAATACAAATTAATACCTCTCGTGTAAATGACTTGACAACAGAAGACTTTTCAACATCACTTTGAGAAGCAGTAAAAACTTTGGATTTTGGTTTAAAAATGTCTTTCTTGTTTTTTTTTCTATCAGTCCATAAATTGTATTCTACACTCTCAAAAAAAAATATTCAAGCATCTTATCTTCCCTGACTACATAAAAACTGCTGTTCAAGCTCTTCTTCTTTGAAGACTTAAATTTGGAAATGCAATATTATCAAGTGCCACACAAGCCTCTCTCTCCATTGCCTTGTATTTAGTAGGCAGACTCGTCACCGAAACAAGAAATGCAGCCAGCTAATGCTGATTTTAAGAGATCAACATTCCTACTCCAGCAAAAAAGTAATTAAAACTGTGCTGTCTTTAAAGATGTATACTAGTCCAACCGCGCACCAATACAGAGGCACAGACGCTTTGATGAGTTGCATCTCTCTTAACTTGGAAGTTCTCATTCACAGAAAACAATATTCTCAGGCATGCCACCCCTCTGCTTGAATTCTCTGCCCTCTGACATTTTAAATAGTCCCTTTGTTACAGCGCTTACACCACTCAAAAACATTATAAAAGCCCACCTTTTCTGTCAGTTTTGAACCTAGTCAAAATTCTACACTCTCTCTGCTCCCTTGTTCATATAATTACCCAATTATTATGCTTACTCAATGATATCTGTTTGATATCAATTTTGGCTCAGCTTTGTTCTATGCAATCAATTATGCAAGGAGCTATGTTAAACAAGTACATAAATATATAGAACATAAATAAATATATTGGATATAGGACTGCTTATCAGTTAACAATACACAAAGTCACTAAGAAGGTCTGTGAACATATAGATGAACAAGGCTGGAGGCCATGATCCTTTATAAAGACAGAGGGGCATATTATCAAGGGCCTTAATTCATGTGTTAGCGACCTTTTCCGGTTGCTAACGCATGAATTAATTATCGCCCTATTATCAATGCGTCGCTAACTCCGGTTAGCGACGCATTTCATGCGTTATTCATCGCCCCCACGCTGGGGGGCGATGAATAACGCTAATGAGATGCAGGGTGGGCGTTCCCACGTCCAACCACATGTAAAATGTGGTTGGAGGTGGGATTGCCATATTCACAAGCGAGGCCTTGGGAGAAGGAGACCTGCGATAACGCGTCTATCGCAGGTCTCCCAACGCCTGCTTTTCGTACGTGTTAGGCATTGCTAACATGAGGGGGTGGATCATAAAACTGAATCCACCCCCCCATATTATCAAGGCACACATTAGTGCGTGAAAACAGCGCTTGTTTTCACGTGCTAATGCGACCTATAGACAATTTCACATTGAGAATACGCTGCTAACAGGCGATGTGAAATCGGCAATAGATTTCTCCACGTTATCAACGCTGTGCGATATTTTTTGCACAGCGTTGATAATATGCCCCAGAGATCCCCAAGTAGTCAATTAAGCTATCTCACTCTAAAATGTCAAGGAATATAAAAGCTTCTTATTGGTCTTCATTAAGAGCAATGAAGACTTTTTTTGGTATCAAGCAGCAAAGATGTTGTGCCCCACATGGATCTGAAATCCAAATCAATGCCATGCAGGATGTGGTTCCGCCCAACATATTTTGAATTTGCTGGCTAACTTCAGTTTCTGCATTTTATTGGCAAATTGTGAATATTTAGACAAAGCGTGAGGCTCCCCAATGCTTTGTTTAAAAGGGGATTGAGAACATTTAATTGACAGAGTTTGGAACAGTGTAGGTTAGAAAGGAAGAATTCACATTCATTCCGAAGAGTGGCAAACGGATTGTTCATTTATGCATCAGGACATGGTTATAGAAATATTTCCACTGAGATACTGTAGTTTCAGTGAGCAAAACCATGAGTCTCCTTCACAAGTCTGTTTCAGAGAAAATAAGTCAACCGAATGAGAATTAAATCATCTACATTATTAACTTTAACGTCTCCATTAACGTTAAGTACACAGAGAAAAGAAAACAGTAAAAGTAAAGGAAATTGAACAAAGACTTGATGTATAACAGTGAAAAGCGTTAACTGGTTTTGGATTAAAAAGCAACGTAAAAAGAATAAAAAATTTCCACATAGCTTTTCTAGGTCTGATCATGACTGAGGAGCCTAACGATGTTGGCATATGAGCACATGTATTCAGTTGTATCAGACAGATAAAACAAAGTAGCGTCACCAGCATGTTGAAAATGGTAAAAAAAATTAACAGTCCAAGCATGGCAGTCTGATTTCTGTATGTTGCTATAGTAGCTGTACATACTCTGAGAAAATAGTGGGTGTATGATCTGCCTGATCTCTATGGTTTGCCTGAGACTCCAAACCTGGATAACTTGGTCAGGGAATCGACCTGACATGAGATAGACAATTGTTCTCTGAAAATCAGCGTCAGCAAAACTGCATGCTGAACACACACCATTTGTTCCAGGACAGTTATTACCAGAGTGCTCCTTTGCCCTCTGAAGGCCAGTGTACTGTTTATATAATACAAAACCACTGTGTTAGAGGTACAACTCTGATGCAGTGGTATTTCTAGGTGTTGGAAGCTGTCTCTGAATGTGCAATACAAGCACTAGGAGATCTTATTCTATGTTCCTAGCATTGAATGCAGTCTATTTATTACATACCGAGAAACGCTTTCTAAAAGCAAGCAACTTGTAAAGCGACTTCTCAGAGTAACATTGTGCAGACAATACATGCAAAAATAACATTGCTAAAATGAAGTCTGCGAAACATGTAAAATATAAAACTAAAATAGAGAACCAAAGGGAGCCCAAAATGGCCTCACAACAGGCATACTTTGCATACCTCAGGCAGTTCAGTATATCTGCTAACATGTGGGTGTCAGGGCACACATCAGTGCATCCCTGATGCCAATCACAAACCACACAAATTAGCAGGGGATGGATCCTAAGCACAGTCCAAGCTTCTTATAGGGCTGTACTTTCAATCCTATCAAGAAGACCAACGAGAGCAATTGAGGTGAGTGTTCCCTTTTTCCACTTTTCAAATCTGATATTGCTGCTGTTTTAGGCCCATGTCAAGCACCCAATTCCTGCTCTGTTGCTTCAATGGAACACCGGAGTTTCTAGCAAAGGATGAAAGGTAAGTAAAACATGTTGTTTCTCTATACATGTGTGTGTATGTGTTTATGAAGGATTGAGAGTGAACGAAAGTGAGCGAAGTGTTGTGTGTGAGTGTGCTGGATCTTATAATGAAATTGAGTGAGAATCTGGTGTCTGGTGTTGAGAGAGTGCATAAATAAGCAAAGGTGGGTGTGAGGGAGTGAGAAAAGGTTCGTGAGTGTGTTAGAAAGTGTGATTGATGGGAGAAGGGAGTTGAAGTATGCAGGGTTGTAGTTATCAAGAATGAGGCAAGTGTATTTACACCAAGGGGCAGAGTCAGTGAGCGCGAAGGGTGTCTGTGAGTAAGTGTGTTTGTAAGTGAGAGTCAGAAACAGTGAGTATCAGTAAGTTGTGTGTGAGTAACAATGTGGAGAAGTGAGTATGAGTGAGAACAAGTAAATGAAAGTGTAAGTTAGAGTGAAAGAGAGGGAATACATTGAATGTAAGTGGTAGTGAGCATGAGTAAGAGAGTGTGAATAAGAATCTCTCTCTCTCTCTCTCTCTCTATATATATATATATATATATATATATATTACGCTCACAAAACCTTATCACTACGATAAGATAAGACAGCACTACACAGGTAGCTTCAAAAGAGTTCTTTAATTGCACTCAAGCACTTGCCAGCAGTTAAAATACCAAATTCAGCCTTGTCTGTTTTTTCATCCCTGCGGGTCTGTTCAAGCTCAGAATTTAGCAAGAAAACAAACAGAGGCAGCAGCGCACGTTTCAATTCAGGACTGCAGCGTGCGCCGAGTTCCCTTCGACCACTGTAAAGCAGGGCAGTTCCTATGCCAGGTAAAGTGCTTCGACCCACTGGGGTGAATACTGTTTGCTTAATTGAGGGAAGGAACTTTGCACCCACTTGGTAATTATGGACTACGTATACCAGAAGGCACAGTGTGTGCCACGCCCACATGGGCAGGTATTTGAAGTAGTGGAATGCAAAGCGATGTTTTCATTTCCGGACCATTGCCACTGAAGAAAGGTCTTTGCAACCTGAAACGCGTCTGACAGATGAAAAAACGGACAAGCCTGAATTTGGTATTTTAACTGCTGGCAAGTGCTCGAGTGCAATTAAAGAACTCTTTTGAAGCTACCTGTGGTATTCTCTCTTGGTGCTTCCTGAGTTGTTGGAGATATATATATATATATATATATATATATATATATATATATATATATATATATATATATATATATATAAATATATATATATATATTACCTACTGGCGGTCGCCAGTAGGTATATATAGTTAGGATTTTTTCTCTATGGGTTTTTTGAAAATTCTATGTCTAATAACTTTGGCGTTTGTGGACGGAATCGGCTGAAATTTTCAGGAAAATGGCACATTTTGTTTCTGAGCAGCCCTTGAAAATTTGGGGGGGGTTCGTCCAGTGGGGGCCGAGAAAAAAGGGGGGTCCCAAAACGTGTTTTTAACATTGAGTTTTCCATAGGGCGGTTGGCCTCACTTTTAGCCCGAACGGCTGAATGGATTTGCACGAAACTTGGCAAAATTGTAGGGACTGGTAGCCCGATGTGCCTTTTGTAGGTCTCAATATATGTGCTCCAGTGGATTTTGAGAAATTAACGTTTAAAAAAAGATATATATCTGTAACAGCGGACCGGTTAGCGCTCTGGTTCGCGGACTTTTCGCGCAACGGAGCTTTGTGAAGCGAAGCTGATTGGTTCTCCGGCGTCTGTCAACATTCCAAACAGTCCGTAGCGGCCGCCATCTTGTCTCTCGGTAGGATCGAGAGACAAGAGGAGGTCAAAACAAAGGGGGAAATAACTATAAGGGGGCATAGTAGATCCTCGCTGACCCCCTAGGTTTGATGTGGAGGTTTTAAAAGGGCCCCGCGGGGCAAAAAAAAATAATAATAATAATAATCGAACGGCTGAATGGATTTGCACGAAACTTGGCAAAATTGTAGGGACTGGTAGCCCGATGTGCCTTTGCTAGGTCTCAATATATGTGCTTCAGTGGATTTTGAGAAATTAACGTTCAAAAAAAGATATATATCTGTAACAGCGCACCGCTTCGCGTACTTTTCGCGTTACGGAGCTTTGCGAAGCGAAGCTGATTGGCTCTCCGGTGTCTGTAAACATTCCAAACAGTACGTAGCGGCCGCCATCTTGTCTCTCGGTAGGATCGAGAGACAAGAGGAGGCCAAAGCGAAGGGGCAAATGACCATAAGGGGGCATAGTAGATCCTCGCTGACCCCCTAGGTTTGATGTGGAGGTTTTAAAAGGGCCCCGCGGGGCAAAAAAAAAAATAATAATAATAATCGAACGGCTGATGACCATAAGGGGGCATAGTAGATCCTCGCTGACCCCCTAGGTTTGATGTGGAGGTTTTAAAAGGGCCCCGCGGGGCAAAAAAAAATAATAATAATAATAATCGAACGGCTGAATGGATTTGCACGAAACTTGGTAAAATATTAGGGACTGGTAGCCCGATGTGCCTTTGCTATGTCTCAATATATGTGCTTCAGTGCATTTTGAGAAATTAACGTTCAAAAACAAGATATATATCTGTAACAGCGCTCCGCTTCGCGGAGATAAAATTATATGTGTATTACCTAGCTGTTGCTAACACCAGTTAGCGACGGCTAGTAGGAGATAGCGACCATCTTGGGTCCCACTTTGCATGTGAGTGATATTTATCACTAATGACATGCAAAGTGGGCATGCCAAGATGTTAGCGACTGGAAACAGTCGCTAACATCGCTATCTCCTATTATCAACTTTTGGAAATATTCGAGATAAGCGCGAATATCTCCAAAAAGTAACAGCTGCCCTGAGCAGTTCTTAGCCATGTTATCCAATGGGAGGTGGATAACATGGCTAAGAGCATTAGCTCGGTAATGCATGAATATCGCGGAGTTTTCAGCGACATTAATGCATTGCGCTCGTTTTTTATCGTATTTGCGATAAACCTTGATAATAGCAAGGTTTATCTGCGATAATTTCTGACGGTAAAAAAATCTTTGCAATGCATCGTTAGGGATAAATATCGCTTAACTTTGGTAATATGCCCCAACGTCTGTTAACGTTCGATTCGAAGGAAATCAGGAATTGTTGAAAAACATTGTGTGCGCCATCTTGTCTTTTTTCAAATGCCACACTTTTGTCGTGCACGGCAGCCATTTTAGATGCCTTGACCAGATCCACTCTGTGAACGCTGTCGATCCTTAGCATGGCTCCCCACCCTCGCAAGCATCTCCCCCAGGCAGTGGTCACCCCCGCTCTCTGTTTTATGCATGGGTAATAAACCTCCCCCCATCTGCGCTGTTCTTCCCTGAGAATCACACCCTGTGCCCGCCCGACACCTCCCTTTCGCCCTATTCACTACCGCACCCTCTGACACTCCTTTTCCTCTGTGTCCGATTGTCCAGGCCGGTCCTAGGCTATCAGCTAGCCCTGCAGATGTAGTTTATGGCCACAGCTGTAAAGAATCACCCGTCTTCAAAGGAGTTATAGTAGATCAAGGCCCACACTCGATGAGATCCGTCACAGCAGAAGCGTTGCTATTATCTGAAAACCATTCTGTATTGTGATTGGGGAGGGGACCGAGCGTGAAGCGGAAGATTCCAGGGATGACTCTTTGTACATCAAAGTTTTTACAATTATGTGTCACATTAAAAATATATAGCACTCCGACAAAGTAGTAAGATTATAAAACTTTAATAATTTATAAATATATACAAGAAAACAAAAATAGTAATAACATATAAACATTTTTAGAGAAAAACAACGAAGTAGCGGTCGGCTGTGCGAATAGTCCCAACGCAGCACAACGTCCAGATTTCCGGCGTGGGGCGTCGCGGGGGGTGGGTGATCAGTAGCAAACTGTTGTGCGAATAGTTCCAAGGCAGCAGAACGCGCCGAAATCTAGATGACACAAAAGTGATGTCTAGTAAGTTGCCACCCAGCAAATAACGGCGTGGGGCGTCGCGGGGGGTGGGTCATCAGTAGCAAACTGTTGTGCGAATAGTTCCAAGGCAGCAGAACGATGGCACCAAGGTGATGTCCAGTAAGTTGCCGCACTGGTTTTGGTATCCTACAATGCTGCTCCGAATAACGGCGTGGAGCGCCCCGGGGGAGGCGGCGTGAACGGGCCTCTCCAGGTGGAGTCTCGTCTGTTGTAGTGGGGCGCCCCTTTACCGTTTCAGTTGCCATTCCGTCCGCTTTTGGTCCACTGTGTCAAAATCCGCCATTCAGCTGAGTTGCGCCCACTCTTGCGGTGCAGCGATAGGCGGCTGTCACAGGACTCTCAAAATGGCGGCAGGCTGTTTCCTTTTTGGGCCTGGTCCACTGAAATGGCCCTGGGACACCTTGGAAATCGGACGCTTGTCTGCTAGGTCTTGGACCCCATTCTCGAAAGCGTCCCCTCCGCCTTGAGAATTCATCAAAAGTTTTGGGGGCCCCGACTCCTGCAGGCTTCTGGTGGGGAGCGGCTGCCATGATTGCTCGCGGAATGACCACGACGGAGCTACGAGATGGTGGTGCTCTCATGGTGACGCCAGCTTCAGTCTGAAACATCCAGAAACAAGGTGGGGCTTTCATCGTTTGGGGGAAAAAAAAAGTTTTCATCCAATGAAAAGTGTTGTTTTTAGGTCATATGATCAAGCCTTCCATCATTAGGAAACCAAAAGTAAAATGAACCAATGAAAAGTTTTATAAACAAGTCACATGACCTGTTATGCGGCATAGGGTATAAAATGCGGAGAAAATACGTTGGCACGTGAGGCGGCGTCAGTAGCGGACCGATGTGCGAATAGGCCGAAGGCAATACAACGCGCCAAGATCCGGATGGCATCGAGGTGGTGTCATAGTTGAGAGTTCTGAGCAGCGGTTGTAACACTGTCTGAAGCTTATTTGCAGCTGCTGCAGCTTCACTACGCGCCAAGATCCGGATGGCACCGAGGTGGTGTGTAGGAAGTTGCCGCACTGGTGTGGCCATCCTACAATGCTGAAAGTCGGCGTGGGGCGCCCCGTTGGCCTGTGAGTTTGCGTCAGTAGCGGACCGATGTGCGAATAGGCCGAAGGCAGCACAACGCGCCAAGATCCGGATGGCACCGAGGTGGTGTCTAGTAAGTTGTCGCACTTCTGTGGCCATCCTACAATGTTGAAAGTCGGCGTGGGGCGCCCCGTTGGCCTGTGAGATGGTGTCAGTAGCGGACTGATGTGTGAATGGGGCCAAAGGCAGCGCAACAATATTTTCTACTATATTTCCGGTGTAGAAGAGACCACAAGGCGCTGAGATGCCAAGATCCGGATGGCACCGAGGTGGTGTGTAGCAAGTTGCCGCACTGGTGTGGCCATCCTACAATGCTGAAAGTCGGCGTGGGGCGCCCCGTTGGCCTGTGAGATGGCGTCAGTAGCGGACCGATGTGCGAATAGGCCGAAGGCAGCACAACAATATTTTCTGACTGACACCACAAGGCGCTGAGATGCCAAGATCCGGATGGCACCGAGGTGATGTCTAAGTTGCGGACTGATGTGCGAATGGGGCCAAAGGCAGCGTAACAATATTTTTTGTATGGAAGATACCACTAGGCGTTGAGATGCCAAGATTCGGATGGCACTGAGGTGATGTCTAGCAAGTTGGTGTGGTCATCCTACAATGCTGAAACTCGGCGTGGGTCACCCCATTAGCCTGTGAGATGGCGTCAGTAGCGGACCGATGTGCGAATAGGCCGAAGGCAGCACAACGCGCCAAGATCCGGATGTCACCGTGGTGGTTTCATAGTTGAGAGGCACTTCATCTGCAGTGGGGCGCCGAGATCCGGATGGCACCGAGGTGATGTCTAGCAAGTTGCTGTACTGGTGTGGTCATCCTACAATGCTGAAACTCGGCGTGGGTCGCCCCATTAGCCTGTGAGATGGCGTCAGTAGCGGACCGATGTGCGAATAGGCCGAAGGCAGCACAACGCGCCAAGATCCGGATGTCACCGTGGTGGTTTCATAGTTGAGAGGCACTTCATCTGCAGTGGGGCGCCGAGATCCGGATGGCACCGAGGTGATGTCTAGCAAGTTGCTGTACTGGTGTGGTCATCCTACAATGCTGAAACTCGGCGTGGGTCGCCCCATTAGCCTGTGAGATGGCGTCAGTAGCGGACCGATGTGCGAATAGGCCGAAGGCAGCACAACGCGCCAAGATCCGGATGTCACCGTGGTGGTTTCATAGTTGAGAGGCACTTCATCTGCAGTGGGGCGCCGAGATCCGGATGGCACCGAGGTGATGTCTAGCAAGTTGCTGTACTTGTGTGGTCATCCTACAATGCTGAAACTCGGCGTGGGTCGCCCCATTAGCCTGTGAGATAGCAGTTCTTTGGATTTGGGCCTGGCTCGTCTGCTGTAGTGGGGCGCCCCTTTACCGTTTCAGTTGCCATTCAGCTGAGTTTCGGCTGCTCTTGATGCTACAGCGACAGGCGGCTGCAACAGGACTCTCAAAATGGCGGCCTGTTCTTTGGATTTGGGCCTGGTCCACTAAAATGGCCCTGGGACACCTTAGAACTCGGACGCTCGATTTTTTTTTCCTTTCCTGTACATGCAAAAAAAGGTAAATGCCCGGTACGTTACACGCTTCATCTGCCACGATGAACTCTCTAGAGGAACCGAAAAAAAATATAGTTGTGGTAACTATACCATGCATCGTCATATGGAGAGGTGGCACCAATTAATTATAGTGCTGCATAAAAGAGAGATTTGGAGGAGAACCCCTGACCTGCTAGTACATTCATCAAAGAAGTGGCACTGAGAGCTTCAGAGGCAAGGGAAACGGTCCCAAATATTTAGAAGAACTTTGGAAAGATTAAAATGACATGTTTAGATTGTGGCAAATTTATTTCATGTGGACATCTGAGTGTTACTCTAATAAATACAGCATATGAACATCATCATAGTCGATGGTTGGTAGAGACATTTTGACTATATCCTGGACCTGCCCGTCCTCGCCCAAAATGGCGCCAGAATAAATGGGACTCGTAACTCCTTGTTGTGTACTGGTTGCAGAACCTTGAAATCACGAGATACGTATGCAGTTTTGAAGCACATGGCGGGCGGGGACGAGAATTGATTGAATATTTCGACATCCCTATTGATATTAAGTTCTGATGTGTTATTGATTACTGTACTGTTGAAAGTTCGAATTAACGTCACCCATGGTACTTGCCCGCAAATGTATATCTAGATAATTTTATTGTAACTGGCCCTGTCGTATTTTAATTATAAAATGTACGTCCACCGATTCCGTAACTGTTAGACACCTTAGTTCTTGCAACCTAATGGCCCGCCCGTTACGTTCCTCTACAGTGTAAATGTCTATTCATCATATACGATTACAGTTTGCTCCGTGGCCGGCCCACGTGGTTATAGGCTCGTATTTGTATAATGAAATTTTCACAATAAAGGTTTTTAAAAGAAAACATGGTAGTAGTATATACATTGGTAAAGTTTTTAATAATAGTCACTGTTTTAGAATCATTAAAAGGCAAGTGAAATAAAGCAGACCAATTACATGAAGGGTAAAAGGTATAATACGAAGGAACGCAGTAAAGATAAATGGTCAAGGGCTGTTGTGTTTTCTATTCCTGCAACATAAAGTGATCGATAAGAATCTCATATTCAGGCGTATCGGCGACTAAGACAGCAGGTCGACCCTCTTTTGCTCAACGGCTCCGTCATGGGACGAAGAAACGCTCTTTTTCTCGAAAAAAGAATATATTTTACTTGCAGGACAGTTGTAAAATTTCCGGGAAAGTACATTAGCCTGGAACATTATAACATATATTTAAGAAAAAATAATGTTCGGAAGTAATGAAAAGCGTAATTTTTAGGTCATATGACCAAGCCTTTCATCATTACAATAAGAAAAGTAAAATGAACCAATGAAAAGTTTTATTAACAAGTCACATGACTTGTTATGCTTACGTTACGCGCTGCGCGCCCCGGATGACTTCCGGATGCGCTAACGCGGCGCGTCATATGACGCATTACGCGACAACGCAGGTACAGAATATAGTCAAAATGTCTCCACCAACCAGCGGTCGGAACACAACCCCTTTCAGCAGGCTAAATAGTTCTGTTAAATGACAACAGAAGGGACAGGCAACAAGAACCATCAGTCAAAGAGGGGAGGGCTAGTTCTTCTCTACCGGGTTACATTGGGGCGCTACCGGAACTGATCGAATTGGTAGTCTACAGTGTTTCTGGATGTTTCAGACTGAAGCTGGGGTTAGCATGAGAGCAGCACCATTTCGTAGCTCCGTCGTGGTCATTCCGCAACCAATCATGGCAGCCGTTCTTTATCGTTATTTTGGGCGGGGTGGGTGGCGGAGCAGAGCTGTTTTGCAGCCATCATTGTGTGGAGTTCAGTTCATCTCACTAGTTTTGTATTTGTCATGAGGGGTTGTTCCTAATGTTTCTATTTTAGCGAGGTCAAAAAGAGATCCCATTAGTGGCCTACTGATTTTGCTCGATTCCTTTTCTTTTTTTTTACACGATTTTTCGTTATCTGCAAAGACTAAACAGAGTATTGCGACTCTGTGTTTGTTTGTAAATAGAGAATGAACCAAAGAGAACTAATTCTAAAACAGTAAATACTTGGATAACAATGAATCAAATGGAGAGAGAAGCAGGCACGACGGATTACAATGGGGGCAAAGACCTGCGTTAACTACCTTTCACTATCTGCAAAGAGAGAGTACTCCTAATAGAAATGAGGGGGGGGGGCACCATTCAAAGCAGATCAGTGTGCATAAACACGAAAATGTTTTCACTTACCACGTACTTGACATTCGACAGCTTATGATATTTGCTATTAAAAAACCATTGAAATTC
Source organism: Lissotriton helveticus (assembly GCF_964261635.1). NCBI lineage: Eukaryota > Metazoa > Chordata > Amphibia > Caudata > Salamandridae > Lissotriton > Lissotriton helveticus. The sequence goes on from NC_136067.1 coordinate 532,892,064, forward strand.
ACTGAAAAAACCATAGGTTATAGACCATATATAGTTAGGAATTAGCATTTACAAAACCTTGAAAATTCACTGAAAAAACCATAGGTTATAGACCATATATAGTTAGGAATTAGCATTTAAAAAACCTTATTTTACTCACACAAAACCATTGAAATTCCATATATAGTTAGTTGCACTAACTATATATCGCGCACCTGCAATCCACTGCTGATGATGTCACATATTACATCATTCATGACATGGTCAGTGACATCACTGATGACATCACTGATGACATCTCAAATGACATCACTGATGACATCACTGATGACAACATCCAGTGACTGTATGTTTCTGTAAAGTTAAAATGTGTCTTACATATTGAAGAATGAGTGGAAGTATAAGTGTCTGGACAAAGGATTTAGTAGGTGCATGACTGAATGCATGAGTGAGTGATTAAATGTGTCTCACTGAGTGCATGGGTTAGTGACTAAAGTGTCTTAATTTGTGCATCATTATGTCTGTTGTTCTGTAAACTGCTGCATGTTTTGATCAGTAGCTATATGATTAACTATATGGGTTACTGATTGATTGTCCAAGTATTTGTATGGGAGACTGAGTGTGTGTGTGGCTGGCTGGGAGGTGTGTGACTCTGTGCAGATCAATGTGTACTTGTATCAATGATTGTATAACAAGGTAAGTATGTGTTAGTATATGTTTGAAAATGTAAGGTGCTCTATGTTTAACTGTATAGACAAGAAAATGGAAGTGTCATTGATTCTTTACAGGACTGACTAGGTGTGTGAGTAACTCCATGGATGAGTGGCAGACTGTGAGTGTCTGTATAGGTGTATGAGTGCATATGATAGTGTTGTAAAGATGAGTGATTGTATGTATGAATGATAGTATGGGTGAATGAGTGAAGGTGTGTGTAGACGTAGGAATCAGTGAGTGCGTATGTAGTAACTAGTATTGGTGTGTCAATGGTTTCAAAAATTATATTCTGTATTTAACACTGGGTGAAACAGAGGTTATATTAAAATGTGAGGAGATGCATTGTATTGTCACATGAATGATATCATCAGTGATGTGGTCATTGATGTCAAATGAGATGTCATCAGTGATGTCATCAGTGATGTCATTTGAGATGTCATCAGTGATGTCATCAGTGATGTCACTGACCATGTCATGAATGATGTAATATGTGACATCATCAGCAGTGGATTGCAGGTGCGCGATATATAGTTAGTGCAACTAACTATATATGGAATTTCAATGGTTTTGTGTGAGTAAAATAAGGTTTTTTAAATGCTAATTCCTAACTATATATGGTCTATAACCTATGGTTTTTTCAGTGAATTTTCAAGGTTTTGTAAATGCTAATTCCTAACTATATATGGTCTATAACCTATGGTTTTTTCAGTGAATATATATATATATATATATATATATATATATATATATATATATATATATATATATATATATATATATATATATATATATATATATATATATACATTTGATTGTGAGTCTGTCACCAGCCATGGCATACTCAATATAATCCTGGCTTATGGCAGCACCCAACATGTGGCATATTAAAATAATTTGTGCCATAAAGAAAGAACACCCATAGCAAAATGCTGGCTCTGGCATACTAAAAATAGTTCTTGGCCTAGGGTCATCTCTGGAATAATGTATTCTTCTGAGGAAGGATAAGATTTCACTTGTAGAAATCTACCAATTTCCCCACTTCAAAATCGGGTGTGGTACTGCAGTGGGATATATGACGTTACAACGCATACTTTTACCACGCCTACCATTACCACGCAATTTTTACAACGCAGGATCCATTACAACGAAGTACCATTACCATGCATGTATTTACAACGCATATACCTTTACAACGCATACAATTACAACGTAAGTATTGGTAAGTATATAATATTTTTTAAAATTTAATTTAATTAAAATTAATATAATGTAATTTAATTTAATGTAATTTAATTAATTTAATTTAATTTAATTTAATTTAATTTAATTAATTTAATTTAATTTAATTTAATTTAATCAATTTAATTTAATGTAATTTAAATTTATTTATATTTAATTTTTACCCTGTACCCTTTTACCCAAAAACCCCAAACTGACCCTGAACCCTAAAAATACCCCTTTACCCAAAAACCCAAAACTGACCCTGAACCCTAAAAATACCCCTTTACCCAAAAACTGAAAACTGACCCTGAACCCTAAAAATACCCCTTTACCCAAAAACCCAAAACTGACCCTGAACCCTAAAAATACCCCTTTACCCAAAAACCCAAAACTGACCCTGAACCCTAAAAATACCCTTTTACCCAAAAACCCAAAACTGACCCTGAACCCTAAAAATACCCCTTTACCCAAAAACCCAAAACTGACCCTGAACCCTAAAAATACCCCTTACCCAAAAACTGAAAACTGACCCTGAACCCTAAAAATACCCCTTTACCCAAAAACTGAAAACTGACCCTGAACCCTAAAAATACCCCTTTACCCAAAAACTGAAAACTGACCATGAACCCTAAAAATACCCCTTTACCCAAAAACTGAAAACTGACCCTAAACCCTAAAAATACCCCTTTACCCAAAAACTGAAAACTGACCCTGAACCCTAAAAATACCCCTTTACCAAAAAACTGAAAACTGACCCTAAACCCTAAAAATACCCCTTTACCCAAAAACTGAAAACTGAGCCTGAACCCTAAAAATACCCTTTACCCAAAAACCCAAAACTGAGCCTGAACCCTAAAAATACCCCTTTACCCAAAAACCCAAAACTGACCCTGAACCCTAAAAATACCCCTTTACCCAAAAACGTAAACTTATAATATTTTTAATAAAATGATATACTTACCAATACTTACGTTGTAATGGTATGCGTTGTAAAGGTACATGCGTTGTAAATACATGCGTGGTAATGGTATGCGTTGTAATGGATCCTGCGTTGTAAAAAATGCGTGGTAATGGTAGGTCGTTGTAAAAGTTGCGTGGTAAAGGTTGTATACCACTGCAGTGTGGCAGAAGGGGCAGCTGCTGTTTATGGCTGATGCCTTCCCTGCTTTTGCCAACCTTCATACTGCCCAGTAAATGATTCATAAAGTAGGTAGTGCCCTAAATGTTTCCTTTGGCTTAAATCAGACAAGTTCAAAGAGTTCTTGGCTTCCTCCAGTCCTGCACAGCAATAAGTAGCCGAGTTCCGTTTTCTTCAGAAGCATTCCAGCCATCCTTTTGCTGGCAGTACTCCAGGATAGTACTAGGTTCAGCGGAAACATAGGGCTTCTAGTGGATCCCTTCTTCAATGAAGCTAAATTGAAGAAAGGCTTCTATCATGGTTTAGACAGCAAGCGTATATCACAACCCACCTTTATTTTTTTTGCTAATTTGAGTGCTTCATATAAAGCTCTGTACTAGCAATTGTCCTAAATGGATCAGTGTGAAAAAGGATCTGTCCTCAGCACAGGTTTGAATGCCTTATTATTTCACTTAAACTAGCTCAGGCACACAATGATTCATGAGTCATAAGTGTCAATTCAAAAAGAGGTTACACGATTCTCATTGCAATTTCGACCTTTTTTGGACAAATCACAATTTACATTTCTTTTTGATTAATATTGCTGCTACCTTTTTTTGAGATCCCCCTGTATTTATCTCTTGAAACATGTTTGCTGCATCATGACTTTTATTGGTCAGGGCAGTTTCAAGGCTGCTTGTGTCCCTGCCAGGCCCTCATGCCAGTCCTATATTAACATGGGCTAAACTGCGAAAACGGCCACACCCTCTATGTCGAGCACACATGGCAAGGGACTGTTATCATGCTTTTGGCCACAGCAGAGGATAAACACCATAGAATGTTCAATGAGATTGCACATGGCCATAGTTAGTCCCCCAAAAAAGATTTCAATAACGTCAGTAGGCGGTCGGTCTGTGAATAGCATGTTTTTTTGCACATTGCACATTACATATTTTTTAAAGCAGGCTGGTTTTCGGGATTAATCACTTTTAGAGTGTTTTTACTGCTGTAAGATAAAGTTGTACTACTGCTCATAATGTCAGGGCACCTGCGACGTGGGAGCGGTGTTGTTACCTGGGAGGGGAGGAAAAGGAGCCTTGTGGTTCAGACAGATAGAAACGCCATTTTTTAATTAGTTCATCCTCTAGTGGCTGCCGGGGCTCATGTTTAACCCCTTCGCTGCTAGGCCTTTTCTCCTCCTGTTCGAAGACCTTTTTTGGCGATTTGGGGTAGTGCGCGTTTATGCCCCTGTAACTTTTTGACCACACCAAATTTGCCTCCTTTTCTTCCAACATCATGTGGATTCTAAAGGTGCCCAGGGTTTGTGGATACCCTTGGAGGGGTCCCGGAAATTAAGCAAAATACAGTAAAAAAAAAATTTGGAAAAATTGGAAAAACGGGTTGCAAATGAAAGCCACTGGGTTTTTCCCTGCAAATGTTATTCAAAAAGGGTTTGTGGGGCTGAAATCAAAATCTTCCCAGCTTTTAGGAAATGGCAGTCTTTTGTCAGAGAACCAACATTTTTCACACAGTTTTGGCATTTTTCTGGGACATAGCCTATTTTTGCTATTTTTAGAGCTTTCAACCTCCTTCCAGTTAATGGTAGAAATGAGTTTGAAAGCAATAATGGATCCTGGAAAGCTATACATTTTTGAAAAGTAGACAAAATTCTGAATTCAGAAAGGGGTCATTTGTCTAAATCCATGAAGGTTTATTTATAGAAACTAACAGTTAGATATTGGAATAATTAAAAATTAGTTGAAAAAAACAGCCTTTTGTCTCAACGTTTTCACCTGTAACTTCTTGTAATTTTGACAGCTGTTTGAAAGCAATATACCGTTACATCTGTTTGACCTTCTTGGTTGTGGGGATATATAGGACTTGTAGTTTCACTAAGAACCCGACAAACCCAGAGCCAAAAATTGAGCAGCAACTTGCAATGGTATTTTATTATGTACTGGGTATAGAGCACTTATTCTTTGAAAATGTGTACATGGCAACATCGGTATGAAAGACACCTATGTATTTCTGAATTGGGTACAGTTTATAGAGTTTAGAAACAGTATATATTTGCACATTTTCAAAATTGGGAATACTCATACTAGCATGAGAATTATTGGTCATATTTCAAAAAGATTTTTTTTTACACAATGTCTTTCATTGGGAAGGGAGAAATGCATAAAAACTCAATATGTAATATCAGTTGATTTACAAATCTAAATTACCCTAAGTCTCCCGATAAAAACTGTACCTCACTTGTGTGGGTCGGCATTGTGCCTGCGACAGTACACGGCGCAAAATGCAACGTGGTCATACCTCGGTTTTGCAGTTAAAAATTGACCCTTTTATGGCAAAGTGCCTATCTGTAGTTTTTGCACCCTAGCTCTGCCGGCACCTAGGGGAACCTAGCAAACCTATACATTGTTGAAAACTAGACACCCAGGGGAATTCAGGATGGGGTGACTCGACTGCCTCCCACCAGGTTCTGATACCCAGAATCCCTTGCAAACCAAAAAATTGGGAGAAAAAAAGCATTTTCCTCACATTTCTGTGGTGGAAAGTTCTGGAATCTGCGTGGATCAACAGATTTCCACCCACCCCCGTTCCCCAAAGTCTTATGAGAAAAATGGTACCTGACTTGCCTGGGTCTACCTAGTGCCTGCGACAGGAAACGGCGCAAAACGCAACGTGGTCGCACCTCAATTTCCCAGTCAATACTGGCCCTTTTTTGGCAGAGTGCCTACCTGTAGTTTTTGAACCCTAGCTCTGCCGGCACCTAGGGAAACCTAGCAAACCTATACATTTTTTAAAACTAGACACCCAGGGGAATTTAAGATGGGGTGACTCGACTGCCTCCCACCAGGTTCTGATACCCAGAATCCTTTGCAAACCTAAAACATTGGGGAAAAATACGCATTTTCCTCACATTTCCGTTGTGGAAAGTTCTGGAAGCTGCGTGGATCAACAAATTTCCACCCACCCAGCGTTCCCATAGGTCTCTCGAGAAAAATGGTACCTCACTTGCCTGGGTCTGCCTAGTGCCTGCGACAGGAAACAGCGCAAAACGCAACATGGTCGCACCGAAATTTCGCAGTGAAAACGGGCCCTTTTTTGGCAAAGTGCCTACATTTCGTTTTTGAACCCTAGCTCTTCTGACACCTAGGGAAACCTAGCAAACCTATACATTTTTGAAAACTAGATACCCAGGGGAATTCAGGATGGGGTGACTCAACTGCCTCCGACCAGGTTCTGTTACCCAGAATCCCTTGCAAATTTAAAATATTGACAGAAAAAACGCATTTTCCTCACATTTCTGTGGTGGAAAGTTCTGGAATCTGTGTGGATCAACGAATTTCCACCCATCCAGTGTTCCCCCAGGTCTCCCGAAATAAATGGTACCTCACTTGCCTGGGTCTGCCTAGTGCCTGCAACAGGAAACAGCGCAAAACACAACATGCTCGCACCGCAATTTCGCAGTGAAAACGGGCCCTTTTTTGGTAAGTGCCTACCTTTTGTTTTTGGACCCTAGCTCTGCCGGCATCTAGGGAAACATAGCAAACCTATACATTTTTTAAAACTAGACACCCCGGGGAATTCAGGATGGGGTGACTCAACTGCCTCCCACCAGGCTCTGTTACCCAGAATCCCTTTCAAAGGTAAAAATGTGACAAATAAACGCATTTTCCTCACAATTCTGTGGTGGAAAGTTCTGTAATCTGCATGGATCAACTAATTTCCACCCACCCCGCGTTCCTCCATGTCTCCCAAAAAAAATGGTACCTCACTTGCCTGGGTAAGCCTAGTGCCTGCGACAGGAAACAGCGCAAAAACGCAACGTGTTCGCACCACAATTTCGCAGTGAAAACGGGCCCTTTTTTGGCAAAGTGCCTACCTTTCGTTTTTGAACCCTAGCTCTGCCGGCACCTAGGGAAACCTAGCAAACCTATACATTTTTGAAAACTAGACACCCAGGGGAATTTAGGATGGGGTGACTCAACTACCTCCCACCAGGTTCTGTTACCCAGAATCCCTTGCAAAGCTAAAACATTGACAAAAAAACGCATTTTCCTCACATTTCTGTGGTGGAAAGTTCTTGAATCTGCGTGGATCAACAAATTTCCACCCACCCGTGTTTCCCCAGGTCTCCCAAAAAAAAAGGTACCATTTTTGCCTGGGTCTGCCTAGTGCCTGTGACAGGAAACAGCGCAAAATGCAACGTGTTCGCACCGCAATTTCGCAGTGAAAACGGGCCCTTTTTTGGCAAAGTGTCTACCTTTGGTTTTTGAACCCTATCTCTGCCGGCAACTAGGGAAACCTAGCAAACCTATACATTTTGAAAAACTAGACACCAAGGGGAATTCAGGATGTGGTGACTCAACTGCCTCCCACCAGGTTCTGTTACCTAGAATCCCTTGCAAAGCTAAACAATTGACAAACAAAACGCATTTTCCTCACATTTCTGTGGTGGAAAGTTCTGGAATCTGTGTGGATCAACAAATTTCCACCCATCCAGTGTTCCCCCAGGTCTCCCGAAAAAAATGGTACCTCACTTGCCTGGGTCTGCCTAGTGCCTGCAACAGGAAACAGCGCAAAACACAACATGCTCGCACCGCAATTTCGCAGTGAAAACGGGCCCTTTTTTGGTAAGTGCCTACCTTTTGTTTTTGAACCCTAGCTCTGCCGGCATCTAGGGAAACATAGCAAACCTATACATTTTTGAAAACTAGACACCCAGGGAAATTCAGGATGGGGTGACTCAACTGCCTCCCACCAGGCTCTGTTACCCAGAATTGCTTTCAAAGGTAAAACCTTGACAAACAAACGCATTTTCCTCACAATTCTGTGGTGGAAAGTTCTGGAATCTGCATGGATCAACAAATTTCCACCCACCCCGCGTTCCCCCAGGTCTCCCAAAAGAAATGATACCTCACTTGCCTGGGTAAGCCTAGTGCCTGCGACAGGAAACAGCACAAAAACCCAACGTGTTCGCACCACAATTTCGCAGTGAAAACGGGCCCTTTTTTGGCAAAGTGCCTACCTTTCGTTTTTTAACACTAGCTCTGCCGGCACCTAGGGAAACCAAGCAAACCTATACATTTTTGAAAACTAGACACCGAGGGGAATTTAGGATGGGGTGACTCAACTGCCTCCCACCAGATTCTGTTACCCAGAATCCCTTGCAAACCTAAAAAAATGTCAAAAAAACGCATCGTCCTCACATTTCTGTGGTGGGAAGTTCTGGAATCTGCTTTGATCAACAAATTTCCACCCACCCCGCGTTCCCCCAGGTCTCCCAAAAAAAATGGTACCTCACTTGCCTGGGTAAGCCTAGTGCCTGCGACAGGAAACAGCGCAAAAACGCAATGTGTTCGCACCACAATTTCGCAGTGAAAACGGGCCCTTTTTTTGCAAAGTGCCTACTTTTTGTTTTTGAACCATAGCTCTGCCGGCACCTAGGGAAACCTAGCAAACCTGTACATTTTTGAAAACTAGACACCCAGGGAAATTCAGGATGGGGAGAATCAACTGCCTCCCACCAGGTTCTTTTACCCAGAATCCATTGCAAACCTAAAAAAGTGTCAAAAAAATGCATTTTCCTCACATTTCTGTGGTGGAAAGTTCTGGAATCTGTGTGGATCAACAAATTTCCACCGACCCCGCGTTCCCCAAGGTCTCCCGAATAAAATGATACCTCACTTGCCTGGGTCTGCCTAGTGCCTGCGAGAGGAAACAGTGCAAAACGCAACGTGGTCGCACCGCAATTTCGCAGTAAAAATGGGCCTTTTTTTGGCAAAGTGCTACCTTTGAATTTTGAACCCTAGCTCTGTTGGCATCTAGGGAAACCTAGCAAACCTATACATTTTTGAAAACTAGACACCCAGGGGAACTTAGGATGGTGTGACTCAACTGCCTCCCGCCAGGTTCTGTTACCCAGAATCCCTTGCAAATCTACAAAATTGACAAATAAAAACGCATTTTCCTCACATTTCTGTGGTGGAAAGTTCTGGAATCTGTGTGGATCAACGAATGTCCACCCATCCAGTGTTCCCCCAGGTCTCCCGAAAAAAATGGTACATCACTTGCCTGGGTCTGCCTAGTGCCTGCAACAGGAAACAGCGCAAAACACAACATGCTCGCACCGCAATTTCGCAGTGAAAACGGGCCCTTTTTTGGTAAGTGCCTACCTTTTGTTTTTGAACCCTAGCTCTGCCTGCATCTAGGGAAACATAGCAAACCTATACATTTTTAAAAACTAGACACCCAGGGAAATTCAGGATGGGGTGACTCAACTGCCTCCCACCAGGCTCTGTTACCCAGAATTGCTTTCAAAGGTAAAAAATTGACAAACAAACGCATTTTCCTCACAATTCTGTGGTGGAAAGTTCTGGAATCTGCATGGATCAACAAATTTCCACCCACCCCGCGTTCCCCCAGGTCTCCCAAAAGAAATGATACCTCACTTGCCTGGGTAAGCCTAGTGCCTGCGACAGGAAACAGCGCAAAAACACCAAGTGTTCGCACCACAATTTCGCAGTGAAAACGGGCCCTTTTATGGCAAAGTGCCTACCTTTCGTTTTTGAACCCTAGCTCTGCCGGCACCTAGGGAAACCAAGCAAACCTATACATTTTTGAAAACTAGACACCGAGGGGAATGTAGGATGGGGTGACTCAACTGCCTCCCACCAGATTCTGTTACCCAGAATCCCTTGCAAACCTAAATAAATGTCAAAAAAACGCATCGTCCTCACATTTCTGTGGTGGGAAGTTCTGGAATCTGCTTTGATCAACAAATTTCCACCCACCCCGCGTTCCCCCAGGTCTCCCAAAAAAAAGGTACCTCACTTGCCTGGGTAAGCCTAGTGCCTGCGACAGGAAACAGCGCAAAAACGCAATGTGTTCGCACCACAATTTCGCAGTGAAAACGGGCCCTTTTTTTGCAAAGTGCCTACTTTTTGTTTTTGAACCCTAGCTCTGCCGGCACCTAGGGAAATCTAGCAAACCTGTACATTTTTGAAAACTAGACACCCAGGGAAATTCAGGATGGGGAGAATCAACTGCCTCCCACCAGGTTCTGTTACCCAGAATCCATTGCAAACCTAAAAAAGTGTCAAAAAAACGCATTTTCCTCACATTTCTGTGGTGGAAAGTTCTGGAATCTGTGTGGATCAACAAATTTCCACGGACCCCGCGTTCCCCAAGGTCTCCCGAATAAAATGATATCTCACTTGCCTGGGTCTGCCTAGTGCCTGCGAGAGGAAATAGTGCAAAACGCAACGTGGTCGCACCGCAATTTCGCAGTAAAAATGGTCCTTTTTTTGGCAAAGTGCTACCTTTGAATTTTGAACCCTAGCTCTGTTGGCATCTAGGGAAACCTAGCAAACCTATACATTTTTGAAAACTAGACACCCAGGGGAACTTAGGATGGTGTGACTCAACTGCCTCCCGCCAGGTTCTGTTACCCAGAATCCCTTGCAAAGCTACAAAATTGACAAAAAAAATGCATTTTCCTCACATTTCTGTGGTGGAAAGTACTGGAATCTGCGTGGATCAACAAATTTTCACACACCCCGCGTTCCCCCAGGTCTCCCGAAAAAAATGGTACCTCACTTGCGTGGGTAGGCATAGTGGCTGCAACAGGAAAAGGCCCAAATCGTACGGTGGAGACTTAAAATTAACCTATAGCAAAACTACATTATTTTTTTGGGGGAGGGCACCTGAGTTTTTGGCCCGGGGCTCGGTGGCAAACTTGGGAAACTACCAAATCAAAACAGTTCTGAAAACTAGACACCCAGGGGAGTTGAGGGAGGTATGGCATGCGTGGGTCCTCCAACGTTTTACTACCCAGAATTCCTTGCAAACCTTAAAATTAGGTAAAAAAAAAATCACTTTTCCGTAGTTTTTTGCGTGGGATCTCCGTGCCGGCACAAATGTCCTACCTCCCTGCGTTCCCCTTGTTCTCCCGAGTAAAATGATACCTCACTTGTGTGAGACAAAAGCGATTTTATTTGCGAAATTTGAGGTTTGCAGTGGATTCTGGGTAGAAGAATGATGAGGGACCCACGCAAGCCATAACTCGCTGCACTCCCCCGGGTCTCTAGTTTCCATAAATGTATGGTTTAGGTATGTTTCCCTACATGGCCGCCGAGCCCCGGGCCAAAAATTCATGGGAACCCCCTTGCAAAACCAGGTTGGTTTGTGATAGGTAATTTTGATGTCGTCTCATTAGGTTTTGGGCCCTTGCCTGTTGCGGGTCCTTGACCCACCAACGCGAGTGAGGTATCATTTTTATCGGGAGACCTGGGGGAACGCTGGGTGGGATGAAATTTGTGGATCCATGTAGATTCCAAAACTTTCCCACACAGAAATTTGAAAAAAAAGTGATTTTTTTCTGCTAAATTTGAGTTTGCATGGGATTCTGGGTAGGAAAACGTTAGGGGACCCACGCAAGTCATACTTCGCTGGACTCCCCCGGATGTCTAGTTTTCAGAAATTTGTGGGTTTGGTAGGTTTCCCTGAATGGCCGCCAAGCCTGGGGCCAAAACTCATGGGACCCCCCTTGAAAAACCAGGGTATTTTGTGTTAGGTAATTTTGATGTTGCCTCAATAGGTTTTTGGCCCTTTCCTGTCATGGGCACTAGGCCTACCCACACAAGTGAGGTACCATTTTTCTTGGAAGGCTTTGGGAACCATGGAATGGGTGGAATTTTGTGGATTCACGCAGATTCCAGAACTTTCCAACACAGAAATGTGAGGAACATTTGTTTTTTTGGACACATTTTTAGGTTTGCAAGGGATTCTGGGTAACAGAACCTGTTGAGAGCCAGTCAAGTCACCCCATTCTGGATTTTCCTGTGTGTCTAGTTTTCAAAAATGTACAGGTTTGCTAGGTTTCCCTATGTGGCGGCTGCGCTAGGGCCCATAATCCACAGGTAGGCATATTGCTAAAAACAAATCCGTGCCTAGTCTGCTTTCTGCTGCCCTGGGGGGAAGATTTCGGGGCTTGGGTTGCCCCAATATGCCCCAAAGGGGGGCAGAAACATTGTGGCTATATTATTTGTGGGTTGGGGACATTGGTATGCCCATTCTGGGCAACCCCCACCCCCACACATAAAAAAGCCAGCATAATCGTTGGCATCAAGTGGGCTTTTTGCCCCCCCCCCCCTGGGGGGGGCAGATTCGGGGCTAGTGACCCCATCCTCTCTCCAGGGGGGCATAAAGGCTGTCATTGTTGCGGGTGGGGGCATTGGCATGCCCGTTTTGGGCAGCCCCCAACCTAAGAAAAATGTGCCCAAAAATCCTGTGTTTCTGGTGGGTTTTTTGCCCCCCCAGGGGAGGCAGATTGGGGCTACTCCCCCATCTGTCCCCGGGAGGGGCAGGAAGGCTGTAATTTTAGTGGGGGAGGTGGTGGGGCATGGGCATGCCAGTATTGGGCAGCCCCACCCTATTTAAAATTTGCCCCCCCAAAAATCCCTGGCGTCTAGTGGGATTTTTGCCCCCCCCGGCAGGGCAGATTGGGGAGTAATGCCCCCATCTGCCCCAAGGGGGGTCAGAAAGTCCACTAGACGCCAGGGAGCTTTTTGGGCAAATTTTGAATAGGGTGGGGTCTGCCCAAGATGGGCCTGCCAATGCCCCCACCCTAATAAAAATTTGCCTAAAAAAATCCCTGGTGTCTAGTGGGCTTTTTGCCCCCCCAGGGGCGGCAGAATGGAGGCTACTGCCCCATAAGCCCCCAGGGGGGGCAGGAAGGCTGTTATTTTTGTGGGGGAGGGGATGAGGGCATAGGCATGCCCGTTTTGGCAGCCCATCCAAATTCAAATTTCCCCGCAAAAAAATCGCTGGCGTCTAGTGGACTTTTTGCCCCCCCGGCGGGGCAGATTGGGAGGTAATGCCCCCATCTGCCCCCCAGGGGGGTCAGAAAGTCCACTAGACGCCAGGGAGTTTTTTGGGCAAATTTCAATTAGGGTGGAGTCTGCCCAAAACCGGCATGCCAATGCCCCCAACTTAATAAAAGTTTGCCCAAAACAATCCCTGGTGTCTAGTGGGCTTTTTGCCCCCCTGGGAAGGCAGATTGGGGGCTACTGCCCCATCTGCCCCCCAGGGGGGGCAGGAAGGCTGTAATTGTTGCAGGGAGGGGGTGGGGGCCCCCTCAAAAAATACCTGCCGTCTAGTGGGCTTTTTGCCCCCCCGTGCGGGGCAGATTGGGGGCTAATGCTCCCAACTGCCCCCCAGGGAGGGCAGAAAGTCCACTAGACGCCAGGGAGTTTTTTGGGCAAATTTTAATTAGGGTGGGGGCTGCCCTAAACGGGCATGTTAATGCCCCCACCCTAATTAACATTTGCCCAAAACATCCCTGACCTCTACTGGCCTTTTTGCCCCCCCATGGGCAGATTGGATACTAATGCCCCCAACTGCCCCCTCGGGGGGCAAAAAGGCTGTAATTTTTGTAGGGGAGTGTTAGGGGCATTGGCATGCCCATTTTGGGCATCCCACACCCTAATTCAGATTTGCCCCAAAATATCCCTGGCGTCTAGTGGGCTTTTTGCCCCTCCGAGGGTGCAGATTGGGGGCTACTGCCTCCATCTGCCCCCCGGGGGGGCAGAAAGGCTGTAATGGTGGTGGGGTGGGGGCATTGGCATGTCCGTTTCTGGCATCCCCCACCCTAAAAAAATTGCATGAAAAAAAATCCCTGGTGTCAAGCGGGCTTTCTGCCCCCCCAGGGGGGGGCAGATTGGGGGCTACTGCCCCCATCTGTCCCCCAGGGGGGGAAGAAGTCTGTAATGGTGGCGGGGGTGGGGGCATTGGCGTACCCGTTTCTGGCAGCCCCCACCCTAAAAAAAGTGCACGCAAAAAAATCCCTGGGCCATAGTGGGCTTTCTGCCCCCCAGGGGGCAAATTGGGGGCTACTGCCCCATCTGTCCTCCAGGGGGGGCAGAAAGTTATGTTATGTTATGTTATGTTATAGATTTTTATTATGCGCGCAGCTACTCCAGCTAAGGAGCGTCCTGGCGCATTGACGAGGAATAGCATGAGAAACATAACACAGCTAAAAGAGCCAAAAGGACCACTTTAAATACATAGCACATACTGAGGGTAAAAAAACTAAAACAGGAATGTTTTCAAGGCTTTCCTAAAATCCATAAGATCTTCTAACAGGCGCAGTTCCACCGGGAGGGAGTTCCAAGCTGATGCCGCCTTTACTCCAAAGGAACGGCCACCCATACGGCAAAGGCTATATCTGGGAACTACCGCCAGGGCCTGGCCCTGGGAGCGAAGAGTGCGCGTAGGGACATAAAAGAGAAGAGAGCCAGACAATATTTCAGGACCCATGCCTCTCAAGATCTTAAAGGCGAGGCAGAGTATCTTAAAAAGAATCTGCTTCCGTATTGGGAGCCAGTGTAGGGAACGGAGAACATTCGCGACCGAACAGAATTTAGAGAGGCCGACGATTGCCCTGGCTGCGGCGTTTTGTACTCGTTGTAATCGAGTAAGTTCGGCCTGATTGGCCCCGGCGAGAAGGGAACTCGCGTAATCCAAGCGAGAGATGACAGTAGCCTGGATTACAAGCTGTCTAGTTGGGGCATCAAAGTACTTAAGAACAGGTCATAAGCCTCTCAACAGACCGAAACAAAAAGCCGCTGTTCTTTTAGTGTGCCCTACTGGCATCCCCCACCCTAAAAAAATTGCATGAAAAAAAATCCCTGGTGTCAAGCGGGCTTTCTGCCCCCCCAGGGGGGGGCAGATTGGGGGCTACTGCCCCCATCTGTCCCCCAGGGGGGGAAGAAGTCTGTAATGGTGGCGGGGGTGGGGGCATTGGCGTACCCGTTTCTGGCAGCCCCCACCCTAAAAAAAGTCAGGCCTGAATCTATCCACACGCCCAGGTTTTTCAGCTCCAGGACCGGCACCGGGGATGGTCCCAGCTCACGTGGCCACCATTGGTCACCCCAAAGTTCCGCTCCCCTACCGACAACCATAACCTCTGTTTTAGTGGCATTCAGCTGGAGACAGTTTCCTGTCAGCCAGCTTGCCACCGCCTTCAATCCATCCTGAAACCTGGGGGCATCCACTTCTGCGTCCCCGCTGAGAGTAACCGCCAGCTGTGTGTCATCGGCATATGAGACCAATGTTAGGCCCCACTGCCTCGCGACATCAGCTAGCGGTCTCACGTAAAGATTAAACAACGTGGGGCTCAGCGAGGACCCCTGTGGGACCCCCATGGCCAGTGGTTGGAAGTTGGACTTGAAGGGAGAGATGGAAACACAGAAGGAACGATCGCCAAGGTAGGAGCGGAACCATTGCAGGGCCAGTCCACCGACACCTATCTCCTCGAGCCGATGCAGGAGGATGCTGTGCGAGACGGTATCGAAAGCGGCGCTGAGATCTAACAGTATCAGCGCCGCCGTCTGTCCAGCATCCAGCACCGCACGGAGATGTTCCACCATCACAAGAAGGGCGGTCTCCGTGCTGTGGCCAGCACGGAAGCCGTTCTGTGTGGGGACGAGGGCATTAGTTCGTGTGAGGTACTCCGACAGGGCCAAGTCCGTAATGGTGGCGGGGGTGGGGCATTGGCGTGCTCATTTCGGTCAGCCCCCACCCTAAAAAAAGGGCACAAAAAAAATCCCTAGTGCATAGTGGGCTTTCTGCCCCCCGGCGGGGCAGATTGGGGGGTTATGCCCCCATCTGCCCCCCAGGGGGGTCAGAAAGTCCACTAGACGCCAGGGAGTTTTTTGGGCAAATTTTAATTAGTGTGGAGTCTTCCCAAAACCGGCATGCCAATGCCCCCACTTAATAAAAATTTGCCCAAAACAATCCCTGGTTTCTAGTGGGCTTTTTGCCCCCCTGGGGGGCAGATTGGGGGCTACTGCCCCATCTGCCCCCCAGGGGGGGGCAGGAAGGCTGTAATTGTTGCGGGGAGGGGGTGGGGGCCCACTCAAAAAATACCTGGCGTCTAGTGGGCTTTTTGCCCCCCCCGGGCAGGGCAGATTGGGGGCTAATGCCCCCAACTGCCCCCCAGAGAGGGCAGAAAGTCCACTAGACGCCAGGGAGTTTTTTGGGCAAATTTTAATTAGGGTGGGGGCTGCCCTAAACGGGCATGATAATGCCCCCACCCTAATTATCATTTGCCCAAAACATCCCTGACCTCTACTGGCATTTTTGCCCCCCCCCGTGGGCAGATTGGATGCTAATGCCCCCATCTGCCCCCTCGGGGGGCAAAAAGGCTGTAATTTTTGTAGGGGAGTGTTAGGGGCATCGGCATGCCCATTTTGGGCAGCCCACACCCTAATTCAGATTTGCCCCAAAATATCCCTGGCGTCTAGTGGGCTTTTCTGGGAACTACCGCCAGGGCCTGGCCCTGGGAGCGAAGAGTGCGCGTAGGGACATAAAAGAGAAGAGAGCCAGACAATATTTCAGGACCCATGCCTCTCAAGATCTTAAAGGCGAGGCAGAGTATCTTAAAAAGAATCCGCTTCCGTATTGGGAGCCAGTGTAGGGAACGGAAAACATTCGCGACCGAACAGAATTTAGAGAGGCCGACGATTGCCCTGGCTGCGGCGTTTTGTACTCGTTGTAATCGAGTAAGTACGGCCTGATTGGCCCCGGCGAGAAGGGAACTCGCGTAATCCAAGCGAGAGATGACAGTAGCCTGGATTACAAGCTGTCTAGTTGGGGCATCAAAGTACTTAAGAACAGGTCTTAAGCCTCTCAACAGACCGAAACAACAAGCCGCTGTTCTTTTAGTGTGCCCTACAAAAGTCAGGCCTGAATCTATCCACACGCCCAGGTTTTTCAGCTCCAGGACCGGCGCCGGGGATGGTCCCAGCTCACGTGGCCACCATTGGTCACCCCAAAGTTCCGCTCCCCTACCGACAACCATAACCTCTGTTTTAGTGGCATTCAGCTGGAGACAGTTTCCTGTCAGCCAGCTTGCCACCGCCTTCAATCCATCCTGAAACCTGGGGGCATCCACTTCTGCGTCCCCGCTGAGAGTAACCGCCAGCTGTGTGTCATCGGCATATGAGACCAATGTTAGGCCCCACTGCCTCGCGACATCAGCTAGCGGTCTCACGTAAAGATTAAACAACGTGGGGCTCAGCGGGAACCCCTGTGGGACCCCCATGGCCAGTGGTTGGAAGTTGGACTTGAAGGGAGAGATGGAAACACAGAAGGAACGATCGCCAAGGTAGGAGCGGAACCATTGCAGGGCCAGTCCACCGACACCTATCTCCTCGAGCCGATGCAGGAGGATGCTGTGCGAGACGGTATCGAAAGCGGCGCTGAGATCTAACAGTATCAGCGCCGCCGTCTGTCCAGCATCCAGCACCGCACGGAGATGTTCCACCATCACAAGAAGGGCGGTCTCCGTGCTGTGGCCAGCACGGAAGCCGTTCTGTGTGGGGTCGAGGGCATTAGTTCGTGTGAGGTACTCCGACAGGGCCAAGTCCGTAATGGTGGCGGGGGTGGGGCATTGGCGTGCTCATTTCGGTCAGCCCCCACCCTAAAAAAAGGGCACAAAAAAAATCCCTGGTGCATAGTGGGCTTTCTGCCCCCCGGCGGGGCAGATTGGGGGGTTATGCCCCCATCTGCCCCCCAGGGGGGTCAGAAAGTCCACTAGACGCCAGGGAGTTTTTTGGGCAAATTTTAATTAGTGTGGAGTCTTCCCAAAACCGGCATGCCAATGCCCCCACTTAATAAAAATTTGCCCAAAACAATCCCTGGTTTCTAGTGGGCTTTTTGCCCCCCTGGGGGGGCAGATTGGGGGCTACTGCCCCATCTGCCCCCCAGGGGGGGGGCAGGAAGGCTGTAATTGTTGCGGGGAGGGGGTGGGGGCCCACTCAAAAAATACCTGGCGTCTAGTGGGCTTTTTGCCCCCCCGGGCAGGGCAGATTGGGGGCTAATGCCCCCAACTGCCCCCCAGAGAGGGCAGAAAGTCCACTAGACGCCAGGGAGTTTTTTGGGCAAATTTTAATTAGGGTGGGGGCTGCCCTAAAGGGGCATGATAATGCCCCCACCCTAATTAACATTTGCCCAAAACATCCCTGACCTCTACTGGCATTTTTGCCCCCCCGTGGGCAGATTGGATGCTAATGCCCCCATCTGCCCCCTCTGGGGGCAAAAAGGCTGTAATTTTTGTAGGGGAGTGATAGGGGCACTGGCATGACCATTTTGGGCAGCCCCCACCCTAATTCAGATTTGCCCCAAAATATCCCTGGCGTCTAGTGGGCTTTTTGCCCCTCCGAGGGTGCAGATTGGGGGCTACTGCCTCCATCTGCCCCCCGGGGGGGCAGAAAGGCTGTAATGGTGGTGGGGGTGGGGGCATTGGCATGTCCGTTTCGGGCATCCCCCACCCTTAAAAAATTGCACAAAAAAAAATCCCTGGTGTTAAGTGGGCTTTCTGCCTCCGCGGGGGGGGGCAGATTGGGGGCTACTGCCCCCATCTGTCCCCCAGGGGGGGAAGAAAGTCTGTAATGGTGTCAGGGGTGGGGGCATTGGCGTACCCGTTCGGGCAGCCCCCACCCTAAAAAAAAGTGCACACAAAAAAACCCTGGGCCATAGTGGGCTTTCTGCCCCCCAGGGGGCAAATTGGGGGCTACTGCCCCATCTGTCCTCCAGGGGGGGCAGAAAGTCTGTAATGGTGGCGGGGTTGGGGCATTGGCGTGCCCATTTCGGTCAGCCCCCACCCTAAAAAAAAGTGCACAAAAAAAATCCCTGGTGCATAGTGGGCTTTCTGCCCCCCGGGGGGCAGATTGGGGGCTACTGCCCCCATCTGTCCCCAAGGGGGGGCAGAAAGTCTGTAATGGTGGCGGGGGTTGGGGGCATTGGCTTGCCCATTTCGGGCAGCCCCCACCCTAAAAAAAAGTGCACACAAAAACATCCCTGGTGCTTTTTATGGGCTTTCTGCCCCCCGGGGGGGCAAAATGGGGGCTACTGCCCCCATCTGTCCCCCAGGGGGGGCAGAAAGTCTGTATTGGTGGTGGCGGTGGGGGCATTGGCGTGCCCATTTCGGGCAGCCCCCACCCTAAAAAAAAGTGCACACAAAAAAATCCCTGGTGCATAGTGGGCTTTCTGCCCCTGGGGGGGCAGATTGGGGGGCTACTCCTGCATCTTCTCCCCACGGGGGGCAGAAAGACTGAATACTATAAATGTATTTATGGGGGGAGTGACGGACCTTGCCCAAGGGGCCGATCCCCCCTCCCTGGTGTCTAGTGGGTGGATCCCTGCTTGGGTATCGCCCTCCTGGGGCGATCCCCAAGCAGGGATCCACTCGGGAGGGGTACCATTGGAAAGGGGAGATCCTCCCCTTTCCAGTGATACCTCTCCCGTCTTTCTACGTGCTCAGGGGACTGAGATAGCCCACTGAGCATGTAGAAAGTGAAACTGAAGTTTCGGTTTGTGTTCAATGACGACAGCGCGACGTGCGCGCTGATTGTCATTGAATAGAAACCAGGGAGGGGGCCTCGGGAGCTGGGGAAGCTCTTCCCCAGCTCCCAAGGTCACAGGGGTGAAAAGGAAATCCCTCTGCTGTCTGCAGCAGAGGGATTTCGTGCCCCTGGCCTCATGACGGAATGGTTCCGTCATCAGCACAGGAGCACCAATGCTCATGACGGAACCATTCCGTCATGAGCATGGAAGCGGTTAAAAACAGATATGCTGCACAGATGCACGCAGCGGCCTGCCGCCAGCATGTCCGCTGCTCCCGTCAGCATCCCAGAAATGTCCAGCACCAGCCACGCTGCTCGGGAGCACTCAGATGGTAAGATGTTCATTAGGTAGAGCAGAGACTTACCTGTGAGCCTTGCTCCGGCTACCAAATGTCAAATGTAGCCATGGATTCCCTCATCTAGGCTGAATGTTAGCTGCATAAATTGAGGCTTCCACCTCACTGTTTTGAGTGGAGAGCAAACTTGTTCCTCGGGCGGGTAAACTAGGAAGGTGCCACTCTAGTTCGTGCTACATTGATTAACGCATGTTTGATGCGAAAACACGCTAACAATATTTATGATC
The DNA here is from genome assembly GCF_964261635.1 of Lissotriton helveticus. NCBI lineage: Eukaryota > Metazoa > Chordata > Amphibia > Caudata > Salamandridae > Lissotriton > Lissotriton helveticus. Next base: position 532,912,096 of record NC_136067.1, read on the forward strand.
TTCTAGAGGAAGGTAGTCTTGATTTTTATGTATAACTGAAACTTGGCCATCTGATGGTTCTAATCCCTCTATTGCTAATTCCATTCCTAAGGGATTTAAAATGTACTGCCTGGAAGGGAGGGGTGTCGATCTGGCAGTTATCCTTGGATAGGATTGGTGCTGCTAAAGCTTAGAGGTGAAGGATCTGTTGGGTGGGCTTCTGCATTTCTTAATCACACCAGCACTCAGTAGCTGGAGTTTTAACTTACAGGCTGCCGTGACCGGCTGGCACTTTTCTGAAAGCTATTACCCATTTTACTCTAAGATACTCACATTTTATGCTCTTAGGTGATTTTATCTTACACCTGGACAATTTAACTGACACCAAGGCTTTAGATGTTAAAAGAAATGATGAACTTGCATGCCTTAAATCAATACATTGAGAAACTGACTCATCAAGGTGGTCATACACTGGATCAAGTCTGTGCTCCAATGTTATACAAAAAGAGCATACGCAGTCCCTGATTTGGTCAGATCACTATCAAATTAGATTTGCCTGGCAGCTTCCAGTAAAATTAGACCCGGCTCCAGGCAGGTTACCCATAGCAGGAAAGCTTTTAATAAGATAGATCCTTTGAAATTTGTGAATATTCTAAAAAAACATATTCCGGCCTTGTCAGATGTTCTTGAAGAAGATGTCACTAAGGGGCATATAATCAAGGACGGCATTAAAAATTATCGCCGGTTTAGCGGCAGAAAACTGCAGCTAAAGCGGCGATAATGGGCATGATAATATGCCCTTGAGAATTCCAATAGAAGTCCATGTTCTGGTGTGAACATGGGCTTCTATTGGAATTCTCCAGGGCATATTATCAAGCCCATTATCGCCGCTTTAGCTGCAGTTTTCTGCAGCTAAACCGGCGATAATTTTAACACCGTCCTTGATAATATGCCCCTTAATGCGATAACTGGATTGGAAATGCTACGTCGGAGCTAGCACCAAATTCTCCAGAGCAGAGTAAATAGAAGAATGCCTTCAAACCCGTGGTTCTCAGTCTCCCTTTAAACAGAAAAAAATGTTTTAAGGTGCTAAAAAGAAAATGGAGAAAGGAATACAATCTAGTGGATAAAGCGACATATAAAGTATCACCAAACAAATATTATGCCTCAATAACCAAATCTAAACAAGCCTACTATGAGGAGCGGATTTAAAGGGCAGGGAATAGATAAAAAGAAATGTTTTGAATAGTTAAGAATCTTAGGGCCCCATCAGTATGTGTCAATTCCCATTTGGTCTCGTCTGAATGGTGTGAAAAGCTTGCTAGTTTTTTTAATGCTAAGATTTTAGCGTTCAAGTCAGTTTGTCATTAGGTCAAATACCTGTTGTAGATTCCTTGATAAAACCACAAACCAGTATGTACTCATTTTCTAAGATAAAGCTGAGCACTTTTGAGACTATTTTTTTTTTATTGCTCTCTGCGGGCTCTGAAGGCCACTAAATCTGACTCTCCTACAGATCTGTGCCCCCCTAAATTACTGGCATTAAGGGATGACATTATCAATCCGGTGGCTAATTTAATCTTAAATACATCAATAAGGACAGCTACAGTCCCTAGCGTGTGGAAGCAGGCATTGATTCTTCTACTTATAAAAAAGCTGGGAGCAGATCTTGCCATTACGGCTAATAACAGGGCTATTTCCCTGTTACCTGCCCTATCTAAAATCTTAGAGAAACAGGTGAATATACAGCTGTCCAGCTTTTTTGAAGCAAATAACTAGCTTCACCCTAGTCAGTTAGGCCTTAGAGCCCGATATAGTACAGAAACAGCACTGGTGGAGGCATCAGAATATATTAGAGTAACCCTGGGTGCAGGGAAGTGGCTGTATTGATTATGCTTGACCTATCGGCAGCATTCGATACAGTACCCCACACAATGTTGTTGGATAGTCTTCAGGCTATTGGAGTTACAGGTCAGGCTCTGGAGTGGCTAATGTCATTCTTAGCTAACAGAAGCCGACAAGTTTGGATTCCTCCGTCCTCCGCCACTCCACATGAAGTATTTATGGGAATCCCTCAGGGCTCTTCCCTAAGCCCTACACCTTTCAATTTATATCTTATCCCTCTGGTTCAACTTGCAGAAGAAATGGGAATAAAAGTGATCTCATATGCGGATGAAACACAATTGGTTTTCTCTTGGGACAAGGGAGCTAAGCTGAAGGGCACACATATTAAATCGTGCCTACCTGCAGTCTTTCAATGCCAGCAACGGCTTAACTGAAATGCAATGAGGAGAAAACAAAAATTCTCTGCTTTGGGAAGATTCCACCAGATATCTGGCAAACCTTTTGGTCAGGCAACGCATCTCCTTGAGGACCCCGGAAAGATACAGTTACAAATCTGGGTGTTAAATTTGATAACAGGCGGTCCTTTAGGCCTCAAGTAAAAAATTTGGTAGGCACCTGTTATGTGATTATGAGGTCCCTAAATAGAGTTCTGCCTCTTCTATCCTTTTCAGCAAGGAAAATGGTCATCCAGGCACTGATAACATCCATAATCATTTATGGTACTGCATGATACTTTGGCTTACCAGGGTACCTAATGGACAAACTCCAAGCGATCCAGAATGCGGTGGCTTGGCTCTTGCTATATGTACCTATGCAAACACATATTATGCCACATCTGCGTGCATTTCATTGGCTTCCTATTAGGAAAATATTCAAAATTAAGGCTCTCGTATTGGTACACGATGCTTTATATCAAACAGGGCCCTCCTACCTCAGAACCAGATTCAGCTTTCATAACCCTACAAGACAGCTGAAATTGAACAATAAATCTCTGACAGAGATCCCAAGGATTCCAAAAGAAAGAGTAGGAGGAAGATCTTTACGGTACCTGGGGTCAACAGCATGGAAGCAGCTACCTGTGGAGCTGCGGATCATACGTTATATAGCAATGTTTAAGAAGAAACTTAAAGCCTGGTATTTGTGCAGGCCTAAGTCTTTTTATTTCTGACTTTGCTGCTTTTGTGTCGGGACACTTTTTGGAGTAATTGTGTACAAATAATGTTCTTTTGTTAGAGTGCCAAGAGCCGCATCTGGTAGACATGTCTAGCCTCAGTGTTAAAGTAAAGACCCTCCTGTAAAATGGAAATAGGACCCGTAAATTACAAAAAAGTAGTTTGCCATTCAGGCATCATAGCTGACATGTTAGAAATATGAATAGCAGCATCGATCTATCTGTGGTGCTCATTCCAACTGTCTTTTCACCAAATGATAGTCTTTCTCTCTTCTACACACACACACACACACACAAACACTAACAAACCCACACACATACAAACACTCACACTGACCACACCCATTCACAGACATCTGACACCTAGGGCAAGCAGGGAAAAGAGAGGCAGGAATTACACTGCAACATCCAGCTGTACACAGCTGATCTCTCTGTAAAGCAAGCCAGAGTAGGTTCAATGCAATGCCCTTAAACTGATTATCTAAATATTTGATTGATAAGCCCCAAAGAAAGGCACAAATGAAGACTTCCCCTTCCTGTAAGTTAGGGAAAAAGACTATAAAGAGTAGAATTGAAAACACCAAGATAGTCATCACAGGATTTACTGTCTGGGGAGAGGAGGACAGAAGATAAAGACTTAATATGCTCAACCAGGACATTCATTAAAACTTGAGGCATCTCTTCACAAATAAAGATAAAGTTCATCTTCTTAAAGCACTTGTGTCCGAGCATTTTGTAGCCTCACCAAGCTAAAAATGTAACTTAATCAGAGATGTTGACGGTGCAAGATTCATTGCAAAGTAATTCCAGAATCTGTGGGCATTGTTTTCACAAAGGTTTTGTTAACTCAGTACACCATCAAGGAGCTTTCGTTCACCAGTGTACCATTCCTCGTAATTCCCTGTCTCGTATCCTTGACCAATCATGTTACACCTTCTCCCCATTTTCTACAGGGGTTTTGCTAACAGTGGTAAGAATACAGGAGACTAGAAGGAACCTGAATAAAATATGACCCCCCTTAATGAAAGACTGGGCCCCCATCAAAAAGGTATTACTAGTTCATTACTCCTATGATAACGTCTCCTTTTGAGGTTAAACACACGTGTAGTGCAATGGCGGCTGGCACGGATCGGGGGTGGTGAGGCAGAGGGTGGGGATTAATCACAAACACATGCAAACACATGCACACTTTCTATCAATACTACTTCACCGCAATGACAGACGTGGTATTCTTCTACTACTTTAAATTCCAAGGTGGATGATTAAGCTGGTAATGTACTTAAACTTGCAGAAGTGGAAAAGCGGACTTTAAATGATCTTATAAAAGAGATTTGTTGGACCTGGCACTTTCTGAAGGGTCAACCCCAAACTTTTTGTCTTCACCCTCCTGTTTTTAACTCATTTTTTCAGCTTCTAGGACCATGTGCACTTTACCACTGATACCCAGTGTTAAGTGCTGGTGCTCTCTCCTTTAAACATGCTAAAATTGGCTTACACCTAATTAGCACATTTAATGTACATGTACGTCCTTAATAAAGTGGTCTTACATGTACCCCCAGAGCCTATAAATTAAATGCTACTAGTGGGTTAGCAGCACTGTTTATGGCACATACTTAAGTAGCCTTTTAAATCTGCCTCAGGCATGCCATTGTAGCCTATTTCTGCAGTATCAACTCCAATTTTGACCTGGCAAATAAACATTTGGCCAGGCCTAAACCTTCCATTTCAATACACATACACCACCCCTAGGGTATGCCCTAAGCAGCCCATTGGGCAAGTTGCAGTGTATTTAACAAGTTGAACATGTACTTTTAAGTTTTACATGTCCTGGTAATGAAAAACTCATCATTGGTTGTGTGATGGCACTCCACTAATGGGCAAAATAGTGAATAATAGTCTGGTATTAATATCAGTAGCTAAAAAAGTTTGCAGTGTCTGTTCGATGTTTAACCCTAATCAAAGCAAACACCCTCCCTTTAATCATTCCTTAACGAGATGCCTTTTTCATGGCAATAAAAAAAAACATTAATCTGATTGCACATTATGAAGAACAGTAATTAAAATTAAAAGATTGGGTATTATCAAGTCATATTTTAATTAAGATAAAATAAAGCATGTTTGTATTCTGCTTATGAAATCCTTCAAAGAAGTACCATACTCATGTATTGCTTTGGTTATAATAACACACCTTTTCAGGGCTGCCTACAAAGAATACTGCAGTTACAGTATTTCAGAAAAAAAGACATCTTCCTCATGTTGCACCAGAGAGTGCGACAGTCCGGCCCTAATATTGTTTTTATAGTGTAAACTTGTTTAATTAATGGATACATCAGGATATGTTTTATTCCATCCTGACATAAAGCTTTCCTGAGTTCCTGCAACAGTTCCTATATAATGAGCTCGGACATAAGACTCGCCTAGATAACCTGTTGTAGAATGCTCTAGAAGTGGACTATACAGAATTTGTGTATTACTGTTTATTTAGGAGGCCACTAAAAGCACTTTTCCAGTAGCCTGCAACAATTTCAGGAGGGAGGATGGATCCATTTCCACCTCTTTTCCATTTCAAGGTAATTCTTTATCTCTACACAGCTATTTATTGTACGCACTGCACTCAGCTGCTTAGCTATTTGTGCAGTTTACCAAGAGCATCCTTGATAATTGAGACTCCAACGATAGCAATTTAGCACCTAACCGCATTCGGAAGTAAGGGGCCGATTATGATGACGGTGGGACCACCACTGACAGCCTATCAGTGGCGGTCCCACCACCATAGGAACCATCTTATCCGCCCGCCATATTTTAATGGCGGGTAGATGGTTGGCGGTTAGCAAGACTGACCGCCAAGCATCGACGGGCACCTTGAGCCCGCCGGTGTGGCAGAGTGGGTTGAATTCCGTACCGTGGCAGCGTTTACAATGTCCCTTTCTGCCCACCTTTTCATGGCGGTTAACCCGCCATGAAAAGGCAAGTGGAAAGGGACTTTGGGGGCCCGTAGCCGGGCCTCATTCTCACCTGGCCCTCCGATATGGGTACTGGGGTGCACCTAGGGTGCCCCACTACAAATCCCTGCACCACGTGGCAGGAGCCACCTGGTGCCATCGCATGGTGCCACGTAGTGCAGGGATATGTCAGATGTCCCTATTTTGCACTGCGGCAGGTGCTGCTGCAAAGTTTAGGCATTGCAACTGCCATGGTGGTGGTCGCATCATAATGCCTATGTCGGGACCGCCGACATCCTGTCGGGCGGTCCCGTTTCAGATAGGGTACGTCCATCCGCCATCCTAATCAGACTCTAAGGGGTGTCCTTAGTAGACTTAACCCCTTCGGTGCTCATGACGGAACGGTTCCATCATGAGCGTCGGTTGGCCTGTGCTCATGACGGAACCGTTCCGTCATGAGTCCATAAGCCCAATGGAACGTTCAGCACAGCGCAGGAATTTGCGCCGCGCTGAAGAGGTTAAATTCGCTCCCATTAAGAAACTTGTCCCATTCATATTTTGAACTCTCTGGCCCTGGGACCTCTTCTCTGTGACTCCATCAACGCCTCTCTAAGGCAACCTTACGCTGAACTAATGCAAGGAGAACCCCACGCCTTCACCAGTTCTAAAGAAGGCTGACCTTGATCCAGGTAAAAGGTTATAGAACCATTATTTTATTCCCTGCATTTGCTAAAATTAAGGACAAATATCTGTAAAAGTGTCATGCACTTATTTCAGAGACCACATGGCTGTTGGCTTGGTCTGAGGAGCCTATCATGCAAGTCACAGCACAGAGGTTGCACTGGTGGCCTTACTTTATTTTCTCTGTGACACCAGAGACACTAACCTCCCAGCAGACATATTGTCGACTGACTTGTGCAAAGCATTCAATACGGTCAATCTTGCAATCCTTATCCACTACCCCACTGGCCATAAGCTGCTTTCCCATCTTGTTGTGCCTTATGTCCCATCCAGCTCTCAGGGATCTGGATGGTTATCTCGGCTAGAGATCCCACATCACGGGAAGCTTGGATGTGCTGGAGTTATTCTTTCAGGTTCTGGGCCATATGCTCAGGAATTCTCTTCCATTCGACCTTCGGTGGACTAAATCATTCGCCTTTTTTTCTAGAACATATTTATTCTGTTAAATGAAGCCTGACACTATTAAGGAGTCGATCATATTAACATACCGCTTTTTGCTTTTGTTTTTTTAAACTATTTTTTATTAATAACATGAGATCACATTAACAGCAGGGTTAGAAACATGTATATCAATACAGATTAATACATATTGAAAAGGCAAGAGCAAAATTAATTTCCAATGACAAAGTAAAAAGCCATTACACACAAATATAGCTTACTGTAAACAACCTGGCCTAATTTTTATACAGATACCTAAACGAATTCTCCCCAAATTTTTCCTAATTTATGTAATGCCTTTACACCCCAAGTTTTAGCTAAGGTATGTTCCATATTATATGTAACCCTAACTATAGCCCACCATTCTGCCGTCAATGGTGGATCTCGAGCAATCCATGCACGAGCAATAGTTAGCCTAGCACAAGCCACTATAACACTTATAAGTTCTCTCAGGTTATGGTCACAAAATTGTGGCCCCAGTAAAATGTCTATAGCCGTAAATGAGATATATCTTTTACGTTTCGGAGACATAATCCTTTCTATTCCACCCCAAAATGATAGTAATGATGGGCATGTATAAAACATATGCTCTAGATCAGCTGCATATAGGTCACATTTCGGGCATCTAGTCCTGTCATTACTTGAATTATTTGAATTAGTTACTGCCCATTTTGAAATACGTGCAGGGGTATAATAAAGAAAGCAGATAGTTCTATATGATTGTAACCTTAAGCTAGAGGAGTGAACTGTTTTTCTAATAGTATCACGTGCAAGAGATATTGAATTAGCAGTAATAGTAGACCCCAATTTCTGGCTCCAGCGTATAGCTAATTTCCCACAGTCACCTTCCTTTTGAGAATGACATTTTTTATATACAGAGCTGATCAATGATCTATCTTTTATTGAGTACATACATTCCCACATACTAGAGTAAGTCGGTTCAGTAAGTTTAAGGTTACGTTGAAAGTAATCTCTGATTTGATAATATTTAAAATGCATACTCTCGGTGACATTATACAGAAGTATAAGTTTGACAAACGTTCAAAAACCTGTTTTGTCATATAGATCCCCTAAGTATTTGATCCCACAATGTGCCCATTGTCTCCCTCCCCTATCATGAGAAATTCCAGGGAGGATTGGATTATCCCATAATGGTAGTTTAGGGTGATATATCGGTATTTGAAATTTGCTGGCAATAGCCTTCCAAATATATGCTATATCTCGTGCAGTCTTAAATTTGACCTGCTTAAAGTAGTTCGGATCGTTGATTCGGTATAAGAACATTTTAGACTCTGTTCCCAACATAAATGTGTAATAAAAAAAGGGTTCTTTATCAGGGTGTATAAACTACGGATACGCCCTAAAAATGCTGACCAGAAGTATGTTTGTTTTAAAATCAGGAAAGTCCAAGCCACCATTTACATATGGTAATTTGAGTGCTTCTATTGCATGACGTGCTTTTTTATAACCCCAAATAAAGCTACTTAGTATGCTGTCTAAACGCTTAAAAAAAGGTTGTTAATGCGCAGTGGAATAGACCGGAATAAATAAATAAACTTGGGGAGAATCTTCATTTTAATTCAATTAATTTTGCCAATTAAGCTAATTGGAACCTTGTGCCACATTTTTAGAGTAATGGCTGTCTCCTTTAGCAATAATTCATAGTTCAACGTGGCTGTCTCTTCTGGACATGCAGAAATTTTACCTCCCAGGTAAATGGCATTTGTACATACCCCCTGAATAGAGTCCTTTGGTTTGTAATGCACTATTATTTGAGTTTTATTAGTATTCAACCTGTAGCCAGATACTATACCGAACCTCCTAGCCTCCGTGATGATCCCTGTCATGGCCTCATCTATATTTGTAGAGTAGACCGCAATATCGTCTAGGTATACCGTCATCTTGAGAGTATCTAAACCAGATGAGAACGGAATTATATTTCTATTGTTTTATCATAAGGAGCCTTTATCCATTTCAAAAATAGGCCCTTAATGCCAATCCTGTTCAAAACAGCCCATAGATAGAACCCACCCCACACGGTCAAATGCTTTCTCAGCATCTAGTAGTATCATACCGAGTGGGGTGGATCTAACCCTGGCAGCATCATAGGCGATAAAAGCTGTGTTTAATGAGTTGTAGTGTCCCTACCTGGTACAAATCCGTGCTGCTGTGAAGATAGCAAAGTAGAGATTATTGGGGCAAGTTGATTTGCCAGTATTTTAGCAAATATCATTGCATCAGTGTTTATTAATGAAATTGGTCAATACGACCCACACTCGTCCGCCACTTTGCCCTTCTTTAGGAAAAATATAATTTGTGTAATTGTCCAAGACTCAGGGGCTTTTCCCCCTTGTCCCGTAAGTCCGATCACCTGGCTAAGTATAGGGGCTAGTTCCTCAATACAGTGTTTATAAAGTTCTACCGGAATCGAGTCTTCCCCGGATGATTTACCAGAGGGCAGAGAAGAAACTGCCAGTCTGATCTCTGCTAAAGTAATTTCTTTATTCAGCATATCCAGTTGATCATCGCTAATTCGGTTCACTGCATGGGTTATAGGCTTATATCACCAGTTCCTGGACAGCTTTCAGGGGTGTACAGATTTTTATAATATCTAGCAAACTGTTCCAGAATTTGAGGGGGACTGTTGTATAACGCGTTATCAGGGCCTTTATTAGTCCTAACCAGTGTTTTAGCCCTATTTTCTGCTACCTTGTAAGCTAGCACATTCTCTATAGTTTCCACACCCTCATACTGAGAGAGACGATATTTATGCAGTTTAATTAAGCTTTTTTCTCTGAGTGTTTGTTTTAGAGCGGACTTAGGATCAATTAGAGTATAGCCTAGCTCTTCTGCTTAGCTGAACGCTTGTAAGAGTGCGGCCGCCAATTGCTCCTATGCATGTAGTATTTTCGCTATAGTATCAGCTATATTCTTTTTATTCTCACAATTCTCACTAAAAATTTACTGCTGTGTAAAGCCCCTAATGCTGACTTTACAAGAATCCCATACCACGTTATGTGAAGCTGAGCCGAGATTGAATTCTAAAAAGTCTTCATTATGAGTTTTCTGCCGCCAAAGCAGTGATAATGTTAACGCCGTTCTTGATAATATGACCCTAGATTCTTGAAGTGCTTTACTCATTGACTGTTTTGCTGCTTGTGTCTTGGGTCTGCTGTACTTGAATAAATCCTCTTCTTCAAGCAACAAGGAGTCTCATCTTTATTTACTACAAGAAGCTTACTACATAATCCTTTTGAAAGATTCCACCAGTCCAATGAGAATGAATGGAAGTGTATTATTCAATTGGAGCTGATTAGATGCCGTTAAAATAAAACAAGATGGCAAATTAAGGGAAATGCCCAAAAATGATCTAAAGACACAGATTTCTGACGTTATGGCCTGTGACAATTATGCCATATGTTTAATTAATTTCACACCAGATGTTTAAGCTTCTCAAGCAAATCTGACTCACTCTCTGCATCCTTCAACCAAACTAACACGATGACCTTCAATCTCATTCCAAATGTGTTTAAGACTAACAAAATGAAAGGAAACTGAAGGTATTAAAATATATTTATTATGTATAAATCTATAACATATTTCACAGAAACATATACATATTATTATTGGTGTAGTTCATTTTGATTCGTACTAAAGGGTTTAGAAGACATCATGCTTTCTGTCAGCCTTAACATGTAGTTCAAGGATTAGAGAATAAAAGAGCATGGTTATTGTTTGCAAACTTGTTGGATTAAATACTGCGCAGTGGTAGGGTAAAATTTCCAAATATAATTAATGAAGGTAAAAGAATAATTAATAATTTTCAAAAAACAAGAAATAATAATCTTTGAAAACAAATTGGAACACAGGTGTGGGTTTAACATCGAAGGTAACTAGAAGTAACATCTAGGTCCAGATTTTCAAATACTTTGCGTCAGGTTTGCATTACTTTCTGAATGTAGACCCAATGCAAAGTGTTGGGTTGCTATTTACAAACCAACGCAACTCACGATTTGTGTTGAATTGTAACTCAAAGTAAGGCTGCTCTGCCTTGTGTTGCATTGGGTCATGGAAGAATTCCACTGAAGTTGCATGGACATTCCTGTGCATCCACCCAAGGTTTTTGATGCAAAACCATATCAACAAATAATGGTAGATATGGATTTGTGACAAAATCCTGTGCCTCTCTGAGAGTGTGATAACCAGGAGAAAAGTTGTTATGTATCCTCTTTTTGCCTCTTTGAATGTGTGCAGCATTGCATGGCACACACACACAAAGAGGATATTGCCTTTCAGCATAGCTTTTGAACTTCCAACACAAAATCATGCTGCCCACAACGCTTGGTGTATGCTTCTGCATTAGTGTATAGCAGCATTACATTCACCAGAGCAGGGAGAGAACAGAACAGTGCCTCTTCTTTTCAGATATGGCATGGTTCTACTCTCATGCATTCACGTGAAGCAGTACAGCAACTTCAGTTGCTATGTTTGGTTTATTTAATAATTAATGGACTCACACTGGATGTATCTTGATGTAGTCTCCAGAATGTCTTTATGTTTCGTGCCATACATCCGAGGGCATTAAGGGAGAGTACAGCTATAGGGACAGAGTTTGCTGTGGTTTAATCTTTAAATGGTCAACCGTTTGCTCCTGGCTCTGGTGAATATGTGTTTCTAGAGAAAAAGGATCTTTAAATATAATCTTTATTATTCCAGTTCTTCCTTTGTCATTCCATTCCTTACCTCAACAGGTGTGCCAGTTTGCATGACACTCACCAAGTTGTCCATTCTAAACAAAAAGCTAAAAGAAGTAGAATGTGGCGGAAGTGGGAATAATACATTTCAACCCCTCCGCAAACTTTGACTACTCTTGCTCTGACTGGAATGGCAATATTAAATTTTACCTTTCCGCAATCCAACACTTTCCCTACTTTTGCACAGACTGGAGTGGGAATAGTACATTTTATTTCTCCGAAATACAACACTTTCCCTGCTTTTGCACTTATTTGAGTGGGAATAGTAAATTGTATCCCTTTGCAATCCAACACTTTCTCTGTTGTTGCACTTATTGGGGTGGGAGTGGTCAATTTTATCTCTCTGTAATCTAAACATTTTCCTAGTGTTGTATTACTTGTAGTTCTTTGCAATACAATGTTTTTATCTATTTTTGCATTTATTATAGTGACAGTAGTAAATGTTGCTTTGTATGATGTAACAATTTTATATATTATTAGTATACAAATGTGTCTATTGTGTATAAATTGCAATGGGAATTTTTTATATGGATTAATTTTAAAATGTAATAATTTATTTCATGTTGTTTTAATTTATATCACTATGGTGTTGTTTATTTACAATAATATTATCTATGATTATTGAATTTGTTTTACTTGTAAATTGGAAAAAATATATTGCTGACTTGCAATATTGGATTTTAGTGAAATATATATGTTTGTTATATTTAAAATTATATAAATTATAATATACGTTAAGATTATTAGTTGTATAATACTTTTAACTAGATATCTGTTAAATGTAATATATATATATATATATATATATATATATATATATATATATATATATATATATATATATATATATATAAATATATTTATATATATTCACTGAAAAAACCATAGGTTTTAGGGGTGTTATAGTTAGCTGGACATTTCTCTCGTACAACACCATTGAAATTCCTCCGTAATAGTTAGTTGTGCTAACTATAACTCGCGCGCCCGCAATCCACTGAGGATGATGTCACATATTACATCATTCATGACATTTTCAGTGACATCACTGTTGATATCACTGATGACATCTCAAATTACATCACTGATGACATCATCCAGTGAATGTGGAATGCTTCTATATTTAAAAAGTTTAGTGATTAAACTGTGTGAATATCTGTATCACTCTGTCTCTTGTTGTGTAAACAACTGCATAAGTTGGTTACTACCTATGCAAAACTCTATATTAGTTTTTAATTAGTTAAGTGAGTATTTGTATGGGACAGTGAATGCGTATGTGGTTGGGTGGGAGGTGTGTGACTGTCAAAAGTAGTGTAAATAGTTGATTTAATAGGTATATCATGTTAAGGCTGCATCTGGAAACAGCTGTTTGGGGAGTGAATCTCATTATGGGTGTGTTGATGAGTAAGTATATTTCTCAATGATACATGTCTAACAATGTTGAAATATAAAAGGCACTGTATGGGACAGTTGGTGTATATAAATAAGTATATATAAGAATCAGTGGTTGTCTGACTAAATGTATGAAAAACGGTATACTTATAACAGTGATTTTATAACACACTAAGTATGAGTTACTTTCTACATCAACAACTACAGTTATGTTTGTATAAGTGTGTAGCTGAGCAAAAGTAAGTATGATGAGTTATTTGCATAAGTGAGTAGGATGACTCCATAAGTGAGTAGGATGTGTGCTGTTCTGTAATGTTGATATAGATGTATAAGAATATTTAATAGTGTTCTATTGATCTTTGTCAGCATGTATGAGTTAATATATAGGTAAGTGTTTAGATGTGTGTGTAGATCTACAAAATCACTGAGTGGGTTTTTAAAATCTTGTGTTGGTGTGTCAATGGTTTAAAAAATGGCAGTTTATATTTTATAGTGGGTGATGAACGGTTATACTAGTGTATGATGAGGTGTATCTTATTGTCACGTGGATGATGTCATCAGTGATGTCATCAGTGATGTCACTGACCATGTCATGAATGATGTAATATGTGACATCATCAGCAGTGGATTGCGGGCATGCAAGTTATAGTTAGTATAACTAACTATAACATTATAGTTAGTATAACTAACTATAATGGAGGAATTTCAATGGTTTTGTACGAGTGAAATGTCCAGCTGACTATAACACCCGTAAAACCTATGATTTTTTCAGTGAATTTCTAAGGTTTTTTAAATGCAAATCCCTAAATATAACATGTCTGAAACCTATGTTTTTTTCAGTGAATTTCAAAGGTTTTTTAAATGATAATTCCTAATTATAACATGTCTGAAACCTATGATTTTTTCAGTGAATTTCAAAGGTTTTGTAAATGACAATTTTTAAATGTATTATTACTTATATTTATTTATTTTTTATACTGATTTACTACATTATTTTTAACTATTTATTTTTTGATATTTTATTTTTTAAATGACATTATAATTACATTACGGAAATAATCTCAGTCTTGCCACATTACTATCGATTGGATCATATAAAGATATCCCCTTATTTTTAAATAGTGATTCTGATGTACTGTATATTGTTTGTTAAAAATGATCTGTTTTGAATTTATTGTGTTTTTATCCTCTTTATTTTTTAATAAAATAGATCTTTTTATATAGTTCCCGCTTGCTTGACATTATATATTTACAAATATTTGAATGAAAAATTAATCATTGATATATAGCAACTTAGACTGTCTAGTAAGATATCTACATAGTGTTTTACCCTGTCCTAGAAGTTCATTACTTTATCACGGGGTCCCTGTTACTTCATGTATTATATTTACATTATACATTACATTACAAAATGTACTTTCTCAGAATGAATTACTTTAGTTTAAATACTTTGCAAATTGGCAATATACTTTTAAGTACAGTAGTTACAGTTGTTGCAATGGGAAACACAATTTCAAACACAATGCAACATTGAGCTCAATGGGGATTTCTAGTTAAATGCAATTAGTTTCTTTATGGATTACTTTTCTAACCACAGGACTGTATCCTAGATTCAGTCCTGTGACATCTCCTGTAAACAGTTGAGTAAAAGCGTTTTGGTTACAGTAGTGATTTTTAAGGAATATTATTCTATTTTAAAAGTTGACACTTAGAAACTTTTTCACATAGAATCACCCATGTTATCCATGGAAGTAAATCCACTTAGCAGGTAAGTAGTGCTATCGTCACTTTTTCTTACTCAGTGGTGGATCCTGGATCCAGCACTGGTGCATCTCCTGTAAACAGTTGAAAGAGGCGTGAGCCGGGAGCCTTGTTAGCGCTTTCATGTAATTACTGCTTTTACATTTCTGATTGCATTACAATCCTATATTTTCTTATACGGCGCGGTTTTTTAAAATAAAAAGAAAGACTAACCGCTTTGCTGCTGCCTTTGGGAATTCACTGCTGGTGCAAGGGTGGGAGTGTGTCCGCCATTTTAGGGAGGAAGTACTGGGTTAGCTGACCAGTGGTGGAGACTCGCCTGCCTAGTCACCCCGTCTATTTCTATAAATGCAGACGCTTAGGCGCCCGCGCAGCAACCAGACTCCTGAGGCGTGAGCCAGGAGCCTTGTTAGCGCTTTCATGTAATTACTGCTTTTAAATTTTTTATTGCATTACAATCTTATATTTTCTTTTACTGCGACGTTTTTTAAAAGAAAAAGAAAAACGTACCGCTTTGCTGCTGCCTTTGGGGAATAACTGCTGGTGCAAGGGTGGGAGTGTGTCCGCCATTTTGGGGAGGAATTACAGGGTTAGCTGACCAGTGGTTGGAGCCTCGCCTGCCTGGTTACCTCGTCTATTTCTATAAATGCAGATGCTTAGGCGCGGGTGCAGCGGACGCGCGCAGCCGTCGTCCGTCGCCAGGACCCCTGCATCTTTCACAGGCGAATCACGCAGGTACACACGTGAAGAGCTCCTGGGTCTGGCCTCCAAGTGCTTTTCGGCACCTTGGGCTTTTTTTAGGAGTCGACCTTTGTGTGCGAATTTTGCGCATTTAAGGTGGATTGTGGGGAGCAGTCTTCCTGTCCACCTAACTGCACTGAATTTAAGTTTCTCAGCCTCAACTGTCGCTCTCTGGTGAGACACCATGCAGAAGTATTTGATGTTTTAATGGACGAGGGCCCAGATGCCCTTTTTCTCACAGAAACCTGGCTTATCCAGGAAACAGTGGCGGAGCCATGGTTAGCCCTCCCTGATGGATATACTTTAAATAGTATTAATCGAGAGGGGGGAGAGGGGGCGGCATTGCTGTGATAGCTAAAGAAGCACCTGCCGTTAGCCTCACCAAGGATGGAATAGCGGGTTGTGAAAGCGCTTTGTTTAAAATTAAGCTTAGCTGCAACCTGACCATGTCTGGTCTTTTAATCTACAGACCCCCTGGGCCCTACGGGAAATTTTGAGATGACCTGACGAATAAAATTGGACAACTGGCCAGTAAGGCGGCAAATTTCACTATCTTGTCGGATCTTAACCTGCATCTTGAGCAGGAAGGACAGGCCGAGCTCACCAGTTTTTTTGTGGATCTAGTAACCTTCCAGATGGCGCAACTTGTCTGCGAGGGTACACACGGAGCTGGGTATTTGCTTGATCCCATCTTTTCCAACCTTAGTTGTTTAAAAACCCTCTCCCCGGTCCCTCAGACGTGGACGGATCATTCACTAATATCATTCTCTATACAGTGGCAGGGCAGAGCTGATGTGGCCTGTCCAGTCCTTGTGGAAAAACAGCCTTGGTATAAGTTAGATCAGGAGATGCTCGCTAATTGGTTAGCGGAGCACAGACTCCACCTTCCCCCAAATGCCGAGGGGGCGCAGTTGTGCTTTCACGATTGGCTGGTGGCCGGTCTGGACAGCTGCATCCCGGCCAAGCTGGGAGGTAGGGGACATTGGCCATCGAATCCATGGTTCACTGACTTACTAACTCAGGCAAAGAAGGGATGTAAGCAGCTAGAGCGTGCCTGGCACCGCTCCTATGAGGCTTCTGCCAAATTGGTATATCGAGCGTCAGTCAAGGAATATCATAAGCTCATCCGCAAAACACGGGCAGAGTTTGTAGCCAATAAAATCTTGGCTAGCTCTAATCCCACTTAGACCATTTTTTCCTTACTTAAAAATATGAAGAGCGCGGGCGTGATTAGTGCCCCCCCCCCGTAACCTCGAACCATCAATGCGAGGCTTGAGCACTCCACTTTGTGAATAAAGTGGAGTTGATCTCTCAGGACCTCTCCAATGGGACTACCCGTGTTGAGAATGTTGTGCCTGTAGAGATGGACATCATGGAGGACAACTGTTTGTCAGCCTTCCCTCTGTTGTCGCCCCAGGAATTTGAGGCCTTATGCGTTAAAATCAAGTTAGGTTCTCAAGCTGACCCGATGTAATCGACCCACTTTCGCCAGCTTCAGCCTCTTATTTCCCCTGTGGGTCTAGAAGTGGCCAATTTGTCCCTGAAACGAGCTTCCGTCCCTAGTGCATGGAAGCATGCAAAAGTCATCCCATCGATAAAAAAGCGATCATTAGATCCGGAAGAAGCAGGCAAATACCGCCCCATATCCCAGCTGCCTTTTATGACTAAGTTGGTGGGGGCGCACGTGAACTCCATTCTGTCCAAACATATCGACGAGCGCAACATCTTTGACTCCTGCCAACATGGGTTTCGTCCCCACTAGCACTGAGTCTGCTCTGCTCGCTCTAACGGAAGCCATCCGGAGCAGGCTGGATGTGGGAGACTACGCGCCCTTGGTCCTACTGGACCTAAGTACCGCTTTTGATACGGTGTCCCATGCAATCCTCCTCGAACGCCTCTGGGCGGCGGGAATCAGGGGTGGGCCTCTGGATTGGATTTGTTCCTTCTTGGTAGGGCGGTCTTTCTAAGTCTCAGTGCCACCTTTGCACTCTCAGGACCATGCCTTGCGCCAGGGGGTACCTCAAGGCTCTATCCTGAGCCCGCTTTTATTTAACCTCAATGTGCGACCCCTGGCGGAGGTGGCTAGAGACAGGGGGTTGTCCTTAGTGTCGTACGCAGACGACACCCAGCTGGTGATCGCCTTCTCCAAAAACTGCCGTGCAAACTTGGAGAAGTTTAAGGAGGATCTGTTGCTTATCTTGGACTGGATGAAGGCCAATTGCCTTCAATTAAATGCCAGTAAATCCGAGATCCTACTGTTCGTGAAGGACCAGGAGCCCTGGTCCGAACAGTGGTGGCCTGACCAGCTTAAACCCGCCCCGTCACCCAAGGAGGCTGTAAAGGACTTGGGTGTCTGGCTCGATAATGGACTGACATTTGAGAAACAGGCAAGAGTTGTTGCAGCTGTTTGCTATGGGCTCTTGAGAGGACTGAGGCCCTTGCTCGTTTTTTTCCTCCCAGAGTGCGCCAAACCATCATGCAGGGAGCCAACAAAGCCAGTATCAAACGCCTGCAGAGAGTTCAGAACGCGGCAGCACGTATGCTAGTGGCTCTACCTAGATCTCAGGCGGTGGCACATGTGCTTCCCAAGATGCACTGGCTGCCCATTGAAGAACGCATTCAGTTCAAGGTGCTGTGCATCTCTCATAAAATCCTGATGCACCAAGCCCCTATTGGGCTATCTGGCTTATTGAAGCCCTATATGCCCAGGCGTGCTTTGAGATCCGCTAATCATGGGCTGGTCTGTGTCCCTCGAGTCTGGAGAGCGAGGGCTGGGGGTCGTTAGTTTGGCCTCTTGGCGGCCAAACTCTGGAACTCTCGCCCAGCGCACATTCGAGACATCCCTAATCTCTTTATATTTTGTATGTCTTTAAAAACCTGGCTGTTTCCCTCCATCTGATGTTTAGGTGCTCATGGGTCTTTCTGCTCCTTCCTTGGTTTCTGGTTGTGCTGGGACGCCTCGTTGCTGAGGCAGCCATGTGCATTACAACTCTTTTATAAATAAATACATAAATAAACAAGTCATAAAGGCAAATTTTTTGGAATATTTTTAGTTTGTGAAAATAGACACTGGATTCCTATGGAAGGAAATACAAATTACTGGTAACTATCCATAGAATTACTTTTCAGGGTCAGTGCTGGGCTAAAAGATGCAGCACTGGGTTTCCTCCTGATAACAGGTGAGTAAATCAGAATTTGTTATTCAGATGATTTTAGGTGAATATTTTAAAGTTCCACAACTCCACACTTAGAAGAATTTCCAAGTGAAACCAGTCAATGTTACCCTATGGAAGGAAATTCACTAAGCAGGTAAATAGTGTTATCGTAACCTTTTCATACTCAGTGGTGTATCCTGAATCCAGCACTGGTGCATCTCCTGTAAACAGTTGAAAGAATGCGTTTAAGTCATACAGGCGATTTTTTAGTTTGTGAAAATAGACACTTAGAAACTTTTCTGGTGAAAACCAGACAATGGATTCCTATAGAAGGAAATACCAGTTACTGGTAAGTACAGTTAGAATCACCTTTCAGGTTCAGCGCTGGGCTACAAGATGCAGCTCTGGGTTCTCTCCTGATAACAGGTGAGTAAATCGGAATTCGCTGTTCGGATGATTTTAGGTGAATATTTTAAAATTCCAAAACTCCATACTTAGAAGAATTTCCAAGTGAAACCAGTCAATGTTAGCCTATGGAAGGAAATTCAAGTTACTTGTAAGTATGGTTAGAAATACTTTTTAGAATCAGTACTGGGCTCAAAGATGCAGCACTGAGGTCTCTCCTGATAACAGGTGAGTAATCTGAATTCGCAGTACATCCAGTCAGCGCCACAGAGCTGCGTAGCATAGAGATGTAAAAAGGGGCACGACCTGCACCACCTCTCTGCAACACAGTGCAGTGGCACTTCCTGGAAGCACCAGGTGAGCTACTTGGCCCCCATGGTCCCTCAGGTTTGATGTAGACTTTTTTCCCCAACTTAAAACGCGCCACAGGACATGTTTGCACACATCACATTAAGCCCCGTCCCCTCCCTTCACAACTGTGTAAACGGGCATGGTCACCGTTCTACGTTGAAAGATTAAGTCCCCTTCAATCTTAAGGGTCCCTACTGTTAAACTACCCCACTAGGTACCTCCAGTAAGCGCCACAGAGCTGCGTTGCATAGAGTTGTAAAAAGGGGCATGGCCTCTGAACACCTGTACGCAACGCAGCTCCCTGGCGCATACTGGAGATACCTGTTTGGCTATTTGACCCTCAGGGACCCTCAGTATTGAAAGAGAATTAATTCCACAACTTAAAACATGCCACGAGGCGCGGTTGCACAGTAGTAAAGGAAGGGGGCTTGGCCTGAGGTGATATGCCTGCAAACACGCCCTGTGGCACATTTTAAGTTAGAGAATTAATTCCTTCTCAATCCTGTGTGTCCCTGGGAGCCAACTAGGCCACCAGGTACCTCTAGTATGTGCCAGGAGGCTGCGTTGCAGAGAGGTCATCAGAGGTCAAGCCCCTTTTTACAACACTCTGCAACGCGGCTCCGTGGCGCTTACTGGAGGTACCTGGTTGACTAGTTGGCCCCCAGGGACCCTCAGCCTTCAAGGGGAGTTAATTCCCCAACTTAAAACGTGCCACAGGGTGTGTTTGCACACATATCACCTCAGGCCCCGCCCCCTCCCTTCACCACTGTGCAAACACGCCCGTGGTACGTTTTAAGATGGAGGCTTAACTCCCCTTGAATACTGAGGGTCCCTAGGGTGCAACTAGCCCACTAGCTACCTCCAGTAAGCGCCACAGAGCTGTGTTGCTGAGAGGTGTAAAGAGGGGCGTGGCCTCAGAACACCTCTCTGCAAGGCAGCCCCCTGGTGCATACTTGAGGTTCCTGTTGGGCTAGTTGGCCCCCAGGGAACCCCAGTATTCAAGGGAAATTCTTTCTTCCTCTGCAAACGCGCCAGGGGCGCGTTTGCAGAGTGATGCTGGTAGGGGGCATGGCCTCCGGCATGATGCCAGTCTTTTCTTCTTGTTTAGGTTTAAGAAGGGGGCTGTGTGGCCCCCCTTCTTTTCTACTATTTTAGCCCCGGGGACCCCATCCCCCAGGGCCTGTCCCCTAATTTTTTTTAATTATAAATTCTAGAAGGGGGCCGTGTGGTCCCCATCTAGAGGCCATACTCGGCCCCGGGGACCCCATGCCCTAGGGCATGGCCCTTTTTTAAAAAAAAATCCATCTAAGACGGGGGTTGGCTTGCCCCTCTCCTTAGGCCATTTTTGGCCCTGGGGACCCCATCCCCCGGGCCGGCCTTCGTTACATTTTTAAAATTTTATTTTCGTTTTGGGGAGGAGGGCGCATGGCCTCCCTTCCGGGCCACTTGTAGCCCCGGGGACACCATCCTCTGGGGCTGACCCTCTTGGCTGGGGACCGTGGAGGAGTGCCCAATCCCCCCACGGTCCCAGCTGGCTCCCCACATCCTGCAGGAGCCGGCATTGCTTTTCCACATGGGGAGCAGCTAACATGCTGCTCCCCCTGTGGAAAAGCCATCTGCTTTGAAATTTGGAAGAGAGAGCAGGTTTCCTGCTGCAGTACAAAATAAACACATTTTACATATCCCTGCACTATGTGGCAGGCACCATGCGGTGACCCCCAGGGCCCATGGCGGAGGTACAGGGTGAAAATTGGGGCCCGCAATGGGCCCCCAAGTCACTTTCCACCTGCCTTTTCATGGC
Source organism: Lissotriton helveticus (assembly GCF_964261635.1). Classification (NCBI taxonomy): domain Eukaryota; kingdom Metazoa; phylum Chordata; class Amphibia; order Caudata; family Salamandridae; genus Lissotriton; species Lissotriton helveticus. The sequence continues at coordinate 532,933,569 of NC_136067.1, forward strand.
TAGTTAACTGCCATGAAACAGCCAGTGAAAACTAACATCCAATGGGCTGATGGGCTCCTTGAGCCCGTCTAATTAGTGTCTGATAGACTCTCCGACTGCCCACCATCCACTTGCCACTGCACTGCGGCGGGCGGACCTCCACGGTCTGATGGCGGTGGGACCGCAAACGACGGCCTGATGGTGCAGTCCCACCGCCATCATAATGAGGCCCTGAGTTCTAGTACTTAGAAATAATTATTCTCTGGAGCTCTGGGACAATGTGCCAAGCCTGTCTGTAAAAGATCTGACCTGGACAGCTTTTTCATAGTTCAGAGATTTTAACCACAGGGTTTGAGCCTACAGCATGACAGTTCAGCATGCAATTCTACAATTACATATATCTCACTGGCTATAGCATCTAGACTTATCCTACTGAAGATTGTAAAACTTGGAAATGTTTCCTAGTCTAAAAGTAAAACTTTTTGAACTTGTATGAACCTCCAGCGCATTTACACTCCATTGATGGATGGCTGCAAAGGATACCTAGTTCATGATGTATGGCATCCTTTAGAATAATGTTTGATTTTAATTTTTTCTTTGTTTTCAATGTAAACATGTTTTCCTTTTTAATTAATCTGCCTTGGACATTTGATTTTTTTTTATTGGATTGATGTTTTGGTGCTCTTGCATTGTTATGAAAAATTCTTTGCTCATTGAGCCAACATAGATGTATTTGGATTTGTGGGAGTTCAGATCACCTCTCACATCAGTACTGTGACTTCTTAATCATAATGTAACAATCAGGCTTCCTACAGTGTGTATGCTGCGAAAGGCAGAGAGGATCATCCCTAATAGTTTTTGAAGCAACGTATGTTCCAGTTGGAGCTGTAATACTATTCTGCTACTCTGAAGTGGAGATATTTCTTCGTCTTAGTTCCAGCTAGTATTAAGTTACATCTTCTGAGCAGAACCACCTTTCTTACATGAACTTTATAATACTTCGGACAATTGGTTGTTTGTAAGCAACAGTTGTGGAACTGTCAGATTATCGGGCGGCACACAACCCAAGCAGTGTTAAATGACTTAACCTGAAACAAAGAAGTAGATAATGTAATTATCATAAGTAACCAAGACTAACAGAATTGCTCTGACTACCAACCTGGCTGAGCCCTCTATAATTTCAACATCTCATGAAGCTGCTGACATGAACTGACCCAGAAGAGCCACATTCAACCATCATGTCTGATTACCTTTGAAGAGACATATCTTAGTGACCCTACTGATTTATTTTCCTTTGATAAAGGCCACTTGCTTGATTGAATGTACATATGTAAAACAAAAACAAAGAAGACCAGTTTGGTGTGGGTGGCTGCAACTTGGTTTTCTCATATTTCTGGATGTTTCTATTCTTTGGTCAATCTTGAATCCATAGCAAGAAAAATACTAGGACTTTTTCATACCATAAACAGAGGCACATATGAGTTATCAGTGTTCCTACAGATACCAAAGCTATCGAGAAGAAAAAAGCATTATCAAAGCATCTCGAAACTGCTGAATTGACTGATGTTCCCAAAGCTCTTAAAAGTACCTTTGGAAACGATTGTCTTAATGATGTGAGAGACAGAGTTCCCGATTTTAGGTCCTCTATTTGAGTGGACTGTTGTAGTGCTTTTGTGTTTTTGAAGATGAATGATTGTCAAAGTCAATAAAAATGATGGCCAATAAAAATGAGACAACCTTCACAAACAAATCTCGGTATGCTGAAGGTTGATCAATTTGCCATGAGTAATTCTATGATAGATGAAAGTTGAGGCCCCCTAACACAGCTGTTTATTGTCACTAACAACCAAGATAGCACAGCTGAAGCCTGCAGTTACTCTAGTATGGTGAATTCTTTATAATTTTATTTACTGTTTTTAACCATCTTTGAATTGTCGTAATAAAGCTAGATTATCAAATCAGATATAAATACCTGAAATTGTAAGTTATTTTATGAATTTCGTTGCATTTGCTTTTAGGAAACCAAAGGATCTATAAAGTATGGCTTCAGTATAAATGTTGCACAAGCAGAGCAAAAGGGATCTACTAACCTGTTGTACAGAAAAAAACAACTACATAAGTACACCACTCAGTGCAGGAAAAGGTAACAGATTAAATGGATTTTTCCTTCCATATTTTATTGGTTAATACCTATCTTTCCACACTAATAAACATATTTGGTCATTCTGGCATTGCATTAAGGGCTGACATTTTTGTATTATCAGCCAAATGTTTATAGGCCACGTTTATCCCTGTGGACACATTTAATTAATTACTTTTTTTGGTTACATAAACCCAATTTGGATCCAATTAAGAAATTAGATAGTATGAACATATTTAGAAAATTCGGCTGCATCAAAAACAGCTTCACTGAACCTGCTGTACTTAATGGTTTTACAACAAATCTTGCAAAAACAGCAAGAAGTCTGCACTGTTAATGTATGTGCATCATAAACCATTTACACAGATTTGCCAATCAACACAGTTTGCAAATTATTGCTAGTGGTAATGTTGTTTTACCAGATGAAATCAAGCTATCCTTCCATCATTTTTTATTGAGTCCTAAATGGCCCTAATTTCCTACAGAAAGGGACACATTGTTCACACTGTAAATGCATGATAGGCAGGCATGGTGATACTTCTGCTACCTCAGAAACAGTATCAGGGAACAAATAAAAATGAACACCAATAGGCTAGGAATAAATCCCAATTCCGTGTTAGGGCTTAATTTCTATTAAATAATTTATTGGCAAAAGAGTTTGTTATTAACATCTTCCCGAGTCAAAAGGTAAACTCTTGGCTAAGATGCTGTTAATTTGAAATAAAGAATTGGTCTCTGATAAAAAAAAAGATTTTACCAATAGGTCGTAGACATTCTTTTCATGATCAGTACTGCATATAATTGCATGGACCTGAATAAGCTAGAAAACATTACCTAAAAAATCAAAAAGCAGGCACTGAAACATTATTTCATTGTTTATCAATCACTGCTCTGTTTCATTGGAATGGGTGAATTGCAACATGCTTTGCAGAAACATAGATGGTCTTTACACAATGCTATGTCTGAGAGAACTGCACCTTGAAATAGTTTGAATCAGGGATATGTATACGTCCCTATGCTTTACCAATGATATATCTGATGGTTACAAAGTACAAAATGATGAATTGCATTCTAGGGCATGGAAAAAGATTGCAATCAGAGAAGAAAATTAGAAAACGTTACAAACCTTGTGAAGGGTAAAAAAATAAGATATCACAACCCTTTGCAGGAGTGAAACATATTTGCACTTCACTAACCTAAACATTAATTGATTTGGAACTCAACTGAATTGTTCAGCTGATCAGGCTATTTTCTTTTACTTTTTATGACCACATAAAATACCAGAGCTGACAGAGTAGGTCTTTCGCAAATCTGGAGTATATTAATTGGCAAATGTGTTTGAGATGCTTCGGGCACAATATGAATTACAGGATTTATGAATACAACTACTAAGATAACATCTGTATTTATTTAAGAAAACGAAACGGGACAGGGTTAAGGAAGGCTGAAATTGGTCAATTAGGCTTATTCCCATGTTCTAGCGGAAAGAAAGGTCCCTATAAATGTACAGAACTTGCTATATTCTTGGTCAAAAGTGACACTGCAATGCACTGGACGTTGTTTATTACTCCTCGGAAGTGGGATCCAAATGTAAGGAAGGGAACATGGAGCTTGCAGGTCATTATTAAGTTAACCCCTGCCTGGACTGACTACTCTATCCCCATTAGGTTATATTGTAGTTAATATTAACTGATCGCACAGGGAAACAGAATGTTGAGTTAATGTATATATTAATTCTTGCAAATTACAACGTTTTTGATAAAGCTTATTGATTTGTAAAGTGACCAAAGCCAGAGCCCAAGTTATCGATAAGGCTGTAAGAAGCAAATTTAGTGGTTCCAGTATTTGATTTCTCTTTAAGCATGTATTTCATTGGACTTGAGGTTGTTTTGAGAGAGGAACAATAAAAGTGTGTTGGAAAGTGGTGCCAATTCAGTGAATAATTAAGATACAACACACAATACAAATCCAACATCAATTTATTAACCTAGGAAATATTTTTATCTTTAAAATGGCACCAAAACAACAAACATCCAATGTAGAGAACTGGAAATATGCTTGTTTAAAGATTAAACACGTTCTAGCACTGAGAAACCTATAGCACCACTTTGGGATATCTGTTTGTACTTGACCTGGACAAAGTCAAACTTTCAAGCAAACCATGATGGAGTCTTGTGTGGATACACTGAGCGGGAGGCCCTGGTCGAAATGTTAACTTTGGACTTAAAATTATTTTGGCGCTTTTTCCGCCAGGGTCTCACGATATTCTTCACCAGTCTGGGTTCAGTGTCGGCTTGACGTTCAGGGAGCTTCCGGTCAAACTCTTGACGTCGGACCTCTGGAGCTTTTCAGGTTGTGGTTGAAGATGGCCAGCTTGGCTCTCACTGTTGAGTCGTTCACCTTGTGGAGCTTTTTTCCAAAGTGGCTCCAAACTTCTTCACACTTCAGTAACTTCTTCTTGAAGTTCCTCTCGAAGGTTCAATGTGTCCAAAACACATTCCAAGGGTCTGGAAGCTCCAAGATGGTCCTTGAAAGTTTGAGGCCATAATTCCCATAATGCACAATGCAAAGGTGAGCTCTGTTAACCTTTAGCTTGCCGGGAGCCTACTCATTATTCTTCAGAAGCAAGGTACATCCACAGGGCTGTAGGTCCAGCAGGCACAGTCAGTCAAAATGCAGGGCCTGATGGTGCAAATCAAGTTTCCAGCATGACAATCCTCCTTCTTCTCTTAGTTTTTAACAGAAGACTCAAGTGATTCTGAACCTCTTACATATTTATTCAGTGTTCCCAGGTGTCAAGCAGGAGAGCACTCCTGTCCAATGGGGTGCAAGGCAACACCCCAGAGCATGACCACTTTCTCCAAGGAGTGGCATAATCTTCTCCCAGGAAGTACTATTCCTCTAAAATTCAACATTGCTGAAATTTCAGCAGAGGAGTAAGAACTAGTTAAACCATCCTCCAGCATAGCTCATTTCCATGGCTCTCCTTCCCTTAACATCTGCAGATTCTTTCCTTAAGCATGCTATGTGGCTGGGTCAGAGGGGATGGGGATAGGCAGACCTGGCATTACTTGCCTGTCCTGTTACTCCATTGAAGCTTCATGTTAATGACCCCTCCCCCCTGATCTGGCATTCCTATGTAGCAGAGCTGTCTCCAACAGATAGTCTCTCCCCTAGTGAGCCACGTATCACTAATCAAAGCAGCCTGGCTAATCCTGTTAACTCTGACCAATCAGGGGAGACTGCAGGAAGGCCGAATTTGGGCCTAGAGACAAGGAATTCTTATGACTTCTTTTCTGTACTTTTAGGATAAATCCAACAAGGACATATTGTTAGATTTATCAATGCCATTCAATGAAATGTATTTAATTTCTAGAGATATTTATACATTCATACACTATTGCAATGTTATCCTATGTGGCTGAGGATTTACAAAGGAGAAAATACAATTTGCAATTTCTCCAAGGCCAGGGCATATAACACATATTTTATAAAGGGTGCTGCTTATAGTTACATGACCCACCACCCCAGGGACACCTGGGGAGACCTGGGGCTTTCTGAATATGCAAAGATAATGTAATTCCACATTCTACAGGGCTCCTAACACGAAAGTCAATTTTGGTAGACACTTTACTACAAAGGGGAAATGTGCAATTTCTTTATCCCTGGGGCACATAAAACATATTTTATAAGGGTCCTCCTTTTAATTACATTCCCCCCCACCCCGGTAGCCCAAGGGGAGAGCCAGGGGGTACTTAATATGCAAACATATTGTACATTATTATTTTTTAAGTGCCCCTACCACCAAAGTCGAGTTTGCTGTAAATTTACTTTGAAAAGTAGTGCTGCAACACAAGGCTGCTTTTACAATGATCTCAGGTGCTCAGCAGCGCACACACGCAAGCCAGAAAGGGCTGCTGGCCTCTCAACTGCCATGCCCTATTATATACTAGGGACTTATAGGTAGTGGTAATCCCCCTGCCCTATTATCTAGTAGGGACTTATAGGGCAGGTCATGCCACTTTCAAGTGTACACTAATACATGTGGATGTTTTCACTTGTGTTATCAACATAGCACTGGCACTGTGCCTGGTCAGAGAGAGCCCTGGGACAGTCAGAATCAGTTACTACCAGTACCAATCACCAAAAAATAAGGGTGCACACTGCACACAGTATGACTTTGCAACAAATTGTTTTTAATAGACAGTTGGGAAATAAAGCAGAACTATGTATCTGTGTGTATGTCCTCAGATTTAAGTCTTGAGTACGAGTGTCAGTGGTGTTAAAGAATCCTGTGCCAACGTGTCTTTGCATAGGGCAGGATTACGATTTTGAGTTTTACGACACCTGTAAATTAAGTGGTGTGAAAACATGTTCATGACCCAGATGCCTGTAGGGCAATTTGTTAAATATTTAGCGTCTCACTGCCCTGTAAATACTTGGAAAGCACCAAAAACTGCATGTTATGTTCCATTTATCCAGATGAACTTTTAATAGGCAATATTTATGTCATCCATTTTATTCAAACCTCAGGATATCTGATTTCAATGGTGCAATAAATATTACACACACACTCGCGTACTTGTAATGGAAGACAAAGCATGGGAAACAAACTGATTCATAGCCACCATTGACCAGCTCTCCCTGCAATATGTGTCTGAAACAAAAAACCTTCTACGCCCTTTATCTCTTGAAGATCCCTAAGAATATTTCCAAGCATTTTTGTGCTATTGAATGTCAGCATTCGATGTCAAGACCCTGTAATACACCATATTCCAAGTTCTGAATTGTATTCAATTTGTCGAAGTTAAGATAAAATGCCAATTTAATAGCACTCTTGTTGTATCAGTAGCGCTGGTGTAGCATCACAGGAAAGAAAACAACTAGTTTTAGTAGTTGAACCAAGGTCACTCACTGTACATACCTAACTGTAGACTTTATTACAGAATTTTCCCATTTCTAATTTTACTTCTCTCTCTGTAAGGCAGTCTTCCAGTGATAGAAAACAAATTATGTTTTTTTTAATTATGTAAATCATTCTTAAGTTGTTATGTGTAAAATCTTCAATTTGACAGGAGCCGAGCTTGTTTAATCTATTCTGTAATACATGGTATGAAATAAATAAAAGCTTTATCTTGCAAATGTTCAATCTTTACCCATGCATTGTCCATTTATAATACGGATTTACTTAATCACAAAATGCTCTGGCCTAGGCGTGAACCACAAATGGGCATCAGAACTTATGGTTCAAAAGGTTCACATTGAAATACACTTCCTGCAATTTGTGCCCTAACTTATATGTATGTAGTCTCCATTGTCATAAGTACGGCTTGAAAGAAATGTTTTAAACAGAGTAAAACATTTTTCAAGAAAAATATTTCCTTCTAACATATCTTCATGGGGAAAAAGGATAATGGTGCAAATTATATATGAATCATGTTTGTGTCAATTTGGAAGCACACATATACATGAGTAAAACTTCAAAATGTTTGTAAATACCTGTAGAACAGATTTTTTCCGACAGCCCCATTCTCTGACCATTTCCATGAAGACCATCCACCTCTAGGCATCTGGAGGTTACTACTGTAGATACTCTGGGCATATCAACAAAAGTATTTTTGAATATTTAAAGTAGAACTCTAGTGGTACTAGTGGAAATACTGTGCTCAAATCTCAGTTTGAGAGCTCCACCAATGCCTGGCCTACCTGATAGTGTGGATTTTTGCCTTGAATGCGGGGAAATCGACATGCAAGGACTTCGTTTTACGATTAAATGTGGATTTAGCAAGGAGGAGTGGTACTAAAATGTGGAATATCTACTACTGAATGTATGGAATTAAGGGAAAAGCAGCGAACATTATAGTGAGGTGCATGCAAATATTGAGAAACAAGGCTGAAATCTAGTCCAGCTAAGCCCAAGTGTAGGTCACACATCAAACATGGCACATCACTGATAATGCAAGCTACTTTCATAGTAATCAATGCAGATAAAGAATAACACTAATAACAAATGTGAAAGCAGAGCAAAATTAAAGGACAAAATGCACATACACAAACACAAACACAAATATACAAAATTTCATCCAGCATAACAAAATAACTACAAGTAATAGACCAAATTGCAACAAAACTTCATTCACATTTGAAATGACTGCTTTTGCAAACTGGAACGTAACAATCAGGACTCCATCACATCCATCAACAATTGAAAGAGGATGTGGCCTAACGGCTAGAGTGGTCGACCTTAAAGCTGGGGAACCGGGTTTGAGTCTCTGCAGAGATGTTCAACATCCTGTGATTCAGGGAAAATCACTTAGGGGGTCATTACGATGGCGGACCGACTTCAGGCGTACGCCATCGTATCAGATTTGTGACCGGCAACCTATAAGGCGGCCTACCCACCATTTGAATTATGATGCGACCCCCAATGTGCCGAGCGCATTACCTATATTTTGTATTGTGGCGGTGATGTGGTCAGAAGACCCCGCCGCAGTACAAAAAATAGAGTGCAGACCTATCCCTGCACTATGTGTTATTTGAAGAGGAGAGAGAGGATCTACATGCAGAGGCTCACCACCTTTGGAATGTTCTGGGAAGTTGTTATGGCTGGATAGTACAACTTACCTGAGGGGATCCTTGACATGGTTGCAGACTGTGGGGCAGAAGCTCAATTCACCTACAGTCCTCTCCCTAGCCATCACTGAAATGTCACAAAACTGACTGCGCTCAATGTCCTGATCACTGAATCTTTCCAGAAGATCAGTGGGTACACCATTGACATATCATAGATAGCCCATCAAATAGCTTGTGACAGATACTGAGTTGTATCACCAGCTGAGGGTGCCAGTTTATCGCTATGCCACAGTCACTAGTGGAAAGGCAACCGGTGTTAAGGGAATTGTATACCATAATCCACTTGCCTAAGTAGTAAGAGACATCATTACACAATTGTGAAAGTTCAGACTCCTCACCAATGGGAAAACCATTTCTACATTAAACAACACTAAGAATGTAATCTGTCTGCATTGTCAGGGCCTGCTTCGCTGATGTAACTTGCCTCTCCTGGGTGCAAACATGACAGCTACACTTTCTGACATTCGCTTTTGCACGACATTTGGCTGCTATCACTTTTGATGACATGTAGCTACCAGATAAATTTACTAATTCACAGTGGAATAATATTTCTTCTGGTGAACGACATTGCAAGCAGTCACTCATAAATGCACCAAGTTACAATTCACATCAATAGAAATAATAGTGAAGGCAGGCATGTATAGGTTTTGTAATGTATTCTGCAGTTGATCACATAATGGCACATATTACATGTCTTTGTTGCAAGTGATGCAAAGTATGCCATTCCTCCCCATCTCCTCACTCCCTTCTTCTGTGCAACCGCTAAGGTTCAGTGGAGCCACATGCATATACAAACCGTCATTGAATGCACTAATGGTTCACTTAGGTTGTGTTTCAGATATCTTGACCATACAGGGCATATGATCCGGTATTTCTATGACGTTGCATGCAAGATTATTGTATTGTGTTGCATATTGCACAACAGCACAATGCAATTAGAGTTATTCATGGAGGGGATTTTCATGAACTATCTTCAGCTCTACGGAGGACCTGAAACTCAATTGTTCATTGCAGTGCTGATGGACAAGTGGCAGGCCAATACCACATGTTGGAATGCAGTAGTTGTTTAAACCTTAAGAGCGAGAGATTGCTGCCAGAGCTGGGAGGTCCTCCATTGCTGGTCAAAAATATAGCCAGAGAAAGTGCTGGGGGTATCTTATCGGTCACACAAATGTTATCCCAGGGTCTCCCCAGTGCACAGAAGGGTCATAAAAGCAGCATTGCCAGCCCTCCGTGCTCATCTAGAGGCCAATTATCATGTCTCATGATTTTTGATTAGTGTATGTCCATGTTATGAGATTATTTTTTGTTGTAGAATGAATGTTATTATTGTATATGTGTCTGAAATAATGATTCTATTGTTACTAATGTATAGTATATTCTGATGGCCAAATTATCTTGTTTTAGTTTTCATTTTTTATAACAGTTTGTGACATATATAGTTAACTCTTGAGGTAAGTCCTTTATTTCTCAATTCACCAACTTTCATATATTAAACCCATATAACACTTATTATGTAGATGGTGTTTTTTTCAGTCAGACACACATCTTAGGTTATGTGTTAGAAATATTTTTATTTGAAATATAAATTAGCACACAAAAAATGGTCGATGTGATTGAATTTCCATTTTTATTTGAATTTGTGAGAAGTCTCTTGGCTGATGATGATTATGGGAATGGCCCGCTTTTCATGGTTTTCCTGTATAGAATATGTCAATACATAATGTGAACATTGTTAGATAGCGTTCTCCAGATAATGTGATATAATGTACATTAAAAGTGCTCTTACAAATATAAGTTATAACATGTCTTCATAATACACAAACATCCTGCATCAGTTTCTAAAAATGTTTTGATGTTCTACTCATACTGCTGAACCTTTTTTTAATCATGAATAAAATTTATGGTAACACGTTTTAGCATTTCTAGCCAATGCGTATGGTTGGGTAACATTACAGTTAATCGATCTTACTAAAGGATATTTTATCAGAAGTTGATAAAAAATGATGGTATATCAATGTTCGACTAAATATAATATTATTGTTTTATATATTTGGGACTCATTGCTACCTACTATTAAAAGTCTCAGCGTCATTGAAAAGGTTTGAACGGTAAAGGGGAGTGGGTTATGTGATGTTTTCTTTCATTTCAAAACCTGTACAATTACATTGATTTTTTTAGCAGAAGAAAAGGATGTATGTATTTTGTTTTTTCATTATTTTCCTTTTCACAAGCCACAAGATTCTGGATGGAAGCTGAGGAGGTTATTGATCTGGACACATCATGCCAGGAAAAGGCAGGCAATGGAGATTCTCCTTGTCCACATGAAGTGACATCTGTGGTATCCAAAGAGCAGACCCTTCTTCATTGGGGCCTGATGTCACCACCACCCCTCATGAGGGTGCCCGACAATGAAACCTCCAGATGAACTGCTGCAGCCCCTCCTCCTAGCGCAAGTGTACAGTCAGATGATCAGAAGCAGAGGGTGAGATTAATCTCTGACACCACTCAGCCGTGAGTACATCACTGCCACTGCATTCGAGGAGGTCATGAAGCAAGTGATTGCTGATCAGTAGACACTGTCTTGGGCTCCATGAAGGGGCTGTGGAGGTAACAACAGACCAAGAGACACATGATGAACAACACAGAGAGATTTTCTGCGTACTGCCCTCTGGACTGCAGATATCTCCACACAATCTTTGTTGTTTCATCTGAGCCTGTGCAGGGGGGAAGATGGTCCTCATCTGGAATGTGTCCATCAACCCAAGAAAGGCTTTCAGACACTCCATCTGACTTGGGGGGGGGGTTCTTTACATTTCTTTGGAACTGTAGGTTGTGTTTGGAAATTGAACATTTACTTTGGGTACTTGAACTTTTTTTTAGACTATATTTGGTTGCACCATTAACAGTTATTAAGATCATATTACCCCAATTTGAGTATATGTTCTTAGAAGCATTCACTAATGATCCAGAAATGTTTTTTATAAGTTGTATAATGCTCTTCTAAGTTGCATCTACCTCAATATACTAATGCTCTTTTGTTGTTCATTCCCAAGGATATCTACATTTTTGATTAAGCAGTAGTTTGAAGATTTATTTGATACAGAAAAAATATTTCTAAACCTTAAAGGTAACTGTATTCTTACTTTTGTATGTGTGTTATGGTATATATAAATGTATTTGATTGTGCTGTTTTAAAGCGTATTCTCAAACATGCCACACTACGTAAAACATTGCAAATGGATGTATAACGTTACAACGCACACTTTTACAATGCATACCTTTACAACGCATTTTTTACAACGCAACATTCATTACAACGCATTCCATTACAACGCATGCCATTAAAACAAAATTTTAAAAACTACATTTACAACGCATTCCCTTACAACGCATATACCTTTACAACGCATACCATTACAACGCATAACATTGCATTGCATGTTTGGTAAGTATTGGATAGTGTAGGGGTAAAAATTACTATTCTAACTCCAGGGGGTGCAACAGTAGGGTAAGTGTTGGATAGTGTAGGGGTAAAAATTACTATTCTAACTCCAGGGGGTGCAACAGTAGGGTAAGTGTTGGATGGTAATGTTATGCGTTGTAATGGTATGCGTTGTAATGACTGAGTTGTAAGGACATGCGTTATAGTGGTGTGCGTTGTAGTGTCATGCGTTGTAATGGTTGCATTGTAATTGCATGCGTTGTAATGGATGTTGCGTTGTAAAAGTTTTGTTGTAATGGTAGTGCGTTGTAAAAGTTGCGTTGTAAAGGTTGTTTCCCTTGCAAATCATCATTCTCATGAAAACATATCAATAGCTCTGCATACAAAGCAACACATGTTAAAGGTAAGTGATAATTATTAAAAGAGATAATAATAAGAGACTGTCTATATTCGTTAACAGTCTTTCAATGGGTGATTTTCAAAAGCAGAGCCTCTTTAGTGACGATGGATGATTGGACGTTCAATTCAAAGATCATTGGGTGATTTTTGTTATCCACACCCATTGGGAAACTGTTTTCCACATATCCCGCTGCCAATACTGGACCACTGGAGGTTGAAGTTATGGTGGTGAAATGAGATCTGATGGAAAAGAGTGACTTTACAAGTTAGCGATGAGCTCCAGTTCATTGAGGTTTATGTGTTTTGCCACTGCAGACTCACAGAGTGACTTGTGTCATTTGGTCTCTATAATCTGCATGTCAAGGCATATTGCATTTCGTCCTGCTCTCTGACAAGCAAAGATGTTTCTAGTTAAACTTGTGTTTTAGCCTCTTTGAAGAACTGGGTATGTCTCTTGTGCTTGTGAGTTGTGATGGTGTGAATGGTTTTACAAATTTAAGGAATATCCCGCACACATATGATTTTTGCTGGACAAAGTGATCCTCCCAGAATACAGGATTTGCCCTCACCAACTCCCACCCCTTGCATGCACGGTCATCCAATAACACAAGCAAGTTCACAAGCAGATTGTCCATTAAGTTTAGAGATGACATCTGGGGGGCTTTAAGAGAGGGATTGTTGAATGGGGAAGAAATGATCCACACAAGAGTTTTCTTCTGTCTCAAAAGACGAAGAGAAAACCAAATTTGTAAACGTATTGCTTAGTGTTATGGGAGAATTCACTGGAGTACCTGTATTCTGAGGAGAGTTTTCAGGATAGCCAGTAGGAGCAACTGTGCATTGGTAACTTGTAGCTGAAGACTTGCAATCCGTAGTTACAGAGGAGGGACACTGCTGGTCAGACTTGAGGTCTTTTTGGAATGGGTTTCCTGGGCATAACTAACAATCTCTGCCTCCTCTTTTTGAGTTGTGAAGTATACAGACATATCAGCTTGGAGGAATATGACGTTTTCTCTTGGGATTGCACACCATCCTCTTCTTTTGCCTGGTAAGGTATCATTGTCAGGATGTTCATGCCCAGGAGTTTAAAGAAAATGGAAATAAAATTAGTATGTTTCTTATGAGAGACTATTTATATTAAATAGCTCAAATCTGAAAAATTGTTGACTTTTTTATACATAACTGACACAATACAATATTATTGAATGCTAGTTATTGGCCATTATATGGATTATTTAGGCAATATATAATATGTTACCTTCTATAGCGATTGGTGCCTCCTTTGTGGATGGACTCTTAGGTGTCAGCTGTTGAATCAGATATCTGAAAGTAGGTGGTGGACATGTGTTACTAGATCAGGTAGCTGGTGAAAATAATTACATTAAAATTCAGACTCGTGACAGTAGGGCTGAGAGCAATTGCCATACTTTACAATAATATTGTCAAGACAGGTAAAGCCTCTATACATATGTGCAATTTTCAATAGTGAGAGAGAACTTTGCCAGTGGATAATTTTCAATATTGGTAAAATTAAGTTATAAATGACAGTTGATTTTAGGACATGTATGCAAGTCACAGACTTACCTTTCAGACGAACAGCAGAGTGCGGAATTAGTGATGGCAGAATGTCCCCTGACATCTGATGGGTGAGATGTAGAAGGAACAACAGAGGGACTTGAATCGCTGAAGCTGTGAATTGAAACATATACAAAGGAAAAAAACTAAGTGCACTCAAAAAACATCAGTTTATAATAATATGGCTTTGATATATATTCCAAAAACTAGACAACAAAGACCACCGAAATCAAAGCACTTGGGTAATTTTGTTATTTGCAGGCACATAATGATATGACAAAAATACATGAAGGTAGTATGAGTGAAAAATGTAATTCCATTAATGTTTTCAATCAGAGAATGGGTGGCTAGAGTGGTTGATAAGAGACACATAGCAATACTTTCCACTACAGATGAACAATGGAACGATGTTCTGAATGACATATAAACAACAGTATTAGATATAGAAATTCACCTATTTCATTTTTCACTTGAGTAAAACAAAGTGTCCAGTTCGGTTTACATAAGAATATCGTAAACAACATGACACCTATGAAAAAGTTAATGTACTTATGTATATATATTGCAAAAGGCTTTGCTAAAGACTTACCAGTCTCTGTCATCCGTCGGTTTTTCATGGTGAGTGCAAGCAGGATAACTTTAGCGGAAGAGGAGGTGGGCGCAGGTGACAGATGGGCAGACTAAACAGGATCTTCAAAAAATCTAATGACAACATAGGATGAACAATTATGATACCTATGGAAATACTATACATAGTACATGCTGGGTAGATTCGATCCCAAAATGTATAATATATGTAATAAATGTCAGTGTTGAGGTATGACAAACCAAGACATATAACACTCTATATCATCGTAGATATCAGTGTGGCATGTCTATGTGCGTAATTGGGATGCTTGTGTTTGCCCCTGACGTTGTCCTGCCATAGTAGATGGTACTCCTGCTCCTGCTGTTGCTAGAAATGAACTTGAAATGGAGACTGCATTAAAAAAAGTATTGCTCTAAGACAAATAATTTCATTACAAATTATAAAGGCGGCGTTAGGCTGTGTATAAGTGTGAAATGTGAGATGTGTGGCTGTCTGTGAGGGGGAAGGTGTGGCATGGGTGTGGAACAGAAATATAGTGTAAAATGGAGGGGTTCAGGTTTTTACTTGGCCTCAGCTTGGGATTTCACAAAATACGTCCAGCTACAGAGAAAGCCTTGCAACTTAGATCCTGGAAAATATCTCCCTCGCCCACCTCCACATCTCCTGCCTTTTCTGCTTTAAACCTTGCAAAGTGCATACCTCCGGACTCAATGCTTTTAATTTATCACCTAATACCACATGGCTGCCTTCTCTGCTCCACCGAGGGTCTATAGAAGTTGACCATGTAGGTGTCCATAAGTTTTTAATAGTCAAAAACAGAGCTAACTACAAGGCCTGTCTCATCCTCAGAAAAGTTCTTCTCCCTCTTGAGTAGGGTTGGTTTCATCCTGGGAGCTGTAGCTTGTCTGTGGGTACCAAATGGATTAGGGCAGAGCCCACGGGATGGGCCCAATTTATGTGTTGCAGGGCTAATATGGGGCATGATTTACTTCAGTTGAATGACGTTTCTCAATGCTTTTCAATTCTGAGCTTTCTATAGAGAAGGTGAAATCTCTAACTCTATGGGGAAATCTCTTCAGATTAACATAGATGTAATATCTGCGTGAAAATTCATAGGGGATATGTACAAGGAGTTAATGCCTCTATAGCGTAAATTAGCAGCAGTTTTCTGGCGTAACCAGGTATTTTAAGAATTGCCACTTCTGTTAGCAGGACTTAGCGAAAATTAGATGCAAGATAGGCGTTTGCGTGGAAAAACTGCTGGTAAACTCACTTCACAATATTTACAAGGAATTCCTTGTATGGTGCAAAACCAAAAATATTGCCTCTAACTCCAGTTAGAGGCAGTTTTTTAAGACCAGAAAATACCTGGTATTAAAAATGGGGCAAACAAATGGGTCCTCATTTCAGAAGGTTTTGGTGCTGGACAGCGCTGCAAGGAATGATGCTGCACTTCCCTGCGACAAAACTACAGGGCAGGAATGTGCACCATCAATAAGATAGGGCACATTCTTGGGCCTCATTCATAAAAAGTGGTGCATCACTGCGACAAAACATTGCAACACTAGGCCCTACATGCGACACCATGGATTTGCTGTATTCACTGTAGGTGCTCCATGTCACAATTATTGACAGATCCTGATGTGTCTGTCAGTGCAAAAGTCACGCATTGCTGCAGTTGAGTCACAAACATGACGCAGCTGCAGCAATGCATGGGGCCAGCATGTCTCTGCGGGACTGTGTCACCCTTATGGCTGCCATGAGGCAGGCGCAAGGTACTGATGTAGTGGCGTTCTACAATTGTTGCAGTGAAATCTGATGGATTTCACTGCACCATTCCTATTAGGTTTTGTTACAAGGGAATGCCCACCCTGCATACACCCTACCCAATGCAGGGCTTCACAAGGTCATGCATATGCCTAGATGCGTCACTTTTCAAATACAGCGTAATGTAGTGCAAGAATCACACTGCAAGTTTGTCAAGAAAATAACACACCTTCAGGGTGAAACTGTTAGAAGGGGATCATGAATAAGCCCCCCTGTATTTTCCCTTACATTGGTGCACAATGGCTGCCATGCGCCAACACAGGTGCCCTTGCACCATGGTGCAAGGGTGACTGTGTTGCGGAATTGATTGATGTTGTGGCTCCATCTCTTCTCGAGATATCTGCAGGTGGGGCTGGACTGGTGGAGGGCAGGAGTGAACCAGTTGGCCTTCTCGGAGTGTTGTTTGCCTAGTCTTTTCTTGAGGGGTGCCAGGGTGTCAATGTAATTGGAGATCCATCATTGGAGGTTGCGTGCTGCAATGCTGGTGTCTGTAAGCATTGGCAGAGTGGTGGTGCTGAGAGAGTTGATGGGATGTTCTTTGGTGGTCTTGATCCAGCTGCGACAGGGGAGCATTGATGGCGATGGTGCACAGTGGGCGTGGTGAAGGTATGATGTAAACAATGATGGTTGGTACAGGAGAGTCCTATGGTGTCGCTGTATTTGAGCTTCCCACTGGTGGAGAAGACAGGCTCAAGCGTGTGTTAGGCTATTTGGGTTGGTGCGGTGACTAACTGCTTGAGTCCAATATTGGCGAGGTTCCGCAGGAGTGGGGTGGTGTTCTGGTCACTGGGGTTGTTCAGGTGGAAATTAAGGTCTCTGAGTAGGATGTCGTCGGTGGATGGGAGAGCCTGGGGTTTGAAAAGGTCTACAATGGCATCAGTGAATACGGGTACATGGCCAGGAGTGCCTGTAGATGAGGGTGCCGGGAAGGGTGGTGTTGGGGTTGGTACGGATCTGGAAGTGGAGGTGTTCCATGGTCGCCGTCGGGTCATTAGAGTGTCTAATGAGTCAGAGTGTGCTTTTGTAGACAATGGCAATGCCTTCTCCTGGGTGCTCGGGTGGTCTTTGTGGGTGAATTTGTAGCCGTCGTGGATGGTGATTGCGATGTCCAGTCTGGAGCAGAGGTTGGTCCAGGTTTCCATGAAGAAAGGGATGTCTGAAGAGGTTGCGTCGAGAAGGCTTCGGATTTCTGTTGTGTATTTGTGGAGGGACCGCACTTTGCGGAGTATGCAGTTGAGCTGGTTGGTTGCGCTTTTGGTCAGCTGGGCACAGGAAGTGCTGGTGTGCTGATGTGTCATTAGGTGCATCTGCAGTTTCGACAGGTGTAGGGTGCCAGAGAATTCTACAGTGTGCTAGATGGCAGATGGTGTGGCGTCCAGGGTAGATGGCAAGGGGGGTGTTGGTGTTGCATTGGTGGTTGAGGGTCCAAGAGGAAGTGTCCTGGGTGTTGGACGCAGTCCAGGGGAGGATGGTTGCAGACAGTCTTGCTTTTGCTTGCCTTTGGCGCACCAGTGGTAGGCCCGCTATGCATGACGACACAGTGGCAGACATTAAGTACAAGGGGGAAGGACAGCTCGGAGGCAGGAAATGTAGGAAAGGACACTGTAGGGGACAGGGACAAGGGGAGCAGAGGTTGTAAATATATGTTTTTTTTATTCTTACCTCAAAACCAGGGTCCGCATCTTCTGTGCTCCTGCTCTCCTGAATCTGCTTGCAGGAAGCAGGCAGCCAGGCTCCCTCCCCTAAGCCAATTACAATGCAGCAATGTGGCATTGTTATTGTCCTTGAGTGCCATGACAAAGCATTCAGCCAGGGGCTGGATGGTTGGGCATGTACTCCATGGATTGCAAACAGGGAAGTGCGCATGACTTCTTTGGGTGGCCTGGGAGGGCCAAACAAACAGTCATTACACACTTAAGTGGATATACCAATCCTCCCCTGCCCTGCTCTGTGAGTAGAGCAGCCCCACCCACCCTCCTGCCTGCAAAGGAAACAAAGCAGAGTACATCAGAAAGTTATCATCATGTATGTTTCCTCTTCTTGCACTGCTTGAAAGCCTTGGGGCGACACTCTTCCGTCATGGTGGGTGAGCCGCCGGTGGGGGTGTGTCACCCACAGTTGCTAGTCCTGGGCCCGACTCAACCCCTGGGCCTCCTCTGCTATGCGTCCCACCTTCTCCTCACCTGGACTCTCTCCAAATCTCTCCAAATCTGCGACCCAGCCAGCAGGATCCTCACCCAGGTGGGATTTCACAAACCTGGGCACAGCAGTCATCGCCAACTCTGCTGCGAAACCTCCCGATGCAAGTGATGCAACAGTTCACCTTTCGCCATGAAGTTGCAGAGCTCCTACCACACAAGGTCAACGCAGCTCAGGGGCCTCACTCTCCACATCATCCGTCCAGGGCTACATCCTATGGCCTGTGATGCGGAGTGGCGTGGCCCAACATTGGTAATCTCCCATTTGTGCACCCCGGTGTAGTGGTGGCTTGTGGTGTGCCATTCAGACCTCCATATGTTGGTGCGCAGAAGCACCTCTACCATTCACACCTCCAAGGGGGACCAGGCAGTCTACTCACACAGGTCACCAACATGTCTCCATGTGACCTGGAATAGTTCACCACCAGGATAGACGATCGCCGATGCCTCAATGTCTACCACCACAGCCCAGCAACTCCACAGCACCTTCAAATTCCACTCCAGGTTCCAGCCTCAGGCCCAGCGAGGCCTCTGGGCCCCAGGGACTGTCCGCGCTTTCAAGGTTTTGGATGTCATGGTGCTGCAAAGAGTGCACAATGATAAGTGATGAATCACTGGTTTTGCCCAGCGATGCGCCTCTTTCCATGATTGTAGCCCTGAATTTCCTCTTCCACTGGGACACTGGCTGGTTATCCTGGCTGTAGGAGGGCTTGGGGGGTTGTGCACTTGGCCCTGGCTTCTCCATTCTGTATGCTATTGGTTATGTTTCCTATTTTTCATTGGAAATGGACTTATAGGCAATTTTTGCCTCTAGAGGCAAAAAAAGTCACGTTGGGCTGACTAACATGAGGTTTCTTTCTGCTAATGGGCCTTTTGTCAGTATTTGTCAGCAAATTTCAGAATTTGTATAGCCTTCACGCGTGTGTTAGCAGCAGTTTTCACTGCGGCTACCTGCAACTATCGTCATGTAGCGATGTCTTGTAAATACATCGGTGATAGGCTGTGTTAAGAAAACTGCTGCTAACTAGAGTTAGTTCTTGTACATATGCCCCATTATGTCTATTGTGCCAGCCTCTATTCATTCCCATGCATTAGAGGATGGTGACTTGATAATCACAGTACTGGTTAAAGATTTTCACTAGGAATTGGCAAATGCAAAGAGATGGAGATCTCTGCCAATTATTGAAATCCACATGTACAGAGATCTTTGCATTTTGATTTCACTTAAAGAATTGAGCCATTTGAGTCACTTCCATTCACATGCATTGAACCTCTGCATGCTTATTGTCCAACTCTGCATAATCCCCTCCACATCAGAATGGTGATTTATCTTCTGTCAAATGTATGAACTGAAAACGGCAATACTTAGAACTAAAGGCATGAAAGGTCATCGGCGTCTCAAGGGTATTTTTACTAGCTTTTTCGTTGATGAATGATATTATCTTTTTGTACCTTCATTAGTGCTTAACGAATTTCTACTATGTTACCTTACCCTTTGTTAAGTATAGCTGTACAAATGTATTGCGTATTGACACATAGTGAGTAACTGTAACCGAATTAGGAAAAATAATTTAAAAAAAACCACTGCATATAAAACGGGCTTGAACTTTACACGCATGTGCATTGACCATTCTTAAGATTCTATTGAGCAAGGCATATATTTGCTATCTACAATTATTTTTGTCAAAAGAAATCACAAGTTAAGAAAGTAACTGCAGTGACAAAGCCAAGAATATGAAGTATATGTAAAATGCATGCAAATTAAGAACTTTCATTGTTGATTAATAAGGCAGCAAAACAGACCTTCAAAAACAGCTCAATGAAGACTTGAAAAAACATAACAACCCCTTCCCTAAACTAATAAATATGGGTGATGGCACATCAATATGACAATACCCAAAACAAAAGGGACAATAACATCAAACTACCTTGCACAAAACATCACCCCTCATTTATGGGATTCTGGCATAGGGCAGCTCAGCAAGGCTCCTTGCTGTGCTGCCTTATGCTAAAGTAAAAGGGCATGACTGTCCTTTCTCCCTGCGCTGGTGCCATTTAGGTATCCTAGCCCCAACCTAGGCACTCTTGCACCATGCAGGATTGTTTTTTTGTGCAGGAAGGGGCAACTTTCTCTACAAACAATCCTAAGAGGCGTTTTTTCTAGAAAGAGGAAAAAACCTCGGAAGGTGTATTGATTAGACACTTCCCCTAGTGTATATGATTTTGTAAATCTGGGGCAGCATCAAAATCCATTGGTGTTGAATGGGAAAACACACAGCGATGCCCATGAAACAGCTCCCAGGCACAGAGTAAGCCTACGCAGTGATT
This sequence comes from Lissotriton helveticus, assembly GCF_964261635.1. Lineage (NCBI taxonomy): Eukaryota > Metazoa > Chordata > Amphibia > Caudata > Salamandridae > Lissotriton > Lissotriton helveticus. Next base: position 532,954,682 of record NC_136067.1, read on the forward strand.
TGCGCTGCATTGACCTACTCAAGACTTAATAAGCCATGCAAGGTGGCTTTGTGTGGCTTCATAAATGAAATTGAGAGCCCTGCGTCACACATGTATCACTTTTCAAGGTGCAAAAGTGACGCAGACCTCTCATAAATAAGCCCCATTGCACTTAGCAATCTACCCAAGAGAGGTTAATGAAACAATAAACATAAAAAAATCTAAATATCACAGTACGGTGACAGAGTAGGCGGATTAGTGCAGCACAAAAACAGGCACTGTTAGGCAATGACAGCCAAAAGAAAACTCTGTACCACAAACGTACCTGAAGAAAGGGACATGACCCAGGCCAAAATTTAGTTGAGAAGTAAATCAGAATACAAAAAGGTGTCCTGCTGTGCTGCAACTGACACACTCAGCATTACAAAGGAATACATATTTCATTCCATCTACTCGAAGCAACAATATCCAATTTCCAGTGTTTGAGATGGGAAAAACAAAGTGTTCCTTAGAATGGTTCCTGCCTATGCCAAAGATTATATAAACAAACTATGTTACATCTCACACTTCTTTACTCTTCTGAAAAATTTGAAAAAGGACTTCAGGAGGCTATAGCTGAACACAGTTTTATATTGATACAGCTCAAAATCAGTAACAGCAAAGTATCAATTGAGAGTGCCATCCAAGCAACTGTAAGTGAAGAGACAGGCTAAGATAAGTGGGACAGCAACCTAAATATTACGCACCATGAAATAATTGAAGGAAATGGTGGGATTACTGTTGTGAGAAACTGGTTCATTAGTTGGGGTGAATTGAGGTGCTGCACAAACAATAAAGTCACTTTCTTGTTAGGTCAAGATAAAGGTTTCAGTAATTTAAACCTGATTTCAAGCCCTGGTAGCTACAGTACAGAGTACACAAGAAAACGTGTAAGCATATTGAAATACCAAAACAGTTAAAAAGTCAAAAACACTGGAGAAGCGTAATTTTACGCTTTATGTTTCGCTTCAGTTTTTCTCTTTTAATACTTTCTGTAGGAGTGCATTATAATCATGAGCAGCCTGCAACAACATGTACTCTGTGCAACTAATTTAGGGCTAAAAGGATTTAGGCTCAAGTTGTCAAAGTGTTTCTCTGTAATACAACATATCATGTGTGTTATAAATGTAACTGACTACTACAAACCTTACATTGGCACCCAAGTATAACTTGTCTTTCAAGTGTGATTTGTGAAATGGTCTAACATTAACATTGTAATAATAATTTTGTAGAAATTGGTTATTCATGATGTCAAGAATTATGATATAATGTGCTTTACGGGTCACAGAAAATCTGTATTTAACCCATCTGATGTTAAGTTAGCCTGATGGTAGGCCTGAATATTGTTTAACTCATTTCCCGACGGGTGCTTAACCACTTGGAAGCTCATCATTTTCCCCTGCTGCGCTGGGATTTACAAAAACCCATTATTCATGACGAGCTGGGCTCGTCATGAGCGTGCTGGGAGGCTACTGCATGACGAGCCCAGCTCGTCATGAGCGTCGAAGGGGTTAACTATGCTTTTGATTGTACTGTGAAATCTTGCATGTATTCGCAGGAGCAGCCTATGCAGGTAAGAGCGGTGAGGCGGGGTGCAAGGGAATCAATAGAAGACAACGAGTGTGGAAAAAAGAAAATAAATATGCCACTTCCCTTGCGCTCGCCACATTGCTGAGTCGGCAATGCGGCGAGCACAAGGTAAGTGGTTTCCTTTTTTAAAATGTTATTTTCCCTCACCATTGTCTGTCGACTCCCGCCACCCCTCCCCACCACTCTTACCTGCACAGGCCGCTGTGTATACGTGTTCCCACTGCAGGTGGACAGGACATAGTTAGTTTAGAGAAGGGTCCATTTTAATGGAGAACTAGGTTTGGGAAGAAATGCGATAATGAAGATGGGGTAAATTGTCATGGGAAACAGAGATGGCACCAGGGACATATGAGAAGCCTACCATGCGCTGTAGTAGGTGGAGACAGGAGTCGATGAAGGCCACTGAGATAATGGAAAGTTGCTGAAAGGTTGTAGGAGGTGCCTGTGCTGGATGGCTACTTTAGTACTAATGAAGTTAGGGCCAGCTGACACTTCTCTGGCAGACGCTTTGAGGTACAGACCTCTCTTGGGGAATGTCGCATTACCATTATTAGAGTTTCCTCGTAAGAGGGCTGTGATGGCTGACACCTTTTATGCTTTCCTTTTAAATCTCGCTTAGTCTAGGTTTCCCCTTTTCAAATAATATAGGGATAGATAGGGAACTAGACATTTTTCCTTTTGAGTAGTTTGATGCAATATAACTTGCAAGTATGTGTTTTAATAATCTACATAGCAATAACCAAAGTAGTAGTTTTCTTTTTGTTATATAGAGTGAATTGGTTCTGGAGATTTGGCTTCCTCCTATTTTCTCTATTTTATACTTTCATGTTAAAAGTGATACATCTAAATCTGTTCCAAAATTTACAATAAACTGACTAACTAGAATCTGGTTGTGGACTTGACTTCCTGAAAAGTTGCTGTACTAGAGTTATTGAGATGGGGAGTTCCTTATCTCTCATGCTGCTTAAAAAGTACCATTGATCAGAAATTGAGGAGATACATTTTTGCAAAAGCAGATGGTAACTACAGAGGTTGATTCTGCACTTGAATTAAGAAATGAGATATAGGTTAGTCTTGAAGACTGATGATAGTGTCCCCTGTTTGGAACCCAATCGAGAGAGGAGGAGAACAAGTGAGTTCCGGTGGTGTACAGAGAAACCAGTGGTGGAGAGGAAGTGAGTATTAATCGGGTAATGAGAGTGGTGGTTGTTAGTTTGCAGTAAAGTCAGCTGTACGATGTCTGACGGAGCTGTTGTGAGAGTTGTGTGAATGTGGTAATAAGTTGTTAAAGTTGTCATCGGATATGAGGTGGCCTAAGATCCTGGAATATATAGAAAGGTGCAAAAGACACTGTGTTATATTTGTCTGCTGTGTTTTGTGGGGATTCGTTGTAAGATGTGTTTGATGGCCCCAATCGAGACAAGGAACTCTGTGTGAATGGGACAATTGCGAATGGTGTAGTGGACCTTTTTGCACAGAAGAGAAACTACCCTGATTCAGGTGATTCTTCACTGGTCGACGTTTCTTTTATGATAGAGTGCGTTCTACGAATGGTTGACTTACATTGATTCTCTTAGAGGAGCATACAACTGTCGCTTAAGGAAACATGTGCGTGAGAAGAGATATTTTGAAGGAGGGTGAGTTGCTGCAAGGAGCGAGTGTGATGTCAGAAGGTGAAGAGCTGAGAAAGGTTGGATTAGGAATTGTGATTGTACTACTGTGGGAACTCCTACGTTCTGAAATTTGAAGGTGAATTAAGCATATTTCAAAAGAGAAATGGAAAACTAAGTGTTTTAAAGCAATGACAGCCATGTTTAGAGGAGATGTGCCTGTTCCGGGGAAGAGTCTCCCTCAGAGGATACACCCACTCACTATATGGCAATGAATGTAGTACTTCACACTATTATTTGTCTTAAAAAGGGGCACAAGATCAGCAAGAAAAAGGACACATTGGTATTTCTCCACTGCGGTAACTTCAATCTGAGAATAATTGACCATTTGAGGGGAATGTTGTATTCCATGAAACCTTTACCTAGACCGGTACAGTTTGAAGCACTTGATGCATGGATGCGTGCTATCAGGGAAACATGAAGAAAATTATGCGTGCATACCAGGAAGCACAATGGAACAAGAAGCAAAAGAGATGAAAATTAGACATGATTGAAGGAGTGAGACTGTACCCTGCTTTGATGACAGATGGGACAAAAACAGGATAGAATGGAAAGTGAGAGCATAAGGGTAAAGGGGAGGGAATGGGTGAAAAAGAAATCGGGATAGGAAAGGGCAAGGAGTATTCAGGCATTTCCTTTATTAGAGGTACTGAGCTGAGGTTAAATACATGTGCCCTGGAGTAGCGGTGATCTGGCCGCTTTTACAAATGACTTCCAGACATTGAGAGAGAAACCTGTGGTATGGTATAAGCAGGATAATTCTTTTGTGAAAATATCAAAGGTTTTGTGCGTTGATCTTAACACATTGGGGCATTTTTACATGCCCTTATTGCCCCAGGAACATGACTTGTTTAGACGTTCCTGTGGCGATAGGGGCCTCAGCTTATTGATAAGGCGGTGTTAAGACCACTTAACATCGTTTAATGCTGCCTTTTAAATGAGGCACCCTTTCATGCTATACTTGGCGTTAAAGGGGTGTGCAATGGGTGTTGCGGTGGGCATTCTGCTACAACACTCATTGATTTTGACGCTGTCCCACATTTACAAGGATGGCGTAAATATGAGGCAGAGACAAAATTAAGACCAGGCAAAACCTGGTCTTAACATAGCGAAATGAGGAGAAATGCTTTATTTCTCCTCTTTCTGCTGTTTCTAGGTTTGCTGCATTGTGCAGCACACATAGAAACACCAAAATGCTGTTTCACTTCATGCACATAAACAATTGTTTTAAAATGATGAGTTTCAATTTCTATGTGTACTGCACAAAGCAGCACACATAAAAGTTACAAATCGCCATTTATGATTGTTTATGTGCAGGAAGCTACACCTTCCTGCTCATAATCACTATAGTGCAAGGGATCCTGCGTTGGCGCTAGGCAGCAAAATTTAACACCAGCTCAGGGAGAAACGTAGGGCTGCACCATATTGTTGTAAATACGGTGTAGCCCTGCGTTTCCATAGTGACGGACGGTGGCGTTAGCCTTCTTGGCTTAATGCTGCGCTCCACAACTTTAAATTGTGGTCCCAAGTGACTCATGGTCAGAATGTAAAATAGCTGTAGAACTGCCTGGCAGTGACCCCGAAAGAGATCCAGTGACTCGTGGTCCGTCCTTTGTAGTGATAAAGAAATACAATCAGGTGATCACATAGTTAAAAGCTAAGGTGGCTCCACAGGATGTGGATACGGTTAAGATAGACAGAACCACCCAGGAACCTAAAGAGACAGTACATGCCTACTATGAGCGGTTGCTGCAGGCTTTTAAATAGTATAGCAAAATTGATACTCTAAAGCCAAAGGACAGTTTGTATGTAAATTTGTGACTGGGTTGCAAACTGAGATCAGTTTAATGATTCAGCCGTATTTGAATTGTTAGCAAAACAAGTCCATAGATGAGATTCCAAATATTGTAGGGACGAAATTGAGGCGAGCCATAAGAAGATGAAGGAGAAGTTGATGTTGATACATATGAAAGCTGCACAGAGGGGAGGGCATGGTCTGCCATATAGCAGAAACATGGCCCCTATGTCAGGAACTTACCTTGTACAGTGTACAGGTGCCCTAAGGAGGAGTGCAGGGCCAAGGTAGAGGAAGGGGTGGACTGATAGACCCCAAAAAAGGAATAGATATTGCGACCCTTAATAAATCCAGCCCATGTCACTATTGCAATAGGGTGGGACCTCAAACACCTTTATTGATCTCAGACAAACCTCTTGCATGTGTCTATTTGGATCACTGTATCTCCTTATACTCTGATGGGGCTTACGAGTACATCATTGTGGATTCATGCTCTAGATTCCTGTGGGTTTGGCCACAGCACTGAGTTGATGCTCTAACTGTTATAAAGGATTTGCGGGTCTTCATCGGGAAATACGCAGTTGGCACACTCCATTCCGACCAGAGACCGGCGTTTAGCTCTCCGCTTACAAAGATGCCATGGGAAGTATGGGTGTGGCCTTGTGGTACTCCTCTCCCTACCATCCCAAGGGAAATTTGGTAGTTGAGAGCAATAACCTTGACTTAAAGCAGTCCTTAACAGCAAGGGTATTAGGATCGGGAGGCAGTTGGTCAATCACCTATATGGGGTCCAGAGGGCACATAACAACATGCCAAGAAAATTACTGGGGGGTTGTACACCTTAGGGCTCCTTTTTGCCTTAAGGATGTGGGTACCCGACCTCGATAGTACAAGCACGGTGGCGGCTGAAACACCATTTGACCTCAATGATCGTTTGGATGTTTTACAGGACCTTAAATAATACCGAGCTTTATAAAGCAACGTCCAAGTAAAATGCACTGCCACTGGGCAAGTGAAAACAGTAACGGAAAGACCTGCCTGGGTCCCAGAGATTGGGAACTGGTCAGAGAGCAAGTTGTGGACAAGAAAGAATTTGGGCCATCTCTACCTGTCCTAGCTGTCGAAGGTACCAGAACTGTCCTTCTTTCGCCTCTTGATGGCCGCTGAGACAAAGGCTGATCAAACCACACTATGTGGCCGATTCTCAACAGTAGGCTACAAGGGCTCCTGGGTAGCTGCAGCACTACTCTTGCTGCCGTACAGGAAGTTAAGATGGAAGCTTTATTAATGACTGAAGACTCCACTTTCCAAAGAAAATTTAACTCTGCCGTACAGGAAGTTAGGATGGAAGCTTTAATAATGACTGAAGACTCCACTTTCCAAAGAAAATCTAACTCCAGACCACCTCCTGGTGGGATTTTGCAACACGGGGGGTCGCGGATGGCCGCTACTGCTCGCGTTGAGTAACCTGAGTAACCTTCATTTTGCGTTGAGGAGGCTGCTGCTCAAGTAGAACATTTACTCAAGTAGCAGAAACAAGCAACGCCTTCTTGTGCCGTTTGTGCTGATTTTCCAGCATGGGACAAACTCCCGTCACTGAGAATCAGTTCAAATCAGTTTGAATGGCGTAACCTAATGCACTCTGCCGCTTGCTGAACTCTGCGTAGCACAATGGAGTGTTTGGGTCACTCCGTGGAGTTCTGTGTACCGGAACTCTGCAAACTCCGCCCAGACCTAAATACGATACAGGATATGGAGGACAAAAAATTGCAATGAACTAAGGCACTCGAACCGCGCTCCACGGAGATTTAGGCGCGCTCATAGGATATCTGTCAGCGCTCTCGCGCTTTTAAAACTGTCACCTTTAAAATAGTGTAATTGCACTTTTTGTCTCTACTTTTGGTAGCGCTTCGCGCTTTTTAATATTGTTTCGTTTTTATTGTGTAAATAGCATTTTTGGGACCTGACACATAGCGCTTACCCCACATAAAAGGCAATAAGCACCGCTGTTGGGAGCGGACTCACTTAGACCTCTTGACACCCTGGGGAACTGCGACCGCCATCTTGGGTGAGGCAGGGATTCCTCGTGGCGACATTCGGCCAGCGCACTAGCCTTGGAGACCGGACTCCACGCCCTACTTAAGGTGAGCATCTAGGCTCGCTCGGCCTTGAACTAAGGCACTCGAACCGCGCTCCACGGAGATTTAGGCGCGCTCATAGGATATCTGTCAGCGCTCTCGCGCTTTTAAAACTGTCACCTTTAAAATAGTGTAATTGCACTTTTTGTCTCTACTTTTGGTAGCGCTTCGCGCTTTTTAATATTGTTTCGTTTTTATTGTGTAAATAGCATTTTTGGGACCTGACACATAGCGCTTACCCCACATAAAAGGCAATAAGCACCGCTGTTGGGAGCGGACTCACTTAGACCTCTTGACACCCTGGGGAACTGCGACCGCCATCTTGGGTGAGGCAGGGATTCCTCGTGGCGACATTCGGCCAGCGCACTAGCCTTGGAGACCGGACTCCACACCCTACTTAAAGCTCGCAATGACGACGCGCAGCGGAGACGCGCAGCGGAGTCGCCGGACTCACGCCGGAGTCCAGCCAGAGTCCTGCCCGTCTGGGCTCGTCCGGGCTCAGATGGGCCTAGGGCCTGGTACTATGCCAAAATCACCGCCACTGCGCCGCACCTACTCAAGAGAAGAGTTATTTGCACTACGCACTAACCCCCCTGAAACCCACCTTATCAGCAACATGGGTACTCGGGGATCACCCCTACGAGGATTGGACGCATTGCTTCCTCCTCACCTAGATAAAAGCACCTTGCTCTGGGGCCTGCTTAATTGCAGGTCACTTCCGTGTCACGCTGTGGAACTTAATATTCTTCTTCAAGAGCAAGAACTGGATATCTTGTTTCTGTCCGAAACGTGGATTACCTCCAGTTCTGATGCTGACATCGTACTTGCCCTCCCCCCAGGCTACCTCATATGTCATCTGGATAGACCTGAGGGACGAGGAGGTGGACTCGCTGTTATCTATCGAGATAACCTTAATTGCAGGGTTTGGAAGGGTCTTGTGGCAGATTGTGAGAGTTGCCACTTTTCTATACAGATATCGCCAACGGTTACACTGGCTGGCCTGCTGATCTACCGACCCCCTGGTAGGGTCGGCAACTTTGTAAGCTCTGTGATGGAGACGGTAACACTCTTGGCCACATCCACATCTTCCTTCATTGTGCTAGGGGATTTGAATCTGCATTTTGAGGACACTGCAGACATGATTGCTGCAGATCTTAAAGGAGATCTGACTGCTTGTGAGCTCCGATTAGTCAACACAGGAGCCACCCACGCGAAGGGCCATTTGCTGGATCCTGTCTTTTCGAACATTCCTAGGCTGAGGGCCAGACCTGCCCTTCCGCTTCCATGGTCAGATCACTCCTTAGTGTCGGTGGAATGGCAAATCAATCTGCCCTTAAAACCGACATCTCAAGAGGTCGTGGTGGACCGTATATGGTCCAGACTACCGATTGGTGACTGGACCCACGACTTGGCAAACTCACAACCTACATTTGAGTCGGACCCGATTAAAGGAGATGCTGACTTCAACAGATGGTTGAACGCCTCGCTTGATGTCTTCATCCCGGTGAAAACCTTACAGAAGAGGGAGAAACGAATTGGTTCCGCCCCCTGGTTCACGGTTGAGCTCCGCCTGCTTAAGAAAGGATGCAAGAAACTGGAAAGGGCTTGGAGGAAGAAATTTGATGCTGCCAAGCGTAAGGACTACTGGACAGCGATTAGAGCCTATAAAGCAGCCCTCCGCTTGGCAAAAGCACATTTCTTTGAGGAGCGAATACAACTTGCCTCAAACTCCTCCAGGGAAACCTTTAAGGTGGTGCAAGAACTGCTCAAAGTTCCCGAACCAGCAGTCACCCATGACCCTGAGAGGTGCAAGGAGTTGGCCGATTTCTTTCATATTAAAATTGTAAAGATACTGGACTCTTTACCCCAGATCGCTACACCGTACGGGACCCAAGAAGAACTTCCCCCGATTCGGGTGAAAGAGTGCCCTATCTCCTTGGACACGTTCGGCCCAGTTTCAGAAAGTGAAACGTTAAAAGCTATAGCTTCCATAAAAAGCGGCTCCCCTACGGACCCAGTCCCTTTTAAAATTTTAAAGCAAGCAGCAACCGCGGTGGTAGGGCCCATTACGGACCTGATTAACGCCTCTTTCTCTCGTGGTTTGGTGCCACCCACCTGGAAAAAAGCCGTGGTCAAGGCACTTTTAAAAAAATCTAACCTTGACACGGCCGAGTTGGCCAATTTTAGGCCCATTTCTTTGCTGCCAGGCCTCAGCAAAATTGCTGAGAAGCTTGCAAACCATCGACTGTCCAACTTTCTAGAGTCGAACGGTCTGCTCCGAGACTCGCAGACCGGCTTCCGTCCCGGCCAAGGCACCGACACGGCTCTCCTGGCTGTCGTTGAGGAGTCGAGGCGCATCTTAGATTCGGGAGGATCAGTGGCAGTTATCCTCCTGGATCTGAGTGCCGCATTCGACACCGTCAACCACCAGGTGTTGACCCAACGGCTTTCAAAGGTGGGTGTGGCAGGAGCCGCGTTGAAATGGCTTTGTTCATTTCTGGAAGACCGGTCCTACCAGGTCTGGGAAGGAAGCAACAAGTCTCCATCTATTTCTCTCCAGTGGGGGGTGCCGCAGGGCTCATCCTTGAGCCCGACATTATTCAATGTCTATATGGCCCCCCTGGAGGATGTGGTGACCCCTTACAACATCAAAATCATCAGCTATGCTGATGATACTCAGCTGGTGGTCGCCCTTCCTCAACTGGTGGAGAATCCTGACTTGTTGCACTCATGTCTGGCGGACGTCCACACCTGGATGAGCAGCTCAGCCTTGAAGCTGAACGGCTCTAAAACAGAGATTATGCTGCTTGGAAATAAAGCGCCGCCACTGCCACCATCATGTTGGCCAAGCTGTATGGGTGACCTCCCAACCATGAAAGAGGAGATTAAGAGCCTGGGAGTCTGGCTGGAGCAAGACCTCTCCCTCAGAACTCACGCTAAAAGAACTGCGGGAGTCTGTTTTGCCCTGCTGCGGGCCGCGCGTAAAATTCTCCCGCTCCTTCCCTTTCCATCGAGGAAGTTGTTGATTCAGGGTTTGATAACATCCCGCCTAGACTACAGCAATGGTCTGTTTCTGGGCGCCCCTGAATATACTTTTAACAAACTTCAGCAGGTGCAAAACGCGGCGGCCAGACTCCTTATGGGAATTCCTCGAACAGAATCTGCCAGACCCGCTCTCAAGGCCCTGCACTGGTTACCAGTGCGGGAGAGAGTGAAGTTTAAGGCACTATCCATTGCTCACAAAATTCTTCAGGGCAGTGGACCTCCTATCCTGGGGAGCTTGGTAGTGCCTTACAAAGCGAACAGAGCGCTGAGGTCTGACCAGAGGTGTTTGCTCCAGGTCCCGAGAGTAAAAAGATCACGCACGGGCGGGAGACGATTCTCTGTGCACACAGCAACGCTCTGGAACTCCCTCCCCTTAAAACTTCGTGCTGAGACCTGCACCCTGTGTTTTCGCAAAGGTTTGAAAACACATCTGTTTCCCTTGTGAGTCGCTACTACTACTTCATGGTCCCACGGTTGATGCACTGTTCATAGCGCCGGGATGCCTCAGGGTAGCTGTGCGCTATATAAGTTTTAATAATAATAATAATAATAATATAACATACATCATCCTGCATTGCGGGCATAAAAGGGTGCACTCCTTCTGTCAGAAAGCCACTGCCAACTGAAGATTCTACTTCCTCCACGAGTCCCCTTCTCTCTTTCTCCCAAAATGTCATTGCCAAGGATAGTGCAACTTTTTGGACATAGCTGGAACCCTAGGATTACTCCTTGGTTGTGCCAACAAAAAAAAGCAGTGCGGTACAGTAAGCACAGTAGAGACCAGCCGTTCTGGCTGAGAAGTATAACATATGTATTGGCCCAATAAGGAGAATAGGTCTTAGAAGAGACAAGCAGAAAAAAAATCCCATTCAACCCTTTTCATTGCGCCAAAAACACATTAGGACCTGAATTCCTGATGTCCATTATCCTTTCTTCAAGGAAGACTAAACAATCTCACCTAATTGGTGGGAAAAGCATTTTTCTTTCCGATAAGTAGGTCTTGTTTAAGGCTGCACAAACGAAAATCATTGTTCAAGTGTTTTCAATGGAATTTATTTTCTAGGCATTAGCATAGTGTAATGCTCAGCCTCTTTCTTGCTATTTAATTATATAAAGTCTTATTTCAATCCAAAATCAATTTAAGAAATAAAATATCTGGGCGAATCATACAGAATTGTATTAAGCTGTCACTGAATACTCCTAAATGCAATATATGCAGCGACATCAGACGTTGGCGTGCCGTCACATAGTTCACCTTTTACGCGAGTGCTGAATAAATGCTGTTCATTATAATGACACGAAAAGGATTATACTCTTTGGAAACTGTTAAAAAAACAAATACTAACTGAAGCCTTAGTATGTGCAACATTTGTGGCTCCCGAAAACATGACCGTGTTTTTTTACAGATGGATTGCTGAATATCCCAGCTAAAGGTGATATATATGTGTTCGAAATACACGACTTTGTACATAGCTCAAACTCTCAGTAAGCGTGTTTGCACATTTTGACATCATTTTATATATCAGGTTACCACATTTTAAGCAATACATTTTCTCGGCTGACTAGCAGTCAGGGGAAGTTATAATTGATAAGGGTACACCTGTCATTACACAGGGAGCCTCACCACAACGGTTAAAAAGCACACTGTTTGTTGGGAAATCTCTGAGGATTCCTTCCGGTTGGTGTCCTCCAGAGAAACCTTGATGGCAGTGCTTCATCTGAGCTGGTGATGCCGGTGGGGGGCACCGGCATTTATTTGTACACAGCAGCTATTTACAGGAGCCAGAGAGGGAAAAACGCCCAAAGCGGTAAGATGGAGGAAGAGACAGCCGGAAATCCATCACAAAGGGAGAAAGCAGGGACCGACAAGAGTGAAACAAAGGGGCTGAAAATGTCTGGAAGTGGATTAATGAGGCTGAGGTGAATTGAAGGCTACACATCTTTGGTATGTGACGCAACAACGTCTAATTGCGCCGCTGCTGGCTTCCGAGCAGAGCTTCAGGCACCCTCGCCTTTTGTTTTACAGAGTAAATACTGCTTGATGACACAGATGTGCATAGGGAATGGACACATCCTTCCTGTATTTCCTGATCTGCTTTATTCTTAGAGTCTATGAAATATTTTCAGACCAGAAACTCTCATATACAGAACGACATGCACATTATGTTCTTTCAATACCGTTATTCAATAATGCGTCTTGAAGTATTCATTCATAAAGTATCATTATAAATTAGTGAACATCGAATGAGCAATATTTTCAATTATTCCCTTTGATCATAGGGAATGGGTGTTAATACTGCATTTAACACGCTCTGCGTAAATTCATGAACAAATACAGCAATATCTGTGCGCTTCTAATATAGATGTGCAACTTTTCACCTGATGTCCAAAATGGTGGTGTGACCCTCTTTTCCCCAATCCTCGCTTTATGGAGCAGTAGACAATCTGCATCCATCCCTTTGTGGAATTTGCAAAATGCCATTGAAGCTTTTTTCTTCCACAGAAAAACGTGTTTCCATATGAAGCTATTCCATCCACAAAAAAAAACCTTCATCGTGCATTGATAAAGCCAGTCATTCGGCTTTTGAAGAGTGAAATGATTTTTACTAAGCTTCATGGACATACAGATCACAGCCAGAGCATTGGCAGCAGCAATGTCATCTTCCCTAATGCCCTGAACAGGTACAGCACAGGCAGCAGTGCAAGTTGTTTACCTATTTAAACTTAAGTTTAAAGAGTTGGGGGGCATATTTACAAGGGCTTTAACGTTGCTTTTTTGGCTTACAAAGCCAAAAAAGCAGAGATAAAACAAGCGCCCTATTTACAAGAGGGTGCTAACATGCATAATCGCATGTTAGCACCCTTTTTCCCAGCACCTCTCTTTGCATCTCCAATGAGATGCAAAGTGGGCGTTACTAGGCATACCCCAGATGGACTACCTTGCAAATATCGCTGATGTTCACATCGCGATATTTACAAGGCAGCCCACATGATTTTAGCACACGTTAGATTCTGGCGAAAACGTCAGTTTTCGGCAAAACCTAACATCTGCTAAAATCCTGACTTAGCCAACCCTAACATAGCTGGTGGATTATGCTGATACGACCCTGTGGGTCTTATCAGCAAGGTTATCGCCCTTTTGCACGGAACATCGGTGGAAAACCAGCGATGTTCCCTGCAAAAGGGCGATGACCTCGCTAACTCTGGAATTTTTATCGCCCTGGAGTAATATGTTGTGAATTACGCGCTACCAGGGCGATAAATACCAGAGATAGCCTGCGATAATATAATTATTGCTAAGCACGGCCTGCGATAATTATCGCTGGCTGTTGTTAATATGCCCCTGAAAAAGTACACTGGCCAAATATACAGCTACACAATAACTAGCATGAAAGAGGTGCAATGGTAACACCAATTCAAATACTCCATTCTCGGTAATCAGCACAGAAGTTGAGTTTACCTCTGATAATTCAAGTAGGGAGGAGCAGAGGCCACTCCTCAAGTGGATTCAATCCTCCATCAGAGTAGAATTGGAGAGATAAGACAGGGAGAGGTGGAAGGGTGAACATGGAGAGGCAGAACAGGTGAAACATGGAGAAGCAGAACAAGTGAAAAATGGAGAGGCAGAACACGTGAAAACTGAGCAGCAGACCAGGTGACAATGGAGAGGCAGAACAGGTGAAAAGGGAAGGAACTCAGGAGCAGTGCTTTCACATTTGGACTTTCCTAATAAGGATGCTCTTCATCAGATCTACCCCCTTATGTGTCCTCAGTCTTAGGGTTTAAATGGGTACTTCTCATATGAGCCTACAAGTTGCATCTCATACCCCATTCCCAGAAAGCATGGGCTTGATCACTGTTTGTGGCCCTACAGCCTCAAAGATATGCTACGGTATGTCCTTCTATCAAATCTCACTCTTCCAATGTGCTTGCTTTCTGATCTTGTTCTGTCTCCTCATGGTGACTTTGGGTGTTAAAGTCTCCAATGTATAGAATTCTGCCTCCTCTTATGACAATCTGTTCAAGGCAAGCTCCACTGTGATTTCAGTTGTAGTGCTGCAGCATGGCGCCCACTCCATCTTCAGGTGGTACATTATGTTCATTGTGTCTTGCATAGCCATGCAGTGGTTTAATCTAGCGGCCAATCTGGAAACGTTCAAATATCTGTTACATAAAAGATCTGTGAGACATCTCCAATTGCCTTCCTCACCAGACACCAGATGTGTCTCTTTACCGTACAATCACCTCCGTATCCCTTAAAAGAAACCGCTAGAAGTATGTCTTCTCAAGGTTTCACTCCTTCTAAGCCCCAGCACAGGACGAAGTATGTCTTCTCAAGGTTTCACTCCTTCTAAACCCCAGCACAGGACGAAGTATGTCTTCTCAAGGTTTCACTCCTTCTAAACCCCAGCACAGGACGAAGTATGTCTTCTCAAGGTTTCACTCCTTCTAAACCCCAGCACAGGACGAAGTATGTCTTCTCAAGGTTTCACTCCTTCTAAACCCCAGCACAGGACGAAGTATGTCTTCTCAAGGTTTCACTCCTTCTAAACCCCAGCACAGGACGAAGTATGTCTTCTCAACGTTTCACTCTTTCTAAGCCCCAGCACAGGACGAAGTATGTCTTCTCAAGGTTTCACTCCTTCTAAACCCCAGCACAGGACGAAGTATGTCTTCTCAACGTTTCACTCCTTCTAAACCCCAGCACAGGACGAAGTATGTCTTCTCAACGTTTCACTCTTTCTAAGCCCCAGCACAGGACGAAGTATGTCTTCTCAAGGTTTCACTCCTTCTAAACCCCAGCACAGGACGAAGTATGTCTTCTCAACGTTTCACTCTTTCTAAGCCCCAGCACAGGACGAAGTATGTCTTCTCAAGGTTTCACTCCTTCTAAACCCCAGCACAGGACGAAGTATGATTTCTCAACGTTTCACTCCTTCTAAACCCCAGCACAGGACGAAGTATGTCTTCTCAACGTTTCACTCTTTCTAAACCCCAGCACAGGACGAAGTATGTCTTCTCAAGGTTTCACTCCTTCTAAACCCCAGCACAGGACGAAGTATGATTTCTCAACGTTTCACTCCTTCTAAACCCCAGCACAGGACTTTCATGTCTTCGCAGCCTCCAGAGATCAAATTGCCCGTTCTGGATTCTGGGAAAACTAGTGGGCACCTCAAAACGAAATGCCAGAAGACCTAGTCAGATGGACATTTTACGCAAATATTTTTGTAATTTGACAAATGTATATGGAGACAGCAGAGACGAAAATGTTTCCCTCATCAAGCTTTAAACAACTTCTATGTATTATTTTGTGTGCTCGAAAGTTATGTAAGATTTAACTAATATACCAGAACAGTTGTGGTAAGCAAAATAACAGTTCAAAATGTGGCAAGTGTACATGCCTGCCCAGTAATTGTTGAGAAAATGGCGACAAAAACAAGACTTATTCACTATTAAAAATGGATACATCATTGGTTGATAATTCATAGAAATAGTAAACCAAGATCTTTTAGCTAACAGTACATTCGACTTTTGAATCCACTTTCGCCAAAATTGGACAGGATAATCCTAAGAACAGCAAGGTGAAATACCTGCAACAGCAGGCTCCCTGCTCAAGATTCAATTTAACAAAATGAATAAAAGGGGCTATTTTATATCCTAGTTCTGACAATGACATAGTTATGCCTGCTGACAAGGATGATGTGAATGTAATACACAGAGACCCCTTACCTTACACAGCAATGTATTACTGACGTTACTTTTTGGCTTAGTGAACCTTCTGTAACTGAGTAGAGGTTACAGAAGCTTTACTAAGCCAAAAGGAGCTACATTTTCGGAATAGAACAAACCCACATATCCGAACTATTTCCACATTGCCCAAAATATTTATCAACATCTAAAATCCACCATGATGCCCTATTACTTCTGGCTGTAGTTTGGATCTGGAGAGTACATTAATTTTTTCTGAAACCATTTCTTTCCAAAACCTCCATTAGAGATACCATCTCCATGAATAATACAATTGCAGATCTTAACTTTATTTCCAACTCAGAGTTTCTAGTCACATTGGATATATAATTATGATAAATTAACATCACTCAAATAGAGTCTTTGTTAGTTGCCACTCATGTTCTTAACCATACATCCAGACCACACATGTCCCAACTGAATTTTCATTGAATGTGCTAGAGTGACCACCACTACGCCCTATTTTTTATTTAAAATAGACCAGTACTTTCAATTAAATTGGACTGAAATTTCAAGCAGGCCTATCAAATCAGTAATGCAAATCCTCAACTATCATATTTTTAAAGAACAGAAGCATCCTAACTGATTTTTTTGTAATGGCTTATCAGTCTTAATTCCAATTTTAAATTGATGTTTGACTGCAGCAATAATAAAGTCAAGCACTTAGACCTTAAAATTCATTTGAAGGAAGCAGCATATATAAATCAATGATTTGCAAAGTCACATAATGTAATTTTCTCCTGCAACATGGAAGTTCATGGGCCTCCCCTCCCTGACCCAAATTAAAAATAAAATTCCTGACCTACTGTCACCCATCCCCACCACTCTCTGTGCCTTCTTTTCCACTCTTTCAGAAACTGTGCTCTGTGCCTTCCAGTGATGCTCTGATAGGCTCTCATAGGCCCAGCCAGAGCCGCCTGGAATTCTTTTATGATGTAGAAACAGTAAGTTACGAGATCTGTAACCCACCATTGCTACGTCACAACAGTGAATTATCAGATTTAGAATCTTACATTAACGCTGATGACTCTGAGTGAGAGACATGCATAGCATATCGAAATATAGATTGGTAAGAGTGACATCTGGGGATGTTTTTCACTGAGGTATTCTGAGTGACATCAAATAGACAACGAGAGAGATCGACTTGTCTATGATGTTACTCGGAGACCGAGGTGAAAAACATCCCCGCAATTCACTTTTTCCCCATCTATAATTGTATGCTCTTTATGGGCCCAAACTCATCTGCCCCTGCTTTCAGCTGATATGCAGGTGCAGAGGAGTATTAGAGGAGCCATACATAGCATGGCCTTTCCTCCATTGCCCAAATGTGATAAAAATACCTTACCTGCCATCCTTCTGACTACCCTGCCTTCATTTGCCTCCTATATCTGTGCTTCTGCTTTCAGTCCAAGCAGACAAGTAACCCTGCGCTGCCCAGACAGGTTCTCAAAGAGCACTGTTACCTGGCTCGGAAGATCTTTATGACATCACAACAGTGGGGAACAAGTTTTGTTAACAGCTGTTGCTACATCATAGCAGTAAATTACCAGATTTAGAATCCAATGTAAACAAAAGAGGCTACCTATGGAAGCCATACATAAGAAATACTTAAACTCTTTAAAACACATGGCCTTTTAAAGCAACAATCAGATAATCAAGCTAAATCACATTGGATTTATAAAACAATAAATTGTCTGACTCATATATATAATAAAACATCTATTAGTCACTAGTGAAGTTTTAATTAGCACACAGAAGCATTCACCTGTCATAGTGTACCGAAACCAATAGAACGTGATTAATGAAGGTGGTAGATGGAGGATAGAGATGATACATTAAGTATTCACTTGTGGAACGCTTTCATGAATCTTTCAAAGCCACACTAACTGAAGATCACAAATGTTAACACACCATGTAAGCACTTGTGTCCAGACTCCTACACTCAGGGGCATATTCACAGGGATTTATCTCCAAATTATCCCCACTTTAACGCATCAAAAGTGGTGATAGAATTAATACCCCGTTCACAAGCTGGTGCAGACGGCAGACAACACCAGTATTCCCGCGATAACTGTCCCCAAATTTATCTCCATGGTGGACACCACCAAGTAACACTAATGAGATGCAGAGTAGCCATTCCCGTGCAAAAACACACGAGAAAACCACAACACCACATTCACAACAAATTGCCAGATCTGTGAAGCAAAGCAAAAATAGGGGATAACCCGCTTTAGCACCATGGATTTTACACCTGCCTTTTGCTGGTGTGAAGCAGGACGACTACCTGCTGCATGGAAGGGAACACAACCAGGAGCCTTTTAAGATGGAGGTATTCCAGATGGAAGGTGTCTGCCTAAGTTAGCCCCACTAAAATGACAGTATTTTAGGATAAAACAAATGGTCAGACTTCGAGGAAGCTGATTGCTGTGGTCACCATGCTACCAGTCTCACAGTGACACCTGGCTTCCAGCAGGGGCAGTGTTGGGCCTGGAGCTAAAAGTAGCGATGATGGGACTTTTCAGCCGATTATCGGCCATTCACAACGTATCGCCGGCTAACGCAGGATTTTAAATCGTCATCGCGGTAATTACTAAGTGGGTTTTGACACCCCTTCCCTGTTATTATCGCCATGTACCGCGGGCTTCAAAATACCTCGCTAACATGGCAATATTAAACAAGGTTAGGCAGCGTTAACTTTCCTTGCGATGACTGAAAATGCTATAGTTATCACCCGTCTTTGTGAATATCCCCCTTACTCTTCTGAAAACAGGCCATTAAAAAATATCTTCTCTGTGCAGCAGCATCAAATTATGTGGATCACTGCGCTGTGATTAGGGAAGTTTACCTCTCCAATACGCCCTGTACTCTCGCATTTGTAATATAACAAGATGTTACCTTGGTAGGCTTTTTTAAACTGATCAAGAGTGAATCCTAGCAAATATGGTTGTGTGCTCACTTATTCTTAGGAGTGTCATTTAAAGATGTCAAACCACGTGTTTTTAGAGATTGAGCAATCTGGCTGAAATGACTGCAGGTATACTTTTGGTTGATCCCTGTTTTATAGGCACTTTAAACAGATTCCCTTTCTCAGCACATTTTTACATCCAATAAGTCCAACAAATTTGCTAGGGCTAATACCAGTGGGTTTGCTTTTGATCTTTGCATTTCTTTCATTGCAAGAAATGATACAGAGTCGGTATCTGCTCCAGATTTGCCTGATTAGTTTCAGCGGGCATAGTCCTAATTCAAAACTCATTTGGGACTTGCTTGTTGAATGTGGAAGATTAAAGATCTTGCAAAAGAGATTTCTCTGGATGACATCCAAACTGTTCATCATTTTGTTCAAAAAGGCTTCAGCACTATAAACCAAGGATGGCATAAACGTTGCTGTACTCACATCGAGGGGCGGTGTACCTGGAGGTCTAGTAAGCTTATTAGCATCCCTAAATCTAGCAAAAGTCAATGTGTTCACCTTAGGCTACAGAGAGTCTAAAATAAAACAATAATTGGAACTCGCAGGGAGCTGGATGCCCAAGTATTTGTATTTGGAAAAACATTATTTATTTGTTATTCAAATGCTAATAATGCTTAATTGCCTTTTTTTCAGGCTGAAGATGACAATGTAAGATTTGGAGGGATTCCCTACTATTTCAGACTCTATACAGTATTTTGCAGGTGTAATCAGGGGCTGCGGTGAACCAGTGTTCGATATGTCAAGACCGACTCAATCAACAATGTAATGCAATGATGGTAAAGCCATATCTTTATAGAACAAGCCCTATTGTTCAAAGTATTTTGGTTCATATCAGCCACATAGAGATTAAACAATGAAGTGATGCAAACACATCCCTATTTCAACCCATTGTGCATTGGGAGCTTGTGCGATAATTTGTTATTATACATGGGCCCTTCAGTCCATGCAGGGAAACCTGTCTCTAATTTCTTTATAATCAGAGACTTGTGATGCTCCCAGTTGCCAATTCTAAAGAAATTACAACAGATCTCAACTGTAACAACTAATTACAGTTGGAGTTCCAACATCACAGTGCCTCCTGCCAGAGCCAGCATCCAGGGGCAAGTTAGGTCAGGTGATGGACCATAATTAAAGGAGCTGTTTAAAGAATGAACAACACAACCTTGCTTTTCTTCCTTCTGCTCTGTTTTACTAGCTGTAGATTGAAAAGAAGATAGGAGATATTTATGGCAACTTTTATTTTTTGCACTCCTTCCATATTTATAGAAAAGTTACACTCTTTCTGCAATATTCTACCGCACCTTTTTTTTAAAAAAGGAACTTGTATTAAAATGCTACTAATGTCTTTTTGCAGCTTATATGTAACATCTTTTTGATGTGTTTACTTTTGCAGTAAAGCTTCTATTTTTCATTCTTCATGTTTGCAAACATGCCTTCTCTTTTTCATATGAAAGAATTACGCACCAAGGATTTAAGTGGTTTGTGGGAAAGGTGATGGTGTTCCCATGTATTTCAAGGTATAAGGTACCCCCAGTACTTGATAAGTACATTGCAAGACACCTCAGAGTACCATAACCTTATGAATGAACTCCTCTGTGACCTTCAATATCCTTATAATGTAGTACATATATTATCTCCCATCGTTAGTTGAATATAAGTATTACTGTAGATCCTAGATTGTTCTCAGCAATGTGGGAGAGTCCCCTGACAGGCTAGATTTTTCCAAAGTATGGCTCAGTTGATACAATCAAATGCCATTTTAAAATGAATAAACTTACATTAATTGGGAGAAACAACTGCCCTTGTTTGGCATTCTATTACAATACACATATATGCATACATTTTTTAAGATTGCTATTGGCTGCTGTAAAGTCTGACATTATGAGATACAGGTTTTTACTGTGGCCCTCATGGTAAGATCATTCAAAAGTACTGAGGCATAGTATTTTGACTCTTTATCTAGGAAAGCAATCAAGCCATACTTACTTGCTTTTGACTTGACTCCTTTTTCTATGTAATAGTCAAAGTATGGAATCATTCCATGTAAAGTGTACACAGTTTTAAACTAATAGGCATACAATACAGGACTAAAGAATCCCACAGCAGTAAACTAACTGACATTAAATAAAGAACATACAGGACATATTGTCCCAGTAATCTTCATCAGAACGAAATATGTTAGAAAGTAATCCATTGGGTCCTGGTGCAACATATTATTACCTCTTTAACTGTGGCCTTCTTTTCCCCATTGCCACTAATTACATTTAAATTCGAAAGTGCGAGTGGACCTGAAAGACTGGGAGTGGAGCTGTAGAATCCTTACAATAAAATAGGTGACATGCACTACCCAGCCAATAATGTCACACGATTGCCTTCAAGTTGAACCGATTTTCCTTCAAACTGATTTACATCATTCCAAAACTTCCCCCTATCTGTAGATTGGATAGTTTCATACAGGGAAGACCAGTCGCGTTCCAGTTGTTCCTTTCTGACAGCTCAATTTTTTTTATATTGCTGTTGTTTTGTTGCAAAACCTTTGTTGGACTATAAAAAGCCAGGGCCCAGCTGCTCTTCCATTCAGGGAGAGCTTACAGGCTGGAGTTTAAAAACATTCAAATACTAAATAAGTTGGGGGATTTTTGTACCCCGTTTTCTGGAGGCACAAGATGTCATATTTTAAAGGTTAAGCAAGAACTCTCTCTATCAAGTGCAAATCTTTCCTTGCCGCTTACATATCATGACGTTTGTAGCAGACTTGGAGACATTCCCAATGATTCTCTGAAAGAAGTTTACTTGTTTCCGGTTGTTATTTGAGCAAAGTACAACATTCAAAGAGAAGGGCCAAAGTAGGGCATCAATGATCTGACTCCACCCTCGGTACTTTAGAGGGTATTGGGGATTAACAACCAAGTGGCTTCGAGATCCCCTAGATTTTCTGATGGAAATATTGTCAGTAGGAGCAATATCTGAAACTGTTCAAAAGGAGAGGATTCTCTTTTCCTCAGAGAGCATCTCATTGTACAAAGTAATTGCAGATGGAAGATTTATTTGCCTTTTGATAATTTCGATATTGCACTATTTTCTTTAACATTAAAATCATTTGTGATGCAGTCCATTATTGCGCATTGTTTATCTACCCTCTTGAGTTTCTTCATGTTTTTGACAATTTTGGGCTTAGAGAAGGGATGGTGTTCATTGATGAACCATAAAAGGAGAACGTTTGAAACTTTCTACAAGATTGACAATACTGTCTGAGTTAAAGTCATTATTTGTATGTATGAAACCAAACCAGTAGTGCCTATTGAATTGTTTGAGTGAGATGTAGATGCTTTCGGGTCAGAACTACTAGGCAGAATACACCCTATTTTTTAATCCTAGACAATAGTCTGCATCAGTTCTGGGAGTGGAGAGCTTTTCTAAAATGGGGTCTGCGCACATTTTTGAATCATAGTGTCTGTTAGGTTTGGCATCTTTTGCCGTGGTTTGCCCTGTCATTCTGCTTCTGGCCTCCTGTTTTTGACTGGATGCTGAACTTTGTTTTTGTTGTTGTTAGGACTCTGGGAATTTTACTACTTCTGACCAGTGCTAAAGTGCATGTGCTCTGTGTCTAAAATGTAATAGCATTGGGTTTCTCCATGATTGGCATATTTGATTTACTAATAAGTCCCTAGTAAAAATTCACTGTGTGTGCCCAGGGCCTCTAAATCAAATGCTACAAATGGGACTGCAGCACAGATTGTACCACCCATATGAGTAGCCCTTCAAACTTGTATCAGGCCGGTCACCACAGAGCCTGTGTGCGCAGTTTTAAACTGCCATGTCAACCTGGCAAATGCACCCACTTGCCAGACCAAAAACTTCTCTTTAATTGCATGTAAGGTACCCCTAAGGTAGGCCATAGGTAACCCCATGGGCAGGGTGCAGCGTATTTACAAGCTAGGACGTGAATTTTAGTTTAAAATGTCCTGGTAGTGAAAAGCTGCTAAATTGATTTTTCACTACTGCAAGGCCTATCTCTCCCATAGGTTAGCTTTAGAACTGCTTGTAACACTACAAGTGTATCACCTAATCGGGAACAGATGGACGGACGGGGCTAGGGGCGCGTCCTAATTTTCTTTTTTATTCATCTGAGGACCTACGCACTATTCAGGGTCATTGGCCCCTGTCTGTGCCTACCATTAGGCACATCTCTGCTCTTGGCCTTGATCCTCCCTCTCATCACATCATCCCTACCCACACGATCCCTCCGCTGTCCTTTGTTTCTGATCCTGGTTCCTCATCCCTCTCCCCTCCTCTGTCTATTATCTTACTTAACACTAGGTCAGCAGTAAAGCATCACCAGGAGTTATTTATGTTGCTCGATACTCACCAGCCTGACATGTTACTTTTAACAGAAACCTGGTTTTGTGAGTCCTCCCTGCCCTCCCTTTTGGCTGCCCTTCCCTTGTCTTATATAGCCCTCCGTGCTGATCGATCAGCGGGCAAGGCAGGGGGTGGTGTGGCTCTTATAGCCCGATCTGAGCACAACTTTCAACTCCTTCCCTCCTCTCCTATCAACCCCACCGAGCACCTTGTGGCTCGCTCCCTTGCTTTTTCTCCCCCGCTTACATGCTTATTAATGTACCGCCCTCCACAGCCCTCCCACTTGTTTCTGCCAGCATTTCAGGACCTATTGGCCACTTTAGCGATTAATCACGCTTCAGTCCTAGTACTAGGGGATTTTAACTATTGGCCCTCAGACCCTCATGAATGCACTGCCTCTAAGCATTTTTCTGATTCACTTGTATCCCTGAATTTTGTCCCTCACCTACAGACTCCCACACATATTCACGGCCATGTACTAGACCAGGTCTGGTCTCTTAACATCTCGGTCTCTTCCATGTCCGTGTCCCCATGTCCCTGGTCAGATCATGCCTTGATCTCCTTTTCCCTCCGCCTTAAATCGGCAGCAAAGATTCCGCTTGCCAAAAACACCTGGGCGCGAAACTGGAACAGGGTAGACCTTCCTGCATTGTCATCCTCCCTTTCAAACTCTGTACCTAACCTAGAGGGTTTATCTTCCATCTCTCAGGCCGTTGCCATCGATACCTGGCTTGCGGGAGGCTGCGATACGGTAGCCCCATTACGTCGGATTTCAACCCGAAGATCTAAGGAGTCTAACCGGTGGTTCAACGATGACCTGAAGATAAAAAAGCTGACCCTCAGGCGGGCCGAGAGGCAATGGAGAAAGGATTACTGCCCTTTATTAAAAACCCACTATATTACTCTGCTGAGTGACTATAAAAGGGCTATATTAGGCGCCAAAACTGTATACTTTTCAGCTAAAATTCTGGTGGCGGAGAACAAATCTAGGGAGATCTTCTCTATCGTTCATGACTTGGCTTATTCTGACAGGGCCACACTCCCTACCCAGTCCCTCTGCGATTCTTTGAACTCCTACTTCCTGGAAAAAATTAGTAACATCAAAGCCAACATCCCATCTCCTTCCCCTACTTTCGTTGAGCCCCTCCCCCCAGCTGCTCACGGTTGTCTCTTTTCTATCCCCCCGCTTACTGAAGAAGGGTTCCTTGCAATACTTCCCAAAATTAAGTCTGGTTCCCTGGCAGACATCTGCCCAGCCCATATTCTGCAACAAATCTATTCTGTCTGCCCCAAACCACCAATCTCCCTTCTCAATAGCTTGTTGGCTCAGGGGGTGGTAATCCCAGCACTCAAATCTGCTATCATAGTGTCCATCCTGAAGAAGCCTTGCGCGGACCCTTCTGCTCCAGCTAATTATCGTCCCATCTCCCTTCTGCCCTATTTGGGCAAGGTGCTGGAGCGACACGTAACATCGGTCCTCAGTGCCCATGTAGAAGCCAACGGGGGCCTAGCATCCCGCCAGGCAGGCTTCCGGCCTAGGCACTCCACCGAGTCCGTCGTGGTGTCGGTCTTGAACAACCTTAGGGAGGCCATGGACCAAAACAACTACCAGGCCCTGGTGCTCCTCGATCTCTCCGCCGCTTTCGACACGGTGGATCATTCCATCTTACTTTCCCGTGTCGGAGCGGCGGGGGTCGAGGGCTCAGCCCTGGTTTGGCTATCGTCCTTCCTGAGGGACCGGACCCAGGCGGTCCGGTTGGGGGATTTTTCGCCCACCCAACTCAAGGTCACATGTGGTGTCCCCCAGGGTTCTTCTCTCTCCCCTCTTCTGTTTAATCTTTACATCTATCCTCTGATTTTCGCACTTCAACAACTGGAGGTCACCGTTTATAATTATGCGGACGACCTCCAGCTTATCTTTAATCTTTCTCCTTCTTCTCACTCTATTTCTAATTTTCAGACTATTATGATTTTCATCAGGGACTGGATGGACCACAACCATCTGAAGTTGAACCCCGATAAAACAGAACTGGTCCTTACGGGTGGTTCCTCCAGTCCCTGGAACTCTTCTTTCTGGCCTTCTTCTCTAGGACCTCCCCCCACGCCTTCTTCCTCAGTTAAGACCCTGGGCATCAAAATTAATAACCATCTCAATCTTCACTCACAAATAAATTCTGTTGTTTCTTCTTGCTTTCTTGTCCTTCGAACTATTCGCTCTGTCTCTCGTTTCTTTTCTCCCCTAGCACTTAAACTAATCATGTCCGCCTTGGTGATTTCCCGGCTGGACTACGCTAACGCCCTATACAATGGCATCCCAGCGTATAGCATGCGGAAGCTCCAGCTGGTTCAAAACCAGGCGGCCAGATTGGTGTATGGTCTCCCCCGTTTCCATCATTCCACCCCCTTACTGAAGGCATTACACTGGCTACCTGTTAGGGAGCGATCCCTTTTTAAAACTGGTTGCATGCTTTTTCAGGCGCGCCAGGGTACGGCTCCTGCCTTCATTTCCTTTCTGGTAAAAGAGTACACTCCTGCTCGTGAGCTCCGTTCATCCACCCAATCTCTTCTCCAGGTACCCCGTTACAGACGCAAGAAATGGGGCGGAGCCAATTTTTCATTCTTGGCACCTTCCTTTTGGAATTCCCTCCCCGATCACTTACGTCTGGCCAGACACTACTCCCTCTTTCGAAAAGACCTCACGACCTTCTTGTTCACCCAGGCTTTTCCTAATGTAAACTGATGTTATTTTCTCCCCCTCACTAGTTTTTTCTCGTTCCCACTGCTAAATTAGCCTCCACAGCGCCAAGAAACCGTATGGTGAATGTAGCGCTATATAAATATTTTAAATTCAGATAGAAAATTGGAGTTTTGTGTCTCTGGACTCACAATTTAAAACACATATTTTAGTGAAGTTGTGTTTTAAACTGCAGGTCTGAGAAGGCCGCTGTTAGAAAGTTGGCATTTTCTTATTTAACCATTCTGTGTCTCTGCCTGGCTGTAGAATACATACTGGGTTGGATGATAGCTGCCATTTGTGAATTCACTCTAGACAGTCACACGCAAAGGGAGCTGAGGTGTGCCCTATATATCCTGATGACCCATCACCGGGCTGATGTGACTTCCTGAGCTAGAGTAGTGGAAGGAGCTGACACTTGCACCTGAATAGGTCATGCCTGTCCCATTATAGAGAGCTGCCTACCCCTCTGTAGTGTGTTAGGAGCCAGAAAGGGCAGGTTCTTGTGCACTCCAAAGACCTTTCTTTGAAGTCTCCCAATGTCAAATGCTAAAATGTGTATAAATACTAGGCCTCTGAGACCATTGGCTCGGAACACCTTTGACTGAGGACATTCTACTTAGAAGAGCTATTGTGCTGCTAGGCGGGACTGCCAATTTGCTGCTTGCCTTGCTGTATTGGCCTGCTGCCGGCTGCTTCTGTCTTGGTAGTGAGAGGACTGGACTTTGCTTGCTGCGTCCTGATTTCTAAAGTTCTGCAACATCTTGAGTTGAGCTTGCCACCTATTGGAAGTTTCAGTGCCATCAAAGACTTCACCTACAGTGTCAGGGCTTTTCTTCTGAAAGCCCTGCCTTGCCAAGTGGTGCCAAAACCAATTCCTGTGCCATTGGAAGTGGGTTTGCTCTGCTAAGCAAGACGAAACCTGTCCATTGACTTCGAGGGTGACTTTGGAGCCGGAGCTGCTCTTCCACACTGCATAGCTGCCAGCACCGGAGCTGTGGTCCCCGCTTAAAGCAATCATTGCAACTTGCAAGGCAGTATCCGAAACTGTTGCAGTGCCTCCAAAGATTCACCACAGTGTGAGTCTCAAGCACCTCATCACTGATGCCCACCTCCGCTTCAGCACCTGTTTCCCCATGGTGGGACATCGACACAGTAAAGTCGACGTCTCATGGCTTGACCCTTCATGATTTGACACCAAACCATCAGCGGAACCAATGACTCTCTATCAACGCCGCATCACCTCCCCTGTGCCTTGCAATGACCCGGGCGTCCACGATATGCTAACGACTTGTACCAACAGTAAGGAACAAACACCGCCGCACTGGCCTCAGTGACGCCTCACCTCCCCAGCATCTCACAATGTCTTTGTTTTGTCAATGTTTTCAAGGTACTGCAACAGGGGTTTGTACGACTCCGTAGCTGGCCTGCACTCTCTCACATTCGGCCCTGAACTTTGAGAATCGGTGTCTTCAAACACATTGTATAACCCTCATCGAATCTATTCTATTTCTGAGTGCTAGAACTGCATTTAATCTTGAAGAAGTTCGCATTTTTAATTGTGTATGTTGGATTTTTGTTGTTTTTGGTCTTGTTTTAATCAGATAAATATTGGCTCTTTACCAAACTCGTGTGGAGTACTTTTATGATGTTTTCACTGTGTTACTGTGTGTGCATGCACAAATACTTTACACATTGCCTCTTAAATTCAGCCTGACTGCCTTGAGACAAGCTACCCAACGGTGAGCAGAGGTAAACGTTTAGTGTGTACTACTCTTACCCTAACTAGGAATGTGGGTCCCTACTTGGACAAGGTACAACCCTCTGCCAACAAGAGACCCCGGTTCTAACAGTGTCACAGATTTGCTGATTAAAATATATATATTTCTTAACTTAAAATCAGTTGTGGAAATGTTATTACCAATTGTGTGAAGCAAATTTACTTCCACTTTACTTTGTAAGACTGAACATAAAGTGCTAATCAGTAACTTCGGAGATCTAGTTACCATTTATAATAGTGGTGTGTGATTGAACACAGAATCAATATTCTTAAAGGCACCCCCTCATCCTTCCGAAATCCCGCTAACAGAGGTGTAATCTAAGGAAAAGTCTTCAACAACTGAGGATGGTAAAAAGCTTTGGGCCATATTATCAAGAAAGGGCAATACATTATCGCCGCTTTTATTGGCAGGAAACTGCCGCTAAAGCAGCAATAATGGGCTTGATAATATGCCCTTGTGAATTCCCATAGAAGCTCAGGCTCTGGTGTTAACCTGGGCTTCTATGGGAATTCATACGGTCATATTATCAAGCCCAATATCGCCGCTTTAGCGGCAGTTTCCTGCCGATAAATGCGGCGATAATGTATCGCCCTTTCTTGATAATATTGCCCTTTAAGCTTTAAGCATTAAGCTAATGGCCCTGTTTACGCTTTAAGCTTTAAGCCAATGGCCCTGTTGGAGTAACTAAAAGAAATTGGCCAAAGTTGTATAAGTAGGCATCGGTAGTCTGATGGATGCTACCTGACTGTTGATACAGTGATGCCTCAGTAATCTTGCAAATGTTCGGTGAGTACTAAGGCCTAAGTACTTGTTTCTTGCTCCTTGGTCTCTTTTTTAAAATGTTGGCTAGCCATAAATACCAGTTCTCCGAGAAAGCCAATGAATGTTCGAGTTTTTGCCTTAAGGCCAAAGAGAATAACATGTTGCATATTGCACACTTTGTGCACAACATGTGTACTGTGATCACACTACTAAGGGGTCACTGCTCTTTCTGAGAAAGGCTTGGTCAATCAGAGTGCGGCACCCCAGAACAAGCTCCACCCATCAGGCTGAACTTCAGCGACTGTGTGAAACAGTCTGACTTAATGGAGCATTTTGTTATTGCGAGAAAACTAATCTGCAGTCAAAGAAAGTGCACAGTGCAGGAGCCACTTAAAATCAATCAGACTTGCAGAACTGTTTAGCCTAAACGGCTCATCACTGATTTTAGATTTGACAACCAATGTAATTTTGCAAAATGATTAATTTAAGTGTCACTTACTGCAACATTCATTGCTCACTTATCTTTTCTTTTAGTGTTTATTAATAATAATTTCAACTATACAGTACACTGTATTACAACATCTGACAAGATGCATATAACATACCACTGAATTAGAGTTGCAAAA
The DNA here is from genome assembly GCF_964261635.1 of Lissotriton helveticus. Classification (NCBI taxonomy): domain Eukaryota; kingdom Metazoa; phylum Chordata; class Amphibia; order Caudata; family Salamandridae; genus Lissotriton; species Lissotriton helveticus. Next base: position 532,983,925 of record NC_136067.1, read on the forward strand.
TATAGCTTTGAAAAACAGGGAAAACCATCAATTCCCCAGCCATTGAGAGTGGTGGTCACAGGACATGTAACAACATTTTTCTCCAGTAGTAACAAAGCACATCGTAACAATATGGAAGGAGAGAGTGCCGGTAGGATGGAACAGATGTTTGGGGGTGAGGAGAAGGAATCCTGAAGGAAATGGTGAAAGTACCTTATATGGAGAGGACTAGCACATATGAACACCCCTTCTTTTGATCCATAATGTAAACGTACGTGATTCGGGTGCTGCTCAACATATGTTGGGTGTGCCAAAGTAAAAAGGAGAGGACTTAGGTCATTCCAGTCAATAGAGTAGTAGTGTTGTTATAAGATTAAGTCCACCATATATCACAGTCCATGTTAGGGAAGTTTTCCTCCTATCTTGCGCGTGTGATGAGTGCATTAGCAGGCTGTGCGTGAAATACAGATGATGTTCTGGGTCCATCCATACAGCCAATCCAGAGATTACATACCTGTTCAGAATCACTCCTCACATTACAAAGAAGGGGTCGAAGAGGATCGGATAGGTGGTTAAAATGTCCACTTATCTTCTGGAAAGGAAAGAAGGGGAAATGGAAAAAAGAAAAAAGAAAAGGGGGCAGGATTTGTGTCATAATGATGATGTAAGCTGATCCTCTGTTCAGTAAACCAGAGCATACTTAAGATAGAAACTGTGCTGAGGGGAGTCAGCTGTGTTTTGCCTCACTTTTAAGTAGGTGCGGCAACCAGAAACATAATTGAAAAGAAGCACACTACTCTTGCAAATGGCCAACACTACTACCCATCCTTCGGCCTGTGGAGCATCCCTGGGTGTTCAGTGCGCCATAAATGCTTCCTATGCGTGGTCTAACATCACAATTTGTTCTTCTAATATGTAAACTATCTGTCTGTTGATGTCGGAGAGGCATTCTACCAAGAAGGAGCCAAAAGCACAAGACCGTGTCGTCCCTTGTGAAGCATGAGATAAAAAAAAAGACTGACTGACTTGGCACATCAGAGTCAGGTGCTCTCAACGGATATATGACGTTAAAACGCATATTTTTACAACGCATACCGTTACAACGGGACTTTTACAACGCAAATACTATTACAACGCATGTATTTACAACGCTTTTTTTTACAACGCATGTACCTTTACAACGCATACCATTACAACGTAAGTATTGGTAAGTATATATATATTTTTTAATTGTATATTATTTAAAATTAATATAATTTATTGTAATTGTATTTAATTTAATTTAATTTCATGTAATTAATTTAATTTAAATTTAATTTTATTTTATTTTTACCCTGTACCCCTGTACCCCAAAAACCCAAAACTGACCCTGAACCCAAAAAATACCCCTTTACCCAAAAACTGAAAACTGACCCTAAACCCTAAAAATACCCCTTTACCCAAAAACTGAAAACTGACCCTGAACCCTAAAAATACCCCTTTACCCAAAAACTGAAAACTGACCCTGAACCCTAAAAATACCCCTTTACCCAAAAACCCAAAACTGACCCTGAACCCTAAAAATACCCCTTTACCCAAAAACTGAAAACTGACCCTAAACCCTAAAAATACCCCTTTACCCAAAAACTGAAAACTGACCCTGAACCCTAAAAATACCCCTTTACCCAAAAACTGAAAACTGACCCTGAACCCTAAAAATACCCCTTTACCCAAAAACCCAAAACTGACCCTGAACCCTAAAAATACCCCTTTACCCAAAAACTGAAAACTGACCCTGAACCCTAAAAATACCCTTTTACCCAAAAACTGAAAACTGACCCTGAACCCTAAAAATACCCCTTTACCCAAAAACTGAAAACTGACCCTGAACCCTAAAAATACCCCTTTACCCAAAAACTGAAAACTGACCCTGAACCCTAAAAATACCCCTTTACCCAAAAACTGAAAACTGACCCTGAACCCTAAAAATACCCCTTTACCCAAAAACTGAAAACTGACCCTGAACCCTAAAAATACCCCTTTACCCAAAAACCCAAAACTGACCCTCAACCCTAAAAATACCCCTTTACCCAAAAACCCAAAACTGACCCTCAACCCTAAAAATACCCCTTTAAAAAAAACCTAACATATAACATTTTAAATATAATTATATACTTACCAATACTTACGTTGTAATGGTATGCGTTGTAAAAGTACCTGCGTTGTAAAAACATGCGTTGTAAATAAATGCGTTGTAATGGTATTTGCGTTGTAAAAGTTCCGTTGTAATGGTAGTGCGTTGTAAAAAATGCGTTGTAATGGGTGTATACCGCTCTCAACAATGGGCAATTCATCCCCCTCGCATCTCTGTTTATCAATTAATAGGACATTTTTTAATTCTTTTTTGGCTCATACTTTCCAATGGACGAAACTACAACCTTGTGTATTTTGCACCTTATTCATTGCCCAGTTTATGGATTTTCTCCACCTTAGATGTCTAACTGGTTACGGATTCAGCATTTATGTTCTCTGACATATGATCTTGAGGAGGGACACCTTGATTTATATCTTAACCCCTTGAGTGCTCATGACGGCTCCACGCCGTCATGAGTCACGGTAGGCTTGTGCTCATGACGGCATGGAGCCAACATGTCGCTGCCGCACTGCCCACGCGGCACTAATTACCCGCCTGTGCGGGCGAATTAATGAGCGGGCGGGGTCATGCCACCACCATGCCGTCATGAGCACACGCTGCACGTGACTCATGACGGCATGGAGCCATCATGAGCACTGAAGCACTGCGCTCACGCCCTGGCCCTCCTGTGCCACGGCGGAATTCGTGGCGCAGGGACGGGGTTAAGAGACCGAAATGTCAACGCTGGTACCACATCAGCAAATTAAATATGCATTTAACATTTCAGAAGTTGAAATAAATAGCTTTTTATATACAGTTTCTAGTTTACAGTTTTTCAGTGCTACATCATTGGGTGGAACATTAAGTGTTGCAGTCTACCATAAGCATTTTTGCAGGCACTGGGTACTTGTAGTACCATTTACTAGGGATGGGTAAGTAAATTAAATGGAACAGTTAGGGGTATACCAATTGTTCCACATTTTCCTGGGAGAGCACAAGCACTTTAGCACTGATTAGCAGGAGTAAGGCACACAGAGTTCTAAAAGTCCACAAAAACAGGTTCAACAAAGGAAGGTAAAATTATGAGGTGACCGTGCAGAAAAGGACCGGTCCAACATGCACCATCTTTCCTTAACTTTCAAAACAATAAAATCTGCTCTTCTCAGAACGCCCATTCTGACTCTATCAACAGTGCTGCTTCTGACCCAACGTACACATTTTAAACAACTTAAAGACCAATTTGACAAATGTAAATGTGCATGTTGTGCACATTATTAAACTTGCCAATGTATACATTTTTAGATAAAACATATCTTGGCTATCATTATAACAATTTTGCGAACCTCCACATGTTTCTATGTAACCTACTCCCAATCACTGACAACCCTTTGTAAAGTGCATCTCTACTCCCAGGATTAGGCCAGCACTACATAAATAATAATGTTTTATATACAGTACTATGCCCTTCGGCAATTTATCAGAATACCAAGGGGGCAATATGTAAAAGTACCAAACTCTGGAGTGCATAACTGTCATACTTATGAAATGGTAAAAAAATAAAACATTTGGCTTGATTACCGTCAGAATAAAATGACTGCATATTGAACCAAAATAATAAAAAAAACAGACTTAAACAAATTGCCTCTGGTCAATTTCTACAGTATCAGTGTAGATATATTTAATGTGCCTGCATCACGTTAGGTTAGTGCTGCATCTCTAAACAATAATTCTCATACATACAAACATATATCTAGCTCTGTCTCTTTGTACAATCCTGTCTGAAAGATAGAATGCAAAGCTCAGAATCTGTCATATTCCTTTCAATTCGTGTTAACGAGAGTCAAGAGCAGTGCTTTTATTGAGTCTGGCATTCTTGGTAAGCGCAGCATTTGGAAAGTGCACGACTCATGACTTGTATAATAAAAGCCATTCATGTGTGTATTCTTCACCCTCTCACATCTAGCTTTGCCGAGCTTTTTAGACGTTTTTCTTTAAAAGCTTGGGGCATATTATCAAGAACAGTGATAAAATTATCGCCGCTTTAACGGCAGGAAACTGCCGCTAAAACGGCGATAATGGGCTTGATAATATGCCCTTGTGAATTCCCAAAGCAGCCCAGGTTAACAGCAGAGCCTGGGCTGCTATGGGAATTAACAAGGACATATTATCAAGTCCATTCTCGACGTTTTAGCGGCAGTTTCCTGCCGCTAACGTTCTTGATAATATGCCCCCTTGTCAGTTTCGTTATTTAACGCCTTTTTTCTTTAGGTACTGCAGACCTTAAAGTGTTATCTGACTGAGTACTTATACAGATTGATTCTGTGTTTCTATGTTGTTAAATTACAGGCTTAGGCTCAGATGTGCTCACAGTGCCACAGTACTCTAGCAGTTCATCAGTGATGAGGCGCAACACAGCCGACACCTGTTGCCTCTGAAAGGGACCCGGCCTGGCAGTTTTGCTGGGATATTCCTTCTGAAGCAGATCCAAGCATGATTTCCATATGCTGTCTCTAGAGTGGCATAGTGGGGAAAAGACAAAGGACGTGAATGGGTCCCGAGTATTTACCAGTGAGTTAAGTTTACTCAAGCATTCCATCCTTCACATTTTTGTTTTTGCCAAGTGGAGTAGTGTGGCTCACTGGTTAGAGGCGGCAGGCCTGAGAGCAGAAGTCAGCCTGGGAGCAGGGTTCAATTCCCGACGCGGCAGGGTCGTGGACCTTGGTCAGCGGACTCGATAATTCTCGCTTCGGTGCTTACTCTAATCAGGGGTTCCACTCGGCAACTCTGGGAATTAGCTTGCCTAATCTCCACAACGGCCCCACCAATTCCGGGGATGCCTGGCTCCACCTTGGGGACTCCCAGCAAGGGACCATCCCACAGGGAAAGCCAGGACGGCTTCCCCAGAGTTATACAGCGCCGGGACGCCCCGTTGCTGGGGCAGCTGTGTGCTTTACAAGTATACTACATTTACATTTACATTTACATGCTTCATAACAGAAAGCCGATCAAGGTTCATTATATTTTTCTCTGAAAGCAATGATCAAATGTGTTTTAACGTAATATTGAAATGTTTTCAGAAAAGTTTGCAAGAAGGATACGCTAATCCAGAGTGGATCCCTGATTCGACCACCAATATCACACATTTAGACATCTTAAGAGGGCCGAAACTGGCAATGCACGAGGTAAGACTCTTAATATCGTAGTGACAGCATTTATTACAATTGCCGAAAAGGGGGCCTTTTTAAAGTGCATATAAAGTGTTCCAGCAGATTCATTTCTACATCTGAATATGCCACTCTTCCCAAACTATTAATACTTGATGTAGAAGACCTTGTGCACATAAGCTCAGTAGAGCAAATGTTGTTTTACAAGTGTTTACTTCAATCTGAAATCAACCTTTTCGATAGCAAAAATTCTAATTCATACCCTAAAACAAGTACTTGATGAACTTCTTGATGCGTTTATAGCATGCATTAGTTGTTACTATTTTGTGGAGGTATAAATAAAAAGTGCTACTATTGATCAAATTAATGATAATCATTTATCAATCTCTGAGGATTAACTGCTGAATTCGCACTGATTTTATTTTAATTAGTAACCTTCTGGTCTTAGTTTCAAAAGAAGGCAGTTTTACTAGTCCAGTCTCTACTGAGCAACAATTTGGCTACTACTCGGACTTGCAAATGGCAGCAGGTGTGGCACTGTGTCTCACATCCACACACTGAAATTCTCCACCTCTGGAAGCCCTACTGTTTATAGGTAAAAGATTTCTGGCGTCAAGATCCACTTGCATAGGGTTGCAGAACAATGCCTTTATAGGGGCAACATTGCCTCCATTCAGATGCCAATATTGTGCCCTTGGCCCATGGCTCTAGCTGTTCATTTAATGATTGCTTACTGCTGGATGCCCTCTCCTTCTTGAGCACAGCATCAGGCTGCAGGAAATCGTTAAAGGTAGGTCTCTAAACTCTAAAATTTTCTTGAGTACAGCAAAGTTGGGGAAATTCACCTTACTTTTTTGACTTTGCCAATGAGTGCAATTTAAAACTTCACCATCCCCTAATGTGATTCCATCTAGTTTCATTTCAACGAGCCAGCACTGGTTTATGGATTGTCTATAGTTGGTGGCAATTATGGCAAATGGGGTCTTTCTTTTGTTCATACTGAGATAGGCAGTGCACGTCCAAGCTAGAATATGGGCAAGGTACGCTCTGAGTAAATGGATTGTCTTGATTGTGGAAAATATAAAATAGACTATCATTGCTGTACTGGAGGATCGTGACTCTGTGCTTGTCAACGGTAATCAAAGTGGTTTGATGTACAGCTTAAATTGAGGGGAAGACAGTAGATCATTGAATGACTTCATACATTACAATAGGCTCCTGATTTCTGGGGAATCCAATTTTGACACATTGATGACAGTTAGAGAGGTAGATAGGAAAAGAAACGTTGTAGTAAAGGGTCATTGAACGGTATGTAGATTGACAAATTATTAATCATACCTCAATTTTGATGGTGTTGATGGTTCCCCAAAGATCAAACAAAACCAGGATACAAAGAATACTTATGTATGCAATGTTAAGTGTGGTGTTCACGAGTCATAATTCTGCAGCAATCCCATGATATGATTGTGTGATTCATTTTTATTCTTTATTTATTTTTAATGGCTTATAATGAATTTGTGGGAAAATGTGCAATTTTGGGTGGTTACACCTATTTTTACAAATGTTATTGCTGTATTTTAGACTCCACACAGTGGGGTACTGCTGTCCAGGGCCTGATGCATGTGTCCGAATTCCTAAAACATGTAGAAATTGGCTAATCTCTGATTGTCATATTTAAATCTACTACATGGCCATAGTACATGATGGAGAAAATACGCCAATAGAATGGAAGGTTCCATGGTACCCTGGTACAACATCAGTTTTTGTGCCATCCACTAATCTGATAAGGGTTCATGACTCCCATTGTAGCCTGACTCCTTCACTTTAAACCTGCAGTGCGAACCGCTAAAGTAATCCTGTCTGATAGGTACAAATCTCTCTTTTAAATATTAGTAGGTCACCCCTATGTGTGCCTTGTAGTCCACACAATATATTGCATGATATTTAAAAGTGGAATATTTGGAAAGTTAATGATAACATTTTCCTGGAGTGACAAGGCCCTAAAAGCTATTTTCACTGAGGGAATCCTAGCTGTCTTATGTAGAGAATCAGAGTACAGATTTTGATACTAATAGTGCATCACAGAAATGGATTCAGCTAAAAAAATAATGAAACAACTATTTTTAATAGTTATTAAAAATCCAATTCAATGGTGCAGTCGGAGTTTTAATAAATATTAAGGAAAAGTAACTTTTAAAATGTTACCCTTTCCCTGCCTAAAGTTCCAGGAGGCCTATGGTCATTAACTCTCCAGCTCCTCCCAACCTGTACTTGTCCTGAATAAGGTGTGAAATTCCTATCAGAAGCTATACAATAGGTCACCGTGATTAACAGTTTTACCTGAATGGGATGACTCCTTTGGGCATAGCAGAAGGGTGTGGCAGTTGTGCCATGCATGTGGACACCACAGTATCAAATTCAGCAAAACTTAATTTTAGTGTTGTGGGTAGATACTGGAGATGTTTATGGTCCACTATTCTACACACAGGCCCAGCCCTTCAAGCCCACGTTCAGTGTGAATGGACTTTGCCCATTTTAGATTTGCACTGACACATTGCATTTTGGGCCTGTTTGCAGTAAGTTTAACATGAATGATTGAAAAAGTAGGCAGACTAGGGCCTGTGAACACTTACTCCATTGGTCAGAGAGAAACTATTTGAGTCTTAGGGGGTCCCATATTACAGGCTGGTGAACCCTAGAAAGCTGGACCCTTAACCAGGCTTCCTCAGAACACTTTCTGGACATGTGGAAGAACAGTAGCAGGTCTGCATCTACTCTTTGAGCCTTGTGAGGAGATCTGAATTACAGATCTGCTCCAATGTGTATATAAAGAAGTGGACATCAAGGGTCAGTTGATTACAGAGACAAATTAAGCTACAAGAGGCCTTTTTCCTCATGTGCCCAGTTGACCAGTAGCAACTGCACCCGGACTGGACCCTGCTGTTATCCTCTGCCTGACACCCTGCGAGTCTCAAATGGCCTCCCATGAGATCCTGAGAGGCATTGACGTGTGCTCCTATAGTTATTTGGCACCAGAAGTATGTTTGGAAACTTTTGAAAACTTCTCTAGACCAGGGGAACTTTGTCAAACTTTTAAAACTTCCAGGCTTTCACCGAGACCAATCCACTTTGTGTAGTCTATCCAAGATCTGCTGCAGTTAACCTACTATTGTGCCTGGCTCCAGTTCAAATCAACCTTTGACTGTCTTTGGAGCATTCATTTTTCATGCTAAGCTTTATGCTTCAATCATAAAAAATTCATATCTATTGTTCTTCCTATTAGATTTGTGTTTTTGGTGTCATTTTGCTTAGTACATTCTCTCTATTTTCATAAATTGGAGTAACATTGCTATTGTGTTGTCTTTTTAACCTTTAACTGTTTTGGTACTTCTAAATGTTTTACACATGTTGGTTATGTAAAGACTGTCTGCTCTGTGCCACAGCTTCCAGGGCTTGAACTCAGGTTTAAATTGCTAAAACCTTTGACTGAAAATAACAAAACAGTGCATTTATTACTTGTGGTGGACACCACTCTAACCCAACTAATAAATCATTTTCTCACAGAGATCAATCTCTGGATAAAGAGAGGCACTATGGAGTTGTACAATTTGAAAGGTGAAAGCATGCTCCGTGTCCAAATCAGTAATGAAAGATGGCCTCTAATCTCTAAGGGGCTTCTCTCTTGAAGGTTAAAGAGAAAATGACTAGATAAGGTGATATGGTAAGTCTGACTATCAGCCCCATATACTTATGGCATATTTTGAAGGCACTCAAAATCGCTGTTTACCTGCAGCCCCTAGCCAAACTAATGGGCTAACAGAAACGTAGCTGAAATTAGCTACGTTAGACTTAAAAACAAAAACTGTTGGTCATTTGTCAAGGTAGGGAAGTCAGTAGGAGTATTAACATAGAAATCACAAACCACCATTAGAAGCCTAGAGAGAACTGTAGTGGTTGTTATGTTGAGTCATATTCATCACAACGTAATAACAGCGATGTTTAATGCTGTTTTGAACTGAACATGCCCATTCCTATTCATACATTTGTTTACAGCTAGGGGTGGTTCTACAAGAAAACAATGCCAGCCCATCATTGTACATTGTTAAGAGGGTTGCCCCTGGAAGGAGGAAGGAAAGTAGTTGGAGAGTACAGCATTGTAAAAAGTCTCAAAAACAATATAGTATTTAATTATTTTTAAACTAAAGGCCTTATTTAAAGTTAGACGGATAGGATACAATGCCACAAATTGCACAGATGCCTGTTCTTCCCTATTATAAATGCATTTTAACCTATGGCCCTTGTAATACGGCTGATGGAATATATGACATGTTTGAACAGACCACCCATCTGCAAACTCTAAACAAAGCACTTTCTGCCCATGGATCAGTAACATTATGTTTGATAAAGCAAGACAGGAGCCACGAGCATGTGGGCTGCCAGCAACCGATTCGGTAGGTATGCTGGTAGGTGATCAAGGACGACACTGAATTCATGACATTTTATTGGGTTAAATAATAAGCAAAAAAAGAAAGTGATACTTCAACCTCTGGCCAGATTACATGCTGACTACATGCTATTGTAGTAGACACAGATACCTTGTGCTAACTAGCTGCAATCTGGTTGACTAAAATAAATTGTTATTGCTGTACACAGGGGGAATATCTGATTGATTACTACTCTGTTGCATGAATAACCTGGGTATGAAAAGATAAATGAAGGTCTAAAGGTTTGATCCAGCACAGGGAAATTCTAATTAAAAGTGAAACTGGTAATACAATTAAAATGCTAGAGTCTACTGCCCAAACATTGACAATGTGCCCACATTTCATTAACAACAAGTTGTGCTTGTAGTCTTAGGAGGTCCACGTATTACAACTTGAGACTTCAGCCTTTGCACACTTTGAAATCTTCAAATTGTATTTGAATGGAATATAGTTGTTGACATAATAACAGATCACGTCAATTAGGTGCATATATTCATAATCCAGGAGTTCTGGATTCATGCCAGATTTTCATGATAGCCATTTGAGATAAATTACATGCAATGATTCTAAATGAAATAAGCGTACACAGCCAGACAGAAGTTATCTCGAAAAAAGCTATATTGATTTAGTCATTCTTGACTTAGGATGAATGTCCCTGAAGTAGATTTGTGGGGTGTCAGAAGACAACAATATCTGAACAACCCAGGTTATGCATTCTTTCTACTAAATAGAGGAAATATTTAAAGCCTGACCACTGTTTCTGTGTGAAATTTACACATGTATAAGACCAATGTTAATACCTACCAATGCACTATTGATCGTGCATGATCATCCTTTGAATTAAAAACTTGACAAAGCCAGTCAATGAACAGAGACGTTGGATATTTGTTTATTTCTAAAAGACCATGCCTTCCATTAGTACATTAAAATTCAGTTACAGTATTCGTATAATATGGACATTATTCTAGAAAAAATGTTTGCATCAGATACGTTTCATTATTGCAAGAATAATTTCTCAGAATTCTTCACAAATATTTTACATATTGCATTACCTTTGAAGACTGATTGTGCTATGGAAAAATGCATGGGGGAAAAAAAGCTTAATGAACTTAAATATCACTGGCAAAGACAATGGGAGCCAAACAAATATGCGATGTTACATCACATGCGCTACTACGCAAGCGTTTACAATGCGTGACTGCATTGTTACAACGCAAACCATTACATCGCAAGTCATTTCTATGACTTGCTGTAGGGGTAGCACTGGACTTAAGAATAGTATAATTTACTATTCGAACTCCAGCGTGTTCAACAGTAAGGAAGGTGTTGGAATAGTAAAATATACTACTCCTAAGTTTAGCATACGCCCTACAGCTAGTCATAGAAACAACGTGGTTGTTGTAATGACCGTGTTGTAATCGCTGTTTCCCGAACCAAACAGATGAAGCAAGGCTCACTCTTTATGCAAAAAAAAACTTTGCCACAAGATTGCTATTCATGACAAATTATGCTTTCGGACTCAAAAAAGCAGATAAGTGCTAACAATATGAACTAAGGAGAAGGCTTTTATATAGTAAAGTTAATACACTTAAAGTAGGGGGTGAATGGCTGAAACCAGTACTGCTATTGTTATAAAGTGTCTAAAAAATGCCATACAAGTTCTTATTTAATGCATACATTTCACAGTGTACTAAAGAAGAGCAACAGTTGCCAGAATCTCAGATTAAATGCATATAGGTACTTGTTGTGCTACATTTACTAAATGTTAAGACAACCAAAAGACTGTGTGGCGTTTTCACATAACTTTATAAATGGTACAATGCATAAGTGGTTAACAGTTTGCCATCTTATGTGTTCAGATTCATGATTTTGGAATAACCCCTACTTTTTGACAAACATTTGTATTAGTCCTTCAATTTTCAAATAACAAACTCCACAGTCCACTTGTGAGAAAATATCCTTACATAATATTGACATTAGATGAATCAAAAAGACAGTTGTCCAATTGTTCATTGTTCATTCTGATCAGGAATGACACGCTCATCGGAGGAGCATACTGGCAACCACATCAGTGCATGATTTCACTAACTATTTATTAAGCTATCAAGGTTGATTGGAAAAAAGTATTTACCTACTTTTAATCAGTGTGCATGTATGCAATATTTGTGTAGTGGGAACGTAGCTAAAAGGCATCAGAGTGATTGTACGGGGTCACAGAAAAGACTACAGTCACCAAGTGACTCGAGAGGAAGCTGGAATTTGGCAGCAGAAATTCACTGTTGCTTCATTGTGATGCAGTATTTATTTATGTAGTTTATAAAGTACAGCTGATCATTTTTATAGAGTTCATTGGTAGTCATGAAGTAGATTTATTGGGCTCTATTATAAATCTAAAGACATTTTATGCATTAACCAATGATGTAAACAACAATTATTTAAACGGTAAGAAGCAAAGCAAAGGACTTTCTCTCGTGCGGCTTTCTCTTAATTGATCACCGATAATTTATAGGCAGATGATACCGTTTTTGTCAGAGGACCATGTTGCAGAATCAAAGCTTTTTACAATTCTGAAGAACTCTGAAGCTGTCTCACCACACAAAGTAACATTTGCTTATTCTGACATAAAGTAACACATAAATGCAAATTGAGCTTTGTGAATTTGGTCAAATAGCAAGGAGTGAAAGTTTCTGTAAGTCTGTCACTTATTATTTCCAACAAGCATGGTTATTTATTTTAAACTTCTGGACAGTACTCATCACATTCAGCTGCTCTACAAAGTAATTTACATTGAGCGCACCGGCCTCAAAAAAATGGCCCGTTTATTAAGTTACATGTATCATCAACCTTTAGGATCGCCAATTTTTTATTTATTTGCAACAATAATGCTGTTAGGATTTTGAATTTGAAACTGGACAGTTACAATTAATATGTATTATCTGTCAATCAGATTTTAGATACTACAACTACTGGCCAATTAGAAGCAAACGTATTTGACATATAAATAATCTACTAAACCAGCGTTTCCTAAACTTTGGGTTGGGACACACTGGTGGGTCCTAAGCTGATTGTGTGTGTGCTACGAAAGCCCTGGTCACTTTATAAGTAATGTTTATAATGATTAGCCCTGTGTGTGCACCAGTGCTAAGGTGTTGACCAATGTCCATAAATCCAGGTTTAAAGCAAGCATTTGCAACTACCACTAAGCAAGGCTCCAGGTGAACCTTCCAGTATTTGTTGCTGTTTTTATTTTACTTCCCAATGCCATTTCAATAGAGAATGTGCTCACTATGCATGATCATACACAACCATAGCACTTGTACATGGATTTCATGTCTAAATTGAGAAATATGGATGTGGTTTAATGGCCAGAGCTCCTCTTTTTGGATTTCCAAAACTAGGCTGGAGTCCTGGTGTTGACTCAGCATCTTTTGGACAAATCACTAAAACTCCTTTACTTAAAAAAATATCTTGGGTAATGTAATTTGAAACTTGTGTAAATCCCTTCAACACCCTAGTGCCCTGTTGGTGATAAATAAAACTGAAACATATATACATAATGTCAAAAATGTCCCATTGGCCCTTTTGTAACACAAAAATGGATACAAGGCTTTGCCCCATACCCTGCTGGAGAAGAGATGTCAAATTTTGTAAAATTACTGGTAGCAACACCCTGATTTGTCAGAAGCCTTATTATTTTAGTGAATGGATGGCAGAGGCCAGCACACCTGTCTGAAAAGTGCTCCTGCACAGACTCCAGTGTAGTTCGCCGTATGCCACATATATGGGCAGATTAATGTCTTGGCCACAGTCCAGTATCAAAGGGCGAGGTCAAGGTTGTGATGTTTGCAAACAATTGCTGATATTGCATTAAAAACAAGAGTTTGCAATGCAATCAGTCTCGCCTTTTGGACCTTATATGTATTTAGCTATGCAGCACATTAGCCTGGGTGCTGAAACAACTACTGTTCTTTCACATGGAGGGAAAGTAAGCACCAAACTGTGTGACATGCCATGTAAGGGAACACATGGAGAGAAATATTACCTTTCAACTGGAAATGGTATAATCCAAAGCTCTGTTTTTAATATAAAATCAGGGCCTTCGGTGGTCATATCAATGAAAATACAAAATTTAAAAAAAATATTACTGTCTACAGGTGCTTGTGGAAGACAATTTCTATGGACTGGAATCTAGAGAATGCTAACGTGATTCTGGTATTTTACTGACCTCTGCTGGTTGTATTCTATCAAAATAGTTAAATAGAGGCAGTTGAACAGAAAAAAAGCCCCTAAGCGGAAGCAGACAAGTCCTAGGGCTGATCTCCAGAGCCCACAAAGAACATACCCATATAAGTATAAAGTAAAGTATATAAGTATATACTAAAGTATGTACAAGAGGTCTCGAATGCTCACCTAAAAACTCACCCAAACATTTGTCTATTGAAGCTAGGTGGTGTTGCAAATGTTTGCCATTCTAACAACTAGTTTGTGGTCCTAAATTTTAAATAAAATTAGAATAAATCTAGTGCTGTGCACTTCCAACTACAGCAAACAAGTTGCCACCAATCAATCAACGTTCATGTAGTTGAAATTGTACACACGCATATCCAAATATCGAGTTTCCTCTTTATCAGGCTATTCACTGTCCAGATCATGCTCATTGTATCAGCTTTTGCTCTCTAATTGCAATACTAAATCCAGCTAAACCAAGGCTATGTGAGCCCAATGCTCACTTCTACTGCACCTGTGGATGACGCACAACCTCAAACATAAAGCAAAGGACCATTACCTCCTTGCCCATCTTCTTCTTGCAGTCCGTACATATGAATTTATCTCCATTCATGCAGAATAAAGGAAACAGGAAATCCTTCTGCGGAAGTGATGAACTTATACCCTTTAGTAAAGAAGCCATCTTGGATTGGGAAGGAAAAGTCAACTTTCGTGATTAGGTTCTGCATGAATGGAGATAAACTTATACTTAAGGACTGTGACGAGGAAGACAAGGACTCGGAGTAATGAATAATACCAGTAAGTAACCGGGCTAATGTAACCGAATGGCAATTCTCAGGCTTTTTAAGTGCAGGATTCCAGGTCAAGCGTCGGCTTTAATCTAAAGAGAACACAATGAGCCTTCCAGCCATTCAGTAGCTTCACTCAGACAGAGCTCAAACCTTGCAACATGAAAGGTACCACCTATCCCTTGCCTCGACTTCACCAGCCGCATTCTTTGAAACCAATATTGTGATGCAGTATCTATGTAGTTTATAAAGTACAGCTGATCATTTTTATAGAGTTTATTGGTAGTCACGAAGTAGATTGGTTTCAATGGAAATGTCATGCTGATTTATTGGGCTCTAAAGACATTGTATGCATAATTTCTACCTATCTTCGCAAATTATATTTCTACAGCCTCAATAAATTCCTCTTTGACTCAATATCCAGAAGAAATGTAGGTTCGCAAAATGTGGGACACAAGCTACATAAATACTCTAAAGAACTATTGTGAAATATCCAATGCACTCCACAAATATTGAAGCAATTAGATTATTTTTATGAACAATATAGGTCATCAATTAACATTAACTTTTCCACCGTGGAATGGTGGATGCCTATGGAAATATATTTCATTTAAGCGACTGCATGTCAAACCAAATTGCAAAAAAATGCATAAAAGAACCATAAAGCACTGCTAAATAAATCAATAGCAAGAGTAAATGTAATTTTTCGATTGTTCAACCAATTGTACAGTTGCTCGCTGTCAAATGCTTTCCAATCCTGGTATTGTTAGGCTCAATAGTCTGCCACTTTGAAAGAAACTAATAGGAGTACGTTTCTGGGCATCAGCATAAAGGTGTAATCGTACAAGTAGCATGCATTGAACAACAGTTTCTGACGGTAATACCTTGCTCAGTCAAAAGCAACCAGATAGAAAAATCCGTGGGTGAGCTTCTGGATGAGGATCTAGTCCTGCAGCTCTCACAGTGAGCGACTTAAAAACATATGTAGTTAAGGACAGTTCTCCTCAGTATGCTTCGAGGCACTGCTTATCCTTACTGTTCTTTAGTTGCTGTCCCTGGAAATGCGGACTATCAAAGAAGAACCGTCCTCCCCCCCCCCCATCACTTTGTTCCTTGGTATCATTGAAAGAGTGCGCACATACGCCACCTTTTTAAATCAATTATTCTGGGACCTTGAGATGAAAAGCATTACATGTATTGAGTATTTCTGCTGTGCTGCTTATAAAACACTGTGACAAACTGACGAATATCAATCATGGCTTTCATGTTCACAATAGTAAACACGAACGTTATCGCTGCCATGTTAAAAATATAGGTTTAAAATGACAATATATGTACACCTTAGTCACTCAATTCTTTATTGCACAATGTGTGCAGAACTGTTTCTATTTAAAAAAGCATCAAAGCCTGAGAAAAGAGGAGAATGAATCAATATCAGTAAAAACATGACTATGGCTATGTGATAATTATAGAACATAGCCGGGACACCTCCGCCGAGGTAACTGCACGCGCTTTACAAAACTCGGTATTATTATTATTATTATTATTATTATTATTATTATTATTATACATAGAACATCAAGAAGGGTTGCATGGTTCATTTAGCTACTTTTATATTTTTGTCTTTTTAATGTTGCATTATTAGTGATAATGCAATCTTATTTCCAATCGCTTTTACTTTTCCAGAACCTGGTTTGCCTCCATATCCGTATAGAAAAAAACATTTCTACCTGGTCTAGACTCATATTAATGGATTAAAATACATTTGGAAAAGAACTTCTCAAATAGAACATGCTAACACATAATCGGTGAGAGGTATGAAGGGCAAGGGTAATGCCAGTGAGGGGATAAAGAGGAGGGAAGGAGCGAACAAATATGAAAAATAGAAATAATGTGGGGTCAATGAAGAACATAATAAAATATTCATGCTACAACCTTTTATGCATATTTTCTAACAAGTGGCGTCATTTATAAAGAAGTATAGTATTGCCTAAAACGTGTTAAAGAACTGAAGTCCAAGTTCTTAAAGTTAAAGTTCAACATAGGTGAAAACCCCCAAATTCGACAGTCATGGATAGTTACAGTCCATTTCAGGTATTTCCCAGCTTTGGGTATTGCCACCTGTTTAAGGCAGGGTGAACACAATTTCCACAAAGAAAAATGAAAGAGAACATACTAAAATGTTAATGAGCTAAGTAAAACAAAAAAGAAAGTAAAATGTGTCACTGCACGTTTATGTTTAGTTTAAGTATGCAAAATGTTTCACCTGATGGAAAATCTGCATGCAAAAATGTCCTGACGGTATGTTTTTTGTGGAAAAAAAGCAGTCCTAGTAGTTTAAGTGTATTCGAGGATTTACATGATAATTTCATAAAAGTCTGAAATTTGCTCCATAATTAGGAGCAGTCATAACGGAGCTTGTTTCAAACTTTTATAACTTACATTTTGTAAACTTGGCTTTCATTGATTGCATATAAAAATCTCTCTTTTTAGTTCTGTAAATGTAGACTGGTGTCAGGAGGAACATCCTTTTCAATGAAACTCTAACAACGCGGTACCATTACAATGCAGGTTTTAGAACGAAAGTCGTTACAACAACTTTCGCTGGAGGGCGCTCTAGGATAGGGAATAGTTTAATTTACTATCCAACACCTTCCCTACTATCCACGGGGACTGGAGTTGGAATAGTAAATTAAACTATTCACTATCCAGCGCCCCCCAACGCAAGTCGTTGTAACGACTTGCGTTGAAAAACCTGCGTTGTAACGGTACGCGTGATAATACCACACGTTGTACCGTCATACATCCGGTGTCACAGAACAATGTCAATGTGACAAGTTTAACTGTTTCTTATACCAAGCCAGGGATTCATGGTTTTGTTTGCTGTTGTAGAATTTAGTCTGTGACTAGTAGGAAATGTTACAAGAAGCAAAGTTTGGAAACTAAGATATTGCCTTATTTTGATGGGTTAGGAATCTAATGAATCTAGTACACCCATTCATGCCTTTTACACAAATTCCAGCTCATTCTCAAAGATATTCCATATTGAATGAGTTTGAAATGAGTGCATTGTTCGGAAGCACTTCATTTCACACTCTATAGCTTACAGAATTAGTGACTGACTGCAAATGCTACCCCGAATAATGACTGCATGTGTTGTTTTTCATGACCAGGGTTGTATTAAGTGCATGATCACCCCACGTCGTTAATTAAACTGGTAAGGGAGGTGGGGGATAGGTGCTGCAGATCATTATTAACACAAGTATTTAGAGAGAGACAACTTTTAATACATATAGGGAAGGTAGGGAATTCTGAATTTTCAACTAAGAAGGACAGGATGGGAGTCAAAGAGTGAATACCAATTTTATAAGAGAGCCTCCCAGTGGCGGCTCACCGAGGGAGTACTGTGGGGCAGTGGAGTGGGCCGGGGGAGCGGCGGAGATGGGGTTAGTGGAGTCCGACATACGACGGACAGGAGTAAGGTAACTAATTAAATAAATAAAACTAATTGCTTTGCGCACGCTGTATCTCCGAGTTGGTGATGCAGTGAGCGCAGGGTAAATAGTTTTATTTATTTAATTACTTACCTTACTCCTGTTCGCCATATTTGGGACTTCACCAGGGCCGGACTGGCTACCAGGCAGTTGTGTGTGCTGCCGAGCAGGGGGATGATTTCGTTGATGTGGACCTGTGTGTGCAAAACGAAATTCGTTTTGCTTTTTTTATTTCAAAGCGCACGCAGGTCCCCATCAACGAAATAAGCCCACATCACAGAGAAATTAGCCCCCAGCTTGGCAGCAGCACACAACTGCCTGGTAGCCAGTCTGGCCCTGGACTTCACTAGCCCCCCACCCTGCCCCTACCCCGCTCCAGCGCCCCGCAGCACTCCCTCGGAAAGCCACCCATAGAGCCTACCAATATGAGGTGCTGGAATCAGTAGACAGGCAGTACATTCAGCTCACAAAAACGAAAGACAGCATTTGATAATAATTTCAAATGTCTTTTTTGGAACCCAGGTAGCAACAAGTCAATGTTATGTTGCACAAAAGATCCTAAAATATACATTTACTTCACCAGGAGGCAAATGCAGGGTGGGAAGAAAGCACCATTTTGGGGACTCCGGGCTATTTTGTCAACCACATTTTGCATTGATTGGAGAGGTTTGGATGGGAATTTGGCAGCCTATGGTAAAGCAAATTACTGTTTACCAAAACTAGATTTAATGATAGCTGAAACCACTGCTTTCCTCCATTCCAGTGTGAGAGACAATATAGATTTAAGTTGTTTGTAAATTGCATGCTGTGATGGTTGTACTGATTTGGACAACGTGTCAAGATTTACCGCTGACTGAAAGGCGCAGCTGACCTTAGAGGGAGGGCAGCTAACCCCCCCTGGACGGCAGACTTAAGGGCACAGCAGCAATAGGGCGCACTCTCGTGCCAACGAAAAAGACCAGTGTGTGACTGGTAAGTTTGAGTTTAAAGGGCCCAATCAAGAAGGAAGGGCCCTAAAAGGCCGCTGGGTCAAGCAATCCCAGCTTTATTGCCAGAAGAAATTGATCCCACCCACGCACACCAGAGAAGGCAGGCATCATAGCTGTAGTGTGACGAAGAGGCGCAGAGGCACGAGGTTTAAAAAGAAAGAATTTTCACGTAAAGATGTAAAAGGGTGATTGCCCGAACAATGTCCTTGAGATGCCTTACGGCTGGGACTCTTGAGACAGGTGCAATTTCCTGAACAATGTCCTTGGGATGCCTTATGGTAGTGACTCTTGAGATAAGTGCCCATACAAGGCCCTTGGGATGCTTTACAAAGGGATACTTGAAGGCAGACAAAGGGTAAGAAATGGTCAGTGATGGGTGGACATGGCCCTTGCAGCCCAGGCATGGTCATGGGGCTATGATTTCCAGATATTCGGTAGCAAGTTGAAGCTTCAAAGCCGCGACCTGCTGTACCAAGTAAGTAACAGAAGTAGAGATGTCACAACAGTTTGAAGTTATGTTTATTAGTATGCAACAATTTATATGATGTACACTGTATAACCTGTTAAAATGCCTTATGTTGTAGTCCAAGATGAGCCAGAAACGAGCATGTTGATAACAAGTGCGTACCAACTTATGATGTGAATAAACTGAGGCTGTTCTAACACCACAAAAGGGCTTGGTGTACATAATTGAAGAGTAAGAAAGAATGCTGGTGGGCCCGTGAGTAGCTGGGACAACTGGGGGGGGGGGGTTAGAATCAAACCTAAATCCTGAGCAATTTGCCTTCCTCAAATGGATACGGGTAAGCAGCTATGGCTGATGGTATGCATAGTGAAGGCCATCAGCAAAAGGAAGACCAGATGAACATGTGCTATTTTTGAGGGATAAAGTTATTTTCTATGCAGTGGTAATATTATTACTTCCTTGAACATGCAGAGAACCATAACCCTGAATAAAGGACATAATCAAAAAATGTGCAAAGTGGGTGAGTTATAGTTTACATAAAGGAACTAGGCAAGTGTCCAGTAGGACAGCCGCGGCCGGCAGTGGGAGTACCTGCAGGGCAGTGATGTGGGGAGGGGCAGGGTGGGGGGTAGTAATGTATGGATTACAGAGCTTCCCAGGTAAGTAAACATTTAAATAAATAAAACGAATTTTGTTGAGTGCACTGCATCCACAAATGCGATGCAGTGCGCACAACGAAATTTGTTTTATTTATTTAAATGTTTACTTACCTGTAAAACCCCGTAATCCATACATTACTACCCCCAACCCTGCCCCTCCCCCTCCCCACGTCACCGCCCTGCAGGTACTCCCACTGCCGGCCGAGGCTGCAGTAGGAATTCCAACTGTGGTAAAGACATGAAGGAGAGAGACATTAGGAGTAAAAGGAGCGTGTGAGAAATGAGTTATTTTATTCCTTTCTGAATTAAATGACATTTGGATAGCTATAACAAATAAAGGAAGAGGGCTACAAAGTTTCAGAGAAGAGGAGATACTAACTCATTCTTTTGAAAGGAAGTAACACCACTGAACTACTCTAAAAATATACTTTTGTGGACGTTTAGCTTCCTGGGTTCTAGTATAAAAATAGGCTTAGAACTACCCGCAAAATGTTGATTTAGGAGGAAAGTTTGTACTGGAACAGAATTATTTTGTAATGTTCGAGTACACAGCTGAGAGGCTGTTATAGAGAAATAATAAACTGGATTCGTATAACTCGCTAAAATGAAGTCTCCCCCGATATCTCTGATTACTGCGCCTCTCTGATACGCAACAGACGGAATAGAAGTTGAGACCGAGTATAGTATAGATAGCTTAGGTGGTGGACTTAGAAGACGGGTGGTGGGTGGGAAGGGGAGGGTTTATGATGTTTTTGTATTTGACTACTAAATTACCTTGTGTGTTTGTTGGTACAGGCGCGATCCCCATTCCACCACCGATGATTCGGATTGTTGTGGAGAGATAGACCGCCATAGTAGGAAGTGCTATACCTGACTTCCGGTCCCTAGAGGTTAGCAGTCTAGCTGCTCGCCTCCACAGCTACTTAAACCCCTGACTTAGCCAGCTCCCCGGATTTCTTGGGACATTTCACGCTGAATGCTCATTGTTAATGTATGCTGATACTAGCGCGCCTTCTGCCACTAGATACTGATTTTTTTTTAAAACTCGCCGACGGACGCTCATTTAAGCAGGGCTCCTAGCGGTTTTTAAGTGCTTTTAATTTTGTTCTGCACTATTCCTTTATGCACAATTGTATTTGACTACTATATTACCTTGTGTGTTTGTTGGTACAGGCCCGATCTCCGTTCCACCACCGATGATTCGGATTGTTGTGGAGGGATAGACCGTCATATTAGGAAGTGCTATACCTGACTTCCGGTCCCTAGAGGTTAGCAGTCTAGCTGCTCGCCTCCACAGCTACCTAAACCCCTGACTCAGCCAGCTCCCCGGATTTCTTAGGACATTTCACGCTGAATGCTCATTGTTAATGTATGCTGATACTAGCGCGCCTCCTGCCACTAGGTACTGATTTTTTAAAAACTCGCCGACGGACGCTCATTTAAGCAGGGCTCCTAGCGGTTTTTAAGTGCTTTTTATTTTGTTCTGCACTATTCCTTTCTGGAAAATTTTATTTGACTACTAAATTACCTTGTGTGTTTGTTGGTACAGGCGCGATCCCCGTTCCACCACCGATGATTCGGATTGTTGTGGAGGGATAGACCGTCATAGTAGAAAGTGCTATACCTGACTTCCGGTCCCTAGAGGTTAGCAGTCTAGCTGCTCGCCTCCACAGCTACTTAAACGCCTGACTCAGCCAGCTCCCCGGATTTCTTGGGACATTTCACGCTGAATGCTCATTGTTAATGTATGCTGATACTAGCGCGCCTCCTGCCACTAGATACTGATTTTTTAAAAACTCGCCAACGGACGCTCATTTAAGCAGGGCTCCTAGTGGTTTTTAAGTGCTTTTTATTTTGTTCTGCACTATTCCTTTATTCACAATTGTATTTGACTACTATATTACCTTGTGTGTTTGTTGGTACAGGCCCGATCCCCGTTCCACCACCGATGATTCGGATTGTTGTGGAGGGATAGACCGTCATAGTAGGAAGTGCTATACCTGACTTCCGGTCCCTAGAGGTTAGCAGTCTAGCTGCTCGCCTCCACAGCTACTTAAACCCCTGACTCAGCCAGCTCCCTGGATTTCTTGGGACATTTCACGCTGAATGCTCATTGTTAATGTATGCTGATACTAGCGCGCCTCCTGCCACTAGGTACTGATTTTTAAAAAACTCGCCGACGGACGCTCATTTAAGCAGGGCTCCTAGCGGTTTTTAAGTGCTTTTTATTTTGTTCTGCACTATTCCTTTTTGGAAAATTGTATTTGACTACTAAATTACCTTGTGTGTTTGTTGGTACAGGCGCGATCCCCGTTCCACCACCGATGATTCGGATTGTTGTGGAGGGATAGACCGTCATAGTAGGAAGTGCTATACCTGACTTCCGGTCCCTAGAGGTTAGCAGTCTAGCTGCTCGCCTCCACAGCTACTTAAACGCCTGACTCAGCCAGCTCCCCGGATTTCTTGGGACATTTCACGCTGAATGCTCATTGTTAATGTATGCTGATACTAGCGCGCCTCCTGCCACTAGATACTGGTTTTTTAAAAACTCGCCGACGGACGCTCATTTAAGCAGGGCTCCTAGCGGTTTTTAAGTGCTTTTTATTTTGTTCTGCACTATTCCTTTATTCACAATTGTATTTGACTACTAAATTACATTGTGTGTTTGTTGTTACAGGCGCGATCCCCGTTCCACCACCAATGATTCGGATTGTTGTGGAGGGATAGACCGCCATAGTAGGAAGTGCTATACCTGACTTCCGGTCCCTAGAGGTTAGCAGTCTAGCTGCTCTCCTCCACAGCTACTTAAACCCCTGACTCAGCCAGCTCCCTTGATTTCTTGGGACATTTCACGCTGAATGCTCATTGTTAATGTATGTTGATACTAGCGCGCCTCCTGCCACTAGATACTGATTTTTTTAAAACTCGCCGACGGACGCTCATTTAAGCAGGGCTCCTAGCGGTTTTTAAGTGCTTTTTATTTTGTTCTGCACTATTCCTTTATGCACAATTGTATTTGACTACTAAATTACCTTGTGTGTTTGTTGGTACAGGCGCGATCCTCGTTCCACCACCGATGATTCGGATTGTTGTGGAGGGATAGACCGCCATAGTAGGAAGTGCTATACCTGACTTTCGGTCCCGCCGAGAGGTTAGCAGTCTAGCTGCTCGCCTCCACAGCTACTTAAACCCCTGACTCAGCCAGCTCCCCGGATTTCTTGGGACATTTCATGCTGAATGCTCATTGTTAATGTATGCTGATACTAGCGCGCCTCCTGCCACTAGATACTGATTTTTTAAAAACTTGCCGACGGACGCTCATTTAATCAGGGCTCCTAGCGGTTTTTAAGTGCTTTTTATTTTTTTCTGCACTATTCCTTTATGCACAATTGTATTTGACTACTAAATTACCTTGTGTGTTTGTTGGTACAGGCGCGATCCCCGTTCCACCACCAATGATTCGGATTGTTGTGGATTGATAGACCACCATAGTAGGAAGTGCTATACTTGACTTCCGGTCCCTAGAGGTTAGCAGGCTAGCTGCTTGCCTCCACAGCTACTTAAACCGTATGCCCCCCCGGAAGCGCAGCGGGCACGCCGAGAGCGCACCGAAGGCGCGCCTAAGGCAAGCCCGTCTGCGCCCGTCCGCGCCGGGACAGGGCCTAGGGCCTCTCCCCCTGTGCGAAACCTCTCTCCGCAACATGTTCCTCGCATTTGTTATACTTCTGAACATCTTAAGGAGATAAAAGTAAGCACTTTCCCACTTCATTGCCCTCCTCTGTCCCTTGTGTCTGTTTGTATATCCTCACCCACACCTTGTTCCACTTGTTCTTTCATACTCCCTGCCCCTCGTCCCCTCATCCAGCCTCCCTCTCCCAAGCTACGATCTCCCTATCGTGCCACCCTTATAAATGCACGCTCCCTACCTAAGCACAATTTAGAAATTCGAGCGCTGATCACGAGCCAAGAGCTGGATATTTTATTCATTACGGAAACCTGGGGTGATGCGGCTTCAGGACCAGAGTTCTGCTCAGCCATCCCTGGGGGTTTCTGTGTGTCTAGACTAGACAGGCCCTCAGGCAAGGGTGGTGGACTCGCCATCATTTATAAATTAATATATTCTATAAAAACCGAACCTGTACCCAGTTTTGACTGTGAGGCCCTTAAGTTTCTTTTGCATTGAACAACAATCAAGTATTCAAAGGTATTCTCCTCTATCGACCTCTAGGTTCATGTAAACGTTTTCTTTCAACCCTCAATGAAATGATAGAACCTCTGACAGGACCATCGGAATACACAATTCTAGGAGATTTCAATTTCTACCTAGAATCCCCTACAGACAAAGACACGGTCCAACTTACCACCGAATTGGCAGAGGTAGGATTATATCAATTAGTTTCAGTCCCGACTCACCAAGCTGGTCACACTCTTGATGGAGTTTTCACTAATAGCCCGGTTATAGCCTTGCACAAGGTGCTTCCCCTGACCTGGTCAGACCATGAAGCAGATATGTTTAGCATAAAAGCTCACAACCCCAACCCTTCACAGTCCAAAGCGCAAATTGCGCAAAGTATCCGAGATTGGAAAAATCTAGATTCTCCTGTTCTTACCCAGATCCTCACTACCTCCCCTTATGAGGTTTCCTCAAATCCCACTCAGGCTTCTAATAGGTACCAAGGCTGGCTCCTGGGTGCCCTTAGCTTGGCTGCCCCGACTAAATTAATATTCCCAAATCGATCTAGTCCGTCTGCACGATGGTTTTGGAGGACCTTAGATTACAGAGGCAGCACTGCAGGAACCTCGAGCAGCATTGGCGTAAACATTATAGCCCTCAGGACAAACAATGCTATAAAGACGCCTTAGCTATATATAAACGCTCCATAATTTCCCATAAAAGGGCCTTCTTTCTATCACAAATTGATTCCGCACAAAACTCGTCCAAAAAGCTGTTTCAAATAGTTAACACCCTATCTATCCCCCTTCAGTTCCCGCCATTGAGCCATCTCAAGACTTATGTAATTCCTTAGCCGATTATTTTGTCACCAAGGTCACCAATATATACTCAGTATTCTCCTCATTAACCCACCCTCAAGGCTCGGTCCCTGGACCTGCACCTACATCGGCCGGCCCGACTTTTTCTCTTTTTCACCCCGTTTCTGTCAACACCATTAGCTCAGGCTCTCCGTTAGACCCCTGCCCACCCTCGGTTTTCAATCTGCTCTCGGAAACCAGTTCCCCTCCACTTACTGATATCTGTAACTTTATGTTCCTCTCTGGTGACTATCCGGAGATATGGAAAACAGCAGTAATTAAGCCTTTGTTAAAAAAAACATCCTTAGACCCCTCAGAATTAGCTAGCTACAGACCCATAGCCTGCCTCCCTTTCCCAGCAAAGATATTTGAATCCCTCATGAACCACCAGCTATCGGATTATATCAATCAACACCAGTTGCTGGACGATACACAGTTTGGGTTTAGGCAAGGACATGGGACAGAAACCGCACTGATAAAGGCGGCTGACGAGATTAGGACATCCTTACATCTTGGCGGGGCGGCGGCCCTTATACTGCTAGACCTCTCCGCCGCCTTCGACACGGTCGATCATTCCATCTTGATCGACCGTGTCTCAACATTGGGGGTCAACCACCTAGCCAGAGACCTTGTAGCCTCTTTCCTAGCCAACCGCACCCAATCTGTGAAATTGGGCACATTCTACTCGCCCACGTCGACTTTGCCGTGCGGAGTGCCCCAGGGATCATTGCTAAGTCCGACACTATTTAATATCTATGTGTCGGACTTGGCGAGGGTCATAACATCTCATGGGCTGAGTTTAACCACCTACGCAGACGACACCCAATTGGTGTTGGCTGTGCATAAGAATGGTGTGGCGGTTGCGTCGAGATTCCAGGAGGGTATGCTAGCCATAGGCTCCTGGATGTCGTTGAACTGCTTAAAATTAAACTCAGACAAAACTGAGGTGATGACTTTTGGCAACCCCTCCCCGGTATGGCCGCATAACTGGTGGCCAACCGAAATGGGCCCCCCGCCAGAACCAGTTGCCAAGGTCAGAAACCTTGGGGTCATGTTTGACACCAAACTAACATTCCACCATCATGTCAACACTGTGATTTCTTCCTCCTCCTTTATTCTCAGAAAAATCAAAAAACTCCTCCATTACCTACCCACTGCGGCAGGAAAAACTCTCATAACCACGTTAATATTTTCCAAATTGGACTTTTGCAATGCCCTCTTGCTGAATGCTCAGGAGCAGGTTTTAGACAAATTACAATCTGACCAAAATGCGGCGGCCAGAGTACTACTCTCCATTCCCAAGCAATATTCTGTCTCTGCCACCATACGCCAACTCCATTGGCTGCGAGTCAGAAGCTGCATAACATTTAAAGCCCTTTGCATTGCCTACAAGGCTATCCACAATTCCGGACCACTATTCCTCAGAAAGGCTTTCTTGATTTACACCCCCACCAGGGCTCTTCGCTCTGCATCGACATATCTCCTCCCAGTCCCCCGCACTAGAACTGTCGCTTGGGGAGACAGACGCTTTCTAGTGGCCACTGCGACGCCTTGGAACACTCTCCCGCTCACCATTAAGACCAGCCCCACACTTTTAATTTTTCGTAAAAAACTGAAAACCTGGCTCTTTGACCAATGATCTTCTTCAGTATGTTCTATGTCATCTTGATAACCCTATGCGCCGAGACACCTTTGGGTATTTGGGCGCAATACGAATCCAATAAACATAAACATAAACATGTTTTCGTATTGTTATGTTGTTTCTTGCCAATTTTACTTCATGTGAGGTTTTTCCACCGTGGCACGGACCCATTGTCGTACTAGCGGATCTGGATTGTCCTTACTGGGTCGTGAATTTAGCAATGTTAGCGGCATGAGGGCTAAACCTGCATGATGATTTTTGTATATGATGAAAACTTCAATAAAAAGATTTAAACCATAAAATGTAGTCTCCTGAAATAGGCATTATACCTGTTCTCACTTCTTCTGTGTGCTATTTTATATTGATTGACTTTTCTTTTTCTTGCGTGATTTTGTTTTTTCGATTTTTTTTTTTTTTTTTTTTAACTAGACTACTATTATGCTTTGTGTATTTTCGTGCGTTTCGTAACACCTTCCCTGCCTTCAGATTGTGTGCGCAATTTAGAAATGTTAAAAATGAATAGAACAGAAATATAATTCTCCAAGTTAAACATTAAGTTGAATTATGGCGTTTGAAGGCTTTATGTTACATTTATAGAAAGGTTCTTAAATGCTCTAAGAACTATTTATATCAATCACACAAAATGTTTTGTTTAGCTCTGGTATAACGTGTACGCATTTATCTACACATAAAAATACCATAAACGTCGGTCTACATTTTTCAATGGAAAATCCTGACAAACAAGTAAAAATCTTATTCCACATCAGAATCTAATGTCAAAATAAAATCCCCAAACATGTATGAATATGTGACTGCACAGAGATGAAAAACTGAAAGTAACAAATAGCATTTAGTAAAATTTACATTGTTGGGAGTGCTTCTTAGGTACCCAAACCATTGCTTTTTACCATAAAAATCCAGTAAATCTAACGCAGAAACATGCACCACCAAAACATGGAATCGAGTCTATGAAAAGACTATGAACAAGAGCGTACTCTCGACACCAAATTGACATTTGTTAACCCAAAAAAAAAAAATCATTAATGTCAACCTTAAAAATAAACAAAGTTCGTGCATTGAATGTGGGAAGGAGACAGTGGCAGTGTCTCTAACCTGCTTGCCGGTTACATCGACCAGGAGAGCATTCACGTAATGGTAGATTTTTAAACAGAATAGGAGCAACATTTTATTTGAATTTAAATTCACTGTATTGTACTTGTGTGTTTTTAAAATTGGAGCGCATTACCTGCACCCACGCATCCACTAAAAGCAGCTTTGCTTCCAGCCCTCCTCGCTTGGAGAAACGCTAGGCTGCCGCCTCCCTCGCTCACAAGGGGGTGGTAGACTCTTTGACTCACTTCCGGTTTACTTCCTGGTCCACTGGGAGCGGTTAGCGCTCTAGTGGATCCTCACAGCGCTATATAGGCAGAGCGCCGGAGGTGCTCGCTGTGGGAAGGAGACAGTGGCAGTGTCTCTAACCTGCTTGCCGGTTACATCGACCAGGAGAGCATTCACGTAATGGTAGATTTTTAAACAGAATAGGAGCAACATTTTATTTGAATTTAAATTCACTGTATTGTACTTGTGTGTTTTTAAAATTGGAGCGCATTACCTGCACCCACGCATCCACTAAAAGCAGCTTTGCTTCCAGCCCTCCTCGCTTGGGGAAACGCTAGGCTGCCGCCTCCCTCGCTCACAAGGGGGTGGTAGACTCTTTGACTCACTTCCGGTTTACTTCCTGGTCCACTGGGAGCGGTTAGCGCTCTAGTGGATCCTCACAGCGCTATATAGCCCTCGCGCCCTCCTGAGCGCACAGCGATCGCGCGCAGCCCCGCCGAAGACCCGCCAAAGAGCTGCCCGTCTGCGCCCGTCCGCAACAGGACGGGCACAGGGGCCAGGGACACTGCTCTCATTATCTTCTTATGTTCAGGTATGTGTCCACATCGTATTACCTATACCACTCAGGCTCTACTAGACTTAAAACCATACACAGCATGTAGTTCTAAAATACCATGGCACACCGTAGAGGGAGCATTCTCATGTTTCCAATGTCATCATGTTTTAAAACTCTGTAAATATCTTAATTGGAGCGTTTTTAACCTCCCTTACATCCCACAGCGAGATCAAGTCGCTGGGCACACCCTTTTCCTAAGCGTCGATCCATTCAGGCGCTGGGAACATTGCAAGACAACTTTGGCAGCCATCTTTGATTGGGCAGGCTCGCCGGAGAGCTCGACGCCCCTCCCGCCCTCCCAGGGTATTTAATAGAGCTTAACTCGGCTCCGCGAGGTATAACTTGCTGACTCCCTCTGAGGCGGAAGCCGGAGGCTCTTGTGCTCCCTTGCACCTTTTTGTACTGTAAAACGAGTGATTTCGCTATTTGGTTTTAAAACTCTGTAAATATCTTAATTGGAGCGTTTTTAACCTCCCTTACATCCCACAGCGAGATCAAGTCGCTGGGCACACCCTTTTCCTAAGCGTCGATCCATTCAGGCGCTGGGAACATTGCAAGACAACTTTGGCAGCCATCTTTGATTGGGCAGGCTCGCCGGAGAGCTCGACGCCCCTCCCGCCCTCCCAGGGTATTTAATAGAGCTTAACTCGGCTCCGCGAGGTATAACTTGCTGACTCCCTCTGAGGCGGAAGCCGGAGGCTCTTGTGCTCCCTTGCACCTTTTTGTACTGTAAAACGAGTGATTTCGCTATTTGGTTTTAAAACTCTGTAAATATCTTAATTGGAGCGTTTTTAACCTCCCTTACATCCCACAGCGAGATCAAGTCGCTGGGCACACCCTTTTCCTAAGCGTCGATCCATTCAGGCGCTGGGAACATTGCAAGACAACTTTGGCAGCCATCTTTGATTGGGCAGGCTCGCCGGAGAGCTCGACGCCCCTCCCGCCCTCCCAGGGTATTTAATAGAGCTTAACTCGGCTCCGCGAGGTATAACTTGCTGACTCCCTCTGAGGCGGAAGCCGGAGGCTCTTGTGCTCCCTTGCACCTTTTTGTACTGTAAAACGAGTGATTTCGCTATTTGGTTTTAAAACTCTGTAAATACCTTAATTGGAGCGTTTTTAACCTCCCTTACATCCCACAGCGAGATCAAGTCGCTGGGCACACCCTTTTCCTAAGCGTCGATCCATTCAGGCGCTGGGAACATTGCAAGACAACTTTGGCAGCCATCTTTGATTGGGCAGGCTCGCCGGAGAGCTCGACGCCCCTCCCACCCTCCTCCCGCCCCGCCCGAAGTATGTATAATAATAACAGTATCACCCGTCCGCGCAGCGGGCGGGCGCAGCGGGCGCGCGGCGGCGCGCCGGAGGCGCGCCAGAGGCAAGCCCGTCTGCGCCCGTCCGCGCCGGGACCGGGCCGAGGGCCACGACCCCTGGTCCGAACCTGATAGGTGCAAGATTGGTCTACACTAAGGAGACTCTCCTTAACCTTAGCACTCCAAGGAACCATGACTGTGTCACATTCAACTTATGCAAAACGCAAACAGAAACCCAACTTTGCTGCTCTCACTGTCCTTTTATAACCCAGCCGCAAGGGGTAAAGAATCCTTCAAGACTAGTTGCAACGTCATCCAAAGCATCCTTAGCCCTTATTAATGCACGGTCCCTATGCAAACACAGCCAAGAAATTGCAGACTTAATCACAGATTCTAAGCTTGATATACTTTTCATCACTGAGACATGGACAGATGAATCATCTGGGCCGGACATGGTATCTGCTACTCCTATAGGATATAAAGCACACAGACAAGATAGATCACAACAGAACGATAAACCTAGACAGAGAGGCGGAGGGATCGCCATTATAGCTAGAGAAAACATGGAGGTATCAGCGACTCAAATACAAGATCCCTCGTGTGAGGCCATGATGTTTTCGATTAAACTCAACCAACAATATAACTTTAAAGGGCTCCTTATTTACAGGCCCCCAGGAGCTAGAACGGACTTTTTAACAAGCATTAGTACTCAGTTGGAATCTCTAGCCTTAGAAAAATCTATCACAGTTTTAGGCGACTTGAATTTCCACCTAGACGACAACAATAACAAAGATACCCAAGCTCTCATTGCAGATATGGAAGTCCTGGGGTTACATCAACTGGTTAACTCCCCCACTCACCAAGCGGGACATATTTTGGATGCCGTCTTCACAAATGCCCAAGGGCTTCAAGTAAATGACATTCGCCCATTACCGTGGACAGACCACTATGCAGTTTTTTGCACATTAGCTACGGACAAAAAATCCATAACTGATATCCCCCCTCGACAGCCTATTACTTATAAAGCCTGGCATAATGTCAATCAGCAGGATTTAAATACCTTATTGGACGAATCCCGCCCATCAATCTCTGCTAATCCCAACCTGGCTACTCAACAACTCAATGACTGGTTGGGGCAGGCTATGAATTCATTAGCCCCCACAAAGAAAATATCCACAAATAGGACTAGCCCCACCGCACCATGGTACTCGGACGAATTAAAAACACAAAAATTACAGAATAGATATTGGGAAAGACAATGGAGGAAATCTTACGATCCTACAAGTAAAATTAAATATAAGGAGGCTCTGACAATTTATAAAGCCATGATTACTAAGGCAAAAAAAGAGTACTTTATGCTTCAAATTGAACAGGCGAAGAACTCGAGCAAAAAACTGTACGAGATAACTAAAGTGCTCTCGGGCAATACCCCAGACTTGTCCCCACCCCAAACCCAAGATATGTGTGACGCCATAGCCGACTTCTTTTTCAAGAAGGTGGACGATATTTACCAACCATTTCTGGCAAAGATCACCCACTCAAACGAAACCATTACTAGTCAGGAAAACTTATCACCCACAGGGATATCATCTTTTACTGAGTTTCAACCACTGACAGAAGACCAAGTACTAC
This sequence comes from Lissotriton helveticus, assembly GCF_964261635.1. Taxonomy (NCBI): domain Eukaryota; kingdom Metazoa; phylum Chordata; class Amphibia; order Caudata; family Salamandridae; genus Lissotriton; species Lissotriton helveticus. The sequence continues at coordinate 533,015,857 of NC_136067.1, forward strand.
AAATTGTAGCGACAATCAAAGCTGGATCCAAGCTAGACCCATGCCCATTATCGGCACTCTTACCGGTGATGGAGTCGATTATACCAGTCGTGACTCAAGTTTGTAACTCCATCTTGCTCTCCGGGATATACCCCACTAGTCTAAAAACAACACTGCTCAAACCTCTGCTGAAAAAACCAGGAGCAGATAAGGCAGAACTAAAAAATTACCGACCCATTGCGAGTCTTCCGTTCATGGCCAAAGTGGTGGAAAAGGCCATGAACCAACAATTAACTGAGTATATAGAAACCCACAAGAAGCTAGACGATACTCAGTATGGATTCAGGAAATACCATGGGACTGAAACTGCCCTTATTAAGGCAACTGAAGACATCCGAACAATAAGAGACCAAGGCGGCACAGCGGTGCTGGTATTGTTGGATCTCTCAGCAGCTTTCGACACGGTCGACCACGGTACTCTGGTCGGCCGTGTCGAAAAAATGGGCATCTCCTCCATGGCAAGAGATCTCCTTGCCTCCTTTCTCTCGGAGAGAACGCAGGCTGTCTCTTTGGGCCCTTATCAATCTGCCAAATTGTCACAACCGTGTGGGGTTCCTCAAGGCTCATCCCTGAGTCCGACACTCTTTAATATATATGTGTCGGACCTGGCTAATATCATCAAGTCACACGGGATGAGCCTTACCTCCTACGCGGATGACACACAATTGGTGTTGGCTATAAGGGGAGATGGTGAGGAGGTAGCTAAAACATTCCAGAGAGGACTGACAGAACTGGGGGATTGGATGACAGCAAATTGCTTGAAACTAAACTCGGAAAAAACCGAAGTTATGATTTTTGGGCAACTCTCACCAGAATGGCCTAACTCGTGGTGGCCACAAACTTTTGGCGCCCCCCCTAATCCAGTGACCAAAGTAAGGAATTTAGGGATAATTTTTGACAACCATCTTAATTTTATGGACCATGCCAGCAAAGTGGCATCAATTGCACACCATAAACTGCGCATGATCCGAAAGATAAGTCCCTATCTTCCAACTACCGCCATCAAAACTTTGGTCAGCTCATTAGTCTTGACATCCTTAGACTATTGCAATGGGCTATTTATCAATGCCCAAGCAAGAGTCCTAAAAAAACTGCAGACTATACAAAATGCAGCAGCACGTCTCATTCTGGGAATTCCAAAATTTGCCCCTTTATCTAATGCCATTCCTAAATTACACTGGCTGACGATTCAGAACAGAGCCAGATTCAAATCCCAGTGTATTGTATATAAAGTCCTAAACAAACAGGGCCCACAGTTCCTTAAAGACCATCTACGACCATACCAACCCACACGCCAACTGCGCTCTACTAACAGCAACCAACTGATGGTACCTAGAACCAAAACTGTGATGTGGGGAGACCGACGATTTGTAGTGGCGGCTTCCAAGCTTTGGAATACCCTACCCCAAGATATTAGGGCTTGTCCCACGCTACTTCAATTTCGCAAGAAACTAAAGACTTGGCTGTTTAATAAATAAACTGCTAAGTGACTCCAGGTTTAGAACTATCATTAGAGCAAGGCAGCTTCACACAGCCGGCAAGATTATTCAGCGCCAAGACACCTGAGGGTATATGCTGCGCTTTACAAGTACCAATAAATAAAATCATCGATTACTTGGTAACAACGCCCCGCCCAAGGTAGGAGCCCTTGTTACCGGGCTGAAGGCTTTCCTCCTAAATGTAAGATCCCTGCCTAAACACCAGCATGAGGTATGGGACCTGGTTAACTCTATCCAACCAGACATATGTTTCCTCACTGAAACTTGGATGAAACCCCACACCATCACAGCTGTAACAATAGGGATCCCAACCGGATACAAATTGAAACACCTAGACAGAGAAGGGAAGACAGGCGGTGGCCTAGCAATCATACATAAGGATGATTTAAAGGTCACCATATTCTCACAATATCAAAGTCTGCAATTAGAAGTTATGTTTTTTAAAATTGCCCTTCCTAGCCACACTTTCTGGAAAGGAGCCCTTGTTTACCGCCCACCAGGACCAAACCCTGATTTTTCTCTCCTTCTCCAAGAACTATTAGCCCCCCAACTCAAATCAAATGAAGACTTCATTCTTCTTGGAGACTTCAACATTCATGTAGATTTACCAACTTTACCTGAATCTCATACCCTAACCACTGACTTGCTAAACGTAGGTCTAGAGATCAAAAACACTGGACCCACGCATAATGGTGGCCACACGTTAGACCTTGTTCTCTCTAATGGTCCTAAGGTCATCTGTCTTCCAGCCAGAGAGATATTATGGACAGACCACTTTCTTCTAGAATTTACACTCTCAACTCCCAAAAGACCGACAAATAAAGGACCCTCCCTTCCTTCCTGGCGCCGTCAATGGCACAAAATTTCCCTAAGTAATCTACAGGAAACGTGGGTAATACCCACCATATCAGTAGAAGATACAGCAGATGCAGCATTGGCTAAGCTTACAGGCTCAATCAAACAAGCCATCGACACCTTGGCCCCCTTAAAACTATATAAAGAACATCCTGCCTCCAAACAAGAAAGTTGGTACACTAATGAATTACGGGAGGAAAAACAAAAATGTAGGCAAGCCGAAAAAAAATGGAGGAAACATAAGACCAAGGAAACAAGAGCGGTCTTTCATCATGTTCAATCCCAGTACTATAAAAACATCAGACAGGCTAGGAAAAATCGTCTTCTGCAACAATTAGAAGAAGCCACAAACTGTCCCAAGGAGCTTTTCAAAATTCTCCAAAACTTTGTAAACCCTGCCGCATGTGAAAGCTCAGAGGAGTTCTCACAGACTTTATGTGACGATATATCGTCCTTTTTTGAGAGCAAAATTGATATTATATACGAGAAAATAGTGGCTGCCAATAACAGCACGAATGGTGCTAGCAGGATTATACCTCTAGACCTGCCCAAAGACAAAGACAGTGGAAGTCCTATATCACACTTCCCCCTTATTGAAAGTGCAGATCTCCCTCACCTCATTACCTACATCAAATCAGGGTCTCCAAATGACCTTCTCCCAGCTAAGATGGTTCCTCCCCTGCTCCCTCTCCTGGGCCCCTTCATACAGGTTGTCATTAATACATCTCTTACGAAAGGACAAGTCCCAGCAGAGTGGAAGAGGGCGGTAGTAAACCCAATACGCAAGAAAGCTGCTTCCCCATGGACCGACCTTTCCAACCTGCGTCCCATTTCACTCTTGCCATACATCAGTAAGATAGCTGAGAAGCATGTGAACACCTATCTATCACAACATCTAGAAGCGACGGAGGGCCTGGACTATTCTCAATCTGGGTTCAGGCCAAACCACAGCACCGAATCTGCCCTCCAAACAGTGACCAATAACATCAGAATGGCACTGGATGGGGGCAATTCCATGATTCTGGTGCTGTTGGATCTCTCCGCCGCTTTTGATACGGTGTCTCACAAAGTGCTTCTTGAGCGACTAAAAGACGTAGGTTTGGAGGGTACGGCATTGGCATGGATGGAAAGCTTTCTGTCAGGACGCTCTCAAGAGGTTAGGCTGGGCTCCCACAAATCCATCCATAGGGAGCTCAATAAGGGAGTGCCACAGGGCTCTTGCTTAAGCCCTACACTTTTCAACGTGTATGTGGCTCCCCTAGCCAACCTAGCAAGATCATTTGGGTTTACACCAGTGTCGTACGCTGACGACACCCAACTCCTCTTCCCCTTTAAAGATCTGACACCTGCGATAAAAAAATCTTTCGCAGAGGGAATGAGAGCAATATCTGCTTGGATGTCAGCAAATTGCCTCCAATGCAATATAGGAAAAACGGAGGTCATGTTGTTTGGGCAAGCAATAACGCACTGGACACCGGACTGGTGGCCCAGGGAATTAGGCCCCGTTCCTAGCCCCAAAAACACAGTGAGAAACTTAGGAGTGTTAATAGATCAAACACTTACCTACAAGGACCACGTAAACCAGGTGGCAAGCACCTGTTTTCGAGCCATCGGCATGTTAAGGAGAGTGTTTCCCTACCTGCCAGACTGCCATAGAAAAACTCCAGTGCAGGCATTAATTATCAGCAGAGTAGATTACTGCAACGGCCTTCTCTTGGGAGCAACTGAAGGGCAGTTAAAAAAACTGCAAGTAATCCAAAATACGGCAGCTAGGATAGTCCTCAACGCCCCTCCCAGGACTCCCTCCCTTCCCCTGCTAACCAAACTTCACTGGTTACCAGTGAAGAAACGAGTGCACTTTAAGACCCTATGCACAATTCACAAGAGTGTGATAGGTAAAGGCCCTAAATATCTGGCCAACATCTTCCTACCTTATGCCCCTGGGCGCATCTTGCGCTCACTGAACCAACAGCTTCTGCAGGTGCCCAGAATAAAAAAGGCCAGACAAGGGGGGCGAGCCCTGGCCCACCTTGGACCAAAGCTCTGGAATTCTCTGCCTCTTGAGATAAGGATTCTAACCAATCATCTGACCTTTCGTAAGGTCTTGAAAACATATCTATTTCCCAGTAACTGATCTCTCTCTCTAAATGCTCCATTTTCCTCCCCAATTAACATCTGAGGACTTATTCACTGGCAAAGCGCGGAGATACCCCTCCGGGGTCTATTCTTGCGCTATAGAAGAATATAAAATAAAATAAATGTCCCTGCGCTTAGCCCAATTTAGACCACACAGAGCTGTACAGCATACTAACAATAAGGACGCACGTGTAGCCGGACCCACCAGACAGCCTACCGATAGCAGTAACTCAATAAATGTACCAGAAAATGTGACAATGCTAATGCAAAACCCATAGAAGCATTTAAACCACGAATCTCAGAAATGCCTGATGTTGCCTCACAAGCCTCTGCTCCCTAATGCGGAAGGTAGAAGAACTGTGTTTTTTTCTGGAGATTAAGGCTGGAGGTATAACTGACCACATGTCTAGAAATCAAAGCATCTGTTTCTAACATTTGGGGCCCTGTTGCACTAAAGTGCCTTGGGGGTGCAACCACAGGTGCACCTGCTTTATTTACCCCAGAGGACATTTTGGTAATACAAAAGGGGCCCCAGATACTGGCATGGCCCATTATTGGTTTTTTTTCTTGTAGCGTTTTATATAGCGCAAATTAGACCTGAGACTTAGGGTATCAGAGCGCTTTACCTGAGCACCAGTTTCGTTACATGAGGACACATTCATTTTTGTTAGGCACAAGGAGATTAAGTGAATTGCCCTGAATCACAAGATGTTGAGCGGTGTTGCTGAGACTCGAACCCGGTTCCCCAAATTCGAGGTCAACTGCTATAGCCCAGTAGCGGTCGGTGGTGGGAGTAGCTGCCAGGGGGGGGTGACATGGGGAGGGGGGTAGTAATCTATGGATTACGGAGGATTACAGGTAAATAAACATATAAATAAATAAAATGAATTTCGTTGCGTGCGCTACATCGCACTTGGGGATGCAGTGCGCGCAACGAAATTCGTTTTATTTATTTATATGTTTACTTACCTGTAATCCTCTGTAATCCATAGATTAATACTCCCCACCCTGCCTCTCCCCCTCCCCACGTCACCGCCCGGCAGCTACTCTCACCACCGACCGCTACTGCTCTAACGATAAGGCTACATCCTCTCCCAGGGGCCAGCACATAAACTGTAATAGGGTGCGCTGTTTCATTCTGCGCCCAGTACCACCATTCAAAGTTGTGCTGTGGTGCAAATAGGGCTAGTGCGATTTATAACTAATGATATTAATTTTAAATAATCATAACTTGTATTATTAATGCCTCACCACCCAAGTTCTTGTTGTTTCCTCATGCTATTAGCCAATTGTATATGATCTGCTCACGGTGATAATTTGCGTCCAGGCACCATATAGCAGAATGTTACATTATGTAAGGGTGTGCTACTTTTCTTCTGATTTTCTAGCTGCATATGCTGTTTAAGAAAAAAATCGCTGTTTCTATATTTTCTATGTAGACCAAATAAAGCATTCAACTTTGATGCAACAAAACAACCTAGACTGCCACAAAATATCAGACCATAATAATATGCCTAATGGCTAGGTTTGCACGCTATTGAAATACTCCATACATTCATACCTGCCACCTAGTGAGACCTGGTGCAAATCAGCGTAAATAGGTTAGCACACTTTGAAGACAGGAGACATGTTAAATCGAGGCACTTAGTGACAGTACAATAATCCATTTGAATTACACGAGGGCTATTCGAACATCAGTTTCCAAACACAGTCTGCAAACACATTGAAGCAAATTAGCAAGTACTGACTGATTTACTGATTCATTGATTTGTTGACTGGTTACCTGCTTCAAAGAGGGCTCTGGTACCTAACAAAGGGCTGTGTTGGGAAGGTTTTAGGAGCACTATTCACATAGTGGCTCTTAGAGCGTGCCTGCCATGTCACCATTTAAAATGTCGATACTCTTTTTCTAAATGAAACTGTTGCCACGGCTCAATATAAGAAGGTCGTGATTTGCCTGCAGCTGCCCGGATCTCAGCCCTGCCCTTGAGGTGTCAGTAAGGATTGTACACAGTCTGTGCATCTGTCTCCTTGTCCTTTCATGATGCTTTGGTGGGCTCAGGAACTGCTGATATCAGAGCTCTGAGGGGCTCACAATGCGCAGCAGTGAGCCCTCCACCTTCGCCTTCGCCGGAGGGACAACTTTACTTTGGAGATTCACAGAGTTCCCTGAGCTTCTCGTGAATGAACATGTCGGCTGGTCCATCCTAGCACTGCTGCTATCAACACTACTCGCCCAGCTGCAGCCCACTGCGCTCGAGCGTTTGTCAACGAAAACCCCTTGATCAGACCATGTAAACCTAGGGTTAGCAAGAGAACAGATGCACCTTTCCTGCTGTAGCACACACCACTGCACACAAACTGCCCCCGGGGCGTGGGGGGGGGGGGGGGGATACTACATCTCAAGCACACTGCGGGCATGCTGTCTGCCACCTTCATCTCCCACCACCCCAAATATATCCTTTAGCAACAGTGAAAGCTGGTTCCATGGTTTTGTTGAGTTGGGAAGGGAGATTCCGCGGGGGGCTGCCGGGCTGGAGACAGAAGGGAGAGCACAGTAGGGGCTGGTAGGGCGGAGCGCTTTAAACGTCATCACTGGGGCCACGGAAGAGGGACGACGCTGTTTACAGAACCTTATGCGGACGGGTCATTTCGACGCTCTTTAGATTGGTACCCTCGGCCTGGGCCCCGCGCGCCCATGCCCACAGCTGGCACTGCCAGGCAGGAAGGAGACCAGTTTGTGGGGGGAGTGTGGGGCGAGGGCGGCTGGGTGTGTGGCAGCCCAGCTCCTCCTGTCCCGCTACTGACCGCCGCTTTTCTGTCCCTACTTCTTCTCGGGGACTAGACTCGGCCTGGTGGTACCTGTGCCATGATGTTTTACTTGAGCTTATTTCACAAATGACAAAGACTTGGAGTCTTCGTGGAGACCGGTGGAAGTCTACAGGTGGCAGAATTATCTTCGATAATTGACATAGAAGAAGGCAGCCCTGGTATGTATGAGTCACACGGTGACTCAGCAGATAGGATTTGGGCTGATGCTGGCTGTCACCTCAGAAGAGGCACACAGAGATGAACAGCACACAGGGGAGTGGAGGACGAGGAGAACTCACTGAACCAAAGGAGTAAAGAACACAGGGAGCGGAGATTACCAGGGAGCGGAGATTACCAGGGAGCGGAGATTACCAGTGAGCAGAGATTACCAGGGAGTGGAGATTACCCGTGGGCAGAGATTACCAGGGAGCGGAGATTACCAGGGAGCAGAGATTACCAGAAGGCAGAGATTACCAGGGAGCGGAGATTACCAGGGAGCAGAGATTACCAGGGAGCGGAGATTACCAGTGAGCAGAGATTACCAGGGAGTGGAGATTACCCGTGGGCAGAGATTACCAGGGAGCGGAGATTACCAGGGAGCAGAGATTACCAGAAGGCAGAGATTACCAGGGAGCGGAGATTACCAGGGAGAGGAGATTACCAGGGAGCGGAGATTACCAGTGAGCAGAGATTACCAGGGAGCGGAGATTACCAGTGAGCAGAGATTACCAGGGAGCAGAGATTACCAGGGAGCGGAGATTACCAGTGAGCAGAGATTACCAGGGAGCGGAGATTACCCGTGGGCAGAGATTACCAGGGAGCGGAGATTACCAGGGAGCAGAGATTACCAGAAGGCAGAGATTACCAGGGAGCGGAGATTACCAGGGAGAGGAGATTACCAGGGAGCAGAGATTACCAGAAGGCTGGGATTACCAGGGAGGAGCGATTACCAGGGAGCGGAGATTACCAGGGAGCAGAGATTACCATGGAGTGGAGATTACCAGAAGGCAGAGATTACCAGGGAGCAGAGATTACCAGGGAGCGGAGATTACTAGGGAGAGGAGATTACCAGGGAGCAGAGATTACCAGAAGGCAGAGATTACCAGGGAGGAGCGATTACCAGGGAGCGGAGATTACCAGGGAGCAGAGATTACCAGGGAGCGGAGATTACCCGTGGGCAGAGATTACCAGGGAGCGGAGATTACCAGGGAGCAGAGATTACCAGAAGGCAGAGATTACCAGGGAGCGGAGATTACCAGGGAGAGGAGATTACCAGGGAGCAGAGATTACCAGAAGGCTGGGATTACCAGGGAGGAGCGATTACCAGGGAGCGGAGATTACCAGGGAGCAGAGATTACCATGGAGTGGAGATTACCAGAAGGCAGAGATTACCAGGGAGCAGAGTTTACCAGGGAGTCGAGATTACTAGGGAGAGGAGATTACCAGGGAGCAGAGATTACCAGAAGGCAGAGATTACCAGGGAGGAGCGATTACCAGGGAGCGGAGATTACCAGGGAGCAGAGATTACCAGGGAGTGGAGATTACCAGAAGGCAGAGATTACCAGGGAGCAGAGATTACTTGGGGGCAGAGATTACCAGAGGGCAGAGATTACCAGGGAGCAGAGCAGAAATCAAAACGGAGAAGACATAGGAGCAGAGCACATATGGAGGCCGCGCACACGGGAAGAAGAGCATACAAGGAGGCCGACCAAACACAGATGCAGAGCACACAGGGGAGCTGAACTCCCAGGGAAGCAGAGGAAAAAGCGAAAGGGAGCATACAAGGAAGCAGAGCACACAGGGAAGCTGAGCACACAGGGAAGTAGAGTGCACAGAGAAGCGGAGCACATGGAAGCAGTGCACAATGGAAGACGAGCACAAATGTAAGCAGAGCACACAAAGAAACTCCAAGGAAGCAGCATACAGGGAACCTGAACACACAGGGAAGTAGAACACAGGGAAGTAGAGCACAGGGAAGCAGAGCACTCAAGGAAGCAGCATACAGGGAACCCGAAGACAGAGGGAAGTAGAGCACAGGGAAGCAAAGCACTCAAGGATGCAGCATACAGGGAACCAGACGACACAGGGAAGTACAGAACGGGGAAGCAGAGCACTCAAGGAAGCAGCATACAGGGAACCAGATGACACAGAGAAGTAGAGAACAGGGAAGCAGAGCACTCAAGGATGCAGCATACAGGGAACAAGACGACACAGGGAAGTAGATCACAGGGAAGCAGAGCACTCAAGGAAGCAGCATACAGGGAACCAGAATACACAGAGAAGTAGAGCACGGGGTAGCAGAGCACACAGGGAAGCAGAGCATGGGGAAGCACAGCACGTAAGGAAGCAGCATACAGGAAACCAGAACACACAGGGAAGTACAGCACGGGGAAGCAGAGTACTCAAGGAAGCAGCATACAGGGAACAAGAACACAGGGAAGTGGAGTACAGGGAAGCAGAACACTCAAGGAAGCAGCATACAGGGATCCAGAACACACAGGGAAGTAGAGAACGGGGAAGTGCAGCACTTAAGGAAGCAGCATACAGGGATCCAGAACACACAGGGAAGTACAACATGGGGAAGCAGATCACTCAAGGAAGCAGCATACAGGAAACCGGAACACACAGGGAAGTACAGCACGGGGAAGCAGAGCACTCAAGGAAGCAGCATACAGGGAACCAGAACACAGGGAAGTATAGTAAGGGGAAGCAGAGCACTCAAGGAAGCAGCATACAGGGAACCAGAACACACAGGGAAGTAGAGTACGGGGAAGCAGAGCACTCAAGGAAGCAGCATACAGGGAACCAGATGATACAGGGAAGTAGAGTACAGGGAAGCAGAGCACTCAAGGAAGCAGCATACAGGGAACCAGATGACACAGGGAAGTAGAGCACTGGGAAGCCGAGCACTCAAGGATGCAGCATACAGGGAACCAGACGACACAGGGAAGTAGAGGACGGGGAAGCAGAGCACTCAAGGAAGCATAATAGAGGGAACCAGAACACAGGAAAGTAGAATACAGGGAAGCAGAGCACTCAAGGAGGCAGCACACAGGGACTCAGAACACAGGGAAGTATAGTAAGGGGAAGCAGAGCACTCAAGGAAGCAGCATACAGGGAACCAGAACACACAGGGAAGTAGAGTACGGGGAAGCAGAGCACTCAAGGAAGCAGCATACAGGGAACCAGATGATACAGGGAAGTAGAGTACAGGGAAGCAGAGCACTCAAGGAAGCAGCATACAGGGAACCAGATGACACAGGGAAGTAGAGCACTGGGAAGCAGAGCACTCAAGGATGCAGCATACAGGGAACCAGACGACACAGGGAAGTAGAGGACGGGGAAGCAGAGCACTCAAGGAAGCATAATAGAGGGAACCAGAACACAGGAAAGTAGAATACAGGGAAGCAGAGCACTCAAGGATGCAGCATACAGGGAACACGACGACACAGGGAAGTAGATCACGGGGAAGCAGAGCACTCAAGGATGCAGCATACAGGGAACCAGATGACACAGGGAAGTAGAGCACAGGGAAGCAGAGCACTCAAGGATGCAGCATACAGGGAACCAGACGACACAGGGAAGTAGAGGACGGGGAAGCAGAGCACTCAAGGAAGCATAATAGAGGGAACCAGAACACAGGAAAGTAGAATACAGGGAAGCAGAGCACTCAAGGAGGCAGCACACAGGGACTCAGAACGCACGAAAGTAGAATACAGGGAAGAAGAGCACTCCAGGAAGCAGCATACAGGGAACCAGAACACACAGGGAAGTACAACATGGGGAAGCAGAGCACTCAAGAAAGCAGCATACAGGGAACCAGAACACACAAGGAAGTACAGCACGGGGAAGCAGAGCACTCAAGGAAGCAGCATACAGAGAACCAGAACACAGGGAAGTAGAGTACGGGGAAGCAGAGCACTCAAGAAAGCAGCATACAGGGAACCAGACGACACAGGGAAGTAGAGTACGGGGAAGCAGAGCACTCAAGGAAGCAGCATACAGGGAACCAGGCGACACAGGGAAGTAGAGCACAGGAAATCAGAGCACTCAAGGGTGCAGCATACAGGGAACCAGACGACACAGGGAAGTAGAGGACGGGGAAGCAGTTTACTCAAGGAAGCATCATAGAGGGAACCAGAACACAGGGAAGTAGAGTAAGGGGAAGCAGAGAACTCAAGAAAGCAGCATACAGGGAACCAGAACACACAGGGAAGTAGAGTACGGGGAAGCAGAGCACTCAAGGAAGCAGCACACATGGAGCCAGACGACACAGGGAAGTAGAGTACAGGAAAGCAGAGCACTCAAGGAAGCAGCATACAGGGAACCAGACGACACAGGGAAGTAGAGCACGGGGAAGCAGAGCACTCAAGGATGCAGCATACTGGGAACCGGACAACACAGGGAAGTAGAGGACGGGGAAGCAGAGCACTCAAGGATGCAGCATACAGGGAACCAGACGACACAGGGTAGTAGAGAACAGGGAAGCAGAGCACTCAAGGAAGCATCATAGAGGGAACCAGACCACAGGGAAGTAGAATAGAGGGAAGCAGAGCACTCAAGGAGGTAGCATACGGGTGCCCAGAACGCACGAAAGTAGAATAAAGGGAAGCAGAGCACTCAAGGATGCAGCATACAGGGAAGAAGACGACACAGGGAAGTAGATCATGGGGAAGCAGAGCACTCCAGGAAGCAGCATACAGGGAACCAGAACACACAGGGAAGTACAACATGGGGAAGCAGAGCACTCAAGGAAGCAGCATACAGGGAACCAGAACATACAGGGAAGTAGAGTCAGGGAAGCAGAGCACTCAAGGAAGCAGCATATAGGGAACCAGACGACACAGGGAAGTAGAGTACAGGGAAGCAGAGCACTCAAGGAAGCAGCATAGAGGGAACATGAACACAGGAAAGTAGAATACAGGGAAGCAGAGCACTCAAGGAGGCAGCACACAGGGACCCAGAACGCACGAAAGTAGAATACAGGGAAGCAGAGCACTCAAGGATGCAGCATACAGGGAACACGACGACACAGGGAAGTAGATCACGGGGAAGCAGAGCACTCCAGGAAGCAGCATACAGGGAACCAGAACACACAGGGAAGTACAACATGGGGAAGCAGAGCACTCAAGAAAGCAGCATACAGGGAACCAGAACACACAAGGAAGTACAGCACGGGGAAGCAGAGCACTCAAGGAAGCAGCATACAGGGAACCAGAACACAGGGAAGTAGAATACGGGGAAGCAGAGCACTCAAGAAAGCAGCATACAGGGAACCAGACGACACAGGGAAGTAGAGTACGGGGAAGCAGAGCACTCAAGGAAGCAGCATACAGGGAACCAGGCGACACAGGGAAGTAGAGCACAGGAAATCAGAGCACTCAAGGGTGCAGCATACAGGGAACCAGACGACACAGGGAAGTAGAGGACGGGGAAGCAGTGCACTCAAGGAAGCATCATAGAGGGAACCAGAACACACAGGGAAGTAGAGTACGGGGAAGCAGAGAACTCAAGGAAGCAGCATACAGGGAACCAGACGACACAGGGAAGTAGAGTACAGGAAAGCAGAGCACTCAAGGAAGCAGCATACAGGGAACCAGACGACACAGGGAAGTAGAGCACGGGGAAGCAGAGCACTCAAGGATGCAGCATACAGGAAACCAGACAATACAGGTAATTAGAGGACGGGGAAGCAGAGCACTCAAGGATGCAGCATACAGGGAACCAGACGACACAGGGTAGTAAAGAACGGGGAAGCAGAGCACTCAAGGAAGCAGCATACAGGGAACCAGACTACAGGGAAGTAGAATACAGGGAAGCAGAGCACTCAAGGAGGTAGCATACGGGTGCCCAGAACGCACGAAAGTAGAATAAAGGGAAGCAGAGCACTCAAAGATGCAGCATACAGGGAAGAAGACGACACAGGGAAGTAGATCATGGGGAAGCAGAGCACTCCAGGAAGCAGCATACAGGGAACCAGAACAGACAGGGAAGTAGAGCACGGGGAAGTGCAGCACTTAAGGAAGCAGCATACAGGGAACCAGAACACACAGGGAAGTACAACCTGGGGAAGCAGAGCACTCAAGGAAGCAGCATACAGGGAACCAGAACATACAGGGAAGTAGAGTACGGGGAAGCAGAGCACTCAAGGAAGCAGCATACAGGGAACCAGACGACACAGGGAAGTAGAGTACAGGGAAGCAGAGCACTCAAGGAAGCAGCATAGAGGGAACATGAACACAGGAAAGTAGAATACAGGGAAGCAGAGCACTCAAGGAGGCAGCATACAGGGACCCAGAACGCACGAAAGTAGAATACAGGGAAGCAGAGCACTCAAGGATGCAGCATACAGGGAACAAGACGACACAGGGAAGTAGATCACGGGGAAGCAGAGCACTCCAGGAAGCAGCATACAGGGAACAAGATGACACTGCAAAGTAATCACGGGGAAGAAGAGCACTCCAGGAAGCAGCATACAGGGAACCAGAACACACAGGGAAGTACAACATGGGGAAGCAGAGCACTCAAGGAAGCAGCATACAGGGAACCAGAACACAGGGAAGTAGAGTACGGGAAGCAGAGCACTCAAGGAAGCAGCATACAGGGAACCAGATCACACAGGGAAGTAGAGGACGGGGAAGCAGAGCACTCAAGGAAGCAGCATACAGGGAACCAGGCAACACAGGGAAGTAGAGCACAGGGAAGCAGAGCACTCAAGGGTGCAGCACACACAGAACCAGACGACACAGGGAAGTAGAGGACGGGGAAGCAGAGCACTCAAGGATGCAGCATACAGGGAACCAGACGACACAGGGAAGTAGAGGACAGGGAAGCAGAGCACTCAAGGAAGCAGCATACAGGGAACCAGACGACACAGGGAAGTAGAGCACGGGGAAGCAGAGTACTCAAGGATGCAGCATACAGGGAACCAGACGAAACAGGGAAGTAGAGGACGGGGAAGCAGAGCACTCAAGGAAGCATCATAGAGGGAACCAGACCACAGGGAAGTAGAATACAGGGAAGCAGAGCACTCAAGGAGGCAGCATACGGGTGCCCAGAACGCACAAAAGTAGAATACAGGGAAGCAGAGCACTCAAGGATGCAGCATACAGGGAAGAGGACGACACAGGGAAGTAGATCACGGGGAAGCAGAGCACTCCAGGAAGCAGCATACAGGGAACCAGAACACACAGGGAAGTAGAGCACGGGGAAGAGCAGCACTTAAGGAAGCAGCATACAGGGAACCAGAACACACAGGGAAGTACAACATGGGGAAGCAGAGCACTCAAGGAAGCAGCATACAGGGAACCAGAACACAGGGAAGTAGAGTACGGGGAAGCAGAGCACTCAAGGAAGCAGCATACAGGGAACCAGACGACACAGGGAAGTAGAGGACGGGGAAGCAGAGCACTCAAGGAAGCAGCATACAGGGAACCAGGTGACACAGGGAAGTAGAGCACAGGGAAGCAGAGCACTCAAGGATGCAGCATACAGGGAACCAGACGACACAGGGAAGTAGAGGATGGGGAAGCAGAGCACTCAAGGAAGCAGCATACAGGGAACCAGAACACACAGGGAAGTAGAGGACGGGGAAGCAGAGCACTCAAGGAAGCAGCATACAGGGAACCAGGCGACACAGGGAAGTAGAGCACAGGGAAGCAGAGCACTCAAGGATGCAGCATACACGGAACCAGACGACACAGGGAAATAGAGGACGGGGAAGCAGAGCACTCAAGGAAGCATCATAGAGGGAACCAGAACACAGGGCAGTAGAACACAGGGAAGCAGAGCACTCAAGGAAGCAGCATACAGGGACCCAGAACGCAGGGAAGTAGAATACAGGCAAGCAGAGCACTCAAGGATGCAGCATACAGGGAACAAGATGACACAGGGAAGTAGATCACGGGGAAGCAGAGCACTCAAGGAAGCAGCATACAGGGAACCAGGATATACAGAGAAGTAGAGCACGGGGAAACACAGTACTTAAGGAAGCAGCATACAGGGAACCAGAACACACAGGGAAGTACAGCACGGCGAAGCAGAGCACTCAAGGAAGCAGCATACAGGGAACCAGAACTCAGGGAAGTAGAGTACGGGGAAGCAGAGCACTCAAGGAAGCAGCATACAGGGAACCAGAACACACAGGGAAGTAGAGCACAGGGAAGTGCAGCACTTAACGAAGCAGCATACAGGGAACCCAGAACAGACAGGGAAGTACAGCAAGGGGAAGCAGAGCACTCAAGGAAGCAACATACAGGGAACCAGAACACACAGAGAAGTACAGCATGGGGAAGCAGAGCACTCAAAGAAGCAGCATACAGGGAACCAGAACACAGGGAAGTAGAGTACGGGGAAGCAGAGCACTCAAGGAAGCAGTATACAGGGAACCAGAACACACAGGGAAGTAGAGTACTGGGAAGCAGAGCACTCAAGAAGCAGCATACAGGGAACCAGAACACAGGGATGTACAGCACGGGGAAGCAGAGCACTCAAGGAAACAGCATACATGGAATCAGAACACAGGGAAGTAGAGTGCGGGGAAGCAGAGCGCTCAAGGAAGCAGCATACAGGGAACCAGAACACACAGGTAAGTACAGCACGGGGAAGCAGAGCACTCAAGGAAGCAGCATACAGGGAACCAGAATACAGGGAAGTAGAACACAGGGAAGCAGAACACCCAAGGAAGCGGTAGAGCACAGGGAAGCAGAACACACAGGGAAGCAGAGCACACAGCGAAGGAGAGCACACCGGGAAGCAGAGCACACAGGGAAGCAGAGCACAAGTGAAGGAGAGCACACAGGGAAGCAGAGCACACAGTGAAGGAGAGCACACAGGGAAGCTGAAAACACAAGGAAGTAGAACACACTAGGAAACAGCATACAGGGAAGCAGAACACACAAGGATGCAAAACACAGGGAAGCAGAGCACACAACGAAGGAGAACAGAAATATACACAGAGCACACAGGGAAGCAGCGCACACACAGAACCAGAGAACACATGAAAATATTGTGCTCAATGGAGCAGATCATCCAGGAAACACGCAGAAGAAGAGCATAAAGGGAATCAGATCAAAAAGAGGGCAGGAGAAGCAGAGCACTCAAGGAAGCAGCATACAGGGAACCAGAACACACAGGGAAGCAGAGCACTCAAGGAAGCAGCATACAGAGAACAAGAACACACAGGGAAGTAAAGCACCGGAAAGCAGAGCATACATGGAAGTATAGCACACACAGAACCAGAGAAAGCAAGAACATATTGTTCTCAATGAAGCAGATCATCCAGGAAACACGCAGAAGTAGAGCATAAAGGGAATCAGATCAAAAAGAGAGCAGTAGATGCAGAGCACACTGGAGATCTAAGTACACAGAAAGCGGACCAAACGGAAGCTAAGCGTCCAGGGAATCAGTTTTTGGAGGGACAAACATAGAGATGAGCAAATAGGTAAGTAAAACACTAAAGGAATAAATTAATAAAAGAAAGTGGAGTTCATGGGAAAGAGTATCATCTAGAAATAAAAAGCATATGGGGCTGCATCATGATGGTCCTTATTGGCTCAGTGAGAAGGTGATCACTTTTTTTATGCTTAAACTTACACATCTTGCATGCAAAAAAAACAGGAACTTAGCCCATCATGACAGCCCCTGCAGTGTGCAAAGTGAGTGACTTTTAACGGATATTCCTCTGAATTAGAGCATTCTTTTAGACTGAAAGAAACTATCCCAGCTCACTGTTACTGAGGTGATCTATCTGAAAATAAAGGACTAACACAAAGAAAGGTTGGGTTAAATGAATTATCTTTACAAACTTTAGGTGCATAAAACAGGATCTCAGTGCTGTAGCCTGCAAACCTCATCATGATTTGGCCCCTGGAGAAGGAAAGATGGCAGAAGGAAGTAGGGCAGCGCACTAAGGGAGTGAGGACATTAAGAGGCAGGAAGCACACAGAAATTGAAGGCAGCCAACAGGACACTCTGGTAGGAGGAAAAGACATGCAAGCAGGCCCCACTGACCATGAGTGTATGGTTGTGTATCTACCACAGAAGCAAAGCACACAAGATATCAGAAGGTCCATGACACACAGGAAACATAACACTCAGGTGAGAAGAGCACAGAGAGGGCCATGACACACAGGAAACATAACACTCAGGGGAGAAGAGCACAGAGAGGGCCATGACACACAGGAAACATAACTCTCAGGGAAGAAGAGCACATAGAGAGTCAAGGCACAAAAAAGTAACACTCAGGGAAAAGGAGCTAAAAAAGAGCCATGACACACAGGAAACGGAACCCTAAGGGAAGAAGAGCACATAGAGAGCCATGGCACACAGAGCGCAGGACACTGAAGAGAGAAGAGCACACAGAGAGGCATAGCACACGGGAAATGTAATACTCTGGGATGAAGACCACATAGAGAGCTGTGGCACACAGGAAAGAGAACACTTAGAAAAGCAGTGCACACAGAGAGCCATGACACATGGGAAACACAACACTCATGGAAGAAGACCACAAAGAGAGCCATGGCACACAGGAAACAGAACACTCAGGGAAGCAGAGCACGTAGAGAAACATGGCACACAGGAAACATAACACTTAGGGAAGTAGAGCACATAGTGTTCCATGGCACACAGAAACAGAACAATAAGAGAAGAAGAGCACAGACAAGTGGAGTACACAGGGACACACAGCATGGGGGACAGAGAGAAGCAGCAGACAAAGTGAAGTAGTAATCAGAGTTAGGCTGGACACATAGGAAACGTGTGTATTTGGAAATAGCACATGCAGCGAAGTGGAGAAGCCAGGAAAGAGAACACTCAGTGTGGCTTTACAAAGAGTGAAGCTGGCCACCCAGGAAGCAAAGTACACCAGAAGGGACATGACACCAGAAGACATAAATATATGAATGTAACTACACACAATGTCAATGTGCAAGGTAGCAAAGTATTCAGGGAAGTGGAGCACATAGACATGCAAACCACATGAGGAGGTAGAGCAGTAGGACAGTACAGTTGAGTGCATAGAAGAAATGGTGCATAGGCAGTCAGGGCACATATGGAAAGAGTACTCGTGAGCATAGCTAAAATAGAACATCAAAGCAAAGGTAGCAGAATGGTCAAGGGAGCAGTGCATGCAGAGGGGTTGAATACCAAGGGAAGCAGCACAAACTGGGGATTTAGAGCAGCAAGCAAAGCAGAAAACCTAGGGAATCAGACCACGCGGGCAGGCAGAGCACCACGGAGCACAGAGCATCAATGGAAGAATGCCATACAGGGAGGAAGGACATCAATACAATCAGAACACCAAGAGAAGCAGAGTATCAATGAAGCAGGGAGCATGAAGCGATAAAGCTCCAAACTAGGAAAAACACCAAGGGAACAGGACAACAAGTTAAGCAGAGCACCAATGAAGCAGAGAACTCCAGGAGCTAACATCAAGGAAAGCATCAAGGGAAGTAGAGAAGTAGAGCCCCAGAGAAGCAAAGAACACTTTGAGGCAGAATGAGACGGTAAGCAAAGCAAAGCACCAGGAGAAGCCAAGAGCACTAGGGGGCAACATCAAGGAAAGCAGAACATCAAGAGAAGCTCACACTACTATGAGACACAACACCAAGGTAAATAAAACACCAAGGGAAGCAGAGCACTAAAGGGAGCAGGGAACACAAGCAGGCAGAACACCAAGGTAAAGAGAACACCAAGTAAAAAAGAACACCAGTAGAAGCAGAGAACACTTGAATTAGAAATAACAAGAGAAGTACAGCCCCAATGGAAGCAAAGATTATTATGAGACAACCCACAACGTTAAGGAGATAGACAAAACAGGGAATAGAGAACTTTCGGAGACACGGAGTGAGCCAGAACACCAAAGGGGGAAAGCCCTTCAATGGAAGCAGAACACATGTAGAAGCAGACCACCCAGAAAAGAAAACAGATAAGGAGAAATAGCAACAAAAGATAAAACTCACACAGAGCAATGCAGAAAGCGAACTGGGGCGACTTGGGAAGCAGAACTCCTATTGTAGCAGAACAAACTGAAGCAGGGGCACAGAGATGAGGACCATGCAGGGAAGCAGATCCCACTGGGACACAGCACCTCAAGGGAAGCAAAACACAAAATAAGACTGACAAGGCGAATAAACAGTGTCCCAAGTGAAGCAGAGAACTCAAGGAAGCAGAGCGAACAATTAGTAGAGCAGACAAGGTATCAAATCACCCGGGAAGGTTGAACACACAGAAGCAGAGCACATGGGAGTGCAGAGCAAAGAGGGGACAGTGAATGCAGAGTACCAATTAGGTAGAACATACAGGGAGGCAGAACAGAAAGACAAATAGAACACACGGGAAGGAAGTGCAGATGGGATGAAGACAACAGAGGGTAGCAAATCATTCAGGGAAGCAGAGCACACAGAAAGGAAGAAGAAAAGTAAGTAGAGAGTACCAATGGACAATACACTATGGAGCATGCAGGAACATTTAGCAGAAAGGGCGGAGGGTACCCAGGGATGAACACACTATAGAGCACACAGGAAGGATAAGTAGACTGGGTGGAGAGTACCCCGGAAGTTATACACTATGGAGCACACACGAAAGTAGAGCATACAGAATACCCAGTCAGGTGGAACATAGATGGAGGCAGGACACACAGGGAAGCAGAGTGAGTACACAGGAAGTAAGAACAGACAGAGTAGAGAGTACCGAGAGAGGCAAAACCTACAGGGAAGTGGAGCCCTCAGGAAAGCACAGCCAACAGTGTGTAGGGTAGCCAGGGAATAGCAGCACACACGACAGAGCACAAAGAAGGAAGAGTCGACAGGGTGGAGAGTACCCAGGGAGGAATGCACCTTGGAGCACACAAGAAGGCAGTGCATGGAGGGTGCAGGGAATGCAGAGTTAGGGAGACACATAGGATAGGATAGGATAGGATAGGATAGGATAGGATAGGATAGAATAGGATAGGAGGAATATTTATAAAGTCCACTAAAACCAAACTGGGTTTGGTGTAAAGAAAGAGAGACTAGCACCAACCAGCCAAGAGGCAAAGAGCCAGGTCTTTAAAATCTTCCTAAAGGACTAGAGTGAATTTGCCGAGGTGATAGAGGGGGACAAAGGATTCCAGAGTTTAGTGGCCACCACAGAAAATGAGCGGCCACCCCATTTGGACCTCCGAAATGTAGGAGAGACAAATTTTCTCAGAGTAGAGGATCTCAAGGTTCTGCATGGAGTGTACCAATGGAACAAGGTTTTAAGACGTGATGAACCTGTACAATGCATGGCTTTGTAGACAAAGTTGGGAGCCTTGAAGGTGATGCACAGGGAAGTAGAACACAGGGAAGCAGAGCACGACCCCACATGGAAGGCTGAAGACCTTGGCTTTGAACCCGCCGTAAATGACGACATTGGTTGTGCCGTGCATAAAAGAGTGAAGAAGCTGCAAGGCCCTCCTGGTAACTCCTACTTCCCGCAGTCACTGAAGCATGCAAACTGGGGAAATGGTTTGCAGAATTATACCGCTGATCCGCCCTGGTTGACCTGCATGCGGATACAGTCCGAGCCTGCTACCAAGGCGGATTCAGTGCTATGACCTGCCTGAAAACCGTTCTGAGAGCTGTCCAAGATGTCTTGATATTCAATATATTTCATAAGCTCGATGTAGATAAATTTTTACAGCATTTTGGCGGGGAGGAGAGAGATAGGCCTATAATTCTTCAACTCTGAAGGGTTGGCATTGAGCTTCTCAAGGAGAGGTAAGACAGTGGCTTCCTTCCAGATGTTCGGATATTACCCAGATAGAAAAATATTATAAAAAACCTTGCACAGGAAATCAGCTATAAGTTCGGGAGCAAGGCTGAGTGTGGACACCCTGCAAGGACCAGTGGGAGCGCAGGATTTGAGGCCAAGTAAGAGTTCCTTTATGTGTGGAACTGCAATAGAAGGGAACGATGCCAAAACAGGCATAGGAGGTAAGGGTGCCAGAGCTAGATCTGTGGCAGGCTGTTTCCTCGGAAGGGGCGAGCTCGTGAAATATTTTCAAGACTTTCTCAAAACACTGAGAAGAAAAACACACAGGAAGAAAGAGCAGGCAGAGTGGAGAGTACGCAGGGAGGCAAAGCATACAGGGAAGTGGGAGACACAGGAAGGAAGAGCAGGCGGAGTGGAGAGTACCTATGCAGGCTGAGCACACAGGGAAGTGGAGCACACAGGATGGAAGAGCAGGCAGATTGGAGAGTGCGCAGGGAGACAGAGCATATAGGGAAGTGGAGCACACAGGAAGGGAGAGCAGACAGGGTGCAGAGTACCAAAGGAGGCTGAGCCTGGAAGCTAGAGCATACGATGGATTGGGGTGGACAGGGGCGCACAGTTAGCATACATGATGGAGCACACAGGGAGACGAAGCATATGGAGAGATCAGAACACAGCGTGGCATAGAGCCCACAGAGACGCACAGTCCACTGGGCAGCACGGGACACTGAGAAGTATGTGCTGGGTCTGTTTGAGTTTTAATTGCGGGACCGCGTGATTTCTCATGTTCTCTAACTTAATTCACACATTCACCTACATTCTGCTTGTGCGGGTCCGTGATAACCACATCGGCGTGGGTTTGGTAATTTCTGCTCTATAGATAATATCACAGCTGTTTCCTAAACGACACCAGATGTGCTCCTCAAGGAAGGCAGAATGTGTATTAATTTAAAATTTGAGGTCAGAAGTGCGGGGTTGGTTGTGTCACTATGTGCAAATGGATTCAATTAAAGTAACTAAGAGAGCCCGGAATCTCAAAACATGGTGTGTGTCGGATGTTCGAACCCCGGGCTATACTGAAGAGGTGGGAAACATACACATATAATGTTTGAATTTGCACCACATCTCATCTTTAAAATACGGTGTTTGCTTTAAGGAGGGCACCCTTGTGTGTCATCCCTGCTGGTGAAGAGATACGATGTGGAGCAACATCGCCCTCTTTACCATCACTCCCCGTGCCCTGTACTTCCGAGCAGGCGCCCAGAAGACCGGGCCGAGGCCCGCTACAGTCAAGGTGAAATGCGGAGCTTTCTCGTTAGAAGTGTAAGAGTGCTCTCGCTAAGAATAGACATATCACTGGAAACGGGGCATTATAGGCCTCTTTACTGCAGCTTAGGCGTGCTTGCCTCCGTGCTGTCCCAATGAATGTCCACTGAAGGGCTCATATTTGGCGAGAAAATAAATAAATGAAAGGCACACGGAGCATTTTTTTCTTTCCAACTCCAACATGGCTCCAGAGTTAACTGATATATTTCGAAAACCACCCTCACCCAGGTGCTGTTAACACGATAATAATAGGGGATAAGAAGGCAGGCCTTTATTGTTCTCGCCTTCGGCTCTATTTTTGTTGGCTAAACTTTCCATTGGTGTTCGTAGAATGAGGGGTTTGTGATGTCTTGTTCGTGGGACCATTTAATTTGCGTGTCCTAACTAGTTACACGAAGCACATATCGCCCTCTGCTGGAAGGAAATCGCAATTCCTCCTGCAAGACTGCTGCTTGCCGAACCATAGTGAGACTTAATGGCTAGTGCTGGGCCGGGTGTAAAGTTCTGTACCTGTCTGTGGTGCATGCGGGTCAAAGATTATATTTAAATACATAGCTTGCTATTTCTTGCTTGTTCGGTGACCGACACTAAGTTCACTATGTGGCAACAGCATGCATGCAAGTGTATATTTTGTTGTACGGCAAAATGTGTTAGGACACAACCCTAGGGTAAGTAAAGTACCACAAGCTCATGACCTACTAATTGAAGACTTTCACAGCGAAGCAAAGAATGCAACATTGAGATCAAAGTAGTACCTGAAAATGTCTCTGACGATACCACAGATCGGGATAATCTTCGACTCAAAGGGGCTTATTTACAAGCCCCGTGCGCCGCCGGTGCATCACTTTTATTACCGGGAAAAAGAGATGTACCGGCGGCTTAAGGAGCTTGTTAATAAGCTCCAAGATGTTTAAAAGCCTCACCTTTTACTATATGGACGTAGTCTTATTCACCATGGTTCAACCTGGTGGCATTCATTTCAAGGGTTCCCACAGTTTTACTAGTGCTTGCATGGTCTCTTTACCCCATGCTTCATCTGTGTACGGGAATATGGGACCCCCATGGACAGTCATCGTTTCCCGCCTTAACTGGCGGACCCCTCTTCTTTTCTACCTACAGTTTATTTGGGAAGTTATTACCTATACATGGACGCTTAGGCCTGCGCTATATAAATCATCGATAGCCCGAGGGTGGTGATGTCTGTGTAGGAACCAACGTTTCCATGATGTAAACAATCAGGCCTCGGTTCATTGACGCACACAACCCGCCAAATAAATGACTCACCTGAACCAAGAAAGCAAACAGAGAGCCGAGGAACAACCGTGCACTCTAGTCTAGTGAGTTGCATTAGCAAAACAGGCACCGGATTGCGTTTGATTTAGAAATATGTTTTCAATTACGTAAACATGTGTGGGACACCTGATCACGGCCCTGAGACAATCATCTGACACAGCAACAGCCGAGAAGCCACTGGGATAAGCGGTGTTTATATGCGCAACGACGCTCTGGCGTCATAACCGGAATGACCTATTGCAGCAATGACAGGAGCGGAATGCACGTGGGAGCCTTCCATGAAGACACCCTGGTCCCTCTCAAGACACGGATGTCACCTGCAGTTAGATGAGGTATTGACGGAAACCCGTTGAGTGATGTCAGTTTAACTAACTATTCACCAACACCACCAGCATTCATGGCTGAGAATTGGAAACTGACTTTTTAGATGTTTAGGACGCCAAATAAGTTATTAGCTGGAGTTGCCCCGCCCATTTACCCCTGTCACTTATCACAATACGGGCCCAGGACAAAATATTGCATCAACTAACTCTGATGAGTAAACCTAGCCAGGTGAGTTACCGACAGCCTTCACTTGGATAACACAAATATCAGTTAATGGGAGGGAGGTAGGTCTGCGCATTCCAAATTCGTTTGTGGAGAACACTATTGGTCGAGAACCCCGCTCAAAATTAGTGAGAACGAAATGTATGAGCTAGAAGTCATTAACACCACATGAAGCTGAGCGGAGCATTGTTGTCGAGGCGATCAGAGTTCGACCACAAAGTGCTGGACATGTTTCACTCGTCTGGACTGGCGAATCAGCACCCTGCGTGTTGCCGCGGAGGACGCCTTCGCACCTGACCTGCCTGCGTTGCACATGCACACTCCACTGACAGCGCACACCCCTGCCCGTCTCGAGGATGACATGACTTCTACTGCTGTGTACTAAGGGGGAGGGGTGCAGTGTGCAGGTACATGCGTGGCTTACCCTCAGTCAGGAGGCGCATGGCGTGCACGAACGAGGGGTCCAGGCTCTCCTTCTCTGCCATCAACTCCGGCAGATATGTTCCCTGTTCCATGGTGCTGCTCAGACTTTGAACGGTCCGTCTGTCTGGGAAGGGAAACAAGGGGCTTGTGGTTTGCAGCGAATTCCGAGCAGGGGTTCCTCTTCTAGATAGGCAGTCCTCCTGCTCCCATGCGGTTGGAGGTATGAACTCTATCGCGGCGTCTGATAGCCCTCAGAAGCGCAGCCTCCCAAGAAAAAATATTCTTTCCCCACCAGCCTCAATCTCTCCAAGCAAGCTCCAGACTTACACCGGCAGCCTTAACTAGAAAGGTTGAAACGGGCGAGCTCCTCCCACGGCCCGCGGGATTGGCGGATGAGCATTGAGGTGCGAAGCATATGGAGCAGCCCATTGGCTACCGGGTTCTGTCAGGTCTCCTGGCTGACAAGAGATGCAATCAGTGCCCTCTTTCACGAGCTGTTCGAGGTGCTGAAACAAGCATCCTCTGATAGAGCCGCCTGACTGCGCATCCTGAGAAGCCACGCAACAGCTGGAGATCTGGGCACAGGAGGAGGCCTCCTCAAGAGTGCGCGTCCACTGCTAACAGACAGGCTTCCCTTTATGAACTGTCCGACGGGGCGAAACACGTATCCTCTAGCAGAGCCGTCTGACAGCGCTCATCCTGCTCACCTAGGGAACCAGCCCCATTGGGACTGCGCACTCAGCCGTCTCTCTCTCCGCGTGCATCTTTAAGTACAGGCGCCTGACAGCGCGCGATCTGACAGGAAGCGCATACAGACAACAAGTGAAACAAATAGACATTTGGAGAAAGGATGGCCGGCTTACGACCGCGCACTGATCAAACAAAGTGTTGTCTTTCTCGAGCTGTGAGAGGTTATTTAACACGCACCCCACGGAGACTTATTACAGAGGTACCTCAAGACGCTCAACAACCAGATATCTGCGCACAGTAGAGCTGTCTAAGGTGCTGAATCGAGCATTCTCTCACCGAGCCGCCCGACAAGCCTGCACCTTGACTACCTTGAGCTTTCATAGGAGCTTGCACTTATCGATCACAGGCAAGGATCTCATTCACGCGCTGCCCGTGGTGCTGAAATACGTACCCTCCCACAAAGCTTCCCGACCTAGCGTAGGCTGACAACTTGCGCAAGAACCAGGCGTGCACCGGAAGCCCGCAGCAGAAGCGCACATTAACTCATTAGAGAAAGGCTGTCCACGGCTGAAGGACGGCAAGAAACAGCGTTCGCAGGTCCACAGGAGACGCACTCCCTGCCCGCAAACAGACCAGAGACCCTTATACATGGGCACTCCCCTGAGTGTATGACACCACCCTTGTCAAATACAATTACACATTCAATTGGACTCAGGAACACCACAGTTGATATGTTGACCCAATAAATATTCAACCAAGTTATGTCAGTCCTTGAATTGTGTTTTCAACAGCGTCAACGCGTTTCGATGGTTTTCCTGTTATTGCACCATCTTTATCAAGACTGGGGCAGAGTCGGAGGTTGCCAGAGCGGAAGGGTGTTCCAGGTAGGGTAACCAACCGGCATGGGTGCAAATTCAGGACGGTCAGTGTAAAAATTCAGGAGAAAGGGTGAAAATTCAGGACAAAAATTCAGGACAGAAGGTCAAAATTCAGGACAAAACTTTGGGACAAAGATACGTTTTACAGACATATCAGAGGAGGTGGCACAATCATATATATAAGTAAATAGACAACCAAAATAAATACAAGTCAAAATAAGTTTATATAAGGTTGCGCCAATCATGCACTTCACAGTTTTTCAGTATGCGTACAGCTTTGCAAAGCGACATCTTGCCCTTTCGCCAACCAAGATTTGTGCTAGTAACAATAAACATTAATACACAGTATTTTTGTATTTGTATGTTGAAATCTGTCTTTTAAATGTACAGTGAAAACGCTGTTAGTTATTCTATTTTTATTTTCTCCAGCATGGCGCCAAGACAAAAGCAGAATGCTTTGCCCTAGTCCCATGCAGGAGAATGCACTCCACATGCTGTCACTACATTTGGGCCCATTGTCATTCTAAAGTGCTAATCAGCTGCAGTCTCAGAATGACAATGGGCCAGTCCACAGTCTGCGCCAGGTCCGGGAGGGGCCTCTGCAGGCAGCCTCTACAGATTAAAAGTTAAGAGCGAGAGGCCCCGAGTGAAATCTTTTAAACTCACGGGGCCTCTCGCAAGGGAAACAGCATTCCTTACTGAAATTTCCCATTTAGATTTTAGTATGATGCCTGTAAGGCGTCCGTAATTTGAGATCCCCAAATTACGGACGCCTTACAGACATCATACTAAAATGACGGACGGTCCGTCAAATCTACGGACGGTTGGTCACCCTAGTTCCAGGCTTTGGCAGCAAGGCAGGAGAAGGACTTTACAAAGGACTATAGAAGGACTATACCAAGGAGTTCCAATGAAAAACAATTCCACTGAACAGTAGTATATCTTCTACTAATCCCAGCATGTAGGAAAAAAGAAGTTATTGGTTGTATGTTTTTCTCAATAAAAACAAAACAACTGTAGAACTCTCCTAACGAAAGGTTTGTGGGATTTAAGAGCAGACTTGCATTGTTTCTGTGTGACTCAAGTCATTGCAAAGCAACACAAGTCAAAAGTTCATTATTCATGATTCAGTTAATTAAAACCATTACATGATATAAAACAACATACTAGGATAATTTTGCAAGCCTTGTTGAAAGAGATAAGAGCTTTCATAAGCTTAACGTAGTTCAATAAATATAAAAGTTATACATGTTTAAAAATGGGAAACTGATCTCTCCAACCATTTATTTATTTATTCATTTATTTATTTATTTATTAATAACATTTAATAAAGCGCGAACAAATGCCCGTAGGCGTCTCGGCGCTGTTACTTCTGCAAACCTCTCCACTACTGAGTTTCTGAAAATCACTGATTAAACAACCACATTTTCAGTTTTTTTCGAAATGACAAGAGGGAGGAGCTAGTCCTAATGGACTGAGATAATGTGTTCCACAGTTTTGGAGCCGCAACCAGAAAGCGGCGATCTCCCCAAGAGACAGACTTTGTACGTGGCACCACTAAATCGTTAAGAGAAGAAGAACGAAGTGGTCTTGAGGGTCAGTAAGGTATCAACTGGTCTCTCGGGAACTGGGGTGCTTGTTTGTGTAATGATTTATATACTATGCATAGTGTCTTGAACTTAATGCGGTTTCTTATTGGGAGCCAATGGTAGCTTCTAATTGTATCAGCTATGGGTTTATGCCTGGGAATTCCAGAAAGAAGCCTGGCCGCCGCATTCTGTACAGTCTGCATTTTATTAATTACACGGATCTGGGCATTGGCAAATAAGCCATTGCAGTA
This sequence comes from Lissotriton helveticus, assembly GCF_964261635.1. Taxonomy (NCBI): domain Eukaryota; kingdom Metazoa; phylum Chordata; class Amphibia; order Caudata; family Salamandridae; genus Lissotriton; species Lissotriton helveticus. Next base: position 533,043,927 of record NC_136067.1, read on the forward strand.
GTCTAAAGAGGATAGAACTAGGGAACTTACCAGCATTTTGCCCACACTCTTCGGTAGGGAAGGAAGAATTTTTTTCACCAATCGTAGTTTATGGAACGCTATAGCAGCAGTCGGATTGGCATGGGAAACAAAATTAAGATCATTATCGAAAACAACTCCCAGGTTCCTAACCTTAGAGGCCGGTTTAGGCAGTGTTCCAAAGGAAGTCGGCCACCAGGCGGGGGACCAACTTTGAGATAATTGTCCAAATGTTACCATTTCCGTCTTTTCGGAATTAAGTTTTAGACAATTTGAACCATTGATTCTGCTCAGCTGTGCGGATGAGAATTTTCTAGCTGAGATCACTTCTCAGGAAGGCCAAATTGTTTGTTTAATTCACATAGTGTCATTATTAAATGTAAAACGCTTGTAAGATCTTTAAGATTGGTATGACTTTCCATACGTTTTTAGAGTGCAACAGATTAGTTAGGGAGCCCCACGGTCTGAGTAAAGGTAGAAGGCGTTCTTGCCCTGGTGAATATACTCTTTCCTAGGTTGGTTTGTTGAGCAGACATCTCATCAATTTAACTGTCATTCAAGCAAAAATTGAAGCCAGCAGATGTAAACATAAGTGGGTCTAGGGGCTGCAATCATACGATTTAAATTGTAGTGGGTTTGAGCAGTTTACAAATGGAAAGGGCCCAGAGAGGTGACCTGGGTGGTTCCAGGTTTCTTAGGATAGTAATCTTTTATGAGTTTTTGAACATGTGCGGGGGTTGAGAGGCTCCAGGCCGACGTTGTAGAGAGTCTCTGAGTATTTTAATACATTTCCCACACCTTGATAAAGTAGTAGCATCAGCATGGGAAAGACATACGAAGGATGCCTCTGCACAAGTACGTACCCCCTGTATCAGATAGGTTGGTTTTATTAGGGCCCTCCTTGAATCGCCGAAAGCGGGGCAGCAGCACAGAAGGTGCACCCATAATTCTCGTTTGTACTCACATAGTCTGTAGACTTTTCTTTGTCTTGATTGGCCAATGCCGGGTAAAAATCTACTTTTGGTAGGCCAAGAAGACCCATGTACCTAATGTCTCTCCACACTCTACGGTTGATGGTTACTGACAAATATGATTGGGACCTTCCCACCAAGTATGATGAATTTAAAGGACATAAAATCTCGGAGGACCTTAGAGAAGCTAAGTCTTGCTGGAATGAAGCTAGCTGTACCTGCCTAGTGATTACCTTTTTCCATGTCATGAAGGTAATACAATCTACAGCACGTGATGCTGGATCAATTTCGGAGGATGCAACTGCCCTATGTAGTTGCCTGTTCCATGGAGTTCCAGGGTTCTCGAAGATTACTCTGAGGCAAGCCTTGAGGGTGTTCGCTGGAGCTTTCCATATATGTATGTAGTATTTCAGAAAGTACGCTTCATAGGTTAGAGTTTGGTTTGATAGGCCAAGTTCCATTTGGAGTCTGACTCCATGTAGGTATTCAGGCAGTTGGAAGATCCTCTTGTACCCTGCGCACTGGTTGTTTTCAAGGCAACTCAACTAGAACAAGGAAACGTCTGGTGGCCATATTGTAGTACTGGAAGAAGAGAGGTGTGAGTAATATTGATTATTGCTGCAGCAGAGAGACTATTTATTATTTTGTTGCAGCTGGCTAAAACTTTATGGCAGTTGATTTCATTTTTAGCAAGCTTTTGTGAGCAGGAGGTTGAGCAGATTCAGTGATCAACACCCCCAGATAGTTATATTTTTCTGCCGTAGAAATTATCTTTGGTCCCATGGTGCATGAAAGGGAGTTCATATTCTTATAGTGGCAAAATATTATGGTTTGGGCGTTTTCTGGATCGATCATGAGAAAGTTCTTCTTGTTATACAATTGGAGGCTGGTCAGAGATCATTGTAGGCCCACTCTTGTGTGATCCATAATTACTATATCGTCTGGGAACTAGCGTATATGAAGCGGCTTGGGAACTAATCAGGAGAGAGAGAGGCTGCTGTTTGCTAGAACTTTCCACAGGTTTGTTGTGAAAAGTATGGGAGCAAGCACACAGCCTTGCTTCAGGCCCTCATCAGTGGACATTTTGGAGGTGCCTGTGTGTTGACTGGTTTCCAAACAGACCCATGTTTTGGAGAAAAGTGAGATTTTTGCCCTTAGAACGTTGGGGGAAACCCAAGTGTGACAGCTTCCTCCACAAGGTTGGCCTGTCCGCCTAGTCAAAAGCCATGCTATAGTCTATAAAGCCACAAGGGGAAACCTGGTATTCTAATCAATTATGACTTGATTTATACAACAACCACAGTATATTCCTTTGGTAATTGGGTTATTAATTCACCCTATTTTTTTCTACAACTCTTTTTTCAAAGTTATGAAAGGGCCTCATGTCCTTTTAGTGGAACACATATAATGTAACATATATATTTTTATATACATGACAATTTACATAACATTTATCACAATATACAATACCAACAATTTTTACAAACACCAATTTGACATTATTCTACATCAACCTAAGTACAACACAAAACCAATGTGCCATATGCACTCCAAAATGACACCATTACATTTCCTTTGGCATTTTACAATTCAGTCCAAAATATTTCCTGAATCAATTACATTTCCTTTGGCGTTTTATCTATATTTGCCAACCTAATAGCAATTGCCGACACGTTTCAAGCCACACGGCTTCTCAATGGGCTCTCATCAGGGCTTCTCACTCACAACACATTGGAATAATCTCTAATACAAATGAAACAAACAATCACTCATTAGCCTAGACCCTTCTTACTGTTTCTTACACCCTTTACTTTCATTGCGATCATACCTGCCAGTATTTTGAAAAAAGGGGACCCCTATATAATATAGTTCTAATAGCTATACATAGGGAAAGAACAAGACATTTGGAAAAGGTCTATAGCCAAGTAATAAAAAATTCTTTTTTGATTACGATATCCGAGTGTTTGGATATATTAACACGTATAGTCCAACTGTAGTAAAACACTTGAAAAAGATAGCTAGTTTGATATTAGATTTTATTAATGATTTATGTTATACATTTGATAAATGTTTATATATATTTTTTGTTTTTATATTTTATATATTTCTCTTTTTTTGACAAATTTGTTGTTATAAAGAACAATACAATTTATAAAGTGAATAATTTTGTACATAAAAACTCGTGTATATTACATATTCATTTACATTCACAAAAGGTTTAAAAAACATATGAAAAAAAGGGGAGAGAAAAGACTTAATCAATGGACTTAAAAACTCAACAAATGAGTTGAAGGCAATACGGTAGATAACACTACGCGCGTTTCGGCTTTTGAGCCTTCTTCAGGTGACCGTCTATTGCTCTATAAAATGAGGAAAGAAAACATACATCATTCTTCAAATATAACAAATTTATATACAGTGGACAAGAACAGCGAAACATATGTTATTTGACTTACTTAACCAATTTATATACAGTGGCTCTAACCCATATGGGGTGAGTGTATATATGCAGTGAGACGACCCTGTGACCAACTGGGGACAGCACATATATATATACAACAATTAGAGTTGATATCATGTCTATTATCTGATAAGACATAAGATGCGTCTAAGACATACCTAAGAGATGTGATATAGAAACGATATTAGGATTGATGGTTTATATCCTTATACATAGATGTTTTTCAAAAGATGGAAGATATTTACAGAATCCTTCAGCAGTCAATAACGTGATGAAATATTTATTGGAACCTAAATGAGATAAGGCTATTATCAAAAAAGCTTTTTAGTAGCTGTATGCATGCCTGATAGACCAAAATATGGAGTCTGAATATGACACATCATCTAAATGGTTAATGACTTTTGTATTAGTCATAGGCTAATTGGTAGATGATTGGTAAAGTCACTGATAGTGTGTCAACATAATAGGACTGAGTATAATAAATGAAATGTACTTACAGCAGGAAAAATTAATTAACCCAGACTAGATGTGTGGCAACAGCGAATTCAGACAGCTGCAAAGTAGAGGGATGGCTCAGGTTTAAAGGTTTCCAGATATCTAAGAGTGAAAAATATATATGTCATATTTGAATTCCACTCAGAGGAAGGGCAATTGTGAAAATGGACGGATTACGGTGGCTACTGCCATGATATTACGGGTCAGAAATAAGAATGGGACAGTTTGATAAGTGATAATGCTTGACTCTTTATAGATGGAAGTGTATCCAAAAAGTTTATATAGCATTTATGAGAATTCATATATGACAATTAAATGCACTTCAATTATCTATCAAAGGGATCTAAAAAATGATGACGAAAAACGGGGTTCGTTTATCAATCTGGGATGTGTATAGGTTTTATTTTATTTTATACCTATGACCTTCTAGATGGATACAGTGACATCATATATGTACACAACTTATGTGTACCTGGATGCTTACACCTTCTTCTCTCGCAGGCATAGTTTGGCAAAGGAGCGTGGCAATGATTCTATAGCGTCTTTAGTTGTCCATGGGTTACCTTAAAAAGGTAAGGGCGCAATGATTAATATAGCTAACTGGTTGCAAGATGTAGGAAAGCACGTAAATAAACTGTACTCTTTAGGTTACCTAAGACGTGATGATCTATTATACTTCAGGCATTTTGCGCAGGCAGATGTTTGATAGATAATTGGCAGCAGAACTGTGAATAGAAAAGTATTTACAAGAAGCGTCCAATATAGGTTTCATTTTCACAATCTTATCTGTTATTTACATATTAAAGGAGCACGTTTCAGTAACTTCTACATATCTATATGGAGTAAGGATTATCTCAATTAGAGATGTAAGCAGATGGCTGATTACCTTTTGATTGGGGATCTTTCGTTTCCCTGGAGTTCGAGTCAGATGAAAGTAAGCAGATTGCAAAAAACCGTAACTGTAATGGGGAATAGAATGGAATGGATAAAGACGAGTAAGTTTTAGTGGAAGCTTCATTAGCGTGATTTTGTTTATTATCTAATTTTTTCTGTTAAAGGACTAGACTAAATGCGTGGTAAATATCTAGTCTGATAAACAGAGGAAGAATACGAGCTTCGATACTTAAGCAAACATCATGAGCGCCGTTGGTTATATTCGCGGTTATCATATATTTTTTGCCCGAATTGTGCAGTCAGAGTCTGATTGAAAGAGTTCGAGCTTCGATATTTAAACAAACATCATTTGCGCCGTAGATTGTATTCACGGTTATTGTGCATTTTATGCCCGAATTAAGAGGTCAAAGTCGGCTATACTAAATGAAAAAGTGACAGATAGAGCCTGTAATGGAACGTTCTTATCGAGACAGGCTGCAGGAGGTTGTAACCAGAGATAGTAATCTGTAGTTAGGCTCTTACCTGTTGAAGGCCAGTCGATAGCATGGAACTCCCGGTATTCGTGCACGAAGGTGTGTCGGCTTTCTGAGGGCGGGATAGTCGGGTTCAGAAACCCGCCGTTTGAACCGCCGCTTTTATATAGAGGTCAGGTGTGTGTGAATGACGATGTGGGGTAGTGAAAAAGGGCAACAGACTCAAGTAGTTGTATCATAGACATAGAAAGTAGACCCTATAGGTAGCGATTTATACTTGGACAGGTTTTGTTTTCTGAATGTTAAATTCAGCCAAGTATTTAGTGTGTTTTAGCAGTATATTTATATTGTATAATTATAGAATTGCATGGTCCCAAGGGATTTCTAAATTTAGACCGTCATTCACAGTATTGAATATAAAAATGTAATAGACCTCCCGTTTTTGCCTTATTTTGTTACAGCAGAGCCCTGCTGTAGGAGAGATTTTTTCTAGTATGTACCAGCGCATATCATCTGGTGAGTGTTGGTTTTCCAAGTAATGACATACCAGAGGTGCAGTTCTTTTTTGGGTGCGTATTGCCGATCTGTGTTCAGTGAGCCTTGTGTGTAGAGATCGAGAAGTCTCTCCCACATATGCTTTGTCACAGGGGCATAGTAGTATATACACAACATTTTTACTTTTGCAGTTTGTGATGTCTTTATTTTCGATCGTTATACCATTGTGGCTAAATGATCTATTCTCTATGGCCATAGGACATGATTTACATGTGCCACATCTGAAGTTACCATGGACTGGCTGTAAGTCTGTTATGTTGCGTTGTGTTGGTTGTTTCTTTTGTGGCATACGGGATCTTACTATTAGATCCTTGAGATTTTTGTTTTTGCGATAGGCAAACATAGGTTTTGGTACAGTCTCTTTCGTTTGCTGGTTGATGTTTAGTAAGTGCCACTGGGAGCATATGATCTGCCTGATTTTATCATTAAGGACAGAGTGTCTTGTGACAAACACTAGATTCTGATCTTTTGTTCTTGCGTTTCCAGAGAGTAGATGTTGTCTGTCGTAAAAACGTGCTCGCTTGCAGGCATGTCTGATGATTCTATGTGGGTATCCTCGATTTTCAAATTTGATTTTCATTTCTTCTGCTCTGCGATCATAATCTGCAAGTCTGGTACAGTTGCGACGTAATCGCAAAAACTGACCAAAAGGGATTGCATTTCTTTGAGTTAGGGGGTGGAAACTAGTATGATGCAGAATAGTATTGCGTGCAGTTGGTTTTGTATATAAATCTACGTACAATTGTTTCTCATCATGTTTGATCATGATGTCCAAAAATTCGATCTCAACGTTGCTGTAGTGAGAGGTGAAGTGAAGGTTCTCGTCACAGAGGTTAAGCCACTGTATAAACTCAGCTAGTACTTGTGGGTCATCGTTCCATAGAAATATAATGTCATCTATGTATCGTGACCATAATAGCACTGTTTCAAAGAATGGGGCCTCTTCTTTAAAGACAAATTGCTGTTCAAAAAAAGCCACATAAATGTTAGCTATAGTGGGAGCACAGGATGCTCCCATGCTGACTCCTTTTGTTTGTTTATAGAGAGTGCCTTGAAATTCAAAAATATTTTCTTTGAGAACAATGGTCAAGCAGTCTATGATGAATTTGCTGTTACATTCAACTTGGTAGGCTTCAATGAACCAGGCAGTTGCACAAAGGGCCCCTTCGTATGGGATGTTGGAGTATAAACTTTCCACATCCAGTGTGACTAGCCATTGTGTATCCGCATTATATGGGGCGCCTTCTAGGAGATTGATAATTTGACTGGTGTCTTTTATATATCCTGGTATTAGATGTATGTAGGGGCATAAAATAGCGTCCAGGTATTTTGAAATGGGTTCAGTGACTGAGCCTATAGTATTCACAATTGGTCTCAGTGGGGGATTCGAGGCATTTTTGTGCACTTTTGGGGTGCCGTAGATGCACGCTAGTTTGGGAAATTCCACATTCAAGTATTCATACTCTTTACGGCAGATGATATCATCATTATATGCTTGGGTAGTGAGGCGTTCAATTTTGTTTTTGATGTTATTGGTTGTATTTCTTGAAATTTTGGAGTAGAATCTTGTGTCATTTAACATGGTCTCAATTTTTGCAATATACTGATCTGTATCTAAGATAGCTATTCCGCCGCCTTTATCACAGCATTTTACAGTGACAGTGGTGTTATTTTTTATGAAGTTGATTGCTTGGTATTCATCATATGTGACATTGAAAGGTGTCCTGGGTACATATTTGGTTGCTTGTAGAAATTTTGTATATACTACTTTTTCAAATATGCCTACCTCAGGAGGCACTTGGTCCAGAGCTGGCGTGAATACTGATTTAGGAGCCAATCCTGTTTTGTTGTTTTCATGGATATTATTTTGATTGCTTTGAAAGAAGAATTTTAGTCTTACTTTACGGAAAAAAGTCATTAGGTCAATGAACAGTTCAAATTTATTTATGCCCGCATGGGGAACAAAAGATAGTCCTTTGGATAGTAGAGATAGAGTAGATTCGTTGAGTGTCATCTTACTTAGATTGAAAATTGGGACGGTTTCTATTGTCTCCAGTATTTGGCATTCCTTGTCTCCAGATATTGGTTGGAGTTGTTTTGAGGTCCCTGGTATTGTTGGGGATACTGGGCTTGTGGTTGATATTGTATAGGTTGTTGAAACATGGGTTGTTGATGTTGTTGGATGGGTGGTTGGAACATCGTTTGTTGGTACTGTTGTTGATTGTATCCTTGATATCTGGGTCTCCAGTTGTTCCTGTAGTTGCTGCGCCTCCCTAAAAAAGGACGTCTATTTTGTCTGGATATGAAACCTTGCCCTCTACCATCCGATGTAAAAGAACCATCCTCACTGCCAGAGTTGGACGAATTTGAGAATGTAGTAACTTTTCTGTTGTAAGATGAATTGGGTTGGTTAGGAAAAATATCATTATTTTCATCTGTTTGTGCATAAAAACCATCAGCAAGATATGGGTATGTCCGTTCTTTGCTGAAGAATCGTATATCTTTTTGTAGCTTATCTGCTTTACGTTTGATTAGGTAATCGCTATACGAACATAATTCTTTCTCGATATCATCGAGAGCTTTTTTAGCATCTGCCAGTGAGGGTAAGGATTTAATTTTTAATTCTAGCTCCTCGATTTCTTTGAGTAATTCTAGTATGAGCAGTTTTGCTGTCTCTACAATCAGCATCATGTGATCTCTTGAACAGCGATTTGCGATCAGAGACCATTTTCCCAGAAACTCTTTAATATGGGTGAATAGTCCCGGTATATTTTTTACTTGGAGACCTTGTGGAATAATGCCAGCCTTTAAATAGTGTAGCATGTATTCACCATGAAGTTCTATACGTTTAGTTTTTTTCTTGAGGGCTAGAAGTTTATTTAATTCAGAATTTTCTTCTCTGTCATTTGTTGTTCTATTGTCAAATGAGGCAGATGAACCTACCATGGACATAAAGTCAGCATCACTAAACCCAAATGTTTTAAGAGACGCCATGGCTTCAATCGTGATTAATAAGCAAGAGAGTGACTACAATGATGGTTTATTAAAGTGGATGTGACTGTTGTACATACAAGTGCTGTCAGGGTTGTCTAAACTGCATATAAAGACGAAAAACTATAAGTGAACAAGTGGTAAGAATTTTGACATATAACAGATAAATAAATACATATATATATATACACTTGATATGGTAGACACGCTAGCACATCCCCTCATAGAACAGGCTATGAGTTTTGCAAATATTTTGAAAAAAGGGGACCCCTATATAATATAGTTCTACTTGCTATACATAGGGAAAGAACAAGACATTTGGAAAAGGTCTATAGCCAAGTAATAAAAAATTCTTTTTTGATTACGATATCCGAGTGTTTGGATATATTAACACGTATAGTCCAACTGTAGTAAAACACTTGAAAAAGATAGCTAGTTTGATATTAGATTTTATTAATGATTTATGTTATACATTTGATAAATGTTTATATATATTTTTTGTTTTTTATATTTTATATATTTCTCTTTTTTTTGGACAAATTTGTTGTTATAAAGAACAATACAATTTATAAAGTGAATAATTTTGTACATAAAAACTCGTGTATATTACATATTCATTTACATTCACAAAAGGTTTAAAAAACATATGAAAAAAAGGGGAGAGAAAAGACTTAATCAATGGACTTAAAAACTCAACAAATGAGTTGAAGGCAATACGGTAGATAACACTACGCGCGTTTCGGCTTTTGAGCCTTCTTCAGGTGACCGTCTATTGCTCTATAAAATGAGGAAAGAAAACATACATCATTCTTCAAATATAACAAATTTATATACAGTGGACAAGAACAGCGAAACATATGTTATTTGACTTACTTAACCAATTTATATACAGTGGCTCTAACCCATATGGGGTGAGTGTATATATGCAGTGAGACGACCCTGTGACCAACTGGGGACAGCACATATATATATACAACAATTAGAGTTGATATCATGTCTATTATCTGATAAGACATAAAATGCGTCTAAGACATACCTGAGAGATGTGATATAGAAAAGATATTAGGATTGATGGTTTATATCCTTATACATAGATGTTTTTCAAAAGATGGAAGATATTTACAGAATCCTTCAGCAGTCAATAACGTGATGAAATATTTATTGGAACCTAAATGAGATAAGGCTATTATCAAAAAAGCTTTTTAGTAGCTGTATGCATGCCTGATAGACCAAAATATGGAGTCTGAATATGACACATCATCTAAATGGTTAATGACTTTTGTATTAGTCATAGGCTAATTGGTAGATGATTGGTAAAGTCACTGATAGTGTGTCAACATAATAGGACTGAGTATAATAAATGAAATGTACTTACAGCAGGAAAAATTAATTAACCCAGACTAGATGTGTGGCAACAGCGAATTCAGACAGCTGCAAAGTAGAGGGATGGCTCAGGTTTAAAGGTTTCCAGATATCTAAGAGTGAAAAATATATATGTCATATTTGAATTCCACTCAGAGGAAGGGCAATTGTGAAAATGGACGGATTACGGCGGCTACTGCCATGATATTACGGGTCAGAAATAAGAATGGGACAGTTTGATAAGTGATAATGCTTGACTCTTTATAGATGGAAGTGTATCCAAAAAGTTTATATAGCATTTATGAGAATTCATATATGACAATTAAATGCACTTCAATTATCTATCAAAGGGATCTAAAAATGATGACGAAAAACGGGGTTCGTTTATCAATCTGGGATGTGTATAGGTTTTATTTTATTTTATACCTATGACCTTCTAGATGGATACAGTGACATCATATATGTACACAACTTATGTGTACCTGGATGCTTACACCTTCTTCTCTCGCAGGCATAGTTTGGCAAAGGAGCGTGGCAATGATTCTATAGCGTCTTTAGTTGTCCATGGGTTACCTTAAAAAGGTAAGGGCGCAATGATTAATATAGCTAACTGGTTGCAAGATGTAGGAAAGCACGTAAATAAACTGTACTCTTTAGGTTACCTTAGACGTGATGATCTATTATACTTCAGGCATTTTGCGCAGGCAGATGTTTGATAGATAATTGGCAGCAGAACTGTGAATAGAAAAGTATTTACAAGAAGCGTCCAATATAGGTTTAATTTTCACAATCTTATCTGTTATTTACATATTAAAGGAGCACGTTTCAGTAACTTCTACATATCTATATGGAGTAAGGATTATCTCAATTAGAGATGTAAGCAGATGGCTGATTACCTTTTGATTGGGGATCTTTCGTTTCCCTGGAGTTCGAGTCAGATGAAAGTAAGCAGATTGCAAAAAACCGTAACTGTATTGGGGAATAGAATGGAATGGATAAAGACGAGTAAGTTTTAGTGGAAGCTTCATTAGCGTGATTTTGTTTATTATCTAATTTTTTCTGTTAAAGGACTAGACTAAATGCGTGGTAAATATCTAGTCTGATAAACAGAGGAAGAATACGAGCTTCGATACTTAAGCAAACATCATGAGCGCCGTTGGTTATATTCGCGGTTATCATATATTTTTTGCCCGAATTGTGCAGTCAGAGTCTGATTGAAAGAGTTCGAGCTTCGATATTTAAACAAACATCATTTGCGCCGTAGATTGTATTCACGGTTATTGTGCATTTTATGCCCGAATTAAGAGGTCAAAGTCGGCTATACTAAATGAAAAAGTGACAGATAGAGCCTGTAATGGAACGTTCTTATCGAGACAGGCTGCAGGAGGTTGTAACCAGAGATAGTAATCTGTAGTTAGGCTCTTACCTGTTGAAGGCCAGTCGATAGCATGGAACTCCCGGTATTCGTGGAGATCATACCTGCCAGTGTCTTGAACAATTTCTGAATGACCAAGCGACTCTTTCAATTTGGAAAGGGGTCGACTGTTCTTGACCCTATGTGAACAATAAAGTTCCATTGAAATAGCCCGGAACAACTACATTGTTTGAATCCTGTGGTACTGTTTTGTAGACACCATACCTTTGTTATTGTTCCTATAGTACTGGTGCAGCAAAAAAACTTTGTGAGGGCGCAACCAAGTCTGTGAACCTCCATTAGCATAACAACTTGGCATGTTACATCTGCCACTTATCTCCACAATGGACTCGAACTTACATTCTCTTTTACATGTATATTTTGATATATCTTTTTCAAATTCCTGTAACTTGCAAAGGTTTTCTTTTTAAATCATGCAATAAAGTCTATTATACTGGTGCAGCTATTTGAGCGGACTTGCTTAACCTTAGGTTTGGTACAAATAAGAATCTGTCAAAGGAAGAGACACCTTTTTTACAAAAGTGTAACAACCCGCTTGTACGCTATTTAAATATACATTCTAATGTGGAGCTGTGGTGGTGAGCCTCAGCAAGGCCTACTAGTGCAAGGAATTCGCCCTTCTCTGCACAGAGTCCTCAAACCAATAGGAAGAAGTTGGCACAGAAACTGGAATAGAAAAAACAGAGTTTATTAAACCTCATGAGGTGGAACTACATTCACACAACACCCTTCGGTAATGTATGAAGTAGCACACTGAATGAAAGGTGCTTGGTCCTTTTATACCCACACAGGGGCTCAAAAGAAGGTGGTACAAGTACAAGAAGAAGGTTTTAGGTACATATAACGTCATACAGAAAATGCACAAATAACAAGTGGGAGGAGCTAACAGTAGGCTAATTCTGGTGAATACATCCTGACAGTTACAGACTAACAGCAGCTGCATGGACAGCTGCAAGCTCAATTGAGCATGTGCGAAGGTGGAAGATGCTAAATATAGTTAGTTTCTAGGCAGAAGAGCAGTCAACACTATTAAATTTCATGATTAAGTATGCCTCTTTAGCCAACACTATAGAATCCACGTCAGCCATTCTTTTAGATAATTTCAATGAGACCAACACGGTCTATTTGAAATCACGTTCTGAATGTGCAGCCTTCAAGAAGTGGTCCACCAGGAGATTGTGAGGTCAGACATTTTTCAAAAAGAAATTAAAAAAGATTTGAACACAGTGTGGTTTGAAACCCGTGGAAGGCCACCACAAGTGCAGAAATTGTGTCGCATGTCAATCAACAATAGAGGGCAAAGAGTTTGAACATAGGGAAGTGAAATGGAAACATACGATGTTCACTAATTGCAAATCCAAAAATGTTGTGTATGCTATAGTATGCCCTTGTGCCAAAATTTATATAGGCAAGGCAAACCAACAAATGAATCAGAGAATAACGCAACATAGATCCAGAATTAAGAAGAAGGTGACTACTGCCCCTATGGTTGGAATTGTAAAACGCCAAAGGAAATGTAATGGTATCATTTTAGAGTGCATATGGCACATTGGTTTTGTGTTGTATTTACGTTGATGTAGAATAACGTCAAATTGGTGCTTGTAAAAATTGTTGGTATTGTATCTTGTGATAAATGTTATGTAAATTGTCATGTATGTAAATATGTACATGGTACTTTATGTGTGTTCCACTAAAAGGATATGAGGTCCTTTTATAACGTTAAAAAAAAGAGTTGTAGAAAAAAATAGGGTGAATAAATAACCCAATTACTAAAGGAATATAGTGTGGTTATTGTATAAATCAAGTCATAATTGATTAGGATACCAGGTTTCCCCCTTGTTGCATTTATAAATGGCCCTACCTGGCTCCTGTACAATGGGCCTGACCCCTTTGCGTATTTAACCATAGTCTATAAAGCACCAGAATTGTGGAAACTGTTTGCGTTCAGCTGATTGATGGGGTAGGGCGGCAAGTGCGATGATGTTGTCAATGATGGCAGCTTCTCCGTGGAAGCCAGTTTGGAAGAATGGGAGCAGCCCATTTTCCGTTACCCGAACTCCAGTTCCTTTAATAATTCTCAGGTGTATGCTTTAGCCTCCAGTTCAAGCAAGGCTATTAAGCAATCATTGGTCAGCTTTGTTGAGTCTCCTTTCTTAAATATCGGGCATAGAGTGGAACCCCTCCAGGCCTCTGGGATTTTCCAGAGCTAAAGGCAAGGTTAAATAGCGGGGTTAAGACTGTTATCCAACCCTCCGGAGCACATTTGACGATATATCCACTGGAAGAGCATTGGTTCTGGCGTTCATGGCCTGGATCAGTTTTGAAATGTGGGCTGGTAAGATTAGCTCCGGTAGGCCCCCTAGGAGCAGGTCAGTGGGCCTTGGTTGTCAGTACAGGTTGTTGTATCAGAAAGGCAAGAAAATAGATAAAATACATGATTCACCCATCCACTTTTGGAGACACAGTTTTCCCTTGTTGCACAAGATGATTTTAGTTGGTTCAGACAGTTCCAAAAGTGAACAAGAGAATTTTCATTCAGCATTCAGTGTATTTTTAACAACACTTTTTCTTCCAGTGCTTTCTTTGCTTCCCATACAATCTTTTCATGAGATTTTAACAGCCCTTCCATTTTTACTGGTGGGGTTTATTTTGCATGTGCTGAGTCTTCTCCATAGGTTCTTCCGCTGCTTATTGATGCCCTAATTGTAAAGCTGAATGCGATGAATTGCTCTTGGTGGCTTGGGAGGACGTTGACATCTCCCAGAACCCATAATAGAGTCTAACAACTCTTTGATCAGTATGCCCCAGTTATTTTGCGTGACCCGCCCAATAGTATTTTTTGGTCTAGTAGTCAACTTCAAAAGCTATTTGGACACTTAGGAGATATGTGTGGGTCGCCATTTAAACCTCCTGACAAGTTTGCTTGCTTCTACACATCTCACTGGAATCTTATAGACCTATTACCCTTCTTAATAGTGATGTCAAGCTGTACTCCAAAATCTTTGCCACCCACTTGAATAAAGTAATTCTACTTCTTTTCTCAGCCTGGCAACATGGCTTCATTCAGGGGAGGGGGATCATATCAGGCGAGTAATTACATTACTAGATGTCACGGAGGTTCTTACCAAACCAATGGGGGTTGCGTTTTTAGACGCGCAGAAGGCCTTCGATAGGGTGTCATGGCAATACCTTTGGATACCATGGAAGCTAACTGACTTGGCACACCTTTTATCAAAGTGATATAGGCTATGTATATTAAACCTACCGCCCGATTGCAAATAACGGGAGAAGAGTCTAAACCATTTATAATTGAAAGAGGAACAAGGCAGGGGTGTCCTTCTTCCCCCTTGCGTTTGGCTTTATATCTAGACGCACTCCTTAGATGACTGGAGGACTCTAAGGATATTATTCCATTAAGCATACAGGGGTGGGACACTAAGATATTGGCTTATGCTGAGGATGCGGCCATAAACACTACCGCCCGGAGAGAGCATTACAGGCGATTGATAACATAGCCGATGACTTCGGGATTCAATCTGGCTTCCTACTGAATAGAGTAGTGTACACACAAACAAAGGGTGAGAAGAACTCAGCTCTACCTCATCCTCCTCAAACACGACAGAAAAAACAAAAGGAGGCAAACGTTTACGAATATGATGTGTACCTACAAAGGGAGCACAAACACTTTGTGAAAACTGCCCTCACCCACAACAAGTTGTGGCATGCTTCATCATATTGCTGCTACTGAGCGCTACCCAACACTAGAGGCGGAGCAATAGGGATGGGTTGACAATATAAGCACTTAGAAGAAGGAAAAGAAAAGGATCCTACAAAAGTGCAGACAAGCAGTGATGTAAAACTGACTATGAGATATCATCATAATATTTTTATTCCTCGATTCCCTAGTCAGGTATAAAAAGGGTATTGATAAACCCTCGGATGGTGGTGGTGTGAGTGAATTAGGTACACCCCCCCCTCTGTTCTGTATAGAGGTCAACATGTTTCTGCAGGGTTCCGATTCTTTAACCGGCATTCCTCAGGACAAACAGGATCCCTATGCTGCTTTCCCAATAAAAATCCCCTCTAGTAAACCCACTGTACTAGGTATTACTCCACCCTTCCTCTACCATATGGGAGTCAGCTGTTACTTCGGCGACGCAAGGAAGAGCTTTATACTACTAGCGCTACGAAAGCACTATCCACAATCTGCGCTAGTAATGCGCTATATCCAATCCGCGCTGGAAATCCAGCAAAGACCTCGGGTCACCAAGAGAAAGCCGACCTCTTGCAGCCTGTAACTGCTCCAAGTGGGCCCTTCTCCCGAGATGGTTTGTTGCAGGCGGGGCCAATTACCCCTGCAACCGTCGGCAATGTCGCATCTGACCCGGACTGGTGGCTACACTCGCCATGCTATTCTACATCGGCACATTGGCCACCCCTCACAAGCTTATTTGTGATAGCGGAGGAGGGGGGTGCTTGGCAGTGGTAAGCTCTGGCTATGCATGCCTATGGGCAGAGGCATCCAGCCCCAAGAGAGTGTCACAAGAGAACGCACAGACTGCCCCAAGAGCTCGGACTAACTGCTTCAAAAGCCGACCGCTGATCAATCTATAGACGGCGTGTCCTGAAGCTGAACCCATCCTAGAGCAGCATCTGTATGCTCTGCCTGAGAGTGCCCCAGCAACTCCCTGCAAGCGCCCGTCCCAGTCCCACTACAACCCCTTAGGGGCAAAGTTAGGGGACGAGGGGCGCACCTGGCGATGCTCCTGCTGCCCTAGCGGGGGGGACACCATAGGTAGACCCGTTAGGGGGGGCGCGCGGACCGGCGGGGGCAGTGGCTCACCAGAAATATGCCAGTTAGACCCCCTCTGCTGTGTCTAACTTCTCCTACCAATTCTGAAAGCTGTAGAGTTTTAAAAAAACATAGACTTTATGCCACTGAAGGGGCAGAACCAGCCACTCGAGCCGATCTAGCCAAGGTGCAATGTCAGTGAGCTGAAGAAACAGGTTTCTCCTGCTTTGAGATTTTACTCAACAGCAAATATGTTTCAGCATCCCTCATCCTCATCAAAGTATTCTTTGGTTATACAATGTAGGCTGGGAGAATTTCGACATCCGTGTCAGAAAGTAAATTCGTTGACCGGGGGCCACCTGCTTGGTGTATACAACCCAAGCACCATTGCTGTTGGCCTGCAATTGTGCCTATGTCACAGTCACATGTGGACAGCTACTGCTGATTTGGTGCATTACTTTTTCTGGGTGCTTTTCCTTTAAAAACTTTAGCAATTCACATCATCTCTGGTTCCTGTTATTGTTCTATTTTGTGGTTTTGGTGTCATCTTGTTTATATCTGTAGAAATTCTTTATTTAGATATAACACAGATATCTTTAAAAGAGGATTACATAGTTCACGTTGTATACAACTTATTAAAAATAAAAACAACAAGACAGTCAATTAGCCAGGCATGATAAAAATAGGGGTCTTCCGCATCCTCAGCCTCCTAGGTCCATAAAAAAAAAATTATTTTTATAAAGGATAAAAACCAGAAGAAAAAAGAAAAAAAATAAAAATAGTACAAAAGTTAAAATCTAATATACTGGGAACTTCACCCCATTTTCTTTACTCTCACTGAGTTGGATATCAAACAACTAAAAAACGACCCAATTCTCCTAGGGGTACTACTCATATTCTTTTCGTTTCATCCCCCTAGAAATTTGGGATGTATGGTAAGGGTCATTAAGTAATAAAAAAGAAAAAGGAAATAAGAGGGAGGATTTAGCAGGACCTCTTTAAGTTAAAATTACGATAAGCTTGCTGGATGAACTTTGTGAGTCTGATATTCAAGTCAGTGTTTTCAGGGTTCAGAGCCACAATGATGGCTTGCCTGCAGGTTCGGGCGCCCAACCTATTCCATTCGGGTTTTAGTTTGCACCTGCGTTGGAGGTTAAAGGCTGGGCAAAGGCAAACCACGTGTAGCAATGTTTCGGCTGTTTTACCGCACCCTCTGCAGGTTAGATCTTCCACTGTCCGTCTCCAAGGAGGTAAATCTTGCAGAAAACGCCAATCACCCATTCTAATGGCTATAAGGGTTCGTTTTAGATACAGTGGATATGTGCAGGAAAAGTAAGCGGCGGGGAGTAGCCGACTGTAAGAATTTACAAGGGCCCAAGAATGGCTGCGTTTTGAGAAGAGTGCTTTGTCTGTGATGAGTGATCTCATTCTTACACATTTTTTTATGGCGATTTTAAACGCTGTCTGACTGGGGTTAAGAGCCCATAGGTCACCTGCTGACATTTGTTGAATGTAGTCCTTAAAAAGGCGACCAAACGTTCCACCTGGATTTTTCTGGGAGATTTCCAGCCAGACTAGAGATTCTAGTGAGCCTGGGTTAGCCTGCCTCAGCTTGTGACACAAGTTTAGATATGCACCAATATTCAAAACCTCATAGTTTGGTAGCCCCATCTCCAGTCTTATCTGTGCAGCAGATGCAGAAGTTGGCAACTGGAGGACCTTTTTATAGATTTTGGTGGTATGTTGATTTAGGGCCGTATTCAATTTACCCTTGAATGACTCTATCCCGTATGATAGGGTGGGGCCGATTTTCGCTCTCAGGACTTCCAGGAGGGGCGAAAGGGTTGGACCTGAGAGGTTTTTCGAAAGCTTGGTTAAAGATACTGCAAGGGTCGTGGCTTTAACTGCAATCTCGTGACGCTGTTTTAAAAGGTTGCCCTTTGAATCCAGGTGGACACCAAGATATTTATACGATTGACCAATCGCGAGGCTTATGTTGTTGAAAGTCCACCCACCGCAGACATGTCGTTTCTTCCCAAAGGGGACTACTTGGGTTTTCTTTAGATTGACTTCTAATTGATTCGCTATTGTGTAGCGAAGCAGTGTGTCAAGGAGCCTTTGCAGCCCGACCTTGGTGAGGCTGAAAAGAACTAGGTCATCGGCATATAACAGATTGCTGAGTGCCGTGCCGCCCACCTTTGGAGGATGACTATTAGTTTCATCCAGGGTCTGTGACAGATCTGCTATAAACAGATTAAAGAGAAGGGGGGCCAGCACGCATCCCTGTTTTACACCTCTCGTTGTCATAATTTTCCGGGAGAGATGCGTGCCGGACCCTAACTTCACTCGTACCCAGGTACGAGAGTGAAGTTGAATCATGGCCTCCAGTAGTTTGTCAGGGATTCCCCACTTCCTTAGCTTTTCCCATAGGGCCGCCCTAGGAACCCTATCAAATGCTGCTTTGAAATCGACAAAGCAGCATAGCACTGTCCTGGATGTTAAGAGTGCTTTGTCGACGATGGTTGACACTGCTAGGAGATTGGTCATAGTCCCTGAGTTGGCAACAAACCCCGTTTGATTCATCGGGATCCGGTTGTGTTCCGTTGCCCAATGCTTCAGGTCCTCCAAGAGGAGGCCTGCATAGTGCTTAGCCTCAATGTCCAAAAGAGCTATGAGTCTGTAGTTGTTAGGGGCAGCGCGAGATCCTGATTTATAAATTGGATGTATTATTGCACCCCGCCATGAATCTGGGATGGTTGCGGTTCTCAGGGCGTAGTTAAAAAGGTTTGTTAGAGTTCCTGACCAAAAAGCTACATCAGATTTGAAAAGGTTCTGTGGCAGGCCATTTGGGCCCGGTGCTCCATCTGATCTTGCTTTAGTCACAACCGTTGCTACTCTGTCTTGGGACACCTGAAGATCCATATTGAGTGAGCTTGATGGCTCATTGGGTGTTTTCCGCTGGGTGCTGGCCCCGATCGCGGTCTCTCTCAACGGTCCACATCCTATGGGTCCTAGATGTTCTGGGGAACTGAAATGGTCTGTGAGGAATGATGCCCATTCAGACTCTTGGATATTTGCTGATCCGAAGCTGGTGATGCTCGAATTGGTGTGGTTTATTAGAACCCAGAACTTTCTTGGGTTTTTGCTCTTACTCTCCCACACCAGTTTGCACCAAAATTGATTTTCGTGGTTCTGTTTGTCTTTGAAGGTCGCCAACCTAAATGACTTTTGGGCAGCTTGATAGAGATTTAAACATTCGCTGTTCCCAGGATTTTTTGCAAGTGACCGCAGGGCCTTATTCCTGGCTTTCTTAAGTACCTTTGACTGTAATGAAAGTTTGAAATTGTGAGGCTGAGTTGTCCTTCGGGCCTGCTGTATTACTGGAAAACAGTTGGTCAGATGGGAGCACAGCGTTGTCCATATTACGATAGGGGAGATATCTTGATCGTTTCCACCTTTTATACGTTCCATGCATACCTGTAGGATAGTTGGGCTGATATCATCGCTCCACTTAAGGCGCTTAAGATTTTCCGTATATGTTCCCAGACACGCCGAGGGTGCGGGTTTGTGCTTCACTGTGTTTGTGTTAAGGGATATGACCTGGGGTCTGTGGTCACTTTCAGAACGTGGAAGGATACAGAAGCTGGTCAAACAATGAAGCAGGTCCGCGTTACAGATGGTGTAATCCAGATAAGAGTGTTTGCTACCGTTAGACCAGGACCAATTCGGGGGGATATCCCCCGAAGACCTGCCATTCATTACCAGGTAGCCGGCGCTGTATAGTTTCATCACACAGATCTCACCCAGACCGCAATAGGCTTGATTGGTTGGTTTGATTTGTGTCAGGGCCTCAGTAATGGGGAATAAGAAAGGCCCGTCGGTGTCTGCTAAGTCCCCCTGGAATAAGTTGGTGTTAAAATCCCCCGTGACAATGCAGTCTGAGTCTGGGTGTTCCGCAGCTATGTCGCTCATTATTTCCGTTAGGCGTGCCAAGTGATCTTTTTTTGTACGTGTATTGGGGTTGATATATACATTAAAAAGAAGAAGTGGGCGCTGTTTTCGCCACGAGTTAATTTTAACCCCGAGTAGCCAATCTTCCTTGGTACTTAGTCGTGAGATTGGGCCTTTTAGGTTATTTGATATGTATATTGAAAGGCCACCTTTGGCGTGGCCATAGCGGCTGTCCCTGAGTGCGGGTTTCCATAATTCAATATAGCCAATGACAGGAAATCCTTCTGTAGCCCAGGTTTCCTGTAGGGCTATTACGGCATGTTCGCATAGGAAAGAAAAAGTGTCAGGGTGCGTAATTTTCTGGTGGAGGCCGCTAATGTTCCAAGAACATATAAGAAAAATTGGATCAGCTTCTGGAATTGGAGCGGTTGTAGATGAAACTACTGGTGGAATTGGCATTGCTTGGGGTTTGTAGTTGTCGGCAGAAAGCTCTACTTCGGAGGGTCAATCTGAGCTTTTGGTTGACAGGATTGCTGGAAGCCATTCCCAGCCTAGACTTGTGTCGACGTTGGAGACCACCGTTGGGGGAATATTATATAGTTCCTCGGATCCTGCCGCGTTTTTTAAGATCGAATACGGTCTGAGATAGGGCGCTGGTCTGGTAGTACCAGCATTTCGAGTAGGTGTCGGCTGGATTAGTAGGGAGGTGGGGTAACCTGGAGTGGAATATGGATACACTCTGATGCCCCAGTCCCGAAAGGTGGTCTTATGGTTCAAAAAGACTCCTGCCCAGCTGGCCGACTTGAGTGACACTAGCGTTACCTCGGACGGTTGGGTGCCTCTTGGTGGGAGAAATTCGATAGATTCTATGTCCTCCGATGCCAGGCCTGCGAACCCTGGGATGCCTTCCACGAGTTTTATTATGTTAGATCTGTTGAGGATATCCTGACGACCCCTTGATTTATATTCTGGTGCCAGTAGGATGTGAAAGAGTGAGGAATCATTTTTATTCTCTTCTTTGGGTATGCTTGGGGCCGACTTGTTGGTTTTATTAGTAGACTGTCCTGCATCTGTTTTCTGCACCTGTTGCATTGGACAATTAGGAACCTTCAATGAAGGATGACTGGTTTTGTGCACAGTTGTTTTTTGGATGTAAATTGTTTTTGTGAGATTCATTCCTGTTTTTACAGTGTCCAAGCGTGGAGGGGATGTGACCGAAGTTGGGTTAGATTTTATTAAAGTAACTGTGGGCCCTATTGGGCTTGGCTCAACAGTTTTGGTCATTAAATTTTCCACAGCTATGCTTGATTCTTCAGTTGCTGCTCCCCTAGCTGGTTCGATAAGATCTTGGATACCCCCCAAGGATGGCTGGGTGGCGCTTGCTGGTGAATCCCCTTTTAATTTGGGGGCACTGGGACTAGTTAAAGTTGATGGGACATCCGTCTCACTTATGGCTTTCTTATCAATTGCCTTCGCAAAGAGGGGAAAGAAGTCCTGGTATGCGGCATTTGCTTTGGCTCTTGTTTTGTTTCTATGTTTGCGCTGTCGTTTGCGCTCTCTCTTGCTGCATGGTGGCGGGGGGGCTGGCAACGCTTCTGATTTGGAGGGTACCAAGGCCGCTGGGCTGGCCATTGACCTGGTCACAGGGTTATCCATGCAGGTTGTGTATCCGGTGGACGCCCCGGCGTTTTCACTCGTCACTTCAGTTCGGTCAGAACCTGTTGTTGCTGGTTGGAGGTGTCCGCTTTTTGGCTGATCGTTTAGCTGGTTTGTGCTTGGTTCTGTGCCACCACTTGGCTTTAAGCCTTTATTAGTAATGGACCATGGGTTAGTAGAGGCTTGGTCCGTTACCGATGGTCTTTGCTGTTGCAAACCAGAATTTGTGGGTGAGTTACCCCCCTTCAGCGACTTAACTTCCTTTATGACACTGGATAGAAAGTCTGGAAGCGAAGAAAGTGAGTCAATGATTGGGGAGCAACAGCAGACAGACTGTACGAGCTTGGTCGAGGCTTGTGCTCCTAATATTAAGTTGTTCAATTTGTCGAGTTTGTTATCTATCCCTGCCGTGAACAGGGCTAGAGTATTCAAAAGGTCGACCTGCACGTCCAGTTTGTCCGAATGATAATTTAGTGCATTAACTGTTTGTTGAACCGTTAGGAGGAGTTGTGGCCAGACTCCGGCTACTGTTAGGTCTTCTTTGTTAGAGTTAATATTTGGCGTATGATTGGGGGAGTTTTGAGTGTTTTTAAAAAAGAATGATAGATCCGCTAAGAGCTGGTTGTTCGGATCGGTTTTCTTGGCTGTTTCTCGAGGGGATGATATTTTTGCTGCTGGTGGTGAGAATACAGAGTGCTGAGGACTTGACACGACGTTGTCTATGCGCTGGGGACTTAGCGTGACCGGGAGCTGATTTAATGAGTTTATGACTTGGGGTGAATAGCACGTTTGGAGAGTGATATTGCGCACATGGGAATTTTGCACATGAATTTGTGCAAGAGTTGATTGGCAGTGGGGGACCATTGAAGGTTCATTTGACGGGGCGCGCTCTTGTTGAGAGGTAAGTGCAGGGGACTCTGATCTCGGTTTGTAATCTGAAAAGGAACTTGGGTTAGGTTGCAGGTCCA
The DNA here is from genome assembly GCF_964261635.1 of Lissotriton helveticus. NCBI lineage: Eukaryota > Metazoa > Chordata > Amphibia > Caudata > Salamandridae > Lissotriton > Lissotriton helveticus. The sequence continues at coordinate 533,066,949 of NC_136067.1, forward strand.
CCGGGGAGGACTGGAGCGGGCATACTCCTTGCTTGTCTGTTCCAGCGGTTAAAAGTTGCTGTCCTAATTGCAACTGTGGTTGAAAAATGACTGTGGGGTTTTGTTTAGGGCTTACGTCCCCTGGCCTAGCCGAGATAGAATCGTTGAAAGTTGATCCAAAGATATACACTCCCGGGGGTTGGACAGACTTTTTGGATTTCATTGACCACTGTAATGGGGATAACAGTTGTGGAGGGGGCACGCTTATTTCGGCCAGTTGGTCCGGAGCATCAAGCCTTGCTGCGTCCTGGGGCTGGGACTGTGGATGCGTATCCAACGTGGGTGGTGTTTTCTTAAAGTAGGACAACAGGTTTGTGTGCTTCATGGTTTTTGGCATGTCCGAACTCTTGCCTTTCTGACTTGAGTGGCAGCAGCTGGTTGGAGAAGCTTTTACCGCTGTCACTATTTCCTCGGGACCCAGGAGGGTTGAATGGCTACCCGGATGGGGTTTCTCTTTGGGTGCCGGTTGTTTTGTAGTCCTCCGTTTGGGTGCCGCTGTGGTCCTTCTTACCTTCCCCGATCTCATTGCCTCAATTAAATGGAGGTAGGGTAAGCTACCAAGGCTGATAAGAGCCTAAAAGTAGTCCAAAATAGTCAAAAAGAGGGGGTTGCTATAGCCTTAAGTCTCCAATAGCTATGCAATGGCTCTGCTGTTGAGGAGTTGGAAGGGATTTGATAGCCTTGGAGCTCTGGCGGGTGTGGTCAATGTGTTCAGTCTGAGGGTACTGCCAGTTCAACCGGTACAGATCTCTCCGTCTGGGTCCGCTATGCTTGGTAGTGCAGTATTCCTTTCCTTTTTGCTCCCTTCCTTTTTGTTCCTTTATGTTCTCCGCATCTGTTCTCCACTATCTTCCGTTTTGATTGATCTGATCTTTGGTGGCTGCCCAGCTAGATGATGGGTAGCTAGGTAGCTATTTAAGTGGCACTGTGGCCCTTCACTGGGCGCGCTCAGGTGCTTTGTCTGCGCTTGAGGTACCTTTGGATGTGGCACCCCCACGCCCTTTGCTCACTAACCAACCCCTTCCGCCTAACCCACGGCCGCCCGCCAAGCCGCACACCTCAAGACTGGGCTCAAGACTGAGCTCGGAGTCTGAACACAGATGGGAAGTTGGTGTGTGTCAGGCCGACTCAGCTTGTTAGTGTCCTGAGCTTGCTGGGCTCGCAGCTTGGCTGGCTGGCTGTCACTGGGCAGGCTGGGGGGGGGGGGAAGGACGGCATGGGGAGCAGCCCCAGAGCTGAAAAGGGCGGCCAGATACTCACACGGCCAACAGCCAGGCCAGTAGGTGAGGTTGCGCGGGAAAACCGACACAGGGCGCCGCAGGGGAGCTTGCTCGCCGGGCGGCCTTCTGGAGTAAATCAGGAGTAAATCAGGAGCAACACAAGAGAGACCTGGGAGATACCAGGGTAACTGTACAGGATGTACAGGATGTACAGGGTTGGGGATCTCTCAGCAGCAGACAGCAGTGGCTCTATGCGACGTGCGTGCGTTTCAGGGCAGGGGGCTTGTATCGCGTTTGTTAGCAGCTCCTACTGCCGGTTATCCAGCCCAGCCCTACCACAGCAGTGGCGGGGCGCCTCTCCACACCCTTACTCCCTCCCACACGCAATTAGCCGACTTACCGGCACACCGCCGCTCTGCTGGAGCCCCCAACCCGGACCTCAATCGGCTCCCGGCTCCCGGCTCCCGACTCCCTGCTCCCTGACCGCACAGCTCGCAGCAGCCCAGCTGCACGGCCTCAGCCAGTCTCCGCCCACCTCACACTCACCACACCTGCCCGTCGGCACGTCCGGGTAGCAGCCTGCACCTCTCGTCAATAGGGCGCGGCCTCGGTACAAAAAACTCCTCCTTCAGTATTCAGGCCAATATTTAGTCAATTTTTCACCATCAAGTCAGAGATACAAAGTTTCTGTGTTGTATGCATCTTGAATACTCTGAGAATCCCATCCAGGCTTATCCACAGGCAATTACTTGAGCTTCATGGTTCCTAAACATTTAAATGTACCCAATGCTTTCGGTCCAAGCGACCTTCTTCGGGAGTATCTGCTACAAAAGTCCTGAATTTCAACCAAAATAACCTCCTCGTATCCTTCCTGCTGGCTTTCTTTGTTTATATCGTATTCCTTTATTTTTATAAATCAAGTATGCTTTTTATTATGTTGTGTCCTTGAATTCCTAACTGTGTTGGCACTTCTAAATGTTTTACACTGTTCTCTGCAATAGCTGCAAGGCATTGAGCTCAGCTTTAAATTATGGAATCTTTTGCCTCAACCTAACAGGTTAGTGACTTTCTACCACAATTAATAATGCACTTTCTTTGCAAAGCCAATCTGTTTTCCTAACAAGACATATGAGCGTTGTCAATCATTGTTAAATACTGAATCCTATTGGAAAGAGTTGAGCAGACCCATTTGAGGAGGTAGGTAAAACTTTTATCTCATGTATTTTTCTGCAAGTGTATAAGAAGGGATTATACAGATATGGATAAATATGAATTCCATATTTGGCCATAGCCTAGGTCTTTCTACATTCCCAAGGGCACTGGAAAAGTCTGCAAGAGAATACATCTCCTCAGTATAGCAATATTAAATGAAGATTTCAGATAAAATGGGTTCTGATTTTTGTTTGCACTATTATGCCCTGATATTCCATCAGAAAGGAGAAGATAAAAGGAGATATTGTGGCCCGGAGTCCTGCAGCTGTAACCCTAGTCGAGATCGACCTGGAAGTCAAAGCTGAGAACAGAGTTGAGAGCTCTCCCTGTTATTCATCGCTGTCACCCATCACCCACAGCCTGCCTTCCCTCCAGCAGTCTTCCACCATCCTCCTGATCATCAGCCATCCATGGTCGGAGGGCCGGACTGTCTCCTCTCCCTCTATGATTGTGCCTGTCCTTCAAGGGTCCAGGTGCAAGGGTCATACAGGCTGAGCGAGCAAAGCGGCCACCCACCTCTCCTATTGCAGTAACTCAGCAAGGCAAGGCAAGGCAGGCGGGTCATAGTTTGGAGCTCATCTTCAGGGTGCCCAGGGAGGAGCTGCAGGAATTTATTCACCGCAGTGCATGGTAGAGGCCAGCTAGGTGCAGAAGCTGCCAAACTAGCGTCCAGTGTCCCTTTCATTGCAGTAGTCCCCCGCTTGCACCATGGAAGCCCCCAAACACTGCACATCCTCTCATGCCTTGCTTAAGTTCTTTTTAGTCCCTTAAGCTTCTCCAATAGAAAGCTCCTCCCTTGGAAGCCCATTGCTTCTTGCTCTCCCTGTGCCGCAATATTCATCCCCGTGGCTGATTTGTCAACCTGCTCAACCAGGTCTAGGATAAGATGGGCAGAAGGGCTCTGAGAGCCCCCAAAAGAAGGCACAGTTCACAGCCGCAGTTATCAACAGAATGATCTAACAACATCTCATTGATTCAGCAGAAGCAGGAGGAAGAGGAAAGAAAATGAGCCAAAGGGGATTGCTTGTGCCCCCAGTGTTCATGCTGATAGACTCACTTGCTTGTCCCATTCTATCTTGCAGTCCACAGTCACACAGTGAATACAAAGGAAGAAAAGCAACAGAACTGGTCAGTAGAGCAACCATGCAGATGTCAAATGTGCCAGGAAAAACTGCTGGCCAAGCTGTTAGTGTCCGGGGGAAAGCAGGTCCCCTCAGTCATTCTAGTCACCCTAGCCATTTTAGGCTTTTGCCACTCATTGTGGGGCTATTACCCCAGCCCATTTTTAGGCAAACTCCTGGCTATTTAAGGCCAACTAGGTCCATCTCCAGGCACGTCAGATCTTGTGCAGACTGTAGGATCTCCTTCTGCATTCAAGTTCAAAGCAATTATGAGGAACACAAGGTAAAGAGCTAATTTCAGAGTCCAGCCTAACCAGCCAGGCCAACGGTCATAGAGCCGGTGTCGCCATATTTTTTTCCCGTGGGTACACTGTAACCCTGTGCAATCAAAGCTCAACTTCAACATCAAGTGGGAGACACCGTGAAGAAGGCAGAATTTGTCCAAACCAGAGTCTGATAACTGCCACACAACATGCAAACTTCGACTATGCCTTTTTCTGTGCAACCAACTATCTCTTCCTCATAGTCCAAGCATGCACAGGAGGGTTTCCCTTTCCCCCATTTGTCAAGCCCTGCTGAAGGAGCACACGCATATCACTGCAGAGCAAGATCTGCTGGGAACCAACTCCAACGAGAATCACAAACTATCACCATAAAACATCTAGCCCAAATCTCCAAATGAACAGTTACTTTAAACGAACAGTAATGGATTGACAAGCTCCTCTTGCATAAACACCTCATGTAGTTTATTTATCTCTATAGGCCTCCCAGGGAATAAGGACCATTTCTTTGAACCAGAAACGGAATCTATCCAGACTAGTCTCCTTCTGCAGCAACATACATCTTTGACGGAGGCTAGCTCCGGAGTAAACCAGGAATTTAATTTAGCAAGCTTGCCAGTCAAGGACTCAATCTACAGCAGCATACCTTCTTTGATGCCAAGCACCAAATCTGTCCCTCTGCATAGGCCCAAAATATTATTGCACCTGCTGTGGTACACAGGAACCCAGAATCTGAGGAGTCTCTTATTCCTATAAGTACAACATTTTATTCTTATGTATTTGTGGAATACAGACAAAACCTCCAGAAACATCCAGCTGGCCACCTGGATTCAGTCCATCTCAATGTTCAATCAAAAAGGATGCAACTGACTCCTTCGATTGGATGAAGATGTTTTGGGATTTGTAGACCTGTACCATCTGCAGATCATATCTTCCCAACTATATCCAACTTGCAAGGATTTAGAAAAAAACATCATCCACAATTTTGTACGTGATGCTATAATCATCCCGGAAGACCTAAGGAAAACCATCACTATAAAGCTTATAACAAATGGCCTATCATCAAGAGGTGGTAGGGTAATTTTTGTCATAGAGGCACATGAATATCAGCAGAAAGAGGTATTCTATTCATGGATAATCTTCCCTAAAGCAAATGCAGAATCGCATGTGTTTCACTTCTACAAAGTAGAGGATCATCCACCAGAATACGTTCCTTTTGAGGACATTGACATTCCACTAACTTACCAAGAGAACCAGCTCTGGTTTAAAGGTGCCCTACAACATTGAAATCACATTACCAGACTCGGTTCACTAGGTAGACCAGTAGCAACATGGCCGGTACTAGAAACCTATAGACCACATCCTGCCATTGAAGAAATGACAGGTGCAGAACTATTAGTTCAACTAAAACAACTAATAAAAATACATTGACAATTGGTTTGATAAGTCATGCGGACTCTAACAGTCCAACCTCCTCTGAGGATTCCACAACAAACCCCTCACCAGGGGAACACAAATAAAATTACACCACAGACTATGCAATCAGTCATTGGTAAATTACCTGCAAAAAGGGAACAAATTCCATTCTGGATAGCTCAAAACACTACTCAAATCGAGGCAGTATTTCCTGACAGTACACCTCATGAGAAACACAGAATTTTAACAATCTGTTTACCAATGGGGATCGCACCACACCTGGAACACTGTGACACTTGGGGTACAGTCTTTTGCTGCTATCTACACGAAAACACATGGTGTTCCGTCTATGGCGGTTATACCAGACATCCTGAAACAAATTCAAAATGAATACAGGGCAGAGCCTGCTTTAAATCTGGGTATGAAATTACTGAACGATTTCAAACAGGTCTCAGCTATAATATTAGCTAATATTAAAGATAAAGCAGCATCAGTGGCGATCCGCCAAGAAATTAAAGAAATTGATAAAACTGAGCAACCATATGAACTGGCCATAATAATTGAAAAATACTATGAAGAACTAGGTAGTGAGTTTGGGTGAGACACCAGTAAAGCCCCAACTAACAGAAAGTCCTGAAAAAGTCTTTATTAAAAACACTCTCACAACTCCTAAAAAGAAGTGGGAAAATACTAAACAAATTTCTAATGAGAAGCGCTCTCAGTCCTGAGGAAGGTCTCCTCAAAAGGAGCCCTTTGAAAAGAGGTATAACCTCAAGAACAGGGATAATTTGAGAACACTTGATAGATATCAAGATACTGATACATGTTCCTCTCATACCTTTCCAACTTCCTCACAGAAATCGGAAAGAAGAGGACGGTCACAACACAAGGAAGAACGCGTGCAGTCCAAAGACGATCAACACGTTCCAAAAAATAGGAAAACCTAATTCACCAAAAAGAAGGTAGCAAGTCTAAAAATCAGACATGCCGAGGATCTTGAGAACTCAACTCAAGAACGGGGAATGGGCCCAGACACTGCTGACAGCGCAGCAGAAGTCACCACAGCTCGCAAGATCTTGAAGGATCATCTGGAGACAGTGGACTTGAATGAGCACATTCAAGTTGAAACAGCTGATACCAGGGTTAGTGTACCCCATAAGTTATATGAAGTAACGCTCCGGATGGATGAGGAAATAACTAGGAAAATATGAGAACTCTTTTGGGCGAAGCTCTCTAAGGGTTATGACATTCTTCTAGCTGAAAAAGACTGGGCACCAAAATGTGTCAGGGTGTGCCTACACGGCAAAGACATCATTATGCCAACCTTCTCCAATCATATTCCAATTCACTTAAAATACACCTATGCCAGAAAATGGGCTATAGCCCAAGCTCCAGAACTATATAACAACCATGTAGGATGGGATGAGGTATGCCCTGACCACAAAATCTAATTAAAAACTCAACCAACTGCACAGAGGCAGATTAAGCAAGATGCTAAAAAACAGGTCAAGGAGATATTAGATCAACTTGAATACCAAGGGGTGATTGAAACATGCACCTCATCAATGAACAATCCTTTGTTTCCTGTCTCCAAACCAGACAATACATATTGTCTAGTTTTGGACTACAGACATTTAAACTCTTGTTGCAAAACATTTGCAGTACAAAATGCACACAGTGCAGCACTGATGAATAACATTGTGCGCAAAAAATATAAAACCACATTAGATATTTCTAACGGTTTCTTCTGTCAAAACATTGCACCTGAAAGCAAGAACTTGACCGCTTTCTCAATTATGGGGGCACAGGGTCACTCCTGTTGTCTCCCCCAGGGATTCAAGAATAGTCCAGGGTTATTTTCAGCCAGAGTAACAGAGTTACTACAAATGTATGATGATGAGGCATTGTCTTATGTTGATAACATCTATCTAACAGACGATGACTTAGACAGGCACTTGAACAGACTAAATACCATCATACTTGGATTCGCCTCTGAAGGGTACAAATTCAACTTTAAAAAATCAAGAATTGGCCACCTCAACATCCTTTTTCTAGGATACAAGTTATCAAGTGAAGGCAAAAGCCTGGCAGCCAACTTTTTAGAAAAGTGTGCGCTGCTCCAACCTCCAAAAATGCTGAAAAACTTACAGTCAATTCTAGGTTCCCTAAATTTCGGAAGAACATACATTCTAAACTACACAAAAAGGGTTAAACCTCTCTACGAATTAAACAAACCTGATTTCAAAAATACTAATTGGACTCAAAAACACACAGAAATGTTGCGTTCAGTTTAAACAAACATGTTAGCAACATCACATTTACAGACGCGTAAACATACGCAACCTTGTAATCAGAATAATCGCAGGAAGATGCAGATTTGCGTACTTTACCTTTAATGAAGGTGGAAAAGTACCAATTGCATACAAATCACACTTGTACAAACAAGCTGAAATGAAATTCATTTCAACAGAAAAAATTCTGACAGTGGTTCAAACTGCAGTAGCAAAAGAGTAAACGCATAATGGTCGTTACTCCTTAGAGGCAGTGACAAAAGCAAGCATTCCGAATGCTAAGGCTTTACATCCAAGATGGATACAATGGGTTAATTCTCCTGCTGCAACAGACGTTGAATACGTTTTTGACCCCTACGTGAAAACTCAAGAATTTCTACAATACCAACAAGAATGTCCTCTGCCAACAGAAATTCTGGCTCTAGAACAGTATGAATGTCTAATTTATACAGACAGATTAGCACAACCCGCAATTGGGGGTAAACAAGCTTATAGTGCTGCGTGCGCGATCGTTAAAGGTCACTGGCGCAATGGTAAATTCAGACCTATGGTCACAAAAACACAATCTCTTGGCGACTGTACAGCTCAGCGAGCTGAAATACAGGTTTTCAAGATGGCGCTTGAAAATACCGATTGTAAATTCCCCACACTCATAGTGTGCGATTTGTATTACTGCGTCCAGTCTTACAATGAATACTTGCAGAACTGGGTTCAAAATGGTTTCAAAGATGCAAAAGGTGGCACAATCAAGCATAAGTTGCTTTGGGAACAAGTAGTTCAATTACAGAAAGAACTACGAAAGACACACGTGATCCATACACTGAGTCATCAGCGTGATGGCGTTTACGTTGCAGGGAATTCATTGGCTGATGAAGCCGCGAAGGCAGCTGTACAAACGGCTTCTGTAGCTGCAATCACTCATTCAAAAACAAAAATAGACAGCGAAATAATGCAGGCGGTCGCCGCTTCCAATAAAGACAGTGGTAAAATGTTACAAAAAGGCTTTCCACTCAAGTACTCATATATAACTGATGTAAATAATGTTCTTTTTGCTCAAATCCCTGGAGTGGGGGATAGAGTAATTCCAAACATGGAACATAGATTAGGACTAATCTTAGCAGCACATGAAGGGCTTGCCTCTGCCCATGCAGGTGTTTCCGCCACAGTGTCATTATTAAAACAAAGATACTGGGAGCAGCGCATGAGGAAACAGACCAGAAACTATGTTTTGGAATGTGAAATCTGATAGAAAAAGAATGTTTCGCTGTGAAACGTCCGGCGCAGACGCCCCTTTTGATTTCAGATAAACCATTAGCATGCATTTACATGGACCACTGTGGTCCCTTACAGAGGGATGGTAACTATAAATATATGATGGTCACAGTGGATTCATGCTCAAGATTCATTTGGATGTGGCCTTAGCGCTCAGCTGACGCCCAAACTGTTATAAAAGATTTGCAAGTCTTTATCGGCACACACGCAGTTGGCACGCTACATTCTGACCAGGGCCCTGCGTTTAGCTCCAAAGCTTACAAGGAGGTCATGGCCAATCTTGGCATCCCATTGCGGTGTTTGAGTCCATTCCATCCTGAGGGAAATTCTGTAGTGGAAAGAAAAAAACGGGACATAAAGGAATCTATAACAGCTAGGGTATTAGGCTCATGTGACGGGTGGGTCAAACATCTAATAAGAGTCCAACATAGTTTAAATAATCTGCCAAGAAATTCTCTGGGTGGAATTACTCCATATGAAATCCTCTTTTGTACTAGAATGCTTGTCCAGGATCTCGATCGTCACACTTCAGTGGTGGAAAAAAAAAACCTTTGATATCAAAGACCGTTCGGCTGTTTTGCAGGACTTAAACGAGAAAAGGAGAAGTCAAAGCAACACAATACAGAAGCCGACGACCACTGAAGGAGAACCACCCATCCCAACCAGGCCGGTCTGGATTCCAAAGATTGGGGATCTAGTCAGAGAAAAGATCACGGATAAGATGGAATTTGGGCCTTCTTACAGAAAACCAGTACCTGTACTTGCATTCCACGGATCAAGAACAGTGTTACTGCCGCCCCTTGTTGGAAAAAAACAGGTTTGTATCCATTGACCTGGTCAAACCACATCATGTGGCCGATAATAAGTAGCAGGCCCAGTGGACTACAAAGATGTAGCAGAAGACCAAATCTTGCTACTATCCAAGAGGTTCAAACTGAAAGACTCATCACCTTTGAAGAATCTGCAGTAAGAAAAGAAGGACTAAGCAATAAAGCTATGGAACTTGTGCCTCTTGAAACCCAAATTACATTTCGTCAAGACACTCCCGTCTACAATGATGTAGCATCGGACTACACTAATGTGACAAAGGAACCGGTAGCCCCAGTGATTTCAAATAATCTTGATGCAATTCCAACAATTGACAGAAATGCTTCTGACTATTTCATCAACTTTGATACATTTTCTGAGAATCCCAGTGAGCCTGAAACAAGGTTTGAAAATAAAACATTTAACGAACAAGTAACAGAACTTTTTCGACAACTTGAAAAAACGTATCTAATTTCACCATGGGTTGAACTTTGGATTGTGCTTGGTGTACTTTTCCTCCTACTTTGGCTAATCATGGTATTAACTTTGGGGATGCTATGAAATGGAAAATATAGTAAAATGGACTCAGCAAGTAAGAACATCAACTTGCTCCTAAGGCCACACAAATCATCTCATCGTGAACAAAGAGACTTGACATCAGTAAACATCACAGCCATTCCTATACCTGGTGGTATAGCATGGGACAGAACGGATTATGGCATTTATGGTCCGGCAGAGCTGTTGAAGATTTCTCATCAATTTAAGGTTTCCTTGAGTGACTTTGTTTCACCCAGCACGTTTTCTTATGATTGGGACTTTGAGACTGTTAATAATATGATGTCAGATTTAGAGATGTCTGCAAAATTCACAAAACATGATAGTTAGAAGGTTCATCAGATTATGCACAAATGTATTGTTATAATCACTATGGTCATCATTATTTGCACAAATCTGCAAACCCTAGAAATGTTTATACTTTCAATCAATGGGAACATTGTCCAACGCCACCAAAAGGTAGCTCAAAAACATTTTATGAAAAATGTCCATTCTTCTCAGGTTTTAATGTCTCAAATCCAGAAACGGTTTACTTTAAAAATGTTAATAAGGCAGGAATTAAAAGTATGTTAACAAATACAAAGCAAATTTATTCAGCAGCCTTTTATGCCCAGCTGTCCTCATTAGGCTTCAACGTTTGGAGTGACAATATAGAAACAACAACTGACGAGCCTGGGACCCCGCATCTACGCGCCTGAGTGCTACTAAACCTGGCAGATACTTGGCAGCCACCGGCAACACCAGAACACGGCCTATCCCTGCTGACGAGGGGTGATACCCCGAAACACGTGTCCAGGGATGGCGAAGACAGCAAAGATAGCAGAGAATCGAAAGAAGATGCATCGCGGAACACGTAACTACAATTACCATAGTCCTTAGGGGCGATACTGCTGGTGTGTGAGTAGTGTGCGACCCCACCCCCAATTGCAATGTTAAAGCTCCCTCGAGCAGTTGGTTGACGAGCCTGGGACCCCGCACCTACGCGCCTGAGTGGTACTAAACCTGGCAGATATTTGGCAGCCACCGGCAACCCCAGAACACGGCCTATCCCTGCTGACGAGGGGTGATACCCCGAAACACGTGTCCAGGGATGGCGAAGACAGCGAAGATAGCAGATAATCGAAAGAAGATGCATCGCGGAACACGTAACTACAATTACCATAGTCCTTAGGGGCGATACTGCTGGTGTGTGAGTAGTGTGTGACCCCACCACCAATTGTAATGTTAAAGCTCCCTCGAGCAGTTGACTGACGAGCCTGGGACCCCGCACCTACGCGCCTGAGTGGTACTAAACCTGGCAGATATTTGGCAGCCACCGGCAACCCCAGAACACAGCCTATCCCTGCTGACGAGGGGTGATACCCCGAAACACGTGTCCAGGGATGGCGAAGACAGCGAAGATAGGAGAGAATCGAATGAAGATGCATCGCGGAACACTTAACTACAATTACCATAGTCCTTAGGGGCGAAACTGCTGGTGTGTGAGTAGTGTGTGACCCCACCCCCAATTGTAATGTTAAAGCTCCCTCGAGCAGTTGGCTGATGAGCCTGGGACTCCGCACCTACGCCCCTGAGTGGTACTAAACCTGGCAGATATTTGGCAGCCACCGGCAACCCCAGAACACCGCCTATCCCTGCTGACGAGGTGTGATACCCCGAAACACGTGTCCAGGGATGGCGAAGACAGCGAAGATAGCAGAGAATCGAAAGAAGATGCATCGCGGAACACGTAACTACAATTACCATAGTCCTTAGGGGCGATACTGCTGGTGTGTGTGTAGTGTGCGACCCCACACCCAATTGTAATGTTAACGCTCCCTCGAGCAGTTGGCTGACGAGCCTGGGACCCTGCACCTACGCGCCTGAGTGGTACTAAACCTGGCAGATATTGGGCAGCCACCGGCAACCCCAGAACACGGCCTATCCCTGCTGACGAGGGGTGATACCCAGAAACACGTGTCCAGGGATGGCGAAGACAGCGAAGATAGCAGAGAATCGAAAGAAGATGCATCGCGGAACACGTAACTACAATTACCATAGTCCTTAGGGGCAATACTGCTGGTGTGTGAGTAGTGTGCGACCCCACCCCCAATTGTAATGTTAAAGCTCCCTCGAGCAGTTGGCTGACGAGCCTGGGACCACGCACCTACGCGCCTGAGTGGTACTAAACCTGGCAGATATTTGGCAGCCACCGGCAACCCCAGAACACGGCCTATCCCTGCTGACGAGGGGTGATACCCCGAAACACGTGTCCAGGGATGGCGATGACAGCGAAGATAGCAGAGAATCGAAAGAAGATGCATCGCGGAATACGTAACTACAATTACCATAGTCCTTAGGGGCGATACTGCTGGTGTGTGAGTAGTGTGCGACCCCACCCCCAATTGTAATAGAAACAACAACTGTCTGGGGCTCAAAAGACTGGCAGGTGCAAGGAATAGAAGCTTTATTTCGAGCCTGCATTATCCCTGAACAAATAATGTTTTTGAATGACACTGTGCAAAAGACATCCTGCCTTGGCCTGGCCAAGATAAAAGATTTGAACAAACCGTCCATACCTACACCAACATCTGATAGCAGAAACACTTCAGTAGGAGGGGTCATCGTAAAAACTATTTTATTAAAAAACAGAACTGATCCTGATTCGAAAAAATGGTTAATCTGGCCCACAGACACGAATAACTGTCAAGATAGATTCCTAAACAAGATACAAGGGTTTACAGTAACTAGGCCAGATCCAAGATATGTCCAGAGACAACATCCAGGGATAGTAACAACATACAGTGTAGGAAAACTGTGCCTTGAGTGGCTACAAAAATCTACACTTACAGAGGTTAAACAACACTTATCTTTACTTAAAGATGGCGTTGATTTAAGGGACTTCTTACTAGGTCCGGTGAAACGACCTCATAAACGTTTCATATACGCAGGTATATATGCCATTTATAATGAAGCTTGGAAAGCAACACAGGCAGAAACTGCAGAAAGAATACGAGAAATTATTCATATTAATTTAGAGAAAGCACTCTCTGTAGTAGACAATGGGTTAACGACCCTGTCATCCAGAATTTATTTTTTGGACAGCATAGTATCCTCTGCCATTGACATAATGGAACAGGACTTGCTCATGCTACAGCATGGACAGTCGCAATTACATTCTATAATGCTTTTAGGCTGGATGTTGCAAAATATTCATTCTGGATATGTGCCATGGCATCTAATCAACACCACGTCATTGTTTTCTGTATTTAACCTTACAGAGAAACAAATCAGTTTGGCACAGAGAGGAGCAGACTATACGGTGCTGAGCATTGAAAAACTGGAAAGATTACCATTAACTGTTTCAGAGAAACCTGCAACAGAATGGCTAATACATGGGATAATCACTCTGCCTGTCACAATTTTCAATTTTCAATATTGTTTGAAACATATACCAGTTGCCGTATATGAAAGGTTGGGTAAGGAATACACGAAGTCAACCTGGGAATTACCATACACACACAGATGTTGGAGTGGGGGAAAAGAAGTATTTCTTAGTGGTACAAAATGTAAGAGTGCACTAAGCAGTACACTTTTATGCCAGGGAATTAATTTACATGGAGCCTGTTAAGGTTCTTTGACCAACTTATCCTGCCACCTGCAAGGTTCACCAGCAGCAGTGATAGATCTAATTTTTAGGCAGCTTTCTAACGGGAGCTATATAATGTTGAATGATCACAGCTGTTGTGGAATGATGCCAGGAATAGCCTATCTCATAACTGTGTCAGCCAGGGTCACTTGTTGTATGCAAGTATTGTTTCCTAAAGCTAAGACAGATGGGGAGTCACCGTTATGGCCTTCACTGAACATCTCATCTATTCGAATTGATACTTTAAGCAGAATGAAAGCCATTCTTTTACAAAAAACTGTGCCACTGACCTCGTCCAAAGAGACGTATGAACTACAAGTTGTAAGGTTCTCTGCAGAGATACATGACCTTTTATACACAAACTGTCCAATACATTTCGTAGAAATGTTAGGTCGTATCTTAAACATGTCTAATACCAGTGGTATTGTACATGTATTTAAGACAGTTTTCTTAGGACTGTTAGCACCTTTTGAAGCAGTCCTGGGCATTTTCCCAAACTTTGTGCACTCTTTGTTCGGCGGCCTGTCTCTCCTTTTGGGACTCGTAGCAGGAATACTATTCTTGTTCCTTCTGCTCTGATATGGCAAGTCCAGTCAGTAGCGACACCCAGATTACCATTGAGAACACTCTTCTGGCAATGAAGTGTTGTGAGCGCATGATACAGATCCTGGTCCTGGCTCGCTTAAGAGACCTGAATACCACATAGACCCTGCTACTCATAGGAACAGTCCAGCTGAACTGCCAGACAAGGTTCTCCCTGGATTGTAAACAAGCGTCCTATGACCAGGTTTGGGGTATAACCCCTCATGAGCTTGACTAGGTTGATTCCAGTGGCACTGGAGTCAAGCTAGCCAGGCTGATGAGGTTGGTGCTCCGGGGCCTGTCCTGGGGTACTTGTTACCGGACTGGACTGGCAGTTCGGGCTGGACTGTTCCCATGGGGACCAGGGTCTGGATTTATTAGTGTTTGGCTGGGTTTAAACTAGAATGCATGGGGACCAAGGAACCTCTGGATTTAGGCCCTCATCTCAGTACTGGGGTGAATGTTTGACATTGTTCAGTATTCTACCATCAGTTGCTCTTTTTGCATTTCTCACCCGAGTGGGATGGGTATGCCCCGACGTATGTCCCATGCTCTCCATTCCATTGGTGTCAAACTATCCTGGCTGATGAGAGTGCTAGTTTTCTGTCCTGGGAGGACCTGGCCTGGCAGTTCAGGATGGGCTGTTCCCATGGGGAGCAGGGTCAGGGATGATTTGCGTATGGCTTAGTTTAAACTGTAATGGCATGGGGAGCAAAGAAATGATGGATTTAGGCCCTGATCTCTGCCCTGGGGTGAATGTTTGACATTGTTCAGCATTCTGTCCATCAATTAGTCTTTTTGCAATAATATTATTTACCGCACTATTGTGTCAGTGATTCGTCATAAGCAAAGCATTTCTTATGCAAATTATGGACTGTTTTCCTTACAATAATTGGTGAATTTTATAGACTTTTTGGTTTTAATTCATAACAATAGATGTACTTCAACTGTGGTTTTAGGTGAATTTCTACTGTTTTTAAATACACATAAGTGTCATAATCAAAGCTAAAGATAACTTCCCTTTAACTTTATTTTTATTCAGTAAATATACAATTTAACCTCACCTGGCTACTGACCCACTTTGTAATATCAATCAATCAATCAATCAATAAATCAATCATGGAATTGTAAGTGCACTACTCACCCATGAGGGTCTTAAGGTGCTAGGGGGAGGGGAGGTCAGCAGTTCTGTTCAGTTGAAAAGCCAGGTCTTGAGGGCCTTTCTGAAAGTTTTCAGTGAGGGGCTCGCCTGATGTTGATTGTGAGCTCGCTCCAGGTTGTGGCTGCAATGTAGGAGAAGGTTCTTCCCCCTGTTCTGGAACTGCGTATGTGAGGGGTTTCACCGAGGGTGAGGTTGGTGGATTGGAGGTTCCTTTTGGGTAAATGTAAGGTGATTCTCTCGTTGAGGTATTTGTGTCTGTTGTTGTGGAGGTATTTGTAGGCGTTGGTGAGCATCTTGAAAGTGACTCTCTTCTCGACGGAAAGCCAGTGGAGTTTGCGTAGGTGTTGGCTGATGTGCTTGTGTTGAGGGATGCAGAGGACGAGTTGGGCTGTGGTGTTTTCTATCACCTGGAGCTTGCGGAGTAGGGCCTTGTTGATGCCGACATAGAGGGCATTTCCGTAGTCCAGTCTGCTGGTTATTAGTGCATGTGTGACTGTCTTCCTTGACTCAGGGGGATCCATTTGAAGGTCTTATGGAAAATGCGAAGGGTGTTAAAACAGCTGGATGCGACATCGTTGACCTGTCGGCTCATGGAGGGGGAGGAGTCGAGTACGATGTTGAGGTTTCTGGTGTGGTCTGTGGTGGTAGGAGGGCTGTTGAGGGCGGTAGGCCACCAGGTGTTGTCCCATGCTGATGGGGTGGTTCCAAGGATGAGGACTTCTGTACCTCAGAGTTGAATTTCAGGCAGCTGTTGCTCCTCCAGCATGAGACGTTCTGCATTCCTTCTTGGAAATTGAGTCTAGTGGTGTCCTTGGTGAGGAAGAGGATGAGCTGTGTGTTGTCAGTCTGGGACACTATGCTGAGACCGTGCTGTCTGACAATGGCGGCACGGGGGGCCATGTAGATATTAAAGAGGGGTGGGGTGAGCGATGTTCCCATGGGAAATCTGCAGTTGATTTCCATGGGTTCGTAGTGGAAGGGTAGCAGTCTGTTTCTTTGGCTTCTGCCGGTGAGGAGCGATCAGATCCAGTCAAGGGCGGTCCCTTGTATGCCGGCGTTGTGTAGTCTGGCAGTGAGTGTGCGGTGGGAGACAGTGTCAAATGCTGCTGGCAGGTCAAGTAGGATCAGGGCTGCATTGTGGCATTGGTCAAGGAGGGTGCAGATGTAATCTATGGTGGCGAGTAGGGCAGTCTCGGTGCTGTGGTTGCTGCAGAAACCAGATTGGGAGGGGTTGAGGATGGAGTTTTCTTTGATGAACTTTGTTAGTTGTGCGTTGGCCGTCTTCTACACGACTTTTGCTGTGAAGGGGAGGAAAGAAATGGGCCGGTAGTTCTTGAAGTCCGTGGGATCTGCGGAGAATTTCTTTAGCATGGGTCTGACTTATGCACGTTTCCAGTCATTGGGGAAGGTGTCGGTCATGAAGGTGGCATTGATGGTGCGTCGTGATTCTGGTGAGATGGCAGTTGCGTCTCAGTGGGAGAAGTGCAGTGGACAGGGGTTCGTAGGTGCCCCTGAGTGGTGCCTTTCATCGAGGCAGTCTCTTCGGTCATGACCGGTGTCCAGGAGGTGATGGTGGGATGGGTGGCACTGCCAGAGGGCGCAGTGGTTGCAGAGTCAGGCGTTTCATCATTGAAGTTGTTGTAGAGGTTCTTTAATTTTATATGGAAGTACGGTCCTGGTAGGGGGTGATGTCTGTGCTGTGGGGTTTGTGAATTCCTGGCTGACGCTGAAGAGCTGGAGTTGCTGGTGTTGGCGAGGATTCTGGTGTGGATGAAGGCTCTTTCGCTGGTTCTGATGTGTTGGTGGCATTCCGTCATGGCATTTTTGTGGGTGGTGTGGTTTGTGGGCGTCTTCTTGTTTCTCCAGCTCTTCTCGAGGCATCTGCAGGTGTGTCTGGCTTCTTGGAGGTCGGCAGTGAACCAGGTGGCTTTCCCTAGCGCTGTCTGTTGGAGTTGCCTAGCGGGGTGAGCTTGTCTGCCCAGCTACAGATCTAAGTGTGAAATTCCCTTGCTGCGAGGTTGGCATCGGTTGGGGCAATGGGGAACTAGTGGTTGAGGGTGGAGTTGAGCTGCTCCTCTGTGATTCTGTTCCAGTTTCTTCACTGAGGGCAAAGAGCAGGTTTGGGTGGTGGAAGTGTACGCCGTGGTGGTCGGTCCATTGAGGTTGCGTGGTGTGGCTGAAATGGGTTCTGTTTCCCCCTGCAAAGATGGGGTAGGGGTGTGTCCTGCCTTGTGCGTGGGCGTGGTGACAAGTTGTTTCAGTCCGATGTTGCGGGGATGTCATGGAGGCTGGTGGAATTGTGGCTGCTGAGGTTATTGAGTGGATGTGAAGGTCTCCGATGAGTTTGTAGTCAATGGAGGCAATGGCGGGGGGTGCGATGAGGTTGGTGATGGTGGAGGCGAACGGGGCACGGGGTCCCGGGGGGGTTTGTAGGTGTGGGTGCCACAGAGTGTGGAGTTGGGGCTGTTCTAGACCTGGAAGTGCAGGTGTTCAGTGGCAGAGAAGGCGTCATTAGAGGTGGAGAGGAGGAGGAGGATGCATTTGTACGCAATGGTGAGTCCTACTCCCGGGTGGTTGGGATGGTCCTTCCTCTGGATCTTGTATCCGTCTGGGATAGTGAGGGTGATGCTGGTGGCAGAGAAAGCATTGGCCCAGGTTTCTGTAAAAAAAGGTGACATCAAAAATGAGCAGTACACTTACAGTGATGCCAGAGGCGGACAGTGGCGCAGGACACAGCGAGGGGCACTGAAGAGGCTGAAGTGAGCTGGCCAGCTAGAGTGTGCACAGCGAGGAGTGGACCTGCAGCGACCTCGAACACCAGGCTGGTGGAGGCAAACGGGGTCAGTGGTGAGGCAAGGCACTGCAGAGCTGCTGGGGAGAGAGCATATCTCACCTAAACCGCTAATGTTTGGTACCACATGGTTATTTCAGTGAGGCTGCTGATTTGTTGCTACATTTTTCCATATTGAAATAACTTTACATTCTCCGAGGCCAAAAAGGTGTTCTATTGGAGCGGTATACTTTATGGGCAACAACTGCTAGACAAGGATAACGTGTGTGCTCTGTGCACAGAACCCACTCCTTCCTGGCACTCCTTTCACATTCATTAATTCTTACTCCAAAGGTTTAGATGTTTGTTTGTAAATTTTATTTTCATTTCAAGCATTACGCTCATGCTGATCTTCCCTCGCTACTACGTAGCGAGGGAAGATCAGCATGAGCGTATACCGGTGTTGAAAATTCACGTGAATGGATTGAGACTAATAATCCCCTGATGAAGAGCGTAATGCTTGAAATGCATTGGGAATAAATACAATCATGTAGAAATTGTAAATGAAATACGAATGAGATGTTTTCAAAAGAACTCGCTACAATATGATTTTTGAAAATGAAAATAAAATTTACAAACAAACATCTAAACCTTTGGAGTAAGAATTAATGAATGTGAAAGGAGTGCCAGGAAGGAGTGGGTTCTGTGCACAGAGCACACACGTTATCCTTGTTTATGCATACCCTCAACGCTCAGTAGGGTACCGACCTGTGCACCAACAAAAGATTTAAACAATATCATCAGAACTTAAAAGACCTTGTAGAAATAAATGAGTGCATTACCATACCACTGATTGTACAACAACTGCTAGAGTCACACATGGGTGAAATGAAAAAGGAGAGCTGAATCATGATTTTCCTTTTTTTAGTATGAAACTTTTGCCATGTACGTGAAATATTTCTGGGCTATTGCACCTGTGTACACTTTGGGAAAATCAGAATCAGGGGCAAACATATTTAATACCGAGAGATATTGAAAGCGCTGCAGGTCTATTAGAGCAAGGAGCCTACACTGTCGTTCTTTCTCTGGCACACTGGTCCCATTGATTTAACTTTGTTTACAAACTCTGTACCTCATTCTCCACCCAGAGTATTAGAACCTTAACCCCTTTGGTAAGTCAGATGGCTGGGGGCCATTGATGCACCAGTACTCATGTGCGTAGGATGGCCCCCAGCCGTCCGCGCACATGGCACAGGGAATACCTCTGGTGCGGGCACCAAGGGATTCCCTTTACCCCCCAACATCCTTGGGAGCTGGGGAAGAGCTGAAAACTAGACACCCGGGAGAATCTAGTGAGGTATGGCTTGCGTGGTTCCCCTAACATTTTATTACCCAGTGTCCCCTACAAACCTCAAATTTAGCTGAAAGAAATCACCTTTTTCTCAAATTTCTGTATAGTAAAGTTGTAGGTTCACTAGGCTGACACAAATTTCCTACCACGCAGCATTCCCCCAGGTCTCCCGATAAAAATGGTACCTTACTCTTGTCGGTGGGTCAAGTACCCGCAACAGGCAAGTGTCCAAAATGTATTGTGGAGACATCAGAATTACCTATCACAAAACAACCTGGTTTTGCAAGGGGGTGACCTGGGTTTGTAGCCCCAGGCTCAGCGGCCATAGTGGGAAACCTACAAAACCCACACATTTCTGAAAACTACACACCAGGGGGAATCCAGGGAGGTCAAATCAAATCAAATCAAATCAACTTTATTCGGATTTCGTTTTTGAAAGCCATAAAAGTACAGATATTGACACAAAAAAAGAGAAGCAGTTTGTAAAACATTAAGTTCATAATATGTTAAAATTATTCATTCTTTAAAAAGTAGGACAGAACATTTACTTAAGTCCATTTTTATGGCATCTCTATAATTTTCATAAGTTCATACGATGCCTCAGGCACACCTTTAAGTAATGTGCCACAGATTTTGACACTAAGCTGTTTTCCAAGAACTGCAGCGCTAGGTATGCAGGGCGGCACCTTTGGAAGTTCATTAATTTTAAAATTGGTAAAATCCACCTTTTACGAAGTGGCGTATAAAATTTACAGAAAAAAACTACATGAAGTGTGGACTGAGGGGAAGTAAGGTCACAGGGGCATGGTGTCGTATTACGTGTCCAATCATTCTGGAAAGGGAATAAAACCATGATATGAAAAAGATTGAACCTGAAACGGGTGAGAAGAAGTTTTTCGAATTGCGTCAAGTCATGCTGCAGATACGGTTGGATTGATGGAGCCTGTTGTATCATTAGACAGTGTTGAACTGATGGCTTTCTTATTTCAGTCATTATTCGTAGTTGGGTAAGATGAGACAGACATAGCTTTTTTAAATCCTTTTTTGATATGTCTGTTACTGATTGTGGTTCCTTAAAAAACCTCGAAAGACCAATGTCTGTGAGAAAGGATTTTACATAGCATAACCACTTTATCTTCTTCATACACTCTAGTTTCACACAATCCTTGATAATTTCTCTTGTGAGCTGGCATTCGTCCGTGGCCCATATTCTGCGCCACAGCATTATGGGTTGGATCTTAATAATATCTGAAATATGATCCACTCCGAGTTCTAAGTGGAAGCCAAAGGTAGTTGTGCTTTTTGGGACTGCTAAAAGAAATTTTAAAAATGTATTTTCAATTTTCTGTATTTGTTCGACATTTGTTATTCCCCAGACTCCTGCTCCAAAGATCACTGTGCTAATGCATTATGCATTGTAGATCTTGATCATCTCGGCCAGTGGTCTTTTTCCTAGACGAAGAGAGAATGCTTTTAAAGCACCAACTGTTTTTATTAATGATAACATGCGTGAGTTAATTGCTTCTTTCCATTTAAACTCTTCGTCTATGGTAATGCCGAGGTATGAGTAAGTTTTAGTTCTTTCTAGGGGCAGTTTGTCTACAAAAATTGGCTTCAGTTTTTTCCCCCTTGTGCCAGCGTGCATCACATAAGTTTTTTTAATGTTGACTTTTAAATTTAGGCTTGACATAAAGGTGCAGTAATTATTTAGTGCCTGTTGTAGCTGGATAGGGGTGCGCGCGAGAATCACCGCGTCATCGGCGTATAGTAGTGCCGGGATTGGTCGCCGGTCGATGTCTGGGTAATCTGTTACGCCCTGCAGCATTGCGGCTTCCAGTCCATTAGTGTAGAGAGTAAATAAGAAGGGGGCCAGCACACATCCTTGCCTGACCCCCTTCTGTATTTGGAAGCTGTCTGGCAATTGGCCTTCAACCCCATAGCGTACTTTTCCCGTGGCGCCGGAATATAACTCACGTAAAAAGTCTACAATTGCTGGATCGATCCCCATTTGCAGCATTATAATCCAGAGTTTTGAATGTTCCACACAGTCGAACGCTGCCGTTAGGTCAACGTAGACCATGTGTAAGCTTGTTTTTTTTGCTGTTGTGTATTTTCCAGCCAGCAGTGTTAGATTCAACACTTGATCTACGGTGCCCAGGCCAGCCCTAAACCCGTATTGAAGATCTGAAAGAATCCCATGTTCTTTTGACCACTCCTAGAGGCGATCAAGAAGTATTCTCCCTGCCATCTTACCTACAGAGTCCAGGAGGGAGATGGGGCGATAGCAAGATGGACTGTCCCTGTTACCTTTCTTGAAGATGGGAACCAATATAGATGTTGACCAGGAGTTAGGGAGTTTGGTTTCTTTGGCTGCATCCAAAATTCTGGTTAGAAGAGGGGTCCAGAGATCAGGAAGGAATTTGTATAAGTCCATTGGAACGAAGTCTGGACCTGGAGCTTTACCGTGTTTTGCTATCTTTATTGCTTTCATTACTTCATTTATGGTAAACTCTATTTTTATCGGGTATGTCACCAACGGAAGGGGAGGCATAGGAGCCAGGCCTGCAGGTTTGACCTCTCTGAAAACCCCCGAAAAATGTTGCACCCAGTCCTCCGCATTTATTGCGACATCTAATGAAGGACCCTCATTATTTCCTGTTAAAAATGGTGTTTTGACTATTTTCCAGAAAGCAGCACTATTTTTTTGAGAGCTGCTGTTTATCAATTGAGTCCAGAGATTACCCTGTATCTCTTTTTTCCTTTGTTTTAGTGCTTGCGTATAAGATTTCCTAAGTTGCGCTATCTCTTCTTTTTGTCGGCCTTTCTTTGCTAAGGCTTTCTTTAAGTCAGAGTAAGCCTTTGTGCATTGAGTATTAAACCAACCATTTCTTCGTGTATTATGTTTCTTTCTGGGTTTAATTAATTCATTACCTATAGTTTCCACTATTACACTATAGTTGGTCAAAATTTCAGATGCCGTTGTGGTGGGGTTTAGGCAGTTATCGATGTGATTCCGGCATTTTTTAATTATCATTCCGCTGATTGATTCTTGATCTAAGTTGCCCCATTTTAGAGTAAAACCATTCAGTCTGTTTAATGTAAGTGCATTTTGGTGCAGTAAACCCAGATGATCCACAGCTTGATTCTTGTGACGAACAGGCTCAAGGTATGTTAGTCTGAGTGGATAGTGGTCGCTGAGTGCATTTTTGCTTACTTCAAAGTGCTTTATGTATGCGGCGTTGTTTGTGGAGACTAGGATATAGTCAATTACTGTTTGAGCGCCTCTTCCATGAAAAGTTGGTGTAAATTGAGTTATCGGGGACATTATCCTGTTCGCAAACCCTAAATCTAGCTCAAACATAATAGTCTGCATGTTGTTTCCTTCCTCTGTATGGGAGAAATGCTCCAAAAGGTTATCTTGATCGTCCGTGATCCCACATATGGGGGCATTACTTTTAGCACATATATGGAGATTGAAATCTCCGCCCCAGAATATTGAATGTGTGATTCTGGCATATTTAGTTTTTAACTCATTTGTCAGATCTCTAATTTCGCTGAGAGCTTTGTTTAAATCGGTCAAACTCATATTGTTATAAAAGTTTATTATGGTGTAAATAACCTGGTTGGTTACTTTAATGTTGATAACCTGATAGTTCTGGTGGAGTACGATAGGCATAGTTTCTTGAATAGGCCAAAGATTGGAGATGTACGTAGTTAGGCCGCCTTTACTTCTCCCTGAGTGTGACTTCATTGCCTGGGAGAAGTATGTTCTGTATCCCACCAGGTGAATTGGGTCGTTCAACCATGTCTCCTGCAGACAGATTAGATCGTTTGTGTGTACTAAGTCCAGAAAAGTTTTCTCCATGTGCTTAGTCGCTAGACCCGCCACATTCCAGAATAGCATATTCCTCTCAACCTCTGTGGTGGTGTTATCAGACTGGGACTGCGGGGCAGGAAATTCTGCCTCTGTTGTTATATTTAGAGGATTAACATTCAGAGCGGTCTCACCATGACGTTTGTTTGAGGCGGGGTGTTGGAGGGTTTGCTTTGTTGTTTCAGAATTGGAATGATTAGAAAGTACTTTACTCTGACTGTCTACCTTTTGAGTTATATTTTTTGAAGATTGGTCGTGTGTTCTGACTTTGTAAAGACTTTGAGTCTTTTTAGGCGTCCTTATCTTTGGATTATTAGTTGACGAAGATAAACATGCTCTGGTATTGGGCAAAGATCTTGATGATGGGAAGTGTGGTGACGGTCAATCGACCATATCTAAACAGCTGTAATGGTTGAAAGTTGGAATTCCGGTCCAGGGTTCTCTGTTGAGGTGTTGGTATCCCCTCCTACCATAGTTATTGTAATCTCCTCGGTCTCTTTGCTCATATCCCCAATCCCCTTGAGAGTAGTACCTTTGATTGTTTCCCTGATTTCTGTCACCCTGATTCCAATTTCTTGGACCTTGATCAAATTGACCCCATGACCAATTTGATGGCCAGTTTGGATCCTCAGAACGATGGTTTTGTCGAGGATAGAAAAAGGATAAACGTTTAATGTCTATTCCTTCTTTGTTTTCTGGAGTGTCCCAAGAACAGATGTGGTCCACTGCTCGTGGGCTTTCAAAGTTTATTATTATGCAATCGCCCTGGATTGTTTTTGGCTGATGTCCTATGCAGGAGGCCCTTCTCACCGTTGTAATTCTGGTATTGTTATTTGGGTGACTGGGCCTGTTGATGTTTAGCCAGTAGTGTGCTTTATTTAGTAAGGACCAGGTAGGTTCATCTGTGTCTTTATTAAGTTCTGGGACCCCTGTTAATATTGCTACGAAGGGCGCGGCTTCCGGTGGAAGATTTACTGTCCTTGGCCATCTTTTAGTTTGTCGTTCTGATTTACTAGTTTGTCTAGGTGGTTGTTCCTGTCGGGTTGTATTTGATACTGATGGTATGGAAGGGGTTGTTTCCCGCAAGGCTTTCGCCTGGATAGGTTTTGCGAGTGGAGGAGCTGGAGTAGTTTTAACGTTGTCATGGTTGGACTGAATTTTCAGAGGGAAAGTTTGCTTCGTTTGTTTTTTTGCTGATTCTGTTGTATTTATATTTGAGATGTTTGTAATAGTCGGATTATTCGTTAATTGATTCGGTGTGTTGGTAGCATTTACTTTACTGGTATTAGCGGTTGTACCTATTGAGGGTGGAAGATCATTTTTCCTTAAGTTGGTAATTGTTTTAACGGTTGTGATTAGTATAGCCATTTGTTTTTCAATTATTTCAAGGCTTTTTTGTACGGGTTGTAACTGATGTTCTACTATTTCCAGGATTTCTTTTAGCATGAATTGCTCTACCTTGGAAAGTCTCGTGGTTCTTAACGGGTGAGAACCCGACATTTCTAATCGTGTGTTTTTGGAATTTGGCCTGTTCACATGGTCGCCGACTCTGAGAACATCAGAAAAGATATTATTGGTAAGTTCTGTGTTAACAATTATCTGTTGACTTTGGTTGGTAAACGATAGTTCGGATTCAGAATTTGTGTCGGTTATATGTGTTGGGCTCTTAGGATTCGATTCTGTGTGAGTCTGTTGTTTAGGGATTGCTCCTTCCCTGACTCCTCTGAGTTCTGGCTGTATTTGAGCACTGTTTATTGGCTGTAGGCTCACAAAAATATCAGGGGTCTGTTCAAGGTCCTGAAAGGATTGTGATTTAGACAATTGTGAGGCTACCGATAGGTCGACTGTGTTTGGCAATGTTTGTGTTTCGTCACTTGTTTCCCCAGATGGCTTATTTTGAGGTACAGTATTTGGAGTTTGGGCTAGTGCTAACATGCCCATAGATGAGCGTCGTGCTTGATCCAGCTCATAAGAGACTCGGCGGTCGATCATCAGTACTGTTTGGTCTATGGTTTCATTGACTTTATGCAGGAATTGATCAATGGGTCCGACTGTGGTCACCATGTTAGCTTTTTTGGTTTTGCTTCTGGAGCTTCTTGATGTCATTATAAATAGATCAACCAAAAAGATTAAGTGGTTGGACCTCAGATTATAAATGGGTCGTGAGTGGTAGTGAAACCCTATGAAACTTAATAACAGGCGTTTAGGACGAAATTTTACCTTGGGTTGGGTGTTAGGGGGGTGCGCCCGGCCCGGTCTCCCCCTTGGCCCAGGCTTCGCCCAGCGTCCCGCTCGCGTCCCGCGAGAGGGAGCGGTGACGCCCTTTATGCGCCTCCTGACGCGGCGTGCTGGGGGTGTGGCTGGAGACCTCGAGGGCTGCCGGGAGTTGTAGGCAGCCCCCCTCGCTCCACTCGGCGGCCCCGCTGAAGATGTTATTAACAGCAGGACGGCGGGAGGGAGGTGGTGGGGGGTCTCAACAGCCTACAGTGAAGTCTTTGAAGGGGAGCCTTCCCCGGTCAGCGCGAGGCAATCCTTAGTGGCAGAATACAGGTATGGCCGAGAAAAACAGCGAATCCAGGGAGGTATGGCTTGCATGGGCCCCCAACATTTTTCTCCTCAGAATCCCCCGCAGATTCCAGAACTTTTTCACACAGATATTTGAGAAAAAGGATTGTTGTAGCTAAATTTGAGGTTTGCAGGGGAATCTGGGTAGGTAAACGCTGGGGGACCCACGCAAGCCATACCTTGCTGTACTCCCTGGGGTGTCTAGTTTTCAGAAATATGTGGGTTTGGTAGATTTCCCAAGATGGCGACCGAGCCTGGGGCCAAAAACCCAGGTGGTTCCCTATGCAAAACCAGGTTGTTTTTTAAGAGGTCATTTTGATGTCCCCTCAATTCATTTTGGGCCTTTGCTTATCGCAGGTACTTATGGCACCCACATGAGTGAGGTACCATTTTTATAAGGAGACCTGGGGGAATGCTGGGTGGTAGGAAATTGGTGGATCTACGCAGATTCCAGAACTTTCCACCACAGAAATGTGAGGAAAATGTGTTTTTTTAATAAAGTTTGAGGTTTGCAAGGGATTCAGGGTAAAAGAACCTCATGAGAGCCAAACAAGTCACCCCATAATGGATTTCCCTGGTCATCTATTTTTTAAAAATGTATAGGTTTGCTAGGTTTCCCAAGGTGCCGGCAGAGCTAGGGTTCACAATCAACAGCTATCCACTTTGCAAAAAAAGGGTCAGTTTTCATGGTGAAAATATGGTGTCCACGTTGTTTTTTGAGCCTTTTCCTGTTGCTTGCACTGGGCCTAACCACACAAGTGAGGTACCATTGTTCTCAGAAGACTTTGGGAGATGTTGGGCAGGTGGAATCTTGTGGATCCATGCAGATTCCAGAACTTCCCACCACAGAAATGTGAGGATAATTTGTTGTTTTTTCTGTTACAAATGTTAAGGTTTGCAAGAGATTCTGGACAACAGAACCTGGTGAGAGCCAGAAAAGTCACCCCATTCTAGATTTCCCTGGGTGTCTAGTTTAATGTATATATTTGCTAGGTTTCCCTAGGTGCCAGCAGAACTAGGGTTAAAAATCTACTGCTAGGCATTTTGCAAAAAAAGGGTCCATTTTCACTGTGAAAATGTGGTGTGTCCACATTTTGTTTTGGGCCGCTTCCAGTTGCTGGCACTGGGCCTACCCACACAAGTGAGGTATCATTCTTCTCAGAAGACTTTGGGAAATGCGGATTCCAGAACTTTCCACCACAGAAATGTGAGCAAAATGTGTTTTATTTTAACAAATGTTGAGGTTTGCAAACGATTCTGGGTAACAGAACCTGGTGGGAGTCAGACAAGTCACCCCATTCTGGATTCCCCTGGGTGTCTAGGTTTAAAAAAATGTATAGGTTTGCTAGGTTTCCCTTCGGTGCCGGCAGAGCTAGGGTTCAAAATCTACAACTATGCTCTTTGCCAATAAAGGGTCAGTTTTCACTGTGGAAATGTGGTGTGTCAATGTTGCGTTTTGCGCTTTTTCCTGTTGCGGGCACTAGGCCTACCCACACAAGTGAGGTGCCATTTTTCTCTGAATACTTTGAGGAATGCAAGGTGGGTGGAATTTTGTGGATCCACACAGATTCCAGAACTTTCCTCACAGAAATCTGAGGAAAATTTGTTTTTTTTACAAAGTTTGAAGTTTGCAAGGGATTCTGGGTAACAGAACCTGGTAATAGCCAGACAAGTCACCCCATCCTGGATTCCCCTGCTTGTATAGTTTAAAAAAATGTATAGGTTTGCTGAGTTTCCCTAGGTGCCGGCAGAACTAGTGTTCAAGATCAACAGCTAGGATATTTGCAGAAAAAGGGTCTGTTTTCACTGTGAAAATGTGGTGTGTCCACATTGCATTTTGGGCCGTTTACTGTCGCGGCCACTGCACCTACCTACACAAGTGAGGTATCATTTTTATTAGAAGACTTATGGGAACACAAGATTGTGGAGCAACTGTTATTACCTATTGACGTTCAATGCATTTCTGCCTTCCAAATGTAAGACAATACGTAAAAAATAAGTCACTTTGAAAAATGACATATAATTCACATGCTGGCATGGGTACCCACAATTTCAGAGATGTACAAATAGCTACTGTTTCTAAACTCTATATTTTGTTTCCATTGCTGATATACATAGGTGACTATCATACCGATTTTTCCCTGTTTATATTTTTCCAAAGGAATTGCTATATACCCGATACACAATAAAAAACCATCGCAAGACGCTGCTCAGTTATTGGCTCTGGATTCCTCTGGTTCTTGGTGACCCTACAAGTCCTATATATCCCCACAACCAGAAGGGTCCAGCAAATGTGATGGTATATGGCTTTCAAACACCTATCATACTTAGTAATAGGTAAAGGTGAAAACGTTGGCACAAATGGCCGTTTGTTTTTTTAACTCATTTTCAATTTTTTCTATTTTCAACAGTTAGGTTTTAATCACAAACCTTGAAGGATCTACACAAATGACCCCTTGCTGAATTAAAAGTTCTGTCTAATGTTCAGAAATGTATAGCTTTCCAGGATCCATCATTGCTTTCATACCCATTGTTACCATTAACTGGAAGGAGGTTGAAAGCACAAAAAATAGCAAAAATAGGCTATGTCCCAGAAAAATGCCAAAACTGTGTAAAAACTGTTGGTTTTCTGACAAAAGTCTGCTTGTTCCTGAAAGGTGGGAAGATGATTATTTCAGCACCACAATCCCTTTGTTGACACCATTTGCAGGGAAAAAAAACAGACGCTTACATCTGTAGCCCTTTTTTCCCATTTTTCCAAAACAAAACAACATTTAGCTGGATTTTGGCTAATTTCTGGATCCACTAACCCTGGATACCTTTAGAATCCCTGTGATGTTGTAAGAAAATGATGCAAACTTGGTTTGGATACCTTATGTGGTCGAAATGTTACAGGGCCCTAAGTGCCACCTGCCCCAAGTAGCCAAACAAAGGCTTAGCACGGGGGTGAAAGGCCTAGCAGCGAAGGGGTTAAACGCATGCAGATTTATGACTGGAATTAGCAAACATTCTGAGGTGGAGCCTTGAAACTTCTGCTAGCCACAGGCTTTTGGGTCACAGGAAAATAATGGAAAGGTTTTCTGAATCCATTTTTAGCATTAGAGAAGCTGAACATATATATTTTGTCATGAGAAAAAAGACATCAGCCTCTGCATATACATTTACTAACTTTTTTCTTGACTTGTAAAACAAGTTTCACCTGCGGAAACTAACTCCTCTCAACCAATGAAATTTTGGCAGGTAGTAGCTGATAAGTATAATGAAAATTCTATTTCTTTTTCCTTTGACAAGAGTAAAATCTTTGACATTTCCAGTTTAAGAACTGGTCAAATAGTGCAAAATGGAAGACATACCCATAAAAGTGCTTTGTAGTACAAGCAAGCAACAGGAAAGTCAGTAGGTTGGGTATGGGCAAGCCAGTGCTATGGTTGGTCGATGCAAGTCCATGTACTTAAAACAATTATATTGATCATTTTTAGTTGTACTGTACATCACAAGAAAATATGATTACAATAGGTACAAGAAATAACATTTCAATTGACAACTAAATACTATAACATGAAGACATAGTTTAAATACACAGGGTGACTAATATATACTAAAATATAACAATGCATGCACTTATAGAGAGATTGGAAATAATTAAGTATTAGTAAAGTAAAGCTTCGGACTACACGCGCGGAATGTAGGTCCGCTTGTCTTTAGGGAGTTATGCATATGCCTTCAGGGAAAATGGCATCGCTTACAGCGAAAAAAGAGCCAATGGCTGAAGAGGGGATGTTTGCCTGTGCTTAGTGCCAATGTGAATAGAAGCAAAATGTAAATGACAGTTTATCAGAGCAAAGGTTGAAGAATTCTACCCAAAGTCCCTCTATGAATGTATATATGGACGTTTTTTATTTAGGAATTGTTGTTGTTAACGTGAGGCAGACAAAATAATAAAATCTGCAACATACCTAAAAAGGCCATTCGTACTTGTAAATTAGGTGCACTTTTGTAAAAATTATTGTGATTTAGTTCCATTGCTAGATATTAAAACATTTTTGAACAACTGCTGCAGAACTGAAAATTAGCCTCAGTGAATCTGAATACTATTTGAAAAGTACCTCAAATTATATAAGCGCTACAAAAATATGTGCTGCCGTGTGTCTGCCCAGGGTTGGTATCGCCTTTCCCTTTTCTCTTTAGATATAGTTAAAATATGCTTTCAGATACCTATTATACAAGTACTTGTTAGAAATGGGGGTCTCTAATTAGTAAGGGTTTGCACCTTTGTCCAAATAGGGCCCCTTCTTCCCAGTACGGGTAAGGGGGATACACTTCTAAAATAACCTCTGCTCACCCCCTTGGTAGCTTGGCACAGGCAGACAGGCTTATCTTAGAGGTAGTGTGTAAAACCTTGGTGAACACATACAGCAATACAGTGAAACCCCTACCAATGGACACCACACCAGTTTAGAAGAGAAGTAATCTTCATCTAAGCCAAACAAGACCAAAACAACAAAAATCCACAATACAGTAATCAAAATATGACATTTAAAAGGTAGAAATAGTTCTGTTCAAAGCAAATTGCAGATGCGTCACTTTTCACACAAAGTTCCCTCGATGCATCGTGCACACAAACAAAAACTGTCAATGGGAAGGTGATGTGTTGGTTTCTTACACCCAGGGAAGGTGATGCATCGGTACCTTACTTCAGGGGAGGTGATGTGTAGGTGCCTTACTGCCACGCAGGCGAGGTGATGCATCAGTTTTTTACTGTGCGGGGAGGTGATGCGTTTCTTACTGTGACCCTGGTGTTCTTGCCAGTGTGGTGCCCAGATGTGATGCGTGAGGATCGGGGATGTGGTGGTTATTGAGGCGGCGGTAACAACACAATGTTGTTCTCTCCAGTTGCGGTCCCATGATGTTTTGGTCCTTGCAGCCGCACAGCAAGGCCTACATTGGAATGGTGTGGTGATCTCGGACTTCGTATATCGGTGCACTCGATGTGGCGTGCAGCGATTTCTCAATCCGTAGGCAGGCGCTGGGTTGATTTCTTCGGCAATGCATCAGAAACAGGTGCAGATGCATTGCTCTTCTTGAGTTGTGTTATTTTTTCAACTCCCAGTGGTCAACAGCCTCCAAAGGTCCAAAGCAGCATTAGATACCTCTTAGCAGGTCCGAAAACCAAGCAAGGAAGTTCAGGGGAGCTGGTGGTGAAGTCTTTGTGTACCTGAGACTTCAGAACAGGAGGCAAGCTCTGGTCCAAGCCCTTGGAGATCATCCTCAAGGCGGGGACACAGCACACAGTCGTTGTCCTTTCCTTGGCAGAAACAGCCACTGCAGGCCAACCCCAGACAGCAAACAGCAAAGAGGCAGTACTACTCCTCAGTTTATCCCGCTCTTCTCCTTGGCAAAGGTTCCTCTTGATTTCCAGAAGTGATATTTAACGTCTTTTCTAAACCCAAAACTTCCAACAGGAGGCAAACTCTGCTTCAGGCTCTTGGAGAAAACTCTAAATGCTGGATGAAGAAAGCACAGTCCAGTCCTTCCCCTGCCCAAGACAGAAGCAACCACTGCAGCCAATCCCAACAGCACGCAGCAGAGCTGCAGTACTCCTCCTCCAGCTTTCCCAGTTCTTCTTCCTGGCAGGTTCCTTAGTTCAGCAGTAATCTAAATTGTGGCAGTCTGGACCCACTTTTTGTAGCACTAATTCCTTTGTTCTCTGGTGGCAGAGGACTCTTTGCCCAGCCAAAACCAGCTCTGTACTCTCTGGTGCAGGTGCCCGGCAGGAAGAGGAGATAGCATTGTCCCAGGCAGACCAGGCCCATTCAGGTGTGAAAGAAATCTCCTCCCCCTAATCTAAATGCAGCCCAGGTCTATATAGCCTAGCCCTGACTTATCCAGGAAAGGCAGGACACACATCAACTCCCCAGGTGGCCATCTGAGAGAATGCACATCCCCATCCCCTGTCATTCAAAAGCTAAACTGTCAATCCACAATTAGCAGAGGCACACAGGATAGCTAAGCAAAAAAATACCCCCTTTCTAAAAGTGGGATTTTCAAACACACAATATAAAAATCATTTTTGCTAAAAGATCCATTTTTATATTCTCAGTTCAGGCATACTAAAATCCGTTATTCTATATTGTCCCAGTGGGAAGTTATATTTATAAGATGTTATAAATAACCTCCCATTCTAGCCTATGGGACAGATAGCCTTTCAATAGTGAAAAACAAAATTGACAGTATTTCACTATCAGGACATGCCACACACATCAGGGCATGTCCTACTGTTTACATACACTACCCACAGGGGTACCTTGGGCCTACCTTAGGGGTGACTCACATGTACGAAAAGGGAAGGATAGGGCCCGGCAAGTGGTTGCACTTGCCAAGTCGACATGCCAGTACCAAACTGTGCACAGACACTGCGGTGGCAGGTCTTAGTTACATTCACAGGCTGCTCATGTGGGTGGCACAATCAGTGCTGCACATTCACCCCCAGTCACAGATCTGGGTTTAATCCCCCTTTTGTACCGCTTTGTTCACCATAAGTTGGCAGGGTATGCTCAGACGTGAGTCCCTTGCTCACTTTGCCACTGGATTCAAGCAAGCCGGGCTGAAGACGGCTGTAATGCCAGAAACTGGTCCTCGGAAGCTTGTTACCGTTCCAGGGAAGGCATGGCTTAGCAGTTCGGGCTGGACTGTTCCCATGAGGCACAGGGTCAGACTGATTTGCATATGGCCATATCTGAACTGGGGTGGCAGAGTGGGCTAAAGAACGGTGATGGATTAAACCCAGATCTTTTGACTGGGTGTGAGTGTTTGATTGGTTCAGATGCTCTGTCCATCACTACCCCCTTTTGTACCTCTTTGGCCGCCATAAGTGTGGCAGAGTATGCTCAGACGTGAGTCCCTTACTCACTTTGCCACTGGATCCAAGCAAGCTGGGCTGGAGACGGCTGTAATGCCAGAAACCAGTCCTCGGAAGCTTGTTTCCGGTCCAGGGAAGGCAAGGCTTGGCAGTTCGGGCTGGACTGTTCCCGTGAGGCACAGGGTCAGACTGATTTGCATATGGCCATGTCTGAACTGGGGTGGCAGAGTGGGCTAAAGAACGCTGATGGATTAAACCCAGATCTTTTGACTGGGTGTGAGTGTTTGATTGGTTCAGATGCTCCGTCCATCACCACCCCCTTTTGTACCGCAGGTTCACTAACAACATTTGATTTACAGGCCCTGGGCACACACAGTGCACTCTACTAGGGACTTACCAGTAAATCAAATATGCTAATCATTGCAAGGCCAATCCAGCACAACAATTTACAGGAAGGGAATATGCACTGATCAGCAGTAGTAAAGTGTCCAGAGTCATAAGATCAACAAAAAAAGGTCAGAAACAGAAGACCAAAAAGCAAAAAGTCTGGGGATAAACCTGCTGGACAAGACAGGTCTAACAGTACTATTATTCAAAGAAGATGAAGCACTGAGTATGTAGTCACCTATATATTTGCACTTCATTTCAAAAATAGGAAAGGGAGGTACCAATAACCATGCTGATCTAGAGTCAGTGGGAGCTTAGCGCCCTGGTAGAGGACATCACATCAGTGCCCTAGATATTACTTTTACAATTTGATAATCCCTGGCCCTCAGCAACTGCCGTCCTTAAGGTTATGGGTAGCTGAGAGGATAACAAGTCTAAGAAATCTGAGGATCAAAAGCTTTAACTTGAAAACAGAATTATCCACAGAAGGAGAATGAAAGTTGAAAATACAGGGCTGTTGAGTGCTACTGGCCTGCCCATTACAGAAATAATGTTGAAGGCATCTAGGTAAACCCTGTGGAACTCTAGTTGAGTATTAACAATAAGATTCTTCACTCTGCAAACAGTAGGCATGTTTTATAAAGCAATGCATCAAAACCGTCCAGAATACACAGTCCAGGAATTAATAATCTTAGGAAAACAACTAGACTAAAGAAAACCTTTGCTGGACATTCCCAAATTCACTAAATGCAGAACAATATAGCTTTCATTCTTGCAAATGTATACAGAATCTATGATGACATACCACTACGGCTCAGAAAATGTCTTTCCTAATAAACCTTCTGAAAAGGGATGAACCAAGTTGTTGTAGAAAAAAACTATGGGATCATGAACCTGATGCATTAAGCCATATTACAGTCCCAAAGCCTGAAATTCACAAAATCACAGGGTTTGTGACTGCAAAATGGCTTTTTTAAATGAAATCTTATAGGAAGGTGGCTTAATAATAGGTGTAGGTAGGTACCTACCACTAGTAATAAGGCCACAATCACAAAAAAATGTCCAGTGAAGGTCTCAATAAAGTATTCCTTTGCTCAGCCCTTAGTAGCTGACTGAGAGTAGGCAGGGTTAACTTAGGAGACAGGCATGTAAAGCATTTAAACTCACCAATACATTAAATAAGTAGGACACAAGACACAATAAAAATCCAACAGCAATTAATAGAAATAAAAAATATTTTTATGATTAAAAAGACACCAAAGTGACAAAAGTCCAATGTAGAGAACTGCAGATATGAATTTTTAAAGAGTAAACACTTTCTAGTGCTTACAAGCCAAAAGCGCTAACTTGGGACATCTGGTCACGCTTGACTGGGGCAAAGTCAAAGTTTCAGGCCAACTACAATGGAGCACTGGTCTGATACAGTGAGCAGTAGAGCTCATTCCAAAATGTACCTTCTGACTTAGGGCCTGATTACGAGTTTGGCGGTCCTGCAGCGGGCCGCCATGCCAGCACCACACAGAAACACAGCCAATGCCTTAGTCAGCCCACACGCCGTATTCTGACTGGAATGCAGGTTGGGCGGGCTTATGGTGGCGGTCCCACAGCAGTGCCTTTATAAGGCTTATAAGAGAGCCTTAGAAAGGCACCGCCATGGGAGCACCTCTGCCCGTTCCTCTGCGAACTGAAATGCACAATGTTGTGCATTTTGTTCCGTGCAGGAACAGGGGATGCATATAGACAGGCTGTTGGGTAAATATACATTTAAAGACTGAGCAGGCAGTGTAGGTGAATTAAATGATGAGAGATTGGCTCTAATGCCTCGCGCAGTAACAAAAGAAGGGTAGTAATAGATCCACCAGAAGACAAAAGTTCAGGTTCTAGGGAAGGCCAAACATTCAAGATGTTTGCATAATCACGCCATGAGAAATTCATGGAATTTGTGGCAATCATTCTTCTAGTCTCCAGTAGTAAATGAAGTACCTGCTTGACAGTTCCCTGGAAGCATCCCGCGCCAGCACATTACAGTCTCTGGAGGGTGCTGTCAGGTGTCCATCACCTCACTGGCTCCACACACCTGCAAAGTCATCGGCATACACAGAAACAGTAAAGCCAAAAGGCAAATTGAGGCTGGTTCGAGTTCTCACATATGCATTAACTAAGGCTGGCATTAACACATGTGTGTGCGCAACACCTGTGTACATTTGCTTTTCAGGGGTGCTACAGGGTGTCCTTTGGACACCCCTGGCACCCTTATTTGCGATTAGCAAATTGCTAATCGCAAATAAGGAATAACTCCCCATTCAAAGGCCCATAGGAATGAATGGGGAGTTATTCCTTATTTGCGATTAGCAATTTGCTAATCGCAAATAAGGAAGATGTAGGAATCGCAATATTTTTTGCTATTCCTACATGAATCCCGTTTTGCAAGTCCTTAATAATCGCTATTAAGGACTCGCAAAACGGGACAATGATGAATCTGACTGTTTGTCTGGTTTTTAAGGCTCTACAGGGAACCAGACCTGAGTTCCTAAAACACCATCTCCTCTGGTACACACCAAACAGAGCACTGCGCTCTTCGGGCACAAAACTCATGAGTGTCCCTAAGGTAAAAAAAGCCATCTGGGGAGGCAGAAACTTCATCGTTAATGTGGCTAAAACCTGGAATTCCCTTTCGATATCCATGAGAAAAATTTCCAACTTCATGGCCTTCAGGAAGGCATTAAACACATGGCTGTTCTCCAATAAATTTTTTTCTCAACTCTCACACTCCCCCAGCCCACAGCAGGCCTTCACACAGCACCAGGACACCTTTGGGCAACAGTTCCGCTTTACAAATACCACAAACATTAACATTAACATTAACATTAACACTGTCCTTGTGAATAGGGGGCAGCGTAAATATCAATGGGTTTTGCGGTGGAAAGCCCACCACAACACCCACTGCACACCCCTTTCACTCTAAACACAGCGTAAAAGGGGGTTTATTCACAAGGCAGGGTGAAGCCGCTTCAAGTGGCTTAACGCTGCCTTGTGAATATGGCGAGGCCCTTATCACCACCACAACGTCACTGAAAGTAATGTTGTGGTGGCGATTGGGGCTTGTGAATATGAAAATAAAATTTACAATAGCTAGACAGATAAATTAGTGTTTTTTCACAAAAGATTCTTCCATGGGCATAGCGATGCTTGAATAGTTAAATGCATGCAGTTTCTAAATAAGGAAGCACCATAATGAGAATATAAAGAACCGTTTCTAAACAATTTCATTGACAGCATAGGCTACATTTATTCTTCTTAAGGGGTTGTTTATTTATTTATATTTACATGAATTGGTACCCTTCCTACATAATCACGGGCTTACCCGAGGTGGCATTCAGTTTTCTTGCAGCCTGTGGGGCTTGCCATGACATCGTTAGTCTCCTGAATATCCAATGAGCTCAGACAAAAATCTGTGATTCACGTGGTTGATTATGCCTCGATTTACCATGAGACCATGCATTTGAGGCACACTACTGTCCATATAATGGCTATGCCCTCAAGGAATTCTTAACTTGAGTCAGAATGAAGAAGGTCTTATGTCTGACACAGGAAGGTGTCTATGTACATGAATGCAATATAGGATGTATCTGGTACCAATCAACCACTTTCCCCAGAATTTACCATCCCCAGTCCAAATGATAGGTGAAAGGCTTAATAAAATGTGAATGAGCTGTCAACTACTTTGAAACATCCTTGAGGGGAAATGTAACATTCTCCTGCCATGTCTCATCCTTTCGTTTTGGAGAAATGCTTCAAAACGGAGCATGAATATTCTCTTTTCAACTTCTGTAGTGGCACCCAATTTTTGCTCCTCTAGTCCAGGGACTAGAGGGCTGTGAAGGATACCTGAAGCCCTCCACTAATGCTATGGAGGACTATGTGCTGGCCTGGGCTTCAAGAGGAAAATGCCCAATATGCTCACAAGGAAGATGCCGGCCCTGCAGTTTATTTAATAGAGCTCGTAAGTCAGAGCAACAAACCAGTCGTATTTCTTGATTTGTATGGTATAATTTATTTATACCGTTCGCTTTTTTCTTTTTCCTTTTTCATTTACTAAAAAATTCAGTTGTATGAGAAAAACAGTACATTTAAACAATACATATACATTTACTTAACGACATTAAACAGAAAAGCAATAATTCATTCTATGCACATACATATGATTAGTTATACGAAAAAGACTCAATCTTTGCGTAATATTTCAACAGATAGTTGGAGGATAAAGTCACTTTCAGAAAGGAAATGAAAACAAATTCAATGAAACAAGTATATTTGACTGTACAAGTTCCTCAATGTTCTGGTTAATACACTAATTAGTTAGTTCCTTCCTGCTTTTGCTGACGCGTTTCGAACTTGCTATTTCATTTCGCGAGTTCTCATCAGGGCTTTATCGCTTGTTTATCTTTATTCAGCTTTGTAGCGAGTTTCCAGGGTTCACTTTTTTCTTTTGATCAATTGGTAATTTCTGTAGGGTATGGATATTTCAATTTCGATGTTAGACGGCACTCACTGCTTGTTTTCAGACCCAAGTTGCAGAGCCGGCAGCGTTCATGTCTACCTCCCTTATTCTCAGCGCTCGGTGTGCTTTCTCTGGCTTCTCTTTAGGTGCAATGTTTTTTTTTTTACGCTTCCCCTTCGTTATTCACGATCCCGATTATATGGCTCACAGGGCTGTAACCCGCTCTCGTTTCCCTTCGGTGCACTCCAGTCAAACACCTCAGTTCGTCAACCGAACTGAGGTGTTTGACTGGAGTGCACCGAAGGGAAACGAGCAGTGAGTGCCGTCTAACATCGAAATTGATATATCCATACCCAATTTGTTTTCATTTCCTTTCTGAAAGTGACTTTATCCTCCAACTATCTGTTGAAATATTACGCAAAGATTGAGTCTTTTTCGTATAACTAATCATATGTATGTGCATAGAATGAATTATTGCTTTTCTGTTTAATGTCGTTACGTAAATGTATATGTATTGTTTAAATGTACTGTTTTTCTCATACAACTGAATTTTTTAGTAAATGAAAAAGGAAAAAGAAAAAAGCGAACAGTATAAATAAATTATACCATACAAATCAAGAAATAAGACTGGTTTGTTGCTCTGACTTACGGGCTCTATTAAATAAACTGCAGGGCCGGCATCTTCCTTCTCAAAAAGTAGTATATGGTCCAGCCGACCCCGCGTCCCAGGACCTATCTCCCCATTTTTTCATAAACAATATGCTCACAAGGCAAAAGCAACGCTCGTGAAAGGTTGCTGCTTGTGTAGGAGAGGTGTATGCAGATGACCACCCTTAGGTGGGTCAGGTGACCCTTATTGAGAAGCTAACCTATCACTGAGCTTTGCAGACCTAAAAGTGTGATCATCACATTGTCTTACAGATCAGAAATGCCACTTTCTAAGCTGCCATTGGAATCACGAGCGCGAAGTAATCACTGCAAATTAAAACGTTTTTTTTCATATTATTTTAACTTACATCTTTCTACTTTTTTGGAACACACAATTTTATTGCACAATTTATCTCTCAGTACCATTTCCCTAGCTGTTCTCTCTAGCTGTCACCCCATCTGTCTTTCTGTATGCTTTACTCTCACACACAAATGAATTCTCAACATTTGCACACGCTGTGACTAATATCTTGACTATAACTGTTCATACTACCTTTTGTAACTTGAAGAACAGCATCACATGATGTTTACTATAATGGTCATCTTCAAACTAAAAACAATAATTCCATATTCTCAGTTTTGGAATGACAATCTCATGATTTCTCTTTGCTGGACTTCCGACGTTCCCACTTTACAGTCTAACTTGTTTTTGCCATTGAAACCGAACATGCATATATTCTATAAGCAAAGCGACCTGCAAATTATTAAGAGGTAATGACAAACAATTGTTTCGAAGTTCATGTTCTGTGTATAGAAAGGAACCCACTTTTGCCTTTTGTAAAATCACACATCATGTTTACATGAAAAAACAGCTAAAATTGCTTCCTTAGTTTTTCATAATTAGTAAACATACAACGAGAAAGCAACTAAACTTAATTGTCATTAATACAATTGGTTTATTAAGGAATAGATTGTTACACGTGAGGTATCCTTTTATTAAAAAATTACTTTAAGTTTTGTCGCATATTTACGTAAAATGTAAGCATGACTTAACGTGGAGGCATGCATACATTTGCTTTGTTCATCCTGTTGCATTTTCTCTCTATCATATTCCTTGACTCCTAAGCCTCTTTCACAAAATGTACGTAAGCCGGACAAATGCAAATAGCCAATTTACTAGTGCAAAATTATTTTTGTAATTCGTAGAAGTCAGTTTCACAGTTTGTACGTACATGGTCTTCAGAGGGTGCACGGTGGGCTTTCCTGGGCATGTCTATGTGAAACCCTACAAACGTAGATGTTTGTGGGTATTCATAAATCATTGTTCAAGACTGTCCCATCCTGCGAACGGTCAGAGATTTGCTCTTGTCATGGGCAGGAGTAAATCCACCCAAAATAAGTATGAGGGAAGAAGAAGGGGTTTTGCCATGAAGAAAACAAGCAATGGCAACACCAACAGCCCAGGCTTTGGCTGCCAGCCTTTTGATAATTCTTGTTTATCTTGTCATGGTTTTTGCAAAATATTATTGTTCAGATAGCTTCTGCGCCCTCATTAAATCAAAAAAAAAGTAGCTAAGGGCAAAAGTGTTTATCTGTTCTCACAAAAGTAACAATACCATGGTACATCCTACACAGAATGGATCAACCTTGTTTGCACATGTGCGTCTTGTGAAAGGGCATTATGGCATAACTCATTATGAGGTCAGTCAATGGATGAAGTGGGCTAACATTGCCCCTTGATACATGCTGGAGTGGATGGGCGAAAAATATGAATGACACAATCACATACTAATTGATAAAGTCTGGCTGAAAACTATTATACGTAACTATGATGTACTTACTTTTAGT
The DNA here is from genome assembly GCF_964261635.1 of Lissotriton helveticus. NCBI lineage: Eukaryota > Metazoa > Chordata > Amphibia > Caudata > Salamandridae > Lissotriton > Lissotriton helveticus. Next base: position 533,107,338 of record NC_136067.1, read on the forward strand.
AAAAATCAAAAGTTCCTGGCTAGCACAGACCTAAAAAAGCCATTGGTTTGACATTGGCTGGTAGCCTCACCTTTGAGAAAGAAGGGAAGAAAGAAGGGTAAAACGTAAGGTAGAAAAGTCGGAAAAAAACGCAAGAACAGTGAGAAGCCAGACAAAAATGGAGGTAGGAAGAGCAAGAAAGGAAGGAAGGAGGGCAAAAAGAACAAAGGAGGAAAGCAGGAAAAGTGGCTCAAACAAGTTAGAAGGAAATAAGTCAAGAAAAAACCAAAGAATGAAAGAAAAAAGGGAAACAGAAAAAAGAAAAAAAGAAAAAAATATGGAAAAAAGAAATGAACAAAGACAAAAAGTTAAAAGGCAAAAAAGAAAGAAGAAAAGAAGGAAATAAATAAAAGATTGAAAGAAAAAGGAAGAGAGCAAATAAGTAAGAAAGAAGACAGAAAGAAAGAAAGAAAGAAGGGCAAAAGAGAAAGAAAGAAGTTAAATGAAATATCAAATGAACATAGAATGAATGGAGGGAAAAAAGGAAAGAAGGAATGAAAGAAAGATAATAGTAAATAAGGTCAAAAAGAAGAAAGAAAGAAAAAAGAAAGGCAAAAAAGAAAGGCAAAAATGAAAGAAGAAACAGAAGGAAAAAAGGCAAAAATATAGCAAAAACAAACGAAAAATGGTAAGTTATTGTAATTAAGGGTCTGTCTGTAAGAGTGTGGTCTAGTTCAAAGGTCCTTCAATGACTGTGCTCGCCTAGTGCAGAATTGTTTAGAGCTGCCAAGCCGCTAGATCGCAAAGCGCTGGGCGTTGCCAGATGAAGCTGCTGTCAAGAGCTTGAACAGGAGCTGAAGCTAGAGTGACGATTGCCGGACGTGATGCAGGGGGCACACAGCAGACCGTACATAAGGTGAGCAGCTGCCTTGGGGCATAGGAACCACAAGTAGTCAAAGTGGGCGGGAACGGCAGGGCACGGCGTGCCCCTACTTCTTTAATTCTGTAGATTCCGTTCCCCTACTTATTTATTATGAACATGCGTCCCTGGACGTCAAAAATATTCTGTTCATGGACGGGCGGGGAGCAGAGAAGGAAAAGGTCTCTGTCTCTTACTTCCTGCCCAGACAAGACAAGGAAGGTGTGCGCTTCTGCTCTGCCGCTGGCAGTTGCCCCCTCTTTCTTACTCCTATCCCCTCTCATTCTGTCTAACTCCTTCTCACTTTAACGAAAATCATGAATCAAGAAATGGTTCTCACCGTCTCTTCCTGTCGTCCATTTGTACCCCTGTGAAATGGATGCAAAAAAGAAAACCACTTTTGCTGGAAATGCCGTTTTGACATTTTTGTATTCCAAAGTGCAGCCTCGGAAATAAAATGTTCAAACTCTGAAAAATAATTAAATAAAGCAAGATGGAATGTTCTTAAAGAGGCCAGATAATTTTTTTCAGACCCCAACACATTAGCGCCAGTTTACAGGGTTTGCCAGTAAAGCGCTACTTTTGTTTTCTTATCTTTCTTTGAACAGCTTTGTTTTCCTCCAGTACCTCCTACCTGGAGGTAGGGCCCGCATGGGCAGTGTGGGCAGCTGTCCAGGGGCTGGCACTCTGCCTGCCAGGATAGGGCCCCCCACAATGGCAATTAACACCCCACTAGTCCTCGTGTATGTCTGCCGATCAGAGTGAAAAAATGCCTCACAAACGGGCTAATGGGAGGGGGCCCCCCCTCCTGGGGCCTCTGAGGGATGGTGTGGGAATGCCTAGTGGAGGGTACACCTCTCAGGCAGCCAGTTCAGAGACTCGGCAGGGCGCCCATTGTCAGCACTTTAGCCCACACAGATTTAACTCAGCCCCCAAGCAATTCTCACACCTTCAGTTCGAAATGGGTTGTACAAGAGTTGCTTGGGGTGGTTGAGAAGAGGAGCTGCGGCCCAAGTGGAGTCTGCACAAAGCAGCTTCCCCGAGATCAGAAGGTGTCACTTATGTAGGCCTCCAACATTCCCTTTTGCCCAGGGCCCCGAAAATCCTAGGACCGGCCCTGCCTGGAGGTACTGCAATACCTGGTTGATGGGTGGATTGGAAAACGAAATGTGTACGGCGGCTTTGTGTTCACAAATGTGGTCTTTTGAAACCATACTGCTTACGTTTTGTAAGCATATAAGCAGTGGACATTGAAATGGGTCCTTTCTGGAGCCTGTAGTTATGTCCTTAACTTTTCAGGCAAACATACTTTTTTCTGAATAATGACTGTAAAAGCGTTAAGTTCACCATGTGCCTGCTTACATTTTACATGCTTTATTAAATCTTTCATTCCTGATGAGTGTTTGCTTTTTCCAGGATGTTGTTACCTTTTCTTTTAGGCAGCATATTGCTCTTGCCTAGTGTGTAATTTGAATTGAGTCGATTCCAGTTATTTATAGCAGGTCAAATTGGATTGTAGCTGAAGGCAGTATGAGTTTCTCTCAGTGGGGCAGTATGGTGTTCAGTGAGGAAGCAGATGTAGCACTAGGAGCAGAGCTGCTAAATTTAGAACTGGGGAACCAGGTTCAGCCTTCATGAACAGTCCCCCAGACCACTCTCCTGAGGGAGCACATTCCCATGCCAGACCTTAGAAGGCACCAGAAAAACCCTGGTGTGTTAGCACCAGCAGGTGGACCCTAGCAGTGGCAAGTGTGGGTTCACCTTGAAGGCCTGTCCACCACAATCCATACTGAAGTTCACCTCCAGTCTTGCGGGCAGGCCTACAAAGTAGTAGACCCTAGAGTAACAGTGACTCTGTCACTGAGGTCACAGGACCCCTGAGAAGAGCTGGCTCTAGGGCGGTGTGACTGGTGTGACCGCAACGGGCGCTGACTTTGAGTGGGGGCGTCGTATATTATGGTTTTAAAAGCACTTGCTGCCTCCTTCCTGGCCGCCAGCTATTTTCGGCAATTATAAAAATGTCATGATAACTCTGATGAATAAACTTCTTACTAGAGCGAGATCGGAGATTTGTCTAGTGGAAGTTTTGACTCATGGAAAGATAGCGCAGAGGGTTAATGTGCCTGCTGCAAAGAAAATGTACCAGGCCCATGACAAAGTGCACATATTGTAAATAGGTCAGTGGGTTACTGCTTTTGTCAGTGAGATCCTTTTGCTACTTGCAGTTTATAAGTTAATATCCTAACAAAGAACAGAGAGCTATTAACTTTCATCTAAGAGCTGCATACAAACTGCAAGGTATAAACTAGAGCGGTATGGTTTTTTCCTTAAGCCTTTGATTATCCTAAAGTTGCAAAAAGTGTTATTTTTGATACAAATCAATAATGATTTTTAAAGAGAACCCCCAATCATGGTATTAAGTTTTAAATTCTGAGTTTGTGTTTCTCCAGGCCAATCACTATTAAACTATACTGTCTACTAGTATGGTTATCATGTGACTCCTACACCTTGTAGTCCTTTGTCTTATGTAACATTTCCTATACAGTAATTTACACACGTAAAATAGATTGTCTCTGTGTATATTGCTGAAACTCCATAGTTCAGAAACAAATGGCTCGTGCTTCCACTTTTAAGCATTTTTGGGACATTCTGTGATTAAAATAAATTCACAAAGTGGAATATGTTTCTAAGGTCGATAGCTCATATTAATCGTTAAATAATCATGTGTATCCATTGGTTGAATTACATAACATAATAAGCTGTAACTGGTCAGTGAAATTCCACAAAAATACTAAAGATTGGGATGTTTTGCGCATCCTGGCCACACCTCTAACTCCGCCCACTGATCCAATCCTCAGGTTATTCCCGCCCTCTGATTCTCCGCTCACAGTTTCCCTACTTTTTTTCCCCACTTCGACCACAGGAAACCACTGCTTGTTTTCCAGCCCTTACGGGGCTCAGCTCCAGCTGCTCCAGCCTCCCAGCTCTTCCTTGGCGTGTGGCGGGATTGCGGCGTTTTTTGTGAGCTGCCACAGAGAGCGTGCGCAGAGGACTCCATGGATTTGACGTGTGGAGTCTTGTTGAGCCCTGCTCAGCCCAGCAGCAGTGCCTTCAGCCCTTTCCTCCAGTAGGGAACTTCCGAAGCTGGGAGGTGGTAGTGGGAATGGGTGGACTTTCACCAACACCCTCCCTGTGGCAGCAGGAGTAGCAGTTGAAGAGCAGCTGGGGAACCCGGTGGCCAGGAAATTACTCACAAAACTACTTCACTGGACTATAGGGCTAATTATCAAAGCAAGAGCACAAGCCTGTGCAGGCTCACGAAGAGTGGGTTCTCAGACCTCTTAAGACTGGCTTATTAAGCCAAGAGGTGGCATTAAACGATTTAGGAGGGCCTTATCTGGCAACCCAGTGTCTGCCCCTCCTACTATCGATTGTATTAAAATCCTCCCTCAGCCCTCCTAAGGATTTTTCGCCACAGCATGATGGTGTCTAAAAAGAGTACAGCCCTTTGCCGAGACACAGACCCCAGGAGAAAGACATTTCACCCCCAATAATTGGAAGGGTCACATGGAGAAGCATCCAGTCGCAGCCAGCAATGAGACTACCTGCCTAAACTGCTCCAATAAGGTCTCATTAAGCAGTTTTTTCAAACACCCACAAGCCCAAGACCCATTTCAGATTCCTCCATGGTCGGGGAAACAGAAGGGTCAAATGCAACCACCTCGTGGGCCAGCTCAAGTCTGTGTATGTCCAGTATTTACCATTTTAGTAAGCTCAACTTGAAGCGTGGATCACATTCATGCCCTGTGGAGAGGGGTGCACCGGAACCTGGTACAACCAAGGCCCACCAAAACCCCAATGATCTTAACACCTCCAGATAAAGCAAGAGAGGGAGTTTGTGACATCATTTTCAATGAACATACACAACCCGATGAGCACTTGGGAGACCCTAAATAAAGAGGGTGGTCTCCAAGCTATTTCCACGCACATCTGGTTCTGTAGATATAAAGTGAGAAAACTTGTCAGCCCCTCCAGGGCCCACTCCTTCTGTAACTGGTCTGACAGCTGATTCCACTGAGTGGGTGATCTCACAGCTTCTTTCCTGCAAAACTGTGAGTCAAAAATAGAAAGAACACACGAATTAACCCCAGAGTTGTTCAGGACGATAACGTTGGCAATGGAATCACAATCTGAGACAAAATTGTCATATGGAAAGGAACACCTGCACTTAAGAGCCACAAGTGCGGTCCAAAACACCATAGAAAGAGCCCTAATATGGCAATCCACAAAAATGGAGGTTCAAATAGACCTTTTAAAATCGATTTTGCAGCTATTGGTGAAATTAATTTCCAGGATGAAGTCAATAGAATTCTTAGCAGCCTGGCCAAAAAGTATTGTTCCTGTTTATGTGCAGCAATAATTGATAAGTGGGCCACTCGCCCGGAGATTCTTGGGGGAATCGTAGCAGTATCTAGGAGGTGGGAGGGCACTCTGGCAACTACCAGATCAACAGCTCCAGTTGACTTCATGCATGTTCCAACAGGTGAAGATGGCCCTCCGCAGGCACAATAACAAATTCTTGAACCAGTCACAATTCTACTCATGGTCCTTTCAGCTCACCATCACGGCTTGAAGTGCCAACCACCCATCCAGGGGCCAGCCTCAGTGATGTGGTTGAGCTCAAAAGGAATAGCCATGACATAGATACATCAGTCAGCCATGTGTCGCCATAGGCCCCTTTATCTTGGAGAGCCAAGAAAAAGCTGAGGAAGCTGCAAAAAAGGCCTAAGTTAAAAGAAGTCAAAATTGCTATCCACCTTGAACAGACGCACTCCAGGAAATAACATAAAATAAAAACCTCTTTATCCAATTTTCACAGTTAAACAGGGGGTCAAACTAAGAGCAGCAAAATACGGAGTGTTTCTAAGCCAGAGGACCCCACCTCATCTCAGTAACACACAGGATTTTCAGGCTCCTAACAGGGCCAAATCAGACCCCGAGCTTAAAGAAGTACTGGTGCTAAACATTACGAAGATAGACACCAGCACTCAGCCTTTGCAGCTAATACATACAGCATCAAGGTGCCAATGTGCCCGGTTATGTCTCCCACACTCTTATCTCAGAGATCAATAATGATAAAGCCAGGTTTTTACATCAGGAAAGGTAACCAGCCACCAAACCGAAAATACCCTTAGGGACCCATCTCCTCCTGGCTCCCCAATCATCAGTCAAGGATGGGTCCCAGTAACAGTAGAATCATCAGCCTCCAATGAAAACTCCTGCCTTGATGAGGCCGGGCTTACTCCCAGATACCATATCAAGGAATCCCATGATGTCTTGAACATTAGCAACATTCTTCATTTAATGAAAACATATAACATCTATTGCACAATTCCACTCAGATGACCTGGAGGAAGTAAGATTCCTGAACCTCCCTTGGAGACTCATGGAGACTTGACTTTGGTGGTATTCTGTCAACAGCGACTTCAACTCGCTGGGGAAATGCCACAGCTGGACGATTGGGGCATAGACATCTAATCCCCTCAGCCAGAGAAATATTTGCATGCCCCAACCCCATCAATGGGGTAAAGCGGGTCTCCTCAGTTCTGCAGGGTACTAACAGTAACATTGACGGTGGCAACATGAGTCAAACTTCTTTTAGTGCCCCCACTGGCATCAGGATTACCTATCTCAATAATCAACAAGTAGCGCACCTATGTCTATCTTTGGCTGCCTCCATAGAGGCCAAAAGAGCACAGAGGCAGTACTCCTAACCCTAGGCATTGACAGATGTTTAGTGACGGGAAAAGGGGGAAGGCCCACGCCAACAACAAGTACCAATTATCTCCTGGAACATAGCAGGAATCTTGAAAATCCCTAAGGACAAGTCTGTTCAGGTCTATCTATCCAGCTGTGACATTGTATGCCTCCAGGAGACCCGAACATTGAATACCACACCACTTGCGGGCTATTAATAATTTCATGTTGCAGCCCCTAAACAGCATATATTGGGACGACCATCTGGCGGACTCTCAGCTTTTTTTAAATGCACCCAAAAAATTCCTGTCACTGAAGTATCCATCAAATCACTCGCTATCCAAGCTCTACGTAAAAAAGGCCTGAAGCTCAATTCTTAACCCTGCTGCCAATGAACTGTTACTTCAATACCACACAGACTCAGAAGAAAGACATTTTGAAAACCCTAACAAGAATGCTTAATAACTTACTGATCAAATACGAATCTCAGAGGGCAATCATAGTTAGGGACTCCTACAGGAGGGACCTGGATATGACATCCGATTTCTTCAGGAGTGGTGCTGGAGCTGTTCCTTTTCATGCTTTTCTTCACAACCATAAGCTATGCTTGGCTCATTCACTGAAGGGAGCCTGTTCACCTTCTTGGCACCCCATCCCTACCTTTAGGAATGCATCTACAATTGACTGCATCTAAGACAGTGACATGATTGCAGCCAGGCTTGAAGATGTTTAAATTGATGACAGGGGAGAAAGCGTTCACAGGCTCTTTCTTGCCATCTTGCAACTAGCAGCCCCAACAGCAATCTCATTCCTAGTGATCAGGGAAACAACAGAAGAAGAGTGCCACATGATTCTCCATAGAATCAAATGATCTGCTAACCAAGGGGATAAACTGTCAGCCTGGGTGGTGAAGAGAAATCTTGGTTCTAAGTGTTCTTTTCCAACCACAGTCATGGGTGATTGGGAAGCTTTCATTGCTGACCTTCAACAGGCACTGGGGAATGCTTGATGCAAACTATTGACCAATGGGCAGTAAAACAGAACCACATATTCCCTGTCATCACAAGATACTAGTCAATTGCAAACACTTTCTTTGCAGGGCATGGGGCAACAAGAAAAGAGGTCACAAATCAATTGATTGCCGCTCCATTACCGCCCTTAGGCCAGCCTTTTCTTGGAGAGGTTCAATACTCTTTCCCAGCCACAAAATAGGCTCACTCAAATCCGGAAAACAAGAAGCCAATTGCCCTGCTTGATATAGAAACCAAGGCTTACACCCAAGTTCTCTTGAAGTAGTTAGATTCATGGATAAAGGAAAAAGGAAAATGGAATCCTCCAATTTTTTCAGACAGAATTCAGGCCAGACTATTCAACTATGGCCAATATCACAGCGTTGGCATATTTATATACCCAAATGATGAAGAGGAAGCTCCACCCTTGTTTTGCTGCTTTATGGAATACAGCACCGCTTTAAACAGGGTAGATCATAGAAGACTATGAGGGAAAATGTGCGCATGGGGATTCCACTCATGCTCCTCAAGGCGATTATATCTTTATATCAGGGGACATGGGTCCGGTCAAAACTAGCCCTACCACAGTAACTTCCATAGTTGACACAAACAACCGGCTTAAGCGGGGCTGTGATTTACCCCCCCTTCTCTTTGATCTCCATACAGCAGACTTGGGGGCCGCCGGGCAAGGCGCAAGTCTAGTTTCACCAAGGCTGGGCAGGGTGCAACTTCCTGTACTGCAATATATGGATGACACGGCAATCAAGGACCTCACCAGAGTATGCCTAGAGAATGCCCTTAATGCAGAATATCATTACAAGCAGGTTACCAATCTACGGGTTAATCAGACAAAACCAAGGTAGTAGTGTTTGGAAAATACCCACATAAAAAAAGCCAACACACTGGCAAGCGGGCAATCTGCTAATAGGACCAGCACCAGCTTACAACTACCTTGTGGTTTGGCTCTACAAAAGGGCCACATCAGCTGCTCACTTAAGCATCTCAGTATAAAGCCCAAATGTGTTGTCCACACATTGAAGCCCTTAAGCATCCACATGTTAATTCAAACTGCAGCGCCCATGCTGACAGTCCTGAAAGCAAAACTAATTCGGGCAATCAGTTATGGACATCTGGACTTCCCCGGTGCTCTGGACAGGCTTCTAAATGCTGCACAGACAAGGCAGTGCTGTTAGCCCTGTGGCATACCAAATGAGTGAGGCTGAGGTTGGAATTTGGCCTTGGGAGGCAAGACTTGGCAAGCCAGGGGGACCTAAAGAAGTTTTATCATTAGAAGATTCACTCAAATACCAACTGAGGAAGATTTTTGAGGAGGACGGCTCTCCTGGCAACCCGGGCTTGGCCAGGCAATTGGCAGCTTGACGATCAATGCAAAAAGCTTGTACTCCCTCAACATTCCTTTATCTGCCTGGAAAAAAGTGGCAAACAGGCAGGTATTGGTGTCCTCATTTGAAAAGGATTTTGCAATCTTTTGCGCCAGTCCCATCATAGCGCCAAGGGACAAATCATATACCTTGGGGAAAGCACAACCCTACTTCCATGATGCTGTGTCAGTCCAGGCCGGCAGGAAAATCCTCTATAGGCAGCTTATCACTTTACCAAACACAGACCTTAATAAAGCCTGTGCACGCAATCAGGAAGCTGTCTCTTGTAGGTTATGTTAGAATCATAAAGAATATTGGTTGCATCTGTTGTGTTGTTGCCCAAAACTGACTGATGAGCGACGCCGCCTGCTTTGCCCTATTATTAGGGCAAAGGAGCTAGGACTTGCCTGGAGGCCTCAGTCTTTTGCTTTACAGAAAATACTGCATGCAATCTAGCCAGACTGGGGAAGTTCATGAATTCTATTAGGTTTGCACTTACCGGGTTGCCATCAATGATTATCAGACTTTGACTAGTTAGCAATCTCACTTTAAATATTGTCTCCTTTTTAACCTGAAAGTTATCAGTAAACCGGAAGGAGTCTACTCCAGCATCTGTATGTGACATATGCAATAATAGTTATTTAATAGGACTTTACTTCGCATTTTACCCCTTCTGTGTCACAGGATAGTATGCTCCATCCACGGCTAGAAGGAGCACATAGTGTTGCAGCCTCAATTATTAATCTGTTGAAAAAAATGATGGATTTTTAAGTCTTTGCTTATTTATTGGGATTAGGATGTGACATGTATTTTTTAGGTCATATAACTAATTGTATGTGAGTATATGCCCATAATTATGAAGAGCTGGCTTCCACAATCATTGATTTTTACTCCTGCAAGTGAAATTCATATCGCCTTATGGGTATGCCTGAGCTTTGGCGCTTCACATTTGTTTTATCCATGAGGTCGGATGGTGGAGGGGGGGTATACATTTAACTGTTATGATTTCAAACGGTTAATAAATACATTGAAATTGAAAAATTCAAATTTAAAAGGAAAAAAAAAGGTAAGAAAGAAGATAAAAAGAAGGAAGGAAAGAGTAAACACAGTAAACAAATATTAAATATTGGATAATAAAACCCAAACTATACCCCACCTTTGTTTTGAATGCTGCAAATTAAACACCATAGAGTTTGGTTTCCTTCCTGGACAAAGTTTGTTACAGAACCATCAGTCAAACAGAGTTCAGAAACACAATATGGTATGCTGTGAAAGGGGAACAGTCCACCTCAAAACAAATTGACAGCAGTGGAAGGAGTCAGGAACTGATAAAAGTGGAATGTGAGAATGACACAACAACAGACCAATGGATGAAGAGAAGTGGCTGAAAGCCCCTTTAAGTATGTGTAGTATACATTATATTTTAGTAATTTCAAAAGTTATTGGCTAACACCGTACCTAACTATTGAAAAAATGTTAACAAAAGCAGGTAGTTTTTTCAAATACAAAACTATACACCTACATAATTTCACCTGTGAGAAATGGAATTTATTTAACGTTTTCAGGATATAGGCCCAGATGCATGAAGCTAAAAACCGCTCGCAAATGGGCAGATTCTCAGAATCTGCCCCTTTGCGACCGGTATTTTTGCATTTGGGATGCATCATCCCAAATGCAAAAATCGCAATTTAAGAAATCACAAAATTGCGATTACCTACATTGCTATTGCATTTAAGGAATCTCAAATTGAGATTCCTTAAATGCAATGGATTAAAGTAAAAAAATTTGCGATTTCGCTAATAGGGGGCGCAAATTACCATGAAGATGAACTTCATGGTAATTTGCAAAAACTTTGAAAAATGCACTAAAGTGCATTTTTCAAAATTCAATTTTGAACAACAAACATGCCCTTAGGGCATGTGTGTGTGCAAGATGTACCCATATGCAGATTTCAGGGGTGCAACAGGGTGTCCTTTTGACACCCTGGCACCCTTGAAATTGCAATCTCAATTTGCGACTCTCTAATTGAGAATCGCAAATTGAGATTGTCTTCCCATTCATTCCTATGGGCCTCTAGGCCCAAAGGAATGAATGGGGAGGTATTCCTTAATTGCGACTCACAATTTGCGACTCGCAATTAAGGAATTTTAAGAAATCGCTATTCTTTAAGCAAGATCTTCATGCATAGCATTTTGCTGTTCCTTATTAGTGAATCCTTATTTTTCGCTAATAAGGAATCGCAAAATGGGTGCTTGATGCATCTGGGGGTATGACTGTAAAGCTGTGACAGGCGCGCATTTCTGGAAGTAGTCAGAACTCTTTACTCGTGCAAGGTTAAATTGCACGTGGTTCTTTTCTCTTTGACATTTTACAGCATTGCCTCAACTAAGCAACACGTTCTCTTTCCAAGGGCAGTATTTTCTTTCTGCCACAGCCTCACTGACAAAAATCCTCGGTCAATTAACACACTTGAATTACTAGTTGATTGACTAAATAACATTTATATAAGGTACTTTACTTTAAACATCTTTTGGCAACAGAGTGCACATTGTTTCAAGAAATTCATGGGGTGGGAGTTTGATGAATAACATAGATAGAGGGAAAGAATATAAGAATGACAATTTAACCATGTGTGAGTACAATTCCATACCCTGGCTGGACTACTAAAACATAAATTACATGAGAATAGTGGTATCCAAAGAACACAACGAATCTTGTTTTCAAGATTATTTGCGGATGCAAGTTTGACTTAAATGCGTGAGCTGGCTTAGGGGTAGGCGTGAAGTGGTCATTAGAGGATTAGGAATACAGTGATGGTTTGTGAAAAACCACAAATCCACACATTTAGTTGTTTAACCATCTCATCTCTTACCACTTTCACCTCGGAAAAGGATAGGCATTTACTCAGTTCAAGGTCAGGAGCAAATTACTTTTCTGGTTGGGAAATGCGAAGGTAGCACACCCCAATATTGGTGTATAGGAATGGGTTTCTACACAGTGAAATCTACTTTGGGTGTAGAGAAAAAGTTGGCGTTAGCAAAAAATCATTGTTTTCACATGAAAAAGATGCACATATACTCTTGCATGCAAAAATCTGTTTAAAAAAGTTTGGCAAGGAGAACACATGGAAATATTCAACAGTTGTGGGTAAATCCGGAAAACTTATTTTTCTTTTCTTTCATAAAGTGTTTAGTTTGCACCTATGCTATGTCAGAAACATGCGGGTAGAGATTTAGGTCTCATAGGGCCATATTATCAAGAACGGTTTTAGCGGCAGGAATCTACCTTCAAAATACATGTTTGGACCAGACAAATGATTTGACATATAAGCACGAATATTCCCATAAAACACTGATATACCCATGAGATATGGCCGTGCTGTATAAAGAGGGTAAAAATCCCTTGCTATTAAATTCTGGGTTACTTAAAGGTTCATGAATCAGATTATTTAAGAGCCACTAATAAAAAGACTATAAGCACCCAAAAAACGTCTTGTAGTGTGATCTCGAATAACAACAAACTAAATGCTATTGTTGCACGAGGAAGCAGGTAAAATAGTAAGAAAGGAAAGAGATATTATTTTGGGCAGAGTTGCATAACGTTTGTTTGCAACTCTTGATTGGGCAGCGTTGGACTTGGTCCTTTTGGCAGGTTCACCCCTGTACATTTTGCCTTAAGCTCTGACATAGTGGTAGTGATTTTAGGTCTCAGGGCACTTTATCACTGTGGCCCAGTGTAAAGTGCGTGCACGCTCTGAGTGCATGTGGTGAGATTGGGCTGCCCTTCCATAGGAATGCATGGGGGATATGTGTGTCCATGGCAATTCCTGGTATGAGAGGAGTACAGGGGCAAGTTTAGTATGTATGAATTTGTGAGGATAAATGCTGCGCAATAGTGTGCACAGAGTTATGGTGACTGGTGGAGAAATGCCACTTTTAGAAGCTGGCATTTCTGTGTACAGTGTATCTGCCTGCCTGATGGGAATTGCATGTCTGGCTTGTGATTGACAGGAGCTGAGAGGTGTGGGTGGCTTCAGGAGACAGGAGGAGTCAGCCCACTGGTGAATAGAGAGATCTGCATGCAGATGGGAGGGAGGAGTTGCACCTGGGACCTGAATAGGACTGTGCCTTCCCTCTGCAATGCCGGCTCCGTTCCCTGTGGTGCATCTGATCCCTGAGCCCCCACTGTTGTAATTTGACAGCTATTAGATTGAGCATTAGCGGAAGACATCTTAGTTCTAGCCGCTATCTTGACATTTAGCGGACTCCATTTTGTATTCATGGCAGCCATTTTGTCTGCTACATGCTGCCTCGTGCCCAGGGCCGGACTGGCTACCGGGCAGTTTGGAATGCTGCCAAGCTGCTGGAAGATTTTACTGCAGTGGGGGCTGATTTCATACATGGAGACCTGCGTGTACTTCAAAATAATAAAAACAAAACGAATTTCGTTTAGTACACGCAGGTCCCCATCAACGAAATTACCCTCCAGCTAAGAAGCATTCCAAACTGCCCTGTAGCCAGTCCGGCCCTGCTCGTGCCGACCATGTGCTTTGTCCTATCTTCCCGTTCATGGTGCTTAAATCGGCCCAGCAACAAGCTATATTTAGCATCCCCTACTTTGCCGCTGACCGTTAGAGTTCACATCTGGTAGTGATTAGCTCTAGATTGGAATGTGTTTGTCAAGCCCCCAAGACTGTTAGCAACTCCCACTGATCGATTGTGCCTCTCGATATTACCTCATATGTACATAAAATGTGCTCTTGTGCTTTGTACCGCCTTCTTGTGAGCCCCTGTGCGGGTATAAATAAACCATGCTTTCTTAGCTCGTGGTGCTACTTCTTGCAACACCGAAGGGTACTGTTTGAACTGTGGCACCACCTCATGAGGTGTAATAAATGTTCCGTTTTCTATTTCCAGTTTCTGTGCCAACTTCTTTCTATTTGATCTGAGGACTTCGTGCAGAGAAGGGCGAACCCCTTGCACTAGCGGGTCTGGCTGAGGCCTGACACGACACCACCTGACAAAGGAGAGAGGAGCTGAGAAAAACAAAGTGCTCCAAAGCTCCTCTAAACCAGTCCTAACTGGTATCCCCAAGCCCTGTGCTGTGACACAAAGGGATTTGGTAGTATAAATATAGGGGCTGTGACCCTCACTAGCTGAAGGGTCACAGAGATACTCAGTTAAGAGTATGTTCATAAATGAACAAGAGCAGGGAGATGATGGAGGGTCAGGATCACGTTCTACCATCTGATTACCAAGAAGAGCATTTTGATAGCATGAAGGTCCTATATGGCCCCACCAGAGAGAATCTGAAAATATGCTTAAAATCCCTCACTTTTTGCCATGTATAATCAGCAAATGAAATCCCACAGATTCCCTGAATCCCGGGTTTATAGGCCCAAGCCAAAGGCCAAAGGCCACCGCCTTATGTTAACAAAATCCACTGGGCCTAAATAATTTTAAACGTGCAATTCTGATGTGCTGAACACAGCGAGGTAACTTGAGCAACCCTGGAAAAGTACAGTAGCCTTTCACAAGCGCCATTGCAAGACACTCCCCACACGCACGTACACAGGATCAGCTGATACAGATGGTACATCTTGCCACATTGTTTTGAAAAATAGCTTGCTCAAATCAAAACCCGCAATATCTTGTGATATTAGCACATGTCCCAGGCCCCACTCTCACATATACTTTTTTAGAGAGATGTTCGTGTTCAGATGATTATTTGTTTATATCTTGTGGTCAAACCTGACCGTTTGTTTATATTCTGTGGTCAACCATGGCTGTTTGTTTATATCTTGGGGGTCAAACATGGCCAACCATCCGATTAACCCATTTGACCAGTTCCGTGTTCTTGGACCTGTGGTCAGCCACCTTAACCAAAAATGCGTCAGCAAAGACGTCAGAATAGAACCATAGTTCCGTATTTCCAGGTATATTAGATCCAGCATGTCAAATTTGAAGCCAGAACTCTTCTGCTGGGTGCTCCGGCCAGCCATTTATCTGATTTGGGACTGTCAAGCCTACTCGCTCAGGTGATGCCCTCCCAAGCTAGATAAGATCTTTGCCTTTTTAAATCTCCGACTATGCTCGGTATTTTTGATCCACACCCAATTCCTTGCATTTAAGGTTTCTTTAAATAATTAGATCATGTTTGGCTAGTCTACCTAGTTAGGTGCCTCCGGGCACTGAATTTTTTATAGAAATGTGTTTTTCATTCCCTAATTAATTTCAATTGTGCCTTTTTAATAATCCTGGCCCCTCGCATTCTGGGTCTCTTTAGAATGTTTAACCTGCATGAACAATTCTCTTCAGGAAGGCTTGTTTCAAGTTCTCTATATTTTCATAGAATGTATTCTGCGTCTTTCTGAGTCTCTAGCTGATTTAAATGTGATTTTTAATGGATCCTCACTCCAGCTTGCCTTATAGTTCTCATCAGAAAGGCTTGATTCTAGGCACTATGATCTTATAACAAATGTCCTCCATGTCTTTGGATCTCTAGCAGTTTTCTATTATGCCTTTTTAAGAGTTACTCATTTCTGCTTGCCTTGCAGCATTTAAATGGCTTTTTACTTAGTTGTATGAAATGATATGCATTTATTGTTTTGCTAAAAGATACGCATTTATTGGTCCACTTGTGAATTAATAATAAACGTGTCACTTCAACATGAGTTTTCGTCATCCATTACCTTTGTTCCTTGTCTCTCAGTGAAGTGTTGCGCCGGTGACCCAGGGCTACTGTCGGTGGCCTGTGACTCACAGTTGACGTGACCACATCCAAAAGGGGCTCTAGCTTCCCCTTTATCAGCTGGCGACCACCGAAAATTAATCGTACCTCCATTCTGCGGTGGATCTGCTGCACATCCACGAGCCACCTCCGGGAGAGTCCCACCTCCGCCTATTACAGACCACGGGTAAGACAAGGTTTTTTTCCCCTTGAATTTCCTTGGTCTTTGCTACCTGGGTGTGTGGCTGACTCTTTTGGGCCGGCTCTGGCTGAGCGGCTGACCCCCTGCGGCACTACCTCTGGTCACGATTGAAACCCTCTGTCTTTGTGTGGTCACGAGTTGGCCCTTCCTTGTCGGATGCCCTTGTCGGATGCCACTGTCAGCATTCTTGTTACATATCGGTTACGAATAACAGTCACTTTTCCTGTGCATCTTGTGGCTTTGGGTGCCGTGGTTTTCCTGTTTGCCCTGCCGGTTCCAGTCTGGAGGGGATGGTTCTAGGTTCAAAGGTTCTAGGTTTATGATCCCTCACCAGTTCAACTCTGTGTGCAGGGTGCCCCTCGGAGTTTTACTCTCCGGGGCCTAGGTTTATGATCCTTCACCAGTTCAACTCTGTGTGCAGGGTGCCCCTCGGAGTTTCACTCTCCTTGGTCTAAGGTTATGATCCCTCACTAGTTCAAGTCTGTGTGAAGGGTGCCCCTCGGAGTTTCACTCTCCGGGGTCGGAGTTCACCTCTCCATTTCCTGTGTGTCCTATAGGTCAATGGGCACTGTAGTTCTCTACCTTGCATTATAGCTTACCGTTACATTGCATACTGTTTTCTTTTTCTTCCATTGTATGGTATATTTAGCTTTGTATGGTGTATTTTTAATATTGCATAGTTATATTGCATATTGTGCTCTGCCATAACTATTGCATATTCTGCGTATTGCATATTGTGCTCTGCCTTACATTCCTTGGTCTCTGTTTATTATTCATTTTCATATTCCTTGCTGCCCATTCTTCTCTCTCTCGCAGTTCTTTTTTCACCTTCTGCCACCTGGTTCCTGCCTGTGACTTCCCTCAGAGGCCTGCCCCCCACGCCTTCTTCCATGAAGGCTGCCTTCACGTCCTACACCTTTTTTCTTTATTTTCCTCACAATATATTATTGCAAGGTTTGGGTGTCCTTCTCTATTTTTCAGTTCCACTTTGTATTCAGCATTACCGTCGGCCTTTGACAGCTTGCCCTGCGCTCGCACAGAAAGAGGAAGTCACTTGTGCTATTTGCAGAACATATCCTTCCACTGTCACACACTTCCTACCCTGGCGCCTCTCCTCTCTCTCGTCCACGGAACATGCTGAGGAGCCCCCTCGCACACCCACCCCTTCTTGATCTATACTTTCCTCCCATTTATACACTCTCTCCACATCTCTCTCTTTTCTCTATCTCTCTACACTTGCATTTCCACACTACACCCTCTCCCCACCACCCCCTGCCTTTGTCCCGGCTCTTGCCCTCCAGCACTTTTGCCTTCCAACTAGCTCTCCTGTTCCTTTTTCATCGTGCTCCACCGGGTCTCTTGCGTTAGTGAGATTTCATATCTAGGTCCTTGGTTTTTCATTCAGGATGCATCCTTTATATCTGATCAGTATTTATTGTTTCATATCCATTTTTTGTTGATTATTGATTGTTTTTGTTTTCTGTTTTTTGTTCATTTGCCTTGTTCTATGTGAAGTGTGTGCTTTGGAATTGCCTCAGTGTGCTTTTGATAAGATCAGCGCCTCTTTCCCCATTGCTCCCTTTGCCCAGCCGCACCTCCTGTCCTTCATCACTGTTCCTACAGTTGTCTGGGTTGCATGCTTACTACTCTTTTCCGATTTCCTTTTATTGCTGCCCTGCTAGGTAGCTACGTGTAGCCTTCGCATTACTCACAGACTCTAAATGCCTCGCATTTACACCCGCCCCACCCACTTTTTGTCTATCATTTGCTCGTGCAATTGATTGCCAAAAGGGGGGAACTGGTATTTCTACTCCCCCTTGTCTCACTCTTTGCACCCCCTATACCAGTTATGCTCTACCTCCCCTTATATCTGTGATGTCCAACGCCCACCCACGCATTATCAATTGCACCATCCAGTTTGTTCACAGCATTCCTCACGTCGTCCATAATACCACTACTAGCGAATTCACTCAGCTTGATGACGGACTCCGCAATATACTAACCACCGCTTGGGCAATTCTGGGGGTCACTTTCACCCCAAACACTAAGCTTTGCATCTCTACACTTTTCTTGACCGACATATACGACGCCCTCCCAGATATATCTCTCACCCCACCATCTCCAGACACTACTCGCCCTCACCTGCTATACACCGACAACGCCTCTAATTCCTCCACCCTATCTGTCCCCCCCCTCTCCCCCGTGAATACCTAGGTTACCCTAACCATCCTGCCAACTCACCCATTTTTATCACTGACGAGGATTTCTCAGTGGATTCCATACAGTCAGTTGTTTCATCTGAAACAGCTTCCATCCCACCTCTGGAAGGTGTAGGTCCTGACTCCCCTACACCCTCAATCTCCGACGCCTATTCTTTCCACTCACAGTCTGAGAACGATACAACACCTCTCTTAAGAGCACTGTTGTCCGACTACTTGCGAGACCCCGTAGGCCCTGCATCCCTGCCCGACCTTGAGAGCCCACCCCACTGTTCCAAATTCATATAAAGGAATGAATGGTAATCCCCATGACAATATCACCATATTCCTGATCAACGATAACGCTGTGGGCATCTCGGATGGACGCCCGTCTTGCTTCATTCACGTGACGCCTCTCATTAGCACGGTCCTTTTCACAATACTTCAAGCACTTAATATTGAGTATAGCCATACCAGACAGATCACTCTATCTATCGCACTAGCATTTTCATGCCCCCTTGAGCCAGCTCACAACACCTTGAAACACAAACGCAAATAGTATACCCCCATACATTTGCACAACCCATTCACCACAAGCCCAATGCAAGCGCTCCAGGCAGTGTTCGACAAAAGAATATTAGGCGTGTCATCGCTCAAAACACCGGAGTGGATCCACATATATATCCGTCTATTATCCCCAGACTTATAAATCCCGACCACATTTACTTCTTCCTGGCCCCGAAACCCCATACAGAGTAAGATTATCCTTCCCCTTGCCCGTTATAATCTGGAATTTCCTGACTTTTCAGCTACAGGGATATATAGGGGACCTGACGAATTGGATTTAAGGCTAATACTTATGCATATTGTTTTTTGTGAAGTAGGAGACGAACTTATAAAAGATCGATTCCCCAACTTTCCTGACGTCTAGGGTAGATATACATAGGCAAGACGCACCCACCCCTCCGTGTAAGTGAATACTACCCCTCCTCACTAATACACGGTATTACAATACATTAATACCCCTATGAATATGATATTAATTTCTACTGTGTATAAAGCAACAACTGGGTTCCACATATATTTTATCCTACGACTTGACGGTTGGGAAGACCCAGTAATCCTGACAAGCTTTTGGCCTAGAGACCCACACCAGTCTAAAATAGCTGACGCCTGTTTTGGTGGCCAGCTTCTCTTCCCCGGGTGCACCCCTTTCAAAAACATCGAATTACTAAACCGCATATATGACCGTGTCCTTGTGGGTGTAGAAGACAAACTCATACCTGATCTTTAGGACAGCATAGACAACACCACCCCCCCATTGAAGGATTTATCTTGCGTTCACACAAATATCTCATTATGGCGACACCTCTGCAACATGTTCTGAAAACATTCAGTGGACAGGAATGACACATACTGAAACATTGTAGGGAGCTTCATAAGCTGACCAAAAACATGAGTTATCCATGGCCCTCAGAAGGAAGCTTTGAAAAGAGATGCTAGAGAATGCCACCACCTTCCTAGACACCAAATAATCCGACACCAAGTTACAAAAAAGGAAGGCCACCTTAGATCTCTGGCGTATCTTTAAAGACAATACGAAAGAGCACACCGCTACAATGGCCACCGCCCCTTCGGCGCCCCCACCATACCAGGCCAATGGCATGTATCCCGCAATAGTGTCCGCCCAAACTGAAGAACCAGACCTACACTGTACCACTAATGACATGACAGCTGCTGGATACAATAAACTCCCAGCTGAGTTATCTGCCTTGTCAGACCCCACTTCACCTGCTGCAGAATGCAGTTCAGCTTCACCTGCACCACCCGGCACCAGCAGTGGACCGACAATGCCTGTCACATCGCCACCCTCTGTCCTCACCCTGCCTGCACCACCTGTCACTAGTGGTAGTTCAACACTGCACGCCACAGTGCCCGGATTACCAGGACAAATAAACGCGCAATTTACGCTACAACTCACCCCCACTTCCACTATTGTCCCAACTGCCGAGGAAGAAAATGAAGGTTTGGACAGCGAGTCCCTCTCATCAAACATTTCACGCACGTCATCTCACCACTCATTCTCAGCGTCTCACCATGCACAACCCCATTACCCCAATCTCAATGGCCTCCGGGACGCAAAAGCCCCGCCACCACAGGAGCAACAGATAGCCCCCCAAACGCAGTTGCCATTTTGCAGCACAAACACAGACCGAGTACTCACATTTTCGACCATCCAACAACTGCATAGGGACAGGGAACAGCAGACCCCCCAGCGGCCAGTCCACTACGACAATTGGAGGCCCCCCACAGACTTTAACAAACATCTAGAGTACAGTCCGACCGAATACAATAGTACAGACATATTCGGCAGACCGATGTTACCCAACCCCGATACAGATTCTCTACTTCCCTCACTTTGACGCATGTCACTAAAAATAGAACAAATACATGAAAGAATAACTGAAACACTCAAAAATGCCGCCCCTGATCAATCAAATAGGCAAGCCTCAATAAGCTCTCCCCAGCTACATAGAGTACAGGCAGTTCCTTTTAGGAATACTGAAGGGAATGAAGAATGGGGCCATAATGCACAGCCAGCAGCTCGTACCCCGTCCACACCTTTGCTGAGCACAGATCCCTTTCGGGATATGGGAGAGAATGAAGGACTGTGCCACAGTGCCTGCTTCCCTTGCCTTCAGACAGGTGCGCCGGAACAAACACATACAACTACCACGATAACACAGGTCCGCTCCACACAACGAGAGCCACCGCCACAACATACTGCACCTGTGGTGGATCCGTTTGCCCCACCATCCGCCACAGCCATGGTAGATTCATCCAGCCAGCCACGCGCCACAAATATGAAAAACCCATTCTACCCACAACATCAGGAATTCCGAAGTACAGGGGATACGGGGGGAAATGGAGGACTAGGACAACAGAGTTAGAAGGCCTCAGGATATTGGGAACACACGGGCGTCCAGACGGCATGATATATTATGGAGTGGAGTGGTGTGGCTCACTGGTTAGAGGAGGCAGACCCGGAAGCAGAAGTCGGCCCGGGACCAGGGCTCGATTCCCGACGTGGCAGGGTCGTGGACCAGGGTCAGCAGACTCGATAATTCTCGCCTCAGTGCCTACTCTAACCAGGGGTCCCACTCGGCAACTCTGGGCATTAGCTTGCCTGATCTCCACAACGGCCCCATCAATGCCGGGGATGCCTGGCTCTACCTTGGGGATTCCCAGCAGGGACCATCCCACAGGGAAAGCCAGGACGGGTTCCCCAGCGGTATACAGCGCCAGGACGCCGGCTGGCAACAGTGCGCTTTACAAGTATACACATTACATTACATTACATTATATTATGTCTCTGGTACTGCTTCCATACACAACACCCGAGCCAGGATGGGTGACGGCATGTTCCTCAGCAGACCATGTGCACTGCGAAACAATAGTCTAACACCCAACGAGATAGTGATACTAGGCGAAGGTTCTGATTATGCTGTTAACCCCTTTACAGACGATTTAGCAGGTTGGACAGAGTCCTTGGCCCCACAGATGATCCCATGGCCAAGAGAAGGGTCCTTCGAGCCGCAAAATATGGCCACAGCAGTAGAATGCATCTTGCAGGGGGCAGGAGATGAGGATTGGGATTACGCCTATATGAGGGGCAGTTTAAAGGTTTGGCAGAAATATGCCAGACAACACGACCTCACAAGGCCAAAAGATCCAGATGCAGGAGTTACACGTCAGATGCCACTCTTATACAAAAAAGCCACTGACTCCCCCGGTTTACAACTGCTGGTCTTACGCGGAGAAAGAACACATTAAGAGAGCCTCCCACCCCTAGCGGAGGGTGCTAGCAAATGTATAGTGGCCCTAGAAAAGAATACTACAGGCACCAACATAGGGATAGGCGATATGAAAAGTTTGCTCATCTCCCTCAGGGGAGGGGAAGCGGAAGACATTTTCAAAAGTGTCAGTAGAGGGCTAATAACTATGAACGACTCCCAATACGATGGAGACCATTTTGATAAAATAAGGTCAGCATTCTGGGCCAAATTACGAACAAAATTCCCGGATGTCCCCGATATTGGGTCTCTCATGTCACAGACAATGGAAACAAATGAGGACCTGATTAACTTTATTTCCAGGATGAAAGAAAAATGGCATCAGGAGCTAGGAGACTCGTGGAATGCGACTGGGGGGAATAGCAGGTTTTTTTTACCACATGGTCAAGAGAGGGCTACCAGAAGAAGTACAGGAGAAATTAGATGGGGTAGTAGCGATGGAGGCAAAACCATGGCCTGAGATCCAAGATCACATCATACATTTCTGCAAAAAGAAAATAGAACAGGAAAAGAGTAGACAGCTAGCTATAGAGAATGCAGCTGCAAAATTGGTGCAACAGAAACTTAATAAGAAAAAAGACACCCTTGACACCGTCATGTTGGCGGCACCTGTCAGTCAAATGACAGCCGTCACCACATTTCCTCAGAATGCCCTAAATGCACTAACAACTAATACACAGCCAGACCCCCAGCAGATGCAGGCGCAGCCGGCCATACAATATGCACAGGCACAGCCCCAACAGCAAACACATCCAGCAGTGCAATACGTGCAGACCCCACCCCAGCAGCCTGTGCAGTATGTACAGACTCAACCCCAGCCTACCGTGCAGTACGTGCAACAACAGCCCCCAGTACAATACATAGCACTGCAACCTGCCTTTGGTAATGACCAACAACAGTATTACAGCAATAACAGGAACAATACTAACCAAAACACAGGCATGCAGAGAAGAGGTAATGGAATGGGACAACAAAGGGTCCAACTGCTAAAGAGGTCGCACACTTTCTTTTGTTGTCACAAGGTGGGCCATATTCAGAAAGATTGCCGCACTAGACTTCGAGACCAAGGCCAGCAATCTATGGGTCCCACCCAACAAGCATCACCACAATTCCAACAACAGCAACAGCCAATGTACCCTCAGCAACCCCAGATACTGTACGCCTATGCCCAACCTGCCCCTCAGCAAAACATGCAGCAAGAACAGATTGCCCAAACTCCACAGTCGCCCCAATAGATGCAAGCCCCGATGCAACAGCAGCATCAGACACCCACCTACCAAGTGATGCCCCAAGCCCAAAATACTACACCCCAAGGAGGAGTGGTGATTACCCCCAACAATTAGTTCACACAAGGCACTATCCAACAAAACCAAGCAGGGGGATACACTTGCTAGGACAGCCCACGGACAACTCTTGTGTGCCCAGTTTTATCATGCATCATGAGCGGTGAAGATGACCCCACCATCCTGGTCACGAGAAATACCAGAACATATATCTTCCTCATTGACACAGGTGCCACGTACTCTTACATTACAGGCGGACCTCTGCCTATTTCTGATCAAGTAGAGGACACACAGGGATTCTCGGGGGCAATAGCAAGGGTCTCTTTCACCTAGCCAGTACCCATATAAATAGGAGACCGGGTGCTGGAGCAACAACTACTTTACTCGCCACATTCTCTAGTGAACCTTTTAGGGCGAGACCTCATGGCAAAACTGAACATGACCATTCACTTCCGTGAGAATGGAACAATGATTTGTTCTATACCAGGCACACCCCTGCAAGGATGATGGCACTCACTGTTGACTCTTCCTTGAAGGATCAAATAAGAGCTCGCCCTGTGGATGAGCAAGCATTCTCCGGTGCGGTACATATCATTGTAGCCAACACACCAGAACTGCAAACGCGCACTGTCCAGCTCCCAAAGGAATTTCTCTTTTGCCCACAGTCCCAGGACTCCCAGATATCAGACAAAAGCATGATCCTAGGCATACACGCTCTCGAAATAACACCTACATAAGGGGCATTCATTGCAGGAGATGACAATATGTGCACCTGGGCCTGTGTAATTTTTATCTAGCCCGGACAATTAGTGCGTAGCATTTCAGTTGGACAGCTCTTTGGCGATCTAGACGAATATTCCAAAACAGAGATCGTCTACATGAATGACGTACCCCTCTCAGTCACAGTAGAAAAGAGAACACCCACTGCCCCACCACAGTATGATTCTGTGCGTGAAGCAGACTTGGCTCAAGTCCCGCCGCATCTGTGGACTACTGGCCCCAATGATGTATGCCTTATTCGCTCTGCCACTCCCTTTAAGATAACATTGAAACCAGGCGCAATATTACCCAGAATAAAACAGTATCCACTTTCTAAGGAAGCAGAGGAGGGCATTGCCCCTACCATACAGGCCTTGCTGGATCAGGGGGTTACATACCCCTGTATTTCTTGTTGTAATACCTGTCTTTTTCCTGTTCGGAAAGCTAAGACCAATCAATGGCGTCTAGTACACGACCTTCGCTCGATCAATAACATAGTAGTTGTCACGACTACTGTGGCTATAACATACAATGTTAGCACAAGAGTTAAGGTACGACCCCATTTCAAAGAGAAGGCTAGATACCCGCGATGGAGAAGGAGATACATAGTATCTTCCTTAATTTTAAAACAATGCTTGTCCGTGTTGAGGAAACCCAGGACGTTAAATGGCGGAACAGAATGGCCACAGTTGAGGTCAGGTTGCCGCTCTAGCGTCTCAGGGCACGAGAGCGGCAGAGTTAACGAGATGCGCGTTCCACAGGTGAACTGCGCACTTCAACTGTAACCGTTCCTGAGTGAAGAAGTGTTCTATCTTCACAATTGGAACTCGAAGCTGTTTCAGGATTAAAAATCACAGCTCCAGTTTTAATGCACCCAGACCCAGAACAGGCCTTCTACGTGGAAACCGATGCTTCAGACTTTGCAACCGGTGGTATATTGTCTCAAAGAAACAAACAAACGGAACAACTCCACCCTGTGGCCTATTGTTCAAGGAAGCTGTCTGATACCGAAGTCAACTATTCCATAGCCGAAAAAGAATTGTTAGCGGTTAAAGAAGCTTTCCAAGACTGGCGTCATTATCTTTTGGGAGCTAAATATTGTGTAACAGTATTTACAGATCACCGAAACTTACAGTCCTTAAAATCTGCCAAAACCCTTACCCCTCGTCAACTTAGATGGTCCTTGTATTTTTCAGAATTCAACTTTGTGATAACATACAAACCGGGAGCCCAAAATGGAAAAGCTGATGCTTTATCCAGGATGAATTCATGTGATGAAGTGAGAACTCCACTGAAAGAATCAATTATTCCTTCGAACAAAATCATCGGAGCTATCCACTTGGAGGAATTCACAATGGAAATCCAAAAAGCCTTTTCTGATAAAAATTTAAAATAATGGGTCGAGCAGGACGACAAGAGAACTGTGACTGATGGTCTTACATACTTCGAGGGAAAATTGTATCTTCCAACTCAAGAAATGCAGGAGAAGGCCATGAGAGGTGTCATGATGATCGGCTAGCAGGGCATAAAGGTGTGAAGAAAACGTTGGAGTTAATCAGGAGAAATTTTTGGTGGCCTGGCATGCGGCTCAGGTGGGACAGTATGTTTCAACTTGTGAGATATGTATCAAAGGGAAAAATAATCGGCAAGCTCTACAGGGGTCGTTACATCCCCTGCCCAATGCACCACATCCTTGGCATACCGTGACATTAGATTTAATTGTAGACCTACCCTCCAGGCAGGGCAATACAGTCATATTGGTGTTTGTAGACTCCTTTTCTAAAATGAGTCATTTAATTTCATTAAAATCTGTGCCTACTGCCCCTCAACTTGTACAGCTATTTAATCAACACATAATTCGTGCACATGGAGTCCCTCAGATAATCATATCTGATAGAGGAACACAATTTTTATCAACATTTTGGAAGAAAATCATGCACAATTTAGGCATAGACACACGATAATCTACCAGTTACCATCCTGAAACAGACGGTCAAACAGAGAGAGTGAACCAGGAATTGGAACAATATTTGCGTCTCTATCTGCTGGAACAGGATGGAAACTGGTCAGACTTGCTATGGACGGATGAATTTGCTTACAATAATGCCCTTCATGATTCTACTGGGTATTCACCATTTTATTTTAATTCAGGCAGACATCCTAGTCTTATAATAGGTAAACAGGATGCGACTGTGCCAGCCATCACCAATGTAATGACAGAGTTAGAAACTTCCTATGAAAAAGCCCAGAGAAACGTATTAA
The DNA here is from genome assembly GCF_964261635.1 of Lissotriton helveticus. Classification (NCBI taxonomy): domain Eukaryota; kingdom Metazoa; phylum Chordata; class Amphibia; order Caudata; family Salamandridae; genus Lissotriton; species Lissotriton helveticus. The sequence continues at coordinate 533,133,672 of NC_136067.1, forward strand.
AAGCAAAAGAATCCTACAAAAAACAAGCAGATAAGAAAAGAAGAGTGGGAGCTAGTTTCAAGGTGGGGGATCAGGTGCGGTTGTCCACCAAACATCTAAGGCTCAAAGGGAATAGGAAATTCCAACCCAGGTTTAATGGTCCCTTCAAGGTTTTAAAGATAATAAACCCAGTGGTGGTGAAATTGCAACTTCCCAAGTCATTAAAGGTTCATTCAGCTTTTCATATCTCCCTCCTAAAGAAAAATCCAGTGAATGCAAGGCTCAGAAACACTCCTATGCCAGTAAATGCAGAGTCAGGTGATGAGTTTGAGGTCAGCAAGATACTAGATTCCAGAATTTCCAGAAACAGGTTATTTTATTTGGTGGATTGGAAGGGGTTTGGTCCTGAGGAAAGATCGTGGGAACCCTCCTCTAACGTGCATGCACCAAGATTAATAAAAAACTTTCATAAGGCTTACCCTAAGAAACCCAAATTGGGGGACCCCTTTTTGGAGGGAGGTACTGTCACGACTAAGGTACAACCCCATTTCAAAGAGAAGGATAGATACCCGCGATGGAGAAGGAGACACATAGTATCTTCCTTAATTTTAAAACAATGCTTGTCCGTGTTGAAGAAACTCAGGACGTTAAATGGCGGAACAGAATGGCCACAGTTGAGGTCAGGTTGCCGTTCTAGCGTCTCAGGGCACGAGAGCGGCAGAGTTAACGAGATGCGCTTTCCACAGGTGAACTGCGCACTTCAACTGTAACCGTTCCTGAGTGAAGAAGTATTCTATCTTCACAATTGGAACTGAAAGCTGTTTCAGGATTAGAAGATTCTGAAAGATTTCGAGAAAGAATTACGCATGCGCAACGTGGGATTCACAGTGTCCGAAGGTAGAAAATCATTTTCGAGTGAAGTAACCGGGAAGCTGCTTGTCGTCGTTCAACTGTAGGAAATACCTGGACATTGAACTGAAAAGCAATATTTAGTTTGTTACGCTGGAAGCATAATTTGTCTCTACAGACTTTTGTTATCAGTTTAGTTTACTCATAGCTAGGGCTTCTTTCATTCGGGGAGACATCAAATTCTCCACACCTGAAGTTCCAGTTGAAGCAATTCAAGGCCTACTTATAACAGCACCAGGTAATGAGTGGAACCAAATGGGGTTGAGGGTGCAACAGTAGAGTTACAGAGTTTTTGACTGTTATTGTGTTTGTTGCAGGATCTGTTATAAGAACATACTTACCATAAGAGAGAAGCAATAGCCTAGGTCCTAAGGGGTAAGAAACATTAGCAAAAGCATGACAGGTTTTGGGTATGATTTGAACAAGGTTCTTTGTTATATTATGTCTTTTTTCTAGGTGCACACTACAATAACCCCCAAGACCACTGCCGAAGAAGCCGCGACGCTTCAGAACAGAGGCTGTCTCTCTTTTCTTTTCCACTTCCCCTTTCCCCCCTGCTTTAGACATCACTTTGATTTTACTTTCGAGTGGTGGTTGAGGCAGAGGGGCATTGGGACCATCGTCGGCTCCTGTGGATATCCTTGGCACCTTGACAGTGGTATCAGAGTTTCCCATCGTCCCAGACCCTTCTGTCATCCTCACAAATGTTCCCCCGAATGCACAATACTTTTCCGTCATCGACCTGAAAAATGCGTTTTTCAGTGTACCCCTTCACCCAGACAGTCAGTACCTATTGGCTTTCTCGTTCCGCGGGGTGTAAAGGACTTACAGGCGATTGGCTCAGGGGTACTGTGAGTCCCCTAGCGTCTTCAACAGAGTTGTCAAAGAAGACTTATCACATTTTCAATGTGACAGCACTTTGCTGCAATATGTCGACGACATTTTGCTCTGCAGCACCTCAGAACAACAGTGCAGAAGAGACACCATCTCTCTGCTTACCACCCTAGCACACAGGGGCTATAAAGTGGACAAAAACAAACTTCAGTACTGCCAAACAGAGGTACACTATCTAGGCCAGGTACTATCATCATCAGGGAGACGAGTCACGCCAGGCAGAGTTGAGGCCATAAAAAGCACCCCAGAGCCCCAAACTGTAAAAGAAATGCAGAAATTCCTTGGACTTGTCAATTATGTCCGTCAATGGGTCTTCTCCACGATAACTGCCCCGTTGCTGAAAGCAGTTACAGCAGCCAAAGACAGACGTAACAAAATAGAATGGACACCTGAAATGACAGAATCCTTCAAACAGTTAAAAGATTAAATAACAAACGCACCAGTGTTAGGCACACCCGATTACACAAAAGAATTCTACTTGTTCACTCACTGCAATGGTCAGGTTATGACTGCTGTACTTACCCAGAAATACCCCATGGGCCACAAGCCCATTGCCTACTTCAGCAGCATGCTAAACTCAGTCATGAAAGGACATTACCCCTGCGAACAAGCTCTCGCTGCTGCAGCCTCTGCTGTAGAGAAAAGCACTCCCATTGTCATGGGATCCTCGCTGACACTGTACACTGCTATAATTCAGAAAGCCAAGACAACATTAACAACACAAAGAGTGTCAGGTTACGAAGTCATACTGTCATTGCCCTCTCTGAAAGTTGTCAAATGTCACACAGTCAATCCTGCCACGTTCTTTGCCCATCCCATTGCGGCCCCAGACGATGACACCCATGACTGTGCCACATATTCTCCAGATGAGTCAGGAGCAACAAAAGAGGACCCCCTGCCAGACAGCACTGTATATTTTGTCGATGGGTCCTCTACCATTGACCAGGAGACAGGGATTAGGTACACAAGAGCCGCAGTAGTTAGGGCCCAACAGCATGAGTCATCTGATTCCCTAGACATTGTGCAGCAAATTGCATTACCTCCACACTACTCAGCCCAAGCTGCTGAATTAGTGGCACTAATTTCGGCTTTGCACCACGGGGCTGATGACCGCATCACAGTGTACTCAGACTCTGCATATGTCACCACAACGACACACTCAAGCATCCTGCGCTGGAAGAGGTATGGGTTTCTCAAATCAGATGGAACACCTGTGTGCCACAAACAATTGCTGGAAGACTTAATTGAGGCCCTTACACTTCCAACTGAGGTAGCTGTTGTCAAATGTGCAGCGCACACTAACGGACAGGACTTTGTCTCCAGAGGTAACGCTCTGGCAGATTGGGCAGTCAAAGCTGCAGCCAGACCCCCCCTTCCTTTGACTTTACCACATTCTCAAAACACCCCTATCTTACTTGCCCAAGCTGTAGCTCCAGCAGAGCAGACAAACACACATGAAGAAACTGTAGCTCCACTAAAGCAGACAAACACACATGACGATAGTGTGGCTCCAGCACAGCACACAAACACGAACAATGAAAACGTTGACACAAATACTTCCTACCCTATCGACAACAACAAGAGAAAGAGCTATGGAAGAAGAGGGGAGTACAGCAGGACCCTGCTGATTTCATTTACAGGCAGACATTGTCTGGAAAGCCTGTCATGCCACAAGCCTTACTATAGGTGGCACTGGTCCAACTCCACCTTCCCACACATGTCTCCCAAGATAACATGTCCACAACGTTGCAAGCAGACTGGTTCATTCCCAATGCCCACAAACTAATACAACTCTTTGTTAATAAATGCCTTATTTGCCAACAGTATTCACCAAACCCAACCCTCAAAACAGTTGCTTGCACCATCCCCAAACCATCTGGCCGCTTCAAAGAACTCCACCTCGACTATATCAACATGATTGATCGGTGCCAAAATAACCGATATCTCATTGTGGTGGTATGCCCATTCTCGCGCTGGATCGAAGCTGGACCATGCGTGCACTGCGATGCCAAAGCAGCAGCCACATTCCTACTCCGTGACGTCATTTCCCGCTTTGGAATTCCGGACGCCATTAGGACAGACAACGGAAGCCATTTTGCAAATGCCATCTTCTCCTCTCTGACCACAATGCTAGGCATCAGACACAAGCTGACATCCGCTTACCATCCCCAAAGTAACGGCATTTGTGAGCTCCTCAATGGCCTGCTCAAAAACAAAATAAGCAAAATAACCGCCACCATTGGTAAAAAATGGCTCTACTGCCTCCCACTTGCCCTCTTCTCACTAAGAAACTCCCCAAGCTCGGTTCACCACCTCACACCTCACCAGCTTGTCACCGGACAATCCATAAATGTAGCTGTCCCCTCTACCAGGCCCAAAACTGACAGTGAGTCATCTTCTGAGATTGTTAAAGCTGAGCTTTATGATTTTTTGTGCACACTAACACGCGCTGCGCAGTTCCTTTTTGCCCAGGTACCCAAGAGGAATGAGAAGAGCTCCATCGATCCAGAACTTCCACCTATTCGTCCGGGATTCTGATCTTCATCCGGAGGCACGTCAGGCGCTGGAAGGACCCCAAATTTGACGGTCCCTTGGCAGTGACTGATTCATCTCCAACTAACGTCCGGATAGCCGAGAGGAAGGCATGGATTAATCGGAAAGACGTTCGGCTCGACCCTGCGCCTCCGCAGCAACAGACAATGGACTAAGAGAAGAAAGCGACATGCCCATAGTCCCCCTGAATGAGGACTGCGGGTTCCCTACCACTGTCGAAGAAGAAGAAGAAGAAGAAGAAAACACCCACGTGCTGCTCCACGAATACATCAGCCGGGATGCCAAGATATGTATTCTTACTACACTTATGTTATGTATCATTTTTGGAGTGGCACTAGCAACATTTAATTGGTATATCTTTTTTCTTGCTGTAAAAATTTACAATGGTATAGGTAGCAAAAATACCTTAGTATCCACTGTTCAATCCACTGCACCAGCGGTCACACTCAATCAGCAGACAGCAACACACAGCACACTAGGTCCCGAACTCCCGGACAGCAGCACCACTAGCAATGCACGCACCAGTGTGCATCCTGAAAACTCACTCTTCACCCCAGAGGAAAGAAATAGTTAATGGGATAGGTCTGCCAACATCACAGAACGACAACAAGTGTCCCGCCAACGCCTTTCCTGCCACCCTAGAACATGCTGATTCGCTATTGCCCCTTACAGAACAAAGCCCCTTGTCCCCCTCAAGCCTGCAAACAACCAGAGGGCAGGGTACAAAAGATTCCAACATCTTGTAGAGATACAAGAGGGCCTAGGGCCCATACTAGGCCTACAACTGTCAGTGAGAGATCATTCAGTCCACTCCTCCCTGGTAGACAACTCATGATACAGGGACATGACAGCAGTAGGGAAGACAATAACGAACGATTCTTGCTATGTATGTTCATACATCCCCCCACGCAGTAGGAGCTGACAGACTAATTTTTCCTAAAGAAGTCCAACCTCACATTGCCATGTGCCTGTTGCACCTGTACCTTTGCAGCATACAGGGACTGGTCCAAGTAATGGGGGCTGAGATATGGATTGGATTTGTAAATATAACGGAATGGAACAACAATAACGTTATATACAGGCTTACATCTGACAGGTCAGAAATAGAAGAGATGATACAGGGGATGTACAGAAGAAATGCATCTAATATGGATTACAAAACACATACAGGGAGAGGAGGGTCAAAGGGAAAAGATTAAAGCCCTACTACTGGTTCATTTCCCCAGCAACATCATGTGAATCACAAACAAGAACCCAGGAGGTCTATAAGCCATACATTATACTGGCCATACTGACAAATCTTCTACTATGTCAGTTGGTGCTACAGTCACCATATAATAAATTCTGAAGGTCGAACAAAGGAGAACAAAAGAGACATGTGTGGGAAGCCGGAAAGGTAATCTCTAGAAAAATAGTGTCTAGAACAACGATCACAGACTGGTCAACCAAATCCAGTACAGAAACTTTGTTGATAACCATCAAACAAACCAAGTGATCCGTCCTATCATTTGGCCGTCCACACCGTGGCCTGGCGGGTCCCTAGATCATCTAGACCCCACGCCACACAGTAGATCGTAAATACTGGGTGCGGTCCACAGTGAAATGAACCTCCAATTGTTGGCCAGTTTATGATGGTTGGTGAAAAGTGATAAAGACACAGTGCAACATACAGAAAAAGTGGTGAATATAAAATAGGGTAATGTGTCTAAACAACTCTTTAATCGAAACGAGGCACATCCCCTAATTAAAAAACAGGAACAGCGCAAACGACAGTATGGAACAAATGACTGTCGAAAATAGGGCCAACATGTTTCTGCCTACCGGGCAAGACGTCCCTTGGCTTTCATCAGGGCCACTGCTCTTAAAATAGTTGCTACTGTTGTATGTGTGTGAATACAAATAAAACACCCAACTAATCAGTGAAAAGAATATAGATAATAACAGTAGGAACAATACAGCCTGTACCTACATTCAGATACTGATCCTCCTTGTCACTGGATACTCAACGTGATCTAGGAAAACGTATATACATCACTCTTATTAATAACAAAATCCTTTTTGCATGATTCAAACAACCACACATGCTCTTATTCTTATCTTGTACATATAATAACATGAAAGAACTTTATTGCTCATCCGGAATGACAGGGGACTGGACCTCACCTCACCTGGACCGTGCTCAGGTACACGAGGCCCCGCACTGTGGAACAAATGAACGCAACCAGGGGTTCAAGCATCAGAAATCCATACTTGATATAGAATATAAAGATGCCTAATTATATTCCCTGTGCAAGATATCACAAAAGTCTACAGAATAGGATAAGGACAGTGGTAAAGTGCACCCCAATTACTCGACTGATACCCCCTTGACCGATGCTTAAGGGAAACACCTGTCTTATATCATGAAGACACATACTCATCATCAAATAAGCGCAAGTTATCTTAACTTTAAATCATACCAAAGTTGTCAACTTATAAAAGCTACAGTGCAGTGATGCCCCAACTCGCTAGACATCTGCTAACTTGGCATATCGCCTGTACCACTCACCTCCCGGTCGGTGCCACCAAACTAACCTGACGCATGGGTGAGACACCGATCGGAAGAGGTGTGGGTTTAAGTATCCTTGCTGGAAGCTTGGAAGGGGACTACTTTACGTTCGTGTCGTCCCTATCTATTGCCGATTTTCGTCAGGGCTTTGAATGAGGTTTAATATCACCTCTTGACAAAAGCTATGGTGCCAAATAAAAGCGGGATCGCAGTATCAAGCAACTACTCTTCAAACCATGCCGCGATCTAACTTACTGCTGCCATCCGAGACCGGCGTTCGTATCAATGCGCGGGACTACAGAATGGCATCATAAGGGCCCGTTCTGTAGTTCCAAAGGCGCACCTATTCAGAATGGTACTTGTATTGAAAAAAATGCTATTAGCAAGTCTCTTCCAATTAAATTAGAAGCGTCCTCTGTGTTTCATTATGCATAATCACTCATAGCTATTCCTACCCGGCATGTCCCAGTGCTAGGCTTATAGGAAAGGAAATGAATTACAACTAAAACCAGAACTACAGGATGACTCGGAGTTGGCCATCTTTGTAGTTCTGGACCCATGAGAGGCTCTCTAGTTGATGTAATCGGTTGGAAATATATATTACTGGACCCCTGATTTTAACCCTTGGGGCATGATTGAAGCTTAATGTAAGGATGTCCTGAGAAGTTGTAATATCAGACATAATAAACTAAAGCAGTAGGTCTTATAGACACGTTTATAACAGGTGTTACTCTAGCCCCTAACAAGCCACAGTCTGCAGAAAAAGATCGCACATTGCATGTCGCATTTTCATATCTGTTGTAGGAAAACTACAGAGCATGCCACGGTATATGATCATTGAGTCCCGCTGTATCCGAAGAAAGCTTATAGATCCATTTTTGCTCTCTAAGGAATAGGTATTTGGAAACATTTTTCACTTGGGAAGGTATGAAGGGTTTCTCAAAAACCGTCCATGTGAATTCAGATTCACCATGCTGTTTCTCAAGAAAATGTTTGGTTAACTGCGTCATAGATTTTTTGCAGCGGAATGAGCTCTTATGCTTCAACATACGTATTCGCACCTTGCGGGTGGTCATTCCTACATATTGACAGGAGCAAGGGCAGGTCAATAAGTAAATAAGGTGGTCGCTGTTGCAGTTAGTAAAATGAGTTTGTAACCAAGGCCTGTGAGTGCCTATATTTATCTCTGTCGAATGTTTGGTTTGTGGACAGATAGAACAATGGTGGTAAATCCCACAACGTGCCTAAGGTCCTTTTAGGGATCTCTTTGGTGCGCGTGTGTACGAGGCGATCCCTGATACTGGTGGATCTTTTGAAGGCAAACAAAGGCATTGCGATTTACTCATTGCCATGATTTAAAATACGCCAATGCTTTCTGATGATTCTCTGCAGGCTATTGCTTCTGGTGTTAAATGTACTCACAAGAGTGAGTCTATCAGTAGGAGGTTTTGGAACAGGTGGTTCTAGGAGCGCCTCCCGATTGTTATTATGCGCTCGTTTGAGAGACCGCTTGATCAGAGGTTTAGGATAATGTCTCTCCAATAGTTGTGAAGACAGATTGCTAGCATGGTTCATGAAATCATCCTGACTGGCCGTATGGTAAATTATCCCTAAGGGATTTAGGGTGATGACTTTCGTACAAAAGCAACAAGTTTTTCGGCATGGGCTTCTTGTATAGCTCACTCTGCAAGCCTGCAGATGTCACATAGATCGAGAGGTCCAAAAAGGACAATCTCTCTTTGTGGGCCTCAAAGGTGAATCTGAGGAAACTATTCCTACCATTCAACCAAAGATGGAATTCGCTCACTGATTCGAGACTCCCTCTCCACACAACCAACACATCATCGATATAGCGTTTCCACCATATTATCGATGATCGAAAAGGGTTGGTTGGTGTGAGTACGTGCTGTTGCTCGAAATGATGCACGTATAAATTTGCGAGGCTCTGCGCAAAAACGCTGCCCATGCTCGTTCCGGAGGTCTGCAGATAAATGGTGTCCTCGAAACGGAAGTAATTCTCTTTCATGGCCAGTGTAGCCAGAGCCATAATGAATGTTATGGGCGTGATGGTTTCGCAGATATTGTCCCCCAGGATGGATGTAACCACTTCAAGAGTTTCATCCTGGGGGATGGAGGTATACAAAGATTCCACGTCGAAAGAGACCAGCAGGTCTCTTTCGGGGTCGAAGTGGATTTCAGGAAGTACCCTCAATACGTCCTTCATAACTTGCAGGTAGGTGGGCATCCTCTGCACAATGGGTCTCAGAAAGTATTTTATTTATTTTATTTTTGCGGGTTTGTAGAGCGCTAGAATAAACTCCCAAGGGAGTATCTCCGCGCTATCAGACTGCTGAACCTGCAGGAGATCGAATTCCCTGGCTCCAAACTAGTTCTTAGACTGTGTGGTTAGACCTGAAACAAGAACGTCTTCAGCTTTTTCCTGAAGGCCAGATGGTTTTCAAGCTGCCTAAGCTGGAGAGGGAGACCATTCCATATCCTCGGTCCCCTCACAGACAGAGCCTTACCCCCTTGCCTTGCCCGCTTGATCCTAGGAATCGTGAGAAGCATTTGGTCACTGGACCGTAGAGCACGAGAAGGAACATACGGCACAAACTTGTCTGCCAGATAGGAGGGACCCAAACCATGAAGTCCTTTGTGGACCGTACAACAGATCTTAAAAACAACTCTCTGACGGATGGAAAGCCAATGAAGCCTGGCAAGTAGAGGTTTTGAAGGTGTTTTCGGAGGGGCATTTAGAACCAACCTGGCTGCCGTGTTCTGCACAACCTGTAACCTATCCAGGTCCTCCTCATTAGCTGACAGCAAGATGTGGAAAAGTAAATTTTGCCATGTTATATGTGCCTACGTGTTCCCCATGTTATGCCATATGTGCATGATCGATATACATGTATTCCCTTTCTGATCGATTAAAGACGCAATTATAGTTGTGTCCATCTCTAGTATACCAGTTTCCAGTCTTCGTGAATACAACGAATATCAGGCCTATGTAAAGCTACGTTGCCACGTTTTACAGTGTGCACGTTAATTCATTGAATTGTCCCCGTTTCTAGGCCTCAAAAGGGCCCGGACTCAGATTCAGCTCCTGTTTCCTGAACCCTCTCCGAGGAGCGATACAGCCCCCACCTGTATCCCTGACCCTTAGCTTACTTTCATGCCTCGCAGTGCCCGGCTCGGCCTGGCTCTGCCTCTCAGTCTGCCAAGAGTATGTTATGATTCTAGTTATCAGTCCAGCCCTCCTTCTCTGCATTCCTAAGCTACTGAATCGCATCAATAGTTTCCGTCATGGTCTAGCCTTTATGTCTCCATGTAAGAGAAATACTGTATTAATATTCATAGAATATTCCCTGCACCCGCACTACATGTAGAATTATGTATGCACCAGTCTTAGTGTCTGTTAGCCTTTGCCCTGATAACTTTTAGTTTCTATCAACATGTTCTCTAAACACTAGATACTAGATATGCTTAGGTACATGTCGCTCTGAAACTCCAGACTTTAGTCTCCTCTTCTAGCGCAGAAGTCATAGCCCCCCAGTTCTCCCTAGTAACACGTCATTGCCAGTTTGCGCGCACCACTAGGTTAAAGGTCCCAGCTGCTTAGGTAGCCCCCTCCATGTTTCCGCCCCTTTTATGACATATTCTGTTACGTTTGCATCACATGTCTATGTATCCGCCTTGTACACACCTCCTGTTACACCCACTTTATGCCTTATCTTTCGCGACTTGCTACAAACTCCGCCTACTGCTACGCCTATTGTATTGAATGCCATGTAAATGTTTTAACTATATATACTTGTGCACTGTTATTAAAAGCTAGCGCTCCTTTGTCCCTGCCCCAGGCAGCTGCCATCCCATCCCCGTACAGGCTGTCCTGTTCCAGTCCTTTATGCTTAATTAAAGCCTGTATACTCTAGCTACCTCGTATCTTGACTCTTATTTATTGAGCTATCTATTTGTATGAGTATCCTGAAAAATAGTACCGGTAATTAATTATTTATTTACCACATAATGGCGCCCGAATAGGGACTTGCCCTTTCCCCACGCGCCGGAGAAGCCACGCAGGCCCCCTGATCCTCTGCAGCCGTGACGGAACCATCCTGCGCAGCGGCAGATATTTCTGCCTCAAGTATCCCTCAGGTCCATGGAGGAGACGGAGGTTGCGGTCCAGCATCCAGACGAGGCGGTGGAGGAACGCGGCGAGTCCCGACCAGAGCCCAAGCCGAGAGTCCAAGGTCCGAGGTATCCGGAGGCCCACCTGTAACTGAAGTCCGAAGTTCGTCCGTCCGTCGTCGTAGCAGTCCAGTCCAGTCCGAGGCCTTCCGTTCTTGCTGCCCGGTGAGTACCGTTGCTGGGGTAGTATCTAGACAGGGTCAATTAATTTGTCTCTGGTCCGTGGGTTTGGGTACACAGATCCAACACGAAGTGTCCACTTAGGTGGATGCGGGTCCTGACGTGTCTCTTTATGGGACCGGTAAGTTTCGTACTGTTTCAGCAGTGCATCTAGTCTGTTCTAGTAAGTTCTGTTCTCGAGAAATTCATGTGTTCTGTTCTCAGTATTTCAGGTAGTATCTTGTCCGAACTGTTATTCTAAATGTTATTTCGTGTGTTTTCAACGTCGTGGTATGAATGATTCGTATTTCAATTATTATTGTGTTCATTGTGTATTGTATTGTGTCCAGACTCCAGTCTAGTCATGCCTCTGTTCTCAAAATTACGTCAGCTAAGAACTAGAAAAGGTCTGCTCGAAGAAGCAGTTCCTGTCCCGCCTAGGGACAGTCCAGGTCATTTTATGTATCATAAGCATGGCATAAGTGCCATATTATATCTAGACTTATGGGTGGAGTACACCAAACAATTAGAGGAAAAGTATAGATGGCCCGTATCAGGTACGTGGGATGCCGAGTGCATCATGCGAGTAGAAGAAGTATTATGGAAAAAGAAAGCCAGACAGTCCCAGAAAGATGCCATCGAGTTATGGCGCAAAGAATCTCACAAAAGAACCGAAAAAGAAATCAGAAAGTCAGAATTAAGTAGAGAATCCTCAGAAAGAGCCCAAGAAAGGGAATTGATCGAAGTAGGTGAACGAGTTAAAGCCGAACAGTCAGACAGACAGAGAAATGCCCTTATTAAGGGTATGTATCCTCTTCTTGCCGAGGGTTTGCCAAAAGCAACCCCGGAAGCACCATGTAATTTTCCGCCGCCATTAGTTCCGATTAAGCTACGTCACAAACCGACCGCAGCTGATATTTTTCTCTCGTCCTATTTGGACGACACAGTCCCAGAATATGTGAATCCAGTTCCGCCAGCTCCTGTAAATAATGTAATTCCTGTTCTTCCAGCTACCGGGGCACCTGTTACGGTACCCCCGGTCCAGCCCGTAGTACAAGTTCCCGCTACATCGGTCACTCTGCCAGCACGAAGAGTATCAGTCGATGATTCCAGTTTAGGGGCCGGGGGGGGAGGTCCTCCTGGTACCCCGCCGCCACACAAACATGTAACATTAGTCGAGTTACATGAACGTGCGTTACAGCGTACGCCCAAATATCAGTCCGTTGCAGATATCAGGCGAGCTCTTACCGAATGCCGTTATGATCCAGTCCCAGGCGATGATAATATGGTTTTATATTCATTGCGTGTAAGACGGGTGACCGAGTATTTGGAGAACCCTACCGAATATGAAAGAAGATCTAGACAGAATATATCGTTTCATCCGTACAGGGGATGATCCAGAAAGTATTGGCGAAATCATGTCTCTAAGGAAAGCTGAGACCCAGCTCATGCTATTAAAGTTTTTAATCAATTGTTTAGTAAGGGAACAAGATTGTCCGACTAAAGATCCGACCGAAATGAAAGTCCTGACAAGGTGGAGTGATAATATAGCCGAGGGTAGACACAAGACACTCAGTAGTATAGAGAGTATGTACAAGAAAATCCGTAAAGAAATAATAAGGTTACACGTGCAACGCAAAACAGCACAAGTAAGCGAGAAGGAAAACGACTCTTCTACTGAAGAGGTAGACGACGAGAATACCGCCAGTATAGCGTATGTAGGTAAATCTAGATTTCCAGACCGACATTTACGCCTAGAACACAAGAAAGTCTTTCATCTTCCAGCACCAGAACAAGGTTCTCTAGAACAAGTATTTCAAGCTACCGATCACATTTTGAAATCACGAATCGGTTATAGTGAACTTAGTACCATGCATGAACAAGAACTAGCCCGATCAGCAGTCCGATGGATTACTGATTCTACCACTTTTCCAGACGAAATAGTGGCACAAATGTTTCTGAAACTGCCCCCAGCCGAGCAGCGACTGGTGGGTATGTATATGATCCAGCACCTCATTACACTGTATGAGGGTCAACATTCTGATCCAGGTCCGTTACATGATGTCCTGAACGAGTTACTCCAGTATAGATGGAAAGGTTTAGGTACCGAGTTAATTAGTGTCATTTTAGAACAGCGCCACAAATATAGAACGTTTCTGAACCCGCATTTTGTTCACGTCTCACCCCCAGAAAGTAAACCATTTTACATAGATAGACAGCATCCGTTACGAGAAGTACACCCAGTTAGGACACCGGATGGTGAAATGCAACGAGTATTTGTTTACACCCCTGTCACAAAGATGGAACTCTTAGAGATGAAGAAATTAATTCCCTGTCACGACAAAGATCCAGCAGGGTTCCATCGAGAATTAAAAGACATGCTCCGTATGGGAGAATACACGTATCCAGATATTATTAAAATGTTAAAGGTCCTGTTGCCCGCAGGGGTATATGAGAAACTCAAGGAAAAAGAATGGGAGGTGGGAGAGAAAAAGATTGATTGGACAGCTCTAGAAGCTGAAGATAAAATACGAGTACCAGGTACCGGTCTTGGGGACAAATGTAAAGAATTGCCAGAGTTATTGATTCAGGTTTTGCCAAGATTATTAGCCACGAAAAAGGAAGATTGGGATGCAATCTCAGCATGCAAACAGAAACAGGATGAAGATACTAGTGATTTTTATTCTAGATTCGAGAAATGTTTTAGTATCAACAGTGGTCTCAGGACGAGTAGCGAGTCATACCCTCATCTTTTTGTTACTAAACTAGTCGAGAATTCAAGCCCACAAGTTAAAAATCGAGTTTTGAAAGTCGAAAGTACTTGGCAAGCTAGTACCCCGTCACAGATGTTACAGATGCTCCAGTTTCACCAGAATAGAATCAGGGAAGAGCAAGAACACGAAAGGAGACGTATGAAAGACACGAAAATGAAAGTACTAGTTGCACAATCTGTTCCACAAGACAGTCAGAAGAGGGGTCCGAATCAAGCCAGTCATCCTGCAGCTCCCGTTAAAGGGACATGCAATTATTGTAAACAGCCAGGTCATTTTATAAACGAGTGTGCAGTTCTGAAACACAACATAGCCACTGGTAAAACTAAAGAAAGACCACGTCCGCCTAGACAAGAACAAGTTTCACAGACTTCTCAGCCACCACAGAATGCACAACAGATAGTTCCAGCACCGCAGCCTATCGCTGCAACACAGCATGTTACACAGCAAATGTACCAGTATGCCCAGACAGAGTATCCAGAGTATCAACCGTATTCATGAAACAGCCTAGAGAGGGAGGTAGGCTTGCCTCTCATCGAGATACCTGTAGATCAAGAGGGTCCCTATGTACACAGTCAAGTATTAGGGAAAGACAGAAAGTTTTTGATTGATACAGGGGCAAGTAGGACTACTATCAGTCATGACGAGGTTCCAGGGGCTCCGCTCTCAGGCTCTAGAAATGTTTCCCTTGGATTTTCAGGAAAACCCATAGTTAACGAGATATCAAAGCCAGTTACTCTAGAAGTTGGTCCATTGTCCCGAACTACTGATTTGTTACTTACGAAATCATGTCCAGAAAATTTGTTAGGTATTAAGACATTAAAAGAATTAGGTGCAGTTATTTGCTGCTCCCCAGAAGGAATACGCTTGTTTTTAAGGGACTTTAAAGGTCACTATGTATTACGAGATTTTGATCCAAGATTGTCCAATGTACCGCAGCATTTATGGGCGCAAGGTCCAACTGATGTAGGGTTTATGCAAATCACACCCCATCGTGTGACTCTCAAGCAAGGTATAGTCCTGCCACGAATCAGACAGTACAGATTGCCACCTGAGGCTGTAGCAGCCTTATCCAAAATTATTGACGAGCTCATTACTCAAGGAGTGGTTGTAGAAACTGACTCCAATATATGTAATTCTCCTATCATTCCTGTCATGAAACGTACTGATCCAAATGCACCTCCAGTATATCGATTGGTGATTGACCTTCGAGAACTTAATAAATGTATCATACCCCAGTATCCAGTAGTCCCAGATATTTCATCCCTATTGACAGCTATTGATTCTGAAGCTGTATTTTTTACAGTAATAGACCTCAAGAATGCATTTTTCAGTGTTCCAATTCATCCAGACAGCCAGTACCTTTTCGGTTTTTGTTTAAATGGAAGGAGCTATAAATTCACACGAGCTCCTCAAGGTTTCACAGAAAATCCTAGCATTTACAGTCAAGCACTTAAAAGACAACTAGACAATATTCATATGCCAACTGACACTGCCCTGCTCCAGTATGTTGATGATCTACTGATCACAGCCCGTTCTGAACGTGATTGCGAGCGTGCGTCACTTACAGTCCTGTATTTCCTAGCCGAGATGGGGCACAAGGTGTCCCCTTCAAAGCTTCAGTTCTGTGTCCAGCAAGTGATCTACTTAGGCCACTTACTGTCCAAGTGGGGTAGGCAGTTGACACCAGACCGTATCCAGTTGATAGCGAGTCTTCCACAGCCCAAGACACAGAAGGAGGTACGTGCTTTTATCGGCCTCACTTCCTATTGCAGACAATGGATTCCTCAGTATGCATTTCTAGCAAAGCCACTGATACAGTTAACGACACAGGAGGCAGCCGTATCGACTGTCCTCCCTTGGACATCTGAACATACACTTAGTTTTAATGAATTAAAGAAAGCCTTATGCCAAGCACCTGTTCTAGCTACACCGAACTACAGTAAGCCTTTTACACTTTTTGTCACAGAACGTAATGGTACTGCATTATCTGTTCTCACACAAGATCAAGCAGGACAATACAAGCCTTGTGCTTATTTTTTGAGCACATTAGATCCAGTAGCCCAGGCTTTGCCTGCGTGCCTCAAGTCAGTTGCAGCCACAGCTCTAGCTATCAGACAAAGTGATTCCATAGTATTAGGACATTCCCTGACAGTACAAGTTCCACACTCCGTGGAAGTTCTTTTAAACCGAACACAGACTCAACACTTGACCATTGCACGTTTAACAGGTTATGAACTGACACTGTTCCAGCCACACATAGAAATCAGACGCTGCAACGTTTTAAATCCTGCTACTCTGTTACCGTCAGTTACTTCAAATCCCGCCACACATGACTGTGTGGAAGTTGTTAACACTATGACTAAGCCAAGACAAGACCTGACAGACATTCCATTACCTAATCCGGACCTGACACTTTATGTGGACGGTTCATGTATGAGAACGAGTACAGGAGAACTAGTAGCCGCGTATGCAGTGACTACTGACACTGAAGTTATTGAAACACACCGTATTGACACCCTGTCTGCTCAAGCAGCAGAGCTAGTTGCTCTGACCCAAGCCTGCATACGTGCCAAGAACCTGAAAGTAAACATATATACAGATTCACGTTACGCATTCGGAGTCGTACACGACTTCGGAGTGCTCTGGCAGGAGAGAGGTTTCATGACTTCTCATGGAACCAAAATTCAGCATGGTCTCCTCATTCAAGCTCTGTTAGATGCAATACATTTACCGACAGCTATCGCTATCATGAAGTGCAAAGCACATACGAAAGTTACAGACATTATTTCCCAAGGTAATGATCTAGCAGATCGAACAGCCAAGCTTACAGATCAGACTCCCGACATTCCAGTTAACAAAACACAGACACTCACTCCAGATCCGACTACTTGTATGACAGTTAAGGACCCTACACAAGATGTCATAGACATACAGTTACATGCTACTTCCGAAGAAATCAAGAAATGGTCCGAACAAGGAGGGGTCCAGACAGATCAGGGATGGGTGACGAAGGGAAAAGCCACATGGTTTCTCCCCGACTCTATGGTTCAAGTCATTATCAATACCGCACATAGTCCAGCACATCTAGGAGAAAAAGCCATGTTAGACAGTATCCAGAACCTTTGGTTCAACAAGCATTTACGAGCTGCAGCCAAGCAGAAAGTCCGTACTTGTATGATATGTTGTCAATTCAATCCAGGTAAAAGTGTCCCGGTGGAACAAGGTGGATTCCAGCCTCCTGACCACCCTTTTGAAGTCCTCCAGATGGATTATATTCAGATGGAGCGATGTCGAGGTTTCAAATATGTTCTCGTAGTTGTATGCGCTTTGTCCAGGTGGACAGAAGCATATCCAGTTCCAGACTACACAGCAGCGACCACTGCCAGGCAGTTGGTTCGTGAATTCTTCCCCCGTTATGGACTCCCTAGGGTCGTGTATTCTGATAACGGCCAGCCATTTTCATCTGAGCTAATGAAACATGTTTCCCTTTTGTTAGGGTACCAGTGGAAGTTCCATTGTGTACGCCATCCTGAAGCAGCCGGTCTCGTAGAGAGACATAATCAGACCCTGAAAATTCGAATTGCTAAGATATGTCAAGAGAAAGGTGTAGACTGGCTAGTTGCCCTGCCAGTTGCTTTGTTCTTTATGCGCATGGTCGCACACTCCAGATCAGGTCTGTCCCCTTATGAGGTCGTATTCGGCCGCCCCCCAAATATGTGGGGTACACCTAGACCCCGCAGTATTACAGATGTTTCCAGTAATATGCTGACAGATTACCTAGCTTCCTTGATGTCTGCCCTACACTCTTGTCGTTCACAGGTTGCCGCCGCATTTCCAGACAACACCGAGGTGAAACCGCATGAGGTCCTTCCTGGGGATTTGGTTTTAATACGAAACTTTGATCGTTCAAGTCCGCTGGAGCCTCGCTGGAAAGAACCGAAACTAGTCCTTCTGACCACCCGTACGGCCGTGAAGTTGGAGGGCCGTAAGGGTTGGGTCCATCTGTCTCATGTCAAGAAATTTTACGGACTCAGAAACAAGACTTTTAATGACATTTCTACAGACATTTCCATTTCAAAGGACTACCTGAAACCAGACTCTAAATCAGACATTCATTCAAATCCAGAACTAAAAATTCCTCTGTTAGAGAGAACTTCGCAGCAGGAGTATAAATTAAAACTCCGGTCTAGTAAAATAAGTCAGCCAGTTTAATTGTCTAAGTCCCCCTCGGGTGAAACGGTTAGACAGGTATCTGACATGTATGAGATAGACCCCCATAGTGATAGAGTTAGTCAAAACTCTATCCGCTGTATCGTTTTTCTAAGTTTTCTATTGTTTCTAAGTTTGATGGTTACCTGCACAAGTTATGCATTTCATTTATGTTTTCCAATTTCTCATGTAAATAAGTTTTCTAATGCTACAGTAGAGCACACATTTAGTGATCTGCCTCCTCACGAGTTATCCTATCGTCTTGCTATGAGAAATAACACATTCATCAGAATGTTACACTATTCACACCAGACCAGCAATGCTACTAATTGTTGGGTGTGTGGTCGACTCCCCCCTTTCCAGACACCGAAGGGAGTTCTGCCACTTTTTCCTTATCCGTTTTCACATAATGGTTTGTGTGGAGCATGGTCCATGTTAACGTCATCCTCAAATGATATGTCCCTTCTGAATGGAACATGTTTTCCGGACAAGCAAGGTCTCCCCCATAGAACAGGGTTAGATCTAGAAAATGAAGTTTATAATTTAGGTAATTATTCTTCGAATTTTATGGTCCTGAATGTTCAGTCTGATACTACTCCAGACTTACCTGCTATTTCAGTACTACCAGTCAAAGGCGAATTATGTGTCAGAAATAATGGTTCCGCACATGTAGGACATAGTGATTGTACTACTACTGTCGAGTATAGTGACAGTGGGAAATCTATTTTCAAAGCTTCACGTCATTCTTATTTTGTTTGTGGTCAGACCGCATATGTTCGTCTGCCCCTCGATTGGGATGGAACATGTTACATTGCCTTCCTACTGCCACCAGTTTTCCTAGCCCCATCTGATTATCACAGAAACACACATCTAGTACACGTCAGACATAGAAGGGAGATTGAGTCCCCAATTGTCGATCAAACTGAAACTGCTCTAGAACAATATACAGATTTCAATAAAGGTTTTTTTTTCTTTATAGGACCTGTCCAGAATAGTAAGTTAATACGTAGACTAACCAGAACCCTTGAAGCAGTAGTGAATGAGACTACTTCTGCTCTAGGTAACTTAACCGAAGAGCAATCAGCTATGAGATTTGTCGTGCTCCAAAATCGTCTCGTTCTTGACGTCATACTGGCCGATAGAGGAGGAGCATGTAGAGTCATCGGATCTAGTAGCTGCATTTTCATTCCTAATAACGCGCCGTCTGTTTATTCAGCTATAACCAGACTTCATAAAATTGCCCATCAGTTACACCAGAATCCAGGCACCTGGACATGGTCCGGTTGGCTCTGGAGTATCATATCTGCCTGGGGATGGAAAGTATTGTCATTCCTAGGTATTGCAGTAATGATCATATTCAGTTGCTGCCTCTGTATACAATGTGGCCCTGCGATTTGCGGCATTTGTGCTACCTCTTGTATCCCTAGTCCTAAGTCCCGTTCCAAGACAATTCGAGACGAGCAAATGATGCTATATGAAATAATAGATGGTATCATGAATATTGATGTTTCCTGATGGAAACGTAGGGCACAAGGAGGGAATGTGGAAAAGTAAATTTTGCCATGTTATATGTGCCTACGTGTTCCCCATGTTATGCCATATGTGCATGATCGATATACATGTATTCCCTTTCTGATCGATTAAAGACGCAATTATAGTTGTGTCCATCTCTAGTATACCAGTTTCCAGTCTTCGTGAATACAACGAATATCAGGCCTATGTAAAGCTACGTTGCCACGTTTTACAGTGTGCACGTTAATTCATTGAATTGTCCCCGTTTCTAGGCCTCAAAAGGGCCCGGACTCAGATTCAGCTCCTGTTTCCTGAACCCTCTCCGAGGAGCGATACAGCCCCCACCTGTATCCCTGACCCTTAGCTTACTTTCATGCCTCGCAGTGCCCGGCTCGGCCTGGCTCTGCCTCTCAGTCTGCCAAGAGTATGTTATGATTCTAGTTATCAGTCCAGCCCTCCTTCTCTGCATTCCTAAGCTACTGAATCGCATCAATAGTTTCCGTCATGGTCTAGCCTTTATGTCTCCATGTAAGAGAAATACTGTATTAATATTCATAGAATATTCCCTGCACCCGCACTACATGTAGAATTATGTATGCACCAGTCTTAGTGTCTGTTAGCCTTTGCCCTGATAACTTTTAGTTTCTATCAACATGTTCTCTAAACACTAGATACTAGATATGCTTAGGTACATGTCGCTCTGACACTCCAGACTTTAGTCTCCTCTTCTAGCGCAGAAGTCATAGCCCCCCAGTTCTCCCTAGTAACACGTCATTGCCAGTTTGCGCGCACCACTAGGTTAAAGGTCCCAGCTGCTTAGGTAGCCCCCTCCATGTTTCCGCCCCTTTTATGACATATTCTGTTACGTTTGCATCACATGTCTATGTATCCGCCTTGTACACACCTCTTGTTACACCCACTTTATGCCCTATCTTTCGCGACTGCTACAAACTCCGCCTACTGCTACGCCTATTGTATTGAATGCCATGTAAATGTTTTAACTATATATACTTGTGCACTGTTATTAAAAGCTAGCGCTCCTTTGTCCCTGCCCCAGGCAGCTGCCATCCCATCCCCGTACAGGCTGTCCTGTTCCAGTCCTTTATGCTTAATTAAAGCCTGTATACTCTAGCTACCTCGTATCTTGACTCTTATTTATTGAGCTATCTATTTGTATGAGTATCCTGAAAAATAGTACCGGTAATTAATTATTTATTTACCACAAAGAGACCATTACAATAGTCAAGACGACTGATAACCAAGGCCTGGACCAGGGTCTTTCTGATGGTGTCTGGAAGCAATGGAAAAACTCTGCGCAGCAATCCAATGGTCCGAAAGCAAGATCCAACAATGTTGGTAACATGCTGCTTCAAGCTGAGTTCTTGTTCCAGACGTACCCCTAGGTTCTTGACTATTTGCTTAGGCTTGGGGACTGGGCCTAGATCTAAAGGCCACCAGTCAGGAGCCCAGCTGATCTTAGCCTCACCGAAAAGCATAACCTCTGTCTTTGAAACATTGCACTGCAACATATTCAAAGACATCCACTGGGAAACTGCTCTCATCCCCTCAGAGAAAGAATGTAATACCTCTGGAGTAAGATGGTCAAAGGGAAAGAGCAGCTGGGTATCGTCAGCATATGACACTGGGCAAAAACCAAAGGCTCTCAGGATATTAGCCAGGGGGGCCACATAGATGTTGAATAAAGTAGGGCTCAAACAGGAGCCCTGTGGCACCCCCTTAGTAATCCTGGTCTCCTCGGATCGGAAATTGCCCATGGTGACACATTGGGTCCGATCCGAAAGAAAGCTCTTTAGCCAAGACAATGCCATGCCCCCTGGTCCACTCCCAGTCAGACGCTCGACCAAAATCTCATGTGAGATGGTATCAAAAGCTGCCGATAGATCTAGCAGCACCAGGACAGCTGATGTTCCTTTGTCCTGGAGCATGCGTAGATCATCGGTAATCGACAGCAACGCTGTTTCCGTGCTGTATTTTGGTCTAAAGCCCGACTGAGATGGATCTAGGGCACCAGTATGTTCCAGGTGATTGGACAAGTGCTTATTGACATGCTTTTCTATGAGTTTTCCCATGAATGGTAAAAGGGAAATGGGTCTCAGATTGGTCATGTCAGCCCATGCAGTGGCGGTGTTCTTGCGAATGGGTCGCACTTGGGCTCTCTTCCACTCCAGTGGGACACAGCCTGTGTCCAAGGAGAGGTTGACCAAACTTTGTATTTCTGGTGCTAATATGCTCCTCACTGAAACCATCACTCTCGGTGGAAGCTGGTCCATAGGACTCCCACTCTTTATAGTTGTAATGAGTCCCTCCACTTCAGCCAAAGTGATGTTAGAAAAGTTCGACAGAGTGGAAGCGATGATCTTTTTACTCGCTGGGACGACAGTGGGAAGAGTAACATGTCCAATGGAAGCAATGGAGGCATGAATCTTCTCATAGATGGTTTCAATCTTGTTCGTAAAGAAACAGGAAATATCATTGCAAAGTTGTTGAGATGAAGTGTCAACACTCTCACACGCTGCCGGCTTCAAGAAGGAGTTCAGTATTTGGTAAAGCATCCTCGGCGAATTTCCTACCGCCTCTAACTGTGAGGTAATATACTGTTTGCGAGCTGTTCGAATAGCTTTGTGATATGATTTTAATGCCCTCTGATACTCCAATTTATCTGACTCCAGATGAGATCTACGCCAGGTTTTCTCTAATTTTCTTGTTCTAAGCTTCATAGATCTCAGGTCCTCTGAAAACCACACCTCCTGATTTTTCGTCGGGCGGGTCTTAAAGGTTTTCATAGGAACTATGTGCTCAATGGCAATGGTTACTGCCTTTTCATATCTTTCTAGCGCCACATCAATGTTATTGGTTGTGGCATAATCTTGGATAGAGAAGGCATCCCTAAAAGGTTCATTGGTTATCTTGTGCCATTGTCTCCGTTTCATGGGGATCTGAATAGATCTCTTGGGAGTTGGTCCTATCTCAGGGATATAAAATTCTATAGTAAAATGGTCCGTCCATAGATTTACAATAGGGGCAGAACACTCAACTCCAAGGAGCCTGGACAAGATGAGGTCCAGAGTATGTCCGGCCCTATGAGTGGGTCCTTTATTACGTAGCAAAAATCCCAATGAAAAGAGATCGTTTAGGAAGTCCTGAGTCTCTTTTTCCTCCTTTAGCTCTGCGTGTATATTAAAATCCCCCAATAATAAAAAGTCTTTCTCGACATTAACATGGGGGGCCAATAATTCCATCAAAGTGTTGGAAAAATTGTTCATAGGTCCAGGAGGCCGATAGACCAAAGCACCGTTCATAAAACATTTAGGCGAGGTACTGATTTTAAAAACCAACATCTCCATCTCTGCTGAGCAATATTGCTCGAGAGTGGAGACCATGATATTGTCTTTATGCACGATGGCAAGGCCACCTCCCTTTTTTATGGGTCTGTCCTGACAGATAATTTTGTATCCCACCGGTATTCCCAAGGTAATAGTAGGTGCAGTGTGGGGTTTTAACCAAGTTTCAGTAAAGAAACATAGGTCAGGTTCAGCCTCCGAGATAAGATCCCATATCTGCATGTGATGTTTAGGCAGTGATCTAATGTTACATAGGAGGCATTTATTACGGGAACCGGTGTTGATAGGGGCAGGGGAAGCGGGCGTGACTAATTGCTCCAGCCGGAGCGGTGCATTCATACTCTGAAAGCGGCAATTTTTACATGAGAAGGGGCCTTCTAGAAATTGAACTTGGTTGCACACACAGTCTCCACAAATGGGTGTTTGTACATGGCGTAGTTCGGCAGCAGTGTATGATATCTTGTGCATGATGTTATCACTTACTGGTGCAGGGATCACCATCCTGGCCCCTGGCCCCGTCCTGTCACGGACGGGCACAGACGGGCTTCTCTCTGGCGCCTCTCCGGCGCTTCACTGCGCGCGACCGCTGCGCGCTCGAGGTGACGAGAGGGCTAAATAGGCCCTCGCACCCTCAACTGGACCGCTAACCGCCTCGGCGGAAGTGTAGGCGGCGAGTATTTCCTGTCCCACAGCCTATCGGTGAGTGCGTGTCAGTGAGCAATTTCAGTTTCTAAATAACAAACAGCTTAAAACGCTGACGAAGGTGGAGAGTGGTTCCAGGGCTGAACCCAAACCGGAGATGATGGGTCTCCCTGGTGGCGGTCTTTGTGGCTTATGTACCTTAGGGAGAAGGTAGAAGTAGGGCATAACAGGAAACTCTGTTACCAAAAAAGACCCTTCATTCGGAGTGACCCAACCCTCAGCCAAAGCCTCTTCTTCCATCTGTTTGATCCTAATCATAAGACCTTCAGTGGGATCTTCCTGGAAGGGCAAGTATGCATGTCTGTCACCCAATTGTCCAAGGCATTCAGTGCGATAGTCGGTGGTGTTTAGAATGACTATCGAACCGCCTTTATTGGCAGGCTTGATCGTAATCAATTGATCATCCGACAAACTTTTCAAAGCCTTCTGTTCCTGGCCTGACATGTTTTTAAAGGACCTATTGTGTGTCTTCCATAATTTTGATACTTCGTCTCCTACTGATTTTTCAAAAGCTAGGACCTGAGGGGGGTCTGTGTGTGTAGGTGGTTGAAATTTCGATTTCACCTTCAGCCCCGTGTTTGTGTCATAGGTACCTCCTAAATCATCAGATTTGTCTTTGAAAAAGTAGTGGAGTTTGAGTTTGCGAAAGAATTGACTCAGTTCGCATTGGAGTGTAAACGGGTCTCCATTGTTCGTCATTACGAAGCCCAAACCTTTTTTAAGTACCTGTTCTTCCAAAGGGGTTAGTACCTTCGTTGAGAGATTCACTATGAGGTAGATTCCCTGATGTCCCTGCTTTCTGAAGGTTTTTGGCTGTCTGGCTCCGGGTTCCTGTGTGCGGACCTGTTTGATCTTGCCACTGGACCCCTGTTTGTTGTGAGGTCCGACGCCTGCCCCTGGTCCTGCATGTGCCAAACCCTAAAAAAGGCTGTGTATTAAATGTGTTGGGAAACCCTTGGAACGGTCCGGGTGGTGGTGGGTACATTAGTTGTTGTTGTGGTGGATAATATGGATTACCTGGCGCCAAGAATAAGACTAGGGGATACGTTGTACTATCGACACCCCTAGCAGCATGTGACCTAAGCGGGTCCCAAGGCTATCATCCCCCTAGCAAGTGCCCATGCCAAAACAGAACATTGCTGCAGCTACGAGCACAAGCATATTACAACTATGAGTGGCATAGACCTGACTATGTGTATTGCAAAGCAGCATCTCTGGGTCTCCCTTGGGCGGGAGAAACAGACATTGACTGGGATGTTGAGGATGACTGCGAGCAAATATGGAATGAGGAAGGAAAGAGATACACCTGGAGTGGGGAAAGAATGTCGAAACATAAAAAAGCATTTAAACTAAAAAGTCCTTCTCTTTACTTCGTAGGTAATGGTTCTGTCTCTGTTGGGCGTAACACAGATTGCAACTCGACTATCTTCAATTTCGATATGCAGTACGGCACCTCCACCTTGATGGACTACTACTGGGCTTGCGGAGAACACCTCTATCTCCAACTACCTCCTCAGTGGCTCGGACTGTTCTCTTTGGTGACTCTGCATGAAGTACACTTGGTTGAGCCGGCATCAAATGCCTCCCACATCCTGTCACACCCAATGACAGGTGATGTTACATTTAGCCACCGACACCGGCGAACAGCTGAGTACTTCGCAACAGAGGCCCTTGGTAAAGTTCCAGAAGAATTCCGCCTCTTCAACAAGGCCCTGCTTTTCTTCGGAGGGGCAGTTCCAATGTTCCAAACTAATGCAAATGCTCGCTCGCCGGAAGTGACTCGCTATGAGGTCATGAAGGCCATCAACAGCACCAGGGACGGACTA
The DNA here is from genome assembly GCF_964261635.1 of Lissotriton helveticus. Classification (NCBI taxonomy): domain Eukaryota; kingdom Metazoa; phylum Chordata; class Amphibia; order Caudata; family Salamandridae; genus Lissotriton; species Lissotriton helveticus. The sequence goes on from NC_136067.1 coordinate 533,159,287, forward strand.
AATGCAATTAGGGAAGAACTGCGCCCCTTGAGACGAATGGATTTGGAATATCGCTACTTCCGCGACATGCTGACTGCCAAAGATGGTGGTTTGTGCCATCGGATCAGAAAATCCTGCTGCAGGTTCATACCAGGAAACGATGAGGATAACGGATCAATAGCAAGGGCCATTGAGGAGTTGACCAACTTGGGAAAAGAAATGACCGAGGAAGGAGGTGTCCCTGCGGACATTATTCCAACAGAATGGTTAAATTTTGGCTGCATGCCCTCATGGCTAACAGCAATACTGAAATTAATGATACCTATAGTCGGGATTATGTTGCTTCTGTGTTGCGCCTTTCAGATAGGGAGTCACTGTATTAAGAGGTTAAGTACCAAAGCTGTAGGGAACAACTACGCTAGCACAGGGATTTACCAGGTAGCAAAGTATGAAGACATGGATCGGGTTTCTGGGGATGGGACTGGAGTACCATTAGAAATGAGCGAGTTAGCAGCACATGGCACTCACTATGGCATACCAACAGCTCCTCCACTTCCCCCAGGTAGGGACACCCTGAGCAAGAGCCCTGCAGCAGCCCAATATGAACGTCTACTTAATGAATCAGGTGCAGAATATGCCGAAATACTAGGTAGGCCAGATGGAGAAAGAGCAAGGAAAAAAGAGACATTCCAAGGCAGCTTTAAATGTTATGTTAACGACATGCCCTGGATACCACCACTAGCTGAAGGGTCACCAAGATACTCAGTTAAGAGTGTGTTCATAAATGAACAAGAGCAGGGAGATGATGGAGGGTCAGGATCACGCTGTACCATCTGATTACCAAGAAGAGCATTTTTTATCGACCTTGATAGCATGAAGGTCCTATATGGCCCCACCAGAGAGAATCTGAAAATATGCTTAAAATCCCTCACTTTTTGCCATGTATAATCAGCAAATGAAATCCCACAGATTCCCTGAATCCCGGGTTTATAGGCCCAAGCCAAAGGCCAAAGGCCACCGGCTTATGTTAACAAAATCCACTGGGCCTAAATAATTTTAAACGTGCAATTGTGATGTGCTCAACACAGCGAGGTAACTTGAGCAACCCTGGAAAAGTACAGTAGCCTTTCACAAGCGCCATTGCAAGATACCCCCCACACGCACGTACACAGGATCAGCAGATACAGATGGTACATCTTACCACATTGTTTTGAAAAATAGCTTGCTCAAATGAAAACCGCAATGTCTTGTGATATTAGCACATGTCCCAGGTCCTACTCTCACATATACTTTTTTAAAGAGATGTTCGTGATCAGATGATTATTTGTTCATATCTTGTGGTCAAATCTGACCATTTGTTTATATTCTGTGGTCAACCATGGCCGTTTGTTTATATCTTCGGGTCAAACATGGCCAACCACCCGATTAGCCCATTTGACCAGTTCCGTGTTCCTGGACCTGCGGTCAGCCACCTTAACCAAAAAAGCGTCAGCAAAGACGTCAGAATAGAACCATGGTTCCGTTTTTCCAGGTATATTAGATTCAGCATGTCAAATTTGAAGCCAGGACTCTTCTGCTGGGTTCTCCGGCCGGCCGTTTATCTGATTTGGGACTGTCAAGCCTACTCGCTCAGGTGATGCCCTCCCAAGCTAGATAAGATCTTTGCCTTTTTAAATCTCTGACTATGCTCGGTATTTTTGATCCACACCCAATTCCTTGCATTTAAGGTTTCTTTAAATAATTAGATCCTGTTTGGCTAGTCTACCTAGTTAGGTGCCTCCGGGCACTGAATTTTTAATAGAAATGTGTTTTTCATTCGCTAATTAATTTCAATTGTGCCTTTTTAATAATCCTGGCCCCTCGCATTCTGGGTCTCTTTAGAATGTTTAACCTGCATGAATAATTCTCTTCAGGAAGGCTCGTTTCAAGTTTTCTATATTTTCATAGAATGTATTCTGTGTCTTTCTGAGTCTCTAGCTGATTTAAATGTGATATTTAATGGATCCTCACTCCAGCTTGCCTTATAGTTCTCATCAGAAACGCTTGATTCTCGGCACTATGATCTTATAACAAATGTACTCCATGTCTTTGGATCTCTAGCAGTTTTCTATTATGCCTTTTTAAGAGTTACTCATTTCAGCTTGCCTTGCAACATTTAAATGGCTTTTTACTTAGTAGTATGAAATGATATGCATTTATTGTTTTGCTAAAAGATACGCATTTATTGGTCCACTTGTGAATTAATAATAAACATGCCACTTCAACATGAGTTTTCGTCATCTCATATCTTTGTTCCTTGTCTCTCAGTGAAGTGTTGCGCCGGTGACCCAGGGCTACTGTCGGTGGCCTGTGACTCACAGTTGACGTGACCACACCCAAAAGGGGCTCTAGCTTTCCCTTTATCATATTCTCAGCTGCCCAGCAAGTAGTGGGTAGCTGCAATGTTTAGGCCTGCGCAGATGGCACACCCATGACTTTCGCTGCATAGGCAGCAGCCCTGACATTCTGGACACAGGGCATTTGAGCCCCATAGAGATGGCCAGTTGGTCAGGGGGACTATTAGGTTAATAGGGCTCCAGGCCCTATGGTGATTATGTGGTGCTAGGATAGGTAATGTATGTACTATGCTTTATGCACCCTGTGTTATACCTCTAAATGTGATCTTTCATGACTTTGAGGTTGTGCCTACTGTGGTTAGGTTGGAGATATTCTCTACTGTGTTTTATTTCCTAAGGTGAGTTATACTTAGGAGGTTAGGGTCTAGTGTATTTAGACTGGGGAGATGATTGCATAATGTGTTCATGCTGGTGAGGTTGGCGCAGAATGTAATTTGCGCCTGATGTGATACTGTGCATAATGTAGTTTATGTTAAAGGCTGATGCTAAGTACAGTGATTACCAGTGGTTACTGGTTGTACGTTTATGATCTGTTCTTCTTTTACTAAGTTCACTTTGTGATGGTTCTGACAGTGGTCCAGTGGGCCCTGCCAGGTGTAAATAATCCCTTGTAGATATGACCTAATGCCAGGTGGCAAAATGTATATTATGTGTTTACTATTCTAAATGTGTTATGCGAATACAACAGCTATTTTTCATATAACCTTGTGTGGAGTTCCTTTTGTGGTGTGCCTGGGATGTTGTTGCTGCGTGCATGCGCAAATGCTTTACACATGGCCACCGGGATAAGCCTGACTGCTCATGCCAAACTACCAAGGGGGTGAGCAGGGGTTATCTTTGGCTTGTAACTCCCTTGCCCTGACTAGAGTGGTAATTTCTGCCTGGCTTTGGTGCAAGCCTTACCAAACCAGAAATCCCATTTCTAACAGGCAGGATGAGCTAAGCTAAGGCCATTAGGTATTTGTGCTAGAAAGTTTTAATGGCAAACCTTGTAGTTAGCTAAATTAGGTGTTCTGATTAGTATATCAGGATACCATGATAAAGAAGATCCTGTCTAAATTTTAATATGATCAGCAACGTTTATGTCTAGATCTAAAAGAAGTGCTGGATTTCATCCTCACACACCAGTAAATACATTCAACCAGCTTTGTTTATGTGATGTTTGTTGCAACCTTTCAGAACATCATTTAAACATGATCCCTTGATTAAAAACCGCTTTATAAAAATGATTCTGCTAATTTCATCTATGTTTATTCTCTCAAGAGGTGAATGAAATTGATGCTAAAACCTGGTCAGTCATGGGTGAATTACTGAGCGACCCTTGACCTTACCAGGTAGGTCGCTCCCCCCCCCCCGCTGCAGCTCCTCCAGCTCTTGAGCCCTGCACCCTTGGTTCCACTGTAGTAGTGGGCCTTAGCAAGGCCTACCGTTGCTAGGGGTTCTCCCTTCTCTGCACAGAGTCCTCACACCATAGAATAGAAGTTGGCATAGATACTGGAATAGAAAATACAGAGTTTATTAAACCTCATGAGGTGGAACTACATTCACACAACACCCTTCGGTAATGTATTAAGTAGCACACTGAATAGAAGGAGCTTGGTCCTTTTATACCCACGCAGGGGCTCAAATGAAGGCAGTACAAGTACAAACTGCTGGTTTTAGGTACATATAAGGTCATACAGAAAATGCACAGTCAACAAGTGGGAGGAGCTAACAGTTGCTAATTCAAGTGAACACATCCTGATAGTTACAGACTGGGGACAGCTGCAAGGACAGCTGCAAGCTCAACTGAGCATGTGCGAAGCAGAAAAGCCTAAATATATCTCGTCTCTAGGCAGATTTCAAGAGCAGTTAACAGGAAGGTAGGACAGAGCACATGGCGAGAACATGGTAGCACATGGTAAACAAAATGGCTGACAGAAATACGAAATGGATTCCACAAAACGGACAAGATAGTCTCTAAATACAGGATGGCTTCTGCTAATGCTAACCTAATTGCTGCAAAATGACAACAGACAACCCTTTCAGCATTAGCTGAAGACAGTCGTTCATCTGGGGTAATCTAGATATGCATCCTGTAAACTGATGCTCTTAATCTCAATGATCTCTTTATTTAGCATTTGTTGTTCTTTTATTTCTGCAATATTTCTCTTGGCAGGTGTACAAGCAGTGATGCACATGGAGCAAAGCATAGGACCACATTGTATTCAAGTACAGCATGTAAATAATATCGCCAACAGTATACATAAAATAGTCAGTAGTTTCCAGACCCAAGAAGCAAATAGTGTCCAGAACCAGGTCGAAAAAGTCCATGTACCAGTCTCTGGGTGAATCTCTGCAGCACTCTTATGCAGTTTTGATATTGCATCGTATACCGAAGGTGAGTGATCTGGTATAAATACGCAGCAACTGCTACCGATGATGCGACATGCACCACCTCGATCAGCCAAAATCGCATCAAGCACCATTCTGTTTTGGAGTGCTACAATCCTTGCAATTTGCAGTTTCTCTGTAATGTTCCCAAGTGCCATCGCTGTTTGATTGGTGACAGCTTCCACAACAGGAGTTAATCACCTTATCTTTCTGCTATTTAATGCAGTACCCACAAAAGAAGAACAATCCTAAGTTAAAATCGACATATTGTTGGAGAGCAGTGTCAGTTTTATCCACTTCATCAGTACTTATTGTCCTCTTATTTCTGTTCCTGGAAATGTCATTGTACAATTTGAAGTCGAGGTTATATGACGCAGGCGCCAAAAACGCAGATCCCTGACCACCCAACAGGTAGTTGATAGTATCCCTTATTTCCGCACACAAAATAAGTATTGTGTGAGGCTGTAAAACTGCTTTTATCAGCACCTTCAATAGTCAGTGTGATAATACATTCACTCCGTCCCATTGGAATTCTCCCAACACTACTTATACACAAATCTGCTTTAGCTCTGGTCACAGAAATGACAAAAGGTCCATTGGTCTTAATATTTCTCCTGTTTGTAAAGACATATGGTGTCGAAATATTGTCAGGTTAATACTCTTCCCATTCCCATTTAGTCCATTTAGCTTGAGGATAACCATGTGTATCTTGATAGCATACTTTATTCAGACGAAAGTTAATCCCACCTACTGAAGGCTTTCCAGAAGCAAACAAAAGTGCATACTAAGCTTGACATGAACCATTATGGGAAAACGGCAGAGGAATAAAAGGTGTTCCTCCCTTTTTCTGGTGAGCAGGTATCATCCCACACACCCAACAGTTGGTGGTATTCGTGGCATTATGTGTATGATGCAACATCTGGATGAAGGTATTATTGAGGTAGGATTGTCGATGCTTCTGCTCATGGTAGGGAAGTGTAAAGTAGTGGTGTTCCACTGGTACTGGAGCAGTGGAAACAAAAAGTTGTCGAGCAGGGGCCACCTTCTCAATGTACCACTTAATTGCTGCCATAGCCACCATAGCACCAACAAACACTACAGCACAAATTATTCTTTTGTTATGCATTTTAGCAACAGCAATAATCGATCTTTCTGCAAACTCGTTGAAAGAATAGTTGGAGCTCTTATCCCTGGGAAACCGCTGATTTCTTCACCACGGGCCAAGACGGGTGCCATTACACTACACAGGACTGATCCCCCCCTTGCCACATCGGCGTTCCGTTTCACTAACCCAGGGCTGTAGCTCAACCAGTATTTTTCGGCAAAGCAGATTCTTTCCTTGGTCTCAGCTGATATCGGGATTCTCCAGCGATCGTGTGGTCCGAGAAGACTTCCGCAGATCCGTCAGGTGAGATAGCTTGACCTTTCTCCATCTCCATAATCTCTCGATGGTCGGTCAACACAGCAGGTTCCACCAAGGCAGGCGACACACGTTTGCAGTGTGTGTTATGGACCAAGTTCTTCTTGTTGGTCACTCGAACTGCTGTCCTTGTTGCTAGGAGCACCTGCTACGGTCCTCGCCACCTTGGTTCCAAATTGTTCAATCTGTCGAAGACCTTGACCATCACGTGGTCGCCAGGACGAAGTTCATTGGCCCCACCTGTAGATCTGTCAGGAAGAGCTTCTCGAACCTGTTGATGAATAGAGATCAAACTGTCGGTTAACTGTGCCAAATAATCATTCATCAGAACACATGGAACATCATGTATGGGGCGTGGCTTAGGAACTCCCCAAATGTTCATTGGTCTCCCAAAGACCACTTCATATGGGGTAAGGCCAGATCGTGAATGTGGCACCGATCCTATGGACAACAATGCCAAGGGTAGTGCATCTGGCCACTTCAAAGACGTGGAAGCCAGTATTTTCGCCGACTTCAATTTCAAAGTAGCGTTGTACCTCTCCACTAATCCTGCTGATTGAGGGTGGAAGACTGCATGGAATTTCTGCTTGATCCCTAATCCTTTCATGACATGTTCAACAACTTGCCCAATAAAATGAGGTCCGTTGTCACTCTGCAAAAGTTTAAAAACACCATATCTAGCAGAAAAATCCTTTAGAAGCACCTTCGCTGTGGTGAGAGCAGTATTATCCTTTGTAGGGTATGCCTCTATCCATTTACTGAAGGCACATACCACCACTAGGACGTATTTCAAATTATTGCAGCGTTCAAATTGGATGTAATCCATCTGCAAAACTTCGAAAGGTGCGGTTGGTGTAGCAAACCCTCCGGTAGGAGTCCATGTTCCTTTACCAGGATTATACTGCCAACAGATCAAACAGGACTGTACTACTCTTTAAGCTGTGCTGGCAATTTCAGGATGCTCCCAAACTTGCATAAGCAATTTAGTTATTGCTAGAGCTCCAACATGTGCCAGCCCATGTGCCATTTGAACCATAGGTTGTAAATAGGCTGCAGGCAATTTCCATTTATCCATGTCTTTGTTGCGCCAACAACCCTCATCGTGCAATATTCCTCTTTAGCCCATTGCTCAAGTTCTGCTACAGAAGCAGATCTCTGTACATCTAACACTTCCTGTCTAGCATCATGCCATTGCTCAGCTTGAGACTTCACTACATAAATAGAAGTAGTGCTTCATTGCATTGCAGTCTAACGAGCTACGCAATCTGCAAAGGCATTACCTTGTCCTATCTTGCCAGTCACTTTCTTGTGTGCACTACACTTCACAATCGCTATCTTCTTCGGATATGTCAGTGCAGTCAAAAGGTTATGCACTAATTCTCCTTGCATTATCTGCATCCCGTGGGATGCAAGAAGGCCTCTTTCCTTCCAAAGCAGGCCAAAATATTGGGCCATTCCAAAAGCATAGCAGCTGACTGTATAGATGTTCACATGCAAGTCAGTGCTAAGTTCACACGCTCGTGTAAGAACTATTAGTTCAGCTGCATGAGCTGACTTTTGTGGTATGCGAGCTGTTTCCACTACTGTCTGAAGTGTCATAATAGCATATGCAGCTGAAGTCGTATCATCTGGCAACTTCAAACAGGACCCATCAATCCACAGTTCACCATCTACATCTGGAATGGGCGTAACTTGCAAATCAATGCAACCCTTTGTCTGTTCCTCAGTAAGAAATATGCAATTGTGAGGCTCCTTTGACTGAGACTGAGTTGCAGGATATGGCAACATAGTGTCTGGGTTCAGTGTCACGCATCTTTTCAAGGTAAAATGAGGTGCTAACAGTGTTAATTCATATCCTGTCAAGCGGGCACTAGTTAAGTGTTGTGTCTTGGTCTGATTCAAAAGGGCTTCTACTGCATGGGGTGCTAGCACCAACAGTTTATGTGACAGAACTATCCCTTCACTCTGACGTATGGACACAGCTGTTGCTGCAACTGAAAGAAAGCACCCAGGTAATGCACGAGCAACAGGATCAAGGACAGCTGAAAAGTATGCGCAGGGACGCTGCTTATCACCATGTGTCTGTACTAAAACTGACAATGCACATCCATCTTTCTCATGTACATAGAGCGTAAAAACCTTCGTGTAATCTGGAGTGCCTAACACTGGTGCAGAACAAAGAGCTTGACGTAACTGATGAAAAGCATTCTGACATTCATCTGTCCATGGAAGGGGCACTGGAGTGTCTTTTGTCAAAAGTGGTAGCAGAGATTTAACAATGTGTGAAAATCCTAATATCCATTGCCTACAAAACGAAGTCAGACCAATAAATGCACAGACACCTTTCTGAGTGGAAGGTACTGGTGTGTCTAAAATTGCTTGGATGCGATCTGATGTAAGTGCTCGGCCCTCCTTAGACAGAAGGTGACCTAAGTAGGTTATCTTCCGTCTACAATAGTGCAATTTCTTTCGTGACACTTTATGATGGTGTGTAGAAAGAAAAGAAAGCAAAGACAAAGTACACTCTTCTCATAGTTCAGGCGTATCGGCTGCAAACAAGATGTCATCGACATATTGAATGAGAGCCACTCCTTTAGGTAAGACGAAAGAATCAAGTTGTCTTTTCAGTGCTTGGCTATAAATACTAGGACTCTCAGTGTACCCTTGAGGAATTCTAAAAAATCTGTATGATCAATTATTTAAAGTGAAACCAAACAAATATCTGCTATCAGGATGAATAGGGATCCAGGAGAAATCATTCTTCAAATCAATCACGCTAAATGTAGTCACTGTCGGGGGAACCAAAGTAAGTAGTGTCGTAATGTCAGAAACCACTGGGTATTGTGGTACAACAATCTTATTAACTTCCCGCAAATCAATAATGAATCTGTAAATCCTAGTATCAGTATCCTTTTTCAAAATGGGCAGAATAGGACTGTTACAAACATTTTAAGAGACTTCCTCCACAACCCCCACTTTAATCAAATCATGGACAATGCGAATGAGTGCTTCTTCACCGTCCTGAAATTTTTTATATTGAGGCAAGCTCAGCAATGAAGCACCCTCCTTGACACTAATATGCACTGGAGGAATAACCATTTGTCCTACATCAGTGTCTGAAGTAGCCCACAAAGAACTAGGGAGTAAAGCTAATGCAGTATCTTGTTAAACCAAACAAGATCTCTCAGTCATGGGGTAGTTGTCATTCAAAATAACACTCACTCCTTCAGGAGAACATCGTATCGTAGCCCTGAAATACTTGAGCATATCAGGACCCACAATATTGTCTGGTGTGTTCGGAGAGAGCAAAAATGGAAATGGAGCAGAAAACCTATCAACATGGGATGCGAGTGGTTGTGACAATGGGCTAAGGGAAGGCATTCCATCAAACCCTATCGATGTAATGGTTGAGCCAGACAGGGGAGCCCTTGGAACCAATTGTTTACATAAGGCGCTACGAGTAGCTCCTGTATCAACCAGAAACTGATCAGTAGAACCCAAAACATGTGCTGTAACATAGAGAGCCCTCTGATCTACTGGAACTTCAACTGATTCCTTACCCCATCCTAGTCAATCCTATGCATAAGCAGAATCTTGAAAATCAGATGGCACATAGTCAGACATTTGATATTGGTTCCATCTATCAAAAGTGTTAAACCCATCCTGTCCCCGTGTATTAGCATCAAACCTGGCATGATCATTCGTGCTTCCTCTAGGCCCCGAATATCCTGAAAGATATCTCATTTGTCCCGGACCACGTGGGCACTGTTGAGCACGTAGTACTGGACAATCAAAAATCCAATGTCCAAACTTCTTGCAATACGCACACTGGTCAACAGACAAATTCGAACGAGTATAGGAAGGAAAAGACGGACCATAAGATCCCCGTCCACCTCTATCATTACCTCTAGAAGGCGGACCATAAGCCTGAGCCAACATAACCTTCATTTTTAAATCTTTAGTCTTTTTATCCTCATTACCCTTTGCTTCTAATTCCTGGTGTTCATATACTGAGCCATAGTCAAAAGAGAAACCGGAGAAGAGGTAGTCCATGAACTCTCACTGGCCTTTAGGCGACTAGCTATTCCTGATAACAGGATTGCGACATATTTATCGACGAACAGATGCCAGCCTGTGTCATCTGTCAATGACTGGCCACTAAAATCGTGGATTGCCTCCTCAAAGAGTGTAAAGAAATCTGAAACTGATTCATCTGCCTTTTGCTTACACAACGCTAATACAGTCCAATCTATCTTTTAGGGGGAATAATCGTCTTTAACTTAACTAATATAGCTGTAGGGAGATCTAAAATTAATTTACATGGTTTCTGTGCAGGCTCCCACTCTACATCCATTTGTTCTAACTCTTTCCATAATGCCCCAAAAGTTGCAGGATCATCAACTTTACGCACAGTTCTCCACATGTCAGGCAGCAATATCAATCCGAAAAACAAATCAATATCAGGCAAAGTCATGGTACAAGAGCTAATAGCACCTTCAACTTCCTCATAAAAAGCTGCTGGATTTTTGCGTGGATAAGGCAATGCATTTTTAAGCGCCATAACATCCACTCTATTCCAAGGAGTGTAAACCCAATTATAAATAAAGTAACCCTTTGCATCAATAGAAGTCTTATCATCACTCATACCCGCTTTAGGAGGAACATACAAAGGTGCGGCTTCCCACATAGGTTTTGCATGAACTATCATAGTCTTATCGGTTCCGAAGATAGAAGCTTGTGCCACGCCGGTCTGAGATGTTGGTGGAGCTGCGTCTGCTGCCTTTTTCTCCTCTCGCAAACGGACTGCCTCAACATGTAATTTAACCAAACGCATGACTGTATCAGCCACCTGTGAAAAGACAAAAAGACCATCACGCATTTGTTTACAATCCTGTGCTACATCATCTGGCTCCAATTCATCAGAATGTTTCCTAAACCGCTCAACGACCTCTGCGGCAAATACCTCGGTAAAATATATTTGCTCCCTTTCCTGCCAATTTTTTATCTCCTCTAAAAGCTCAGAAGCAGGGGTGGTACTGCGAAGGGCTTTTCGGGCAGCAGATCTAATCTCAGACGAACGCTGGGCGGGCAGCATAGAAAGAGTTTCTCGCGCTTTCTCCTGCTCTGTAGGAGAATCCTCATGTGACTCATAAGGAGCAGAAGAAAAAATATACGGAGGTGGAGAACAATCTAATAACAAGAAATCATCTTGCGGTTTATTAAGGATAGGATAAAGGGGTTGCCTAACAGCATATTGGCCAGTTACCTGTAAATGGCGCTCCCTATCCTCTCTCTCTTTTAATTCTTTTTTTTCCTTGTTTTTTACCTCTAATGCTTTCGCATAAATGTTCTTTCGCTGTTCTTTTTCAATCAAGGCTTGCTCACGATTCATTCGTTCACGCACTTCTTTCTCCCACATTCGCACACAGTCAAACATATCTTGCCTAGTCTTTCGCTTAAACATGCATTGTTCCACATACTGAATCTTTCGCAAATCAAATGACCCATGCATAGGCCAATGCAACTCAGGATTAAGCATGAGCGCAAAATCCGCTACGCTCGCGGATTTTGCGAATTTTCGGTAAATCCGCGATCCGCGAACTCTCGCGAATTTACCGAAAATTCGCAATCCGCGAGCGGCGGATTCCGAGGCCAAAAGTTCAAGCCTTGCTGGCCTGTTGTTGTAACTATTTTACGATGGCGCCGGCAAGCTGCCAGCGCCATCGTAAAATAGTTACTAAATTAGCTTCAACAGGAAGCACTAATAGATAAAATCAAGCAGGCGCTCGTGCATCTGCTTTATTTTATCTATTCGAGCTTCCTGTTGAAGCTAATTTAGTAACTATTTTAGGATGGCGCTGGCAGCTTGCCGGCGCCATCATAAAATAGTTAACAGGCCAGGCAGCTGTGCCCTCTTCCCAAATATACCATTGAAAATCGGCTGTGATGCTGGACAGAGGCCTTTGCGTCCTTGACTTTCACGAGCGCAATCCTTGTGCTGTTCCTGTGGCCAGGAGCTTTTATAGCTCACTCAAGGGACCCCTGCGCCCTTCGGCGCTATTGCATAGTAACACACACCTGGTCGCTGTAGACAACTCTCTGGCACTTTAGGCAGCTGTAGTGTAGTGTAGTGAAAGCACTATACATTTAGCCAACGAGGTATGGCACAAAACGGTGGCGTCTTCTTGAATAAATATGAAGGGCAGGGTTTATTCTGGCACGATGGTCCTGGCACAAAAATTAAACCTCAACCAGAAGCACTTACAGATATCATTTAAGCATGTGCCCTAGTTGAAGCTTAAATTCAGTGACTCATTCATCGGCCCAAAAATCGTGAGCGTTGTCAAGGCTGGGCAGCTGTGCCCTCTTCCCAAATGTACCATCGCTAATCAGCTGTGATGCTGGACAGAGGCCTTTGCATCCTTGACTTTCATGAGCGCAATCCTCGTGCTGTTCCTGTGGCCAGGAGCTTCTGTATCTTCTTCATCCGCTGCTCTGATCGGTCTCTGACCTTTTATACACACAAGAGGCATGTGCACTCGCATGGAAGCCCTGCCCCAAATCCGCAAATCCGCTAATCCGCAAATACGCGGATTTTGCGGATCCACGATCCGTGAATACGCAAATCCGTGAATCGTGGATCCGCAAAATCCGCCCATGCTTACTCAGGATCCTTACGAGTGTATTTATTCCATAACGTGCTGTACATTATAGAAGAAAAACCATACTTAATATACTTGTCCCTATTAGGCGTCCCCTCCGGGAGGGCCGGTTATGCTTCATCGAGTCTCAAACTGGTACCTCTACAAAAGCAACACATCCTACGAAGTGTGCTATTAACAGGCATGCCAAAAATAGTGCAAAATAAGCAGTATTATAATCATAGTAGTGTACAAAGGTATTTTTTGTACGTTGCGCCGTTCAAACAAATTCAAATAGAGAAAAATCTCCTCATTACCTGCCTATATAAATTGCAATTTATATATACCTTACAAACAAAAACAAATATTGGCCAATCCTTCAAATCAAAAGCCACAGAAAGTGTTACTAAACTACCTTACCAATCCAAGGCATCAAAAACCACAGCAAGTGCTGCAGAACGACTCTTACCAATCAAATGGTGTCCAGGTTCCTACTGCCAAGTTCTCAAATCGACCAAATGGTCACTGCACGGCGAATCAACAGAAGAGATCTCAGTCGAGGACCGGCACAACCTGGATGGTCAAATCAGAAAGAAAGTAAAAACGCCGTGGTTGCCAAGACTCGGGTCTCCTCAGGCAGCGATTGCGTCCAAAGCGAGATTCCATTCCTTCGTTTTGACCAGTCCTTCAGGCATCCGAGTCGCCGATGAGCCCCGCGTTGGAAGCACCAATTTGTAGTAGTGGGCCTCAGCAAGGCCTACCAGTGCTAGGGGTTCTCCCTTCTCTGCACAGAGTCCTCAGACCATAGAATAGAAGTTGGCACAGAAACTAGAATAGAAAATACAGAGTTTATTAAACCTCATGAGGTGGAACTACATTCACACAACACCCTTCGGTAATGCATGTAGTAGCACACTGAATGTAAGGAGCTTGGTCCTTTTATACCCATATGCTCAAATGAAGGTGGTACAAGTACAAACCGCTGGTTTTAGGTACATATAAGGTCATACAGAAAAGGCACAGTCAACAAGAGGGAGTACCTAACAGTTGCTAATTCTGGTGAACACATCCTGACAGTTACAGACTGGGGACAGCTGCAAGCCCAACTGAGCATGTGCGAAGCAGAAAAGGCTAAATATTTCTCGTCTCTAGGCAGATTTCAAGAGCAGTTAACAGGAAGGTAGGACAGAGCTCATGGTGAGCACATGGTAGCACATGGCAAGCAAAATGGCTGACAGAAATACAAAATGGATTCCACAAAACGGACAAGATAGTCTCTAAATACAGGATGGCTTCTGCTAATGCTAACCTAATCGCTGCCAAATTACAACACCGCTGCCCATTCCTGGGTGCCATTTTTCCTCGCCGCTTTTCCTTGCCCCCCTGCCCACTGCTCGCTGTTCCCGCCGCTCCTGCCCCTGCGGCACGCCCCCGCGTCCATCCGCTAACCCCTGCCTCCCACCTCCCGCCTCCCAGCTGCTCCTCCCTCCCGGATCCCCTTTAACTGGTGGTAGCTCGCGGTGAGGAGAGTGACCCTTGACCTTACCAAGTAGATCGCTCCCCCCCTGCTTCAGCTCCTCCAGCGCTTGTGCCCTGCACCCTTGATTCCTCTGCCAATTCCTGGGCGCTGTTTATCCTCGCCGCTTTTCCTCGACCCTCAGCCACTGCTCGCTGTTCCCGCTGCTGTTGCCCCTGCGGCCGCCTCCCTGCGCCCATTCACTAACCCCAGCCTCCTGCCTCCCGCCTCCCAGCTGTTCCTCCCTCCCAGATCCCCTTAAAATGGTGGCAGCTGCACGACTGCACGCCGTGGAAGCGCCCGTCCGCGCCTGGACCGCGCCCACCGCCTGAACCCCTGGACACCATGAACGCCACGACACCAGACTCCACTACGATGCCAGCAGCCTCCACGCACTCAACGCCGGCCAAAACAACACCTGCTTCCAGGCCACCCCGAAATGGACCCACGGACCCTGCTCCTGCCGCACCTGCAGCTTCACCTGCGACAGAAACACCAAACCTCCCAGGACTGGACCCAACCACCTCCGCTGCATACTCCTCAACACCCGCTCCACACGCAAACATGCCGTCGAGCTCTGGGATCTGCTCGACACCTCCGCCCCAGACGTGGCCTTCCTAACCGAGACCTGGTGGAACGACTCCTCAGCACCCGACATCGCCATAGCCATCCCGGACGGCTACAAGGTCACCGGCAGGGATCGCACCAACGGAACCGGAGGTGTAATAGCCATCGTCCACAAATCCACCCTCAAGGCCGCCACCCACGCCGACGACACCCTCATCACCTCGAACAACTGCACTTCCGGATCCACACCGACCCCAACACCCCCCTCAGAGGAAGACTCATCTACAGAACCCCGGGCCCAGTTCAGCGACTCCATCGCCGACCTCGCCAGCACCCATGCACACGCCTCCATGAACTACATCCTCCTCAGGGACCTGAACTTCCACCTCGAGAACAACAACAACTCCGCCACCCTGATCAACAACCTCGCCAACCTCAGCCTTAGACAACTCATCCCCGCACCAACGTACGCCGCCGGTCACATGCTGGACCCCATCTTCTCCACATGCATCCACGTCGCCTTCGACCACACCACCAAACTTCACTGGACCGACCACTGCTGCATCCATTTACCTTCAAGAAACCAACCACGCACCACCTCACCCAACAGCTGCCTCGCCACTGCTGGAGCAAAGTTACCGAAGACCGGCTGATCACCACCCTCGCCCAGAACCCACCCACCGACCCCACCAACCCAGACGCCGCAGCCCGCAACCGCAGACAGTGGATCGACGACTGCGCCAACACCCTCGCCCCGCTCAAGAAACCCTCCAACAACCACACCAGCAAGAGAGCCACCCGGTTCACAGACGAGCTCCAGACCTCGAAACGCGCATGCCGGAAACTGGAGAAAATATGGCTCCACGAAGGCACACCGGACAACCACGCAGCCCACAAGGACGCCAGCCGCAGACATCATCACCTCATCTGATTAGCCAAGAGATCCTCCTTCAAAGACCGCTTGGATAACAACGCACACAAAAGCAAAGAGCTCTTAAGCATCGTAAAGGAACTCTCCAACCCCAGCGCCAACGTGAATGACATCCCGCCCTCACAAGAACTGTGCGACTCACTAGCCATTTTCTTCCTCCGCAAGATCGCTGACATCCACAACACCTTCAACACCACGACTGCCCCGACTACGCCAGACTCCACCTCCCCTGTGAACACCACCAGCGCCATCCGCCTGACCTCCTGGTCCAACGTCAACAATGACGAGACACGCAAGGTCATGAACTTCATCCACTCAGGATCGCCGTCAGACCCATGCCCACACCACGTATTCAACAAAGCAGAGGCAGCCATCGCACCCCAACTACGGAAGGTCATCAACATCTCCTTCAAAACAGCGACATTCTAGGAAAGCTGGAAGCACGCTGAAATCAAAGCCCTCCTAAAGAAGCCCTAGGCGGACCCCAAGTACCTCACGAACTTCCGGCCCATCTCCCTGCTCCCGTTCCTGGCAAAGGTCATCGAGAAAATCATCAACAGACAATTGACCCGCTACCTGGAAGACAACAACATCTTGGACCCGTCCCAGTCTGGATTCAGATGAAACCACAGCACCGAGACAGCCCTCATCGCAGCCACAGACGACATCAGGCACCAAATAGACAACGGCGAAACATCAGCCCACATCCTCCTGGACCTGTCGGCCACCTTCGAATCAGTCTGTGATCGCACTCTAAAGACACGCCTCCTAGAAGCCGGAATCCAAGAGAAGGCCCTTGATTGGACCACGTCCTTCCTCTGCCGGCAGAACCCAGCGCGTCCCCCTCCCACCCTTCTGATCCGAAGCCACCGACATCATCTGCGGCGTCCCCCAGGGCTCACCCCTCAGCCCGACGCTGTTCAACATCTACATGGCCCCCTCGCACAAGTGGCCCGCCATCACGACCTCAACATCATCTCCTACGCCGACAACACCCAGCTCATCCTCTCACTCACCAAAGACCCACACACCGCCAAAACCAACCTCCACGAGGGAATGAAGGCTGTCGCCGACTGGATGAGGACCAGCCATCTGAAGCTGAACTCGGACAAGACGGAGGTACTCATCCTATGACCCACCCCCTCAGTTTGGGATGACTCCTGGTGGCTGACCACACTGGGAACAGCACCAACACCCACCGACCATGCACGCAACCTAGGATTTATCCTCGACTCCTCCTTCACCATGTCTAAGCAGGTCAACGCCATCTCCTCCTCCTGCTACAACACCCTCCGCATGCTCCGCAGGATCTACCAGTGGATCCTGACCAAAACAAGAAGAATGGTGACACAGGCCCTGGTCAGCAGCAGACTGGACTACGGCAACAAACTCTACGCAGGAATCCCAGCCAAACACCTACGACGACTTCAACGCATCTAAAACGCCTCCGCCCGACTAATCGTCAACGTCCCTTGCCACAGCCACATCACCCCCACCTGAGAGACCTACACTGTCTCTCCGTCGACAAAAGGATCACCTTTAAGCTCCTCACCCACGCACACAAAGCACTCCACAAAGCCGGACTAGCCTACCTGAACAGCAGACTCAGCTTTGCTAGCCTCCTAATGTTGCATGCTGCCAATAAAACGGGTGGTAAAACCAGCATAGGATGCCATTAATCACATCAGATAGAGTTGCCAAAATAGCATGAGTTCCTAAGAAGCCTGGCTTCAGGACACGTAGCCTTAGGGTCCCAGGACAGACAAAAGGTACTGGGGCTTAATTGTTACTAGTGTGATGTTTTACCACTGGTGCCTCCGTACTGAGGAGCCCTTCCACGGGAACCAAGAGACCCTTTTTTAAAAAAAATGACTTGCAGGGTAGGCAGGCAGAGCAGTCCATAGCTTACTCAGGGGAGCAGAAGAGGTGCTCTTGGTTAGAGACTCAGCATTCAGAAGCATTACAAACAACACTTAATAAATTGTTGTCCAATCAGTGCTGTTTCTTTTTAAAGAAAAGGTTTACACTACAAAATTCTATCCACAAAATTAAAAATATCAACAGAATGGCGGAAGCATACACTAAAGACAGGTCCCAGAGATCAAATAACACCACTATAATACCCTCTACCCCCTGTTCTGAAGGGACCTCTAACGGTCTGTACTCCAGTATTTATCACTGCCTTATGGGTGCAGTATTAGTCGGGCTTACTGGCTGTGTCAGGATGCCACAACATGGAATGCAAACAATATTAAGTCACTTTAAGTTTGGGCCACCTTTCACTGGCATCCAACAATGGGTACAATGATTCACTGTTATTGTCAATAATGATTTCAATGTGCAATACTGTGCACTGTATGCGTCTTTCCTCTACCACTACACTTGCAGCCAAGCAGCCACAAGACCTATGAACAAAGGCTTCTAAGCACCACAACTATAAGTCTAAAAGTCACAGCTCCAAGAGTGTTCAGAAAAGTGAAACTTGTCTCCCGGAGTCATTCATGTTTCTACCTGGGAGACTTAGAGAAGCACTAAAACTGTGTACCCAAGGCTCCTCTCAAGGCTTCTGCACTCCAACCACCCTCTGGAGAAAATGTGATGGTTGGTCGTGCCCTCCCCCTCCAGGGACACCATTATGGCCAAATAGGTTTTTCTTTCATGTCCACAGGGGTTTTTGAGGCAATCCTAGTCGATCTTATTTGATGTCATGTGGCACTCCCTTTGAAGTAGCTGCAGGCTATTTTTGGTAACCCTGCCCACAAGTGTAAGCCACCCATGGAGACTTTGAGGGAGACTATACCTCCACAGTCAGGCTAATTCTGCATCCATGCAAGAGCCAGAAGGGGAGCTGTCTTGCGGCTTTCATTCAGCTGGCTGCCTGCAGGGTGGGTATACTTAATAGTCTTGCTCTCCTGTTTCTTCTAGACACCATCTGATTGTTGCCACTAGAAAAGTGGATTCTACCTCGTGGCCCTGGCCCTCCCTTGAGGAATCAGAGCAGTGATACATGGACATGGTTTGTCTCTCTGGGCTTTGACCCTTCCCAAGAGAAAAATGAATGTGTGGCTCAATAAAATACACTTGATTTGCTTGGGGACACAGGCCCTCCTCAGAGGCTATGTAAGAAAGGGGCAACAGAGCACCATATAATCCTGGACTCCTGGACCCTTCTTGGTTCCATGGGGGACCCACACAGACATGCACTCCCCAAGAGGAATTTGAAGAAATCTTTAGATGCAGTACAAAATTCCTCAACCCAATCAGGTTCCAAATAAATAATTCAAACTATAACTCTATTCTCTGGCCCCAGTGGTACAATTGAATGAGGATTATCTTGTTGTATGCCTGGTTGTGTGCAGTATTCACCAAGATTTCCCAATTTGAGGCCTCTTGGCTTCTAAATTTTTGTTCCTTCCATGAACTGATTTCTGCAGAAACATTGATAATATATTTTAATAGATGTGGTATTGTATTGGTGTGAAAAGCATATTTCTAGCCACTGTTGGACCTGACATCCCTGGTGTGGGTTTCCCCATAATATTTACCATTTACCATATTTACCTTTCAGCCCTAGGACTACTAATCAGTGCTAACGCTCTTGTGCTCTCTCTCCTTTAAACGTGATAGATTGGATTAACCCAATTGGCCTATTTCATTTACTTGTAAGTCCTTAGTAAAGTGGTACTACATGTACCAAGGGACTATAAATTAAATGGTACTGGTAGACCTGTAGCACTTATTGTGCCACCCACATAAGTAGCCCTGCCAACATGTCGGAGGACTGCATTACAACGTGTATGTGGTTTTAAACTGCTTTTTTGACCTGGCAAGATAACTCTCTTCTTTGGCCCACACCTATCTTTTTAATACATATATGTCAGCCAACAGGTAGGCCCTACACAGCCCATTGACCAGGGTGCAGTGTATTTGAAAAGTTGGACATTAACTTTTAAGTATTACATGTTGAGGTAGTAAAAAACTACTAAATTCATTTTTCACTACTGTGTGGCCCCTCTCTCCCCTAGGATAACATTTAATTACCTTGTTACATGTAACAAATGATAACATTCAACTGGGAGCAGGTTAGAATTGTCGAATTTGGTTTCTATGGAATTGTGATTCAAAGCCCTGTTTAATGGAAAAGCCAGATTTTTAGTCACAGTTCTGAAAATGCCACTTATAGAAAGTTAAGAAATAATAAATAAAGGTAGATTATGCTCTCCTTTTAAAATAATGTAATCAGTTATTAAACCTGAGTTTTTTGATCAATGTGCTTCATCTTTCCTTGTGTTTACATTACACAGTGCGAAATGGGGCTAGAAGCCAACTAGCTGCTAGGACAAAGGTGCGCACAACTTATGCTGGACATATAAACATTTCAAAACAAATCAAAAATAAAATGGCGACCGCTTTTTCCAATGTGAGTTATTCACTGACCACGATCATGTGAGAGATCACATGACACGGGTAAGGCGCAGTTGCAATGTATTAGTTGAGAATTATGAGAACAATTGTCACTGTTTCTTTTGATTATGGAAGAATGCATTACAAATAATGTGAAAGAAGACGATTTATTGTTGATTTATTTTGAAATGTTTGTATATCAAGCATAAGTTGTGTGCACCTTTGTCCTAGAAGCTAGTTGGCTTCTAGCCCCATTTACACTTTTAGAATGTTGGCATTTCATTATCCTAAACATGTAGGGACATATTTAACATATGATCACCCAGCGCAGAAAGCCACCTTGCTGAGGTGCGTGATAGGAGAAGGGGAGGAATGCATCATATTTAACAATATACTGCACATTCCTGTAATTTCAGAGCACTGGCGCACATTGTGCTTCTAAGTGCCCATGCCGAGTCTAAACTCCACACTGTAGCTTAAAACAAGCATTTCCAACAAGCTTTAACACTGGCAGGCAAACAGTTAAAATATTAATATCCAAAAACTGTACAGCGGGCAATAAACACTTCCAGACTGCACACAGAGCGATGTGAACACAGTCCCAGTGACATGGTGACCACTTGGGGATACAAACGCTGATGAAAGTAAAGACAGCAGTGAAAAATGCCTCCCGCAGACAACAAGTAAATTACAGAGGGAGCAACACCAATATGTTCCAACTCACTGGGTTCTGAATTACACGGTTTTAGTTGGTGTGGTGATATCTTTGGAGATTTATTTAATTTCTCCATATGCTCTCTCCCCTGTGTGGGTCATGCTTTAATTAATGTTAGCAAGTCTAAAGCTTTGTGTAAAAGCGCGGTCTTTTGTCCATCTGGAGAAATTATAACACAAACTCACTGATTCTTAGTGATCAGTCAGTCCTATGTATAATTGTTTGCATTGCTGCTGGTACTTTGATGCATGGACTCAGATTGTTTTTCTCTGTTGTTACATTTAGTCTGTATGTTTGAAAATACAGAAATGAAGAATAGCGCTGGCTTTTAGTCGATTTAATTCCTTTCCACAAAATAAATCATTTTAGAGTTTCCTCATCCAACCACTATGCTAAAACTGAACAGAAGAGGGAGCTGAATGAGATTAAGTTCATTCATTAAAACAGTTTAAAAATATTGAAAATACATATGTTGAACGCCGTTTTCCCTCAAACAAGCAAAATCGAGAAAAATAAAAGTAATCAAACTAAAAGTGCCAGCTAGCAATCTACAAAAAAATGGCATAAATTATTTTCTTATGACATGCATGTTCTCATGTTAGAAAGTACATCTAAAAAGAGAATCACATCACTTCTCAGTCTTGGCACAAGCGAGTATTAGACCTGACACCCTTCAGTAGTAGCCCCCCAAACCTTTTGCCATCAGCCCTCCCATCTTGCTGAATTACTATTTGCAGGCTTTAGGACTATGTGAACTTTACCGTGGGTAACCAGTCCTGAAGTGCTTACACCCTCTCCCCAAAACATGGTAAAAATTAGCCTACTCCTCATTGGCACATTTGATTGACTTACAAGTACTCAGTAGATGGTACTACATGTACCCAGGGCCTATAAATTAAATGATACTAGTGAACTTGCAGCATTCATTATGCCACACATTACAGTAGCCTTATAAAATAGGGCTCATGCCTGCCACTACAGCCGTAGTGCAGTTTTAAACTGCCGTTTTGAGCTGGCAAAATAAACTTTTTGCCAGGTATACACCTACCTTTTAAATACTTTTAAGCCACCCCTAAAGTGGCTCTAAAAGCAGTGAAAAACTCCTAAAGTTGTTTTTCACTATAGTAAAGTCTATCTCTCCTGGGGCCGTATTATAGAATGTGGGGCATTTTCCTTGTTAGTGTTGAGAGCACTTTTTAAATGGTGCACTCGGCAATATCAAAGAGCGTGCACTGTATTATATTGAATGTGCTGCCCCCAGGGCAGCTGTGCACTTGTGTTGCCCTGGGGGCAGCTAGTTTAAGTGGAATACCGAGCAGCATTGAAGCAGCTGCTTTGTGTTCCCCTGTCCAGGGGCAACCTGCCTGAACTTTTAAGAGGATTGAGAGATCCCCTTGCAGGCAGGTGCAATGAGTGACTGCACTCGCCTGCAAGAGGATGTGTAGGGGGTCCATAGGACCCTCTTAATCCCCTCCAGATGACTGTTATCAGGGGGTACACTGACAGCACTACTTCTGACAGTTTCTTTACCTTGGTGCCCATATCTATAATGCAGCATGGGCGCAGAGGCAAAGAGATTACCTACTTTGCATGGGGCCATGCTCCCATGAAAATAACAGAGTTCCCCCTCATGATAGTGCTGGGGATATGTGCTTTAGCGCTTCCAGTATTACAGAACGGGCCTCACAAATGTCTACAGCCCCTTCTGTAGTACCAAAGTTCCCTAGTGGTGTGCAAAGTGAATGCAAACGCTCATTGTGCCCCTGGAGCACTTTGTATAAAATGGCCCCTGTAGACCTTATTACAGAGTTACCTTATTACATTTAATAACAGACAACTTTGGATTGGGAGCAGGTAGAGCTATGCTGTTTACACTCAAATGGATTGTAAATTAAAATGCTATTTAATGATGAAGTACGATTTAAAGTCACAATTCAGAAAATACCACTTTTAGACAGTTAAGTAAACAAATGATGGGCGGAATGCTGAACAATGCAAACATTCTCTTCCAGCTACAAATATCTGGGCTTAATCCATTGTTCTTTTGCTTACCATGCCACCCCAGTTTGGACCCAGCCATATGCAAATCAGTCTTGACCCTGTTCCACATGGGAACAGTCCAGCCTTAACTGCAAAACCACTTTCTCCCTCGACTGGAAACCAGCATCTTGGAACCTGTTTCGGGGTATCACCCCTCATCAGCCAGTCTAGCTTGAATCCAAAGATGCAGTGAGCATGGGAACCACGTTTGGGCATACCCTTCCCAGTTTGGTGACAAAAAAAAGGAAGATATCATGGACGGAATGCTGGAGAATGCAAACATTCACCCCAGGCACAAAGATCTGGGTTTAATCCATTGTTCTTTTTCTCACCACACCACCCTAGTTTGGACTCAGCAATATGCAAATCAGCCGTAACCCTGTTTTCATGGGAACAGTCAGCCCGAACTGCCAACCCAGGTCCTCCCAGGACCGGAAACAAGCATTCTGGGACTGGTTTCAGGGCATCAACCCTAAAATTCTAAGTTCAGAGAACCTACTCTCCACTTTTCTATTTTGTCCCAATGGAAAGTTATACGTGTAAGATGTTACCAAGTAGCTCCCATGTTAGCCTATGAGGTAGATAGCATTTCAATAGTGAAAAATGAAATGAGCAATATTTCCCTATCAATACATGTTCCACCTTTTACATACACTGCATCCTGCTCCTAGGGGGGCCTGGGTCCTACCGGAGGAGTGCTTTACATCTAAGAACAGGGAAGGTTAGGGCCTGGCAGGTGGGTGCACTTGCCAGGTTGACATGGCAGTTAAAAACTGGCCTCAAACAATGCAGTGGCAGGTCTGAGAAACCTTTACAGGGCTACTCATGCGGGTGGTACCATCAGTGCTGAAGGCCCACTAGCAGCATTTGATTTGCAGGCCCTGGGCAAACGCAGTGCACTTTCCTAGGGACTTACCAGTAAATCAAACATGCCAATCATTGATAACCAATCATAATCACAATTTACACAGAAAGCTTTTGCACTTTAACACTGATCAGCAGTGGTAGAGTACCCAGCGTCCTAAAGCCAACAAAAACAGGTCAGAAAAAATAGGAGGAAGGAAGAAAAAAGTTTGGGGATAACCTTGCAGAAAAGGCCAGGTCCAACAGTCTCCTTAGGACATAGGTGTTCCGTCTGGCACAAGACCTTTTAGTTAGAATGTAGGAATAGGCTATTTAGTCTACATATCAGCCATATCTGTACTTATAGACCAGTAAATGAAAATACATCGACCTACCATAACATATATTATGAATATGGAGGGTTGTTAATTGCTAGTGGGTCTCAATCTCCCCAACTATTAAGAAAATAGTAAGTATTGTTAGGCATATACTCACTAATTATATCTTCTACCCCCTCTGTTAGTGACCTCCATGGTTGTATTTTATTTATAATTGCCACATGATAAAACTTCTGTATAAAATCTCTAGCACGGCTAATGTGCTCATAAGCATAATCCATATGTAAAGCATACCACAGGTCATGACCACTGTGACCAGTGCAAAGCAGCAAGCTGCTACACAATGACAAAGTCATATGTGAACAATAGGGGATCGCATCCATCATAATGGCATTCAAGTATGAGCAATGCTTCTCTACTAATGTTCACAAGAGAGCATTGAGAGAAGAAACAAATCAGCCCTCTGGCTCTCTGCAACAGATTGGCAAATGTGCTCTCTTGTATAACTGCACATAAACCTAGTGATGTATAGAGAACAATCTGTCTCACCTGTTTACATTAAGAACCATCCGGAAATTCAATTTCCACTATCAAGCTTACAGCAGTGGTGTGTTTTCGCGCGTCTGGAATCTGCATAGTGAAATTATGCTTTATATCAAAAAGGAAATCACCGTACTTTAAATTACTGATCTCCTACTGAATAAGATGAATGCAGAGGGTGGTGAGACCATTGAAGTACTGCAGACTGCCTATGAGATTGCTGAAGCCAAACGAGGCATACAGTCTCGAGGAGTAATAGATTCCTACTGAAATTCTACAAAACTCCTTGGCATGCAGTTTATGCCCCATATCCTAAACATGGTCCTAGAAGCTGCACAGGGAGGTTACCAGCCCAGGAACCTAGAAATTGCCACAGTATCAATCTATTGAAACCAGAGTGATCTCAAGAGCAATTATCCTTGTATTGTCCAAAATTCAATATCAACATAGAGACCAAAATCTTGGCGTCAATATTTGCTACCAGATTGACTAGGTCTCAGAAATCTGCTTTTCTTGCATTGTCAGCTCATGTTTTTTGCTTTTTTCCGTACCCTATCTTTTTTGGAATTAGAACTGCTAAACAGGAGCAAAGTGCATGTGATCCCCTTTAAACATGGTTAAACTGGATGTGATCCCAGACTTACTTTTTTAACTTGCCAATAAGTCCCTAGAATATGGAATAGGGTGTAGAAAACCTACTTGGGCATGGAAAACAGTTTCAGGACTCTCTATAGCTTGACTTCAGCAGCCTAAGAAGCTGCTGTTCAACTTGTCAAAATAACCTTTTTTGACAGGTGGAAAACCATACTTTTAAATATTAATAAGTCACCACTAACCACACCGAGATAACCACAAGGCAGGGTTTCTGGTATTTAAAATAAAGTGTGAAATTAAAATTGGCATGTTCCGCCAGTGACTAGGCACGAAACGCTATTTTCATGGATATAGTTGTAGCTGAATGCTAGATAATGTCAAAGTATAGATTATAAACTTGAATATGTATCTGTTGACAGGAAACAGCTAACCTAGTTAACCAAAAACTATTTGTCATATTTATTAAAGGTGCTAATTTTTGGTGATGATAGGTATTTAATAGATATTTAGGATACGTATATTTTAGAAAGTTTCCCTTTTATCTACTTGAACCTCTAGTTGGCTTAATTGCATCATCACGCTGACATCTATCGGGTCCACCATAGATAGATAGATAGAAAAGCTCTTCACAAGGAGAAAAAGAATCCCGATCTGGGTTTTAGGTGTAAGGTACACTGTGGGATTAGTTGCTGTAGGGCAAAAAGAAACTGCTGCAAAGTGGGTAGTATTGCCCGTGGAAACTTTAAACCCACTAATTAGGGAGGAGCCAGGGTGACAGCGACCCACTAGCTGGTGCTAGCAATACATTTACTACCAGAACAAACCCTCTTCTAGACCTGCAGAAGATCAGGAGAGGACTCAACCTGATGTCTGTGACCTGAGAGGTGCCCTGAATGAGTAGGCCTGCTCCTTTTTGTATCAAGGTCAACGAAGTGGCACCAAGGACAAGTTGGCTGACATCCTATGTGGCTACAGAGACACGCTGAAAAAACACTTTTCTCCCTGAAGTGACCTATTAACTAGTACCAACTAGACCTGGACTCGTCCTTGCAGGTGCCCTCTACAGGAGTAAATCCTGCCCCCCACCCCATGTCCTATTCCTGAGGTCCTGGGAGCTTTAAATATGGCTCAGAGGTGCTGGTCTATAAAACCAGAAAATTAGGACTTCGAAGGTGTTTGGACTTACAAGACCTCTGGACCCGTCAGTAGGACCTTGCAACATCGATGTACGATTTCAAGGCACCTTCTTCAAATAAAGCATCTGACTTACCCCATTGGAGGATTTTGAGCTCCATAAAAAAGATTACGCCGGATATCCTTGATGTTGTGAGGCATCTGCTTGGTGATCTGACTTGTGCTCCATTGTGGTTGGCCTGATATCATATTTTGGTTCTGATCTACCAATCCCACAGAGTATCATTGATGATAAGTGTTTTTGGCTTTATTTTTACCTGAAAAATTCATATCCTTGGTGCCCATTATTTGATTTTTGTTGTTTTGTTGCCATTTTGTTTATTACAATTTTTTGTATTTTTCTAATTTGGTTCTTTTTTTTATTGCTTGATATTTTGCCTTTATTACAGTTTTGGTATTGCATAAATAATTTACAAATTGCCCTACGTTAGGCCTCACTGCTCTGTGACATAGCAGCCAGGGAGTTGAACTCAGGTTAATGTAGTGGCTTTGATGTTTACCCACACAAGTCTGTGTTATTATTTCTTGAGTTGGTCAGCTGCCCAACCCAAATCATAATCCACTTTCTGACCTCATTGATACATCCAGACCTAAACAGTTTCATTCCTTAGAAAAGTATGGGACACTGCATAATAAAGGTCCAAATGGCACTCACACAAGCCCACAAATCCAGACTGCACAGCTCAATGATGCTAGTAGACTTCGAAAAAACATTCAATTCCATTAGCTGGGACTTCTACCAAATATTATGTAAGATACATTTTAGCCTATGATTTCTGTCATATATTGTCATATTGTACATTAGCTGGGACTTCTACCAAATATTATGTAAGATACATTTTAGCCTATGATTTCTGTCATATATTGTCATATTGTACAATCACCCTCAGGCACTAGCACATGTTAAATGACCATGTCATACCTCTTCCCAGTACGCAAGGACACCATGCAGGGATGCATATGATTCCCTATTGTATGCACACATCCACTACAGTTGCTGATGGGCTTGATATACTGTAACATGGTCTTTTTTTGGGGCAGAATGCATCCAATTAAGTTGGGGATGGGTGGAAGTTGGATGGAAAAACAAACAGACACCTAGACATGCAGATTTAAATTCTTGGGTGTTAATATTGCCCTGGACTCTGATTGT
Organism: Lissotriton helveticus; assembly: GCF_964261635.1. Classification (NCBI taxonomy): domain Eukaryota; kingdom Metazoa; phylum Chordata; class Amphibia; order Caudata; family Salamandridae; genus Lissotriton; species Lissotriton helveticus. Next base: position 533,186,931 of record NC_136067.1, read on the forward strand.
TGCTGGGAGCTCAAAATGCATCCCCTCCTTGAAACCTTGCAAAATGATGTCCCAATGTATCTATCACGACTGTTTCACTGTATAAATTGGTTGCTTTCCTTAGTCCCCTTTACACTATACAAAACTATCTGCATGTTATTCCTAAAAGATTTTTGACTGCTTATGAACGGAGAAATGCACCTTTTTATGGGAGTGGTAAGCAGTCGAGAATTGCACTTGACAAAGGCACACAGCTGGTGATGACGGTGGGATGGGTATGGCAGACATCTGTGGACACAACTAGGTGTTCCAGCTAGTCGAAGAAAACAAATGGCAGTTTAGTGACAGAGAAGATCAAGCTTTCTACTTTTAGCAAGATCATTTAAGTGATGCAAAACTATTTGGACTCATTAGTGGAGATGCAATACCTAACAAACTACCAACAATGACAGTGATAGTGCAGAATTGCTGGTGGGCAACTCTCCTTTGGATCTAATAGGATGGTATTTTAAATAACTATGGCATGGAAAATGACTGTTACAATCTTCTAATCTAACTGAATTCAGATCATGAAACTGCATTGGGATCTCCAACACAGTAGGGGGCATATTACCAAGCAATAGCGATAATTATCGCTATTGCTTGGTTAGAGACAAAGGGGCATATTATCAAGGGGGTTTATCTCCGCTTTTTTGGCTTTAAAAGCCAAGAAAGCGGAGATAAAATTATCTCCCTATTACCTAGCTGTCGCTAACACCAGTTAGCGACAGCTAGTAGGAGATAGCAACCATCTTGGGCTCAACTTTGCATGTCAGTGATATTTATCACTAATGACATGCAAAGTGGGCGTGCCAAGATGTTAGCGACTGGAAACAGTCGCTAACATGGCTATCTCCTATTACCAACTTTTGGAGATATTCGCGGTAAGCGCGAATATCTCCAAAAGCTAACACCTGCCCTGAGCAGTTCTTAGCCATGTTATCCAATGGGAGGTGGATAACATTGCTAAGAGCATTAGCTCGGTAATGCATGAATATCGCTGACTTTTCAGCGATATTCATGCATTGCGGCCGTTTTTTATCGCATTTACGATAAACCTTGGTAATACCAAGGTTTATCTGCGATAAAAATCGCCGCAGCTCAGCGGTAAAATTTTGTCTCTAACCAAGCAATAGCGATAATTATCGCTATTGCTTGGTAATGTGCCCCAAAATTTTACCGCTGAGCTGCGGCGATTTTTATCGCAGATAAACCTTGGTATTACCAAGGTTTATCGCAAATGCGATAAAAAACGACCGCAATGCATGAATATCGCTGAAAAGTCAGCGATATTCATGCATTACCGAGCTAATGCTCTTAGCAATGTTATCCATCTCCCATTGGATAACATGGCTAAGAACTGCTCAGGGCAGGTGTTAGCTTTTGGAGATATTCGCGCTTACCGCGAATATCTCCAAAAGTTGATAATAGGAGATAGCGATGTTAGCGACTGTTTCCAGTCGCTAACATCTTGGCACGCCCACTTTGCATGTCATTAGTGATAAATATCACTGACATGCAAAGTGGAGCCCAAGATGGTCGCTATCTCCTACTAGCTGTCACTAACTGGTGTTAGCGACAGCTAGGTAATAGGGAGATAATTTTATCTCCGCTTTCTTGGCTTTTAAAGCCAAAAAAGCGGAGATAAACCCCCTTGATAATATGCCCTGAGATGCGTGGGAGGGTAATCACATGAAGGTATATGCTACCCTACAAGATGAATTCACATCGAACTAATCACAGTTTTACAAATATCAGCAACTGCAACACACAATAAAGTTGTGTGGTCTTGATGCAGAGTTCATCCCAAAATATAGCCCACTGGAAACTAGGGTGCTACAACTGGGAGCCATCTCAAAAACATACCAAACTCTGGTGTTCAATAACAACTGGTATTTGTGGGGCCTGAGACCCAATTGGGATGGTGATATGGGCAGCTGAGCGAAGCGGACCCGAGAGCTGGGAAGATGCCCCCCTCACCTCCAAAATTGGCCTCCATTGAATTTAAGACAATCTGGATTGACTTTGTAAAATGGGTAAGACACCATTGCCCCCTGCAAGAGATGTCACTATGAGGTACGCAATTTTCTTTCATGTGGTCTTCAATAGTTTTATAATCCAAACGAATTGGCACATGATAATCCAAGCACTAACAAGGGACCCCTCCTCAAGCTAATACTGCTGGGAATGCCGTAGGTGCTGGGTAGGTCTCATGGGGAATCTATTAGCTATGAGAGACCTAATGAACCACCGGAAGTCTGACACCCATAGGTCCATAGTGGGATAATGTCTGAACAATATATCAAAGCATGGAGAAAGGGCGAGGACTGAAAGTGTAAATGTGCTATTATTATATACTCTGCATTTGCTAAAATTCATTTACGTGCACCATGTTTATAATGTCATGATTTAAAATTAATGAAAAGATTTTATAATGGGAATAATTACTCTTGCAGCTTCAGACAAAGTGCTGCCCACTGCCCAGCATTCTGGAATTTTCTGTAAAACAAGAGGGAGAGGGTGAATGGACTGACGTATACGTTCTGTTGAATTTTGCTGTGAGAGTCTGGGCCAGGTAGGCATTCCCTGGATAATGATTACGACTATTTTTGAGTCTGATTTGAATACAGGGTTTCATTGAGACCACTGACTTGAAGTGTTCCAATGTGACTGTGAGAATGACATCTCTTTTACTCAAACCTTTGCTGTAAGAGTATTGCATCTTACTCAATGTTCTCCTCTGTTCAAAACATGGTCCTTTGAAGACAAGAGGGAGATCAATGCTCAGTATTGCTCAGCATGTTGCAAAGTGTACCGATCCATATAGGATTGTCATCTTGTCTGATGCACAGGGAATGTAGTAAGAAAGCAAGTGAAAAGAAGAGCAACCAGTCTTTCTTTGGGGTCTAATCGCTGATCACGAAGCCATTCATCATGATATTTGAGTAATTTCTGCTTTTATAGCAATTTAGTAGATTCACAGAAAATGTATGGGACCTGGAATGGCGTGGAACTTCAGAATAAAGCTGCCATCTTTTTAGCTGCAAGCCATTGCCCACATTTCCAACATTTTCTTTAACATTTTTTTTATACGGCGATAGGGAGTTTGGTTATTCCTCATTACTGTTTGATTCAGAATTACCAAGAAAAACGCACGTACTTCTGCTCACGTAATTAAGAGTAATTTTGGGGGGAAATCTTACTGCCAGAGCACATTAAGTTAGCGGCCACTAGCGCTTGCTAATCATGTTCTGCTGCATTTAGCACTATTTCGTAGCTCAAAATGCATCCTCGCACCCATTTTGAACACGAGGTGCACTTTTGCACCTAGAAATGAATGCTAAATGTCGGAATAAATCATACTACAAGAGCACATTTAGCGAGGATTGGCAGTTGCTTGCAGTCACTTTTTGTGTTCTGTTTCTCATAGCACTATTTCTTAGTGCAAAATGCATCTTCACATCCATTTTGGAAGTCAAGGAGAGTTACTCTTGCATAATTCTGTATAATCTCGCAGAACTCTTAGGTATTTCCGGGTGATCGCATGCATTCACCCCTTGTATTTTGGTCCTTGTTAGTACAAAAGCAACTCTGGCATTTTCTCTTAAGTGATCAAAAACTACACCAATCTTTGCCCTCCAAGGGATTTGAACTAAATTACTCGAATGCTATCATACGAACAGAAATTTGAATGCGAAACAGATATGAGCTCATGTTTCAATTTATAAACTGAAGTAAGTGTATGACTGCAATTGTGCTTTGGAAACTCTGAATCCTGACATGCAATAGATTAACTCTATGAAGAGATAAAGTAAAAGAGATGATTTAAATGAATCATACTAGAAAGTATCTGTAAAGAAAGGATGAAGTTCTACTTTTACAATATAAGTGATGCGAGAAGCTAGGTAAAGTGAATACATCAGGTACGTTTATGCTAATCTTGTCTGAAGTATATTTAAAATGCACGGTCATGTTCCAAATGCCTGTAATCTTAAATACCCCTCATTCCAATCAATACTCATTTGGTAAATCTCATTTTAACTCATGGAAGGTGCTGAGAATGAAATATCCACTCATCCTGTACTGAATGCCATAAAGAGGCTAGCATTCCCAGCATCTTGTGACATACCAATGTGCATCCTAGCCTACACTGTAGGTCATAATAATTGAGAGGAGTAGGCTTAACAGTAATGAAGACTACTGGTAAGTAATTGGGACATTACCTCCCTCATCCCAGTCCTTTCTCATAAGGAATACTAAAGCAACAATGGGCTTTGTCTATAAAGAAAACATCCAACACCAGGAAACCAAGCCACAGTGAATGTTTTATTCAAAGAAAATGTAATGACAAGATGTGACTAAACTGGTGTGATAAGGAGGGATGTCCGCAGAGCTCCACGCCTCTGCCTAGTCTCCCTTGATCCTCGACCCGTGACCCCACCTCCGTAATGGCGAATGCAGTTTTGGAAACGCCAAGACGCTGACACTGCCGCTGCTGGTACCGGGAGCCCAAGCGGAAAGGAGAATTTTGACCTGCGGGTGCAATGCGGCGCAGAGCGGAGGGATTCCGGTGACCATTGAAATGCGCCGAGAGAGATGACGCCGCCTTGCCGCCTTGCCGCTGCAGTAGCTGTTTTTGACCCGTCAGTCAAACAGGGGCTCGGAAAAGCACGGTCCATGCAGGTCACGCCGCTCATCTGTTCCTTCCTGAGGTGAGCAAGTGCTCATCCTTAAATAGCGGGCCAGTTAAGGAGCTTTTCATCAGACCTGCTGCAACTGCATCTTTTGAGGTGGCGGGGAGCAGGTTGAGTACGGCCGCTACGGAGCAAACACACTCATAGAGTTAACTGTGCAAGGCTGTGTCAGGCTGTGCTAATTCTCCACGGAGGAGCAACTGCATTGAAGTGATTTTACACCTAAAATAAAAAAATAAAACTCGCTGGGGGTTCCTGAGTTCACTGGGAGCATCAAAACCGTTTCTCTATCCAAAAAAAAAAAAAAACTTAAAAAAAATAAGGGAGTATACTTCTTCTAAAAAAAAAAAAATGCATAAACTTTTGAAGGATGACGACACGGTAAAGCTCAGCAAAGTGGAAGTGGCTGCCCGTCAGAGAGCTAAGACTCGCCTCGCTCTGGCTCTTGCTAAAAAGGCTGCACGAAAAGCGGCCAGTGAAAAAAATAAAGACACCAATAGGGAGGAGGTGGGGTGCCTTGTAACAGATGATACAACACCTGAATCCTCAGATGACGAGTCGCCCTCCTCTACCTCCCTACAGCATAACGAGCATAACGAACAGCAAGACGCAGTAGTGGAGGGAGACAAGATGAATGATGTTAATACAGCAGATGTGCTTGCACAGCCACAAGCGGAAGTAGAAATCCATCCTCTAACTCTTAATCCCACACCGGCATTGGCAACAACAGCGGCTCAGGTGGTAGAAGAGAGGAGAAACAGTGGGACGGGAGGAAAGGAGGTGAGAGATTTTCCACTGTTTACAAAAAGAACTACTCCGAAATCTCCCTCTCTCTAATTCATCACAGCCCCTTTTGGTCTCTCTTACTTTGGATCCTCCAGCCTCTAATGTGTTATCTAAGGGCCCTGACATGACAGCATCTCCACCTCCATCTCAAACTCAGCTCTCTTCAGTAAATGTAACAAATGAAGTGGCTCAAGATGGGGGGTGTATACAAGATACGACTCCCGGGAACGAAGAAATTCTAGGACTCGATTCTAGTCTTATCGACAAGGAAGCAAGATCTGAGGTAAAATTCCAGCTAGATATTCGCGAGATGCTCAACTTAATCCTCGATGAGATCCGCGAAATCAAAAACAATCAGCGAACGGAACTTGCTGCTATTCACGCTAGAATAGATAAGCTGGAGGAGTTAACATTGGCGCTCCCCAACAGGGTCTTGGAAGCTGAGTCAAGGATAGCAGTCCTTGAAGATCAGATGAATCTGGTTTCAGGAGAGACTAAAGAGGCCACAAAAAAGAGGATTACTATGGAGAACAAACTTGAGGAGTTGGAAAACCACTCCCGTCGATCCAACCTGAGGATCATAGGAGTTCCTGAAGGAACGGAAGGATCCGATACAGTGCAATGGGTTAACTCTTTTATTCAGAAAGCAGTTCTGACAGACTTTGAAGGAGACTTGACGATAACAAGAGCCCACAGAGTACCGGCTCAGCGTTTTGCGAACTCTCCATTTCCGAGAACTATTCTATTAAATTTTGCAGATTTTAGAATTAAGGAACGGATACTCTCCAAGGCGTATCAACAACGCCAGTTTTCCGTTTCCGAAACTACAAAATGCAGGATTTTCTCAGATATGACAGCAACTGCGGCTAAAAGAAGGAAAGAGTTTGTAAAGCTGCTGCAGTTATTCGAGGCTAATGGTGCCCAGGCCTCGATTGCACAGCAATCGAAGCTGAAGGTTCTCGTCAAGGGAAACATTTTTCTATTTACTGATCTAGAAGAGGCTCAGACCCTTCTTGATGAAATATCAACAAGGGCTTTGTTTAATCGAATGTTAAATACGAGGAATCCAATGCGACAATCTGGAGCTATAATTAGGGGGAAAAAAATAAAAAAATGAGAGTTTGGAAATATTCAGGCGGGTGTTCCTGGGTCCAGGGTCACACCAGGGTCACACCGGGGTGTAATAAGAAGACACCCGAAGTAGAAGAAAGGGTGGGATGTGGGCAGCGTGGACAGGAAGGGGGGTCCCGCATCCATGGGGGGGTTCTTGGTGGGGGGGGGTGAACGCAGCAAAAAAATACAAGAGAAGTAGGTTTTCTATCCTTATCATTGGTTGGTACAGAAGAGGTTTAGAACTTCATAGCCTTGTCAATGACATTTGACTTATGTAATATCCTGTCCATTAACGCGAATGGGCTGTTAAATAAGCAAAAATATGGAGCACTTTTGAAATGGGCAATTGCTTTTAAACCCCACGTGGTCTTCCTCCAGGAGACACACTTGAAATCGAACTCCCCAAAGTTATTTCTTCCTAGATATTTTTCCTATGGGTTTTTTTCCTCAGCTGGGTTTGCCCAGAGGGGTGTTGCTATTTATTTTTCAAGAAATTTACCCTGGGAGATTTTACAAATGCAAAGAGACTCTAAAGGGAGATGGCTTTGGGTGGCAGTGAAATTGTTGGGAAAGATATTCAATTTTGTTAATTACTATGGCCCAATTTTCGATGACACCTCGGCCCTGACTGAAATTAGTGAAATTCTAAGGAGTGCTGCTGGGCAAATTATAGTAGGAGGTGATTTTAATTATATTCAGGATTTAAAAAAGGACACCTCTAATAAGAATAAGAAACAACTAAAACCAAAAACAAAAGGGGTGTTAGAGGCTTTTATGTCAGAATATCAATTGCGGGACTCCTGGCGCTCCCTAAATCCCAACCTAGAATTTTACACGTGCTATTCTAATAGGTTTCACACAGCCTCTAGAATAGATTTCTTTTTATCCTCAAGATCGCTCCAAATTTCCAACGCATTGATAGGTTGCAATCCATTTTCAGATCATGGGAGGATTGAGGCTGAATTAATACTAGAGGGCACGACAGGGGAGCGACCAAGGTGGCAGCTGGATCGCACCCTTCTACAGAATATGATATGGGTTGAGGGTTTCAAAGAATGGATAAGGGAATTTTTTCTAGTAAATAAGGACTCTGCAGAGCCTTTCGCAGTATGGGGGGCATTCAAAGCAGCAGCGCGGGGGCAAATTATAGCTTTTTCTTCCAACAAAGCAAAACGACCGAAAAATATTTGCCCTTCAGGACGCTGCAGAAAATGAGTATGCCTTGAAATTAAATCAAAAACCAAACAACTGGGAACAAGCTAAAGCATTACTTAGGGACTTCTTCATCTTGGAAGAGATAAATAGCTCAAAAGCCTTCCAACAAAAGCTATATGAAGATAGTCAACTCATGGGTAAGCTGTTGGCAAATTCGATTAGGAAAAAGCAAGAATCTTCCATCATTTTAAAAATCCAAGATCCATCAGGCAGAATAGATACTAGAAGTGAGGGAATCGCGAAAATATTCCTTGATCATTATGAGAGAATATACTCTACTGATATTCAAGTTGAAGAAAATTTAATCAGGGAATATTTTGACAACTTAAATATCCCCAAAATTTCTAAATCTAGATTTAATCAAATTGGTGGCGATATAAGTTATTTGGAAATTCAAAATAGTATAAAAGCCACAGCGGGAGCAAAGGCTTCAGGGATTGATGGATTCCCAATCGAATTTTATAAGGTTTTTCTGAAGGAGCTGGAGGACCCCTTGAAACATTTATTTAATTTTATTAGACTAGGTGGTAGGGTCCCCTCAGAGTTTAAAGAGTCCACAATTATTAGTTTTGTTAAGAAAGGCAAGAATCCGGAGGACGTAAATTCCTACAGACCAATTAGTCTTTTAAATTTTGACTATAAGGTTTTTATGAAAATTTGGGCTCAAAGATTCGTGCTGGCCGCCCAGGAGGTGATACATCAAGATCAAATGGTTTCATAGCTGTACGTTATATGGCTGCCAACACAGAATATTTATTACAGGCACTAGATTATTTTATTCTTAATTCTATTTCTGCATGCATTCTTATGATTGATGCGGAAAAAGCATTTGATTTAGTCAACTGGTCAACGTTATTTTTTTCTTTGGGTTATTTTGGATTCCCCGCCCCCAATAATATGCTACAAAACATTTATGAAGGGGCATCTGCCCAGGTGATAATAAATGCCAAGCAAGAAGGGAAGATTAAAATAAATCGAGGAACTAGGCAAGGTTGCCCCTTATCTCCCCTGCTTTTCACCTTTTTTATCGAACCCCTGGTAATAAAAATAAGAAATAATGACGCAATATCTTCTCCAATTGCCGGAATGTCGAAGTTAAAATTATTTGCAGACGACATTATTCTTTATATGGCTCCTGATAAAGAAAATATAGTACATCTTATGAAAGAGCTTCAGGAATATGAGAAGATAGGGGGCTACAAAATCAACAAGAAGAAAACTGAGGTTCTTATTTTGAATACAAATTTAGACTTCCTTCCGCCAGATTTGCAGTCTCAAGCAGAAAAAAGGGAACCAATAAGATATCTAGGGATTTACGTGACCAGAGACTACCAAGATCTTTTTCAATTGAATTATATAAAAACAAGGAATACAATCAAGAGCCTCTTAGAACATTGGGATATACTGCCCCTATCACTGATTGGCAGAGTAGCATTGATAAAGATGAACATATTACCTCTGCTTTTATTTTTGTTTAGTAATATCCCAATTAAAGTTAATTTGGCCTTTTTTAATGAACTAGATTCCATGATAAGAAGATGTATTTGGAATAAAAAGGCCAATAGAGACAAACTCGCGGTAAAACAACTTCCAGTTAACCAAGGTGGACTTGCTCTTCCCCATTTTTATACATATTACGAGGCAGCTTTTTTCGATATAATGGCAGGATTACTAAAGGCTAGACAGACTAGAGATAACTTTTTTTTAAATAGAAGTTTGAGGAATCAGGTTCTCAAATTTTTATTTTCTTAAAAACTGCAAAACTTCCAAAGAGAACACGATATAAGACACTGGTGGGGTATTCATCAAGATTACGGCTTCTATTTGAAAAATATGGCTCAGATGGATCCATCTATTTGAAACTTTCGGAATGTGTTAAAATGGGTCTTAGGATCTCTTCAAATCATTTGACAGAATGGGAATCGGCCGGATTTTGTGAGATAAGGCATCTTCTCACGCAAAATACGTTAATTAGCTGGCAAATGGTTAGAGACAGAACGCATCCAAATCGGCTCATGTTTTTTCAATATTTGCAATTGAGTTATTTTATAAGAAAAGTTATAGGAAGTCTTGATAGAACACCCAATGCTTTGTTAACAGCGTTATATGGGGAGAAACACAATGGCATTGGATTCTGGTATAAAAAGTTACCCCTTCCGGGGTCATCGAATATAATAGACAACCATCTGGAGAAAATAAATCTCACATTACAGTGTGTGGTGTCTGACAAAGATTGGGAGACAATAAGTTATTTAGGAAACAGGTCACTTCGAGCAGCTAATTATAAGAGAATGTCTTTTCTTTGTCGCTGGTTGGCATATTACACCCCGGAAGCCCTTCAAAGAATGTTCCCCGAATACGAGAATAAATGTTTCAGATGCAAAACCAGGGGACAGGGTGGCTGGTATCATATTTTCTTCTCATGCCCAAAGTTAGAACCCTTCTGGAGGGAGATTTTCGCAGATTTGGAGATGGCAATTGGGAAAATTCTTCCTCCAGAAGTGGAAGTGGCCCTTTTTGGCATTAGTAAGGACAGGAATAGGTTCAATGAATCAGAAGAAGTGTTTATTTTTGTTTCCTCTGCCGTGGCAAGGTCCCTGATTCTGCAAAATTGGAAATCCACGGCGTGTCCTTGCCATGTTAAGTGGGTTAATAAAATGAAAAGAACTTATAATTTTGAGAGAGCCTATGCAGGTAGAGTGGGTGCGATTGCAAGATTTGAAAGGAATTGGAAATATTTTTACCAGCTTGAACTATTAAAAGGAAGGTGATTGTTATATTTTAGCTAATTGTAAGACGGTAATACATTTACATCTGAGGAAATATAAGTATTCATCTGCTATGCTATATCAAATTGCTAAGTACTTTTATCATGTTAAAAAAAAAAATTCTTGTATGTTATTTTATTTTTACATTAGGAAATGTTTTATTATTTGTGCTACTATATATCGGCACTTTATTGCACTAGTCAATTTATACAGGCTAAACATTTTGCACATAATTACAATAGCACTGTCAAGCGCCGGTTTTTCTACTTTTTGTAAAATGTAAATGTAGGTGTACTTATATAGCGCAAACCTGTCACCCAAAGGGCATCCTGGCGCTTGCTTAGGGAACCCGTCCTGGTATTCCCCTGTGAGAAACCCCGGCAGGGTGTCCACAAGGTGAAAGCCAGGCATCCCGCCGCGAGGGGCCGTAGTGGAGATTAAGCAAGCTATTGCCCAGAGTTGCAGAGTGTGACCCCGTGATTCGAGTAGGCACCGGAGCGAGAATTGTCGAGTCCGTGGAATTTTGAGCCCGAGACCCGCCGAGGCGGGGAATCGAACCCTTTTTGCATTAGCACTTTATGAACGGCATAGTAATATTATTGTGTTACTATACATTGGCACTTTATTGCATTAGTCACTTTATTAAGGTTACATTTTGCACATAATAGCACCTTCAAGTGTTGGTCTTTCTACTTTTTGCATTAGCACTCTACGATCGGTATAACAATATTGTTCTTGATGTTGCCCTATCATCACCAGTTGTTTATTGATTGGATAATCTAAAAATGTTTTTTTAATTATTATTTTAAGTCAATTTTGTAACACTATTTTTCTATTTTTACTGTGGCATTCTATTGTTTAGGGTTGTCTCTTGGATTTTATAAATTTTTGGCTAATGTTTGTCTAACTATGAAGAAATTAATGTACCAATGTATTGTCTTTACCCACGGCTTGTAATAAAAAATGTATAAAAAAAAAAGATGTGACTAAACTCTCTCCAACATATAAATTCATGCCTTAATTTTGCAATCCTTGCAATCCCTGTAGTCTGTAAGGATGTATAGATGTGTGCTAGTAGGCCCAGGTGTCAGCCTTACAATTTCTGCAATAGGTATCCCATGATCCTCTGCCCATGAAGCTTCAAGACTTCCATTTGACATACCTTGGATCAATCAATCTATTTATTGTCAGTCAGGAAGCCTTCCTGCCTCACCTGCTACTCCAAAGTTACAAATAGATGATCAATTTGACAGAAGGAAAGAAACCTTTTTCAAAAAACAAGCAGCTCTTGTCTGTATCAAAAGCATATAGATTTTCTTCTTCAGGAGACCAAGGAGACTGGATGTAGAGCAATTGAGTCATTCAAGATGTAAAACAAAATAGGATGAATAAGCAGTGCCTCTAATTTACCTACCCTTTTATCTGATACCATTGCTATCTGTAATGTTATAATTTTGTTAAAGCGCACAGCTGCCCCAGCTAAGGGGCGTCCCGGCGTTGACTGTCTAATTGTACAGGATAACAGTATAGGCTGAAAAGATGGAAACCCTAGATCAGTGGAAAAAGAAAGGTCTTAATAGCTTTCCGGAATAACAGTAAGTCATCAATACTACGAATGGAGACAGGCAAAGAATTCCACAATTTAGCCGCCAGGAGCCGAAAAGAACGGCCTCCGGCACGACAGAGTCTGATCCTGGGTATGGTCACCAGATGTTGACCCAAGGAACGCAGGCTACGTTGGGGAATATAGGGAGTTAAAAGAGGGCGAAGTAGCTCAGGACTAGTACCTTTTAAGATTTTAAACGCCAAACAAAGCGTCTTAAACTGGATTCTTGCTTGGATCGGTAGCCAATGTAAAGCTCTAATAGTGGCTCTGGCGGAACATCTACGTGGGAGTCCGACAAGAGCACGGGCTGCCGAGTTTTGAACTCGTTGGAGCCGCAAAATCTCAGCTTTATTTGCGCCTAGAAATAAAACGCTGGCATAGTCCAAGCGCGATAGAATTGTAGCCTGGATAATGTGCTGCCGAGCAGGCGCGTTAAAGAACCTCAGGATAGGGCGGAGGCCTCTCAACAGGCCCACACACGTCGCTGCCACCTTCTTCGTGTGGGACTGAAAATTTAGATCCGTGTCCAGCCAGACTCCCAGGTTCTTCACCACTGGCTTAGATGTTGGCATAATGCCTAGCGAAGCAGGCCACCAATGCTCATTCCAGAGGGAGATGTTTTCCCCTACCAGCATCACTTCCGTTTTAGTGGCATTCAGTTGTAAACAGTTGTCAGCCATCCACTGAGCAACTGCAGTCATCCCATCTCTAAACCTTGTGGCAACTACTGAAGGGCCTTCAGCTAAGGTGATAACCATCTGAGTATCATCAGCATACGATACCAGCGTTAGGCCCCAATCTCTTGCCACAACCACAAGTGGTTGTACATAGAGATTGAACAGAGTCGGGCTCAACGCAGAGCCCTGCGGAACCCCTTGGCCGATGGAATGGGCTTGAGATAGGAAAGGCGGTGCCGACACCCGGAAGGATCTGTCCGACAGGAATGCACAGAACCATTCCAAGGCCTGGCCCATGATCCCTATTGCCTCCAGGCGATACAGCAAGATGCCATGAGACACCGTATCAAAGGCAGCGCTAAGATCTAATAATATAAGTGCTGCACTCTGACCGGCGTCGAGAATAGTTCTTAAATACTCAGTGGAGGCTAACAAGGCAGACTCGGTACTGTGACCCGATCTAAAACCGTTTTGCGACGGGTCCAGAATGTTGTTAAGGGTCATGTGCCGAGATAACACCTCGTTCACATGTGCCTCTGCCAATTTGGCAACCCATGGAAGCAAGGAAATCGGCCTAAAGCTCTCAGGCAAAGAGGGATCAAGTGTGGGCTTTTTAATGATAGGAGAAACCCGAGCCTGTTTCCAGGCCAGGGGTACTATGGCTATGGTAAAAGATAGGTTAAGTATGTGACCTAGCGGCTTCTGAACAAGCTCTATAGATTCCATAAACTGTGCCGGCCTCATAGGGTCAGATGGGGATCCCGATTTGACCTTTTTACAAAGTTTCACGAGTTCATCACCAGGGATCTCGGGTATAACAGTCAAAGTAGAAACCCCCTCCCTGACCGTGACAGAGCTCGGAACAGAAGAGAGCTGTGGGAATGTAGCATACATTTTCTGCACTTTATTCGTAAAGAAAGAAGCAAGCTCCTCACATTGCTGTGCCGAGTTTAGGTAGGAGACCGAGGTTTTAATGTTCTTCAGCTCCTGAACAATCTTAAAGATGTATTTCGTGGGATTAGAACTATCCCTAAGTTTTTTCAGCGTAAAAATTAGCGCATGTGGAGCAGATCATTTTGTGGTAGTGTTTTAGTTTGGCCAGGTACACAGTCTTAAGGTCATCTTCATAGTTCCTTCTCCAATCCGCTCGGCTCTTTTACACTCCTTTCTGAGTGTTCTACGAGCATCCGAAAACCAAGAATTGGAGACCGAGCTACGCCCCTTAACCCATCTAGCTGGAATAAGAGCGTCAAGCCCCCCCCCCCAATCAAGTCTCAGAAGGCGGTATATGCAGCCTCAGGATCAGCCGGATCCTCGACAAGGGACTCTCTCAGATAGGCGTGAAACTCATTTATATTAAGTTTATGCCAAGGCCTTTTAAACATCAGAGTGGTCCTATCAATCTTAGGAGATTTGGCTATCCTCCAACTGGCTTTGAATAAATAATGGTCAGTCCAGCCCATAGGTACAGGTCGATCAATCTGAACTGCTGGAATATTGGAGAAAATAGGATCCAATATATGTCCTGCTACATGAGTAGCATCATGTACCAGTAAATCCAGTTGGAAGGCTGCCAAGTCTGCTAACAAGTTACAAATGGCCTGATCCAAAGTTTGATCAAAATGGAGATTCAAGTCACCTAGAATAGAGAAATTAGCAGATCTAACCACTAGTGAACTAACTAGCTCTAACAGTGCTTCACTAAACTTAGAAGCATGGCCCGGAGGGCGATAAATATAAAGCCCAGAGAATGTAAAATGCGGGCTTATGTCCAGTCTAAAATGTGCACATTCACAGCCGCATAAATTCTCCGCCATAAAGGAGCAGGGATACTGCGCTTTAAATATAACAGCTATTCCGCCTCCCCTAGAGTCTCTATTAAGATTCTTAATCAAGTACCCTTCCGGAAGGGATAAGCATCATATCGTCCCGCAGCCACGTCTCACAAATAAAGAGGACTTCGGGAGATTCATCACTGATTAACGTATGGACTTCCATATGCTGTTTCACTAAAGAACGCACATTTAGTTGAAAGACAGTAAACAGCGTTTGACTCCCTAAGACTTCGGCCTTCCGTACCCCAGAAGGAGTGCACGTAGAAAATGCACAAGACTGACAAATCAGACTTGTCTCACCTAGCTGGGATGGCAACTCCGCACAGGCCACCTCATTAGGCTTTAATTTCATAAGTCGCTCTCTATCATATTTTCAGTAAAAAAAGCTGATCCCGACCAGGGATACTGGCGAGAGGCGATGGACTGGCGATGACGGGTGCAAACGGCATGCCTTTGGCGCGCGCCGCCGGCGCGCCCGCTGCGCCCACCCACTGCGCCGCCGAGTCCATATGCGCATTATATAGAGAGAAGGAAGGGACGCCAAACAACTAGAACGCTGCCCTGGTGTCCACCTAAGATGGCGGCACCGTTACTACGAGCACGCTAGTGCAGTGAAGATTCCACTTAAAAGGAATCTCATATAATAAGCAGGTAAGGCGTTAAAACAAAATTCACAACATAGCAGTTAAAATAGCCAAAGATTGCCAATTACAAAGTGAAATGAGGAGTTTAAAATTTTAATGATATCAGCCTAGAACCCCCGGCTCACGCCTCAGGGGAACAAAGTACAAATGTAACAGAACGCGTGAGAGTGAAACGAGGTTTAAATACTGCAGAGGGCAGGGACGCCAAACAACTAGAACGCTGCCCTGGTGTCCACCTAAGATGGCGGCACCGTTACTACGAGCGCGCTAGTGCAGTGAAGATTCCACTTAATAGGAATCTCATATAATAAGCAGGTAAGGCGCTAAATTAAAATTCACAACATAGCAGTTAAAATAGCCAAAAATTGGCAATTACAAAGTGAAATGAGGAGTTTAGAATTTTAATGGATATCAGCCTAGAACCCCCGGCTCACGCCTCAGGGGAACTAAGTACAAATGTAACAGAACGCGCGAGAGTGAAACGAGGTTTAAATACTGCAGAGGGCAGGGACGCCAAACAACTAGAACACTGCCCTGGTGTCCACCTAAGATGGCGGCAATGTTACTACGAGCGCGCTAGTGCAGTGAAGATTCCACTTAATAGGAATCTCATATAATAAGCAGGTAAGGCGCTAAAACAAAATTCACAACATAGCAGTTAAAATAGCCAAAGATTGGCAATTACAAAGTGAAATGAGGAGTTTAAAATTGTAATGGATATCAGCCTAGAACCCCCGGCTCACGCCTCAGGGGAACAAAGTACAAATGTAACAGAACGCGCGAGAGTGAAACAAGGTTTAAATACTGCAGAGGGCAGGGACGCCAAACAAATAGAACGCTGCCCTGGTGTCCACCGAAGATGGCGGCACCGTTACTACGAGCGCGCTGATGCAGTGAAGATTCCACTTAATAGGAATCTCATATAATAAGCAGTTAAGGCGCTAAAACAAAATTCACAACATAGCAGTTAAAATAGCCAAAGATTGGCAATTACAAAGTGAAATGAGGAGTTTAAAATTTTAATGGATATCAGCCTAGAACTCCCGGCTCACGCCTCAGGGGAACAAAGTACAAATGTAACAGAACGCGCGAGAGTGAAACGAGGTTTAAATACTGCAGAGGGCAGGGATGCCAAACAAATAGAACGCTGCCCTGGTGTCCACCGAAGATGGCGGCACCGTTACTACGAGCGCGCTGATGCAGTGAAGATTCCACTTAATAGGAATCTCATATAATAAGCAGGTAAGGCGCTAAAACAAAATTCACAACATAGCAGTTAAAATAGCCAAAGATTGGCAATTACAAAGTGAAATGAGGAGTTTAAAATGTTAATGGATATCAGCCTAGAACCCCCGGCTCACGCCTCAGGGGAACAAAGTACAAATATAACAGTAATGTGATCTCCATGGTAAGAACTTTCACACCCAGGGAGGACAAAAAGGTTCAAAGCGATACAGAGCTTTCAGAACTAATGGCAGATCCGGAGGGATGAAAGGTTAGAGGTTGAGACAAAGGATGACACAAATAAACGCACTTCAAAAGCCTAGCTACTAAACCCTTGCTTTCTCCCAGGGATCCCCAAGGCTAATTATATATGCAAATAGCTGCGCCCAGGTAGTACAAAAGTTATTTTGGCTGGGTACAGACACTGTCTGCCTTCAGAGAACAAAGGATTTTTGTGTATAAAAAGAGGGTCCCAGACCCCAGACTTTTAGATCACTTCTGTGAATTCAAGAGGAACCTTTGCCAAGGAGAAGAGCCGGAGAAGATGAGGACGAATACTGCCCCTGTTCTGTTTGCTGTCTGGGGTTGGCCTGCTGTGACAAGTGACTACTTGCTGCCAAGGAAAGGAGAAAAGGACTTTGCTGTTTGCTTTGACACCTGCTTGAGGAAAAGATCTCCAAGGGCTTGAAACTGAACTTGCCTCCTGTTCTGAAGTCTCAGGGAGACAAAGACCTCAACACCAGCCCCACTGAACTTCTTTGCTGGGAGTTCTGATCTGCAAGAGGCGCCGGCTATTGTTTCAGACCTATAGAACTGTTTTCCGCTGGAAGCTGGAAAATCAACGCAACATCAAAGAAGTGTGACGCATCCGTACCTGTTTCCAACGCATCGCCAAAGAAACTGTTGCAGTGCCTGCCGTGGCTCGAGAAATCGCTGCATGCCACATCGAGTGCAATGGTCACCGAAGTTAGAGATCATCGCATCGATTCTGATGTAAGCCCTGCTGTGCGACTGCAAGAATCCACACATCGTCCCGGATCGTCGCCTCACATCGAGTCACCAAGTCTGTCGCATCATTGGGGGACGCAGAAAGAAACAGACGCATGATCTCCCGACGCAGTAAGAAATCAATGCATCAAGTCCTTTCCGGTAAGGAACAGACACATCAACTCCCCTGTGCTGCAGTATGGAACCGATGTATCACCTCCCCCGGAGCAAGGAATCAATGCATCACCTTCCCTGAGTATAAGGAAACAACACATCACCTTCCCAGCAGCCTGTTTTGTTTGTTTGCACGATGCATCCAAGGTACTTTGTGTGAAAAGTGTTGCATCTGCAATTTGCTTTGAACTGAACTATTACTATCATCTGAAAGCCATATTTTTATTACTGGATTGTGACTTCTTATCATTTGGTCTTGTTTTGGTTTAGATAAAGATTACTTATATTTTTCTAAACTGGTGTGGTGTCCATTTGTAGTGTTTTCACTGTATTATTGTATGTGTTCGCATATGCTTTACACAATGCCTCTGAGATAAGCCTGTCTGCTCGTGCCAAGCTACCAAAGGGGTGAGTAGGTTTTTTTTTTAGAAGTGTATTCCCCTTTCCTGACTAGAAGCAAGGGTCCCTATTTGAACAAAGTTGCAAACCATTGCCAACTAGAGACCCCCATTTCTAACAGCACGCAATACCCAATCACAAACTAAATATACCACATTAGCAGCATATGTCTTGCTCACCGCAAATGAGTTGCATCCTGCCTCTCTCAGTATTGAAACAACCGTATAAGTCCGACAGCAGCAAGCTGCATGGGCAGTGTCACACACAACATCTGCTTCGTTACTATAGTATTGTGTAAGCTCAAGGGAAAACTGTAAGCCATAGACAATTTACCTCATGTGGTGAAACTAAATTGTATTAAAATGCTCAGAAGTTCTTGTTATTCATGTTCAAATCGATTGCACAATTGTCTAATTGGTGAACTTAAATGTAATCTGAATCTACATATAGTCATTGGCAACTTTGCTGAAGTGGCACATTGCATGGTCAAATGTGAAAGTGTGTAAACATGGCTGTAATAACTATTTTGAGCGTACCATGACTGTTAATCTCCTGTAAAGTTAAGCAAATGTTTTGTATGTAACATGTATGCAAGCACAACAAAATCTAAAAGTCAATAAACAGATGTTTTAAAAATAAATTGTGGTGTGGTGGAGTTGTATTTGAAGCTAGTACTTATGGTGAATAGGGGTCCAGTGTGTGTCCTGTGGTGTGTGTTGGTTCTGGGACAAGCTGGGAGAATCCGCTGTTGCTCAATCTTTTGAGGAGTGCTGTGGAGCGAGGGACATTTCAGTCTTCCAGGTGAAAGTTAAGGTCACTGAGGAGAATGTAGGCTCTAGATACAATGGTGAATGGAGTGATGAAGTTTGTGATGAAGTTGGTAAATGTTGCTTGCGGTCCATCTGATCAGTAGCTGAGGGTTTCGTCCATGGTGAAGTTTTCTGAGATTTGCAGGTTGAAGTGCAGGAGTTCCATGTATGTGGTGGAGTTCTCTGTTGATGTACATTTGATGGATTCCTTGAAGATAGCGAGTCCTCCTCATGACTTGTTAAGGGGATCCTGTCAAGCGATCTTGTACCCCACTGGGATTGCCATAGCAACGCCAGGAGCTGATGAGGGACTAAGCCTTGTCTCTGTGAGAAAGAGGATGTCAGGTACATCGCTACTCAGCGGGTCTTGTATTTCGGTTGTGTGTTTGCTTAATGATCATGTGTTGAGAAGCATGTATGCATGTGATTGTTGATGTGCAGGTTTGCTGTGGCATGTGGTGGGGTGTAGGCTACGTTGGTGCTTGTGTGGTGTTCGGAGGGAGTGTTGAGGGTGTTGTTAGTATTTGTATAGGAGGTGTATGTATGTGGCTGCTATTTACTTGGGGGTTGTGGGTATGTGGCTGCTAGAGAACTGGCTGTGATTGAAGGTGAAAGCTTCACTGTGGTGTGAAGCATAGTGCAGCAGCAGCTGGGAACAGCGTCCGGGATCTAGCGACCTAATGAGTGCTGCGGAAACTTACTGGGAAGTGATCATAGCAGGGTACCTGTTGTTGGGTTCAGTCCAGGCATGGGCTGTGCACCAGTGGTGCACAAGCTGTGCGCATCCACTCCATGTCTGTGTTGCTGGTCCAATTAGGTAAACCCTGGTAGAGGGGAGTAGTGCAGGGTGCCATGATGTCATTTACTGTGCTGATGGGGGAAGGGAAAAAAAGGGGAAAGAGATTTAACCTTTGTTATTTCTACTGACTCCTTCCTAAAAAAATTTGTTTTCGCCTAACCTACAATGACTACCGCCTCCAGTTGGTCAAATACCTTTCCACCAGACAAATCATCTCATTTTAGGGCACAGAGATTAGACGGAAAGAAAATGGACCAAAAAGTATGTTGTGAAATACCAGAAGGGATTACTACCAGGAGTGAGGACAAACAACCACAGACCAGGTACCAGCAGCCCCTAACCCCTGTAGTCAACCTGACCCCATTAGTCCTAAAACAAGGTGAAATTAATGTCCTTAGAAAAGGGCTAGGATTTTTCCCCACAAAACAAACCAACAAAGACAAATGATGTTGTGTACTTGATCAGTTCTTCGGAAAAATCTCTGTCTTTTTTTAGGAATCCCCTAACATCCCTCAAGAAACCAGCCATACAGACCTGAAAAAAAATCTTTTTTTCAAACCCGCCCCTCTCCATCACCACAATACCACCAGAAATCAGAGCATTCAAGCAAGCAGTCACTATAGAGGCACTGGTTTAAAGCAAAATACATTTTCATAACCAACTTTCAAGGAACAGCGAGCATTATAGAATTTCTAGAAGAGGATATTGTAATAAAACCTGCAGATAAGGGAGGGGTGAAATTCATTTGTACTACAGAAGACTATAGACTAACCTGCACTAACCTCATGTCGGATCATAGAAACTCTGAGGTTCTCCCAGCAGACCCTACGAAGAAACTATTAGCAGGGATTAAGAACATAGTGGAACAAGCAAGGTGGCTTTTCGTGGCCTCGTAAATATGGCTCTGTACTCTGCGCTGACGGAACATCAAAAAAAGCGATGTATAAGCAGTGTACAGGGTTTGGAAATATTAATCCTGCTTTATACACTAGTAATTGTATTATTCAACTCTAACATAGAATAAATGATTGGCTTAGATGTCAAAGCCCTATCTAAAAGTATACCACAGGAGGAGTGTTTGAGGGCCATGGACCAATTACGACTGAGTGTTTAGAACTGGAAAACTCCAATCAAATTCATTATGACACTCGCAAAACTAGCACTCAAGAGGAATTATTTTGAGTTTGAGGAAAACATATTGGAGAAGCAACATGCCACATCTATGGGCAGCACCTTTTCCTCATACACAGTATGTTTATATGTACTCTTGAAGAAGATAATATTTGGAACCAACAAGCCCTATCAGAATCAAACAAGATAGTGGCAATGTTGGATAGATGTATTTCTAATATGCTAGAGAGCTAAATGAAGGTCCATGAATGTTTTATACATTAGACAGCTCATATCTAAAAGTTTACAAATTGGAAGCAATAGTATTAACAGAAAACTTGATATCCATGAACTACACAAGACACCTGGTAGAAAGAGCAGAGAAGAGGCCTAGATACAGTCACAGGGAAACTCCACTGACAGGCAAAGAAAAAAGGACACCAAACAACATATCTGTGTGTATACATTCACCAAAAAGACAAACAGGGTGAACAAAAATCATTAACAGACACTGGTGCATACTAAACAGCAACAAATTACACCTGAAGTGTTGGAATTTGGGGGGGTGAAGACCCTTCTCAAGCAACAATCACAATCCTTGTCAGGGTGAACCGCAAGCGTCACTAATTAACCTGTCCTGGCACAAAAGCAGTCATGCTTAACTGTGAAACATTATATCATGTATTTATGCAGCCCACAAACAGTAATAAAGTGAATGCACAACAAAAGAAATATTCAAAGACAATTTAGAAAAATAGAAAAACATTTAATAAATAAAATTACTTAAAGACAAATGAAACCCAATCAGTAGAACGGGAGTTATGATGTTTTAAAAGTTTTAGTGAAAAATAGCTCATTAAAAGATCAGAGTGCCAATTGCAGGTTCCTAATCAAGCGATGTAATAACAAAAAGGAGCCAAGAGGGAAAAGAAACGGTACAACAAGGGGATGGCCCTCCACTCAAGTAAATTCAATATCAAAAAATCCCCGTACCGTGGATCATAGCTAGCATACGTCACATAAACATAAGTATGCACAAATCTGGATACTTCTACTGTCTGATTCCAGAACCTCCCCCTTATTATTTGTGGTGAGATATGTGTTCTCTTATAACTGCTAATCCTCTACGAACCATTGTTTCATACTTAAAACCAGGAGAATCCAGGTTAAAATTCAACTCGACAAGTCCAATGATGTCTGCCCTAATAAGGCAGTGCAACCACCCACACTCAAACAAATAGTCAATGGAACAATGTGTGGTGGAAAGGAAGGCACCTCACGGGCAAACAACCCTCGGGGAACTTGGCTGATGTTACCAATTCAATACCCCTTTCTCATCATCGGTTACCAGTCCTATTCCAAGAAAGAAAATAAAGCAAGAAAGTGCGTGCAAAGAAAAGTGCTCAGCGAGAAGCTAATCCGATAGCTCCCTGATGTGACCAACATAAAAAGTGATATAAAATCAACAGCCACACTCACTGTATAACTTTATTATTCGTGCTAGTGTGAACTGGTGAATTAAAATGGCTGGTAGCTTAATGTCGCATACCAATACCTGACACCGACATGTTTCACTGCCCAGTTCCTAATCAAGCGAGACTGGGGCAAAGTCAAAAGTTAAAGCCGACTGCGCTGGTGTGCACTTTAGCTAAATGAGGTGGATTGGCTCTGGTCTCAGCTTACCTTCAGACTTAGAAGTATTTTTGAAGAAAAGTTTGTGTCAAAGTAAAGTGCAGCAGGGCAAGACAGAAGGCTGTGCCTAAGGATGCACCATAGTAGCCGGGGAACTGCTGGATGATGTCACAGTGAAGATTCCTTTGCTCAGGCTCATTTATTTGGAAGTTGAAAATCTCAAGAGGAGTGAAGCTGCAGGGTGTATACAAATAGGGCTCCATGAGGTTGGAGACCCCATTCCGAGGTGTCCTTCTGAACAGGATTTAGTATTGCAGAAAAGAATGTAGTGGCAGTGTTAAAAAGTAGATTTATGGTTGGCAGAGTTATGTACCTTGTTCAAGTAGAAACCACAATCTAGTCAGGTTAAGCTAGATACACACTAAAAGAAAACCTGTTCTCACCCTCTCGTAGCTTGGCACAGAGCAGTCAGGTTTATCTAAAGAGACAATCTTTAAAGTTTTGTGAAAAACACCCACACATACACAAAAGCGCCACACGGATTCAGAAATAGACAATATTTTTATGAATAAAGCAAGGCCAAATGAACAAAAAATATAGTGCTTAGGGTCTTAAAGCGCCAACTGGGGACATCTGGTTGCACTTGATCGGGGGGAATCCAAAAGTTCAGGCCGACCGCGATGGAACACAGGTTGGATAACGGCACCAGCCTAGGACCACTGAAACAGTATCTTTGGATGGGGCTGTTTCAATGTCAAGGGTGAGATACAAGGAGCAGGGAGGCGATATGTCATCGCCAAGCCGCGAACTCCGGGGAAGATTCGTCATCGAATAGCACTGACAATGGGGCATGCGTCATTGTCCAGCTGCTCACTCAGGTAATATTTTTTGTTGAACACCACTGACAATGAGCAATGCATAATCGTCAAGTGAATTGTGCCAGTTCTGATTGTCACAACAGCGGAAATGCATCCTCATTGAGAGTTTCAGCAGAGAAAAAACACACTTTCGAGGGCCCAGGACTGGATTATCGCCACTTGGCAGGACAGGACTCACAGAGGGTGGAGTTCAGGTGCTATAGCAGGGCTGTAGGAAGACTTTAATGTCCCTGAGATGTCAGGAGAGGGGGCAAGCAACCATCCCAGTGGAGTCATGCTGAGCTCAAGTGATATGGGTTCAGTACTTTTCCTCAACATAGCAGAAGGTAGCACGCAGCAGGGCAGCACAGGAGATAAGAAAAGCACTTCTTCCAGAGCAGCAGCCCTGCAGAGTGTCTGTCCTTGTAGCAGCACTGCAGTTTTTCCTCATAGATGAGTTTTTTACAGGCCCAGTAATGTATGATTTGATGGGGCTTAGAGACCCAGTTGTGCCTTTGAAGAGGGGGTGACCTTAAAGAAGGGTCTTTGAAGTACACAGAGGTCCTTTCTTTTCACCCTTGGCTTCAAACTACCAGTAGGAGGCAGTCAGTCCCTTGTGTGGGGACTGGGCACAGTCTATTCAAGTGTTGGCCCCTGCCTCGGAAAAAGCCATCAGAATGCAGATAAGTATTCAGGCACACTTGTGTTAGTGGCTGTCTGAGGGGGTGCACAAAGTGCAGCTGTCACCTAACCCAGATATGTATTGGAAACAATTTGCAGGGACACAGAGCTGTGAGACCAGAAGAAATGTCCACTTAGCCATTTTTGAAATAGCAATGTTAAAATCAACTGTACAAGTTTGCTCTTCCAAAGATATAAAACATGACACAGCCACTTCCAATATTAACCTATGAGAGAAGTAGGCCTCATAGTACTAAAAAATGAATTT
Organism: Lissotriton helveticus; assembly: GCF_964261635.1. Classification (NCBI taxonomy): domain Eukaryota; kingdom Metazoa; phylum Chordata; class Amphibia; order Caudata; family Salamandridae; genus Lissotriton; species Lissotriton helveticus. The sequence goes on from NC_136067.1 coordinate 533,211,227, forward strand.
AGACATTTTTCACTACCAGGACATGTAAAGTGCATGTCCTACCTATTACTTACACAGCAGCCTGCCCTAACTTATGTGAAATAAAGGGGAGTTTAAGGCATGGCAAACAAATTTAAATGCCTAGCCGAAGTGGAAGTAAAACTTCGCACACAGGTTCTGCCTTGGGATATCTAAGGGCTAATTGTGTGGGTGAATTTATGACGTTACAACGCAAGCCATTACAATGCATGCTTTTACAAGGCAGTTCTTACAACGCAAGTACCATTACATCGCATGTTTTTACAACGCATACCAGTACAGGACAAAAATATAATAATGCATTAGATGAACCATTACAACTAATACTAGTACAAAGCATACAATTACAGCGCATCTTTTTAAATTGTATAATAAACCCCTGGGACGGGATGCAGGGAAAATAGGGGTTTTGGGTGGGGGAGTGTACTAAAAAACAGATAGTTAAAATTAGTACTAACTATTAAAATTAATACTTGAGTACTACAATTAATACTCGTTTTTATTTATTTAAAAAGTCTTATACTAACAAATGGTGGGGAAGAAAAGAAAAAGGAGGTTTGGGTGGGTTACTGAATTAATATACAGTAATTAAGAAAATGTACTGAACATTATAATTAATTCTTGAGTACTAAAATGTATACTCATGTATGTTTTTAATTCTTGAACAATAAAAAAGCATGTAATAAAATATTCTTTTAATTTGAAAGTATAAATATAATTAACACCCCAAACATTTTTATGAAAAGAAAAGAAATAACAATATAATTTTTAATGTAATATCTTAATTCAATTCACATGATATCAATTTTTCCAAAATATTTTGAAAAGGACTACGACCCCAAAAAACAAACATTAACACACTTTATTTAACTAAAATATCTCCCATTATTGCTTTCAAATATTCAACATAATAAAAATGCCAGAGATACAAAACTTATCAAAAAACAAAATATTCCACCATTTTAAACTTCACTAAAACAAAAGTCCTGCAACACTTTTAATGAAATCACCTTGACAGACAGGTCGCCAAAATGGCGCACATAGCATACATAACAAAACAAAGAACAAACATTAATAAATCAAAAACAATTATTACAGTTTTACACAGCATTAAAAAGACATAAAAAAAATATACAAACAAACAGTATTTTGTTACCAATTAACGTACACCACAAAAAAACCTATAAAAGCAGCCGTCCATGTTAAAAACAGTGGTTAACTGACTAGCAGACACACCACACGCGTTTTGCCTGCCACTAAATTATAGACATCAAACTGTGCCATCTACAATTTCAAGTAATTGAAACCTATATTAAATGTAATAAATTAGCAAATTAATCCAATCAAGATTTTAGTCACATATACCATTTTAAATATCTTACAGCTTTTGTTGAAAAATTGTCAGCATTGCATAAACTGCAATAGAAATCACAGTAATACAAAAAATAAATAATGTAAGTAAACAAAACTTTATATATTTAAATATTAATCGTTTTTAAGTAAAACAAACATTTATTAACATTAAAAAAGAGTAGAATATTGTAAATTTTTGCACTAATAATACTACTCTAACTTGTGCTTTCCTCAAAGAAATTAATATTTAGTTGTGGGTGCAAAAATATTATTCCTACTCCGACGGGTGCTTACCTTGGAAAATTAATTGATAGTGTTGGGAGCTAAATTACTATTCCTAATTCAAAGGGACATTACCTCACGGAAAATGACTATTCCTACTCCTATGGGTGCTTAGCGCAGGAAAATTAATGGATTGAGTGGGGGCCAAAATTACTATGCATTCTCCAACGGGGTTTGCCTAAAAAACTGCTGAATAGTGGTGGGGATAAAATTACTAATCCTACTCCAAGGAGTGCTTGCCTCAGGGAAAATGATGAATATTGGTGAGTGCAAAATGACTATTCCTAGTCTAAAGTATGCTTGCCTCAGGGAAAGTACTGCATAGTGGAGGGATTAAAATTACTATTCCTACTCCAAAGGGTGCTTACCTGAGGGAAAGTGCTGGATAGTGGTAGGCGCAAAATGACTATTCCTAGCCTGAATGGTGCTTGCCTCAGGGAAAGTGCTGGATAGTGCTGGGGTCAAAATTACTATTCTTACTTCGACAGGTGCTTCCCTCATAGAAAATGCTGGATAGTTGTAGGTGCAAAATTACTATTCCTAGTCTGAATGGTGCTTGCCGCAGGGAAAGTGCTGGATAGTGGTGGGATTAAAATTACTATTCCTACTCTGACAAGTGCTTGCCTCTTGGGAAATTCTGGCTAGTGGTGGGGGCAAACTTACTATTCCTACTCCCACCTGTGTTTACCTCAGAGATAGTGCTGAATAGTGGCAGGATTAAAATTACTATTCCTACTCCGAAGAGTGCTTTCCTCAGGGAAAGTAATGGATAGTTGTGGGGTTAAATTTACTATTCCTACTCCAAGGGATGCTTGCCTCAGGAAAAATAATAGTTAGTAGTGGGGTTAAAGGTACTTTTTATACTCCAAAAGGTGCTTGCCTCAGAGAATGCGCAGGATAGAGGTGGGGATAAAATTACTATTACTACTCCGAAGGGTGCTTGCCTCTGAGAAAATGCTAGATATTGGTGGGTGCAAAATTACTATTCCTAGTCTGAAGGGTACTTGCCTCAGGGAAAGTGCTGGATAATGGTGGGATTCAAATTACTATTCTTATTCCAAAGGGTGCATACCTCAGGGGAAGTGTGGGTTAGTGGTGGGGTTTAAATTACTATTAAAAAATTCAAAGTGTGCGTACCTCAGGGAAAATGCTGGATAGTGGTGGGGGCAACATTACTAATCCTACTCCAACATTTGCATCCTTCTGGGAAAGTGCTGAATGTTATTTTTTCTGATTATAAATATTTTATAAAAATATAATTATTTGTTATAAATTTTAATATAGCAACAGATAACTAGAGCATCTAAAACAGCTGTATAAAAGAACAATATATTTTCTTTAAAATAGAATCAACAGAAGATTATCTGGAAATGATTTAAAAATGGTAATTTTTTTATTAATATTTCATGAAAAAGGACTAAAGCAATAATATTGCATGAAAAAACATGTTTGCAAAATAGAATAACTTCCAATTAAAAAAATTTAAAACAATGTAAAGATATTTTTTTCATCCAGATTTAACAACTTTAAACATCAAAACATTTCTAAAAGTCAAGCATCAAATCAAGAAACATCACTAGGTAATTTTTACATCAAAATAATACTGTAATAGAGTTTGTGAACGAAAAACAAAATCCACCCGATTGCCTACGGGGCAGAAATATGCAAGGCAACGCCGACCATATTACTATGATGTTGGTGAATTGCCTTTACATGGCGGAGACTCCGCCATGGAAAGGCAAGCAGTCTTTTCGTGGAGAAGTGTGGCTCACTGGTTAGAGGAGGCAGACCTGGAAGCAGAGGTCAGCCCGGGACCAGGGTTCAATTCCCGGCTCGGCGGGGTCTTGAGTCCTAAAATGTCCATGGACTCGACAATTCTCGCTCCGGTGCCTACTCGATTCACGGGTTCACACTCTGCGACTTTGGGCAATAGCTTGCTTAATCTCCACAACGGCCCCTCGCGGCGGGATGCCTGGCTTTCACCTTGCGGATACCCTGCCGGGGTTATCTCACAGGGGAATACCAGGACGGGTTCCCTAAGCAAGCGCTTAGAAACCGCTTGGTGATTTGCGCTATATAAAAATTCCTGTACATAAAAAAATCCTGTACATTTTCTTTGGGGGCCCGTTGCAGGCCCCCAGGGGGTTGGGGGGGTGGGTGGCTGAACGTGGGGGTACCCATGGTACCCCCCGACATTTGCATGCACAAGGTGGCAAGCACACGTCGTGCCTGTCATGTTGTGCATGCAAATTCATCACATGCAGTTTTTACATTGCGGTGGGTGCTGCTTGCAGCACCGCTCTCCGCAATGTAAAATATGTGTGATGCATCCGCCAGTGACAGGCACATCGTAATTGGCACGGCGGGACCGCCGCACCCTGCCGGGCGGCCCTGCATCCCGTTACGGTGGCGCTATCGTAATGGTGCCCTAAATTATTGTCAGTGATAAAAGCTTATAAATCAAACAAAAGTCCTAGAAAAGTACTAATTGACTTTGAATTACCTATGACTAATACTATTACCAAATTGTACACAGATACCCAAATTCAAGGATGTTTTTTCACTTTTCTAAGGCATATTGTCGAAAAATCCTTAATTGAGGATTATATATCAGATAGCAAATTACAATTTGAACTAAAAAAACTAACTGCACTTTGCTTTGTTCCTCCTGATAGTGTAAACGAGTACTACACTTCAATTACAGAATCAAAATACTTTCCTGCAAACAAAGATAAATTTGCACCTATTCTAAATTATTTTGTAGACACATGGATTGGCCATCTAAACAGGTCGAGCAACGGGAGGAAGACATGTTTCCATGTGGAGTAGTGTGACTGCTAAATGACCTGCTTAGAGGGAGGACCAAAAACAAACAATGCCATAGAGGGATGGCACATCTCCTTTATTAAATCAATTATTTTTTAACTTCATTTTTTTAAATTATGTGCACTATAATTTATTATTATGTTTAAATATTTTTACATTTCACCCTTTTATATACTGATTAATAGACTTCTAATTTTATTATAAACATTCTGCAATATTTAATTTAATACCTAAATATTAAAATACACACTAACATCCTTTTTAATGTATTAAATAATGTGTACACATATTATAATTATTTTAGTATTACATTACATTTAGTACCTGAGTACTAAAATAAACAATATCAACGTTTTTTTAACATATTAAATATTTTAAACAAATATTACAATTCCTATAGCATTAAATGTTATACCTGAGTATTAAAATAAACTACAACACCCTTTATTTTAACACATTACATATTTTATACACACATTAAAATTACTATGGTATTAAATGTAATACCTGAGTATTAAAATAAACTACAACCAACCTTTTTTAACATATTAAATATTTTAAACACATATTAAAATTACTATATTATTAGATCTAATACCCGAGCATTAAAATAAACTACAAGAACATGTTTTTTAACATATTAAATATTTTAAACACATATTAAAATTGCTACAGTATTAAATATAATACCTGAGTAGTAAAATAAATTACATGTTTTTTACATATTAAATATTTAAAACAAATAAAATAATATACATTATAATGCCTGAATATTAATTAATGATAAATACAACTACCAAACAAATACTTACCATCCTATACTTACCAATGCATGTAATAGCATATGCTGTAATAGTATACATTGTAATGGCTTGCGTTGTAATGGTGTATGCGTTGGATTTGCATGTGATGTAATGTGTCTGAGTTTTAATGGTCGCATTGTAAAGGTATTGTGTTGTAATGGATGTCTCCCATGTGGGTGGCACAATTATTCCTGCAGGCCCACTAGTAGCTTTTAATTAATAGGCCCTAGGTATATGGTACACCCTTTTACAAGGGACTTACAAGTAAATAAAAAATGCACACTGTGTGTACACCAATGTTACCATGTTTAGGGGAGAAGCACATGCACTTTAGCACAGGTCAGCAGTGGTGAGGTGCTCAGAGTCCTAAGGCCAACAAAAAGAATCAGCAAAAAGGAGGAGCTAAGCAAGCAAACGGTTTAGGGAAAGACCAGCATAAGGCTGACTCATCTAATGGTGGAGCTTCCGGAAAGTCAAGTTGACCAGTGAGATACATCAGAGCGGAGAGGCAGGCATGTAGGTCTGAGTCTTCAATCAGTTCTCAGGCCACTTTTTGGTGATTTTTTTAAGTTCCAAGTTTCAGGTTTTGGCTGCTAAAGCAATTTTAGCACCACTTTCAAGGGTCCATGACTAGTTGGGCATCACTTGCGGGTCTGGCCAGTTTAAGGGTTCAAGGTCTCTGGAACTTATTATGTCCCTGTGTCTCACATGGGAGGCCAGTTAGTTAACCCTTGCAGTCACTCTAGTAGTCTTGAAATCAAGCAACAGGGCAGGCTTAAAGCACTAGGGCAGTACTCTGGTAGCAGCAGGGCAGTCCTATGAGGTACAAAGCAGGTCTGAAGCAGAAGGGAAGTCCTCTGAAGCACAAGGCAGTCCTTCTGTGGGTTGTACCCTTGCCCAGGATTGTACTAAAGAGTTGGACTGGGAGTTCAATATTTAATCCTGGTGCCAGCCTTTGAAGTGGGAGTAGTGTCTAGGTTATCCCCCATCTGGGTCTGGAAATCTCCGTCCTTTCCCTGAGCAGGCTCCAAGCAGTTTAAGGTGGCAAAAGACTATGGTCATGCTCCTTTGTGAGTGCGCAGGAGATAGCCATTTGAAATGCAAGTGGAACAGAGAACATCGCTCCCTACCAATTCTGGAAGGATTACCCACCCTGACAGTATCTTGTCCTCCTCTGGCTCACTTTCTTGGAGAAATACACAAAGGCCAGTCATGTGACCCACACCACAGGCTGCAGACAACTAATGGTTAGGATTAAGAAAATGACTACTTTCAAAAAGTGTCATTTTCAGTACTGTGACTTAATATCCGACTTTACAAATAAAGAGGATTTTAAATTACATTTTTTTGACACCAAACATGACAGTTCTACCTGTTTCCAATCAAAAGGCAGCATGTATTAAGTGTAATAAGGTAACCCAATGTTATCTTATTTGAGAGGAAGGCCTCACAGTAGTAAAAAAACAAATTTAGAAGTTCTAAAGGGCTACTTAAGTGAGTGACACAATAAGTGATGGCATCCAGCTAGTATCATTTAATTTACAGGCCCTTGAGTACCACTTAAATATGGACTTTTTAAGAAAATTAAACATACCGATTGGGTGTCAGCCAATTCGATCATGTTTAGAGGAGAGAGCACAAGCACTTTACCACTGGTTTGCAATGGTAAAGTGCACAGTGCCCTAAAGTCAACAAAAACGAATTACCAGAAACATCATTTGAATTAGTCCATCTCGATCTGGATTTCTTAAGATTGATACTTCATGCTCAAAGAGAGAAGATAGCGATCCTGTCAGAATTGGATATCTTCTTACCCACAGACCACTTCTGCCCCATCCTTACTCCTTCTCCTCTCTCAGGACATTATAGGAAACAGACTGAAAATAACTCCTTGCTCCCTCAACTTATTATTTGCTAGACGCCCCACCCCATCCTACACAGACTTGAACATTGACTCATCTCCTCCCTCAACTAGTCAAACCGTTAAGTAGCCCAAGTGGCAATTCAGATGGAAGAGCTCAGTTCACTTGGTGTGGGATGGCAGATGGAGAGGCATGGCTATTACTACAGTAGTTAGTTATAGTGTTTATTTGCCAAGAGCTCCTGGTAATAAGTGGTGGTTGAGTCGTTGTGTTAGGGCTAGGGGTTTGGAAGCAATATGTGAGGATCTTTCTTTATTTATGGTTTCTTAGAATGGACTGAATCTGATGGCGCTGTTTGGGGAAACTTTGCCCCTCATAGAGTTCATAGAGCAGTTTGCATTATCGACCTTGCACTTGGCAGTATCCTCTAGGGTGATCGTGGTCTGCTCTGGTTTCTCAATGCTTGGGATGGTGAGCATGGATTGTGGTGACCGCCCTAAGTTTTTATGGGATGCACTCTCCAAGCCTGCAGTGGACCGAATATCCTGTGGGTTTGAGGCCTCCAGACTATCCACACAATCAACCAAAAATGTTTGGTCTAACATGGCATTTCTTTCTCTTGATTGCTCCCTTGTTTTATACATCAATATGCCCCTCTGTGGTGATACTGTTTAAAAAGATGGCTGTGATGATGGCGGCCCAGGAGACTTTATCTTGTGTTATGGTACAATTTTCGTAAAAATCCATGTTTCTATATTTTTATTTTTGCAATTTTGTTTTGCTAATGTGTAGTTCTGTTAATTTCTTGGATTATTATTGTATTATTGAATTAAGTGAAATTACTTGTTATTTGTTTTATATTATTTATTTAATTGAATGGTTACTTGAATGATAAATGTTGTTCAAACACGCTTGTTACCAGGTTTCATCAGTCACTGTTGCTGAAACTTGCATGAGAAAAGGAGGCTATAGTAGACAGTGGCATTATTTTTCCATGCTTGCCCCTGTAAGGGTTGAAGAACTGAAGTGTTTCTAGCATTAACTGAAGCCTTTAAACTTGAGCTTGAGCTTGTTTTCCTTCCCAGTTCCTTCCACGTTGTCTGGATTGTCCTGGATTGCCTACTAATCCAGTTTGTCCTAAATTAACCTTACGCTATCCGTGGAAGACAGCCGGCAATGAGAGGCAATAGGCCAGCAGGCAAGCAAGCCTTAGAACATACGCCAGGTGTCAGATTTATTTGGCAGCCACGTTCTGCCTTGGTTTCGGCTTTTGTAAGAGTAGAATTTAGCTTCAAGCTCCCTGCTCTAAGCTCATCACTTGTAACTTGCTGCTCACTGCATCTCTCCTCACTACTCATCCATGTGTTATGTGTATGCCTTGTAGAAGTAAAGCAAGTGCACTACTACCTAGTGACAAATTATAATTATGTACAAAACTGGAATATTGCAGTTTATTCATACTAAATTATAATTAGGAATAAAATCACCACTAAACAATCCAACTCTAGAATTCTGCATCCTCCCTGACAAACCACTAAAATATCACGATGAAGGAGGCAACAGATGAAGCTACCCCAATCAAACAGACAAGGCAGAAGAGGAATCTTTCTGCACAATGATTCTACAGAGGATTACACAAAGAAAGAACATGTCTTAGAATGATAGAAAGAGAAGGTTAAAGAACGCAGAGACAAGTAGAAATCCTACAAAAAGAGCATATTCGAGGTCAAAACATTGCTATCAAATCCAAGATCAATATGGCTAAAAAAGAATTAAATGATCCATAAAAACCTCAAACAACATAGGCTCCCACAGTAACTTTGACTTTAAAGAAAATGGTGAAACGTTGTCAAGCTACTTTCAGGACAAGAAAAGGAGATTCGAACTCTCTGTCACAGCAGATGCTCTTTCCTCCCTTGCCTACACCCTACCTGTAAACATTCTCAAATCTGGTCATCATTGCAAGTAATCTCTAATACAGATTTTTCAAAAGGACCATAGCACCAATATAACCTTCCACACTTCTCAGAATCATTCCCAACCAATTGGATGAAAGATATCAGTCCCTAGCTTATTCTCTACCTTGCAATCTTCTCACAAATTAATTGCAACTAACAGGTGTATTCCCAGACCTTGAGGCATGATTACCAAGGACCTCTGGGAACCACTCACTAAGGAAACCAGTTAGTAGGAATTTGATTCTGTAACTGAAATAACTGAATGCTTTATGACACAAATTTGTATTTGGGATCATCTTTGGATTACAAATTCTTCCACAACTATCTTTTTGTCTGATTACATGTAAATCTCTCTAATTCAGCAAAGGGTCTGCTTCAGGCTGTACAAGGCAACAAATACATACATGAGGTCAAGCACTTTTTCTTTACCACTGCTAAAAATTACATTTGAAATTTCAGATTTGTCACATGGGTAAGGGAAAGGAAATAAAAGAAGGATAAACAGTTTATTCCACCACAAATAAATAGAAGGCAAGACAAATAAATAGAGAAGCCCGAGTGGCCCTCCACCTGTCAAAGCCTCTATAATACCCATCTTTCCATCAGTTTAGCTGCCAAAACCATTATTGAAACCAATCACCTGCCCCCATTATCCAACTCAGCAGAACCTGGTAGCTGATAATGGAACCTCAAAACTTATGATTTGAAATTTCACCTAGTACCTCTTCCAAAATTTCCCTAATTTGTTACTGTTAGATTTGGGTATCTCTAGTTGGCAGAGGTGGGTACCTTTGATCAAATAGGGGCCCTTGCATCTAGTCAGGCTAAGGGGCTACACTCGTAAAAAAACCTTTGTTCTCCCCCTTGGTAGCTTGGCACGAGCAGGCAGGTTTATCTCAGAGGCAGTGTGTAAAGCATTTGTGAACACATACAGTAATACAGTAACAACACTACAAATGGTCACCACACAGGTTGTATTATAAAAATAAGTATTTGTATATAGACTTAACACAAGACCAAATGAAAAAATTCCACAATACTGTACTCAAAAATAGACTTTAAAATGTTATAAAATAGCTCAGTTCTCTCAAGTTGTAAATGCAACACTTAACTCTCAATGTACCTTGAATGCGTAACGCAAAGAAAACAAAATGGTCGCAGGGAAGGTGATGCATTGGTTCCCTACACGCAGATGCATCGGTTTCCTTACTGCTGCACTGGGGAGTTGATGCTCGCTTCCTTACTGTGTGGGGAGGTGATGCGTTGTTTTCTTACTGCTCTTCGGTACGATGCAACAAGATGGCACCTCAATGCGATGCGACAAAATGGCGTCTTGGTTATGGTGTAACAACGTTAATGCGATGCGTGCACGCCAGATGGCGACTCAATGATCTTTGGAGCCGTGACAGGCCCTGCAAAGCGCTTCTCCCGTGATGCAAAAGTGACCTCTGTGGCGGCAACATGCTTCTCCGGAGATGTGCCGCGCTTCGGCAATGCGATGATGACAGCGGCGGCTCGCTTCTTCGGCAATGCGACAATAGCTACTGCGCCGGCGACACGCTTCTTGTTGTTGCATCGCGCTTTCAGCTCCCAGCGACACGCAGTCTCTCAGAAGGCCCAGCACAAAAGCAGGCACTTCAATTCCCAGCAAGGGAATTCAGGGGGGAGCTGGTTAGTGAAGTCTTGTATCCCTGAGACTTCAAGCAGGAGGCAATCTCTAGTTCAAGCCATTGGAGATTTTTCTTTGGCAATGAAGCAACAACAGCATGCCAACCCTCAAACACATAGCACAGGGGTAGTCTCCTCCTTCAGCTTCCTGGTTGTTCTCCACAGCAAAGGTTCATCTTGATTCCCAGAAGTGATCTAAAGTTCTTGGGTCTGGGTCCCAATATTTATACTCATTTTCCCTTTGTTCTCTGTAGGCAGAGAGGTCTTTGCCTAGTCCAAACCAGTTCTGGTCAGTCCTGGAGCACTTTGTTGAAAAGACTCCTTCTTTCCTTTCACAGTGTAGGTCAGGGACATCAGACGCACCACAGGAGGTGGAACCAGCATTGTGGAGGAAAGGTATAGCCCTATTCAGGTCCCAGGTGCAACTCCTCCCTCCCATCTGCATGCAGATCTCTCTATTCAGCCCTGTGCTGACTCACCCTGTCTCCTGGAATCCCCCAGCCCCTGTCACTCAAACTCCAGACAAGGAATACACAACCTAGCAGAGGCAGGCTTGGCTAGTTAGGCAGGAAAATACCTACTTTCTAAAAGTGGTATTTTTGAACACAGAATGTTAAAACTAACTTCACTAAAAGATGTATTTTATCATTCTGAGTTCAGGCATACTAAACTCGAATTTCTACCTAGTTCCCTGAGTCAGTTAGGATTATAAGATTTTATAATCAAACTGCCCATTCTGAATTATTGGGAACAGGTGGCCCTGCAATAGTGAAAAACAAAAATGGCTGTAATTCACTATTAAGACATGCCACCCACATCAGGGCATGTCCTACCTTTTACCTACAATGCCCTTGGGCCTACCTTAGGGGTGACTAATGTGTATAAAAGGGAAGGTTTAGGGACTGGCAAGTGGGTGCACTTGCACAGTCAACATGACAGTACCAGACTGCACACAGTTTCTGCAATGGCAGACCTGAGACACACTTTACAAGCTGCTCCGGTGGGTGGCACAATCAGTGCTGCACGCCCACCAGCAGTAGTTGATTTCCAAGCCCTGGGCACAGGCAGCGCACTGTACTAGGGTCTGACAAGTAAACCAAAACAAGTCAATCATGGAGTCACTAATCCATACATCAATTTACCATAGGGAGCACTTGCACTGTGGTACTGAACAGCAGTGACACAGCGCCCAAAAGCATCTAAAACCAGAAAAAACATAAGAGGCAACAGCAAAAAAAGGAAGGGAGACCCACGCCAATAGTGCCAGGTCTAACAATTACAATGCCTTAGGATAAGAGATAGTGTCCTCCTCTATCCACTGCTCTTGAGCACAATAATGACATCTGACAGTCAACACTATGCAGCTTCACAGGGATATAGTGCCATCTGCCATCATAGCAGTAATTTCTGGCAGTTTTCCATTGCATCTCTGATAATCACACCTCTGGTGGACCTACAGAGAATGTTTGTCCAGTCATCATCCAATAGGTTAGCTCCTCGCTCCTTCTTCCAAGAAATATGAAAGTGCCACTTGGGCACTACCCTTCAATTTAAGAGCATTTATTAAAGTTTTGAGATTAAGTATGGGTCTCCTGATTGCCTGATTTTCTCATTTATGGTCAGCTGTCTAGTTGCTCCTAACCTCAGTATGAGATTCAAAATCTAGTTCCATATCTGATCACGGAGTAATCTTTTATTCTCCCCTACTCAGGAGTACTTCTAATTGCCCGAAGGATTTTAAGACACCCTTTATATTAAAAAAAGTTCTCTAATTTCTGCATCAATTCAGTTTCTACTGTTTGAAAGCTGCCCTGTCTCTACTCGGCTGCAAATCGGAAGACAGAGAGATGAAAACGGTCAGATAGCTTATTAGTCCTCTCTTAATTCCTTTTTATCTCACCCATACTCTCCACATCACAGACAGGACCTCGGACTTTAGGACCATCTGTGTTCTGTCTTGCAGTCTTTTTGAGGGAAGCCCATAACGTGTCCAGTCTGTCAATGTGTTGTCCAGGAAGCAGCACTGCTGCTCCATTTGCTTTCTTAAATATACCCACACATATCGTAAGTGGGCCGTCATGTAGTAGGGGACACTGAGACTTTGTTCAATAGGTTGAGGGCAGCTTTGTCTCAATCCCATTCTCAGTCTCCTCCCTCTACTTGTGGGGCCTATCAAGCATACCCCCAGGGATGAAAATCACCATTACATTAAAGATTAAGAGTAACTTCAGCAAGATGGTCATCCTGATGACTATCTATTTAGGTAAGAGGCTGCATAAAACAAAGATGCCTCTTTGGAGTGAAGCTTTATTCCTTTGCATTACATACTGTTAATTCCCAATGGTAATGAAAGCAATTGAGCTCTTTGTGATTGATTCTTATTTCATTGGAAATGCTCATTTGTTTGCGTAATACAAAAGCCAATGAGGCTGAGAGGCTATTCTCTGTTGGTATTTTTCCATTACTTGAAGGACCTTATATGCCTCGGACTTAGTACATTCTTTAAAGAGTTTTTTTTTTTTAAAGAAGGAAGCAAATCTTGCACCTACACTCGGTGACATGCTTCACCAAAGGGGTGCTCCTTCACCAGCACCAACTCGTGCTACGTTGACTCCTCCAGATTTGTTTGTGAACACACAAGCTGTAGTCCAGTTTGCACCATGCCTAATATCCCACTGTTAGACATTTGGTTAAGAATCTCACTACTGTACTTTTACCATAACAGAAGGTGCACTGATATGAGAGAAAGTAAAATAAAAATAGTTTTTTATCTGAAATCCTCAACATAAACTACATGGCAGCAACATATCTGGGGACTCAGCACTTACAATGGCGACCACTTCTCTGTCCCATGGATTGCTCAACATGCTTCTTTCATTGAGTCTTAAGGTTGAGAGAGCGCAAATCAAGAAAATATAGAAGTGCACCATATTTACAAGCACGTTGTATTAGTTTAGTAAACATTATACAAGAGTGTCGAATTTATAGAGTGAAAATACATAAGAGTGTTTAACTAGAATAGACTGCATATAATAGTGTGAAAAGCTAATGTAGAAGTGTGTAAGGATGTTATAATGATGTTGAAATACCATGTTATGTGGCTGTTGTAGAGGAGAATGTAACGCTGCTAAACGAATAAATGTGTAGGCCACATGGCAGTCCAAAGAGAACGAAAGTTGATGTTATACTTTCACGTAATGTGGATTTTAATGTTGTTGTAATTCAAAGTATTATTGATCATAGAACTGAAAATGTGTTTTATAGAAGTGTTTCATATAATCATTGTGTGTAATAAGTTAGAATACTGTTTAAACTAAGAAATTAAATGTTTTATAGAGTGCACAGGCCTGTTTCATGTAACTCTAATAGGCCTGAATAGAGAAGGTCATTTCTTTTGATCTGCATGTGCTAGTTAGAAGAATGTCACGTTAAGCTTAAATTGCAGAAACTGTTCGATGGTTTACGACTTAGAAGATATGGTGGAGGCCGGAATTTGGGTTGTGAGCGCGCGCAACCTGTTGGGGGGAAATCTTAAGTTCGGGGAAGAGCTTAAGTGGTTCGGGTGTATCGAACATCCAGAGTAGTTGTCGACCAGAGAAAAGGGGGTCATGCGGTACCATTGATCGCCCGCAGGACCGAGATAGGGGGAATGCAAGAGTGAGTGTGTGGGTAACGGACGCAGGTCGAAAGTTACCGTGTGCAAGTAACCTATCAGAGAAGGCGATTGTCTAGACCAACGGAAAGACATTTCGTCAGTTAAGGTGACAATTACAGTTAGACTGTGGGCGTACAGTCAAGGAAAGTGATCGCTTGGATGGAAGTAATAATTTTTCAGAGTATGAATGGGACGCATGCATGATTGGGAGACGAGCGGAGAAAGGAGGGGAACTGCTGCGAAGGGGAGACGAGTGACGTCGGCGAGAGCCGCGCTGTGATAGGCCGGTCGGTGTGAAGCCGCGCTGAGACGAGTGACGTCAGCGGGAGCCGCGCTGAGATAGGCCGGTTGGTGTGAAGCCGCGCTGTGATAGGGCGGTTGGTGTGACGTCAGCAAAGAGCCGCGCATTGATAGGCCAGTTAGCGAAAACCGCGCTGAGATTGGTGGATTGTCATCAGGAAGTAAACGAACGCGGAGAAAATAGAAATTCGTAAATTTTGAACATGAAGTGTTTTAAATGTTTGAGAGGGATTTTTAAGAGAAAAAGAAGAGAATCTTATTACGGGGAAGAGGCACTGCCGGAGGGTACACCAGCTCACTATATGGCAACGAATGTTGGGTTACATACTATACTGTGGCTGGATGCTTGGAGTAAGATTACAGAGGGGAATGATGAACTGACTTTTCCGAAATACGGAACGTTTAGACTAGAAGTGTTGCATCAACTGAAAGCAGTTATGTCCTCATTGAGACCTTTGCCTAGACCAACACGGTTTGAGGCCCTTAATGCATGGATTAGGGCGGCGCACGACAGGAGTCAGAACAGACGCCAAGAAAGGGTACGGCGATCAGTAAGGGCAGTGCAAGATGCCAAATGGGATGCGGAGGCTAAGAGATGGAGGGTACAGAAGATTGAAGTGGATAAGTTGTACCCAGTGGGAGAGGTTACAGGAGAAAAGAGACCAATAGAAGAAGATGATGAGAGCGAGTCGGAGGATAACCTAATAAATAGGTTATTGATAGATAGACCGCCTCCGGACAATAGGGAGATAGAAGGTACTGAACTCCCAAAGCAAGATAGGGTTGACATAGAAGAGAACAGGCCACTCCCTATAACGGATTGGGTACCTACCAAAGGTGAGGAGACACCTCAACATAGTCCTGTACAGAGAGTAGTCGGAAGGGTTGTGGTGCAGAAGATGCCAGCAACAGAGAGGGTTGAGTCTTATGGATTGCCAGATGCTCTTCAAGTACCCGTTACCATAGGTCCTATAGTGTCGGTTTATCACCCAGAGAAAGGGAGAGAGGAAGAACAGGTACGGCTAGACAGAGAAAGAGTCGAGATAGAAAGAAGGAATAACACGACAAATGCCTGGAGGAAATTGCCAGGACCGATAACGTGGAGCACCCCATTGGATTCAGCAGTGGGTCCCGTAGCAGAGCAGGGGGGTCAGAGAGGACCGATGGACCTGAGGGGACCACGGCCGAAATCCTACAAAGAGTGGAGGGCTGACTTGAGGGAATGGGATAGGTCCACAGAAGCACCGAGCGACAGGTCAAGTGCAGAAGCTGGATGGGGAAGTCGAGGCAACGGGACATTATCTCACTGCGTGGCTAGCGAAAGCGGTCAGGAGTGGGACGGTAAAAGTCAGGAGAGTAGAAGAGTTACACGTCATATTGACGGTGGAAATGGGCAGGAGCAAAAAGGCAGAAGTACGGAGTGTGGAGAGACATCTCGTCTCATTCAAAGTGAGGGAGACCAAAGGACCCAAGAATACAGAGATAGGTTTAGGTGCACTCACCACACACCTAATGATAACGTACAGCACTAGAATCGTGAGAACACGGGGAACAGTGAAGGATCTTGCCATGCGTCGAGTGATCAGAGGTCACAGGCGAATCGTGAAGACATGGGGAATAATGGAATGTCTTACCATGCACCTAGAGAAACCAGGCAGAATGGTAAATGTGGGACTATGGGAAATAGAGGAGTGTTTCACCATACACCCAGAGAGGATGGAACTGCATGGGACCCGGAGAGATGGGAGCATGGGAGGACTCCCCATAACTCGCCTGAGCCTAGACGTAGGACCCAGAGCTGTGATGGGAGAGATGTAAATAGACTCCCTAGAGATGGCACACAGAGCTGTAATAAAAGCCAAAAGACTCGATGTGACCAGCTTAAGATCTGATCTGGACGATATAATAGATGGTACATTGTCTTTAGAAAGGATCGACATGTACGAACAAGATGAGCTGCTGTTTATAGCAAAGGATATTACTCGGAAGGCAAGAGCAACTCATGAGAAACTGTCTGAACTGGCAGACAAGTATATGGTAGATTTGTCCAGAACCAAGGCATTACAGGGTAACCACAGGTTGCATTATTCAGATCAGGACTTAGATGAGAGGAGGACAACTGGATTAAAAACACACATAAGGGAGCTGATCACAGGAATAAGAGCATGGAGAGATCTGGACAAATGGGAAGAGAGGTGGTCCAAAAAGGGAACTGTTAGACGGAGTGCGAATGTGATGTCTCCGGAGGGAAGGCTAATGCAGATGGAGGCATTCCCTTTGCGAGAAATAGCGAATGGAAGTTATGTACACGTGCCCTGGAGTAGGGGAGATTTGGCTGCATTTACAAACTCATTTCCGAAGTTAAGGGAGAATCCTGTAGAGTGGTACAAGCAGGTAGAGAGGTTTGTCAAAATTTCAAAAGTATTGTGGATTGATTTGAACACCTTATTTGACATTGTGGTCCCAGGAGACTTGTGGATAGCATGCAAAGTTAGTGTCGAATGGCCAACTGCAGAACCAGAAAGGGATGGACGCACTAATGGACCATCAGAAACAGTAATGGTAAAATATGAAAGGGTGATGACATGGCTGAAGGAGAAGGTGCCACCACAAGATATAGATTGGGTAAAAATAGACCGAACGAGCCAGGAACCCAAGGAGACAGTTCATGAGTTTTATGAGCGATTGCTGAAAACGTTCAAACAATACAGTGGGTTAGATGTAATGGATCCCAAAGATATAGGACAGTTTGTATCGAAGTTCGTTTTGGGGTTGAGACCTGATATTTGTTTGATGATTCAGCAACATTTAATTTGTTGGCAAAACAAACCATTGGATGAAATTCTGAGATACGCAAGGTATTGCAGTGATGAAATAGATTCCAAAGCAAAGAAATTAAAAGAAAAACTGATGATGGTGCAGATGCAGTCAGCTGGAAAGGGAGGACAGCAGCAACAGGGAACAGGGACAATGGGACGGAAATTAAATAGTCAGAATAAGGACAACGAGGAAAATCTGAGACCTAGAATAGACTTTGCTACATTGAAAAAAACGACAAAGTGCCACCAGTGTCACCAGGTGGGACATTGGAGACGCGAGTGTCCCTATAACCCTGAAAACGGAGAACTAGAAGTTCTAGAGGAGGAAGTTCAGGAAGTTCCAGCCCAAAGGGTGACAGTGACAAAGAGTAAGGTGGCCAAAGGGGGGACTTCGGCTCCACGAGCTCAGTTCCTGCAGCCACCAAAGATTACGACAGGGGGAAAGGTCTATAGACAAATGCCTTTTTTCACAGGTGAAGAAGAGTGTTATTACGTTGATCCATTGAGGCGACGACGTGTAAATAGAGAGGAGGACTGTACCCTCGGGGCAGTACTAGAGGTGGATCAAAGAGGACCGTTTGTTGAGGCTGAAGTGGCAGGGTGTCCTACAACATTCTTGGTGGATACTGGAGCTACTCGATCAACTTTGAGATCGGCAGTGGTTCCCGATCTACCAATGTCGGGGGAAACGATTCAGGTGGTAGGGGTTGCAAATAGAAGGATGAATAGCCCTTTGACTGAACCAGTATCAGTGAAAATAGGAAACTACACCGATGAACATCAGTTTGTGGTATGTGATTCTAGTCCTGTGTGTCTGTTAGGAAGGGACTTATTGTGCAAACTGAACTGCACAATATACTGCACACCTCAGGGAGTGGAGGTACAGACTACAGACGATGATGCTACCTTTAAAATTGCAAATTCGAGAACATGCATAGAACTGTATCCTACCCTGACAGTGGAGGAGCTCCCATGGGATTTACGAGATGCAGTGTCATCAGAAGTATGGGATTTTACTGGAGAAGAGATAGGACTGATCAAAGGAGTAAAACCAGTGAAGATTATGGTAAAGCCAAATGCTGAATATCCAAGAATACCCCAATACAAACTGACCCCGGAGACGATTGCAGGAATAAAACCTGTAATCGACTCTATGATAAAACAGGGAATATTGAAGGAAATCGTGGGAAGTCCATGCAACTCCCCGATTATGGGTTTGCAGAAACCTAGTGGGAAATTCAGAATAGTACAAGATCTTCGAAAGATTAATAACATAGTTGTTTCATGTTGTCCAGTGGTACCGAATCCATCAGTGATATTGTTTCAGATACCATTCCAAGCTGAGTGGTTCACAGTGATAGACCTTTGTCAGGCGTTCTTTTCAATCCCATTAGATGAGGAGAGCAGTACCTTTTTGCTTTTAAGCTGGAAAATCGCGTTTTAACATGGTGTCATATCCCACAGGGGTATACAGAAAGCCCATCAATTTTCAACCAGCTGTTGAAGAAAAATCTTGAAAGTCTGGTACTGCCGCAGAACTCGGTTCTGGTCCAGTACATAGACGACCTACTTGTTGCGTCAGAAACGGAAGAGGCTTGTAAGATAGATACCATTGCCTTGCTGAACCATTTAGCTGAAAATGGACACAAGGTATCTCCGAACAAATTGCAGTACTGTTTGACAGAAGTACAGTACTTGGGTCACCGGATAGAAAAAGGAAAGCGCAAAGTGTCACCAGATAGGATAGAGGCGATAATGAAGATGAACGCGCCTACGACACAGAGAGAAGTCAGGATGTTTCTAGGAATGGTTGGTTATTGCCGACAGTGGATAGCTAACTTTTCACTGAAAGCAAAACCTTTACAAAAACTGACGCACAAGGAGGTGAGTGATCCGGTACCATGGGACAAGGATTGTTTGATGGCATTTTTACAGCTGAGAGAGGACTTGTGTCGCGCTCCGGCTTTGGGGATGCCTGACTATGAAAAACCATTTTCACTTTTCTGCTGCGAGAGAGAGGGTTGTGCTTTGTCAGTTTTGGTACAGATTCATGGAAATGCCCGTAGACCAGTTGCATACTTTTCGGCTACTTTAGATCCGGTAGCCGCAGCGTTGCCCGGATGTCTCAAAACCGTTGCTGCAACAGGTGTCAGCATTGAGCAGTGTGAAAATATTATCATGGGACACCAGTTAGTGGTGTATGTACCTCATTCTGTAGAACTGTTAATGACCAGGACCAAGACACAGCACTTGACCACTAGTAGGCTCACGCGCTACGAGCAAGTTATACTTGCTGCGGAGAACGTGACCCTTAAGAGGTGCTCTGTTTTGAATCCTGCTACATTGATGCCACTTCCTAATGATATAGAAGGCGAGGAATGTGAAGACCACGATTGCCTTGATGTGACTGAACTATGCACGAAGCCAAGACCAGATATTGTGGATGAGCCGTTGATCGACCCTGATGAAATTTTCTTTGTTGATGGCTCATGTTTAAGAGACGATACTGGTCGGTTGAGAGCAGCTTATGCTGTTTGCACCATTACTGGAGTTGTAGAAGCCGCTTGCCTGGAAGGAGTACACTCCGCTCAGGTGGCAGAGATCATTGCATTGACACGTGCTTGTTTAGCAGGAAACAAAATTAGAGTCACCATTTATACCGATAGCCAATATGGTTTCGGTGTAGTTCATGATTTTGGGCACTTGTGGTCTCAGAGAGGTTACATGACCTCCTCTGGTTCACCTATTCGAAATGGGGAATTTGTGCGACTGTTGTTAGAAGCATTACAAGGTCCAGCAGCAATTGCAATTGTCAAATGCGTAGCCCACACCAAAAATACAGATTTTGTGTCGCAAGGTAATAGATATGCAGACGAAGTTGCCCGCTACTGTGCGGAGCAAGGATATTCATTCACGGAGGTGGAAGTGGGTGGGGCTCAGGAAAGGACCGAGTTAAACATGATGCTAGAAACAGTTGATACTTGGGAGGATTTAAAAAACATGCAAGAGAACGCACCTGATTCAGAGAAAAAGGCATGGGAAACAGCAGGTTGCGTGAAAAGTGAAATGGATTTTTGGGTTTCAGCAGATGGAAGGGCAGTGTTACCTGAGGAATTGGTGAGTCCAATGGCACGACAGATACATGGTCCAGTACATTTAGGAAGAGATGCTATGCTGAGGGTATTCAGGCAGACCTGGTATTGTCCTAAATTCAGGATTGCAGCAGAAGCAGTGTGTAAGAGATGTGTTACATGCCAGCAATTGAATGTAGGGAAAAGAACACCAGTTACAATGAGTCACATTGGGAGGTCTGGGGGGCCTTTCAACAGAATGCAATTAGATTTTATTGAGATGCCAAAAAGCAACCGCCTCAGGTATGTTCTGATGGTTGTATGCATATTTTCCAGATGGGTCGAAGCATACCCTACACGCAGGTGCGATACACTCACAGTAGCAAAGTTGTTGCTTAGAGAGTTGATCCCGCGCTTCGGGGTGCCGACCTCCCTGGAATCAGATCGAGGAACTCATTTCAACAGTGAAGTTGTGAAGATGCTTTGCTCTGCATTGAACATTGATCAGAAGTTGCACTGTAGCTATCGACCAGAGGCTTCAGGTATTGTGGAGCAAATAAATGGCACACTCAAGTCCCGAATAGCCAAAGTATGTTCATCGACGTCCTTAAGCTGGCCTGATGCTCTGCCTTTGGTACTCATGAGTATGCGTAGCACACCAGACAGGAGGACAGGTCTCTCTCCACATGAAGTTTTAATGGGGAGGGCAATGAGACTTCCGTCTGTACCAACTACAGCTTTGTTGAATATTACAGATGACCTGATCCTGGATTACTGCAAGGGTCTGTCTGACGCCATTCATTATGTGTCTCTTCAGGTGCAGGCTGCTGAAGTTCCATCTTCAAGAGATCTATTTCACGACTTGTGCCCAGGTGACTGGATTCTGCTGAAGAAGCACGTCCGGAAGAACTGCCTAGATGTGCGTTGGAAGGGCCCCTATCAAGTTATCCTGACAACGAATACCGCTGTGAAGTGTGGAGGGCTGCCAAACTGGATTCACGCTTTCCATACTCGAAGAGTTCCAGCACCCCTGGAAGAAACAGCTCCCCTCGCAGATGAAAATCCAGCTGTAGACGGTGAACCACTAGAGGGGATCAGTCAAGCTGTGGGGGTTTCGGAAGAAGTTGGGAGCGCTACAGAACAAGAAGAAGAAGGACAGGACGGCAGTGAAACTGAAGTTGCCACAGAAGGAGAAAGTTGCTGTGAATACGGCTCAGACACAGATCAAGCCCAGAGTGATCAAGAACCGAGTGTGAGGACAAGATATAGGAGGGAGAGGCGTGGAGAAGCTAGTTGGCCAAGTGAAAGAAGAAAGAGGCCGAGCTTGAAGCCAACTCCAGAGAAAACTTTTGCCCCTATATCTGAAGACTCGGATTTGGACGAAAGTGCACAAGGACAGGAACAGGAAGGTCCGAGAAGATCGAGGAGGGTGCGAGTTCCTTGCAGAAGATACGCTACTCCTGAGTGGACCTACCTCGCTGCAGATGTCCAGTGTACAGAGATCCGGGAGGGTGAGGGAAGTGACCCTGACCAGTACTGACCCCATCATAACAGTGGAAATAGTGTTTCTGATCCGGGAGTGGAGGTCGAAGGGTTGCTGACACTCAATATCCCCTATCCTCCTTATCTGAGCGGAATAAGAGACCTGGTTTTAAACAGAATAGAATTTCCGATTTGTTGTTCAAGAAGGTCAATACTTGAGGAGGCCTTCTTCGTTTGGAAATATTAGAAGCCGTGATTAGAGTCGCTGGAACATGTATAATTTTGGATTGCTAAAAGACTGTGTGCAAGACATTGTAAATAAACAAATTGAGAGATAACCTAGCGCCAAGTGGAAGAAGAAGAAACTAGGGACTTCCATTTAGTGGACGGAGAAGGGCTAGGGTTGTCCGTTGCTATAGAACACAAAGACTGATCTTGCGGAAAAGATTATCAGCTTCGAGGTGTGGTTCTAAAAGAGACATTGTACAAAGAAAAGAGACATTGTGCTGTGAAAGAAAACCAGAGCTATACTGACTTGAGATCATGGAGGCTGGCAACCCGAACCGCAAGGCCAAATGTATAGTAGGCACACTTTTAGTGGGAGTGATTTTTCTTATAGTTTTAGTAGTTACTATATCTTATGTAGTGGGACATGAAAATGAAGGGAAAACATCAAAGGAAGTGAAGATTGCATTGATACAGAAACCTACTACTGCTGGTCCAAAGGGGAACAATACAGAGAAAGACAAAGCTTTACTAGCAGCTGAGACTCGTAGGTTACATGTAGATGAATCACAGGGAAATTTTAAATCAAATGCGTATGCTAAATTGCTTTATGAATACATTGATGCTATGGAGGCCAAGAATTGTTATGTTTGCATGAAATTGCCAGCCTCTGTAGACGAAGGTATCAGATATCATCATCTTCCATTGACTTATGGAATCACATGTAGTTTGTTGCTTAGTATATTCTATGAACGTGATGGGTTTGAATACTATTTTTCAAACTTCGATGCTGTTTTACCAGAAGTGCCGAACTACAAGCATTTAAATAAGTGGGATTATTATAAGAGTGAAGACAGATTACAGAAATGTTTCCTTCCTTGGAAAACATTAGATACTTCACACGCCCGAAGAAATAATTTGACTTGTAAAGTGTCAGAAATTGAGAAAAAGTTTGTAGGACAAGTGGATGATCGATACCGGAGACAGAAGATCTTAAAAGCTTCAGGTCAATGGAAAACAGATTGGACCGAGGAAGAAAGGGCACACCAAAGAAAGGGTAGCAATGGTCCAATAGCTTTAGACCGAGAGAAAAAGGGGAAACTGTGTATACATAGGGGTGAAACCTATTACGAGAATGTGTTTGTGGGAAAAGTAAGTTGTGAACATGCTTTCCAATTAGAGTACTACTCAAAAGACTTCTTGAAGGAAATGCAGGTGATCCCGAATGTATATTTTGTGTGTGGAAGAAATGCATACGTGAAACTACCAGATAATTGGTATGGATCATGTTATTTGGCAATTGTCTTCCCCAAAATATACCATGCTAAGGATTTGGAACTTATAGAGGGAGGAACTCAAGCTAGAGGAAGAAGGGATGTAAGCGCTGAGGAGGTAGTTGGAGACGTATTTGGTGCTATGTTTCCTATTTTAGAGATAGCACTAAATGATGTCAAGATTAGAAGATTGGCAACAGTTGTAGATAGGTTGTCCGCCAGTACTGCTAGATCATTAATGCTGGTGGAGGGAGAGATGCAATCGATAAGGGCAATGGTTCTTCAGAACCGACTTGCTCTAGATGTTCTGTTAGCCAAAGAGGGAGGAGTCTGTAAGGCTTTGAAGGTCCAAGAATGTTGCACTTACATTCCAGACAATTCAAAACCTTTAGAAAAGTACATTCGGAACATTACTGAAATACATCATGAAATTGAGGATTTGACAAAGGTAACAGTGTGGGAGAAAGTAGGTCAAGGAATGGGTAAAGTTGGAGGTTGGTTTGCCAACCTAGGAAAGAGTTTCATTTGGTACGTACTGAAACCTATCATCATAATAGTGATTTGTATAATCACCTTGTGGGGATTGGTGCGGCTGTACCAATGGTATAGATCAAACAGGTTGCAAAGAAACATGAGAGAGCAGGAGAGGAGATTGACTGCGATGCAGGATAATCAGTACAGGAGTCTGAAGGCTCTAGAGATGATGAAACGAGGGGGTACTGCAACAACTTCAGTTTGACTCAGTCCATACCTCAGGGATGGTGTTGTGATGGTGATGACTACTAAAAGTCATCAAAGGGGGGATTGAGAGAGCGCAAATCAAGAAAATATAGAAGTGCACCATATTTACAAGCATGTTGTATTAGTTTAGTAAACATTATACAAGAGTGTCGAATTCATAGAGTGAAAATACATAAGAGTGTTTAACTAGAATAGACTGCATATAATAGTGTGAAAAGCTAATGTAGAAGTGTGTAAGGATGTTATAATGATGTTGAAATACCATGTTATGTGGCTGTTGTAGAGGAGAATGTAACGCTGCTAAACGAAGAAATGTGTAGGCCACATCGCAGTTCAAAGAGAACGAAAGGTGATGTTATACTTTCACGTAATGTGGATTTTAATGTTGTTGTAATTCAAAGTATTATTGATCATAGAACTGAAAATGTGTTTTATAGAAGTGTTTCATATAATCATTGTGTGTAATAAGTTAGAATACTGTTTAAACTAAGAAATTAAATGTTTTATAGAGTGCACAGGCCTGTTTCATGTAACTCTAATAGGCCTGAATAGAGAAGGTCATTTCTTTTGATCTGCATGTGCTAGTTAGAAGAATGTCACGTTAAGCTTAAATTGCAGAAACTGTTCGATGGTTTACGACTTAGAAGATATGGTGGAGGCCGGAATTTGGGGCCCACTGCACAAGTGTCTGTTTGCAGGTGCGAGGAGGTTCCAATCAAGAGAGTGATGAATAGGGTTTTGTTCAGGGCGCCAGGCACAGGCCTGGAGGAGGCTTCAGGAATTTCTGGGGGGTACCGTCCTGCCGGAGAGGAGCCTGGGAAGCAAGGTCAACGCTAACGATGGGCCCAGAGGAGTATCAGCATGGAAAATGCCAGAACCAACACCATGTGAGGGGCGTCTCTAAAGGGCGTTTCTATTGTAAATGTGATTTTGTATTAGGGACAGCACCCCTGGGTGGAGTTAGGGCAGATGGTCTGAGGAACCTAAGAGAGCGGATGGGTAGGCAGATAGGTTAACTGCGAGACACCGATTTACAGCGAAGACTAAGGGAAGTGAGTGATCTTCTTTGGAAGTCACCACTGCTGACACCTTTTTTAGGTTAAGATTTTGCTAAGTAGGGATGTCACTTAGTCTAGTGTAGGGACAGTCTAATCTGGATTTTCTTCCTTTCTGTAAATGACTCATAAGCTACAGCTTGTGTCTATTCTTGCAACTTTGATGATTTTTGAATTGGTTTTGGTAATATTCTTCTGCCGATCAAGAGCATTTAGAAAATGTATGTTTGTATTGATACCCGTATATCTTTTGAACCTTATATTGAGATGTTTGTATCTTCCGTTAAGTTTGGCTTTGTAATAAACTTTTAAACTTATTAAGAGTAAGTGGTTCTTTAGAGTGGTGTAAGTCATTAATTGATTGACCTAGTAGTGGATTGCCTTTTACTCTATGACATACACAACAGCTTCAACAACCAACCCACGCACACCAGGACCGAACAACCACCCCCCACCACCACCCTCCATGCCTGGACCCCGATCAGCACCGAAGACACCATCCGCACGATGAACTCCATCCACTCCGGATCACCGACAGACCCCTGCCCTCACCACGTCTTCAACAAGGCCGACGCTGTCATCGCACCCCACCTGCGAGACATCATCAACACATCCTTCGACACCACCATCTTCCCGGAGAGCTGGAAACACGCCGAACTCAGCGCTCTACTCAAGAAACCAACAGCGGACCCCACCGACCTCAAGAATTACCGACCCATCTCGCTCCTCCCGTTTCCAGCCAAGGTCATCGAGAAGACCGTCAACAAGCAGATGGCCGCCTTCCTCGAGACGAACGGATCCCTCGACCCCTCACAGTCCGGCTTCCGGGCCAATCACAGCACCGAGACCGCCCTCATCGCCGCCACCGATGACATCCGAGCCCTGATGGACAAGGGAGAAACAGCGGCCCTCATCCTCCTAGACCTCTCCGCGGCTTTCGACACGGTCTGCCACCGCACCCTAGTACAGCGGCTCAACAACGCCGGAATCCAGGGGAAGGCACTGGAATGGATCATCTCCTTCCTCGACGGAAGAACACAGAGAGTTCGCCTACCACCGTACAAGTCAGAGGCCTCCGAAGTCATCTGCGGCGTCCCCCAAGGTTCATCTCTGAGCCCCACCCTCTTCAACGTCTACATGAGCCCCCTCGCGGCCATCGTACGCAAACACAACCTCAGCATAATCTCCTACGCCGACGATACCCAGCTGATCCTCTCCCTGACCAACGACCCCGCCGCCGCCAGAACCAACCTGCACGAAGGGATGAAAGAGGTAGCCGAGTGGATGACGACCAGCCGCCTGAAACTGAACTCGGACAAGACGGAGGTCCTCATCCTGGGCTCCTCGCCCTCCGCCTGGGACAACTCCTGGTGGCCCCCCGCCCTGGGCACCGCACCCAAACCGACAGACCATGCGCGCAACCTGGGCTTCATCCTGGACACCTCCCTCTCCATGACCAGGCAAGTCAACAGCGTCTCCTCGGCGTGCTTCAACATCCTACGCATGCTACGGAAGATCTTCTGGTGGATCCCCACCGAGACCAGGAAGACCGTCACCCAGGCCCTCGTCACCAGCCGACTGGACTACGGCAACGCCCTCTACGCCGGTACCACCGCCAAGCTCCAGAAGAGACTCCAGCGGATCCAGAACGCCTCAGCCAGACTCATCCTCGACATCCCACGAACCAGCCACATCTCCGGACACCTGAGAGACCTTCACTGGCTCCCCGTCAACAAAAGAATCACCTTCCGCCTCCTCACCCACGCACACAAAACCCTACACGACCAAGGCCCGAGCTACCTCAACAGCCGAGTCAACTTCTACGCTCCCAATCGCCACCTCCGATCAGCCAACCACGCCCTCGCCGCCGTCCCCCGCATCCGAAGAGCGACTACAGGAGGAAGGTCCTTCTCCTACCTGGCCGCCAAGACCTGGAACTCCCTCCCGACCGACCTGCGCCTGACCCAAGACCACCTCTCCTTCAGGAAGAAGCTGAAGACCTGGCTGTTCGAGCAGTAGCGGCACCCCCCCCCCCCCAGCGCCTTGAGACCCTACGGGTAGGTAGCGCGCTTTACAAGTGGCAATGATTGATTGATTGATTGACAGGTACCAACGGTTCAGTCGACCTGAGTTGGGATTTAGATCTATAACAATAGACCAGAAATCCCGCGTTAACAAGGTCTGTTACCATGCTAAGGAATGGGTGCCATTACCCATTACCAACACAACAGTGTGCAAAATGTGGTTTTCCTGCAGAGCACCTTGATTGTCTATTCCTTCATGTGCATGGTGATTTGTACTATGAAATTCCACAAAACTATGAAATACCAGGAACTCTATCACATGCCAGCGTCGCTTCATTGTCACTCCCAACAGTTCTTGGCATCACCTACTTTAATAAAATGTAGCACTTATACTTACACCATTTGCTTATTGCTATATACATCTGCCCAGGGCTGGCTCAATGGCGGTGTGATCAGTGCGACCGCACCGGGCGTTGACTTGGGGTTGGTAGTCATTTTTGAAAATGTATATTCCTATTTTAAAAGCACCTGCTGCCGCGTTCCTGGCATCCAGCAATTTTCAGACATCAATTAAAATGTCAAGATAACTCCGGTGATTAATCATCTTCCTGGAAAGAGAAGGAGGTTTGCTAGTGGAAATTTCGACTCATGAAAAGGTAGCGCAGTGGGTTAAAATGCCTGCTGCTAAGAATCTGTAACGTGCAGATAACAAAGTGCATGTAATGTAAATAGGTGAGTGGGTTGCTGCTTCTGTAAGAGAGCTCCTTTTGTTACCTGTTGTTTCTAAGTCAAAATCCAAATATAGACCATTTGAGCTATTAACTGTTATCCTAGTGCTGCATGCAAATCGCAAGGTATAAGTTAGAGCTATATGTTTTTTTGCCCAGTATTTTCATCGGATCACTGAAATAATATCGAGGGACAGAATATCGACCAACAAAAATATCGTTGAGAAAATATCGAGAGACAAAATATCGAGTTTCTATCTACAAACAGGTAAGTACAAAAATATCGAGTTAAAAATATCGTTTACAAAAATATAGTTGTAAAAAATATCGACTTTAATAAAAACAATGTTTAATTACATTAATATAAAAAATGAATTACTAAAATATACTTAACAATACTTAAAATAACTTTCAATAATTAAATAATTAATGAAAGTAAAAAAATAATATCTTTTTAATCATATTTCTTAAAACATATATATATATAGTAACAAAATTTAATTAAATAATAGCCAATATTATTAACGTACAAATACAAAAGAGTAAAAATTACTATTCCCACTCCAGTGGGTGCAACAGTAGGGAAAGCGTTGGATAGCGTAGGGGTTAAAATTACTATTCCCACTCCAAGGAGTGCAACAGTGGATATATGACGTTACAACGCAACTTTTACAATGCACTACCATTACAACGTAAGTATTGGTAAGTATATAATAATTTTTATAATTTAAATTATTTAAAATTAATTTAATATAATTTAATTTCATTTCATTTCATTTAATTAAATTAATGTAAATTTAATTTTACTTTATTTTTACACTGTACCCCTGTACCCCAAAAACCCAAAACTGACCCTGAACCCTAAAAAAAAACCTTTACCCAAAACCCCAAAACTGACCCTGAACCCTAAAAATACCCCTTTACCCAAAAACTAAAAACTGACCCTGAACCCTAAAAATACCCCTTTACCCAAAAACCCAAAACTGACCCTGAACCCTAAAAATACCCCTTTACCCAAAAACTAAAAACTGACCCCGAACCCTAAAAATACCCCTTTACCCAAAAACTAAAAACTGACCCTGAACCATAAAAATACCCCTTTACCCAAAAACTAAAAACTGACCCTGAACCCTAAAAATACCCCTTTACCCAAAAACTAAAAACTGACCCTGAACCCTAAAAATACCCCTTTACCCAAAAACTAAAAACTGACCCTGGACCCAAAAAATACCCCTTTACCCAAAAACTAAAAACTGACCCTGAACCCTAAAAATACCCCTTTACCCAAAAACTAAAAACTGACCCTGAACCCTAAAAATACCCCTTTACCCAAAAACTAAAAACTGACCCTGAACCCAAAAAATACCCCTTTACCCAAAAACTAAAAACTGACCCTGAACCCTAAAAATACCCCTTTACCCAAAAACCAAACACTGACCCTGAACCCTAAAAATACCCCTTTAATTTAACATAATTAGCAATGAATCAATTAAATTAAATTAATTACCAATTACATTTTAATTAATTAACAAATATGTTTTAATTAACAATTAATTAAATATTACTACCAATTATTAAATTTACATATTTATTTAATTATAATTAAATTACTTCCCACCCTATTCCCCTATAAACCCACAACCCGCTACAGGAAATGAATTATTTAAATTTACACAATTAGCAATTGATCAATTAAATTAAATTAATTACCAATTAAATTTTAAATAATTAACAAATATTATTTAATTACCAATCAATTAAATATTACTACCAATTAATACATTTACATATTTAATTAATTATAATTAAATTACTTCCCACCCTATTCCCCTATAAACCCACAACCCGCTACAGGAAATACATTATTTTAATTTACATAATTAGCAATTAATCAATTAAATTAAATTAATTACCAATTAAATGTTAAATAATTAACAAATATTATTTAATTACCAATTAATTAATTATTACTACCAATTAATACATTTACATATTTAATTAATTATAATTAAATTACTTCCCACCCTATTCCCCTATAAACCCACAACCCGCTACAGAATAAAATTACACAATAATTTAAAAAAAATCATGAATTAAAAATAATTATAACATAAAATGACACTTTTCACACATATTATAACATAAAAACACTATAAATAATTAAATATTATTTAAAAAACGATATTTTTTACTATCTAGATTATATACTTGGATATTTTCACTTTCTATATTATTTACAGTCGATATTACTTCACTTACCTTAAAAACGATATTTTGACTGTCGATATTCTGTCCTGTCGATATTTTGTCCAAACGATATTTAAAACTCGATATTCTGTCCAAACGATATTTTGGAGTCGATATTATGTCTGTGCACCATTTTCATCATCCTAATCTTGTAAACAGGGTTCATTTGGGTAGAAAACATTTCTTATTATGAAAGAGAACCCCTAACAATGATATTACGTTTTAAATTCTGAATTTGTGCTTTTACAGAATAAGGACTCAAACTATATTGCCTACCAGTATTGATGACATATCACTCCCACACTACACCTTGTAGTCCTGTCTGATGTAACATTTCCTATACATTGATTTACACTCATATGATTATCTCTGTGCAATGTGTGTGGTGTAAAGTGCTCTGACACCTTACACTGGTATGAGTGGTAAAACTAAATGAATTTGAGAGACAGTAGTTATTGAGACTGGAGAGGCAGGTTGCTAGTGAGGGAATCCGTGACAGAGGTAGTCATTGGGGTGTGGGGGGGGGGGGTGTCAACAGACATTGTTGGACAGGGAGCCACCAGTGCTAAAGCCTGCCCAGCATCTGCCTTGCCTATAGCAACATGCAATGCTAGGAGGTGGAGTGTGACACTGGTCACAAGTGTGTCCCAGCACCTTCCCAGTACATTATGATATATGCAATGCAAGGCAGTCCATACATTATTGTGAGTGTGGTCGTTAGTGAGTGGAAGAGGAGACAGTGCTGTGTAGCCCTTGACAGTAATCTTTTGTTCTTTTGCATGCCAAAGAGCCTATTGGATGGTACATGACCTGCTGCTTAGTGTTTATTGAAAATGCCTTAAAGGTTCCAGGTGCAAACTTCTAGATAAGAAAACTGATCCCCACCCCCATCAAGGGGCAGGAGCTAGTATAGACATTGCTAGGGGGTTAAACCACACACTGGGCACACGTCAGTCCCAGGCCTCCAGCTTGCTTTAAGAAAGATGCATCAAGGGTGCCAAGCACTGGGCTGCATTCAACATACAAGCAACCACTTATCTACAGTCAGTAGAGGTCGGCAGTAGGTGTTTCTGTAGGGCGGTGATGTGGGCAGGGGGAGGGGCAGGGTGGGGGATAGTAATGTATGGATTACGGAGTTTTACAGGTAAGTAAACATTTAAAAAAATAAAACGAATTTCGTTTCGCCCACTGCATCACATTTGACTGCATCACATTTGATGATGCAGTTGGCCCAACGAAATTCGTTTTATTTATTTAAATGTTTACTTACCTGTAAAACTCCGTAATCCATACATTACTACCCCCCACCCTGCCCCTTCCCCTGCCCACGTCACCGCCCTACAGAAACACCTACTGCCGACCGCTACTGTCTACAGTGAGTAAAGAGTATTTTGACTACCTGTACCATCATACATTTTAGAAAAAACTGTGACAGCATTTCCAGTCAGTATGCAACTCCATTCACTTATATTGAGTGCAGCAGACTTTTGCTCGTTAGAGGAGCTTGTGATTTGTTTTTTGGAGCCTTGGATTAGCACCTGAGAGCAGTGCTGGCACTTGAATTATACAGTGGCAAGACAAGCCTCTCCACCAAGATTTAATTTTCTGAAGAATATTGCAATTATGATCCACGTGTCAAGGGTTACCAAGCACCGGGCTGTGCTTCAGCATGCAAGTCACCACTTATCTACAATGTGTAAAGACTATTTGTAACTATTTGTAGTATCATGCATTTAGGACAGCCTGGGATTGTCTAGCCAGCCAGCATCCAGCCTTACTAGGGTTGCCACCTGCATGGCTTTTTACCAGCTTGGCTGTATTGTTTTTAATTGCAGGCTTGTAGAAAATGTGGCAATCCTAAATCTCACCACTTTGATTGATTGCAGCATGCTACTTCTTCATAGGGGAGCTTGTGGTTAGGTTTGAGGAGCCCGAGTTACCATGAGTGCTGTGCTGGACCTTATCCAGAAATAACAGCTATACAACATGTTCCCGCTAAAATGTACCCTTCTAAAAAATGCTGAACGTATGTAGCATGTGTCAAGGGTTATTAGGCACTGGGCAGCACATCAATATGTAAGCAGAACTTCCCTACAACGAGTGAAGACTATTTGTGACTAAATGTGCCTTCATGAATATGGGCAGAACTGGGGTAGTCTTGCCACCCTGTATGCAACCCAACCAACTTTGATTGGTTGACGCTGGCTCCTGCTAATCACAGGAATTTATTATTTATTTTGCAGAGCCTGATGTTATCACATAGGAGCTGTGCTTTCACTTATTCATGAATGACAACGCATCAAGACATAGCAACCTACGAAGACTTTCATTTCTGAAAAATACTGAATTTAAAAAGTGTATGACAAGAGCTACTATGCACTGCTCTGCACTTCAATCAATCAATCAATCATTTGTAAAGCGCACTACATACCCGCGAGGGTCTCAAAGCTCTGGGGTGGGGGGGCGCTACTTATCGAACAACCAGGTCTTGAGTATCCTCCTGAAGGTCAGCAGGTCTTGGGTCGGTCGTAGGCTCAATGGGAGGGTGTTCCATGTCTTGGCGGCAAGGTGGGAGACGGATCTCCCACCGGTGGTTGTTCTTCAGATGCGCGGGACGGTGGCGAATGAGAGATCGACAGAGCATAGCTGACGGTTGGGGATGTAG
This sequence comes from Lissotriton helveticus, assembly GCF_964261635.1. Taxonomy (NCBI): domain Eukaryota; kingdom Metazoa; phylum Chordata; class Amphibia; order Caudata; family Salamandridae; genus Lissotriton; species Lissotriton helveticus. Next base: position 533,244,283 of record NC_136067.1, read on the forward strand.
AAGGAGAGCCGTCTATTGAGGTAGGCTGGGCCGGTCTTGTGGAGTGCCTTGTGTCCGTGGGTGAGGAGCTTGAAGGATATCCTCTTGTTGACGGGGAGCCAGTACAGGTTTCTCAGATGGGGGGTGTTTTGGCCGTGACGTGGTATGTCGAGGATCAGTCATGCCGAGGTGTTTTGGATGCGTTGTAGTCATTTGATGAGCTTAGTCAGGGCTCCCGCGTAGAGGTCGTTTCCGTAGTCGAGTCTGCTGCTGACAAGGGCCTGGGAGACTGTCTTTCTTGTATCCATCTGTAGATCTTGCGGAGCATGCGGAGGGTGTTGAAGCAGGAGGAGGAGACGACGTTGACTTGCTTGGTCATTGAAAGCATTGAGTCGAGGATGATTCCCAGGTTGCGTGCGTGGGTGTTGGGGCTGCCCCCAGTGCTGTCGGCCACCAGGAGTCGTTCATGCTGAAGGGTTGGAGCCGAGGATGAGGACCTCCGTCTTTTCTGCGTTCTGCTTCAGACGGCTGGTCTTCTTCCAGTCGGCGACAGCCTCCATTCCTTTGTGGAGGTTGGCTTTGGTTGTGATGGGGTACTTGGTGAGGGAAGGATCAGCTGAGTGTCGTGGGCATAGGAGGTTATGTTGAGGTTGTGCTGTCGGGCTACATGTCCAAGCGGGGCCATGTAAATGTTGAACAGCGTTGGGCTGAGGGAGGATCCCTGGGGTACGCCGCAGATGATCTCGGAGGCTTTGGAACGGAATGGGGGAGGCAGACTCTCTGGGTTCTGCCGGAGAGGAAGATGGTGGTCCAATCCAGAGCCTTGTCTCGGATCCCTGTGGCGTGGAGGCGTGCGCGTAGTGTGCAGTGGCAGACGGTGTCGAAGGCAGCAGAGAGGTCTAGGAGGATGAGTGCTGCAGTCTCGCTGTTGTCCAGCAGGCTCCTGATGTCATCAGTGGCAGCGATAAGGGCAGTCTCTGTGCTGTAGTTGCTGTGGAACCCTGACTGGGAAGGGTCCAGGATTCTGTTTTCTTCGAGGTATCAGGTTAGCTGTCTGTTGACGGTTTTCTCGATGACTTAAGGCCGTGAAGGGGAGCAGAGAGATGGGCAGGAAGTTCTTGAGGTCTCTTGGGTCTGCCTTAGGTTGTTTGATTAGGGCGTTGATCTTAGCATGTTTCTAGATCTCTGGGAAGGTCGCGGTCTCGAAGGAGAGATTGATGACATTGCGCAGGTGGGGTGGGATGGAGCTGCTTGCTCTGTTGTAGACGTGGTGCGTGAATGGGTCTGACGGAGAGCCGGAGTGGATTGTGCACATGGTCTTGATGGTGTCATTGATGCTCACGTTGGCCCAGTCTAGCAGGGGGTCGTGGTCGTTGGTGCGTGGAGGGTCTGTTGTGTTGCTGTCTGTTGGGGTGTCTGGGTGTTGAAGCTGTCGTGGATGTCTTCTAGCTTGCGGTGGAAGAAGGTGGTGATCAAGAGCATTTAGAAAATGTATGTTTGTATTGATACCCGTATATCTTTTGAACCTTATATTGAGATGTTTGTATCTTCCGTTAAGTTTGGCTTTGTAATAAACTTTTAAACTTATTAAGAGTAAGTGGTTCTTTAGAGTGGTGTAAGTCATTAATTGATTGACCTAGTAGTGGATTGCCTTTTACTCTATGACAGGTACCAACGGTTCAGTCGACCTGAGTTGGGATTTAGATCTATAACAATAGACCAGAAATCCCGCGTTAACAAGGTCTGTTACCATGCTAAGGAATGGGTGCCATTACCCATTACCAACACAACAGTGTGAAAAATGTGGTTTTCCTGCAGAGCACCTTGATTGTCTATTCCTTCGTGTGCATGGTGATTTGTACTATGAAATTCCACAAAACTATGAAATAGCAGGAACTCTATCACATGCCAGCGTCGCTTCATTGTCACTCCCAACAGTTCTTGGCATCACCTACTTTAATAAAATGTAGCACTTATACTTACACCATTTGCTTATTGCTATATACATCTGCCCAGGGCTGGCTCAATGGCGGTGCGATCAGTGCGACCGCACCGGGCGTTGACTTGGGGTTGGTAGTCATTTTTGAAAATGTATATTCCTATTTTAAAAGCACCTGCTGCCGCGTTCCTGGCATCCAGCAATTTTCAGACATCAATTAAAATGTCAAGATAACTCCGGTGATTAATCATCTTCCTGGAAAGAGAAGGAGGTTTGCTAGTGGAAATTTCGACTCATGAAAAGGTAGCGCAGTGGGTTAAAATGCCTGCTGCTAAGAATCTGTAACGTGCAGATAACAAAGTGCATGTAATGTAAATAGGTGAGTGGGTTGCTGCTTCTGTAAGAGAGCTCCTTTTGTTACCTGTTGTTTCTAAGTCAAAATCCAAATATAGACCATTTGAGCTATTAACTGTTATCCTAGTGCTGCATGCAAATCGCAAGGTATAAGTTAGAGCTATATGTTTTTTTGCCCAGTATTTTCATCGGATCACTGAAATAATATCGAGGGACAGAATATCGACCAACAAAAATATCGTTGAGAAAATATCGAGAGACAAAATATCGAGTTTCTATCTACAAACAGGTAAGTACAAAAATATCGAGTTAAAAATATCGTTTACAAAAATATAGTTGTAAAAAATATCGACTTTAATAAAAACAATGTTTAATTACATTAATATAAAAAATGAATTACTAAAATATACTTAATACTTAAAATAACTTTCAATAATTAAATAATTAATGAAAGTAAAAAAATAATATATTTTTAATCATATTTCTTAAAACATATATATATATATAGTAACAAAATTTAATTAAATAATAGCCAATATTATTAACGTACAAATACAAAAGAGTAAAAATTACTATTCCCACTCCAGTGGGTGCAACAGTAGGGAAAGCGTTGGATAGCGTAGGGGTTAAAATTACTATTCCCACTCCAAGGAGTGCAACAGTGGATATATGACGTTACAACGCAACTTTTACAATGCACTACCATTACAACGTAAGTATTGGTAAGTATATAATAATTTTTATAATTTAAATTATTTAAAATTAATTTAATATAATTTAATTTCATTTCATTTCATTTAATTAAATTAATGTAAATTTAATTTTACTTTATTTTTACACTGTACCCCTGTACCCCAAAAACCCAAAACTGACCCTGAACCCTAAAAAAAACCCTTTACCCAAAACCCCAAAACTGACCCTGAACCCTAAAAATACCCCTTTACCCAAAAACTAAAAACTGACCCTGAACCCTAAAAATACCCCTTTACCCGAAAACCCAAAACTGACCCTGAACCCTAAAAATACCCCTTTACCCAAAAACTAAAAACTGACCCCGAACCCTAAAAATACCCCTTTACCCAAAAACTAAAAACTGACCCTGAACCATAAAAATACCCCTTTACCCAAAAACTAAAAACTGACCCTGAACCCTAAAAATACCCCTTTACCCAAAAACTAAAAACTGACCCTGAACCCTAAAAATACCCCTTTACCCAAAAACTAAAAACTGACCCTGGACCCAAAAAATACCCCTTTACCCAAAAACTAAAAACTGACCCTGAACCCTAAAAATACCCCTTTACCCAAAAACTAAAAACTGACCCTGAACCCTAAAAATACCCCTTTACCCAAAAACTAAAAACTGACCCTGAACCCAAAAAATACCCCTTTACCCAAAAACTAAAAACTGACCCTGAACCCTAAAAATACCCCTTTACCCAAAAACCAAACACTGACCCTGAACCCTAAAAATACCCCTTTAATTTAACATAATTAGCAATGAATCAATTAAATTAAATTAATTACCAATTACATTTTAATTAATTAACAAATATGTTTTAATTAACAATTAATTAAATATTACTACCAATTATTAAATTTACATATTTATTTAATTATAATTAAATTACTTCCCACCCTATTCCCCTATAAACCCACAACCCGCTACAGGAAATGAATTATTTAAATTTACACAATTAGCAATTGATCAATTAAATTAAATTAATTACCAATTAAATTTTAAATAATTAACAAATATTATTTAATTACCAATCAATTAAATATTACTACCAATTAATACATTTACATATTTAATTAATTATAATTAAATTACTTCCCACCCTATTCCCCTATAAACCCACAACCCGCTACAGGAAATACATTATTTTAATTTACATAATTAGCAATTAATCAATTAAATTAAATTAATTACCAATTAAATGTTAAATAATTAACAAATATTATTTAATTACCAATTAATTAATTATTACTACCAATTAATAAATTTACATATTTAATTAATTATAATTAAATTACTTCCCACCCTATTCCCCTATAAACCCACAACCCGCTACAGAATAAAATTACACAATAATTTAAAAAAAATCATGAATTAAAAATAATTATAACATAAAATGACACTTTTCACACATATTATAACATAAAAACACTATAAATAATTAAATATTATTTAAAAAACGATATTTTTTACTATCTAGATTATATACTTGGATATTTTCACTTTCTATATTATTTACAGTCGATATTACTTCACTTACCTTAAAAACGATATTTTGACTGTCGATATTCTGTCCTGTCGATATTTTGTCCAAACGATATTTAAAACTCGATATTCTGTCCAAACGATATTTTGGAGTCGATATTATGTCTGTGCACCATTTTCATCATCCTAATCTTGTAAACAGGGTTCATTTGGGTAGAAAGCATTTCTTATTATGAAAGAGAACCCCTAACAATGATATTACGTTTTAAATTCTGAATTTGTGCTTTTACAGAATAAGGACTCAAACTATATTGCCTACCAGTATTGATGACATATCACTCCCACACTACACCTTGTAGTCCTGTCTGATGTAACATTTCCTATACATTGATTTACACTCATATGATTATCTCTGTGCAATGTGTGTGGTGTAAAGTGCTCTGACACCTTACACTGGTATGAGTGGTAAAACTAAATGAATTTGAGAGACAGTAGTTATTGAGACTGGAGAGGCAGGTTGCTAGTGAGGGAATCCGTGACAGAGGTAGTCATTGGGGTGTGGGGGGGGGGTGTCAACAGACATTGTTGGACAGGGAGCCACCAGTGCTAAAGCCTGCCCAGCATCTGCCTTGCCTATAGCAACATGCAATGCTAGGAGGTGGAGTGTGACACTGGTCACAAGTGTGTCCCAGCACCTTCCCAGTACATTATGATATATGCAATGCAAGGCAGTCCATACATTATTGTGAGTGTGGTCGTTAGTGAGTGGAAGAGGAGACAGTGCTGTGTAGCCCTTGACAGTAATCTTTTGTTCTTTTGCATGCCAAAGAGCCCATTGGATGGTACATGACCTGCTGCTTAGTGTTTATTGAAAATGCCTTAAAGGTTCCAGGTGCAAACTTCTAGATAAGAAAACTGATCCCCACCCCCATCAAGGGGCAGGAGCTAGTATAGACATTGCTAGAGGGTTAAACCACACACTGGGCACACTTCAGTCCCAGGCCTCCAGCTTGCTTTAAGAAAGATGCATCAAGGGTGCCAAGCACTGGGCTGCATTCAACATACAAGCAACCACTTATCTACAGTCAGTAGAGGTCGGCAGTAGGTGTTTCTGTAGGGCGGTGATGTGGGCAGGGGGAGGGGCAGGGTGGGGGATAGTAATGTATGGATTACGGAGTTTTACAGGTAAGTAAACATTTAAAAAAATAAAATGAATTTCGTTTCGCCCACTGCATCACATTTGACTGCATCACATTTGATGATGCAGTTGGCCCAACGAAATTCGTTTTATTTATTTAAATGTTTACTTACCTGTAAAACTCCGTAATCCATACATTACTACCCCCCACCCTGCCCCTTCCCCTGCCCACGTCACCACCCTACAGAAACACCTACTGCCGACCGCTACTGTCTACAGTGAGTAAAGAGTATTTTGACTACCTGTACCATCATACATTTTAGAAAAAACTGTGACAGCATTTCCAGTCAGTATGCAACTCCATTCACTTATATTGAGTGCAGCAGACTTTTGCTCGTTAGAGGAGCTTGTGATTTGTTTTTTGGAGCCTTGGATTAGCACCTGAGAGCAGTGCTGGCACTTGAATTATACAGTGGCAAGACAAGCCCCTCCACCAAGATTTAATTTTCTGAAGAATATTGCAATTATGATCCACGTGTCAAGGGTTACCAAGCACCGGGCTGTGCTTCAGCATGCAAGTCACCACTTATCTACAATGTGTAAAGACTATTTGTAACTATTTGTAGTATCATGCATTTAGGACAGCCTGGGATTGTCTAGCCAGCCAGCATCCAGCCTTACTAGGGTTGCCACCTGCATGGCTTTTTACCAGCTTGGCTGTATTGTTTTTAATTGCAGGCTTGTAGAAAATGTGGCAATCCTAAATCTCACCACTTTGATTGATTGCAGCATGCTACTTCTTCATAGGGGAGCTTGTGGTTAGGTTTGAGGAGCCCGAGTTACCACGAGTGCTGTGCTGGACCTTATCCAGAAATAACAGCTATACAACATGTTCCCGCTAAAATGTACCCTTCTAAAAAATGCTGAACGTATGTAGCATGTGTCAAGGGTTATTAGGCACTGGGCAGCACATCAATATGTAAGCAGAACTTCCCTACAACGAGTGAAGACTATTTGTGACTAAATGTGCCTTCATGAATATGGGCAGAACTGGGGTAGTCTTGCCACCCTGTATGCAACCCAACCAACTTTGATTGGTTGACGCTGGCTCCTGCTAATCACAGGAATTTATTATTTATTTTGCAGAGCCTGATGTTATCACATAGAAGCTGTGCTTTCACTTATTCATGAATGACAACGCATCAAGACATAGCAACCTACGAAGACTTTCATTTCTGAAAAATACTGAATTTAAAAAGTGTATGACAAGAGCTACTATGCACTGCTCTGCACTTCAATCAATCAATCAATCATTTGTAAAGCGCACTACATACCCGCGAGGGTCTCAAAGCTCTGGGGTGGGGGGGCGCTACTTATCGAACAACCAGGTCTTGAGTATCCTCCTGAAGGTCAGCAGGTCTTGGGTCGGTCGTAGGCTCAATGGGAGGGTGTTCCATGTCTTGGCGGCAAGGTGGGAGACGGATCTCCCACCGGTGGTTGTTCTTCAGATGCGCGGGACGGTGGCGAATGAGAGATCGACAGAGCATAGCTGACGGTTGGGGATGTAGAAGGAGAGCCGTCTATTGAGGTAGGCTGGGCCGGTCTTGTGGAGTGCCTTGTGTCCGTGGGTGAGGAGCTTGAAGGATATCCTCTTGTTGACGGGGAGCCAGTACAGGTTTCTCAGATGGGGGGTGTTTTGGCCGTGACGTGGTATGTCGAGGATCAGTCATGCCGAGGTGTTTTGGATGCGTTGTAGTCATTTGATGAGCTTAGTCAGGGCTCCCGCGTAGAGGTCGTTTCCGTAGTCGAGTCTGCTGCTGACAAGGGCCTGGGAGACTGTCTTTCTTGTATCCATCTGTAGATCTTGCGGAGCATGCGGAGGGTGTTGAAGCAGGAGGAGGAGACGACGTTGACTTGCTTGGTCATTGAAAGCATTGAGTCGAGGATGATTCCCAGGTTGCGTGCGTGGGTGTTGGGGCTGCCCCCAGTGCTGTCGGCCACCAGGAGTCGTTCATGCTGAAGGGTTGGAGCCGAGGATGAGGACCTACGTCTTTTCTGCGTTCTGCTTCAGACGGCTGGTCTTCTTCCAGTCGGCGACAGCCTCCATTCCTTTGTGGAGGTTGGCTTTGGTTGTGATGGGGTACTTGGTGAGGGAAGGATCAGCTGAGTGTCGTGGGCATAGGAGGTTATGTTGAGGTTGTGCTGTCGGGCTACGTGTCCAAGCGGGGCCATGTAAATGTTGAACAGCGTTGGGCTGAGGGAGGATCCCTGGGGTACGCCGCAGATGATCTCGGAGGCTTTGGAACGGAATGGGGGAGGCAGACTCTCTGGGTTCTGCCGGAGAGGAAGATGGTGGTCCAATCCAGAGCCTTGTCTCGGATCCCTGTGGCGTGGAGGCGTGCGCGTAGTGTGCAGTGGCAGACGGTGTCGAAGGCAGCAGAGAGGTCTAGGAGGATGAGTGCTGCAGTCTCGCTGTTGTCCAGCAGGCTCCTGATGTCATCAGTGGCAGCGATGAGGGCAGTCTCTGTGCTGTAGTTGCTGTGGAACCCTGACTGGGAAGGGTCCAGGATTCTGTTTTCTTCGAGGTATCAGGTTAGCTGTCTGTTGACGGTTTTCTCGATGACTTAAGGCCGTGAAGGGGAGCAGAGAGATGGGCAGGAAGTTCTTGAGGTCTCTTGGGTCTGCCTTAGGTTGTTTGATTAGGGCGTTGATCTTGGCATGTTTCTAGATCTCTGGGAAGGTCGCGGTCTCGAGGGAGAGATTGATGACATTGCGCAGGTGGGGTGGGATGGAGCTGCTTGCTCTGTTGTAGACGTGGTGCGTGAATGGGTCTGCTGGCCCAGTCTAGCAGGGGGTCGTGGTCGTTGGTGCGTGGAGGGTCTGTTGTGTTGCTGTCTGTTGGGGTGTCTGGGTGTTGAAGCTGTCGTGGATGTCTTCTAGCTTGCGGTGGAAGAAGGTGGTGAGGGAGTCGCACAGGGCTTGTGACGGCGGGATGTCGGTGTTGGAGCTGGGGTTGGAGAGTTCCTTCATGATGTTGAAGAGCTCCTTGTTATTGTGTGCGTTGTTGTTGAGGCGGTCTTTGAAGAAGTTTCTCTTGGCCGCCCTGATGAGGTGGTGGTGGTTGCGGATGGCGTCCTTGTGTGCTGCGTGGCTGTATGGAGTTTGTTCACTGTGCCATTTCTTCTCTAGTTTCCGGCAGGCTTGCTTGGAGGCTAGGAGTTCTGGGGTCAATCAATCAATCAATCAATACATTTATAGAGCGCACTACTCACCCGTAGGGTCTCAAGGCGCTAGGAGGGGGGGGTGCCTTTACTGCTCGAACAGCCAGGTCTTAAGCCTCTTCCTGAAGGAGAGGTGGTCCTGGGTCAGGCGTAGGTCGGTCGGGAGGGAGTTCCAGGTCTTGGCGGCCAGGTAGGAGAAGGACCTTCTTCCTGTTGTCGCTCTTCGGATGCGGGGGACGGCGGCGAGGGCGTGGCTGGTTGATCTGAGGTGGCGCTTGGGAGCGTAGAAGTTGATTCGGTTGTTGAGGTAGCTCGGGCCTTGGTCGTGTAGGGCTTTGTGTGCGTGGGTGAGGAGGCGGAAGGTGATTCTTTTGTTGACGGGGAGCCAGTGCAGGTCTCTCAGGTGCCCGGAGATGTGGCTGTTTCGTGGGATGTCAAGGATGAGTCTGGCTGAGGCGTTCTGGATCCGCTGGAGTCTCTTCTGGAGCTTGGCAGTGGTTCCGGCGTAGAGGGCGTTGCCGTAGTCCAGTCGGCTGGTGATGAGGGCCTGGGTGACAGTCTTCCTGGTCTCGGTGGGGATCCACCAGAAGATCTTCCGTAGCATGCGCAGGATGTTGAAGCATGACGAGGAGACGGCGTTGACTTGTCTGGTCATGGAGAGGGAGGAGTCCAGGATGAAGCCCAGGTTGCGTGCGTGGTCCGTTGGTTTGGGTGCGGTGCCCAGGGCGGGCGGCCACCAGGAGTCGTCCCAGGCGGAGGGCGAGGAGCCCAGGATGAGGACCTCCGTCTTGTCTGAGTTCAGTTTCAGGCGGCTGGTCGTCATCCATTCAGCTACATCTCTCATCCCTTCGTGCAGGTTGGCTCTGGCGGCGGCGGGGTCGTTGGTCAGGGAGAGGATCAGTTGGGTGTCGTCGGCGTAGGAGATTATGTTGAGGTTGTGTTGGCGTGCGATGGCCGCGAGGGGGCTCATGTAGACGTTGAAGAGGGTGGGACTCAACGAGGATCCTTGAGGGACGCCGCAGATGACTTCGGTGGCCTCTGACTTGTACGGTGGTAGGCGGACTCTCTGTGTTCTTCCGTCCAGCTGGCCCTCTTCAACATACAAGCAACCACTTATATACAGTGAGTAATGACTATTTGTGACTACATGTACCATGATGCATTGGGGATAATTGGGAAAGTCTGCAGAGCCAGTGGGCATTCCCAGCAACTTTGATTGATGGGATTAGCCTTCTGCTCATTAGGACAGCATGTTACTTGTTTAAGACAAGCCCCTCTCCCACCATGAATTAACCTTTCGAATAATACTGAAAGTATGAACCATGCAAAAGGGTTATCAATCACAGGGCTGCACTTGAACATGCAAGTAACCACTTATTTACAATGAGCAAAGGCTATTTGTTACTACATGTTCCATCGTTCTTTTGGAGAAAACTGGGATTACCACCTTTAAGATGTTCTACCACTTTTCCAGTAATACCACAACAGCACAACATGTCCCAGCACCAAGACTTACCCTTGTGAAGAACGCTGAAAGTAATGTAGCATCCCCCCCCCAGCACGACCGGCCCAATCCAGCTCCCCTCCCCGCTCCCGCCTCCCAGCTGTCCAGCCCTCCCCGACCCCTACTTAATGGCGGCCACTGCGCGGCCGCGCAGCGGCCGCGGGCTGCGGGCGCGCCGCTGGTGCACCGGAGGCGCGTCAAAGGCAAGCGCGTCTGCGCCCGTCTGCAACCCGTCCGCGACCAGCACCAGGAACCCTGGACCTCCGCCCCGCCAAAGCTACGACCCAGCAGCACTCCACGCACTCAACCCAGGCTGCAACAACAACTGCAAGCTAGCATCACCAGCCGACACCCATGGACCCTTCAGCTGTCACCGCTGCCGGCACACCTGCAGCACCGCCAAGAACACGGATCCAGCACAACCCGCCCACAAGAACACAACCGAACTGAAGACCCTGCAATGCATCCTCCTCAACGTCCGATCCCTCCACAAACACGCCACAGAAATCTGGGACCTCCTCGACAGCACAACCCCAGACGTAGCATTCTTCACCGAAACCTGGACCAACACCACCTCGGGACCGGACATCGCCATCGCCATCCCCCAAGGATACAAGATCTTCAGGAAGGACCGCCCCATCCACCCAGGAGGAGGAATCGCCATCGTCCACAAATCCAGCCTCCGCCTGAGCACACTCCCTGACGAGTCCACAGAACTGATGGAACACCTTCACTTCAAGATACTGGCCAGCCCCACCGCAGCCCTCCGAGGAACCCTCATCTACCGACCCCCTGGACCCCGCGGACCCTTCGCCAACTCCATCACGGACATTATCTCCCCGCAGGCCATCGCATCCACCAACTACACCCTGCTGGGAGACCTCAACTTCCACCTCGACAATCAACTGGACCCCAACACCACATCCCTCCTGGACAACCTCCACAACATTGGACTCCGCCAGATCGTGACCGAGCCCACGCACTCAGCAGGACACACCCTCGACCCCCTCTTCACTACAGGAAACTCCATCACCTTCAGCCACACCACCGAAATCCCATGGACCGACCATCGTTGCGTCCACTTCACCTTCAGAACACCCACCATCCACAGACACCAGCACCTGCTTCCACAAAGAAACTGGGCCAAAATCACCGATGACCAGCTCACCTCCTCACTCAACAACTCCACCCCAACCATCGCGGAAAATGACGACCCCAACACCGCAGCCCGAACCCTGCATAGATGGATCTCGGACAGCACCAACACCATAGCCCCCCTCAAGAAAAACAACAATACCCGTGCCAAGAAAGCCAGATGGTTTACCACCGAACTTCGAGAGTCCAGGCGCACATGCCGCCGCCTCGAAAAGGCCTGGAGAAACACCAAATCCACAGAAGCCCACAACAACTTCAGAGCCGCCACCAACGCCCACCATCAACTCATCAGAGAAACGAGGAAAAAAGCGATTTAAGACAGAATCTCCACCCACGCACACAACAGCAAGGAACTCTTCAGCATCATCAAGGAGTTCGCCCAACCCACCAGCGAGTCTACCGACATCCCTCCCTCACAAGACCTCTGCGACAAACTCAGCATCTTTTTCCACCACAAAATCAAAAGCATCTACGACAACTTCGACGAAGACAACCAACACACTGAACCCTCACCAACCACCCCCGACACCCGGAAACCAGCGATTGATGACTGGACAGCCCTCACCACCGAAGACACACTGAAGACAATGAAGTCAATCCACTCAGGGGCCCCCACGGACCCCTGCCCCCACCACATCTTCAACAGAGCCGCCAACACTATCGCACCCATGCTCCGCCAAACCATCAACCGCTCCCTGGCGACCGCCTCATTCCCCGACGACTGGAAACACGCCGAGGTCAACCCCCTCCTAAAGAAACCCTCAGCGGACCCCACCGACCTCAAAAACTACAGACCCATCTCCCTGCTCCCGTTCCCAGCGAAAGTCATCGAGAAAGCCATCAACAGCCAACTCGCCACATTCATTGAAGAACACAACATCCTCGACTCCTCCCAATCCGGCTTCAGAAAAAACCACAGTACGGAAACCGCCCCCCTCGCCGCAACAGACGACATCCGCACCTTACTGGACAAAGGAGAAACAGTAGCCCTCATCCTCCTCGACCTATCAGCGGCGTTCGACACAGTCTCCCACCGCACCCTAATACGCAGACTCTACGATGCAGGAATCCAGGACAAGGCCCTCGACTGGATCTGCTCCTTCCTCTCCAGCAGGACGCAGCGGGTCAGACTCCCCCCTTTCCTCTCGGACCCCGCACCTATCACCTGCGGAGTCCCCCAGGGCTCCTCCCTCAGCCCGACGCTCTTCAACGTCTACATGGCTCCACTTGCCCCCATCGTCAGAACCTACGGACTCAACATCGTGTCATATGCAGACGACACTCAGCTCATCCTCTCCCTATCCAACGAGCCCAACACCGCCAGACGCAACTTTCGAGAAGGCATGGAAGCCGTCGCCAAATGGATGAAACACAGCTGCCTACAACTAAACACCAACAAAACAGAAGTACTCATCATGGGCCCAAACCCCGACGCCTGGAGTGACACCTGGTGGCCCACTGCCCTCGGAAACCCGCCAACCCCCACAGACCACGCACGCAACCTGGGAATCATCCTGGACTCCGAGCTCAAAATGGACCGCCAGATCAACTCTGTCTCATCTTCCTGCTTCCACACCCTCCGCCTCCTTCGTAAGACCTTCAAATGGATCCCCCTCGAACACCGAAAGACAGTCACTCACGCCCTGGTCACCAGCAGACTCGACTACGGCAACGCACTCTACGCCGGAATAAACAAAAACCTCATCCGCAAGCTACAGAACATCCAGAACGCCGCCGCAAGACTGGTCCTCAACCTGCCAAAACACTGCCACATCTCCCAGCACCTGCGCACACTCCACTGGCTCCCCGTTGAGGCGAGAATCACCTTTAAGATGCTCACCCACGCACACAAGGCCCTCCACGGCACCGGACCAGCATACCTGAACAGCCGACTCAAATTCCACGCACCCCAAAGGACCCTACGATCAGCCCAGCTTTCCTACGCTGTGGTCCCCCGCACCAGAAAGACCAGATCGGGAGGCCGCTCCTTCTCCTTCCTCGCGGCCAAGGCATGGAACGCCCTTCCGCTCCACCTCAGACAGACAACATCGCTCCCCATCTTCGCAAGAAACCTCAAAACCTGGCTCTTCGACAGACCCCCTCCTTGATGGAATGGAACCTGCACCCCCCCAACTCCTCCCCCACCCCTAGCGCCTTGAGACCCTTACGGGTGAGTAGTCGCGCTTTAACAAACTCCTGATTGATTGATTGATTGAACAAAATTTACTAGGCACTGGACTGTATTTGAGTATGCAAGCAGCAGCTTATCTACAGTATGTAAAGACTATTTGTGACTACATGTCCCATCATGAATTTGGGGAGAACTAGGACAGTCTTGCTAGCATGTGTGTAATTCAATTCAACCTACTTTGATTGATTGCAGTTGGCTCCTGCATATTAGGGGAACGTGCAATTTAGTTTGCAGAGTCTGGGGTCAGCATACATGATTACACTTACTCATGAATAATACAGCATCAAGACATGCATCCCACCAAGACCTACCTTATGAAGAATACAGAGAGTATGAAACATGAGTCAAGGAGTGTCAAGCACTGGACTGTGCTTGATCAGGTAAGCAACTACTTATCTAAGGTATGTAACGATTATTTCTCACTTCATGTACCATCATATATTTTAGGGAGAACTAAGACAGTCTTGAAATAACATAAGCATTTGGAAAAGTTCCAGATAAGTTCTGTCCCAGGCGTCATCTTTATATACACTCCAAGGAGTTGTAAGTAACACAAATATATAAAACTGGGAGGTAAAACATGAAGGGGTAGATCTTCACATTTTCTGCGCAGGGTAAGCAACATAAAAGTGATGCTACCCAGCACAAAATGTTTTTTACCAATTCATTTTCTAGTACAAAACTTGTTTTGCATTCGTAACAAACCTGTGGCTAAGATTCTCGCAGCTGTCACGGAACACAGTGCAGCAGCCAAAAATGCTGGAAGAGAGCAGTAGAGCACCATATTCACAAAGATATGACTCTCTCCTCCCCTCTCCCTAACGCCAGAGCTGATCTCTGCTACCTAGCACCATGCACACACCACCTTAGCGCCATAGCACTAAGGTTTGTGCGTTAGTCTAGGATCGGATTTGTACAGGAAGGGTATCCTTTCTGAACAAAATACTATGCTTAGACAAGTGAAAAAGCTTTTACTTCTTTATACAAGTATTTGTGTGCTGCACAGTGAAAGGGCCTGGGCCCATCGGTTTAGTATTCTTCTGATGTTGTTCCTTCAATGGTTCTTTTTTAGCAGCATGAAAGTGTAATGGGGAGCAACATTTTGTATATCAATTTAACATGCAGGGTAACTGAATATGGCTACACAATAACTCAGGTCACCAACCAAATAAAGGTTAGTCAAGTTTTATTACTAATTCAAAATTAGTTGGTCATATATGAATCTCAGCATGAGAGTACAAAAAAACAGGAAATAAAAGAAATCCAAATCTCCCAAAGAGGTTCACTCTGTGCAGCAAGAAAGGAACAAAGGGTTCTATCTATACTACTATTATAAAGGAAGAACTTTGAGGCTTTGAGGTGGGTAAACTCGGGAACCACAGCGCCAATCCACACACCCGATACATCTTTGTAATCCTCAGGGTGTGCAGATGGACATAGGCTATATAAAGTAAAAAAAATAAGTTATATTTAAAAAAATTGACATTAAAAAAAAGTAGTCCCTGAGAAGTAGCGCCGGCCGCGAACTGCGTGCTCACGTCAGGAGTGCGAGGAGGAGCGGCGGACATGGCGCGGGGGAGGAGCGGTGATGAGCGGCCGGTGAGGAGCAGCGGACCGGGCGGACATGGTGCGGGGGAGGAGCGGTGACGAGCGGCCGGTGAGGAACAGCGGACCGTGGGAAGAGAGGTGAGTGGCGGAGTGGTGAACTGAGGAGCGGCGGCTGAGGTAAGGCTCCGGGGGACAATGTCGGGGCAGGCGGGGGACTCAGAGCGCCTCAACACGGACAATGTCGGGGCAGGTGGGGGTCGGGGCAGGCGGGGGACGGGGACTTACAGCAAAATAGAAGGGTCGATTTTAGATCTGGCATGGACATTTATGCAGAGCGCCTCAACACTGGGCCTTTGTGATATTTTCGTTATACTGCCATAATTGTGTACTTTTCAGCATTTCACGAGGTAAGGCTCCGGGGGACAATGTCGGGGCAACACTGGGCCTTTGTGATATTTTCGTTATACTGCCATAATTGTGTACTTTTCAGCATTTCACGAGGTAAGGCTCCGGGGGACAATTTCGGGGCAGGCGGGGGTAGGGGCAGGCGGGGGACAGGGCGGGCGGGGGCCCAAAATGATGGACAATGTCGGGGCAGGCGGGGGTCGGGGAACCTGATTGCTAGAAACAGCGGACACGAGCGTGGGCAGAAGCGGCCAGGACCAACAAAACGGGAGCAAGGAAACACTGGAAGTACGCTCTGCTGCTCCCGGCCGCTCTGCTGCGCCTCTCCTGCTGCGATGCTGCCCCCAGCCTCCTTCTGCCCCGGGCAACGCCGGGGTGGGCTGCTAGTGACTAATATGCAAGTAATCAAAAAGCAAGAGTCAAGGTTCCTCTGCATCTGCTCTCTCTTGGAGAAAAGCATTTAGTTCTAGCTATGCCTGCTCTAACTCTAAAAGTTGCATCCCAAATTTTGCATTTAAACAAAATGATCAAAAGAGGAAAGGTGTCAGTGGCGAAAACATCCTAAGAAGTCACTCCACCATCAGATGGGTCAAGCAGCATACAGCTACAAGCAGAAAAGAGCAAGCTAGCATTCAGGTGCTTCTGTCAGAAAGGCAAGATGGAAAATGGGCATATGTCCCTCTCTCCAATGCATCACATGTTCGAAATTGTATTCAGTAAATGTCCCATAATGTTTTTTCTCACACATACTCTACAGTAGGCATCAGCCACCACATTTTCAATGACGTTGATTCCTTTTCACTGTCTCCTCCATGTGCTCCCCTCTGCAACAGTTTGTCCTTGGTCTCCTCTCCTTGTGAAGGCACCTCCTTTCATCTTATCTTGGCCAGGCTGACCTAAGTTTAACTCCTTAATTCCTCAACTATCTACTGAAACAATAACCCTACTCTTCACTAACAGAGAATTTGTCCACCTGTAATGCAAAGCATGAAACAAATAACATTCTACAAGACTCGCATGGGAATCTAAACATTAGTTTCAGAAACAAGAACATTCAGACATGCTGTGGATTCAGGCCTACGACTTAAGGTAAAATAATAAATGTGCCATGTTATTCGTGTTTAGTATTTCCATTGTTAGTAGCATTTTCAATAGAAACGTTTACTAAACTATATTACTAAGTGTATTTCCACTATATTATTGGTCTAATAAATATTAAAAATAAATGTCATGTTTCAATGTATCACATCACTAATGAGCCATATAGAAATGTGTTACTTTGTTTACAAATAGTTAGTACAATTCTATGAATCATTTGTTAAGCTTCACATTGAACCATGTTAACCTCACGAGAACGTGTTACTTCGTTCACCTTTACTTTAACATCTAGTCAAACTAATAGCACTGAATAATATGTGAGTGCATCCTACAGGCGGTTACATTGCACTCCTTACTGGTACCCCGTGTAGGATACGAATTTCCACTCTATCAACAGTGTGGCACACATGCAAAGTCGGAAAAGCAAAGAGAAATAAAAACATTTCTCCGTTTAAGGCCTGCTTTTCAGAGGCATTAATTTTTGATGTTGAACTCTTTCTACTGATGTTTGAGAATAGGGTTTAGTTTAAGAAAGCATGGGTGGTAGCACTGATAGACCCCTGTACCACCCATGTAATTTCCCTTTGACGCAAAGTAATGCAAAGCTGCGCTTTGTGCTGCTTTGAGTTACTTATCCATACAAATCAATAAAAATACCAATTTGCGTTGGCTTGTGAATCCCGGAAAAGGTATATTGGGGTTTTGCATTACAAAAGTATACTAACACAACACTAAACCTTTGAGAATCTGGGCCTACAAGTAATGCAAAGCAGCACAAAGCATTGCTCTGCATTACTAAGTGCCAAGGGTGCGTGACATGGGTGGTACAAGGGCGTGCTCATACTATAACCCATGCCTTTTGAGACAAAACCCCACCTACAAACAATTGTAGACAGGGTTTAGTGATAAAACTTAACACCATGTGAAAGGAGGCATTAAGAGGGGAAATGTTTTAATTTCTCCTTTCTTTTCCTACTTTGCATGTGTGCTGCACTGTGCAGCATACATACAAAGTGGGAAAAGTATTTGAACTTGTCTAGGCATAGTTTTTGTACAGAAAGGGTGCACTTCCTGTACAAAGCCTATGATAGACTCAGGCACGCACCTTAGTGCTATGGCGCTAAGGCGTGTGCCTGGCGCATGACAGCTGAAATCAGCACCGGTGCTAGGGAGAGGGGAGGAGAGAGACATATCTCTGTAGACATGGCACTATTTTTTTTTTTTTGTTATTTAATTTTACCTATTCCATGGTCTGTCGACTTCACCCCCTCTCACCATGCCCCGCCCCCACCCCGCCTCACCGCGCTTACCTGCGCCGGCCACCGGTGTATATTCGTGCCTTACGTAAATTGTTCTTCCTCCAAATATATCTTCAATTTTTGCACCTAAATAGCTAAATATAGTTAGTTTTCACTATTCCTTATTTCAAATTCTGCAAAATCAGTACTGAATCACTGTTTCCCATATCTTTCCCTATATCAAAACTGAAAAAGCACGTTTCCGCAATTCTTTTTGATAACTGCCATGCTGTGAAAATTCGGGTACTCTTCATTTGTAATATTTGTTAAAAACGTAAAATAATTTGGCTTCTGGTCTAACTGCATCTGATTCTCGAACTTGTGTTCTTCGGTGAGCAGGGTTTAATGTGTTTGTTACTTGATTTGCTATCAAGTTGGCAAACTGTGTAGCTTTCACAATACAAGAGACATATGTTCTTGCAGGAAATACTCAGGGGAACAATGTTCCCGGCATAAACAGCTTTATGTTTTCAGAAGCATATGGTTTGTTTTCCATTCCAGAATTTACTGTTTTGCTTCTTGCTTTTTTTTTTATTTAGCGTGCCACATAATCGTGAAAATCCTGAAGTACTTGATTAGATCAGCAATTTCTGCCCTGCAACTTTTGCAATAGAGTATTAAATTATGGCAAGCCATTCTCTTTCTTGTGTGTCTTTGACAAATCTGAAGTGTTTGCGTTTTTGGCGAAAAGATTTGCATAGCCCATTGGGTGGGCATTATTTTGCGGCGTAGACACTTGCTAGTTTAGCCACCAGAATGTGATCAGTCCAGAAAGTTGAGTGAAAGCTGTATATATACCACAGGAAAAATCTGTGCTGGAAGCCAAATAGTGTGTTGTCACTGCTGCCAAGCAGGTATGTTATTATAGGCCACCGTCAGTGAAACAGTAACGTAGATGAAAGATTATTATTAGCCGTGGTACAAAATCCCTCGTTAAACAGTGGAGTTAGGAAATGCAAACAGGCAATCATTTTGGTGGAAAACTAATCTTCTGCCAGCCGAGTAAAGTGTTTCTAGTCAGATCTGATATTACTTTCCAATGATTAAAGCTATTATCCCTCATTAATATTTACTGACAGGCTGCACGTTCATCACTAGGGAAAGCTGGTGTCATAAGCTGAGTCAGGCCCCGGAGAAGTTTCCCTGACAAGTAAGCGTGCTGAAAGCAAATTGAAGTACACTCAGAAGCCACAGATGAGCACACCTTACAGACAAAAGAGGAGCACAATATACTTAACTGTGAATACAAATTAAGCACACTATAACAGAACACCATAAGGTACAGGACTGCAAGCCAGAGCTCTATGATGTTATGTAAGGTAGAGTAGGAAAGAGACGAAAGTGTGCAAAAGGACACCAATAGCAGCTGCTGCCACCAAGAAACACTAGGAGCAGGGCTGCGAGAGGCCTCACCAAGCGTGTCTAAGGAGAGTCAACCAGAAGGTGATGCCACAAAAAGGGAGTGAGCCCAAATGACCTGGAGGTCCTTAGGAAGGACGTTCCAAAGTAATATGCAAAGCTGCATGTCACTATTCTCGGATAAATCTTTCATTCAAAGAGAGACCTAGATAAAGGAGGTAGCAAGGTGCAATACTGTTTCAATGTCACTACTCATAATACGGGCAAACAGTGGAAAGTATGTGTGCATGAGGGCATGTGCTGATACCTTTGTAATGAAAACATGGGGGCATATTATCAAGGGGGGCGATAGGCAATTTTCGCCAATTTAGCGGCCGTATTCGGCCGCTAAGCAGCGATAATACTATCGCCCTATTAGCAAGCTGTCGCTAACAGCAGTTAGCGACAGCTTGTAGGCGATAGCGAGTGGTTTGGGGCCCGCTTTGCATGTCAGTGATATTTATCCCTAATGACATGCAAAGTGGGCGTACCAACCTGTTAGCGACTGAAAGCAGTCGCTAACATCGCTATCGCCTATTACCAACACAGGCGTAGCGATGGAAATATTCGCGCTAAGCGCAAATATCTCTAAAAACTAACACCTGCTCAGACCAGTTCTTAGCCATTATATCCAATGGGAAGTGGATATAATGGCTAAGACCCTGTTAGTGATAATGCATGAATATCGCTGTATTCTCAGCGATATTCACGGATTTTGCCGCTATCGCCGGGAATTTTATCGCTTTTGAGATAAACGGTGCTAATAGCACGTTATCTCAGCGATATCCCGTGATGCGCGGCAATAAAAAAATTGCCGCTAACCCTACTTAGCGATAAATATTGCTATTTGTTGGTAATATATGCCCCATGGTTTCTAATAGGTAGACATTGAAATGGGACGTTAGAAAGAACAGCAAAAGGCTGAAAAGCAAGAGCTGTAGGAAACTGTCGAGAAGTATAAAGCACTCAGTAACACCCTGTCAGGGAAGCTAGTAATGGTTGTGAGTTATATAATCTGACACCCACCTAAGAAATAATACGAAGAACTTCATTCTTTCCTGTTTTACCCATTTTAGAATTTGGTAGGGACCTCTGGATTAATTGGGGCCTTCTTGTGAAACTAAAACGATATATATTCTGGACTATAAAACAAATATGTTTTGTTAAAAAGTTGGTATATTTGACACACAGATCTACTGCATTTGAATGCAAATATTTTGTGCAGTCGCACACATATCATTTATGGGGCAAAGAGTGAAAGTCTGAAGAATGTGTCAGTGTTCAGCAGCAGTCTATTCACATTCCTTTTAATGACCTTCTGTTGGCCCTTTCTCACTGTGATTTTTCATGCCTAATTACCCGTGGTACTCTGGTGGTAAACCACCTGACTTCAAAGGCCAGCCAGAAAATGGGTGCTGGAAGGGAGGGTGGGCAAAAACCTTCCTCCAGACCAATGTCACATTTTCCTGTTAAAGGAATGTCACACCACTAGATTAATTTGTGCATGTAGCCTTAGCACAGGAAAGTGGAGCCACTCACAGCAGGGATGGAAATACAGATGTAGTGTTGAGAGATGGATATTTTGCTTGATGTTGATAGAAGAAACTTGGCAGGTTTTGGGTGGAGTTTGTAGATAAGAGGTGGGCAGAGGGAATCATATTTTTGCCATGTTGCTTCTCTGTACTGAAATAAACTTTCAGGTATGTTCTTTTGTCAAAGCATAACGACTGAAAAGGTATATAAAAAGAGCAGACATGTTTCAGGCTTTACATTTTACCAGCTCTTAAGAGAAATAAGATGAGGAGTCTTCTTTAGTCCAAGAATTACTTTATTTGTTGATACACCGATAGCAGCTAAACAAATCACGTCCAGCTCAGGTCTCTTCTCGCCAGCAACTGCCCGAGAGATTCCAGTAAGAATTCTGGAACCTGAGGAGCAAACGCTGGACGGAACGAGAGCATTAACATTACAAAAGTAAATAAGCATTTTAATAGAAATTATAAAATACCAGCTTCCCTAAAGTATCCCAGGATATTCTACGGAACATGTAGCATGACAATCTTGCAGATTCCACAGACCTCTTGTCAGCGGTGTCTACGTATCCTGGGAAACCTTTACTCTGACACAGTGACATGTCCTGGAGACAATGGAGCTGTGATTGAGTGTGAGAAACCCAGTACATCATTTGTAACTAGGCATTTCACCATTTTGTACCTGTAAAACGTCTGCTTGATATCTCAGAAGTGAAAAAGGCTTTGTTGACTGATGGGATGGTGCTGCAGCAGAGTTTCCCAAGGAACCAGTTGTAAAAGGAAATGTTCCCATGTACCTAAACCTAAGGGGTGGGGATCATTCTTTTCAACAACTACAACCTATAAAGTAGAGCCTCCGGGATGTTTCCGATTGTTTGGAAATGTTTGGACAATGACAAATGTTACAGCTGTTTAAGTAAAATATACATGTGTGTGTACATGAAGGGATTTGTAGAGTACAAGCTTATTTAGGAAGCAAGAGATCACTGAGCAATGGGTGAGAGCTCAAAGGCATGTTTCAAGGTTGTTATCAAAAGCGGATATCTCACTCAATTCCCACTGTGTGGAGATAGTGGGGCACATGCATCAAGGTAGGTCTTTGCGATTCCTTAATTGCGATTTTAAGGAATCACAAGTAAGGAATCGTAAAATCCTATGCATGTAGGAGTCACAAATAAGGAATGGCTTAACATTCATTCCTATAGGCCCAATGAGCGATTACCCAATAGGTAATAGCAAATTGCGCTTTCAATTTCAAGGGTGCCAAAAGGACACCCTGTTGCACCCCTGAAATTGTAATGTGAACACATGTTGCGCACACACATGACCCAAAGGCATGTGTGTGTAACCAGGAACTTTGAAAAATCACTTTAGTGCATTTTTCAAAGTTTATGCAAATGACCATCAAGTTCAAATTGATGGTAATTTGCGACCCCTATTTGCAAAATCGCTATTTGCGATTTCATCATGCATTGCATTCAGGGAATCGCAATTTGTGATTCCCTAAATGCAATCGCAGTTAAGTAATCGCTATTTTTGCGATTTCTCAAATTGCAATTTTTGCATTTGGGATGGTGCATCCCAAATGCAAAAATACAGGTCGCAAAGGGGCAGATTCTGCAAATCTCCCCGTTTGCGACCGTTTTTTCGCTTGATGCATGTGGACCAGTGTTCCTTGTTCGGTTGAGCCTTCTTTTTTAATGGTAGGAGGGTTGTATTACTTCTGATGTCAGTGAGGGTGCTGTTCAGTATTCCAGAAGCCAATAAGGAGAATGCCTACTTTTTACCTTTTTTCTTTCTTACACACTTCTCTCTCTTCACCAGTTTAGGAATTCCCTGGTTCTTGGCATGGCCCTGTTAACCTGAGGTGTGTAGTTTCTTGTAGTGAATCATTGGTGTATTGTTTCTGTTCTCCCTTCTTGTTAATGCAGATGGTGTTAAAGATGATGTTGGCCTGGGGTGGCAGCCAGTATAGTTCCTTCAGTGCTAAAGTGATGAAAATGAATTTCTTCAGTTATGTGTTTAGAATTATCGCAGCATTTTGCATGTCTCTGATGTGTATAACAATGGAATCTCATAGGTTAGTGAGCAAATGGTTACCTCCATCCAGATGTGAAGGGACCAGACCACAGCTTGATTAATTTTCCTTAATCCTTTTTTGGAAGGAAATGTTTCATTTTTTTTTTTAAATATTATATTTTTAAATTAAATTTTAATTAAATATTAATTAAATTAAATATTTTAAATTAAATATTTTTAAATATTAAATATGTTTCACATATTCAGGAGGGAGATTTGGGCTATGCTGGTCCAGGTTTTTATGTGATGTGTTCTTCGAAAGTGAGGTCTGTGTTCTGGGTAAATCCAAGTTATTTTGCATTGACCACCAGCTGAGTGGATCGGCCTGTCTGTGTTACATGGAAGCATCTGTGGTTGTATGGTGCCACTGCGGAACAACAGAAACTCAACTATTGTTGTATTGGACTTTAGGTTTGTACTTGACATCCAATTTTGGATTAGCTAAAATCAGGTTTGAATGTAATGTGGTCAATGACATTTGAACTCAGATTTGAGTGCAATTGGTATATTGAGGGATTTCGTTGTGTTGGTTAGTAAGAGGGAGAAATCTAGGTGGGAGTGTCACAGGGCAGGCAGAAGGTACTGGTACCCAACTATAAGAACTGGTGTCTTTCACCTCAGGTGACCATGGGCCCCCATAAAGCGGATCCACAAACTTGAAGCCAAGAAACCCTTCTTAGCATATGACGCTCAATGAATTGAGACAGGGCAGTTCAATGGTAACTCAGATGACATCTTGTGGGACAGAGAGTCAGAACTCGGCAATGAAACAAACAACTCTTACTAAATTACTTTCCAGTAGATGCTTTTATTTGTAAAAAATAAAAGTACTCTATTACCAACAAACATGAATGTTGTGCATAAATTACCAAATATGTACAGAACGAGAGATGGGGATACTTATGGTAACACCATCTAAATGGCCTCACAACCTACAGGATGCACACAATAAGAAAAAGTCACCCATGTCAAGTTCTCTCTATGTATATACTCTGGAGCCTAATGCAGGAGGGACCACAATTATTGGGTCACCAGCCAGCTGTAACTCCCAAAACACAACGCCCCCACCATATGTCTAATGCAACATGAAGAGTACATTAAAAGTAAGATTGACAAACAACCATAAGCTCGAAAAACAACGATACCTACAACACAACCCCCCCCCCCGCGCCCCCAAACAAAACTTCCTGCTCCGGAAGTTCGTCATCATGTTGAAAATGTAACTCAGGTAAAACTTTTCAGTGACATGGGAGAATTAAAGTGATGAAAATAGCAATGCAGAGCTCCTGTGGGGTTCTTCTGCTTGGATACACCCACAGGCCTCTGCGGTACTCTTGCACAGCCAGCAGCACTGCCTTTGATGATGCTGCTGGCTGGGACTTTTTTTTTCCTGACACACAGACACCTGCGGGAGCATCTCTTCTCTTTCCCCTGTGGGCCAAGTTTCCTACACCGTGCAAAAGCCTAAGCCCTTCTCGCTCAGGTTGGCACATCTTTCTGACCAGGACACTCCTTCCAGAGCCAGGTGGGAGAGACACTCAGTCTCTACTGCTTTCCCTCAGGGTACAACCACACTCCCCAAATATAGGGATGTAGGTCAGAGGCAAGGAAAGCGGTAGGGGCAGGGGGCTCAAAATGCCCTAAGTCACTGTTCTCCTTAGGCACTGGCGATTTCTGAGGATTGACTTTGTCGCTCTAGGGGTTCAGTGATATACGATGCTGCACTGCTGTTGAATGTTGGTCTTCTCCAGGGATGTAATTCTTAAACTGAGCTTAATTTTACTCAACCCAGCAATGCTGCAGACCTACTTAGCAATAAGAGAGACTAATGTTGTTTTTTTGACCAGGCTTATTACGTTCTTCACCTTGTGATGTCCTCTAGCCACAAGGAGTGTCCTTTCAGGGTCTTGCTTACAGAGCACCCCTAGGCCCTTAAGGCAGGTTTCCCTACATATGTGCCGTCTTCAGGCCCACTGGCATCCCAGCCACTTGTCCTTTCTGGGTCTCCTGACCTCTACATTTTTTGAATGACTTGATTTTTATTTGTTGAAGGCTCCTTTATAACCTCTCAGCTTCCTCTCAACAGCAAGGAGCTGCAAAGATTCCAGTACTTGCCATCCTGCCTGGGCTCTATGTAGTCTCCTAGGTTGAGATTTTCCTTACGCATCACCCTGTGGCACGCAGGGCAGGTTACATTGGCTTCCTGCAGTGCTTTAAATGGGCCGGTACTGTCCGTTATTTTGAGATGGTGAATACCTGCACTTCTCAAGACAAACATAAACATTTTAATTGGAGAGTACCAGCACTTCTCAGAAACAAGCAGGTACTCTGGTACAAAGTACCTGCACTTCTATTTTTCCATGTCAAGCACTGCCTACCTGCACTCTGACATTTATGCTACTCTTGATGCTAAAATCTTCGATCAGTAACATGGATTCTTAGGAAAAACGGCATGTTTCACCATCAGAAGTGATACTGGGTTACAAGATACACATTGCATTGTGGGAACTAACAATGGTTCGCTAGTTTACACAATGTATAAATCCATAATTTCCAGAGTTAACAGACATAATCTGTATATAGTAGATAGGAGTACTCCTATTCCTTTCTCCTGATCACAACAATGATAGAGGTTGATTCGGACATAGCCAGTGGCGGCTTCTCCACTATGGCGGAGGAGCATTGCTCCACTACTCTTCAGCAACAAAAATAAGGAAGAAAAAAAATGATAATATCTAATATTATCATCATTTTATTTTGTCCTCCTGCTGCAGCAGCTTGTGTGAGGGGGCGGGGGGTCAAAGCAGGAGAGGAGTGGTACAACCCTCCTTAGAGCGCAATGACTGTTTGGTCAGCCCTCTCAGTCTGACCAAAACCGACATCCGCACTTTCCCTGTTCTCCATGCAGGCTGCATTACAGCCTACGTGGAGAACATGCCCACCCCTTCAACCCCTGGCTGAAAGCCTAATCATAGCACTCAGACCAATAACAACACTGCATTGCAGCATTGTGATTGGCCAGAGGAGCCTGGCTGTGATTCCTGTTCCTGAAGTCGGTGGCAGGAGAGCAGGAGCAGAGAAGCAGACCTGTTAAACATGTTTCACTGCGACTGCGCCCGTGCCCCGCACACACCCCGCCAACTGTGAGCTCTGCCGGCCGTCACTGAATAGAGCCTGTGTGAATAGACCGCAAACCTTGTTTATCATTGCCATTTTGGAAGTAGGTACTTCCCAATGTCACACCGGCATGCACTCCGTACGTCCCGTGGTTGCATCCTCCCTATCTATCAGACTTGTGAGGATCCAGTACTGTTAGAGCGAGGAGTCTACATGCCAGACAGGTGTAAGGATTGTTACCATACGCTCCTCCATTTGCCTTAGATTAATTCAACCCTGTTATTTAGTCACATATGCATTTTTCTTTTATATCTTTTATACCTGCAGTCCATTCTTGATGTTACTGGAAGGGCATATTAACCACACTATGAATAGACACACAATGTAGGCGAGTGCAGGTATTTCATGTGCCCACCCCTTTGCTCATGCTAAGCATTTCAGGTTAATTTAATTCAAACATTCATATCCATGCTTTTGTAACTAGACCTTTATTACAGAGGAGCTGTTTTGTCGTCTACATATCACAAGGAAACATAATAAAGGAATTTTGAGTTTCATGCAACTATAGGTGAGTCTTGCATGACCAGGAATAAAAGGTAATATAGAAAACACACCAGATATGGCTTTTAACAGACTCATATATCACATATGATGCCCCATACAACCGGTTTTTAGTCGACGCTCTGACTGTTGACCTGTACTAAGTTAAAATCGGGCATGGGCATCTAAGAATCACCTATTGCCCTGGATGTATGGAAAGATAAAACATAACATTACCCAGGCGATTGTAGCACTGAGCGTTTATCTTCTATCATATGGTCTTAGTCATTTCTCACACTGCACAAACACTTTTTTTCCCAATTGCACTAATGGAACAGTCTACAATATATTGTACATATATTTTCCAAATGGACAAGCGCCTTAATCAGGTTGTGAATGTCAGTTTTCAAAGAATTGTTATTATTTTTGTAAATCGTTCTTTTCCGACAGGCCCATTTGTTTATTGTGCCAAACCATACCCAAGTCCTGATGTTCTCTGGGTTATCCCATTGCAGTATGATGGTGCACTACACGGGCACCACATACATCTGGCCACTTGCACGATGAACATCTGTTTACAATCATAAAAGTGTATATTTCCCTTTCTAAAACACGTAGAAGTATATCTAAGTTCCCACCTGATAAAGGCCTAATTAGTTTTGACCAATAATGTAACTGGCATCTCTCTATTGAAACATTCAGCAGTTAGAAAATCTATCTTTGAGGAGCGACTACCACTCCGTTAGTATTTGAATACCCACGCCTTAAAGCAACTGCACAATTGAAGCACAAATACAACTGTGCGCAAAGCCGGCCAACGAATACACCCTTCGCAGTAACAAATATACATACACCAGAAGAGATTACCACTACACACTGCTAAATATTACCAACAAAATCTCCATTTAGATAATCTGCAAAGTTATTAAGGATCAACAATCACTGCTTAGAATATATCCACACCTGCTATACTATTTGCTGCACAATGTGAGAAAATTAGATCGACCCTTGGAACATAAAAAGTCCGATCCACATAAACAAATGGAAACAGCATGGCAATAGACACCAAGCAGACTCGAGAAACGTTATACAGGATTGACATGCAGGTGGGAGCCACAATCACACAACGAGTATCTGTGCGCAAATAGGACAATCTTTTCTGGTAGACTTATTTGTTTAATTTACTAAAAATGCGTGCAGAATCCCCTTATTGGTCATACTTAGGGAGTCATTCCGAGTTTAGGCCTGGCAGAAATCCTGAATCGATGTGGGTGCAAGAGGTAGAAACTGTGCACTCGACACAGCCAGCAGATGGCTCGGAGTCTGCAGCCACATCAGGATTTTGAGTAGTGCACATACATCACTCTCCCCCTCTCCCCCACGCACAGATTTCACCTGGAAACACCTCGTGGAATGAATGTGATGAAATAAACAGTATTGAGAGTTTTTCTTCACGGAACAGGGAAAACCCGGTATTACTTTGTTTATTTCCTATTCCGAGGGGCAGAAGTAAGAATGGGGTCTTAGATGCAGTTTGTGAACCACGGTGCGCTGGTGTCGATAGTTACCGGATAATATATTAATGCATATAACACTCTTTCTCCGACCAGAAATTGTTCTATGTAAAACATGGTGGAATCTGTGGGGAGAAAATACAGTGCAATCTGAGTTTTGCTCTCAGTGTGGAAAAACATAAATTACTGTTTTACACCTTATCTCAGAGGTCTTCAAACTTTTTGATGCCGAGACCCCCTTGAAAAACCTTTTTAGGTGTAAGGACCCCCTTCCGACAAAAGATTCTAGAAACTGGTACTCCTCATCATCAACAACTATCGACAACCATAAATGCACCTGTTAGACCTCATCACATCCATCCATCATTCATCTACCAACACTTTCACACATCCATCCATCCATCATTCATCCATGCAACCTTTTATCCATCCATACATCCATCCTTCATCCATCTACCCTTTCATCCTTCCATACATACATCCTTCATCCATCCACCCTTTCATCCATCCATCCTCCATCCACCCACCTTTTCACACATCCATCCATCCTTCATCCATCCATCCACCCTTTCATCGTTACATCCATCCACTCATCATTCATCCACCCAGCTTTTCACACATCCATCCATCCTTTCATCCATCCATCCATCCTTCCTTCCATCCATACATCCATCCACCCACCCTTTCATCCTTCCATCCATACATACATTCATCCTTCATCCAGCCATCCATCCACCCATCATTCATCCCCCCACCTTTTCACACATCCATCCATGCATCCATCATCCATCCATGCATCCATCATTCATCCATACAACCTTTTATCGATCCATACATCCATCCTTCATCCATCCATCCACACAGCTGCAGGTGCGCTCCAAGTGAACTCAAAGTGCTTCAGCCTCCTTCCCCAGCCCCCCCCCCCGCCCTGACCCCACTCGTGTATGTGAGCCCGGCTGAAACATCTTCAGGGACACACACACACCCGAGTACTTCACAGGTCTTTAAAAGACCTTTTACTTGTTAATGAGGCTTTGATGTTTTTCACCCCCAGGTGTGAATTAGGCCTCCGCCGTGAGCACCCTCAATCAGCCCGACGCCACACGTTTCAAGAAACTGCTCTGACAGAATCTGCGACCCCCTTCCCAAGACTCCACGACCCCCCTGGGGGTCGCACCCCACAGATTGAAGACCTCTGCCTTATCTGGAGGCGCGCAGAAGTAGGGAAGCAAGGTAATACTGGTGTTAACGCGGGGTTTCTGGTCACTAGTTATCTTACCAGATCCCTAATCATGTCGACTGAATCGTTGGTACCTGTCATTGAGTAAAAGACAATCTACTACTAGGTTAGTCAATTAAGAACTTAGACCACTCTAAAGAACCACTTACCACTGGGAAAGGTTAAAAGTTTTAATTCAAAGTCAAAAGTATCTGAAGATACAAACATCTCAGAATAAGATTCAAAAGGTATACAGGTATTAGTGCAAAAAGATACTCTCTGAATATCCTCAAACGACAAAAGGAAATTATCAAAACTACTTCAAAGAGCATGAGCGTTGCAAGAATCGCTGTGAGTTGCAACCTGAGAGTCATTTACAGAAAGGAAAAATACAAGTTTACTCTGTCCCTACACTAGACTAAGTGACATCCCTACTTAACAAAATCTTTACCTAAAAAGGTGTCAGCCGTGGTGACTTCCTAAGAAGATCACGCACTTCTCTTAGTCTCTTCTGTAAATCGGTATCTTGTGATCAGCCTATCTGCCTACCCAACCGCTTTCTTAGGCTCCCAAAATCATCTGCTCTGTCTCTCCCCCGGGTCGCTTTCCCTAATACAAAATCACATTTCTGATAGGAACGCCCCTCGGGACGCCCCTCACGTGGTACCGATTTCAGCGGCAAAACTCCATGATGATACTCTTCGGGACCCTTGTTAAAGTTGACCTTGGTTCCCAGGCTTCTTCTCCAGTTCGCTGGTACCCCCTGAATTTCCTGAAACCTCCTCCAGGCCTGCGCCAGGCGTCGCTGAACAAGGCTCCATTCATTACGACTGATTAGGACCCCTCGCACCTGCATTCAGACCATCCTACAGTGGGCCTCAAATTCCAGACTCCACCATATCTATAGGCCATAAAACATGTGTAAAACTTTGTGCTTGGTGCCTCTCGACCTCTTCTCTAACGAGCACATTGCAGATCAAAGAAACGACATTATCTGTTCAGGCCTACTTGATTTACATGAAGCGGGTCCCTGCACTCTGAAAACATTTAACTCGGTTTAAACAGTATTCTTTAACTAGCACACATTTCTATAATGCAACACATCTATAAAACATATACTTCAATACTATGCCTAATAATACATTTGCACTCTAATGACATTAAAATCCACGTCACTAAAAGTGTAGCAGCATCTTTCGTTTCCTGTGAAATGCCATGTGGCCTACACATTTTCATGGTTTGCAGAATTACATTTCGTTTTCACTTATTCATTTAACGTGTGACCCCAACATCATTTTAACATTTCCACAATCTCTACATTAGTTTTCCACACTTATATATGTATCTATTCTAATAAAACAAACACTCATATATTTTCACCATATAAGTTGACACTCTTGTGCAATACAATTTAAACTAACACTACGTGCTTGTAAATACGGTGTACTTATACATTTTTCAGATTTGTGCTCTCTCACTGGGCTCGGTAAACACCAAACCCAGCTTGTAAGTACGTCGAGTTAAAGGTAAACGCTGAATACAGCCACAATAAGTCATGTAACTACTGTCCTGAAAGAGATATGCTTGGAATATGTAATCTACAAACAGCGGAATGGAAGGCAAGGAATATTAAATAGATACTTTCCATGTGACCCAATTTAGTTAAAGAAATCAAACAGACCAATTTGGATGAACACAAGGAAAATACAACAGCATAATTTGACACCAACAACTGGAACTACTAAGTCTCCAAGATACCTCAAGCGAACTGAGTAGCATTTATAAGGGAACAGATGTTTTTAGCTGAAAAGGCAGGCACACCAATGGCACAACACACCCACATAAAGAGCAGGTAGCAGTAATTTCATGTTTCACTACAGGAAATAGAACGGGGTGTCACTGTGCATGCAGGGAACTCGTGATGCGCAGACAGCACAGGCAGAACGAATTCCACTTTACTGTCCACATTCCGCCCTTGTCTTTGCTGTGCGCATGAAAGAGTTTCAGTGGTGGGGCCACGCTAGCCATATTTATGAAAAATTTCACAAGGGGCACACTGTGAGCTGGGACGAGGATGGAAGAGTTTCGCAGAAAGAAAACACACATATTCCACCAATAGGACCACACATGGTTGCGTTGGCCACTGTTTGAAAGACTAGAAAATAAATAAACTTAATAACATAAAAATGTTAATGATGTGTTGTGTTGTGCTCTGAAAAATAGCATGCAAGTATGTTTGTTGTATGGACTCAATCAAAAACGATCATGCATTGAGAAAGTGCTATGGGGCAGAAAGGCATGTTTTAGGTAGGGGTGCGCAAGTTGTTTAAAAGTAAAATGGAGTCATGAATTGTCATGTGCCTGAGTTAGGCCTTGTAGGAAATAGTGCCATTTTACATGTACACTGTCTTTTCCTAAAGTTGCCTCCACTTTTCCACATCGACTTTTGACACACATTTGTGACAGTTTGGTTTGTTTCTAAGAAACACCGACCTTGCTGACACAAAGAACTTTGTAAGAACATTATCATACTGCCTTGGCGTTATGTGCAATACCTTCAAGTGCATGATACAAATATGAATGTCATTACATCCATATGGCGACACAGCTATCTGTGGAATATAAACAATAGGCAGCCTGATCCCAATCAGGCCCAAGGCATGGATGCCCCTTTACATATGTATGCTTTTGTTTTCAAATACAATCAGAGGATTGCCCCTCGAGGGGTCTCTGCATGCTGAAGCTTTCGCCTAGTAGCTGACTGACATCTCCGTGAGAGGTGTCCAGTTTGTGACCAAGATGGGATCCTACATTCTAAGCCACCAGGTAAAAGGGTTAGATCATCCATAAGGGGTTTCTTAGCTGAGCATACATTCACACCCTAGACACGTAGGTTAGGGTTTGCATCATAAGAGTACACTAGATTGTTATAATACTGTATATGTATGCATATATAAGGTTTCTCTACAAAATAGTGTAACTCTTCATTTTATTTATTGTTTTGACACTCAATATAACTTTTGTCTGCTTCTGCCTATTAATCACTGCAGCACGTATTTTCTATACAAGAAGCACTAGAGTTCAACAAATATTGAAAAATGTCCCTTTGTGTATTCTTTGTATATGTCTCTGAGCAATTTTTTTTCTTTCGAAAAGTATTTAATAGTTTTTTTTCATAGCGCGATTATGACACTCAGGTAAGAGAGAGCACTTCACAGCAGGAAGGCAGAGAGATGAGGCACTAATCTGTGCAAAAAGGGATCATGCAGTGAACAGATGCTCAATAGATAATGCAATAACATGTAATATGGTACATTTTCTTTTGTCAGAAATATAATAAAGACTATGATTATAGTATTAACTGTCCAGTTGGTTAGATATGTTGATATCACAAAAACAAATGCAGTGTTTCAGTACAAAAGGCATTTCTGAGTTATGTCATGCTGGGTTGCAGTAGGTACATAATAACTGGCTCTTCAAGTCCAGCCTGATTCTTTTCAGGGAGGTATCAATGTAAAGGTAGACTGAACAAGTGCTCAAAATCTTAGGGGCATTACAACCAAAGGAGCCCTTCAAGGTAGAAATATTTACTTCTTGATAATCCTTTCCTCCAAAGATGGTTTATGTGGCATGCATTGTGGGGTGTGTGAGAAATAAGGACCTGTTTGCAGTGTCCCCTCACCCTTTTTGCCCCATTTTGACCACTATATGCTGGTTTTCTGACTCTGACTGTGCCCTGGGCTCTGCTAACCAGCCCAGGGTCTGTGCTCTCTGTAAAAAGTGCATAGTCAGTTGGTATATTTACAATTGGCAATGACAGACCACTGCCACATCCTAGTATATAATACAGCAGGGGGAATTCAAATGACCTATAAGTCACTAGTATATAATAGTGCAGGGAGTTTTAAAGGCCCAGTAGATTTCTTGCACTGGAGTGTTTGCTACTGTGGGGCCTGCTGTCATATTAAAAGCCAGCCCTTCCTTGACAATTGGATTTAAAGGTACTTCCAAAATGTTAATGTGCCTTATGCACCCATAAGATCTACCCTAGATGCCCCAGGGGTAGGTTGCCTCGTAACTATAGGTATGGACATTATAAAATATGTTTTATAAGTCCAAGTGATGGATAAAACTGCCAATTCAGTTTTTCCCCATTGTAGTGAATGGCTCCACAGGCCAACAGTGTAATACTTTTTTATGAGCCATATACTTCAAGGTATAACATGAATAGTTGAGATACATCCACAATCTTGCCACTGTTAAATGTATAATAACTATTATAGAAAATAAGTTC
Source organism: Lissotriton helveticus (assembly GCF_964261635.1). NCBI lineage: Eukaryota > Metazoa > Chordata > Amphibia > Caudata > Salamandridae > Lissotriton > Lissotriton helveticus. The sequence continues at coordinate 533,278,030 of NC_136067.1, forward strand.
TTAAACTTTATTTTCTGTGAGCCAAAATTCAGATTTTCAGTAACCTCTGCTGATTGCCGAGCATTTGCCAGGCTTAGCCAGAGCTGCTTTATGAACTGTGAAGTTTCCGGTCAGAGTAGACACGGATTTCCTGTGGGTGGAGGTGGAGAACTTTGGGTATTGAACCCAAAAGACAGGAAGTGGATGGTCAGCCAAACTGGTTTTCAAAGGGAGAATGACACATCCCCCACCCCCCCGCAGCTACACAGGAGCCTCAGTAATTAGATTAAGAAGAGGTGTTAAAGGGGAGTGCTAGTAAAACTTAGCCAAACCAGTAGGTTGGCTTAGCCCAATCCAGCTCCTCTGGAGAGATTTCATCCAAGTTGGAATATGAGAGAATGGTGCTTTCTGGGCCAAGAATATACCATACCTAGGTGGCACCCTGCACCCCATTGGTCAGGGGTGCCCCCCTGCTTGACACCGAGAAACTGTGAATAAAAATGGGAAAGCTGCATAGCTCCTCTGATCTGCTGCATCAAAGAACAAAAAGCAGAAGTGCAGCCTTGCTGACTCTCTGGCATGCACCAAGAGGACTGCACTCATAAAGACTGCACACTGTGGGACTCAGCACCAGAAGGATTTTGCCTGACTCTGAAAGTCAGAGAGTCCACTCCTTAGACTTTGCATCATCTCCACCAAGAGTCCCCATCCTGGAGTGCGTCCAGTGAACTTTAAAGCATTTGGCCAGGTGCATTGAGGGAATTGTAGTCCACACATCCCAAGGCATCTCTGAGCTTCTGGACCCTTCGATGTGTGTTTTGGGCACTTTGAAACCTCAAAAGAAAGCTTAGGAAGAAGTTCCAGAAGTTTACAGAAGTTTGGAGCAACTTTTTGAAAGCGCTCCATAAGGGGACCAACTTGACATCATGAGTCAAGCCAGCAATCTTCAGCTGTGACCCGTCCTGGATTTCAGGTCCATCCCGCTGGAAGATCTTGAGCTCCTGAATGTCAGGATTTGAACGGGGCCTCGCAGAAAGGCTTGCCGGTGAAGTCGCGCACAATTGGACCTGATGAAATACCTTGCTCGATGTCAAGGGAAAAGGTTATGTGATCCCAAGCATAGTTCTGTGACTCCTCAGAATCTCTGCAACATGGCGCCGCCAACGTTTGGTCTGGTACTTACTCATGGGACCCCTGAGTAGTGCTTGTGCTGTTCCACAATACCCTCTCACCATTTCCCAGAGAAGTCCTTGGTGGGAAGGCTTTGCCTCCTTAGTCTATTGGGATAACCTATTGCTGTAAGTTTTTCAAGCTTGAAGTTTAAAAGGTTTTTGATTCGATTTGTGCCTTCGTTTATTTCCCTTGACTTTTAGTGATGGCTCAACTGATTGCAATTCCGGCTCATTGTCCCTCTGCAGTTACTCAACATTTTTTGCAGCATGGAGCCCCCAATGCGGGGTCTCCAGTTGTTTTTGTAGGCGAAGCAGATCCTGTGTACCGCTTCGAAGTGTTTTACTCCTGGGTTACATTTCCCACTTTGAATGCGAATGAAAATTCTTTCCATGATTATACTAATGCCGCTGTTCTGGCAGCTTATCACCCTGATGTGGTTGTTGAAGTTCCTCTTACAGCCTGAGAGCAGCAGATTTGATTTGATGCCCTACCCCATCCTGTTTCTTTTGTTCATATTGGCGCCTTAAGTATTGATGGGGCCACATGGCCTTTTTTGTCCGCTTTTACTTTGCATCCCAATTATCTTAACGCTAATTCTACTGAATTTCGTTTGTTGTATGATCAGGTGCTTCTTCTTTATTGGTGCCTGATCCAATTTGTTGCTTGTGCTTTTTTGGCGGCTCCAACTGGGGCTACACCTCTGGTACAGGCGGCACATGGTGGAGGTCCTGGGATTAGCTCCGTTATTAATAATTCTGTTATGGGTAAACTTCCTGAGAATCAAGAAGACTTGCCATTTTGGATTGCACAGAAGATAGAACAGCTTGATGCAGTTCTCCCTCATAGGGGTCCTGTGGAGAAGCAAAGGATCCTTACTGTGTGCTTGCCTAGCGGTGTAATTCCACCTTTGGCTGACTGCAACACCTGGGGGATGGTGTTTGCCTCAGTGTATACACTCTGTTATGGCACCCCTTCAATGAGTGTTCTTCCAAGCATTCTCAAACAAGTACAGAATGAACATAGGGCAGGTCCTGCCCTGGATTTGGGGATGCAGTTATTGAATATTTTTCCTGCGGTCTTTGAAATTATTATTTCTAATATTAAAGGTGAAGCAGAGCTTTGATGGTTCATCAATGCCTTTCGGTGGTAGCTGACATTGATCAGGGACGTAAGTTGCCAGTCATTATTGCTGATGTTTATATGTCCTTAGCATGCAATAATTTGGGGGTTAGACCTCAGTCTCAAGGTAAGCCCCCTCCTGAAAAGGAGGGATGGCCAGTCTTTCCTAAGAAGACATGGGAGAAAAATAATGAGAAAGAGAATCCAAGGTCTCGGACAGTTCTGAGCGGTGATATGATTTACATGATCGCACTTTGATTAAAACGCCTGAGAGGTTTCAGGTTCCTCATTCTCTTCATTCCTTTCAGGAATCATGTGATCAACAGTACGACTGAGGAGGACGGCAAGATCGCAAACAGTGCGAGTCCACACAACCCAAGTGGGACTGGCAGCACTCTTTTGACATGCCAGTCAAGAGAGAGGAACCACCTCCGTATAGACCCTCATCACATAAGAAGAAAAAAGTTGCATCACTGACAATAAAATATGCCCCAGACGGTGAGGACCCTCCTCCTGGACCGGGGTTGGGCGGTGACTCTCCTCAACAGCGCAGCAGAAGTTACCATAGTGCACAAGACACTCCACACATTTATGAAGGTGAAGGTGCCTGACATCTATGTAACTATTGAAATCGCTGACACCTGCTTAGCTCCCTGATAGACTTTATCATGTAGACAATCCGATTCCGGGTGACATTAAGCACACACTAAATGTTATTTTTTGGGACAACATTATGTCTTTTAATGACATTTTATTGCTCCCCTCATTTATTCTTGCTTGTCCTTGAGGCGAGGATGTGATAATTCCTTCCTTTTCACAATACGTCACTGATGAGACTAAAAATGCCTACGCTTCAGAGTGGGCTCTTACCTCAGCTCCCACCTTTGTACTGCAACCAGGCTGGTTGGGATAAGGATTGTTAGAAACGGGATCTCTGGCTGGCCAAGGCTTGCGCCAACGTCAGTCAGAGACCACCACTTCCTCGTCAGGGCAAGGGAGTCACACACCAAGATAACCCCTGCTCACCCTCTAGGTAACGTGACGCGAGCAGCCATGCTAAACTTGGAGGCTATGTAGGTTAAGTATTTGCGCACGCACCCTAGCAACAACACCCAAAGGCCCACCACAAAGGAAACTCCACACAAGGTTATATAAAAATAGCCTTTGTATTACACCAAAACACATTAGATAAAACACACTTTACAATGTGCCAGAGGCACAGGCAGAATTTACAAGGGATTATTTACAAGACAGGGCCACCTGGACCACTGTCAGTAATCAGAAGTAACACTTTCAGAAATAGCACTTTGAATGTCAAACATAGAATGTAAAATCACTTTTAGCACACAACCAGTAACTACTGGTAACCAGGATCTCACTAGCACCACCTGTACTAGGGAGAAAACAACCACCTACATATCACTATACCTGTAGGGGTATAAGCATAGGAACATTACACATGATGCATTAACATTCAGCGGTGTAGGGAAAGAAAACACATGATGTATCAAAACACATTCAGAGGTGCAAGCACAAGTAATTGCGCCAAAACTCACATGAGCCACAACCTGTGGCAGTCCCTAGGCCAACTGGCCTCGTTGGGGCTAGGGCGCCCTGTGTCCCAATGTCAGGGCCTAAACGTAGCAGCTGCCCACGAAGTGCTGGGCAGCTGAATCACCCCTGATGGGCCAATGCAGATGGGGGAGCCTCGCTGGGCTCTCCACCCAGATAACTGCCCCTGAGCCTCTCTGGGGCTCTACAACCACAATGGGGCCCTGGAGCCTCGCTTAGACTCGACTTATGAAATGCCCCCTAGAGCCTCTCAGGCTCGTAAATCACTTAGGGCGGGAGCCTCTCGGGGCTCAAAGACAATGTGGGCTGGGGCGGGGGCCTTCTCTCAGGCTCTAATGAAGAATGCCCCGGCACGAGGTTGGAGCCTCTCAGGGCTCGAAACAATAAATGCCCCCACGTTGGAGCCTCGACTGCCTCTGAATGTAAAAAAATGCCCTTTGCCTCACTGGGGCGATAGTTGGAGCGGCCCACTGACCAGATGGGGCCGCTCGACACACCCGGCGCACCCTGCGCCTTCTCCTATCACGAGGGCTAGGCCCGGAGCTCTCCCCCAGCCAGACAACACTCACCGGCTTCCTCCTGGCGGGCGGGGCTCAGCACTTCTCCGGCGGTCGCTCTGGGGCCGCGGGCGGGGCTCCTCTCGCTCTCCGGGGCTCTTCTGCCCTGGGGAACCTCGCGCCCAGCCTTACTCTTCTCGCTGCACGTCGGAGGGAGGCGGGGTGAGCTCCCGTCCTCCTTCCTGCTTTCCGGGGGCAGCCAATCACCGCGCAGGTCGCCCGGCGAGCCTCCCGCAGCCTGAACCAATGGCTGCGCGGCTCCCGGGTGACGTCAGCGGTGGTTCCCTCGGCTTTTCCTCGGCTTCTCTGCGGCCCCCGGGGCTGCGGCGGTGATGTTCACGGGCAGAACACCATTTTTAAATATAAAGCGAGGTAGGCACTCGCTCGGGCAATAAAAAAACGGCCACAGATGCAGCGTGGGCAGCCGCGAACAAGCAGCAACACGCAGGGTGGGCACCTGCTTTCTTCCACGCTAAATGCGGGGTAAATATCCGCTTTCAAACACTAGGAGACAGCGCTCCCAGGCGCTATAAGCAGGAATCCAGCTCTCCCAGCGCTAAAGGCAATCACCAGCTCTCCCAGGCGCTGGGAACACAAGCACAGCACTCCCAGGTGCCCTCAGCAGAGCAGAGTTCCAGCAAAGTCCTTAGGGAGGCAGGGCATCAGCAGTCCAGGGGCTGGGCAGGGCCCAGGGAGGCAAGCCTTCCCCTGGGCCCAAGCAGCAGCACGCCCCTGGCAGATTCAAGTGTCAGAAACAAGAACATTTTCCAAGAGGTCACAGCCTCTTTTTATACAGACAAATCCTTTGTCTAAGGGTGCAGGGTGGGGGAGAAACCAGTCGCAGCTGGTTCTGGAGCACTCTTGATGGCCCAACCACCCATTTCATTCACTGGGGAGGCTAGGGTCATTAGACACACCACAGGGGGCGGAGCCAGCATTGTGTGGGGAAAACCCAGCCCATCCAGGACACAGGTACACTCCTCCCACACATCACTCATGCTAATCTCACACTCACCACCGGGCAGACCCATCCAGACTTCCTGGAGCCTGGCATGCCAGCCAGCTCCAGCCAATCACGCTCCAGTACCCTCTCTGCACACACACCTCAATGTCCAGAAGTAGCACTTCCCTTCTAGACACATACATGCCGCATACACCATCTCGCAGCATTCACTCACACGAGTTCACACATACTAAACTCGAGCCTGCACTCCCCACGCATCAGGAACTACCAGGGACACACACATTCCCCATGCATTCCTATGGGAGGGCAGGCCAGCCATACTACATGCACGCACTTTACTCTGGGACACAGGGAAAAAGTGCGCAGAGACCCAAAAATCACTAACACAGGTTACAGAAACAGGCTAGGCAAAAGCAAAAAGTTGCGGGGTGAACCTGCCAAAAGGGCCAGGTCCAACACAACCCCCTTCCAGCCAAAACGCAGGGTAGACCAATCACTCCACTGATGGGCTTCCCTGCTTTGGGCGACAAAAACACGGACACGGGCCCGCACGGCAGGGACACCCTCCGTTTTTTCGCCACTCTGTACCTACATGGATTTCTCTCAACAAGAACTCTCTGTCCCAACTAGGATACCCCACTGGCACCCTCTAGTGGTCCACAGTCAGGACCAGGCCCTAGGCCATCCAAATGTCACAGGTCCTGACCACTTCACAGAGTGGGGGGCAGTAACCCCTGGCACACAGTAGCCATTCTCCACTCTCCCTCTCAGTGTAGTCCCAAACTACCACTGATCCTTCAACCTAGGGTCCGCACCCTCAGGCTGACCAGAGGTCACGGGCAAGAATCCCCCACCCTACCTCTATTTCTGGGGTTCCGGACCCTCCCAGGGAGGCACCCACCAGAACACAACTCTCCCACCAGATCAGGACCTCACTCCATCAACTGGTCTACCAACTGGGATCTACCTTCCGGCTACATCGGGGTCAGAGGCGAGGACTCCCTCCCTCTGCACCCCCTTCCAGTTCCATGATCACAGGGTGAGTCCCAGTATGTCTCAGGCTAGACAGAGCACACGCCAGCGGCGTATCAGCGACACACTCTCCTCCAGTACTCCCTATCACAGGGTGACTCTCAGTATGTTCCAGGCTAGACAGAGCACACGCCAGCGGCGTATCAGCAACACACTTTCCTCCAGTACTCCCTATCACAGTGGGATTCTCAGTATGTCTCAGGCTAGACAGAGCACACGCCAGCAGCGTATCAGCAACCCACTTTCCTCCCAACTGTTCAGGACCCTTATCAAAGACGCTCTTACCTCCAGGTCAGGCTACCTGAACCTGGCTTCCCCCCTCCTCGGGGAACGACCTCCAGAGGCCCCACAAATGGTCAAGCACTCTAGACGGCCAAATGCCCAGCGAACCAGGACTTCACGGGGAGCACGCATGCCCCACTACGAGGGTGACACATAACTACTGTGTCTTGTGACAGTCTGCCTGGCTCTAATCTCGCGACCTCCTGCCCACCTGGCAGGGCGCAGAGATCCCCCAGGACAGAAGTGGCATCACCATGGTCACTCACTGGTGGCCCAGCCCTTCTGGCTGGCCCCTGACCCACTGGTTCCTCCACTGGGGACTCTTTCCCCCTCTCACTCCTCAACCAGGACTTCTGCACCCTCCACTTAGGAGCGGTACTGCCCAATACTAGGACCGCCGGAGTTCTGGTTACAGAAACTCCCCATCCTCTAGACACAGGAAGATCCTCCTCAAATGACCTGTAAGTACAGCCTAGGCCCCTGACCTGGCGCTCCCGTAGGGAACCCTCCAGGCCCTGAGACAGGGTTTCGGGCCAACGTGAGATACACCGTCCCACACTCACTCCGCCTCCACTGAGACAGGACGTGAGCCCCTACACCCCTACCATCCTAATGGGACCCAGCTGGGCTACACATGAACCCCTTCACCTACACAGGATCATCAGATACACAAGCCACTACTTTTAGAATCACTCCCTAATGCCTCTGCAAGACATCTAGCACACCGCCAGACATCCACCTTCTTGTCCAGTGCCTCTGCAGGACCTCCTGCACACCACCAGAGGTACACCTCCTATGCAAGCTCCTTAAAAAAAACTCACGCCAACTCCTCTAGTTCAACACACCACTCATCCACACACTCCCCCTCCAGACTGGTGAGACAGTTCCTCACTGCCCCTGACTCTCAACCTGTACCCCTCTTACTGAGCACCAGGCACCATACTCTGGGAACTGGGAATGGGACTTCACGCACTGGACATATTTTAGCTGCCACCACTGGATCCTACCATACTGGGGAATCCAGACACACACATACTACACTCAGGGGATACCCACCCTCCTGAGCTAGCCATTTCTCCTCCACACCCCCTCTCTCTCCTCTATCCACCCCTCTGGGGACAGGAACGGGGATTGGACACTGGACCCAGGAAGGAACTCCCTATCTACTGGCGTCCCGCCCTGTCATTTTCTCTCTTCTGCCACTAAACATAAAGTGCAGGAACACCATTTGAAAATGACACTTGAGGAAAACAAAATCATAACAATAATCCCCTACATGTAATTATCTAACATGCAGAGTTTTGTGGGGGTGGCCTGTTGCCACTGCGGTACAACGCAAACACAAATCCGGATCCTCACCGCCTGCCACCAATGTTAGAAACGGGATCTCTGGCTGGCCAAGGCTTGCGCCAACGTCAGTCAGAGACCACCACTTCCTCGTCAGGGCAAGGGAGTCACACACCAAGATAACCCCTGCTCACCCTCTAGGTAACGTGACGCGAGCAGCCATGCTAAACTTGGAGGCTATGTAGGTTAAGTATTTGCGCACGCACCCTAGCAACAACACCCAAAGGCCCACCACAAAGGAAACTCCACACAAGGTTATATAAAAATAGCCTTTGTATTACACCAAAACACATTAGATAAAACACACTTTACAATGTGCCAGAGGCACAGGCAGAATTTACAAGGGATTATTTACAAGACAGGGCCACCTGGACCACTGTCAGTAATCAGAAGTAACACTTTCAGAAATAGCACTTTGAATGTCAAACATAGAATGTAAAATCACTTTTAGCACACAACCAGTAACTACTGGTAACCAGGATCTCACTAGCACCACCTGTACTAGGGAGAAAACAACCACCTACATATCACTATACCTGTAGGGGTATAAGCATAGGAACATTACACATGATGCATTAACATTCAGCGGTGTAGGGAAAGAAAACACATGATGTATCAAAACACATTCAGAGGTGCAAGCACAAGTAATTGCGCCAAAACTCACATGAGCCACAACCTGTGGCAGTCCCTAGGCCAACTGGCCTCGTTGGGGCTAGGGCGCCCTGTGTCCCAATGTCAGGGCCTAAACGTAGCAGCTGCCCACGAAGTGCTGGGCAGCTGAATCACCCCTGATGGGCCAATGCAGATGGGGGAGCCTCGCTGGGCTCTCCACCCAGATAACTGCCCCTGAGCCTCTCTGGGGCTCTACAACCACAATGGGGCCCTGGAGCCTCGCTTAGACTCGACTTATGAAATGCCCCCTAGAGCCTCTCAGGCTCGTAAATCACTTAGGGCGGGAGCCTCTCGGGGCTCAAAGACAATGTGGGCTGGGGCGGGGGCCTTCTCTCAGGCTCTAATGAAGAATGCCCCGGCACGAGGTTGGAGCCTCTCAGGGCTCGAAACAATAAATGCCCCCACGTTGGAGCCTCGACTGCCTCTGAATGTAAAAAAATGCCCTTTGCCTCACTGGGGCGATAGTTGGAGCGGCCCACTGACCAGATGGGGCCGCTCGACACACCCGGCGCACCCTGCGCCTTCTCCTATCACGAGGGCTAGGCCCGGAGCTCTCCCCCAGCCAGACAACACTCACCGGCTTCCTCCTGGCGGGCGGGGCTCAGCACTTCTCCGGCGGTCGCTCTGGGGCCGCGGGCGGGGCTCCTCTCGCTCTCCGGGGCTCTTCTGCCCTGGGGAACCTCGCGCCCAGCCTTACTCTTCTCGCTGCACGTCGGAGGGAGGCGGGGTGAGCTCCCGTCCTCCTTCCTGCTTTCCGGGGGCAGCCAATCACCGCGCAGGTCGCCCGGCGAGCCTCCCGCAGCCTGAACCAATGGCTGCGCGGCTCCCGGGTGACGTCAGCGGTGGTTCCCTCGGCTTTTCCTCGGCTTCTCTGCGGCCCCCGGGGCTGCGGCGGTGATGTTCACGGGCAGAACACCATTTTTAAATATAAAGCGAGGTAGGCACTCGCTCGGGCAATAAAAAAACGGCCACAGATGCAGCGTGGGCAGCCGCGAACAAGCAGCAACACGCAGGGTGGGCACCTGCTTTCTTCCACGCTAAATGCGGGGTAAATATCCGCTTTCAAACACTAGGAGACAGCGCTCCCAGGCGCTATAAGCAGGAATCCAGCTCTCCCAGCGCTAAAGGCAATCACCAGCTCTCCCAGGCGCTGGGAACACAAGCACAGCACTCCCAGGTGCCCTCAGCAGAGCAGAGTTCCAGCAAAGTCCTTAGGGAGGCAGGGCATCAGCAGTCCAGGGGCTGGGCAGGGCCCAGGGAGGCAAGCCTTCCCCTGGGCCCAAGCAGCAGCACGCCCCTGGCAGATTCAAGTGTCAGAAACAAGAACATTTTCCAAGAGGTCACAGCCTCTTTTTATACAGACAAATCCTTTGTCTAAGGGTGCAGGGTGGGGGAGAAACCAGTCGCAGCTGGTTCTGGAGCACTCTTGATGGCCCAACCACCCATTTCATTCACTGGGGAGGCTAGGGTCATTAGACACACCACAGGGGGCGGAGCCAGCATTGTGTGGGGAAAACCCAGCCCATCCAGGACACAGGTACACTCCTCCCACACATCACTCATGCTAATCTCACACTCACCACCGGGCAGACCCATCCAGACTTCCTGGAGCCTGGCATGCCAGCCAGCTCCAGCCAATCACGCTCCAGTACCCTCTCTGCACACACACCTCAATGTCCAGAAGTAGCACTTCCCTTCTAGACACATACATGCCGCATACACCATCTCGCAGCATTCACTCACACGAGTTCACACATACTAAACTCGAGCCTGCACTCCCCACGCATCAGGAACTACCAGGGACACACACATTCCCCATGCATTCCTATGGGAGGGCAGGCCAGCCATACTACATGCACGCACTTTACTCTGGGACACAGGGAAAAAGTGCGCAGAGACCCAAAAATCACTAACACAGGTTACAGAAACAGGCTAGGCAAAAGCAAAAAGTTGCGGGGTGAACCTGCCAAAAGGGCCAGGTCCAACAAGGATTCTCCCTTGCATGCTGTACCTGTTCACTCTGCTCCTGAGGCACAACCTCAATATCCAATTAAATGTGACTCAAAGCCCTTTGTTAAGGAAATTCTGACTCAATTGGAGTATCAGGGTGTAATTGAACCGTGTGTTTCTGAGATGATCAACGCTCTCTTTCTGGTTTTGAAACCTGATAGTTCATATTAGGGCTGGGTGTAGTTTGCGAAGTATCGCTTCGAGAAGCTACGAAAAGTGCACTTCGCACTAAGCAAGCTACGCGTAGCACTACGCGAACTTCGTAGTAGCATGTTTGCACTATGCAAGATGTCATTTTTAATGATTGCACAGTGCGGACAAGCATCCGTCGCTGTGCAATCATTGAAAACGGCATCTTGCACAGTGCGAGCTGTCGTTTTCTGTCGCTCGAGGAGATTTTTACTCGAGCGGCAGCTTTCTCAACGCAGACTGGTAGTTTCTCATCGCGAGCGGTCGCGAGCATACGCGACCACTCGCAATGAGAAACCAGACCTCCCCGCGTTGAAAATCTTGCAGGGAGGTTTATTTTCCATGCTCGCAATCGGCAACTTGATGTTGCTGATCACGAACGAGGAAAAAGTCTCACCAGGATGTCATTTTGCTTGCTCGTGGTCGCCAACTTGACGTTGAGGTTCCGCGAGCAAGCAAAAAATGACCGCTGGACTATGCTACGCGTGTTCGCACTGTGCTACGTGCAGTTTGCGTAGTGCGAAGTTGCGCAAACTTCACAAACTACGCTAGCATAGCGGAGTGCTTTGCCCAAGCCTAGTTCCTATCGCATAGTTTTGGATTATAGACATTTGAATAGTCATACCCGTACTTAAGCAGTGCAAAACACACGTAGTACAGCATTAATCAATATTATTGTACTTAAAAGATTTAAAACTACTATGGATATTTCAAATGACTTTTTAAGCCATAACCTGGCTCTTGAGAGCCGGGACTTGCCCACATTCTGCTCCCTCCGCTCCCAGAGGCGCAATGCGAAATTGCCCATGAGGTATAAAAATGGGCCGAGGTTTTTGCAGCACGTACTGTGTCCCTTTTGAATAAAATTTACCCTGATGCCTTTTCCTATGTCGATGACATATATATGATGGGCACAATTAATTAAATCCCCATCTTGCCCGAGTGGATCGTATCATCACACGATTTGCAGATCTTGGCTCCAAAATCAAATTTGCAAAATTGCATAATGGGTTTCTAGCTGTTCTCTTTCTTGGTTATGAACTGACCAATAAGGCTAGGGGTTTAGCCCCCCCATTTTTTGGAGAAGTGTGCTCTACTGCAACCTCCATCTACCCTCAAGAAATTGAACCCATACGTTCCTGCTTCCTATTGGCCTCCTGGAACAAACTGCAGTCTGACTTACTTGCAAAGTAGTACTTACAAACTAGATTGAATACTACAAATCTGGTCATGTGGATTCGGCCTGAAGTGATCGGTTTCACTTATGTTAGCTTTAATGAGGCTGACACAGTCCCAATCAATTCATAAATCACATCTGTGTACTTCCGCAGAATTGCATTTTTCTACTACTGAAAAGATTCTGACTGCTGTACCGATGGCTGTTCTCGAGGAACATTCTCTGGCACAAGGTAAGCTCATTTTTGTTGTTTCTCTTGTACCTACCTTAGAAGCAGTCACAAAAGAGAGTGTCCCTAATTATAAAGCTCTGAATACTCATTGGATTCAATTGGCTACGTCATTGACGTCGGCTGATGTCAGTTTTGTTCTTGCCCCTTCTTTGCAAACACAAGAATTTCTTCAGGATGAACATGTTCACCCTCTGCTCTCTTCCGTTCTTCCTCTGGATGAGTAAAAATGTCTCATTTACACTGATGGTTCGGCTCAACCGGCCATTTGTTCTAAGCAGGCTTATTTAGCAGCGTGCGCTATTGTTGGAGGTGTAATGAAAGATGGAGTTTTTAACTCTACCTTAGTACACAAGCAGTCTCTTTGGGACGGCACACCTCAGTTGGCCGAATTGCAAGCGCTCGTTTTGGCTCTGGAATATGCCGATCCTGACGTTCCCACCCTTGTTTTGTGTGATTATTTTTCCTGTGTACAATCTTTCAATGACCATTCATTTTTTTGCAAACAAAATGGTTTTTGGGATTCTAAATGTAGCACAATACAGCATAAAATGATTTGGGTTTGAGTGCCAGCCCTTAAGAATGCTTTCCCCTTAAACATGTTGTCCAAACAGTGGGGCATCAACTTGTGGGAACGCATGCTGTTGGTAATGTGATGGCTGATGAAGCAGCCAAATCTGCAGTTGAGAGTAGCCGCTGTTACTCATTTCATGACTAAAATTGACGATGGCATTTTGTGGCTATTGCTGTGACTAGGTAGAGTACTCCTTTTCCACATGGTTTCCCTTCTCGCTGTACTTATCAGTTGATTACTGACAAGTATGCCTTTGTTTTTATTCCTAAAGTTGGTGATCGCGTGATTCCCAACCTGGACCGCTGACAGTGTCTTATAGTGGCCGCCGATGAAGGCATGGCTTCTGCTCACGCTGGTGTAGCATCTACTGTTTCTCTTTTACACCAATGCTGTTGGTAGAGTGGGGTATACCAGCAGGCTTGCAAATATGTCCCTTGTGTGATGTTTGTCAACAAATTAAGAGTTCCACTGTTTTGCGTCCACCGCAGACTCATCTTTTTATTTCTAAATGTCCTTTTGGTTTAATTTACCTTGATCATTGCGTCCCTTTAATGTCCGATACTGCTTTCAAATACATTTTGGTTACAGTTGATTTTTGCTCTTGATTTCTCTGGGTTTTGCCACAGTACGCTGCTGACACTCACACTCTTATAAAGGATTTGCATGTCATCATCATCATACAACTTTATTCAAATATTTTTTTCAATCCATAAAAGTGCATAAAATTTAAAACTTACTATCAATTTATACACTATAATGCATAATATAGCAGTTAAACCTTCCTTTGTACAAATCACCTTGTTATCTCATTTCAATCAACTTCATAAACTAAATGGTCTTAATATACAAGGGCTTTCCTTCTTTGTATAGCCCTGCTTCTAAAATCAGCAACAGCTCTACAAGCTAATTCATTATCAAGGGTACAAATACATTTCATAGCATTCTTGTAAAAGAATAATTTCTATACAATACAAATTGGCCATAGAATTTTAAAACTTGCAAAACTACATAAAGTGCATCGTGGACTGAATTGCTTTTCCATCACATGGGCATTTGTGAACTATTTTCTGCCTTTTTTGTGTTTTGGAACAGCCATCAGTTCATGGGCTGTGCTCAAATGCAGTCTTCTCATGTAGAATCTGTCCTGAGTGTTTGCAACTTTAACCAACTAATTAGGTAGACCGGTTGACTCAATGCTAGCCATTTATCTCAATCCGCGTGTTTTTTCCTCATCTCTGCTAGCCCTCTCTTGGCTTTGTTTCTCCGTGTGCAATTTTTTAATTTCACTTTGACCAAATTATAGGATGTCTGTGGGATTTTTTTTACCTGTAAACTTGTCAATATACTTCAGCAACTTGCCCATGAATGCTAGTCATTGGATTCTGTTAGTGTGCTCCAATGCTAAGCAGTCCTTAATTATATCCCTTGTGAACTTTGGTCCCTCCTTGCACCAAAGGGTGTGCCAGGAGCATAAAGCTCTTACTTGAATTAGGTCAGCAACATATAGAACATCCAACTCTTTATGCAATAGATATGTGGAGGTGGATCTTGGTACGGCCAGCATACGACAGAAGAAATAATTTTTACAAGATTGTAATGTGTTAAGATTGGCATTACCCCACACTACAGAGCCATAGGTTGCTTCTGGTAGGCGCTTACTGCTGTATATTTCAAGCATATCATGGATAGGTTTGCTACCCACCTTGGTACAAAATTTCAAGATCACCTCTATAGTTCTAATACATTTAAGTCTAGACTGGTCTAAATGAGGACCACAATTACTATTAGAAGAAAAGAAAATAACTAGGTAGGAAAAGTTCTGGACTTCTGTTAGCTTGTAATCCCTTACGTAGTCGGACCTTTTCTTTGACCTACCTTGACCGCAGACCATCACAAACATTTAGGTGGGAATTAATTTTAGGTCTTTCTGCTCCATGTATGAGACGAAGGCTTCGATCAGCTCTTGTAGTCCATTAGCACTTCTAGATATTAGAACTGCATCGTCTGCATACAGGAGCACCGTGGTCGGTCGTGAACCTATTTTCTGGGAATTAGTATTCATATTCTGGAGAGTATTATCAATCCCATTAATGTATAGTGAGAAGAGAAGGGGTGCGATAACACAGCCCCACCTTATTCCCCTAGACACCTGTTGTATAAGATTTTAGGACCTTAGTGTAATTTTCCCGATTCATGCCCATATATAGGTATAGATCACCCTATCCTTATACAGACATAGAAATCATAACTATATTTAGACTTAGCCTATGCAGTCGGCAGGGCTACTTCCACTAGTTCTGAAAATCCACAACGATTTCTTGGAAAAACCCGCCTTCAGCAGTCAGGGACTTACCCTTACTTGAATATTGATTTAACTAAGAAATCATTGAGTTTTTAAAGAACTGAGTCTTTGATGACGTTATTATGTCCAACCTTACGTCAAACTCAGCACCTACAGAGGTATAAATATGCCCACACTTGCCCAGGCAAACCCACAGTGGTTTGGAGCAGTTCCACTATCTACCTACATGACACAGCTCGCCACAGCAAGTGCCGAAGGAAGCTGACCCTCCAGCAGATGCACTTGCAGAGAAATCCTGCTCCAGTGTTTCCAAGCTACCCTTGCGCATTGTTGGGAAATCAAGTCCTGAGAGAGAGAGATACCAGACCTCCTTCCTTCTAAACCAAGGTACGGAGCTGATTAGACCCTTAGAGAATTCTTGGATAGATTCTTGGCACAAGAATACTGAAACTAAGCTACACCTCACTTACTTCTTCCCTTATACTAGACCTAGGTTAGGTACACCGGGGTAGGCGTATTTTAGAAGCACCAGATGAGTACTTTTAGTCTTTATTTATTAATGTATGTATTCTATGTATTTTATGGATTAGAAACCATATCATGCTTTTACAGTATTATTTTATAATACTCTTCGTACTGTACGCATTGTACTTTGTAACCAGTATTACGATTGTAGCAGTTAATTTCCTCTGCATGAGAAAGAAGACTGTTCATTAAATACCTTTTGTTGAAAACGCCCGTCTCTCTATTTCTCTGCACCTGTGGTGAAACGAAGCATGCACGATTGACAGAGTAAAATAACTATCTATTGGTTCCGTGACTCTAGAGATACATTTCTTTTTCTTGGGAAACAAAGTTGTCATGTTTATGTGGTTGTCAGAAACGAATCCCTTCTTGTTTATTTGAGAAAGTTTCTAGTGACCTCTGAGCTAGCTGGCACTCACAATTAAGTCTAATATATTCAATAGAGACCTAGTAGACCTCAGTCCTACGTCAAATCTATAGTATATATTATTCCAATGCGCAGACCCTATTGGGAATATAGGAACTACACTACACACCTTGAAGTTTGGGGTGCTTCCCTCCCATACCTGACTCTTGATGTCAGTCTTACATATAATTGTGATACAAATTAGACAATATCGTCATGGGCACCCAGATCAATCATTAATTCCCACAATTTAGCATGGTTTACACAGTAAAAGGCAGAGCTTAGGTCTGTGAAGCATAAGTGAATATGTTCATCCTTAGCAATCATATATTTGTCAATAATTAGATTCAAATGTATGCACTGCTCTACTGTCCCCATCTCCCCCCTAAGGCCATGTTGAGTTTCAGTCAAGATGTTACTATGGTTGACCCAATTCTCCAATCTTCCAAGGAATATTTGCCCCATGATCTTAACAGATGAGTCTAGGAGGGATATGGAACTGTAGCAACTCGTGTCTCCTCAACTTCCCCTTTTAAAAATGGGGACAATTATACTATCTGTCATGTCTTGGGGATGCTACCTTTAGCAGCTGAATCACAGACCTGAGTTAAACTAGGTGCCCATAACTGTGTGTATTTTTTATATGCACTGGTCAAAACCTCATCAGGTTCCGGGGCCTTGCCCTGTTTCATCGTATTAATTGCTATAGTTACCTCCTCTAACCTGATTTGTTGAAGAGTTATCGTAGCTATAGAGGGCGACTGTTCTGTAATATTTGCATGTCGTTGTCAGGACTTATGCCTGTGGCGCTTTCCATTCAGACCAAGGTACAGCTTTTGCCTCTAAGGCTTACCGTGATTCCATGTCCATGGGTTGTCTATGGGAGTGCAGGTGCATTTCTTGTCACCATATAGGCCCTAGGACAATTCTGTTGTGGAGTGGATGAACCGTGACTTATAGCAATCTTTAACAGCAAGGGTATTATGAACGGGCAGTGGCTGGTTAACACACCTTTATGGGATTCAACTCGCTCTTAATAATCTCCCAAGAAGAAATTATTTTTGCTATCAAGATGTTTGTTCCAGACATTGAAGGTCTAGACGTTGTGGCGGCATCCGCAATATTTGACATAGATAACCACTGTGCTGTCTTACAGAATCTACAAAAGTGTTGTGATGCTCTGGCAAAAACTCATTTGCCCTTGAATTCACCTGAAGAAGCAGCAGTTTTGATTCCTGAATCATGCTGGTTCCCTAAATTGGTGATCTGGTTCATGAAAAGGTGGTGATCGAGGAAGAATTTGGTCACTCCTACCTTGCTCCTGTTCCAGTACTTGATCTTCAAGATGCCAGAACTGTGATTTAACCTCCACTTTTTTTCTGTAGAACATGTCAAGTTACACCATGTGGCCAATACTCAATAGTATGCTTCGGGGTGTCCCAGGAAGGGATATTCCCTTACAGCCTGTGAGCTCCATTCTTTCCAATTCTCCCTGGCTGCCGGAGGGGGAGTTCGAGTCTTCAGTTGACCCTGTCTCTGTTTTTCCTTCCACACCCTCCACAATGGAAATCGTTTATTCTGATGCACCCCTTGAGTCCCCTGCGGGAGTGCAAGCCTCAAGTTCAAATCCAGAGTCCCATCCTCCGTTATTTGAGCTGAGTTCTTCTGGTTACTATATCGCTCAAGATCATTTTTCTTCAAACAATTCTTCATTCTTCATTGTCTTCAGTTTTATCCCCGCCAGCAGCAAGGATTTGTGTGTTCATATCTTGGTTAAAATGCACTTATCTGGTTCCACCTTGGACGTATGGCTGGATTGTGTTTTCAATGGTATTTCTGTTTATTTGGATTTGACTTGTGGCTGTTTTCTTTTTTTTGAATAATGGCCACAACCTCCAGGAACATCCTGTTGCAGAACTGGTTGATGGGGTGTTGGGCCCACATTCCTCCTCACATAAAATGAAAAGAGACCAGTCCCTTGTTCACATTTTAGCGGTCCCCCTCACTGACTGAGTTGTGTGGGATAAAGTGCCATTCAATTAATTCAGTCCTATGGAGTCCCTACAGATACCATATGTGTTCTGTGTTTCTATCGGTGATGTGATAATACCCAGGTTCTGAAAAATACCCAAGGTATTAATGGCTAGGAGAGAAAAACATAAAGGTAATGTGGTATCAGGGAAAAAAAAAACGATGAAGGAGAAATCTTTTCAGCATGAGTATTCCTCACTTACTGTAAGGGAGGGGTCTTCAAACTGTGGGGCGCGACCCCCAGGGGGGTCATGGAGTGATGCAAAGGTGGTCGCGCTCCCAGTCACACTTCTGCCAAGGGCTTCAGCCCCTTCTTCCCCCGGCCTGTGTGTCAGCCCGGGCTGCTGCAGTGCAGCTCGCGCTGCTGGGGCCTCAGCTGGGCAGTGACTGGAGTCTTATCTCCGGCACCCCTGAATTTTTCACAGGTCTTTAAAGACCATTTGCATAGTCTGTCCCGTCAGATGTAGAAAATTAGATGGTATTTACTGCACCACTTACAGGGCTTACGCTGATTTAATATCTTCTCATTCCTGGTTTTACCTGCTCAAAGGCGCTGCATGCATGTCCAATATCCTTTGACAAAGGTAATAGGCGTATACACTTTATTCAGAATTTTTATAATGTGCACAGAACTGAAGAGCTGAATATCCCGTGTTGTGGCAAAGAGAAAATCCGATTAACCAAATGTTACCAATAGAAGATTATAATGACCCAGTGACTATTCAACAAATGATTACTAGGAAGTCAGAAGGTAAGGGATAGAGAGATAGGGGATAACTTAATTGAGAATGAAGAAAGGCTAGAAAAATATGAATAGTCCGGGGTAGGTTACAGTAGGGGGGAGAAGGCAGAATGAGAAGAGAGTAGGGATTTCAAATGTGTTAGTTTTAAAAGGAAGAATGGAAGATAGGAATTTATATGAGGAAAGGGCTGCATGAAGTCAATGAAAGATGCGTTACATGCCATTCACAGTTTGAAGGCACAAGTTACTTTCTACCGCTTTATGAGTAAGCTGAATGTTTTACCACTATCCGTGCGTGATTTTGCTACATCAAAAAGTTACGATCAGATCCTATAACTGGGATAATTGTATGTGGCATGCATGGGTATTTCGTGAGACATTACCACCTCCCAAAAAGAAGCCGTTAATCCACCATGATATGCTTAAATTGCACATTGTTTACCGCTAACCAATTTTTACTGATCTGAAGGCTTGTTTAGCTAAAAAACTCTCCCAGACAAAAGGCATATATAGCGCAATTGCCTTTGTGAGAACAGCAGCAATATCAGAGCCACATACAGATGAGCTCATTGGCAGCATATTCTTTGAATGGAGTAGATATATGTATGGCTAATCGACCAGCTTTATCTACTGATCACAAAAGAAACAATTTATATGTTATATGTACAAGCAATGTTTGTCTTGTAATGTGTGTTCCCAACTACCCTTTCCTGATATTTTCTTTGCAGGTTTTTCTTCCAGAGTGGGGAGAAGAATACATTTTGCAGGGACACAATTTTTGTGTACCCATGTTCCACGGATCTAGGGCAGGGCGCTCCTTAGCGTGGGCGGACCACCCAGGTCCTTCTCTTTTTCCTTTTGGTCCTGACGGAAACCCACTATCATACGAGGTTGAAACATGTAGACCTAAGACCTATATTTTAATCACATAGCACACGTCGCTATTTTTACAACACAACACGTCTTAGACACCGAAGTCTACCTAAAAAGACAAAGGTGTCACAGTTTTTTAACCAGGTGTCCAGTCACTCAGGAATAAAGTCTTGAAGTGAGTAGATCTGGCCCCTTTTAAAACACTTACCCCTCTTTTATCACTGCACATATAAAAAGAGAAAATACCTGCTCCACTGTAATCAGGTGTCGTAGCACACCCTGTTGGCACTCGGCCTTCAGGGTGGGACCCCGATGATGAAGCATGTCACCAACTAGGTTGGTGAGTGAGGGGTCTTCAAAAAATGACATGTTATGTCTTCTATCAAGGTTGGGCACAAGTGCTTAATTAAGCCTTAAGCTTTAGGCGCAGAGATTTTCTCTGCCTCGCCTCCAGGGGGCACTCCTCCTTTTGTTTTTGTTCACAAGTTACTTACCTTCATTAATGCAGAGTCTTCACCATAGAATACTCTCAGGGTGCCAGACTGGATCGTGAAGGTTTTCTCAACATCAATTTTACTGCTGTGAGCTGATGCCAGTCTCTTATTTCCCTTTCCTCTCCCCCAGATGCGGAGAATGAACAATGGTGTGGCCTGATCTCCAACATGGGACCTTTTCAGATGTTAAAAAGAAAGAGGCCATTCCACAGAACGAGGAGGTGGGAGGAGGTGAAGAATCTGCAGACAGAGTATCCTACAGAAAGAGCAATAATGTTGTAAGGAACTGGATCTTCTACTGGATAATTCTAACCGCAGACTCCTCCCTTTGTTCTGTTATCAACATTATGGACATACTTTCTTGCACAGTGCAAATGGACAACATCCCCAATGTAATCATACTCAATGTGAAAATTGCCCAATTCCATCTCAGGGTAGCTCCAACACACAAATGATGAAATCCACCTATTTGACTGGTTATAACCTTTCGGATCGGGTATCCTATTATTTTAAATTGGCTTCCAATCTTTCAAAAAAAGACATGCTTACTCAGACCAATTTAAGTTATGCATTTCATTTTATTGACAACATAGCCCTGAAAGTCTAGGACTATTGGAAATACAATATTAATCTGAAATCAGTAAGGAGTACTAAGTCTTGGCACCCCGAAGGTATTGAATCTTTATTCCATGCATGTATGATACCTGCTCAAATTAGTTCTCTTAATGACACAGTCTAAAATACTACTTGTCTAGGGCAGGCTAACAATAAAGAATTGGATACTCCCACTGTTCCGTCCTTGGCCCTGTTTGAGAATTAGTAATCTTATACCAATTCTCCTGAAGATCCACATTACCCACATTCCAACACTGTTACCACTTATTCTGTTGGTAAATTATGTCAACAATCATTTGGACATTCAACATTATCTGCCGTGAAACAACATCTTTCACTTCTATTGGAAGACATAAACCTTTCTGATTTACTTTTGGTTCCAAAATCCCCTCATTCGAAACGATTTGTTTATCCTGCATAAAATTAATTTTGGAAATTGTCGTAAATGGAAGCTGCTGTGCGTTTACGCCGAATTGATCTGGACAATTTGGACAAAATGCTTGCTGTTCACGTCAACAACATTAATACTTTATCATCTAATATACCCATTTTAGATAATATTGTTTTTCATGTTATTGATATTGTACAAAATGAAGTGTCTACCTTGTATCATTGTCACAATCAACTCGGTTGGACACTGCAAACACTAAGAATTGGGCATATGCCTTGCCATTACCTGATTTGTAGCACATTGTTCTTACAATTCAATTTAACATGCAAACAGCAATTATGGCTATGAAAGCTGCTAGTTATACCATGCTACATATAGAAAAACTTGAACAGCTTAAGACACTCTGGAACTGAAATAGATTATGTGCTTTGGGTCTGCTTATCATCTGATTTCTGTCATCATTCAGTGATACTATCCTGACAAGGGGGAGGGTGTCATATGTCCTGTGCAGTATCGTTGTCAATTTTCCAATGTTAGCATGAGCCCGTTGAAGACTGTCCTCTGCTTTGCACTCTGTACTCTACAGACACATTTTGCTTTGTGCCACACTGTACTTTAACACAGAACACACTGTTGTTTTTGCATTCTGTTCTTTCCTGGGATTTAGTCTCAACATGTAGACAAGGTCGAACAACAATGCCCCTTGTTATTCTGTTGTTGTCAGGCCCTAGCACCTAGACAAAACAAGCAAATACAGCTGTCGTTTGGGAACATGTACGTTGTCATATAGGTATACACAGTTAGGTAACACACACTTGGAGAGGGACCTTTCCAGGGAAAAGATTGTGAGAGCACCTGAGATGTAGACTTTCATCTGTGTATACTAAGGTATACACAGTATAATAATTTTTCTCCTGTAGAAGGGGAGGGAGGTTATGCTACACTGTTGTATATAATGACAGCTCCATATATGATTTACAGACTACTTACTATGCTGACCATATTTGTATTAGGCATTTTCGTACTTTTTGTGGCACATACACTGCATACTAGAGCACAATAGTTAAAATAAACATTTTAAACTTTCCTCGTGTCTCTGTCAGAACTTATTGTAGACTAGTATGAGTGTGAGAGCCACAGGGTGTGTCCTGTAACTGCCATTCCCGAGAGGGTCAGAAGTGTTGTGTTCTGGGGTGTCTAAACAATTATTCCTCTGGGAGGGAGTGGGCAAGTGAGACACTATAGCTAGTCCATCCCGGGCTCATGGGTACTCAGGTGGTAGGATGACTCAGTCCCTGCCTACTAAAGTTCTGTGATCCCAAGCGGAGTTCTATGACTCCACATAATCCCTGCAACAGATTAAATACACTATTAAGATTTTATTACCATGTTTGCTTTTTTCACATCGGACTTGTTTATTAGATAAGAGCTTTGCAAAAATGAAATCAATTGGTAAGAAAATTAAGGGACTGATTCCCAAAAGTAAACTTTCACTTTTTATGTGCAGCGTTCTCTGCCTGACTGCAGAGTTTGCACAGTCATAAACGTACTATTAACTCGAAGTTTGTGAATAGCAAAAAATTGTACATTTACAAAATAGTGTACGTTTACCTTTGTGAATCAGATGCTAAGTTGTGCTGTTATGGCCCGACAAACTACACTTCCTAGGCTGTGTAGGAGTTTTGGGGATAGGTACATTGTCTTTTCAACTATTTGATAATTGCTTCCACACAGCTATTGCTAAGATTCTCTGTCACCTGGTAATCCAGTTCAATCTACAATGCAGTACCACCATAAGGGTGTGGCTTTCTATGGGTGTGTCTCAAAATAAAAAATAAACAAATGCTATAAGAAGAGATTTTGCACGCTCCTTGCATTAAGCCAAAACACAGCTGCAGGGAAAAAAGTATGAAAATAAAAATAAAAGCACAATTAAATGCATTCCACTTTCAAATGACCATTAGTTATAAGAGAAAGTCACGTTTGTGGTGCCCAAAAAATGATGAAATAAAAATGTGGGACTACATTTAACCCCTTCCGTGCTTGGCTGACGGGAGCACTCCCTCCCTGGTGCTTAAAACGACTGTTGGCCGACGCAGCCCCGCCCACCCTCTAGAACGCCTGCACTGCGGCGGAATTGTTGCCGTGGTTAAGGCGTTAAGTGCTGACGACCAGCCCTAAGGCATGGCTATTTTTTTTTGTTTGGAGCAGTTTGCTGTTAAGCTTTTCATAACTTTTTTCCACAATAAGTATCCAGGACAAATTAGAATTGTGTATTTCTTCATGAAAATCATATTGATAAAAGGTTTGCTGTCCTAACATCACTCAGCCAGCTTTCAGGAACAGACAAAGTTGTAAAAAGAAATATTTTATCACAGTGTTTTCATTTTTCTACTTGACATTTGATTATTGTGGACTTTACTTAGTTGCTGTTTTTTGGTTTAAAAAGGTGTAAAACCGATGAGTGAACCTGGAAAATGATCTATTCAGATAAGAAGACAATACTTTAAATTCAACAATGGATCATTTGTGTAGATCACTTCTGTTTGTCCTATATAAACTAAGTGATGAAATTAAAAAAATAATGACAATAAGCAGGAAAAAATAGAAATAAACAACAACATTTTTGTCTGTGATTTATTGCCCCAAAGGCAGATTCAAAAAAGTAATATTCCATTACCTTGGGACACTGGGTGTCAGGTATTCTGTAGATCCCAACACATTCTGGACCTTTTCCTCACATAAATGAGAGGAAAATCATTGATTTTAGCCTATGTTTGACATTTGTAATGCATTGAAAATATCCTGGGGTCAATGCAGGCCTTACCACCCTAGATTTAACTGAGTCGCTATGTTTCAGAATTGCCCAGAGTCAGAAGGGCTTCCTGGTGTCAGGATGTATAAGCAGTGCAAAATAAGCAATGCCACTAACCTCTTAATTCTGCCAGCGGGGACGAAGGCATGTTGAGGAGCCCCCCTACTCCCCTGAGCGCAACCCTCCACAGAGTAATAAAACACCACTATGTAAGGAAGCACTCCGGGGAAAAAGGAAGTGGATGAAATAATAAACCCTCCTGCTGGGATGGGATCTTCTTATACCTAAGTCTTGTCTAGGGCTTGGTACGTCTTCAGAAGTCACCCCATATGTAAATGCTGCATATAAAAGAAAAGAGAGATGTATGAGTGCCGTATGAAGAGTATCATTCACACCGAAGTAACGGAATGTACAACTGTTCATACACTCACAATACACTAATGCTGTAGCACTCAGATAGTGAACCATGAAACACCAATCCTTTGGAGAGCTCACACCCATCAGAGGGACTTTAGGACAACCAGGATCTTGTTAGTGCTTATAAACGAAAAAGGCAATAAGAATGCAAATGACACGCAAATGAAGAAATCAGTAAAGTACACAGGTTGAAAAGGAAACCATTAAAGTGTACCCGAGGGCTGTTTTCAAACACAGCGTGAGTGTGAGGAATTCGTAGCCCCGTATCACAGTTGTCAGGCACAGTGTAGGCACCAGGGAGCTAGTGCACCCGACCGATGTTAAGTCACAGCATGAGTGCCATGCAGTGAGTGGTGTTGGTTGCACAACATGGAACAAACAGAAATGTTGTAGGCACCAGGGAGCCAGTGCACCCGACCGCTGTTAAGTCACAGCATGAGTGCCATGCAATGAGTGGTGTTGGTTGCACAACGCGGAACAAACAGAAATGTTGTAGGCACCAGGGATCCAGTGCACCCGACCGCTGTTAAGTCACAGCATGAGTGCCATGCAGTGAGTGGTGTTGGTTGCACAACGCGGATCAAACAGAAATGTTGCAGGTGCGAGAGGAGCGCAGAGTTACCGTAGCCCATCCAGGGCTACGGTAACTGGATAATCCTGGTGCAGGGAGCAAACACAGACCCCCAACTTCCTACCGGCCTAGGAGGTAAACCAGGAATTGGAGAGAGCTTCAGGAGCTTGGATCCTGGGTAGTCAGCGGGAAAAATCCTCTGAGCAAGCCATACCCCGGCAAGGTAATCTCCTTTCGGTATTTCAATGTTCCGCTGAGGAAAACGACATGGAGGACAGGAACTCCACCGGGTAACACACATCCGCTATCTGAAAGGCTGAAATAGGAAAATTTGTCAAACCCGACCCCAGGAAGGGGAACGGCTTTACAGAGGTGAAGGGATTCTGGGACGTGCAATTTAATGGGCGCCACCTGCGTAATGGTGGCGCCATACTCCCGACAGACAAGGCATCACACACGCTGGGGAAGGAAGCCCTATGTGTAGATGCAAGTAAGGCCTTTCTGCCCCGCCCACACTGAGAGATCGTGACACCTGGTCACTGGCTGACCCAGAGTCCCAATAGTGCAGCCATTCACCTTGGCAATGAAAGGAAATGACATTATCTTTGGGCATAGATTTGACATAGTAGTCAGTAGTGATGGGGTAATCTCCACACTCTGCCTCCTCTTGGGGCAGAGCTACTGTCTTCTTTGAAAAGTTGGGACCAATGCCAATATGGTTCAGTACCCCACCCTATTCATTGTCTCAATTTTGGCCTGGTAGTCTGATGGCTTTTCAACAGTTCTAGTTGACCAATCATGATGTTTAATGCACATTTGCTCATCCATGGAGCATCAGAAAGACCGTCAGACCATCAGGGAAAACTGAGAAACATAATGGAGTGCAGTGATTTCTACTCTGGCACTGCACTGCATCCTCTACCCCTAAGCATCTATGAGACACCCAGAAAGTAAACATGGAGTTTAAAAAACTGTCAGACCACATATCAAAATAATGCCCCAACAAATTCAAACTTCTGCTTGCTTGCCTTAGGGATGCATGCCCCAAGGGGCAGGAAGACTGTTGGAGCTATAGGGGTGGGGTGTGGCCTGATATCAAGAAGAGCCAGCCCCACCTAAACCTTTAGAAAAATCTTTAAGTATCACCCGTTGGGGCTTCTTCCTCCAAAAGTGCATATTTGAGGTAGACCATGCAATCTCCCTTGGCGAGGGGAAGAAAGAATGATGGGGCTTTAGTAAAGACAATAAGGCATGATGCTAAGATGCACCAACCTCAAATAAAGCAAAAAGAAAGATATAGCCCTGGAAGGCATGGTCTTTGCCTTCCTACTGGTAGGAGGCAGCTTAGGTAGAAATACTGCTAGGGCATTAAGGGGTGGGGTACTAGTCTGATGACAGGGCAGACTTCCTTCACTCCATTATTTTAGATAAACAGATATCTTTGGTCCCTAGTGAGATTTCTGTCACCCACATAGAACATATTTGGGTTAATCTCCCCATCCACTCATTACCAGGAAGGCTGAATGACTGTTTGGGCATACAGGGAGTGGGTTTTAACCCAATGTCATGTCAGGCTGCTACCATCCCATTTGTTAAGAATTCTTGAGATACCAAGTGTTAATAATGGGGTCTCTAGTTGGCAGAGGTTTGTACCCTGTGCAAGTAGGGACCACCACCCTAGTCAGCTTAAGTCAGATACAAACCCTAAGTTAACCTGTGCTCACCCTCTGGTATCATAACACAGAGCAGTCAGGCTTAACTGAACAGGCAATAAAGTAATTGTGTAACGCTTAAATTACAGTAACTCAATCAAAACACGATAAAAAGATCCCACAAAGGTTTAGCAGACTAGCGAATATTTATTGGAATAAAACAAGACCAAAATGAAAACAACTAGTAGTTCGGGAGATATCACTTTTTAGTAATAAATGGAAAAAAGAGTGCTTTTCAATTTATGAGTGTTTTCAAATGCAATAATAACACCTTGTTTTCAGCTTTGAGTTTCAAAAGGACACTCACATTTTGTAGGTTAGTTGGGGTCACATTTCATCAAGTCCAATCCCAGCCAGGGATCTCTTGAAAGAAAATTGAAAAAAAGAGAACCTGAGCATGCATGCCCAAACTATGAACACAGGCAGTGTGCAATGAGTTACCCCAACCAAGTTAGCACCCTGAGTAAGATTCAGTATTCTGCGAGGAGCGTAGTACAGCCTACTGGAGCCGCCCGGATCATTTTTTACACAATACCTCCTCAGATGGGACCACAGGGTGGGCGAAGCTGCCTGACAATCTCCTATGGCAAACCACGCTGATGCAGAATGCTGGGAGAGGTTGCAATGGTCACCCTCGGTAGAGTAGTAGGCGGAGCCAGTAGTTGCTCCAGTGATGCTTCAATACAGGAAGGCGGCAAGAGGATCTGGCAGGCTGTCTCCTGTGCGCACTCCGGCGAGGACATGAGGGAAAGGTGAGTCGCTTGAAGAAATGCATACGGCACACTGAGCCTGGCTGGGGATCGGGCAATCGCTGACCTTCCCGATCCCCAAGTTGTGGATTCTTGCATGGTGGGGCACTGGCTTTTTTCAAGAACTGGCTTTTGTAGCATTGTAGTGGAGTCTATGGAGAGTTTATCATAGAGCACTGGTCCCAGAGGCAATTGGCCATCTCTGTATTTCCCAAATAGGAAGATCTTGACTTCTACAGAACGGTGCTCTGGTTCTAGCAGAGCTGGTCTCTCCAGTAGTGGAAGGAAAGTGAATAACAAAGTCTTTAATGTCCCTGAGACTTTGGGTAGAACAGAGGGGCAAGCCTACAAACCCTTGGAGTCTTTTTTGGTTTAGTCCTTAGTCCTTTAGCAAGGCAGAGGTCAGCAGGCAGTAGGGTGTCTCAGCAAAGCAGGGAAGCAGTTCCTTAGAACAGTCAGCCACAGCAGAGTGGCAATATTTCAGCACAGCAGCCTTTACTCCAGCATAGTTCTTTCCAGGTTCAGTAGTGTACTAATTTAATAGGGCCAGAGCCCTGTTGCTCATGCCCAAAATAGCTTTTATGTAGGGGGTACACTTCAAAAGAGTTCTCTGAAGTGCACAAGTATCCCTTTCTACCCAACCCTGGCTCCAGACTACCAGTAGGGCATAAGTAAGCCCTTTGTGCGAGGGAAGGACGCAACCTATTCAGATGTAAGTGTGAGCTACCTCTTCTCCTTTTTGCCCAGGAAGGCTATCAGTATGGAGATGAAGATTGATATATCCCCTGTCCCACCCAGCCCTTCCTACATTGTGGCTGTCCAGAGGGATATGCACAAAGTGTGGCTGGCACCCAGCACAGACATGTATAGGAGACAGGCTGCAGGCACACAGAGCAAAATAGAGAGAAGAGAAATATCCTCTTTCTAAAAGTGGCATTTCGAAAATGGTAATATCAAATCCAACTTTACCATTAAAGAGGATTTATCACAAGCATTCTAAAGATATCAAACATGAAGAAAGGTAAATGGACATAATGTTGAATTTTAAATATCGAATTGTAGTAATATCAAAGTTATAATATTGACATTACCATTATATCTAAGTCTATAATATCGATGTAAAAAATATTTTTATTGAAAATGTTGAAGTACAAAATATCGAATCAGTAATTTCGTCAGTAGATAATATCTATTTTTCAGTGTTGTAAACAATATGGAAAAAAGAAACATACAATATCGTTTTTGTAAATATCTAAATAGTATTTATTGATAAGGGTTGGGGATGTTTTAAAAATAATACTATAAATTTCGAAAATGAAAAAAAAATAGAAATTTACAAATATTTAAAAGTAATTTTTTTAAATTAAAATAGAAATGATATGTTTGTTTTGTGGATGTGATGTTGGGTTATTAGTGGATAAGGGTGGGGAGTGTTTAAACAATATTAGTATCAAATTAGAAATAAAAAAAAATGTGAAAATTGGAAATTTATTTTTAAAATCGAAATTACATTTTTAATTTAGGAATGGGATTTTGGGTTACTAGGGGATAAGGGTGGGTTTGAAAAATGATTTTACATTTATAATTTTAGATTAAAGTTACAAAAAATAATACATTACTGGAATGATGTTTTCTTGTAGGAAAATTGTAAGGTACTTAACTTATTGTATCACAAATGTTTAGTGTCCTCCGCCAGAGCCAGCTTCCAGGATGGAAAGAAAGACATCGCAGACTGGATGAAGCTCAGCCGCCTGAAACTGAACTCAGACAAGATGGAAGTCCTCATCCTCGGCCCATCCATCTCCGCCTGGGACGACTCCTGGCTGCCCCCTGCTCTGGGCCCCCCACCCAAGCCCACGGACCATGCACGCAACCTGGGCTTCATCCTTGACTCCTCCCCCACAATGGCCAGGCAAGTTAACGCCGTTACCTCATCCTGCTTCAACACACCCTGCATGCTCCGTAAGATCTTCCGCTGGATCCCCACTGGAACCAGGAAAACGGTCACCCAGGCCCTCGTCACCTGCCGTCTGGACTACGGGAAGGCCCTCTATGCTGGGACCACGCCAAACTACAGAAAAGACTCCAGCGCATCCAGAATGCCTCAGCATGACTCGTCTTGGACATCCCCCTAAACAGCCACATCTCTGCCCACCTGAGGGACCTCCACTGGCTCCCCGTCAGCAAGAGGATCACATTCAGACTCCTCACCCATGCACACAAGGCTCTCCACGACTTGGGCCCCGAATACCTCAACAACCGCCTCACGTTCTACACGCCAACCCGTCAGCTCCGCTCCGCCAGCCTCGCCCTCGCCACCGTCCCACGGATCCGCAGAACCACCACCGGAGGAAGATCCTTCACCTACCTGGCGGCCAAAACCTGGAACACCCTCTCCACCCACCTAAGACTCACCCAGGATCATCTCTCCTTCAGGAAGCAACTCAAGACCTGGCTTTTCGAGCAGTAGCAGCCCCCCCTCACCTCCCTAGCGCCTTGAGACCCTAGCGGGTCAGTAGTACGTTTTACAAATATTCTTGATTGATTGATTGATTGTCTAGCATTTTAACAGAATTAATGTTTATTGGGGTATGATTTATTTTTAATATATATTCACTGATCAGTACTTTTTTTAAAATGAATAATGAATTAAGTGGGAATAGTAAATTATAGATGGTTAATGTCCAGCACCTTTACTGACTTTATCCTAACTGGAGTGGGAATAGTAAATTATATATAGTTAATGTCCAGCACCTTTCCTCACTTTATAATAGCTGGAGTGGAAATAGTAAATTAAAACATTTCAGTGTCCAGCATCTTCTTTGATTTTGACTTAACTAGAGTGGGAATAGTAAATTATATTTGGTTAATGTCTAGCACCTTCCCTGACTTTATATTAACTGGAGCGGGAGTAGTAAATTATATATGTTTAATGTCCAGCACCTTCCCTGAATTTATACTAACTGAAGTGGGAATAGTAATTTTAAACATTTTGCTTTCCAGCACCTTCTCTGACTTTATCCTAACTGGAGTGGGAATAGTAAATTATATATGGTTAATGTCCAGCAGCTTCCACTGACTTTATACTAACTGGAGTGGGAATAGTAAATTACAACTTTTCAGTGTCCAGCACCTTCTCTGATTTTAATCTAACTGGAGTGGGAATAGTACATTATATTTGGTTAATGTCCAGACCCTTCCCTGACTATATATTAACTGGAGTGGGAATAGTAGATTATATATGGTTAATGTCCAGCACCTTCCTTCACTTTATAATAGCTGGAGTGGGAATAGTAAATTAAAACATTTCAGTGTCCAGCACCTTCTTTGATTTTGACCTAATTAGATTGGGAATAGTAAATTATATTTAGTTAATGTCCAGCACCTTCAGTGACTTTATATTGACTGGAGTGGGAATAGTAAATTATATATGGTTAATGTCCAGCACCGTTCCTGAATTTATACTAACTGGAGTGGGAATAGTAATTTAAAACTTTTCGCTTTCTAGCACCTTCTCTGACCTTATCCTAACTGGAGTGGGAATAGTAAATTATATATGGTTCATGTCCAGCAGCTTCCACTGACTTCAAACTAACTGGAGTGGAAATAGTAAATTACAACTTTTCAGTGTCCAGCACCTTCTCTGATTTTAACCTAACTGGAGTGGGAATAGTAAATTATATTTGGTTAATGTCCAGACCCTTCCCTGACTTTATACTAACAGGAGTGGGAATAGTAGATTATATATGGTTAATGTCCAGCACCTTCCCTGAATTTATACTAACTGGGGTGGGAATAGTAATTTAACACTTTTTACTTTCCAGCACCTTCTCTGATTTGATCCTAACTGGAGTGGGAATAGTAAATTATATATGGTTAATGTCCAGCAGCTTCCACTGACTTCATACTAACTGGCGTGGGAATAGTAAATTACATATGGTTAATGTCCAGCACCTTCTCTGACTTTATCTAAACTGGAGTGGAAATAGTACATTATATATGGTTAATGTCCAGCACCTTCCCTGACTTTATCCTAACTGGAGTGGGAATAGGAAATTATATATGGTTAATATCCAGCACCTTCCCTGACTTTATACTAACTGGAGTGGGAATAGTAAATTATTTATAGTTAATGTCCAGCACCTTTCCTGACTATTGTTTAAGTCTTTTAGGATTAGGATGCCCTGATCTGTGTAGTCTTCCCACACAGGTGTCCTCAAAGTAGTCTAGGAGTGGGGTTAATTTGTCTTCGTTCCTTTTGTAATAGGGGCTCTCTATTAGAATATTGTAGTGTTCTGCTACGTCAGTGACAGGTACATATGCTAGTGCTATTAGATTTTTTAACTTAGTAGGCAAAAATACTATCTGTAGCATGTTGTACACTTAGGCCCCCATTAAGATGGCGGGCGAACTTTGCCCGCCCGCCATCCCATCATGGAAAGGGACCTCCCGCCATAAGGGCGGGGGTCCCGTGGGGTAAGTTAGGCTGCGCCCGCCAATGTGGCGGGCGCATCCTGTATTTTTAACATTGGTAAAAACAATGGTAAAAATACATGTAGTGCATTTCAAAGCACAACGTGACAGGCACCGCGCGGTGCCTGCCACGTTGTTCTTTGAAATGATGGGTGGTCCCCTAGGTACCCCCCATGTGCACCCTCCAACCCCCCGGAGTCCCTGGGGGCCCGCAACAGGCCCCAAAGCAGACTCCGAATGTCTTTCCATGGCGGCAATGCAGCCACGGAAAGGCATTGGAAAATGCCCATACTAATATGACTGGCAGTGTCTGATAGACACCACCACCATAGAGAACCCTTTTCCGCCCGGTCGAAAGGCGACCGGGGCGGAAAAGCGGCGGATGGTCTTTCCGTCTGCCGCAGACCCCCAACCATAGTAATATGGTGGGGGGTCATTCCGGCACAGATGGCGGGCGGATCGCCCCCACCAGGCCAGCGGTGGCTACCGCCAGCCTGGTGGGGGCGATCCGCCCACCATCCTAATGGGGGCCTTAGGGTTGATTTTTGCAGCTCTCTCCACAAACTCTGGTTAAAATGATAATAGCAACCCTGGATTGCTGTGTGTGGATAACGTTTTAGTATAAGATTTATCATGGCTAATTCGAAATCAAAAATTATTTTTGGAGGAAAATAATTATTGCTTTCTTGTTTTTATTTTAGTTAGTATATCTATGTAGGTAGTTTGCTGTTTATTTGGTAATAGTGCATAGATGAATGGAATGTTTGAATGTTGGTACAATCCATGCACTGTGTACAGCTGGTAGAATGGTTTTGGACTGACTTTGAAAGTTCCATCCATCATCCAGGTGTCACATTGCTGTAATTTAACTAACTTGTTTGCAGTAGCAAACCTAATTATTCTTTCATCAGGGCATTTGTTATACAAAAAAAAAAAATGGTTCTTTAGTGTGAGTAATGCTTAATTCTGGGGGAATAACTACTGCTTCAAACGTTTTAGGGGCAGGTATGGTACTTGTGGTTGATTTTTTCTGTCTGGTAATAGTTCTTTTCTAAAGCATCTATTGAGGGTAATTGTCCTGATGCATGTTGAGGTACCTTTAATAATTGTTCTTTCAGTATATGTGTGGTGGGTTTATCAGTACTAGTACTTGCTTTTTTAATGCTTTCCAGAGTATCTCTAACCTCAAGAATATTGGTGAATTTCCCATGTGCCCAACTCTCTATTCTACCACCTTGTTTGGATACTGTTAGGAAGTGGGTTATTAGTAGTGGTAAATATGCATCTACCACTGACAGTAAGGCCATTAACACAGTCTAGGGCTCAGAATAGGTCTCAGTATATTATTCCTGTGCTCAACCCTTAGTAGCTTGGCTGCCAGCAGGCAGGCTTAACTTAAGAAACAGGTATGTAAATCATTTAAAAACACTAATTCAGTAAATAAATAAGACACTGCACACAATACAAATTCCACACCAATTTATAACAATTGGAAATATTCTTTAAAATGACACAGAACTACATAAATCCGATGTAGTGAACCAGAGATATGAACTTTTAAAGATTTAGCACTTCATAGCACTTAGAAACCTATAGCGCCTCCTTTGGAAACCTGGTCACGCTTTACCAGGACAAAGTCAAAGGTTCAGGCAAACCATGATGGAGCCCTATGGATACCACTTGCGGTAGGCCTCTGTCAAGATTTTAACTTCTGACTATAATCTTTTCAGGAGCTTTTACTGCCAGGTTCCCTCGATACACTTCACCAGTTCAGATTCAGGGAGTGTTCGCCAGCTTACTTTTCAGGGAGCTCCCAGTCAAACTTCGGAAGTCAAACCTCCAGAGCTTTTCAGCTGGATGAACCAGCAGGTCAATCTGGCTCACTGTTGAATGTGGGCGACTTGGCTCTTGCGGTTGAGGAAGTCCCCATATGGAGCTTTTTTTCAAAGTTGCTCCAGACTTTTCCAAACTTCTCCAAACTTCTGGAACCTCTTCCAGAAGGTACTCCTGAGGCTCCAAAATGTGCCCAAAACACACTCCAAGGGTCTGGAATCTCCAAGATGGTCCTTGAAAAGATGGGACCACAATTCCCACAATGCACCTGGACAAAACCATTACAAATACACTGGACGCACTCCAGGCTGGGGATTCTTGGTGGTGATGGTCCAGTGGGCTCTGTTAACCTGTAGCTTACAGGAAGTCCACTCTTTATTCCTCTTGAAGCAAGGTTCATCCAAAGGGCTGCAGTTTCAGATAGTGCCGTGTGCGCAGTCAGTCAGAATACAGGGCCTGATGGTGTAAATCAAGTTTCCATCCTGGCAAGCCTTCTTCTTCTTTTAGTTTCAAGCAGCAGAATTCAGAGCTCTGGACCTCCAAGATATTTATTTAGTGTTCTCTGGGGTCAAGCAGGAGAGCACTCCTGTTCAATGAAGTGCAGGGCAAAACCCCAGAGCATGACCACTTTTTCAAAGTGTGGCATAACCTTCTCTCAGAAAGAACTATTTCTCCAAAATTCAGTATGGCTGTAATCCCAACAGAGGAGCAGGAACTAGTTAAACTAACCTCCAGTATGGCTCATTTTCAGAGCTCTATTCCCCCTACTATCTGCAAATTCCTGCCTCAAGCCTGCAACCTGACTGGGTTAGAGGGCCTGGGAGGTAGATTGAACTGGCCTTCTCTGCCTTTCCAAATCCACTTTGAAGCGCCATGCTTTATGACCTCTTCCCACTGCTCTAGCATTCCTGTGTAGCAGAGATCCCTCTCTGGGTGAGCCCCTTATCATGTTATCAAAGCAGCCTGGCTTATCCTGTTAACTCTTACCAATCAGGGGAGACCACAGAAAGGCTGGATTTTAGCTTACAGACAGGAAAGTCTTATAACTTCATTTCTGTATATTTTAGGATAAATTCAACAAGAGAATATTGTTTAATTTATCAATGCCATTCTCCTAAGTCCTGGAATCCTAGTGATAGTTATTCATTCATAAACTATGCAGTGTTATCCAATGTGGCTGTGGGATGTACAATGAGGAAAATGGAATGTGCAAATTCTCCAACACCAGGGAATATAGGACATCTTTTATAAGGACCCTGCTTAGCTACATGACTCCCCACCCGGGACACATAGGGGAGACTTTAGGGGTCCTGAATACGCAAACATAGTGCAGATCCTCACTCCACGGAGCTCCTAACACCAAATTCGATTTTGGGAGGCGATTTCCTACAATGGGGAAAGTAAAATGTGCAATTACTGTATCCCCAGGGCATACAAAGCCTCTTTTTTAGGGGCCCTCCTTATAAGTACATGACCCCCCACCTCTGGGGCACCGAGGGGAGACCCTGGGGTATCTAATATTCGAAACTATTGTAGTTTATCACTTTTTAAATGCCCCTACCACCAAAGTCGAGTTTGGGCACAATTTACATTTATTTAAAATTAGTGCTGCAACACAGGGCTGCTTTTAAAACGACCTCAGGCTCTCAGCAGTGCACACATGCAAGTGCAGAAAAGGCTGCTGGCCTCTAAACTGGCATACCCTATTATGTACTTGGGACTTAAAGGTAGTTTGAATCCCCTGCCCTATTATGTACTAAGGACTTATAGGGTAGGTCAGGTCAATTATAAGTGTACACTTAGATATAGTGTACCCTCATGTATGTGTGTGCTTTCAACTTACTACGGGCCCTGATTAGACAGAGCCTAGGGACAGTTATCGTCTGTTACCACCAGTAATAGTCAGCAAATAATGGGAATGCACAGGGCACACAGGATGACAGAGACTCTTCAGCGTTAGAGTGCCAGTGTGCTCGATATCTGAAGACCTGCACAATTGGGGTGGTCTTCAGATTTTTAGGTCCGTCAAGAGTTTTTCTTTCTGTGATCATCATATATAACACGTTGGCTGGCAAAAAGGATCAATGTTCCCTACACGCAGGGACATTAGATATATATTTTTCCCAAATTAACCCCCCTTTTTGAGGATTAGCATTTGGGAAACTCAAAAAGTACTAGCAAATGTCTTGTTCCACAAAGTCATGGCAGGACAGCTGGCATTTGTGTTGTAAAATAATTCCCCCTGCCTCATCAATCGAAGTACTTTATGCATTTAAAGGATATACATCAGCAGCAATCTCTTAGTTTGATGGGCGACTGGTGGCTAGGTGAGGTGATACCTCCATTATTCAGTACTTGGCTGCCTGCTTGCCGAATTCTAAATAAGGTATTTAGACAAAATAGTAATTTAGCATGCTCATCAATGCATATTATATGTCCATAATGTATTTGTATTCATGAGACTTAAACTCCTGGTTAAGACATATCCTCTGTGATTCCAACATGCAATGTGGAAGCGGTCTAAAGGAATATGTGAGCCATGTCAAGAATATTTCCTCTTCATCGAAAACCCTAAGATCACTGCTCTTCAGATCTTCTCTAAAGAAAATGACTAATTCAGGTCAGCTTGCCCAAATGGCGCAGCTAATCTGCCAGCTGTACTCATCCAATTCCAGACCAGTTTAAACCCAGAAGAGGTGAGGGTAAGGTGCCAAGACTTCTCACCAATATCTTTCCATTTCTTGGTTTATTTGAGTAAGACTGTAAAGTAGAAACAATGCAAGTTTATTAGACAAATAGAGTTAAACTTACTTTTGTTTTGATTCAAAATACTGCAGAGGCAACTGGAAAATAGTAAACGTGAAACATTTACTTCACAGGATATAATTCACTCCTCCATAACGTTGCAAACCCTGCTGAAGACCTCGGTATAATTTTTCATTTTTTAATTTGGCAGTGATGCGGAGAGAATGTTGGTTGAGAGATAGCATATTTCTTTTCTATGTGAAGTACTTTAAACACATCCCACTCAAAATCCGGAAGCTAAGCCAGTTCATTGCATACTCTCATATATACTTGGCATGGGCAATTCATAAGCTGCCAGGGGTAGCTGAATTACCCACTCACTACACCTTCAACCCTCGTGTTATCGGAATGCTTATATCTTGCCAAAAATGTGACCTCTCAAGTATCTCATATTTGCTGCTCAGTGGGGTCGATTAATTTTAAAAGTGGAAACTACATAAATCTAGATTGGTTTATAGAGTCCTGACTACTTTCTGTTCTTACATCTCCCATCATGATGCCTGAGACCAACAGTGATAAGGCAGTGCTGAGAATTCCGGAAGTCAGACTAGAATGACAACTCTTATACGGATTACCCTTACTTGAAGATAGTAGGGTTTCCAGACCCTTGAAGCCAAAGAGTCAACCTAACAATATCAAAAGTGATATTTGCAGATATTCTCCACTAAGATAAACAATGGTTGCTCAATCTTTGATCTAAAGTTTTCTTTCCAAGTTTAATTGATTTTCACAGTAGTTTCGTTCAGCAGTAAGAGGAAGTTGAAAGGTTGTGGTGTGAACACTAAGACTGAGCACTTTTTCACAGTAAAAATTCTAACAATAATTAAATATATATGTAGAATAATGTTAGTAATCAACAATGAAAACGGTACAAATGGTACAAATAATGCTACTTTTTTAAATGTCTTGGCAGTTCTAGCAACTCACTAACCTCTCCACATTTAGATGTTGCATATCATGGCACTGAAGAGGGGGCTTTTAGCGATCCTGGGGTCACTCATGGTATGAGTCCTCATATATAAATGTACAAACTAGGAACATTCATGACAACTTTTAGCTATCAGCATAAGGTTGGCATGCAATGCAGGTCAACTGGGTAATGTGCCTCTCCACATTACAGCACAGTCATTTGAGCCCCTTAGTGTGACCCAGGGACATTTCATGAGGCACCCAAGACAAATTGCATTTGGATAGTGATAGTCCTAAATATCAACCTACCAAAACATCAAGCTTAAAATATTAACTACCAAAAACAAAAATATTTTCCTACAATAATATCTACAGTCACAGTATTTAATGCGAATAAATAGATTTGAATACTATTGATTTTTAAAATGAGCATTAGAATTAATAAGAATTTAGAAAATCTACCAAACATATAATTTAGGGGCTTATTACGATGTCAGTTGGATTGCAACTGACAGGCCGTCGATTGCGACAACTGGTGCCACAGTTCAACTGCCGCATTATGATGTGGGCGGTCGGAGGCAGAGGGCGGAGGGACTGACAAGGACTTCAGATGGACTCAGAGATCCCGTCAGACTGTTGGTTAAAATTTAGTGCCCTACAATAAGGGTGGTGCCTGCTCAGGCCCCGCTGTAGGGAGTACGATGTTCCTGTCAGACATCCTTCAATGGCGGTCCGACCACCATTTAAAGGCTGTTGGAAACTGACTTTGGGGGTCCCTAGCAAGGCCCCTGTCCCGCCGTGGCCTCCGCTATAAGGCCTGGGGGGCAACTGTGGTGCCCCCCAAACATCCATACCCATGTGCCAGGAGCAACATGGTGCCTGGTACACAGTGCATGGATGTTTGCAAACATTCAATTAACCAATGTGGCTTGTGCTGCGACCCTTTTCAGGCTGCGCACAAGCTGCAATGGAAAAATTGATGGTTCCAAACACCTCTAGGGTGGTTGCAACCTAATTTGTGGGATGGCACCACCGACTACTAGTCGAGCAGTTCCCATTCCGATACGATGTCAGTCGAATTCTACTCTGACCGACATCATAATGAGGGCCTTTGTATAATATAATGTTAAGAATATGCAATAGTTTTTAAAAATATTTTACATAATTAAAAGCAATTTCAATTTGTAATATTAAAAAATAATAACAGTTTTTTAGATGAAAAATATATATT
This sequence comes from Lissotriton helveticus, assembly GCF_964261635.1. Classification (NCBI taxonomy): domain Eukaryota; kingdom Metazoa; phylum Chordata; class Amphibia; order Caudata; family Salamandridae; genus Lissotriton; species Lissotriton helveticus. The sequence continues at coordinate 533,316,800 of NC_136067.1, forward strand.
TAATTTACGAAGATCAGTTAAGCAAGTTACAATCAGTTTTCCAATCATCTATTTATCTAAAAATAAAAATAACTTGAAATATCCTCACAAATATATGTATTTTTAATATTTTCAATATGTACAATAATTTCCTGTCAATCTGCAAACATGTCAAACCATTTTTTAATAAATTACATTTTTTTATAAATGAATATACATTTAGGGGATTCATATTTACCCTTTTAATTCCAATCCAACTAGCATTGGCACAGGGCTGCGAGGCTTAAATTTGAGGCAATGTGTAAAGTATTTATGCTGCACTCCAAATAGTAATAAAATGACAACACACCAAAGAAAACTTCCACACCAATTTAGAAAAATGGAGAGGCATTTAATAAATCATTTGACACCAAAATTGCAAACATCCAGTAAGTAGAACCTGAAATATGCAATTTTAAAGATTTAAATGAAATAGTGCTAAAAAGCACAAAGCGCCAACCACAGCTTTCTGGTCATGCGAGGCCAGGTAAAATTCATATGTTTAGTCCATCCACAATGGAGCGCTATTCAGATACAGGGACCTGGTTTGTCCTGCTGAAGAGTTGCCTTCAAGTCCAGAACAACAAGTTCCATTTGCGGGTAAAGGGGCTGAAAGGGGGAAAGGGGCAGGGAGAATGAGGGTTGTTGATTGCGGGCGGACGGTGATCACTCTCACAATCAGGGACAGTCCTTGCTGAAAATTCACCTTGGCAGTCTGTGTGATTGGGCGATGCTGTAGCTCTAAGGGTTGGTTTGCCAGAACTTCACATTGGTGATGTACATGGTGTGAAATTTAACAAAAGTAAGAAACTTGGGGCCAGATGTAGGTAAATACCATTTACAGATTCTAAAATAACGAATTTTACCGATTCGGTATTTTAGAATGGGTAAATGGTATGTAGGTATTCATTCAGTAATTGTTACCGAATCCGTAAAATTCGGTATTTACCGATTCGGTATTCCCCATTCATTCCTAAGGGCCTGGAGGCCTGGAATGGGAATTACCGAATCGGTAAATACCGAATTGGTAAGAGGGGTAGACCTACAAGGGTGGCAGGATGTCACATTGACACCCTGTTGCACCCCTGAATAGTGCATGGGTACACATGTGGCACACATACATGCCCTAAGGGCATGTTTGTCTGCCACATGGCACTGTTAAAAAAGCACAACATTGCTTTTTTAATGGTTTTCATTATTGGTAAATAAAGAATCCTTACAAGTGAAATGCACTCACTTGAGTGCTTCCTAAATTAAGGATTCGGTAATTTACCAAATCGGAATTTAAGAATTTGGTATTTTACCGATTCCTTACATTACCGATTCAGTAAATTACCGAATCCTTAAATTAGGCCCCTACATCTCAAATGCCTAATACCGGTTGGTAACGGCCGAAATTCGGTAATGTCGGCCGTTACCGACCGGTATTAGGCTTCCTACATCTGGCCCTAGGTTGTAGCTGTATCCAAGTTGAAGGTTTATTCTTGGAAAGAAGTTACAGGTGTAGATACAGAAACAGCATAATAAGTAGAATCAGTATAGTTAGCCCCACCGGGAGAAGCATCCCTGCTGCTCAGCCTACATGCATAAACTGACAATTACACTAAAAAATACACAAAAGGAACATTCCAAGACTTCACTGAGTCTGGCTGAGCAGCAGAGTACATAACTCAGAGAAGGGGCTAGACAGAGAGAAGAGGAAAATACCACACACCTCCCTCCCTAACGGAAAGAACAACAAATAAAGAGGCAGGAGGAAAGAAAGTGAGAAACAAATTAGTGAAGAGTAAAGAAACAAGTCAAAAGACATAAAACACACAGACACCCCCTATCAACAGAAGAGAAATGCATGAAGTAAAGAAAGTCATAGGGTTTAAACCCTAAGTAACGTCCCAATACCCTTAACAAAAAAATACCTAGTGCAAGAAATGTGCTTGAGGTGATGGGCAAGTAATGAGGTTTGAGAATAAGTAAAATCCACCACCACACAGAATAGAACATAAACATGCAAAACGGAGCATAAGTGCCCACTAGACGAAGTTTGAGTAACAATATCAGTAGTACCCATCACCCACAGAAGAATGTTAAAACCAGCCAATGTCCACAGTAGGCGCATAAAGTGGAGCGAAAGTGCCCCATAAAAGTCATTTAGGAATTCATCCACAGAAAAACCCACCACCACACAGTAAAGATTTGGACATTGACATATCAAATTTGGGGACATAGTATGCCCCATATTAAATATTATGAGATTAGAAAATGATGCTCACTACCAGTCAACCCATGTAAAGTTTCAGCATAACACCACTTGTAAACACAAACAAAATTGGGAACATAGTATGCCCCATAAATTATAGTATGAGCTATGAAAATTATGCTCACTACCAGTTTACTAAAGTTTCAGCATAGCAATAGTTTAGGATACAAACAAACCGAAATCCTAGCACTAGTAAGAGTAAAAATAATTAAGCACAAAAATGGTTAATCCACTCACTCTCCACCAGGGACCTCAAAGTACCCCTTAACAATGTTAACATAGCAACTTTACATCAAACATACTTGAAGCACAAAGATTTAAGACTTGGTGTCACACTAAAAGAAGGATGCAATAAATAAGCAATCCTAGCACTAGAAATATTATTAGGAAAACATGGCCAAGTAGATACATGCTTCATCTCAACAAATGCTTACAAACAAATAAAGAAACAAATATAGGGGCCGATTATGATGGCGGACGGACCTGAGTCCGTCCGCCACCATAGAGAAGGAGGGACCGTCCGCAGGGGCAGCGGTGGTCCCTCTGTGCAAATTAGGATGTGACCGCCACCCTGGCGGTCACAACCTGTATTTTTATCATTGCGGCGGGTGCTGCTTGAAGCAGCACCCGCCGCAATGATAAAAAAGTAAGTTGTGCATTTGCATGCACAAAGCGGCAGGCACCTCGCGGTGCCTGCCACTTTGTGCAGGCAAATGCAGAGGGGTACCATAGGTACCCCCCATGTGCACCTCCCACCCCCCCTTCACCCCTGGGGGCCCGCAACGGGCCCCCAAACACAAATCCGTATGCCTTTACACGGCGGAAATGCCGCCGTGTAAAGGCATCTTTCCGCAGTCATCCTAATATGGCTGGCGGTGTCTGATAGACACCGCCAGCCATGTTAATGCTTTTCCGCCGCGGGCGGAATCCGCCCGCAGCGGAAAAGTGGCGGACAGATAGTAAGACCCACCAGCCATCCTAATATGGCGGTGGGTCTTGCAAGGCTTCCCGGCGGATTTCCCGCATCCTCCGGGCCGGCGGTGGCTTCTGCCGGCCCGGTGGATGCGGGAAATCCGCTATCGTAATCAGCCCCTAAGTATGGTAAATTCATATTCAGGCAAGTAGTAAAACTACCACAATAAATACTTAAATGAACGATTTAAATTCAGATAGGCAATACATCAAAAAAAATTAAATGCAAATGAAGGACTATTAACTATTTCAAATAATCAACAATGTTGAAAGAACATGGTATGCCACAAGGAGTTCATATAAATTCTCCAACCTTGGTGAAAAGCAAAAGAAATTCATAAGAAGAATGTTGTTGGGAACTCAGAAGTGGTAAACAGCTTCTGAAAGGCTTGAAGTACCAGATGTGAGACTGTTTTTCACTAGATGTGTCACTATGACTGAGTGAGCAGCACCGGAGCCCTGTACATTACCACGAAACAGGCTCCATCTGCAGCGAAAATCTTCAGCAGATAGTCCAGATGCCTGACATTTCCCCCGTCGTCCAGTAGATCCTCTAAATCCGTAGAGTGGAGAGAGAGAACTTTAGATTTACCGGTGCTCCAGAAGAAAATATTGCATTGTTGGCACGTTAAACAGGAAAGAACGATGTGTACTGCAGCAAACAAATCTAAGATGGCTGCAGATGCTGAGCCGGATGGCTCACAATGCGTCCATGCATGCAGGTGTTCACAAGCAAAGAACTGCAAGGAACGTCACAAGCGATCTTTGGAGACATGGCAGCACGTAATGACGAAGGTAAGACTCCACACACAGTAAAAGGCATGCGCTGTATTTTGAAAAACAGACACATCGGTTACACTGCAAAATGCCCATGAAGACCTACCCAATAAATCGATGAAAAGCATAGCACCCTACTACACAAAGGCATGAAAGATCAACCAATATGTCCCAGGTAGAACGGCTTCAAATAAAACCAGAGGATATTTACTCAGACAGCAATCCATGCTTGTCAGACAGTTTGTTTGCAGCAAATTAAGTGGTGTAGGCAATATCACAGCAACAGGGTGTGAATACTTGTGTTGTGCTTACAGACATTTCTGGATAAAATTCCACCACGGCAATGTAAAGACAAGCAGTATGCTGTTGCTCTTGATATAGCACACAATCCTTGGCACAAGTGAATGTTGCACAATCTCATAAAGTGCAGCCAATAGCTCTTGATGAGATCACCATTTATCATTTGTCATGTAGTAGCTTTCCTGAGGTATTGGTACTGCCAGTAATGATATAGTAGAAAAAAAAGTAAAGTAGCCCAACAGTGCCAGATTCAATGCCCTGGATTGAGACTGTCAGATGGAACAGACACCAGTGGGGCTCCCAGACTGGAAGTGTGGGTTTGTAGCCCATCCTCGTCGCCAGTGTGAAATTCAACAAAAGTAAGAAACTAGGTTGTAGCTGTATCCAAGTTGAAGGTTTATTCTTGGAAAAAAGGTTGCAGGTGTAGATACAGGATAAATAGCATAATAAGTAGAATCAGTATAGCTAGCCACATCGGGAGCAGCATCCCTGCTGCTCAGCCTACATGCATGAACTGACAATTACACTGAAACATACACAAAGGGAACATTCCATGACATCACTGAGACTGGCTGAGCAACAGAGTACAAAACAGAGAAGGGAATAGACACAAAGAAGAGGAAAATACAACACATGGACGCCAAGGTTTCAGGATAGCTCACATGTAGCCAAACAAAGGGTGCAGGACCTGAAGGGTACCACGTGGGGCTCAGGAACTCACTCCAGCAGCAGGCCAGCGGGCTTTAGGCAGGTCCAGGAAGCAGATCCAGGAAGCACGTCAACTGGGAAGTTGCAGGAAGGCTCTGGAGCTTGTTATGTCACTAGCCCAGAACAGGAGATACGATGACTGACCCTTGGAGTCACTTCAGCCTGGGAGGGAGGGTGCTTGTCTACAAGAAAGGCAAACAGCAGTAAGACAGTGGAGTAGTATGGCAGCAGAGTGGCAGTCCTGGCACCACAGCAGCACGGTAGTCCTTCTTCTGTAGTCTGAGGTCTAATACTTATATCTAGTGCATCCTTTGAAGTGGGAAATGCAAAAAGAATAATTGATGGACAGCCTGTTAAACAATGCCAAACACTCACCCCTGTCAGAGATCTGTTCCAGCCCAAACTGCCAGGCTATGGCCTTTCTGGACTGAAAACAAGCACTCTAGGACCAATTTCTGGGAATCACCCTGATCAGCCAGGATAGTTTGAATCCAGTGGCATGGCGTACACAGGACCCAAGTCTGGGCATACCTACCCCACTTGGGGTGACAAATGCAAAAAGAACAATTGATGGACGGAATCCTGAACAATGTCAAACATGCCCCTTCACTCATAGAACTGGGCCTTAATCCATTATTTTTTTGCTCACTACGCCATTCCAGTATTGACCCAGCCATTTATAAATCAGTCTTGACCCCAGTCCAGCCTGAACTGGCATGTGAGGTCATCCCTGGACCGTAAACAAGCAGTCTACAACTGAATTCGGTGTGTCACCTCCTCATTAGCTAGGATAGCTGGAATCAATCTGCATGGTGACCACAGGACACACATCTAGGCACACCTGTCCCACTCATGGTTACAAATACCAAAAGAACAATTAATAATTAATGGACGGAATGCTGAACAATGTCAAACACTCACTGCAAGAGTAAGGAAAAAGGTGATGGATTGAGGCCCAGATCTCTGACTAGGGGTGAGTGCTTGATATTGTTCAGCATTTCATCCATCAATTGTTCTTTTTGCTTTGAAGACGGAGACGCTAAGAAAGGTTTCCATTTGAAGTGCACATTTTTCCTGCTTTCCCTACCTCGGCCACACACTAACTACAGGAGGTACATAATCATTTGTGTGAAGGCAGGACACAGCCTATTCAGTTGTAAGTGGGGCTGTGTTTAACTCCACCCTCCCATCCTGCCGGTTATGGCCCATCCAGGCACACGTAAGCTCTCTATTGTGTGTGGCTGTCTAGCAGGAATAAACAAAGACCAACTTTCAACTACACCCCGTTCCGTGAGCCAGAGACAGGCTGCAAGCGTTAAATGGCTAAGGCAGGAAAATTCCAACTTTCTAAAAGTGTCATTTGCAGAATTGTAATTCAAATACAAATTTTACTATCAAGGAGTATTTTTCAATACAATTCGAAATGCTCCATACAAGAATTGTTCACCTGTTCTCTTTTTAAGTTATCCTTATTTATTGTAATAAGGTAACTGCAATGTTATCATATGGGAGAGGTAGTCCTTGCAATAGTTAAAAAAACAAATGTATGGGTTTTTCACTACCAGACCATGTAAAACCTAAATAGTACATGCCCTACTTTTTAAAAACATCATACTCACAGTCCTTGACGTTTGGAAGCAGGTCACTGTCAATCAGTGCCACTGTATGTACGCTTTTTGTACAAACTAGGTTAGAGCAGATGTTCCCTCTTCATAAGGGATGCTAGGGAGAAAGGGCTTTCTCTGCTCTTTGAATTGTGAGGTTTGGGGACAGAAATGTGCGCTGCTTGGGAAACAGGTGTTTACACTTGCCCTAATTACTTAACTCCATTTGATACTGTAATCACCAGGAGATGGTCCATGTTCACTCCCTCTGACCTGTGCACCACCTTCGGGTATAGTAACGCAGACCATACTTCTTTGGTTGCAGAGACAGAGTCTGCAGTGTGGGCTTTGATCTTAAATTCTTTAGATAAGCTGTTTTAATGGACTGATCTTCCTAGAACCGCTAATAAACTGCTGGTGTGGTTTAATGTTCACACTGTTAGCCTTCAAAAAAGGTGTAAACGATTAGAATGAGAGTGGTGCAAACACAATAATAGTTTGTGGATGCATAAAGAACCCACAGAGATCTACCATAAAGTCATTGGAAAAGCATCTGCCTTAGTCTTTGCTGATAAAATTGTAGAAGCGTCTACCTTTGCCAACGAAATTGTCCATATTGTTAAATCTGAATTGGATCCTTCAGCTAAAACCCCCGAGGTTACCCTCTCTTTCCATTGGTGCAACAAACTTGCAATTTATTTTCCTAAAAATATCTCTGATATTTATTTTACCTGCTCAATAGAAGCTATGATTAGCACAGCTCCTATATGGTCCAAATGGTCTAATTCCTTGGGTTGTGGTATGTCAACTTTCAGCCCCATTCAGCCAGTGGACTTTTAGGCTCCAGTCAATTTGGGTAAGTCTTGCTCCCCCTTGACCCTGCTTGCCTTCATGTTCGTAACAAATGTGTCTTAATCATCTATCCAGGTATGATACATCGTTTCAATCTTTCCATTTCCACAGCAGTGTTTCCTCCAGCTAGGAAACATCCTGCATTTAAACCATTACAGAAACAAATGTCTTTGGACCTGCCTGTACTAGAAAATTACCATCCTATATGCCCTACACTTCCCACCAAGTTTTTGAAGAAACATTTGAACTACCAACTCTGAGATTACCTTGAAGTTAACAACCTACTGCACTCCGCTCAATTCGATTCCCACCCCTAACACAGCATGGAGTCTGCCCTGCTTGCAGTCTCCGAATAGCTTGTATGGACCCTGGATCAATGCATTTCTGCAGCCATCATCATGCTAAATTTCAAAGCCGCTCTCAATAATATTTCCCACTATATCCTTCTATGCAGACTTCACCGCTATGTGATTAACATCAAGGCCTTAGAATGTTTTACACCTTTCTTAACAGATTGCTGTTTCCAAGTCTACCATAAGCTATTCTATTCAACCACCTTAGCATTGGCTTGTGGTGTCCTACAGAGCTCTTCTTTGGGCCCTACACTTTTTAGTATTAATGTTTGCCCTTTAGTTACTTTTGTGGAATCTTTTGGTCTCACCCTGATTTTCTACATAGATGATACACAGATTGGTATCTCCCATTGCTGGTTCAGGGCAACAACTCCAACAGCTGCGGCAGGTGGAAGGAGTTGCGGTGGGGCAGTCAGGCAGGGCAGGGGATGGGCAGGGTGAGGGGTGATAAACACCGGAATCTGGATGATTGCACGTAAGTAAACAATTAAATTAATAAAACGAATTTTGAAGCATTTTGTGATGCAGAGCACGGAACGAAATTTGTTTTATTAATTTAATTGTTTACTTACCTGCAATCATCCAGATTCCGGTGTTTATCACCCCCCACCCTGCCCATCCCCCACTCCGCCTGCCTGCCCCACCGCAACTCCCTCCACGGGCGGCGGCTCAACTCCAAACAATTAAGGAGCTGTCTCTCATCCGTGGCTGGTTGGATGGGGAACAACTGCCTTCAGTTGAATGGAGGTAAGGCAGAAATGATGGTGGTAGGCAAACGTCTGCAGTTCTGGATCCCAGCATGTTAGTCAGATGCTCTTTGCCCTTTTCCCATCTCAAAGACAATAGTAAAGGTTCTTGATATCTGGTTGGGCGATAAATGAACATTTGAACCACATATCAAGAAGCTGCTTCCCAGTTTCTTTGGCCTTCTTCAGAATCTTAGGAAGGTACTATGGACCCTTCCGCTTTGTACCCAGAAAATCCTGTTTCAATTATTACATGGCCCCTGGACTACAGCGATGGACTACACTTTATTGACATGTCTGCAGAATATTCCAAATGCAGTTTCTCATTTGTTCTTACACATTCCTAATCACCACTTGATCTCACCTCTTCTACATGATCTGCACTGGCTCCCCATCGCCAATCTCTGGAATTCCCTCCCTTCTCAGCTGCGTTTTTGTCCCAGCGAAGCAGATTTTAGAAAACAATTAAATACCTGTCTGTTTTAATCTCCTGTGATCTGTCTCAGTTACAGTTGGTGTCAATGCTGAGAAACCCTTTTAGGGTAGCATGCGCTCTATAAATTATAAACATAAAAGTCTCAGTTAGCATCCACAATAATGTAATTATGGTGTGCTTCATGGGCTGAGTGAATCCCTTAAAATTCAGGCTCATTGCTAACATTTACTTGTATACTTTAATAGAAAATATGTTATTAGAATCTCACTCCAATGAGCCCAAGTGCAGGCAGAGGAAAACAGATACACTGTTAAACAAAGCTTCAAAGTCTAAGGCATTACAACGTATAGGTACACAGATGTAGGGGCTTGGATACTTCCACTTGGTACAAGGAGAGCGACTAAAAATGTGCATGTCAGATCTCCTGCCATGACAGCAGCAAGAAAGTAAACATGTCATTGTAGCATGGCATGATCCTTGTGGGTGTACACAAACCTCTTAGAACACGTTTGAATTGCCCTAATGGATAGGTGCATCTTTGATGGTTCCTGTTTGCAATACTAATCTGCCTGCTTGTAGTAGTCGAGAAGGAGAGCTTTTGCCGTGCTCAGTGTCCCAAGGTGAGTTGCCACTGTTGAGTTTCACATCTGAGTGTCAGTGAAATGTTGCATCCAAGATAGGAATTGAACCTTGTTCTTTTAATAATTCTTACCATGACTAAGGTCTGTGGCTGGGTCGGGGCTCTATCGGCTCACATGCAGCAGTGCTAACAGCTTTTTAATAATAGCATTTTTAAATTGTCACATCGTGTTTTTAAAAGGAACGCTGCTCTTACTGCGTGTTTGCGGATGTATGACGTTATAACGCATACTATTACTCCGCAGACCATTACAACGCGACTTTTACTCCGCATACCGTTACAACGCATAGCGCCTTGGGGCGCTGGATAGTGGTAAGTATAATTTACTATTCTAACTCCAGTCCCCGTGGACCCTAGGGAAGGTGTTGGATAGTAAATTATACGTATTCCCTATCCTAGAGCGCCCCCCAGCGCAATGCGTTGTAATGGTATGCGGAGTAATGGTCGCGTTGTAATGGTAGTGCGCAGTAAAAGATCCGTTGTAACGGGTGTATACCTGTGTTTGCACAATTTATTCTCTGCTGTTTACCTGCCTTAATAATTGAACTGGTTCTCCTAAGTGCGTGTTTGCACAACTCAATTTCATCTGTATTTTAAATTTGTATTGTTTACTTGCCTGCTCCACGTTTCCGGTCCGTCACGGCTAGTTGGTGACGATTGCACGGAGAAAAGCGCCAGGCTCACTCCCTCTAACTCCAGACCAACCCCACTTCCTGTTGGCTGGCGGGCTGATTAGCGGGATTTTGGGCGCTATAAAACGTAATGTCTTCTCGAACGCGCAGCGGACGCGCACAGCGGGCATGCCGCCGGCGCGCCGAGGGCGCACCAAAGGCAAGCCTGTCTGCGCCCGTCCGCGGCCCGCCGGGGCGTGGGGCCACCCCTTATGTCCATTTTCTTAGATACTCTTCAAATGAGCTAAAATTGTGGCAAGGTAAACCTCAAATGGACATGCCTACAAAACTGAAACTTGAACAGGTGGAAATTTTTACACAAAGACTTGTTTTCCCTGAACTAATTTTAGATCCTTTTCCCCTTAGGAACGTACCTCGGCCCCTTCCCTCTCCCTTCAGGGCTCAGCAACCCTTAGGACTTTCAGTCTATTACTGAAACAATCGATCCTTACTTCTACAAACAGAAACCCTGATATGCTCCTTCTAACTGAAACTTGGTTGACCAATGATTGTGCCCCAGACATCCTAGCGGCAATACCGGATGGCTACTACATTCTTCAAGCCAATCGGTCCTCGGGGAGAGTGGGGGGCGGGGTTGCTGCAATCATTGGTAAGGATCATCAATTTACACGTTTGGAAACTTCTGGTTTGTCCACTATGGACTTTCTGATTTTAAAATTTGAATCCCCCCAGTCATCTTTTATTTGTGCTCTCTTTTATAGACTGCCAGGTAACATGCCCAATTTTCCTCAGGCGTTGGGAGAAATGATATCTCACTTCGTCATCAACCACGCCAGAATAATTATAATTGGGGATTTTAACTACTGGCCTGGAGACACTCAGGAAAGCCCCAGTTCTAGGGAATTTGTCAATCTACTTGTGGGAATGGACTGCTTCTCGAATGTGAGGGATGCTACCCATATTAAGGGGCACACCTTAGATCAAGTGTAGACCTCTAATTTGGAGATCTCCACTCCCCTGATAACTCCGTCAGACCACCATCTGATCAGATTCACTCTTCGATGTACTCTCCCACCTCTCCCACCTAAACCTCAATTAGTGGAGAATCACATGTCCAGAAATTGGAATAGAGTAGATATGGACCTTTTCCGACTACATTTAAAGACTGCTTCCCCTCCCCCAATAGGAGATCCTCAAATATAAGCTTTGAAAATTAATTTATGGCTGAAGTCAGTCAGTGATTGTGTTGCTCCCCTTAAAAAAAACAAGATTATGAGACCTCACAACGCCCAACGTTGGTTCTCGGATGATCTTAATTCTAAGAAATTAGCACTTAGACAAGCAGAACGCCAATGGCGTCGCCACTACCTTCCAGCAAAAAAGTTTTTTTTTGGCCAGGTTGACAGAATACAAAAATCTGATTACCCAAACTAAGGCCAGCTACTTCTCTCAATAAATAATTGATGCATCTAATAAATCTAAAGAGATCTTCTCTATAGTTGACCAACTTTCCAAACCCGATAGAGTCACGCCTGGGCCGGTTCCCTCGCAGTTTTTATGTGACTCTTTGAATTCGTACTTCTTAGAGAAGATTGCCATCATCAAGGCTAGCATCTCTTCAGTGGCATGCGGCCCACCTGTCCTTCAAAACAATCTCTGTCCTCATCTTCTTGATAGACTCCCTCCGATTTCGGAAGAAACCTTCCTGAACCTACTAACAAAGGTTTTTTCAGGTTCTCCCCTGGATTGCTGTCCCCCGCATATTCTTCAAGAAGCATTCACTACTTGTCCCGACCCTCCTCGGCTACTGTTAAATAATTCTCTTGAACCTGGCATTGTCCCGGACTTCTTTAAAACAGCAGAGATTATCCCAATCTTGAAGAAGCCGGGTGTCGACCCGTCGGCTCTCTGCAATTATCGGCCCATTTCATTGCTGCCTTATCTGGGTAAAGTTTTGGAGGCCCATGTAACTAATTGAATTAGCTCCGTTGTGGAACACTCCCAGGTTCTCTACACTCGCCAGGCCGGTTTTAGACCTGCACAATTTGACCGAGTCTGTCATCCTTGCTGTTATGGATGCACTCAGGGGAGGGGCGGATCGGGGCACTACCCAGGCACTGATTCTGCTGGATCTATCGGCAGCTTTTGACACGGTCGACCATGGTATTTTGATCGACCGTGTCAGGAACACTGTTTTCCAGGGGCTGGCCCTTAAGTGGCTTTCCTCCTTCTTGAGCAATCGAACACAAGCGGTGCGCCTTGCTAATTTCTCTTCTAACAAAAAAGACATTACCTGTGGGGTTCCCCAGGGTTCCTCTCTTTCTCCTCTTCGTTTCAATCTTTATCTTCTCCCCTTAATTCACTCTTTGAGGGAAAGGAATGTCAGTATTTTTAACTATGCTGACGACCTTCAACTGGTGTTTAATGTTGATTCATCCCCATAATCTGAGTCCAACATCCAAGACACAATGGTTTTTATAAGTGACTGGATGAACAACAACCAGCTGAAGTTGAATCCGAAGAAAACTGAGCTTATCCTCACCGGTGGGTTGGCCAATCCTTGGCACTCCAATTTTTGGCCCCCTAAATTTGGTAATCCCCCTACACCAGCTGTCTCCTCAAAGAGTCTGGGGATTACTATTTGTAATGAGCTGTCTATGAAAGCTCAAATCAGCTCGGTAGTCTCTGCTGGCTTCTTTCAGTTGCGGAAAATAAAGAAGATCAGCAGATTTCTGAGCAGGGATGCCAGGATTGCGGTCATTCTGGCTTTAGTGATCTCCCGCCTGGATTATGCCAATTCATTATACGTGGGCATTCCAGATTACCAGCTTCGGCGTCTTCAGCTAGTTCAAAATCAGGCAGCCAGGCTGATTTTTCATCAGCCTAAATGGCATCACGTCAGCCCACTAATGAAAAGCTTACATTGGCTCCCAGAGGACAAAAGGTGCATTTTAAGATGGGCTGCACTATTTTTAAAGCACTACATGGTAATGGTCTGGCTTTCATCTCGGAATGTCTCCATTGTTACACTCCCTCTCGCAACCTCAGATCTTCTCATCTTAATCTGCTGCAAATTCCCTTAGCCAAACGGAAGAAGTACGGCGGACTTCAGTTCTCTGTTCTTGCACCGCAATTCTGGAATTCCCTTCCTGTGGCGCTAAGGTCTTCGTCCTCTCTTGCCCAATTTAGGAGGCAGCTTAAGACCTGGCTGTTTACCCAAGCATACCCTGATTGAGCTTCCCTCTTGCATTGGCCTTTATTCTCACTTGAGCGCCAAGAAACCGTTGGTGTACGTGCGCTTAATAAATGCTTTTAACATAACATTTAACATAACATGTTAACTTTCAAAAACTGGGAAGCCCGTGTTCTATACATTCCATACAACAATGAGTCTCTATTCTGAACCTAAAAGAAAGTTGAACATATTCAGAGCCCATCTCTTTGTTTGAGCACGTGATTTCTGCCTCCTCCACATTCTAATGTTTCATTTTTGCATTCAATCATGCAGCCATCTTTATAAGCAACCTTTTAAGATTGTTTATCTTCCTGGCCCCCTATCTGCGATTCCTTTACCAATTCCAAGCTGTCAGTGTGAATGTGGCCTGTCTAACATTTCTTCATCTAGTTAAACTTCCTCAAGCAGTCTAGCTCGTTGCAGATGAGGTGCATGTTTGGTTCCCCTTCAGCTGTGACATGACTAGAATAAGCTGGCCTGATATAAGCAGTTTCTGTGGAGTGCACCCGGTCTCCTTCTTGGCTGTTTCTTGGAGTCCTAGCTTTAGTTTCTTACCTGGAAATATCAGAAGACACACACTTTGATCATATTCCCCTGTAGGGACAATATATCAGAACAACTGAGTTGAAAGTAGAAAGAGCGATACTTTCCTGATTTAAGCCCATTGGGGGTGGTCTAAATGGGTTCTTTGGAGTACAGTGGGTTAGCACAGCTCCACCAAAATACCCCGGATGACAGTGATGGCCTAATGTGCACCAACATGTATTGTTAAAGGCATTGAGGAAATCCATTGGAGGCATATTTACAAGGACGGAGTTAAAATTATTGCCGCTTTAGCGGCAGGAAACTGCTGCTAAAGCGATAATGGGCTTGATAATAGGCTCTTGAGAATTCCAGAGAATTCAAATAGAAGTCCATGTTCTGGTGTGAACATGGACTTCTTTACGAATTCTCAAGAGCCTATTATCAAGCCCATTATCGCCACTGTAGTGGCAGTTTCCTGCCGCTAAAGCGGCGATAATTTTAACTCCGTCCTTGTAAATATGCCCTTGTAAATATGCCCCCAACAGCGCCCTCATAGTGATAACATGGGGCCATATTATCAAGGCCGGCGTTAGAATTGTTCACGCCAGAACCTGGGCTTCTATGGGAATTCACAAGGGCGTATTATCAAGCCCATTATCGCCAAAGCGGAGATAATTCTAACGCCTTTCTTGATAATATGCCCCATTGTTAATATACTTGTGTATTGTATCTCGTCGAGTAAGTCACTCCTGAAAGTAATTTAAAAACTAGACTTAAAATACTTACTAGAAAGCAACAAAGGCCTCCCGGATTCTCAAAAGCTCCCTTTCCGTTTAACAGAGTCAAAAATGTTTACTCTTCATGGTGAGGGCATTGCTTTGACAAGGCAAAATATTTATTATATAAAAACGCTTTACAATCCTGGTTGGCTTGCTTAAAACAGTACATGCTGCATGCTATCTATTATTAAACGGACCGGTCTCTTCAGCTTCAGAAGAGGTGACCTGCTATGTTACAGTAGCACAGAAAGCGCTGCTATTAGTTCTGCCGCCGAGTCCCATCAAGTCTCCAAGTAGCCATCACTTTAAGGCTTATTGGAAACCACAGAGAATGAATAAATTAGTGGAAAACAAAGCCGATGTATGTTTTCTTTCCTTGTCATCGAACAATGATAAAGTGCAATAATAACACTTTCTGAATTATTCAATTGTATTTAAGAGAAAGGGGTTTCTTCCTGATGCATTTCGTCGTGCTCAAATGAACGCTGTAAACCACAATGTTAATATGTCTTGTGTGCGCATTTCTGAGTGTGGGGTGCTTGTCTCTTGCTTTTTTTGCACTTTCCGCTGCTCAGGATTCAGTAGCCAGCATTTTTTACATTGTTCTGACGATGCGAGAAACCAATAGGCTGAGACTGATAGACGAGGGCAATACAATCGTTGGTAAACAAATTTGAAAGTTAAACAATTATCATTGAACAATTATTCTGCATAGAACTTTGAAATCTTTGTGTTGTTAGTGCTCTTACTCCTAATGGTACTGTTTCTATGTATTAATGTTTTTTTTAAACTATACACGGTTCGATATATTTGACCTTCTATATCGTGGAACCCATTGCAATAATAAATAAATATGTGATACAAACTGTACACATTTGGATTTACAAATGGGGGTGGGGTCACACACTACTCACACACCGGCGGTGTCCCCCCTAAGGACTCTGGTCCATGTAGTAAAGTGTTCGCGATGCATCATCTTTCGATCTTCTGCTATCTTCGCTGTCTTCGCCATCCCTGGACACGTGTTTCGGGGTATCACCCCTCGTCAGCAGGGATAGGCCGTGTACTGGGGTTGCCGATGGCTGCCAATATCTGCCAGGTATAGTACCACTCAGGCGCGTAGGTGCGGGATCCCAGGCTCGTCAGCCCACTGCTCACGGGAGCTTTAAAGTTACAAATGGGGGTGGGGTCGCACACTACTCACACACCGGCGGTGTCGCCCCTAAGGACTCTGGTCAATGTAGTAAAGTGTTCGTGATGCATCATCTTTCGATCTTCTGCTATCTTCGCTGTCTTCACCATCCCTGGACATGTGTTTCGGGGTATCACCCCTCGTCAGCAGGGATAGGCCGTGTACTGGGGTTGCCGATGGCTGCCAATATCTGCCAGGTATAGTACCACTCAGGCGCGTAGGTGCGGGATCCCAGGCTCGTCAGCCCACTGCTCACGGGAGCTTTAAAGTTACAAATGGGGGTGGGGTCGCACACTACTCACACACCGGCATTGTCGCCCCTAATGACTTTGGTCAATGTAGTAAAGTGTTCGCGATGCATCATCTTTCGATCTTCTGCTATCTTCGCTGTCTTCGCCATCCCTGGACACGTGTTTCGGGGTATCACCCCTCGTCAGCAGGGATAGGCCGTGTACTGGGGTTTCCGATGGCTGCCAATATCTGCCAGGTATAGTGCCACTCAGGCGTGTAGGTGCGGGATCCCAGGCTCGTCAGCCCACTGCTCACGGGAGCTTTAAAGTTACAAATGGGGATGGGGTCGCACACTACTCACACACCGGCGGTGTCGCCCCTAAGGACTCTGGTCAATGTAGTAAAGTGTTTGCGATGCATCATCTTTCGATCTTCTGCTATCTTCGCTATCTTCGCCATCCCTGGACATGTGTTTCGGGGTATCACCCCTCGTCAGCAGGGATAGGCTGTGTACTGGGGTTGCCGATGGCTGCCAATATCTGCCAGGTATAGTGCCACTCAGGCGTGTAGGTGCGGGATCCCAGGCTCGTCAGCCCACTGCTCACGGGAGCTTTAAAGTTACAAATGGGGATGGGGTCGCACACTACTCACACACCGGCGGTGTCGCCCCTAAGGACTCTGGTCAATGTAGTAAAGTGTTCGCGATGCATCATCTTTCGATCTTCTGCTATCTTCGCTATCTTCGCCATCCCTGGACATGTGTTTCGGGGTATCACCCCTCGTCAGCAGGGATAGGCTGTGTACTGGGGTTGCCGATGGCTGCCAATATCTGCCAGGTATAGTACCACTCAGGTGCGTAGGTGCGGGATCCCAGGCTCGTCAGCCCACTGCTCACGGGAGCTTTAAAGTTACAAATGGGGGTGGGGTCGAACACTACTCACACACCGGCGGTGTCGCCCCTAAGGACTTTGGTCAATGTAGTAAAGTGTTCGCGATGCATCATCTTTCGGTCTTCTCCTATCTTCGCTGTCTTCGCCATCCCTGTACACGTGTTTCGGGGTATCACCCCTCGTCAGCAGGGATAGGCCGTGTACTGGGGTTGCCGATGGCTGCCAATTTCTTCCAGGTATAGTACCACTCAGGCGCGTAGGTGCGGGATCCCAGGCTAGTCAGCCCACTGCTCACGGGAGCTTTAAAGTTACAAATGGGGGTGGGGTCGCACACTACTCACACGCCGGCGGTGTCGCCCCTAAGGACTCTGGTCAATGTAGTAAAGTGTTCGCGATGCATCATCTTTCGATCTTCTGCTATCTTCGCTGTCTTCGCCATCCCTGGACACGTGTTTCGGGGTATCACCCCTCGTCAGCAGGGATAGGCCGTGTACTGGGGTTGCCGATGGCTGCCAATATCTGCCAGGTATAGTACCACTCAGGCGCGTAGGTGCAGGATCCCAGGCTCGTCAGCCCACTGCTCACGGGAGCTTTAAAGTTACAAGTGGGGGTGGGGTCGCACACTACTCACACTCCTGCGGTGTCGCCCCTAAGGACTCTTGTCAATGTAGTAAAGTGTTCGCGATGCATCATCTTTCGATCTTCTGCTATCTTCGCTGTCTTCGCCATCCCTGGACACATGTTTCGGGGTATCACCCCTCGTCAGCAGGGATAGGCCGTTTACTGGGGTTGCCGATGGCTGCCAATATCTGCCAGGTATAGTACCACTCAGGCGCGTAGGTGCGCGTAGGTGCGCACCTGCGCGCCTTTGTGTGGTACTATACCTGGTAATATTTGGCAGCACGCAGCAACCCCAGAAGATAAGAAGATAGCCTAATCCCTGCTGATGAGGGGTAAATACCCCGAAACACGTGTACAGGGTTGGTGAAGATTTGAAGATACGCGAGAATTCGAAAGAAGATGCATCGCAGAGAACGGTACTACAATTACCATGGTTCTTAGGGGCGGTCCCGCTGGTGTATTAGCAGTGTGTGACCCCATTTTGGTGAATGTTTATGCTCCTTCGAGCTTTGAGCTGACGAGCTCGGGACCCCGCACCTGCGCGCCTTTGTGTGGTACTATACCTGGTAATATTTGGCAGCACACAGCAACCCCAGAAGATAAGAAGATAGCCTAATCCCTGCTGATGAGAGGTAAATACCCCGAAACACTTGTACAGGGATGGCGAAGATTTGAAGATACGCGAGAGTTCGAAAGAAGATGCATCGCAGAGAACGGTACTACAATTACCATGGTCCTTAGGGGCGATCCCGCTGGTGTATTAGCAGTGTGCGACCCCATTTTGGTGAATGTTTTTGCTCCTTCGAGCTTTGAGCTGACGAGCTCGGGACCCCGCACCTGCGCGCCTTTGTGTGGTACTATACCTGGTAATATTTAGCAGCACGCAGCAACCCCAGAAAATAAGAAGATAGCCTAATCCCTACTGATGAGGGGTAAATACCCCGAAACACGTGTACAGGGATGGCGAAGATTTGAAGATACGCGAGAATTCGAAAGAAGATGCATCGCAGAGAACGGTACTACAATTACCATGGTCCTTAGGGGCGATCCCGCTGGTGTATTAGCAGTGTGCGACCCCATTTTGGTGAATGTTTATGCTCCTTCGAGCTTTGAGCTGACGAGCTCGGGACCCCGCACCTGCGCGCCTTTGTGTGGTACTATACTTGGTAATATTTGGCAGCACGCAGCAACCCCAGAAGATAAGAAGATAGCCTAATCCCTGCTGATGAGGGGTAAATACCCCAAAACACGTGTACAGGGATAGCGAAGATTTGAAGATACGCGAGAATTCGAAAGAAGATGCATCGCAGAGAATGGTACTACAATTACCATAGTCCTTAGGGGCGATCCCGCTGGTGTATTAGCAGTGTGTGACCCCATTTTGGTGAATGTTTATGCTCCTTCGAGCTTTGAGCTGACGAGCTCGGGACCCCACACATGCGCGCCTTTTTGTGGTACTATACCTGGTAATATTTGGCAGCACGCAGCAACCCCAAAAGATAAGAAGATAGCTTAATCCCTGCTGATGAGGGGTAAATACCCCAAAACACGTGTACAGGGATGCCGAAGATTTGAAGATACGTGAGAATTCGAAAGAAGATGCATCGCAGAGAACGGTACTACAATTACCATGGTCCTTAGGGGCGATCCCGCTGGTGTATTAGCAGTGTGCGACCCCATTTTGGTGAATGTTTATGCTCCTTCGAGCTGTGAGCTGACGAGCTCGGGACCCCGCACCTGCGCGCCTTTGTGTGGTACTATACCTGGTAATATTTGGCAGCACGCAGCAACCCCAGAAGATAAGAAGATAGCCTAATCCCTGCTGATGAGGGGTAAATACCCCGAAACACGTGTACAGGGATGGCGAAGATTTGAAGATACGCGAGAATTCGAAAGAAGATGAATCGCAGAGAACGGTACTACAATTACCATGGTCCTTAGGGGCGATCCCCCTGTTGTATTAGCAGTGAGCGACCCCATTTTGGTGAATGTTTATGCTCCTTCAAGCTTTGAGCTGACGAGCTCGGGACCCCGCACCTGCGCGCCTTTGTGTGGTACTATACCTGGTAATATTTGGCAGCATGCAGCAACCCCAGAAGATAAGAAGATAGCCTAATCCCTGCTGATGAGGGGTAAATACCCCGAAACACGTGTACAGGGATGGCGAAGATTTGAAGATACGCGAGAATTCGAAAGAAGATGCATCGCAGAGAACAGTACTACAATTACCATGGTCCTTAGGGGCGATCCCGCTGGTGTATTAGCAGTGTGCGACCCCATTTTGGTGAATGTTTATGCTCCTTCGAGCTTTGAGCTGACGAGCTCGGGACCCCGCACCTGCGCGCCTTTGTGTGGTACTATACCTGGTAATATTTAGCAGCACGCAGCAATCCCAGAAAATAAGAAGATAGCCTAATCCCTACTGACGAGGGGTAAATACCCAGAAACACGTGTACAGGGATGGCGAAGATTTGAAGATACGCGAGAATTCGAAAGAAGATGCATCGCAGAGAACGGTACTACAATTACCATGGTCCTTAGGGGCGATCCCGCTGGTGTATTAGCAGTGTGCGACCCCATTTTGGTGAATGTTTATGCTCCTTCGAGCTTTGAGCTGACGAGCTCGGGACCCCGCACCTGCGCGCCTTTGTGTGGTACTATACTTGGTAATATTTGGCAGCACGCAGCAACCCCAGAAGATAAGAAGATAGCCTAATCCCTGCTGATGAGGGGCAAATACCCCAAAACACGTGTACAGGGATAGCGAAGATTTGAAGATACGCGAGAATTCGAAAGAAGATGCATCGCAGAGAATGGTACTACAATTACCATAGTCCTTAGGGGCGATCCCGCTGGTGTATTAGCAGTGTGCGACCCCATTTTGGTGAATGTTTATGCTCCTTCGAGCTTTGAGCTGACGAGCTCGGGACCCCACACCTGCGCGCCTTTGTGTGGTACTATACCTGGTAATATTTGGCAGCACGCAGAAACCCCAGAAGATAAGAAGAAAGCCTAATCCCTGCTGATGAGTGGTAAATACCCCGAAACACGTGTACAGGGATGGCGAAGATTTGAAGATACGCGAGAATTCGAAAGAAGATGCATCGCAGAGAACGGTACTACAATTACCATGGTCCTTAGGGGCGATCCCCCTGTTGTATTAGCAGTGAGCGACC
Organism: Lissotriton helveticus; assembly: GCF_964261635.1. Lineage (NCBI taxonomy): Eukaryota > Metazoa > Chordata > Amphibia > Caudata > Salamandridae > Lissotriton > Lissotriton helveticus. The sequence continues at coordinate 533,337,744 of NC_136067.1, forward strand.
CCATTTTGGTGAATGTTTATGCTCCTTCAAGCTTTGAGCTGACGAGCTCGGGACCCCGCACCTGCGCGCCTTTGTGTGGTACTATACCTGGTAATATTTGGCAGCACGCAGCAACCCCAGAAGGTAAGAAGATAGCCTAATCCCTGCTGATGAGGGGTAAATACCCCGAAACACGTGTACAGGGATGGCGAAGATTTGAAGATACGCGAGAATTCGAAAGAAGATGCATCGCAGAGAACAGTACTACAATTACCATGGTCCTTAGGGGCGATCCCGCTGGTGTATTAGCAGTGTGCGACCCCATTTTGGTGAATGTTTATGCTCCTTCGAGCTTTGACCTGACGAGCTCGGGACCCCGCACCTGCGCGCCTTTGTGTGGTACTATACCTGGTAATATTTGGCAGCACGCAGAAACCCCAGAAGATAAGAAGATAGCCTAATCCCTGCTGATGAGGGGTAAATACCCCGAAACACGTGTACAGGGATGGCGAAGATTTGAAGATACGCGAGAATTCGAAAGAAGATGCATCGCAGAGAACGGTACTACAATTACCATGGTCCTTAGGGGCGATCCCGCTGGTGTATTAGCAGTGTGCGACCCCATTTTGGTGAATGTACACATTTGGAAGTAAGGAACATATTTTGAGACTGAAAAGGAACAATAAACATAATGCAACCAAGTTAAAACCAATCCTAAATAGTTGTATTATTCATGAAGCTTCGGTTTCACAATTCTTACTGTTTTTCACACTTTGATGGAGAACAATGTGTTTATCCGACTCTATTTTTTTATACAGAAAGTACATACGAGTCATACAATATTGCCAGGACAATATCTGTGCAGACTGGTAGGATATAGGTCAGTAAAAAGTCAAACAAACAACATTGCATATATATAGATAAACATATTCAATCGAAAATATATATACATTAGTTATGAAACAAACACACTAATTGGTGTTTTCCATAAAAAAGATGCAAACAAATGTAAACTAATGCCCAACCAACTATTCAAATTAAATGTAAAAAAATAGAAATGATTTTCCAAATAAACTACAGTATACAAGGCCACATAACCACACAACAAAATGCTTCCTGAATAAAAAATACAGCAAGACAGGGTCCCTGTGCTGGACTGCATCTCTACAAAAGAAGATATCAGTACTTGAAACAATCACCAAATAACATAAACAAAGTAAGTTCGACAAGAAATGATAGCTTATATAATTAATTATAAACTAAAACCACCATAAGATAGCACATAAATAAAAATATGCTACAAATTCATTTCTCTAACATACATTTCAAGAAGTAAAAAATAATCTAAGGAAAAGAAAATGAAGACACAGACACAAAAACATCCAAGATACGAAAAGGTGCACCTGGAAAGTAAGAATTGTAACTAAAGCACGGTGCTAACATTACAATTAAAAAAACAATTTTAACATGATTAAAAATGACCTAAAACTACCAGTTTCCAAACTAAAATTTAATTTATAATATGAACTGACACAACTAAAAAATCCATTCCTTTCTTCGGCTGCAACAAACGAAAACTGTGCCATCAACAACATTAAACATGCCTGCAAATCAAAAATATACAAATATATTGAAGTAAAAATAAAATACAGAACTAAAGTACAAATATGCTGCTGCATCGTAAAAAAGTTAAATAAATATCATAATAAGCATTTGTATTAAATATTAAAATAATTGAAATTGTTTTTTTAAACTCAAATATCTACCCAGTATGTGTCAGAAACAGCAACAGAGGTCATGATGCTAGGACATAATGCACCCTCCTCGTTGGAGGGATGGTGGCCGAATGCTCTGGGCCAGCCCCCCTCAAAGGAGAGACTTAAGAGTCTGGGAGTATGGCTGGACCCAGCGCTTAATTTTTTGGTGCAAGCTCAGAAGGTAGCAGCTACTTGCTACGCCCTGATGAGATCACTCAGGAAAATTATTGGGCTACTTCAGTTCGAAGCGAGTCGAATACTAGTACAGGCCTTGATTTTAACTCGCCTTGACTACTCCAATGCAGTCTACCTAGGGGCCCCACAGGGGACACTTAGGGTCCTACAGACTATACAGAATTGTGCAGCCCGGATGCTATTACACATCACACGAAGAACTTCAGCCAAACCAACGCTCCAGCAATTACACTGGCTGCCAATACAACAAAGGATTGAATTTAAGGCTATGACCATCATTCACAAAGCCCTGACCAAGACAGGACCTGATTTCATTCAACCTTTATTCCGCCCCTATCAAACTAGCAGGACCCTTAGATCCAGTAACAAGAATTTACTGACAGTCCCTAGGATAAGGAGAAGCCGTATGGGCAGCAGGCGTTTTGCTGTACAGTCGGCAAAACGTTGGAACAGCCTGCCCGATGTTATCCGGCTGGAGGAGAACCATCTCAGGTTTAGGAATATGCTGAAAACATTTTTATTCCCCTAAATCATCGGGGATGAATGGACCACTGAAGCGCTGGGATGCCTCCGGGTAACCATGCGCTATACAAATGTGTAGTCATTCATTCATTCACATACTTCAAACCACAAATAAGGGAGCTGGTATTAAGTTATAGAGGAAATACTTACAGTAAGGAAAGCACCAACACAAGGAAAATGCACACCATATTATTCTAATGCATGCTACAGCATGGCTACCACTAAAAATGAAATAGTAGAAAGTGCAAGAGAACAGACACAGATCCCTAATATTACAGAAATAGAAGTGATGAATATTTCACTGATCCAAACATAAAAGAGTAACATTCTTATTATGGGACAACCACAATACAGATACAAGTATTGTACTTTATGCTACTAATAAAAATGTACTAACCTTAACACAATGAAACACATAAATTAAGGATGACAATCTAATTTGTGTCATCCACCATCCAGGCAAAAATACCCAACACAAAGGGCCTGATTATGAGTTCAGTGGTCCATAGGCCTGCTGAACCTGTGATGGTGGTCCAACATCCGCCGCACTGGGGAACCGCCCGCAGTATTACGACTGCAGCAGTCAGACCGCCACAGGACCGCTGTGACCGCCAGGGATCCAGAGTTCTGCAGTGTTCGTGCAGCTGTCAGAGGCAGAAATATGCTGGTGGTGCTGCAGTGGCACAGCCAAGCATATTTCGAGTTGCCCCACCATCACCCTTTTCATTGCAGTGAGCCCACAATGAAAAGGGTGGTGTGAGGCAACTAAAGGGGCCCTAAGAAGGCCCCTGCTCCCTGACGGTCCAAGGGCTACATGCGAGAGAGGCCACATGTAGTGCCCCCCTTACTTTGCATCCCCAGTTCCTGCACGGTGAGGCATGTATGTCACACTTCACAGGAAGGTGCAGTCGGCTCTCTGAGAGTGGCAGTCTGCATGTTATGCTCTTTTACGAGCCTAACAGACAGCTGCTGTCAAACCACTGCAAGACCTCCGGCAAACCCTGGATTGAAGTCCTAATCTGGCAGACCGTCACAACATGAGTTTGGTGGTCCTACAGCAGTTTGCACATTGCTCCGTCCACTGTAGGACCACCAAACTCATAATCGTCCCAAGAGTCAATTGCGCAATACAAACATCCCGGTAATGTATGAACTGTTACCTATCAAACAAAGAGCAACATACAATGAAATGTTAATGCATACCAAACAACAGACTAAAAACTATAACCTACAAAAATATATTAGAATTTCAATTGAATTAGCAATGATTTCAATTAAACTTACAATCTACACACACACACACACAAACTGCAATTCAGGGGTACTACTATCAGTATAAGCAGATCATGTGGAGGCACCTCCAGAAATCCACTTGGAAAAGAAAATGTGCCCCCTTTTTTTAGCTCCACCCAGACCAATCCCCCACCCACCCTCCCTAGTACAATTGGGGAGAACACCCCACTAACCTTGCTGCCGCTGGAAAGGAAACTCTGAGAAGCAGCAGCTGAGAGGCTACAACCGAAACCCTTGCCAAAAAAAAGAAGAAAAGAGGGAAAAAAAAGGAGAATAATATAAAATATCAGAATACCACTAATGAAGTGGCATAATAGAAACCTATCATATATCAGAGATCAGCGAGTATTCGATGCACTTTTTTAATTATTCCAACTATCAAAAGTACATTCTATTGGTATCTAGTAGGGTCCCCTTCTGTGCCCCCTTCTATACCTAATATTCCTAGACATTACTCCTCCTTTGTTTTTGTTTTTTGATATTACCTAATCATAAGCTAAACTTGGAGAGTGCAGTCTTGGCTTCTTTTAAATCAGTGAAAAAATGAGATTGACCAGCCTTGATGACTTTAAGACGAGCAGGTTCTTGCAAGTATACCTCACAACTAATAGATTTGAAAGAGTCAATCATCTGGCGAAGCTTCCACCTTCTATCCATCGTACTTTTGCTCAAGTCAGATCGGACAAAAAATGTAATATTTTTGACTGTAACAGGATTATTTGGTCTAGCTTTTAATGAGACGGCCTGTCTCAATAGATAGTTCCCCAAATAGATCAGAAGGGGATGTGGAAACTTGCTGTTCTTGTCTCTTTGGAAAATGGGCAGTCTATGAACTCTCTGCAACTGCGAGTCCCAGTCCCAGTCCGAGAGATCTATGAAGGCCTTTTGAAACAGTTTGACGACATAAGCCCGGGGATCTGAGCCTTCAGATCCCTCCGGAATACCAAAGAGTCGTAGATTTTGCCGTCTTTGACGGTTTTCCATGTCCTCAAGCTTAATTTCGAGATTTGAGATTTGCGCCGCATGTTGGTTGGTGAGAGATTCAGTACGCATAGTCCCTTCCTCTACTTCGACCACTCTTTGTTTCAGGTCCTCAATCTCATGTGTGACATCCCCTAATTTTCTAGAGACCTCCATCAGAGAATTCTGTAACATGTTGTTGTCTTCTCTGAGCTGGAGAAAATGCTGCAGTGCTTCAAGCTTATGATCAGTAAGTGTCTTTAGAATAAGGTCAACAGAAGTCTCCTATATTTTTCGGGAGTGCCCCTGATACAGATACAGAGGGATCGCAAGAAGTTGAGGGATCAGGAGCTAGAGAGACCTCGAAAAGAGGGGATTGACAGGTTGCTTCGACGCACTTTGAAGTATCAACTACAGATTTAGTGACCAGTTCGAAAGTTTGCTCCCTTCGATTTGGTGCCGACTCTACTTGAGCAAGGGTCGGGGATTCCACAGCACTCACAGCTGATTGGACTGCTTCTCTTTGATTGGTATCTTCAATTGTGCTGGTGCCAGATAAATGCAAGGCCAATGACTTAACTCCCCCCCTGCTTGCATCCATTTACGAAGGGAGCTTTCGTCTCTAATCAGTGTTGCACGCAAATTAACAGAGGAAATAGCGATATTGCCTTTCTTGAGTCTATTCTTGACTTTAGCTTTCCCCTTCCTACGTCCAAGAGGTTTACCAGTGCCCATGGTGTCGTTACTTATATCATCTTCATAGTCATCAGGTTCCTCTTCATTTTCCACAATAGGGCTTTCTTCTGCAGATTCTGCAGATTCTATGGTTACTGTAGCTTCTGCCCCTATGGTTACTGTAGCTTCTGCCCCTTCCATATTTAGAGTACCAAGTTCCGGTGTATTAGCTATTTCAAGATGTCGCTCGTCATCTCGTCCTGAAGACGGCGAATGTATCTCGTCATTTGCCCCATTATTAGCAATTAGAGTATCACCATTATCTTACTCACCAATGTTGAATACGTCCTTATCTCCTACCGGCCCCGTATAGCTCTTTTCCCCCTTTTCAGCGGCCAAACAGTCCCCAGTACCTGTATCCATCTCAGCTCCTGCGCTATTACTTTTAATCTCGGGCGATGTATCATTGAGCGATTCAGAAATGAGCCCTACTTGCCTCAGGCTGTTCTTTGCCGCTGTAGCTGTACTTTCTACTGAATCTGCTAAGTTGATTACGTTATTGCAAGGAATGTCTTTGTCAGATACAGTGTTGCAGTCCCTCGAGGCAGGTTGGTTACTGGGGTCAAGGCTAGGGTTTGTGCCGGTAAAAAGCGGAGCACGGATCAGTGGTTTACCTGCTTGCTGCATCGTCTTCCCAGCGGCCGTTGTAAGAGTATTAGTAGCACTCATAGAGGTTGGCGTCTGTGCTGATGTTTCAGAGCTGGCTCCCTTTCCTGCACGGGTAACTCTGGCCATGACCTTTGGCTCCATCTTCATTTGAGGTGCGGTTTCTAGCAACAGCTGGTAAAGCGGGTCAGAGTGTATCGGCTGCACCAGTTCCCCCGACACGGCTCCGGCTCCGTCCTCGAATGAAACCAGAAGAGGAGTAAGAGCCGCCCAGCGGACGGTTTCTGCAGAACAACAGAAAGCTCGGACTCCGCGCGCCCAGAGCGGTCAGACGCCCAGGAAACGAAGCATCCGGCAGCAGCTTCCAGCCCACTTCGCAATCACGGGTATGTAAAGTTTTTCTCCTTAGCAGTCGGGAAGGAGTATCACTCTATCCCATGTTATCTGATGTTAGCAAAAGTTCTCTCCATAAATCCGAAAAACTTGTAGTGGCAGAGAAACGGGAGCCTCACAAAACGCTGCTGCTCCGAGGCGGTGGCAACCCGCTATCTTGGTTCTCCCGCCTCATTGCTCGAGATATAGTTTGGAAGCGAAGACAAAATGCAATCATTACTTCATATAATGAATTAAAACAGAGGGATATATAGCACTGTGTTATTGGTTACACTTTAGAAAATGGTTTTTCTTAGATGTTTAAGTTGGAATGTAGCCGGCCTCAATAGTAAAAATAAACGCAGATTGGTTCAAGACGAGCTTAATATGTACAAACCCCATCCTGTGCTGCTTACAGAAACTCATATTGGTGTTAAAGATAAAAAACTGCTAGGTCAATTGGGGTATGATCTTATTATTTGTTCTACTTTGAGCGCTTCTATACGGGGGTCGCAATACTGAAATGTAAACATTTGAATTTAGAAATTACTAGGACTATGGCTGACCCAAAGGGCAGATGGGCCATTATTCAGGTAGAACTGGAGCATTCTAAATATGTATTCGGTGTGGTTTACGGCCCTAATATTGATGAACCATCTATGTATGATAGATTAACTATTGAATTATTAGATTGGGAAGGTGAACTACTCGTTATGGGCGATTTTAACTGTGTGATGAACTATCATTTAGACACCACTTGGCGTCATGCTCTAGTACGGATGTGTAAAGTTAGAGCTGCGATATTAGAACTAAGTCATATACATAACTTGAAAGATGCTTGGCGTACCATACATCCCAACGTTGCCGGGTTCACATACTACTCCGCACCTCATAAACTATGCTCCCGAATTGATATGGTTTGGGCGGCTGACAGAATCATGAATAACTGTACAATAGAACTATGTCCTAGAGTGACGTCCGATCACAATCCTATACTGATAGAAATTAATATACCCACTAAAAAATAGGAGTTCAGACAAATCACTTTCCCGAGATATCTCTTTTCAGATACAACTTTTACTGCCCAGCTAAAGCTACACATTACCGAATTTGTAGAGATCAATTTAAACTCTGTGGCAGTAATACACGTTTGGGATGCTTGTAAAGCTAGCATCAGGGGTTTCGCACAACAATATGTCTTACGGATAAATTCAGAAAGACAGAAAGAGATTAAAACGTTGACTTCTAACCTTATATCTTTGGAAAATCAGCTAATACAAGCACTCCAGCAAGAAACACCTAATGCCGATCAGATAAAGATGGATTTGATTAACCTGAAGCTTGTTAGTAAAAAGATCATGATTGAAAGACATAGTCAGAAACTGTATCAGTATCATCTTTCGCAGTATGAAAGTGGGGACAAAATAGGAAAATTATTAGCATACAAAGTCGCTGACAAGAAAGCCAAAACTACAATCAAAGTTATTAAAGATGTCAAGGCGGTCTGTCACATTCAATCGGAAGATATATTAGATCAGTTTGTTAGCTATTACACTAGGCTATACACACCTGAGAACTCCTCTTCCAGTGATCATATCTTTTCTTACATTAATAAAAATGTGGCCAATCAAAATGACGGTGAGAGGCTTAATCAATTGGAGGACGACATCTCCATCACGGAGATAAGATCAGCAATAGTTTCTCTTCCGTCCGGTAAAGAGGCTGGGGAAGACTCACTCCCAATCGAACTTTATAAAATATGTATTCAGGAACTAGTTCCCCTTTTTAGTTTAGTTATCAATTCCCCTAGGGAAACAGGGAAAGCTCCAACTTCATGGAACATGGCTAAAATTGTATTCTTTCTGAAAAAACAGAAACCAGCCAACGACTGTGGGTCCTACAGCCCATTTCTTTAATAAACGCCGATGCCAAGGCTTTTGCCAAGATATTGGCCACTCGGCTAGCTCCCCATATGTCAGAGCTGGTTAACACCCAACAGCATGGGTTTGTTACAGGGAGAGACACAACGACCCATGTCAACATGGCTATTACTGCCTTCGATGTTGCTTCTACTGAGCTCTCCCCACTCGGTATGATAATGCTTGACGCGGAGAAAGCGTTCAACCGAGTGGGGTGGTAGTACTTGTGGGCTATTCTTAGGGCATTCGGCTTTCAAAGTGACTACATTGGCTGGATCAGATCCCTGTATGACCAACCTACAGCTAAGATAAGTTATGCAGGTATGGATTCTACCAAATTTTGAATAGCAAGAGGAACCCGGCAGGGGTGTCCTCTCTCACCCCTGCTGTTTGCTCTCTCTTTAGAACCATTTTTAAATGCACTCCTGACTCAAGCAAACATTATTCCTTTTCAATTCGGCAGACATGTTCTAAAAATAACAGCATATGCGGACGATATAGCCATCTTCACAACTGATGTAGCTAAATCATTACCTGTGATCACTAGAGAATCAGAAGAATTTGGAAAGGTCTCGGGGTATAAATTGAATCTAAATAAGACGCAAATCATAGTCAATTATAAAACACTGACCCCAGTCCTTGGCATCTGTAACAACACTACGTATCTTGGAATAAAAATGTCAGCTTATCTTGGGGATCTAATCGCTCTTAATTACAGTCCACCTCTGAAAGAAGTGGCGTTGTCTTTTAAAAAATGGCACAAAATCCCGCTGAGCCTTGTTGGCCGGATTAACTTAATTAAAATGAAAACTGTCCCCAAATTTCTTTACTTATTTAGATGCATCCCCCTTCGACTTAACAGCGTTTATTTCAAAAGACTTGATGGGTTATGCAGCAGTTACATATGGGGCTATAAGAAAGCTCGCAGATCAATTCAATCACTGAAACTTTCCATTGAGAAAGGCGGATTGAAGTTCCCTGATTTTAAACTATATTTTTTGCTACTTTTTTTTCTCGTCTTCGAAGTTTGCTCACCACCAAATTGCCTCAATTTTTTTTCTATGAATTTATGTTAGGCTCTGACAACAGCTATTTTTTATTAAGGGTCCATGATCCCTATTTTTTCAAGCGGGTTACATTTAAGACTGCTAGAGAAATTATCGCCATCTGGAACACTATTATGAATTATGGGAAATTCTCTTTCTTTCACTCAGACTTACCTCTATGGGATAACCCAGGTCTCCCTGGAATTTTTTCAGATGGGGCAGGGACTTCCTGGGCTAGATGTGGGGTTCGTAAATTAGTAGACCTTTTCGGACATAAGGGCTTCTTAGGTTTTACTTTATTAAAAACTACATAGAAACTGGATGATGGCATGTACTTTAAATAAATACAAATAAGGGACTTTCTAGTCCAGAAAATGAAAATTTAGGAAGTTGGCTAATCAGAGATCTTAAATTGTTTATACTCTGACAAAAACTAAATCAATTATTAGTAAGGGGTGCGCATGTCTAAATAATTTAAAATTGGACGGTTGTGGCAAACTTGCTATTAAATGGACCAATAGGATGGGTATAAATATAACACCAAACCAAATTTTGGGATCTTTACATCAAATCAATTATGTGGTTCAGTCCTCTAGCTTAAGACTACAACACTATAGAACTATATGCCAACTTTACTATACCCCGCAAAGAATATCTAGTTGGGCAGGCAATAATGATGTCAGCAGCCGCATGAAGTGTGCTAAATGCGATTTACATGCCGCCGACCTAGTGCACATGTTTTTCTCATGTCCCTCTTTGGCTGAGTTTTGGAAAAAAATAGAAGACATACTTTCCCACAAACAAATAACCAGTCCGAAATTCACTGCACAGTTGAGTTTACTTGACTTGCAGGATACAAGTAGCATATTTAAAGACCTCATTACCATCTTAATTGCTTGTGCGCGACCGGTCATAGCCAGGGCATGGATCTCTCCCAATCCCCCGCATATCTCGGAATGGTGGGCTTTATGTAAGGAGGTTCAGATGATGGAACTTTCACTAGCAAAACTAAGGGGACATCAATCTCTAAGGAAAAGAGAGAACATTTGGAGATCTTTTATGTGATAATATTTGTATGTATGTTTCTCATGCGATGATAAATAAAAACATTTAAAAAAAAAAAAAAAGGAAAAGAGAATAAAGTGATACCGGCGACGAGTTAGGCTGCTTAACTTTCACTCAGCGCTAGCCTCTTTGTGTGAATGTTCAATGTAAATTTTATTGCGGTGTGAATTTTGACACTTGCTGTGTTTTAAATTGTTCTAATTACTTACCTGCTGCCTCTCTTGCTCCTGATCCCGTTCCGCCGCGGCTGTGTGCCGATCGAGCGGAGGGTCAATTAGCGAGCAACACGCCCTACTCCACTTCCTGCCTGCCACGCTGCTGACGCAGGTCAGCGTGCTAGTTGCTGCATCGCCCCAGGCTATTTAAGATGGCAATCTGGTGGAAGCGCAGCGGACGAGCGCAGCGGGCACGCCGAGTTCGCGCCGAAGTTGCGCCAAAGTTAAGCCCGTCTGCGCCCGTCCGCGGCCGGCAGCGTCCAGTGGCCTGCCATTATGTCCATCGCATAATGTACTCCTCTAAGGACCTCTTTGCCCTTCAATGCCCTGGCTCACTCCAGCCCTGTGTTATTGGTGCCGCGCGGTACTGCGGCATTCTGATCTCTCAGGGCCCCTTACCAGTGCCACATGATCAGGTTATACCTATTAACCATAATGACACCCCCATTACCCCACTAGTTGCTAGGCCATTTGCATTACCCTCTATGTCAATAGTTTATCTTAATACCCGCTCGCTGGTGAAGCACCAGCTCGAAATATTTCAGATGTTGGAAGATAACAGAGTAGACATTCTTCTCCTTTCGGAGACTTGGTTAACTGACAACTCTACCCCTGATAAACTCGCCGTCGTTCCTACTGGCTATTATATTCTACAGTCCAATAGGGCAGTTGGTAGAGCAGGCAGGGGGGTTGCAGCTATTATTCGCTCCCAACATAGGTTTACCATCCTGGAAACAATCACTCTCCCTAAAACTGATACTCTCACTTTGAAATTTATTTCTCCTAGGTCCTCTTTTATTTGTGTTCTTGTCTACAGACCCCCTGATTATATGCCCCTTTTTTCCCAACAGTTCGGCGATCTTATATCTCGGCTAGTTATTAACTCCGCCAAAATTCTCATCATTGGCAACTTCAATTACTGGCCGTTGGATCTCCGTGAAAGTAGTCTTTCTGAAGAATTCACGGATCTCCTAGCTGGCCTGAATTGTAATTCGCACATTACAATGGCAACTCATAGCAAGGGTCATACCCTCGATCAGGTTTGGACAGCCAATCTTGATATCTCCCTTCCTTTAGTATCCTCTTGGTCTGACCATTTTTTTATTTCCTTTTCCCTGAAGCTTTTTTTACCCTGTCACCCTCCACTTGCTACTAATTTTGTTGCACGTAATTGGAAGCGGGCTATTCTCACTAAATTCCACTCTATTTTAGCCACGTCAGCCCCCAGTGACACGGCCTTGACATCTGCTCAGGCTGAGACCCTTGACCAGTGGTTGGCGCATGCAAGTGATGTAGTGGCCCCACTAAGAATCATTAGAACTAAATGTCCCCATGACGCTCAGCGGTGGTTCACGGACCAACTTAAATTGGATAAACTGACCCTCTGACAAGCTGAGCACCATTGGAGGCACAACTATGATCCACTATTAAAAACCGTATATGTCGACCTATTAAAACTCTAGAAAAAATCTATTCTCCTGGCCAAAACCTCCTACTTTTCTCAGAAAATCCAGAATTCTACATCTAAGACCAAGGACATTTTCTCAATTGTGGAGGAACTCACCCTGCCTGACCGTGTCACTGTCCAACCTCAACCTACACAAGCCCTTTGTGATTCTCTAAATTCATTTTTTATTGATAAAATCACTACTATTAAAAACAATATCCCTCTTCCCTCTCCATCTTCCTCTTTTTTGTTACCCCCTATAAACCCCTGCCGTTTTAATGTGTTCCCTCCCATTTCCCCGACCGAGTTTACTTTTCTGCTACATTCGGTAAGCTCTGGCTCCCCCAATGATTGCTGCCCCCCTCAAATCCTGAAAGCCGCCTTTTTGGCATGCCCTGATCCCCCGCTGGCACTTCTTAACAACTCGCTTGCCACAGGCTCTGTCCCTGATGCTTTCAAACAGGCGGTTGTAGTCCCTATCCTTAAAAAGCCTGGTGCTGATCCTGCTGTCCTGAGTAACTATCGGCCGATCTCCCTTCTCTCCTATTTGGGGAAAATGTTGGAGACCTATGTTACCCGCTGCCTCAGTGCATTCATTGAGGGGTCCTCCTTCTTAGATGACCAGCAAGCCGGTTTTAGACCGGCACATTCCACGGAAGCTGTCATCGTGGCCGTAATGGATGTCCTGAGGCAAGGCGCCGACAAGAACTTGGACCAGGCACTTGTTCTATTAGACCTGTCGGCTGCCTTTGACACGGTCAATCATGCTATTTTGATCGACCGTGTTCATAACGCAGGCATTCAGGGCATGGCTTTAACTTGGATCAGTTCTTTCTTGCACCAGCGCTCTCAGTCTGTTCATCTGTCCACTTTTTCAGCTCCTTACTCTTCTCTCTCCTGTGGTGTCCCTCAGGGTTCGGCCCGTTCGCCCCTTTTATTTAATCTTTATATTCAACCACTTATAGTTTCCCTCCGCCACACCCCGGTTACTATTTTTAATTATGCGGACGATTTACAGTTGATTTTTCCTATTGATTCCTCTCCTTCTTCCTGTGTTAATTTCCAATCCACCATGCTTGCCATCTCTGAGTGGATGCATTTTAGCCAGCTGAAGCTTAATACCAACAAGACGGAGTTAGTTTTGACAGGAGGGTCACTCAACTGCTGGAGATCTAGTTTTTGGCCCCCCTCTCTCGCCCCTCCACCTTGCCCGGTCAATTCGGTGAAGAGCCTCGGTGTAATTATATCTAGCGACTTATCTATGAGGCCTCAAATCAATGCAGTAACATCTTCCTGCTTTTTCCATCTGCGCAGGATCTGCAAAATCCGTAGGTTTCTTACTACTGAGGCTCTCATACTCGTCATCATGGCTCTTGTCACTTCCCGCATTGACTATGCTAACTCCCTCTACGTTGGGATTCCTGCTTATCATCTTCATCGGCTTCAGCTGGTACAAAATAAGGCGGCCAGACTGGTCTTTCAACAGCCCAAATACCAACACGTCTCGCCCCTTTTGAGGAGCTTGCACTGGCTCCCAGTGGCTTCTCGCTGCATTTTCAAATTGGGCTGTACTGTTTTTAAGGCTCTTCTTGCCTCTACCCCTGCCTTCACTTCTTCCAGCCTTAAGCGCTACACTTCTTCAAGAAATCTTCGGTCCACTACCCACAACCTCCTAATTATTCTCGGGTATAAACGCAAAAAGCATGGAGGTTCGTGCTTTTCTTTTCTAGCCCCTTCATGTTGGAACTCCCTCCCAACCCCACTTCGACTCTGTCCCAATTAAACCTGCTTTCGCAAACTTTTCAAAACTCACCTTTTTCAACTAGTCTATGTGTAATTCAGCTGTCTGGCCTGTCCGCTACTGTCTATGAGCGCCATGAAACTGTCCGGTGACCGTGTTGGGAAAAAATGATTTTAACATAACATAACATAACAGAATGTGAAACTACCCTAGAATTTGCACACTTGAGGCCTGATTACAATGCCGTAGGAAACTTCTCTGACGCTTGGTTGAAGCCATTCCTATTGCATCGTAATTGGCTCCTTGGATTCCTTTCCGAACGACCCATTTTGATGGGGCCTGTCGGAAAGGAATCCAAACCAGATTTCTGAATGGCCTCTGACGGGCTCTGAGAGCTATTTGGAAAGCCTCCAGTAATCCCTTGGGCGGCTCTTTCCGGCCATGGGATTACAATAGAAAATTTCCGCAGCCTTTGTGTGCCGGCCTTTCTGGCACAGAAAGGCTATGGGAATCTGACTTTAGTGGCCCCCAGCAGGGCCCCCATGAGTGTAAGGCCTCTGGATGGCAGACTGGGGGCACCTGTGGTGCCCCCCTGTAGACCTCTGCACCCCGTGGCAGGCACCTTGAGATGCCTGCCACGGGGTGCAGGGATGAATTACACTTCAGCTCTTTATAATGAGAGCATGCATTCCAGTCGGAATGCATGCTCACATCGTAAAGAATAGGAGTGCGAATGAACAGTGTTCGGTCGCATCCTAATTGCTGTATTGGTGCCGACGACAGGAGGTCGTTCGGCCCCAGTTCCAAAACAATGTCAGCCGGACTTAGGTTTGTTCGACATTGTAATCAGGCCCTAAATAGAAAAATTCAAAGCTTTAGCAAATTTCCCTGTATCAGAAATCAATTAAAAAAATACATTCTTATTTCTTCCCCCATTTACAAAAGCATTAAACAAATTAGCCCCACAAATAGATTTTTTAGAAGATTCTTGGGCAGGTGTCTGTACCAAATAGGCCACAGACACCAACACAAGTATCACATTCCATGGAGGAATCTCTACAACAGCACAATGTTTGAAGAAGCAAAGACAAATAATGCAGTGGAAGGTTGACGAAATTCCTTCTATGGAACACTTAGAAGAATCTACTCTACACTCTACAGATTCCTAGAAATACTTAAAAAAGAACAAGACATCAGGAACTAATTATGGAACATTATCTAATGCAAGTCAAAAATATTCAAATAAACAAAACAACTGCGTAAACTCCTAGCATGCAAAGTAAGAGTCTTTGCTAACAACCAAGGACGATTATATTTAGACTCAATAGTAAGACCCACATTAAACAAAACACCATTCAACCTCCTAAAACACTGAACACGCACATGTTACTGATATTTTTTTTATTTCTAAATACTACTAAACAAAATGTAAAACACAAATCTGAGTAAATATAAAATTAGAAAAGAAAAACTAAGGTTGATAATTAAAATTACTATATTAAAGAAATAAATAGTCAAACCAAAATTATCACCACTCTCTTAAATAATCAAACATTTTTCCGTTACTTATACAATTATCCTAATACCAGAAAAATAACACCTATACATACCCATAAAAAATCAACATACTAACAATACCCACTCCAAAGCATAAATAAAATAAAATAACATTGATGTTTTCGTAACTGAAGTAGCTGAAATTTACTAAATACGATCCCAAAAAATCATTTAAAAAAGAGGCCAACAAGTGCAACAATAAACCAAAGAAAAAGGAAACATCAAATACAACTCCAATAATCTAAGGAATCCATTTTAAGCCAAAAATAGGAAAAAATAAATAAATGCTCTAGGAAAAGCAAAGAAATCAATGAAAAATAAAAAATAATGTTGGTTAGAAATAATATTTTTCCTTAAAAAAAAAATAAAACAACCTGGTGTTGTTTTATTTAACCTGCAAAGTAAAAACATACAAAATATATCAAAACAACAATTGCATTCCTAATAGAAAGCACAGCGAGGTAAAAAAAACAACTTTGTTAAATAAATAGTAATTGCATATGAAATACATATCATATAACATTTTACAGGCCCGACACATCAACAATTATGGCTATGCTAAAAGTTAGTCGCAAAGGGGGTAATCAAGGTGTTCTAACCCCAGTGAAGGGGCACTATCCGGGTGGACGTTGCAGTGTTTACTACTTCACTCAAGTCACAAAAACAATTACATTTAACAATAACGCTACATGAGGGGCGTGACCAACCACTGGAGAAGAAGGCGACTTCATAAAGTGGCTCTGTAACCCAGTCTTCTACCCGCTCACCATCCGTACATTCATCTGATATCCAGTAGCGAACCCACAAGCTTGTAGGGTTTGCAGACAATCGGAGACTCTGCTGACTAGCATATTGCAGTGGACTGCAGGCATTGTGTGCACCAGCCGAGGTGAGGCCTGCGGGGTGAGAAAAAGCGCAGGCCTAGGTTGAGGGAGAGACGTGTTGTGTGAATATCTCTGGAGCCAAAGTACGCAGTGTAGTTTGACCCTGAGGGAGGGGCTCCCGGCCCCCGAGAACTGCTGGTGTGCTCCCTTGGTGAGACAGGGATGAGGTGTCTCTGGCTCTTCTCTTGACTCAATGGGCATCAAGAGGAAGAATCAATCTTGCCAGCAAAATTGGGAATTAAGGACGAGGGCAAGGCATGTTTTTTTGAGGCACCGGAAGTGGCTGGGAATGGCTTGAGGGATGGCAAACAGTTGGTGGCCCTCATTCTAGGGTGCGCCGTGAAAATGAAGAGGGGGGATTGTTGGAGCCTGTTGGACACCCCGCAGCAGACACTGTGTGAAGGGAGGAGCTCTCTATAATTCACCAGGAGGACTAAGACCAATTGGGTCATGATGTGAAACATCCTTTCTTTGAAGCGCCTAAGATGTATTAGTATCTCACTATGCTAGAATCTCAGTAAGAGGACCTGAGACCTCCGTGGTGGGGTGTGGGTCTGCACTGCATGCACTACACATTGCCCGTGATGCCTTTTAGTGATTGTTGCCTCATGGATCTGAAACCTGTCCACTCACTCCTGTTGTATTAATATCCCAACTTATTCAGTTGTGCAACGGTGCGACTTCTATGTGGTAGAGGGTTGGGTATGCAGAAGATCCATGGCTCCAGAGTCTTCTCTGTGGGGATGGGACGATAGGCGCTCTGCTGAGTTGGGGGATCGGTTCATCAAGCAGGGATGCGGGGAGGGGCATTTGTTCCAAGGGGGGGCATTAGAGGGCTGGAGTTACATAATGTGGACAAGGACACCAAGACTAATACACCCTGTGGCGTAGGGGTTTAGGTCTGCCCAAAATTAGGGGAGCATAACACAACTATATAGTCTCACTGACCAATAGGAATATCCCTGAAATTCGCCTAATGATGTGGTATGTGAATGGTCTGGGAGATAAAATCAAACGTTGGAATAGTGCTCCAATTTTTGAAGAAGCACTCCACGGACGTTACCCTCTCGCAACAAACCCACCTTATTGGCAATGCCTGTAGAGCTCTAGAATGCTGGTGGTACACAACGGTGGTACATGTGGGTTACACCTCTGGATCTAGGGGATACGCCTCAAGAAAAGGTTTTCCCTCACTGTAGTTAAGACATAGTTGAACAAGACAGGTATATATGCATCCCTCTCGGGCATATGGGAGGGGGAAACGATCAACATCCTCTCAGTGTATGTTCCACTGGTTCTACATGGGGCAATGTTAAATGACTTAGGAGTCATTACACTGGAATTTCCAATGTGGTGGTTCTTATTGGGGGGAGATTTCAATATGACACCATGTGTCACTATAGACTAACTGACACCTCGAAGGTCACACACTGCGCAGACTCGCTTAGCAGAATTCTTCTGTGCCCTGGGCCTGATTGATATTTATAGAATGCCTAATCCTACCAAGCAGGACTTTACCTTCCACTCTGGGGAGCACGGCAGTCTCTCACAAATTGACACCCTTATATCGTTACCAACTCACCTTCCCTTTTTAGGGATGTACAACACTTGGCACAGGGAATCTCAGATCTTTCCCCACTTTGGGCATGATGTACCCTAGGCAGGCCACAGATCAATAACACAATCAGCATCAATCCCTTGTATAGTAAAATACAAGCGATTAGGAAGGGACTCGTTAGAGCAACAAAAACACTCAGTATTCTCGGTCGGTTACACTTTGAGAGGCATTTAAAATGGTGATAAGGGGCAAGCCCTCTCTTCAATATTGGGGCACAAACGAGCAAGAGGGTGGTGTTAGAATGCAATATTTTAGACTTAGCAACACAACTGATAGGACAGGAGGATGATTATGTGTGACACACCTTGAGCCTCAAACAGCAAGAATAAACAGACCAGAGGACAGAATCGCCTAAAGCCGCAAACAAGATGACCCAGCACCGGGTGTATGAGCAGGGAGACAAACCAGGGAAACTCCTTGCGTGACTTGACAAATGAGAAAGGGCAAGCCAGTGGGCTGAAGCTATACGCTCAGAGGACGGAGAGTGGCTCAGAGACACCCTAGCAATTGCAGACGCATTTGCTGCCTATTATGCCCATATTTATAATACAGAGACTAGGACCACCTAACAAGACTCCCTTCAGCTCCTTAGAGATAGACCCCTCCTTTCTCTTACACCTGAAGATGTACAGCTCCTGGAAAACAAGCTTACAAAAGCGGAAGTGACACAAGCAATCAAAGCTAGGAATTCAAACAAGGTACTAAAACCCAATGGGTTGCCAGTAGAACTATATACGCTTAAAGCATCGCACACAGTACCACACCTGCTCAGGTTGTACGTACAGGGCCAGAATCATGGTACCCTACGCAACGATCAGAGACTCGCCAAATAGTTAAAATACATAAAGAAGGATGAGTGGCTGACCAGGACACTTCGTTGTGGCCTATCTCATTGCTGAATGCAGAGGCTAAAATCCTTGCCAAACTGGTGGCCCTCCGACTCATCCTGTCTAGGCTGGTACATCCAGACTAGTCTGAATTCCTGCCAGGTCGCAATACTGCTTTTAATTTGTGACATCTCCACCGTGTGTTAGGACGTGCAAAAAAATAGAATCAAGGAGAGAACAATGGTCTTATCTCTTGATGCATGCATAACCTTTGAAATGGTCAAGGGGCATATCCCTTTGCTGTGTTCACACACTTTGGTTTTGGACCCAGTTTCTTGTCTTGGATTCTCCTTCTATACACAGAACCCTTGGCACAAGTGATGGTGAATGGAAGCGTATCTAGAGTCTTCCCCCTCCAGTGAGTGACTAAGTAGGGCTGTCCTCTGTAGCCACTCCCATTTGCCCTAATACTTGAACTCCTGGCAACCTGGATCTGAGGTGAGCGACTGATCCGTGGCCTCCACTGGACGGAGGACTGGGAAGACAGAATAACACTATATGCATTCTTCTCTATGTAGAGGTACCACATTCCTCTAGTCCCAGCATTTTGAACATCTTTGCCAACTTTGGTAAATATTCCGGATACACAATCAATTGGTCCAAATCGGTGGTATTTGGCCTTCATGGACCGGAAGGATTCCAGTATCAAGGAATGTTTATCACAACCAATCCTGACCATTTTAATGTCAAAAATCTACAGTCCTTACTGACTTGACTGAAAAGTGATGTCAAACACTGGTGGTCACTTCCGCTTTCCATTTTGAGGAGGGTGGCCCTATTTAATATAATGGTGCTACTGTGCTTCCTTTATGTATTGCAAAATTCGCCATTCCCTGTACCAGACACCTATTTTAAAGCCATTACAGAGTGCGATTAGAACCTATTGTGGGATGGTGTGCCCCGCGGATCACCCTCAATAAACTAACTTGAGGCTGGTATAATGGTGGAATAGCCCTGCCTGATATCCAAACATACTACACAGTGCATCAGTTGACAGTTATCAACCAGTGGGGACATCAACCACTGACTGAACCTGCTTATCGGGTGGACTATTTGTTACTTCAACCAAAGGGGTACCTCCGACCCTCCACATTAATCTGCTTTGCCTCACCCTGGAGTGCCAACAGCACTGGCAGTCCAAATTTAGCACTCAACACTCACCAAGCTGGAGTGGAGAAGTAGAATCACCCAGCTACACCTTTATGGGATTCTGAGCTTCTGGGTGCAATGGGCAGGAGGCTTTGACAAATGGGACTTAACAGGACTCTCAAGGTTCGAAGACTCATATTCCGGTACGGAGGTGATTCCCTTCGCAGACTTACAAAAAACCCACGATCTTGCCCCACCGAGGCCTTCTGATATCTACAACTCTGGCACGACTTGTGAGAGGTTCTTACAGAATCAACACCCCTAGAAAATAGACTCCTTAGAGAACATATCACTTTCAGGGTGATCTCGCTTACATATAAAAAAACTCATAAACAACTCCCCTGACATGCGTGACAGATTACGGAAAAGTTGGGGAAGGGATATAGTTGACTTGCAGGAAGAAGTTTGGCCAGAAGCCTCCGCATCACCCGGGGAGGTAGCCATCGGGACCTGTTTCTGCCTGGTCCAACTTAAAATCCTACACAGGTCCTACATCTGCTACAGCACAATGACAAAGATGGTCAAAAGAACAGACCCACTTTGTCGTAGATGTTGTGTCCAGGAGGGGAAATTCTATCATATAATTTTGACTTGCCCCAAAATCATCCCTACTGGGACTCGGTGGTACAGTGCATGAACGAGATCCATGGCGTGACACTACCGCTCTCAGCCAAGTGGTGTCTGCTTAATGAGTGGGAGGCTACAGACTTGGGACAAGGCAATCAGACCTGGGTAAAACTAGGCCAGATGATTGCAAAGCACGACACAGTACGTCTTTGGGGGGCCAAAGCTATACTAACCCTTCATGAGTGGAAGAGGAACATGGATTGGTGTATGGTAGCAGAAAAAAATAGTCTTTGAGAACAGAGGCTGCGGAGTGGGTGGAATGACTATAGGGGGTGTCTGTGCACCGTTCCCAGGGCTCTAACTTTACAATCTTTGGTCAAAGAAGATCAAATAGATGGAGTTCCTAATGGATAACAGTGAATTTTTACTGTACTGGGATTGAATACGAGGGAGAAATGTATTCTGTGGCATAGTACTGATAAAAAAGAACCAATTAAGCTACATGGGTGTTGAGACACTTTACCAATTGCAACTCCCCAGGAGTGATACATATGATAACAAACATGTCCCTGCAACCTGCATTATGTAGGGATGACCGCTCGTAAAATCAAAACAAGGATCTGCAAACACTGCAGTAACCTGAGGTGTGGACGAGCAACAAACAAGATGTCACTGCATTACATTGAACACAAACACACTGCAAGGGATCACCAGTGGGTCATCCTGGAACATGTAAACATGGAATCCCAGCTATTCGAAAAAGAACAGCGTTGGGTGTTCTGATTAAAGACACATATTGAAGGTCTCAATGAGAATATACCTTGGAGTCAATTCACAGGCTAAAGGTCAGATTATAATTTGTCTTAACTTTCACTTGGCAAGGAAGACTGACCACTCAGGTCATATTGTTAATGTCCTTTAAATTTGGCTCATATGTTATGTTATGTTATGTTATGTTATGTTATGTTATCCTGCATTTCTAAAGCGCACAGCTACTCAGAGTATCCCGGCGCTGCTTCCCTGAACCCCCGCCCACCAACACCGCAGGCAAAGCCTCTAAAAGAATAGGCTCAGAACAATAGTGTTTTTTGGCTCTTTTTAAAGACAGCCAGATCAGCAACCTTCCTGAGAGCAATAGGAAGCTCATTCCAAGCTAGGCCGGCTTTACGGGTGAAAGAGCAGCCACCTAACCTATGGCGCAAAAAACGCGGATTCTGGATAAACAGTTGGTCCAAAGACCGCAGAGTCCTAGTAGGGGAATAAAAAACAAAATGCTTCTGCAGATAGAGTGGGCCCAATCCATACAAGGCCCGTTGGACAATGACCAACATTTTAAATTTCAAACGGGCCTCAACTGGGAGCCAATGAAGGTGGCAGAGATGAACCCGCACGCTCTGCCTGAAAGAGAGGCCCAGTAGGAGCCGAGCAGCCGCGTTTTGGACTACCTGTAACTTTTTTATCAAATAGCCTGGACAACCAACTAAAAGCGCGTTGGAATAATCCAACCGCGAAAGGATCAAAGCCCGGAGTACTGTTTCTTTGGCCTCCACAGGCAGAAAGGGGAGGAATTTTTGCTGGGTTTTAAGTATACCAAAACATGTCCCTGTGAGTTTATTGACATGTGTCACAAAATTCAGATTTTCCTCAAACCACACCCCCAAGTTTTTTGCAACGCCCTTTTCTGATTGAGGGGGCGGAAAGCGGAGGCAGCCAGACTAGCTGTGACCTGTCCTCCAGAAAGGATTGCAACCAGCTCCATGCCGTACCCGTAATGCCGATATCTGCAAGTCGGTTAAGAAGGAGAGAGTGAGGAACCGTGTCGAAAGCCGCCGAGAGATCCAGCATCACCAAGGCTGCTCTCCCGCCGGCATCCAAACAGTCCCTGATAGACTCAACCACCTCCAGCAAAGCCGACTCAGTGCTGTGGGCAACCCGAAACCCCGATTGCGCAGGATGTAGCCGCTCTACCACGTCTCCTGAGTGTAATGACATTCCGGTATTTTCAAATAATTTTTTAACATCACTGTTTGCATCCAGCCATCTCTTCCCATTGGAAGCACAACATTAATTGTAGTATTGTAGTATACCAATTTACTCCAATGGTTATTGGGAACCAGGATGAGGTTCAGTTTTTCAGTGGCCATTTTGGTAGGTTACCCTTCTAGCCTCAGAGGAGCATCAGAATGCTGATACCGATGGACAAACCATTAGAGACTAAGAACCAGGAAGAAGTTCCTTTCACCGGTGGCCATTTTGGAAGGTTAGCTTACCAGCCTTCCAAGATACAAGGATACTGATGCGCTCCCTGAGTTTGGCATAACTGGCCTCGGTGAAAGCCCTTCTGCAGTTTCTAAGCCAGTGAAGGGAACATTTTTGACGGTGTGACAAGTTAAAATTTTCTTGGGGTTTCTTCTAGAGTGCACCAGGAGGAATCCTAAAGATTTTTACTCAAAGGGTGAAATCGGGCTGCTCGAGATTTTACTAGAAGTGATGGAAAATTCTCTTGTTGTATGCGGATCTATAATTCTTTTTAGTGGAGCAGACAACAGTTGTTTTGTGTTCAATGTTTATTTTATGTTAAATTGTGTTGAGGAAGAAGGGCAAAAAAAATAAATTGTAAAGGAGGGGCAGTATCTACAGGGAGTCGAATAACATCAAAGTGTGCCACGCTGTGAAAGTTCTGTTGTGTGATAACCATATTGAGATTGGTTGAAAGTCTTCAAGATTTTAAAACTGTGACAGGATTGGACGAGACAATTGTTGGCATTTTCAGAATTGAATAAAAAAATTGCATTGAATCATTGCAGAAATTAAATTGCTCAAAGGCTTTTAGAAATTGCTGAGAGGTAATGTAAAAAATTTGACTTTGGTTGGTGATGCCCCTGAGGGAATGGCTGTGCTTTTTATGTCTACAAATTTGGGACAAAATTCATGATTGTGGGTTTACCAGTGGTGCAAGATTACTAAGAAAGAGATTTATTTGAGTTTTTCAAAATATGGTACTTTTGAATTGCAAATTATTTTTCAGATTAAGGAAAAAGTTATATGAAATAAAGTCACCATCTAGAGCTACACAATTTGAAGCCTTAAGCATGTGGGAAAATACAGCAAGAGACAAGGAAAGAGAGGAAACAAAGGTAAAGGATCTGATACAGGAGAAGGGAATTAAGGATGACAACAAGCTTCAAACAAATAGTGATTTAGGGGATTACATATTGGATGCATTGTTAACTGACTTCACCTTAGGTAGTCCCCGCTACAGATATTGATAATAATATACCAGCAAGTACTACAGTGGCTACTGCTCCTGTTGAATCAAGAAAAACAGATTGAAAGAACTTTAAAGAAATTTCGGATTGCAACACCACCTTTTGATTCAATACCGACATTGATATCTAGAGATGTTACTGTCTCAATTGTGACTGATTCAGTACAAGTACTACAAGCTGTAGTTGTAGAATCTGTGCCTAGACATATTGTGACTGTCCTAATTAATATCGTTCCAACTCAAAAAGCTCACAGTGCTGTAGAAGGAGTATTTTCATCAGGGTGTATCTAAATTCACATATTATTGAACATAAACTACCCCAGACAGTCCAAGCATTGAAAGATGGGCAAAATGCTCTTTACAACACCAACAGCTCAGGGAAAAACAAATATATTTGAAGATGGGATTTTTCAACCATGCTTTGAGGAAGCAGCAGGGATCAAAAAGATAGAGAGCATGGTGGAACAAATTAGCCCAGAACCCAACAAATAGGGACCACATAATGTTTCAAAATTAAGACATTGTATATGATGTTTTGCATTATGTCTCACTTTGTTTACATGTTCATATCATCAGTGTCTAAAACTCTGCATGCTGTTATGATGCAGTAAGTGAAATCATATTTTCGACTAAATAGGTAAACGTGTCTCACCCAGTATAAAGTGTTGTAAATGATTTTTCCAGGTAGGAATTGATAATGATAGATGACAGATAACATCTACGCTACATCAGTATCATACTCACAAATAAGTCTAATATTTTCACAGAGCCTGTGGATGAACCGCCTACCCCAGAGCACATTGCCAATAAGCAGTCTCACTCTTGTGGAACTCTTCTCGGTTATTTTTTCTCAGGTGGCTAAATGCAAGCAACAGCTCCTCAACAAAGTTACATACCACTCACCAGTAGTCTCTATGCACCTTGTTCAGAAACCAGACATTTCTTCTGCTTATCTTTCATCAAAAACCTTGCAACATCTTCAGTCAGTATACCAAGGCCCATTTTGGACTCCCCAGAATAAATATGGCCCTAACCTGCATTACATATCTCAGACATTCCAGTCACATGTATCTCACATTAGATGTGACAACGCTAGCAATATACAAGTAGGGTAGGTGGGGTTTTTCCGACATATCACTTAGAAACATACTGTTGGTGATAGCACAACAAAGCCATGTAGTACTCCCTTTTCATTTGCAACATTTTCTTATTGCCATTTCAGTTTATTTATTTATTTATTTGATCTTTATTTCGGCACATTGTGGCCATAAAAGATACATACAAAACAACAAAGCACATATTACAATGGTGAAAACAAAATATTTACAAGGTAACCACTGGGGTTTGCGGAAGATACAATAAAATTCATAAGTTATTTAAAAAGACACATTAAAATATTAATTTAAAAAGAGCTATTTTGTGCAGTTCCGAGAGATATTATTCTGCTGGAGCAACTCATCAATGTACAACCAATAATAGTCAGAACAAACCTAACATATACATGATAAATACACACAGCCTAGTCGTTTATAGGTCTAAACCCAATCTCTTACGGGAAAAGCTTGCTGACAATAAGAATCTGCTGACACAGAACACGACAAGTTGTCTAGTATCCGTTTTGATAATCCTATATGCTTCAACGTACGATCGTATACCTAAAGCATTACACAAAGGCTTGATCCATCGTTTCCTTGCCAAATCAAAAGCAGTACAGAAAAACAGAATATGATTATCATCCTCTGTAGAATTGGACTGACAACACATACATTTCGCGCTTTTCGGTGGCCCCGTTGACAATACCCATCTTGCTTGCATTACATTTGTTTTAAGTATTCCATACCTGAATTTTAGGTATAGACTTTTTGCCAGAGGTGGTCGGACCTCATCTAAAAATTCCTCGAAGTGTGGGGAGTCCTTAAATGCAAGAAAACTACTTGTAATGGATCCACCTGTGTGGTCATTTGGGAGATTACGTGTTATATAGGCCCAAATTTTTACCTTTACGTGTTTCTTATAGCTTGGTGTCAGACACGAAGGGTCTTCCCAGAAATGACACAGCCCTATTCTGCAAAGCCAAGTTTGAACATGTTTCAACCAAGGATTAGAATTATAAACGTCCAGGCTCTTAACTTCCAAAAGACCATCTCTATAATCTGCGAGTTCAGGTGTACTCCAGAGTCTCACCCAATAAGAAAGTGGACGTAGTATTGCAAGATGATCTGTGCATTTCATGCATAGGTCTAAGAATAACGGTAAAAGTGGGGTACGTTTGGGTAGTCTTAAAATACTTCTATAAAAATTATTTTCATTTTTCGCAAAAAGATTCCCAGCATTCATACCCCAGATTTCTGCGCCATAAAGAGCAGCAGACTGGGCCTTAAATTTGAACACTTCAAGTGCTGGTGATATTGATTTATCTATTTATATTGATTTATTAAGACTCACCCCTAGTTTTTTACTGTTTAAGAAAAAGTTCCCCTTAAAAGATTTATGGGGATTAAGGGCCATGCATTTGGTCTTTTTTGTATTTATTTCTAGGCCTTTCTTGTTGCAATAAAGTTGGAAGGAATTTAAAAGGGTTTGCAGACCAATGGACGTTTGCGAGATCAGGATTGTGTCGTCCGCAAATAAAAGTGCGGGTACCCTCGCTCCATTCAGCTTGGGTGAATCATTGTTGCACTCTTCTAAGTAAGCTGGAATGTCGTTAACAAATAGTGAAAAAGGCGTGGGAGCCAACACACACCCTTGGCGGACTCCCAACTTTATTGGGACAGGTTTGGTTAATTCCCCATTTAGACCCCAGCGCACTCTCGCATAATTATTTAATGCAGTCTTTTAATCTGCTGAAGTAAACAAGTCGGTAACCCCAACGCATACAAACAATCCCATAAGTGATCACGCAAAACTAAATCAAAAGCTGCCCTAAGGTCAACAAAAGCTACATAAATATGCCCCTTCCGTAAGAAAAACATGCTTCCAACAAAGACAACAGAATCTGAAAACTTGGTCAATTGTACTTATGTTGCTTCTGAAACCTGCCTGGAACTTAGGGCCTCATTAGGATGACGGGCGGACTTTGTCTGCCCGTCATCCCATCGTAAATCAGGACCGCCTGCCATAAGGGCGGGGGTCCCGGGGGTGCTATTAGGATGTGCCCGCCACAGTGGCGGGCGCATCCTCTATTTTCAGCATTGTGGCGGGCGGTGCTCTCTGCACCGCCCGCCACAATGCTGAAAATGCACTTTCACATTGTCATTTACAAAGCGGCAGGCACCGCGCGGTGCCTGCCGCTTTGTCAATGACAATGCCTATGTGCACCCCCCACCTGTACTTCACTCTGGGGGCCCGCAGGGGGCCCCCAAATTGAAGACCGCATGCCTTTACGTGGCGGCATTGCCGCCGCGGAAAGGCATCTAACAAAGCCCATTGTAATATGGCTGGCGGTGTCTAATAGACACCTCCACCATATTAAACATTTTCCGCCCCGGCCGCAAGGCGACCGGGGCGGAAAAGTGGCGGGCGGTGTTTTGCTCCACTGCGGTCCCCCCCGCCATTGTAATATGGTGGGGGGAATTCACGGAAGGATGTCGGGCGAATTGCCCCCGCCAGGCTGGGGGTAGCCACCGCCAGCCTGGCAGGGGCAATCCGTCCGACATCCTAATGGACCCCTTAGTGAGGATGTCATTCTCATCAATCCAGAGATTCAGACGAGTTAAAAGGTGCCTCGAAAATATAGTTTGTAAAATATCTAATAGACTAATAGGACGATAGTTGAACGGATCATTTCATTCTTCCTTTTTAAAAATTAAGATAATCTCCGCACCCCTCCAGCTATCAGGTAAGTTTACACCAGTAACTAAAATGTTAAAAAGCTGGTTAATGTATGGTGCCCAGACTCTAGTCTCATGTTTGTACAGATCACCGGGTATTTTGTCAAGCCCTGGTGCTTTGTCATTTTTAACTGAGCTGATGGCTTGCTCTGTTTCTTCTAGGCTAAACACTATAGTACTTGTACAAGCTGCAAGCCATGGGCTATCCTCTGTATCTACCTCCATATTTTCTGGGGCTTCATATAAGTGGGTAAAGTGGTTAACCCATGTCTGTTCGTCGATGAACACGTCTTAAGATGTTTTGCCTCCAAGTTTCTCATTTGCAACTAATTTCCAAAAACCCACATTATCCTTAGACTTTGCAGCCAATAGCATGTTCTCCCAACGATCCTCATCCCAATTTGTTCTAGCGATTGCCTGAATCCTCCTATAATCCTTCATTAACGCCCTGATCGCATCCGGTGCTTTGTTTTTAATTGCCTCTAAAAGTAATGCTTTACTCAAGCGACAATCTTTATTATACCATGGTTTAGTACCTATGGAGCTGATTTTGGTTAGCCGCTTTTTTGGGGCATTTTTGACACATAGGGTACTAATGATGAAAAAAAACAGTATGCAGGTTGATAAAGTCATTACCCCCTACCGGTTGGCTCAGATGGCTAGCAAATGTATCAGCAAAGAGCAAATAAATACTTGATAAAGCTTCTCCGTTACCCAATAGGCTAGCCCATTTAAGTGAGCGCCTATTGTTGCTCATTAATGGGGCATCATTATTGCTGTTATCCCGGGGATAATACTCCTTCACTAAGCCAGTGCTAGGAACTAATCGATAGTCTATTGATAGGTATAGCGGCCGGTGGTCACTTTCAAACCTAGGCATGATTTCAAGATCTGTCAGGTAGGGCCAAACATCAAAGGATACTAAAATATAGTCAATACGGCTTTGGGAATTGTTTTTGACAAAGGTCGCAGGCTTGGGGGAATCAGATGGGAGACGGCCATTACAGGCCCTCAGACCATGCACTGTTAATAATCTCATTATTTGGACTGCTAAGGTCGTGCAACGCACTCCCTCCGTGTAAGATAGGGATGGAATATTATTAGCCCTATCCTCATCTCCAAAAACATCACCAAACCCTAACATTGGCTCGAAGTTGCAGTTCAAATCTCCGCCACTTATAATACTTGGTATGTCTACACAGTTGGTTATAAAGTTATCTAGTTTTTCCAAAATAGGGGACTCCTTCGATAACCCGCATGGTCGGTTATATACATTAAATAGAGAGACGTGCTTACCATCCTTCATTTTGACTACTAGCCCCAATATGTCAGCTGAGTCAACGTTTAATGGCGTGATGCTAACTTCTAAAGACACTTTTACCCATACTGTAAGCCCCCCTGACGGCCTACCTCTGACCGATGTTACTGCTTCTATGTTGAAAGTCCTATATCCCACTCTGTGCGGTATTTCCAGGGCCCATGTTTCCTGAAGGAAACAGATATCACTAGAATCTATATAGTTAGACCAATCAGGATCACAAAGATTTTTTATCAGACCCGCGATATTCCAGGATATCAATATTAGATTAGGAGGAGTATTTGCTGGTTTTACTGCTTGTGTCCCCTCAGAAGATACTTCTTGACTACCTGCCCTTAGGGCTGGGGATATTACTGATATACGTTCATCAACACCCCCCAAGCTTGGGATCCGAATGCTTCTAGCATGAGTATCTGGTCTCTCTAATCTGGACCCGACTAAGGTCAGCTCTTGGGTATTTAACTTCAAAGCAGGCGATAGGGCTGTTAATTCTCCTAGAACCCCAATGGTAGTAGCCGGTCCCAGACTTGACTCTATACCCACTCCTGATACCTCCATAATCAGCTCTTGTATGGTTACTTTGGGTTTATAATCACTAACAATATTCCCCCTGCTTAATTGAACATTATCCTTTATATCAAAAACCAGGGGCATAGGTTTAATTAGTCAGTCAACCATCTCTAGGGATGGTAAATCCTGAAATCTATTCGAGGTAACGATGGGCAATGAAAAGTCCGCCCTATAGCCCATCCCTTGAGTTGAAGGATGATAAAAGTAACCCTGAGGGAGAGCGTGAATATTAGTATGAGCCTTCTGTGTTTCGTCACATACACTCAGGAGGTGACGTACAGTGTTTGGGCGTTTGAAATTGACGACAATGCAATCCCCCTCAATGTTTTTCCTCTGTTCACCAACCCAACCCACTCTACGAACCATAATAATCTCATTTGTTTTTGAGGGGCTAAAACCTTTAAACTTTTGTAACCAATCCACAACCTTATTTCTGAGTGTATACTAAGTTTCATTTTGGCCGCTCCTAAGTGCAGGCACTCCTGTTAACATTAAAATATATGGGCACACTGCTGGTGGTAATCTCAGGTTGTCATTATTTGGGGTAATGTTAGTTACATACAACTTTGGGTTGGGTGTTGGTGAATTGCTATTACTAGGGTCTGATAGACTCCCTGATGCTTTGTCCTGCTTTCCACTACTTAGACCCGTTTTATTACAGCCCGTAACAGTATCAGCTAGTGGGTGACAGGTTACACTAGGAGCTGCCATTTCAATGGGAACAGCTACCGCTGAGGGTGTTATGGCATTTGGCCTAGAGGAACCTTCACTAGATCTTTCAACACACCCAATCATCCCCACAAAAGCTTTAGAACATTCCATAAAAAGGTCATTCCCCTTTTTTATCATGGCTTCCATTTCTAATAGTCCCAAGTTTAGACCTTTTATTCTATCATCCAAATCCTTAGATCTAGAGACCATAAGATCATTCACTTGCTCCTGTATGGAATGCAGAGTGGATTTGAAAATATCAGCAACTATCAGTTCCAGTGAGTCTAACATACTATCAGATCCAACATTTGTAAAAGAAGAGACTGGTGCCGAACGATCTCTTTTTGGGACTTGTGTTGCCCATTTTCACACTCTGAGTGTCTACATGTTTCACATTTGCCCCCACCGCACCTTTGCTTTTGAATGTTCTTTTCCTTTGCTGCACAGGTTTTGGTTTGTTTTTTTCCTGAACCCCCTTACGTGCCCCTCTCTGCCTAGTCATCATTGGTGGTGTCAACAAAACATCAGAGTCAGACCGAGATCTATGAACGATCTGAATAGACGTTGTCTCTGGCATCACAGGAGTAGGTACTGTTACCGGCAAAGGCTTACATGCTGGTTGGGATGTGCTAGAGGTGACAGGAGAAGTATGTATCAGATGTGACATCAGTGTGGATGTACTGGCAACTAGGGTTTTTTTTGAGAGTATTCCAGAATTACCAGGCGCACAACCAGAGTGTCCGTATAGTTCTAGTTAGAAGCAAAGGTATTCTAAAGTTAGTACAGGCAATGGGGCGAACGGTAAAACCTCACAACCGTTCCACGATGGACCAAGCTTGGTACATGCTACAACAAAAAGAAAACCACAATGCCCCTGCACTTGTACATAAGTGTAATCACGGTGTATGGTAACAATACTGTCAAACCGCTCAATATGAGGGAGTAATTAGAACAACATCCAACTCAGTTGAAATAGATCAATTGTCGGTAATCATTTTTCAGACAAAATAGGGAAAGAAATTCAGGATGCAATCCGTTGTTGGTGCGAAAGAATTTCGTTTATTGTTCCTTTAGGTAGGCCAACACGTGTTTCATCGCAGGGAAACAGACTGCGAATCTTCAGGGCTGGATTAAAACATAGAGAGTACATTTGCGATCATATTCAAGTTGCAGTTGTATTCAAATGTGACTTGGTAGTGTCACCAGTAGTGACAGGAAGATATGCCAGCTTGTGACTGTAGGTGACTCAGTGTTAACGTTTGTGGAGACATTTTTCGTATTGTGAATGGTGAAAAAAAGTGCAAATCCGTGACTTTCCTGATCTACTTTGTTTCTGGTGACGCGTTGTAGACAGTTTGAAACTTTTTTTTGTGCCGTGGAAAAATGTGGAGCTACATGTGAAAATGTAGTGTGACAACGTGAGGTGTCTAGCAAGAAAAGAATACGACATCCCGAGTGACTGTTGAAGTGAGTTTATCAACATTTATCAGAACTACTGTGGTGACTGTACCATGGCGCTTAATTGGTAGACAATTTCTATATTTTCTAGGGCGCTTTCTTTTGTATATATTGTAAGTCACAACTCTTAAGTAATGAGAAGCTAGTTAGTTACTGATTTTCCAAACTGGCTCAAGGTTCTTGGAGGCCAGCTATGTACCTAAAGCGAGTTTTACGCTTTATTATCTAGTCTAAATGTGAGCGGTGATATTTCAACCCGTCTACTATCCAGACGTATGTAGTCTGGTTTCGAATAAGTATACGACTGAAGAAACCACAACTAATAAACTACAGATTAGAGATACTCTGTTTGAGTAGTCTCTAGTTCTGGTAATCGTGAGGATTTAAGTACAAAAAACACAAATCAACAAAACTAAATAAGCCAGTGCAACGCATGCTCTTATGGATGTATTGGTTAACTAAAACGGAATAGAGGAGCACTCACCCTATTAGGTGAGGTGCAAAGGCCACCTCGAATAAATGTATGTTGTCCTGTATGGTGGAGTTTCACTGTGTGAGTGAAGACGCACTCCGAGACCGGATAAGTCTGTTGTTGGTACAATCAAGGGTTTTATTTGTTAAAATATATTTTGCCCGGATATTATTAAATAGTTTAGTCCATAAGTATTGTTCAAAAACGCGCGAAAACAAGGGGAGACGGACCTACCTCAAAAGCAAAGCACAAAGTATAGACCGGGAGGAGAGGATTAACAGGTTACTTCATCAGTGTGACGCTGTCAACAAACACGAAAGGCGGGTACACCTATATTTGTCCGTCACGAAAGAAAAAAGTGAAAAGAGCAAAGCGAGTTATTTATGCTCCAAATTCGTCTCTGGAGACTAGATAAAGCGATTGCGATTAAGGGGGAGGAAGAACACGTCAGGGAGAGGTGGCTTACCTTCTCGCAGCAGTTCTCCCTCTTGAGTTTCCCGGCGCCGTTTTCCGAGGACGGTCACATGACAGGAAACCCGGCGTGAAGATATACCGGCCGGCGGTTTCATCTTCTGATAACCACTAGAACGTCAACCCTGTATGGTTGCATTGTAAAGTGGTGGCTGTGGTGAAGAAATACTAAAAGTCTACAGTGCTGACTGTGGACTTAAGCGTGCCCGTCTAGGTTTAGCGGGTGTTTCCTTAGTTCTAAGAAAATTATTAGTTCGAATTTATTATGAGCCTAATACCATAATATCTATTTTTCTTCCAAATAGGAAATCTTTTTCCTCGTAGTCAATTCACAGGCAATTGTTAAGGCGAGATGATTATTTAGTATGAGAGCATGCGTGCAACAAAGTTTCTGGATTGTGTAGTCAGTAAAAGTACCACACAATCTTTGATCATTATTTCATTTCAGATTATCGATTAATATTATTGGAAGGAGGAAACCTAATTGTTCCGGTTTCTCACATACAGTTAAATACTGTATTTCTCAGAAGGTGTCTATTTAGGTTATGAACACCAAACCGTTCGGTTATTAATATGTGTGTTTATCAATCGTTAGTTTAGGGAAAAGAAAGCTCTACAACTCGATAATGTTTAGTTTGTTAGGACTGCTACTATTGGTATATTTTAGTTTACTTAGTCCTTGTTAACACACAAATTGCAAGATAAACACACCATGTTTCTTTTGTGAAAAACAATAATAAAACAGCAAAGATCCCACAAATACTTATCCTAACACGTTGTTTAGGGAGTCCTTATGTTAACACATTTCTAACAGTACCTAATTGTTTCAAATTACTTACAATAACGAAAATATGTTTACAAAGAAAATGAGAAAGAGTAAAAACACATGTATGCAAAACTTGAAAAATTATTATTAAAGACTTGAAAAAATTATTTTGCATGAAAAAATTATTTTGCATTAGAAAAATTACGGTTGAGGCCGATGCGCCACAGGTTTAGGCAAATAATATATATATACTACACATAGAATCCCAACATACTGAAATTACTTTAACTATCTTTTCAAAAATTGTTTTAATTTTAAATCCTCAGTTTAGATAATGCTTGAGATTATCGATACAGAATCTCCATTTAGGATCCATTGGGATTGCTAATTTCCAAGAAAAAATTGCATCTCTGGGTCATAATTTAGTCCGTGTTCAATACTTCGAAGACGCATTATCCATGTGGCTTCTTTGCGTCTGAGGGTCAATTCTCTATTGCCTCCTCTTATGTGTACAGGCACAGTTTCAATTCCATAAAAAGAAACTGCAAAATCTTCCTTATTGGCCTGACATGTGGCCACATGAAGAGCCACCGGATATCTGGGATCCTGTTTTTGAATGGCTCTCATGTGTTCTGCTATTCTCTCTTTTAGTGCTCTGATGGTACTTCCTACGTACAGTTTGCCACATCGGCATTCAATAATGTATACCACGTATTTCGTGACACAATTTATATTGACTCTTATCTCATAGCTCTCTTTGTCTGGTCCATAGAAGTGTTTAGTTTTGTGTTTGGCCCATTTGCACATTGTACAAAGTCCGCATTTAAAAAATCCATTGCTGCGTTGGGTTAGCCAGGTAGGTCTCAAGTCGCTTTGTGGGACGGTTGGACTCAGTCTGTTTCTAAGCGTTCTCCCTTTACGA
Organism: Lissotriton helveticus; assembly: GCF_964261635.1. Classification (NCBI taxonomy): domain Eukaryota; kingdom Metazoa; phylum Chordata; class Amphibia; order Caudata; family Salamandridae; genus Lissotriton; species Lissotriton helveticus. The sequence continues at coordinate 533,372,044 of NC_136067.1, forward strand.
AAGGTGATTTGAGGGGTTGTAGGTATTATAGCTTCCAAGGTCGAATCGTCTTTAAGAAGACCCCAATGTTTAGTCATGCTATGTCTCAGTGAGAGATGCATTGCGTTGAATTCAGTAATCAATCTCACTGTAGAGTCTTTTGCTAATGGTTGGGTTTTTGGTTTCAACGTATCTGGTCTCTTGATCTTGTGGAGTTTTTTCTTGGCCTGTGTGAGGATGCCTTTGGGGTATCCTCTTTTCTCAAATCTGCTTTCCATATCTTTTATGGTTGTGTCAAGATTCTTATCGTCACTGCAGTTCCTCTTGGCACGGAGGTATTCTCCAAAGGGAATTGATTTAATTTGGTGTTGAGGATGGAAGCTGTCTGCTCTTAGGATAGAGTTACAAGCTGTCGGTTTTCTGTATAATTTACTGTGTAGCTTGTCTTTCTCTACATAGAACTCCAGGTCCAGGAACTCTATGTTTGTTTTACTTGATTTCATTGTGAACTTGATTTCCCAGTTGTTGTGATTAAGATGTTCAAAAAAGTCATTTAGAAGTTCCTCTGACCCTGTCCATAGTAAAATACAGTCGTCTATATAACGACCCCAAAACAAGATAGAATCAGTGTATATAGTGCCTTTCGGGCCCCAAATCTGGTCATCCTCGAAGGCACCCATAAACAGATTAGCAAAAGATGGGGAGAATCTTGAACCCATAGCCACTCCGCGTTTTTGCTGGTACCATTTTTTGTGAAAAATGAAAAAATTGTTGTCCAGGATGAGATTCATCATGGAGATCAGCATTTCTGTGTGCGCCCAAAGAGACGCCGGTCGCTTTGACAGAATTTGGGTGATTGCTTTTATACCCATAGTTGGATTTATGCTGGTATAAAGTGCGACTACATCCATGGTAACTAGTATAGTGTTGGGTTGCCATTCTAGGTCACCCAGAACACTCAGTATGTGTTTTGAGTCCTGTATGAAAGAAGGCAGGTTCTTCACCAATGGGTTGAGAAACATGTCCACGTACTCAGCAAGTCTCTCGGTGGGACCTCCAATACCCGAGACAATCGGCCTTCCAGGAGGAAAAGGTAGATCCTTGTGGATTTTGGGTAGAGTGTAGAGCCACGGGTATGTGGGTTTGAGTACTTTAAGGTATAGGTACTCGTCGTCATTCAAGAGACCCTTCTCTTTCCAAGTTCGTAGGTGGTCATTGATGGTGATTGTCAGAGTGCCCATGGGGTTGTTGGTGATGGGTTCGTAGCAAGACTGGTCTGCTAGTTGATTTAGTATTTCATTGTTATAGTCGTCTGTGTTCATAACCACAATATTGCCTCCCTTGTCTGCTTCACGAATGATGATGGTGGGAGTCTTTGTAAGTGTGGTGAGGGCAAGACGCTCTCCTTTGGTCAAGTTATCTTTAAATATGAAAGTTTCATTGTATTTTTTTGTGTTGATTTTGTTTAGATCTTCTAGAACTAGTTTATGAAAGGTGTCGATGCTATTACCACCTGGTAAGGTCGGTGTCCAGGTAGATTTGTTTTTTAAGCCACTTACTATATCCAGATTAGTCTCTATGTTCATTTCCTCGAGAAGTTGTCCCATTTCCATAGGGCTATCTTCCCGTTCGGTAATGGATAATAAGAGATGAATTGCTTGGACATCTTTAATTGAAAGCTCATCATTAGCCAAAAGATCTGGAATATTTTTTACATTTTTGTCACTGGTTGTTTTGCCCAAGAAATGTTTTTTGAGTTTCAGGCTTCGAACAAATTTGAACAGATCTATTTTGATTTGACAGATATCTCCTGTCGAGTATGGGTTGAAGTTAAGGCCCTTGGAAAGAAGGTTGGTCATGTCTTTGGTTAGGGGAAACGAGGAGAGGTTTATTACTTGTACCTCTTTATCTTCATTTGTTACTTCCTTGTCGTTCCTGACCTTAGTTTTTTTCGGTAGTCTTCGTTGGCCACCCCTGCTGCCTCTGTGGGTCTTGGATTTTGTGGTCTCCTTTGAGGCAGTGCCCTGTATCCTTTTCGGATCCGCTCCATTTCCACTAAAAAAGGAGTACTGTTTGTGTCTAGGTTGTCTCCTGTCTCTGATCCAGGTTCGCTAGTGCCTGCGCTGTTCAGGGATGTGTTGCTGGACGAGACTGAACTGGGGGCAGATCTGTTATCACTCGGTCTTGTAGGATTAGTAGATCGAATCATCGCATCGTATTTGCGATCATAGGTAAAAATTCTACCATTACGGTAGTCCTCGTCATCCCTCTTAATTTGTCTGGCTTTCCTTTCTTTTATTTCATCTTGATGTTTGGTTAGAAATTCGTCAAGGATGGTATAATTTTTTACTGTAGGTTCTGGTAAGTTCAGATCTTTTATTTCTTTTTCCAGGATCGCTATCTCTTCTAGTAATTTAACAGATTTACGATCCGCGCTCTCTATTAAGATGTCCATGAGAACAAATGAATTGTTGGTTACTGAATCTTCCCATTTCTTTAGAAGATCAGCATCTAAGTTATCGTAGGTTGGAAAAATCTGGGAGCGTAAGCCTCTAGGTATCTGTTTGAGTCGCATATATTGTTTGAGCGTGGTGGCATCCCACCATCGTGAGCTCTCTTGTTTCTTCAGTCTTTCTAATTTCTTGAATTTTTCTTTGAGACCCTCTACGCGAGGGGGACCGGCATTGGCCGTGGCAGTGTGAGTAGGCATGACTTTTGCAAGATTTTCGAATAAATCTGCCGCTATTTTGTCTCTGTTCATGATGAGATAGATATGGTGGGAAGGTGTGTTCAAGGTTATGATATACTGCTAGTTAGTTCGTGGTATACGGGGGGCAGCCCTCTCTGGAAATCAAGAAATGTACTGGCAACTAGGGGGTTTTTTGAGAGTATTCCAGAATTACCAGGCGCACAACCAGAGTGTCCGTATAGTTCTAGTTAGAAGCAAAGGTATTCTAAAGTTAGTACAGGCAATGGGGCGAACGGTAAAACCTCACAACCGTTCCACGATGGACCAAGCTTGGTACATGCTACAACAAAAAGAAAACCACAATGCCCCTGCACTTGTACATAAGTGTAATCACGGTGTATGGTAACAATACTGTCAAACCGCTCAATATGAGGGAGTAATTAGAACAACATCCAACTCAGTTGAAATAGATCAATTGTCGGTAATCATTTTTCAGACAAAATAGGGAAAGAAATTCAGGATGTAATCCGTTGTTGGTGCGAAAGAATTTCGTTTATTGTTCCTTTAGGTAGGCCAACACGTGTTTCATCGCAGGGAAACAGACTGCGAATCTTCAGGGCTGGATTAAAACATAGAGAGTACATTTGCGATCATATTCAAGTTGCAGTTGTATTCAAATGTGACTTGGTAGTGTCACCAATAGTGACAGGAAGACATGCCAGCTTGTGACTGTAGGTGACTCAGTGTTAACGTTTGTGGAGACATTTTTCGTATTGTGAATGGTGAAAAAAAGTGCAAATCCGTGACTTTCCTGATCTACTTTGTTTCTGGTGACGCGTTGTAGACAGTTTGAAACTTTTTTTTGTGCCGTGGAAAAATGTGGAGCTACATGTGAAAATGTAGTGTGACAACGTGAGGTGTCTAGCAAGAAAAGAATACGACATCCCGAGTGACTGTTGAAGTGAGTTTATCAACATTTATCAGAACTACTGTGGTGACTGTACCATGGCGCTTAATTGGTAGACAATTTCTATATTTTCTAGGGCGCTTTCTTTTGTATATATTGTAAGTCACAACTCTTAAGTAATGAGAAGCTAGTTAGTTACTGATTTTCCAAACTGGCTCAAGGTTCTTGGAGGCCAGCTATGTACCTAAAGCGAGTTTTACGCTTTATTATCTAGTCTAAATGTGAGCGGTGATATTTCAACCCGTCTACTATCCAGACGTATGTAGTCTGGTTTCGAATAAGTATACGACTGAAGAAACCACAACTAATAAACTACAGATTAGAGATACTCTGTTTGAGTAGTCTCTAAATAAGCCAGTGCAACGCATGCTCTTATGGATGCACTGGCTTATTTAGTTTTTTTGATTTGTGTTTTTTGTACTTAAATCCTCACGATTACCAGAACTAGAGACTACTCAAACAGAGTATCTCTAATCTGTAGTTTATTAGTTGTGGTTTCTTCAGTCGTATACTTATTCGAAACCAGACTACATACGTCTGGATAGTAGACGGGTTGAAATATCACCGCTCACATTTAGACTAGATAATAAAGCGTAAAACTCGCTTTAGGTACATAGCTGGCCTCCAAGAACCTTGAGCCAGTTTGGAAAATCAGTAACTAACTAGCTTCTCATTACTTAAGAGTTGTGACTTACAATATATACAAAAGAAAGCGCCCTAGAAAATATAGAAATTGTCTACCAATTAAGCGCCATGGTACAGTCACCACAGTAGTTCTGATAAATGTTGATAAACTCACTTCAACAGTCACTCGGGATGTCGTATTCTTTTCTTGCTAGACACCTCACGTTGTCACACTACATTTTCACATGTAGCTCCACATTTTTCCACGGCACAAAAAAAGTTTCAAACTGTCTACAACGCGTCACCAGAAACAAAGTAGATCAGGAAAGTCACGGATTTGCACTTTTTTTCACCATTCACAATACGAAAAATGTCTCCACAAACGTTAACACTGAGTCACCTACAGTCACAAGCTGGCATTTCTTCCTGTCACTATTGGTGACACTACCAAGTCACATTTGAATACAACTGCAACTTGAATATGATCGCAAATGTACTCTCTATGTTTTAATCCAGCCCTGAAGATTCGCAGTCTGTTTCCCTGCGATGAAACACGTGTTGGCCTACCTAAAGGAACAATAAACGAAATTCTTTCGCACCAACAACGGATTACATCCTGAATTTCTTTCCCTATTTTGTCTGAAAAATGATTACCGACAATTGATCTATTTCAACTGAGTTGGATGTTGTTCTAATTACTCCCTCATATTGAGCGGTTTGACAGTATTGTTACCATACACCGTGATTACACTTATGTACAAGTGCAGGGGCATTGTGGTTTTCTATCAGTGTGGATGTATCCAAGGACAACCTTTTCTCAACCAGTGCAATCTCATGACTAATGAGGGATTCAGTGCGAAGGAAAAAAATGTCCAAAGTGCCACTCAGACATTTCTTCGTGCCCTGGGGGCCAGGAGTCAGGAAGTCTTTAGGTAGTTGACTAGCCATCAGCAATACTATAAGTATCCAGAATCAATGTATGACCGCTATACTGTTAGTTTCTAACAAAAAACATCTATAACGACAAAAGCCTAACAGTTGCTGTCCAACAGGGTTACTTTGTGGGAGATCGAAAAGTACCTGAATAGCCAGCCAAGAGGTGTGGCCCAGCCCGGCCTCGTCCGTCCCCGGACGGCCACAGACGGCCCGCCCTTTGCCCGGGCTTAGCCCGACTCTGCCCGCGCGCGAACCCGCGACGCGGGGGATGAACGCTATTTAAAGCGCCTCCAGGCGTGCTGATGACGGTGGCGGCTTGGCCGCAAGGTAGCCTGGGAGTTGTGGTCCTCCGCTCGGCGGCCACGGGCTGCGGCGACGGGAGGACAGCTGCGGCGGTCAGACAAGCTGGGGAACAAGCTGGGGAACGTCAGGAACAGCCAGTAGATTTCAGGAATTGCCCCCAAAGGTTGTTAGCTCCACCCCGCTCCACCGGGGATGAGCGCTATTTAAAGCGCCTTCAGGCACGCTGATGACGGTGGCGGCTTGGCCGCCAGGTAGCCTGGGAGTTGTGGTCCTCCGCTCGGCGGCCGCGGGCTGCGGCGGCGGGAGGACAGCTGCGGCGGTCAGACAAGCTGGGGAACAAGCTGGGGAACATCAGGAACAGCCAGTAGATTCCAGGAATTGCCCCCAAAGGTTGTTAGCTACACCATTTCAGTTAGGAAATCATATACAATTATATGAGTCTTTATCTTCAACATTTTAGCATGCAACATGAGTAAAAATTTGTATTTTCTATGTCATTTCACAAATCACAATACAACGTAAGACTTGCAATGCAAAAAAGAAACCAGTACAGACTAATAAAACAAAAAAATAATGCTCTAAATAAGACAAACCAATAGGTAAGCTACAGTTGTGTAACATTAGGCATTAGAAGAAGCACAAATGTATCCCGAGCCAACTCCTCTTATCCCAGAACCCAAACATAAAAGTCAGAGAAGAAAAAGGAGGATCCTGAGTCACAACCTGTTACACAAATGTTTGTCTCAAATTCATGCTCTTCAGTTTTGAAATACATGTATGAATTCAAGTAGGCAAAGGCTTCTAATTAAATAGGATAGGTTCCACACTGGAAATCTACTTAGAATCAGGTGTAGAACTACCAGCAGCTTACAAGCTACTTGCTGGAGAAGCTGGTACTAGACAGAGGCCTCAGGAAGGACTCCCAGACAGGTTGAAGAATAATTTCCGGTCATTCAAACATAGACCTAATATTTTTATATGTAGCCACTCGCAGTGGCTGAGCTTATCATTGATAAAATGTTGAAATCATGGGTTTCCTTCAGTGTCAGATTTTGGTAACCACTAGCCACTTGCATGTTGGATATAGCAACAATGTCTTTCATGTGCTGAAGCAGAGTGAAGCGAGCTGAAGGAATACGCTCAAAACAGCCAATACATGACAGCTTGGGTCACACTTCAGACCATATGGTTCATCAACAGTGCAATGCAAAAAAATACAAATAGGATCACAACCAGATTGTTTACATCTTCAGCATTCAGCACAATGAAAAGGGCCTTCTCTATGCAACTTAGGAAAGAAATAATAATTAGCTAAGACTTCATAGTAGAAAAATTTCAGTCAGGCCTGTCTCGAGTAGTTGTTGTGAAAGGGAACCCGACCCTGAGGTGTTTGTTTTGTATCCATATGCCTAATAGGAGGTTTAGGGCTCGTCAGTGATGGGCAAACTACAGAGTACATTTTCAATACATTCTAGTTTCATGCTGTGACTTGACACTTTACAGTACATCTCTCAGCCAGGTGCGCACATTTTACCGAAAGTTGATGGGGCCCCCCTGCCAGGTCCACAGAGGGGCCTCCCGCCCCAGATTTATTCCTGAGCTCTCAGGCATTATACTGTGAGAGGGGCACCCTGCAGCTCAGTGGCCCCCGCACTGCGGGGGCTGTGGTGACCTGTGTTATGCCCCTGCTACCAGGTCAGATCCCATCCACAAAGATCCTTGGCTGTGCAGTGCGGTGCAGTGCGGTTTATGTCCAATGAGAAACTGAGCATGGAACCACAACTGGATATACCACTAGCACTTCTTGTATCTCACATACAAAAAAAGGGTCTGGGGGAATGCTTTATTTAATATCAGTCACATTGGAGCACATAGAAATCGATCATGATTTTCACACAACGCCACTCTCAAATGAGATTAGTCATATGCAAGTCAGCTTTGTTCCTGCTTCCATAGAAAAAGTCCAGCCCGAAAAGGCCAGACAAGGTGCCCTCAACACGGCAACATAAGCAACCCCAGAATGATTTCACACTAATGGACCTTCTCTGTGGGGTACAACCTGAATCCAATGGCACTGTCAGCATGACTCCAACATCTGAGCGTGTGTGGCGCACCTCTCTGAGAAAAAAAAAGTAATTGATGGAATGCTTGAATAATTCTCGGCCACTGGTGATTCCTCAGGACACATTCCAGTCCATTGTATATGGGTCCAGTTCTCTTACAAATAACCCTATGTGGGAGAGCAATTACGGCCACCCTACAAACTAACGAACATACGTTTTTAAAATGATTACTGGCAGTTCCAAGAGCAACAGTAAACATCATAGTACATACAGAATTGTCTGTACGACACCTAAGCGATACAATAAGTATGGCAGGCCTTACGTTTTGGCAAGGGCTATGGGCAAACGAAGAAACACAATTTACAAAAGACTTAATAATGGATTGCCTAGCTCTTGACCCCAGTTAAAAAATACCATGGTTAGAGTACATTTTTTTTATCTTTTAACACGATGCAAAGTAAATGTTGATAAAAAGAACCCCTACTTATTTTGGAATATAGTAAAAACTACATGAAATTGAGATACATAACCACCATGGAATATGAAAGAGAAAGGGCTGCCACACAAAAACAGAGCGTGGTTTCTTTTTGTGAATGCCCGCTCATGGGGGTACCTATTTGATCCTGGTAAGAGTCATACAACATAGATTTTATGTAACCAGGTTAAGGAAGGGCATATTACATTACTTAGTTGCATTCCCGAGAACGGAAAAGTGGTGCCAGAAATTACCAGCCTGCCCATGCAATGGCAAAGCCCCACAATCTATTTTGCATTTTATCCTTTTTTGTCGTTTTTATAGGGATATCCGGAAATCCGTTCTAAAACGCCGTTTTTTAACAAACATGCTTTATAACTATAAATACGCATTTAATTTTGTGTGTAGCCTGGAAAACATAAAAATTATAAAAACTGTAACTCGATTTATACAATTATCAATTAAGAAAAGAAAGGACTACGTGCACCTGGATGCATTGTTATATGAAAACCAGAATGATTGTTTTTAGCATATACCCTTCAATTTTATTATGATAAGATGTGGCATTGCGCACTTTATGTACTGCTTTGCACCTATTATGTATCAGCACTTGATCACATAACTTGTGGCAGCTTATACCTCATGTATCCTTGGTTCTTTAATGCATTAGCAATTTATCATTGGTTAGTCCGCTACGTTAACAGCTCAATGAGTAAAACCTGGTCCAACTTAGATTATCAAGGATCATTTTTTAACAGTATTTCATACAATAGGCGTATTTGTATTTATTTGTATCGGAAATTGGCCTAAACCTCGCCATTGTTTGGCTTGAAGTTTTATAAATTGTTAATTTCTTTTAAACTAATCATGTTGTTATGTAGCAATGTTGTTAGTATCTGTTTGTTTTAGTATGCTTTTATGGTGTCCTCGTTTACATGCACCGAATAAAGCTGATTTTGACCTTTGACCCAATGTGTTTTCCAAAAGAGCATAATAATGCCTATTATTCAAAGGGCAGGAGGAAGAACTGTAGAAAATTTCTGCACAGGATAAAAAAACAACCTACCAACTGGGCAGGTACATTTTGTGAACCTGTAGGATAACAAGAAAAGCAAAGATTGTACTGATCGCCTGTGAGCATAGAATCTAAAATAGGACTGTAAAGAAAGTTTTAAAAATGTTGTCCCTTCACTCTGAACTAATGTGATCGCCTCTAATTTGTAGAGAAAGAAATGTAGCCAATGGAACAAGAATCACTTGTGTCACAGTACTTTTAATGAACTGAAGTCTAGTAATCTGAAATCTATGTATACCCGATGAAAATAATTTGCAGTAGTCTCGGCAGGAAGAGATAAACTCTTAAATGCATGAACCAGCATTTTCGGAACATGGGAATTAATACATGGAATTATCTGTTTTAAGAGTTTAATTTCAAAACTAGGAGAATGTTTCCTTTTTTGGAATCTTTAATATAGGTGAAAAAAGACTAGGGTCTGGAGGAAACGGGCCAAGCATTAACAAAGTCGGAATCAAGGAAAAGATTGGAAATCTGGTCTGGAAAAGAGTAGTACAACCACTTGAGAGGAAGTGTTGAAAGTGCCCATGTCATCAGACCCATCCTGTGGACACTGGGAACATTAGCAATTGATTCAAGATCACAACCTTAACAATTCAACCAATTTATATTGCTGTAACTCTTCTTCAATTTATCACTGCATGTTAATCATTTAAGGCAGCTATCATCATTGTCTTTGCTCTGTGATCTTGGACAATGCCCAATTGGGCAAGATCCAGGGTATCTGAATCTTATACAAACTTAGGAAGATAAGAGTTCACTTTCGAATTTACTAGATGGAGAGAAATAGGAAAGAAGTTAGATAATATCGTAGGGCGCGCTTAAGCCTAGTTATTGGTGGGAAGACAAATTCTTGGTTTAAGCTCATAGTTATGACAAAGAACATTAGTATTATCTAACTTGGACGAAAGGACTGAGAAGTGTTCTGGAGTTACAGGGGCATAACACAGGCCCCCGCAGCCCCCGCAGTGCGGCGGGGACCCCGAGCTGCTGGGTGCCCCTCATCACAGAACTCATGCCTAAGAGCTCCGGATTAAATCCGGAGCGAGAGGCACCTCTGTGTACCTGGCAGGGGGGGCCCCTCAACTTTCGGTAAAATTTGCGCTCCTGGCTGAGAGATGTACTGTGAAGTGTCAAGTCACAGCATGAAACTGGAATGTATTGAAAATGTACTCTGTAGTTTTCCCATCACTGATGAACCCTAAACCTCCTATTAGGTATATGGATATAAAACAAACACCTCAGGGTCGGTTTTCCTATCAGTGCCACTCACCACTAGCCCGTAAAAAGAATTAATGAAAGCACCTTTCTACTGCTTGGTTTGCTCATCTGTTCCCAATATTTTTCACTGCTCTGAAGTACACATGAACAATGGAACTACTATAGAAAGATCTGTGAAACCTGCAGGTAGCATACTTCATTCAAATGAAGGTACCTCAGTGAGTAAACGCACCAGCTGCGGACATGTGTGTGAAATTAGATCGATTGATTCCATTGGAATCCATTCATTTGGGGAATGTCAAGAACTATTGATAAGGATAAGAGGTGTTTTGTTTGTTGGCTCCCTAACGCAAATGGTCATTTATGATAGTAACAATAATATTATTATTTGGGTGCGAGTGTGTAGATAGTAAAGGTCACGTTCCCACTGTTAAATGTCCTTTGTGTGAATATCGGTATTAACACAAATCATAAAAGGCAGACATTTTGAAAGCTCTCCTCTCAGGTCTCCTATTTATGTGAATTGATAGTCTAGTCGAATTTGTAAGGGTTCTTAAAATGTTTGCCAAGCACTTAAGCAATATTTAGATTTGTGTTAATTGACAGACTATGGTAACTCTTCATTTTTCTTTGCTAACACAGTAGCTTATTTCCAGAACGACGGATTGATGGCATCTAGATAGTCAAGAAGCTCTTACCTTCAGGGCCGGCTTGTAGGGGGTTGTGACTGGTGCATCTGCACCTGGCGCTGACTTTGGTGGTGGGGGCGCTGTGTATAAAAATAACTATTGGTATAAAAGCATGTGAACTTCCTAGTGCATCCAGCAGTTTTTAGGCAACAAAAAAAATGTCTAAAGAACGCTGGTGATTGATGTTTTTACTGAAAGTGACCACTACAACAAAATGAAATGTATGTCAGAGAGCGGCTATGGAAAGATGAGAGGCACGGTTGGAGTGGCACTGAGGGAATTCATGGAGAAGGAGGCCAGGGGCGGGGGCAAAATAGACTGTTACACTGTCTGAACACAGATAGTTTTTTCTTGATTTTGGCTGTGCCTGCTTTGAACTTCCCCTTTCATCACAGCCTTTGTAGTGTATACATCCAGTTGGTATGAGTCTGTAATACCTCGATTTCAACCAAAGTTGCAGAGCCGCATGGAAAGATTCACACATTCTGGTTAAAACAAATCACATATCATTGTACATCCCAAAATACCTACAACCTTTTGGTGGTGGAATTGTTATACACAGCGACTTAGTGCAAGGTCGGGATAACAGGAAATGGCCAGATGACCCCAGTTTGCAAATTTATTATTTTAGCATACTTGCGGCGCGTGACCACTGCTATAATTACCATGATCCAGTAATCTTCAAGACTGCATTAGCAGTCTGTGGGCTGAAAAAAACACAAATATATATGTGAAAGACTGCCTTCGTTAAAACATCCTGACAATCAACCAAACTATCTGGGGAGATATAGGTTGAAATGTAAAAGAGAAGGAGGTATGTTGCAAGAGCTTTTATGTGCTGCCAGAGGGCGCATCTACCAAGAATACATACAATAAAGGCACCTATGGAGAAAAGAGCAAAGTGCAGACTGAATAATTCCCTTTCAGTCCAGATATATGACAGTACAAAACAATCTAAACATTGACAGGAAACTGTAGTAGTAATTTATTCAATCAATATATGATCATTTCCAAAATTACATCAGACATAAATACAAACACTAAGGAACTGTTTATGGAAGAGGTTGCTATGGGAAGGCACATAGGCCCTCAGTGTAAGGGGCCCATTAAAAAGGCGAGATAATAATCCATTCAGGATTAGTGATATGAGTGGTATTACTTCACCTTCAAATGACTTTTAAAGTTTCCTGTCTGGAATGAGTAATAACGTGGAAATTGTTGTTACAACGTCAATGTCTATATGCAGTTCTGAAGTCTATCCCATTTTATGTGAGCTTGTTCCATCATGTTTGATTTCATGGATTTATCCCTATAACATATTCAGTATTATATAGTGTGTTAATATTAAATGCTGTATTATCTCCTGACTCAAAGTTCCGGGTCTATATTGACATTAGGATGCTAGTTATAATGATGCCCCTAAGATATTTCTTTGATCTTTTTACTAATAGTATTTCAAAATATTTTCAAAATGTTAGGGTTGGTAGGGAGATGACTCCATAACTTTTAGAGTTGTACTCTTGAGGATCTCCCATGTTATGTCCTTCTAAAGAGCAAATAACTTCATTGTGAACATAGCTCGTGTGTTACCAGCAAAATAATGTTGCTGATCTTCTCATCGCAGCCATTTGGTAGTATTTGATCTCTTACAGGAAAAAATATGGCTATTTCTCATTCTATTGAATAGTTTAAATACACAATTTTCCACTGGAGAGTAATTAATTAGTGATACGTTTTATATTTACCAGTTCTATTAATAAGTCATGATATGTATGAATTTACCAATCAAGATGAGAATAATCTACAATGTATTCCATGAACTATATTACGAATTCAATATGACGTTTGGGTGTGCCACCCCTGCAGGTTACAATAGCAGAGTTACAGTAAGATTTGAATAAATTTTACCAACTGATGTCGTGAAAAATATTGATTATTTTAATCCCACAGTTACATCATTTAACCACCAAATCCATGCATGGATTGACTAGCATGGATTGACTATCATAAGTTGTCCATCTTTAGTGCCCTGTTCACTATTTTGCCCCAGGTATAGTTTTGTTATAATTTTGCCCAGTGGTTGTGCAGTGATTTCCCGTGTAATGGGCTTTTTTTGATCTCTTGTGTATTCTGTGTTTGTCCTAGTATAGTGGCATCAGGCCATGTCATGCTAAGCTGTTACTAGCATTTATAAAGCACCCATGAGCCATTGGGGTTGCCTCCTCTACCACGCTATGTATTCCAAGAAGGTTCAGCTCAGTGATTTTATTGAGGCTTTGTGTAGTAATGATCTCAGAATAGTTATATTGCCAGAGGAGTGTCTTGTTGATTGCAGACCTCTCTCTCCTAATGGAACTATTGTCTCTCCAGAGCTGAGGGTTACAGGGGTCTGCTCCACTCCCCTTTCTGCTTTCCTGCATGTGCAGCACTAAGGCTTTGTGCCAGGGAGTTTTCTCTTTCTGCAAGCTTCAGTCATCTCCGCTGTAGGAAGATCTCTACATCATGGTCCTGTGCCTTGAAACATTTATCCAATTACTAGCTGCAGTGTTGCCTTCTCCTCAGGATGGTCAACATTCTAGCCTTTTATGATCCGAAAAATATTAGGGTATGCTCAACTCACTTCCTTTAATGAGGATTATAAGTGTTGGTCAATGATAACGTTGGTAATCACTTTACCTTAAGATTCCTTAGCCCTCCTTTGATACTAAGGCCACAGTAATAAGGCAAACTGTACAGGCCATTGTTCAAGTGTTAAATGCGGTCAAGAAATTATGTAAAGGTAAAAAGAAATGTAACTAAATCATCAAAATGTTGCTAACCAGTGGGCATATTCTCAAGGACTTATCACTGATTTATCAGAACTTTAGCACTGCAAAAGTGGCAATAGATTCATCGCCCAATACTCAAGCTGGTGCAAACTGATGATATCTCCAGTTTTCCAGCGATAGCTGCCGCAAAAAACATTGCCATAGATGAGAGCGACAACTAACGCTAATAATATGCCGAGTAGGCGTTCCCGTGAAGAAAAACACAAAAACACCAGTTTGCGATATTCTCAACGATCAGCGAGATCGGCGATTTGATACCCACTGCCACCACCCCCAGGCCCCCCTGGACCACCCTCCCAGACTACCACAGAGGCATCGCAGAACAAGACAGCGGACCTTTCGTAAATGCACCAGCCTCACAGACTTAACACCAGGGGATGTCATTGCCCACTACAGGCTCGAAAGGACAACCATACTCCGCATCCTGACCCACATGGCCCAAAGGCTGAGAGTACCAACAAAGCAGAGAACCAACATCCCTCTGTAGACAAAGCTGCTGGCTGTGCTGCACCTGTTGGCCTCTGGTACCTTCCAACCAACAACTGCCCGAGTCGGAGGAGTCTCACAGCCAGCCCTATCAAAGTTCCTCCCACCTGTCTTGGATGCCATCATTAGCTTGTACCCCTTCACTTCCCCCACACTGCACAGGAACAGCTGGAGACCAAGCAAGGCTTCTACGCCGTAGCTGGCTTCCCGCACTTGTTGGGGGCAATTGACTGCACACATGTCCTATTTGTGCCCCCTGCCGACACTGCACACAATTACCGCAACAGAAATCACACGCATTCCATCAATGTGTAGGCAATAGTGGACCACTGGGGACTGTTCACCAACGTCGCCGCCAACTATCCAAGTAGTATGCATGATTCCTACATCTTCCGACAGTCCATCATCAACCAACTCTTCCAGGATAGCACCTATGGAAATGCACTGCTCGTTGGTAAGTACCAAATGAACACACCACACACCTCAACTCCACAATCATGCAACTCACAACTGTGGGAAAGCACATGTTACAAAATCACATACAGCATGCCAAACAACATGTCCACCTACCAGACACGACAACACAATAGTTGTTCTTGTCTCAGAGTCAGGACTCCAGCGACATCAGCCATGGATCTTTGGAGAGCATGGAGCGGACTGTTGGTGTCCGTTAGGGACTGTAAGTGGTCCCTGATGGGACTTAAGCACCCACGTTTGGCATCTAATTTGGTTGCCATGAGCACCTGATCAGCCATCTTCTCATGGCACCCCAACACACAGCGTTGGAAGGCCATGTGTTGTTCGTGGGGGTCCTGGGAGACAGCTGTGGTGGTGGGTGCATCCTGCTGTGCGGTCTGTGTAGGGGGTGAGGTCTCCTTGATGCAACTGGGCTGCCCTGCTCCTGGAGGTGCGGTGCAGATGCTGTCCATGAGCTCTTGGAGGGCATCGGTGTCAAAGGTGTGGAGGTCCTCTTCGTCATCAGTGAAGAGATGTTCAGTCTGCTCTGCAGGACGTGTTGATTCTCCCTCTGCAATGTGAAGGGGAGATGCAGTTTAACACTGTGTGATATGTTGTACAGGTTTACATACAGACTGCATGACATTGTACATTGTGACTGTTTGGGAGGAGCTGCCTATTTGATGTGGGACAGTGGACATTTCGACAACATCACGGATGTGTGTTTGTACTTGTACATTATCTCACATTTCCCAACTATGACAAATGTGACTGGACGGTTTCTACACACAAGCGGCACCAGTTACGTCCTCTGTTCTGTTGTGAACGTGTTGCAGTTTGTACCACATTGTTATCAATGTTGATGTGCTCTGAATGTTATCTGTGTGTGCTGCATTTTGGGAGAGTCGCCCCTGTAGCTTTGATTTTGCTGTGCCTTATCCCTTTCAGGCAGTGTGCCTTTGACTTCTCTGCTTATACAGTGCTGAGATGTTGCATACTCGGGTAAATTGGGCTCTTGGTGGGAAATGGGACTCTCAGGCATGGTTTGTCCGCAAATGTGTTGTTGATGCCATGGGTTGTTTGTGCACGTGGATGTGCCAGAGTGTGACCTGCTCCTTTACGGATGTGGTCCACACTCAGCTACCTCAGTGTCGTGGCGTGCAACATGTCATGATATATTGACTGCAGCCATGCTATTCGTCATGTAGTGTCACATGCATTGTCAGTGTGGCTCACAGACACGGCGCTTTGCTGGGTTTGGCGCATGTGCATTGGTTGGTTGTGAGATTGGTGATGTGTGGGAAGGGTCTACTCTGGGCACATAGTCAACGGGGGCCTACTTGCTGTTTCTAGGTGTGCTTCAGTGTGCAAAGGGGATCAGGGACATGATCCAGAGTCATTGTGGGTGTGCATTGTGCTATACTTAATTGTGCATGTATGCCATTGTGCCCATCTCCCCCCGTCCACCCAGTCCCTGGTCATTACTCACCCTGTTGCTGTTGTGTCAGGTCAGGTCATGTTGAGCACTGCTCAATCCCCCAACTCCTGCCACCGTCTCCACACTGATGCCTGTGGACACCATTTCCTCCATCTCATTCAGCTCCTCCTTTGGCGCTGGACTCCCACCACAAGTCTGCGTTGCTGTCTTCTGGTTGTTGATGAGTTTCTGCTTGGTTTTGCGCTACACATCATTCCAGCGCCTCTTGAGCTCTTCCATTGTCCTACTCAGCACTCCAACTGCATTCACCTTGTTCACGATGGACTGCCATATTCCATTTTTTTTTGCCAATGACACAGTGGAGGTGACGAACAGTTGTTGATGGTGTTCTGTCACTTCCTTCATCAGGATCCTGTTTTCCTGCGGACTGAACTGCGTCTTCCTCTTCTTCTTCTCCTTGCCTTTCCCTTACCCTGAGGTCCTAGGCTGGTCCTTCGTGGGACTTGTGGGATTCTGGTTGTCCTCTGTACTTGACCGGCTATCTCCATTGTGCATCGCAGTTGTTGTGTTTTTTTCTGCTTTTATAGTGTTTTTTCCCTCCTGATGTGTGTTAGTTGCAGGCCTGGCGCAGCTTATTGCTGATTTTTTTTATCACGGTTGGGCCCATCGCCACTTTTTTCACGTTCAGCTTTAGATTTTTATAGCCGTCCCGGTAATTTTATCACAGACACTTGACGCGTTATCGGGAAACTATTGCATGTTACTGCCGTATTGAGAATACAACGTTAACACAGCGCTATTTTCCCGCGATAGACAGAGATATGAAAAATTGCATTGACCTATTTTGGTGATGATTATTGCACGGTCTTGAGAACATCCCCCCACTTTTCTCTGAACAATGAAAAAATAGTATCAATGGATCAATGTCTTTGACAAAAACATGTTTGATAAAATAAGGGAGAAAGTAAAAAATAGATAACAATATAGCACAACAAAATACCTCTCATATCAAAAACATCCACTTGTAGCAGCAGTACATTAGATCATTCATAGAAGGAGCAGGCTCAGCCTTGGGTTTGCTTTAAAAAGACCTGACGGGCACGATCCCTTACACTGAAGTTGGGAGATTCTAGAGAAACTCAAAAGGCTTTCAAAGTGATAGGAATCTTGATATGATCTATTGTGAAATGCATTTGACTCAACAAAATGACAAATAGTTAGCTTGAACCTTCATCACACAGGTCAACTCAGTGTGTCCTGGCACCTTATAATCTGCCAATCCACTCGATTCAGTAAATTCAGGATGATCTGTGTCAGTACCTTTCCCTATGTTCAGTACAATTGCAGCTAGTCCACATCATTCAGATTAACGCAGATTCTTCAAGAATGCAAATTTATTTTTCAGCTGAAACAGGTTGTGTAGACTAGGTCAGGAAGCTATATCTGCCAAATCTGGGAACGTTCTAAACAAATGCCACGAGCAAATACAATCTTGATAGGCCCCCCTGGGTGGAAATAGATATGAGTTTGTAGTAAGCAACCACATCACAGTAGAATTAGGGTGTCCCAGGAGTCAGCCCTAAAGTACACACAACTATGTAAATAAGGAATACAAAATAGGTACCTTTGAGGAACTACAACCACACGTTATGGTGTAATCTAATGGTTATGTATGATGTACTGAGTGCTAAGGGGCCTAGATCAACAGAGGAAGAGAAGAGTGGAAATTATATTTTGAGCAATAGCTACTCAATTTATTCCGAACTCCGTGGTGAATTCCAATATCCCTTTAATGTGTGGCAGAGGTTATTTAATTTCTTATAATATATGGTTACACCTTCACCCTTCACACAATCACCTCAAAACCTTAGTGTCTTGCTCATTCATGTTCATTTTAGACATAAAGAATACAATTAGAACATGTACTACAAAATTTAACATACCAAAATGCAGTTAGTAGTTTTTGCCATAAGATAGCAGGACAAGGTGCATGTAATTTGAAATAAAAAAAGCTATGTTGAAATACAGTCAGATTTCTTCCTGTAGTGAACTGCAGCATGGAAAAAGACAAACATGTTGCCTTCTCCTTTCTGCTGCATACTCTTCATTTTAGAAAGCATTTCAGAAGAAAGAAAAACAAGTTCCCCTTTTCCTCATTTAGATTGCAGCTACAATTATGCTCCATGACCTGCCTTGCACCCTGGCTGCTGGCTCTTGCAGCAAGCATTGTGAAGTCATTTCTTTACTACAGGTGACTAGATGAGTCATAAGTCCTCTAAGGAAATTAGAGAAGGAATTTTATATGCGGATTAGAGGATCTCATGAATTAAATTTACCTTGAATGGATTTGGGATGAAGATAATGAATACAGATGGACAGCTTACAGATATGACATGGTAATTGATATGCAGATTTTGTTTTGGCTGTCCTTGTGGACTCCATAAAATGGTATACAAACAAGCAAATTACATTTGAAAAAGGCATCCATGTACGATGCTGTTAACAAACTTTATATTCCATACACATGGGGCCTCCATTCTTGACCCACTGTTATGTGCCAACAAAAGGTAATTGTACATTTCAAAATGGCAAGGGGATTCTGTAAACCTACGTCTGACACTGGAAGTTGCGCCATCCTTGTAGTAGGAACTCTAATATGGTAAGAGCATTGGCACGTGCAGAATATTGTTATAGATTCCATTTTCAGGTCAGTAAATGGCATTGAGCGGTCATATTATATTTTACAGATGGAAGTATCGCAAATAATGGATAATTTTCTCCATTAATGAGTGCCTCCCCTATTGAATTAACATGATTTGTTGACTCAGATTTTTAAATGAAGCAATTATCAAAATACAAAACTGCATGGTTAAGAACCGTAGCCTTTTATAAAAAAAATGGTAGAAATAAATAATGAGTAACTGACAGAATAACACATTTGTTTTGTCTACTCATATTAATTCTAAATAATGCCAGTAGATGAGCATCATTATGGCAAAACTTGTAGAAGTTATTGCTTGTTTGACAATTCTTGATGATTTATTACTCTATTGTGTTAGGTAAGATAATGACAACGCTGAAAGTTGATGCATATAGAGCTGGATACATTTTGATGTAAACATGTAAATAGGTCCTTAGATTGGTTTGGTTGTTTGGAGTTGCTTGATGCCAGTATCCCTGTAGCACTTTTATGAAAACCTCACTTTGTCCTGCCAGTTTCTATATTGCCCCAAATGTAAAACACCATTGCTGTGCCAAAATTTACCATTGTGAATCTAAGAATTTGGATTATTAGTTAATGGGGATTACTAATCACCTTAAGTGACAAACACAATCCTTGTTAGATGAATCACTAAAGTTACTACAGTAACTAACCTGAGTTCAACCCCAGGGTAGCTACGACACAGACAAGAAAGACTTAACTTCGAGGCTATGTGTAAAATAGTTATGCAAAACCCAAGAATAATAACACAGTCAAAACTCAGCACAATAAAAATCTCAAACCTATTTAGAAAATTATAGTACAATAGAATTTATTTTAATTTAATTTACCCAAAACAACAAAAATCCCATCCGGGTGACCGTTAAGTGACAAACGAAGTCATCTAGCCGCGGAAGACCGAGACCTAGGTGTGAACTTAGCTTGACCATGATGGAATGAGGGTTGGATAGAGAAACCAGGTTGAACCCGGACTTGGGGCCTGATTTATATTTAGGCAGGTGGTCCACCATTCTGCCATGAGGGCAGAGTAAAATACTCCATCCCTATGTTGCAGAGGCCCCTCACTGAATATAGGAGTTAACTGGCAGTTAGGAATAGTTAAAAATGACCACATATTCACTCATCTAAATTGGGTGAGCAGACATGTAGCCATTTTTCAGACGGCCCTTACTTCCTACCTTCCCACTTTTGTAGCATCTCGTGTGTGTCCTTACTGGGGTTGGTGCCTGCCTGACTGGGGGACAAATGAAGAGGCATGGCCGCATGTCACCTGACATCTGCCTGTGACAAGGAAAGATCCTTTGAAGTAAATTAAGTTCCTTGGCACTGCCCAAATAGTAATCATGTCAAAGGAATAGAAACACCTCCCCACAACTATGCCTTTGTTTCTTCTCTGGGAGGAGTATTCACACCTCATTCAGGGCTTACGCACTAAAAGGGATGCAGCTGAGGGCTGATGCCAATTAGCCTGTTGAGGCTTTAAGAAAGGAAAAGCTAAGTTTCTAGAAGAACCTTTTCCTTTGTATTTATTAAAAATCCGACTTTACCTATAAATGGGTCTTTTAGTAAAGTATTGAATGCTGTTTCTAGGTATTTCCTAGCCATGGATAGCATTATTAAATTTAATATTGCATCCCACTGTTTTTCTAAGGAAAAGCCAGCCTTGTCAAAGGAAAAATAGCATTTAGTTGCTAGTCACTGAAAGGTCATGTTTAACGTAAACGTTCTACTTGTCCTACTTTGCAATACCATGCCTTATGGGCAGTAAGGCATACTTAGCAGTGATTTATGAATGTTTAAAAGGAAGGTTTATGCCTAAAGTGATTCATTTGACAGGTCAAATTCAAGTATTTCAACTTTGCCAGTCAGGCTACAATGATAGTCCTGAAGCTATTTTTGCACTGTAGTGGATGGCACAACAAGTCTTGCAGTCCAATAGTGGCATTTACAGCTTGGACTGCATACTGTAGACTTATAGTTACAGTTAAGTCTGCCAATTAGGGTTATGTCAATTAAACCATTTTGAAAGAGGGAGCACAGACACCTTACAATTGCTTTCATGGCTAAAGTGCACAGATTTCTACAATCAGCAAAAATAGGGTTGAGCAAATCAAAAAGCAAGCAAACCAGGGAGTCTGTACAGGAAAGGTAAATTCCCTAAAATGGGGTTATGTAAAGTAATAATATTATTACAGAAAGCATACTGATCTATTACTTGAAATATCATTATCAAGCCAGAATTATATTGTTTAGGTATACGCAGCATCATTGTCATGAAAACAATTGCCTCAGTATCTAAGCATAATTGCTTTGCAACCATTCACAATGTTCTATTTCCTACCTCAGAGTTGCCAAATGTTTGATGTTAGACCTGTCAGCCTTAGAGTGGCCTTCCCCAAAACCTTTTGCCTACCCCCTTCCTCCGTTTGCTGAAATTCTTCGTTTTGTGGCACTAGAACACTATACACTTTACAACTGCTAACCAGTGCTAATGTCCTTGTGCTCTCTCCTCTAAACATGGTAAAAGTGGGCTACACCAATTGACATGAATGTGCTTATAAGTACCTAGTAGACTGATACATCATGTATTCAGGGCCTGTAAATTAAATGCTCCAGGGCTTGTAGCACTTGTTGTGCCACCCACTTAAGCAGCCCTACAAAACATGCCTGCCAATGCAGCATGTGCACATTTTTTATATTCCAATATTCCAATTTGACCTGGCAAAATAACCCCTTTGACAGGCCTAAACCTTCCTTTTTAATACACATAAGTCACCCCAAATGTAGGCCCTAGACAGCACATTTGGTGCCTTCAGCCTGTGTCCTGGTACACATGAATGTGAACAGTTGGCAGCTGACCTTTGTGTATTTCTCCCAGACAGTGAGAGAAAGTGCCAATAGGTTTAGGCAAGATGGGAGGTGTGGAGCTCTTAGAGCCGCACTTACATTTCAAAAGAGCTGGCTCAGCATACTCACAAAGACCTTCACACCACTCATTTGTCATCCTAGACCACCTGGAACCTGGGCAGGGAAGAAGGAAATTCCAGAATCATCTGGGAGAAAACAACTCTAGAAGCTTCTTCCACCTCAAAGCTGGCACCCAGGGAATAAAAATTGAACCCTCATGCCCATCTTACAATTCACTGCTGGACCTGTGGAGGGCTCAAACAAGGACAGGCTTGTATTCCAGAGTACTACCCTGCTGCCTGAGGTGTGCCCTCTATTGTCAGCGGACTGCCTACTGCTTGAGGACTGCCTTGTTTCTTTATCCCAGGACTACCAGAGTAACTCCAAGGGTCCAACGGCTGACCTCCTGTTCTGAACAGCTGGGACTTAACAAGATCCAGACGTCTCCCTGCAACTACATAGCAAATCTGCTGTACTGGACCTGCCTGAACCTGCAATTAGACCTGCCTGAGGACTTCTGGCCTTTGCTGGAGTCAGTTCCTGATTCTCTCGAGGTGCCTCCCAATGTCTTGGATCCTTGTCTGGCATGCACTTATTATTATAAATAAGTTTCCATTGTGAAGAAGAGTGTTACTACATATGTACAATGGCCCTGTTCTCACTGGTGTTCATCGTTTTATGGCAGATCTAAGACTTTCCTCATGAATTTAATATTACACGATCTCGTTCATGCTTCTAATTATTTGAGCACATACTGAAGGTGGCTTGTCATTAAAATGTTGTATTATTTGCTTTCATAGCTGTATTCCTTATAATGCTTGGTCACAACATCTCCTTTTCTACAGACCGCTTAAATACTTAGGGTGTAGCTTTTTCTGATGGCAGGTAAAGGAAGATTCTGAACCCCTGAGAAGAGCATTTGCAATATTTTTGTGGGTTGATTGTCAGACAGCCTTGACACTAGAGGATTGAGGCACTTATTCTTTTGATCTACAGCACCCTTTAAAGCAGTGAACCCTGCTTGTATGTTAACCTAGAAGAACACAAGTAGGCATGGTGGGAGTGGTCGGGAGCTTTTGAAAAACAAACTTGCTATTTTCCCAGCAGAATGTAGAAAGATGTTGATTGCTACTCAATTAGTCATTCGGTCATCTGTAAAATCTAACAAGATAAACAGAATCTCCTGTCTGTTTTGCAACATTTTTTTTATTGGGGTTTCCAAACAGAAACGTGATATAGCAAACACACACTATCCATGGAGAACTAGGAAACTAACAATCAGGATAAGCTGCTGGGCAGAACCCGAGGGTGAAGAAGCGACCCACACAGGACACCCCAGAATCTCCTCTCAATGTTTACCTTATGCACCCCTTTATTTTCTCATGTTGTTACGATCACAGGGTTACTGCTTCTTTCAAGCGCTGCCTAAATCTCTTGAGATTTCCAAAATAAACATCCAATCATTCATTTACACTTCCAATGCCTGAGCTGATCAGCTGTTCTTGCTGAAGCTGGTCTACTGTTATTTAAGCAGTGCATATAATGTTCATCTCATTCTAGTGCCTGCCAAAAGTATCTAGTAGAGCACAATAGCATATGCAAATAATGTTGTTTTTTCACTGTGTTGCAACTTCATATAGCATTCTATCTCAAAAGCCTTCTCTATGTTCCGAAATCCCTGCATGGAAGTTTGACAGGTACTTACTTTCCATCCCTGCACATCTTCTTTCTCTGAATTGAGCCTACTCTGCCACGTGTGTTTGCCTTAATTGTGTTGATTGCATTTCTGCAATTTGCCCACTCTTCCTTCCAATGATAATGACAAACTACTTTTTAATTAACACCCCTACATCCCCTCTAGCTCAGATATCAACCCCACCAAGCATCTGTATAATCTCACTGATGCTCACATACTACTGATCACACCTATGTACTATCAATTTAATCTACTACGAAAATATGTGCGTAAATGGTGTCCTTGAGAGCTCAAGTTTAACTCCAATAACCACCAATAACTGATAAACAGTGGACTAACCCCTAACGTTGGGTTTTCGGAGCAGCGTGCTGCCTGGCGTCAAGCACTTAAATGCCTCAACAGGGCTAGTAAGCACAATATAAATATGTTAGAAACGGGACCTCTGGCTGGCCAAGGCTTGCGCCAAGGTCAGTCAGGGATCACCATTTCTAAGGTCAGGGCTAGGGAGTCACACACCAAGATAACCCCCGCTCACCCTCTAGGTAACGTGGCGCGAGCAGCAAGGCTAATCTCAGAGGCGATGTGTAAAGCGTTTGCGCGCGCACCCCAGCGACAACAACCAAAGGCCCACCACAAAGGAAACTCCACACAAGGTTATATCAAAAATAGCCTTTGTATTATAATAATAAAAACACATTAGATAACACACACACTTTACAATGTGCCAACAGGCACGGGCAAGATTTACAAGGGATTATGTACAGGACAGGGCCACCTGGACCACTGTCAGGGGTATGCACTTGTTAGAAATAATACTTGTAGGTATAACACTTTAGCACATAAACATACAATGACTGTAACACAGAAATAGTAAATGTAGCATACAACCAGTAACTACTGGTAAAGAGAAAATACCTCCTACGCCACCCTAGTCTCTGTAGGGAAATCACGCAGGGAGCTAGGACCTATGGAAGGAAAACCTATCACCTACTACGCCACCCTAGTCTCTGTAGGGAAATCACGCAGGGAGCTAGGACCTTATCATCAGGACCTATGGAAGGAAAACCTATCACCTCCTACGCCACCCTAGTCTCTGTAGGGAAATCACGCAGGGGGAAGGAAACCTAAAATAATCACCTAGGCAAGTAACATTTAGCAAAGGCAATCAAACATCAACATTCCTCTAAGCAGGTTACTTTTAGCAAAGGGGAATAAAAGAACAAGGCATTACCTAAGCAGGTCACTTTTAGCAAAGGTAATGACACCAACAATCCTCTAAGCAGGTCACTTTTAGCAAAGGGGATAAACACATAAAGAATTACCTAAGCAGGTCACTTTTAGCAAAGGTAATAATAAACAAGAATTGCACATGTAACATTAAAACACATTCAGAGGTGCAGGTTAGAACTTTTGCGCAAGAATCATATAGCAAAGAAATCACAATGCGCAGGGTGCATGTAGCACAACACTCAAAATGTCCCTCAGGCCAACTGGCCTCGAAAGGGGCGGAATGCCCTGAGTCTCAGTGTCAGGGGGTCTGCGCAGGCAGCACAGAACACAAAAGCCTAAACGTAGCAACTGTCCACTAAGTGCTGGACAGTTGTAAATATGAAGTAGGCAACCGTTGGAGCCACGTGGGCTCAAGAACACAGGTGGGGAGACACAGCGTGGGAGCCTCGGGGCTGCAACCAACTAGCTGCCTGTGTCCCCCTAGAGCCTCTGTGGCTCGCAAAACAAATGCGCAATTAGAGCTTCAGCGCTCTCAAACAATTAAAATGGCCCCAGAGCCTCTCGGGGCTCAAAGATCAATAACATGCCCCCTCGGGGCTCGTAACATAGGAGTAGGGCGGGAGCCTCTCGGGCTCTAAATAAACCAATTGCCCCCAGGAGCCTCGGGGCTCCAAGCACCAAAAATGCGGCCACGTGGGAGTCCCTCACGGGGGACTCAGGAATCAATAATGCCCCCGGAGCCTATCGAGGCTCCACACAACAGTGCGCGCGAGATCGCGCTACGGGGGAGGGGCGGACACCGGCAATGGGTCCCGCGGCCCCTCTCCCTCCTCGGCACTCACCGGGTGTCTTGTGGCGGGCGGAGCTCCTCTTCACACGGGGAGCCTCCTAGCAGCGCGGGGCTCCTCTCCACACGGGGAGCCTCGGCGAGACGCGCCAAGCTGCTTCCTGGTTCCGCTCTCCTCCCCCGATGACGCGGCGGGAGGCTCGACCGCCTGGGCCAATCCCAGCGCGGCCGGGCTATGACGCTGGCGGCTGCTTCTGCTCGGCCCGGGACTGCGGCGGTGATCACGGGGCAATGCGGCGTGGGCAGCCGCTCTTCAAAATAAATATAACGGGGCAATGCCGGGTGGCACCGGCTCTCCGAAAATAAAGGTAAAGCGAGGTAGGCACTCGCTCGGTCCTGGCAAAGCGCTCCAAAGCGCTAGAATCAAAATAAAGCGCACCCAGCGCTTAGGGGGAAATAAAGCGCTCTTAGCGCTAAAAGCAAAACGAAGCGCTCCCAGCGCTGGGGACAAGGGAGAGCGCTCCCCCAGCACAGCAAAGCTCCAGCAAGGTCTGGAGGCAGACAGGGGGGCAGGGCAGGGCCAGAGCCAGCACACTGGGTCTCCAGGCAGGGAGACAAGCCAAGTGGCGGTCCTCCTGGCCCCAGCAGCAGCAGCAGCCCCCTCTGGCAAGGATCCACAAGCAGAACAATTTCTGTGGGGACACAGCCCCATATTTATACAGAGAAATCCTTTGTTAGGAGGTGCAGGGTGGGGGGAAACCAGTTGCAGCTGGCTTGGGAGTACCCTTGATGGCCCAACCACCCCTTTCATTCACTGGGGAGGCTAGGGTCATTAGACAAACCACAGGGGGGCGGAGCCAGCATTGTGTGGGGAAAAACCCAGCCCATCCAGGACACAGATCTACTCCTCCCACACATCACTCATGCTGATCTCACACTCACCACCGGGCAGACCCATCCAGACTTCCTGGAGCCTGGCATGCCAGCCAGCTCCAGCCAATCACGCTCCAGTATCCTCACTGCACACATACATCAATGTCCAGAAGTAGCACTTCCCTTCTAGACACATACAAGCCGCACATACCATTGCGCAGCATTCACTCTCCCGAGTTCATACATACTAAACTCGAGCCTGCACTCCCCACACATCAGGAACTACCAGGGCACACACATTCCCCATGCATTCCTATGGGAGGGCAGGCCAGCCATACTACACGCACGCACTTTCACTCTGGGACACAGGGAAAAAGTGCGCCAAGACCCAAAAATCACTACACAGGGTCACAAATAAAGGCAAAAAGATTAGGGGTGAACCTGCCCTAAGGCCCAAGTCTAACACGACCCCCTTCCAGCCAAAACGCAGGGTAGACCGATCACCACCGTGATGGGCTTCCCTGCTTGGGGCGATAAAACAAGGACGCGGGCCCACAACGGCAGGGACACCCTCCTGTTTTACGCCACGGTGAACCCCTAGGGTTCCTTCTAAAACTACTGTAGGGACTAACTGGGGTACCCCACTGATACTCTCCAGCTGCCCTCGGCCAGGACCAGGCCCTAGGCCATTCAGGTACCACTGGATCCTGCCTACTCACAAAGTGGGGGGTAGTAACCCCTGGCACATAACAGCCATTTTCCACTCTTCCTGTCTGCAAGACAGGGCTAGACTGCCACTGGTTCTCCAGCCTAGGGTCTACAACCTTAGGTGGACCAGGAGTCTCAGGGAAGGCTCTCCTCCCCTTACCTCTTCTCCTAGGGTTCCTCCTCCTCCTGCGAGGGGTACCCTCTAAACACCACTCTCCCAACCTAGGGTTTAACCCCTCAGGTGGTACCGGGGTCAGAGGTGGGCTTTCCCACCCTCTGCACCCCCTTCCAGAGTCCTGCTCCCTCCCAACCGGGGCGGTACTTCTGGAGAAAGAACTGGTCAGGACACTGATTACAGTAGTCCCACCCTTCAGGTCAGGCTGATCCTGAACCTGGCCATCCAACCTCTGGTCTAAAACCTTCGGTGGAACCAATGCCTGGCACTCCAGGACTTCTGGGGACTCACATCCGATCCCCCAATCACTCATTTCACTGGACTTCTGTACTCTCCCTCCTGGAGCGGTACTGCCAGACTCTAGAACCGTGGAAGCTCCGCTTACAGATGCTCCAGGTTCTCTACACACTAGGAGATCTCCCTCAAGTGAACTAACAGGCAAGTCTAGGTTCCTTTCCTGGTGTTCCCTAAAGAAACCATCCAGGCTCTGTGACAGGGCTTCGGGCGTCTGGGGACTCTCGGTCACACACTCACTCCCGCTCCACTGAGACAGGCAGTCAGCCCCTACACCCTTCTCACTAACCAAGGACCTAGCTGGGCTACTCTCACCCTCCTCCATCACACTGGGCTGGAAGACACCTGACCCACTATTGTTGGAATCACTCACTAGTGACTCAAAAGAACCTCTCGCACTTTCCCAACGGTCTGCTTCCTCTGCCAGTTCATATGGCTCAGACAATCCACACCCTAACAGGTGTTGCCGCAACTCCGGCCGGCAATGACTGAGCACCTTTTCCTTGAGAATTAGACAAAACAGTTTGTCAAAATCATGTTCCGTGGGAACCTCTAACCACTCAATCAGTGCACACTGACAGTCCTCTGTAAACTCCTCCCAAGACTGGTGAGACAGTTTCCTACTGTCCCTGAACTGCAACCTATACTCCTCTTCTAGGGAAACAGGTACCATACTCGGGGAACTGGGAGTGGGACGGTCTACACTTATATTTAAAAAGCTGCCACCACTGGACTCCACCCTCCATGGGGAATCCAGACAATCACAATTACACTCAGGGGATAACCTACTCTCCCTGAACAAGGCCCTCTCTTCCTTCCTATCCAACCACTCCTCTGGGGACCGGGCAAGGGATGGGGCGCTGACACTGGACCCAGCAAGGGACTCCCTATCTATGGGGTCCTCACTATCTGCTGACATCCATCCACTGTCATCATCATACCACTCACATTCTTCAGGGCTCTCCACAGACTCACCATCCTCATGACGTGCGGCCCGGGCCCTCTCTCTCTCACTGTACTCAAGATCCCACTGACCCTTTTGCCATTGGATCAGGCTGTCCCTAAGCTGGGACTGAGTATCCAACACACTCACCTCCATGCCTCCCTCTTCACAGAATCTGACCAGCTCTGACCTACTGTACCTAAAAAGACAACAGAGATCAAAAACAGGCTCCATTTTGGCGGACGTTCTCAAGAAGAGTTTGACACAGGGAACCTGGGGGTCTGAGCTAAACAGGAGTATACAATCAACAAAATTCAGCAAGATTCCTATCTCAGAACTTGCACTCCACTGTCCAGCGTAACACACACTCATTCACACACAACCCTCCCCTCGGACTGGTAAGGCAGTTTCTACCACCCCTGATTATCTCAACCTGACCACTAGCGACACAGGTACCAAACTCTGGGAGCAGGGCGGGGAACAAGGTACTGGACAAAATACAAATGACACCTTTCAGGAGAAGCAAAACTGAACTTCCCTAAAAAACAATAATCCCAAAAATGTGGTTATCTAAAATTGCAGAGTTTTGAAGTGTGGCCTGTCGCCACTGTGGTACAACGCAAACGCAAGTCCAATCCGCACCGCTAGCCACCAATGTTAGAAACGGGACCTCTGGCTGGCCAAGGCTTGCGCCAAGGTCAGTCAGGGATCACCATTTCTAAGGTCAGGGCTAGGGAGTCACACACCAAGATAACCCCCGCTCACCCTCTAGGTAACGTGGCGCGAGCAGCAAGGCTAATCTCAGAGGCGATGTGTAAAGCGTTTGCGCGCGCACCCCAGCGACAACAACCAAAGGCCCACCACAAAGGAAACTCCACACAAGGTTATATCAAAAATAGCCTTTGTATTATAATAATAAAAACACATTAGATAACACACACACTTTACAATGTGCCAACAGGCACGGGCAAGATTTACAAGGGATTATGTACAGGACAGGGCCACCTGGACCACTGTCAGGGGTATGCACTTGTTAGAAATAATACTTGTAGGTATAACACTTTAGCACATAAACATACAATGACTGTAACACAGAAATAGTAAATGTAGCATACAACCAGTAACTACTGGTAAAGAGAAAATACCTCCTACGCCACCCTAGTCTCTGTAGGGAAATCACGCAGGGAGCTAGGACCTATGGAAGGAAAACCTATCACCTACTACGCCACCCTAGTCTCTGTAGGGAAATCACGCAGGGAGCTAGGACCTTATCATCAGGACCTATGGAAGGAAAACCTATCACCTCCTACGCCACCCTAGTCTCTGTAGGGAAATCACGCAGGGGGAAGGAAACCTAAAATAATCACCTAGGCAAGTAACATTTAGCAAAGGCAATCAAACATCAACATTCCTCTAAGCAGGTTACTTTTAGCAAAGGGGAATAAAAGAACAAGGCATTACCTAAGCAGGTCACTTTTAGCAAAGGTAATGACACCAACAATCCTCTAAGCAGGTCACTTTTAGCAAAGGGGATAAACACATAAAGAATTACCTAAGCAGGTCACTTTTAGCAAAGGTAATAATAAACAAGAATTGCACATGTAACATTAAAACACATTCAGAGGTGCAGGTTAGAACTTTTGCGCAAGAATCATATAGCAAAGAAATCACAATGCGCAGGGTGCATGTAGCACAACACTCAAAATGTCCCTCAGGCCAACTGGCCTCGAAAGGGGCGGAATGCCCTGAGTCTCAGTGTCAGGGGGTCTGCGCAGGCAGCACAGAACACAAAAGCCTAAACGTAGCAACTGTCCACTAAGTGCTGGACAGTTGTAAATATGAAGTAGGCAACCGTTGGAGCCACGTGGGCTCAAGAACACAGGTGGGGAGACACAGCGTGGGAGCCTCGGGGCTGCAACCAACTAGCTGCCTGTGTCCCCCTAGAGCCTCTGTGGCTCGCAAAACAAATGCGCAATTAGAGCTTCAGCGCTCTCAAACAATTAAAATGGCCCCAGAGCCTCTCGGGGCTCAAAGATCAATAACATGCCCCCTCGGGGCTCGTAACATAGGAGTAGGGCGGGAGCCTCTCGGGCTCTAAATAAACCAATTGCCCCCAGGAGCCTCGGGGCTCCAAGCACCAAAAATGCGGCCACGTGGGAGTCCCTCACGGGGGACTCAGGAATCAATAATGCCCCCGGAGCCTATCGAGGCTCCACACAACAGTGCGCGCGAGATCGCGCTACGGGGGAGGGGCGGACACCGGCAATGGGTCCCGCGGCCCCTCTCCCTCCTCGGCACTCACCGGGTGTCTTGTGGCGGGCGGAGCTCCTCTTCACACGGGGAGCCTCCTAGCAGCGCGGGGCTCCTCTCCACACGGGGAGCCTCGGCGAGACGCGCCAAGCTGCTTCCTGGTTCCGCTCTCCTCCCCCGATGACGCGGCGGGAGGCTCGACCGCCTGGGCCAATCCCAGCGCGGCCGGGCTATGACGCTGGCGGCTGCTTCTGCTCGGCCCGGGACTGCGGCGGTGATCACGGGGCAATGCGGCGTGGGCAGCCGCTCTTCAAAATAAATATAACGGGGCAATGCCGGGTGGCACCGGCTCTCCGAAAATAAAGGTAAAGCGAGGTAGGCACTCGCTCGGTCCTGGCAAAGCGCTCCAAAGCGCTAGAATCAAAATAAAGCGCACCCAGCGCTTAGGGGGAAATAAAGCGCTCTTAGCGCTAAAAGCAAAACGAAGCGCTCCCAGCGCTGGGGACAAGGGAGAGCGCTCCCCCAGCACAGCAAAGCTCCAGCAAGGTCTGGAGGCAGACAGGGGGGCAGGGCAGGGCCAGAGCCAGCACACTGGGTCTCCAGGCAGGGAGACAAGCCAAGTGGCGGTCCTCCTGGCCCCAGCAGCAGCAGCAGCCCCCTCTGGCAAGGATCCACAAGCAGAACAATTTCTGTGGGGACACAGCCCCATATTTATACAGAGAAATCCTTTGTTAGGAGGTGCAGGGTGGGGGGAAACCAGTTGCAGCTGGCTTGGGAGTACCCTTGATGGCCCAACCACCCCTTTCATTCACTGGGGAGGCTAGGGTCATTAGACAAACCACAGGGGGGCGGAGCCAGCATTGTGTGGGGAAAAACCCAGCCCATCCAGGACACAGATCTACTCCTCCCACACATCACTCATGCTGATCTCACACTCACCACCGGGCAGACCCATCCAGACTTCCTGGAGCCTGGCATGCCAGCCAGCTCCAGCCAATCACGCTCCAGTATCCTCACTGCACACATACATCAATGTCCAGAAGTAGCACTTCCCTTCTAGACACATACAAGCCGCACATACCATTGCGCAGCATTCACTCTCCCGAGTTCATACATACTAAACTCGAGCCTGCACTCCCCACACATCAGGAACTACCAGGGCACACACATTCCCCATGCATTCCTATGGGAGGGCAGGCCAGCCATACTACACGCACGCACTTTCACTCTGGGACACAGGGAAAAAGTGCGCCAAGACCCAAAAATCACTACACAGGGTCACAAATAAAGGCAAAAAGATTAGGGGTGAACCTGCCCTAAGGCCCAAGTCTAACAAAATACAACTACAATTACTCATCACCACTCCATTCCTCAAATCTTCAGATACATACTACTCTCATGGGCTGCAACAAAGAAACTATAACGCATGGAGACACAGCTTTCTCTAGTGCTAAGAGATGGAGGGCAGCCACCCATGGTTGGATCCTTGTACATCCGTGTAATCCGTGTACATGCCTATTCTCTGTAGCATGAGTTTCAAGTCAATATTTGTTTCTGAATTGGATGATCAAATGATCTATAAAAAGGTATTTCTATGAATCATGGATGTAAGTTGGCCACTCAACCCATATGGACCAGGGTCTGCTTCTATTCTGTGGCCATAGCTTCTTTCTGGATTAGATGATACCAGGCAATCCAGTCCTGTAGGCAGCCAGTCTACAGGGAAAGGCCACTGCGTGCTGCTGGTTCCTTCTTTCCCGGGCTCTATTAGTAAATCCGTTGATGTTCTCAATAACAAGTTATTATGATACGTAATCAGTCTCAAATACAATGTTAAGGACCTCTCAGATGCAAAAATAGTCTAGGAGTAAAATATTCATAATATTTGTAATAGTGTCTACTTATGCATTTGCCGTCCCCAGCCAAATCTGGAAGAGATAGCAGCTGCCAAAAAGGGCATTAAAGCACTGTATTCTTCTTATTCAACATTATATGCACTAGGAAATATAACATTAAATTACAAAGTTTCATTGGATTTGAAATTCATTCTTCCTTTTTGATGGTTACCACTTTTTCCCTCTTAATATGCTTTTGGTCATTTCACAGTACTAGCAGTGTCACCTGTCTTCTACATAGTCCGATTTATTATGTCTGATTAGTAATTTAACGTGGCTACCTTTTACTCTTTATATCAAAATTATGTATTATTTGTATTTCTTATATTTTCCATAAACACCTTTAATGTAAGCATTCATCCTTTTAATTTCCCAACAAGCGTGATATCAGAGTGCTGTGCTTTTTCACCTCTTCTTGAGCTGGAATGCTGTTTATTTTCTCTTTCTCGTCACGTATTCGTCCATTATTAATGCACCCTTCCTTCTACAAGTTACATATACTTTGCCAAACAAGCCATGTATGCATTCAATATATAGATCGTTATAACCAAGGTGATAGGTTAAATAAAGCATGCTGTAGGTAAGTCGAAAGGGCGACACAATTTAGAAGGCTTCTGCTGCTGCTATTAAAGATCGGCTTCCTTACATCCTGATGATGTAAGAATCCCTCCAAACACAGAGAACATCCCCAATTGCTTCTTGCCTCAGGCAGACAGGCATTCACTCCAGGAAGTAGAATGCATCAAGCTGGTAAATGCCAGCATGTGCCACTATTGAGCAGCCACAATAAAAAGGTCCTGAAATTTCAAACATGAATTTAGACTGATGTTCATAATAATTTTCCTAAATAATCATACTAGGTCAAGCTGCATTTATAACCTACTGTTTTCCTATACATTTTAACAAAATGATTTCTGTATCAAGAGGTGGGAATATACATTTTCATTATTTGGTTTTGTTTATTACAGTCAATCATATAGCAGTGGTGTGCCCCAATCTAAGTTTATATATAGGAGGCCATTTTTTCATTGTGTACCTTGTGTGGCCTTAAAAAACACGGTTCAGATGTATATTTGCATTTCTTTACTCTGCACGTGTAGCAAATTTGAACATATATAATATGCAATAATCACGAGTTAATTTTTCTATTTTTCTGAGAAACCTTTTAGGCAGTGCAGAAAGTGGTGTGTTCTAGTGGCACAAAGCGTTACATTCTATGTTATTTTCATATCTTCCAAAGTCAAATTGGAGGCAAATTGTTTAAGAAACGATCGCGGGGTTCTTATCTCAGAATAAATTATTGAAGACTTTCTGAGCACTCTTGCTAAACTTGATGACTTAATGCAGGTTTGTGATCTAGTCCTATTTCACACGAGATACTGCTTCCACTTTTCATCGAATTTTGTCCCCTTCATAATTACATTATATTATACAATCCTATTTTACACGTAAAAGTACGTCATTTTCACGAATATGAGTTGTTTTTAGGTTTTGCCTGGCGAAAAGATGCGCTCTGCGCATCTTTTTCGCGCAGGCGAAAACCTGATGAGAACTGTAGTGTGGGTTTGGGTCGGCCCTCGTCATTCATTGGCTGGCTCCATAAATGGAGCCTAGCCATTGGACGAGGGGCCTGTCCGTCAATGCCGGACCAGATTCGGGGGCGTTCCCGAGATTCTTTGGCTTTTGCCGACGTCACGCGACGTCAGCCGAAAGCCGGGAACGCCCCCGAATCTGGTCCGGCATTGCCCCGTAGGCTGAATGAGATGCTGTTAAACACACTTCTGATATTAAAATTGCTTCCACGAGTCCTAGGCTGAATGAGATGCTGTTAAACACACTTCTGATATTAAAATTGCTAAATTACATTGATCGTCTTTGAGACATTAAGTATGGCGGGTCCTGCTGGGTCTCAGATCTGGCAATAATTAAAAGCTGAATTTAACAAGATTCCCTGTCTGGCTTTATATTCTTGTCTTTAACTTTATTAGCAAAAACACAGATCAGTTTCAAGACATAAGATAGTCATTTTTGCCCGTGAGCTGAGGGAGCCCACTCCTCGGGAAACTTCGCCGCCCGCCTGCCTGAGCTAGAGACGGGCCGCCGCGCTGCCCGTGGCGACCCGGAAGTGACTAGCCGGCCGGCCAATCCTAGCGCGGCCGGCCGGAAGTGCCCCCCCCCCCCCCCGCAGCCCACGCTTCAAGTAACCGCTCTGGTGCATTGTAGGTGGCGAGAAGCATACCGGCGGCGGAAGGGAATCTGGCAGCGATGCCTTGAAGCATTATATGAGGAGATCTACCTGGTAAGTCGCATCTCTGTCTGGGGTATTTTAAAGGGCAGGGTGAACTGTAGGTGGAAAATGTACTTCTTTGTGGTTCGCTGCGGGAGACTGTTAGGCACCCGCTAATTATCATTTCACATACAACAACCTGTTTGCAGTGGCTGCTGTCGACATGCACGCTAGCATCTCTTGTCACCTCGAGCTGAGGGATAGCTGTGGCGGATTACTTTCCGTAGCTAGCCAGTTCCACCAACAGTAATGGGAAGTGTTGTACTCTGTTGTACTGACAGAGGCAGCCCTCACTGGTTGTGCAGCTTTTTCATGGCTCTAGAGGGAGAGACGGTGGTAGAGTCCAGGGTATGACAGATTTAGCAATCCTCGTCCTCTTCATCACTCGATATAGCTGCCACCATGCTGCTTTAGTTTTCCCCTACACGTGTCACATAGGTCTTATGAGGGAGAATCCGATTTTGCTCATCTCACTGACGTGCCGTTACTCTGGAACAGCAGGTCTTTCAAATTGTTCTACTTGGTTACGTCCCTTCCCTTTTTGTCCAGCCCTCCACATGTATCACCAGTAGGTGATCAGACATTGGTAGAGCATGCCAGCATTCTCATCAGAAACGTTTGGGTGCCAGTTGTGCGATCAAATTTGACCCAAGGCAGCACGGGGCGCAAGATGCTACTATCAATACTTCTTTGGGGGCCAGGTGGGAGAAGTGAGCTGTGAGGAGTGAAGCCAATACTGGTTCTCAAGACAAGTTCAAATACTTTCTGCCTTGGATTCCCAAGATCAAATGGTGTCCTTGACCTTGCAGGACATGCACTTTAACGTGTTGATTCTGCAGTCCGATTCTCCCTCCAGTTTGTTGTGGGGCTGGAGTACTTAAGTTTACTGTCTTACCCTTCTGTCCTCCCAGGTATTTACAAAAGTGCAATTAGTTGTTGTGGCTCAATTTTTCCATACCTCGTTAACTGGCTGTTAAAGGCTGTCCTATGCCACTTGAAAGCAACAGTTTCATTGCTGTCCACCCTAGGATCTCCTGTCTTCAACCTGTATGGAGGAGTACCTTTATAGGGACCATCCTGGACATGGTGCCTTTGAAGGCTTTTCCATCTTCGCAATAAGTCGGGGAACATT
Source organism: Lissotriton helveticus (assembly GCF_964261635.1). Classification (NCBI taxonomy): domain Eukaryota; kingdom Metazoa; phylum Chordata; class Amphibia; order Caudata; family Salamandridae; genus Lissotriton; species Lissotriton helveticus. The sequence continues at coordinate 533,408,172 of NC_136067.1, forward strand.
TCTAGCTCATGCCTTGCTTCCGACTCAGATTGTCCTGAGGCTTCTTGGTCTTGTGCATAATCCTTGAGCATCGTACTCGCTGGCACATGTGGGCTCCGCAGTGGAACCTTCAACTTCAATGAACCAAACACTGTGGATGCCTCTTGGACAACAACCACATATCAGACGTTGCAGCCCTTCTATTGTGGGTGACAGATGCTAGCCTGACCTGCGGCATACCATTCTTCCTGTCCTATCCAGAGCTCACCGTATTAATGAACACATCTTCTGAGGGCCGGTGAAGTAACCTGGATGGCGTGGAGAACAGAGATTTCTTATGTAGCACCATCAACATACAACACCCTGCCTGTATGTAAAATCTCTGAGGCTGTGTTTTGTGGCTGCTCAGCGGCATATACCACTGTTATCCATGACAAATTGGTGCTTCAGACTTGAACGTCATTTCTCGCATTCTTCTCTCCCCCACATCTCATTATGGAAGAGGAGAGGCTTCACCATTTGGAGCCTAAATGAGGCCATAGTTATAACAAAGACACGACTGAGAAGCACCTAGAGGACAATCAACTTTCTGTTGTCACCCAGCCTGCCCTCTCCCAGCCTGCCCTCTCCCAGCCTGCCCTCTCCCAGCCTGCCCTCTCCCAGCCTGCCCTCTCCCAGCCTGTCCTCTCCCAGCCTGTCCTCTCGCAGCCCCTCTCACCTTTCGGCCTGGTACCACTGCACCAGCCGCACTACTTCCCTACTGACCGTTCTCCACTTCAGCCCCGTCTAAATTACAAATTCCTGCTCGTGACCCTTTTGCCTGCTTGTGCTTGTTTTCGTGACCCTGTTGCCTGCTTGTGCCTCCGTGTGCCCCTGTTGCCTGCCTGTGCCTCTGTGTGCCCCTGTTGCCTGCTTGTGCCTCCATTTTCGTGCCCCTGTTGCCTGCTTGTGCCTCCATTTTCGTGCCCCTGTCGCCTGCTTGTGCCTCAGTTTTCGTGCCCCTGTTGCCTGCTTGTGCCTCAGTTTTCGTGCCCCTGTTGCCTGCTTGTGCCTCCGTGTGCCCCTGTTGCCTGCTTGTGCCTCCGTGTGCCCCTGTTGCCTGCTTGTGCCTCCGTGTGCCCCTGTTGCCTGCTTGTGCCTCCGTGTGCCCCTGTTGCCTGCTTGTGCCTCCGTTTTCGTGCCCCTGTCGCCTGCTTGTGCCTCAGTTTTCGTGCCCCTGTTGCCTGCTTGTGCCTCCGTGTGCCCCTGTTGCCTGCTTGTACCTCCGTGTGCCCCTGTTGCCTGCTTGTGCCTCCGTGTGCCCCTGTTGCCTGCTTGTGCCTCCGTTTTCGTGCCCCTGTTGCCTGCTTGTGCTTCCGTGTGCCCCTGTTGCCTGCTTGTGCCTCCGTGTGCCCCTGTTGCCTGCTTGTGCCTCCGTGTGCCCCTGTTGCCTGCTTGTGCTGTGTGGGTGTGTGTGGAAGGCTCTGTGTGGGTGTGTGGAAGGCTCTGTGTGGGTGTGTGGGGGGCTTTGTGTGGCTGTGTGTGTGGGGGGCTTTGTGTGGCTGTGTGTGTGGGGGGCTCTGTGTGGCTGTGTGTGTGGGGGGGCTCTGTGTGGCTGTGTGTGTGGGGGGCTCTGTGTGGGTATGTGTGTTTGGGGGCTCGGTGTGTGTTTGTGTGTGCCATTTGCGAGAGATAAAGCTAGTGGCGTTGTAAATGACAATGCCATTTATTTATGTTAAAAAAAACATAAATAAAAATAATGTCAAGAGCAATGCCAATAGCTCTAACTTTAACAAAGGCAAAACCATTGCATTGTAAATGCTTGTTTAAATATAATTTGAAGCAGCTGATTTTTGAAATTTTTAGCAACATGATTAATCAGCCATGCATCAGTGTCTAACTTCTTAAATAATTTAAATCAACAAAAGTTGACTTGAATTTTTTTCTTGTTTACGTTATTTTATTCTGGCTCAGAGGTGAAGGTTTCATGAATAGCTGATGAAAGAGGCGAATTTCTAGCAGGTTCATCTCATCCACCAATGGAATACATATCGTCATTACTGTACCCAGTGTCCCCGCAATTCACTGTCTACCGAAGTGTTCACTGCTTGCAATAAACCTATGCAAATCAGCTACGAAGGCTCACGAGGAACAATATGTCGTGATGCACACCAATCTGTCTTAAGGGCATGCATTGTGAAATTATGCATAGTTAAATAATCATTACAATGACATCTGGCATGAGGTATGGCTCTTCACCTTTGGATTAATACAGTAAGTATATGACATGGAGATCTTACAGTATATGCCAGTAACTCCGTACGGAGCAAACCCGACCTGTTTGGAGGCAGTTTTTGAAGGAGAGAGACGTTCTGGAGTCCCCGCGCTAGTAGTAGTTGGCCGGTGGAGTGTGGACACTTTTGCACACACGTGAGACGATTTACTGAGATGATTGGTTCATGCCCAGCAAGACTTTACGTTAAGAATTTGCCATTGTTTTTGGTCTTTGTGAACGATTTCCAGCTGCCCCTGGATTGAACATTTTTTTTTTGTGGATTATCACCCTGTCCTGAAGAGGCCAGATTTCTTGGAAGGCCGAAACGCGACCCCGTCGACACTTTCATACTGGAGGAGTGTTTATGTTTACAATTAATTTGGGAACTTATAGCCTTTGTGACACAGTTTTCGATTGAGGTTCGGTAATTTGGGTTTTCGAACCATCTGTGCTATACTACCTCCAAGTGCACCTCCTAGAGTGAATGGGAGGGCACTCAGCCTTTGCTGAAATATTTTGTAGGGTGTAAATCGTACAAGTCTTTGTGTTTTTGTATTATGATTTTGTTCTTTGGTCAATTTATTGTGAATGTGTTGTATATAGGTGTGTATATAGTGTTGTATATGATGGTATATGTTGTATAAAAAGCTTGTGTATAGAATTATTTGTTGATGTTTGTTACAAAGAAAAAAAGAACAAAGAGATATGAGTTTAGTGATTAAAAAAAAAAATGTGTAATCTAGTCCCTGTGTATGAGTGATGGGGTGGTATAAATTTGATTTTTTCCTAAGTGTACTAAATGGCATAGAAATAGGTCAATTATTTGTCTCCTATTTAGATAAGTTACAGTAGATCTTTTCCTCCTTTTTCCATTGTTTTTTACTTGCAGTAACGGCATTAAGGGCAATATTGCCATTTATACATATTCAAATGATGCAGATTTCATTTCTGCCACGAGAACTTCAATAAGCTTCATAGCACATCCTGCAGTACCTTTCAGAATGTATAGTGTGTTAGTTTTCGACATCAGAGGGCTTATTTGCAAGCCCCTTACGCGGCCGGTGGCTCTCTTGTTCCCATATTACAATTTTAAATAGGCCCCGGAGATCTTAAGGATATTTCAGTATCGTGTAAGTGGAAGCGCCCTTGCCCCACTTCACAGAAGCGAGTTCAAGTGAGTGTTTCAAGGTGTTCAGTTCAATGTGGCGAGTTTTATTTTGTAGCATCATGTGTCAAATTAAAGAGCAGAAAACATGCCTGGAAGGGAGAAGATGCTGCTGTCTCCTCTTTATTGACAATGGTTGTTTAAAGGTAAAAAAATAATCAGTTTCACACAGAAGCTGCTAGCATGGCACCTCTTGAGCGGCAGGAGTAGCAATAGCACTTTTCTTCACCACATCTGCTCACCACTAAAAGGAAATCACCATAGCAACAGCCACAATTTGAGTTAAAGGCATGCTGCTGAAATTCATTTTCAATGTATATTCTTAGCAATATTGATTATGTATGCCAACTATTCAGAAGATGATTGCACGTTTACCATTTAGATTTCACTACTTTTGGTATAAGAGAAACGTGATTTAAAATGTTTTTTGTGTATGATTAGATTTGTGGACGATCAAACTACATATAAACAACGCAGGTCAACCAGGTGCTTTTCCTTTCTTGAAGGTGAAGTAAAGAACATCATCAAAATTGTCCAGTCTGACCAGCTTCAAAAAATCATTCAAAACCTGGCAGCTTGCACAATATATATATTTTGTATCTTCCTTCTGTTAGATGTAGTTTTGCATGAGATGCTCCTTTTAACCTTTTTTTCATTTTCACTTTGTATTTAGCCCCTGATGTTTATCAATATGGAAAAAGTGTTTGCATACGTGTGGGTTACAAATTAATATAACAAATTAAAACACTGGAATGCTGAAAGCTCCACTGAAGACAATGGAGTGGCTCCCGGATTACAGTGGCTGACATAAGCCTTTAGCTCCAGAATTCCAATGTTTGTCGTCATATTTCTCACTTTTTAATTTAGATAATTCTACCCTTAATCTAATTGTCTTATAGCCCTTCTACCTCCTGCTATACTGGTTGGTAAAGGCCCTCAACCTCGTCACAGGCCCTCATAGGCAGTCACCTGGTCCTATTACTTGGTTTCAGGTCCTTTAATAAGTGGTATAGCACTCAGTAGAGGGCTATAATGGTATATTATCCTAAAACAGCGGTTTTATCCAGGGATAAATGTTTCTCCAGTGACCAAAGGAAATACTGAGGGTATATAAATTATGCAGCAGAAGAATATCAATTAACAATTTGAAGGATAACTTTATCACTTATTTGAAGTAAACTATATTTTCCCCAGGATCTTCAAAAATTAGCAATCTAAACATTTTTGCATCACTGATTTTTGCCTACCTGGAGGCCGAGAGTAGGGATAATGAAATATTATAAAGTGCGACAACTAAAACACCGTGCAATGGGCCAGCTCCATCAGTAGTGCAGCAGGTGCAGTGGCAGCCAGGCCCACGGTTGTGGGGGGATAACAGCACTTCAACAATCCTGGTGTGTTTCTATCTAAAATTTGCTGACATAAGGGACCGTAGCACTGTTGTTACGCTGCTGTGGCTATAGAAGGCCTGTGCTCTTACAGTTCTTCTAGCTTCTAATATAGATGATGTTGTTGCCTAGGATAAGGAGGCTCACAAAGTCGTGTCGAACCTGACAATAGCGTCCTCACAAAGTATGTTATGCAGAATGGTGCCAGACTGCACATTGGAGGATGATTTAGGCTCTAGAAGAAGCTGCAAAGTACTGTCTTATTTGGAAAATGAGGCAATAGATTTGTCTCTTCTGGCGTGCGTTGTATTTATCTATTGCTCTGCTCATCTGAGACAGCTTGTCAAAATACGGATGTATTTTATTGGTAACTTTCAGCTATACATGGTACCCTGCTTGTCAAACATGCTGTGCCCCTCAATCCTTCAAGCTGTCCTGCTTGTCCATAAGCTCGGGTTTCCCAATGAAAAGTGTCTTGATTATTCATGTGCCCCTTTGATTCTTTCATCAAATGTATCCTGCATTGTAACATGCCCCTGTATCTTACACACCGAAGGTATCCTGTGTGCCCACCTGACCTTGTATCTCTTTTATCACAAGTGCCCTGATGTCCACATGCTCTTGTATCTCTTGTATCTCACTCATCATAGGTCTCTTACATGTACATGTGCCTTTGCCTTTCAGTGATCACAAGTGTCCTCTTTCTCCATGTGCCTCAGCCTCCCAGTCATCAACAACATCCTGGTTGTCTATTTGTCCATGCTCTCAGTCAATGAAATTGTCTTGCACGCACTTGGCGGATCTGCTTGATGGCCGCTCTTTTGGCACAGACAAGGTGAGGGGTCTAGCTGCTGGGAACAGGAAAGAAGGGTATTTAGGTGGCAAACTGGCACAACCATGCAGCGTTCATTGAAAGAAATAAAAAATACTGAGACTACGCTACTTTTTTTTTTTAGTCTGGGAGCTGATAATGAATTCAGGTTTTTAACAAAAAGTCGGGGGTATTCATGAGAAAATTGGCAAAATCGTGAGCTTATCTTAAGCTAAATCATCAACAGAGTAATGCTTTTAAAATTGTAATTTTTAACAGAATATGAATGGTTTCCTAATTAAAAAGTATAAAAGAGGGGAGTGGAAATCATTGAAGGCTACCTACCTCTTCAACCTTCTTCCCAGCACTGTTCTACAGGATCCGCTTGACGGCCACCATTTTGGCACGGCAAAGGTGTTTTTGTTGGTAACAGGAAATGAGGGTATTTAGGCCCCAAGCTGGTGCGACCTCACAGCGGGCGCACCAAATGTAAGCCTTTCTGCCCCTTTCAGCATCTCAGAAGCGGTCAGCGTCAACCATGCTGCTGGGTTTCAACCAGAAACAGTGTCATGGGCCAGAGGAATAACATATTCTAGCAAGGAACTAAGCGAGCTAAATCCAGAAGGGGAGCAAGAAAAATTGAGAGTACAGAAGGGAATAACCATATCTAACCACCAGAATACAGAAATCAGGAGTGAGCAGGGGCACTTGGGGAAGAGTAATGGAACAGATAACAGAGATACATCGGGGAGACTCAATTGTGGTGTTAAATGTGGGTTTATTAACACCCGCTAACATATACTGAGCAAATAGGTGTATTAGGAACCTTAGGAGTTGAAATGTGGTGATACCTGGCTTGTCACCGTACACGGTGATAGACAGGAGCGGCGTGAAGTCCGGTAAAGAATACACGGAGAAACCAGAATCTGAGTTGGCATGGAAACTTTTGCAATTGACTGATTACTGTGGACACGGCGCACAGATTGAAACCCCAATGTAGGTCAGAAGTATCACCACATTTCAAAATTCACAGATTTGAAGGATTTAGCCTTGAGGAAGTCGTGGGACCATGGCCCTTAAGCGACGAAACACGTGTTGGCTGTGGCTGTTGACAACTGAGACACAAGACCACGGAAATGAAACCCAAAAAAAGAAACAGACGAGATTGTTCATAATTTATGTTGTGTGATGATGATATAAGGACGTGTTCTCAATCACAATAGGGAAACCAGTTTGCTACTTGACGTGTGCTGGGGAGTGAAGTATACAGTCTGTGGGCACATTATTCTTCATGTAATTGAGTTGCTAACTCCTCCTCAAGGTTGTGGCCCCCAGGGAATCTAGTTTCTAATTCTAGAATCCACTTGGATTCCTTCTTTCTCAGAGCTAGTTCCCTGTTCCCCCCTCTGTTTCCCAATCTGATTTGTTCAACTGCGAAAAAACGTAGGAGTGAGTTCTTGGACTGGTGTATGTCTTGAAAGTGCCTCGCAATAGGGTAGTGTGGGTCTTTGTTGGTGATTGCCCTAAGGTGCTCCTTAATTCGTTTTTTGACCAGGCATGTAGTACTGCCCACGTACCTAAGTTCGCAGGGACATTCCAGAACATAGACTACATAACTAGTACTGCACGTCAGGAATCGTGTTATTTGTCTGTTTCTACTGGATCTGGTATTTTGAATTCTTTGACCATGTGGCTTGTTCAGCAGGATTTACAATGTCCACTGGGGTTAGGGTTATGTACATTACCCCGTTGGGTTTCAGTGATTTCACTCCTAACCAACATGTCTTTAAGGCTTCTGACTCTTCTTTAAGTTATCATGGGTCTGTCGCTTAGGGTGGGGCCTATGAAAGAGTCCGTTTTGAGGATGTTCCAATAAGATCTGATAAGATTTTCTGGACTTTTTTTGGATTGGTGATTAAATGTGGTAATCACTCTAGTTGGTTGTGTATTCTCACTTTCTTTCTATCCATAGGTTATGGCTTTGGCTCTGTTAGTTTCTTTGAGTTTGGACAATGCCTTTTTGAGAACCGATTCGGGATACCCCCGTTTGCTGAATCTTTTCAGCATGATTTTCTGTTCATTAATGTAAGCTTCTTCTGTACTGCAGTTTCTGCGGGCTCTGAGAAGTTCCCCATACGGGATGCTGCATTTCAGTGCATCAGGGTGAGCACTTTCCGCATGCAGGAGACTATTCCCTGCAGTCTTGTTACGGTGTAGGCTTGTGACTAGTGTACTCCCTTTCACTGTGACCTGTGAATGCAGAAGTTCAACACTGTCTTTGCTGATATTATGTGTCAGTGTAATGTTGTAGGGATTGCTGTTAAGTCTCCGGACAAAATCGACGACCTCCTCATCACTGCCTCTTCATATAATAAAGAGGTTGTCGATGTACCTCAGCCACAACATAATTTTTTCAAAAGCTGGCTTGAAGTTAGTGTCATGCCACAGTTCCTCCTCCCACTTGCCTAGGAAGAGATTCACGAAGCTCGGTGCGAAGCATGTTCCCATCGCCGAGCCCCTTGTCTGCCTGTAGAGGTCTCCGTCAAACATGAAGATATTGTTAATGAGACATATCTTGATCATGTCTGCTAACATGATGGTGTGTTTCAGATAACAGATGTCTCTTTTACTAAGGAAATGCATACATGCGTCAATACCCTGGACATGATCAATGATAGTATACAATGAATTCGCGTCCAGGGTAATGAGGGTTAGTCCTTCCTCCCATCTGATCCCTTCTATTTTGTTTAAAAAAATCCTTAGTATCTTTAATGTGGGCTGGCAGCTCGATAACATATTTTTTCAAAAAGTGATCCACATACTTAGATATGTTTTCATTAACATTGCCTACTGATGAAACTATTGGCTTTCCTGGAGATACATCTGGGTTTTTATGAATCTTCGGTAAAAGATACAGTATAGGTAGTTTGGGGTAGTCTTTTTTAAGAAAGCAATATTAGTGCCACGTGATTAACCCTTCCTGTTGTCATTCTGATAACTTTTCCCAGGTGGTGGTGATGCTCTGATTATATATGGAAGTGTTACATCTACAATTAAATACAGCATCATTCAGATGTCTTTTGGCTTCATCAATGTACATTTGTTTACCCCATACTATGTTGCCACCTTTGTCTGATGTCTGATGCTGTTGTACTGAGCCAAAGACAGAATCATTTCCCTCTGTTTGAATTATAAGTTGAAATTGGTGTTATTCTTGGTAACATGTTTCTGTCTTGTAAGTTCCTTAGTTATAACATCATAGAACGTGTCAATAGGATCATGCGGGAGTAAGGGAAAAAAGACCGATTTGGGTTTAAACTTTGTGCAAGCTGCATTCCCAGTGGCAACACCTTCCTGATCTTCCAATTCTCCCTGATTAGAACCTGTAGGGATAGCCAGTTCATATATGGTCTGTAATATATCTGCATCCCATACGTTTAATTCTGGTTGATTTGTGGCATCTGGTGTGAGGGTCTTGCTCTCTGGTGGTCTGTTACTTTTCAACAAGTGCCATTTGTACAGTTTCAGTTTCCGTATACATTTTAAAATGTCTACACGTGTGTTGGCATAGCTAAACAGTCCTGTAAGGCAAAACGTTAGGCCTAAGCACAGAGTCGTTTCCTCTAGGTGGGATAGAGAGCGTGATGAGAGGTTAACAATGGTTTTGTTTACCTTTGTGCTATCCATAGTTATTGTTTCTTCTTGTAGCCCCCTTTTCTGGTTCCCACTGGCTCTTTCTTTTTTCTTCTCCTTTGTTTGAGCTTGAGTCTCCTTTGTTTTAAGCACCCCTACCTCTTCCTCTTCCTCGTCCACGACCTCGTCCCTGTCCTCTCTGTAGAGTTCGCGGTGTTGGTGTTTCTCTCTTCCTTTTTTGCCTCGTTTGTAGGACTCGAAACCCATCTAAAAAAGTCGCTGGTTTGGTTAATATCTCCATCTCAGAGGTAGTGCTGGCAGCCCTGTGGCCTGATGGTACTTGTGGTGCCAGTCTTTCACTAATGCACTGTCTTGACCAATCCTTTATTAATTCAATAACACTCCAGTGGGTTGTGCAGCAGAGTTCTCTTCCACGCTGCTTTAATCATCCGCCAAGAACCGGCATCTTCTCTCCATTGCAAAGGCGTCAATTGGCGTCTCTGCTGGAGGGCTGTGAACAGCCCCAGGGCTTCACTTCGCGGCTCAGGCACAGCCGCAAGACATTCAACCACAGCAGTTGCCTGCTAAGAAGGGAGCCTCTCGAGGAGATAAATGTGCAGCCACAATTTATTCAAGGTTGAAAGCAGTGTGAGGAAACCACAGCATGCAGCAGAGTAAAGTCCTGCCTGACGCATTTCGTCAAAGAGCACTTCTTCAAAGGCAGAGGACTGTGCAGAAAATGGCACTGCAATTTTCGGTACCACATTGAAATTACTGAAGTCCCGCCCTTGTGGGCACGGCCACCCCTGTGGCCCGATGGTACTTGTGGTGCCAGTCTTTCACTAGTGCGCTGTCGTGACCAATCCTTTATTAATCCAATACCACCCCAGTGGGTTGTGCAGCAGAGTTCACTTCCACGCTGCTTTAATCATTCCGCCAAGAACCGGCATCTTCTCTCCATTACAAAGCTGTTGATTGGCATCTCTGCTGGAGGGCTGTGAACAGCCCCAGGGTTACACTTCGCAGCTCAGGCAAGCCGCAAAACATTCCACCACAACAGTTGCCTGCTTAGGAGGGAGCCTCTCGAAGAGATAAATGTTCAGCCACATTTATTCAAGGAGGAATATATATATATATATATATATATATATATATATATATATATATATATATATATATATTCACAGAAAAAACCATAGGTTATAGACCATATATAGTTAGGAATTAGCATTTACAAAACCTTGAAAATTCACTGAAAAAACCATAGGTTATAGACCATATATAGTTAGGAATTAGCATTTAGAAAACCTTATTTTACTCACACAAAACCATTGAAATTCCATATATAGTTAGTTGCACTAACTATATATCGCGCACCCGCAATCCACTGCTGATGATGTCACATATTACATCATTCATGACATGGTCAGTGACATCACTGATGACATCACTGATGACATCTCAAATGACATCACTGATGACATCACTGATGACATCTCATTTGACATCATTCTTGTGCTAATACGATAAACCTCTTCAGACTCTAATATAACCTTAGATACACTCAGTGTATACAGACACTCACACACTGTCACTCATCCATGGAGTTACTCACACACCTAGTCAGTCATGCAAAGAAACAATCTCACCTCCATTTCCTCAACTATACAGTTATACACACCTTACTTATTCAAACATATACTAACACATATTTACTCTCTTATACAATCCCTGATACAAGTTCACAATGATCCATACAGCCACTCACACATTCAGTGGCTCTCATGCACAGTTATTTATATATGCCAACTCTCACATGTACTGTGTTTTACATATGTACTTACTATGACATGTAGCATTGAGATATCCATTCACTCATCAATACACTCATGCACACAGTCAACCGCCCATGTAGCTTTTTCCACATGCACTCTTGAACTCATACACCTAGTGAATCAACTGCTCACACATCTATGCACAGAGTCACACACCTCCCAGCCACCCCCACACAAACTCAATCTCCCATAGAAATACTTGGGCAACCAATTAATAACACATATAGCCTCTCGTATAGCTAATGATCAACACATGCAGCAGTTTACATCACAACAGACATAATGATGCACAAATTAAGACAGTTTAGTCACTAACCCATGCATTCAGTGAGACACATTTAATCACTCACTCATACAGTCAGTCACGCACCTACTAAATCCTTCATCCAGACACTTATACATCCACTCATTCTTCAATATCTAAGACATATTTTAACTTTACAGAAACATACAGTCACTGGATGTTGTCATCAGTGATGTCATTTGAGATGTCATCAGTGATGTCATCAGTGATGTCACTGACCATGTCATGAATGATGTAATATGTGACATCATCAGCAGTGGATTGCGGGTGCGCGATATATAGTTAGTGCAACTAACTATATATGGAATTTCAATGGTTTTGTGTGAGTAAAATAAGGTTTTCTAAATGCTAATTCCTAACTATATATGGTCTATAACCTATGGTTTTTTCAGTGAATTTTCAAGGTTTTGTAAATGCTAATTCCTAACTATATATGGTCTATAACCTATGGTTTTTTCTGTGAATTTCATTGGTTTTTTAACAGCTAATATCTGTAGCTGTAAAATGTATTCTTCTTTAAATCCAAAAATATATTTTATATGTTTATGAATAATTTTTTTTTTAAATATTTTTTTTTCTTCGTTCCCGCTTCGCGAATCGGGAAGCTTCCCGTTAGCTGACCTTGATGCCGCGAAATAGACCGCGAGCCGGTAAACGTTTCTTTACCGCAAGTGCCGCGTTAGAAAACAACATCGTGACGCCTCCCGTCCGCATGACGTTCCACGTTGTCGCGTGATACGTCATATGACGTGCTACGTTAGCGAACTGGTACGCGAAGCGAGTGCCAAAGCGCAGGTTTCTGGAAGCAAACCGGGAGGCCCTGCAAAGCGCTTAACGTAAACACAGCAAGTCATGTGACTTGGTAATAACACTTTTCATTGGTTCATTTCACTTTTGGTTTCCTAATGATGTAAGACTAGGTCATATAATCTAAAATGAACACTTTTGATTGGTTGAGAACTCTTGTTTTTCCCAAATGATGAAAATCCCTCCTTCTTTCCTCACTCTGACTTTCATCATTGTGAGAGAAAGACCCTTTGTGATCACTGAGCAATGGCTTCTTTAGTAGCTTCAGCTGGTGCTTCCCCACCACCTCCACCACCTCCAAGGAAGAGAGGACCACCTGCTCAAGTTGTAATTCAACAAGAAGAAGAAGAAGAGGAACAGGAGGACGAGCACGAAGAGAGGCAGTTTTTGCCTGAGCAGCCCAAGACGTCTCACCGGAAAGAAAACTTCATTTGGCAATTTTTTAAAATTCCCAAAGGTCAGAAAAAAGTAAATGCAAGATACGTAACTTGCCTTATATGTCAAGATAGACTGTCCAGAGGGACCGACAAAAAATACAGTTTCGGAAACTACACAATGCATCGCCATATGACTAGGTGGCATCCTAACAACTACAGTGCTGCACAGTTTCGGAACGACCTAGATAATCTCCCTATTATGGCCAGAAGATCTGTTGTACCGGAAGTAACGGGACCAGAGGGCAGGGAGATGGTGCCAAATATACAAATGAGATTTGGTGAAGTAAAACACACCTGCGTATTTTGCGATGGATTCATTTCCTACGGAGAAAGAAGCATCACTCTGATCAACAGAGCTATTGACTATCATATGCAAGTTTGTCCGAAACGCCCAAAATAATAAATACTTCTTTTTTTTGTTTTGTTGCTCCTGTTGAGCCCTTTACAATGAATCGTTTTCATTGCCCCCTCCAAGAAAAACCCAAAAAAATATAAAACTGTTCCGAAAAATTCAAAAACATTAAAAAAATGTTCAGAAAAATAAAAAAAAAAGTTCTTTTCAGAACTACCTCCCCGTTATTAAAAAATTGGTACAATATTTGGAACTGTGCCAACCTCTATTTCTCTTAGTTCGCTTCCTAGTTCGCTCGCTGGTACGCGAACTGGAAGCGAACCAAAAACAGTAAGTATAAGGGAAGGAAACACACACTTATGTTAAAAGAAAGACAGCTATAGGGGAGTAAACTAGAGATACTATTACCCATAATCCACTACTGATGATGTCACATATTACATCATTCATGACATGCTCAGTGACATCATCAGCAGAGGATTGCGGGTTTTTTGGCAACATGCCTTATCCACGGTTTAATAACGCTGCCTTTTGCTTTATATAAGTTTTCAAATTGTATGAAATATATACCAATAGGTCTTTATGAACCTTTAGGTAGTGCTTTTGTTCATGAGGTCTGGTCGCTTCCATACACATACAGATGTTTCAAAGATGATCAAGAAGTTTATCTGAATGGAGAGGAATGCACTGAGACGCCAGATCATTCACTAATGTGTAGGCACATACAGTTACACGATTCATGCAACAAACACCGACCAAATATGGCTTGCGTGTTGCAAGGCACGCCAGTTCCTGCTATCATCCCCACGTTCAAGTTGTTGGAAAATGGTAGTTATTTGATGCTCAATAATGAAGATTGTTCTGAGTTAATTAAAAGTATTCCTTTTATCGTAACAGTAAGTGAACGGGTTATTTGCTGCAGAAATGTTCTATTTCCTCCCACACATGAACATAGGGAGTTTTCAATCTGGCCACAAATACCAACCTTGGGACACGTTTCAACGGCATGACAAGAATAAGAGCTCTTTTGTCTCAGAGAGAGGTGGCCTTGAGTTCGGCCCGTGAAACTTTCGTACTTCACATAGCGAACACCCGTACACAGGTTTGCCTTTCAATTTCAGCAACATGTTTCCGACTATCTTTAACGCATCCTCCACAAAATCCCTGGCACACTTTTTTAAAGTTGTTACCAGTGGTCTCGTGACTTCATTTGAGAAAATCTTTGGAGTCATCCCTGCTCCCTTTCATTCCATTTTCTCCACTCTGGTTCGTGGATTGCATTTTTACTTGCATTACCAGCGGACGCTCTTGTGCTTTTTTACATTTTTAAATATGGATGTCCCTCCTATGCAACCTCCGACCCTGCAGCTGCTGACACTGTTCCGCAATCGCATGCTAGAATATTATGGCACAATGCCGTTGGCGATATTAAGCACGGCATATGGATTATCTTTTCGGTTCTCCTACTTCACCTGTGTCCAGCCTGTATTTCACTGCCTGACCTGTGATTTCGATTGGGCCATTGATTTGTGTCTCTGCGGACCGGTTTCTCCTGACGTCGACTTTAATCAGCTGATGACTCCTATCATTACTCACGAGTTGGTTTGTCCTGGCGAAAGGATTATGGCTGTGGCATTGATGCATGGACTACTTGGTCCCTGGAATTTACTGGCGGCAGCACAGTCTTTCTTGGAACACAGCTTTCTTGAAAACCCACCGAGCTGTCCTCTGATGGTGATAGAGGATCCGGTGCTGGGAGAGCACGTATGTTCTTTTCCGCTTTTAAATTGGATGGCTGAACTGTTTTCGGATGAAGACGGTGACTTCCTGTTGGAGGCTGTTGCAGCTTATTTTGCATACACAGTTATGTCATAGACCTTTTTCATGTTTCATATGCTGAGTACTAGCATTTCATTGACAATTCATTGACTTAATTGTCAAGTTTTTATTATTTACCTTGCCTATTGGCTTAAGACTCGATAAAGTACTTGGCTGTTTTATTTTTCTTTAGCATTGAATTTTCCTAGTTTTTAATGCTTTACCTTGCGGACCGTCCACATATAAACTTGCAATCTGCTCTCATGAGATGGCACTTCTATTATCTTATTCAGTTCGTTTCCGGATCATGGGGAGGTGTCATCTAGGTCCTGGATATCTTTACACCGTGTTAAGTTAGCATGGGCTCATTACCGGTTTAAACGCCATTTTTCCTTTTTTGCAACTTCTGCACACGACATTTAGTTGTTGCTTTAGCTTTCCACCTAGTAGTTCATCGTGGTTTACATGAGAAAAATATGTTATTGGTCTACTATCTGCTTTACTTGTTAAACTATATCTGTACAGCGAGTGCTAAAGTTTCAAGAACAACACGATACAGAATTGTTATGAGGTCTGATCTCCACGACTTCATACTCATAACATAAGTGCAACTTCTGCCAATTCTGGGCATGAGGCGGGTTTTATATTGCTTTGCCGAACACACATACACAACAGTTGATGCGGTTCACATGAAGAGAGAGCTGGTGTATGCTGATGTGATTCCTTCAAATCTAAGACACTAAAGTATGGGCACGCCCTAAACCAACACAAAGAGACCTTCTTAGCAAATAATATAATATGTGTATTAGGGAGGGTGAGATATAAGCAGCCGCGGGCCGTGGAGGGAGTTACGGTGAGGCAGGGAGGCGGGGAGGGGGAGAAGCAGGGTGGAGCCCTCTCTACCTTGCCCCTCCCCCTCCCCGCCTCCCTGCCCCACCGTAACTCCCTCCACGGCCCGCGGCTGCTTATAAGTGTTGCTAACTCTTATTCATTTACAGCATGTTAACATACTGTCACCATTCGCTTTTTATGTACTAGTAACTATGCTGGTAATTTTGCTACTGATAATATGTGTACTTGTATTCTCCACCCTGCTTCTCCCCCTCCCCGCCTCCCTGCCTCACCGTAACTCCCTCCACGGCCCGCGGCTGCTTATAAGTGTTGCTAACTCTTATTCATTTACAGCATGTTAACATACTATCACCATTCACTTTTTATGTACTAGTAACTATGCTGGTAATTTTGCTACTGATAATATGTGTACTTTTATTATCTAAGGTACTACGCCTGAGAAGACGGCATTAGTAAATAAACATTTCAAATACACATGTGTTCTTCTTAACTCCATGTTCTGGTTTCTAAGAAATATATAACGACCGACTGTTCATGAGTTCCACGTATCCTGAGGTACTATAAGTTCATATTCTGGATTGTCTAAACATTGAGAGTTTGTTATATCCAATGTGACACTGTACCTAGCTTGCTAAATAGTTTTTGATTACTAACGTGAGTTTTGGGACACCCTAATTCGCCGAGGTTCCAATCCTCTGTCCACAGTTCTGTGTGAGAACAGAAACCCTGCGACAGGGGCACCCCCGACCCTTGCTGGAGCTTCATCACACTTGCGATACAACTCCAGCAATGCGCCACCTTTACGGCACAGATACATCACGCATCTGTGCTGTTTTTGCCCCGTGATGCGCCGCATTGTAAATGCAGCACACCATAGGTGACGGAACAGCGGCACAGAATGACTAACACATCCCTGGTGATGCGCCAGTCATCATAAATCTATCCCTATGCTTCTTATCTTGTTAGAGATGAACCGCCATATGTATCATCAAAGTTATTTGCATTTCCTAAATAGCGAACTTTAAGGAATAAATAGCGATTCTTTACCATTCCTAGTTTGCGATGAGCTATTTGCTAATTAGCCGAATGTAGCCCAATGAAGCCCAATGTAGCCCAATGTAGCCCAAAGATGGCCGCCAGACACACAAAAAAACAAATGTAGCCCAAATATCAGCCAGATGTAGCCCAACTATAGCCCAGTGACAGAATGACCAATCAGCTTCGCAAACCTCCGTTACGCGAAGCGGAGCGCTGTTACAGATATATATCTTTTTTTGAACGTTAATTTCTCAAAATCCACTGGAGCACATATATTGAGACCTAGCAAAGGCACATCGGGCTACCAGTCCCTAATATTTTGCCAAGTTTCGTGCAAATCCATTCAGCCGTTCAATTATTATTTTTATTATTTTTTTTTGCCCCGCGGGGCCCTTTTAAAACCTCCACATCAAACCTAGGGGGTCAGCGAGGATCTACTATGCCCCCTTATAGTTATTTCCCCCTTTGTTTTGACCTCCTCTTGTCTCTCGATCCTACCGAGAGACAAGATGGCGGCCGCTACGGACTGTTTGGAATGTTGACAGACGCCGGAGAACCAATCAGCTTCACTTCACAAAGCTCCGTTGCGCGAAAAGTCCGCGAACCAGAGCGCTAACCGGTCCGCTGTTACAGATATATATCTTTTTTTAAACGTTAATTTCTCAAAATCCACTGGAGCACATATATTGAGACCTACAAAAGGCACATCGGGCTACCAGTCCCTACAATTTTGCCAAGTTTCGTGCAAATCCATTCAGCCGTTCGGGCTAAAAGTGAGGCCAACCGCCCTATGGAAAACTCAATGTTAAAAACACGTTTTGGGACCCCCCTTTTTTCTCGGCCCCCACTGGACGAACCCCCCCCAAATTTTCAAGGGCTGCTCAGAAACAAAATGTGCCATTTTCCTGAAAATTTCAGCCGATTCCGTCCACAAACGCCAAAGTTATTAGACATAGAATTTTCAAAAAACCCATAGAGAAAAAATCCTAACTATATATACCTACTGGCGACCGCCAGTAGGTAATATATATATATATATATATATATATATACAATGAAAAAAACATAGGTTTAATGAGTGTTATAGTTAGCTGGACATTTAACTCGTACAAAACCATAGAAATTCCTCCGTTATAGTTAGTTGTGCTAACTATAACTCGATGTCGTTTGAGATGTCATCAGTGGTGTCATCAATGATGTCACTGACCATGTCATGAATGATGTAATATGTGACATCATCAGCAGTGCATTGCGGGCACGCAAGTTATTGTTAGCACAACTAACTATAACGGAGGAATTTCTATGGTTTTGTATGAGTGAAATGTCCAGCTAACTATAACACTCATGAAACCTATGATTTTTTCAGTGAATTTCAAAGGTTTTTTAAATGCTAATTCCTAACTATGACGTCTCTGAAACGTATGGTTTTTTCAGTAAATTTCAAAGGTTTTTTTAAATGCTAATTTCTAACTATAACGTCTCTGAAACCTATGTTTTTTTCCAGTGCCTTTCAAAGGTTTTTTAAATGCTAATTTTTAAGTGCAATAGTAGTTATACCTATTTTTTGTACAGAATTTCTACAGTTTTTTAACTGTTTATTTATAAATATTTTATTTATTGAACAACATTATATATTTTTCTGAAACTTGCAAAAAAAATTACAGTAAATGTAAAACTGAAATATTTTTTATTATTTTGTTTTTTTTGTATTTAAATATATTTATATAATTTTCTTTAAAAAAAATAAATTTCAAAATTTTTTGGGGAGTTGCGCACCCAAAGCATACCTACTGGAGCAGGTCCGTGTATTCTAGCTGCCATATTGGAAAAGTCGTGAAGGATCCGTGTAGGGTTACGCCATATACATAAAATGTTACGTAGTGTGCGCGACCGGTGTGCGACCGGTCCACGACTCCTGCTCCCGTGCATTAGCGACACATGCGTATTACGGTACGCGATGCTTGCACGGTGGCAGGCCCCACGTGACGTCATATACGTGCTGGGGCACGCTGTGTGTGCGACTCCTGCAAAGTTTTTGATGTTCTATAATGATATGTACGTGTCTTTAATGTACATATTAGGGCAAAAGATTATCTAAGGTATTCATAAAAATAAAATATTTCTACCTGTAATAAAGATATTATTTTTAAATATGTATTCGCAAAGGCGCGTCGGGTGTGCTCTTCGTGAGCGCACGGTGTGCGGATCTCATGTGACCTCAAAAAAAAAGATTTAATTGGTTCATAACATTTCCCAATTTAACTATTGAAGGACCCCACGTATTTTAATTATTCTGTTTGGAGCAGTTGATGAGAGACATCTCTTCTTCTTCCAGAGCTGGTTTTGGATTTTTTTTGGTGTTTTTAAAAAACTTGCATTGGAGAAATGGCATCTGGTTTGCAAGCTCCTCATCATTCTTCAGATGAAAATATCTTGGAGGAAGATCCACCCAAGCAGAGGCCTGCATCAGTGGTATGGACATTTTTCACCTTTCCTGCCGGAGAAAAAAAGGTAAACGCTTTAAAAGTCACATGCTTGCTGTGTGACAAGGTCCTGTTGCGAGGCAGTGACAAGAAATACTCCTGTGGAACAGAGAGTATGTATAAACATCTGAGGACCATTCACCCGTAGAATCTGGCATGAGAAGAAATGAGGCGTGCAGCAAAAAATCCACAACCAGGCATTGCTAGTACCTCCGGAGCGTCCACTTCAGGACCACCAGTAGAATTTGCTTTTCGGCAGCAGCACTGCACTAAGTGCAAAACCATCATCTGTTATGGTGAACAGTCAGTGTACACTATTTGTGCATCTCAACGGAACCACAAATGCATTTTTTTGTTTTTGGAATGATGTTGAATTTCAAATGATGTTGAATTTCAAAAGCTGACTGTTTACTTAGTTCCTTTTTTGTTCAATTTTTAAAAAACACCAAAAAAGTACAAAATTGTTCAAAAACTACAAAAAAAAAATAGAAAACAAAAAACAGAAGAAAAAAAAGTTCAAAACTACCTTATCTGGTTTAAAAAAAGAACTATAATTGCATGGTAATGTCTGAAAGTTTGGTTGAATGTATGTTGAGAGCATGATTGACTGAACAAATGCATTGGTACTGTTTGGTGAATTTATAGGGGCAGATCAATGAGGAAGTGCTGCAGCGTGACACTGCAAGCCCTTTAGCTGCAGCGCGCTGCGGAACTTCTGAAGCACAGGGATGTGACATATTTACATGAATATGTCGCAATTCTGTGCTCTCCCTGTACTAGCACACAAACTGCAGCCATGTAGTGATGCAAGCACACTTGCACCATAGTGCAAGGATATCTGTGTCGTGGGGAGATTGTTTTTGTGGAGGAAGGGACTACTTCCTGCACAAAAACAATCACTAAAGGCATTTTCCTCCTTTAATGTGTGCTGTGGAATGCAGCATGCATTGAAAGAGGAAAGAACGAGGAGAAATGAAAATATTTCTCCTTGTTTTGCCTCGCTACACCACCTCTAGGTGGCGCACTATTCACACGTATCTACAGATTTAATCTTTCTCGTAAGTCTTGAGATGTGTTATTCCATGGGTGTTGTGTGGGAACAGACACAGCAACACCCATGGAACGCCCCTTCAACGCAAAGTGCTGCGTTTGAATGGGTCTAACTTTCAAGGAGAGGAAAAGCCATGCAGGATGGCGCTTTCTCTCCTTGTAAATATGGAGGAGTACCCAGCGCCATCACTACGTTACAAAAAGTGACGTACTGCTGGTGCAGGGGGCTTGTAAATCTGCCCCATAAGTGCTTAGGTATTGGCAGAGTGATACAATAGGAACATAGTGATGGATGGCTGATTGACGAACTGCATGAGACTGACAGGAGGTCTCCTACCAATAGTATGTATCTGCTCAGAGGTTTGTAGGGATTGTGCACCGAATATTGTACGTGTACTTCTGTTGGTGCTTAGGTTATTCTATAAGACCATCACTAGTAACTAGAGTGATGACAGTGCTGAGACAGAGTGCTCAGTTAATTTATAAGTGCTTAGGTATTGTCTCAATGCCTGAGTCATTCTACAAGTGCATAGACAGTGACTATGTTCCTAGAGTGCCAGTAGTTGACAGCAGGCTATGGTTATACGCGCTTATCTTTCAGCAGAGTGATTAGAAAAGGACATGCTTCTATCAGGATGATTGTAGAAGTGGACACAGACTCACAGTGTAATTCCAGACAAACATGACTATTACCTGGACTTTTGCAAGACTGACTCAGTAGTCTGCAAGGGGTTAAGGCACCACATACATTGTGCACATTTGACTGTACCACTGCTTGTCTCAATGCCTTAGTCATTCTGCAACTGCATAGACAGTGACTGGGTTCCTAGAGTGCTAGTTGTTGACAGCAAGATACGTTTATAAGCACTTATGTTTCAGCAGAGAGATTACATAAGGACATGCTTCTTTCAGGATGATTGTAGGAGTGAACACAGACTCACAGTGTGATTCCAGACAAGCATGACTATTACTTGGACTTTTGCAGGACTGACTCAGTAGTCTGCAAGGGGTTAAGGCACCGCATACATTGTGCACATTTCACTGCACCACTGCTTGCCTCAATGCCTGAGTCATTCTGCAAGTGCATAGACAGTGACTGGTTTCCTAGAGTGCTAGTTGTTGACAGCAGGATAAATTTATTAGCACTTATGTTTCAGCAGAGTGATCAGATAAGAACATGCTTCTGTCGGGATGATTGTAGGAGTGGACACAGACTCACCGTGTGATTCCAGACAAGCATGATTATTACGTGGACGTTTGCAGGACTGACTCAGTAGTCAGCAAGGGGTTAAGGTACCGCATACATTGTGCATATCTCACTGTACCACTGCTTGTCTCATTGCCTGAGTCATTCTGCAAGTCCTTTGTTAGTAACTGGGTTTCTAGAGTTCTAGTAGTTGACAGCAAGATAAGTTTATGATAGCTAATGTTTCAGCAGAGTGATTAGATAAGGACATGTTTCTGTGAGTATGATTGTAGGTGTGGACCCAGACTCACAGTGTGATTCCAGACAAGCATGACTATTACCTAGACTTTTGCAGGACTGACTAGTAGTCTGCAAGGGGTTAAGGGACCGCATACATTGTGCACATTTCACTGTACCGCTTCTTGTTTCAATGTCTGAGTCATTCTGCAAGTGCATAACCAGTGACTGGGGTTCCTAGAGTGCTAGCAGTTGACAGCACGATATGTTTACAAGCGCTTATGTTTCAGCAGAGTGATTAGATAAGGACATGCTTCTATCAGGATGATTGTAGGAGTGGACATAGACTCACAATGTGATTCTAGACAAGAATGACAATTACCTGAACTTTTGCAGGACTGACTCAGTAGTCTGCAAGGGGATAAGGGACCACATACATTGTGCACATTTGACTGTACCACTGCTTGTCTCAATGCCTGAGTCATTCTGGAAGTGCATAGACAGTGACTGGGTTCCTAGCGTGCTAGTAGTTGTCATCAGGATAAGTTTATAAGCACTTATGTTTCAGCAGAGTGATTAGATAAGGACATATTTCTATCAGGATGATTGAAGGAGTGGACACAAACTCACAGTGTTATTCCAGACAAGCATGACTTTTACCTGGACTTTTGCAGGACTGACTGAGTAGTCTGCAAGGGGTAAAGGCACCGCATACATTTTGCACATTTGACTGTACCACTGCTTGTCTCAATGCCTTAGTCATTCTGCAACTGCATAGACAGTGACTGGGTTCCTAGAGTGCTAGTAGTTGATATCAGGATAAGTTTAGAAGCACTTATGTTTCAGCAGAGAGATTAGATAAGGACAAGCTTCTGTCAGGATGATTTTAGGAGTGGACACAGACTCACAGTGTGATTCCAGAGAAGCATGACTATTACCTGGACTTTGGCAGGACTAACTCAGTAGTCTGCAAGGGGATAAGGGACCACATTCATTGGGCACATTTCACTGTACCACTGCTTGTCTCAATGCCTGAGTAATTCTGCAAGTGCATAGACAGTGACTGGTTTCTTAGAGTGCTAGTGGTTGGCAGCACTATAAGTTTATAAGCGCTTATTTATTTATTTATTTAAAGAGTTTTGTATAGCGCGAACAAGACCCATGGGTATCAGAGCGCTTTACATAGCATGAGGCAGTAAGGAGACACATCTTGTACAGAAGGATTAAACAAAGATATATGACATAATTTTACATGTACAACCCTCAAGGTACCGAGAAACAAAAAACAAAGACAGTGAACACAATATATACAGTGTCTGAGATTTTGCTAGAGAATACAACTATCTCTATAATGTGATTTCCTGATTGCAGGAAGATTTTTTAGCGTTCCATCCGATGTGTTCTGTATTCTTTACATTCTATTTCCAAGATGAGTAAAGTACCGGTCTAGGCAGTCTTCCAAAATGATAGTGGATCTATACATCGGGTTAACAAAGTATGATGAGTGACATGAGGTAGATATGGGTTTTAGGATTTAAATTCACTTGTCCTGTATCTTTCCTGTGACTCCCATCTTCTCCATCCCTGGAGTATATCCCTCGAGTATGACCTACTCCGCTGTTGTGATTCTATTCACTTCCTAAGAGTAAATGTCTTGGACATAACTCTGCCATTGTGTTAAAGAAGATCCATCTAGAGGTACAGGAGGAATTTGCTCATTAGAAATATTTTCGTTTCGCTCTTAAATGTTGATGTGTTTGTTATCTTTCTAATGTTTGGTGGAAGAGAGTTCCAGATTCTAGGGGCTGCTCCAGAGAAAGCTCTATCATAAGTTCTCTTCTTCCGGAAAATGGGTGGTCTCAGGACCAGCTCCTTGGCACTCCTAGCAGGTCTATCTCCTCCAGATAATACTTTTTTCTGGGAAAGATATCTTGGAGTGTTGTAGTGAAGCGCTTTGTGGGTGATACATGTCATTTTTAGCTGAATTCTGACTTTATACGGTAGCCAGTTTAATCCTTTTTGGTGTAGAGAGATATGGTCGAACTTCCTTGAAGTGGTGATAAGTCTTGCCGCTGCATTGTGGCATGCTTTTAACGGTGCTGTGGAATTTTGTGATAGGCCCAAATTCAATCCTTGAGATGACCAATGATTGGACTGCCAGCCTGAGTTCTGCTTTTGAAATGAAGGGTTTCAACTTTCTAATGTAGTTCAGGTGAAAGCAGGCACTTTTTGCCATTGCTTTGATATGTTCTTTCATATCCAGGTTCTCATCAAGTGTTATTCCTAGTGATTTAGCGGGGTCGACTAATGTAGGGGTACAGTTAAGCACCGTGATCATTCTAACCCATTCCTTAACTTCTGTGTGCTTCTTTGAGGGTGACATTAGAAGGAATTCTGTTTTTTGATCGTTTAGTTTAAGATGATTTATTGTTAACCATTGTAATTTCATTTCTAAGGCCTCATTCATTAACCTGATGTCTTCCAAAGACGAGATCTTGAGGTATATCGCCTGACCGTCCGCATACATGTGGAAGGAAATTTTGGAGTTTCGAAGAATTTCTGTGAGCGGTTCGATATATAAGTTAAACAGTGATGGAGATAGTGTGGATTCTTGAGGTACTCCAATCGTGTTAGGACATGATGTTGAAAGAGATTGATTTACTAAGAATCTTTGTGTTCTATCCAGAAGGAAGGATTCAAACCATTTCAGCACCGTACCTAATATTCCCATCCTGTCTTGGAGCCTGTTCAATAATTTTACATGATGTACCGTGTCCAATGCAGCTGATAGGTCCAGGAGGATGAGTAGACATGATCTATTTTGGTCTAGGGCCTGTAAAGCATCATCC
The DNA here is from genome assembly GCF_964261635.1 of Lissotriton helveticus. NCBI lineage: Eukaryota > Metazoa > Chordata > Amphibia > Caudata > Salamandridae > Lissotriton > Lissotriton helveticus. Next base: position 533,432,650 of record NC_136067.1, read on the forward strand.
ACTATATGTAAAATCACGGTTTCCGTGCTGTGTCCTGTTCTGAAACCCGACTGGCATTCATCCAGTAGAGAGAAATTGTCTATGTGTTGGCTGAACCGATTTTGCACACATTTCTCCGCCGTAGATTTTTTGATAATGGGGACTACTTGACCGGTTTTTAGGCATCCTGGAAGTATCCCTTGTGATAGAGAGGCGTTAATAATTTGTGTCCATAAGGGAATCACGGCCTGGCTGATTTCTTTCATGCATTTCGACGGGAGTGGTGCACTATAGTAATTATTAGGTTTGATATCTAGTAGCGTTTTGGCAATGTTTTTCTGGTCTAATAACTTGAATGTATCCCAATGGGTCTTTTTTTTGCCCCAAACTCCTTAATTAAAGTGTTGGTATCGCTCGTTGTAGGTTTTTGGATTTCTAGGTTATCCTCTGCACTCTTGAGCTCACTTTTCAATGTGTTGGCTTTGTCTGTGAAGAAGGAAGAGAATACTTCGCAATTTTGTTGTGTTTTTGTGAATTCTTGAGTCGTTTTGGATGCCTTGTTGGATTGTTGTTTTAATATTTCGAATAAATTACGAGGTCTGTTTTTGGCAGAATCCAATTCTGATCTGATAAATTCATTTTTGGAGTTGAGGATGTTTTTGTTGTACTCTTTCCTGGCTTCTCTAAGAGATTTCAGTACGGGAGAAGAAGGGTGTTGTCTCCATGTTCTTTCTGCCATTCTCAGTTTACGTCTTTCCTCATTAAGTGTCCCATTGAACCAAGGATTTTTAATCTTCTCTGTAACTCTTTTCTGTTTAAGAGGCATTGTGGAGTTAACTATATCCGTTATAGAAGTATAGTAGTGGTCCGTTAGATCATTTACGTTTTGTATGTTGTTTGGTGGGTATAGGTCCTTCTCACAGCTTTCTAATAAAAGTTTAATGTTCAAATCTTTAGTGTCCTTCATCCACTTTTTAACTCTATTAGGTTGTGTGTGTTTGTTCTTTTTCCATGTTGGAATGATGTATGGTATGGCATGGTGGTCTGACCAGTCGCATGGCTCTATTGATAGAGCTGAAATGTTCTCGTTGTTTGAAATTATCCAGTCCAACGTAGCTCCTTTCGAGTGAGTTGGCTGTGTACATGCTTGCAAAAGATTAAGCTCAGCTAGGCAATCTTCAAAAGCTTTTATTTGTTTGTCATTGTTGTCGTTCCAGTGTAGATTAAGGTCCCCTAAGAGTATATTGTTTGCGACGCTGTTATGATTTGCTGTGATGATCTCCATTAGTTGTTCTATGAACAGCATATTGTTACCAGGTGGGTGATAAAGTGCATGCAGGTTGCATTTTTGGTTGTTATCCGTTCTTATATTGAGACCTAGGTATTCGCACTCTTTGAGAGGTTCTGAATGTATTTGGTCAATTTCTATATTCGAGCGGTGTATGCAGTCTATGCCACCCCCTTTCTTTTTTCGTCTATCCAGTCTCTCAATGTTGGATTGAGGGGGCACTAGTAGGTCCAAAACTGGAGATGATGATTCTGATAGCCATGTTTCAGTGAGGATTAACAAGTCAATTTCTTGACAAATGATGAGGTCAGCTATGTCTGATGCATGTTTAGCTGCGGACCTGCAGTTGATCAGAAGGCATTTCAATGATTTTTCAGCGCAGTTTGGGGTCAAGATTTACGGTTCTGAGATTATCTAAACTTGTTGTAAGTTATTAAGGTTGGGTTTCCTATCATTCTGTCTAGACATTCTATTGACATTGATCTGGACTGTTCTGATTTCCTCTACTGCGTTCCGATATCTCTTAATTCCGGAGTAAGGATAAGGTTTCTTCTTCCGTTAAGTCTTTAGGTTTTCTATCTGGTCGATTATGCCTGTTTGATAATGGCATCGCCGTCTCATTACTTTTTCTTTGAGAGTGATGTATTAGTCTATGATGCGATCTATTTTTTTGTGGGTGTTTTCTCTAATTTCATTAAGTTTTTCTATCTCTTGCAGAGAGCTCAGAATGTCTTGCGACATGTTCATTTTTGTTCGAAGATCTTCAAATTCTCTCATGGTCTGAGGAGAAGTGTATGATGTGTTCCTCCCTTTGTTGCGTGACTCACCGTTTGTTTTCCCTTTTTTAGTTCTGTTCTTTTCATCGAGATTCTTGTCTTTTTGAGATTATTTTCGTTGTCTGTTCCACCTATATTAGTCTTGTTGGATGCTCTATCCTGATTTTGTGTACATACTATCATGTTTGGGTGAGATAACTTTCTAGCAGTACAAGGTTTTCTTTGTGAAGTTCTTTGTGCTGGGGTAGAGTGGGGTATAGCTGTGGTGGGGTTTTCTATATCTGGGCTTTCCTGAGTTCAGAGAGAAGCCTAATCGACGGAGATGCTTCTTGAATGAGGCGGTATGTTGCATCTTCCTTCTGATCTTCTTTGTTGTTATTCAAACATTGGTATCAATTTCCGATATCACTGCATCATTTCTGGGTGATGTGCTTCTTAATTGGCTTGTGTCTGTTACTTGCGTAGACTGTTGTATGTCCTGCGGTTCTCTGATTATTATGTTGCCTGTGGACGTAGTGTTCCTGGTGTCCGGGGTGCCTTATTGTTGATTTATATGTTGTTCCGATCTTGTGTTCTCCGTGTACCATTTTAATGTTGGGAAAATGTTGTCAAATGTTTCTAATTTGTTGTTCGAGGCTTGTATTAGCACTATACCATTTTCGTACATAGTTATGCTGAGGTCAGCTCTGCATCTTGGAGCTGACTTTGTCATGATTTTTGTGCCATGTGGCATATTGGTAATGGATTTTACGTTTAGCAAATTAGTAATGGCATAGCGCCATTTAGCCGTTCTACTTGTAAAGAATATCATGTCATTCACTTTAATGCCTCTAACTATGTTGGACGTGGGGTCAGATATCAGAGTGTCTGGGTTTCTCCTCAGTAGGTTATGCTTGAATTTTTTTGCTGCATTTTTGGAAATTTTGGTAGGATACCTTATGATGTGGGAGTTCATGCTTACTGGTTCTAAGCAGTTGTCCGCCATAGTAGTTGATTGGTCGAGTGTGTTATAAATATAATGCTGTATTATACTGACCGTGTTGAAAGCTCCGGTAAACTTTTAGATAGGCCAGATTTTCGCTTTCTTTTGGATTACCTTCTGCTTAATCTGTGTAGCCAGATCAGAGATCAGAGATCATACTTTTATCAGTATTTTATTTCACTAAAATTTCAGGAATATTTCAAGATGGCCCTGTTTTTTTCAGCCTTTGCTGTGATCTGATTTCCTTTCTCTATCTCTCTTGCTGCGTATTTTTATTTATTTATTTATTGAGCTTGTATGGTGCAACAGTTACCCTGAGGGTTTCCCGGCGCCTTGGATCCGTTATCCACCAAGAAGAGTAAATATTATTGGTTATATAGCCAGGACTTAATACCTTTCCGGTATTTTCTGTAGTTTGGTTCCAGACGCAGCTGCATCGGGAGCGATTTGCCCAGAACCAGCGCCAGGTAAGCGAAAGAGCGGCTGCCGATTCGTGCCCGTTTAAATCTAGGGACTGCAAATCTAGCCTGATGTAGCGAGTGAAGGTTACGGGAGGGGATATATTTACGAACCAGTTTACATAAGTAATCTGGGGCTTCCCCCGTGTTTATTCTGAACATCTAACACAGTGCTTTAAATTTAGATCTATTGCCCATCTTGAGCCAGTGTAAGTTGCGTAAATGTTCAGAGATATGCGTCAGCCCAGGGAGGCGGAGGAGTACCCTGGCTGCCACATTTTGGACAATGTGTAGCCGACGCGTAATCTCTTTGTTGGTGCCTAGATATAAGATGTTTCCATAGTCTAATCTAGAGCCAATCAGAGCCTGGACTACAGTTTTTTGTGCCCCTTCAGGGAGCTGCCACAAAATTTTCCTCAGCCACTTTAGAATGGCAAAGAAAATAGATGCCGTTTTGGCTGCTTTCAAATGCATAGTCAGTTTATCGTCAATTACCACACCCAGGTTGCGAGTAGATTGAACCGATATCGGGGTAGGACCCATTTCCGTGGGCCAATGTGCTGGGCCCCAGAGCTCTATTTGTTCTCCAAAGATGAGCAGCTCAGTTTTTTCCCCATTTAGTTTCAATTTCTTGGTGTGCATCCATTTCGCCATTCTCTGTAGCCCGGTGCGGAGAGAGGAAGTGTTCGCCTTATCTACTGTTGACAAGGAGAACACCAGCAGCGTGTCATCCGCATAAGAGAATATTGTGAGGCCAGCTTCTTCTGCTATTTTTGCTAGAGGAGTTATATAAATATTAAAAAGTAACGGGCTTAAGATTGACCCCTGAGGCACTCCATATGGGGAGGTTAGAATATTGGAAGTGTTATTTTTGGAAAAAACCTGGAAAGACCTATTAGACAGAAAATGTTCTAACCATTCCAGAGCTGTACTTCTCACCCCTATCCCTTCAAGAGTCTGAATCAGAGTTTCATGGGATATGGTGTCAAAGGCGGCACTCAGATCTAATAGAATGAGTGCCACTGTTCCACCATTATCCAGTTCTTGATGGATAGTTTCAGTTACTCCTAACAAAGTGGATTCGGTGGAGTATCCAGCCTTGAAACCCGACTGAGAAGGACGTAACAGCCTGTTGGTATTAACAAATTCCGCTAGTTGTCTGTTCACATGTTTTTCAAAAATTTAGGAGAATATAGGAAGGAGCGAGACAGGGCGAAAGTACTCTTTCCCTTGTTATTATCCGATGCTGTATAGTCGTCCTTTGTAGCCCTTTCTCGGTCTTTCTTGTTGAGTAGTTCTCTTTCCCTTACTACTACCTTGTGTTATTTACTGGTCCCTGATGATCACATGATTGGACGTCCTCGGCGGCCGCCATTTTAAGGTCTGGCAAGCCCGGTCCAGACTCCTCTGTTCTCTCCTCCCATTGTTCAGAACATCTAGGGCCTCATTTATGAGGCTGTGCGTCATTTTTACGACGCCGGTGCGTCACTTTTTGTGACGCACCAGCAGCGTAAAAAATGTGCCTTGTTGCACCATATTTACAAAGTGACACATCTAGGTATGCGGGGGGACGTTCTGACGCAAGACAGGGTCATAGAAGTGACGCAGTAAAATCTATAAGATTTCACTGTGCCACTTCTAGGACACAAATGCGTCAATTTCTTACGCCTGCCTCACAGCAGGCGTAAGACTGACGCACTTTCACCTGGGGCTTGCCCCATGTGAAAGGACACATTGCTGGAGTTGCGACACTTTTGTGACACACTCCAGCAATGCGTCACTTTTGCGCCGAACAGATACGTCAGAAATACTGACGTATCTGTAACTCCTTGCGCCATGATGCGTCATACTGTAAATATGAAGCATCATTTGTCTCGCAAGGAGGGTGCAGTGAAAAGTGAGGCATCGCTGTTTTCACGCAGCGATGCGTCACTTTCCATAAATGAGGCCCCTAGTGTTTATTTTTAAATTAAATTGGTTAATTCTGGTGCTTACTATGCGTTGTAAGGGGGCTCTGATGTGGTCCGTGCTGTGAATGCCCGATCCGCTCCTGCGGCGCCTGGCATTCACAGTGCTTCTCCTTTTGTTTTGTTTTTGGTGGTCACGACCTCACCCCTCGTCCACCTTCTCGCTGCGGTGGATAAAGTGCGCAGGCCGCTATCCCAGGCCTTCGCTGCGAATCATTTGCTTGTTGGCTGCCTTCACCAATGGCCCAGAGAGAGCACACTCAGCAATTTATAGTTTGTGCTGGGCAACTGGTCTCAATGCATGAGTCATTCTGCAAGTGCATAGACAGTGACTGGTTTCCTAGGGTGCTAGTAGTTGACAGCACGATACGTTTATAAGCGCTTATGATTCAGCAGAGTGATTAGATAAGAAGATGCTTCTGTCGGGATGATTTAAGGAGTGGACACAGACTCAAAGTGTGATTCCATACAAGCATGATTATTGCGTGGACTTTTGCAGGACTGACTTAGTAGTCTGCAAGGGGTTAAGGGACCACATACATTGTGCACCTTTGACTGTACCACTGCTTGTCTCAATGCCAGAGTCATTCTGCAAGTGCATAGACAGTGACTGAGTTCTTTGAGTGCTAGTAGTTGACAGCTGGATACGATTTAAGCACTTATGTTTCAGCAGAGAGAATAGATATGTACATGCTTCTATCAGGAGGATTTTCGGAGTGGACACAGACTCACAGTGTGGTTCCAGAGAAGCATGACTTTTACCTGGACTTTTGCAGGACTGACTTAGTAGTTGCAAGGGGTTAAGGGACCACATACATTGTGCACATTTCACTGTACCACTGCTTGTATCAATGTCTTAGTCATTCTGCAACTGCATAGACAGTGACTGTGTTCCTCGAGTTCTAGTAGTTGACAGCACGATAAGTATATACGCGCTTATGTTTCAGCAGAGTGATGAGATAAGAACATGTTTCTGTCTGGATGATTGTAGGAGTGGACACAGACTCACAGTGTGATTCCAGACAAGCATGACAATTACCTGGACTTTTGCAGGACTGACTCAGTAGCCTGCAAGGGGTTAAGGGACTGCATACATTGTGCATATATGACTGTACCACTGCTTGTCTCAATGGCTTAGTCATTCTGCAACTGCATAGACATTGATTGGGTAGGTGACAGCTAGATAAGTTTATAAGCACTCATGTTTCAGCAGAGAGATTAGATAAGGTTATGCTTCTGTCAGGATGATTGTAGGAGTGGACACAAACTCACTGTGTGATTCGAGACAAGCATGACTATTACCTGGACTTTTGCAGGACTGACTCAGTAGTCTGCAAGGGGTTAAGGGACCGCATACATTGTGCACATTTGACTGTACCACTGCTTGTCTCAATGCTTGAATCATTCTGCAAGTGCATAGACAGTGACTGGGTTCCTATAGTGCTACTAGTTGACAGCAGGATAAGTTTATAAGCACTTATGTTTCAGCAGAAAAATTAGATAAGGACATGCTTCTATCAGGATGATTGTAGGAGTGGACACAGACTCACAGTGTGATTCCAGACAAGCATGACTATTACCTGTACTTTTGTATGACTGACTCAGTAGTCTGCAAGGGGTTAAGAGGCCGCATACATTGTGCACATTTCACTGTACCGCTTGTCTCAATGCCTGAGTCATTCTGCAAGTGCATAGACAGTGACTGGTTTCCTAGAGTGCTAGTAGTTGACAGCACGATAAGTTTATAGGCGTTTATGTTTCAGCAGAGTGATTAGATAAGAACATGCTTTTGTCGGTATGATTGTAGGAGTGGAAACAGACTCACAGTGTAATTCCAGACAAGCATGACTATTACCTGGACTTTCGCAGGACTGACTCAGTAGTCTGCAAGGGGTTAAGGGACCGCATACATTGTGCACATTTGACTTTACCACTGTTTGTCTCAATGCCTGAGTCATTCTGCAAGCACATAAACAGTGACTGGGTTCCTAGAGTGCTAGTAGTTGTCAGCAGGATAAGTTTATAAGCACTTATGTTACAGTAGAGTGATTAGATAAGGACATGCTTCTAACAGGATTAATGTAGGAGTGGACATAGACTCACAGTGTTATTGCAGACAAGCATGACTATTAACTGGACTTTTGCAGGACTGACTGAGTAGTCTGCAAGGGGTTAAGGGACCGCATACATTGTGCACATTTGATTGTATCACTGCTTGTCTCAATGCCTGAGTCATTCTGCTAGTGCATAACCAGTGACTGTGTTCCTAAAGTGCTAGTAGTTGACAGCAGGATAAGTTTATAAGCACTTATGTTTCCGCAGAGTGATTAGATTAGGATATATTTCTGTCAGGATGATTGAAGGAGTGGACACAGACTCACAGTGTTATTCCAGACAAGCATGACTATTACCTGGACTTTTGCAGGACTGACTGAGTAGTCTGCAAGGGGTTAAGGCACCGCATACATTGTGCACATTTCACTGTACCACTGCTTGTCTCAATGCCTGAGTCATTCTGCAAGTGCATAGACAATGACTGGGTTCCTAGAGTGCTGTTAGTTGACAGCACGATAAGTTTATAAGCGCTTATGTTTCAGCAGAGTGATAAGATAAGGACACGATTCTGTCAGGATGAGTGTAGGAGTGGACACAGACTAACTGTGTGATTCCAGACAAACATGACTATTACCTGGACTTTTGCAGGACTGACTCAGTAGTCTGCAAGGGGTTAAGGGACTGCATGGATTGTGCACATTTCACTGTACCACTGATTGTCTGAATGCCTGAGTCATTCTGCAAGTGCATAGACAGTGACTGGTTTCCTAGAGTGCTAGTAGTTGACAGCACAATACATTTATATGTGTTTATGTTTGAGCAGAGTGATTAGATAAGAACATGCTTCTGTCAGGATCATTGTAGGAATGGACACAGACTCACAGTGTGGTTCCAGAGAAGCATGACTATTACCTGGACTTTTGCAGGACTGACTCAGTAGTTGCAAGGGGTTAAGGGACCGCATACATTGTGCATATTTCACTGTACCACTGCTTGTCTCAATGCCTTAGTCATTTTGCATGTGCATAGACAGTGACTGTGTTCCTAGAGTTCTAGTAGTTAACAGCACAATAAGTATATAAGCGCTAATGTTTCAGCAGAGTGATTAGATGAGAACATGTTTCTGTCTGGATGATTGTACGAGTGCACACAGACTCACAGTATGATTCCAGACAAGCATGACAATTACCTGGACTTTTGCAGGACTGACTCAGTAGCCTGCAAGAGGTTAAGGGACTGCATACATTGTGCATATTTGACTGTTTCAATGCAAGTCTCAATGCCTGAGTCATTCTGCAAGTGCATAACCTGTGACTGGGTTCCTAGAGGCTAGTAGGTGACAGCAGGGTAGGTTTATGAGTGATTATGTTTCAGCAGAGTGATTAGATAAGGACATGTTTCTGTCAGGATGATTGTATGAGTGGACACATACTCACAGTATGATTCCAGACAAGCATGATTATTACGTGGACTTTTGCAGGACTTAATTAGTAGTCTGCAAGGGGTTAAGGGACCACATACATTGTGCACATTTAACTGTACCACTGCTTGTCTCAATGCCATAGTCATTCTGCAAGTGCATAAACAGTGACTGAGTTCTTTGAGTGCTAGTAGTTGACAGCTGGATACGTTTTAAGCACTTATGTTTCAGCATAGAGAATAGATATGTACAGGCTTTTATCAGGAGGATTGTCGGAGTGGGCACAGATTCACAGTTTGGTTCCAGAGAAGCATTATTACCTGGACTTTTGCAGGACTGACTCAGTAGTCTGCAAGGGGTTAAGGGACCGCATACATTGTACACATTTGACTGTACCACTGCTTGTCTCAATGCCTGAGTCATTCTTCAAGTGCATAGACAGTGACTGGGTTCCTAGAGTGCTAGTAGTTGATAGCTCGATAAGTTTATAAGCGCTTATGTTTCAGCAGAGTGATTAGATAAGAACATGTTTCTGTCTGGATGTTTGTAGGAGTGGACACAGACTCACAGTGTGATTCCAGACAAGCATGACAATTACCTGGACGTTTGCAGGACTGACTCAATAGCCTGCAAGGGGTTAAGGGACTGCATACATTGTGCATATTTGACTGTATCAATGCATGTCTTAATGCTTGAGTCATTCTGCAAGTGCATAACCTGTGACTGGGTTCCTAGAGTGCTAGTAGTTGACAGCAGGATAGGATTATGAGCGATTAAGTTTCAGCAGAGTGATTAGATAAGGACATGTTTCTGTCAGGATGATTGTAGGAGTGGACACAGACTCACAGTATGATTCCAGACAAGCATGACTATTACCTGGACTTTTGCAGGACTGACTCAGTAGTCTGCAAGGGGTTAAGGGACCGCATACATTGTGCACATTTGATTGTATCACTGCTTGTTTCAATGCCTGAGTCATTCTGCTAGTGCATAACCAGTGACTGTGTTCCTAAAGTGCTAGTAGTTGACAGCAGGATAAGTTTATAAGCACTTATGTTTCAGCAGAGTGATTAGATTAGGACATATTTCTGTCAGGATGATTGAAGGAGTGGACACAGACTCACAGTGTTATTCCAGACAAGCATGACTATTACCTGGACTTTTGCAGGACTGACTGAGTAGTCTGCAAGGGGTTAAGGCACCGCATACATTGTGCACATTTCACTGTACCACTGCTTGTCTCAATGCCTGAGTCATTCAGCAAGCGCATAGACAATGATTGGGTTCCTAGAGTGCTGGTAGTTGACAGCACAATACATTTATAAGTGTTTATATTTGAGCAGAGTGATTAGATAAGAACATGCTTCTTTCAGGATCATTGTAGGAATGGACACAGACTCACAGTGTGGTTCCAGAGAAGCATGATTATTACGTGGACTTTTGCAGGACTTACTTAGTAGTCTGCAAGGGGTTAAGGGACCACATACATTGTGCACATTTAACTGTACCACTGCTTGTTTCAATGCCAGAGTCATTCTGCAAGTGCATAGACAGTGACTGAGTTCTTTGAGTGCTAGTAGTTTACAGCTGGATACGTTTTTAGCACTTATGTTTCAGCATAGAGAATAGATATGTACAGGCTTTTATCAGGAGGATTGTCGGAGTGGGCACAGATTCACAGTTTGGTTCCAGAGAAGCATTATTACCTGGACTTTTGCAGGACTGACTCAGTAGTCTGCAAGGGGTTAAGGGACCGCATACATTGTACACATTTGACTGTACCACTGCTTGTCTCAATGCCTGAGTCATTCTTCAAGTGCATAGACAGTGACTGGGTTCCTAGAGTGCTAGTAGTTGATAGCTCGATAAGTTTATAAGCGCTTATGTTTCAGCAGAGTGATTAGATAAGAACATGTTTCTGTCTGGATGTTTGTAGGAGTGGACACAGACTCACAGTGTGATTCCAGACAAGCATGACAATTACCTGGACGTTTGCAGGACTGACTCAATAGCCTGCAAGGGGTTAAGGGACTGCATACATTGTGCATATTTGACTGTATCAATGCATGTCTTAATGCTTGAGTCATTCTGCAAGTGCATAACCTGTGACTGGGTTCCTAGAGTGCTAGTAGTTGACAGCAGGATAGGATTATGAGCGATTAAGTTTCAGCAGAGTGATTAGATAAGGACATGTTTCTGTCAGGATGATTGTAGGAGTGGACACAGACTCACAGTATGATTCCAGACAAGCATGACTATTACCTGGACTTTTGCAGGACTGACTCAGTAGTCTGCAAGGGGTTAAGGGACCGCATACATTGTGCACATTTGATTGTATCACTGCTTGTTTCAATGCCTGAGTCATTCTGCTAGTGCATAACCAGTGACTGTGTTCCTAAAGTGCTAGTAGTTGACAGCAGGATAAGTTTATAAGCACTTATGTTTCAGCAGAGTGATTAGATTAGGACATATTTCTGTCAGGATGATTGAAGGAGTGGACACAGACTCACAGTGTTATTCCAGACAAGCATGACTATTACCTGGACTTTTGCAGGACTGACTGAGTAGTCTGCAAGGGGTTAAGGCACCGCATACATTGTGCACATTTCACTGTACCACTGCTTGTCTCAATGCCTGAGTCATTCAGCAAGCGCATAGACAATGATTGGGTTCCTAGAGTGCTGGTAGTTGACAGCACAATACATTTATAAGTGTTTATATTTGAGCAGAGTGATTAGATAAGAACATGCTTCTTTCAGGATCATTGTAGGAATGGACACAGACTCACAGTGTGGTTCCAGAGAAGCATGATTATTACGTGGACTTTTGCAGGACTTACTTAGTAGTCTGCAAGGGGTTAAGGGACCACATACATTGTGCACATTTAACTGTACCACTGCTTGTTTCAATGCCAGAGTCATTCTGCAAGTGCATAGACAGTGACTGAGTTCTTTGAGTGCTAGTAGTTTACAGCTGGATACGTTTTTAGCATTTATGTTTCAGCATAGAGAATAGATATGTACAGGCTTTTATCAGGAGGATTGTCGGAGTGGGCACAGATTCACAGTTTGGTTCCAGAGAAGCATTATTACCTGGACTTTTGCAGGACTGACTCAGGCGTTGAAGGGGTTAAGGGACCGCATACATTGTGCACATTTCACTGTACCACTGCTTGTCTCAATGTCTTAGTCATTCTGCAACTGCATAGACAGTGATTCGGTAGGTGACAGCTAGATAAATTTATAAGCACTTATGTTTCAGCAGAGAGATTAGATAAGGTTATGCTTCTGTCAGGATGATTGTAGGAGTGGACACAGACTCACCGTGTGATTTGAGACAAGCATGACTATTACCTGGACTTTTGCAGGACTGACTCAGTAGTCTGCAAGGGGTTAAGGGACCGCATACATTGTACACATTTGACTGTACCACTGCTTGTCTCAATGCCTGAGTCATTCTTCAAGTGCATAGACAGTGACTGGGTTCCTATAGTGTTAGTACTTGACAGCAGGATAAGTTTATAAGCACTTATGTTTCAGCAGAGAGATTAGATAAGGACATGCTTCTATCAGGATGATTGTAGGAGTGGACACAGACTCACAGTGTGATTCCAGACAAGCATGACTATTACCTGTACTTTTGTAGGACTGACTCAGTAGTCTGCAAGTGGTTAAGAGGGCGCATACATTGTGCACATTTAACTGTACCACTTCTTGTCTCAATGCCTGATTCATTCTGCAAGTGCATAGACAGTGACTGGTTTCCTAGAGTGCTAGTAATTGACAGCAGGATAAGTTTATGAGCACTTACGTTTCAGCAGATTGATTAGATAAGGACATGCTTCTATCAGGATGATTGTAGCAGTGGACACAGACTCACAGTGTGATTCCAGACAAGCATGACTATTACCTGGACTTTTGCAGGACTGACTCAGTAGTCTGCAAGGGGTTAAGGAACCGCATACATTTAACACATTTGACTTTACCACTGCTTGTCTCAATGCCTTAGTCATTCTGCAACTGCATAGACAGTGACTGGGTTCCTAGAGTGCTAGTAGTTGACAGCAAGATAAGCTTATAGGCACTTATGTTTCAGCAGAGAGATTAGATAAGGACATGCTTCTGTCAGGATGATTGTAGGAGTGGACACAGACTCATAGTGTGATCCCAGACACACATGACTATTACCTGGACTTTTGCAGGACTGACTCAGTAGTCTGCAGCCGGTTAATGGACCGCATACATTGTGCACATTTGATTGTACCACTGCTTGGCTCAATGCTTGAGTCATTCTGCAAGTGCATAGACAGTGACTGGGTACCTAGTGTGCTAGTAGTTGACAGCAGGATACGTTTATAAGCACTTACGTGTCAGCAGAGAGATTAGATAAGGACATGCTTCTGTCAGGATGATTGTAGGAGTGGACAGAGCTGCTTTAGAGCCATATAACAGGTCAGCAGAGCTGCTTTAGGGTCAGAGAACCAGGTCTGCAGAGCCATTGTAGAGCCAGAGACCCAGTTTAGCAGAGCTGCTTTAGAGCCAGAGAACCAAGTCAGCAGAGCTGCATTAGAGCCATAGAACCAGGTCAGCAGAGCTGCTGTAAAGCCAGAGAAACCAGGTCAGCAGAACTGCTCTTGAGGCCGAGAACCAGGTCAGCAGAGCTGCTGTAGAGCCAGAGAAACCAGAGCTGCTTTAAAGGGAGAGAACCGGGTCAGCAGAACTGCTTAAGAGCCAGAGAACCATGTCAGCAGAGCTCTGTGGAGGGAGAGAATCAGGTCAGCAGAGCTGCTTTAGAGCCAGAGAATCAGGTCAGCAGAGTTGCTCTAGAGCCAGAGAGCCAGACCAGCAGAGCTGCTTTAGAGCAATAGAACCAGGTCAGCAGAGCTGCTTTAGAGCCAGAGAACCGGGTCAGCAGAGCTGCTCTAGAGGCAGAGAACCAGGTCAGCAGAGATGCTTTAGAGGGAGAGAACCAGGTCAGCAGAGCTGCTCTAGAGCCAGAGAAACCAGGTCAGCAGAGCTGTTTTAGAGGGGGAAAACCAGGTCAGCAGAGCTGCTTGAGAGCCAGAGAACCAGGTTGGCAGAGCTGCTCTAGAGCCAGAGATCCAGGTCAGCAGAGCTGCTTTAGAGCCATAGAACCAGGTCAGCAGAGCTGCTCTAGAGGCAGAGAACCAGGTCAGCAGAGCTGATTTAGAGGGAGAGAACCAGGTCAGCAAAGCTGCTTTAGAGCCAGAGAACCAGGTCAGCAGAGTTTCTCTAGAGCCAGAGAACCAGGTCAGCAGAGCTGCTTTAGAGCCATAGACCAGGTCAGCAGAGCTGCTTTGGAGCCAGAGATCCAGGTCAGCAGAGCTGCTCTAGAGCCTAAGAACCAGGTTAGCAGAGCTGCTCTAGAGCCAGAGAACCAGGTCAGCAGAGCTGCTGTAGGGCCGGAGGAACCAGGTAAGTAGAGCTGCTTTGGAGCGAGAGAACCAGTTCAACAGAACTGCTTTAGAGGGAGAGAACCAGGTCAGCAGATCTGCTTTAGAGCCAAGGGACCAGGTCATCATAGCTGCTCTAGAGCCAGAGAACCAGGTCAGCAGAACTCCTTTAGAGCCATAGAACTGCAGAGCTGTTTTAGAGGGGGGGAAACCAGGTCAGCAGAGCTGCTTTAGAGCCAGAGAACCAGGTCAGCAGAGCTGCTCTAGAGCCAGAGATCTAGGTCAGCAGAGCAGCTTTAGAGCCATAGAACCAGGTCAGAAGAGTTGCTCTAGATGCAGAGAACCAGGTCAGCAGAGCTGATTTAGAGGGAGAGAACCAGGTCAGCAAAGCTGCTTTAGAGACAGAGAACCAGGTCAGCAGACCTGCTCTAGAGCCAGAGAACCAGGTCAGCAGAGCTGCTTTAGAGCCATAGACCACGTCAGCAGAGCTGCTTGGAGCCATAGATCCAGGTCAGCAGAGCTGCTCTAGAGCCAGAGAACCAGGTCAGCAGAGCTGCTCCAGAGCCAGAGATCCAGGTCATCAGAGCTGCTGTAGAGCCAGAGCAACCAGATAAGTAGAGCTGCTTTGGAGCGAGAGAACCAGTTCAGCAGAACTGCTTTAGAGGGAGAGAACCAGGTCAGCAGAGCTGCTTTAGAGCCAAGGGACCAGGTCAGCAGAGCTGCTCCAGAGCCAGAGAAAAAGGTCAGCAGAACTGATTTAGAGCCATAGAACCGGGTCAGCAAAGCTGCTTTAGAGCCAGAGAACCAGGCCAGCAGAGCTGCTGTAGAGCAAGAGAATCATGTCAGCAGAGCTTCTCTAGAGCCTAAGAACTAGGTCAGCAGAGCTGCTCTAGATGCAGAGAACCAGGCCAGCAGAGCTGATTTAGAGGGAGAGAACCTGGTCAGAAGAGCTGCTTTAGAGCCTGCAAACCAGGTCAGCAGAGCTGCTCTAGAGCCAGAGAACCAGGTCAGCAGAGCTGCTGTAGAGCCAAAGAATCAGGTCAGCAGAGCTGCTCTAGACCCTAAGAACTAGGTCAGCAGAGATGCTCTAGAGCCAGAGAACCAGGTCAGCAGAGCTGCTGTAGGGCCAGAAAAACCAGGTCAGCAGAGCAGCTTTGGAGTCAGTGAACCAGGCCAGCAGAGCTGCTTTACAGCCATAGAACCAGGTCAGCAGAGCTGCTTTAGAGCCAGAGAATCAGGTCAGCCAAGCTACTCTAGAGCCAGAGAACCAGGTCTTCAGAGCTGCTCTAAAGGCAGAGAACCAGGTCAGCAGAGCTGATTTAGAGGGAGAAAATCAGGTCAGCAGAGCTGCTTTAGAGCCAGAGAACCAGGTCAGCAGAGCTGCTCTGGAGTCTAAGAACCAGGTCAGCAGAGCTGCTATAGAGCCAGACAACCAGGTCAGCAAAGCTGCTTTAGAGACAGAGAACCAGGTCAGCAGACCTGCTCTAGAGCCAGAGAACCAGGTCAGCAGAGCTGCTTTAGAGCCATAGACCAGGTCAGCAGAGCTGTTTTGGAGCCATAGATCCAGGTCAGCAGAGCTGCTCTAGAGCCAGAGAACCAGGTCAGCAGAGCTGCTCCAGAGCCAGAGATCCAGGTCAGCAGAGCTGCTGTAGAGCCAGAGGAACCAGATAAGTAGAGCTGCTTTGGAGCGGGAGAACCAGTTCAGCAGAACTGCTTTAGAGGGAGAGAACCAGGTCAGCAGAGCTGCTTTAGAGCCAAGGGACCAGGTCATCAGAGCTGCTCCAGAGCCAGAGAAAAAGGTCAGCAGAACTGATTTAGAGCCATAGAACCGGGTCAGCAAAGCTGCTTTAGAGCAAGAGAACCAGGCCAGCAGAGCTGCTGTAGAGCAAGAGAAACATGTCAGCAGAGCTTCTCTAGAGCCTAAGAACTAGGTCAGCAGAGCTGCTCTAGAGGCAGAGAACCAGGCCAGCAGAGCTGATTTAGAGGGAGAGAACCTGGTCAGAAGAGCTGCTTTAGAGCCAGCAAACCAGGTCAGCAGAGCTGCTCTAGAGCCAGAGAACCAGGTCAGCAGAGCTGCTGTAGAGCCAAAGAATCAGGTCAGCAGAGCTGCTCTAGACCCTAAGAACTAGGTCAGCAGAGCTGCTCTAGAGCCAGAGAACCAGGTCAGCAGAGCTGCTGTAGGGCCAGAGAAACCAGGTCAGCAGAGCAGCTTTGGAGTCAGAGAACCAGGCCAGCAGAGCTGCTTTACAGCCAGAGAACCAGGTCAGCAGAGCTGCTTTAGAGCCAGAGAATCAGGTCAGCCAAGCTACTCTAGAGCCAGAGAACCAGGTCTTCAGAGCTGCTCTAAAGGCAGAGAACCAGGTCAGCAGAGCTGATTTAGAGGGAGAGAATCAGGTCAGCAGAGCTGCTTTAGAGCCAGAGAACCAGGTCAGCAGAGCTACTCTAGAGCCAGAGACCCAGGTCAGCAGAGCTGCTTTAGAGCCATCGACCAGGTCAACAGAGCTGCTTTAGAGCCAGAGAACCAGGTCAGCAGAGCTGCTTTAGATGAAGAGAACCAGGCCAGCAGAGCTGCTTTAGATGGAGAGAACCAGGTCAGCAGAGCTTCTTTAGAGCCAGAGAACCAGGTCAGCAGAGCTGCTCTAGCTGACACTCACTGATTGACACTGACTGACTGACACTGACTGAATGACACTGACTGACACTGACTGACTGACACTGACTGACTGACACTGACTGACACTGATTAACTGACACTGAAGGACACTGATTGACTGACACTGGCTGACTGACTGACACTGACTGACTGACACTGATTGGCACTGACTGACTGACACTGACTGACGGACACTGACTAGCTTCTCTCTACTACTCTACTACTCACTCTCTACTACTCTCTCTCTACTACGCACTCTGTACTATTCACTCTGTACTACTCTCTACTACTCACTATCTAATACTCCATTACTCTCTACTATTTACTCTCTGCTACTACTCTCTGGTACTATCTCTCTACTACTCACTCTCTACTTCTCTCTACTATTCACTCTCTACTACTCACTCTCTACTACTCTCTCTCTACTACTCACTCGCTACTACTCATGCTCTACTACTCACTCGCTACTACTCTCTACTATGCTCTACTACTACTCTCTACTCCTCACTCTCTACTCGTCTCTGCTACTCACTCTACTACTCTCTACTACTCTCTACCACTCACTCTCTACTACTCTACTACTCACTCTCTACTACTCTCTCTCTACTACTCACTCTTTAGTACTCACTCTACTACTCTCTACTACTCACTCTCTACTACTCACTCTCTACTACTCACTCTCTTCTACTCACTCTATACTACTCTCTACTACTCACTCTCTACTACTCTACTACACTCTACTACTCAATCTCTACTTCTCTACTAATCTCTACTACTCACTCTCTACCACTACTCTCTAGTACTATCCCTCTACTAGTCACTACTTCTCTCTACTATTCCCTCTTTACTACTCACTCTCTACTACTCTCTCTCTACTACTAACTCTCTACTACTCTCTACTACTCACTCTCTACTACTCACTCTCTACTACTGTCTACTACTCTCTACTCCTCACTCTCCACTACTCACTCTCTACTATTTTCTACTACCCACTCTACTGCTCTCTACTACTCTCTACTACTCATTCTCTACTACTCTACTACTCACTCTCTACTACTCTCTCTCTACTACGCACTCTGTACTACTCACTCTGTACTACTCTCTACTACTCACTATCTAATACTCCACCACTCTCTACTATTCACTCTCTGCTACTACTCTCTGGTACTATCTCTCTACTACTCACTCTCTACTTCTCTCTACTATTCACTCTCTACTACTCTCTCTCTACTACTCACTCGCTACTACTCTCTACTACTACTCTCCTCACTCTGTACTAGTCTCTGCTACTCACTCTACTACTCTCTATCACTCACTCTCTACTACTCTACTACTCACTCTCTACTACTCTCTCTCTGCTACTCACTCTCTAGTACTCACTCTACTACTCTCTACTACTCACTCTCTACTACTCTCTACTACTCACTCTGTACTACTCTACTACTCTCTACTACTCAATCTCTACTTCTCTACTAATCTCTACTACTCACTCTCTACTACTACTCTCTAGTACTATCCCTCTACTACTCACTCACTACTTCTCTCTACTATCACTCTTTACTACTCACTCTCTACTACTCTCTCTCTACTACTAACTCTCTCCTACTCACTCTCTACTACTGTCTACTACTCTCTACTACTACTCTTTACTCCTCACTCTCTACTACTCACTCTCTACTATTTTCTACTACTCACTCAACTGCTCTCTACTACTCTCTATCACTCATGCTCTACTACTCTACTACTCACTCTCTACTACTCTCTCTCTACTACTCACTCTCTACTACTCACTCTACTACTCTCTACTACCCACTCTCTACTACTCTATCTCTACTTCTCACTGTCTACTATTCACTCTCTACTACTCACTCTCTACTAATCACTGTCTACTACTCTCTACTACTCACTCTCCAAGGTCCCCAACAGAGAGGGCCAGGCCTTGGGGATGGGGTCCCCGGGGCTATTAGTGGCCCGTGAGGGGGGCCACGCGGCCCCCCTCCTCAAATATGCAAAATTATTTTTTTTTAAATATTTTAAAAAAGCTCGCACCAGGGGATCTGTGTCCCTGGGGCCAAAAATGGCCTAAGGAGGGGAGCAAGGCAGCCCCCCTCCAAAGAGAAAAAAATAAGTAAAAAATGGCCATGCCCCGGGGGATGGGTCCCCGGGGCAGATTATGGCCTAGGGAAGGGGGCAACGCGGCCCCCTTCCCAAGTTTTGTATTTAAACATGGGGGCAGGTCCTGAGGGATGGGGTCCCCAGGGCCAAGATTATTAGGAAAAAAGGGGGGCCACACAGCCCACCTTTCTGCACTCTGCAAATGCTCCCCCTTGGCGCGTTTGAAGATGGGGAATGAATTCCCCTTGAATACTGGATCTCCCTGGGGCCAACTAGCCCTTCAGGAACCTCCAGTATGTGCCAGGGGGCTGCATTTTTTAGAGGTGTTCTGAGGCCCCTTTTTACACCTCTCTGCAACGCAGCTTTGTGACTCTTAAAGGAGGTAGCTAGTGGGCTAATTGCACTCCAGGGACTCTCAGGATTCAAGCGGACTTAATCCCCCAACTTAAAACGCGCCACGAGGTGTGTTTGCACCATGGTGAAGGGAGGGGGCGGGGCCTGAGGTGATATGTGTGCAAACACGCCATTTGGCGAGTTATAAGTTGGGCAAATAATTCCTCTTCAATCCTGAAGTCCCCTGGGGCCAACTAGCCCTCCAGGTACCTCCAATAAGCGCCACAGAGCTGTGTTGCAAAGTGTTATAAAAGGCGCATAGCCTCTGAACATCTCTCTGCAACGCAGCTCCCTGGTGCATATTTGAGGTACATGGTGGGCTAATTGGCCCCCAGGGACCCTCAGGATTGAAGAGGAATTAATTCCCCAACTTGAAACACGCCAAAGGGCATGTTTGCACAAATGTCACCTCAGGCCACGCCCTCTTCCTTCACCATTGTGTAAACGCGCCCTGTGGTGAGTAGTAAGTTGGGGAATTAATTCTCTTTCAATACTGAGGGTCCCTGAGGGTCAACTAGACCAACAGGTATATCCAATATGTGCCAGGAAGCTGCGTTGCAGACAGGTGTTCAGAGGCCTGGCCCGTTTTCACACCTCTCTGCAACGCAGCTCTGTGGCACTTACTGGAGGTACCTAGTGGGCTAATTGGACCCTAGGGACCCTTAGGATTCAAGGGGACTTAATCTCTCATATTAGAATGGCCACAGGGCGTGTTTACACGGTGGTGAAGGGAGGGGACGGGCCCTGAGGGGTTGTATGCAAACGCCCTGTGGCACGTTTTCAGTTGGGGAAATAAATCCCCTTCAATCCAGAGGGACCCTGGGGGTCAACTAGCACACCAGGTGCTTCCAGTAAGCTCCACTGCGCTGCGTTGCAGAGAGGGGGCGCTGGCCACGCCCCTCTTTACACCTCTCTGCAATGGCGCTTATTGGAGGGACCTAGTTGGCTAGAGACCCTCGGGATTCAAGGGGACTTAATCTCCTAACTTAAAATGGCCACAGGGTGTGTTTACACAGTGGGGAAGGCAGGGGAGGGGGCCTGAGGTGACGTGTGCAAACATGCCATGTGGCTCATTTTAATTTGGGGAAATAATTACTCTTCAATTTTGAGGGTCACTAGAGGACAACTAGCCCACCAGGTGCTTCCAGTAAGTGCCACTGCGCTGCAGAGAGGTGGTCCAGGCCGTGCCCCTTTTTACACCTCTGTGCAATGCAGTTCTGTGGCATTTACTGAAGGTACCTAGTGGACTAGTTCGACCCCCAGGACCCTCAGGATTCAAGGGGACTTCATCCCCCAACTTAAAACATACCACAGGGCGTGTTTGCACTCATGTCACCTCAGGCCCTCCCTCCCTTCACCAGTGTGCAAATGTGCCCTGTGGTGCATTTTAAGAGGTTGTTTTAATCCCCCTGCCCTATTATATACTAGGGGCTTACAGAGGAGGTCATGCTAATCACAGGGAGACCCCAACACATAGTGTTCCCTAGTGTATGTAGTTGTTTTGACTGTATTCTAAGTGGCTTTTAATATAGCACTGGCTCTAGTACTGGTTAGTCAGAGTCAGTTACCACCAGTACTGAAAAAGTTGAGGGTACAGGATGATTTTACAACAAGGCTTCTTTCTGCTCTTCTGTTTGTTCTTTCGGCACGTTTTCCTTCTTCCTGCACTTTTCTTCCTCTTTGTTGACTTTTGTTACTTCTTTCTGCATTTCTTTTTTTTCTTTCTGTGCGTTTTTTCTTCTTTCGTTACATGTTCTATCTCTGTAGGCATAGTTAGAAATTAGCATTTAAAAAACCTTTGAAATTCACTGCAAAAACCATAGGTTTCAGGCTCGTTATAGTTAGGAATTAGCATTTTAAAAAACATAGAAATTCACCAAAAAACCATAGGTTTCAGGGGCGTTATAATTAGCTGGGCATTTCACTCGAACAAAACTATTGAAATTCCCCCGTTCAGCTAACTAGAACTCGCGCGCCCGCAATGCACTGCTGATGACGTCACATATTACATCACTCATGACATGGTCAGTGACATCACTCATGACATCACTCATGACATCTCAAATGACATCATGACATCACTGATGACATCTCAGATGACATCACTGATGACATCACTAATGACATCATCCTTTTCATAGAGTGGCAGACCTCCTCTCACCCTAATATAACCTTTGATGCACACATTCAAAAATAGAAGCTAACATTTTCAAAAAAATGAACATACCAATACCAGCTACAACAACTCATTCAGTAATTCCAAGATCTACATACACATCCAATCATTCACCAACAGTCGTATATAGTCAAAGCCCGACAGATCAGCCCCCAGCATACACAAGGGTCACCCAAAAATCATGTTCAACCATCGACTACACGTTTACGGACTACGATCTTTTTCCGTACATTGAGAACTTTCAAATAAAAGATAGGGCGGAAAGCGATTATCAACCACTATCTTTTACCTTATTAGGAAGTTTTGCACTTCCAGAGAAACCAAAGGCGATGTCTTCCCTAACCCAATGTTATAACTTAAAACGCCTTTGCTGGAAAAAGGAAAAGATTGAGGACATCACATGTATATATTCCAGCCTCTTGGAAAGTTCTAATCTAGAAATACTGAGTATAAAGGCCTGGGAGTCCTTCATCCATGTCATAAACAACACATTTTCGAAGCATGTCCATGGCCATAAAGCAGGACATTCAAAGGGGGCAGTCTGGTATACCAAACGACTGAGGAAACAAAAATGACAACTAAATAAGTACCTTAGACAATTATGATCACGGGGACCAGAACACCACCAGGGAATCCTGCTTTTAATTGCAATAGCAAGAAGGTAGCACAAGAGGGACATAAGATTGGCCAAAAAAGAGTACAATGAACATATCAGGGCAAAGCTTCTCCATGCAAGTAAACTAAGAGACTCCAAGCGTTTCTGGGATCAAATCAATCAGTTAACTAACGGCAGGAATCGACATCATAACTCGAATGTAATGGAAGCAACTTGGAGAGCCCAAATCGAACACCTATATAACGAAACTCGACCTTCAATTGCCCAAATAACGGAACTATAACAGCAAATGGGGCCGGCGGCGGAGGACAAGCCAACAATACCCTGACCCATGAATTGTCTGCAGTTTTAGAGTCATATTCTGCTGAAAAGTACTAAAAATAATAAAAAATGTAAAACCTGAGGGAGCTCCAGGTCCCAATGGACTACCAAACGCCCTGTTTCGGCATGACCCGCTGTTTTGGTCTTGTCTCCTGACTCCCCTTTTTACCAAAGCCATAACATGCGGTTTGATCCCTGAGTCTTGGAGAGGAAGTATCCTTAACCTAATCCACAAGTCGGGTTCCCGCTCAGATCCCTCCAATTACAGATTAATCGCATTGATAGATGTGCAGGTGAAATGATACACATCTAATCTTTTGGTTGAGTTAGAGGCTTGGGTCAGCCGATCAAACTTAATACCCTTCACACAAACTGCAGTGGTGCACCTGGTAGAGGGCATTCCTCCTAGACATCACATCTCCCCGCATCTCTGCAAATTACCCTGGCTTCCTATCGCGAAAAGATGCGAGTTTAAAGCATTGACATTGGCCTATACAGCCATGAAAGGCAAAGGACCTGCTCATCTCAAAGCCAGTCTTCGTCCCTATTGTAACTCTAGAACACTGAGATCCAATTCCCAACTTCTGCTGGTGACTCCCAGATTTTAAAAAACCCGAACAGGAGGTAAAACTTTTGAAGTTTGTGCCTCCAAGCGCTGGAATAAGCTTCCGTTGTCCCGTCGCTCGAGCCGTTCGGAATTTCAGTTCCGCAATTCTCTTAAGACCTACTTTTTTGGCGCATAGGTCCTAGTGTATGCCCTTCTGTTACTTGTTCTATTAGCGCCGTGGCAGCTGTGCGCATTACAAAACACACAAATAATAAATAATAAACTGGATTCCGGGCAGGGATGGGTACCCTCACCAATATTTCAGCGGTCACTCTCATAGCCAATCAAGCATTTGCAAAATCTAGGCCTTTGTATGCCTGCTTTATCGACCTAAAAGCAGCTTTCGATAAAGTTTCAAGAGCTAACTTATGGGCAAAAATGCAAGACTTGGGAGTCCAGCCACGACTCCTGACGGCCATCATCAATATGTATGGTCCAATTCAAGAAAGGAGATGGGTCCAGTTTAACTGGCAAAATTCCAACATTCAATGGGCTAAAACAGGGTTGCGTGTTAGCACCCTGCCTATTTAACATTTACACCTCCGACCTTGATAAGTGCCTTCGGTTAATCCAAGCCAACCCTCCTAAATTGGGAAAAAAAATGATATAGTGCGTCCAATATGCCGACAACATTGTCCTGCTAGCACAAACTCCTATAGGCCTGCAGAAACTGATTACAGAATTAGGAGACTAGGCTACCTTGAACCAACTCATGATTAACCATCAAAAAACAAAAGTTATGTGTTTCTTGAAATCTATTAAAACATCGAAAAGGCAAACCTTTTTAAAACTGCTCATTTTAATAAAACACATTTACCACAATCATTTCTTTAAGACAGAGAACACAGCCCATGTGTTCAATATTAGACAGATTTGTTGGCATGAGCTGTAAGCCATTTTGTATTTTTAGCAGCCATTTTGTTTGCCATGTGCTCTCTCCTATCTTTCTGCGCCATCTTTACAGATTAAAGTAAAACGTGCAAATATATCTCTTTCTTTCATCCAGACACTCTCTGTGATCCTGGTCAAAATAGTCTGAGAGTTATACTAGAGAAGTAGGTGCATTCTGTTAGTTATGCCCTTCTGGGCATGTGTGAAGTGGAGTATGTTAAACATAGTTTGTCTCTAGACAGGCTACAAGGACAGTTAATAGAAAGGTAGGAGAGAGCACATGGGAAAGAAAAAGGCTGCCAGAAATACAAAATGGCTTCCAGCTCATGCCAACAAATCTGTCTTATATTCAACACATGGGCTGTGTTCTCTTTGTTAAAGAAATTACTGTGATAAATGGTTTTAGTAAAATGAGCACTTTTAAAGTTTTTCACCAGGATTTTACATGTCATCTACCATGTCTGTGTCTGCTTGCACTATCTGTGTCTGTGCTCATACCATCTCACCGTCTCTACTGGCAAAAAACAGACCATTTATATATAAGCAAGACATAACATTCCTTTTTCATTTCAACAACACACCCTGGATATTTATTGCACAGCACAGAGCCTATTTGGGAACTAAGAGGCCTGACAGACTTGCTGCCTAAGATTCTCTACCAGTACATATCCTATTGCCTAACTGACTTCAAGAATACATGTATTCCCATATTTTTAAATACATCAACTAAGCAAATTATTCACCCAGATTCATTTAAAATCAAGCTTGACTCACAGTGTGATCTTAGACACATGACAGTATAGCTTGCAAATCAGTAAAATAATTACTATCTGCTCTTAAAATATTTTCTATGGCATTTCTACAGTATACCACAAATGGTTACAAAACTACAAGGTGACAATCTGAAAATTCTAACAGTTATAAAGAAGAAAAAGAGGGAAAAAGTAAAGAGAACGAATAAATGAAAAAGAATAACTGAGATGAAGTGAGGAAGTCAAGAAAGAGAGTTGAAGGAAAGAAAGTGAGGAAAGAGAATAAGGAAAAACTACTGAGAGTGAATGAAAAGCAGTAACAGTAAGGGATTAGATATCAGGATGAGGGAAGAGGAGTAAGAAAAAAAGCATAATAAGAGAAAGTAAAAAGTAGTACGTGAGAGGAAATCATTTATAGAAAGAGAGAGGAAAGAAAAGGAAGAGTAGTGGAAAGAAAAGAAAACACTGAGAGAGAAAAAATAAGGACAGTGACAGACTGTGAGGGAGTGAAACAGTTATAGTGACTAAGGCATAATAAAAGGAAAAATGCAGTGAAAAAGAGTTAGAGGCTCACCTTTAAAAATGCTTTTGAAGATTTAGAACAGTGGCAGTCACAAACCAGATTTTCAAATGCAGAATCTCTGAATAATGCTTCTGTCACTGCAGCCTCAGAATAATGGCACAGATTCCCTCTCATTTCAGACCCATATTCATGTACATAACCAATCAAATTTCTTCCCACACAAATTCAAAATCAAACTAACATTTCAATTGGTTCTACCTTTCATTATTTTCAAAGTCACATAAACTTCAACCATCCCCCTCTCCCCTCTCTTCCTGTTACCATGGTAATACCTCATACTGCACCTGGCTGAAGACACAGGTCAGAAGTTCATATCTCAATGTTGCAAATAAAACCAGAAAGGCTGTTTGACCTTCAAATACACCTGCTTATCCACAGCTTTGTTAGTTTTGATGATTTTTCCTCAACCAATAGCATTTTCCCTTTTAAAAAAACATTAGCATGCACCCTAGTTTTCAATCTTGAATTGTAAGAAACAACCAATCATTTCTAGTTTTTCAAATGCACTGAACCTCATCCACATTTTTTTCTAAACTCTCAGCTTCTAACTGCCATTTCACTTCCAGAGCCCATCTGAGTACTACTGGATCTGCCTTTAAAATGCTAAAAGTTTGGGTTATAGGACACAGCTATATATATACTGGAGTAAAAGGTATGAAGCAAATAGATGCTTTCTCAACCTTGATTTAACAAATGTGGATATTATGTGGATTGGCCAGAGAGGATTAAAATGTCACCAATTGATGCCATTGGTAAAATCCTTTTTACATCTGCCACACCCTGACCTCATTATTGTGCACTGTGGTGGAAATGACCTGGGCACTTTGACTGGGGTAGGTCTAGAAATGCTTTTAAAGGACACCTTTGGGCAATTGATGTCACTTTTTCCACAAACTGCCTTTGCATATTCAAATATATGCCAAAGACAAAAATGGAACTGGTCCAACCAATATTGCCCACAGATTGAGAGAGCAAGGAAACATGTGAATAAGTCTGTTTCTGCTTTCCTCAGAGACTATGGCATGGGTTCTATATACCACAACAACTTGCGTTACAACATGCAAGGCATCTATAGAAGAAATGGTGTACATTTTACAGATGAGGAGAATAGAGTCTTCCTTTTGAATTTATGACTCTGCATCGGTACTTACTTGTAGGTACCAAAAACACTTTATAAACACAACGGCTCTTTTTAGAGCCAACCAACTTCTAAACTCTCAAACATGTTATTTAACTATTTTTTTTTCTGTTTGTTTGTCGACGTGCGCGCACCTCGCGGTATTTTTTTTCTCGAAAAAATATTTTTGGGGGCCCGTTGAAGTCCTTCAGGAACCCCCTGAGAAATCCTAGAGGTACAGGGAGTCTCTACCTTGCCCCCTTTCCACGATCTCCACAATAGTTTTTCACACTCTTGTAAATCGAGGTGTCCGACCGGGTGCGCGCACCCCACGATTTTGTAAAAAAAAAAAAAGTTTTTTTGGGCCTTGAGGGTCCTTAATGGACCCCCTGAGAAAACCTATGGGGGCATGGAGTCTCCATCCTGCCACCTTTCCATGTTCTGCCCCTTTGTTCTCTACAATATGTTGACTCGCACTGACAAAATGGCGGTCAACACTTCCTGATTTCCTCCTAATCGAATGTTGACAGACGTCAAACAGCAAATCAGAATTTCGCTTGCGCACAGGGGTGCCCGTGCGCGCACCCATGCCGCTTATAGATATATAATTGATTTCAACATTAATTTTCTCAGCAACTACTGAAGGGATATACACCATTTAATGAAAAGTGTAATCTGCGAACCTGACTCTACCTTTTTGCCAAATTTCTTATAATTCCATTCAGCTGTTCGGGCTGTAGCCGTGTCTAATCGTCCTATGCAAAATAACATGGGGAAAACACGTTTTGGGACCCCCTTTTATCTCAGCCCCCACTTGACGAATCCCCCCCCAAACTTTCAGGGAAGGAGCGGAGCGGAGCGGGCCATCTTCTTCGAGAAATTCACAAAGATTCGTCCACCGGCGCCAAAGTTATTCCCAATAGAATGTTGCGGATTTCCTACGGAAACTAGGTCCTAACTATAACTACCTACTGGCAACCGCCAGTAGGTAATATATATATATGTATATATTACCTACTGGCGGTCGCCAGTAGGTATATATAGTTAGGATTTTTTCTCTATGGGATTTTTGAAAATTCTATGTCTAATAACTTTGGCGTTTGTGGACGGAATTGGCTGACATTTTCAGGAAAATGGCACATTTTGTTTCTGAGTAGCCCTTGAAAATTTGGGGGGGATTCGTCAAGGGGGGGCCGAGAAAAAAGGGGGGTCCCAAAACGTGTTTTTAACATTGAGTTTTCCATAGGGCGGTTGGCCTCACTTTTAGCCCGAACGGCTGAATGGATTTGCACGAAACTTGGCAAAATTGT
The DNA here is from genome assembly GCF_964261635.1 of Lissotriton helveticus. Taxonomy (NCBI): domain Eukaryota; kingdom Metazoa; phylum Chordata; class Amphibia; order Caudata; family Salamandridae; genus Lissotriton; species Lissotriton helveticus. The sequence continues at coordinate 533,460,522 of NC_136067.1, forward strand.
AGGGACTGGTAGCCCGATGTGCCTTTTGTAGGTCTCAATATATGTGCTACAGTGGATTTTGAGAAATTAACGTTTAAAAAAAGATATATATCTGTAACAGCGGACCGGGCAGCGCTCCAGGACGCGTACTTTTCGCGCAACGGAGCTTTGTGAAGCGAAGCTGATTGGTTCTCCGGCGTCTGTAAACATTCCAAACAGTCCGTAGCGGCCGCCATCTTGTCTCTCGGTAGGATCGAGAGACAAGCGGAGGCCAAACCGAAGGGGCAAATGACCATAAGGGGGCATAGTAGATCCTCCCTGACCGTTTAGGTTTGATGTGGAGGTTTTAAAAGGGCCCGGCGGGGCAAAAAAAAATAAAATAATAATAATCGAACAGCTGAATGGATTTGCACGAAACTTGGCAAAATTGTAGGGACTGGTAGCCCGATGTGCCTTTGCTAGATCTCAATATATGTGCTCCAGTGGATTTTGAGAAATTAACGTTCAAAAAAAGATATATATCTGTAACAGCGCACCGCTTCGCGTACTTTTCGCGTTACGGAGCTTTGCGAAGCGAAGCTGATTGGCTCTCCGGTGTCTGTAAACATTCCAAACAGTCCGTAGCGGCCGCCATCTTGTCTCTCGGTAGGATCGAACAGCTGAATGGATTTGCACGAAACTTGGCAAAATTGTAGGGACTGGTAGCCCGATGTGCCTTTGCTAGGTCTCAATATATGTGCTTCAGTGCATTTTGAGAAATTAACGTTCAAAAACAAGATATATATCTGTAACAGCGCTCCGCTTCGCGGAGATACAATTATATGTGTATTACCTAGCTGTTGCTAACACCAGTTAGCGACGGCTAGTAGAAGATAGCGACCATCTTGGGCCCCACTTTGCATGTGAGTGATATTTATCACTAATGACATGCAAAGTGGGCATGCCAAGATGTTAGCGACTGGAAACAGTCGCTAACATCGCTATCTCCTATTATCAACCTTTGGAATTATTCGAGATAAGCGCGAATATCTCCAAAAGCTACCACCTGCCCTGAGCAGTTCTTAGCCATGTTATCCAATGGGAGGTGGATAACATGGCTAAGAGCATTAGCTCGGTAATGCATGAATATCGCTGAGTTTTCAGCGATATTAATGCATTGCGGTCGTTTTTTATCGTATTTGCGATAAACCTTGATAATAGCAAGGTTTATCTGCGATAATTTCTGACGGTAAAAAAATCGTTGCTAAGCATCGTTAGGGATAAATATCGCTTAACTTTGGTAATATGCCCCAACGTCTGTTAACGTTCGATTCGAAGGAAATCAGGAAGTGTTGAAAAACATTGTCTGCGCCATCTTGTCTTTTTTCAAATGCCACACTTTTGTCGTGCACGGCAGCCATTTTAGATGCCTTGACCAGACCCACTCTGTGCACGCTGTCGATCCTTAGCATGGCTCCCCACCCTCGCAAGCATCTCCCCCAGGCAGTGGTCACCCCCGCTCTCTGTCTTATGCATGGGTAATAAACCTCCCCCCATCTGCGCTGCTCTTCCCTGAGAATCACACCCTGTGCCCGCCCGACACCTCCCTTTCGCCCTATTCACTACCGCACCCTCTGACACTCCTTTTCCTCTGTGTCCGATTGTCCAGGCTGGTCCTAGGGTATCAGCTAGCCCTGCAGATGTAGTTTATGGCCACAGCTGTAAAGAATCACCCCTCTTCAAAGGAGTTATAGTAGATCAAGGCCCACACTCGATGAGATCCGTCACAGCAGAAGCGTTGCTATTATCTGAAAACCATCCTGTATTGTGATTGGGGAGGGGACAAAGCCTGAAGCGGAAGATTCCAGGGATGACTCTTTGTACATCAAAGTTTTTACAATTATGTGTCACATTAAAAATATATAGCACTCCGACAAAGTAGTAAGATTATAAAACTTTAATAATTTATAAATATATACAAGAAAACAAAAATAGTAATAACATATAAACATTTTTAGGGAAAAACAACGAAGTAGCGGTCGGCTGTGCGAATAGTCCCAACGCAGCACAACGTCCAGATTTCCGGCGTGGGGCGTCGCGGGGGGTGGGTCATCAGTAGCAAACTGTTGTGCGAATAGTTCCAAGGCAGCAGAACGCGCTGAAATCTAGATGACACGAAAGTGATGTCTAGTAAGTTGCCACCCAGCAAATAACGGCGTGGGGCGTCGCGGGGGGTGGGTCATCAGTAGCAAACTGTTGTGCGAATAGTTCCAAGGCAGCAGAACGATGGCACCAAGGTGATGTCCAGTAAGTTGCCGCACTGGTTTTGGTATCCTACAATGCTGCTCCGAATAACGGCGTGGGGCGCCCCGGGGGAGGCGGCGTGAACGGGCCTCTCCAGGTGGAGTGTCATCTGTTGTAGTGGGGCGCCCCTTTACCGTTTCAGTTGCCATTCCGTCCGTTTTTGGTCCACTGTGTCAAAAGCCGCAATTCAGCTGAGTTGCGCCCACTCTTGCGGTGCAGCGATAGGCGGCTGTCACAGGACTCTCAAAATGGCGGCAGGCTGTTTCCTTTTTGGGCCTGGTCCACTGAAATGGCCCTGGGACACCTTGGAAATCGGACGCTTGTCTGCTAGGTCTTGGACCCCATTCTCAAAAGCGTCCCCTCCGCCTTGAGAATTCATCAAAAGTTTTGGGGGCCCCGACTCCTGCAGGCTTCTGGTGGGGAGCGGCTGCCATGATTGCTCGCGGAATGACCACGACTGAGCTACGAGATGGTGGTGCTCTCATGCTGACGCCAGCTTCAGTCTGAAACATCCAGAAACAAGGTGGGGCTTTCATCGTTTGGGAAAAAAAAAAAGTTTTCATCCAATGAAAAGTGTTGTTTTTAGGTCATATGATCAAGCCTTCCATCATTAGGAAACCAAAAGTAAAATGAACCAATGAAAAGTTTTATAAACAAGTCACATGACCTGTTATGCGGCATAGGGTATAAAATGCGGAGAAAATACGTTGGCACGTGAGGCGGCGTCAGTAGCGGACCGATGTGCGAATAGGCCGAAGGCAATACAACGCGCCAAGATCCGGATGGCACCGAGGTGGTGTCATAGTTGAGAGTTCTGAGCAGCGGTTGTAACACTGTCTGAAGCTTATTTGCAGCTGCTGCAGCTTCACTACGCGCCAAGATCCGGATGGCACCGAGGTGGTGTCTAGTAAGGTGCACTGGTGTGGCCATCCTACAATGCTGAAAGTCGGCGTGGGGCGCCCCGTTGGCCTGTGAGTTTGCGTCAGTAGCGGACCGATGTGTTAATAGGCCGAAGGCAGCACAACGCGCCAAGATCCGGATGGCACCGAGGTGGTGTCTAGTAAGTTGCCGCACTGGTGTGGCCATCCAACAATGCTGAAAGTCGGCGTGGGGCGCCCCGTTGGCCTGTGAGTTTGCGTCAGTAGCGGACCGATGTGCGAATAGGCCGAAGGCAGCACAACGCGCCAAGATCCGGATGGCACCGAGGTGGTGTCTAGTAAGTTGCCGCACTGGTGTGGCCATCCTACAATGCTGAAAGTCGGCGTGGGGCGCCCCGTTGGCCTGTGAGATGGCGTCAGTAGCGGACCGATGTGTGAATGGGGCCGAAGGCACCGCAACAATATTTTCGGAATAGAAGACACCACTAGGCGCTGCGATGCCAAGATCCGGATGGCACCGAGGTGGTGTGTAGCAAGTTGCCGCACTGGTGTGGCCATCCTACAATGCTGAAAGTCGGCGTGGGGCGCCCCGTTGGCCTGTGAGTTTGCGTCAGTAGCGGACCGATGTGCGAATAGGCCGAAGGCAGCACAACGCGCCAAGATCCGGATGGCACCGAGGTGGTGTCTAGAAAGTTGTCGCACTTCTGTGGCCATCCTACAATGTTGAAAGTCGGCGTGGGGCGCCCCGTTGGCCTGTGAGATGGCGTCAGTAGCGGACCGATGTGCGAATGGGGCCAAAGGCAGCGCAACAATATTTTCTGATTTGAAGACACCACAAGGCGCTGAGATGCCAAGATCCGGATGGCACCGAGGTGGTGTCTAGCAAGTTGTGGCACTGGTGTGGCCATCCTACAATGGTAAAAGTCGGCGTGGGGCGCCCTGTTGGCCTGTGAGATGGTGTCAGTAGCGGACTGATGTGCGAATGGGGCCAAAGGCAGCGTAACAATATTTTCTGTATGGAAGATACCAGTAGGCGTTGAGATGCCAAGATTCGGATGGCACCGAGGTGATGTCTAGCAAGTTGCTGTACTGGTGTGGTCATCCTACAATGCTGAAACTCGGCGTGGGTCGCCCCATTAGCCTGTGAGATGGCGTCAGTAGCGGACCGATGTGCGAATAGGCCGAAGGCAGCACAACGCGCCAAGATCCGGATGTCACCGTGGTGGTTTCATAGTTGAGAGGCACTTCATCTGCAGTGGGGCGCCGAGATCCGGATGGCACCGAGGTGATGTCTAGCAAGTTGCTGTTCTGGTGTGGCTATCCTACAATGCTGATAGTCGGCGTGGGGCGCCCCGTTGGCCTGTGAGATGGCGTCAGTAGCGGACCGATGTGCGAATGGGGCCAAAGGCAGCGCAACAATATATTCTGAATTGAAGACACCACAAGGCGCTGAGATGCCAAGTTCCAGATGGCACCGAGGTGGTGTCTAGCAAGTTGTGGCACTGGTGTGGCCATCCTACAATGGTAAAAGTCGGCGTGGGGCGCCCTGTTGGCCTGTGAGATGGTGTCAGTAGCGGACTGATGTGCGAATGGGGCCAAAGGCAGCGCAACAATAATTTCTGACTGACACCACAAGGCGCTGAGATGCCAAGATCCGGATGGCACCGAGGTGATGTCTAAGTTGCGGACCGATGTGCGAATGGGGCCAAAGGCAGCGCAACAATATTTTCTGAAGAGAAGACACCAAAAGGCGCTGACATTCCAAGATCCGGATGGCACCGAGGTGGTGTCTAGCAAGCTATGCAGTTGAGTTGTGTGCGCACTTGCGGCGAATAGGTCGAAGGCAGCATAACAATGTTTTCTGAATAGAAGACACCACAAGGCGTTGAGATTCGGTTACCACCGGGGTGATGTCTAGCAAGTTGCCGCACTGGTGTGGCCATCCTACAATACTGCTCCGAATAACGGCGTGGGGTGCCCGAAGGGGGGGGGGGGAGCCGGCGTGAATGGGCCTTCCTAGGTGGAGGCTCGTCTGCTGTAGTGGGGCGCCCCTTTACCGTTTCAGTTGCCATTCAGCTGAGTTTCGGCTGCTGTTGATGCTACAGCGACAGGCGGCTGCAAGAGGACTCTCAAAATGGCGGCCTGTTCTTTGGATTTGGGCCTGGTCCACTAAAATGGCCCTGGGACACCTTAGAACTCGGACGCTCGATTTTTTTTTCCTTTCCTGTACATGCAAAAAAAGGTAAATGCCCGGTACGTTACACGCTTCATCTGCCACGATGAACTCTCCAGAGGAACCGAAAAAAAATATAGTTGTGGTAACTATACCATGCATCGTCATATGGAGAGGTGGCACCAATTAATTATAGTGCTGCATAAAAGAGAGATTTGGAGGAGAACCCCTGACCTGCTAGTACATTCATCAAAGAAGTGGCACTGAGAGCTTCAGAGGCAAGGGAAACGGTCCCAAATATTTAGAAGAACTTTGGAAAGATTAAAATGACATGTTTAGATTGTGGTAAATTAATTTCATGTGGACAGATGAGTGTTACTCTAATAAATACAGCATATGAACATCATCATAGTCGATGATTGGTAGAGACATTTTGACTATATCCTGGACCTGCCCGTCCTCGCCCAAAATGGCGCCGGAATAAATGGGACTCGTAACTCCTTGTTGTGTACTGGTTGCAGAACCTTGAAATCACGAGATACGTATGCAGTTTTGAAGCACATGGCGGGCGGGGACGAGAATTGATTGAATATTTCGACATCCCTATTGATATTAAGTTCTGATGTGTTATTGATTACTGTACTGTTGAAAGTTCGAATTAACGTCACCCATGGTACTTGCCCGCAAATGTATATCTAGATAATTTTATTGTAACTGGCCCTGTCGTATTTTAATTATAAAATGTACGTCCACCGATTCCGTAACTGTTAGACACCTTAGTTCTTGCAACCTAATGGCCCGCCCGTTACGTTCCTCTACAGTGTAAATGTCTATTCATCATATACGATTACAGTTTGCTCCGTGGCAGGCCCACGTGGTTATAGGCTCGTATTTGTATAATGAAATTTTCACAATAAAGGTTTTTAAAAGAAAACATGGTAGTAGTATATACATTGGTAACGTTTTTAATATTAGTCACTGTTTTAGAATCATTAAAAGGCAAGTGAAATAAAGCAGACCAATTACATGAAGGGTAAAAGGTATAATACGAAGGAACGCAGTAAAGATAAATGGTCAAGGGCTGTTGTGTTTTCTATTCCTGCAACATAAAGTGATCGATAAGAATCTCATATTCAGGCGTATCGGCGACTAAGACAGCAGGTCGACCCTCTTTTGCTCAACGGCTCCGTCATGGGACGAAGAAACGCTCTTTTTCTCGAAAAAAGAATATATTTTACTTGCAGGACAGTTGTAAAATTTCCGGGAAAGTACATTAGCCTGGAACATTATAACATATATTTAAGAAAAAATAATGTTCGGAAGTAATGAAAAGCGTAATTTTTAGGTGATATGACCAAGCCTTTCATCATTACAATAAGAAAAGTAAAATGAACCAATGAAAAGTTTTATTAACAAGTCACATGACTTGTTATGCTTACGTTACGCGCTGCGCGCCCCGGATGACTTCCGGATGCGCTAACGCGGCGCGTCATATGACGCATTACGCGACAACGCAGGTCCAGAATATAGTCAAAATGTCTCCACCAACCAGCGGTCGGAACACAACCCCTTTCAGCAGGCTAAATAGTTCTGTTAAATGACAACAGAAGGGACAGGCAACAAGAACCATCAGTCAAAGAGGGGAGGGCTAGTTCTTCTCTACCGGGTTACATTGGGGCGCTACCGGAACTGATCGAATTGGTAGTCTACAGTGTTTCTGGATGTTTCAGACTGAAGCTGGGGTTAGCATGAGAGCAGCACCATTTCGTAGCTCCGTTGTGGCCATTCCGCAACCAATCATGGCAGCCGCTCTTTATCGTTATTTTGGGCGGGGTGGGTGGCGGAGCCGAGCTGTTTTGCAGCCATCATTGTGTGGAGTTCAGTTCATCTCACTAGTTTTGTATTTGTCATGAGGGGTTGTTCCTAATGTTTCTATTTTAGCGAGGTCAAAAAGAGATCCCATTAGTGGCCTACTGATTTTACTCGATTCCTTTTCTTTTTTTTTACACGATTTTTCGTTATCTGCAAAGACTAAACAGAGTATTGCGACTCTGTGTTTGTTTGTAAATAGAGAATGAACCAAAGAGAACTAATTCTAAAACAGTAAATACTTGGATAACAATCAATCAAATGGAGAGAGAAGCAGGCACGACGGATTACAACGGGGGCAAAGGCCTGCGTTAACTACCTTTCACTATCTGCAAAGAGAGAGTACTCCTAATAGAAATGAGGGGGGGGCACCATTCAAAGCAGATCAGTGTGCATAAACACGAAAATGTTTTCACTTACCACGTACTTGACATTCGACAGCTTATGATATTTGCTATTAAAAAAACATTGAAATTCACTGAAAAAACCATGGGTTATAGACCATATATAGTTAGGAATTAGCATTTACAAAACCTTGAAAATTCACTGAAAAAACCATAGGTTATAGACCATATATAGTTAGGAATTAGCATTTAAAAAACCTTATTTTACTCACACAAAACCATTGAAATTCCATATATAGTTAGTTGCACTAACTATATATCGCGCACCCGCAATCCACTGCTGATCATGTCACATATTACATCATTCATGACATGGTCAGTGACATCACTGATGACATCACTGATGACATCTCAAATGACATCACTGATGACATCACTGATGACATCTCAAATGACATCACTGATGACATCACTGATGACATCTCAAATGACATCACTGATGACATCACTGATGACATCTCATTTGACATTACTGATCACATCACTGATGACATCATTCATGTGATAATACGATGAACCTCTTCAGACTCTAATATAACCTTAGATACACTCAGTGTAAACAGACACTCACAGACTGTCACTCATCCATGGAGTTACTCACACACCTAGTCAGTCATGCAAAGAATCAATCACACCTCCATTTCCTCAACTATACAGTTATACACACCTTACTTATTCAAACATATACTAACACATATTTACTCTATTATACAATCCCTGATACAAGTTCACAGTGATCCATACAGCCACTCACACATTCACTGGCTCTTATGCACAGTTATTTATATATGTCAACTCTCACATGTACTGTGTTTTACATATGTACTTACTTTGACATGCAGCACTGAGATATCCATTCACTCACCAATACACTCATGCACACAGTCAACCGCCCATACAGCTGTTTCCACATGCACTTTTGAACCCATACATCTAGTGAATCAACTGCTCACACATCTATGCACAGAATCATACACCTCCCAGCCACCCACACACACACTCAGTCTCCCATACAAATACTTGGGCAACCAATCAATAACCCATATAGTTACTCATATAGCTACTGATCAACAAATGCATCAGTTTACAGAACAACAGACATAATGATGCACAAATTAAGACAGTTTAGTCACTAACCCATGCACTCAGTGACAAACATTTAATCACTCACTCATACAGTCAGGCATGCACCTACTAAATCCTTCATCCAGACACTTATACATCCACTCATTCTTCAATATGTAAGACATATTTTAACTTTACAGAAACATAGTCACTGGATGTTGTCATCAGTGATGTCATCAGTGATGTCATTTGAGATGTCATCAGTGATGTCATCAGTGATGTCACTGACCATGTCATGAATGATGTAATATGTGACATGATCAGCAGTGGATTGCGGGTGCGCGATATATAGTTAGTGCAACTAACTATATATGGAATTTCAATGGTTTTGTGTGAGTAAAATAAGGTTTTTTAAATGCTAATTCCTAACTATATATGGTCTATAACCTATGGTTTTTTCAGTGAATATATATATATATATGTCATGTGAGATGTCATCAGTGATGTCGCTGACCATGTCATGAATGATGTAATATGAGACATCATCAGCTGTGCATTGCGGGGGCGCGAGTTATAGTTAGCTGAACTAACTATAATCGCTGAATTTCTATGTTTTTTTAAAAGTGAAATGTCCAACTAACTGTAATCTCCCTGAAACCTATGTATTTTTTTTATGAATTTCTAAGGTTTTTTAAATGCTAATTTCTAACTATAGCGTCCCTGAAACCTATGGATTTTTCAGTGAATTTCAAAGGTTTTTTAAATGCTAGTTTCTATAACATAGCAGACTAGTTTTCAAAGTGGTGGAGAAAGGTGAGCATGGCCGCTAAACACCTTTTAGCAATTCCACTGTGTAGGATTTACTGGAGGTAACAGGAGGGGTAGTTAGCCCCCAATGTCAACCTTGGGGGCCAACTATCCTTTTTATTACCTCCGGTAAGTCCCACACAGCAGGATTGCTAACTGGTTATATCAGGCCTCACCCCCTCCCTGCACCACTGTGCAAACGTGCCCCCTGGCGCATTGTAAATTGGGGGATTAAGTCCACTTGAATCCTGAGGGTCCCTGTGGGCCAACTAGCTCACCAGGTACCTCCATTAAGCACCTCAGAGCTGCGTTGTAGAGAGGTGTTTCGAGGCCACGTCCGTTTTTACACCACACTGCAAACACGGCTTCTGGTGCCCATCCCCCAGGGGCTGAACCCTATTTTTTTTTTTAAATAAACGGGAAGTGGGCCTCGTGTTACTCCCTCCCGATGCCAATTATGGCCCCAGGGACCCCATTCCGCCGGGGCATGCCATATTTAAAAACAATTTTCTTTTTACGGAGGAGGACTGCTTAGCCCCCTCCTGAGGCCTCAATTAGCCCCAGGGACCCCATCCCTGAAGCTCTGCCTCTATTTTTATTTTTTTTATTTTTGTAATTTGAGGGAGGAGGGCCGTGTGGCCCCCCCTCCTGGGCAACTTCTGCTCCCGGGGACCCCATCCCCCGGGGCCTGACCTCTCCATTGGGGACTGTGGGGCAAGCCCCAATTCCCCCACGGTCCCGCCGGCTCCCTGCCTCCTGCAGGAGCCGGCATTGCTTTTCCACAAGGGGAGCTGCTGACATGCAGCTCCCCTTGTGGAAAAGCAATCCAGCTTTGCGTCATTGAAGCAAGAGCAGGTTTCTCGTGTGTTCAAAACAAGGATGTCTTACAAGTATAGATAGAAGACATCTTGAGATCCGTACGAGAACACACTGCTGTCAACGTTACGCTATATCTTATTAAGGATACAGATCGTTACTGGGTGTTTGGACGGAATTGTAGAAAGTACATTTACATTGAATTTGTTATTGAGATGTCAAGATGTCTTCTATCTATACTTCGTAAAACATCCTTGTTTTCAACACGCGGGCAGACCTTACCTTGAATTTAAATGATAAAGCCCTGGTGAAGTTCCAGCTGTACAACGAAATGAGTTGGCTGATGTCCAATTCTTACCTGCATCGACAATAAAGAGATTTTCTCGATACATTTGGAGTAAATTTACTTTGATTTGGTGCACCTTCCCTTCTGTACAAAGTTTGCTCATCTGGTTTCCAGTGGAGCTGAATTGCGGCAAGCTTTGGAAGTGGTTGCACAGCACTTTACTGTTTATATACATATGGGATTTGATGTGCTGAACCTTGGTTAGCCGCACATTGAGCTTTTTTGTTACTGGTTCCTCTAGTAGCTCCTACCTTCTTCCAGAATTCTTTGATTGCTGGGCATGTAAAAAATACATGGACATCGTTAGCCCTTAAAAGACCCACCTCTTACAGCAGGGAACCGGTTGCACAAACATAGCCAATTACACTCAATCTGTGGATGACAAAACAATTATGGTTTTTAAAATTTACAGGGGCTACTATAGCGTAGAGAAATTTCAGACAGTCTGTCCACAGAGATTCTATGTTGCCTTCCTGCAGTGTATTTGACCAAATATCGGAGGGGGCCTTCAGTTTCTCTTTTTCTGATTCCAAAAACTGACAACACCATTTTGCCACTTCTTTGGCACTCAGACTAGTATCCTGAAGAGCGGAAAGGTGGAAGGCCCTGACTCCATACCAGCCGAGGTCTACAAGTTGATAGGTATGAGAAAGTGTCGGAAAAAAAGCTCTTTTTAATTAAGTACATAAAGAGGAAGGGCTGACCTCGATTTCTCGGAGAGAAGCTATAATTAAAAGGATTGTGTGGTAAAATACCGACTCTTAAGGGCCTGTGGCACTCTTAGGAGTGTCAGCTACATATGGATTTACAGAATCGATATATTTACCGATTCGGTAAAATACCGAAGTGGTAAATTTACCGAATCGGTAAATATACTGATTCTGTAAATAACGACCCACCTACATCTCAAAAACTAAATACCGGTCGGTAATGGCCGAAATTGGCCGTTACCGACCGGTATTTGGCTACCTACATCTGGCCCTAAATGAGGTAGAACGGTGCTGGACTAAGCTTAATTGGGCCGGTGATATGATAAATTTCATCAACTGAGATAGACGGTTGGCAGTGATCTGAGCTAAGATTTTGTAATCTAAGTTTAATAATGATAGAGGTCTGTAGGATCCGCATAAGGACGGGTCTTTGCCGGGTTTTGGGAGGAGAACAATGACTGCCTCTCGAAGCGTGGGAGGTAGTATCTGTTTTTCAAGGGCTTCGGCGTACAACTCTATTAACTGTGGCACTAGTAGGTCTTTATATGCCTTATAGAAATCCCATGTGAAGCCATCTAGCCCAGGGGCAGATGAGCCGGGGAGGGCTACCATGGCTCCGAGGACATCTGTCTCAGATATAGGCTCTGCTAGGTCTTGCATGTATTTTTCGAGGTATACAATTGCAATCCCGGACAGATATGCTTTTTGGGCCGATGGGTCTCTCTCCACTTTAGTAGTGTAGAGTGCTGTGTAGTAATTCAGGAACTCAGCACGAATCTCTGAGGTGGAAGTGAGTGTCCGATCCGTGGAAGCGTGGCGTTCAGTGATGTATGCTCTACTGTATGGGGGAGGCGGAGCATCAGTGCTAGTACCCTGCCGGGTCATTCTCCCTCTCCATATCGTCTGGCAATGTGATACTTGCCCATGTTTTAAATCTCGCGCTCAGCGGTCTCCCAAAATTCAACTAAAAGGGCAAAGCACCGACCTGCTGCTCCCGCGTTAGGGGAGTGAAGCGTTTCGGTATCTAAGTCAGCCAGTTCGCGTTCAATGCGTGCAAGTGTGTTTCACAGATCTTTAAGGACTCCGACATGTTTGTCTATGCAGAATTCCCCTGATATATCCTTTGGAGCCCTCCCACAAGACCGCCCTTGTGTCAACTGAACCAGTATTTATGGAAAAGTAGTCTTCAATGGCTTCGCGAATCTCTGTATTAAAAAGGTCATCATGGAGGGCACGGCTAGGGAACTGCCATTGGCGCTCAAATTCCTCGGGACGAGTGACTTGCAAATGAAGTAATACTGGAGAATCACCGAATATGTCCCCGATAATGTCATGAGAGACCCGAACCAACTGGTGATGCCAGGGGAAATCAGCCAAAAGTCTATTCTAGTCCAGGTGATGTGTTGGCCAGAATACGTTGTATAATTCGTGTGGGCAGGATTGCGCCGGCGCCAAATGTCTAGCAGTGATAATTACTCACAAAGTTCTAATAGGCTGCGGCGTGCTCTAGGTTTGGTGTCTGCAGATATGGCGCTGCTGTCCATGCTGTGGTTAAGGAGTAGGTCGAAGTCTCCCCCTACTATAAGGAGGCAAGGCATGAGCAGCGCTAACTGGGCGGGTAGTGTTGTATTTGGGCCATACACACACACCAGTGCCATGTATGTCCCATGAGTAAATCCGTGACAAATATGCATCTGCCCTCATTGTCTCCCACTACAGATCTGGGGCTGAATGGGACCCATTTGTGCATAAGGATGGCTGTGCCTCTGGCGTAGCTACTGTAATTAGCAACATACCTGTGTGCACCCCAGCTAGCTGCAAAGCGGGCCAAGTCTGATTTGGGTAGATGAGTTTCTTGCAAATAGGCAATGTCCACATTGTGTCTCAGTAAATAGTGAACAACTTCACTCCTTTTGTGATTATCATTAAGTCCCCTAACGTTCCAGGACATCACGGATAGGCCAGAATGGCCTTCAATGTTGCCTAACCTAGCCATCAGCTGTGCTTTTTTTTGAGCCAGTCATAGTCAAGTAGCTGCAAATAGGGAAAACTGTGACAGTAACCAATGCTGTAAACAAATATAGATATGTAAGCAATGTGCAACATCCCCCCGCCTTCCCCACCCAACCTCACTCCCATCCAAGCGAGGCAGAACCATAACAGCATGTTTAACGTGAAGCACCAATTGCTTTTACACTGAAATGAGAAATCCCTAGAATGGTACATTTGTGAGAAATAGAGCAAACCCAAAGGTATACACCATTAGGGGCGGCAACGCCACATCAGTCAACCAGCTATGTGTAACATAATAGCTGTATGTAGAATTTCATCCCTGAATAGTCGTATAATAATGAAGAAGGACCAATGTATCAAAGTTATCCAGTGCTGGAACTAGAAAATAGTTTGACACTTGCATCGGAGCCGCTGTGGGGGGTGAGGGTCCTACCCCTCCTGCTCCAGTCTTGTTGTTTTTTTGTTTGTATACATGACAAAATTCCTGCACTTCAGTAGGATTTTCAAAAATGCAAGCCCGGCCCTAACATCGACCCACAGCCTGGCGGGGTACAGCATGCCATACTTCAAACCCAGATTTCTGAGGGTGGCCTTGACTCCATTGTAATAGCAGCGTGCATCCTGCAGCATGACTGTGAAGTCCTGGTAAAAAGAGTTTAGAGTTCTGCCATGTAGTGTCCTCATGCTCTTTTGCAAGGCACAGTGCAGAGCCGCTGTCTTGGAAGTTCATGATTCGTGCAATGATGGGCCTAGGGGAGCATCCTGGATTGGGCCCGGGCCCCAGGGATCGATGAGCACGCTCTATCACAAACAACTCTCTTTCGAACAGTTCAACCAATAGAGTATCGACAAATAGGTTCATACGGCCGGTGGCAGTGGTCTCCGGGACTCCCAGGATACGGATGTTGTTGCGCCTACTACTCGCTTCAAGGTCTTCATTCTTAATTGCCACCTCTTTGAGGATACGGTCGACATGCTCTAATCTTTTGGGGGACTGTGCAGTGCCATCTTTGATATCTGAAATGCTAGCCTACGCCACATCCAGGCGCCAGTCATGAACTTGTATTTTGAACCCAGATCTGCTAGGTTTTTGTCCAGTGAAACCAGCCATCATTTCCTACAGTACTGATGTGGATAGGGCTGGGAGGCATCCGCTTGTTCTGTTCCCTGTGCGCTCTCCGCCATGTTGGAGCCTTCCTCACGGGCCCTGTCTGTGAGCTTTTCAAAGGGAAGGGTCTTTTGTTTAGGTTCTTTACAACCCAAGCCGCAGGGCCGCTGCACCAGTGCAATCGTGGGAAAGCGGGGTACTGACAAGTCTCATGGGAGTGACAAATCTACCCAGCGTGACCATCCAGCAGCACAGGGTGCAGTGAAATGGTTTGGAGTTCAAAGAATGCACCGTGCGGCTGTCCTTAGGAAGCAAAGAGTGACTGGTTTTGGGCCCCAGATGATGCACAATAAGGGACCCAAGTGATCGATCGATGCAGCAGGCAAACCCAGTCCGCCACCCGAGGCCATTGTGTCCTCACTGCAGGCCTGGGGAGGAGCTTGATGGTGATAAGGTCCTGAGCTTAGGCTCCCATCCCCTCCTAGGCTGATGTGTGGGCCTTGTGACTGCAGGATTGGGAATGTTGCAGCCCGGTCTTCGCAAGGAGATGGCATTGGCAGTAGGCCAGTAGCAGCAGTTGGGCCAAGTGGATAAGTTGAGGCATAGGTCTAGAGGCCTGGTGCACCATTCGCCTCTGTTGTGTGGAAGTGGTGGGCAGGCAGGTGGTATTAGGCCTTTTGGGACAGCATGGGCCAGGAGGCAGGCCGGAGGCTCGCCGCTTCTCCGATGTCGGGGCCAAAGGTGTGATGTATTCCTATAGGTTCTGTATCAATCCCCCTATTCCTGACCCTGTTCTGGTTAACAAGTTAACTAGCAGCCATCCCATGATGCAGAAACCGTTATCTGATTAAGCCACATCACGGCACAGGAACGTGTTATCTGATTAGGTCATAACGCTTGCCATCTAATTAGACAAGCGATATTCCTCCAGCCCCTGATAAGGCATACGGAGTTCTCAAAACAAATCAAACCTATGACAACCTGGGAAAAACCCTGCGGCCATTGTTTTGATTTCATCGAGAACTTCAGCAAAAGAATGTGATAACGACCAAGTCGTATGACATCCTTATTGACGTATCTATGTCCATCCTTACGTCAATCTCGGCACCTTACAGGTATAAATATTACCGGTATTGCCTTAAGCAAACACACGCGGTGGTGACGAGATCGGAGCAGCCAGACTTGCCGAAGCCCAGAGCAGAGCAGACCCCGCTGGTGCAGCCCCGCCTTCCTGACGCGCTGAGAACGAGAGGCTGCTTTCTCCTGCCGAGAAATCCAGCTCCGGCGCTTCCGGGTAGCCCTCGCAGGCAGCCTGGAATATCGAGACCAGAGACGAGAGATACCATCCCTCATTCATCCTAGATTCCAGGTACAGAACTGAATAACCCCCTGCAGAGACTTCTTGAGTCAGTCACTTGGCAAAACAAACTTAACTTAAACTGCTACTTTCTATTCCCGCCCACGTATTAGGCTTAGGTCAGGTACACCGGGGTAGGCGTAGTTAGAAACACCAGTTGAGTACGATTAGTCAAATGTATGTATGTATATATCTATTTTATCAATTTTAAACCACCTTATGGCTTAGAAACCATATAAATGTTTTTACAGTATTATTTTATACTTCTGCTTTTATTGTATGCACTTTACTTAACCATAAGTATTGCGATAATATCGATCCATTTCTCTTGTATGAGAAAAGAGACTGATCAATAAATACCATCTTTTATTGAACACGCCCGTCTCTTCCTTTTCTCTACAATCTGGTGAGACTAAGAATGCACGTACTGACTGAGTAAAATAAGTTGTCTTTTGTTTTCACACGACTCTAGAGATACACTCTTGATTAGGGGAGAGCAAAGTTGTCATGTTCTATGGTTGTGAGAAACTAAATCCCTTCTTGTCTATCCAGGGAGGTTCAACTCCTCCTTGCCTATTCGAGAAAGTTTCTAGTGAACTCTGAGCTAGCTGGCAAACCCAAAACTTTAAGTCTAATATCGACAATAGAAGACCTAGTTAACGTCTGGTCTAGGCCTATACTATTGAAGGTATTATTCCAATGCGCAGAGCCTATTGGGATAATAGGAACTACACTACATGGCGCCCAAACGTTTGGAAAGGCGATAAAACTAACGCAAGACATTAGAGTAACTCAGTCGTGCTTTTTCACTCAGACCCCTTTTTTCCCATAATATTCCAAAGACGTCTGGAGTGGGTGAAAGGTCATATCCGCCAAACCTCGCAGGAGGAAACTCCTATGTATGGTTCTTGGTTTAATCAACGTTGAAGGATACACTGTTCTAAAATATTGTGCATCTAATCTCTGTTTCCATAAGAAACCTGATCTGCAAACAAACAAAATAACCTTCCTGACAGTAGAATGTCAGACACTGAAGAAGAAAGAGAGATAGCTAGATTAGCAGCTGAACTCGTAGCAGCTGATAATACTATGCAAGAAGCAGACCCGGATTTAATACTCATCCCGGTCAACATAAGGAAATCTATAACTTTAAAACTTATAGAAAATGGACTGACACCTAGAGGTGGCACAGTCATATTCGTAATAGAGGCACACGAATATCGGCAGACAGAGGTATTCTATTCATGGATAAACTTTCCAGCAGCAAACACTGTAACAAAGCACTTCCACCATTACAAAACAGAGGAACCTCCTGAAGAATACACTCCTTTCGAGGAGGTGGAAGTACCACTTAAATTTCAAGAGCACCTGCTCTTGTTTAATGGCGCCCTAAAACACAACAATCACATCACCAGGCTCGGTCCATTAGGTAGACCAGGAGCAACGTGGCCGGTCCTAGCCGGATACACACCACATCCAGACATCGAAAGAATGTCTGCAGCAGATGTTTTAGTACAACTTAAACAATTAATAAAAGTACATAGACAATTAGTCCAATATGTAATGCGGACTTCAACAATCCAACCAGCAATTAAAATTCCACAGCTGACCCCTCATCAGGGGAACACAAATAAAATTACACCACAGAACATACAGTCCTGCCTAGGTAAGGTACCAGCTAAAAGGGAACAAATACCATTCTGGTTAGCACAAAAAATCACCCAAATAGAGGCGGTGTTTCCAGACACCACTCCTGTGGATAAACACAGGATTCTGACTATCTGTCTTCCAATGGGAATCGCACCACACGTGGAGGACTGTGACACTTGGGGTACAGTCTTTGCTTCCATCTACACAAAAACGCATGGTGTTCCATCCATCTCGGTAATACCAGATGTGCTAAAACAAATTCAAGATGAATACGGTCCAGAACCCGCTTTAACTCTTGGTATGTAATTACTGAAAGACTTCAAGCAGGTCTCGGCTATATTACTAGCCAACATAAAGGGAGAAGCAGCGAATGTGGCGATCCGCCAGAGGTTAAAAGAAACAGATATAGCAGACCAACCAGCTGAAATTGCCAGAATCATAGAAAAATCCTATGAGGAACTAGGTAGAGATAGTTTAGGTGGAATACCAGTAAAACCCCAACTGATTGAAAGTCCTGAAAAAATATTTATTAAAAATAATTTAACATCACAAAAAAAGAGCTGGGATGGAAACAAACAATCCAATCCGAAAGAAAAGAGATTCCAGTCCAGAGGAAGGTCTTCTCGGCGGAGAGAAAGATCTCCGGACCAAGGACCCAAGTCTCCCGAAAGTGAGCCCTCTGGGAAAAAATACAACCTTAGAAATAGGGATAATATAAAGAAACCGGATAGATATCAAGATTTTGATACACGTCCCTCTCAATCTTTTCAGACTTCCTCGCAGAAATCGGAAAGGAGAGGACGATCGGAACCCAGGGAAGGGCACGTCAGGTCCAAAGACAAGGAACCTGCTCATTCAAATAAGAAAATACAATTTCCAAAAAAGAAGGTAGCCAGTATTAAAGTATTCAACAATGCCGATAATACTGAGGACACAACTGAAAAACGGAGAATGGGCTCAGACAATGCTAGACAGCGCAGCAGAAGTGAGCATAGCCCGCAAAGTCCTTATGAATCATCTGGAGACAGTGGACACGAATGAATACCTTCAAGTGGAAACTGCAGACACCAGAGTTAGCAAACCTCATAAAATATATGAAATAACATTACGTATAGAGGGGGATAAGACTAGGAAAATAAGGGGACTCATTTGGGATAATCTCTCCAAGGGCTATGACATCCTTCTAGCTGAAAAAGACTGGCCACCAGAGTTTGTCAGGGACTGCCCTCATGGCGAAGAAATAATTATGCCTGCCTTCTCAAATCATATCCCAATTCATAAAAAATATACACTTGCAAGAAAGTGGGCAGTACCTCAAGCTCCTGCTTTATATAAAAATCATGTAGGATGGGATGAGGACTCTCCTCCTCACAAAATCCAGTTAAAATCACAACCTACTGCACAAAGACAGTACCCAATTAAGCAAGAAGCTAAAAAACAGGTAAAAGAAATCCTAGACCAATTAGAATACCAGGGGGTGATTGAAACTTGCACCTCACAAATGAACAACCCTTTGTTTCCTGTCTCCAAACCAGACAATTCATATCGTCTAGTTTTGGATTACAGACACCTTAACTCATGTTGCAAAACTTTTGCAGTGCAAAACTCGCATAGTGCAGCACTAATGAATAACATAGTGCGCAAAAAATACAAAACAACATTAGACATCTCTAATGGATTCTTTTGTCAAAATATAGCATCAGAGAGCAGATACTTGTCTGCGTTCTCAATAAATGGCGCTCAAAAACAATTCTGTCGGTTACCCCAGGGGTACAAGAACAGCCCAGGATTATTCTCAGCGAGAGTAACAGAGTTATTACAAACATATGATGAAGAGGCATTATCTTATGTCGACGACATATACCTAACAGATGATGACTTGGATACTCACTTGAAGAGAGTGAACACCATAATACTTGGGTTCGCAGCAGAGGGTTACAAATTCAACTTTAAAAAATCTAGAATTGCCCATCTAACAGTCCTGTTCTTAGGATATGAATTATCAAGTGAAGGCAAAAGCCTGGCTGACAATTTCCTAGAGAAATGTGCCGTACTCCAAGCACCTAGAACACTAAAAAACCTACATTCAATTCTAGGCTTCCTAAATTTCGGAAGAACATACATTGCAAATTACGCAGAAAGGGTCAAACCCCTTTATGATCTAATAAAACCAGATTTTAAAAAAACTAATTGGACTCAAATACACACAGAAATTCTGAGATCCTTACAAACAGACATGTTAATTAAAACAAAATTAGAAACACGTGATAACACACGCAATCTTGTGATTCGAGTCATCCCAGGAAGATGCGGATTCACATACCTGACCTCTAATGAGGGAGAAAAGGTACCAATTGCATTCAAATCACACTTGTACACAGAAGCTGAAAAGAAATTCAGCATTAAAGAAAACATTGTTCATGCAGTTCAAACCGCAATAGCTAGAGAAAAAGATAAAGCTGACGGTAGACGTATCACAGTCAGAACAGCGGAATCAGCCTTTGAGGCATTAACAACACCGTGTAATTTACCAACAATAGCATTGAATCCGGAATGGATACAATGGGTGAATTCAATTACAACGGACAAAGTATACTACTACTTTGATCCGGAACTAAAGGAATTAAAAAATCTAGAATATGAAAGAATATTCCCTCTGCCAATCGACATTCTGCCTTTACGACAGTACGCTTGTGTAATCTATACAGACGGACATGCTCAACCCTCCGTTTGGGGAGAACAAGCATACAACCCCACATGTGAGATTACAAAAGAAGTGTGGCGCGGAGGTAAACTAAGACCTCTATTAACAAAAACACACTCAGTAGAAACTAATTCAGAACAACAGACTGAAATAATAGCATTGAAAATGGCGCTAGATAATGCGGATCACGAATTCCCGACACTTATAGTGTCCGATTCATATTACTGCGTCAAATCATATAACAACGATCTGCAGAAATGGATTCAAAACGGTTACAAAGATGACACAGGTGCAACAATAAAGCAAAAACTGCTTTGGGAACAAATAGTTCTGTTACAAAAAGAACTACCAAAGACTCACATGATACATACACTGAGTCATCAGCGTGATGGCGTTCACGTTGTAGGGAATTCATTGGCTGAGACAGCCACAGCGGTAGCAACTAAATCGGCTTCCGTAGCTAGGAAAAAGCGTACAATGAAATACATTGACGGTGAAACAGTGCTGGCGGTGAAAACGTCATCAAAAGGCGACTGCTCAGTACTACCGATCAACTATCCACTCAATTATACATACATAATCGATGCAAACTCCGTCCCTTTTGCTCGAATCCCTGGAGTGGGGGATAGAGTAATTCCAAACATGGACAGGAGAACTTTGTTAATTGCAGACGCACATATGGGCGAGGGTCTAAGACACCTCAAAATAAAAGATTCTCTGGAAGAATTACAATCAGTGTACTGGTGGCCAGGCATGAGCCTGCAGCATCACATTTTTGTAAAAAAATGCCCGGACTGCAACAGAGATCGCAGTGGCGAGAGAAACGGTATAATACCGTGGCGTTTCACTCCAGAAAGAATCAACAGTAAAAAGCAAAGCGTCCGATTAACATATACAGGCTAGTTTCCACTTATAATGTAGATCCCCAGCACTCGGCTGACGTCTGGACTGTTATACAAAGATTTGCGAGTCTAAATGGCATATACGCTAGGAGCATGCTACGTTTGACCAATGTTTTCACTTTGGCCCTCAAGCCTGTGGGGAAACAAAGCCAAATGAGCATAGCATAGCGGGATTCTTCTCACTTCCTTCCTGAGGGATACGGGATGGTGTAAAGAAAAAACCAAGGCATAAAGCTATCTATAACGGAAAGGATATTAGGTTCGGGAGCTGGGTGGGTCAAACATCTAATAAGTGTCCAACGTAGTCTAAACAACCTGCCAAGAAATTCTCTGAAGGGATTCAGTCCGTACGAATTATTGTTTGGAACTAGGATGTTAGTCTTAGATCTTGACAGTCAGACTTCAGTGGTGAAGGAAAAAAGCTTTGATATCAAAGATCGTTTGGCTATTTTACAGGACTTAAACAAAACAAGAAAAGACCTGAGCAACATAAAGTTGAAACAGCAGCCAACAACCACTGAAGAACCACCACCTGTCCCAGCAAGACCTGTCTGGATTCCAAAAGTCGGGGATCTAGTCAGAGAAAAGATCGCGGTAAAGAAGGAATTTGGGCCTTCTTACAGAAAAGCAGTTCCTGTCTTGTCTATCAACGGGACAAGATCAGTTGTACTACCGCCGCTTGCTGGTAAAAAGGAGAACCGAGTTGTATCCATTGACCTGGTAAAACCACAATCATGTGGCCGATAACAAACAGTAGGCCAAGTGGACTCCCGATAAGTAGCAGAACACCAAGGTTTGCTACAAATACAGAGGTCAAAACTAAGAGGCTAATCACATTCGAAACGCCTACAGAACAACAACAAGGACTATGCAACAATGCATTGGAACTCAGACCTCTAACAACCCAAATAAAAACATTTAGTAGAGACACACCGACCTACAATGAAGTAACAAACGAATATGCAAGAAACAGTAATCCTGAAGCAATTGGAACAATTGACAGAACTGCATCCGGCTACTTCATAAACTTCGATGATTCCTCTGAAGACCTAAGTGAATCAAAAACACAGCCATCAACAAAAACCTTTAAAGATAAAACTAAAGAACTTTTGAAACTACTGAAAGAAACATATCTGATTTCTCCATGGATTGAATTTTGGGTGGGCTTTGGTGCATTTATCCTCATACTTTGGCTCATCATGGTACTAACCTTGGGACGCTTCATTGAGGGAAAATATGCTAAAATGGACACAGCAAGTCAGAAAATCAACTTGATCCTCAAGCCTCACACATCTTCACACGTCGAGAAGAGAGAACTTTCTTTAGTCAACTTCACAGCCAATCCTATACCAGGTGGGGTAGCATGGGACAATACTGACTACGAAATTTATGGTCCGGTTGAAATCCTGAAATACCCACACCAAATCAAGATCTCGTTAAGTGACTTTGTAAAACCAAGCTCATTTGCTGATGATTGGGACTTTGAAAATATAAATGATATGATGTCTGACTTAGTGATGTCTGCTAAATTTACCAAACATGATTATTTGCAGGGTTCGACTAATTATGATAGTATGTACTGTTACAACCACTATGGTAACCATTTTCTACATAAATCGGCACAACCTAGAAATGTTTTAAATTATAATCAATGGGAACATTGTGCGACCCCTCCAAAAGGAAGCTCAAGAACCTTTTATAACAAATATTCATACTTTTCAGGGTTCAACACAAGTAATGCTGAAACTTTTTATTTCAAATTGTCAAATAAGACAGGGACAAAGACCATGCTTACAAACACGAAATTGATATATTCAGACTCATTTTTTGAACAAATGAATACTTTTGGTTTTGATTATTGGGACAAAAATGTTGAAGTAAAAAGTGTTTGGGGTACAAAAGAATGGCAAGTACAAGGCATAGAATCATTGTTTAGAGCCTGCATGATCCCAGAACAAATTATATTTTTGAATGACACTGTTCAACAAATCACCTGTCTTGGCTTAGCCAAAATCAAAGACTTAAATAAACCGTCTATTCCAAAGCCAACAATGGACAGCAATAGCTTTACAGATGAAGGGATAGATGTAAACTATGTATTAAACCAAAACAGAACAAATCCTGATTGGAAACAATGGTTAATCTGGCCCACAGATACTAATAACTGTCAAGATAGATTCCTGAACAAAACACAGGGGTTCACATTGACCAGGCCAGACCCTAGATATTCCCAAAGACAACACCCAGGGATAATAACCACCTACAGTGTGGGCAAATTATGCCTTCAATGGCTACAAACTTCCACACTGACAGAAATTAAGCAACACCTAACTTTACTTACTGATGGTGCTGACTTGCGTATTTTCATTATGGGACCGCGCAAACAGCGTCAAAAACGCTTCATAGCAGCCTCTGTATATGCAGCTTACAACGAGGCCTGGAAGGTGACTCAAATTGAGACAGCAGAAAGTATACGGGAAATTGACCGTATTAATTTGGGAAAATCACTTTCTGTAGTGGACAATGGGTTAATGACTCTGTCCTCCAGAATTTTTTCTTTGGACAGCATTGTGTCTTCAGCAATCGACATATTATCGCAAGACTTACTGTTGTTACAACACGGTCAGTCTCAATTGCGTTCTATTGTACAGCTTGGCTGGACGTTACAAAATCTGCGTTCAGGCTATGTGCCTTGGCGTTTAATCAACACAACGTCACTATTCAATATCTTTAACCTTACTGATAAACAAATCAGTATGGCATAGAAGGGTGCTGATTATACAATCCTGAGCATTGAGAAACTCGAGAGATTACCAGTGACAATGTCAGAACGACCTGTCAGTGAATGGATAATACATGGGATAATTAATATTCCAATATCAACCTTCAGGTTTCAATACTGCCAAAAATATATACAGGCTGGCATGTACGAAAAATTGGGAAAAGGGTACATTAAGACAACATGGAACTTGCCCTATTCACATGCATGTGTCAGTAATAAAGGACAGAAAGTGTTTCTTAGTGGCAATAATTGTGCGATGTCACTAAGCGGTACACTTCTGTGTAATGGAATTAGTTTGCATGGAGCCTGTGAAGGGAACTCAAATAACCTTTCATGTCACCAGCTAGGCACACCTGCAACAGAGATAGAACCATTGTTTCAAAGACTCTATAATGGGAGTTACATTCTAATTGTGGATCGCAGATGCTGTAGTCTTATGCCCGGGACTCCTTATCTCGTAACTACGACTGCGAAGGTCAAGTGCTGTGGACACTCATTGTTCCCCAGCTCCTTTCCAGACAGGGAGGCAAGGGCATGGCCCAACTTGAAAATTACTTCTATTCGAATAGACACTTTAAGCAGAATGAAAACAGTGCTTCTTCAGACGCCAACCAGGCTCACGTCATCAAAAGAAACGTATGATCTCCTAGTCGCAAGGACGACTGCAGAGATTCACTCATTGTTATCAACTAATTCCCCCATACATTTCGCAGAAATCCTGAATGAAATCTTAAATATTTCTGATACCAGTGGAGTCTCAAAAGTATTTAAGACAGTATTCTCAATGGCATTAACACCATTCAAAGCCATACTGGGTATTTTTCCAGACTTCGTCCATTCGATTTTTGGCGGACTTCCCCTCATTTTGGGACTAATTGCAGGAATCCTATTCTTGGTCCTAATATTTCGTTATGGCAAACCGTGTCACAGACAAAACACCTGCGACAAGGGAAGAAACAATCCGAGCGATTGGATACCGGGACCGGATATCAAAAATCCTGGGACTATCCCGGCTTAGAGACCTGAACATGACTTGGTTTCTTTCATTTCGACCAATGTGGCATCGATGTGTTTTACCTGTATTAAGGTGCTTGCTGTGCGGAGAAGAATGCGTGTTGGACACCTGTCTGACGCTACAATCGGATGCGCCTATGGATGCAGAAACATTGTTGGGTCCGATAACGGCTCATACTTTGTGCTGCCCTCAACGGCTGCCAATTCTGATGACGGCATTCGTGGAGACTTCACCGCTACAATTAAGGGGTAGTGAAGTTCAAGATGAAAGCAGCATCGATCAGGTACGACCTTCTGTCAGCAATACTAATCAAAATGTCAGTGGAGACAATCATGCACACGAATGCATGGTTACAACTTTTTACGAATTAGTGGAACTTTCCCAGGAAGCTGTTGACAGCTTTTTCGACAGTCTAAATGATATGATGTTCTCACCAGAGCAGAAATAGAGACTTTTGAGCAAGCTAGCACACGGCGTTCCCAACACCCTGAATTTGGCCTTCAAGTTTATTAACAAAATACCATGAACAATTTTCCCTCCAGTTCACGGACAGCAATTTTTTCAGCAGCCCCAAAATATTTTTACGATATTTCGGGACACTTATCTTCTGCTTAAAGTAAGAACTATTCTTAGAGAACTAAAATTTCTATTTTTAGATACTTTATAGACATTAGCTGCCCGCTGGTATGTTCATAATTATTTTATTCTGTGATGGAATGGTCTCGAACTTTTTTCTTCTGTATTAAGAGCCATTTCATGTGTAATTCTCATATTCGATTAGTAATAAGGTATATATATGCTTGACTACTTTGGCATTATTCTACAGCTTGAGTGCATATAATACATGTGACTATTTTTTTTCGTATATTAGATAAATTCGAAATGCATTATATGTATTTTGGGGTGGTAAGGTATACACAATACTCTACAGTATGTTTTACTATGCCTAGATTCGTAAATATGGCCATAGTTAGCGTGGAGTGGGTGTGATGTATTCCTATAGGTTCTGTATCAATCCCCCTATTCCTGACCCTGTTCTGGTTAACAAGTTAACTAGCAGCCATCCCATGATGCAGAAACCGTTATCTGATTAAGCCACACCACGGCACAGGAACGTGTTATCTGATTAGGTCATAACGCTTGCCATCTAATTAGACAAGCGATATTCCTCCAGCCCCTGATAAGGCATACGGAGTTCTCAAAACAAATCAAACCTATGACAACCTGGGAAAAACCCTGCGGCCATTGTTTTGATTTCATCGAGAACTTCAGCAAAAGAATGTGCTAACGACCAAGTCGTATGACATCCTTATTGACGTATCTATGTCCATCCTTACGTCAATCTCGGCACCTTACAGGTATAAATATTACCGGTATTGCCTTAAGCAAACACACGCGGTGGTGACGAGATCGGAGCAGCCAGACTTGCCGAAGCCCAGAGCAGAGCAGACCCCGCTGGCGCAGCCCCGCCTTCCTGACGGGCTGAGAACGAGACGCTGCTTTCTCCTGCAGAGAAATCCAGCTCCGGCGCTTCCGGGTAGCCCTCGCAGGCAGCCTGGAATATCGAGACCAGAGACGAGAGATACCATCCCTCATTCATCCTAGATTCCAGGTACAGAACTGAATAACCCCTTGCAGAGACTTCTTGAGTCAGTCACTTGGCAAAACAAACTTAACTTAAACTGCTACTTTCTATTCCCGCCCACGTATTAGGCTTAGGTCAGGTACACCGGGGTAGGCGTAGTTAGAAACACCAGTTGAGTACGATTAGTCAAATGTATGTATGTATATATCTATTTTATCAATTTTAAACCACCTTATGGCTTAGAAACCATATAAATGTTTTTACAGTATTATTTTATACTTCTGCTTTTATTGTATGCACTTTACTTAACCATAAGTATTGCGATAATATCGATCCATTTCTCTTGTATGAGAAAAGAGACTGATCAATAAATACCATCTTTTATTGAACACGCCCGTCTCTTCCTTTTCTCTACAATCTGGTGAGACTAAGAATGCACGTACTGACTGAGTAAAATAAGTTGTCTTTTGTTTTCACACGACTCTAGAGATACACTCTTGATTAGGGGAGAGCAAAGTTGTCATGTTCTATGGTTGTGAGAAATTAAATCCCTTCTTGTCTATCCAGGGAGGTTCAACTCCTCCTTGCCTATTCGAGAAAGTTTCTAGTGAACTCTGAGCTAGCTGGCAAACCCAAAACTTTAAGTCTAATATCGACAATAGAAGACCTAGTTAACGTCTGGTCTAGGCCTATACTATTGAAGGTATTATTCCACTGCGCAGAGCCTATTGGGATAATAGGAACTACACTACAAAGGGTGTAGAAGCCGCACCACCAAGTAGTAGAGGCATAGGGGCAGACACCAGTTCGATCCCCCCGCTCCCCATGCCCACCCATACCACCCGTGTCCAAATAGGTGCGTCCCTAGCACAGCACAGGCCCATTCCCCGCCTGGCCTCAGGGAGATAGCAGGCACGTGTACTGGGGGTGGGGCGCAGCTAGCCTCAGGCACCCTACCCAAGCTGATTCCGTTCAGGGAAGAAACTTCGCCACCACCACCCTGCGCCCGACCCATCCACCACTGCAGCCTGCTCCCTCTTACCTTGAGCCGTGCAGGGCCTGTCATCTTACTCCGGCCTGACTGTGTTGGAACGGGCCACTGACTTCGCCCGTGATCGCTTCACCGTCTCCTGTTTCAAATGCCAAATCTCGATGGCGGAGTCACAGTATCGCCTCAGAGTCAGCCCGTCATGATCGATGGTTGTTTAGCTCTCCACCGCTGTACTTAATGAGGGAGTTGCCGTCGCATGTATCGGGGACAATGCAAATTAGCTGGGGCGTCCGTCGAGCTTCAGCAGCAAGCGGCCATCTTAGTCACTTGCATGGCCACACCCTCCACGTGAGGTGTTAGATTTGACACCCTTGGGGGGTAGTCCCCCAAGCCTTTTGCCTTTATCACTCCTGTTTGATGAATTTGTTTTTGTTGGCTTTAAAACTCTGCACACTTTACTACTGCTAACCATTGCTAAACTGCTTGCGCTCACTCCCTAAAACATGGTACCAATGGATCACCCCTGCTTTGGTATACTTAATTTACTTATAAGTCCAAGTAAAGTTGCATACCAAATACACAGGGTGGTAAATGAAAAACTACTAGTGGCACTGCAGCACGTGCTCTGCCACAAACTTAAATAGCCCCTTAAAACATGCCTTGGGCTTGAATTTGAAGCCTGTTTGCAGTTGTAAACTGCCAATTTGACTTGGTAAATAAATCGCTTGCCAAGCCTAAAACTCAATTTTTAATATATATGTCACCCCTAAGGCAGGTCCCAAGCAGGCCAGCGTGCAGGGTGCAGTGTATTTAAAACACTGGGCATGTACTTTCAGGTTCTACATGTCCTGGTAGTGAAAGAATCACAGCTTCGTTTTCATTGCTGTGAGGGCTACCTCTCCCATAACATAACACAGAGTTACCTTATTACATTTAATAAGTGATAACTTCTGTTTGTGTCTAAGGGATTGTAATATAAAATCCTTCTTTATAGTAAAGGTGGAATATATATAATCATTTTAAAAATGGCACTTCTATAAAGTTGGTATTTTCTTATCTTAACCATTTGGTGAAAGCAACTTCTTTCCTGGGTCCTATGATTAGGTGTAGCTGGCATCTCTCCATTGTGTATACCTCTCAAATAGCCACACAATAGAAGGACTAGGTGCTGGAAGGATCAGCCATCCTAGCAGGATGGAGGTGGAGCTGCGCACAGCTCCCCTTGTTTTCCAAATACACTGCTTCAGCATACTCACAAAGAACATTACACTACCCTGTTGCGCCCCAGATATCCTGGGACCAGGACCGAGAGGAAGAACATTCCAGACACTTCTGTGGGTGGAAAACTCCAGACGTTTATTTTGCTTCAAAGCTGGCACCAGGCTTGAAACTTGGACCTTCCGACCCACTCTACAGTACACTCCTGGACCTATAGACACTACAGAAGAAGGACTGGCCTGATGCCAGAGGACTGTGCTGCTGCTTGAGTCCTGCCCTGCTGTTTGAGAAGGAAGACAGGACCTGCTTTCTTTATCCCAGTCTACCTGAGTGAATCCAAGGGCTAGTTAGCTGGCCTCCTGGTCTGAGCTACAAAAAGAACTTCATATTAGTAAACGTTCTCTAATTCTGGCTTATTGACTGCATTGCAAAGGATACAAGTCTGCAAATATGTATAGTAGTTAGTGAGCAAACTGCGCTCCTTGTTTTATTGTAGCGATTGTCTCTCACTCCCACTGTATAAAGTAAGTCTGCCATTTTTCTCATCAATCAAAGCATTAATGTGTAGGCATACACAGTTGTATTTTTTTATCTAACGGATATATCAATTCATATGACTAATGATTTTGTTCCATCTTGGCTGCCTATCGTTTTGTGAAAAATGCAGGACTGGACTGGAAACCAAAAGGGGTCCTAGGAATACATGTTTCAACCAAGCCCACATTGAAGCAGGCTGCAAATAGAATGGAGTATAAATACATAAGTAAATAAAAGCTAAGTAAATTCATTTTCTCTCCTCTGTATTCTTTTACAAGGTGTCTTCGATGCTTTGTGCATCCCATTGCTTTGAATAATTTTCAGTCGGATACATGTTTTGCAGCATTTCTTCTCAGGCCCAGTAAAAAATGCTGCAAATCTGGCCTGGATATACATCAAACATAAACCCGTATGTTACAATATAAAAATCGGAGCGATTGCGATGCATTGGGGCCACTCATTGCATACCTAGCCTATTCTAATTAGACTATCACATCGTTTTTGCAGCGTGATAAGTCTCTCGTTGAAGGAATTCATGTGCTAATGTCAGGTTATTTTCCTGTCTACTTTGGTGCGCAGTGTAAGACCCAATTTATTGTCAGCCTGTACTGCATGAATGCTTCTTTTAAGTTTAGGCGCTGAATTAATCCAGAAACATTAAGGAAAACAGTTATTCTGGTTATCATAATATAACTAACTCAGCCTTGAAACCTATAATTGCAATTCAAAAGAGAATCATTACACCATGAAATGTTCTGAGAATCCAGTCAGCTTTGTGCACTGTGCAAAACCTTTCAAAACTATTATAGCGGAGTTCCTGCATGATTGATACAACAAATGGCAATACAAAGCTTCCTGGGGAACAAAAAAAACCATGATGCCGTTTGCAGCACAGTGGAGGATTGATGCTCTCATCCAAATTCGAACATAAAATCAGTGTGTTTTTAATTAATGTATATGTAATTCTGATACATTTCACATACCCATTAAAGTTGGAACAGTACATTGTCAATTATTCTTTATCCTGCTATGGGTTCACGTTCATTTGATTTGCGATCACATTTATCAGTGTAGCATCGTCTCCAGCCCGGAAGCATGCAAAATCAACATGCCTCACAGGGAGCTCGTAACTGACCAACCTACGACATTAAACTGAACTTCTCATTATCTCCTAACCATTGATAATCACACCTTAACACCTCCCCAAATAGTTAAGTAATTCTCTCATTGAGTTCGCCCAGCACCGTGGGGTCCTGGCACTCTTACAGCCTGATTCATGAAGCGAAATAGCGCCCGCAATCGCAGCGAAAATGCAATTGCGGGTGCAATTTACGGAATTGGCATTCAAGAACAAAATAGCGAATTCGCTAACACATAATAGCGAATACGCTAACACATAATAGCGATTACGCTATAATAGTCGCAGATTCCCGGTAGTCGAGCATTAGCGATACGGAAATAGCGACCAACCACGGAATCTGCGAAATAAATAGCGAAACGCAATATATTCTCAATCGGCATTCATGAAAAATCTACAATTGCGAAAAACCCCAAAATCGCAGTTTGCGCGGTGCAAATTAAGGACAACTCAAAGCAGGTGGTAACCATAAAAGCCATGAATAAGTAAAATTTGAAAAACCGTTGGCCAATCACCAACAGGTTCAGGCCTGAACAATCACACATAAGGACATTCAGCAGCAGCATTAGGCGTTCCACAATGCCAGGAATGTACATGGTGGTGAGGCGGCGAAGGCTACAGCGAGCAGCATGGAGGAGACGCATGAGGCAGGAAAGGATTTACCGGCAGCGGGTCACCTTGCTGGGCCAAACCAGAGAACAGATATTTGCTAAATACAGGCTGAATGGGGAAATGATCATCTGGCTGATACATGAACTTGACCCCCTCATGCAGCACCCAACAAGGCGAAACAATTCGGTGCCTACACATGTGCAGGTATTGTGTAGCCTGCACCTCCTGGCCTCCGGGAGTTTCCAGGGCATAGTAGCGGCTGCTGGGGGGATATCCCAGCCCACCATGTCACGCTGCCTCCACACTTTCGTTGACGCCATGCTCACCCAGCTCCACCGTCACATCACATTTCCCACGAGCCAACAGGAATTGGACTTGACAAAACTACAATTTTACAATGTAGCCCATTTTCCCCATGTCCTCGGCTGCATAGACTGTACCCACGTCGCCATCTGCCCACCAGCTGCCACGGAGTATATGTTCCGCAACAGAAAGTCCTACCACTCCCTCAACATACAGATGGTCTGCAATGCCAAGACCATCATCACTGACATTGTCGCCCAGTACCCAGGGAGTACCCATGACTCCTTTATCTTCAGGCACAGCGGACTCCACACACGACTGCTCAGGGGAGAGTTTGGGGAAGGACACCTACTTGGTAAGTACACTTTGTCGACAATGTCACATTGCTATGAAGTAACTGCGCTGCACAGGCAATCAACATCTGCTCCTCTCATTCAGGTGACAGTGGCTACGCCCTACGGGAATACCTCCTGACCCCTTACCTCAACCCTGCCACACCTCAGCAACGGCGCTACAATGTTGCGCACATCCGGACAAGGAACTGTATAGAAAGGACATTTGGCCTGCTCAAGAGCAGATTCCGTATACTGCACAAGACAGGTGGGGCCATGTATTACAGTCCTGCTGTGTGCTGCCGCATTGTGGCTGTCTGTGCAATGCTTCATAACATTGCAACCAAGCGCCGGATACCTGTTGACATCTCAGGCAGTGAATCAGAAGGGGACGACCGGCCACCAGCACATGCGCACCATGCACGCGGGGAGAACCCAGCTGAAGGCCACAGACGTCGCAACCACATCACAGAGAACAATTTCTAGCCCACCCTCTTCCCTCACCCCACAAATCACAATTGCATGCAAAATGTAATGATTACACAACGCTAATGTGTGCTGCAAAATAAATATATTTGTTTCATTCACAAAAAAAAAGGTAATCAGTACAACTATTTACTACTAACAGTATTCCTTCATACTGCAGTGTCAAAGGACAGGGCAGGCTTATAGTCAGCCTGTGCCAGTGATTGTCTGAAAGAGTCAATTGCGCCTCCTGCGCGTTATGCCCAAGCGCCTCTGAGGCTCTTCCTCTTCCGGGGCACCTGTACCTGGCGTTGCCCTGGTGCTGCGCCTAAGTGGCGGGACTAGTGTGGCAGATTGGCTGCTGATGCTGGAAGCCCCCTCACTGCCATCGTCACCCCCTACATTGGCAGGTAGAGCAGGAGGGTGTAGTGCCGTAACCGCCGTGGTGAGGTGCTCCAGGACCCCGGTGATGTCCTCACAGCACTGTACAAGTTGGTGCTGCTGTGTTAGTGACCGCCGCGACAACTGTGAGGTGGCATTTGCAGCCACATAATTGGACCTGCTGTAGGAGGACAGCCGGCTCATGAGCTGGTGGTGGCGCCGGCTTGCTGCACTGCGCTGCTTAATCATCGCAGCAGTGTTGGCCTCCATGGCTGCAGTCATGCGGCCCATGGCCGCCGTCATGCGGTCCATGCGGTCTCCCACTCCGGCCACATTGCGCCCAATCTTGTGTAGCTGGAGCTGAATGGCACCTTGCTGCTGTGACTGGCGCTGATGGATCCTCAACATGCGTCTTTCGACGCTCAAACAGGCATGTCTCTGTCCATTGCCCCTCCTGCTGATTGCAGCAGTGGTGTGATGGCGAGACCTCCCACGCCTGCTCTGCTGGCCTGTCACTGTGGCTGGCCGCTGTGTTGGCGCTGTCGCAGGCCCAGATGTCGTAGCACCAGCTGCAGGTGGTGTCACAGCAGGCGTTGCTGGTGCGGCAGGGACTGGAGGCACATTAGTGGCGTGCCTGGCTTTGGCTGTGGGTGGTCCGCCAGATGCAGAGGGTACAACGGTGGGGGTCCTGGCTTTGGCTGTGGGTGGTCCGCCAGATGCAGGGGGTACAACGGTGGGGGTCCTGGCTTTGGCTGTGGGTGGTCCGCCAGATGCAGGGGGTACAACGGTGGGGGTCCTGGCTTTGGCTGTGGGTGGACCGCCAGATGCAGGGGCCACAACGGTGGGGGGCCCTGGCTGCTGGTGTTGTTGCAGCGGCAGGGGCTGGTGCCTGGGTTTGCGGTGGAAAATCCTCCTCCTGGGCCTCCTCATCTATTTGCAGCCTTTCACTGTCGCTGCTTTCTGCGCCACCTGTGAGGGTAAGTGGATACTCATTAGTTGCATGTGACTGTCAGAGGTGCTGATGTTACATGCATGCTGGGTGACATTCCCTGGATGGCTGTGGATTTGCGTACTTTGGAACCTGTCTGGCTGCATTGTGGTACTACTACATTGTGGACAAACTACATCTCCCACAATGCTTCAGGGCATTTCCTGATGCGCAACAAAGGCATGACTAAGGGACATTATGTGAGCCTATTTGGTCAGGGACGGTCATAGGGGACAGGGTCGCAGTCGCATGCCACTTACCTTGGGTGTCTTGGGTGGGGCGGGAGGAGTCCAGAAGTGTGACGCCAACGCACGCCTCCCTCTCAAGGGTGTTCTCCACCTGGTCCTCCAAGGGTGTGTTGGGAGGGACTGTAGGTCCGCCACCTCCAGTGCCCGATGACTCTCCAAGGCGCTCCGCCACCCTCTCCTTGGCACGACCTCGGAGGTCATACCATCGTTTCTTGAGCTCCTCCAGTGACCTATCGGCCACACCCACGGAGTTCACACTGGAGGCTATTCCCAGCCAGATCCTCCTTTTGTCTTGCTCCGGGACCTTCCTGGAGTTTATCCCAAAGAGTCTGTCGTGGTTGGCCACCACCCCTTCTATCAAATTTTCGAGCTCCTGCTCTGAAAACTTTAGCTTCCTCTTCCGCCCTGTGCTGTTGCTGGGGCCAGGAACAGGTTCCTCTGACATGGCAGCAGAGTAGTAGCAAATTCGCAATCTCCAGAATAGCTGCTGCTTTCCAACTTGCTCCCTCGAGGTCTGCCTCACTGTGGTGAATGGGGGTGGGAACTGCCTGCTTCCTGGTTGTGATGTCATCACTGTGCTCGAAAAGCGACTTCCCGTTTTCCCGATCGCGCGTGATTGCGATTCGCATTCCCGATCGCGCGTGATTGCGATTCGCATTCCCGATCGCGCGTGATTGCGATTCGCATTCCCGACGCAGGTAGCCGGAAATAGCGATTATTCTGCGATTATCGTTAGTCGCTAACGGATTTTGCGCCCGCGTGCGAGTCGCTTTTTTTTCCGGTAATCTTCATGAATTCAGATTTGCGAGTTCTCAATAGCGGTTCGCATTTTATCGCTATTTGAGACTCGCAAATCCCGTTTTTCATGAATCAGGCTGTTAGTCTTTAGACGATATATCTCCCCCTTGTTATATAAAAAGGTGTAAACAACAGCGGCATTTTATTTTTCTTCGATGAGTTGTCTAGGTACCCCCACTGTTCGACCAGATTGCGTGCTCTGAAGTACTTGAGATTCACCTTTAGTGGATACCGAGGTACAGGAGGTGATTTTTGATCTGGGATGTCAGGTGGGGCAGCCCCATCTGGGATTACAGTGCATAAACAATGTTGACATAGATGTTTGAAATGTGATGAATCCCTTATGATGGGCTTGCCGGGACATTGCACCGTTATCTTATGTTCCTTGCGTGTTACACCTCTCAGAGGCTCACCAGCAAATTGAGGTTCTGTTTTGTCCTTCTGTTTTTGTTTGACAAGAACCCAGTCACCTTTGTCGAAGATGAGTAACTGCGTTCTCCTGGGTTGATCAGTATATGTCTTCATTTGAGGTTTTTGAGCAGTGTTAGTGGCACGAACCTCGTTAGCAGTCCGAGTTCGTTCATAGGTTCACTATGATAGTTTGGTCCTTACAGCTTTCCCAAAAAGCAAGGTGGCAAGACTCTCACCAGTGGTGGAGTGAGGAGTCGAATGATAGGACGTGAGGGCTTGATATAAGGCCTGACTCAATTCCCTCTATCGATGAAAATTGGATTGCTCTCTTAGGGTGCCCATAAATCATTCTAAAACCCTGTTAGCTTGTCGCCACAAGGGTGCACTCTTTTTGGGCTTGATATTGACTCAAGTTAGAAACTCCTTGAACTCCTTGTTATTGAACAGCAGACCATTGTCAGATTTAAGGATGTCTGGGATTCCCCAGCCTCTAAAGATGTCATCTAGCTGCTCAATAACATTGTCACTTGTTGTTGATGATCTTTCCTCTACGAGAGGAATATGAGAATACTAGTAAATGACTACCATGATATGATGTGCATTCGCTAGGGGCCCAATGAAACCAATGCGCACCCTTTCACACACACACGTTCAGGAAGATCAGACATGGTGAGTGGATGCTGTGTCACTTTAGTAGAAAGGCAATTACATAAGCGGCACTCCTTTAATTCCCTCTCAGCCTGCTCGTCCAAGAGCAGAAAGCCTTCTTTAGTATCCTAAACGCGACGCCCATCTCTGAATATAAAGGGGCATCTTAGCTTTTGGGTTTCTGAATATGGTGAGCAGTGCTTGGTGGTATGTAACAATCATGAAATGCTTTCCGTAAAGGAACACTTGACAATGTTCACAGGCCTCCACCACAGCCAGACTCTCCTTTTCTGTATGAAAAAAGGCATGTTCTATATCAGACAGAGGTCGACTTGCATACGCCAAAATGTGTCTCTAAGCATTTGGATGTCTACTATGCTGAGCAAGGATTACTCCCAGGCCCATCTGGTTCACATCAACATAATCTCAGTATGTAATTTAGGATCAAAGTAATCAATTGCATTTCTCATCCTTTTGAAGCTTTGGTCACACTCAGAGGACCATTGGAACTGTGCATTTCATTTACTTACATCTCTTAATGGGGCACTTA
The DNA here is from genome assembly GCF_964261635.1 of Lissotriton helveticus. Lineage (NCBI taxonomy): Eukaryota > Metazoa > Chordata > Amphibia > Caudata > Salamandridae > Lissotriton > Lissotriton helveticus. The sequence goes on from NC_136067.1 coordinate 533,496,588, forward strand.
CTGTGACAAAGTCACAAATGTACCTTGAACAAAAGTTGGCCATGCTCAAGAAGGATCGTAGCATGGTGACATTGGTGGGTGTTGGGTGGCTGACAGTGCTTTTACTTTATCTGGGTCAGGAGTCATTCCCCCATCAGAGATTATTTACCCAAAGAACTTGAGTTTGGCTTTGTGAAATTCACACCTTTCTACATTTAGAGTGAGACCTACATTTGTAAGTAACTGGCAAATTTGTATGAGATACTTGTCATGCTCCTTCAATGTTGGTCCAAATTCCAGTATACCATCACTGTAATTGAAAGCATATATAACAGGTTGAATTAGTCTACATTTAGCATCTTGGAATAATATTGCAGCAGATGACGCTTCAAAACGCAGGGGCTTATTTGTGAGCCCTTGCATCACTTTTCCGCCGCCGGTGTGTCACTTTCTGTGACGCACCAGCGGCGTAAAAAATGCACCATGTTGCGTCATATTGACAAAGTGACCCATATAGGTAGATGTGTCAGTTTGTAAACCCCTGCGCCACATTATACCAGCGCCAGGTATAATGTATGCAGGGTGGGTAGGCCGACACAAGTAAGCCTCATAGAAGTGACGCAGTGAAATCTATGAGATTTCAATGCACCACTTCTAGGACGCAAATGCGTCAATATCTTACACCTGCCTCACAGCCAGCATAAGACTGACACACGCACATTTGAAATGGGACTTGCCCATGTGAAATGACCCATTGCTGACGTTGCGTCATTTTTGTGACAGACTCCAGCCATGCATCATTTTTGCGCCTACAGATACATCAGAAACACTGACATACCAATAACTCCTTGTGATATGATGCATCATACTGTAAATATGACGCATCCAGCATTTCGCAAGGAGGGTGCAATGGAAAGTGACACATCACTCTTTTCATGCAGCAATGCATCACTTTTCATAAATGAGGCCCTCAACCTGTTGTATCTGAACAAACCAACATGGGTCGAAAAAGTGGCAATGTACCTACAGTTTTCCTTCAATTCAAATTGATGTCATCCCTTGTTCAGGTCAAGACAGGAGAAAACTTTGACTCAGTTAAGCTGCATGATCATGTTTGCAATATGAAGACCCAGATGTCTTTCTCTCTTGATTGCTTTGTTGGCCAGGTGCATATACATGCAAATGTGCACTTCACCTCCACTATCCTTTTTTGGCACTATCACTATGGGCTATACCCATGGTGTGGGAGCAGTACAGAGCTCAATAATGCTATGTTTTAACAGCGTTTCTAGTTCCTTTTTAACCTCTTCTTATAGGTGAAATGCTATTTCGCGGTGTTGCTGTGCAATAGGCTGGATGCCTTCATGATGTGAAATTGCACCTTCATTGTTTTGAGCTTTCCTAGGCCATGAAATAATAACCAAAACTGACTCACAACTTCAGATTGCGTATGAAGGTTATAATTGATAAATATTAGCCCCAGTTCAGTAAGAGTTGCAAAACTGAGTAGACATGCACTGGACGAAGTACCTTGAAGAATGTGAATTGTGGCTGCATAGACGTCTATTTATGTCATATGGTCATCGTGAAGGATCCTTGACTGTGCAACGGTTTTGAAGCAGCCATGTATACACCTTCATGTTTGACGTATTTAGTCACAGTATAAGTGACAAATTGTTAAACTGTTGGACTGGCATGATGTTGATCGATGCACCACTGTCAATTATAAAGATTATGGGGCAACCAGTGACATTTAGTGAGAACTTGGGGGGGCATTCCTATAAATTCTTTTGTTTTGTTGACTCTCTTGTTTTTGTCATCTGTTTGCCTTCTTTGCCAGCAGCAGGACCAATATGTGCATGTCACTTTTTGTCAGATATGATCATTAAAATTCAGCCTTCCCTGTTGCATGTTTGTGACGTCAAAGAACTATTGTTAGATGAATGTGATGATGATCGACTTGTTTTGGTTTCCACATGTCGCTAATGAGGTTACTTTTCATCTTTGTAGGCATGGTGAGAGTGCTTCTGGAACCTTTTGGCATCCATTTTCTCATCTCGCTGTGATGGATTTAGTTTATCTTTTGTCTGGCATACCATTATGAATTGGTTTTCCTTTCCACGACCTTTGTATGTCTGTCGGACGGCTGGACATTTTTACCTCATCTGGAAATGAAAATCCTCATCAGAAACACAGCTTTCCTTTCTTTGAGGATGTCGACTTGCATGTATCTATGTTGAGCTTGTGTTTTCTCTTCATGATTAATCAGATTTATTTTTTATCTGTTCCAGCTTCCATGTTGGCAGGTACCGATCCGCTCTTTCCTCGGCTATTGCAGCCATTAGCACGTTTTCTAAAATGAACGCCTCTATAAACATGCGTCGTCTGAATGAGTCTGAAAGATAGCCATCAATGAGGTGCATGGCTTCTTCATCATTAAATACCCTAAATTTACAATGTTTGATAAGCACATCAAGTCTATCAACTAACTCGTCCATCGTTTTAACAACGTGTTATGTTGCTTGATTGAAAATGTATCTTTCATAGTCAATGTTTGGCATTGGACTGAATTTGGCTTTCAACACTTCTTTAATTTGACAGTATGATGCTATTTCAGCTTGCGATATTTTCTTTAGTACTTCTTTTACTCCATCGCCGGAAAGGTTTTTTAGGTACTTAATGATTTTCCTATTATCTACTTCTTCTAGGGCATCTATGAAATCATCGAACGTCTCGATCCATGCAGTCCATCTGTTATGTTACATTATTTGTAGTGTGCAATATTCTGCTTCTTTGCCGTGTCGAATGTTAGTTTCAGAAAAACAGTGGCATCATACTTCGTGCACTTTTCTACTGCCATTGAGAGTATATGCTGTTCAGGTGACGGCAGCTGTCCTTCTGGGCCTGTACTTCTAGCAAGCACTGGCCGTGTGCTTGTACTTGTGTCGTCACAAGCATTTGGAGGTCATAGGGCACCATCTTCTTTTTCGATAGTAAGTGACAGTTTTGTGTCTCATACTTGTTCATCATTGCTTTCAGCTTTTTGCATCATACCTGGTTGTGCCTGCCTTTAGCGCTTCACTTTAGATCAATTATGGTTCTGTGCTAGGCTGTATCTCTTCTTTTGCATTGCCAGTGCGTTTCTGGTAGGTGTTTCAGGATACTCGTCTGCAGGCCTTTGACTTCTCGAGGGCCATTTATAAGCTGGAGAGATGCTTCGATTCGATTCCAGACATTCCAATTTTGAACTGCTTCTCATTAAAGAGGCACATGTGGCACACATAAACAGTTTGCTTTAACATCTAACTCTAGGGGAGAGTGGTTTTGTTTCATCAGTGCAAAGATCCCCCACTTGTCACTAGTTGGAGTGTCCTCTGCAGCCCGGGAGCATCCGAAATGAACATGCCACACATGGAGCACACAACATTAAACTGGACTTCTCATTATCTCCTAATCATTATTACCCACCCCATAACAACTCCCTAAATAGTTACGTAATTTTCTCATTGACTCTGCCCAGAATCACCAGTCCTAGTGCTTTAGTTTTAAGACACTATGCGCAGCATTTGACATTTTGACAATACTAGCTGTCATCTGGCCCATAACTACATAAATTAACCTCTCCTCTGCTGGTGACGGAATCACTCTGTCATCAGCTGCGGTCGCGCTGTGCTGATGATGGAGCGGATCCGCCACAGCCCGCTCGGCACGCCTGCGCGGCGTGGATTCCGCGCCTGCGCTGAGCGTTCCATTGACCGGGCGGGGCCGTGACGGAACCGCTCCGTCATGAGCACAGCGCAACCGCGACTGGTGACGGAGCGGTTCCGTCACCAGCATGCGCCCGCTGCGCGGCCGCCCCGCCCCCTTAGCACTGCGGCGTAATAGCCGCCGCAGTGAAGGGGTTAAGGACTAATATGAATCAACAATAGCAGAGTACTCATTTTAGGCAGCAGAAAACATTTCATGATTTTGCAACATTTTCTCTTGTTTGTGCCAACCTTGTGCATGGTTCCTGCACATTTCTATGACGCATTTGTAATAGATACAACTTTTGTATTACCCATCAATGGTTGATTTTTAATTAATGTAACTAAGTATTCATGAATGTTGATTTTTACAATGGGAATGTTCATTGGGTGGGTTTAATCTCTAGTGAAACCAAATGATTTCTGGAAGTAGTTCCTGTATGGTATAAGTTCAATAAACAAAATTGGGAGGTCCTAATGGAAAATGGAAAATGGTCAAGCTCCAGAGGAAGTAGCTCTTTCGTTCAATGTATTACCAAGTGGTATGTTTTACACATTTGAAAAAATGAGTTCAGTTATAATATGTAATTATGCTACATGAGAAACAATTGTTATTTGGGATTATTTCCACTGAGGTGGAATTTGCACAACAGTATCAATGAGAAATCAGTTTTTGGTTGGACGATGAATCAAGGGAAGCTGCTCTTTCGTATTGAAGCTACATTTTGGACTGAGGCTAATCAGCTGTTTGTAATACACAATAAGAAGAATGCTTGGACTTTCATGGATTAGTGCTGGTCGTTGGGGTCAAGGTCCAATCGTAAATGATGTTTCCGAAATAATATTCATAACTACTAGTATTTTTCGCTACCATCAGAGGTCTTTTATAGAAAGGGTCTAGCTATAGATAAACATCCTTTTTCTTAGAGGATTCATGTACCACTGTCACCAACTCGCAAAACATATATATATATATATATATATATATATATATATATATATATATATTTATATATATATATATATATATATATATATATATTACCTACTGGCGGTCGCCAGTAGGTATATATAGTTAGGATTTTTTCCCTATGGGATTTTTGAAAATTCTATGTCTAATAACTTTGGCGTTTGTGGACGGAATTGGCTGAAATTTTCTGGAAAATCGAACATTTTGTTTCTGAGCAGCCCCTGGAAATTTGGGGGGGGTTCGTCAAGGGGGGGCCGAGAAAAAAGGGGGCTCCCAAAACGTGTTTTTAACATTGAGTTTTCCATAGGGCGGTTGGCCTCACTTTTAGCCCGAACGGCTGAATGGATTTGCACGAAACTTGGCAAAATTGTAGGGACTGGTAGCCCGATGTGCCTTTGCTAGGTCTCAATATATGTGCTTCAGTGGATTTTGAGAAATTAATGTTCAAAAAAAGATATATATCTGTAACAGCGGACCGGGCAGCGCTCCGGTTCGCGGACTTTACGCGTACCGGAACTTCGCGTAGCGAAGCTGATTGGCTCTCCGGTGTCTGTCAACATTCTAAACAGTCCGGAGCGGCCGCCATCTTGTCTCTCGGTAGGATTGAGAGACAAGAGGAGGCCAAAACAAAGGGGGAAATGACCATAAGGGGGCATAGTATATCCTCCCTGACCCCCTAGGTTTAATGTGGAGGCTTTAAAAGGGCCCCGCGGGTAGCGCCCGGTCCGCGAACCGGGAAGCGTTCTGGGCAGCGTACTATAATGAAAAATGAATGATAGACTTTTCAAATACTGTATGTTAATTGATTGTTGGTTTTGTTGATTATTTTTTACTTTTTTTATTTTTTAAGCAATTATTTATTATTGTGATTGTGTTTCAAAATTTAATACCATTTCTAACATTTAACTAGTTTATGAATTACATATAAAAATGATTAAAGACTCAAACAATTTTTTTATTTTACATACAATTTTATTTTTCAGATTGTTTTTCAAAATTTAATAGAACGTCTAGCATTTGACTGTCCGATATGTCCTCTTGTTGAGTGAACATAAGTTCCCACATTTGACCGTCATCATAATGGAGTAAATGATCGACAGATTCTACACATTGAAGTAATTCATAGTCCCGTGACTCATCCATGAATTCTAAGTCATCAATGGGTTCCATAACTTGTTCATTGTTGCTGTCCAGAACAATTTCGAAGGAAACATTCTGCTCACCTTCCATTTTATTGCTGTAATTTGCATAAAAAATAAATATATCAGTAGTGATAGGACACTGTTGGGTTTAAGTTCAGACAGGTACTTGTGAGTTTATAACAGAGAAGTAATCTATTGGCACTGTATGGTTTCAGGCGTGAAGTAGTACTATTAAAAAGTGCCTGTGAAGAAGCCTAAGTAAATTCATAATTATACCACAGAAACCTAAATCAATCCATAATTATAATAAAGAAGCCTTTCTCAATGTCTAACTCTTACAGAGGGATAGTATATAACTATCTGAAAATGTTTTCAAATTTATAAAATAATATCTCACCTTCTAAAAACAAGTTTAAGTTGTGAGTGAAAATGATCTTGCAATGTAATTCAGGAAGTAGTAGTCAAAATGGCTGTGTTTCTCTCTCTTTCTTTATATATATTCAGGTACATAACCAATCAAATGTCAGGTAAAAAAAGTAGAAAATGAAAGTAACATTTTCATTGGTTGTCAATTCCAACACTTCAGATGTGTTTTGAGAAGTAATTTACCTCAGGGTATTTAGAGAGGTCTACAGGCTAAATGGTTAAATGGAATTCCAATCAAATTTGTGAAAATGGTAGGGATTGGTATGTAGTATGAGCTAATCTATATTTGGTGAAATTGTCTCCAGTGGCTTTTCTGTAAACTACTTTCCCACCTTTTTTGATGGTGCGCTTCCCAGGTAGCGACCCGGTACGCGAACTGTTGAGCGCCCCGGTTCGCGAACCTTAAGCGTTACGGGAGTCCACCATTTTGTGTTTCGGTCGAATTAAGATACAAGATGGAGGGCAAATAATGTTCAGAAGGGGTAGAAGGGGGCACGGTAGACTTATCTTAACCCCCTAGGTTTTCTGAGGGTAGCTGAGGAGGCCCATATGTGCGAAAAAAAAACATTTTTTTAAAAATTTTGCGAGGTTAGCTCCCGGTTCGCGTACCGGGTAGCGCCCCAGGGAGCGTACTTTTTTGAAAATTAGTGAAAAATGTTAGAGTAAAATAATAATTGTGAGTGATCAGATGTAGGGTAGCTCTGAGAAGAGCTTTTGGGTTTATGGTACATTTAGGTACTTATAAGTAGGTACCAATGCACAGTCTTAAATTCAGAATGAAAATTCTGTTGCCCTCATCTGAGAAGTGAACTCCATCTCCTCTGTAGATATCTTGCATGTAGTAACGCAAGTTATTGTTGTACAGGGAGCCCATTCCATGGTCTCTCATGTAAGCTGAAACAGATTTGTTTACATGCTTCCTCGACTTCTCAATTTGTGGACAAAATTGGTTTGACCACCTCCATTTCTGTCTTTGGCATATATTTGAATATACCAAGGCAGTTTGAGGAAAAAGTGCCATCAATTGCTCAAAGGTGTCCTTTAAAAGCATTTCCAGACCTACCCCAGTCAAAGTGCCCAAATCATTACCTCCACAGTGCACAATTAACAGGTCAGGTTTTGGCAAATGCATAAAGGTTTTCACCAATGGTATCAATTGGTGACATTTTAATCCTCTGTGGCCAAACCACTTAATTTCCACATCTTGTAAATTGAGGTTAGGTAAATTTCTGTTCTTAGCATACCTGTGAGCCCAGTGGATATAACTATGTCCAACAATCCAGACAGAAAACATGGTGAGAGAAGGTTCTGCTGCAGTCAGATGAAGTGTGGCAATGAAATGGCAGTTGAAAAAATGAGAGTTTAAAATGAAAAAAACTGTGGAGTTTCTGTGTTAATGAAGCAGTAACAGTGATTGGTGGATTTTGATTGCTGAAAACAGAAAGTTAGGGTGCATGGATGAGTTCTTTGAAAGATGTATTTTGAATGGTCAATAAAAAATCATTAAATGAAAGATTGCAGTGCATACGCAGGTGCACTGAGAGTTCAGAGTTCAATTGCAACATTGTTGTGTGAACTTGCAAACACCAGAGGTCTTCCAAGAGGTGGTTCCCATGCAGAAAAGGCATGAAATGGCAGAGGGGGGAAGGGTTTTCATTTGAAAAAAAGTGAGGGAAGAGTTTTGATTGGGTGACATGAGAGATATGTGTGAAGAATTACAGCATTTCTGTGCTTTTGATAGCTGCAGACTCTGGAGTGCATACCTTTTGCTCTGCTGAAGACAAATTGGTGTGTTTCTGAGACTGTTTTCAAACTCAAAGTATTTGCTAAGGTGAGAAAATATTTCTTTAATTTAGATAGAGAATAGTGTGCTTTAAGGAGAAAATTATGAAGAAAGTTGTGTTTTTCAAATGTTGCTTTGTCTCAAGTATTTTACAAATAGATTTTGTTTCTTTGAGAAAATGTAATTGGAGAAAATGTGAAGTATTAGTACTGACAGGGTGTTTTTCTGCATAGGAGCTGTGGAGTCTTTTCAAATTATGACTAGAAAATCGTTTTTGAGGAAAATTAATGGTTATAATATTTCTGACAAGGACATAATGGTGTATGCTTCTTTATAATGCAATTGACTGTCTCTGATGTTATTTTTCCCATTTTAATGTAAGACCTTTCTCTGTGGCGCAAATTGCTTGTAAATATGCTCCCACCTGTGCATGGCAAATTTAGATTTTGAATGTTTGTGTTAAATAGCCATGTTAAAAGTGATACAAACATGCTGCAAAGGCAATCAAAAAACGCTTTTATGTGTCTTAAGGACATTTTAAGTAATTTTCCCATGTGCAGTGTTTTGAAATTATGATTTGAAAATCGTTTTTGGGGAAAAGGAATTGTTTTTAAATTTATGACAAGGATATAATGGTGTATGCTTCTTTATAAGGCAATTGACTGTCTCTGATGTTATTTTTCCCATTTCAATGTAAGACCTTTCTCTGTGGTGCAAATTGCTTGTAAATATGCTCCCACCTGTGCATGGCAAATTTAGATTTTGAATGTTTGTGTTACATAGCCATGTTAAAAGTGATACAAACATGCTGCAAAGGCAATCAAAAAACGCTTTTATGTGTCTTAAGGACATTTGATTTCATTTTTCCCATATTACATTAAAAGACCTTTCTCCGTGGGGCACATTCCTTGTAAATATGGTTACACTTGTGCATGGTAAATTTAGATTTTGACTGTTTGAGTTACATAACCATGTTAAAAGTGACCCAAAAAAATTGTAAAGGCTTTCAAAAAACACTTTCATGTGTCTTAAGGACATTTTAAGTCATTTCCCTGTGGGCAGTGTTTTCAAATTATGACTTGAAAATCGTTTTTGAGGTAAAGGAATGTTGTTAATTTTTATGTGCGCCATATGCCCCCAAATTTCTGTTTCAGGGGTGCAGCAGGGTGTTCTTGAGACACCCCTGCACCTTTGGAAAAATTCCTAATTTGCGATGAGCTAATTGCTAATCGCAAATTGCACCTTCATTCCTATGGGCATCCTGGCCCATGGAAATGAATGGGTAATTTGCAATTAGCAATTTGCTCATCGCAAATTAGGAATGGTAAAGAATCGCTATTTATTCTTTAAAATTCGCTATTTTGGAAATGCAAAATAGTTTGATGATACATATGACGGTTGATCTCTAACAAGATAAGAAGCTTAGGGATACATTTATGATGACTGGCGCAATGAAGTGGACATCACTTACTTCATTGGTAGAGCTTTACATGTATTATCTCCTCTGTATTCTTCATCAAGCGTAACTTTAATCTGCAATCCTGAGTAGGCCTCACCTTAAACAAACCTCTGGATAGGCCACACCTTATCGTCATCATGAATTAATCATTTAAAATGCTAGGGACAGATTTATGATAGGTGTATGCCTCTTTTGCGCCACTTACAAAACACTGCCCATGGGGAAATGACTTAAAATGTCCTTAAGACACATGAAAGTGTTTTTTTAAAGCCTTTGCAATTTTTTTGGGTCACTTTTAACATGGCTATGTGACTCAAACAGTCAAAATCTAAATTCACCATGCACAGGTGGGAACATATTTACAAGGAATGTGCTCCATGGGGAAAGGTCTTATAATGTAATATGGGAAAAATGACATCAGAGACAGTGAAATGCCTTATAAAGAAGCATACACCATTATGTCCTTGTCATAAATTTACAAACCATTCCTTTTCCCTAAAAACGATTTTCAAATCAAAATTTGAAAACACTGCACATGTGGAAATGACTTAAAATGTCCTTAATTCAAAATTTGCTATTCCTTATTTTGCGATTGCACTGAAGGATTTGCAAATTTTGCGATTCCTTAAATGCAATGTATCAAACAAAAAATATGTAAAAAATGACATTAAGGATTTGGAAACTACCACCAACTTCTAGTTTGTGGTAATTTGCGAATTCTTTTCAAAAAGCTTTTTTTCCAAAAAACAAAAGGTGCCATATGACGCCAATACATGCCCTTAGGGCATGTATGTGCGCCATATGCCCCCAAATTTCTTTTTCAGGGGTGCAGCAGGGTGTTCTTGAGACACCCCTGCACCCTTGAAAAAATTCCTAATTTGCGATGAGCTAATTGCTAATCACAAATTGCACCTTCATTCCTATGAGCCTCCTAGCCCATGGAAATGAATGGGTAATTTGCAATTAGCAATTTGCTCATTGCAAATTAGGAATGGTAAAGAATTGCTATTTATTCCTTAAAATTCGCTATTTAGGAAATGCAAAATAGTTTGATGATACATATGGCGGTTCATCTGTAACAAGATAAGAAGCTTAGGGATACATTTATGATGACTGGCGCAATAAAGTGGACATTACTTACTTCATTGGTAGGCCTTTACATGTATTATCTCCTCTGTATTCTTCATCAAGCGTAACTTTAATCTGCAATCCTGAGTAGGCCTCACCTTAAACAAACCTCTGGATAGGCCACACCTTATCGTCATCCTGGATTAATCATTTAAAATGCTAGGGACAGATTTATGATAGGTGTATGCCTCTTTTGCGCCACTGTGCGTCACTTTTATGATGCAGCGGCGGTGCAAAAGATTTGCTATGAGGCGACAAAATTACAAATTGATGCATTTAGGCAGATGTGTCATGGTGTAAAAAAAACGTGCCACATGAAACTGATGCAGCAGTGATGCAAAAGATGCACCATGTTGCAAGACAGGCCTCACTTGGGACATATGTATCAAGCTAATTAGCATTCGCAAAGATCAAAATTCTGCAAATTTCGGCCTTTGCGAATGCTAATTAGACAAATGGTATGTATCAAACAAGTTTGATGCAAAATAAGGAATAGCAATATTTGGTATTCCTTATTTTGCGATTGCACTGAAGGATTTGCAAATTTTGCGATTCCTTAAATGCAATGTATCAAACAAAAAATATGCAAAAAATGCCATTAAGGATTTGCAAATTACCACCAACTTCTAGTTGGTGGTAATTTGCGAATTCTTTTCAAAAAGCTTTTTTTCCAAAAAACAAAAGGTGCCATATGACGCCCATACATGTATGTGCGCCATATGCCCCCAAATTTCTTTTTCAGGGGGTGCAGCAGGGTGTTCTTGAGACACCCCTGCACCCTTGAAAAAATTCCTAATTTGCGATGAGCTAATTGCTAATCGCAAATTGCACCTTCATTCCTATGGGCCTCCTGGCCCATGGAAATGAATGGGTAATTTGCAATTAGCAATTTGCTCATTGCAAATTAGGAATGGTAAAGAATTGCTATTTATTCCTTAAAATTCGCTATTTAGGAAATGCAAAATAGTTTGATGATACATATGGCGGTTCATCTGTAACAAGATAAGAAGCTTAGGGATAGATTTATGATGACTGGCGCATCACCAGGGATGTGCCAGTCATCCTGCGCCGCTGTTCCGCCACCCATGGTGTGCTGCATTTACAATGCGGCACAGCATGGGGCAAAAATGGCACAGATGCGTGACGTATCTGTGCTGTAAAGGTGGCGCATTGCTGGAGTTGTATTGCAAGTGTGATGCAGCTCCAGCAAGGCTCAGAGGTGCCCCATCTCCACAATGTTGCGTCAAGACCTATGCCTGCTTAAAGCAGGCGCAGGGTTTTGACGCAGCTTTCTCCTATCTGATTGTAAATGCGGCACACCATGGGTGGCAGAGCAGCGGTGCACGTTAACTGGTGCATGCCTGGGGATGTGCCATTTAACATAAATCTGCCCCTTTACATTTAAGTATGTGCAGGGGACACAGAGTCGGTGAGGCTTATCCAAGGTTAAGAAGAGATGAGTCCTGTTCACTGAAAAATTAGACATAGGCTTCACCTGCTCAGCATCGCTGGACATGGCTAAATAATATCTGCAAAATGTTACTCTTGTTAAACAATTTTACTATTATAATCTCTGAGATTTGTCTCTTACTCTGCAACATCTCATTGTTGTTATCTTTCTTTAAAGATAAAGACAACATCAACATGAGCGATAATCTGCAATCAGTTGATTTTGACCTCATCATTGAACTTGTAATTGAAACATCAGTGGATGTTGATCCCTTGGATAATTTAAATCCTGAGGATGAAGAAGAACGTGATGAGGATGCAGATTTGTCCGAATTATATGACATAGGGTGGGAAGCTGACCTGCTTGAGCCTATGGAACTATAAACATTTATTTTAAAAATGTATAATTAAAAAAAAGTAAAAATGTAAACCGTTTAATTTAAAAATAAAGACACCTTCAAAAACAGGTTATGTGTAGTGTCTTCAATAAAATATTAAATTATGCTCATAAAATTAGATCAGATTCACATATAAGATAGCACAGGTAACATGATTATAAATTCCATTTCTTTTCTGCTATTTCTGTATTCTAAAATTGCCATGCACTAAAAAATCTTATATGTAAAAATGTAAAGTAGTGTTTTAAGTTTTTGATTACTGTTATTGATGTACTGTTGGGTAATAGTGGTTAATAACATTTTTTAATATATTTTACCACAGATTCAACTGCAGATCATTTCAACATTTCACCATGCCAACGAAAGAAAGACTGAGAAAGGCTGCAAAACGTCAAAGACAGCAGGTGATTGAAAAAAAGCAGCAGTCCTCTAACAAAAAGATTTGTCAAGTCAACAAGAAAGCACCGGGTAAGAGTACAAAAACATTCATAAGAAATATTTGCAGTAAAAAAAATATTACTACAGAAAATGTTTCAGTCCAGAAAAAGAGAAACAATTCAAATGGAAAGGAAAGGCCAATCAAAAATGTTACTGCTAGAGCAAGAGATAACTCTGTGCATGATAGTAGAAGGAAACAACAGTTTAGGGACATTCGTAAACGAATGTTCCGCAACAGGATAATTGGCAATTTGTTAAAAAATATTAAGAAAGGTCAACAGAAAGTGGTTTTTTATAAGAGAAAAAAAAAAGTTGAGAAAGTTATTGATCAGGCATTTGAAATTAAACGTAAGTTATTTATTTTGATAATCAATAGAATTAGGAAGCTAAACAAGGCAATTTATGATTTCAAAAGAAATAGTAGATGGAAGAGAATAGTTAATCGTAGTAATTTTTGTGAAGTTTTTTCTGGAGAATGGATGCATAGTTCAAGCTGTGAGGCATTTTTTAATGAGGAGAGTTATTTCCAGGATAATGATTTGGTGCATGCAGTTGACACCAGTGGTCGTGCTTATGAAGTGAAAGATGGTTGTCCAGTTGAAAAAGAAAAACTTGTGACAACAGAGGCAGAAGAGGTGTTAGGTAATGAGGTTTTAGGAAGACGTGCTAAGGGTCCTGTGTACACCTGGAAGTGTAGTAGTATTTGCAGTGTGCGACAGGATTCCATCAATTTGCTTTGTGATTTTGTACGGTCATTTAATAAGAAAAGTTTGAAGCAGAAAATAAGGTTGTTGCAAGAATTAGATCCTTGCAGAGTGAGAGAAGTGACAGGTTTGCATGGTCATTCACTGGCTTGTCTTTCCAGGAGAGTATGCCAGAGTGTTTTTCATCATTTCAGGATGCTAGCAGTGCATCATAATAAAGTGAGGAAATTAGTTAGAATGTTGTATTATGCTAAGAGTCCAGCAATTATGCTTAAAAAATTATGTGCTGCTCTTTTGCATGGTTCTGAAATAGATGTGAAGAATATATGTGAAGAAATTGAGTTTTGTTACTTTGGAAGTAAAGAGGAGAATGTTGAAATTGACCAAGAAGAAGCGGGTAATGTGGAAGATAGTGTACAGGTTTCCAGTACAGATAATTTCCAGAGGGAAATTGCCACGTTTCAGGTCAAATCAAGTGAGAGGCCCAATTTCACTTGTGTGTGTTGTCGACGCACTTATTATAAGAATCAGACTAAGTTAGTGGATTTATATGCAAAAAGTGAAAGGGAAAATAATAGTGAATGGAAGGATTTCGCAACATACTTGATGGTAGAAAATTGTTTTGATTTGGGATTGGATCAACGTGTGTGTACTTATTGTTGTTGCAAATTAAATCAAAACCAGATGCCTGCTAGAGCAGTTCATAATAATCTGGAATTGGTTGAGATTCCTTCTGAATTGAAGGATTTAAATACTTATGAATCTATTTTGATTTAAAGTATCCATCCCTTTTAGGCTATTGTAAGAATGGAGCCAAAGACAGGGAAATTGCCTCCATCAGATTTACAGAGAGGATTAAAGGGAAGAGTTGTTTATTTGCCTCTAGATTTGAAGAAAAACATTAACACAATTGGAGTAGAAAAAGTGGACGAGGAACCTCTGATTATCTTAGTTAATGGGGTTCCGACAAAGAATAAGAAAATATGGCAAGATTTAGTAGATGTTAGGAAAGTTAAAAAGGCAACATTGTATTTGAAAAAAAATAATAAATACTATAAGAATGTATATGTTGTAGAAGAGGAAGTAAGTGAGGAAGAGGATAGCGATTTGTGTGCTGGTCAAATTGAGAAAGTAGAAACTTCTACTAGTGAAGAAATATATGAACATTATAGTGTTCATCCTTTGCATTCCAAGGAAGTCATGGGGAATGCTATTGAGTTGTTTCAAATGAAACAAGCCAAAGGGAGTCCCATTAGTGTTTGGGAGGAAAGTTTGGAAGCTCGGTGTTTCCCACAGCTTTTTCCAACAGGTCAGGGAGGAAGATATGATGAGCGACCTCATCAAATTCCTGCTTCTGAATACCGGACTTTGCGATTGTATGCAGGAGATGCTAGGTTTCGACAATGCATTCCTTATTTGTTTCATCTCCTGTTTGAAAACGATCTGTCTGGACTGTCATATGCAGTGAACCACATCTTGAAAAGTGGTATACACATGCAAAACATCTCGGCAAGTGACTTTATGGATAAAGTCAATGTCCAAGACAGTATTTTGGATTCTCACCTGATTAATCTCATGGCGTGTCAGCGTGGTACTAATGAGTACTGGTACCGTCGTCATGGTGATTTAAAATGTATGCTGAGGAACTTAGGTACTCCCACATGGTTCCTCACTCTGAGCTGTGCCGAGTATGGCTGGGAAGACTTACTTGAATTTCTACGAGAGGCAAATGCTAACGTAGAAAACATCGAATTCAAGACACCCGGAGAACTGTGCTCTTTGGATCCAGTCAATGTATGTAGGTACTTCAATCATAGATTTGAAGCTATGATGTCTTTCATCATGAATAAGAAGAATCCACCTCTTGGAGAGGTGTTGGATTTCTTCTGGAGAAAGGAGTACCAAGCAAGAGGTGCTCCTCATATACATATGTTGCTGTGGATCAAGGATGCACCTAAATTTGGAACGGATCCAGAAGACTCAGTGATGAGTTTTATACAACAGTATTCTACGTGTGCTGTTCCAAACGCAAAGGAGAAGAAAAGCCTAAGAGAAAAAGTTCTGCGTTTCCAAAGCCATCGATGCGGAAAGTACTGTCGTCGTAAATTCCGAAACAATGACAAGTTCTACACCAAATGTCGTTTCGGTTTTCCACGACCGGTGATTTCTAAAGGAAGAGTAAACAGTTTGATGTCTTCGCTGCGACATAATGTGATGAAGAAATCACCTAAAAACACATACAATTTGAAGAGGAACGAAGAGTCCAAGTACATCAACGACTACAACCCGGTGATTTTGTCCATGTGGAATGCTAACATGGATATACAGTTTGTGGCTGATAACTGTATGGCTGTGGCTCGGTATGTGACGTCTTACATCACCAAAAAAGAGAAGACAGAATTGAAGGATATGTGGGAGGACATTTCCCATGAAAAGAGCCTCAGCAAGAAGTTGTACAGTTTCAGTCTGAAGATGTTGTCGCATCGAGAAATCGGAGCGTACGAATGTTCTGACCGGTTGTCTTCAGCAAGTCTCTATGCCAAGTCCAGGAGTATCATTTGGGCGAGTCTTGGTCTTGCTGCAACGCGTAATCGAGTTCTCAAACCTGTGCGGGAAATTGAGTATTTGGCGGAAAAGGAGCCAAACAGTACCGACATTTTGAAGACCAACATGTTGGATACATATTATCCAAATCGAAGCAGTCACCTCGAGAATGTTTGTCTATATGAGGTTCTGCAAAATTACATATTCAAGAGGAACATCAAAGAAGATACTGAGAAAGGAGTGTATGCTGTAATAGGAAGTGAGGGATGTCTGGTCAAGCAAAGAAAATGCCACTTGGTAAACCATTGAAAATTGAGTGGCGAATCTCCTGAAAAAAAGGAGTTTTTCTATTTAGCACTTTTGCAACTTTTCAAGCCTTGGCGTGCAGAAGAGGAACTGCTTGGAGATTTTCTCTGTTACGAAGACTCTTTCAATGCCGCCAAGGAGACCATAGAATGTCCTGCTTTTCCCAAATATGTACAAATGTTGAATGCGGAAATTGAGCAGGAAGCAATGATTGCAGCCGAGATTGCCAGAGACAGTTCTCAGGACAGTCAGAGTTCTGCTTCATTGAGTCAGGATCAACTAGGAGGACCTGTTATCGAAAATGAAGCTGCCACTGCTATGAATGAAGTGGAAAGAGCCATGGCACATGCTCAGGAGGATGCGGTTAACTTAGAAGAGTTGGAAAGACAACTCAACGTTGAGCAGAGGAAAATATATGACGAAGTTACCATGCAAATTGATCATGGATTAAGTCATGACAAGAAAGAGTGCTCATGTACGTCGTTGAAGCCTGTCCGACTGTACGTGAGTGGAGAAGCGGGAACTGGAAAAAGTTTCCTCATTAAAGCAATTTCATGCTATTTGCAGGAAAGGACAGAGTCATCGCTGTCTTGTGTTGTCACCGCTCCAACTGGACTGGCAGCACATAACATTAAAGGGATTACTTTACATTGTTTACTGATGCTGCCAGTGGAGCATGACAACAAATTACAATATCACAAGCTATCTGGAGATGCTTGTTTTGAAGTTTCAAGAATCTTGAGGAAAATGAAACTTCTTATCATTGACGAAGTAAGCATGGTTTCCAATGTAATGCTTGCCTTTGTGCATTTGAGAATGCAAGAAGTTCTCAAAACAGAGTATGATGTGTTATTTGGTGGCAAACACATCATTGTTTTCGGAGATCTTCTGCAGCTGACACCAGTGAAAGGGCAACCTGTGTTCAAAATGCTCACGCATGAAGATACCAGGAAGTGCCTAGGCAGCATTGGCAACGTCAATATATGGTTAAACTTCAATTATGCTGAACTGCATGAAAATATGCGTCAGGCGAAGGATGAAGTTTACAAGACTATTCTACAAGATGTTAGAATTGGAAAAGTGACCGAGCATGGGAAAGAAGCTTTACATGCACGATTACTGTCAAATTTATATCCAGAACAAGATGTTGTGCCTGAGAATATTTTTCAGAAAATTACTGAGAAGAAATCTGGAATATGTTTGATGCCAACTCTTGCAGAATGTGCCAAATTCAACAACAAAATGTTGCATTTAGAAAAGCAAGAGATTGTGAAACTGGAAGCTATTGACAGAGTAGAGCATATGGGATCAACAATTATTTTGTCTGAGAATCTGAAAACAAAATTGGATTCATTAGAGAAGAGTATATCTAAAACTGCAGGTTTTGAAAAGACTCTGAATGTGTGCTTGAACTGCCGTATAATTTTAAGAAGGAATTTACATGTTGAAAGAGGTCTGGTAAATGGATCAATGGGTAATGTTGTTGATTTTGTAAAATACAGAAATAGAGATGGAATTGAATTTTTAAAAATTAAATTTGATGGCATTGAGGAAGTACAGCTAATTGGTCGTTGCTCTGCTAGATTTTTGCTTGTAAAAGACTTATATGTTCGCCGTAAGCAGTTTCCTGTTTGCTTGGCATATGCGGTGACAATCCATAAATCGCAAGGTTTAAGTGTAGACAGTGCATTGGTGAATATTGGCAGTTCTGTGTTCAAGGAGGGTATGGCATATGTGGCATTGTCACGAGTTAGAACTTTATCGGGATTGTACTTGATTGAGTGTGATGTCACAAGCATTTGTGCGGATCTAGATTGTGTTAAGGAATACAATAGGTTAAGAAGAGAGTATGCGCCACATTTGCCTCAATATCCTTTGTTTGAGAAACGTGTGGTAGGCCGGAAACGAAGAAATGTAACCAATACTGGGGAGGTTGTAGCAAAAAGACGAAAAGTCGATGAACCTGAAATTATAAGCAGAAACAAAAAGAATTCTGTTGAAGATGTTGTTGGTTTTCAATTTGAAAACAGTTCTGGTGTCAACTGCTATGCTAATGTAGTGGTTAATGTTTTGTTTTCTCTAGAAAATGTAAAAGAAGAGATTGTGGTCAATTCTGATCAAAGATTTTGCAGTTTGTTAAATTCTGTGTTAGAGAAATGTAGCACTGATAGAACAAACATAGAAAGTGTGTCTGAAATTCGAAATCTGTTAGACAGATGTTCAGGCCAAACACAATTCTCTCAAAATATTCAGCAAGATTGTCAGGAGTTTTTAATGTATATGCTTGATGTATTGCATGCTGAAGGTGTAGATGTAGATCAGCTGTTTGGGCTTTCTTATCAATGGCAGCATGACTGCGAGAACTGTATGGTATCAAGTACTACTAGTGTAGACTCAGAAAGATTTATATATTTAACTTTGCCAGACAGTAAATCAGTCTCCTTTAATAAGCTAGTAAAAGCAGCTGATCACAACATGGAGTGTAGCCAATGTAAATCTGAAATGATGTCCACATTATTTATACGAACATATGGCCAGTATGTCATTTTAATGTTCCAACGATGTAGGCCTGATGGAACAAAATTGACAACTTTAATTAAAAATGTTGTGGCTTCGCAGTTGTCAATATCAGGAAGGACTTTTGTAACTGCAGCAATTATATATCATGACGGTCCTTCAATAACATCAGGACATTACACAGCTTATTTAAAGTCTAGAAATGGCTGGTCATTTTGCAATGATTCTGTTTTAATTTTCAAAAAAAAATTGCCGTATGACCTTAAAAACTCTTACCTGGTGTTTTTAAAACCAAAATTTTAGGGAAAGAATCTCGGGATGTGCTCTGTGGAATTTCAAGAAGCTCTAATGGCTCCTACACGATTTGGCCTTGAGGATAAGTGTAGTTCAGAGACATAACTTCTAACCATAAGACTGGACGTCATGGAGAAATAAGTGCACTTTGAATGAGTTCAGAAAAACAATTTCTTTTTATAAGCTAATTGAAGCAGCCAATCAAAACATAGAGTAGAGGGAATGTAAGTCTGCAATGCTGTCTACTGTTTTACATTGCTTTGTGATTAAAAGTGATTTAGAGAATTAAATAAT
Organism: Lissotriton helveticus; assembly: GCF_964261635.1. NCBI lineage: Eukaryota > Metazoa > Chordata > Amphibia > Caudata > Salamandridae > Lissotriton > Lissotriton helveticus. The sequence goes on from NC_136067.1 coordinate 533,516,165, forward strand.
TGTAGTAGTCATAGAGGTAGTGTACGTCTGCTTCATAGTAAGCAGTATCAGTGTCATAGGAAATGTAGAACATGACTGAGCAAGAAGGGGAAGATATTACTATTCCAGGATTGTGAAAATGATCTTCAACATTTTAATTCTGAAAGTTGCAGAAATGCCAAATGACGGGATTGGCTTACAAGAAATCCAAGAGTTATAAATGGCTCTGACAAGATTTGGCTTTGTGGAAACTTGTGGTAGAGAGCAAGAAGTCATTTATTGCATGTAACATGTTTTTAAAAACGATGGAGGTTTTCTTTCAGAAAGTGGCGGGCTGAAAGTAATAACAGCACAACAGAGTGTAAGCTGTTCATAGGACATCCTTTCACGTCATGGAAAGTAAGTTAACTTTAAGGAGTTCTGAATTCTGATTTGTTATGTTGTATGGGTTTTTTAAACACAATCATTTTGATTGTGTTTTTTTTCCCCGCTGTTATATGATGAATACCTTCAAGTCACTGTTTTTAGTGAATTTTGATACATTCTGAGAACAGCAAAAATAAACCATTTAACATGTATAATTAATTCTGTACTGTTTGCATTTATGATGTATAAGTAGAACTGTGTAGGACGCATGGAGAAGGTGAGGCTTCTGTAAGTGTCAAAGTTGTTGCATGCAGTGCTGCACTTCTGCGTACTCTTTCATATGCTGGACTACATCTGCACAATGAGATACCTAAGCAAAGGAAACACAAGTGATGTGATTGTGAAATGAGCAAAAGAAATTGCACGTATTTCAATTACATCACCTGTGTTTCCTATCATTACGAATCACATTGTGCAGATCAAGTTTAGGTCTGTCCAGGGAAACATAGGAGGTTTGGACTTTGTTCAAGAGTGCAGTGGACATGACTCACTTCATTGGTAGACCTTCACATGTATTATGTCCTCTATTCTCTTCAACAACTCGAAATTTCATCTGCAACCCTGAGTAGGCCTCACCTCAAACAAACCTCTGGATAGGACACATCTTATTGGCATCCTGAAGCAATCATTTAAAATTTTAGTGTCTTGCGACACTTTTCTGAGACAACAGCAATGCAAAAGATGCACCATGTTTTAAGATAGGCCTCACTTCATCTGCATCAAGATACTGTTAGTTTAAAATGTATATCTTTAGGACTGTGTAGGGGGCCTGGAGAAGCAGAAGCTTCTGTAAGTGTCAAAGTTGTTGAAAAACTGTTTGTCCTTCAATCTTTTCCCTTGTCTTTTGTAATTTTTAAATACATGTTTTAATATTTTTCAAATGTTTGTTCTCTCTTTCACAGATTGAAAGTATAAAAACAAAAAGTGAGTAATTTAACGACAATTATAAGGTAAATGTTTTGTACTCTTTTCGTTACATTTCTATCACATTTAACTTCTATTAGTTCCACTGCTTCATTTCTTTAACCCTCAGTTTCCTGCCTTTGCTACTTCCCTCATTCCTTTCTCTATTGCCTACTTACTCAACTCCTTCCACTCTTTTTCTCAGTCCCTCTCTTCTCATAGTTCCTCAATCTTGTTCACTCACTCCGTCTCTATTACTCTTAGTGTCTTTGACTGATCACTCTATCACTATTTGTTCATAATGCTTTCTCTGTGTAGTTGAAGCACACTAAGGGGCATATTATGAACACAGCCAATAAAATTATTGCTGTTTTTATTGGCAGAAAACTGGTGCAAAAGTGGTTTTAGCGGCAGTTTTCTGCCGCAAAAGCGGCTTTAGCGACACATTTCTGCCAATAAAAGCTGCAAAACTTTTATTGCCTATGTTGATGATATGGCTCTATGTTACTTACATGTCTTTGCTGTTTCAATTAATCTTTTTCTGTTATTTTTTGTTTTCTGTTTTCTATTTTTTCTCTCTGTTATTCCCCATGTTTTAATCTTATTTTGAACATTCACTCACATTCTCCAAGAAAATCTTCTTTGTTAATGTTATACTCTCTTTTTTTTTCTATCACTTCCTTATCTATTTTGTTTTTCACAATTATACCCTCTTCCGTCTTTTCTTCGGTAAATAGATCTATTAAACAGTATCTCTTCTTTACTCCCTATAGCTGTCTTTCTTTTAACATCACTCTCTGTTTACTTTCCTTATACTTACTCTTTTTTATTTTTTTTATTTTTTTGGTTAGCTCCCGGTCCGCGTACCGGGAAGCTAACCGGGAAGCGAACCAAAAGTAATAGAGCTTGCCAGAGTGCTAAACATTCTAGCAATTTTTTTTGAAAGGGGAGGTAGTTCTGAAAAGAACTTTTTTTTAAATATTTTTGTTGTTTTATATATATTTTTTTGTTTGAACATTTTTTGTTTTTTTGTATTTTTTGAACGATTTTATATATTTTTTGGGTTTTTTGGGGGGGGGAAACAACAAAAAACAGGCATTGAAAAGGGCTCAACAGGAGCAAAAACAAAAATTACTGGGGGCGGTTAGGGCAATTATGATGTTCATAAGCCAGGTTGATAGCATTTATACTCATATTACCACATGCTATCAACGCACCACAGTGCATACAAGTATGTTTCATGTGGCCAAAATTCTCTTGTATGTTTGGCACAGTTTCCCGTGCCTCTGCTGGTGTCAATGAAATTGACGATCTTGATCTGGCCACAGGAGTTGATGTTGGATTTTCCTCCAAATCCCGTATTTCCGCCCGGCTGTAATTAAGTGGATGCTTCCTGGTCATGTGCCTATGCATAGTATAGTTCCCATAACTATACTTCTTATCCGTCCCTCTTGATAATTTATCTTTGCAGATGAGGCAGGTGACATACCTCGCATTCACTTTTTTTTGGCCAGGAGGGATTGAATAAAACTGCCAGATGAAACTGGGTTTCTTATGGGAAACCCGGGGCAACTCTTCTAAGAACTGTGGTTCTTCTCCCTCCTCTTCCTCCATTTCTTCCTCTTCCTCCTCTGTGTTGGTCATGACCTGGGGAGGTGGTCCTCTCTTCCCATGAGGAGGTGGAGGTGGTGGTGGGGGTGCACCAGCTGAAGCAACTACTGAAGCCATTTCTGAAGTATTAATAAAGGTCTTCCTCTCACAATGATGAAAGTCAGAGTGAGGAAAGAAGGAGGGGTTTTCTTCATTTGGGAAAAACAATAGTTCTCAACCAATGAAAAGTGTTATTTTTAGGTCACCTGACCTAGCCTTACATGATTATGAAACCAAAAGTGAAATGAACCAATGAAAAGTTTTATTAACAAGTCACATGACCTCTCACGCTCATGTTACGCGCTGCGGAACGCGCCCCGGTTAGCTTCCGGGTCACTGCGCTTCGCGCCTCGGTCCGCGCCCCGGAGCACTTCCGGGTGCGCTAACGCGGTACGTCACAAGACGCATTACGCGGCAACGCGATACGTCGCGCTTTCGCGACGCGCCGCGGATCGCTTCCGGGGAGCTGCGTTTCGCGCCTCGGTCCGCGCCCCGGGGCACTTCCGGGTGCGCTAACGCGGTACGTCATAAGACGCATTACGCGGCAACGCGATACGTCGCGCTTTCGCGACGCGTCACGATGTTGATTTCTTACCGGTTCGCGGACCGGGTCGCGGCATTAATTTGAGCTAACGGAAAGCTTTCCGGTTCGCGGACCGGGAGCGAAACAAAAAAAATATAAAAAAAAATATTATTAATAAACATATAAAATATATTTTTGGATTTAAAGAAGAATACATTTTACAGCTATAGATATTAGCTTTTAAAAAACCAATGAAATTCACTGAAAAAACCATAGGTTATAGACCATATATAGTTAGGAATTAGCATTTACAAAACCTTGAAAATTCACTGAAAAAACCATAGGTTATACACCATATATAGTTAGGAATTAGCATTTAAAAAACCTTATTTTACTCACACAAAACCATTGAAATTCCATATATAGTTAGTTGTACTAACTATATATCGCGCACCCGCAATCCACTGCTGATCATGTCACATATTACATCATTCATGACATGGTCAGTGACATCACTGATGACATCACTGATGACATCTCAAATGACATCACTGATGACATCACTGATGACATCTCAAATGACATCACTGATGACATCACCGATGACATCTCATTTGACATTACTGATCACATCACTGATGACATCATTCATGTGATAATACGATGAAGCTCTTCAGACTCTAATATAACCTTAGATACACTCAGTGTAAACAGACACTCACAGACTGTCACTCATCCATGGAGTTACTCACACACCTAGTCAGTCATGCAAAGAATCAATCACACCTCCATTTCCTCAACTATACAGTTATACACACCTTACTTATTCAAACATATACTAACACATATTTACTCTCTTATACAATCCCTGATACAAGTTCACAATGATCCATACAGCCACTCACACATTCACTGGCTCTTTTGCACAGTTATTTATATATGTCAACTCTCACATGTACTGTGTTTTACATATGTACTTACTTTGACATGTAGCACTGAGATATCCATTCACTCACCAATACACTCATGCACACAGTCAACCGCCCATACAGCTGTTTCCACATGCACTTTTGAACCCATACATCTAGTGAATCAACTGCTCACACATCTATGCACAGAGTCATACACCTCCCAGCCACCCATACACACTCTCAGTCTCCCATACAAATACTTGGGCAACCAATCAATAACCCATATAGTTAATCATATAGCTAATGATCAACACATGCAGCAGTTTATAGAACAACAGACATAATGATGCACAAATTGAGACAGTTTAGTCACTAACCCATGCACTCAGTGAGACACATTTAATCACTCTCTCATACAGTCAGTCATGCACCTACTAAATCCTTCATCCAGACATTTATACATCCACTCATTCTTAAATATGTAAGACATATTTTAACTTTACAGAAAAATACAGTCACTGGATGTTGTCATCAGTGATGTCATCAGTGATGTCATTTGAGATGTCATCAGTGATGTCATCAGTGATGTCATTTGAGATGTCATCAGTGATGTCATCAGTGATGTCACTGACCATGTCATGAATGATGTAATATGTGACATGATCAGCAGTGGATTGCGGGTGCGCGATATATAGTTAGTACAACTAACTATATATGGAATTTCAATGGTTTTGTGTGAGTAAAATAAGGTTTTTTAAATGCTAATTCCTAACTATATATGGTGTATAACCTATGGTTTTTTCAGTGAATTTTCAAGGTTTTGTAAATGCTAATTCCTAACTATATATGGTCTATAACCTATGGTTTTTTCAGTGAATATATATATCGACAGTAACTCCAAACGACCACCTCCAATCCAACAGGACCGGCGAAGCAGGAGACAGACCACAGCATTCGGGTAAGTGTTTTTATTTCACCAGCTTTTTCCCATTGTCAACCAAAACATGACGCGTTTCGGGCTTTGCAGCCCTTGTTCACATGCAAGGCATTGGTGTGCAATACAGTGCTTTTAAAGTGTTTAAAGTGCTCCGCCTACAACCCGTGATCCCATAGGAGTCATGTGACCCGAATAACAAGGGAAAACAGACTATCTCGTTGCAGGCTCCAAGTACATTTTTTTGCAAATGCCGGCATGAATGCGCTAGTATATATTGTATTATAAACATATAATGTGTTTCATACATGAAGACAAAAAAAGTTCAATTGTCAGATAGATTCCTAAAAAGGAACTACTATCTGGTTAAATCCAGACACATCATATATACAGTAGATGTTAAGAGCAAATAACAGTTATCCAACAAAGATAGTAAAAGTTATTATCGAAAACAATCTTAAAATTGTAATACCGGAAGAATTAACATCTTTCCATAAATATAAGGCTTGACGGAGCTATTATAACTAACAACCACAAAAAAGCTAGGACAACCATGCCTAGTGTGCAAAGAGGCTAAAGATAAAGTGCAGACTGCATATTCATAAAGACAATAAAATACAAATTCATGGAATATCAAAGAATGCACTCAAAAACACAATTTTTACCCATCATAGAATAAGGGAATGTTCTTTGCATTAAAATAGCATTTCTAAAAACATAAATTTCTAGCTCATGTTGTCTTAAATATATATATATTCACTGAAAAAACCATAGGTTTCAGGCCTTATATAGTTAGGAATTAGCATTTAAAAAAACCTTTGAAATTCACTGAAAAAAACATAGGTTTCAGGAGTTATATAGTTAGGAATTAGTTTTTAAAAAACCTTTGAAATTCACTAAAACAACTATAAGTTTTAGTGGTGTTATAGTTAGCTGGACATTTTAAATGATAATTCCTAACTATATAAGGCCTGAAACCTATGGTTTTTTCAGTGAATTTCAAAGGTTTTTTAAATGCTGATTCCTAACTATATAAGGCCTGAAACCTATGGTTTTTTCAGTGAATCTCAAAGGTTTTTTAAATGCTAATTCCTAACTATAACTGGTGTGTAACCCATGGTTTTTTTCAGTGAATATATATATATATATAAAATTTCTACGGCAAAATAAAACCCCTCATTTTGTTCCTTTTCAAATTAAATGTATTAAGTGTTACCACTTTATTCCAATCAAGATGACTTCAGGTGTGCCATACTTTTGTCATAAGTAAGACTGTTAAGCATTCTAGTTGTTCTTTAGAACACTCTGGGACATTCTGTCATTGGGCTATAGTTGGGCTACATCTGGCTGATATTTGGGCTACATCTGGGCTCTTTTGTCTCTGGTGGCCATCTTGGGAGACTGCATATCAGAATTTTTTTAATGAAATATAAGAGGATTTGAGAAGTCACTCAAAATGTGCCCTAATTTTTCTTTCTTCAGCACTAATCATAATTTCCATGGCAAAATGAACCCCCTCATTTTGTTCCTTTTCAAATTAAATGTATTAAGTGTTACCACTTTATTCCAATCAAGATGACTTCAGGTGTGCCATACTTTTGTCATAAGTAAGACTGTTAGCGTTCTAGTTCTTCTTTAGAACACTCTGGGACATTCTGTCATTGGGCTATAGTTGGGCTACATCTGGCTGATATTTGGGCTACATTTGGTTTTTTTTGTCTCTGGTGGCCATCTTTGGGCTACATTGGGCTACATAGGGCTACATTGGGCTACGTTTGGGCTCTAACATATATATAGCCCAATGTAGCCCAATATATATTTTTTCAAAGTTAATTTTCATAAAAACCACTGGAGCACATAGCTTGAGACATAGCAAAGGCACATTGGGCTACCAGTCCCTACAATTTTGCCAAGTTTGGTGGAAAACCATTCAGTTGTTCGGGCTAAAAGTGAATGCAACCGCCCTATGGAAATTAACATGCGGAATACACGTTTTGGGACCCCCCTTTTATCTCGGTCCCCGCTTGACGAATCCCCCCCAAACTTTCAGGGAAGGAGCGGAGCACTGCGAGGCAAAGTTAAGGAAAATTTCAAGAAGATTCCTCAACAGGCGCCAAAGTTATTCCCAATAGAATGTTGCGATTTCCCTATGGAAAACAATCCTAACTATATATACCTACTGGCTATCGCCAGTAGTAATTGAAGTGAAAGAAACATCTTTATTTGTTTTAAAGCCGACAGCTTTTTCTCCCGTATTCGTGTCCCTGGCCTGACGCGTTTCGATGGACTCTCACCATCTCATCAGAAGCCTCGTGAGCAGAAAATAATTGCGTGCATGACTCGCATGACCCCTTTCTTTTTCTTTAAGTACACAGTACCTTTTTTCCTTTGCATGCTGGGCAACGTAGTCTTTTTTGGCACAAGTTACACCCTCCAGTGGGTTGTCTGCTCACGATTTCTTGGGGACATAATTTATAGCCCATATTGATCCCCCGGAGGAAACTATGTCAGCTTGAAATTAAACACCTCTTGCTGGAGCAATTTTGGGTAAATATATATATATATATATTCACTGAAAAAACCATAGGTTATAGACCATATATAGTTAGGAATTAGCATTTAAAAAACCTTATTTTACTCACACAAAACCATTGAAATTCCATATATAGTTAGTTGCACTAACTATATATCGCGCACCTGCAATCCACTGCTGATGATGTCACATATTATATCATTCATGACATGGTCAGTGACATCACTGATGACATCACTGATGACATCTCAAATGACATCACTGATGACATCTCACTTGACATCAATGATCACATCACTGATGATATCATTCATGTGACAATACAATGCATCTCCTCACATTTTAATATAACCTCTGTTTCACCCAGTGTTAAAAACAGAGTATAATTTTTGAAACCATTGACACACCAATACTAGTTACTACATACGTACTCACTGATTCCTACGTCTACACACACATTCACTCATTCACCCATACAATCATTCATACATACAATCACTCATGTTTACAACACAATCATATGCACTCATACACCTATACAGACACTCACACTCTGCCACTCATCCATGGAGTTACTCACACACCTAGTCAGTCCTGTAAAGAATCAATCACACTTCCATTTTCTACTCTATACAGTTAAACATAGAGCACCTTACGTTTTCAACCATATACTAACACATACTTACTCTCTTATACAATCATTGATACAAGTACACATTGATCTGTACAGAGTCACACACCTCCCATCCAGCCACACACACACTCAGTCTCCCATGCAAATACTTGGGCAATCAATCAATAACCCATATAGTTAATCATATAGCTACTGATCAAAACATGCAGCAGTTTACAGAACAACAGACATAATGATGCACAAATTAAGACACTTTAGTCACTAACCCATGCACTCAGTGAGACACATTTAATCACTCACTCATGCATTCAGTCATGCACCTACTAAATCCTTTGTCCAGACACTTATACTTCCACTCATTCTTCAATATGTAAGACACATTTTAACTTTACAGAAACATACAGTCACTGGATGTTGTCATCAGTGATGTCATCAGTGATGTCATTTGAGATGTCATCAGTGATGTCATCAGTGATGTCACTGACCATGTCATGAATGATGTAATATGTGACATCATCAGCAGTGGATTGCAGGTGCGCGATATATAGTTAGTGCAACTAACTATATATGGAATTTCAATGGTTTTGTGTGAGTAAAATAAGGTTTTTTAAATGCTAATTCCTAACTATATATGGTCTATAACCTATGGTTTTTTCAGTGAATTTTCAAGGTTTTGTAAATGCTAATTCCTAACTATATATGGTCTATAACCTATGGTTTTTTCAGTGAATTTCAATGGTTTTTTAATAGCAAATATCATAAGCTGTCGAATGTCAAGTACGTGGTAAGTGAAAACATTTTCGTGTTTATGCACACTGATCTGCTTTGAATGGTGCCCCCCCCCCTCATTTCTATTAGGAGTACTCTCTCTTTGCAGATAGTGAAAGGTAGTTAACGCAGGTCTTTGCCCCCATTGTAATCCGTCGTGCCTGCTTCTCTCTCCATTTGATTCATTGTTATCCAAGTATTTACTGTTTTAGAATTAGTTCTCTTTGGTTCATTCTCTATTTACAAACAAACACAGAGTCGCAATACTCTGTTTAGTCTTTGCAGATAACGAAAAATCGTGTAAAAAAAAAGAAAAGGAATCGAGCAAAATCAGTAGGCCACTAATGGGATCTCTTTTTGACCTCGCTAAAATAGAAACATTAGGAACAACCCCTCATGACAAATACAAAACTAGTGAGATGAACTGAACTCCACACAATGATGGCTGCAAAACAGCTCTGCTCCGCCACCCACCCCGCCCAAAATAACGATAAAGAACGGCTGCCATGATTGGTTGCGGAATGACCACGACGGAGCTACGAAATGGTGCTGCTCTCATGCTAACCCCAGCTTCGGTCTGAAACATCCAGAAACACTGTAGACTACCAATTCGATCAGTTCCGATACCGCCCCAATGTAACCCGGTAGAGAAGAACTAGCCCTCCCCTCTTTGACTAATAGTTCTTGTTGCCTGTCCCTTCTGTTGTCATTTAACAGAACTATTTAGCCTGCTGAAAGGGGTTGTGTTCCGACCGCTGGTTGGTGGAGACATTTTGACTATATTCTGTACCTGCGTTGTCGCGTAATGCGTCATATGACGCGCCGCGTTAGCGCATCCGGAAGTCATCCGGGGCGCGCAGCGCGTAACGTAAGCATAACAAGTCATGTGACTTGTTAATAAAACTTTTCATTGGTTCATTTTACTTTTCTTATTGTAATGATGAAAGGCTTGGTCATATGACCTAAAAATTACGCTTTTCATTACTTCCGAACATTATTTTTTCTTAAATATATGTTATAATGTTCCAGGCTAATGTACTTTCCCGGAAATTTTACAACTGTCCTGCAAGTAAAATATATTCTTTTTTCGAGAAAAAGAGCGTTTCTTCGTCCCATGACGGAGCCGTTGAGCAAAAGAGGGTCGACCTGCTGTCTTAGTCGCCGATACGCCTGAATATGAGATTCTTATCGATCACTTTATGTTGCAGGAATAGAAAACACAACAGCCCTTGACCATTTATCTTTACTGCGTTCCTTCGTATTATACCTTTTACCCTTCATGTAATTGGTCTGCTTTATTTCACTTGCCTTTTAATGATTCTAAAACAGTCACTATTATTAAAAACTTTACCAATGTATATACTACTACCATGTTTTCTTTTAAAAACCTTTATTGTGAAAATTTCATTATAAAAATACGAGCCTATAACCACGTGGGCCTGCCACGGAGCAAACTGTAATCGTATATGATAAATAGACATTTACACTGTAGAGGAACATAACGGGCGGGCCATTAGGTTGCAAGAACTAAGGTGTCTAACAGTTACGGAATCGGTGGACGTACATTTTATAATTAAAATACGACAGGGCCAGTTACAATAAAATTATCTAGATATACATTTGCGGGCAAGTACCATGGGTGACGTTAATTCGAACTTTCAACAGTACAGTAATCAATAACACATCAGAACTTAATATCAATAGGGATGTCGAAATATTCAATCAATTCTCGTCCCCGCCCGCCATATGCTTCAAAACTGCATACGTATCTCGTGATTTCAAGGTTCTGCAACCAGTACACAACAAGGAGTTACGAGTCCCATTTATTCCGGCGCCATTTTGGGCGAGGACGGGCAGGTCCAGGATATAGTCAAAATGTCTCTACCAACCATCGACTATGATGATGTTCATATGCTGTATTTATTAGAGTAACACTCAGATGTCCACATGAAATAAATTTGCCACAATCTAAACATGTCATTTTAATCTTTCCAAAGTTCTTCTAAATATTTGGGACCGTTTCCCTTGCCTCTGAAGCTCTCAGTGCCACTTCTTTGATGAATGTACTAGCAGGTCAGGGGTTCTCCTCCAAATCTCTCTTTTATGCAGCACTATAATTAATTGGTGCCACCTCTCCATATGACGATGCATGGTATAGTTACCACAACTATATTTTTTTTCGGTTCCTCTAGAGAGTTCATCGTGGCAGATGAAGCGTGTAACGTACCGGGCATTTACCTTTTTTTGCATGTACAGGAAAGGAAAAAAAAATCGAGCGTCCGAGTTCTAAGGTGTCCCAGGGCCATTTTAGTGGACCAGGCCCAAATCCAAAGAACAGGCCGCCATTTTGAGAGTCCTGTTGCAGCCGCCTGTCGCTGTAGCATCAAGAGCAGCCGAAACTCAGCTGAATGGCAACTGAAACGGTAAAGGGGCGCCCCACTACAGCAGACGAGCCAGGCCCAAATCCAAAGAACTGCTATCTCACAGGCTAATGGGGCGACCCACGCCGAGTTTCAGCATTGTAGGATGACCACACAAGTACAGCAACTTGCTAGACATCACCTCGGTGCCATCCGGATCTCGGCGCCCCACTGCAGATGAAGTGCCTCTCAACTATGAAACCACCACGGTGACATCCGGATCTTGGCGCGTTGTGCTGCCTTCGGCCTATTCGCACATCGGTCCGCTACTGACGCCATCTCACAGGCTAATGGGGCGACCCACGCCGAGTTTCAGCATTGTAGGATGACCACACCAGTACAGCAACTTGCTAGACATCACCTCGGTGCCATCCGGATCTCGGCGCCCCACTGCAGATGAAGTGCCTCTCAACTATGAAACCACCACGGTGACATCCGGATCTTGGCGCGTTGTGCTGCCTTCGGCCTATTCGCACATCGGTCCGCTACTGACGCCATCTCACAGGCTAATGGGGCGACCCACGCCGAGTTTCAGCATTGTAGGATGACCACACCAGTACAGCAACTTGCTAGACATCACCTCGGTGCCATCCGGATCTCGGCGCCCCACTGCAGATGAAGTGCCTCTCAACTATGAAACCACCACGGTGACATCCGGATCTTGGCGCGTTGTGCTGCCTTCGGCCTATTCGCACATCGGTCCGCTACTGACGCCATCTCACAGGCTAATGGGGTGACCCACGCCGAGTTTCAGCATTGTAGGATGACCACACCAACTTGCTAGACATCACCTCAGTGCCATCCGAATCTTGGCATCTCAACGCCTAGTGGTATCTTGCATACAAAAAATATTGTTACGCTGCCTTTGGCCCCATTCGCACATCAGTCCGCAACTTAGACATCACCTCGGTGCCATCCGGATCTTGGCATCTCAGCGCCTTGTGGTGTCAGTCAGAAAATATTGTTGTGCTGCCTTCGGCCTATTCGCACATCGGTCCGCTACTGACGCCATCTCACAGGCCAACAGGGCGCCCCACGCCGACTTTCAGCATTGTAGGATGGCCACACCAGTACCACAACTTGCAAGACACCACCTCGGTGCCATCCGGATCTTGGCATCTCAGCGCCTTGTGGTCTCTTCTACACCGGAAATATAGTAGAAAATATTGTTGCGCTGCCTTTGGCCCCATTCACACATCAGTCCGCTACTGACACCATCTCACAGGCCAACGGGGCGCCCCACGCCGACTTTCAACATTGTAGGATGGCCACAGAAGTGCGACAACTTACTAGACACCACCTCGGTGCCATCCGGATCTTGGCGCGTTGTGCTGCCTTCGGCCTATTCGCACATCGGTCCGCTACTGACGCAAACTCACAGGCCAACGGGGCGCCCCACGCCGACTTTCAGCATTGTAGGATGGCCACACCAGTGCGGCAACTTCCTACACACCACCTCGGTGCCATCCGGATCTTGGCGCGTAGTTAAGCTGCAGCAGCTGCAAATAAGCTTCAGACAGTGTTACAACCGCTGCTCAGAACTCTCAACTATGACACCACCTCGATGCCATCCGGATCTTGGCGCGTTGTATTGCCTTCGGCCTATTCGCACATCGGTCCGCTACTGACGCCGCCTCACGTGCCAACGTATTTTCTCCGCATTTTATACCCTATGCCGCATAACAGGTCATGTGACTTGTTTATAAAACTTTTCATTGGTTCATTTTACTTTTGGTTTCCTAATGATGGAAGGCTTGATCATATGACCTAAAAACAACACTTTTCATTGGATGAAAACTTTTTTTCCCCCCCAAACGATGAAAGCCCCACCTTGTTTCTGGATGTTTCAGACTGAAGCTGGCGTCACCATGAGAGCACCACCATCTCGTAGCTCCGTCGTGGTCATTCCGCGAGCAATCATGGCAGCCGCTCCCCACCAGAAGCCTGCAGGAGTCGGGGACCCCAAAACTTTTGATGAATTCTCAAGGCGGAGGGGACGCTTTCGAGAATGGGGTCCAAGACCTAGCAGACAAGCGTCCGATTTCCAAGGTGTCCCAGGGCCATTTCAGTGGACCAGGCCCAAAAAGGAAACAGCCTGCCGCCATTTTGAGAGTCCTGTGGCAGCCGCCTATCGCTGCACCGCAAGAGTGGGCGCAACTCAGCTGAATGGCGGATTTTGACACAGTGGACCAAAAGCGGACGGAATGGCAACTGAAACGGTAAAGGGGCGCCCCACTACAACAGACGAGACTCCACCTGGAGAGGCCCGTTCACGCCGCCTCCCCCGGGGCGCTCCACGCCGTTATTCGGAGCAGCATTGTAGGATACCAAAACCAGTGCGGCAACTTACTGGACATCACCTTGGTGCCATCGTTCTGCTGCCTTGGAACTATTCGCACAACAGTTTGCTACTGATGACCCACCCCCCGCGACGCCCCACGCCGTTATTTGCTGGGTGGCAACTTACTAGACATCACTTTTGTGTCATCTTGATTTCGGCGCGTTCTGCTGCCTTGGAACTATTCGCACAACAGTTTGCTACTGATCACCCACCCCCCGCGACGCCCCACGCCGGAAATCTGGACGTTGTGCTGCGTTGGGACTATTCGCACAGCCGACCGCTACTTCGTTGTTTTTCTCTAAAAATGTTTATATGTTATTACTATTTTTGTTTTCTTGTATATATTTATAAATTATTAAAGTTTTATAATCTTACTACTTTGTCGGAGTGCTATATATTTTTAATGTGACACATAATTGTAAAAACTTTGATGTACAAAGAGTCATCCCTGGAATCTTCCGCTTCAGGCTCGGTCCCCTCCCCAATCACAATACAGGATGGTTTTCAGATAATAGCAACGCTTCTGCTGTGACGGATCTCATCGAGTGTGGGCCTTGATCTACTATAACTCCTTTGAAGAGGGGTGATTCTTTACAGCTGTGGCCATAAACTACATCTGCAGGGCTAGCTGATACCCTAGGACCAGCCTGGACAATCGGACACAGAGGAAAAGGAGTGTCAGAGGGTGCGGTAGTGAATAGGGCGAAAGGGAGGTGTCGGGCGGGCACAGGGTGTGATTCTCAGGGAAGAACAGCGCAGATGGGGGGAGGTTTATTACCCATGCATAAAACAGAGAGCGGGGGTGACCACTGCCTGGGGGAGATGCTTGCGAGGGTGGGGAGCCATGCTAAGGATCGACAGCGTTCACAGAGTGGATCTGGTCAAGGCATCTAAAATGGCTGCCGTGCACGACAAAAGTGTGGCATTTGAAAAAAGACAAGATGGCGCACACAATGTTTTTCAACAATTCCTGATTTCCTTCGAATCGAACGTTAACAGACGTTGGGGCATATTACCAAAGTTAAGCGATATTTATCCCTAACGATGCATTGCAAAGATTTTTTTACCGTCAGAAATTATCGCAGATAAACCTTGCTATTATCAAGGTTTATCGCAAATACGATAAAAAACGAGCGCAATGCATTAATGTCGCTGAAAACTCCGCGATATTCATGCATTACCGAGCTAATGCTCTTAGCCATGTTATCCACCTCCCATTGGATAACATGGCTAAGAACTGCTCAGGGCAGCTGTTACTTTTTGGAGATATTCGCGCTTATCTCGAATATTTCCAAAAGTTGATAATAGGAGATAGCGATGTTAGCGACTGTTTCCAGTCGCTAACATCTTGGCATGCCCACTTTGCATGTCATTAGTGATAAATATCACTCACATGCAAAGTGGGACCCAAGATGGTCGCTATCTCCTACTAGCCGTCGCTAACTGGTGTTAGCAACAGCTAGGTAATACACATATAATTTTATCTCCGCGAAGCGGAGCGCTGTTACAGATATATATCTTGTTTTTGAACGTTAATTTCTCAAAATGCACTGAAGCACATATATTGAGACATAGCAAAGGCACATCGGGCTACCAGTCCCTAATATTTTGCCAAGTTTCGTGCAAATCCATTCAGCCGTTCGATTATTGACATTTAGATACGTCTACAGCCTGAATGGCTGAACGGAATTACACCAAACTTGGCAAAATGGTACATCAAACCTAAGAGGTCAGGGAGGATCTACTATGCCCCCTTATGGTCATTTGCCCCTTCGCTTTGGCCTCCTCTTGTCTCTCGATCCTACCGAGAGACAAGATGGCGGCCGCTACGTACTGTTTGGAATGTTTACAGACACCGGAGAGCCAATCAGCTTCGCTTCGCAAAGCTCCGTAACGCGAAAAGTACGCGAAGCGGTGCGCTGTTACAGATATATATCTTTTTTTGAACGTTAATTTCTCAAAATCCACTGAAGCACATATATTGAGACCTAGCAAAGGCACATCGGGCTACCAGTCCCTACAATTTTGCCAAGTTTCGTGCAAATCCATTCAGCCGTTCGATTATTATTATTATTATTTTTTTTTGCCCCGCGGGGCCCTTTTAAAACCTCCACATCAAACCTAGGGGGTCAGCGAGGATCTACTATGCCCCCTTATAGTTATTTCCCCCTTTGTTTTGACCTCCTCTTGTCTCTCGATCCTACCGAGAGACAAGATGGCGGCCGCTACGGACTGTTTGGAATGTTGACAGACGCCGGAGAACCAATCAGCTTCGCTTCACAAAGCTCCGTTGCGCGAAAAGTACGCGTAGCGGAGCGCTAACCGGTCCGCTGTTACAGATATATATCTTTTTTTAAACGTTAATTTCTCAAAATCCACTGGAGCACATATATTGAGACCTACAAAAGGCACATCGGGCTACCAGTCCCTACAATTTTGCCAAGTTTCGTGCAAATCCATTCAGCCGTTCGGGCTAAAAGTGAGGCCAACCGCCCTATGGAAAACTCAATGTTAAAAACACGTTTTGGGACCCCCCTTTTTTCTCGGCCCCCACTGGACGAACCCCCCCCAAATTTTCAAGGGCTGCTCAGAAACAAAATGTGCCATTTTCCTGAAAATTTCAGCCAATTCCGTCCACAAACGCCAAAGTTATTAGACATAGAATTTTCAAAAAACCCATAGAGAAAAAATCCTAACTATATATACCTACTGGCGACCGCCAGTAGGTAATGCAGCAACCAGTCGTCAAACATCCATTCCACAGACGACAGCGGACCCAGAAGATAAAGGTGCTATCATTTTATTGTGCTTGTCCCCGCACCTCCGCCATGACGCGTTTGGAGCCCCAACGGCCCTTGATCACATGACACGCTATGGAGGGTTCTCAGAGTTTTTAAAGTGACAGTGCAAATGAACTCATTGTGCATCATCATAGACATTAAAGCAACACTTGTTAGGAATCCGCCTTCAATTTTAAAATGATATCGTTTTTAAAATAGCCTATTTACAAGTGATAAAATAATTAAAAATGTAAACAAAGGCCTACAATCCAATAATGATTATTTCTAAAATAGAATTAAAGAGAGACCACCGTAATCATATATACCTTACATGACCGGACTGGCTATTAAAGTGCATACCATCTATCTCCTCCACCATTCGTCAACTACACTGGCTGCCGATTAGATCCCGCACGAAGTTTAAGGCCTTGTGTATTATATACAAGGCAATGAACAATACTGGACCAGTTTTTCTAAAAAAATCCATCAGTGTTTATAAACCTAATCGATCCTTACGCTCATCGCCATTCCAACTACTTAACATCCCTCGTACTATGAAAGCAACATGGGGAGACAAACGCTTCGTGGTTGCTGCCTCCAAATTATGGAACGTGCTCCCTCCTCATATCAAATGCAGTTCATCTTTACTAATATTCCGGAAACATCTTAAAACTTGGCTTTTTGACCAGTAAGTCTAAGCAGGAACCCCTTGTAATTCTGTGAACTCCAGCGCCGAGACACCGGAAGGTATTTGTGCGCTATAGAAATTTTATAAATAAATAAATACCTGTAAAATACATATAGATTTGGCCACCTTATCATTGCCAAACCGTCTGCACAATCTATTGAATATAATAACATTGTATAACAAATTCCAAAGCTTAAGTCTAATAATTATATCCCAAAATGGGCAATCAATTGATGATGCACACAATGAAGTGAAAAAAGTGCATATGTGCAAACCTAGCTAGTGCATATAGAAATACTGTGCGAATTCTGCAAAATTGAGTTAAAAACTTAACCCATATTTACAAGAATAAAAAAGAAGTAGACATATACGTTAAATTGTTCATAGTTGTCATTAATGAACAAACGACAGCGACAGATTTGCCTAACCAAATAAACACCGTATAAACATACCTGGGCAAAAAGAAACATTGTGTGGTTGTATGCTTAATTATACCAACTTAGAGACATGTATAGAAATCCTCACTGGCGTTAAGACCTGCAGGATGTTTACTGTTGAGGTTTAGAATGTAATATGTTTCTAGTTTACGTAGGATCCCTTCTCTATCGCCACCCCTCCTGAGGGGCATGACTGCATCAATTACATAAAATTTTAAGAGACTTAAGTCCCTTTTGTGGCAGTCATTAAAATATCTGGCGACTGGATATGCCTCATCGCAGTTGGTGATTGCCCGCATGTGTTGAAGCACCCTTTTGTGCACAGGAAGCTTAGTGCTACCTACATATCTCAAGGCACATGGTCATTCCAGTACGTATACGGCGTACTCCGTTTTACAGGTTAGGTATTTAGTGATTGGAAAACTCTTGTCAGAAAAAGGTGTGGAGTAAGATGTTGTATTTACCCCTAGTTTACATGCTTTACAGGCAGTACACCTGAAAAATCCTGTACGTGAGCTTAGCCAGTTTGTCTTAGCCAAGACTTCTGGACTACTACTCACTAAACTGTTTTCCATAGAGGCTGCTTTCCTGAACGTAATGGTGGGAGATGGACAAGATCCCATTTTCAGTATAGGGTCATTTTTAATTAGCGCCCAGTGTTTGCCCATGATATTGCGAATTGCGTGATGTTGTTTACTGAAAGTTACAATCATTCTGACTGGTTCAGGCATAGGTTCAGGACTAATTAATTTCCTCATACCTTTTGTGATAAGCGCCTTCTCTCTAGTTACAGCCTCAGTTCTAATCATAGCTGCTCTAATAACCTTGTCTGAATAGCCTCTGGCCAGGAAGCGTAATCGACATGCTTCCTGGGCCTCTGTCACATCTTCCTGTCTACTACAGATTTTCTTAATGTGCAGCATCTCCCCAAAGGGGATGCTGTGGATTAAGTGTTTAGGATGGTGACTAGAGGCATGCAGGATGGTGTTGCCTGCATTGGCCTTACGGTGTAACTTAGTTTGAATAATGTTATTATCTATGTAAACCTCGACATCCAAGAAGTTCACAGATTTAGTGCTCAGGTTTTAAGTAAAATGCAAATGTAAGGAATTGTTGTTAAGCTCCTTAATAAAAGCAACAGCCAGACTTTCTTCACCCTTCCAGATCATAAACACGTCGTCTATATATCTGTACAAGCAAACAACATGGTCACACACAGTTTTCGCATGTAGGACCCCGAAAACCTGCTTCTCCCAAAGTCCCATATGCAGACACGCATAACTAGGGGAGAAGCAGGATCCCATCGCCACCCCTCTAGTTTGCTGAAAACACATTTGCTGGAACATGAAGTAGTTGTTTTGCAAACATATTTCGATCATACTCAACAGCATCTTGTTGTGTCTGTAACAATGTAGCGGTCTTCTATCCAAGAAATGTTGGATAGCTTTAAGACCGTCAAGATGATTAATGCTCGTATAGAGCGAGGTCACATCAAGCGTGATGAGTATTAAATCATCTCGCCATATTGTGTCCTTTAGTTTACGTAGAAAGTCTCCTGTGTCTTGTACATAGGTAGGTAATTTAGTTATATGTTCTTGCAGGAAAAAATCGATATACTTAGAAGTATTTTCCAGGAGGCTTTTACAGGCTGAAATGATAGGTCTGCCTGGCGGCTGCATTGTGGATTTGTGTATCTTAGGTATGAAATATATACACGGAATGACCGGATTGTCATTTTTTAAGAATTTTGAATTCCTCAACACTAAGCAGCCCCAAGCTTTTCCAAGCCACCAATTTGGAATATAAATTATTCCAGGATGTCTTTACCATTGGCAAATCTACTCTCTTATAGCAATTTTTATCATTTAAGTGTTGCCAGGTTTCTTCTAAGTACATGTCCCTAGGCCATACAACAATATTACCACCCATGTCTGATTGGAGAATAATCACAGATTTTTCATTTTGCAGTTTTTTAATCAAATCCTGGTACATTTTATCCTGTTTGGAATATTTAAACTTGCATCGTGACACTGTGTGGTGCAATTGTTTCAAATCCGTAATTACCAATTCATGGTAGTAATAAATGTTATCTTTAATTAAAAGAGGACAAATATATATATATACAAAAAATGTATTTTACTATGAAATTACCTCATTATTTAATCCACATTATTTTACACCTTGATTTGTCATATCAGCAAACGCATTTATTTACGGTATTTTACTGAAATTAGAACGTAATAACGTGATAAGGTTGCTGTATGTCAATTAGTAAACTGACCCAGTATGTCTTTCATGTCCATACCTAAAACTCACAGGTGGTATTAATTATGTTAAAACATGTGCACTTTAAAAGGGCTGTCCTCTCAAAGTAACGTTGTCATGTGAACAAGGCTCCGTTGAGCCGAAACGTCTTTGACTTCTTTCTGCAATTAAAAACTACAGCACCTAACTGGTCCGTGTCCGTGTACTTCTTGCCGGCTGGTGAGATTCCAGAGTGCATCAGGAAGCGGAGTGAGTGATATATATATATATATATTACCTACTGGCGGTCGCCAGTAGGTATATATAATTAGGATTTTTTCTCTATGGGATTTTTGAAAATTCTATGTCTAATAACTTTGGCGTTTGTGGACGGAATTGGCTGAAATTTTCTGGAAAATGAAACATTTTGTTTCTGAGCAGCCCTTGGAAATTTGGGGAGGTTTCGTCAAGGGGGGGCCGAGAAAAAAGGGGGGTCCCAAAACGTGTTTTTAACATTGAGTTTTCCATAGGGCGGTTGGCCTCACTTTTAGCCCGAACGGCTGAATGGATTTCCGTGAAACTTGGCAAAATTGTAGGGACTGGTAGCCCGATGTGCCTTTTCTAGGTCTCAATATATGTGCTCCAGTGGATTTTGAGAAATTAACGTTTAAAAAAAGATATATATCTGTAAGCGCGCTCGGGCAGCGCTCCGGTCCGCGGACCTTAAGCGTACCGGAACTTCGCGTAGCTAAGCTGATTGGCTCTCCGGTGTCTGTCAACATTCTAAACAGTCCGGAGCGGCCGCCATCTTGTCTCTCGGTAGGATTGAGAGACAAGAGGAGGCCAAAACAAAGGCAAAAATGACCATAAGGGGGCATACTAGATCCTCCCTGACCCCCTAGGTTTAATGTGGAGGTTTTAAAAGGGCCCCGCGGGGCAAAAAAAACAAAAAAATGTTTTTGTTTTTTTTGCGTGGGGAGCGCCCGGTCCGCGAACCGGGAAGCGTTCTGGGCAGCGTACTGCAATGAAAAATGAATGATAGACTTTTCAAATGCTGTATGTTAATTGATTGTTGTTTTTGTTGATTATTTTTTATTTTCTTTATTTTTTAAGCATTTTTTTTAATGTGATTGTGTTTCATAATTTATTAAACTTTCTAACATTTCATTGTCAGAAATTTCATAATTATCATGGAATATACATTGTAGTCTCTGAGGGTGTAAAATGTCCTCATTTGCAAGGAGGTTATCTACTGCTTGTACACATTGCAGTAGTTCATTGTCCCAAGTTTCATCGAAAAATTCAATGTCAATTTGATCAATTGTATCAATCAATTCTTGGCTGCTCTCTTGCAGGTCCATTTCAAAAGAAACTTGGTTTTCGCCTTCCATTTTGCCTGAAATTTGGATTAAAAAAATATATATTAGTAGAGATAGGGCAATGTTGGGAATAATTTTAGATAGGCATTTTTTATCAGTGAATTTATCTTTGGGCAGTGTATAGTATCAGAGTGGAAGTAGGAATATAAAAAAGTGTATGTGATTTAACGTAAGTAAATTCATAATTATACAAGAGAAGCCTAACTACATCCATAACTATAACAGAGAAGTCTCTCTAAATCTATAACTACTACAGAGGGATAGTATATATCTATCAGAAAAAGTTTACCATATTAACTTATAGTGCACAATATACTTCAGTTTTAAAAATAAAAACTTACCTTTAGAAAGAAGTTGAAGGAATTAGTGAAAATACTATTGAAATGTACAGCAAGAAGTAGTAGTCAAAATGGCTGTGTTTTCTTCTCTTCCTTTATATATATTCAGGTATATAACCAATGAAATGTCAGGTAAAAAAAATAGAAAATGAAAGTAACATTTTCATTGGTTGTCAATTCCAACACTTCAGATGTGTTTTGTGAAGTAATTTACCTCAGGGTATTTAGAGAGGTCTACAGGCTAAATGACTAAATGGAATTCCAATCAAATTTGTGAAAATGGTAGGGATTGGTATGTAGTATGAGCTAATCTATATTTGGTGAAATTGTCTCCAGTGGCTTTTCTGTGAACTACTTTCCCACCTTTTTTGATGGTGCGCTTCCTAGAGAGCGACCCGGTACGCGAACCGTTGAGCGCCCCGTTTCGCGAACCTTAAGCGTTCCATGGAGTCCACCATTTTGTGTTTCGGTCGAATTAAGATACAAGATGGAGGGCAAATAATGTTCAGAATGGGTAGAAGGGGGCACGGTAGAGTTATCTTGACCCCCTAGGTTTTCTGAGGGTGGCTGAGGAGGCTTATATGTGCGAAAAAAAAACATTTTTAAAAAAAAATTCGCGAGGTTAGCTCCCGGTTCGCGTACCGGGTAGCGCCCCAGGGAGCGTACTTTGTTGGAAATTAGTGAAAAATGTTAGAGTAAAATAATAATTGTGAGTGATCAGATGATGGGTAGCTCTGAGAAGAGCTTTTGGGTTTATGGTACATTTAGGTACTTATAAGTAGGTACCAATGCACATTCTTAAATTCAGAGTGAAAACTCTGTTGCCCTCATCTGAGAAGTGAACTCCATCTCCTCTGTAGATATCTTGCATGTAGTAACGCAAGTTATTGTTGTACAGGGAGCCCATTCCATGGTCTCTCATGTAAGCTGAAACAGATTTGTTTACATGCTTCCTCGACTTCTCAATTTGTGGACAAAATTGGTTTGACCACCTCCATTTCTGTCTTTGGCATATATTTGAATATACCAAGGCAGTCTGAGGAAAAAGTGCCATTAATTGCTCAAAGGTGTCCTTTAAAAGCATTTCCAGACCTACACCAGTCAAAGTGCCCAAGTCATTACCTCCACAGTGCACAATTAACAGGTCAGGTTTGGGCAAATGCATAAAGGTTTTCACCAATGGTATCAATTGGTGACATTTTAATCCTCTGTGGCCAAACCACTTAATTTCCACATCTTGTAAATTGAGGTTAGGTAATTTCCTGTTTTCAACGTACCTTTGAGCCCAGTGAATATAACTATGTCCAACAATCCAGACAGAAAACATGGTGAGAGAAGGTTCTCCTGCAGTCAGATGAAGTGTGGCAATGAAATGGCAGTTGAAAAAATGAGAGTTTAAAATGAAAAAAACTGTGGAGTTTCTGTGTTCATGAAGCAGTAACAGTGATTGGTGGATTTTGATTGCTGAAAACAGAAAGTTAGGGTGCACGGATGTGTTCTTTGAAAGATGTATTTTGAATGGTCAATAAAAAATCATTAAATGAAAGAATGCACTGGATATGCAGGTGCACTGAGAGTTCAGAGTTCAATTGCAACAAAGTTGTGTGAACCTTGCAAACACCAGAAGTCTTCCAAGAGGTGGTTGCCATGCAGAAAAGACAGAAAGGGCAGAGGGGGGAAGGGTTTTCATTTGAAAAAAAGTGAGGGAAGAGTTTTGATTGGGTGACATGAGAAATATGTGTGAAGAATTACAGCATTTCTGTGCTTTTGATAGCTGCAGACTCTGGAGTGCATACCTTTTGCTCTGCTGAAGACAAATTGGTGTGTTTCTGAGACTGTTTTCAAACTCAAAGTATTTGCTAAGGTGAGAAAATATTTCTTTAATTTAGAGAATAGTGTGCTTTAAGGAGAAAATTATGAATTATGTGGCGCAAATTGCTTGTAAATATGCTTCCACCTGTGCATGGAAAATTTAGATTTTGAATGTTTGTGTTACATAGCCATGTTAAAAGTGACCCAACCATGCAGGAAAGGCAATCAAAAAACGCTTTTATGTGTCTTAAGGACATTTTAAGTAATTTTCCCATGTGCAGTGTTTTGAAATTATGATTTGAAAATCGTTTTTGAGGTAAAGGAATTGTTTTTAAATTTATGACAAGGACATAATGGTGTATGCTTCTTTATAAGGCAATTGACTGTCCCTGACTTTTCTCTGTGGCGCAAATTGCTTGTAAATATGCTCCCACCTGTGCATGGTAAATTTAGATTTTAAATGTTTGTGTTACATAGCCATGTTAAAAGTGACCCAACCATGCTGGAAAGGCAATCAAAAAACGCTTTCATGTGTCTTAAGGACATTTTAAGTCATTTTCCCATGTGCAGTGTTTTGAAATTATGATTTGAAAATCGTTTTTGGGGAAAAGGAATTGTTTTTAAATTTATGACAAGGACATAATGGTGTATGCTTCTTTATAAGGCAATTGACTGTCCCTGATGTTATTTTTCCCATTTTAGTGTAAGACCTTTGTCTGTGGCGCAAATTGCTTGTAAATATGCTCCCACCTGTGCATGGCAAATTTAGATTTTGAATGTTTGTGTTACATAGCCATGTTAAAAGTGATACAAACATGCTGCAAAGGCAATCAAAAAACGCTTTTGTGTGTCTTAAGGACATTTTAAGTAATTTTCCCATGTGCAGTGTTTTGAAATTATGATTTGAAAATCGTTTTTGAGGTAAAGGAATGTTGTTAAAATTTATGTGCGCCATATGCCCCCAAATTTCTTTTTTAGGGGTGCAGCAGGGTGTTATTGAGACACCCCTGCAGCTTTGGAAAAATTCCTAATTTGCGATGAGCAAATTGTTAATCGCAAATTGCACCTTCATTTATATGAGCCTCCTAGCCCATGGAAATGAATGGGTAATTTGCAATTAGCAATTTGCTCATCGCAAATTTGGAATGGTAAAGAATCGCTATTTATTCCTTAAAATTCGCTATTTTGGAAATGCAAAATAGTTGTATGATACATATGGCGGTTGATGTCTAAGAAGATAAGAAGCTTAGGGATACATTTATGATGACTGGCGCAATGAAGTTGACATCACTTACTTCATTGGTAGAGCTTTACATGTATTATGTCCTCTGTATTCTTCATCAAGCGTAACTTTAATCTGCAATCCTGAGTAGGCCTCACCTTAAACAAACCTCTGGATAGGCCACATCTTATTGTCATCCTGAATTAATCATTTAAAATGCTAGGGACAGATTTATGATAGGTGTATGCCTCTTTTGCGCCACTTAGAAAACACTGTCCATGGGGAAATGACTTAAAATGTCCTTAAGACACATGAATGTGTTTTTTTAAAACGTTTGCAATTTTTTTGGGTCACTTTTAACATGGTTATGTGACTCAAACAGTCAAAATCTAAATTCGACATGCTCAGGTGGGAGCATATTTACAAGGAATGTGCTCCATGGGGAAAGGTCTTATAATGTAATATGGGAAAAATGACATCAGAGACACTGAAATGCCTTATAGAGAAGCATACACCATTATGTCCTTGTCATAAATTTGCAAACCATTACTTTTCCCCAAAAACGATTTTCAAATCATAATTTCAAAACACTGCACATATGGAAATGACTTAAAATGTCCTTAATTCAAAATTTGCTATTCCTTATTTTGCGATTGCACTGAAGGATTTGCAAAATTTGCGATTCCTTAAATGCAATGTATCAAACAAAAAATATGTAAAAAATGACATTAAGGATTTGGAAACTACCACCAACTTCTAGTTGGTGGTAATTTGCGAATTCTTTTCAAAAAGAATTTTTTTTAAAAAAACAAAAGGTGCCACATGACGCCAATACATGCCCTTAGGGCATGTATGTGCGCCATATGCCCCCAAATTTCTTTTTCAGGGGTGCAGCAGGGTGTTCTTGAGACACCCCTGCACCCTTGGAAAAATTCCTAATTTGCGATGAGCTAATTGCTAATCGCAAATTAAACCTTCATTCCTATGAGCCTCATAGCCCATGGAAATGAATGGGTAACTTGCAATTAGCAATTTGCTCATCGCAAATTAGGAATGGTAAAGAATCGCTATTTATTCCTTAAAATTCGCTATTTAGGAAATGCAAAATATTTTGATGATACATATGGCAGTTCATCTCTAACAAGATAAGAAGCTTAGGGATAGATTTATGATGACTGGCGCATCACCAGGGATGTGCCAGTCATCTTGCGCCGCTGTTCCGCCACCCATGGTGTGCTGCATTTACAATGCGGCACAGCATGGGGCAAAAACGACACAGATGCTTGACGCATCTGTGCCGTTAAGGTGGCGCATTGCTGGAGTTGTATCGCAAGTGCGATGCAGCTCCAGCAAGGCTCAGGGGTGCACCATCTCCACAATGTTGCGTCAAGACCTATGCCTGCTTCAAGCAGGCGCAGGGTTTTGACGCAGGTTTCTCCTATCTGATTGTAAATGCGGCACACCATGGGTGGCAGAGCAGTGGTGCACGTTAACTGGTGCATGCCTGGGGATGTGCCATTTAACATAAATCTGCCCCTTTACATTTAAGTATGTGCAGGGGACACAGAGTCGGTGAGGCTTATCCAAGGTTAAGAAGAGATGAGTCCTGTTCAGTGAAAGATTAGACATAGGCTTCACCTGCTCAGCATCGCTGGACATGGCTAAATAATAGCTGCAAAATGTTACTCTTGTTAAACAATTTTACTATTATAATCTGTGAGATTTGTCTCTTACTCTGCAACATCTCATTGTTGTTATCTTTCTTTAAAGATAAAGACAACCTCAACATGAGCGACAATCTGCAATCAGTTGATTTTGACCTCATCATTGAACTTGTAATTGAAACATCAGTGGATGTTGATCCCTTGGATGATTTAAATCCTGAGGATGAAGAAGAGCGTGATGAGGATGCAGATTTGTCCGAATTATATGATATAGGATGGGAAGCTGACCTGCTTGAGCCTTTGGAACTATAAACATTTATTTTTAAAATTTATAATTAATAAAAAGTAAAAAGGTAAACCGTTTAATTTAAAAATAAAGACACCTTCAAAAGCAGGTTATGTGTAGTGTCTTCAATAAAATATTAAAATATGCTCATAAAATTAGATCAGATTCACATATAAAATAGCATAGGTAACATAAATATAAATGTCATTTCTTTTCTGGTATTTCTGTATTGTAAATTTGCCAACGACTAAAAAATCTTCTAATTAAAATGTCAAGTAGTGTGTTAAGTTTTTTATCACTGTTACTGATTTACTGTTTGGTAATAATGGTTAATAACATTATTTATTATATTTTTCCACAGATTCAACTGCAGATCATTTCAAGATTTCACCATGCCTACAATAGAAAGACAGAGAAAGGCTGCAAAACGTCAAAGACAGCAGGTGAAAAAAAATAAGCAGCAGTCCTCTAACAAAAAGATTTGTCAAGTCACGAAGAAAGCACCGGGTAAGAGCACAAAACAATTTATAAGAAATATGTGTAGTAAAAAAAATATTACTACAGAAAATGTTTTAGTCCATAAAACGAGAAGGAAATCAAATGGAAAAGAAAGGCCAATGAAAAATGTTACTGCTAGAGCAAGAGATAACTCTGTGCATGATAGTAGAAGGAAACAACAGTTTAGGGAGATTCGTAAACGAATGTTCTGGAACAGGATAATTGGCAATTTGTTAAAAAATATTAAGAAAGGTCAACAGAAACTGGTTTTTTATAAGACAAAAAAAAAAGTTGAGAAAGTTATTGATCAGGCATTTGAAATTAAACGTAAGTTATTTATTTTGATAATCAATAGAATTAGGAAGCTAAACAAGGCAATTTTTGATTTCAAAAGAAATAGTAGATGGAAGAGAATATTTAATCGTAGTAATTTTTGTGAAGTTTTTTCTGGAGAATGGATGCATAGTTCAAGCTGTGAGGCATTTTTTAATGAGGAGAGTTATTTCCAGGATAATGATTTGGTGCATGCAGTTGACACCAGTGGTCGTGCTTATGAAGTGAAAGATGGTTGTCCAGTTGAAAAAGAAAAACTTGTGACAACAGAGGCAGAAGAGGTGTTAGGTAATGAGGTTTTAGGAAGACGTGCTAAGGGTCCTGTGTACACCTGGAAGTGTAGTAGTATTTGCAGTGTGCGACAGGATTCCATCAATTTGCTTTGTGATTTTGTACGGTCATTTAATAAGAAAAGTTTGAAGCAGAAAATGATGTTGTTGCAAGAATTAGATCCTTGCAGAGTAAGAGAAGTGACAGGTTTGCATGGACATTCACTGGCTTGTCTTTCCAGGAGAGTATGCCAGAGTGTTTTTCATCATTTCAGGATGCTAGCAGTGCATCATAACAAAGTGAGGAAATTAGTTAGAATGTTGTATTATGCTAAGAGTCCAGCAATTATGCTTAAACAATTATGCGCTGCTCTTTTGCATGGTTCTGAAATAGATGTGAAGAATATATGTGAAGAAATTGAGTTTTGTTACTTTGGAAGTAAAGAGGAGAATGTTGAAATTGAGCAAGAAGAAGAGGGTCATGTGGAAGATAGTGTACAGGTTTCCAGTACAGATAATTTCCAGAGGGAAATTGCGACGTTTGAGGTGAAATCAAGTGAGAGGCCTAATTTCACTTGTGTGTGTTGTCGACGCACTTATTATAAGAATCAGACTAAGTTAGTGGATTTATATGCAAAAAGTGAAAGGGAAAATAATAGTGAATGGAAGGATTTTGCAACATACTTGATGGTAGAAAATTGTTTTGATTTGGGATTGGATCAACGTGTGTGTGTGTGTACTTATTGTTGTTGCAAATTAAATCACAACCAGATGCCTGCTAGAGCAGTTCATAATAATCTGGAATTGGTTGAGATTCCTTCTGAATTGAAGGATTTAAATACTTATGAATCTATTTTGATTCAAAGTATCCATCCCTTTCAGGCTATTGTAAGAATGGAGCCAAAGACAGGGAAATTGCCTCCATCAGATTTACAGAGAGGATTAAAGGGAAGAGTTGTTTATTTGCCTCTAGATTTGAAGAAAAACATTAACACAATTGGAGTAGAAAAAGTGGAAGAGGAACCTCTGGTTATCTTAGTTAATGGGGTTCCGACAAAGAATAAGAAAATATGGCAAGATTTAGTAGATGTTAGGAAAGTTAAAAAGGCAACATTGTATTTGAAAAAAAATAATAAATACTATAAGAATGTATATGTTGCAGAAGAGGAAGTAAGTGAGGAAGAGGATAGCGATTTGTGTGCTGGTCAAATTGAGAAAGTAGAACCCTCTACTAGTGAAGAAATATATGAACATTATAGTGTTCATCCTTTGCATTCCAAGGAAGTCATGGGGAATGCTATTGAGTTGTTTCAAATGAAACAAGCCAAAGGGAGTCCCATTAGTGTTTGGGAGGAAAGTTTGGAAGCTCGGTGTTTCCCACAGCTTTTTCCAACAGGTCAGGGAGGAAGATATGATGAGCGACCTCATCAAATTCCTGCTTCTGAATACCGGACTTTGCGATTGTATGCAGGAGATGCTAGGTTTCGAAAATGCATTCCTTATTTGTTTCATCTCCTGTTTGAAAGCGATCTGTCTGGACTGTCATATGCAGTGAACCACATCTTGAAAAGTGGTATACACATGCAAAACATCTCGGCAAGTGACTTTATGGATAAAGTCAATGTCCAAGACAGTATTTTGGATTCTCACCTGATTAATCTCATGGCGTGTCAGCGTGGTACTAATGAGTACTGGTACCGTCGTCATGGTGATTTAAAATGTATGCTGAGGAACTTAGGTACTCCCACATGGTTCCTCACTCTGAGCTGTGCCGAGTATGGCTGGGAAGACTTACTTGAATTTCTACGAGAGGCAAATGCTAACGTAGATAACATCGAATTCAAGACACCTGGAGAACTGTGCTCTTTGGATCCAGTCAATGTATGTAGGTACTTCAATCATAGATTTGAAGCTATGATGTCTTTCATCATGAATAAGAAGAATCCACCTCTTGGAGAGGTGTTGGATTTCTTCTGGAGAAAGGAGTACCAAGCAAGAGGTGCTCCTCATATACATATGTTGCTGTGGATCAAGGATGCACCTAAATTTGGAACGGATCCAGAAGACTCAGTGATGAGTTTCATCCAACAGTATTCTACGTGTGCTGTTCCAAACGCAAAGGAGAAGAAAAGCCTAAGAGAAAAAGTTCTGCGTTTCCAAAGCCATTGATGTGGAAAGTACTGCCGTCGTAAATTCCGAAACAAGGACAAGTTCTACACTAAATGTCGTTTCGGCTTTCCACGACCGGTGATTTCTAAAGGAAGAGTAAACAGTTTGATGTCTTCGCTGCGACACAATGTCATGAAGAAATCACCTAAAAACACTTACAATTTGAAGAGGAACCAAGAGTCCAAGTACATCAACGACTACAACCCGGTGATTTTGTCCATGTGGAATGCTAACATGGATATACAGTTTGTGGCTGATAACTGTATGGCTGTGGCTCGGTATGTGACGTCTTACATCACCAAAAAAGAGAAGACAGAATTGAAGGATATGTGGGAGGACATTTCCCATGAAAAGAGCCTCAGCAAGAAGTTGTACAGTTTCAGTCTGAAGATGTTGTCGCATCGAGAAATCGGAGCGTACGAATGTTCTGACCGGTTGTCTTCAGCAAGTCTCTATGCCAAGTCCAGGAGTATCGTTTGGGCGAGTCTTGGTCTTGCAGCAACGCGTAATCGAGTTCTCAAACCTGTGCGGGAAATTGAGTATTTGGCGGAAAAGGAGCCAAACAGTACCGACATTTTGAAGACAAACATGTTGGATACATATTATCCAAATCGAAGCAGTCACCTCGAGAATGTTTGTCTGTATGAGGTTCTGCAAAATTACATATTCAAGAGGAACATCAAAGAAGATACTGAGAAAGGAGTGTATGCTGTAATAGGAAGTGAGGGATGTCTGGTCAAGCAAAGAAAATGCCACTTGGTAAACCATCGAAAATTGAGTGGTGAATCTCCTGAAAAAAAGGAGTTTTTCTATTTAGCACTTTTGCAACTTTTCAAGCCTTGGCGTGCAGAAGAGGAACTGCTTGGAGATTTCCTCTGTTACGAAGACTCTTTCAATGCCGCCAAGGAGACCATAGAATGTCCTGCTTTTCCCAAATATGTAGAAATGTTGAATGCGGAAATTGAGCAGGAAGCAACGATTGCAGCCGAGATTGCCAGAGACAGTTCTCAGGACAGTCAGAGTTCTGCTTCATTGAGTCAGGATCCACTAGGAGGACCTGTTATCGAAAATGAAGCTGCCACTGCTATGAATGAAGTGGAAAGAGCCATGGCACATGCTCAAGAGGATGCGGTTAACTTAGAAGAGTTGGAAAGACAACTCAACGTTGAGCAGAGGAAAATATATGACGAAGTTACCATGCAAATTGATCATGGATTAAGTCATGATAAGAAAGAGTGCTCATGTACGTCGTTGAAGCCTGTCCGACTGTACGTGAGTGGAGAAGCGGGAACTGGAAAAAGTTTCCTCATTAAAGCAATTTCATGCTATTTGCAGGAAAGGACAGAGTCATCGCTGTCTTGTGTTGTCACTGCTCCAACTGGACTGGCAGCACATAATATTAAAGGGATTACTTTACATCGTTTACTGATGCTGCCAGTGGAGCATGACAACAAATTACAATATCACAAGCTATCTGGAGATGCTTGTTTTGAAGTTTCAAGAATCTTGAGGAAAATGAAACTTCTTATCATTGACGAAGTAAGCATGGTTTCCAATGTCATGCTTGCCTTTGTGCATTTGAGGATGCAAGAAGTTCTCAAAACAGAGTATGATGTGTTATTTGGTGGCAAACACATCATTGTTTTCGGAGATCTTCTGCAGCTGACACCAGTGAAAGGGCAACCTGTGTTCAAAATGCTCACGCATGAAGATACCAGGAAGTGCCTAGGCAGCATTGGCAACGTCAATATATGGTTAAACTTCAATTATGCTGAACTGCATGAAAATATGCGTCAGGCGAAGGATGAAGTTTACAAGACTATTCTACAAGATGTTAGAATTGGAAAAGTGACCGAGCATGGGAAAGAAGCTTTACATGCACGATTACTGTCAAATTTATATCCAGAACAAGATGTTGTGCCTGAGAATATTTTTCAGAAAATTACTGAGAAGAAATCTGGAATATGTTTGATGCCAACTCTTGCAGAATGTGCCAAATTTAACAACAAAATGTTGCATTTAGAAAAGCAAGAGATTGTGAAACTGGAAGCTATTGATAGAGTAGAGCATATGGGATCAACAATTATTTTGTCTGAGAATCTGAAAACAAAATTGGATTCATTAGAGAAGAGTATATCTAAATCTGCAGGTTTTGAAAAGACTCTGAATGTGTGCTTGAACTGCCGTATAATTTTAAGAAGGAATTTACATGTTGAAAGAGGTCTGGTAAATGGATCAATGGGTAATGTTGTTGATTTTGTGAAATACAGAAATAGAGATGGAATTGAATTTTTAAAAATTAAATTTGATGGCATTGAGGAAGTACAGCTAATTGCTCGTTGTTCTGCTAGATTTTTGCTTGTAAAAGACTTATATGTTCGCCGTAAGCAGTTTCCTGTTTGCTTGGCATATGCGGTGACAATTCATAAATCGCAAGGTTTAAGTGTAGACAGTGCATTGGTGAATATTGGCAGTTCTGTGTTCAAGGAGGGTATGGCATATGTGGCATTGTCACGAGTTAGAACTTTATCGGGATTGTACTTGATTGAGTGTGATGTCACAAACATTTGTGCGGATCTAGATTGTGTTAAGGAATACAATAGGTTAAGAAGAGAGTATGCGCCACATTTGCCTCAGTATCCTTTGTTTGAGAAACGTGTGGTAGGCCGGAAACGAAGAAATGAGAACAATACTGGGGAGGTTGTAGCAAAAAGACAAAAAGTCAATGAACCTAAAATTACAAGCAGAAACAAAAAGGATTCTGTTGAAGATGTTGTTGGTTTTCAGTTTGAAAACAGTTCTGGTGTCAACTGCTATGCTAATGTAGTGGTTAATGTTTTGTTTTCTCTAAAAAATGTAAAAGAAGAGATTGTGGTCAATTCTGATCAAAGATTTTGCAGTTTGTTAAATTCTGTGTTAGAGAAATGTACCACTGATAGAAGAAACATAGAAAGTGTGTCTGAAATTCGAAATCTGTTAGACAGATGTTCAGGCCAAACACAATTCTCTCAAAATATTCAGCAAGATTGTCAGGAGTTTTTAATGTATATGCTTGATGTATTACATGCTGAAGGTGTAGATGTAGATCAGCTGTTTGGGCTTTCTTATCAATGGCAGCATGACTGCGAGAACTGTATGGTATCAAGTACTACTAGTGTAGACTCAGAAAGATTTATATATTTAACTTTGCCAGACAGTAAATCAGTCTCCTTTAATAAGCTAGTAAAAGCAGCTGATCACAACATGGAGTGTAGCCAATGTAAATCTGAAATGATGTCCACATTATTTATACGAACATATGGCCAGTATGTCATTTTAATGTTCCAACGATGTAGGCCTGATGGAACAAAATTGACAACTTTAATTAAAAATTTTGTAGCTTCGCAGTTGTCAATATCAGGAAGGACTTTTGTAACTGCAGCAATTATATATCATGACGGCCCTTCAATAACATCAGGACATTACACAGCTTATTTAAAGTCTAGAAATGGCTGGTCATTCTGCAATGATTCTGTTTTAATTTTCAAAAAAAAATTGCCGTATGACCTTAAAAACTCTTACCTGGTGTTTTTAAAACCAAAATTTTAGGGAAATAATCTCGGGATGTGCTCTGTGGAATTTCAAGAAGTTCTAATGGCTCCTACACAATTTGGCCTTGAGGATAAGTGTAGTTCAGAGACATAACTTCTAACCATAGGACTGGACATTATGGAGAAATACGTGCACTTTGAATGAGTTCAGAAAAATTGTTTCTTTTTATAAACTAATTGAAGCAGCCAATCAAAACATGGAGTAGAGGGAATGTAAGTCTGCAATGCTGTCTACTGTTTTACATTGCTTTGTGATTAAAAGTGATGTAGAGAATTAAATAATTGTAGTAGTCATAGAGGTAGTGTAAGTCTGCTTGTATCAGTGTCATAGGAAAAGTAGAACATGACTGAGCAAGAAGGGGAAGATATTACTATTCCAGGATTGTGAAAATGATCTTCAACATTTTAATTCTGAAAGTTGCGGAAATGCCAAATGACGGGATTGGCTTACAAGAAATCCAAGAGTTATAAATGGCTCTGACCAGATTTGGCCTTGTGGAAAATTGTGGTAGAGAGCAAGAAGTCATTTATTGCATGTAACGTGTTTTTAAAAACGATGGAGATTTTCTTTCAGAAAGTGGCGGGCTGAAAGTAATAACAGCACAAAAGAGTGTAAGCTGTTCATAGGACATCCTTGGACGTCATGGAAAGTAAGTTAACTTTAAGGAGTTCTGAATTTTGATTTCTGATGTTGTATGGGTTTTTTAAACACAATCATTTTGATTGTGTTTTTTTTTCCCCGCTGTTACATGATGAATACCTTCAAGTCACTGTTTTTAGTGAATTTTGATACATTCTGAGAACAGCAAAAATAAACCATTTAACATGTATAATTAATTCTGTACTGTTTGCATTTATGATGTATATGTAGAACTGTGTAGGAGGCATGGAGAAGGTGAGGCTTCTGTAAGTGTCAAAGTTGTTGCATGCAGTGCTGCCCTTCTGCGTATTCTTTCATATGCTAGACTACATCTGCACAATGAGATACCTAAGCAAAGGAAACACAAGTGATGTGATTGTGAAATGAGCAAAATAAATTGCATGTATTTCAATTACATAACCTGTGTTTCCTATCATTACGAATCACATTGTGCAGATCAAGTTTAGGTCTGTCCAGGGAAACATAGGAGGTTTGGACTTTGTTGAAGAGTGCAGTGGACATGACTCACTTCATTGGTAGACCTTCACATGTATTATGTCCTCTATTCTCTTCAACAACTCGAAATTTCATCTGCAACCCTGAGTAGGCCTCACCTGAAACAAAACTCTGGATAGTAGACATCTTATTGGCATCCTGAAGCAATTATTTAAAATTTTAGTGTCTTGCGACACTTTTCTGAAACAACAGCAATGCAAAATATGCACCATGTTTTAAGATAGGCCTCACTTCATCTGCATCAAGATACTGTTAGTTTAAAATGTATATCTTTAGGACTGTGTAGGGGGCCTGGAGAAGCAGAAGCTTCTGTAAGTGTCAAAGTTGTTCAAAAACTGTTTGTCCTTCAATCTTTGCCCTTGTCTTTTGTAATTTTTAAATACATGTTTTAATATTTTTCTAATGTTTGTTCTCTCTTTCACAGATTGAAAGTATAAAAACAAAAAGTGAGTAATTTAACGACAATTATAAGGTAAATATTTTGTACTCTTTTCGTTACATTTCTATCACATTGAACTACTATTAGTTCCACTGCTTCATTTCTTTAATCCTCAGTTTCCTGCCTTTGCTACTTCCCTCATTCCTTTCTCCATTACCTACTTACTCAACTCCTTCCACTCTTTTCCTCAGTCCCTCTCTTCTCATAGTTCCTCACTCTTGTTCACTCACTCCGTCTCTATTACTCTTAGTGTCTTTGACTGATCACTGTATCACTATTTGTTCATAATGCTTTCTCTGTGTAGTTGAAGCACACTAAGGGGCATATTATGAACATAGCCAATAAAATTATTGCTGTTTTTATTGGCAGAAAACTGGTGCAAAAGTAGTTTTAGTGGCAGTTTTCTGCCGCAAAAGCAGCTTTAGCGACACATTTCTGCCAATAAAAGCTGCAAAACTTTTATTGCCTATGTTGATGATATGGCTCTATGTTACTTACATTTCTTTGCTGTTTCAATTAATCTTTTTCTGTTATTTTTTGTTTTCTGTTTTCTATTTTTTCTCTCTGTTATTCCCAATGTTTTAATCTTATTTTGAACATTCACTCACATTCTCCAAGAAACTCTTCTTTGTTAATGTTATACTCTCTTTTTTAGGTCGAGCGACCTATCTCAATGCGCATGTGCGCATTGAGAGCGGGAGCTCGATCTATTGCAGCTTAAACAGAGCTTACCGAGATCAGGCGATTTCTTCCAGTGCACGTGAAAGCGCGTGCACAATGCCACCAGCCGCTTGCCTCGCATTACCACATCAAAGGCAAGGCGGCCTCGTCTCAGGCCCCTGCTGCTTTACACCCTCATGCCGCTCTCCCCGCTCCGCCCCCTCCCCTGCCCGCCGTGTCGCATTTCTCCTCCGCCGGCCGTACTTTCACTTTGACGGCCGCAGGCCATCTCTCGTGTTTCTCCTTGTTATTGTTCGAGTGTTTCCCTGGCTCAGCGTGGTGCCCGATTCATGGACATTTACAGACGCTCTGGTCTCTGTTATTGTATTTCCAGGACATGGTGCCATTCTGCCGCAGCAGCATTAGGGCTGTACATAAAATGCCATGCGATAATTCACTCTAGTTTTACTTAGGCTCTCACAATGTTTTTAAGTAACGTGACAGCTGCAACATATTTAAGTGCCCAGACAGCTACAACCACACTTGTGAACAGCATTTCTTACCCCGCTCGGTAGGCGGGGTCATGACTTCACTCAAATGGTGAACAATGGCATGGGAGTCAAGAACATCGCAGAGTAGGGTTATAAGCTGGCCGGTGCTTGTTCTACATTGGCATGCAGCTCTCCCTTTGAAGACTAGATTCCTGTTTGTATTCCCCAGTCTAATATAAACAAGCATTTTTTATACTACAATCAAAATAAAATAAAGCGGAACAGGACCGTAAATTACGTGTGACGTACATTGCATACAAACTGAGGATTCATGTGTGTTTGTCTATACACTCCAGCACCCGCTTACACATACAGTGGTACCTACACAGCAGCACACACACACTAACAAACATAGATAGATACACAGCACAGCGTGGGACACGCACACAAACACAGTGGCTCACACACGCACACTCACAGTAGGCCACATACAGTAACTCGCTGTACACACACGCGCACACACACGCAGTACATCACGCTCCACATACACAGGCACTCAAGGTTAAATGCACACGCATAAAGTGGCACAGACACAGAGTGAGTCACACACAACTGCAAGGTCAGTAATTGTCAGGTACAAACCCACTCGCAAACAGCGTGACTCACAAGCGCAGTAGTGCATACCCTCACACTGTTACATGCTTAAAGTGGCACACAGTCTAAGATGCAGTGACACATAGACTATTACTATGAAGCACACACACTTAGATAGACATACCTAGGCACGTGCACACGAGCACTCCTAATTTCAGATTTGGACGTAGCATTCGCTGCGTTTTGTAGTCTGAGAGGCATTTGAAACACACAACCACCTGCCTTTAGCTCATACACTCAGAAGGTGCCAGCACAGGGCTCCCTCCTATATCCGCCTTAATGCGCTCTTGTTCTGCCAATTAATTAGCCTCCGATGGTGGGAGCCGTCGCTCTTGTGATCCCCCCGCCTGCCGGGAGGCTCGGGCACATTACAGATGGAATAGCAGTGGTCCCCACGCCACCAGCTGCCTAATAACTGACCTGCCTGCAGCCCGGCAGAGCACAGCTGGGACCTGTCCCACCAGGCTCGGCACCAACAGCTCCCCTAATCAGCCGGGCCAGCCGGCCACTGCGAGCCGCTCTTTAGTGGGCAGATGGTGTGACTTTGGACACTTTTACCTGCGTTAAAGTATTGCATGCCTCCCTCGCCCCCCCCCCTCACTCCCCTCAAACTATACACCCCTGCTTTCAAGTGGAGGCTGGAGGGCATCTTACTCATTCTAGAGACTAATTACAACTCTGATTTCTAGTGTTTATTTGGAAGGGGCACAGAAGTTGCAATTGTGTGTTGCATTATTTCTTATCAAGCACGTAGCAGCAAACACCTGGGTAGGTCAAATGCATGAGAGTATTTTTCTAGGGTTTATCCCAAGCTCAAGCATTTAAAAGTACTTTGAGATGTGATAAATGTCCAAGATCACACAGGGTGTGCCTGCAATGACACTGTAATTGTGCCCAGCTATCAGGTTTTACAATTTGCACTTCAGCCGCTGGATGGTAGGTAGGATTTGTAAAGTGTGCCCAGGATCACACAGTGTGGTCATGCAGCAGTTTAATTGTCTACTGTACCAATAAAACTAACATTGTCTAGTATACCAATCAAAATTGCTCTCCAAAGACACCAGGCAAAGCAGACGCTCCCTCAAACAGATCACCAAGCGCAATTTACCCTACTTACAGCCTAGCCTGTTCTCTGTCGAGACTTTAGCAATCTTTAGAGCACAAGATAAGATCTTTTCACATGGAAGAGTCAGACGTATTGCAATACTACTTAAGAAACAAGCATTGGCATAGACAATAGGTCTCGCCTTTGGGACCTTATACGTGTTTAGCCATGCAACAGTTGATGTTGCTGCACCAAGGATATTATGCTGCATAACTAAATACTTAGAAGGTCCCAAAGGCGAGACCTATTGGCTATGCCAATGCTTGTTTTTCTTTCACTTCGTTATCTATTTTGTTTTTCACAATTATACCCTCTTCTGTCTTTTCTTCGGTAAATAGATCTATTAAACAGTATCTCTTCTTTACTCCCTATAGCTGTCTTTCTTTTAACATCACTCTCTGTTTACTTTCCTTATACTTACACTTTTTTTAAAAAAAAACAATTTTTTGTGGTTAGCTCCCGGTCCGCGTACCGGGAAGCTAACCCGGGAGCGAACCAAAAGAAATAGAGCTTGCCAGAGTGCTAAACATTATAGCAATTTTTTTTGAAAGGGAAGGTAGTTCTGAAAAGAACTTTTTTTTAAATATTTTTGTTGTTTTATATTATTTTTTTATTTTTTGAATTTTTTTTGTTTTTTTTGTATTTTTTGAACGATTTTATATTTTTTTTGGTTTTTTTTGGGGGGGGGAAACAACAAAAAACAGGCGTTGAAAAGGGCTCAACAGGAGCAAAAAAAAATTACTGGGGGCGGTTAGGGCAATCATGGTGTTCATATGCAAGGTTGAGTGCATTGATGCTCATGTTGCCACAAGCTAATAATGCACGACAGTGCATACATAAATGTATCATATGCCCAAAATTTTGTTGGATATTTGGCACAGTTTCCCGTGCCTCCTCTGGTGTTAAAGAAACCGGTATTGTTGGTCTGGCCACAGGAGTTGGTCTAGGATTGTCCAGCATATCCCTTAATTCCGCCCGGCTGTAATTTAGGGGATGTTTCCTCATCATGGTGTGATTACCATAACTGTATTTTTTGTCCGTCCCTCTGGACAATTGTTCCTTGCATATGAGGCAGGTGACGTATCTCGCGTTGACTTTTTTTTGTCCACGAGGCATCGAAAAAAACTGCCAGATGAAACTGGCTTTCTTTCTGGAAACCCGGGGCAACTCTTCCAGGAATTGTGGTTCTTCTCCCTCCTCATCCATTTCTTCATCTTCCTCCTCAGTGTTGGTAATCACCTGGGGAGGTGGTCCTCTCTTCCCATGAGGAGGTGGAGGTGGTGGTGGGGGTCCACCAGCTGAAGCAACCAATGAAGCCATTTTCACACAAGCAAAATAGGTCTTCCAACAAGCAAAATAGGTCTTCCTCTCACAATGATGAAAGTCAGAGTGAGGAAAGAAGGAGGGGTTTTCATCATTTGGAAAAAACAATACTTCTCAACCAATGAAAAGTGTTATTTTTAGGTCACCTGACCTAGCCTTCCATAATTATGAAACTAAAAGTGAAATGAACCAATGAAAAGTTTTATTAACAAGTCACATGACCTCTCACGCTCATGTTACGCGCTGCGGAACGCTCCCCGGTTAGCTTCCGGGTCGCTCCGCTTCGCACCTCGGTCCGCGCCCCGGGACACTTCCGGGTGCGCTAACGCGATACGTCACAAGACGCATTTCGCGGCAACGCGATATGTCGCGCTTTCGCGCCGCGGATCGCTTCCGGGGAGCTGCGTTTCGCGCCTCGGTCCGCGCCCCGGGGCACTTCCGGGTGCGCTAACGCAGTACGTCATAAGACGCATTACGCGGCAACGCGATACCGTCACTATGTTGATTTCTTACCGGTTCGCGGACCGGATCGCGGAATCAAATTGAGCTAACGGGAAGCTTCCCGGTTCGCGGACCGGGAGCGAAACAAAAAAAATATTTAAAAAAAATTATTAATAAACATATAAAATATA
The DNA here is from genome assembly GCF_964261635.1 of Lissotriton helveticus. NCBI lineage: Eukaryota > Metazoa > Chordata > Amphibia > Caudata > Salamandridae > Lissotriton > Lissotriton helveticus. The sequence continues at coordinate 533,556,356 of NC_136067.1, forward strand.
TTTTTGGATTTAAAGAAGAATACATTTTACAGCTATAGATATTAGCTTTTAAAAAACCAATGAAATTCATTGAAAAAACCATAGGTTATAGACCATATATAGTTAGGAATTAGCATTTACAAAACCTTGAAAATTCACTGAAAAAACCATAGGTTATAGACCATATATAGTTAGGAATTAGCATTTAAAAAACCTTATTTTACTCACACAAAACCAATGAAATTCCATATATAGTTAGTTGTACTAACTATATATCGCGCACCCGCAATCCACTGCTGATCATGTCACATATTACATCATTCATGACATGGTCAGTGACATCACTGATGACATCACTGATGACATATCAAATGACATCACTGATGACATCACTGATGACATCTCAAATGACACCACTGATGACATCACTGATGACATCTCAAATGACATCACTGATGACATCACTGATGACAACATCCAGTGACTGTATTTTTCTGTAAAGTTAAAATATGTCTTACATATTGAAGAATGAGTGGATGTATAAGTGTCTGGATGAAGGATTTAGTAGGTGCATGACTGACTGTATGAGTGAGTGGTTAAATGTGTCTCACTGAGTGCATGGGTTAGTGACTAAACTGTCTTAATTTGTGCATCATTATGTCTGTTGTTCTGTAAACTGCTGCATGTGTTGATCATTAGCTATATGAGTAACTATATGGGTTATTGATTGGTTGCCCAAGCATTTGTATGGGAAACTGAGAGTGTGTGTGGGTGGCTGGGAAGGTGTATGACTCTGTGCATAATGTATGGGTTCAAAAGTGCATGTGGAAACAGCTGTATGGGTGGTTGACTGTGTGCATGACTGTATTGGTGAGTGAATGGATATCTCAGTGCTACATGTCAAAGTAAGTACATATGTAAAACACAGTACATGTGAGAGTTGACATATATAAATAACTGTGCATAAGAGCCAGTGAATGTGTGAGTGGCTGTATGGATCATTGTGCTCTTGTATCCAGGATTGTATAAGTGAGTAAATATGTTTAGTATATGTTTGAATAAGTAAGGTGTGTTTAACTGTATAGTTAAGGAAATGGAGGTGTGATTGATTGTTTGCATGACTGACTAGGTGTGTGTGTAACTTCATGGATGAGTGACAATCTGCGAGTCTGTGTTTACACTGAGTGTATCTAAGGTTATATTAGAGTCTGAAGAGGTTCATCGTATTATCACATGAATGATGTCATCAGTGATGTGATCAGTAATGTCAAATGAGATGTCATCAGTGATGTCATTTGAGATGTCATTTGAGATGTCATCAGTGATGTCATCAGTGATGTCATTAGTGATGTCATTTGAGATGTCATCAGTGATGTCATTTGAGATGTCATCAGTGATGTCATCAGTGATGTCATTTGAGATGTCATCAGTGATGTCATCAGTGATGTCATTTGAGATGTCATCAGTGATGTCATCAGTGATGTCACTGACCATGTCATGAATGATGTAATATGTGACATGATCAGCAGTGGATTGCGGGTGCGCGATATATAGTTAGTACAACTAACTATATATGGAATTTCATTGGTTTTGTGTGAGTAAAATAAGGTTTTTTAAATGCTAATTCCTAACTATATATGGTCTATAACCTATGGTTTTTTCAGTGAATATATATATATATATATATATATATATATATATTCACTGAAAAAACCATAGGTTTCAGGAGTTATATAGTTAGGAATTCGTTTTTAAAAAACCTTTGAAATTCACTCAAAAAACTATAAGTTTTAGTGGTGTTATAGTTAGCTGGACATTTTACTCATACAAAACCAATGAAATTGCTCCTATATAGTTAGTTGTACTAACTATATTTCGCGCACCCGCAATTCACTGCTGTTGATGTCACATATTAGATCATTCATGACATGGTCAGTGACATCACTGATGACATCTCAAATGACATGCACACTGGTGAAGGGAGGGGGGCTGAGCTGACGTGTGCAAACATGCCCTGTGGCTGTTTTAATTTGGGGGATAAAGTCCCCTTGAATCCTGAGTGTCCTTTGGGTACAACTAGCCCACCAGGTATCTCCAGTTAGCACCAAGGAGCTGCATTGCAGAGTGGTGTAAAAATGGGCACGGCCTGGACCACCTCTCTGCAACGCAGCGCAGTGGCGCTTACTGGAAGCACCTGATGTACTAGTTGGCCCCCATGGGCCCTCAGGATTGAAGGGGAATTATTTCCCCAACTTAAAATGCGCTAAAGGGCATGTTTGCACACGTCCCCTCAGGCCCCGTCCTCTCCCTTCCCCACAGTGTAAACACACCCTGTGGCTGTTTAAAGTTGGGAGATTAACTCCCCTTGAATCCTGAGGTTCCAAGGGGCAAATTAGCTAACTAGGTACATCCAGTAAGCACCATTGCAGAGAGGTTTATAAAGGGGCACAGCCTGGACCACCTCTCTGCAACGCAGCACAGTTTCACTTACTGGAAGCACCTGGTGGGCTAGTTGGCCCCCAGGGTCCCTCAGAATTGAAGGGGAATTATTTCCCCAACTTAAAACGTGCCATGGGGCGTGTTTGCACACGTCACTTCAGGCCCCGTCCCCTCCCTTCACCACTGTGTAAATGCGCCCTGAGCCCGTTCTAAGTTGAGAGATGAAGTCCCCTTGAATCCTAAGGGTCCCTAGGGTCAAACCAGCCCACGAGGTACCTCCTGTAAGTGCCACAGACCTGTTTTCCAGAGAGGTGTAAAAAGTTGCATGGCCTCTGAACACCTGTCTGCAATGTAGCTCCCTGGCGCTTACTGGAGATACCTGTTGGGCTAGTTGTCCCTCAGGGACCCTCAGTATTAAAAGAGAGTTAATCCCCCAACTTAAAACGCGCCACGGGGAGCTGCATTGCCGAGAGGTGTTCAGAGGCCACACCCCTTTTTACAACACTCTGCAAAGCAGCTTGTGGCGCTTACTGAAGGTACCTAGTGGGCTAGTTGGCTCCCAGGGACCCTCAGGATGGAAGAGGAATTAATTCCCCAAATTAAACCACTCCACAGGGTGTGTTTGCACACATGTGAACTCAGGCCCCGCTCCCTCCCTTCACCATTTTGCAAACGTGCCCCGTTGCACATTTTAAGTTGAGGGATAACATGTCTGAAACCTATGGTTTTTTAAGTGATAAATGATAATTTTTAAATGTCATAATATTTATATTTTTTTATATTGATTTTCTACACTTTATAACTGTTTATTTGTACATATTTTATTTTTTTAATTTACATTACATATTTTTAATATAAATGTAAAAAAATGTTTTTTTAAATATTGAAACTGAAATATTGTTTTTTTTTGTTTTATATTATTATTTTAATATATTTATATTATTTTCTTTATTGGTTTTTTTCCAAATTTTTTGGGGGAGTCGCGCACCCAAAGCGTACCTTTCACGATCGCTGCGCCGAATCTAGCTGCCATTTTAGGAATGTTGTGAAGGATCTCTGTAGGGTGTGAGATGGGTGCGTATTTTCTGAGATGTGTGCGATCGCTATGCGACCGGCACGCAAATCCAGTATCCGCGCATTCGCGACACATGCACATTAATGTACGCGACGCTTGTGTGGTGACGAGTTCCATATGACATCATATATGTGTTGGGCGTTGTGGGTGCGTGACTCCACCAACTTTTTTTCATGTTTAAAATGATAATATATTTTTACTTGTAGTAAACTTATATTACTTTTAAATCCACTTTCGTGAAGTCGCGTAGGATGCGTGCTGCATGTGCACGTGGTCCGCGGATCCCATGTGACCTGAAAAAAAAAGATTTGATTAGTTCATAACATTTCCCATTGTAACTATTGAAGGACCCCACCCATTTCAATCATTCTTCTTTGAGCTTCTTTGGACAGACAGCTCTGTGCTTGGAAGGACCCTATTTGCATAATTTTTTGAGGTGTTTTTGAAAACCAAGAGAACATGGCTTTAGGAAAGTAGCCATAGGAGGAGTCAGAACATTCTTCGGAGGAAGAATGTTTACGGGAAGCTCCACGTCCTCAAAGGCCTGTGTCCGTGGTGTGGAAGTTCTTTACTTTTCCGGAAGGGCAGAAAAGGTCAATGCCATAAAAGTCACCTGCCGGATCTGTGAGAGAGTCTTGTCGAGAGGTAGTGGCGAAAAAAAATATTCTTGTGGTACTGCCTCAATGTACAAACACCTTAAGACTCTCCATCAGGTTAATCTGGCTCAGGAGGAGTGTAAGAAACCCTCTACCTGCAGTTCCTGGAACCTCTGGAACTTTCTACAAGTGCATCACCACCGGTCATATGTCCTGAATTTGCTTTTCTAAAACATCACTGCGTGAAGTGCAACAAACTCATTTCTTTTGGAGAGCAGTCTGTGGAAGCAGTTTGTGCTGCGCAACGTAACCATTGTTGCTAGTTTTTTGTTTGTTTTGTTTTTTGGGAATGACACAAAGTTCCTAAAGTTTCCTGTTTTTTTCATTCTTTTTTCACTTTTTTTAACAAAAAAACACCCAAAAAATTACAGAATTGTTCTGAAAAACACATAAAAATATACAAAAAATAGTTATTTTCAGAACTAACTTCTCTGGTTAAAGAAAGAACTACATTTGTATGATAATGTGTGAAAGTTTGGTTGAATGTTTGTGTAGAGCATAATTGACTGAAAGAATGTATTAGTAGTGTATGGTGAAGGTATAAGTGCAGAACTATAAGGAAGTGCTGCAGCGTGACACTGTAGGGTCTTTAGCTGCACTGTCCTTTGGTATTTCCGAAGCAAAGGGATGCGACATATGTACATAATTGTATTGCAACTCTATGCTTCCCTCTGCACTGCTGCACAAAGTGCAGACATACAGTGACACAGGCATCCTTGCACCATGGTGCAATCATGTCTGTGTTGTGGAGAGATTGTTTTTGTGCAGAAAGTGACACCTTCCTGCACAAAAACAATCAGGGAAGGCATTTTTCTCTTTCAATGTATGCTGTGCAATGCAGCATACATTGAAAGAGAACAAATGAGAAATGAAATCAATTCTCCTTGTGCCTTGCTACACCAATTTGAGGATGGTGCCCTATTCACACACATCTCCAGAATTATGATTTCTGATAAATCTGGAGATGTGTATTGTTCTATGAGTGTTGTGTGCAAACACCCACAGCAACACCTATGGAACGCCCCTTCAACGCAATGTGGTTTGTATGATGAGGTTGTATTTACATGGAGAAGTTACTAACTGAGTATTTAAAAGAGTGTATCAATTTTATGTAGATGATTAGAAGTTTGCATACATACTGCACAACATATTGGACCTCTACTAGTTTTTCTGTTTAGGCCATTTCTTTTATACTTAACTAGTTAATAAAATAATGTCATTGTTCTAAAGAGAATACATGCTTCCAGCAAGCACCCCTGTGCTGCGTTGCAGACAGGTAGTCTAGGTTGTGCCCCTTTTTACATCTCTCTGCAACGCAGTTCTGGTGCTTACTGGACATACTTAGTGGGCTAGTTGGACTGTAAGAACCCTCAGAATTCAAGGTGACTTAATCTCCCAACATAAAAAGGTTATAGGGCGTGTTTACACAGTGGTGAAGAGAGGGGATGGGGCCTGATGTGACATGTGCAAACACACACTGTGGTGTGTTTTAAGTTGAGGTATTAAGTCTCCTGTAATCATGAAAGTCCCTGGGTCCTACTAGCCCACCATGTCTCTCTATTAAATATCATAGAACTGCGTTGCAGAGAGGTGGTCCGAGGCCATGCCCCATTTTACACCTCTCTGTAATGCAACTCTATGGCACTTAGTACACATACCTGGTGGCTTAGTTGGCCGCCAGGGACCCTCAGGATTCAAGGGGACTTAACCCCTAACTTAAAACACCCACAGAGCATGTTTGCACACATGTCAACTCAGTCTTCACCAGTGTGCAAACGTAGCTCATTGTGCGTTTTAATACTTAGTTAATCTTACTTTGACAGTAGTAGATATGAAAAAATGATAAACATTTCTTTCAGTTGTTTTTTATAATTTACATTTCTGAAAATGTCATATTTTAGAATTAGGATCTGTGAAAGAGAAGAAAAAATACAGTTATAATATATAATATTACTTTTTTACAACACAACTTCATTTTAACATTATATAAATTATTTTGTTTGCCTTTTTTGCTGTTCACAGAATATATTGAATTTCACTACAAACAGTGATTCAATGTTACTCATCACATAACAGCGTGCAAAAAAACAATCAATAACATTGTTTAAAAAAACAAATCTGTGTCAAAAATATTTTTAATATACTCAACTATTTCTAAACATTCCATACAAACTACATCCTCAATAACATACCATATAATACAAATCACACATATATAAAATGCTTCCTTCTAAGGGATTTTCTTACATAAATATGAAAGAACTCAAATAATAATTCATTGAACAATTCTTTTGAATTTCTATACACTGTAAATTCAAATGTATACCTTTCCTCTAGGCCAAATGGTATTCCTGAAATCCTTTATACTGAAATTGTTCAATAGTAATTATATTAATACATTTTAATACATTCCGCAAAGGCCGAATTATGTTTGTAAATATTAGGTAGGAATGTGGTAATTCAGTAGGCAAACAATGTCTAAAAACCAATTGAGCATCATTACAATATGTCCATCCTTTATTGCATTTTAAATTAACAGTGTAATGTCCAGATGTGGTAGAAGGACCATCATGGAAAATAATTGCTACTGCTACAAAAGTTCTTCCTGATATTGATACTTGACTACAAAATGTTTAATTAAAGTTTCCAATTTTCTTCCATCGGCTGTACAACGTTGTATCATTAAAATTATATATTGTCCATATCTTTGTATAAATAATGTTGGTAACATTTCTGATTTGCATTGGCTACACTGATTTGCTGCTTTAACTAGTTTGTTTAAATACACTGTTTTACATTCTGGTAATGTCAAATATACAAATCCTTCAGTATCTATGTTAGTGTTACATGTAAACATACAATTTTCACATTGATGTTCCCATTTATAACAAAGTCCGAACAAAATTTCTATTTCTAGTCCTTCATTTTCCAATACTGCAAGCATATACATTAGAAATTCGTGAGCATCTTGTTGAATATTCTGTGTAAATTGTGTGGAACCAGAAAATATACCCAAAAGATTACGAATATCAGAAACAGTTTGGATTTTCCTTTTATTAGTTCTCAATTTTTCATAAATAGAATGCAACAAGGAACAAAATCTTTTTTCACGGTGCTCCATAATTTGCTGTTGCAAACTTTTTAGAAAAACAACATTGACCACTACATTAGCATAGCAGTTGATACCTGAACTATTTTCTAACTAATATCCAACAATCTCTTCAATAGTGTCCTTTTTCTTTTTGCTTGCAATCTCAACATTATCTTGATTTTTTTCCTTCTATATAACTTCACTACAGGTATTCTCATATCTTCTTTTTCAACCTACAACACGCTTTTCAAATACAGGATATTCACCTAAATTGGGAGCACATGCTCTTCTTGACCGATTATACTCTTTTACACAGTTTGCTTCTGCACTAATCTTTCACTCATCAAAATCAATCAAATACAATCCAGATAAAGTTCTGACTCGGGACAAAGCAACATAAGCCATACCCTCTTTAAATACGGTACCTCCAATGTTCACCGAAGCACTGTCTACACTTAAACCTTGAGATTTATGAATAATCACTGCATATGCCAGAGAAAGAGGAAACTTTTTTCTACAAACATATAAATCTTTAACAAGCAAAAAACGAACTGAACAACAACCAATTTGTTTTACTTCTTTAATTTGATCAAATTTGATTTTTAAAAATTAAATTCCATCTCTCTATTTTGATCATTAACAAAATCAACAAATTTACGCATTGCTCCATTTACTAAACCTTTTTCCACATCCAAATTACATCGTAAAATGACCCGACAATTTACACATATATATAAATTCTTTTCTAAACCAGCAGTTTTAGATATAGATTTTTCTAAAGAATCGAATTTTGTTTTTAATTTTTCCATCAAAATAATAGTGATTCCTACATGCTCTATTTTATCAATGGCTTCCATTTTTATTGTTTCTTCATTTTCTAGCTTCAAAAGTTGTTCTTGCAAATAGAACACTCACACAGTGTTGGCATTAAGCAGATTATAGATTTATTTTCTGCAATTTTCATATATAATTTTTTCAGGATCTATATTTTCATTTGGAAACAAATTTGTAAGTAGTTGAGTTTGCAAAACTTGTTTGCCATGTTCTGTTAGTACTCCAATTCTTATATCTTGAAGAATAGTTCCATAATCAACATCATTTGCTTGTTGCATATTTGTAATGAGTTCTTTGTAGTCAAAATATGACCAAATGTTAACATTTCCAATACTTCCAAAATACTTTCTGGTGTCTTCATGCACAAGTGTTTTAAATACTGGTTGTCCTATTACAGGAGTAAGTTGCAGTAGATCTCCAAAAACTATGACATGTTTTCCTCCAAAGAAGACATTGTACTCTGTTTTAAGAATTAGCTGTATTCTTAAATGCACAAAAGCAAGCATTAAGTTTGAGACTATGCTTACCTCATCAATAATTAGAATTTTCATTTTCTTTAGCACTCTTGAAACTTCATAACATGCTTCTCCAGATAGCTTGTGATATTCCAATTTGTTTTCATGCTCTACAGGTAGCTTAAGTAAACAATGTAATGTAATTCCTTTAATGTTATGTGCTGCCAACCCAGTTGGAGCAGTTATAATTCAAGACAAATGTGAGTCAGTTGTTTTCTGTAGATAACCGGTCAAATCTTTAATTAAGAAACGTTTTCCTGTTCCAGCTTGACCACTGACATACATTCGGATAGGTTGAAATGAAGAGCATGTGCATTCTTTCTTTTCATGAAGAAATCCATGGTCAATTTGTTGTCTCACTTGCTGATATATTTCTTTCTGTTCAACATTTAGTTGTTCTTCCAAGTTTCCAAAGTCCATAATATCTTCTTGAGCTTGACGCATTGCTGTTTCCACTTCATTCATAGCGATTGCCGCTTCATTTTCATTAATTGGTTGTCCTAGTGGATCTTTACACAGTGGAGCAGAACTTTGACTCTCTTGAGAACTGTCTCTAGCAATCTCAGCTGCAATTGTAGTTTCTTGATCAATTTCTTCATTCAACATGTACAGATAATTTGCAAAAACTGTACATTTTATGGTAGCTTTACAAGCATTGAAGGAATCTTCATAGCTCTGAAAATCTCCAAGTAAGTCCAATTCTGTACGTCACTGTTTGAAGAGTTGCAAAAGTGGTAAAAAGTAAAATTCCATTTTATCTTGAGTATCACAACTCAGTTTTCTGTGATTAATCAAATTTCCTTTCCTTTGTTTCACCAAACATCCTTCAGAAACAAATACTGCATATTTTCCATCATTTATGTTGTCTGTAGAATTCTGTTTAAATGTGTAATGTTGTAGCACTTCATAAAGACATATGTTCTCAAGATGATGACTTCTATTTAGATAATATGTATCCAACATGTTTGTTTTGACAATATCTGTAGTTTCCGGATCTTGTTCTGCTAAATATTCGATTTCATGTACAGATTTAAGTACTCTATTTGGCATTGCAGCAAACCCTAGACTCACCCAAATGATTCTTCTAGATTTTGAGTATAAACTTGCTGATGATAACCGATCTAAGCATTCATACGCTCCAATTTCTCGATGGGCTAATAGCTTCTAACAGAAACTGTATAATTTATTACTAAGACTCTTCTTGTGAGAAATTTCTTCCCACATTTCTTTTAACTCCGTCTTTTTTGATTTTGTTATATAAGTTGTCACATACTGGGCAACAGCAATGGAATCATCCGCAACATACTGGATATCCATATTACCATTCCACATTGGGAGAATAACTGGATTATAACCATTGATGTATTTTGATTCTTCACTTCTTCTTAAATTGTATGTATTTTTGGGAGATTTTTGAGTGATAGTATGTCTCACAGCTGACATAAAACTGTTGACGCTTCCCTTGGCTATTACAGGACATGGAAATTCAAAACGACATTTGGTATGATACTTTTCCTTAGACTTGTACTTTCGTTGACAGTATTTTCCACATCAATGACTTTGGAATCGTAAGACTTGTTGCCATAAAGTCTTTTCATCTGTTCTTTTTGATATAGCACATGTCGCATATTCAATAAAAGACAAAACAGTGTCATCCGAATCAGTTCCAAATGTAGGTGCATCTTTGATCCATAACAGCATATGTATATGAGGAACACCTCTAGCTTGATACTCCTTTCCCCCAAAAAAAGTACAACTTCTCCAAGAGTAGGATTCTTTTTATTGCAGATAAAAGACACCATAGCTTCAAACCTATGGTTGAAATATCTGCGTACATTAAGAGGATCCAAAGAACACAATTCTCCAAGTGTCTTATATACAATATTTTTAAGATTTGAATTTGCCTCTCGAAGAAATTCAAGTAAATCATCCCAAGCATTATCAGCACAGCTTAGGGTAAGAAACCACATAGTTCCTAAGTTCCTTAGCATACATTTAAGTTTTCCATGACGATGATCATTAGTACCAAGCTGACATGCCATCAAATTAATCAGCTGAGATTCTAAATGATCGTCTCTCTGATGTACTTTATCCATAAATTCATTTGCTGAAATATTTTGAAGATTTACTCCAGTTTTCAATATGTGGTTGACTGCACATGAAAGTCCAGACAATTCACTCGCAAACAAAAGATGAAATATATCTTGCCTACATTGTCAAAATCTTGGATCTTCTGCATATAATCTTGTTGTCCGATATTTATATGCAGGAATCTGCACAGATCATTCATCATATCATCCACTTTTTCCAGTTGGAAACAGCTGTGGAAAACAACAATCTTCCAAACTTTTCTCCCATACACTTTTTTCATTTGGAAAAATTCAATAGTATTCCCCATCCTTCTTTCGAATGAAGTGGATGTACACAATAATGTTAATAGATTTCTTCACTTTTGGACATTTCCACTTTTTCAATTTGACCACTTGACGTTTCAGTATCATCTCCTAAAAGTATTTCTTCTTCTTCCACATACACATTTTTATAGTAATCATTGTTGTTTACCAAATCTAATGTTATTATTATTATTATTATTATTATTAATAGCATTTGTTAAGCGCATGGTTGCACAAAGAACAGTGCGTCCGCGCGCTGAAGATCCCAGTAATCCTCAATCAGCAAACTAAAAGAGGGACAACACAAGGCCCTGCAGAAAAAACTAAACTAATTAACTTGGGGAAAAGAAAGGTTTTCAGCCTCTGTCTGAACCTAGCTTCAGATGGTTCCATCCTCCAGTCGATGGGCAGGTCATTCCAGTCCTTACTGGCCAAAAATCTAAACATCTAAATGTTGCCTTTTGCACTTTCCTAACATCCACTAATTCTTGCCAGATTTTCTTACTCTTAGTACAAACATCATCAACTAGAACAACTAGTGGTTCACTTCCTACATTCCAATACTTTCACTATTGTTCTTTAAATTTAGAGGTAAATATACAATTCTTCCTTTTAAACCGCTCTGTAAATCTGTAGGAGGCAATTTACCTGTTTTAAGCTCCATTCCAACAATAGCTTAAAATGGGTGCACGCATTGAATCAGAATAGACTCATACGTATTTAAATCTATCAGTTCTGGAGGACTAGTTACCAATTCTAGAATATTATGGACAGCTCTAGCGGGCATTTTATTCTCGTCTAATTTGTTATAACAATATTTACAAATACGCTGATCAGAACCCAAATCAAAACAATTCTCTACCAACAAATAAGTTGCAAATTCCTTCCACTTATCAACAGTCCTAGTCTGATTTTTATAGTGAGTTCGCCGGCGAAAAAACAAGAATAATTTGGCCTTTCACCTGAAATCACCTTAAATTTTGTATTTGTTCTTCCAAATTTTTTGTACTAGTCTGTTCCACATTCTCTTCAACATTTTCTTCTATTAATGTGTCAGTTTCTGCACTCTCTTGTGCAGGACCAAAGTAACAAACCTCAATTTCATCACAAACCTACTTCACATCTGATATTGACCCAAGCAAAAGAGCACTGTTCAACTCATTTAACATTGGTGCTGGGCTTTTTGCGTAATACAATCTTCTGACTAACTTCCGCATTTGAGAATTATGTACTGCTAACATCCTGAAATGATGAAAAACACTTTGACATACTTTTCCAGAAAGACAAGCCAGAGAATGACCTTGCAAACCAGTATTTTTCTCACTCTGCAAGGATCCAGTCCTTGCAACATCTTAATTTTTTGTTTACCACTTTTTTTACTATATTCTCGTAAGAAATTGCGTAAAATAGCAATAGATTCCTGTTGTATACTACAAATACTACTGCAATCCCAAGTATACACTGGGGCTTTAGGACGTCTCCCTAAAACTTCATCAGCTATCACTTCTTCTACATTTCTGGGAACCATCGTCTCTTTCTCAATTGGACAACCATTTTTAACCTCATAAGCTCGACCATTGGTATCAACTACATGCAATAAATTATTAGTGTGAAAATAACTCTCTTCATTAAAGAAAGGCTCTGAACTTCAACTGTGTTTCCATTCACCCAAAAAAATCACAAAAATTAGTTCTGTTAATTACTCTTTTCTTCTTACTTTTGGCCTCCATAAAATGGATTATCTAGTGATCGGATTCTGTTTAAAACTAAAATGAATAATTTCCTTTTTAATTCAAAAGCCTTTTGAACAATAAATTCAAATAATGCTCTTTTTTTAAATATTTTTTCACGTCTTTCAACAAATTAAAAACAACTCTTTATAAAAAATATTTTTTCTGATTTCTTTATACTGATTTTGTCTTCTTTTACCATACATTGTGTCTTTTGAATGTAATTTCAAATGTTTTCCTTTGTTTTTATTCATATTCTTTTTTCTGGTCAAAGCATTCTTTGTACTTTGCACAATCTGCACACTGAATCTAGGCTTTGAAAGTTTTTTAATAAATTCTTTTGTTCTCTTACCGGAAGACTTATTGTTTTCCCCACATGTTGTTGGTCATCCAATATTTGGTGTTGAATTTTCTTTGAATAATAGTCCTTTTTCTGTCCTTTTCTCTTTTCTGTTTTTTTAGGCATGATAAGTTTATTTTAATGATGATAAACAATAGCTGTAAAAAAGAAATGTATATACATTTATTTTAATAAATCCATAAATTATACTTTTCTATTACTAAACAAATACATTGTATATAAAAACCATTTAAGCACTTTCTTTTGTAATCACTAATTGAAATTGTAATTGAAGGTGTGAAAGACAAGTGTGTAGGTTGTTAGAGGACTAAATGCGTGGTGGACAGGGTTTGTGCCAGTGCATGTGTTAAGGCCTGGGACATTGAATGAGTACTTGGGTACTGACTGAATAATTAGAGTACTGCAAGGAGAGTGCATGGGTGAATTTATAAGTTTTAGCGTAGTGTTCGGATTAGTATATGGTGCTGGATAGCTGACCGAAGAAGTGCATGGGGAGTGACAGGGTGATTGCTGGAGTGTATAGATACTGCCTGGGTAATTCAAGGTGTGAAAGAGAAGTGTGTAGTTGGTTAGAATACTGCATGCATAGTGGTCAGGCGTTTGCAGCAGTGCATGTGTTAAGGCCTAGGTTATTACGTAAGTACTTCGGTAGTGACTGAATGATTAGAGTACTGCAAGGAGAGTGCGTAGGTGCATTTATAATTGTTTGAGTTTTGGCGCAGTATTTGGATTAGTACATGCTGCTGGATGGCTGACTGGAGGAGTGCATGGGGAGTGACAGGGTGATTGCTGGAGTGTATGGGTACTGCCTGGATAACTGAAGGTGTGAAACACAAGTGTGTAGGTGGTTAAAGGACTGCATGAATAGAGAACAGGAGTTTGCAACAGTGCATGTGCTAAGGCCTGGGACATTGAATGAGTGCTTGGGTACTGACTGAATGATTAGAGTACAGCAAGGAGAGTGCATGGGTGAATTTATAAGTGGTTGGGTTTTGGCACAGTGAATAGATTAGTACATGGTGCTTGATGGCTGACTGGAGGACTGCATGGGGAGTGACAGGGTGATTGCTGAAATGTATAGGTAATACCTGAGCAATTGAAGGTATGAAAGACAAGTGTATAGGTAGTTAGAAGACTGCATGCGTATTGGAGAGGGGTTTGTAGCAGTCCATGTGTTAAGGCCTGGGTCACTGCATGAGTACTTGGGTATTGACTGAATGATTAGAGTGCTGCAGGGAGGATGCCTAGATGAATGTATACGTGGTTGAGTTTTGGCGCAGTGAATGGATTAGTACATGGTGCTGGATGGCTGATTGGAGAAGTGCAATTACAAAGACTCACTAGTCTGGAAGGGGTTATGTGGCTGCATACATTCTACACATTTCACTACAGCACTGCTGGTGTGAATGCCTGAATCATTCTGCAAATCCATAAGCAGTGACTTAGTTCTAATACTACTGAAACCTGACAACAGGATAGGTTTTTAAGCAGTTATGTGTCAGCAAAGACATGAAGTAACCACATGCTTCTGTCACAATGGTTGCACAAGTGGACACAGACCCATAGTGTGATTCTAGATAAGCAAGACTATTCCCTGGACTTTAACAGGAGAGACTCAGTAGTCTGGAAGGGGTTAGGTGACTGTATATATTCTACACATTTCACTACAGCACTGCTCGTATGCCTGACTCATCTGCGAATGCGTAAGCAATGACTGGGTTCTAATACTACTGAAACTTGACAACAGGTTAGGTTGTTATGCAGTTATGTGTCAGCAAAGACATGAAGTAACCACATGCTTCTGTCACAATGGTTGCACAAGTGGACACAGACTCACAGTGTGATTATAGACAAACAAGACTATTCCCTGGACTTTAACAGAAAATACTATCTAATTTCACTACAGCACTTCTAATGTGATTGCCTAACTCATTCTGCAAATGCATAAGCAATCACTGTGTTCTAATACTACTGAAATTTGACAACAGGATAGGTTTTTAAGCAGCTATGTGTCTGCAAAGACATGAAGTAACCACATGCTTCTATCACAATGGTTGCACAAGTGAACACAGACTCGCAGTGTGAGTCTAGACAAGCAAGACTATTCCCTGGACTTTAGTAGAAAAGACTCACTAGTCTGGAAGGGGTTACTGCATACATTTTACACATTTCACTAGAGCACTTCTAAAGTGAATGCCTGACTCATTCTGTGAATGCATAAGCAATGTCTGGGTTCTAATACTACTGAAACTTTGCAACAGGATTGGTTTTTAAGCAGTTATGTGTCAGCAAATACTTGAAGTAACAACATGCTTCTGTCACAATGGTTGCACAAGTGGACAGACTCACAATGTGATTCTAGACAAGCAAGACTATTCCCTGGACTTTAGTAGAACCGACTCACTAGTCTGGAAGGGGTTAGGTGACTGCATACATTCTACACATTTCACTACAGCACTGCTAGTGTGAATGCATGGCTCATTCTACGAATGCCTAAACAATGACTGGGTTCTAATACTACTGAAACTTGACAACAGGCCAGGTTTTTAAGCAGTTATGTGCCAGCAAAGACATGAGACACCCACATGCTTCTGTCACAATGGTTGCACGAGTGCACACAGACTCACAGTTAGGGGTGAGCGGAATATATGGAATCAAGTTACGCAAATCTGCGCGAAACAGTAAAAAATCTCTGCAAACACGCAGAAATTCCTCGAACGTGCAGAATTGCTTGTTCGCGATGCTTTTTTCCTGTTTGCAATTGCTGTTTGCGTGCTTGGGGTGAAATATCTAGCGAACAAGAATTTTCAGAACGCGAACAAGCGTAGTCCCAGAACGAAGAATTTTGGGCAATTTCGCATTCTCTGCGGAACGCAAAATTACCCAAATTCCGCAAAATCTGCGAGGGGAACTGAATTTGCCGCCCAGGCCTACTCACAGTGTGATTCTAGACAAGCAAGACTATTCCCTGGACTTTAGCAGGAGAAACACATTAGTCTAATTAAAGACAAAGGCACCACATACAACACCTCACAAATTAATAACTCACCTTTCAAATTGATTTGTAGATTAAGAAATATCTGAATCACACACCAGCTTTTCTTATGCACACAATGTCTGTAGTGCGCTGCTCTTAGCAAAACCAAAAAATGGCACACTTTCCCTCTCATTCTGCACACATATACATGTAAATATCAAATCACACTGCTTCCCACATTAATTAAAAAGCTAACACGCATTTCTAGTGGTTACACATTTCAACCCTTTCCAATTGACATAACTTTGAACCCTAACCCATTCTGCTTAATGCCTGTTACCATAGTAACAGTTCATGGAACACTCAACTGAACACACAGGTCACAAGTTCAGCACACAATGTTGCAAATTCAAACAGGAAGTGTGCTTGACTTTTCAAAATATCAGCCTATCCTATGTAATGTTCCTTTCAAACAGTTTTTACTAACCAATAAGAAACATGCTTTTAAAACACAGAAACATGCACCATATTTTTCAGTCTATAATGTTCTCAAACAGCCAATCATTTTCTCTTCTTTTTTTAAACCTGTATCTTATCCACCATTTTAGAAAAATCTTACTTTTCAAACTGCCCATTTCACATACAGACATCTTCTGAGTGCATCCAGACCTCCCTTCTAGATGCTTAGAGTGTGGATTGTGGGACACAGCTATATTACCTGGAGCAAATAGTATGCTGAAAGCAGAGGTATTGACAAAGATCTAGCTTTGCCAAATGTAGACATTAAATGGATTGGACAGAGAGGATTAAAGTGGCACCAATTGATGCCATTGGTTAAATCCTTTTTGCATCTCCAACACCCTGATCTCATAATTGTGCACTGTGGTGGCAAATACATAGGCACTTTGACTGGGGTAGGTCTGGAAATGCTAATGAAGGATACCTTTGGAGAATTGATGTCACTTTTCCCCAAACTGCCTTTGTCTATTCTAACATATGCCAAAGACAGAAATGGAACTGGTCAAATCAATTTTGACAACATATTGAGAAAGCTAGGAAACATGTCAATAAAGCTGTTTCTGCTTTTCTCAGAGATTATAGGATGGAGTCCATTTACAACAACAATCTGCGTTTTAATATGGATGGCATCTATAGGAGAGATGGTGTACATTTTACAGATGAGGGTAACAGAGTCTTCCTCAACAACTTTAGACTCTGCATTGGTACTTACTTTTAGGTACCAAAATCTCCCAATAAACACAAGGGCTCTTTTTAGAGCCACCCAAAATCTAAACACATAAGCTTGATGTATATTTAAAAAATATTACTTTTTTTTGTTTGGAGTCGCACACCCAGCGCTTTCACACCAGGAGGCCGTGCTGGGAGTCGTGCACCCATTGAGTTCACACCAGGGGGGCGGCACTGGGAGTCATGCACCCAACGCATTCACACCAGGTAGCCGCGCTCAGCGCAGCGCTGGAATCGCAACTCCAACTTTTTCTGTATTTTTTTTTAGCTCCTACTACTAATTTATTATTCTCCCCGGGGACCCAAAATCCCGGGGTTATATACAACATTGTTGACCGTGGGGCAGCCCCAATGCCCCCACGGTCCCACCGGCTTCCCTGGTCCTTTGGGAGCCGGCATTACTTTTCCACATGATGAGCTGCTAACATGCAGCTCCCCATGTGGAAAAGCAATCTGGTTTGCATTTTGAAAGGGAGACCAGGTTTCCCTGCTCTCTCTTTCAAAATCCAAACCAGGTTTGCTAAGGCAAGGCGGGAGCCACGAGGCTCCCGCCCTGCCATAGCAAACAGAATCGTCCCGGGGTTGGCACCCCGAGACACTGCAGAAGCCGGCCCTAGGGGGTGGAGGTCCCCACGGCCATCATTGGCTCCAGGAGGGGGGACCGCGTGGCTCCTCTCCCACTTAATGCAAAGCCCCAATCCCGGGGTTCCGTAACGGACCCCCTATTTTTAATATTTAGTGCCCCGGGGAAGTGGCAGGCCCAAGGGCATGTGGGGGGGCTCGAGCCCCCCACACAGGTTACATTTTTTGGGGGGTGGCCATCTCCGGGGCTGTGGGGGGCAGTGTGCCCCCCTCAATAATAATTATTTAGAGCCGCTGGTGGTGGCGGTTCCCAGGGCTTGGGGGCCTTAGAGACCCCCCAACTTTAAACTATCAAGCCCCTGGGGTGGCGGTCCCTGGGGCTGCAGGGGGAGCCGTGTGCCCCCCACAAATATTCATGCTTTGCCCCCAGGGGTGGCAATCCCTGCGGCCCACTTTTTTTTCATATACCCTCGGGACCAGGCCAACCCGGGGACTTTAATTAAATGAAGCGTGGGAGCCCGTGCTTTGTTTTTTTCATTTTCAAGCCTGGATCCGCACACCCTGCGCGCATCATGGCGTTTAAAAAGAAAATGCTTTTTTTAACCCCTAGAAGTCCTTCTAGGACCCCCTAAGCAGACCTGCGGCGTCAGGGTGTTTCAACCCTGCCCCCTCTTCTACTTTTCCACATTCATTTTACTGCCATCTTGTGCCTCGCTTCTACTAAGGCACAAGATGGCTGCCAACAGTTCCTGGTTTAGAGTGTTCACAGCCCATTAGAATGCAGCTCGTGATCGGCAGGGTGCGCGGATCCTAATCTGTAGGGTGCGCGGATCCTAATCTGTAGGGTGTGTGGATCGTCCGTGGCCATTTATATCGAAACTTTTTTAATGACCATTTTCTCAACAACTACTGAATGGATTTACAATTTTTAACAAAAAGGGTTCTTTCTGAACCAAGAACTACATTTTTCAAACTTTTATTAAGGCTATTAACAACAACAGCCTCAACTTACCATGATGCCATTTATACATTGAGAAAGATAAACTGGAGACTATTATTCTCCATAGAAAAAAACGGCAAGCAACTCGACTCTCCAGGTCACTTAATTAAGAGTACCCCCTATGGGGAATTCCTAAAACTTTGCAGATTGCGTAACACGGATGAAACATTTGAGAGCTGCGAGGGAGAGAGCAGCAGCAGGTTTAGAACTAGAGGATATAATAACACCACCATTACACAAGCCCTAGTGAAAGTAAGAACACAGGCCCGCACAGGCCAGCACAGATTTGCTGAACTATCAAGAGATTTCAGGAATAGATTTACTGATACCACAAGAGAAAGTTAAAGAAAAAGATGAAGAAATAGAAAACAATGAAGAAATTAGATTGATAACTACATATAGCATCAAACAGAAGGCTCTAAGAGGCAACGTAAACAAATTGTCGGAGTACATACAGCACAAATACTGGAAACAAACACTTTGAACAAGAGAAAGTAGATTTCAAATACTTCATTCCAAATATTTTAGCGAGAAGCAAGTACAGCGAACGCGTTTCACCCGTGGCGGACTTCTTCAGGGCATCCAAGGCGAAGAGATACTTCTACGAAAAATGCAACTTCTAATGCTGTAACTGTTGCACTAATAGACTGGCAGCTCTCTGTGTATATTAGGAAAAGTCCTTAATTTGATCCAATCCTGGTAAGAGCACATTTTGTTTAGTTCTTCCTTGAATGATAGACATCGCAAGAGTGCTGCCAAAGTGCAAGATTTCTAGTGAAGAGCCTAATTTGGCTGTCAGTTCCAATCAGCACATAGTCGCCAGTGCATCGATTTTGATGGTTCTGTACAAAAGTCACCCTTCAAGGGCCCGGGACTGGTTTGCACCACTTGCCAGGGCAGTACTCACTGATGGCAGGGTCCATGTGGTGTTGCAGGGAACTTTAAGATGAGTTTATATGTTGCAAGGCACTAGCTATGTCGGAGAACCACACCTCTGGATAGCCGAGGGTGACCACACCCCCTGTGGTAATGGCGACGTACCTTTGTACACCTGGCGTGTTCCGACAACAGCATTTGTAGTCAACGCGGACAACCGCATTTGTGAGCATTGCGGACATTTGGACATCGGGTGAAAAGCGCTGTGAAGCCATGAAGTCATCAAGGGAAGTACGGGAGTGCTTGCTTCGCATCATCTCCTCTGAAAGGCTCGAAAGCGGAGGAGCGATTTCGGACGGCGTGTTGGATCTCAGGCGCTGCTGAGGAGGTTTGGAGAGGAGACGTGCAGAGAAGGGAGAGAGAGGTGAGGAGGGGTAAGAGAGGTGAGGAGTGGTGAGGAGAGGCAGTGTGGGTTAAGGACTTGAATTTAAGTAAGGAGATATAACGGATATACAACGGATTAAGCTGCACCATTAGGACATTTTTTTTTTTTTTTTTTTTGGACTGGAGCAGCATTTTTTTGATCACTTGCCTTTAGTACCTCCTTATATTGATATCCTTTGGCTGAGGTGGACATGGGGAGGCACAATAGACTGAACCAGCCAGCGCACAGAGTGGAGACTGCCACCGGCCTAAAAGCAAAAACTCGCTTGGCTCTGGCACAGAATAAAAATACGTCTGTGGGAGTAGGCAAAGCTGGATTGTTAGGGAATCGTCCGGAACTAAACTCCAGCTTTGAGAGCTCAGAAGAAGAGCCAGTCCCGGAAACTACAGTAGAGCCTTCTGGGACACTCCAGGGAGCTAGACCCTCCCCAGCAGTATCTGTGAGTGGTCCAGGTGGTTTGCCTAGCGAGGCAGGGTCACCTAAAAGTGGCAAAACTGGTAAAAAATCTGGAAAAGAGTATGAAGAAGTTTCTCCATTTTGTTAAAAAATCAGCGCCACCTATCCCCACCCAGCCTAATTCATCGCAGAATGAGGTTTTAGATCATGCCTGCCCACGCCAGCTTCCATTGTGCATAAGCTCTTCGTCATCACCTGGTAATTCAGCGGAGATTCCTGCTCTCTCACCCATCCAAAATCCTCTAGCTTCTCCCTCAACCTCTCTGTTTCAAGAATTTAAATTAAATCAGCCAATCGCGGTCCTGCCGCCTGGTTCAGATTCTGTACTACAGCCATCTGCTCAGCCATCAGATCAGTCAACTCAGACAGACAAAGAACAAATTCCTAGTGGGAGCAGCCCGACACCTTCCCTGGGGGCACAGGGCCAGCAAAAACAGCAAGTGTCAGCCTCAGAGCCGGATATAGAATCTCTTAATGTCCTAATAGAGGATCCAGCAGTCACTGTTACTACTAAACAGTTGGAAATTAAAACACTGGTCAACCTTATTCTTGAGTAGATTAGAAACATGAAGAGATCGCACGAGAATGAGATCCAGATATGTTTGCAGCTGCAGCCCGGAGGCGAAACAAATTTGTCAAACTGCTTTTCTTGTTTAAGGCACTAGGCGCACAGGCATTAATTGTCCAACAGTCTATATTACGTGTCTTTGTCAAAGGGAAGTTCCATATGTTTACTAATATAGAGGATGCGCAGGAGCTTCTCAAGGACCCGAAGAGCGGTAACAGTTACAATGAGCGCACAGCAGTTATAGGTATGTATCCAACAAACAAAGTCAGTATGGTGCTCCAAGAAGGGAAGAGCCAGTTACCATGACTCAACAGCTAAGCCAACATGTGGTTCAGTTTCACAATATGAAAAAGTCCTTTCTGAGCACTCAAATATCAGTAAATAACAGTCTTCCAGTTTTGGTTTTCGTTCTTGTTTCCTTATTCAGTTTATTATTTCAAAATAAATAGATATTATCCACTTATTAAATAATTAGTTATTAATGATTTCGTTATGCCATAATAGTTGGCAAAAATCATCATCTAGAGTAAAATGACAATTATCCAAGTTAGTTAAAGTGATCCTCATACTATGACATATCCATGTCAATATTGCCTCAGATTTCGCGAGCATAGGGAGAACACGTTTATATTTTAGCTTATGTCTCTGCAAAGTATCTAATATGTGATGAGGCACGGAGAAGAGGGGTCCGGCGTAGATAAGATGATGTAAGAGGAGAGCAGGGGAAAAAATATAGACAAGAAATTAATCTGGTCACTTATATCTCAAATTCAACATACCTTTTGTATGATTAATACAATAAATCGTGAATATCATAAACAAGAAGTATACAGTTGTTTACATTCATAATAAAGTAATGTGTCATTGTATCTCACAATTTTCAGTTCAGCAAGGTTACTCACTCATTCCTGGCCAAGATAAAATTCAAATTCATGGTCAATATTTAGTCCATGTTCTACTGCTTTTAACTTCATAAGCCACATTACTTCTTTCCTCCTTAGCTGTAGTAATCTATTACCCCCTCTGGGGTCTCTTCTGATGTGTTCAATTCCATGAAAACTAAACACATGTTTGTCCTTTTCATTGTAGTTTCTTACCAAATGAGAAGAAATGGGGTAACGTGTATCGCCATTCTTAAGTGCTCTAAAATGTTCGGTCATTCTATCTTTCAGTCTTCTGATGGTGCTCCCCACATAAATCGATTTACATGTACAAACTATCACATATACTACATACGTAGTATCACAGCTAATGTACATATTAATAGTGTGATCACTAGTATTATTATAATTGAATGAAGTTACTTTGGATTTGGCCCATCTACAGGAGCTGCATCTCCCACATTTGTGGAATCCATTAAGTCTTTTAGACAGCCAGTCTCTATTAACTTCTTGTCTGGGGTAGCTTGGGCTGATCAAATTGGATAAAGTAAGGCCTTTTCTAAAGGTCAGACTCGGTTTACTACCTAAAATTGGTTGCAAGTCTTTATCCATGTATAACAAATGCCAGTGTTTAGATAACATAGAAAAGAGTCTCGAACTTTCTGTATTATAGTTAGTGATTAGTCTTATCTTTTCTCCACCCTTGACTTCTTTATTCTTAGTGTCCAGTGTAACCTTGCGTTTAAGTTTCCTAGCTTTGCTTACGGCTTTCTCAATAGTGTGTAAAAACTGTTGCACACTACAAATACTACTACAATTCCAAGTATACACTGGAGCCTTAGGACATCTCCCTAAAACTTCATCAGCTAACACCACTTCTGCATTTCTAGGCACAATTTTTTCTTTTTCAACCGGACAACCGTCCTTCACCTCATATGCTCGACCACTGGTGTCAACTGCATGCACCAAATCATTATCCTGCAAGTAACTCTCTTCATTAAAAAATGGCTCACAACTTGAACTATGCTTCCATTCTCCAGAAAAAAACATCACTAAAATTAGTCCGATTAATTACTCTTATCCACTTACATTTTGATATCAAAACATTGATTACCTTATCTAGAGTATGAATTCTATTGATTACTAAACTGAATATTTTTTTTACTTCAAAAGCATGATCCAAAATCTTCACTATACTTTGCTTTTTCTTGTAAAAATCAGTCTTCTTTTTATAATTCTTAACATTTTTTAATACATTTAAAACAATTCTGTTATAAAACATTCGTCTACGAATGTCAATAAATTGATTTCTCCTTCTATTACTATAGACAATATCATCTCCTTCTACAGGTTCAACATTTTTTGGGGCGCTCTGCTTTTTCTTTGTATTTACAGATGATTTCTTTTTCTTTGAAAGAATATCCATATTTTTTTACATTCTATTAATTTCCTAAAAAACTCCTTTGTTTGCTTACCAGGAGCATTCTTTTTTTTCACTGAAGATTGTGTTTTGGATGAATCTTCTACTTGTGTTTTCTTGGCCAATAAACCATGTTTGTAACTTTTTATTCTTCTTTCCTTCGTCGGCATATTCTTTTATCTTTCTATAGATGATTACAATCTGTAGTAAAGAAAAAACAACATATTATAGACCACTACTAACATACTACATAGCAATTACAATAAGTGAACCATATAAACATAGGTTTACAAAATAAGTAAGATGATAGCACAGCAACTGTGTCACAGCAACAGTGCAGTACAGTTTCATTATTAATCTCATTCTCTGCCTGCACCATCTCACTCTTTGCGTGTCTCATCTCACTCTGTGCCTGTATCTCATCTCACTCTGTACCTGTGTCTCATCTCACTCTGTGCCTGTGTCTCATCTCACTCTGTGCCTGCCCCATCTCTCTCTTTGTATATGTCATTTCCCTCTTTCCATGTCTCATCTCACTCTGTGCCTGTGTCTCATCTCACTCTGTGCCTGTGTCTCATCTCACTTTGTGCCTGTGCCTCATCTAACTCTGTGCCTGTGTCTCATCTCACTCTGTGCCTGTGTCTCATCTCACTCTGTGCCTGTGTCTCATCTCACTCTGTGCCTGCCCCATCTCTCTGTTTTTGTGTGTCATTTTTCTCTTTGCGTGTCTCATCTCACTCTGTGCCTGTGTCTCATCTCACTCTGTGCCTGTGTCTCATCTCACTCTGTGCCTGTGTCTCATCTCACTCTGTGCCTGTGTCTCATCTCACTCAGTGCCTGTGTCTCATCTCACTCTGTGCCTGTGTCTCATCTCACCCTGTGCCTGTGTTGCATCTCACTCTGTACCTGCCCCATCTCTCTCTTTGTGTGTGTCATTTCTCTCTTTCCATGTGTCTCATGTCACTCTGGTAAATGTTTTATGGTGAAATGTATGGCTTTAACATTTTTGACAAGGATCACACTGAGTGTCTGTGTGAAATAAGGAATTATATTTTCACATTTTTCAATAATGTCACCTGTGTCTGCTCACAGTTTGCATCTCTTAGCTTAAAGGGTACTGTTTCTTTTTGCATTGTGTCTCATGTTTCTATATAATGCTGGAAAAAAATGAATGGTGCATATTGCAAATTAACTAAGAAGTCTAACAGACATGCTGCCTATGATTCTCTACTAGTGCATATCCTAAAGCCTAACTGACTTCAAGAATACATGTATTCCCATATTTTTAAACACATCAACTAAGCAAATTTTTCACCCGAATTCATTTAAAATCAAGCTTGACTCACAGTGTGATCTTATGCACATGACCAGGATGTTACATGTAATCTACCATGTCTGTCTCTGCATGCAATATGTGTGTTTGTACTCATACTATCTCACTGTCTCTACTGGCAAAAAACAGACCATATATATATAAGCAAGACATAACATTCCTTATTCATTTCAACAGCACACCCTGGATCTTTATTGCACAGCTTAGAGCCTATTTGTGAACGAAGAGGCCTAACAGACATGCTGCCTAAGATTCTCTACTAGTACATATCCTAAAGCCTAACTGACTTCAAGAATACATGTATTCCGATATTTTTACACACATCAACTAAGCAAATTATTCACCCGGATTCATTTAAAATCAAGCTTGACGCACATTGTGATCTTAGGCACATGACCAGGATGTTACATGTAATCTACCATGTCTGTCTCTGCCTCCACTATGTGTGTTTGTGCTCATACTATCTCACTGTCTCTACTGGCAAAAAACAGACCATATATATATGTAAGCAAGACATAACATTCCTTTTTCATTTCAACAGCACACCCTGGATCATTATTGCACAGCTTAGTGCCTATTTGTGAACTAAGAGGCCCAACAGACATGCTGCCTAAGATTCTCTACTAGTACATATCCTAAAGTGTAACTGACTTCAAGAATACATGTATTCCCATATTTTTAAACACATCAACTAAACAAATTATTCACCCAGATTCATTTAAAATCAAGCTTGACTCACAGTGTGATCTTAGACACATGACCAGGATGTTACATGTAATCTACCGTGTCTGTCTCTGCATGCAATATGTGTGTCTGTGCTCATACTATCTCACTGTCTCTACTGGCAAAAAACAGACCATTTATATATAAGCAAGACATAACATTCCTTATTCATTTCAACAGCAAACCCTGGATCTTTATTGCACAGCTTAGAGCCTATTTGTGAACTAAGAGGCCTAACAGACATGCTGCCTAAGATTCTCTACTAGTACATATCCTAAAGCCTAACTGACTTCAAAAATACATGTATTTCCATATTTTTAAACACCTCAACTAAGCAAATTATTCACCCAAATTCATTTAAAATCAAGCTTGACTCACAGTGTGATCTTAGGCACATGACCAGGATGTTACATGTAATCTACCATGTCTGTCTCTGTCTCCACTAGGTGTGTCTGTGCTCATACCATCTCACCATCTCTCACCATCTTACATTTTACCAAAAAACATGTAGCATAGTAAATCGTTTTACACACAGAGCACAGCCCATTTAAATGATCACTACATTACAAGAAAGTGTGACTCATTTTCAAAATACAATTCCAATATGCACCATTCATTTTTTTGCCAGCATACATAGCAACATGAGACACAATGCAAGAATAAACAAGCCCAATATGCTTCTTCATCTTCCCCATAGTGCATACAGCACTTTATCTATATTAAATGAATCATTACTCACCTTTAAAAATGCTTTTGAAGATTTAGAACAGTGTCAGTCACACACACCAGATTTTCTTAAGCAGAATCTCTGAAATGCACCTCAAACACTGCAACCACAAATGGCCCTGATTCCCTGTAATTCTTCACACATATCCCTGGACTTAACCAATCAAAATTCTTCCCACACTATTTCAAAAACAAACTGACATTTTAATTGGTTTTACATTTCAACACTTTCAAACTCACATAATATTCACCCATCCCCCCAGTGCTCATTCAGCCTGTTACCATGGTAACTCCCACCTAACTCAGCACACAGGGGAAAAGTTAATCATACTATGTTGCAAATGAAACCAGCAAGGGTGTTTGAGCTCTCAATATACAACTAATCATGTGCAATGTTTCTTTCAATGACTTTTTCTCAACCATTAGAATTACTTCTTTCAAAAAACAAAAGCATGCACCCTAATTTTCAGCGGAGAATTAAAAGTAACCACCAATCATTTCTTCTTTTTCAAGTGCACTGAATCTCAACCACTTTTTTTTTCATAACTCCTACTTTCAGACTGCCATTTCATTTCCACAGCCCATCTGAGTACAACCACATCTACCTTCAAGATGCCAAAAGTCTGGATTGTGGGTCATAGCTTTGTTCACTGGAGTGAAAAGTATGCAGCAAACAGAGGTATTCCCAACCTTGATTTACCAAATGTGGATATTATGTGGATTGGCCAGGGAGGATTGAGATGTCACCAATTGATACCATTGGTAAAATCCTTTATGCATCTACCACACCCTGACCTCATAAGTGTGCACTGTGGTGGAAATGACCTGGGCACTTTGACTGGGGTAGGTCTGGAAATGCTTTTAAAGGACATCTTTGGGCAATTGAGGTCACTTTTTCCAAAAACTGCCTTGGTATATTCTAATATATGCCAAAGGCAAAAATGGAACTGGTGCAACCAATTTTGTCCACAGATTGAGAAAGCAAGGAAACATGTGAATAAATCTGTTTCTGCTTTCCTCAGCAACTATGGTATGGGTTCCATATACCACAACAACTTGCGTTACAGCATGGAAGGCATCTATAGGAGAGATGGTGTATATTTTACAGATGAGGGGAATAGAGTCTTCCTCTTGAATTTTAGACTCTGTATCAGTACCTACTTGTAGGTACAAAAACCACCCACATAACACAACAGCTATTTTCATAGCTACCCTATGTCTAAGCACTCTAAATTCTTATTTTACACTATTTTCTTTCACTGTTTTTCCCCGTGGTGCGCTCAGGGTACACATACCTGGAAGCGTACATGGGAACGCACCAAGCGCTTACCCCGCAATTTTTTTTTTTTAATTGTTTTTTTGCCCTTCAGGGTCTTTCTAGGCCCCCCTCAGAAAACCTAGGGGGTCAAGGGGTGTCTACCCTGCCCCCTTTTAATCATTTCCCCCTTTTTTTCACCTCTTGTGTCTCGATTCTACCGAGACACAAGATGGCGGACTCTCCGGACTGTTTGGAATGTTGACAGACACCCGACAGCCAATCAGCTTTCCGCTCGCGCACTTCCGTGGCGCGCCGGGTGCGCCTACCGGTACGCGTACCCCAAAGCGCTCGGAGCGCGCATATAGATGTATACATTTTTTGGAAGTACATTTTCGTAAAAACCACTGGAGCAATTTTCACCAAATATAGAACAGGCCCTTCTGTGTACCAGTCCCTACAATTTTGCAAAGTTTGGTTTAATTCCATTCAGCCGTTTCTGGTTGTAGCCGTGTCTGAACGTCCTATGGATATTTACATGGGGAAAACACGTTTTGGGACCCCCCTTTTTTCTCGGCCCCCGCATGACGAATCCCCCCGAAACTTCCAGGGAAGGAGCGGAGCGGAGCATGCCTAAGTTTTGGGAAATTACACGCAAATTCCTCAACCAGCGCAAAAGTTATTCCCAATAGAATGTTGCGGATTTCCTATGGAAACTAGGTCCTAACTATAACTACCTACTGGCGACCACCAGTAGGTAAATACATTGCTGCATGCAGACAGTCAGCATCCAGCACATCTGATACGTAGTATCCCCTATGGGGAGATGCTTCGGATTCGAAGAATATGTAGCAATGAACATGATTGCCGGCTGGCACAATCCCTCTGTAAAGCACGATTCATTGAACGTGGCTACAAATTAGAGACCATAGATAATGTCATCAAGAGAGCCAATAAGATTGACAGAGTTACACTCCTGGGCTCAGGTAGTGTTCAAACTAAGATCCTAACTGACAAGGTAGGTGAGGAGACCAGACTAATTATGGCTTACAATAACCAGTATAAAAGTATCCATAAAATAGTTAAGGACAACTGGTTCCTAGTCTCTAGTGACCCGATAATTGGTTCCCACATGTCTAAACAACCCAGCATTACCTATCGCAAAGCCCGGGCAATGCAAGACAGTCTTGTTTCTAGTAGCCCTGAGGTAACTTCAGGTTCATGGCTCAGTGGGAGCAAAGGATTTTTGAGGTGCTCAATTTGCAAAGCATGTAAACACGGCATTAGTAAAACGGAGGTTTCTACTCCTCTTTCACCTTTTCCAATCAAAATCAAACAGAAATTAAACTGCAAATCTGAGTTTGTAGTTTATGTTCTGGAATGCCCGTGTGGGTTGAGATATGTAGGTAGCACTCGACCACAAGTGCACAAACGAATTCTACAGCATCTGCGAGCTATCACCCACGCAGATGTGACATATCCTGTAGCCAGGCATTTTGAAAGTAAACATGGAAAGGATGCATCCTTATTAAAGTACTTTGCGATAGATTGTGTTCCTCCCCAAAGGAGAGGCGGTGATAGGGAGTCCCTTTTACGTAAATTGGAGACTCGCTATATAATACTACTTGACACCAAGGCACCGCAAGGTCTTAATACTGGGGAGGACAGCCACACCTATCTCTGAATAATTGTTTAACCGTATGCTGCTTTGCTTGCTTACTGCATCTCTACTATTATCCTTATCTTGAATTTTGTAATGAAGCTTGAACCTGTTTATAAACTGTGACGTATGAATTTTAAATTAATTGTTCAACATGTCCCTGAAAATCTCCATGACCATTTTAAATTTTGTTTGAATTTATATCAATTTCACAAT
This sequence comes from Lissotriton helveticus, assembly GCF_964261635.1. Lineage (NCBI taxonomy): Eukaryota > Metazoa > Chordata > Amphibia > Caudata > Salamandridae > Lissotriton > Lissotriton helveticus. The sequence goes on from NC_136067.1 coordinate 533,585,795, forward strand.
TTTTGGAGCACTTTAATGCCATCACAATGTTTTGCACTAACAGCGATTTTGCACATGTACAGTACCTACAACTGGTCTTGACATTTACAGCCCACTTGGGCATTACTGTACATTATTAGGAGTTCATGATAACGGAACTTTAGAATTAGAGCGTATTTTGTACAAAGTTTTGGTATTTTAATGGTTATATATTATATTTTATTTGTATATAACTATTTATTCGGCTTTTAACTTTTATATCATTTTAAAAGTTTGTTGTAGCCATTGCCATGCGTACTCTTGTAAATAGATATCTATTCCTGTAACATGGTACTGTTTGGTCGATGATAATTGTTTGTATTAATCACAATCTATGACCAACTGTTTGAAACTGTGTGCAATACTGGCATTCATGCCGTAATGTAATAATTGTAAAAACATGGAAACACTGATAGTATTTCTTTTGTTTCCATTCCATGTGATGGCATTTTGCACTTTAAAATGGGTGATCTGCCCTCGTGACGTTTGTCATGTGATCAAGGCTATCTCTAGCCGAAACGCGTCATGGCGGACTGGTGCTGGGCTAATATTTAAATAAAAGAACATTTGCACCATCCTTGGGTCTCGCTGTTCCTGATTTGCTGATCGGCTGTCATTGCTTTGCTGGTTATAGCTTCGGGAGCGCCACGTACCTCATATATATATATATATATATATATATATATATATATATATATATATATATATATATATATATATTCCAAAACCAAGGTTGCCCCATTTGGAAGGTCACACACGAGGGGGTTGGACACAGCTTGCAGCTGGCGGTGGTACAGCAGCCCGCCTTGCCTCATTCCTTGTACCATACGCGTTTCGGGCGTGCCTTCCGCCCTTGATCACTGGTTGGAAACAACAAAAAATTCAGGCAGTTGAGCCCCAGGTATATATTGGCAGCACTTCAGCGTACCTACAGCGCTTTACCTATTCAGGAACAATTGTTTTATTTCACTTGTGCTTGGAACTTGTGCGGTAACATGCAAATACCCACTGGGGTTTGAACGGGACTGGAAGCCTTGCTTTTACTAAATGGACTACTTTAACCATAAAGCACTTGTGACGCCTATGTGGGCGGGGCTCAGATACGTAATAAAACATGGTCCCTAACATTGTTTGCTGTGTCCGCGCACTTGTGAAATGTGAATTGCCAGTGACCAAGGGTACGAGATACTTGAAACGCGTTTGGCTTAACACGAAGCATGGAAGGCACAATGAGTCCGCAGCCGCCTGGGCCATTTGTGCTGACACCCCTCTGTGTGTGATGGCTTCATTTGGGGCAACTCGTTTTTTGTGATTTATATGGCCTGTCCGGCCGGGAAGCCGTCCCGCCGCTGTGATGCAGATCCCACATGCTCGTAAACCCGAGCCTGACTTGGAACAGAGGGGCCCTGAGCCCCAGGTATATATTGGCAGCACTTCAGCGTACCTACAGCGCTTTACCTATTCAGGAACAATTGTTTTATTTCACTTGTGCTTGGAACTTGTGCGGTAACATGCAAATACCCACTGGGGTTTGAACGGGACTGGAAGCCTTGCTTTTACTAAATGGACTACTTTAACCATAAAGCACTTGTGACGCCTATGTGGGCGGGGCTCAGATACGTAATAAAACATGGTCCCTAACATCGTTTGCTGTGTCTGCGCACTTGTGAAATGTGAATTGCCACTGACCAAGGGTACGAGATACTTGAAAAGCGTTTGGCCTAACACGAAGCATGGAAGGCACAATGAGTCTGCAGCCGGCTGGGGCATTTGTGCTGACACCCCTCTGTGTGTGATGGCTTCATTTGGGGCAACTCGTTTTCTGTGATATATATTATATGTGGTCTTTCCTGTTTTCAGTTTCTATTTTTGGTAAATTCTGGTGGAGTTTTTTAAGTGATTGCAAAACTTTAATAAAAAACACTGTTAATCAGAGGATACACATTTTTCTGCCTTTAAAAATAACAGAAACTGTTTTATTCTGGTGTTTATGGAATGTTTCACTTTTATAATTGGTTTCTTTCTACATTGATAGTGTGTGGTGTATAGACAGTGTTATGAGGTCCAAATATATTTTTACGAATCAAACTTGTTCTAGTACACCATACAATACTTCTTCAGTGAGTTTTTGGTCATGTGCTCTCTCCGCATTGGCACTTGAAACTGGCAGTGCCAGAAGAACCAGTACACAATTTGCTAACTCTGGCCATTGACATAGCTTTTCATGCCAATGCTGGTGCACCTGAAGATTGCGATTCTCTGGGACAAGATTTGCTACATAGGCATTGAACTGAGTGCATATACTCTCAGAAGTTTTGAAGCAGTCAAAAATAAAGCAGTCATTTTTAGAGAAAATTCCCCCTTATGGAAGGGATCTTGAACTTGTGCAGAGTACCACAGTGAGGCTTCATTGACTTCAATTGCCATGGTCGGTGAAGAGACTTTTCATCATCATCATCGACTTTATTTCAATCACCATGGATCATAAAAGTATAGACAACAAAACAACCACAATAAACTTATTACATAAAAATACACATATAAATATGAGGAAATAAAAATGAACGGTTAAAAACACAATATAAAAACCACATAAATTCATGTTGCAACCTTTTTCTTAAAATTACAAAAGATTAAACCACAGATAAAATGTACAGCATAAAAAGTCCACCACATAACTTCATCAACATCAAAAAATTAATTTCAAAGATCAGTGGCAGACTGTAGGAGTTTGGTTTGCTTAATCTAAAATGCCTTTAGAAACATGGCCACAGAAAAAACTACAATCTGACTAATGTCATTCTGCAGTATTCTAAATGGTTCCTTATGCTCCCTACAACCAAGATTTTTACATAGGGGAACAATCCATTTTGCATGTATTGTTTTGTAAAAGGAGCAACAAAACAGGACATGGATAGCAACAGTTCATCAAATGAGCCTTTTTCCTGATGCCATCTGCACGTAAATGATTTTATTGGTAGAGTGCCATACCTAAATTGGAGGTGAAGCTTCCTCGCCAGTGGAGAGACGATGTTGTCAATAGTGCTATTGATTTCTGATCAATAAAAGACACTGACAAGGAGCCCTTGCACTCTCTAATATTCTCAATTGCCACACTTTCCTAAAATAGTCCCTTTAGACTAGCCTTACCAATCTGACATATAATCTCTGGTAAGGTCTAATATTCATCCAATTTCAATCTAAAAATTAAGGCTTTGATTGAACAGAGCCACAGTATTTTACATGTGGGTCCAGAAGATCTTTAATACCATCACCGTAGGACTACAAGATAGGGTGTTGTCCATAACCTATTCCATTCAATCAGCATTCTGCATGCAATTTTGTGGGCAAATTTATTTTGGCCCAAGTCTAGATATAAAGGAATCAAAGGTGAACTGACGGGGAGATTCAATAAAGTTCTAAGAAACCTTTGTTCCACCACAAAAAGACACTCAATATGTGAATAGCCCCACAACCCGACACACTTGACTTCTGACTGGTGAAAATCATAAATTTGGTATAGAGCTATTAAACTCCAACCCCTGCTTCATACAAAATGATTGGAAGGAGTTCAGGAGTTGTTACAACCCTTGCTGTGATTTATAAATTAACAAGGTGCCATCAGCAAAAAGATATTTGGGAACTCGCCGACTTCCTATTTTAGGTGCATCACACCCATCTCTGTCCAGTATACCAATTACACTGTTTATATAAAGAATGAAGAGAGTGGATGCCAAAACACATACTATCAAACCCCCGATCAATCTGTATTGGATTGTCAGAGCGTGTAGTCTCAGAAGAATATTCAGCAGGGGAGTTGGAAGCCACATCTTCTCAAGAACCCCCCATAATTTGGGATGGAGAAGTAAAGAAAATGCTTCATGAATGTCAACAAAGGCATTATACACTTTCCCATTTCATATAATCACCTGTCACCAGTATATATATATATATATATTCACTGAAAAAACCATAGGTTTTACACACGTTATAGTTAGGAAGTAGCATTTACAAAACCTATGAAATTCACTGAAAAAAGCCATAGGTTTGACACCAGTTATAGTTAGCTGGAAATTTTACTGATATAAAACCAATGAAATTCCACGTTATAGTTAGTTGGACTCACTATAACTTGCGCGTGTAATGCACTGCTGATGACGTCAAACCTATGGTTTTTTCAGTGAATTTCATAGGTTTTGTAAATGCTACTTCCTAACTATAACGTGTGTAAAACCTATGGTTTTTTCAGTGAATTTCATTGGTTTTTAAAATGCTAATTCAGAAATATCTCGTGTATACAACCTATACTTTTGTCAATAAAGTTCTGGCAATATTTTTTACAGAAACAAGCCGTTTTCTTCACTGTTCAAGTTGCATAGAGACTCCTTGTAAAGCGATACAGAATTAGAAAGTCTGTACCTTGCCTTTTTTTCAACGCATTAAAATTTGCCTGTAAATAAAAATAGCCTTTCTAAACTTTCGTGCACGACCCGGTGTGCGCACTCTCGGCAACAGTTCTCAATAAAATGGATAGCGCATTTCCAGGCTTTCGTGCGCGACCGACTGCGCGCACCCGCCTATATATTTCGTGAAAACTTTGCAATCTGAACTTATTGAATTTCTTCATAGACCCATCAAAGAACTTATAATACGTCAAAGAGACTAAACCTAGGCTTCTTTTTTAATATTATGAAAATTTTCATTAAATGGAGCCGAATGTCTTTTTAAACTTTCGTGTGTGACCGAATGTACACACCTTGGTATTTAAAAAAAAATATAAAAGGTTTTATACTTTAACAATTGTATACTTGAATCGAGCTCAGAAGATATATTAAATCCGGATATGTTTGTATTTACTCCTTTTCACGTTTTGAAACTTCGCTGAATTAGACCGCTACTTCCAAATGGCGTACGTGACCAGATACTATCACCGCGTACACGTCCTGAGACGCGCATGTGAAGTCATGTGACTTGAAAACAACACTTCCAATTGGTTCTTAGTAGTTTCTATTCTGCAATTTACACGGAGCACTCCACCCACTTCTCTCACTATCTTTTCTACTCTCAAAAGAGAACAACGTTCAACACCCTTCGGAAGACTTTGCTGAAATGGCTGCCGCCCCGCATTCATCTTCCGAATCTGAAGGAAATGAGCGACTACCTTTAAAAAGAAAAAAGGAATCTTTTATTTGACAATTTTTCACTTATCCTGAAGAACAAAAGAAAGTGAATGCGCCAAAAGTTACCTGCACGATATGCAATTCGGTTCTCTCAAGAGGAAATCCAAGAAAAAAATATTCCTTTTCCATACATACCATGGTGCGGCATGTCAAACAAGTGCACCCTGTGAAATTTGCACAGGCATCGACAAGAGCCCTGGCCACGCTATTACCATGAGAGGTGGCCAGCACATCTTCTGGTGGACGACCTGTATCTCCATCGAGTGCTGTGATGGACTTGAGACCATATCTTGCAAAGGTGCACATGAAATGCAACGAGTGTGGAGAAATTCTTCTGTACGGAGAGCAGAGCCTCATTCTTACTAAACTAAAAATTGAGAGTCATAAATGCCCCGAGAAAAGATACATTTCTTCATTTTATTTTGATCCTGTGTCACACATGAAAATGTTGTTGCAAGTTAAAAAAATCAAAAACTGCATGACACTGTTCCTGTCAAGGTAGCATAGCTGGCGGCCTAGGGGTGGAGGACCGTTGTGCAAATACCCCGGGGAGGACTCTGGATATGCTTGGTCCCTGAGATTCTTCGATGTCACTGCCTTCCACAAATGGCATAAGTCCTGGATGTTCGGTGCCATACTTGAGGGTTTGACCTAAAGACACGTCCTGCGGTGCCCTGGTCCAAGATCAAAAACAACATAACACTTGTTTTAAAAAAAAAAAAAACGTTCTTTTCAGAACTAACTCATTGTACCAAAAACAGCTCCAGGAGCATATTATAAAGGGGGTTTATCTCCCCTTTTTTGGCTTTCGTTCGTGCGCGACCGTGTGCGCGCACCCGCCTATATATTTCGAGAAAACTTCGCGATTGCAACTTATTAAATTTCTTCATAGACCCATCAAAGAACTTATACTACGTCAAAGACAGTAAACCTAGGCTTCTTTTTTATTATTATGAAAATTTTCATTAAATGGAGCCAAATGTCTTTTTAAACTTTCGTGTGTGACCGAATGTACACACCTTGGTATTTTAAAAAAAAATATAAAAGGTTTTACACTTTAACAATTGTATGCTTGATTCGAGCTCAGAAGATATATTAAATCCGGATATATTTGGATTTACTCCTTTTCACGTTTTGAAACTTCGCTGAATTAGACCGCTACTTCCAAATGGCGCACGTGACCAGATACTATCACCGCGTACACGTCCTGAGACGCGCATGTGAAGTCATGTGACTTCAAAACAACACTTCCAATTGGTTCTTAGTAGTTTCTATTCTGCAATTTACACGAAGCACTCCACCCACTTCTCTCACATCTCTACCCTGTTATCTGCAATTGTGAACATCAAAAGGAGCTGCGCTACGCCCCTGTAAGAGGCCTCACTCTCACTGCTGCAACGGCTTAGCAGTCCTCCAGATGCACAGGAACAGCCCCTTTGATCCATTGAAGTTCTGTGTTGGTCTCAATACCACTTACGAAATGAAAATAAGCACTGAAGAATATTTATGCTGTAGCAGGAGGAGTACTACATGCTTGCAGAATGCATTCTATTACCTATAAAAAAGTGAAACACCCACGCTACAATCATATAGAATACTTCCTCTAAAGAAGCCTGTGAACAACTTTCGAACATCAGGATAACCTTTTTTTACTCTCTCATCATTGTTAAAGATAAGTATTTACAATACTATATTAAACAATGCCATGATTTTTCCTTTTTAATTTAAAAAATCTTGCAATCTTTCACAAACCCAATACTCATGGCTTCTTTTTCGTGACAAAAATCTTGCAATATTACATACCTACATAGAATAACAGAAAAAACATAACACTACAAAGGCCAAACAGTCTACTAAACGCGGATTTGTAACCTATGGGGCAGATTTATGTTAACTACTTCATACCCAGATATGCACCAGTTAATGTGCACCACAGTATGGTAGTGCTCTGTTACCCATGGTGTGCCACATTTGAAATGTGGCGCACCATGGTACAAAAACACCATACCTGCGTAACACATCTGTGCTCAAAAACTAATACATTGCTAGAGTTGCATCGCAACTGTGATGCAGCTCCAGCAAGGCTCACCAATGCACTATATTCACAATGCTGCGTCAATACCTACGCCTGCTTCAAGCACATGCACAGTTTTGAAACAGCATGGGCCTGAAAGTCACTGAGTGAAATATCATGCATTACAGTCAGCCACTTTCAAGATGCATTCATTCAGAGGAACACTTACCGGTTATTAGAGGTAGATCGTCCGACTCCACCGGAGGAGACCCCTAATAAAAAAGACATATATATAAAATGCGGACTAGCCGCTGTATCGTGCTAGCAAACTTTAACTTAAAAATCGTTAGAAAAAACAAAAGGAATCGAGCAAAATCAGTAGGCCACTGATAGGATCTCCTTTTCACCTCGCTAAAATAGAAACATTAGGAACAACCCCTCATGAGAAATACGAAACTAGTGAGAGAAACCGAGCTCGACGCCATGATGGCTGCAAGATAGCTCGGCTCCGCCGCCCACCCCGCCCAAAATAACGACAAACCCTATACAAATATTATAAATAAATACAACACACCAGCAAAGTAACAGGGTAAAACATTTTATTAAATAACTATTTACATGGCAGCCTGCTGCAACATGAAAACAACACTTCCAATTGGTTCTTACTAGTTTCTATTCTGGAATTTACACGCAGCACTCCACCCACTTCTCTCACTATCTTTTCTACTCTCAAGAGAGAACAACGTCCTACATTTTTCGGAAGACTTTGGTGAAATGGCTACCGTATCTCATTCATCTTCCGAATCTGAACAAAATGATCGACTACCTTTAAGAAGAAAAAAAGAATCTTTCATCTGGCAAATTTTTCACTTATCCTGAACATCAAAAGAAAGTAAATGCACCAAAAGTAACCTGCACGATATGTGACTCGTTTCTCTCAAGAGGAAATCCAACAAAAAAATATTCCTTTTCCATACATACCATGGTGCGGCATGTCAAACAAGTGCACCCTGTGCAATTTGCAGAGGCATCGACAAAAGCCCTGGCCACGCTATTACCATTAGAGGTGGCCAGCACATTTTTTGATCGACGACCTGTATCTACATCGAGTGCAGAGATGGACTTGAGATATTTAACTATATATGGTCTATAACCTATGGTTTTTTCAGTGAATTTGCTCCGCCGCCCACCCCGCCCAAAATAACGAGAAACCCTATGCAAATATTATAAATATATACAACACACCAACAAAGTAACAGGGTAAAACGTTTAATTAAATAACTATTTACATGGCAGCCTGCTGCAACATCGATCCAAATGCATGGTTTTTTCAGTGAAATTCCTCCGCCGCCCACCCCGCCCAAAATAACGAGAAACCCTATACAAATATTATAAATATATACAACACACCAACAAAGTAACAGGGTAAAACGTTTAATTAAATACATGGCAGCCTGCTGCAACATCTCCGCCAGGAGACGGCGTGGGGTGCACTGGAAGGGAGAGGCGGCGCAAACGAGCCTCCCCCACCTCCCCAGGTGGAGGTTTCTCAGCTACACCCCAGCGCTTCACTGATCTCCTTGTCCTCAGTCAAGCATCAATAGTAAGATTTTCATAGGTGAGTGTAGGTTCATAGTTTGCCATCCACAGACTAAAAGCCTGGAGTGGCAGTGAAAAAACCATAACTAGGTAAGAAGGAACGCAGAGGCTGTAGGAAGGACTCTGCATATGCTTGGTCCCTGAGATGCTTCGATGTCACAGCCTTCCACAAATGTCATAAGTCCTGGATGTTGGGTGCCATAGTTGAGGGTTTGACCTAAAGACACGTCCTGCGGTGCCCTGGTCCAACCATCACATATACCTGTGCCAGGAGACGGCGTGGGGTGCACTGGAAGGGAGAGGCGGCGCGAACGAGCCTCCCCCACCTTCCCAGGTGGAGGTTTCTCAGCTACACCCCTAAAGACACGTCCTGCGGTGCCCTGGTCCAACCATCACATATACCTGTGCCAGGAGACGGCGTGGGGTGCACTGGAAGGGAGAGGCGGCGCGAACGAGCCTCCCCCACCTCCCCAGGTGGAGGTTTCTCAGCTGCACCCCAGCACTTCCCTCGACATAGGCGGCCGGCTCCCGGGGTCCGGTGGAACTTTTAGCCTTTTGTTGACTCTTCCATTCTGGACCTTGTCCCACAATCCGTTTGACCTGAAGACACGTCCTGCGGTGCCCTGGTCCAACCATCACATATACCTGCGCCAGGAGACGGCGTGGGGTGCACTGGAAGGGAGAGGCGGTGCGAACGAGCCTACCCCACCTCCCCAGGTGGAGGTTTCTCAGCTACTCCCCAGCGCTTCACTCGACAAGCTGAGTTGCGCCCGCTCCTGCTGCACAGTGCCTCGCTCGGCCAGCTGAATTACGCCTGCTCTTGCTATACAGCGGCTCACCCGCCATCCGGCTGAATTACACCCACTCTTGCGGTACAGCGACAGGCGGCTGCCACGGAGCTCAGGAAATGGCGGTCGGCTCCACAGACTTGGGCCTGGCCTGCAAGGATGGCTCTGGACAACCCTGGAACTCGGACGCTTGACTGCTACGGCATGGGCCCCATTCCCAAAAGCGTCCCATCAGCCTTGAAGATTCTACAAGAGTCACCGGGGCCCCCGACTCCCGCAGAGTTCCGGTGGGGAGCTTCTGCCATGATTGCTCGCAGAATGGCCACGACGTAGCCACGGGGTGCTCTCATGCTGACGCCAGCTTCAGTCTGAAACTTCCAGAAACACTGTAGACTACCAATTCAATCAGTTCCGGTGGAGCCCCAACGACGTATCGCGTTGTTGCATAATGCGTCATATGACACGCTGCGTTAGCGCACCCGGAAGTGCTCCGGTGCGCGAGGCGCGAAGCGCAGCTTCCCGGAAGCAATCCGGGGCGCGGAGCGCGTAACGTAAGCATAACAGGTCATGTGACTTGTTAATAAAACTTTTCATTGGTTTAGAAATATTTTTTGTCCCAAATGATGAAAACCCCTCCTTGTTTCCTCTTGGCTCCTGCCCCCTCCCCAAGTCTTGCTCGGCCAGCTGAGTTTCGCCCACTCGTGCAGCCTACGACATGGATACGCCGGGGCGTTATGGATCAGTATGAGCAAATATACACTTGGGGATTCACAAGCAACAACAAGCCTTTGTATTTGGGGCTCTAAATCAACAACAGAGAGAGAACATTACAGAACTAAGCACTCAGGGGCTACGTTTAAACGTAACATCATCTCCCCAGAGGTACATCACCTTACACACACATGCACTCTGATCTCCTTGGCCTCAGTCAAGCATCAATAGTATGATTTTCTTAGGTGAGTCTAGGTTCATGGATTTCCATCCACAGACTAAAAGCCTGCAGTGAGAGTGAAAAAACCATAACTAAGTAAGAAGGAAGACAGAAACAGAATCTTCCTCTGCAACATCCGGCTCTGCATCGCTACTTACTTATAAATGCAGAAAAAACTCAATTAACACAAGGGCTCTTTTCAGAGCCACCTTATATCAAAGCACTCAAACTTCTGATTTATCTCCATTTTCACACTCTTCTAAATAAGTGTGCGCGCCCGAGTGCGCGCACCCCGCAACTTTTTTCAAAAACAATATATATATATTTTCGCCTTTAAGGACCTTACTGCACACCCTGAGAAAACCTACGCAGCAAAACAATCTCTACCTTCTCCCCTTTCCATGTTCCAACGCTTTCAAATGAACAATATATTTACTCGCAGTGACAAAATGGCGGTCAACACTTCCTGATTTCCTTCGAATCGAACGTTAACACACGTCACGCAGCAAAAATAAATTCCGCTCGCGCGCAGCCGCTTGAGTGCGCGCACCCGTGCGCGCTTACAGATATATAATTGACTTTAACTTAAATTTTCTCAGCAACTACTGAACGGATTTACACCATTCCAAAAAAAGCGTAATCTGCGAGCCGGACTCTACAGTTTTGCCAAATTTCTTATAAACCCATTCAGCCGTTCGACCTGTAGCCGTGTCTAAACGTCCTATGGAAAATTACATGGAGAAAACACGTTTTGGGACCCCCCTTTTATCTCAGCCCCCGCTTCACCAATCCCCCCCAAACTTTCCAGGAAGGAGCGCAGCGGACGGAGCCATCTTCTTTGAGAAATTCGCAAAGATTCATCCACCAGGGCCAAAGTTAATCCAAATAGAATGTTGAGGATTTCCTATGGAAACTAGGTCCTAACTATAACTACCTACTGGCGACCGCCAGTAGGTAATATATGCAAAATGGAAAATCTGATCCACAGTGTTTACATTTTGTCTACAACTTACCTGCCAATTAGAGAGTGCATTCTCATCACCTAATCATGTACACATGGCAAAATCTGTTTCCAATTTTTTTTGTAGGGAGTCATTCAGGCTTATAGCCCTGTAATTCGCCTGATTTGTCCTATTCCCCTTTTCATAAATTAGAATGATTTCCGCTAGTTTGCAGGATGGTGTAATCTCCATGCCAGCTAGGATTGTGTTAGTAAGCAAATTATTGTATGGTCCCCAGATTTCTGGGTTTTCTCTATATGAATCATTAGGCAATCTGTCACGTCCCGAGGCACGATGAGGGATACAAGAATTGATAGATGTTAATGTCTCACTGGGTGAAAAAGTCAGATTGACCCCTTTGGTGGTAGAACTAAATTGAATAACTTGCGCGCCATTCTCAGCATTAACTCATTTGTAGGAATAAAGCTGTTCAAAGTGAGCCACCCAGTCTGACGGCAGTATACAAAAATCAAGGGTTCTCTTATGACCCTTGAGACAGCCAGATTCTGTCTTCCAAAATGACCTATTGTCTTTGATACAAAGTGCTATGTGCAGGTCAATCCATAGGGAACTCTCCATTCTCTTTTAGCTTTAATTATTACTTGTCGATACAGCTTTATTTTCTTGATATATCGGTCTGGGTTTTTATTTTAACAGCCATAATGAGTTTGTGCCTGGCTTCCCTACATTCACCATTGTACCAGATGTCAGGGTTAGGGGCAATATTCCCCCTGGGTCTATGTTTCTCCAATGTATCTCTGGCAAGGGCTATTACCTTTTCATGGAGGATAGCAACATTCTCAATTCTAGAGGCAACAAGCAGTTTGGATAGAGACTCATGAGTAGTAGTAACACTATTCTTGATCACTTCCAATACCTCAGTGTTTTTTATTACCCAGTCCCACATGATTCTATTGAAATTAAGGCTTGGGGTTATTCATCCGGTAGCAACATATAAAGGGCATTGTAGTCACGATCCAAGATATCAACTATATCCATGTCCACATTTGCTTGCCAGAGTTTTACGTCGCCCAAGAAGTAATCAATTCTACTTCTATAGCCTACTCTATTATAGGTCAGTTTGCCCTGTCGTCAGATTGACATCTACCATTAGTAGCCCTCAGATCAAAGTTTAATGGAACGGCCAGTATTTGAACCGCCTTTGCTCTCCAACTAACTATGGGTCGATCAAGCACGGAATACCCTATTGATTGACTTGTTCTTGCTTTAGGTATAGAAGAGAACCATCCAATGGTTCAAAGGTGGCATTTAAATCCCCAGTCACCAAGAGTCTATCTTTATCTGAGATGTCCAAAAGTGCTTGCTCCAAGACACTGATTACCTTTGTCTCTGTGAAGCTGTTCTCCACTCTATTATAAACATTATACATTCTTAATATAATCCCAGAAACAAACACCAATCTAGCTGCTAATTTGTCACTAGAGGCTACAGGCACTGGGGATATTCTACATTGGAGTGATGTTTTAATCTATATGCACCACCCTCCTGAGGGTCTACCCCTTGCGGATTGACTTGCATTTACAGAAAAAGATATATACCCACATTTGTGGTCAGGGACTAGACACCATGTCTCTTGGAAGAGACAGATGTCAACTGTGCCAAATGAAAATACCCCATTCATCTTCCTCCATTAGCTTGGTTAATCCTGCTATATTCCATGACAATATTTTAATATGGGATCCTTGGGCTGTAAAATCCCATCTGAAGGTGAGGAGTCTGATTCCCCTACAGCGCTAACCCCAGAGCTTGCAATCGGAGACATACTCTCCGAAAGTAATATCTGATCCAACAATCTATCACCTGTGATTCCTGCATGTGTCCTACTATCCAGATGTAGTGGATCAATCAATATTTGAGCAGTTAAAGGGAGAATCATCCCTTCCTCCACAAGAGCACCAACAGCAGTCTTACTACAGGAGGATGACTCATGCTCCAGTCAGTGCAAGGTGACAGCTAACCCACTGTCAACTGCCTCATTCCTAGTCTTGACCCTTCTGTGATCTAACTCTTTCAACATAGTGGGTCATGAAACTTAATTTGAATCTATGTGTTTGCCTTGGAGATGGTATGAATTTCAACTGCCATGAGACCTTCCACCAAATCATTATTAACAAAGACGATACTTAGTTTATCATAACAACGATCAGAGGTACACAACCTTTCAGCCACTATGATATCACTTGGAATTAGTGCATAACATTGTCTTGTTACTCTAAACCAATAAATTACCTTGTCCATTAGGGAATCGGAATCTTCTCTAACCCCAGAGACTAACTTAGGAACCATATCAAGAAATATCATAGCTGGCTGCCCCCCCTCCATCTAAACTGTCCCTCTTGGTTGACACCTCCTTACTTTGGCAGAGACAGTTGTCGCCAAGCCGCTGTAAAGGGTTCACAATCAAATGTGCTTAACCATGGTTGAGAGGATTGTAGCCATCCTGTCCTATCTGCCGAACACACCCTTTTCTCCACTGAGGGCTAGAGATCAATAGTGTTGATCTGTACCTCAGGAACATCTGAACCAGGGCATACAATTGTAGGCATTCTGGTACTTACTGCGAACCCTATGGTGCCCCTGCAGGGATAGACATCTGGTCCACTAACTTTTTCCCTCTTGACTCTTAACCGTCTTCTGTAGTGTTTGATCTGATCCCTTAAATCCCCAATTATCCCCATCATATTTTGCAGTAGTAGATGTATAATGCCCGGGCCCTCTGATTGTAGATTCACGTTTGTTGTAGCATTTTCCTCAATAAGGAGGGGCAAGAAACAACTGCTACACTCAATAATTGGCTTGATAGATATTGAGTGCAACTGGACAGGGCTGTGTGGGGCCAGACGGGGACATGGTTGGGATTTGCGTTTAGCTTTTTCAAATATTTCATGTACCCGTTTAGCTGGTTCTGCATTGTTAGTTATTGGAGTGCCCTTTGAGAGATGTGAGTTTGGGTTAGAATTGACCAGATCTGTACATTCCAATAACAGATTATCTATCCTATCCATTACCTCATTATCCCCCGCAGATGGTTACCCTTTTTCCCTTTAGGAACCCTGTGTTCACCTTCCACAGCTTTACATTTCCCCATTCTCAATAGGGAATAAAATCACGAGAGGGAAACACAGAATAAGGGATTTGATATTCTTTGAGGATAAACGCATCTCCAAAACCAAAACCAGGCCCTTGATTGATAACAAATAACAGCAGGAACCTATAAACCCAGCAATTAATAGCTACCTACAAATTAATGTCTACAAAATACAATTAGAGACTCGCAGTCTTCTCATCACAGCCAGTGATAATGACGTGAGGATATTTCATAACAAGATTACAATCCTTATTGCAAGTCAGCTGGGTGATAGAAGGCTGTCTTTAAACATCTTTGCTTGCTCAGAGCACATTAGCAATAAAAATATGGCAAAGTACAATCCAGCTCCAGTAAGGTTTCTCAAGAATACAGTACAGTACCATAGGGCAGGATGGCAGCAGTCTGATAGCCATGTAGAACTGCAGAAATCCAAGGCCCAGGGGATCGCCCTGCCCTGCCTTTTCCTGGCAATGACAGGCACTGTACGGGCCCGCACTTGGCTGGGGCTTTACCCGGGCAGGACCTGCGATGCAGATTTAAGCGCATCCATGTGCAGTTGCAACGCAGCATAGTCCTGAGGATTCTGGGAGGTGGAGTCCTCTCCCAATCCAGGAACCAATATGCAGGAAAGCAAAGGTGCACCACATAAACTATGATTTAAAGTAGGACTCGTTTTAGTATTCACAGAACAGTAGATAGCAATAATCAGAGATCTTCAGTTCAAGTTCTTTATTCCATTTTCTTTTTTTTGTAATAGGAACAATACAGCGGATGCGTTTCGTTCTGCTATAGGACTTCTTCAGGGCTGTTAAACAAACAAAAACATATATATACATCAAGAAATATTTACAACACATATACAAAACAAATTACAAACTCACATGTAAAAAGGTTTTCTAAAAACACATTGTAGAGGCTTTACATCTTATAATGATATACAAAAGAGGACAGACAGGCATTCCTGGTTATTGAAACATGTTTGCCAATTATAGCTCTTTTTTAATAAAAGTAAAAAAGATTTTTTTCATTGGTTGTTCTCCGTATTCTATAGTCAATATATATTAACTATCATAAGGCTATAACTATGGTGAAATCCAGCTTATCACCAATGTTATACACTAATTCCAGTTTGGCTTGTATATGCCATCAGCAATGTTGTTTCTTATAGCAATAGGATTTCAAGATAATGTGACTACCAAAATAAGGAGGGAAGAGAGAGAAAGGAATTGAGAGAAGAAAAAAGGAAAAAGGTAATCTGTGACCAAGATTCTTGGAGAGACTCATAGTTTAGTGCGATTTAATCTTATAGTCTAGATAGGGAGTCACAGGGCGAAGAACAGAGGGTGCCAGGGGTAAACGAGAATGCATCCCCAAATTCAGACTGAATTTTAGCTCATATCCTTAGTCATTATGTTGCAATGTTCCTTAGGTACCCTTTAACTTTCCACATGCAGGAAAATCACACAGCGGATGAGGATCTTTGGTTCATGGGAATAGACCACATCCCGGTCCACCCAAGAGGTGGAAATAGAGAATTAGCATTGAGGAAAAATGAGGCTGGTTGGATCTGTAGATTGAGATGTGTGGAGTTGGGTCATAATAGTGATGATGAAATGCATTATTTTTTTTAGACTCGATAATGTTGTGTAATTGTCATTTAATCAATACATGATAAACATCCTCCGACACTATCGTTGACCAATGAGATACCTCAGATAAGCATTAGTGATGACATCCATGGAGTAATGGGTTCCTGTTTCTAAATGGGGCTTCCGATCAGTATTCATCCTGTAACAATGAGATGTGCCCTGATCAGGGTAGGATTGTAATGTAACTATCACAATGTAATAGTCGCAAAACAGCTGGAGCGTGTGAATACCAACTGTCAATATGAAAACTGACTATCACCTGGCTTCTATCTATGTTAAAAAAAGAAAACTTCTTCTCATTTGCTACTAGACACTCTTTCCCCTCTTCACTACTCATTCACACCTAGAGTAGAACCCGATTGGACTCCCTTCTTTCTGATGGATCAAAATACAATTTTGGGGTAGTCTTCTTCCTATAAAAACAATTGAAATTTTTCATCAAGAGTATTGTGACCATTATGTATTTAACAACATATACGTGGGTTATTTTAATTTTTTCTTTACTCCACTACGGATCAGATAGGTTGGAGATAGGCCAATATGGCCACTTTAGGATTGCCGACTGTTGGGGCCAACTAGGTATGATGTTAGTTTCTATTGCTCTCCGGAAGGTAGTGACATTTCTCCAGCAGAGCGTAGGAGTCTTTGCACTATTTATGGGGCTTTCTGTTCTGGATTTCTATTCACATTGTTTCGTCAGCATATTTAATAGATTCTTCTCCATTCAAAGATGGCCGCCGATCTCTTTACAGAGAGTCACGTGATTTGAAGCTCATGGCCAAGACCGGCAGGCATTAGGTAGTGACATTCCCCTAGCTGAGCGTAGGAGTCATTACACTCTCTATGGGGTTTTTGTTTTGGATTCTTTCTTATATTATTTCATTTACTTTTACGTTTGAATGGAGTTTATATTTAAAATGTTAAATTATATTTTCTTGCGGTAATTAGGAATATAACTTTTATTGTTGATTTTAGATGTTAGAATATTATTAATCAAAAACTAACCCCAACACACTCATATATGGCAAGTTCTTGCCCACTAGTATACACATACTACCAGCCATCAGTATATTTAATAGATGCTTCTCCATTCAAAGATGGCCACCGATCTTTTACAGAGAGTCAGGTGACTTGAAGCTAATGGTCAGCACCTGCAGGCGTCCGGTGTCTCCGATCACTGTGGCGTTCCCGGCGGTGCTTAAAAATGTCGAGTAGGAACAGGGCTCCACTTCTGTTGGAGGAAGCCGGTCGAGACGATGCTCGTAGGGACCCTGTAGGATCGCGTTTATCACATTGCGGTAAGCGAACAGTCAGGATCACGATGATGGTATTAGGAACTCGGATGGGACGCTCCTCTGGTTAATGTACAGTTACCATTGACACCTTTACACTTTTTGCTTGCTTTTTCCCATGCACGTTATCACTGAGAACTGCCCTTTGCGTATAAGGTAACTGGATGGGGCGCTCTATGGGTGAATATTCAACCATAATTCATTCTATATGTGTTCATATTATGCACATGTTTTCCGAGATCTGCCCTTGTTATGCTAGTTTATAAAACAGGTTATATTTGGACTAATGTCACATCGAACATGTGCTTTATTGGGGATCACACGAAGGCCATTGGGCTATGGGGTGCTTAATATCGCAGTATGGATTTGGATAAGGGCATCCTATAGATGGCGGAGATATGGTGTAGATCGTGTAACTATTTTTTCAACCTTGACCCACTATGAGATACAAATTTTGGTGTATTCATGGACACAAAAGAATGAGTCTTTGCAGTTATGTACAGGGGACGCTGTAACATTTGGATATTCATGTTGTTTTCTTCATAGACACTGTCCCTCATACTCATTTGGGCTACCTGGGGCATTTCTGCGTGCTGTCTCTAACTAGAAAATTGGCAAGAATACTGTATTCTTGGATGGCTCTCTGGGGTTTGGTGGTGGCTAGCCTAGTGGTGGCATGTGTATCTATAGAATTGTTGCATATGTATAGAGAGATACTATTTTAAAGTAGGTCACAGGACTGACTCTGACTTCTCTCTTTTGGACGCAGCACTCATATCCAGTTCATAGATGATTATCGAATCTGATTATTGATTACTTAAAGACTGACTACTGCCGCTAAACATCCATAAGGCATGGAATACCCTAGATTTATATTCAACTCATGGTATATTGTAGATCACTATAATATCGCACCAAGCAGTAACTGGCGACATGTCAGATAATTTAATGCAGTCTGTTGAGCTATATCTGAAGAATGATCTCATTATTAGATGCCTTGGCCTTGGCATGGCTTTGCTTATTGGATAGCTATAAGTATGGACGTTTCTGATTCACTCTTTTGGCACATGAAATTACATAAATGACTTCAATACCTGAGTTTGAGATATGGCAGGGCACCTCTGATTGGATATTTATATTTATGGACCCACGAAAACATTCTGTTGGCACACAGATAACAGCATGTATTTATGCTTACAGTTCAACTTTTGGAATTCATTCAACATTAGAAGAGGGCATGGACAGATTTTCATCTCAGAGCGCAAAATCATCTCTAATCATCTTTGACTTATTGTGCCCAATGTGAGAAGTTGGCCTGGTATATGATGCTCACTAGTTCTAGTGATCACCTTGTACCATGCCAAGCAACCCTTATGATGATTGGTTGTAAGTCAACCTTAATAGACCAGCTATCCTAGTAGCGTGGACAAAGCAGTCTTAGGCTTAACTCTGTATAGGCATGTGAAGCAAGCTGTTTTACCATACACAATCCCCTTGAATACCAAATGAAAGGACACCACACAGATATATTTTGAAAATATATATATAGATTTATTTCTACAAATATCCCCTATACTCTTTATGAGCACAGAAGCAAATGTGTTAAAACAAAACACAGTTTAAATATACAAAAGTTGCACAATATGGATGACCCTAGGGGCCACCTAAACCATATACTAAAATAGTGGTATAAGAACCACTATGGGGAAAGGAAAGAGGCCTAGGGCCTGGGTAATCGCTGGAGCTGTTCGGGACTAACAGTGATGAAGCCTGGAAAGGCCCGCGGGACTCGGGTGCAGTGCTCAAAGTGCACGCATGCACCAATGTTAAGTCAATGGTGCGTAAAAGTTTCAAAGTTAGTGTTTAAGGAACCTTCCGATGGACCTACAAGGAAAAAACTTTATACACAGGCACTAGAGGTGTATACCAGTGTGGGAACACCGGCGTTGCTGAGTTACCTCACCCACAGGAAGCGGGTGCACAGGTGCGAAGTAGTGTCGGGTTTTGTCACGCAGGTCGATGGTGCTTGGAGATGAAGATGCTGCAGGTAGGTCGTCGAGGAGAGTTCCGGTGGATCCAAGGGTGGATCTGAAGAGGTGAAGACCTGAAAGCAGAAGGGACAATGTTCAAAGTCACTAGCCTGTGACTACCGTGGAACCAGGATGGAACCAGGCAATGTCGGGTGCAAACAGGTGAAGAGGTGCAGCTTGTCTCCGCAGCCACGTGGAAACGAAGAGGTCAAGGACGTCCAGGAGTCAATCACGAGCTGTCCCACGAAGGCTCTAGCTGATGGCGGTGTCGGCAACTTGATTGGAGCAAACAGGCTTTGGCTAATGCAAGCCACGTAGGAAGTGGAAAAAGCTTAAAACTCGGACCAGCAAGGTCAGAGCGAGTGCTCCTTTTCAGGGGAGCAAGGGCCAGTCTGGAGCAATCAGACCAGCATTGCAAATCGTAGTTTTCGTCACCAAGACGGCCACTAGCTGCGTGGCAAGTGACCGGGATGGCGCGTCGAGTGGCAAAGTGCAAAAGGGCCCCACGCAGATTGTGGAGATGCTGGGGGGCTGATCCTCGGAGCAAATGCTGCTCGGTGTCAGGGCTTCTCAAACCCCAAAGCACAGCATCGAGGGTGCCTCGGGTGCTGCGCAGTCAGCTCTGCGGGGGTCCTCCAAGATGTCCGGTCCCACGTCTCTCGGTGCCTCCACGGGTCTCTTCTTTTCAGGGACTGTGGATCGGGCTCTGAGATGTCTGGGAGTCTGGGTCTTGTCAGGCTCTGGGCTCGGGCTCCGGCGGGAGGCGGCAGCAAAGCAGATGTCGAGTTGCTGGTTGGTGCCTGTATTCACAGGGTGGTCACTCCTTGGCCACAAGGGAGATTCTCTTCAGTCTTCTGTGCAGCAGAATGTCGAAGTCCTGTTTTCTTCTTATTTCAAGTCGAGTTCAGGATGATCTGAAGTCTTGGGACACAGCTCCTACTCTTATTCGAATTCTAGGGGCCGGATTACCTGCTAGGTCCCTCCTCTGGGTGGGACCAGGAAGGGGGGTGGTCACACCCCCTTTCCTTTGTCCAGCTTCGCGCCAAGACTGGGACTGGAGAGCCCCAGCACCGGTTTGAACTGGCATATGCACAGGGACACCTTGTGTGCCCCAGGCATGTCTGATTCTATTCAGCCCTGTCCTACCCAATACACAAAATCCTGTCTGGGGTGGTGCTAGCACCTCCCAAGGCAGGAAACCCTTTTTCCAAGCTGCCCTCGCTGGAAGGACTCCCAGCAGCAGGAGGTCAGACTTGTGTCTGTGGTGGCAGCATCCATTTTGTGATGCTGAGGCTCTGTTTAACTTTAACCGGGGTTCAGGTTAGGTACATGTCGTATCCCTCTAGAAGGGTGGAATGCTACCCCGTCGCCAGAACTGGCGAGGGGGTAGTATTCCAATTCGTATGACACCTTACTCGACATGTTTTGATAAAGCCAAACCAAAGATAGCATTTAACCACGAGGTTCATAATGTACTTAAGGGTATATGGTATGGCAGTATCATGAAACAGCTAAAGGACATGGTTCCGAAAGCTGCACACAGGCTCAGCTCATGCCAGAGCACCATCTCACATATTTCCAAGCACTCTGACTCCAGGATTGATGAGGCCTTCCATAGGAGTGTCTGATAGGAGCATATGTGTCCATTTTGGGTTAGGTATAGGCATACTACACCTAAGTAAGGGGTGGTTACACCGACTTACCCCAGCTGAGTGATCAGCCAGTTGTGTCAAATATGGGGGCCAGGCCAGGGGTGGCACAATACATGCTGCAGCCCCTGGTAGGCCTTGGAAGCACCTATGCCCTGGGTACCTGGGTACACTGTTACAGGGGCCAATAAGGTGAACCAGTTCCAATTTCGTAATGCACCTAAAGTACATTGGCAATAATTTAGAGAGAGAACAGCAGGCTGTGGGTCTGATTAGCAGGCCCACAGCCACATTAAGTCATAAACCAGTGAAGCAAAAAGCAAAAATTTTGGGTGACCATAGGATAGCAGACCCTACTCTCCTACACCCCCCCCCAAACGCAGGGACATTAGACTAACCTTGACCAGTTGTGTCTTCATGTTCTAAGTGGAAGTACCTGGAGAGACCATCTGCATTACCATGGTCAGTCCCTGGGCGGTGCTCCACTGTAAAGTCCATCCCCTGTAGGGAAATGGACCACCTGAGCAGTTTGGGGTTTTCACCCTTCATCTGATTAAGCCATAAGAGGGGCTTATGGTCGGTCTGAATCTTGAAGTGAGTGCCAAACAAGTATGGTCTCAACTTCTTCAGGGCCCACACCACAGCAAAGGCCCCCTCTCAATGGCTGACCAACGTTTCTCTCTGGGGGTCAGCCTTCTGCTAATAAAAGCAATGGGCTGGTCTTGACCATCTACATTAAGTTGTGAAAGCACAGCTCCCACTCCCAACTCAGAAGCATCTGTTTGGACAATGAACTCTCTTGAGTAGTCAGGACTCTTCAGGATAGGTGCAGAGCACATGGCCTTCTTCAGGTCATCAAATGCCTTTTGACAGTATTCTGTCCACTGAACCTTTTTGGGCATCTTCTTAGATGTCAGATCATTAAGAGGAGTCACAATGGACCCATAGTTCTTAACAAACTTCCTGTAGTACCCAGTCAGGCCCAAGAAAGCTCTGAACTGAGTCTGGGTAGTTGGAGGGGACCAGTCCTTTATGGTCTGGAACCTACTCTCCAGTGGTTGAACTTGGCCTCCACCTACAAGGTGGCCCAAGTATACAACTTTACTCTGCCCTATCTGGCACTTGGTTGCCTTGATAGTGAGGCCTGCCTTTTGTAGAGCCTCTAGCACTTCCTTCAGGTGGACCAGGTGATCCTCCCAGGTGGAGATAAAGACAGCAATATCATCCAGATATGCTGCGCAAAAGTCATCCAACCCAGTAAGGACTTGATTCACCAACCTTTGGAAGGTGGCAGGTGCATTTTTCAAACCAAAGGCCATTACCACAAATTGATAATGCCCACCTGGGGTAGAAAATGATGTCTTGGCTTTAGACTCCTCAGCTAACCTGATTTTCCAGTAGCCAGCTGTCAAGACAAATGTGCTCAAATACTTGGCAGAAGCCAATTTGTCTATGAGCTCATCTGGCCTTGGAATAGGGTGTGCATCTGTCCTGGTGACAGCATTGAGTCCTCTGTAATCCACACAGAACCTCATCTCTCTCTTCCCATCTTTGATGTGAGGTTTGGGGACCAGAACCACTGGGCTAGCCAGGGGCTCTCTGAAGGCTCAATGACACCTAATTCCAGCATCTTTTGCACATCAATCTTGATACAATCTCTGACATGGTCAGGTTGCCTGTAAATGTTGTTCTTTACAGGGAGACTATCACCAGTGTCCACCACATGGGTACACCAGTTAGTCTGACTGGGTGTCAGGGAGAACATATGTCGATATGCCTGCAAAACATGTCTACAGTCATTTTGCTGATGTTCAGTGAGGCTGCCATCCAAGGCCACACCATCAACTGAACCATCCTCAGGGTTCTGAGTCAGCAGGTCTGGGAGAGGGTCACTCTCTTCCTCCTGCCCCTCATCTGTAGCCATGAGCAAGCCCATGTCTGCCCTGTCAACATATGCTTTCAGCCTGTTAACATGGAGCACCCTGTGGGGGCTCCTGGGAGTTCCAAGGTCCACCAAGTAGGTAACCTCTCCCTTTTTCTCAATGATTGTATGGGGTCCAGACCATTTGTCGTGGAGTGCTGCTGGGGCCACTGGCTCCAACACCCATACCTTCTGTCCAGGCTGGTACTCAGTCAGGACAGCCTTTTGGTCATGCCAAGCTTTTTGTAATTCTTGGCTAGCCTCAAGGTTTTTGGATGCCTTCTCCATATACTCAGCCATCCTGGAGCGGAGACCAAGTACATAGTCCACTATGTCTTGCTTGGACTTTTTGAGAGGTAACTCCCATCCTTCCCTCACCAAACACAGGGGTCCTCTTACAGGGTGCCCAAACAACAATTCAAAGGGGCTGAAGCCAACCCCCTTTTGTGGGACCTCTCTGTAAGCAAACAGAAGGCAGGGCAGAAGGATATCCCATCTTCGCCTGAGCTTTTCAGGTAATCCTTTGATCATGCCCTTTAGGGTCTTGTTGAACCTTTCAACAAGCCCATTGCATTGTGGATGATAGGGAGTGGTGAACTTGTAGTTGACACCACATTCCTTCCACATAGCTGTTAAGTATCCTGACATGAAGTTGGCGCCTCTATCAGATACTACCTCCTTAGGAAACCCCACTCTGGAGAAAACTCCAAGTAAGGCCCTGGCCGCAACAGGAGCTGTTGTGGTCCTAAGTGGAATTGCCTCTGGGTACCTGGTGGCATGGTCCACCACCACCAGTATGAATCTGTGCCCAGATGCTGTAGGGGGATCCATTGGTCCTACAATGTCAATCCCCACTCTTTCAAAGGGCACCCCCACCACAGGTAGTGGTATCAGGGGGGCCTTTGTGGTACCACCTGCTTTGCCACTGGCTTGGCAGGTTACACAGGAGCGACAAAACTCCTTGGTATCCTCTGACATGTGAGGCCAGTGAAAATGACAGACAAGTCTGTCCCAAGTTTTATTCTGGCCTAGGTGTCCTGCTAGGGGAATATCATGGGCCAAGGTAAGAAGGACGCCCCTAAATTGCAGAGGTATGACCAACCTCCTGGTTGTACCAGGCTTGGGGTCTCTACCCTCTGAATAAAGGAGCCCATCATCCCAATATACTTTATGGGTACCTTGCGCATTCCCAGCAGCCTCAGCAGCAGCCTGCTGTCTGAGGGGTTCAAGGGAAGGACAGGTTAACAGAGCCTGTCCCAAGTCTGCCCTAGAAGGTCCCCCTATCCCCAGAAACTCAACCTGATCAGGTTTAAGCTCTTCAGGGACAGTTCCTTCAGGGGTCTCAAGATCATCTTCCTGTGAAGGCTGATCCTCACTTGTAGGCAGTTGGGAAGGCACAGCCTTTACCCTCCTGTTCTTCTTCTTGGAAGGTACTTGGTCCATTGTTCCAGGATCCAAGACCTGAGGTTCAGAGAGGCACTTTTTGGCCTGTGACCTGGTCACAGCAAGGACATGTGATGATATCCCTAACATCTCTGCATGAGTCTTGTACTCAACTTCTGACCATAGAGAGTTCTCCAGGTCATTGCCCAACAAACATTCTACTGGGAGATCAGCACTAACCACAACTCTTTTTAGGCCAGTTACCTCTCCCCAGGAAAATTTAACAAGTGCCACACTATGTGTAGTAGTGACATTGCTGGCATTGGTCTTGGATGGGGTGCGGGTCCCGGTACTCATGTTCGCGGATGATACCCTCCTGATATCGCGAACGCCAAGTGGGCTACAAAAGTCAATTAATGCCTTTGGAGACTTTTGTAGGATTCAGGGTTTGGAACTAAATACTGCAAAAACCAAATTTATGAACATGAATCCGGCTAAGTCGTTCAAGGGGGCAATGTATTATAATTGGGTTGCTCTAGAGGAGGTGGATGCCTTCACATATTTGGGCATTAATTTGCAGGGGAACATGCAGTGGAATTCGCACATTAATGCTACGGTTTTAAAGTTCCACCAGCTGTCGGGGGCAATAGCCCTGAAGCATAAATCTTCATTGACTAAACCTATCCAACCTGTTATGGAGATCTATAGCATGAAAGTTCTTTGTGCATGTCTTTATGGAGCAGAACTATGGGGGTTTGCTAACATCAAAGGGTTGACAATTGCTGAAAATAAATTTTTACGTAGGCTGATCGGCGCCCCGCAGAGCACTCCATCCATTCCTCTCCTTTACGATCTAAGGAGGAAAAAAATCGAGGACCAGGCTCGACTGCTTTTTTGGAGGCGCATAAAGGCTACGCCTGAACTGGCCCACTATGCTGCAGCACTTATGGATATTGTCAACTCTGATCGGTTTCATAAAATAATCTGGCTAAAAGAAATCAGGAACCTACTAAATAAGCTCCATCTTGACCACCTATGGACTACTACCGACCCTGCAGCTTTCCCCTCCAAGGATTTGTTAAAGAAATTGTATTGGGACATGACACTGAGTTCGTTTTTGACATCCAACCAGCCTTCGGTGTTAACATCCCAATACTTGGAACATAAACTAGTCCCAACATTCGAACATTATTGGGACTTGATCACAAAACCATTGGACAGGAAGCTGTATTTTCAGTTCAGAGTGGGATGCCTTCCGCTTAATGCATTTACATTAAAATGGTCCCCTGGCAATGTTAACACCTGTGCTCATTGTAAGGATCATGTGGAGGACATTCCACATTTTTTGTTTGCTTGTCCCCTTTATGTGGCCCCAAGGCAAAGATGGTTAAAACCTCTATGTAGTAATTTAGGGACTAGATTACACCATGAAGCTCTTAGAATATTAAGAACAAACTGCTCTCCTAGCCTCGCCATTGCACTAGCCAAGTACTTGGGCTGGGCATGGATTTTACGCATTCGTTTCTTAATCTAATGAATTGTGGCTAAAAATTAGTTGAACATTTTTAGATGATTATTCACTTACTTTTTGTATCAGGTTTCCATTTTTATAGTGGTCGTATATTTTAAATATGTGTTCCTACAGCATTCTATGTTTAATGTGTATTTTAAATTGTTGTAAAATAGAATAGTATTTATTATGTATAGAGTAGGGTGAAAACGCTTGTATGACAATGCTGTCAAATAAAGCTTTGAAACTTGTAGTAGTGACATTGCTGGCATTGGTCACCAGGTAATTATCACATGGTAGGTATTGTCCAGGGTCCACAAAGCTAGGTGTCACCATGGTGACACTGGCACATGTGTCCCTGTATGCTTGAGCCACTTTGTCATTAATCAAAGGCGTCTGCCTGTACTTTCCCAGATTACTGGGACTGACAGTAGTGGACAAATCAATCTCCACATCACAGATCAGTACAGCCTGTGTAGGGGTTCTGACTAGGCCAGAATCTCCCTCAGTTCCCAAGGTGATACCAACTACCCCCTTAGTCTGTGGACCAACACTGCTAACTGTACTATTGGGTGCAGGTGCCTTAGGGGCTGCAGTGTTGGGGGCTCCACCCTTTTTACACTCACTTGTCCAGTGAGAGGTGTTTTTACATGTACTACACCAGGGTTTTCTTTGACCTTCTTTCTTCTTCTTCTTGGAAGTTTGGGACCCACCCTCAGTATTAGTTTGGGGCCCTGTTGAAGACTTCTGGTCTTTAGCTTTCTGCTCCCCACCCTTCTGGTCTGTTTTCTTTTGGTCACCACCCTGGTTCTGGTTCTGGATCTTTTGCTTAACTCTGGTTCTAACCCATTTGTCTGCCCTCTTTCCCAATTCTTGGGGAGAGGTCAGATCTGAGTCAACCAAATGTTGATGCAACTGCTGGTTCTGACAGTTATTTAAAATCTGTTCTCTCATCAGTAAATTGTACAATCCTTTATAGTCTGTAACCTTACTTCCCAGCAACCAGCCTTCCAGAGCCTTAGTGGCACATTCAACAAATTCAGACCAGTCCTGAGTCTGTGTCTACTGGGTGTCTCTGAACATTAACCTGTACTGTTCAGTGGTTAAGCCTAACCCATCAATCAGAGCACTCTTCAGGACCAGGTAGTTTCTAGAATCCCCACCACTAACTGTGAGGAGTTTGTCTCGGCCTCTATCTTCAAAGGAGAGCCACAAGATTGCTGCCCACTGCTCCTGAGGGATCTGCTGTACTCTGCAGGCTCTCTCAAGTGCAGTCATCCATTTGTGGATGTCATACCCACTCTTGTAAGGGGGCACAATCTTACTCAGGTTTCTATTGTCATAAGACCTGTCTTTCTCCTTTTGGATAGTGCTGCCACCAGTGGATCCTAATCCACTCTCTCTAGGCTGCCTTGCTCTAGCAAGTTTCTCTTTGGCCAGGGCAACTTCTAATTCTTGCTTCTGGATCCTAAGTTCAGCATCTCTCATTTTGGCCTCATGTTCCCTTCTCTGAGGGCTAGACAACTCCCTTCTGGAGTGTCCATGAAAACCTCTAGAAGCTTGGGAGGCATTGGACTCACCTGAGTGATTCCTTCTCCTCCCTTGCTCCTGGTTAAGTCCACTTGGGGGTCTGAATGGGTTGGACCCACTTTCAGTCCCAAATGTGCTTAAGTTAGCCTGGTTAAGCCTGCTGACTAGCACCTGACTATTTCTCTCATCATCAGACCCACTTTCCTCCTCCTCCTCCTCTTCTTCCTCATCCTCTGGCTGAGTATCTCCAGTGACCTGGTCTTCCTCATCTATCTGGATGACAGGGGCAGGGGGGTCAGTGTTGTCATCTGCAGTGGGAGAGCCTCCATCTCCAGTCCCTGAGGGGCCTGGTTTGGAGGTCTTCAGAGCTTCAGACTGGTCTAAAAGCTCTCTGAGGTGACCTGCTGTAGGGGTAGGACCCGTTTTGATTCCTCTTAAGGAACACAGCTGCCTCAGTTCTTTAAAAGTAAAGATAGCAAATTTGGATGGTGCCCTTGGAGGGTCACTCTCAACAGAGATAGGTCCAGTGGATCCCTCTGCTCCAGACATTGCTCTAGTGTGGGTGTATATGTTGCAATCTACCTACACTGGTGTTTACCTACCAAACCTATCTAGTAGTTGTAGTCAGGGTGTGCTACTCCCTATCCTCTACAACAAATAAGTTCAGTAGAACTTAAGTATACTAGTCTTGTTTTAGTGTACCTATCAGGTACCTGTATGATCTTTCAATTGATACTCTCCAAAGATTGTAATGGTAAAACAACAGCAAGCTCAAATCCCAACCGCTGCTCACCAATGTGAGAAGTTGGCCTGGTATATGATGCTCACTAGTTCTAGTGATCACCTTGTACCATGCCAAGCAAACCTTATGACGATTGGTTGTAAGTCAACCTTAATAGACAAGCTATCCTAGTAGCGTGGACAAAGCAGTCTTAGGCTAAACTCTGTATAGGCATGTGAAGCAAGCTGTTTTACCATACACAATCCCCTTGAATACCAAATGAAAGGACACCACACAGATATATTGAAAATATATATAGATTTATTTCTACAAATATCCCCTATACTCTTTATGAGCACAGAAGCAAATGCTTTAAAACAAAACACAGTTTAAATATACAAAAGTTGCACAATATGGATGAGCCCTAGGGGCCACCTAAACCATATACTAAAATAGTGGTATAAGAACCACTATGGGGAAAGGAAAGTGGCCTAGGGCCTGGGGAATCACTGGAGCTGTTCGGGACTAACAGTGATGAAGTCTGGAAAGGCCCGCGGGACTCGGGTGCAGTGCTCAAAGTGCACGCATGCACCAATGTTAAGTCAATGGTGCGTAAAAGTTTCAAAGTTAGTGTTTAAGGAACCTTCCGATGGACCTACAAGGAAAAAACTTTATACACAGGCACTAGAGGTGTATACCAGTGTGGAAACACCGGCGTTGCTGAGTTACCTCACCCACAGGAAGCGGGTGCACAGGTGCGAAGTAGTGTCGGGTTTCGTCACGCAGGTCGATGGTGCTTGGAGCTGAAGATGCTGCAGGCAGGTCGTCGAGGAGAGTTCCGGTGGATCAAAGGGTGGATCTGAAGAGGTGAAGACCTGAAAGCAGAGGGGACAATGTTCAAAGTCATTAGCCAGTGACTACCGTGGAACCAGGATGGAACCAGGCAATGTCGGGTGCAAACAGGTGAAGAGGTGCAGCTTGTCTCCGCAGCCACGTGGACACGAAGAGGTCAAGGACGTCCAGGAGTCAATCACGAGCTGTCCTACGAAGGCTCTAGCTGATGGCGGTGTCGGCAACTTGATTGGAGCAAACAGGCTTTGGCTAATGCAAGCCTCGTAGGAAGTGGAAAAAGCTTAACACTCGTACCAGCAAGGTCAGAGCGAGTGCTCCCTTTCAGGGGAGCAAGGGCCAGTCTGGAGCAATCAGACCAGCATTGCAAATCGTAGTTTTCATCACCAAGATGGCCACTAGCTGCGTGGCAAGTGACCGGGATGGCGCGTTGAGTGGCAAAGTGCAAAAGGGCCCCAAGCAGATTGTGGAGATGCTGGGGGGCTGATCCTCGGTGCCCATGCTGCTCGGTGTCGGGGCTTCTCAAACCCCAAAGCACAGCATCGAGGGTGCGTCGGGTGCTGCGCAGTCAGCTCTTCGGGGGTCTTCCAAGATGTCCGGTCCCACGTCTCTCGGTGCCTCCACGGGTCTCTTCTTTTCAGGGACTGTGGATCGGGCTCTGAGATGTCTGGGAGTCTGGGTCTTGTCAGGCTCTGGGCTCGGGCTCCGGCGGGAGGCGGCGGCAAAGCAGATGTCGAGTTGCTGGTTGGTGCCTGTATTCACAGGGTGGTCACTCCTTGGCCACAAGGGAGATTCTCTTCAGTCTTCTGTGCAGCAGAATGTCGAAGTCCTGTTTTCTTCTTATTTCAAGTCGAGTTCAGGATGATCTGAAGTCTTGGGACACAGCTCCTACTCTTATTCGAATTCTAGGGGCCGGATTACCTGCCAGGTCCCTCCTCTGGGTGGGACCAGGAAGGGGGGTGGTCACACCCCCTTTCCTTTGTCCAGCTTTGCGCCAAGACTGGGACTGGAGAGCCCCAGCACCGGTTTGAACTGGCATATGCACAGGGACACCTTGTGTGCCCCAGGCATGTCTGATTCTATTTAGCCCTGTCCTACCCAATACACAAAATCCTGTCTGGGGTGGTGCTAGCACCTCCCAAGGCAAGAAACCCTTTTTCCAAGCTGCCCTCGCTGGAAGGACTCCCAGCAGCAGGAGGTCAGACTTGTGTCTGTGGTGGCAGCATCCATTTTGTGATGCTGAGGCTCTGTTTAACTTTAACCGGGGTTCAGGTTAGGTACATGTCGTATCCCTCTAGAAGGGTGGAATGCTACCCCCGTCGCCAGAACTGGCGAGGGGGTAGTATTCCAACTTGTATGACACCTTACTCGACATGTTTTGATAAAGCCAAACCAAAGATAGCATTTAACCGCGAGGTTCATAATGCACTTAAGGGTATATGGTATGGCAGTATCATGAAACAGCTAAAGGACATGGTTCCGAAAGCTGCAGACAGGCTCAGCTCATGCCAGAGCACCATATCACATATTTCCAAGCACTCTGACTCCAGGATTGATGAGGCCTTCCATAGGAGTGGCTGATAGGAGCATATGTGTCCATTTTGGGTTAGGTATAGGCATACTACACCTAAGTAAGGGGTGGTTACACCGACTTACCCCAGCTGAGTGATCAGCCAGTTGTGTCAAATATGGAGGCCAGGCCAGGGGTGGCACAATACGTGCTGCAGCCCCTGGTTGGCCTTGGAAGCACCTACGCCCTGGGTACCTGGGTACACTGTTACAGGGGCCAATAAGGTGAACCAGTTCCAATTTCGTAATGCACCTAAAGTACATTGGCAATAATTTAGAGAGATAACAGCAGGCTGTGGGTCTGATTAGCAGGCCCGCAGACACATTAAGTCATAAACCAGTGAAGCAAAAAGCAAAAATTTGGGGTGACCATAGGATAGCAGACCCTACTCTCCTACACAACCCCCCCCCCAAACGCAGGGACATTAGACTAACCTTGACCAGTTGTGTCTTCATGTTCTAAGTGGAAGTACCTGGAGAGACCATCTGCATTACCATGGTCAGTCCCTGGGCGGTGCTCCACTGTAAAGTCCATCCCCTGTAGGGAAATGGACCACCTGAGCAGTTTGGGGTTTTCACCCTTCATCTGATTAAGCCATAAGAGGGGCTTATGGTCGGTCTGAATCTTGAAGTGAGTGCCAAACAAGTATGGTCTCAACTTCTTCAGGGCCCACACCACAGCAAAGGCCTCCCTCTCAATGGCTGACCAACGTTTCTCTCTGGGGGTCAGCCTTCTGCTAATAAAAGCAATGGGCTGGTCTTGACCATCTACATTAAGTTGTGAAAGCACAGCTCCCACTCCCAACTCAGAAGCATCTGTTTGGACAATGAACTCTCTTGAGTAGTCAGGACTCTTCAGGATAGGTGCAGAGCACATGGCCTTCTTGAGGTCTTCAAATGCCTTTTGACAGTATTCTGTCCACTGAACCTTTTTGGGCATCTTCTTAGATGTCAGATCATTAAGAGGAGTCACAATGGACCCATAGTTCTTAACAAACTTCCTGTAGTACCCAGTCAGGCCCAAGAAAGCTCTGACCTGAGTCTGGGTAGTTGGAGGGGACCAGTCCTTTATGGTATGGATCTTACTCTCCAGTGGTTGAACTTGGCCTCCACCTACAAAGTGGCCCAAGTATACAACTTTACTCTGCCCTATCTGGCACTTGTTTGCCTTGATAGTGAGGCCTGCCTTTTGTAGAGCCTCTAGCACTTCCTTCAGGTGGACCAGGTGATCCTCCCAGGTGGAGATAAAGACAGCAATATCATCCAGATATGCTGCGCAAAAGTCATCTACCCAGTAAGGACTTGATTCACCAACCTTTGGAAGGTGGCAGGTGCATTTTCCAAACCAAAGGCCATTACCACAAATTAATAATGCCCACCTGGGGTAGAAAATGCTGTCTTGGCTTTAGACTCCTCAGCTAACCTGATTTTCCAGTAGCCAGCTGTCAAGTCAAATGTGCTCAAATACTTGGCAGAAGCCAATTTGTCTATGAGCTCATCTGCCCTTGGAATAGGGTGTGTATCTGTCCTGGTGACAGCATTGAGTCCTCTGTAATCCACACAGAACCTCATCTCTCTCTTCCCATCTTTGGTGTGAGGTTTGGGGACCAGAACCACTGGGCTAGCCAGGGGCTCTCTGAAGGCTCAATGACACCTAATTCCAGCATCTTTTGCACCTCAGTCTTGATACAATCTCTGACATGGTCAGGTTGCCTGTAAATGTTGTTCTTTACAGGGAGACTATCACCAGTGTCCACCACATGGGTACACCAGTTAGGCTGACTTGGTGTCAGGGAGAACATATGTCGATATGCCTGCAAAACATGTCTACAGTCATTTTGCTGATGTTCAGTGAGGCTGCCATCCAAGGCCACACCATCAACTGAACCATCCTCAGGGTTCTGAGTCAGAAGGTCAGGGAGAGGGTCACTCTCTTCCTCCCGCCCCTCATCTGTAGCCATGAGCAAGCCCATGTCTGCCCTGTCAACATATGCTTTCAGCCTGTTAACATGGAGCACCCTGTGGGGGCTCCTGGGAGTTCCAAGGTCCACCAAGTAGGTAACCTCTCCCTTTTTCTCAATGATTGTATGGGGTCCAGACCATTTGTCTTGGAGTGCTGCTGGGGCCACTGGCTCCAACACCCATACCTTCTGTCCAGGCTGGTACTCAGTCAGGACAGCCTTTTGGTCATGCCAAGCTTTTTGTAATTCTTGGCTAGCCTCAAGGTTTTTGGATGCCTTCTCCATATACTCAGCCATCCTGGAGCGCAGACCAAATACATAGTCCACTATGTCTTGCTTGGGCTTTTTGAGAGGTAACTCCCATCCTTCCCTCACCAAACACAGGGGTCCTCTTACAGGGTGCCCAAACAACAATTCAAAGGGGCTGAAGCCAACCCCCTTTTGTGGGACCTCTCAGTAAGCAAACAGAAGGCAGGGCAGAAGGATATCCCATCTTCGCCTGAGCTTTTCAGGTAATCCTTTGATCATGCCCTTTAGGGTCTTGTTGAACCTTTCAACAAGCCCATTGCATTGTGGATGATAGGGAGTGGTGAACTTGTAGTTGACACAACATTCCTTCCACATAGCTGTTAAGTATCCTGACATGAAGTTGGCACCTCTATCGGATACTACCTCCTTAGGAAACCCCACTCTGGAGAAAACTCCAAGTAAGGCCCTGGCCACAACAGGAGCTGTTGTGGTCCTAAGTGGAATTGCCTCTGGGCACCTGGTGGCATGGTCCACCACCACCAGTATGAATCTGTGCCCAGATGCTGTAGGGGGATCCATTGGTCCTACAATGTCAATCCCCACTCTTTCAAAGGGCACCCCCACCACAGGTAGTGGTATCAGGGGGGCCTTTGTGGTACCACCTGCTTTGCCACTGGCTTGGCAGGTTACACAGGAGCGACAAAACTCCTTGGTATCCTCTGACATGTGAGGCCAGTGGAAATGACAGACAAGTCTGTCCCAAGTTTTATTTTGGCCTAGGTGTCCTGCTAGGGGAATATCATGGGCCAAGGTAAGAAGGAAGCCCCTAAATTGCAGAGGTATGACCAACCTCCTGGTTTTACCAGGCTTGGGGTCTCTACCCTCTGAATAAAGGAGCCCATCATCCCAATATACTTTATGGGTACCTTGAGCATTCCCAGCAGCCTCAGCAGCAGCCTGCTGTCTGAGGGGTTCAAGGGAAGGACAGGTTAACTGAGCCTGCCCCAAGTCTGCCCTAGAAGGTCCCCCTGTCCCCAGAAACTCAACCTAATCAGGTTCAAGCTCTTCAGGGACAGTTCCTTCAGGGGTCTCAAGATCATCTTCCTGTGAAGGCTGATCCTCACTTGTAGGCAGTTGGGAAGGCACAGCCTTTACCCACCTGTTCTTCTTCTTGGAAGGTACTTGGTCCATTGTTCCAGGATCCAAGACCTGAGGTTCAGAGAGGCACTTTTTGGCCTGTGACCTGGTCACAGCAAGGACATGTGATGATATCCCTAACATCTCTGCATGAGTCCTGTACTCAACTTCTGACCATAGAGATTTCTCCAGGTCATTGCCCAACAAACATTCTACTGGGAGTTCAGCACTAACCACAACTCTTTTTAGGCCAGTTACCCCTCCCCAGGAAAAGTTAACAAGTGCCACACTATGTGTAGTAGTGACATTGCTGGCATTGGTCACCAGGTAATTATCACCTGGTAGGTATTGTCCAGGGTCCACAAAGCTAGGTGTCACCATGGTGACACTGGCACATGTGTCCCTGTATGCTTGAGCCACTTTGTCATTAATCAAAGGCGTCTGCCTGTACTTGCCCAGATTACTGGGACTGACAGTAGTGGACAAATCAATCTCCACATCACAGATCAGTACAGCCTGTGTAGGGGTTCTGACTAGGCCAGAATCTCCCTCAGTTCCCAAGGTGATACCAACTACCCCCTTAGTCTGTGGACCAACACTGCTAACTGTACTATTGGGTGCAGGTGCCTTAGGGGCTGCAGTGTTGGGGGCTCCACCCTTTTTACACTCACTTGTCCAGTGAGAGGTGTTTTTACATGTACTACACCAGGGTTTTCTTTGACCTTCTTTCTTCTTCTTCTTGGAAGTTTGGGACCCACCCTCAGTATTAGTTTGGGGCCCTGTTGAAGACTTCTGGTCTTTAGCTTTCTGCTCCCCACCCTTCTGGTCTGTTTTCTTTTGGTCACCACCCTGGTTCTGGTTCTTTTGCTTAACTCTGGTTCTAACCCATTTGTCTGCCCTCTTTCCCAATTCTTGGGGAGAGGTCAGATCTGAGTCAACCAAATGTTGATGCAACTGCTGGTTCTGACAGTTATTTAAAATCTGTTCTCTCAACAGTAAATTGTACAATCCTTCATAGTCTGTAACCTTACTTCCCAGCAACCAGCCCTCCAGAGCCTTAGTGGCACATTCAACAAATTCAGACCAGTCCTGAGTCTGTGTCTACTGGGTGTCTCTGAACATTAACCTGTACTGTTCAGTGGTCAAGCCTAACCCATCAATCAGAGCACTCTTCAGGACCACGTAGTTTCTAGAATCCCCACCACTAACTGTGAGGAGTTTGTCTCGGCCTCTACCTTCAAAGGAGAGCCACAAGATTGCTGCCCACTGCTCCTGAGGGATCTGCTGTACTCTGCAGGCTCTCTCAAGTGCAGTCATCCATTTGTGGATGTCATACCCACTCTTGTAAGGGGGCACAATCTTACTCAGGTTTCTATTGTCATAGGACCTGTCTTTATCCTTTTGGATAGTGCTGCCACCAGTGGATCCTAACCCACTCTCTCTAGGCTGCCTTGCTCTAGCAAGTTTCTCTTTGGCCAGGGCAACTC
The DNA here is from genome assembly GCF_964261635.1 of Lissotriton helveticus. Classification (NCBI taxonomy): domain Eukaryota; kingdom Metazoa; phylum Chordata; class Amphibia; order Caudata; family Salamandridae; genus Lissotriton; species Lissotriton helveticus. Next base: position 533,621,372 of record NC_136067.1, read on the forward strand.
CTAATTCTTGCTTCTGGATCCTAAGTTCAGCATCTCTCATTTTGGGCTCATGTTCCCTTCTCTGAGGGCTAGACAACTCCCTTCTGGAGTGTCCATGAGAACCTCTAGAAGCTTGGGAGGCATTGGACTTACCTGAGTGATTCCTTCTCCTCCCTTGCTCCTGGTTAAGTCCACTTGGGGGTCTGAATGGGTTGGACCCACTTTCAGTCCCAAATGTGCTTAAGTTAGCCTGGTTAAGCCTGCTGACTAGCACCTGACTATTTCTCTCATCATCAGACCCACTTTCCTCCTCCTCCTCCTCTTCTTCCTCATCCTCTGGCTGAGTATCTCCAGTGACCTGGTCTTCCTCATCTATCTGTATGACAGGGGCAGGGGGGTCAGTGTTGTCATCTTCAGTGGGAGAGCCTCCATCTCCAGTCCCTGAGGGGCCTGGTTTGGAGGTCTTTAGAGCTTCAGACTGGTCTAAAAGCTCTCTGAGGTGACCTGCTGTAGGGGTAGGACCCGTTTTGATTCCTCTTAAGGAACACAGCTGCCTCAGTTCTTTAAAAGTAAAGATAGCAAATTTGGATGGTGCCCTTGGAGGGTCACTCTCAACAGAGATAGGTCCAGTGGATCCCTCTGCTCCAGACATTGCTCTAGTGTGGGTGGATATATTGCAATCTACCTACACTGGTGTTTACCTACCAAACCTATCTAGTAGTTGTAGTCAGGGTGTGCTACTCCCTATCCTCTACAACAACTAAGTTCAGTAGAACTTAAGTATACTAGTCTTGTTTTAGTGTACCTATCTGGTACCTGTATGATCTTTCAATTGATACTCTCCAAAGATTGTAATGGTAAAACAACAGCAAGCTCAAATCCCAACCGCTGCTCACCAATGTGAGAAGTTGGCCTGGTATATGATGCTCAATAGTTCTAGTGATCACCTTGTACCAGGCCAAGCAAACCTTATGAGGATTGGTTGTAAGTCAACCTTAATAGACAAGCTATCCTAGTAGCGTGGACAAAGCAGTCTTAGGCTAAACTCTGTATAGGCATGTGAAGCAAGCTGTTTTACCATACACAATCCCCTTGAATACCAAATGAAAGGACACCACACAGATATATATTGAAAATATATATAGATTTATTTCTACAAATATCCCCTATACTTAGGCTGTGGGGTTTTAGGTTTAAACCTACAATAACTGATAAAACCCCACTGAAAGAAAAATAGCCCTCACCGGTGAAAACACATAAACACTGAAAAAACACCTGCACAACCACAAACTAAATGCCATTCAAAGAAAGGAAAAAGAAAGTGAAAGAGTCATTTTGTTCTTACTGAAGGGGTCAATAAAATGTAACTTTGTTATACAAGCTAGCAGTAGGACTGGCAAACATTATTCTGCTTGAGTTTTGTTCTTTAGGGATACCACTAAAATATTGTTTCTTCTTCCTTTTACTTTTTTCAGTTTTATGCCCTTTGGTCTAAAGATGCAGGGTTTAGTTTCATGTTTTAGGTCTAGTTTAATTATTTTATAAACTGTAGAGAATCAGGACATATCAAACTCATATTTGATATTTTGGCTGCATTTAATTCTTTCACTGATAGGTAAAATGGCTGGTTTCATAAAAATCTTTCCTAATATGTGTCATCACATTTACCCACAGAGAATGGGTAAAAACCCTTAATACTTCAGACCATAGTTTCTAGTGGGTCAGTACTGATAGTAGGTGAATTGCCAACACCTCAGGCTTTAAACATTAAATGCAAGGTATAGTGACAAGTATATATGGAAGAGGTGTGGTGCCGCGGCTAGGGATCCTGACTCTGGAATCTGGGGATCATGGTTCGATCCCCGGCACCGGTGGCAGATTAGCCCACCACCATGTGACTCTGGGCAATAGCTTGCTTAATCTTCCCAATGGCCCCCAGTGCCTAGAGACACTTACGGGTGATTGCTCGCGCTTTACAAATGTGGATTATTATTATATATTACCAAGCATCTGGGATAGTAGTCAAAAAGTGACAGCAGACTTTTGGAAAACATGGAACGCAGTGTCACTTGTTATGCTCTGCAAAAAAGGTTCTTTCCAAGTTCAACAAAGATTGGAGTGATATTGTTTGTATTTGCAGTGATTCAGCTAAGTATATAAAAAATTTGTGTGATGACCTGTCAAAATTGATACCCGAGCTGAAGTGATTCCCTGTAGGAGATCCTTGCCACTTGTTAGATGGTATGCTGAAAGCATCTTTACAATCTTCAGCGTTAATGAGGGATGCTATTGACTTTTTAGTCCATTCTGGTGCACTGTTTTCTTATGCCCAGGAACTAAAATGCAAATATTTATCATTTTGTGCTTTATGTGGCATCAAAGAAAGAGTCATCCCAACTGTGTCCCTTAGCTGACGGTTCTCAGCCCATGGGGCTATGAATGCTGAGAGGGCCTTTTCACAGAAGTTTACATGGGAAGGAAAGCGCGAGCGCACATGACCAAAGACTCACTGAAGAAGTATTGTATGGTGTACTACAATAAGATTAATTTGCAAATATCTCTTTGGACCTCATATACACCATACGTACACTGTCTATATACCATGTTCTTTCAGTGCAGAAAGCAAGCAATTATAAAAACAAAACATTCATAAACACCGGAAAAACACTTTTTCTGTTGTTTTTAGTGGCGTGAAAATGTGTAACCACTGAAAACAACTGTTTTTTAAGATATTGAAAACACTGAAAAAACCCCACCAGAATTTACCAAAAATAGAAACTGAAAACAGGACAGCCTACCTATACTCTTTATGAGCACAGAAGCAAATGCGTTAAAACAAAACACAGTTTAAATATACAAAAGTTGCACAATATGGATGAGCCCTAGGGGCCACCTAAACCATATACTAAAATAGTGGTATACGAACCACTATGGGGAAAGGAAAGAGGCCTAGGGCCTGGGGAATCGCTGGAGCTGTTCGGGACTAACAGTGATGAAGTCGGGAAAGGCCCGCGGGACTCGGGTGCAGTGCTCAAAGTGCACGCATGCACCAATGTTAAGTCAATGGTGCGTAAAAGTTACAAAGTTAGTGTTTAAGGAACCTTCCGATGGACCTACAAGGATAAAACTCTAGACACAGGCACTAGAGGTGTATACCAGTGTGGGAACACCGGCGTTGCTGAGTTACCTCACCCACAGGAAGCGGGTGCACAGGTGCGAAGTAGTGTCGGGTTTCGTCACGCAGGTAGATGGTGCTTGGAGCTGAAGATGCTGCAGGCGAGTCATCGAGGAGAGTTCCGGTGGATCCAAGGGTGGATCTGAAGAGGTGAAGACCTGAAAGCAGAGGGGACAATGTTCAAAGTCACTAGCCAGTGACTACCGTGGAACCAGGATGGGACCAGGCAATGTCGGGTGCAAACAGGTGAAGAGGTGCAGCTTGTCTCCGCAGCCACGTGGACACGAAGAGGTCAAGGATGTCCAGGAGTCGATCACGAGGTGTCCCACAAAGGCTCTAGCTGATGGCGGTGTCGGCAACTTGATTGGAGCAAACAGGCCTTGGCTAATGCAAGCCACGTAGGAAGTGGAAAAAGCTTAACACTCGGACCCGCAAGGTCAGAGCGAGTGCTCCTTTTCAGGGGGGCAAGGGCCAGTCTGGAGCAACCAGACCAGCATTACAAATTGTAGTTTTCGTCGCCAAGATGGCCACTAGCCACGTGGCAAGTGACCGGAATGGCGCGTCGAGTGGCAAAGTGCAAAAGGGCCCCACGCAGATCGTGGAGATGCTGGGGGGCTGATCTTCGGTGCAAATCCTGCTCGGTATTGGGGCTTCTTAAACCCCAACGCACAGTGTTAAGGGTGCCCCGGGTGCTGCGCAGGCAGCTCTTCGGGGGTCTTCCAAGATGTCCGGTCCCACGTCTCTCGGTGCCTCCACGGGTCTCTTCTTTTCAGGGACTGTGGATCGGGCTCTGAGATGTCTGGGAGTCTGGGTCTTGTCAGGCTCTGGGTTCAGGCTCCGGCGAGAGGCGGCGGCAAATCAGACGTCGAGTTGCTGGTTGGAGCCTGTATTCACAGGGTGGTCACTCCTTGGCCACAAGGTAGATTCTCTTCAGTCTTCTGTGCAGCAGAATGTCGAAGTCCAGTTTTCTTCTTATTTCAAGTCGAGTTCAGGATGATCTGAAGTCTTGGGACACAGCTCCTACTCTTATTCGTATTCTAGGGGCCGGATTACCTGCTAGGTTCCTCCTCTGGGTGGGACCAGGAAGGGGGGTTTGAACTGGCCTATGCACAGGGACACCTTGTGTGCCCCAGGCATGTCTGATTCTATTCAGCCCTATCCTACCCAATACACAAAATCCTGTCTGGGGTGGTGCTAGCACCTCCCAAGGCAGGAAACCCTTTGTCCAAGCTGCCCTCGCTGGAAGGACTCCCAGCAGCAGGAGGTCAGACTTGTGTCTGTGGTGGCAGCATCCATTTTGTGATGCTGAGGCTCTGTTTAACTTTAACAGGGGTTCAGGTTAGGTGCATGTCGTATCCCTCTAGAAGGGTGGAATGCTACCCCCGTCGCCAGAACTGGCGAGGGGGTAGTATTCCAATTCGTATGACACCTTACTCGACATGTTTTGATAAAGCCAAACCAAAGATAGCATTTAACCGCGAGGTTCATAATGCACTTAAGAGTATATGGTATGGCAGTATCATGAAACAGCTAAAGGACATGGATCCGAAAGCTGCAGACAGGCTCAGCTCATGCCAGAGCACCATATCACATATTTCCAAGCACTCTGCCTCCAGGATTGATGAGGCCTTCCATAGGAGTGGCTGATAGGAGCATATGTGTCCATTTTGGGTTAGGTATAGGCATACTACACCTAAGTAAGGGGTGGTTACACTAACTTACCCCAGCTGAGTGATCAGCCAGTTGTGTCGAATATGGAGGCCAGGCCAGGGGTGGCACAATACGTGCTGCAGCCCCTGGTAGGCCTTGGAAGCACCTATGCCCTGGGTACCTGGGTACACTGTTAGAGGGGCCAATAAGGTTAACCAGTTCCAATTTCGTAATGCACCTAAAGTACATTGGCAATAATTTAGAGAGAGAGAACAGCAGGCTGTGGGTCTGATTAGCAGGCCCACAGCCACATTAAGTCATAAACCAGTGAAGCAAAAAGCAAAAATTTGGGGTGACCATAGGATAGCAGACCCTACTCTCCTACACCCAACATGTGGATTGTTTCTTGAAATATAAGTAAGTGGAACTGATGATCATCTGGTACCCTTCACTCTGCCCGCCCCCCCTTTCGTCTTTTCTTTTCTTTTATTAAATTTGGGAGATTAATGAAATATCTCCTCTGATACTTTTTTCGTAGTTCACGACGGAGGAGATATAGTTCCTCTTCAATTGATGATACTGCTCGACAGAGATCGTACATACACTTGAACCCTCTGTAGGTACTACGTGGGGAAAAGGGGCCCCATAATGGGTGTAAGAACATTGCGACATAATGACTAAGGATATGAGCTAAAATTCAGTCTGAATGGGAGGATGCATTCTCGTTTACCTCTGGCACCCTCTGTTCTTCGCCCTGTGACTCCCTATCTAGACTATAAGATTAGATCTCACTAAACTATGAGTCTCTCCAAGAATCTTGGTCACAGATGACCTTTTTCTTTTTTCTTCTCTCAATTACTTTCTCTCTCTTCTCTTCTTATATTGGTAGTCACATTATCTTGAATTCCTTATTGCTATGAGAAACAACATTGCTGATGGCATCTACAAGCCAAACTGGAATTAGTGTATAACATTGGTGATAAGTGGGATATCACCATAGTTATAGCCTTAGGATAGTTAAGACGTCTTGACTATAGAATATGGAGAACAACCTAAGAAAAACATCTTTTTTACTTCTGTTAAAAAAGAGCAATAATTGGCAAACATGTTTGAATAACCAGGACTGCCTGTCTGTTCTCTTTTGTATATCATTATAAGATGTAAAGCCTCTACAATGTGTTTTTAGAAAACTTTTTACATGTGAGTTTGTAATTTGTTTTGTATATGTGTTGTAAATATTTATTTATGTATATATATGTATTTGTTTGTTTAACAGCCCTGAAGAAGTCCTATAGCAGGACGGAACGCGTCTGCTGTATTGTTCTTATTACAAAAAAAGAAAATGGAATAAAGAAATTGAACTGAAGATCTCTGATTATTGCTATCTACTGTTCTGTGAATACTAAAACGAGTCCTACTTTAAATCATTGTTTATGTGGTGCACCTTTGCTTTTTTGTATTAAATTGTTAAAATTCCTGAGGGAATAGACACTGTGACAATGGGTGTCATACGGTGTGCACACTGACCCCCTTAAGAATAGATGGGGCAAGACTTTTTGGAGCAATTAGGTTAGGTGCTGGCAGTGAGAAGGCACCACTGTCCCTTAAAAAATTCTTTAACCAATATGCAGGCTTCCGGAGGAGCGGGACCCGCTGTGCAGATTTGAGCACCTCCAGTCACGGTTGCAGTGCAGCATATTGCCAGGGAGTCTAGGAGGTGGAGTCTTCTCCCTGTCCAGGAACCAGTATGCAGGCTTCCAGAGGAGTGGGACACATGATGCAGCTTTAAGCACCTCTGGGCGAGGTTGCAGAGCAGAGTAGTGCCGGGGAGTCTGGGAGGTTGTGTCCTCTCCCTGTCCAGGAACCAATATGTGGTCTTTGTTCAGTCCTTTGTAGATCATATACTGTTTCCTCTCTTTGATCCAAGTTAAACCCAGGCATATAATGCACACTGAATGTTGCGATTACAGCATACCCCCTATCTATGGGACTTTTCTGTGCATCATTGTAAAATAAAGTGTCCTGGAGTGCTCTTCAGCATTTTTCTGCTTACCAAGTGGCATGCATTCTACCATGGAAAATGTTTCAGAGCAAAAGTCACTAAAAGTGCTGTTCAGTCTACTCTCATGAAGATGTTTCACATCTACACCAATTATGCTGAACACTTGGCAGACAAGGGTGTTTTCAGACTCTAGTTTTTTGATCACGTCCCCTGCAGCAGTCATGTTTTCCTGTAAAAATATAAGAATACAGTTGAGTGTACCTTTTGCACATTACTAGCAATATACGACCAGAGATCCTCACATTTCTTTCCTTTGGCACCGTCACTAAGCAAAAAATCTGTAAACGGTCACCACATGGATAATATAGCATTTACTGCCTCCAGGACTCAGAACCATGGGCTTAATTATACAGTTGGAATGAGCAGAATGGATAAAGTCAATAGCATTCTTCATTAACTCTGAAGATTGTAAACATGCTTTCAGCATTCTATCTAGCAGGTGGCAGGCATCTCTTACCGGGAAGCACTTTAGCTCATGTAACAATTTTTACAGGGCAACACAAAACGTATTCATATACGTAGCTGAATCACTGCAAATACAAACAAAATTACTCATATCTTTGTTGAACTTGGTAAGAAATATTTCCAGCAGCCTTCCATGTTTTCCAAAAGTCTGGTGTCATGTTTTCACCACTATTCCAGATGTTTGGTGACAGCACTCTTTTCACATATACGGTCACTAAACCTTACATAACATTTTTAAAGCCTGGGGTGTTTGGCAGTTCACCTACTATCAATACTGAGGGCCCGATTCACAGAATAAACTTAAGACTAAATCCTAAACCGACTACTACTGAAGAGGTGTCCCCGAGGCAGGCCAACTCTAAATCTGGGCCTGTCATCAACCCCTCTCTACCTCCAGAGTCCCCCATACAATCGGGGGCTCCAACTGCATCCCCTGCAGCCTGTCCCCCTCCTCGTAGCTGCCAAATCGAACACAATATGTTATCCGGACCTGAGGCACCACATCCCTCCTGTCCCCCCCAGGCCCCTTCCGGTGTTGTTCCTCCTGTGGATGTGCCAGGGTACTTGAGTTGGATGGTTGAGGGTCAACCAGACATGTCCGCTCGCATCATGCTACAAGTGTGTCTAGATATACGCACGATGCGAGCGGACATTCCCCGATCTCCAGACACCCTTACCACCAGTGTCAATTCCTTGGCCACAGCCATGCCTTCTACCCTTCTTCTCTAAACTGGCGGAAAAGCTGGTTAACCAACAACTATCCGCGCACATAGAGTCCAGAGGCCTCCTGCATACCAACCAATCGGGCTTCCGAGCACGCCACTCCACAGAATCAGCCCTCCTTTTTTCGACTGAGGCACTGAGGAAGCACGTAGATGCGGGACATGTGGCAGCACTAGTGCTCCTGGACCTCAGTGCAGCCTTCGACACTGTAGCACATCATACGCTGCTACAGTGTCTGAAGAAAGGAGGGGTGACAGGCATGGCCTGGTTGTGGCTGGAATCTTTTCTCACCAACCGTAGCTTCTCGGTAGAGCAAGGAGGAGCACGCTCCGACACCTTTGACCTCGGTCAAGGAGTGCCGCAGGGCTCAAGCCTCAGTCCAACCCTTTTTAATCTATATGTCACCCCCGTGGCTACTACTGCGGAACGATATGGGGTAGAAGTAGTGACATACGCAGACGACACACAGTTGGTGGTCGCTCTGACCCAACCTGCTGAACAAGCCGCCGCCAACTTCTCAGCATGCCTCCAGGAGATGGCGGGATGGATGGCGAAAAATTGCCTCCGTCTTAACGGTGACAAGACTGAGGTGCTGATTGTTGGAAAACCCCCCTCAGTCTGGTCATCTGCCTGGTGGCCGCAGACCCTGGGGCCCCTCCCTACCCCTAGTGATCAGGTCAAGAATCTGGGAGTATGGGTGGACTCAAAGTTGGACTACGACTACCATACTAGACGGGTAGCCGGTACGTGCTTCTCGATTCTACGGAAACTCCGCAAAACCATCGACCTGCTCCCAGAATCATCTAGGAAGACCCTGGTCCACGCCCTTGTCACGTCAAGACTGGACTACGGCAATGCCCTGTATCTGGGGGCCAATGCCACTAGCCGGCGGCGACTGCAGACAATTCAGAATGCTGCCGCCCGACTGGTCCTCCGGCTGCCCAGAAGAGCCGCCTAAAAATAATCCCTACAAACTCTACATTGGCTTCCGATCAATGAAAGAATTGATTTCAAAGTCCTTTGTATTGGTCACAGGATCGTACATGGCAAGGGCCCGGCCTTCCTTCGGAACCTTCTTTGCCCCTATACGCCCACTCGACAACTCCGCTCGTTAGGAGCAGGCCTCCTCGCTGTCCCCAGACACAAGAAAGCCAGAATGGGAGGAAGATCCTTTCGTATTTTGGCGGCACACAAATGGAACTCTCTCCCCCTGAGCTTAAGAGTGGAAACATCGGAGCTCATCTTCCGTAGAAAGCTCAAAACATTCCTCTTTCCTAAAGATTAGCCCGTCTTGTTTGACTGACGGAGTAGATGGCTCTTCTGACAGCGCGGGGACACACTGAAAGTGTAACCATGCGCTTTACAAATTCAGAAATTACAAATATGCCGTCTTTTGTCTCCCAAATCCCTTCCCATACCACTGTCAATGTCTCCCCCTATCCTTTGCCCCACACTGTTTCCCCATACTCCTAGTTTGTCACAATCCCATGTGGTGCCTGTTCCTGCACCAGCCAGCCATGTGCCTGCATCGGACAGTGAGGATCTGGACATTGTGGTCCTGGAGAATGACCCAAAGTACCCTTGACTTTTTGACTGAGACGTTAGAATGGGCCCACCCTAGATGCAACCTATATCACAATAACATGCCTACGACTCCAGAGTTAAGGTCCACTATCATGTTTTGTTGATGGCCAACAAATAATCCATCCAATGTAAGAAGTACATGACCAGCTGTGTGGACTGTGCAATTTAACGTATATTGGAAAGATTTGAAGTTGGACAGTGAATGCATTGTCAATACTACAGAGACTGGTATCTCACTGCTTGTTCACCATTACCATATTTGTGCAAATTGGATTTCTTGATTAGGTCTACAGACACTATTACAATATAGTGGGGACACCCTTTTGACTAGTTGTGGCACTCGATTACAGGATTGGATTCCCAGGTCTGGGACTGTTGGTGAAATACATGTTATGTTCCACAATTACAAAGGTATGATGAGCCAAGACATGTTATATTTAGTCTTTCGCTGTTCACAAATATCATATGCTAAAGGTGGAAGTCCATTGACAGCTCCAATTGTAATGAAGCAAATTTTTCATCTCTGATTGACTTTCATATGTGAGCACAATATGTCCCTCTGTCGTCTCCTGACAATGTATGCATTTTGAAAACTGTGTTACCCCTGTGCACTCAAACTTAAAAAGACAGATTCAAAAGTTCTAATGTTCAGTTATTGCGCTGCACTTGATGCACGTCGTCACTCCGTGACTTGTAACAATCAGTATGTAGAGTGAGAAACAAGTCCTCACAAAGTGCGCACACGTTATTACATGGAGCAATGAAGTTCCTTCACAATTTATTTTTCAATCTTCCAAGATCATAATCAAAGCTTATATGAATTCAAAGTTTTTATTTTCTTCTTTCATGAGTTCATAATTTTTCACGTCTGTTATTTCAACATAAATTCATCTCTCAATCTTCTTCAAAACCCAATGCATTTCGGGTCACAAAACCATAGGACCCTTCGTCAGGGGTCTGGTGGATCAGAGGAGTCTAGGAGGAAGGAGGAATCTAGGAGTGTGCTCGATGTGTGCGACCATCTTCTGAAGATGGTCGCACACATCGAGCACACTCCTAGATTGTGCACAACTCTGATCCACCAGACCCCTGACGAAGGGTCCTATGGTTTTGTGACCCGAAATGCATTGGGTTTTGAAGAAGATTGAGAGATGAATTTATGTTGAAATAACAGACGTGAAAAATTATGAACTCATGAAAGAAGAAAATAAAAACTTTGAATTCATATAAGCTTTGATTATGATCTTGGAAGATTGAAAAATAAATTGTGAAGGAACTTCATTGCTCCATGTAATAACGTGTGCGCACTTTGTGAGGACTTGTTTCTCACTCTACATACTGAATGTATGCATTTTGACCATCTCCTGGCCAGTTTAACTTACCAGTTGTAATGCCTTTCTCTGTACGTTGTTGATTCCTCCCAGTAGATGCAGGGACCTCTGCTACTGCAGTTGTCTGTGCTCTGGCTGAATGTGTCAATGGGTGAGAAGAGAGAAAAGTAACCAAATGGGAAATGTGCTGGTTGACTTTTCAGGGATCAATCAATCATTGCTAGGTACAGCCCCGGAACCCACAGACCACGCCTGCAACCTGGGGGTCATCCTCGACTCCACCCTCTCCATGACCAGGCAAGTCAACACCGTCTCCGCATCCTGCTTCAACACCCTCCGAATGCTCCGCAGAATCTTCAAATGGATCCCTCCCAACACGAGAAAAACCGTCACCCAGGCTCTCGTCACCAGCAGACTCGACTACGGGAATGCCCTCTACTCGGGAACAACAACCAAGCTCCAGAGACGACTACAAGGAATCCAGAATACCTCGGCACAACTGATTCCTCGATGTCCCCCGATGCAGCCACATCACATCCCACCTGAGAAACCTGCACTGGCTCCCCATCAACAAGAGGATCACCTTCAAGCTCCTCATCCACGCGCACAAATCACTACACAACACCGGACCCACATACCTCAACAACCGGCTCAGCTTCCACACCCCCACCCGAAACCTCCGCTCAGCCAACCTCACCCTCGCCAAAGTCCCCCGTATCCGGAAGACCACCGCCAGCTGCAGATCATTCTCCTACCTCACCGCCAAGACCTGGAACGCCCTCCCCAACAGCCTACGACAGACTCAGGGCCTGCTGGCCTTCAGAAGACTCCTCAACTTGTGACACAACTCCAGCAAAGCACCCCCCTAATGCCATCAGATGCAACACACATCTGTCTATCCCTGCGCCACAGTGCACCGCAATGTAAATGCGATGCATCTGTGGTTGCGCAAGGGTTGATTTGCATGTCGCATTGGTACTGGCGCATCCCTTCTAATATTTGTCAATTGCTACTTAGCAGTGTTGTGTAGGTACGGCAGCAGTACTGTGCCCATGTTTTCAAAAGGGGGGGAGGGATTTGCCATATCTAATGCTAAAGATTCTCGGACTTGTGGTGCTACATACAGAGGGTGACACATGAGTCTCTGACTGACTATTTTTATATACACTTTGGACAAGTTTCTTACTCACAATGAGAGTACAACACAGACAATCTTTTCATTCACTTTTTCTTTTCATCCCATTTACATGGTACCACGTAGCGGACGTCACTGACAGGAAGCCCATGGACCAAGTGGGGGTGTATTGTGGTAAGGATATCCTCCTCCAGTGGGGTGAGACGGATGCGACGTCCAGGGTAGGCAGCAGGGAGGATCCTGCTTAATTCGACCCTGGAGTACTTCTCCTTCACCCTCTGCCTTTCATCCTGCCACTTCTTCTTGATATCCTGTACTGTGCGTTTCTCCTCCCCTAATACTGTGACAGCCGTGGCTAATTGCTGCCATAGGGCTGCCTTCCATACCCATTGGTGCAGTAGGGTGGGAGTCCATATAGGCATTGTGGTGCCTCACTATAAACTCCACAAGCATGGTGGTCTCCTCTGCAGTTCCATTAGTTCCATTTTTCTCTGGCAATGTGAGCGTTGTGAACATGAACTCTCTGTGTCCAAACCTGTTCCTTCAATGTGTGCTGCTTTTACGTGTTTTGTGGTGCTGGTCAATTCGTGTTAATTGGCTTCAGCTGGAGCGTGGTGGGAGATGGTAGGCACTTGCAACATTCATCATGGCAAAATGGAGCTATTGGCTGCGATTGGCTGCAGTGTGTCAGCTGATCCATGGTGGTGGATGGTAGGCACTTGGACAGGTGTTTACCCTTTGCTAAAATGATCAATGGCCACAGTTCGTATATTACGTCCCGGAATCGGAAATTCCGGCCCGGAATCGGTAATTCTGGCTCAGAGCCAGATATTCCGGGCCGGAATCGTAAATTCCGCTGTAGAGCCGTAAATTCCAGCCGGGAGGTGGAAATTCCAGCCTAGGTGCAGACGTAAAGTTTGTAGTCGTAAGTCCATTCTGTGAATACCAATAGTAGTAAGTTCATTCTGTGAATGCCAAAAGTAGTAAGTGCATTCTGTGAATACCAAAATAGTAGTAAGTTTAGGATTTAGTCTTAAGTTCATTCTATGAATCAGGCCCACACTCTCAAGAAAAGAGGGCTGACGTATCAAAGGGTTTCACACATTCTCTGACTGTGGGAAAATGTGATGGTACATATCTGGAAAGATTTTCATGAAACCAGACATTTTACATATCAGTGAAGGATCAAATGTACCCAAATTCTCAAATATTATTTTGATATTTCCTGCATCTCTACAGTTTCTAAAATGATTAAATATGAACTAAAACATGCTTCTAAACCCTGCATCTTAGGCCAAAGACCACAAAACTGAAAATAGCAAAAGGAAGAAAAAACAATATTTTAGTGACATCCCTAAACAACAAAACTCAAGCAGAATAATGTAAGCCCAGTCTTTCTTGCTGCTACCTTGTATAACAGATGATAAAGTTACATTGTATTGGCCTCTTCAGGAAGAAATAAAATAGGCTCTTTCACTCTCCTTTTCCTTTCTTTGAATGGTATTTAGTTTGTGGTTGAGCAGGTGTTTTTTACGGCCACATGCATCATTGTTTCTTTTTGCGATTCGTTATTTGCGAAAAATAAGGAATCGCAAATAACGAATCGCAAAAAGCTATGCATCATATTTTTCGCATTTTTTCTGCGATTCGGTAAAAATCGAAATTTTTACCGAATCGCAGTAAAAATGCGAATTCTTAATTGCGAATTCGCAGTTTGCGAATTCGCAAATTGCGATTTAAAGCACATGATGCATCTCATCATAATCACAGCCAGGAAGCTCTGAAAGCAATTACACCCACCTGAAGCCCAGTTTGAACTGCTGGAGTGGCTTTTGGCAGTTTCTACTCAGTCTGCAGCAACAGTAAGAGGCTTTCTGTGTGGTGTGCTTTGAGAAACAGCAGAAAATATTTCAGAGGAGCAACATGCCAGGAAAAGGAAAGTGAAATTCAGTGACCAGGAGCTAGAGATATTAATTGAAGAGGTCACAGCGCGCCAGGAGTAGCTTTTTGGAAAGCAGTCCCTGAAGGTTCCTGAAGGGGTAAAAAGAAAACTTTGGCTGGCTATACAATCAAAAGTAAATGCAGTAGGTGTTGCACACAGAGACATCAATAACCTTCAAAAGCGCTGACGTGACCTGCGCAGTCGTGCTAAAGAAAGGATTGCGACACGCATCAAGTCTGCCAAAAAAACTGGTGGTGGAAATCCCGTGGACAGACCCAACACCCCTCTGGAGGACCTGGTAGAAGGAACCCTTTCCACTGAAGCGGTCATTGGAGTCATAGACATTGATACTTCTGATCAACCTGGAACCTCTCAAGGTAATAATACAAATGTCACTTTTTAATGTGAAGTTGGTGTGTACTTGACACTTCTAACAGTGTAATACCTTTATTTAATAATACCCTGCTTCTGTTGTGCATTTCACAGAATGTGTGTACTCTATATGCTTATTGTAGTGCTAGAAGCAATGCATCATGGGACTTGTAGTGTTCTAAATATTAAATTTACAGAATTTTTTTTTTTTTTAAACAATGACCAACAATTAATTATTTTTAAAAAATAACTGGCTGTGACACATTTGTTTAAAATATTGAGAATATTCATCTAAACGACACATAAAGTGCAACTCTTTAATAGTAACAAGCTATTTGCACTCTTTTAAACCTTAGATGCAGACCTGGACACTCATTTCATTGAGTATGCTGAGTCATTTACTCAGGAGATGCTGAACTCTGCAGGAATAAATTCTGAATCAACTTCACCCACTGTACAGCCAAGAAATCCACGACACAGAGTGCGCCAAATTCCAGAGTCCGATAGTGATGAGGATACAAATGCCCATGTTGATGTTCAAAACTCTGTTGAAACCCCTGCCCCTGTTCAAAGTCAACTTGGCAGGCGACATAGGATCCAGCAACCAGAGATGAAGACACTAGTGCCAGTGTAGTTGAGTTAAAGTTGCTGAAAGTGCAACATCTGCAAGGAAAAGACATAAGGGTGATGAAGGGGAAATGTAATCAGATCACTCTTGACATCAGTGCCATTAGCAGTAGTCTTATCAAATGACAAAGGTCATAGAAAAGGCAGATATGGTGTCATCAGACAAACTGGACCGCATGGCAGTTGCCATGGAATCAATGTGTACAACAATGCAGGCCCAACAAATTGAAAATTCCAAAAGATTTAACAGGTCATTTTTAAGTATGCAGGAATGCAGTAGGACAATGAATCGGATGTGCAGCACCACTGCTCAGCTCATCAAACATACCCTTGACATGCAGAAGAACATGACACAGTGCTGTGGGGACATATCCAGAGGAATGAATGCACTTCAAAGTATTGCAAATGACATGCAACTTTGTAAAGCAACAGGAATGACAGTGGAAGGGTCACTTACTGATGTTGCTTCAAAATTGAGTGGTGAAGGGAGTACAAGTCAAAGAGGAGAACAACGTAGCAATAGAAAAATAGACAAAGCAAGCTGCATACCCATGGGCACTGCTAATCTAACATCTAAGGCTCTAGGGGTGCGTGGTAGAAAAAAGTGACATGTTTGCACTGGCCTGTTTCTTCAATGACATCATAAGAATTAATGCTTTAAAGAAACTGAAGAAAGTAAATGCATATTAATTTACTTTGTAGAGCAATCATTATGGTGTCAAAATTAACAAGAATTACGTTTGATTGTGAAGTTAATAAACATAAGATGTAAGTGCACTGCAAACATTGTAAGTGTCATACCTCTGCTAAAAATAATGTTGTGTGATCTCAGCCCTCCTTCTCCTACCCTCTGCTGCGTCTGGTCCATGGACTCCTGCAAGGGGTTGTTGTGGTTGGTTGTCAATGTTGGGAAATTTATCCTCAAAATCAAGTTCAAGGCCTCCCTTGGTAGCTACGTTGTGAAGCATGGCACATGTTGCAACAATCTTACAGCATACATCTGGTCTATATTGTAATGCTCCTCCAGTTTTATGGAGTATGCGAAATCTTGATTTCATGACACCAAAAGTCCTCTCTATGACATTGCGGGTTGCAATATGGGCATGGTTATACTGCTGTTCTTTGCGGGTAGTAGGATTGAGATAGGGTGTGAGTATAAATGATCTCACAGCATATGCACTGTCACCTATGGTTTTAAAAAATAGAAAGCACAATGCATGAGTATGACCATATAGTAACATGCCATGTTCACAAGTATTAAAAATGTAAAGTACTTACCAAGCAAATATCCATCAACAAAGTCACCAGCAAGCAGTCGTGTATGGATGGCACTATGTCTGAATATATAGGAGTCATGGGCACTTCCAGGGTAGCTAGCCACTAAATCTGTAATAATTGTTTTTGCATTACAAATTGCTTGAATGTTTAGAGAATGGTAACATTTCCTATTGCGGAAAATGTACTCATTTTCTGAAGGTGGGCATTTGGGAATATGTGTGCCATCTATACAGCCTATCACATGTGGAAATTTTGCCATGTTGTAAAAGTCTAGCTTAGTTTGCAGCAATTCCTGCTGTGTACTTGGAAAAGTAATGTAATGCCTAATCCTTTGTAACATGGCATTTAGAAAGTTGTTGAAAAATCTAGAAAGGGAACTCTGCGAGACCCCACCAGCAATGGCTATGACACCCTGGAAAGACCCTAAGGCAAGAAGGTGAAGGGAACACTGTACTTGTACATGAGTGGGAATGGCTTGGGTCCTCCGTGTTTGTCTTTGCAAAATTGGGTCCAAATCTGCTATCAGCTCTAAAATAGAGTCCCCATTAAGCCTATACTTGTCATAAATTTCTGCCTCAGTCTGCCCTAACAAAGTAATGCGCACTCTAAATATCCTATCATTGATCATCCTTCTCCTCCTTGCAGCAGCTCTCAACCTCCTCCTACGTGCCAATGCAATGACAGCAGCCATTGGCAAAAAATGTAAGATGCATTGTGATATACCTTTTATGGACTTGAAATAAGTTTCACCTGATTTTCTCAACAACAAAAAAAATACCACCTGGTCATAGTGCTTCTAAAATTAAGAATTCCAAGAGTGCATGAGTGTCTGAGTGGGTGCATACATCTCTAAGTGGGTCTGTGAGTGGGTGCTTGAGATTCTGAATGGGTCTGTTAATGGATGTTTGTATCTAAGTGGTATGTGAGTAAGTGCATGAGTGTCTGAATGAGTCTGTGAGTGGGTGCATGAGTCTCTGAGTTGGGTTGTGAGTGGGTGCATGAGTCTCTGAGTGGGTCTGTGAGTATGTGTGTGAGATTCTGAGTGGGTGTGTGTCTATGTGGGTCTGTAAGTGCATCTGTGAGTGGGTAGGTGGGTCTGTGAGTGGGTGTTTGAGTGGCCAGGCCATATTTGAATGTGGATAGGGAGGCCACACAGCCCACCTCAACAGGCTAATTTCAGCCCTGGGAACCCCATCCCCGAGAACTCAGCCATAAACAAATGGGAGAGGGGGAATACATGGCCTCCCTCCCCAGACTGATTTCAACCCCGGGCCCCCAATCCCCCAGCCTTGATTTGCATTTATATAAAACAAGGAGGGGGCAGCAAAGCCAGTTTCCCTAGTCCAGGAACTCCATCCCCCAGGGCCCTTCCTTTTTTAAATATTTTACAATGGGTGAGGGGGCCACATGGCCCCTATAGCGTGCTGTGCCGATTTCATTCCCTGGGACCCCTTCTTTTGGGCCCGGTCATTTATCCAGGGTGCCACCAGGGCACGCAGTATGCTGTGGGGCCATGGGAAGTGCCTCAAGGACCCCATGGTCCCTGCTGGCTCCCCACCTCCTGTGGCAGCCAGCATTGCTTTCACACACAGGAAGCTGTTGAACATATAGCTCCCTGTGTGTTAAAGGAATTTTTTCAAATGTTTCCCTGCTCACTTGACAGTGGGCAGATAAAAAGGCAAAAGTTCCACCACCAGCAAGCAAGAGCATTTCTCCGCTCTCGCTTGATGGCAGCAAATTGGTGTTTGCTATGACTTGGTGGAAGCTGTCAAAGCTTCTGCCAAGCAACAGCAAACAGCTTTGTCCTGGGGATGGACACCTCGGGACATTGCAGGAGCCAGCCCTGGGGTGTGATGATCCCCAGGGCCATTATTGGCTGCCCCCCTCCTTTGTAGATCACATGCTGCCACCAAGGTGGTGGTGGTCCCCAGGGTCGTAGATGGCCCGGGAGGATTCACATGGCCCCCGACTATCTAGGTGTCCCATAGGTGGTGGGACCAGGTCATGGGGGTCCTTAAGGCCTGCCCATTACTGTGAATGTAGCCCCAGAATGTGGCAGGCCCCAGGGCCAGAGGGATATGCAGGACCCCCATTTTACTTTTTATATAGCCCAGTGGGGTGGTGGTCCCAGGGGCCTGGGGGTCCGAGCACCCCCCTGCCTTATTGCAATTGAGCTCCAGGGAGGTGCTGTTCCCTGGGGCATAATTATGCCCGAGGATGGGAGCCTATTTTTTTTTTTTACAAGCCTTCAAGCCCACCCGGAAGCTATAATGTAAACAAATGCGGGAGCATGCGCTTTAAACAAAAAAAATTCCACTATTTTTGCTAATTTTCAGCAACTTTTTTTTCAAGGCTTGGTGGTCGGGGTATTCCTACCTTGCCCCCTTTTCTTTTTTAATGTTTTTTGAGGCACTCAGCTGTAGCCATGTCCCAAGATGGTCTGCATGGCCTTGTGCCTTTAGTCTGTGTCTACTTGCACATGTATTGTCATACGTCTTATGCATTTGAAGATGCTAGACATATAAAACACAGGTATATGTCTATTTGTATGTCTAGGCCCAGAAACCTAAGTAGTCACAGAATGGTGAAGCTGCAGCTCAAAAATGAAGTTTAAGACATGTTGGCAGAGGGATTACTGATTAGGCTACATTGTATGAGTCTGTGGAAAGGTACACTTGAAGTACAGCACATAAATCAAGGTGTGTGTTTCAAATGTTAAGTGCAGTCAAGTTTTAAAGTTTGCATTGTGTTGTGACTGAGGTATTTCACTACCTGCACATGTATTCTCATAAATGTTAAGAATCAGATGATGCTCAATGTATAAAACAAAGGTATACGTCTATTTGTATGTTTCTTTTACATAAAATACCAAAAGCAAAAGGTACAGGCACATGCATGTATGCTTACAGGAATATGGTGAGACTTACAACAGAGACATGCACATGGTTGCAGCTTTATATTTGGCTAGTCCCATCATCTTGAGTAGTAGTAGAATGGTGAAGCCGCAGCACAAAAGTGAGGTTGAAGACATGTTGGTATAGGGATTATAGATATATTATTCCACTAGCAAAAGGCACAGACACATGCATACATGGTTATAGGAATATGGTGAGAATTACAACAGAGACATGCAAAGAGTTGCTGCTTTATATTTGGTAGGCCCAATACTTTGAGTAGACACTGAATAGTGAAGCTGCTGCATGAAAGTGACAGAGGATTAGTGATTAGACTACTTCGTATGAGTCTGTGAAAAGGTGCACTTGAAGTATGCCACATACATGTAGGTGTCTCCTTGAAAAAAAGTAGTGCAGTCTGTCAAGTTTAGGGGATTTTATGGTCTTGTGACTGAGGTATGTTTCTACTTGCTCATATATTCTCACACGTGTTATGTATCTGACAATGCTAGATGTATAAAACATAGGTATATATCTATTTGCATTTTTTTTATATATATGATGCCACAAGCAAAAGGGCCCAGGGCCATTTTTGGCTGCGTGCATGCTTTGAGAAACATGGTGAGACTTAAAACAGTAATATGGGAAGGGTTGCTGTTTTAAATTTGGGTAGGCCCACTTTTTTAAGAAGTTGTTGAAAACGGTAGCTGCAAGAGAAAAGTGAGGTTTAAAACATGTTGGAAAAAGGATTATTGATTAGGCTACTTACTATGAGTCTGTGGAAAGGTACAATTGAAGTACGCTGTCTAAATGTAGGTGTCTCCTTGAAATGGGAAGTGCAGTCTGTCAAGTTTAAGAGACTTCATGGTCTTGTTAATGATATATGTGTCTACTTCTATATCTATTGTCTGATGTGTAATGCATCTGAAGATGGTAGTTTGAAAACCTGTTTGGTTTGGCTACTGGTAGACAAATCTCTTAGTTCTGCTCAGTCGTTCAGTTGCAAAGCCTTCCTAAATAGCCTGACAACACATAGATGCAATGTTTTATGAGCAGAAATAAATACATACACTTTTGTTTACACAAATGTGACAGCATGCGCTATGAAACACAGGTATTCTTCTATATCACTGTTAAAAGTCTCACCATATTTCTTAAAACATACATACATCAGTCTATGCATTTTGGATACTTGTGTTTCACACCGTATCGTCTCTACATTTGTGTAAAAAAAGTCTATGTATTCCTCTCAGCTCTTAAAACATGATACCTGAGCATTGAATAGGTTATTTGAGAGGCTCCATAACACCTATATACAGAAGACATTGTGGTCTGTGCAACTGAATGATAGAGGAGAACTGAGAGGTTTGTCCACTGGTATTCAAACAAACCAGGTTTTCAAGCTCCCATTTTCAGATGAATAATACATGATACAATAGATTTAGAAGTGCCTGTTCTTATGACAGATTTTCTATTTTGTAAAGTACAAAATTCTAAATATTTACGTGTTATGAAGACATTTGCAATGTAATTGAACGTAGTAGTTTGTTTATTGTAATGCAAATTAATATATAATTATTTCAAAGGTATAACATTATTTAACAAACTATTGAAATGTATCTTTGTTTTTCAGATATTTACATTTATTGGCAAACAAAACATTGAAAATGGGAAAAAAGATCAAAACAGAAGAGAAGAAAAAATACAGTAATATTTAAAGGAAAGAGAGAAGAGGAAATAAGATGAAGTGCAAAATGTTACACTGAAGTAAAATAGTTCAGGTACGAGAACTAAAGAGTTTGTTAAAAGACTTACAGAATGTGAAGCAATTTGAAAATAATGAAAAGAAAAAGAAAAGTTCAACAGGAAACTAGAAGGCAATGAAATAAAATCATGTCATGGGAAAACAATGCATGCTGAAGAAAGGCTGAAGGAACATAAAGACATAATGGAGAGAATGTATAGAATTAGAGTACTATAACATTTATTGAATGATTGCAAAAAATATAAAAGAAGATCAGCAGCTTATAAGAAAAAGCTACAGATTGAAAGTGTAGTTGATAAAGCTTTTGAAATAAAAAGAAAATTATTTATATTAATATTAAAGAGAATGAAAACATTGAATAAAACAAGGCTGTTTATGAAGTAGAAAAGCAAAAGAAAAAGACTGGTTAATAAAAGTAACTTTTGTAAAACATTTACTGGTGAATGAAAGCACACTTCTAGTTGAGCCTTCTTTAATGAAGAAATCTATTTTCAACAGAACACATTAGTTCATGCAGTTGATACTAGTGGTTGCTTTTATGAAAGGAAAGATGGTTTTCCCATTCCAAAAGAAAAGATGATTGTTAGGAGTGTGGAAGAAGTAATAGCTGAAGAAGGTCAAGGGAAGCATACACAAGCTCTGATATATAAATGGGATTGTATTAGTATTTGCAGTATTCAACAGGAATCTATTAACATATTACAATTCTATTTTCGATGATATGCCAAACAGAATCTTAAACAGAAGACTAAGATGTTACAAGGACTAGATCCATGTAAAGTAAAAAACTATACTAACTTGCTGGGTCATTCTCTGGCTTTTCTTTCAAGAAAAGTGTGTCAACTACTTTTTATAATTTAAGAATGCTAGTAGTACATGACTCAGAAATGCAGACGTTAGTAAGGAGACTCTACTATGTAAAAAGTCATGTCATGTTATGTTATGTTATGTTAAAATGGGTTTTATATAGCGCTCAGCTACTCTGAGGAGTGTCCTGGCGCTTCAAAACCCAAATACGGAAGCAGGAAACAGATAAACAAGTGGCAAACCTATTGGACAAATAATCAGGACTTCAGATCCTTCCTAAAAGCTAACAGAGTACCATTCCTTCTCAAGAGAAGTGGCAAGACGTTCCACAGTTGGGGGGCCAAACATCGGAAAGAGCGACCTCCAATGCGTGACCGTTTACAGACCGGGACCGACGCCAATGCCAGGGAGACTGACCGCAGCGATCTGGATGGTTGGTAAAAAGCCAGTCGTTTCCTAATGTATTTGGCACCGGACCCATGGAGCTCTTTAAATGCCAGTGTAAGCGCCTTAAAAACAATCCGTTTACGCATAGGGAGCCAGTGAAGGGTTTTCAGCGAATCAGTGGCACTGGCTCTCCGATGGAGATCAAGAATGGCTCGCACAGCCGAATTTTGAACAATTTGCAGACGCTCAAGAAAATATTCCGGCAGCCCGAGATAGAGCACATTAGCATAGTCTAAACGGGAGCCAATTAAAGCCTGAACGGTGGTTTTCCTATGATCAAGGGAGAGCAAAGGGAGAAACTTTCTAAGCATTTTAAGCAGGCCGAAACACTTCCCCACTAGGCCAAGGATCTGAGGCTTCATAGTGAGGCCGTTATCAATCTGCACCCCAAGATTCTTAGCCTTGGAAGAGGCCGCTGATGGAGGGAACATGCCTGCCGGCCACCACAACTGCCACCTGGGGACAGCAGAACAGCCGAAAAATAACACCTCATATTTATCTGAGTTGCACTTGAGGCTATTGAGCTGGAACCAATCAAACACAGCCCCAAGACAGCGTCTGATACTCTCACCATCAAAGTCAGAGCCCTTCTTACAGGTAAAAAGGAGCTGGGTGTTGTCCGCGTATGAAACGATCTGGGCACCAAACGACTCTGCCAGTGCCGCAAGAGGGGCCATATAGATGTTAAAAAGAGTTGGGCTCAAAATTGAGCCCTGAGGAACTCCTACCTCCAGAGGCGGCACCTCGGCAGAGAACGGGGGAGCCCAGACCGTTTGGCGGTGGCCTGCTAGAAAGGACTTAAACCAGCTGAACACCGTTCCACGAAGCCCGATCTCCCAGAGTCTTAAAAGGAGACCGCCGTGGGGAACGGTGTCAAAGGCCGCCAACAGATCCAACATCACCAGCATCACCTTACCTCCCTGATCGAGAACCTCCTTAATAGCCTTGGTGACCTCCAACAGCGTGTTCTCCGTGCTCATATTGGCACGGAAGCCCGACTGAGTGTCATGCAAGATGTTATGGCTTTCAAGGAAATTTGAGAGGGAGGAGTGTACATGCTTCTCCACCACCATGCATTATGTTTAAATGAAATGAACACAGCTCTTTTGCATGTTTCAGTATCAGATGTACAAAAAGATTGTGATGATATACAGTTTCGTATTTTTGGTTCACAACAGGAGTGTAGAGATTGTGAGATAAAGTGTAGGTGTTGAAGAACAGCTGGAAGATGTTAGTTTTGATGAGTTTGCAAAAGAAATTACAAAGGTTAAGAAAGTATCATCTGAAAAACCAAACTATGTTTGTATTTGTTGTCGACGTACTCATTATAGAAGTCAAACTAGAAATGTAGATTTATATTTAAAAAGTGGGAATGAAAACAATGATTAGCGACAGTAATTTGGTGCTTATTTGTTGGTTGAGTGTCGGTTTGAGTTGGCTACTGTTGATCTAGAAGGAGCAGCATTTTTGTATGCCTGTACGCATGTCTGGCGGCCGAAACGCGTGATTTGGACATCTGATGCTATAATTAAACACTCTTAAGCACTAAGTCTTGCCTGTGGAGTCTGTTTCCTGGTTCGGCGCCGCTGTGAAGGTTGGTCGCACTGCTGGGACTTTCGTGTTTCATATATATATATATATATATACATATTTGCATAACTGCAAGAGTAATGTATGGGTGCTTAGATCAGTGCATGGATAGTGCCTGAATGAAATGATGATTGTAATCCCTGGGTGATTACATGAATGCATGTAAAGTACCTGAGAGAATGGATGAGTGAATGGGTAGTACCTGAGTGAATGGTTGAATGCAAGAGTAGTGCCTGAGTGAATGTATGAGTACAGGGAAAGCGTACCCACCAAAAGTCCAATGCATGTGCTCTCAGGAATCAAATATACAAACCAGCTTACAAGATGCAAAGTGTTTATTACACTACACATTTCCGTAGCCTTGATCACGTGTAAAAGTGCACACAGAATGAGTGTCCTTATAAAGCATGGTTGCAACAAAAAAAATAGAAACAAATGATGGGCAAATACAGCATCACCAAATAGCGGCCATATTGAAGTGGTTAAGTAAAACGGGATGGTATCCATTGTGCATAGTAGGACTGTTAAATAGAATAGACTCAAATAAAACAATTGTTATGTATACATAAAATATGATACGGATTAGCAAAAGTATATGCATAGTATTGCTTGTTCTGCAAAATCAAGACATAAATTATTATGCTCAAACCGCAATATGGTAGTAAAGGTAAGTGCATGGCACACATGTGAGCAAGCAGGTCTCAAACGCTCGCATTCATGTGAGAGAGTAAAAATCACTATTCACAAAGTCAGGTAGGTCAATACGAACTTGAAAAAACATGGGCAGCCTCACTCCACTCACTCACTGTGACTCCCAAAATATACCTGGGAGAAAGTCAAACAACGTCGCCTACCAGGCTGGTTAAAAATTGATGTTTAAATATATGTCTGGCATCACTGGAAGACAGTATCACAGTTATGTCTGCACAATTGCGGGTTTACACTGAAATGATGATGATAATTCACAACAGTGTCACATTTCCTACGTGGTCCAAATACATAAGTACTGGCATGGTGCCCGACTACTCAAAAGGACCTGGGGAACAGAATGAATGATAGGGGTCAATACGTAAACTTAACTCCTTCAAAAAACTAGCAAGATCTAATGCATGAAGACATGAAGTGCACGGCTAGTGCCATCTAGTTCAGAAATTCCACACATACCAAGGGAATGTCAGAGCAAGCCTAGCTACGTGTATACCCAAAATGAGTCCAAAATTGAAGTAAATTACTGCAGCAAGTGGTCAAAGCCCCACCTATCTATCCTCTCACATAATTACAACCATGCTACAATGATTACCAGCTAATTGATATTCAACAGTGACGAATAAGAAAAGGGTAGTGGACCTGCGAATGTGATTTCAGGTGAATGGGCCCCTTTCTTTCCTTCTGCAAAAGAAACAAAAGAAAAAACATGATTAGAGTTAAAAATGGCTAGTATATCACAAATGTTACATCTAGTTGAAAATTACAACAAAGAAAATGATACTGCACATAATATACAGTTTCTAATGCACAAAATATGGAGGAAATTGCACAGAGATAATTTGTAAACACTGCAATAACAATTGACAGAATTTAAAAATGGGAAACATTAGAGAATCAAATGGCAGCTTGAGATAAAAAAAAGGCATAAGATGAGTGAGAAGAGGAGTCTATTCTTTTCTGAGGTGTATGGCAAGTTCCTCGTCCTGGTTAAGTCGCTACGGGATCTTGGTTTGAATTTACCTTGACTCTCTTTGTCTTAACTTTAGGACTCTGACACCTACCCCCCGAACGATCTTTTTATATCTGCTCACGTATAAAGTAGCGCAAGAGAGAAGAATCTGAGAAATGTTTATCTTGGTAGGGGTGTGCTACTGGATATTTTGGATCAGCATTGGAGATAGCTCTCATATGCTCCAAAATTCTCTTTTCCGCCATCAGTGTGGTGCTGCCTATGTACCGAAGCTTACAAGGGCATTCAATACCATACAGTACAAACGTGATGCTACAAGTAAGCAACTGTGTAATTTCCTTTATATAGGTTTTATGTAAGAGCTCCTTGCGGAACTTACTGTTCCAGCAGGCCTTACAATGCCTGCAGGGATAGAAACCCTGAAGGCCATGTTCGCTCCTGTCCGGAAGTACAGTGATGTCGCTGTGAACTAACATGTCCCTTACATTACTCCCTCGTCTGCAAGTGATGTTAGGTCTATCAAGGATGGTGTCTCCTATGATGTTATCACATTTGAGAATATTCCAGTTTTTGGTTAAGATGCGCTTAACACTATCTGCATCGGAGTTGTAGATATATATACAAAGAAGATAGGGACATATTTGCAAGGGCAATATCACCGCTTTAGCAGGACTTTTTCCTACTAAAGCGGCGATAATTTTATCGCCCTATTAGCAAGCTGTCGCTAACAGCAGTTAGCAACAGCTTTTAGGCGATAGCTACAGGTTTGGGGCCCGCTTTGCATGTCAGCGATATTTATCGCTAATGACATGCAAAGTGGGCGAACCCAAACTGCTAGTGACTGAAAACAGTCGCTAACACAGCTATCGCCTATTAGCAAGGCAGGCAAAGCAATAAAAAGATCGCTAGAATCTTAACGCCTGCTAAAAAGTTGACTTACTTGTATAGTTAATGGGGGATGGATTAGCAGATTAAGCCCCCATTGGCGTTAATGCGAGAATATCGCTGGATTTCCAGCGATATTCTCGCATTTCGCCGCGATCGCCGGATATTTTAGCACAATGGCAAAAAACGTTGCTAATAGCATGTTTTCTCCGCTAAAATATCCAGCGTTAGGCAGCGATGAAAAAAAAATCGCTAAGGGCATTTAGTGGTAAATATCGCTATTTGTTGCTAATATGCCCCATAGTTATTATAAGATAAGAAAAAAACAACTTTTATACTATTAAAACCAATCATACAAACCTTAATTTAGCAAAAAAAAGATTCAAATTATGCTAAACATTTTTTTTTTTTTCTTTTTGAATTGAAAACTCTGTTATATAATATCACACTGTACAAAATTTCAAACAAGACAACAGTGTTAATTCAAATAAATAACTCTACAAATATTTTATCAGCTATGTTATATACATATATATATATAAAAAAACATAGGTTTAACACTCGTTATAGTTAGGAATTAGCATTTAAAAAACCTTTGAAATTCACTGAAAAAATCATAGGTTTCACACCAGTTATAGTTAGCTGGACATTTTACTCATACAAAACCATTGAAATTCCCAAGTTATAGTTAGTTGGACTCACTATAACTCGCGCACCCGCTATCCACTGCTGATGATGTCACATATTAGATCATTCATGACATGGTCAGTGACATCACTGATGACATCACTGATGACATCTCAAATGACATCCCTGATGACATCTCAAATGACATCACTGATGACATCACTGATGACATCATTTATGTGATAATACGATGCACCTCCTCACACTCTAATCTAACCTTTGATACATCCAGTGTTAAATACAGACTACCATTCCAGAAACCATTGACACACCAATACCAGTTACTACATACACACTCACTGATTCCTAAGTCTACACACACATCCACTCATTCACCCATACAATCACTCATACATACAGTCACTCATCAATACAACACTATTATATGCACTCATACACCTATACAGACACTCACACACTGCCACTCATTCATGGAGTTACTCACACACCTAGTTAGTCATGCAAAGAATCAATCACACTCACATTTCCTCATCTACACAGTTACACTCACAAAACCTTACTTATTAAAACAGAGACTAACACATACTTACTCTCTTTTACAATCACTGATACAAGTACACATTGATCCATACAGTCACTTACGCAGTCACAGGCTCTCATGTATAGTCATTTATATATGCCAACTCTCACATGCACTGTGTTTTACATATGTACTTACTTGGACATGTAGCACTGAGATATCCATTCACTCACCAACACACCCATGCACACAGTAACCACCCATACAGCTCTTTCCACATGCACTCTTGAACCCATATACCAAGTGAATCAACTGCTCACACATCTATGCACAGAGTCACACACCTCCCAGCCACCCACACACACACTCACCCTCACATACAAATACTTGGGCAACCAATCAATAACCCATATAGCCACTCATATAGCTACTGATCAACACATGCAGCAACTTACACAACAACACACATACTGATGCACACGTTCAGACAGATTAGTCACTAACTAATGCATTCAGTAAGACACATTTAATCACTCACTCATACAGTCAGTCACGCACCTACTAAATCCTTCATCCAGACAGTCATCCATCCACTCATTCTTCAATATATAAAACATATTTTAACTTTACAGAAACACACATTCACTGGATGATGTCATCAGTGATGTCATCAGTGATGTCATTTGAGATGTCATCAGTGATGTCATCAGTGATGTCATTTGAGATGTCATCAGTGATGTCATCAGTGATGTCACTGACCATGTCATGAATAATGTAATATGTGACATCATCAGCAGTGGATTGCGGGCGCGCGAGTTATAGTGAGTCCAACTAACTATAACGTGGGAATTTCAATGGTTTTGTATGAGTAAAATGTCCAGCTAACTATAACTGGTGTGAAACCTATGGTTTTTTCAGTGAATTTCAAAGGTTTTTTAAATGCTAATTCCTAACTATAACGAGTGTTAAACCTATGTTTTTTTCCGTGAATTTCAAAGGTTTTTTAAAAGCTAATTCCGTTCTATAACGAGTTTGTAACCTACGATTTTTTAAGTGAATTATTACGTTTTTTATAGCTGTTTTTTATAACTATTAATTATAATATTTTTTCTAAAATTATTATTTTTTATTTTTTTCTAAAATACATTTTTCAATGTATTTTTCCTGTTTTTTTTTTTTACCATTTTACCTCGGAGCACTCAGGGTGCGCGCACCCGTAAACGCACCCGTACACGTAGCGAGAGCGCTATATCGGCGTGCAAAAAACAAATTACCGTATTTTAACTGTAAACGCATTTCCTAAAAATCTAACAAAACGTCATTCAGGCGCGCCACGTAAGCTCCCCCGGAAGCGTCTACGTACGTGCCACGTAAGCGCTCCCGGAAGCGCTCCGGTGCGCACAGCGTAAGCGTGTCAAGTCATGTGACCTTAAAATAACACTTTTCATTGGTAGTTAACAGTTTTTTTTACAACTAATGAAAACCCCACCCATTTCCTTCACTACCTCTTTCACTTTGAAGAGAGCAAGACCTGTTTCCTTTCTCTCCTGTTCAATTGTTTTGAAAGAATGGCTGCAAGACCACCAAGCAGCAGTGATGACTCTGATGAGTTTTTTCATGAGGACCCTTCTCAACCAAAAACGAAGGAGCACTTAATCTGGAAGTTTTTTAGCATTCCAGAAGGGGAGAAGTAGGTAAATGCTCCTAAGGTGGAATGTAAAATATGCCACACTATTCTTTCTCGTGGTGACCGCACAAAAAAATATAGTTTTGGGAACTCCACCATGATCAGACATGTGCAAAGAAGGCACCCCCAGAACTATGCCCGGGAGTGTGTCAGGGACCTGGCACGGAATCCACCAAGAGATGGCGCTTCGACTTCCACCAGAGGATCAACATCTTAGGGGAGAGGAAGATCAGTGGAGTTGATCCCAAACATTCAACCTGTTTTTTCAGACATTAAAATTAGGTGTAAGCAGTGTGAGAAACTGATTTGTTATGGGGAGCAGAGCATTCTATTAATTGTTCGTAAAAGGGAAGAACACCGCTGCCCTCCCCAGCCCTAATTTTTCCCCTTTTTTTGCTCCTGTTGAGCAGTTTGACATTCCCTATTTTTGTTTTTGTTCTGAAAAAAATACCCCCCAAATTTAAAAACGTTCGGAAAAAGTAAAAAAATAATAATTTAAAAAAGGAGAAAAAAAACTGTTCTTTTTAAAACTACCTCCAATTCACCCAAAAGAGCTATATTCTATACAAATTCTAAAAGAGTGAGTGAAGTGGAGTACAGTGAGAGAGGAAAGGAAAATGAGAGAGAGAGCAAAGAAAGGGACGAGAGGGGAAGGGAAATGAAGTAAGGGGACTGAAAGAAGGTGAGTGTGGGAGGTGAGTGAGGAGAAGGGGAGTGAACATGGGGAATGAGTATAAGTGAGGAAAGCAGATTAAGGGAACGGGGGTGAGGAAGGATAAGAGAAAAGCAGTGAGGTTGAGGAAAGAGTGGTGATAGAGAGTGGATAAAGGCAAGTGAGCGTGAGACAAGGGGAGTGAGGGAGTAAGGAGACAGAGGAAGTGAAAGAAAGAGTGAGAGAAGAGGACTGAGTGAGGGAGCAATGAAAGATAAGTGAGGGAGTGTAGGTGAGTTATATGGAGTAAGTGTGATGGAAGAGGAGTGACAGAGTGAGGGGACAGAGGTAGTGAAGCTAAGAGAGAGGGAGTGAGGGAAGGAGAATGAGGATATAACAGGACAGAGGTAGTGAGAGAAAGAGTGAGTGAAGTAGAGTAAGGTGAGTAAGGTAAGGGGAATGAGTGAGTGAGCGAAGGAAGGGAATAGAGGGGAAGAGGGAGTGAGAGAAGGAGTGAGTGAAGTGGAATAAGGTGAGTGAGAGAAGGGGAATTATTGAGGGAGCATAGAAAGGAAAGAAGGGGAAGGGGAGTGAAGTAGAGTGACTGACAGCTGGAAAGTGGTGGATGGGAGAGAGGGAAAGGGCAGTGATGGAATGGGGAATGAGGATAAGTGAGGGAAGTGGAATAAGGGAAGGGAGGTGAGGGAGAGTGAGAGAAGGCCAGTGAGGGTGAGTTAAGAGGAGTAATAGAGGGTGGAAAAAGGTGAGTGAGCATAACACAAGGAGAGAATAATATATATTTGATAATGCAAAATACAAAATAATTTGTACAACATATGGTTTATTTTTGCTGTTCTCAGAATATATTGAATTTCACTTAAAACAGTGACTTCAATACTACTCATCATATAACAACGGGCAAAAAAAACACAATCGAAATGATTGTGTTTAAAAAACCCATACAACGTTTCAATAAATAATGTATAATTTAGAAAAAACATATCTTAACTCACTTTTGATCCACGTACTTTTCCACGATGCCAAATAGTATATGGAAAGTCCTTTTCTTTGGAAAATAATCAATAGTATTCTTAATCTCCCATTTACCCAAGTTTCTGAAAGAAAAGCTCCAACATCTTTTACATTATGAAACAATAGTTTTATTTCCACCTCTGGCTTACTTAAGATTAATATTTCCTTTAATACTCACATCACACACTACATGATACACTTATACCACCTCTATGACAACTACAAGATTTTTATTATCTTGATCACTCTCACTCGCAAAGTAATTTTGAACAGCAAACTAAGTTTTATTAACTGCTCCAATCTTCATAGGCCAATTACCTTCCCTAAAATTTCGGTTGTAAGAACACTAGGTAAGAATTTTGTAAGTCAGAAGGAAAACGTTGTTTGAAAGTCAATTCAGTATCATTACAATAACTCCAGCCTTTTTGACATTTTAAATAAGCTGTGTAATGTCCTGATGTTGTTGAAGGACCATCATGGTAAATATTTGCTGTAGTTGCAAAGGTTCTTCCTGAAATTGATAATTGAGAAGCCACAAAATTTTTTATTAAAGTTGTCAATTTAGTTCCATCAGGTCTACCTCGTTGGAACATTAAAATTACATACTGCCCATATCTGTGTATAAATAATGTTGATAGCATTGCAGATTTACATTGAGTACAGACCATGTTTTGATCTGCTCTTCTAACTAGATTATTAAAAGACAGTCTGGTAAAGTCAAATATATAATTCTTTCAGTGTCTATTATAGTACTACTTGAAAAGGAACAATTGTCGCAGTCATGCTGCCATTTATAAGAAAGGCCAGAAAGATTTTTTACATCTACACCTTCATCTTGCAATACAACAAGCATATACATTAGAATTTCCTGACAATCTTGCTGAATATTCTGTGAAAATTGATTTAGACCAGAACATTTCGAATTTCAGAAACACTTTGTATTTTTGTTCTGTCACGGCTACATTTCTCAAACACAGAATTCAACAAACAACAAAATCTTTGTTCACGCACGATTTTCACGGGGTAAGCGCTGGGTGCGTTCCCATGTGCGCTTCCCGGTACGCGCACCATGAGCGCACCACGGGGAAAAACAGTGTAAAAAATGATAGTAAACAAATTATTTAGAGTGCTTAGAGGTAGGGTAGCTCTGAAAAGAGCTGTTATGTTATGTTGGTGTTTTTTGTACCTACAAGTAGGTACCAATGCAGAGTCTCAAATTCAAGAGGAAGACTCTATTCCCCTCATCTGTAAAATGTACACCATCTCTCCTATAGATGCCTTGCATGTTGTAACGCAAGTTGTTGTGGTATATGGAACCCATACCATAGTCTCTGAGGAAAGCAGAAACAGATTTATTCACATGTTTCCTTGCTTTCTCAATCTGTGGACAAAATTGGTTGGACCAGTTCCATTTTTGCCTTTGGCATATATTAGAAAATACCAAGGCCGTTTTTGGAAAAAGTGACATCAATTGCCCAAAGATGTCCTTTGAAAGCATTTCCAGACCTACCCCAGTCAAAGTGCCCAGGTCATTGCCACCACAGTGCACAATTATGAGGTCAGGGTGTGGTAGATGCATAAAGGATTTTACCAATGGTAACAATTGGTGACTTCTCAATCCTCTCTGTCCAATCCATACAATGTCCACATTTGGTAAATCATGGTTGTAAATACCTCTGTTTGCTGCATACTTTTCACTCCAGTGAACAAAGCTATGACCCACAAACCAGACTTTTGGCATCTTGAAGGTAGATGTGCTTGTATTCAGATGAGTTGTGGAAATGAAATGGCAGTTTGAAAGTAGGAGTTATGAAAAAAAAGTGGTTGAGATTCAGTGCACTTAAAAAACAAGAAATGATTGGTGGTTTCTTAAAATTCAACACTGAAAATTAGGGTGCATGCTTTTGTTTTTTGAAAGAAGTCATTTTAATGGTTGAGAAAAAGTCATTGAAAGAAACATTGCACATGATTAGCTAGTACATTGAGTGGTCAAACACCCTTGCTGGATTCTTTTGCAACATAGTATGATGAACTTTTCAACTGTGTGCTGAGTTAGGTGGGAGTTACCATGGTAACAGGGTGAATGAGCACTGGGGGTATGGGTGAATATTATGTGAGTTTAAAAGTGTTGAAATGTACAACCAATTAAAATGTGCAGTTTGGTTTTGAATTTGTGTGGGAAGAATTTTGATTGGTTGTGTACAAGAATATGGGTCTGAAATGAGAGAGAATCTGAGCCATTATTCTGAGGCTGCAGTGACAGAAGCATTATTCAGAGATTCTGCTTAAGAAAATCTGGTGTGTGTGACTGACACTGTTCTAAATCTTCCAAAGCATTTTTAAAGGTGAGTAATAATTCTTTTAATAAAGATAGACTGCTGTATGCACTATGGGGAAGATTAAGAAGCATATTGTGCTTCTTTATTCTTGCATTGTTTGTCATGTTTTTTTGTAATGCTGAATGGTGCATATTGGAAATGTATTTTGGAAATGAGTTAGGTTTCTGCTTTGTTTTGTAGTAGTCATTTAAATGGGCTGTGCTCTGTGTTAAAAATGATTTACTATGGGAAATGTTTGCTGGTAAAAAGTCTGGCTTTTAAATTTTGGTCAAGGATTACATTGAGTGTCTGTGTGAACTATGTTTTCACATTTTTCAATAATGTCACCTATGTCTGCTGATAGTTTGCCTCTCTTAGATTAAAGGGTACTCTGTGCCTGTGTGTCATGTGCCTAAGATCACACTGTGAGTCAAGCATGATTTTTAATATATCTGGGTGAATAATTTGCTTAGTTGATGTGTTTAAAAATATGAAAATACATGTATTTTTAAAGTCAGTTAGGCTTTAGCATATGTACTAGTAGGGAATCTTAGGCAGCATGTCTTTTAGGCCTCTTACTTCACAAATAGGCTCTAAGCTGTGCAATCAAGATCCAGGGTGTGCCGTTGAAATGAAAAAGGAATGTTATGTCTTGCTTATATTTATGTGGTCTGTTTTTTGCTAGTAGAGACAGTGAGATAGTATGAGCAGAGACACACATATTGCATGCAGAGACAGGCATGGTAGATTACATGTAACATCCTGGTCATGTGCCTAAGATCACACTGTGAGTCAAGGTTGATTTTAAATAGATCTGGGTGAATAATTTGATGAGAGTTAGAGAGATGGAAACTGTGAACAGACACTGGTGACATTATTGAAAAATGTGAAATTTAATTCCTTATTTCATACAGACACTCAGTGTGATCCCTGTCAAAAATGTTAAAGACATACTTTTTACCATGAAACATCTACCAGAGTTAGATGAGAAACACGCAAACAGACAAATAACACATACAAAGGGAGAGAGATGGGGCAGGTACAGAGTGAGATGACGGTACAAAAGGGGGTGGTGATGGACGGAGCATCTGAACCAATCAAACACTCACACCCAGTCAAAAGATCTGGATTTGATCCATCACCATTCTTTAGCCCACTCTGCCACCCCAGTTCAGACATGGCTATATGCAAATCAGTCTGACCCTGTGCCTCATGGGAACAGTCCAGCCCGAACTGCCAAGCCATGCCTTCCCTGGACCGGAAACAAGCTTCCGAGGACCGGTTTCTGGCATTCCAGTCATCTTCAGCCCGGCTTGCTTGAATCCAGTGGCAAAGTGAGCAAGGGACTCACGTTTGAGCATACCCTGCCACACTTATGGCGGCCTACGCGGTACAAAAGGGGGTGGTAATGGACGGATCATCTGAACCAATCAAACACTCACACCCAGTCAAAAGATCTGGTTTGATCCATCACCGTTCTTTAGCCCACTCTGCCATCCCAGTTCAGACATGGCTATATGCAAATAAGTCTGACCCTGTGCCTCATGGGAACAGTCCAGCCCGAACTGACAAGCCATGCCTTCCCTGGACCCGAAACAAGCTTCCGAGGACCGGTTTCTGGCATTCCAGCCGTCTTCAGCCCGGCTTGCTTGAATCCAGTGGCAAAGTGAGCAAGGGACTCACGTCTGAGCATACCCTGCCACACTTATGGCAGCCAAAGCGGTACAAAAGGGGGTGGTGATGGACGGAGCATCTGAACCAATCAAACACTCAGACCAAGTCAAAAGATCTGGGTTTGATCCATCACCGTTCTTTAGCCCACTCTGCCACCCCAGTTCAGACATGGCTATATGCAAATCAGTCTGACCCTGTGCCTCATGGGAACAGTCCAGCCCGAACTGCCAAGCCATGCCTTCCCTGGACCGGAAACAAGCTTCCGAGGACCGGTTTCTGGCATTCCAGCTGTCTTCAGCCCGGCTTGCTTGAATCCAGTGGCAAAGTGAGCAAGGGACTCACGTCTGAGCATACCCTGCCACACTTATGGCGGCCAAAGCGGTACAAAAGGGGGTGGTGACGGACGGAGCATCTGAATCAATTAAACACTCACACCCAGTCAAAAGATCTGGGTTTGATCCATCACCGTTCTTTAGCCCACTCTGCCACCCCAGTTCAGACATGGCTATATGCAAATCAGTCTGACCCTGTGCCTCATGGGAACAGTCCAGCACAAACTGCCAAGCCATGCCTTCCCTGGACTGGAAACATGCTTCCGAGGACCGGTTTCTGGCATTGCAGCCGTCTTCAGGCCGGCTTGCTTGAATCCAGTGGCAAAGTGAGCAAGGGACTCACGTCTGAGCATACCCTGCCACACTTATGGCGGCCAAAGCGGTACAAAAGGGGGTGGTGACGGACGGAGCATCTGAATCAATTAAAAACTCACACCCAGTCAAAAGATCTTGGTTTGATCCATCACCGTTCTTTAGCCCACTCTGCCACCCCAGTTCAGACATGGCTATATGCAAATCAGTCTGACCCTGTGCCTCATGGGAACTGTTTAGCCCGAACTAACATGCCATGCCTTCCCTGGACCGGAAACAAGCTTCCGAGGACCGGTTTCTGGCATTCCAGCCGTCTTCAGCCCGGCTTGCTTGAATCCAGTGGCAAAGTGAGCAAGGGACTCACGTCTGAGCATACCCTGCCACACTAATGGCGGCCAAAGCGGTACAAAAGGGGGTGGTGATGGACAGAGCATCTGAACCAATCAAACACTCACACCCAGTCAAAAGATCTGGGTTTGATCCATCACCGTTCTGAGATGACACACAGGCACAGAGTGACGTGAGACACAGGCACAGAGTACCCTTTTAGCTTAGAGATGCAGACTGTGAGCAGACACAGGTGACATTATTGAAAAATGTGAATATATAATTCCTTATTTCATACACACACTTAGTGTGATCCTTCTAAAAAATGTTAAAGCTATGCTTTTTACCATAAAACATTTACCAGAATGAGATGAGACAGACGCAAACAGACAAATTACACACACAAAGAGAGAGAGATGGGGCAGGCACAGAGTGAGATGACACACAGGCACAGAGTGAGGTGAGACACAGGCACAGAGTGACATAAGACACAGGCACAGAGTGAGATGGTGCAGGCAGAGAGTTAGATTAATAATGAAACTGTATTGCACTGTTACTGTGGTATAAAGTAACTTATGTTGTAAACTAGTGTTTATATTGTTTACTTATTGTAATTGCTATGTAGTATGTTTGTAGTGGTCTATAATATGTTATTTTTTCTTTACCACAGATTGTAATCATCTATAGAAAGATAAAAGAAAATGCCATCAAAGGAAAGACGTCAAAAGAAATATAAACAGGATTTACGGTCCAAGAAAATAGAAATACAAGACTCATCCAAAACTCAATCTTCTGTGAAAAAAATAATGCTCCTGGTAAGCAAACTAGGAAGTTTTTAAGGAAGTTATTCAAATGTAAAAAAAAAAGATGTTTTTTCAAAGAAGAATAACAGATCTGTAAATAGTAAGAAAAAATTGTGCCCCTCAAAAAATGTTAGACCTGTAGAAGGAGATGATATTGTCTATAGCAATAGAAGGAGAAATCAATTTATTGAAATTCGTAGACAAATGTTTTATAACAGAATAGTTTCAAATTTATTAAAAAATGTAAAGATGTATCAAAAAAGACTGCTTTTTACAAGAAGAAAAAAGCATAGAGAAGATTGTGGATAAAGCATTTAAAATGAAAAATAAATTATATTCTTTAGTATTCAATAGAATTCGTACACTAGGTAAGGTATTCAGTGTTTTCAAATCAAAATGTAAGTTGAAAAGAGTAATTAATCGGACTGATTTTTGTGATGTTTTTTCTGGAGAATGGAAACATAGTTCAAGTTGTGAGCCATTTTTTAATGAAGAAAGTTACTTTCAGTATAATGATTTGGTGCTTGCAGTTGACACCAGTGGTCGAGCATATGAGGTGAAGGACGGTTGTCCGGTTGAAAAAGAAAAAATTGTGCCTAGAAATACAGAAGAGGTGTTAGCTGATGAAGTTTTAGGGAGATGTCCTAAGGCCCCAGTGTATACTTGGAATTGTAGTAGTATTTGTAGTGTGCGACAGGATTCAATTGATTTGTTTCTCAGTTTCTTACGGACATATACTAAGAAAAGTCTAAAACAAAAAATAAAAATTTAGCAAGAGTTAGATCCTTGTAGAGTGAGAGAAAAAACTGGTTTGCAAGGGCATTCACTGGCTTGTCTTTCAAGAAAAGTATGTCAGAGTGTTTTTCACCATTTTAGGATGTTAGCAGTGCATCATAATAAAGTGAGGAAATTAGTGAGAAGGTTGTATTATGCAAAAAGTCCAGCACTTAAGTTAAAACAGTTAAACAGTGCTTTTTTGCATGGAACTGAATTAGATGTGAAGAACATTTGTGAAGAAATTGAGTTTTGTTACTTTGGTGAAAAAAAGGACAGTGCAGAAACTGATATAGTAATAGAAGGTAATGTGGAAGAGAATGTAGAGATTTCAAGTACAGAAACATTTGACCATGACATTACAAAGTTTAAGGTCAATTCAAGTGATAGGCCTAATTTTACTTGTGTGTATTGTCGACGAACTCATTATAAGAATCCGACTAGATTAGTTGATTTATATGTAAAAAGCGAAATGGAAAATAATTATGAGTGGAAGGAATTTTCAACTTATTTGTTGGTAGAAAATTGTTTTGATTTGGGTTCTGATCAACGTATTTGTAAATATTGTTATAATAAATTAAATGAAATCAGAATGCCTGCTAGAGCTGTTCATAATAATCTGGAGTTGGTAGACATTCCTTCTGAATTGATGGATTTAAATACCTATGAGTCTATTCTGATTCAATGTGTGCATTCTTTTCAGGCTATTGTTGGCATGGAGCCTAAGACAGGGAAATTGCCTCCTTCAGATTTACAGAGAGGATTAAAGGGAAGAGTTGTTTATTTGCCTCTAGATTTTAAGAAAAATATTGATGCAATTGGTGTAGAAAACGTAGAAGAGGAACCTCTGGTTATTCTAGTTAATGGTGTTCCGACAAAGAGTAAGAAAATCTGGCAAGAATTAGTGGATGTTAGGAAAGTCAAAAAGGCAACGTTGTATTTGGTAAAAAATAATCACTACTACAAAAATGTATATGTAGGAGAAGAGGAAACAACTGTAGAAGAGGACAGTGATTTCTCAGCTGGGCAAATTGAAAAAGTTGATGTCTCTAGAAGTGAAGAAATTTATGAACATTAAAGTGTTCATCCATTGCATTCCAAAGAAGTAATGGGGAATGCTATTGACTTGTTTCAAATGAAAGAAGCAAAAGGAAGTCCCATTAGTGTATGGGAAGAAAGTTTGGAAGCTCGTTGTTTTCCACAGTTATTTCCAACAGGTCAAGGTGGATGATATGACGACCGACCTGTTCAAATTCCTGCATCTGAATACCGGACTTCAAGATTATATGCAGAAGATCCAAGGTTTCGTCAATGCATTCCATATTTGTTCCATCTAATGTTTGAGAGTGACTTGTCTGGACTTTCTTATGCAGTGAACCATATACTGAAAAGAGGAGTACATCTACAAAATGTTTCGGCAAGGGACTTTATGGATAAAGTGAAACTGCAAGACAGTGTTTTGGAATTTCAGCTAATTAATCTCATGGCATGTCAGCGTGGTACTAACGAGTATTGGTACCTTCGTCATGGGGAATTGAAATGTATGCTAAGAAACTTAGGAACTCCTACATAGTTCCTCACTCTTAGCTGTGCTGAGTATGCTTGGGAAGACTTAATTCAATTTCTACGAGAGGCAAATAAAAACATTGAAAATATTGAATACAAGACACCTGGAGAACTGTGCTCTTTGGATCCAGTTAATGTAATCAGGTATTTCAATCATAGGTTTGAAGCTATGATGTCGTTTATCACAAACAAAAAAAATCCTCCGCTTGGAGAGGTTTTCTTTTGGAGAAAGGAGTATCAAGCAAGAGGTGCTCCTCACATACATATGCTGCTATGGAGTAAAGATGCACCAAAATTTGGAACAGATTCAGATGAGAAAGTGAAGAGTTTCATTGAGCAGTATTCTACATGTGATGTTCCGAAAAGTACAGAAGAAAACAATTTAAGACATCAAGTTTTACGCTTTCAAACCCATCGTTGTGGAGAATACTGTAGTCGAAAATAGAAATCCAAGGACAAGTTCTACACAAAATGTCGCTTTGCATTTTCACGTCCAGTAACATCAAAAGGAAGAGTGAACAATTTTATGTCTTCTCTGCGACATACTGTGACAAGAAAATCACCGAAAAATACATACAACCTAAGAAGAAATGAGGAGTCCAAATACATA
The DNA here is from genome assembly GCF_964261635.1 of Lissotriton helveticus. NCBI lineage: Eukaryota > Metazoa > Chordata > Amphibia > Caudata > Salamandridae > Lissotriton > Lissotriton helveticus. The sequence continues at coordinate 533,661,016 of NC_136067.1, forward strand.
AATGACTACAATCCAGTCATTTTGTCCATGTGGAATGCTAACATGGATATTCAATATGTTGCTGACAACTCTATTGCTATGGCTCGATATGTGACGTCTTACATCACTAAATCAGAAAAGACGGAACTGAAGGAAATGTGGGAGGAAATTTCACATGAAAAGAGTCTAAGCAAGAAATTATACAGTTACAGTCTGAAGATGTTGTCGCATCGAGAAATTGGAGCATATGAATGTTCTGATCGGTTATCATCAGCAAGTCTATATGCCAAATCTAGAACCATCATTTGGGTGAGTCTAGGTCTTGCTACAACACGAAACAGAGTTTTGAAATCTGTACAAGAAATAGAGTATTTGGCGGAGAAAGAACCAGACAGTACAGATATTTTGAAGACAAACATGTTGGATACATACTATCCAAATAGAAGTAGTCATCTTGAGAACATTTGTCTGTATGAAGTTCTGCAAACCTATGCTTTTAAGAGGATCGTCACAGAAGATATCAATAAAGTTGTATATGCTGTAATTGGATGTGAAGGCTGTCTGGTGAAACAAAGAAAAGGCCATTTGATTAATCATCGAAAATTGAGTTGTGAATCTCCAGACAAAAGAGAATTTCATTATTTAGCTCTTTTGCAACTCTTTAAGCTTAGGCGTACAGAAGAGGAACTACTTGGAGATTTTCTTTCTTATGAAGATTTGTTCAATGCAACCAAGGATACCATAGAATGTCCTGTTTTTTCAAATTATCTGCAAATGTTGAACGAGGAAATAGAGCAAGAAGCTACAATTGCAGCAGAGATTACTAAAGACAGTTCTCAAGACAGTAAGAGTTCTGCTTCATTGAGTCAGGATCCACTAGGAGGACCAATTATACAAAATGAAGCTGCCACTGCCATGGATGAAGTTGAAAGAGCCATGGAACAAGCTCAGGAGGATGAAGTTAACTTAGAAGATTTGGAAAAAGAACTAAACGTTGAGCAGAGACAAATTTATGACGAAGTCACAGAACAGATTGAGCATGGTTTATCTCATTAGAAAAAAGAGTGCTCATGTACATCATTTATACCTGTCCGACTGTACGTGAGTGGAGAAGCAGGAACTGGAAAAAGTTTTCTGATTAAAGCAATTGCAACTTATCTGCAGAAAAGAACGGAGTCATCGCTGTCTTGTGTTGTTACCGCTCCAACTGGGTTGGCAGCACATAACATTAAAGGGATTACTTTTCATCGCTTATTGATGCTTACAGTAGGGCATGATAATAAATTACAATACCACAAGCTATCTGGAGAAGCTTGTTGTGAAGTTTCCTGAGTCTTGAAGAAAATGAACTTCTTATCATTGATGAGGTAAGCATGGTATCAAATGTAATGCTTGCTTTTGTGCATTTAAGTATGCAAGAAATTCTTAAAACAGAGTATGATGTGCTATTTGGAGGCAAACACATCATTGTTTTTGGAGATCTACTGCAGCTAACTCCAGAAAAAGGACAACCAGTGTTTAAAATGCTTACACATGAAGATTCAATGAAGTGCCTAGGAAGCATTGGAAATGTTAACATATGGTTACATTTCAAAAATGCAGAACTGCTACAAAATATGCGACAGGCAAAGGATGAAGATTATAAAAAGATTCTACAAGATGTAAGAATTGGAAAAGTAAGTGAGCATGGGAAAGCAGTTTTACATGCACGATTAATTTCAAATTTGTTACCAAACGAAAACATTCTCCCAGAGAATATTTTTAAGAAAATTCCTGAAAACAAATCTGTCATATGCTTGATGCCAACTCTGCAAGAATGTTCAATCTTAAACAACAAAATGTTAAAGTTGGAAAATCAAGAGATTGTGAAACTGGAAGCTATTGATAAAATAGAACATGAAGGAGCAATTATTATTTTGTCAGAAAAGTTAAAATCAAAATTGGATTCTTTAGAGAAGACAATATCTAAAATTGCTGGTTTGGAAAAGACTCTGTATGCATCTTTAAATTGTCGTATAATTTTACGACGTAATTTACTTATGGAAAGAGGTTTAGTAAATGGAGCAATGGGTCATGTTGTTGATTTTGTGAATTACCGAAATAGTGATGGAATTGAATTTATAAAAATTTAATTCGATGGTATTGAAGAAGTACAACATATCAGTCGTTGTTCTGCCCGATTTTTGCTTGTGAAAGATTTATATGTCCGCAGAAAACAGTTTCCTGTTTCTTTGCAATATGCAGTGACTATTCATAAATCTCAAGGTTTAAGTGTAGATAGTGCTTTAGTGAATATTGAAAGTTCTGTGTTCAAGGAGGGTATGGCATATGTTGCTTTATCTCGAGTCAGAACTTTATCTGGATTGTACTTGATTGATTTTGATGAGACAAAGATTAATGCAGATCTAAATTGTGTAAAAGAATATAATAGGTTAAGAATAGAGTATGCTCCAAATTTACCTCAATATCCTCTATTTGAAAAGCGTGTGGTAGGCTGAAAAAGAAGAAATGAGAAAAATTGTAGTGAAGTTGTAGCAAAAAGAAAAAAGTAGATGAACCAGTAATTGTAAGCAGAAAGGAATAGGATTCAGTTAAAGATGTTGTTGGATTTCAGTTTGAAAACAGTTCTGGTGTCAACTTCTATGATAATGTAGTGGTTAATGTTGTTTTTTTTCTCCAAACTGTACAAGAACAGATTGCTGAAAATCATGAACAAAGATTTTGTTGTTTGTTGAATTCTGTGTTTGAGAAATGTAGCAGTGATAGAACAAAAATACAAAGTGTTTTGGAAATTCGAAATGTTTTAGACATATGTTCTGGTCTAAATCAATTTTCACAGAATATTCAGCAAGATTGTCAGGAATTTCTAATGTATATGCTTGTTGTATTGCAAGATGAAGGTGTAGATGTAGAAAATCTTTTTGGCCTTTCTTATAAATGGCAGCATGACTGCGACAATTGTTCCTTTTCAAGTAGTACTACAATAGAAACTGAAAGATTTATATATTTGACTTTACCAGACTGCAAATCAGTGTCTTTTAACCCCTTCACAGTGGCGGCTATTCCGCCGCAGTGTTAAGGGGACGGGGCGGCCGCACGGCGCTCCCGTGCTTGTGACGGAACCGCTCCGTCACGAGCCTCGGGCGCGCTGTGCTTGTGACGGAACGGTTCCGTCACGGCCCCGCCCACCCAATAGAACGCTCAGCGCAGGTGCGGAATTCGCGCCGCGCAGGCGCGGCGAGCGGGACGTGACGGAACTGTTCCGTCACAAGCACAGCACAACCAAGGCTTGTGATGGAACGGTTCCGTCACAAGCATGCAAGGGGTTAATAATCTAGTTAGAGGAGCAGATCAAAACATTGTCTGTACTCAATGTAAATCTGCAATGCTATCAACATTATTTATACAACGATATGGACAGTATGTAATTTTAATGTTCCAACGATGTAGACCTGATGGAACTAAATTGACAACTTTAATTAAAAAATTTGTGGTTTCTCAATGATCAATTTCAGGAAGAACCTTTGCAACTGCAGCAATTATTTACCATGATGGTCCTTCAACAACATCAGGACATTACACAGTTTATTTAAAATGTCAAAAAGGCTGGAGTTATTGTAATGATACTGAATTGACTTTCAAACAACGTTTGCCTTCTGACTTACAAAATTTTACCTAGTGTTCTTACAACCGAAATTTTAGGGAAGGTAATTGGCCTATGAAGATTGGAGCATTTAATCAAAATTAGTTTGCGGTTCAAAATTACTTTGCAAGTGAGAGTGATCAAGATAATAAAAAACTTGTAGTTGTCACAGAGGTAGTATAAGTGTATCATGTAGTGTGTGATGTGAGTATTAAAGGAAATATTAATCTTAAGTAAGCCAGAGGTGGAAATAAAACTATTGTTTCATAATCTAAGAAGATGTTGGAGCTTTTCTTCCAGAAACTCGGGTAAATGGGAGATTAAGAATACTATTGATTAATTTCCAAAGAAAAGGACTTCCCATATACTATTTGGCCTCGTGGAAAAGTACGTGGATCAAAAGTGAGTTAAGATATGTTTTTTTCTAAATTATTATACATTATTTATTGAAAAGCTGTATGGGTTTTTTAAACACAATAATTTTGATTGTGTTTTTTTTGCCCGCTGTTATTTGATGAGTAGTATTGAAGTCACTGTTTAAAGTGAAATTCAATATATTCTGAGAACAGCAAAAATAAACCATATAACATGTTGTACAATTTATTTTGTATTTTGTATTATCAAATATATATTATTCTCTCCTTGTGTTATGCTCACTCACCTTTTTCCACCCTCTGTTACTCCTCTTAACTCACCTTCACTGGCCTTCTCTCACTCTCCCTCACCTCCCTTCCCTTATTCCACTTCCCTCACTTATCCTCATTCCCCATTCCTTCACTGCCCTTTCCCTCTCTCCCATCCATCACTTTCCAGCTGTCAGTCACTCTACTTCACTCCCCTTCCCCTTCTTTCCTTTCTTTGCTCCCTCAATAATTCTCCTTCTCTCTCTCACCTTACTCTACTTCATTCACTCCTTCTCTCACTCCCTCTGTCCTCTCACATCCTCACTCCCCTTCCCTCACTCCCTCTCTCTTAGCCTCACTCTCTCGGTCCTCTCACTCTCTCACTACTCTTCCATCACACTCACTCCCTATAACTCACCCACACTCCCTCACTTACCTTTCTTTGCTCTCTCACTCAGTCCCTTTCTGTCACTCTTTCCTTCACTACCTCTATGTCCTCACTCCTTCACTTCCCTTGTCTCATGCTCACTTGCTTTTATCCTCTCTCTAGCTTCCCTTTTTCCTCAACCTCACTGACCTTCTCTCACCCTCCCTCTGCCTTGTTCCCTTACTCCGGTTCCCTCAGTTATCCTCATTCATCAGCCTTAACTCCCCTTCCTCTTTTTCTCCTCATGCACTCACCTTTTCCCAGTCCCTTTGCTTCACTTCTCTTCCCCTTCTTTCCTTCCTTTGCTCCCTCAGTCATTCTCCTTCCCTTACTTACCTTACTCCCCTTTACTCACTCTTTCTCTCACTCCCTCTGTTCTCTCATATTCTCACTTGTCTTCCCTCACTCTCTCTCCGTTACCCTCACTCCCATTGTCCCCTCACTGTCTTATGACCCTACATTGACCCTCACTCACCTTCCATCCCTCATTGTCATGAATCCACCGTCACTAACTCCTGCTTCCCTGTCACTCACTCCCCTTTCTTTACTCCCCTTTCTTCCTTTAGTTTTTCTAATGCACATTCCTTTAGTATCTTAATCACCTTCACTTCATTTCTCTCTCCTGCTCTTCTTCTCTGTCACTGAATGTATAAATGTCATTATCCTTTTAGTAATTTGCTCCCCCTCCATTTCTTTTTCACTCTCTCTGACCTTCACCATTCCTTTATTTTCCTTTCTGAGTCCTTCACTCCTACTTTATCTCTTACTACCCTTTTATGACTTTTAATCTCCTGCTTTGTAAAATATATATTATAAATATTATAACTTACTTTTTTTTCTCTTTCACAGATATTAAATTTACAAAAAATATGTAATTAAGTTTTCAATACTTATAAGGTATGTTTGACGTACAAAATGCATTTTCTCAACACTCTTTTCCTTAACCTAACTACTCTTCTCTCACCCACCCACACCCCCGTTCCCTTACTGCGCTTCCCTCACTTATTCTCAATCCCCACGTTTACTCCCCTTTTTGTCTCTCGTCTCCCACACTCACCTTCTTTCAGACCTTCTCCTTTACTTTCCTTCCTCTCTCTTCCCTTCCTTCACTCCTTCGCTCTTTTCCCTTCCCTTACTCTCCTTACTCCACTTCACTAACTCCTTCTCTTACTCCCTTTGTCCTCTTACTTCTACACTCCCCTTCCCTCATTCTCTCTCTGTTAGCCTCATTCTCTCCGTCCTCTTAGTCTCTCACTCTTCTTCTGTCACGCTCACTCCCTATAACTCAGCCACACTCCCACACTCACTTTCTTTCAGCTCTCCTGTTTTACTTCCCTTCCTGTCTCTTCCTTTCCTTCGCTCCTTCACTATTTTCCCTTCTGTTACTCTCCTTACTCCACTTCAGTAACTCCTTCTCTCAATCCCTCTGTCCTCTTACTTACTCACTCCCCTTCCCTCACTCTCTCTGTTACCTCATTCCCTCCGTCCTCTTAGTCTCTCACTCCTCTTCTGTCACGCTCACTCCCTATAACTCAGCCACACTCCCACACTCACTTTCTTTCAGCTCTCCTGTTTTACTTCCCTTCCTCTCTCTTCCCTTCATTCGCTCCTTCACTCTTTTCCGTTCCCTTACTCTCCTTACTCCACTTCACTAACTCCTTCTCTTACTCCCTCTGTCCTCTTACTTCTACACTCCCTTTCCCTCATTCTCTGTCTGTTAGCCTCATTCTCTCCGTCCTCTTAGTCTCTCACTCTTCTTCTGTCACGCTCACTCCCTATAACTCAGCCACACTCCCACACTCACTTTCTTTCAGCTCTCCTGTTTTACTTCCCTTCCTGTCTCTTCCTTTCCTTCGCTCCTTCACTCTTTTCCCTTCTGTTACTCTCCTTACTCCACTTCAGTAACTCCTTCTCTCAATCCCTCTGTCCTCTTACTTACTCATTTCCCCTTCCCTCACTCTCTCTGTTACCCCATTCTCCCCGTCCTCTTAGTCTCTCACTCCTCTTCTGTCACGCTCACTCCCTATAACTCAGCCACACTCCCACACTCACTTTCTTTCAGCTCTCCTGTTTTACTTCCCTTCCTCTCTCTTCCCTTCATTCGCTCCTTCACTCTTTTCCGTTCCCTTACTCTCCTTACTCCACTTCACTAACTCCTTCTCTTACTCCCTCTGTCCTCTTACTTCTACACTCCCTTTCCCTCATTCTCTGTCTGTTAGCCTCATTCTCTCCGTCCTCTTAGTCTCTCACTCTTCTTCTGTCACGCTCACTCCCTATAACTCAGCCACACTCCCACACTCACTTTCTTTCAGCTCTCCTGTTTTACTTCCCTTCCTCTCTCTTCCCTTCATTCGCTCCTTCACTCTTTTCCGTTCCCTTACTCTCCTTACTCCACTTCACTAACTCCTTCTCTTACTCCCTCTGTCCTCTTACTTCTACACTCCCTTTCCCTCATTCTCTGTCTGTTAGCCTCATTCTCTCCGTCCTCTTAGTCTCTCACTCTTCTTCTGTCACGCTCACTCCCTATAACTCAGCCACACTCCCACACTCACTTTCTTTCAGCTCTCCTGTTTTACTTCCCTTCCTGTCTCTTCCTTTCCTTCGCTCCTTCACTCTTTTCCCTTCTGTTACTCTCCTTACTCCACTTCAGTAACTCCTTCTCTCAATCCCTCTGTCCTCTTACTTACTCATTTCCCCTTCCCTCACTCTCTCTGTTACCCCATTCTCTCCGTCCTCTTGTCTCTCACTCCTCTTCTGTTACGCTCACTCCCTATAACTCAACCACAGTCCCTCACTTATCTTCCTTTGCTCCCTCACTCAGTCCCTTTCTGTCACTCTTTCCTTCAGTACCTCTATCCCCTCACTTCCTGACTCCCTTTGTCTTACCCTCACTCACATTTATCCACCCTCTTTCATCCCTCTTTACTCATGCTCTCTGCCGTTCTTTCACTCCCATTCTCTTAGTCTTGTTCCCTCACTACCCCTCATTCCATATCTTTCTCTCCTTTTCCCTTTACTTTCATCCCCCACTCACCTTCTCTCAGTACCTATGCTTCAGTCCTCTTCCCCTGTATTCCCTTCCTTCGCTCACTCACTCATTGTCCTTACCTTACTCACCTTACTCCACTTCACTCACTCTTTCTCTCACTACCTCTGCCCTGTCATATGCTCATTCTCCTTCCCTCACTCCCTCTCTCTTAGCTTCACTTCCTCCGTCCCCTCACTCTCTCACTCCTCTTCCATCACACTTACTCCCTATAACTCACCTACACTCCCTCACTTATCTTTCTTTGATCCCTCACTCAGTCCTCTTCTCTGACTCTTTCTTTCACTTCCCCTGTCTCCTCACTCCCTCACTCCCCTTGTCTCATGCTCACTTGCCTTTATCCACTCTCTATCACCACTCTTTCCTCAACCTCACTGCTCTTCTCTTACCCTTCCTCACCCCCGTTCCCTTACTCCGCTTTCCTCACTTATCCTCATTCCCCATGTTTACTCCCCTTCCCTCACTCACCTCCCACACTCACCTTCTTTCAGTCCCCTTACTTCACTTTCCTTCCTCTCTCGTCCCTTTCTTTGCTCTCTCACTCATTTTCCTTTCCTCTCTCACTGTACTCCACTTCACTCACTTTTTTAGAATTTGTAAAGAATATAGCTCTTTTTGGAGAATTGGAGGTAGTTCTAAAAAGAACTGTTTTTTTCTTATTTTTTAGATTTTATTTTATCTTTTACTTTTTCCAAACGTTTTTAAATTTTTTTGGTATTTTTTTCAGAACAAAAAGAAAAAATAGGGAATGCCAAACTGCTCAACAGGAGCAAAAAAAGTGGAAAAATTAGGGCTGGGGAGGGCAGCGGTGTTCTTCCCTTTTACGAACAATTAATAGAATGCTCTGCTCCCCATAACAAAGCAGTTCGTCACACTGCTTACACCTAATTGTAATGTCCAAAAAAACAGGTTGAATGTTTGGGATCAACTCCACTGATCTTCCTCTCCCCGATGATGTTGCTCCTCTGGTGGAAATCGAAGCGCCATCTCTTGGTGGATTCCGTGCCAGGTCCCTGACACTCTCCCGGGCATAGTTCTGGGGGATGCCTTCTTTGCACATGTCTGATAATGGTGGAGTTCCCAAAACTATATTTTTTGTGCGGTCACCACGAGAAAGAATAGTGTGGCATATTTTACATTCCACCTTAGGAGCATTTACCTTCTTCTCCCCTTCTGGAATGCTAAAAAACTTCCAGATGAAGTGCTCCTTCGTTTTTGGTTGAGGAGGGTCCTCATGAAGAAACTCATCAGAGTCATCACTGCTGCTTGGTGGTCTTGCAGCCATTCTTTCAAAACAATTGAACAGGAGAGAAAGGAAAAAGGTCTTGCTCTCTTCAAAGTGAAAGAGGTAGTGAAGGGAATGGGTGGGGTTTTCATTAGTTGTAAAAAAAACTGTTAACTACCAATGAAACGTGTTATTTTAAGGTCACATGACTTGACAAGCTACGCTGCGCGCACCGGAGCGCTTCCGGGAGCGCTTACGCGGCATGTACGTAGGCGCTTCCGGGGGCGCTTACGCGGCACACCTGAATGACGTTTTGTTAGATTTTAGGAAATGCGTTTACAGTTAAAATACGGTTATTTAAAATCAAAAATACTACTTTTATAAGTATGCCACTGAATGTCTTGCATTATTATTTACTTTAAATACATACTTATAATTTTTTTCGCATGCCGATATAGCGCTCTCGCTACGTGTACGGGTGCGTTTACGGGTGCGCGCACCCTGAGCGCTCCAAGGTAAAATGGTAAAAATAAAAAAACAGGAAAAATACATTGAAAAATTTATTTTAGAAAAAAATAAAAAATAATAATTTTATAAAAAATATTATAATTAATAGTTATAAAAAACAGCTATTAAAAAAACGTAATAATTCACTTTAAAAATCGTAGGTTACAAACTCGTTATAGTACGGAATTAGCTTTTAAAAAACCTTTGAAATTCACTGAAAAAACCATAGGTTTAACACTAGTTATAGTTAGGAATTAGCATTTAAAAAATCTTTGAAATTCACTGAAAAAACCATAGGTTTCACACCAGTTATAGTTAGCTGGACATTTTACTCATACAAAACCATTGAAATTCCCACGTTATAGTTATTTGGACTCACTATAACTCGCGCGCCCGCAATCCACTGCTGATGATGTCACATATTAGATCATTCATGACATGGTAAGTGATATCACTGATGACATCTCAAATGACATCACTGATGACATCTCAAATGACATCACTGATGACATCACTGATGACATCATGCAGTGAATGTGTGTTTCTGTAAAGTTAAAATATGTTTTATATATTGAAGAATGAGTGGATGTATGACTGTCTGGATGAAGGATTTAGTGGGTGCGTGACTGACTGTATGAGTGAGTGATTAAATGTGTCTTACTGAATGCATTTGTTAGTGACTAATCTGTCTGAATGTGTGCATCAGTATGTCTGTTGTTGTGTAAGCTGCTGCATGTGTTGATCAGTAGCTATATGAGTGGGTATATGGGTTATGGATTGGTTGCCCAAGTATTTTTATGTGAGGGTGAGTGTGTGTGTGGGTGGCTGGGAGGTGTGTGACTCTGTGCATAGATGTGTGAGCAGTTGATTCACTTGGTATATGGGTTCAAGAGTGCATGTGGAAAGAGCTGTATGGGTGGTTGACTGTGTGCATGGGTGTGTTGGTGAGTGAATGGATATCTCAGTGCTACATGTCCAAGTAAGTACATATGTAAAACACAGTGCATGTGAGAGTTGGCATATATAAATGACTATACATGAGAGCCTGTGATTGCGTACGTGACTGTATGGATCAATGTGTACTTGTATCAGTGATTGTAAAAGAGAGTAAGTATGTGTTAGTTTATGTTTTAATAAGTAAGGTTTTGTGTGTATAACTGTATAGATGAGGAAATGGGAGTGTGATTGATTCTTTGCATGACTGACTAGGTGTGTGAGTAACTCCATGAATGAGTGGCAGTGTGTGAGTGTCTGTATAGGTGTATGAGTGCATATAATAGTGTTGTATTGATGAGTGACTGTATGTATGAGTGATTGTATGGGTGAATGAGTGGATGTGTGTGTAGACTTAGGAATCAGTGAGTGCGTATGTAGTAACTGGTATTGGTGTGTCAATGGTTTCTTGGAATGGTAGTCTGTATTTAACACTGGATGTATCAAAGGTTAGATTAGAGTGTGAGGAGGTGCATCGTATTATCACATGAATGATGTCATCAGTGATGTCATCAGTGATGTCATTTGAGATGTCATCAGTGATGTCATCAGTGATGTCATTTGAGATGTCATCAGTGATGTCATCAGTGATGTCACTGACCATGTCATGAATGATGTAATATGTGACATCATCAGCAGTGGATTGCGGGCTCGCGAGTTACAGTGAGTCCAACTAACTATAACGTGGGAATTTCAATGGTTTTGTATGAGTAAAATGTCCAGCTAACTATAACTGGTGTGAAACCTATCTTTTTTTCAGTGAATATATATATATGAAACTGATTATAATTATTTTGAAACTTTATAGAAATACTTTAAAAAATAGTTACAAACATCTTTTCATAAATAAAATGGTCTCAAAAACCTTGAAAATTCATTGAAAAAACCATCAGTTTCTGGGACATTATAGTTAGAAATTAGCATTTAAAAAACCTTAGAAATTAATTGAAAAAAACATAGGTTTCAGAGATATTATAGTTTGAAATTAGCATTTAAAAAACCTTTGAAATGTATTGACAAAACCAAAGGTTTCAGGGATATAATAGTTAGGAATTAGCATTTAAAATTGTTTTTAGAATTTCATTGAAAAAAACATAGGTTTTAGGGACGTTATAGTTAGGAATTAGCATTTTAAAAAACTTAAAAATGTAAAAAAAAATAGGTTTCAGTTATGTTATAGTTAAGCTGACATTTTACCCATATAAAAGCAAAGAAATGTTGCTGTTATAGTTAGCTAAGCTAACTATAACTAACGCCCCTACAATACACTGCTGATGACATCACACATTACATCACACATGACATGGTCATTGACATCACTGATGACATCACTGATGATATCTCAAATGACAATTTTCATTAAAATATGTGGGGGGCTACTGCTGGCTCCCACGCTGCCCCGGGTACTCCACCTCCCCTGGGCTTTAAACTTTATATGCGGGTGCCTCGCATGTCCCAGCAGCCCCGAGGCCCGCCACCTTCCCGGGTCTTTGTTTTTAATTAAAAAGGTGTGGGGGCTCCTGCCAGCTCTGGGGACCGCCACATTTCCGGGCTATTTTTTCAATTAAAAAGTGTGGGGGGCTCCTGTTCGCCCCACGCTGCCCTGGAGACTCCCACCTCCCTGGGGCTTTAACCTTTATATGCGGCGGGCCTCTCACGCCCCACCGGCCCTGAGGACCACCAACTCCCTGCGGCTTCTTTATTAAAAAGGTATTGGGGCTCCTACCCCCCCACACTGCCACGGGTACCACCATCTCCCTGTGGCTTTAAATCTGATCTCTCGTGGTGGCCTCCATGGACCTGGGGATGCCACCCCCCAGGGCTGGCTCCAGCAATGTACTGGGGTAACCACCCAGGGACATTGCTGTTTGCTATGGAAGGGCGGGAGCACTGCTCCCGCCCTGCCATAGCAAACGTCTGCTTCGCTTCATGGAAGCAACAGCAGAAAACTGCTCTCACTTCCATGAAGCAAAGCAGTATTGGAAAATGTGAGCTGCAGGTCAGCAGCTCCCTTTGCCAAAGAGCAATGCTAGCTCCCACAGGAGGTGGGAGCCAGCATTGGGGCTCCCCTCGGTCCTCAACATTATGGCCATACCCCTGGGATGGGGTCCTTTGAGGCCAAAAATGGCCTGGGAGGGGGCCACTCTGGCCCCTTTCCTTTTTTAATTCTTAATAAAAAATATATGTATATGGCCGGACCTTTGGGGATGGGGTCCCTGGGGCCAAAATTGGCCTCGGGAGCACACTTCAAAAATATTTTTACAAAAAAAGGCAGGGCAGACCGCGGGGGATGGGGTCCCCTTTCTTTTCCCTATTTTTGTTTAATGGACAAGGCCCTGGGCGATGGGATCCCGGGGCCTATAAGCGTCAAGGGAAGGGAGGCCACACAGCCACCCTTCCTAAAAGAAAAAAAAGAAACCGGAAACTCACTGGAGGCCGCGCCCCATCCCTGCACCACTCTGCAAACGCAAGTCCTGGCACGTTCTGGGTCAGGGATTAAGTCCCCTTCAATCCTAAGGGTCCTTAGGGGTCAACTAGCCCACCAGGAACATCCAGTAAGCCCCACACAGTGGGATTGCTGAGAGTTAAAGCTATTGGCCTTTTTACTACTGTTTTCTGGAGTGAAGTGGATGTAGTAGATGTGTAGTAGAATTATGTGGTATGTTGTCCAGAGAAATTATGTGGATGGAAAGTATGTGGTATTAGAGTGTATAGGAATTATGTAGACTAGGATTATGTGTTATGGAGAGTAATTATGTGGTATGGTAGTCTGTGTTGTGGAGTGGTAACCTCAGGTTTAGTCTTTCTCGTTTCCATAGAAGCTAAATTATGAACTCAATGAGACAAAAAAAGAATGAACGACTGAGGTGCAGTTCTGGACCAAGTCAGAGGTATGATAAGGCCCACTGGCATTATGTGACTGTCCAGTTGCACTAATTGTTGCATAATACATTTTCTGCATTTGCCACATAATCCATCATCTGCTGCATAATCTGCAGATTTGAACAAAATAAACTTGTTTCTAACTCAAACGACTCAAACGTTACAAAAAATGCAGCAACAAGTGTTACAGCGTCGTGAAAGGCCCTTTGCAAACCTGAAATGACCACCTGTTACTTATTGCTAATTGTAGGTGTTAAAATGATGCACACACAACTCCTGCATCATTCTGTGCCTCTTTTGCCTCTTTCTGCAATTCTCTTGCTTCTTTCTGCACCTTTCTTCCCTTTTCAGCACTACTCTTGCCTCTTTCTGCACATCTCTTCCACTTTCTGCAACCCCCTTCTTTCTGCACATCTCTTGCTTCTTTCTGTACCTCTCTTGCTTATTTCTTTTGCACCTCTCTTGCCTCTTTCAGCACCTCTCTTGCTTCTTTCTGCATTTCTCTTACCCTTTTTTGCACCTCTTTTGCCTCTTTCTGCACCTTGCTTGCTTCTTTCTACACTTCTTTTGCCTCTTTCTGTATTTCTGTTGCTTCTTACTGTACTTACCTTGCTTCTTTCTGCACATCTCTTGCTTCTTTCTGAACCCCTCTACCCTCTTTCTGCACCTCAGTTGCCTGTTTCTGCACCTCTTTTTGCACATCTCTTGCCTCTTTCTGCACTTCTGCTGCCTCTTTCTGCATGTTTGTTGCTTCTTTCTGCACTTCTCGTGACTCTTTCTGCACCTCTGTTGCTTCTTTCTGCACTTCTCTTGCTTCTTTCTGTTCTTCCATTACTTATTTGTGCACCTCTACAGCTTCTTTCTGTACCCCCTTGCCTCTTTCTCCATTGCTTTTGCCTCTTTCTGCAATTATCTTGCCTCTTTCTGTACCTCTGTTGCATCTTTCTGCACTTCTCATGACTCTTTCCACATCTCTGTTGCTTCTTTCTGTACTTCTCTTGCTTTTTTCCACAGCTCTCTTGGTTGCTTCTGTACCCCTCTTCCCTCATTCTGCACCCCCCTTGCCTCTTTATGTACCTCTGTTTCCTCTTTCTGCTCATCACTTGTTTCTTTCTGCACCCCTCTTGCCTCTTTTTGCACCCCTCTTTCCTCTTTTTGCACTTCTCTTGCCTCTTTTGCATCTTTCTGTACTTCTCTTGCTTCTTTTTGCACCTCTGTTGGTTCTTTCTGCAATTCTCTTGCTTCTTTCTGTACCTCTCTTGCTTTTTCTGCACCCCTCTTACCTCTATCTGCACCCCTCTTCCCTCTTTCTGTACCTCTGTTGCTTCTTTCTGCACATCTCTTGCTTCTGTCTGTACCTTTTATGCTTCTTTCTGTACCCCGTTGCCTTTTTCTTACTTGTGTTCCCTCTTTCTGCACCTCTCTTGTCTCTTTGTGTACCATTTCTCTTTCAGCACCTCCTGCTGTTTTCTGCACATTTCTTGCTTCTTTCTGCACCTCTATTGCTTCTTTTTGCACCCTTCTTCACTTTTTCTCCAACTCTCTTGCCTGTTTCTGCACCCCTCTTGCCTGTTTCTGAGCATATATTGCCTCTTTCCACCCCTCTATTGCTTCTTTATGCACATCTCTTGCTTCTTTCCGATCTTCTCTTGCTTTTTTCTTTACCGTCTTCCCTCTTTCTGGAGCCATCTTGCCTCTTTCTGTACCTCACTTGCTTCTTTCTGCACCCCTCTTGTCTCTTTCTGCGCCCCTCTTGCCTTTTTCTGCACCTATGTTGGTTCTTTTTGCACTGCTCTTGCTTCTTTCTGCATCTCTATTGCACATTTCTGGGATGTATGACATTACAACGCATGCTTTTACCACGCATGCCTTTACAACGCGATTTTTACAACGCAAACCTTTACAACGCATAGCGCTTTGGGGTGCTGGATAGTGAATAGTTTAATTTACTATTCCAACTCCAGTACCCGTGGACACTAGGGAAGGTGCTGGATAGTAAATTAAAGGTAATCCCTATCCTAGAGCGCCCCCCAGCGGAATGCGTTGTAATGGTTTGCGTTGTAAAAGTTGCGTCGTAAAGGCACTGCGTGGTAAAAGTTGCGTTGTAAAGGATGTTTCCCACATTTCTGCACCCCCTTGTCTCTTTCTGCACCCCTCTTTCTGCACCTCTCTTGCCTCTTGTTGTACCACTATTCCCTCTTTCTGCACCTCTTTTCCTGTTTCTGCAACTCATTTGCCTCTTTCTGCAGTTATCTTGCCTCCTTCTGCACCGCTGTTGATTCTTTATGCACTTCTCGTGCCTCGATCTGTACCCCTCTAGCCTCTTTCTGCTCCCTGTTGCTTCTCTCTGCACGTCTATTTCTTTTTTTACTGTACCTCTCTTGCATCTTTATGTACCCCTCTTGCTTGTTTCCATACCCCTCTTCCCTCTTTCTGCATCTCTCTTGCCTCTTTCTGTACTTCTGTTACCTGTTTCTGCTCCTCTGTTGCTTCTTCCTATAATTCTCTTGGGTCTCTCTGCACCTCTCTTGCTTCTTTCTGCACCACTGTTGCCTCTTTCTGCACTTGCCTTCCCTCTTTCTGCACCTCTCTTGCCACTTTTTGTACCCCTCTTGTGTCTTTTTGCACCTCTCTTGGTTCTTTCTGTACTTCTCTTGCTTCTTTCTGCACGCTTTTTCCCTTATTCTGCACCTCTCTTGCCTCTTTCTGCACCTCTGTTACTTCTTCTGCACCCTTCTTCCCATTTTCTGTACCTCTCCTGCCTCTTTCTGCACCTTTCTTGCCTCTTTCTACACCTCCGTTGCTTCTTTTTGCATTTCTCTTGCCTCGTTCTGTACCCCTCTTGCCTCTTTCTGCACCGCTGTTGGATCTTTTTATACTTCTCTTGCCTCTATGCACCTTTCTTGTTTCTTTCTGCACCACTCTTGCCTCTTTATACTGCCCTCTTCCCTCTTTCTGTACCTCTCTTGCCTCTTTATGCAGTTCTCTTGTATCTTTCTGCATATCTGTTACTTCTTTCTGCACTTCGCTTGCCTCTTTATGAACCCAGCCAGCCTCGTTCTGCACCCCTGTTGCTTCTCCCTACACTTCTCTTGCTTCTTTCTACACTTCTCTTGCTTCTTTCTGTACCTTGCTTACTACTTTCTGTATCCTTCTTGCCTCTTTCTGTACCCCTCTTCCCTCTTTCTGCAGCGCCCTTACCTATTTCTGCATGCCTGTTCCCTCTTACTGCACATCTTTTCCCTCTTTCTGCACCTCTCTTGCCTCTGTCTGTACCTCTGTGCCTTCATTCCACACTTCTCTTGCTTCTTTATGCACCTTTCTTTCGGTACCATGCTTGCCTCTTTCTGCAGCCTTCTTCCCTATTTCTGTACCCCTCTTGCCTCTTTCTGTACCCCTTCCCTCTTTCTGCACCTCTCTAGCCTCTTGCTGCAGTACTCTTGCATTTTCTACACATCTGTTGTTTCTTTCTGTATTTCACTTGCTTCTTACTGAACCCCGCCAGCCTCTTGCTCTACCCCTGCATCTTCTCTCTGCACTTGCCTTGCTTCTTTCTGTAACTCTCTTGCTTCTTTCTGTACTCCTCTTGCCTCTTTCTGTTCCCCTTTTCCCTCTTTTTGCATCTCTCTTGCCTCTTTCTGTACCTCCTTTGCCTCTTTCTGCACTTCTGTTGCCTGCCTATGCACCTCTATTTCTTCTTTCTGTACCCTCTTGCCTCTTTCTGTACCACTGTTGGTACTTTCTGTACTTCTCTTGCTTCTTTCTGCACCTCTCTTGCTTCTTTCTGGACCCCTCTTCCTTCTTACTGTACTGCTCTTCCCTCTTTCTGCACCTTTCTTGCCTCTTTCTGCACCTCGGTACCTTCATTTTGCACTTCTCTTGCTTCTTTTTATGCACCTTTCTTGTTTCTTTCTGCACCACTTTTTCCTCTTTCTGCATCCCTCTTCCCTCTTTCTGAACCTCTCTTGCCTCTTTCTGCTCCCCTTACCTCTTTCTGCATCTCTCTTGCCGCTTTCTTCAGTTCTCTTGTATCTTTCTGCACACCTGTTGCTTCTTTCTGTACTTCACTTGTTTTTTCTGCAACCCCCTTTTATCTTTGTGTTTCTCTTCTGCTTCTTTTTGCAATTCTCTTGCATATTTCTGCACTACTCTTGCTTCTTACTGCATCCCTCTTGCCTCTTTCTGGACCACACTTGCCTCTTTCTACACCTCTCTTGCCTCTTTCTGCTCATCTCTTGCCTCTTTATGTACTTTTCTTGCTGCTTTCTGTACTTCTCTCCTTCTTTCTGTACTTCTCTTGCCTCTTTCTGTAATCAAATGGGAAGTTCACTGTGTCAAGTTTAAAGGTCTGTCTGCTCTCGTGACTGAGGTATAGGTTGACTTGTACATACATTTTCACATGTATTATGCATCTGAAGATGGTGGTGTATAAAGCTACTCCTATAGGTAGTCAACCTTTCTCAGTTCTGCTCTGTCATTCAGTTGCACAGGCAGATATTTCTTATGCATATAGGTGTTATAGAGCCCATCAAATATACTATTAAATACCCATGTGCCCTGTCTTATGAGCAGAAAGAAATGCATATAGCTTTTTGTACACAAATGTACAGAGTTTGTTGTTTGAAACACAGGTATTCAAGTATTTGTATGTTTATTTTTATGTAACACTTCACCAGGTAAAAGCAGAAACACATTCATGCATTCCGTCTTTCTGCACTTCTCCTGCTTCTTTCAGCACCCTTCTTCCATTATTCTGCACCTCTCTCGCCTCTTTCTGCACCTCTTTTACTTCTTTCTGTACTTCTCTTGCCTCTTTCTGTACCCCTTTTGCCTCTTTATGCACCTCTGTCAGCTCTGTCTGTAGTTATCATGCTTCTTTCTCCACCTTTCTTCCTCTTTCTGGACTTCTGTTGCCTCCTTCTGCATGTTTCTTGCTTTTTCTGCACTTTTTTGCACCTTTCTTCCTCTTTCTATACCTCTCTTGCCTCTTTCTGCACTTCTCTTGCTTCTTACACTTGATGTCATTTGAGATGTCATCAGTGATGTCACTGACCATGTCATGAGTGATGTAATAAGTGACGTCATCAGCAGTGCATTACAGCGTTGTGAGGTATAGTTAGCTTAGGTATTTATAACAGCTGAATTTCTCTGGTTTTGTAAGAGTGAAATGTCAGCGTAACTATAACGTTCATGAAACCTGTGGTTTTTATATATATATATATATATATATATATATATATATATATATATATATATATATATATATATATATCCACACATATATATATATATATATATATATATATATATATATATATATATATATATATATATATATATATATATATATATATATATAGAAGCTAGAGGCTATAAGTCTAGTGCCCTTAACAAAGCAAGGTTAAGAGCCAATAAGTTAGATCGGCACAGTCTATTGAATGCCCCCATTCCAGATTCCCAAATGACCAATTCCAATGAGAACAGCAATACCATAAGACTAATCACAGGCTACAGCCGCCAAGCGCGCCAAATTTCCAATTTGGTCAGAGGACAGTAGCAAAACCCCGGGAGGTTTGAACATGGGGGAGGATTTGAGTAATTTTCTTTAATATGTCTCCCTATTCTTTTGAACAAAAGGTCATTAGTTAAATTCACTTTATGAGAGCTAAATAGTCATTTTTTGCAGGATCCCAAGACCCTTCCCCATATTCCCAGCTCTTACCATACCCCGCAGGTAATCTAAAAACATAACTGTACATAGGCCGGTGGCAGCGGCTATTTTTCGTCAAGTTTATTAAATGTCTAATCCACTTTGTCACATACTGCAGCAAATTAAGATGTGAAGCAACATCTTAAGACCTAGATTTTAATGTTATTATTGTTAATCAAAGGAAGTTTTTATTTTACTTTTGGTCATTTTCACTAATTCACTCCTTCACTATTAATTTTGTGTATGATTATCATAAATAATGGACTTATATATTCACAACTATAATAGCACAACATATTTATTTGGTGAGTCTTGATCTGCATATTATGCGCATAAGCCTTGTTTGGAAGGCCATGATATAAACTATAAGCATTAGGGCTGTATTTCTAGAACTTTAATTTGGATACATGTGATCATGAACAATTTGTTATGGGCATTTCTTTTAAACTGAAGATTGCATGTTTGTCTTATGATCCTTTTTGATCATGCTCATTACCATTGCGTATTTGCACAAATATTATTTCAACAATTGTATATAACGTATTTGCACAAAATGGATAACGCAGCACTTTTGCACTTTATTTATAAAGGCGAAATTTGCATTGATTATATATGTTTACTACTAGTATTTGCACTTTATAATGTGGTTTAAAACAATTTATGGATCATATGTATTATGAATAAGACAAAAATTGTATTAAGTGTATAGCGATTAGTATCCATACTCATATACAACCCATGTTTGCAACATTATATTTGGGAAAACTCTAACCATTCCAAAATGGCCCCCACAGATGTTGTTTGGGCTATGTTGAGTTTTGGCCTAAGTCCTTCGTCTATGTTGATGTACTTAATTTGTATTGGGCGCGCTTTTTCAAATTTACTGTGTGCTATTTATATGTGAACGAGTCCATTCCCCCTCTGACAGTGAGCAAGGGCGTTCACGCCCGAAACGCGTCTGTTCGACGTTTTTTGCACCCCTGCACTTTATGTTTGAAAAATAAAAGCAAGAATCATAACCTGAAGACTGGCCTTGGACGTTTTTATCGTTGTTTGCGTACTGGAGAACGTGCATGAGGCTTTGTTTGCACAGTGACCAGTTGGAGTTACATATATAAAACATATATATATATATATATATATATATGGTCAGATCACTCCTTAGTGTCGGTGGAATGGCAAATCAATCTGCCCTTAAAACCAACATCTCAAGAGGTCGTGGTGGACCGGATATGGTCCAGACTACCGATGGGTGACTGGACCCACGACTTGGCAAACTCACAACCTACATTTGAGTCGGACCCGATTAAAGGAGATGCTGACTTCAATAGATGGTTGAACGCCTCGCTTGATGTCTTCATCCCGGTGAAAACCTTACAGAAGAGGGAGAAACGAATTGGTTCCGCTCCCTGGTTCACGGTTGAGCTCCGCCTGCTTAAAAAAGGATGCAAGAAACTGGAAAGGGCTTGGAGGAAGAAATTTGATGCTGCCAAGCGTAAGGACTACTGGACAGCGATTAGAGCCTATAAAGCAGCCCTCCGCTTGGCAAAAGCACATTTCTTTGAGGAGCGAATACAACTTGCCTCAAACTCCTCCAGGGAAACCTTTAAGGTGGTGCAAGAACTGCTCAAAGTTCCTGAACCAGCAGTCACCCATGACCCTGAGAGGTGCAAGGAGTTGGCCGATTTCTTTCATATTAAAATTGTAAAGATACTGGACTCTTTACCCCAGATCGCTATACCGCACGGGACCCAAGAAGAATTTCCCCCGATTCGGGTGAAAGAGTGCCCTATCTCCTTGGACACGTTCGGCCCAGTTTCAGAAAGTGAAACGTTAAAAGCTATAGCTTCCATAAAAAGCGGCTCCCCTACGGACCCAGTCCCTTTTAAAATTTTAAAGCAAGCAGCAACCGCGGTGGTAGGGCCCATTACGGACCTGATTAACGCCTCTTTCTCTCGTGGTTTGGTGCCACCCACCTGGAAAAAAGCCGTGGTCAAGGCTCTTTTAAAAAAATCTAACCTTGACACGGCCGAGTTGGCCAATTTTAGGCCCATTTCTTTGTTGCCAGGCCTCAGCAAAATTTCTGAGAAGCTTGCAAACCATCGACTGTCCAACTTTCTAGAGTCGAACGGTCTGCTCCGAGACTCGCAGACCGGTTTCCGTCCCGGCCAAGGCACCGACACGGCTCTCCTGGCTGTCGTTGAGGAGTCAAGGCGCATCTTAGATTCGGGAGGATCAGTGGCAGTGATCCTCCTGGATCTGAGTGCCGCATTCGACACCGTCAACCACCAGGTGTTGACTCAACGGCTTTCAAAGGTGGGTGTGGTAGGAGCCGCGTTGAAATGGCTCTGTTCATTTCTGGAAGACCGGTCCTACCAGGTCTGGGAAGGAAGCAACAAGTCTCCATCTATTTCTCTCCAGTGGGGGGTGCCGCAGGGCTCGTCCTTGAGCCCGACATTATTCAATGTCTATATGGCCCCCCTGGAGGATGTGGTGACCCCTTATAACATCAAAATCATCAGCTATGCTGATGATACTCAGCTGGTGGTCGCCCTTCCTCAACTGGTGGAGAATCCTGACTTGTTGCACTCATGTCTGGCGGATGTCCACACCTGGATGAGCAGCTCAGCCTTGAAGCTGAACGGCTCTAAAACGGAGATTATGCTGCTTGGAAATAAAGCGCCGCCACTGCCACCATCATGTTGGCCAAGCTGTATGGGTGACCTCCCAACTATGAAAGAGGAGATTAAGAGCCTGGGAGTCTGGCTGGAGCAAGACCTCTCCCTCAGAACTCACGCTAAAAGAACTGCGGGAGTCTGTTTTGCCCTGCTGCGGGCCGCGCGTAAAATTCTCCCGCTCCTTCCCTTTCCATCGAGGAAGTTGTTGATTCAGGGTTTGATAACATCTCGCCTAGATTACAGCAATGGTCTGTTTCTGGGCGCCCCTGAATCTACTTTTAACAAACTTCAGCAGGTGCAAAACGCGGCGGCCAGACTCCTTATGGGAATTCCTCGAACTGAATCTGCCAGACCCGCTCTCAAGGCCCTGCACTGGTTACCAGTGCGGGAGAGAGTGAAGTTTAAGGCACTATCCATTGCCCACAAAATTCTTCAGGGCAGTGGACCTCCTATCCTGGGGAGCTTGGTAGTGCCTTACAAAGCGAACAGAGCGCTGAGGTCTGACCAGAGGTGTTTGCTCCAGGTCCCGAGAGTAAAAAGATCACGCACGGGCGGGAGACGATTCTCTGTGCACACAGCAACGCTCTGGAACTCCCTCCCCTTAAAACTTCGTGCTGAGACCTGCACCCTGCGTTTTCGCAAAGGTTTGAAAACACATCTGTTTCCCTTGTGAGTCGCTACTACTACTTCATGGTCCCACGGTTGATGCACTGTTCATAGCGCCGGGATGCCTCAGGGTAGCTGTGCGCTATATAAGTTTTAATAATAATAATAATAATAATAATATATATATATTCCTTTCTCACCGTACCACCAAGTACGCGATGCACTCTGCACAATAAGTCCGCCAATCAAAGATACCTGGAAGATTTTATTAACATACAGCCACGTAAAATGTTGAAATTAATATCGCAATTGATTCTTCCTAATTCACTATCACATTTTCAACATGCCATGGCACCTATATTATCAACATTACTCAAGTGCTTCATTATTACAAGTTTTCATGTATATCACATATCCCAGGATGAATACTACATCAGCCTTGTTCATATTCATATATTCACAAGTTGTACAATATTTCAATTAATGTTCATTAATTGAAATATTGTACAACATATTGAGTGTTATGATAAAATGGCGATTCAGAGCTATTGATGTGTTGATGGTGAAATAATGTGTCCGTATAGATAATTACCCACTTGGGTTTTATCATGAATATTTTTTTTCCGTAAAAACATGTTTCCGTAATTTTTTCCTAATTTTCTATAATTTTCCTTATTATAATTAAGGTCCAAGACCTGTAGCGAATTGGCAGAAGGTACTGACTCGTGAATATATGAATATGAACAAGGCTGATGTGTTATTGAGCTGTTCGAAACGTGATCAAGGGTTTAGCAGACACTATTTTGCTCAAGATGGGCTAATTACGGATTAAATGCCACTGTTTTGACAAGATGTTTCTAACTTGGCCATGTTGTTTATTGTAAGTTGTTATCATTCTACATTCATTTCCTGTTGCTCCTCCATTTTTGGTT
This sequence comes from Lissotriton helveticus, assembly GCF_964261635.1. Lineage (NCBI taxonomy): Eukaryota > Metazoa > Chordata > Amphibia > Caudata > Salamandridae > Lissotriton > Lissotriton helveticus. The sequence goes on from NC_136067.1 coordinate 533,684,268, forward strand.
CTCTTTCTAGTTTCAGATTATTTTAACAAAATATCTTCTCTTGTCTTGTTTTTAACCTTCTGTATTGCAGTTTGAATACATTCCTCACCATACCCTCTAGATTTAAAACGAGAGTGTAAGTTCCTTAATTCTAGATTCACAACTTCTCGTTCACTGCAATTACGCATAGTTCTCAAACATTCTCCATAGGGTATACTTTTAGTCAGGTTACTGGGATGAAAACTGGTTCCATGAAGCAACATATTCCCAGCTGTCAGTTTCCGATAGATCTTAGTATGTAATTTTGAGACTTTTACGTAAACTGTAAGATCTAGCAACTACACTTCCTTTTCACTGATTGTGCTTGTGAACTTGAGGTTTAAACTGTTAGTTTATTGTTGTTTGACAAATTGTCTAGCGGATGTTTCACTGCCTTTCCAGACGACAAATAAGTTGTCTATATAACAACTCCAATGGAGGATATTGTTGTGCCATTTCTCTTTGTATTGCGTCTGGATCACCTGCTTCTCCCACCAGCCCATATGCAAACTTGCATAGCGGGGGGCGAAGTAGGTGCCCATCGCAGTACCATATAGTTGGTGGAACATTTTCCCATTAAATAAAAAAAAAGTTGTTCTTTAAACAAGTTTCCACTTATATAAGTTTGTAACCAGATTGAGTTGACAAACTCCAAGTTTGTCTTCCATTATACTGTGGTGATAATTTTACACATGACTCGTCACATGCATGGCATATAAAAAATGGTGGATTTTGACAAAACAATGTTGGTGAGCAAGCCAGCTGGTTCAGGCAAAACAATTAAAATCTAAATGAATTGTCAAGACATGGCGTTGTCATTCCTTGGTTGCTGAAGAGAGTGTTTTTGTAATTCCCTGTGGTGAAAAGTATTCATAGTAAACAATTTTTACCTTAACTTACCTGTGAGTGTGAGTATGCTATTTGAAAAAAATAATATTAGAATTTATGAAAAATAAATGTTACCAAGCCCTGCAACCATGACACCTAGCAGGTCCTGCTCCAGGTCCAGAATGCCAGTCCAGCAGTGCTCAGCTGCTACTGTATACGCTGAACCACTGTGTGACAGAGCACACATTACAGCACTCTCCCGAGAACAGTCGATGCTTTCACAGGTCGTACCCTTGTGGGGCTTTAAACCTGCTGACAACATTGGAGGGAGGTGGTGCTGTAACCAAAAGATTAGTATGACTATGCCCACAGGGTATGTAGGTGGCACGTGCACCGCTGCTGCCTACTTATGCCATAGTGGAAAAAGGAGGAGGACAGAACACTAGGGGCCAGATGTAGGTGGCTCATTACCAGTCGGTAACGGCTGAAATTAACGAATTTCACCGTTACCGACCGGTAATGGGCTTTTCTTATGTAGGGGGCCGAAATTAAGGATTCGGTAATTTACCGAATCTGTAATTTGAGGAATCAGTAAATTACCGATTTCTTAAATACCGATTCGGTAAATTACCGAATTCCTAATGTAGGGAGCACTTAATTGAGTGCTTATCCCATGTTAGGGTTCGTTATTTATCACCATCTACAAGTTGCTGGTAAATGACGAAAAAAACCAAAAAGCAATATAATGCAAATTGCTTCAGTGCCATGTTGCAGACGAACATGCCCTTAGGACATGTATGTCTGCAACATGTGCACCCATAAACAATTGAGGGGTGCAACAGTGTGGCAAAGTGACACCCTGCCACCCTTCAATGTTTTCCCCCTTTTACCGAATCGGTATTTACCGATTCGGTAATTGACATTTATTCCTATGGGCCTCCCGGCCCATAGGAATGAATGGCAATTACTGAATCGGTAAATACAGATTCAGTAAATACCGAAATCTTAACGATTCGGTAATTTTTACAGATTTTTTAGCTACATAGCATTTACCGATTCTTAAAAACCGAATCGGTAAAATTCAGTATTTACGAATCAGTAAATACTATTTACCTACATGAGGCCCTAGGTCAGGAAAGGAAAACTAAAATGTAAGTACAAAAATGTAACGAAAAACACAGACAGAAACGTGAATACACACATGGAAAGACAGGCAATGGTATAAATCAGTAAAGAACTGGTGTGTTTAATATTGGATTTATCAGATGGGGAGGATCAGGTTAGATTAGAAAAGTACTAAGTCGAGACGGACTCCGACGGATCAAAAGGGCGCCCCACCTAAAACACGAGCGGAACATCTGGGAATAATCGGCAACAAGCTGTGTAACAAGCATAACGACCACAAGTGGCAAAGGTGGGATGAAACTCCCCAGGCAGAGCAACAAGAAAAATCTGCACCGGGGACTCGTTGTGTTCGCCGCGCACTAAGACAAGAAACAACAACATATCCAGCGCAGGTTTAGACGAGCACAGCACTACAAACAACGTGCTAGCAGTGAGCGGAGACCCCCCTCCCCCCGAAGGTGAGAAGCGAGCAACATAGGCAGAGGCACACTCGACAGCGGCCCACCTCATATGCAGAGACTGGTTCAACAAATAAGCTGAGGCCGGAGAAGGGGGAAGGAGTGTGTGGGACCGCAACAACAGAAGAACCGGTCTTGCCTGGAACGCAAATAACAAAACGAGAGTTAGAAGTGCCTGGGACCATCAAAGGGTTGAGTGAGACGCGGTGACGGGCGAGAGCAGCTACGGAGCGGGGGGGAGGCCCGATACAGACGGCCCAGCCAGGAGCTTGAGCATGAGGGTTTCAAAGGACGACTGGCCCGGAACATATACTCTACGCATTAGGCCGTGTCTGGCCTAACGAATGTGGAGACGAAAACTCAGCCCCCTCCCCCTCCCCTAAAAGAGCAGGTACCAGAGTAAGCGGTGGTCCGATGGACACTGAGTAAAAGTCGAAGCCACATCAATCATTACCTGCGGTGCAACCAGAAACGCAAAGTTGATAGACCAGGTCAGCACTAAAACACGGCGGCCCGGGACACGCTGGAACGTGAATCGGCGGCGATCATCTATCAGGAGCTACAGACGGACTAGAACCGTGGCCCAATCCAACCACCGCGTCATATATAGAGCTAAGGTCAACAACAGCTGACTTACGGGCCCGGTGCACAAACATGAAACCATAGTGAAGCAGCTGCCTGATTAACCTACCAGCTTGGCTAACCTGTCAGGAAGGGGGCCTAGAAATCAAACCACGCAGGCAAAACTGGACAAATATGCATACGAAAAAAGTTTCCTGTCTCTGAATGAAGGACGTCCATCTGCAGGGAAAACACCAGAAGGCGATGGGGTGAAAAAAGTCACGTTGGAGGACATTATGAAAGCGCTAGCAAGCGTACAAACAATGGTAGGGACAATCTCAACAGATGTCCCACTGCTGCGGGCGGACTTTCATAAAATGGCTGATCGGGTTAAGGAAGTAGAGGTGGTAACCAAGTCTCTGGTGGAGGACACGTCGGAACTGCAAATAACGATGGCCCGAATTGAGGCGGAAAACAGGCTACTAAAGGAGAAGTTGGATGACCAGGAAGGGCGCTCAAGAAGGAACAATGTACGCATTCTTGGGGTTCCCGAGAGTGAAGGCGCCCAAGCAATGGACCTCTACGTGGAAGAATTGATCAAGACAAGATTGCAACCCAAGGGACTATCCAAGTTTCTTTTCAGTAGAGAGAGCACATAGAGTTCCCGGCATCAAACCAAAGCCAGGAGCAGCCCCGAGACCAATATTGGCCAGGCAATTCAATTTTCAAGACAGGGACGTAATCCTACAAACGGCTAGAATCGCCCCACCAATTAGAGTATATAACTCAACGATTGCATTCTTCCCCGACTATACAGCCAAGGTCTCCCGTCGCAGGAGAACTTTCATGGAAGTCAAAAAGGCATTAAGAACACACGAACTACCTTGCTCCATGTTTTTTCCGGCGTGGCTTAGAATAGTAGCTGATGAGAAAACATGGTTCTTTAAAACACCAGAAGCTGCCTTTGATTGGCTAGAGTCTCTAAGAAAAACAAGGAGAACCCTACTCACATAGGAACCAGGGCATTAAATTATATCATAGAACAACGGTTCCTGTGGTATAATACTATATAATATAAATTCAATGTGCAGCTTAATAGCAAATTCTGACAACACAAAAGGGCTAACAGGGATGTCGTGAAGAACTGCCCAAACAATTTTGAATAAATTACTAGTTACATAATTGTATAATTATGTTCAGTATGTCACATAGCCATGTGAAGACAAAAATCGAGAAGGTGCACAGTGTCCCAAGTGTACATATGAAACCAAAAAATAACAATACAACGACATAAAATAAATACAAGCTCAACGGTTTCTTATGGGATGACCAAACAGAAGGAAAATATTAATGAATGATTATATTTAGTGTCTATATATGATCCTAGGCACTAATTGTAGGTTCAATTCCTTGTGGCGTCGACGGCGTTTCGACCCTCAGGGATACGGGTCTCATCAGGACAGGACATTTGGGGACATCTGAGTGATAACTTGTTCTCACCTATGCATGGTGAAGAATTAAAATGACTTACAGGTAGCCCAGCCGGGTACACTGTAGTGGTCAGCGACTCACAATTATGATGCTCAAACGTGATAGTGTTTTCTATGAAACCACTATCACATGTGAGCATCATAATTGTAATTTTGAAATACAAACATTACTGAGATTTATTCAAAATTGTTTGTGCAGTTCTTTTCGACATCCCTGTTAGCCCTTTTGTGTTGTGTTGTCAGAATTTGCTATTAAGCTGAAATTGAATTTATATTATTTGATTGGCTAGAGGGCTGGAGACAAGTAGAGGGCCCCCATCGTAGAAACAGAAATCACCGACGCCAGATTGATGACGAACACTCCGGATCTCAAGCATCAAGATGAGAAACTGTTGACATGAACAATGAAGGTCGGGCCGACTGTGGACACTGGACTGAGGCGAGCCTTGGAGAGCAGGAAGGGCCGCTGCTCCCACAGGACTTTTTTCCCCGACAAGCAAGTATTATGGTCTGGGGTGGGGAGAAGCACTCTGCTAAGTTGGGGTGGGGGGCGGTTGCAAGTACGTTAAGCAGGGAGGCAGGGAGGATGGGATGATGGTGAAGATACTAGTTTTTTGTTCTTTCGGATTATGGCAGGTTTCGGAAGTGTGGACACATCACAAACTAGACTAGTTGGCAGGTACATTACTGTCTTAGCACAGAAGCGATTCCTCATACCTAAACATGTCACTCATGGTGCTAGATTCACAATTTAATAACACTTGTGAAATGACACAGGAGACCCAAGTAGCACCCTTACGTATAGTAACATGGAATGTAAGAGGATTAGGCGATAAAATAAAGAGGGGTCTAGTACTACAGGCCCTAAAACGACATGGCCCAGCGATAGTGCTTCTACAAGAGACGCACCTCACAGGAAATGCATGCAAGGCTCTGGATAGATGGGGGTACAAAATGGCGGCACACTCAGACTTCTCCTCGGGATTAAGGGGGACGGGTATCCTGGTGAAGAAAACCTCTCCACTCATAATACTACAGAGTAAGGTAGATGACCAGGGACGTTTTGCAGCGATACAGGGGCAGTGGGAGGGCAGACTGTTGAATATAGTATCAGTTTATATACCTCCGGCGCTCCAATCAGTGGCGCTGCCTGCACTGGGAGACTTCATTCTAGCCCTACCAGAAGGCGACCTTATCATAGGTGGAGATTTCAACACGACAATAAACGCTAATGTGGACAGGTTCCCTGCTCGACCTCAGACATCCGGACCTTCCCGCTTCTTAGAGGCAATGTGGTTGGTAGATGTTTGGAGAATCATGCACCCCACAGCTAGTTAGTACACGTACCACTCTGCAGTGCACAATAGTTTATCACGCATAGATTACTTCCTGATGCTGGGCGCGAGACTACAAAATGTCGAAGAAATAGAAATAAGGCCTAGGGGCATCTCGGATCACTCCCCGGTGATACTAACTCTCTCTTGCCGGGAGAAATCTCGTAAGAGAGTATATCCTATCTACCCTAACTACCTTAAGTTTCCCAGCATTAGAAAGGAACTTAAAAGAACTACTCAACATTATTTTGAGGAAAATACAACATCAGTAGACTCGTCGTCAATAGTTTGGGAAGCATATAAGGTAGTCCTTAGATGTCAAGCAATAGCCTCTATTACTGGGTATACACAGACACAGCAGAGGGAGATGGCTGAGTTAGAAATAGCTTTACAGGCAGCGGACACGGCACACATGTCAGACCGCTCACCAGAAACGGCACACTCCTTGAGCATCCATCAGCAACAATACAGGGACCACCTAAAACACCGAACTGTTGATAACATCACGGCAACAGCACACAAAATATATGATGTAATAGACAAAGCAGGTAAAATGCTGGCTTGGTTGGATAAAAAAAGGGAAGGATCCAGCGGAATACAACAGTTGTGAACGCGAGAAGGGACACTCCAGACACATCCAGAGGAAATAGTACACACACTGGCGGAGTATTTTCAGGAGGTATATACCTCAAACCGAGAATTGTCAGAGGATGAGGGAGTGGACTCACTCAGACACATAAAGATACAGACACTGATGCCTGAAGCAGCCTTAGAGCTGGAGGCGGACCTAACAAGTGATGAAATACAAATGGCAATACGTTCGGTTCAATTGGGAAAAGCGCTGGGCCCCAACAGGATCCCCATATAGTGGTACAAGCTTATGAATGAGACTATAAGCACACCTCTGTTAGCAATTTACAATGAAAGTTTGGTAAAAGCTGAGCTCCCACTGGATCAACGAATCGCGACAATAGTGGTGATTCCAAAACCAAGCAAACCCCCGACGGAGTGTACCTCCTACCGCCTGATATCACTGCTGAATGCAGAAGCCAAAAATTTGGCTAAACTATTAGCAAATAGTTTGATGTCCCACCTCCCACAGTTGATCCACCCTGATCAGTCGGGTTTCATGCCAAATAGGAACACAGCCCTCAATCTCAGGCGGGTGCATGGGGTACTAGCATGGGCTTCGATGTTATCAGAGCCAGCGGTGATACTGTCGTTAGATGCGAAAATGGCATTTGACATGGTTGAATGGCAATATCTATATGCTGTCCTGTCCCATATGGGTTTTGGCCCTAAATTTAGGGTTTGGATACGACTCTTATATACTAAACCGTTGGCTCGAGTTATGGCTAATGGCCACATACCCACAAAATACAACTGGCAAGGGGAACGCGCCAAGGGTGTCCCCTGTCACCGCTGTAATTTGCAATGATATTGGAACCGCTGGCAACATTAATTAGGACGACCCCGTTACTGAAGGGAATTAGCTGGAAGGAGGGATGGGAAGACCGTCTCTCGCTCTATGCTGATGACATGTTGGTATATCTGATGGACCCGGAACACAGCATACCAGAGCTCCTCACAATTTGCGATACTCTCGGGAAAGCGTCGGGATACACAATAAACTGGTCCAAATCCGTGCTATACACTCTGAAAGGACCGGAGCCCTTCCTCCCCACTGACTGCCCGCTTGTGCTAGCAGGGGACTCCTTCAAGTATTTAGGAATTCACATTACCAGGGACGCGACAGACTTCTTTGCGAAAAATCTGGCTCCACCTCTGGAGTGTTTGAAACGAGATGTCACGCACTGGGCGTCTTTGCCCCTGACGCACCTGGGCAGAGCAGCGTTATACAAAATGATGGCACTGTCGAGATTTCTGTACGCACTTGACAATACACCCTGCCCGGTTTCACCCCGGTACTTTAAACAAATAGCAGCACAAGTCTCGACCCTTCTCTGGGGTAACTGCCCAGCACGTATAGCACAAATCAAACTGTACAGAAGTTGGTATGACGGCAGGATTGCGCTACGGAACTTACAACTATATTATTGGGCAGCACAACTTAAAACCTTCAATCAATGGATACACGCCCCTCAAGATGACCCAGCATATAGGGCTGATAGGGCACAGTTGGGCACGAACAACATGCTGTCCGTGATCTACAACAGAGGACTCGCCTCAAAACTGGAGGGGCCTACAAAACAAACGGTCACACTATGGTACACAGGCAGGCAAAACTGGGATGGAAAGGGGTTATAACTTAACGCACCCCACTCTGGGACAACCTAAGACACCGTAAGGGCTTCACACTGTGGGAGACCTATGGGATAAAGGAACAGTAATTTCATTTGACCAGCTTCAACAACAATATGAACTGGGCCCGACTGAAACATATAGATACGTACAAATAAGACATGCGTTATTAGCGGTACTTCCCCCAGACACTGACGTCCCGGAGGCCTCCCCATTGGAAGACCGTCTACTCACTGATTACATGCAAAAACGAGCAACATCACTCACGTACTGGAAGTTACTCAACAACCTACCAGACCCTACAATCACACTGCAGGAGAAATGGGCGGCGGAAGTAGGGGAAATGGAAGATACGGAATGGATAGAAGCCCTGGCGGTCCCCTAGGGAAGTGGGAATTTCGGCCAAGCTTAGACTGGTGCAGCTTAAAATCCTACATCGCATATACTATACCAGAACCACCCTACACAAGCTACAAAGGGCACAACATCCATTTTGTCTTCGAGGATACGGGGAGGAAGGTACCTTTTTTGACACTATGTGGAAGTGTCCAGCAATAGTAGAATACTGGCGACAGGTGCTACGCACAATATCACAAACACTGGAGGTATCCATCCTGCCAGAACCACGAAAATGTCTCTTAAAAATATGGGATCCCAATGATCTCACTCGCCATGGACAGACCTGGGCCACGCTGGGCCTTATGAATGCTAAAAGGGACATAGCGCAGAAATGGGGTGCTACAGACCTGCCCACGCTGGCAACTTGGTGTAGGAACATGGACCTTACAATGATCTGAGAACGCACAGTATATGCAAACAGGGGGTGCCCGCGCAAATGGAACAAAATCTGGGCGGCCTGGAATGTATTCCGAGGAGAAATACGTGACCCGTTGTCAGAATCTGATGTAGACAGCTCAGATGAAGAGGTAGAGGAGGAATGAGGATAGGGAAAAGACAGGAGAAATTGTAAAGCAGATGCGAAGAACATAATGTACTAATACCACTTAAGAATTGTATATCCGACTATGTATAATTGCAACAATGTGAAATCACTGTCTAAGTAGTTGTCAATTTTTCCAATGTGAAGTTTGGTTTAATAAAAACATAAAAAAAAAAAAAGAAAAGTACTAAGTAGGACTGGAGGAGAAGCAGAAGCAGTTAAAATAAAATGGCTGTGCCCATGCATACCACGTGGTGCAGTTCGTGCTGATTTTCAGCGTAGAATGCTATATAGGCAGCCGTGGTCCGTGCAGGTAACAGAAGTTGGGTGGTGGGGTCGGGTTGGGGAGATTCCGAAGGACGATTAGGGGGGAATTTATTCATTTATTTATTACTTTTCCTTCTGCATTGTCCCTTGAAATCCCCCCACCCACCTAGCCCCACCCCGACCGCTGTTATCTGCACAGACCGCGGCTAGCTACAGGAACATACAAAAGAAGGCAAATGGCCAGAAGAGCATTTTTACGCCTTTTGATGGAATTCCATGGAATATCGCTGAGCTTTTTAGGTAGCTCCACAGAATTCCACAAAACCAAATTCTGCAAGTTCTGCACAGGGCTAGTCTAAGAACAACATTATTACCAACCATTTGCTCAGGCAGTGAAGCACTTTGAGATTGTGACACGAATGGTTGGACACATTAAACCTCAACACCTATAGACATTTTTTCCCCCACCATGCATACCCTTGCCCAAATCAGGTTAGAATTTGGACACACAAAAGCAAAAGTATGTCAGACAAGCTGACTTTGTCAAATTCTGTCAAAAATTGAGAACCTCCAAGGAAGACACATTAGACCAAAGGCCATGGACAGAACTATCAAACACTGATTATGTATGGTACTGCGTAGAGAACATAAAATTCACTTTCTGTGGGAGCTTCCAACAGCTTTTCGCGTCTTTAGGAAACACGTCAATAAAAGCATGTGCAATCAATCCTTAGTAGAGGATAAAAATATCTTTTCAAAGCGAATCCATGTGTGGGACTGCGGGAGTTGGAGCTAGAAGTTGAGGTGGCTCGGATGCCTGGACGCTTTTTTCGGACAGAGCCATAGCAGTGATGGGAAAAGGCCATTAACGGACTTACCTGCTGCCACTTGCCATCGTCGGCGTGAGGGGAACGGCCCACAAGCATCCGTGGCCGCAGCCCCCGTGCCTACACCTCCCAGTGGGCTGCGCGAGGCACTTACATCACGCGTCATTGGAGGGTGCCGGAGGCCTATAAAGCCGGCTCGGCCCTCCCGCAGCCCGGGATGCTTTTTTCGGACAGAGTCATAGCCGTGAGGGGAATGGCCATTAACGGACTTACCTGCTGCCACTGCCATCGTCGCCGTGAGGGGAAAGGCCCATGAGCATCCGCGCCCGCAGCCCCCATGCCTACACCTCCCAGGGGGGTGCGTGAGGCGCTTACATCACGCGTCATTGGAGGGCGCCGGAGGCCTTTAAAGCCGGCCCGGCCCTCCCGCAGCGCGGGACGCACGTGGGTGGGCCCGTCCACGCCTGTCAGCGGCAGGCAGAGGCTGGGCTGAGCCACCCCCCTTTCAGCGCTACAGTTGAGCCCCTAATGAGCTGGTTAGTGATCCTGGACCCTTATATGGAGAACCTGAGCTATAACTGCTACATTTTAGAGCAATTCTCCGTTTGCTGTCTTAAATCGTGAATTATGACTTGAGGGAGAGTACTGTTAAATTTGAATTTGACCTCTATTGTGGGGGAACTGTCTGATCTAGTTAACCAGAGGTCCCTGATATTTAGGCTAGAACTATGGGGAAACGTAAGACTCGGGCAAACCAGGATGATGTTTTGGGCAATGCAAAAGTAACCGTGACCACTGTGGAAGCATTCCTGACCAGAGCAGCTACGGTGATAGATAGGGAGATTGAGCTGGTAAACTGACGTCTATCAAGATCTCCAATTGCCGGCTCAGTGGCGGTTTTGGAGGGGGAAATAGCTCATTCAACCAACTGCACTGATGAAACTGTGAACTCTACTCATATGCAGGGATTGGAGAATGGTATCCCCACTTTGGAGTGCTCTCTCCAGTCTTGGAGTCTCAGCCGGACATTATATCTGCTCCCCTATTTCCTGTTGTTACTGTGATTAATAAGCAGGGGGCTGCCCAATTTATTGAACCAGTTCCTGGCAGAACGGGTGGGGGGAAAAAGCCAGAACATCAATAGTCGTAGTAATACCAAGGCCGCTAGTAAGCCTAACCCACTGCAACAATTGGGGGGCACGCTGCTCTACTGGTAGCACCAAGAGAAAAGGAAAAGAAATGGGCAGTCACGCAAAAAAATCTAAAACTACTGTTCCATTTCCACGAGGTGGGGCAGTCCCGCCTGCTCTTGATCTTCCACTAATAGAAGTATTTAAATCCACTCTGCACAGTATACTAGAAGAGAAACTATGCCCAATCATGACCAAATTACATATTATTGAGCAAAGTATAGCTGACCAGCACAATATTATACAATCTTTCCAACACCATAGTTGTACAGCAGCAGCCGCCCCCTCTGTTGCAATCACTGAATTTATGAAGGCGCCTGCTGAGGGGATGGTTGTTGCTCCCCGTCTACCAAGTAATTGTGCCTCAACGGCAATGGACCTTATTACTAGTAGTGTAGGGGGCGGAATGATAAAATCTCGGGCTGTCTGTCATCATATGGAACTCATGCAGTAGAGAGATCTGGTGTAGCAGCTAATGTTGCGGGAAAGAAAGGAGGCATGCTGCAGGGTCAAATCAATGTTGTACCACAGAAATTACCAATCATTGATCTACCCCCACAATCAACCCCGCTGGTGGTAATCTTGGGTAATGTCCCACCCCTCCCAGATGGAGCAAAGGAGGATTTTGGCCAACTAAAAAACAAAGTAACTCACTGGCTATCTCGCAACACAGCTGCAGGACCAAATACTGTACATAATATCATTATGGTTCGGCGTGTTGCTTGGCTGGGAAGTTCCAGGAAAACAAGAAAGGGGGATTGTGTTGTGGTAAATTTCAGTAACCCCCTGCTCGTACAGAGAATCTTCTTGGAGGTCAATGCTGGTTTGACATACAGTGGAAAAGGTATACAGGTACTGCCTTTGGGATTTGTTTTATAGGGAGGAGAACCCCAGGCAGAACTAATTGAACACAGATCATTATATATGGCCCCATAAGCCTGTGGATCATAGTAGGAACTGCAATCTCAATCACTGGGTGGATAGGGTTAATCCACGGGGGGCTTTCCATCCTTCCTCTTTCACCCAGGGACAGAATAGATTTGCAGCTCTTTCAGGGCTGAATTATTGTGATTGACTGAGTGAAAGCACAGTCCAATTAGATCAGATAGCCCAGATGCCTGAGCCCTTTGATTCTGTTCTGCCGGGATTTGAGCCTCCAGCTAAAATACCAACAGTAACATCAAATGTAGAACTGCCATAAGTCAATACAGGCAAGGGGCTAATGGAACGAGAGCTGCCAGGGACTCCTTTTGTTGCCCCACAGCAGGATCCAAATATTGTCCCGCCAGAGGATCAACTTAAGACCCAGGACTTTAATGTGTTGTCATGGAATATTGTGGGGATGGCAGAGAAGTTTGCAGACCCAGTATGGGTGAAGTTTGTTAGCAATTTGCCTGTAATATGTTTCCAGGAGACATGGATGGTCAACTGTAACCTCTTCCTGGAGGGGTACACAGCTTTTTTTGTTCCTGCAATTCCAGCATCCAGTGGGAGAGCAAGGGGCGGTCTGGTTATTTTTATTTTTCTGTCTCTGAAATGCAGTATTAAGTCTATTTCCTCTTCCTATAGAGATTTTCAGGCAATTGTTATCGGGCGTGGAAATCTCAGCCTATGCCTGATGCAATTTTATAATGCAGTACATAGAGAAGAGGAATGCAAGATAACTGAGCTGGACAACTTCGTTAAGCAGTACTGTGGTCCCTATAGAAATAGTCTTATGATTGTGGGTGACTTTAACGTCCACCCATGTGGTGATCCTGAACTCACCAACATGGGTGACCTGGGATGCCCAAGGATTCAGGGCCTTCATTTTGAGCACTCTCTACAGGGAGATGTCCTTAATGACATGCTCAATGTATTTGATCTGTCTTCAGCTATGAGATTTGTATCCCCATCTAGCAAACAAAAGGTACCGACATTCAAAGGTTGCAGTGGAGGATCGTTTATAGATCACATTTTGATCTCTACAAATGCTCACCCATATCTATTGGGTTATACAATCCTAGCAAGTGCTTTTAGTGATCATAACCCTGTGTGTGTGTGCCTAGGAGGGAATGTACTGAAAAGGAAGGATTCGGCAATAACTGCGAGATCACTGAAGCTAACTGATGTGATGGTAGATGATGCCTCAAATGGACCCAAGTAACACCGTCCCTTTTCTATAAAAAGCTTCAAGATTCCTGTGTGGCAGAATTCTCCTCTTGTATGAATCCTAATTCATCAGCCTTAGGTACACTTAACGCCTTTAAGGTGATTGTCTCCAAAGTAGGGACACTGTTATCTGTTCCAGGACAAAGTAAGACTACTGGTGACCCCAAGTGGTTTAATCCATCATGCTCTAAAGCCGTCAGAGAACTAAATGCTGCATTAAAAGTAACCCCTAGGGACAATTCGCAGATCCGTACTTTATGTATCCAACTATGAAAAAATGCTGACCATTCGAAAAAAGGAACTAAAGGAGGACACTTGGCGGGAGCTCTTAGATACTCTGACCCTATCCAGCAGTTCCAGATTTTGGAACATCATTAATAGACCTCTTTTTATAAGGGAAAGAGCCAAGGACTTGAGCACCAATATAACGGAGGAGGAATTGGTGTCCCACTTTAGAGTCATTTTTAAAAGTGTTTAAACTTTACCCCAGTTGCAGGCAAGAACCCAGCACGGGGACGTAGTTGTATTCATGGCATGAGAAGTGGAGGATGGCATCACTAGTCTCTCAAGCGAGAAGGCTCCAGGTCCGGATGGCATCCCACCGGACCTTTTTAAATCTAACACCTCTCTCTGGTCATCAATCCTGGTGGCTGTGTTGAATGCGGCCGCTAAGGAAGGGTGCCCAGAAACATGGGGAGTCTCCACAATTGTTCCAGTATTCAAAAAGGGAGATCGTAATTGCACCATGAATTTTAGGCCATTCTCCCTTATCAACTCCATGGTTAAGGTTGTAGGCGGAGTCGTACTAAATAGACTGAAGAAAATAAGATTATATCCGACATCCAGTATGGGTTCCGCCCAGGTCGCCTAACTGTGGCACAATGTCTCAATCTCTATCTAATCCTCGGAAAGTACACCATTGCCCGCCAGGGGACAATCTACATGGCCTTCATGTATCTTTCCTCCGCTTTTGACTGTGTCAATCGGGGAAAGTTGTGGCAGTCCATGAGGGCCATGGGGATGTATGACGTTACAACGCATACTTTTACTCCGCAGACCGTTACAACGCGACTTTTACACCGCATACCGTTACAACGCATAGCGCTTAGAGGTGCTGGATAGTGGTAAGTATAATTTACTATTCTAACTCCAGTCCCCGTGGACCCTAGGGAAGGTGTTGGATAGTAAATTATACTTATTCCCTATCCTAGAGCGCCCCCCAGCGCAATGCGTTGTAATGGTATGCGGAGTAAAAGTCGCGTTGTAATGGTAGTGCGGAGTAAAAAATGCGTTGTAAAAGGTGTATACCGGGCCATGGGGGTGGAGGCAAATTTGGTGGACTTTCTGAGGGATCTACGTAGAGATACTAGGGTGAACATTAGATATGCCCAGGATCTGAGGGTCACCACGGATTTTAATACAGAAAGGGGGGTACGTCAGGGGTGTATTTTAGCCCCTTTCCTCTTCAATCTTTACATTAATGATTTAGATAAGACCTTGTTGGAAACCGGGGCTGACTTCCCGTACGTGGGACGCAGGGGACTGCGCGTCTTGCTATATGCAGATGATGCCGTTCTCCTGGCACGTACCCCCAAAAGTTTGCAGATCCTGCTTGACACCTTTCGAGGGTTTATGGCCGAGCGAGATCTGGCCATAGATAACTCTAAATCCTATGCAATGCAGGTAGGGCTCCGTCCAAAAAAACACTACACCTTTAGGGTGAAGGGAGAGAGAGTACCGATATCCCCGACCTTTTCCTACCTTGGCGTCCTACTGGACGATCGCCTGGATTTGGGTGCTTTACTTAAGAAGAAAAGGGGTGAGGCGACCAGGTCCAATGCAGCGATCTTTAGCTTTGCAGCCAAAATGGGCAATCGTCCAATGGCTTCAATGTTGAAAATCTATCAAGCTAAGAGTGTATCCATAGCTACCTATGGGAGCAAACTGTGGGGATATACAGGTTTGGAGGGTATCCAGGTGACAGAAAATAACTTTTTAAAACAGTTGCTGGGGGTTCCCAAAGGGACTGCAAATTGTATTGTTCATGAAGAAACTGGCCTTACATACATCTGTGATACTCTGACTATGCGCCCGATGCTTTTTTGGCTTAAAAGTTGGCTAAACAAAGATTTAGACCTTACCCACAAACTATTAAATGAGACTCTGAGCCTGGACCGCATGACTGATATACCATGGCTAAAGTATCTAAAGGGGTGCTATAGTGAGCTGGGGCGTCCGGATCTCTTTTTATTAACTGATTGTATTACTAGGGCAGATGTGGCTTTTGTGGAACAATCTTTTATAATGCGTAAAAAGCTAAGCGAGAGGAAATGGAATTGATGGAAAAATGGCATCCGTAAGAACATGATGCTTAGAACATCTCTAGCAATGGAGCCATACCTCTCGTGGCCCTTGTCGGCTCATGAGCGTTTTCTACTAATCAGGTGATTATTTCCATCTTTTATTAGCTGTACCAAAGGGGAGCCACAAAGGAAAAGTGTTAGCTCCCTGTGGCTGCGACAATATGTCTCCACAGGATTTGCTACACTTCGTGTTCTTTTGTCACTTTTATGAAGCCCCATGGAGGCTGTTTTTTAAAATCACTTTTAAAAAAGCTAAACTTTTCACAGGTACGCCCCGCTCTCTACTTTTTGGAACTTTTAAAGCCAGAATGTATCCCGTTTGTGGTTGGTTTCTTGAAATGCTCCTTATGGTATAGAAAATATTTGGAACCCTAAGGGATCTGGATGCTATATTTTTATGAATTAACTTTTAATACTGAAACAATGTGATGCCCTCTTACCCTATAATTACTGAATGTAAGTTGGAACAATTGTATTTTATGTCTAGTATGTATATTTTTCGTCCTGTATATTTTTATCGATGAAATGTAACTTTTATGGTTTCCTATTATGTGAACCGAATAAAGTTTAATGAAAAAGAAAAAAAAGAGTCCATGTGTGGAGCGTAATAAACTCCAGCAAATCACTGGTGCAGTAGGCACATTTAGGATACAGCTATTCGTCGCAGATGAGAATGAAATGAATGTGCTTATGTTTGGGTAAGGTGATCAGAATTTTAAAGCCAAAAATGTGGACATTTGCCAAATATAGAAGAAGGACTATAATCTTACTTCAACCCAGCACAGAGAATGACAGTGCTTCTTAGTGGAGAGTTATAGAGGATGCAGTAGGAAGATAAATAAAATGCAATATTTAAAGCTAGTAGCTTGCCTGTTAACTAAATTGCTTTCTCATAACAACTGCTAACTATCCTTGCCTTGTAAAACATTAAAAAAACTCCCACCGTTTTCAGCCAACACTCTCTAAAAACCGGGACATGAGCTTAATTTCCTGAAATCTGCTGGGACAGCTGGCGAAAACACTGGACTGTCCAGGCAAATCCAGGATGCCTGGTCATTCTATGTTTGGGAGACCTTTCAATGTTATGTGGGCTTAAAACCCCTGACATTGTGGTCTTGTGGCATATATGGCTTTGGCGCTCTGGTGGTCAGACCGCCGAAGTCGTCACACGGCCCTTAGACTCTGAAATTGAAGTAACAAATCTCTACTTGGACGAGGCAGAGGGCTGTAGCCAAAGAGAGTTCCAGTCTGGATGCTGAAAAGAACGGAGTGGGAAAATCAACGAAGTCAGTCCGATTGGTGATGAAACTTGGGTGGCTAGACGAGCTGGTTGGTCCCAGTATCCATTTGGCTCTCGGAGCATTGTTCGACAAAAAATTTCTTAAGTACTCACTTTTGGATTTTTGCTATCTAGATACCTTAAGCACCACTTCCAGGGGGGCAGGACTGGTGGGCCCCACTTGGAGGGTGAGGACTCAGTCAGGCTGGGTTCAGGTGTGAGTCCAATGTGAAGGGAGCCTTTTGTGTCCCTGAGGCTCAGATCAGGAGGCCAGCAAACTAGTACTTTGGAGTCACTCTTGTGGTCATGTGTTCAAGTTGCAAGTCCAGTCCTTCTTTCCTAGGCAAGAAGGCAGCAGTGCAAAAAGGCAGAATTTCAGAAAGGCAGCAGCAGTGTAGCAAAGTGGCAATCCTTTCAGCAGCACAGCAGTCCTTCTTCCTGGCAGAGTATCCACAGGCCCAAACCGTGATGGTTGAGGTTTATACCCTGGTGCCCTCCTTCTGGAAGGTGGGAGAAGCTTCTAGACAGTGGCTTTGAAGAGCATGGAATTTTGTGAGAACCCTGCCCTGGCTCTAATCTGGCTGTAGTGATAATGTGGAGGGGATAGGTCCTTTGTCTGAAGGCATAGCACTCCCTATTCAATTGCAAGTGCATCTGTGCACAGCTTCACCCCCATTGTGCCAGCAGATGACACATTCAGACACACCAAATCCCTTTATTTTATCACATACTCTGTCAGTTACATGTCTTGTGAACCAAGACAGGCTAAAGGCAAAGAATGGCTAAAGGCAGAAATATGGCAACTTTCAAAAAGTGGAATTTTCAAAATTGTAATCAAACACCAGACTCCATTAAATAGGGGTTTCATTACAGTTACAATTTCAAAGGCACCAAATATAGCTTACTGCTCACAATTAGAAATTATAGCTTAGTACATGTAATAAGGAATCTCCAATGTTATCTGATGGGAGGATAGGCCTCATCGTAGTTTTTCACTACCAGGATATGTAAAACTTAAAGGGTAAACATCAAACCTTTTATTTACACAGCACACTGCCCTATGGCTAACCCAGAGCCCACCTTAGGGGTGACATATATCTAATAAAAAGGGCAAGGGTGTTTTCACGCCAAATCCATATCATAGTTTAGAACTGCATTAAGGCTATGTAGAGTTTGAGGTAGTTGAGATGGAGTTCCCTTAAGGGTTTTCTGGGGTCTTGAGTTCTACCAGGTAAATGGATTCCCCCTTACTCTTCACTACCACATAGGGCACAGTCCAGCAGTCTTTGAAAGCTAATAAATCTGGTGTCTTCATTACCCACACTTTCTGTTGAGGTTCGAATTTCACCTTATCAGGCACTTAATCCTACTATTGCTTCATTACCTCTTGGCTAGCCTCCAAGTATTTTAAAGCCTTCTTTTAGATCTTGACTATCTGGTTCCTGAGGGCTAGCATGTAGCTAACCTTGTTTTGGGATAGAGGGTTCCTGGGAGCTTACTCTCACCCCTCCTTGACAAGTTAGAGAGGCATCCTGAGAGGTTGACCACACAGAAGTTCAAATGGGCTAAACCCCACTCAGTTCTGTGGTACCCCATGTAGGCAAACAGAAGGCATGGTAAGGGGACGGCTCACTTCCATCTCAGGCGCTCAGGCAGTCCCATAACCATGTCTTTAATGGTCTTGATGAACCTTTCAACAAGCCCATTGGTTTGTGGATGGTAGGGTGTGGAGAACATATAAGTAACCCGACACTATGTCCACATAACTAACCCTGGGCGAAGCACTACGCTACGCTCGCGTAGTTTGCGAAGTTTGCGCAACTTCGCACTACGCGAGCTGCATGTAGCACAGTGCGAACGTGCGAAGCGGTCATTTTTTGCTTGTTCGCGGTCCTCAACGTCATGTTTGCGACCGCGAGCAAGTAAAATGACATCCTGGCGAGATTCTCAATGCAGGGAGGTCAGGTTTATCATTGCGAGTGGTCGCGCATGCTCGCGACCGCTCGGGATGGGAAACTACCAGTCCGCGTTGAGAAAGCTGCCGCTCGAGTAAAAATCTACTCGAGTGGCAGAAAACTACAGCTTGCACTGTGCAAGATGCCGATTTCAATGATTGCACAGTGCCGGATGCTTGTCCGCACTGTGCAATCATTGAAAACGCATCTTGCAGAGTGCGAACATGCTACTATGCAGCTCGCGTAGTGCTACGTGAAGTTTGCGTAGTGCGAAGTGCACTTCTCGTATCTTCGTGTAGCTTCGCGTAGCGCTACTTCGCGAACTACGCCCAGGGTTACACATAACCATCATGTTTGCCGACATGAAATGGGTGCCCGTCTCTGACACCACTTCTTTAAGAAAACCCACTCTCGTGAAAATCCCCATCAGGGCCCTGGCCAATACAGCTGCAGTTATGGTCCTCAGAGGCATGGCTTGGTCCAGCAAGGCCAGGAAAAAACTGTTGCCTAAGGCTGTCTTAGAGACCAAATTCCTACAATATCAATATCCACCATTTCAAAGGGTGTGCCAACAACAGTCATTGGAGTCAGGAGGCTCTTTAGCTTCATCACAGTCTATCCACTAGCTTGTCAGGTAAGACAAGTCCTACAGAATTCATCAGAGGCTGCCTTCATCTGGGGACAATATAAGTGGATGACAAGTCTGCTAAAGTTCTTGTCTTGCCCCAGATGTCCTACCAGGGGTATTCATGAGCAAGTCTCAGTAGGTAGGCCCAGTAACAATGAGGAACAACCAACATGAGTTGGCCATACTACGGAGCCTTAGGCTCACTGTATTAAAGGTCATTCTTCCAATATAAGAGGAGATCTCCAGAGGTGTTACCATGTTCCTGGGCTTCAGACACTCCTTCTGTGGCTTGCAGAACTTTTCCCTTGTGGGTCCCCCTTCCATTTCCATCCAGCAAGCTCAGGCAGGTCAACAAGGGAGGCAGAATCCTCCCCAGTAGGCTCTTGAGTGGCCTCTTCTGGTGGCATATCCACCTGCATTGTGGGACATTCTATAGCTGGTGTCTCATGACCCTTTCCCTTCCCTTTCCTGGCAGCTTTCTGAGACATTCTTCCAAGCTCCAGAACTTCTTACTCATCTCTTGGGCAGCCATGGACCCACTCAGGCAACGCTAACATTTCTAGTTGGTACCTGAGCTCCATTTACTTCTAGGTATTGTGCTCCAGGTCATTCTCCATAAACCGTCCATACGCAGCCATGCTCACCAATGTTTAGAAGACCTGGGAGACCCCACAGAAAGGGATATAGAGCTAAAGGGCAGTGACTGTCTGGGTTGTATGTTACTACAACCTGGTGAAATGTATTGCATATTGCCTGGTCTGAGGACACGAGATCACACCTGACAGTAGTCATACTTTCTCCTGTGTCTCTCAGAGCCTCCACCCTGTGCTTATTGATGGTGACCCACTGCCTATATATTGATGTATTGGAAGGCATATGGGTATGTGGCACAATCTCCATTCTACTTAATATGATCTAAACATGGAACATGGCACTGTGTTTTTAACTATGAATGCAGGCATTGATAATTAAATACAAGTGCTTATTGCCTTGGATAACTAACTTTTTATTTTTTCTTGTGAGGAAGGGACTTCTACTTCCTATTTTGGGGATCGCAGGGGGTTGCTGAGATGTATTGTTTACACAATACAAGCAGATAGATTACAAAACACACACAACAAATTTCAAAACTTGTTTTGGTGTTCCTTCCCATATATAGAACTGGTGTTGATGATAATATTGTGAGCAAATTGGCGAGAACTTGCCATTTGCTCCCTCATGGTTTCTTACGTGAGGTACTCCCTAGGTTTTCCTCGAAGGGTGTCTATAGCTGCACTCTACATATCCCTCATGACAAGACTTGTTTCTTTTTTTTTGTAACACACACACAGGAATGTTGTTCTAGATGTACACTAGAGACATCACTATCTTCGATATAGGGGAAGTAGAAATCCATATAAAAAATTATTTGATGTGTGCGGCACTCGGGTAACCTGTTGGAAAATAGCCCTCTCTGAAGAGTCACCACAAACGCTTTTCCTTCATCCTCCTCTTTTTCTGGCCTTGTTTTTGTTGGCTTTATCACTCTGAGCACTTTAACACTACTAACCAGGGCTAAAGTGCATGTGCTCTCTACCTTAAACATGGCAATATTGAGGTAACCTTAATTGGCATATTAATTTTACCTATAAGTCACTGGAAAAGGTGTACCACATCTGCCTAGTGCCTGTATATCAAATATTATTAGTGGTCCTGCAGCATTTAATGTGCCACACACTTGAATGGCCCACTAACCCTACTAGGATTGGCCACCTGGGATTGGCAATATAAACCTCTTGCCAAGTTAGAACTTCCTTTTTTATACATATAAGTCACCCATAAGGTAGGCCTTGGACAGCCCAGTGGCAGGGTGCAGTATATTTCAAAAGTAGGACATGTACTTTTAAGTTTTACATATCCTGGTAGTGAAAAACTCTTGCATTCATTTTCATTACTGCAGGGTCTATTTCTCTCATAGGATAACTTTGGGATTACCTTCTTACCTTGTATGGTTTAAAGCTTTTTATTGAGTATGTTGCAATCTTAAACATTAAGCCCACTTAGAACCACCGGCTGGCGGAGACCGTCTTATTAAGAAGAACACTTTATTAAAGAGAGAAGGAAGGAAGCAAAGAGGAAAGAAAAGAAAGCAAAGAAAAGACTGAGAGAGACAGAGAGGGTAGAGGACAGGTACCCACCCACAGCATATGAAGTGACTCAGTAGGAGTCTAGCGCAGAGTGACCTTCTGAGGAGGCCGCGGGTCCGTTATGTGAGGTGCAGGGAATCGCAAGACTCATACGTAGCAAGGGCAGGTAAGCTCTATGAACTCTGAGGATAGGTAAGCTACCGTGGACCCCCACGTCTTATTCAATCAAGGCATCAGGAAATTTGTAAAGCGTGCTACTCACACGTGAGGGTCTCATGGTGCTTGGAGGGTGGGAGCACTACTGCTCGAACAGCCATGTCTTGAGCCTCCTCCTGTAGGTTAGTAGGTCTTCGGTCTGCTGTAGGAGGATGGGGAGGGTGTTCCAGGACTTGCCGGCGAGGTGGGAGAATGATCTGCCACCGGTGGTTGTCCTCTTGTTGCGGGGGACAGAGGTGAGGGTGAGGTCGGCAGAGCAGAGCTGGCAGGTCGGGGTGTAGAAGATGAGCCATTTGTTGAGGTATGCTGGACCGGTGTTGTGGAGGCCTTTGTGTGTGTGGGTGAGGAGCTTGAAGGTGATCCTCTTGTTGACGGGGATTCAGTGCAGGTCTCTTAGGTGGGGTGTGATGTGGCTATGGCATGGGATGTCGAGGACTAGGCGGGCCGAGGCGTTTTTTATGCGTTGAAGTCCTTTTAGTAGTTTGGCTGGGGCTCCCGCGTAGAGGGTGTTTCCGTAGTCCAGTCTGCTGCTGATGACGGCCTGGGTGCCCGTTTTTCTAGTGTCATTGGGGATCCACTTGCAGATCTTTCGGAGCATGCAGAGGATGTTGAAGCAGGAGGATGAGATGGCGTAGACTTGCTTGGACATGGAGAGTGTGGAGTCGAGGATGAATCCCAGGTTGCGTGAGTGGTCGGTTGGCCACCAGGAGTAGTCCCAGGCTGAAGGCGAGGAGCCGAGGATGAGGACCTCCGTCTTCTCCAAGTTCAGCTTCAGCCGGCTGTTCTTCATTCATTAGGCGATGGCTTTCATATCTTTGTGGAGGTTGGTTTTGGCGGTGACAGGGTCCTTGGTGAGTGAGAGGATCAGTTGCGTGTAGTCGGCGATGATGTTGAGGTCGTGCAGTCTGGTAACGTGGGTGAGTGGGGCCATGTATATGTTGAACAGCGTCGGGCTGAGGGAGGATCCTTGGGGGACGCTGCAGATTATCTTGACGGCTTCGGATCAGAAGGGAGGGAGGTGGACGCTCTGTGTTCTGCCAGAGAGGGGAGGTGGTCCAGTCCAGAACTTTGCCTCGGATTCCTGCATCGTGGAGGCTGGTGTGTAGGGTGTGGTGGCAGACAGTGTCAAAGTCGGCCAACAGGTCCAGGAGGATGAGGGATGCGGTCTCGCAGTTGTCCAATAGGGCCCTGATATCATCGGTGACGGCAATGAGGGCAGTCTTGGTGCTGTGGTTGCTGCAGAACCCGGACTGGGTCCAGCATGTTGTTCTCCTCGAGGTAGCGGGTCAGCTGTTTTTTGACCGTTTTCTCGATGACCGTCGCCGGCAATGGGAGGAGGGAGATGGGCCGGAAGTTCTTGAGGTCCTTGGGGTCTGCTTTGGGCTTCTTAAGTAGGGCTTTGATCTCTGCATGCTTCCAGCTCTCCGGGAAGGTTGCGGTTTCGAAGGAGATGTTGATGGCTTTGCGGAGGTGGGGTGCGATGGTGGTGCTGACTTTGTTGAAGATGTGGTGAACGGGACAGATCGGGAGCCGGAGTGTATGGTGCTCATGATTTTGATGGTGTCATCGCCGTTGATGTTGGTCCAGGTGATGAGGGGGTTGCCGTGGGCGGTGGCCGAGGGGTCTGAATTTAGGCAGTGTGTGGTTGATCCCCTCCATCCCCTAAACCTCCCACATTTTGTGTAGCCAATCTAACTTGGTTGGGTGTACGTGATCGACTATGGGCAGGATAGCCTCCCAGAATGCCTGTATCTTAGGGCAATGCCATAAAATATGGGACAGTGTATCCTCCTGCCCATACTTACGCCAACAGAGGTTGCTGCAGTGGGGCTTCCATTTAGCGACCCTCACTGGAGTGTAATACCAATAGTGTGCAATTTTCAGGAGCATTTCCTTTCCTGAGGTGCTGCACGAGGTTGCCTGGGCCCTGTGAATAATATCCTCCCACTCCTTGGGGGAGAACTCCCGACTCAGTTCCGCCTCCCACCTATTCTGCACTGGGGACTTGGCCTGGGTTCCTGCCCTGTTGAGAAAGCCATAAATGTCTGACAGAAGGCGTTTGTTGGCGGTGCCGGTGATGTACCAAATCTTAAATTTAGTGAAGACCTGACTAGCATGCAAACAGACCTGGGGTTGTGTGACCCAATGGCACAATGCTAAGTACTGCCAATACGCATTCTAGGGGATCCCATAGTGAGCCACTAACCTGGGGAAATCCAGGAATCCCCGCTCTTCAAAAAGATCACCTATACGCCTACAGTTTGCCCTAATTTGCCGCTTGCCATTTCAGGTAAGCGTTCCCCTCTAGGGCCGGGGGGGAATCTGGGTTCCCAATAAAAGGGGTCAAGGGTGAGATAGCCGAGGACAGCTGACACTTCTCCTGGACCAGGTCCCACACCTGCATGGTGGCTTGCAGGACTGGGGAGATGTACGCGCCCAGCTGACGATGACATCGGGGTAGCCATGGGACCTTCCAAATGTGGATCACTGCAACCCCCCTAGCCATAAAACACCAGTGTTTTTCCGACTCCAGTTGATACCATCCCATCATCCATTGCAATTGCGCCGCTTCGTAATAGCGCCTGATATGCGGAATACTGAGGTCACCCTCCTCCTGCCTCAGATACGTAAGGTGTTAAGCCATGCGCTGTTTCTTTCACCCTCAAATGAAGCTGTTGATGAGTTGCTGCATTTGAGCCAGCATTGTGGGCGGCGGACATAAGGGGAGCGTCTGCATGATATAAAGCAGACAAGGCAAAATTGTCATTTTGACGGACGCAATCTTGCCCAACCAGGAGAAGGCGTGTGTCTTCCAACTATTTAGCTCAGAGCCTCCGTGTAATTCACCTGAGCATTCTTCGCGGTGGTAGAGAAAATCTGGAGCCCCAGGTATGGAATATTGGTGGCAGCCCAAGAAAATGGGAAGCGTAAGGCTCAAAGCCTGAGTCTTTTTCAAGTTAATTTTAAACCCTGACACCACGCTAAAGGCCTCGACCTCTGCCAGCAGAGGAGGAAGCGAGAGCAACGGATGCCATAAGAAAAGGAGCATGTCATCCGTGTTTAGGCAGATCTTATGTTCCGTTCCCTGTTACCATCCGGATCCCAGTGACCGTAGGCAGTTGGTGGACCCTTTTGGAGAATGGCTCCATATAGAGCATGAAGAGGAGGGGGGAAAGGGGACACTAGTGCTGTGTGTCGCGTCTGACCTGGAAAGGATGGGAGACCAGCCCACTGACCCAGATGCAGGCCTGTGGACCATTGTATACACAATTCACCCATCTCCAGAATCTGTCCCGAGTCCAAATCTGCAGAGTACCTGTTGCAAATAAGTCCAGCGGACCCGGTCAAATGCCTTTTCGGCATCCGCCGAGAGAAGTTCTGCTGCATTCTGGGTTAGATGCATCTTGTCTAGTAAATAGGAGAGTCTGTGAGTCCCATCTCTGCAATTGCGGTCCGGAATAAAGCCCGATTGGGTTGAGATCCACCAGTCCCTGCATTTGGGGAGCAAGTCTGGACGCCGAAATATTGGTGAAGATCTTCAGGTCCACGTTGAGCAAGGAGATGGGGCGGTATGAGGCACACTCATGCGGGTCCTTTTCCGGCTTGGGAATGACCACCACCTCCGACATTGACATCGAAGGGGTGAGTTTCCCGGAGGAACTAAAGGTGTTGAACAACCATGCCAGGAGAGGGGAGAGGTCTGACGCAAACGTTTTATAAAAGTCGACTGGAAAGCTGTCCTTTCCCGGAGCCTTACTGACCAAGAGGCCATAGATGGCCTGCAAAACTTCATCAGGGCTAATGTTCACATCTAAACTGGCCACAACCGAGTCCGCAAGCGGGGTCCCTGGCGCCTCTTGTGCATATTCCTTGGCCACAGTAGGGTCCAGACTATTAGCCGAGTAGAGAGCCTTATAGAAGGCCTCAAATTCGGACTCTAGGTCTCCATCGGCATGTAGGATCTCACCCCATTTGGTCATGAGTTCCGTGACTCGATGCGCTGCCGTTTCGGTCCGCAGAGCGTGTACAAGGAGTCTCCCCGCTTTGTTCCCACCTTCATAATAAGTGATGTTTGATGTGGACTAGGGTGTATTCGGCGGGGTCAAGATCTAACGCCGCAGTTGCTTCCTCACCTGTGTGAGTAGGCACCGAGTTTGGACCGCCCCCGTTTGGCAATGCACCCCTTCAAGCTCCAGAATTTGGTCCTCCGATTCCCCCCTCTTGACCTAGCAGTCCTTGTTCAGGCCCGCCGCGATAGTGATGCAGTATCCGCAGATGACAGCCTACAGAGCGCCCCAAAGCATGTCGATCCTCACCGAGCCCACATCGTTTGCTTCCAGGTATGTTTTAGATAGTGCCTGAGAGCTCCGTAATATTAGCGGCATAAGTGAGTAGTTTGCGATATAAGCGCCATGAACTCTGCTGCGAGACACCGCCAGGGAGGAGCAATGTCAAGATGACTTGTGAGTGGTCCGAGAGCACCGCCACCCCAATAGATACATCATCAGTGGACACCGTGACCCTAGGTAAAGTCCAAAAAAGGTTGATGCAGGTGTACGTTTGATGGGCAGCGAAAAAAATGTGTACACCCATGCTGTCGGGAAGCAATGGCACCAGGCGTCTGTGAGACCCACCTCCCTCAATCTCTGAAGCATCACGCCTGAGCCCATGTGCCCCATCCGTAGTGTCAACCTATCCTGCTCCGCAACAGGGACCAGGTTAAAGTCCCCCCGATTAGGAGGTCCTCATCTGGAGACTCCAGAATCGAGCTTATAGTGTCTTGTAAGAAGGTCTATTGGTGTTTGTTAGGGCTATAGACCGAGGCTATCATGTCACGTAACCCTGGGCGGCCACCTACCCTACGCTCACGAAGTTTGCGTAGTTTGTGGTACTTCACGCTATGCAAATTGCACGTAGCACAGTGCAAAATCGCGTAGCATAGTTGCCATTTTTCCTCGGTCGCGGTCCTCAACGTCAAGTTGGCAACTACGAGTGACCATAATGACATCCCGGCTAGACTTTTTCCTCGTTGGCGATCAGCAACATCAAGTTGGCGATCGTGAGAGTGGAAAATAAACCTCCTGATGAGATTCTCAACGCGGGGAGGTCAGGATTGTCATTGCGAGTGGTTCACTTATGCTTGCGAACACTCACTATGAGAAACTACCAGTCCACATTGAGAAAGCTGCCGCTCGGGTAAAAATCTACTCGAGCGGCAGAAAACGACAGCTCGCACTGTGCGAGATGCCGCTTTCAATGATCGCACAGTGCGGACAAGCATTCAGCACTGTGCAATCATTGCGAACAGCGCACAACGCAGTTTGCGTAGCGCAACGCATATCTCGTATAGTGCAAAGTGGACTTCGTGTAGCTGCGTGTAGTGCAACTACTCAAACTACGCCCAGAGTTATGTGTACTCTCTCTCCCAGTAGAACCCTTAAGGCCAGGAGGCAGCCCACGACCTCCGTGTGAGCTCCCACTACTTTCCCCTGAAAGTGCGTTGCTAAAAGAATCGCCACTCCAACCTTCTTCCCAGGCCCGATGAATATTGCCTGTCAAACCACTGAGATCGAAGCCGCTTCCAGTCTGCCCTATAGGAGGCAAACATCGCACCTAGCTTCCTTCAACAAGGCAAGAAGCGCACGCTGTTTTGCTGGCAAATTAAAACCTCACACATTGAAGCTCATCATAACTACTTTAAGACGTGTCATGTGGGAGAAAGAGGGGGCTCAATCGCGCACTGATCTAACCTATCCTGGCAGAAACCATCTGCAGCGGGATGCCCGCCCCCCCACGCCCCTCAGTGAGGTCCCAGCACCGACAATCCCTCCACCCGGCTCGACATATTGTCTCCCTAATTTAAACGGGTGGTCCCAACATGTGCAAGGGGAGGCAGGGTCAGAGCATGGGATCAGGCAGCAAGTGCATTTCAACAGAGTTAGAGCAGATAATACACACAGGCAACCTTCCCCTTGTGTGTACAGCAGGACCACTCCCCTACCTAAAGTGGCGCCCTCCTCCCCATCACCTCCAACCCCACCTAGCCGCCAAAATCATTGAGTCTCCCTACCTATCCGTGGGATGGAATCAGTTCTCTCAGTCTGCAGAAGGGCTGAAGATCTCTCATGGATAGAGAGGGGAGGAAGGAGTAAAGAGAGAGAAAGAGAGGAGGAAGAAAAAGAAAATAGAACCTAAAGAAATGTTGAAGATGTCTTCCAATGAGAACAAATCGCACCAACGTGCAGGGGTCCATGAGTCCGACGGTCGGTCGTCACCATTCCGAGGGTCATTCTTACCTTTTATAAGTGTAATTTCCAATTAGGTATAAGACCTCGATGTATGGTGTCTCTGGAATTGCAATTTAAAATCACAGCTTATGGTGAAGTTGGATTTTAAATTGCAGTTCTGAAAATGCCACTTTAGACGGTTGGCATTTACTTACTGTAGCCAATTGGCACCTGCTGTCTTTCTCTGTTCAGATTACCCATTGACAGGGGGTGAGGCAGGGCGGTGTGCTCGCACCCACTCTGTTCTGCCTCTTTGTCAACGGGGTAGTCGACCATCTGACAAGGATAGCCAACACTGACGCTCCAAAACTTGGCGGCAGCAGGGTGCCCGCAATTATGTTTGCGGATGACACCCTGCTGCTGTCTAAATCGCCGATGGGGATCCAACGGGTCTTGGATGGGTTTGAAGCATTCTGTGCCGACCGGGGACTCGAGATCAACGCGATGAAAACTAAATATATGATTATCAGTCCCCCTTCCCTAACACACCCCAACCCCACCATAGGCACACTGAGATTAGAGAGGGTTAGTACATTTGAATATTTAGGGGTTACCATCAACCAAAATCTGACCTGGGATACACATCGGACAAAGGCTAATACCAAACTAGCCCAGCTAATGGGTGGTATCTCAAGGATGGCGAATAGATCAACCCATAAACCCCTCAGCCCAGTGCTCCAAATTTATAAAATGCAGGCGCGGGGGCAGTTACATATGGAGGAGAATTGTGGGGGCATATATCTACCCAAGATCTCACAATTACGGAGGATACATTTATCAGGCTGATGGTGGCTTTACCACCAAGTACTCCACTCCTGCCATTGAGACTAGACCTGGGCTTAAGATCCATCAGTGCAGAACTGGGGCTCAAACCTCTAACTTTTTGGCGCAGAATCTGGAGCACCCCTGAACTCTTGTGCTACAGGACGGAGTTGCGAGAGATTTTATCTCTAGTAAAATCTAAGAACATTCCCTGGCTGAAATATATCAAACACATATGTGAGAGCCTAGGAAGGCCGGAACTGTGGCTGGATCCAGCCAACGCTTGTAACAGGGTATCCCGTAAAACTTTATCGAAAAATTACTATGAATTCAAATTAACATCATTATTACAGAATTCTAGTATGGGGTATTTAACACAATCATTCATTAAAATCAAAGACTCCTACCAACGGGAACTTGTCCTAGACAATATTAGCCCTGTTATGACAAGGAAATTATTTTTACAGTGGAGGTATGGCACACTTCCCCTTAATGCATTTAGCTGTACTTGGTCCCATCCCCCCACCTCTGACATGTGTCCAGTATGTTCCCTTCAACAGGAAACTGATTTGCATGTCATCTTTTTCTGCAAGGCCTACCACAAACCAAGAAAGTACTGGCTTGTTCCCCTACTTAAAAATCTGGGGTTCAGACACTACCTGTCGGCCTACAGAATACTAAAACGGATGTTTCACCTTCAATTGTCTTTGCGGTAGCAACATTTTTAACTGCGAGGTGGTATATTCGTACACGCTGTATGCATAGATAAAGACTGGTACAGTTTTTAAAATAATTTTAAAAAATTAACTCGGATTTATTTAATTGATATTTAATGCACGATCTACGATAGGTAAACCTATGTTATTCTCTGTTTCGTCCGTTGGGATGGGAATTGTAAAGTTTCTTTTTTAGACATTGTTGTTAGGATTGTAATAACCTTTTGTACTATTGTGTCGCTACTTTTATGATCTAATCGATCAAAATAAAGGAACAATGAATGAATGTTCAGCTTGCGTTGGATCACAGCTGGGCTTTGTGTATTCCTGCTAGACAGCCACACACAAAGGGAGCTTAGGTGGTCTTGATGGGCCTTCCTGAGAGATAGAAGGAAGGAGCTAGGCACTGCCTTACACTTACACCTGAATCGGCTGCGTCCTTTCCACACACAAAGGGCTGCATATCCCCTTGTAGTAAGTCAGGAGCTAGGGCAGGAAGGGAGGACCACTGTTTATTTCAAAGCTTTCTGTGAAGTCTCCCCCACTTCAAAGGCACAGCTGGGCCTAAGTGCTGGACCCCTGACACCATGACTTCAGTTAACTTCTGGATCTGTGACCACTCGGCCAGAAAGAAGAGCTGCTGTGCTGCTGAAAGTACTGCCACTCTAGTGGACTGCTGCTTTGCTGGACTCTTGCCTTGTTGAGATGCCCTGCTGCCTGCTGTTCACCTGCCACCTGGGTTAGATGGAATGTACATTGCATCACTTTAACCCAGAGTGACTCCATGGCCTTGCTGGCTTGCCTCCAGTTCTAAGTCTCATGCACATCAAAGACTTCAACTCATTCTGCTACAGCACCTGGACTATGCTTGCAGGAAATCTTGACCTGCCTAGTTGTGACAACCCAGTCCTGGGACCTTGGAAGTGGGTATAAATTGCTGCTTCAACTAGAACCCATGCATCCATATCGAAACCGCCGCATCTTCGTCTTGGTGTCAGTCAGACCCAGATCATCCTCGTCATTGTGTGGAGCGGACCCGGACAATCTCCTTTGTTACCAAAAGCATTGCCACCGTTTCCATACAGAAAATTGGCGTATCTTGGCCACTGCGTGGCTCGACACCGATGCATCACTACGGCTGCACCTCGCATCTTCGTCGATTATGATGATGCATCCCGGATCAAGGTACTTTGATTCAGCTGGCCCAAATGGGTCCCTGTATTGGGCCCATGCTGCCTCGCAATTGGCCTGAACTTTTAACTTTGCCCTAGTCCAGAACGATCAGCTATCCAGTGAAGCGTTTATTTCTTTTAAGCACTGTTTTAAATTTATTCTTGAACAATTCATATCTCAACTTTTACTTGTAGTTTTGTCCTTTTGGTCTTGTTTTATTTATATAAATATTGTCTATTTTTATAATCTGGTGTGGAGTCTTTTTGTGTTTTTTTCACTATGTTACTGTTTGGAGTGTTGCACAAATACTTGTACACATTGCCTCTTTAGTTAGGCCTGAATCCTCTGTGCCAAGCTACCAGAAGGTGAGCACAGAATTATTTAGAGTGTGTTGTGGCTTACCCTGATGAGAGTTGTGGTTCCTGCTTAGACAGAATGTGTGCCTCTGCCAACGAGAAACCCAGTTTCCAACATAACCTTACTAGTCTTCCCCACACTAACTGGGCCCACCTCCTCCTGAAGTGCTACACTGGCCAATACCTGTGATTGCCCATCACTGGGGGGCAGTGTCCTCTCGTAGCACTTGGAATCTCCCTTGACATGCTCATATTGATAGCACTCATAGCACTTAGGGACAACCTTTCTTATGAACTGTTTTGGGGGCCTCACGAGAACTCCTTATTTTAATTTTTATCTCCCTCTCTTTCTTCTGTTGTGAACCACGGCCAGTCTTTTGCTAGTCCCATCCAGATGCCTTCTTAGACACTCTGGTGCTGACCCAGAGGTCTTCTTCCTCAGAAATATTCCTGGGATTAGTAAGCGCAGCTCTGAAAAACAGATATTGAACATGTGCTTTCTCAAAATGAGCTTGTACAGCCCAGTTAAAGCATCCACTTTGCTGCCCCTCACCCAGCCCTTCAGTGCCCTGCTGGCATAATCTTACAAGTCCACAGTAAGACTGATTAGGGAGTTTGTCCCTAAGACTCTGATGGTACTTCTCAGGGGCCATCCCAAATTTGGCAACAGGTATTTCTTTCATGGTGTGCATGACTCTTCCGATACTTTGATGCTAGTGGCAGGAATGCATCCCACCACACCTCGGGCATGTGAGTTCACAGGCTCCCCCCAAGTACTCCTCTGGGACCTTGTGTATCATTAAAGCAACTTCATATGCAGCAAACCACGTGTTAATATAATCTCCCACCACATAGTTAGAATCCAACTCATGTGGTATTCAGACTCTCACCTCTACAGCACATACTATTTGTATGCTGCCACCATCACTGTTGGGTCCTCAATGTTGCCTTTCCTTTACCTACAGCTCCATCATGTTCTTTTCATGCTCCAATTGTTATTTTTTCTCAGCTAAGGCCCTCAGCCTTCTACTTTGCCAAGGCCCTCTCAGCCTTCTTCTTCTCAGCCATGGCCTTTTCCCTGGCTAAGGCCCTCTCAGGATCTTCTTCTCTTCAGCCTCCAGTTTTAATTTGGCTGGCTGCAGCTTGACCGTCTTCTCTTCCCTCTAGTCCAGTAACTCCTCTGGTGGTGGCAGCCCCCTGGAAGACACAATGCTCCCTTCCCCATCCCTGGTATCCTGGTTCCTCTATGGGGGCAGTTGTTGTCTCCCTGCACCTCAGGGTCCCTCTCTTGGTTCTGCTCTTCAACTTCATTTAATCCATGTCATC
This sequence comes from Lissotriton helveticus, assembly GCF_964261635.1. Taxonomy (NCBI): domain Eukaryota; kingdom Metazoa; phylum Chordata; class Amphibia; order Caudata; family Salamandridae; genus Lissotriton; species Lissotriton helveticus. The sequence continues at coordinate 533,716,906 of NC_136067.1, forward strand.
CTCAGGGTCATTCTCTACTGCTGCAGCCTACAACCACTTTACTTTCTCATAAACTTTAAGGGCTATCTGTATATCCACTTTGAAAGATTTCCTGCACATATTCAGCCCCCTTTCCTTGGAGAGCCTTTCCAGCTCAGTCTAGTGAGGCTGTCAACACTGATGAGCTCCATTTCCATGGCAAACCAGGAGATTGACCAGGAGATGGAGGGTACAGTGAGAAATTGAGTTGTTGGTTGACAGGGGTGTGAGCCCCAATCAAGCTACAGCCACAGACCTTTGCAGAGTACACCACAGTAAGTCACTAAATTAACCTGTGCTTAACCATGGGTGGCTTGGCAAAAAAACTCGTCAGGCTTAACTTAAAGGCACTGTGTACAGCATTTATGACTCACACAAACAGTATTAAAGTGAAAACAGAACACAAGAAAATCCCAAACCAATTTAGAAAGATAGACTGAATTCAAATACATTATTAGACACCAAACAACAAAAAAGCAATATGTTAAACTGGAGCTATGAATTTTTAAAGTTTTTATTGGAAATTAGTGCCTAAATGATCAAAGCTCCAACCGCGAACATCTAGTCATGCAAGATCTGGCAAAGTTAAAAAATATGGACAACCACAATGGAGCGTGGGTCAACTACAAAAAGTGGATTGTACCCGATCATCACTTACCTTCGAACTTGTAAGAAATTCTGAGAAAAAGTATCTGAGAAGGTAAAGTTCAGTGGGGCAAGGCAGCAGGAGATGTCTGAGGAGGGAGCATAGTCATTGGATGTCCTTGGGTCAAAGCCGCAGTGAAGATTGCCACGTTTTGACTTAGCCATCAAAATGAAAGTTGCAAGCAGGATGAGGCAGAGAGCTGTAGCGGAAGACAATTCCAAAAGTTTGGATACCACTTTGGTGAAGGACCACTGGAAAGAATTTACAGCTGCAGAGAACAACGTAGCAGGAGAAGCCGCAAAGTCAATACATCCAGCGATGCACATCGGGCGAATAGGCAAGCAGGTTAGTTCCAGTCTCCTCCTGGTTCTCAGAGCAGTTTTCTCAGAGCAAGTTTGGGAATTTGCCACAAAGCCAAGGATCCAGGACTAGTGGGACACGTCTTGGAGGATCAGGGCTCACTCAGGCTGGGTCCAGGTACAGGTTCAAGATGTTGAGAGCCTTTTATATCCATGTGGCTGTTAGCTGGAGGCCAGCAAACTAGCCCTTGGAGTCACTCTGATACTCCTGGTTGCAGGTGAAGATGTAGGGCTCAATAGGAGGTCTGGACTCTACTGCTGGCTTGTCGTTTTTATCTTTGAAAAATTATGATATGTATAGTATTTTAATTTTGCTGTCTTTTATGATTTTTTTCTCCCAAACATCGAAATAAAGACTTGACTTGAGGTCTGGACTCTAAGGGTTCAAGGCAGAATCAAGGCAGCAAGATAGTCCTCCCAGGCACAGCAGCTGTCGAGCACAGCGCATAGCAGATCACAACAGCAGGCAGTCCTATGAGAGTCCTGCTGCAGGTCCAGAAGTAAAGTGAGGAGTGGGTCTCAAGGGCCCATTTGTATACCATTGTGCCATCTTTTTGAAAGGTGGGAGACATTTCTGGAAAGGTTCTTAGAAGTGCATGGAATTACCTGACTCCTCTGGCTCCAAGCTATCTGTAGTGACAAATACAGGGTTGTTAGGCCCTTTGTGTGAAGGCAGAGCACAGACTATTCAGTTATGTGTGGGGCTGTGCTTAGCTCTGCCACCCACATCCTGCCAGCATATATCCCACCGAGGCACACCAGATCTCTCTATTGTGTGACTTTCTGGGAGGAATTCACAACGTCTATCAGCTACACCTAATCATGTGACCTAAGACTAGCTGCAGGCACTAAGGGCTAAGGAGAATAAAATGAAAACTTTCTAAACGTACGTAATAACAAAAAATCTGTGGACCTTTTGCTCACAAGTCTTTCGGGGCTTTAAAGCTGTTTGATTGAAGTAAGTTTTTCAGTTCATTCTAATTGCCTACTAGACCAACTGAATTAAAAAACGGAATACACACCAAAGAAAATGGGAAGTGTACAGCATTGAAGCTCAAAAGACTTGTGAGCAAGAGGCCCACAGAGTTTTTGTGATTACAGGCTTCTGCATTATGTTGAGTAACAAAACTGTTCACAAGAGCATTCTTGAGTTAATTTCTGTTATGTGCAACTGCAGTAAAGTGTTATGACAATTTGTATTTTTAGCTATTTTTTATGTATAATAGAACATACTAATGTGTTTGACAATTGTCTAAAGGTGGTCCTCAGGACATGCACAAGTGTATAGTAAAATTGATTGAATAAAATAGGTGTGAGTAAATTCACTAATCAAGACAAATTTTAAGTGTCGTTGATTTAAAAATATCAGCTAGGGTGACTAGGTATACATATGATAAGAAGGTTTAGCACAGTGTTCTTAAAAGGGCCCAACACAGTAATACATAACTTTCTAAAAGTGGCATATTCTAATTGTAAAGGAAAATTTGACTTTGTCCTTAAATAGGGGTTATCATTACAATTTAATATATTCCAAACATGATATAGCTAACAGTTCCCATTTGGATAATACAGAATATTTATTGTAGTAGGAAATCTTCAATGTTATCCCATGGGACAGGTAGGCGTCACAGTAGTGGAAAAACATTGGGACTTTTTCACTACCAGGATAAGTAAAACGTAAAAGTACATGTCCACCCTTTTAATTACACTTTACCCTACCCCATGTGCTACCCAGGGCCTGCCTTATGGGTGGTATATGTTATAAAAAGGGGGTGTATGACTAGGCAAAGAGGCTTAAATAGCAAGTAGACATTGCAAATTAAAACTGTATTCGGCCTGCAATGGCATGCCTGGGAAATGTTTTAAAGAGCTACTTAAGTAGGTGGCATAATAAGTGCTGCAGGTCCACTAGTAACATTTAATTTCCAGGTCCTTTGTATTTGGTATACCACTGTACAAGGAATTTATAGGTAAATTAAACATGCACACAGGGTATAAGCTTATGTATTCATGTTTAGCGGCGAGAGCACAATCACTTAAGCACTGGTTAGCAGGAGTAAAGTGCACAGAGTCATAATCCAGCAAAAACGAATTCAGCAAACAATGTGGAGGGTAAAGGCAAAATGTTTGGGGGTGATACTTCTAAGAGGGCCATGTCTAAGAGGTACTTAAATGAAAAAAAGGGGAAAAATAGACAATGGAGGGCTAAGGAGAGTATAAAAATGCTTCAGATGGTATAAAAAGTTTAACTGGGATTCTGTGCTTCATTATCACTGCATAGTACTGTGCAAACAAGACCTGATCCCATGGCTGAACACCAATGTGAATAATTGGTTGACCGGGATGTGAGCCCGGACAAAGCAACAGCCACAATCACTTGAAGGGCGAACCACAAAAAGTCACTAAATTAACCTGTGCTTAACCATGGGTAATTTGGCACACAAAAAGAAGACCTTCTTAACTTATAAGTTATGTATAAATCTTGTATGCAGTTCTCAAAAAGCAATTAGGAAAAACAAGTAGATTTAAACAATGTACACGTGTTGTATTCATTTAGAGTATTTGTACACACCTCAGTACAGGTAACATACAGCACTTCGAGGAGGAGTGTAAGGAAGTTGGCACGTCAGCATTAAATACCACACATCAAACAAACTGCCCAAAATGTAGGGATAACTCGTACTCTACCTAGCATCAAGCTGTTTTTAGACTCAGATATTTTGGAAAGATTTCAAACCTAGGTGAGTCGCAGCCGTTCCATCGCATGAAGGTATATACTACGTCCAAAACAGTAGCGGTCGGTGGTGGCAGTAGCTGCCGGGCAGTGACGTGGGGAGGGGGAGAGACAGGGTGGGGTTAGTACTCCATGGATTACGGAGGATTACAGGTAGGTAGACATATAAATAAATAAAATGGATTTCGTTGTGTGAACTGCATCGCATTTGGGGATGCAGTGCACTCAACAAAATCGTTTAATTTAATTATATGCTTACTTACCTAGTCCCGCTACTCCCGCCACCGACCACTACTGGTCCAAGCCAGTGGGATGATACTTTCTCCCTGCCCCCACCCTCTCCTGTGAGACTCTTTCAGGCGTTGTTTACATTGCAGGGCTGACCACTAACGCAGACACGAGCTGCAGATGCTTGCTCTGGAGTACAGAGCCTCCACTCTCTGGAAGCAACATGTGGTCTCAATGTATCGATCCTGGCAAGAATTCTCCAAGCTTTCAAAACAAGAGGGTAACATGAACCACTGCGGCACAGGAAGCCCCCACCATTGAGGCGCCCCCATTCAGTGTAAAGTCTATGGTGCCCTCATTAACATCTGTGGATAGGCATTATTTTGCGTTACTCCGAGATAATAATAACGTCACGAAAAATGGTAAGAGTGGTTATTGGATAAGCTCCTCTGCTGACTCAGACTCACCTATTGTGGGAGAATAACACCAGAAGTGTACAGTACTCTATTTCGGAGAAAATACCTCTTATTTTACGTACTTTTCTGTTCACATGATGAAAATATTCTGAGCTAATGAAGTCCGATGGGAATTTCTCAGTGGCACACCTACCAATGAGTGATATGTCAGTGTGTAACTGGGAGGGTGTATAAACATCTCAGGGGCCTGCGCTGTGCGTGTCTGCCATTTGTGTGAGGCAGCGTGACCTTTGGTGACTGTGATTTTTATGCGCATGTGTGCATGTGCGTGTGTGCATACTAATGACATACTGTACAAGCCCGAGGGAGGGGTGGGCATGGGGGTTTGTCCGTCTGAGATGTAGGCACGCTCCGCAGAGCACTCAAGGGAGGGGGAGGAACAGCAGAGAGTGGGGTGGAGGTAGAGTAATGAGGGGAGGGAGGGAATTCCGCTTCTCTAAAGACTACAGAGCCTGCCGGGTTCCCTCTGTCCTCCCTGTGACCCCCTGCACCTGTGAGCTCCATGCCTGGCCAGAGTAGTAAACAAAGTAATAAAACACGCATCCACTGATAAGAAAGTTAGTAACGACAGCTGTAAACCTGTCTGCTTTCCGAAAAGCAGACATGGTGGCACCCAAAAACACTCCTTTCCATTGGAAAGCCAGTGTTTACCATAAACACTGACACGACCCAATGGAGAGGAGGGGTGGGGTTTAGAGTCCCTTTTAGAAATCTTGTCTTTACAAGATCTCACGCAAAGGCGCAGCAGGGCTCTGCCACGCCCACGAGACCTAAAAAGAACACAAGAAAAATCACACACCAATTTAGAAAAATAGAGTTAATTTCAATAAATTATTGGACACCAAAACAACAACAATCCAATAAGTAGACTTGAGGTTATCAAAGCACCAACCATGGACATCTAATCATGCGAGACGGGGTCAAAGTTGAAAAATATGGCTGACCACAATGGACCGCTGTTCAGATACACAAGGTGTATTGGACCCCGTCAGCGCTTACCTGTAAAGTTAGGAGAAATTATGAGAAAGATGTTCTGAGAAGGTAAAGTTCAGTGGGAAAGGCTGCAGGAGATGACCAAGGAAGAAACGTCATCATCGGATAGCCTTGGGCCAAGAAGCTGTGAAGATTTCTTCATTCAGACATAGTCCCTTAAACGGAAGTAAAGAAAACTCTAGTGAGATGAACAACAGAGCTGTATCCAAAGGCAGTTCAACAAGGCCAGATAGCAAAGGACTGCTAAATATCATTTACTGCGGCAGAGAAGAACATAGCAGGAAAAGCAGCAAAGTCAAGCCAGAAAAGGGATCAGGTTGATTCGGGTCTCATCCTGGTCCTCAGGGCAGTTAAGTCCTCAACTCAGGATTTTGGCTATCTGGTTACATTCAGCACCCCTTCCAAGGGTCCAGGACTGGTGGGGCACCACTTGGAGTAACAAAAACACAGGAGAGGGAAAGGCTTGTTTTGTGTTTAAAGGGAATACTCCTGGTCCCCTTGTGTGAAAGTAAATAAACAGTAGAAGGAGTACACCCAGGAGACACCTCACTGTCTCCGAGGTACAGGGAGAAGAGCACAAAAATGAACATTTCTCCTTTCTTAAGAAGACCCCTCACTTACCAACGTAGTTGGTGACATGCTTCATCATTGGGGTCCGAACTGAATAGCCGACTGCTATCAGGGTGTGCTTCAACACCTGATTACAGTGGAGCAGGTTATTTATCATGATGCAAGTGAGTGTCAATAGTGGTTTAAAAATTGTCCAGATTTAACTCCCTAAAAAGCTTTTATTCTGGAGCAACTAGACAAAACTAAAAAATGTTGGTAAGATGCAGTTCACGGTTAAATTGACCTCCGATATTTTCGTAGTGAGAAAAAGTGAATAACAAATGGTCTACATGTTTCAACCTGATGGCGATAATACCAGGTTTTTGTCAGGACCTGTGAACGTGACCCAGGCGGTATACACTAGCTAAGGTGTACCCTACCCTTGGTCACTGCAACCCAACCATGTACTCACAGTCAGGCGTCCTTTCGTCCAATTGTAGAAAGGAAAAAATCTGAAAAGAGAAACAATATTCACACGCAAAACACAATACGTTGCTGTAATGTTGTCTTAGTTAAAGTAGATTTTTAGATGCTCCTTTAGCTCCCACTCATGCGTATTTGAAAGCAGAAAGTGAAAATACACAAGACGTATCGTGTGCCTCATGGAGTGTGAGGCCTAGAATGGTGGTATTTGCCTTTTGCACAATCACTTGAGTGGCATGGTCTGCTGCTTAGTAATGAAGTACACCCCACTGTCACCATTCATTGAAATGGGTGTCTGCGCAGTCAGGCTAATGTGCTAAGCCAATAGAGTGCGAATTCGCAAATCACACGGTCAAACGGGGTATGTCTTCTGCCCGCGTGAGTATATATTATAACACCACTTTCATCATTCGTTAAAAGTGGGTGTCTATGCACTCATTCAAATAAGTGAGGGCGTAAAAGTAAATGCACGCATGCTGGTTTTTAGAGTGTCACAATGGAGGTGCCGTGAATCACAGTTGCGGAAAAATAAGGGCTTACTAGAGACCCAACGTGGCATGCCTCATCAAAGCCGGGGTCAAGGTGCTCGCTCTGTAACACAATCTGAAACAATGGATGCGATATGCAATTAAGGTAACCACTATGCTCTTGAGATAAGTTGCGAGGGAGAGGGACAGAGCGGAGCTCACCCACATCATGTCTTAGTACTTACTGTGTGGGGCCTAGTCACCGGCTGCTGCGCGTCATCAAATGACCTGGCTCAGCTTCCCAAGGATCACCGGAGCGGAGAACCACCAATGCGGGGCACTTCCGGGTGCATGACCGGGGGGGGGTGGTCCACGTGACCAACGTGAACACGCTGGAAGAGGCGTGGTGAAGGACGCCCATAGGAGGACCGGGAGATTGTACCCTGGCTTATGTAATGCATGGGTGTAGCCGCAAGTGTTGTATTTCGAATTAGATTCCGTATGAATTTCCAGATTCATGCCCTTATATAGGTACAATTCACATTGCCCTTATATATGTCTAGAAACCCATTAGGCATAGTCCATGCTACCCAAAAACAGGCATGGCTACTCACATCTGTTCATCTACGTCACAACAAATTCTTGGAAAACCGGACTCTTAAGCTTTAGGGACTTCCCCTTGCCTGGATATTGATTTCTCCAAGAACTCATTTATTATGCACGAACATCTATTCCTTAGGGGTTCATTCATGATGTTCATATGCCCCGCGTTTACATCACTACTGGCATTCCTATACACCTTCAAAGTATAAATATACCTTCACTTTCTATGGCAAGGCACGGTGCGGTACGAATACCTACTTGCACGCGGCTCACCACAGCAAATCCCGAAGGAAGCCAAGTCCCCAACTGACGCACTGACAAGACAATGTCATCCTCCTTTCCGAGAATCCAGCTCCAGTGTTTCTGACTCGCCTTGTGGGGTGTTAGAGAATTGAGTCCTGGGAAAGAGATACCAACCTCTCTCATTCTAAGGTATGGAGCTGATTAGAACCTAGAGAAACCTTTGGCAATTCTTGGCAAAACTAATCAAAGCTAAACTTATGATAAGACAGCCTCTACTTCTTCCCTCGTACTAGACTTAGGTTAGGTACACTGGGGTAGGAATATTTTAGAAGCACCAGTTGAGTATTTTAGCCTGGGTTTTTTATGTATGTATTTTTATATATGTCATAGGTACAGACCATGCTGTTACAGTATTATTTTATATTACTGTTAACGCTGAACGCATTATACTTCGCATTCTGTCTTATGAATGTAGCAGTTCATATCACTTGCATGAGAAAGAAGACTGTTCAATAAACCTTTTTTATTAAAATGCCTGTCTCTCTATTTCTGTGCAAACTCTGTTTAAATGAAACATGCACGATTGACTGAGTGAAACAGTTATCTATTGTTTCCACGACTCTGAAGATATTGTTCCGACTCTAAGGGAAACAAAGTTGTCATGCTTATGCAGTTGTCAGAGACTAATCCCTTCTTGTTCAGTCGAGAACGTTTCTAGTGACCTCTGAGTTAGCTGGCACACACAAGTAATTAAGTTTAATGTACTCAATAGAGACATACTGACCTTAGTCCTATGTCAAAACTATAGTGTATATTATTCCAATGCGCAGAGCCTATTAGGGATATAGGAACTACACTACATGGCACCCAACGGTTTGGTAAGGCACTAATTTAACGCTAGATACTGCAGTAACTCAGTCGTGCTTTTCTCAGAGACCCCCTACTCATATTACTCCAATAGATGTCTGGTGTGGGTAAGGGATAAATATCCGCCATAGCTGAGTAGGACGAAAATCCTATGTATTAGATTTTTGGTTTGTTCAACGTTGGAGTATACAGTGTTCCAAAATATTGTGCACCTTATCTTTGTTCCCTTGGAACTTGCTCTGCATTTTTTTTTAAATTTCAAAATGGCCGATGAAGATACCACCGCAAACGTTGGAGCTGCAGGCGGAAACGCTGTATCAGTTTTAAACTTAACAGGTTTTAATGAATCCGTTGTGAATGCTGTAAAAATTCCTCCAGATGTAAGGAAAGCCATCTCTCTAAAACTTATAAAACATGGCCTAACACCAAGAGGTGGTAGAGCAGTTTTTGTGATAGAGGCAAATGAATTTCACCAGGCAGAGGTATGCTATTCATGGATAGTATTCCCAGAATCAAATCCAGTAACACATTTGTTTCACTTCTACAAAAAAAGATGATCCACCAGAGGAATACATTCCTTTCGAGGATATTGAAATTCCACTCACATACCAGGAGCATGAGCTCTGGTTTAAAGACGCCCTAAAACATTTAAATCACATTACCATGCTCGGTCCACTAGGAAAACCAGGAGCAACATGGACGATTTTAGCCAGCTATACACCTCATCCTGACATTAAAGACATGTCAGACATTGAATTACTTACTCAACTCAAAGAGTTAATCAGAATTTATAGACAATTGGTTCAATATGTTATGCGTACTCTTACAGTCCAACCACCATTAGTTATTCCACTGCAAACCTCTCACCAGGGGAATACGCTAAAAATCACACCACAGACTTTACACGCAGTCATGGGTAAACTACCCGCAAAACGCGAACAATTCTGTTCTGGATAGCTCAAAAAATTACTCAAATCGACGCAGTATTTACTAATACTAGCCCTCATGAGAAACAGAGAATTTTAACAATCTGTCTGCCTATGGGGATCACACCACATCTGGAGGACGGCACCTCTTGGGGTACAGTCTTCGCTGCTACCTACACTAAAACACATGGTGTTCCGTCTATGGCGGTAATACCAGAATAATTGAAAAATCCTATGAAGCATTAGGCAGAGACAGATTGGGTGGGAAACCATTGAAACCACAACTGTCTGAAAGTCCTGAAAAGACCTTTACTAAAAACACTGCTACCTCTTCTAAATAGAAGTTGCAAAATAGCAAACAAACTTCTAAAGAGAAGCGTTCTCATTCCCAAGGTAGGTCTCCTCAAAAGGAGCCCTCTGAAAGGAGGTATAACCTCAGGAATAGGAATAATTGGAGAAAACCTGACAGGTATCAAGATACTGATACACGTTCCTCTCGTACCTTTCAGATATTGTTACGGACATCTGAAAGAAGAGGGCGGTCAGATCAAAAAGAAGAACACGTGAAGTCCAAAGAAGATCAACACGTTCAGAAAAGCAAACCAAAATCTCAATTCACCAAGAAGAAGGTAGCAGGTCTAAACATTAGACATGCTGAGGTTCTTGAGGACACAACTCAAGAACAGAGAATGGGCTCAGACAATGTTGGACAGCGCAGCAGAAGTAACAATAGCTCGCCAGAACCTGAAGGGACTTCTGGAGACAGTGGACTTGTATGAGGACATTCAAGTTGAAACTGCAGATACCAGGGTTAGCTCTCCACATAGGTTAAATGAAATAACACTCCGGATGGAGGGAGACATACCAAGAAAAGTGAAAGCACTCTTTGGGAGCGACTTTCCAAGGGCTAGGATGTACTTCTAGCAGAACAAGACTGGCCACCTGAATTCATGAGGGAGTGCCCACTTGACGAATACATCATTATGCCAGCCTTTTCTAACCATATTCCAGTACATTTAAAATATACCTATGCCATAATATGGGCAGTCGCCCAAGCCTCAGCATTAAACAAAAATCATGTATGATGGGGTGAAGATCCACCTCACCATAAAATCCAGTTAAAAAATCAACCAACTGCACAAAGGCAGTATCCAGTTAAGCAAGAAGCTAAAAAACAGGTCAGAGAGATCTTATAACAACTTGAATATCAAGGGGTGATTGAAACTTGCACCTCATCAATGAACAATCATTTGTTTCCTGTTTCTAAACCAGACAAAACATATCGTCTAGTTTTGGATTACAGACACTTAAACTCATGTTGTAAAACGTTTGCAGTGGAAAATGCACACAGTAGAGCATTAATGAATAACATTGTGCATAAAAAATATAAAACTACATTAGATATTTCAAATGGTTTCTTTTGTCAAAACATTGCACCAGAAAGCAGGTATTTGACAGTTTTTCTCAATAATGGGGACACAGCGTCAATTCTGTCGTCTCCTTCAAGGATGCAAGAATAGTCCTGGGTTGTTCTCAGCAAAGGTAACATAGTTACTACAAACTTATGATGACGACGCATTGTCATATGTCGATGATATCTATCCCCATCCTCGGAACCACCCCATCTGCCTGGGACGACTCCTGGTGGCCCACATCGCTAGGCACTGCCCCGAAACCCATCGACCATGCACGCAACCTGGGGGTCATCCTCGACTCCGCCCTCTCCAAGACCAAGCAAGTCAACGCTGTCTCCAGGTCCTGCTTCAACACCCTCCGAAGGCTCCGCAGGATATTCAAATGGATCCCCCCCTGACACGAGAAAAAACGTCACCCAGGCCCTCGTCACCAGCAGACTCGACTAAGGGAACGTCCTCTACTAGGGAACAACACCAAGCTCCTGAGACGACTACAACGAATCCAGAACGCCTCGACACGACTGATCCTTGACGTCCCCCGAAGCAGCCACATCACACCCGACCTTGTGGGAGAGGTGTGGCGCCGCGGCCAGGGCGACTGACGCTGGAATCTGGGGATCACGGTTCGATCCCCGGCTCCGGCGGCAGATTAGCCCAGCCCATGTGACTCTGGGCAATAGCTCGCTTAATCTTCCCGACGGCCCCCAGCGCCTAGAGACCCTTACGGGTGATTGTGTGCTTTACAAATGTGGACTTTACTTTACCTTAGAGGCCTACACTGGCTCCCCGTTAACAAGAGGATCACCTTCAAACTCCTCATCCACGCACACAAAGCGCTACAAAACACCGGACCCGAATACCTCAATGACCGACTCAGCTTCCACACCCCCACTCGCCAGCCTCGCCCTCGCCTCAGTTTCACGAATCTGGAAGACCACCGCCAGCGGCAGATCCTTCTCCTACCTCACCGCCAAGACCTGGAACGCTCTCCCTACCAGCCTACGACAGACCCAGGACCTGCTGGCCTTCAGAAGACTTCTCAAGACCTGGCTCTTCGATCAGTAGCAGTGCCCCCCCAGCGCCTTGAGACCCTCACGGGTATGTAGCGCGCTTTAGAAATGCAGTGATTGATTGATTGATTGATTGATTGAAGGACAATGACCTGGATAGGCACTTGAACAGGGTGAACACCATTATACTTGGCTTCGCCTCTGAAGGGTACAAATTCAACTTTAAAAAATCTAGAATTGCTCATCTTAAAGTCCTTTTTCTAGGATATGAACTTTCAAGTGAAGGCAAAAGCCTGGCAGCCAACTTTTTAGAAAAGTGTGCGCTGCTCCAACCTCCAAAAACGCTGAAAAACTTACAGTCAATTCTAGGTTTCCTGAATTTTGGAAGAACTTACATTCTAAACTACGCAGAAAGGGTTATACCTCTCTAAGAATTAATTAAACCTGATTTTAAAACAGTAAATTCAACACAAAAACACACAGAAATTTTGTGTTAGCTACAAACAGACATGTTAGCAACTAAACATTTACAAACACGCGTGATCCGAATCATTCCGGGTCAATGCGGATTCACCTACTTAACTTTTAACGAAGGTGAAAAAGTACCAATCGCATACAAATCCCATTTGTACACACAAGCAGAAATGAAATTCACTTCTCCAGAAATAATTCTGACAGCAGTTCAAACCACTGTAGCAAAAGAAAGAGCTCTAGGACAGGGGAAACGCATTATGGTAGTAACTCCTGTACCTGCCATAGAGGCAGTGAGTAAAGCGAGCAATCCAAATGCTAAAACTTTACATCCGAGATGGATACAATGGGTTAATTCTCTTGCTGCAACTGATATTGAATACGTTTTTGATCCTTATTTGAAAACACAAGAATTCCTGCAATGCGAACAAGAATGTCCTCTGCCTACTGAAATTCTGCCCCTAGAAGAGTATGAATGTATAATTTATACTGATGGATCAGCACAACCCGCTACGGAAGGTAAACAAGCCTATAGTGCAGCGTGCGTGATCGTTAAAGGTCATCTGCGCAATGGCAACTTCAGACCTATGGTCACAAAAACGCAATCTCTAGGAGATTGTACAGCTCAGCGAGCTGAACTACAAGCATTCACAATGGCACTTGAAAATACGGATTGTGAATTCCCCACACTTATAGTGTGCAATTCATTTTATTGTGTTCAATCTTACAATTAATATTTACAGAATTGGCTTCAAAATGGTTTCAAAGATGCAAAAGGTTGCACAATCAAGCATAAAACGCTTTGAGAACAAGTAGTTTAGTTGCGAAACGGACTACAAAATGCTCACTTGAGACACACGCTCAGTCATCAATGTGATGGCGTTCACGTTGAAGGGAATTCATTGGCTGATGAAGCCACGAAGGGGGCTTTGCAACTGGCTTCCGTAGCTGCAATCACTCGTTCAAAAACAAAATTAGACAGTGAAATAATGCTGGCTGTCAATGCTTCAAGCAAAGGCAGTGGTGCAGCGCTACCTAAAGGGTTTCCATTCAAACACTCATTTATAACTGATACAAACAATGTTCCATTTGCTCGAATCCGTGGAGTGGGGGATAGAGTAATTCCAAACATGGATTATAGATTAGGACTAATCCTAGCAGCAAATAAAGGGCTCATGCAGGTGTTTCCGCCACGGTATCACTATCAAAACAGAGGTACTGGTGGCCAGGCATTAGGAAACAGACCAGAAACTAAGTTCTGGGTTGTGAAATATGTCAAAAGATGAAAGTCTCTATTGTAAAACATCCTGCGCAGACACCCCCTGTTAATGTCAGATAAACCATTAGGGTCGGTAATAGAACACTCGGTTCGGGCGTGGCCTGAGAGGGACATGGCGGCGGCAGGCTAACGGCTGTCGCAGAGCTCCCCGTCTGAAAGTACCGAAAATCAGCCTCAGATGTTCCCTTATGGAAGCATTGCGGTGAGAACGGACGATACGGGAAACAGAGTGGTGTAACATGGTAAAAAAACAAGTTTTCTCTCTTCTTGGTTTTTCCCTGCCTATTTCTTACGATACCTTGAGGGGAGCGAGGCGAGTGAGGCGAGCAGAGCAGTGGCGGAGACGGAAGCAGCGTTAGGACCTGGGGGAGATGGTAACACCGAACTCGCACCTGGAGGACAAGGCGGGCCGATCCACGTCAGGAGAAACGCTGTTCTGGAAGAGGTGTTGGTGACGGTCTCCACGGTCTCCCGGAACCAGACAGAGACAGAGAAGATAAGTACTGGAACTGGGACTGGGGTTCGGGTTTAATGGTGTGCAAATTGGAAATGGCAAGTGTGGCAACACACAAAAGGAGTGTTTCTGCATCACTTTAGAGGCCCTGTGTGCTGGGGACACCTTTCTGCCACTAAATATTTAACCTCAGTTAAAGGAAGTGTTCGTATGGAGGCAGTTCTGTCAGCTGGAGCACCAGTTTTGTTTAGCCAGTGTCAAGTAAGCTCCGAGACCATAGCTCCGGCAGAAACAAACTTGGTAACAGTGTTTTCAGGGACCGTAGAGAGAGAATTAATTGGCATTAAGCAGTCTAAAAGCAGAGGGGAGGTGGTAAGAAAAAGATACCAACTGAGGTCTAAGCAAGAACTACAGCAGCAGGGGGTTTTGGACTCGGCGGAATTGGGTGAAAAAGTGAGACCTTCACCACTTACACCACATAAGAGCAAGAGGAAGTGGTGTGCTAAGAAGAGTAACAGTAGTAAACCCCTCCAGTAGGCTTTAACACAAAAAAACACACCCTCTCTCAAAAGTTATTTTAAAGTAATGGAGAAAATGAATTCCATGAAGGAGGGGGTAGGTGTAGAAGTAGATACACAGTCAACCCAGTTAACTCAGACCCCTTCTTTATCGGCCCCAGTCTTGGAGAACAGGTACTCCCCTATAGCGGAAATACAAGCTGAGGAGGATCTAGAAGATCTAGAGAGTCCGGTTAGTCTAGACAAAGACATACTGAGGAGTGGCTGCAACAGTGCGACCGAGAATACTCTAATCCATCAAGATTCCACGATTATCCCGATAGCAGAAGGTGCAGGGTCATCCCATCCGTTATTGGGAGAGCATACATTGTTGGAGGCAACTCCAGTGTGTAATCAGCCTGACTCTACAATTACTTTAACCTCTCAAACTTACGCCAGAACTGATAAGGATACGGCTCAGTCTCCTACCCCTCCCTCAGAGCTTGATAAAATAGGACTTTTATTTCATTCATTGAGGGGTGACTTGCTTGAAAAGTTCGAAATCTCCGAGGCAAACCAGAAAAGATTACATGACAGGTTTGACCTTTTGGAAACCAAATTGGAAGGAATAGAGACTCGGACGACCACACTGGAAAAAAAGGTCTCTACCCTCTCAGTCACCATGGCGGAGAACTCCACCGATCTTTGTGCCTTAAAAAAGCAAAACCGGGCTCTAATGATGGACATGGAACGGCTGGAGACTCACTCACGGCAGAACAATCTCCGCATACTGAAGATACCCGAGGGGGAAGAAGTGGAGGATATTAAAGCCTTTGACTGTAGACTCCTTTGGGAGTGTGTTCTGAAAGACCGTTTAGATATAGATTTAGAAGCAGAAATACAGAGAGTCCATAGAGACCCCTTCAGATTACACCCAGACCGTAAGGCACCCAGGAAAATTCTGGTATATTTCCAGACGTACAATGTTAAGGAGCTGATACTTAGCAGATCTTTCCACTATCGGGCCAATCCATACCAAATCAGGTCTGATATAGGAGGACGAACAGCTCAGAGACAATGGGAACTATGTTCAAGAATGCCTGAACTTAGATCATTGGGGGCGCGAGTTCAGATGAAGTTTCCAGCTATGCTTAAAATCATGTGGAATAACAAAATGTACACTTGTAACCTGCCAGAAGAAGTAGATGAGCTGTTGGTGAACATGAGGGAGTAGTCTGGTTTGGGTGTACCTAGCTTTCATTACTGCCCATATACCTGACATCCGCTAGCACTTACTGCTTAAATGAAAATGAACATTGTATACCAGAGGTAATGATTAGTTCTCTTTGGAAGGGGAA
Organism: Lissotriton helveticus; assembly: GCF_964261635.1. NCBI lineage: Eukaryota > Metazoa > Chordata > Amphibia > Caudata > Salamandridae > Lissotriton > Lissotriton helveticus. Next base: position 533,732,982 of record NC_136067.1, read on the forward strand.
AAAAAGGGGGGGGGGATCACACTGCACATATAAAGCATTAAAAAAACGATATATATATATTTTTTTTTCTTAAACACAGTTAATCACATATAATAGATGGACAGGGATAGGATAGACAGGGCGCTGAAAGACGGGGAGCTCCATAGAGGCGAGATAACACCTAAGTTGGGGAGGGAAGGGGAAAAAGGAATAAAAAGTCCTCATTTAACCACAGAAACACAATACACACTGACTCAGATGTTGCATTTATCCCGGAGGGTTGCTGGCTGGTAATATTTGGTAATATTTGGTTATGGCTGTAAACCTGCATACTAGTAGTAAAATCATTTCCTGGAACCTTAACGGAATAGGAAGTTTTAAGAAACAGCAGAGGGTTCGCGATGTTTTACAGAACTTAGAGGCTAGTATATATTTGCTGCAGGAGACTCATCTTGAGGCAGAAGTGTGTAAGAGGGTTTTTGAGAAAAAACATTGGGTACAGGTTGTGTTATGCTCTAGGCAGAAGGGAATCTCTAGGGGAGTAGCAATAATTATCAGGGCCAACAAGGGAATTAGTGTACAGAGCTGGGACACTGACCAGTCAGGGAGATGGTTGGTGGCGGTCCTTCTGATTGCTGGTTCACCTTATACATTTGCCGTTTTTTACGGCCCAAATGAAGATAACGAAACTTTTCTTCAAAACCTTGAGAAGATTCTAATCTTGAGCACAACACCTGTCATTCTTGGGGGCGATTTTAATCTTGTTTTAGATTGTCAGCTAGATCGTACCTCCAGAGCAAAATATGTCTAGCCTAAGAGGTCTTTTTCAGTTCTTAAGAATATAATAAAAGATTTCAACTTGATGGATGCCTGGAGAGCCAAGAATGGTGACTTAAGAGAGTACTCTTTCTATAGTAAAAAATACAAGCAATTCTCAAGAATAGACCTGTTCCTGGTAGGCCATATCTTTAAATCTGTTTTGACCTCAGTTTCCAATACCCCAGTGGGTCTTTCAGACCACTCGGTTGTAGAACTAACTATTAATTTCAAGAATTTTGTTTATGAACGTAGATGGACCTTAGATAGAACCATCCTATTGGAAGATAGCATTGGAGTTAAAATTAAGAGCAGTATAGTGGAGTTCTTCCTATTTAATGCGGGTTCGACTACAGAACAAACTGTCTGGGAGTCATTCAAGGCTTTTCTCAGAGGCTTTTTGGGATACCAGATGAAACAAAAAAGAAAAGAGATAAAAGAAAGAGAAGCTAAAGATCTGGACTCTATTAAGAAGAAAGAACAGGAACTACAGTAGGCAGCTTTAGGGGAAAGAGAGAAGATCCCAGAACTCGAAAAGGAACTTCTAGAGTTACAATTGAGTTTTAAAGCCAAAGCTGATAAGTTGATTTATGATAGATGGGAGGCCAGCAAACTTAAAAACTTTGAATATGGGGAGAAGTGTGGTGCACTCCTATCATGGAAAGCCAGATCAGACAGGACTAGGAACAACATCAATACCTTGTCCCAACGGAACTCGGGAAAACAGCTGACTAATGATGAAGAGATCAGGGCTGAAGCCAGGGGTTTCATGGAAGAGTTATATCAGGAAAATATAAGGACTGGAACAGAAGAATTGGAGAAGTGGTGAAGCCAGAGGGTACTATCTCAATTGAGCGAGGCAGATAAAAAGACTCTATCGGGTGAGATTACTGAAGGGGAAATCAGGGTCCAGTTAAAGAAGATGAGTAGGAGTAAGGCCCCAGGCCCAGATGGTCTACCAACGGAGGTCTACAAGGATAATGTAGAAGAGATTCTTCCCCACTTGCTGTCTCTTTTTAACAACATATATCAGCTAGAAGGGGGTATTCCACCCTCATGGTTAGTGGCTACTATTACTTTAATAGCTAAACCTAACAAGGATCCCATGAAAATAGAGTCTTATAGACCTATCTCTCTTCTGAATTCTGACCTTAAAATATTCTCTGGAATTTTGGCCGGGAGATTAGCTACAGTTATTAAAACCATTATCCACCCGGATCAGAGGGGCTTTGTGCCAGGTCGACAATTAAATGAGTTGACATTTCAGGTCATCGGAGCAATAGATTTTGCAGAAGAAAAGGGACTGCCGTTGGCCATCGTGGCAACTGATGCCGCGAAGGCATTTGATCAGGTCAATTGGTTCGTCCTTTGGGACACTTTGACCAGGTTTGGCTTTCCATCATCCTTTATTCAGGCTGTTAAAACATTGTACGGGAACCCACGGGCGAAAGTGCTGATCAATGGTTGCCTGATGGATTGGTTCATGATATCAAGAGGGATGAGACAGGGTTGTCCCCTGTCTCCTCTCCTTTTCGATCTGTACATCGAGCCCTTTGTCTCATTGTTGAGATCGGATCCAACAATCATTCCTTTTAAAATGGGTGGGCTGGAGCTGAAGACCGCATTATATGCTGATGACTTACTGCTTTATACCATCAATCCACTAGAGGCTATTCCAAAGTTATTTCAATTAGCGGAGGAATATGGAGCAATCTCAGGATATAGCATTAATAAGAGCAAAACAGATATAATGAGCTGGAATAGTCCTGTCCCTATACCAGGAGTGAAAACCAAGATCAGGTACCTGGGTATTTACCTTACGCAAAAGATTATTGATGTCCCCAGAACAAGCTGGCAAATAGTGGTTAAAGAAATAACGAAACTTTTACTTAGATGGGCCGGTCTACCTCTTAGTATATATGGTAGAGTCAACTTAATCAAAATGGTAGTTCTGCCTAAAGTAACTTTCCTATTTAACAGCATCCCACTGACCTTCCATAATAAGGATATCTCCAGCCTGCAGGGCAAGATAGGCTCATTTATTTGGGCTACTAAGTCACCAAGAATTGCTTGGAGGAAGCTGAGAAGGGGGTTGAAAATAGGTGGCCTGGCCCTCCCCGATTTACTTTTTTACTGCTATGCGTTCCAGTTAAAAAACTTTCAGACTCCTGGCTAACAAGCTGGACTCATCCTCACATGGCCGTCTGTTCCAGGCGATGTTATCCAACCTACCCCAGGGCTTTGAATCTTTTTTGTTTAAATTCGGTGCCCAGAAGTGCTATAAGAAAGTCCGCTTAAAAATCTTACTTACAGCTCTTAAGTTGTGGCAAGCAGTCTGTAAAATCTGGAAAATCCCTTATTACAACTCCCTAGCACCAATTTGGGACTCCCCCGGAACACCTGAATGTTTATCTGACTGCCTTTCATCCCCTTTGAGGGATGCAGGCTTTGTAAGATGGGGTGACCTGCACGACAACTTAGGTCTCCTAGACTGGACATCCTTATCTAATATGACAGGAAGATCTCTTACAAGGTTTAAATACTATCAATTATCATCCTGGTGGGGAAGTCAAAATTGGAAGCTAGAAGAAGAAGGAAGTGAATTTCTAGAATTAGCCAGCAGACAGGAAGGTTGGAAGGGGGAGGTCTCTTCTTGGTATATCTTACTAACAGGGGCAAAAGATGGGCAGGAGGAAGAAATCTCGAACTCTGGGGTGATTTACTGGCAGACAGCACGGAAAAGAAGCTGGAGGTTTGGATAGATTCATTTATAATATCCCAAAAAACAATAAAACCTGCCAATCTTAGAAGGAACCATCTTTACACAGCACACAGGGTTTACTGGACTCCTTCAAAATTGACAAAAATATCTGGAGAATCATATTTCTGTCCTAGATGTAAGCTTTTAGCTGCAGATGATTTACACATTTTTGTAGATTGCCCAGAAATTACAAACTATTGGCAACAGGTTTGCAGTTTTTTAGAGGAGGTACTGTCAAGACCAGTTACTTGTAGTCCAAGATTGATTTTTTTTGGTTTACCACATGACTATGATATCAGAGACAGTATCTTTCAGTTTATATTTTATGTTATTGTCATCGCAAGGAGAGAGGTGTGCAGAGAATGGAAATCTCCGACCCCCCCAAGGTTTGCAGACTGCCTAAGAAATATCATGGCCATAAGTAAATTAGATCTGTTGTGTAGTGGAGAGGGTGCGGCAAAGATTTGGGCTCTTTTGATAAAATGGTCGGACAGATAGATGATGAAAAGTCCAATGATTATGCCAGGGGTTTGTGGTCTGGTCCTCCCTGGGGCAAGGTTTACCGATTTCGAACAAGGGAGTTGGACTAGTAGACAGCCTACCTCTGGGTGATCCTTAACCGCTAAGCATAAAATCCCAGGGCACATAGTAACGATTTGTGCTGGCGGATTTGAGAGACCCCATCTAGAGTCATACCATCTGGTGGCATATATGAGGACAAATAGAAAAAAAAAAGATAAACCATTAGGGTCTATTTACCTGGACCACTGCGGTCCCTTACAAAGGGATGGTAACTACAAATACCTCATGGTCGCAGTGGATTTGTGTTCAAGGTTCCTTTGGATGTGGCCTCAGTGCTCGGCTGATGCTTGAACTGTTATAAAAGATTTGCGAGACTTTATCGGCACATACGCAATTGGTGCACTAAATTCTGACCAGGGCCCTGCGTTTAGCTCTCGAGCTTTAAAAGAAGCCATGACCAGTTTGGGTGTTGATTGCGGTACTTTTGTCCATTCCATCCTGGGGGAAATTCTGTTGTGGAAAGCAAAAAACAGGACATAAAGCAATCTATAACAGCTACGGTATAGGGTTTGGGTGACAGGTGGGTTAAACATCTAATAGGTGTCCAACATAGTCCTAACAACTTGCCAAGAAGTTCTCTCGGGTGTATCACTCCATATGAGGTCCAATTTGGGACAAGGATGTTCGTCCTGGACCTTGATTGTCACACATCAGTGGTGGAAATGAAGACATTTGATATCAAAGAACGTTTGGCTGTTTTACAGGACTTAAATGAAATTAGAACGAAACAAAACAATGTGTTCCTGAAGCCAACCACCACTGTGGAAAACCAACCATCCCAGCAAGGCCAGTCTGGATCCCAAAGCTTGGTGATCTAGTCAGAGAAAAGATCTCGGACAAGAAGGACTTTGGGCCTTCTTACAAACAACCAGTACCTGTCCTAGCAATCCACGGAACAAGAACAGTGATACTGCCTCCCCTTGCTGGAAAAAAGGAGAACAGGTTCATGTGCATCGACCTGATCAAACCTCACTATGTGGCCGATACTAAACAGTAGGCCAAGTGGACTACGACAATGTAGCAGACACACTCTTCTAGCTATAATCCAAGAGGTTCCAACTGAGAGACTCATCACCTTTGAAGAATCTACAGTAAGAAAAGAAGGACTATGCAACAAAACAATGGAACTCGTTCCTCTTGAGATTCAAATAACAGTTCGTCCTGAAGCACCTGTCTACAATGAAGTAACAAGTCATTAAGTGGTTCCAGTGATTTAAAAAAATCCGGATGCAATTCCAACCATTGACAGAACTCCCTCTGGCTATTTCATTAACTTTTATATGTTTTCTGAGTATCCCAGCGTACCTGAAACAACGCCAGCAAAATGAACTTTTAAAGAACAAGCAACAGACTTTTTTCATCACCTGGAAAAAACGTATCTGGTTTCACCATGAATTATGGATTGTGTTGGGAATATTTTTTCTTCTACCTTGGTTAACTCTAGTAATAATTCTGGGTATGCTGATAAATGGAAGATATGTAAGAATGGACACAGCAAGTCAGAAAGTCAACTTAGTCCACAAACCACACAAATCATCCCATTGTGAACAAATAGACTTGTCAGCAGTAAACATCACAGCCATTCCTATACCTGATGGTATAGCTTGGGACAAAACAGAATATGACATGTTTGGCCCATCGGAGCTGTTGAAGATTCCACACTTATTTAGGATTTCATTAAGTGAGTACCTTTTCTGATGATTGGGACTTTGAGACTGTTAATAATATGATGTTTGATATAGAAATGTCAGCAGTATTCACAAATCATGAATATTTAGAAGGTTCATCAGACTATGAACAAATGTAATGTTATAACGATTATGGTCATCATTTCTTGCACAAATCAACAATGCCTAGAAATGTATATATGTATAACCAATGGGAACATTGTCCTATGCCTCCTAAGGGTAGCTCAAAAACTTTTGCGAATAAGCTTCCATACTTTTCAGGGTTCAATGTATCAAATGCAGAAACATTTTTCTTTAGAAATGTAAACAGAACAGGAATGAAAATTATGTTGACCAATACAAAACAGATTTAATCTGCAGCCTTTTATGCCCAACTGTCTAGACAGGGTTTTGACTTTTGGAACGACAACATTGAGACAAAAACGGTCTGGGGCTCAAAAGATTGTCAAGTGCAGGGGGTAGAAGCTTTGTTTAGCGCATGTATAATCCCTTAGCAAAATATCATTTTGAATGACACCGTCCAACAAACGTCTTTCCTTTCGTTAGCCAAGATCAAGGACTTAAACACACGACCATACCAATGCCTGCGAGTAATGGCTCTACAAGCGGGGAGGTCAACGTACATAATATTTTTTTGCATCACAACAGATCAGATCCAGATTGGAACAAATGGTTGCTCTGGCCCATAGACACAAATAACTGTCAAGATCGATTCCTGAACAAAACTCAAGGTTTCAAAGATATGTTCAAAGAGCGCATCCTGGGGTAATAACAACATACAGTGTAGGGAAGCTATGACTTGATTGGCTACAGAAAACTACACTACAGGATATAAAGCAGCACTTATCTTTACCTAAAATGGCGCAGACCGTAGGGAATTCTTGCAAGGACCAAGAAAACCACGTGAAAAACTTTTCATATATGCCGATATATATGCTTCATATAATGAAATATGGACAGTTACGCAAGCAGAGACTGCAGAACGAATATGAGAAATTGATTGTATGTCTCTCTGTAGTTGACAATGGGTTAACGACTCTGTCGTCCAGGATATATTCATTGGACAGCATTGTACCTTCTGCCAAAGACATCATGGAACAAGACTTGATCATGTTGCAAAATGGTCAATCTCAACTACGTTCTACCATGCTACTGGGTTGGACGCTTCAAAACTTGCATTCAGGCTATGTGCCTCGGCGTTTAATCAACACTACATCACTGTTTTCAGATTTCAATCTCACTGATAAACAGATCAAACTGGCACAAAGGGGAGCAGAATATACTAACCCTGGGCGGAGAACTACGCTCCGTTCGCGGAGTTTGCGAATTTTCGGCAACTTTGCAGCGAGCGCGAAGTTGTCGACTACTTCGCAATCTACAGCGTAGCGTAGTAGTTTTTCTTCCTCGCACGCTCAATAGCATTCTCGCGTGCGCGGTAATGACTTACCGTGGTTCTGCGTTCGCTTTCCGCTTTTCTCTCCTGGTCGCGTTCGCTACGATGTTTGGATTACGGCCGCACAATCCCATGCGACTGTGAGAACGCGATAACGTGCGAACAGGTCATTAGGACGCGCGATCTTCCTTGCAGCGCCATGTTGGTAAATCGCATTTCTGAACACACAGAAACTGCAATTTGGCAGAGAATATCTCTCGAGCATGTTAAAATCTTCTCAAAAATGTTCATTTTGCTCAGAAAAACACCTCAGATTGTGATTTGGCTGCATTGTTTTAGGCTAGGAGTCCTCTTTTTGTTCCTACTCTTTTTTTCAAGAGAAAGGAAGTGCCCCTGAGTCTCCAACTTCCTGTTCCTGTCCACCAGGCTCCTCTCAGTGCTTTGTCCATGTGTTGTTCACTTTCATTTGGGTTTGGAGCTGGAAGGATCACTCTTTGTGTATGTCTGCTGCATCATAGCATTTAATTGGATTTATTGAGGAATTTTGGATTTTAACTTTTCTTTTACAAGTAAGTTTGAGAATTGAGAATTGGTGTACTGTAAATGTTTGTTTGGTTTGATTTTTTTTAACTACAGTTTTCTGTGCTTCTCAATCTTTCTTAAAAATTATTATTGAAGGGAGGCCTGTACTTTCATGAGGGGCCAAGTTGTATGTCTTTGAAATTTCATCCAGTAGGCCTAGAGGTACCCATGGGTCCAACCATGTTTCTGTGGTGTCTGTAAAACATCATGGATGGCATTGGATTTAATTGCATACTCTGTTGTAGTGGAATTTAATTTTTGTAAGTATAATTAGGTAACCCTAGTAGTTCATGTAGTTAGTGTAGGCCTCATTGAGTTAATTTACTTTCTGTGGGTGGCTTGGCCAGTTGGTGGCGGCCATTTTGTGTTTGTAGCCACTGTGTTTTTGCCATAGGCCTCCAAACTTGTGGCCTACTCTGCCAGTAGGCCCAAGGGTTGAGTTTATTTAAATTGTATGTACTTTCTTGTTGGTGGGCTGACCATGGGGCTGGTGCCCCATTCCATTTGGTGAAGCCATGCATTTTGCTTTTCCCATAGGCCTGCATTGTCTGTCTGTTTTTATTCCTTTCTTATTTTTTATATTCCTTTTCTTTTTTTTATTGTGACCGCCTGTCCATGTCGTGGTGGCCATTTTCTGGTACTAGTGGCCTCTGTGTTTTTGCCATAGGACTAGAGTCATCATCATGGGTGCATGAAAGTTGTTCAACTGTTATTGTGGTGTTTAAGTAGTAAGTGTAACATCATGTAGGTCATGGATGGCTTTGGATTGATTAGCAAAATGTGTTTTTGGTGTTGAATTGCAGGTTATTATTATTATTAAAAATATTTATAACGCGCACTATCACCATCGGTTTCTTGGCGCTCATTGACAGGTAGCGTGGACCAGAGGCAGAAGGGTTAGTCAAATGCGGCTTGGAAGAGCAGGGTTTTTAAAAGTCGTACTTAGGACAAAGACGGAGAGAGGGTGGAAGGGAGTTCCAAGTGGTGGGGGCCAGGACGGAGAAGCTCAGGCCACCGTGCTTTTTCCTTTTGAATCTAGGGACCTCGAGAAAATTTAATGAGGCTGAGCGAAGAGCTCTAATAGGGATATGACGGGACAAGGCCGCCGTAATGAAAGTGGGGGCTGCGCCCGACAGGGCCTTGAAGGTAGTGCAGGCCAATTTAAACGTGCAGCGTTTAGAAACAGGAAGCCAGTGCAGACTACGGAGGGGGGGGTGACATGCTGATGTTTGGGCTGGTGGAAAATCAGGCGGGCAGCCTGATTCTGCACCAGCTGCAGACGTTGGAGATGACATGCAGGAATACCTGCATATAGAATGTTCGCATAATCGAGCCTGGAGGTGATGAGCGCAATAACCACTTGGGTCAGGGCTTCTTTACTAAGATACCTGCTGATCTTACGGATCCGCCTGAGGTGGAAAAAACAGGCAGAGGTGACTGCGTTGATATGCGGTCTCATTGATAGGTCTTCAGAAATGATCACCCCCAGGCTTTTGACTGAACTCACGGGGGAGGGTGCAAGCCCCAAGGATGTTGGCCAAAAGGTAGAATTCCAAGGGTGATTGGGGCCTCCTACCAAGACGAGCTCAGTTTTGGTAGGGTTCAGCTTTAAATGGCTGTGGTGCATCCACTCCGCAATGGTCAGCATGATGGTCTGGAAATTGGTCCGGGAGGAAGGGAGGGAATCTATGGGAAAGATTAACTGAAGGTCGTCCGCGTAATTAAAAATTGTGACAGGGGAGTTGCGGAGGGAAGCTAAAAGTGGTTGGAGGTACAAATTAAAAAGGAGAGGAGACAGTGCTGAGCCCTGTGGAACACCGCAGGGAAGGGAAGTGTAAGGGGCGGAAAAAGTGGAAAGGTGAACGGACTGCGAACGCTGATAGAGGAAGGATCTGAGCCAGTCAAGGGCCACTCCCTGAATGCCGGCGTTTTGGACACGGTCGATCAAGATGGTATGATCGACCGTGTCGAATGCCGCCGAGAGATCTAATAGGACAAGGGCTTGAGGAGTGTTTTTGTCTGCACCTTTCCTAAGGGTGTCCATGACAGCTACTATGACCGCCTCGGTGGAGTGGAGGGGTCTGAATCCCGCTTGTTGGGGGTCTAAGAAGGATGATTTCTCTATAAAAGAGCTCAGACAGCGGGTGATGTAGGTCTCCAAGATCTTTCCTAGGTAGGGTAAAAGGGAGATGGGTCTGTAGTTACTGAGTATTGTAGGGTCTGCATTGGGTTTCTTTAATATAGGTAGAACTGCAGCTTGCTTGAAAGAAGATGGGACCTCCCCGATAGCAAGGGAGTTGTTAAGTAGTGCTAAAGGGGGGCCAGGGCAAGCAAGAAAGGCTTCTTTCAGAACCTGCGGAGGGCAGCAGTCATTGGGGGATCCCGAACTAACTTTATGAAGGAGAGTGGTGAACTCTTCTAGAGATATAGGTGGGAACTCTGTCAGGGTAGTAGTATTAGTAGGGGGAAGAAGAGGAGAATTGGGAGATGCCGGGGAAAGAATATTATTTTTTATTGTAGTTATTTTTTCTGTAAAGTAAGAGTTAAGTGAGTCACAGAGGGTTTGGGTCGCCTGGGGTTGAGGGGTGACTCTATCTAGCAGGGAGAGCTCATTTACAATTGAAAAAATATCTTTAGTTTTGTTATTAGAGTTCAGAATTTTTTGTGAAAAATATGCCGTCTTGGCTGCCAAGATTGAGCGTTTATAAGATTTCAAGGTCTCGATGTAGGCAAGTTTAAGCTGAGGGTCATAGCGGCGGCGCCAGCGGCGTTCAGTTTGCCGCAGTGCCAGTTTTTCCGCTTTAAGTTGGTCAGTAAACCAAGGTTTTGGGTGTGTGTTGAATAATATGGCTTTTTCTGTGCACTAGGTAACCCTAGAATTCAGCTTGCGTAGTTTTGGTAACTTTGCACAGTGCGACAACGCGACCTTACAGTTTTTGTCTTCTTCGCACGCTCAATGTGCGTGCTCGGACACACGATAACGAAGTTTTGTACAGTTCGCGCTACCAAACACGCCGAATTTGTCTCGAGTTGCATAAAACCTTCCCGAAAATGTTGATGCTGTGCATTTTGCTAAAGAAACTCCTCAGGTTGTCATTTGCTTGTAGTTTTTGGAGCATGGACCACTTACTGTTTCTCTCCTCTTTGTACTTTGTTGTTTGAGGGTGGCCTGACCATGTGGGCGGCGGGACGGCCATTTTGTGAAGCCAAGCATTGTCCTTTTGCCATAAGCATGTATTGTCTGTCTTCTCTTTCTTTTCATGTTGTTGGGGGTGGCCAGGCCATGTGGGGGCGGCCATTTTTTGTGACCTTCCATCGTGCTTTAGTTTTATTGTCGCAGGCCTACAAACTTGTGTGAGTTCTTCTGCCAGTAGGCCTAGATTCCCAGAGGTAGTCAGCTGGGATGCTTAATGTAGCGGTTTCCATTTTGTCTGTTGAATTTACCATCATTTAGGGCATCGGTGGCAACGCATTGAATTTTCAAATGTGGTGTTTGGGGTGTAGTTAACTGTTGGGTGTGTGTAAAAAACTGTAAATGCCTTTGTTGTTTGTGTTGTTGTGTAACTTTCAAACCTTTTAGCCATGGGGATTTTCTTTTTTGCATTAACCTGTGATGTTTAACAGTCATCCTCCTTTTTCTGGCCGTATAGGGATATAGGCCTGCTTGAGTTTATTGTTTTCTGGCCTTTACCCATGTACCTGTGATGAGAGTGCCCATGTGGCTGGGAGCTGTGGTGGTAGTAGTAGTGTGCTGTTTTGTTTTTGACAAATTGGCCTGTGTCTTGCCATTGTTCCTGTTGGCTTACTACTGTTTACATACCCATTTCTATCTGCTGCAGGTCACTGATGCTGCATCCATTCGAAATGATGCACAAATTAAGGATAAATAAGTTCCACTTCCACTACATTTGCATTTTAGTTCTTTGCTATTCTTACTCTTACTGAGTGTACTAATACTTCTAGTAGTAATTAAAATTAAAGCTAAAAAAAATCCACATTCAACTGATGTAATTCTGCCTTCTTTGCTTGTGGGTGCACAAAAGACTGAAGAGGAGGTATCTGTCATCATTCATCGCCTGTTCTACTGCCAGACGGACGTCCTTCTGTACTACGTCACGTGTGGTGTGACTCACCTGACCAGACATCATTCTCAGCAACTTGTGCAACTGAGTGCTGCTGCTGACATCTGAATAAGATGGGCCCAAAGAAAGCAGGTACCAGGTCCTCCAAGACCCAGAAAGTTGCTGAGAAGAAGAAGGAAGAACAGAAGAAGGAAGTCACACTGAAGTCTGGTGTTAACCCAAAAACCGTTTTTGGGGAAAAAACGTACGCCTGCAGCAGCAGTGACCGGGGTCCAAGCTGGGGCCAGCACCTCCGCATCAGTGGGCCCAAGCCACCAACCCAGGCCCAAGCAGATGAGTGGAGAAGAGGTAGCCAGCCTGATGGTGGAAAACAGTGATACTGAGCCTGACCTGAACTTATCGCTATCTCAAAGTAGTACACATTCCACGCAAGAGAGAACACAGCAGAAAAGTGGTGAACAACAACCACCACCCGCAATAGTAGATGTTCAACCTGAGCCACCGCCCGCAATAGTAGTTGTTCAACAACCACCGCCTGCAATAGTAGATGCTCAACGAAAAGAACAACCACAACCACCGCCTGCAATAGTTGTTGTTCAAGAAACACCACCCGCAATAGTAGTTTTTGTTCCTCCCGAAGTCGGGGCAGTTCAGGAAATTGAGCCTGATGCAGAGCAAGAAGAAGAGGAAGCCTCTTATGCAGGAGATCTATTGTTTTCCAAATCCCCACCAAGGAAAAGGAGGGTTAGTCCATTGAGTTCTTCGCCAAGCATCCCTTCTGATGATCTTGATCTCAATTGGGAGCCACAACAATCTGAGCATGAGAGGGAGAGACATTGCAAGAAGACCAGGCTACGGAAAAGGAAGGTTCCAGGAAGCCTTGCACTTATGGAGTGCGATGTTGAACAGCCAGATAATGATGGTGATGACGAGTCAGACCCAGTCATCACAAGCATTACTCCTGGCCCTGAAGACATGGAGACCAACATTTTAACCCTATCAAGAATGGCTGCGACTAGGATGTAGCACGCATACCACCAACACAGGCCACACCAAAACTACCTCCAGCTTCCATTTTTACATTTGCACAGAGCCGGCAGCGTCCTACATCCAGCACAAGTTCCACCTCAGCAGAAGTAGATAGTGGTACTACTGCGCAGCCACATAGTAAAATTCAACACACAACCTCCATTTCATCCGGCATTGGAAGTGGCACCTCTAGCAGGAGACAAAAGTTAAGCTCCCCAGTGTGGGACTTCTTTACAGTTAGCGCAAATGAGGAAAACATTGCTATATGCTCCATTTGTCATTCCTCTGTTAGTGGTGGTAAGCTTGGTACAAACTATGGTACCGGAGGCCAAATGACCCATATGAAAAAACACCACGCAATCAAGTGGGAGGACCACCTAGGTAGCATAAAAGCAGGAACCATTAATGTTGGTGGGAAAGCAGTAGAAGGTCCACGGGTCGAACAGGAAGAAGATGGAGACATTCTATCTGGTAGTGGTACACTAAGTACCCCTATCCCCAGCACTGCAGTGGTAGATCCCACATCCTCCGCATCAGCAACATCTCAGTGGCACCAGAGTAAGAGTAACCCTGAGACACCAAGGAGTAGGGGTGCGAAGTCTGCGACGCGAAGTACTGCATCGAGCATAACTGAAAGAAATACCAAGCAGTGTACCATTATTAGCATGTTTAGGCAGGAGGGAAGGTACGAACGCAACCACCCAATAGCACGTTTGTACAATGCTAAGCTTGCTAAAATGTTAGCACTGGACCTTCTTCCTTTTTCTTTTGTTGAAGGGGTGGGTTTCCTGGAATTTGTGACAACCCTCTTCCCAAAATGGAATGTTCCCAGCCGCTACTATTTTGCCAGAGTTGCTGTTCCAGCACTACACTACGACGTGCTGGAATTGCTTGGAAAAGCCTTGCAGCAGACTGCTGTGCATAGTATCCACCTGACAACAGACATGTGGACCAGTTGCCAAGCCACTGATTACATGTGCATCACTGCACACTGGATCTCTTTTTCAGGTGTTAGAGACAAGATATCTGCAGGCATTGACACTACTGAGATTTTTAATGATACTCGCAGACATGCTACTGTAGCCATGTTTGCTATGGAGAAATCGCATACTGCTGCAAACATTTTGGATGAGTTTAACAGCAAGGTCTTTGAATGGCTGCGACCAAGAGGCCTTAACATTGTTTTTGTTGCCACCGACAATGGCAGTAATGTAGTTAAGGCCATGGAAGATGGTCGCTATTTCAGGGTCCCGTGTTTGGCACACTGCATTAACATTGTGGTTCAAGACTTTCTGAAAAATGAAAGCAAAGTCAGCAACTTACTGACCATTTGCAGAAGAATCTGCATGCATTTCAACCATTCTTTTAAAGCCCGGAAGCAGCTACGGGTCATTCAACGTGAGTATAAAATGCCAGTCAAAGCACTCATCCAGGAGGTACTAACACGTTGGAACTCTACTTATTACATGCTTGATCGGCTGTTTGAGCAGTACACACCACTTAATGCTTATGTCATGACAATGACAAGAAGATCAGGGGATCCAACTGTTATTAAAGCCATGACAGTTGAAATGTGGCAATGGGACCTCATTAAATGCCTGACAGAGATGCTACTTCCTTTTGAGGTCTTCACACGCGCAGTCAGCAGGGAGGATTGTACTATGGGCCAAGCTATCCCATTGTTGTACATGCTAGAGCAAGAGCTGAAGGAGGTGTCTGAAACATACGAAGGTGTTGAAGGAAAACTTGAAGCATGTTATTTGGCGAAGGCCTTAGCCGGCCGCTTATCTGAGAATACAAGGATTCAAAATAAGATTGTGTCACATCAACATTACATTACTGCCACAATTTTGGATCCACGGTACAAATTATTTGTGAACAGTAATGCAGTAATTCCTTTTTCAGACGGGGATGTTTACCAAGTACAAAACTGTAATAGCCGAGGAAGCCACTGATTTAGAAAACGAACGGCTCTCAATTAGAGGCCTGCAAGTGCCAGCCCAGGACAGTGCAAGTACTACTGAGCATCCTACAGAGTCAAGTTCTTCTTCACAACATGAGAGCAGTGCGTTTGCTTCCCAGCAGTCACCAACACAACCAATAACAACAACAGCACCAACAGGATCTGATTCATCAGACACAAGCAAAAAAATAGCTGCTTGGTTTCTACAGAAAGGGATGGGTAAGTCCAATGCTGTCACAAAGCAAAAAGAGGACGAGCAAACCCGAGCACCAATGAACATTGAGCGGTTGGTCCAGGCCTATCGGGATGACACAACAGAGGTGTTCATGGAGCAAAGCCCATTGGTGTATTGGTATAGGACAAGAAGCCAATGGCCAGTGCTCAGCAGGCTGGCGATAAAGTATCCAGCTTGCCCTGTTGCAAGTGTCTCTTCTGAGCGTGTTTTCAGTGCTGTTGGTGCCAATGTAACTGTGATAAGGACCAGTCTCTCGCCCAAAAGCGTGGAGAGGTTAACCATGATCAAAATGAATCAGCACTTCATACCACAAGACTACAAAATACGTGAATCACAGCTGGAAGAGGATAACGAGTCGGAAGACATAACTAGTGGGTTACATGACCTACTTCTGTCAGAAGAACCACCAGGGTTTGAGGACGAGTTCCTCTTCCCTGACAACTAGGCTTTTAAATTGTTACATTCTCCCTTCCTTTATTTGTGTGTATCTGTCTTTCTGGTTCAAACTTCAAAACCAACACCATCTTCCTTTCTCTTTTAATTACCTATTGGAGTTGCACATCTGAGCATTTACTGTGCACTCCACTCATCAGAGTCCTGCTACATCTTCCTGACTCACCCTAAATACATTTCCATCTTGCCATACATTGGATGGAGATGGACAATGGTGCAATAATGTAGCCTCTAACAGTCCCGCCATAACAAGTGAAACGTACGTGACTATAGCCATCTTCTATTTTGTTTCCAATCTGAACTGCATCACTGTCTTAAGGCTACACCTCTGTCTGCAGGCATACACAACTCTTCAATATCAGAACTTGAGCAGGGCTCCAAAATTAAAGTAAACTCGTCATCACTTTCAGAAGGCTCTGCTGCATCTGTGATCAGTCAGCCACAAAGAAGAGAAAGACAGGTATATGAAATGAATGATGCCATACATTGCATTGGATGCTTGCTGACTCAGAGCAAAGGTGCATGAAGTAGTTTAATATAATTAACAAAGTACTTGTGTCTCAAGTGATGGTCAATATTTCCATGTTGTTTAATAATATGCATCCAATTGTACTCCTACTACTGCAGGTGCAGTCTGGACTTAATCGTAGTTACTCACTACAGACTGAGTTGCTGTTGGTGGTCTGTTGGAGAACACGTACACATGCCACACCGGATGATGATGACCACCATACCATCTTTGCACGCTGTCAGTCAGCTTGATCTGAGATGATTGATGGAATATGTTCAGGAAGTGGAATACAAGGTAAACACACAACCAATCAACAAGAACCACAGCAGACCTAGGCTACATACGTGTGCAGTGGTGGAATAGAATAGTGGTATGATTGACAGACATTGGTGCATTGATTTAATCACTTGTTTTGGAAAATGCTAGGTTGCTGTATATGCCTTTTGTCTGAAACTGTGAAAAATTTAGGTAAATGGAGTTTGGGCCACAGACTCACGGCCCGGTGTTGTGGTGTGGTACTGTAACTGTTCTGTGCTGGCTCCTATCTTGTTGTTCTTTTCGATGACTGCTGTGCAACTAGAAGAGTAGAGTTAATCAATGTATCCAAGCAGCCTCAGTATGAAAATCTTCTCGCTCACGAGTCTTGTCTTTTTTGCACTACACCGTAATTGATTTTTATGTTTTCATTTAGTTAACTTATTTTGTAATACCCCATTTCTTCTTTCATCAACACTTACAGGCCGGCCTTTCACCCAGCGCTATTATACGTGGAGCAACAACTCACACTTACCTTACCAATCCTCCTCATCATCCAGCCAGAGGCGCCCAAGAATGATATTCAGTCACAGTGTCCATGGAAGGGAGGACAAAGATGAATGACGAGATACAACTACACATTTGGCCCTGGATAATACATTAACTTTAGTATCATTTTCGTAATTTTCTTTGATTCCTTTTTCCTCTTCATTTATTGTACGCTTGTGTTTGGTAATTGATTGTTCACTTAAACTATTTCTTAATTTTCTTTGCTAGCTTTCAGCCCGCTACATCAGGTATTACGGTTTCTCAGAGGGCATACAGCCTAGGCAAAAGTCATATTCATATCATATATAAGAAATACTTCCTTTGAATTGTGTAGTAGTAGTTAAGTAAGTACCACATATTATTAACCATCAAGTTAATAATAAACCTTCATCATGCATCCATTTCGTTTTTCTTACTTGACTTTACATTTATTGGGTAGTAGTGGATCATCAATCATCGTCTTCATTGTTTTGCTTTTGTTGTCTCCATGCTTACTGTTTTTCTTTGTCAAACCTTTCCCCAAACCCCCGTTCCCATCCATTCATCAAACCCTAACCCTCTTCCCCGGGCTGTGTGGTTTTATATTGAGGTGTGATGTTACTACATTAAATCTACACCAACAATTGATCACACACTTGCTGGGGCAGATGTGGTGAAAGCAACACTAATGAAATCAAATGTCAACGAGGCAGGGCGAGGATCCTCTTCTGCTTGCCCACCCAAGCTCACTGTATGTACTAGTGTACAAGGCAATTAATTTCCCAAAGTGACCCAACGAATACATCTAAATAATTGGTGGCATTGTTTGAATTTAATTTTACAGCATTTAAGTTTACGAATTGGATTGTGTTTTACTGACTCCTTCAACACAACTACATTTATCTTCTTGTACTTGGCAGTCCCCGACCCCATTGATTTCTTTGAGTTTAGCACTAGCAGTTGCAATATTGTTTGTATTTTTTTGGGTCAGTCTTATGTACTGTATTTTTCAACTTCTCCCACATTCTGTCTCAGGCAAATGACTGTCTCTTTGTTTTTGTTTTCCAATGCTACTGCCCGTGTCTAGTCTACTACTACCATCACACAACCACGGCATATTCTCCGTTGTCTTGTGAAACCATGCAGCCCTGCTTGCAGTGCCAAACTTAATCATCATCAATCACAGGTAAGAAGAGAAGTTTGCTAGGAGGTATAAGGGAGGAGAGACTGGTAGTACAAATAGGACAAATATAACTCAGTGAGGGGTACCGCATCTATCTGTTTGCATGATGGTGTTACACATGTGGTCAATTAATAAATTATTTCAATCAAACACTGTCCACTGCCCTGCATGTAGAGTAAACCTTGTAACGTACAACAGTAACCCCACCACAAAACAACATCATATGTGTAAGTTGAAAATAAATAACATGTATTCATGTACATGAAAAAATATCCTCCTAGTCCTATCCCACCCCTATCCCCACCCTAACCCCAACCATTGTCAAAGTCCAAAGAATGTCCCACAAAAATAACCCCAACACCCAATTCCCACCCATCAACAAAAGTATTAAAAAAGGGGCAAATGAACAGGCTCCATTACAATCGGCGTGCTTTAAGGTGTCTGTCCACCAATATCTTGACACGCTCCTCTAAATGATCCTTCAGCTTTGACACCCGGAGGAGAATCTGTTGCCGAAATGCACGGCACCTACATTTGCATCCATGATGTGGGGGGGCTGCAGATGTTGTTAAATGTCGGCGGTGAGCGGCTGCCTGACCACGGCGCCGTACTCCTGCAGGTGGGGCCTGGCTGGGGCCTGGGGCATTGGTAGAGGCAGCAGCTGCTGCTGCCGCCTCTTCCTCCTCCTCCTCGGCCTCAGCCACCAGCTGGAAGTACGACTCCACAATGACCTGCAGTTTCCTTTGCTGGGCCCTGGCTGCCAACTCCTTCCTTGATGGTTTTTGGGAAGGAGTATGAGTATCTATAAAAAAAGAAACAGAATTGTAACTGAAACTCTTCCAAATTAATTCAACACATAGTGGCATAGTAGCACTACCAAGCGCAGTACATACAATTGGTGGCAACTTTTAGTATCTATCTAATCTATCCTCCTGCTTCCCCTGCCTGTAACTTTTGTTGGAGTTTTTTCTGGCATTATACTTGCCCTAGTACTATGAGTGGACTTGAGTATACAGAAAAACACCAGTCTTTTTTGTATCTCCTTTTATATTTTCAAAGTAAGACTCTGCTTCGAGTGACAGTCTCCACCTATGATGAATACAATACATTTAGGGGGAAAACTACCAATAAAAATAAATGTCTATCATTCTTTATTATCGCCTTAGCTGGTTTCACTTTTACCGACAACCACCCATGCGTCCACTCCTTCCTTGCCTTGGGTTTCATTGACACAAACTCTGCTCATGGATCTTGCTATCCACTATATCCATGCACCCATATTGTTTTGCCCACCCAGGCAGGCATCTTCTTTCACCTTCCAGTTCTACCCATCCTTCAACAACCCATGCATCGGATTCATATCAGCCACATGCATGAACCTTCCAAAGTATCCTTCTATGGTAGTCTTATTACATCTCTTTCATCCTTCCTCCTTCCACCCTTGTTCACTTCTTTCCCTTTTTGTTCAACACATCCCTCAAGGTCATCTGATCTTACTTTTAGTCTTCTCCATAACTTTCACAGCTGAGTTGGAGTCTGATAGAAGAGGCCTTGTTTACTCAACTCACGCTGGTAATGCTGAAAAGGGTGTCTTCTTCAAACATTGTATATTGTCCAGTACAATTTCAAATTAATACTTTCTTAATAAGTCTCCTAGCACAGTGAGGGAAATGTTCCCCTTCCACCTAGTAATGCAAATAAGTAATGAATATAACTTACCACCGCCCACCGCTGAAGTTTCCTCCTCCCCCACTGGTGCTACTGCAGGTGCCGCAGCCACTGTCCCCTCCTGGATGGCATTAGTAGTATTGCCGCTGGCCCCGTCGGCATTGGTCGTTGGTAGTGATTGTGCACCTATAAAAGCAAGTACACCTTTTTAGATGCCTGCACACCTCCCCCTATTTTACTAGTTGTACTTCACCAGGAAGAAAGATTGAAAAAACAGTTACGTACAACATGAAGCGTTGTAAGTGTATTTAGTCCAAATTCCTACTACTGTACAGCAGTCATTAGACAGAGTTTAGTTTTACTTTATTAGATGGTCCCTAGGGTCATCTAATCTCTACTCCTACTTTTGGAAAGTTAGCCTGAGCCATGTAACCAATTTAGAATGATCCGGGTCTACTGTTTTGCCCATGTTGTTACCTCGCAGCTTGTTGCACGGTAAGAAAGACACCTTTGAGGCCACATGAGGTTGCATACAACTAAAGAGGTTGACTTACTTACTTACTTACAGTATTGTTAATCCCTTTTGCTTATCCATAGTGTTACACTTTTTGGCATGACTGCTAAAAACTGGCATAGTTGTATTCACTGTCTAACGTGCAACATTTTTCTCATAGGCAGATGAGAAGATTGCCTTCTACGGACCAGAGATTAGCAGAGCTTTAGAAAGATGCATGTGTAACCAGTATATGTATAACGTTGAGGGGTCTCCAACAATTCCCACAGTTCTCTATCGTGCACTAGTTGTACAAAAATGTATAGTATTTAATCTTCTTTATTTTACATGGTGGAACTGGATGTTTTTCATGGAACAAGTTACAACAATACAAAGCTTGTTATTAGTGTATTAAAAAAATAAAGTTTTTGAACTTGCACATAGACTCTGTGGTATATTTTGAGTGTCTGGGGTGTTGTGGACTTAAACGAGTGAGTGAGCTAAAGGGTGTTCGTCTGTTCTGGGTTGTGTAATAAAATCATTGGGTATATCTAACTATCTTCGTGTGGGGGTCGGAGTGGGACAAATAACTATGACTGAGACACTTAGGTAGGTAGACTGTCGTTGAATTGTGGGTTCTTCTGACTGAGTTCTGTGACTAGGGTGTAAGTAAGGTCCAACCTCCCTATCACCAACATCCTATTTTTTTGTGCATAGTTCTGTATGTGCCTGTGCAGAGAATAACCACAACAGTAGTAGTAGTATAATAACCTAACAAAAATTAGTAGGCAAACACCTGGTTGCGCATTTTTGTGGTGGGAATTGACAAAGACTAGAGATTACAGAGGACAACGCAAAAGACAGGAGTGGACCCAGTGGCTACAGCTATTCTATCACAGCTTTATTCCAAAGAATACCTTAACTAAAGAGTGGCCAACAGGGCAAGCTTAGCTAAAGACAGTCTAATAGTAGTAGCATAGAGAGTCATCGGGCAGAGGCAGTTTGAAGGAAGTGAAAGTCAGGGATGGCATTAGATACCCAAAATTTGGTAAACAAATTGAAGACCAAAGAAGGTTTAGCTAACATTTAATTAGGAAGGAGGCTTAATAGGTTGGAAAAAATAAGGTGCGTTAAAAAGTTAGGGAAATATAATTGATAATATAAGCACTGAAGAACTTACTGGGGCCAGCAGCAGGATCCTCGGTAGAGGAGCGCTCCTCTGGTGGTTGTCCCGCCGACTCGGACCCCGTCTTCATGCCCCTGGGTGGTGCTGATCATGTCAGAAATAATAAAGAAAGAGAAACATTGAGTGCTGTGAAACAAATACATCATTCAAAAATCTTCTCAAACATTTTAGGAAACAACAATTGCAATCAAATTGACTTCGAAGTCTAAATGACTACTGGCTTGCAGGATTCACAGACTGTTTACTTGTAGAACACTAATCAAATGTTTCATAAACATTCTGATTGCAGAATATACTAACGAAGCCAGTACCACCTGACCTACACCACCTATTCCAGAATCCAAGTGGGCCAATTGTTCAGTAAGTTGGCATTTGCATTTTATTTTTGATCGCAAACATGCATAGATGAGATGGAGGACACATGCATGAATTTGTGCATACACGAAATTGTTGGTTGCTTGCGTCATATGAACTGCTACTGACTGACGTGACAATGCTATTGCTGCTAAGCCTACCACTCAGTAAACAAACATCAAATCGGTTCTATGGAGGGGTGGGATAAATAAGAACTAACTAAGCATTCAGTGACAGAGGAGGCGCCGCGTCATGCGGACCGTTAAAAAAATATGAACTAATACTATCCATCCACCACTATTTCACTAAAGGACAATGTAAGGACTAGGCTCTAGCAATAGCATTAGCTAACTTCAGTTCTCTAAAGTAAACTCTAACATCAATAATCACCAGCCCAAGCTAGCACACAGTTACAAACCAGTAAGAGAAGTGGTGAGCAGCACCTGTGTCATACGGTAACAGAAGATTTTGAGACAGAATTGATCTGCAATGTAACTAAGCGCACCAGTAATCGTGTTACTTATTCGTCCAAGAATTATACACAATACTTATACTACTATATATATATCCTCACAAATGCCCCATGCATTAGAGAAGCACACACGATGTCCTGCCCTCCAGCCTATTCAATGCAGCCAGTTTTTCAAGTGCGCGTTTGATTCACAACTTGCCTACGCGTTTCAGGGCCAGAGCCCCTTCTTCCTGGGCGGTAAGTCACCACACCTGAGACCTGCACATGGTTGTTTCGATCTTTATTAAACATGCATTCACTTCCTGGGTGTGTCAGTTTGGCAGCCATAGCATTCTGGGGCATGCAGTTCTATGTGCAGGTAGTTTATCTTGATTTGAGAAAGTTCAAGTGTGTACTTGCGATTAAAGTCCATTTAAAAGCTCTGAGTGAGCTACGTACTTGAAGCGCCAGCTCACGTGCATATTGGAACATCGTGCCGATTCCAATTCTGAAGGTTTGGTCCTTGCGGCTTCATACAGCTGAGGTGACGTTCAGTCTCAGCTGGTGACGGTGCCTTCTCCCACGGCCGGGCCGCCGCGCAGTAATTTGCTCACAAATGCCCCATGCATTAGAGAAGCACACACGATGTCCTGCCCTCCAGCCTATTCAATGCAGCCAGTTTTTCAAGTGCGCGTTTGATTCACAACTTGCCTACGCGTTTCAGGGCCAGAGCCCCTTCTTCCTGGGCGGTAAATCACCACACCTGAGACCTGCACATGGTTGTTTCGATCTTTATTAAACATGCATTCACTTCCTGGGTGTGTCAGTTTGGCACCCATAGCATTCTGGGGCATGCAGTTCTATGTGCAGGTAGTTTATAGGATAGGCTGGAGGGCAGGACATCGTGTGTGCTTCTCTAATGCATGGGGCATTTGTGAGGAAATTACTGCGCGGCGGCCCGGCCGTGGGTGAAGGCACCGTCACCAGCTGAGACTGAACGTCACCTCAGCTGTATGAAGCCGCAAGGACTGAACCTTCAGAACTGGAATCGGCACGATGTTCCAATATGCACGTGAGCTGGCGCTTCAAGTACGTAGCTCACTCAGAGCTTTTAAATAGACTTTAATCGCAAGTACACACTTGAACTTTCTCAAATCAAGATAAACTACCTGCACATAGAACTGCATGCCCCAGAATGCTATGGGTGCCAAACTGACACACCCAGGAAGTGAATGCATGTTTAATAAAGATCGAAACAACCATGTGCAGGTCTTTATGCGCGACCCGGAGGAAATAAGGGACGCGAGCGGGCGGGACAATTGAAAAAACCAAGATGGCTGCGCCCATAGCCCACCGCATGGGTAAGGTCGCTCGCTACAATCCCCCGAGCATGCAGACAGCGCCCCGAACACGCACAACGCGCTCCCGAGCAAGAAAAACGGCTCGCGAACGGGTGCAGCAAGCTACTACGCACGCTCACAAAGCTACGCGAAGCTCGCGTAGTGCGAGAACGTCTTTGCGTAGCTTCGCGTAGCGCGACTACGCGTACTACGCCCAGGGTTAGAATATACTGTGCCGAGCATTAAAAAACTGGAAAGATTAGCATTCACAGTAGCAGAAAATCCAGCTACAGAATGGATAATACCTGGAACAATCACTCTGCGAGTTTCAATTTTCCATTTTCAGTATTGCCTAAAACACATACCATCAGGCAAATATGAAAGGTTGGGTAAAGAATACATCAAGACATCCTCGGATTTACCATACACACACATATGTTGAAGTGGGGGGACGTGAAGTGTTTCTTAGCAGTTCAAACTGTGAAAACGCACTAAGCAGTTCTCTCCTTTGTCAGGGTATTAATTTACACGGGGCCTGCGATGGTTCCTCGAACAACTTATCCTGTCACCTGCAAGGTTCACCAGCTGCAGTGCTATTGCAATTTTTTGACAACTTTCAAATGGAAGTTACCTCATGTTGAATGATCACAGCTGCTGTTGCATGTTGCCAGGTAATCCATATCTAGTAACTGTGTCCTCCAGGGTCACTTGCTGTATGCAAGTATTGTTTCCACAAACCAAGACAGCCAGGGATTTACCTTTTTGGCCTTCACTGAACATCTCTTCTATACAAATTGATACTCTAAGCAGAATGAAAGCCATTCTTTTGCAAAAACGGTGCCACTGACCTCGGCCAAAGAAACCTATGATCTACAAGACGCAAGGACTTCTGCCGAGATACATGCCCTTTTGAATAAAAACTGCCCTGTACATTTCTCAGAAATGTTGGAACGTATCCTAAACATGTCTGATACGCGGGATTGTCCATCTATTTAAGAACGTATGTTCAGGACTGTGAGCACCTTTTCAAGCAGTCCTCGGAATATTTTCCAACTTCGTGCACTCTGTGTTTGATGGATTGCCCCTACTTTTTGCACTCATTGCAGGGATACAATGTTTGCGCCTACTGCTATGATATGGCAAGCCACTTCACCAGTGACACCCAGTTCTCCATGGAGACAAATCTACTGGCGATGAAGTGTCGTGAGCGCATCGTTTAAATTCTGGGTTTATCTCATCTACGAGAATTAAATACCACTTGGTTTCTGTCATTCAGACCAATCTGGCAAGATTGCATCTTACCTGTTCTACGCTGCCTGCTATGTGGAGAAGAATGCGTACTAGACATCTGTCTAACACTCCCATCAGTCATGCCAACGGATGTTGATACTTTGCTGGACCCCGTAATGGCCCATGCTCTCTGTTGTCCAGGGCAGCTACCAATTCTGATGACAGCATTTATTGAGATCTCACAGATGCAAAATGCTGATGCTGAGGTATGAGAGGAAACAACAGGCACGCAGGTAACATCCGTTATGAACATTGCTGATGTGACCAATGCTGAAGGCGATGCATCACATCTATGTGCGGTTAATCTTCTACACGAGGTAATCCAACTTTCGCCTACAATGAGAGACGATTTTTTGTCTACAGATATTGAAGATTTCATGTTTTCTCCAATCCCTAACACTGACTTTTGATTTTGGCACACAGTGTTCTGAGAGACTTTGAATTTGACCTTCATTTTTTTTTTTAAAACAAATAACTTTTCCTATGATTAATTTTTTTTCTCCAAATTTGTAATTTTCATTTTTTGGCACGATCTGACCTTATTGGAGGTGTGAACTCGAGGTCTGAGTAGGGATAGTTCTTGACATAGGAGAAACGTTTAAGGTTTTTTTTAAATTTTTGTACCTTTTGTTGTGTGAAGTTTCTTTATACTAATTGATCTCTTTGTTGAGTATGTCAAGTCTTTTTTTATAGCCTGTGATGGTTGTTTTTATATGGCCTTCCATAAGTTGGATTTCGACCAGCATTGTCTCAGAGAGTCGTAGAGCTGTCTTTATGATCAGTACAATCCAATTGCGCGTGCAATGCCACGCAATCTGAGCCCAGTCTTTTCTAAAAACAGGATCTTCCAAGAAAATGTGTGGTGCATTTGTAACCAAAAGAGCCTTTGGTGCCATGTTGTTGCTCAGATATTCCTCTGATTTGACCTCTTAGGAAAAACTTGCCCTATGGCCAGTATCTTAGGCTACGTCGTACTTGTAGTAAGACCACAGACTACCGCAGCCAAGCGACAGACCTCACAAAAAAGCTTTCAGACAGAGGCTACCCTGAAAGAATCCTCAATAAATCCCAGAAAAGAGCACACAATCAACCAAGAGAGGCCCTCTTGGAAGACATAATACAGAACAATGAGAAAATACCATTGACATGTGTAACCACATACAGCACAGAATCAAATCAAGTGACAAAATTCATTGACAAACATTGGTCCATCCTTAATTCAGGCAACTTTCATTGGGAAAAAACACTGTTCTTCTTCAAAAAAGCAAGGAGAATGAAGGATTCCTTAGTGAGCACACGCCCAAGAGAATCCAGACAGGAGATCACACCCACTGTCCTCAATGCATGGGGCCTACCCAACATCGTAGGTCACTATCAATGTGAAAATTGTAGAGTGTGCCACTTAACGAGCAATACAAAAACACTCGCACTTGAACCCGAGAAGGTGTGGACTCAATGTGCACACACTAACTGCAACAGCACTGACGTTGTATATTTGATAAAGTGCCCATGCGACCTACAGTATGTGGGTATAACCTGCAGGAAATTCAAACAGAGAATCTGTGAACACTGTATCACAAAAAGGTGCAAAAAAACGACATCAAAACTCACTGAGCATTTTCTCCGGAACAATCACACAACCAATGATATCAGATGGACTATCATTGAACTGATAAAAACAGGAGAGAAAAATCAAACAACGCCGTTTTGAGAAGGAACAGCGGTGGATTTACAAGCTATCCACTCACAAATATGGGTTCAATGAAAATATTCAGTGGACCCCAGTCCTTCCCCACTAGGCCTGTTCCTGTATCAGTTGTTACAAGTCTTCTCTCCTTTAGTCTCCCTCTCTCGCTGTAAACCACATTGAGGCAGTAATGACTAGTAACCAGAGGGTTGTAACAACTCCCTGCATAGCAGTAACCCCCAGCTTGACCCTATGGGCACAAATTAAGTGCAGTTAACCTGACCGAAGCACTGCTCATTTTGGGACGACACCCATGCCCTCCTCTCCTTTGGTCTCCCTTGTGTTATATCATATTGAGCAGCAGTGAGCATCAACTAGTGGGTTTCACAACTCCCATTGTAGTAATAACCCCCAGCCTGGTCCTAGGGGCCTGAGTCAAGTGCAGTTATTCAGATTCTAGAACTGCTTATTGTGCACCTACGCTTTCCATTCACCACCAAACTTTGAAGTCTGTGTATTTAGCATTCTTCTTATATTCCTGGCACGGGGTCACATATTCATTACATTTCAGTGGTTAACATCCACAGATAGCCCAATGTAGGCACTTTTATTTAATTCCTACAAGTACCATAGCCACTTGCGGCTACACCCGCGCATTACGTAAGCCAGGGTACAATCTCCCGGTCCTCCAACGGGAGGTCTTACCAGGCCCCTTCCAGCGTGTTCATGTTGGTCACGTGGTCACATGACCACACCCCCGGTCATGCACCTGGAAGTGCCCTGCATTTAATCAGCGGTGGTTCTCCGCCTCGGGAAGCTGAGCCAGGTCCTTTGATTAGACCCAGCAGCCGGTGACTGGGCTCCACGCAGTAAGTACTATAACACAACGCAGGTGAGCTCCGCTCTGTCCCTCTCCCTCGCAATTTGTCTCACGAGTATAGCGATTACCTTAACTGCATATCGCGTCCATTGTTTCAGATTGTGTTACAGAGCAAGCACCTTGACCCCGGCTTCCATGAGGCATGCCACGTCTCTAGTAAGCCCTTATTTTTCGCAACTGTGATTCACAGCACCTCCATTGTGGAACTCTAAAAACCAGCATGTATGCATTTACTTTTATGCCCTCACTGATTTCAATGAGTGCGTAGACACCCACTTTTAACAAGTTATGAAAGTGGTGTTGTAATATATACTCACGGGCTGACAACATACCCCGTTTGACTGTATGATTTGCGAATTTGCCCTTCTCTGGCTTAACACCTTAGTCTGAGTGCGCAAACACCCACTTGAATGAATGGTGACGGTGGGGTGTACTTCATTACTAAGCGTTGACCATGCCACTCGAGTTATTGTGCGAAAGGCAAATAGCACCATTCTATGCCTCACACTCCGTGAGGTGCACGACGCATCTTGTGTATTTTCACTTTCTACTTTCAAATACACATGATTGGGGGCTAAAGGCAATGTATTTTGTTTTGCGTGTGATTCTTTGTTTGTCTTTTCAGATTTTTTCCTTTCTACAATTGGACGAAAGGACGCCTGACTGTGAGTAAATGGTTGGGTTGCAGTGACCAAGGGTAGGGTACACCTTAGCGAGTGTATACCTCCCGGGTCACGTTCACTGGTCCTGACGAAAACCTGGTATTATCGCCATCAGGTTGAAATATGTGGACCATTTTTTATTCACTTTTTCCCACTACGAAGATGCTGGAGGTCTATTTAACTGTGAACTTCATCTTACCAACAATTTTTAATATTGTCCAGTTGCTCCAAAATAAACGTTTTTTAAGGACTTGAATCTGGCCAATATTTGAACCACCATTGACACACACTTGCACCACGAAAAATAACCTGCTCCACTGTAATCAGGTGTTGAAGAGCACCCGGATAGCATTCGGCTATTCGGGTGGGACCCCAATGATGAAGCATGTTGCCAACTAGGTTGGTGAGTGAGGAGTCTTCTTAAGAAAGGAGAAATGTTCCTTCTTGTGCACCACTTGCAGTGTCAGGACTCACTCAAGTTGGGTTCAAGTGTAGGTTCAAGATGAAGAGATCCTTCTGTGTTCCTGAGACTCAGATAAGAAGGCCAGCAAACCAGCCCTTTGGAGTCACTCTGGTGGTCCTGCGTTCAAGTTGCAAGTCCAGTCCTTGTTTCACAGACAAAAGTGAAGAGGGGCAGAAAGGCAGGAATGTACAAGGCAGCAGGTCAGTAGTCTAGCAGAGTGGCAGGCCTTTCAGCAGTACAGGATGCCTGAGGTCCTATTTTTATACTCTGGCACCCTCCTTCTAATCAGTGGATTTAAAGTGCATAGAATTTCCTGACTCCCCTGTCCTGGCTCCGAGCTGGCTTCAGTGACAACGTGGAAGGGTTAGGTTCTTTGTGTGAAGGCAGAGCACTGCCTATTCGGTTGTTAGTGGGGCTGATCTCAGCTCCACCCCCACGATTCTGCCAGCAGAAGGCCTATACAGACACAACTAATTACTCTATTGTGCGACTGTCTAGGAAGAAGTCTCAAAGTCTAGCTGTCGGTTGCACCCAGTCATTTGACCAAAGACAGGCTGCAGGTACATAAGGGCTAAGTTTAGAACAATGCCAACTTTCTAAAAGTGGTATTTTCAAAATCGTAATGAAAAACCTGACTTTACCATTAAATAGGGTTTTTCATTACAATTCCAAAGACGAAAAACATGACAGAGCTACCTACTCCTAAATGGAAGTTACAGCTTATCAAATGTAATAAGGAATCTCCAATGTTATCCAATGGGAGTGGTGGGGCCCACATTTTAATTACACAGCAATCTGCCCTTTGGGCTACCTAGGACCTACCCTAGAGGTGATCTATATGTAATAGCATGGGAGTTTAAGACTGGGCAGTGGGGGTTTAATGCCAAGTTAACATGGCAGTTTAGAACTGCATTCAGGCTGTAGTGACAGGCCAGAGTCATGAGTTAAGGTCCTACTTTAGTGGGTGGCACACTACGTGCTTCAAGCCCACTGGTACCATTTAAATTGTGGGCCCTAGGTATAGGGTATACCACTGTACAAGAGACTTATAGGTGAGTTAAACATGCCAATTGGGTTTAGGACAATTTAACCATGTTTTATCGGAGTGAGCACAAACACTTTATCACTGGTTAGCAGTGGTAAAGTGCACAGAGACCAACAAAAATAAGATTAACAAAATGGAAAAGGGGAAGCAAAAGGTTTGGGGGAATGACCACCCAAAGGCTGACAGGTCTAACAACCGCTATTCCCATATACTTTAGCAAAGCAAAATTGAATTTGTTGAAAATGTAACTAAGACGAAAGTGGTATCAAATAACCTGGATCAATTCGAATAAATAGGTGCAGGAATAGTCTATATTAAATTGCATTGTTCTTGTATTAATAGTTTTGAGGTACTTAAATAAAAGCCAGATGCATGTATGTGCCGGGAGCAGGATTGGGCAAGGGGCTTATTATCAGTGAGCAAACCAGTGAGAGAGTGAGTCATTCAGTCAGCCAGCTAACTGGAAAGTCAGTGAGGTAACAAACTATCACTTCCATGCCTAACAAAAGAAGATTTTTTGTTTTTTAGATCCGAAATCGAGGACTGCAGTAATTTAATTATCTGCCAGTCTTTCGCCTACCGGGCGTGCCTGTTAGTCGAAAAAAACTCTGTGTGAGAAATGAGAGAAATATACAGGTATGTCCTATGTTCCCCTGCTAAGTTTCTTAACATTGATATCCAGGCAGTGGGTAAACTGTAGGTTTTATTCCAACTAGTATTTATGACCAATAATTGGTGTATTTTTAATTCCTAGTTGAGGAGTAACATCTACCTATAAGGGTGACCCAGCCATATTCTATACGTCGCTGTGTATCGACTTCAACCCAAGATAATTGTGATCCACTAAATGCAGAGTATGAAGAGGATTGCCTGAGATTAAAGCTTGGGATATACAGGTATATCATTGGATTCATTTTGTATAAAGTAGAGAGCTGGGGCCAGGGACAGGGGCACCGAGTTCACATAGATTGGGTACTTTTTGAAGGGGCTGTTAATGGTAAAAAACGACTACGGATTCCTTTGATGTCTACGATTAAAAAGAACAAGAAGAAGGGTCTTTTCACGAGTGCATAACTGTGAAAAGGCGTAGAATTTGGATGCGGGTGGTTTTCGTTTCTCCCCCTATATGTTTACCAATTAGAAAGGGTTCCAATGCTTTAATAAAACTACGGGCTTGTACAATAACCTACATTTCGATCCGTAATGTGCAGCAGCTAATAATTGCACAACTCAAATAAGATGCTAGTCCTAATATTGAATATAGGATACAATGCTAGTAGGACTATACAATGGAAAATAGGGAATACAAACACTATGAGGTTTTAAAATTTATAAAATGAATTCCCTTTTTATTCCTAGAGCATACTGAATATTTTCAGATTATAAAGACCTGACTACAAACAGAGATTGGGATGATCATCCAGTTAGTTTTGTGAACATATACTGAGATTTGCCCCTGACTAAAGGTAACTATGGCCGCTTATATGTATATGATAAAAATATTTACTCTGAAGTAACAGTGTAGTTAACACTCTGATACTCTAAGACAGGTATTGATGAGCTTGAGTATCTTTTAGCTGTGTTTTTCCTGAATTCCGGTTGGCAGTATTTTCTGGAGAACGCCGTGTGCTCAGAAATAGGTACATAAATGCAAATCTCTGTCTCTGATACAATTATCATATAGTACACCATACATCTGGGTTCCTCTTAATATGACCCAGGTATACAATATAAACTTTACGCACCCTCGCTACACCTTAGATCTGGTCTGTGCAGGTGCAGATATTTAAGTTTGGGTGTTGCGGTGGAGTAGCTTTTGAATCACATAGATTCACATTAAAGAGACTAATAGAGCATGTGACTATTTTCAGCTAATTAATATTCTGAATTGTGTGATATGATATGTAGAAGTGAATGGATGGGTTGTGTTGTGGACAGAGGGTTGTTCTACTAAAAAGAAGGATTGATATATGTCTTTTCTAAAAATCTTGTTTTTAGATATTTATTGTTACATTCATGTTTTCCAGATGTTGATTTGGATTGGGACTCTTATACAAATCTTCCTGAAGAAGGTGTTGGCTATAAAATTATTGCCCACCGAAACGCGTCGAAGCTTGAATAAGCAAACTTTATGAAATATGTGGTGACAATAGTATCAAACTTTAGCATTTGTATGAATTATTCATAGCTGTTACAATTGATCCTTATATGGTTTATTAGTTTTCTTTAGTAATAGGAAATATTTTTTCCTTTTTATTAGGTCCCTGTGTACTTTTGTGTTTTTATGTAGATATTTATGTGTGTGTCTTTTTAAAGAACTAAGATTACAGTGTACTATAGACCACATGGCCTGAATACTATTGTTTAGCCAGGTTATTTGAATATTATATATTGTATGCACCATAATATACATGCTTTTTTTAACTATGAATATATTTGTATTTTTTTAGATTTGTTATTTTTTTTTGTTACATCCCTCTTGTCCACTGGAAATTAATTGTTTTCTATTGAGTTCTGTATGAATGGAGTGATGAGAAAATATCAATCCAAAGGGGGTTCTTTTATGACCTTGGTTAACAAAAGAAGATCCCTGAATAGAAAAGGAAAAGCAAAATAGGACCTCAGTGTGATATGGTATGCTAGCAAGGCTCTGCCTACTTGTTTCTTCTAATGCTGAGAGAGACAGTGCGTAGTTCATATAGCCTAATTGTGAAGGGTCGGGCGGATGGGACCAAGTGCCCAGGATTCAACAACGCTACACTAAAACATTTCGACCAACCTTAATGAGGTAGGGAGTAGTTTGAACGCTGTTTGCAATGTGCCTGTATGGACCAATCCCAATGTCGTTGAATGAGCAAAGCAGGCAAATGTTCTGCTCTCCTAGATCAGACAAAAGCTGCAGTATCCAATAAACCTAAAAAACGCACTCTCCTGGTTGGATCCAGAATTTAGAGAGGTTGAAATAGGAGTTGTTCAGGACAGGGGATTACACCTATTTGCTAATATTACTTTAGTTCACAAGTCTCTGGTTAGAGGTGAGAGAAGAGTTAATGGATGGAGACGGGGTAGAGTGTGAAAACACCAGACAAAGCATGGAAAGGAAGTTAACATGCAGAGGCATATATAAATAGTGCTTTTCACAGGGGTTCACAGGTCAGTGAACACCTGGGCTAATAGTGAACAAACTGAGAATTACCATGCCATGCTAGTGACCTTGCCAAAATAATGGAAGCAGGGTAAGTCTTCTTTCACTACATTGTATTTTTCCCCTGAATTGTCATTCACTGCTAATAATTAAAGTAAAGTTTGTTCTGGGAAGAAATTCTACAAGATCAGGACGATACCTCATTATGTAAACTTGAAAGAACGAGGGTCTCTGGGATCCACAAAACGGTGAAAGCAGGGTGACACAAGTCAAGCCAATCCACTGTTGCACTGTCAAAACAGCTACCTATCAAGGGCTTTGTACCACACCATCGCATGTGGAGGGCACTTCTCTAGCTCGGGGTCCGAACTTCCTTGGATTTTATTGGTTTAGCCCAAGTGGGTGGAATTTGGACCTTTTAAAGTTTTTCAAGTTTTTGCTCGGATTGCCAGTCTTGATTGCTCGCCCACACCCTTCATGAGGTGCATTTCGCCATCAGTGGTAGTAGTAGATAAATAATTAGTATAAAATGTTGCGTGACTACTGCTTTTCTCAACAACTGCTGTTTTTATTTTTTGGTATCTTGACATCATTTCTTCGTGGTGTGTGTCTCTGTTTGGATGGTTGAGACTTTCCTGATTACGCCCTACGGCACACAGCATCCCACTGCCCCTACGGTAAGCTGGCTAGTCCTTATTATAGTTGTAATTACCACCCTTGTCTCTCACATACTCTCACCCTTCACACCCCAGAGACTGTATTCCATACAGCACCTTTCTAACCCCACACCCAACAGGTGTACCTGGCTAAACATGTGGATAAGTGCTTCAGCACCCCACATGGGAATAGTAAATTACAAATGCTACAATACAATACAATATAATATAATCTCATTTTCCAGTGGCACGGACTGAAATGGCATATTTCCTACAGTAGTGTTATTCCATAAATAATATTTAATTCGAAATCAATATATATCACTAAATGTCAAAAGACACAGATTGAGGTCCAATGTTTCTTCTTTTTGAGGGAGGGCAGTGTCAATTTTAAAGCCGTAAACTCCACGTGCTTTTTGTTTGCAGAACAGTTGCAAATGTGGAGAAAGAAGGTATTATACCTACACCCACGTTTTCCATCACAACGGTACCAATACGAAATTAGCTGCAGGAAATGCTTTTTTTTCAAAAGTGCGGAATTACGTTATCACAGGTGTTCAGCGGAAGCCCTGAGCTAGCAACATGTTCAAATAAAAGTCAAAGCCCTCCTTAAGCCATATCTTTAAAGTAAGGCTGCCCCGCTTTTAAAAAACATGTTATTGCCAAAAATAACATTAGGAGATAAAGCAGCATTCAAGCTTCATAGTGCATAGAATAGTTTACAGCACTTTGGCAATCTGCCAAGAGGTGATCTATCTGCCTGCAGAGCGTAAAGCTAGGGGGTGTAATAAAAAAGTAATGTTATTAAGATCGCTGTAACGACAGACACTCTACTGCAATATTAGAGAGAAACATCAAGGTGTTCTCTTGGGTTGGAGGGATTCTGTCTACTAATGCAGCGTTGATAAAATTGCTAGAGCTACATTTGTTCTATCTGCTTATTGCAAAAGGAGTATTTGTGTGATATATAAAAGAAAATGTTTATGAATTGGACCATCTGAAATATATTCATGCTATTAGTACAGCAGCGTCTTGATAATGTAAGCAGTGACCTGATAAAATAAATAAAGAGCTGCATATAAGGTGTCTGCAGCACGTGCCTCCAGACTAAAATGCTACTGCATATACTTTTGATTGTCAGATGCGGCGGCACACCTTAAATAAGAAGCTTCAGCATTCAATCCATTCATAAGCGAGGGTGCAAACCCTATACCCGTTGCCTATGGACGTGAAGAAGAGTAAATATATCAATCAATCAATCATGCCATTTGTATAGCGCACTACTCACCCGGGAGGGTCTCAAGGCGCTTGGGGGGAGGGGTATGCTAGTGCTCGAACAGCCAGGTTTGAGTTGTTTCCTGAAGGCGAGATGGTCCTGGGTTAGCCGAAGGTGGATGGGGAGGGAGTTCCAAGTCTTGGCAGCCAGGTAAGAGAAGGATCTTCCTCCGGCGGTGGCTCTTCGGATGCGTGGTACGGCTGCGAGGGCGAGGCTGGTGGACCGTAGCTGGCGGGTGGGCGTGTAGAAGGTCAGGCGGTCGTTGAGGTACTTGGGGCCCAGGTCGTGGAGAGACTTGTGTGCGTGGGTGAGGAGCCGGAACGTGATCCTCTTGTCGACGGGGAGACAGTGCAGGTTCCTCAGGTGGCTGGAGATGTGGCTGCGTCGGGGGACATCCAGGATGAGTCAGGCGGAGGCGTTCTGTGTGCGCTGGAGTCTTTTCTGTAGCTTGGCTGTGGTTCCGGCGTAGAGGGCGTTTCTGTAGTCCAGTCGGCTGGTGACGAGTGCCTGGGTGACAGTCTTCCTGGTCTCGGTCGGGATCCAGCGGAAGATCTTGCGAAGCATACGCAGGGTGTTGAAGCACGTTGAGGAGACGGCATTGACTTGTCTGGTCATCGAGAGGGAGGGGTCCAGGATGAAGCCCAGGTTGCGTGCGTGGTCGGTTGGCTTGGGTGCGGTGCCCAGGGCTGGGGGCCACCAGGAGTCATCCCAGGCGGAGGGCGAAGATCCCAGGATGAGGACTTCTGTCTTGTCCAAGTACAGTTTCAGGCGGCTGTCCTTCATCCACTCGGCGACGTCTTTCATCCCTTCGTGTAGGCAGGTTCTGGCGGTGTCGGGGTCTCTGGTGAGGGAGAGGATCAGCTGGGTGTCGTCGGCGTAAGAGATGATGTTGAGGTTGTGCTGGCGTGCGATGGCTGCGAGAGGTTTCATGTAGATGTTGAAGAGGGTGGGGCTGAGTGAAGATCCTTGTGGGACGCCGCAGATGACTTTGTGTTCTTCCGGTGAGGAACGAGATGATCCACTCCAGTGCCTTCTCTTGGATACCGATGTTGCTGAGGCGCTGGACTAGGGTGCGGTGGCAGACCGTGTCGAACGCAGCGGAGAGGTCCAGGAGGATGAGGGCCACTGTTTCCCCCTTGTCGAGCAGGGTCCGGATGTCGTCGGTGGCTGCGATGAGGGCTGTCTCGGTGCTGTGGTTGGCTCTGAAGCCGGACTGCGAGGGGTTGCAACTTGTCCATTAAGCAAAGAACTGCACACGCGCGGACTCCGTGGTACCCGTTCTGCAACAGGCATCGCTTTGACTTCTCAGTTACTTCAGTTTGGACTTTCCGTGTTGATGGAGAAACGATTAAATGCGTACACAAGGTCACGTTTTTATTATTTTATGTTGCTGTTATTAGGTACTCTAACAGTGGGCATAAATGAGTGCAATGTCAGCCCTGAAGAAGTATGGTGGATGAAATTGTCGACTGATAAACCAAGACTGGACTGCTTGAAAGATACACTCTGCCTTAAGAAACTCAGAATGCAGGATTCATTGTTCGTATTAACGAGACGTGATGTAGCATCAACATGATCTATCTAGAGATCTATATGGATTTACATAAACAGGAGTCCCTTGTTTACAGTGAAAACGGACACTTGGCTAAAATTCCATTTGTCACCTCCGGACTCGGAAAAGAGGCAAAACCATGGGTCATTCTATAGCTACTGATGGCAGCCTTCTAGACTTAACCAGCAAATGTATCCTCCCACCCCATAAAGGGCGCTGACCCGCAGAAGTAAATGAGCAGTTTGTTACTACTTACATTTTCACATGCATCATTCCTATTGCACACGCTCTAGTAGGTTTGCATAGATGTAACAAACACTTGTAATCATTTTCCATGTAAGCAGCGTTGTGAAATGTAAGCTTCATTAGCATTGAGATCGTCAATTAATCCATCATCCATGCACCACTTTTGGCTATGGGTTTGGGAATGGGGAAGAGCATATGCCTTATTTTTTTCTCGATGTCAAACTCTTGTTTGGATGATGCCCACAGTTGCACTTCCAGAGCTGTCTACCTGTTCAGACTCGAAAGAATGCCATGGTCCTGTCCCCTCCGAGTTATTTATTGCAAGGTCCTTTCATAGAACTGCTCACTTAGCAGCAGGTCTTTGATGTCAGAAGACCTGCTTTTCCATTTTGCAAAGATCAGACTTTAGATCCGGAGAGAATAATGCAGTGCCTGCCATTTGCGGATGGCTGCAGCACACCTCATACACACCAATAGCACCAACACTGCATACTCACAATCAAATGGGGTCCATTTCTGTAAAATAAATGTTGCACAAGCATTTTTATATCTGAGTGACCTTAGTGGATAATTTTAAAAATGTTGGGTAAGCAGCACATTTGAATACACCTGTCATTCCTAATGCCGCTCACTGGGTAGGCTCGGTTCTTAGCGCTGGGAGGCCTTCAGGTAGTCATGCGCTTTATAAGTGCCTTTTTCATTTCATTTCATTCCAACAATTATTCAGAGAGATTTCATGGAGATAAAATTGACATTAAGGTGAAAAAAATGTATCTATACATTTAGTAACGGCTTTGCTTTCCTACACAGTACTTTCAAATCGATATGCAGTTACAGACGATTATTCAGAGAGATTTCTTGGAGATAAAATAGGCATTGGGGTAAGAGAAAACCTAGATATTAATAGCAGCATTATTTTTCATGTACAAGGTTTCAGTTCATTATTATTATTATTTCTTCAAGAGCCCCCTAGCTCCGCCTCCCACCGATAAATTGGAGACCATATTGTTTTTCCCAATTGTTGGACTTTTCAGCCTTTTCTTTCATAAATTCCTTTCCTGAGATTAAAAGTGGAAAGGAGCCGGACTACCCATTGCGAAAAGGATGGGGCCGCTGGTTCTAACCAGGCTGTGGCGATACAGATTCTGACCACTGCCATCACCAGAAACATAAAATCAGGTTGGGTACCATCTGCTCCTGAGCTACTTATCCCCAATAGCATTAATTTCGGGGTTAAAGCCACATTCACCTTCAAGGTTACCTCTAAAACTATTCTATATCTTTCTTAAGGGTATTGAGCCGTGGGCAGGTCGAAAACATGTGCACCACATCTGCCTTGGAGGCTTGGCAACAGGGGCAGCTGATACCCATTGATCCCCCCACTTTGCTGTTTTGTATTGCGTGTAGTACATATCCAAGATCGTTTTAAAGTGCTGCGCCTGTAGTTTTGATGAGCAAAGTATATTATGTCCCTTGTCTAGGGAATCGAGGAATCCAGATCCTTTTATCCCAAGCCTTTGGTCCCATTTATCGGCCTGTTTCTCTAAGTCGTCTGGCTGCATGACAATCAACTCGCTATAAATTTACTAATAGTACACCCCTCTTTATCCTTTAGACTTCCAATCATGGTATTCTTGACTATCCCTTTTGGGCCCCCTGTTTTCTTCCCCCAGTAACTATGCACTTGTAAGTATTTAAAAAAATCTTTCCTAACTACCCCTCCTTTCTCTGAGAATGATCTGAATCCAGTTACATCAACTAGGTCCCCAATCACCTCCATACCCAACCCCTTCCACCGTCTCATTATATTATCATGAAAGACTATTAGTAGTGCTGGGTTAATTTATAGAGGGGCATAGTAATTTACGCTCCCTATCCCCATCTTTATTTTTGTCGTCTTCCAAATCTGCCCTGCTGCTACTAACATCTTGAACCTCACCTTCTTGTAGTACCTAGGTTCAGTGAACCTTAGGAAATAGTTTTTGACATTTTTCCCCACCAGTAGCTCATAAATATCCAGCATCCTCCCCTGATTACAGCATTCAAAGGGGTTTCCCCCAGCTAGTCCGCATATATATTGCAGGGCTGATGCTAGATGATACAGTCTGAAATCTGGAACCTACAATCCTACTCTCTCCCTATAGAGATACATACATTTCAGGCTCTGCCTTGTCTTCCGTATGCCCATAGGAATCCATTTACTACCCCATCTAGCTTTTAGAACCATATGATCTCAAATATCAAAGGTATTGATCTGAATGTAAAGAGAAGTTTAGGCAAAAAGATCATTTTTATCACATTGCATAGGCCTATTAGTGATAAGTGGAGGTCATTGAGCCGTGCAAAATCCTGCGATCCCTTCTGAATGGCCAGTGCTAAATTTAACTCTGCAATTTGCCTTATAGTACCTGAGATTTTTACCCCCAAATACGTTGCTGACTGAACTACTTAAGGGTCGTTCAGCCTGAGATACACATTGGTTATTATTTGGGTTTTATGTTGATTGAGTGAGTACCGAGATACTTTTCCGAAGGCTAGTGTTTCTTTTGCTATTTCAGCCATTGCTGACTCTGGTTGTGGTGTAGTGACAGCTCGGTCATCTGCATACCCTAAAATCATGGTTTCAAACCTGTGAGAACTTATGGGTTTTATCCCAGGGTTTGCATCGATCCTGCAAATTAAGGGGTCGACATAGTAGGCAAACAGAAGTGGAGAGCAGGGGAAGCCTTTCCTGGTTCCCCTTTGTATCTTAAATTCCACCCGCCAATGCAAGTCTAGCTGTAGTGGAAGTGTACAATACTCGTAGGGCCTTGATAAAATCCATTCCAACCCCCAACCGTTCAAGTACTGTCCACAGAAAGCCCCAGGAGACCCTATCAAATGCTTTCTCTGCATCTGATAATATAAGCGCCATAGGGCCTGTGACTGCCATAGCATCGAAAAGCGTAATGGCTCTACTAACATGATCTGTGGTCTCCTTCCCTGGTATGAAGCCTTGCTTGTCTGGGCGAGATGACTCGTCCGATGATCGTGTTCAAATGATTCGCCACCACATTTCAGAATATTTTGGTGCCCGTAGTAATCAACATAATTGGTCGGTATGAGCCTGGATCTGTAGCAGGATTCCTCTTCTTCAAGAATACCACTATGTTGGCTTGTGCCCATGATTCTGGGGGGTCCCTTGTTTGTACCTGACAGAGCATGTTTGAAAAGTAAGCCCCAATAGAGGGCCAAAAGACATTGTAAAACTCGAGCAGGATCCAGTCTGGCCCAGCGTCTTTCCCTGCTGCGAGCTCACTAAGCGCTCTAAATATTTAATTGGGTGAAAAAGCAGCAGCCAGGA
Organism: Lissotriton helveticus; assembly: GCF_964261635.1. NCBI lineage: Eukaryota > Metazoa > Chordata > Amphibia > Caudata > Salamandridae > Lissotriton > Lissotriton helveticus. Next base: position 533,772,759 of record NC_136067.1, read on the forward strand.
CTTCCTATTCCTCCGAGGAAAATTTCTCACAGCTGACAGTAGCTAAATATTCTCCGATTTATTCACCCCGCTGTCCTCGCTGTCTTTCTCAGAGTCCTTTAATTTCATATAAAACCTGCAGAATTCCTTACGGATCCTCTGAGCTGTAGTGACCATGTCCCCATTCTCGTTCCCGATTGCTATTATCTGACTCAGCAAATTTTTCTTTCTGGTACGCATTGCCAGTAAACACCTTGCCCTTTCACTACACTCGTAGCATTCCTCTATTCACATTGTAAACTTCTCAGTGACCTTTGCAATATCTACATCACCTATCTCCGTTTTAACTAGGGCAAGTCTGTTCAAACTACCATCAATATTCTCTCCGCCCTTTATTACCTTAACTAGTTCTTCTTCAATTAATCTTAATCTTTGGTATAGTTCGGTTAGTTTCTGACGTTGTTTTTTAGAGCGGTATAAACTGAAGCTTAATGTCTCTCCTCAAATTCCTGCCTTCAGGGCATCACAAACCATACCAATTCTGGAACTCCCTCTGTTATGTGTCCGGAACTCTTCTGTACATTTTTTCATGTAGGCAATATAGGCCTCATCCACTAACAACCCCCTTTCAAAAAGGACCAATTCTGTTATGCCCTCTCCCCCCTAATCTGCAATATCTCTAGAACTAAGGGATTGTGGTCTGACATCACTCGGGTGATTTTTCAATACAGCACTTCTCCATTAAACCCTAAGAAACAAAAGAATAGTCCAACCGGGCTACCTTTCTGTGGGGGAGACGAGCAATAAGTATTTCCAGAATCTGGATTTACCATTTTTAGATTTCTCTAAGCATCTAATAGCCCTTTCCCTTCAACTAAGTGGGATAGAGCCATGTAGACCCTGAGTTTTTGGCCTCATGTGATCCCTGGCTGCCACCCCATCGTACACCGATCCCATTGATGTTTAGATCCCCACACTTTATGATCGGGGTTGGCCATCCTGCTAGTTCCACGTTCAAAAACTCAAAAATCTCAGGATTGTCCCCGTTGATCCATATATCGAGCATAGGGTCAATGAAAATATATGTATATGTAGCTCTTCAATAACGCAGCACCCATATTTTTCAACCAGTTGTTTCTTACAAGCAATCTCTTTTCCCTGTGTTAAGATAGCCACTCCTCTAGTTCTGGTTCCCTGTGTAGCGTGTGCTATGGGATTTTACCCTAACTGGTTTAACGCTTTTTTATCCGCACCCATGATGTGCGTCTCCTGGAGACAGCCAATTTCAGATTGCATTGTTTTAAGGTCTTCTCCGACCGTACGTTGTTTTTCAGGATCGTTCAAGCCACAATTGTCAACCGAAGCTATCCTTATATTTGTCCTGCTGGTCATTTTTCTGCTTTCAATAGGCGCTGACACCCTCCATTAAACCCCCTTTCCTTGCTCTTCTGTTCCCACAGCCTCATTCCTACTCTTATCTGAAATATCCCTAGTGCTTGGTGTGCCTCGTTTCCTCCCTTAACTTTCTGACCTCATCCCCCTCCCGCTTCTCCCTCCCCAAAGGCCCTCCCTCTCCCCTCCCCCATTGCTCCCTCCCACCATGTTAGTGAGACTGACAGACCTTGCTAGGTCTGGGGGATGGTGTCTGTGTCCCTTCCCCCTGCCACTCAGTGCCCCCTACAGTACCAATCCATGGGCCTGATGTAGGTAGCCTAATACCGGTCGGTAACGGCCGAAAATCGGTGTTTTCAGCCGTTACCGACCGGTATTCGGAAAATGAGATGTAGGTCGCCGAAAACCTGTAAAAATACCGAATCGGTAGATTACCGGCTCGGTAAAGAAAGCGAGTCCGTAAAAGTACCGACTCAGTAAAATTACCGAGTCTGAACAAATACCGAGTCGGTAAAAGTTCCGACTCGGTAAAATTACCGAGTCGGAAGAAATACCGTGGCGGTAAAATTTCCGACTCGGTAAAATTACCGAGTCGGAATATATGAAATAGAAAATACCACGCCATCGAGATGTAGGAGAGCCTTAAAATACCGAATTGTTCCAAAATTCGGTAATTAAGAGTCGGTAATTAACATGGATTGCAAGCAGGTGGTAATCAGGTGCAGCCAATAAAAAAGGACCCCAAAATGCAACACAGGAAACAGAATGGCGGCATTTTACGTCATAGCAAGACGGCTAAGGCTACAGGCAGCAGGTGAGAGGGAATGGAGAAGGGAGGAACAGGTATATAGGCTAAGGATTACACTCATCCTATTGACAGAGCCAGAGATACTGCAGAGATACAGACTGCACCCTGAAACCATCATGGACCTGATCAGGGACCTGCATCCACTCCTGGACCACCCAAGACCAAGGGCCCATGCCATCCCACCCCCTGTCCAGGTGCTCTGTAGCATACACCTCCTAGCATCCGGGAGCTACCAGAGTATAGTTGCAGCGGCAGGTGGGGTGTCCCAGAGCTGCCTGTCGCGTTTTATCAAAAAGTTCCTGGATGCCATGATGCAAAGAATGGATCAGAACATCCACTTCCCAGACACTGATGCGGACTTGCTCAGGACCAAGACTGACTTTTACCTCATGGCAAACTTCCCACACGTGATTGGCTGCATTGATGGGACCCACATCCCCATTTGCCCCCCTGCTGCCACAGAGCACATATACAGGAACAGGAAGTCAACACACACGATTAATGTTCAAGCAATCTGTGATGCCAAGTTCTTCATCACAGACATAGTGGCCAGATACCCAGGAAGTACCCACGATTCATTTATCTTCCAGAACAGTGGGATCTATACCCGCCTGACAGCGGGTGAATTCGGGGAAGGATACCTGCTAGGTAAAGAAATGGGTGACACTCCCTTGATAGATGAAGCAGACGTATGTCAATGTGTGCATCTGAGTAATGTATATTTTGTCTTCCACTTTAGGGGATAGTGCATATGCACTCCGTTCCTTCGTCCTGACACCCTACCTCAACCCAACAACCCCCAGCCAGAGACGTTACAATGTGGCACATAAATCCACCCGCAACATCATTGAGCGCACCTTTGGCCTCTTGAAGAGCCGGTTCCGCTGCCTCCACAAAAGTGGGGGGGCACGCCAGTACTCACCTGTAATGTGCTGTAAGATTATTGCTACGTGTGCGATGTTGCACAACCTCGCTACTAAGAGGGGCACAGAGGTGGAATTGGAGGACTATGAAGACCATGATGATGAGCAGGCACTACCATCAGCCAACCCAGTAGGAGGACCAACACCCACAGACGGTAGACAGAGACGGGCAGAAATCACACACAACTACTACTGAGTAAGTATAGAGACAAAGCACGTATTGTATTTCAAAGCACGTAGTTTAATTTAGCACTACGTCGAAATGACATGAGACACACAATACACATACTAGTGTGCCCAGCACTACTGTGTGGATGGAGGTTACGTCACCCTCACATGTCCATGAGCAAAAGTCTGACTCACTGCTTGCGTCCAAGAACACCCAGGCGTGCTGCCTGATGTTGATTAGGTTCAGAGTCTGCTGTGCCTGCGCCGGCACCCTGGCGTCTGCTGCTCCTCCTTACTTCAGGGGCTGGGGTGCTGCTCCTGCTACTAGGGGTATCTGTGTCCCCAACTGCTTCTAGTTCTGTGGTGGCTGACTGGTTAGTCAGCAGCACTTCAAGTGCTGTAGTGACTCTCCCCATTCCCCGGGATAGATCCGTACAGCAGTGCACCAGGCCCTCCTGCATTGCAACTGAACGGCGACACATGAGTGAAGTCGCATTTGCTAGTTGGCGCATTCCCCTTGTCTCATGATGTGTGCGATGGCTCTCCCTGCGCCTTTGTGCACGGTCCTCTCTCAGTTCCTCACACAGTGTCGCCACAGACTGAGACATTTCCCTGACTCCCTCTGCCATTTCCCTCATGCTGTCTGCCATTGATGTGATTCCATTGTTAAAGTCCGTGAATTTGCTGTTCATAATTCGCATCTGCCTGTGTACTGCACTTATCCCTCTTGCCTGCAGGCGCTGGACCTTCACCATTGTGGTCTCGAGGCCTTGGAACACACTCTCATCACGGCCACTGCCGCATGACTCCCGGACCCTGCGACGTCTTGTTCCTTCTGATGGCCTGACAGGAGTGGGTGTGTGCCCTGGTGCATTCCCTGCCATAGACTGCATTGCCTCATCATCTTCCCCTTCCTCATCCGAGGATGTTTGTAGGATCCTATGAGGGGGTCCCTCATGCCTCACAGGCCTGAGGACTTCAGACACCTCGGAGTCAGCTGGTGTGTGTGACTGTATTTCCGCAGGTAGTGGTGAGCCTATGAGCACAGGAGATGCTTCCAGTTGCATTGTGTCATCTGCCTCTGGTATGTCTGCTGCTTGTGCGCATGGCGCTGTGGGTCTTGTACTGCTGGGCCCAGCATCCCTGCCTTCTTCCGCAGTGCTATCCTTTTGGGGATGTGTCTTCTCCCTCAACTGCAGGGACTTGCGTGATGTCTCTCCTGTGGACAGACATGGACAGTATCTTAGTGGTGCTTTCACCTTGTTTATCAACATTAAATTACACTTTCACATCACTATTTTCTGCTCCTCCCATGTGTCTGCTTGTATTGTGAAAAAAACACAGTTGATGGACAGAATGTAGAACAATGTCATACATTCACCCCAGTACAAGGATCTGGGCCTAAATCCATCATTTTTTTGCACTCCACACCACCCTGGGTTAGACACTGGCTATATGCAAATCAGCTCTGACCCTGTGCCTCATGGGAACAGTCCAGTCCGAACTACCAAGCCATGTCTTTCCCAGACCGGAATCAAGCATCCAAGGACCGGTTTCTGGCTATCAGCCTTCATCAGCCTGGATAGCTTGACTCCAGTGGTGTGGAGAGCCTGGGACTCACGTCTGAGCATACCCAGCCCACTCGGGGTGAAAATTGCAAAAAACACAGTTGATGGACAGAATGTAGAACAATGTCATACATTCACCCCAGTACAAAGATCTGGGCCTAAATCCATCGTTTTTTTGCACTCCAGACCACCCTGGGTTAGACACTGGCTATATGCAAATCAGCTCTGACCCTGTGCCTCATGGGAACAGTCCAGTCCGAACTACCAAGCCATGTCTTTCCCAGACCGGAATCAAGCATCCAAGGACCGGTTTCTGGCTATCAGCCTTCATCAGCCTGGATAGCTTGACTCCAGTGGTGTGGAGAGCCTGGGACTCACGTCTGAGCATACCCAGCCCACTCGGGGTGAAAATTGCAAAAAACACAGTTGAATGACAGAATGTAGAACAATGTCATACATTCACCCCAGTACAAGGATCTGGCCCTAAATCCATCGTTTTTTTGCACTCCACACCACCCTGGGTTAGACACTGGCTATATGCAAATCAGCTCTGACCCTGTGCCTCATGGAAACAGTCCAGTCCGAACTACCAAGCCATGTCTTTCCCAGACCGGAATCAAGCATCCAAGGACCGGTTTATGGCTATCAGCCTTCATCAGCCTGGATAGCTTGACTCCAATGGTGTGGAGAGCCTGGGACTCACGTCTGAGCATACCCAGCCCACTCGGGGTGAAAATTGCAAAAAACACAGTTGATGGACAGAATGTAGAACAATGTCATACATTCACCCCAGTACAAGGATCTGGGCCTAAATCCATTGTTTTTTTGCACTCCACACCACCCTGGGTTAGACACTGGCTATATGCAAATCAGCTCTGACCCTGTGCCTCATGGGAACAGTCCAGTCCGAACTACCAAGCCATGTCTTTCCCAGACCGGAATCAAGCATCAAAGGACCGGTTTAAGGCTATCAGCCTTCATCAGCCTGGATAGCTTGACTCCAGTGGTGTGGAGAGCCTGGGACTCACGTCTGAGCATACCCAGCCCACTCGGGGTGAAAATTGCAAAAAACACAGTTGATGGACAGAATGTAGAACAATGTCATACATTCACCCCAGTACAAGGATCTGGGCCTAAATCCATCGTTTTTTTGCACTGTTGGTTGGCTGAGGGGCGGGATGGAGACACCTGATTGGTTGATACTTCAACTGCCTGATATTTGTATCCCCGACTCGGTGTTTACCGACTCGGTATTTACCGGTCGGTAAATACCGAGTCGGTAGTTTCAATGCATTCCTATGGGCATCCGGGCCCATAGGATTGCATGTGACTTACCGACTCGGTATTTGCAGTATCGGTAAATACCGATTCGGTGATTACCGTGCATGGGTTACCGATTTTTACCGAATCGGTATTTTTTACCGGATTTTGACCTACATCTCGTTTCACTTTTCTTAAATACCGATTCGGTAAAAATCGGTATTTTAGAGTCGGTAAAAATGTGTTACCTACATCTGGCCCCTAATGTCTACTCATGCCTAGGCAGGTCCTCTCTTCAATGCTCCTTCTTCCCTCTTCATTATACTACTGATAAATCTGTTCTTACTTCCGTATTTCATCCAGATATTCCTTTGCCTTTATTTTGGATGTAAAGACTCTCACTTTGTTGTTGTAGATTATTTTTAAACGGGCTGGGTTTAACAAATGCGCCTCTGCCCCATGCGCTCAACAGGATTGAATCAGTTGTCTCAACCACCAGCGCCTTTCCACAGTTACATGGCATAAATCAGGTTGCATGAAAAAGGAATGTCCTTCATGTGATTGGTTGGAGTCCGGGTGAGCTTTAGGGAATACAGTTTCACGCAATAGATAATTCCTGAAATACACTATGATAGCTCTTGGAAACTCTGGTTCTCCTGGGCGAATCTGACTGGGGTTTCTAAGCATGAGGGGATGGCGGTAGAACCGTTGGACCTCTGTGTCCCAGTTCCACAGTTGGAGCTCTGGAGAAGCCCCCTTCAACATAGGCTCTGATGTCTCCTGCAACTAAGCCTTCTTCTGTACCCAAGATCCTTGTATTATTGTGTCTTAATCGATTTTCATAATCCTTGAGCATCCATTGCATATCCACTATCTGTGCTTCTTGCACTTCTATTTGTTCTTGCCCTTTTGCCACTTCACTTTCTAAGCCGGCTGTATGATCCTCTACCAGTGTAATCCTTTTGTTAATTTCGGTGCAGGCTTGTGTGATCTTTCTGACCACCCCTTTTAGCTTGTTTGTGGCAAGGAATTTTTTTTGCTGTCTCGTTGTTTCTCTTCCTGATGTTGTTTGATCGAGTCCTATATCAGTATTATGGTGTCAGGGTTGGATCCTCTGGATCTTGGCTACTTGCGCTTTTGTGTCCACCATATAAGGCTCCTCATATGATTTTTGCATGGCAGAATAGTCCCACTATAAGGTATGGGTTCCTTGTTTCCTTGGGCCCTCCTTGCCCTGTGCCTGAGGTGTCCGCTCCTTGCTCCGTCTCAGATTTTACTTCCTGTGAAGTACCGTATCAGGCCCTTCCAACTGGCTACTAGGGTCGGAGCTGGAGGATATAGACACGCTCTCCCTCACAGATATTGCTTGTATCCGAGCCATCCATCAAGGAAAATAACTTGTCCCCTAAGTCTAGGGATTCTTCGAGGGATTTGCAACTTGCAGCCCCCTTTATTAACGCCTGTGTCTCTGGTCCTGCCCTGCTGCAAAATGGAGGGTATGAAACCTCTGGCATGATCCCATGACACTCTACGGTCTGGGGCACTCCTTCAGGTTGAATGTCATTTTGCCCTTCCCACTCCCCTGGACCTATGGGAACTAATGTTATTGAGGGGGTCTCTTTCCCTGGATTGTTTACCAGTTGTTCTAGCCCGTGCCAATACCTCTTATAATTAGCCCCATTGTTACAGTTTAGCTCTTCCAGATAAACTGTGGATTGGTACTCTCCCCCTACAGCACCTCCTACCTCGCTGGTGACGTTGTGTCACCCTTTTGGGAGCCACCATCGTGGGTGTGAAGAATTCAGTGATCAGTTGCTGTAGGGGGAGTTCACTTTTTCCCCTTTACCCTTTCTGTCTAAAATGGCACTGATCTTGTTAGGATTAATCTCCGATCCCTTGCTTCCTTTAGGGGCGTTCTTAGGACCACAGGGGAGAGTAGTAGGAGGACATGCCGCTGTAGTAGTGGTTGCTGGAACAGGCTGCCCGTCCTCTCCACTCCCATCCCGGGCAGAGCGGGCAGATTTGGGAGGCATTCCAACTTTTGCGCTTCTCCACCCCAAGAGCCACCCGGTCCATACTGCGAGCAAAGCCAGGAGCTGGAAAGCAGCTCAGGCAAAGAGAGTGATCCATTTGAAAGAAGACCCCAATGCTTTCAGGACTTCTTGAATCTCGGCGGCCACGCGGACCAAGGAGCCACTTCCTTGCCCCAAGTACGTGCTCCACAAGTTGTACTCCCTCCATGGGGCAGTTGTGGATCTTCCGAGGCCCGGTACCACTATGGACGGGAGTATCGAGTAGTGAGGGTTCAGGCGACTGCTGTGGTATTGTCACAGAGACGCCACCTTGTCTCCCCAACCACCTGTAACATCAACATTCGTAATGAAATATTCCTCATTATCCAAAATTTGGGAATATATTGAACTTACAAATAGTTTCACAAGAATGAAGAAAATGTTTCACCTAGACTTTCATTCACATACTCATATATGCTATAATATTATTGCTTCTAATCATTGCACAAAATCCATTATTATGTATGTCAGAGAATCCATCTTCTCTACTTTTGAGATAACCATGTCAAGACAAATGTATATTTTGACGTTACCCCATCTTTAACTTGGATGAGACTTTGTTTTGGAAAGTTTCATCAGTGATGTCATCAGTGATGTCACTGACCATGGTATGAATGATGTAATATGTGACATCATCAGAAGTGGATTGCGTACACTTGAGTTATAGTTAGTACAACTAACTATAATAGGAGAATGTCAATGGTTTTGTAAGAGTGAAATGTCCAACTAACTATAACACCCCTGAAACCTGTGGCTTTTTCACTTCTGAGGTTTTTTAAATGCTAATTTCTAACTATAACATGTCTGAAACTTATGTTTTTTTCAGTGAATTTCAAAGTTTTTGAAATGCTAATTCCTAACTATAACATGTCTGAAACCTATGTTTTTTTCAGTGAATTTTAAAGGTTTTGTAAATGACAATTCTTAAATATATTTACTGTTATATTTATTTTTTGATACTCATTTAATAATTTTTTTAAAACTATTTATTTTTAGATATTTATTTTTTAAATTACATTGCATTGTGTGGCCCCCCTTCTTTTTTTGTTTTTTGGCCCTGGACCCCATCCCCTAGAGCCTGACCCTCATATCTAAATGTATTCATTTTTTTTTATAGGAATGGGATCTCTATGGAAGGAAATACAAGTTACTTATAAGTATTCTTGGAACTACTTTTCAGGGTCAGTGCTGGGCTAAAAGATGCAGCACTGGTTTCTCTCCTGATAACAAATGAATAAATCGGAATTCGTTCTTCGGATGACTTATGGTGAATATTTTAAAGTTCGAAAACTGCACACTTAGAAGAATTTGCAATTGAAACCTGTCAATGTCAGCCTATGAAAGGAAATTTACTTAGCAGGTAAATAGTGTTATTATTACTTTTTCTTACTCAGGGGTGGATCCTGAATCCAGCACTGCTGCATCATCTCTAAACAGTTGAAAGAATGCAAATTACCAAAGACATGCGGAAGCCCTCGTCTCCTTTTTTTTTTTATATCGCGAGAATGCGTGGATCATACGCGTACCTCACGATTTTACCAAAAAGAAAAAATAATTTGGGGCCAAGAGGGTCCTTGTGGAACCACCTGAGCAGACCTAGAGGGTCAGGGTGTGTCTACCCTCCCCTTTTCACGTTTTAAACTCACATTTCACCCGCAGCCTCCCTTCTACAAAGGCATAAAATGGCTCCAGAAGTTTTAAGTTTCGAATGTTGACAAGCACTTGACAGCCAATTAGCATTCAGTGCGTGATCGGAAGGCTGCGCTTATGGTACAAGGACAATAAGTGGAGTATCAATATTACATTTTTTTTATGGGAATGGGGCCGCGTGGCCCCCTTCCCGTGGTCAATTCCGGGCACCGAGGTCCCCACCCCTTGGGCAAGTCTAATTATATATTATTATTTTATGGAGGAGGGCTGCATAGCCCCCCTACTGAAGCCACTTCAAGGCCCCGAGGACGGCCTTTTTAACAAAATGTATTATGGCCCTCACCGTTGGGGACCGTGCGAGGATCTTCAATTCCCCCACTGTCCCACCGGCTCCCCGCTTCCTACGGGAGACGGTGTTCTATCGACATCCGAAGCCCATCTGTGTCTGTACCACCTAGGAGTCACCTTGACTTTGCGCATGCACGTTTGTGGTAGCGCATCCGCGTTAATATTACGTATGCTCACAATACGTCCCACCATCTGGCTATGTACCCCTAACATATTTCATTTTATTTGCGCATGCTCAATTACGACATGCCTAATCACAGCTCTCACACTCAGTGACATCATGCTCAACCAATCATTCTTCTGCAAGCATTTATAACCTGCCAACCTTCTCGAACTTTTCCTATTCCTCATTCACAGCCATTGATAGTGTTCGTATCCACTTCTTTGTAGGTGAGCACTTTTTTTTAGGAATAATTAAATTAATTAATCTGAATGATCTTTAAATACCGCGTAAATGCAAATTTTTGTTCGATTTGACAATGTTGTTTTTAAGCACGCTTTCCTACTTTTTTATATCGTTAAAGTTGACTTCGTAACTTTTGTTTCTGAGCAAACCACTTAATCCTGCCGCCTTCAATTTTGTAAGTAGTGCGCCACGTGCTGTTTCCTCCCCATGCAGTGCACATGTAATCAATTGGCCAATGTTGTATTTTAGCACGCTCTCTATGTTTTTTAATGACGTTAAACTTGATTTCTTATCCTTTGTTCTGTGCAAATCAATTAATCCTGCCACATTTCTTTAATTTGCCAAGCGCCACATGGGCGTTCCCGCTGCATTGTGCCACGTGCTCTTCAACTTAATGCGATGTAGTTTTTCTTGTGTAAGTAGTGCGTCACGTGCCCCTTGCATTGCAAAAGTAATGTTTTCAGCAATAGTGTATTTTAGCACGATTTCCAGCTCTTATACCTCAAATATCTTATCTTGGTAGGCGATGTTTTTAGGCAAATCACTTAATCCTGACGCCTTTAATTTTGTAAGTAGTGCGTCACGTGCTGCTTCCTCCTCATGCAATGCACATGTAATCAATTGACCAATGTTGAATTTTAGCACACTCTTCAAGTTTATTAATAATATTAAACTTGATTTGCTATCCTTAGTTCTGTGCAAATCACTTAATCCTGCCACGTTTCTATAATTTGCCAAGCGCCATGTGGTCGATCCCGCGGCAGTGTGCCACGTGCTCTTCAACCTAATGCAATGTAGTTTTTCTCATGTAAGTAGTGCATCACGTGTCCCATGCATTGCAAAAGTAATGTTTTCGGCAATAGTGTATTTTAGCACGATTTTCAGCTCTTTTACCTCCAATATCTTACCTTGGTAGGCGATGTTTCTAGGCAAATCACTTAATCCTGACGCCTTTAATTTTGTAAGTAGTGCACCACGTGTTGCTTCCTCCCCATGCAGTTCACATGTAATCGATTGACCAATGTTGTTATTTACAACGCTCTCCATGTTTTTAATAACGTTAATTTTGATTTGCTATCCTTAGTTCTGTGCAAGTCACTTAATCCTGCCACGTTTCTTTAATTTGCCAAGCGCCACGTGGCCATTCCCGCAACAGTGTGCTATGAGCTGTTCAACATAATGTGATGCAGTTTTTCTCGTGTAAGTAGTGCGTCACGTGCCCTATGCATTGCAAAAGTAATGTTTTCAGCAATAGTGTATTTTAGCACGGTTTCCAGCTCTTATACCTCCAATATCTTACCTTGGTAGGCGATGTTTCCAGGCAAATCACTTAATCCTGCCGCCTTTAATTTTGTAAGTAGTGCGCTACTTGCTGCTTCCTCCCCATACAGTTCACATGTAATCAATTGGCCAATGTTGTATTTTAGCACGCTCTCCATGTTTTTTATTGACGTTAAACTTGATTTCTTATCCTTTGTTCTGTGCAAATCAGTTAATCCTGCCACATTTCTTTAATTTGCCATGTGCCACATGGGCGTTCCCGCTGCATTGTGCCACGTGCTCTTCAACTTAATGCGATGTAGTTTTTCTCGTGTAAGTAGTGCGTCACGTGCCCCTTGCATTGCAAAAGTAATGTTTTCAGCAATAGCGTATTTTAGCACGATGTCCAGCTCTTATACCTCAAATATCTTATCTTGGTAGGCGATGTTTTTAGGCAAATCACTTAATCCTGACACCTTTAATTTTGTAAGTAGTGCGTCACGTGCTGCTTCCTCCTCATGCAATGCACATGTAATCAATTGACCAATGTTGAATTTTAGCACACTCTTCAAGTTTATTAATAGCGTTAAACTTGATTTGCTATCCTTAGTTCTGTGCAAATCACTTAATCCTGCCACGTTTCTTTAATTTGCCAAGCACCATGTGGTCAATCCCGCGGCAGTGTGCCACGTGCTCTTCAACCTAATGCAATGTAGTTTTTCTCAGGTAAGTAGTGCATCACGTGTCCCATGCATTGCAAAAGTAATGTTTTCAGCAATAGTGTATTTTAGCACGATTTCCTCCAATATCTTACCTTGGTAGGCGATGTTTCTAGGCAAATCACTTAATCCTGACGCCTTTAAGTTTATAAGTAGTGCACCACGTGCTGCTTCCTCCCCATGCAGTTCACATGTAATCGATTGACCAATGTTGTATTTTACAACGCTCTCCATGTTTTTAATAACGTTAAATTTGATTTGCTATCCTTAGTTCTGTGCAAATCACTTAATCCTGCCACGTTTATTTAATTTGCCAAGCGCCACGTGTCCGTTCCCGCAACAGTGTGCTATGTGCTGTTCAACTTAATGCGATGTAGTTTTTCTCGTGTAAGTAGTGCGTCACGTGCCCTATGCATTGCAAAAGTAATGTTTTCAGCAATAGTGTATTTTAGCACGATTTCCTCCAATATCTTACCTTGGTAGGCGATGTTTCTAGGCAAATCACTTAATCCTGCCGCCTTTAATTTTGTAAGTAGTGCTCCACTTGCTGCTTCCTCCCCATGCCGTTCACATGTAATCAATTGGCCAATGTTGTATTTTAGCACGCTCTCCATGTTTTTTATTGACGTTAAACTTGATTTCCTATCCTTTGTTCTGTGCAAATCTGTTAATCTTGCCACATTTCTTTAATTTGCCAAGTGCCACATGGGCGTTCCCGCTGCATTGTGCCACGTGCTCTTCAACTTAATGCGATGTAGTTTTTCTCGTGTAAGTAGTACGTCACGTGCCCCTTGCATTGCAAAAGTAATGTTTTCAGCAATAGTGTATTTTAGCACGATGTCCAGCTCTTATACCTCAAATATCTTATCTTGGTAGGCAATGTTTTTAGGCAAATCACTTAATCCTGTCGCCTTTAATTTTGTAAGTAGTGCGTCACGTGCTGCTTCCTCCTCATGCAATGCACATGTAATCAATTGACCAATGTTGAATTTTAGCACACTCTTCAAGTTTATTAATAGCGTTAAACTTGATTTGCTATCCTTAGTTCTGTGCAAATCACTTAATCCTGCCACGTTTCTTTAATTTGCCAAGCACCATGTGGTCGATCCCGCGGCAGTGTGCCACGTGCTCTTCAACCTAATGCAATGTAGTTTTTCTCATGTAAGTAGTGCATCACGTGTCCCATGCATTGCAAAAGTAATTTTTCGGCAATAGTGTATTTTAGCACGATTTCCTCCAATATCTTACCTTGGTAGGCAATGTTTCTAGGCAAATCACTTAATCCTGACGCCTTTAATTTTGTAAGTAGTGCACCACGTGCTGCTTCCTCCCCATGCCGTTCACATGTAATCGATTGACCAATGTTGTATTTTACAATGCTCTCCATGTTTTTAATAACGTTAAATTTGATTTGCTATCCTTAGTTCTGTGCAAATCACTTAATCCTGCCACGTTTCTTTAATTTGCCAAGCGCCACGTGGCCGTTCCCGCAACAGTGTGCTATGTGCTGTTCAACTTAATGCGATGTAGTTTTTTCTCGTGTAAGTAGTGCGTCACGTGCCCTATGCATTGCAAAAGTAATGTTTTCAACAATAGTGTATTTTAGCACGGTTTCCAGTTCTTATACCTCCAATATCTTACCTTGGTAGGCGATGTTTCTAGGCAATTCACTTAATCCTGCCGCCTTTAATTTTGTAAGTAGTGCGCCACTTGCTGCTTCCTCCCCATGCAGTTCACATGTAATCGATTGAACCAATGTTGTATTTTACAACACTCTCCAAGTTTTGTAATAACCTTAAACTTGATTTGTCCCCTGTTCTATCTCATTATACAGATATTGCCACAAGCTGTTTATTCCTGCCCATGCACTATACCAGATGGTGGTCAACCACTCGACATACAAGATCCACTGACTGCTCTCCATATGCTATCAGATCAAGGCCAGGAGTTTGGTAAAAGAAGTGAGTGACCAATCTCGGCCTAACATTTGTATAATGCAATGCTATTTCCTATTTTGCGTGCCAAATATTAACCTCTGATGATTGCTTTTCAACCCCAATCCTATTGAGAACAAATGTTTTTATGTACATTAAAATTAATCTTGGACATATGTACAACATATACATTTTTAACTCTTTTTTCAGTTTGCATAATGTTACATTAATCAGCAGCAAATTGCAGAGGTTGAAAAAAAGTATATCCTCTTCTTCCAGCTGATTACACCGATGTCTCAAATATGGCATTTACTAGTTGTCTGAACCATGGAGATTCACAACTTTTTAACGGATAACGTTAGGGTAAATAATCTCAATATGAGTAGTCAACAAAGTTAAAAAGTAACAGATATAAGTACTTGAGGGGTTTTTGGTATCAGATAATGTCCAATTCACACTTGTATGGATAAGCCTGATACAGGGTGGATCTCTGTATAACTAATGGATGATTAGGTATTAGGCTGGCCTACAAAGCTCCCAACCTTCTTACTTTTTCTCTTAAAGGGTTCCAATTTGGGGATGGATATTAGGCTGTGCAGCAGAGGTTGACGGTGTTTCTCCACTGTTACTTGGGCCTTCTCATGAAGCAGAAGGAGCCTCTCTCGATATCCTTAACTCTTCCCTTTCAAAGTTGACCCGATTCTTAGTCTGCAAGTCCTTCCGCATACTTGCAGTTCCACACCAGTATTCTTTATTGGGGTCTCCTCTTGAAAGCAGTCTTGCATATCCGGCAAGTAACAAACCAAAGCAGAGTTCAAGTTGTGATCTCTGTTGGCCACAGTGTTTACACAAGGTAAGCAGAGCGGCCTAGATATACAATCTCTCTGACACTGGAAAAGTAACACAAAAGCGGCGCAACAGTCTTGTAAATAAGCCCTAAAGAATATTTTCCTGCATAATGACTTGATTTCTCACCTAATTCTGTCTCATCTCTGCATCATTTTAAAGACCTGTTGATCCATAGTGTAAATCTAACGCAGTAGGCACTTCCATACAGACACCTCTTGAATGCGGTCCTATAAGACAAGTGAAATGTATCGGGCATGTTGCAGACGTAAAAATAAGGAAATATTGCCAAGTGTTACCTTGACTTGTAATGTTTGGCCTCATTTAGTCACACCGATCTAACTTGAAACACTAATTTTCATTTTTCTTTTGCAGATTACCTACCGTACTTCTATTGGAGTCCATGTCACATTTTGTTTATTATATTGTTTTGCTAAAGTTATGTTTCTAGTTATTTATTATATTGTTATCTTAAAGTTACGTTTTCAGTTGTTTATTGTTGTTTTAATAAAAGTTAATAAAAAAAGTATATACGTCTTCTTTTTTTGGGGGGTGGCGTCCCCAATAGAAATGATGTTTATAATTTGAAGTATATTTCTGAGACTAACTCTTTACCAGATCTTTACCAGAGTCTATAGCTACGACTAACGGTTCCTATAGAAAAGTTTTAAAATTCCAGCACAGTAACTTTTCCCATTAGCAACATAGTGTGGTGAACTTCTGTGCTCTGTGCTCACGTAAGTGTTCCATTAACTGTTACTATGGTAACAGGCAGAAAGCCGTTTGGGGGTAGGGTTGAAAGGTACAAGCTGTACAGAAACCGTTATATTTACCCTGGATCCTCTACATTACAGAAAGGAAAGCAAAGTAAAACATAACACTGTGTACCAGATTTACAACCCCCTTGTGCCACTCAGCTTTGGTTCTACACGTCAGAGTGGACAGCAGCGTCCATAACTTTAAAAGAGAAAGAGAAACGATGTGAGAGAGAGTGAAAAAGAGAACAAAACTACATTAAAAGTGTGAGAGAAAGTTATAGATGGAGCAGTTAATACTGGAGAAAATACTCGTAGCTCACCTTTTGCCTCCGTTGTGCGTCCAAGCACGTGCTGGTTCATAGTGCACCTTCCAGTTTAGTGATCTGAAAGATAGCATATAGAGTTATTAATAGCATAGTACATACAACTGCATACAACTGCACACATATAATTTTGGTTTATTTATTTGTACACTCAGGATACTATATTACAACAAGTTCCACTGTAAGGAGGTGTCTGTGCGCTGTTTTTTCCCCAAAGTAATATATCCCATGCATTCCCACTGCATAGCGGTGAGTTTTCAATATTGGGTATCTAGACCGTTGCACCCCATTGACTCGCAGAGTCCGGAGGTGAGTATTTTTCTTGGGAAGTCATAGGTAGATTTAAAAGTTCCTTGCGCCACTTTCCCCATGTTAAAGTGACACAAACGTGGCGCAAGGAGCTTGTTCATCTGCCCCTCAAACTGTTGTAACCTATCTATTCTCACTGGCCGGTAATTGTACATTCCTATGTAGTGAAGCTGCTGCACACTACCCACTCTCTCCTTTCACAGTTGACTAGTCAATGTTTTGGAAGCAAGCTTCTTTGCTCACCTTGTGCCATTGGCCTGATTCAAAGAGGGTGCACTACATATCGAAGCAGCCTTCTCAGAAGTTGCTACGATGGCCACGCATCATCGCAGAATCCTCGAACATTGAGCTTTAGAGGTGTTGGGCGGGGGACGCCAATCTGTGAAACACAACCTGTAAGCTAAAAACGAAGTTAACATTTTTTGTCATTTTTTTATCAAAGGAGAGAGGAAGTGAGAGAGTGACTGCAAAGAATATTCGCAGCTCACCTTTCTGTCACCGGTGTGTTTTTCACCACTTGTCGGGACATATTGCACCCTGAAGCTCTACATATAAAAGATAGTAAAAGAAAGATGTTATGATTGGTATTTGTAACTATCATAATGTGGAGTTGAATTACATCGCCCTTTCACACACCTTCCCTCTCGCATTTAAAAACAACTATTTGTATAGGTTATATTCCGGATGTTTGAACGATTATAAAAACGTGCTATTGGAAAAAAATATATACACTATATACGCTATATAGGACTGCGTAAGCCTAAATCGCTGCGTCGCTTTTTTGTATCCAGTCTGCTGCAACCCATTGATTCCCTCCAATGTGCACCTAGGCTTTATTGCTCACCTTTTTGTGGACAGGACACCTTCTACATCATGCAGTCCCGCTCTGCCACTAAGAAGTCTCACACATGGTGCTGGGTCTTGATATTGCTATGGCTAACGACATACCTGTGCTCCCATCATCATCATTGCATGTTCTTCACCCGCTCAGTCCTTCTGGTACCACTAACTCAGTAACCAAAGAGGCCATGCACATGGTGGTGGGCCCCCTGTCCGGTGGTTCTGGACTACATGAGGCGTCTGAACCACCAGGACGGGTCATCACAGCGCTTGCGATGGGAGCAACTCTAAAATGGCGTAAAGCATGTGCGCCCGTCTTTTTTATTGGTAGGGTAACGTGTGTAGTAACAGATGGGCTGGATGGGTGTGGTGTGGGTGTATACCAGCCAAGGGGGAGTGTGTGTGTGCCGTTCTGACAACTAAACCTGGAACTAGGAAAGCACTTTAATGGAAATCTGGGCAATGTTTTGTTGTGTTTTCCTGGAAGCGTAAGTGGAGTGGGCTGGCCTGAAGTATGGCAGTGCTGCGTGAGGCTCTCAACCATGGTTACGGAGCTATGGGCATGGTCCCGTCGTGAGTTATATGAGAAATCAAGTGATTTGGGTGTCTGTTTTGTAGTGCTGACGTCACCCGGGTCTTAAAAGCAAATGTGTCATTATATCTGTAAAGTTCCACAACTTGGCCAACATGGAAGGTAGGGGGTATCACTGACTCTATATTCCTTCATAGTTGCATACATCAAAGATGGTGGACATGACGTATTTCTGCGATTATGAATGCTTATTGTACATTCAGTGGAGTTTTGTAGCTGTAGTAATACAGGGCTGTGAAAAGTTTAAGTTGTAGTTTTTGGCACATGAAGGGAAGCTAATATATATATACGTATGTGGTCATTCAGGTAGACTGTAGAACTTAATGGTTGAAATCAGTGTTCAAGTCTGGGAGTTGCGTCCACATCCTGTTATTGTAGAGTAATGACGTTATGTAAGCATGCCTGAAAATGTACTGTAAATACGGTGCTCATATAAATAGCTGATATAGTTTTGGGTTGATTTTGCGCTATATAAATATGCTTTTTTAAAAAAAGGAGGAATAGCCCACACTTACTGTCAAAGGTAAGATGGTTGCATACACTATTTATAGCACAATATAATGTAGTATGGTGGAGGAGCAGCATTTTACAAACACAATAAATACACAGACACATATAGATAGTTAAAGTGGGTACGGGCACGTGTGCTCGACTCCATTTTATTACGTTGTTGTTGGTAACAAGTAGAATAGTAATCATGATATCATATACAGATATTTAATCATAAACGGTTTATGACTTCTGCTGTACAAAGGGAGGAGCATTGTATGTGAAATAATACACAGAAGATTCTATCGTAAAGGGTCATGAGTTGTGGTGCACTGAGGTAGGGGCGGTTTTTGTGGAACCTGCGATGATGCGTGGTCCAGGCAGACCGTACTGGTAAAAATGTGTTTTGACTATTGAATTTTGCGTTAACAAAGGCACGTGGTGATTATTTACGGTGTACTGTGTTAGTGGTACGTCTGGTGTTTATCGTGTGGTCACCCAGCGATGATGCGTGGTCTGAGCGGGCTGTACTGAAATCATTCCCTGTTGCATACTGGACTATATGAACTTTGAGGTGGGAAAAAAAGACTAGCAGCGATGGTTATCAATTGCTCTGTAAACTAGGTCTGCTGATTGCCCCACATAACAAATTAAACTATTGCATTTCAGGTAGTGCATTCCAACTTTCTCAAAATGGGGACGTATGTGTGGTGGGGATGTTGAAGGTGATATCCCGGAGGTACTTGGTATTGCCGGTGGTGGAAGTACAATTTGGGGCAATTTTCTACATTCTTTGTTATCATAGTTCATAGAATGCAACCATTGAAGGTGCTTGCGCATACTAGCAGTGTGACAACATAATTATTTTCTCTGCTTTAAATAAATCGACGCTGAATTTAATGCTGTCTGAACTGTAGATGAAAACGGTAAATTCAAGATGTGAACCCTACTGTGCACAGTGTACATGGAAGCTAGTAGTCAGTACAGTTATAGAACAATGCTTTTTTTTAACTTTTTTTCAACAAAATCGGAATACATACGGTATAATTGTCTCTGCATTAAATAAAGCAAGGTTGAATTTCATACTGTCTATAGTGTAGATGCAAAGGTGAATTCAAGTTGTAAACCCTGTTGTCCGCAGTGTAGATCTTAGGGTGGAGTGCATCATCTGCAATTATAGTGAAGGTGGAAGATCGAATATGTATGCAGCGTGCATTTTATTATTCAACTAAATCTTTAGGTGATATAAAAAAAAATTGGAAGGAAGCATACTAAAGGGATATTGTGCAGGTTGTAATAGGTGTTATACTTAGTTTGGTTTCCACTGAGACACCTGAAACAACAAGGCTCTGTGAAGCCTGCGATGATGTGTGGACCGGGAAGGACGTACTGATAGTATTGTTTTTTGTCTTGTGAATTCTGGCTTAGTAAGGCCAAGTGGCGATTTTGTGTAGGTTTTAGGGAAGTTACTTTATTTGGTACTGCACTTTATACATAATGAATGAAGAATTAGTTAAATGCTGCCTGAATATGGCTATGTGGTGATGAAGTATGGTGCACTGAGATAGTAGTACCTTTGGGACTGAGCGTACACGTAACCTGCGATGATGCGTGGTCCGTATAGGCCGCACTGGGGATAAAGGGCCATATGTAGGTAAATTATATTTACCGATTCCTAAATACCGAATTTTAGCGATTCGGTATTTAGGATTCGCTAAATGAGATGTAGGTAAAATATCGGTAACATTTACCGATTAGGAAAAATTCGGAAAATGTGTACCTAATTGGTATTTACCGAATTGGTATTTACCGAATCGGTAATTAACGAATCTTTAAATACCAAATCGGAGATTAAAAAAACAAGCAATTGAGGAATAAACCAATCCTGTGCATCCACCCCACCCCACAACTAGGAAGTGCTCATACCCATGCAGGTGCAGAAAATCAGAACCTTCTGGAGAGCTGGGAGTGCAGAGGAGAGCAACTGAGCCACTGGCTGAACATTGCTGAGGAGAACTGCAGGATGGCATCCAATGAATCAGAGAGGAAAGGAGCAGAAAGGAAAAGGAAAATGAAGTTCAGTGCAAGTGAGCTTCAGGTCCTTGTGTAGGAGGTGGTGAAACACCACACACAGCTTTTTGGAAAGCAGTCCCTGCAGGTAGCAGAAGCAGTAAAAAGGAAGATCTGGCTGGCAATCCAGGCAAAGGTGAATGCTATTGGGGTGAGCCCACGGGACATCGATGACCTCATGAAAAGGTGGTATGACCTTCGGATCATCACCAAGAGGAAGCTGTCTGCACAGATGAAACCGGCCAGTCCCACAGGGGAAAGAAGGAGCAGGGTACCTGCCCTCACTGACCTGGAACAGCTGGTTGAGTCAACCCTGGAGCTCGGGAGTGTGCCTGGAATCGGAGATACAGACAGCTCAGCCAGAGCTGCCACAGGACAAGGTAAGAAGCATGCAGAGCAATCCTCCCCCGCCTTCCCTATCCCCATTCCCCAATGTGGCTGTGTGACTCACACTCCAGTACAGGTTTTAGTATACACCAGCAATGCATTATGGGAGATGTAGTCAGTGAAACACCCATCATGACAGTCATCACACTAAACAACAAGGCATGCCACACACATCAGTTCGAAGCAGCAGAGGAGATTGAGATAGTGTGACAGGAATGTAATTTAATATTGAAATGCAGGGCTGCAGGACCACTGAGCTAATGTGCATATCTGTCCACAGGAGAGACATCGCGCAGGACTGCGCAGGAGAAGGAGGGAAGGGCTCCCCGGAAGGGAAGAACAGAGGATTCCAGCACAAGTGCAGCTCACAGCACTCCACCACCACCGGCATCAACACCACAAGCAGCTGCACCAACAGAGCCAGCCGCAACACCACAGCCAGCATCGCCACTGCTGATTGACTCACCACCACAGCAAGCCTCAACACAACTCTCAGCCTCACCAGCAGCAACATCACCTTTAGCGCTAAGGCCCAGGAGGCATGCTGTTGCCACTCTCCATGTCATGGAGTCATCCTCTGAGAACACAAGGGGGGGTGACACAGCAACTGGTCCAGTGGAGGAAACAAATGCTGGGCTACAGTCCACCTCCGAGGGTGCGCACACAGGTGCGAGACGCCACAGTGCCCGGTAGCACAGCACAACTCAGCAGGGTGATGGGGTCATCGGAGGGCTGGAGGCCAGTTTGGTAAAGGTGCAGTGCCTACGATGATGCGTGGTCTGAACAGGCTGCACTCAAAGAATTGCAAGTTGCATACTGGACTGTATGTACTTTGAGGGGGAAAATAAAGTGCTATGGATGGTTATGAATTCTTCAGCAACAAAATTATCAGAATCAGATGATTTTTACAGTGGTGTAGCCATTTTTGTCTCCCAAAAAAAATGTCAGGTTTCCAATGAAGAAAAAGTGAGGTTCAAATTGTAACCTATGCTATCCACAGTGTAGACTATCATTAGGTGTACCTGTGCACTTGCAGCGTGAAATTTATTATTCAAGTAAATCTATAAGTGATATAAAAAAGCTGTTAAAGAAAGCATAATAAAGGGATATTGTATAGGTTTTGATAAATGTTATACTTAGTTTGGTATTGTAGTCTGCAAATAATAAATCAACAGTGTCATTGATTGTGAGCTCTGATGACTGCAGTGTAGGCAGGAGGCAGTGGTTATCAAGACCCCACAACCTCGTCGCATTGATTACAGCTGCACAGTATTGGTAATTTAGTGTGTGTGCAGGCAGCGATGATAAGTGGTGCAAAGAGTTAGTGGCACCTGAAGCAACAAAGTTCTGTGGAGCCTGCGATGATGCGTGCTCCGAGCAGGTAGCACTGGTAGCAAAGTCTTTAAAATCAAGTTTTCTAATAAATATTGGTTGAACTTTCACAGGAGTAAGTTGAAGTAGATCTTCAAAAACTATGATATATTTTCTTCTAAATCAGACATCTGACTCAATACTTTCACGTGGCGATGATTTTTGGTGCATTGAGTTAGTAGTACCTTTGGCGCTGAGCTTGTACGTACCCTGCGATAATGAGTGGTAACAGGGGGCTGCATTCTGATCAATGTCTTTTCTCTATTGAATTCTGCTTGAATACAGCCATGTGACGATGAATTAGGGTGCAGTGAGTTACTGGTACCTCTGCCACTGAGCGTGTACGTAAACTGCGATGATGCATAGTCCGGGCAGGCCGCACTGGGAGTAATGTTTTTTTCCTAGTGAATTCTGTCTTAATAAGGCTATGGGGAGATGACTTGTGGTGCAGTGAGTTAGTGGTACCTGAAGAAATCTGCTTGTGCGCACCCTGCGATGATTCATGGTTCCGGCGGGTCACACTGGTACAATGTCTCTTGGCTATTGGAATGCGTCATGTGCAATCGCCATTCCACCTGAATCGTGAGCCCTTACAATGTAGATCGAAGGCAGTTGTCAGCACAGATATTGACAAATGATTTTTTGAATTATATAAAAAAAATCTGAACACATACAGTAGAATTGTCTCTGCATTACATAAATCCAGGATGAATTCCCTACTGTCTATAGTGTAGTTGGAAAGCTGAATTCAAGTTGTGAACCCTGCTGTCTGCAGAGTATATTTATGGCAGTAGTCCACAGAAACATCAACAAATGTTTTTTTTTCACATACGTTAACAAAATCTGACGACATAGTAGAATTGACTCTGTCTTCAATAAATCGAGTATTAATTCAATGTTGTATGTAGTGCTTCTCCGCTTCTGGTATCAAGTGGTAAACTCTGTTGATCACAGTGTACACTTAAAGGTAGTACTTAGTACAGACATAGATGAACGTTTTTTGTGGCTTCCATTAACAAAATTGGCTCTGCCTTACATAAATCAAGGTTAACTTGAATGCTGTCCGTAATTGTCTCTGTATGAAATAAATGAAGGCTGAATTTCCTACTGTTCAAACTTTAACAAAATCTGAGGACATAGTACAATTGTCTCTTGTTTAAATAAATCAAGACTGAATTCAATGTTTTCTGTAGTGCTGATGCGCAACTGGTATCAATTTGTCAATTCTACTAACCGCAGAGTAGATTGAAGGCAGTATTCAGCACAGATACCAATGACAAATTTAGATCTAAAGTTGAATTCAAGTTGTGAACCCTGCTGTCCGCAGTGTCAATGGATAGCACTAGTCGATACAGACATACGTCTTCAGTGGTGAGGTGCTGAGTTCGCAATGGGCCTGTATTGAAGAGGCACGTGGTCATGGCACCAGCCACGTAGCAGGGTGCGAACCTTCGCTGCGGCGCAGTCTGTTCTCTTTGCAGAAGTGAACCACGCCCAAGGCATAGACTAAATATTTATTGTGTTACATTGACGTTGTTTATGTTGGACTAGCCCACTTCGCTTCTGTTTCAAAATGGGGGGGTGAACACAGCTACATGACCGAAATATTCCCCAGTGTCTGAGATTATATGGTTGCGTCCACTATTCAGTACACTACACGTATCAATGGTTTATCTACACACTGAAAAGTTTTTGATTTCTATAGTGAATTGTGTATATTATTTCACAGGTAGTCTTAGCGTTGTGTACATTATTGTTGATGTTCAAGTTCTTTCCCTTGTACATATTTGGTTGCCACATCTCAGTAGAATGAGCTAGTGTACTGTTCAGGGGATATATTATTTTGGAAAGGTCCGTTATCCTTTTTTGCGTTGCCTCTGAGGTAGTAGGGGTCCGTGGGGATGGTTGTGGTGGTCGTGGCGCTGGGTATTGTGATTTTGTTGGGTGTCGGAAGTGTATAGTTAGAACCTCTATCACATATTGCTCTTTAAACATGGGCGTGAGTTGGATGTAATTCACGCAGTACTTATTCGACGTTCTTACAGTAGTTAAATGTTGATGTTAATTTGTTAGTGGTAAGTGGAACTATTGCCTGATTTTTGTGATGGCATTGCAGATTTGGTTTCTTATTGAAAATATGGGGAAGTGGTCAAAGTTATAAGTAGGAATTGTCATATAAAAACTCTTTGAAATTCACTGAAAAAATGATAGGCTTCAGGCAGGTTATAGTTAGGAATTAGCATTTAAAAAACCTTTGAAATTCACTGAAAAAAAACATAGGTTTCAGGCATGTTATAGTTAGAAATTAGCATTTAAAAACCTTAGAAATTCACTGAAAAAACATAAGTTATAGGGGTGTTATAGTTAGCTGGATATTCCTCTGTTATAGTTAGTTGTACTAACTGTAACTCTCGCGCCCGGAATCCACTGGTGATGATGTCACATATTACATCATTCATGACATGGTCAGTGACATCACTGATGACATCACTGATGACATCTCAAATGACATCACTGATGACATCATCCACATGACAATCAGATACACCTCATCATACACTACTATAATATTTTCTCACTCACTGTGAAATACAGAGTACCATATTTGAATCCATTGACACACCAATGCAAGTATCTAAAAACCCACTCAGCCATTCTCAGATCTACACAAACATGTAATCAATTACCTATAGATTCACTCATACATGCTGTCAATGATCAATAGAACACTATCAAATATACTAATACACCTATATTGACATTACACACCAGCACACATCCTATTTACTTATGCAGTCATCCTACTCACTTATGCAAATAATGGATCATACTTATATTTACTCAGCTACACACTTATACAAACACCACTTAATGTATTCATATAACTCATACTTAGTGTGTTATAAAATCACTATTACCAGTATACAGTTATCCAGACAGTCACTCATGCAACCACGAGTCTTATGTATACTTATTTATATACAACAAATGTCACATACACTTCCTTTTATTATTCTAGTTTGTTGGACATGTACAATTGAGAGATATATTTGCTCATCAGCACATCCATATATATATATATATTCATTCACCCAAACAACTATTATAACATGTAATCTTAACGTCATGTATCTACTGAATCAACTATTGACACATCTTTGGGCAGTCAAACACCCCCCACCATACCACACACACATTTACTCTCCCATACAAATAATCAGTTAACTAATCAATAACTAATATAGACTTGCACGTAGCTAGTAACCAAATGGTGCAGCAGTTTACACAACAACCAAGAAAGTAATACAGATATTCACACAGTTTAGTCACTATCCAATATATTTAGTGAGACACTATAAATTAGTCAAGTAAACAGTCAATCACACTGCTACTAAATCCTCCATCCAGACACTTATACATCCACTCATTCTTCAATGCAGATTGCTATATATATAATACAAATTGACATATGGAACCAAACCACATTCACTGAATGATGTCATCAGTGATGTCACTGACCATGTAATATGTGACATTATCACCTGTGGATTGTGGGCGCGAGAGTTACAGTTAGTACAACTAACTATAACAGAGGAATTTCAATGGTTTTGTAACTATAACACCCCTAAAACCTATGTTTTTTTCAGGGAATTTATATATATATAATTCTTGGCCAAGGCTTTGGTCAAGAACAGCTTAGAACCTATTATCTCTAGCACATGGATGGCCCTTAGTAAAGGGTTTAAGAAGTGTTACCCGTGGAAGGATTGCCATTACGGATGTAACAAAACTAGTTATAACAGCCCTTTTAAACAAAGTCCTCTTGAAATCACTAAGAGACTAACTTGTAAAACAGATTTCGCGGTTTATGTGCTGGAGTGTCCGTGTGGGTTGAGGTATGTGGGTAGCGCCAAGTTGCCCACCCACAAACGGATGTTCCAGCACATAAGGGCGATAACAGGCAAGGATCAATCCTATCCGTTGGGTAGACACTTCAAAATAACTCATGAAGCCAATCCAGCCCATCTCTAGTACTATGTTATAGACACAGTGTTGCCTTTAAGACGAGGAGGGGATAGGGAAGCTAGGCTTCACCTCCTCGAAACACGATACATACTAGAACTGGACAGCAAAAATCCCAATGGGCTGAATGCGAGTGAAGATTTGTATACCTGTCTGTAAGGTGCTAGAGATGTGAAGGTTCATTGGTTACCAACTGTGTTTTTATCTAGGGGCTCTCTGTTTTGTAACTGTGTAGAAAGAGAATCAACAGAATTAATGATGATATTCGCATGATGTTTGAGTAATTGCGCCTCTGGTTATTTTTTAGGAGTTTTAACGATTGATTCAATTTGAATATGCACTTTAGTTGTTACACATTTGCACTTGCACTTAGGCACTTTTTTGATTAAGATTTCACAAATTGATCGCTCAGGACCAGTTATAGGGGTATAGCTTTTCAACAGAGTGGAGAGAAAATGGGACTTTGTCTTAGCCCACTTGGGCATTATTGACAAGCATGGCATTGGATTTGATTTATCCACACAGGTAGCTATATGGTAACAGTACATTGGTATTTCACAGTTATTTTGCACTGTTCATGGCTGTACTGCTTTAAAATCATGTTTATGGCAGATTTTTTATCAATTACGTTTTTTTAGGAATCAAACAAATGTGATTTTTAAGAAATATTGATTTAAACATGAATTTTAAATATTGTATTTGCATTTATTTAAATATTTATTTACAAGCCCGATGTATCTCAAAAAGATGAGGTCATCAATTGCTACAGGACAGTATTTTTTCTATGTCATTGCCTGCTTAAGCTCTGTTCGACTTGCACTTGCACTTTAAATACTGGTCCATCCTAACGCAACATGTCATGTGATCAAGCTTCAGGGGAAGCGAAACGCGTTATGGCGGACAGGCTGGGCGAAATAAAAGCACTCTATTTTGCACTAAACTTAGGGTCTGCTCTTCGTCATTGTTTTGGGTCACGGAACAATTGAAGGTGATGACTTACTTCATATATATATATATTCACTGAAAAAACCATAGGTTATACACCATATATAGTTAGGAATTAGCATTTAAAAAACCTTATTTTACTCACACAAAACCATTGAAATTCCATATATAGTTAGTTGTACTAACTATATATCGCGCACCCGCAATCCACTGCTGATCATGTCACATATTACATCATTCATGACATGGTCAGTGACATCACTGATGACATCTCAAATGACATCACTGATGACATCACTGATGACATCTCAAATGACATCACTGATGACATCACTGATGACAACATCCAGTGACTGTATTTTTCTGTAAAGTTAAAATATGTCTTACATATTTAAGAATGAGTGGATGTATAAATGTCTGGATGAAGGATTTAGTAGGTGCATGACTGACTGTATGAGTGAGTGATTAAATGTGTCTCACTGAGTGCATGGGTTAGTGACTAAACTGTCTCAATTTGTGCATCATTATGTCTGTTGTTCTATAAACTGCTGCATGTGTTGATCATTAGCTATATGATTAACTATATGGGTTATTGATTGGTTGCCCAAGTATTTGTATGGGAGACTGAGAGTGTGTATGGGTGGCTGGGAGGTGTATGACTCTGTGCATAGATGTGTGAGCAGTTGATTCACTAGATGTATGGGTTCAAAAGTGCATGTGGAAACAGCTGTATGGGCGGTTGACTGTGTGCATGAGTGTATTGGTGAGTGAATGGATATCTCAGTGCTACATGTCAAAGTAAGTACATATGTAAAACACAGTACATGTGAGAGTTGACATATATAAATAACTGTGCAAAAGAGCCAGTGAATGTGTGAGTGGCTGTATGGATCATTGTGAACTTGTATCAGGGATTGTATAAGAGAGTAAATATGTGTTAGTATATGTTTGAATAAGTAAGGTGTGTATAACTGTATAGTTGAGGAAATGGAGGTGTGATTGATTCTTTGCATGACTGACTAGGTGTGTGAGTAACTCCATGGATGAGTGACAGTCTGTGAGTGTCTGTTTACACTGAGTTATCTAAGGTTATATTAGAGTCTGAAGAGCTTCATCGTATTATCACATGAATGATGTCATCAGTGATGTGATCAGTAATGTCAAATGAGATGTCATCAGTGATGTCATCAGTGATG
Source organism: Lissotriton helveticus (assembly GCF_964261635.1). Classification (NCBI taxonomy): domain Eukaryota; kingdom Metazoa; phylum Chordata; class Amphibia; order Caudata; family Salamandridae; genus Lissotriton; species Lissotriton helveticus. Next base: position 533,801,395 of record NC_136067.1, read on the forward strand.
TCATTTGAGATGTCATCAGTGATGTCATCAGTGATGTCACTGACCATGTCATGAATGATGTAATATGTGACATGATCAGCAGTGGATTGCGGGTGCGCGATATATAGTTAGTACAACTAACTATATATGGAATTTCAATGGTTTTGTGTGAGTAAAATAAGGTTTTTTAAATGCTAATTCCTAACTATATATGGTGTATAACCTATGGTTTTTTCAGTGAATTTTCAAGGTTTTGTAAATGCTAATTCCTAACTATATATGGTCTATAACCTATGGTTTTTTCAGTGAATTTCATTGGTTTTTTAAAAGCTAATATCTATAGCTGTAAAATGTATTCTTCTTTAAATCCAAAAATATATTTTATATGTTTATTAATAATTTTTTTTTAAATATTTTTTTTTGTTTCGCTCCCGGTCCACGAACCGGAAAGCTTTCCGTTAGCTCAAATTGATGCCGCGACCCGGTCCGCGAACCGGTAAGAAATCAACATCGTGACGCGTCGCGAAAGCGCGACGTATCGCGTTGCCGCGTAATGCGTCTTATGACGTACCGCGTTAGAGCACCCGGAAGTGCCCCGGGGCGCGGACCAAGGCGCGAAACGCAGCTCCCCGGAAGCGATCCGCGGCGCGTCGCGAAAGCGCGACATATCGCGTTGCCGCGTAATGCGTCTTGTGACGTACCGCGTTAGCGCACCCGGAAGTGCTCCGGGGCGCGGACCGAGGCGCGAAGCGCAGCGACCCGGAAGCTAACCGGGGCACGTTCCACAGCGCGTAACATGAGCGTGAGAGGTCATGTGACTTGTTAATAAAACTTTTCATTGGTTCATTTCACTTTTGGTTTCATAATCATGTAAGGCTAGGTCAGGTGACCTAAAAATAACACTTTTCATTGGTTGAGAACTATTGTTTTTCCCAAATGATGAAAACCCCTCCTTCTTTCCTCACTCTGACTTTCATCATTGTGAGAGGAAGACCTTTATTAATACTTCAGAAATGGCTTCAGTAGTTGCTTCAGCTGGTGCACCCCCACCACCACCTCCACCTCCTCATGGGAAGAGAGGACCACCTCCCCAGGTCATGACCAACACAGAGGAGGAAGAGGAAGAAATGGAGGAAGAGGAGGGAGAAGAACCACAGTTCTTAGAAGAGTTGCCCTGGGTTTCCCATAAGAAACCCAGTTTCATCTGGCAGTTTTATTCAATCCCTCCTGGCCAAAAAAAAGTGAATGCGAGGTATGTCACCTGCCTCATCTGCAAAGATAAATTATCAAGAGGGACGGATAAGAAGTATAGTTATGGGAACTATACTATGCATAGGCACATGACCAGGAAGCATCCACTTAATTACAGCCGGGCGAAAATACGGGATTTGGAGGAAAATCCAACATCAACTCTTGTGGCCAGATCAAGATCGTCAATTTCATTGACACCAGCAGAGGCACGGGAAACTGTGCCAAACATACAAGAGAATTTTGGCCACATGAAACATACTTGTATGCACTGTGGTGCGTTGATAGCATGTGGTAATATGAGTATAAATGCCATCAACCTGGCTTATGAACATCATAATTGCCCTAACCGCCCCCAGTAATTTTTTTTTGCTCCTGTTGAGCCCTTTTCAATGCCTGTTTTTTGTTGTTTCCCCCCCCCAAAAAAACCAAAAAAAATATAAAATCGTTCAAAAAATACAAAAAAAAAAAAAAATGTTAAAAAAAAAAAAAATATATAAAACAACAAAAATATTTTAAAAAAAGTTCTTTTCAGAACTACCTCCCCTTTCAAAAACAATTGCTAGAATGTTTAGCACTCTGGCAAGCTCTATTTCTTTTGGTTCGGTTCCCGGTTAGCTTCCCGGTACGCGGACCGGGAGCTAACCAAAAAAATTTTAAAAAAAAAAAGAGTAAGTATAAGGAAAGTAAACAGAGAGTGATGTTAAAAGAAAGACAGCTATAGGGAGTAAAGAAGAGATACTGTTTAATAGATCTATTTACCGAAGAAAAGACAGAAGAGGGTATAATTGTGAAAAACAAAATAGATAAGGAAGTGATAGAAAAAAAAAGAGAGTATAACATTAACAAAGAAGAGTTTCTTGGAGAATGTGAGTGAATGTTCAAAATAAGATTAAAACATGGGGAATAACAGAGAGAAAAAATAGAAAACAGAAAACAAAAAATAACAGAAAAAGATTAATTGAAACAGCAAAGAAATGTAAGTAACATAGAGCCATATCATCAACATAGGCAATAAAAGTTTTGCAGTTTTTATTGGCAGAAATGTGTCGCTAAAGCCGCTTTTGCGGCAGAAAACTGCCGCTAAAACCACTTTTGCACCAGTTTTCTGCCAATAAAAACAGCAATAATTTTATTGGCTGTGTTCATAATATGCCCCTTAGTGTGCTTCAACTACACAGAGAAAGCATTATGAACAAATAGTGATAGAGTGATCAGTCAAAGACACTAAGAGTAATAGAGACGGAGTGAGTGAACAAGAGTGAGGAACTATGAGAAGAGAGGGACTGAGAAAAAGAGTGGAAGGAGTTGAGTAAGTAGGTAATAGAGAAAAGAATGAGGGAAGTAGCAAAGGCAGGAAACTGAGGGTTAAAGAAATGAAGCAGTGGAACTAATAGAAGTTAAATGTGATAGAAATGTAACGAAAAGAGTACAAAACATTTACCTTATAATTGTCGTTAAATTACTCACTTTTTGTTTTTATACTTTCAATCTGTGAAAGAGAGAACAAACATTTGAAAAATATTAAAACATGTATTTAAAAATTACAAAAGACAAGGGAAAAGATTGAAGGACAAACAGTTTTTCAACAACTTTGACACTTACAGAAGCTTCTGCTTCTCCAGGCCCCCTACACAGTCCTAAAGATATACATTTTAAACTAACAGTATCTTGATGCAGATGAAGTGAGGCCTATCTTAAAACATGGTGCATCTTTTGCATTGCTGTTGTCTCAGAAAAGTGTCGCAAGACACTAAAATTTTAAATGATTGCTTCAGGATGCCAATAAGATGTGTCCTATCCAGAGGTTTGTTTGAGGTGAGGCCTACTCAGGGTTGCAGATGAAATTTCGAGTTGTTGAAGAGAATAGAGGACATAATACATGTGAAGGTCTACCAATGAAGTGAGTCATGTCCACTGCACTCTTGAACAAAGTCCAAACCTCCTATGTTTCCCTGGACAGACCTAAACTTGATCTGCACAATGTGATTCGTAATGATAGGAAACACAGGTGATGTAATTGAAATACGTGCAATTTCTTTTGCTCATTTCACAATCACATCACTTGTGTTTCCTTTGCTTAGGTATCTCATTGTGCAGATGTAGTCCAGCATATGAAAGAGTACGCAGAAGTGCAGCACTGCATGCAACAACTTTGACACTTACAGAAGCCTCACCTTCTCCATGCGTCCTACACAGTTCTACATATACATCATAAATGCAAACAGTACAGAATTAATTATACATGTTAAATGGTTTATTTTTGCTGTTCTCAGAATGTATCAAAATTCACTAAAAACAGTGACTTGAAGGTATTCATCATATAACAGCGGGGAAAAAAAAACACAATCAAAATGATTGTGTTTAAAAAACCCATACAACATAACAAATCAGAATTCAGAACTCCTTAAAGTTAACTTACTTTCCATGACATCAAAGGATGTCCTATATACAGCTTACACTCTGTTGTGCTGTTATTACTTTCAGCCCGCCACTTTCTGAAAGAAAACCTCCATCGTTTTCAAAAACATGTTACATGCAATAAATGACTTCTTGCTCTCTACCACAAGTTTCCACAAAGCCAAATCTTGTCAGAGCCATTTATAACTCTTGGATTTCTTGTAAGCCAATCCCGTCATTTGGCATTTCTGCAACTTTCAGAATTAAAATGTTGAAGATCATTTTCACAATCCTGGAATAGTAATATCTTCCCCTTCTTGCTCAGTCATGTTCTACATTTCCTAAGACACTGATACTGCTTACTATGAAGCAGACGTACACTACCTCTATGACTACTACAATTATTTAATTCTCTACATCACTTTTAATCACAAAGCAATGTAAAACAGTAGACAGCATTGCAGACTTACATTCCCTCTTCTCTATGTTTTGATTGGCTGCTTCAATTAGCTTATAAAAAGAAATAGTTTTTCTGAACTCATTCAAAGTGCACTTATTTCTCCATGACGTCCAGTCTTATGGTTAGAAGTTATGTCTCTGAACTACACTTATCCTCAAGGGCAAATCGTGTAGGAGCCATTAGAACTTCTTGAAATTCCACAGAGCACATCCCGAGATTCTTTCCCAAAAATTTTGGTTTTAAAAACACCAGGTAAGAGTTTTTAAGGTCATACGGCAATTTTTTTTTTTAAATTAAAACAGAATCATTGCAAAATGACCAGCCATTTCTAGACTTTAAATAAGCTGTGTAATGTCCTGATGTTATTGAAGGACCGTCATGATATATAATTGCTGCAGTTACAAAAGTCCTTCCTGATATTGACAACTGCGAAGCCACAAAATTTTTAATTAAAGTTGTCAATTTTTCATCCATCAGGCCTACATCGTTGGAACATTAAAATGACATACTGGCCATATGTTCGTATAAATAATGTGGACATCATTTCAGATTTACATTGGCTACACTCCATGTTGTGATCAGCTGCTTTTACTAGCTTATTAAAGGAGACTGATTTACTGTCTGGCAAAGTTAAATATATAAATCTTTCTGAGTCTACACTAGTAGTACTTGATACTATACAGTTCTCGCAGTCATGCTGCCATTGATAAGAAAGCCCAAACAGGTGATCTACATCTACACCTTCAGCATGCAATACATCAAGCATATACATTAAAAACTCCTGACAATCTTGCTGAATATTTTGAGAGAATTGTGTTTGGCCTGAACATCTGTCTAACAGATTTCGAATTTCAGACACACTTTCTATGTTTGTTCTATCAGTGCTACATTTCTCTAACACAGAATTTAACAAACTGCAAAATCTTTGATCAGAATTGACCACAATCTCTTCTTTTACATTTTCTAGAGAAAACAAAACATTAACCACTACATTAGCATAGCAGTTGACACCAGAACTGTTTTCAAATTGAAAACCAACAACATCTTCAACAGAATTCTTTTTGTTTCTGCTTATAATTTCAGGTTCATCGACTTTTCGTCTTTTTGCTACAACCTCCCCAGTATTGGTTACATTTCTTCGTTTCCGGCCTACCACACGTTTCTCAAACAAAGGATATTGAGGCAAATGTGGCGCATACTCTCTTCTTAACCTATTGTATTCCTTAACACAATCTAGATCCGCACAAATGCTTGTGACATCACACTCAATCAAGTACAATCCCGATAAAGTTCTAACTCGTGACAATGCCACATATGCCATACCCTCCTTGAACACAGAACTGCCAATATTCACCAATGCACTGTCTACACTTAAACCTTGCGATTTATGGATTGTCACCGCATATGCCAAGCAAACAGGAAACTGCTTACGGCGAACATATAAGTCTTTTACAAGCAAAAATCTAGCAGAGCAACGACCAATTAGCTGTACTTCCTCAATGCCATCAAATTTAATTTTTAAAAATTCAATTCCATCTCTATTTCTGTATTTTACAAAATCAACAACATTACCCATTGATCCATTTACCAGACCTCTTTCAACATGTAAATTCCTTCTTAAAATTATACGGCAGTTCAAGCACACATTCAGAGTCTTTTCAAAACCTGCAGTTTTAGATATACTCTTCTCTAATGAATCCAATTTTGTTTTCAGATTCTCAGACAAAATAATTGTTGATCCCATATGCTCTACTCTGTCAATAGCTTCCAGTTTCACAATCTCTTGCTTTTCTAAATGCAACATTTTGTTGTTGAATTTGGCACATTCTGCAAGAGTTGGCATCAAACATATTCCAGATTTCTTCTCAGTAATTTTCTGAAAAATATTCTCAGGCACAACATCGTGTTCTGGATATAAATTTGACAGTAATCGTGCATGTAAAGCTTCTTTCCCATGCTCGGTCACTTTTCCAATTCTAACATCTTGTAGAATAGTCTTGTAAACTTCATCCTTCGCCTGACGCATATTTTCATGCAGTTCAGCATAATTGAAGTTTAACCATATATTGACGTTGCCAATGCTGCCTAGGCACTTCCTGGTATCTTCATGCGTGAGCATTTTGAACACAGGTTGCCCTTTCACTGGTGTCAGCTGCAGAAGATCTCCGAAAACAATGATGTGTTTGCCACCAAATAACACATCATACTCTGTTTTGAGAACGTCTTGCATTCTCAAATGCGCAAAGGCAAGCATGACATTGGAAACCATGCTTACTTTGTCAATGATAAGAAGTTTCATTTTCCTCAAGATTCTTGAAACTTCAAAACAAGCATCTCCAGATAGCTTGTGATATTGTAATTTGTTGTCATGCTCCACTGGCAGCATCAGTAAACGATGTAAAGTAATCCCTTTAATGTTATGTGCTGCCAGTCCAGTTGGAGCGGTGACAACACAAGACAGCGATGACTCTGTCCTTTCCTGCAAATAGCATGAAATTGCTTTAATGAGGAAACTTTTTCCAGTTCCCGCTTCTCCACTCACGTACAGTCGGACAGGCTTCAACGACGTACATGAGCACTCTTTCTTGTCATGACTTAATCCATGATCAATTTGCATGGTAACTTCGTCATATATTTTCCTCTGCTCAACGTTGAGTTGTCTTTCCAACTCTTCTAAGTTAACCGCATCCTCCTGAGCATGTGCCATGGCTCTTTACACTTCATTCATAGCAGTGGCAGCTTCATTTTCGATAACAGGTCTTCCTAGTGGATCCTGACTCAATGAAGCAGAACTCTGACTGTCCTGAGAACTGTCTCTGGCAATCTCGGCTGCAATCATTGCTTCCTGCTCAATTTCCGCATTCAACATTTGTACATATTTGGGAAAAGCAGGACATTCTATGGTCTCCTTGGCGGCATTGAAAGAGTCTTCGTAACAGAGAAAATCTCCAAGCAGTTCCTCTTCTGCACGCCAAGGCTTGAAAAGTTGCAAAAGTGCTAAATAGAAAAACTCCTTTTTTTCAGGAGATTCGCCACTCAATTTTCGATGGTTTACCAAGTGGCATTTTCTTTGCTTGACCAGACATCCCTCACTTCCTATTACAGCATACACTCCTTTCTCAGTATCTTCTTTGATGTTCCTCTTGAATATGTAATTTTGCAGAACCTCATATAGACAAACATTCTCGAGGTGACTGCTTCGATTTGGATAATATGTATCCAACATGTTGGTCTTCAAAATGTCGGTACTGTTTGGCTCCTTTTCCGCCAAATACTCAATTTCCCGCACAGGTTTGAGAACTCGATTACGCGTTGCAGCAAGACCAAGACTCGCCCAAATGATACTCCTGGACTTGCATTGAGACTTGCTGAAGACAACCGGTCAGAACATTCGTACGCTCCGATTTCTCGATGCGACAACATCTTCAGACTGAAACTGTACAACTTCTTGCTGAGGCTCTTTTCATGGGAAATGTCCTCCCACATATCCTTCAATTCTGTGTTCTCTTTTTTGGTGATGTAAGACGTCACATACCGAGCCACAGCCATACAGTTATCAGCCACAAACTGTATATCCATGTTAGCATTCCACATGGACAAAATCACCGGGTTGTAGTCGTTGATGTACTTGAACTCTTCGTTCCTCTTCAAATTGTATGTGTTTTTAGGTGATTTCTTCATCACATTATGTCGCAGCGAAGACATCAAACTGTTTACTCTTCCTTTAGAAATCACCGGTCGTGGAAAACCGAAACGACATTTGGTGTAGAACTTGTCCTTGTTTCGGAATTTACGACGACAGTACTTTCCACATCGATGGCTTTGGAAACGCAGAACTTTTTCTCTTAGGCTTTTCTTCTCCTTTGCGTTTGGAACAGCACACGTAGAATACTGTTGTATAAAACTCATCACTGAGTCTTCTGGATCCGTTCCAAATTTAGGTGCATCCTTGATCCACAGCAACATATGTATATGAGGAGCACCTCTTGCTTGGTACTCCTTTCTCCAGAAGAAATCCAACACCTCTCCAAGAGGTGGATTCTTCTTATTCATGATGAAAGACATCATAGCTTCAAATCTATGATTGAAGTACCTACATACATTGACTGGATCCAAAGAGCACAGTTCTCCGGGTGTCTTGAATTCGATGTTTTCTACGTTAGCATTTGCCTCTCGTAGAAATTCAAGTAAGTCTTCCCAGCCATACTCGGCACAGCTCAGAGTGAGGAACCATGTGGGAGTACCTAAGTTCCTCAGCATACATTTTAAATCACCATGACGACGGTACCAGTACTCATTAGTACCACGCTGACACCTCCATGAGATTAATCAGGTGAGAATCCAAAATACTGTCTTGGACATTGACTTTATCCATAAAGTCACTTGCCGAGATGTTTTGCATGTGTATACCACTTTTCAAGATGTGGTGCACTGCATATGACAGTCCAGACAGATCGCTTTCAAACAGGAGATGAAACAAATAAGGAATGCATTGTCGAAACCTAGCATCTCCTGCATACAATCGCAAAGTCCGGTATTCAGAAGCAGGAATTTGATGAGGTCGCTCATCATATCTTCCTCCCTGACCTGTTGGAAAAAGCTGTGGGAAACACCGAGCTTCCAAACTTTCCTCCCAAACACTAATGGGACTCCCTTTTGCTTGTTTCATTTGAAACAACTCAATAGCATTCCCCATGACTTCCTTGGAATGCAAAGGATGAACACTATAATGTTCATATATTTCTTCACTAGTAGAAGTTTCTACTTTCTCAATTTGACCAGCACACAAATCGCTATCCTCTTCCTCACTTACTTCCTCTTCTACAACATATACATTCTTATAGTATTTATTATTTTTTTTCAAATACAATGTTGCCTTTTTAACTTTCCTAACATCTACTAAATCTTGCCATATTTTCTTATTCTTTGTCGGAACCCCATTAACTAAGATAACCAGAGGTTCCTCGTCCACTTTTTCTACTCCAATTGTGTTAATGTTTTTCTTCAAATCTAGAGGCAAATAAACAACTCTTCCCTTTAATCCTCTCTGTAAATCTGATGGAGGCAATTTCCCTGTCTTTGGCTCCATTCTTACAATAGCCTGAAAGGGATGGATACTTTGAATCAAAATAGATTCATAAGTATTTAAATCCTTCAATTCAGAAGGAATCTCAACCAATTCCAGATTATTATGAACTGCTCTAGCAGGCATCTGGTTTTGATTTAATTTGCAACAACAATAAGTACACACACGTTGATCCAATCCCAAATCAAAACAATTTTCTACCATCAAGTATGTTGCGAAATCCTTCCATTCACTATTATTTTCCCTTTCACTTTTTGCATATAAATCCACTAACTTAGTCTGATTCTTATAATAAGTGCGTCGACAACACACACAAGTGAAATTGGGCCTCTCACTTGATTTGACCTGAAACGTGGCAATTTCCCTCTGGAAATTATCTGTACTGGAAACCTGTACACTATCTTCCACATTACCCGCTTCTTCTTGGTCAATTTCAACATTCTCCTCTTTACTTCCAAAGTAACAAAACTCAATTTCTTCACATATATTCTTCACATCTATTTCAGAACCATGCAAAAGAGCAGCACATAATTTTTTAAGCATAATTGCTGGACTCTTAGCATAATACAACATTCTAACTAATTTCCTCACTTTATTATGATGCACTGCTAGCATCCTGAAATGATGAAAAACACTCTGGCATACTCTCCTGGAAAGACAAGCCAGTGCATGACCATGCAAACCTGTCACTTCTCTCACTCTGCAAGGATCTAATTCTTGCAACAACCTTATTTTCTGCTTCAAACTTTTCTTATTAAATGACCGTACAAAATCACAAAGCAAATTGATGGAATCCTGTCGCACACTGCAAATACTACTACACTTCCAGGTGTACACAGGACCCTTAGCACGTCTTCCTAAAACCTCATTACCTAACACCTCTTCTGCCTCTGTTGTCACAAGTTTTTCTTTTTCAACTGGACAACCATCTTTCACTTCATAAGCACGACCACTGGTGTCAACTGCATGCACCAAATCATTTTCCTGGAAATAACTCTCCTCATTAAAAAATGCCTCACAGCTTGAACTATGCATCCATTCTCCAGAAAAAACTTCACAGAAATTACTACGATTAACTATTCTCTTCCATCTACTATTTCTTTTGAAATCATAAATTGCCTTGTTTAGCTTCCTAATTCTATTGATTATCAAAATAAATACCTTACGTTTAATTTCAAATGCCTGATCAATAACTTTCTCAACTTTTTTTTTTCTCTTATAAAAAAACACTTTCTGTTGACCTTTCTTAATATTTTTTAACAAATTGCCAATTATACTGTTGCGGAACATTCGTTTACGAATGTCCCTAAACTGTTGTTTCCTTCTACTATCATGCACAGAGTTATCTCTTGCTCTAGCAGTAACATTTTTGATTGGCCTTTCCTTTCCATTTGAATTGTTTCTCTTTTTCTGGACTGAAACATTTTCTGTAGTAATATTTTTTTTACTGCAAATATTTCTTATGAATGTTTTTGTACTCTTACCCGGTGCTTTCTTGTTGACTTGACAAATCTTTTTGTTAGAGGACTGCTGCTTTTTTTCAATCACCTGCTGTCTTTGACGTTTTGCAGCCTTTCTCAGTCTTTCTTTCGTTGGCATGGTGAAATGTTGAAATGATCTGCAGTTGAATCTGTGGTAAAATATATTAAAAAATGTTATTAACCACTATTACCCAATAGTACATCAATAACAGTAATCAAAAACTTAAAACACTACTTTACATTTTTACATATAAGATTTTTTAGTGCATGGCAATTTTAGAATACAGAAATAGCAGAAAAGAAATGGAATTTATAATCATGTTACCTGTGCTATCTTATATGTGAATCTGATCTAATTTTATGAGCATATTTTAATATTTTATTGAAGACACTACACATAACCTGTTTTTGAAGGTGTCTTTATTTTTAAATTAAACGGTTTACATTTTTACTTTTTTTTATTATAAATTTTTAAAATAAATGTTTATAGTTCCATAGGCTCAAGCAGGTCAGCTTCCCACCCTATGTCATATAATTCGGACAAATCTGCATCCTCATCACGTTCTTCTTCATCCTCAGGATTTAAATTATCCAAGGGATCAACATCCACTGATGTTTCAAATACAAGTTCAATGATGAGGTCAAAATCAACTGATTGCAGATTATCGCTCATGTTGATGTTGTCTTTATCTTTAAAGAAAGATAACAACAATGAGATGTTGCAGAGTAAGAGACAAATCTCAGAAATTATAATAGTAAAATTGTTTAACAAGAGTAACATTTTGCAGATATTATTTAGCCATGTCCAGCGATGCTGAGCAGGTGAAGCCTATGTCTAATTTTTCAGTGAACAGGACTCATCTCTTCTTAACCTTGGATAAGCCTCACCGACTCTGTGTCCCCTGCACATACTTAAATGTAAAGGGGCAGATTTATGTTAAATGGCACATCCCCAGGCATGCACCAGTTAACGTGCACCGCTGCTCTGCCACCCATGGTGTAAAACCACTTTTGCACCAGTTTTCTGCCAATAAAAACAGCAATAATTTTATTGGCTGTGTTCATAATATGCCCCTTAGTGTGCTTCAACTACACAGAGAAAGCATTATGAACAAATAGTGATAGAGTGATCAGTCAAAGACACTAAGAGTAATAGAGACGGAGTGAGTGAACAAGAGTGAGGAACTATGAGAAGAGAGGGACTGAGAAAAAGAGTGGAAGGAGTTGAGTAAGTAGGTAATAGAGAAAAGAATGAGGGAAGTAGCAAAGGCAGGAAACTGAGGGTTAAAGAAATGAAGCAGTGGAACTAATAGAAGTTAAATGTGATAGAAATGTAACGAAAAGAGTACAAAACATTTACCTTATAATTGTCGTTAAATTACTCACTTTTTGTTTTTATACTTTCAATCTGTGAAAGAGAGAACAAACATTTGAAAAATATTAAAACATGTATTTAAAAATTACAAAAGACAAGGGAAAAGATTGAAGGACAAACAGTTTTTCAACAACTTTGACACTTACAGAAGCTTCTGCTTCTCCAGGCCCCCTACACAGTCCTAAAGATATACATTTTAAACTAACAGTATCTTGATGCAGATGAAGTGAGGCCTATCTTAAAACATGGTGCATCTTTTGCATTGCTGTTGTCTCAGAAAAGTGTCGCAAGACACTAAAATTTTAAATGATTGCTTCAGGATGCCAATAAGATGTGTCCTATCCAGAGGTTTGTTTGAGGTGAGGCCTACTCAGGGTTGCAGATGAAATTTCGAGTTGTTGAAGAGAATAGAGGACATAATACATGTGAAGGTCTACCAATGAAGTGAGTCATGTCCACTGCACTCTTGAACAAAGTCCAAACCTCCTATGTTTCCCTGGACAGACCTAAACTTGATCTGCACAATGTGATTCGTAATGATAGGAAACACAGGTGATGTAATTGAAATACGTGCAATTTCTTTTGCTCATTTCACAATCACATCACTTGTGTTTCCTTTGCTTAGGTATCTCATTGTGCAGATGTAGTCCAGCATATGAAAGAGTACGCAGAAGTGCAGCACTGCATGCAACAACTTTGACACTTACAGAAGCCTCACCTTCTCCATGCGTCCTACACAGTTCTACATATACATCATAAATGCAAACAGTACAGAATTAATTATACATGTTAAATGGTTTATTTTTGCTGTTCTCAGAATGTATCAAAATTCACTAAAAACAGTGACTTGAAGGTATTCATCATATAACAGCGGGGAAAAAAAAACACAATCAAAATGATTGTGTTTAAAAAACCCATACAACATAACAAATCAGAATTCAGAACTCCTTAAAGTTAACTTACTTTCCATGACATCAAAGGATGTCCTATATACAGCTTACACTCTGTTGTGCTGTTATTACTTTCAGCCCGCCACTTTCTGAAAGAAAACCTCCATCGTTTTTAAAAACATGTTACATGCAATAAATGACTTCTTGCTCTCTACCACAAGTTTCCACAAAGCCAAATCTTGTCAGAGCCATTTATAACTCTTGGATTTCTTGTAAGCCAATCCCGTCATTTGGCATTTCTGCAACTTTCAGAATTAAAATGTTGAAGATCATTTTCACAATCCTGGAATAGTAATATCTTCCCCTTCTTGCTCAGTCATGTTCTACATTTCCTAAGACACTGATACTGCTTACTATGAAGCAGACGTACACTACCTCTATGACTACTACAATTATTTAATTCTCTACATCACTTTTAATCACAAAGCAATGTAAAACAGTAGACAGCATTGCAGACTTACATTCCCTCTTCTCTATGTTTTGATTGGCTGCTTCAATTAGCTTATAAAAAGAAATAGTTTTTCTGAACTCATTCAAAGTGCACTTATTTCTCCATGACGTCCAGTCTTATGGTTAGAAGTTATGTCTCTGAACTACACTTATCCTCAAGGGCAAATCGTGTAGGAGCCATTAGAACTTCTTGAAATTCCACAGAGCACATCCCGAGATTCTTTCCCAAAAATTTTGGTTTTAAAAACACCAGGTAAGAGTTTTTAAGGTCATACGGCAATTTTTTTTTTTAAATTAAAACAGAATCATTGCAAAATGACCAGCCATTTCTAGACTTTAAATAAGCTGTGTAATGTCCTGATGTTATTGAAGGACCGTCATGATATATAATTGCTGCAGTTACAAAAGTCCTTCCTGATATTGACAACTGCGAAGCCACAAAATTTTTAATTAAAGTTGTCAATTTTTCATCCATCAGGCCTACATCGTTGGAACATTAAAATGACATACTGGCCATATGTTCGTATAAATAATGTGGACATCATTTCAGATTTACATTGGCTACACTCCATGTTGTGATCAGCTGCTTTTACTAGCTTATTAAAGGAGACTGATTTACTGTCTGGCAAAGTTAAATATATAAATCTTTCTGAGTCTACACTAGTAGTACTTGATACTATACAGTTCTCGCAGTCATGCTGCCATTGATAAGAAAGCCCAAACAGGTGATCTACATCTACACCTTCAGCATGCAATACATCAAGCATATACATTAAAAACTCCTGACAATCTTGCTGAATATTTTGAGAGAATTGTGTTTGGCCTGAACATCTGTCTAACAGATTTCGAATTTCAGACACACTTTCTATGTTTGTTCTATCAGTGCTACATTTCTCTAACACAGAATTTAACAAACTGCAAAATCTTTGATCAGAATTGACCACAATCTCTTCTTTTACATTTTCTAGAGAAAACAAAACATTAACCACTACATTAGCATAGCAGTTGACACCAGAACTGTTTTCAAATTGAAAACCAACAACATCTTCAACAGAATTCTTTTTGTTTCTGCTTATAATTTCAGGTTCATCGACTTTTCGTCTTTTTGCTACAACCTCCCCAGTATTGGTTACATTTCTTCGTTTCCGGCCTACCACACGTTTCTCAAACAAAGGATATTGAGGCAAATGTGGCGCATACTCTCTTCTTAACCTATTGTATTCCTTAACACAATCTAGATCCGCACAAATGCTTGTGACATCACACTCAATCAAGTACAATCCCGATAAAGTTCTAACTCGTGACAATGCCACATATGCCATACCCTCCTTGAACACAGAACTGCCAATATTCACCAATGCACTGTCTACACTTAAACCTTGCGATTTATGGATTGTCACCGCATATGCCAAGCAAACAGGAAACTGCTTACGGCGAACATATAAGTCTTTTACAAGCAAAAATCTAGCAGAGCAACGACCAATTAGCTGTACTTCCTCAATGCCATCAAATTTAATTTTTAAAAATTCAATTCCATCTCTATTTCTGTATTTTACAAAATCAACAACATTACCCATTGATCCATTTACCAGACCTCTTTCAACATGTAAATTCCTTCTTAAAATTATACGGCAGTTCAAGCACACATTCAGAGTCTTTTCAAAACCTGCAGTTTTAGATATACTCTTCTCTAATGAATCCAATTTTGTTTTCAGATTCTCAGACAAAATAATTGTTGATCCCATATGCTCTACTCTGTCAATAGCTTCCAGTTTCACAATCTCTTGCTTTTCTAAATGCAACATTTTGTTGTTGAATTTGGCACATTCTGCAAGAGTTGGCATCAAACATATTCCAGATTTCTTCTCAGTAATTTTCTGAAAAATATTCTCAGGCACAACATCGTGTTGTGGATATAAATTTGACAGTAATCGTGCATGTAAAGCTTCTTTCCCATGCTCGGTCACTTTTCCAATTCTAACATCTTGTAGAATAGTCTTGTAAACTTCATCCTTCGCCTGACGCATATTTTCATGCAGTTCAGCATAATTGAAGTTTAACCATATATTGACGTTGCCAATGCTGCCTAGGCACTTCCTGGTATCTTCATGCGTGAGCATTTTGAACACAGGTTGCCCTTTCACTGGTGTCAGCTGCAGAAGATCTCCGAAAACAATGATGTGTTTGCCACCAAATAACACATCATACTCTGTTTTGAGAACGTCTTGCATTCTCAAATGCGCAAAGGCAAGCATGACATTGGAAACCATGCTTACTTTGTCAATGATAAGAAGTTTCATTTTCCTCAAGATTCTTGAAACTTCAAAACAAGCATCTCCAGATAGCTTGTGATATTGTAATTTGTTGTCATGCTCCACTGGCAGCATCAGTAAACGATGTAAAGTAATCCCTTTAATGTTATGTGCTGCCAGTCCAGTTGGAGCGGTGACAACACAAGACAGCGATGACTCTGTCCTTTCCTGCAAATAGCATGAAATTGCTTTAATGAGGAAACTTTTTCCAGTTCCCGCTTCTCCACTCACGTACAGTCGGACAGGCTTCAACGACGTACATGAGCACTCTTTCTTGTCATGACTTAATCCATGATCAATTTGCATGGTAACTTCGTCATATATTTTCCTCTGCTCAACGTTGAGTTGTCTTTCCAACTCTTCTAAGTTAACCGCATCCTCCTGAGCATGTGCCATGGCTCTTTACACTTCATTCATAGCAGTGGCAGCTTCATTTTCGATAACAGGTCTTCCTAGTGGATCCTGACTCAATGAAGCAGAACTCTGACTGTCCTGAGAACTGTCTCTGGCAATCTCGGCTGCAATCATTGCTTCCTGCTCAATTTCCGCATTCAACATTTGTACATATTTGGGAAAAGCAGGACATTCTATGGTCTCCTTGGCGGCATTGAAAGAGTCTTCGTAACAGAGAAAATCTCCAAGCAGTTCCTCTTCTGCACGCCAAGGCTTGAAAAGTTGCAAAAGTGCTAAATAGAAAAACTCCTTTTTTTCAGGAGATTCGCCACTCAATTTTCGATGGTTTACCAAGTGGCATTTTCTTTGCTTGACCAGACATCCCTCACTTCCTATTACAGCATACACTCCTTTCTCAGTATCTTCTTTGATGTTCCTCTTGAATATGTAATTTTGCAGAACCTCATATAGACAAACATTCTCGAGGTGACTGCTTCGATTTGGATAATATGTATCCAACATGTTGGTCTTCAAAATGTCGGTACTGTTTGGCTCCTTTTCCGCCAAATACTCAATTTCCCGCACAGGTTTGAGAACTCGATTACGCGTTGCAGCAAGACCAAGACTCGCCCAAATGATACTCCTGGACTTGCATTGAGACTTGCTGAAGACAACCGGTCAGAACATTCGTACGCTCCGATTTCTCGATGCGACAACATCTTCAGACTGAAACTGTACAACTTCTTGCTGAGGCTCTTTTCATGGGAAATGTCCTCCCACATATCCTTCAATTCTGTGTTCTCTTTTTTGGTGATGTAAGACGTCACATACCGAGCCACAGCCATACAGTTATCAGCCACAAACTGTATATCCATGTTAGCATTCCACATGGACAAAATCACCGGGTTGTAGTCGTTGATGTACTTGAACTCTTCGTTCCTCTTCAAATTGTATGTGTTTTTAGGTGATTTCTTCATCACATTATGTCGCAGCGAAGACATCAAACTGTTTACTCTTCCTTTAGAAATCACCGGTCGTGGAAAACCGAAACGACATTTGGTGTAGAACTTGTCCTTGTTTCGGAATTTACGACGACAGTACTTTCCACATCGATGGCTTTGGAAACGCAGAACTTTTTCTCTTAGGCTTTTCTTCTCCTTTGCGTTTGGAACAGCACACGTAGAATACTGTTGTATAAAACTCATCACTGAGTCTTCTGGATCCGTTCCAAATTTAGGTGCATCCTTGATCCACAGCAACATATGTATATGAGGAGCACCTCTTGCTTGGTACTCCTTTCTCCAGAAGAAATCCAACACCTCTCCAAGAGGTGGATTCTTCTTATTCATGATGAAAGACATCATAGCTTCAAATCTATGATTGAAGTACCTACATACATTGACTGGATCCAAAGAGCACAGTTCTCCGGGTGTCTTGAATTCGATGTTTTCTACGTTAGCATTTGCCTCTCGTAGAAATTCAAGTAAGTCTTCCCAGCCATACTCGGCACAGCTCAGAGTGAGGAACCATGTGGGAGTACCTAAGTTCCTCAGCATACATTTTAAATCACCATGACGACGGTACCAGTACTCATTAGTACCACGCTGACACCTCCATGAGATTAATCAGGTGAGAATCCAAAATACTGTCTTGGACATTGACTTTATCCATAAAGTCACTTGCCGAGATGTTTTGCATGTGTATACCACTTTTCAAGATGTGGTGCACTGCATATGACAGTCCAGACAGATCGCTTTCAAACAGGAGATGAAACAAATAAGGAATGCATTGTCGAAACCTAGCATCTCCTGCATACAATCGCAAAGTCCGGTATTCAGAAGCAGGAATTTGATGAGGTCGCTCATCATATCTTCCTCCCTGACCTGTTGGAAAAAGCTGTGGGAAACACCGAGCTTCCAAACTTTCCTCCCAAACACTAATGGGACTCCCTTTTGCTTGTTTCATTTGAAACAACTCAATAGCATTCCCCATGACTTCCTTGGAATGCAAAGGATGAACACTATAATGTTCATATATTTCTTCACTAGTAGAAGTTTCTACTTTCTCAATTTGACCAGCACACAAATCGCTATCCTCTTCCTCACTTACTTCCTCTTCTACAACATATACATTCTTATAGTATTTATTATTTTTTTTCAAATACAATGTTGCCTTTTTAACTTTCCTAACATCTACTAAATCTTGCCATATTTTCTTATTCTTTGTCGGAACCCCATTAACTAAGATAACCAGAGGTTCCTCGTCCACTTTTTCTACTCCAATTGTGTTAATGTTTTTCTTCAAATCTAGAGGCAAATAAACAACTCTTCCCTTTAATCCTCTCTGTAAATCTGATGGAGGCAATTTCCCTGTCTTTGGCTCCATTCTTACAATAGCCTGAAAGGGATGGATACTTTGAATCAAAATAGATTCATAAGTATTTAAATCCTTCAATTCAGAAGGAATCTCAACCAATTCCAGATTATTATGAACTGCTCTAGCAGGCATCTGGTTTTGATTTAATTTGCAACAACAATAAGTACACACACGTTGATCCAATCCCAAATCAAAACAATTTTCTACCATCAAGTATGTTGCGAAATCCTTCCATTCACTATTATTTTCCCTTTCACTTTTTGCATATAAATCCACTAACTTAGTCTGATTCTTATAATAAGTGCGTCGACAACACACACAAGTGAAATTGGGCCTCTCACTTGATTTGACCTGAAACGTGGCAATTTCCCTCTGGAAATTATCTGTACTGGAAACCTGTACACTATCTTCCACATTACCCGCTTCTTCTTGGTCAATTTCAACATTCTCCTCTTTACTTCCAAAGTAACAAAACTCAATTTCTTCACATATATTCTTCACATCTATTTCAGAACCATGCAAAAGAGCAGCACATAATTTTTTAAGCATAATTGCTGGACTCTTAGCATAATACAACATTCTAACTAATTTCCTCACTTTATTATGATGCACTGCTAGCATCCTGAAATGATGAAAAACACTCTGGCATACTCTCCTGGAAAGACAAGCCAGTGCATGACCATGCAAACCTGTCACTTCTCTCACTCTGCAAGGATCTAATTCTTGCAACAACCTTATTTTCTGCTTCAAACTTTTCTTATTAAATGACCGTACAAAATCACAAAGCAAATTGATGGAATCCTGTCGCACACTGCAAATACTACTACACTTCCAGGTGTACACAGGACCCTTAGCACGTCTTCCTAAAACCTCATTACCTAACACCTCTTCTGCCTCTGTTGTCACAAGTTTTTCTTTTTCAACTGGACAACCATCTTTCACTTCATAAGCACGACCACTGGTGTCAACTGCATGCACCAAATCATTTTCCTGGAAATAACTCTCCTCATTAAAAAATGCCTCACAGCTTGAACTATGCATCCATTCTCCAGAAAAAACTTCACAGAAATTACTACGATTAACTATTCTCTTCCATCTACTATTTCTTTTGAAATCATAAATTGCCTTGTTTAGCTTCCTAATTCTATTGATTATCAAAATAAATACCTTACGTTTAATTTCAAATGCCTGATCAATAACTTTCTCAACTTTTTTTTTTCTCTTATAAAAAAACACTTTCTGTTGACCTTTCTTAATATTTTTTAACAAATTGCCAATTATACTGTTGCGGAACATTCGTTTACGAATGTCCCTAAACTGTTGTTTCCTTCTACTATCATGCACAGAGTTATCTCTTGCTCTAGCAGTAACATTTTTGATTGGCCTTTCCTTTCCATTTGAATTGTTTCTCTTTTTCTGGACTGAAACATTTTCTGTAGTAATATTTTTTTTACTGCAAATATTTCTTATGAATGTTTTTGTACTCTTACCCGGTGCTTTCTTGTTGACTTGACAAATCTTTTTGTTAGAGGACTGCTGCTTTTTTTCAATCACCTGCTGTCTTTGACGTTTTGCAGCCTTTCTCAGTCTTTCTTTCGTTGGCATGGTGAAATGTTGAAATGATCTGCAGTTGAATCTGTGGTAAAATATATTAAAAAATGTTATTAACCACTATTACCCAATAGTACATCAATAACAGTAATCAAAAACTTAAAACACTACTTTACATTTTTACATATAAGATTTTTTAGTGCATGGCAATTTTAGAATACAGAAATAGCAGAAAAGAAATGGAATTTATAATCATGTTACCTGTGCTATCTTATATGTGAATCTGATCTAATTTTATGAGCATATTTTAATATTTTATTGAAGACACTACACATAACCTGTTTTTGAAGGTGTCTTTATTTTTAAATTAAACGGTTTACATTTTTACTTTTTTTTATTATAAATTTTTAAAATAAATGTTTATAGTTCCATAGGCTCAAGCAGGTCAGCTTCCCACCCTATGTCATATAATTCGGACAAATCTGCATCCTCATCACGTTCTTCTTCATCCTCAGGATTTAAATTATCCAAGGGATCAACATCCACTGATGTTTCAATTACAAGTTCAATGATGAGGTCAAAATCAACTGATTGCAGATTATCGCTCATGTTGATGTTGTCTTTATCTTTAAAGAAAGATAACAACAATGAGATGTTGCAGAGTAAGAGACAAATCTCAGAAATTATAATAGTAAAATTGTTTAACAAGAGTAACATTTTGCAGATATTATTTAGCCATGTCCAGCGATGCTGAGCAGGTGAAGCCTATGTCTAATTTTTCAGTGAACAGGACTCATCTCTTCTTAACCTTGGATAAGCCTCACCGACTCTGTGTCCCCTGCACATACTTAAATGTAAAGGGGCAGATTTATGTTAAATGGCACATCCCCAGGCATGCACCAGTTAACGTGCACCGCTGCTCTGCCACCCATGGTGTGCCGCATTTACAATCAGATAGGAGAAAGCTGCGTCAAAACCCTGCGCCTGCTTTAAGCAGGCATAGGTCTTGACGCAACATTGTGGAGATGGGGCACCTCTGAGCCTTGCTGGAGCTGCATCACACTTGCAATACAACTCCAGCAATGCGCCACCTTTACAGCACAGATACGTCACGCATCTGTGCCATTTTTGCCCCATGCTGCGCCGCATTGTAAATGCAGCACACCATGGGTGGCGGAACAGCGGCGCAGGATGACTGGCACATCCCTGGTGATGCGCCAGTCATCATAAATCTATCCCTAAGCTTCTTATCTTGTTACAGATGAACCGCCATATGTATCATCAAACTATTTTGCATTTCCTAAATAGCGAATTTTAAGGAATAAATAGCAATTCTTTACCATTCCTAATTTGCAATGAGCAAATTGCTAATTGCAAATTACCCATTCATTTCCATGGGCCAGGAGGCCCATAGGAATGAAGGTGCAATTTGCGATTAGCAATTAGCTCATCGCAAATTAGGAATTTTTTCAAGGGTGCAGGGGTGTCTCAAGAACACCCTGCTGCACCCCCTGAAAAAGAAATTTGGGGGCATATGGCGCACATACATGCCCTAAGGGCATGTATGGGCGTCATATGGCACCTTTTGTTTTTTGGAAAAAAAGCTTTTTGAAAAGAATTCGCAAATTACCACCAACTAGAAGTTGGTGGTAATTTGCAAATCCTTAATGGCATTTTTTGCATATTTTTTGTATGATACATTGCATTTAAGGAATCGCAAAATTTGCAAATCCTTCAGTGCAATCGCAAAATAAGGAATAGCAAATATTGCTATTCCTTATTTTGCATCAAACTTGTTTGATACATACCATTTGTCTAATTAGCATTCGCAAAGGCCGAAATTTGCTGAATTTTGATCTTTGCGAATGCTAATTAGCTTGATACATATGTCCCAAGTGAGGCCTGTCTTGCAACATGGTGCATCTTTTGCATCACTGCTGCATCAGTTTCATGTGGCACGTTTTTTTTACACCATGACACATCTGCCTAAATGCATCAATTTGTAATTTTGTCGCCTCATAGCAAATCTTTTGCACCACCGCTGCATCATAAAAGTGACGCACAGTGGCGCAAAAGAGGCATACACCTATCATAAATCTGTCCCTAGCATTTTAAATGATTAATCCAGGATGACGATAAGGTGTGGCCTATCCAGAGGTTTGTTTAAGGTGAGGCCTACTCAGGATTGCAGATTAAAGTTACGCTTGATGAAGAATACAGAGGAGATAATACATGTAAAGGCCTACCAATGAAGTAAGTAATGTCCACTTTATTGCGCCAGTCATCATAAATGTATCCCTAAGCTTCTTATCTTGTTACAGATGAACCGCCATATGTATCATCAAACTATTTTGCATTTCCTAAATAGCGAATTTTAAGGAATAAATAGCAATTCTTTACCATTCCTAATTTGCAATGAGCAAATTGCTAAATGCAAATTACCCATTCATTTCCATGGGCTAGGAGGCTCATAGGAATGAAGGTACAATTTGTGATTAGCAATTAGCTCATCGCAAATTAGGAATTTTTTCAAGGGTGCAGGGGTGTCTCAAGAACACCCTGCTGCACCCCTGAAAAAGAAATTTGGGGGCATATGGCGCACATACATGCCCTAAGGGCATGTATTGGCGTCATATGGCACCTTTTGTTTTTTGGAAAAAAAGCTTTTTGAAAAGAATTCGCAAATTACCACAAACTAGAAGTTGGTGGTAGTTTCCAAATCCTTAATGTCATTTTTTACATATTTTTTGTTTGATACATTGCATTTAAGGAATGGCAAAATTTGCAAATCCTTCAGTGCAATCGCAAAATAAGGAATAGCAAATTTTGAATTAAGGACATTTTAAGTCATTTCCACATGTGCAGTGTTTTCAAATTTTGATTTGAAAATCGTTTTTAGGGAAAAGGAATGGTTTGTAAATTTATGACAAGGACATAATGGTGTATGCTTCTTTATAAGGCATGTCACTGTCTCTGATGTCATTTTTCCCATATTACATTATAAGACCTTTCCCCATGGAGCACATTCCTTGTAAATATGCACCCACCTGTGCATGGTGAATTTAGATTTTGACTGTTTGAGTCACATAGCCATGTTAAAAGTGACCCAAAAAAATTGCAAAGGCTTTAAAAAAACACTTTCATGTGTCTTAAGGACATTTTAAGTCATTTCCCCATGGGCAGTGTTTTGTAAGTGGCGCAAAAGAGGCATACACCTATCATAAATCTGTCCCTAGCATTTTAAATGATTAATTCATGATGACGATAAGGTGTGGCCTATCCAGAGGTTTGTTTAAGGTGAGGCCTACTCAGGATTGCAGATTAAAGTTACGCTTGATGAAGAATACAGAGGAGATAATACATGTAAAGCTCTACCAATGAAGTAAGTGATGTCCACTTCATTGCGCCAGTCATCATAAATGTATCCCTAAGCTTCTTATCTTGTTAGAGATCAACCGCCATATGTATCATCAAACTATTTTGCATTTCCAAAATAGCGAATTTTAAAGAATAAATAGCGATTCTTTACCATTCCTAATTTGCGATGAGCAAATTGCTAATTGCAAATTACCCATTCATTTCCATGGGCCAGGATGCCCATAGGAATGAAGGTGCAATTTGCGATTAGCAATTAGCTCATCGCAAATTAGGAATTTTTCCAAAGGTGCAGGGGTGTCTCAAGAACACCCTGCTGCACCCCTGAAAAAGAAATTTGGGGGCATATGGCGCACATAAAAATTAACAACATTCCTTTACCTCGAAAACGATTTTCAAGTCATAATTTGAAAACACTGCCCACAGGGAAATGACTTAAAATGTCCTTAAGACACATGAAAGTGTTTTTTGAAAGCCTTTGCAATTTTTTTGGGTCACTTTTAACATGGTTATGTAACTCAAACAGTCAAAATCTAAATTTACCATGCACAAGTGTAACCATATTTACAAGGAATGTGCCCCACGGAGAAAGGTCTTTTAATGTAATATGGGAAAAATGACATCAAATGTCCTTAAGACACATAAAAGCTTTTTTTGATTGCCTTTGCAGCATGTTTGTATCACTTTTAACATGGCTATGTAACACAAACATTCAAAATCTAAATTTGCCATGCACAGGTGGGAGCATATTTACAAGCAATTTGCGCCACAGAGAAAGGTCTTACATTGAAATGGGAAAAATAACATCAGAGACAGTCAATTGCCTTATAAAGAAGCATACACCATTATGTCCTTGTCATAAATTTAAAAACAATTCCTTTTCCCCAAAAACGATTTTCAAATCATAATTTCAAAACACTGCACATGGGAAAATTACTTAAAATGTCCTTAAGACACATAAAAGCGTTTTTTGATTGCATTTGCAGCATGTTTGTATCACTTTTAACATGGCTATGTAACACAAACATTCAAAATCTAAATTTGCCATGCACAGGTGGGAGCATATTTACAAGCAATTTGCGCCACAGAGAAAGGTCTTACATTAAAATGGGAAAAATAACATCAGAGACAGTCAATTGCATTATAAAGAAGCATACACCATTATGTCCTTGTCAGAAATATTATAACCATTAATTTTCCTCAAAAACGATTTTCTAGTCATAATTTGAAAAGACTCCACAGCTCCTATGCAGAAAAACACCCTGTCAGTACTAATACTTCACATTTTCTCCAATTACATTTTCTCAAAGAAACAAAATCTATTTGTAAAACACTTGAGACAAAGCAACATTTGAAAAACACAACTTTCTTCATAATTTTCTCCTTAAAGCACACTATTCTCTATCTAAATTAAAGAAATATTTTCTCACCTTAGCAAATACTTTGAGTTTGAAAACAGTCTCAGAAACACACCAATTTGTCTTCAGCAGAGCAAAAGGTATGCACTCCAGAGTCTGCAGCTATCAAAAGCACAGAAATGCTGTAATTCTTCACACATATCTCTCATGTCACCCAATCAAAACTCTTCCCTCACTTTTTTTCAAATGAAAACCCTTCCCCCCTCTGCCATTTCATGCCTTTTCTGCATGGCAACCACCTCTTGGAAGACCTCTGGTGTTTGCAAGTTCACACAACAATGTTGCAATTGAACTCTGAACTCTCAGTGCACCTGCGTATCCACTGCAATCTTTCATTTAATGATTTTTTATTGACCATTCAAAATACATCTTTCAAAGAACTCATCCATGCACCCTAACTTTCTGTTTTCAGCAATCAAAATCCACCAATCACTGTTACTGCTTCATTAACACAGAAACTCCACAGTTTTTTTCATTTTAAACTCTCATTTTTTCAACTGCCATTTCATTGCCACACTTCATCTGACTGCAGCAGAACCTTCTCTCACCATGTTTTCTGTCTGGATTGTTGGACATAGTTATATCCACTGGGCTCACAGGTATGCTAAGAACAGAAATTTACCTAACCTCAATTTACAAGATGTGGAAATTAAGTGGTTTAACCACAGAGGATTAAAATGTCACCAATTGATACCATTGGTGAAAACCTTTATGCATTTGCCAAAACCTGACCTGTTAATTGTGCACTGTGGAGGTAATGATTTGGACCCATTGATGACTTAGAATTCATGGATGAGTCACGGGACTATGAATTACTTCAATGTGTAGAATCTGTCGATCATTTACTCCATTATGATGACGGTCAAATGTGGGAACTTATGTTCACTCAACAAGAGGACATATCGAACAGTCAAATGCTAGACGTTCTATTAAATTTTGAAAAACAATCTGAAAAATAAAATTGTATATAAAATAAAAAAATTGTTTGAGTCTTTAATCATTTTTATATGTAATTCATAAACTAGTTAAATGTTAGAAATGTTATTAAATTTTGAAACACAATCACAATAATAAATAATTGCTTAAAAAATAAAAAAATTAAAAAATAATCAACAAAACCAACAATCAATTAACATACAGTATTTGAAAAGTCTATCATTCATTTTTCATTATAGTACGCTGCCCAGAACGCTTCCCGGTTCGCGGACCGGGCGCTACCCACGCAAAAAAACAAAAACAATTTTTTTTTTTTTTTGCCCCGCGGGGCCCTTTTAAAGCCTCCACATTAAACCTAGGGGGTCAGGGAGGATATACTATGCCCCCTTATGGTCATTTCCCCCTTTGTTTTGGCCTCCTCTTGTCTCTCAATCCTACCGAGAGACAAGATGGCGGCCGCTCCGGACTGTTTAGAATGTTGACAGACACCGGAGAGCCAATCAGCTTCGCTACGCGAAGTTCCGGTACGCGTAAAGTCCGCGAACCGGAGCGCTGCCCGGTCCGCTGTTACAGATATATATCTTTTTTTGAACATTAATTTCTCAAAATCCACTGAAGCACATATATTGAGACCTAGCAAAGGCACATCGGGCTACCAGTCCCTACAATTTTGCCAAGTTTCGTGGAAATCCATTCAGCCGTTCGGGCTAAAAGTGAGGCCAACCGCCCTATGGAAAACTCAATGTTAAAAACACGTTTTGGGACCCCCCTTTTTTCTCGGCCCCCCCTTGACAAACCCCCCCCAAATTTCCAGGGGCTGCTCAGAAACAAAATGTTCCATTTTCCAGAAAATTTCAGCCAATTCCGTCCACAAACGCCAAAGTTATTAGACATAGAATTTTCAAAAATCCCATAGGGAAAAAATCCTAACTATATATACCTACTGGCGACCGAAAAAACCATAGGTTATAGACCATATATAGTTAGGAATTAGCATTTACAAAGCCTTGAAAATTCACTGAAAAAACCATAGGTTATAGACCATATATAGTTAGGAATTAGCATTTACAAAACCTTATTTTACTCACACAAAACCATTGAAATTCGCATATATAGTTAGTTGCACTAACTATATATCGCGCACCCGCAATCCACTGCTGATCATGTCACATATTACATCATTCATGACATGGTCAGTGACATCACTGATGACATCACTGATGACATCTCAAATTACATCACTGATGACATCACTGATGACATCTCAAATGACATCACTGATGACATTACTGAGCACATCACTGATGACATTATTCATGTGATAATATGATGAACCTCTTCAGACTCTAATATAACCTTAGATACACTCAGTGTAAACAGACACTCACAGACTGTCACTCATCCATGGAGTTACTCACACACCTATTCAGTCATGCAAAGAATCAATCACACCTCCATTTTCTCAACTATACAGTTATACACACCTTACTTATTCAAACATATACTAACACATATTTACTCTCTTATACAATCCCTGATACAAGTTCACAATGATCCATACAGCCACTCACACATTCACTAGCTCTTATGCACAGTTATTTATATATGTCAACTCTCACATGTACTGTGTTTTACATATGTATTTACTTTGACATGTAGCACTGAGATATCCATTCACCCACCAATACACTCATGCACACAGTCAACTGCCCATACAGCTGTTTCCACATGCACTTTTGAACCCATACATCTAGTGAATCAACTGCTCACACATCTATGCACAGAGTCATACACCTCCCAGCCACCCACACACACACTCAGTCTCCCATACAAATACTTGGGCAACCAATCAATAACCCATATAGTTACTCATATAGCTACTGATCAACACATTCAGCATTTTATAGAACAACAGACATAATGATGCACAAATTAAGACACTTTAGTCACTAACCCATGCACTCAGTGAGACACATTTAATCACTCACTCATACAGTCAGTCATGCACCTACTAAATCCTTCATCCAGACACTTATACATCCACTCATTCTTCAATATGTAAGACATATTTTAACTTTACAGAAATACACAGTCACTGGATGTTGTCATCAGTGATGTCATTTGAGATGTCATCAGTGATGTCATCAGTGATGTCATTTGAGATGTCATCAGTGATGTCATCAGTGATGTCACTGACCATGTCATGAATGATGTAATATGTGACATGATCAGCAGTGGATTGCGGGTGCGCGATATATAGTTAGTGCAACTAACTATATATGCGACTTTCAATGGTTTTGTGTGAGTAAAATAAGGTTTTGTAAATGCTAATTCCTAACTATATATGGTCTATAACCTATGGTTGTTACAGTGAATTTTCAAGGTTTTGTAAATGCTAATTCCTAACTATATACCTATGGTTTTTTCAGTGAATTTCATTGGTTTTTTAATAGCAAATATCAAAAGCTTTAAAATGTATTCTTCTTTAATTCGAAAAATATATTTTATATGTTTTAATACAATTTTTTATGTATTTTTTTTTAATTATTTTTTTTGTTTCGCTCCCGGTCCGCGAACCGGGTAGCTTCCCGTTAGCTCAATTTGGTGCCGCGACCCGGTCCGCGAACCGGTAAACGTTCCGTTTGCGCAACTGCCGCGTTAGAAAACAACATCGTGACGCGTTGCGTAATCGCGACGTATGGCGTTCTCGCGTAATGCGTCTTATGACGCGCCGCGTTAGCGCACCCGGAAGTGCTCCGGAGCGCGAACCGAGGCGCGAAGCGCAGCGCCCCGGAAGCGATCCGGGGCGCGGCGCGCAGCGCGTAACGTAAGCGTAACAGGTCATGTAACTTGTTATCAAAACTTTTCATTGGTTCATTTCACTTTTGGTTTCCTAATGATGTAAGGCTAGGTCATGTGACCTAAAAATAACACTTTTCATTGGTTTAGAACTATTTTTTTTCCCAAATGATGAAAACCCCTCCTTGTTACCTCACTCTGACTTTCAACTTTGCGAGAGGAAGACCTTTTTTGATTACTTAGAAATGGCAAGTCTTGTAGCTGCAGCTGGTGCACCCCCACCACCACCACCAGCTCCTAGGAAGAGAGGACCACCTCCTCAGGTTATCCTTCAGCAAGAGGAGGAAGAAGAAGAAGAAGAGGAAGAGACGCAAGGGGAGAGGCAGTTTTTGCCTGAGGAGCCAAGAATTTCCCATGTAAAGGAAGATTTCATCTGGCAATTTTATTCATTTCCCCAGGGCCAAAAGAAAGTAAATGCCTGCTATGTTACTTGCCTTATCTGCAAAAAAGATCTGTCCAGAGGGACAGATAAGAAATATAGCTATGGCAATTACACCATGCATCGCCATATGCAGAGGTGGCACGCTAATAATTATAGTGCTGCGCAGGTACGTGACCTGCAGGATAACCCCCCTCCTTTGGCCAGAACATCAAATGCAGAGGCAGTGACGGGACCAGAGGCGAGGGAGACGGTCCCAAATATACAGATGAAGTTTGGGAGTGTGAAACAAGTGTGCGTTTATTGCGGCCAATTGATTTGCTACATGGAAAGTAGCATCACTTTAATCAACAGAGCTATCGACAATCATAATTGTCCAAAACGCCCCAGAAAATAAATTATCTTTTTTTTTTGTTGCTCCTGTAGAGCCCTTTATAATGAATCATTTTCGTTTCTCCCCCCCAAAAAAAACAAAAAATATATAAAATCGTAAAAAAAATTTCAGAAAAATAATTAAAAAAATATAAAACAACAAAAATAATAAAAAAAAAAGTTCTTTTCAGAACTACCTCCCCTTTATAAAAAATTGCTAGAATGTTTAGCAATCTGGCAACCTCTATTTCTTTTGATTCGCTTCCCGGTTCGCGCGCAGGTACGCGAAACGGAAGCGAACCAGAAACAAAAAAATTAAAAATAAAGAAGAGTAAGTATAAGGGAAGGAAACAGAGAGTAATGTTAAAAGAAAGACAGCTAGAGGGAGTAACACAGAGATACTGTTTAATAGATCTATTTACCGAAGAAAAGATGGAAGAGGGTATAATGGTGAAAAACAAAATAGATAAGGAAGTGAAAGAAAAAAAGGAGAATATAAGAAATATAAACAAGAGTTTCTTAGAGAATGTGAGTGAATGTTCAAAATAAGAAGAAAAATAGTAAAGGATGTGGAATGAGAGGTAGGGATAGAACCGGACTAAAAGAACAATCCGGAGGGAAAGTGTTAAGAAAACAGTGAGCAAAAGTAAATAGGAATAAAACAAGATGTATGATAGTGACTAAGGTTAAAACATGTGGAATAACAGAGAGAAAAAACAGAAAGCAGAAAAGAAGAAGTGACAGAAAAGGAATGATTGAAACAGCAAAGAAATGTAAATAACATAGGGGCATATTATCAACACAGGCGATAAAATGATCACTGCTTTTATCGGCAGAAAACTGCCGCTAAAGCCGCTTTTGCGGCAGAAAACTGCCGCTAAAGCCGCTTTTGCGGCAGTTTTCTGCTGATAAAAGCAGCGATAATTTTATCGCCTGTGTTGATAATATGCCCCTTAGTGTGCTTGAACTACAGGGAGAAAGCATAATGAACAAGTAGTGAAAGAGTGATCAGTCAGAGACAGTGAGAGTAATAGAGACGGAGTGAGTAAACAGGAGTGAGGAACTATGAGAACAGAGGGACTGAGAAAAGGAGTGGAAGGAGTAGAGTAAGTAAGTAATAGAGAAAGGAATGAGGGAAGTAGCAAAGGCAGGAAACTGAGGGTTAAAGAAATGAAGCAGTGGAACTAATAGAAGTTAAATGTGATAGAAATGTAACGAAAAGAGTACAAAACATTTACCTTATAATTGTCGTTAACTTAGTCACTTATTATTTTTATACTTTCAATCTGTGAAAAAAAGAACAAAAATTTGAAAAATATTAAAACATGTATTTAAAAATTAGAAAAGACATGGGAAAAGATTGACAATCATCCAATTTTACAAAGAAATAAAGTTAGAGATAAACATGCAGAAAAAAAAGAGAAAGAAACGGTGATAGACAGTCAGAGACAAAAAGAAATTGAAATAGAGTAAATTACTAAGAGAAAAAAAAGAAGATACTTTCAGTGACAGAAAAGTAGGATAGAAGAGAAAACTAAATTGAAGTTGTGTAAGCTACTAAAAGAAAGTGAGTAAGGTAAACTATATAAGGAAAGGGTGAATAAGGAAAAGAGAGTGAGGGAGAGAGGAGACAGAGGAAGTGAAGGAAAGAGTGTCAGATACAGACTGAGTGAGGCATCTACACAATGTGATTCATAATGTTAGGAAACACAGGTAATGTAATTGAAAAACGTTAAATTTTTTTTGCTCATTCCACAATCACATCACTTGTGTTTCCTTTGCTTAGGTATCTCATTGTGCAGATGTAGTCTAGCATATGAAAGACTACGCAGAAGGTGAGCACTGTATGCAACAACTTTGACACTTACAGAAGCCTCTGCTTCTCCATGCCCCCTACACAGTCCTAAATATATACATTTTAAACTGACGGTATCTTGTTGCAGATGAAGTGAGGCCTATCTTGCAACATGGTGCATCTTTTGCACTGCTGCTGCGTCACAAAAGTGACGCAACGGCGGCGCAAAAGAGGCGCACGGCCATCATAAAACTGCCCCTAACATTTTAAATGATTGTTTCAGGATGCCGATAAGGTGTTGCCTATCCAGAGATTTGTTTGAGGTGAGGCCTACTCAGAGTTACAGATTAAATGTAGGCTTGTTGAAGAGTACAGAGGAGATAATACATGTGCAGGCCTACCAACGAAGTGAGTCATGTCCACTGCACTCTTAAACAAAGGCCAGACCTCCTCTGTCTCCCTGGACAGGCCTAAACCTCATCTGCACAATGTGATTCGTAATGTTAGGAAACACAGGTGATATAATTGAAAAACGTGCAAATATTTTTGCTCATTTAACAATCACATCACTTGTATTTCCTCAGCTTAGGTATCTCATTGTACAGATGTAGTCTAGCATATCCAAGAGTACGCAGAAGGTGAGGACTGTATGCAACAGAGCAATGTACATTACTCACCTCCCTTGACACTTACAAAAGCCTCAGTTTCTCCATGCCTCCTACACAGTTCTAAATGTATATCATAAATACAAAAAGTACAGAATTAATTATTCATGTTAAATGGTTTATTTTTGCTGTTCTCAGAATATATCAAATTTCACTAAAAACAGTGACTTGAAGGTATTCATCATATAACAGCGGGGAAAAAAAAACACAATCAAAATGATTGTGTTTAAAAAACCCATATAACATAACCAATCGGAAATCAGAACTCCTGAAAAGTAACTTACTTTCCATGACGTCGAAGGATGTCCTATGAACAGCTTATACTCTGTTGTGCTGTTATTATTTTCAGCCCGCCACTTTCTGAAAGAAAAGCTCCATCGTTTTGACAAATATGTTACATGCAATAAATGACTTCTCGCTCTCTACCGCACTTCTCCTCAAGGCCAAATCGTGTAAGAGCCATTTATAACTCTTGGAATTCTTCTAAGCAAATCCCGTCATTTTGTTTTTCCGCAACTTTCAGAAAGAAAAAGTTCAAGATCACTTTCACAATCCTGTACTAGTAATATCTCACCCTTCTTGCTCACTCATGTTCCACATTTCCTATGACACTGATACTGCTTACTATGAGGCACACTTACACTACCTCTATGACTACTACAATTATTTAATTCTCTACATCACTTTTAATCACAAAGCAATTTAAAACAGTACATAAAATTATATCAACTCCTAGAATCATTATAGGCCAGTTACCTACCCTAAATTCTTTCTTCTGAAAACAGAAAGTAAGAATATTTTTAAGTCAAAAGGCAACATTGTTTCATAGTCAAATGTGAATCATTTCCGAAACATCAGCTTTTTTTACATTTTCAATAAGCTGTGTAATAAGCGGATGTTGTCAAAGGACCATCATGTCATATAATAGCTGCAGTTAGAAATGTTCTTCCTAAAATCAACAACTGTGTAGCCACAACATTTGTAATTAAAGTTGATATAGGTTTATATAGTTGGAATTTTAAAATGACATTATAACCAAAAGTTTGTTCAAAAAATGTGGACAGCATTGCAGACTTACCTTACCTCTACTCCATGTTTTGATTGGCTGCTTGAATTAGTTTATTAAAAGAAACAGTTTTTCTGAACTCATTCAAAGTGCAGTTATTTTTCCATGACGTCAAGTGTTATGGTAAGAACACCGTTTGCTTTGGGAAATACTCTGTTGACCTTTAACTAATCCGTGCCCACCACTTTCTGTAAGAAAACGTTCTTTTTTTTCAGGAACTACTTAAAACTCAAAAATAACTTTTTACTCTGTACTACACTTATCCTCAAGGCCAAATAGTGTAGGAGCCATTAGAACCTCTTGAAATTCCTCAGAGCAAATCCCGAGATTCTTTCCCTAAAATTGTGGTTGTAAAAACACCAGGTAAGAATTTTTAAGGTCAAAAGGCAATTTTTTTTTTAAAGTTAAAACAGAATCATTGCAGAATGACCAGCCGTTTCTAAACTTCAAATAAGCTGTGTAATGTCCTGATGTTGTTGAAGGACCGTCATGATATATAATTGCTGCAGTTACAAAAGTCCTTCCTGATATTGACAACTGCGAAGCCACAACATTTTTTATTAAAGTTGTCAATTTTGTTCCATCAGGCCTACATCGTTGGAACATTAAAATTACATACCGGCCATATGTTCGTATAAATAATGTGGACAATATTGCTACACTCCATTTTGTGATCAGCTGCTTTTACTAACTTATTAAAGGACACTGATTTACTGTCTGGCAAAGTTAAATATATAAATCTTTCTGAGTCTACACTAGTAGTACTTGATACCCTACAGTTCTCGCAGTCATGCTACCATTGATAAGAAAGGCCAAACAGATGATCTACATCCTCACCTACATCTTGCAATACATCAAGCATATACATTAAAAACTCCTGACAATCTTGCTGAATATTTTGAGAGAATTGCGTTTGACCTGAACATTTGTCTAACAGATTTCGAATTTCAGACACACTTTCTATTTTTGTTCTATCAGTGCTACATTTCTCTAACACAGAATTCAACAAACTGCAAAATCTTTGATCCGAATTGACCACAATCTCTTCTTTTAAAGTTTCTAGAGAAAAGACAACATTAACCACTACATTAGCATAGCAGTTGACACCAGAACTATTTTCAAATTGAAAACCAACAACATCTTCAACAGAATCCATTTTTTTTCTGCTTATAATTTTGGGTTCATTGACTTGTCGTCTTTTTGCTACAACCTCCCTACTATTGGTCACATTTCTTCGTTTCCGGCCTACCACACGTTTCTCAAACAAAGGATATTGAGGCAAATGTGGCGCATACTCTCTTCTTAACCTATTGTATTCCTTAACACAATCTAGATCCGCACAAATGTTTGTGACATCACACTCAATCAAGTACAATCCCGATAAAGTTCTGACTCGTGACAATGCCACATATGCCATACCCTCCTTGAACACAGAACTGCCAATATTCACCAATGCACTGTCTACACTTAAACCTTGCGATTTATGGATTGTCACCGCATATGCCAAGCAAACAGGAAACTGCTTACGGCGAACATATAAGTCTTTTAGAAGCAAAAACCTAGCAGAGCAATGACCAATTAGCTGTACTTCCTCAATGCCATCAAATTTAATTTTTAAAAATTCAATTCCATCTCTATTTCTGTATTTCTCAAAATCAACAACATTACCCATTGATCCATTTACCAGACCTCTTTCAACATGTAAATTCCTTCTTAAAGTTACGGCAATTTAAGCACACATTCAGAGTCTTTTCAAAACCAGCAGTTTTAGATATAGTCTTCTCTAATGATTTGATTTCAAATTCTCAGACAAAATAATTGTTGCTCCCATATGTTCTATTCTGTCAATAGCTTCCAGTTTCACAATCTCTTGGTTTTCTAAATTCAACATTTTATTGTTGAAGATGGCACATTCTGCAAGAGTTGGATTCAAACATATTCCAGATTTCTTCTCAGTAATTTTCCGAAAAATATTCTCAGGCACAACGTCTTCTTCTGGATACAAATTTGACAGTAATCGTGCATGTAAAGCTTCTTTCCCATGCTCGGTCACTTTTCCGATTCTAACATCTTGTAGAATATTCTTATAATCTTCATCCTTTGCTTGACGCATATTTTCACGCAGTTCAGCATAATTGAAGTTTAACCATATATTGACGTTGCCAATGCTCCCTAGGCACTTCCTGGTATCTTCATGCGTGAGCATTTTGAACACAGGTTGTCCTTTCACTGGTGTCAGCTGCAAAAGATCACCGAAAACAATGATGTGTTTGCCACCAAATAACACATCATACTCTGTTTTGCGAACTTCTTGCATTCTCAAATGCACAAAGGCAAGCATGACATTGGAAACCATGCTTACTTCGTCAATGATAAGAAGTTTCATTTTCCTCAAGACTCTTGAAACTTCACAACAAGCATCTCCAGATAACTTGTGGTATTGTAATTTGTTATCATGCTCCACTGGCAGCATCAGTAGACGATGCAAAGTAATACCTTTAATGTTATGTGCTGCCAGTCCAGTTGGAGCGGTGACAACACAAGACAGCGATGACTCAGTCCTTTTCTGCAAATAACATGAAATTGCTTTAATGAGGAAACTTTTTCCAGTTCCCGCTTCTCCACTCACGTACAGTCGGACAGGCTTCAACGACATACATGAGCACTCTTTCTTCTCATGACTTAATCCATGATCAATTTGGTTGGTAACTTCGTCATATATTTTCCTCTGCTCAACGTTGAGTTGTCTTTCCAAGTCTTCTAAGTTAACCGCATTCTCCTGAGCATGTGCCATGGCTCTTTCCACTTCAATCATGGCAGTGGCAGCTTCATTTTCGATAACTGGTCCTCCTAGTGGATCCTGACTCAATGAAACAGAACTCTGACTGTCCTGAGAACTGTCTCTAGCAATCTCGGCTGCAATCGTTGCTCCCTGCTCGATTTCCGCATTCAACATTTCTAGATATTTGGGAAAAACAGGACATTCTATGGTCTCCTTGGCGGCATTGAAAGAGTCTTCGTAACAGAGGAAATCTCCAAGCAGTTCCTCTTCTGCACGCCAAGGCTTGAAAAGTTGCAAAAGTGCTAAATAGAAAAACTCTTTTCTTTCAGGAGATTCGCCACTCAATTTTCGATGGTTTACCAAGTGGCATTTTCTTTGCTTGACCAGACATCCCTCACTTCCAATTACAGCATACACTCCTTTATCAATATCTTCTTTGATGTTCCTCTTGAATATGTAATTTTGTAGAACCTCATACAGACAAACATTCTCGAGGTGACTGCTTCTATTTGGATAATATGTATCCAACATGTTGGTCTTCAAAATATCTGTACTGTTTGGCTCCTTTTTCGCCAAATACTCAATTTCCCGCACAGGTTTCAGAACTCGATTACGCGTTGCAGCAAGACCAAAACTCGCCCAAATGATACTCCTAGATTTGGCATAGAGACTTGCTGAAGACAACCGGTCAGAACATTCGTAAGCTCCGATTTCTCGATGCGACAACATCTTCAGACTGAAACTGTACAACTTGTTACTGAGGCTCTTTTCATGGGAAATGTCCTCCCACATATCCTTCAATTCTGTCTTTTCTTTTTTGGTGATGTAAGATGTCACATACCGAGCCACAGCCATACAGTTATCAGCCACAAACTGTATATCCATGTTAGCATTCCACATGGACAAAATCACTGGGTTGTAGTCGTTGATGTACTTGGACTCTTCGGTCCTT
Source organism: Lissotriton helveticus (assembly GCF_964261635.1). NCBI lineage: Eukaryota > Metazoa > Chordata > Amphibia > Caudata > Salamandridae > Lissotriton > Lissotriton helveticus. The sequence goes on from NC_136067.1 coordinate 533,838,055, forward strand.
TTCAAATTGTATGTATTTTTGGGTGATTTCCTCGTCACATTATGTCGCAGCGAAGACATCAAACTGTTCACTCTTCCTTTAGAAATCACCGGTCGTGGAAAGGCGAAACGACATTTTGTGTAGAACTTGTCCTTGTTTCTGAATTTACGACGACAGTACTTTCCACAACGATGGCTTTGGAAGCGTAAAACTTGTTCTCTTAGGCTTTTGTCTTCCTTTGCGTTTGGAACAGCACATGTAGAATACTGTTCTATGAAACTCATCACTAAGTCATCCGGATCTGTTCCAAATTTGAGTGCATCTTTGATCCATAGCAGCATATGTATATGAGGAGCACCTCTTGCTTGGTACTACTTTCTCCAGAAGAAATCCAACACCTCTCCAAGAGGTGGATTCTTCTTGTTCATGATGAAAGACATCATAGCTTCAAATCTATGATTGAAGTATCTGCATACATTCACTGGATCCAAAGAGCACAGTTCTCCGGGTGTCTTGAATTCGATATTTTCAATGTTTCCATTTGCCTCTCGTAGAAATTCAAGTAAGTCTTCCCAGCCATACTCGGCACAGCTGAGAGTGAGGAACCATGTGGGAGTTCCTAAGTTTCTCAGCATACATTTTAAATCACCATGACGACGGTACCAGTACTCATTAGTACCACGCTGACACGCCATGAGATTAATCAGGTGAGAATCCAAAATACTGTCTTGCACATCGACTTTATCCCTAAAGTCCCTTGCCGAGATATTTTGCATCTGTACACCACTTTTCAAAATGTGGTTAACTGCATATGACAGTCCAGACAGATCACTTTCAAACAGTAGATGAAACAAATAGGGAATGCATTGACGAAACCTAGGATCTTCTGCATACAATCGTAAAGTCCGGTATTCAGAAGCAGGAATTTGATGAGGTCGCTCATCATATCTTCCTCCTTGACCTGTTGGAAATAGCTGTGGGAAACACCGAGCTTCCAAACTTTCCTCCCAAACACTAATGGGACTCCCTTTGGCTTGTTTCATTTGAAACAACTCAATAGCATTCCCCATGACTTCCTTGGAATGCAAAGGATGAACACTATAATTTTCATATATTTCTTCATTTTTAGAGGCTTCTACTTTCTCAATTTGTCCAGCACACAAATTGCTGTCCTCTTCTTCACTTACTTCCTCTTCTGCAACATATACATTCTTGTAGTACTTATTGTTTTTCTTCAAATACAATGTTGCCTTTTTGACTTTCCTAACATCCACTAAATCTTGCCAGATTTTCTTACTCTTTGTCGGAACCCCATTAACTAGGATAACCAGAGGTTCTTCTTCCACTTTCTCTACTCCAATTGTATTAATGTTTTTCTTGAAATCTAGAGGCAAATAAACAACTCTTCCCTTTAATCCTCTCTGTAAATCTTATGGAGGCAATTTCCCTGTCTTTGGCTCCATTCATACAATAGCCTGAAAGGGATGGACACTTTGAATCAAAATAGATTCATAAGTATTTAAATCCTTCAATTCAGAAGGAATCTCAACCAATTCCAGATTATTATGAACCACTTTAGCAGGCATCTGGTTTTGATTTAATTTGTTACAACAATAAGTACACACACGTTGATCCGATCCCAAATCAAAACAATTTTCTACCATCAAGTATGTTGCGAAATCCTTCCATTCACTATTATTTTCCCTTTCACTTTTTGCATATAAATCCACTAACTTAGTCTGATTCTTATAATAAGTGCGTCGACAACACACACAAGTGAAATTAGGCCTCTCACTTGATTTCACCTGAAACGTGGCAATTTCCTTCTGAAAATTATCTGTACTGGAAACCTGTACACTCTCTTCCACATTACCTTCTTCTTCTGGGTCAATTTCAACATTCTTCTCTTTACTTGCAAAGTAACAAAACTCAATTTCTTCACAAATATTCTTCACATCTACTTCAGAACCATGCAAAAGAGCAGTGCATAATTGTTTAAGCATAATTGCTGGACTCTTAGCATAATACAACATTCTAACTAATTTCCTCACTTTATTATGATGCACTGCTAGCATCCTGAAATGATGAAAAACACTCTGGCATACTCTCCTGGAAAGACAAGCCAGTGAATGACCATGCAAACCTGTCACTTCTCTCACTCTGCAAGGATCTAATTCTTGCAACAACTTCATTTTCTGTTTTAAAGTTTTCTTATTAAATGTCCGTACAAAATCACAAAGCAAATTGATGGAATCCTGTCGCACACTGCAAATACTACTACACTTCCAGGTGTACACTGGTCCCTTAGGACGTCTTCCTAAAACCTCATTACCTAACACCTCTTCTGCATCTGTTGACACAAGTTTTTCTTTTTCAACCGGACAACCATCTTTCACCTCATATGCTCGACCACTGGTGTCAACTGCATGCACCAAATCATTATCCTGGAAATAACTCTCCTCATTAAAAAATGCCTCACAACTTGAACTATGCATCCATTCTCCTGAAAAAACTTCACAAAAATTACTACGATTAACTGTTCTCTTCCATCTACTATTTGTTTTCAAATCATAAATTACCTTGTTTAGTTTCCTAATTCTATTGATTAGCAAAATAAATAACTTTCGCTTAATTTCGAATGCCTGATCAATAATTTCCTCAATGTTTCTCTTTCTCTTATAAAAAGCCACTTTCTGTTGACGTTTCTTAACATTTTTTAACAAATTGCCAATTATCCTGTTGCGAAACATTCGTCTACGACCATGCACAGAGTTATCTCCTGCTCTAGCAGTAACATTTTTGATTGGCCTTTCCTTTCCGTTTAAATTGGCTCTCTTTTTCTGGACTAAAACATGTTCTGTAGTGATATTTTTTTTTCTGCAAATGTTTCTTAGGAATGATTTCGTTGTCTTACCCGGAGGTTTCTTGGTGACTTGACGAGTTTTTATTGTAGAGGACTGCTGCAAGCATGTAGTAAGCTGCTGTCTTTGACGTTTTGTAGCCTTTCGGCTTCTTTGCTTCGATGGCATAGTGTAGTTTTGAAATGATCGGCAGTTGAATCTGTGGTAAAATATAATAAAAAATGTTATTAACCACTATTACCAAACAGTAAATCAATAACAGTCGTCAAAAAATTAACACACTACTTGTCAATTCTACATACAATAATTTTTAGTGCATTGGCAAATTTAAAACTCACAAATAGTAGCAAAGAAATAGAATGCTTCTACATTTGACCTGTGCTCTTTTATATGTAAATCTGAACTAATTTTATTAGCATATTTCACTATTTTATTAAAGACACTTCACACAAGCTGTTTTTGAAGTTGTGTTTAATTTTAAATGAAACGGTTAACATGGTTACTTTTCATTTCCAGTAACTTTTAAAAATAACTCTTTATAGTTCCATAGGCTCGAGCAGGTCAGCTTTCCACCTTATGTCATACAATTCTGACAAATCGGCATCCTCATCATGTTCTACATCATCCTCAGGATTTAAATCATCCAAGGGATCTACTTCCACTGATGTTTCAATGACAAGTTGAATGATAATATTGAGATCAACAGTTTGCTCATTATCACTCATGCTTGATGTTGTCGTTATCTTTAAAAAAAGAGAACAACAATGAGATGTTGCAGAGTAAGAGACAAATCTCAGAGACTATAATAGTAAAATTGTTTAACAAGAGTAACATTTTGCAGATATTATTTAACCATGTCCAGCGATGCTGAGGAGGTGAGGCCTATGTCCAAGTTTTCAGTGAACAGGACTCATCTCTTCTTAACCTTGGATAAGCCTCACCACCTCTGTGTCCCCTGCTCATACCTAAATGTAAAGGGGCAGATTTATGTTAACTGGCGCATCCCCAGGGATGCAACAGTTAACGTGCGCTGCTGCTCTGCCACCCATGATGTGCCGCATTTACAATGTGGAGCACCATTGAACAAAAATAGCACAGATGCGTCACGCATCTATGCCGCAAAAGCGGCACATTGCAGGAATCACGTCGTAAGCGCGACATGTCTACTACAATGCACAGGGGCAAGCCACACATTGCATGGTGCGTCACTCCTTATGCCTGTTTCAAACAGGCGTAAGGATTTGATTCAGCAATGCCATAAAGCTGACTCAGTGAAATGTTCTAAATTTCACCGTGTTAGTTTTACAGGGTTTTCATGCAAATGAATGCCCACCCTGCAACAAAACGCCCACATGAAACCTGACGCAGGTTTCATGTGGCACAGGACTTTACACCGTGACACATCTGCCTAGATGCATCAAGTTGTAAATATGTCTCAACATAGCGCATCTTTTGCGCCGCCGATGCGTCACAAAAATGACGCAACAGCGGCGCAAAAGAGGCACACGGCCATCATAAATCTGCCCCAAACATTTTAAATGATTGCTTCAGGATGCATGTAAGGTGTGGCGTATCCAGGGGTTTGTTTGACGTGAGGCCTACTCAGGGTTACAGATGAAATTTATGTTTGTTGAAGAGTACAGAGGAGATAATACATGTGCATGCCTACCAATGAAGTGAGTCATGTCTACTGCATTCTTTAACAAAGGCCAGACCTCCTCTGTCTCCCTGGACAGGCCTAAACCTGATCTCCACAATGTGATTCCTAATGTTAGGAAACAAAGGATGATGTAATTGAAAAACGTGCAATTTTTTTGCTCATTTCACAATCACATCACTTGTGTTTCCTTTGCTTAGGTATCTCATTGTGCAGATGTAGTCTAGCATATCAAAGAGTACGCAGAAGGTGAGCACTGTATGCAACAATTTTGACACTTACAGAAGATTCAGCTTCTCCATGCCCCCTACACAGTCCTAAATGTATACAGTTTAAAGTGACGGTATCTTGTTGCAGATGAAGTGAGGCCTATCTTGCAACATGGTGCATCTTTTGCAACACTGCTGCGTCACAAAAGTGACGCAACAGCGGCGCAAAAGAGGCGCACGGCCATCATAAATTTGCCCCTAACATTTTAAATGATTGATTCAGGATGACGATAAGGTGTGGCCTATCCAGAGGTTTGTTTGAGGTGAGGCCTACTCAGGGTTGCAGATGAAATTTAGGCTTGTTGAAGAGTACAGAGGAGATAATACATGTGCAGGCCTACCAATGAAGTGAGTCATGTCCACTGCACTCTTGAACAAAGGCCAGACCTTCTATGTCTCCCTGGACACACCTAAACCTCATCTGCACAATGTGATTCGTAATGTTAGAAAACACAGGTGATGTAATTGAAAAACGTGCAAATATTTATGCTCAATTCACAATCACATCACCTGTGTTTCCTCAGCTTAGGTATCTCATTGTGCAGATGTAGTCTAGCATATCCAAGAGTACGCAGAAGATGAGGACTGTATGCAACAGAGCAATGTACATTACTCACAATAAAGCATTTCTTTTTTTTAAAAAACGATTTTCTGCTCATAATTTGAAAACACAACACAGCTCCTATGTAGAAGCACACCCTGTCAGTACTTAAATTTGCCAAGCACACATGGGTGCGTATTTACAAGGACCTTGCACCACAGGGAAATGACTTAAATTAAAATGGGGAAAATAACATCAAAGTGACTCAAAGGCCTTGTAAATATGCCCCAAGCAGCCTATGAAACTCTAGCAGTACATATCAAGAAACCTAATTGACTTCAAGAAGTGTACACGGCCATCATAAATCTGCCCCTAACATTTTAAATGATTGGTTCAGGATGCCGATAAGGTGAGGCCTTTCCAGGGGTTTTGATGACGTGAGGCCTACTCAGGGTTACAGATGAAATTTAGGCTTGTTGAAGAGTACAGAGGAGATAATACATGTGCATGCCTACCAATGAAGTGAGTCATGTCCACTGCACTCTATAACAAAGGCCAGACCTCCTCTGTCTCCCTGGACAGGCCTAAACCTGATCTGCACAATGTGATTCGTAATGTTAGGAAACACAGGTTATGTAATTGAAAAACGTGCAATTTTTTTTGCTCATTTCACAATCACATCACTTGTGTTTCCTTTGCTTAGGTATCTCATTGTGCAGATGTAGTCTAGCATATCAAAGAGTATGCAGAAGGTGAGCACTGTATGCAACAATTTTCACACTTACAGAAGATTCAGCTTCTCCATGCCCCCTACACAGTCCTAAATGTATACAGTTTAAAGTGACGGTTTCTTGTTGCTGATGAAGTGAGGCCTATCTTGCAACATGGTGCTTCTTTTGCACCACTGCTGCGTCACAAAAGTGACGCAACAGCGGCGCAAAAGAGGCGCACGGCCATCTTAAATTTGCCCCTAACATTTTAAATGATTGATTCAGGATGACGATAAGGTGTGGCCTATCCAGAGGTTTGTTTGAGGTGAGGCCTACTCAGGGTTGCAGATGAAATTTAGGCTTGTTGAAGAGTACAGAGGAGATAATACATGTGCAGGCCTACCAATGAAGTGAGTGATATCCACTGCACTCTTGAACAAAGGCCAGACCTCCTCTGTCTCCCTGGACAGACCTAAACCTCATCTGCACAATGTGATTCGTAATGTTAGAAAACACAGGTGATGTAATTGAAAAACGTGCAAATATTTATGCTCAATTCACAATCACATCACCTGTGTTTCCCCAGCTTAGGTATCTCATTGTGCAGATGTAGTCTAGCATATCCAAGAGTACGCAGAAGATGAGGACTGTATGCAACAGAGCAATGTACATTACTCACAATAAAGCATTTGTTTTTTTAAAAAAACGATTTTCTGGTCATAATTTGAAAACACAACACAGCTCCTATGTAGAAGCACACCCTGTCAGTACTTAAATTTGCCAAGCACACATGGGGACGTATTTACAAGGACCTTGCACCACGGGGAAATGACTTAAATTAAAATGGGGAAGATAACGTCAAAGTGACTCAAAGGCCTTGTAAATATGCCCCAAGCAGCCTATGAAACTCTAGCATTACATTTCAAGAAACCTAATCGACTTCAAGAAATGTTTTTAAACACATCAAGTAAACTAATTATTCACCCACATTCATGGGGAAGTGACTTAAAATGCCCTAACACACATGAAAGCGTATTTTTAAGGGCCGTGCACCATTTTTGCGTCACTTTTAACATGGCTATGTAACTCAAAGAAACAAAGTCTAAATTTGCCAAGCACACATGGGGGCGTATTTACAAGGACCTTGCACCACGGGAAAATGACTTAAATTAAAATGGGGAAGATAACGTCAAAGTGACTCAAAGGCCTTGTAAATATGCCCCAAGCAGCCTATGAAACTCTAGCAGTACATTTCAAGAAACCTAATTGACTTCAAGAAATGTTTTTAAACACATGAAGTAAAGTATTTATTCACCCACATTCATCGGGAAGTGAGTTAAAATGCCCTAACACACATGAAAGCGTATTTTTAAGGCCCTTGCGCCATTTTTGCGTCACTTTTAACATGGCTATGTAACTCAAAGAAACAAAGAAACAAAGTCTAAATTTGCCAAGCACACATGGGGGCGTATTTACAAGGACTTTGCACCACGGGGAAATGTCTTAAATTAAAATGTGGAAAATAACATCAAAGTGACTCATTTCGGACAGTCAAATGTTAGACGTTCTATTAAATTTTTGAAAAACAATCACAAAAAAAAAACAACAAAACGAACAATCAATAAACATACAATATTTGAAAAATCTATCATTCTTTTTTCCTCATAGTACGCTCCCCGGACCGCTTCCCGGTGCGCGTACCGGGCGTTCCCCACGCATAAAAAAACCAAAAAAATATATATTTTTTTTTTGCCCCTCGGGGCCCTTTTAAAGCCTCCACATCAAACCTAGGGGGTCAGGGAGGATCTACTATGCCCCCTTATGGTCATTTCCCCCTTTGTTTTGGCCTCCTCTTGTCTCTCGATCCTACCGAGAGACAAGATGGCGGCCGCTCCGGACTGTTTAGAATGTTGACAGACACCGGAGAGCCAATCAGCTTCGCTTCGCGAAGTTCCGTTACGCGTCAAGTACGCGAACCGGGGCTCTAATCGGGGCGCGCTTACAGATATATATATTTTTTGGAACGTTAATTTATCAAAATCCACTGGAGCACATATATTGAGACCTAGCAAAGGCACATTGGGCAAACAATATCTACAATTTTGCCAAGTTTCGTGGAAATCCATTCAGCCGTTCGAGCTAAAAGTGAGTCCAACCGCCCTATGGAAAATTGCATGGGAAAAACGCGTTTTGGGACCCCCTTTTTTCTCGGCCCCCCCTTGACGAAACCCCCACCCCAATTTTCAGGGGCTGCTCAGAAACAAAATGTTCAATTTTCCTGAAAATTTCAGCCAATTCCGTCCTCAAACGCCAAAGTTATTCGACATAGAATTTTAAAAAATCCCATAGAGAAAAAATCCTAACTATATATACCTACTGGCGACCGCCAGTAGGTAATATATATATATATATTCACTGAAAAAACCATAGGTTTCACACCAGTTATAGTTAGGAATTAGCATTTAAAAAACCTATTAAATACACTGAAAAAACCATAGGTTTCACACCAGTTTTAGTTAGCTGGAAATTTTACTCGCATAAAACCATTGAAATTCCTACGTTATAATTAGTTGGACTCACTATAACTTGCGCGTGCAATGCACTGCTGATGACGTCACATATTACATCACTCATGACATGGTCAGTGACATCACTCATGACATCACTGATGACACCATCCAGTGAATGTGTGTCTTTCTGAAAAATAAATATGTTTTATATATGTATATGTAAAAGTTGATGGAAGAATAAATGTTTAAATAAGTGTCTAAATGGATGTTTTTTTTATAAAAAATGGATTGGTTAACTGGCTTATTAAGTGTATCTTAGTGAATACATATATTAGAGAGTAATGTTTACATATTTAAATATATGTATTAGTGTTTCACTTTGTGTATAAGTGGCTGCATGGGTTGGTGAGTAGCTACATGTGTATGTATATGGGTTATTAGATGTTTTTCTTAGTATCAGTATGAGTGTTTGTATGGTTTGGTGGGGGTATTACTTAGCACATAGATGCATGCATGACTGACTCTCTCTTTGTATGTGTTTTGAAGACAGCATATGTGCAGGACTGTATGGGTGGATGAGTGTGTATATGTGTGTCTTAGTGAGTGAATGACTGTCTCACTAGTGTCTTTATCAGTAACTACATATGTTTTAATCTAGTATATGTGAATATTGATGTATATAAGTGAGTATATGTGAGAGTGAGGGATTGTAAGAGTTCCTGTTTAAATAAGTATGTGTTTCTATAAGTGATTGTTTAAGAGAGTTAGTATGTCTAAGTTTCCTTAGAAGTAAGGCGGTAGTGTGTGTATAGCTGTATATGCAAATAAATGGATGTTCAATAGTTTATTTGCATGTGTGAGTATGTGTGTGAGTAACTTTTGGATGACTGTCGGTGTGTAACAGGATGTATAGGTGTATCACTACATATGATGAGTGAGTATATGTATCAGTGACTATATAGAACTGTTGGTGAATGAGTGGATGTGTATATAGATGGTGGAATTATTGAATTGATTGTTGTAACTGGTATGGGTATCTCCATTTTTTTGTAAATTTTAGTTTCTATTTTTGAGTATGTGTTTCAAGGATTACTTTACAGTGAAAGGAGGTCTGTCACTCTGTCACAAGGATGGTGTCATCAGTGATGTCATGAGTGCTGTCACTGACCATGTCATGAGTGATGTAATATGGGACGTCATCAGCAGTGCATTGCACGCGCAAGTTATAGTGAGTCCAACTAACTATAACGTGGGAATTTCAATGGTTTTATGCGAGTAAAATTTCCAGCTAACTATAACTGGTGTGAAACCTATCGTTTTTTCAGTGAATTTAATAGGTTTTTTAAATGCTAATTCCTAACTATAACTGGTGTGAAACCTATGGTTTTTTCAGTGAATGTCATAGGTTTTTTAATAGCTAATTTATATTTTATAATGAATCCTATATTGTATATTTATGTAATATTTGTTTTTTGTTTTTTTTTGCCCTGGAGCGCTCCCGGTGCGCGTACCGATGAGCGCACCGGTAAGCGCAGTCTTGCGGCGCGCCCCAGTGCGCGTACCGGGGAGCGTCCCGTTAGCGCCATTGTCGCGAACGAAAACAGCATCGTGACGTATCGCGTGGCCGCGTGATGCATCTTATGACGCATGGCATAAGCGCTTCCGGAAGCGCTCGAGCGCATACGATCGCGCAACGTAAGCGCCCCCGGGCGCGCACCGGGGAGCTTAGCGTAAGCGCGTTGGGTCATGTGACCTGAAAATAACACTTTTCATTGGTTCAGAACAGTTTTGGTTTCCAAATGATGAAAGCCCGGATCATGTGACTTGAAAATAACACTTTTCATTGGTTCAGAACAGTTTTGTTTTCCAAATGATGAAAGCCCCCACCTTTTTTCCTCATTCTCACTTTGTTCTTTGAGTGAGGAAGACCTGCTTTTTTCTTAGAGATATGGCTACAGTACTGTCAGCAGCTGGAGCATCTGCCCCACCACCACCACCACCACAAGGACCACCAGAACATCACATTGGTGGTCAAACCTACCCCAATCGTCTTCCAGAACCTCAACAACCAAAGAACCCACTCCATCGGGTCCAGAGGCAAGGGAGATGGTGCCAAACATACAAACCAAGTTTGGTGGGTACAAAATCGTTTGCATTGTGTGTGGAAAAACAATTACCTATGGTGAGCAAAGTATTAATCTCATCAACCTTGCTGGTGACAACCACCGGCACCGAAAGAAGCCTTAATTTTTTCCTGTTTTTTTTGCTCCAGTTGAGCCGTTTACAATTCCCTGTTTTTTGTTTGTCCCCATAAAAAATACAAAAAAATATAAAATTCTTCATAAAAGCCAAAAAAAGTAAAAAAAATTCAAAAAGCAATAAAAAAATATAAAACAACAAAAAGAATTAAAAAAACAGTTCTTTTTAGAACTACCTCTAATTTATAAAAAAAAAGCAACATTTTTTGAAAACTCTGTCATTCTTTTTTCTCCAGGGTACGCGTACCGTTACGCTCCTCGGTGCGTGTAACGGGGCGCGCACCAAAAAATAAATAAAAATAAATAAAGGAGTGAGCATGGGGGAAGCACACAGAGAGAGTGATGTTAAGAGAAAGAGAGCTAGAGGGAGCAACACAGAGGGACTGTGTATTAGATAGTAAGACAGAGAGAAGGTGTAATAGGGTGTAAGTGAGAAAAAGAAAATGAATAAGGGAGTAAAACAAGGGAAGAGAGAGGAAGTAGACTAAAGCAGAGGTACTGGGAGAATGTGTGTGGGTGTTGAAAGTAAAGGGAAGGACAGTAAAGGATGGGGAATGAGGGGTAGTGACGGAACCGGAGTAAAGGAATAACGGTGAGGGAGGGTTAGAAAAGAGCAGTGACTGTAAGTAAAGAGGGGTGAAAGAGGGTGGATAAAAGTGAATAAGGGTAAGACATGGGGAGTGACAGAGAGAAAGGAGAGAGAGAGTAAAGGAAGGAATGACTGAAAGGGAGTGAGTGAAGCAGCAAAGAAAGGTAAGTGAGGGAGTGTGGGTGAGTTGTAGGGAGTGAGCATGACGAAAGAGTATTGACAGAGTGAGGGGACAGAGACAGCGACGGTAAGAGAGACAGAGTGAGGGAACGGAAGTGAGGAACTGTGAGGACAGACAGACTGAGAGAAGGAGTGAGAGGAGTGAAGTAAATGAGTAAGGGATAGGGAATGAGTGAGGGAGCAAAGGAAGGCAGCAGAGGGTAAGGAAAGTAAAGCAGGGGGACTGTCAGAAGTTGAATGTGGGAGGGGAGTTAGGGAAAGGGGAGTAAACATGGAGGATAAGAATAAGTGAGGGAAGCAGAGTAAGGAAACAGGAGTAAGGTAGGGTGAGAAAATAGTAGTGAGGTTAAAGCAAAGGGTGATGACAAACTACATTTTAGTCACACTTACCATATAATTAATGTAACTTTAATAAAAAAAATTACTACACTTTGTATCTGTGAAAGAGAGAAGAAAAAATAAGTTATAATTAGTAAAATATATATTTTAAAATAAAACATACAAATGAAGAGGTTAAAAATCATAACAGTGTATTAAGAAATAAAGTAAGAGTGAAAGACACAGAAAGGGAAATAAAGTAATGTAGAAGGACAAAAAGAGGGTAAAAGAAATAGAAGGAGAGCAAATTACTAAGAGTAAGGCATATAGATTCACTGACAGAGAGGAAGAGAAGAAGAGAGAAATGAACTGAAGGTAAGAAAGATACTAAAAGAATGTGAGTTAGCAAAACTAAATCAGGAAACAGGAGTAAGTAAAAAGAGAATGACTGAGAGGGAAAGGCGTCTGATTGAGGATGCATTTAGAAGAATGAGGAATGGAAGATAACTGAGAGTAAGTGAAGGAGAGTCATAGAGTGAAGGGATGAAGGGAGAGAGGATAATATAGAAGGATTGAGGGAAAAGGAGTGAGGAAGTTAGTAGACAGAGAGACTAAGGGAAGGACTGAGTGAAGTGGAGTACAATGAGTGAGGAAAGGAAAATGAGTAAGGGAGCAAAAGAAGGAAAGAGAGGAGAAGAGGACTAAAGCAGTAGTACTTAGAGAAAGTGATTCGGTGATGAAAGTAAAGAGAAGGACATTGAAAGATAGGAAATGAGGGGTAGTAATGGAACCGAACTAAAAGAAATGGGGTGAAGAAAGATGAGAGAGAAGCAGTGAAGTTGTTGTAAGAGAAATGATAGAAGGTAGATAAACACAAGTGAACATAACACAAGGAGAGTGAGGGACTGAGGACATAGAGGTAGTAAATGGAAAATAGAGAGAAGATTTCAAAAGAAAGGAGCAAACAAAGATAAGCGAGGGAGAGTGGGTGACTTATAGTGACAGAGTGCGACAATACTGGTGAGTGAGTAAAGAGGAATTACTAAAAGAGCAAAGGAGGAAAAGACGGAAAAGGGAAGTAAAGCAGAGAGACTGAAAGCTGAAAAGTGGTGCAAGGGAGCGAGAGGATGCAGACAGTTGAAATGGAAATGAGGGGTTGTGAAAGCAGTACAGTAAACGAATGGGTGTGAAACAGAGTGAGTGAAAGGCAGTGTGAGTAAAGAGAGCTGAAAGAGAGAGGAAAAAAGAAAGTGAGTGTGAGACAAGGGGAATGCAATATAAATTACACAATACAAACTATAGAATAATTTGTACAACATGTTAGATAGTTTATTTTTGCTGTTCTCTGTACATATTGAATTTCACTAAAAACAGTGAGTTCAAACTATTCATCATATGACAGCAGGAAAAAAAACACAATCAAAAAGATTGTGTTTAAAAAAAACATATAAACTTACAAATCACATATGTACACTGTTATGTTATGTTTAAGTCTCTTCTATAGCGCACGGCTACCCCGAGGGGTGTCCCGGCGCTTTGGCAAAGAGAACTGCAGCGGAGAACACAACACAACTGCTCGGGGAGGCCGGAGGAAGAAATCATACTGAGAAGAGCCAAGTTTCAGCTCCTTTCTGAAAGAAAGGGGACTGTTTGATTTTCTTAAGAAAACAGGTAGCTCATTCCAGCAACGCGGGACCAAGTAGCGGAAAGAACGCCCTCCGATCCGGGCGAGTTTAATAGAAGGAACAACAGCTTTGGCCAACAAGGCCGACCGCAGGGTCCTCCTCGGGACATAAAAAGCCAAGCGCTTCCCCAGATACTTTGGGCCAATCGCATGGAGGGCCTTGAAAGCCAAGATCAAGACCTTGAAGGTGATTCTTTGAGCAATGGGCAACCAATGCAGTCTCTTTAACAGTTCCGTGGCTCTTGCCCTGCGTGGGAGACCAAAAATGGCTCTTGCAGCCGAGTTCTGTACGGTCTGCAAACGGGCCAGCAGATATTTAGGCAGCCCGAGATACAGGGCATTCGCGTAGTCGAGTCGCGAGCCAATTAGAGACTGCACAATGATGTTTTTGTGTTGCAAAGACAGCAAAGGAAGAAACTTCCGAAGCATTTTCAAAATGCCAAAACATTTCCCTGTCAGACCGATAATTTGGGGTCCGAAAGAGAGGCCGTCATCACACTGCACACCAAGGTTTTTGGCTTTCACAGAGGGCACATCAGGCGGAAACATGTCCTGTGGCCACCAAGTCCTCCAACTGGGAGCCGGCGGACATCCGAAAAAAAGCAGCTCTGACTTATCGGAGTTGCATTTCAAACTATTCCGCCGAAACCAGTTGAAGACCGCACCCAAGCATTCCCTGATCAGACCACCATCAAAAGCCTCTCCCTTCTTAAAAGTAAAAAGGAGCTGGGTGTCATCAGCATAGGATATGATCCGGGCACCGAAGGACTCCGCAATCGCCGCCAGAGGGGCCACATAGATATTAAAGAGGGTGGGGCTCAGGATGGACCCCTGAGGAACCCTCACCTCTAGCGGCAGCAATTCCGCAGAGAACGGTGGTGCCCAGACCACTTGTCGACGGCCGGTCAGAAAGGATTTAAACCAGTTCCACACCGTCCCACGAAGGCCGATCTCCCAGAGTCTAGAAAGGAGACCGACATGGGGGACGGTGTCAAATGCCGCCGACAAGTCCAGCATAACCAAAATAGCCTTCCCCCCCCAGATCAAGCGTCTCCCTGATGGCATCGGTGATTTCGAGCAAAGGTGTCTCCGTGCTATAATTAGCACGGAAGCCCGACTGAGAATCATGCAAGATGTTATTGCTCTCTATAAAGCTGGAAATAGTGAGCTGTACATGTTTCTCGATCACCTTTGCCAGAGCAGGGAGAAGGGAGATCAGCCTATAGTTAGCATGGACAAGAGGATCCAACGTGGGCTTTTTGAGTAGTGGCAGGATCAGAGCATGTTTCCAGGCAGAAGGAACTTCGCCCGATGTCAGGGAAAGATTAAGCAGCGGATTAAGCAAGCTGTTAATTGCAGGCGCTATTTTTCCTAGACATTTCGCTGGGCAAGGATCCAACGGCGAGCCTGATTGAAGCCGGGAGAGAAGATCAAGAGAGGAGGTAACGGATAAGAAGGGGAAGTCCGAAAGGACTGGGCTCTTCTCATCAGGTGGCGAGAGAAGGGTGGCCTGAAGGCCAGCAGATGGACAAGAGCCAGTGCCAGGGAAAGTGTCCTGAATGGACTTGATTTTATTTATAAAAAAGTCCCCAAGCTGGCTAATCCAGACTGCGGAGTGAGAGTGGGCGGGCAAACTCGATGGGGCGGAGACGAACTCCTTTACTATCCGAAAGAGTTCTTTACTCCTATTTTCCGCATCATCGATTCTGCGCTCCAGGTAAACTTTTTTTCCCTCGGAGATCTGCTTATGATAGAACCTGATCACATCCCTATATTTAGATTTATCATCCGGATCAAACTTACGCCGGCAGATTCTCTCAGCTCTCTTGCAATCTTGGCGCATTTTCCCAAGCGACGGGGTAAACCAAGGGGCCGAAACATGGCTGGCCACAGATTTAACTGGTTTCCCCGGGGCAAGCTCATCAAATCGAGCTGCCAACCACTTCTGGACAGAATCTAAATTTTCCTCCAAATTGCCCGAGAGCCGACAGGGGTGACAACGAAGGGCATCGGACAGCATTTCCGCCGTGACTTGATGAAATGGCCGCCCCATCCGTTTCACCTCCTTCAGAGGTCTAGAACCCATCGAGGCGGAAGAAAGAATGCAAAAGTCAATTAAAAAATGGTCTGTCCATAGCACAGGACGCGGCAAAGCTACTTCAATCAACCTGGTTGAGAGAATCTGATCAATAGTATGACCTTTGGGTGGGGCTAGTAATATAAGAGATCAGCCCTAAAGGAGAAACAATATCCTGCAATTTAATGGTATCGGGATCCGTTACATTGTCCATATGGACATTCAGATCCCTCACAGGATGCAGTGCTCCGATCTGAGGCAAGGCACCGATAGTGCCGCCTGCAGATCATCAAAGAAAGAGCCAAAGGGCCCAGGAGCTCTGTAGATAAGAATCCCAGTGTACGTTTGACAAGGAGAGAGCCCAAGGCTGAAACCTAAGGCTTCACAACCGGTAATATTCTCAAGGGCAAAGATCGAACAGGGGACATTCTTATCCACAATCAAAGCCACTCCCCCGCCTCTACCTCCCACTCTATCCTTCCTGAAGATATTGTAATTAGAAGGAATGGCAGTCGCCAGATCAGGGCCCGAACACTCTCCGAGCCAAGTCTCCGTAAGGAAAAGGCAGGTTGTTTTAGTGCCGGACAACAGATTCCAGATGTCAACGACATGTCTGCTAAGTGATCTGGTATTGAGCAGAGAGCATTGATGGCATATAAGACAGGGCTCCTTGGTGGCATCCCTCAAAACTGAAGCCCGCCAGCCACATGCCAAGCAGCCCCTCCCGAAGGAGCGGCCGCATGGCAAAACGTAGTGGCAGGCAGGGGACTGACTGCGCAGGGCAAAAAGCTCCGAAGATGAGTATGTAAACATGCAGGCAGAGCATACACCCTACCCCGTGAATACACGAAAAGACCCAATAGAGCCCCCTGTCCTACCTCGTCCGCCTTCCCTGCGCCTGACGAGCGCAGACGGGCAGGACTCTGGCACGACTCAGGCGCAGGGAAGGCGCCCCCGCTGCGCGTTTCCGCTGCGCGTCAGGAGGCGAGCTTTAAATAGCCTGCTCACAGCGTCGACCGACGCAGGGACGCTCAGCAATGGCGTCCGTTACTCCCTGCCCAATCCAAGATGTCACTCCCCGCCCTCAACCTCCCCGGAACCAGATCCGCGAAACTGCGGTGGGTTGTCCAGCAAAATTATAGTGCAGGTAAGGGCCGGACAGAATGTCTAAAAACAGGGGAAAGCAAAATTAAATTAAAATAAAATACAAAAAACTGAGAGTTAAAAATAGTACAGCGCAGCGCTCTAGGCGCACAAGACCAACAGCGAGGCGCCACAGCAGCTCTCAGCCGCAGGATACAATTGCCAGGCTGCCCCAGCACTGGGCTCGCCCTAAATAGCCTGCTCACAGCGTCGACCGACGCAGGGACGCTCAGCAATGGCGTCCGTTACTCCCTGCCCAATCCAAGATGTCACTCCCCGCCCTCAACCTCCCCGGAACCGGATCCGCGAAACTGCGGTGGGTTTTCCAGCAAAATTATAGTGCAGCAGCTCTCAGCCGCAGGATACAATTGCACTAATCTTTCATTCACTTACTTTTCCTTTAGGCCAAATAGTACATCATGAAGGTCCTTTCTACCCTACCTCTAAGCACTTTAAATTATTATTTTACTGTTTCACTGGGTTTTCCTCATGGTACGCTCCCCGCTGGGCCCTTTTATGGCCCCCACATCAAACCTAGGGGATCAGGGGGGGTCTACCCTGCCCCCTTATGGTCATTTCCCCCTTTGTTTTTGCCACCTCTTGTGTCTCGATCCTACCGAGACACAAGATGGCGGCCGCTCCGGACTGTTAGGAATGTTGACAGACACCCGAGAGCCAATCAGCTTTACGCTCGCGTAGCGCGCAGGGTGCGCTCCCCTGTGCGCGTACCGGAGTGCGCTTATAGATATATATATTTTTTGGAACCTAAATTACTCAAAATCCTTTGGAGCACATATCTTGAGACGTAGCAAAGGCACATCGGGCTACCAGTCCCTACAATTTTGCCAAGTTTGGTGGAAATCCATTCAGCCGTTCGGGCTAAAAGTGAGTCCAACCGCCCTATGGAAATTAACATGGAGCAAACACGTTTTGGGACCCCCCTTTTATCTCGGCCCCCGCTTGACGAATCCCCCCGAAACATTCAGGGAAGGAGCAGAGTGAAGCGGGCCATCTTCCCAGAGAAATTTGCGAAGATTCGTCCACCGGCGCCAAAGTTATTCCAAATAGAATGTTGCGGATTTCCTATCGAAAACAATCCTAACTATAACTACCTACTGGCGACCGCCAGTAGGTAATATATATATATATTTTCACTGAAAAAACCATAGGTTTGACGCCAGTTATAGTTAGCTGGAAATTTTACTGACATAAAACCATTGAAATTCCCACATTATAGTTAGTTGGACTCACTATAACTTGCGCACCTGCAATGCACTGCTGATGACGTCACATATTACATCACTCATGACATGGTCAGTGACATCACTCATGACATCACTGATGACACCATCCAGTGAATGTGTGTCTTTCTGAAAAATAAATATGTTTTATATATGTATATGTAAATGTCGATGGAAGAATAAATGTTTAAATAAGTGTCTTAATGGATGTTTAAAAAAAACAAATTGATTGGTTAACTGGCTTATTAAGTGTATCTTAGTGAATACATATATTAGCGAGTATTGTTTAAATATTTAAATGTTTGTATCAGTGTTTCACTTTGTGTATAAGTGGCTGCATTGGTTGGTGAGTAGCTACATGTGTGTGTATATGGGTTATTAGATGTTTTTTTTAGTATCAGTATGAGTGTCTGTATGGTTTGGTGGGGGTGTTACTTAGCACATAGATGCATAAATGACTGACTCACTGTTTGTATGTGTTTTGAAGACAGCATATGTGCAGGACTGTATGGGTGGATGAGTGTGTATATGTGTGTGTTAGTGAGTGAATGACTGTCTCACTAGTGTCTTTATCAGTAACTACATATGTTTTAATCTAGTATATGTGAGTATTGATGTATATAAGTGAGTATATGTGAGAGTGAGAGATTGAAAGAGTTCTTGTTTAAATAAGTATGTGTTTCTATAAGTGATTGTTTAAGAGAGTAAGTATGTGTAAGTTTCCTTAGAAGTAAGGTGGTAGTGTGTGTATAGCTGTATATGCAAATAAATGGATGTTCAATAGTTTATTTGCATGTGTGATTATATGTGTGAGTAACTTTTGAATGACTGTCGGTGTGTAACAGGATGTATAGGTGTTTCATTACATATGATGAGTGAATATATGTATGAGTGACTATATAATGAAAAATTGCATTTGTATAGCGCATAACTGCCCTGAGGCCTCGCAGCGCTTAGAACTGTTGGTGAATGAGTGGATGTGTATATAGACGGTGGTATTACTGAATTGGTTGTTGTAACTGGTATGGGTATCTATTTTTTTGAAAATTTTAGTTTCTATTTTTGAATATGTGTTTCAAGGGTTACATTACACTGAAAGGAGGTCTGTCACTCTGTCACAAGGATGGTGTCATCAGTGATGTCATGAGTGATGTCACTGACCATGCCATGAGTGATGTAATATGTGACGTCATCAGCAGTGCATGGCAGGCGCGCAAGTTATAGTGAGTCCAACTAACTATAACGTGGGAATTTCAATGGTTTTATGGCAGTAAAATGTCCAGCTAACTATACCTGGTGTCAAACCTATGTTTTTTCAGTGAATTTAATAGGTTTTTTAAATGCTAATTCCTAACTATAACTGGTTTGAAACCTATGGTTGTTTCAGTGAATTTCATAGGTTTTTTTAAATGCTAATTCCTAACTATATAAGGCCTGAAACCTATGTTTTTTTCAGTGAATTTCAAAGGTTTTTTTAATGCTAATTCCTAACTATATAAGACCTGAAAGCCCACCAGGAATCTCCAGTATGCGCCAGGGGACTGCATTGCAGAGAGGTGTAATGAGGCCACCCCCTTTTTACACCTCTCTGCAACGCAGCCCCCGTGCATGTTTGAAGAGGGGGAACTAATTCCCCTTGCATACTAGGGGTCCCTGGGGGCCAACTAGCCCACCTGGAACCTCCAGTATACACCAGGGGGCTGCATTGCACAGAGGTGTAATGAGGCTATGCCCCTTTTTACACCTCTCTGCAAGGCAGGCCACTGGCGCATTTGCAGAGGGGGGACTAATTCCCCTTGCATACTGGGGGTCCCTGGGTCATATCTGCCCAAACACCGATATTCCGAACGATTGAAAATGACTTTTCTTGAGAAACATTTGGATTTGGATTATCATGTCCTATACTTTGGAATGTTTGAAAGACTGACTTTGAGGATGCTATAAATTACTCAAGTCTGCCCGAATTGTGTGGGTAAAATTGATACCTAGTCACTTTGAATAAGAATGTACTCACGTCTCGTCTAACATTTGGAAGAAATATCTAGTTATATGACAACAGGATACCGACATAACTTGAAGGAAATAAGAACGCCCTGAAGAAGTTCTGTTGTACAGAACGAAACGTTTCGGCTGGCTGTGGTACATAAACTTAAGGAAAATAAAAGCATTTGAATATACACCAAGATTCAGCGCTTCAATAAGGACTCTAAGTGATATGATTTGATTGGACTTATTGTGCAAGTGGTACTGTGCCAAACTTTGGAATATTCTCCACTACTCTCTACTACTTACTCTCTCCTACTCCACTACTCTCAAATACTCACTCTCTACTACTCATTCTCTACTACTCTACTACTCTCTACTACTCTCAATCTACTACTCACTCCCTACTACTCACTACCTACTACTCTCTACTACTCACTCTCTACTACTCTCTCTCTACTACTCACTCTTTACTACTCACTCTCTACTACTCTCTACTACTCACTCTCTACTTCTCTCTCTCTACTACTCACTCTCTACTACTCACTCTACTACTCTCTACTACTCACTCTCTACTACTCTCTCTCTACTAGTCTCTACTACTCACTCTACTACTCACTCTCTACTACTCTCTATTATTCTCTCTCACTCTCTACTACTCTCTACTACTCACTCTCTACTACTCACTCTCTACTACTCTCTACTACTCACTCTTTACTACTCTCTACTACTCACTCTCTACTGCTCTCTACTACTCACTCTACTACTTACTCTCTACTACTCTCTACTACTCACTCTCTACTACTCACTCTCTACTACTCTCTACTACTCACTCTACTATTCACTCTACTACTCTCTACTACTCACTCTCTGCTACTCTCTCTACTGCTCTCTACTACTCTCTACTACTCACTCTCTACTCTCTATTACTCACTCTCTATTCTCTACCTCTCTACCTCTCTCTACTTCTCTCTCTAATAGTCTCTACCTCTCTACCGCTACCATTCTACCTCTACCTCTTTACCTCTACACCTCTATCTCTCTACCTCTCTCTACACGCACACATATACACATATATATATATGCATATATATGCATATGCATTTATATATATGTATGTGTATGTATATACATACATATATAAACATATATAATCTGTATATCTATATAAATACAAATATAAATTAACCCTGGGCGAAGCACTACGCTACGCTCGCGGAGTTTGCGAAGTTTTCGCAACTTCGCACTACGCGAGCTGCACGTAGCACAGTGCGAACATGCGTAGTGCAGTGTAGCGTAGTGCAGCGGTAATTTTTTGCTTGTTCGCGGTCCTGAACGTCATGTTCGCAACCGCGAGCAAGCAAAATGACATGCCAGCGAGATTCTCAACGCGAGGAGGTCAGGTTTCTCATTGTGAGTGGTTGCGCATGCTTGCGACCGCTCTCAATGAGAAACTACTTGTTCGCGTTGAGAAAGCTGCCGCTCAAGTAATAATCTTCTCGAGCAGCAGAAAACTACAGCTCGCACTGTGCAAGATGCCGTTTTCAATGCTTGCACAGTGCCGGATGCTTGTCCGCACTGTGCAATCATTGAAAACGCATCTTGCACAGTGCGAACATGCTACTACGCAGCTCGCGTAGTGCTACGTGAAGTTTGCGTAGTGCGAAGTGCACTTCGCGTAGCTTCGTGTAGCGCTACTTCGCGAACTACGCCCACCGTTAATATAAATGCATGCATACATATACATATATGCATACAGATGCATGTTATTTACATGAAAGTTTAAAAAACACTAATAAAAGCAAAGCTAAAAAGCCACCTCATTACAAACAGAATGGCTTTAACTTAAACGAGGGCGAGATCTATTGCATTGTCAATGCTTGTTTACTTTGGTTCCATCAAGAAGGCATTCAGATGTGTCACACATTTGCCATAAATTCTGAATGTTAGCACTCTAGTTGCTCATTAGATCACTGTAGTAAAGCTACTGCTCACCAGGGAAGTCTGCTGCTGGTATTCAAAGTGCATGTTTCAGTCTGCATGTCAGAATTTCTTTAATGAAATTGAAGAGGATTTAAGAAGTCACTCAAAATGTGCCCTCATTTTTCTTTCTGCAGCACTAATCATACTTTCTATGGCAAAATATAACCCCTCATTTTGTTCCTTTTTAAATTAAATGATTTAAGAGTTACCACTTTATTCCAATCAAGATGGCTTCAGGTGTGCCATACCTTTGTAATAAGTAGGACTGTTAGCGCTCTAGTTGTTCTTTAGAACACTCTGGGACATTCTGTCATTGGGCTATACTTGGCCTACATCTGGGTGATATTTGGGCTACATTTGGGCTCTTTTGTCTCTGTGGTCATCTTGGGAGACTACATGTCAGAATGTTTTTAATGAAATAGAAGAGGATTTGAGAAGTCACTCAAAATGTGCCCTAATTTTTCTTTTTGCAGCACTAATAATACTTTCTATGGCATAATATACTCCCTCATTTTGTTCCTTTTTAAATTAAATGTTTTAAGAGTTACCACTTTATTCCCATCACGATGGCTTCAGGTGTGCTATACCTTTGTAATAAGTAGGACTGTTAGCGCTCTAGTTGTTCTTTAGAACACTCTAGGAGGCTGCAGTAGAACACAAAGGAATCAACTGACAGTCTCTGTCCTTGTTGGATGTACATGCTTTGCTGAGAATGTCAGACTTCATTCTCACATGACTGAGAAAGATAATGTGAATTTACAGAAAATATGCTTTCAGTTTAGCTTATAGATCCCCTTCCAAAACACTGTGGGAAAATCATGAGATATTAGTTTTCTTTCAAACATGATTCATGATATCACAGCAGAAGGCTTTTTCACATGGTAAAATCACCTTAGAACACACCACAATTCCTAACATGAGTATGGTACCATCAACAAGTGATTTATAATGTAACTAAAGTCCTAAAACCCTCTATCAACTACAATGCTTTTTAATGAGGTGCTATCATGTATATTGGTCCCAAGATGGCTGCCAATACTTCTTGGATGAAGTGCTGACAGCCAATCAGATCAGATGTGTGGTTAGGCTCCGCCCAGACATATATATTTTTTTTACCTAAATTACTCAAAATCCACTGGAGCACATATCTTGAGACATAGCAAAGGCTCATCGGGCAACCAGTCCCTACAATTTTGCCTGGTTTTGTGGAAATCCATTCAGCCGTTCGGGCTAAAAGTGAGTCCAACCGCCCTATGGAAATTAACATGGGGAAAACACGTTTTGGGACCCCCTTTTATCTCGGCCCCCGCTTGACGAATCCCCTCCAAACTTTCAGGGAAGCAGCAGAGCGGAGCGGGCCATCTTCTTTGAGAAGATTCGTCCACCGGCGCCAAAGTTATTCCCAATAGAATGTTGCGGATTTCCTATGGAATCAATCCTAACTATAACTACCTACTGGCGACCGCCAGTAGGTAATATTTATATATATATATATATATATTCACTGAAAAAACCATAGGTTATAGACCATATATAGTTAGGAATTAGCATTTACAAAACCTTGAAAATTCACTGAAAAAACCATAGGTTATAGACCATATATAGTTAGAATTAGCATTTAGAAAACCTTATTTTACTCGCACAAAACCATTGAAATTCCATATATAGTTAGTTGCACTAACTATATATCGCGCACCCGCAATCCACTGCTGATGATGTCACATATTACATCATTCATGACATGGTCAGTGACATCACTGATGACATCACTGATGACATCTCAAATGACATCACTGATGACATCACTGATAACAACATCCAGTGATTTTATGTTTCTGTAAAGTTTAAATATGTCTTACATATTGAAGAATGAGTGGATGTATAAGTGTCTGGACGAAGGATTTAGTAGGTGCATGACTGACTGTATGAGTGAGTGATTAAATGTGTCTCACTGAGTGCATGGGTTAGTGACTAAACTGTCTTAATTTGTGCATCATTATGTCTGTTGTTCTGTAAACTGTTGCATGTGTTGATCAATAGCTATATGAGTAACTATATGGGTTATTGATTGATTGTCCAAGTATTTGTATGGGAGACTGAGTGTGTGTGTGGCTGGCTGGGAGGTGTGTGACTCTGTGCAGATCAATGTGTACTTATATCAATAATTGTATAACAAGGTAAGTATGTGTTAGTATATGTTTGAAAATATAAGGTGCTCTATGTTTAACTATATAGACAAGAAAATGGAAGTATGATTGATTCTTTACAGGACTGACTAGGTGTGTGAGTAACTCCATGGATGAGTGGCAGAGTGTGAGTGTCTGTATAGGTGTATGAGTGCATATGATAGTGTTGTAAAGATGAGTGATTGTATGTATGAATGATTGTATGGGTGAATGAGTGAATGTGTGTGTAGACGTAGGAATCAGTGAGTACATATGTAGTAACTAGTATTGGTGTGTCAATGGTTTCAAAAATTATACTCTGTATTTAACACTGGGTGAAACAGAGGTTATATTAAAATATGAGGAGATGCATTGTATTGTCACATGAATGATATCATCAGTGATGTGGTCATTGATGTCAAATGAGATGTCATCAGTGATGTCATCAGTGATGTCATTTGAGATGTCATCAGTGATGTCATCAGTGATGTCACTGACCATGTCATGAATGATGTAATATGTGACATCATCAGCAGTGGATTGCGGGTGCGCGATATATAGTTAGTGCAACTAACTATATATGGAATTTCAATGGTTTTGTGTGAGTAAAATAAGGTTTTCTAAATGCTAATTCCTAACTATATATGGTTTTTTCAGTGAATTTTCAAGGTTTTGTAAATGCTAATTCCTAACTATATCTGGTCTATAACCTATGGTTTTTTCAGTGAATTTCATTGGTTTTTTAACAGCTAATATCTGTAGCTGTAAAATGTATTCTTCTTTAAATCCAAAAATATATTTTATATGTTTATTAATAATTTTTTTTTAAAATATTTTTTTTTCTTCGTTCCCGCTTCGCGAATCGGGAAGCTTCCCGTTAGCTGACCTTGATGCCGCGAAATAGACCGCGAGCCGGTAAACGTTTCTTTACCGCAACTGCCGCGTTAGAAAACAACATCGTGACGCCTCCCGTCCGCATGACGTTTCGCGTTGTCGCGTGATACGTCATATGACGTGCTACGTTAGCGAACTGGTACGCTTACCGAGTCGCAAAGCACAGGTTTCTGGAAGCGAACCGGGAGGCCCTGCAAAGCGCTTAACGTAAACACAGCAGGTCATGTGACTTGGTAATAACACTTTTCATTGGTTCATTTCACTTTTGGTTTCCTAATGATGTAAGACAAGGTCATATAATCTAAAATGAACACTTTTCATTGGTTGAGAACTATTGTTTTTCCCAAATGATGAAAATCCCTCCTTCTTTCCTCACTCTGACTTTCATCATTGTGAGAGAAAGACCCTTTGTTACCAGTGAGCAATGGCTTCTTTAGTAGCTTCAGCTGGTGCTTCCCCACCACCTCCACCACATCCAAGGAAGAGTGGACCACCTGCTCAAGTTATAATTCAGCAAGAAGAGGAAGAAGAGGAACAGGACGACGAGCACGAAGAGAGGCACTTTTTGCCTGAGGAGCCCAGGACGTCTCACCGGAAAGAAAACTTCATTTGGCAATTTTTTAAAATTCCCAAAGGTCAGAAAAAAGTAAATGCAAGATTCCGTAACTTGGCTTATATGTCAAGATAGACTGTCCAGAGGGACCGACAAAAAATACAGTTTCGGAAAGTACACAATGCATCGCCATATGACTAGGTGGCATCCTAACAACTACAGTGCTGCACAGTTTCGTAACGACCTAGATAATCTCCCTATTATGGCCAGAAGATCTGTTGTACCGGAAGTAACGGGACCAGAGGGCAGGGAGATGGTGCCAAATATTCAAACGAGATTTCATGAAGTAAAACACGTCTGCGTACATTGCAATGGATTCATTTGCTACGGAGAAAGAAGCATCACTCTGATCAACAGAGCTATTGACTATCATATGCAAGTTTGTACGAAACGCCCCAAATAATAAATACTTTTTTTTTGTTTTGTTGCTCCTGTTGAGCCCTTTACAATGAATCGTTTTCATTGCCCCCTGCAAGAAAAACCCAAAAAAATATAAAACTGTTCAGAAAAATTCAAAAAAAGTAAAAAAAAATTCTGAAAAATAATAAAAAAAATATAAAACAACAAAAACAATTTTAAAAAAAGTTCTTTTCAGAACTACCTCCCCGTTATTAAAAAATTGGTACAATATTTGGAACTGTGCCAACCTCTATTTCTCGTAGTTCGCTTCCCAGTTCGCTCGCCGGTACGCGAACCGGAAGTAAACCAAAAATTTTTTTTTTTAAAAAGAACAGTAAGTATAAGGGAAGGAAACAGACACTTATGTTAAAAGAAAGACAGCTATAGGGGAGTAAACTAGAGATACTATTACCCGTAATCCACTGCTGATGATGTCACATATTACATCATTCATGACATGCTCAGTGACATCATCAGCAGAGGATTGCGGGTTTTTTGGCAACGTGCCTTATCCACGGTTTAATAACGCTGCCTTTTGCTTTATATAAGTTTTCAAATTGTATGAAATATATACCAATAGGTCGTTATGAACCTTTAGGTAGTGCTTTTCTTCATGAGGTCTGGTCGCTTCCATACACATACAGATGTTTCAAAGATGATCAAGAAGTTTATCTGAATGGAGAGGAATGCACTGAGACGCCAGATCATTCACTAATGTGTAGGCACATACAGTTACACAGTTCATGCAACAAACACCGACCAAATATGGCTTGCGTGTTGCAAGGCACGCCAGTTCCTGCTATCATCCCCACGTTCAAGTTGTTGGAAAATGGTAGTTATTTGATGCTCAATAATGAAGATTGTTCTGGGTTAATTAAAAGTATTCCTTTTATCGTAACAGTAAATGAACGGGTTATTTGCTGCAGAAATGTTCTATTTCCTCCCACACATGAACATAGGGAGTTTTCAATCTGGCCACAGATACCAACCTTGGGAGCACATTTCAACGGCATGGCAAGAATAAGAGCTCTTTTGTCTCAGAGAGAGGTGGCCTTGAGTTCGGCCCGTGAAACTTTCGTGCTTCACACAGCGAACACCCGTACAGAGGTGCAGACCCTTTTAAATACTGATTCGCCTTTGCATTTCAGCGACATGGTTCGGACTATCTTTAACACGTCCTCCACAAAGGCCCTGGCGCACTTTTTTAAAGTTGTTACCAGTGGTCTCGTGACTTCATTTGAGAAAATCTTTGGAGTCATCCCTGCTTTCTTTCATTCTATTTTTTCCACTCTGCTTCGTGGATTCCCATTTTTACTTGCATTACCAGCGGACGCTCTTGTGCTTTTTTACATTTTTAAATATGGATGTCCCTCCTGTGCAAGCTCCCGCCCTGCAGCTGCTGACACTGTTCCGCAATCGCATGCTAGAATATTATGGCACAATGCCGTTGGCGATATTAAGCACGGCATATGGATTATCTTTTCGATTCTCCTACTTCACCTGTGTCCAGCCTGTATTTCACTGCCTGCCCTGTGATTTCGATTGGGCCATTGATTTGTGTCTCTGCGGACCGGTTTCTCCTGACGTCGACTTTAATCAGCTGATGACTCCTATCATTACTCACGAGTTGGTTTGTCCTGGCGAAAGGATTATGGCTGTGGCATTGATGCATGGACTAATTGGTCCCTGGAATTTACTGGCGGCAACACAGTCTTTCTTGGAACAGAGCTTTCTTGAAAACCCACCGAGCTGTCCTCTGATGGTGATAGAGGATCCGGTGCTGGGAGAGCACGTATATTCTTTTCCGCTTTTAAATTGGATGGCTGAACTCTTTTCGGATGAAGACGGTGACTTCCTATTGGAGGCTGTTGCAGCTTATTTTGCATACACAGTTATGTCATAGACCTTTTTCATGTTTGATATGCTGAGTACTAGCATTTCATTGACAATTCATTGACTTATTTGTCAAGTTTTTATTATTTAGCTTGCCTATTGGCTTAAGCCTCGATAAAGTAGTTGGCTGTTTTATTTTTCTTTAGCATTAAATTTTCCTAGTTTTTAATGTTTTACCTTGCGGACCGTCCACATATAAAGTTGCAATCTGCTCTCATGAGATGGCACTTCTATTATCTTATTCAGTTCGTTTCCGGATCATGGGGAGGTGTCATCTAGGTCCTGGATATCTTTACACCGTGTTAAGTTAGCATGGGCTCATTACCGGTTTAAACGCCATTTTTCCTTTTTTGCAACTTCTGCACACGACACTTAGTTGTTGCTTTAGCTTTCAACCTAGTAGTTCATCGTGGTTTACATGAGAATAATATGTTATTGCTCTACTATCTGCTTTGCTTGTTAAACTATATCTGTACAGCGAGTGCTGAAGTTTCAAGAACAACACGATACAGAATTGTTATGAGGTCTGATCTCCACGACTTCATACTCATAACATAAGTGCAGCTTCTGCCAATTCTGGGCATGAGGCGGGTTTTATATTGCTTTGCCGAACACACATACACAACAGTTGATGCGGTTCACATGAAGAGAGAGCTGGTGTATGCTGATGTGATTCCTTCAAATCTAAGACACTAAAGTATGGGCACGCCCTAAACCAACACAAACAGACCTTCTTAGCAAATAATATAATATGTGTATTAGGGAGGGTGAGATATAAGCAGCCGCGGGCCGTGGAGGGAGTTACGGTGGGGCAGGGAGGCGGGGAGGGGGAGGGGCAGGGTGGAGCCCTCTCCACCCTGCCCCTCCCCCTCCCCGCCTCCCTGCCCCACCGTAACTCCCTCCACGGCCCGTGGCTGCTTATAAGTGTTGCTAACTCGTATTCATTTACAGCATGTTAACATACTGTCACCATTCGCTTTCTATGTACTAGTAACTATGCTGGTAATTTTGCTACTGATAATATGTGTACTTGTATTATCTAAGATACTACGCCTGAGAAGACGGCATTAGTAAATAAACATTTCAAATACACATGTGTTCTTCTTAACTCCATGTTCTGGTTTCTAAGAAATATATAACGACCGACTGTTCATGAGTTCCACGTATCCTGAGGTACTATAAGTTCATATTCTGGATTGTCTAAACATTGAG
Source organism: Lissotriton helveticus (assembly GCF_964261635.1). Lineage (NCBI taxonomy): Eukaryota > Metazoa > Chordata > Amphibia > Caudata > Salamandridae > Lissotriton > Lissotriton helveticus. The sequence goes on from NC_136067.1 coordinate 533,867,214, forward strand.
GGGCAGATTTATGTTAACTGGCGCATCCCCACGGATGCGCCAGTTAACATGCGCCACGGTGCACCACTGCTACGCCACCCATGGTGCGCCGCATTTATGATGCGGTGCACCATGGTGCAAGGAAGTGAGGATGCGTGACGCATCTCTCGACCTACGGGCGGCGCATTGCAGGAGTCATGTCGCAAGTGCGACATGACTCCTGCAATGCACAGGAGCCACCTATCCAATGCCTGCTGCGTCACCCTTACGCCTGCTTCAAGCAGGCGTAAGGAATTGACATAGAAAGTGACTGAGTGAAATCTCATAGATTTCACTTAGCCACTTTTGCGAGGCGCACCTGCCCCGGAACGCCCACCCTGCGCCAGAACGCCCACAAGCGGCGCAGGGCTTTACAACGTGACGCATCTGCCTAGATGCGTCACGTTGTAAATCGTTCGTAGGGATGCGCCACGTTTACGCCGCCTTGCGTGACGCAACAGCGGCATAAACGTGGCGCAAGGGCTTCATAAATCTGCCCCTGAGAGTTTGTTATATCCAATGTGACACTGTACCTAGCTTGCTAAGGGGTTTTTGATTACTAAGGTGAGTTTTGGGACACCCTAATTCGCCGAGGTTCCAATCCTCTGTCCACAGTTCTGTGTGAGAACAGAAACCCTGCGACAGGGGCACCCCCGACCCTTGCTGGAGCTTCATCACACTTGCGATACAACTCCAGCAATGCGCCACCTTTACGGCACAGATACATCACGCATCTGTGCTGTTTTTGCCCCATGATGCGCCGCATTGTAAATGCAGCACACCATAGGTGACGGAACAGCGGCACAGAATGACTAACACATCCCTGGTGATGCGCCAGTCATCATAAATCTATCCCTATGCTTCTTATCTTGTTAGAGATGAACCGCCATATGTATCATCAAAGTTTTTTGCATTTCCTAAATAGCGAACTTTAAGGAATAAATAGCGATTCTTTACCATTCCTAGTTTGCGATGAGCTATTTGCTAATTACAAATTACCCATTCATTTCCTTCATTTCCATAGGGCGGTTGGACTCACTTTTAGCTCGAACGGCTGAATGGATTTCCACGAAACTTGGCAAAATTGTAGGGACTGGTAGCCCGATGTGCCTTTGCTATGTCTCAAGATATATGCTCCAGTGGTTTTTACGAAAATTAACTTTGAAAAATATATATTGGGCTACATTGGCCTATATATATGTTGGAGCCCAAATGTAGCCCAATGTAGCCCAATGAAGCCCAATGAAGCCCAATGTAGCCCAATGTAGCCCAAAGATGGCCACCAGAGACAAAAAAAACAAATGTAGCCCAAATATCAGCCATATGTAGCCCAACTATAGCCCAGTGACAGAATGACCAATCAGCTTCGCAAACCTCCGTTACGCGAAGCGGAGCGCTGTTACAGATATATATCTTTTTTTGAACGTTAATTTCTCAAAATCCACTGGAGCACATATATTGAGACCTAGCAAAGGCACATCGGGCTACCAGTCCCTAATATTTTACCAAGTTTCGAGTAAATCCATTCAGCCGTTCGATTATTATTATTATTATTTTTTTTGCCCCGCGGGGCCCTTTTAAAACCTCCACATCAAACCTAGGGGGTCAGCGAGGATCTACTATGCCCCCTTATGGTCATTTGCCCCTTCGCTTTGGCCTCCTCTTGTCTCTCGATCCTACCGAGAGACAAGATGGCGGCCGCTACGGACTGTTTGGAATGTTTACAGACGCCGGAGAACCAATCAGCTTCGCTTCACAAAGCTCCGTTGCGCGAAAAGTACGCGTACTGGAGCGCTGCCCGGTCCGCTGTTACAGATATATATCTTTTTTTAAACATTAATTTCTCAAAATCCACTGTAGCACATATATTGAGACCTACAAAAGGCACATCGGGCTACCAGTCCCTACAATTTTGCCAAGTTTCGTGCAAATCCATTCAGCCGTTCGGGCTAAAAGTGAGGCCAACCGCCCTATGGAAAACTCAATGTTAAAAACACGTTTTGGGACCCCCCTTTTTTCTCGACCCCCCCTGGACAAACCCCCCCCAATTTTCAGGGGCTGCTCAGAAACAAAATGTGCCATTTTCTTGAAAATTTCAGCCAATTCCGTCCACAAACGCCAAAGTTATTTGACATAGAATTTTCAAAAATCCCATAGAGAAAAAATCCTAACTATATATACCTACTGGCGACCGCCAGTAGGTAATATATATATATATATATATATATATATATATATATATATATATATATATATATATATATATATATATATATATGTATCCAACAAACTTCCGCCCAACATAGGAGAGACCCAGACAGGATTGGAAATCAACCGCAGTTTTATGTTGGGCGGAAGTTTGTTGGATATATATATATATATATATATATATATATATATATATATATATATATATATATATATATATATATATATATATTCACTGAAAAAACCATAGGTTATAGACCATATATAGTTAGGGATTAGCATTTACAAAACCTTATTTTAGTCGCACAAAACCATTGAAATTCGCATATATAGTTAGTTGCGCTAACTATATATCGCGCACCCGCAATCCACTGCTGATGATGTCACATATTACATCATTCATGACATGGTCAGTGACATCACTGATGACATCACTGATGACGACATCCAGTGACTGTATGTTTTTGTAAAGTTAAAATATGTCTTACATATTGAAAAATGAGTGGATGTATAAGTGTCTGGATGAAGGATTTAGTAGGTGCATGACTGACTGTATGAGTGAGTGATTAAATGTGTCTCACTGAGAGCATGGGTTGGTGACTAAACTGTCTTAATTTGTGCATCATTATGTCTGTTGTTCTGAAAACTGCTGCATGTGTTGATCAGTAGCTATATGAGTAACTATATGGGTTATTGATTGGTTGCCCAAGTATTTGTATGGGAGACTGAGTGTGTGTGTGGGGGTGGCTGGGAAGTGTGTGACTCTGTGCATAGATGTGTGAGCAGTTGATTCACTAGATGTATGGGTTCAAAAGTGCATGTGGAAACAGCTGTATGGGTGGTTGACTGTGTGCATGAGTGTATTGGTGAGTGAATGGATATCTCAGTGCTACATGTCAAAGTAAGTACATATGTAAAACACAGTACATGTGAGAGTTGACATATATAAATAACTGTGCATAAGAGCCAGTGAATGTGTGAGTGGCTGTATGGATCATTGTGAACTTGTATCAGTGATTGTATAAGACAGTAAATATGTGTTAGAATATGTTTCAATAAGTAAGGTGTGTATAACTGTATAAAATGGAGGTGTGATTGATTCAGTGCATGACTGACTAGGTGTGTGAGTAACTCCATGGATGAGTGATAGTCTGTGAGTGTCTGTTTACTCTGAATGTATCTAAGGTTATATTAGAGTCTGAAGAGGTTGATCGTATTATCACATGATTGATGTCATCAGTGATGTCATCAGTGATGTCATTTGGGTTGTCATCAGTGATGTCATCAGTGATGTCACTGACCATGTCATGAATGATGTAATATGTGACATCATCAGCAGTGGATTGCGGGTGCGCGATATATAGTTAGCGCAACTAACTATATATGCGAATTTCAATGGTTTTGTGCGAGTAAAATAAGGTTTTGTAAATGCTAATCCCTAACTATATATGGTCTATAACCTATGGTTTTTTCAGTGAATTTTCAAGGTTTTGTAAATGCTAATTCCTAACTATATATGGTCTCTAACCTATGGTTTTTTCAGTGAATTTCAATGGTTTTTTAATAGCAAATATGAAAAGCTGTAAAATGTATTCTTCTTGTAAAGGAAAAATATATTTTATATATTTTTGTATTATATTTTTTTAATGTAATTTATATTATAATTTAAATTATTTTTTATTTTTCCAGCCGGTACGCGAACCGGTAAACGTCCCGTTAGTGCAAGTACCACATTAGAAAGCCACATCGTGACGCGTCGCGTAATCACAACGTATCGCGTTACTGCGTAATGCGCCTTATGACACCCTTCGTTAGCGCACCCGGAAGCGCTCTGGAACGCGAACCAAGGCGCGAAACGCAGAGCCCCGGAAACGATCCGAGGCGCGGCGTGGAGCGCGTAACGTAAGCATAGCAGGTCATGTGACTAGTTCATAAAACTTTTCATTGGTTCATTTTACTTTTAGTTTCCTAATGATGGAACGTTTGATCATATGACGTAAAATAATCACTTTTCATTGGTTTACAACATTTTTTTTCCCAAATGATGAAAGTCCCACTTTTTTTCTTCACTCCGACTTTCATTTTTATGAGAGAAAGACCTGTTTTTGCGTGCTTACTCATGGCATCTGTAGTAGCTGCAGCTAGTGGCTCCCCACCAACTCCACCACCACCAAAGAAGAGAGGTCCAACTGGCCAGGTCATCTTCCAACAAGAGGAGGAAGAAGAGGAAGACAAGGAACAGGAGCAAGGGACAAGGGGGTTTTTGAAAGAAATGCCAAGGACGTCCCATGTTAAAGTCAATTTTATTTTGGCAATTTTTTTCTTTGCCTCCACATGAAAAGAAAGTAAATGCCAGATACGTTACCTGCCTGATCTGCCACGATCAACTCTCCAGAGGGACCGAAAAAAAATATAGTTATGGTAATTATACCATGCATCGACACATGGAGAGGTGGCACCCGCTTAATTATAGTGCTGCACAAATGAGAGATTTGGTGGACAACCCCCGACCTGCCAGTACATCCACCAATGAAGTGGCACTGACAGCATCAGAGGCAAGGGAAACGGTCCCAAATATTCAGAAGAACTTTGGAAAAATTAAAATGACATGTTTAGATTGTGGCAAATTAATTTCATGTGGACAGATGAGTGTTACTCTAATAAATACAGCATATGAACATCATCAATGTTCAAAACGTCCCCAAAACTAAATTTTCTTTTTTTTTGGTTGCTCCTGTTGAGCCCTTTGTACTGAATCATTTTTGTCCCCCCCCCTCCAAAAAAACAAAAAAAAAATATAAAACAACAAAAAATAAAAAATAAAATTCTTTTCAGAACTACCTCCCCTTTATAAAAAAAATTGCTAGAATGTTTAGCACTCTGGCAACCTCTATTTCTTTTGGTTCGCTTCCCCGTTCGCTCCCCGGTACGCGAACCGGGAGCGAACTAAAAAAAAAAAAAAAAAAAAAAAAGAAGAGTAAGTATAAGGGAAGTACACAGAGAGTAATGTTAAAAGAAAGACAGCTATAGGGAGTAAACCAGAGATACTGTTTAATAGATTTATTTACCAAAGAAAAGATGGAAGAGGGTATAATTGTGAAAAACAAAATAGATAAGGAAGTGAAAGAAAAAAAAGAGAGTAGAAGAATAACAAAGAAGAGTTTCTTAGAGAATATGAGTGAATGTTCAAAATAAGATTAAAACATGTGGAATAACAGAGAGAAAAAACAGAAAGCAGAAAAGAAGAAGTAACAGAAAAAGAATAATTGAAACAGCAAAGAAATGTAAATAACATAGGGCCATATTATCAACATAGGCAATAAAAGTTTTGCAGCTTTTATCGGCAGAAATGTGTCGCTAAAGCCGCTTTTGCGGCAGAAAACTGCCGCTAAAACCACTTTTGCAGCAGTTTTCTGCCGATAAAAACAGCAATAATTTTATTGGCTGTGTTCATAATATGCCCCTTATTGTGCTTCAACTACACAGAAAAAGCATAATGAACAAGTAGTGAAAGAGTGATCAGTCAAAGACACTAAGAGTAATAGAGATGGAGTGAGTGAACAAGAGTGAGGAACTATGAGAAGAGAGGGACTGAGAAAAGGAGTGGAAGGAGTAGAGTAAGTAGGTAATAGAGAAAGGAATGAGGGAAGTAGCAAAGGCAGGAAACTGAGGGTTAAAGAAATGAAGCTGTGGAACTAATAGTAGGTGAATGTCATAGAAATGTAACGAAAAGAGTACAAAACATTTACCTTATAATTGTCGTTAACTTACTCACTTGTTATTTTTATACTTTCAATCTGTGAAAGAGAAAACAAACATTTGAAAAATATTAAAACATGTATTTAAAAATTAGAAAAGGCAAGGGAAAAGATTGAAGGACAAACAGTTTTTCAACAACTTTGACACTTACAGAAGCTTCTGCTTCTCCAGGCCCCCTACACAGTCCTAAAGATATACATTTTAAACTAACAGTATCTTGATGCAGATGAAGTGAGGCCTATCTTGGAACATGGTGCATCTTTTGCACTGCTGTTGTCTCACAAAAGTGACGCAATGGCAGCGCAAAAGAGGTGCACAATCATCATAAAACTGTTCCTAACATGTTAAATGATTGTTTCATGATGGCAATAAGGTGTGTCCTATCCAGACGTTTGTTTCAGGTGAGGCCTACTCAGGGTTGCAGATCAAATTTAGACTTGTTGAAGAGTACAGAGGAGATAATACATGTGCAGGCCAACCAGTAAAGTTCAGACTTCCTCTGTTTCCCTGGACAGGCCTAAACTTCATCTGCACAATGTGATTCGTAATGTTAGGAAACACAGGTAATGTATTTGAAAAACGTGCAATTTCTTTTGCTCATTTCACAATCACATCACTTGTGTTTCCTTTGGTTAGGTATCTCATTGTGCAGATGTAGTCCAGCATATGAAAGAGTACGCACTGCATGCAACAACTTTGACACTTACTGAAGCCTCAGCTTCTCCATACCCCCTACACAGTCCTAATTATATACATTTTAAACTGACGGCATCTTGCTGGAAATGAACTGAGGCCTATCTTGCAACATGGTGCATCTTTTACACAAAAGTGACGGAACAGCGGCGTAAAAGAGGCACACAGCCTTCATAAAACTGCCCTTAACATTTTAAATAATTGTTTCTAGATGCTGATAAGGTGTAACCTATCCACAGATTTGTTTCAGGTAAGTCCTACTCAGGGTTGCAGATGAAATTTAGGATTGTTGAAGAGTATAGAGGAGGTAATACATGTGCAGGCCTACTAACGAAGTGAGTCATGTCCACTGCACTCTTGAACAAATGTCAGACCTCCTCTGTCTCCTGGAACAGGCCTAAACCTCATCTACACAATGTGATGTGTAATGTTAGGAAACACAGGTAATATAATTGAAAAACGTGCAATTTTTTTTGCTCATTCCACAATCACATCACCTGTGTTTCCTTTGCTTAGGTATCTCATTGTGGAAATGTAGTCTATCATATGAAAGACTACGTAGAATGTGAGCACTGTATGCAACAACTTTGACACTTACAGAAGCCTCACCTTCTCCATGCCTCCTACACAGTTCTACATGTACATCATAAATACAAACAGTACAGAATTAATTATACATGTTAAATGGTTTATTTTTGCTGTTCTCAGAATGTATCAAATTTCACTAAAAACAGTGACTTGAAGGTATTCATCATATAACAGCGGGGAAAAAAAACCACAATCAAAATGATTGTGTTTAAAAAACCCATATAACATAACCAATCAGAAATCAGAACTCCTCAAAAGTAACTTACTTTCCATGACGTCGAAGGATGTCCTATGAACAGCTTACACTCGGTTGTGCTGTTTTTATTTTCAGCCCGCCACTTTCTGAAAGAAAACCTCCATCGTTTTGAAAAATATGTTACATACAATAAATGACTTCTCGCTCTCTACCACACGTTTCCACAAGGCCAAATCATGTAAGAGCCATTTATAACTCTTGGAATTCTTGTAAGCAAATCCCGTCATTTTGTATTTCCGCAACTTTCAGAAAGAAAACGTTCAAGATCACTTTCACAATCCTGGACTAGTAATATCTTACCCTTCTTGCTCACTCATGTTCTACATTTCCTATGACACTGATACTGCTTACTATGAAGCAGACTTACACTACCTCTATGACTACTACAATTATTTAATTCTCTACATCACTTTTAATCACAAAGCAATATAAAACAGTAGACAGCATTGCAGACTTACATTCCCTCTACTCCATGTTTTGATTGACTGCTTGAATTAGCTTATAAAAAGAAACAGTTTTTCTGAACTCATTCAAAGTGCAGTTATTTTTCCATGACGTCAAGTGTTATGGTAAGAACTTATGTCTCTGTACTACACTCATCCTCAAGGCCAAATCGTGTAGGAGCCATTAGAACCTCTTGAAATTCCTCAGAGCACATCCCGAGATTCTTTCCCTAAAGTTTTGGTTTTAAAAACACCAGGTAAGAATTTTTAAGGTCATACGGCAATTTTTTTTTGAAAATTAAAACAGAATTGTTGCAGAATGACCAGCCATTTCTAGACTTTAAATAAGCTGTGTAATGTCCTGATGTTATTGAAGGACCGTCATGATATATAATTGCTGCAGTTACAAAAGTCCTTCCTGATATTGACAACTGCGAAGCCACAACATTTTTCATTAAAGTTGTCAATTTTGTTCCATCAGGCCTGCATCGTTGGAACATTAAAATGACATACTGGCCATATGTTCGTATAAATAATGTTGACATCATTTCAGATTTACATTGGCTACACTCCATGTTGTGATCAGCTGCTTTTACTAGCTTATTAAAGGAGACTGATTTACTGTCTGGCAAAGTTAAATATATAAATCTTTCTGAGTCTACACTAGTAGTACTTGATACCCTACAGTTCTCGCAGTCATGCTGCCATTGATAAGAAAGCCCAAACAGGTGATCTACATCTACACCTTCAGCATGCAATACATCAAGCATATACATTAAAAACTCCTGACAATCTTGCTGAATATTTTGAGAGAATTGTGTTTGACCTGAACATCTGTCTAACATATTTCGAATTTCAGACACACTTTCTATTTTTGTTTTATCAGTGCTACATTTCTCTAACACAGAATTTAACAAACTGCAAAATCTTTGATCAGAATTGACCACAATCTCTTCTTTTACATTTTCTAGAGAAAACAAAACATTAACCACTACATTAGCATAGCAGTTGACACCAGAACTGTTTTCAAATTGAAAACCAACAACATCTTCAACAGAATCCTTTTTGTTTCTGCTTATAATTTCAGGTTCATCGACTTTTCGTCTTTTTGCTACAACCTCCCTAGTATTGGTCACATTTCTTCGTTTCCGGCCTACCACACATTTCTCAAACAAAGGATATTGAGGCAAATGTGGCGCATACTCTTTTCTTAACCTATTGTATTCCTTAACACAATCTAGATCCGCACAAATGTTTGTGACATCACACTCAATCAAGTACAATCCCGATAAAGTTCTAACTCGTGACAATGCCACATATGCCATACCCTCCTTGAACACAGAACTGCCAATATTCACCAATGCACTGTCTACACTTAAACCTTGCGATTTATGGATTGTCACCGCATATGCCAAGCAAACAGGAAACTGCTTACGGCGAACATATAAGTCTTTTACAAGCAAAAATCTAGCAGAACAACGACCAATTAGCTGTACTTCCTCAATGCCATCAAATTTAATTTTAAAAAATTCAATTCCATCTCTATTTCTGTATTTCACAAAATCAACAACATTACTCATTGATCCATTTACCAGACCTCTTTCAACATGTAAATTCCTTCTTAAAATTATACGGCAATTTAAGCACACATTCAGAGACTTTTCAAAACCTGCAGTTTTAGATATAGTCTTCTCTAATGAATCCAATTTTGATTTCAAATTCTCAGACAAAATAATTGTTGATCCCATATGCTCTACTCTGTCAATAGCTTCCAGTTTCACAATCTCTTGGTTTTCTAAATGCAACATTTTGTTGTTGAAGATGGCACATTCTGCAAGAGTTGGCATCAAACATATTCCAGATTTCTTCTCAGTAATTTTCTGAAAAATATTCTCAGGCACAACGTCTTGTTCTGGATATAAATTTGACAGTAATCGTGCATGTAAAGCTTCCTTCCCATGCTCGGTCACTTTTCCAATTCTAACATCTTGTAGAATATTCTTGTAATCTTCATCCTTCGCCTGACGCATATTTTCATGCAGTTCAGCATAATTGAAGTTTAACCATATATTGACGTTGCCAATGCTCCCTAGGCACTTCCTGGTATCTTCATGCATGAGCATTTTGAACACAGGTTGTCCTTTCACTGGTGTCAGCTGCAGAAGATCTCCGAAAACAATGATGTGTTTGCCACCAAATAACACATCATACTCTGTTTTGAGAACTTCTTGCATTCTCAAATGCACAAAGGCAAGCATGACATTGGAAACCATGCTTACTTCGTCAATGATAAGAAGTTTCATTTTCCTCAAGACTCTTGAAACTTCACAACAAGCATCTCCAGATAACTTGTGGTATTGTAATTTGTTGTCATGCTCCACTGGCAGCATCAGTAGACGATGCAAAGTAATACCTTTAATGTTATGTGCTGCCAGTCCAGTTGGAGCGGGGACAACACAAGACAACGATGACTCAGTCCTTTCCTGCAAATAACATGAAATTGCTTTAATGAGGAAACTTTTTCCAGTTCCCGCTTCTCCACTCACGTACAGTCGAACAGGCTTCAACCACGTACATGAGCACTCTTTCTTCTCATGACTTAATCCATGATCAATTTGCTTGGTAACTTCGTCATATATTTTCCTCTGCTCAACGTTGAGTTGTCTTTCCAAGTCTTCTAAGTTAACCGCATCCTCCTGAGCATGTGCCATGGCTCTTTCCACTTCATTCATGGCAGTGGCAGCTTCATTTTCGATAACAGGTCCTCCTAGTGGATCCTGACTCAATGAAACAGAACTCTGACTGTCCTGAGAACTGTCTCTGGTAATCTCGGCTGCAATCGTTGCTTCCTGCTCGATTTCCGCATTCAACATTTCTAGATATTTGGAAAAAGCAGGACATTCTATGGTCTCCTTGGCGGCAGTGAAAGAGTCTTCGTAACAGAGGAAATCTCCAAGCAGTTCCTCTTCTGCACGCCAAGGCTTGAAAAGTTGCAAAAGTGCTAAATAGAAAAACTCCTTTTTATCAGGAGATTCGCCACTCAATTTTCGATGGTTTACCAAGTGGCATTTTCTTTGCTTGACCAGACATCCCTCACTTCCAATTACAGCATACACTCCTTTCTCAATATCTTCTTTGATGTTCCTCTTGAATATGTAATTTTGTAGAACCTCATACAGACAAACATTCTCGAGGTGACTGCTTCGATTTGGATAATATGTATCCAACATGTTGGTCTTCAAAATATCGGTACTGTTTGGCTCCTTTTCCGCCAAATACTCAATTTCCCACACAGGTTTCAGAACTCGATTACGCGTTGCAGCAAGACCAAGACTCGCCCAAACGATACTCCTGGATTTGGCATAGAGACTTGCTGAAGACAACCGGTCAGAACATTCGTAAGCTCCGATTTCTCGATGTGACAACATCTTCAGACTGAAACTGTACAACTTCTTACTGAGGCTCTTTTCATGGGAAATGTCCTCCCACATATCCTTCAATTCTGTCTTTTCTTTTTTGGTGATGTAAGATGTCACATACCGAGCCACAGCCATACAGTTATCAGCCACAAACTGTATATCCATGTTAGCATTCCACATGGACAAAATCACTGGGTTGTAGTCGTTGATGTACTTGGACTCTTCGTTCCTCTTCAAATTGTATGTGTTTTTAGGTGATTTCTTCATCACATTATGTCGCAGCGAAGACATCAAACTGTTTACTCTTCCTTTAGAAATCACCGGTCGTGGAAAGCCGAAACGACATTTGGTGTAGAACTTGTCCTTGTTTCTGAATTTACGACGACAGTACTTTCCACAACGATGGCTTTGGAAACGTAGAACTTTTTCTCTTAGGCTTTTCTTCTCCTTTGCGTTTGGAACAGCACACGTAGAATACTGTTGCATGAAACTCATCACTAAGTCTTCTGGATCCGTTCCAAATTTAGGTGCATCCTTGATCCACAGCAGCATATGTATATGAGGAGCACCTCTTGCTTGGTACTCCTTTCTCCAGAAGAAATCCAACACCTCTCCAAGAGGTGGATTTCTCCTGTTCATGATGAAAGACATCATAGCTTCAAATCTATGTTTGAAGTACCTGCATACATTGACTGGATCCAAAGAGCACAGTTCTCCGGGTGTCTTGAATTCGATGTTTTCAATGTTTCCATTTGCCTCTCGTAGAAATTCAAGTAAGTCTTCCCAGCCATACTCGGCACAGCTCAGAGTGAGGAACCATGTGGGAGTTCCTAAGTTCCTCAGCATACATTTTAAATCACCATGACGACGGTACCAGTACTCATTAGTACCACGCTGACACGCCATGAGATTAATCAGGTGACAATCCAAAATACTGTCTTGGACATTGACTTTATCCATAAAGTCACTTGCCGAGATGTTTTGCATGTGTATACCACTTTTCAAGATGTGGTTCACTGCATATGACAGTCCAGACAGATCGCTTTCAAACAGGAGATGAAACAAATAGGGAATGCATTGTCGAAACCTAGCATCTCCTGCAAACAATCGTAAAGTCCGGTATTCAGAAGCAGGAATTTGATGAGGTCGCTCATCATATCTTCCTCCCTGACCTGTTGGAAATAGCTGTGGGAAACACCGAGCTTCCAAACTTTCTTCCCAAACACTAATGGGACTCCCTTTGGCTTGTTTCATTTGAAACAACTCAATAGCATTCCCCATGACTTCCTTGGAATGCAAAGGATGAATACTATAATGTTCATATATTTCTTCACTTTTAGAGGGTTCTACTTTCTCAATTTGACCAGCACACAAATCGCTATCCTCTTCCTCACTTTCTTCCTCTTCTGCAACATATACATTCTTATAGTACTTATTATTTTTTTTCAAATACAATGTTGCCTTTTTGACTTTCCTAACATCCACTAAATCTTGCCATATTTTCTTATTCTTTGTCGGAACCCCATTAACTAAGATAACCAGAGGTTCCTCTTCCACTTTTTCTACTCCAATTGTATTAATGTTTTTCTTCAAATCTAGAGGCAAATAAACAACTCTTCCCTTTAATCCTCTCTGTAAATCTGATGGAGGCAATTTCCCTGTCTTTGGCTCCATTCTAACAATAGCCTGAAAGGGATGGATACTTTGAATCAAAATAGATTCATAAGTATTTAAATCCTTCAATTCAGAAGGAATCTCAACCAATTCCAGATTATTATGAACCGCTCTAGCAGGCATCTGGTTTTGATTTATTTGTTACAACAATAAGTACACACACGTTGATCCGATCCCAAATCAAAACAATTTTCTACCATCAAGTATGTTGCGAAATCCTTCCATTCACTATTATTTTCCCTTTCACTTTTTGCATATAAATCCACTAACTTAGTCTGATTCTTTTAATAAGTGCGTCGACAACACACACAAGTGAAATTAGGCCTCTCACGTGATTTAACCTGAAACGTGGCAATTTCCTTCTGAAAATTATCTGTACTAGAAACCTGTACACTGTCCTCCACATTACCCTCTTCTTCTGGGTCAATTTCGACATTCTCCTCTTTACTTCCAAAGTAACAAAACTCAATTTCTTCACAAATATTCTTCACATCTATTTCAGAACCATGCAAAAGAGCAGCGCATAATTGTTTAAGCATAATTGCTGGACTCTTAGCATAATACAACATTCTAACTAATTTCCTCACTTTATTATGATGCACTGCTAGCATCCTGAAATGATGAAAAACACTCTGGCATACTCTCCTGGAAAGACAAGCCAGTGAATGACCTTGCAAACCTGTCACTTCTCTCACTCTGCAAGGATCTAATTCTTGCAACAACATCATTTTCTGCTTCAAACTTTTCTTATTAAATGTCCGTACAAAATCACAAAGCAAATTGATGGAATCCTGTCGTACACTGCAAATACTACTACACTTCCAGGTGTACACAGGACCCTTAGGACGTCTTCCTAAAACCTCATTACCTAACACCTCTTCTGTCTCTGTTGTCACAAGTTTTTCTTTTTCAACTGGACAACCATCTTTCACTTCATAAGCTCGACCACTGGTGTCAACTGCATGCACCAAATCATTATCCTGGAAATAACTCTCCTCATTGAAAAATGCCTCACAACTTGAACTATGCATCCATTCTCCAGAAAAAACTTCACAAAAATTACTACGATTAACTATTCTCTTCCATCTACTATTTCTTTTGAAATCATAAATTGCCTTGTTTAGCTTCCTAATTCTATTGATTATCAAAATAAATAACTTTCGCTTTATTTCAAATGCCTGATCAATAACTTTCTCAACTTTTTTTTTTCTCTTATAAAAAACCACTTTGTGTTGACCTTTCTTAATATTTTTTAACAAATTGCCAATTATCCTGTTGCGGAACATTCGTCTACGAATGTCCCTAAACTGTTGTTTCCTTCTACTATCATGCACAGAGTTATCTCTTGCTCTAGCAGTAACATTTTTGATTGGCTTTTCCTTTCCGTTTAAATTGCTTCTCTTTTTCTGGACTAAAACATTTTCTGTACTACTACTTTTTTTCTACAAATGTTTCTTATGAATGTTTTCGTTGTCTAACCCGGTACTTTCTTGGTGACTTGACAAGTTTTTTTTGTAGAGGTCTGCTGCATTATTTCATGGACCTGCTGTCTTTGACGTTTTGCAGCCTTTTTAATTCTATCTTTGGTTGGCATTCTCAAATTTTGAAATGATCTGCAGTTGAATCTGTGGTAAAATATAATAAAAAATGTTATTAACCACTATTACCAAACAGTAAATCAATAACAGTCATCAAAAACTTAACACACTACTTGACATTTTTACATAGAATATTTTTTAGTGCTTTGGCAGATTTAGAATACACAAATAGCAGAAAAGAAATGGAATTCTTCTTCATTTTACCTGTGCTGTTTTATATGTGAATCTGATCTAATTTTATGAGCATATTTTAATATTTCATTGAAGACACTACACATAACCTGTTTTTGAAGGTGTGTTTAATTTTAAATGAAACGGTTTACATTTTTACTTTTCATTTATTATAAATTTTAAAAATAAATGTTTATAGTTCAATAGGCTCAAGCACGTCAGCTTCCCACCCTATGTCATACAATTCTGACAAATCGGCATCCTCATCATGTTCTTCATCATCCTCAGGATTTAAATCATCCAAGGGATCTACTTCCACTGACGTTTCAATTACAAGTTCAATGATAAGGTCAAAATCAACTGATTGCTGATTGTCACTCATGGTTGATGTTGTCGTTATCTTTAAAGAAAGAGAACAACAATGAGATGTTGCAGAGTAAGAGACAAATCTCAGAGATTATAATAGTAAAATTGTTTAACAAGAGTAACATTTTGCAGCTATTATTTAGCCATGTCCAGCAATGCTGAGGAGGTGAGGCCTATGTCCAAGTTTTCAGTGAACAGGACTCATCTCTTCTTAACCTTGGATAAGCCTCACCGACTCTGTGTCCCCTGCTCATACTTAAATGTACAGGGGCAGATTTATGCTAAGTGGCGCATCCCCACGGATGCACCAGTTAATGTGCACCGCTGCTCTGCCACCCATAGTTTGCCGAATTTACAATGTGGAGCACCATTGAGCAAAAACAGCACAGATGCGTCACGCATCTGTGCCGCAAAAGCAGCACATTGCAGGAATCACGTCATAAGCGCGACATGTCTACTGCAATGCACAGGAGGAACCCTCACATTGCATGGTGCATCACTTCTTATGCCTGTTTCAAACAGGCGTAAGGATTTGATTCAGCAATGGTATAAAGCTGACTCAGTGAAATCTTCTAAATTTCACTGTGTTAGTTTTACAGGGCTTTCATGCAAATTAATGCATACCTTGCAACAAAACACCTATATGAAAACTGACGCAGGTTTCATGTGGCACAGGACTTTACAGCATGACACATCTGCCTAGATGCATCAAGTTGTAAATATGTCGCCACATAGCAAATCTTTTGCACCGCCGCTGCGTCACAAAAGTGACGCACAGTGACGCAAAAGAGACATACACCTATCATAAATCTGATCCTAACATGTTAAATGATTGATTCAAGATTACGATAAAGTGTGGCCTATCCAGAGGTTTGTTTGAGGTGAGGCCTACTCAGGGTTGCAGATTAAATTTACGCTTGTTGAAGAGTATAGAGGAGATAATACATGTGAAGACCTACCAATGAAGTAAGTCATGTCCACTTCACTCTTGAACAAAGGCCAGACCTCTTTTGTGTCCGTGGACAGACCTAAACCTCATCTGCACAATGTCATTCGTAAACTTAGGAAACACAGGTGATGTAATTGAAAAATGTGGAGTTTCTTTTCCTCATTTCACAATCACATCACCTGTGTTTCCTTTGCTTAGGTATCTCATAGTGCAGATGGACTCTAGCATATCAAAGAGTACACAGAAGTTGAGCAGTGTATACAACAATTGTGACATTTACAGAAGATTCAGCTTCTTATCTTGTTGGAGATGAAATGAGGCCTGTCTTGCAACATGGTGAATGTTTTTTATCACTGCTGCACGGTTTCATGTGGCACGGGACTTTACAGCATGACACATCTGCCTAGATGCATCCATTTTTAAATATGTCGCCACATAGCAAATCTTTTGCACCGCCGCTGCGTCACAAAAGTGACGCACAGCGGCGCAAAAGAGGCACACACCTATCATAAATCTGTCCCTAACATGTTAAATGATTGATTCAGGATGACTATAAGGTGTGGCCTATCCAGAGGTTTGTTTAAGGTGAGGCCTACTCAGGGTTGCAGATTAAATTTACGCTTGTTGAAGAGTATAGAGGAGATAATACATGTGAAGACCTACCAATGAAGTAAGTCATGTCCACTTCACTCTTGAACAAAGGCCAGACCTCTTCTGTGTCCGTGGACAGACCTAAACCTCATCTGCACAATGTCATTTGTAAACTTAGGAAACACAGGTGATTTAATTGAAAAATGTGGAGTTTATTTTCCTCATTTCACAATCACATCACCTGTGTTTCCTTTGCTTAGGTATCTCATAGTGCAGATGGACTCTAGCATATGAAAGAGTACACATAAGTTGAGCAGTGTATACAACAATTTTGACATTTACAGAAGATTCAGCTTCTTATCTTGTTGGAGATGAAATGAGGCCTGTCTTGCAACATGGTGCATCTTTTCCATCACTGCTGCATCGGTTTCATGTGGCACGGGACTTTACAGCATGACACATCTGCCTAGATGCATCCATTTTTAAATATGTCGCCACATAGCAAATCTTTTGCACCGCCGCTGCGTCACAAAAGTGACGCACAGCGGCACAAAAGAGGCACACACCTATCATAAATCTGTCCCTAACATGTTAAATGATTGATTCAGGATGACTATAAGGTGTGGCCTATCCAGAGGTTTGTTTAAGGTGAGGCCTACTCAGGGTTGCAGATTAAATTTACGCTTGTTGAAGAGTATAGAGGAGATAATACATGTGAAGACCTACCAATGAAGTAAGTCATGTCCACTTCACTCTTGAACAAAGGCCAGACCTCTTCTGTGTCCGTGGACAGACCTAAACCTCATCTGCACAATGTCATTTGTAAACTTAGGAAACACAGGTGATTTAATTGAAAAATGTGGAGTTTATTTTCCTCATTTCACAATCACATCACCTGTGTTTCCTTTGCTTAGGTATCTCATAGTGCAGATGGACTCTAGCATATCAAAGAGTACACAGAAGTTGAGCAGTGTATACAACAATTGTGACATTTACAGAAGATTCAGCTTCTTATCTTGTTGGAGATGAAATGAGGCCTGTCTTGCAACATGGTGCATGTTTTGCATCACTGCTGCATCGGTTTCATGTGGCACGGGCCGTTACAGCATGACACATCTGCCTAGATGCATCAATTTTTAAATATGTCGCCACATAGCAAATCTTTTGCACCGCCGCTGCGTCACAAAAGTGACGCACAGTGATGCAAAAGAGGCATACATGGCTATGTAAGTTAAATAATCAAAATCTAAATTTGCCAAGCACAGTTAGGGGCGTATTTACAAGGACCTTGCACCACGAGGAAATGTCTTTAATTAAAATGAGAAAAATAACATCAGAGAGACTCAAATGCCTTTTAAATATACCCCAAGCAACCTATGAAACTCTAGCACTACATATCAAGTAAACTAATTGATTTCAAAAATCGTTTTTAAACACATCATCTAAATCAATGATATACCTACATTCAAGGGGAAATGACTTAAAATGGCCTAAGACACATGAAAGCATTTTTTTAAGGCCCTTGCACCATTTCTGGGTCACTTTTAACATGGCTATGTTAGTCAAAGAATTAAAATCTAAATTTGCCAAGCACAGATGGGGGCGTATTTACAAGGACCTTGCACCACGGGGAAAGGTCTTTAATTAAAATGAGAAAAATAACATCAGAGAAACTCAAATGCCTTTTAAATATACCCCAAGCAACCTATGAAGCTCTAGCAGTACATATCAAGAAACCTAATATTATTCAAAAAACGATTTTAAACACATCATCTAAATCAATTATATACCTACATTCAAGGGGAAATGACTTAAAATGGCCTAAGACACATGAAAGCGTTTTTTTAAGGGTCACTTTTAACATGGCTATGTAACTCAAAGAAACAAAATCTATTTGTAAAACACTTGACACAAAGCAACATTTTAAATACAGAACTTTCTTCATAATTTTCTCCCTAAAGCATACTATTGTCTATCTAAATTAAATGAATCTTTTCTCACCTTAGCAAATACTTTATGAATTTCAAAACAGTCTCAGAAACACACCAATTTGTCTTCAGCAGAGCAAAAGGTATGCACTCCAGAGTCTGCAGCTATCAAAAGCACAGAAATGCTGTAATTCTTCATACATATCTCTCATGTCACCCAATCAAAACTCTTCCCTCACTTTTTTCAAATCAACACCCTTCCCCCCTCTGCCCTTTCTGCCTTTTTTGCATAGCAACCACCTCCTGAAAGACCTCTGATGTTTGCAAGTTCACACAACAATGTTTCAATTGAACTCTGAACTCTCAGTGCACCTGCATATCCAGTGCAATCTTTCATAAAATGATTTTTTCTTGACCATTCAAATTACATCTTTCAAAGAACTCATCCATGCACCCTAACTTTCTGCTTTCAGCAATCAAAATCCACCAATCACTGCTACTGCTTCCTTAACACAGAAACTCCACAGTTTTTTTAATTTTAAACTCTTATTTTTCCAACTGTCATTTCATTGCCACACTTCATCTGACTGCAGCAGAACCTTCTCTCACCATGTTTTCTATCTGGATTGTTGGACATAGTTACATCTATTGGGCTCAGAGGTATGCTGAGAACAGAAATTTACCTAACCTCAATTTACAAGATGTGGAAATTAAGTGGTTTGGCCACAGAGGATTAAAATGTCACCAATTGATACCATTGGTGAAAACCTTTATGCATTTGCCTAAACCTGACCTGTTAATTTTGCACTGTGGAGGTAATGACTTGGGCACTTTGACTGGGGTAGGTCTGGAAATGCTTTTAAAGGACACCTTTGAGCAATTGATGGCACTTTTTCCTCAAACTGCCTTGGTATATTCAAATATATGCCAAAGACAGAAATGGAGATGGTCGAACCAATTTTGTCCACAAATTGAGAAATCGAGGAAGCATGTAAACAAATCTGTTTCAGCTTACATGAGAGACCATGGAATGGGCTCCATGTACAACAATAACTTGCGTTACTACATGCAAGATATCTACAGAGGAGATGGAGTTCACTTCTCAGATGAAGGGAACAGAGTTTTCATTCTGAATTTAAGACTGTGCATTGGTACCTACTTATAAGTACCTAAATGTACCATAAACCCAAAAGCTCTTCTCAGAGCTACCCTACATCTGATCACTCACAATTATTATTTTACTCTAACTTTTTTCACTAATTTTCAACAAAGTACGCTCCCCGGAGCGCTACCCGGTACGCGAACCGGAAGCTAACCGCGCGAAATTTTTTTAAAAAATGTTTTTTTTTTCGCACATATGGGCTTCCTCAGCCATCCTCAGACAACCTAGGGGGTCAAAATACGTCTACCGTGTCCCCTTCTACCCATTCTGAACATTATTTGCCCTCCATCTTGTATCTTAATTCGACCGAAACACAAAATGGTGGACTCCCGTAACGCTGGGAAGCGCTCCATTAAAAAAGGTGGGAAAGTAATTTACAGAAGAAACCCTGGAGACACTTTCACCAAATATAGATTTGCTCATACTACAACCAATCCCTACCATTTTCACAAATTTGGTTGGAATTCCATTTAGCCATTTAGCCTGTAGACCTCTCTAAATACCCTGAGGTAAATTACTTCACAAAACACATCTGAAGTGTTGGAATTGACAACCAATGAAAATGTTACTTTCTTTTCCATTTTTTTTTCCTGACATTTGATTGGTTATGTACCTAAATAAAAAGGAAGAGAAGGAAACACAGCCATTTTGACTACTACTTCCTGGTGTACATTTCAATAGGATTTTCACTAAAAACTTCAACTTCTTTGTAAAGGTAAGTTGTTATTTTAAAAACTGAAGTATATTGTGCACTTTAAGTTAATATGGTAAACTTTTTCTGATAGTTATATACTATCCCTCTGTAGTAGTTATAGATTTAGATAGACTTCTCTGTTATAGTTATGGATGGAGTTAGGCTTGTCTTTTATAATTATGAATTTACTTACGTTAAATCACATACACTTTTTTATATTCCTACTTCCACTCTGATACTATACACTGCCCAAAGATAAATTCACTGTTAAAAACTGCCTATCTAAAATTAATCCCAACAGTGCCCTATCTCTACTAATATATATTTTTTTATGCAAATTTCAGGCAAAATGGAAGGCGAACAGAAAGTATCATTTGAAAATGTCCTTGCAGAGACCAACGAAGAAATCATTGATCCAAATGATATTGAATTTATGGATGAAACTTGGGACCAAGAACTACTGCAATGTGTGCAATCAGTAGATGTCCTCCTTGAAAATGAGGACATTTTACACACTCAAACATTACAAGCTATGTTCAATGAAAATAACGACATTTCAGACAGTGAAATGATAGACATTTTATTAAATTTTGAAACAAAAAACACAATCACAATAATAAATAATTGTTTAAAAAAAAAAAAAAATCAACAAAACAAACAATCAATTAACATACAATATTTGAAAAGTCTATCATTCTTTTTTCCTTATAGTACGCTCCCCGGGCCGCTTCCCGGTTCGCGAACCGGGCGCTCCCCACGCAAAAAAAACAAAAAAAATTGTATTTCTTTTTTTGCCCCGCGGGGCCCTTTTAAAGCCTCCACATCAAACCTAGGGGGTCAGGGAGGATCTACTATGCCCCCTTATGGTCATTTCCCCCTTTGTTTTGGCCTCCTCTTGTCTCTCGATCCTACCGAGAGACAAGATGGCGGCCGCTCCGGACTGTTTAGAATGTTGACAGACACCGGAGAAAAACAAAAATAAATGTATTTCTTTTTTTGCCCCGCGGGGCCCTTTTAAAGCCTCCACATCAAACCTAGGGGGTCAGGGAGGATCTACTATGCCCCCTTATGGTCATTTCCCCCTTTGTTTTGGCCTCCTCTTGTCTCTCGATCCTACCGAGAGACAAGATGGCGGCCGCTCCGGACTGTTTAGAATATTGACAGACACCGGAGAGCCAATCAGCTTCGCTTCGCGAAGTTCTGTTACGCGTCAAGTACGCGAACCGGAGCGCTACCCGGGACGCTGTCACAGATATATATCTTTTTTTGAACGTTAATTTCTCAAAATCCACTGGAGCACATATATTGAGACCTAGCAAAGGCACATCGGGCTAACAGTCCCTACAATTTTGCCAAGTTTCGTGCAAATCCATTCAGCCGTTCGGGCTAAAAGTGAGGCCAACCGCCCTATGGAAATTAACATTGGAAAAACGCGTTTTGGGACCCCCCTTTTTTCTCGGCCCCCCCTTGACGAACCCCCCCCAAATTTGCAGGGGCTGCTCAGAAACAAAATGTTCCATTTTCCTGAAAATTTCAGCCAATTCCGTCCACAAACGCCAAAGTTATTAGACATAGAATTTTCAAAAATCCCATAGAGAAAAAATCCTAACTATATATACCTACTGGCGACCGCCAGTAGGTAATATATATATATATATATATATATATTCACTGAAAAAACCATAGGTTATAGACCATATATAGTTAGGAATTAGCATTTAAAAAACCTTATTTTACTCACACAAAACCATTGAAATTCCATATATAGTTAGTTGCACTAACTATATATCGCGCACCCGCAATCCACTGCTGATGATGTCACATATTACATCATTCATGACATGGTCAGTGACATCACTGATGACATCACTGATGACAACATCCAGTGATTATGTGTTTCTGTAAAGTTTAAATATGTTTTACATATTGAAGAATGAGTGGATGTATAAGTGTCTGAATGAAGGTTTTAGTAGGTGCGTGATTGACTGTATGAGTGAGTGATTAAATGCGTCTTACTGAATGCACGGGTTAGTGACTAAACTGTCTGAAAGTGTGCATCAGTATGTCTGTTGTTGTGCAAGCTGCTGCATGTGTTGATCAGTAGCTATATAAGTAGCTATATGGGTTATTGATTGGTTGCACAAGTATTTGTATGGGAGACTGAGTGTGTGTATGGCTGGCTGGGAGGTGTGTGACTCTGTGCAGATCAATGTGTACTTGTATCAGTGATTCTATAAGAGAGTAACTATGTGTTAGTATATGTTTCAAAAATGTAAGGTGTTCTGTGTTTCACTGTATAGATGAGAAAATGGAAGTGTGATTGATTCTTTTCAGGACTGACTAGGTGTGTGAGTAACTCCATGGATGTGTGGCAGAGTGTGAGTGTCTGTATAGGTGTATGAGTGCATATGATAGTGTTGTAAAGATGAGTGATTGTATGTATGAATGATTGTATGAGTGAATGTGTGTGTAGACATAGGAATCAGTGAGTGCGTATGTAGTAACTAGTATTGGTGTGTCAATGGTTTCAAAAATGATACTCTCTATTTAACACTGGGTGTAACGGAGGTTATATTACAGTGTGAGGAGATGCATTGTATTATCACATGAATGATATCATCAGTGATGTGATCATTGATGTCAAGTGAGATGTCATCAGTGATGTCATTTGAGATGTCATCAGTGATGTCATCAGTGATGTCACTGACCATGTCATGAATGATGTAATATGTGACATCATCAGCAGTGGATTGCGGGTGCGCGATATATAGTTAGTGCAACTAACTATATATGGAATTTCAATGGTTTTGTGTGAGTAAAATAAGGTTTTTTAAATGCTAATTCCTAACTATATATGGTCTATAACCTATGGTTTTTTCAGTGAATTTTCAAGGTTTTGTAAATGCTAATTCCTAACTATATATGGTCTATAACCTATGGTTTTTTCAGTGAATTTCAATGGTTTTTTAATAGCAAATATCATAAGCTGTCGAATGTCAAGTACGTGGTAAGTAAAAACATTTTCGTGTTTATGCACACTGATCTGCTTTGAATGCTGCCCCCCACCCCTCATTTCTATTAGGAGTACTCTCTCTTTGCAGATAGTGAAGGGTAGTTAACACAGCCCTTTGCCCCCTTTGTAATCCGTCGTGCCTGCTTCTCTCTCCATTTGATTGATTTTTCTCTTTGGTTCATTCTCTATTTACAAACAAGCACAGAGTCAAAATACTCTGTTTAGTCTTTGCAGATAGCGAAAAACCGTGTAAAAAAACAAAAGGAATCGAGCAAAATCAGTAGGCCACTAATGGGATCTCTTTTTGACCTCGCTAAAATAGAAACATTAGGAACAACCTGTTGAAAATAGCAATGCGTATGTACATAAGCGGCGTTCATTTGTGTTCACAGTACCCCTTGTTGATTGTTTGAATCGAGCATTGAATTGTTCGAAGTTGGTTCTCTTAAGGATCTTCTCTACCTGCAAACGAGGAAGAATAGGAATATTCTCTCTCCCTTTGCAGATAGTGAAGGGTAGGTAACGCAAGCCTTTAACACGTCGTACCTATTTCATTCCTCATTGATTGATTGATTGTCCGAACATTGACTGTTTGGGAATTAGTTCTTTTTGCAGGTATTCCCTGTTTGCAAATAAACGTAGGAAAATCTTTGCAAGTAGTGAAAGGGTACGTAATGCGGACCTTTCTCCCCCGTTGTAATCTGTCATGCCTATCTACTCCCCACTGATTGATGCACCTGTTTCACCCGGACCATTTACTAGACATACGTCATCTGGCCCGACCAGAGAGCACCCCTAGTGAAAAGGACATATGCAATAATAACGAAGTGATCACTGTATCCTGTTAACAGAAACTTTAGCATGAAACAACCTGGAAAGAAAAGAATAGGAAATCGAAAATCAGTAGGCCACTGATGAACATGAACTTTTATTAAACAACGAACAAAGAAACGATAACATAACGTAATGATAAAACCTATTAATGTCCTAGAAACAAGAAAACGTTAGAAATATGCCAGTGGTGAGAGACCGGAAAAACAGTAAGAGAAACCAAATCACCCCTCGCTGTCCCACCGCCTGCCACGCCAAAAAAATCGATAGACTAGGGAAAATGCAAGTCAGTAGAACATCCGCCCCCACTCTGGAAACTTCCAAGGTGGGGCAGGGATCCGACTACGCCCAGCCGGGAGCAGCCCATATAAGGCAGGTCCTGCTGCCACGCCTCGGCCAGGAGATCCTAACGTAGGGTGTAGCCGGAGGAGAGGCCGAGACCAGCGGGACCCGGCCAGGGGATTGCCTTTACAACGCTGAACAGTTGCAGGGGGGGGGAATGTCTCCTCGACCCTCCCCTCTCTCTCCCAGTCCGGCCGCGGTGGCCCTTGAGAGTTGCAGGTAGTCCCGCCACATGCTCTTCCGGTCCGGCCACCAACGGTCGGGGGGCCGAGGCCGACGGGATCCGGCTGCAGCCAATAAACCAAGAAACCCGTTCATGGGGCCAGAGCCAGGGGCGTCCGGCCGACATCTACCGGAAGCCCGGCCCGAAGACGGACGGGACACTTCTTCTTTCTTGTATAATTGCTGCAACAACCCTGGGGGGGATGTCTTGCACATGCCTCCGACCCCCCCCCCTCGTCCTCATCGCCTGGTCCGGCCATAACAAATCTCAAGCGAGACGCCGTGGGGTGCACTGGGAGGGAGAGACGGTGCGAACAGGCCTCTCCCGCCTCCCCAGGTGGAGGCTTCCCAGCTGCACCCTCAGCGCTCCAGGCGCCCGGAAAAGGGTTCTTCCACTGTGGCCATGCTGCAACGTCTCGCCCGGCAGGGTGGAGCCCGTCCGCTCATTTGACCCCGCGATCGCCAGTAGCTACCGAACTCTCAAAATGGCGGTCGACCTGGCAAGAGCGGGCCCAGCATAAAGAAATGGCCCGGTCACTGGTTGACTCCACCACCGTAGTCCTCCACGACCTTGAAGATTCTAGAGGAGCCGCGGGAGTCTCCGACCCCCGATGGGGAATGACTGCCATGATCACCCGTGGAGTGACGAAACTGTATCTGCGGGACGTCGGCGCCAGCCTCACTTTGAATTACTAGAATCCTGCAGACCTCACTTCCGGTGAAAGCACAGTGTGACCCGGTAGGAAAAATTGTTGCACCCCCTCCCCTTTTTGACTGATAGTTCAAACCACCGATCCTTTCCTTTGCCCTTTTAACGGAACTTTGGACTGCCTCCCCCTCTTTTACATTTTCTAGAGAAAACAAAACATTAACCACTACAATAACATAGCAGTTGACACCAGAACTGTTTTCAAATTGAAAACCAACAACATCTTCAACAGAATCCTTTTTGTTTCTGCTGTGACCCTGCTACAGCACAGGCATTGTCCCCAGCAGTAATTCTGCAATGCCGGTAAGAATAGCTGTGGTGCCTACTGGACTCACTCACCCCGCGGCGCCCCACGCCGTTATTTGCTGGGCGGCAACTTGCTAGACATCACTTTCGTGCCATCTAGATTTCAGCGTTCTGCTGCCTTGGAACTATTCGCACAACAGACCGCTACTGACAAGAATATTTCATTATTGGTGCTGTCAATTTCAATAAATCTATTGGATAATTCAAAAGAAATTGCCACGGTCTCTTCGTTGTTTAAATGTTTTTACTGTTTTTGTTTTGTTGTATATATTTATATGTTATTAAAGTTTTATATTCCTACTACTTTGTTGGAGTGCTACATATTTTTAATGTGACACATAATTGTAAAAACTTTGATGTACAAAGAGTGATTCCTGGAATCTTCCGCTTCAGGCTCGGTCCCCTCCCCAATCACAATACAGGATAGTTTTCAGATAGTAGGAACACGTGTGGTGTGACGGATCTCATCGGGTGTGGGCCTTGATCTACTATAACTCCTTTGAAGAGGGGTGATTCTTTACAGCTGGGGCCATAAACTACATCTGCAGGGCTAGCTGATAGCCTGGACAATCGGACACAGAGGAAGAGGAGTGTCAGAGGGTGCGGTAGTGAATAGGGCGAAAGGGAGGTGTCGGGCGGGCACAGTGTGATTCTCAGGGAAGAGCAGCGCAGATGGGGGGAGGTTTATTGCCCATGCATAAGACAGAGAGCGGGGGTGACCAGTGCCTGGGGAAGATGCTTGCGAGGGTGAGGAGCCATGCTACGAATCGACAGCGTGCAGAGAGTGGGTCTGGTCAAGACATCTAAAATGGCTGCCGTGCACGACAAAAGTGTGGCATTTCAAAAAAGGCAAGATGGCGCAGACAATGTTTTTCAACACTTCCTCATTTCCTTCGAATCGAAGTTAACAGACGTTGGGGCATATTACCAAAGTTAAGCGATATTTATCGCTAACGATGCTTACCAACTAATTTTTTACCGCTAAGCATCATCAGAAATTATCGAAGATAAACCTTGCTATTATCAAGGTTTATCACAAATGCGATAATAAACGGCCGCAATGCATGAATATCGCTAAAAACTCAGCGATATTCATACATTACCGAGCTAATGCTCTTAGCCATGTTATCCACCTCCCATTGGATAACATGGCTAAGAACTGCTCAGGGCAGGTGTTACTTTTTGGAGATATTCGCGCTTAGCGCGAATATCTCCAAAAGTTGGTAATACGAGATAGATATCTTGCATGTTGTAATGCAAGTTATTGTGGTATATGGAACTCATACCTTAATCTCTCAGGAAAGCAGAAACTGATCCTTTTGGGACCGCCTAAAAAGGCCTAGGGGGTGAGGAGTACTCTACTTTGCCCCCTTTTCACGTTCCGAACTATTTTATTTTACTCTCTTCTGTAATTACACAAAATAGCAGCGATAAGATGCATCGGAGACACACAGTGAGAGAAAGGAGGCCGGAGATGAAGAAGAGATGTCAAATACACATTGGAGATAATATAGTGGCAGAAGGGAAGTAAATATGAGTAAACTTACCATGTAACATAAAAATGTTGCACTCTATACTATAAGTCTCATTTTATACTACAATCACTTCGCTACAACCTCATAAATTAAAAATAAAAATGAATAATGTCTCAAACAATTTTTGATTTCTAAATATAAATTTATTCTTCAGAATTTTCTAAATTTGAAAGAACTAGTAACATGTCCTCATCAGCAATGTCCTCATTAAAAGTCTCCAATGATGATTCTTGTAACTCTATGGTCTCCAAACACTCGATAAATTCGCCATCAAGAGATTGATCAAAAAAATCATTCAAGTCATCTCCTCCTTGTGACAATATTTCATTATTGGTGCTGTTAATTTCAATCAATGTAGTGGAATCATTCAAGTCATCTCCTCGTGACAATATTTCATTATTGGTGCTCTCAATTTCAATCAATGTAGTGGAATCAATTAAGTCATCTCCTCCTTGTGACAATATTTCATTATTGGTGCTGTCCATTTCAATCAATCTAATGGAATCATACAAGTCATCTCCTCCTTGTGACAATATTTCATTATTGGTGCTCTCAATTTCAATCAATGTAGTGGAATCATTCAAGTCATCTCCTTGTGACAATATTTCATTCTTGGTGCTGTCCATTTCAATCAATCTAATGGAATCATACAAGTCATGTCCTCCTTGTGACAATATTTCATTATTGGTGCTCTCAATTTCAATCAATGTAGTGGACAATTCAAAAGAAATTGCCATGGTCTCTTCATTGTGAGCCATTTTATTTTGAAATTGCTTGCTGTAAATTGCAGAAAAAAATAATCACTTTCATTTATCGTTTTTAGTAATACATAATATAAAACTAACTTTATCAAGTATTTAGTATAACAGAAGGACTGCAAATAAATAACAGAAAACATTTTTCAAATTATCTTCAAGTGTACAACATAGTTCCCCTTACAAATTAACAACTCACCTTTTTAAAAGTAGCAGAAGTGTTAGTACTGTGTAAATCAAACACCAGAAATTCACCACCAAAAATTCCTCACAAATGTACCTCAGACAGTAGTATCACAAAATGGCTGTGGTTTCCTCTCATTTGACATATATACATAACCAATTAACTTTCATCACACACAAATACAAAACCAAAGTAACATTTTAATTGGTTCTAAATTTCAACACTTTCAAATGTGTTTTCCCCATGCAATTTTCCATAGGACATTTACATACGTCTACAGCCTGAATGGCTGAACGGAATTACACCAAACTTGACAAAATGGTACATCAAACCTAAGAGGTCAGGAAGGATCTACTATGCCCCCTTATGGTCATTTCCCCCTTCGCTTTGGCCTCCTCTTGTCTCTCAATCCTACCGAGAGACAAGATGGCGGCCGCTACGGACTGTTTGGAATGTTGACAGACGCCGGAGAACCAATCAGCTTCGCAAAGCTCCGTAACGCGAAAAGTACGCGAAGCGGAGCGCTGTTACAGATATATATCTTTTTTTGAACGTTAATTTCTCAAAATCCACTGGAGCACATATATTGAGACCTAGCAAAGGCACATCGGGCTACCAGTCCCTAATATTTTGCCAAGTTTCGTGCAAATCCATTCAGCCGTTCGATTATTATTATTATTATTTTTTTTTTTTGCCCCGCGGAGCCCTTTTAAAACCTCCACATCAAACGTAGGGGGTCAGCGAGGATCTACTATTCCCCCTTATGGTCATTTGCCCCTTCGCTTTGGCCTCCTCTTGTCTCTCGATCCTACCGAGAGACAAGATGGCGGCCGCTACGGACTGTTTGGAATGTTGACAGACGCCGGAGAACCAATCAGCTTCGCTTCACAAAGCTCCGTTGCGCGAAAAGTACGCGTCCTGGAGCGCTGCCCGGTCCGCTGTTACAGATATATATCTTTTTTTAAACGTTAATTTCTCAAAATCCACTGTAGCACATATATTGAGACCTACAAAAGGCACATCGGGCTACCAGTCCCTACAATTTTGCCAAGTTTCGTGCAAATCCATTCACCCGTTCGGGCTAAAAGTGAGGCCAACCGCCCTATGGAAAACTCAATGTTAAAAACACGTTTTGGGACCCCCCTTTTTTCTCAGCCCCCCCTTGACGAACCCCCCCCAAATTTTCAAGGGCTGCTCAGAAACAAAATGTTCCATTTTCCTGAAAGTTTCAGCCAATTCCGTCCACAAACGCCAAAGTTATTAGACATAGAATTTTCAAAAAACCCATAGAGAAAAAATCCTAACTATATATACCTACTGGCGACCGCCAGTAGGTAATATATATATATATATATATATATTCACTGAAAAAACCATAGGTTATAGACCATATATAGTTAGGAATTAGCATTTACAAAACCTTGAAAATTCACTGAAAAAACCATAGGTTATAGACCATATATAGTTAGGAATTAGCATTTAAAAAACCTTATTTTACTCACACAAAACCATTGAAATTCCATATATAGTTAGTTGCACTAACTATATATCGCGCACCCGCAATCCACTGCTGATGATGTCACATATTACATCATTCATGACATGGTCAGTGACATCACTGATGACATCACTGATGACCTCTCAAATGACATCACTGATGACATCATCCAGTGACTGTGTGTTTCTGTAAAGTTTAAATATGTTTTACATATTGAAGAATGAGTAGATGTAGAAGTGTCTGGATGAAGGATTTAGTAGGTGCGTGACTGACTGTATGAGTGAGTGATTAAATGTGTCTCACTGAGTGCATGGGTTAGTGACTAAACTGTCTTAATTTGTGCATCATTATGTCTGTTGTTCTGTAAACTGCTGCATGTGTTGATCAGTAGCTATATGAGTAACTATATGGGTTATTGATTGATTGCCCAAGTATTTGTATGGGAGACTGAGTGTGTGTGTGGCTGGCTGGGAGGTGTGTGACTCTGTGCAGATCAATGTGTACTTGTATCAATGATTGTATAAGAGAGTAATTATGTGTTAGTATATGTTTCAAAATGTAAGGTGCTCTATGTTTAACTGTATAGATTAGAAAATGGAAGTGTGATTGATTCTTTACAGGACTGACTAGGTGTGTGAGTAACTCAATGGATGAGTGACAGAGTGTGAGAGTCTGTATAGGTGTATGAGTGCATATGATAGTGTTGTAAAGATGAGTGATTGTATGTATGAATGATTGTATGGGTAAATGAGTGAATGTGTGTGTAAACATAGGAATCACTGAGTGCGTATGTAGTAACTAGTATTGGTGTGTCAATGGTTTCAAAAATTATACTCTGTATTTAACACTGGGTGTAACAGAGGTTATATTAAAGTGTGAGGAGATGCATTGTATTGTCACATGAATGATATCATCAGTGATGTGGTCATTGATGTCAAATGAGATGTCATCAGTGATGTCATCAGTGATGTCATTTGAGATGTCATCAGTGATGTCATCAGTGATGTCACTGACCATGTCATGAATGATGTAATATGTGACATCATCAGCAGTGGATTGCGGGTGCGCGATATATAGTTAGTGCAACTAACTATATATGGAATTTCAATGGTTTTGTGTGAGTAAAATAAGGTTTTTTAAATGCTAATTCCTAACTATATATGGCCTATAACCTATGGTTTTTTCAGTGAATTTTCAAGGTTTTGTAAATGCTAATTCCTAACTATATATGGTCTATAACCTATGGTTTTTTCAGTGAATTTCAATGGTTTTTTAATAGCAAATATCATAAGCTGTCGAATGTCAAGTACGTGGTAAGTAAAAACATTTTCGTGTTTATGCACACTGATCTGCTTTGAATGCTGCCCCCCACCCCTCATTTCTATTAGGAGTACTCTCTCTTTGCAGATAGTGAAGGGTAGTTAACGCAGCCCTTTGCCCCCTTTGTAATCCGTCGTGCCTGCTTCTCTCTCCATTTGATTGATTGTTCTCTTTGGTTCATTCTCTATTTACAAACAAGCACAGAGTCGCAATACTCTGTTTAGTCTTTGCAGATAGCGAAAAATCGTGTAAAAAAACAAAAGGAATCGAGCAAAATCAGTAGGCCACTAATGGGATCTCTTTTTGACCTCGCTAAAATAGAAACATTAGGAACAACCTGTTGAAAATAGCAATGCGTATGTATATAAGCGGCGTTCATTTGTGTTCACAGTACCCCTTGTTGATTGTTTCAATCGAGCATTGAATTATTCGAAGTTAATTCTCTTAAGGATCTTCTCTACCTGCAAACGAGGAAGAATAGGAATATTCTCTCTCCCTTTGCAGATAGTGAAGGGTAGGTAACGCAAGCCTTTAACACGTCGTACCTATTTCATTCCTCATTGATTGATTGATTGTCCGAACATTGACTGTTTGGGAATTAGTTCTTTTTGGAGGTATTCCCTGTTTGCAAATAAACGTAGGAAAATCTTTGCAAGTAGTGAAAGGGTACGTAATGCGGACCGTTCTCCCCCGTTGTAATCTGTCATGCCTATCTACTCCCCACTGATTGATGCACCTTTTTCACCCGGACCATTTACTAGAGATACGTCATCTGGCCCGACCAGAGAGCACCCCTAGTGAAAAGGACATATGCAATAATAACGAAGTGATCACTGTATCCTGTTAACAGAAACTTTACCATGAAACAACCTGGAAAGAAAAAAATAGGAAAACGAAAATCAGTAGGCCACTGATGAACATGAACTTTTATTAAACAACGAACAAAGAAACGATAACATAACGTAATGATAAAACCTATTAATGTCCTAGAAACAAGAAAACGTTAAAATATGCCAGTGGTGAGAGACCAGAAAAACAGTAAGAGAAACCAAATCACCCCTCGCTGTCCCACCGCCTGCCACGCCAAAAAAATCGATAGACTAGGGAAAATGCAAGTCAGTAGAACATCCACCCCCACTCTGGAAACTTCCAAGGTGGGGCAGGGTTCCGGCTACGCCCAGCCGGGAGCAGCCCATATAAGGCAGGTCCTGCTGCCACGCCTCGGCCAGGAGATCCTAACGTAGGGTTTAGCCGGAGGAGAGGCCGAGGCCAGCGGGACCCGGCCAGGGGATTGCCTTTACAACGCTGAACAGTTGCAGGGGGGGGGAATGTCTCCTCGACCCTCCCCTCTCTCTCCCAGTCCGGCCGCGGTGGCCCTTGAGAGTTGCAGGTAGTCCCGCCACATGCTCTTCCGGTCCGACCACCAACGGTCGGGGGGCCGAGGCCGACGGGATCCGGCTGCAGCCGATAAACCAAGAAACCCGTTCATGGGGCCAGAGCCAGGGGCGTCCGGCCGACATCCACCGGAAGCCCGGCCCGAAGACGGACGGGACACTTCTTTCTTTTATAATGGCTGCGACAACACTGGGGGGGGATGTCTTGCACATGCCTCCGACCCCCCCCCCCTCATCCACATCGCCTGGTCCGGCCATAACAAATCTCAAGCGAGACGCCGTGGGGTGCACTGGGAGGGAGAGACGGTGCGAACAGGCCTCTCCCGCCTCCCCAGGTGGAGGCTTCCCAGCTGCACCCTCAGCGCTCCAGGCGCCCGGAAAAGGGTTCTTCCACTGTGGCCATGCTGCAACGTCTCGCCCGGCAGGGTGGAGCCCGTCCGCTCATGTGACCCCGCGATCGCCGGTAGCTGCCGAACTCTCAAAATGGCGGTCGACCTGGCAAGAGCGGGCCCAGCATAAAGAAATGGCCCGGTCACTGGTTGACTCCACCACCGTAGTCCTCCACGACCTTGAAGATTCTAGAGGAGCCGCGGGAGTCTCCGACCCCCGATGGGGAATGACTGCCATGATCGCCCGTGGAGTGACGAAACTGTATCCGCGGGACGTCGGCGCTCCCATGCTGGCGCCAGCCTCACTTTGAACTACTAGAATCCTGCAGACCTCAGTTCCGGTGAAAGCACAGTGTGACCCGGTAGGAAAAATTGTTGCACCCCCTCCCCTTTTTGACTGATAGTTCAAACCACCGATCCTTTCCTTTGCCCTTTTAACGGAACTTTGGACTGCCTCCCCCTCTTTTACATTTTCTAGAGAAAACAAAACATTAACCACTACATTAGCATAGCAGTTGACACCAGAACTGTTTTCAAATTGAAAACCAACAACATCTTCAACAGAATCCTTTTTGTTTCTGCTGTGACCCTGCTACAGCACAGGCATTGTCCCCAGCAGTAATTCTGCAATGCCGGTAAGAATAGCTGTGGTGCCTACTGGACTCACTCACCCCCGCGGCGCCCCACGCCGTTTTTTGCTGGGCGGCAACTTACTAGACATCACTTTCGTGCCATCTAGATTTCAGCGCGTTCTGCTGCCTTGGAACTATTCGCACAACAGACCACTACTGACAAGAATATTTCATTATTGGTGCTGTCAATTTCAATAAATCTATTGGATAATTCAAAAGAAATTGCCACGGTCTCTTCGTTGTTTAAATGTTTTTACTGTTTTTGTTTTCTTGTATATATTTATATGTTATTAAAGTTTTATATTCCTACTACTTTGTTGGAGTGCTATATATTTTTAATGTGACACATAATTGTAAAAACTTTGATGTACAAAGAGTCATTCCTGGAATCTTCCGCTTCAGGCTCGGTCCTCTCCCCAATCACAATACAGGATGGTTTTCAGATAGTAGGAACACGTGTGGTTTGACGGATCTCATCGGGTGTGGGCCTTGATCTACTATAACTCCTTTGAAGAGGGGTGATTCTTTACAGCTGGGGCCATAAACTACATCTGCAGGGCTAGCTGATAGCCTGGACAATCGGACACAGAGAAAGAGGAGTGTCAGAGGGTGCGGTAGTGAATAGGGCGAAAGGGAGGTGTCGGGCGGGCACAGAGTGTGATTCTCAGGGAAGAGCAGCGCAGATGGGGGGAGGTTTATTGCCCATGCATAAGACAGAGAGCGGTGGTGACCAGTGCCTAGGGAAGATGCTTGCGTGGGTGAGGAGCCATGCTACGAATCGACAGCGTGCAGAGAGTGGGTCTGGTCAACACATCTAAAATGGCTGCCGTGCACGACAAAAGTGTGGCATTTCAAAAAAGGCAAGATGGCGCAGACAATGTTTTTCAACACTTCCTCATTTCCTTCGAATCGAACGTTAACAGACGTTGGGGCATATTACCAAAGTTAAGCAATATTTATCGCTAACGATGCTTACCAACCAATTTTTTACCACTAAGCATCGTCAGAAATTATCGAAGATAAACCTTGCTATTATCAAGGTTTATCGCAAATGCGATAATAAACGGCCGCAATGCATGAATATCGCTAAAAACTCAGCGATATTCATGCATTACCGAGCTAATGCTCTTAGCCATGTTATCCACCTCCCATTGGATAACATGGCTAAGAACTGCTCAGGGCAGGTGTTACTTTTTGGAGATATTCGCGCTTAGCGCGAATATCTCCAAAAGTTGGTAATAGGAGATAGATATCTTGCATGTTGTAATGCAAGTTATTGTGGTATATGGAACTCATACCATAATCTCTCAGGAAAGCAGAAACTGATCCTTTTGGGACCGCCTAAAAAGGCCTAGGGGGTGAGGAGTACTCTACTTTGCCCCCATTTCACGTTCCGAACTATTTTATTTTACTCTCTTCTGTAATTACACAAAATAGCAGCGATAAGATGCATCGGAGACACACAGTGAGAGAAAGGAGGCCGGAGATGAAGAAGAGATGTCAAATACACATTGGAGATAATATAGTGGCAGAAGGGAAGTAAATATGAGTAAACTTACCATGTAACATAAAAATGTTGCACTCTATACTATAAGTCTCATTTTATACTACAATCACTTCGCTACAACCTCATAAATTAAAAATAAAAATGAATAATGTCTCAAACAATTTTTGATTTCTAAATATAAATTTATTCTTCAGAATTTTCTAAATTTGAAAGAACTAGTAACATGTCCTCATCAGCAATGTCCTCATTAAAAGTCTCCAATGATGATTCTTGTAACTCTATGGTCTCCAAACACTCGATAAATTCGCCATCAAGAGATTGATCAAAAAAATCATTCAAGTCATCTCCTCCTTGTGACAATATTTCATTATTGGTGCTGTCAATTTCAATCAATGTAGTGGAATCATTCAAGTCATCTCCTCGTGACAATATTTCATTATTGGTGCTCTCAATTTCAATCAATGTAGTGGAATCATTCAAGTCATCTCCTCCTTGTGACAATATTTCATTATTGGTGCTGTCCATTTCAATCAATCTAATGGAATCATACAAGTCATCTCCTCCTTGTGACAATATTTCATTATTGGTGCTCTCAATTTCAATCAATGTAGTGGAATCATTCAAGTCATCTCCTTGTGACAATATTTCATTCTTGGTGCTGTCCATTTCAATCAATCTAATGGAATCATACAAGTCATGTCCTCCTTGTGACAATATTTCATTATTGGTGCTCTCAATTTCAATCAATGTGTTGGACAATTCAAAAGAAATTGCCACGGTCTCTTCATTGTGAGCCATTTTATTTTGAAATTGCTTGCTGTAAATTGCAGAAAAAAATAATCACTTTCATTTATCGTTTTTAGTAATACATAATATAAAACTAACTTTATCAAGTATTTAGTATAACAGAAGGACTGCAAATAAATAACAGACAACATTTTTCAAATTATCTTCAAGTGTACAACATAGTTCCCCTTACAAATTAACAACTCACCTTTTTAAAAGTAGCAGAAGTGTTAGTACTGTGTAAATCAAACACCAGAAATTCACCACCAAAAATTCCTCACAAATGTACCTCAGACAGTAGTATCACAAAATGGCTGTGGTTTCCTCTCATTTGACATATATACATAACCAATTAACTTTCATCACACACAAATACAAAACCAAAGTAACATTTTAATTGGTTCTAAATTTCAACACTTTCAAATGTGTTTTCCCCATGCAATTTTCCATAGGACATTTACATACGTCTACAGCCTGAATGGCTGAACGGAATTACACCAAACTTGGCAAAATGGTACATCAAACCTAAGAGGTCAGGAAGGATCTACTATGCCCCCTTATGGTCATTTCCCCCTTCGCTTTGGCCTCCTCTTGTCTCTCAATCCTACCGAGAGACAAGATGGCGGCCGCTACGGACTGTTTGGAATGTTGACAGACGCCGGAGAACCAATCAGCTTCGCAAAGCTCCGTAACGCGAAAAGTACGCGAAGCGGAGCGCTGTTACAGATATATATCTTTTTTTGAACGTTAATTTCTCAAAATCCACTGGAGCACATATATTGAGACCTAGCAAAGGCACATCGGGCTACCAGTCCCTAATATTTTGCCAAGTTTCGTGCAAATCCATTCAACCGTTCGATTATTATTATTTTGTTTTTTTTTTGCCCCGCGGGGCCCTTTTAAAACCTCCACATCAAACCTAGGGGGTCAGCGAGGATCTACTATGCCCCCTTATAGTTATTTCCCCCTTTGTTTTGACCTCCTCTTGTCTCTCGATCCTACCGAGAGACAAGATGGCGGCCGCTACGGACTTTTTGGAATGTTGACAGACGCTGGAGAACCAATCAGCTTCGCTTCACAAAGCTCCGTTGCGCGTAAAGTACGCGTCCTGGGACGCTGCCAGGTCCGCTGTTACAGATATATATCTTTTTTTAAACGTTAATTTCTCAAAATCCACTGGAGCACATATATTGAGACCTACAAAAGGCACATCGGGCTACCAGTCCCTACAATTTTGCCAAGTTTCGTGCAAATCCATTCAGCCGTTCGGGCTAAAAGTGAGGCCAACCGCCCTATGGAAAACTCAATGTTAAAAACACGTTTTGGGACCCCCCTTTTTTCTCGGCCCCCCCTTGACGAACCCCCCCAAATTTTAAAGGGCTGCTCAGAAACAAAATGTGCCATTTTCCTGAAAATTTCAGCCAATTCCGTCCACAAACGCCAAAGTTATTAGACATAGAATTTTCAAAAATCCCATAGAGAAAAAATCCTAACTATATATACCTACTGGCGACCGCCAGTAGGTAATATATATATATATATATATATATTCACTGAAAAAACCATAGGTTATAGACCATATATAGTTAGGAATTAGCATTTACAAAACCTTGAAAATTCACTGAAAAAACCATAGGTTATAGACCATATATAGTTAGGAATTAGCATTTAAAAAACCTTATTTTACTCACACAAAACCATTGAAATTCCATATATAGTTAGTTGCACTAACTATATATTGCGCACCCGCAATCCACTGCTGATGATGTCACATATTACATCATTCATGACATGGTCAGTGACATCACTGATGACATCACTGATGACATCTCAAATGACATCACTGATGACAACATCCAGTGACTATGTTTCTGTAAAGTTAAAATATGTCTTACATATTGAAGAATGAGTGGATGTATAAGTGTCTGGACGAAGGATTTAGTAGGTGCATGACTGAATGTATGAGTGAGTGATTAAATGTGTCTCACTGAGTGCATGGGTTAGTGACTAAACTGTCTTAATTTGTGCATCATTATGTCTGTTGTTCTGTAAACTGCTGCATGTGTTGATCAGTAGCTATATGAGTAACTATATGGGTTATTGATTGATTGCCCAAGTATTTGCATGGGAGACTGAGTGTGTGTGTGGCTGGATGGGAGGTGTGTGACTCTGTACAGATCAATGTGTACTTGTATCAATGATTGTATAAGAGAGTAAGTATGTGTTAGTATATGGTTGAAAACGTAAGGTGCTCTATGTTTAACTGTATAGAGTAGAAAATGGAAGTGTGATTGATTCTTTACAGGACTGACTAGGTGTGTGAGTAACTCCATGGATGAGTGGCAGAGTGTGAGTGTCTGTATAGGTGTATGAGTGCATATGATTGTGTTGTAAACATGAGTGATTGTATGTATGAATGATTGTATGGGTGAATGAGTGAATGTGTGTGTAGACGTAGGAATCAGTGAGTACGTATGTAGTAACTAGTATTGGTGTGTCAATGGTTTCAAAAATTATACTCTGTTTTTAACACTGGGTGAAACAGAGGTTATATTAAAATGTGAGGAGATGCATTGTATTGTCACATGAATGATATCATCAGTGATGTGATCATTGATGTCAAGTGAGATGTCATCAGTGATGTCATTTGAGATGTCATCAGTGATGTCATCAGTGATGTCACTGACCATGTCATGAATGATGTAATATGTGACATCATCAGCAGTGGATTGCGGGTGCGCAATATATAGTTAGTGCAACTAACTATATATGGAATTTCAATGGTTTTGTGTGAGTAAAATAAGGTTTTTTAAATGCTAATTCCTAACTATATATGGTCTATAACCTATGGTTTTTTCAGTGAATTTTCAAGGTTTTGTAAATGCTAATTCCTAACTATATATGGTCTATAACCTATGGTTTTTTCAGTGAATTTCAATGGTTTTTTAATAGCAAATATCATAAGCTGTCGAATGTCAAGTACGTGGTAAGAATTTTTTTTTTCGTGTTTATGCACACTGATCTGCTTTGATTGCTGCCCCCCACCCCTCATTTCTATTAGGAGTACTCTCTCTTTGCAGATAGTGAAGGGTAGTTAACGCAGCCCTTTCCCCCTTTGTAATCCGTCGTGCCTGCTTCTCTCTCCATTTGATTGATTGTTCTCTTTGGTTCATTCTCTATTTACAAACAAGCACAGAGTCGCAATACTCTGTTTAGTCTTTGCAGATAGCGAAAAATCGTGTAAAAAAACAAAAGGAATCGAGCAAAATCAGTAGGCCACTAATGGGATCTCTTTTGACCTCGCTAAAATAGAAACATTAGGAACAACCTGTTGAAAATAGCAATGCGTATGTATATAAGCGGCGTTCATTTGTGTTCACAGTACCCCTTGTTGATTGTTTCAATCGAGCATTGAATTGTTCGAAGTTAATTCTCTTAACGATCTTCTCTACCTGCAAACGAGGAAGAATAGGAATATTCTATCTCCCTTTGCAGATAGTGAAGGGTAGGTAACGCAAGCCTTTAACACGTCGTACCTATTTCATTCCTCATTGATTGATTGATTGTCCGAACATTGACTGTTTGGGAATTAGTTCTTTTTGGAGGTATTCCCTGTTTGCAAATAAACGTAGGAAAATCTTTGCAAGTAGTGAAAGGGTACGTAATGCGGACCGTTCTCCCCCGTTGTAATCTGTCATGCCTATCTACTCCCCACTGATTGATGCACCTTTTTCACCCGGACCATTTACTAGAGATACGTCATCTGGCCCGACCAGAGAGCACCCCTAGTGAAAAGGACATATGCAATAATAACGAAGTGATCACTGTATCCTGTTAACAGAAACTTTACCATGAAACAACCTGGAAAGAAAAAAATAGGAAAACGAAAATCAGTAGGCCACTGATGAACATGAACTTTTATTAAACAACGAACAAAGAAACGATAACATAACGTAATGATAAAACCTATTAATGTCCTAGAAACAAGAAAACGTTAAAATATGCCAGTGGTGAGAGACCAGAAAAACAGTAAGAGAAACCAAATCACCCCTCGCTGTCCCACCGCCTGCCACGCCAAAAAAATCGATAGACTAGGGAGTAGAACATCCACCCCCACTCTGGAAACTTCCAAGGTGGGGCAGGGTTCCGGCTACGCCCAGCCGGGAGCAGCCCATATAAGGCAGGTCCTGCTGCCACGCCTCGGCCAGGAGATCCTAACGTAGGGTGTAGCCGGAGGAGAGGCCGAGGCCAGCGGGACCCGGCCAGGGGATTGCCTTTACAACGCTGAACAGTTGCAGGGGGGGGGAATGTCTCCTCGACCCTCCCCTCTCTCTCCCAGTCCGGCCGCGGTGGCCCTTGAGAGTTGCAGGTAGTCCCGCCACATGCTCTTCCGGTCCGACCACCAACGGTCGGGGGCCGAGGCCGACGGGATCCGGCTGCAGCCGATAAACCAAGAAACCCGTTCATGGGGCCAGAGCCAGGGGCGTCCGGCCGACATCCACCGGAAGCCCGGCCCGAAGACGGACGGGACACTTCTTTCTTTTATAATGGCTGCGACAACACTGGAGGGGGATGTCTTGCACATGCCTCCGACCCCCCCCTCGTCCTCATCGCCTGGTCCGGCCATAACAAATCTCAAGCGAGACGCCGTGGGGTGCACTGGGAGGGAGAGACGGTGCGAACAGGCCTCTCCCGCCTCCCCAGGTGGAGGCTTCCCAGCTGCACCCTCAGCGCTCCAGGCGGTGGCATCCTAACAACTCCAGTGCTGCACAGTTTCGGAACGACCTAGATAACGGTTCTTCCACTGTGGCCATGCTGCAACGTCTCGCCCGGCAGGGTGGAGCCCGTCCGCTCATGTGACCCCGCGATCGCCGGTAGCTGCCGAACTCTCAAAATGGCGGTCGACCTGGCAAGAGCGGGCCCAACATAAAGAAATGGCCCGGTCACTGGTTGACTCCACCACCGTAGTCCTCCACGACCTTGAAGATTCTAGAGGAGCCGCGGGAGTCTCCGACCCCCGATGGGGAATGACTGCCATGATCGCCCGTGGAGTGACGAAACTGTATCCGCGGGACGTCGGCGCTCCCATGCTGGCGCCAGCCTCACTTTGAATTACTACAATCCTGCAGACCTCACTTCCGGTGAAAGCACAGTGTGACCCGGTAGGAAAAATTATTGCACCCCCTCCCCTTTTTGACTGATAGTTCAAACCACCGATCCTTTCCTTTGCCCTTTTAACGGAACTTTGGACTGCCTCCCCCTCTTTTACATTTTCTAGAGAAAACAAAACATTAACCACTACATTAGCATAGCAGTTGACACCAGAACTGTTTTCAAATTGAAAACCAACAACATCTTCAACAGAATCCTTTTTGTTTCTGCTGTGACCCTGCTACAGCACAGGCATTGTCCCCAGCAGTAATTCTGCAATGCCGGTAAGAATAGCTGTGGTGCCTACTGGACTCACTCACCCCCGCGGCGCCCCACGCCGTTATTTGCTGGTCGGCAACTTGCTAGACATCACTTTCGTGCCATCTAGATTTCAGCGCGTTCTGCTGCCTTGGAACTATTCGCACAACAGACCGCTACTGACAAGAATATTTCATTATTGGTCCTGTCAATTTCAATAAATCTATTGGATAATTAAAAAGAAATTGCCACGGTCTCTTCGTTGTTTAAATGTTTTTACTGTTTTTGTTTTGTTGTATATATTTATATGTTATTAAAGTTTTATATTCCTACTACTTTGTTGGAGTGCTATATATTTTTAATGTGACACATAATTGTAAAAACTTTGATGTACAAAGAGTCATTCCTGGAATCTTCCGCTTCAGGCTCGGTCCTCTCCCCAATCACAATACAGGATGGTTTTCAGATAGTAGGAACGCGTGTGCTGTGACGGATCACATCGGGTGTGGGCCTTGATCTACTATAACTCCTTTGAAGAGGGGTGATTCTTTACAGCTGGGGCCATAAACTACATCTGCAGGGCTAGCTGATAGCCTAGGACCGGCCTGGACATTCGGACACAGAGGAAGAGGAGTGTCAGAGGGTGCGGTAGTGAATAGGGCGAAAGGGAGGTGTCGGGCGGGCACAGAGTGTGATTCTCAGGGAAGAGCAGCGCAGATGGGGGAAGGTTTATTGCCCATGCATAAGACAGAGAGCGGTGGTGACCAGTGCCTGGGGGAGATGCTTACGAGGGTGAGGAGCCATGCTACGAATCGACAGCGTGCAGAGAGTGGGTCTGGTCAAGACATCTAAAATGGCTGCCGTGCACGACAAAAGTGTGGCATTTCAAAAAAGGCAAGATGGCGCAGACAATGTTTTTCAACACTTCCTCATTTCCTTCGAATCGAACGTTAACAGACGTTGGGGCATATTACCAAAGTTAAGCGATATTTATCGCTAACGATGCTTACCAACCAATTTTTTACCACTAAGCATCGTCAGAAATTATCGAAGATAAACCTTACTATTATCAAGGTTTATCGCAAATGCGATAATAAACGGCCGCAATGCATGAATATCGCTAAAAACTCAGCGATATTCATGCATTACCGAGCTAATGCTCTTAGCCATGTTATCCACCTCCCATTGGATAACATGGCTAAGAACTGCTCAGGGCAGGTGTTACTTTTTGGAGATATTCGCGCTTAGCGCGAATATCTCCAAAAGTTGGTAATAGGAGATAGATATCTTGCATGTTGTAATGCAAGTTATTGTGGTATATGGAACTCATACCATAATCTCTCAGGAAAGCAGAAACTGATCCTTTTGGAACCGCCTAAAAAGGCCTAGGGGGTGAGGAGTACTCTACTTTGCCCCCTTTTCACGTTCCGAACTATTTTATTTTACTCTCTTCTGTAATTACACAAAATAGCAGCGATAAGATGCATCGGAGACACACAGTGAGAGAAAGGAGGCCGGAGATGAAGAAGACATGTCAAATACACATTGGAGATAATATAGTGGCAGAAGGGAAGTAAATATGAGTAAACTTACCATGTAACATAAAAATGTTGCACTCTATACTATAAGTCTCATTTTATACTACAATCACTTCGCTACAACCTCATAAATTAAAAATAAAAATAAATAATGTCTCAAACAATTTTTGATTTCTAAATATAAATTTATTCTTCAGAATTTTCTAAATTTGAAACAACTACTAACATGTCCTCATCAGTAATTTCCTCTTCAATCATCTCATCTGGAATCTCCTCATTAAAAGTCTGCAATGATGATTCTTGTAACTCTATGGTCTCCAAACACTCGATAAATTCGCCATCAAGAGATTGATCAAAAAAATCATTCAAGTCATCTCCTCCTTCTGACAATATTTCATTATTGGTGCTGTCAATTTCAATCAATGTAGTGGAATCATTCAAGTCATCTCCTCGTGACAATATTTCATTATTGGTGCTCTCAATTTCAATCAATGTAGTGGAATCATTCAAGTCATCTCCTCCTTGTGACAATATTTCATTATTGGTGCTGTCCATTTCAATCAATCTAATGGAATCATACAAGCCATCTCCTCCTTGTGACAATATTTCATTATTGGTGCTCTCAATTTCAATCAATGTAGTGGAATCATTCAAGTCATCTCCTTGTGACAATATTTCATTCTTGGTGCTGTCCATTTCAATCAATCTAATGGAATCATACAAGTCATGTCCTCCTTGTGACAATATTTCATTATTGGTGCTCTCAATTTCAATCAATGTAGTGGACAATTCAAAAGAAATTGCCACGGTCTCTTCATTGTGAGACATTTTATTTTGAAATTGCTTGCTGTAAATTGCAGAAAAAAATAATCACTTTCATTTATCGTTTTTAGTAATACATAATATAAAACTAACTTCATCAAGTATTTAGTATAACAGAAGGACAGCAAATAAATAACAGAAAACATTTTTCAAATTATCTTCAAGTGTACAACATAGTTCCCCTTACAAATTAACAACTCACCTTTTTAAAAGTAGCAGAAGTGTTAGTACTGTGTAAATCAAACACCAGAAATTCACCACCAAAAATTCCTCACAAATGTACCTCAGACAGTAGTATCACAAAATGGCTGTGGTTTCCTCTCATTTGACATATATACATAACCAATTAACTTTCATCACACACAAATACAAAACCAAAGTAACATTTTAATTGGTTCTAAATTTCAACACTTTCAAATGTGTTTTCCCCATGCAATTTTCCATAGGACATTTACATACGTCTACAGCCTGAATGGCTGAACGGAATTACACCAAACTTGGCAAAATGGTACATCAAACCTAAGAGGTCAGGAAGGATCTACTATGCCCCCTTATGGTCATTTCCCCCTTCGCTTTGGCCTCCTCTTGTCTCTCAATCCTACCGAGGGACAAGATGGCGGCCGCTACGGACTGTTTGGAATGTTGACAGACGCCGGAGAACCAATCAGCTTCGCAAAGCTCCGTAACGCGAAAAGTACGCGAAGCGGAGCGCTGTTACAGATATATATCTTTTTTTCAACGTTAATTTCTCAAAATCCACTGGAGCACATATATTGAGACCTAGCAAAGGCACATCGGGCTACCAGTCCCTAATATTTTGCCAAGTTTCGTGCAAATCCATTCAGCCGTTCGATTATTATTATTTTGGTTTTTTTTTGCCCCGCGGGGCCCTTTTAAAACCTCCACATCAAACCTAGGGGGTCAGCGAGGATCTACTAT
This sequence comes from Lissotriton helveticus, assembly GCF_964261635.1. NCBI lineage: Eukaryota > Metazoa > Chordata > Amphibia > Caudata > Salamandridae > Lissotriton > Lissotriton helveticus. The sequence goes on from NC_136067.1 coordinate 533,911,862, forward strand.
GCCCCCTTATAGTTATTTCCCCCTTTGTTTTGACCTCCTCTTGTCTCTCGATCCTACCGAGAGACAAGATGGCGGCCGCTACGGACTGTTTGGAATGTTGACAGACGCCGGAGAACCAATCAGCTTCGCTTCACAAAGCTCCGTTGCGCGAAAAGTCCGCGAACCAGAGCGCTAACCGGTCCGCTGTTACAGATATATATCTTTTTTTAAACGTTAATTTCTCAAAATCCACTGGAGCACATATATTGAGACCTACAAAAGGCACATCGGGCTACCAGTCCCTACAATTTTGCCAAGTTTCGTGCAAATCCATTCAGCCGTTCGGGCTAAAAGTGAGGCCAACCGCCCTATGGAAAACTCAATGTTAAAAACACGTTTTGGGACCCCCCTTTTTTCTCGGCCCCCACTGGACGAACCCCCCCCAAATTTTCAAGGGCTGCTCAGAAACAAAATGTGCCATTTTCCTGAAAATTTCAGCCGATTCCGTCCACAAACGCCAAAGTTATTAGACATAGAATTTTCAAAAAACCCATAGAGAAAAAATCCTAACTATATATACCTACTGGCGACCGCCAGTAGGTAATATATATATATATATATATATTCACTGAAAAAACCATAGGTTTCAGGCCTTATATAGTTAGGAATTAGCTTTTAAAAAACCTTTGAAATTCACTCAAAAAACTATACGTTTTAGGGGTGTTATAGTTAGCTGGACATTTCACTCATACAAAACCATTGAAATTGCTCCTATATAGTTAGTTGTACTTACTAACTATATTTCGCGCACCCGCAATCCACTGCTGATGATGTCACATATTAGATCATTCATGACATGGTCAGTGACATCACTGATGACATCTCAAATGACATCACTGATGACATCACTGATGACATCAACCAGTGAATGTGGTTTGCTTCGTTATTTAAATATGCATTATATATATAGCAATTTGCATTGAAGAATGAGTGGATATATATAAATAAATATTTGGATGGAGGATTTAGTAGCAGTGTAATTGACTGTTTACTTGACCAATTTATAATGCCTCACTAAATATAGTGGATAGTGACTAAACTGTGCGAATATCTGTATCACTTTGTCAGTTTTTATGTAAACTTATTCTACAGTTGGTTACTAGCTATGTGAAAGTCTATATTAGTTATTGATTAGTTAACTGAGTATTTGTATGAGAGTGTGAAAGTGTGTGTGGTTCGGTGGGGGGGGGTGTGACTGCCCAAAGATGTGTGAATAGTTGATTCAGTAGATATATGAAGTTACAAAAACTACATGTTCTAACAGTTTGGGTGAGTGAATCTCTTTATGGGTGTGGTGATGAGCAAATATATTTCTCAATGGTACATGTCCAACAAACTAGAAAAATAAAAGGCAGTGTATGTGTCAGTTGTATATAAGTAAGTATACATAAGACTCAATGATTGTGTAAGTGACTGTATGGATAACTGTATACTTGTAATAATGATTTTATAATTCACTAAGTATGACTTACTATCTAAATGAATAGATGAAGTGGTGTTTGTATAAGTGTTTTGCTAAGTAAATATGTAAGTATGATCCATTGTTTGCATAAGTGAGTAGGTTCACTTCATATGTGAATAGGATGTGTGCTGTTGTTTAATGTCGATATAGGTGTATAAGTATTTTTGATAGTGTTCTATTGTTCATTGACAGCAAGTATGAGTGAATCTACAGGTAAGTGATTAGATGTGTGTATACATCTATGAATCACTGAGTGGATTTTAGATACTTGTATTGCTGTGACAATGGATTCAAATATGATACTCTGTATTTTACTTTTTTTTTTTTTATAAAAAGTTTTTTATAACTTTTTCCTAAATACTAAACCAATAAATGTTACAGCACACTTATACATTTCAAAATCAAAATCATTACAATACTAATCCTGTTATTTGCAGGTAATTATAACTACATTTTTGATGCACAAAGGGTTAAAACGATAATAAAGACAACAGTTTACGTACTTTTCAAACCGTGTCAACAGCTATATAAGCCCTATCCGCAGACATCCCTTCCCGATTTATCAATCCGTTTTTCCATTTTGCCACTGGATGCCAAATCTTCTTTCCCAGAGATCTGCCTCTTTTTCCCTTTCTATCATATATCGCCTTTTCTAAGTTATAAGTTGATAATAACCGAGCAATCCACATCTGAAAGGTAGGTGGGACCCTGTCGAGCCATGATATTGCTATGCAAATACGAAAAACTGCAGCCATCATAAACATAAACTCCAAAGGAGCATCCTCAGTTCCTACCGAAACCCCTAACAGTAATACATCATCTGTAAGCTAAATTTTAAATCCCAGCGATACATCTGTACATTTCTCAATCTCTTCTTTAAGAGAATACAATTGTGGGCATTGCGAAAACATGTGAAAATGTCTGCACTCTCCGAATCACATCATGGACATGTTATTCCTGTGTTACCCCCCCATTGTGCAATTCTGGCCGGGGTATGATAAAGCGAATGCAGGGTCTTGTAGTGTTGTGACTGTAAGGAGGCAGAACATAGAACCGTTCGGCCCAGATCAAGGGACAGCTGCAAACCTTCTGACTGTAAGCCCACTTTATCCGCCCACTTCCTGGCATATTTCTCCCTGTCATTGGATTTATATGTACACAATTCTGCGTATAAATATCGAATTGTGCAATGAGAGCTGCCCTCTATATAGTCCATTATGCGACAAGTCCCAAATCCCAACGTTCCTCCCTGTTTCTTTGACAGATAGCTTCTAATCTGTAAATATTTGAAGAAACTATTATTTGTTACCTTAAATTTACTTTGGATCTCGCGGAACTGTAGGATTTCCCCTTGTTGGTTCATAAGGTTCCCTATCTTCTTGATCCCTTTATTGTCCCATTCCCTCATCACCAGATCTCTAAAGATATCTCCAGGTAGATATCTATTCGTGTAAATCCGTGTATAACTATTGTGTCTTCCTAAGCCCATTTTCTTTTGTATCACCTTCCAGATGCTATAAGCCGCTTTTAAAGTTTTGAACCTGGTATGTTTAAAGTAACTAAAATCAATTGTGTTCAGAAATCCGTTTTCAGCCCCACCTCCCAATAGTACAGTATAGACATTGGTGAATCCCTGTGTACCTTCCCCTAACTCTGTGCCGCCACCCCCAATTAGCCCCTGGAAATATTGCATAGCTGTGGCCCAGTAATAGAATCGAAAATCGGGTGCTCCCCAACCCCCCTTTTCTCTTGGTAGTGTTCGGTGTCGATATGCTCTCCTGGTTTTACCATGTGCCCAAATAAATTTATTTAGAATTGCTTCTATTTTGTTAAACCAAAGATGATCAAAGAGGAGTGGGATAGCTCTACATAAGTACAAGAATTTTGGAAAGGTAGTCATTTTGATCACATTTATACGACCCATCAACGTCAGATGTAGTTTGTGTATCCTTTCTGTATTTTCCTTTACTTTGTTTACTAATGGTCTCATATTTATCTCTACCAGATTGTCTAGGTCTGCAGTGACTTTTATTCCCAAGTATGTTGCTACATCGACAACTCTGCTGTCTTGATACGTCATGTAGCTATTCTTTACTATTTGAGTTTTCTCTCTATTAATTCGGTATCCTGAGATTGCTCCGAAGCCTGCTGCTTCCCTCTCTATCTCAGGGAGAGCATTATCTGGATTGTTTGTGATTATGGCCACATCATCCGCATAGGCGAAAACTTTATAGCTAATATCGTGCAGCCTGATTGGAGAGATCATACAGTTATTTTCTAGCCTGCGCAGAATAGGATCGATATACAGAGCAAAAAGCAGCGGAGATGCGGGGCATCCCTGCCTTGTGCCACGTTTAATCTGTACTGGGTCAGTATATCCTTTATTGATTCTTATTCTAGCATTAGGTTCCGTATACAGTGCCTGGATTGCCTTAATATATCCATTTCCCAGCCCAAACCAATTCATTACTTCCCATAAGTATTTCCAGGAGACCCTGTCGAAGGCCTTCTCAGCGTCCAGAAATACGGCCGCGACAGGGTCCCCTGCAACTCCCATGGCATCTAAAATAGTGATCATCTGCCTTGTATGCTGTGTGCTCCCCTTCCCTGGGATAAACCCGTGCTGTGATGTACTAACCAAGTGCTCTATAATCTTACTTAATCTTTGTGCAAGTGTTTTAGAATAAATTTTGGCATCTGCGTTCATTAGCGTTATAGGGCGGTAGGATCCAGGTTCTAGTGGGGGTTTGTTTTTCTTTAGTAACACAATAATATCAGCCCCTCCCCATGAAAGTGGAATTGATTTCCCTGTCTGTGCCTGAATAAGAGTTTCATGCATGTCCTTCCCTAATACATCCCAAAAGATTTTATAGAACTCTGCTGGAATTTTATCTGGGCCTGTAGCTTTTCCGGCAGGGAGGTTGTTCACCGCTCCCTGTATTTCTTGTGCTGTAAATCTGAGCTCTAGTTTCCCCTTCTCCTCATCTTGTAGCTCTACATGATCTATATCTTTCAAATATTCCGTGATCTCTTGTTCTGTATTATTTAGTGTCTGTTCGTAGAGTTTGGTGTAGAACTTCCTAAAAACCTCCTGTATATCTGCTGCCTTATTTACTACCACACCTGCCTTGTTCTTTATTTCCTTTATCTGCCCTGCAGCCAAGTTCTGCCTAGTCCGGATCGCAAGAAGGTGTCCAATTCGCTCATTATACTCATAGCTTTTCTCCCTTTTAGCTAAGTAGTTAGCTGCAGTTCTCCTAACTATACTTTCACTTGCATCTGCTTTATTCAGCTCTATATTTAGAAGTATATCTTCCAAAGGATCTTGCTTAGAAATGGCTAGTATTAGGCGCTCTTCCAAGTCCGTTAAATCCCTTAATTTTTTAGCCATTTCCTCTTTCTCATTTTTAGTCCTTTGTAGCGTATAGCGTAGGGTTTCCCCCCTAACGCCAGCCTTAAAGGCATCCCAGACCATGCCGGCCGAGGTTGAACCCCTGTTAATCTCCCAAAATTGACTAATCCAAATTCTCATTCTCTTAACATAATTTTCGTCTTTTAGGAGCCCTCTTTCAAAGGTCCGGACTTTCTTTCCCCCCCGGCAACCAACGGGAGAGTTAGAACAAGAGGATTATGGTCCGATAATATCCTCGGGAGCCTCTCCAATTGGCTATCGCCTATCAAAGAATTGGAAATCCAGAAATAGTCTAGTCTGGCCGCTGATCTATGTGGTGCCGAATAATATGTGCTCCCCGTCCCGTGTGGGTATTTTTGAGACCAAACATCAACTAATGCATTGTGATAAGCAAGATTACAAATCGCTTTACAAACTTTTCTTTTCCTCCCCCCATATATCCCACCGCCCGTCAAACCCAATCCCATTAAACGATTAACATTAAAATCCCCACAACAAATAATCGGTTCGGGCCACAAGGGTAATTCCTGATCTAGAAATTCAAAAACCTCCGGGTCATCATCAGTGGATCCATATACCGAGACAATAGTGCAACATCCTGCTTTTGATTCTCCCTCAATCATAACCCATCTCCCCCACTGATCCTCTTTTTTCCTTTTTATTATGAAGACCCCTTTTTTTGCTAATATGGCTATCCCCCTCGTCTTAGTTTCTTGTCTGGTGTAGGCTAGTACCTCAAAACCCATTTGATCTAACAGGTATTTGTTGTTTCCCTCTATGTGCATCTCTTGTAGGCATACTATGTCTAGTTTCAACATTCTTAACATAACAGACACCTTCTGTCTTTTCCCCCCATCATTTAATCCACAGATATTTATAGAGGCGATCCTTATCGCCATCTTATTTTGTTATACCTTTCTTGAGTGGATTTTTAGATACTTGTATTGCTGTGACAATGGATTCAAATATGATACTCTGTATTTTACAAAGAGTGATGAAAAATTTTAATATTGTATGAAAAGGTGTATGTGATTGTCACGTGGATGATGTCATCAGTGATGTCATTTGAGATGTCATCAGTGATGTCACTGAACATGTCATGAATGATCTAATATGTGACATCATCAGCAGTGGATTGCGGGTGCGCGAAATATAGTTAGTACAACTAACTATATAGGAGCAATTTCAATGGTTTTGTATGAGTGAAATGTCCAGCTAACTATAACACCCCTAAAACTTATAGTTTTTTGAGTGAATTTCAAAGGTTTTTTAAAAGCTAATTCCTAACTATATAAGGCCTGAAACCTATGTTTTTTTCAGTGAATTTCAAAGGTTTTTTAAATGCTAATTCCTAACTATATAAGGCCTGAAACCTATGTTTTTTTCAGTGAATTTGCAAGGTTTTTTAAATGCTAGTTCCTAACTATATAAGGCCTGAAACCTATGGTTTTTTCAGTGAATTTGAAAGGGGTTTTAAATGCTAATTCCTAACTATATAAGGCCTGAAACCTATGGTTTTTAAGTGAATTTGCAAGTTTTTTTTAAATGCTAATTCCTAACTATATAAGGCCTGAAACCTATGGTTTTTTCATTGAATTTCGAAGGTTTTTTAAATGACAATTTTTAAATGTATTAAGTGTTATTTTTTTTTTACTGATTTACTACATTTTTGCAGGCAGGTTTTCAGAGGGCACGCCCCCTTTTTACAACGTTCTGCAGAGCAACCCTTGGGGCGTTTGCAGAGGAGGAACTAATTCCCCTTGCATACTGGGGGCCCCTGGGGGGGCAACTAGCCCACCAGGAGCCTCCAGTATAAGCCAGGGAGCTGCATTACAGAGAGGTGTAATGAGACCACACCCTTTTTTACACCTCTCTGCAACGCAGCCCCCGGACGTGTTTGCAGAGGGGGAACTAATTCCCCTTGCATACTGCGTGTCCCTGGGGGCCAACTAGCCCACCTGGAACATGCAGTATGCGCCAGGGGGCTGCATTGCAGAGAGGTGTAATGAGGCCACACCCTTTTTTACACCTCTCTGCAGCACAACCCCTGGCGTGTTTGCAGAATAGGAACTAATTCCCCTTGCATACTGGGGGTCCCTGGGGGCCAAGTAGCCCACCAGGAGCCTCCAGTATGCGTCAAGGGGCTGCGTTGCTTTGCCCCGGGGACGGCGGTCCCTGGGGCGGTGTGGGGGGGATTGTGGACCCCCCACACTTCTTTATCACTATGCCGCCGCGATTTGGTCCCCCCGAGGGGTAATTTAAAAAAAAAACAGACCAGGTTTTTTTTTTTTTTAAATGTGGGCCTTTTTTGTCCTTGTGGCACCACCTGGGCAGGCCTAGGGGGTCAGGGTGTATCTTCCCTGCCCCCTTTTTGTGTTCTTCACATTTTTTTTTCTGCTTTCTTGTGCCTCGGTCTATCTAAACGCACACATATACACACATATGTATATATGCATATATATGCATTTATATATATGTATGTGTATATATATATATATATACATACATATATAAACATATATAATCTGCATATCTATATAAATACAAATATAAATGCATGCATACATATATATATATGCATACATATGCATGTTATTTACATGAAAGTTTGAAAAACACTATTAAAAGCAGAGCTAAAAAGCCACTTCATTACAAACAGAATGGCTTTAACTTAAACAAGGGCGAGATCTATTGCATTTTCAATGCTTGCTTACTTTGGTTCCATCAAGAAGGCCTTCAGATGTGTCACACATTTGCCATTAATTCTGAATGTTAGCACTCTAGTTGCTCATTATATCACTGTAGTAAAGCTACTGCTCACCAGGGAAGTCTGCTGCTGGTATTCAAAGTGCATGTTTCAGTCTGCATGTCAGAATTTTTTTCATGAAATAGAAGAGGATTTGAGAAGTCACTCAAAATGTGCCCTCATTTTTCTTTCTGAAGCACTAATCATCTTTTCTATGGTAAAATAAACCCCCTCATTTTCTTCCTTTTTTAAATTAAATGTTTTCAGACTTACCACTTCATTCCAATCAAGATGGCTTCTGTTGTGCCATACGTTTGTCATAAGTAAGACTGTTAGCGCTCTAGTTGTTCTTTAGAACACTCTGGGACATTCTGTCATTGGGCTATACTTGGGCTACATCTGGGTGCTATTTGGGCTACATTTGGGCTCTTTTGTCTCTAGTGGCCATCCTGGGAGACTGCATGTCAGAATTTTTTAATGAAATAGAAGAGGATTTGAGAAGTCACTCAAAATGTGCCCTAATTTTTCTTTCTGAAGCACTAATCATACTTTCTATGGCAAAATGAACCCCCTCATTTTGTTCCTTTTTAAATTAAATGTTTTCAGACTTACCACTTCATTCCAATCAAGATGGCTTCTGTTGTGCCATACTTTTGTCATAAGTAAGACTGTTAGCGCTCTAGTTGTTCTTTAGAACACTCTGGGACATTCTGTCATTGGGCTATACTTGGGCTACATCTGGGTGCTATTTGGGCTACATTTGGGCTCTTTTGTCTCTGGTGGCCATCTTGGGAGACTGCATGTCAGAATTTTTTGATGAAATAAAAGAGGATTTGAGAAGTCACTCAAAATGTGCCCTAATTTTTCTTTCTGCAGCACTAATCATACTTTCTATGGCAAAATATACCCCCTCATTTTGTTCCTTTAGAAATTCAATGTTTTAAGAGTTACCACTTCATTCCAATCAAGATGGCTTCTGGTGTGCCATACTTTTGTCATAAGTAAGACTGTTAGCGCTCTAGTTGTTCTTTAGAACACTCTGGGACATTCTGTCATTGGGCTATACTTGGGCTACATCTGGGTGCTATTTGGGCTACATTTGGGCTATTTTGTCTCTGGTGACCATCTTGGGAGACTGCATGTCAGAATTTTTTCATGAAATAGAAGAGGATTTGAGAAGTCACTCAAAATGTGCCCTAATTTTTCTTTCTGAAGCACTAATCATACTTTCTATGGCAAAATGAACCCCCTCATTTTGTTCCTTTTTAAATTAAATGTTTTCAGACTTACCACATCATTCCAATCAAGATGGCTTCTGGTGTGCCATACTTGTGTCATAAGTAAGACTGTTAACGCTCTAGTTGTTCTTTAGAACACTCTGGGACATTCTGTCATTGGGCTATACTTGGGCTACATATGGATGCTATTTGGGCTACATTTGGGCTCTTTTGTCTCTGGTGGCCATCTTGGGAGACTGCAAGTAGGACTGTTAGTGCTCTAGTTTTTCTTTAGAACACTCTTGGAAGCTGCAGTAGAACACAAAGGAATCAACTGACAGTCTCTATCCTTGTTGGATGTGCATGTTTTACTGAGAATGTCAGACTTCATTCTCACATGACTGAGAAAGATCATGTGAATTTACAGAAAATATGCTTTCAGTTTAGCTTATAGATCCCCTTCCAAACCACTGTGGGAAAAGCATGAGATAATAGTTATCTTTCAAACATGATTCATGATATCCCAGCAGAAGGCTTTTTCACATGATAAAATCACCTTAGAACACACCACAATTCCTAAAATGAGTATGGTACCATCAACAAATGATTTATAATGTAACTAAAGTCCTAAAACCTTCTATTAACTGCAATGCTTTTTAATGAGGTGCTATCATGTATATTGGTCCCAAGATGGCTGCCAACACTTCTTGGATGAAGTGCTGACAGCCAATCAGATCTCACGATGAGATGTGTGGTTAGGCTCCGCCCAGATATATATGTGTTTTTGAAGTTAATTTTCATAAAAACCACTTAAGCAATTTTCACCAAATATAGAAAAGGCACTTCTGCATACCAGTCCCTACAATTTTGCAAAGTTTGGTGTAATTCCATTCAGCGGTTCGGGCTATAGCCTTGTCTATTCGTCCTATTGAAATTAACATGGGGAAAACACGTTTTGGGACCCCCCTTTTTTCTCGGCCCCCGCATGACGAATCCCCCCGAAACTTTCAGGGCAGAAGCGAAGCGGAGCTGGGCTAAATTTTGGAAAATTACACGCACATTCCTCAACCGGCGCCAAAGTTATTCCCAATAGAATGTTGCGGATTTCCTATGGTAGCTAGGTCCTAACTATATATACCTACTGGCTTTCGCCAGTAGGTAATATATATATATATAGAGAGTAAATGGTGGGAATCGAAGTCACTTCAGAAATACATAGATGTAGGCAGAATTCTAAGAGGCTTGCGTTTATTGAATGCCCCAAGCTATGAAGACACCAAGCCGGAGCTTATGAAGGAGTGGGCAGAAAGTAACTTTGATTCGTCAAGAAGACTTGTACTGATTCTCATCAAATACGCGTACATAGACAGAGCCCAACTCTTAAAAGATATTGATGAGATCAACGATGAATTGGCACAACTGGAGCAAACAGAGGAAATGACAAATCTGAGAAAAGATATGTTGACAAGATTAAAAAAAGAAGAAGATAAATTAAAAGAAGAAAGCAGAGAGACTGCACGGACTATGAACTAGGTCAAATCTTTCCGTTCTCTAAAAAATACGATGGTTTCAGAACAGCTAAAAATAAAACTATGGCAAATGCACGCAGTACAAACAAAACTTCAAATGCAAAGAAAGTAACCTCACAGTCAGACCTGAGCTCAGGTGGTGGTAGCGAATCAGAAACGGAGATGAGAAGGCTTGAATCCACAGGTAATCTAAAGAAACCACTTCCGGGAGAGGAGCTCGTTTTTTTATGCGAACAAAGAAGACAAACGCTACGCCCAAGACCGCTGAAAGTGAATGAAGAACAACCATCAACTTCGGGCAGAGGCAGAGGCAGAGGCGGAAGGCAAACAAACAGCGGGCAAAATTTCTCCACCAAAAAAAAAGACAAGGAATTATTGGCAGAAAAAGTAAACATTTTGGATACAACAAGAAATAACATTATTAACCTCTCAAAAACCAGCCTTACACCCAAAGAAGAAAAGATTCTTAGCCTAGGTCTGACATACTCGCCAGGAAGGGACTTTGACTGTGCATCTACTAGATTAGATGATTATAAAACTGTGAGAAAGTTAAAGTTGAAAAAATTCCACATGCTCAATCAAAGGCAAAGAGCAGGCGATAATTCCACACAAGGAGCGATACAAAGTTATTCAAATTTGACGCAAACAGATGAACATTTAATGACTGAAATGGGAAGTCTTTGGAATAATACTGAACAGATACACCCACATGGCAAAATGGAGATGACCGATAGTGACAGTGAAACACAAGGAATAAAACAGGGGAAGCAAACACTGCAGGCAATACCATTTAAACAACCTTCCACTTTTAACCCTATCATGCCCCGAGATTCTATTGATGTATTTCATGAGACCGTAACAAACAAACTGAAAAAGCTAAATGAACAGTTAGGAAGGTCTAAAAGGAAATAAAATAACCAACAGTGTCAATTTCACAACCAAGGGGCCTATTAGGATGGCGGACGGACCTGCGTCTGTCCGCCACCCCCGAGGTGGAGGGACCGTCCGCAGGGGCAGCGGCGGTCCCTCCAGTGCAATTAGGATGTGATCGCCACCCTGGCGGTCACATCCTGTACCTTTCCCCTTGCGGCGGGTGCTGCTTGAAGCAGCACCCGCCGCAAGGTTAAAAAGGCATGTTTAACATTTACATGCACAAAGCGACAGGCACAGCGCGGTGCCTGTCACTTTGTGCATGTAAATGCTGGGGGGTACCATAGGTACCCCCCATGTGTACCCCCACCCCCGACATCCTGGGGGCCCACAACGGACCCCCAAACGCCAAAGACCACATGCTTTTCCACGGCGGAAAACCCGCTGTGGAAAGCATGTTTCCCCATGCATCCTAATATGACTGGCGGTGTCTGATAGACACCGCCACCATATTAGAGCTTTCCCGCCGCGGGACCGCGGTGGAAAAGCGTCGGAAGGTCTCCCCGTCCGCAGATGACCCCCCTGCCATCCTAATCTGGCGGGGGGTCGTTTCTCTCACCGCAGCGGTGAATCCGCATCCCCCGGGCCGGCGGTGGCTTCCGCCGGCACGGAGGATGCAGATTCACCGCAATCCTAATTGGGCTCCTAGTGACAAAATTAAAAAATGACAAGAACTTGGTTATTAGAAACAGCGACAAAGGGGGCAATGTGGTCATCTGACCTCAAGACCAGTGTCTAAAAGAAGCATTTGGACAACTTAAAGATAAAGAGTGTTACACAAGAAATACAATGACCAATCTGAAGATCATATATACAACATACTATAACAAATTGTCATCATGGAGAGCCAAAGGGCTCATTACGGTTGCAGAGTATAAATACTTAAAAAATTATAAACCGGTAACACCGACTATATACTTAATTTAAAAGGTGCATAAAAATACTGCAGCACCTCCTAGACGTCCGATAATATCGGTGAGGAACAGTCTTCTGGAATGTACGTCTGTATATGTAGACTTCTTTTTGCAAGAATTTGTAAAAAAACTACCATCCTACATACGTGATACGGCAGACTTCTTGAAACAAATCTATAAAATTGAATGGCGGGAGGATTTTATATTGATGACACTAGATGTTACGTCTTATATACCAGTATAGAACATGATGATGGCATCAAGGTGATGACACGTTTCTTATCTCATCTGTTTATAATGATCATGGTGCAATGTTAATTGAAATGCTTGATTTTTGTCTGACAAATAACCATTTTGTGTTCAATAACTTGCTTTTCCAGCAAACCATAGGAGTAGCCATGGGGGCCAGTTTTTCTCCCAGTTATGCCTGTTTGCACATGGGCTACTGGGAGGAACTGGTCCTCATGGATACTTTTAGTCACCAAATGACAAACCATGTGAGAAAATGGCTATGCTTTATAGATGATTCATTTGTTGTTTTGCGGGGTACACAACAGGAGGCTGCATCATTTGTAGAAGCTCTCAATAACAATCAGCTTAACCTCCATTTCACAGCAACAATTAGTGCCAAATCTGTACATTTTCTAGACACTGAGATTTATGTTCAACATTGTAAACTAGAAAGCAAACTGTATCGTAAGGCCACAGCTGGAAACACAACATTTCATGCGACCAGCACTCACCCAAGACACCTAATAGAAAGCATACCTTAAGAGGAGATGCTGCAGTTGCGTTGCATCTGTAGCAATGAAACAGATCTTAAAAAAGCTCAAACAGAACGCTCAAAGAGATCCCAAGAAAGAGGCTACAGTCAAAAAACTATGTCTAAGGCCATAGTTAAATCTATGATTCTTATCAGTGACCCTCTGCTTAAAATATCAAGGCCAGACACTTGCACAGAGAGTGTCCAGGATTCCAATATCAGCTTCAGAATTATAACAAGATACAGCAAACAGCACAATCAGATATACAAAATCGTACTAAAGAGTTGGCCTCTTGTATTAAATAATACGGTGATAGGACCCCTGTTGCCACAGAGGGTCTCTATCACGTACAGTAAATCACCCTCCATGAGAGACATACTGATAAATACTAGTCCAGAGGTGTTAGAGAAGACTAGTTGGCTCCAAACTAACAAGGGATTTTACAAATGCCGCACATGCAAGGCGTGTGCACATGGAGTAAATAGGAGTACATATGTAACCCCTTTTAGCAGTAAGGCCTATGCAATACAGAAACTTTTGACATGGAAGACAGAATAGGCTGTCTATGTCTTGGAGTGCCCATGTGGACTCCAATATGTAGGCAGCACTAAACTGCAAGTGCATAAACTTATCCTTCAACACTTAAGAGCCATCAGCAACCAGGATAATACTTATCCAGTTACTCGCCACTTTAGAGAGACACACAATTCCAATAACCCAGGGCCTAAATACTTTGTTATTGATAGTGTCCCACCTAGTAGGCAAGGAGGCAATGGAGAGATGTTGTTGCGAAGGCTCAAAACTAGATTCATACTACAGTTAGTCTCCAAAACACAAGGAGGTCTTAATGTGACTGAAGAATTACATACATGCTTAGGCTAACTGATCTTATTATGTAAAACCTAATTTAATCATGCTGTGTCACTGTATCTGTTTTAAATAGGTGAGAGAGGGAAAGATCATGGATGCACTGAAATGTTCATAGGGTCAGCAACAGTGGCCCCAAGAATAAATTAAACTATTCAAGGCAGCTAGATATGAAAGTCATAATTAGGACTAAGCAACAATTTTATTGATATTGAATATGATTGTTTATAAGTATATTTATTGATTCTATTTATATATGTATTTATTAGTCTACAGCTTATCTATACATTAACAGGATGATATGATCATGTACATATTTTAATACATAGTATATGTTTTTTACAGTGTATTTATATGTAAAGGTTTTATTCACTTATGGATTTTATCAAATATTCCTAAATGAATGTAATTCTTTAAGTATACTTATCTAGCATATTTGCACATTGTTAAAAATCTATGCCTATGCCTATTTCAGTAAGTACAATGATACCTACTCCATTAGAAGGGATTATCCTTTGATACCTCATCAAGCTGTACAGTCAGCGGAATACTACCCCAATGTAATGAATGTGGAGGGGGTGATTAGCTGGACAAAGTAAATTGCAGAACCAATATTTACTCTGAGTTGATAAATGAAACTTGAACTCTAAGGAGTCCGTTATATTTTAATTCACTTCACTATCATTTTTATATTCATATAATCACGCTTTCACTTATTTGTTGACATTCATGAATAAAAATACAATATAATGAGGATTAGGCTCTAATGTTTAAGCAACATAAACTGGGTTGTTTTCAAAGGGTTTTAAGCATTTAGCAGTATTACACTGGCATGTACCAAATGCGTTTTTTTAAAATTGTAAGTGAAATCTAGGCACTTTTTTTTTTACTGTTCTCAACAAAAAAACGAGTGTGGCGTAAAAGATATTTCTTCTAAGTCTTTTGTCATCCACGCAGAATGATTGTCTCCAAGCACGCATTTGTCACTTTAAATTCGAAAAGTACCGTCCTACCTGTGTCATGTTATCAAGGCTCATCAGGACCCGAAACTTTATGGCGGCACAAGCAATAAAATAAGAAGACTGGAATCTGGATCCGTGTTTCCAAGCGCGAACTTAAATACGCAGAGTGTATTGATTTCAGGGATGTTATAGTTAGTTGGACATTTCACTCGTACAAAACCACAGAAATTCCCCTGTTATAGTTAGTTCAGCTAACTATATCTTGCACCCCCGCAATGCACTGCAGATGATGTCACATATTACATCATTCATGACATGGTCAGTGACATCACTGATTGCATCACTGATGACATCTCAAATGACATCACTGATGACATATTCCACGTCAAAAAATCTGATGCAGCTCCTCACACTCTAACATTACTTTGATACACCCACTGTAAAATACCATTTTTGAAACCATCAACACACCAATATCAGTTACTACATATGCACTCACTGATTTCTAGGTCTACATACACATCCACTCATTCACCTATACAATCACTCATACACGAAGTCACTCATCAATACAACACTATCATATGCACTCATACACCTATGCAGACACTCACACACCGCCACTCATCCATGGACTTATTCAGACACCTAGTCAGTCATGCAAAGAATCAATCACACCCCATTTCCACACCTATACAGTTATACTAACACCACCTCACTTATTCAAACACATACTAACACATACTTACTCTCTTATACAATCACTGATACAAGTACACACTCATCCATACACCACTCTCACAATCACTGACTCTGACATATAGTCCTTCATATACTCCAAGTCTCACATACACTGCCTTTTACATACATAGTTACTTGGACATGTACCACTGAGACATCCAATCTCTACCCAGCACACCCAGACACACACTCACCCGCCCATACAGCTATTTCCACATGCACTCTTGAACCCATACACCCAGTGAATCAACCACTCACACATCTATGCGCAGAGTCACATTCCTCCCACTCACCCACACACAAATTCAGTCTCCCATACAAATACTCAGACAACCATTCAATAACCCATAGAGACACTCATGTAGCTACTGACAACACATGCAGCAGCTTACACAACTACAGACATACTGATACACACATTCAGACAGTTTTGTCAGTAACCCATGCATTCAGTAACCTTATACAGTCAGTCACGCACATACTAAATCCTCCATCCAGACACTTATACACCCACTCATTCTTCAATACACCTTGGGATTTATATAAAACATATTTAAACTTTAGAGAGACACATAGTCACTGGATGATGTCATCAGTGATGTCATTTTAGATGTCATCAGTGATGTCATGAGTGATGTCAGTGACCATGTCATGAATGATGTAATATGTGTCGTCATCTGCAGTGCAGAAATGTTAGGTCGTATCTTAAACATGTCTGATACCAGCGGTATTGTGCATGTATTTAAGATGATTTTTTGGGACTATTAGCACCATTTGAAGCAGTCCTGGGCATGTTTCCTAACTTCTTGCATTCTGTGTTCGGCGACCTGCCTCTCATCTTGGGACTCGTAGCAGGGATACTATGTTTAGTTCTTCTGCTTCGTTATGGCAAGTCCAGTCACCAGCGATACACAAATTACCATGGAGAATGCTCTACTGGCAATACAGTATCGTGAAAGAATAACACAGATCCTTGGCTTGGCTCGTTTGAGAGATCTGAATACCACAGGGTACCTGTCATTCAGACCAATCTGGCAAGATTGCATCTTACCTGTTCTACGATGCCTGCTTTGTGGAGAGGAATGCGTGTTGGATATCTGTCTTTTTTTTTTTTTTTTAATGGCAACGAATGTTGACGCTTTACTGGGTCCGGTAATGGCTCATGTATTGTGTTGCCCCCAAGGGCTACCAATCCTGATGACGGCATTCGTTGAGATCTCACCGGCAATTCCAGCTGAAGTTGTGATACGCGGATCAACAGGCACACAGGTACCATCTACTATGAACATTGCTAATGCGACTGACACTGACGCCGATGCTTCTCATCTGTGTACGATTGATCTACTTAATGAAGAGGTTCAACTTTCATCTACTGTGGTAGATGATTTCTTTGCCAGCCTAGACGACTTAATGTTTTCTCCTGACACCGAGAATAACTTTTGAAGTTAGCACACGGCGTTCTTTCAACTCTGAAATTCGACCTTCACTTTTTTACAACCAAAAGCTTCTAAGTTTGGAACTCTATTTTTCTATGATTTGATTTGACTTTTTTCCAAAACAAAGTGAACTTTGGCACAAAGCAATCTGCTTAAAGTAGAACTATTCTTAGAGAACAAGAATTATTTGAATACTTCCTAGAAACAATATTGACCTAATCGACAAACCAAAACAACTTGTATATTCTGCTATGAGATGGTCTCGATTTTTTTTCTGTAACTAAGAGCCATTTCATAAATGTAATTTCATGATTCATTCAGTTAGCATTTACATATCATATTATAAGCTTACAATGAAATCATTGCTTTTAACAGCGGGGACGCGAGTTATAATTTGCTGAACTAACTATAAAGGGGGGATTTCTATGGTTTAGTACGAGTGAAATGTCCAACTAACTATAACGTCCCTGAAACCTATGGTCTTTTAAGTGAATTTCTAAGGTTTATCAAATGCTAATTTCTAACTATAACGTGCCTGAAATCTACTCTGAATATCTATCTATCTATCTATCTATCTATCTATCTATCTATCTATCTATCTATCTATCTATCTATCTATCTATCTATCTATCTATGTATCTCTCTCTCTCTCTCTCTCTCTCTCTCTCTCTCTCTCTCTCTCTCTCTCTCTATATATATATATATATATATATATATATATATTAGCTTCTGGCGGTCACCAGTAGGTAGTTATAGTTAGGACCTAGTTTCCATAGGAAATCCACATCCACAACATTCTATTTGGAATAACTTTCTCCAAGAAAATGGCCTGCTCGGTTCTGCTCCTTCCCTGAAAGTTTGGGGGTGATTCGTCAAGTGGGGGCCGAGAAAAAAGGGGGTCCCAAAACGTGTTTTCCCCATGCAACTTTCCATAGGGACCTTTAGCCAGGGCTACAGCCCGAACGGCTGAACGGAATTACACAAAATTTGGCAGAGAGGTAGAGTTCTGTTCGCAGATTGTGCTTTTTGTTAAATGGTGTAAATCCGTTCAGTAGTTTCTGAGAAAATTGCAAGTAAAATCAAAGTGATATCTAGAGACAGAGTTCAGTGCGCGTACGGAAATCTGTTCAATTACGAGCGCGAGCTGCTTGCTGATTGGCTGTGAACTGTCTGTCAACACTCGAAACCAGGAAGTGTTGGCAGCCATCTTGTGCCTCGCTAGAACCGAGTCACAGGAAAACAGTAAAACAAAGTTGGGAAATAAGGAAAGGGGGTAGGCTAGAAACATTCTGACCCTCTAGGCTTGCTTAGGGGGTCGTACATGGATGTTTCGGCTCTATTTTTTTTAAAGGAAAATCGAGGCGTACGCATATGGAAATACATACAATCATGAGCAAGAGCTGCATGCTGATTGGCTGTCAATACTCCAAACCAGGAAGTGTTGGCAGCCATCTTGTTTGTCGGGAGAGCAGAGTCACAAGAAAACAGTAAAAGAAAGTTGAGAAATAAGGAAAGGGGGCACGGTAGAAACATTCTGACCATATAGTCTTGGTCAGGGGTGGTACATGGATCTTTAGGCTCAATTTTAATTTTTTTTAAAATATGAAATGGCGGGGTCCTCGTGCAGTACTTGTACGTGGTGGAAAAGGTGGAAAAATAACTAGTAGTCCGTTTTATTCATTAGGTTCCGGGGGGGGGGCAAATAACGGGGGCAATTGTTTTGCATAATGGGGGCTTGTAAGGTGCCCCGAGCACTGGGGAACGGCAATCCTCTGGTTTTATTTTTTAGTATGCGGGGGGGGTTACGGTCCTACTCCCCGCAGTCTCGGTGAGCAGCACCCCTCAGGTCTTTTAAAAAAAAAATATGTTTTGAGCTCTCTCTCTCTCTCCCCTTACACGTCGCGGGGAACACCACCTTTCTGGGGCAGTGATTTGTAAATTGATCTTCCAGTTCCAGGTACCTGCATTGTCTGGAGTTTTTTATTAATGTTCAGAGGGTGGGAGGCCAATAAAACTGCGATAATTTTAACACCTGTCCTTGATATTATGCACCTAAGTTTACTGGTCAAAAAAAGAGCAATGGGCCATATTATCAACAAAAGGCGATACATTATCGTCGCTTTTATCGGCAGGAAACTGCAGATAAAGCGGCGATAATGGGCTTGATAATATGCCCTTGTGAATAACCATAGCAGCCCAGGTTAACACCAGAACCTGGGCTGCTATGGGAAGTTACAAGGGCCTATTATTAAGCACATTATCACCGCTTTAGCTGCAGTTTCCGGTCGATAAAAGCTGCGATAATGTATCGCCTTTTGTTGATAATATGCTCCTTCATTTCTATGATAGTATGTAAAGCTTTCCTTTTTATTGTGTAGCAGTTGTACTCTCTATGCATGCACAGCGTCGTTTCGAAGCCCACGTTTTCTTTTTCTTCAAGTTCAGCAAGCAAACCTTTCTTTATTTCAGGTAGTAAATCTGTCGCTTTCTTTTCCCGGTTGGTGTGTGTCATCCGCTGCTGTACTTTTGTACAGTATTAATAATCATATTTTTTATATATTTATTTGAAAGGTAATGTAGAGGCGCCAAACGTTGATTACGTACTCCGTCACTGTCATTTTAGTAGTTTTTCACCGTTGTTTTTATTATATCTGTTAGTTAGAACTCAGTAGTTTTCAATCCTAGTCTTGAATATCTTACTATAGTATTTCAACATTATTTTTATTGTGGACCGTCATACCCCTCCCCCACAAAATAAAAGAAGTATGTAGTTTTTTTAATTAACTTTTATTAAACAATAAATATAAACAAAACTCAATTATAACTATATTAGAACTAGAAAAATAACTTTAACAAACAATGTTATAAACAAATTGTGAAATGGATTCAAAAAGGTGTCCGATTGGTAATCTGCAAAAGAAAAAAGAAAATTAGAGTTTAAATTTTGTAGATGTGAGTAAATTAGCTGAAGCATTACGGGGCATATTATCAAGAACGATGATAAAATTATCGCCGTTTTAGCGGTAGGAAACTGCAGCTAAAGCGGCGATAATGAGCTTGATAATATGCTCTTGTGAATTTCCATAGCAGCCCAGGTTCTGGTGTTAACCTGGGCTACTATGGGAATTCACAAGGGCATATTATCAAGCCAATTAACGCGGCTTTAGCGGCAGTTTCCTTCCGCTGAAATGGCGATAATTTTATCGCCGTTCTTGATAATATGCCCCTACAAGTTTTGGTAACTCCACAGTTTTACGTGTGCAGTGTGACGTATACATTCCAGTTATCTTATAGTGCCACGTTCAAGTGGTGACTATATGGGAGTGCCTATTGCCTTACTGACGCCGTTATGCCAAATTATTTCGAATGCATTGCTATGACGGCTTTGTAGATCTAGGCCTCTATGCTTACCGTTGTATAAACCTTGCGGCTAAACATTTCAGGCAGTTGGTGTCACAACTTGCTTTCAACAATTCTTATACACGTCCAAGCAGACAGCAGTGTCTAAGTTTAAGAGAGAAAGAGAAATGATGTCACAGAGAGTGAGAGAGAGAAAAAAGAGAAAACAACATTAAAACTGTGTCGCAGGGGCGTGGCCAGGCGCCAACGAATATGGCCGCCTAGAGTGCGAGCTCCGCTGAACCCACCTCTGTCCCCCTATAAATCCGGCTCATATCCGACCCAAGACGGGTAAACCCCAGCGCCCCTGCAACCGGAGCTGAAGCGCTGCAGAATGGCGCCTTTGCCGGGTCCCGAAGTTACAGCTCCCGGGCCTCCGCGCCGGTCCTGGTGGCGTCGGACTGGAGCCCGGGGCTGGGGAGCTGATACTGCTGTGGGCCCCGGCTTGCAGCCTAGTCGCGGGTGCGCAGGGTGCCGCGACTCTCCCGGACTGGTTACTGCAGAGTCCCGCGAGGAAGGGGGGAGCGGTGCAATGTATGCTTGCCGCCCGCATCGTGGTTACCGAACGGCGGTGTCTTGCCCCCCCCGTGGCTCCCAATCATCGTGGGCCTGGCCTGGGGCCTGAAAGACTGGTGATTGCAGACGCTTCAAGACAATAGGCGCGCTGGAGCAGCAACGAAGCCGCCTCACAGGGAGCACTACCCTTGGTGCGGTCAGCGCAGGGCCAGCCTAGCAGACGCCCAAAACCAACAGGACTGCGACGGTATCCAGTCAAAATATATAGTTTTTAATATCGATTAGCATTAATATCGATTAAAAAATATAGAATGGACACAATATCGACTGGACAGAATATAGACTACAAAAATATCGAATAGGATAGCATTATATCGGATCAAAAAATATAGAATGGACATAATATCAAATGGACAGAATATAGACTACAAAAATATAGAATGGACAAAATATAGACTACAAAAATATCGAAATTGAGGTAAGTAAGTTAATATCAATTTTTAAAGTGTTTTTTATGTTAGTATATGTTTGAAAAGTGTATATTTATTTTATTATTTATATTAATTAATTACTTTTATGGTATTTAATTTTTGAGTAATATAATTCTGTAGCGGGTTGTGGGCTTATAGGGGAATAAGGTGGGAAGTAATTTAATTATAATTAATTAAATATTTAAATGTATTTATTGGTATGTATTTTGAATTAATTGTTAATTAATTATTAATTGGTAATTAATTACAATATAATTGGTAATTAATTTTAATTAATAGAATAATTGATAAATATGTTAATTTTAGTAATTTATTTTCTGTAGCGGGTTGTGGGATTATAGGGGAATAGGGTGGGAAGTAATTTAATTACAATTAATTAAATATGTTAATGTATTTATTTATATTTATTTCGAATTATTTGTTAAATAATTAATAATTGGTAATTCATTAAAATATAATTGGTAATTAATTTTAATTAATAGATTAATTGATAAATATGTTAATTTTAGTAATTTATTTTCTGTATCGGGTTGTGGGTTTATAGGGGAATAGGGTGAGAAGTTATTTAATTATAAATAATTAAATATGTTAATTTATTTATTTGTATTTATTTTGAATTAATAGTTAATTAATTATTAATTGGTAATTAATTAACGTATAATGGATAATTAATTTTAATTAATTTATTAATTGATAGTTATGTTCATTATATTAATTTATTTTCTGTAGTGGGTTGTGGGTTTATAGGGGAAGAGGGTGGGGAGTAATTTAATTGTTAGTAATTCGATTTTTAAATTCTTTTCTTCATCTAATTTTTAATTCTTTTTTAATTGGTAATTAATGTATTGTTAATTGGTAAATATGTTTTTTAGTAGGTAATTAATTTTAATAATTAATTTTTCTTTGTATTTTTATTGATTAATTAATATATTATATAAAAGTGTTAATTATTTTAATTAATTTGTAATTGGTATTAATATTTATTTTATTTTTATTTATATATGCAGTATTTACTTTCCCTACTGTTGCACTCACTGGAGTAGGAATAGTAATTTTTACCCTCCTGCTATCCAACGCTTTCCCTACTGTTGCACTCACTGGAGTGGGAATAGTAATTTTTACCCCTACGCTATCCAACACTTTCCCTACTGTTGCACTCTCTTGAGTGGGAATAGTAATTTTTAAACCTACGCTATCCAACGCTTTCCCTACTGTTACACTCTCTGGAGTGGGAATGGTAATTTTTACCCCTACGCTATCCAACGCTTTCCCTACTGTTGCACTCTCTGGAGTAGGAATAGTAATTTTTACCCCAACGCTATCTAACACTTTCCCTACTGTTGCACTCTCTGGAGTGGGAATAGTAATTTTTACCCGTTATGCCGACTTATTTCTAATGCATTGCTATGACGGCTTTGTAGATCTAGGCCTCTATGCTTACCATTGTATAAACCTTGCGGCTAAACATTTCAGGCAGTTGGTGTCACAACTTGCTTTCAACAATTCTTATACACGTCCAAGCAGACAGCAGTGTCTAAGTTTAAGAGAGAAAGAGAAATGATGTCACAGAGAGTGAGAGAGAGAAAAAAAGAGAAAACAACATTAAAACTGTGTCGCAGGGGCGTGGCCAGGCGCCAACGAATATGGCCGCCTAGAGTGCGAGCTCCGCTGAACCCACCTCTGTCCCCCTATAAATCCGGCTCATATCCGACCCAAGACGGGTAAACCCCAGCGCCCCTGCAACCGAAGCTGAAGCGCTGCAGAATGGCGCCTTTGCCGGGTCCCGAAGTTACAGCTCCCGGGCCTCCGCGTCGGTCCTGGTGGCGTCGGACTGGAGCCCGGGGCTGGGGAGCTGATACTGCTGTGGGCCCCGGCTTGCAGCCTAGTCGCGGGTGCGTAGGGTGCCGCGACTCTCCCGGACTGGTAACTGCAGAGTCCCGCGAGGAAGGGGGGAGCGGTGCAGTGTATGCTTGCCGCCCGCATCGTGGTTACCGAACGGCGGTGTCTTGCCCCCCCCGTGGCTCCCAATCATCGTGGGCCTGGCCTGGGGCCTGAAAGACTGGTGACTGCAGACGCTTCAAGACAATAGGCGCGCTGGAGCAGCAACGGAGCCGCCTCACAGGGAGCACTACCCTTGGTGCGGTCAGCGCAGGGCCAGCCTAGCAGATGCCCAAAACCAACAGGACTGGGACGGTATCCAGTCAAAATATATAGTTTTTAATATCGATTAGCATTAATATCGATTAAAAAATATAGAATGGACACAATATCGACTGGACAGAATATAGACTACAAAAATATCGAATAGGATAGCATTATATCGGATCAAAAAATATAGAATGGACATAATATCAAATGGACAGAATATAGACTACAAAAATATATAATGGACAAAATATAGACTACAAAAATATCGAAATTGAGGTAAGTAAGTTAATATCAATTTTTAAAGTGTTTTTTATGTTAGTATATGTTTGAAAAGTGTATATTTATTTTATTATTTATATTAATTAATTACTTTTATGGTATTTAATTTTTGAGTAATATAAATCTGTAGCGGGTTGTGGGCTTATAGGGGAATAAGGTGGGAAGTAATTTAATTATAATTAATTAAATATTTAAATTTATTTATTGGTATATATTTTGAATTAATTGTTAATTATTATTAATTGGTAATTAATTACAATATAATTGGTAATTAATTTTAATTAATAGAATAATTGATAAATATGTTAATTTTAGTAATTTATTTTCTGTAGTGGGTTGTGGGTTTATAGGGGAATAGGGTGGGAAGTAATTTAATTATAATTAATTAAATATGTTAATGTATTTATTTATATTTATTTCGAATTAATTGTTAAATAATTAATAATTGGTAATTCATTAACATATAATTGGTAATTAATTTTAATTAATAGATTAATTGATAAATATGTTAATTTTAGTAATTTATTTTCTGTAGCGGGTTGTGGGTTTATAGGGGAATAGGGTGAGAAGTTATTTAATTATAAATAATTAAATATGTTAATTTATTTATTTGTATTTATTTTTAATTAATTGGTAATTAATTATTAATTGGTAATTAATTAACGTGTAATGGATAATTAATTTTAATTAATTTAATAATTGATAATTATGTTCATTATATTAATTTATTTTCTGTAGTGGGTTGTGGGTTTATAGGGGAAGAGGGTGGGGAGTAATTTAATTGTTAGTAATTCGATTTTTAAATTCTTTTCTTCATCTAATTTTTAATTCTTTTTTAATTGGTAATTAATGTATTGTTAATTGGTAAATATGTTTTTTAGTAGGTAATTAATTTTAATAATTAATTTTTCTTTGTATTTTTATTGATTAATTAATATATTATATAAAAGTGTTAATTATTTTTAATTAATTTGTAATTGGTATTAATATTTATTTTATTTTTATTAATATATGCAGTATTTACTTTCCCTACTGTTGCGCTCACTGGAGTAGGAATAGTAATTTTTACCCTCCTGCTATCCAACGCTTTCCCTACTGTTGCACTCATTGGAGTGGGAATAGTAATTTTTACCCCTACGCTATCCAACACTTTCCCTACTGTTGCACTCTCTTGAGTGGGAATAGTAATTTTTAAACCTACGCTATCCAACGCTTTCCCTACTGTTACACTCTCTGGAGTGGGAATGGTAATTTTTACCCCTACGCTATCCAACGCTTTCCCTACTGTTGCACTCTCTGGAGTAGGAATAGTCATTTTTACCCCAACGCTATCTAACACTTTCCCTACTGTTGCACTCTCTGGAGTGGGAATAGTAATTTTTACCCCTACGCTATCCAATGCTTTCCCTACTGTTGCACTCTCTGGAGTGGGAATAATAATTTTTACCCCTACGCTATCCAGCGCTTTCCCTACTGTTGCACTCTCTGGAGTTGGAATAGTAATTTTTATCCCTACGCTATCTAACGCTTTCCCTACTGTTGCACTCTCTGGAGTGGGAATAGTAATTTTTACCTCTACGCTATCCAATGCTTTCCCTACTGTTGCACTCTCTGGAGTGGGAATAGTCATTTTTACCCCTACACTATCCAACGCTTTCCCTACTGTTGCACTCTCTGGAGTGGGAATAGTAATTTTTACCCCTACGCTATCCAACGCTTTCCCTACTGTTGCACTCTCTGGAGAGGGAATAGTAATTTTTACCCCTACGCTATCCAGCGCTTTCCCTACAGTTGGACTGCCTGGAGTTGGAATAGTAATTTTTACCCCTACGCTATCCAACTCTTTCCCTACTGTTGCACTCCCTGGAGTGGGAATAGTAATTTTTACCCCTACGCTATCCAACGCTTTCACTACTGTTGCACTCACTGGAGTGGTAATAGAAAATGTTACCCTTTGCGCTATCCTACGGTAAAAATATTGTAAATTTTTTAATAATATTACGATTATATATATATATTTGTATTAACAAGTCAATTTGTATGTTTTTTTTACTTACATTAATTATTTATTAATTTTAAGGTTATTTAAGTATTTTAAGTATGTTTAAGTTCATTATATTTATTATTTCATTAATTTTTAATTAATTTAAAGCATTTTAAAAAATTCGATATTTTGACTAACTATATTTTTTACATCGATATTTTTGATTCGATATTTTTGTACTTACCTGTTTGGAGATAGGAGGTCGATATTTTGGTATTCTATATTTTTACTTCGATATTTTGGTAGGTCGATATTTTGGCATTCTATATTATGTCAGTGATCCGACTGCGACTCCCTGGGTCCCCGGACAAACGATTCCTCACAACCCACGACAGAAGAGGCAGGAGCGATCCAGCGACGACAATACCCTGGGGGCGCCTCCCTGGCAAAGGGGTTGAAGCCAAGACATAAAAACCGGGGTTTAGCCCAAATAGGAGGCATCATATCGGGCGAGCCCAGGACTTTCCTGGACACAAGTGGTGGCGCGATCTCAGTCCTTGAAGTAGGAGGGCGCCCCTTGTGGAAGGGGCTGCCCGCTAAGCCTGCACCAGCACTCTGCAGACCCGGCTGGTAACCCTGAGGTACGGAGAGGGGGAGGGTCACTCTACTGTTTCGCCACGGCCCCTGAACACTGGTGCAAAGCCAGGGGTGGCCCGAGAGACTTGAAAGGCGGCTGGGACTGACCCGAGGAGTGGCGGACGGTGCTCACTGGGCGCAGCAGCGAACAAGAGAAAATAGGAGACCTGAGACTCCGGGGACAAAACGCGGTACGGTTCCGGAATGTCAAGTGTTCCAGCTGGGGCCTACCACTCCGCCACTATGAGGCCGAAAGGGAACACAACCACTCAAACCAACAAGCAGGACAAAGACGCTTTGCCGCTGGTACAGAGCCAGGCGGGCAATGCTTCTGAAGAATAGGCCTCCCAAAAGGAGCCCTCCCTGACCTCGATAATGGCGGCGATCCAGACACTGGGAACCAACCTGGAGACTAAAATGGACAAAATCTCCATAGAAGTGAACCTCCTCCGTTCGGATCTTGGCAAAACAACAGAAAGATCTAAGAACAACGAATTGGATATCAAGGTACTTCAATCCTCATCGAAAATGCTGAAAAAACGAGTAGGCGTACTGGTACACCAGCACTGGCAAATGGTTCTACGACTCAAGGATCAGGAAGGGAGGGCCCATCGAAGCAACATCCGGGTAGTGGGTGTCCCGGAGGGAATGGAGGGGCCCAGCGTCGAGCTATTTCTGGAAGAACTCATCCTTGCCCACCTAAAGCCAAAGCGCCTTTCAAAACTTTTTACAGTTGAACGTGTCCATCGCGCGCCGGTCCCTAAACCCAAACCAGAGGCGCCGCCCAGGACAATAATCGCAAAAATCCTCAACTATAGGGACCGGGATGCCATCCTTCAGGCGGCAAGGCAAGAAGGCGACCTGCACTACGAGGGGGCCACAATACGATTTTTCCCTGATTTCCCACTGCAGGGCCAGCGGGAGAGGCGCTCTTTCGCTGGAGTGAAGGCAGCACTTCGTGAACGGGGATTCAAATATATGATGTTTTTCCCGGCTAAACTGAAGATCATCGTGGGAGGTAAATCCTTATTTGTCATGTCACCGTCGGAGGTCCACAATTGGTTGGACAGCGACTCGCCAAATGGACAGGTGCAACGGGAAAGGGGAACATGGAGAGATGCCCAGCCCGTCTCCCCAAGAACAACAGATGAGAGGTCGGAAGTAGACGCCCAGAGCCAGCGTTCCTGGCGGTCCCGATCGGCCAGCCCCAAGTGGTGAACTAACCGGGACTCGGAAGGCCGTTCAGGGAAGTGAACGTGAAAGATGGACCCTGCTGAGCTGTAATGTATAATTTGTCTGTTGAGCGACTATTACCACACACTGCTGCTGGCTGACATAGCACTCTCTGCCTTTTATTCTAATGTATGCTAGACAGTGTCTTGGGTACAGCAGCTCTGAGCAATTGGGGGCAGGTGGGGGTGGCGGCTGGAGTTGGGGCTGGCGCACTTTTCCCCTACAGGACTTCTTGCGGGAGGGGGCGTTCTCCTCATTCCCGAGTTGGGGTTGGGCAAAAGGCGCTGTGCTGATTGGGGTTGTGGGTAGTTTGAAACCTACGGAGCAGGGAAGCAGGGTGGGGAGAGGTTTGGCGGTTTTGGGGTTCGTTGTCTGGGATGAGTGTGGAAGGAGGGGGGGTGATGGGATGGGAGGTTTGGGGGGGCAGGGATGGGAAGTTTGGAATGATCACACCAGAATCACGTTGATACATGTGTGCAGGATTTCGGGAGTCACGGGGCGGGTGTTTCAATAGGAAGTGCACACTGTTATGAGGTTTGATAAAAGTCTTAAGTTGGTGAGCTGGAACGTCAACGGACAGGGGGACAAGCTTAAAAGAACCATTGTGTTGCAATTTCTTAAAAGACACCTCCCAGACGTATTATTATTGCAGGAGACTCATCTACTGGGGAACGCATGCCACGCACTAAATAGATGGGGATACTCCTCGGCGGTGCACGCCGGTTTCACCTCCGGGTCCCGAGCGATGGGTATACTGCTACGTCATACATTTCCCTTGGTTATTGAACATGTGGACACAGACCCCTTAGGACGCTACGTGGCCATCACAGGTCGAGGGGAGGGACGCAGGATAAACTTAGTCACGACCTATATCCCACCTGGTCTCCAAACCCAATCATACTTGGGCAGGCTGCTCCTTTCTCTTCCTGAGGGGCTCCTTCTGATGGGGGGCGACTTTAATGCAGTGGTCTCGGGAACCCTGGATAGACCCCTCCCCTGGAGTATGCCTACGGGACACAAGTGGTTGTCTGACTTCCTTGAGCCCTTTGGTCTTACCGACCTGTGGCGTTTTTGCCACCTGACGGACACGCAATACACTTTCTTCTCCGGACCACACCGCTCATTTTCCCACATAGAGTACATACTGGCACCTTTGCAACCCGACATTACGATCCATGCAATCACCCATTTAGCAAGAGGGATATCTGATCACTCACTACTGCTTCTCCACCTCTCTATCGGGAATACACAAGAGGGCTGTATAGCGCCCATTTCCGCCTGGCACCTCCATAGCGAAGAGGTGAGGAAAAAGCTCACTCTTTCGATTGAAAGATATTTCAAAGACAATGAGGGCACGGTTGACTCATCGGAGGTACTATGGGAGGCCTTTAAGACTGTGCTGAGAGGGGAGGCCCTCTCTACAATTGCTGGTCACTGCAGGGAGCGAGAGGAGTAAATAGTCACTATGGAGAGAGATCTCCTCGCGCTGGAAACAGAGGCTCAAATAGGAGAAGACCCTGATGCAGCTCAAGGCGGCATCAGGCATCTCTGGCCACTGATGCGGCTAGGACAACGGCTAGGTATAGGGATAGTAGAATCTACGACCAGGGAGACAAGGCAGGGAAGCTTATAGTCTGGCTTGATAAAAAGCAATAGCCTCAGAGAGTGGTGACAGAACTCAAAGATAACTCGGGGGTCGTCGTCACTGAACCCCGTGACATAGTTAGGGAATTTGTGTCATATTACCAAAGGGTCTATAGTACGGGCTCTGACAGGCCGGAGGAGGACTCAGCTGCCCTGTTGACCGACATCCGGATGCCCTCCCTCTCTGAGGCCGAGCGAGACACTCTGGAAGCGCCACTTACAGCAGACGAGATGAGTCGGGCGATAAGAGTGCTCCGTACGGGTAAGGCACTCGGACCTAACGGTCTGCCGATTGAGCTGTATAAGCTCTCGCCGGACGGCATTAGCCCACACTTGAAACGTATGTTAGATGAATGTAAGGAGAAGGGCATTTTACCGCGAGATCAGCGGATTGCCACAATAGTGGCCATCCCGAAAGAAGGGAAACCAAAAGACTCCTGCGCCTCTTACAGGCCTATATCACTGTTAAACACTGAGCCCAAAATTCTTGCCAAAGCTCTTGCAAATAGGCTGAAACCCATTCTGCCAGTTCTGGTCCACCCGGACCAATCCAGTTTCATGCCCCACCGCAACACCGCACTCAACCTCCGCCGGCTTCACGGGGTGTTGGGACGTTGTCACACCATCCAGGAGGATGCAGTGGTAGTGTCACTGGACACCGCAATGGCATTCGACACGCTTGAATGGCCCTACATGATGGTGGTACTTCGGAAATCGGGTTTTGGACCTACCTTCATTGGGTGGATACGCCTCCTTTACTCTGAACCCCTAGCCCAGGTCTCAGTTAACAATAAAGCCTCCGAGGTGTTTGCGCTCGGGAGGGGAACACGGCAGGGGTGCCCCCTTCCGCCTTTACACTTTGCCTTGTCTCTGGAACCTCTGGCTGCCTGGGTTAGGCAAGATCTCTCCCTAAAGGGGATACGATGGGCTGACAGGTGGGAAGATAGGATTTTGCTTTACGCGGACGATATCCTCCTGTTTTTAATGAGTCCCCGTAAGTCCCTTATAGTGGCAATGGACATCTTCGCCAGCTTCGGGAGAAACTCCGGATACACTATCAATTGGAGCAAGCTCGTGCTCTACGTTTTGCAGGGTAACCCTCCGCAGCCCCCCGAAATTGCCTAATTACAGTGGCCACTGAGGGGTTCAAATACCTTGGGATCTTCATCTCTAAGGAGAAGGCGACCAGGTATGAGAGAAATCTAGTGCCGCCCCTTCAGCGCTTCAGGAGGGACACAGCTTCCTGGCGAAAGCTCCCGCTGTCCCTGCTTGGAAGAGCGGCGCTCTTCAAAATGATGGCATTGCCGAGGTTTCTATATGCCCTGCAGAACTATCCGGACTTGGTCCTGAATTCTTATTTCGCGTCCATTGAAACCACACAGAGAGAATTGCTATGGTCTGGGA
Organism: Lissotriton helveticus; assembly: GCF_964261635.1. Taxonomy (NCBI): domain Eukaryota; kingdom Metazoa; phylum Chordata; class Amphibia; order Caudata; family Salamandridae; genus Lissotriton; species Lissotriton helveticus. Next base: position 533,942,615 of record NC_136067.1, read on the forward strand.
CACCCCGTATCTCCCTCCAAAACTGACCTTAGGTTGGTTCGATAGCGGCATTGTGCTCTCTGACATCCGAAAATACTATTGGGCCGCACATCTATCGGCCATTAATCAGGGCACATACTGCGACGGGAACGACCTCGGACACGGAATGGACCGGTCGCTCCTGCCTGGGGGTAACTTTGAGGCTGCGCTCTATTCTAAGCTCGGTAGGTACCCACTCACTGGGCCCACACAACACTCGGTACAGTTATGGCATATTGTACAGCGTAGGCTGGGCTGGGTGGATACACTCACGATGGCCACCCCACTGTGGGTCTCTGAGAGGCTGGGAACCCTGGGCCGATCTAAAGGATTCCGTAATTGGGACCTCAACGGTATTTCACGAATCAAAGACTTGTGGGGCCCTGATGGAGTAGTGTCCTTTGCCTCTCTTCAAAGCACTTACGAATTGGCACAGACAGAGCACTTCCGATACCTGCAGGTCAGGCACTCCCTCCAGGCGAATATCCCCTCAGGAACCCAGCCTCCGGACTCCTCCCCCCTGGAGGATAGACTTTTAGATGGCCACCTCCCTGAACACGCCATATCACTCACGTACAAACAAATTGTCAATAACTCCCCAGACCTCCTAATTCCACTCAAGGGGAAATGGAAAACTGACGGTCTAGAAATAGACGACGAAGAGTGGAGGGCCGCGCTCGCTTCCCCTAAAGAAGTAGCCATATCGGCTAGGCTCTGACCGATTCAGTTAAAAATTCTCCACCAAGCATATTTCCCTGAGACCAGGCTGCAACGGATGGGCCGTAGTTAGAAGGGGCTTTGTAGAAAGGGATGTGGTGAGAGAGGGATCTTCTTTCATACCCTGTGGGCTCTGACAGGCCGGAGGAGGACTCAGTTGCCCTGTTTACCGACATCCGGATGCCCTCCCTCTCTGAGGCCGAGCGAGACACTCTGGAAGCGCCACTTACAGCAGACGAGATGAGTCGGGCGATAAGAGTGCTCCGTACGGGTAAGGCACTCGGACCTAACGGTCTGCCGATTGAGCTGTATAAGCTCTCGCCGGACGGCATTAGCCCACACTTGAAACGTATGTTAGATGAATGTAAGGAGAAGGGCATTTTACCGCGAGATCAGCGGATTGCACAATAGTGGCCATCCCGAAAGAAGGGAAACCAAAAGACTCCTGCGCCTCTTACAGGCCTATATCACTGTTAAACACTGAGCCCAAAATTCTTGCCAAAGCTCTTGCAAATAGGCTGAAACCCATTCTGCCAGTTCTGGTCCACCCGGACCAATCCAGTTTCATGCCCCACCGCAACACCGCACTCAACCTCCGCCGGCTTCACGGGGTGTTGGGACGTTGTCACACCATCCAGGAGGATGCAGTGGTAGTGTCACTGGACACCGCAATGGCATTCGACACGCTTGAATGGCCCTACATGATGGTGGTACTTCGGAAATTGGGTTTTGGACCTACCTTCATTGGGTGGATACGCCTCCTTTACTCTGAACCCCTGGCCCAGGTCTCAGTTAACAATAAAGCCTCCGAGGTGTTTGCGCTCGGGAGGGGAACACGGCAGGGGTGCCCCCTTCCGCCTTTACACTTTGCCTTGTCTCTGGAACCTCTGGCTGCCTGGGTTAGGCAAGATCTCTCCCTAAAGGGGATACGATGGGCTGACAGGTGGGAAGATAGGATTTTGCTTTACGCGGACGATATCCTCCTGTTTTTAACGAGACCCCGTAAGTCCCTTATAGTTACAATGGACATCTTCGCCAGCTTCGGGAGAAACTCCGGATACACTATCAATTGGAGCAAGCTCGTGCTCTACGTTTTGCAGGGTAACCCTCCGCAGCCCCCCGAAATTGCCTAATTACAGTGGCCACTGAGGGGTTCAAATACCTTGGGATCTTCATCTCTAAGGAGAAGGCGACCAGGTATGAGAGAAATCTAGTGCCGCCCCTTCAGCGCTTCAGGACGGACACAGCTTCCTGGCGAAAGCTCCCGCTGTCCCTGCTTGGAAGAGCGGCGCTCTTCAAAATGATGGCATTGCCGAGGTTTCTATATGCCCTGCAGAACTATCCGGACTTGGTCCTGAATTCTTATTTTGCGTCCATTGAAACCACACAGAGAGAATTGCTATGGTCTGGGACACCCCGTATCTCCCTCCAAAACTGACCTTAGGTTGGTTCGATAGCGGCATTGTGCTCCCTGACATCCGAAAATACTATTGGGCCGCACATCTATCGGCCATTAATCAGGGCACATACTGCGACGAGAACGACCTCGGACACGGAATGGACCGGTCGCTCCTGCCTGGGGGTAACTTTGAGGCTGCGCTCTATTCTAAGCCCGGTAGGTACCCACTCACTGGGCCCACACAACACTCGGTACAGTTATGGCATATTGTACAGCGTAGGCTGGGCTGGGTGGATACACTCACGATGGCCACCCCACTGTGGGTCTCTGAGAGGCTGGGAACCCTGGGCCGATCTAAAGGATTCCGTAATTGGGACCTCAACGGTATTTCACGAATCAAAGACTTGTGGGGCCCTGATGGAGTAGTGTCCTTTGCCTCTCTCCAAAGCACTTACGAATTGGCACAGACAGAGCACTTCCGATACCTGCAGGTCAGGCACTCCCTCCAGGCGAATATCCCCTCAGGAACCCAGCCTCCGGACTCCTCCCCCCTGAAGGATAGACTTTTAGATGGCCACCTCCCTGAACACGCCATATCACTCACGTACAAACAAATTGTCAATAACTCCCCAGACCTCCTAATTCCACTCAAGGGGAAATGGGAAGCTGACGGTCTAGAAATAGACGACGAAGAGTGGAGGGCCGCGCTCGCTTCCCCTAAAGAAGTAGCCATATCGGCTAGGCTCTGACCGATTCAGTTAAAAATTCTCCACCGAGCATATTTCCCTGAGACCAGGCTGCAACGGATGTGCCGTAGTGAGAAGGGGCTTTGTAGAAAGGGATGTGGTGAGAGAGGGATCTTCTTTCATACCCTGTGGGAATGCCCTGTGCTGCAGAATTACTAGAACCGGGTGGTTCGTTGCATGCAGAAAGTGTGGGGTGTGGAGCAGCGGCCGGAAGCGAAGAGGTGCCTGCTAAATATTTGGGAACCCACTGATCTGCCGCCTCGTGGGAGGCTGTGGGCTACACTAGGCTGTGCCATTGCCAAAAGAAACATAGGTAGACAGTGGGGGGCAAATAGACCTCCAACACTAGGCACATGGAAGACTGACATGGACTGGTGCTGCTCCAGGAGAAAACGGTTTATGTGGCACGTGGCTGCCCACGAAAATGGATTGAAGTTTGGTCCAACTGGAATGAGTACAGAGGCCACATATGTGACCCTCCCCGGACTGTCTCGGTTGACGAACTTCTCGCACTGTGAATTAATATGTGATGTATTGTTTTCATTATGTCTGAACGATTGTTGTTTCTTCTGCCCTGTGTCTCCAGCCATGCACATTTGAATATACTGTATTATTAATGTGATAACCATCAAACCTTTATATCAGTTAAGAAAAAGAATTTTTAAAAAAACTGTGTCGCAGAGTCTGGAGTTGAGATTTTTTCTTGAAAAGTCAGACGTAGATTTACTTGCTCCTTGCATCCCTTTACCCATGTAAAAAGTGACTCAAAAGTGGCGTAATAAGGTTGTGGATCTGTTTGTCAGACTGTTGTAACCTATCTGTTGTCACTGCTCGGAGGTAATTATAGATTTTACAGAGAAGCTGCTGTACACTACGCACTCTGGGCCATAATATCAAGCCTGGGCGACAAAATTATCGCCACTTTATCGAATGGAAAGTGTCGCTAAAGTGGCGATAATGGGTTTGATAATATGCTCTATGGAATTCCAATCGATGTCCTTCACATCTAACATGAATGATTTTAGTTTCGAATTGCCTGAGTTGGTATTCCTTATTGCCTCCTCTTCTAGATTTTGGGATGGCATTAATGACGTAATAGGAAAGGCAATTTATGTCATTTGCATGAGCTCGCTTAAAATGTCGTGCCACATGATATGCTGGATCACTGTGGAGAATGGCCCTTATATGCTGCAATATCCTGACATGCACCTGCAGCTTTGTACCACCAATGTCGTTAAAGCCAAAGGTGCATGTCAGGACATACATGGCATATTCAGTTTTACAATTAAAGTTAACTTGAATAGGGATGGGTGTTTCACAAAAAGGGGTAGAATAGTGAGTCATATTGCGGCCAAACTTACATGCCCTACAGGTCACACACTTTCTAAATCCCTTTGTAGATTGTAACCATGAGGCTGCCTTCCTAGTTTCTGGTGAAGCTTTGTCTAGAGTAGTACCAATGGTTTTCCCCCGTCTGAATGTAATCACAGGGGCTTCTGCCAACTTGTTTCGAAAAACATTGTATGTGAGTACTATTGGCCAATGTTTGCTGATGATCTACGGTCTAGGGGCTGATCAGTCTAGGGCTAATTATATTTTTAGATGTTATAGGAGATTCAATTTCTTCCTCATTATTTTGGTTGTCAAAGAGGCTTGTTCTAGATCGTGTGTTAGCCTTCCTTATGGCATCTCCAATCATTTTATCAGTATACCCTCTGGCTTGCAATCTACTCACTATCTGACATTTATTGAAATCCACCTCATTGCTTCATATACGTTTCAGTCTGAGGATTTCTCCATACGGTATGATAGCAATGAAGTGTTTAGGGTGTGAACTCGTCGCGTGTAATGTAATGTTACCAGAAGTTGGTTTTCTGTATAACGCACTTTCAATTTTTCCATCATTGATGTAAAGCCTTACATCTAAAAAATCCATCTGATTTTTATGGATGTGGGAAGTCAATTTAAGAATTAAGGAATTGTTATTAATGTCCTCTATGAAGCCATATGCTTCATTCTCACTTCCTCTCCATAATATAAAAACATTGTCAAAGTTCCTTAGGTATGTTACAACATGGGATTCAAAGAGTGCCTGTTGGTTGGCTTGAGGACCATCTCCTCCCAACAGCCAACATGCAAGCATGCATAGCTGGGGGAGAAGCAGGCCCCCATCGTCACACCCCTCACTTGTTTAAAAATATTCTTGTCAAAAAGAAAAAAAATATTGTTCAGGAATTAAGAAGCTCAAGAATCACCTTGTTATGCTCATAGAATTCACTTGGCCTGTTGTCCAAAAAATGCTTTACAGCTCTCACTCCTTGTGTATGATCTATGCTCGTATATAGAGATTCCATATCGAGAGAAATTAAATATAGATCATCTGTCCATGTTAAATTCTCAACTTTCTTGAGAAGATCTCCTGTATCTTTTACATAACTTGGCAAATCCTTTACCAAGTTTTGCAAAAATAAGTCTATGTATTGGCCAACATTCCCTCCTAAGCTATTGATTGACAAAATTATTGGCCTGCCGGGGACTGGATTTTTTAAAATGTATTCTAGGGATTAAAAATAATACAGGTAATACCGGGAATTCATTGTACATATACTTGTATTCCTCATTAGAGATAAGGCCTTGTCTTTTCCATTGTGCCAGATGTTTTTGGAGTGCTATTTTAGCTTTTCATATTCTCTAGCATTGGGTTTTATATTGCAGCTTCCCTCATTGAGCTGCCTTTGTGCTTCCAAGATATAATCTTTCTTTGGCCACAATACCAAATTGCCCCCTTTGTCAGATTTTTTGATAACATCATGATTTTCACCGAGCTTTTTCACCAAATCATTATATGCATGTTTTTTTTAAAAAACCTTCCTCTGCTTTCTGTTCTTATTCACAGTGTGATTTAATTTTTTCAAATCATTGGTGATCATATCGTGAAATATATCGATAGCGTCCTTTGGCATGATGGGCACAAAACACGATTTACACTTAAAGGGACTGATTCCAGCTCCTTTCTGTAAATGATTTATTTTTCTTAGTCTTTCCTGCGTGACCATATCAATGCCCACTTGTGAAGTTTGCAAATCGTTTTCATCATTGAGTTTGTGCAACATAAGCAAATTAGGAATATCAGAGGCTGCCAACATAGGATCCATTCCTTCTTCTTGCCCCACGTTTGTATAAATTTTTTCTTTACAAGTTTTAAGAGCAAAGAATTTCTTTAGCTTCAGTTTTCTAATATAGCAATATACATACATACGTGTGCGTGCATAGTTAAAATCATCTCCTGGACAGAAATTAAGACCCAGGGCTAACAATTGTTCTTCTGCCTTTGTGAGTACCACTGAAGATAGGTTGAAAACACTATTATCTTTTAACGCTGTTTTTTCTGTTGCCAGTGCATTTTCTTTTTCGTATTTTTGTTTATGCCTTTTACGTTGGTCACATCTTCTTTTGTTCCTGCGACATTTACTGGCCTCTTTTGTCTGTGCCGAAGTGTCTGTAGTCTCTCCTTGACTAAAAAATCAAGTTTCTGTCCCACACTTAATTTTGTTTTCCTCGTACAGGTTTGATCTAGTTCTGTATTTGAATCACTAGTCAGTGATACTGGATCCACACTTGAGCAATCTTCATCACTTTCTATATGCACGCTGGCCCCTGCCACATTGCTTTTAATTTTTCACTGTATTGTTGTCTTTTTATTGAGTCAAACTTGCGTGAAAAAGTAAAAATCTGTCCATTTTCGTAGTCCACCAGATTACGGGCAAACTTATTGGCTTTCCTGAATTCAATTTTTTCTTCATGTTTTTTAAGCCTCTCTTGCATTGCCTCTTTTAATTTCCCAAATTGTTCAGATGTTTCAAGTTTCTCTGATTCGCTGTTGATTTCATCAATTTCTTTCAATATCTCTAGGCGATCGATATTGGCATATTTGATCAAAATGTTGACTAAATTCATGGAGGCAGCCAAATTGCGCTCCCCCCATTCGCGTAACATATTTGGGTTAGGCTTATCAAAACTTCGTGCTAAAAGGATTCGCAACCTCTTTGGCAATCTTCCAACTTCAGCATACTTGGAGAGCGACCTATGTTCCCACCATTTTGTTATTTCCAGCTTCCGCTTCTTTTCAAGGTTTCTCAAAAGAGTTTTGGCATCCAAATCTTTGTCATTTACTGTATAGGGATTATGTGCAGGATATCGTGAGGTGCTTGGCAGAATGCAAAACATCTCCTCTGCCGCCATTTCCCTTGCTCTTATCTCCACTGCAGACATAGTGGGTTGTTTTGAATGTGAAACTGTTTCTATTCGCAAAGCTCAATTGCTTTTAGCCCGCGTGCCTGATTCTCTTCTCCTATAAATTCTCGCATTAACTCACTCACCCGTGTCCGACGCTCTCCCTCAAGTCCTCCGACCTGGTTGATCGCGTCCTCAAGCCGGTATCCGTTCGTCTTAGGTGATACGTAGGGGGCAGCTATCAATAATCCACCACGGATCCTTCTGCACTTCCGGTTGTGGGGCGGCCACCAGCTTACGAGAAGGGGGTCTGGAAACGGAGGTAACCATCCTCCGTAACAATATCCATGATAGTCTGCTCCCACAACTTCCGATTCCCACACAGCAGCGGCGGCAGCGAAGAAGGAGGCACAGACCCCACAGGACGTCAAGCAAGATGTTTGTTTTTATTCAACCTAACACAACGCGTTTCGAGCCACAAGCCCTTGTTCACGTGTAGTCTGGGTATACACCATTATTGCTTTTATTTCTAAAGTGGTTATATATATATATATATATATTCACTGAAAAAACCAAAGGTTTCACAGATGTTATAGTTAGCTGGACATTTCACTCATACAAAACCATTGAAATTCCCACGTTATAGTTAGTTCAGCTAACTATAACTCGCGCACCCGCAATGCACTGCTGATGACGTCACATATTATATCACTCATGACATGGTCAGTGACATCACTCAAGACATCACTGATGACATCTCAAATGACATCAATGATGACATCATCCCGTGAATCCGTGTCTTTCTGAAAAATAAATATTTTTTATATATGTATATTTAAAGGTCGATGGAAGAATAAATGGGTAAATAAGTATCTAAATAGATGGGTTCTTTTGTAAAATTGATTGTATAACTGACTTATTAAGTGTATCTTAGTGAATACATGTATTAGCGAGTATGTAAATATCTGTATCAGTGTCTCACTTTGTGTATAGTGGCTGCATGGGTTGGTAAGTAGCTACATGAGTGTCTATATTGTTTGGTGGGGGTATTTCTTAGCACACAGGTGTATAAATGACTGACTCACTGTATGTGTTTTGAAGACTGCATATGTGCAGGACTGTATGGGTGGATGAGTGTGTGTATGGGTGTGTTAGTGAGTGAATGACTGTCTCAATAGTATCTTTATGAGTAACTCCACATGTTTTAAACTAGTATATGTGAGTATTGATGTATATAAGTGAGTATATGTGAGAGTGAGAGATTGGAAGAGTTCCTGTATATATAAGTATGTGTTTCCATAAGTGATTGTTTAAGAGAGTAAGTATGTGTACGTTAATGTAGAACTAAGTGTAGTGTTGTGTGTATAGCTGTATATGCAAGTAAATGGATGTTTGATAGTTTATTTGCATGTGTGAGTATGTGTGTGAGTAACTCTATTGGATGAGTATCAGTGTGTAACAGGATGTATAGGTGTATGAGTACATATGATGAGTGAGTACATGTATGAGCGACTATATAGAACTGTTGGTGAATGAGTGGATGTGTATGTAGATGTTGGAATTACTGACTAAGTTGTTGTAACTGGTATTGGTATCTCCATTTTTTTGAAAATTTTAGTTTCTAATTTTGAATGTGTGTATCAAAGGTATTAGTAGGGTGAGAGAAGGTCTGCCACTCTTTCACAAGGATGATGTCATTTGAGATGTCATCAGTGATGTCATGAGTGATGTCACTGACCATGTCATGAGTGATGAAATATGTGAAGACATCAGCAGTGCATTGCGGGCGCGCAAGTTATAGTTAGCTGAACTAACTATAACAGGGGAATTTCAATGGTTTTGTATGAGTGAAATGTCCAGCTAACTATAACATGTGTGAAACCTATGGTTTTTTCAGTGAATTTCTAAGGTTTTTAAATGCTAATTACTAACTAAAACGTGACTGAAACCTATGGTTTTTTTCAGGGAATTTCAAAGGTTTTGTAAATGATAATTTTTAAATGTATTAATTGTTATATTTTTTTTATACTGATTTACTACATTGTTTTAAAGTATTTATTTTTAGATATTTTTTTAAATGACATTACATATTTTTAATATAAATTGAAAAAAAGTTTTACAATATATTGAAATTGTAATATATATATTTTTTTAATTTATATACATGTTATATAGCAGGCAGTGATATCCTATGGAAGGAAATTCAAGTTACTGGTAAGTACGATTAAAATTACTTTTCAGGATCAGTACCGGGCTGAAAGATGCAGCACTGAGGTCTCTCCTGATAACAGGTGAGTAAATCGGACTTCGTAGTTCGGCTGATTAATTCCCCAACTTAAAACGCCCCGCCCCATTCCTTCACTATTGAGCAAAATATTCCTCTAAAATCAGCCGAACTACGAATTCCGATTCACTCACCTGTTATCACGAGAGACGTCAGTGCTTCACCACTGTGCGAACGCGGCCCGTAGCGCATTCTAAGTAGGAGGATTAATTCCCATTGCATACTGGGTGTCCCTGGGGGTCAACTAGCCCATCCAGGAACCTCCAGTATGCGCCAGGGGGCTGCGCTGCAGAGAGGTTTAAAAAGAGGTGTGGCCTCATTACACCTCTCTGGAGGTTGCTGGTGGGCTACTTGATACCCAGGGACCCCCAGTATTCAAGGGGAATTACTTTCCCCTCTGCAAGCGCGCCAGGAGGGCGCGTTTGCAGATTAGTGCAGGGAGGGGGCGTGGCCTCCTCCCATATGCTGTTTTTTTGTATTTTTTTTGTTTTTAAGAAGGGGGGCTGTGTAGCCTCCCTTCTTTTTCTTTTTTTTGGGGCCCTGGGGAATCCCCCAGGACCTGACCCCCAAAAATTATTATTATTTTTTTTAACAGGAAGGGGGCCACGTGGCCCCCCTCCCGTGGTTAACCCAGGCCCCGGGGACCCCTTTCCCCCGGGGCAAGCCACTTAAGGCCCCGGGGACCCCATCCCCTGGGGCCAGCCTGCATCCTGCATTCTGCTTGGGGAGCAGCTAACATGCTGCTCCCCATGCAGAAACGCAATCAGCTTTGGTTTTTGAAAGAGAGAGCAGGTTTCCACATAGACGTCTGGCTCCCTTGCTGCTACCTTCCGCATCTATAGATCCATTGTCAGCTGCTATCAGCGCAGGATACAAGTATCTGCATTCTATGCGCCCTGTTATCCATTTAAAGATAGTTATAGTCACTACTCATAGAGACATTATACATATGGAGCATGCCAGCTCTATTTGCCTTAGATCAATAACGCAGTGGTGCATTTACACGGGCCTGACCAAAGCTTGTCACGTCTTTGGTTCATCCGACCTGGATCACGTCTTTTGCTCTGCGGACCAGAACTATTTCTAACGTGACCCTCAGTACCATTCCATCTCTGGATACCCTTTCATGACAGATTCATTCACTTGGTGACAAGACTTCTATAAATCCTTAGTTCCAACATCAGTGGGATTCTATGAGGTTTCACTTTTAATATACATGGCTTCCTGATGAGGGCACACAGCCGAAACTCGCGTAGGATACAGATTTCCATGAGCCATGCCAAAAATGACTGTCCTCTGTATTAATGACATGACCATATTGTTTTCATGTTCTTGATGTAATTTGAATATTTGAACATATGTCTTCATATATCCATGTTAGACATAGTATACATCTTATCTACTGTTAGATTATCTAAAAAGAAAATAGCAATGGGATTGTTTGAATCAATTATAAATATCAGAGGATTGAATTGTTTTATCTAATTGTTTTGTATCTATCTTCATTAATTTATATGTAAAAAAAAGAAAACTATTTTTGATATTATTGCATTGGATTTGCATGTACATGTTGTTCATAATAGATATTTAGGTCCACTAACATTTTTGTCGTTCCTAAATGGTGATATTTACACACTATGACCTCACATGTTACACCACTCATGACATGTCTATGACTTAATTGATAATATTACAATGAAATCATTGATGACTCCACTGTGCATTATTGTTTCAAAACAAGAATGTATGTGTGTATATATAAATATATATAAATATATGTGTGTATGTATGTATATATATATAAATCTGTGTGTACCGATATACTTTAAAATCATATACAGATATTATTTCTTATTGATCTAAAGCATCCTTTAGCCTCAGTTGAGCTTATTCTAGTAGGCCCAGAAGCCATTTTGCTCATTTATGCAAACCTCGTGTTCAGTGTTGGCAACTAGAAGCATAACTGTAGGAGAATAATGGACTTAGTGTTGTATTCGTGAATGAAATCTTCTCTTCTTGCATCTCCTCCAGGAGAAGATTGTGCCACCTACTCATTAGCTAAGTGTTTGCTGAAAGTAATAGGTTTCTGTCACATGATTAAGTTCCATATACTTGTACTTGGATAAACTATACATAAACTATACTAAATTCCATGGGCCTTATTTATGAGGTCATGCGTCACTTTTATGAGGGTCAAGAAAGGTTTTTGTTCTAGGGCGGGGGCCCACTGCCTTGCGTTGACGCTAAAACTCAAAAGGAGTGAATGGTCAGTGGAAAACTGAGGTGCAAGAGTGCGAGGGGAGAAAAACCTGTAACCCCTCAGTGCAGTGTCAACATAGATTGGCACTGTATCGGTACAAGCTCAAAAGGCCCATGCACACTCATAAGTAAGTAAAAAGAAATTCAAGCATGCAACAAATGTAGTTAGGGAGACAAAAGCATGGAAAATATATATGCAGTATTGTAGTTTAAAATAATAACGAATTTGTCCTCGGTGTGAGGTTTCTTTAATGTCCAGACACAAGAAGAGCCAGCTGACACGTGTTTCGTCGTGTGTGGCACAGTCTGCCTACGACTCTTCAGGGCTGTACAAGATTGGAAGAGATCCGAAGGTTGCTTTGTCGGTGATACTTCCAACCCGACAGGGCTCAGGACCATGTAAAAGTAATTGTTTCAGGAGAAATTCCTAAATCCCATACGGGTAAGTCACGATATAATAGGGAAACTTTTGAGCGGTAGGAGTGCTTCTGATCATGGAAAAAGAAACCGCCGTGAAATATCTATTAGGCGAATATTAACTGAAGACCCATCTGTATTGGATGTGGTATGGTTAAAGGCCTCACATGAGTAGACACGACTGCAGGACGCACCCGCCAGTCAATGCGTCACTTTTATGCCGCCGTTGCATCACTTTTTGTGACGCACCAGCGGCGTAAAAAACGTGCCTTGTTGCACTATATTTACAAAGTGACGCATCCAGGTAGATGTGCCACTTTGTAAACCCCGTTTGTGCAAAGAAGGGGTTTGGCCCAAAAGAGTAAAGGAGGGCAGGTAGGGCCTATTAACAAAAGAACTAAATAAGTACCTTATCCTCCAATTTTTTAGAAAAATATGACTAATGTGAGGAAATAAACGAAAATGAATACGTTTATCCTGGCCATCGATTTTGGCCGGTTAATTTTAATTATTCTTCATACTACATTAAATTCCAAAAGAGAACACATAATCTACTAGACAGACAGTCTCATTCTATACAATCTCATAAACAATACATACAATGATACAACAAACAGTTACCAAGAAATGCATTTACATTAATGACAAAAAAACAAATGTAATAACAATGAATCACAAAAATAACAAGAACAAACAGTTGTGATATGTGACTTAAAATCACATTTACGCATTTAAACGACACATAGGGGCCGATTAGGATGGCGGACAGACTTGCGTCTGTCCGCCACCCCTGAGTAGGACGGACCGTCCGCATGGGCAGCGGCGGTCCCTCCATGGCAATTAGGATGTGACCGCCACCCTGGCGGTCACATCCTGTATGTTTTACATTGCGGCGGCAGCACCCGCCGCAATGTAAAAAACGAAAGCTGTGCATTTGCATGCACAAAGCGGCAGGCACCGCGCGGTGCCTGCCGCTTCGTGCACGCAAAGGCAGGGGGGTACCATAGGTACCCCCCATGTGCACCCCCCACGCAACCTTCACCCAGGGGGCCCGCAACGGGCCCCCAAAGTGATTGTCCGTATGCTCTTCCACGGCGGAAAAGCCGCCGCGGAAAAGCATGACTTTCCCTACATCCTAATATGGCTGGCGGTGTCTGATAGACACCGCCTGCCATGTTAGTGCTTTTCCGCCGTGGTCGCCTTCTGACCGCGGCGGAAAAGCGGCGGACAGATTGTGAGACCCACCAGCCATCCTGATTTGGCGGTGGGTCTTTCAGGCCTCCTCGGCGGATTTCCCGCATACTCCGGGCCGGCGGTGGCTTCCGCCGGCCCGGAGTAAGCGGAAAATCCGCCATCATAATGACCCCCTTTATGTTCTCCAAGTAAGAGGATGAATTTATACAAAAACTCTTATTGTCCAAGTATCTAACTACAATTATTATGGTAGCCGACGCGTTTCGAGTCCTGTTTTTTTTGTATTGCCGGACTCTCATCAGGGCTGGATGAGTCTTTTCATAAAAACCAACTGTTTATGATAAAAAACAAAAAGTGAATTGTAGTGCGCTTCCCAATAGATCTAAATATTGATTTCGTCTTTAACTGAACAAAAGCCAACATACCTGGCAATGCACCAGCGCAGTTTAAAGGCTTGTGTTGTAAATTCATGCAGTGCTCGCCACTCTGCAACAAAATATCGAAAACTGAGTGGTCTGATAATTAAACTAACATCACCTTGTGTTTTTAATTCTCAAGATGAAAACATTTTTTTACCTCGAAAGTGCTCTTGTCAGGCGTAATAGTCTAATGACTTCAAATTCAATGTGTGAGGTCGTGGAGCTGGATTTCTTAAAGTCTAGAAGGGTAAAGGCGGTTCAAAATAATCATCAATCACTTGTGACCTTCATGTTAAACAAGCACCGAACAGCGTTCGCATTAAGTCTACTCACGCATAAGCCGGTCTCAATTCAGGCCAAAAACCACGACTTTTATATATTCAAATCTGTTCCAATTCAGATTCTGAAAAGGAGGACAGATACAATGCGTTAACGGCAATAGCGGAAACCCTGCATCTTTTAAATGGATGCGTGTGCGCGAACCATTCTCAAAAAACCAGAGCCACGCTCACCTTTTAAAGAAGCCTCATGGTTGTTAAAGTGATTCACTCGTGCCGGGTAGGAGCGAGAGCTTGCCTCCATTCTCCTGCCTTCTTTACCGAGTTGGAACAACACGTGATCGCGGGTGTGTGGTCTGGGGCGGGGCTAACCCACTATTCGGGGCAATGCATTATGGGATTTGTATTTTAGATCAGCGAATAATTCACCACCCATGTAAAGAATAACAATGATTCACGCATATAAAAGAACCAATTAAACCCACATTCACGGCCCATAATCTCATGGAGACATAGAATTAAACGCTGAGTTAGACTCTGTAAAGTTCACTCATACAGTTTAACCCTCGATTTATACTGTCAAATTTCATGATCAGGTACGCCTCTTTACGTAACAAGGCACTTTCGATACAAGGAGAACGATGTTTGGAATCAATTGCGGACAAAATAGTCCATTTAAATTGATTCTCATTGTGATTTAGGGACAAGAAATGTTCTACCATAGGGGCAGATTGAACCTTCTTCTTTATTCTGGATCTGTGTTGTGTTATTCTCATGTTTATTTGTTGACTTGTTTTGCGGATATAGATTTTATCACAAGGGCATAGCACTGCATGCACTACATTTTTTGTTTTACAATTTGTAAAATTTGTATGTTTCCATGTTATTCCATTGTGGTCAAAAACCTCCCCCTCCAATGTTGACGGACGGCAACGCAGTTACCACATCTGTGGTGTCCTGTCCATTACTGGACATTGTATTTGTCCTCCTTTTCAGAATCTGAATTGGAACAGATTTGAATATATAAAAGTCGCGGTTTTCGGCCTGAATTGAGACCGGCTTATGCGTAAGTACACTTAATGCGAACGCTGTTCGGTGCTTGTTTAACATGAAGGTCAGAAGTGATTGATGATTATTTTGAACCGCCTTTACCCTTCTAGACTTTAAGAAATCCAGCTCCACGACCTCACACATTGAATTTGAAGTCATTAGACTATTACGCCTGACAAGAGCACTTTCGAGGTAAAAAAATGTTTCATCTTGAGAATTAAAAACACAAGGTGATGTTAGTTTAATTATTAGACCACTCAGTTTTCGATATTTTGTTGCAGAGTGGCGAGCACTGCATGAATTTACAACACAAGCCTTTAAACTGCGCTGGTGCATTCCCAGGTATGTTGGCTTTTGTTCAGTTAAAGACGAAATCAATATTTAGATCTATTGGGAAGCGCACTACAATTCACTTTTTGGTTTTTATCATAAACAGTTGGTTTTTATGAAAAGACTCATCCAGCCCTGATGAGAGTCCGACAATACAAAAAACCCAGGACTCGAAACGCGTCAGCTACCATAATAAGTGTAGTTAGATACTTGGACACTAAGAGTTTTTGTATAAATTCATCCTCTTACTTGTAGAACATTATGTGTCATTTAAATGCGTAAATGTGATTTTAAGTCACATATCACAACTGTTTGTTCTTGTTATTTTTGTGATTCATTGTTATTACATTTGTTTTTTTTGTCATTAATGTAAATGCATTTCTTGGTAACTGTTTGTTGTATCATTGTATGTATTGTTTATGAGATTGTATAGAATGAGACTGTCTGTCTAGTAGATTATGTGTTCTCTTTTGGAATTTAATGTAGTATGAAGAATAATTCAAATTAACCGGCCGGTGCAGTGAGCTAAAAAACGGTGATGGATCAAGCCCTGATCTTTGGACTGGGTAAGAGTGGTCTGCTTAATTCAGGCACTCTGTTCATCACCACCCCCTTTTCTGAATCATTTTGTCCACCATAAGCGTGGAGGGGTATACTCAGATGTGAGTCCCTTGCTCATTGCACCATCAGGATTCAAGCAAGCCGGGCCGACGACGCCTGAAATGGCAGAAACCGGTCCCCAGAAGCTTGTTTCCTTCCCAGTATAAGAATTGGCTTGGTAGTTTGGTTTGCCCTGTTCCCATCATGCACTGGGACAGGAACAGACTAATTTGCATATAGCCAAGTTCTGAGCTGGGATGGTGCAGTGAGCTAAAAAACGGTGATGGATCAAGCCCTGATCTTTGGACTGGGTAAGAGTGGTCTGCTTAATTCAGGCACTCTGTTCATCACCACCCCCTTTTCTGAATCATTTTGTCCACCATAAGCGTGGAAGGGTATACTCAGATGTGAGTCCCTTGCTCATTGCACCATCAGGATTCAAGCAAGCCGGGCCGACGACGCCTGAAATGGCAGAAACCGGTCCCCGGAAGCTTGTTTCCTTCCCAGTATAAGAATTGGCTTGGTAGTTTGGTTTGCTCTGTTCCCATCATGTACTGGGACAGGAACAGACTAATTTGCATATAGCCAAGTTCTGAGCTGGGATGGTGCAGTGAGCTAAAAAACGGTGATGGATCAAGCCCTGATCTTTGGACTGGGTAAGAGTGGTCTGCTTAATTCAGGCACTCTGTTCATCACCACCCCCTTTTTTGAATCATTTTGTCCACAATAACCATGGAAGGGTATACTCAGATGTGAGTCCCTTGCTCATTGCACCATCAGGATTCAAGCAAGCCGGGCCGACGACGCCTGAAATGGCAGAAACCGGTCCCCGGAAGCTTGTTTCCTTCCCAGTATAAGAATTGGCTTGGTAGTTTGGTTTGCCCTGTTCCCATCATGCACTGGGACAGGAACAGACTAATTTGCATATAGCCAAGTTCTGAGCTGGGATGGTGCAGTGAGCTAAAAAACGGTGATGGATCAAGCCCTGATCTTTGGACTGGGTAAGAGTGGTCTGCTTAATTCAGGCACTCTGTTCATCACCACCCCCTTTTCTGAATCATTTTGTCCACCATAAGCGTGGAAGGGTATACTCAGATGTGAGTCCCTTGCTCATTGCACCATCAGGATTCAAGCAAGCCGGGCCGACGACGCCTGAAATGGCAGAAACCGGTCCCCGGAAGCTTGTTTCCTTCCCAGTATAAGAATTGGCTTGGTAGTTTGGTTTGCTCTGTTCCCATCATGTACTGGGACAGGAACAGACTAATTTGCATATAGCCAAGTTCTGAGCTGGGATGGTGCAGTGAGCTAAAAAACGGTGATGGATCAAGCCCTGATCTTTGGACTGGGTGGTCTGCTTAATTCAGGCACTCTGTTCATCACCACCCCCTTTTCTGAATGATTATTTTGCATGTCATGAATTTTTAATGTTTGTAAACATGTTGTTAAAAAGAGTACACACATATTTTGTCTGGGTAGGAGACAACAGGGAAAATAGCTTGAGAGATACTCGGGCAGAGCCTATCCTGTGGAGATGGCTCAGGTAGTTGTATATGCTGCCTCTGTGCAGGGATTGTTAACTGATATGGGAGTCAGTTCATGACTATCTGTATCAGATTGCAGTCTAAGAAGATAACTGGATTGGCGATGGTTGCTAAACAATGGGTATATCATCTCAAGAGAGAAAGAAAGAGAATATAGTATCATATCTGATGTCATTAAAGTAGCAGAATATGCAAAAAATCATTAAGGGGTTAGGGTGGGAGCCCTGCAAAATAAGGATTTATGACTGCTAAGTGGTTTCAAACATGAATCTTCCCTTTCTCCAGGATTAAGATTGTACTGTCAAGAAATGTGCCATACAAGAACAAATCTAGCTTAAACGTGTGTCTTTCCTGGAGTCTGCCTAATCATGGCTCTTTCACTGTGAGCAGCTTTCGGATTCTTTTATTGATAAAATCCAAGCCATACAGGATAGTTTTGAGACTGTCACTCATCAGCAGGCGTCCTACTTGCCTCCGATGACAGTAGACTCTGATTTAGCTTGTCCTTGTCTGACTGCGTTCACTCCCATTCCGCTGTTAGACACTTTGACCATATTGCAATCGCTTAAGTCAGGCTCTCCGTCAGATCCATGCCGAGCTAGACTATTGGCAGCGGTGGCTGAGGTCGTCAACACCGAAGACAATCAAATTGTTAATTTGTCCCTCAGGGATGCCATTGTCCCTCCAGAGTGGAAACAGGCCACACTCCTCCTTTTATTGAAAAAGCCCTCACTGAACCCTGCTACTCTGGCCAGCTACCGCCCTATTTCACTCCTTCCGGCGGTAGCTAAGGTGTGGGAAAAGGCTGTGCAAAAACAGCTCTCGGAGTTTGTCGAAAGCTCGGGTGCCCTTCACCCCCGCCCAGTCGGGCTTTAGGGTCTCCTATAGCACTGAGACAGACCTACTGGAGGTGTCAGAGCTTATTAGAGAGTGTCTGGATGCTGGCGGCAGCGCAGCTCTGATTCTTCTAGACCTCTCTGCCACATTTGACACCGTCCCTCACTGACAATGTTTGGCACGGTTGTCTCATGTTGGCATTTCTGGACGGGCATGGGAATGGATTAAATATTTTTTGACCAAAAGAATGCAGCAAATCTGGATGCCGCCCTTCGCCTAATCCTTGCGAAGTTTGGCTACAGGGGTTCCTCAGGTCTCTACATTGAGCCCTCTACTGTTCAATGTTTATATGACACCCATTGTCTATTTGGCAGAGGAGCTGGGGGCCAAGATCATAGCTGATGATGATGACACCCAGCTCCTCTTTACGTGGAAGAAAACAGATCTTTCCCCAGTGATGGCCAAAAATTGTTTGGCAGGAGTTTTCCAGTGGTTAGCCCAGGCCCAATTAAAATCTAATGAAGAAAAATCAGAGGTGCTTCTTTACAGATCCTTCCCCCCTCCCCCCCCCCCCAAATTTTAGAGAAGACATCTGGCCGCAGGCTACCCCTTGCCTAAATCTATGGGAAGCCTGGCAAAAAATTTGGGGGTATGTTTTAGCGAGGAATTGAGATTTTTTCCCCAGATCAACAGGTTAGCTGGCGTGTGCTTTGGCACACTGAAGCGCCTTAAAAAGTTTCTTCCACTTTTGCCAAGAATGGCTAAAGAAATGGTGACCCAGGCTCTCATTCTCTCATGCCTGGACTATGCTAATGCTTTATATATTGGTCTTCCGGCATATCAGTTAAGAAAGCTACCGATTGTCCAGAATGCGGTGGCTAGAGATTCACTGAGTATGCCAGGAAGGTCCAGTGTGAGGCTGCTTCTTCGGGATATGCATTGGCTTCTGGTCGACCAACGCATACTGTTTAAGGCTCTCACTTTGGTCCATGGAGCACTTTACAAGTCTGGCCCTCAGTATCTTAGAAGTTGGTTCACGTTCTACGTGCCGCCCCGACAGATACGCTCTACTGGCCAATGCCTGGCCTTGGTCCCCAGGTATCGATTGGCTAGAATGGGAGGTAGCTCCCTCTCTGTCAGAGCAGCTGTGGGCTGGAATGCCTTGCCCTTTGAACTGCGGAACAACGACAACCTCAGACTGTTCAAAAAACACCTGAAAACGATGCTGTTTAAGTAAGCTCCTATTCTGACCTGGCTATCTCTCCTTCTTCCATTTGGCTTTCGCGCCGGGACACTTCTGAGTATCCGTGCGCGCTATAAAGGGAGGATAACATAACATAACATAACATAACTTTCACTTTCCACCCACAAGTCTTTTGTAAAAGCCTTGCTACCTGAAAGCTCCATAGTTTCTCCACTGAGGCATGTTGTGGTTTTCTATCATGTGATCTGAATATTTTAGAAGCTAGGTGTCGATAATTGGGTTATTAGTTGTGTTGCCTGCACAAGCAATAGGTCCACAGTTTCCCCTTACTAGGTAGCAAGCACACCATTGTAGAGCTTGTCTCTCTCATGGTAGTGAAGCAGAGCAGTACAAGGCCTACACAGGGAAGGTTGTGTAAGATAGTAATCACCATTCCCGACACTATTGCCCACCCAGTGCTTTTTCTTTAGAAAAAGGAAAAGTACATTTATTACACAAACACTACTAAATACTATGCAGTATTTTACAAATATGTCTATTACATGGATGGAAAATACCATAGATGAAATTGCATAATCACATTTGACCTCCTAAAGGGTCATGCAAACATATAAGCTAAGATTAGTGGTATGGTCAAAAATTGAAGATGAACAAACCATAAGTTAAAGACTTCATTTTGTACGTAAATGCAAACCTCCAAAATAACCATGTGTAAATGCACTCATTAATGTAAATAAGCATTTTCACTTTGACAGTAATCACTGTCAACATTAATCAATAAAACATTTACACATAGCAAAACGTGTCTGTGTTATTTTAATAAACTTTCCAACCATGAAAATCATTAAAAAAACCTAGAGAGCACCACCTTTTGATTACATAACATGCAGCCATAGTCTTAGCCCAAGAGAGCGCTATACAGCATGCACCTTCTTTAACACATATAGGGCACCATAAATGCAATGAAGAACTTGTCCATTGAGTGTAGAACAGTGGCTGCAGCCTTGGGAGTGCTTTAAAAACATTAGAAAATTATTCAGGGGACCTGGATTCTATGACGCCCAATATAGGGTGAGTCCTTTTCAAAAACCTCTCTGAGGGAGCTGCTGCACTCCTGCAGCCCCCATCTCTTCTTTGCAGCATTTGTGGGATACCTGCCCTCTTGCAGCTACCACAAGAAGAATAGTATGGAAACTCAAATACTCCACAGGGCATTATGGGTCACTCAAGTCTGGGTCGGTAAATATGTGATTTGCGGTTGTCTTGCTGTGCCACAGATAGCTGCTGCCTTTTTCTTTGCTGCACTGCCTAGCACCATGCAGCGTTTCCTCCTTTTCTTTTTGTTTACCTACAAGGGGGATGCCTATCACTAACAGCAGTCCCACCCATATGGCTTGTAGGCCAAACACCCCTCACCCTACCATCATGCCAAGAGTGTGTATTGTGTGAGAAGTCCCTTAAACAGTGACACTGAAAGGGAACACATACTGTAACTCACATCACATCTCTGAGCAAAAGGTGGATGTGGGGTCAAACACACCATCAAACATGGTACATCGTGCCTATTGGGCTTGATCCCTTCCACCCTACTCTGACCAAAAGCGGAGTGTGGCATCCTACATCCATGCATATTGGGAATATTGCATCAATAGAGCAAACCCCCACCTCAGTGAGCCACATGTGAGTGCCTGTCCAAAATTGACAGCCAATGCAAATCTGCATGGCAAATTCCTGGTCGTAACACCACAAGCAATTTAATGGCTAAGTAGTGGGTGTGTTGCACACAAACATAGATCTGTTGAGTGGAAGTGTCCAGCAACGAATAACATCCCTCTGACATGTGCAGAGTAGCAGTGCACATGGGGGCTGACAATGCCTCAAATGTACAATTACACATTGTAAGTAGTGGCCACCAGAATGCATACACACATATGCACACAAACAGACACAAATACCAAGGAATCCTGTTTAGATTGCAGCCATCAAGTGATCAAGACCCATACCATGGCAGCAATGGAACATAATAACCATAAATAATTCACATCATGTGTGGTTTGCCTCAAAACAGATATATGTGTACACACTGCCATCCAGAAGTCCCCCCGGAACTGGCTACCTCTATGAGGGCAATCAGCCATTGTGACGTTAGTGGCTCCACAACACACTCATGTGGCCTAAGCTGGGCTGCACAGCAACAAACATAGCAAGAGACAGACCCACTCCATCAATACCCACAGGGAGCACACATTGTTGAGACAGTAGCCTGTATGATGAGCCCTCTGTGATTACGAATTATGGATATACACCCTACCATGGAGCACAGTCACATGTGCGGACTGTGGCATGTAGTGACAGCCAAACTGCCATCACACTCACTCAGAAAACTAAACGGCCATGGGCTGTGATGTGAGCCCATTATGTATGTAGGGTTCTAGACGTGAGAACACTCACATATGCCCACTGCAAATGCCACACACCTTGTCTGCACCAAAGAGCAGCAGCCAAGCCCACATGGACTCCTGACATTGCACATGCACAGATGACAATCCCAGGGGTGGAGGGGGATCGAAGGTGTACAAACACATAACACATGGCCAGGCAACATCCCTTGCGAATGACACTGTATATTATGAGGTACATGTACATGATGTGACACTTATCTGACACATTGGGATCCTTGTCACAGTCCCAGACCAAAGGAGCGCACATGGAGACCCACAAAGAACAAATTTTGACAGCATCAGACATTGAAGGCTAGGATCTGATGAGTGTCAGCACTCACACACACATACAAGTGATCTAGTCACATGAAGACACCACAAAGTGAAAACAACCTGAATTTGGAATCACCAAAGTGCTGTGGGGAATCCTGATTATGGCCCATGGGCTTTTGCACACATACCTATGCCTTTACATCAAACACACCCATATGACCATTATTTACCATGCTCCTATACCCCAGAAAACCTATTACTCACACCTACGATAAACACAGGACAACTCAGCAAGCATCACAATC
This sequence comes from Lissotriton helveticus, assembly GCF_964261635.1. NCBI lineage: Eukaryota > Metazoa > Chordata > Amphibia > Caudata > Salamandridae > Lissotriton > Lissotriton helveticus. The sequence goes on from NC_136067.1 coordinate 533,965,160, forward strand.
CAGAACATTTGCAAGGAATCTAAGCTGTGTGGAAAATAGCAAAGTAAGCCACTGAGACATGCACACAGAACACAACACATGGGCCCAGTCAATGTCACGGAATTATACACTGGCATAAGGTGACTCCCCTTATGTGTAACCTCAGCTGTGCCAACAGTCGTCTTTGCAGGGCCAAGGCATGTCAGACAAAAACTCCGCCAGTGAGACACCTAATATTTTACCCTGATGGTTTTGGTCACATTAGCCTGTGTCCTGGAGTGTCCCTGAACTCACCAGCATATACTCAAAACATATGTATCCCCTGATGACACAGATCACTTGCTCATCACCCAAGCTTCAAAATGCATGTCCGGTGCTCACTGCCTGAGACAGTAAGAAGAAAGATGTGCACATATGTCAGCACGAAACATGTGCAACAGTGTAAAACAAAGATGTGAAGTACTTCAAAGGCTGTACCACTCCCTGTGCTAAAGCAACTTCAGTACACTCATTAGCAAAATCATGTACAAGAGATGCAATGAAAATCAATAACAAAACATAGCTTTATTCAGCAAGTAAAGGGGAAAAATCCAGTCCTGAATGCAAAAACGCCAATGGTTAGTCCATGAAAGTAGTCCATGATAGGGGACAAGTGACAACATGTCACCCATAGCTTGCCTTCACTGACACACAGTAGGGGACATCCCTCCTTGGAGGGGCATCTATGATGGCAGGCCAGGCCCCGCAGGAACAGGATCAGTGGGCACAAGAATCGGGCAGGGGAGTAGTGGTGGGTACAGGGGTCACAGGAGCAATTGCAGTGGATGGGTCAAGATTGGTGTTTGGGGTCTCCACTGTAGTGAGCAAGTGAGCATGTCTGATGGAACGGGCTGGGGCTCCACTGCAGTGGCCAGAACAGTTGGGTGGACACAGGCTCCACTGCAGTTACAGGAGCAGGTTGAGGGTTGGGTGTTGTGTAAGTGTCTGTAGAAAGGGGGAGGGCCTAATGACTTTGGGGATGTGCCAGCGGTGGCTGGGTGAACCTGGGGCAGGGTGTGGCGGGAAACACAAGGAGTGGTTGCATGGGAGCTTGAGGACGGAGTGCGTGTGGTGGGAGTGTGTGAATGTGATGGGGACTTCCTGGTCCTAAGGGATTTTTGGGTGGAGGCTTAAGTGTCTGTAATCTTGGGGGAGGGTGTGCGGGGCTGGTGGGGGTCTAGCCTCCCGGCAAGGTGCCTTCCTCTTCCACTTGTGAGTTGGCACAGGTTTATCAGAGGGGAAGAGACCAAACTCACAGAGGAAGAGCTTCTGTGAAGGGGGATTTGCAGGGGAGTCACTGGAAGCGGTTTTGGCAGGAGAGGTCTCTGAGGATTGCTGAGTGGTTGTGGATGCTTGTCTGTGCGTCTGTACCCTATCCCCTGTGTGAGTGCCATCAGTCCCCTGTGTGTGCGTGCTTGTGCGTTTGGACTTAGATTTCTGTGCGTGTCCTGCTCGGGTCTGTTGTTGTGCATGACGGTGCAGGTGTGAGTGTGGTCGGATCGGGGAGGGTAGTGGGGATTGTGGATGGGGCAGAGGTAGGTGGGGTGAGGGACTGCTGGAGGAGGGATACTGCTGCCATCAGTGAGGAGGCAATGGACTGATTGATCCGCTGTTGGGCAGACATGGTTGCTGACATGCCCTCCATAAATGACACCAATTGTGTCAATAGATTTGTGTGCATGGAGGACACTCAGCATTGATGTCTGCCCCACATGGATCTGCTTCAGCAGGTCCACAGACTCCACACTCAGGGCAGCAGGGGAGATAGATGCAGGGGTTGCAGTGCCTGGACTGAGGAGACTCTCGCCCTAACACGGGGGCTCCACGGACATCTGGGATGGGAGAAATTGGGATGGTGGAGATGGCGGAGGTGGCGGGGACAGGCACGCTGTCAGTGTTCTCTGGTGTTGGCAGACCGCCTCCTCCAGTGAATCATCACTGGAGCCTTCGTCGTCCGCAGCAAAGGTAGTGGATGTTGAATCGCCCTCAGTGTGGCTCCCCTCACCCTCCATGCCACTGGCTCCCTCCAACTCCTCCACAGTGGAACCAGTCTGGCTGTGCCCCTCCCCATGGTCCGTGAAGCTGTCCCCTCCGGTGTCTGCCGATAATGCTGTGAACAAGGAAGAAAGACAGATTCACATCAGTCACCTGTATTTACTGGACACATGACCCTAAATGCAACACATCACTGTGCAAGCCCTGGAATCATTTAAAAATCTACCACACATAGCTGACCCTGGCACCTATCATTCTACAAGTGAACCATTCCTTCTGTACCCATGATGACAATGGATCCATCAGACCATAGTATGTATGATGCCGGCCTGCACATGTGCAGGCATCACCAGAATACCGAGTACTCTGATCTGCTATGAAAGTTACTGTCATGTGTTCTTACACACATGTCACATTTCAGGCCACTGACTCATCTTTTGGAACATCATTTTAGATGGCATGACCTCATTATTAATCTGATGAACATAATTCCATTACCAGACAGCATGACGGCCCATGACTTGAAACGTAAAGCTAGCACACTGCGACTGCAGTACAAGACACACGTCACAATACAGCATGCCCCAGATACTAGTGTGTAAGATAAGGCCACAGGCCTGTCAGGCCCATCAGTCAGTACTGACTATTGTCATGGGGCAGTGCACGCAACTCCATAATCAGCAACATGTCACACTCATGTTTGCACTGTGAATGGAACTCTGGTAGTGGTCATGTATACATGGTTACCACATGCTACACACATTTGATAGAATATGAGAAACCCATATAAGCATCATTACACTTCACAGTTTGTGAGTATACATCCCTGTATACATGAACATAGAGGACATCACAAGTACATAGTAAAGCTGCTGACACAAATCTGTTGAATACACCTTTATGCACATTATTCTGACTACACACATATGTATTGCCCTGTGTGCAGAACCAATAGTCACATGTCAGATGTCTGTCCATCACAAACATATAGCAAACCTCAGAATTACAAAAAGCTATGACAAGCCAGCTTGACACAGGGTCAGACACACGATAATAAACGTCCACAATGGTCGAAGTGTTGGCTAACACACAAGATTAGGAGGCCAGAGTGTCTCAGATAACCGTAGAAGGCAGACCTGTCCATGGGCCATGTGATACATGGGATTAGCAGGAGCACAATGCAGGTGACTATGCATTTTCTGGAACTCATACACATCATATGTCTGAGGTCTCACGTTTGGGCATGCCTGCTGCATCGTCTTTGGTCAACAGCTCACACTCTTATGCTGACCCACAACAGCAATTAGTGCAGAGATGTTGAGCACACATAGAGCACAGGTTAATAATCCATAAATGATTTGTCACATGTACCAGATTAGCCTCACTCATGTAGCTCCAGTCAATATACATTTTGCTGATGTTGCTGTCAACATTCCCTTGGACAACAGTAAATACACACAACCCAAGTGACACATGTGAAAGAGTAGAAGGGGCACACCTGGGCATCACGTGTGAATGGGGCATCACCAAATATAGCCATATGGGACTTGTCTGAGCAGACAGACTAACTGTGGGAGTGTAACTTGGCTGAAGGAATGCAAACTGCAAGTTAAAACAAATACACCAACAAGACATGGACTTGCCCCCTCCTTGCTGCTGTCTGGCCTTCAACTGCCCATCCATGTCTAGAAAGACCACCTCCAGGATCCGTAGCATGTGGGGGATCAGGTTCCGGTGTCCGCCCCTCAGTTGAACCCTTGCTATCCTCTGGGCCCAGCCACAAAGGTCCTGCCACCTCTTCTGGCAGTGATGGATGAGGCGTCCGTAGACCCCCACCGACCAGGGGGACGGTCTTCCATATTTCATTCTTCTCATGGGCAGTGACTTGAGAGACAACATCACTACACATGCCCCATGTCCCCAAACACACAGTTGTACACACATGTTTAACTCTGCAGTACATATCTTGTACACAGGTAGTTCAACTATGGTAATGAGCAGTTGTCCTTTGTGCAAGTCCCAATTCACCACATAGCAGTGCCGGCAGGCTGACACCCACTCACTGCTCAGACCGGACACTGTGAGGCATAGAGTTGCACAGGATGTGTACTAGCACAGGTAGACCAATCACAAGGCCCATTCCCCTTACACCCCCTCCCCAGCCTCTCCCTAGATTGCATGACCACATTGATTAGTGAACAATGGCAACAACAACATATCAATTGAGTCAGCAAATTTGCTACCGGGGGGGGAGTTACCGGTGTTTGCTTGACTTTCGCGGCCAAGCATACAGCACTGTATCTGCAACACAGCTGATGAGGAGAGCTGGGGTCTAGGTTCGGTAGCTGTGGTGCAACTCCTCACCAACTATCTCACTGCAATGAATTGGCAATTTCTTATTCCCGAACTACCATGACGCCCTCCTGCAGATTGGTACCCTTACATGTCTGGTGTATTGTAGCAGTTCATAGTTGCCCTTACAGTTTTTGGGTGCTGAAATGGCTGGAGTAGAAGACATTGTCACATTCCCCTCTTCATCATTGCTAGGTTTTGCATGTCAGGAAGTGTCACTATTAGTCAATTATATGTCACAGTATGTGCCATTGCAGGATACAGAGGATGCAGAGACAGTAGCAGTAGTGTGATGTAGTGCAGTCCTGTGGCATGTAGTGCAAGCAAGTGCAGTCCCTGGGGAACAGACAGCCTTATATCTGTGCTACAGAGGCAGTATCTGTTTGATGCGGCCAAAGAGATAGGTCAGACTTGTTCGCATTATCCGCATTTTGCCCAATCCATGACTTTGAATGCATCGGACACGCCTTCAGCACCGTTCAAACCTTCTGCATCATGACACCATTGAATATGCTACATTGTTGCAGTGGCCCAACTGAATCGGGCAGCGGCCCAACTGCATGCAGTGGCCCAACTGAATCGGGCAGCACACGAGTCATACACTTAGCAAAACACAAGGCTCGTCTCCATGACAGCCAATAGCCAATGCGTGAGTAAGTCTTGGATCCTAGGCGTCCGACGCGTCTTATCAAATCACACCCGCGTATATAGCCATTACAGTCTATATCAAAGGCGCGCGTATGCCTTGGTCCCTAAGTGTCCGATGAGTCATTCAGAATTGCACTCGCGTATATAGCCAATACAGTCTATGAGCAAGGCGTGCGTACGCCTTGGTCCCTATGTGCCCGACGCGTCATTCAGAATCGCAAACGCCTGTGTGACCATTACATTCGATGTTTAGGAGATGCCAACCTAAATGTTTTGTAATGGACTGAGGGGCTGGATAACACAGTGACGGATCACTGACATAATATCGACTGACAAAATATCGACTACCCAACATATCGAGGAAAAAATATCTACAGACAAAATATCGAGTTTGTATGTACAAACAGGTAAGTACAAAATTATCGAGTACAAAATATCGTTTACATAAATATAGTTTTAAAAAATATCGACTTTATTAAAAACAGTGGTAATTAAATTAAAATTTAAAATTAATAACTAAAATATACTTAAAATACTTAAATTAAGTTATAATAATTAAATATTTAATAAAAGTTATACAAAAAATTAACAATCAAACATATATATATATATATATATATCAACATAATATAATTAAATAATATCCAATAATATTAACATACAATAGCAAAATGTAAAAAATACCATTCCCACTCCAGTGGGTGCAACAGTGAGGAAAGCTTAGGATAGCATAGGGTAAAATATACTATTCCCACTCCAGTGGGTGCAACAGTAGGGAAAGAGTTGGATAGCGTAGGGGTAAAAATTACTATTCCCACTCCAGTGGGTGCAACAGTAGGGAAAGCGTTGGATAGCGTAGGGGTTAAAATTACTATTCCCACTCCAAATAGTACAACAGTAGGGAAAGCGTTGGATAGCGTAGGGGTTTAAATTACTATTCCCACTCCAAAGAGTGCACTAGTAGGGAAAGCGTTGGATAGCGTAGGGGTTTAAATTACTATTCCCACTCCAAACAGTGCAACAGTAGGGAAAACGTTGGATAGCGTAGGGGTTTAAATTACTATTCCCACTCCAGTGGGTGCAACAGTAGGGAAATCGTTGGATAGCGTAGGGGTTTAAATTACTATTCCCACTCCAAAGAGTGCAACAGTAGGGAAAGCGTTGGATAGCGTAGGGGTTTAAATTACTATTCCCACTCCAAAGAGTGCAGCAGTAGGGAAAGCATTGGATAGCGTAGAGGTAAAAATTACTATTCCTACTCCAGTGGTTGCAACAGTAGGGAAAGCGTTGGATAGCGTAGGGGTAAAATTACTATTCGCACTCCAGTGGGTGCAACAGTAGGGAAAGCGCTGGATAGCGTAGCGGTAAAAATTACTATTCCAACTCCAGTGGGTGCAACAGTAGGGAAAGCGTTGGATAGCGTAGGGGTTAAAATTACTATTCCGACTCCAGTGAGTGCAACAGTAGGGAAAGTGTTGGATAGCGTAGGGGTAAAAATTACTATTCCCACTCCAGTGGGTGCAACAGTAGGGAAAGCGTTGGATAGCGTAGGGGTTTAAATTACTATTCCCACTCCAAAGAATGCAACAGTAGGGAAAGCGTTGGATAGCGTAGGGGTTTAAATTACTATTCCCACTCCAGTGGGTGCAACAGTAGGGAAAGTGTTGGATAGCGTAGGGGTTAAAATTACTATTCCCACTCCAGTGAGTGCAACAGTAGGGAAAGCGTTGGATAGCGTAGGGGTTTAAATTACTATTCCCACTCCAGTGGGTGCAACAGTAGGGAAATCGTTGGATAGCGTAGGGGTTTAAATTACTATTCCCACTCCAAAGAGTGCAACAGTAGGGAAAGCGTTGGATAGCGTAGGGGTTTAAATTACTATTCCTACTCCAAAGAGTGCAGCAGTAGGGAAAGCATTGGATAGCGTAGAGGTAAAAATTACTATTCCCACTCCAGTGGGTGCAACAGTAGGGAAAGCGTTGGATAGCGTAGGGGTAAAAATTACTATTCCCACTCCAGAGAGTGCAACAGTAGGGAAAGTGTTGGATAGCGTAGGGGTAATAATGACTATTCCCACTCCAGTGGGTGCAACAGTAGGGAAAGTGTTGGATAGCGTAGGGGTAAAAATTACTATTCCCACTCCAAAGAGGGCAACAGTAGGGAAAGCGTTGGATAGCGTAGGGGTAAAAATTACTATTCCCACTCCAGAGAGTGCAACAGTAGCGAAATTAAATACTTCATATATTATATCAATAAATATAAATTAATATGTATCAAAAATTAATTAAAAGTAATTACGAATTTAATATAATATACTAATTAATCGATTAAAATTACAAATTAAATTTAATTATTACAAGTATTTAACTATTAATACGAATTAATTACAAATTAACAATTAATAATTTAACATTTAAAAATTAATTTACAATAAATTTAAATTAAATTCAATAAATTGAATTTGATTTATTTAATTAATTATAAATACATTACTTCCCATCCTATTCCCCTATAAACCCACAACCCACTACAGAAAATAAATTATTAAATTGACATAATTAGCAATTAATCAATTAAATAAAATTAATTAGCAATTCTAATTCAATTAATTACCCATAAAAAATTAAATAACAATTAATTCTACAACAAAACCAATAAATATGTTTGCATATTTAATTAATTATTAATAAATTACTTCCCACCCAATTCCCCTATAAACCCACAACCCGCTACAGAAAATAAATTAGAAAAATTAACATAATTAACAATTAATCAATTAATTTAAATGAATTGCTAATTAAAATTTAAATAACTACCAAATATAAATTAATTAACAAATAATTAAAATTTAATAACAATAAATAAATTTACATATTTAATTAATTATTATTAAATTACTTCCCACCCTATTCCTCTATAAACCCACAACCCGCTACAGAATTAAATAACGCAAAAATAAAAAAATTAAAATGTCATTAATTATTATTATTTATAACATAAATACACACTTTTCACACATATAATAACATAAAAAACACTATAAAAAAATCAATATTATAAAAAATTAGATAATTTTAATAACCTATATTATATACTTTGATATTTTAACTGTCTATATTTTTAACAGTCGCTATTACTTTACTTACCTTAAAAACAATATTTTTGATGTCGATATTCTGTCCAGTCGATATTTAAAACTCAATATTATGTCCAGTCGATATTTTGGAGTCGATATTTTGACTGTTCACCCACAGTGACAGCCTGTCACACAGTGTAGGCAATCACTATTCATGCTTCATTACATGTGTGGGTAAATATCTACACGTCATATTTGATGTGCACAATGTGGTACACACTACCAGGATGTGTCATGTTACATGGTCACAAAAAGGTACTGTGTGTGATGCACCTCCCCTCTGTGCTTCAGGACTTTGTTATTGTTATTGTTATTTGCGATTTTGATAGCGCTAAATCACCGCCAGGTCTCTCAGCGCTTGAACAGAGGTAGACAACTCACTGCATGAATGGGACACACAATCTAGAGGAATTAGTCAATATTTAAGGATTCTTGAAAAAGGACAGTTTTAAGTAGTTTCCGGAAATGAAGCAGGTTAGGTTCTCTGCGCAGATGAATGGGTAACCTATTCCAGAACTGAGGGACAAGTACTGAAAAGGCTCTACCACCTTTTGAGGAGAGTTTATACCGAGGGCATGACAGGAACTGTGCTTCTGAAGATCGCAGGGAGCATACAGGGGTATAAACCTCTAAGCGTTCTTTTATGTAGACCGGGGCTAGACCATATATAGCTTTATGAGCTAAGCAGAGGCTCTTAAAATCCAATCTTTGTTTTATTGGTAACCAGTGCAACTTGCGTAACAGCAGGGTGGCATGGGTTTTCCTAGGCAGTCTGAGAATCAATCTAGCTGCGTCATTTAAGACTACTTGTAGTCTATTTACCAGATACTGGGGAAGGCCCAGGTAAAGGGCATTGCCATTATTCAACCGCGAGATTATGATGGCTGACACAATCAATCAAGCAATCAATCAATCATACCATTTGTATAGCGCACTACTCACCCGGGAGGGTCTCAAGGCGCTTGGGGGAGGGGGTATGCTACTGCTCGAACAGCCAGGTCTTGAGTTGTTTCCTGAAGGCGAGATGGTCCTGGGTCAGCCAAAGGTGGATGGGGAGGGAGTTCCATGTCTTGGCAGCCAGGTAAGAGAAGGATCTTCCTCCGGCGGTGGCTCTTCGGATGCGTGGTACGGCTGCGAGGGCAAGGCTGGTCGAACGTAGCTGGCGGGTGGGCGTGTAGAAGGTCAGGCGGTCATTGAGGTACTTGGGGCCCAGGTTGTGGAGAGACTTGTGTGCGTGGGTGAGGAGCCGGAACGTGATCCTCTTGTCGACGGGGAGCCAGTGCAGGTTCCTCATGTGGTTGGAGATGTGGCTGCGTCGGGGGACATCCAGGATGAGTCGGGCGGAGGCGTTCTGGATGCGCTGGAGTCTTTTCTGTAGCTTGGCTGTGGTTCCGGCGTAGAGGGCGTTTCCGTAGTCCAGTCGGCTGGTGACGAGTGCCTGGGTGACAGTCTTCCTGGTCTCGGTCGGGATCCAGCGGAAGATCTTGCGAAGCATACGTAGGGTGTTGAAGCACGATGAGGAGACGGCGTTGACTTGACTGGTCATCGAGAGGGAGGAGTCCAGGATGAAGCCCAGGTTGCGTGCGTGGTCGGTTGGCTTGGGTGCGGTGCCCAGGGCTGGGGGCCACCAGGAGTCGACCCAGGCGGAGGGCGAAAATCCCAGGATGAGGACTTCCGTCTTGTCCGAGTTCAGTTTCAGGCAGCTGTCCTTCATCCACTCGGCGACGTCTTTCATCCCTTCGTGTAGGCAGGTTCTGGCGGCGTCGGGGTCTCTGGTGAGGGAGAGGATCAGCTGGGTGTCGTCGGCGTAAGAGATGATGTTGAGGTTGTGCAGGCGTGCAATGGCTGCAAGAGGTCTCATGTAGACGTTGAAGAGGGTGGGGCTGAGTGAAGATCCTTGCGGGATGCCGCAGATGACTTCGGTGTCCTCGGAGCGAAACGGGGGGAGGCGGACTCTTTGTGTTCTTCCGGCGAGGAACAAGATGATCCACTCCAGTGCCTTCTCTTGGATACCGATGTTGCTGAGGCGCTGGACTAGGGTGCGGTGGCAGACAGTGTCGAACGCAGCGGAGAGGTCCAGGAGGATGAGGGCCACTGTTTCCCCCTTGTCGAGCAGGGTCCGGATGTCGTCGGTGGCTGCAATGAGGGCGGTCTCGGTGCTGTGGTTTCCTCTGAAGCCGGACTGCGAGGGGTCGAGGGATCCGTTCATCTCGAGGAAGGCGGTCAGCTGTCTGTTGACGATCTTCTCGATGACTTTAGCAGGAAAAGGGAGGAGCGAGATGGGGCGGAAGTTTTTGAGGTCTGTGGGGTCCGCTGTAGGTTTCTTCAGGAGGGCGCAGAGCTCGGCGTGCTTCCAGCTCTCCGGGAAGATGGCGGTGTTGAAGGAGGTGTTGATGATGTTCCGGAGTTGGGGTGCGATGGTGGAGTCGGCCTTGTTGAAGACGTGGTGTGGGCAGGGGTCGGTTGGTGATCCGGAGTGGATGCTGTTCATCGTGCGGGTTGTGTCTTCGGTGTTCACCGTGGTCCAGGTGCGAAGGGTGGCGGTGGGGGGCGTGGGTTCGACGGTTGGGTGCGTGGGTGGTGCGCCGAAGCTGTTGTGGATGTCGGTGATCTTGCGGTGGAAGAACGAGGCGAGGGAGTCGCAGAGGTCTTGTGACGGAGTGATGTCATTGGTGCCGGTGCTGGGGTTGGAGAACTCCTTGACGATGGTGAAGAGTTCCTTGCTGTCGTGGGCGTTGTTGTCCAGTCGTTCCTTCAGGGATTTCTTCTTGGTGGTGCGGATGAGCTGGTGGTGCTTGCGGGTAGCGTGTTTGAGGGCGGTCATGTTGTCGGTGGTCCGGTTGAGGAGCCAGGCTTTCTCGAGGGTGCGGCAGGTCTTCTTGGAGTCCTTGAGTTCGTCGGTGAACCAGGATGCCTTCTTGCTTCTGGGTCTGCTGGAAGGGTTCTTTAGAAGCGCGTGGTCGTCGGCGCAGGCGGTCAGCCACTGTGTGAAGTTGCGGGCTGCTTCGTTGGGGTCCGTTGTGTTGGCAGGTGGGCTATGGCTGAGGGAGGTGGTGAGCTGGTCCGCGGTGATCTTGCTCCAATTCCTGTGAGGTACCTGTTGCGGGTGGTGGGTCGTGGTTCTTTTGAAGCTGAAGTTGGCGCAGCTGTGGTCGGTCCAGTGGAGTCCGGTGGCGTGGCTGAAGGTGATGTACTTGCTGGAAGAGAAGACGGGATCAAGCGTGTGGCCGGCGTAGTGGGTGGGGGTGTTGACCAGTTGCTTGAGTCCGAGGTTGGCGAGGTTTCCAGCAGGGCGGTGGTGTTGCGGCCCTTGTTGTTCTCCAGGTGGAAGTTGAGGTCCCCTAGGAGGATGTAGTCAGCGGAGGGGAGGGCGTGCGGGCTGATGAAGTCTGTGATGTCTTTGCTGAATTGTGTGCGGGGTCCCGGGGGTCTGTAGACGAGGGTGCCTCTGAGGGTCGTCTTTGGGTCGGTGTGAATCTGGAAGTGGAGATGTTCGGCTGCGGCGAAGGAGTCGTTGGCGTCGGTCGTGATGCGGATGGTGTTCTTGTGGACGATGGCGATGCCTCCTCCGGTCTGGTTGATACGGTCCCTCCTGATGATCTTGTACCCGTCCGGGATGGCGATGGTGATGTCGGGTGCAGAGGAGGCGTTCATCCAGGTTTCCGTGAGGAAGGCGACCCCCGGTGATGTAGCGTCGAGGAGGTTCCAGAGTTCCACGGCGTGTCTGTGGACGGAGCGGGTGTTGAGCAGGATGCACTTCAGGTGGTTGCTGCTGGTGCTTGGCTTGGCGGGTGCGGTGCAGGTTCGGAGGCAGGTGAATTTGCAGGCTTTGCAGATGAAGGGTCTGTGGATGCGTCTCGGGGTGGCTCGGCAGCAGGCGGGGTTCCGGCCGGCATTGAGTGCGTTGAGGGTGGCGGCGTCGTAGGTCCGTCGGGTCGTCTTGCTTCGGTGGGGGCCAGGGGTCCTGGCGCTGGGCGCGGGCCAGGTGCGGACGGGCGCAGACGGGCTTGCCTTTGGCGCGCCTTCGGCGCACAATCGGCACGCCCGCTGCGCATCAACGCTGCGCGTGCGTGGGGGCGTCATAAGAAGGGAGCCGGGAGGGAGGGTCCGCTGGGTGGCGGGAGCGTGGATCCAATCGGCTGTTGGGGGGGCAGGGCCGCAGGGAGGCAGCGGCGTGAAAATCGAGTGCGGGCTGGCGGCGTGAAATCGAGTGTGGGCTGGCGGCAGCTCAGCGGCGGCTGGGGAGCCTGTAGGAGATGCGGCGTGGAGAGCGGCAAACCAGGAAGCAGGTGTAAGGAGGAGCGTGGGGCGACCGGGCCTGTTAAAGGCACAGTGATTGCTCCAGAGAAGGTGGCAGGGTCCCCTTAAGAAGGGAGCCGGGAGGGAGGGTCCGCTGCGTGGCGGGAGCGTGGATCCAATCGGCTGTCGGGGGGGCGGGGCCGCAGGGAGGCAGCGGCGGGAAAATCGAGTGCGGGCTGGCGGCGGGAAATTGAGTGTGGGCTGGCGGTGGCTCAGCGGCGGCTGTGGCGCCTGTAGGAGATGCGGCGTGGAGAGCGACAAACCAGGAAGCAGGGGTAAGGAGGAGCGTGGGGCGACCGGGCCTGTTAAAGGCACAGTGGTCGCTCCAGAGAAGGTGGCAGGGTCCCCTTAAGAAGGGAGCCGGGAGGGAGGGTCCGCTGGGTGGCGGGAGCGTGGATCCAATCGGCTGTCGGGGAGCGGGGCCGCAGGGAGGCAGCGGCGGGAAAATCGAGTGCGGGCTGGCCACGGGAAATCGAGTGTGGGCTGGCGGCGGCTCAGCGGCGGCTGGGGTGCCTGTAGGAGATGTGGCGTGGAGAGCGGCAAACCAGGAAGCAGGGGTAAGGAGGAGCGTGGGGCGACCGGGCCTGTTAAAGGCACAGTGGTCGCTCCAGAGAAGGTGGCAGGGTCCCCTTAAGAAGGGAGCCGGGAGGGAGGGTCCGCTGGATGGCGGAAGCGTGGATCCAATCGGCTATCGGGGGGGGGGGCCGCAGGGAGGCAGTGGCGGGAAAATCGAGTGCGGGCTGGCGGCGGGAAATCGAGTGTGGGCTGGCGGCGGCTCAGCGGCGGCTGGGGCGCCTGTAGGAGATGCGGCGTGGAGAGCAGCAAACCAGGAAGCAGGGGTAAGGAGGAGTGTGGGGCGACCGGGCCTGCTCGTATGAAGAGTGGAGGTGGAAAGAAGGGGGACCAGTTTACAAAGTTGTCTGATTAGTCCTGTAAAGGTGCCAACCACTGTTGAAATCTGGTTAGCCATCAACAGTTTATCGTCGATTTTTATACCCAGACTTTTTACGATTGAGCTAGGTCTAGGAGTGGGGCCTAGATCTTGGGGCCAGAATCTGTCGTTCCAGGGTAATTCGATTGTGGGGATAACGAGGACCTCTGTTTTATCAGGGTTGGTTTTTAGTGAGTTGGCTGTCATCCAACTCACTGTAAAACCGAGGATTTTTTGTGCTTAAGACTGAGCAGATATGGTGTTGTCAATGCTCAGGAGAAGCTGGGTATCGTCTGCATAGTTAAAGATTTTACAACCCATATTTACTAATGCTGTTACCAATGGTTGCAGGTAGACATTGAAAAGGAGTGGGGACAGGGCTGAGCCCTGAGGGACTCCGCACTCAAGCGCGCCTAACTCCGACAGTGCATCACCCAATTGAATCCTTTGGGACCTACCTAACAGAAAGGATTCAAGCCATCGGTACGCCTGATCTTGAATGCCGAGAGCGGTCAGTCTGTCCAATAGTAGCGCATGGCTGACAGTATCAAAGGCCGCTGATAGGTCTAATAATATCAGGGCACAGGGTCTTTTACTGTCAGCCATGGCTCTGAGCTCATCAAGCACTGAGAGCATCACCAACTCAGTGCTATGATGCGCTTGAAACCCAGCTTGGCAGTCCTGAAGGCGATGGCAGTCCTCTAGGAAGGATGACAGTGACTTCAGGACGTGTTGTTCTAGAACTTTAGCCAAAAAGGGTAGCTGGGAGATCGATCTATAATTTTTCAAGTTGGTTACATCAGCTCCTGGTTTCTTTAATAGAGGTTTTACTCTGGCCTCCTTGAGGCTCAGTGGTATTTAACCAGTCTCCAGCGAGGTGTTTAATATGGAGATGATTTGTCCCTCTAGGCCTAGGAGCGCCATTCAAAAAATTCTAGGCGGGCATGGGGGGCGATATACCGTCAGGAGGGTGAGGCATGAGTTGGTAATGAGGATTTTTACCCCCAGCAAGTCAGCTGAGTGGACATTCTCTGCCTTTATTTTAGTGACAGTAAATTGTTTTTTAAAAAAGATGGCCATGCCTCCCCCTCTGATGTTATCACTGCGATTCTACCACATCACATCGTAGGTATCAGGGAGGGAAGCGATGATATCTGGTGCTGAGGATTCGCCTAGCCAGGTTTCCATGAGTGCCAGAATGTCGATGTCCTCATCCTGGAGCAGGGAGAAAATTTCCAAATGATGTTTTTGTAGGGATCGTATATTTAAGATAGTAATTTTTAGCTCGACCTGGTGTTTAACCCCGGAGCAGCTGTTGCGTGTGGAGGATTTACGAGGGGGGGTAGAGGCAGTTACCTATCGTGCATTGTTGTATATTTGCTCCTTTTAATTTATCTAAAATAGACTTACTGATGGTGTATTCCGTAGAATTAAGAGACAGAAGTTCTTCGGTTGTGTACCTCAGACATTGGCCAGGGGGTCAGGCCCCTGGCCCCGGTCGTGCGCGGACGGGCACAGACGGGCTTGCCTTTAGCGTGCCTTTGGCGCGCCGCCGGTGCACCTGCTGCGCCCGTCCGCTGCGCGTTGACGGCTGCATCAGGTTTTAAGGAGAGCAAGGTAGGAGCGCTAGACCGCTCACCTCCTCCGACCGGAAGTACCAGAATCTCCCGGAAGTGTCACAGCCAATGGGCTCCCTCCACATCAATCGAGCTCTACTCAGCTCGCGGTGGAACGGGGAGTCCAGCGGCTCTGACACAGCAAATAAGGTAGGGGTAACAGTTTTAAAAGCACACACAGCTATTAAATGAGCTAACAAGTGAGGTAATCCAGCGCCCCTATAGAAAATCTGTCTCAACAACGCTACCCAACACAATGATACTCACCATTAATCATAAATCACGCACAAGACCCATAAACCAACGAGACAAATTTTGGGCAACTGAATCATGTGACCTAATTAATCAGAACTATTCACAAACTATTTACATATTTATATATAACTGCAGTTTATCATTTCTTACCATGGTTTTTCAAACATATATAATTTAATTAAGTCACTAAGGCAAATGGATCAGCTAATGGTAACTAGACCATGAATAAACAAGACCAGCTTGTCGTTTCAAAATCAAATTTTATTAATTTTATTCTTCAAAGAAAGAGCATTTTCTTTAATAGATCATTATTTTATTAGCAAATTAGCAGCATTTAATGAGGAATGAGCAATTAGACTGACATTTCAAAAGCATACTTTGAAAACATGAATATTAATTTAAACGGTTTCCATTCCCTATAGCTATTTCCCTGGCTATTCTCACTCCACCTAGAAAGAAAAAATCTATTATATCTGCTGTCCTTACGTGAGCAAGAAATCCCACAGCATGTCACGTCATTCGGGACCCGGAAAGTGAGGAGCACCCTTCTGCCCATGGGACCAAGTTTTATACCTTTTCTGTCTAGCTAATCTCACTAAATTGTACAATTTTCTTTGCCATCCAGGATTCTCATTGGCTGATTGATATCGAGCCTTTTCTTTGACTCTATTGTCCAACTTAATACATGACTTTTGGCTTCCTCAGAAATGCAACATTTGACGAGTAACAGTCCGTTACTTCCTTAGCTTAGGAGATCTGCCGCATCCTGTCCTTGAATCCGTCACTCTCAGAGCACGTTTTGCACAGTTTATTTTTATTCATTTCTCTGATGAACGTCAATGTGGTAAAACTTTCCACTTCTTTGTGCTCAGCTCTTCAGGACAGGATTCCAAACACCAACTATACAGGCCTTAGGCCTCTTTCTTGAAAACTGTCATTTAACCAAACACAAAACACTAATTAATTAGAGAATTGAAACCCATTCTGTTACCCACCCCCTTTGCTAATTATTAACCCATTAATTTATGATATCTGGCTTTAGCACAAAAAAGCAGCGTATTTATATCTACCATCTTCATTTAGGCCGCAAAGAAATCTCCACAAGCTTTTGCCACAGAAAAGACATAACATAAGCACATAAATAAGCACATGCCATTAGTTAAACAGCCACATTTAATACTGACAAAGACAATAGACAAGGTTAATTTATTATTTTCAACACACTTGCAAATGCAACATAGAGCACATAAATTAGTCCCTCGTGTTTGTGTATAAATACATTCTTAAAACTAAGTTGGTTAATATTTCATCACACACTAGTTAATTCAGTTATGGTTTTATGGAAGTTTAACTTTGCGAGTCAGAACAAAATATCATTCTGAACCTTGCTCCATCAGAGGCAAAAGATTAAAAGAATAAAGAGTCACCGCAGCAGTGAGCAGCAGCGTGTCCGATGCGCAGTCTCCCTAGGTCCGGTTTTAAGGAGAGCAAGGTAGGAGCGCTAGACCGCTCACCTCCTATGACCGGAAGTACCAGAATCTCCCGGAAGTGTCACAGCCAATGTGCTCCTCCACATCAATCGAGCTCTACTCAGCTCGTGGTGGAACGGGGAGTCCAGCGGCGCTGACACAGCAAATAAGGTAGGGGTAACAGTTTTAAAAGCACACACAGCTATTAAATCAGCTAACAAGTGAGGCAAAAGATTAAAAGAATAAAGAGTCACTGCAGCAGTGAGCAGCAGCATGTCAACACATGTGGCCTGGGCACAGTTACAGGGGTACATTGTGTATTGCCATGTTACATGAACCCTACATTGCATATGCTATGTCATGTGTGTCCCTGGGCTTGCTGAGTGTGGTACATCATGAGTATTTGCATATAGTGCTAGGCACACAGACAGATTTGTATCTGGGAGTTGTTTATTATCCCAACCGCCATCAGTTTTGGGCATGTGATTTGGTGTTGTGTCTGTGTGTCACAGACATCCACATTTGCCATGCAGACAATCCTGTTTGCAGATCCAGTGTGTGTAATGGCTGTGTTGGAACGTGTACATCAGACGTTACATGGTGACTGTGTCTATGTTGCAAAACATGTTCCCCGTGTCTGTTACTGCCAGTCCCCTGTCATTTTGACAAGACAACATCCTCACTAGTTATTGAGATGTGTGTTTGGTACGTGACATATGTTCAAATGTACAGTGACAGGGCCCACACTGTGTCGACAGCGGAGCATGGCACTTGTAGTGTCACCATGTGGAGATGACATGTTAGGTGAAGGGCACATGGCTGGCATATGTGTCCATGAAGAATTGCACACACTTAACTCAATTGTGTCCTGATGTAATGTAGCATGTGGTATTTGGCATGGTCATAGCCACAGATGTGGGGGAACTGAAATACTTTTTTTGATACCCTATGTACTGCAGGAGACCTAATATCCACAGACCCTTCCCAGACCTTGCAATCATGGCTGAAGGCAACCGCATCCGATGATACCTCTTTACAAGCCGGCTGATTGAGGATTCAGAGGGAAGAAGTTGTCCCCACATTTACAACCTGGGCGTGGGTATCCAACTGCGTTGACCCCCAAGGTGAAGGTGATGGCAGCCCTACATTTTTTGTCACCAGAATATTCAAATACACAGTGGCTGGTGCTGGTGGGATGTTCCAGACCGGTATCAGTTGTGTTCTCCGTGATGTTTTGGAGGCAATGTTGTTGTATCTGCATCGATACATACGATTTCCAAACCAAATACAAATGCCAGGCATAAAGGGAGATTTCTATGCACTGGAAGGGATGCCAATTCTCATTGGCTAAATTGATGGGACACATGTGGCTTTGGTACCGCCACAGGCCCATGAGCAGACTTACTGCAACCGTAAACATTTTGACTCTATTAATTCCCTAGTGGTATTTCTTGTGGAAACATCTCTGTGTCCGTTTCCCTGGTTCAGCACATGACGTCTACATCATGCGGAATAACAGGATACCACATTATGATGTCTCAGCTGCAGAACCAACGTGCCTGGCTTGTCAGTGTGTAATTGCCCTTTACCTTGTGTGTTTTAAGTATCTTGGGATTACACGCTCTTTCCTGATACTTGAAAAAGAGGGGGGGTGGGACCTGAAGAAGTGCCACACGATTCCTTACGAACAACTAGGCACGAAACATGTCGACCCCAGCTCAGTGACTGCCCATTAGGAACATAACATTCCTACAGGGCGTCCATTCCATTTTATTTAGGCAGGATCTACCTAAATCATTAAAGTTCTTTGAGAATAGGACTGACCCTGACTTATTTTAGATCTCAATTTACATGCACAAAGCCTCCACTGTTCCCTTACCCACACACACCCTACAGCTTCTTCTAAAAAGATATCTTGCAAAGAGCCCCATTTACGGTGAGCTTGTCAGGCATTGCAGAGCCGGCCCGACAAGGAGCAAGGTCCAATGATGAAGCATGACACCTCTCGGGGTGTGTGAGAGCAACATGAAAAAGACCTGTCTTCCACCCTCACTTTAAGAACTGCATTCTCCTTGTTGACACGCTCTTTCCTGACCCATGACATGTTTGGCTGTTTGTATGCTGGTGACTCTGGATACCCCAACGTGCAGTGGTTGCTGACACCGATTAGGAACCCGGTCATACCAGCGCAGATACGTTTCAATGAAGCACATGGGCGGACCAGAGAGTTATTAAGAGGACATTTGGACTCCTTAAAATCCGATTCTGCTGCCTGGACCAGACTGGAGCGGCCCTCCAATATGCACCTGAAAAGGTGTGCAAGATATTTATTGTGTGTTGCATGCTACACAACTTGGCAGTGAGAGAGGAGGTGCCTCTCATCAAAGATGAGGACGGCCATCAACCGCCAGCATGGGAGGATCCAAGCCAGGACAGCATCAATTAGAACAGAAACCCTGCCCACTCTTTTTAGATGTGGTCCCATGAGGGGATCCTACAATATAAAAGGGGGCGACGGACCTATAATTCAGAGCCAAATAGTAGATCAATCAAATATAGATATGTTTTTTTATTATTTATTCATTTTCTTTAGTTTTCAAATTTTCAACAGTGGATAGTACAAAACATATAAATACATTCAGGATTCAGAACGTTGGATAAAAGCACACATGATCAATATAACATGTAATGTCCCACACACACCGTACATACCTCATACTCCCATACTCACTTACTAAAAAAACAAGCTCACAATCAATCTTTCACACATCCAATCATAAATACTCCCACTAGTGCAAAAACGCCATCAAGTGAATTGATAACAGAATGGATCACAATTCATTAAACAAAGGAGGGTGATGCAGACTCAAAAGAGGAAATGGGGACTGATACTGGAATGACCGGCCTGCCACCAACAAGAACCATGCCTAGGATCCGGGCCAGGGACATGTTGCGAGTGACAATGAGGGTGAGGGTGATGTCCGGACTCAGCTCATCAACAACTTCTTCTCCAAATTGTGAGTATACAGTAATGTGTTGTCAACAATTCTTGCATCACCTGATATGTGTCTGTGTTGTGCACTGTGATAGCATATGTGTTTCTGCATGCTATGTGTCATGATTGTTGCATTGATGTGACCCTTGAGTTAGTATGTCCTCCAAAACAGTGTTGCCATGCATCTTCATATCTTTTTACAACTCTTTGAAAAAGTGTTTGTAATGTGTATTGTAGATGTATGCAGTGATTTAGGGATTTCACAACTGTTGTACGTCTGTCATTCACAGGGTCCATTGGCTATTGTCGGGTGACATGTTACCTCTGAATCGCACAATACGGTCACAGAGTGCAACTTTTCATGGTTCCCAGATCCATCATCCCACACACCCCGGTGCTGGCATTTCTGCCATTCATGGTTACTTTTTGATCACTGTCATGTGAGGGTACTTTGCATCTGATGTTTAGTTTACTTGTTGTGTATCTGTAATAAAGGTGCGCACCAGTTTGTGGTGTGCTTCCTCTGTGTCCACACATCTGAAAATCCTTGGCATGCTGTACCTGTGGGCTGATTGCCACTGCTTCAGCATTTGTGTGTACTTGCAGTACACAATGTCTGAGGCAAAGAATCTGATGGGCATGGTGAATTCGTGTTGTGTTGACCTAGTTCTGTGTACTTCTCATATGTGTCACATCAAAATAAATCACATTTCAGTGTTTAGATTTCTCTAGTGGTTTTCCTGCACAGTCCTACTTTAGCATATCATCACCAGTTAAATTTAACACAGAGGCTACAATTGTGAGTTGAAGTGTTTATTTACATACATGTGTGTGAATGATATAGGTGACATGAAGTGCTTTACAGTGCAATGGGAATTCAAAGTTCACAGGGGAGTTGATAGTGTTGGTAGAGGAAATTACTAGAGTAAAGTCCACAGTCATTAGATCCATTGGTTCAAATCAGACCCTCCATCACATATGGGAGAGTTGTGGACAGTCGACAAGGTGAAGGGTTTGCACACAAGGGTGGACATCAGGAAATGGTGTTCACTTCTGGGGGATGTGAATGGCCAACTGCCTCTCACTTGTCCTTCTTTGGACGACCCCTCGTCTTCTTGGGGGGGTCCCTCAGGTGCAGGCTGGGGGGGTGCGCAGGAGTTTTAGAGTGTCAGAGACCACCTCCCTACCAGTGGCAGTTGCAGATGTTGTGGCAACTGATGTAGTGGGCACACCGGGAGATGGGGCCATGCTGTTTGCAATCTGACGTAGGCATCCAAGCACACCACCGTGACATCATCCAACTTGTTCATCTCGCACTCCATGCGGGCCATGTGTGTCTCCACCCGCAACATGCGTGCGTCCAATCTGGCACAATGATCAGCCTGCTGTTGTTTAATGTCCCTCAGGTGCCCCACAACCTGGCCAAAGTCTCCAGTGCCTTGCTGGTACGCATTTATGATGTGTTCCAACTGGGGATCAGCTTGGGGTGCAGCACCATGGTCTTGACATGGCCTCTGCCTGCCCCCACTCCCACCACCCCTACCCCTATGAGCAGGTCCTGCTGTTGCAGGCACAGAAGACACTGGGACTCCTCCTGTGATGGCACTGGTGGTATTGGCAGCCACCTCCAGGGTGCCTCGTGTTGCTATGCCCTCTGTGTTGGGTTGGCTTGGTCTGTCCGTGTTAGTAGGGGTCATCTGGGTGTTGTCAGATGTAGCAGGAGTGGTGACAGTGGGTGCATGCTGATCCACACCGGAGGGTCCAGGTTGTTCTTGGTCCTCGTCAGAGGAGTGAGAGGCATCCACACCAGCCAGCTCTGTGTCAACCAGAGTCTGGGAGTGGGAATCTTCCTCTTCTGTTCTTGCAGTTTCCCCAGCTGACCCTGTGGGTGGAAGAGACACACAATGTATGTTGTGGTTCAGCACACATCAATATATCACACACATTAACGTTGGTACTATGCTCTATGATGAGTGTATGTGCGTAGCATTGTCTTCAGTTATCACAGGCAGATGCCAATGTGGGTTTGGAACATTGTTCTGATAACCTGATGCATTTTATGTGCACGTAGAGCTGTCTGCATGGACAGCTCATGTATAGTTTAATTGACTTACATAGACATTGCGAAGCTTGCACTCCTGTGTCTCTTATTATTTTTTTTTGTCCTCATATGCCATAAGGATATTTTCAGAGTCACCGATTCCTGCCCCCCTCTGCAAAAAAGCAGAGGGGCCCCTTCTTAAACTCTGACGATCTTTATTGGTGCGCTTTCTGCAGATACCCAAGTGCGTCCCACACAGAACTGCACAGTTTCCGTTCAATTCAGTTCTTCCAACTATCCAGGCCCATGAACTGATCTTAGGGTAACTCCGTCTGCAAAAAGGCATAATCATTGGACATAGTTGTTCACATTCTATCCAACCAATTAATACATGGATTCCAGAAATGCTTTCTTCTCTTCCACACAACCTTATCTAACTTAAGTGTGTGTCTAATCGCTCTGATCCAATCTATATACGAAGGTGTACTATCACTCACTAAAGTTTACATATTTCTCTACGAGCAAGGATTATTAAATAAAGAGATAGTTTGTTGATATCTTGAGGGAGTGCCTCATAATTATCACACATTCCCAAAAAAACAATGATTTACTAACCTGTATATCGAATTTGAAAATAATGTTCATACCTTCTTCTATCTCAGTCCAAAAGATCCTTAGATTAGGGCAAGTTAAAAACATATGAAGGTCGTCTGCCTTTTCAACCTTAAACTTTGGACAACACGGGATAGGGCCTTTAGAAAACTTGGCCAATCTGGCCGGCGACCAATATACTCTATGGAGGGAAAAGAGATGATTTTGCTTTAAATTGGCAGGTGAGACTCGCGTGAAGTAAATCAAAAGATACTTGCCAAATATTCTGCAAGTCGACATCTGGAACTAGATTCCTCCAAAGGTGTTCCGGTAGACAAAAATCACCATCCTCTGCTTCTAAGATAGTCCAATAAAGCACTGATGTTTTTATTTTCCTTGCTTTATTCAATAAAAGTTCTTCCAAAGCCGACTTAACACCAATTTGTCCAATCTTATCCTGGGCCCAGCTTTTAATTTGTAAATATTTGAACTTGGATAAGTTATTGTCAATAAGCGTAAAAATCTACTCCCAACTCAAGAGGTCTCCTTCCGAAGTTAGCTGACCCCATGTATTCAAGTTTGCTACCCTTAGGGGCAATGCTAAAGAGTCTTTGGTCCAGTCTGGCGACCCCGGTGAATCCCAGATGGGAGCCATCGCGGATTAATATGCAATGTTCAACACCCTTCTCATTCTAGCCCAAACGTATGCCATATCCCTAAGAACTTTTAACCGAACCTTTTTGAAGAAGCGAGTATCTCCAAACTTAAACAAAAATCCATGAGCCCTACTCTGGAGCTCAGAAAGCATAATCTGGAACATAATGTCTGTTTCTGTCGTGGTTGGGGAGTCAAATAGCGTAATTCCTGCCTTAATTAATAGAGTCCAGGCATACAGTTTCAGATCCCGGGCACACAGCCCACCTTTACATTTCCGTCTGCGCAACTTCTTCCATGCAATTCTTATGCCTTTTGAAGCCCATATAAAAGTATTCCATTTAGCTTGAATCTTATTAAGCCGGGCTTCCCTAAAGGCAAGTGGAATATTCTGAAAAATGAAAATTAATTTGGGTAACAACATTATTTTAATCATATTTACCCTACCAATTAAGGTCAAAGGGAGAAGTGCCCTGCCTTTCAATGCCTCCTCACTTTCCCGCTCTACTTTAATACGATTTTTTCCGCTATTAGATTTATATCCTGCGTAATTTGGATACCCAAATATCTTATTTCCTGCTTTAAAATTGGAATATTTGCTGGCGCTGTGATGTTCCAAATCATACATTCTGATTTAGCCTGGTTAATTTGGTATCCTGAGATCTTGCCAAAGTGCTCTGCCGCACTATAAATAAAGGGGATAGCATTAATTGGATCTGCAGTATATATCATCATGTCATCAGCATATAAAGAAACTTTTTTCTCCCAATTGTTATACTTAAATGGTACAATGCGCTGATCTTGTCTTATATTTTCTGCCAGTGATTCTATATATAAATCAAAGATCAGGGGTGAGAGAGGACAGCCCTGTCTTGTGCCTCTGTTGATTTTTATGGGCGTGGACAAATTTCCATTAATTAATACTCTGGCAGTTGGTGCTTGATAAAAAGCTGCTATGGACCTACAAAAATTCCTACCCAAGTTGCAGCTTTCTAAGACCCTGTTCAAAAATGTCCAATTCACACGATCAAAAGCCTTGGTGGCATCTAATGTTATGACCGCCAGTGGAATTTTATAGAGGGTAGCGAGATCAATTGCGCCCACAAATGCTTGAGTCAACTCCTGTATAGACCGCCCTCTGACAAATCCCTTTTGGTCAGCATGTAACAGACTGCCTGCTACCCCATTCAATCTCTCTGCCAATATTTTCGCCATCAATTTATAGTCTGAATTGAGCAGGGAGATAGGTCTATACGAATCAGTCTGCGATGGTACCTTCAGTGGCTTAAGGATAAGAACTATTGTAGCCTCATTCCATGAAGGAAGAATTTCGCCTCCTTCTTCCAAAATATGTGTGAAAAGCTTTTGAAGAACAGGGGTAACTATTGGAGCCAAAACCTTATATATCTCAGCCGGCAGTCCGTCCGGACCCGGAGCCTTACTTTTTTTAGCAGAACTTATTGCAGCGGTTATTTCAATTAAGCTGATTCCCCTATTCAGGTGGGAGTAGAACATGGCGGCTAGCAGGTGTGGCTTGTTGTAAGGCTCCAGGAAAACCCCCGGTTGTTTGGGTGGTTAGATACCGCTAAACATCATAATTGTTATGCTTCTTACACCCTGAAGACTTCAAGAAAGCGGCTTTGCGGGTGAACCGCGAAAAAAAAACCTGCTTTACTACCAGGAAGGCTTGAAGTAACACGGCGTGAGCAGAACTGCCGAGTTTGGCCACAGCACCCGGCATATGAACCGGGATAGCAGGCGGGAAAGCAGGCTGGCAGCCTCTGCCTCCCAACGGCAGTTGCGGCGACGGAGAACCTTTTCCTCATCCTCGTCCTCATGATACCACAATCACACAACAACTTTAATAATCTGAGTAAGCTTAGGAACAACATTTGTCACGTTTCTCACATTTAGAGGACTATATGGAAGCGGCTTCGGGGCTGAGTAGCTAAAACTCGTTTAATTGTTGGGAGAGGCTCGGAAAACGCCGTGTGTGTGTACGGCTGAAGTTTGATGCAGGCACTCAGCGTATGAGCAGACGGGGCAGCTTCAAGGTGGAAAAACCTTCTTTGTTCTGTTTTCACCAGTGCTATAAAAATACAACCTAAAATAACCTGAAAATAATCTGGAAATAAGAAGTCCTCACAACGACGACGACGCCGCTTACTTCACTTCATTTAGCATTTTGCGTCTTTATCGACGTTGACTTTACTTTATCCAAACCTTCGGAACTGTTCCCTGATAAGCGTTAAGGATTATTTGTCCACTTGAGTATAAAACAGCATTTTCACTGTGGAGAAGCTGCAATACGCAGATACGGTGGGGGTTTACTTCACTGGACTAAAGCGGCGTGTGAAGTTAAGAGGGGAAGAAGGGCTGGATACAGAGTCCCAAATTTTTGGAGGGCGTCAGGTAACTCACAGGAGCTCTCCACAATACTACATAAACCACAATGCATTGGGCCGCAAAATCTGTTTAATAATTATCATCAGGAAAAAGCTGCTCACTTTGTAAATAGTTGGAGAGCACCTACGATACCAGTATCGCGTATGTCTAAAAGCGAGGCGCAAGGAAGCCAGGCTTCCGGTTATACATGAAGGAGTAAAAGGGGCGAGCCGGCCACTGTGAGTGCAGCCACAGATACCTCAGCTTCGGCAGTGGCAAAACCCAAGGTGAAATTTCCTAAGAGGGCCGGGAAAAGGAATACTTTTAATACTTCTAAGGCACAGAAGGCAGTGTTTCAGATTAAGCCTACACCCTCATTGAAAGTGTATTTAAGACAGTTCCCACTGTATTGGAACTTAAGCATTTGACCGAGATTTCTTCACGGGGAATTGCAGGGGCCATCCAGACATTTAATAGATTTTTTTAAAACATATTTTATTGATTTTAAGCCACAGACACATCACAACATCATCAACCCCTCATAGCAGTATCAAATATATGTTCCATTTTGCTCCCAACGTAACTCGGATCCCTCCCCCTCATTCGGCAATTGGTGTGAGCAACACCAGACACTCATATTCACATAGCATAACAGCGGCTATTGGGACAATCAGATATAACTCAACGCACTTTGCTTGCATAGCACATGGATGTTCCGTATAGTTCAGTCCTCAGCTCCCTCCTGGTGGTCCCGTAAAGCCTGCACCAGCGCTACCCACGCCTTGGCGAGCTCTAGCGTTTTATCGTTATTCATGCGCTTAGCCTGTCTCATTCTAATAGAGCCTTCGCTATCCGCCCACTTACAAAGCTCCGACCTCCACCTCCTATACAGTGGCCCTTCCTTTGATTTCCAATGCCATGTAATCTCCCTTTTTGCAAGAAGTAGCCCAGGTCTATGAATTAATTTTTGTCTTGGCTGTGTGTGGAAACCAATGTAGCAGGCATACTGCCATATCAAAGTTAAGATGCCTGTCTGTGATCTCTGTAAGGAGTTCCCCCACCTCCGTCCACTAATTGCCCAAGGCCGGGCAGCTCCAGAGCATGTGATCTAAGTCAGCACCCAGCTCACGGCACCGAGGGCATGCCGCGTCTTGAACCCGGAAATATTTGGTAATCTTTCCTGGAGTCAGATATGCACGGTGCAGTATAAGGAATTGTACTTGTTGAAAGCATGCATTCCTGCTACCCTTCCATGCCCTCCGCATAATGTGTACCCACACAGTGTCAGGTATCTGCTTAGCTATGCTCGCCTCCCACTTCTGATTGAGGCCAACGAGAGAATATAGTCCCTCGCGCATCAACCTGGAATAAAGACAGGTCACCGCTTTAAATGTTCCTGCTGCCATCACCACGTATTGACAGACCTTGGTTGTCACCGGTTCAGTCTGTCCTCCCTTCCAGTGTTGTCAGAGGGCTGCCAGAACAGCTGCATGGAGCAGAAAACTGCCATCTGGTGGCCCATATCTGTCGTGCAAGGTCGGAAATGGGAGCAGTTCCCCATCTTCGTACAGGTCGCTAAGCATGGGCGTAAAATCCATTCCGCTCGCGGATTTTGCGGATTTTCGGCAAATTCGCAATCCGCGAACTCTCGCGAACTTGCCGAAAATTCGTAAATCCGTGCGAAGCGGATTTTTTGCTTGGTCGCACTTGCCAACTAGAATACTATACAATTTCGCGGGAGTAAGCACTTGCGAACACGTAGATGCGGCGGGCAGCGACAATCTCGAGATTGCAAGATTGCAAAATTTGCAATTTTGCACAAGAAATCCACCAGCAGGCAGCATAAACCATGAAAATTATGATTTTTATCAGAATAACTCCTCAGGTTGACATTTGCCTGCACTTTGTTTTTGCAAGGAGTCCATTTTGGGGGGGGGTGGTGGGAGGAAGGAAGTGCCCCACAGTCTCCAACTTCCTGTTCCTGTCCAGCAGGCTCCTCCCAGTGCTTTCTTCATGTGCTGGTCACTTTGATTTGGATCTTGACCTGGAAGCATTACTTTTTGTGGATGCTGCTGGATATTTGGATTTTTGCAAAACTGAAAGCACTCAGCAGGTGCAAAAGTTCAATCTTATCATTAGTAACCATTCCCCGTAGTGCTTCCTGAGGGGCCCCTTCAGAGTTCAGTTGCCTACTTGCAACTATTCTATGACCCTGCTCTGACCCTCACAGCAGGCTCAGAGAATAGCTACAAGTATACAACAAAGGTCCTGTTAAAAACATTACACTGCAACAGAAAGCAATTACAGATAAGGAAGCAGGTGCCAGCCTGGAAGTTCAAATTCAGTGACACATTAATCAGCCCCTTATTCATTCATGTCAGTTGAGGCAGGGCAGGTGTGCTTTTCCCCCCATAATCTACAGTGATGAACTAGAGGGTGGCATGGGTGAGCCAGAGGGTGGCATGGGTGAGCCAGAGGGTGGCAGTGGTGAAACAGAGGGTGGCAGTGGTGATACAGAGGGTGCTGTGATGAACCAGACGTAGAAACAACATGGTCGTGACCGTTGCTACCCGACAAGTAAGTTCGCGTTTGCGAACCGGTAAAAAACCCTTGCGAAATGGCAGAAACACTTGCGAACACACAAAAAAAAGGAATCCGCAAAATTTGCGAGAGTGCGCGGATTTTGCGGATTGCGAATCCGTAAATACGCAATTTCGCGGATTGCCAATTCGCAAAATCCACCCATGCTTACACTTCGCCCACCACTTGGAGCCCTAGCTGTTCCCACTCCATAAGGGGAGACCAATCTCCAGACATTTAATAGATATCATCCTTTGGAAAATCTAGAAGAGGACTCAGGACTGGAGCAGGCAGACACTTTAGAAGCTTTAGAGCTGACTAGGACTAGGATGGAGAGTCTGGGAAAGGCGGATATTGAGGTTGAGGCTGGCAACGAGGCAGAAGGGTCGGCTTGCACTTTAAGTAGCAATAGTAGGGAGGATCTAACCGCTACCTCCCCAGTTACAGGGGGGGCGATAATTCTGACCAGTCTGTTCTATTAATGCTACAGGCCTTAAGCCATGAGGTCAAAAGCGGTTTTTCGCTTCCCAAAAAAATCAGCAAGAAATAAAACTGTTTTGCGAAAAACTGGAAGGAAAATGTTATGCTTTAGCAATAAGAACAGCAGACTTGGAGAGCACTGTCTCAGACCTCAAATTACTTGCAGTGCAGCACACAAAGAAAATTGACGCTCTCACCCAAGGTGAACTGGGATATCAAGAGAAATTGGAGTCACTTGAAAATGCGCAAAGGAGGAACAATTTGCGCCTTCTGAAAGTTCCTGAGGAGGCAGAAGGGGGAAATATAAAAGAGTTTGTGGTCAAACTGATAAAACAAGCAACGCAGATTGAGATCTCGGATGAGGAGCTAATGAGAGACATTCAACGGGTACATAGGGACCCATTCAGGCAAAACCCTAACAAGACTAGGCCCAGGAAGATACTAGTTCACTTCTTGACCTATACTATTAAAGAGGAGATACTAAACAGAGCATTAAAAGCAAACTCATTGTCAGCTGAAGGCAGTACTTTTCAGATTAGATCTGATGTATCCTCAATCACAGCATCCAGGCAGTGGGAGCTTGGTAAATTATTGGATCCCTTTAGACAACTAGGCACCACTGCACAATTAAAGTTTCCTGCATCATTGAAAGTGATGTACAAGAACAAAATGAGAATTTTTAAAAGGGTTGAGGAGGCTGAAGAGTATCTCCAATTACTTGTACAGGACAGTCAAAACACTCTGGGCGTGTAAGAACAACTAAAACATTTTGATGCTAAATACAACTCTTTTGTTCTATTTGATTTTGTTAACACTTAAATTAAGCATTATCCGAACATCGGAAGCGGAGTCTTAATGGCCAGGAGTCAGCCAAGAGAAAGGAGGGGGGTTCTCCAGGGGAGCACGGGAGGGAGCAGGCCTAGGCAGGGGTGGGGGAGCGAGGGGCACAGGGTGGGGAGCATCTGGGGAGAAAAACAAAAAAAGTTCAAAGTATGCCAACGAGGATATTTAATTGTTTGCATCAAGTAGGGAGAAAATGTCACAGGATAGGATAGCGTTGTCAGCATATATTAAGTTTTTATCATGGAATCTGAATGGGTTAAGAGACAAATATAAAAGGGAGAGGATTTTCCAATATTTGAAAGATGCGCCGGAACATGTCTTTCTTTTACAAGAGACACACTCTACTGAAAAGTAGTTGAGGGATATGTGCAGAAATAGAAAATGGATTCAGCATGTGATAACGACTACGCAGCAGACTTCAAATAAAGGAGTTGCCATATTGATTAAGGCTAATCTTGATATAACATTATTGGAGTCAAGAGTTGATAAAAAAGGGAGGTGAGTGATAGCTAAGATAAAACATAATACACATAGTTTCACTGTTGTAGGGTATTACGGCCCAAACTTGGACAATATACTCCCCCTGAAAAAACTTTTGGTGGAACTCCTTGATTTTGATGATCTCCTAATTTTTGCAGGGGATTTTAATTTAGTGCTAGATCCATATCTAGATAAATCCCATAAACTAAAGATCTTGCATAATCCTAAAACAAGATCATTACTATTAAACACAAGAGAGGAGTTGGCCTAACGGCTAGGGCGCTTGACCTCGGACCTGGGGACCTGGGTACCTGGGTTCAAGTGTCGGTAACGACGCCAAAACCTCCTGTGATTCTGGGCAAATCACTTAATCTCCCGTGCCTAAAATGAATGTGTGTCCGTCCTCATGTAACGTAACTGGTGCTATGTAAAGCGCTCTGATACCTGATTCGGTTCGGGTCTAGTTCGCGCTATATAAAACTCTGGAAAAAAAAAAGAAAGCAGTTTGGTTGGAAAGACATATGGAGGAAGAAATCAGGGAGAAATAAAGAGTATACTTTCCATAACAAGTGGTTAAGGCATAAATCTAGATTAGATTTTTTCCTAGTTGCACAACAACTCTGTCAGTCTGTAAAAGAGGTTAAGCACCTCGGTGCTCATATCTCAGATCATTTGGCTGTCTCTCTAATCCTCAAGTTACCAGACATACAGAATATTAGAAGGTATACATTCGATAGGAGCATTCTTTTGGAGGAAGGAACAGTAGAGACTTTGCTCCTGGAATCAGATCAGTTCTTTAAAACTAACTTAGAGACAGCTGCGCTTCCCATGGTCTGGGACGCATATAAAGCCTTTTTGAGAGGACTATTATTGGCTTTACAATCTGCCAAACATAAAACATATAGAGCAAAGACTGCCCAGATTGAGTCTAAAATTAAAGCCTTAGAATGCGGGCTATTGGATCCAATTTCAGCAACTTTAGACAGTATGAAGGAAGAGTTGATATCCTGTAAATCGCAACTTGAGCAGGTCCTAGATGGAAGGCTTAGGCAACGTTGGCAGGCCAGCTCTCTGGCCCACTTTGAGTATGGTGAGGCCAGTGGTAAGCTGCTTGCTTGGAAAGCAAAG
Organism: Lissotriton helveticus; assembly: GCF_964261635.1. Lineage (NCBI taxonomy): Eukaryota > Metazoa > Chordata > Amphibia > Caudata > Salamandridae > Lissotriton > Lissotriton helveticus. Next base: position 533,996,056 of record NC_136067.1, read on the forward strand.
AAGGAGCAGAAGAGGAACACCATTAAGGGAGTTCAGATGGGCGCCAGGGCTGAGGTTTCAGAAAATAGCACAGATATTCAAGAGGCTTTTTTTAATTATTTCCATTTAGTATATAAGGAGGACTTAATTCCTAGTCATGATAACATCCGGGTATCGCTGGATAAATATGCTGTTCGTCGGTTAGATGATCTGAGATCGGTGCACTCCCGTGTCTCACACAGGTGTGCTGTTTGGTGTTGGTGGGAAGGGTGTGTGTGACAGGGCCGGCTGGGAGATCTAGTCAGAGTTTGTACTCCTAATCCCCCCTGGACCAGATGGGCCTTCATGGGCCATGCTTCCATGACAGTGAGTCTAACTGCATTTTCAAGTTGTATGACAGTGGTGTCCTGGTGTTTGTTGGAGCCCAAGTCCCAGCAATGCCTTGTGCTCCCCATACCAGTGGCCATTATCAGCAATCTTGACAGTACTTTGCCACTCCCTGTGAGGTGAGCATGGTGCATGGGGGTATTCCTGGGACATGTGGGACGAGGACTATGGGCTGGGATTTCAAATCCCATCATGCATTTGACTCCACCCACCTTAACAGCAAACCTATGCTTCCTTCCTGTGACTCAGCTTTCCTGGTATTGAATGTGTGCTGACAAGATGGCTGCTGTATGTGACTGGTGTTTGGATCCCATTGCCTTGCTGTGAGTTTGCTCTCAGTTTAGTGACTTTTGGGAATGGGATCTTTCCTGTATCATTGCAGGTATGTTTGTACTTACAAACTGCATTGGCAAACAAATACCACCACGGATTGCTGCTCCTCCCCCAGGGCCCAGTGTCAGTTATCTTGGAAGTCAATTTATCTTGAGGCTCAGGTCGTGCTTAGTCCCAGGTGTGTTGTTTGCTGTTGGTGGGAGGGGTGTGTGAGACAGGGCCTACTGGGAGATGTAGTCTGAGGTTGCACTCCCCCCCCCCCCGAAATAGATAGGCCTTGATGGGCCATGCTTCCATGACAGTGAGTATAAGTAAATGTTCAAGTTGTCTGACAGTAGTGTCCTGGTGTTTGTTGGAGCCCAAGTCCCAGCAAGGCCTTGTGCTCCCCACACCAGAGGCCAGTGTCAGCAATCTTGGCAGTACTTTGCCACTCCCTGTGAGGTGAACATGGTGCAAGGGGGTATTCCTGGGACATGTGGTGTGAGGACTATGGGCTGGGACTTCAACTTCTATAATGCATTTGACTCCACCCACCTGCCCAGCAAACCCAAGCTTCCTTCCTGTGACTCAGCTTTCCTGGTATTGAAAGTGTGCTGACAAAATGGCTGCTGCATGTGACTGGTGTTTGGATCCCACTGCCTTGCTGTGAGTTTGTTCTCAGTTTAGTGACTTTTGGGAATGGGGATATTTCTTGTTACATTGCAGGTATGTTTGTACTTACAATCTGCATTGGCATACAAATACCACCATGGATTGCTTCTCCTCCCCCCAGGGCCCATTGTCAGGCATCTTGGAAGTCGATTTATTTTGAGTCTCAGGTTGTGCTTAGTCTCAGGTGTGTTGTTTGGTTTTGGTGGGAGGGGTGTGTGTGACAGGGCCTGCTGGGAGATGTCGTCTGAGGTTGCACTCCTCCTCCCCCCTGGACCAGATGGGCCTTCATGGGCCATGCTTCCAATGACAGTGAGTCTAAGTACATGTTTAAGTTGTCTGACAGTGCTGTCCCGTGTCTCACACAGGTGTGTTGTTTGGTGTTGGTGGGAAGGGTGTGTGTGACAGGGCCGGCTGGGACATGTAGTCTGAGGTTGTACTCCTCCTCCCCCCTGGACCAGATGGGCCTTCATGGGCCATGCTTCCATGACTGTGAGCCTAAGTACATTTTCAAGTTGTCTGACAGTGGTGTCCTGGTGTTTGTTTGAGCCCAAGTCCCAGCAAGGCCTTGTGCTCCCCACACCAGAGGCCAGTGTCAGCAATCTTGGCAGTACTTTGCCACTCCCTGTGAGGTGAGCATATGTTAATGTTAATGTTAATGTTAATTGCATTTATAAAGCGCTGCTGTTACCAAGAAGGTGTCCTGGCGCTGGGGTAAAGAGCCTACTGACGAACATTAGGACGATGGATTATATACTAATTGGTAAAAAGCCATGTTTTTACGGCCTTTCTGAATGCCATCAGGTTGGTCAGTTGGCTTAGATGAGGAGGGGGGGAATTCCAAGCTATGGCTGCGTTAGCAATAAAGCTTCTGCCGCCCCAGTTGGCTTTCTTCGTCTAAGGTGTAACCACCAATTTGGCATCCGACGAGCGGAGTGTTCTTTTAGGTGAGTACCAATGGAAATGTTGTTTTAGAAATGTTGGACCTATTCCATACAGTGCTTTGAAAACCACACACAGGGCCTTAAACTTGGTACGCTTCCTCATCGGCAGGCAATGTAGCCTTCTGATTGCACCTGTGAGAGATGCATATGTAGGTGTTCCAACAAGAAGTCTGGCGGCTGCGTTCTGGAGAATCTCTAACGTATTCATTAGGCCTTCTTGTAGCTTGAGGTAGAGACTGTTGCAATAGTCTAATTTAGACATTACCAGTGCAGTTACCACCATAGTATATGGGGATATTCCTGGGACATGTGGGATGGGGGCTATGTGCTGGGACTACAAATCCCATCATGCTTTCAGCTACACCCACCTTCCCGGCACACCACACCTTCCTTCCTGTGACTCAGCTTTCCTGGGAGTGTGTGTAACTGTGGTAGCATAATGGCTGACAGTGTTTGGTAGAATTTGGGGCCAAATTCCTGGTGTATTTGTCAGTGGGTTTGTACATATATTGGCCTAGGTTCATGTTACTGGGACATAGGAGGTATTGTGTTTCTTTAGGTGGCATATACATGAGAAGATAGTTATGTTTGGGCTGATGTGGCTTGATGACAGCGGATGTTTTTACTGTCCCCCTGACATTGATGTCTGTGGGTGCAGATTGCTATTACATCACAATTTAAAATAGTTGTTTGTGTACTCACCAGGCTCTGGTATTCCAGACAATCCATGGAGGCTAACTTGTGGGAGCATGGCCCGCACCTTCTCCTCGCAGGAAGTGAAATGCACCGTTTTGGCAGGAGGGCCACTAACAGTGCAGTCGCTCAGAGCATGTTCTTTGCCGATGAGTTTCTTGACCCTCCTGCATATGTCATACCACCTCTTCCTGATGTCGTCCATTGTGCGCATGCTAGGTGCTAGTGCTTTCACCTTTTCTTTAAAAAAAATTTTTTTAGGTCCTCATTCCACCATTGGTATCTGCAAATGAACAATTAAACCTGATCCAACCTGGGTGCCCGGGGCTGATGTTCTTGCATTCGCCTGGGGCCAATATTTGTGAAAGATTGGGGCCCATGCCTTAAAGGATAAACCCTGGCAAGGAAAACTTTTTTGGGGGGAAAAACGTGAAATTAGCACCGGGTTTTGTGCATATCATTAACCATCAACTAAACGGTGAACATCTGCCTTATTCCAACCAAAGGACAATAACATATGTAGTTCTACTTTCTTTTTATTAAATCATTATTGTAATTTTTTTGTATGAGGAATTCTTTCCTTCTTTTTATAAAGTACAACTATTCATAAAATTAGTGTACATACAAGTATTTATATCACACATACATGTGGCCTAATTACATTCATAATATAAAGTGTATGAAGTGCAATACAGTTGTACATGATAGTATACAGAACCAAAATTCCATTCAACGCGTTTCGGCTATGCCTTCCTCAGGAATTTCTGTATATTTCTCACGAGTGATAACTATAAAATGAGAAATTATGTCAATTAGTTCATTGTATTGTTGCAGATGTCACAGTTTAACAGATTGAATTACTTTTTTATCCATAAGATCCTTATCTTCTCATTATTTACAGAGACATACTTCCCACCACAGGAGTTAAGTATTCACACCCCCACCGATAGATCGACACAATCATAATTGCTGTACATACATTACAGTGTGCTCTATTTACAACTATCTACATCTGTGCCTTATATATATAAAAAAAATTTTTAAAGCTGTACAGGTTTACCATTGGTCATGAACCTTCACTACCTCAATTCTTAGTTCTCACTTGTTCATCATATTGCATAGTAAATATAGATAACATTCCATTCTCAAACTGCTCACTAGCATCTATAATCTAATACTTATACACCAGTTATTCCAAATTCCCGTACAAATAGATTTTCCCTATGTGTGACATGTTATTAAGTAAACATCTGTAAGTCAGATATATTACCTATGACAGACTAAACTACCCCTCACTCGCTGTTATTAGTCCCAAATATAGCTGAAGACTTACTTTTAAGCTCAGTATCTGAATGATTTATTACCTAATGTGAGTGGACTAATGTATTACCGACATATAATTATTGTATTTATATGTTTATCGTTTGTATAATATTGATATACCTGTATCTAGGTTGCAAATGGAAGGACCCGTTCGTGGGTAAATAAGACGGGCGCAATGCGACTTTATTGAACGACTTACATTTCTCAGATAAAATTCATTAGTGGGAAGTGAGATTATTGAGATCTGATAAAATAAAAAGGGAAAATTTCAACTGTAACATTGTTGCCAGTATATCCTGATTACTTTCATATTTCGTTTTATACATACCTAAAAGATATTTTAAACTCGGTCTCTACGATATTTTAAACTCGGTCTCTACCGGATGATAGGTGCTATACAGGGATAGATATTTCGGTCTTCTTCTGTTTGCTTAGCTGCCTGTGATGTCTGTGAAGCGGGGAACATAGTATTGTGTATGAGGAATACATTCTTATTTTTATAACTATTTAGTGGGCCCAAGTGTAAGTTTAATATATAGTACCTGTTTTGCATTCGCAGACGTGGAACGTCGTTCTCAATCTGCACTTCAATTTAGCTGCCAATTCTGGTCGCCTATCAAACATACATATTTGATAAAAGATATAAATTAGGACAAGTTGTGGAATATTCTTCTATTTCTGTTTTGGTCCCCCTATCTTATATCATTTGATGTATCTAACTCCTCATACCCAACTTTTTAACGGTACATTTGTTAACAATGACCTCATCTATTTCCTCCCTCACAGCACAGAATCACAGTGTCTGTTGCAATTCTTTAACTCCCGCTATGTCCCCAACACGTTCTGTATATATTGAAATTAAGCTTGAATCATACGGACGTTTTCCTCTCTTAGATTGCCAAAATTGGGAACCACTTTTAACTCCCGCTGTATACCCGACACGTTCCGTATATATTGAACTTAAGCTTAAATCATACGGACGTTTTCCTCTCTTCGATTGTCAAAAAATGGCAACCACTTTTAACTCTTATCTCTATCATTAATTTATGCCACTACTTACTTCAAGATCAGAAGGTCCCGGCACAAAGCTCCCCAACGTGTGACTGCTTCTAAATACGGCATCTCCGTATAATTGGCCTATTTAAAGTTGGGCAGTTATCGCGTCAATCATTGCAAAGTATTGCGATATCCACGGAGCGTGTTTGTTACGAAAAGGCTATTTTCCACGGTGTGGTTTGGACCCGCAATTTTGGAATGGAGCAACTACGCCTTTCTTAATACTATGTAACATGCACCCATTAATTCCTTAATCCTACACCTTCTATCTTTAGTGCTGACTTATTATACAGAATGCCGTTGAATATTAATGCCTGTGAGGATATCTATTTGAGGAATTACGCGTTATGTGTAACATTTGCAGATAACATTTCTCTATGTTATTGCATATTTCTTTCATTTGCGGCAGTTGCAAATTTATGAGACTGTCCTTTTATCTTTGCTGGAGATATGTATATTACTCTATTGCTTCTGCAGGAATATATGGGGTCCCCTTTCATATTATGGCACCTATTAGATATGTCAGAACCAAAAGAAGGAGGAATGCAAATGGTAGTTTGAATCAAAATTAAAAATCAGGGATTTATCGTAATTGAAGTGTCATGGATTACATCAACTAAACCAATTGATATATGGGATGGAACCCATAATCAAAACTTGAGCTAATTCAAATTACTACCTAATTGAATCTATACAAAGATGGACCTAGTTATAGGGTTTAAAATTTGGATTGTTAGCCACCTATATTTTCAGGTTAGATCTTATTTTGAAAAACTTTAATTGGTTTACATTATCGCCTGGGCCCATGGAATTTCCATGTTCAATCCATTGATTGCTGTTCCCAAAACAAAAATCCAGTACACTTCCCGCATCTTTCTAATTTTCTCTAGGTCTAAACCTGCTTTCTGATGTATTCTTTCCAGGATATACCAGGTCATATCATCAGGAGCGTGATTGTGTTCTGTATAATGACTAACCATAGGGGCTGCCATTTTACGTGTTATTATCGCTGAGCGATGTTCTGTGAGCCTGACATTCATCGCCCGACCTGCTTGACCTACATATCCTTGATTGCAGGGACAAATGATCAGATATATAACATTTGTACTTTTGCAGTTATTTAGATCCTGAGGTTTAATAATCTGCTTATTAAACTCTAGAGAGGGACCCTGTATTGCTGTACTACACGATTTACAATTGGAACACTTATATGTTCCAAGTACTGGGTGCATGTCTATGAGGTTTTGTTGACAAGATTTGGTTCTGTTAGTCATGCGTGATCTCACAATATGGTCTTTAAGGGATTTGTTCCGTTTGTACGCGAACATGGGTTTAGGAAGATTAACATTTAATATGTGCCAATTTGCAGATATCACCTGTCTAATTCTTTAATTTAGGACTGAATGTTTAGTGACAAATACCAAACCTGGATCTTTTTTGTCTTTTCTGGGTTCCAGAAGGTGCTGGCGATCATAGAAGTGAGCCCGCTTATATGAATCGCACACTAACTTTCTCGGATACCACCGTGCCAGAAATTTGGATTTCATCATAACTGATTTTTCATCATAATCCGAGATATTCGTACAATTGCGCCGCAGACGCAAAAATTCTCCAAATGGGACACTGTTTTTCTGTACTGTCGGGTGAAAGCTATCATAGTGTAACAAGGTATTCCTCGCAGTGGGCTTGACAAATAAATCCACTGCGAGGGCACAACTCTGATGTTTAGTGATAACATCTAGATACTCCACTTATTGTTTATCAACATGATTGGTGAACTTGACATTTATGTCACACATATTTATCCACTCGATGAATTGATTAAGGTTATCCACATTTTCTTTCCAAATGAAGAATACATCGTCTATGTGGATTCATAGAACGGTGCAACTTCATTGAAAATAAATTGGTTCTCAAAGTGGGACATATAAATGTTGGCAATCGTCGGAGCACACGATGCTCCCATGCTAACTCCCTGTTGTTGTTTGTATAATCTGCCATTAAATTCCAATATGTTGTCTTCCAAGACAATGTTAAGACATTCCAGAACGAATACAGTGGGACATGCTATGTTGTATTTTTGCATAAACCAATGTGTTGCCTTTAGGGCCCCTATAATCAGAATGTTGCTATAAAGGGCCTCTATGTCCATGGTTACTAGAAACTGTGAAGTGGTACAAAAGGTGACATTTTCCACTAAATGTATGATATGTCTAGCATCCTGGACATATCCTGGAGTATGATGGATGTAAGGGCAGAGAATGGCATCTATGTATTTAGCCAAGGGCTCAGTTGATGATCCTATTGTCGTCACTATTGGCCTCAATGGTGGATTAAGAGTTTCTTTATAGACCTTTGGTATCCCATATATGCTGGTTAACTTGGGATTTTTTACATTTAAGTATTCCCATTCCTTTTTACAGATTCGCCATCCCTCAAAGCTTTTTCTGTCAATTTCTTGATATTAGTTAACGTCTGGGAAGTGCAGTTTTTGGTTATAGGCAGGTTGAAATGGGTATCTCTCAACATTTCCTCCATCTTAATGATGTAGTTAACAGTATCATAGACTACAATTCCCCCTCCTTTATCGCATGCTTTCACCACCAAGTCTGTGTCAGCCTTTATTCAGTTTAAAGCATTGTATTCTGACTGATTTAAATTAAACGGGGTTCTTGGAGTGTAGGAAGTGATGTTTATGAGCTTATCAAACAAAATTTGTTCAAATATGGCCACCTGTGGAGGAAGCTGATCTACCATGGGAGTGAAGTATGATTTAGGCTTCAAACCAGATAGATTAAATTCTTCTGTTATCTTTTCTTGTCCCTGGAAGAAGAATTTAAGCCTAATTTTACGGAAAAAAAGACTGCAGATCTCTGAATAGATCAAATTTATTCAGTCCCGAGTGTGGGGCAAATGTGAGTCCTTTAGATAAAACAGAGATAGTGTCAACCGATAGATTGAATTTGCTGAGATTAAATATGGGTAGAGTCTCTAATTTCTCCAGTACCGTTTGTTTGCTCGTTTCCAAGTACTGGTTGTAGGTCATCGGTGGATTTTCCTGGAAGTGACTGAATTCTTGTTGAGGGGCATTCTGGAATCGCGGCTGGTACTGTGACCTCCAGTTGCCTCGCCTCATTGGGCGGCGTCCTAAAAAAGGCTGCCTGTTTTGATATCTAGACTTAGGTCTGGAATGTTGATAACTACCATCATACTGAGTCCCTTCACCCTCGGAATCAGATGACTCCAAAAATGTATTGACCTTTTTGCCATACCAGGCCTGCTTCTTTGTACGAGGCATGGTGCAATCATAGAACCTTTGAGACCTTAGACCAGTCTCATCTCTCTGCCCCACGAGATCAATGGTTCCCACACATTGTTGTTACCATTATGTGGCAAGCCCATATCTAGACGCGCCATACCTAATGCTGCAAGCAGCCAGTTTTGATAGAGAGGGGGACTGACATCCTTCCACAGTTTGCAGATCTCCCTGCGGGCGATCAACATCAAGCAAATAAACAGGCCTACTTGTGTCGCAAATAGCACCCTTAAGAGGTCCATGTCTAAACCAAACAGCACTCGAGCTGCATTAAGACACAATTTAACTTTAAAAATACCAGCACCTCTAAAACCATTGTAGAACTGTCCCCTCTTCTAGAAGCTATTCCAGAGGGTATATCATACTTAGTAGGGGTAGACTTCAATTCGCATTTTGAACCACTACCGGGCCTACTTGATGGACCCTCCCTAGAGGAGGATTCAAGTTGGCAGGTTCCACCGACAGAGGCCCCCCCTCCGAGAGCATGGACACCATAAGCCGTGCAGATAAATATGCTTACCCTTACCCATGGCCTTAGGGCTTGCAATGGTCGTGTCAAGTCCGATATCCCGAGCAAAATGCACGTACAATAAAACCGGGAGAGAATCTAGATTAGATTACTTTCTGGTACAGCTACATGCTTGGAAAAGGGTGGTTGACTTCAGTGTAACATCTAGAGAGGACAGTGACCACAATGCCCTGGAACTGGAATATGCCATCCCCCGTATGGAGGATCGGGTATTAAACAAACAAAAGCCCAGAGAAGGATACCTCCTAGAAAACAACAGAAGGAGGATAAGATGGGAAAAGCTATCCACTGGTGAAGACAAGCTAGCTACCCTCTACGCTAGGTTTATCCCAATCCTCGCTGAGGCATTTGACCTTTGGGTCCCAGTGTGCACGCAGGAAAATAGAGAGGACCTTGCCCACGTACATGAACAATTAATAAAAACACTTGAGGCAGACCTCTTCAGCAGCAGACCACCCAGGACCCATGGATCACATAAAGGCACCTGGTATAATACCTCATGCCGAAATGCCAAACGTGACCTTCTATTTACTATTAAAGCTGGAGGTCCAAGGGAGGAGATCCGTATTAGAAGGAGGGCGTACAAAATACTCGTGGCTAATGCTAAGATTGAGTGGGATCTCCAACACTGGGAGAATCTCTCGGAGTTATTAGTAACAAGAGACTCCCGTAAATTCTGGCGAGTAGTCAACCATGGTTCTGAAGACCTTCCCTCGGCAACCGAATCAAACATCGCCCCTAGTGTCTGGCAAAATCATTACCAGTCACTATATTCCTTGGAGCCTGGAGGGATAGAACCTCCGCCTCCCACCATCCGAGATAATCAGGCCTCGGATCCTTTCACTGAGAAAGAGATTAGGATGGCGATAGCAGGGTTATCCTCAGGAAAGGCACCTGGCCTGGACGGGGTGCCGGGCGACCAATTCAAACAGGAGCCAGGAATATGGGCACCCTATCTGTTAGTGTTATTCAATGCAGTGCTTGGGGGGATGGAAATACCTGATACTTGGCTGGGGGCGGAGGTGGTCCCGATTTTTAAAAAGGGCTCGCCTCTGCTCCCAGTCAATTATCGCCCAATAAGCCTCATTGATGTCTCCCAGAAGTTATTTGGTAGATTAATACTTAACAGGTTACAATCTTGGATGGAGGAGACCGATATCCTAAGTCCTCTGCAGGCGGGATTTAGAAAAGGAGTTTCTACAGTTGATCAAATACTCCGATTGAACATCATTTATTGGAAGACAGTACTGATCGAAGGCGGCACATTATACGCGGTCTTTGTGGACCTCCGTGCTGCCTTCGATCTGGTCCCACGGGCCAAACTGTGGGAGGTACTGTCTGAGCTGGATGTCCCAGGAGATATCCTCCACATCTTAATTAGATTGCACACAGACAATTATGCCCGAGTTAGATGTGGGAAAGGTGGTAGGTTGACGGAAAGGTTCCCCGTTCGCAGAGGGGTACGGCAGGGCTGCGTGTTGGCCCCGACACTGTTTTGCCTCTTTGTGAACGGGGTCATAGAGCATCTGAGCAGGATTCCCAACATTGATGCACCACAATTGAACGGCAGCAGGCTGCCCGCGATTATGTTTGCGGATGACACCCTGCTCCTGTCCAAATCGCCAATGGGGTTACAGAGGGTCTTGAATGGGTTCTTGGGTTTCTGTAATGAAAGGGGCCTTGAAATAAACCCTTCAAAAACAAAATTTATGATCCTTAACCCCAAGCCCAAAAATTGCCCAAACCCCCGCCTAGGCTCTACATTTATGGAAAGGGTCCACACAATAGAATATCTCGGAATAACCCTAAACCAGAATTTAACATGGCTAGCACACAAAGCAAAAGCAACCACAAAATTAGCTCAGAGGGCGGGAGGCATTACAAGAATTGCTAAGAAATCCCCTCTTCGACCGCTGGTACCTGCCATTCACATTTATAAAGCTCAAGCTCGGGGGGGGCATCATCTATGGGGGCGAGCTTTGGGGTCATACTCCGCTACACACCATACAGGTTGCAGAAAATAATTTTATTAGACAACTGGCTGCACTCCCCCCAACCACCCCGCTTCGGCCCCTAAGACTGGACTTGGCACAGCGACCAATTACTGAGGAATTGGGCCTTAAACCGCTGACCTACTGGCGTCGCTTGTGGAGCAGTCAGGACCGTGTAAATTATAGAAATGAGTTGCAGGAATTTAAGTATATCAGGGATATGTGCACGACTCTTGGAGTGCCAGAGCTATGGACAGAGCCGGAAAGTGCGTCCACGAGGATTTCTAGAAAAGCACTTTCAAATCTATTCTATAGCTTTATGCTCCAAAAAACATTGAACTCCACCCGGGAAGGGTCTTTAACCGACACCTTCATCAAAACAAAAGACTTATTTTGCCACGAATACGTATTAGATGGCATGACACCAGTATTCGCACGGAAGATCTATATGCAATGGAGGTATGGATCTCTCCCTTTAAGGTCCTTCACAAAATCTTGGGTTGGCAGTTTGGAGTCAGGGGTCTGTCCGGCCTGTGCATACAAACTGGAAAGCGATCTACACGTGGTCTTGTTCTGTAGAGCCTATAGTAGAATTAGGAGCTACTGGTTGGTTCCTCACTTAAAAAACCTGGGCTTCAGAACATACGCTCCGGCCTACAGAGTTTTAAAGACAGATCTATCTGCACCAACAGTGTTTGCTATGGCAAAATTCCTGACCGCAATGTGGCGAGTGCGTGCAAGAATAATCAAGGACACTATAACTGTGTGAAAAACCTTTTTTACTCTCTTGTATAAATGGTTTGATTCTGTTTTTAAAAAGAAAAAATGGCACTTTATTAAGCACTGGCGTAACCATCTTCTTTGGAACCTGTATTTTAAAAAGGACAGTATATTTGTATAATGCTTCTAAATTGCTTAAAAGGGATTAATTACTGTATATCTTTAATGATCTTTTATGATCGAAATAAAGATTTTTTAATTGAATTGAATTGATAACTACCATCATACTGAGTCCCTTCACCCTCGGAATCAGATGACTCCAAAAATGTATTGACCTTTTTGCCATACCAGGCCTGCTTCTTTGTACGAGGCATGGTGTAATCATAGAACCTTTGAGACCTTAGACCAGTCTCATCTCTCTGCCCCACGAGATCAAAGGTTCCCACACATTGTTGTTACCATTATGTGGCAAGCCCATATCTAGACGCGCCATACCTAATGCTGCAAGCAGCCAGTTTTGATAGAGAGGGGGACTGGCATCCTTCCACAGTTTGCAGATCTCCCTGCGGGCGATCAAAAGCAAGCAAATAAACAGGCCTACTTGTGTCGCAAATAGCACCCTTAAGAGGTCCATGTTTAAACCAAACAGCACTCGAGCTGCATTAAGACACAATTTAACTTTAAAAATACCCTCCAAAGCCCTCCCCACATTAGCCCAAAAACACACAAAACAACACATTTGTAAAAAGCGTGGATGTCATCGACCTCAACCAGGCCACATCTGGGACACTTAGGGGGGGGGGATACAAATTTCGCAATTTTTTTAGGCGTGTAAAACAGCCTATTAATGACATAAGAGTGTTTTTTTTAGAGAATCTGGTCTAACAACCTTATATAGAATTTGGAAGGATAAAGCATAAAGACAAGCTGAGGCTTCTTCCGACATGGATAACTTCCATACTAGAAAATATGGGGGGGATCCATACCCCAGCCAGGGACTCAGAGAAATATGACATTTCTGGACGACCCAAAAGCAGTACAAATATGACTTTGGTCTCTGCAGAATACTTATTTTCACATCCGCTACATAGGACTTTAGTGCATGTCTGGAATCTGTAGGCCTTGTGGAAGTTACTCTAGCCATGGGTTCCACCTCCCTATAAGGGAATAACGAAGTGACAGACACAGTAAAACACACTGACTTTCCCTGGCATGTTTCCTTCCAGTGTATAAAGCCTATTCCATATCACCGCCCAACTCTTTATAAGTCCTGCCACACCATTCACTCTTTAGCTGCTCCTGGACTGCGCACGCTAGGAATCTCCCCTGCACAGCCCCTACACTTGTGCACCTGCATGGACACATGTGTCTGCATGTAACCAGCACAGTGCCCTCTACTCCAGCTGCTGTGCAGTGGCCTAGTCAAGCCAGGGGGACATCAGTAATATCTCCATGCAGTCTCCTTCATTAGGAGTTCACTGTGGGTGAGTCCCAGATTATGAGGCTCCCCCTCAGTAAAAGCTCAACACTTAGGGGCTCAAAGAGCAAAAAATTCGGGCCGCCCCTAGTGTCAGAACCACCTTCTAACAGGGCCTGATGGAGACGTTCAGTAGACTGGGTCATACGCCTGTGGCGTCACTTGCGGGGTGATCCGAGTCGGTCACACCGACATTGTGCTATGTTGCATGTTGTACATATGTGCTGGTCGCAACAGGCTCTTTTTCTTGCCAATCTTTCTGTTCCGTACAAATCGGTTGAAGGGCTTGGACTCCGCGCGACTTGCTTTCGTCTGCGACGCATTGCATCGTACTTGGTAGGTTGTACGGTGTGTGTTCGTGTCAGTCGGAACTACAGTCATTTCGTGTCGGGCGGACGTTTTCGGGTCCGTTTCCTAGCGGGGCACTGTTTTCCATACGGATTGATACCGTGCGAGTCCGTTGGATTTCGAAAAGGACGCATCGTACTTGCCAGGTCGGACGGCTCCTGTATGAGTCGGTCGGACTGCTTTCTGACCCGGATCAGAATCGGTCCCTTGGTGACAAAGCTTTACTTACTATTCTCCGGATCAGAAAGTATTTTACTAGGGGAAGGTCTTTTTCATACCTTGCTCTTTACTACTTGAATGAGTTGCAATTGCATGTTCGCCTGTGTTCTGACCATGCTAAATTTAGGAATTTATTGAAAAAGCACTGTTTTCATCTGTAACTTTACAAGTCTGTTACCTGTAACCTGTTTTGCGCGAAGATACCCCTCTTGTGGTGATGTGTGCGCATTATAAATTAAGTTAACATAACAGTATTGTGTAAAGGTAAATACTTCAATATCTTCAAGTTTTTATTATCATTTAGGCAATATTTTTATTTTGTAATAACACTCAGTCATTTTATAATTGTGGTCACACCTAGTTGATCCCGCAATCCCCAAATGCAGTAACTGGCTTTTCAGAGAAAAGGAGAAATGGCAGGTTTCTCCCACCCCAGCCACACTGAGCTGAGTTTGAGTGAAAAGAAGTGTTCAGAGTAATTGAATCCTGCAAGAGAACGCTATAGTTCTCCTTTTCCTATAGCTCACAACAGCATGTGAGCACAGTAGTTGGTGTTTGGTCATATGATTCTATGTGTCTGTAAATCAGAGCATTAGATTGATTTAAATATTATAAACTGCTCAGAAGCAGTTAGGCATATTAGTGCCAAGGTAAAACTTACCCCAATCATATTTCTTCCCTCATCCTTACTCTTTATCTACATTGGTTTTAACCAGCCTTTAAATGGCATGGTTGAGTAAGCTTTAGTTGTAGGTTAACTGATGAACAATACATTCATGCAGAGGTTTTCTGCTACTTTCCTTCTTTTTCTCTATAGGGCACACCATTCAAGGTCATTCCTCTTGTAGCTAACTGTTCAGTATCTACAAAATATGACAAATGGGCTCACTTTCTGCTTCAAAGGCTTTCAATTGCACTACACACACACATAGCATTTGAATGCAAAAAGGAAGCTTGCTTGACATGCTGCCAGCCCTATATTGCATGCAATAGTAGAAACAAATAAAAGGTTTGCCACACCCATCGCCCCCTGTCTTGTGTAAAAGCCATTGTAGTTGACAATCAATTGTTTTTACATATTAATAGCCTACAATTAATGTTATTGTTTTTATATAATCTACATGTCTACAACTCTATTGGGCCGATTAGGATGTTGGTCGGTAAGCCTCCGACCGTTCGTCTACCAACTGATATTCTTGGTTTAAACTCTGACAACCTTATTACAAGAACAAAGAAGGCGGTTGGAGTTTAAACTGGCTGGTCGATCTGACTGGCTTCCAACGTGCTCAAGGAGCCCGTCGGCCAGCCGGAAACCAATCATAATCCCTGGTGAACAGTCAAAATATCGATATGGCACACAATATTGAGTTTAAAATATCGAGTGGACATAATATTGAGTTCCAAATAGATAGTGGTGCAGAATATCGAAATGCAGGTAAGAAATATCATTTTCCATAATATCGTAGTTAGTAATATCAACAGTCGTAATATAGTAGTTAAAAATATCGATTTTATTTTAGTGTTTTAAGTGTTAGTATATGTGTTAAAAGTTTGTATTATTTTTGTGATGTATGTTTGAATTTTTTTAAAGTAATGAATTTTTATGTTAATGAATTTTATGCGTAATTTTATTCCATAAAGGGTTGTGTGTTTATAGGTGAATAGTGTAGGAAGTAATTTAAATATAATATATTTTTAAAGAATTATTTAGAATTAATTAATTAAATGTTAATTACTTTTTGCTAATTTAATTCTGTGGCAGGTTGTTGGTTTAAAGGAGAACAGGGTGGGGAGTAATTTAATTGAAATACATTAATTAATTATTGTATTAATTAATAATTTAGTATTTAATCCTTTATATTGCTAATTAAGTTAATTTATTATTAATTAATTATGAATCAATTATTAACAGTTAATAATTAATTGGTATTTATGTTAATGGTGTTATTTGAAAAAAAGAATTATGAGTAATTAATTAGATATTAATCATTATTAATTAATTTGTAAATGTGTTAATTGTGTCCTGTTTTTTAGGAGTGTGTTGAGGGTTGATAGGGGAGTAGGGTAGGAAGTAATTTAGTTTTAATGTAAATTTTATTATTTCTTCTATTATATGTATTGAAAGTTATTTTATAGTGTTATTAGTGTGAATGTTAATTTATTAATATTTTACAATATTGCAGGTGACGTTTATTGGGGTAAATGGTGGGAGGAATTACTTGTTAATTAATGTTAATTATATTGAGGGAGGGGGTATACTAAATTATTCAATTATTCCCCTACACTATCCAACACTTTCCGTACTGTTACACTTGGTGGAGTGGGAATATTAAATTATTCTCACCCACTATCCAACATCTTTCCTACTGTTGCATTCGCTGGAGTGGGAATAGTAATTTTTACCCTCCCGCTATCCAACACTTTCCCTACTGTTGCACTCACTGGAGTGGGAATAGTAATTTTTACCCACCCGCTATCCAACACTTTCCCTAATGGTGCACTCACTGGAGTGGGAATAGTAATTTTTACCCACCTGCTATCCAACACTTTCTGTACTGTTCCACTTGCTGGAGTGGGAATAGTAGTTTTCATCCACCCGCTATCCAACACTTTCCCTACTGTGTCACTTGTTGGAGCGGATATAGTAATTTTATCCTTAACGCTATGCAACGTCTTCAGTATTGTTATATTTATTGAAGTGTAAAATATATTTTTTTAAATATTTACTTTAATGTTTTAAGTTATCATATTTAATGTTGATATTAATAATATATGTTTATTTATATTTATATGTAATTATATTTTAAAGTATTTTTCTTTCATTATTTTATTAAAAAGATTAATTGTTTTTAATATTATTACATTAATATATATAGTAAAAAATAAAAGCATGGTTTTTACATTACATTTATTATTTATTATTTTTAACGTTTTATTAATTATTTTCAAGTATGTTTTACTTAATTATATTTATTATTTAATTAATTTATTATTACTTTTATGATATTTTAAAAAGTCGATATTTTAGCAAACTATATTATTGACAACGATATTTAGGATTCAGTTTTTTTATACTTACCAGTTTGAAGATAGGAATTCAATATTCTTTCACTCGATATTTTCTCATCGATATTCTGGCAGCTCGATATTATGCGCGGACGGCGTTTCTGTTGTCGGGATTAATATGTTGGTTTCCCTTCTCTCCGCAGCCTCCGGAAGGTGGGCCAGGGGGGCTCCACTGTGAATCCTTGCACTGTACGGCAGGCACCACAAGGTGCCTGACACAGTGCAGGGATTTCCAGTAACTCTCATTTCTCTATGGGAGCTTATGCTGAGACCGGTTTCTCACCGCCGCACAAGCTCCCATAGGGAAATGAGATTTTGCAATGCACCATGCAGGTCAGTTGGTTTAGAAACCGCAGAGATGTTGGTCAGAGGTAACTCCAAGCGACATCTTAATCGACCCCTAAATGTCTAAGTGCTTGGAATTTGCACAATGGGGCATTCTGCTATAAGTTGCTCAGTGGTTCTGATCATTCATTTCTCATGGTGTTATTTTTCTGATAATCATTTGGATGTCAAACTGAGTGTTCTCCTATTGCTGTCCAAACAACAATTCACAGACCAGAAAGGCTCAAATGCTCAACATTTTCATTGTAGTACTACTGATTGTATCTAACCCAACATCTTTGTCTTCTGATTCATACTTTCATACACCTATTCAGTCGACTGAATGCATTAATTTCTTAATTACTCATATTGAGATTAGTATTGCACCAGTGACTATGTACCGGAGCCAATACAGATAGAAGCTATACACGAAGGGCCTGACTCACAAAGGTAAACTGAGACAAAAGTCTAACTTCACAACTTTTGGTATTCACAAAGGAAATTTACAAGTACCAAATTCAGGCCTTTGGTTGTACTTAAGACCAAAACTTAAGTTACACTGGGACAAAGGTCTAACTTTACTATTTGTGAAATGCTCTTTGTGAATACTGAAACTCGTAAAGCTAGACTTTTATCTCAGTTTACCTTTGTGAATCGGACATGAAATGCTTATGTGGCTGATCCTGGTTTACATTACCAAAAGCTCTTATTTCTAAGACCATTCCTGTTGTGCTTAATGCATGATATGCTACATACAATTTTCACTTGAAGAGTGGATTATTATAGCCTGCTTTATTAATACAGAAACTACTGGATGGATTGGTAAGACATGCATACGAAAACTTGGGGGAAAGAATGTATATCCATAACAATCACATTTTGTTACTTACAAATAACTGTATCCTTTTCGCAAGGAGCAGCATATTTATGCACACCTAAATTTAGGCCTGATTTAAATTTGGGTGGATGAGTACTCTGTCACAAACATGATGGAGTTCTCATCCATCTCAAGTCAAACGCCATTGGACATAACTGAACGCCGCTACAGAGTTCAATGAACAGATCGTCTTGACTGCTCGTGATTTTTGGGTTTATGGAGATTGGTGAAATAACTACTCGCCGACACCAACTGTGAGACGTCTGGGTTCGCGTGCCGGCCGCCACCGAGCCGGCCGGCTCCAGCCCAGTCTGGTTCCGCCGTTTGTCAGGAGACCGTGCATGATTTGCCTCCACGGTCTACACGCCAGTCTAGTGAGAAATACGCCACAAGTGAGACCTCTAATTAGACTGCAACCTCCTACTGAGCTATACCCGCCCGAGCGACATTGCAACTATCTACCAGTGACTCATCTAGTCACTTCCAGTTTTGGCATCGGTCCAGTCCATGTCCTGAGGAGAACCCATACTTACGTGGTGGTTCGAAACGCGTTGACATAGAGCCTGAAAAATAACAAGGGTGCCACTAGGGTTGTTTATATCCACATTGTGTGTTCCCCAGTCGGGCAACCCCCCAATTAGTTTCCTTAATTCCAGGCTCTAGTAAGACAGGCAGTTTTTACCTATAATTTGAGGCCCGCTTGTCTTTTACATCCAACAGAAAGGACTGGTTTCTAATGAGAATGTATCATTAGGTATTTGATCGTGTATTGTTTCGTGTTGTATGTATCAAATCACATATATTTCGTTTGAGCACTTGTACAGTTTATTATTGCACAGAATTGCTTCTATGTAATTTTTCATGTAATTCTTTCACTGTTTGATGATCATTTCTAATGACATATATTTTAAATACGATGAATGTTTTTTCAAAAAATCAAAAAAACTAAAATAAAATAGATCACCCTCCAGTACATTTTGACTGAGTGGGCTTATAAAATGAAAAAATAAAATCTGTCTGGCACCTTTTTTTGTTCAGTAGATTCGTGTGGTCCAAGCCAGTACAGATACAGGACCCAAACCTTTCCCTCCGACTTGCTTGTAATAATTAAGGCAGGCAATATGTCACAATTGTGGTACTGTAACCCATCTGCAAAACTCTAAACCAGGTCCCATAGTTGAACGATTCGTCATCCTTATTCTTCAGTAATTGTCTGCATCGGGTGTCTGCATCAGGGTGTAGCTGTGCATCTTAGGAAGCAAAAGGCTTTAATTTTGCTATCTTTCCTTTGTTCATTTTCATCTTTTCGTAAGATTCACAGTAATGTGGGCTTAAAGGGAAAAATCTTATTTTCCCAGCCATTGTGCCCTTTGATTTCAGACGTGTTGTATGCTCTCCAATGGCATATTTCCTCCACTGGCAACCCAAACCTCAACAAGAACACAGTTTTGCAGTAGTGAGAAGCACTAACAAGTAAAGGAAAAAAGCAAACAAAAACCTTCCTTGGTCATTATTTTATTTTCCTGATCCCCTTTTCATTCTGATAAATAAACATTTTCTTTGACTTTTCTCTAGTTTCTTTCTTCCACATTTGTCAGGATTTCCTTATTCTCATATTCCTGTCTATTTTCCTTTCATATGGAGTTAATTTCTTCTGGGTGAAGACACCTCTATGCAAGAGCAATGTTACAAGGAACATAATGTTGTTTTATCTTCTAGTCAGCAAAAGTCTATTTGTTGGTCAGATGCCAATTCTCTAATACTACCTTTGCCCACATCTCTCGCCTAGGACCCCACCTCTGTGTCCAGATCATGGTCATGTGCCAATTCTTTGTTACCCCATTTCCAAGCCTCTCACTCCTGGGTCACCACAAATGTGCTCCAGATCACTTGCCAGTGCCAGGGCTCACCATTAAAATCACATAAAGGACACCTTTCATCTCATTTTCTCCTCTGTTTCTCTCTTCTATCTTAGTAGACCTCTATGTCAGTTTCCTAAATTCCCTGAACAGTTTCTACCCCCTAACAACTCTCTCAAGGGTTCAGCACTGTCTTTGGGTTCCACTTTGTCCTCCTGGATTTTATCATTTTGTCCTGTCAAGGTAATGGCATTCTTTCACTCCTGCCAGTACACCGGTCTTTCTTTAATTTCTTCTTTTAAAATACTCATGCCACTTCCTGTTCTGATTTGCGTTTCTTTCTGTATTTCTACTTTGTCCATTTCCCCTTACTATGGGCCCGATTACGATGGTGGAAAAGGGACTTCCCACCATAGGTGCGGCGGTCCTGCAAAATGAATGATGATGCGCACGCCACACTAGCGGGCGTCTCCAGTATGTTTACATTGTGGCGGTTGGCAGCAACCACCACAATGTAAAAATGCATATCTCACATTTGCATGTACAACGTGGCAGGCACGTGCGGTGCCTGCCACCTTGTACATGCAAATGTAGGGGGGTACCATAGGTACCCCCCACCTGCAGCCCCCCCTACGACCTCCTTGGGGGCCTGCAACAGGCCCCCAAAGGCATTTTCCACCAGTTTTTTTGCGGCGGGAACTCCGCAGCAAAAAGACAGGCATCATAATGCCCACGGCGGCGCCTGCACGGCACCACCCCCATAGACCCCTTCTTCCTGGTCCCGCAAGGCGGGCAGAAAAGGCCCGCCTTGCTGGACCACGATGGACGATCTTTCCGTCTGCCGAGGTACCTTCCCACCGCCATCCTAATTTGGCGGTGGGAGTTCTAAGGGTAATGGTGGGAATTCCGCCACTGCCGGGCTGGTGGTCCTACGGTGGCGGAATTCCCACCATCATAATCGGCCCCTATATTCTCTCCCTAAGTCTTTTTTCCTTTTCAATGGCTTTTAATTTCCAACAGCCGACCTGGATCTGCATCCTTGCTTCATCTACCAGGTAAGTTCTCCACTCTGGTCCCCTGACATGGGGACACTATAACTGTACACCGGTCATTTAAATTAGTTATGTTGTATTCACTATGCAGTGTAACTCACTTACATATAGAAGAAACCCCCAATGGTCTAGCACAATCTTCATAGTTAGAATTGCTGGTTGTTCTTCCAATAATGAATGTAGCAAGCATAGAATTTATATATACAAATACAAAATATCATCATCATCATAAAACTTTATTTCCTATTACAAAGAACGTATAAAGTACATCTCAGTACATACATATACATACAACACCATAAAGGAATTATTTAAAATGGTAAATTACCTTTTAGCTAATGCGGGGACTGACAAAACAATTAGTAATAGGGTACAGCTTTGTATATTAAAACACCAATCTAATAAAAGCGCATAATCACATAAATATATAATATTAACAAAAGTAGTCAATTCATTTAATTAAATAGTCAAAACACAATAAAAGAGAGAGAAGGAAGCAATACTAAAAGGACATATAGTCATCAAAAGAGCGATGTAAAAATATCACACAATACACTTGTGTCTGATCCATAGGTCCATCAGGAATTTCGCTAATCCTTATACCACAATTGTCCCTGTATCTGTGCTAAGTATTCTAAGCACTTCTAAATAATGTCTATGGCTAATGAACTACATAGTGGAATAATACACTTGGCCCTCACATTTTTGTAGTAGGGTCAAAAGAATAATAAATGGACCAGGGTTTCAGGACCTCCTTTGCATGCTGGGCATGTGTCATCAAGGAAAGCTTAGATTTGCTATCTACTACAGAACACCTTGGTATGATGGGACTTTTACCAAAGTTGCAAAACACTTTCATCACCAAAGGTGGGACAATCTCATTGATTATATCTTCCTATTGGGGGAAAGCTAAAAGCAAGTAATTGCCGAGTAACCGATCCCCTAACATTGGAGACACTCTCCACCATAATAAATTCCCAACAAACTTCCTTAACCCTATCTCTTGTAATCTGGGACATCTTCTCAGGATCAATTCAATAAGATTGTAACTCTAATTTCCTCAGAAGTGCCCTAAGTGAAAAAAAACAAGAGATCTTGCTAAATTTTGGGATACCATGAGGTCCAGTAGGTCTACTCAAGCACTTCAATGGACCACAGTCCATGCCTATACATTAATAGCCTACACTCCATTTTGTGGGGAATCTTTGTTGGAACCAGGTCAAGGAGAAATTGATCAGAGGGAAGCTTGCTGGAAGGCTGAGAAGAGATCTTACAAAATGGTGTTCTGTCACAGAAAGGAAATCAGTATTCCCACCACCACACAATTCTACTCTATAGATGACTGAGCCTAAGACTTTAGAGTTATACATTTCTAGTGCTGGAGCCACTTTACCTGACACAGTTCTTTTGTGAATCTTGATTATGTGGATGGTTTGCTGGATGAACGAGAGATTTACTTTATCTAGATGTGGTCCCCAGCTCAAATTTGGGGTTAAGCATTTCCCTAAATAATCAAAGGTGGAACCCGATTCAATGGAGGGATCCCTGACGGACATTCATCTCTTGGATGTCTTCTGAGCACCCTTAAAGGTTTTGATTTAACTCCAAACCTCACTCATCATAAAAGTGGTTCAAATGATTCAAAAACTGATGGAGACCTTGGGGAGACTTAGATAGCAATAACGTATGGCTGGCAAAGAGGAAGGCAGGGGCCCTTCTCTCTACAACTCTAGGGGCATTGCATCCATCCCTATCCAGATACAAAATATGCAAAAGCATTCCCCAATTTATTGTACTCTCCCCATTTCTTTCATATCCAGACAGCACATAAAATGTAAATATATTATCACTATTACAATGAAACTATGGATTAACCATGTAACACTTTTTTTTCATTTCAGACAAATAAAATCTCTTGTGCTGAAACTATACTAGACGTTAAGCCCCTTGTGTTCAATTTTGTTTGTAGTCATTCATGCCTTAAAGTTCAATTGATATGAACTCACCGCTAAGTTTCCATGGCTCTCTGTGAGATTTCAGACCCTGTTACGAAGCCTGATAAACAAAAATATATTGGTACATGTTCATACTAATAGTTTTCACAGTTATAAGATTACTTGAATCACTCCTGAAATGGATTAAACTTTTCTTTCAGCATTTCAAGGTGTCCATCCACTATTCCAAATGTGCATTTAATCCAACTGATATGTTCAACATCAATCTCCCTATTTCTTTTGACTGCTTCCCTCATGGAATTAACTTTTTTTTACCATAATGCCATTGTTATGTATAATATTAAATCTCTTATCTGTTGCAGTACCTCGAGGAAAACACTCACCTTCATGTGTTAATTGAATGAGTCAATGTGTTCCGATATTAAAACCAGGAGAGGCTGTAATTGGCAACGTTTACCAATGTTAAAGGTGCTGGCACAAACATTACCATGCCGATGATCCACAATGTTCGCTCGTGGTCCAACAAAATTATTAGCAAATCCATGACGGTGTTTATTTCTATTTAAAGTGTAAAATCCATATTACCTTGGACAAATATGATTCTTAACAGTACCATTATAACTCGTAACATTTCTTTGATCTCTGTCAAACATGCTTCCCCACTTCCATTTTCAAAATGTGAGCAATTCTGTCTAAGTACTATGGGAATTATGAATTTTCTAGAATTTGTAAAATTAGAGCCCAGTGTTTTTGAACAGTGACATTCAATGTTTAGGAGAGTAACGTGCGAGAAAAAGAGTATTTGTACAACTAATTTTCTATTTCTCATTTACCCACATTTCCTCATGAAAGAATTGTTATAATCCATATTACAAATCCCTGTTCAATATAATGTACCAAAATAAATACGTGTATGTCTAGGAAGGAACCCAGGCTTGTGTAATTTTGGGTGCAGAGACAGAATATCAAATCACAAATATTGAGTTGCAAATATCGTGGGTCAGAAATATCGAAGGCAAGAATATCGTCGTTAGGAATATTGACTTAAGTTAAGTAATATTCATTTTAAAAATATTGAAGTGTTTAATACCATTTGCAAAAATATAGGAGCTCATTATGATGGCGAAAGGCCCGCCAGCGCCAGCCGTGCGGTATCGGGCACATTACAATGGCAGGGGAACTGTTCCACAAGTGTGGTGGGCAAAAAGACTGCCTGCCATGCTTCCACCATAAGCAATCGTTACAATTGCCTGGCGGAGCAGACAGATGGAGGTGAATGGTGGCGGTGCCTAGCAGGCACCGTCCGCCAGATCACAATGCTGGCCTCAGCCAGCCTTTCCATGGCGAGAAACCACCATGGAAAGGCTGGCGGAGAATGGATTTGAGGGCCTGTTGTGGACCTCCTCTGTGGGGGGGAGGGTGGTGGTGCACTGGGGAGGTACCCATGGTACACAACTGCATTTGCCTGCACAGCCTGCCATGTAGTGCAGGAAAATGCACTACATGTAATTTTCGCATTGTGAATGGTGCTGCAGCCAGCAGCACCGTCCGCAATATTAAGGGCAATTGATGCCATATGACGGGCACATTGTAATGAGCTTAGCAGGACCGCCACCTTACCGGTGGGCGGTCACAATCACCACAACGATGGTGGGCGGACTAAGGTCTGCCTGCCATCGTAATAAACCCCATAGTTGTTTCGCTTGGATATTATTGTTATGTATTTTAGTATATATCTTATATGTATGTATTGTATGTTTTTTTGTATAAGAATTGTTTGTATTTTTAATACATATGTTCCATTTTTTGTACTTATTAAGTTTTTTTTAATTTGAATTTAGCATTTTTAGTTCTGTAGCGGGTTGTGAGTTTATAGGGGAATAGGTTGGGAAGTCATTTTTAATTGATGAATTAATAACTGGATGATAATTAATATTAATTAATTAATTGACAAATAATTATGGTAGTTGTGTAATTAAATGTAGGTGTGTCTTGTGGTGTTTAGAGATGTTAAGGGTGAGAAGTAATTTATTTTTAATTGATGAATTAATAATTGCATGTAAATACTTTTAAATTAACTAATTGGTAATTGATTATGGTAATTGTGTAATTAATTTTAGGTGTGCGTTTTGGTGTTTATAGGAGTAAGGGGTGGGAAGTAATTTGCATTTAATATTTAATATATAGTTGTTATTTAACCCCTTTCATGCTGGCCGACGGGGCCCCGCACGATTTTTAAAATGGCCGCACTGCCACGAAATCGCGGAAGCAGCCAACGGGTTAATGTTAATTATTTGATATGTTTTTTGAGTAATTGTTTATTTTTTTGTCTGTTGTTTTTACTTTTGAAGGGATAAAGAGTGGATACCAAATACATTTTAATACGTTTAATATTATTTGTTGATAGAAATAGTTTTAAAGTTACAAATAAGTTTTAATTGTTTGTGTAGTCAATTAATGTGTATTCGTTTTTTTATTAATAATATATTTTTATTGATTATTATGTTAATTTTGGGAACAAAATTAATAAAAAATGTTGAAGTGTTTTGTTATTGGTGTGGTGTTATAGGGTAGGAAATATAATAAATACATTTAGGTATATATTTATGTATTAGTAAATGTATTTGTACATATTTTCTAGTTTAAAAGATTTTTTTTATAAATGTAATTATTATTTTATATTATATATTATTTGTATGTTTTTTATATGCAATAATATTACAATATGTTTTTATATATTTAAAATAATTGATATTTAATTTCTTAATATTGTTTATTTATTTTTATAACTTTTTATAATTTGCAATGCTTTTATTTTTAACTGTTAGATGTTGAATAGTAATATTTGTCTTTTTGCTATCCAAGACATTCACTACTGTTGCACTTACTGGAGTGGGAGTCGTTATTTTTACTCTTCCGCTATCCAACACTTTCTGTACTGTTGCACTCACTGGAGTGGGAGTAGTCATTTTTACTCCTCTGCTATCCAACACTCCCTACTGCAGCGCTCACAGGAGTTGGAATATTAATGTTTACCCCTCCGCTATCCACCACTTTCTTTACTGTTGCACTCATTGGAGTGGAAATAGTAAGTTTTGCCTCTCTGCTTTCCAACACAGTCCCTATTGTTCAGGTTTGTAAACATGCTTCCAATAACTGGCATTGGTGTGCATTTGGAAGTATCCCCATGAAAAGGAACATATTCATGTATTTTTAGTTTTTCCTGCAGCATTGAATGATTAGAAACTGCCACTATCTCATCGGTCTTTCCAGCTATCCAAAACAATGAAGTTTAATTTAGCTCGAAATTGCCCCAATCTTTAGTTCTTGTATTCTTGCATTCGCATTGCTTTATGGATGCACAGGTGTCCAAACTGTGCCTGTAGCTTCACTGTTTCACTATATTCTAATAAGGGCCATCTCAGTTTGTCTGTATATTGCTATTCTCTCCATCAACATTTCCTCAGTTTTTCTTATGAGCAGTCAGTCCCTTTCTGGGTGAGATGTATACATAGCTGGCAGGCAATTTCTATCCTGACAACATTAGAGGTCCTAAAAGCACAACAGTAGTCTCTGTTGGAATAACATTATGGGCCTGATTCACATAGGTAAACTTACAAGTTTTGTGTAAGATTATGATTGTTTGCTATTCACATAGGCATTTTACTAGTAGTATTTTTATGACTGCGGATTGTCCGCAGATAAAAAGATAGGACTGTCCTATCTTTTCATGTGCGTAGACTCCCCAATCATAAAGATACTACTAGTAAAATTCCATTGTGACTAGCAAACTCCCTTAAACTTACACAAAAAGGTAAGTTAACTTTATGAATCCGATCCTATATGTTCTACATAGGTCACCATAACATCAAAGAATCTTTGTGAGTCATCACATGCTGAAACATCTATTATTGCATTTAATGTGAACAGCCCTGATGCATCTGTAGCTTCTATTTCAATCTATGAATAGAGTACTTCAGTGGTAATTACTAGGTTTGCTCCGTCCACCAATGTGATTTCTCTCCTGTCATTTGAAATTCCCTTGCTGTCAAATTGGGCTGTATGAGGAGGGGTGCACATTCTTGAGTATATCGACATTTTTTAGCTGTACCTTCTCTGCTTCTCCTACCAATGCTTGCAAAGACTCAAAATCTGTTCTAGTGATTGAGGCAGATCCCTTGCATCTAGTAAGCACTGAGTGCACCTCAGTTGGACAAAGGGACACCTTCCCTGGTACTGAGGCAGATTATAAGACAGATCTGGGCCTCTCCTGTTAAGTTTGTATGCATAATTTACTTTTGGGGTACCACGTTCACAGTGGCCCTCAGTGGCAGCTTTCACGCTTAGCCCCATGTTGTTCTAACCCAATATATGTTGTAATTGTTTGTGCACCAACAGACGTGTAAGCGCTTTTTCAAAACGTTTGCTCCAGAGCTTTAAGGGGACCCACTACATAACATATCTGGTAGTTCTGTAACATTTGATTTTCAGGGTTGTCCCAGGTGAGGAAGAGTTTATCCTCAGAAAAACAACTTTGACATTTTTGGGGCACTATTTTCACTTTAATGTTTACAAATTCATATGTCATGCTCCCCTTGTTGGATTTGCGTTACTTTTATTGTCATTTTGCTTATTGAATTGCATTTATTTTTATAAATTGGAGTGGGATTTTTATTGTGTTGTGTTTTCAACTTTTTTAGCTGTTTTAGTACTTCTAAATGCTTTACAAATTTTCATCAAGCTATGACTTTCTGCCCTGAGCTAAAGCTATAAGGCACTGAGCTCGGGTTTAAATCATTCCAACCTGTGACATGATCTAAAAGGATGGTGATTTAATTACTTGTGCTAGACGCCAATCCACCCCAATTAACAAACCACTGTCTCACAAACATTCTGTGGACATCAAGCAGCAGAATGTAGGATACAAATTAAATATGAAGTAAACGTTTACCAGGTTCAGACAGAAGTAAGATCATATCACGAAACCACAATGTGTGTTCAAAGAAAATGCACACAAAATGCTGCACAACATGAGTTGCGAATGGTAGGAAATCAAAAGTTTTTTTTCACATTTATCATGTTTAAAACACCAAGAAAAGAGATTTGTTAAGGCAATGCTATGTGTTAATTGGGTATTATACATTAATTTTCCTTTGGTTTTGATTTGTTTCAATAAGATGACTGGGAAAAAGGAATAGCTGCTATTGGTATTAATGTCTGAAAAAGTATTATATGAGCCTCAGGTGTAGCCGTGAATTTGAAATAAAGCAATTGTCATTACTGAAAATTGAATGGTGTGACACAGAGCTCTCTCAGACAGAATCTGGCAATTATTATGTCTATTAAAACATGCTGTTTTATTTCTTTTTCCAAAAAAGTATATAAAATGAAGGGTAAGATAAGTGCTTGTATTAGATAATAACAAGTCAAACTTTTTCCTAATCATCTCCCGTCTCCCCATTTTATCTTATTTTTGCTTTGTTAGTGCTTGTTGTGTGTTTCTCATCTCTACCATGACCTTAATATTTACTTATTCATTGCGTGGATTTATTCAAAACATGATGTATCAGGGTGCTGTACAAATAACTCACAGTACATGGATGCAATTGGATTGTGGTTCTATTTTGCATATGTAAGACTTAAATGTATTAACAGAAAGTAGAAATTGGAAGAGTTGGAAAATGCATGACACCATTTAATGAACCACAACAAGACTGCACACTTGTTGTATTCAAAGAACACTTCCTAGAATTCAAAACAGTATGTAAAAATATGAAACAATTGATCAAAAATGCTCAGCAATGTTTGTGTCATTTGATTTTATGTGGTGCAGTGAGAAACCTATGAAATAGGAATACATAGTATATATATATGAAATTTCAATGACTTTACATTGAGGCCGATTATGATCGCGGACGGACTTGAGTCCGTCTGCGACCCCTGAGGAGGAGGTAACGTCCGCAAGGGCTGCGACGTTCCCTCCGAGCAGATTAGGATGTGACCGCCAGGGTGGCGGTCACATCCTCTATCTTTAACATTGCGGCGGGTGCAGCTTCAAGCTGCACCCGCCACAAGGTTAAAAATTCATGCATCGCATTTGCATGCACAAAGTGGCAGGCACCGCGCGGTGCCTGCTGCTTTGTGCACGTAAATGCAGGGGGGTACCATAGGTACCCCCCATGTGCACCCCCCTTCACCCAGGGGGCTCGCAACGGGCCCCCGAAGTGAAAGTCTGCATGCTTTTCCACGGCGGAAAAGCCGCCGCGGAAAAGCATCTCTTTTACACCATCCTAATATGGCTGGCGGTGTCTAATAGACACCGCCAGCCATGTTAGAGCTTTTTCGCCGCGGTCGGAAGGCGACCGCGGCGGAAAAGCTGTGGCTGTGGGTCTTTCGAGGCTCCGCAGCGGTTTTCCCGCATCCTCCGGGCCGGCGGTGGCTTCCGCCGGCCCGGAGGATGCAGGAAAACCACGATCATAATCGGCCCCTATGTATTTATTGCCATAAATTGTATTTATTTTTTATTTGAAAAGTTTTACTTACGGGTATCAGAGCGCTGTACAGGTGTTGCGAAAGCATGAATAAAACCAAGCACAATGATACAAATGGTATAGTTAAGTGGACACACTGTCAAACAAAAGGGGGAAGCAATCAAGGTAAGGGGTTGGAGAGTTGGTCTGACCTGTCCATTATCAGAAATGCCCTAGAGCAAGATACCAATTTAACAGACAAGCATACAGTAAATCGAAACAATGGTGTAAGATAATAGTCAAAATTGTAGACAGAGCAAGAGAATAAGTTGATGCTGTTAATGTTCACCCAGGAACAGCCGTTTGACCTGTTTCTTGATAGATGCAGTGGAAGGATTCGATCTGATCTCAGGAGGCAGAGCGTTCCAAATTCTTGGAGCAAGACTGGTGAAAGCACAATCGTAATTTGAATTTGGGAGGTTTCAAAATAAGGGTGGACGTACTTTTTAAGTTCCGACAGGAGCCCGATAGTTAAAGTTTATTTGCCAAGTATACCGTGGTGTTGTAGTGTATGGCTATATGCGCCAAGCAAGCTATCTAGAAACGTATCCTAGCTTCGATAAATAGCCAATTTAGTTCCAAACGGTCAGGGGAGATGTGGTCATGCTTTCTGGAGCCAGTGATGAGCCTGGCAATGCCTTTAGAGTAGTTCTGAGCGGGGCCAAGCTAGCTTTGGGAAGCCCAGCAAGGGTCCCCAAACCATATTCCAGTCGAGAGATAACATGGGATTGAACAGTGGGCCTGATGTCTTTGGGAGGCAGGAATAGCTTGATTTTCTTAAGGGTGTTGATTTGAAATTTGGTTCCCCTAATAGTTGCACTGATGTGTTCTTGCATATTTAGGTATGTGTCCAAGGTGATGCCAACCGATTTAGCAGAGTCAACCACATGAGGGGTGCAGTTAAGGGCATTGAGTTGTTTAAGCCAGACCAGGGTTGGTTCAGAGTGGTTGGGTGGAGCAATCAGAAGGAATTCCGTTTTGAGAGTATTTAACAATAGATGGTTCTGGGACAACCATTGTTGGACAACCATTGTTGAGTTTGTGAGAGAGCATCACTTAGCGTTTTTATGTCCTCTTAAGAGGAGATCTTCAAGTACAATTGCATGTCAGCCGCATACATGTGGTAATGAATGTTAGAATGGTTCAGTATGATGGTAAGTGGTTCCATAAATAGGTTGAAAAGAGTGGGTGACAGTGCGGATCCTTGCGGAACTCCAATCAAAACAGGGGTACTGGTGCAGGGGCGTGGTTAACTTTGATCCTTTGTGAGCGGTTATGTAAGAAAGAGGCAAACCAATTTAGGACTGGGACTGTGAAACCCATCCTATGTTGAAGAAGAGCAATTACGATTTCATGTTTGATGGTATCAAATGCTGAGGACAGGTCAAGAAGGATGAGGAGACAAGGGACATTTGGATCAAGTCGTCATCCACAATGAGCGTTAGTGCTGTTTCCTTACTGTGCCCTGATCTGAAACCCGACTGGTAGAGGTTAACGAGTTGAAATTTCTTGATGCGGTTGCATAAAAGCGAATGGACACATTTCTCTAGCAATTTAGCTAGAGACATGATGCTGGTGATAGGTTGGAAGTTGTTAGGATCAGATAAATCAGAATTGGGTTTCTTCAGAATGGGAGTAACTTGCCCCGTCTTGAGGCAATCAGGGATCCCTCCCTGTAAGAGAGATTCATGAATGATCCAGGACCACAGAGGTAGAATGGTTGAATTGAGATCTTTAAAAAACTTAGTAGGTAGTGAATCGCTGAAGGTTGGAATGTTTAGGGACGCCATGTTGTGGAACAGCTCCATGACATCTGGAAGGAGAAAGGAATTCCAAGAGGCATTGTTTTTGAGAGAACAACCAATGGGTAAGAACACTGCCAAAGGTTCCACTCACTCAGCTGATGATGCAGTGCGGTTCAGAGGCCTCAAAATGGGAGTGTCAGGTAGCAGCTCCAGTTCAATTTTCTTTGTTTTTCAGCGAAGTGTACTGAGAAGTCCTACGCACTAGGAAGCAAGGACAAGGGAGTCGAGATAGTGTTGAAAGAGTGGTTAGCTTGTTGCTGGATGATTTCAAAGAGCTTCTTGGGTCCATTCTTAGCATCATCCAGCTGAGCCCTGAGGTGGTCTGTTTTAGCAATGCAGATGTGTTTGTTGCAAGTATTTCTCACCTTCCTTAGCTGAATGAGGCTTGTAGTGGAGGGTCTGCTTCTCCAAAGCCTCTCTGCGAGTCTAAGATTGCGCCGCTCATCAATTAGGGCACCATTAAATCAAGGTATGGATTGTTTGACTGGAATCCTTTAGAGTTGCTTCGGTGCAATAGTATCAAAAATGTTAGCTATAGTGTTAATGTAGTGAACAGAAAGATTGTCAAGGTTGGACGTGTTCGGAGGGGGCTGATGCCTATTTTTGGTGATGGATGTTAGAGCAATGATGTTGATGTCTCTCAAATTGCGAGTCAGTTATTTAGCTTTAATAGGTTCGCCCTGTCTGCACAAGACCTTTTCCAATATGTGGAAGAAATGTGATGATGATCTGACCAGTCACAGGGTAGGATGTCACCCAGTTGTATGCTATTGTCTTTGACAATGATAAGGTCGAAGGTGACACCCTTTTTGTGGGTAGGTCCCTTATAGACCTGTGAGAAGTTAAGATTGGAGACTAAAGCCTTAAAGGAGTAGACTAAAGGATCATTTGTGTCAATCTAGTGGAGGTTAAATTCTCTAAGGAAGATATGGCAGAGTTGGTCCGAACTCGAGCTAATTACCTCCATGATTTGCACTACGAAGATCAGATTATCACCTGGTGGATAATAAATCGAGTGAAGCAAACAGGCAATCTTGCACTTAGTCCAAATTTGACTAGTTGCTCACAAGAAGAAAGCAAAGCACATTGCGATTGCTTTATAGTGAGGCTGGAGCGATGAATGCATGCAACCCCCCACCCCCATTTTAACAAGTAGATCGTGTCTGATAATGGCGTAATCAGGAGGGATTAAGATGTGGAGGACAGGGGAGGAGGCATAATTGAGCCAGGTTTCAGTGAGAATCAAACGGTCAAAGTCCTGCAAAAGGATGAGTTCTGAAATATCCGCTGTATGTTTCACCACCGATCAGCAGTTGAGTAGCATCGTTTTGATGTGCTGGTTGGTAGTGAGCCCTTCATGATGAGAGGTAGTTATTTGAAGTAGGTTTTCCTTGTTAACCGATCTATGGTTGACACTAGGTTCTCTGTCAGGTTCCTAGATAATAGTAGGGCTGTTGATAGTAGAGGTAGAGGAGGAGAGAATCTGAGAGTCACTGTACGAGAATAAAAGAGGAACAGTGTGTAAATGCGTTTTGTGAGCGGCCATAACTAATGAGAGGTGAAGCCTTGCCAGAGTCACGTCGCCCCGCCTCTCTTTCAACAATGTTAATAAAAAGGGTATTACACTGCATATCTGCAAATATTGTTTATGCCTTTTAATTGGTTCTTCTGTACTTGTTTATAAAAATTAATTAAAAAAATACAGGATTGGTTTACATTCATGTAGTAAGATAAAACGCGATTAAAGAGGCCCCATTACTGTTAGAGAAACTGTTTCCAAGGGTAAAGTAAGTGTCATTTGCAATCTCATATCAATTTCTGTCTTCTAAGGATAATATACCATGTGCACTGTAGTAATATATGCCTGAGTGTGTGTGTGTATTAGTGCAGTTGATCTAAATAAAGTGCGCATAAACACATATATTATCACATGCTCCCTGTGAAGCATTTCTGAAATAATAAGTAACCTATCTCTAGCAATGAATGGTGTTGCTGGAGGACGTACTCACCCTGTGGGGTGGAAAGTGTAGCCTGCAGATTGAGGAGGCGGGGAATACGACACCAGCTCCACGTCGAGTTGAAGTAGTGAGGAGCAACAAGCCCCGGCGGCACAGTCGGCACTGCCTCACTGCCGCGAACATTTTTTTTCCAGCGACACTTTGTTCCCAGGAGGAAATCTGAATAAGCGGCTCTGCCGAGAAAACACTCTGAGACAGGAACGTGCAGTATTTGCAGTAAGTTCATCTTTAATCTAATCATATTGATTATAAGTACATCAGGGTTGTTTTGAAATTCATGTGCATGCTTTCAGCTGTGTTAAAACGTTGAATGTTAATGAGTGAATCTCAAGAAATAGAGACGTTTGTCTCTTGGTTAAGGTTACAAATTGGACTCTTCAGTTTAGTCTACATTGGAAACTTGTCCCCTTTGTGCATTTGGTTTCCATACAGGAAACAGAAATGCCTGCACGGAGCATGAATGAAAGGTTCAGAGTTCAGTGCATGTGCTCTGCATGCTTATGTCCTTCTCTGAGTTTTCAGTATTCAGAGGAACTTAAACGTTAGGCGGTGCTACAGAAAGCAGATTTCTTTTTAAACGTATATTGAAATTAAGCGGCAAATGTATTAGCCGAAGTTCAGTTCGTTTGGTAAATGATTGTTTTGAAATAGTTAAAAGAAAATCATTAACTCATGTTCACAAGGAACGTTAACTTAATATAGTATTGTGTATTTATCTTGTTAGTAATGGGATTTTTGCCGTTTATAGTGTTAGCAGTTATTGTATATCATATCGAATAGTAAGATTACAAGTAATATTAATGCTGCACTCGTTCTATTAAAGTATGGCACTCATTTTCCCATTACCCAATTATTTACATATCTAATATTTTAATAGAAAATGCATTATTAATATGACCCATGGTGATGTGATATATATGTTTTGAACAGCGCAATTTTGCAAGCGGTAAATTATTTACATGATTTCAGAAACAAAACTAAATGTATTTGTAGAGTGTACAAGTAAATTGATATTCTAACTCACATTAGGTATGGCTAGAAAGACCATTTACAGATACACATGGTTCACACTAGCCATGCACAGAGTGATGGCAATTTGTTGCGGTAAGCAACACTCACATGTTGGTAACCCACATTTAGCAGCCATTGGTTGAATTTACCTCTCCTTAATGACTATGTCTTTATGCATAGCACAACCCTGATGAGTCTTTCAAACAAGCACTTCCATCACAAGGAACGGATGGTGAAACATTAGTTAAATGGATAGTTTTATTGGCACCTGTATATATAGTTGTTGACTTGGAGAGAGGCAGATGCTCTGGAAAGATATCCTCATGAAGGGAGAATAGTATGCAGTTATGAAGACAGAGATGAGAAGGTGCCCCTGCAGTGCAAAATAGTTAATAGGACAGTCCTATCTTCTTATGTGTGGAGACTCTGCAGACATAAGGACCATACAAGTAAAATGCCTTTGAGAATAGCAAACATTCATTAACTTACGCAAAAGTGTAAGTTTACCTTTGTGAATCAGGCCCATAATGTTATTTCAAGAGAGGCTTCTAGTCATGTCTCAGAGCATTGCCAAAATGGTTACTGTTTTACCCACTCTGGTGCCAGGTTTGCCTCCGTACCCAGCTCCTTCAGGCACATGTATTTTCTCTTCTGATGCTCCCTCTGTTCCAAGGTGCACCGGGCCATCTGTCCACCTGTGGTCTCCAAGTGATTAGCGGATTTGTTTGAGACATAATGTGGCTGCAGACTAATCTATGCCTTGGACCATGGACCCATTACTCCCAGAGAACTCTGACAGCTGACTGTTGCTGGTACTCTTCGTGGTTCATGGATCCTATGCTAAGCAAAGGTAGACAGGGATTCTGTGTTGTGCTGATACAGTCACACTCTCAATGGAAGTTCCAGGGAGAAGTGCATGGTACACACCACAGGTGGAACCTGCTGTTTTTGGGTTTGTTTTGAATGGGCTTATAACCATGAAGGTTGCAGTGTTCACAGTGTGTATGGGCAGTATTGTGCTTAGGGATCCAATAAGGACATACACTTGGTTGGGCCTTCTTGTGACAGGCTGTATATGAGGATCTCTGACAGACCCATTTTACATCTGCATGAGATGTCAATCAACCTTGAATTGTTTAGCCTCACCTGTTTACTCACTGACCCTGTTCCATTCTCTTCATCTTCTTCCACACACTGCCAAATGCTGCTTCAGCGCTCACACAACTTTTTCTCCAGACACTGCTCTTGCCCGATGTAGCCCTGCTTTTGCCCCACATACACTATCATTATCACTTCATGCCACCAACCATCCTCCATGCAGTCAATGATTCACATTGTCATGTACTGTCACACACCCATTCATCCATTAATGTATCCACTGACCTATTCTCAATCGGACCCACTCGCATATGCCCACTTATACACACTACATACAAACTTACACAGACACACTTTTCTAAAATGCTAGACATAGTGGCTATGTCCAAATACATCCAAATGCCTAGATTTCCTTTTTAAAGCTCATAAGTAAGGGACCACTGAGTGGTCACACCCATGTGCAGCAAACTTGACTAGCCCTTGCTCTTCTCTATAGTTTATTGTCATCCCCCCAGCCTTCATCAGTTTGTCTTCCCCTTTCTCTGAAATCTGCCTACCTTGTTCACACACCACCCTAAGAGCTTGCTCCATCCTACTGTTGTCCCCTTGTGGTATTTCGGTTCCCTGATGAAATAGCAATGTAATAAATAAAGACAGACTCAAAAATATAAAATACAATAATATCGACTCCCTATACTTAAACAGGTAAGTACAAGAATATTGAATCAAAAGTATCGAAGTGAAAAATATCGACTTAAAAATATATAAGTTAAATAAAATATATTAAATATTATTAATATTTTTAACAAAATAAAGTAAATTAAATATATATTTTAACTAAATATAACAAATAAACTTAATTAAAAAATATA
Organism: Lissotriton helveticus; assembly: GCF_964261635.1. Classification (NCBI taxonomy): domain Eukaryota; kingdom Metazoa; phylum Chordata; class Amphibia; order Caudata; family Salamandridae; genus Lissotriton; species Lissotriton helveticus. The sequence goes on from NC_136067.1 coordinate 534,032,486, forward strand.
AACACACAAACATAAAAATGTATACATATACATATATTTACTTAAATACAATGTATTAACTATTATCTTCATTTAATTTGTAAACTTTTAAGTTATATAAAAATAAAATATATACATATATCAATAATTTAAAATTAAAAAATAACCTTGTTTTAATGAATTCAAACATGTAACTATTTTAAAAAAAAATGTAAATTTCGGGTCTCTGACCCTCGGTCTGAGGCCCGCTCTTCTTCCCAGCAGACCCGCTGTGCTCTGCTGCGCTTCATCTCAAACCTGTGAGCCCCACCCTGGTAGGGTTTGAGCCTGTTCTGTGCTGGCAACTGTCTCTGTATTTTCATTTTTTGCTGCCTTGCTTATTTTTCCTGTTTTGTTGCCCACTTGTACATCTTGTTGCCTTGTGCCTTAGTTATTGACCACTTGTTGTTGTGCCCTTCTCTCTGTGCCCTCCGTTGTTCCCTGCCTGTTTTTGCCACCATTCCCACCCCCGCTCCCCAGCTGCATGCCCCTCTCCCTACTTAATTGCAGCCGCTGCCGGGGAGCACGAGCAATGCCTCTGATCCTCAGTATGAGGTCCCCTCTTCTCCCCAGCAGCTCTGCTGTGCTCTGCTGCACCGCATCTCAAACCTGTGAGCCCCACCCTGATAGGGTTCAAGCCCTCCCTGTGCTAGTGACTGTCTCCATATGTCTCCGTATTTTTTCCAATTTTGTTGCCCAATTGTACATCTTATTACCTTGTGCCTTAGTTGTTGCCAACTTGTTGTAGTCCCCTTCTCTCTGTGCCCTCCATTGTTCCCTGCCTGCTTTTCCTGCAGTTCCCGCCCGCTCCCGCCTCCCAGCTGCATGCTCCTCCATGACCCGACCTCGGCCAGTGCCAGGAACCCTGGATTGCGAGTCCCCGCTGATATAAATCTGCCACCCTCCACGCCCTCAACCATGGAAGAAACATGGACTGCCAGAGATCCACAGCCAACACCACCCAGGGAGAGTTCTCCTGCAGACACTGCCAATGATCCTTTACCATCAACAGTGCCCCCACGACCGGTGAAGGCTCACCGGATGCCCGCACCACCGAAGCCCTGCCATGCATCCCCTCAACATACACTCCCTACACAGACACGCCGTAGAAATCTGGGACCTTATTGACACCCATTCGCCCGACTGCGCCTTCTTCACAGAAATCTGGATCAATGCCACCTCCAGCCCCATCATCGCTACTGCCATCCCCGATGGATACAAGGTCCAGAGAAAAGACTGTCCCCACCGCCCAGGAGGAGGACTGGCCATTGCACACAAGACCTCCCTCCGACTCACCAAATCCAGCAAGAGTGACTCCCACTCCAACACTGAACACCTCTATTTCCAGATACAGACCAGCCCAAGGACCATGCTGCACGGCACCCTCGCCAACAGACCCCCCAGGCCTCGCACTCAGTACCCAACCACCATTGTCGACCTCGTTGCAGCCCACACCATCACTTCTACAGACTACATCCCACTCGGAGACCTGAACTTCCACCTCGACAACCGCAGTGAACAACTCCATCCCCCTCCTTGACAACCGCTCTAACCTCCGATTGGAGCAGCTTATCACCAACCCCACTCACAGTGCAGGACACACCCTCGACCTCATCTCCGTAGGAGGGACAAACATCCACTTCAGCCACACCATCCAACCCCTCTGGACAGACCACCAATGTGTACACTTCACCTTCAAAACCACCACCACACCCAAACCCGCCCCGTGCCTGCCACGAAGGAAATGGAGCAAGATCACAGAGGAACACCTCAACAGCACCCTCCTCCTAAACCACCCCTGTGCCACAAACGACGCCAACTCCACAGCCAAAGAACTCCACCGATGAATCTCCAGCTGCTCTGACAAGCTCGCACCCCTCCGCCCCCCTGCCAAACAACGCCCCCTGAAGGATGCCTGGTTCACCACTGAACTCCAAGAAGCCAGGCACTCCTGTAGACGACAAACCTATGCCTTGGACCATGGACCCACAACTCCCAGAGAAAACCTGGTGAAACCAGAAAACCACAGAAGACCTGAACAACTACAGAAGTGCCCTGAAGGAGTACAACCAACACATAAGAGACACCAAGCGGTCTTTCATCAAAAACAAAATCCACACAAAAGCAACCAACGCCAAAGAACTTTTCAACGTCATACAGCAATTCACCAAACCCCCCAGCAAAGCCACAGACGTCACACCATCCCAGGAACTCTGCAACAAGCTCAGCTCCTGCTTCCATCTGACCATCTGAAAATCAAGCCCCTCTATGACAACTTGAGCAAACAGACGCCGGACATCACCCCCCTCCCCACCACCGACAACAAGCCTACCATAAAAACCTGGAGTCATACCACTGCGCAACACACCACAGTGACTATGAAGAACACCCACTCAGGGGCCCCCATGGGCCACTGTCCCACACATCTACCACAGGGCTGCTGCCGCCATTGTACCCGAACTAGTTTGGACGATCAATACCTCCTTCAAATCCGGCATCTTCCCTGATGACTGAAAGCGGGCGGAGGTCAAACCCCTCCGCAGGAAACCCACTGCTGACTCTATGGACCTGAAAAACTACAGGTCCATCTCTCTCCTCCCTTCGCTGCCAAAGTCATGGAGAGACTAGTAAACGCCCAGCTGGACACCTACATCAAAGAGAACTCCATCCTAGATCCCTCCCACTCCGGATTCCGCAGCAATATCTCCCTCCTCGTTGCCACTGATGACATCCGCATGCTACTCGACCAGGGCCACACTGTGGCCCTCATCCTACTAGACCTCTCCACAGACATCAACACTGTATCACACCGCACTCTCGCAGCCAGGTGCTGGGATACGAGGAACTGCCCTCAACTGGATCCAATCATTTCTCTCCGGCAGAACTCAGAGGATCAGACTCCTCCCTTTCTCTCCGAACCCACAGAGATCAACTGTGGAGTACCACAATGATCTTCACTAAGCCCCACGCTCTTCCACATCTACATGGCCACCCTCACCGCCATCATCAGACAGCACGGGCTCAGCATAGTATCATACGCCAACGACACCCAGCTCACCCTTTCCCTCACGAAGAACCCCGAAGACACCAGACTCTGCTCCCAGGAAGGAATGAGGGACGTCACAGCCTGGATGGAAAGTAGCTGCCTGAAGCTCAACTCAGAGAAGACCGAGATCCTCATCCTCGAACCCTCCACCTCTGTTTGGGACAACACCTGGTGGCCCTCCACCTTTGGAAGTCCACCCACCCCTACAGACCACACACGGAACCTCAGCATCATCCTCAACTCCTCCCTAATCATGACCCGGCAGATCAATTCCATCACCTCCACTAGCTTTAACTGCCTTTGCACCCTCCGTAAGACCTTCAAATGGATACCCCGAATACAAGAAGACCGTCACTCACGCACTCATAACCAGCAGACTGGACTATGGCAACGCCCTCTATGCCGGAATCAACAGAACTCTCCTACACAAGCTCCAAACCATCCAGAACACCATAGCCAGACTAGTCCTTGGGACCCCACGGCACGAACACATGACCCAACACCAACACCAACAAAACCTCCACTGGCTCCCTGTCGAGAAGAGAATAACTTTTAAACTGCTCGCCTACAAAGCCATCCACAACATCGGACCCAAATACCTCAGTGAAAGAGTCTCCTTCCACATACCCAAAATGAACCTCCGTTCCGCCGACTTTTCCCTGGCAGAGACCCCTGCATCTGCAGAAACAGAGCAGGTAGAAGAGCCTTCTCCTACATCGTAGCCAAGGCCTGGAACGAGCTCCCTGTCAACATCCGATGCTCCCCTACCCTGCACACCTTCAGGAAGAACCTCAAGGCCTGGCTCTTCAAATGAATCGGAGCTGCTCCCCCCTCCTCCCAGCGCCTTGAGACCCTCACGTTGTGAGAAGCGTGCTTTATAAAACCCTGATTGATTGATTGACAACAGTAGGAAATTGTTGGACAGCATGGGAGTAACAATTACTATTCCCACTCCAGAGAGTGCATCAGTAGGAAAAGTGTTGGATAGCGGAAGGGTAAAAATTACCATTCCCACTCCATTGAGTGCAACAGTAGAGAAGGTGTTGGATAGCGGAGTGGTAAAAATGACTATTCCCACTCTAATGAGTGTAACATTAGGGAAATGCTGGATAGCGGAGGAGTAAAAATTACTATTGCTACTGCAGTGAGTGCAACAGTAGGGAAAGTGCTGGATAGTGGAGGCATACCAATTACTATTCCCACTCCTGTGAGTACAACAAGAAGGAAAGTGTTGAACAACAGAGAAACAAAAATTAATAACATTTAAACAGTCAAAAAAAATTAAACAATATAAAAAATAAATAAACAATATTTGCAAAATATCGGATTAAATATATTATTCATAAACGTTAAATACATTAATTACATATAATAAAAAGTTAGAACTATCATCTATAAAAAATATACATTTATAAAAAATATTTATTAAAAAGATAATACAGAAAAATATTGTAATAAATATAAATGTATTTATTTTATGTCCTACCCTCTAACACCACACCAATAAATTAAACCTTCAATATTTGTATTTTTATATATTTCCATAATTAACATAAATATAAATGATTTTAAAAATTATTATGAACAAAAATAATTAATAATCATTGATTGAATGAGCACTCTTTAACACTGTAATATGCACAACACACACCTAAAATGAAGTACACAATTACCATACTTAACTTCTAATTAATTAATTTTAATTAATTAACAACTAATTATTATTTTATCAATTAACAATTAATTACTTCCCACCCTTCCCACCATTTTCAACTTTAAACACCACAACACACACCTAAAATAAAAACACAATTAACATAACTAATTACCAACTAATTAATTGAAATAATTAACTATTTATCAATTCATCAATTAAAAACTAAATTACTTCCCACCCTTTCAACCATTTTCACCTATAAACAGCACAACACATGCATAAAAATAATTTAAAATGTATATAATTAATAACCAATTAATTAGAATTATAACTTCCTAATTGATAAAAATTAATGTACACATTCAACACCATAACATCTCAATTCAACAATTATCATTAAATAAAAATGATTCTATAAATTTACTATAATTACATTTCTTCCCACCCTATTCCCCTATAAAGCCACCACCCGCTGCGGAACTAAAAACACAAATAAAAACAAATTATACTAATAATTTATAAAAATATTCAATAAATCTTATATAATTAAATCACTTTCCACCCTATTCCCCTATAAACCCACAACCCGCTACAGTACTGAAAACACAAAATTCAAACAATTTTATTAATAAATACTAAAATGTTAACACAATATAATAAAAATACAAGTAATTCTCATCCAAAAAATACATGCATCACACACATATAAAATATATACTAACAAACATAACATTAATACAAAATCGATATTTTTTCCATTTATATTTTTGCATCCATATTACTTACCCAAAGTCGATATTCTTCACCATGATATTAGTGTAAGATGATATTTTGGTATCGATATTCTGTCTCTGCACCCTTCAACCTAGTAGCATCCATCTTTCACCACGCTCTATGCATACTTAACATTTCCACTCTCCCAACTCCCCCAGTCAATACAGTCTGATTGCCTTCTTCCCCCCACTTATATCCTCTCTCCTCTCCGTTTTGTCTCCGCCAAACTCTGCCCATACTCACTTTCCTGCTCATCCCTCCTCCACTTGGAGCTATCAGATCCCCTCAGCTTTGAATCTTCTACAGTCCTAATTTGAACAAACGTTGGGCACACACTAGGCATAGATTATATACGATTAGCTTCCATGCAGTAGTCATCCTGATTAGTCATTAACATGAGGAAGAGAATATGTTCCACATGAATAATACAATCATCAAAGTCTTTGGCTTCAGCAGAAATCTTTTATTCGTAGATCTTGTTCAATGTTCCTGTAGTCAACACGTGTTTTGTCGGTTTAGCGACTTCATCAGGACTGATTTAAATAAAGTGACTTGTATAATAATTTTTTCATTGATTTCCATAGGTTGGCAGACAGATAAATCTGACTCTAAAACAGGCTTAAAATGTTTATACAATTTAAAAAAGGGAAACAATCATTGAGTGAGACTTGAATCACTCAGGACATGATTGAATCTTCACTTCCGGGAGCAACATTACATTACGTCAAGATCTACCTCTGTGCTGTGTGCATGCACGCTAAATTGAATTAAATATATTGCAGTGCATACTTGTACTGCATCCATTTTAGAGTAAACATTTAATGAATTAGGCAACACAGCATCCACCATCTCCTGCAAAATAGTACAAATGTGCCAAACTGTGTTGTGATGATTTGGGGAGTGGGAATATCTAGAAGTGGAAGAGTGCCAATTTTAGGAAATCTGCACATCACTGAATAGGCAACTAAAGATTCATAGACACAATTGTTCTGTGAATTGGACTTTTTTCACTAGAATAAAAATGCTGACCTTTTGCCAACAGTGTCAATAATTGATTGAAACTATTCTTACTATTTGGGGTATTGGTTTTATTTAGAAACATTTCTTTCAACTAGTTAGGTAAGCACACCATAATAGCAATAGTTTAACTGCAACACCTTGTACAAATGTCAAAAAACATCATTTGCATCCAGTTTCAGTAATTGTTTGAAGAATATAAGGGTTTCACAACAGAAGTGTTTAATTAATCGTCTGCCAATGGCTAGATAAATAAATAGTTAGCTTTCTAATTATATACAACAGTTGTGATGAAAGAACTCAGAAGTTTGGCAGTATGAGCCAATGAGTTTTTTTTGGTTTTGCTATGGTGATTAACATAAATGAGTGCCTGTATACACAAAGCATTACCCTCACATATGAAATAGAATGTTCATTCAAACTCTGTTGTGAAATGACAACTCTGAACCAAAACAGGCTTTACTGAAACATACCTTAAGAGTGGAAATGTGTCATTTGTTATTTTTCCTATGTCACTACCTGTGAATTTTCAATTTGAGAAGACACAATATAGATAATTTAAGTATCTGGGGCAGAAATTAAAGTTCAATAATAGCATTGTAATTCATGACGCCAGTTGCTAAACAAATTGCAACCTGGATTTTAAGCCTTTGGAAATGCCTAGGTAAAAGACTGTCCAGTAATCGAGCATCGATAAAATTGAGGCCTGAAAGATTGAAACATGTGTTGCCAAATGTAGGGACACTTTTCTGAGCATATTCAGGTACATTGTTATGGCCTGGAGTTTAGTAGACATTGTACTTAGTGCCATTAGCTCATCAGAACACTTTGCATATAATATGATTTTAGGTTCCTCATGGTTCTAGGCTATGGAGATTGAAACTGATGTTGGAGCCTGACAAGGAGCTGTTTGTGGTTCTTGCTGTTATCTTGAACAAATTTAGATCATTAGTGCTTTCAACATTGGTGACGAGCTGTGTCTGATTAGGGCTAGGCAATTCAATTCATTGTCTTTATTCTATCTCCCGCAGGCAGATCATAAAAGGTGCACACAATAACAAATCATGCAATGTAAAACACATGTTAAAAACTTCCACAATTGAAAAGAAAACATTATATGTTAATTACAGTTTGTAAAGTGCATACAATTTCCATAGACATCAAATCTAATAGAACAGTATAATAGATAAAAAATGAGATACCAGGAGCAAACTTCAATTTATTATTAAAAATCCACAACACTTAATGAAAAGAGAATATAAAAACTATTTAATCAGGACAACATGCTCCTTCTTTTGGCAAAAATACACTTCAAGAAGCTAACAGCTACATGGCATACATTATGGTCATTAACTTGCAACAATAAAAATAAAGTGGTTTTACACATGGAAAATGTATATCTGTGTAACAAGGGTAATAAAAATGTCCTTGTAAACGGCGGATAAAATGGACAAAAAAAGACAACATGTATAATAGTTTGGCTAGATTGCTCATCACATGGACAACTGCAAATTGAGGGTGAGGAATACTGGCCTAAAAGAAAACATATTAGCCGATGGAAGAATCCTAACCTAAATCTTGCCAACAGTGTTCTCTCAAAAACATTGGTCATGTATGAAAAGTCTTGCAGCAATAGTTGGCACCATTTGCATGATGCAATATTCTCTCACTAAGGGTTTTGACATTTCCGTTAGTTCCCTGGTGGCTTGCTTATGCGCAAGAAAACAGCCCTGAACCTAGTTTTTATCTTTTTTCATGATGGTCTCAGGGTGCTCAAACAGGTGAGCACATCCCAGCATAAAAAACAATCTTTAATATATGTTAAACGTAGGATGGCCAACCCAAGAGCACAAGATAAGCAATCTCTAGTAACTGCCTGATTAAGTTTGGCATCTTTCTTGTACCAAATTGAACACCAAAGAGCCAAAGGGGCAACGTTGATGGTGCCTTGGACAAACCCCAAACCTAGCTCCAAATGCAGTGGAAAATGCGGGGTTGAGGGAGGAACACCTAATAGCCGGCGACAAAATCGATTCTCCTCCGTCTCCATTACATGAACGTCCCTACATCCCCAGATACCCATTCCATATGTTAAAATTGGCAAGCAGGGACAGGCAAATTTCACCACTAATTGCCATGCAACCATTTTCTAAGGACCTATGTGTGTGTACAAGGATTTTTAAACCAACTTTAAACTGCAAGCACTCTGTATCATAGTGCCTGCAATATGCATTGAAATACTATTTCATTGAAGGATTGTACCTTTGTTTTTGTTTGCAGTCATACTAGAATGCGAGTGGCAGTTATGCACTTGCAATATCCCAGATGAGTAGCTGCTTGTGCGCTGTCATCTACAAAGCCCCTTGGTGAGTGGATGAGGAGTGTAATGTAAGCTGATATCACACAGACGAGGGATGTCATCACAGTAACTTCTATTTGAATGACATTTTAGATTAGGCATCCAGACGCTGCTTAAGGGAAATCCTCGGTGCAGGAGGAAAATGTCATCATGCAGCATGAAGGCCAGATGTAATGGGCATCATACGATTTTTAAGGTAATTGACTTGGGGACGAGGTGTGTCTCCACGCCTGTGAAGTGACCATATTTAATTGGGCATCCATTGCGAGAATACATGAAAATGAACCCTGGGCGGAGCAGGTGTAGTGCCTCTACATGAAGTACCACGGAGTTGGAGAGCAACTCTGTGGAACTTTGCTCTGCTCCACACCCTCCCGAACTAATTAAAAGTAATTAAAAAGGCACTTACCTGCCCCGTGGCTGCCTCCTCATCGCCATGGCCACTCTCCTGCCTCCTCCTCGCCTTCTTTCTTCAATAATATCCCCAACGTTCAATTGAGATCTTTTTTAGGTCTGGTGGAATATTAATCAACATTCATTAAAGGATTTGCTTGTGTAGTTGTGCCAATCAGATTGTTATTGAAAAACAACTCATGCTTCTGTTGTTCTCCAGAGTGCAAGGTTGCGTTTAAGATGGTCAAAGAGGAAATGAGTAGAATTCCAATACTGGGTCATTTTGATGTAATGAAAATAAAAACATTTTGTCAATGTATGAAAGTTTGAAAGGTTTAGGAGCGTTGTTGGCTCAAATTGATGATGGAGAAAAATAAATGGTGGCTTTTACACCAAAGGCATTAGAGGAAGCTGAGAGCATCAACTCTGTAATAAAAAGAGAGGCATTGGCAGTAAAATGGGCTATATGCCACTTCAACTTTTTCCTTTGGGGGCTCCCTTTGGGTGAGGGAATTTGCCTTAAGAGAATAGGATTGGGACAAAAGTAAGGGAAATGATGCCACTCTATCGGAGACAGTAGATAATACTTTAGCCGGATTTATAATCTACCGCCCACCAGGCCACAATTCATAACAAGCCTGGAAGAGAAAGTAGTGCAACCAGCCCTTCGACATAAAACCTTTTTTGTGCTAGGTGATCAGAATATACATTTTGATAACTAGCAGAACCAAGAAGTGTGCACTCTATGCAACAACCTACTGACTCTGAGCCTAGTACAAAGAGTAGAATCTCAAACGCACCAAGGGGGACATATTCTAGATCCTATCTTCTCCAACTTTGAGGATATAGAGGTTGAGACACAATGGCCTATTCCCTGGTCTGATCACTATCTAGTCCAGTTTTCTGTGCCTACCCACAGGAAGAGGATAGTACAACCAACTAGGGTAATTACTACTAGGAAGTGGACGAATTTCAACTGCAATTCTTTCACACAGGCTCTGATGGAGAAAAAACCCATCTTAGACAGAGATGTTAATCTAGCCAACAATCAATTGGAAGCCTGGATCACAGAGGCGTTAGATAAGACAGGACCGTGGAGCACTAGGACCCCAAAAAGACGAAATACAACAGCACCTTGGTTTAATGACGAGGTAATGATGGCCAAAAAAATGCAAAAGGCTTGAGAGAGTCTGGAAGAAGGATTACAACAATGAGGCTAAAGAAAACTTTAAAAAAGAATTAAAACAATATCACTCATTAATTAAGAAACTTTTACAGTGAAAGAATAGAAGAGGCCAGTAATTCCCAGAAAGAAATGTTTGTGATACTGAGGTCCTTAAAAACACAGGAAAACAGGAATGACACAGATGCCTCTGGAGAGAGCTGTAATAAGGTGGCAGAATTCTTTGCAGGGAAAGTGGCAAAAATCTACAACACCATCACGATAGAAGCACGGAAAGGAACTAGCGTGACTGGTGACAGCCAGACAAATTTTGCAGGGGTTATTCTGGATGAAGTTAAGATACAGGAACTTGAAGAAATGACCACCGTAGCAAAATGGATAAAATCGGGATCCCCTCTGGACCCAGTGCAACCGAAAATAATAATGCCGGGAGCAAATTTAATCATGCTATATATTTCTGAGCTTATCTCATGCTCCTTTCAAAATGGTGTGGTCCCCACAAAATGGAAAAAGGCCATTGTGAAACCACTCAAAAAGGAGTAATCACTGAAGCATGTAGTGCTGGAAAATTTACGCCTGATCTCACTCCTGCCGTTTGTGGCTAAAGTTGCAGAAAAAGCCACGAATAAACAACTAATAGATCACATTGACAAAAATGACCTATTGCATCCGTCCCAATCAGGTTTCAAAGTGGCACCCTCCACAGAGTCAGCATTACTCATAGCCACAGAAACAATGAGGAAATATGCAGATGAGGGACAAATGGCCGCACTGATTCTTTTAGATATCAGTGTGGCGTTCAAGACTATTTTCCATAAGCTACTCATTAAAAGATTAGAGGCATGTGGCATTAGGCTTATGGCGTTGAGCTGATTGACATCATTTCTCTCCACAAGGAGCTTCCAAGTAGCACAACAAACATATCTATCTAAGAAGGTTCCCTTGGCTCAAGGGGTTCCACAATGTTCAATCTTGAGCCCCACCTTGTTAAACATTTATGCGGGGCCATTGGTGGGGTGTGTGGAGAAGCATAGGGTGTCGATTGTCTCCTACGCAGATGATACACAACTAATTGTGATGTTAGCAAAAGACAAGGGACAAGTAGCTACCCAGTTCTCCAAATGTTTGGAAGAGGTGGCACTGCCGCAGGGTGCCATCCATATGGTCATCTGCGTGGTGGCCTGAAAGTCTAGGCCAACTGCCTTTCCCCAAAACAGAAGTAAAAAACCTCGGAATATGGCTTGATTCCGAGCTGACTTTTGAAAGTCAGATTCGGAGGGTAGCAGGTAAATGCTATGGGAACATGAAAATCCTGAGGAAGGTCCTAGATCTATTACCGCCAAAATCCAGGAAAACCATAGAACATGCAGTAATTACTTCCCAATTGAATTACGGGAATGTACCATATCTTGGTACTACTAAAAAAGGGACTTGGCAAATGTTAGACCTGGCATCATTGGCATGAGTCTCTCCTCCATTTTTTGTCTGTTTGCCTCCTCTGTTTACAATGTTTTGCTGGAATATTGCTTTAGGCACTGTGCCACTGCTGATCAGTGCCACAGTGCAAGTGCTCCCTATGTTAAATTACTACATTGATTGGATTCCATGTTTGGCTTATTTGGTTTACTGTCAGTCCCTAGTATAGTGCACCAGGAGTGCCAGGGCTTGTAAATACAAATGCTGCTGGTGGGCTTGCAGCACTGGTTGTACCACCCACAGAAGCGGCCTAGAAAAATATGTCTAAGGTCTGCCATTGCAGAACCTGCGTGCAGTCTGGTACTGCCATGCTGACTGCACAAGTACACCTACTTGCCAGTCCCTAAAACCTTCCCTTAACTTCATGTTAGTCACCCCTATGGTAGGCCCAAGGGCAGGGTGCATTGTAAGCATAAGGTAGGACAAGCCCTGATGTGTGTGTCATGTCCTAATAGTGAATTACAGCCATTTTTGTTTTCACTATTGTAAGGCTACCTGCTCTCCTTAGGCCAGACTGGGCTGCTGGAATTATTACACTAAATAATCCTAACAGACTCAGAGAGCATGGTGGAAAGTCGAGTTTACTATCCCTGAACTCAGAATTTGATAACACATCCTTTAGGATGGATGGTTTTTAGATTCTGGGTTTGAAACTAGCACTTTTAGAAAGTGACTAGTTTCTTGTCTAACTGTCTACCGGTCTCTGCTGGTTTTTGTGTGTGTGACAGGAGCTGGGTGGCTCTAGAGGTCTGAATTAGTCAGTGTGGGGTGAATGAGGCATTTGCGTTTAGAGTGGGGGAAGAGTAGTTCCTGATAGCCTGCCCTGCCTGACACAATACTGGCTCCACCTCCTGCCGGGCAACTGATGGCCCTGCCCCTGCCAGTGACAATACTGGCTCCACCTCCTGCTGGGCCGCTGAAGACCTTGCCCTGCACAGTGAATAGGCCATGTGCCTCGGCCTGGCAACACCCACAACAAACACAGGATGGGGGAACTCCCCCTGCATGGACAAAGGGATCAAAGCAGAAAAGGGGTATAAGAGAAGGACCCCTGAACCGAAGATTTTAGATCACTTCTGACAAGGAAACCTATACCAAGGACAAGAAGCCTGCTGATCCAAGGACTTGCCTACCCCTTCTGCCAGAGTGCTGTTTGCTGGGGGGAATCCTGCAGTTGCTTCTTTATTTTTGCCAAGGAACAAGGAGAGAGGAACTGAGTGTGTACTCTCAAGCTTTGCCAAGAAAATCTCCAGGGGCTGGAAGAGTGCCAGCCTCCTGTTGAAGTCACAGGGCTAAAGGACTTCACCATCTACTAAAATTGCCTGTTGCTGGAACGTGGGAGTCCAGCACATCTAAAGAAACCAGCAATCATGACGCCGCCGACGCCGCCGACGCCGCCGAATCTAGCTCGACATCGTGAGTTCGACTCCAGTGTCCTGCACCTTCGACGCCGGCCGCCGGGCCCGATCGATGCCAGTAGCGACGCCGCTACCGATCGCCTCGACACCGCAGCCCCTCTCGACGCCATGAGCGCTGCTCACTCTTGCAACGACGACATCAACAACGACGCCGTATCCTGCTTCGCCACCATGAGCGCTGCTCCGGCCCGACATCACTCGACGCCGCTGCGGACCACCCCGACCCCGAGGCTCGATCGACGCCGACGCCCCGACGCCGATACTTCTCGACGCCGCGGATCATCGTTTTCTTCATTCTAAAAGGTACTGTGTTTGTAAACATCCTTTACAACGCAACTTTTACCACGCAGTGCTTTTACATCGCAACTTTTACAACGCAAACCATTACAACGCATTGCGCTGGGGGGCGCTCTAGGATAGGGAATAGATTTAATTTACAATCCAACACCTTCCCTAGTGTCCACGGGGACTGGAGTTGGAATAGTAAATTAAACTATTCACTATCCAGCACCCCAAAGCGCTATGCGTTGTAATGGTATGCGTTGTAAAAACCGCGTTGTAACAGCATGCGATGTAAAATCATGCGTTGCAATGTCATACATCCTGAACTATTATTTTTCCTTCCAAAGAGTATTTATTGAGATTGTGGTATATTTTTGTCGTTATTTGGTCTTGTGCTAAGCCTTATATAAACATCCTTATTTTTATAATACCTACTGTGTGGTGTCCATTTGTGGTGTATTCACTTTATTACTGTATGTGGTCATAAATGCTTAACACACTGCCTCTGAGATAAGCCTGTCTGCTCTGCCAAGCTACCAAGGGGCTGAGCGGGGATTATCTGAGTGTTTGATCCCCTTGCCCTGACTAGAGGAGGTGGGTCCCTATTTGTCAGAAGTGTATACCTCTGCCAACTAGAGACCAGCCGATTCTAACACCAAATTACAAAGAGTACAGAATGCAGCGGCACGTATGGTTCTGGGCCTCCAGAGAAGAGCGAAAAAGAAGAAGGCCCTGACAGCTTTACACTGGCTGCCAGTAGAAAGGAGAGTCGCATTCAAGGCAATGTGCCACTGCCACCGAATTCTATCAAAGAAAGGTCCTAGATACCTGCAACCATTAATAACCCAACTAATGCCAGGTCGGAACTTAAGATCTTTGGGTAAGGCATTGGTGACTGCACCGAGAATATGTAAAGCTAGGATGGGAGCACGCTCTTTCAGGTACCGTGCAGCCAAAATAGGGCACCACCTACCGCTAAATCTAAGAATAGAACCAAGCGAAAGGACTTTTTGAAAACAGCTGAAAACATGGCTGTTCAAGCAAACCGGATAGGGTTACTGGTCAGGCAGATGGCAGCTGCCTCCCACCCAGAATATGCATGTCAGCACGTAGAAACACCAATGGTGTAACCATGCACTCTACAAATGAATAAATAAATAAATAGTAGTTTGCTATTGTTCAGTTACACAAAATGTTAGCAAAATTATGCTAACTTCTGTTAAATGGAAATCTGTCATTTCGTGCTACATTTTAGAGCAACATGCATACTCCCATCAGTGTTAAATGCAGAGACACAATTTGTCCTCGGCGTTCGGTGTAACATGTTACCTTTATTTTGGGTGATATTATTGTGTATGGTAGGACTGAAGTCTCACTGTTTGCTTGCAGTCATTCATAGCCCTTCAGGCTGTGGTGCTCAAGGCACTGTCACTCCTGATGTGCACTCCAGGCTGAGGAGGATGTATCCAAACCACCCAAAGCTGGCAAGCGCACCCTGCCGTGTGCCAGTCAGTGATTTTGTGGATAAATTGCCACTGGTGCTGGGCCCTGCATTATCTCCCAGCACCAGCAAATGCTCATGGAGTTGAAGAACAAAAGAGTACAAACGTTACCTTGGCCTAATCTTTAATCTCTTCAAAGAAAATACTCATAATGCTTTGCTCCCACAGTACAATAGAACCTTGTACCTCAAGCACCAAGTCACATTTCTTCATACTTCTAAAAGAATGGAGCATCTCTTGGAGACCTCTTTGTTGGCTTCTTTAAATATTTTGCCACTGAATTTGACTGAAGCAAACATTTGATTTTCATTTGTGAACCCAAAGTGCTACCTAGACTAGATCAGGTGGAATGGCAAAATAAATGTATTTGTGTTGAAGAGCCCTTCGATGGCTCCAACTCTGCAAAAGCAGTACACCTAAAGCAATAGTTTGAATTAATTGAGAAAGCATGTCAAAAGTCATACAACCAGTAGTGGCCTGTACTCATCCAAAGTGGCGGACTGAGCTGGAGGAAGGGAGCTGGGGAGGGATTGGAGGGGGGGTTGGGTTACAAAATCATAATACCAACAACAAAAACGTACATGATCGCCGCGGCCGTCCTCTGCATCACGCTTTTCTAGGCACAGGCTCCCAGGATGCACTGCAGCAGGCAAACAGTATCAAGATTGGCCTGAGCACTGGGACTTGGCACTCCCAGGCAGACTGGGAGCCTGTGCCTGCTTTTGCAGCCCCAGCAACACAGCTGGGGCTGGGGAAAGCTTCACTGCACATGAGGATTTGGCCAGCCTGAAACGGCTGGCCAATCCCTCATGCTCAGAGAAGGGATAAGGGAGTGTACTACAGCTCCCCCATCACAGTGTCATCCCCCTGGACCCGCTCGTCAGAGTCCTGGGGTGGTCCAGGGTTATTAAAAGAAAACAATAATAAAACAGGCTTAAAATCAGTTTTATTATAGTTTTATTTTTCGGGTGGTGGTGGGAGGGGGCGGCACTTGTCCGCCCAAATGAAGGTGCCTGCTCTGCAGATACCAGAATAATGCTTGAACGTTATACTGCTATTAAGAGCCACTATTAGTGGACAGAAAAGATAAGGGTCTTCTCATGGATATTTATGGTAAATAAAAAGGACTGATCCAAGACTTTATCTGAGAATGTTCTCCTAGTTGTTTGCTTTGTCTTGGAAATATTCAGGCCTGCAAATACTACATCCAAATATTGGTTATGTAGAATGGATTACATGGAATGATGTGCATTTAAAACGGTGATCAATTGCAAATATATTTCTTTACCCTGTCCCTGGTTGAATTAGTTTAAAAGTCATTTTTGCCAGTTAGTAAAAAGCTATGATAAAAAGCAGTATTCTGAACAATCAAGTGTAATATGTTCTGTATCAGCATCAATTTGATTACATCTGAAGACTGCATAAAATAATTGTGATCCAGAACACAAACATTCAAGGAGATTTTACAGATACAGTAGTCTGTTTTAAGAGCTATTTGGGGTCATCTTTAACTTTGCTGTACATGGCATTATGTGATACGTTCTCCTTAGGTTGAAGCGCTACTTGGTATGATGCTGAGAAACAGTTGGAGGCCTTTACAAACATAAACTGGAATCCATCGTAATAATTATTGTTGAGCTTTATTTGTTGGCATACCTGAAAACTCCCACTGTAGAAAGTGACCAAAAACTTGGGCGAGGGTTTCGGAACAATAGATAAAATATCTACAAACCTGTAAATTTAGTCTGCAGCCATCCTCTATCATTGCCAGAAAGTCATAAATTGAGGCTCACTAGTGTCAGCCTAAATCAGCTAAGTGGTAAAGATGGCTACTAACATGGATGCAGAAGACAAGCTATATTTTTTTCAGAATTCTATGTTAATATGTGTAAACTGGTCTTCTAATGGAAATATCTTGAACATTTAAACTTTTTCAAAAATTACAATTTTTGTGAAATATATTTTAAGATTTTTGTTAGACGTCGCAGTAGACCTATAGTAGCACACACTCGGGCTTATTTGGAGCTTTTGTGGTGCTGTGCAGTGCAGCAATTCACCTTGCTGTGCTGCAATACATGCCAGTGAAAGAGCAGGAATGCACTGTATTTATTGGAATATGGGCATCTCTGTCCTTTCCCATGTGCTGATGCACAATGGGCTGCCTAGCGCCAATTACACAAATTATTCCGACGTAATACATTTTTTAGCTAGACATAGATGTAAGTGCAACACTAAAGCAGAACAGGGCATGCTATCAAACTGGATCATGACTTGACTGCTAATAAAGATGCTATTGTATTACCTTTTTTATAATAAGGAACCTAGGTTTTTGAATGTCACTGTTGTGACTTGCTAAGGAAAATTAATGTGCTTTTTTTGCTATCGCAAACATTAAAATGTAGTTCCTGACAGTATTTCCTTCAAATTATGCTTCCACATCAAGCCATTTTATGCAAAAAGTATATGGAGTTCTTTTGTTGCCCAAAATTTGTGCTGAGGTGTGAGGATAAGTAATAACCAAAAAGTTGTCACACAGCTGATCTTCAATAAACCTGATAATTTTAAATGCTAGATATCTATGTTGTAAATATTAATTTTTTAATGTAATTGTGAATTTAGCTAAACAGCGTGAGTTGAGCGTATTACAATGTATGACTTATTTTGCATTTATTTTGAATATATTTTGTAAATGAGCTAATTCATCAAGCCAAACCGATGACCCTCTGTACCCTAAAGGCCTTCTCAAGTGCAGTTATACATTTGTGGATCTCATCCCCCCTCTTGTAGGGAGGGACAATCCTGTTCAGGTTCCTATGGTCATGAGTATGTTCTCTACCTCTAGGGACACGGTGGCTTCCACCATGGGGCTCTAGCCCCTCTTTTCTAGAAGCTCTCTGGAGCTCCAGGGATTCCCTGTCTAAGACCAGTGCTCTCTCTTGATCCTAAGCTTAGCTTCTTCAAACTTGACCTGTCTGCACTTTTTAATCATAGGAGGACTCTCTCCTGTAGGAGGCTGAGGACCTATGAGAGACAGATGTCCCTACAGATGTACCTGAATGATTGGACTCCTGAGAAGGAGATCTAGGCCTTCTATGTACAGTGCTAACTCTTCCTGGAAGGGTAAAGAGAGGGCCACTGGAGTTCTCTTCTTCATCCACAGGGAGAATTTGATTGTCCAGGTTAGAATCATTCTGATCCTCCTGGTCAGCATGAAGGTCTGGGTCTTTTGGCGTTTTCACCTCCTTGCCTTTCCTCTTCTGCTCCCCTACCCAACCCGCTTACCTCATCAGACCCTGGGGTCTTTCTGAGGTAATCTAAAAGCAATACCTCTATGAGGCGTTGGGCCCTAGGGTTTTTCCCTGTCTCCAATTTCCTAAATTCACACATGTTCCTCTATTCTGGAAATGGGACATGGTCATACTTTGTTAATCTGGAGCCACTGGCTTCAGCCTTTGAAGACATACTAGTGTGATGTGGTGTCTGCACCTACCTACTCTAGTGAGACTACTAAACTCTCTCTTGAGTTGGAGAAAGGGTGTGCTAGACCTTTGACTTACCCAACTCAAAGTTAAGTAGAACTTACTTTATTCTAGACTTGTTTTATATGTACCTATGTACCTATAGTGGTTTTTAGTAAGTCACTCAAATGAGATTATCTGGTAAAGCAATAGCAAGCTTGAATCCAACCGCTGCACACCAATTTGAGAAGCTGGCCTGGCATATGCTGTCCTCTAGTTATAGTGGGCACTTTGCACCACTCCAAACAACCCTTATTGATGATAAGTTTAAGACAGCCTTTATTGAAAGTTATCCTAGTGGGAGCTATGGTGAGCAGCCTTCAGTCTAAATCTTGAAGAAGTGTAAAGCAGATTGGGTTACCAGATTATAACCTCTTGAATGACCAAATGAAAGGGGAACCACACAAGGTATATACAAAATATATGTATTTATCACTAAACACTCTCTACTAACCTCTTTATGAGATTAGAGAACAAGATACACAATATCATCACAATAGAAATTCAGTAAATAGCACAATATACAATGGGCCCCAGGGGGGAGACCAAACCATATATTAAGAAAGTGGTATAAGAATGACAACTTGACTAGACACAGTGCCTAGAGCATGTAGAATCGCTGGGACCCCAAGGAACCACCCAAGGCAGTGACACAGGGGACCCATGGGGGATGTATGCAGAATGAGAACACAGCCACAAGCTCCGTACAATCCTATGGGAAAATATTGGTTGGAATATTTAAGATTAAGGACACTTCGGAGAGGACTTGGAGCAAACTCTTTTAAATTTAGAAGGTTCTAAGGCCAGCACCCATGTGAGCACCGGAGTACTCATGTTACCTCGCCCAGGGAAGCCGGGTGCATAGGTGCCAAATGATGTTGGGAATTATTGCTGTTTTCTTTGGCGAGTTGCTGCAAAGTGCTGCTGCTGTGCAAAGGAAAAGTGTATGAAGTGATCCAAGCCTGGATTGAAGATGTGAAGAACCTGAAAGCAGAGGAGACAGAGTCTGGGTCACTTCAGGGTGACATGGGGCATGGTAGACCAATGCCCACCAATGACAGGTGCTTCAGGTGTAGTGAGGTGAAGCTTGACTCCACTGCCACGGGGACCAGGAGATGTCAACAATGACCAGTGTCCACAGGCGAGCTGTCCCATGAAGGATGTTGAGGACTGGGGGAGTCGGTGTCCGGATCAGAGACCATCAAACTTTGGCAACAGCAACCCACACGGTGAGAGTGAAAAGGCTTTGGGATGGACCAGCAAGGTCCAGGTGACTCCCCAAGCAATGGAGAGTCAGGGCACATCTAGAGCAACCAGGTAAGCCTGTTCAGAGTTACAGTACCCTTCTCAGAGACCCACAAGTTGATGGACATGGGATCACAAAGGGACCTCAAGAGGAATCACTAAATACCAACCCACGGGTCACTCGTGGAGAGTAGGCCAGTAATCTTTGGTGGAATCACTGCTCGGGGTCTGGACTACAAGCCCAATGCACAGCCTCAGGGATCGTCATGAAGCATATGCAGCTGCAAATGGTCACGGTGTCCAGGAGTTCAGGTTGCACGGTCCCCGCGGGGGCTTTGAATCT
Source organism: Lissotriton helveticus (assembly GCF_964261635.1). NCBI lineage: Eukaryota > Metazoa > Chordata > Amphibia > Caudata > Salamandridae > Lissotriton > Lissotriton helveticus. The sequence continues at coordinate 534,052,717 of NC_136067.1, forward strand.
CAGGTTTTCTGAGAGCACGGATCGGCCCCGGGGAAGCTTGGAAACCCACCTTCTGTGTTGCAAAGCCTTCGGAGTCCTTCAGGAGCTGCGTAGTTGCAAACCGGACAGATGCGTCTTTGGTGCCTGCCTTGCAGGGGAGTGACTCCAAAGGCGATTCTTTGGTCATCCAACAAAATGTAGATAGTTGAAGTTCTGGGGATTCTGTAGCAGAGTTTTGTCCATGTAAATCTAGAGTCCTGTAGCCAGGGGTTCCTACTTTATAACCAAGGAAGGGGTGGGACGAAACTCTGGGGACCCACCGATGGGAGGGTCAGGATAGAAGGGTGGCTACATCCATGTCCTTTGTCCAGTTTCACGCCAGAGCAGGAGCAAATGGCTCCTTCAACCAGTTTGAGCTTTGACTATGCACAGGGACACCAAATGTGCTCCCAGTGCAGACATCAAAGCACTCTTGGAGAGCACCCACCCAACCCCAAAAAGCTAAAGCCTGTCTGAGGGGTGGTTACACCTCCCTGTGACTGGAAACCTATTAATTCATCTGGCAGCAGGAGGCCAGACTCGTGTCTGTGGCTGCAACATCCATTTTGTGATGCCAGGGTACTGTTAAGCTGGTACTGGGTATACCGGTGTAGTCATATTTCTCCTTCTAGGAGGGTGGAATCATACCCGTGCCTGGACTGGCAGGGAGGTATGATTCCAAGGTGTTTGACACCAAACACGACGTGTTTCCTTGCAGCCATTCCAAAGTTAGCTCCTACTGCAAGGTTATTATGGACTTAAGAGTGTATGCTCTGGCTCCGTCACAGAACAACTCCGGGTAATAGATTCCAAAGGCTGAAGAGGGGCCCTGCTCATGCATGGGCACCCTCTCACACAAAACCCAGCACCCTGCCTCAGGATTGAGAAGGCCTGCCATAGGGGTAACTGATAGGTTTATATGTGCAGTGATATAAGGTAGATATAGGGAACCCACATCTTAGTAAGGGGTGCATACACCACCTTACACAAGCTGCTGTAGCAAACTTGTGGTGTAATTTTGAGTGGTCTCTCAAGGGTGGCATAATACATGCTGCAGCCCCTGAGAGGCCTCTGGGGCACCTATGCCCAGGGTATAAAGGATACCATATACTAGGGACTTATAAGGGTACACCATAATCCAATCTGTGGTGTACCTAAAGTACATGCAATCATTTTAGAGAGGAAGCAGCTAGGCTGGGGTCCTGGATAGCAGGGCCCCAGCCAGACTAAAGTTGAAAAACAGTGAAACATCTGCACAAAGTGGGGGTAACTATAAGAAGCAGATCCTACTCTCAAACAGTACCTACCTCAGCCAACCAGGGTTCCCAGGTCTAACAGTTGTGGCAAAAATAAATGCATGAAAATTAAACTTTTTTTAAACAACAAATTTTATTTGGTTGTTCCAGTGGGATTTGGGCCATAGCCCTTCAGGTACCTGCAAGAAGCAAAATAAATCAGGAATACCGATATTTTTAAACAATTGCAGTACCTGCACAACATGCAGGTGACATAACATAAACAAAATGCAGACTGTACTAGATCCCAGTAATAGTGCAGGTGGTACATTCACAGAGTGGTGGGCTATGGCATGATATGTAACAAATTGGTCAATGGATATGTGCATAGGTATTAGCTCCTGTCAGGGGTCAGAAGATGGTAAGGGGGAAAATCAATCCCACAATACGCTGCCCATTGGGTCCAAGTTTTTCTATGGTTTTGGGGGCAGCCACTGGTCAGAAACACTGCAATCTCTGCACCCATACATCTGTCAAGTTCGGTCTTCCATTTGCCTATAGTCGGGGGAGAGATCCCCTTCCACATCTGGACAATATCGCGCTTGGCGATGGTGATGGTTAGGAAGAATAGATGTTGCTTGTACTTATTCCCCTCAATGTCGTTGGTACTGTGCAATAGGAATCATTTTGGATCTAGTGGGAGTTCCCATGATAACACCTCACTTAAACATGATGATACCCTGCACCAAAAGGGCTGCAACGCATAGCAAGCTCAGACTGGATGCAAAAATGTCCCATTGGATGCAAAAATGTCCTTCTCACTCCGTAAACATGTAGGGGACTTGATAGCACCCATCTTCCAGAGGCTAGCCCGTGTGTAGTATGCGCGGTGTAAGTACTTGAATTGTATAAGGAAACATTTAACTTTTAACCATACCGTTACAAGGTTTTGGCTGGTGCATTCAGTTTGCTTATGGTTTGTGACTTGCAAATGTTTTGAACATAAGGTCCATAGTATTTTGTACTGGAGGGGTACCCTTCCACTACAAGACCGGTGCTAGACATGATGCAGACTCTCTTGTGATACAGCGGCAGTGTGGGTATGTGGCGCGAAGCAGGTACAATGAGTGCTGGCACAGGGGGAGAAATAAAAAGTGCCAAATCTTAGTAGATAATACACTATTCTGCTCTCTCCCTTTCATGCAGCACAGCACAATCAAAGTTGCTGCTCCTCATGTGCAAAATATTAGTAAATCTACTCCTCACGGTTCGACATAAACACTCATTAGACTTGTTGGAGGGTACCAAAGTATAATACTTGTGTAAGTTAATACTGGTTCTAACATCATTGCTTATGTAAAAACTCATGCAAACTGCACTATCTCTAGTCACTTGAATAACAAGGGCTATTTTAGTCAACTTAACCTTAATAATGCCCTTAACCAAGATCCAATAAAATTTACTTTTCCATGGTTATCAAGGCTTTTTTAACAATTAAACATGTTTCTTTATTGCACTGATCCCACTTGTTTCTCATCACTACTGTACTAACCAGTGGTTCACCTCTGGGTGGAGGAAGCACAACAACTGACCCTATGATGATGCTATCACGTAGTAAGTGAGGCAGAGAAACAAGATATACCGCCAACCGATCCTAAGTACGTGAATGAGGGTTTTTTATCGGTACAGGAACGAAAGTTAAAAATAACCCTGGTTACTCAGGACAAGTGATCCCTTCCCCCATCATTGATTTTTTGTTATGTACAGGAAGGGACGTCTACCTTTTTAGAAATAAACAATGGCATTTTGCTTTTTCAATGTGTGCTGCACAAGGTAGCACTCTTGGAAAATGCAAAAACGAGGAGAAATAATGCATTTCTCCTTGTTTTCCCATCTTAAGACCAGTTTTCACCTGGTCTTAATTTTGGCGCTGCCTCCTATGTACGCCACCCTTGTGCATCAATCAATCAATCAATCATCACGTTTGTATAGCGCACTACTCACCCAGAAGGGTCTCAAGGCGCTTGGGGGAAGGGGTCCGCTACTGCTCGAACAGCCAGGTCTTAAGTTGTCTCCTGAAGGCGAGATGGTCCTGGGTCAGCCGAAGGTGGATGGGGAGGGAGTTCCATGTCTTGGCTGCCAGGTAGGAGAAGGATCTTCCTCCGGCGGTGGCTCTTCGGATGCGTGGTACGGCGGCGAGGGCGAGGCTAGTGGAGCGTAGCTGGCGGGTGGGCGTGTAGAAGGTCAGGCAGTCGTTGAGGTACTTGGGGCCAGGTCGTGGAGAGACTTGTGTGCGTGGGTAATGAGCCTGAATGTGATTCTCTTGCTGACGGGGAGCCAGTGCAAGTCCCTCAGGTGGCCGTAGATGTTGCTGCATCGGGGGATGTCCAGGATGAGTCGGGCGGAGGCGTTCTGCATGCGTTGGAGTCTTTTCTGTAGCTTGGCTGTGGTTCCGGCGTAGAGGGTGTTTACGTAGTCCAGTCGGCTGGTGACGAGTGCATGGGTGACCGTCTTCCTGGTTTCGGTCGGGATCCATCGGAAGATCTTGCGGAGCATGCGTAGGGTGTTGAAGCATGATGAGGAGACGGAGTTGACTTGTCTGTTCATTGAGAGGGAGGAGTCCAGGATGAAGCCCAGGTTGCGTGCGTGGTCTGTTGGCTTGGGAGTGATGCCCAGGGTGGGGGGCCACCAGGAGTCATCCCAGGCGGAGGGCGATGGTCCCAGGATGAGGACTTCCGTCTTGTCTGAGTTCAGTTTCAGGCGGCTGTTCTTCATCCACTCTGCGACGTCTTTCATCCCCTCGTGTAGGCTAGTTCTGGCGGTGGCGGGGTCTCTGGTGAGGGAGAGGATCAGCTGGGTGTCGTCGGCGTAGGAGATGATGTTGAGGTTGTGGTGGCGTGCGATGGCTGCAAGAGGTTCCATGTAGACGTTGAAGAGGGTGGGGCTGAGTGATGATCCTTGCGGTACGCCGCAGATGACTTTGGTGACCTCGGATCGAAACGGGGGGAGGCGGACTCTCTGTGTTCTTCCGGCGAGGAACGAGATGATCCAATCCAGTGCCTTCTCTTGGATACCGATGTTGCTGAGGCGTTGAACTAGGGTGCGGTGGCAGACAGTGTCGAACGCTGCAGAGAGGTCCAGGAGGATGAGGGCCACTGTTTCCCCGTTGTCGAGCAGGGTTCTGATGTCGTCTGTAGCTGCGATGAGGGCGGTCTCGGTGCTGTGGTTAGCTCGGAAACCGGACTGTGAGGGGTCAAGGGATCCGTTCATCTCGAGGAAGGCGGAGAGTTGTCTGTTGACGGTCTTCTCGATGACCTTGGCAGGAAAAGGGAGGAGCGAGATGGGACGGAAGTTCTTGAGGTCAGTGGGGTCCGCTGTTGGTTTCTTCAGTAGGGCGCTGAGCTCGGCATGCTTCCAGCTCTCCGGGAAGGTGGCGGTGTTGAAAGAGGTGTTGATGATGTTCCGGAGTTGGGGTGCGATGGTGGAGTCGGCCTTGTTGAAGACGTGGTGGGGGCAGGGGTCGGTCGGAGATCCGGAGTGGATGGTGTTCATCGTGCGGGCTGTGTCTTCGGTGGTCACCGTGGTCCAGGTGCGGAGGGTGGCGGTGGGGGGCGTTGGTTCTACGGTTGGGTGCGTGGATGGTGCGCCGAAGCTGTTGTGGATGTCGGCGACCTTGCGGTGGAAGAACGAGGCGAGAGAGTCGCAGAGACCTTGTGAAGGAGTGAAGTCGTTGTTGCCGGTGCTGGGGTTGGAGAACTCTTTGACGATGCTGAAGAGTTCCTTGCTGTCGTGGGCGTTGTTGTCCAGTCGTTCCTTCAGTGATGTCTTCTTGGTGGTGCGGATAAGCTGGTGGTGCTTGCGGGTGGCTTGTTTGAGGGCGGTCATGTTGTCTGTGGTCTGGTCGATGAGCCAGGCCTTCTCGAGGGAGCGGCAGTTCTTCTTGGAGTCCTTGAGTTCGTCGGTGAACCAGGAGGCTTTCTTGCTTCTGGGTCTGCTGGGAGGGTTCTTCAATGGTGTGAGGTCATCAGCCACTGCGTGAAGTTGCGGGCTGCTTCGTTGGGGTCCGTAGTGCTGGCGGGAGGGTTCTGGCTGAGGGAGGCGGTGAGCTGCTCGGCGGTGATCTTGCTCCAGCTCCGGCGAGGAACCTGTTGCGGGTGGTGGTGGACCGTGGTTCTTCTGAAGCTGAAGTGGACGCAGCTGTGGTCGGTCCAGTGAAGTCCGGTGGAGTGGCTAAAGGTGATGTGCTTGCTGGATGAGAAGACGGGATCAAGCGTGTGGCCGGCGTAGTGTGTGGGGGTGTTGACCAGTTGCTTGAGTCCGAGGTTGGCGAGGTTGTCCAGCAGGGCGGCGGTGTTGCGGTCCTTGTTATTCTCCAGGTGGAAGTTGAGGTCCCCTAGGAGGATGTAGTCAGCGGAGGGGAGGGCGTGTGGGCTGATGAAGTCCGTGATGTCTTCGCTGAATTGTGTGCGTGGTCCCGGGGGTCTGTAGACGAGGGTGCCTCTGAGGGTCGTTTTGGGGTCGGTGTGTATCTGGAAGTGCAGGTGTTCGGCGGCGTTGAAGGTGTCGTCGAAGTTGGTCGTGATGCGGATGGTGTTCTTGTGGACGATGGCGATGCCTCCTCCGGTCTGGTTGACGCGGTCCCTCCTGATGATCTTGTACCCGTCCGGGATGGCGATGGTGATGTCGGGTGCAGAGAAGGCGTTCATCCAGGTTTCTGTGAGGAAGGCGACATCTGGTGAGGTTGTGTCGAGCAGGTTCCAAAGGTCGATGGCGTGTCTGTGGACGGAGCGGGTGTTGAGCAGGATGCACTTGAGGTGGCTGTTGTTGGTGCTCGGCTTGGTGGGTGCGGTGCAGGTCCGGTGGCAGGTGAACTTGCAGGCTTGGCAGGTGAAGGGTCCGTGGGTGCGTCTCGGGGTGGCTCAGTGGCAGGCTCTGTTACGGTCGGGTTTGAGTGCGATGAGGGTGGCGGCATCGTAGGTCCGTCGTGTGGGCTGGCATCGCCGTGGAGCAGGGGTCCTGGTGCTGGGCGCGGTCCAGGCGCGGACGGGCGCAGACGGGCTTGCCTTTGGCGCGCCTTCGGCGCGCATAGGGCGTGCCCGCTGCTCGAACGTGGGGACTCTGCCATAAATGGAGAGTGGGGGGGGGCGGAGCGAGGGAGGAGCAGCTGGGAGGCGGGAGCGGGGTGGCCAATGGGAGGGTAACAGAAGCGAAAAGGGGCGGGGCCACAGGGGAGCAGCGGCGGGGAGGGGGAGAATCGGCGGGAAGGACACTAGGACGGCAAATACAGGGGCCCAGAGGGCACAGCAAAAACACAATCAGGGGCACAGAGGTTTAAACACAGCAAACAATGGAAATAACACAGCGAAATACACGATCAGGGGCACAGGCAAAGGAGACAGGAAAAAAACCGGCAGAACAGCAGTCCAGGCACACGGCTGTGCGAGGCAGCGGCGGAGGGGTCAGGGGTCCCGGCACTCAAGGAGGGAGCTGCGCGGTGTGTGGAGCGACCGGCCCTGCAGGCAGGGGCAAGGGTCTGCAGGCTGCATAGGAGGCAGCGGCAAAATGAATGGGTGTTGCAGTGGAATGCTCACCACAACACCCACTTCCCACCCATTTCACGCTAACCATAGAGTGAAAGGTAGCCTTATGTACAATGCAGCGTTAAGCCATGTTAAGTGGCTTAACCCTGCCTTTTACATAAGGCGCAGCCCCAATCGCCATCACAATGTCACTATATGTGAAGTTGTGGTGGCGATAGGAACTAGTACATATCCCCCATAGTTTTCCAAACTCCGAGGAACTGAAGGCTGAGAAGTCTTTGCTAGGATTTAGTGATATCCAGATTCGAGCAGGCGTCAGCCACAAAACATTTTGCAAGCAATTTTCACGTTTATATGAGAAGATGGCATACTCCTATTGATCTTTTGGTTCTACAGAACTATCTCTCTTTTTTGATGTACATATTGTGAACTGAAGTATATAATCTTGGCACTTAAACTAACTTTTCATGACAATAAAAAATAAATTATAGGAAATTCATGTGAAATAAATTCTAACTGTGCTTTACTGGAGAACGTTCGAATTTCATTTATGAACGCTTAGCTTGAATCTAATTATTATTTCCTTTCAAATGCGTCCCAATTTTTTTGAGACACCAACAATACATGCTAATTGCATTCTTTGCATAAATTGTGCCTATTTTTTTTCATGGTATGTTTAAAGATTTGTCAGCATCCAAACGTAGTTTGAAGGGGGGTAATCAGCAGTTGGTAAGAACACTGACTGAACACTTATTTGTTTAAGACATGGTAATGGGGAAAAAATTGAAGTTTCTATAAAAATGTAGGTTACTCATGCTGAGACTGTCAGAGTAATCTGCGGCGTTTCTGTTACTGCAGGTCCTTTCTCTTGCATTTAGTATTATGGTTTCTTAATGCATGAACAATTTACAGTGTACCGTAATTACAATTTCTTTCTAATTTAATACCCATGCCTCAAAGACCTGCTGATTTCATAGCCTCCAGCCTGCTACTTCAAAAATGAAATATTCCTGTGCAGTCTGGTGTAAGATCACCAAAAAACACAATAAAAAGACAGAATATTGCAAATTCAGTGGCAACCCCTGCAAGACTCTGCGGGCCAGATTTACTAAAATTTTGCATCGTGATGCGCCACTATTGTTGCACTGCCACATTGCAAAATGCTGGTAGATATTTACAAAGAAATGCAAGGGTCAATTTGCGCCACCTTGTGTGGCTCTGTAAAGCACACATACCAACGGGAAATTGCTTCGAGGGGTTGTTTTTGTGCAGGAAGGTACCCCTTCTTCCCCCACAAAAACAATACTCCTTGTAATGCACTGTGTTGGGGCTAGGCTTCTTGAAGTGCACCAGCGCTATGAGTGAGAGCAGAAGTGTGTCATATTTTAGTAGATATGGCACATGCTGCACTGGGTTGCATGAAAGGTTTGTAAATTTAACCTCACATGTATATCCAGCAAGAAGTTCAGAGCATCTCTTCACTTGTGTTATGTATGAGTGCTGTGATTTTTGCATCTTTTGACATCAGGAAGATCCCAAGCCATTGTGGCTGATCCAAGAGGCATTTCACTGGGAGCACCATCTTGGGTTTTTGAACATTTTCTTGAAAACGATGTTGCTAAAAATTTAAAGTTCCATTGGTTTTTTTTTGCGACGTTTTATATAGTGCGAACTAGACCCAAAGGTATCAGAGCACTTTACATGAGCACCAGCTATGTTACAGAAAAACACATTCATTTTTGTTAGGCACAGGGTGATTAAGTGATTTTCCCAAAATCACAGAATGCTAAGCGCCCCTGCAGAGACTCAAACCCTGTTCCCCAGCTCCGAGCTTAACCGCCCTAACCGTTAGGCCACATTCTCTCTCGCGTATTTCCTCATACACCAGGAGCCTACTAGACACCAAGGTTGCATTTGTCAGAGTAGCACAATCCCCTCAGATAATTGGCTGCAGTGATGGAACATGCGTTGCAATTTGCCCACCATCCCGATTTGAATTTCAATATCGAAAAAGGAGAAGCTAGTTGTAAAAGCTCCGGCCAGATAAACTAGCCCCATATATTAGTGCGATGTTGGACGATTGCAGGGAACAGGGACTACTCCCCCAAGATCAAAGGATTGCAATGCTGATCAAAATCCACAAGGAAGGGAGGCCTAGGACAGACTGTGCCTCTTACAGGCCAATCTCTTTGTTGAACGCTGAGCCCAAAATTCTGGCAAAGCTCCTTGCCACCTGTTTCACTAAAGGCATTAGTGGGCTAGTCCATCCGGACCAATCGGGTTTCATGCCCCACCGCAACACTGAACTAAATCTGTGAAGGGTCCATGGGGTGCTGGGAAGGGCAGGAACAATTCAAGAGGAGGTGGTAATTGTGTTCCTGGATGCCAAAATGGCATTCGATACACTTGAATGGCCGTATCTATGTGCGGTTCTCGCTAAACTGGGCTTCGGACCACGCTTCACTAAATGGGTACAGCTTCTGTACTCAGCCCCACTAACCCAGCTGGTGGTGAATAATAAGCAGTCAGAGATCTTTCAGCTGGGCAGAGGGACACGACAGGGCTGCCCGCTCTCCCCATTGCTATTTGCTCTGGTGTTTGAGCCTGGATCCAACATGACCCGGTGTTGCGGGGACTGAAATGGATGGAGACATGAGAGGACAGCATCTCGCTGTATGCGGATGAAATCCTCCTATTCCTCGCCTCCCGAGAGCGTCCATCAATGGGGTGCTTGATATATTCGCCTCATTCAGTTGATACTCCAGTTACTCGATCAACTGGCAGAAATCCATGCTTTACATGCTTCATGGACCTCAGCCAACCCTCCCGAAGGGATGCCCGATCCAGATCACCACAAGGGGTTTCACATACCTAGGTATATATGTCACTAAGGACTCAAAACGCAGGCTCGACCAGAATCTCCTTCCCCCCCTTCAGCGACTAAAGCGAGATATAGTAGGGCAGCATTGTTTAAAATGATGGCATTGCCCAGATTTCTTTACGTACTGCAAAATACCTTAGACCCTGTCCCAGCGAGTTATTTCAGGGAAATAAAAAGTCTGCAGAGAATGCTGCTGTGGAACCGGAAAGGCCCGAATAGCCTTTGCCAAACTTACACTCGCGTGGTACAATGAGGGAATTAGCCTGCCAGACCTCAAGCGCTACTACTGGGCTGCCCACCTATCTGCTATAAACCATGGTACTTACAGGCAGCCCCAGCTACACCATGGACAGATGGATACTCCCCAGAGGGAACTTCAACAGGGCACTATACTCCAAGACCGGAGGAAAATTATTGACAGGACCGACCAGACACTTGGTGCAGGTGTGGAAGACGGCTAACCGTAGCATGGGTTGGGAGAACAAAATCACATTAGCCACCCCTCTGTGGGACTCTGAGATGCTGGGTAACTTTTGGACTTCCAAGAGCTTCGACAGGTGGGACCTTATCAGAATCTCTAAAGTGGGAGATCTCTGGGCCGAAGGGGAAATTGAATCCTTTACTTCCCTGCAGAGGGAGTACGAGCTAGACTGTACTGAACACTTGAGGTACATGCAAGTGCGACATTCGCTACAGACCCACATATAGAAGGGTGTCACACCTCTGGACTCCTCTCCACTGGATGACAGACCGATGGACGAGTATTTACCCACCAAAACTATCTCACTAACATACAAAAAATGGATCAACCACATGGGTGACCCTCTCAGCCGCACAAGAGAAAAATGGGAACACAACGGTATAATCCTAGATGATGAAGACAGGATGGAGGCAGGGACATACCCGTGAGAGATGGCAATATCAGCTAGGCTACGCCTCGTCCAGTTAAAAATTCTGCACAGAGTGTACATACCAGGCCCCTGCCTTGTAAAAATGGGGGGGAAAGAGGCGGGGATTGTAGGAGGGGGTGCAGGCAGATGGGAACATTCTTACATATCTTATGGGATTGTGATTTTATACAACGATACTGGTGTGATGTGCACAGAATCGCGAGTGCAGCACTGATCATGACGATTCGCTTGGAGGCCAAAAGATGCCTCCTGAATGTGTGGGAACCCACAGACCCTAATGTAGCACAGAAAACCTGGGTGACGCTGGGCCTCATGACAGCCAAGCAAAATATTGCACAACTTTGGGGCACTGACCACGCCCCGGTAGTGGGGGCCTGCATGAGACATGAGCTGGTGCATGTTCTGAGAGAAAACAGTAAACCTGGCAAAAGGCTGCCCCTGGAAATGGGTCTCCATCTGGACTGCTTGGAATGTGTATATAGGGAATATTTTTACCGCCCAAAATTGCCTGCAATAGATGTCCTTGATTCACCATAAAATGCTGCAAAGTTGAATGTAATGATAATGGCTGATTAAACCCTGCATGTGTAAAATAAATAATATGAGAACCTGATGTACCTATGTACTAGATTTAACTGTTCAATAAAAAGAATTTAAAAAACAAAAACAAAAAGGAGAAGCTACCACTGCTTAAATATACAGTTAGTGCGTAATAGTGTGAATAATAGGAAACTCACTGGTTCCTAGGTGTTCACTAAATTTTCATGGCACTCCTGGCCTAAAATGCCAGTTCCACACCTCTAGAAAAATGTTTACTGCCAGATAATAATTAGACCAGGTCGTACACTGTTACATCCAAAACAATACATATCAAAATTCACATTTTGTGAAATGCAGAAGGGAATTAAAACTCATAAAAAACGATTTACACCTAAAGTAAACTTTGATGAGCCAATAGCATTCTGAATTGTGCCCAGATGATTTTTCAGTTGCTTTATTGACAAGCACAAGGGGATTGAGATTAATGAGAGCACCCCAGTTATTTCAGGGATGGAAAGAGAGTCTATTCTCTTCCCTAGTCTCAGTTTTGTCTCCTGTACTATTCAAATGCATTCAGGGTTCCTCTCCCCTTACACTGTCTTTTTCTCATTAATTTGTTTGCATAACACTTATTACGGTTTTTGCACTTCCTTTTACTGCTCCTTCAAATCTGTGTTAAGATCTGTGGCATTAGCATTAGGGCACCTGAGCTGACACATCTATTTTTCCTGGTGAGCAAATAACGAAAGCATGGAACTTATATGACTACATCTTCAAACATTTATCCAAGATAAACTGTATTTTAGACCTTCAGGTCGTTCTCCACTTTTTAAAATCCTCATTAAATCCTCAAGCGTACAGTAATAGTGCCAAACAGATAACGAGTCAACACTTATAATATATGAATCACCTCCACCTGTCTCTCTAATTAGCATTTGACAGAGCCCTTTTACCTGTAAATGCCAAGCAATGACTCGCAAACCATAACCCATTGATGACTTAACCAAAGACTCCAAATAAGTTTCTGTCCATGCTCCCTTCCCCTGGTCTCTGCCAAAGAAGATTCTTCTTATTTAATATACCATTTTGCCAATGCTATTCCCACCCACTTAATCTATTTTACCTTCTTTAGCAAACTCACAAATGTAGGATTCTTATCTGTTTTTCAACGGTCTAGCTGCAATAAGCTTTATAACTGCGGTCACTAACCTTATTGAAATGTAGATGTTCAGAAAATACCACTACTGTTCAATGTTCAGGGCAAACAGTAATGTTGCATTATTTAATTCTAAATGTATATCTATCTTGTTTTTCAGAGGTCCCTTGCCAAATCTTGGTAAGACAGGGACATGTCAGAAGCACTAAAAGAAGTTTGGCTTGATCTTAGTTGCATCTTGCACGTATATATTTGTTCACGTGTGGAAAAGTAAATTTTGCCATGTTCTGTGTCCCTACACGTCCTCCATCATATGTTATGTGTGCATGATTAATATGCATATGTATTCCCCATGTTCAATTAAAGACGCAATTATAGCTGTGTCCATCTCTAGTATGCCAGTTTCCAGTTCTCGTGAAAGCTACGAGTATTAGGCCTATTTAAAGTTACGTTGCCACGTTTCTCAGTGTGCACGTTATTCCATTATAAAGTCCCCGTTTCTAGGCCTCAAAAGGGCCCGGACACCAGATTCAGCTCCTGTCTCCTGAGCTTCGCTGAGGAGCGATACAGCCCCCACCTGTATCCCTGACTCTTCACTTACTTCCTGCCTCACAGTGCCCGGTTCAGCCTGGCTCTGCCTCTGAGTCTGCCAAGAGTATGTTATGATTCTAGTTATCAGTCCAGCCCTCCCTCTCTGCATTCCTAAGCTACTGAATCGCATCAATAGTTTCCGTCATTGTCTAGCCTTTACGTCTCCATGTAAGAGAAATACTGTATTAATGGTCATTTAGTATTCTTCATCACGCACTACATGTAGAATAATGCATGCTCCAGTCTTAGAATCAAGTTAGCCTTTCCCCTCCTGACTTCTAGTTTATATCAACTTGTTCTCTAAACATCAGATACTAGATACTGCTTAGGTACATGTCGCCCTGACTCTCCAGACTTCAGTCTCTGCTCCTAGTCTCTGCTCCTAGCACAGAGTTCGTAGCCCCCAGCTTCTCCTAGTAACACGTCATTGCCAGTTTGCGCGCACCATCAGGTTAGAGGTCCCGGCTCCTTAGGTAGCCCCCTCCATGTTTCCGCCCTATTCATGACATATTCTGTTACGTTTGCATCACATGTCTATGTATACGCCTCTGTTACACCCACTTTCACCCTTATCTTTCGCGACTGCTATTGACCACACCTACTGCTCCGCCTATCGTATGTATTGTAATGCAACTGTTTTAGTATATATGATCGTGTATTGTTATTAAATGTTAGCGCGCTCATCCCAGATCCTGCCCGGCAGCTGTCGGGGCCCCCCTGTCAGGCCCTGCCATCCTACTCCTGTGCAGGTTGTCCTGTTCCTGTCCTTTATGCTGTAATAAACCTGCAAAACTCCTACTACCTCGAATCTTGACTCTTATTTATTGAGCTATCTGTTATTCATTTATCCATCCAAAAATAGAGGTATTATTTATTTATTTACCACATAATGGCGCCCGAATAGGGACTTGCCCTTTCCCCACGCGTCGGTGAAGCCACGCCGGCCCCCTGACCCTCTGCAGTCGTGACGGAACTCTTCTGCGCACCGGCAGATATTTCTGCTTCAAGTATCCCTCAGGCCCACGGAGGAGACGGAGGAGGCGGTCCAGCATCCAGACGAGACGGTGGAAGAACGCGGCGAGTCCCGACCAGAGCCCAAGCCGAGAGTCCAAGGTCCGAGGTATCTGGAGGCCCACCCGTAACAGAAGTCCGAAGTTCGTCCGTCCGGCGTCGAAGCAGTCCAGTCCAGTCCGAGGCCTTCCGTTCTTGCTGCCCGGTGAGTACCGTTGCTGGGGTAGTATCTAGACAGGGTCAATCTAAATTGTCTCTGGTCCGATGGGTCTGGGTACGCAGATCTGAAACGAAGTGTTCACCTAGGTGGATACGGGTCTTGATGCGTCCCTTTATGGGACCAGTATGTTCCGTGCTGTTTCAGCAGCGCATCCAGTAATTCTAGTCTGTTCCGTTCTCGAGAAAATTCATGTATTCTGTTTTCAGTATTCCAGGTAGTATTCTGTTCGAACTGTTATTTTAAATATTTTTCATGTATTTTAATGTCGTGGTATGAATGTGAAGTAATTATCGTGTTTATTGTGTATTGTGTTGTGTCTAGATTATAGTTCAGTCATGCCGCTCTTTTCGAGATTGCGTCAGTTAAAAACCAGAAAGGGTCTGCTAGAAGCAGCAGTTCCTGTCCCGCCTAGGGACAGTCCAGGTCATTTCATGTATCAGAAGCATGGCATAAGTGCCATACTATATCTAGATTTATGGGTAGAGTATACCAAACAGTTAGAAGAAAAGTATAGATGGCCCGTATCGGGTACATGGGATGCCGAGTGCATCATGAGAGTAGAAGAAGCATTATGGAAAAAGAAAGCCAGACAGTCACAGAAAGATGCCATTGAGTTATGGCGCAAAGAATCTCATAAAAGAACCGAAAAAGAAATCAGAAAGTCAGAACTAAGCAGAGAATCCTTGGAACGAGCCCAGGAAAGGGAACTAATCGAGATAGGTGAACGAGTTAAAACAGAACAGTCAGACAGACAGAGGCATGCCCTCATCAAGGGTATGTATCCTCTTCTTGCCGAGGGCTTGCCAAAAGCAACCCCGGAGGCATCCAGTAATTTCCCGCCACCATTAGTTCCGCTCAAGCCACGTCACAAACCGACCGCAGCCGATATTTTCATTTCGTCCTATTTGGACGACACAGTCCCAGAATATGCAAATCCCGCTCCGCCAGTCCCTGTAAATCAGGCACTTCCTGCTCCTCCAGACACCGGGGCACCCCTTGCAGTACCTGTTACGGTACCCCTGGTCCAGCCCGCCATACAAGTCCAGCCTGCATTTCCATTTCCCACTCTGCCAGGACGAAGAGCATCAGTAGACGACTCTAGTTTAGGGGCCGCAGGGGGAGGTCCTCCAGGAACCCCGCCGCCACACAAGCGTTTAACGTTAGTCGAATTACATGCACAAGCGTCACAGCGTACGCCCAGACATCAGTCTGTTGCAGAAATAAGAAAAGCCCTTACCGAATGTGGCTATGATCCAGTCCCAGGCGAGGATAATATGGTTTTATATTCATTACGCGTGAGAAAGGTGACCGAGTATCTAGTCACCCTACCAGATATGAAAGAAGATCTAGACAGAATATATCGTTTCATCCGTACAGGGGATGATCCAGAAAGTATTAGTGAAGTCATGTCTCAAAGGAAAGCTGAGATCCAGCTCATGTTATTAAAGTTCCTGATTAATTGTCTAATAAGAGAACAAGATTCCCCGACTAAAGATCAGGCCGAAATGAAAATCCTGACAAGGTGGAGTGATAATATAGCCGAGGGTAAGCACAAGACTATCAGTAGTATAGAGAGTATGTACAAGAAAATTCGTAAGGAAATAATAAGGTTACATGATCAACGTAAAGCAGCACAAGTAAACGAGAAAGAAAATGACTCTTCTACTGAAGAGGTAGAGGACGAGAATCCCACCAGAATAGCGTATGTAGGAAAATCTAGATTTCCAGACCGCCATTTGCGCCTAGAACACAAGTCAGTTTTACATCATCCAGCACCAGAACAAGGTTCTTTGGAACAAGTATTTCAAGCTACCGATCACATTCTGAAATCACGAATCGGTTATAACGAGTTAAGTACTATGCATGAACAAGAACTAGTCCGATCAGCAGTCTGATGGATTACTGATTCTACCACTTTTCCAGACGAAATAGTGGCACAAATGTTTCTGAAATTGCCCCCAGCCGAGCAACGACTGGTGGGTATGTATATGAGCCAGCACCTCATTACATTGTATGAGGGTCAACATTCTGATCCAGGTCCGTTACATGATGTCCTGAACGAGTTACTCCAGTATAAATGGAAAGGTTTAGGTACCGATTTAATTAGTGTCATTCTGGAACAGCGCCACAAATATAGTATGTTTTTGAACCCGCATTTTGTTCATGTCTCACCCCCAGAAAGTAAACCCTTTTACATAGACAGACAGAATCCATTACGAGAAGTGCACCCAGTTAAGACAGACGGTGGTGAGATGCAACGAGTGTTTGTTTACACCCCTATCACAAAGATGGAACTCTTAGAGATGAAAAAATTAATTCCCTGTCATGATAAAGATCCAGCAGGGTTCCACCGAGAATTAAAAGACATGCTCCGTATGGGAGAATACACGTATCCAGATGTCATTAAAATGTTAAAGGTCCTGTTGCCCACAGGGGTATATGAGAAACTCAAAGAAAAAGAATGGGAGGTGGGAGAGAAAAAGATCGATTGGGCAGTTCTAGAAGCTGAAGATAAGGCACGAGTACCAGGTACCGGTCTTGGAGATAAATGTAAAGAATTACCTGAACTGTTAATACAAGTTTTGCCCAGACTATTAGCAACTAAAAAGGAAGACTGGGATGCAATCTCAGCATGTAAACAGAAACAAGACGAAGACACTAGTGATTTTTACTCTAGATTTGAAAAATGTTTTATTATAAACAGTGGCCTCAAGACAAGTAGTGAGTCATACCCTCATCTTTTTGTTACTAAATTAGTCGAGAATTCAAGTCCACAAGTTAAGAATCGAGTTTTGAAAGTCGAAAGTACCTGGCAAGCTAATACCCCGTCCCAGATGTTACAGATGCTTCAATATCACCAGAATAGAATCAGAGAAGAGCAAGATCATGAGAGAAAGCGTATGAAAGACACGAAAATGAAAGTACTAGTTGCACAATCTGTTCCTCAAGACAGTCAGATGAGGGGACCAAATCAAGCCAGTCATCCTGCAGCTCCCGTTAAAGGGAACTGCAACTATTGTAAACAGCCAGGTCATTTTATAAACGAGTGTGCAGTTCTGAAACACAACATAGCTACCGGTAAGACTAAAGAAAGACCACGTCCGCCTAGACAAGAACAAGTTACACAGACTTCTCAGCCACAGAATGCACCACAGATAGTTACTGTACCGCAGCCTATCGCTGCAACACAGCATGTTACACAGCAGATGTACCAGTATGCTCAGTCTGAGTATCCAGAGTATCAGCCATATTCATGAAATAGCCTAGAGAGGGAGGTAGGCTTGCCTCTCATCGAGATACCTGTAGATCAAGAAGGTCCCTATGTCCACAGTCAAGTATTAGGGAAAGACAGAAAGTTTCTGATTGATACAGGGGCAAGTAGGACCACTATAAGTCACGCCGAAGTTCCAGGGGCTCCGCTCTCAGGCTCTAGAAATGTTTCCCTTGGATTTTCAGGAAAGCCTATAGTAAATGAAATATCAAAGCCAGTTACTCTAGAAGTAGGTCCACTGTCCCGCACTACTGATCTGTTACTTACTAAGTCATGTCCAGAAAATCTATTAGGCATTAAGACACTGAAAGAGTTAGGTGCAGTTATATGCTGTTCCCCAGAGGGAATACGATTGTTCCTACGTGACTTCAAGGGTCACTATGTATTACGAGATTTTGATCCCAGATTGTCTAATGTTCCGCCGCATCTATGGGCGCAAGGTCCAACTGATGTTGGTTATATGCAAATCACACCCCATCGTGTGACTCTCAAGCCAGGTGTAGTGTTACCACGAATCAGACAGTACAGATTGCCACCTGAGGCTGTAGCAGCCTTATCCAAAATTATTGACGAGCTCATCGCTCAAGGAGTAGTTGTAGAAACTGACTCCAATGTATGTAATTCTCCGATCATTCCTGTCATGAAACGTACTGATCCAAATGCACCCCCAGTATATCGATTAGTGATTGATCTCCGAGAACTTAATAAATGTATTATTCCCCAGTACCCAGTTGTCCCAGATATCTCTTCCCTATTGACAGCCATTGATTCCGAAGCCTCATTTTTTACGGTCATAGACCTCAAGAACGCGTTTTTCAGTGTCCCCATTCATCCAGACAGCCAGTTTCTTTTCGGATTTTGTCTAAATGGAAGGAGCTATATGTTCACACGCGCTCCTCAAGGTTTCACAGAAAGTCCTAGTATTTATAGTCAAGCACTCAAGAGACAACTAGACAACATTCACATGCCAACTGACACTGCCCTGCTCCAGTATGTCGATGATCTACTGATCACAGCCCGTTCTGAACGTGCTTGCGAACGAGCCTCACTTACAGTCTTGTATTTCCTTGCCGAGATGGGGCACAAGGTGTCCCCTTCTAAGCTTCAATTCTGTGTCCAGCAAGTGGTCTACTTAGGACACTTACTGTCCAAGAGGGGTAGGCAGTTGACACCAGACCGTATCCAGTTAATAGCGAGTCTTCCTCAGCCAAAGACCCAGAAGGAGGTACGTGCTTTTATCGGCCTTACTTCCTATTGCAGACAATGGATTCCTCAGTATGCATTTCTAGCTAAACCACTGATACAGTTAACGACACAGGAGGCAGCCGTATCGACTGTTCTCCCTTGGACATCTGAACATACACTTAGTTTCAATGAATTAAAGAAAGCCCTATGTCAAGCTCCAGTTCTAGCAACACCGAACTACAGTAAGCCTTTTACACTTTTCGTCACAGAACGCGAAGGTACAGCATTATCTGTTCTCACACAAGATCAAGCAGGACAATACAAGCCTTGTGCTTATTTTTCGAGCACATTAGATCCTGTAGCCCAGGCTCTGCCTGCGTGCCTCAAGTCAGTTGCAGCCACAGCACTAGCTATCAGACAAAGTGATTCCATTGTATTAGGACACTCCCTGACAGTACAAGTTCCACACTCTGTGGAAGTTCTTTTAAACCGAACACAAACTCAGCACTTGACAATTGCACGTTTAACAGGTTATGAATTGACACTGTTTCAGCCACACATAGAAATCAGACGCTGCAACGTTCTAAATCCTGCTACATTGTTACCATCAGTTACTTTGAATCCTGCCACACACGACTGTGTGGAAGTAGTTAACATCATGACAAAGCCAAGACAAGATCTGACAGATATTCCATTACCAGATCCAGACCTGACACTTTATGTGGATGGTTCATGTATGAGAACAAGTACAGGAGAACTAGTAGCCGCGTATGCAGTGACTACCGACACCGAAGTTATTGAAACACACCGTATTGACACCCTGTCTGCTCAAGCAGCGGAGCTAGTTGCTCTGACTCAAGCCTGCATACACGCCAAGAACCTGAAAGTTAATGTTTACACAGATTCACGCTACGCATTTGGAGTCGTACACGACTTCGGAGTGCTCTGGCAGGAGAGAGGTTTCATGACTTCTCATGGAACCAAGATTCAGCATGGTCTCCTTATTCAAGCTCTGTTAGATGCAATACATTTACCGACATCCATTGCTATCATGAAATGCAAAGCACATACGAAAGTCACTGACATTATTTCTCAAGGTAATGATCTAGCAGATCGCACAGCCAAGCTCACAGCTCAGACTCCAGACATTCCAGTTAATAAGACACCGACACACACTCCAGATCCGACTACCTGTATGACAGTTAAGGACCCTACACAAGATGTCATAGACATCCAGTTACATGCTACTCCAGATGAAATCAAGAAATGGTCCGAACAAGGAGGGGTCCAGACAGATCAAGGATGGTTAACGAAGGGTAGAGCCACATGGTTTCTCCCCGACTCTATGGTTCAAGTCATTATTAATACCACACATAGTCCAGCACATTTAGGAGAAAAAGCCATGTTAGACAGTATCCAGAACATTTGGTTCAACAAGCATTTACGAGCTGCAGCCAAGCAGAAAGTCCGTACCTGTATGATATGTTGTCAGTTTAATCCAGGTAAAAGTGTTCCGGTGGAACAAGGTGGATTCCAACCTCCTGACCACCCTTTTGAAGTCCTCCAGATGGATTACATTCAGATGGAGCGATGTCGAGGTTTCAAGTATGTCCTTGTAGTTGTATGCGCTTTGTCCAGGTGGACAGAAGCATATCCAGTTCCAGATTACACAGCCGCGACCACTGCCAAGCAGTTGGTTCGTGAGTTCTTCCCCCGTTACGGACTCCCTAGGGTCGTATATTCTGACAACGGCCAGCCATTCTCATCCGAGCTAATGAAACACGTGTCCCTTTTGTTAGGGTA
Source organism: Lissotriton helveticus (assembly GCF_964261635.1). Classification (NCBI taxonomy): domain Eukaryota; kingdom Metazoa; phylum Chordata; class Amphibia; order Caudata; family Salamandridae; genus Lissotriton; species Lissotriton helveticus. The sequence goes on from NC_136067.1 coordinate 534,073,079, forward strand.
CCAGTGGAAGTTCCATTGTGTGCGCCATCCTGAAGCAGCCGGTCTCGTAGAGAGACATAATCAGACCCTGAAAATCCGAATTGCAAAAGTTTGTCAAGAGAAAGGTGTGGACTGGCTAATAGCTCTGCCGGTTGCCCTGTTCTATATGCGCATGGTCGCACATTCCAGATCAGGTCTGTCCCCGTATGAGGTCGTTTTCGGTCGCCCCCCTAACATGTGGGGTACTCCTAGACCCCGAAGTATTACCGATGTTTCAAGTAATATGCTGACAGATTACCTAGCTTCCTTGATGTCTGCCCTCAACTCTTGTCGTTCACATGTTGCCGCCGCATTTCCAGACAATACCGAGGTGGCACCGCATGAAATCGTTCCCGGATCCATGGTCTTAGTGAGAAATTTTGATCGCTCAAGTCCGCTGGAGCCTCGCTGGAAGGAGCCTCGACAGGTCCTCCTGGCCACCCGCACAGCCGTGAAGTTGGAGGGACGCAAAGGCTGGGTGCATCTTTCGCATATCAAAAAGTTTTATGGATTGAAGCCCGTTTCAAAGAACATTTCCGAGGATCTAAAGGACTGCCAAAGTACTATTCTTAAGGACTGTCCCGCAAAAGACAATGATACTGCACCCTCCCTGTTAGAGGAAACTCCGCAACAGGAGTATAAACTTAAGTTAAGGTCTAGTAAAATAAGTAAGCCAGTTTGATTGTCTAAGTCCTCCCATAGGTGAAACGGTTAGACCGGTTTCTGACATGTATAAAATAGACCCCCATAGTGAGAGAGTTAGTCAAAACTCAATCCGATGTATCGTTTTTCTATGTTTCATATTATTTCTCAGCATTATGATTTCCTGCACCAGTTATGCATTTTACTTGTATTTTCCAGTTTCTCATGTAAATAAGTCTTCTAATGTTACAGTAGAGCACACGTTTAGTGATCTGCCTCCTCATGAACTCTCTTACCGCCTCGCTATGCGTAACAATTCTTGTATCCGCATGTTACATTATTCACACCAGACCAGCAATGCCACTAATTGTTGGGTGTGTGGTCGACTCCCCCCTTTCCAGACACCGAAGGGAGTTCTGCCACTCTTTCCTTATCCATTTTCACATAATGGTTCGTGTGGAGCATGGTCCACGTTAACGTCATCCTCAACAGATATGTCTTTTCTTAACAGTACATGTTTTCCAGACAAGCAAGGTCTTCCCCACAGAACAGGGTTAGATCTAGAAAATGAAGTTTACAATTTAGGTAATTATTCTTCGAATTTCATGGTCCTGAATGTTCAGTCTGATTCTACTCCAGACTTACCTGCTATTTCAGTACTACCAGTCAAAGGCGAATTATGTGTCCGAAATAATGGTTCCGTACATATAGGACATAGCGATTGTACTACTATTGTCAGATATAGTGACAGTGGGAAATCTATTTTCAAAGCTTCACGTCATTCTTATTTTATTTGTGGTCAAACCGCATATGTTCGTCTGCCCCTCGATTGGGAGGGAACCTGTTACATTGCCTTCCTACTGCCACCAGTTTTTCTAGCCCCATCTGATTATCATAGAAACACACATCTAGTACACCTTAGACATAAAAGGGAGATTGAGTCCCCAATTGTCGATTATACTGAAACTGCTCTAGAACAGTATACAGATTTCAATAGAGGTTTCTTCTTCTTTATAGGCCCTATCCAGAACAGTAAGCTAATCCGTAGGTTAACCAGAACCCTTGAAGCTGTAGTAAATGAGACTGCCTCTGCCCTAGGTAACTTAACTGAAGAGCAATCTGCTATGAGATTTGTCGTTTTACAGAATCGTCTCGTCCTTGACGTCATACTGGCCGATAGGGTAGAGTCATCGGATCTAGTTGCTGCATTTTCATTCCAAATAACGCGCCGTCTGTTTATTCAGCTATAACCAGACTCCATAAAATTGCCCATCTGTTACACCAAGATCCAGGCACATGGACATGGTCCAGTTGGTTCTGGAATATAATTTCCGCTTGGGGATGGAAAGTCTTGTCCTTTCTAGGTATTGCAGTAGCGATCATATTCAGCTGCTGCCTCTGTATACAATGTGGCCCTGCGATTTGCGGCATTTGTGCTACCTCTTGTATTCCTAGTCCCAAGCCCCGTTCTAAAACCCGTTCCCAGAAAATTTGAGACGAGCAAATGATACTGTATGAAATGATAGATGGTATCATGAATATTGATGTTTCCTGATGGAAATGTAGTGACAAGGAGGGAATGTGGAAAAGTAAATTTTGCCATGTTCTGTGTCCCTACACGTCCTCCATCATATGTTATGTGTGCATGATTAATATGCATATGTATTCCCCATGTTCGATTAAAGACGCAATTATAGCTGTGTCCATCTCTAGTATGCCAGTTTCCAGTTCTCGTGAAAGCTACGAGTATTAGGCCTATTTAAAGTTACGTTGCCACGTTTCTCAGTGTGCACGTTATTCCATTATAAAGTCCCCGTTTCTAGGCCTCAAAAGGGCCCGGACACCAGATTCAGCTCCTGTCTCCTGAGCTTCGCTGAGGAGCGATACAGCCCCCACCTGTATCCCTGACTCTTCACTTACTTCCTGCCTCACAGTGCCCGGTTCAGCCTGGCTCTGCCTCTGAGTCTGCCAAGAGTATGTTATGATTCTAGTTATCAGTCCAGCCCTCCCTCTCTGCATTCCTAAGCTACTGAATCGCATCAATAGTTTCCGTCATTGTCTAGCCTTTTTGTCTCCATGTAAGAGAAATACTGTATTAATGGTCATTTAGTATTCTTCATCACGCACTACATGTAGAATAATGCATGCTCCAGTCTTAGAATCAAGTTAGCCTTTCCCCTCCTGACTTCTAGTTTATATCAACTTGTTCTCTAAACATCAGATACTAGATACTGCTTAGGTACATGTCGCCCTGACTCTCCAGACTTCAGTCTCTGCTCCTAGTCTCTGCTCCTAGCACAGAGTTCGTAGCCCCCAGCTTCTCCTAGTAACACGTCATTGCCAGTTTGCGCGCACCATCAGGTTAGAGGTCCCGGCTCCTTAGGTAGCCCCCTCCATGTTTCCGCCCTATTCATGACATATTCTGTTACGTTTGCATCACATGTCTATGTATACGCCTCTGTTACACCCACTTTCACCCTTATCTTTCGCGACTGCTATTGACCACACCTACTGCTCCGCCTATCGTATGTATTGTAATGCAACTGTTTTAGTATATATGATCGTGTATTGTTATTAAATGTTAGCGCGCTCATCCCAGATCCTGCCCGGCAGCTGTCGGGGCCCCCCTGTCAGGCCCTGCCATCCTACTCCTGTGCAGGTTGTCCTGTTCCTGTCCTTTATGCTGTAATAAACCTGCAAAACTCCTACTACCTCGAATCTTGACTCTTATTTATTGAGCTATCTGTTATTCATTTATCCATCCAAAAATAGAGGTATTATTTATTTATTTACCACACACTCTAAATAGTTTGTTTAGGTTAAAAGAAGTACCATAAAAGTTTGAAATTGTCAGTCAAAACTGTTTTCTGAGTTAACTTAATTTAACTAGATAGGATTTTTTTCGAATGGAGTTCCGGCCACATCAATGATGCCGCCAGTGCCTCACCTGGCTCCATGATCTTCCATCAATGTTTGGTATCCAATCATTTTACACTCTTAATACTGTGATATTAACTTTTCACAATATTCCGATGAATATATTGGTGTTGCCTCTGAAATTGTCCATATTTTTCTCGCTCCCAGTTCACAATTTATTTGATTACAGAATTGAAATGTAATCTGGGGACCTACATTCGATACTAAACCCAAACATGATTTAAAGGTGCATCGATCAAATGTGATAACAGGATCCTGAATGATAGAATTCATCCATATTTAAAGTGTTGTAAACTCTGAGTTATACCATACCTCAGTGTGTCTATATGGAATTGGATGAACTTTAAACATTTCTGAACATCCCACCATGTGAAGGCAGTATTTCTGATTAAGTTTTATCTCGTGGGTGGTTACATTACATGAGCAGGCGAAAGGGGACAGAGGAATAATGAATGCTGACCTTAATTGAACCTAAAGAGTAAGGTATTTATCTGGGATGGGGAGAAACTGTCCCTGATACCTTAAGCAAACAATACACTCACTTAGAGCCTTTTTAAATATTATTGAGTGATCATGACACCAGCCCCATGGATGGAGTTAGGCTCCGTGGTGATTTCTTCACTGTTCTTAAGAACACCAGCTTCACCAAAACCACAAAAAAGCACCAATTACACATATACCAACAATAACTTTTAGTACAATAAAGAGTGTTGAGAGCTAAAACATCTTTTGTTAAATCCATAAAACAGGGCCAGATTTTGGAGGATGCCATAGAATTCAACCAAACTAAACATCAAGCAGCCTCTGGCATATACTGAGTCATGGAAGTAAATCAAGCACAATGAGACCCAAAATCAACAATTTACCCATGAACTGGGTGACTGATTTTCAATCCCTCTATAGCAAGGGAAAACCAATTCACACCAAGCAGGACTTGCCCACCCAAGAGCCTTTGTTCGAAGACCAACCCAGCATGGGTCAAGATCGATTTTGGCCTTGGCTAGGTTTCACAGATTATACTCTGGTATTTGCCCTGAGAGAAACACAACAGGCTACCCTTGAATTGAAAACTGGAAAAGCTACTGGGCTAGATAACTTTTCTGGGGATCTGTTTAATTCTGTACCTGAAATCTGGGCACCATACTTAAACCGCATTTGTAACTTCATCGCTGCAGGTGCACTTATCCCAGATTCCTGGAAAGGAGCAATAATAGTCCCCATATATAAGAAAGGTGGCGATCAGCCCATGCTAATTACAAGCCTATAGGCCTGATAGACATAGCCCAGAACATCTTTTGTAAACAATTCTTGAATCACCTCAACACATGGCTGGAGGACAATAATATTCTGTCCCCATTCCAGGCAGGCTTCCACCCAAAAATAAGTACCATAGATCAGGTTTTTAGGTTGTTGATGTTGAGGTGTAAAACAGTAGATCTTAATGGAAGGAGCATTTACGTATTGTTTGTGGATCTTAAGGCTGCCTTTCATATGGTCCCCAGATCCAAACTTTGGACCACTTTAAAGACGTGGGAATCCACTCTGTGCTACTGGAAATTATTGTGATACTACACAATGAAAATGATACCCCACTAAGATGGGGCTCAGAGGGTGAATTTTACTGACCATTTTTGAGTAGACAAGGGTGTAGGCCAAGCTAGTGTCCTTGCTCCAACACTTGTTCAACTTTTTATTAATAGGTGTGTCGAATTCCTAATGGAGTGCATAAATGACTCCCCAGGCCTGGTGGGGTGAATGTCTCAGCCTTATTATTTGTCAACAACACCCTTCTGGTGTCAATATACCCTAAAGGTTTGAAACTATTGTTAGAAAGATTCAACTTGTTCTGCACCACCAATGGGCTAGCAATAAACAGTGACAAAACTAAATTAATGGCTAACTATCCACATAAACTATTCAGAGGAACAGTTAGACTAGGGGAGTTAACCTAGAGAGAGTCTTAGATTTTTATTATATCGACATAGATCTTTCTAACACCAGCTCATGGAACAGCCAGGTTGTCAAGAGTAGATAACGTATTTACCATAGGGCAGCTGCCACCTCGCATCTTGCTAAGAACACATCTTTTTCATCTAATGTCCCTACTATTGGAAATCTGGAGAGCCCAAGAAGTGGCTGCGGATATCTATGGCTTTGAACTATGGTGCTATAACAATGTTATTCCATTGGGTATTGCCTAAAACAAGTTTTTGAGAACAGCACTTAGACTTCCCCCAAAGTACACCCTGTTTTTTTTCAGAGTGGACCTGAATATACACCCAATCAATGACACAGTGAGACTAAAATCTATCTTATTTTGGCTGAAATTATGGTTGGTTCCTGAACTAGAATTTTAAAAAAATGGATTGAAGGATATCCTTCTAATCCCAAGATGTGTTAACACTTTGCCGTGGCTAAGTTATAACACGCAATCCCTCACTGCATTGGGGGCCCCTGATCTTTGGCAATGCCCAGGGGGCATCTCCACTTCCTCTGGAAAGGGGATCAAAGAAGCCTTTTAGACCAAGGAATGGAGGAGGGTACCGCAACCACCAGCAGTGGTAGTTGTGCTGATTTTTTACTGTATAAAAAAACTAAGCATATGTTTTGAAACCTTCATGGATGAATTTGACCCGCCATTTACTAGATCTCTGTATATTAAATTTAGGTTGGATATTTTGCCACTTGCATCGCTCACCGGCAAACGGAGATCCCACTTAGAGGATTGTGCAGCCTGCTTGGCATTTGGAACAACACAGGAGACAGATGCCCACCTACTCTTTTTTTCTCCAGCACATACCAGACAGCAAAGATGCTGGATTGTTCCCTTATGCAGATAACTTGGAATACAGCCCCATAAACATGCTTTGCATATTTGCAGGTCAGACAAATTCTGTGGTTTTCTTAATATCCAAAGTCTTAGAATCATTCTGGCCTACTCGTATTAGGATACTCATGCAAATGCCAGAATTTAAACATTGAGCTTTAAAGTCGACTGTAAATATGATACCTTAGCTACAGCTGCACACTACTGTTCGGCGAACTATCAGACATAACCTGCCAAGAAAATATTAACTTTTAGCATAATACTGATTTTATATAGCTTTGCTTCCAAAATTGTTTCTTAATGTGTGAAAGTGACTTTTTTTAGACAGATTTTATTTAATACTAGAGCACAGTTTCTTGGGAGTTCATGCTTTCTAGTGTATTTATTTGTTTGTTATTACAATATGATTCTTATATTATGCTGCTTTTCTGGTCATTGACCGAAATATATTATTCAAAGAATCAGTGTATATAGTGTCCAGCAATAAAGATAGAAGTTGGAATATGGCAGTCATAACTGCATCAGTTTATGGGAGATGCAGTGATTTGTATTTCCCATATAAATGAGTCATGTCTAAATTCTAACATTTGACAAACAATACTAAAATCTGAGAAGATGCTGAAAATGCAAAAGGAGTTTCAGAAATATCCTTATTGTAACACAAATGACTTGCTCTAAAATTGTGAGGGGTAATGCTGTTTGAGGTGTGTTTGAGACCCTACAGCCTTTTAATCTCTGACAATTTTCACTGGTTGTTTTTCTGATATGTGACATATGTTACATTTTTTCTCCTGGTGTGCAGTCAAGTGCAATACTCCATACATATATGGGGGCCGATTCCGATTCGGCAAAATCCCCTACGATTCGCCGCACGGAGCGTTTTTCCCGTACTACTCGTTCATCTTCAACGTCCCCATACGTACGATCAAGTACGATCCAAACCCAAAGCAGATCTACGTACGAATCGTATCAAACACCGTACGACCAAAAAATTCATACGATTTGTATCCGTTCACGCAGTACGCGACGTCCGTATGTAAACAAGCAGCAGTTTCCGGCCCAGCAAGTATGATTTGTGTCAGAGAGACTCTACACGACCCTTTTTCTACGGGAGCTGAAAACGTCCGTAAAAGCAGAGTCAGGCACGAACCGCACCCCCGGTACGCGACGTACACGCCATGAACCCCATCGTCCGTGTCATCCCAGTACTGTACGCCTACGACCTGGTGCACAGAAACCAACGACAGGGCAGACGGTGAGTACAACGTACCGCAATAACGTAAGTGTACTTGTACGGTGCGTCTTACACGCTCGCCTATAACACCAGTGCAATAGTGATATGAATCGCACACACGTCAAGAATGTTGGGATATGGTGCGTTTCACGTGCTCACGTATGGCACCATTGCAATAGTGATACGAGCCGCACACACGTCATGAATGTTGTGGTACGGTGCGTTTCACGCGCTCGCATATGGCACCATTGCAATAGTGATACGCCATGGATGTTGGGGTACGGTGTGTCACACGATCGCGTATGGCACCAGTGCAATAGTGATATGAGCCGCACACACGCCATGAATGTTGGGGTACGGTCCGTCACATGCTCGCGTATGGCACCAGTGCAATAGTGATACGAGCCGCACACACGCCATGAATGTTGGGGTACGGTGCATGACATCTGAGGGGTGGGTGGATATGACTCCCAGCAGTGCCCAGACAGATGATGGGTGGGTGCAGAGGACTCCCAGCAATGTCCAGACATATGAGGGGTGGGTGCAGAGGAGTCACAGCTGTGTCCAGATAGATGATGGGTGGGTGCAGAGGACTCCCAGCATAGGCCAACAGTATGGGGGTGGGTGCAGAGGACTCCCAGCAGTGTCCAGACATATGAGAGGTGGGTGCAGAGGACTCCCAGCATAGGCCAACAGTATGGGGGTGGGTGTATATGACTCACAGCAGTGTCCAGACATATGAGGGGTGGGTGCAGAGGACTCCCAGCAGTGTCCAGACATATGACGGGTGGGTGGATATGACTCCCAGCAGTGTCCAGACATATGAGGGGTGGGTGCAGAGGACTCACAGCAGTGTCCAGACAGATGATGGGTTGGTGCAGTGGACTAACAGCAGTGTCCAGACAGATGATGGGTGGGTGCAGAGGACTCCCAGCCGTGTCCAGACATATGAGGGGTGGGTTCAGAGGACTCCAAGCAGTGTCCAGACATATGAGGGGTGTTTGCAGAGGAGTCATAGCAGTGTCCAGACAGATGATGGGTGGGTGCAGAGGACTCCCAGCATAGGCCAACAGTATGGGGGTGGGTGGATATGACTCCCAGCAGTGTCCAGACATATGAGGCGTGGGTTCAGAGGACTCCCAGCATAGGCCAACAGTATGGGGGTGGGTGGATATGACTCACAGCATTGTCCAGACATATGAGGGGTGGGTGCAGAGAACTCCCAGCATAGGCCAACAGTATGGGGGCGGGTGGATATGACTCTTAGCAGTGTCCAGACAGATGATGGGTGGGTGCAGAGGACTCCCAGCATTGTCCAGACATATGAGGGGTGGGTGCAGAGGACTCCCAGCATAGGCCAACAGTATGGGGGTGGGTGGATATGACTCACAGCAGTGTCCAGCCATAGGAGGGGTAGGTGCAGAGGACTCCCAGCATAGGCCAACAGTATGGGGGTGGGTGGATATGACTCCCAGCAGTGTTCAGACATATGAGGGATGGGTGCAGTGGACTCCCAGCAGTGTCCAGACAGATGATGGGTGGGTGCAGAGGACTCCCAGCAGTGTCCAGATATATGTGGGTGGGTGCAGAGGACTCCCAGCAGTGTCCAGACATATGAGGGGTGGGTGCAGAGGAGTCACAGCAGTGTCCAGACAGATAATGGGTGCATGCAGAGGACTCCCAGCAGTGTCCAGACATATGAGGGATGGGTGCAGAGGAGTCACAGCAGCGTCCAGACAGATGATGGGTGGGTGCAGAGGACTCCCAGCATAGGCCAACAGTATGGGTGTGGGTGGATATGACTCACAGCCATGTCCAGACATATGAGGGGTGGGTGCAGTGGACTCCCAGCAGTGTCCAGACAGATGATGGGTGGGTGCAGAGGACTCCCAGCAGTGTCCAGACATATGAGGGGTGGGTGCAGAGGACTCCCAGCATAGACCAACAGTATGGGGGTGAGGGGATACGACTCACAGCAGTGTCCAGACAGATGATGGGTGGGTGCAGAGGACTGCCAGCATAGGCCAACAGTATGGGGGTGGGTGGATATGACTCCCAGCAGTGTCCAGACATATGAGGGGTGGGTGCAGAGGACTCACAGCAGTGTCCAGACAGATGATGGGTGGGTGCAGTGGACTCCCAGCAGTGTCCAGACAGATGATGGGTGGGTGCAGAGGACTCCCAGCAGTGTCCAGACATATGAGGGGTGGGTGCAGAGGACTCCCAGCATAGGCCAACAGTATGGGGATGGGTGGATATGACTCACAGCAGTGCTCAGATATATGGTGGGTACAACATCATCAGCATACCACAACGACATAAGGGTATGTGCACATCCCTAACTTGTGACTATAATGATAGTGCCAGAGCAACACATCACTTACAGCAGTGTCCGACTCCCTGGAGAATGGATTACTGTCACACACTCCGTGACACAACACATATGGGTGTGATGTCAAATTCCACATGCATACCCACCCATGGAGTTTGCTGGCTAAATACACACCCGACCATCATGACACAATAGTGTATAGTGATGTAATTGCCCATCAAACAATGACAGTGAAAGAGAACACACACTGTCACGTACATCCCTGGGCTGATATTAATTTCCAAGTGGTGGGCAGACCACCAAGATGTAATCTATCATGGAAGGAATAGGGTTGAAAAGCCTTAGGTGCAATGCTCAGAATTGTGAGTCATGTGCCCAAATTCCATGCAGAACAATTTCCAACATAGGGGTAGGCTTTGATAACACACATGCATAGTGCCAAAAAGGGTGAATGTGTCCATAAAGGCATTTGTACATACTCAAAACACAAGTACAGTGAGTAGCATGGATGGCAAAGACAAATGAGCAGTAGACATCTGTGAGCATGCATGGTCGTTGCTGAAGGGAACCGTCACCAAAACAGGAAATGTGCACACATGTCCTGCCCCATTTTCAGGAAATCCCTCAAAACATGGCTGTTCTCCCAAGCCTATGATCAATAACTCACACCCTCCCCTCTGCTCATGCTTCACTACCTCAGCGCCAAGAAACCGTCGGTGAACGAGCGCTATATACATTCTTTTAATCATATCATATCATCATATCATGTCAGTACAACAATTGTGCAACTGTCTGCAGTGAACATCTCAGGTGTCACAGAGGAAGGAACACTTTTTGGGACAATGTCTGTAGTCAAACCGAACATACACAACCAATGATTAATTGCAGCAACATTGTGAGGCCACACAGATACCATGGTCCACCTCATGACCATCATCAAAACATATATTTCACAACCCCAAAACATTACCATGACACAAACTCCAGGGCCCTCATCAATGACATCAAGTACCTGAAATGCAATAGTGTTGAATGCAAAATAAAAGGCTTTATTCAGCTTCAAATTCAAAAAAGTCAAAAAATGAGTCCAAGCTCTAATAAGGCCAATTGGCAATCCATAACAAAGTCCTTTGGGGGAAGTTGGGGAGGTCGTCTACCCCAAACTTGCCTGCACAGGAATGGACTAATGGTCTGTTGACCCTTGGGGGGCATCATCGTGTTCAGGACCAGGCACCAAAGGGACAGTAGTGGGAAGGGTAGGTGTGGTGAGTGCAGGGTTTGACGTATCATCCTCAGTGGCTTGTGCAGCGCCAAAGGTGGAAAGATACTCAGCGCTGCACACTGCTGCCAGTTCATCAAGACTACCCTCTGCACCCGGGGACATTATGGAAGTGGAGGTTGAGGGCTGTCCGGGTTGCGGACTGTGAGTTTGGCTGCGTGTCTGTGGTCTGACCCCAGTCCCTTTGGGTGTGCCTGCCGCCCTCTGAGATTGCGTGCCAGGAGGTGTGCGCTTTGGCTTTCGTTGGGGTGTGCTGCATGTGTCCGTTGGTGTGCATGTTTGTGCCTTCCTGCGTGTGCTTTGGACAGGTATGGGAAAGGGGAGTGTGGATGGTCCGAAGGAGGGGGGGACAGACCGCTGCAGGAGGGCAACTGCTGCCGTCAGTGAGGAGTCCCTGGATGTGAGAATCCGATGTTGGTCAGACATCGTAGCTGACATGCCCTCCATGAACTACAACAACTGGGTCAGTATTTGAGTCTGGCCATGGAGGACTGTCACTATTGATGTCTGACCAACCTGAATCTGCCAGAGTAGGTCCACAGACTCTGCACTAAGGGCAGCAGGGGAGACAGGGGCAGGGGGAGCGGTGCCTGGGCTGAAGGAGACATGGGGGGCTGCACGGACAGAAGGGACTGGAGCAACTGGGAGGTTGGAGATGCTACTGGAAGAGGCAGGGACAGACACAGTGCTGCTGTTGGGTGTTGCGGTGTATTCCCCCTCCTCCAGGGAGTCAGAGGGGGACCCATAAGTGTGGTAGGAAGTGTTGCGTTCCTAAAGGTCCGCAGGCCGACTCCCCTCACCCTCCGTGCCACTGGCTCCCTCTGACTCCACAGCGATGGTGGCACTGTGGCTGGGTCCCTCCTCTTGGTCCGTGCATGTGTCTCCTTCTGTCTCTGTTGTTGATGCTGTGGGCAAGTAGAAGAACAGAAAGGCATCAGTCACCTGTACACATCTGACACATGAGCACAAAAACAGTAGGTCACACAGCAAATCATGGAATGCATCATGAGTAACAGCCAATAGACCTGCACATATTTGAGACTTGTACTGCCCAGTTGGTATGGACACAATGCTACTTGGACACAAGGATCCAAAGAAAACACCAGGCCACAACTTGAATCAGAATTACACAGAGAGGATACTGTTTCTTTACACGAGAGCTGATCAATACAATGAAGTGATGCCACCTCAAATACACAAAAAGTAACAGTAGTGGTGACCCTCAGGGAACAATAACCCACCTTACTCCCAAATGTGATACAACACTCAGAGCCCTGTAAGTACATTCTTTGAAAAATCAATTTAAAGAAATGTTAGCATCCTGGGACTCACCACACTTTACACAATCGACATGTATTGAATGTGGTAAGTCACCATCTTGTGAAGGCAACACGTATGTGCCTGCATCACAGATGTCCCATAATGAAATGCACACAAAAAAGATTTACACATTCTTTGAACCAGCTGGCACCCTTTAAGATAAAACACTGTTAGAAACAAATGGCATTGCAGATTTGCCACATACATGGTCCAACGGAGTTCTGGATGTCTTGACACTCTTTACTTTGTACAATTGACAACAAAGGAGTTTCAAGACCTCAAGACCACTGTGAGGACATGTATATGGAGATCAAGGCACACCATTAATCACCAACACTGGACTCTTTAAAAAGCTGCCTGCTTCTTTGAAGAAAGTGGAAATGTCGTGTTGTGTGCACTACCTTGTGAGACAACTATCATGCAGGCATATAAGTGTCATTTACACAATCCATCATAATAACACATTTAAAACATGAACAACTTTTAACAAGTCTTGTGAGTACAAATGTACAATCATTTATGTGAAACCTCTTGAAATATGATAGTCCTCACATGGGCATCCATTCACTGATGATACAGTTGCTTGCACATAAGACCTACTGGTTGTCATGTGAAGTGGCACGCATGTCCCAACTCAGGACAATGCTTCAGCTAATGGGCCTGCAATTGTGATGAACAAAATCATTGCTACATTATGGATACACCGTTATCCCCAGGCAAAATGTCAACACAGACGTGTGCACACTAACACAATACACCGTAGCATCTGAACTACATACATGTGGCAAAATTGTATGAGGTACAATCATGTCTGGATCCAAATGACATTAGCTGCCAAGCCCCAAATGAAATCACTGGCCAACATCACAGGGGCAGTGCATGGTGAAACATTGATCAGCAAATTCACACCCACAGGTCAGACCTGGCAAGGCTAAATCAGGCAGGCCCATGTAGACCTCTCCTGCACAACACTCCCATACCTCAGTCAATGTGACTGATACAGCTCAAGAAGTGAGACCTCACAATCACCTCGTGGGGCTGGCATTACATATTACTCTTAACCCCTTCGACGCTCATGACGAGCTGGGCTCGTCATGAGGTAGCCTCCTCGCACGCTCATGACGAGCCCAGCTCGTCATGTAAAGTGCGGTTTTAAAAAACTCAGCACAGGAGCGGAATTTCGCTAGCGCGCATGCGGTTAAACAACCAACAACAGATTGTTGTGAATAGACACACAGGCACTGCCAGGTATGAGTAAAAACAAGCCAAATCTTGTATCCATGTCCCGTGGACACATGTAGCAGACACAGGAAAAATACAAACTATGCCAGGGAACAATACCACAGAGGCTGACCAATGCTAAACCCACATACAATGGGCACAGTGATGGATGACACACATGATTAGGATGCCAGGGTGTCTCAGGGGACTGCAGTGGGCACACTGATCCATGGGTCTGGAATGAGCCCACTGTACCATGAGTAACCGTCATGGCACTATGCACATCTCACACTGAGAAAACAACATGGGTCATGCATGCCGCAAGGGTGTGCAGTAGAAACCTCACACTCCTATGTTGAGACTCATCATCAGTGCAAACAAATATGAAGCCAAAACACAGTGCACAGGTCATGGCACAGGCAAGGTCCCAACCCATGTCACAGACCACACTCCCACATGATGCAGAAATCAATGTGCAGTCTTATTTCCTTGCACTCTAGATGAGCATGATGCAAATGTGATTACACACAGTTCAGGGGACGCATGTGAAGGAGGGGAAGGGATGAAAATGAGTAACAGGTGACTATGGTGAACGGAAAAGACACTGCACATATAATCTGACCAGACACCACAACTGTGGGAGTGTAGCTAGGCTACAGAGCACTTCAAAAAGCAGGTGACACACAACACAACAAACAGCCATGTACCTACCCCCTCCTTGCTGCTGTCTCTTGTGCAACTGCCTATCGAGGTCTGGAAAGACGACTGCCAGGACCCAGATCATGTGGGGGTGAGGTGATGGCTTCCACCATGCCGGCGTGGGGGCTCCAGGCCCAACTGGACCCGAGCGATACACCAGGTCCAGCACCGGATGTCCTGCCACCGTTTCTGGATGTTGCGCAGCCGCCGGCGATGGCCCCCGCAGACCTGGCAGCCCTGTCAATCTCCATCCATATTTCCCCCTTCTCGTAGGCAGTTACCTGTCAGGAAGACAAAGTGAAACAAAATCACTACACCTGATCCATATTCCTGACACACACACTTGCACACCATTGATAATGCGAACAGGGCATAGGAGGGTGACAGGACTTGCATCATTGTCCATGTGAATTAGGCCTGTGTGCAAGCCATAATGCACTACATGGCATTGAAAGCCAACAGATGGCGTAACGGGTGCAACAGACTCACATATCAAGGCACACACTGGGCAACACATGCAACTGCAGGGTTAGTGACAGCACGCGACAAGCACTCACAAATCCCACTCCACTTAATAACCCTCAGCAGACCAGACAGACACGCCCTGGCACAGATCACTCGCCTGTCACTGACAACAGCGGAAACAACCCTCACTTTGCACATGTGCCAGTTAACAATGGGGTGTCACAGGTGTCGTGCTAGCTTTGCAAGTCAGGCACACAGCACACACTCACCCAGATGACAAGAAACATTCACACACTTCAATGTCCATGAGCTCTAACACATCATTTGGACAATCTCACCACAGGTCCCCTCAAGTTATAAACATCTGTGAGTACAGTCACCAGTCACTCCTGGGGGAACATTGTTCCACCTCAGGACATTTGAGTATAAAGCCACCAAGGTGTGGCATGGCTGAAATGTCATTCACTATGCAGTGAAGGTCACAGTAAGCACAATGCAAGTGAGGAGTAAACACACATGAACTACATCATGCTCTGCATGAGAGACACCACCATGTACACCCCCGGGACTCACTCACAACCACATTGCATGTCTGTTCTGTCTGTTCCACCATTACACAATGCCTGGTGTGACACTCACACAACAGGTGCACACTCAAAGGTAGTGCAGTCAGCATTCACCTGCTCCTCTGGTCTCCCATACAGCTTTTTGTACTGTGGTAGAAGGGCATCCAGCAGGGCCTGGTGTTCCTCCTCACTGAACGCTGGGGCCCTATCCACAGTACGAGCCATCATGATATGCCAGAGGATGCAGAGACAGCAGCAGTGTGGTCCACTCCAATGTAGTGCAGGCAAGTGCCCTCTCAGGGCTTCATGCAGCCTTATATCAGTGCTGCTGAGGGACTTTCGGTTCGAGGAGTACAGAGTGATAGGTCAGATTAGTTTGCAGCCTACGTTTCCTCCAATCCCTTTAAACATAAGGCTCTGACACACATTTGCATGGTTTAAAATCTGAGCTTCAGCTCCACAATAATTTTGCAACATTGTATATTTTTGACCAACTGACTTTTGCAGGGCACCTGTAGCACACACTCAAATCTCAGTATCCATGACAACCAGGATGCATTAAGGGCCTACTACTTGTCCCCTAGGTGTCCCCTAACTTTTTTTGACATACACACATGTGTACGGTGCGTTTCATGTGCTCACGTATGGCACGATTACAATAGTGATACGATGCGCACATACTCACGAAATGCAGGGGTAAGGTGCACTCGCGTATGGCACGATTACAATAGTGATACGATGCGCACACACGTACGGAATGTAGGGGTACGGTGTGCTCGCGTATGGCAAGATTACAATAGTGATACGATGCACACACACACACGGAATGTGGAGGTACCGTGCGCTCGCGTATGGCATGATTACAATAGTGTTACGATGCGCACACACGCAGGAATGCAGGGGTATGGTGCGCTCGCGTATGGCACGATTACAATAGTGATACGATGCGCACACACGCACGGAATGCAGGGGTATGGTGCGTTTCAGACGGTACGTTGCACATGCCGTAGTGAATGCAGGGGAACGGTGCATTTCAGAGGGTACGTTTCACACGCTGATGCCAATGCAGGGGTACGCTGCGTTTCACACGGTAGGTTTCACACGCTTACGTAGGCCACCATTACAATAGTGATACGAGGCGCACACATGGCAGGGATGTAGGGGTACATTTCAAACAAGGTTGTCAATCAAGTTCTTGTCATTGCATACTTACATGAGCAGGCCCTAGGTGTGCCAGGCAGTGATACAGTACAGGGCATCACAAACCATATACTAAGTAAGTGGTATAAGAACCACTTCAGGAATAGTGAATAGGCCTCGGGCCTAGGGAATCGCTGGGGCTACACTACAGAACCAAAGGTTTGGAAGTAGGAGACCGACGGGAGACGCGTGCAGTGTGGGAACATAGACACAAGTTACCATTGACTTACAATGGAGAACGAAGAAGTCACAAAGTTACTGATTAAGGACACTTCCGGGTGGACTACAGTGAAACCCCTTTAAACTAGGACACTTGGATAGTCAATTACCCCGGGAGCACCAGAGTACTCGAGTACCCCACCCAGGGAAGCCGGGTGCATAGGTGTCTTTTCGTGTCGGGTTTCGTCGATGCTTTCAATGGAGACCTGCAAAAGAAGTGCTGCAGGCGGCCAAAGGAAGAGTGTCCGGGTGGATCCAAGGGTGGATCGAGGAGCTGAAGAAGCTGAAAGCAGAGGGGACAGAGGTCTGGGTCAATAGCTAGTGACCAGGAAGGAACCAGGATGGAACCAGGTGATGTTGTGATGCAAACTGGTGAAGAGGTGAAGCTTGTCTCTGCAGCCACGAGGACCAGGAGGTGTCGATGACAACCAAGAGCTGGATTCGAGCTGTCCCACAAGGGATCTAGTTGTCTGCGGTGTCGGTATCCGGATTGGAACCAACAAGCCTTGGCAACCGCAACCCACGCAGGAAGTAAAGATTGGATTCAGGTCAGACCAGCAAGGTCTGAGGGGCTTATCCTTTGCAGGGAAGCTGGAGCAAGCCTGGAGCAACCAGGAAAGCAAGATGATTTCAAATGTTCACCTTCAAGGGGCTCACCAGCCAACAGGCTAGAAACCGGGAAGATACTTTGAGCTGAAATGCAGGAGCAGGCCCCACGCGGCACTCGTGGAGTGTGGAGGGCTGGGCTTTTCTGCAAATGGTGCTCGGGTCTGGGCCTTCTCATACCCTACTGCACAACAGTGAGTTACCTCAGGAGTCGATGCAGTTAGCAATTTGCAGGATGTCCAGGGAGTCTAGTTCCACATCTCTCGTGTCTGCCACGGGTCTCAGCTTTGCTGTGGATGTGGGTCGGAGTCAAAGAAGTCTGGAAGTCCAGTCCTGAGTAGCTGAGTCTTCGGGTTCCGTCTGGAGCATCAACAAAGCAAACTGGCAAGTTACTGATGGTGCCTGTTTGAACAGGGTGGTCACTCCTTGACCACAAGGGAGATGGCTTCAGTCTTCTAGTCGATATAGAACTTCGAAGGTCTAAGAGTTTCATTTCAGAACTTCAGTCCAGGATAATCTAATGTCTCTAGACACAGCTCCTATCTTTATACTAATCTAAGGGGCTGGATTACCTGCTAGGTCCCTCCTATCGGTGGACCCTGAGAAGGGGGTGGTCACACCCCTTCCTCTTTGTCCAGTTTTGCACCAGAGCGGGGCTGGAGTGCCCCAGCAACTGGTTTGAACCGGGCTATGCATGGAGCACCTTGTGTGCCCCAGACAGTGTCTCATTTTGCAGCCCTCCCTGCCCCAATACACTAAAAGCCTGTCTGGGGAGGTGCTAGCACCTTCCAAGGCATGAAACCTATTGTCCAGGCCTCCCCTGCTGGAGTTTCGTCCAGCAGCAGGAGGACAGACTCATGTCTGTTGCAGCAGCATCCATTTTGTGATGTCCAAATGAGGTCGCACACTGCTCGTCCCATCAGCGTGTGACCCCGAAGCATGATGGTCGATGTAGTCGGTATCAGCGGGTGCGCTTCTACCCGAGTGTTGAGTCTTGAGGGTGTTCACTGGTGTGCTTGCCATCCCTGGACACGTGTTTCGCATTCATTAACGCTCATCAGCAGGGATTAGGCGTGTGCACGGGGTTGCTGCGTGGGCTGCCGAAAATATTCATAGGTCCAGATACCTCTTAAGGCGCGCAGGTGCGTTATCTCAAGGTCGTTACCTCCACCGGCTCAAGGGAGCCTGTATAAATAGTATGTCCAAATGAGGTCGCACACTGCTCGTCCCATCAGCGTGTGACCCCGAAGCATGATGGTCGATGTAGTCAGTATCAACGGGTGCGCTTCTACCCGAGTGTTGAGTCTTGAGGGTGTTCAATGGTGTGCTTGCCATCCCTGGACACGTGTTTCGCGTTCATTAACGCTCATCAGCAGGGATTAGGCGTGTGCACGGTGTTGCTGCGTGGGCTGCCGAAAATATTCATAGGTCCAGATACCTCTTAAGGCGCGCAGGTGCGTTATCTCGAGGTCGTCACCTCCACCGGCTCAAGGGAGCCTGTATAAATAGTATGTCCAAATGAGGTCGCACACTGCTCGTCCCATCAGCGTGTGACCCCGAAGCATGATGGTCGATGTAGTCGGTATCAGCGGGTGCGCTTCTACCCGCGTGTTGAGTCTTGAGGGTGTTCACTGGTGTGCTTGCCATTCCTGGACACGTGTTTCGCATTCATTAACGCTCATCAGCAGGGATTAGGCGTGTGCACGGGGTTGCTGCGTGGACTGCCGAAAATATTCATAGGTCCAGATACCTCTTAAGGCGCGCAGGTGCGTTATCTCGAGGTCGTCACCTCCACCGGCTCAAGGGAGCCTGTATAAATTTTATGTCCAAATGAGGTCGCACACTGCTCGTCCCATCAGCGTGTGACCCCGAAGCATGATGGTCGATGTAGTCAGTATCAGCGGGTGCGCTTCTACCCGAGTGTTGAGTCTTGAGGGTGTTCACTGGTGTGCTTGCCATCCCTGGACACGTGGTTCGCGTTCATTAACGCTCATCAGCAGGGATTAGGCGTGTGCACGGGGTTGCTGCGTGGGCTGCCGAAAATATTCATAGGTCCAGATACCTCATAAGGCGCGCAGGTGCGTTATCTCGAGGTCGTCACCTCCACCGGCTCAAAGGAGCCTGTATGAATAGTATGTCCAAATGAGGTCGCACACTGCTCGTCCATCAGCGTGTGACCACGAAGCATGATGGTCGATGTAGTCGGTATCAGCGGGTGCGCTTCTACCCGAGTGTTGAGTCTTGAGGGTGTTCACTGGTGTGCTTGCCATCCCTGGACACGTGTTTCGCGTTCATTAACGCTCATCAGCTGGGATTAGGCGTGTGCACGGGGTTGCTGCGTGGGATGCCGAAAATATTCATAGTTCCAGATACCTCTTAAGGCGCGCAGGTGCGTTATCTCGAGGTCGTCACCTCCACCGGCTCAAGGGAGCCTGTATAAATAGTATGTCCAAATGAGGTCTCACACTGCTCGTCCCATCAGCGTGTGACCCCGAAGCATGATGGTCGATGTAGTCGGTATCAGCGGGTGCAAATTCTACCCGAGTGTTGAGTCTTGAGGGTGTTCACTGGTGTGCTTGCCATCCCTGGACACGTGTTTCGCGTTCATTAACGCTCATCAGCAGGGATTAGGCGTGTGCACGGGGTTGCTGCGTGGGCTGCCGAAAATATTCATAGGTCCAGATACCTCTTAAGGCGCGCAGGTGCGTTATCTCGAGGTCGTCACCTCCACCGGCTCAAGGGAGCCTGTATAAATAGTATGTCCAAATGAGGTCGCACACTGCTCGTCCCATCAGCATGTGACCCTGAAGCATGATGGTCATGTAGTCGGTATCAGCGGGTGCGCATCTACCCGAGTGTTGAGTCTTGAGGGTGTTCACTGGTGTGCTTGCCATCCCTGGACACGTGTTTCGCATTCATTAACGCTCATCAGCAGGGATTAGGCGTGTGCACAGGGTTGCTGCGTGGGCTGCCGAAAATATTCATAGGTCCAGATACCTCTTTAGGCGCGCAGGTGCGTTATCACGAGGTCGTCACCTCCACCGGCTCTAGGGAGCCTGTATAAATAGTATGTCCAAATGTGGTCGCACACTGCTCGTCCCATCAGCGTGTGACCCCGAAGCATGATGGTCTATGTAGTCGGTATCAGCGGGTGCGCTTCTACCCGAGTGTTGAGTCTTGAGGGTATTCACTGGTGTGCTTGCCATCCCTGGACACGTGTTTTGCGTTCATTAACGCTCATCAGCAGGGATTAGGCGTGTGCACGGGGTTACTGCGTGGGCTGCCGAAAATATTCATAGGTCCAGATACCTCTTAAGGCGCGCAGGTACGTTATCGCGAGGTCGTCACCTCCACCGGCTCAAGGGAGCCTGTATAAATAGTATGTCCAAATGAGGTCGCACACTGCTCGTCCCATCAGCGTGTGACCCCGAAGCATGATGGTCGATGTAGTCGGTATCAGCGGGTGCACTTCTACCCGAGTGTTGAGTCTTGAGGGTGTTCACGGGTGTGCTTGCCATCCCTGGACACGTGTTTCATGTTCATTAACGCTCATCAGCAGGGATTATGCGTGTGCACGGGGTTGCTGCGTGGGCTGCCGAAAATATTCATAGGTCCAGATACCTCTTGAGGCGCGCAGGTGCGTTATCTCGAGGTCGTCACCTCCACCGGTTCAAGGGAGCCTGTATAAATAGTATGTCCAAATGAGGTCACACACTGCTCGTCCCATCAGTGTGTGACCCCGAAGCATGATGGTCGATGTAGTCGGTATCAGCGGGTGCGCTTCTATCCGAGTGTTGAGTCTTGAGGGTGTTCACTGGTGTGCTTGCCATCCCTGGACACGTGTTTCGCGATCATTAATGCTCATCAGCAGGGATAAGGCGTGTAGACGGGGTTGCTGCATGGGCTGCCGAAAATATTCATAGGTCCAGATACCTCTTAAGGCGCGCAGGTGCGTTATCTCGAGGTTGTCACCTCCACCGGCTCAAGGGAGCCTGTATAAATAGTATGTCCAAATGAGGTCGCACACTGCTCGTCCCATCAGCGTGTGACCCCCGAAGCATGATGGTCGATGTAGTCGGTATCAGCGGGTCCGCTTCTACCCGAGTGTTGATCCTTGAGGGTGTTCACTGGTGTGCTTGCCATCCCTGGACACGTGTTTCGCGTTCATTAACGCTCATCAGCAGGGATTAGGCATGTGCAGGGGGTTGCTGCGTGGGCTGCCGAAAATATTCATAGGTCCAGATACCTCTTAAGGCGCGCAGGTGCGTTATCTTGAGGTCGTCACCTCCACCGGCTCAAGGGAGCCTGTATAAATAGTATGTGCAAATGAGGTCGCACACTGCTTGTCCCATCAGCTTGTGACCCCGAAGCATGATGGTCGATGTAGTCGGTATCAGCGGGTGCGCTTCTACCCGAGTGTTGAGTCTTGAGGGTGTTCACTGGTGTGCTTGCCATCCCAGGACACGTGTTTCCCGTTCATTAACGCTCATCAGCAGGGATTAGGCGTGTGCACGGGGTTGCTGCGTGGGCTGCCGAAAATATTCATAGGTCCAGATACCTCTTAAGGCGCGCAGGTGCGTTATCTCGAGGTCGTCACTTCCACCGGCTCAAGGGAGCCTGTATAAATAGTATGTCCAAATGAGGTCGCACACTGCTTGTCCCATCAGCGTGTGACCCCGAAGCATGATGGTCGATGTAGTCGGTATCAGCGGGTGCGCTTCTAGTCGAGTGTTGAGTCTTGAGGGTGTTCACTGGTGTGCTTGCCATCACTGGACACGTGTTTCGCGTTCATTAACGCTCATCAGCTGGGATTAGGCGTGTGCACGGGGTTGCTGCGTGGGATGCCGAAAATATTCATAGTTCCAGATACCTCTTAAGGCGCGCAGGTGCGTTATCTCGAGGTCGTCACCTCCACCGGCTCAAGGGAGCCTGTATAAATAGTATGTCCAAATGAGGTCTCACACTGCTCGTCCCATCAGCGTGTGACCCCGAAGCATGATGGTCGATGTAGTCGGTATCAGCGGGTGCAAATTCTACCCGAGTGTTGAGTCTTGAGGGTGTTCACTGGTGTGCTTGCCATCCCTGGACACGTGTTTCGCGTTCATTAACGCTCATCAGCAGGGATTAGGCGTGTGCACGGGGTTGCTGCGTGGGCTGCCGAAAATATTCATAGGTCCAGATACCTCTTAAGGCGCGCAGGTGCGTTATCTCGAGGTCGTCACCTCCACCGGCTCAAGGGAGCCTGTATAAATAGTATGTCCAAATGAGGTCGCACACTGCTCGTCCCATCAGCATGTGACCCCGAAGCATGATGGTCATGTAGTCGGTATCAGCGGGTGCGCATCTACCCGAGTGTTGAGTCTTGAGGGTGTTCACTGGTGTGCTTGCCATCCCTGGACACGTGTTTCGCGTTCATTAACGCTCATCAGCAGGGATTAGGCGTGTGCACAGGGTTGCTGCGTGGGCTGCCGAAAATATTCATAGGTCCAGATACCTCTTTAGGCGCGCAGGTGCGTTATCACGAGGTCGTCACCTCCACCGGCTCTAGGGAGCCTGTATAAATAGTATGTCCAAATGTGGTCGCACACTGCTCGTCCCATCAGCGTGTGACCCCGAAGCATGATGGTCTATGTAGTCGGTATCAGCGGGTGCGCTTCTACCCGAGTGTTGAGTCTTGAGGGTATTCACTGGTGTGCTTGCCATCCCTGGACACGTGTTTTGCGTTCATTAACGCTCATCAGCAGGGATTAGGCGTGTGCACGGGGTTACTGCGTGGGCTGCCGAAAATATTCATAGGTCCAGATACCTCTTAAGGCGCGCAGGTACGTTATCGCGAGGTCGTCACCTCCACCGGCTCAAGGGAGCCTGTATAAATAGTATGTCCAAATGAGGTCGCACACTGCTCGTCCCATCAGCGTGTGACCCTGAAGCATGATGGTCGATGTAGTCGGTATCAGCGGGTGCACTTCTACCCGAGTGTTGAGTCTTGAGGGTGTTCACAGGTGTGCTTGCCATCCCTGGACACGTGTTTCATGTTCATTAACGCTCATCAGCAGGGATTATGCGTGTGCACGGGGTTGCTGCGTGGGCTGCCGAAAATATTCATAGGTCCAGATACCTCTTGAGGCGCGCAGGTGCGTTATCTCGAGGTCGTCACCTCCACCGGTTCAAGGGAGCCTGTATAAATAGTATGTCCAAATGAGGTCACACACTGCTCGTCCCATCAGTGTGTGACCCCGAAGCATGATGGTCGATGTAGTCGGTATCAGCGGGTGCGCTTCTATCCGAGTGTTGAGTCTTGAGGGTGTTCACTGGTGTGCTTGCCATCCCTGGACACGTGTTTCGCGATCATTAACGCTCATCAGCAGGGATAAGGCGTGTGGACGGGGTTGCTGCATGGGCTGCCGAAAATATTCATAGGTCCAGATACCTCTTAAGGCGCGCAGGTGCGTTATCTCGAGGTTGTCACCTCCACCGGCTCAACGGAGCCTGTATAAATAGTATGTCCAAATGAGGTCGCACACTGCTCGTCCCATGAGCGTGTGACCCCGAAGCATGATGGTCGATGTAGTCGGTATCAGCGGGTCCGCTTCTACCCGAGTGTTGATCCTTGAGGGTGTTCACTGGTGTGCTTGCCATCCCTGGACACGTGTTTCGCGTTCATTAACGCTCATCAGCAGGGATTAGGCATGTGCACGGGGTTGCTGCGTGGGCTGCCGAAAATATTCATAGGTCCAGATACCTCTTAAGGCGCGCAGGTGCGTTATCTTGAGGTCGTCACCTCCACCGGCTCAAGGGAGCCTGTATAAATAGTATGTGCAAATGAGGTCGCACACTGCTTGTCCCATCAGCGTGTGACCCCGAAGCATGATGGTCGATGTAGTCGGTATCAGCGGGTGTGCTTCTACCCGAGTGTTGAGTCTTGAGGGTGTTCACTGGTGTGCTTGCCATCCCAGGACACGTGTTTCCCGTTCATTAACGCTCATCAGCAGGGATTAGGCGTGTGCACGGGGTTGCTGCGTGGGCTGCCGAAAATATTCATAGGTCCAGATACCTCTTAAGGCGCGCAGGTGCGTTATCTCGAGGTCGTCACTTCCACCGGCTCAAGGGAGCCTGTATAAATAGTATGTCCAAATGAGGTCGCACACTGCTTGTCCCATCAGCGTGTGACCCCGAAGCATGATGGTCGATGTAGTCGGTATCAGCGGGTGCGCTTCTAGTCGAGTGTTGAGTCTTGAGGGTGTTCACTGGTGTGCTTGCCATCACTGGACACGTGTTTCGCGTTCATTAACGCTCATCAGCAGGGATGGCAGAGGCGCACCCGCTGATGCTTACCCCATGGACCACAATGCTTTGGGGCAACACACTGATAAGACAAGCAGTGTGCGACCAATTGGACTTTCTTTTATATGCAAGCTCCCTTGAGCTGGTGGGGCTGACGAGCCCGGGTTACGCACCTGCGTGCCACGAGTGGTACCGGACATGAGGATATTTTTTGGCAGCCTACGCAGCACCCCTGCATATATGCCTATTCCCTGCAGACGAGAGGTAACAATCTCGAAACACGTGTTCAGGGATGGCCAACGCGACAGTGATTTTTTGCTCAAGACCCTGGCAGAGGCGCACCCGATGATGCTTACTTCATGGACCACAATGCATTGGGGCAACACGCTGATAAGACAAGCAGTGTGCAACCAATTGGACTTTCTTTTATATTCAAGCTCCCTTGAGCTGGTGGGGCTGACGAGCCCGGGGTATGCACCTGCGTGCCACGAGTGGTACCGGACCTGAGGATATTTTTTGGCAGCCTACGCAGCACCCCTACATATTTGCCTATTCCCTGCTGACGAGAGGTAACAATCTCGAAACACGTGTTCAGGGATGGCCAACGCGACAATGATTTTTTGCTTAAGACCCTGGCAGAGGCGCACCCGCTGATGCTTACTTCATGGACCACAATGCTTTGGGGCAACACGCTGATAATACAAGCAGTGTGCTACCAATTGGACTTTCTTTTATATTCAAGCTTCCTTGAGCTGGTGGGGCTGACGAGCCCGGGTTACGCACCTGCGTGCCACGAGTGGTACCGGACCTGAGGATATTTTTTGGCAGCCTACGCAGCACCCCTACATATATGCCTATTCCCTGCTGACGAGAGGTAACAATCTCGAAACACGTGTTCAGGGATGGCCAACGCGACAGTGATTTTTTGCTTAAGACCCTGGCAGAGGCGCACCCGCTGATGCTTACTTCATGGACCACAATGCTTTGGGGCAACACGCTGATAAAACAAGCAGTGTGCTACCAATTGGACTTTCTTTTATATTCAAGCTCCCTTGAGCTGGTGGGGCTGACGAGCCTGGGTTACGCACCTGCATGCCACGAGTGGTACCGGACCTGAGGATATTTTTGGCAGCCTACGCAGCACGCCTACATATATGCCTATTCCCTGCTGACGAGAGGTAACAATCTCGAAACACGTGTTCAGGGATGGCCAACACGACAGTGATTTTTTTCTCAAGACCCTGGCAGAGGCGCACCCGCTGATGCTTACTTCATGGACCACAATGCTTTGGAGCAACACGCTGATAAGACAAGCAGTGTGCGACCAATTGGACTTTCTTTTATATTCAAGCTCCCTTGAGCTGGTAGGGCTGATGAGCCCGGGTTACGCACCTGCGTGCCACGACTGGTAACGGACCTGAGGATATTTTTTGGCAGCCTACGCAGCACCCCTACATATATGCCTATTCCCTGCTGACGAGAGGTAACAATCTCGAAACACGTGTTTAGGGATGGCCAACGCAACAGTGATTTTTTGCTCAAGACCCTGGCAGAGGCGCACCCGCTGATGCTTACTTCATGGACAACAATGCTTTGGGGCAACACGCTGATAAGACAAGCAGTGTGCGACCAATTGGACTTTTTTTAATATTCAAGCTCCCTTGAGCTGGTGGGGCTGACGAGCCCGGGTTACGCACCTGCGTGCCACGAGTGGTACCGGACCTGAGAATATTTTTTGGCAGCCTACACAGCACCCCTACATATATGCCTATTCCCTGCTGATGAGAGGTAACAATCTCGAAACACGTGTTCAGGGATGGCCAACGCAACAGTGATTTTTTGCTCAAGACCCTGGCAGAGGCGCACCCGCTGATGCTTACTTCATGGACCACAATGCTTTGGGGCAACACGCTGATAAGACAAGCAGTGTGTGACCAATTGGTCTTTCTTTTATATTCAAGCTCCCTTGAGCTGGTTGGGCTGACGAGCCGGGTTACGCACCTGCGTGCCACAAGTGGTACCGGACCTGAGGATATTTTTTGGCAGCCTACGCAGCACCCCTACATATATGCCTATTCCCTGCTGACGAGAGGTAACAATCTCGAAACACGTGTTCAGGGATGGCCAACCCGACAGTGATTTTTTGCTCAAGACCCTGGCAGAGGCGCACCCGCTGATGCTTACTTCATGGACCACAATGCTTTTGTGCAACAAACTGATAAGACAAGCAGTGTGCGACCAATTGGACTTTCTTTTATATTCAAGCTCCCTTGAGCTGGTTGGGCTGACGAGCCCGGGGTACGCACCTGCGTGCCACGAGTGGTACCGGACCTGAGGATATTTTTTGGCAGCCTACGCAGCACCCCTACATATATGCCTATTCCCTGCTGACGAGAGGTAACAATCTCGAAACACGTGTTCAGGGATGGCCAACGCGACAATGATTTTTTGCTTAAGACCCTGGCAGAGGCGCACCCGCTGATGCTTACTTCATGGACCACAATGCTTTGGGGCAACACGCTGATAATACAAGCAGTGTGCTACCAATTGGACTTTCTTTTATATTCAAGCTCCCTTGAGCTGGTGGGGCTGACGAGCCCGGGTTACGCACCTGCGTGCCACGAGTGGTACCGGACCTGAGGATATTTTTTGGCAGCCTACGCAGCACCCCTACATATATGCCTATTCCCTGCTGACGAGAGGTAACAATCTCGAAACACGTGTTCAGGGATGGCCAACGCGACATTGATTTTTTGCTTAAGACCCTGGCAGAGGCGCACCCGCTGATGCTTACTTCTTGGACCACAATGCTTTGGGGCAACACGCTGATAAAACAAGCAGTGTGCTACCAATTGGACTTTCTTTTATATTCAAGCTCCCTTGAGCTGGTGGGGCTGACGAGCCCGGGTTACGCACCTGCGTGCCACGAGTGGTACCGGACCTGAGGATATTTTTTGGCAGCCTACGCAGCACGCCTACGTATATGCCTATTCCCTGCTGACGAGAGGTAACAATCTCGAAACACGTGTTCAGGGATGGCCAACGCGACAATGATTTTTTGCTTAAGACCCTGGCAGAGGCGCACCCGCTGATGCTTACTTCATGGACCACAATGCTTTGGGGCAACACGCTGATAATACAAGCAGTGTGCTACCAATTGGACTTTCTTTTATATTCAAGCTCCCTTGAGCTGGTGGGGCTGATGAGCCTGGGTTACGCACCTGCGTGCCACGAGTGGTACCGGACCTGAGGATATTTTTTGGCAGCCTACGCAGCACCCCTACATATATGCCTATTCCCTGCTGACGAGAGGTAACAATCTCGAAACACGTGTTCAGGGATGGCCAACACAACAGTGATTTTTTGCTTAAGACCCTGGCAGAGGCGCACCCGCTGATGCTTACTTCTTGGACCACAATGCTTTGGGGCAACACGCTGATAAAACAAGCAGTGTGCTACCAATTGGACTTTCTTTTATATTCAAGCTCCCTTGAGCTGGTGGGGCTGACGAGCCCGCGTTACGCACCTGCGTGCCACGAGTGGTACCGTACCTGAGGATATTTTTTGGCAGCCTACGCAGCACGCCTACATATATGCCTATTCCCTGCTGACGAGAGGTAACAATCTCGAAACACGTGTTCAGGGATGGCCAACGCGACAGTGATTTTTTTCTCAAGACCCTGGCAGAGGCGCACCCGCTGATGCTTACTTCATGGACCACAATGCTTTGGAGCAACACGCTGATAAGACAAGCAGTGTGCGACCAATTGGACTTTCTTTTATATTCAAGCTCCCTTGAGCTGGTAGGGCTGACGAGCCCGGGTTACGCACCTGCGTGCCACGAGTGATACCGGACCTGAGGATATTTTTTGGCAGCCTACGCAGCACCCCTACATATATGCCTATTCCCTGCTGACGAGAGGTAACAATCTCGAAACACGTGTTCAGGGATGGCCAACGCAACAGTGATTTTTTGCTCAAGACCCTGGCAGAGGCGCACCCGCTGATGCTTACTTCATGGAAATCAATGCTTTGGGGCAACACGCTGATAAGACAAGCAGTGTGCGACCAATTGGACTTTTTTTTATATTCAAGCTCCCTTGAGCTGGTGGGGCTGACGAGCCGGGTTACGCACCTGCGTGCCACAAGTGGTACCGGACCTGAGGATATTTTTTGGCAGCCTACGCAGCACCCCTACATATATGCCTATTCCCTGCTGACGAGAGGTAACAATCTCGAAACACGTGTTCAGGGATGGCCTACCCGACAGTGATTTTTTGATCAAGACGCTGGCAGAGGCGCACCCGCTGATGCTTACTTCATGGACCACAATGCTTTGGGGCAACACGCTGATAAGACAAGCAGTGTGTGACCAATTGATCTTTCTTTTATATTCAAGCTCCCTTGAGCTGGTGGGGCTGACAAGCCCGGGTTACGCACCTGTGTGCCACGAGTGGTACCGGACCTGAGCATATTTTTGGCAGCCTACGCAGCACCCGTACATATATGCCTATTCCCTGCTGACGAGAGGTAACAATCTCGAAACACGTGCTCAGGGATGGCCAACGCGACAGTGATTTTTTGCTCAAGACCCTGGCAGAGGCGCACCCGCTGATGCTTACTTCATGGACAGCAATGCCTTGGGGCAACACGCTGATAAGACAAGCAGTGTGCGACAAATTGGACTTTCTTTTATATTCAAGCTCCCTTGAGCTGGTGGGGCTGACGAGCCCGGGTTATGCACCTGCGTGCCACGAGTGGTACCGGACCTGAGGATATTTTTTGGCAGCCTACGCAGCACCCCTACATATATGCCTATTCCCTGCTGACGAGAGGTAACAATCTCGAAACACGTGCTCAGGGATGGCCAACGCGACAGTGATTTTTTGCTCAAGACCCTGGCAGAGTCGCACCCGCTGATGCTTACTTCATGGACCGCAATGCTTTGGGGCAACACGCTGATAAGACAAGCAGTGTGCGACCAATTGGACTTTCTTTTATATTCAAGCTCCCTTGAGCTGGTGGGGCTGACGAGCCCGGGTTACGCACCTGCGTGCCACAAGTGGTACCGGACGTGAGGATATTTTTTGGCAGCCTACGCTGCACCCCTACATATATGCCTATTCCCTGCTGACGGGAGGTAACAATCTCGAAACACGTGTTCAGGGATGGCCAACCCGACAGTGATTTTTTGCTCAAGACCCTGGCAGAGGCGCACCCGCTGATGCTTACTTCATGGACCACAATGCTTTGGGGCAACAAACTGATAAGACAAGCAGTGTGCGACCAATTGGACTTTCTTTTATATTCAAGCTCCCTTGAGCTGATGGGGCTGACGAGCCCGGGTTACGCACCTGCGTGCCACGAGTGGTACCGGACCTGAGGATATTTTTTGGCAGCCTACGCAGCACCCCTACATATATGCCTATTCCCTGCTGACGAGAGGTAACAATCTCGAAACACGTGTTCAGGGATGGCCAACGCGACAGTGATTTTTTGCTCAAGACCCTGGCAGAGGCGCACCCGCTGATGCTTACTTCATGGACAACAAAGCTTTGGGGCAACACGCTGATAAGACAAGCAGTGTGCGACCAATTGGTCTTTCTTTTATATTCAAGCTCCCTTGAGCTGGTGGGGCTGACGAGCCCGGGTTACGCACCTGCGTGCCACGAGTGGTACTGGACCTGAGGATATTTTTTGGCAGCCTACGCAGCACCCCTACATAGATGCATATTCCCTGCTGACGAGAGGTAACAATCTCGAAACACGTGCTCAGGGATGGCCAACGCGACAGTGATTTTTTGCTCAAAACCCTGGCAGAGGCACACCCGCTGATGCTTACTTCATGGACCACAATGCTTTGGGGCAACACGCTGATAAGACAAGCAGTGTGCGACCAATTGGACTTTCTTTTACATTCAAGCTCCCTTGAGCTGGTGGGGCTGACGAGCCCGGGTTACGCACCTGCGTGCCACGAGTGGTACCGGACCTGAGGATATTTTTTGGCAGCCTACGCAGCACCCCTACATATATGCCTATTCCCTGCTGACGAGAGGTAACAATCTCGAAACACGTGTTCAGGGATGGCCAACGCGACAGTGATTTTTTGCTCAAGACCCTGGCAGAGGCGCACCCGCTGATGCTTACTTCATGGACCACAATGCTTTGGGTCAACACGCTGATAAGACAAGCAGTGTGCGACCAATTGGACTTTCTTTTATATTCAAGCTCCCTTGAGCTGGTGGGGCTGACGAGCCCGGGTTACGCACCTGCGTGCCACGAGTGGTACCGGACCTAAGGATATTTTTTGGCAGCCTACGCAGCACCCCTACATATATGCCTATTCCCTGCTGACGAGAGGTAACAATCTCGAAACACGTGTTCAGGGATGGCCAACGCGACCGTGATTTTTTGCTCAAGACCCTGGCAGAGGCGCACCCGCTGATGCTTACTTCATGGACCACAATGCTTTGGGGCAACACGCTGATAAGACAAGCAGTGTGCGACCAATTGGACTTTCTTTTATATTCAAGCTCCCTTGAGCTGGTGGGGCTGACGAGCCCGGGTTACGCACCTGCGTGCCACGAGTGGTACCGGACCTGAGGATATTTTTTGGCAGCCTACGCAGCACCCCTACATATATGCCTATTCCCTGCTGACAAGAGGTAACAATCTCGAAACACGTGTTCAGGGATGGCCAACGCGACAGTGATTTTTTGCTCAAGACGCTGGCAGAGGCGCACCCGCTGATGCTTACTTCATGGACCACAATGCTTTGGGGCAACACGCTGATAAGACAAGCAGTGTGCGACCAATTGGACTTTCTTTTATATTCAAGCTCCCTTGAGCTGGTGGGGCTGACGAGCCTGGGTTACGCACCTGCGTGCCACGAGTGGTACCGGACCTGAGGATATTTTTTGCCAGCCTACGCAGCACCCCTACATATATGCCTATTCCCTGCTGACGAGAGGTAACAATCTCGAAACACGTGTTCAGGGATGGCCAACGCGACATTGATTTTTTGCTCAAGACCCTGGCAGAGGCACACCCGCTGATGCTTACTTCATGGACCACAATGCTTTGGGTCAACACGCTGATAAGACAAGCAGTGTGCGACCAATTGGACTTTCTTTTATATTCAAGCTCCCTTGAGCTGGTGGGGCTGACGAGCCCGGGTTACGCACCTGCGTGCCACGAGTGGTACCGGACCTGAGGATATTTTTTGGCAGCCTACGCAGCACCCCTACATATATGCCTATTTCCTGCTGACGAGAGGTAACAATCTCGAAACACGTGTTCAGGGATTGCCAACGCGACAGTGATTTTTTGCTCAAGACCCTGGCAGAGGCTCTCCCGCTGATGCTTACTTCATGGACCACAATGCTTTGGGGCAACACGCTGATAAGACAAGCAGTGTGCGACCAATTGGACTTTCTTTTATATTCAACTCCCTTGAGCTGGTGGGGCTGACGAGCCCGGGTTACGCACCTGCGTGCCACGAGTGGTACCGGACCTGAGGATATTTTTTGGCAGCCTACGCAGCACCCCTACATATATACCTATTCCCTGCTGACGAGAGGTAACAATATCGAAACACGTGTTCAGGGATGGCCAACGCAACAGTGATTTTTTGCTCAAGACGCTGGCAGAGGCGCACCCGCTGATGCTTACTTCATGGACCACAATGCTTTGGGGCAACACGCTGATAAGACAAGCACTGTGCGACCAATTGGACTTTCTTTTATATTCAAGCTCCCTTGAGCTGGTGGGGCTGACGAGCCTGGGTTACGCACCTGCGTGCCACGAGTGGTACCGGACCTGAGGATTTTTTTTGGCAGCCTACGCAGCACCCCTACATATATGCCTATTCCCTGCTGACGAGAGGTAACAATCTCGAAACACGTGTTCAGGGATGGCCAACGCGACAGTGATTTTTTTTCTCAAGACGCTGGCAGAGGCGCACCCGCTGATACTTACTTCATGGACCACAATGCTTTGGGGCAACACGCTGATAAGACAAGCAGTGTGCAACCAATTGGACTTTCTTTTATATTCAAGCTCCCTTGAGCTGGTGGGGCTGACGAGCCCGGGTTACGCACCTGGGTGCCACGAGTGGTACCGGACCTGAGGATATTTTTTGGCAGCCTACGCAGCACCCCTACATATATACCTATTCCCTGCTGACGAGAGGTAACAATATCGAAACACGTGTTCAGGGATGGCCAACGCAACAGTGATTTTTTGCTCAAGACGCTGGCAGAGGCGCACCCGCTGATGCTTACTTCATGGACCACAATGCTTTGGGGCAACACGCTGATAAGACAAGCAGTGTGCGACCAATTGGACTTTCTTTTATATTCAAGCTCCCTTGAGCTGGTGGGGCTGACGAGCCTGGGTTACGCACCTGCGTGCCACGAGTGGTACCGGACCTGAGGATATTTTTTGGCAGCCTACGCAGCACCCCTACATATATGCCTATTCCCTGCTGACGAGAGGTAACAATCTCGAAACACGTGTTCAGGGATGGCCAACGCGACAGTGATTTTTTGCTCAAGACCCTGGCAGAGGCGCACCCGCTGATGCTTACTTCATGGACCACAATGCTTTGGGTCAACACGCTGATAAGACAAGCAGTGTGCGACCAATTGGACTTTCTTTTATATTCAAGCTCCCTTGAGCTGGTGGGGCTGACGAGCCCGGGTTACGCACCTGCGTGCCACGAGTGGTACCGGACCTGAGGATATTTTTTGGCAGCCTACGCAGCACCCCTACATATATGCCTATTCCCTGCTGACGAGAGGTAACAATCTCGAAACACGTGTTCAGGGATGGCCAACGCGACAGTGATTTTTTGCTCAAGACCCTGTCAGAGGCGCACCCGCTGATGCTTACTTCATGGACCACAATGCTTTGGGGCAACATGCTGATAAGACAAGCAGTGTGTGACCAATTGGACATCCATTTTGTCATGCTGAGGCTCTGTTGAACTTGAACTGGGTAAAGCAGTAACCAACATGTCGTCCCCCTCTAGAAGGGTGGCATGCTACCCCCGCCACCAGAATTTGCGGGGGGTAGTATTCCAAAGTGTTTGACACCTTACACAACATGTTTTGATAAAGCCAAACCAAAGTTAGCATTAACCGCGAGGATTATAATGTACTTAAGAGTATATGGTATGAGTATATCATAGAACAGTGATAAGAACATGGTTCCGAAAGCTGCAGAGGGGCTGAGCTCATGCTAGGGCACCCTCTTTCATAAAAACCAAGCACTCTGCTTCCAGGATTGTTAAAGCCTGCCATAGGAGTGACTTATAGGTTACTATGTGTCATAAGGTAGATATAGATATACTATATCTAACTAAGGGGT
Organism: Lissotriton helveticus; assembly: GCF_964261635.1. Lineage (NCBI taxonomy): Eukaryota > Metazoa > Chordata > Amphibia > Caudata > Salamandridae > Lissotriton > Lissotriton helveticus. Next base: position 534,107,297 of record NC_136067.1, read on the forward strand.
GATTACACCACCTTACCCAAGCTGAGGGATCAGCCTGTGGTGTCAGTTTAGATGGCCAGCCAGGGGTGGCATAATACATGCTGCAGCCCCTTGTAGGCCTTGGATGCGCCTATGCCCTGGGTACCTATGGTACACTATGCAGGGGCTCACAAAGGTGACCTAATACCCAACAAAGTATGTACCTAAAGTACATGGTATCAATTTAGAGAGAGAACAGCTGGGCGGTGGGTCTGATTAGCAGGCCCACAGCAGACCCTACTCTCCTACACAACCCCCCCCCCCCAATTGCAGGGACATTAAACTAACCTTGACCAGTTGAGTCTTCATGTTCTAAGTGGAAATATCTGGAGAGTCCATCTGCATTGGCATGGTCAGTCCCAGGTCTATGTTCCACTGTAAAGTCCTTCCCCTGTAGGGAAATGGACCACCTAAGCAGTTTGGGATTTTCCCCCTTCATCTGATTTAGCCACTAGAGGGGCTTATGATCTGTCTGAATCTTGAAGTGAGTACCAAACAAGTATGGCCTCATCTTCTTCAGGGCCCAAACCACAGCAAAGGCCTCCCTCTCAATAGCTGACCAGTGTTTCTCTCTAGGGGTCAGCCTTCTGCTAATAAAAGTTATTGGCTGGTCTTGACGATCTTTATTCAATTGTGAAAGAACAGCTCCCACACCCAACTCAGAAGCATCTCTTTGGACAAATAATTCTTTGGAGTAATCTGGACTTTGCAGAATAGGTGCAGTGCACATGGCCTGCTTCAGGTCATCAAATGCCTTTTGACAGCTTACTGTCCACTGAACTTTCTTTGCCATTTTCTTTGAGGTGAGGTCATTAAGAGGAGTCATAATGGACCCATAGTTATTAACAAACTTCCTGTATTAACCAGACAGGCCCAAGAAAGCTCTGACCTGTGTCTGGGTGGTTGGAGGAGTCCAGTCTTTTATGGTCTGGATCTTGCTCTCCAGTGGTTGAACCTTGCCCCCACCTACAAGGTGGCCCAGGTACACAACCTTACCCTGCCCTATCTGGCACTTAGTAGCCTTGATAGTTAGGCCTGCCTTCTGCAGGGCCTCCAAAACATTTGTCAGGTAGGTGATCTTCCCAAGTGGAGCTAAAGACAGCAATAACACCAAGATAAGCTGCACAGTAGTCATCCAGACCTGAGAGAACTTGGTTCACCAACCTTTGGAAAGTGGCAGGTGCATTCTTCAGACTAAAGGGCATTACCACAAATTGATAATGTCCTCCTAGGGTTAAAATGTTGTTTTGGCTTTTGCATCCTCAGCTAGTCTGATTTGCCAGTAGCCAGCTGTCAAGTCAAATGTGCTCAAAAACGTGGCAGAAGCCAATCTGTCAATGAGCTCATCTGCCCTTGGTATTGGGTGGGCATCTGTCCTAGTGACAGCATTGAGACCTCTGTAGTCCATACAAAACCTCATCTCTCTCTTACCATCTTGGGTGTGAGGTGTAGGCACTAGGACCACAGGACTGGCCCAAGGGCTCTCTGAGGGCTCAATAACTCCCAACTTCAAAATCTTTTGGAACTCTGTCCTGATACAGTCCTTGACATGGTCAGGTTGGCTGTAGATTTTACTCTTCACAGGCAGACTGTCGCCAGTGTCCACCTCATGGGTGCACCAGCTTGTCTGACTTGGAGTCAGTGAAAACATATGTTGGTAGGACTGTAGAACTTGTCTGCAGTCCTGCTGCTGTTGGTCAGTGAGGCTGCCTGCCAAGGCCACTCCATCAACTGAACCATCATCAGGGTTCTGAGAAAGCAGGTCTGGGAGAGGGTCACTCTCATCCTCCTGTCCCTCATCTGTAGCCATGAGCAAGACCATGTCTGCCCGTCAACATATGCATTTAATCTGTTGACATGAAGCACCCTGTGGGGGCTCCTGGGAGTTCCAAGGTCAACCAAGTAGGTTACCTCTCCCTTTTGCTCGACAATAGTGTGGGGTCCAGACCATTTATCTTGGAATGCTGCCGGGCCACTGGCTCCAATACCCACACTTTCTGCCCTGGCTTGTAAACAGTCAGCACAGTCTTTTGGTCATGCCAGGCTTTTTGAAGTTCCTGGCTTCCTGGCTTCCCAGCTACCCTGAGGGAATGTGCCTGCATCTTACGTTACAGATTCACTCGACAGTTGATTCAGGACTTGACGAACAGGCTGGAACCACATCTCCAACCGCGACACAGGTATCCTACTGCGCTGAGCCCCAAGCTAAAGGTGATGGCAGCCCTCCATTGTTTTGCAACAGGTACGTTTCAATTAACCATAGGGGATGTCGGGGGAATGTCCCAAACAATGTTCAGCCGTGTCCTGCGTGATGTTTTAGCAGCCATGTTGGAGCACATTGATGAATTCATCAGATTTCCAACTACGGAAGACTGGACAGATGTCAAGGGTGAATTCTATGCCCTGGGAAGGATGCCACATAATATTGGGTCCATTGATGGGACACATGTGGCTTTGGTGCCACCACAGGCTCAGGAGCAGGCTTACCACAACAGGAAACATTACCATTCAATAAATGCCTTGATGGTGTGTCTTGCTAACATGCTGATTTCCCATGTTTGTGCATGTTTTCCAGGATCGTGCCATGATGCATTTCACATGAGGCATAGCAGGGTGCCACGAATAATGCTGCAGCTGTGCAACGATCGGGCATGTGTTGTTGGTGGGTAAACTCTGTTTGTCCTCTGTGTCTCAGTATCTTTTGCTCTGAAGGCATCTCCTGAACCACTTATTTATATGATGTATATTTGTAGGTGACTCAGGATATCCCAACATGCCATGGCTAATGACACCTCTCCGCAACCCAAGAACAGCTGCAGATGAGCGGTACAATAATGCACACGGGCAGACCAGGCGAGTGATTGAGCGGACGTTTGGCCTCCTGAAGAGCCGATTCCAGTGCCTCGATAAGACTGGCGGATACCTCCCATATGCCCCAGCCAAGGTCTGTAATATCTTCATCGTGTGCTGCATGCTGCACAACATGGCAGTTGAGAAGGCAGTGCCACTCATCCTGGATCCTGAGGAGCAGGAACATACACCCGTTGAGGATGAAGGCCTTGGCCATGATGCAAGTGATGAGGAGGAGGAGGATGATATCCGGAGTCAGCTCACACGCAACTTCTTCTCATAATGGTGAGTCACTGGGAATGAGTGTGCAAGCTTGTAGTATTGAGTGGCATGTGTTGCAATGTGTGTGTCCAGCTGACTGTATGCAATGTAACTTTGATGTGTGTGTTCTGATGTGTCACGCAAGTGGTGTTGTCATGCCACACTGAAATGCGCAATGAATGAGCTAGAATTTTACATGTATACTACATTGTTCCAGTTTTTTACATGCCCATGTCTTTGGCAAATAATTTTAACGGTGAGCCCTTGTGTGTCTGTCCCAGGTTGCTGTGCCTGTTGTCTGTTTGTGTCATCTCCATCCTCCCGCTATTCCTCATGATGATTGCAACGTGGTCCGAATCAGCGTTCCATGCACGGACATGTGTAAATGTCAGTTCGGGTGAGAGATCCAAGCAGGCTGTTTGGGGTTGGTATGGTTTGAGAATGTGTGGGAACTGTTTCTGTGCATGTTGTACAACCATCCATACATCTCTCATCACCATGGATAAAATTTCATGTTGCACCACTCCCATGACAGGACAGTCACCCTTCTTGACAGTCATCTGTTGTGGAGGTTTTTACTCTGGTGAATGCATCAATGTGTGTAAACCTTGACACTGACACATTGCGGATACCACCGGTTGACATTGTGTGGGACATCACAAACATAGGCTCTATGGGGAATTGCAGCATCACTGTGTGCTGCAGGATGTGTTTGGCTCATCCACTTAATCTTTTGTGTCAGTACAGTTTGATTTCCAATCAACCATGTTGTGAAGGTGTGGGCCAGCGTATGTCCCACATGTTCTGTCAAATGTCTGGTGAGTTTGTTTGTATGGATGCATTGCCCCTTGTGCCAGTATGCCATGTCACTGTCAAGTTGCTTCCTCAGGGTCGGTGGAGAACACTGCTTTGCAAACCTTCTCGGTAAGTTGATGTTAACTTTCTATTCCCATGATGCCAGGAATGTTGCGCTCATGAGATCACAACATTGTGCTGGAGCAAATGTAAATGCTTCCGTGGCACCAGTCGGGTGCCCTGAATTCCAGAATTCTCATATGGCATGCTGCATATCCTGGTCACGGTAGGGGTGGTTTTGTGCCATTGTTCCTCATTACTCTCTGTTGAGTTCTGGACAAGCAGCTTCTTATGTTAGGCATTTCAAAGCCCAGTTGGACGAGCCAATGATTGGCTCTTGCTGGGCTTCATTGTGTTTACCTAATTCCCTCCCTCGTTGGATGAGGTTCTTAAGGCTCATGCAGGTGATGTGTAATTTCCCTTCTTGACCCACACTGATTCCCAGGGGTAACTACGGATTGTTGTCTTTCTGTGAGTAGCACTGCAGTGCATTAGAATTTCTGTTTATTGGAGCCGTATTCATACACTGTGATTCCTTGATATCCACATGGCACTAATTGCATTGAAGCAGCCTGCTAAGCATTATCCCCCCTTCATTTAGCTGCCAAACTCTGCTACCGTTTATGTGTCCGTATTCCATCCTCAGAACTACTATCATTATTATTACTGTGATCCCAACTAGGATACAGTGGCTGTTATTTTCCTTTACAGGTGTAACTGTTACAGTATAGGTCCCGAGGTATTCTGTGATTCAGTGACAAGAAGTGTTGAATCCTTATGCTTGTTTACCTTTGTTTCAGAACTCCCTCCATGCTGTTCCCTTCCTTTCCTTCCCTCGCCTGATCACACTTTTGAGTCAGTCATTTATACTCAGACCCAGGGGCTGTCGGGACATGGACCAATTTGCGCAGCACACGTTTCTGAGGATTCAAGGATCCGACAGTCCCAGGCAGTCGTGTGCAGATTGTTTCACCAGCATTACAGGTAACCTCATTGCATGACTGTTATTTTCTTCAGAGCAATGCCACTGGCCATGGACATTGGCTATAGCAGCATGGCCACAACACAAACTTGATCCATTTGTGTGGTAAATGTGTTCCCCACAGTACAATGTGCCTCATTACTGTCACCGTAGATCTCTTGCCAGTTTGCGTGCGTCATCTATGGCATACTTTACGATGATTGTACATATAGGAGTATGTGTATTGTGGCAACATGCATGCAGTTTATCATGGCTAATGATCCATAATGTGCATGAGGTACATGTTTGTGTATGTATTTGTGCAGCTTGCAACTACAACAGGCAGGCAGCACCTGCTGACGCAGTGAATCCTGGGCGCTGCTTGGCCTTTTGGTGCCTGATCTTGTGACCATCATATTTATTGATTGATCATCCATTTTCTTTCAGTCACCCATGAGTAACCAGACACTCCTTCTTTTCCATACACCTGTTACATTGTGCCTTTCAAACCTCCTTGTCTTTGTGTGCTACTTTCTGCATGGTGTCTCAGCCCTCCCGCCGTCATGTGTTCACTCATTCCTGCTGCTGCCTCCACTGCGGCACCGCACCACCGAGTGCCCTGATTCTGCAACACACACGCATCCCAGATGCTCCTGCCTCCCTCCACCCATTCTTAATGCAGGCAGCAGAATATTGTTAGTGCCACTGTTGCGCCACCTCTGTGCCAAAGGCAGGACCGTCAACGCCTCCAACGTGCACAGTGCAAGACACTCTGGTCCTTCCATGACGCAGGTAACACAAGAGACTTATGCTCCAGCCACCCTCCAAACAGTGAACATCAGACAATCATCCACCTGCTGTCAGGCAACTCCTAAGCCCACTCATGACAGCTTCGCAGGCTGTGTCTGCAACTCCTAATGCCAACACCGCGCTGCCACGCATGTCAGACCATGTTCGTACAACCAGGTCATTTGCCTACTACTGCACACCCGCTATATCCACCACTACGCCATTGGACTCGGTTACCTCCTCAACACAACAACTCCACACAACACCTTCCTCACAGTAACCTGGTCGCAGGCATCCTCTGCACACTACTTCAACATTGCCATCACAGACGGATACTAGATCACCCGCAGGGACCGCAACAACAATCTAGGAGGATGATTTGCAATTCTTTCTTAAGTATACCCTCAGAGTGACACACAACACCAAGGACACACTCAGCATTGTCAGACATCCGCACTTCAGGTTTCACACCAACCCCTTGACCACCCTTCGTCTTACTATCATCTACACATCTCCAGGCCTACACCCACAATTTTGCTAAGCCATCTACAATTATATTAATAGTCATTTATTGAGCACACATCTAACCCAACGGGGTGTACCAGCATTGTAGTGTGCAGAAAATTATGCAACATGCGGAGGAGCAACTAATGAAGCAGGCTAAATAGCCAGGTTTCCAGGGCTTAGCGAGACTCACATTCAGACAGAATCATACGCAGCGGAAGAGGTGGCTTAGTCCAACATTAGGTGGTTCCTACCTGAAAGGTTTGACCTCCTGATCTAGGTTTTGCTAACCAAGGACCAATGAGCAGGTGGTTGTCATTGGAACATAGGGATCGTGTTTGACAATAGGGACGGAGGCTCCTCCTAAGGTAGCCTGGACCACGGCCTTGTCCTGCCCTGAAGGCGAGTGTCAGCACATTTAAATCTATTCGTGTAGACATGGGCAGACAATGTAGTAGTATAAGATAAGGGGAGATATGTTCTCGATGTGAGACTCCACATACCAGGCAGGTAGCAGCGTTTTGGACCGTCTGCAATATACGGAGCAAGCCTATTGTGAGACCCACGTATGAGACTTTTGTGTAGTCTGAATGGGAGGTGATCAGTGCGTGAACCACCGTTTTCCGGGTTACATTGTGCAGATAGTTAATAAATGTCTTGATTATTTTCATCATCATTGATAACTTTATTTCGACCACTGCAGGCCATAAAAGTACATATTGAAACAAACATCAAAGCATAAAAATCCATTTTCAAATGGTACATAAAATTGAATAAAAAATACATTTCATATATATATACACCTATTTACAGCCAAGTCTATCATTGTTAAAAATAGAATTAAACCATCTAATATGTTATCAATGCGATACAGAACATTCAGTACAAACCATTAATCTATTTCAAATCATTATGTGGGTTCTGCGTTTAATCCACATGCAATGTAAGAAACGGGAGACAGCGAAAACAACAGGGGGATGTGTGTCGTATTTTAGGACTCTAAGCGCATGATCACACTTACGGAAACCCAAGTTCTTACAAATAGGTTTTAACCAGCGACTGCGTGCCAGCCCATATGCCGGACAGACAAAGAACACATGGCTTTCATTTTCCAGGGAGTGTTCGCACGCCGGGCACACAGAACATTTATCGGCGTCCCAATGGCTGGTTAGTGACCTTAGTGGTAGTGTACCCAATCTGAACTGTAAGTACAGCTTTCTTGCTTGGGGGGAATGTATCATATCAAGGAATTCCTCTTTCTTGTATTCTGCTTTAATATCGAGGATTTGGGTTGTTAATCTACCAACTGAGCTACTGGTTTGTAGAATCATCAGGTTAAGTGACCTGTACCTTTTTATCAGATCCACCCTGGCATTCACAGGGCAGGCTGATTCCGGGGATTCACATAGCTCCGGGAGACCCAACTCAACACACAGATCCTTGATGTGGGATAACCATGGTATTTTCTTGGATTTAAGAGAGACCCAAACATCCTGGAACTCTGTACGATAAGAAACTAGCATTGGGACAGACCAGAGTCTTCTCCAGTAGGTGAGTGGCCTCAGGGCCACCTCTTCTTCGACAGGAAGTAGCCCCAGATCTAGTCTTAGTGGGACCAGGGGGGTACTGACTGGCAGGGCAAACAGGTTTCTCATAAAAGTATGCTCTACCCTTGCCAGGCTTTTGGGCCGATAGTGTCCCCATAATTCTGCCTCATATATAGCGGCTGTTCTGGCTTGAACCTTGTAACCCCCTCAACAGGGGCAGCCGGTTTCCAGGCTAGTGTTCTATGCATTTTAGAAATCCCTCCCACGGTCTGGGTCAGTTTCAGGGTCGACTTAGCTATCTGTGCATTCCATCCCAGATGTTCCTCGAGAGTAATGCCAAAATATTCAAAGATTTTTACTCTCTCGAGGGGTATACCCTTCAGAGCCGGATTTGGCCGCGTCTGCCTCGGAGGATTAAAAATCATAAACTTGGTTTTAGCCAAGTTAATCTCTAGACCGCTTAGTTCACAGAAATCCGCGAAACCATCAAGGATACGTTGTATACCGGTGACTGTTCGAGACAACAGTAGAGTGGCGTCCACAAACATTAATGCGGGCACTCTTCTAGTAGCCAACCTCGGGGCATCCGTATCCTTTGTGTTTAGGAGATTTTTAATAAGCCCGTTGATGTAAAGGCAGAAGAGAGTGGGAGCCATCACACATCCCTGGTGCACCCCCTCTGCACCCCAAATCTCGCGGACAATTCTCCCACTTTTCCGCATCTAACCTGAGCAAAGTTGCCTAGGTGAAGTCTCCTCAATACTTCCAACAGATATAGTGGAAGGCCCAGGTCATGGAGGACTCTCCACAATTTGTCCCTAGGGACCAGATCGAACGCGGCCCGCAGGTCCACAAAAATGAGGTAGAGGCTGCCACCCTCTACACTCACTATTTTCCAGTATAGGACCTGGAGTCGGAAGATCTGGTCAATTGTGGATGTGCCGGTTCAAAAACCTGCTTGGAGGGAACTCAAGATGCTATTGTCCTCTTCCCATATCTGGATTCTTTCCAGAAGTACCCGCCCAAATACTTTCAGTGGGATGTCTATCAAGCTAATTGGCCTGTAGTTTGAGGGTTGCAGAGGGCAGCCTTTTTTGAAAATTGAGACAATCTCCGCCCCCCGCCACGTCTCTGGCGGGTCTGCCCCCATCAAGATTGAATTATAGAGGACGCAGAGATATGGGGCCCATATTTTCGGTTCTGACCGAAACAAGTCCCCAGGGATTTTATCAAGCCCTGGGGCTTTGTTGGGCAACAGCTTCATAATGGCAGATTCCACTTCGAGTGTTGATATCTCCTGGGCCCCTCCAGTCCATACTTGTGGGGGGGACTCAGGGAGACCTGTACACTCGACCAATAAGCAGTCGAGTGTACAGGCTACCAAAATGTTCCTCCCACACAGCTGAGGCTATGTTGGGGCCAACTGCGTTCTTCCCAGCCCCACCATCATTAGTAACAATTGCCCAGAATGTTTTGAGATCTCTACACTGTAGTGCCATCTTTAGCTCATCCCACTTTTCTGCTTCCCAGGACTTTTTTTTGCTCTCTATAGCATGCTTGTACTGTACCCTTAATAGCCTAATTCGGGGTCTATTATTGGCCTTGATTGCTTTAATCAATTCCCCTTTCAGTTTACGGCAATCAGCAGTGTACCATGTGTGGGTTTTCGCCTGTGTATCCCTATGCATCTGGAGTGGAAAAAAGACCTCTAACATTTTTTGAGATAGCTGGTTATGAATTTTGACTGGCCTGTTATTCCTCCCCTCTACAAGGCCCAATTGTTCAACCTCTGCCATGTCTATGAGATGAGGAAGAACCTGGAGATATATTTGCGAATGTTTATTTGGGTAACTCCTTATATGAGGCTGTTTTATTCTTCGCCTGTTATTATAAAGGAGGAGAGGCTGTTGAAAACAGTTCTGCTCAATCAGGGGGTTGGTCAATCCCCAACTCCCTGGCTTTAAAGACAAGACCAGGGCGTTGTGGTCACTGTCCGTCCGTTCATAGATCTTAAAATCCTGGATCTTATCCCATGACCTTAATTCAATCAAGATGTAATCGATGATTGATGATTGACCTGCTCTATTAAAAGTCGCATTTCCCGGACTGTCAGATTTTAACCGCCCATTACATGGCCTTACAGACAAAGACAAAGTGAGGGAAGTTATTTGCAGAACCAATGGGGTCCAAGCTTTCACTGAAGGGATAGTAGATTCGGGAATATTCCAATACAGATTCTCCTCATCAGTATCCTCCGAACCTGGTTTCATAAAGGGGTCAAACTGACAATTAAAATCTCCCCCCGATGATTAAACCAGTCCCAGGGTCAAGAGTCTGTGCAAATTCCATCAGTTGGTTAAAGACTGCTGACTCTTGTTCACTCTTGGTAGGTCTAGAGTATATGTTAATAATAGCTAAAGACTTATTTCCTGGGAGGGATAGCATCACACATAGGATATCCGGGGAATCAACTGTTACCTCCTTAGCTCTGACACCCAAGTGGGTAGCTACCCAGGTGCTTAGCCCTCCTGATGGTCTTCCTCTATCACCTTTCATAGCGGGGATATTAAAAGTAGCAAAGCCACTTCGCTGAGACTTGTCCAAGGCCCACGTCTCTTGCAGAAGGCAGATGTCGTGTTTATCCATGAACGAACCCCAGTCCTCCGATGTTAACATATTTTTCAGGCCCGCCACATTCCAGGAAAGTATATTAATATTCCCGTTATCTACGCTATGTGTGGGACTAGGATTTAGATCAAAGTTTGTTAATGTGGACTCACCTGAGTAGTACCCTCAATAGCACTACACTCCCCTCCCCCTCCAGACACTCCTACCCTGGCACCTCCATTAAATGAGCTACCTCCTATCCCAGCCGTCGGTTCCTTCTTCTTTTGGTCTATTTTAACCCTGTGAATGCCTGCATTTGGCATAGTTCCGGCTAAAAGGATAAGGCGCTTCAGCTCTCTAAAGTTGACTTTTGCTTCCATCAAATCCTTAGTTTCTATTCAAACAGGTAGGGGATTCCTTCCTTCTGACAGTCAATCAACCGATTCCAGGTTGCTAAAACTGTTGGGATGGTAGAACATGTCGAACGACATGGGACTGTTCAAAGGTCCAAACCGGGCGACATTCCCATGTGTGTGGTAAGCTCCCTGGGTTTCCTCTCCCGCCCAGTTTGTCCCCTCCCATTTTTGTGCAAAACAGATTTTGCTCTGGGTTCCTGGGTAAAAATATGTTAGTGGCAGAGGTTTTATTAATGTATCTGTACTGCCTAACTCGTAGTTACAAATGTGCTTAACTGTCCACCTATTCCGAAAATTAATCACAATACAATCCCCCTCTATGCTTTTCCCTCTAGGCCCCACCCAGTCGACTCGTCTAAAATTTCACTGGTTCCCCCATTTGGAAGGGGTCTATTATGGTTCAACCAGTGAATGCACTTATTTTTAAGATCTCTATAGCCCTCAACCTTATCTGGACTTAGAGTAGGGACCCCCGCAAGAATGACTACGAAGGGAACTGATTCTGGGGGCAGAGCTAAGCAAGGGAGCACAGTCCTGTTAGGGGCCACTAATCTCGGCCTTTGTTCCTTGTTTATTGCCTGAGTCTGGCCTTTGTTGGAAGAGGCTACCCCCCTGCTCCCCCTTCCCCCCCCCCATTCCCTGGGTTGGCCGAACCACTAAGTGCGGCCAACCCTGGCTGCATGATTGGATGGGGACTTGGGTAAAGTGCTGTCGTGCCAATTTGAACTGGTAACGCCCCTTCTGTATTTGTGATCACCGGGATTACACTCTGTGTACCTGGCTGACTAGGGTCAATTGGACTTATCTCGTTACTGGTAGATTCCACACCCCTAGCGCCCTTTCCTCCCAATTTAGGTAAACACAGTGATTCCAGATAGGACAATCTTTTTTCGATAGAGTCTAGTCTTTTGTGGATCGGGAGGCAGGACTCTATGAATACCTGTTCCATTTTGGCCCAAAAGACCCCTTCCTTTCCTGGCGGTGATAGGGACAAGTCTTCATTGACCTCTATAGGTGGTGATTTATGCACTTCAGGCTGTGGTTCTTCAAGTACCACTATGGGAATATCATTCTCCTTGTTAGTCCGTTTCGTTTTTTTCAATTTTTTGATTTTGTATTTACTAGTGCAGTTCCCCCACGCTTTCTTTTTACTGCTTGGTCGGGTACTTTGCTCCTGGCCCCTAAATTAGAGTCCAAGACCATCCGGATTGTCTGCCCTGATCTGGTAGTTCCTGGGCTTTGAAGTGGCGTTACTGATTCAGAGATGATTATTCTTCCGTCTACTGGCGGGCTATGCACAATAGCTACCACTTTTGAAATGTTACTACATGCTCCCACCAGGCTGGTTGGCAAGGTGTCATCTGCTATTTGTATGGGAGCCAAAGGTTTCATGGGGAGGGGTCCTGGAATTGGTGAAGGGGCCTTGGCTAATTGCCCCAATGAAGAGCGTTTGTCAAAAGTTGGATCCTAAGACAATCTTCTTTCTGTTAAATCAATTTCCCGCTGTAGCATTGAAGTGGCCCTAGTTAAAAACTGATCAATAGTCCCTACAACACTCCCTGCCACTAGTTTCCTCCCCTTCATAGCCATGACCGTAAAAAATCAATAAGGGATACCTTTGCAGTCTGTTGATCAATAGCGAATCAGACGTTAACACTATGCTACAATGCAGTGCTAAGAAGTGCCAAGTAGCACACTGACCTTGTTCATTGGGTCCAAGGCAAGAATCAAGGGGAAGGGTCCCGTCCCGTCCACAATCGTCCTCGGACGGGCTCAGCCTGGCCGACCCTTGGCCCGAGCTTCGCCCGGCTCGTCCCGCGACGCGGGTCAGAGCGCTGGTTAAATGCGCCTCCTGGAGCTGGTGGGACGTCTGTGGAGTGTGCCGGGTCGTGGCATCTGGTGACTCCTGGCGGTGGCGGCAAAGTGCTGTGGGCTCTCGCTGCTGCTACTGGTATGCAGGTATGTCTCCCCACTCCTGCCGGTCGGAGCGCTGGTTAAATGCGCCTCCTGGCGCTGGTGGGACGTCTGTGGAGCGCTCTGCCGCTGAGCCTGCCGGGAATTGTAGTCCCGGGGCGGCGGCGCGGGTCTTGCCGTCTGGTGACTCCTGGCGGTGGCGGCAAAGTGCTGTGGGCTCTCGCTGCTGCTACTGGTATGCAGGTATGTCTCCCCCTTGATTATTTTAATCTTGCCAAAACAAGCGGCACACGCCTCTTGTACCTGTGTGGCAAGGGATAGCTGATTGTCACATCTAACTCCCAGATTCATGACCAAATCCTTGTGTGCCGTAGCAATGGCCAGTTCCTCTGGCCACCACAGATTCGAAGAGAGGGGAGAGGTTAGTTAAAAAACAGGACCTAGGTGTTATCTGGATTAACTATCAAGAAATTGTGGTCCATCCAGGCCACAAAAATGTTGAGACAATTTTCGAGTGGGTCCAAATATGCGGCACACACAGCATTTTTGGTGAATAGAAGCTGAAGCTCATCAGCATATGATATGATTTTGAGTTCAGACATGACAATCGATTCAGCCAGCGGGGTTAAGTAAATATAGAAAGTCAGAGGGCTCAGAGCTCAGCCCTGCGGCATGCCCCACTTCAGTGGTTTGACTGGGGAGATGAATGGATGAGTCCCGAGCTGCTGTGTGCGGTCAGATAGTAAGGACGATAACCAGTTCAGCACTGAGCCCCCTACGCCTATGGTCATAAGGTGGTTCAGAAGAATGGGATGGTCGACGGTGTCAAATGCATTTAGACAAGTCTAACAGCACCTACACCGACTTGGAGCCTACGTCAACCGCCCAGCGTATAATGTCTACCATTTCAATTGCCCCAATGAAGAGCATTTGTCAAAAGTTGGATCCAAAGACAATCTTCTTTCTGTTAAATCAATTTCCCGCTGTAACATTGAAGTGGCCCTAGTTAAAAACTGATCAGTAGTCCCTACAACACTCCCTGCCACTAGTTTCCTCCCCTTCATAGCCATGACCGTAAAAAATCAATAAGGGATACCTTTGCAGTCTGTTGATCAATAGCGAATCAGACGTTAACACTATGCTACAATGCAGTGCTAAGAAGTGCCAAGTAGCACGTGACCTTGTTCATTGGGTCCAAGGCAAGAATCAAGGGGAAGGGTCCCATCCCGTCCACAATCATCCTTGGATGGGCCGGCCCTTGGCCCAGGCTTCACCCGGCTCATCCCGCGCGCGTCCCGCGACGCGGGTCAGAGCACTGGTTAAATGCGCCTCCTGGCACTGGTGGGACGTCTGTGGAGTGCGCCGGGTCGTGGCGTCTGGTGACTCCTGGAGGTGGCGGCAAAGTGCTGTGGGCTCTCGCTGCTGCTTGTAGTATGCAGGTATGTCTCCCCTACTCCTGCCGGTCAGAGCGCTGGTTAAATGCGCCTCCTGGCACTGGTGGGATGTCTGTGGAGCGCGCCGCCGCTGAGCCTGCCGGGAATTGTAGTCCCGGGGCGGCGGCGCGGGTCTTGGCATCCGGTGACTCCTGGCAGTGGCGGCAAAGTGCTGTGGGCTCTCGCTGCTGCTACTGATATGCAGGTATGTCTCCCCCTTAATATTTTAATCTTGCCAAAACAAGCGGCACACGCCTCTTGTACCTGTGTGGCAGGGGATAGCTGATTGTCACATCTAACTCCCAGATTCATGACCAAGTCCTTGTGTGCCGGAGCAATGGCCAGTTCCTCTGGCCACCACAGATTGGAAGAGAGGGGAGAGGGTTGGTTAAAGAACAGGACCTAGGTGTTATCTGGATTAACTTTCAAGAAATTGTGGTCCATCCAGGCCACAAAAATGTTGAGACAATTTTCGAGTGGGTCCAAATTTGCGGCACACACAGCATTTTTGCTGAATAGAAGCTGAAGCTCATCAGCATATGATATTATTTTGAGTTCAGACATTGCAATCGATTCAGCCAGCGGGGATAAATAAATATAGAAAGTCAGAGGGCTCAGAGCACAGCCCTTCGGCACGCCCCGCTTCAATGGTTTGACTGGGGAGATGAATGGATGAGTCCCGAGCTGCTGTGTGCGGTCAGATAGTAAGGACGATATCCAGTTCAGCACTGAGCCCCCCACGCCTATGGTCTTAAGGTGGTTCAAAAGAATGGGATGGTCGACGGTGTCAAATGCTGTAGACAAAAGTCTAACAGCACCTACACCGCCTTGGAACCTCCGTCGACCGACCAGCGTATAGAGTCTGCCATTTCAATGAGGGCCAACTCCGTACTATAGCCGGGATGGAAGCTGGATTTTGAGTCATGAAGGAGGCTATTATCTTCAACAAGGGCCATCAGTTGCTGCCAGAATACATTCACTGAAATCTTGTCCGGAGCTGGTTAAAGAGAGTTAGGTATATGATTGCAAGGAGATTCAGGAGCTGCGTTGCCTTTCCTTCAGATGGGCAGTTGGAACGTGTGTTACCACGCATCCGCATTAGAGCACAATCTGAGGGAAAGGTTCCAGATGGCATTTAAATGGTGATTGTGAATCTTGGAAAGGATGTTGTATCGCTTGGCGGACAAGGGGTCAGTAGGGGAACCGGATTTACACATCTGAAATTCGAGCAGAGAGGCTTCCTATGAAATTGTGGCAAAATCTGAGACCACAGAGCTGGGAAACGGCTTTACTGATTGGTCCTCAGACATTGGACAACTACATCAGAATGCAGGCCCTCACCTACACAGACTACATGGGTCAGGGGGACAGCAACTCCTGGCTGGAGGACAACCACACCACCATCCTGCATTGTTACATCAACATTTGAATCCAGTTGTCCAAAAAACAACACACTGCACGACACTCCGCTTCAGATCCACCAGAAAAGCTTGACCAGAGTCAACACAAACGAGCTGTGTGGCACCCTCACACAGGACACTCCAATCAACTACACCACCACACCCAGCAACTGCACACACTGGATCAGCGACTGATCCAACACTCTTGCCACATTGGCAAACTTTCCTGTGAA
Organism: Lissotriton helveticus; assembly: GCF_964261635.1. NCBI lineage: Eukaryota > Metazoa > Chordata > Amphibia > Caudata > Salamandridae > Lissotriton > Lissotriton helveticus. The sequence continues at coordinate 534,123,085 of NC_136067.1, forward strand.
GCACAACAACATTTAAGCCACCATGGAGAAGCCAGACCTACTGGACTCATACAGGGTTAGCTGGACTCATGTGCACACCTTGTAAAACAAACAACCATCAGTTACCTTTCAGCCCTGAAATCCTCCACACACAGACATCACCATATCATCAGCATGGACAAGAGGACAACCTTCAGGTATGGCATAGGCACCAACACACACAACATGAATGACCTCATCAGCATTGTGAGTGAACTATCTAACCCCAGCTCTCCATTCAAAATATATCCCACCCTTGCAAGGCTGAGGGGATCCCTTGTAACTTACTACCACTCCAAGCTCGTGGACGTACACAAAATCCTCACCACACAGAGGCAGACAGCGCTATTATCCACAGGACATACCCCCCTCAGGTCCTGGACTCCCGTCAACAGCAACGACACCAGCCGGCTCATGTACACCATCCACTCCAGCTCTCCATCAGGAGCCTTCCCACACAACATCTCAATCACAGCATACACCATCCTTGAAGCCCACATCCGGCACTTCATGAATGTCTCCTTTGAGTATGCCACTTTCCATGGGAGCTGGAGGCATGCCGTAACCCAGGCCCTTCTTTGACAACGGACTTCAGTACCGCTGGATGTCCTGGAACATCACCCTGCTTCCCTACCCGGCAAATGTCATAAAAAATACAGTCAAGGAGCAACTGACCATCTGCCTCCAAGCAAACATCTCCAGGCAACCTGCCCCAGACCATCTTCCACAGTAATCACCCCACTGCAACAGCCCTCATTGCCACCACCAACGACATCTTGGACCCTGCTCAACAATGGTGAGGCCATCACCCTCACCCCATCGACCGCTCAACGGCATTCAACACCATGTGCTACCACACTGTCAGATCACACATCTCCAAAACTGGGATCCACAGGAAGACCCAGGATGAAATTGCCAAGTTCCTCCCCAGCAAGGCCCAGGGAGTCTGCATCCCTCCCTTCGTCGCGTAGTACACTGGGGTCATCGGCCCCATGCCCCAGGCCACATCTCTCAGCGTGTCAATCTACAATGTCTCCTTGACCCCCCTCTCCAACATCACATGCGCACACAACCTCATCATCATGTCCTATGCCATTGACACCCAGCTGCTCCTCACCCTCACCAAAGACCCAGCCACTCCCAGATCCAACATTCAAGAAGGCATGAGGTGCGTTTACAAATGGATGAACATCAGCCACCTGAGGCAGGACTTGGACAAGACTGAGCTCATCATCTGAAGAATGTCCCCTTACGGCTGGGACAACTCTTTGTGTCACACCGTCCTGGGCAGCACACAAGCACACAGTGGCCACGCATGCAAGGAGGTGCTCATCGTATACTCCTCGCTCACAATGACCATGCAAGTCAACACCATCACTAACTCATGCTGCAAGTCCCTCTGCATGCTGCAAATGATCTTCAGATAGATCCACTCCTGGTGAAGACTGAAAGTCACCCAGGTCCACGACACCAGCCGGCTAAACTACGGCAACATCCTCTATGCAGGAACAAGAGCCAGACTCCAGGAGGACTGGTGCACATCCAGGGTGCATGCACATACCTCATCCTCAACATCCCCTGCCACAGCCACATGACCGTCCACCTGAGGTACCTACATTTGTCTCACTGTCAACTGCAGGATCACCTTCATACTTCTCAGCCACACTCAGTAGGCACTCCACAACCCGAACATGGACGTCTCCCATCCAACACCCCGTTGCCCCAACTCCATCCAGCCACCCCTACCCTGGGCACCATACATCACATCCACAGTGTAACTGCATGCGGGAGATAGTTCTCCCACATCACCAAACAGACCTGGTACACCCTCCCTGGGCACCTCCACATGACCCATGACCTCTATACCTTCATGAAACTCTTCCAAAGCCCCCCCTCAGCAGATTGAAACCTTCACGGGTGACTATTGTGCTCCATGTAAGTATTTGATGATATGTGACCTATGTGTGTCCTCAACCGGACTCAGATCCCAGTGTATTGATTGCTTGAGTTTGTTCCACATTCTGGCATACTTTGACATATCCCCACACGTATGTTGTTGACTCATGTAAAAAGACTGCAACATCAAATTCTATTGTGTTTTGTTTATTTATCTATCTTGTGCGGGAAACGTGAATAAGTGCTAGGTGCTGTACAAAAATGCTGGGAATCCAAAGTTCACAAAGTGAGATGTGATGCCTTGCAGTTTGAGTCAACAGAGCCTAGACCACAGTGCTTGGCATCATTTGTCAGACTGCAAACAGCAAGTCCATGTGGGAGAGTGGGACAGTCAATAAGGTGATGCCATACCAGGTGACCTGGGAGATGCGCATGGCCCACTGCCTCTCACTGTGTTTTCCGTGGACGACTCACCTTCCTTGGGGGGCCCTCATATGCAGGCCTTGACAATGCATGGGACGCTCCGTCGGACAATTGCTCCTCCTCCTCCCTCCCTGTGCCTGTTGACGGTCTTCGCCTCGATGTTTCTTGTCTGGTGACACAGGGAGGGTGCTGCATGTTGTCAGTGATCCGACAGACTGAATGGCTTATGTCCATCTGCACCGCCAAGAGCTCATCCAATCTTGCCTCCATCCGCCCTTGGTGTTCTCGTTGACTGGCGTGTTGCTCGGCCTGCAGGTTTTTGATTTCTGTGAGGGCCCCAACTACCTGGCTGAACTCCCTGGTGTCCCACCGGTATGCCTCCATGATGTTTCGTAGTTCAGACATACCAGGCCCTGCAGGTGGCTGTCCAGGTTCTCGCCTCCGCCTGGTGCCAGTCCCACCACCCCTGCCCACATGAACCTGGCCTGCAGTTGTGGGCACATCGGTTCAACGGGACCCCTGAGGGATGGCAATGGTGGTGTTGTCTACCACCTCCTGGGTGCCCGGTGAACCTTGTCCCTCATTGTCAGACTGGCTCAGTTGTGGAGTGTGGGCAGGGCTCCGAGATGTCTGCTGGGATGTGGCAGGCATGGGTGTGGTGGTTGGCTCAGATGTCCCTGATCAAGCTGCTGCATGGGTTTGGGCTACAGAGGTGCCAGGTTGCTCGGTGTCATTCATGGAGTGGTGAGAGGCTTCGCTGCTGGTGGGATCAGGGTCCTGCGTAGCCTGGGACTGTGATTCATCTCCTCCGTCATTGGGGATAGATTCAGCACGTTGCCCTGTGGGTGTGAGAGACAGACAATGTTATTGCCATTTAATGCAACATCCAATTTTCATATACATTGTCGTTGGCACAGTTCCACCTGGTAGTTGTCTATGCTTTGGATTGTTCTCAATGTTCACTTGTGGATGGGTATGTTGTGGGGTCAGATTGTTCTGCGCTCCTGAGCCATTGACATGTGAGTGGCTATTTACAATGACTGGCACAGCCATGCATGTCAGCAGTGATTTGCCAGTCATTGTGCACCACAGCTATGCCAGCAGGTATGCAACACATTTACACTGCGGATCACCATGTTGGAAAAACGGCACAGCTGCATCACGCATCTGTGGCATAGAAGTAGCACATTGCTGGAGTTGTGTTGCCGGCGCAACGCAGATCCAGCAATGCTCTGTGTGGCCCTATCTGCACAATGCTGCATCAATCCTTACGCCTGCTTCAAGCATGCACAGGGTTTTGAGGCAGCATATGCAAAAAAGTGACTGAGTGAAATCTTTAAGATTTCAATCAGCCACTTTTGGGAGGTGTTGCTGCGCCGTGACACCCACCCACCGCCCACACCCCCTAGACCAGTACACCTACTTCTGGCACAGGGCTTTAGAACGTGTCACATCTCCCAGATGCATCACCTTATAAGTACCCAGCACCATGGCGCAACTTTTGTGCATCCGCAGCGTCACAAAGGTGAAGCAACAGCATTGTGAAAGAAGCTCAAGGGACTTGAGAATCAGCACAGTGCATTGTTTTTGCTTGGATGCTTCATCTGATCTGTATTTGTTTAGTTGTTCTTACATGACGATTGTGACAGTTGGGCACTCCATTGCCTGTCCCAGGAGGCTATGTTTATGTAAGGGGTATGTGTGACAGGCCGTGCTGGTAGTTGGAGTCTGATTTGGAACTGGGCGTCCCTCGTGGTGTGGCTATTCCCCCATGGAGCATGCTGCCATGACAGTGGTTGTGAGCTCCTGTCCAAGATATCTGACCTTGTTGTCCTGGTGTTAGTGTTTGCACTGGTCACAGGAGGGCCTTGTGCTGCCTACACCAGGGCCCAGTGTCAGCTATCTTGTCAGTACTTTCCACTCCCTGTGCATTGAGCATGGTGCATGGGTGTCTACCTGGGCCATATGGGATGAGTTCAATTAGCCATGGGCGTACACAGAAATGTTGATAGGGGTGGCCACATTTTTAGCTTCATCACCATCCCCCTTGCACCCTCCTCCCCTCTGCCTTGCACCCTTCCGGTCATCCCGCTTGCACCATCCTCCCCTCTGCCTTGCACCCTTCTCCTCTCCGCCTTGCACCCTTCTGGCCCTCCCAATTGCACCCTTCTCACCCTCTTCCTTGCACCCTTCTGGCCCTCCCCCTTGTACCATCCTCCCCTCTGCCTTGCACAATTCTCGGCAACCCCCTTGCACCCTTCCCACCCAATAAAGGTTGCTGCCACCTGGGACAATGGCACCATTTCAAAAGCATGATGGAGTAGGGCCGTCCCTGACTGGGCCCACACCAGACACACTAGCGATCCAGGGTGGGCCAAGAGCCCCCCTTGCCCCCCTTGCAGACGCCCATGCAATTGGGTCTTATTTGCAGTCCCACAATGCATTTTGTGACAGCCACCCTCCCAGAATACCGGACGTCCATTCTTGGGTATGTGCTTCCTATAGCATAGGACATAGCATGGCCTTGGTTTTTCAATGAGGCATACACATGTTAGTGGCATTAGCGTTGTTTTTGCCTGTAGTTAGGTGCGGCAGGTGCTTGGCACTTGTTGCGGGCATTTTTTGTACTTGGAGTGTGAATGCCATTACCCCCATGTTACTTGAGTTGTTTATATACTCACCAGGCTCCACACTCCTTCAATGCCATGTACTCCCAACGGTGGTAGCAGGGCCATGACCTTCTCCTCCCAGGGCTGGTACTGTACTGGTCTGCGGGGACCACCACCTCCAGTGGGTATGTGTGAAGGTGGATGTGTGCAGTTGTTGGTGTGTTGTCTGTGTGTCTGTAGCTAAATGTCTATGTTGCAAAGGAGGATGGTTTGTGTGTGGGCCCGTTTTATTGGTCCATTTGTGGGTGGGGCTTAGTTTGAAATATTTGGTGGGTGTGTTATAAGGGGTGGGTCTGAGTTGGGACCTCAGTTTGCCTGTTTGGATCTGGCCAGGACATTCATTTCCAATGGTTTATACACAGGAGACATTTTTTGTGATGTTGTGCGAGTTGTTTGCACCCTCCTTGTTCTGTTTTTAGGGGTTCGGGTGCGCTTCGTTCAGGGGGGGTTAGTTTCGTATTTGATAGTGTGGCTCGCTTATACGTGACGTTTTTTACGGGGTTCGCGTGCGCTTCGTTAAGGGCGGGTTCGTTTCGTATTTGGTTGTGTTGCTCGCTCATATGCGATGTTTTTACGGGGTTCACGTGCGCTTCGTTCGGGGGGTTCATTTCGTATTTGATAGTGTGGCTCGCTCATAAGTGAAGTTTTTATGGGGTTCGCGTGCGCTTTCTTCAGGGGAGGTTTGTTTCGTATTTGATTGTGTGGCTCGCTCATACGCGATGTTTTCCATACAAATCGCAGTTCATACGCGACAATGTTTTCCCGTACTAATCCCGTTCTCGGTCCCCAGACTGGATCATACGTTTCGGGTCGTACGGCATCAGGGTCCTGCGTAGCCTGGGACTGTGATTCATCTCCTCCCTCATTGGGGATAGATTCAGCACGTTGCCCTGTGGGTGTGAGAGACAGACAATGTTATTGCCATTTAATGCAACATCCAATTTTCATATACATTGTCGTTGGCACAGTTCCACCTGGTAGTTGTCTATGCTTTGGATTGTTCTCAATGTTCACTTGTGGATGGGTATGTTGTGGGGTCAGATTGTTCTGCGCTCCTGAGCCATTGACATGTGAGTGGCTATTTACAATGACTGGCACAGCCATGCATGTCAGCAGTGATTTGCCAGTCATTGTGCACCACAGCTATGCCAGCAGGTATGCAACACATTTACACTGCGGATCACCATGTTGGAAAAACGGCACAGCTGCATCACGCATCTGTGGCATAAAAGTAGCACATTGCTGGAGTTGTGTTGCCGGCGCAACGCAGATCCAGCAATGCTCTGTGTGGCCCTATCTGCACAATGCTGCATCAATCCTTACGCCTGCTTCAAGCATGCACAGGGTTTTGAGGCAGCATATGCAAAAAAGTGACTGAGTGAAATCTTTAAGATTTCAATCAGCCACTTTTGGGAGGTGTTGCTGCGCCGTGACACCCACCCACCGCCCACACCCCCTAGACCAGTACACCTACTTCTGGCACAGGGCTTTAGAACGTGTCACATCTCCCAGATGCATCACCTTATAAGTACCCAGCACCATGGCGCAACTTTTGTGCATCCGCAGCGTCACAAAGGTGAAGCAACAGCATTGTGAAAGAAGCTCAAGGGACTTGAGAATCAGCACAGTGCATTGTTTTTGCTTGGATGCTTCATCTGATCTGTATTTGTTTAGTTGTTCTTACATGACGATTGTGACAGTTGGGCACTCCATTGCCTGTCCCAGGAGGCTATGTTTATGTAAGGGGTATGTGTGACAGGCCGTGCTGGTAGTTGGAGTCTGATTTGGAACTGGGCGTCCCTCGTGGTGTGGCTATTCCCCCATGGAGCATGCTGCCATGACAGTGGTTGTGAGCTCCTGTCCAAGATATCTGACCTTGTTGTCCTGGTGTTAGTGTTTGCACTGGTCACAGGAGGGCCTTGTGCTGCCTACACCAGGGCCCAGTGTCAGCTATCTTGTCAGTACTTTCCACTCCCTGTGCATTGAGCATGGTGCATGGGTGTGTACCTGGGCCATATGGGATGAGTTCAATTAGCCATGGGCGTACACAGAAATGTTGATAGGGGTGGCCACATTTTTAGCTTCATCACCATCCTCCTTGCACCCTCCTCCCCTCTGCCTTGCACCCTTCCGGTCATCCCGCTTGCACCATCCTCCCCTCTGCCTTGCACCCTTCTCCTCTCCGCCTTGCACCCTTCTGGCCCTCCCAATTGCACCCTTCTCACCCTCTTCCTTGCACCCTTCTGGCCCTCCCCCTTGTACCATCCTCCCCTCTGCCTTGCACAATTCTCGGCAACCCCCTTGCACCCTTCCCACCCAATAAAGGTTGCTGCCACCTGGGACAATGGCACCATTTCAAAAGCATGATGGAGTAGGGCCGTCCCTGACTGGGCCCACACCAGACACACTTGCGATCCAGGGTGGGCCAAGAGCCCCCCTTGCCCCCCTTGCAGACGCCCATGCAATTGGGTCTTATTTGCAGTCCCACAATGCATTTTGTGACAGCCACCCTCCCAGAATACCGGACGTCCATTCTTGGGTATGTGCTTCCTATAGCATAGGACATAGCATGGCCTTGGTTTTTCAATGAGGCATACACATGTTAGTGGCATTACCGTTGTTTTTGCCTGTAGTTAGGTGCGGCAGGTGCTTGGCACTTGTTGCGGGCATTTTTTGTACTTGGAGTGTGAATGCCATTACCCCCATGTTACTTGAGTTGTTTATATACTCACCAGGCTCCACACTCCTTCAATGCCATGTACTCCCAACGGTGGTAGCAGGGCCATGACCTTCTCCTCCCAGGGCTGGTACTGTACTGGTCTGCGGGGACCACCACCTCCAGTGGGTATGTGTGAAGGTGGATGTGTGCAGTTGTTGGTGTGTTGTCTGTGTGTCTGTAGCTAAATGTCTATGTTGCAAAGGAGGATGGTTTGTGTGTGGGCCCGTTTTATTGGTCCATTTGTGGGTGGGGCTTAGTTTGAAATATTTGGTGGGTGTGTTATAAGGGGTGGGTCTGAGTTGGGACCTCAGTTTGCCTGTTTGGATCTGGCCAGGACATTCATTTCCAATGGTTTATACACAGGAGACATTTTTTGTGATGTTGTGCGAGTTGTTTGCACCCTCCTTGTTCTGTTTTTAGGGGTTCGGGTGCGCTTCGTTCAGGGGGGTTAGTTTCGTATTTGATAGTGTGGCTCGCTCATACGTGACGTTTTTTACGGGGTTCGCGTGCGCTTCGTTAAGGGCGGGTTCGTTTCGTATTTGGTTGTGTTGCTCGCTCATATGCGATGTTTTTACGGGGTTCACGTGCGCTTCGTTCGGGGGGTTCATTTCGTATTTGATAGTGTGGCTCGCTCATAAGTGAAGTTTTTATGGGGTTCGCGTGCGCTTTCTTCAGGGGAGGTTTGTTTCGTATTTGATTGTGTGGCTCGCTCATACGCGATGTTTTCCATACAAATCGCAGTTCATACGCGACAATGTTTTCCCGTACTAATCCCGTTCTCGGTCCCCAGACTGGATCATACGTTTCGGGTCGTACGGCATGTTTACGAATCGTACGGTTCACTTTTCGAGTCCGTATCATACAGATTTTCGCTTGTTTTTTGTACGGTTCGCAAACATTCGGACGTATTTTTTGACAACGCACCATACTACGTGATTTGAACGGATTTGTATGATTTGTACGGAAACGGCTACGAATACGAATCGTCGGACGGTTTTCTTTCCCAAATCGGAATCGACCCCATGGTGTTGCCTCCCTTGGGGACAATGTATATGTGCCTAAATCTATTTCAGAAAACGATGTTAACCATGAACCCACTTAACTCTCACTATATTAGGTAGTGGGCATTTTAAAGGCTGGAGTATATTTTACTTGTGATCAAAAGCGTCCTGGTTTGTAAATGTAGATGCTTTGTTGCTGCAGTGAGGACTTCGCTACCAAACCTTGCAAAAACATAGGAGATGTTTTGGAAACATTTGGACCCAAAAAAGCACGGGTTCACCACACCACAGTATACAATTCAATGCAAGCAATTATAAAGTCCAAATCCAGTAGACAATGAAAAAGAAGTTCATCAGTTAAATCTCTTTATTCCATTTTCTTATTGGGTAGCGAAATACAAAGTACAGCCGTCGCGTTTTGTCCAAATACAGGACTTCTTCAGGACTGGTGAATACAAACATATAAATACAGACATTTAACGTACATATATAAGAACACTTACAACAATTATAAAACATCATGTGCAAACATACAAAAGAGTACAAAGTCTTTTAAAAACACAGTTAAAAGTCTAATAAATTTAGGATGTGTTTGATATAATGTCTAATCCTAATACTCACATGTATTTGCTTACTACACGATACAGACAGACGGCTAAGCCAACAGACAATTACAGTTATTCTTGTTTTAGTGAATCCTGCAGTTTAACACACTCATGTTGGATGTTTATACTCATTCCTACAGTTTTCATACTCATATTAGAAGTGAGCCCAACACGTGGGCCCTTGACCCAAAGATGTAATTATTTTGTAAGCAAGAAAAAGGAATATTGATTCTTTACCTTTTGTCATTCAAGATCACATTTTACAACATTTTCAGAGAAGGTAGACGGGAAGGATAGAGGATAAGCAAAGAATGAGAGGGATTATATTTTTAACAAGAAAAGGGGAACAATTAACCAGCGAAGTATAGAGTGAAAAAAAAGGAAAGAAAAAAATGATATAGAGACTCAAAAATTCAAAACTCAAAATCCGGATCACGTAGGGATATGGGCAGTTTCAAAAGAGCAAGGTCCAGTGATTGAAGTCTCTATCTCTATCTCTAACGAGATTTATCATCCTATGACCCTGGTGCCTACATGTTTAAGTCCGAAAAATAGTGGCACAATCGGGTCTGGGACTTTCTTCAAGGCAAAAAATGGTGTCCTCCCTGGTTATATTGGCACCCACATTTTTCCTAGCTTTTTGTGGGTAAGTGGTAGATAGCTGTGCGGAAAACAGATAACTTATCTTTACTCCTGTGGTTCTATGTTTTACTCCATCTGTAAAAAAGAACAGAAAAAGAGAGAAAGGAAGAAATGATTTTTGCATTTCAAAATACCCATCCGTGACTCTGTACACCCATGCTTGTCATTGAGGAGGGGTGTGCGGGAGCCATCATACTCTATACCTATTCGATATGGGATAGTGACTCATGACTATCCCTTGAGCACACTACTATGTATGCTTTCAAAAATGAAGTGGCAATGTGACTCGTATTCTGCCATCAATCCAAGATAAGTGATAGTGTTGTTCCTTACATTGTATCTGAGCACCACACCCATGGACATCCATATCACATGCTACACACATACTTTTCTACTCAACATAGTAATATTGCGTCAATGTAGAAAACCCCTTACCCCAATTTGGCAGGGTTCGATCTTCACAGGAGATCACAGCGCAATGGGAGTAGCCCTGTAGTCAGACTTATACCAAGGGTCATGCCCCGCTCTTCAACCTACTCAGTCTGTGTCTCAGGGCTTTCGCTCTCAATATTTTTCGTGAAGATGTTCCATGAGGGCAGTGTGCTCCGACATCGGTGACATGTCGCGATGACATGCGTCGAAATTACCCGCACCATCATTAACGTGAACTACTGTATTTGGAAAGAAATTTGGGACATGTAGGTCAGAGAGCTAGATTAGGACGTATGATGTGGGAGAATTCAGCGTCATTCAGTGTCATATATACGAAATACTGTGGTGGAAAGAAAACTTGGGAAACATAGTTAAAAGGTCTGATTGCAATTCGTATGGCTTGAACCCCAAACGTATTCCTGTAACCAATAGTGGCATCATCGTACTATATGTGTGAGGAAAAGAGAGGTCAAAGTTTTCCTCACACATAGATGCTCCGTGAAATCCAAGTGAAACTGACCATATAGGACATCATATAGTAATTGTGTGCATGACCAAGAAGCAATAAAGATTTTTCAAAGAAACCAAGTAGGTAACGTGAAAAATGCACCAGGTAAACATGCCTATCTCATTATGTCAATTACATACTGTAGGAGAGACCCACAGTATGTTTGGCCAGCATCCAATCTGGAGCCATGCACATCGTGCTGTTAGGTCCAAGTGAAACTGACCATGTAGGACGTCACACACTTGCACTTTTGAGCCTCTTGGCCCTGAAGTTTCACAGGACCAAGAGGTTAATGATAACAGGTGGGGTATACCGGCTCTAGAGCTTAGTCCAATCAAAAAATGGTCGGAAGTGGTGCTCCAGGTTAACTCTATAACAACCGAGTTTGACCTGAGGGCACCTAATGGTAGGACTAATTCTGATAAAAAGGGAGCCCACACATATAATAGGCCCGCGCATTCCTCTAGAATAGACTATCTTCTTCTTGATATCCATCTATGGAGTATGGTTAAGGATATGGTCATTATACCCTCTGTAGAAAGTGACCACAATCTCCTTTCACTTACCCTGACCAATAGGTGTTTAGACGGTTTAGGCAGCAGAACTTTGTGTTCCTCCGTCCCGGATATGTCGGTAGTTTCAAATTGCGGTCGACGGCTAAAGTGGGCCAAGCTGTCGCTCTCAGCAGAGAAACTACTTTCCATATCGCAGATCCTAGCTGCGGCCGCAGGTAACCTTGACCCTCTGGGGGGTGGGTTGGGGGATGTATCTGCCAGATTTTGTAATCTAACCCTGGCTCTTAGTGATCTTTTTATTGTTCCAGGTAGTACTAATGGGAAGAGACCAGGTTCCCGGGCTAGACAAGGCTGGTTTAACCGTACGTGCAGAGAGGCGAAGACTCTGCTTGTTGACGCAGTTAAATCTAAATCCCAAACTAGGATTAGGGAAGCCAGAAGGTCATATTCACACTGCCAAAGAGTTGCTAAGGAATAATGGGAAGACAACTTTTGGCAGGACCTCCTGACGGCCAGTCGAGGGAGAGATGCTAAAAGATTCTGGGACCTGGTGGGTAGTAGGAACCGTCCCGATGACACCTTGAGGACTTGCACTATTACTGCCAAGGCATGGTTTGACCATTTTTTGGGTCTCTATTGTGCCATTGAAGGCCCACTTAATGATCATTTTATCCTTCCCCCCTATTCTTTGGTTAGAGATATGGACTTTTTTTCTGCTCGTGAAGTCACAAACCTAATTAAAACCCTCACTCCACTAAAAGCAGCTGGCCCGGATGGGTTACCAGGGGACCTTCTTCGTGCCTATCCAGGTGATTGGGGGGTGTTGATTTCTGCTCTCCTAAATGCCATTATTGAGGGAGGGTCTGTCCCAGAGTCCTGGAAAGGGGCAGAGGTAGTCCCAATTTTTAAAAAGGGAAATCGTGATATCCCAGGAAACTATAGGCCTATAAGCCTCATAGATTCGACCCAGAAGGTGGCGGGTAAAGCAATTTTGGGAAGGATTCTTTCTTGGGTGGATGATAACCATATACTATCCGAGATGCAGGCCGGGTTTCGTACAGGCACAGGAACAATTGAACAAGTCTTTAGACTCCTGTTACTGTACTGGAAGGTGGTGGTGCTGGGCAAGGGCAGTCTTTAGTTGGCCTTTATAGACCTGAAGACTGCCTTTGACCTAGTTCTCAGGGAGGAACTTTGGAGGGTGCTGTATGGTCTTGGGATGCTCCCATATATTGTGGACCTCCTAATGAAATTGCATAATGCTAACTATGCCCAGGTTAGATGGGGTTTGAATGGGGAGAAGACTGACAAGATCCGGGTAGAGAGGGGTGTCCGGCAGGGCTGCGTCCAAGCACCCACCCTTTTCTCGCTATACATGAACGGGGTGGTAGACCATTTGCTTGAAGAACCAGCAGACGCCCCTACACTCTGTGACGTTAAGATCCCAACTCTGTTGTTTGCCGACGACACCCTTCTCATCTCGAAAACACCCCAGGGCCTTCAGAAGCTCCTGAACCGGTTTCAGGATTTTTGTGTAACGAGAGGTCTTGTTATAAATGTAGAAAAAACTAAATATCTAGTCATGCATCCCCCCAGAAAACTAGGTCGCCCCCCCATCTTGAATTCTATCCCCCTTGAAAAAGTTTCTGAATTCGACTACTTGGGAATTCGGCTGAGCGATGGTATGAATTGGATGCCCCATACCAACAAAATGACACTGGTCCATAAAAGGGTGGGGGGAGCTTTGCTAAAGGAGTACAATACTTCATCGAAACACTGTGTATCTCCGATCATTGATATATACAAGGCTAGAGCAGTACCCGAATCACTTTACGGAGCGGAGTTATGGGGTATGGGCAACATGGAGTCTCTGTCTAAAGCGGAGAACAAATTTATTAAGGATCTAATGGCAGTCCCGATGAGCACCCCGACAGTCCCGGTGCTTATGGATGCGGGCTGTAAACCAATTAAAGACCTGGCCCGCCTCCGGCCTCTCCTACTGTGGGCCCGACTGTGGAGGGTCCCGGAATTAAAATCCTATGCAGACGGGCTGGTAGAGGTAATGCATTCGGATGGCTGGCAGAAGATTAAATGGCTTAGAGACATCAAACACCTGCTTGGGGAACTAGGTCTGGGTTCCTGCTGGTTTACTCACTCAGCTCCCCCGAAGGAGTCTTTGAAAAAAATATACTGGGATTGGGTGTCCTCAAAGCTCATGAGCAATCAGCATCACTGCAATTCCACCGCAGCATATCTGAGGATTAAAGATGTTACTGCCCTTGAACCCTTTTTGGACATTATCACCATTCCAATGGACCGGGCCCTGTATATCAAATTCAGGCTAGGAACATTACCCCTAGCCGACCTCCTTTCTAGATGGAACTTGAATAAGCAGGTATCACGCTATTGTGCCCTTTGTCCTGATTGTTGCGAAACAGTGGCACATTTTCTCCTTGATTGCCCTGACTACGTGCGCCCAAGATCTTATTGGCTTAAACCGCTTTGTAAAGAGATGGGTATCCGTCAGCATTCGGTGGCTTTACGTATTCTACTGACCAATACTGCTCCCCCTATTGTTTGTGCTGTCTCTAAATTTTTAAAATGGGCTTGGTTGATTCGCCTAAAAATACTGTCCTTATCGATTTAATGCTTTTTTAAAACCTATTTATTCTGTTTTTACTATTTGATGTTTTCATGTACAGTCTATAATTTTTTTGATGTGCTGTTTTAAATATTTCTGTGTAATGCTTTTATGATATATGCATATCGAAATAAAGCTTTCAACCAACCAACATTATTGTGTGCATGACCAAGAGATAATAATGAATCTTCCTTTTTCAAAAAAATGTGGGTAGTGTGAGGAATGGACCAGATAAACATGCCTATCTCATCGGGTCAATTCCACATCGAAGGTGTAACCACCATTATCTTCGCCCAGCATATTGTCTAGAACCATGAATATGCCAGGGTATAAGTACCCGACCTCTTGGGACGTGCCTCTGTTACCAGTTCCTCTGGTTGTGGGATCTAGTTGATGTTACAACCTTATCATAGTGGTATAGTTATGTTGAAATGTACCTGACACATGTGTGGGTTGATTAACATATTTAGGTCATTAGATTCTGGAATATGTTAGTTATAATATGGCTCCACACTTCTCTCGCTAAACATTTGATATGTTGCAGTTATGTTCCTCCTTCTGGTGCACTCTAGTTGAGGTACATGGTGTTCTATGTTCAATCAGTATTCAACAGTATTCAACAGTGAGCGACCCAATATACCCATGAGGGCTTGGGTGGATAAATGAAAGGGTAGAAGATGCCTTCAAGGGAATTAGTTTATGAATTTTTCTTATTAATTTAACTGAATTAACAGAAGGACAAATCAATGGTCCTAGAACAGAGTTAATCAATAATTGTATGATATTAGTCAAAAGCAAAAATCAATTATTTATACAAAAAACATGAAATGACATACAAAAACAACAACAACAACAAACCAGGTGTATATGAAAATTTCGAATTTATCAAAAGCAAAATTGAAAGGCATACAGACTTTATAATACAAATATATCAACAGGCCTACAGGAAAAGTAATGATGTATCAATCTCATACCTATCGACACATTGATTTCCTACAGCCCCGCCAGTAACACAAATTTACATCGTTTTTTTAGAACTGAACTGATGGTCGCGTCGCACGAGTGAACCCGCCGTAATCCGGCAGTTCGCAAATATTAAGGTACGCCTCTTTTTCTTTGATCCGTCAACCCGATAGTGATAATTAGAGAGACGAGTGGGCCGAATTTTAATGTAAACACATTCGTATATAATCTTTACAGGCATCTCTCTGTGGCCTTCACATTAATTAGCAACAGGACCACCAACAAGATTTGATCACAAAGTCCTCCTTTGAAACAAATTGGTATGTAGCTCATAATTTCTTTCAGCCGCAGAACAAAAACAAGGAACCCAATTGACAGGTCAAATAAAACATTATCTTTGCATCTTTCAGATACAAAGATTCTACAGCCCTGATGAAAGACCAGCAATTTTGCGCCTGGTCTTGAAATGCGTCGGCAGTGTTTGTTGGGGTGAAATAAACTGTCTTCTTCAAGATACTAGGACCGGCTGGTCCAGTATTCAATTGCTCACAAGTCATATAATTGCTTACATTCCCCCCTCAAACTCGTTTTTTCTCATGTTGTGTTTGTAATAATTGTTCTTTGTGATGTAATGATATGTCTTTTTGTAATGCTTAATGCAGAAATGTTTTTTATTGTGTAAATAATGTTTGTATTGAACGTATATACAAAGTGTATTTAGTCTTGTAAATCTCAGAATCTAATGTTCCATCCTTTTTCTGTTATGAGTTTTTGAAAACCATAATAATGGACACAAAGTAACGCTGTCTAAGGGAAGTTACATTAAATTGGCTTCTCATTCTTTCAAACTAGTTATTGAGTAATTGTGGTGTGGGCACTGTGTGTTTATTGCTATTCAAATATAGGGTCTAGCCCCCATCACGTATAAACGGACCTATCCCCTTTGGTTCACAACATACATGAGTTGGCATGGGCACGTAATAAGGTACACTACATTGTCAGTATTGTGATTAGTGTGTTCGCGTTGTTCCCAGGGGTAGTCAAGGCCCAGTTTTATCTGTTTTGTGTGTGCAGTGAAAGATTTTACTACACATGACCCACAGTGGTAATGACCCTTGACTGGGGGCTGGTTCCACAAAATCAGTTGGTTATTGAGTTTTGGTTTGTAAACATCTGTATGAACCAACGTATTGCTCAAGCTTTTCTTACGTTTAAAGGAAAAGGTTGGTTTTGCAAACGTACGTTTTTTAGAAGTCAGGATAGACCATTTATTGTTTATGATCTTTTTATTAGCCTTTGACGAGGAATTGTATTTGGTGACACATATGAGTGAATTTACTTTGGTCCTTGTATTAGTCTCTAAGAAGGCGGCTCTTGGGGTGTCACAGGATCTTTTGCGGGCCTGATTTATGAAATTTTTAGGATAAGCTTTTTTGTTGTAGCTTATGGGTCAATTTATCAGCCTATTTTTTGTAGCTGTCTAGGTCAGAACAGTTTCTTTGAATCCTCAGGTACTGTCCAATGGGCGGATTTTCTCGCAGTCACCTGGGATGCACACTTTCAAAATGTAATAGACTGTTCTTATCCGTGGGTTTGGTATACAGTGTCCTCTCTAATCTTCTGCCTTTTGCTGTTCTGTTGACATCTAGAAAGGACACTGTTTCATTGTGTGATGACTTAGTGAATTGTAGATAAGGATTTAACAGGTTAATCCATCTTGGGAATTCTTCTGTACTATCCTCATCACCTTTCCAGATGATCAAGATGTTGTCTATGTATCTGAACCACCTACATGTTCTATCTAAATATGGATTGCGCGATCAGATATATTGTTCCTCGAGGAATATGCTCTAACAGACAAGGAGTGATCCCTATGTCTAAAGTAGCCTCATTACAAAGTTTGCAAATAATAAAGGTGCAAGAAGACAATCCTGGTGTGTGCCTTCCTGGTGTTTGAATTTTCCACACAGTTTTACATTTATGATATCTGTACTATATGGATCCTTATAGAAATTAGGTATAATTTGTCCTGCAAATAAATGTTTCTAATAAAGACCAAAGTTATCCCTATTGAATTAAATTAAATGCTTTTTTTCAGAATCCACTAACCATGCTAAAAGAGGTTGAAAAAAAGAAATTGATTTGTCAAATCAAAAGTGTTTTGATATTTTACTGTAGAAAATACCCCCCAAAAAAACCCCTGTTGATTGGAATGTATTATGTTTCCCATTATCGATTGCATTAGAATGACTATCACTCTTAAGAGAATCTTGATATCATTGTTCAGTAAGGATATTAAGTGATAAAAGGAGAAAAATGTTGGATCCTTCCCTGCTTTAAGCAGAATAACAATGTTATCCTCCTGTCATGGTGTGGAGAAGGGGTTATAATTTGTTATAAAATCATGTTGGCAAAGTTGATAGAATGACACTGGAACTGTTGCAGCTAGCAACTTTCACATCTCAGCTGGTAGACTGTCTGGTCTCAGGGCTTTGTGACTTTTGCTTTGCAAACAACTGTCCTAATCCCTTGGTATGTGATATTTTGTTTGTGCAGATTGCATTCCTTTGATTGCAAGGAGGCATGTTCGAACACAAATGATAATGTTGCTAAAACAACCCAAAATCTCCTGGTATGCTGTAAACACTAGCCATGAGAATTACAAATGTTTTACTGTTTGATTCTTTATCCCAAAATGAAACCCACTAGCATAAATGTGTGTGATGGTACTCCTAATATCTCAACTTTTAGACCTTAATGTACAGATTGCTGGCCAAGCTACTTTCTTAAAAATTTGATGGACATCCTGCCTGCCAGATTCCTACATAATTTGTAGTCAATAGCACTTTAAGTATGGCAGATGTAACATCCTCCACATTTTTACTAATGTGTCCATCAAATTCTAAATAAGGCCCTAAGCCAGCCAATTCTGAATTTTAAGCAAATTCTCAGTAAATTAAATGACCAATTTCTAATTCCACCAATTTCTGATATATTATAGCATGTAACCATTCTTAAAAGCAATCTTTCTGTCTTTCTGATATCTATTTGTAGCCTTTGCTTCCTCTAATCAGTGAGACAATTATCCAAGTCACTTTGATGTGAAGGGCCTCTAGAAATGATTGTTTCTTCTTTTTCTCTTGCCATTCAGTAGTATCTTCACGTAGTGTAACTCTGGAATTCTTCTACAATGAAAATCAAAATTGAGTAATCAGTGACATTTTTCTGCTTTTTGGTGACTTCTGCAAGTTCAGTAGGAATACTGCTTGATACTAATGATTAATAACAATGAGAAGAAGAGTGAAAGTGGGCAGAGAAAACATGAAGCTTTCTCTAATTATGTGTAATGACCTGAATGATTTATATAATTTGTTGTTTTTGTAGAACTCTGTGGCTATTAGATAGATCTGACTGAGTGTGCCATATTTTAGTAACTGCTAAGAAAAAGTGAAGGCAGCATATTAGACAGTGCTATTTCATTATTAATTAAGCTTGAAGGATTATCCAGGTTTGCACCAAATGCACTATCAATTGCAATTTCTATACGATCATCCCTTAGAATTTCCATATCCAAGTGCCTGTTGCTATCGGTACATTTCTTTACAATCTGTATCTCTGAGATTTTCCTAATTAAGATTGCAGCATTTAACATTTTTTGTTGCTGTCCATATGTTACCACCAAAAATATCCAACAGAAATTAAATAGGAACTTTTGTGGCTAGGTATATATATTTCCTGTACAAACATTGCTCCTGCTTCCTCTGGAAAAATAGTTTGAACACTTATTTACCAGTAGAATAATGGGGGTCAGTCATTTTTACTTGATTGATCTTGCCGGGGTAAAATTATCTTGCTACCATGCAAGACTCACTCTGAAATTACCCAATAATTGCCAATGCCTTCTTCCTTCCCTGCCCAAATATTGCCTTATAGATTGTTAGTATTGGTTGCTACCATCTACAGTCATAAGTGTTGTTTTTACAGACTGAATATTTTCCTAATACTAGTCTGATTAACTGTAATCTGTAACCAATGATCAGATGTATTACTTTTTTTAGCTGTTACAAATGGGGAATCGGGTCGTTTGTGACCACTAAAATGGTTTCTGGCATGTACTAAGTCAGCAACCTTTTACTGACTCGTGAAATTGGGTTTGCGAGTAGCTATTAGGAAGGGATGTCCCATGGGTGTCCGTTCCTAATAGCGGGTCTCAAGACCATATATAATTGTTTTGCAACGGTATATGGTCACAAATCAATCAAAGTTTTCCACCTACTTGAAGAAGGTGAGCCGGTTGCAAATGGGAAGGGGTCCCATTTGTGACTGGCATTGAAAATGTTTTTTAAGTGCCGGCAGTGGTCCCACAAAACAGAACAATTTAATTTTTAGTTTTGAAACTCATCCAATGTTCCTTTAAGAATTTAAAAAATAATTGTTTTATTCAAAAGCAAACATAGATATGGTGGTCTGCTGTTCCCAGCAGGCCACCATGCCTGTGTTATTGCCCATTCCCAATAGGTCACAAATTACGACCTGCCTCATGAATATATTGGTGAGGCAGGCCATTTACAATCCCATTGGGAATCGCTATTAGGCCTGAGACACATTAGCACGTATCATTTTGTGACTTGCTACACATCGCAATTTGCAAGTCACAACATGTAATGGTTGTACTTATGGCCTCAAATGCTCCATCTTCATATGTATTTACTCTGAGTCTATTTCTAATACTGTTATTGTGACAGTGAAAAATACTTTGTAATTAAAATTCACTAACCAATGTCTTTAGAAAGGTGAAAATGAGAAGCTAGCAGGGAAACCAATTTACATCTACTTATGTTTGAAGCAGAAAGTTCTCTGCCTAAGAGGTGGAGCACACTTAGGGGAGCCTTTTTTCATAACCTTTAGTTGGAATGGATGCTGCAAGTAAGCCATTACTACACCAAACCTTACTTTTGCCATTTAAAAAGTCAATTTCATGAATTAATGGAATGGAAGTCAAAAAAATACTCATAGGGCCCCAGCCGCGGTCGGTAGTGGGAGTACCTGCTGGCAAGTGACATGGGGAGGGGGAGGGGCAGGGTGGGGGGTAGTAAACTATGGATTATGGAGATTTACAGGTAAGTAAACATGTAAATAAATAAAACAAATGTAATTGCATGCACTGCATCCCAAATGAGATGCAGTGCGCGCAACGAAATTCATTTTATTTATATGTTTACTTCTTTGTAAATATTCGTAATCCATAGTTTACTACCCCCCACTGTGCCCCTCACCCTCCCCACGTCAACGCCCGGCAGGTATTCCCACTACTGACCGCAGCTGTAGGGCCCTTCAACTTCTTATCCACATCAACTATTTTAGGTATTAAAAGTTTTTTCCTTACCAGAGTATCTTATCAGTTTCTCTGGTTTGTCTCCTTTAGAATTCTCACTTACTCAGGCAGCCCAATAGCACTTTGGTATGTCCTCTGTGCTGAAACCTCCTCACTGTATCCGTAAGAGGGTTAGATCTGTTGTTTCAAGATGGAGGAAGACACAGCATAGGCATGCATTTACCCACTTTATTTTCCTTTCTACTTCCCTCCCACAAGCCAAGCATTGCTCCCGGATTAATGCGGCCCTTTCAGGAGCCCAGACCAAGTACAAGGAAATGCACTTATTCTATAGATGAATACTTTTTGATTGGGGCATCTATTGAGGTATGTATTTTTGTGTGTGGTTGGGTGCAAACTTACTTGTTAATTAGTCTATTGATTAGGGATTTTTTTAAGTTGTGGTGATCAATTAAATGTGACTGAAGTGTTAACACACACTCCCTAAGGAAGAAGTCCAACATGCATCTTATGGCTATATAGCCAATGGGGGAATGCTATTGGTTTGGGAAGGTTTTGGCTTGGTGAATAGTAATTAGGCTGGAGGTGCATGCCATAAATATCGTATTCAAAATTTTGTGTGACATGAAAATTGTTTGAATTATATTGTCAGTACAAAAATATTGTGTAATAGATTATCAACGGCAAGAATATTGTGTTTTTGGCTATCAAATATTATTAAGAATATTATTGTATTTAATTGCGTTTACTACAATATAAATGTTATAAATGTCATTTTTTATAATGAATTTAATGAGTTTTAGTTAAAATATTAATTTTAGTGTTGGTATTGCCAACATAATTGATATGTATTTGTTTAAATACATTTAGTTAGTGATTTGTAATGTAGTTCAGGGGATTTGTAGGGGAATAAGGTGGAAAGATAATTAAATTATAAATTTATATATTTTGAATAAAGAATAATTTTTGATTGTAAATTAAATGGTTAATTGAATAATAATTATGTAAATGTTTCGTAGCTTTTTATTTGATATACTTACATGTCATTTATTAATTGTAACATCTATATACATTTTTTAATGTTTGTTAATAATTTATATAATTGTAGCCTGCTGTTGAGTTTATAGGGGAATACGGGGGAAAGTTAATTAATGTGTTGTCATAAATTAAACCTTTAATCAGTTATTGATCCTGTAGATGTTTAATTGTCTAATTGTTATTTTATATTTTTAACTTTAATTTCCTTTTACATTTCATGTTTAATTTTTTTTTTTTAATTGTTTATCTTTTAGTAACATGATGTTGGGTTAGTAGGTCGTTTTGAAGTTATAATATAGAATTGTTCATAATATTTAATTGCATATTTGATAATTATGTATATTTTGAAATGTTGTACTCAATATGTCAGTTATTTGCTTGATTTGAATATTTAGATTATTGGTAAACATTGGTTCATGCATTATTAGGTTGTGTTTTTGTGTTTTTTAAGAAGGAAAGGAAAGTTAATGTTTATTTTTATTAAAATTCAAGTTTTTTAATACAAATTCTATTTATTATGTAGTATATGTTTTAATACATAATATAATTTAGTACTTTTTTGTTATTATGTTTAGGAATATTTGCTAAAACTTTATTGGGAGTTGGAATGTTACTACTGTTGCTTAGACTGGAGCGGGAATAGTAAATGTAACCCCTCCAAAGTCTAACACTTTTTCTACTGTTGCTTTGACTGGAGTGGGGGTAGTAAATCTAGCACCTCTGTAGTTCAACACTTTCTCCACTGTTGCTTAGAGTGGGGAAGGAATAAGAATTCCAACTTCTCCAAAGTACAACACTTTCTCTGCTGTTACTTAGATTGGTTTGGGAACAGAAAATCGACCTCCTCCTCAGTGCAATGCTTTCCTTGCTGCTGCTTAGATTGGAGTGGGAATAGTATATCTAACCCCCATGAAGTGCATCCCTAACCACTTGGAAGTCAAACTCTTTCATTTCTGTTGCTTGGACTGGAGCAGGAATAGTAAATCTAGCCCCTCTGGAGTCAAGCCGTTTTCCTAATGATGTGTAAATTCTATTTATATTAATTATTTTATATATTGCTGTTTAATATTGATTTTTAATTATTTGCATTTTGGAATGATTACATTTTTTTATGAACATTTATTTTTATTAGGATTATTATTTCTATTTATTATATCACTTTAATTAATTATTGTATTTTCTAATATATGGTTTTTATCATTTTATTGTTCGAGTGTGCACATCATTGGCATTCTCTGTGGTAATTTATGAATATACATATATATATATATATATATATATATATATATATGTCTGTGTGTGTAAGTACATACATAAATAAACATACACATATGCATATAGATATATACAGAGAGAGAGAGAGAGATTATGATTACATATTTATTTTGTATATTTCATTTTAATTTTCTAAATACAACTATGCTAATATAGTAACATTTAATTTATGTCAGATAGTCTTGTTGGCTGTATATATGTTTTCTAATTTAAAATGTACCTTCTGGTTCTATTTTGAATTAAATGTATATGGTAAATTGTTGTATATTTTAAAGAATTTATGTTTGAAATTGGGCTGTTGGTTGACTGGTGTGTGAGCCCTGGTCAACAACAGCCACAAACCCTTGCAGGTTGATCCACAAAATGTCACTAAAATAACCTGTGCTTAACCCTGGGTAGCTTGGCACAAAACACAGCCAGGGTTAACTACGAGTCAATGTGTGAAGTATTTAGAGAAATAGTAATAAAGTAAAAAAACACAAGAAAAATCCCATACAAATTTAGAAAAAAAAATAGTATGTTTTAATAAATAATTTGCGCACACAATCCAATCAATAGAACCAAAGTTATTAATTTTGTAAGTTTTGAGTAAAAACTAGCACCTAAAAGATCAAAGCACCAACTGAGGGCATTGAGTCGCACAAGACTGGATCAAAATTACAAAATATGGTCAAGTGTGATAGACCATGCATCGGATACAAGAAGTGGATTGTGCCAAGTCAGCGTTTACTGTTGGACTTAGAAGAAATGTTGTGAAAAGTGTTCTGAGAAGGTAAAGTTCAGCGGGGCAAAGCAGCAGGATGTGTCTGAGGAGGGAGTGTCATCGTCAGGGAGTCTTGGGCCGAAACTACTGAGAAGATTTCTACATTCAGAATTAGTCTCTTTTTTGGGAGTCGAAAACCTCCAATAGGATGACGTAGGAGGCTATTGCAAAAGAGAGTTTCAGGGGCGCAGATGCCCCTTTAGCTGAGAAGGAGTTTGTTGCTGCAGAGAAGAACATAGCTTGAGAAGTTGCAACGTCCGGCTGACCGGCAATGGACCTTAGGCGGATAGATGAGCAGTTTGTTCCTTATCACCTCCTGGTTATAATGCCCTGTTAACGGAGATGAAGAATATCATCCTTTCCAAAAACTTTTTCTTATATGATACTCAGTGTACTAACAAATTCAGGGTATTGCTATGGGATCCAGATTTGCTCCTGCTTTTGCTGGGATCTATATGGGCTGGTGCGAGTGGGAGCATGCCTGGGCTGTCTTGCTTCAACCTGGACAGTTTATATTGTGTTTTGGGGGAGGTATATTGACAATATCATAATACTCTGGAGTGGCACTGTGGAACAGGTGATGGCCTACAATTAATATTTGAACGACAATCCATATTACGTACAACTCACAGTTAGTCACAGCAAAGAACAGATTGAGTTTCGTGATATTTTATTTTTAGTCAGGGACAATATGATACAGAGAACGATGTTCCGAAAAGCCACAGCTTGTAACAATACTCTTCATGCCTCCATTGTATACCCCAAATATGTTATTAACAGTATACCCCATGGGGAAATGGTGCGTGTTAGACAAAATTACAACACTGAGGCTGCCTTTGTGACTATCATTAAAAATAGAAAGCATCGTTTAACAAATCGGGGACATGACATTAAAATTCTGGATAAAGCTGAGAAAAGAATATCATATACTTCCAGGACAGATGTACTGAAAAAGAACGGTTAAAAACATATTACAGATAGATCCAATCAAGTAGCCTTCGTTACACAGAACAGCAGACGTAGTAAGTGCATCTATGGTATCCTAAGAAGACATTGGAATCTTCTGACCAATATAAGAGGCATTAAGGACAATTATCCGGGACAAACCAGAAGTTACATATTGCAGGGGTAGGACAAATAGGAATTGGCTGTGCTCGGGCTATGTGGTTACACAAAAACCCTCCACTTGGCTTTCTACTTCAATTGTTGGATTTTATACATGCAGGGAATGTCATATGTGCACCCTGGGAATAGACAAGACAAAAACTTTCAGCTACAATACGGATAGAACTTATGAAATGAGGAAAAAGTAAATTGCAAGACCAGATTTGTAACATACATCATTGGGTGCCCATATAACAAGATCTATGAGGGCAGCACCATAATGCCATTAAAACTGTGTATTCAAGAACATATCTGTGCCTAAAGAAATGGTGATATGAGATATCCATTGACTTATCATATGCAGGAATGTCATGGTAATGGGATTAGTGTCTAGTTTCATGGTATAGATCACATACCACCCAACCCTAGAGGTGAGGACAGGGAACTTCCCCTTAGATGTAATGAAGCCAGTTGGGTGTACAAATTGCGGAGTGTGGAATTGGGCCATAACTCTGATGATGAATTATACTATTTTCTTTTAGGCCTGTATTCCCAAGACTTTTTTGCTATGTCCTGGTGTTTGTAAATACAAATCATTTGGCTGTATCCCTGTGCAAGTGTTGTGACACAAAGATGATGATGGAATTAACATACTAACCAGCCCGTCCTATTGTTTTGAAGTGGCGAGGCAAGGCTTTGCTCATATACATGTGACACTACTACAAGATGTACAAAATACTAGTTAATATGCCTTTAGTATTGCTTGCAGTCTAACTATATATGGTTATTAACACAATGGTGATGAAATGACTATGATTGCTATGGAATATTTCTGATCTTCTGCTACCTGAACTTGGCTATTGGAATACACAGGGGGGCCTTTGAATACACTCCCAACATGCCGCTACACCTGTATTGCGTTTATTGTCATGTTACGCCTACACTTGTGAAAGCTAGTAAAAAGACTGTGTTAAATCAGACATTGTGTATCTTCCGATTATGGGCAATCACATGCTCTGTGGCTGCACGCATTGGAGATCCATCCTTTGTTGGTTATGTATCTGGCCATCAAATAAACTTCCAACATGGCGGTGCCGATTGCCAGCAGGCTTTCTACATGTCAGTTAAATTACTGCGATATACTTCCAACATGCAGAGCTGATGGACAGCATGCTATCTAATTGCTGGTGTAATTAATGTGGTACAGTTTATCTCTGAGCACCCAGGTGCGGATTATCCCAAAGCATGGGGCGGGGACCTCAAAAAGATGGCCGATTCCATTGCTCTGTTTTAATCTTGTTGCTTTCTGGTCGATATTTGCTTGTTACTTTGCAGCATTGCGTACTGATTCTTGTAAGCATGCACTTGTCTGTCTTAATTTGGACCACCCCCTTATTCTCTAGTTGGACTTTGGTGGTTAAAACTCACTATGTACAGGTCTGGAGAATCTCTTGCACAGTATTGATTGTAACAATGTTTTTACTTTTATACATGTGGAACCAATTGCCAGTTAGCTTTTTATGTGCTGGTTTAATTACTGCAATACACCTCCAACATGGCAGCAATGATTGCCAACATGTCATCTATACCCTGGTTGAAATAACATGGTACACTGTTTCTGTGCATACAGGTACGGATTATGCCACGGTTCAGGTGGGGACTTCAAATAGAAGGCCGATTCCGATTCTTCCTCTAATTTTCTCTGCTTTCTGGACGATATCTGTCCACTACTATGCTGCTTTGCGTTCTGATTCTGGTAAGCATGCTGGCTAGAACTTGGGTTATGTTTTTCGCTCTTGGAGTCTGGTGGTCAAAACTCAGTTTTTTCTTTACACAAGTCTGGTGAATGATTAGAAGTAGTTGATTTGTAACAATGTGTTCACCACTAACCCATGGTTAAGTTTCATGATATCCTTATATATAGATGTGTTGCCCTTACCAGTTTTTATTCACGGTGTGGGTACATATATTACCGATAAGAGTATTTACCGTGTCATTTTGCTGAAACATATACTGGTTGTGGATACCAGTATAACGTATTGTTCTTTATGGTATCCTGTTATTTGTTTATCTCTGATATGTGACACATTTGGGGTTTGATCAATACCCCTGTGTTTATTATATCTGGAATTATCTGAATAAGATGATCCCCAAATACATGAGTGTGGCATTGTTAACATCACACTTTGGTAGGTATGCTTTCACTTACACATATATATTTCCATTCGTAATTCTGGTGTCCTTTATGCTTTTCTCGATCTCATAATTATAGTAATCAGTGAACATTACTCAATAAAATACAACATATTGTCCAGGAGTAATGCAACATATTAGTTGATGAATTTTAAAATGTATAATTGGTCTATGATGTGATTTTAGCAGGTTTTGAGAATAATTGGGGATTTGGGTTTGGAGCCGGGCCTGTATTCATGGTTTTGTGTTGTAATGACATTTGTGCTTTATTTATGTGGGTCTATAAATGTTTGTATATACTGTGTTCATAGCCCTGAAGAAGTCCAGTTTTGGACGAAACACATTGGCTGTTTGAGTGTCATTCCTATAAGAACTTTTGAAACCACATTCCAAATAAAAAGAACATTGGTTGATGAATTGGAAACCTCCTGCTTTTGGACTTTTGGTTTTGCTTACTGATGCCATTTGGTGCACCTTCCTGTGTGTTTTTGATGTAATATGTGAGGTCATAAGCAGTGCATTGTGGGTTGTAAGTTATAGTTAGCTCAGGAACTATAACTGCTGAATTTCTCAGGTTTTGTAAGAGTGAAATGTGTGCATAACTATAATGTACTTGTAACCTGCTTTATTCTGTTGTTCTAAAGTTTTTTAAATTATATTTAATAATTCTAACAACCCTGGACTGTTGTTTTTTTCAGTGGATTTCTAAGTTTTTTTTTAATGTTAGTTCCTAACTTTAATGCCCGTGTAACCTTTGTTTTTTTTCTGTGAATTTCTAAGTTTTTTAAATTCTATTTCCTAACAAGTGGAGAAAGGGAGTGGCCTCCCAAGAGCTCTCAGAAATCTCACTTTGTGGGACTTATTGAAGGTAACAGGAGGAGTGCTTGGCCCCCACGGACCTTCAGCATCGTACGGGACTTCGTCCCCCAACCAGGAGGCACATTTGCAGAGTGGGGGAGAAAAAGGGAGGGGGCCTTGGATGACCTCTCAGCAATCCTGCTGTATGGAACCTACTGGGGGTAGCAGGATCGGTTGTTGGTCCCCAAGGACCTTCAGCAGCTAAAGGGGCCTCATTACCCAACAAGATGTATGTCAGAAGGCACGTTTGTGAGTTGTTGAGATAACATTCAAATGAGCCACAATGGACCCACCTGGGTCTTGCAGTTGTGCTAATTCGTGGTCGGAAACTTTACTAGTGTTCTGACAGAGGCGGGCCATATGGGGATTACAAAGCGATACAAAAGGGGATGATGGACGGAGCGTTTGAACAAATCAAACACTCACCCCCAGTCAACTGATCTGGGTTTAATCCATCACCATTCTTTAGTTCACTCAGCCACCCCAGTTCAGACATGGCTATATGCAAATCAGTCTGACCCTGTGCCTTATGGGAACAGTCCAGCCCGAACTGCCAAGCCATGTCTTCCCTGGACCGGAAACAAGCATCCTGGGACCGGTTTCGGATTCATAATCCTCATCAGCCAGGCTATCAAAATGGGGATTACAGCACAACCAGTCCCACAATGCAACATGGCTATTCACCTAAATGTTATCATTAATATAAAAGATGGGGATATACTGGTTCTGTTTTGCCGTCATTTGCACCAAGCAGTATCAGACTACAGGAGGTAGCCCATATACCCCACGGAGACAACAATGTCTCAAAAAGGGTGTTATTTGAAGGTCAAATACATGTAGCACAATTAATTGCTGAGAATTAAATCATAATGAGAGAAAACCAGGGAGACATTCTTTTGTGAAATAAATTGTATTTTAGTAATACACATGTTCGACATATTGAACTGTATATGTACAGGCACATGGGAAGATAGCACTATGTTACATTGAATGGGATGTTACCTATAAGATACTGTGCACAAGTGCTCATGAAGGATAGTGACGGCTCAAGTGACATGGGAGGTGGAATGTACAGCGATAGTGATGGGCGCAAAAAAAAACAGTAGGGGTTAAGATTCTTTACATATTTAGGATACCCTAACAGTTAAGGATATAGGGTAATTTAGACCCTTGTGGGTCCTAGGCTGTTCATTGGGGCAGCCAGTACGCGAGTGGGCTGAAGCTTTTTTCACTTACAGGAGCAAGTGGTATGGACAAATTTTTTCGCCTCTGAAATTAACTCCTTTTTTTAACCCCTTGGCTGCAACGCTAATTCTGGCGCTGCGCAGGGGGGTGGGGGGTGAGTGCATCGCCGCAATGCTTGTGATGGAACCACACCGTCATGAGTCACGGGTGAGCTGTGCTCATGACGGCGTGGTTCCGTCACGACCCCGCCCACTCACTAATTTGCCCACACAGGCGGGGAATCAGTGCTGTGTGGGTGGAGCGGCCACAGCGTGATGAAACCACGCATCATGAGCATATGCCGCACGTGGCTCATGACGGCGTGGTTCCATCATGCGCAGGGAAGGGGTTAAAGATATTGTTTGGCAGCAACCCACATGCGTTATAATATAAGGGACTTCCAGCCCCAGAATCCGTTGTAGAACACTCACCTGAGAATAATCAGCATTAAACTTAATGGAAATATACCTGGTGGTCACAGCTTGCTTCATTTTGTTTAACTGCCTGGGAAGAAGGGGGCGTGTGCTCGAAAAGCGTTGGCTGAGGAAATTGAGGCGGGTGTCTAAGCATGAAGATCCTGCTTGCATCCATGCTTTCCAGCCTATGAGTGCAGCTCAAGGAAACAGCAAACATGATTTTTTGTATTTAGTGGTCTGGCCTGGGTCACGAGATTGCACCCCCATGATACCCTTGTGGGTCCTAGGCCGTTTATTGGGGCAGCCAGTACAGGAGTGGGCTGAAGCTGATTTCACTCACTGTAGCAAGTGGTATGGACACATTTTTTCGCCTCTAAAATCAACTCCTTTTCTTTAAAGACATTGTTTGGCAGCGACCCTCATGGGTTTATGATATAAGAGACTACCAACCTTAGAATCCTTTGTAGAGCACTCACCTGAGAGTAATCAGCATTAAACTTCATGGGGATATACCTGGTGGTCACAGCATGCCTCATTTTGTTTAACCGCCTGGGAAGAAGGGTGTGTACCTGAAATGCATTGGCGGAAGAAATTGAGGTGCGTGTCTAAGCATCGAGCTCCTGCTTGCATCAACGCCTAACAGCCTATGAGTGCAGCTCAAGAAAACAGCAAACGTGATTTTCTTAATATATATAAAACACACAGTTCCCTTGTTCACGATATATATATTTCCTACCAGCAGTCGCCTGTAAGTAGTTATAGCTAGGACCTAGTTTCCATAGGAAAAGTATCTTTTGACTTGCCTATAATGTTGGGGTTGTTGCATGAAATTCTGACCCCAAAAAAGGTGTCAAAGTAGGTTCTGTGTATCATGGACAGTTTGGGGATGATCCGTGCAGTTGGGACAGGGAAATAGGGGTGAGAAATAAGGCAACCAAATTTGGCAGACATGCAGATGTTGTTACTCCGATTGTGCTTTCTGTTATTTGTTGCAAATCCGTTCAGTACTTTAATTTAAGCTGAAAATTATAGTGATATCTCTGGCCGCAGATATTTCGTGCTGATTTCAATATTAATCGCAAATGCGTGCGCCAATCAGAATGCCCTGATTGGTTGGATGCAACCTGAACAGAAAGTTGTGACCGCAACAGTTCCTGGAGCTGAACACTTCTGTGAAACTAGCATAAGGGGTTAGGGTGGAGGTACTCTGACCCCATGTTCGAGAAATGGCAGTATTAGTGACACAAATTATGTGACCAAAATTGTTTTTATTATTCTCGCATGATATTCCAGATGACGCCGCATTCGCCAGTGTGGTCCACCAATCAACGGTGATGTACCATTGTAGGGAAATCGTGAATATTGCAACGTCATCCCGAATATTGGTGACACACACTCAACAGTCACTGTCACTCACTCATGTATGTACTTACAAACTCACTCAGACACTTATACATCCATTCACATACCCATGCACACATTTAAACATTCAGTCACATACCCATTCAGGCACTTATGCACCCACTTACGGACTCACTCAGAGAGTGATGCAGCTATGTGCAAACTCACTTAGAGACTCGTGCACCTAGTTAGAGACCCACTCTTACACTTATGCGTACAGTCTCATTACCACTTAGAGACTTTTACGCCACTCATAGGTCCATGTGATACTCAAGCACCCATTTACAGACTCATTCGGAGAGTCACACACCCATGTACAGACTAACTCAGAGACTCCCTCAGCCACTTACTGACCTACTCACACACTCACATATGTACTCACAGACCCACTGAGACACTCAGACACCCATACAGTCACTTCCCTACTCAGTCACAGACCCTCTCAGAGACGTACAGATTCAGTCACTCGCTCATACACTCAGAAACTCACTCACCCATTCGCAAATTCACTCAGATATCCACGCACCCACTCACTTACCCACTCAATGCTCAGGCATCTACTCACAGATCCACCCAGACATTTGCTCTCCCAGTCACAGACCCACTCAGACACTCATGCATGCACCCATTCACTCACCCACTCAGAGACATATGCTCTTACTCACACACCCATTGAGACACTCATACACCCACTCACAGATCTACTAAGACACTCATATACCCACTCACAGGCCCACTCACACACCCATACAGTCACTCACATCCTCACTCATAGACCCAGTCAGAGACTTATGCACACAGTCAGTTATACAGTCAGAGACTCAAGTACACACTCGCAGAAGTACTCAGAGACCCATGCACCCAATGACAGAACCACTCAGACATTCACGCTGGCAGTGATACCCACTGAGAGACGTATGCACTCACTCATATACCCACTCAGACACTCATGCACCCACTCACTGACCCACTCAGACACCCACTTAGACACTCATTAATCCACTCACAGTTCCAGTCAGACAGCTATATAGTTACTTATAAAGGCACAACGGCACTCATGCAACTACTCACAGAGTGTGAGAAATTTATGCAACCAATAACAGACCCATTGCAACACTGATGCACCCATTCATAGATGCACTGAGGCAGTCATGCAGTTTGTTACAGAAGCATTGATAAACTGATGCACTGTCTTACAGATTTACTCAAATGCTTATAAAAACAATGAGAGACTTACTGATACAGTGATGCATGCAGTTATAGATTATACTGAAAAAGCTATGCACTGTGTTATAGAGATATTAAGGGAGTTGTACGTGCTATTATATAATCATTTAGATAGTAATGTGTTTAGTCTGTTGGTTATAATCTATTTTGCAGTTATACATTTTACATGTGATGGTGGCTATTGAATGTCTGCATTTGGTTTGTCATTTCACAATGCATTAATGGTGATTGAGGCTACCGATATCTTTCCCCACGAAAACAGAAAATCTGTGTAAATGATTCTTTTTAATACAAACTCCCTACAAAAATATGATTTTGAATAGTGAAATAATAAACCCCTACTGTCTAATATACTGGAAAATGTGTGCATATATATGTTTTACACCACTTAAAAAAGACACGATCCTCATGGTTACCAAAGTCATTGCGACTCTCATCATCATTGCGAAAACAGGAAGTAGGGTTCAAACTTTTCTTTTTTAAGTTACTATAAATGTATGTGTGCAAACAGGTTCTTTAAGTTAGTAAGTTAGAAATGTGTGTATTGTAATAGAACACATTTTTTAAGTTATAGTTTTTTTCTGTGGTCGTGGTCGTTACATGTTTGCATTTGTTTTGTGATTTTGTAACATGATCAAGATCATCTCAATGTCACCATGAATTTAAAAAATACCCCCAAAAATCATTCAACAAGAACATGAACAAAATATTGGGCCCTTGTGTGGCTCTGACAAGAGCCTTTGTCTTGAGAGTATGTATAAGACAGCTACATGTAAGACTGTTTGAAAAGTGTCAGGTTTCCTAGAACACCCTTGACCCTTCCTCTGTAAAGTGAACTCCATCACCCCTATATATTCCATGTATGTCAAAACACAGATTTTTGTTATAGATAGAGCCCATGTTATGATCTCCGAGGAAAGCATAAACTGTTTTAATAAAATGTTTCCTGGATTTGTCAATCTGTGGACAGAATTGATTTTACCACTTCAATTTCTGTCTTTGGCATATATTAGAGTACTCCAATATAGTGTGAGGGAAATGCCACATCAGTTCTGCAAAGGTATTCTACATTAGGATTCCCAGCCCTACCCTAGTCAATGTGCCTAGGTCACCTCCACTGCAGTGCACAATCTAGAGGAGAGGAGTTTGGAAATCCACAATGTTTTTAACCAAAGCCAGCAGCTTTAACCTTCTCTGGCCAAAACAAATAATCTCCAAATTTGGCAGACCCAAGTCTCTGTCAATACCTTTGTTTTTTGCAGCCTCTTTAGTCCAATAGACATAGCTGTGGCCCACATTCCACGCTCTAAGCATTTTGAAGGAAGGAAGAATAGCACACAGTACCGATCTGCAGCTGAATATCACAGTTAGTACTATCAAAGAGAGTGAAAATGCATTTGATTGGATGAAGGGAATATGCAGGTGAATAAAAGTAGGTTGCATTGGGAAATGATTAGTAAATAGATGTTTCATTTACTCTGGGAAATAGAGAGTTGGATATGCATTACAGTATGAACAGTAAACCACATCTGCTGTAGTTCATTTTGTAACTAGTATGGTTCTTCTGAAATGTATTGAGAACTTGTAACCTACTGGTTCTAGTGAGTTTCTATGGAGAATCTGCAAAAAGTGTATTGGGGGAAGGGTGTTAAATAAAAGGTCTTACTTTTTGGAAATTGGAGAGGTTTAGGTTCATTGTTTTATAAGGTAGGTAAGAATCCTTAATGATGATGTTCCAAGAATGTTTAGTATAGTGATAGAAACATAAAAGTTTTAAGGGAAGTAGGTTTTTTGACGCCCATTTTTTTTGTTATTCATCACGATCATTGCCATTAAGTTGTGGTTATTGAGACAAAGCATTCATTTTGGGCTACCTCCAAACAGAAGTAAAAAGGGTTAATAGACAGTAACCATTTAGAAATGCAGTTACAAGACTGAAATATGAAAGCAATGTTTGTTTTCACTGACTTTTACAGTGTCAGGCAATTGAAAGTTCAGAAGGTTGCCATTTATGGTTGCTTTGTATGAGAGTAGTGTGTCATTCTTGTGTCATTCTTGTGTTAGGTTTTTACAAACACTGAGAATATTGCATCTACCTAATGAGAGAAAAAAACAACTTTACTAACAACCTCAATCTTCCGATATGTTAATTATGTTTTTGCAAAAGTCAAAAAATGATTAATAAGTTATACAATTATGTCATATTGTAATAAAATAAGCTGACATATAAATAATTATTTAAATAAAGAAAGGATGGTATATAAATCAAATTGTAAATGTTTTTATATATCTGTCAATAGGTAACTAAGACATAGTTTGTCTCAGGTGCAGATCAGGTGTCTATCAAGTTAGTTTAGGATATGTTTCCATGGCGGTCAATGTTGCACTTGTATTGCCTTACTGCATTCTGGAAGTGGTAAGAGAAATACATGCACACTAATGGTCAATCTATATGTAATCTTGTAGTATACCATGTCAAAGTGTATATGTGTATATATGATGTGCTGCTTCAAATAATGTTTGTATTTGAATTCTATGAGTTGTAGCCTTATTTGTTTCATTATAAAAGAGTAATACAATATTGAGTTTTGAAAGTGGAAATTATGCACTATAGCTGTAAGTAAATTATAAATCTGAATTGATCTGTGCATGGAGGTTTATGGGTAGGGTTATCTTATTACTTGAAACTGCTACACAAGGTATACATTTTCCTAAACCATTTATAACTGAACAGTGAGGTAGGCTGTAGCTAGGCCTTAGCGCAGGGAGCAATTTGCTTATAAAGTAAAAGATGCAGTTTAATGTTTCAATGAGCTATATGTAGTCACAGAAAACTAAGGGGACGATGAGGATGGCGGAAGGATCTTCAATGCCATGCAGGCGGTGGCGATCCGTCTGCCATCCGTGCCCGTCCGCTCTCAATTTCCCCCCCGCCATATTACAATGGCGGGGGGACCGCGGCGGTCAGAAACACTGACCGCCACTTTTCCGCTGCGGTCGGCTTGCGACCGTGGTGGAAAAGCTCTAATATGGTGGCAGTGTCTATCAGACACCGCCAGCCATATTAGGATGGGCTGTGGGGTATGCCTTTCCGTGGCGGCAATGCCGCCACGGAAAGGCATAACGGTCTTTGCTTTGGGGGCCCGTTGCGGGCCCCCAGGGTGAAGGGGGGGTGCACATGGGGGGTACCATAGCGTTTCCAAGTACAACATGGCAGGCACCGGGCAGCACAGCATGCCTTTAAATCATTGCGGCGGGCGGTGCTTTAAGCACCTTCCACCGCAATGTTAAAAATGCGGGATACACCTGCCAATGTGGCGGGTGCATCCTAATTGGGGGCACGGTTCCTCCGCCCTTGTGGCGGACGGTACCTGCCCCAGACAGGATGGCGGACGGACTTTGTCCGTCTGCCATCCTAATCGACCCCTATGTGCCCAAATATACATACAGCTTACACCCTGACTTAAATCTGAGATATGGAAATCAGGAATGTTACCAGGCGGTGATAACTGTGGCAGGTGATGTGTCACAGTGTTGCCTGTCCCGTTTTTTCAACACTTTCCTAGATGCCATGACGCAAAGAATGCATCACTACATATGCTTCCCCAGCACACAGGCAGAACTTCAGAAAACCAAGATGGATTTTTATCAAAAGGCACAGTTCCCACATGTTATAGGGTGCATTGATGGGACACATATACCAATCTGCCCACCTGCAGCT
This sequence comes from Lissotriton helveticus, assembly GCF_964261635.1. Taxonomy (NCBI): domain Eukaryota; kingdom Metazoa; phylum Chordata; class Amphibia; order Caudata; family Salamandridae; genus Lissotriton; species Lissotriton helveticus. The sequence continues at coordinate 534,158,672 of NC_136067.1, forward strand.
TTAGAATACATATATCGGAACCACAAATCTACACATTCTATCAACATGCAGGTTATATATGATGCAGACCACATCATCACTAACATTGTAGCCAAATTTCTTGGGAGTACCCATGACTCCTGCACATTCAGGAACAGTGGGATCTACACTCATCTGGCTGGGGGCGAATTCGGAGAAGGATACCTGCTAGGTAAATCAATGTGACACACCCTGATGTATACCTTGGATGAATGTGTTGGTGACAGTTATTAATGGCACTCCCTTCCTCACTCAGGTGATAGCGCATATGCCGTGCGGGCATTTATCCTGACTCAATATCACAACCCATCCACCCCAAGTGAGAGAAAATACAATGTGGCACATAGATCTACGCGCAATGTTGGGAAGCTCACAGTTGGACTCTTAAAAAGCAGGTTCCACTGCCTCCACAAAAGTGGAGATGCACGTCAGTACCGCCCCATCATCTGCTATAAAATAATAGCAACATGTGCCATGCTGCATAACCTTGCCACAAAGAAAGGAACAGCAGTGGAACTGACTGACTCCGAGGATGAGGGTGAGGATTGTCCACAGCCAGAGCACAGCGCAGCAGGTGTGACAGCAGCACCAAATGGGAGACACAGACGGAGTTCACACGCAACTATTTCTGAGTAAGGAAGGAGACACAGCCAGTCACTGTAATTCAGTGACGGTGTTTTAATAACCTTGACTCAGGCAATCGCATAGCACACCACCACAACATGAAGGCCTCAACATGCCAGACCAAAATGCTATGGCCATTCCAAAGGTGAAATGGGTTACATCACCCATTTAACAATACCAGGTGATGGCTGGCATTATTTCCTGCGCCCACACGCAACACTGCTGCATTCCCTGGGCACATTGTCCTCACTGGTGGTCTGTCCTGTGGCAGCTTTGTGCCGTTCGCTGCTCGTCCTGGCCTCATTTATCAGGGGCGTGATGCTACTCCGGCTAGTTGCCTCTTCACTATCCCCCCGTCAGCTGCACCTGTAGTGGCTATTTGGTTTGTTTGTAGCTACCTGGTATTTAATCGGGTTCGAGTTAGGGGCCAGGTTGATATCAGTGAGGTGTGCCTGCCTACCGGCGCTGTTTTAAAAATTGACTTATTGTGCTTTTAACTTACTTTGCTGCTATTTGTGCACTCACTCATTCGCTTTGTGTCCGCTCGAGACGCCCCGGTCCACCACAGCCATTCTGGCTGATTGATGTGGAGGGCGCCCCAAACACTCTGAGGGAAGCACTCACTTCCGGCTCGTCGGCTAGCCGCCATCTTGGTCGGCGGTCTAGCTGTCCGGAGCCGGGTCTCTGGAGTATTTATGGGGGCAACGATGCAGGAGCGCAGCGGACGCGCGCAGCGGGCGCGCCGGCGGCACGCCAAAGGCAAGCCCGTCTGCGCCCGTCGGCACGGGCCCAGGGGCCACGCATCATGGCAAAATTCTCAGCTACTCCTCCATGGAGCTTCGATTATTAAATATACTTGTCTCCCACGCCTGGACCCAGCCACACTAAGCTGTTTGGTGGCTAACAATATCTCTCTCGCCCGGGCGGGCTCTGTTTCTCCACCGACACCCGAACCTTGTCATCTTACCCCCAAAAAAGTCTCAACGATTAAGGACTCTATTCTCCGCTGTCTTTATTTGAACACGCGGTCTTTGGTAAAACACCAATTGGATATTTTTCTGCTCCTCAACACTGACAAGCCCGATCTCTTACTCTTCACCGAAACATGGCTTACCCACGATTCTCTGCCAGATTTCCTCGCAGCACTCCCCTCTGACTAATATATACTGTCTGCTAACCGGTCTCCCGGGAAGCAGGGGGGTGGTGTTACAGCCATTATTCATAAGGATCATAAATGTACTATTTTGTCTCCCTTGGTCCTGCCGGATACAGAGAATCTAGTCGTTAAACTCGACACAGACATGGGGACATGGTGCTGGTACTTATTTACCGCCCCCCCCCCTATGCAATGCCCACCTTCCCGGTCTCTTTAAGTGATCAATTGTCAGCCTTAGTTGTCAATTTTGCTAGGGTCCTACTGGTAGGGGACCTAAATTATTGGTTCGATGATATCGCGGGAGGGCCTCAGGCCACTGAACTTTCTGAGCTTCTCTCTCATTTGAATTTTATTCAACATGTTCGGACTCCCACCCATGAAAAAGGACACATTCTGGACCAAATTTGGTCTATATTGTACCCTTATCCCCCCCCTGTGGCAACTCCATGCATTTGGTCAGATCATTATTTAATTCAGTTCATACTCACCTTGCATGGCCATTCAAAAGCCTCCATCCCAGTGGGAGTTGTAACCAGAAAATGGAGATCATTGAACAACCAGAATTTCCTCAGTTCTCTGACCAAATCAATTCCTGCTCCTAGCCATAATCTCAATCTTATGGAAACAAATCTCTCTGACTGGCTTCTGGCAGCATGCAACGAAAACGTACCTCTCACCAAATTCTCTCGCGCCCATCGCTCTGACGCTCACAGATGGTTCTCGGCTGACCTGAGGAAAAAAAAATTGGAATTGTGCCAACACAAGAGGAAATGGAGACACGGTTACTCTGATGAAGATAGGGAGTTATATTTGACCGCCTGTAGGAAATATAAGAAAGCTATATTAATCACCAAGGCAGCATTCTTTTCGGAGAGAATCTTAAATGCTCAAAATAAATCAAAGGACATTTTTAAGGTGGTGATTGACCTCTGTAACGACGACAGAACTTCTTCTGTCCAAGTACCTACTCAAAAGCTCTGTAACTCGTTAAATGACTTCTTTATGGATAAAATAGTCACCATCAAAGAGAGCATATCGAAAACTCCTAGTATGGTTCTCACAGAGGACATGCCTAGCAACCCCTTTGAACTGGATGCTATCCCTCCCATCGACCACTCTATGTTGGTCGAATTGATGACTCGGGTCAAATCAGGCTCACCTAATGACTGTTGCCCCCCTCACGTCCTAAAGCACGTCTTCTCGGCGCTACCACTCAGCATACTCCCCCTCCTTAACGAGTCACTCACACAGGGCAGAGTCCCGGGTGCCTTTAAAAATGTGACGTTGGTACCGCTCATTAAGAAACCAGGAGCTGAGCCTGCCAATCTTTCCAACTATCGGCCCATATCTCTCCTTCCTTTTGGAGCAAAAATTCTGGAAGCCCACGTGGCCAGATGTCTCTCCAATTTCATTGAATCTTCAGACTACCTGGAGCCTAACCAAGCCGGCTTTCATCCGGCGCACTCAACCGAGTCTGTGATTCTTGCGGTCTTGGACACAATGAGATCCAATGCTGATAGAGGTATCCATCAGGTCCTAGTGCTCCTGGACTTGTCGGCGGCGTTCGACACGGTTGATCACACCATCTTATTGTACCGTGTCGAACAGGCCGGCCTGCGGGGCCCCGTTCTCAGTTGGGTGAACTCCTTCCTGACTGATCATACACAGGTGGTCAGACTTGGGAACTTCACTGCGCCCAAGCTGGTTACTACCTGCGGTGTCCCGCAAGGCCCGTCACTGTCACCGCTTCCGTTTAACTTAAATCTTAAACCCCTCTTACATTGTTTAAAAATACAGAAAGGTCACAACCTTTAATTATGCCGACGACCTGCAATTAATATTCACATTGGATTCCCCGGACTCTGCCACTGAATTCCAGGCCATTATGTTGCATATTCAGTCATGGATGGATCACAACCACCTTAAACTTAACCCAGGGAAGACAGAGCTGGTGCTCCCTGGCAAAAGTGGGGCCAGTTGGGGCCCGCACTTTTGGCCGTCATAAATGGGGTCACCTCCTTTACCCTCTCCCTCGGTGAAAAGCCTTGGGATTACTATTAATTCAGATCTCTCCCTTAAAGGACAGGTGGGAGCTGTGATCTCTTCCAGCTTCCATCAACTGCGCAAAATTTAAAAAATTGCCCATTTGCTGACCCACTCCGCGCTCATACAGGGGGTGTTTGCTCTGGTCCTATTCCGACTGGACTTTTCTAATTCCATCTATTTAGGACTTCCTGCATTCCTATCAAAGCACTTGCAAATTGTCCAGAACCAAGCGGCCAGACTCATCTTCAAACATCCTAATTGGCGATCGGCAAGACCGCTGCTGGCCGACCTTCATTGGCTACCTTTCTCTCAGCGAGTGGCATTCAAGGTCGGATGTATGGCCTTTAAGGCCCTTCATGGAAAGAGTCCCAGGTTTTTCAACAGCTTGATTGTGAAGCACGAGCCGTCCCGTAATCTTCGCTCAGCTCATCTTTCTCTGCTTACCTTACCCTCCTTCAAACGGAAGCGACTGGGAGGGTGTCGATTTGCCTACCTTGCCCCGAAGGTTTGGAATGCACTCCCTTTAACAATCTGTGAAAATCTTATGGTGTTCCGGAGAGCCTTGAAGACCTGGCTCTTTAAGCAAGCATCTGTATAGGTTATTCGCCGCTAATTTTTCTCACTGTTAGCGCCATGAAACCCTTGGGTGCCCGTGCGATCTATAAATTATGATTAACATAACATAACATAACTAACCCTGGGCGTAGTGGGGCTTCGCGAAGCTACGCGAAGTGGGCAAAAAACTATGCCCAACCACGCACTTCGCGTAGCCCCACTACGCGCCACTCGCCTCCCTCCCGCCCCCCTCCCGCCCTCCCTAACTGCTTAAATTAGCTTAAAAATGAATTATATAAAACTACTTACATTGACCGCTGCGTCCTCGGGGCTGTCTCTCGTCATCGCACCGCCGTCTTGGATATTAATGCGCATGCGCAGCCGCCCGCACATGCGCATTTCTCACGAAAATGCGCATGCGCGGGCGGTCGCGCATGCGCATTAGTATCCAAGACAGCGGCGCCGGCAGCGCGATGACGAGAGGGAGCCCCGGGGACGCAGCGGACAAGGTAAGTGGTTTTATAATTCATTTTTAAGCTAATTTAAGCATTCAGTGAGGGCGGGCAACTTCGCTACGCCCAAGGAGTGGGCGTAGTGTTGCCTGCTTCGCCTACTTTGCCAAGGGTGAAGTAGGCAACACTACGTAGAGAAGTTGCCCGCCCAGGGTTAAACATAACTTCCAGTGCACTGGTCACTGTGACCAGTCCCCTTGCCACATCACGTCTGCAGTGGGCCATCTCTTCCTGCATGGCCACCGAGTGCCTGCAGAGCAGAGAGGTGGCAGTGGCGAGGCGGTTCACCGCCTTAATGTAATTGTCCTATTTCTGACGCTCCCTGCGCCTCGCCAAACGATCCTCATCCATTTTGCTGCACAGCAGCCTCACTGCTTCAGACATGTCCCTCATGCCCTCAGCCACAGTATTGTTCATGCTGTTGATGCCCTCCTTGATATCTGGCATGTGTCTATTCATGTGGACCATCTGCCGTTGCACTGATCTGATTGCCTTGCCTTGCAAATGCTGCACCTTGAGCATATTCCCTTCAAAACCTGTGAATACACTTGGATCCTCGGCCCATGCAACAGGACTGGCTGCCCTTGCTCTGGGGCATCTGACACCTGTGTGGGCGCGCTCGGTGGGGGACTGTGTGCCTGCACTGATGTCATCCTCTGCCAGCGTGGAATGTTGGCCTCCCATGCTGTCCTCCTCGGACACCTCCATCTGCTGAAGGCTAGCCACTGTATGCCTCTTGGCTCTTGGTGGTGGTGACAGTGATGGTGGCAGTGGTGATGCTGGTGATGGTGGTGAGGGTGATGGTGGTGGTGGTGGTGATGGTGGTGGTGGTGTGGTGTGCTCTACTGGGGGCAGGTCCTACTCCTCCTGAGTTTTCTCTCTTCTGGGTGCCTTTCCTGTGTCCCCTTCTGCAGGCTGATCCAGCGGCCTATAGAAAATATATCATAAACAACGCTACCCAACTTCATAACCTATAAACAAAATTCTACACTAACTTATGGACCCATTTATAAACATGACATATTTGGGCCTACTGAATCAGGTGGTCTGATTAAATCTATATACACCCTATTTACAAACTATATATAATTTTATACATCTGCGGAAAGAATGTTGTCATTATAATAATTCATAACTACTTAAACGACCACCATTGGCGATGGGATCTAGCTAATAGTAACCTACACTTCTGAATAATCAAGACCAGCTTGTTTGTCAAAAGTAAGATTTTATTTACTAAATTATGGTATTTCAATTGTAGTTTTATAAATGCAATTTTATTAACTTTAAAGTAAGCAAGTTTGAAAAGAATCATGAGAAAAATACAGTTTAAGCAAGTGAATCAAAGTTTGAGTAAGAATTTTAAAAGTTTAACATTTCTAAAGCCTAAGTCCCTAGTTAAGCTATATAAATGGAAAATAAAGTAAAGTTCTTTGAGGTTTCTTACGTGCTCCAAGTAAAGTCCAGCAGCACTTCACCCTCATCGGAAAGTCAGAAAACAGCAGCCAGCCCATCCCTAAGGGCATGACTTTTTATACCTTTTAAGCTAACTAATCTAAGTAAAGGAAAGTTTTTCAGAAAACCACGATGTCCCATTGGTTGAGAGTGACAAGTGACATGTCACCCACATTTCAAAACTTCCATTAGGTCACATTTCTTAAGGACCATTGTCTTTTCCAAACATGACTAGGAGCTTCCTTGGTTTGCAACAATTGTAAATTAATGTTCTCGTAGCGTTCATTTCACTTCCGCGGGTGCCAAGTTAGGACTTGACAAAATTGTTCTTTTCCACCGGTTTATGACCTTGGCCACGTCCGACAAAATGATGACAGCACGTCAGATTTGCTCAGTGAATGCAGCTTTGACGAACACTTTTTCAGAATGGGCTTCTCGTGATTTTTGCAGAAGTAAAATTCAGCTTTTTAGCAAACTCGAGCAAACTAGGCCCAAAGTAGGCAACTTATGCTTTCTAGTATAAAACAAACACAAGAAAAGTATTAATGTAAGAAATAATGTTGATTCTGTAACCACCCTTCGTTTTCTATATGATTAACCCTCCCAATTAGTCTAATGTTACCTAGCATTTGCAACCAATTAAAGCAGCATTTTATATCTACCAGTCTTCATGAAATCCATGTAATCTTGTGTGCACCTAGAATAGTAGAAATGACACCACATAGACAAGGGAAACAAAATAAGCACATGCCTCTTTTAGGTTTGCTGCAGTTAGTAATGACAAAAACGAAAACAACGAATTATTTTATTATTTTGCACGAACAAAAAGATGCAACACTTATGCACGTTTATGAGCACACATGTTAGTCCCCCCCATGTGTAAAGTTTAATCTAGATTGTATTATCATAACACATCACAAATCATTAATTTTATTATTCATGTTATGGAAATGTGACTTCGCGAGTTTAAACAGAATTCTGTTTTCTATCTCGCTCCATCAACTCCCTCATCTGGTGATTAACAAATCACCACACCAACACCCAAAATTTGGTAATTTAAACTTCCGAGAAAATGATTCAAATTCATTTAAGTCAGTAATCCTAAAAACCTGTCTCTGCATAATCTTTGGAATTAGCATAACGCTCTCTATGCAACTCCTGTAATTCAATCTCCCTTTCTTCTTCCTTTCTAAGTTTATAGATCCTTTTCTTTTCTTTCAACTGTTTCTTTCTCTTATGTAACAAACAACCTATTTTCGTCAAAATAAAAATGAATATTATTATAATCAAAGGTGCCAAAATCTTGCCAAGAATTGAACTACCAATATCATGAAACCAATTTTTAATTGCTTGGAATCTTTTTGAAAGTTTCCCTGTAAAATCATCTTCTTCTAAAGGAATTATCTCTGAATGCATTTGTGTAATGTTCTTAATGTACATCTCAATATTCTTACTTTCATCAGGTATATATGTGCAACAATGTTGTACATGCAATATGCCACAGACTCCTCCCTCTTTTGCTAGAAGTATATCTAAAGCAAGGCGATCTTGGATTACCATTGATCTGATTGCAATTACTTCAACATTCACTAATTGAAATCCATCAGCTGTGTCAGTTGATAATCTATCAACTATTGTGGACAATTTTCTAATTCTCCCTGCATTTAGGGTTATACCAACAAAAGGTATCACTGCTTGAAAAATGTCTCCCAGAACTTCTGTGAAAGTTTCTCTTTTGACTCTATTTACATAATTATGAATTTTAAACAATCCTTCTGAATCTCTGTCAACATGAAACACTTTAGGAAAAACAATTCCCACATAACAAGTTCCATACTAATGGTCTGGAAGGTTGTAGTAGGCTTTGTCACCACAAACAAAATAAATCCCAGGAAAGATTGGATCTTTTCCACCCTTGAATCCCCAACCTCCCAAAATCTGATAAGTATCTTCACAGTTACTTGCACCTACGAAATAATTATCAAAAAGTGTATTATCTCTTCTAATGCAAAGCTTTCCACTAACTGGTTTGTCTATGTGAATTGCAACATTTTCAAGCATTTTGCCATTTAACTTCTCATCTTCTTTCTGCCAGAACCTGGACTTAGTCTGCTTGACTAATTCATTTCTTTTATAAATTGCTCTTCTCTCCTCAACCAGGTTCAAAAATTTCTTTCCCTCAGCACTTAATTTGCAGGTTAGATTATTCTTGTAAGCATACTCATAAGTGAGTTCATTAGTAACAATGAAAAATTCTCTCATTTGTTTGGCTTTCTTATGCTTATTTAAAGCACCCTCAATCTTTATATTCGCAAAAATCTCGTCAAAATCTGAATAGTAATATTCTAAGCGTCCAGTTTGATAAAATAAGCTAGTTAACACACTACATGTTACACCATATGTAAGAGGAAGCATATTGTATGTTACTCCCTCAGAAACAGAAGCAGGTAACTTTACGCACACATAACAATCTTTTGCGTCCATTACCTTTACATATTCACTCAAAAGCTTTGTGAATGTATTGCTTGAAAAATCACTAATAGATTTATCTTGATGAATGTTAGGCTGATGATCAATAACCTTTGCAGATGTACTATGTTTAGTTTGACTAACTAAAGCTTTGCTTGTCTTGTTAACTTTGTGTAATTCTCTGTTCATCTCCAAAGGGATAATCACAGCTAAAACTAACCAGAGCAGAATTAAAATGAGCAGACACACCAGAGTCATCTTACAACATCTCTTGAAAACAGAACACCTTGAAGTGCTCTCCTTAACATAAGGCATTTTTGGTTAGCTTTGTCTAAAAATAAAACAAAAATCTATTTTAAAATTTCTAAGAAACTAAATATTTATTTATACCCCCCTTTTAAAATATATATATATATTTTTTTTTTAAAACCCTAAACAAGATTTCTTCGACCTTATGTCATACATAAGTTTTCTTCAACTAAACAGTTTTTCTTCGACCTTATGTCAGCTAACAAAATTTCTTCAGCCTTTTGCCAATTTATTTTTTCTGTACTTCAATCATTGTCACTAATTTCTTCGATTTCGTCTTCTTCACTACTACCATAAATGTCAATTACAGGTGGAATTACTAAATAAGTCCACTCAGGAGACTTGTATTTCTGGTTTGGCCTTATTATCCTTTTTCCTTTTCTCGACACTACTTCAATTTTTCTTCCAACTCCAATTTCTTTTCCAGGACTCTTTTGACTACTGATTTCTTCGACTTGTTCTTTAGGTTTCTTGATCAACCTAACTCTCAATCTTCCACCAGGCCAGTAGTCTGCTTTTCTCACATATTTCTTCTTTGGTTCAGAAGCATTTGATTCTGACTTCCAAGCCCTTTTCTTTCTGTTTTCACTTTCACCATCCACGTCACTTTCTTCAGTTTCGTAGTCTGAAATTTCAATCGACTCAGGAACTTCTCTATTCGGCAGTTTTACTCCTTCAGGAACACCTCTCTGATTTCCAATACTGGTACTTGGTAATTCGTCTTCTTCCTCTTCTTCAATTACCTCCAACTTTCCAGATTTTGGATTTCTGTTCCTTACTTCAGAGCTTGACTTCTGCTTTTCGATACTCTCCTGGTCTGAAACTTCCTTTTGTTCCGCTTCTCTGTTTCCAACAGAATTAACTGAATTCTCAGTTTTCTTTCCTTTTAATAGATTCTCTTCACCTTCAGAATCTATTTCAATAATTTCCAAGTCTTTTCTTGTCAGTTTACCATTCACAGGCACAGGTTCCAGATGTCGACCTTCCTGTCGATCTTCAGAATCTGGATTAATTTCACCTTCTACTTCAGAATCAGAATCATCTGTAGTATCACTTTCAACATCAGAACTTTCGGGAGTTGGTACTGGAATAGTATGACTAGGATGAATCCAACGTTTCAATCCCTTGCATTTTACTGCATTAGTAGTGATCAGAATTATTTGCCTAGGCTTCTGCCATCTAGGAGCCAGACAATTTCTTCTCCGATGTACTTTTGTTCTGACCCAATCACCAGGCCTCAGATCATGTGTCAAAACTTTTTCATTTGATTGTGCTTCAGTTCCCACCTGATTAGACACAGAAGTCACTATATCAGATAACCTTTTACAGTAATCCAAAATAGCACTGTCATTTATGCTCAACAGTTTACCTACAGGTACAAAAGCTTGCCTCATAACTCTTCCCATTAAAATTTCATGAGGACTCAAACCTGTCTTTTTATCTGGTGTACTTCTTAATGACATTAAAACAAGTGGAAGAGCATCTGTCCACTTTACACCTGTTTCAAGACACATTTTTCCAATTCTGTTTTTAATTGTTCCATTAATTTGTTCAACTACCCCAGATGCCTCTGGTCTGTATGCACAGTGTATCTTCTGCTCAATGCTCAAAGCTTCACAAATTAACTTCATTAATTTGTTATCAAAATGGCTTCCTCCATCACTCTCAATAGTAACTGGAAAACCGTACCTTGGGATAATTTCTCTGAGCAGCAGTTTTGCTACTGTAATTGAATCACAATTTCTTGTAGGAAATGCTTCTACCCATCTTGAAAATAAACAAACAATCACAAGAACATATTTTAAGCAATTGTGTAAGGGCATTTCAATGAAATCCATCTGTAATCTGGTAAAAGGACCACCCTCTCGACCAATTACTCCTGTCCCCACCACTGATTTTCGGTTTGGATTCATTTGTTGGCATGATAAACACCTTTGACAAAAAGATTCTGCAATTGTTCTAAATTTAGTATTGAACCAAGTTTCTCGGAAAAGTCTGATCATGGAATCTCTTCCAAGATGAGCTGGACCATGATATAATCTGGCCATGTCAGCAATCAAGCAATTTGGTAAGACTACTCTGCCATCTTTGTAAACGCACACTCCATCTTCTTCACGTGGTCTACAATCTGATCTTAACCACAGATCTTTTTCCTCATCATCTGCTTCATTTTGTAAATCCCTAATCTCATGCCATGTTTCTACAACTGTTGTTAGCATTAATGAATTTGAATCAAATTCTTTACTCTTTTCCCGATTGTATGCACAACCCTTTCTTGCACAGTATTTTGCTGTTTCATCTGCATAGGCATTGCCTTTTGAGATATAATCCACTCCTTTAGTGTGTGCTGCACACTTGACAATTGCGATTTCTTTCGGCAATTGTATTGCTTCAATTAATCTTCTAATGAAAACTGCATTTTTAATTGGTGAACCTGCTGATGTCATATAGCCTCTCTGAGACCAGAGTTGTCCATAATCATGCACAATTCCATACCCATACTGACTATCAGTAATGATGGTAACTCTTATATCTTTTGATATTTCACATGCACAAATCAAAGCAATCAATTCAGCCACTTGTGCTGAACGAATTCCTTCAAGACAAGATGCTTCTTCAACATCTGCAACTGTACAAACAGAATATGATGCTTTTAAAACACCTCCCTCTGTCCTCAGACAGGAGCCATCCACAAAGTAGACAAAATCTGATTCAGATAAAGGTCTATCTTTGATGTCATGTCTTGGTTTCGTGCAAAATTCCATAACATCTAAACATTCATGTTCTAGTTCAGTGTCATCAACAATTTCAGAATCTGGTAGTAATGTAGAAGGATTCAGATTTAAACATCTTGAAATCGAAACATTATCTGCCCCTAGTGTGATTTTCTCATACTTTGTCAATCTGCTGCTTGTCAAATGCTGAGTTTTACCTCTTGTCAGCAATATTTCAACTGAATGAGGCACAAAAACTTTTACAGGAAATCCCATAATAATTCCTTCACTCTGCTCAAGACTGATACTTGTAGCTGCAACTGCTTTCAAACAACCTGGTAATGCTTTTGCAACAGGATCAAGAACTGCAGAGAAGTATGCAATCGGTTTCTTTAAATTCCCATGTCTCTGAATCAACACAGACAATGCACATCCTTCTCTCTCACTGCAATACAGTTCAAAATCCTTCTCATAATTTGGCATACCTAAAGCAGGAGCTTGGCATAAACTCTTTTTCAGGTTCTCAAAAGATTCCATCTCAGCTTCATTGAGAATAACTGGATCTTTTACATCAGACTTTGTCAGTCTCTGTAGTGGTTTCGCAATTATTGAGAATCCACTTATCCATTGTCGACAGTAACCAACCATTCCCAAGAACATTCTGACCTGTCTCTGTGTCCTTGGAGGTTGCATTGCTTGAATCATTTTAATTCTCTCAACTGTCACTTGTCTTTTTCCTTTTGCAATTCTGTGACCAAGATATTTTACTTCTTGTTTGCAAAACTGTAATTTTGCTGGGGACACTTTATGTCCCTCTTCTGCAAGGCGATTCAACAGTATTATTGTATCAGTCACACAATTTTCTCTTGTCTTAGCAGCTATCAACAGATCGTCGATATACTGCACCAACGTAGACCTACCAGGTAAGTCTAGGTTTTCCAAAGACCTTTTTAACAATTCATTAAATATTGAAGGACTTTCTGTATAGCCCTGAGGGATTCTACACCATCCGAGGGTCCTACCTTGGAATCTGAAAGCAAAGATTTCATAAGTGTCTGGATGCAAAGGAACAGTAAAGAATGCATTGCAAAGATCAATAACAGTATACCATTCAGCATCATGTGGAATCTGGTACAGAATCACTGCTGGATTTGGGACCACAGGGCAACATGGAACAACGATTTGATTAACCTTTCTCAAATCTTGTACGATCCTAAATGTTCCATTTGATTTTTTAACTCCCATAATTGGTGAATTACAAGGACTACTCTCTATTTCTTTTAATACACCTTGTTTGATGAATTTTTCAATTATAGGCATAATACCTTCAATTGTTTCTGTTTTCATTTTATACTGTGGAATGTTAGGAAATTCTATTCCCTGTTTCAATGTAATTTTTATTGGATCTATATTTTTCATCAGACCCATCTCATTCCCAGTAAAATCCCATATTTCAGATTTCACTGTTTCCTTGAGCTCTTCAGGCAAATCTTTCTTTTCAAATGCAGGAAACAATTTTGTTTCATCTGTTTCCATCAACATCATTGTCATTCTATACAAACCATCTTCCTCCATTGTTTGTAATGCAACCCCATCAGGAGAACAATATATTCTGCAATTTATTTTACACAGAATGTCTCTGCCTAATAAATTTACTGGACTACTATTACAAACCACAAATCTGTGTTTGTCTCTGTAATTTCCAATTTCAACTGGAACTGGATCAGTTAAATCAGTTTTAATTTGTTGATTGCTTACTCCAACAACTTGGATGGTATCCCCAGAGAGAGGTAGGTTTTCAATTTCCACTGATCTAACAGTAGAACGGGTAGCACCAGTGTCCACTAGAAAAGTGATGTCTACATCATTAACTTTCCCGTTTACAAATGGACCAGACTGGTCAACCTCAAGAGTGGCTCCAACAACACACTCTTCCTCCTCTCCCGGGCACCGTCAGCAATAATCATCGGAATCACTGTCTTGGCTTTCTGTTAACAAAAATTGTTGTGAAGCATTTTGCATTTGTACTCTTTGCTGCTTTTGCTGTTTTTGTGGTCTTATCACCTGTTCATTTCCCTGAAATCCCACACTTGGATTATATTTTTGAACTCCCCCACAATTCGGAAATGGTGGTTGTGGCAATTGATCCTGACGGTTATTCACCTGTTGCTGCAACTGTCGTTGAATGTTTAACTCGTTTAAACCCTGTTGCATCTGTAGCTGTTGCTGCAGGTCAACACCATTCTGCATCTGTGGATTCAATAAGGGATTCTTTAAATTTTTAGGAGGTTTAGGACATTCGTCTCTCCAATGTCCAAATTCGCCACAATTAAAACAAGGTAATCTTTGTTTCATCTCCTCAATCTTTGGGCTAAATTTTTTCGGAAAATTATTACCTTTAAACTTTCCTTGTATCTGGTTCGTATTTCCAGTTTGAACAAAATTTGTGTTCTTATTACCCATGCTGGCAATTTGTTGTTCAGCCACCTTTACCTGAGCCCACATGGCTTTCTCTTTGAGCTTCTTTTGTCTCACCTCTAACTCATCACTGCAATACTTAGCTTTTGTCAGAATGTCATCCACAGAAAGTGATTGCCATCCTACAATGCTATTCCTGATCATGTCTGCAATTTCAGGTTTTAGGCCATAAACAAATCTATAGACAAAATGACTCATATCCTTTTCATCCAGCTTTTCATAGCCACTGTATTGTTTAAAAATTAATAGTAACCTTTCATAAAATGAATGAACTGATTCTTTTGTTTCCTGATTCGTCCTTTCTATTTTAACCCAATAAACTTCTTTGGGTGGAATTTTGTTTTTCATCCAAACAATTACCTTTTCATAGAAATCCATTACAAGAGGATTCGGAGCACCTGTTTCTTTGATTCGTTCAGGTTCTGCTTTTGGCCAACTTATTGATATTTTGCATTCTGTCCAAAGATCTGATGGGACGACAATGTCGAAAAATCCATCTAAATCAATCCACAGAACTTTTGAGACTTTGATGAACCTATCCACTTGTCTATACCATTCTACTGGTTTCTCCCTCAATTTTGGAAAGTCATTTGTGAATAGTAGTATGTCCTGTCTTGACCAAGGGACATGAACATATCCTCCACCTGCAATCTCTCTCATTGGAAATTGTTTTGACAATTTTTCCAATTTCTCCTCTTCCTTCTTTTTCGTCCATTTCACTCTCCATTTATTGAGTTCTCCCAGCTTTTTGATATAAACAATCAAATCCTTTATGTGTAATATTCTTCCCATTGAGTTCAAACTCTCAATGTCATTTTCTGAAAAGTCTAATCTGTAATGCTTTGCAAAATTCTTTTGTTTACTCACATCGATTTCAAGTTCCGCTGCTAGTTCCTCTAACTGGTCATATTTATTCTTTGTTTTCCACTGAATACTTTTACAAATGAACAGTAATTCATCATCTCGATAGTAATTTAAACTATCAGGACCAATAGTTCCAATTAGTAATTCTTCAATATTTGCTTTCAATTTAGCCACATCAAGTTTCGGTGTGGTCACTCTAGCTTCAGGACTCCCTACATCTGATATTGCACCCATTGGTGTTTTTGGAGATAAATCCTCATTAAAAGTTAAATCTGGCATTCTCGATTTTGAAGAGTTTATATCAGATATGTCTGAATAACATTTTTCAGCAACCCTTTGAATTTCTGCATTTAAAGGAATAGTTAATCCAGTTTTGTTTGATTCTCTTTGGTCAAAAACAGGCTGAACAGGACCAATCGTTACTGGAACTGTCACAGCTTCCATACTTTTTGTTATTTGTCTAATTAATTCTTCCTTAGATCTTAAATATTCAGCAGAGTCAATAGCCTCAACATTTCTTGTCTCTCTTGCATAATCTTTTGGGGCTTCTCTTGTCATTGGAGTCATTGAAAAATGTCTACCTTCATTCCGAACATTATCAAATTCTGGTCTTCTAGGAGTTTCAATAATCTCACAATTTTTTGGATAAAGTTTTGGAGCTTCATTAATTGGAGGTGCACTCGGTGAAGTTTCTGTAGAAACTACCGGAGTAGACCATGATCTAGGAGGTCTCAAAGGCTGATTCTTTCTAGCAGTAGTGTATATTTCTTCCATAACTGCATCTTCAGATTCACTTTCTAAAGAATTTCCAGTAGGAGTACCCATAACCATTTCCTGAATTAAATATAATCCTTCACTCATATTTCCCTGCCTCCACATTCGCAACCTGTCTTCATGAGTATCTCTTCTCCAAGCTGGAGATTTAGAAGGTCTTTTAATTCCACTAGCTTCTCTTTGTAATTGGTACATCTCATCTTCCCACTCAACTAAAGCTTCAAATTGAGTTGGTCTCGGTTTAGGAATAAGAGCATTCATTTTCTCTCGTAAATTTCTCAGGACCTTTGCATTGAATGAACCATCATCAGGCCAAGTTAAAACACCGTCGTTCTTTGTATATCGTTTCCAGCTATCAAACCATAAAACAGTATGATATCCATATTCACCTTCCATGTATGCTGCAGGTGTTTTGTACTTATGAAGTAATTTACCACCCCGTGTTTCGATTTTCTTGTCAGGCGAAAATAAATTTTTACGTTTCTGAAATAATGTTGGCTTTTTCTCAACATGTTTAAAATGATAACTCATTTTTAAAAGTTAAATTTAATTCACAAAATCGTTCGTAAAATATTTCCGGGATGTTCCGCAAAGTAACCAATCCGTGCGCGAAACACACCAACAAGCCAATGACAGTTGAGCTACGTCACTTTTCTGCTCAACTAATAAAAATGGAGTTTTTCTGAAGGACCAATCAGCTTACAGGTCGTCAGAGACTCAAGTGCCAATCAGAGTACAGTTTATGACGTAGGTTACCCAATCCCAGCGCGGCTCTGTGACGTACACAGCAGCTGCGGTTTCTCGTTTCTCACTCCTGGCGTTTACCCCTCCTTCACAAAATCTTTCACAGCGCCATTTTAAGAACACTTTTCAGTGTAAATTAATTCTTAACGATGACAATAAGGACTCATCTGTTTGTTTCACTATTTAGGATAGTTTACATACATTCAAGTATCCACACTTCGGAATAGTCGGCGCTATTCACACTAAGGATAATTCTCAATTGTTAGTAGAGTAACTCTTACCCCACCCTTCTAACACGTAAAATTATGAACTCGTTTTCCTCTGAACGCACCGCGAAGTGACAGTTCGAAAGTTCCACTCGAACATAAATTACAATTCAAACTCGCACTTTCGCACTGAAAATTCCCTAAATTCAAACACACATGAAATCCGTACAGGACTCTCACCTGTTTATAGAAATCATGCACCATTAGCAAAATAACGACGTTATCCGTACAGGACTCTCACCTGTTTATAGATATAAAACATGTATCCCTACAGGACTTTCACCTGTTTATAGATAGTCATGCACCGACGCTACTTTACCCTTCGATCAAGCTCGAATATATCTAGTACTTTTATCACAGTGAGTTTTATGGAAGGCGCTTTGTCCCTATTCTCATGCTGCTCTAATTTCTTAGATAACCCTCACTATTCAAGATTCACACCTAGCCCTAACACTGTGTTGCACGGCGACAACACTTGTGGTACACGGCGATACCACTTGTGATACTCGGCGATATCACTGCAAACAGAACAGATGACTTGCGTGACTAATTTCTTGTCACACAATCTATACCGGTATAGCTTACAGATAGCACGAAAAACAAACTCAACATGTGTTAAAACATCGATCCTATTTCCATACCATAACACTTTAGTAACCCTTAGCAATCAACATATTACCTTGGTTACCCTTAGCAACCATCAATTTCTGCTACCAGATAATTGATCCAGCGGCCTATAGAAAATATATCATAAACAACGCTACCCAACTTCATAACCTATAAACAAAATTCTACACTAACTTATGGACCCATTTATAAACATGACATATTTGGGCCTACTGAATCAGGTGGTCTGATTAAATCTATATACACCCTATTTACAAACTATATATAATTTTATACATCTGCGGAAAGAATGTTGTCATTATAATAATTCATAACTACTTAAACGACCACCATTGGCGATGGGATCTAGCTAATAGTAACCTACACTTCTGAATAATCAAGACCAGCTTGTTTGTCAAAAGTAAGATTTTATTTACTAAATTATGGTATTTCAATTGTAGTTTTATAAATGCAATTTTATTAACTTTAAAGTAAGCAAGTTTGAAAAGAATCATGAGAAAAATACAGTTTAAGCAAGTGAATCAAAGTTTGAGTAAGAATTTTAAAAGTTTAACATTTCTAAAGCCTAAGTCCCTAGTTAAGCTATATAAATGGAAAATAAAGTAAAGTTCTTTGAGGTTTCTTACGTGCTCCAAGTAAAGTCCAGCAGCACTTCACCCTCATCGGAAAGTCAGAAAACAGCAGCCAGCCCATCCCTAAGGGCATGACTTTTTATACCTTTTAAGCTAACTAATCTAAGTAAAGGAAAGTTTTTCAGAAAACCACGATGTCCCATTGGTTGAGAGTGACAAGTGACATGTCACCCACATTTCAAAACTTCCATTAGGTCACATTTCTTAAGGACCATTGTCTTTTCCAAACATGACTAGGAGCTTCCTTGGTTTGCAACAATTGTAAATTAATGTTCTCGTAGCGTTCATTTCACTTCCGCGGGTGCCAAGTTAGGACTTGACAAAATTGTTCTTTTCCACCGGTTTATGACCTTGGCCACGTCCGACAAAATGATGACAGCACGTCAGATTTGCTCAGTGAATGCAGCTTTGACGAACACTTTTTCAGAATGGGCTTCTCGTGATTTTTGCAGAAGTAAAATTCAGCTTTTTAGCAAACTCGAGCAAACTAGGCCCAAAGTAGGCAACTTATGCTTTCTAGTATAAAACAAACACAAGAAAAGTATTAATGTAAGAAATAATGTTGATTCTGTAACCACCCTTCGTTTTCTATATGATTAACCCTCCCAATTAGTCTAATGTTACCTAGCATTTGCAACCAATTAAAGCAGCATTTTATATCTACCAGTCTTCATGAAATCCATGTAATCTTGTGTGCACCTAGAATAGTAGAAATGACACCACATAGACAAGGGAAACAAAATAAGCACATGCCTCTTTTAGGTTTGCTGCAGTTAGTAATGACAAAAACGAAAACAACGAATTATTTTATTATTTTGCACAAACAAAAAGATGCAACACTTATGCACGTTTATGAGCACACATGTTAGTCCCCCCCATGTGTAAAGTTTAATCTAGATTGTATTATCATAACACATCACAAATCATTAATTTTATTATTCATGTTATGGAAATGTGACTTCGCGAGTTTAAAGCAGAATTCTGTTTTCTATCTCGCTCCATCAAGGCCTGCGTGATGGCTCGGCTGTGGGGATAGAATGTACATTTGCTCACTTGTCTGGCAGCATTTGCGTAATAATACATTTTATGACTGCCAATCAAACTAACTGTCCTCTGCTTGCTAATTGCTGATGTGTGTCACATGCCTTTGGGTTCAGTGGACTGACTGTTATGATATGTGTTTCTTCTGACTATATCTCCCATAATGCATTGCTGGTTTTTAGTAAAACATGTACTGGAGTGGGAATCATACTGCCTCATTGGGGATTGGGGTTAGGGAGTGAGGGGCACAGCATGCTGTGCATGCATCTTACCGTGCCTGTTGCCTGCTCTGGCTGAGCTGTCTGCATCCCCAATTGCATTCACACTCTCCGGCTGGAGGGTGGACTCCACCAGGAGATCCAGGGCAGTTGGTGCAGGTGCTGTGGATCTCCCTCCACCTGTCTGCTTGGCTTGCTTCATTCTCTCTGCCAACCTCTCCTTTGCACACTTCCAGAGGTCATACCAGCGTTTCTTAAGTTCTTCAATGGAGTGCTGGGTTACACCAATGGCATTAATCCTTTCCTGGATGACCAGACATATCTGCCTCTTTTGTGATTCAGGGACGTGAAGTGAATTTTTTCCAAACAGTTTATCATGGTCCTTTGTAACCTCGTCCTCCCTCTCACTGAATTGGTGTTTCCTTTTGCACTCTCCTGCCTCTTTTTCCCTCTCCTGGTTGTCCATTTCTTGTCTGGGATATAAGCAAAAACTTGGAAAAGTTCCTCCTGGGTTGTTTGCTGTGCTCCCTGCTTCTCCAACAGCTTCAGGACCAGTGCAGCTGCATGGGTGTGGCCACTTCCTGGTTGTGAGTTAATGAGGAAGCACAGGATTGGCTGATTCAACAATCTGCGAATTTTCAAAATACCCAATTCGCTAATTACCGAATCGAAATTAAGCAATAGGTGATACCGATTTGGTAATGCGGATTCGGTAATTTTCTATTCGTTTTTTTCCGAATTGCTAATTGTTACCAATTTTTTACGAATCTGTGATTTTTACCGATTTTTGATCTACATCTGAAATACTGAGTCCTCAATTCGAATCAGTGAAATTCGCTATTAAGGACTCTGTATTTCGGTTTTACCTACATCTGGCCCCTAGTGAGTTAGTTAGAGAGGCACACAAAAGATTCAAACACACAGACACACACAACTGATATATGTTTTGGGGTAATCGAGGCAGTTTCCTACACATTTACTTAACCTAATATTTACTATTACAACCAGGAGACAATCTATGCAGGCCCTTACAGACACATTTAGACAATCACACAATCACATATCACAGTGATTGTGATTGTGATGTAACACATGTACAAACACATGGAATCACAGCCCCAGATAGGAAATGAAAAACTTATTCAGATATCTGCTAAACAAATGACACTTTCAAGTTTACCAAGCAGACAAGTAGCACTTGCATTAAGTCTCACACCTGGCATACTTGACCTTGGGCATGTAGTTTTACTGGTAGAGGTGTCTTATCACTTAAAACTGAAGACAAGGTCTAAACTAGAGGCCTTCAAACATTTTGATGCCAAGACCCCCTTGTCAAACTCTTTTAGGCTTAAGGACCCCCTGCTGACAAACATTTCTAGAACTTGATACCCGTCATCATTGACAACTATTGACAACTATTGACAAGTGAGCCTGGGGATGTAGTCAAAGGTGGTGGGCAGTCAAAATATCAAATTTAAAATATCGACCTACATTAATATCGAGTTTTTAATATCGTAGGATCAGAATATCGAAGTCAAGAATATCGTTGACCAGAATATCGACTCCAAGGTAAGTAATAGCGATTTTTTAAATATCGAAGTAAGTAATATCGAAGTAAGTAATATGGTAAGCAAAATTATTGTCATTAATAATATAGAAAAAAATGTAGTGTTATCTATTTTAGTATGTATTTCATATGTATTTTTCTTAATGTCTTTTTATGAATTTTAAAATAAATGTTTAGAAGTTAGTAATTTTGTCAAACTAAATTTTGCGTTTTATTATTAGAGTGGGTTTTCGGTTTATAGGGGAATACGGTGGGAAGTAATTTAATTATAACTAATGAATTAATATGTTTTTATTAATAATAATTACATTTATGTAGATTTATGTTCATAGGTCGATTTTCTGTCTTTAGATATTTTGTCATACAATCGTCAAAGGTGTATCTATAAACAAAGGGCTTCATTAATGTGGAAGTGGCGTAGGGCAGTGCCTCAAGTCTTCTTGTTATGCTGCCCAATGCCAATGCAAAAGGGCAAGAATGCACCATATTTATGAAATACGGTGCATTACTGTCCTTTTCCCTTTTATTGGCGCGAATATTGCTGCGTAGCACCAACATAGGCAGGATTGATTTTGTACAGGATGGTGCACCTTTCTTCACAAAAAGAATCCTGAGAGGCGTTTTCCTCTTTCCATGTGAGCTGAGGATGCATCCTTTTTTGGAGCTGCCCCAGGTTTACTTGATTTAGTAAATATGAGGCAACATGAAAATCAATGGGTGTTGCGTGGGAACCCAATGCAAAGCCCATGGAACACCTCCTTGTCTTACTCCATATCTATGAGGACATGCAAATCCATGCCGGGTGACTTCGCAAAGCCTCATAGGTATGGTTGAGATGCTTGTGTCACCGGAGCTTCAAAAAAAGTGATGCTCTGGCAATGCAAGTCTCTCATGAAGGTGCCCTAAAATATTCTGTACGTTTTTTAGGTCTTTACCTATCAAGTATCTACATATGAAATAATGAGCAACACTATGAAAAATACATTTAGAAAGTTGTTACTCAGTGGGAAATGAACTGTAGTCCATTATTATACCTCTATTAGTTAATGCAATGCAGAGGTCTGTGTGTAACCAGACAGCCATAGAATTAAATGTTGATTGGTGCAGTGGAGAATAGTGACATGTGTTTTTAGTGCTATGAGGTCACAGTGTATGACAGAAAGCACTGTGAATATGTAAGTCAATATTTTATATTTGCATTACATACAGTGTAAGATAGAGTGCTGCAAAACGTGCAAATAGTTTTACAATAAAATAGTGCTTCCAAAATGTAAGATTTTAGTGATACCAGAGCATATGTAATGCAATTTGTTTTACATAATTATCCGTTCAAGACCTCTTTAGGGGTACTAAGGGCTGTGTAAATGAAGTTAAAATTAACAGAAGGTGCATCACAGCCCAGTTGTTAACATCAAGGGGGCGATTCCGATTCGGGAAAGAAAACCATCCGATGATTCTTATTCGTAGCCGTTTCCGTACGAATCGTACAAATCCGTCCGAATCGCGTAGTACGATCCGTTGTCAAAAAATACGTCCGAATGCTTGTGAACTGTACGAAAAGCAAGCGAAAATCCGGACGATACGGACTCGGAAAGTGAACCGTACGATTTGTAAACATGCCGTACGACTCAACAAGTACGATCCAGACCTGGGACCGAGAACGCGATTTGTAGGGGAAAACGTTGTCGCATCTGAACTGCGATTTGTACGGAAAACATCGCGTGTGAGCGAGCCACACAATCAAATACAAAACAAACCCCCCCTTAACAAAGCGCACGCGAACCCCGTAAAAATGTCGCGTATGAGCAAGCCACACAATCAAATACGAAAGGAACCCCCCCTTAAGGAAGCGCATGCGAACCCCGTAAAAACAAAATACGAAACAAACCCGCCCTTAACAAAGCGCACGCGAACCCTGTAAAAACGTCGCGTATGAGCGAGCCACACAATCAAATACGAAACGAAACCCCTTAACAAAGCACACACGAACCCTGTAAAAACGTCGCTTATGAGCAAGCCACACTATCAAATACGAAACAAAACCCCCCTGAACGAAGCGCACGCGAACCCCGTAAAAACGTCGCGTATGAGCGAGCCACACAATCAAATACGAAAGGAACCCCCTTAACGAAGTGCATGCAAACCCCGTAAAAACAAAATACGAAACAAACCCGCCCTTAACGAGGAGCACGCGAACCCTGTAAAAACGTTGCGTATGAGCGAGTCACACAATCAAATACGAAATGAACCCCCTAAACGAAGCGCACGCGAACCCTGTAAAAACATCGCGTATGAGCGAGCCACACAATCAAATATGAAACAAACCCCCTTAACGAAGCGCACACGAACCCTGTAGAAACGTTGCGTAAGAGCGAGCCACACTATCAAACACGAAACTAACCCCCCCTGAACGAAGCGCACGCGAACCCCGTAAAAACATCGCGTATGAGTAAGCCACACAATCAAATACGAAAGGAACCCCCCTTAACGAAGGGCATGCGAATCCCGTAAAAACAAAATACGAAACGAACCCACCCTTAACGAAGCGCACGCGAACCCTGTAAAAACGTCACGTATGAGCGAGCCACACAATCAAATAGGAAATGGACCCCCTTAACGAAGCGCACGCGAACCCTGTAAAAACATCGCGTATGAGTGAGCCACACTATCAAATACGAAACGAACCACCCTGAACAAACCGCACGCTTACCCCTAAAAACAGCACAAGGAGGGTGCAAACGACTCGCACAACACCACAAAACATGTCTCCTGTGTACAAACCATTGGAAATGAATGTCCTGGTCAGATCCAAACAGGCAAACAGAGGTCCCAACTCAGACCCACCCCTTATTACACACCCACCAAAAATTTCAAACTTAGCCCCACCCACAAATGGACCAATATAAAGGTCCCACACACACAAACCATCATCCTTTGCAACATAGCCTTTAGATACAAACACACAGACAACACACCAACAACTGCTCACATCCACCTTCACACATACCCACCCTATCCCATTCAGACCCACACACCCCCATTCACATTCAGACCCACACACCCACATCCATACACACCGTCACCCCAATCACATTCACCCCACACCATGTCTGCACAAAAGAACCCAAAGTTCACAAAGGAGGAGATGGAGATCCTTGTAGATGAAGTCATCAGAGTCGAGCCACAGCTGTTTGGCGCGTTGGTCAGACAGACCAGCATAGCTGACAAAACACGCCTGTGGGAGAGGATTGTCAATAGGGTCAATGCTGTTGCACCCATCAGGCGCACCAGGAAGGATTGCCAGGCCAGGTGGTACGATCTGCAGAGGATGGTGAAGTGGAAGATGGACGAGGACTATGCCAATACCCAGCTCACTGGAGGTGGTGGTCGCCGCAGACCAGTACAGTACCAGCCCTGGGAGGAGAAGGTCATGGCCCTGCTACCACCGGTGGGAGTACATGGAATTGAAGGAGTCGTTGAGCCTGGTGAGTATACAAACAACTCAAGTAACATGGGGGTAATGGCATCTACACTCCAAGTACAAAAAATGCCTGCAACAAGCGCCAAGCACCCGCCGCCCAGAACTACATGCAAAAACAACGCTAATCCCACTAACATGTTTATGCCCCATTGACAAACCAAGGCCATACTATGTCTCATGCTACAGGAAGCACAGACCCAAGAATGGACGTCCGGTATTCTGGGAGGGTAGCTGTCACAAAATGCATCGTGAGACTCCAAATAAGACCCAATTGCATGGGCACAAGACAGAAAGATTTCCCTCATTGACCGCAATAATTCAATAATGATACCCTTCCATTACTTTGAAATCCATTATCGAAGTACATTAGTGACAACCAACAAAAGTTTGTTCTATTTTTTATTGTTACTCAAAATATTTCCTTTTTTTTAAAAGATATAATTTCATAATTCTTTTAAAGACAACTCATGTAATCTAATATATGTATCAAAAACAGTTAGTAATGCTTTTCATTTCTTTATCGCATCCTTTCATAGCTAACACATATCAATACATAAAAAATATTTTTTTCATACACAATTTATACATGATAAAAGCACAAAGAAGAAAAAATACAACCCCCTGGATACAAAACATACTCACAACAAACATACTCTCACAACCTCATTCTCACTAAATACACTCAAACAAAATCCGTGCAAGGGCGAGAACTGAATGACAGTGCAAGTCTCTGCCACAAGGCGAATCTCAAATGCCAAGCATGAGATTCCAACTAGATCGATGCGCGTTTCGGTGGAAAAGCGCCACCTTCCTCAGGACCTGTACAGATTTGATGTTATAATTCTGTTCCCAGGGGACAAAATACATGTCACCAAAAATGCACTTCAAAAGTGAACCACATACCACTTAATACTAAATAAAACAACCCAGGAGAGCTCCTACTCATGTGGTTGCACAATATCTATATCATCATTACTTCATTAAGTACATACACAAAAAATAATACAGACAAACAAAAAAGGAAGCTCCACATAATAGAAACTTGTGTGGCTAAGTGCCATGGATCTGCAAAAAACATTATAAGTATCTCTTAATAGCAACTCTGTATTACACCTACAAAAACTCAAGCAGCTCCCTATATATTTACTTACACACTACACGGAGGAGGATTTATTTTGTTCTTGGAAGTATTCTATTTAGAACTGCTGTAGGACGTAAATACAGGATACAGACAGTTGGCCTCATAAATGCTACAAAAAAATATATAGAAAGATAGGAGAGCAGATGGATAGTTCCTATGCACGAATCCATATCTTGCCAAATATCCTATACTACGTGGAGTGGGAAATTTCTTACCAAGTACAGACGTAGGGTGGTATGACCTTCCTTCCAAGGAGGATGATCTCTTCAAATATGACGATCTTTAGTATGTGGTCTATATAGGTTTGAGAAGATACACAAACAAGCTCCTGGTTACCAAAGTCTGCCCAATATCTAAACTTAAATTTAACCGGTGACTGTCAGAGCCCATTACACAATACTAACCTTCTACTCGAAGGCTGAAATGCTTTATTTTTCCACGGGTGGTTAATTTGTTGCGTGTCATGAGGACGGCCGACACGATGGCTCGGAACAGCACCTAAATGATGATTATAACCATTGCTACTTTAATATCACTTTTGCTCTCTGAACGTTGGTCATCCATGAGAGATGTATCGAGCACAAGGTAAGTGGTTATACTTATTTATTTTATATTCCTTATCCCATCAGATGTCACTTTTACCACCCATCCCTACTCTGTCCTACAGCACTTACTAGACGGGCCGCCACTGACTAAAATGTACACCTAAGTGTGCCGATCTCCACAGTTGAGAAGCGGATCACTGCACTTTAGGTGGGAGAGGCAGAGGCATAGATCCCCACACATAGGATAGTAAATAACATTTTGCTGTACGATCAGGGGCGGCCCCTCCGCTATGGTGGAGGGGTCTCGCCCCACTGCTTGCAGTGCGAGAAGCAGAAACATAAAATGGTAATAACTTTTAGGGCAGGTGGTGGGTGGGGCTTCTCTGCTCTCCAAGGAGGGCAGAGGAGGAGTGGTGTGCCCACTCCTGAGTGCACACGACTATCTGTTCAGCCCTCTCGGGCCACCCAAACCAATCATGTGCATTCTGCCCTTCTCCATGCAGGTGCCCACCCCCATAAGCCCCTGGTTGTGCGCCGTCCAGACCAATCACGATTGGCTTAAGGGAGGGAGCCTGGCTGCCTGCTGCTTGTTCCTGTCGGAGGCAGGAGAGCAGGAGCCGAGAAGACGTAGGACCTGGCATTCATAGTAAGTTTAAATATTATTATTTTTTTAATTGTATTTATTTATTAACCTCAGCATGACTTCCCCCGACACCCTCTCCCCACCCGCGAGCCATGCTGGCGGTGACTGAGTACTATAGCAATTCTGTTGTAGTTCTAATAAACATACTACAAAATGCAGTTTATATTAGGCCCCACTGTGTTTTACAAATGATTCTAGGTAGGAAAGATGCAGCCATCTGTCTCCAGAAATGTGTTTAAGAAAAGAGGAAATCAGGAATTATATTGAAGCAAAACTGCTTCGATGATGAATGTTACCTATTACTTAATGTGTGTAAAACCTGAACATTTTGATTAATGCCATTGGTAATACATGACGGGCCAAATGTACTAATCTTTAACGCAATGAAACACCGCAATGCAAGTTGCTTTTTGAGTGAAGGGGAAAGACCTGAACCGCCTCATATGCCCCAATGTTTACATTGCATTTTTTAATATGTATGCTTTCTCTCAATGGCATTCACACAAAAGTACCTTAACCTAGATGTATGTACTAAGATTGAACTCTTATTATAGCAGCCGGATTCTGATGCCAGACTTTCTTTTGAATTTCAGTTAAGGCGAATCACATGCTAAACATTTCATCATCGAATGTTCACAGCCTGCCGTTCACTCTAGGGTACATTGTCACTTGTTTCACCTGCAAGACAAACACTTTCCTATCGCTTTGTCTAAACTGCCTTGGAAAATAGTTTGTGTCTATTGTTGGATCTCGGCATTATGTTTAAAGTACTACTTCAACAATAGCTTTCAAGCCGCAGTTACCTTTATTACTTTAGATGTGAGAATAGCTTTTGAATGCTCAAAATCCAAAGTGTTTTCAATCAGTGACGTTCTTAATAGATTGCAAAGGACATTCGAGACTATTAGTGTCAAAGTGAAAGATTTGAGATGATTTTATGTGTGGGCATCCTTCACTGCTTTAATTCATTCTGGTAACGATGGAAGCTGTATAGTGGTAAAATAAAGAAAAAAGTCAATAGACATAGGTACGACTGGAGTGAACCTGCAATGGTTAATGTGAAGGCTCCTTTCAATTGATTACTGCTTGTCTTTTTTTAATGCCCAAGATGCCTCATGGAATGTTTCATAGAGGTGTATTCATAAGAGCGATGTGATTGAGTTCCAGTAATGACGTGTATTAAAATGTATAACAAGTGTTACTTTAATATTGAGAGGGAAATGTGATGGCTTGCAGAGTGCGTGCAGAAGTAGTTCTCTTGTACTAACGTTTAATAATTTTGGCAGACAAAAGATTGACTCCTCAATTTTATAAACTGAAACACCAGATGCGCAAAAGATTTGATCATGCACAATAATTCCAAAACGAGGAGTTCTAGTGACCAAACGGTTTGAGTATGTCATTTTATGAAGGAATACCTTGCACTATATGTCTTGCCTTTAGGTTTTGCAGCTTTACCTTGTGGATGTTTAGGGGAGCCCCCGGCAAGAAACCTTCTGGGGGTCGCTATTTGGAGCAACTTGGAATTTTATTACATTTATTTTGCAAATTCAAACCATATATTGCCCAACATTTTGGAATTATACAAACACTTTTCCAGTACGCCCCTTAAACATGTAGGGGCCCTAGGCAAATGCTTACATTGCCCACACCTTAAAATATCTCTGAGGATTTGGTGAAGGGGTAAGACACAGGGCCCGATTTATATCTTGGCGGTAAGCACCCTCCGTTGCAACAGTGATGTAGCATGCTTACCACCAAGATAATGGTCTGCCCATTCGATTGAGATGCCGGTACATTATAGGTTTAATCACAGCAGAGACTACTCTGTCTCCACAATAAATAAACCACTCCAAGGGCCGGTGGAGTAAGGGCCATCAGAGGCAGACCAGTAATTCCACCCGCCTGAAATAGATGGGTTGAATTAGAGGTCAGTTTTCTCTGCATGTCACCACCAAGGAATCCCTGGCTGTACGGGGAGTGAAAACTGTTAAATGCTACCTCACCATGGGGATGGAGCATTGTTTTTTTTATTTTAAAAACAAAAAACTATTTATGGATTATCTTTTTGAAAAGAAAAAAAAAGAAAATTGATTGGTGCAGTGCTCCATCTGAAAACTGTGAAATGCATTGCTAGGAACTGCTGTGATGTTGGTTCCTGGCAATACTTTATAAATGAAGACCGGCTTGTCAATCATTTATAAATCTGGTCTGCCCTGGCCTAGATAAGCCACCCTTCTAGCTTGGTGCACTACACCAGTGGTGAGGGTACAGGTGCATGCCTCCTATACCCCTACAGTGTCTTCTTAGACATTGTAAGTTCAGTAAATTTTGTAAAGAGTATATGGTATGGGAGTTGGTCTTTACAAACTCCACAGCACTAAAATGTCTTTACTGAAAACTGAGAAGTTTGATATCAGCACATTAAACCTACACTAATGCCAGTGTGGTATTTAATGAAAAATGTAATCAGAAGGCATCTTAGAGATG
Source organism: Lissotriton helveticus (assembly GCF_964261635.1). Classification (NCBI taxonomy): domain Eukaryota; kingdom Metazoa; phylum Chordata; class Amphibia; order Caudata; family Salamandridae; genus Lissotriton; species Lissotriton helveticus. The sequence goes on from NC_136067.1 coordinate 534,188,041, forward strand.
CCCCCAGAAAAACGACCTACTTCTAGTGTCCTGGCTGAGTGGCTGCTCGCCAACTGCCACCACCAGACATGTTTCTGGACCCCTTGGTAGAGAGCCTGCCGCTCTCTGGGCCCTGAAACGAAGCACATCCTGGTATGAGATCCCAAGCATCCTCCCCAGGATGGGCAGGGTCTAAAAAGGGGTAGCTTTAAAGGTTTACCACCTTTGTGAGTTACCCCCAGCCATTTGCTGCTCCAGCAACTGGCCCCCACCGGTTCTGACCCCCACTTGGGGCGGGTGAATTGGCGGGAAACCCAAGTTAGGAGGAGAGGTGGCCCACCTTTGCTAACGCCACCCCTCAGGAGGGGGAGGCAAGGTGAAGCACAACTCTCAGTCCCCACCATCTTGAATATTGGGGGACCAGCCAACCACAGTGAGCCATATGCCCCAATCCTGCTAGAAAGCGGCATAATAGGGGGGTACCCACCCAAAGGAAGGGACTCATTGGTCCCAACCTATACCTCCCCAAGCGCCCCTGAATTTAGTATTTAGGGGCACCCCCAAACCTTGCCTCTGCAGAGAGAAGAGCCAACAAGAAGAAACAAGAATAAGAAGCGCTGAACAGCCACGCTGAGAGAAGACTGGGAAGAAATCAACTGACTTGGCCCTAGTCCTACCGACCCGTCCCGACCTCAGACTCCTCCAGCAGAACATCAGTGTGTCCTGCAACCAGTAGCCTTCAAAAACCCAGAGAACCTGCCCTGCCTTCGCAACCAAAAAAGAGTGTGTCTCCCGTGACCACTGGACTCATGCAAAACCAAAGGAGGCTGACTCCGGCCGACTCCGCGACTCCCCACCACTCAGTTCCCAGCACTCGAGCCTGAGTGGCCCAGTACCCCAAGGAGGTCCCCCCAGTGATCTTAGCCTGGGTTTTGGTGACCCCTGAACATCCATGAGCTTCCACCTCGAGCATGCAGCCATTATCAGGGAGGTCCCCTTCAACTGCGACCAAAGGCGACACCCAGACCGTCTCTCTAACTAAAGCGGTCCAAGAAGACCGACCGTCCGACCACCTCCATCTGCAAATGCTGGCACAAGACATCAATTCCCAAAGACCCCATTCGCCTGTTCATCGGCTGACCAAGACTGACAGTCTCCGCTGGGAAACCTTGGGAACCCTGATGACTGCATCCTGCACCCAGCTGCCTCTGTGCCACAGGCGGTGTAGTTCTTGTGATGGCCATTGGGCCCTTCAGTGCTGACCTCGACCATAGGAGCTTTTTGTTTCATCAAACAGGTGGTCTGCTCGTCCACAGTCCCCAAACCAATCACCATGTTTAGCCCATTGGTTAGCGTGTGGTCCCTGCACTCTGCACCTGGCCACCTCTGTGCCAGCGGTGGTGAAAACCGAGTGTCCATTTGACTGACCAATACTCATGGACCCTTAACCTTATTTTTGTTTTTGCAAGACTAGAGTGTCTCATGAGTAATCCTGAAAAACTGTCATTGAATTACAAAACATATTATCTGTGTTACTTTCCTCTAGGAAATGTACCAACGTGGTATCTGAAGATTCCTTGCTGAGAAAGAAAAGTATCTGTAGAGTAATTCTGAATCTTTTTACAAACCAGTATCAAAATCAAGTGAATGACAAATGTGTATTTGTGATACCATGCCTTTGAAAGTATGACTTTGCCTAGGATTTGGTTTTAGTAATAAAATAGGACTAAATAAGATTTTTTTATACAAACAAATTGGTCAAAGTTCAGTCTTTGAGTGTGTGACATCCTTTCTTACCTGAGTGTGCACAATAAATGCTTAGCACCTCCCTCTGATAAAGCCTTACTGCTCGCCCACACTTCCACAACTAAAGAGTAAGGTGTTATCTACTTTTACCTGTGCCTACCTTTGAGGATCCCCTGGACTCTGGGCACACTATACCTTAATTTGGTATAATATATACAAACTCATAACAAATGAGAGGGGCCCCTTAACCACCAAAGGGGAAGGGCACCAAATAGACCTTAGTCAAAACCAGATCCCCTTTAGGTATATTTCAGACAGCAGAGCCAAACCACTCTTCACACCCAAACCATCACCAGAACATAATACCATCAAAGGCCTAATTGATGAGCAGTATAACATTGTTTTATTAAAAACAGCCACAATGCTTCATAGGCAAAAGTTCATTATACATCATTAAAAGGATAAAAACATAAACACAATTCAAACTACACAAATTAATCTAGACAATTAATCATAGGGAGAATTTGCTAGAAAGGCTACTTTCTAATTGTTAATAAAGGCACAGACACTAGATCAGGATCATATGTGCAGCATAAACAATCTAATACATTGGAAATTGACAGTTTCACAGATGTCCCCATAATCTACAGTATGCCTTTATATAGTGTGCGTCTATGCATTTTGGTGGATGTCTATGTTCAAAAAACCACCTTCCTCAGCACAAGATATATTCACTCGAACATGAATTTTACAATCTACACAAGTTTGCAGAAAAACCGAATAGTAAGAAAGAACAAACAATTAGCCTTTGAAATATCTATACACGCAAAACCATAAAGAGTATATACAGTGTTTATATCCTGGTGATAGAGCCCAAAATACTTCACACACCGCAACTTTAACCACTCCCATGCACGCCTCAATTTGAGGTTTGACCCAAAACAGCATCCTGGCCCATGGGAGTACTATTGTCTACACCCTCCCCGGGATAGGGTGTGTAGACATCCCTATTACGTTGTGATAATTATGGACAATAACACAGGTGAATACCAATAATGTACAATGCAGACCTAACCAGTTAAAAAGTAATGGAGGTCTTATTAAAAAGAGAAACTATTGTTTTGTATCTACCTGTCACAGTTGCAGGATATACATATAAGGTCCACTGCAGTACATACCACTTGCCTACCCATGTGCAAGGATTGTCAAATCTATCCGTGGGGCATCCCCTTCAGATATAGGGGTAAATCTGTGTAGAAAAAGAGATCATAAGGGTGTCTATACGTGCCGTACTGAGCCACTCACTATATCTTCTGACACGTACCAGGCTTTATATTGTTCTATAAAAATTCACCCTACTGAAAGCTTTACTGGTGTTGTTACTTACCGGCAACCCGGACAACGATGATAATTTAGCCAGGACTTCACCAACCTTTTAGAACTGCATCTGCCAAGACCCAATCACACCCTGTTGGGTGACTTTAAATTTCATTTGATGAAGCCTCATGTAATGATACTCAAACCCTCTTGGAAACCCTGGGTTTCTGTGGGTTGCCACAGTTGGTCTTGAGCCCCACCCATGTGGCAGGACATATTAGATTCAAAACAATAAAATGTGCCTGAGTCTCTATTTCTTGCAAGCCTTTTTTACTTGTAGCTTATAAGCCAAACACATTTCTTTATGTGTGTACTTGTATTTTATTAGTACTTTTTTGGGGAACTATTTTCTATTTTGTCACACAATTTTTTTCAATGAAAAGGAAAAATAACTACAAGTAAAAAAAGCTTGCAAGAAATAGAGACTCAGGCACATATAATTGTTTTGAATTTACAAGGCCCAGCCGGTCTCTTGTCCCGCCGGGCCACACCCCTTCTTTTAGAAAAAAAAGGACATATTAGATGGCATATTTTCCAATAATTTACGAATCAAGGTAGGAGAGCCCATACCTCTCTCCTGGTCAGACCATTTCGCCATTCCTTTTAATCTCCTGAGTTTGGTGGCAGGTACTGCACTTGCTAATAAAATGGTAATCGAGAAAAAGAGAAATCTTAACCTTGTTAGTAAAGAGGCTCTTCTTAACCTTTTTTTTTTTTAAAACAGGCCCCCATGCACCCAGATGCTAACGCAGCAGCTGCTGATTTCTCTAATTGGCTTTTAGCAGCCATGGATACCTTAGCACCCCTTAAGGAGCATTACGCAGTGAAAAAAAGGCCCTCTGCCACATGGTTCTCCGAAAGACTTAAAACATTGAGGCAGTCCTGTCGTAGGCAGACCTCAGTCCCACAGGTAGAGAGCTACACAGACTAGGCCTGAGGGAATTTAAAATGGCCAATATTGAGGAAAGGATAGTATTTTACTCAAAGACTACTGAACTCATTAATTCCCCTAGAGAGCTTTTTAATGTTATTATTTCGCTTAGTTCTCCCATGGTCCGTGATTTGACGGACGCATCCCAGGAGCTTTGCAATAAAATGGCTTATTTTTTACACACTAAAATGATGGATATATACTCCCTGTTGGAAACTGCCAAAGTTGAGAGGGCCCCATCAGTTCTTTTAAATCCCTCTCATCTGTATTCCAACAACTCTGCAACTACAGAGGAGTTACCTACGCTTCTCACTCCCCCCCCCCCATAACTACAGAACTCACGGATCACCTGTTAGGTGGGATTACATCTGGGTCCTCGATGGAATCATGCCCTTTGAAGATCCTGAAAAGGGAAGCTATTGTCCCCCACCTTCCCCTTGGAAGACTGCAGTGGTTAAACCTCTTTTTTTTAAAAAAACTTGTTTTGACCACTGAGCAGCGAGCCCCCGAGCAGCCCCGGGCGATGCTGAATGAGGAGATAAGAGGCAGCTGCCACACTCACTGCCAGGGACAACATCATCACAAAAACAATCGTAATGTACCAGGGGCTGTGGATAAGCTGCGTGTGGTATTGCTGTGTTGTCTCTGGAATCAGGAACACTGCTGGGTTCCAGATTCCAGAGAAGACAGTTAAGACCCAGGCTTGTTAAGATAACTAGCTTTTCATACTGCTTAATAAATAACCCTCTTTCAATCTACCAACTCTAGTGGTAGCATCATTTCACTGGCGACGATCGGAAAAGAACCGACACATGAAAGCCTGGAGTCCCTACCGGCAACGTTGAAGGTGCGTTGTATGTGAAGGATCACGAATTGTCTTCTGTTCCATTGAAAGAGGACGGCGCTGAGCTGGAAACTTGTGCTGAAGAGCGCTGATGAAAATCCCGTTGTTGTAAGCCCCTCCGTGAGTAAGGAATTGATTTTAACTCAATTTTGACACATCGGTAGCTTGCAGCGCGAAAACTCATTTGCGCGAGCTCTCGTCAACACGCGAACAATAACAAACTACTGCGCACGCGTGTGACACCACAACGTGTCAGCACGTATTTTAACGCACGGCGGCCATCTTTTGGGATACCCTCCATAGGATTTCATTGCGAATGTGTAACATCACGAAGGGAATTACAAACCAAGCTACCTTTGAAGAGTATTATCTGTAAAGACCACGGAGAATCAAAAATAAACACAATTTAACATGACAACAACAAGTGAGGATATATATAGGAAATAAAAAAATAAAAAATCTTAATATTTCAAACAAATGGAAGGTTTTTCTGCTCCTCCACCTTTCCTACCAAGTCCAGGTGAACCTATTTTAGAATGGAATAGGTGGAAAGAGGGTTTTAGTGCTTACATAGAAGCAATTGGTGGCAAAGACTACACCGACAAAAGAAAACTAGCAATTCTAAAACACTGTTTAGGCGCTGAAGGAAGACATGTCCTCAGTCATCTACCAGTTGATTCACGTAACGTAACATCTAGTGAACAAGCGATAGATGTCTTTGAAGAAGCGATCAAACAGATGGATAAACAGTATATAAAGAAAGTTAACGTGGTTGTGTCGCGTCACAAATTTTTAAGTAGAAGTCAATTACCTGGTGAATCGGTTGACTCATTCATGAATGACTTGAGAATTTTAGCGTCTAAGTGCAATTATTCAACCTTTCATGATCAAATGTTGCGTGATCAAATGGTTCACAAAGTTGCAGATGTCAAGCTTCAAGGAAAACTTTTAGACACAGAGGATCTAACTTTAGACAAAGCGTTGGATATCGCACATCGTTTTGAAAGTATGAATTTGGGAGTAAAGGTACTTACGGAAAAAAAATCAGCTGAAGTGAATGTTATTAAACAACCCAATGCAGAGGAGAGAAATTCTTTTAGAGGCAAGAACCAACCATTCCAGGAGAGGAGAGAGTATGCATGCTTCAAATGCGGGAATCCAGATCACCTGGCCAATGACAAGAAATGTCCAGCAGTTGGACAATTTTGTAGATATTGCAGGTTAAAAGAACATTTTAGCAAAATGTGTAAAAACAAAAACAAATTTAAAGGTAAAAGTTTTGTGCAAAGAAAGAGTTATAATGAACAAATTAATGAAATAGATGATGACAATTTAGAAGAAGAATTTCTTTTTGCAGTATATGAGGTTAATGAATGTGATAAAGATTCTCCATACTGTACTGTGGATATTGGGGGGAAGAGTATCAGTGTCATGGCAGACTCTGGAGCGAAACTTACTCTCATTGGTGAGGAATGGATAAAAGAATTTCTGGGTTTAAAACTATCTCCATCTGACATAAAACTACTTGGGTATGGGAAGAAGCCCATTGAAATTCTTGTTTTTTTTACAACATCCTTAAGTTTTAAAGGTAAAACCATTAATTCCAAGGTTTACGTGGCAAAGGATGGTTCAAGTTTATTGGGCTAGCCCCAGCAAAGGGACTTAATGATAAAGTTAGATCCCAACCATCCTGATCAAGTGCTTGGTTATTCAGATCTAGTCATGAATGTAGATACTGATATTGCCTTAGAGTGTGAGAAAAAATTTCCCTCTGTATTTTCCACATCTACTTTAGGTCTCTTAAAGAATTTTGAACATAAAATAATTCTTAGGGACCACGCGGTACCAAAAGTTCATAAAGTAAGGAATGTGCCTTTACATTTAAGAGACGCTGTGAAATCTGAACTCAAGAAATTGTGTGATTTAGATATCATTGAGGAGATAGAGTCTTCAGTTTGGTTATCCCCGGTCGTAGTCGCTCACAAGTCCAACGGCAAAGTGAGACTTTGTGTGGATTTGAGAGATTTAAACGAGAATGTGTGGGTGGATAGACACCCATTACCCAATATAAATGAAATGTTTACGAAATTAAAAGGGGCGTCCATTTTTTCCACATTGGATCTGTCAAATGCTTACCATCAGATTGCATTGCACAAGGACAGTAAGCATTTGACGTCTTTCATTACATCAGAGGGTGCTTTCAGATACAAAAGAATGCCCTTTGGTCTAATATCAGCATCTTCAGTCTTTCAAAGAGTGATGCATAATCTTTTTAAAGATTTTAAAAATGTTTTATACTTTCAGGATGATATTTTGATCTTTGCATCTAATCCATCTGATCATTCTGAAATACTGTATAAGGTATTATATGTATTACAAGATAGTGGTCTCACTCTCACAAAAGAAAAATGTAAATTTGGTGTGTCTTCTGTTGACTATTTAGGACATACCATTAGTAAAGATGGCATTTCCCCAAAATTAAATTTAATCAAGGCTATTGAATCAGCTCCAGATCCTGTAAATAAGGATCAACTCAGATCTTTCTTGGGGCTTGCCGAGTATTATTCCAAATGTATTCCCCTGTTCGCTGATAAGACTGTAAATATGAGAAATTTGATGAAGAAAAATATTCAATTTATGTGGGATGAAAGTTGTAAAAAAGAGTTCAAGTTGTTAAAAAAAAGCATTGCATCTGCACCTGCTCTGACAACATTCAAAACTGCTCATGGTTCATTCATTATTACTGATGCCAGCAATGTAGGTATCGGTGCAGTTTTAATGCAGCGTCAAAAAGGTCAAATGGTGACAATTGGGTTCGCTTCAAGGCCTTTGAGAGATGCCGAATGTAAATATTCCACATTGGAAAAAGAAGCTCTTGCTTGCTGGTGGGGCATAGAATATTTCCGCAAATATGTGTACGGTACCGTTTTTAAACTCTGGTCTGACCATCGTCCCCTAGTAGATTTATTTACAACTAAAGGTTGTGGGAAAGCGACTTCAAGAATTGCCAGGTGGCAGTATAAACTTCAGGATTTTCATTTTAAAGTTGAATATATTCCTGGCATTAAGAACGTATTAGCTGACTGCTTATCTAGGTTACCGGTGCCTGACGACAATGTGGTTGAGGTGGACAATGACGATGATAACGTAGTATCTATTTGTGAAATTTCCAATGGTTGAATCCGTGAGGATACATGGAAATTGGCATGTGGTAGAAACTCTGTTTTAAATGAGGTATGTAATTTTTTGAAAACTCAATGGCCACGCAAGGACTTGTTATCCAAGGGTATTCAACCTTTTTTTCATGTTGCTCAAGAGTTATCTGTGGTTGAGGAGTTATTGTTCAGAGGTCTACAATTAGTGGTACCTGGTGAAATGCAATCTAAGATTTTAGAGATGGCTCATGAGGGTCACCCTGGAATGACATCAATGAAAAGGAGGATCAGAAGTGAATTCTGGTGGCCAGGAATGGATAAATGTATAGAAAGATATGTCAGGAACTGTGTAGACTGTTATTTAAGTGATAAATCTCAAAAGCATGTTACGTATGAACGTCTTCCCGTTTCCAGACCTACACGAGTTTGGGAAAGTGTATCTTTGGACATTGCTGGTCCCATGGCATTCAATAAGAACATGATGTATGCTATTATCTTGATTGATCAATTGTCTCAATGGCCTGAGGTAAAGATGGTTTCTAGTATAACGTCTGGAGTAGTAATCAAGTTTTTAAATGAAGTATTTGAAAGAGAAAGTTTCCCCGAAACTATTACAACAGACAATGGTGTACAATTTGTCTCTCAAGAGATGAAGGAGTTTTTGGGGCGTCATGGTATAAGACACAAACGTGTGTCAGTTTATTATCCCAACAGTAATGGCATTGTAGAGAGATGGATCAGGGTGTTTAAAGAGGGTCTCCAATTAACTTTACGTAATGGTAATGATTGTAAACAAACCATAAGTGAAATTCTGTGGTGCTACAGGAATACGCCAAGAAGCATGGGTGATCTCTCACCTTTTGAGAAAATGAGAGGGAGGAGGAGTGTCTCCAACATGAGTCAACCTTGGATGAGAATGCTTGATTCAAAAAAGGCTATTGATAGTGATTGTTCCTCTTATAACAAATCTTCACTGTTTTGTGTCAATGATTGGGTGCGTGTTAAGAAGAGCAGATTGATCAGGTCTGGGGAATCACGGTATTCGGATCCTTTGTTGGTCAAGCGAGTTGGTCGACAAGTTGTAGAGCTTTCTGATGGCAACTTGTGGAATATGTCCAAGGTGGTAAAAATTCCCAAGTGGTTGTGGCCTAAAGAAACAGTCCCTATGTCTAATATACCATCCAACTCGAGATCCTCCAACAGTGCCAGTAATTGGAGGAAGTTGACAGGTTCAACATCTTTTCATTGTGTCCCTGAAAATAAGTTCTCATGTAATCCTAACTCTAAAACTGTTCAACGAACACAGAGGAAAAGTCTCGCTCCTGTGTTGTTTAGAGATTATCATCTTTATAGATAGTCTGATTTGTTTAGCATGCAATATGATCCATTGTTAGTACTACTGTTATTTTCATATTCTGTAATGAAATTGTACTGTGTATAACAATTTTTATTCTTTCATTTTCTGTTTAAAGTGTTTCTTTATTTCTCTTTACGAAAAGGGATGTGTGGTATTGCTGTGTCGTCTCTGGAATCAGGAACACTGCTGGGTTCCAGATTCCAGAGAAGACAGTTAAGACCCAGGCTTGTTAAGATAACTAGCTTTTCATACTGCTTAATAAATAACCCTCTTTCAATCTACCAACTCTAGTGGTAGCATCATTTCACTGCGCCATCTAGAGCATGGGCCAGATGTAGCGCTAGGAGTACAGCAGCATCCTGGCGCTGTCCGGTGAGTCCTGGGCCGAAGAGGGCTAAAGGGGGCGGGCGCGGAACAGCATAGGGAAGGGGGGTCCAGTGCAAGGTGTCAGGCTATACTATATACTGAACTTGCCTGCTGAGTGCGAGGCTGGGCTGAAGCAGGTAAATATCCAGGGAAGATGAGTTTACACTACCAGGGGATGCAGTGCAAATGTCGGACATTATAGTGAGTACAAAACTAGTCCGGGCCAGGAGCGAGGCAGTAGAAGAACACCAGCAGGGAGATCCAGTCCACAGTACGTTGAAGTGCTGGTCGAAGTGGAAGTTTCTTGATGTCCGATGGGTCACTTGAATGGAAGTGTTGAGCTGTGCCCTCATCTTTAGGAGGCGGTGAGTTTGTTGCTTGACAACTGTTAAAAGTTAAACATTATCTGTGGAGAAACCTTAACCCGTGTCTTGAACGATGTTTCAGGCTCCACCTGTTGTGGGCTCACTGGGCTGTGGCTGGTTTAATCGGGTTGTCTTTTAGGTGTGGGGTGGAGTTTGGCCTCTCTTGGGTCGCTGGGCTGCTGGAGTGAGCAAGAGTGGAGACCAATTGCTTTGCAAATGCTTTTTATTTTCACGGACGGATTGAGCTGAGGCGACGATGGAAGATGACAGCAGCAACCCCTGCAGAGTGGCACAGGAGAAACGTCTGCACACACTAGTCTTTCATTCCTGTATTACATTCCCGTTTATGAATTATTTTTGACTAGTACCCATTGGACAGTTTGTAAGTGCCCCCGGTGCCTTAGCTTTTATGAGTGCCCTCAAGTTGCTGGAAAGAGTTCCGAACAGTTATTTAGGTGGGAGTGAGTTTATCTCTGCTGGAAGCTGGCAGTATTTTGCAGCTTTCTCAACCAAAAACAACTTCTGCTGTTTTTGCATTGATGTCGTGTTATTTTTATTTGATATTTTCCTTTAAAAAATGAATCCAAAGGAGGAGCACAGTAGTGGAAATAACGCAACGCCTGCTAATGTGCAGCAGTGACGGTGCTGCATTGTTTGTGCAAGGTTGGAAGTTTACCCTGGAAGTTTACCCTCTTCCAGGTGTGAAGCAGGACGTTCCAGAGAAGCCTGTTTCAGTTGAGCTATTAGCAAATAAGCATCTCGTTAATTGATCTATTGTGGTTATTTATAAAATACGATAGTAAAAGGGTTATTATACTTCTATATTACAAAATTGCAATTGTTGGTAGCTTTGACGTACTGAGCTTAAAGTATTTTTTGAGGAACTTTTATTGTTCTCACCATTGTCGTAGGTTTTCTGGTGACTATAGCGCTGTTCATTGAGATTTTGGGTATGTTTACGTATAGTTGAAATCATCAAAGAGCTGCCAGTATTTCCATCCTATAAATTGACGTATGCATTTTGTGAATACATTTTATCAACGCAAATAGCGTGAAGTGCATATAACTTGGACTTTTAATTGCTTCTCGCTTCATCTTTGTAATTGTGGTCTTATGAAAAGCGCTTAGCAGCTTGCTGAAACCTAAAATCTCAGTCTGTTCAATGTGTGTAAGATGCGTGTCCCTCCGTGGCTGCTTGGTTACAGCATTGTTCGTATATACATTTTTCCTGTTTTGAAAGCAGGACAAAGTGTTGTAAACTTGAAATTTAGCAGGCCACCATTTCGCAGCTGAAAAGCATCAAGGTTTTAAATATAGATAATATTATTTTTTCTGCTTTGGGTGGGATGATAAATGTGATTGGTCTCTAATGGGGTCGTGACTTGAGTTAAGGCCCTTTTATAAAAGGTAGGCCAAATACCTGTTGAATACAATATCTTGGCTCTCAAAATCATACATGGGGCTTTTGATCATAAAAATAACTGGGATCAGTAAGCACCACACTATTTAACAGTTTATATAGCAACTTTATACTGGGCCATAAGCACAAATACTCGTGAATGTAGCCTGCTTTTTATGACTTCTATTCCTCTACAGTTTGATTTTCATCCACTACCTTTTTCTTTTCTGTTAATCATGCCATGAGAGGGTTTCCACAGCACACCATGCCCCATATTTCCACTACACACATCCACTCCATACCACACAATTCCATGCCATACAAATCCACAACTAATCCAATTCAACCCACATAAATCCACTGCACACGACATGCCTACACTCGTTAAACCACAAGTAAAAGAATTGCCATTTACTATGCCAAAAGCTCTAACTCGAACAAATGTGAGACCTATTGCATTTCCAATGCTTCTTTTTGTTGGTATGGACCCAGGGGATGTAATCTGGGTCTGGTAGCTAAGTGGACTAATGCATCTACTGTAGGGGACCTGTGTTCAACCTCATGGTCAGAGGTTCAAATCCCAGTGGGTTCACTCAGCATTTCATTCTTCTGAGGTCAATAAAATGAGTCCCTGAATTCAGCCTTCTGGGGGCAAAGTGTTTTTTTTCTGTTCACATGCTTAAAATTTGTTTTGGTGCTAACTCGCTAGTGCCACAATACTCTCAGGCCGCTAGCAAGCAAACACTTGACTTCATTCTCACTATCACCACTACCGAACTCTGGCAAGACTTTGTGTTCACTTATATAACTTCCGGTCATGATGGTGCAAATGTTCTGACGATCGCAGTCACAAACCCCTTCATCATGGGTAGCTTTTGTGCTTAAGAAGTAAGCTAAAAAGGCTTTATGGGTGAATTGTTTTCTCCAGCAGACCATTGTAGTTGTTTTTTTGTGGAAGAAGGCTTTTTTCACTTTTTTTCCCAACAGAAAGGAAGTGCCCCAGAGACTCCAACTTCCTGTTCCTGTCCAGCAGGCTCCTCCCTGTGTTTTGCCCATCTCCTGGTCACATTTCATTTGGATTTTGAGCTGGAAAAATCACTCTCATTTTCTACTGCATAAATACCATTAGATTTAAGGACTCTTGTATAGTGATGCTGTTTTTTTGATAGAGGGCATGACCCAGTATTTGTTTGTACTTTTATTCAATTTTACAAAGTTATTGTGGGGGATGGCCTGCATTTTCTTTAGAAGGGGCCTAGTTATCTTTTTGCATTTCGTTCTTTTTTTTTTGTTAAAGGAGCAATGTTGGGTAGTTCAGTACATTTTCTCCATGTTTGTTAAATTTGCATATCTATTTGTTTTACTAAGTGTCCTAGTCTGCCATTGGGCCATCCAGTAGACCCAGGCCAGTGCTAGTCATGAGTGCATGAAACAACAGGTTCTGTCGTATATGTTGTTTTAAAACATCATTTAGGGCTGGAATGATTGGATTAAATTAAACATGTGGGGTTTTTGGAGGGTATGTCACGTTTTTGTGTACAAAAATTGTATATGTGGGGTAATATGTGATGCCTTGGAAGGATGTGTGTTGTTATAAACTTTTTATAGCTCAGTTATTTTTCTTTTTTGGCACTAATGAAATAACGGTAGTGCTTTCTTCAGTGTTACCATGCCCCCTTTGTGTGTCATGTGTGTGTTAGCCATAGGCCACCATTGATTTGTTTTTGTTCTTCATGCCATGTGGCCGGGGCCATTTTGTGGAGTCTATGTCCATAGGCCTGAATGTGTTCTCTTTGTTCTCCATGCCTCTGTGCTTGCTGTTGTTTGGCCATGTGGCTGGCAGCGATTTTGTGCATCCAGCCGGTGTGATTTTGCCATAGGCTTGCATGCATTTGTTGTTGCCCATGCCTCTTTGCTTATTGTTTTTGTTTGACCATGTGGCCATGGCTGGCAGCCATTTTGTGCATCTAGCCAGTGTGCTTTGGCACAGGTTTGCATGGATGGTTGTGATATCAGTTTAATAATGTGCTTGAGAAACATTGTAGTGTGTATATTAAGAATATGATTTTGATGAACAGTGCTTACATTTTACATGCATTTTGATTTATTGTATTTTGTTTCTCATCCTCCTATAAAATCATAGACAATTATTGGTTGTTTTTTCTTTTGAATTTGAATTTTATCTTTTTAGTTTGCTGTATTTCAATTAATTTATTTATTTAAAAAAAGTTTTAAAAAGTTTAAATTGTATTTCTTTTCTTTAATTTAAAAAATAAAGTTTATTTGTTTTTAAAAATAATATTTTTTTTATTTTTCAATTGTTTTCAATGTAATAAAAAAAATAATTTAACATCTAGATTCATCATCGGCATGTATTGCGAGTCTGTAATAGCGATTATTAAGGAATCGCTATTACAGACTCACAAAACGGGATTCAAGTAGAAATCGCAATATTTATTGCGATTCCTACAGCTTCCTTATTTGCGATTAGCTAATTGCTAATTGCAAATAAGGAATAACTCCCCATTCATTCTGAATGAATGGGGACACATATCAATGTGCGAATCGCTATTAGCGATTCGCATTTTGAGTTTGCGATTTCAAGGGTGCAGGGGTGTCCAAAGGACACCCTGTTGCACCCCTGAAATGATATTGGACGCTAGTGTTACGCACACACATGTCCCAAGGACATGTGTGTGTGTGACATACAACTTAGAAAAATGCACTTAAGTGCATTTTTCTAAGTTTCCGCTATTTACCACGAGGTTTGACTTCGCGGTAAATAGCGGCCCAAAATTGCGAATTCGCAATTTTTTAATGTTTCATGAATTGCATTTAAGGAATCTCAAATAGAGATTCCTTAAATGCAATTCCTTGCAAAATTGCGAATTCTATATTAGCGAGTTTTGCATTTGGGATGATGAATCCCAAATGCAAAAATTGCGCTCGCAAAGGGCCAGATTCTCAGAATCTGGCCCTTTGCGAGTGCAATTTCCCTTGATGAATCTGGCTGAATGTTATATTTTTTTTATTTTGTCTCAGTTTATCCATCTATCCATCCATCCATCCATTCATCCATCCATCCATTATAGGCGCACAACCGCGCAACACCATTTAATTTTTTTAGGTATAACTCCATACATTTTTGGGCACCTTGGCTGCGGTGCACTGCAGACACATCAGTATCATCCATTTATCTATGCAGTTCTCTTAGTGCCACAGATGTCTCCTTTATAGACATAAAAGAAAGAGCTCTATCTGTCTATTGTGTGTGTTACCCGAAGGGGAATTACATTTTATGGTATAGTGTTGAGGTTTGGCTTTAAAGTGGTTATTATTTACTACCTACGTAACTAACCACACTAATAGTGCCTTTGTCTGTCAAAATTCAACCGGCTACAATGTCACATTGCAATAAATGTGTTATTTGCTTGTTTGCATTTAGGTGCGCAAGAGAAGAGACATCACCTGCAGTACTGCCCAACAGAAGACCTGGTCAGTGAGGTCACATGTCAGTCCTCGTCCTCCAATCAGTCCCACTTGTGCAGTTTAGTGTCACTGCCACCTGAAAGCTTTAAGATCTCCCCAAAAAAAGTTGCTCAAAGAAAGTGGTCAGTGAGAAGAAGAAGCTTTCCACCAGTGGCGTGTAGGCCGAAACATTTTTTTGTTCAACGTCATGTGCCTGCGGAACTCCTGCATTAATAGCACCACCCTAACTTAAGCACAATAACATGACATGTGAGGCAGCCACTGCAATCATGACAATGCAGACAAGCAGTGACAATGAATTAGATGTGTTCCTTTTGCAAAATAGGACTCAATCATTTCAGGAAACAGAACAAAGTGGACAGCAGTCGCAGCCAGTACTAGTAGATCTTCCTGAAGTTAGAACAGTAAAGGAGATCGAGCTTCCTGCCAACCAATAACCTCCTCTTGTAGAATCATTGGCTCACAGATCTCCAACAATAAAAAGAAAGGCTACTACTCCAACATCTTCTCCAAGACTACTTTAGATGATGGTGACGTGGACTTGGAGAGGACCCCGGAGAGCCAAGGGAAAATAAATGCTCCTGAAAGCCTTCGAAATATTGAAGGGGATGATGTGTAGGATGATTGTGATAAGCTAGTCATTGTGGAAGTTGACACATTGCTATTCAACCTGTTGCAAGGGATGAGGCACAGGCAACACCACCAGCTTCCACATTTACAAAGCGACCTGCACCAACCCCAACCTCAGTATAAGTATTCACTTCAGAGAGGCAATTGATGACACACATTAAATACCTCCATGGTATTTTCAGACATTGGTACAATAAAAAATTACTTCTCCCCAGTTTTGGACTTTTTACAGTTAGCAAAGTGGGGGAGTACATTGCAGTATGCTGTTGTTGTGTACTTTATTTCGACATAATTGTTATAAATGTTCCACTAAAAATGACCATGCCACATGTACCACCCGACACTCACAGTTCAATGGAAATGTCCATTCTTTAAATACAGACCTGAAAACAATGCCATAAAACTGTTCACAAGGTAACATAAAAAAAATAATATAAAGAAATATATACATATAAATGCTAAAAATAAACAATTTGATATATTAAGTTTAAATTCATATGTCACTCTTACTCGGGTGACAAAGGGCACAAAACGAGTTAAAATCATTGTATATAATCAGCTGTCATTTACCCTCTGTGCTCTTTTCCTAATACCTCACAATTGCTCTAGAAACGTGGTCACCACACATCCAAACAGTGTTGGATTTTAGTTCCCAACTGTTTGCCGATTGGACTCAGCCAGTTAGATCTGGGTGTCACATATATTGGGAAATCAAACATTAAATGGGCTTGGGATTCCTTGGGGGTTTTAGAGCCAGGGCAACCCAGTGTTGACACTAAATTGCAGTGTGCACTATTTGCCACACAAATGTTTTTCGAGATAAGCCTGGTTCACATTATAGCAGTGGAGGCCAAGTGACACATATGAAAAAACACAACACAATCAAGTGGGGGGAGCACCTTTAGAAAATTGCTGAACATGGTGGTGAGGAGAGCCAGGGAACATCAGCTACAAGTCCAATTATGGTGGGAGGTTATGATGGGGAAGTCCTGGGTGACATCATCATGTAAAGCAGCCCTGTCCCCAGCAGTGCACCAGCATAAGCGCACACCTCAGTGACTTCACAATGGCGTAAGAAGACTCAGAGTGAGATGGAGACACCAGGACATGCAGTGGCTTCCCCACCATGATGCACATTGTGTATACCACCACCTACTTCTCAAATGTCACCTGTGTCAGTAGCCCCAGCAAAGAAGAAAATCAAGGCTACTATGATGGGCATGTTTCGGTAGCAAGGGCCCTATGAGTGCAACCACCCAATGGCACACTTGTACAATAGAAAGCTGGCCAAAATGTTAGCGCTGGACCTCCTCTCTTATTCTTTTGTGCAAAGGAGTGGGATTCTTAGTATTTGTGACAGCCATCTCCCTGAAATGGAAGGTTCCAAGTTGAACCTATTTTGGGAGAGTTGCTGTTCTACGGCTGCATCTCTATGTGCTGCAATTGGTTGGACACGCTTTTCACACTATCCACCTGATGACAGACATGAGGACCGATTGTCTGATGACTGATTACATGGGCATATCTGCACACTAGATCTCTTTTGCTGGGCTAAAGCAAAAGATATCTGCAGGTCTTGACCCTGAAGAAAGTTTTGAGAGTGTTCGGTGGTATGCAACAGTGGCCATGTTCACCATGGAGAAATCACATACAGCTGTAAACATCTTGGCCAAATTTGACAACAAAGTGTCGATGGCTGCGACCCAGATGTCTCAAAATTAGATTTGTTGCCACGGATAATGGCAGTAACATAGTCAAGACCATTGCAGATAATGTCTTTTAAAGGGTCCTGTGGTTGGCCCATTGCATCAACCTGGTGTTGCAAGACTTTCTAAAAAAGGAAGACTTTGTCAGCAACATACTGACCACCTGCAAATGAATCTACACTCATTACAGCCATTCTTTTAAAGGCCAGCAGCAGTTGTGGAATATTCCGTGTGCTAACTGAGTACCAGTTAAAGCCCTGATACATGAGGTGACAAAATTTTGGAACTCAGTCTATTACTTGTTGCATTGTCTTTTTGAGCAGTACAAACAGATCATGACTAGGTAATTCGAAGAGGATGGTATTAAGTTGGGAAAGCTGTGATGCTACTTCCTTCTGAGGTTTTCCTATGTTAAGTTAGCAAGGAGAACAGTACAATTGGTCAAGCTATTCCATTGTTGCATCTATTACAGGACCAGCTGAAGAAGGTCTCTGAAATGTTTGCCCCCACAGGTGTGAACAAAAATACTTAAGTTGGGAGCTTACTCTTGCATTTGGCTCTAAATGCAAAGTTGCAAGGCTGCAAGAAAACATTGTCTCACCTCTGTGCCACACTACTTGATCCATGGTACAAAAGAATTCTGCCCACCTTCATTTTTTTCTGAAGGGGATGTTTCATAAAACAAGAGGTGGGAGAATAACGGCTGCACGGTCCACTCCTATGATCCTTCTGAGGATGATCTAATGGACAAAGACAACATTAGACCGAAACATCGACTATGACACCTATTCCTTATTTTATTGTACTACAGGCAATTTTGGCTCTGTGCAAACCTATAAACATTTTGTGAAAAGGTGTTCACAATTGTAACTATGAAGACTATTTAACCTTATGTATCTTTTACTTCTGGCTACATTGTGTTGATTTTTGATTTTGTACCCTTTATAACTAATGATTTTCAATCAATATAAACTCAGGTTTTTGAATACATACACCTGTGTTTTTTCTTTCCTTATCTCTGAGCTTACCTAAATGTAATTTCTCAATTGCTATAAATATATCTTTGAATAAATCCCTTGTAGGTACATTTAACTGCTTATTTCACTGCCCAAGCCTCCAAGGCTCTATTGGGTTTCCCATTTTTTGAGCCATCAACCTGGCAAAGACACCCAGACCAGGCATGATTCCGGGGAATTTTTAAAAATCCGAGCCAACACTTTGGTCAAGTTATATCAACCTTTTATTAAATGCCATTGCAGTAGGCAGCAATATTCCTGAAGCTTGGAGGGGGCTGACATCATTCTAATCTATAAGGGTGATGGTGGTGATCCTTCTAACTATTGACCCATCACCCTTATCGATAATCTGTATAAGATCTTTGCTAGGCAGGTCCTCGATAAATTGCTAGATTTAGTGAATGAACGCAAAATATTGTCCCTTCTTCAAGCAGGTTTTCATGTAAAGATCAGGGGGCCGAATCACACAAAGTACCCTAGGGGTCTACCGGCATTTGGGCCCACTCTACACCCCCCCCCCCGGGGCACTTTGGTAATACAGAAGGGGCCACAGACATTTGTGCAGACCCTTCTTTAATACTGAAAACACTGGCACGCATAAAGCACCAGTGTTTTCTCAAGATGGCATTCCCCCATTTAAATGGGGACATGCCCCATGCAAAAGAGGAAATTCCTTTGCCTATGTGCCCACGTTATAATATAGACAGAGGCACTGGTAGTGCGCCCCCTGAGAACAGCCCTCTGACGGGAGGAAAGAGATTCTTATGGACCCCCAGACATCCCCTTGAATGTGGGTGCTGTCACTCACTACACCCACCTGCAAGGGGATCTCTAATCCACTTTAAAGTGCCAGCTTCGGCACTGTGAAACACAGAGTGGCTGCTTCAAAGCTGCTCGCTATTTCACATGAATGCGCTGCCCATAGGGCAGTAGGAGTTTGGTGCTGCCCTCGGGCAGCACATTCCCTGTAATAGGGTGCACTTTATCTGTTTGCATTAACAACATGGCCACCTATTTATTGGATTTCTTGAGTGACTCCCCTACCTAAGATGGTTCAAAGGTTCCAATTCTACTTTGTTGCTGATAATTCATAGGTCATTTCCAAGACACCAATGAGCTTTTAAAATCGAATTGATGATTGCTCAAGCTTTGCAATCTGGGTTAGAGCTAATTGCAACAAAAACTAATATTATGGTTTTAAAGGGTAGATCAACCAGGAAATGTGTTTTGAGGGCGGAGTCTAATGTGTTTGAGCCTGTCCATTGCTTTGATTACTTGGGAATAGAGTTGTCCAATAATTTTGCCACAAGACCCCAATTTCATAAGGGTTACTTACTTATCCAAGATAGGTCTAAAGCCATTTTACAAATTCACTTTGGAGCCAGCTCCCTTAACTCCCCTCCACCCCCCTTGGATGTTTATTGAGCCAAGGCACATAATGCTGCCCTTTACTGAGCTGAGCAGTGAGGGTTTATAATATACATAACATAGCTATTGCTGAGAATTGTTTTAGAAGATCTCTCATCTCAGTTTCCTTAAGTACGCATCTTGTACCTCTATGTTTTGATACAGGGCATAAAATAATTTCAGATTTAGCAGTCTTTGGCTTACTGGCTAAGACTGTTAACCCCATCTGAGTTAACCATATTATAATATTTGTGTGTAAGATACTAATGAGTTTGGTAAACTCATGTAACATTCCTTTGTTAAAGCATGTATCTAGTTGCTTCACCAAGCTGAGTCTAATAGGGATGTATGACGGTACGACGCGTACCGTCACAACGCGTTCTTTTACAACGCGTCCCTTACAACGCAAGTCGTTACCATGACTTGCGTTGGGGGCGCGGATTGAGAATAGTATAATTTACTATTCTAACACCAGTCTCCGTGGACACTAGGGAAGGTGTTGGAATAGTAAATATACTATTCTTAATCCTCTAGCGCCCTTCAGCGCAAGTCGTGGTTACGACTTGCGTCGTAATGGACACGTTGTAAAAGCCTTGCGGAGTAAAATCCGCGCTGTAAAGGATGTTTCCCGTCTAATAGGTATGTGGGAAAACCCAGATACTATTAAAAAAGCAGTTGTTGCAGTTTTTAACGTCCTGTTATTGGAACTTTGTTTAAAACTAATTTATTTTAAAGAAGGGTAATGCACGCCTAAAAATCAATACTTTGATTTGAAGTCTGCACTGGATTTTGAATTGTTTTGGAAAATATCATGCCTCTCTTAGGCCAAAATCCTGTATGTAAGATTTAGACGGGGCAATCTACCACTCTAGCCACTTGTGACTTAATGAAGGAATGGATTGTCTGCTAGCGCTTGCTTCACTTGTGGTACAGGTTTGGAAACTGAGGATCATATTCTGCTCTTCGCTTGGTGTACCGAGGCATTCAACGTAAGTGGATTTGACCAGTGTGTCTGAACTTAGGGACTAGGTGATATTTGGTAGCCCTTAGAATATTGAAAACCAACACTTCAATCAATATAGAGGTGGATGTAAGTCAATTTTTTCAAATTATCTGGTGTAGGAGAAGCAATATTTTAGCCTTGTCATCAGTCTTCTATTACAGGCTATACAACCTTTCCCTAATGGTTTGCACACTGTTGCTCAATCTACAGATTTCTGTGACATGTCTTTTGTACAGCTCCCTGTTGAGCTCAAATCTTATACAGGTAGCTTAACGGACCAGTCCTAAGTCTTAGTGGGAGGTTTGTGTTGCCAGGAATTTCTTATTACCCCCTGCTCTGTGATTGTACAATTGACTTATGTGTTTTGTGAGTTAATGTTCATAACAATAATTTTGTTTAGAAATTGTATACTGCAAAGGGAAAGCTCTCTAAGACACCAAGGGCATTAATATTATATGGTATTGTACTTGAGCACTCTGGGGTTTCGATTTGGACTGTTGAATGAGACTCTTATGCTGGGCCTTCAATGTTTATGAATAATGTGAATAGTGTAAGTTTCTTTCCTGTAGGGGCTGCATGTTCATGCATTTGGCTCTGCTTTGCGTTCTACTGTATTTTACTTATCTATGCACTGAGGGCCCCATTCCCAGAACTAACTTAAGACAAAATCCTAAACTTACTACCATTTTGGTATTCACAGAAGGCACTTACTCATTGATGAGTAAGTTGCTTCTGTGAATACCAAAATGAGTAAGTACCTTCTGTTAATACCAAAATTAGTAAGTGCCTTCAGTGAATACCAAAATGGTAGTAAGTTTAGGATTTTGTCTTAAGTTAGTTCTGTGAATCAGGCCATTTATGCTTTGCCCTTTGTGTAAAACATTCAAGCATTTTTACAAGTTTTACTATTGTGTATAAAATGTACATATATAAATATTTTTAATTTTTTCAATGCATTCTGATGTATTTTATACTGGTACTGTTTCTAATGTACGTTAATGGTTTTTGTAACTAAATAAACTATTTATTGACTGAATGGGCCACACACATCTAACATGGGATAATGTAGGTATGCAGCTAGTTGGGTACATATGTTCAAACATAAATACGTTGCAATTGATCTGCACATTTTAGGGTTAGTTTTACTCTATTTACAAAACAACACACAACTACTACTCATTGCAATGTCCTTTGTTTTCTGAAACTGTGCACATAATAATATTGTAAATAATGGACATATTTGTATCCAGATTATTATTAGATGAAAGAGCTAGTAAGCAGTTTTAATTGCTTTCATGTTTTTCTATTTCAGTATCTGTAAGAAATTGGCATACTGGTTGAGGGCGTAAAACTCTACTCAAGCACCAAACACAAATCTTGTTGGGGTGCAACAGAACCAAACCCAATATTAACCTGTGCTTAACCCTCCGGTAGTTTGGTCCAAAAGCAGTGAGGCTTAAGTTAGAGGCAATGTGTGAAGTATTTATGAAGAACTTCAAGCAGTAATAACATGAAAACACAACACTAGAACAACCCCATTCCAATTAAGAAATATAGAATACATTTTAATAAATTACTTATCATCAAAAAAAAGCAAAATCCAATCAGTAGAGGCAGAGATATGTAATTTTAAAGATTTCGGTAAAATTAGTGCCTAAAACACAATGCATCAACTGCAGTTATTTGGTTGCACCAGACCGGGACAATGTCACAAGTTCAGGATGACCACAATGGAACAGCGGCCGGATAGAGGAACCAATTATACTGAACGAAGTACTTTAAATCTTAGTTGCAGAGCATTGCAAGGACACACATCAAGGATGAGTTGCACAGCTGTGGTTCTGAGGAACTGCGCGGTTAAGATGCCAGTCCTGCGTTGTGAATGCTTCACGCAGTGATGATTCTGATGAGCAGCAGGGCTGCAATGCAAGGTCCTTCAGCAGGGATGTGTCCTGCAGTGTCAGTTCTGAGGAGGGCTGGGTCCTAAGTCAGGTATGCATCATGCAGTGGTGGTAATGGTTCGAGGCTGCGAGGCGATGCATCCAGCTGGTCAGTTCTGCTAGGCCCACATTTGGGCTGACAGAACACCTCCAAGCCCACTTCCAAAGGTCCAGGATGGGGGGACACTACTTGAAATTAGGACTCACAGCAGGCAGAGTTCAGGTACAGAGTTTAAGGTAGTTGGAGCCTTTTCTGTCCCTGGGGCTCTAGTCTGGAGGCCAGCCACTAGCCCTTGGAGTCACTCTGGTGTTCCAGTCCTCATTCAGGCAGCAGAGCAGGTGGGCATCAGAGTAGCAAGGAAGCAGAGTAGCAGCCCTTCTTGCAGCAGAGCAGCAGAACAGTTGTTCTTCTGAGTCTTAACAGGTCCCGATGTGTACTGAAGAGTTAGGTCTGAACGTCCCATGTGTCTGGAATTTCCTTCCTTTCTGTCCTTGCCCAAGCTTGCCTGGGGCCACAAAAGACTAGTTTGAAACCCTTTGTGAGTGTGCTGAGGCAGAGACTTTGTGATGTGCAAGTATGATAGGTGACAGCCCTGCCCCCTATCAAGTCAGAGATTGCACATTCTGCCAACAAGTATTCCCCTTTGTCTCACTGCCTGAGAGTAATACACTAAGACCAAGTGCCAGCTATTCCAATTCATGTTACCCAGGATACCGGCTTCAGGCACCAAATGGTTGGCATAAAAATTGGCAGCTTCTAAAATGTGTATTTTCAGAATTGTGACTGAAAATCTAACCTTACCATGAAAAGGGGGTTATTAAATTACATTCCTTTGGAGGACAAATTGAAAGATAGCCCATTATTAAATGTAATAAGGTAATTCAATGTTATCCTATGGAAAAGTCATGCCTCATAGTAGTGAAAAATGAATTTGAGTGTTTCACTGCCAGGACATGTAAAAGTCAAAAGTACATGTCCATCTTTTGAAATGCATTGCAAGCTTGCCCTATGGGCTGCATAGGGCCTACCCTAGGGGTGGCATACATCTATTAAAAAGAGAATTTAGGTCTGGAAAAAGGTTTGTTTTGCTATGTCAAAATGGCAGTTTAAAAAGCACACATAGGCTGCAATGGCAGACTTGAGTCATGTTTAAAGGACACGATGAGTGCTGCAGGCCCACTAGTAGCATTAACATTACAGGCACTCGGAACATGTTGTACCACTGTACTAGGTACTTACAAGTAAAATAAATAAGCCCATTGCGTGGAAACCCATATTACCATGTTTTAAGGAGAGAGCACAAGCACTTTAGCACTGATTAACAGTGGAAAAATGTGCAGTCAAAAGGCCAGCAAAAACGAAGTCAGCAAAAACAGGAGGATGGAAGGTCAAACGCTGTGGAAAATCATGCCAAGGGTGTCAGGTCCAACGATGACGATACTCAGCTTACTGTTACTATTTCAGAAAACACCACACACACTCAACACTTATTCAAAGCGTGGTTGACTGCCTTACCCAATTGGATGAAGGAAATTGTCTGCTGCTCAGCACAAACAAGCCCGAAATTCTTATTTTCGGAATGGCTCAATCCATGTGGTTCCATCTATGGTGCCTGTTTGGGGCCCCTTCAGCCACACTAAAGTTAGCCAGAAATCTTGGGGTCAGATTTAACTGTGAAATTCCCTTCAGCCCTCACATAGCTTTCTGCTTCATTTTACAATATACACTCTGGAAAGTGTTGGGCATCAATCCCCTTTTAGCACACATAGAAGTGGTGCAACCACTCATCACATCGTACTTAGGCAATACTAATTCTCTCTATTTCAGGACTCCCAAATATTGCCTGCAAAAGCTTCAACTAGTTCAAAACAAAGATGCCACCTTATTCTGAACATTCTGCATTGTCAACCTATTTCCTTTCAACTTTGGAAGGTCCACTTGCTTCAAGTGCTTATAAGAGCCCAATTGAAAGAGCTTGTTACTATCTACTTGTGAAGATTAGGGACCTTCCTTTCTTCACAATATGTCCCAACCCTAGTCATCTTGGCCAATGCATTCCTAAAAAAGCTAAATTTCTTACGCAGTGGAGCAGGTCTGAGAAAAAGCATCCTCCCAATTTGCCCCTGGGTGAATGATTCCCAAAAGCTTTTGAAATCTGGCTATTCAGTTCTTCTGTATAACCTTCTACATTTTCCCACAGCCTGTGGACAGTTTTCTCTTATCTAATGCTGGTATGCCCAGACATGGACCGTTGTTTCCGCTTTACAAATGTATCTGTCAGACAGATAAAGCAGCTGGCACAGAAAAAAAAAATGTTTTTGTCTGGTGCAGAATGCAGAATTAGAATTCAGGTGACGAGGAGCAAAAGTCGACAGTTTAACTTCTTTCACAAATAATATTTCACTGTTCGCGATCTACATTCAAGACTTTGACTGATTTGTGCAAGGGTTGAGTCATTGCCAAAGTATGCAAAGTGGCGCAAAGTCTTGCAAGAAACTTTACTATCCAGCAGCCACGGCCGGTGGTGTGAGTACCTGCAGGGCGGTGACGTGGGGAGGGGGAGGGCTGGGTGTGGGGTAGTAATGTATGGATTACGGAGTTTAACAGGTAAGTAAACATATAAATAAATAAAATGAATTTCGTTGCATGCACTGCATCACCAAATGCGATGCAGTGCGGGCAACAACATTTTGTTTTATTTATTTATATTAAGGGTGGGCATAGTTCGCGAAGTAGCGCTACGCGAAGCTACACGAAGTGCACTTCGCACTACGCGAACTTCACGTAGCACTACGTGAGCTGCGTAGTAGCATGTTCGCACTGTGCAAGATGCGTTTTCAATGATTGCACAGTGCGGACAAGCATCCGGCACTGTGCAAGCATTGAAAACGGCATCTTGCACAGTGCGAGCTGTAGTTTTCTGCTGCTCAAGTAGATTATTACTCGAGCGGCAGCTTTCTCAACGCGAACAGGTAGTTTCTCATTGGGAGCGGTCGCGAGCATGCGCAACCACTCACAATGAGAACCTGACCTCCTCGCGTTGAGAATCTCGCCGGGATGTCATTTTGCTTGCTCGCGGTCGCGAACATGACGTTCAGGACCGCGAACAAGCAAAAAATGACCGCTGCACTACGCTACGCTGCACTACGCATGTTCGCACTGTGCTACGTGCAGCTCGTGTAGTGCGAAGTTGCGAAAACTTCGCAAACTCCGTGAGCGTAGCGTAGTGCTTCGCCCAGGGTTAATTTATATGTTTACTTACCTGTTAAACTCAGTAATCCATACATTACTACCCCCCACCCTGCCCCTCCCCCTCCCCACGTCACCGCCTGGCAGGTACTCTCACCACTGGCCGCGGCTGCTATCTAGCGCAGTTATTAAGTGCACACCACTTCCAATGCGTGAGATTCTTCTCAGTTTGCCTACATCGGTATTTATATTGGAAGGTATGCTTCCACTACTTAACCTGTGGTAAACAATGCACACTCATCTCTTGGATTTGATGACTGCAGCAGCAAGCCAATTTTGGTAGGCATATCTCTGCACTGTGTTTTGCCCTTCTGCAAAGTAGTGTAGCACATTTCGATGCATGAACTGTCTTATACATCTGGCCCATAAAATTGCAAAGAACTTGGTGGCATATTATCAAGCAGGGCGTGAAAAAGTATCGCTGTTTTAGCGGAAGAAAACTGGTGCTAAAGCGGCGATAATGAGCTTGATTATATAGCCCTGAGAATTCCAATAGAAGCCAATTTTCTGGTGTTTACATGGGCTTCTATTGAAATTGTGCCTTATCATTAGACTATGAATATGAGGGCATGCCTTCCTTATAGTACTAGACTTAACAAATTGTGATTTCTGTTGACTCCATCAGAGACCTGAATATTTTACAACTTAAAGAGAATTTGTGTAAAATTCAAATTGTAATACCTAGCAAAGCCATAATAATTCACATGTGGAAGAAGAGAGCATAGTTTGAAAAATATATTTTACCATAAAACAGAAAGCATTGTTCACTAAGTGTTATGTAAAAATGTGTGCCTGCCATTTTTTCCTTGGACAGTACCACTTCCACTACTCCCAGTGGTAGAGGCCTCTGAAGTGCACGAGTCTTTTTGCATAGCAAAAGGTAAAAGAGTTAAAAAGATGGAGAGTTATAGCATGCGGTTTTGAGAAAGTTCATTCATCTTGTTCAGCTAATATATAGTTATTTCAAGGCTACAGCAGATTATTAATAGGTCAAGTTTTTTATGCTAAACACATCTGCAGATGAATTCCTTTAGTGGCCAAAGCTGAAGCCCCGTGTGATCCTCTCCCCGGAGGGCTAGGCCTGTGCTGCAGAAGTTGCCTTTGAATGTTTTACTGCTGTGCAGAAGATGTGTTATGTTGAACCTGGTGGACAGTGCATTCACACCTGATCTTCAGGTACCGTCAGTCTGGAGATGGTGGCAGGACTCGGGGACAGGAAACTGCCCAAAACAGACACAACAGCAACAGGGAGAGGAACCAGCAGGGACTGAGGGGATGGGGGGAGAGGGGCACAATGACACTTAAGCACAGCACAACTGCAGACAAAACATGCCCAAGAGTGACAACACCAACCAAGAGCACAAGTCACACAACCCGGCAATGTCGCACCTCTGAACAAGCACGGAAGTGAAAACAACACTGCCTGAAAGGGAGAAGGGTGAGCCAAATTAGAGCTGAAGGGACATCTCACACACAATGCAGCACACACACATAGGAAAGCAGAGCACCCCAACATCGAACACAATGGGGTACAAATACCAACATTTGCACAAACGACCACAGGACACAAGTGCACCCGACTGTGGCCGGTAAACGGCCATACACATCTGACAAAGCGCAAAACAGGGACATGATAATGCACAAGTACAAACCCACATTCCTTGTTGGGGTAGCAATGCCCATATGGCAGGGAGCCAGAGAGTCTGTGACACACATTGGATTACCAATCAAGACACAATACAGTTGGAGACAAGTGAAAGTGCGGAAACTATCAAAAAGTGCGAGTCAGTTCGGCCAAGAGAAGTGCCACGATATGCAGACCAAAGCAGCAGCATGCTTGAATGAGGAATGTAGGAAAGCACCCATGTCCACCTCCGGGGAGTCCATCACCAACACAAGTCAGTGCCAACCAGCGATGGTTGTCTGCGCCTGGATCATGAGTCCAGGCCAATGCAGCCATGTCCACTGTCGTCTTGGGACATGTGACCAGATTCCCAACATGCAACCAGGCGTCGGGATACGTGCAATGGGTCACATCCAGTTGTGGCTGCAGGTACCTTGTCACTCGTCCAAGCGTGAGTGCAGCAGCGTAGGCCAATATCTCAATGAGCGATCGTTGTCCACAACATCTGACATGTCGTCGACGTAATCCATCAGCTGACCCAGACAGATGTGCTGACTCCAACCCCTGGACCCAAAGTGCTCCAAAGCCCAATCGGGTAGTGGCTCAATGTGCTCACTGCACACAATGATTTGTGCAATCTCCCCAGTCCAGTTTCCAGCCTGCATGCCAAACATCCATGCATTGTGGCCTAACACCACATGGGCTGCTAGGACTGCAGTGCGCACTACTTAAATCAAAATTCAAAATATTCAAACAACTTATCCAAATAACCAGATTGTAAACAATGTAATAGCATTTATTTAGATCATCATTGAGTCATAATCATAAACGCTTTTCGTGAAGTTATTTCATATATCAATATACATTATTATTTGCAAATTTTCTGAACCACCACCCAATGCATTTCGGGACTTCCTTGTCCCTTCGTCAGGGGTTCCAGTTGTCAACTAAAAAAGCAACAAGGAAACAATGTAAAACGATGCCAAATCACATATTATAAATTGAATTGCAGATATACATCAACATTAAATATCAACATTAAAAAAGATGTTTTCTATGATATCACAACTACATTGGTCACAAATGCAATCTCAAACAATACATATAAGATCCTGTGTAGACAGACGTATATAAACATTGCCCAATCAACTGCTAGCAGAAAATAGAAAAAAGCGTACCTTGCAAATGTATAAGATACTCTTATCTGAAATGGAAATAAATCCAAACCATCACTATAACTGATCAAGAAAAAATGCTAGAACTACTCCATTAATAGTATAAAATCAACCTGCTCACCTTTTTAAACAAACATAAATCCTGGTTCAAAAAACCAATAGCGTTGTCGGTTGCCGACTCTGTGAACGAATAAAGTGTCCTTAATCAGTAACTCCGTAATGATAAAAATACATACGTAGCGCTATTATGTCCACCATACGCTCACCTCTATTGCCACTAGATGTCTCAAAACCAAGAGTCAGTTAATACGATCATCCATGCCTAAAGAAAATATAAAGGTAACGTCAGTACCTTTGGAATATTACCCGGTCATCAAATTACCACGCGAAACAAACCATCAGAGCTTACCTGTAAGACACGCCGAGTAGTTCCAAACTGACCCGCCTGGCTGTGTGATGCACTTCCGTGTCATCGCTTGCAGCCTATAAACACGACTACCGGGTGAAAGTCAACAATGGAAAACAGACTACGTCGGACTAAATCGAAAGAGTTAACAACTCCGATTCTGCGCATCACTGTGTGAATATTTATTTAAACGCGCGTATAACTATAAGTGAATAATTATTCGAGCTCACGCAACGCATTATTAAAAACGGTCGTCACTGATGTAAAATATCAACCATGAGAGAACAAACGTCCTATTCAAACTAAAAAACTTTATGCAAATGAAACACAAAACAACACACCCTTGTGGCTGAGTGATGGTAAATGAAATGAATAACATGAATAAACTATATGAAAGGACGTAATACATCCCTGCCTGCTATTTACACCTTATGATCAGGGGAATAACATGATGATTTGCCTGCCTACTATTTACAACTAATACGTTCACAATATATACATTTACATACATAGATCAAACCCAACTATTGTGATTGCCATGTGTTGTGTTACCGCATGTTCTAATGTATTTTGAGGCTGTCATCCTGCCTATAATTAAAGAAAACAGCTGAATTCAAATTTGTCATTCAGCCCCCCTGGGGTCAAAGTTTGTAATTTTTTGATCCAGAAAGCCTCCCTCTGGAGGAGTGCCTGATCATTGTCTCTGCCTGCATAACGGGAAACTGCTTCAATAATCTGACATTTGATCTGTGCAATGGTGTGTCTTTGTTCAATCCAGTGTACAGCCAATGGTGATGTACAATTTTGATTCCGTATCCGGCTCTTATGTTCTGATACGCGTGTTTTAAATTTCCTCGTGGTTTTACCAACATATAACAGTCCACATGGACATTTGATTGAGTATACAACGAATTCAGTGTTACAATCAGACGTGTGGTATAGTGGTATTTTTTCACCAGTCCTGGGGTGTAGTAATATATTCCCTAGTATCACATTATTGCAGTTGTTGCAATTCCAACATTTTGTAGTACCACGAAATGAACCACTTTTAAGTTTGGCTTTGGCTGGTTTTGTGAGAAATTCTTTAAGATTTTGGGCTCTTGAATATGCACATAGTGGTTTTTCAATGAACAGATTACCAAAATCAGGTTCCACTTCTAACAATTCCCATCTATGTAAGATGATCTTTTTGATATCTCTGGATGCTGAGGAATATTTTGAGACAAAAATCATTCTGTTAGTCTTAGTTTTTTCTTTTCTGGTCAGCAAAGAACTCCTTGTCATGTTGTTGACCTTTGTAAGTTGTCTATCAAGTATAGATTCTGGGTATCCTCTTTGGACATACCTTGCCTTTTGTTTAAGTAGTGATTCTGCACAATCTGTTTCATTAGAAGAGATACGTTTAATCCGCATGAATTGAGATGTGGGCAAGTTGTCAATCAGATTTTTGGGGTGAAAACTACTATATAAAAGTGCGTTGTTTCTGTCAGTTGGTTTTTTGAATAACTTGGTTTCAATGGCTAGCTCATTCAATTTTACAACAACATCCAAAAAAGAAATTTCATCATGACTGATTGTGGAGGTGAATTGTATCCTCGGATCAACTTGGTTAAGACAAGTGATGTTCTTCGCAAGTGAGTCTTCTGAAAGTCGCCAAATTACAAAAATATCATCAATGTAACGTCGGAAAAACACCAGACCTTCTTGCCATAGTGAATCCGTCAGTATATGGTCATGTTCAAATTTCGCCATGAATGTATTAGCATACATGGGTGCCCCTGGAAAACCCATAGATGTGCCATTCATTTGATTATAGAATACACCTTGCCACTCGAAATAGCTATTCATTAAGCAAAATTCCAGTAGTTGTAACACAAAACATTTTTGACTGTCTGATCCTTCTTCTTGGAGCAATGCCCATTCGACTGCTTCCAGTCCTGATTGATGTGGAATTGATGTATATAATGCCACGACGTCTATCGTGCATAATATCCAGTCTTCATGAGTATTTAGGATTGCTGTTAAACTCCTCAAAAAATCCGAAGTATCCTCAATGTAAGTTGACCATTTCCGAACAAAAGATTGAAGAAAGTGATCAATGAATCTGCCTGGAGTTTCAAAAATTGATCCACAACCGGACACAATCAGTCGAAACGGTGGATTATTTAGATGTTTATGAATCTTTGGCAAAAAGTAAATCCTAGGGCGTCTTGGATGAGTTTGGTATAGATATTTTCTAGTCTTGTCATCAATCCAATTGAGTTTTTCTGCTTGTTCCAGGATTTTATCAAGGGTTTGAGAAATTTCAATGGTTGGATCTTGGTCCAACTTGAGATAAATGTTTTCATCCATGACGTGTTCAGTCCCTTTCTTCATGTAGAAGTCAACATCCATCATGACAAGCCCTCCTCCTTTGTCAGCTTTCTGGAAAGTGATAGTTTTGTCTTGTGATAATTTTTGTAACGTGCTGTATTCCGCACGAGTCATGTTTCTCAACTGTCTTTTATACTTCAATTTATTCAGATCTATTTTAACCAAGGTCTCGAAATTATCCAAAGTCTTGTGAGACACTGGTGCTTGAAATTTACTTTTAGGTTTGAACATGGTACTGGATTCTTGTAGTACAACATTCTGACATACATTGGTGAAAAAATGTCACAATCTCAAAGTTCTCATAAATTTAAAAAAAGAGACTTCAGTCTCTAATTCTGTTGTATGATATGTGCTCACAAATGAAGTGCCTTTGTTTAATACTGTCTCCTCAAATATAGTTAACTTTTTCGTGGAAATATTTATTATGAGAGTTTCACCTGACTCCTCAATCCGGTCTTTTTTTCTATTTCTTTCTCCTTTCCCGCGTCTTGTTTTTTGTCTGAATGTTTTGATGTCGAGGGATCTGGTGGTTTGGTCAAATCCAGGCCTTCCTCTAAAAAAGCCACGGTTGGAATACTTTCAGTGGGTGCATCTACTTTATTAGTTGAAGCTCCTCCTTGTTTCTGGGTACCTGGCTTTTGTTTCAAATATGAGCTAGCAGACGGTCTTGATGTGTCAGTATCCTGATCTGACACTCCACTTTCTTCAGATGAATGTGTTTGGGGTTGAGGTTTCCTTTGAGTGTATCTACGTTGGGCGTACACCTCTGCCCAAGTGTAAGCTTCATTGAGCTTGTAATCAATAGTGTCTCTTTTGAACTTTCGCAATTTAGTTTCTTGAAGCTCTTTCCCATATTTATCAAGCTTGCTTTCCATTTCTGCCAAAAATGTTTCCCATGGTTCTGCGTCCATTCTTGCTGACAAATCCTCTTTAATGTGATAAATCTCTTCCTCAAGATCTTTGATAGTGGTAGATAATTCTTCAATGAGCAATAAAATCAGATCTAATGAACATTTATTTAAGATGCTATACCACTTTTCCATGAAGTTGATGTTACTGTGTAATCGGAATAACATTGGCCTGATGGCCAGTCTCAAACCTCGCGGAATCCTCTTTACACGATGATATTGGATTAAAGTCGAAGCGTGTAGTCTTTGATTCAATTCACGACGCGTCAGATATTCAAGTTGGCGTAACTGTTGCGTCACAGTTCCACTTTGGGCATCGAATTTTTTTGCTTCCTTGATCAAATTATATATTTTATCTGCTTCTTCAGGTGTATATGACTTAGTGGGTGCTCTGTTTTCTGTTATCGAAGCTATACTTTCAAATGACATTTTTACTTGGTGCTGACAATCAGTGTTTTAGCAGAAAGCGATAAATATAAATGTGGATGAATGTCGCACACTCTCATTAAATTATTCAATATTCAACGGTATGTGTGCTGCTCTGCATTAATGCCTGCTAAGCATTATTGAATTGACTTTGAATTGTGGCCTAACACCACATGGGCTGCTAGGACTGCAGTGCGCACTACTTAAATCAAAATTCAAAATATTCAAACAACTTATCCAAATAACCAGATTGTAAACAATGTATGTCAGAATGTTGTACCACAAGAATCCAGTACCATGTTCAAACCTAAAAGTAAATTTCAAGCACCAGTGTCTCACAAGACTTTGGATAATTTCGAGACCTTGGTTAAAACAGATCTGAATAAATTGAAGTATAAAAGACAGTTGAGAAACATGACTCGTGCGGAATACAGCACGTTACAAAAATTATCACAAGACAAAACTATCACTTTCCAGAAAGCTGACAAAGGAGGAGGGCTTGTCATGATGGATGTTGACTTCTACATGAAGAAAGGGACTGAACACGTCATGGATGAAAACATTTATCTCAAGTTGGACCAAGATCCAACCATTGAAATTTCTCAAACCCTTGATAAAATCCTGGAACAAGCAGAAAAACTCAATTGGATTGATGACAAGACTAGAAAATATCTATACCAAACTCATCCAAGACGCCCTAGGATTTACTTTTTGCCAAAGATTCATAAACATCTAAATAATCCACCATTTCGACCGATTGTATCCGGTTGTGGATCAATTTTTGAAACTCCAGGCAGATTCATTGATCACTTTCTTCAATCTTTTGTTCGGAAATGGTCAACTTACATTGAGGATACTTCGGATTTTTTGAGGAGTTTAACAGCAATCCTAAATACTCATGAAGACTGGATATTATGCACGATAGACGTCGTGGCATTATATACATCAATTCCACATCAATCAGGACTGGAAGCAGTCGAATGGGCATTGCTCCAAGAAGAAGGATCAGACAGTCAAAAATGTTTTGTGTTACAACTACTGGAATTTTGCTTAATGAATAGCTATTTCGAGTGGCAAGGTGTATTCTATAATCAAATGAATGGCACATCTATGGGTTTTCCAGGGGCACCCATGTATGCTAATACATTCATGGCGAAATTTGAACATGACCATATACTGACGGATTCACTATGGCAAGAAGGTCTGGTGTTTTTCCGACGTTACATTGATGATATTTTTGTAATTTGGCGACTTTCAGAAGACTCACTTGCGAAGAACATCACTCGTCTTAACCAAGTTGATCCGAGGATACAATTCACCTCCACAATCAGTCATGATGAAATTTCTTTTTTGGATGTTGTTGTAAAATTGAATGAGCTAGCCATAGAAACCAAGTTATTCAAAAAACCAACTGACAGAAACAACGCACTTTTATATAGTAGTTTTCACCCAAAAAATCTGATTGACAACTTGCCCACATCTCAATTCATGCGGATTAAACGTATCTCTTCTAATGAAACAGATTGTGCAGAATCACTACTTAAACAAAAGGCAAGGTATATCCAAAGAGGATACCCAGAATCTATACTTGATAGACAACTTACAAAGGTCAACAACATGACAAGGAGTTCTTTGCTGACCAGAAAAGAAAAAACTAAGACTAACAGAATGATTTTTGTCTCAAAATATTCCTCAGCATCCAGAGATATCAAAAAGATCATCTTACATAGATGGGAATTGTTAGAAGTGGAACCTGATTTTGGTAATCTGTTCATTGAAAAACCACTATGTGCATATTCAAGAGCCCAAAATCTTAAAGAATTTCTCACAAAACCAGCCAAAGCCAAACTTAAAAGTTGTTCATTTCGTGGTACTACAAAATGTTGGAATTGCAACAACTGCAATAATGTGATACTAGGGAATATATTACTACACCCCAGAACTGGTGAAAAAATACCACTATACCACACGTCTGATTGTAACACTGAATTCGTTGTATACTCAATCAAATGTCCATGTGGACTGTTATATGTTGGTAAAACCACGAGGAAATTTAAAACACGCGTATCAGAACATAAGAGCCGGATACGGAATCAAAATCGTACATCACCATTGGCTGTACACTGGATTGAACAAAGACACACCATTGCACAGATCAAATGTCAGATTATTGAAGCAGTTTCCCGTTATGCAGGCAGAGACAATGATCAGGCACTCCTCCAGAGGGAGGCTTTCTGGATCAAAAAATTACAAACTTTGACCCCAGGGGGGCTGAATGACAAATTTGAATTCAGCTGTTTTCTTTAATTATAGGCAGGATGACAGCCTCAAAATACCTCCATGAATCCTATAAATATACACATTAGAACATGCGGTAACACAACACATGGCAATCACAATAGTTGGGTTTGATCTATGTATGTAAATGTATATATTGTGAACGTATTAGTTGTAAATAGTAGGCAGGCAAATCATCATGTTATTCCCCTGATCATAAGGTGTAAATAGCAGGCAGGGATGTATTACGTCCTTTCATATAGTTTATTCATGTTATTCATTTCATTTACCATCACTCAGCCACAAGGGTGTGTTGTTTTGTGTTTCATTTGCATAAAGTTTTTTAGTTTGAATAGGACGTTCGTTCTCTCATGGTTGATATTTTACATCAGTGACGACCGTTTTTAATAATGCGTTGCGTGAGCTCGAATAATTATTCACTTATAGTTATACGCGCGTTTAAATAAATATTCACACAGTGATGCGCAGAATCGGAGTTGTTAACTCTTTCGATTTAGTCCGACGTAGTCTGTTTTCCATTGTTGACTTTCACCCGGTAGTCGTGTTTATAGGCTGCAAGCGATGACACGGAAGTGCATCACACAGCCAGGCGGGTCAGTTTGGAACTACTCGGCGTGTCTTACAGGTAAGCGCTGATGGTTTGTTTCGCGTGGTAATTTGATGACCGGGTAATATTCCAAAGGTACTGACGTTACCTTTATATTTTCTTTAGGCACGGATGATCGTATTAACTGACTCTTGGTTTTGAGACATCTAGTGGCAATAGAGGTGAGCGTGTGGTGGACATAATAGCGCTACGTATGTTTTTTTTATCATTACGGAGTTACTGATTAAGGACACTTTATTCGTTCACAGAGTCGGCAACCGACAACGCTATTGGTTTTTTGAACCAGGATTTATGTTTGTTTAAAAAGGTGAGCAGGTTGATTTTATACTATTAATGGAGTAGTTCTAGCATTTTTTCTTGATCAGTTATAGTGATGGTTTGGATTTATTTCCATTTCAGATAAGAGTATCTTATACATTTGCAAGGTACGCTTTTTTCTATTTTCTGCTAGCAGTTGATTGGGCAATGTTTATATACGTCTGTCTACACAGGATCTTATATGTATTGTTTGAGATTGCATTTGTGACCAATGTAGTTGTGATATCATAGAAAACATCTTTTTTAATGTTGATATTTAATGTTGATGTATATCTGCAATTCAATTTATAATATGTGATTTGGCATCGTTTTACATTGTTTCCTTGTTGCTTTTTTAGTTGACAACTGGAACCCCTGACGAAGGGACAAGGAAGTCCCGAAATGCATTGGGTGGTGGTTCAGAAAATTTGCAAATAATAATGTATATTGATATATGAAATAACTTCACGAAAAGCGTTTATGATTATGACTCAATGATGATCTAAATAAATGCTATTACATTGTTTACAATCTGGTTATTTGGATAAGTTGTTTGAATATTTTGAATTTTGATTTAAGTAGTGCGCACTGCAGTCCTAGCAGCCCATGTGGTGTTAGGCCACAATTCAAAGTCAATTCAATAATGCTTAGCAGGCATTAATGCAGAGCAGCACACATACCGTTGAATATTGAATAATTTAATGAGAGTGTGCGACATTCATCCACATTTATAAACATCCATGCATGCCATAACCAGGCATCACAGTGACACTCCTGGTCATGGGCCAACAGGGGGCACACACACACATCGAAATCCAGATCAGCTACCGTTACGTTGGAGAGGCCAGACATCCATGGACCACTTGAATATGCACGAGCGACAATGCAACACAGGCTAAACGCAGGTGACGTCCGCAAGGCGGAAGCTCAGCCAGTAACTGATTCGCAGCACTGCAATGGCAGTGCCCCCAGTACATACAGCAAACGTGCCCGGTTTGGATCCACAAGACTGGAGTCGAGCATTTGTCTGGGATGGTCTGCCATTGCACCAGTGGCTCTGCTTGAAGAGGCACTGGCTTGCCCTGCGCCAGTCCTGTGAATGAAATGGCACAGCTTGGTACAATGAGTAGTGTCTGTGTGCAACGGGTGCAGGCCTGGGGTGGGGTGGGAGTAGGTGGGAAGGCCATTTCATGAACGCTAACTATGACCGAGGACTTATGTGTGTGGGATGTGTACATGTTGGTCTCACGTCGGCCAGTGCGTAGTGTGGGAGTCACAAGCAAATGCTATTGTTCCAGCTCAGAGCTGCAGATGTGCTACTGCTTGATTGTTCCGACAAAGGACCTTTCATCCCTACAGTAACTTCACCATCTGCAGGAGATGTACAGAGGCCTGCCGTGGGTGTGGTGGGATGTCTGCGACCCTGGGAATCATGGATGATATGCCCAGCACGTGGCACATGAGCGGCCTCACTTGGTGTTACAATGCCACAAAGCTGCTTCTCCCTCCCATGAGCCCCCACACTTGTGCGCGCGTTGCATCACGTGCACTTCTATGGCACACCATTGTAATGCCTGTCCGGCAGTAGCGGTCAGCAGTAGGTCTTTCAGTAGGGCGGTGACGTGGGCAGGGGGAGGGGGAGGGTGGGGGGTAGTAATGTTTGGATTACGGAGTTTTACAGGTAAGTAAACATTTAAATAAATAAAACGAATTTCGTTGCGCGCACTGCATCACATTTGGTGATGCAGTACACGCAACGAAATTCGTTTTATTTATTTAAATGTTTACTTACCTGTAAAACTCCGTAATCCATACATAACTACCCCCACCCTGACCCTCCCCCTTCCCTCGTCACCGCCCTACAGAAACACCTACTACCGACCGCTACTGCTGTCCGGGCATGTCCAGCAGCATGCCAACAACAGCGTGACACTGGCCTTTGAAGGTGTGCGGCCACGTGAGTGTAGGCCAATGGTCCAGACAGGGGGACACAGGTGTACAGCCCACGGCTGGCTGTGATCATGCTGCGAATGAGCCCCGGCAACTGACTCATGCATCCGCGGGACTAATACACATATCACTTGGCATGATTTTTGCCAAGACCCCAAGCGGTCTTGCGTTCCTACATGTCCCCGTACGTGCGGGCCCGCGCTCCTGGTGCATGCTACATTGCAACATCGACTACTGTGGCCCTGGTGTCGACTACACCCCAACACAGAAACACACTTACCAAACTTGCTGCCCAAGGCCAGGTCCGAGCCCCGCCCTGCTCCCCCTGCCAAATCAGAAGATCCCTGTGCTGACCTGATGTATGCCGGACCAGCACACGCTGCTTGTGCATGCAGGGGGGTGCGTGCGAAGCTACATGTCCAGGGTCACTGCCAACAATGAGGTGACATGGTAACATTCGCTGAAGACAGCACACTGTTATATTGCAGGGCCCGTGCCCATCATGCTGACACAATGACCACACGGACACACTTGTTCAGATGGTGTGAATGGCTACAGGCATGTGCGCACAGCCACATTTATTAGCAGGCACACATACAGAGTGACACCTGTGTTGGATGTGTGTGGGGTGTGTACACCCCAGCTGGCAAGGGCTGCCTGGTGCAGTCAGAAATCGACAACAGTGTACATAGTAAAGGACGCAACCATTCAACCCTAAAAGCCCCATGACTTTTGCTGCACAGAGTTAGTGGCCCCGGATGCACAGTGTCCTGCACGGGCCTACCGCCATGAGCCTTGCATGGTCTCCAGCTGCTCCTGTATGGTGTGAGTGACGTGGGGGTGCTGTGGTACCAGGCTGATGTTGGCATCCAGGACAGGTCTGATGACCTTGCATGGGGCTGGCTGAGTGACTCCTCCGACTCTGGCAGTTGTGCTTTGGATGCTACCAGAGGCCGGCATGTGCTGCGCAGCAGGCAGCTTTGTCTGCTGAGTGATGTTGGTTGTCCACTGGGTTGGAACTGTCAGCAGGTGGGGGATGTGGGTCAGGATGCGGGGGATGGTTGTCCTTTTGGGCTGGTAGTGGGCAATGTCCTCCTCTGGCGTTGGGTCTGGGCGGCAGGTGTGTTTCAGGTGGGTCTGCTGTATTTGTGTACGCTGCCTCTGTGGTGTTCCTGGGTGTTGGGGTGGCGGGACGGGTTCTGGGGGTGATGGCAGGCCTGGGGTGGTTGCGGTGGGTTTTGTTGCCCTCATGGGTATCCGCGTTGCATGATCATTTTCTTCATGGCATCTGTGGGTCTTCAGGTGTGGCTCTTGTTTGGGCTCCCTTTTATGCTGCATGTAGTCGTCCTGCTTAACACCAGCAAAAGGCAGGTGTTAATTCCCTGCTGCTACTGAGGCTT
Source organism: Lissotriton helveticus (assembly GCF_964261635.1). Classification (NCBI taxonomy): domain Eukaryota; kingdom Metazoa; phylum Chordata; class Amphibia; order Caudata; family Salamandridae; genus Lissotriton; species Lissotriton helveticus. The sequence goes on from NC_136067.1 coordinate 534,227,465, forward strand.
AGCGCCTGTTTTTGGTTCGCATCGCAGATCTGGCAGTCAATTGTGAAAGTGGTGTTGTGGGTTTTTTGTTTGTTTTTGCACTGGAACGCCTACTCTGCATCTCATTAGGGTTAGTTGGTGGTGTCCACTGTGGAGATACATTTTGGGGCAGTTATCATGGGAATACTGGAGATGTCTGCAGTTTGCACCAGCCTGTGAATGAGGTGTTAAATCTATCTCCACTTTTGATGCGTTAAGGTGGAGATAAATCGGAGATAAGTCCTTGTGAATATCCCCCTGAGACTGACAAGAGAACCTCCATCCCCACACCAAAATATGTCTGGGAGACCATTGTAGCAAAGGAAGGGTCACGTAAGGTTTTCTGTTTGGAAGAAGAAACACTTCTACTTTGGCACATAACTTGTATCTCTCATCTGCAGTCATTTAATCCAATTCAATAGATTAGATAGATGCATGTTGTGTTCTTAGAGGGAAGGAGAAAAGGGAAACTTCCATTCCCAGAACTGTGAAAAAATTAGCCTTTGATCTCCTTGATTTCTTTCAAAGTGTGAAAATAGATACTCAACAGTGAGACGCTTTTAGATATAAAATAAAATTCACATTCTTTTGCGCAACCCGACGCACAGCAAAATGTTTTCAAGTCTCTAAACAGTTATTTAAAAATATGCTATTTCTACACATACACTGCAAAAAGGTATTATTAATGAAATGCCCAAAACGTGGACGAGTTTGTGTGTGTAAGTGTGTGTGTGCTTTTCACCTAATTTGAATTTCATAGGTAAACTGTGAAAAGCTTCCATTAAGTGCGGGAAGTATAACTGCTCGGCATTGGGTCCTAGGAAACCTCTCCTTGCTACCTTAAGAAGAATAATGCCCATGGAGAATTTGTGATTCCCAGATTTAAACTTGCAAGAATGGGAGGCCGTTCCTTTTCTAGTCTTGGCCCTAAAATCTTGACTTCTCTTCCGGTGTCCCTGAAGAATGACCCGTCCTATCTCAGATCTCAAAGAAATCTTAAAACCTGGCTTTTTTAGTAGCAAATGGTTCTTGACTGCTCTTTTCTAGCAATTTGTGTGCTAGGTGCAGGGAAAGCCTTTTTGGGTAGTTGCGCGCATTACAAAACTAATTTAATAATAATAATAAAGGCAAACCGCTCACCAGTTTGTCAAAATATAGCTTTATTACCTGCATACTGCAATCTTCAGTTTTGCTTTTACCCTTACAAATACAGGACTACAAGCACCAAAATGCAAAAAAATACAGGGTGAATGCAGATTTTTATGACTGCAGAACTGAATGCATACGGATATTTACATAGAGGCAATGAAGCAATGAATAAAGGCCAAAGTCAAGGAATATATTCAGTGTTTGCTTACAGGATGATAGGGTGGACAGCTGGGTTCAGACTTGGGAAGGCAACTTTCTAATGCATTGAATTCTATATTTGTTTATGTGCTGTCAGATCGTTTATATATTTTCAGTAAAGAGGTGGATAGAATTACATGTACCTGCTGAGTGCAGCAATAGTTGGTCTGGTGATGGTTTGGTGAAATGTTACATTGTTTTCAAAAGCATTCTGCTTTTGTTGCGCTTCCTGCTTTACTTCCATTTCATTTCTTGCCAACAGCTAGTCCACTTGCTGTTGGTGGGGTCTTCAAAATACCAGGGTGCAAGTGACTTGGAAATATACTTACAGAGGGCTTTTAGTGGAGTGGGCCCAGCCAAGACATAGACCAAGTAATAATTAAAAACTGACTTTCAAACGGGCCATTACCTGGCCCTATATTCATATCATTATCTTTACAGGTAAAAACACTGATCGTTTTTTCAATAATGTCTATAAATCTCCTAAAGTTATCCATGTCAGTGATGCAGTCACTGTTTACAATTCACGTTTTAATTCATTTGTTTTTCTAAGAGTAATTTAGTTTTTCATATGTTGTTTATCTGTAGAATCTCTTCATGCAACATAGAATTCTTGTCTAGCACATACTGTGAACTGAGTCGCCTACAGGTATATGGGTGAATTTAGGTTGTGGGCGATGGTTCATAAAGGAATGACTTTGTGGTTGAGGATGAAGGCAGTGAGGTTTTCACATATTGTATGGCACTGGGTCATAAATGAGTTTATACTGCATGCTGATTGAATTATTGGGCTCTCTGGACAGCACACAGTGTGATGGAAATTGATGTCACAAGTGTAATTACCATTTTATATGAAAGAGTGTGAAGGAACTTCATGCGTTCCCTCTCACACATTGTGTCCCACTCATCGTCTGTAAACATAGCAGTTTACAGATGATGAGTGAGACACAATGTGTGGGAGGGAATGCATGAAGTAGGGGAGGTGATCCAAGGAAGTACATCCAGAAGGACTGCGTGGAAATGAGAAATATGGTGGAAGGAGATTTTGTGCAAATTGGGCAGGTGGACGATTTCAGAAAGATGTGGTGGGAAAAAAGGGGTACGAGTCTTACAGAGTGAGAGACTACAGAGAAAAGTAGTGTTCTGGGGAGAACTGGCCTGAATAAGACACTTTAAATATAACTATCTCTTCCACAAATCTTACTAATGTTTATTTTTTTAATTCATGCCCTCATTTTCTCAATTCTAAATATTCATAAGAAAATAATTGCTGTCACTAAATTTTGCAAAGCAAATAGGCCCGGCATGCAGTACACCGCAGCTTTCATTCTCGACTGAGCAGGCTCATAATAACATTTCTGAGAATTCTGGAGAATGATTGACTTCTATTCCCTTTAGGCCCTGTTTTTGGGGTAACCCAAAAAGTCAACAGCGGACCTGGGTGCTGTACGAGAATACAAAAATGGTCCGCGACTAATTTGCCATGAGATAAATTCAATTATAGACAATCTGTGTTGTGTGGAGAACTGCAACACTGGTATTCAATACCTTAAAGAGCCACTCTCATGTTTGCAATCAATAATCTTTTTATGAAAGCATGTGCTAAACACGAGAGTGCAGAGCAACCACACAAGAAGCGCCAGGGAAGCCAATGTTGGGCAGCTTTCTTAGCCACTACAAGATATTGATTTATTTTGCCTTTTTTTATCACAATCATTCTGGAGTCGGTCTCTGGTACGTTTTAGTGCTGATGAAGACCGAATTCCCAAACAGTGAGCTATTTAGTGAAACACCTTCTTACTGTTTTCCATTTAGGTAATACATTCGCTTTTTCTAAGGACCAATTTTTGCTTGTATAGTATAATTTAATTAATCGGATTAGTAGAGTACCTTTATTGGCTTCTTTTTATACTGTGAATTTCCTCCAAAATGCTTTCAAGATGGTGTTTTGATCCATATAGTTCTGAATGCTTGCTATAACTGGCCTGAGGTAACCTCGATGCTTCAGGTTGGAACTAAGAGTCCAGTCTGCTTTTTCAACCAAAAAAGTTAGATAGTGTAGTTTCTGGGATGAGGTCTGATAACAGCTTCTCAACAAAGCGTTGCATGCGGTCTGATGCCAACACTCCCAACAACAAAACATTAGTCCTGTGGATTCTACATTTTTTTTCACTGCGCCTGTCATGCATTATCATGTACCATCTTGAAGTTCTAAGAGAGCACCAAAACCCATTCTTTAAAATCATGCCATCTATCCTCACTTATAAACACTCTGCACTCCATAGTAATATTCATACCTCTGCCTTTCATCAAATCCAGATGTGTATGCATTATGTCCATGTTTATACCAACTATACCCACATTGTTAGCCAGTGTAGCTTTTCTGTCTCGCATTTGAGCCAACAGTGTGGTATATTCAAAGTGGTGCTCATTGTTTTGATGTGAGGCAGACTGTGCTTCTCGATCATCAATGTTGTCTGCTGCAAATGTTGTGGGCACGGTTCTGCAATGCTCAAACTGTTCAATATTTTTTGTTTAGTATCTGCTTTGCCCATGTCTCAAGCAGGACGACTCACCTAGGAGACTCTGGAGTTTATGCCAGGCAACTCCAACAAAATGCTGAACATTTGCTGTTTTTGGCAGAGGAGCAGCATCTCAGGATCAAAACAGCATCCTATCCTATCAGCCTCGCAACACCATCATCACACATCTATGTGACCAGTTCAAAATCAAATTTAGTACACTATGAATCCCGGAAATTCCTGTAGGCAATGTGAGAGTTTCCAGTGATGAGACTCTTGGTCATAGAAAAGACTGAAAGCTTTGCAAAAATACAGGCAAATCCTTGATACAAATGTTATGCTAATTAAAGTGCTTAGAGCCAGTGAGCAGAAGGTAACTGAGAAGTACGTTGTGGGAATTCAGTGTACGCACATGACAAAATACTGTTAAGCTTAGCTTCAGTGGGAACATTAACCATTTGATAGGAACAGTTGTGAAAGTTATGATTAAAGCGATGAGCCACCTACTGTATGCTGCCATGACCTAACTTGCAAGTGCTGAGCCATCCCATACCGGAAAGGGTAGCTAGCACGCAGAATGGGGAAGGCTTCTGATGATGTTTGGCAGAGAAGCAGCTCTTAAGTCTAGTAATGAGGTTTAATGCAAAAGGGTGCAATCTTTAAACAGGCTAGTCTTTAAACTAGAGCTGCTGCGCCATCGCGCCCAGCTTCAAGCCACACAGACATGAGCAGTAGCATCAAGCAACGTAAATTCCAGTACACCATAGTAATCCAGTGTGCTCCATCTTTTTATTCCACATTAATCTCTACGTTTACAATGGAGGCAGTATGATTCCCAACTTTAAATGCAGAAGAAATGCCCATCTAGGCCTCATCCTATGGCATGTTAGAATCCACTCTTCATCCTAGGTAACCATACGCCTGCTCATCCAATGCATTTCGGGCAATCCGCCCTTCATCAGGGGTAGCTGCAGCCATCAGTAAACTTAAATAATGTTCTTAAATAATATGTTCATAACATTCAATAATATACAAATGTAAATGTAAATGCACCAAGGAACCAAACAAATCCATAAAATAAATATACAAAACTCATCCTTTGGCAAACTAATAAAGAGTGACCTCTGTGTCCCATTTTTACTCCAAATTAAAACAGAACTCAGAAAGTGTTCAATGTAAAGTATAACAACATGTATAATTTGTGCGATTTCTCCCATGCAAGACGATGTACGTGCAAACCAAAAAAATGAAAAAACGTACACTTACAATACAACAAATATAATTAGTTTTTCCTGATGTCTGAACACTTTGACTGTCACCATTGGAGAAGCGTGGCTCAGTGGTTAGAGGCGGCAGACCCGGAAGCTGAGATCAGCCGTGGACCAGGGTTCGTTTCCCCGCCTCGGCGGGTCTCGGGCTCAAAATTCCACAGACTCGACAATTCTAGCTCCGGTGCCTACTCGACTCACGGGGTCACACTCTGCGACTCTGGGCAATAGCTTGCTTAATCTCCACTACGGCCCCTCGCGGCGGGATGCCTGGCTTTCACCTTGTGAATACCCTGCCGGGGTATCTCACAGGGGAATACCAGGACGGGTTCCCTAAGCAAGCGCCTTGAGACCCCTGGGTGATTAGTGCGCTATATAAATCGAAACACATTTACATTCACATTTACATTTACATTTACATTTACACATTCCTTTAATTAAAAATGGAAATACGCACACAGGAAACTGATTCTAATTTAACCCCACAATGTGCTCAGTGTGCAACCAATCCCTTTTAAGCATAATGGTGAGTGACAACTGAACATGTGACCACCATCCCAGTCCAACAGTAAACATGAAAACAACACAAAAGAAAATCTGTGTGTGAAACCATTGTGCTCAGCCTAATCACTAAATATTATCAAAGCTGTATTATCACATATACATAATTAAGTAAAAATGAAAACTCATCCAATATATAATCATGCAAGAATAATTACAATACAGTTTAAGGAAAAATACATCAACATTAACCACTGATTAACTCATAATAAACTCATGTGCAGATGTCTACAATATACAAAAGTCCAGTATGAATGAATTATTCAGTCCTTTTAAAAAAAAATAGGCGTCTCCCTCTGTTGAACTCTGTGCGACTCATTGTACCTAGGTTGCCTCCAAGATGAGGTTTTTACTCCTTTAAAAACCAAAGGTTACAAGGCTGTTATAGTTAGAAAACAGGATTAAAAAAGCCTTAGATATTCACAAAAAAACAAAGGTTACAGGGATGTTATAGTTAGGCTCAGACTTCACATGCTCAAAACTAGAGAAATTCAGCAGTCACATCTCGCGCCCCCAATGCACTGCATATGACCTCACGTATTACTTCACTCATGACATGGTCAGTGACATCTCTGCTGTCATCTAAGATTACATCACTGATGACATCATCCAGTGACTGTGTTTCTAAAACGTTTATGAGTGTTAAATATATGTGTCTTGTTGAATAAGTGGGTGCATTAGTGACTGTATGTTTGATGTTGTGGGTATGTGCTTTCGTTTGACATACACAACATCTATGTTGTTCATGTTCAAACATAATTACTGAATGATGTATTTGCATGACTGAGCTGACACTATTGGCACATTGTGGACATGTTATCTTGTTGTGCTGAGATGACATTAGGTAATGTGGTACATATGTCACAAAGCTTACAATGTGAGCTGAGTTACTCCCTCTTACATTATGTGACACAAGTTACAGGGACTAACCATGGTGTATATATGGATGAACCCTAAGCTTTGGTAACCTCTGTTGGTATTCTGGAGGGTGGGTAATCACTTGAACCCAGTAAAATGGATGCACCACATTGGAGGGGTATGTTGAGGTTGTGGTCTCACGATATCTTCAGTGTTGTGGGCTGATAAATTGTCCATGGAAGTCAATGTTGCCATTTGCCATGTGTGTGATATCCTTCCCAGTGATTACATGATTACCTATTGTTATTTGGAATGTTCAGCATAATTTCTGCACATGACCAGGTAGTAGGACAATGGCCATGTCCTCCACCATGGCAGCATGCTAGATGGCAGACCCTCATCGCATGAGACTGGTTTCTGTGGTCCATAATTTCTTGTTAAATGCCACCATGACCAACATAAGGGCATAGGTTAGCACATGCTATACATGATTGAGCATGGGAGATTGTGACATATGTGTTTGACATCATATTCTTCAATGTCATCTGTGCCAGGATTGGCATAGTAAGGGCAAAGTAGGAACTTAACGACAGTGGCAACATTTTATATGAGGCTAAGATTGTGATTCAGAGGGTTTAGGAACTGTGACCCACAAACAGGCATTATGAACACTTGATGGATAAACTTCTGTTATTTACAAAGCAATGGCAACAGCAGGACATGCATCATAGGTCAAGGTTTGATGATAGGGGCGTCAGGGATGTAAAGAGTCAACTTAGGAAAATGGATTACATTATACACATCTTAGTGCAACTATGATTTAATGTGATAACAAATCAAATTAGATGGAGTCATTTGGAAAGGAGGCCAATCAGATTTAACATGGAACTGAATGATGGGTAGAAGGGCAAGGAATTGAACATAGGCAAAGTAAGATTGGATTAATGGAGGGGAAACAAAAGTTAATGAAAGAAGTTAAGAAGGGACGATGGAAGGGCTGGAGGTAGCTCATCCGACTGGACAAGCCAATGTAGAAAAAAATTATAACTTGTGAAGCAGATAAGATTATTTGAACGTGGAGATTGAGCAATGCCGAAAGCTAGGAGGTGAACACTATGTTGAGGAAATGGACCAAGTTGAGGTATGACTTGAAAAAAAAGATTCTGCTGCACATGGGACTAGAGGAAATTAATCAAATGTTGTTAGCACCTCCATATTTCGAATAGGTGAGGTATGTAGTGATCAAATGTCACTGCAGAATGTGCGCTTTTAGCACAATACTTAAAATGTACAGCTGCAATATCCATCATTGTGAAGCATTGGACAAAAGGGAGCTGGCACCACAGGCAGTTGACTGGTAAGTGGTGAACTCAATGGGGCTTGATTACAAGCCCCTTGCACCGCAGGTTATCACTTTTTGTGACAGACCAGCAGAGCAACCTGCTGCCCCCTACTTACTGGGACATGTATAGCCAAGCTGCGTGTCTTTTCATGTCCTTGGGAATATGGCACCGTTAAACATAAAACTTTGCAAGTTAGGGGTATGTCAAGGATGTTCCTGTGGGTGTTCCCATGCAACACCCATGTATTTTGCCGCATTTCCAGCTTTAAGAGAAATTGTAACCCTGAAAATACGTAAGAATGATACGCCTCATCAAGAGAGGCGTACGAATGAATAACAAGGAAATATGATTTCAATTCTCTGCATTTCTTTCCTCTTTCTATGTGTGCTGAATTCTGAAACAACACATAGATTGTGATTATTTTTGTGCGAGAAGGTGTCCCTTTATGTACAAAACCAATCATCCATGATTGGTTTTGTACATAAAGGGACACCTGCATTGGTGTATGAGAGAACAACAATGGGTGTGGCTCTAATCAGTAAGGCTGAGCCCTTAGACAACAAAACAACCGTAAATGCCAATACTGATGACCAATAAACTTACTTTGACCGGCACAAAAGGTACAAGCCAATTTGTACCATACTTAACCAATAGTCTTTATTTGTTTGTAAACTTCATTCTTTTCTCGTTCTTTTTTCTTTTTTTCAAGAAAAGACCACGTTTGACAAAAGATACTTGAAAAATACAAAAACACCACTTCTAATATTAAAGCGAAATTGATATATATACAAAGAATTTTCACAAACCAACTCATCTATTCATGACTTGCCTCTTTCATACCATATTCTCTCATTCATTTATGACTTGCCTCTTTCATACCATATTCTCTCATTCATACTGATAAACACTCACACACAACAGCAAATACTCAAAGCCCCTTCAAGCCCAAAAAGGATTTTTTTCTACTGTAGATGGACCAAGAGACCTGAACCCAACAATGCAATAATCTGATGTAAAGACTTGGTTGTGCGAAAATAAATAATATACAACAGTAATACATTCAAGAGCAACTTTTTTTGCACTGCACAACCAGCCCTATCTATCTAAGTAGTGCAATTGCTTGATATCCGACACAAAAAAGGGTCTACGCGTTTTGCACCCCCTGACTCTTGGGGTTCTCCTCAGGACCACAAAAAATGGTTTGGAAGAGATGGCATGGTGTAAAATGCAGATTTATCTGGATTGTCAGTAGTTTGAAATATCTAATTCCCAAGGTTGCATATAATTGCAATGTGGACAAACATCCGGTGGAGGGAGCCAGACAGCGTGATTCTGTTTGATTCTTTTAAACGTCGGCATTCAGAATCTTATTTCATCATGTGATCCGCTCAATGCTTGATCTCTACTGGTTAATGTTTAACTACTTGCTAGTTAGTACAAACGCAGTCGGGTAGCCGACACGCCCTGGTGGACGTGCGGTTGGCGTTGCCTATCTTATGGACAACATTTCTTTCATACGTTTAAAAATGTATTTTTTGCAAAAAATGGCTCACCCAGGAACACTGTAGTCTCCTGCATCAACCTCCAGGAGTAGCTCGCAGGAGGTTGATGCAGGAGACTACAGTGTTCCTGGACAAGCCATTTTTGGCAAAAAATACAGGTTAGCAGTTGGCAGCCATCAGTGAGACAGAGATGAGTTGCCACTGGGTCATGACACCATTTGAAAACGTTAGTGAAAACAAAATAGAAACATCTTTTTAAAGTTGAAGTTTATTGTATCTTAACTTTTAATTTTCAGATAACATAGAAAATCATAAAAATATGCTGAACAATTGTTCTTTTACTTTACATCTATTGATTATTTTTCTATAGTGAATCTAATATGTCAATACTAAATCTACAAAATGATACTTTACTATTTATAAATCTGTGGGAAGGAAAGGCTGTACTTTCAGCAGCGAACAACAATGTAAACTGAGTTATTTTTTTTTTAAACACAAAGGCCCTGATCATGAATCAGAAGGAGCTGATTTGCTGCATGAAATTGTACTCGACCTGATTCAGAGTACTCTGGTGTTCCGAAACCTGGTATTTTCCAGGTGCATTAACAACAAGTCTAGTTTTTCCAGTCAGTAATTCTGCCAAGTAAAGATGTCTGAGGTTTTTGCTGCAGCAGCTGCCCATTTGTTTCAGGCAAGCCAGAACTTTACTTTCCCTTTCTTCCAAACTCCCCACAACCCTAATAATACCTCCCGCCTGCTCAGAACTGGAGCCATATTACAAATGCAGCGTCTGGGGGCTTAGTAATCTGGATAAGAATCACTCTGGAAATTGACGTTACCCCTCTCTCTATCCCTTCCCAGGATCTTCTAGGTGTAAAGATAGTGACAAAAGACAAAGAAATTGTATATCTAATAAATGTATACAACAGGCCAAATCCTCTAAACAAGGAATCCAAGGTGATAGAGCAATGGGACTCTTATCTTGATACACTAGGATTCTATACACAATTATAGTCGGGGATTTTAACTGTAGATTTGAGCCAGATTTGAGCCAGATTTGAGGAACAGGACAGAGCAAATGACATCCCTGCCTAGATAGTACTGGGGCAGTTAAAAGTATGGTGGCAGCAATACAGATTCTACAGTTAACTGTGGCACATGATTTAAGGGCATGTAATGGCCGCTTTCAGTCAGACAGACCATCAGCACCAACATTCAGCTGATAGATGCTTTAACACCTCTCCTGAGTAAAATTTATGATAAGGACAAGAATTTAAATAGTAGTCACTCAGAACTAGGCAACCCCTGGTATAATAAAGAATGCTGCTTAGCTAAGTCTCACCTGATTCAGGCAGTTAAAACCAAGAACTCACAGGGTATAAGAGATAGCAGATATGCGTATAACAAAATTCTTACACAGATGAAAAAAAGTGTGGGATGAAGCCATCTGGGAAGATCTCTTAACTGCAGCCAAAATGAGAGATCAGGGCACCTTCTGGAGCCTGATATCAAAGGGGAATAAGACAGGCAGATCATCTAAGGATCTTTACCTAGATGAAAAAACATGGTGTGACCACTTCTCCAAACTATACTAAAAAAATGAAGAGGGTTAGTGTATAGAAGAACAAGAGGTCGAGTTAGCCCCTAGTACAGTTTCTCTACATTTTAGTTTAGAGGAGACCACTCAGGCACTTCAGGCTATTAAAGCAGGCAAAGCCCCAGGACCTGATAAGATCCCTGATGATCTATTAAAACATGATATGGAAGTCTGGGGGCCTTATATGCAATTCCATAGTGGCAGGCACACCTATCCCTGAGACTTGGAAAGGGGCAGAAATTGTAACAATTTTTAAAAAAGGGGATCGTTATGACCCAGCCAATTACCGACCAATTATTTTAATTGATCTTTTACAGAAAGTTTTTGCCAGACATATTTTAAATAGACTTTTAGGATGGATGGAGGAGACTCAGATATTGTCTAAATACCAGGCCGGGTTCAGAACAAAAATTAGCACTGTGGACCAAGTATTTAGGTTCACATGCATTTGTTGGAAATACATTAACATAAGGAAGGGCAGCTTGTAAGTTGCTTTCATGGATCTGAGGGTCGCCTTCGACCTCATCCCTCGCACCCTTTTGTGGGACACATTAAGAAATATGGGGGTCCCAGGCGAACTTCTTGTAGAATTGATCAGACTTCATACAAGGAATTACGCCAAAGTGAGATGGGGGAAGGGAGGTGAAGTTACAAAGGCCATACCCGTGAGACGGGGCGTGCGTCAAGGCTGCGTTTTGGCGCCTACGCTCTTCTCGCTGTATGTTAATGATATACCCACATATCTGGGGGATTGTAGCCATGACTCCCCGAAATTGAGAAATGAAGCGAGCATGGCATTACTATTCGCCGATGATACAATCCTCATTTCTCAGACTCTGAAGGGACTCTAAAACTTGGTGAACTCATTTTATAGTTATTGTGTGGAAAAGGGACTAGAAATCAACTCATCCAAAACTAAATATATGGCCATAAACCAGCAAAAATTATTTAAGAAGAACTTCGCCTTAAATAACCAAAAACTGGAATATGTGGGGAGTTTCAATTATCTAGGTATTATGTTGGATAGTAACCTATCATGGAAGGGGCATCTGGAAAAAAGTAGATTATCCTTTAAACAAAACTCGATGCCTATCCTGAAAGTACATGGCGGGAGCCTTTCTAAGGCTATTACACCAGCCTTGGAGGTGTTTAAGGCCAAGGCCCAATCAGCGGCACTTTATGGTGCTGAGGTTTGGGGGCCTTCTGTAAGAGGAATTTTGAACGGGATGAAAACTATTTTATACGAAGGCTACTTAAAATACCGATTAGAACTCCCCTAGTTCCAGCGTTTTTTTATATCGATATTAAACGTACAGATTATCAAGCCACTTTAAGGCCACTACTTTATTGGGTAAGGATATGGACTACGCCGGAGTTGTGTAACTATAGAAGCGGTTTAATAGAAATCATGCAGATTGATGAGTACAAGAATATTGAATGGTTAAAACATATTTCACTCTGGTGCATTAGGCTAGGGCTATCCCATTTTTGGGAAGATCCTCCGAGCATGACACCTCTTTGCAAAAAGCTTCTAAAGTCAACTTTTTGGTCCCACATCAATAGCGAAAGATTACATAGTTCATCAATTGGTACCTTGACTAAGAAGTTTCTGACTGTAAAGGATGGTGCTTCCTTCGAACCTTTTATGAACGAGATAGGACCACCATTAGAAAAATCTCTATATTTGCAATTTAGATACGGGGTCCTGCAGACGAATGCTAATACTTGTAGGTGGGGGTGCAATAAGGAGACTGATCTTTGTATCCTTTGTTCGCAAAAGGCGAAAGAGGATGATGTTCATTTACTTTTCTTTTGCACGGTCTACAAGTCTCCCAGGGCTTGATGGATCAGATCCTTATGCAAAAATGTGGGCGTAAGGTCCTACAAAGAAGCTGAACGTATAATTAAATCCAACACTTCACAATTGGTAGTATTCTGCATAAGTAGGTTTCTATTTAATGTATACCTAATTAGGAAGAAGCTTGGCCTTAAGCTATAGTGCAATTAACCTGATTCCAGTCTCCTCCATTTTGCACATTTGTATATTGTATACTTTTGAGTAATGTATTTAAACGTTTTACATTCTGGCTTTTAAATTAAAATTTTAATCTTATTTATGTAATGAGATTGTTGGTTTTAGGGCGGTAATTGTAAATATGGATAAATTGTATACTTGTCTCTCTCCAACTTATCATAGCCTGATCACGTGGATATTCGCTTGTAAAAAGGTATTGTGGATACTTGCTTGTAAAATGTTTTTTTGTTTTTTTTTTGCTTTTATGGCTAGATAGCCGAAATAAAGTTGAAACAAACAAACAAATGCAGCACATTTTTCTTGATTGCGCAGACCTGGGGGCAGTGCATTCATGTGACAAACAGAGTAGCACTTTAAAGCCCCTCTGTGTTTTCACAGTACTTGTGGCAACCTGCCTGCACTTTTAAAGGGGATTAGAAATCCCCTTGCAGATGGGTGCGGTCAGTGACGGTACGCACCTGCAAGTGAATATGTGGGGGTCCATCAGACCCCCTTCACCACCTCCAGAGAGTTACCATCAGTGATTGGCGCACTGTCAGTGCACCTCCTTGAGAGCTCCTTTGCCTCTGTGCCTGCATCTGTAATACTGTGTGGCCGCAGAGGTAAAGAGATTCCCTCATTTGCATGGTGCATGTGCCCCAGGGGCAGGCAACGCCGCTGCAAATGCCCATTGTGCCCTCAGGGCACTTACATAATACGGCCCCGATAGGAAAGTTTGCATTAAATTCCTACGCATTTGGGAAATCTAAGTGGTTTTCCAAATGGTAAATCCAGTCCCACACAGTAATTCCCCATCACTTGGGGATTAAAAAGTAATTGTATGGTACTTGTGCATAATAAAGGTATGTTTTTACTGACCCTCTCCTAGTGAAATTATGTTAGCAATCCTATTGATATTTCAAGCTACAATTCGGAAGGGATACCCTCAACGTATTCCTTCCATATTAAGATTTGAAATCCATTTTAACACCCATTTACCAATCAGGAGTATTTTAATGAACTGGTAAAGGTAAATGAATTTAGAAAATACAAAAATGATTTTGAACACCAGGCCCCTATTTCTGACACATTAAATTCATATTTGCATCCCTCTATTAAGGATCTTCACAAGCAATCACACAATTTTGAATTGAAGCTAGACATGTTCCACTGGTAAGTGATGTTTACTACTGTTTTAGATTTTAAAGAGGATGTACTATAGAACATCCTGAACAATTTTATAAGGCGAAGCAATTTTGTCTTCTAACTTACTCGACAAATATTTTAATTCACTACCACTGTCGCAACATTTGTTAAATGCCTTAAAAGTTAACAATACTGCTGATGTTTGTTCTGATGAGCAAGACATTATTCCTAAACAAAAAGAAAACAAAAATGGGGAACATCAGGTGACTGATCGAAAAATACTTGAATATTATAATGTTGACTTTACCCTAAAAGAATGAAAGTTTACAGGTTGTGTTATAGATGGTGTGCAGAGAAATGTTAATGCTACTTTGATGCATGTGGTAAATGTTATGTTGGTATGTCCCATGAGAAATGTGCTACATGTAATTTAGCTATCATATGAAAAATCTGAAATCTTCATTACTGGTTGTGAGAAAATACTGCTCTTTGTATGGTCACACATATTTTTTGCTGAATTGTATTGCTGGTGTTTTGACTCTGCACGCTGGCACACTGTTGTGTAGTGCTCAGACCACAAATGCATGTAGAAATTGGCTAATCCTTGGTTGGTATATTTAACTCACCTGTATTTCCATAGTGTATGGGGTAGTCACTACAACAATGTTATGAAATATTAAATGTTACTTGGGGATGCAGCACTTATTAGGCCATCCGCTAGTGTAGCATAGAAAAACATGACTTCAGGCCTACCACTGTGGTCGTAATGCTGTAGTTTAAGGTTGTCAAATAATGATGTCATAATGACCCTTTTGACTGGGAAAAAACATGCCTTAGAGAAATGTGCATTGCACCGGCATCATTTGAGTAATTTCAAGATATCTTAATAAATGAAAGTCCGAAAATGACACCCTTATATCATTTCACAAATGGCTGTTGTTTACTGTGTTCTTATTTAAATGCACCCTTGCACCAAAGATTGACATGAGTGTTTTACTTTGCAGTACATATAGAACAAAATCACAGATTTCCATTTTGCATAATCTCATATAATATTGAGTAATTGTGCCATACTTGTGTGTAATGACATATGTTTAACCAGTTTTGATTGATTTTCTGATAGTACTGAACACATTATAGTTATTACAATATTATAATTAAATCTACAGCAATGTAGATGTTCCCCAAGGGCCCACACATCATAAACAAGAGAAATAGTAATGTATGTCACATTCGGGGATATTGGTTCAGTTTATATCTTATCAAAGGCAGTAAACATGTCAGGAGATACACACACAGTCCAAAACCCACTGTAAACAACAGGAAAGTGATTCAGCACCGGTAAGGGGCTTCCAATAGAACTTCTCTGAGCGTTAAGTGAATGAAGTATTGCAATCCCACACCACAGGGAAAGGGAGTTCCAGTATTGGACGAATATCAATAGTCTGGAAGGAAGGACATCGAACAGTAATAAAAACATGGAGATGTGAGCTCAACATAGGATTGAATACAGAGTGAAACTTTGTCACAGCCTCCATACAACACATGATCCCTTAGTTCTTCAGAGAGCACCTACAACTCATGCAGCAGTGCGTCCCACTCCAGCGCAATGGCCGTCCTGCATAAGCCTCTTGCATCCTCTATACAGAGGGCTACTGACTCAGCCCTGCCACATTTTAACATGGCAGCGTACCATGAAAGCAGCCCCGGGAGGAGAGTGTTCTTTCACTTCATGGCAATAGCCCTACATGGTTGTGTGTAATTACTTAAAGGCAAATTATGCACATTTTTGCCCGTACCTAGGAAACACCTTCCTTTGAAATATTAATAAGTTCCCCCTGTGCAGGCCATAAAGTCCACATGGCCATTTCTATTGCACAATAAGCATTTTAAATATCTTAACTCTACAAACAAGCAAGTATGTAAACATATCGGTATTGCTCTGAAGAGACATAAAAATCAAGATAGTGCTTATCAGTTTGATTAAGTTACAACAGCCAATTACGTTCAGTAAAAGCCTATCCCGCTACTGTAGAAATGTAAGTTACCATGTCTCTCCAGTGACAAGACCCCAGTAGCTATTGTCACTGTAAAACGCTCTAGAGTACAAATTGAAATATTTATTCTGTGAAGTAAGCTTATCAATATATATTAAGGAAGAGTAAATTTTAGAAAATGACCTTTTCCCTGCCTGATGCTCCTTGAAGCTAATTTGCATTAGCCTGCTGGCAGCTGCCCTGTCAGTGCTTGACCTTGTTGGGGTGAGAATACTGCTGCCAGAGTAAAAAGAAGGGCCTTTGTGTGGAGGCTGTTTCATTACCCTTGCAGGGAGACCAGTTAGGATGGACCCAGTATCGTCATTAACTTGTAAAGGGTCTTCAATTTCACAAGTAAATTTAAGAAGAGACCTGGAAAAGGCAAACCATTGCTCCCCCAGCCAGGCTGATAGGCTCCACAACCAGCTGGTGTTTGCACAGTTTATGGTAAAGGTATTCAAGAGGTTTCTGACTGAGAGGTACTGATGTGTTGGAAGTAGTGTTTTGAGAAGAGACAAAGGTGAGTTGGAGGATATCAGTGAGGGCAAATGTCCGGGACCCTTCTAGGCGAAACCTGAGGAATGCTTGCTTCTCTGCAGGCTGTGGAGCTTTCTGTTGATGGGGGACTGCCTCACAAATACCTCTAAACTATAGAGGGTGGGGCAGCTCCATAGGAGAGCCAGGGGCCCGCATGCAAGCAAACAAAATGGGTCAATTATCAACTGTCAATTAGGCCTGGGTGTAGTTTGTGTAGCAGCACTACACATAGCTTCATGTAGTACATGTAGTCTGTGTAGCATAGCTGATGACACTGTGTACTTGTCTGCACTGTGAAAAGATTGCACCATAATTGCAAATGGCATCCTGCACAGTGTCAGTTATAAAATAAGTATCTCTATCTGTATATGGTAAAGTGCATATAACACTTTCACAAAAGTGAAACTGAAAAATTAGCAAGCAGTGAGAGAGGTGATGATTTTGGGATCCTCCCTAACCTAGGGGGAGTACCAAACAGATGCCTTCAAAACAAAAAAGCACATCTTATTGAATGATTTGGTGGTGGTCCCATCCTCTTAGGACCACCCCAAGCACAGTTATTGGCAAAAAACATTCCCAACCAAAGGCCCGGCAAAGCATTATGGGATGAGATTAGCAGTGGGCAGTGAATATTATATAGTATCCAATATCAAAACAATTCTACAAAGAGCTGCAGTTCAACTGGTGGTTACTAGATGTCCCTCACAAGTCAAATGCAAATGCTTGATGAAAGGGTTTCAATAGTTTTGCATTTGACTCGTGGAGGACATCTAGTAACGACTAGTAGAACTGCAGCTTGATGAAAAAATGATTTCAATGCTTTGCATTTGACTCGTGAGGGACATCTAGTAACGACTAGGTGAACTGCAGCTCTTTGTAAATATTTTGATATTGGACACTATATTATTCACTACCCACTGCTAATCTCGTCCCATAATGCTTTGCACGGCCTTTGGTTGGGATTGTTTTTTTGCCAATAACTGTGCTTGGGGTGGTCATAAGAGGATGGGACCACCACTGAAGTTCAACAAAATGTGCTTTTTGTTTATGCTCTTTCTGTTCAAGGCATCTGCGTGGTCCTCTCCCTAGGTTAGGGGGGACCCCAAAATCATCAACTCTCTCATTGCCTAATGTTTTCATTGTAAAAGTTCACTTTTGTGAATTGGTTACATGCTTTTAAGCATGTAAAATTGCTTTTTCAAAGCATCTGAGGATGTTGTTGATTTAGCTGTTAAGCTACGTGTCTAAGCAAAGTTATACTACTGTACTACGTGCAATATGCGAAGTGCGAATTAGTACAAATTTTGCATGCTCCATTAGCGTAGAGTAGTATTATGCCATGGGTTAATGTACTGTGATACATCCATAATTGGCGTGCAGAGAGCCCCTCGGATCGTTGTGGCCTGTGGCTCCTTCATCTGCTGCCCTATTGAGAGCTAAGCTCCTGGCATTTGGGGGAGTGGAGTTGGATTAGCATTAAACTCTGGCACACAAAAAAGCCTTTTGCTGCACGCAGAGGTTCCTGCAAACCATGGGCAGTGGAACCAATGCTAAAGGTGGTTAAAATTATAAACAGCTATTTGCCAGAATAAGTTGCCTGATAGGTTGCTCTGTCTTTGAAGCACAGCAAATGTTACTATATAAAAACACAATTTAATTGCATCTTTATTGCTTATTAATCTTCTGAACTCTGGCATGGTTATTTGGGCAATACTGCAGCACCCCAAGCACCCCAGATTTCAGTGCTTATTCCAATGACAAAGAAGTGAACAACAAGGATTAGTAGGCTGGCCTTTTTTCCCTTTACTTTTGCTCATTAGTGAAACATGGTACAAGTAGTAAGCAGTAGTATTAGCAGGGCCGGACTGACAATGCCGGGCAGCGGGCAATCCCCCGGTCGGCTGCCAGGGGTGGGGGCCGGTTTTTGGGACGGGGGCCGCTTTTGTGCCTGGGGCCGATTTTTGGGACCTGCACTCAGTACAGTAGTAGTCATTTACTACTGTACTCTGCTGCCTCTGCTGCGTGCCTGCCTCTCTCCTCGCTCCGTGTGGAAAAAAAATCACAATTTAGTAAATCTAATCTGAGAGCAGCAGTGCCATTTTAGGGGGTGGGTTGCGTGTGCGCAGATGTCTCCACCTCCACGCTGCCTGCTCTTAGTCTCAGTTCACCCCCTTTACGGCCGGGGGGTGGGGCGGGGGCACGGCTGTTGGAGGTGACACATGCGCATTGGGGCTCGCGCAGTACCGTGACGATGGGTCTTCACTCACCGCACCGTAATTTAATTATTTCTGACACCCCCCCCCCCCGCCCTGCCTGTCCCAGTGTCCCTGTTGCTGAATGCCTTCCAGTGCCGCCCGCAGCCAGGTGAGTGTGGTTTACATTTTTGCAAACAGAAAATCCCTCCTATCATGTACTCACCGAAGGCGGGTCCATTCTTCGTATGTGACTTTTTGCCAGTTTCCATCGAGTTTGGGTCAGGAGTCGATTCTATTTAGTAATTGGAACGTGGCTGCGGGACTTGTGAAACAAATTATTGCATGGCCCTGTAAATATCTTAGTGATCATGAAAGTACGCATCATGCTTTGAGACCACTTTCATGAACACTGATATATTTTAAAAAGTCACCCAATAGCAGCCCTGCGCTGTCTCAAAGCATGATGCGCTTTCACAATCCCAAAATATATTTAAAAGGGCACACAATCTGCATTGCACCGCGTTTTACTGGCAGAGCACGTCTGTCTTTTTTTCTTTAAAAAAAGCTTTCTACTTGTGGTGTGATTTACGAGTTGGCATCCGATGTTCCACTCACTGCTCCTGGAAAGATAAAGATCACAGCAAATGTTTATGAAAAGGCTGTTGTGTTATGTAAGGCGTTCTGATACCCTGCATTGGGATGAGTTGTGGCACTTTCCATCCCAATGCAGGATGTCAGAGCACTTTACATCACAAGTACACAAATATTTTAAATACCACTATTTTGCTTTTTCTTTTATAGCACTTTACCATTTCTGTAGTGCTAAAGCGCTATAAAAGAAATAAAACAAAATAGTGGTGTTTAAATGATAATTTGTGTAAATACTAGGGAGACCAACACATCTGACATTCTTACATTCTCTGGAAGAGAAGACGGAATAAACAAGGAAAATGCTATCACGGAGGCCTCTTGGAAATACTGGGTTGCACCTAGTCCATCAGTGGGAGTTATCTTTACATCATCAAAGCTTTGAACCGTGATTTACAGAGTACTGTTTTTGTTAATGTCAAGGTCAACATTTGAACGAAATTTGGTTGTTAAATATTTCTTATTGCCAAAAATCATTATTTCTCATCATATTTATTCAGTATTCTGGGGCCATATTTATCAACATTCCGTTTTGCGATTCCTAAATGGCAATTTTTAAGGAATCGCTATTTAGAAATCGCAAAATGGTATGTATGTAGGAAATTGCTTCTTTTTAGCGATTCTTTAAAATTCCTTAATTGCCAGTAGGCCCATAGGAATGAATGGGGAAATTTGCGATTCACACTTTGCTAATCGCAAATTGTGAATATTTTCAAGGGTGCAGGGGTGTCTCAAGAACACCCTGCTGCACCCCTGAAAATGACATGTGTGCGCATATGGTGCACATACATGCCCTAAGGGCATGTATGAGCGTCACATGGCACCTTTTGATTTTCAAAAAAATGCTTTTTTAAAAGAATTCGCAACTTACCACCAACTAGAAGTTGGTGGTAATTTGCAAATGCTTGATGGCATTTTGGAATGTTTTTTTCCTTGATACATTGCATTTAAGAAATCGCAAAATTTACAATTCCTTAAAGCAATCGCAAAATAAGGAATGGCAAATTTAGCGATTCCTTATTTTGCACCAAAAATGTTTCATACATACCATTTATCGAAAATGGGTTCGCAAACGCCGGAATTCTGCGAATTTCGTCGTTTGCGAACCTATTTTGCCTTGATACATATGGCTCCTGGTGTCTACAATTGTTATTCAAGGAATGTTATGCTAATATCCTATCATCACAGCACATTTGATTCATTATTGGGTATGATGTGCAGGGTGTCTGAATGTTTCTTTCCTTTTTTCATGATTTGGATTGGTCTTTTTTTATGTTTTGTATATCATTTAGAGACACATGTTTAATTTAAACTGCATGGTTTGAATGAAGTAGTGTCACTTGCAGTGTTAGAAATTGGTAATCAATGACCAGTTTATTTTGTGCACCATTGAGTTATCAAATTAAGCTGTCACAATTGGTTTATGCACATGGGTTGGTTTAACATGGGGGTACATTTTATTCTGTTCACAGCGTAAAAGCACGTAAATTCCAGTGTTGAATTTCTTTCATTGAGTTTATTTTTAAAACATCTTATGGGTTTTAGAACGGGCAGAGACTTTGAAAGCGTAATTAGTTGAAGTATGTTTTGGTGTTGTTTTCAATATATTCACTTTAAGGAAACCTTATTTTACTTCTATGATCTCCCAAACAACTCTTTCTGAATCCACCCCTCATTTAACCCCAAACCTCATTTTACTACTGTGATTTCCCTAATCCCTTTCTAGAAAATCGTCCCACCTCCATCTTTCCTTTTACACCTCCCAATCCTCATCTCACGGCTATGATCTCCTAAATAACACTTTCTAGACTATTCCCTCTTCCATCCCTCCATTATCCTATACAATCCAACTAACAGACTCGCATGTCCACCACTCAAATGAACATATATTTACCGATTTTCTTATACTAACCCACCACTAATCTATTTTAGGTTCAGGAGTAGCGTGCTACTCGCCGAAAAGTGCTTTGACGCCTCATCAGGGATATATATATATATATATATATATATATATCCTTTGTTTCCCCTCCATTTCATCTAGGTGTGAGGCTCCCAGCCAGGATACTCCAATAACAAGAAGCTTTATGGCCCCTTGACTTCAGTTTTTGTTATGGGCAACAGTTGTGCGCTGCTTCATGGCTTCTGTCACCCCATTAAAAGACTATTTAAAACAAAATACATAGCGGAATATGGATGCTTCACATTGTATTTCATCATGAGGATTTGCTTTTCCAGATGATGTGAATAGGTATTTTTTTTATGCAGCATATGATTTGTACTATGCATACTGTGAACTGAGATGCTTTCAGGTGTCTTGAAAAGAAGTTGTGGGTGCATTTTTATGGCAGGACTTGGTTAAGAGCTCTGGAGTTGAGGCAGAATGCAGCGCTAGTTTCGTACAGTGCCGGTCAATGGGTCCTAGAGGTGTCAAGATTACATGCACCTCCAAACTTTGGCCTCTCCACATACCACAGAGAGTGACTTGTGAGGCCAATAACATGAGCTCTATCCAGGTGAATCAGCAATATTAGGCAGTTTCTGTGATGTACCAGAATTAATGCAGAAAGAGAGGGCTTTGGGTCGGCTCACTTCAATCAGTGCTTTTTGTGGGGCGTTCATGGCTTGCCATTTCTTGGAAGGACTGTCTCATCAAGACCATGGCATGCATATCTAAATTGCAAATCTGTCTTAAGACCCCTCATATGGTGCTGTATGTGTGAAAATGCACTTTCTTTTCACTTTAAGTAAAAGCTTGTAGTAGTATTTGCACTGATAATTTGTTGCTGCACTCGCCTGCATGGTCGGATAGTTGGCGCACATAGCCTAGGCTGCGGCGCACAGAGACCATACACTGCCGCACACAGAGGAAAGAAATTATAGGGAACATTGGTCAGGACCGTTGTACGGTTTCAGCGAGATTCTACTGCTCTTTAGGTAAGTACCAAAGTCCCGTTGGTTGCATTGTCAGCTCCCCCTTTCTCTGCGGGGCAGTAAGTGCTTCCCACTGTGTGCTGGTGCTTCCCCTGGGCATTCTGTGTCTCCTCTGGGATGCTGAGCCCTGTGGGGCAGTAAGTGCTTCCCACAGTGCACTGGTGCTTTCCCTGAGCATTCTGTGTCTCCTCTGGGATGCTGAGCCCTGTGGGGCAGTAAGTGCTTCCCACAGTGCACTGGCGCTTCCCCCGAGCATTCTGGGTCTCCTCTAAACCAGCAAGTTAAAGCCGAAATAGTTTGTTTCAATGTTAAAGGGGAGGAAATAAGTAATAACTTTCCAGGAGGGGTATCTTTGCCATGATGAAACCAATTGCTATTGTACACTTCTCCAAGTAGCCGGCCGGTATCTCGAAAGTTCACCCGAAAAGAACCCCAAACGCGTCCAACTTTCTTTTGAAAGGTCGAAGAGCTAACATCCTAAACGTGTCTCCGAGTGCCACTGTTGCCACACACGCTATACAAATAAATGCACTGAGCTAGGCTGCCTGAGGAGTTATTTCTTAATGAGCGCGATAGAAAGCAACTGTTTATTTGTGCATGTCCCCTAGTTTCTGGATTTAAATACATCTTAAATGAGGCTGCTTTAAGTAGTGCCTCTATAATCAAGATAAAATTAGCCTTAAGTTACATAACATCACCGTTTCCCCATAACTGGGACTCGATGAGCAAATAAAACCTTTTATTACTGGGCTATTTCTTAAGGATCGCGTGTACTCTGTATAGCACTCTGCTCTCTCCTGAATGAGGAAATGTAAATGTATTTACATAATAAAGCCAATGCTTATTTCATCGAATAATATACCGCATAATTTGAGATTCCATGCAGCATAAATAATTCAAACTCTCCTAGTCATCTCCAAGGCGCTTTAGATAGCAACTCATTTCACTTGCTGTGCACTCAGTAGCTAGTTAAAATTTTTTATTGTTTCTACACTTAGAATAACCACACAGAAGCAAGAACGACTGGAATAAAACACAATATTTGAATTGTTTCAGACTACTGGTGCTGCACAGCAGTATCTAAAGAGGAGGGGGGAGGGACCACATCGCACACTTCTTTACGATGCATCTTTTTATGCGGTTCTACATGTTGAAGCAGCACAATGATTGATTCAACAAGATAGTCTGTGATCTGCCCCGAAACAGTGGCTTCTATTTCCGCACTGTTGTTTATCTCATCAGTACTGCTACCTCGCTCAGGCAGGCAGTCAAATATGTAATCAAACAAATACGCGAAATCTATAGGAATTTTACACTGACTCACTCCATTTTGCCTGCCACTACTAAATGGTATAAAGAAACCATCATGCTGCAGTAAGGAGAGCCTGAGGCCAGACCACATCCATCACTTAAGAGGCATTGATTGGTACAGGTATCGTACAGTAGCAGAAAACACGCAGCCTCGTAGAAATAACACCGGCCTTCCGCGTTGTAGTTTCTACCTAACTTTTCAAAACGTTCCCATTACAGTTGACATTGCATTGCCTGCTCAACAATCTCGTTGCTATCTCTGAATAATTGTAATACTGATCTGTTGAGAATGGGACCAGATTTACAGTACCACACTAAATGCCCACCACTGCGACCCCCCACACATGAGATCACTGAATTGTACTGATAAAGCAGGAGATAATTGTATGTCATGGTTACAAGGCCGGTGTCGTATCTAAAACCCAGTGACGCCATTAAACCCAGGAAATGCTGGGGAGAAGGGAAAGGAAAGGCATGAATAACGGAAATTTGGGAGGAGAAAGTAGGGGGAGATAACAAGAAAGACGTTCTGTTCACTCATAAGCTTGATAAATTATCCATTTAACCCTTTAGGAGCAGGTCCATGTACCCCATTGTACAGTAACCCAGGTCTGTGAGGTGCAGCACTTGTTGATAATCCTGGCAAGAGAGTTCTCAAAATGCATTTGTGAGAAAATTCACGCAGGGGCCCTACTGCTTCTCAAACGGCTGCAGCTGGTGGTTTCCTGTAGCTGAGATCTTCTCCATGATCAGGGTGTGGTACAGCTTGTGAAGCCAGTCGATATCTTCCGGCATGTAGCCCATAACCCATTGTTCACTGTTTGCATGTGAATTACAGATGCGCACGTTGTAGGTGTTGAAACAGCTGGGCGGGAAAGGAGAAGCTACAGAAAAAGTCCCAGCGCCATTAGCACATGTAAAATGTTTTTTAGATACATATTGTTGTTACTGACTGCTTAGACATGGTTAGATAATTCTCTGTCAGCCTCAGATTCCTCTAAATTAAAATCTGATTTCTTCTGCTTTATTGCATCAAAAAAGGCCATTTTTGTTGGCTCTTAGGGCTCAGTGCACTTTACTACCACTAACCAGTGCTAAAGTGCTTGCGCTCTTTCCTTTCAAACATGGTAAAATTATCTTACACCGAATTGGCAATTTTATATTACTTGTAAGTCCCTAGAAATGTGGATCTATATGTACCCAGGGACTGTACATCAAATGCTGCTAGTGGGCCTGCAGCACTTATTGTGTCACCCACTTAAGTAGGCTATTTAAAGATGTGTCATGTCAAGGCCAGGGCCTTTGTGTTAATGTTTCATACTTTCTGGCTAGGGTGCCATTTGAGACATTTCCATGCCTTCTGTCAGCCTGGGTGCTTATGTGTGACATTTCCATGCTTTCTGGCCTGGGTGCTTAATTATGTGTGCTATTTCCATAGTTGCTGGCCTCAGTGACCTGGAGCAGGAGGCTCAGGTGTGACATTTCCATGCTTACGGCCTGGGTGCTTATATGTGACGTTTGCATGCTTACTGGCCTGGTGGTGTGACCAGGCCGGGGTCAGTGCCTTGGTGCTTATGTGTTACATTTCCACAGTTTCTGGCCTCAGTCAGTGGCCTGTGTGCTCATGTGTGACATCACATCAGTGCTTAATTTGTGACAACATGAGTGACAATTTACTATGCTTTAAAAGTTAATACAATCTAATATGTAATGACAAATGTGTTGAAAAATGCTTTGTTTTGGCCTTTCTGTGTCTCAAATTTTCTTGGGGGGGACAAGTTCAACGGCCAAAACTCCCCCTAGTAGTGGGTGCTCACTGCACTTGCTCGCTACACACCATGTGGGGGGCTGGTCTCACTTTTACTTTGGTTTCTCTGATTCACTACTTGTGTCTATTTTTGGTGCTCTCTGAAAGAATGTCTATGGCACATGACTTGGTGGGTAACCTGGTACTCCTTAAGGTCATCATCTACTATTTACTCTACTTTGAAAGTTGATACAATTGAATATGTAATGAAAAACGTGCTGTAAAATTCACCCTTTTGGTCTGTCATTTTCCAAAATTTTCTTGGGGGGAGAACCACCCCAAACCCCCCTAGTAGCAGTCGAGCTCGCTCGCTGCGCTCGCTCGCTACGCGCCGGGTGGGGGCTGGTCTGCAGAAATTTGCCAGGGCTGCTTTTAGTTCCCAGTCCGGCCCTGAGTATTAAAATATATATGCATATGTACATATATATTAAATTAGTACATTCATATCAAGAAGAAAAATGCATAAAAAATATATCAATAAGAATACAAATCAGTTAAATGGAGAAAGACATAGGTTGAAGAAATATATAATCAGAAATTGAATTTGTGCTTTTTCATACAAGTTGTTATTAATGCTAGAAAGTTCAAGCCCACACAACTCCAAAACTGTACCCCGCATAGGAAAGCATGAAGGGGTCTTTATTCCAGCCTTTAACAAGGAATATAAACGCTTGCAGTGCTAACCATAATGGAAACTCTGCCAGTAATCTCTAGTAGTCTGAGATAAACCTCAGTTAGTTTATACATTTTAATGAAAATACATGTTTACAAATGACTCAGATTATAAAAAGTTACAAATAGATATATAGTATCTGCCATAGGAGATCCACAGCAAAAGCTTGTTGAGCTAGGGCAACACCCCCTGTTAGCCGCATAACTGCTGAGGCTTTGCCTCCCCCCAAGTGCTGAGACTTTTTTTATACTATATACGGTAGTTTGCATTTAGGCATCCATAACCTTTTTTCCACATAAGGTATCCACGCCTAATTTGTGTCCTTTTTTACTACATCCTTAGCTTTCTAAAGGCATGCAGTTTTTGTTTATTCCCCTTCAAGGGGCCAAAAAAATAGCCAAAATATAACTACATTTTTATTTTTGGGGGGAAATAGGAAAAAGTGCAGTTTATTTTCCCAAAAAATTTATCAATGAATGGTTTGCTGTGCTAAGGTCACCTACCTTTTTACCACAGTTTTGGCATTTTTCAAAGAGGTGGCCCATTTTCCTATTTTTAAAAACGTTTTTAACCTACTTCTAGTTTGTGCTGGCAACCAGTGTGAAACCCTTGGGTGATCCATGAAAGCTGTAGTTTTCTGAAACATAGACACAATTTTTTATTCAGCAAGGGGTGATATGTGGAGATTTCTCAAGCTTCCTGTACCCACCAAAATTTCGGATAAACATTTGAATGCCCAGCTGATAACTTATCTGGGAGAACATCAAATGCTGAATGTCTGTCACGACTTGCTCCCTGCGTTCTCGTGTCCACCACCAGGGGGCTAAACTGTGGGACTTTCCACTGTCATTATAAGCTACTGGACCCTCCGGTTCATGCATATACTGACTTCCAGCCATTTGGACACTATTTGGGAATTGACATCCATTCCCAATCCATGGGTTTTGTGGAAGCCAGTCTGCTCATGCCTGAAACTCCAGTACCTAGAATTCCCTGCTTACTGCTTTGTCTCCCTTTGTCTCCACCCCTGCAGGCCAAGGATGGGTGGAGGAATTCAGCTCACCTGTGGCCGCGGCTACTAGCCTGCTCACACCTGATGGATGTGATTACTGTGAGCTCTTTTAAGCCCCAGCTCCCTTCAGTTCAGGGTTGGTCAGTGTAGCTGTGTTCCGGTGAGACCGATCCTTGTTTCCTGAGCTTTTGAAGTTCCTAGATTCTTGAGCTATAGTTAATCTTTGTTCCTTGATTCCTGAACTATAGCTATTCCTTGTCCCTGAATTAGCACTGCCTGGAGTGCTACCTTGTTTCCTAAGTTCCTGAGCTTCGGCTATTTCTTGTTCGTGATTTGCTCTGCTTGCAGTGCTCTCTTGACTCTTTGTTTCCTGAGCTGTAGATATTTCCTGTTTCCTTGAACTAGCACTGCCTGCAGTGCTAGCTTGGCTCTTGAGCTTTTGCTCAATTCTTGTTTCTGCTCCTGTACAGTCTTCAGTGCTACTGTGTTTTCTTGTCTTCTGATTCAATACTATTCTAGTCTACCCCTGTAGCCTCCCCTTCTGCATATCGTTTTCCAGTCCCTGCTGTTCTCCCCATTTCCTTGGTTCCAGTCCCTAGTTTACTGTCTTTCTATTCGTGCTGTATTGCTTCTATTACCTTGTATGTTTGCTACTTGCTTTCAGCCAAGTGTACCCTGTGATTTCTTTCATTTCCTGTTAAGCTAGCTCCTTGACTATTGTGCTTGTATTTAGTTCTATCCCCTTGCTGTTACTGCCTTTCATGATCCTGTTTGATTGCCAGGATCCAGGGGCACAGCTTACAACGTTGGTGGTGTTTCTCGCTCACTGTGAGTATTGTCTTTGAGTTACATTTATAACATCACCATAGGTATAAGTTCCACAGTCCTGCCCTTGCAAGCACATCCTCTATGTGGGTATTTGCAGTCTGTACCTGTAACAGCAACTGTGGGTGAGGAACTTACTGAGCTTCAGTCTTACTGTGTGAAGCTCCCGAGTGCTTTACCTCACATTTCCTTTATTGTTAATGTTGTTGTTGAGTGTGTGTGTGTGTGTGTGTATATATGTATGTATGTCTGCACATCCATCTTGGGTGTAGTTTTTCTGAATGCTAAATTGCCTCTTGAGTGCGCATCCTTTGAGTCTTAGCCATCTTGTTCACTTGTACAGACTTTCCCTTTGGATCTTTTTTCTCCTCTTTCTACCTGTGTGGTCCTGGGCAGCGCTGTACTACTCTTTCTGTGTACGTTTTCTACCCAGTACCCAGTCCTTGCCCAAGTCCCTGACTGTGTTCCCGACATAGTCCCAGACAGTCCCTGACAATGTCTCTCAGTTCGGATTCAGGAGTAACAATTGGACTGAGTCTGAATTGGTATCAGTGGTCAACAATATCTATTCTATGATGGATGTGGGACAGGCTCCAGCGCTGATCATTTTGGATCTCTCTTTGATACCATCTCTCCAACCTTGCTTGTTGGTCGGTTGCAGGAAATGGGGGTCGCAGGTTTGGCACTAAAGCTCTTGGCATCCTTTCTGAGTGATAGGGCTGAGACAGTTACTGTGGACCAGTTATTCTCTGAGTCGATAACTCTCCATGTGGAGTTCCTCAAGGTTCCTCCTTGAGCCCTATAATATTTAACTTATAAGTTTCCCCACTGGGCATCAGGCTTTGTCCCATGCTGATGACTCACAATTAAGTGTGTCTATCACTAAGGATGCAGAGGCAACTGCTACCAACTGCTACCAACTTCTAAAACTGTATGTAGTCAGTGGCCACATCCATGGGAAACAACTGCATTAGATTTAATGGAGACAAAACTGAAGCCCTGATCTTTGGTAGCCAATCATCGATGTGGACCCATTTGTGGTGGCATGACATGCTGGGTAAATTACCCACCCTTACAGACTCCGCAAAGAACAATAAAGGTTTGGTTGACAACAATCAATACTTCAATCTTCAGGTCAACTGGACGGTTTCACCCTGTTTCTGGGTAATCAAGACTCTTGGGAAAGTGTTTCCCTTCATTTTTTCTTTGCACATAAGCAAGTGGAATTTACATTGATTACATCCAGGTTGGAATATTGTAGTGCGCTATACCTGGATATTAATAAGACTGTCATAGTCAAAGTGCAGCTTGTTTTAAATGCAGCAGCAAGATTGATTCTTGATGTTCCCAAATCTCAATCAGCATTTGCAGGTATTCAGGAAATGCATTGGCTGCTGGTGCACAAACTAATCATTTTTAAAGCGTTATGCATTGTCCATTAGGCACTTCATAAAACTGGCCCTGATACTATTACAAATTTGATCAAATGGAACACTTCATCCAAATAGCTTCTATCTGCAGGAAAGAAATCTCTAGATTATTCCTAAGTGCCAAAAGGCTAGGTGGGGAAGGAAAGCCTTTTCAGTGTGTAGTAAGGAGGCCCATGCAGGAAGGATGAAATTCAGGAAGCTTTATTGAAGATAGTTACATGGAGATAGTTGCAGTACAGCAGGTAGTAATTTTCTGTAGAGCAGCCCCGGTTAGAGAAATTGACAATAGCAAACATACATTAAACAACTTCACTTTATGGGTGCAGGAAAATAGATAGTACTCAATTCGATATTTTAGAAAAATATATCTTTATTCTATTTTTTGATAGTTTTTTTGATTCATTCTTATTTTCTTTGCCATTTTTCAAGATATCAAATGCATTTTAACACATTATTTACATTTACTATTTACATTCATGATTCTGGGCACAGAGAGCGGATACATATGATGATGGCTAGCGGCAGAATAAACACTACGCGCGTTTCGGCACTGCTGCCTTCATCAGGACACTGTCTTTTAGCATCATTTCTATTTCATAACAGTTGTTTTGTCTATGATAACAGGCAAGAGGTGGAGTAGCACATATGTGGATTTCTAAAATAGTTGAATATTCAATAATATTATTCGGTTGTTTTTTTTGGTGAGAGAATTTTTTCAACAGTCCCGTGTTTTTGGGTAGACTTCAGTTTGTCCCATGCAGATTGACTTATAGGGTCTGAACGTTTTGATAAAGTTTTCAGATATGATCGCTTATATTGGAATCAAATATGTCTCTGTGTCGACGTTTTTAATACGTATTTCTATATCGATAGATAGCTCTTTCAAATTAACTTGGGGACGCCTGGCGATATTTTCATATTACGTCGACATCATACGTGTCATGGGATAAATCATACTTCCACAGAGTTATACAGTCTTTTAACCGGCAGCCATCGTTTCGTGTCAGTCTAGTTAATTACGCAAGTCTCGGGCTCGAGCAGCCCCACCAGGAGCAGCCCGTCTGCTGCTCAGCCCATTCTCAACTGCCTCTCAGGCACCCAACATTCCAAATGCATCATCACTCCAACATTCTGTGCAGCATACACACAAACACACTGGCTGAGCAGGGGATGCAAAAGGCATAACAAGAACATGAGTAGGATACTACACAGTGGCTGCTTCTAAGCTTCAAAATTCTCTTCCTTACTCCACCTCCAGACTGCAAGCTCATGTTCCTTTTCATGAATCCTTAACAACTTGGCTTTTTAATCTGAAACGGATGCTCCTGGGGCTGAAGTTCATGTAACTCTTCCTCCTCTCTTCCTTCCTAAGATGAAATGCTATCAGCACCTTGATTCCTGCGGGATTTTGTTCTCACTATGCAAATTGTTTTTCTTTCAGGTTCATTTGTGAGTCTCCCATATCATAAGCCTATTTTATTATTCCCTGACTGATCATTATGGTAATTGTTAGACATGTGCTTCATCTTTAAACATATTAGACAGTCCTAGTGCAAGCTGTAAACTGCTTGGAAACCATGAAAACCAGTGCTTTAAGGAGTTAACAATAGTACATCTATACATACCTTTAAATACTTAGCTTGACTAAATACTGGTGGTAGATATTCTACATTAGAAAATATGGGAAATTGTAAGAAATTGGGCTACTGGTTGAGTGGGGTTGAAACCTTACTCAAGCAGAAACCACAATCCTTGTAAGTGTGAAGTCACAAGCAAACCCCAAAATAACCAGTGCTCAACCCTCTGGTAACTTGGCACAGAGCTGTCATGCTTAACTTGGAGAACATGGGAAATATATTTATGCAGCACTTCAAACAGTAATATGGGGAAAACACAACACAAGAAAAACCCCACACCAATTTAAAAAAATAGAACAACATTTAAAGAATAAATCAGGACCACCATGACAAAAATGTAATCAATATAACTGGAGATACGCAGTTTTAATGATTTGGCTGAAAATAGCACCAAAAAGCAGAAAGCACCACTTACGGATATCTGATCGAGCAAGTCTGGGAGAAAGTCACAAGTTTAGGCTGAACATGATGAAGCGTGGGTTGAATGCAGAGACCAGGTTAGTCCAGCTGAAAAATTACCTTCTCAGTTTAGCGCAAGGAGTAGGGAAGAATAGCGGATAGGCTTCACTGTATTGCAAAGATCCTGTATTCGCTGCAAATGTTCGGGCTGGTGCTTCGCAATGGCGGTTCCCATGAAGGGTTGATGCTGTAACCTGAACGACTGGGCTAATGAAACTTTGCTTTGGTGAGCTGTGCGAGTGATAAAATGTCGGCACCAACGGGCACATTCACAGGTTTTGAAGAGCCTAAAAACTTCAATTCAGGCTCTCTTAGGTCACACCAAGGGTCCAGGACCTGAGGCTCGGCACTTAGGGGCTGGGGTATTGCTCTGGTCGCATCTGAATGCTGGTTCAGGTGGTTGGAAGCCTGTTAGGTCCCTGTGGCCCTGCACAGGAGGCCAGCAGACTAGCTCTGGGAGGCAGCAGCCCAGCAAGGGAGTAGTCCAGCAAATTGGCAGTCCTTTCAACAGCACAGCAGTCCTTTTTCCTGGCAGAGTCTCCACAGGTCCCAAAAATGTACTGAAGAGTTGGTATCTGAGGTCCATCATTTATATCTAGTGCCTCCTATGAAGTGGGAGAAGCTTCTAGAGGTTTCCCTTTGAAGTGCACATACTTCCCTATCCTGGCGCCAGACTAACCCCAGGGGCAAGGCAGCGCTTTGTGTGGAGGCAAGACACAGTTTATTCAAGTGTAAGTAAGGCTGTGCCCAGCTCCGCCCTCCCACCCTGCCAGAGAAGGCCCATCAAGGTACACTTAAGCTCTCAATTGTGTGTAGCAGTATCGAAGGAATACATAAAGCCCAACTGGTAGGTACATCCAGTCAAGTGACCCAGAAACAGGCTGCAGGTAATTGAATTCTAAGGCAGTAAAATGCTAACTTTCTCAAAACTGGTTAATAAATGTGTTGTTGGTAAGTCATAGATTTTGTAAACTGTTTTTATTAACTTTTTGACAACTTTGAGTAAAGTAGACAGGCCTACTCTTTGGAACAAAACTATTAGGACTGGAAATTCTGCCAAATTTACTGAGAGCTATAACAGCTCTCTACTCCTTGACAAGGTGCAGAGTGTTGATCAGAGGGAACAAAGGGCTTACCTCCAAATTCCTACTGGGAATGAATTATAACAGGGCTGTCTCGTAGCTCCTCTTCTTTTTTCCATCTACTTACATGATCTACCAGCACAATTCCAGATATAAGAAACAATCTCCCAGTGCTATGCCGCACATGATCGATATGTACTAATGCACGCTGATGATGTAGTTCAATTTAACTCAACTCAACTTGGATTGCAGCAAAATCTGGGCGCCCTGAATAGCCATGCCAGGCAGAATTTTTTTTAAATATAAATATATCTAAAATTTAAGGAAATCGTGCCATTCCTTTTCCTGGAAAATTGGAGAAAATAATGTGGAAGCAGTAAAAGCAAGCATATATATTGGCAGAGTGGTCTACCAGAATTTGAATTGTGAACTCCACCTTTCTCACTTTGGAAATAGAGCTCTTGCACATGTTAGTGCTTTGAATATATTTTACGTAACTTTTGGTAGAAGACATTATAACTATTTTTTTGAGTGAAGACTCCTCCCATACTCACCTACACACTAGAATACATTCCTGTATGAAGGGAAAGCCCTGTGCAAACTAACAACTGTCAATCAAGCTACCCCAGTCCAGATGTTATGACTAGAATTAGCATTAACTAGCTCTGTTGCTCTTTCTAAGGCTAGCGTAGTCCGCTGGCCCAATAGTTTGCTACAAGCCTCAGAAGGCACACTCAGGGATCTATTAAAACTATAGTCTTTTGCAGATCCTAATTAGAATTAAAGATTTAATAGAAATATCAGATCTGTCCTTGAAAAGCTAAACTGTAAGTTAGAATACCACCACACATGCTCACTTGGGCAACTCAGGCTCTTTCTAAAACATACAATGAAAAGATTCAGTTTGTGGAGGATAGTAATTATTATAAGTCATTATCACTATTTTCTTCCTTACCACACAACGACGAGATTTTGCACCCTCTTTCTTTTTCACTTAACCAGGGAGGTAGTCAGGTCATCTTAGCAATCAGGTGAGGTATTCTGCCTCTGAAAGTTTCTAAGAGTCATTGGACATCAATAAATAATGAGACTGGTCAATAAAATGCATGTAAAAGAGGGATCCAAGACTTAAATCATGTTTTATTTGTTTGCCCATCAATTGCAATATGTGGTACTCGCTATATACTCCCTTTATATTTTGAATTCTATATAACAATTTGGGACACTCTGATCAACATAATTCTAAGTCCACCAAAAGAGTTTGTTTGTTATAATGCTTTTACATATTTTACCTCATTTCATTTTTTGAAACTTTTTAAAATGCATTCATGTTGTTTCTATGAGATGTATTCATGTTTTGTAATATTGTAGTTGTTGATCTCAGTGTGGCCCTTATCAAATACATTGATTGATTGATTGGCATACTCTCAACTC
Source organism: Lissotriton helveticus (assembly GCF_964261635.1). Lineage (NCBI taxonomy): Eukaryota > Metazoa > Chordata > Amphibia > Caudata > Salamandridae > Lissotriton > Lissotriton helveticus. The sequence continues at coordinate 534,261,658 of NC_136067.1, forward strand.
TGTGGGATTTTTTTTTGTTCACATATATCCCAAACTGTGTAATATGTTTAACTTTACTATGTGTACTAAATCTTAAGTAATGTTTAAGGCTGCTCACTGGTCTGAGAGCCCGAGTATAGAACTGCAGATACCATTTTCACAAATGATAATGTAAGTAATGTGTAACCCCTATGTACGAATTATCTTTGATGTACAGAACGGAAAATTTCAGCGTATTTTGTTTTCCACATCTACAGGTGATACATGTCTTCCTTTTTCTTTGATAACAAAATACACAAAGAAATATTTTAGGCCCACCACATCATCCATATAGCATGCAACACTGGGTGAAAAAAGTTTTGAGAGAGGGAAGCCAGCCTGAAACATATCTAACTGCCCACTTCACATCTCTTTCTGCCCTGCCAGAATACTTCCTGTTAGAGGCACCTGAGTAGTCACTGAATTACTTTTTTGGTGAAGCTGCTCACCCATGCAAATAAACCTCTGTTACGGATATCTTAATAATCTCAACCTAACCTTTGTCTGTCTCAGTCAGCCAGATCTCTCTGTGCTCTGTCATGTTTGTCCTTTTTATCTACAAGCTTGTTCTCAATACTTCTCTGTTGTCATACTGTGTCTAACTGCCACTCTCTGTTTAGCCTTCCATCTAATTGTCTGCATCCTTCTTCTTTATTCCTATGTCTTTTACTTTACTTGGAACGTCTTAATCTCCTCCTCAACTATCTATTTTAAAGGCTTTGAGAACTTCATTTGAATTTGTTGTTCTGTCTTGCTATATATTTTCTTTAAAACAATGTCATGGTTAGCGTAATCTAACCTGAGAATGTGCGCGCTGTAAGCTTGAAACAAATGTTTCTTCACAATGTTTCATCTGTTGATTTTAAAGTTTATTGAATGTTTCAAAGTTCATTATTCAAAACGATGTATTTTCATGAATCTTTACACACATAATGAAATTCTTATGATGAAGTTTTCAACAAGTTGTCCATATAAAATCAATATACCCAATGCATTTCGGGTCAACAACACGGGGACCCTTCGTCAGGGGTCTGTGAAAAAAGTCAAAACAGGACCAAATCAGACACTCGACTTAATGATATCGTGATAGCGTTTCGAAAAGTGAAGGTTTTCGAAACGCGTGAGACGCGGCGTTGTCCGGTCCTAAGTAAGTTATTTTCCAGCAGCGCTTGTCATTTACTTTCTCATATGCATGGTCTTTACGCCAAAGTGTAATTATAACAGGAGACAAGTCACTGAGTTTTCGCTACGTCACCCTTTCACTCGTATATCTCACGAACTGTCGATGTTTACTCTTTTTCGTAGTTCGATATCACACACAGATTTCTAGCGTTTTTTTAATGCACATGTTTCGGTTTATTGAATTTGCACCTTGAAATGCATGTTGATAGCTGATAACCTTTTTTTAAACACTATCACGATATTATTAAGTCGAGTGTCTGATTTGGTCCTGTTTTGACTTTTTTCACAGACCCCTGACGAAGGGTCCCCGTGTTGTTGACCCGAAATGCATTGGGTATATTGATTTTATATGGACAACTTGTTGAAAACTTCATCATAAGAATTTCATTATGTGTGTAAAGATTCATGGAAATACATCGTTTTGAATAATGAACTTTGAAACATTCAATAAACTTTAAAATCAACAGATGAAACATTGTGAAGAAACATTTGTTTCAAGCTTACAGCGCGCACATTCTCAGGTTAGATTACGCTAACCATGACATTGTTTTGGATATGATAAGTCACGGTCAGACTACGTGTGACGAATGCTAGCGCCAACTCGAACCAAGAAAAAAGCTAAATACTACCGTATTTTGAACTTGAGTGCTCTGGGATCACATTGTTTCCTATATATTTTCTTTGGCATATCTGTCTTCTTTTATGCTGTTGTTACTGTTGCATTTGGGAGAGTGTGAAATAGATACAACAGTTTATTTTGTGAAATGTTGCTTCTAAGACAGAAGTATCCTTACAAAAATATCTGTATTGCAAAGGGAGAATATCATATTTTAGGTTGAAGGGATCAAAGTGCATTTGGTATGGTTTTGAGGCCTGATAGAGAGCATCCCATTTTGTTGGTTTATGTTAATGACCATAAGGAGGATTTAAAAGCCTTTTTCGAGGATCACTTAGGGGGGCTAAAAAATTTAGCATAAAATAATATGTAAACATAATGCTTTAACAGTGGTTCAAAAGGAGTGCAATGCTTCTTTCAGTGTATGGTCTTATTTGAAGGATCATTGATAAAATGGTGAAGGTAAAAGTCAGTGATGCTTCTTCATGGATGCGGCTATAGTGGTGGCTAAAAAGGGTCCGGTGACCAGAGGATTTGTGTTTGCAATAGCTCCCTTATTTAGACATGTTTTAGTAGATGGTTTTCCCGTCTAATATACACGAAATGTTAGCTCAAGTTTACGGTGCTGGGTTTTTCTCTACTCTTCTCTTGACCTACGGACGGCCTACTATCAAGTTGAGCCGAGTAAAGAATCTTTCTCTTTAACCACTTTTAACATCCCTTTTGGTCCATTTCACTTCTTGTGCATGTTATTTGTCTTGGCCTCATCTGCATGTGTTTTCTAGAAGCTCCTGTAATGGATTATTGGTGTGAAATGAATGTTTTAGCATATAAAAATGATTTTGTAATTTTTAACCAAAGACTGAAAAGAAGTAATTACAAAATCTTGATAACATTTTAGAGATTTTTGAGTAGGTAGGTTTGACTGTTAAGAAGGATAAATGTAAATTTCTCTTGAATGAAGTACAATATTTAGGACAGCACAGTTTACAGGAATCAGACCAAAAACAGATTCACTGGTACCCACCAGAAAGCCTCCTGTACCTAGTGCTATAGACCAATTGAGATCGTTCCTAGGTCTTTGTGACTATCATTCGAGACTTGTAGACAATTTTTACTTTCTGACTGAACCTTTAAAAAAATGTCTTGGGTGGAGTGAAAATGTGGGGAGCAGAGGAAGAAGAAGCAACATTTGAGTCTTAAAAAGTTTGGATTATGAAAGTTTCTGCCCTTCAGGCTTTTGGTGATGATACTGGTCTATTGTTACAGCAAATGGAATGGGACTTGGGGCGGTATTAATTCAAATGGTGGATAATAAGGAAAAGACTGTGGCCTTTGCTTCCAGGAAGTCATCCACAGTTGAAAGTAACTATAACACTAAACAGAGGGTGGCATTGATAAATATGTTGGTCACTCATTATTTTTCCACTTACCTGTGAGGTAGAGAATTTATGTTTTTAACTGATCGGAATCCCCTAGTTTATCGTCAAAGCCAGTAGGAAACCCTATTGCGTGATTGTTTCCATGATTCTGATTCTTTGCACCATAGAGGGAGAACACTGGCTAAAACCAGCTCATATGGACACACTGCTGGCTGTGTGTAAGTTTAGTGTCACATTATTTGGTACAAAAGCAGTACTTACATAGTCTGCATTTGTTTAGATGCCTGGGCCCTGTTCACCCGTTGAGTTGGAAGTTAAGTCAACATTGGAGCCGGAATGAGAGGTACCAGCAACTCCCTCTGGCTCAGAGGATGGATGCCCACAAGAGCTGACCGGGGCAGTTGCATTCTGCTCAACTACTTCTAGGGAAGGGTAATCCCCTGCGGTTACATGGCACACACAGGATCAAGTTTGGGTATTAATGAGAGCAATTCCTGCTTGTAGCATCTGTTTATAGAATGGACAAACTGACCAGTAGATTCTCTATGTGGTCCAGATGATCAGTGAGGGGTAACAATTGTTCTTGCAGCATAGTGGTACATTTTTTACACAGTAGTTTCTCGTAGTACGGCAAGCCCAGATTAAATTGAATGTCAGCCTTGACAGGCTGCGGCTATAGCCAGGATGAAAGCTGGCTATTCTTTTTCCATTTAATCGCTGAGTCTTGTGGAGACTGAGTGATCATGTGACTAGGTGGCACCAAGGGGTATACAGATTATCCACAAAACTACTGTGTTGATTGCGGTGATTAATGTCATGCAACTCCCCCCCACTCTTAATGCCACTGATTCACCTTTGAAACACCAGTGCTACTGCCTGCATCAGCAGATGATGGTTGCTGCTCAAAAGATAGTCTGCGTTCAATTAGAGCAATTTCACTCATTATTACCCCTACAACTCTCCCAATCATGCTGTCATTGGTGGATATTCTACACAGTGCTGTGACTGAACCAGTGGCCTTATGTTTGCCAATGAGATATAGTAAGAGTCGCATTCACTCAAGAGTTCCAGCAAAGCAACAGCAGCTGAAAATGTTGATAGAGAGTAGTTAAAAATAAATTGGGGAGAATCGACCACTTGAAACTACGTAGCCAGGGTTTTTTTGTGGTACTGGTTGGCCCTCATAAAAAACCCTCATACACGCCCATAGATGGCAGAGCGGTATACCTTGATTTTCTGCCATTTTACGTTGCGTTAGTGCATCATCATAGGTTATTTTTGTTGTATGCTAACCTCCACCCGGAGGTAACCACTGAATGTGTAGTAGTGTCCAGAAGCGGGGGCAGAGCAAGCACAAGTGAGGAATTTCCTATCTGCTGAAAACCCAGAGACTTTCTCTAGTTCCCCGATGAAGTGAAGACTTCTAGATTGTGAGGTACTATTGGCCTCAGTTTATTGAGAGTGGAGTACAGAACCACACAATTTGTGTAAGTACAATCTTCTTTTATATTGGTCCCGAAGAAAGCCCCATAGACCCGGCTGGGCACAGTGGGGCTGAAACATGTCGGCCTAATCTGTTTATGTATAGAGGATCCAGTAACTTGAACCATACCCACACATTGCTAATTGTTTAGATTTCTTGAATCTCCTGCTTCTAAATAAATATTTTTTAAGATGATTCAAAGAATTTTAATTCAACAATTTTTGAGCACTTAGTTTTTCTGGACACTACTACACATCCAGTGGTTACCTCCGGGTGGAGATCAGCATACAACAAAAAATCCTATGATGATGCACTAACACAACGTAAAACGGCAGAAAATCAAGATATACCGCCCTGCCATCCGCGTGCATGTATAAGGGTTTTTTATAAGGGCCAACCAGTACCACAAAAAAAACCCTGGCTACGTAGTTTCAAGTGGTCCATTCTCCCCAATTGATTTTTGAATATATAGCCTGGAAGCTGAATGGATCTCGACTTCTACCTTCCCCACTTTGATTGAAAACAGATAGAGAGTAGTCCCAGCCTCGTCTGGCCGCAGTATTCAAATGCACATAAAAGAGCTTGTGATAGACCAGTGCCTCCTGCATGGCTCAGTGTTGAAGGCTGGGAGTTGCAGTCCTTTCTAGCGTTGCTGACAAAGTGCAGGAAGAGAGAACTGTTTATGTATATCTCTAGATATTAACATATACCAGATGGAATACATTCTAGATCTGATTTTCTTTCTAGGTGTCCTTCCCGGAAAGATTCTGAAGATGGTATTTTAAATATTGTTGAGTGTGTTTTAGGATTGGGAGATGGTATTGTAATGGCAGAAGACATTATTTCTCAGAAGGAATGGGAAGAAGTGGGGCTCAAGATAATTGCCAGATTTTGCAGAAATAATACATTGGTCAGGGGTGGCCAAAGATTAATAATTTACAGGATAAGAAGATTTTGCTCTATAAGGTTAAGCATAAACTAACTGCAGAGGGTGCTCCTATTTTACATGGAAATCTCCTTAGTGCCTCCTAAGAAGTTGAATCACAGGTTGGTGTGATTGGCCCGTGGTCGTAATATGGGGATAACTGTGTCCAAGAAGAGATTAAATGCATTTTACTGGTAGCCTGGAATTGATGCTGAAGTTGAGTCAAAATAAAAAGAGAGGATTTAATCACTATATGCATAATAAATGTATCTGCTAAAAAGAATTTAGAATCTGGAGGTCATTGATATTCAATATTATAAAAGTGCATTTGATATAACAGTCTCAAAATGCAGTTTCAGAGTGTAAACTATTGACAGGGTTCTAATTGTATTCCCTAACAGTATGCAAATGGCAAACTATACAGTCCCAGCAGACAAATGGCTATAACAGACAGAATAAGTTCACGTTTATGCCATACAGTTGTCAGATACCGACTGACAGTGAACACCGTGGAAGTGTCGATTTTCAGGAACCTGTGTGCAATAAGATAGTGAGTTACTCCAAGGTTCAACCATACTGGGCACATCCATTTGCGCCGAGGGTAAAGGTATTCTAAGCAGAAGAACAGAATGCTCCCCTCAGTCTTGGGAGCCAACCCACAGGATGGGCTGAGATAAAAAACTGTCCTTTTTCCCACCGGCTAGTGAGAGGTTTTAGTGGAAAGCAGCCGAGTCCGAGGGGCACATATAAGCTATTGCAAATGCTGATGTAATAGTGTTCAGGAATGGCTCAAAAGATGGGGTAACCTTAGTTAAAAGAACTGATTGATTAAGCACCCATTCGTCCCACATGTACCATATAGTTCATGGAACTTGGCCCAGTAATTACATTTTAAACCACTGTTTTGCGAATAGTACTAGGATCATCCCAGAACCTTTGAAGACCGAGCTCTGAAACCAATTAGATATAAATTTGAGCCAGGGGACCTGCATGGCATTGTTCAAGAAATCAAGTACCCAGAGGGAATCCATGTATTTGCTTAGTGCTGGCATGGCCCAAAGACAGACCCAATACACCAAATGTTATCAGGCTTGGAATTAGATTGATGCCCAAATCAAAAAGAGTGGGATTAGAGGGGCAATGGCCTGGCATGCAAGGAGCGATCTCTGGAAGGTGTCTCTGCAGTGGCCAGTTGTTGAGTGTCAACACACCCCATATATCTGCACCAAAATACGAAGCTCTGGGTTTTCGCACAGTAAGCCTCGGATGCAGGAGGCACTGAATGAGACCACTCTTTGAATGAAGTATCCCCCGCTTGGGTGTTGGATAAAACAGGAATCTGTGGCCAAGTTCCAGATATGTATTATGTAGGGCAAAAGGTAGAGAAATCACAACATAAAAACAATGCAACATATGATGATTTAAAGAAAGCTACGGTTGTAGACTTTGAAGTGGAGATATCATTAGGGTTAGACAGCCAGTTTCTGTGTAATGTGGCCAGTCAACCAGTAAAATGTTATTCCAAGGTCACGGTTATTCAGGTTAGCAAGCATGCAATCAGAGTGGATAATAGACATTGGTGGAGTGTTGCCAAGCTTCAGCCTGGTTGTGGTGGTCTGAATTTTAGCCAACCTTCCAATTCAAATTACTATTTTGGTGGTGACCAGGATGGTTGGTGATTTTCAGACAGATCTAAAAGCACAAACTCAAGATAGGTCATGAGGCTTTTCTTTATTTTTTCTGCAATAAATCCTGATCTTCCAACCACTCCCAGGCCTGCGAGTGCTCTTCCCTTTTCTATTCATGGTCCCAACTATTTCGCCCCTTGTCCCTTCACACCATTCAGAGGACTCTCGTTTATGGTGTATAAAAGGAAGCAGTTTATTATTCCAACACATAACCCGGATCATAAATTACGCAACATATTTGTAGGTCACTCCAAACTCCTATTTTCTTGTTATACTTCACATCTCTCAGTAGTATTGACCCCTCTTGTTTTGTTTCCATTCCTGGCTGACAGCACTAATCTTGCATGGTGGCCCCTTCTACAGGTATATCAGTGTTTACGGTTCTTGGCTTCCCTTGCTACCAAACGCGTGAGTGGCAGTCAGACCTGACCCAAGCTGCAAGTGCCGTTCTGCTTGCACTGGTCCATTGCTGACCACTTGCCTGCTCACTGTGCCCCGCCGTGTGGCATCCCAAGGACACTGTCTGAGCAGCCCTTCTATTCTGGCTTTCTTTGTGTGCAGTCGCCTGCCCCCTCATGCTCCTGCCACAAGGCATCCCAAAAACACTGAGCAGCACTTTTATCTAGGTTACCCTTTTCCGTGGGTACCTTTCTGTGCTGCCTCAGCCATGCTGTCAGCAGTTCCCGATCAGTGGCAGCTCCTCCTTTATATTTGCTCATGAGAAACCTAGCTGCTCCAGAGCCCTGACTATATTGAATACTAACATATCAATGCTCATCCTGGCCAGCTGTCCCCCATCCTCTGCATGGTATCCTGGTGACCTAAGGTTGATCAGCTTGTGCGGCACGAACCTCCAACCATTCGCCTTGGATATTTTTGCCATTGCAATGTTCAACTTATGCCTGGACTTTTCCACTGCCCCTTGGTCAGTAGGCCCTCTCAATACCCATCATGCTAGTTCCTCTGACCATACATTGTCCACAGGGCAGACCATCCCGGCCAGTATCTCCAGTCCAGTTGTCATGGTCCCCAGAAGCTCCCTTATTCCAATGCTTGCCAAGTCGTTCCCCTAGGTACACGATGACCACATCTGGGTGCCCTCCTTGCTGCATGACCCTTTGCATTGTTGAGAGTAGATGGCCCTATTTCATGCCCGATTTGGCCCAGCTAGGTCACAGCCATATGCCCTTGAAGTCCTTGTGTGCTGCCATGCACAGATGCGCCTATGCGATGTACGAATGCCCCATGATCCATACCCCAAACAGACCTGTTGGAAGATAGAGAAACTTCAGATGCCTGCCCACCTTATGTGCCCTATGTAAGCAATGATGCCCACCAGGCCATTTCCGTGATTCGCTCAGCACTTAGCCCCAAGTGGGCTACAGTGGTTGTTGCCCATATGCAGAATAAGTGTGACCCGAACTCCCTGCGAGGGAAACCTGTCCTTTCCAGGGCTTTCCTCAGCACTGCATGAATTTAAACTGTCTGAGGCATGTACCATCCTTGTGGAGAAATAACAGTCTGTGGGTGTGTACTCCCTGACCCACATATTCCTGCATAAGGCATACCAGGCAGCACTCCCTTTCCTCAATACAGTTGATCCGCGTGTCCTTCCCTTTGCCATTCTGATCTGTCTTTGACCGTCGCAGGTGTACTATCATGTACCCATCTCCCATATGTAGGTCCACTGAGTATAAACCTGCTGACCTCCGGGGTCCTTTTGGCCGAAGCCACAAGCTCGCTGATTCTGTAGGCTCCAAAAAAGGCTAGGGAAAAATCTGCCCTGAACAGCACTCTCCCCGGATGTGATATACATTTTCTGCTAACGTCCCCAGGACCTCCTTCAGAACCTGTAAGTCAATGGGCCTCCTCCAGTCTTTTTCCTTTGGCTGTAACCTCCCCCAGCCTTTCATTACTGACCTAATATAGAAAGAGCCCACTAGGTCGACTCCTGTTGCCAACCTGGCATAGTGTGAAACCACATTGAGGTGTGTTTGCGCCCAGGATTTGGACCTCCCATTCTGGAATGCCCCTTCTAGAAAAACTGCCACCTCCACCTGTGTGACCCAGCCTTGGGCCACTGCCCCCATCGCAGTCTGAAAAGCCTCCCAACACTTACGGCATCTACTCACTGTTTTGGGTGCCAGAGCATTTTCGACCAGCATCCTCAGCTCAGCTCCACGAGGATTCCAAGTTGCCCAGGTATAGAGTTCATCTGCTATTGAGTTTTCCATACCTGCAATGTGTGATGCCCGCGTCACTATGCTGGCCACTATGTTTGCCCTCAGCTGGCAGCCTACCAACTGTCCCGGCAGTTGCACTACTGCCGAGCACTTCGCTGTTCCCATGTTTACTGTTTGAAGCAAGGTGTGATTGTATGACTATAGCATGATCTGTCTGTTTGCTAGCCTGTCCTCCCATGTGGTGAAGGCCACCACAGTGGGGAAGAGCTCTAAGAGTGTAAACGTTCTTTGTTAACCCTGCGCTATGCCAGTCACATGGCTAGCGTGCCACTGTTGAGGTGTTGCCCTGGATTGCCTGACAGTTGTGGCTACCGGCAGTGTCTGTGAACAGTTCCAGTTGTTTAGAGGTCACCCATGGTGCTTTCCACAAGGGTGCCATTGAACCCGGAGAGGAAAGTGTCACGTTGTTCCAAGTCCTCTTTCACCCCCTGTGTAAGGCATACCCTGTGATGTATCTTGTCAGGCCCTTTGTCAACCAGGCCAATTGCCTAGCAAAAGGCCACCCTGCCGGGTTCACCATATTTGCGAAGTTGAGTTTCTTGAGCAGTTGCTGTAGCTTGCTCAGGGTCACCTTCCTTTTTTTCTGCAGCTGCCTCAATAATTCCTGCAGCTCTGCTACTTTGTCATTGGGCAACCTGTATATCCCTTCTACTGTGTCTATCTCTATCCCTAGGAAGGATAGCCTTGCTGCAGGGCCTTCTGTCTTGTCTGGGGCGAGTGGAACTCCAATTGGTGGAGTAAAGGTAAGCTAATAAACAGGAACTCCTCTAAGTAGTGTAAGCGTCTCCCTGCCGGGTGGCGGTTCCCCAGCTCCCATTCCAGGAAACTGCTGAATGCTTTAAATAGTCACAAGAGATTGCACAACCCATCGGCAGGCATCTTTCATAGTAGTAAGTCCTGTCTAGCTGGAAGCCTAGTAGGTGGTGGCTGTTCGGATGCACTGGCAGGAGGCGAAAAGCCGCTTCTATGTCTGTTTTGGCTACCAGCGCCACTTTTCCCGACAGTCTAATCTGCTCCACCGCCTCATCCAAAGAGGCATAGGACACTGAGCAGCAAGTCAGCACCAGTCTGACATCTACTGATTCCCCTTGTGGGTATAACAGGTGGTGTTTGAGGCAGTATTTTCCCACCTCCTTTGGCTGCCGGCTGCTCTGGTTTGGATTGGTACTGCCTTCTGTCAGAGCTTCAATCCTGTGCCCGTAAGGCTGTTGTTGATGACCCAAGGCAGGTAGCCACAATGCCTGTGCTGCCGGTGCCCAGTTCCCAATCCAGATGCCGCAGGTTGAGAGGGAGGAACTTCCGATCGCCTCCCCGCCACTCACCTGTGTAGTTCCTGTGCTCCCTCCAAGTGTGCGCCTCTTAGCCACCCCAAGTCAGCACTTCCATTCAGATCTCGCAAGTGCTCCTCTGTCCCAGCTGCTTCTTTCTTACGCTATTGCTTGTCCAGCTGGATGGCCACTGCCTTAGCTGGCGAGAAGGCCGCCCCCAGGCTATGCAGCATGAGGCTGTTTTTTGTCCGATGCGATGATCTAGTTGATCCGGTGATCCTGAAGCAAGGCTCATTGGTGTCCACGGAGTTGACCATGGTGAGGCAACGTTTCTCCTGCAAGGTCAGTTGTGTGCCCCACTTTTGACCTTTTCATGCTCGCCTACCTCCAATCTCCTATTGGGCGGTTCACACACTTTGAATGTCGCGCCCAGTTACTGCCCCGGCATTTTCTCAGGCATTTGCCTCGCGACCATAGTTCTCATTCCTGCCGCTGGGAGGGGTTCCCTGTGGTCCCTAAGTGGTCCGGCTTTGCCTTCCCGGCCCATGCTAGGACACGTTGCCGCATGTGTCGATGGATATCCTAACAGTTTGGCTGTTAGAGCTCTTAATCACAGAGATGGGGGGGTAAGTAATTCATAGAACTAAGGAGAAGTGAGCCAAATTGATTTGCCCATGATCAGAAAGTCCAACCCTGTGCAGACGTCAAATTAGAACGTAGGTTTCTTGTTTCACAGAAACTACCTCAGCAACTTGGAGTGAGCAAATGATGTGTCAATGTAGTCCGAGTGGTGTACTGCGTTAATACGATCACCAGAAGGATCCCTAAACTACATTTACTTCAGTAGTTTTTAAAGTGACCAAAATGACAGTGCTATGTGGGTAAAAGCAAGCAGTTCTTGTATTTTTCTCTGGTGGCATATATGGAAACCTTCTGTTTATTCAAAACATGATTTTAACATTTGTCCGCACAGCAAAAGATGAGGTTAAATACGTCCAGAGCCACTGACAAACATTCATTTTTTGAAATAAACCTTTGGCTTTATTTAACAGAGCATTCCTAAGTCACTGTGTTCTCCAATCTGTTAGTTTTGCGATAATTCCAATTAAAACTCTTGATTTAGATGGGGGGAGGCTTTTGAATATTGATTGCTTATCATTTACAGGGCTGATGGCTGTAACCAGTACTTCAGGAAATCATATAAAAAGACGTGTTCTAACATGTCCTGCACAACAGGAAGTACTATAAAACAGACGATTACTCTCAAGGAAGAAACCACTATCGGGACTTGATGCGCATTGCAACACTAAGGGCAAATCATTTACTTAAACATGTTAACAACAAGACTATAAAACGTGTAAATCCTTTTTTACTCAATATCTTTTTAATAATTTAGGAACTGTAATCTTCAACCACGAAAAACAATGAACGTTAAGGAACTGGAGGAAAAAATCAACTGTGAAAGAAACAGACGTAAATAATAGAAATGAAATATTCTAAAATAGCTTATGAATAGAACATGTTGTATCACATAGTGGGTGAGTCTTTATTCAGCTTGCTATATTCTTATTTGAATGTATGAGAGTGGATGAGATAGCAACCAACAAAATACAAATATACTGAATTACTTTTTAGGGCATAGGCAAATATACATATCATTAAAGGTTATGACAATATAAATACAAACGTATCTTTGCATCGTGAGAGGAACCAGGAAACCGGGTCCCTGGATTTCATCAATCAAACGCAGAAAAACATGTGCTTCGGGGAAGATAAAGCACAAAGAATGCGCGGAAAGCAAATATGAACAAGTGCATTTTAAACAAAAAAGAGATAGGACAATGGAACGTAGGTACATACTCTGTGAAACTGTAGAAGTCTGCTCATACTATTTGCGATGTGGTTCGGACATATATTCTATGGCAGTCTCAAAGCTTTTCATTGGAAAGCCATGCATTTACTTTTGAAGGCCTATGCTTTTGATTTGCATGCATTTAAAACGTTGCAGGAATTCGAGGAATTTTAAGAGGACAACTCATAAACTGAGAAGCTATGCATGTTCCCAGGCATACTCAGGGCCTCATTCATGGACTTTTCCTTAGAGCAGCGCAGCAGGCCTTGCTGCTGTGCTGCCCTACATCAAAACAAAAGGGCAAGAATGTGCCATATCTATTAGATATGAACAACAAACAATATACCCACACCTCCATTCATTTTATGATTGCAGATCCAATCAAAAAGCAGAAATAGACTAAATTAATTGTGTCTATTTTGGCAATAATGATTAGCCTTTTTTATTTTGAATTATTTCATAAAAAGGAGATCATTTTTTCAAGGCTGAATTGAGAAACACATTATCAACCGTACAGACGACCACATTGACATTTTAACAAATATACAAAAATCAATTAATACCACTTGTGCATAAATTTCCACATAATTTGACAATACATTCAAAACAAAACACAAAATCGTAAGAAGTAAGTACATAAACACATTCAAAAATTTTTTTTGTCAAAAAAGAGCTGGTTTGCTTTGCACTATTTACATATATATACAATTTTGCAGCTTTACGCTTTAAGTCATGCAAAATGTAAGAAAATTCCTGGTTTATGGCAAGTAATGAATCCTCATATTGCACAAAGGTGAAGCAAAAAAATCTTCACAGAGCCGACGCGTTTCGAGTACCGGCCTTGTAATTTACCGTACTCTCATCAGGGCAGCATTAATCCTGTCTTTGACAGCTAGTTTTGACAAGAAAAAAAGAAAATAAAACTTTTTTTTAGAATAGCTTCTACAACCCCCTACACTCTCACATGGCTGTCACTGTCTCACGGAATCACGTACCTGTTTTGTTAACAGTGGGGAGTTTCTGTCATTAATTTCTTGCGGACAGCTTTTCAGTCTGCAACAAAGTATCGTTCTCTATTTTAGAGTCAAGTCCGAAACCATTTTAACAAACTTCTTTTTAACAAGTCAACGTGTGCTTATGAAGAATAAATGAATAATGTCTTACGTGGATGTCAATGGTTCAACACTGACTGGGTGCACGTTCGGTCACAGGTGCAGAGTTCTGTAAAAGTAAGGACTATTTTAACTACCAGTTCCATTATCGTGAAGGGGAACAAAACATTAGGCGGGGCCATTACTCACTGGGTGATCGGCGTACGTGTGCCGTTAGTTTTCATGTTCTCAAGCTTCGTTCTTTTATCAGGAAACTGTGAAAAGGAAAACGGGTTGGACTTAGACCCCTTACGAAAAGTGCATAACAGAACAAATTTTCTGTAAGAAAGCGGGGCTTACGTGAAACACTTACCCAATTCCGCTTTGTGCACACAGCATAAATGGGGGTCTGTTACTTGCAAAAGCAGTCTCAACTGAACGAGGCGGGCCTCATTGCGATTATAGTTCCAGGTCAAGAACAATCACATGACCTACGTGTACCTTCATGGAGGGAGGGGCCACTTCTCAATAGAATGCTGGGACTTGTGGTTCTTTAAATGCAAATAGATCATTAGTGTATGGATTTCTTGATACATGTGTGACAGACCCTGTTAGATCCTGTTCACTTCGCTCATACAGTTGAGCCCATTGTTAATGCTGTCAAATTTCATAATTAGATAGGCTTCCTTGCGTAGTAGTGCATTTTCAATATTTGGAGACTGGTACTTCGAACTCATTGAAGCCAGGACCGTCCACTGGAAGTCATTTTCAGAGTGGTTGGCAGATATAAAGTGCTCGACCATGGGGGCAGTTAAAATTCTGCGCCTGATGCGCGATCTATGTTGCGTGATGCGCACGTTGACTTGTTGGCATGTTTTGCCAATATATACTTTGTTGCATCTGCAAAGCACTGCGTACACAACATTTTTAGTTTTACAGTTTGTGAAGTTTACATGTCTCCACTTAATGTTATTATGGTCAAAAATATTTCCCTCCAAAGTTGAAGAGCAAGCTATACAGCACCCACATTTGTGGTGCCCATCTATTGGTTTTAAATTCCAGTGTGTAATTAAGTCACTTTTTGGTTTTGGAATGTGACTATCAGCTCTTATCAGTTGTTGTCCAATACTCAGGTTTTTCTTCATAGCGAAGATGGGTTTGGGCATAGGGTATTGCAGATTCTCCAGCAGGTGCCAATTTTTCAAGATGATTTGCCTGTCCTTTTTCCCTGCGCCAGTGCACAATGGGCTGCCATGCGCCAATGCAGGCACCTCTGCACCATGCCGCAAGGGTGCCTGCGTTGCGGGATGATTATTTTTTTGCACAAAGGGAAACTTTCCTGCACAAAAACAATCACAAAAGGCTTTTTCCTCTTTTTATATTTGCTGGGGATGCGTACGTTTTTGGCATGGCCTCAGACTTACTATTTCTCGTAAATCTGGAGCGGTGTCAAAAAGCCATGGATGTTGCTAGGAACGGTCCCAGCAACACCCATGGAACGCCCCTTTCACACAGTTTTATGCGTGAACGGGGCACATATTTATAAGACCAGGAAAAGCCACGTAACATAGCTTTACGTGGCCTTATAAATATGCGAGTGGCAGATTCGCCACCAGAATTTCCATAAAGAGATGCTGCGGCGACGCAATAGTGCCTGTAGGGCCTCATAAATGAGTCCCTCAATGTTAGATATCGGGTTGTAGGTTGAGGGTTGTAGATTGACTGGGGTATGTGCCCTAGTCAAGCAACAGCCACAATCGTGGTCAGGGTAAGCAGCAGGCAAAACCTAAATTACCTTGTGCCCTGGTAGATTGGCACAGAGCATTCAGGCTTAACTTATAGGCAATGCGTTAAGTATTCGTGCAACACTTCAAACAATGAAAACACCACACAAAAAGATTATTCACCAGGTTAGAAAAATAGAAGTTAATTTAATAAATGAAACAAGACCAAAATAACAAAAATCCAATAAGTATAATGTAATTGATTTGTAAACAATAAACTGTTACTTGAGATATCTGGTCGCGCCGCATGGGACAAAGTCAAAGCTTCAGCTCCGACCACGATAAAGTGTGGGCCTGGTACAAGGACCCAGTGAGGCCCACTGAACAAAAGTATGTTGATCCTGGATGCATCGATGTCAAACATGCTGGTTGCAGCCAAAGCGATGTGTCTGTATCGATCAGTTGGGGCAATGCACCAGTCCAGATCCACGCAGCAGCGATGATACGTCGGCTCCAATGAGCAAAGAGCTGCTATGTGGGGAGGTGGCATCGTCGTCAAAGATGCCATTGACAGAGATGTGGATACCTTGTGCATTGATGGTTCCATAGGCGATGCATCGGGCCCGATCCATGCAGTAGAGGTGATGCACCAGTTCCAATTCACGCAACAGCAGTGATGCCTGGTTCCAATCCATGCAACAGGGGTGATGCACCACTTCAGATCATAGTCATGGTACCGACACTCCAATTTGACATAGGATGCGTGTGTTTTGCTGATGGAATGGGTTCTAGGAGGTATTGTGTCCTAACATCTTCGGAAAGGAAGACCTGGAGTTTCAGGTGAGTGTCACCACTTGGCAGGGCAGACCCACAGATGGCAGAGTCCAGGTGAAGAAGCAGGTAAGTTGGAAGTGTTTTCTGTCCCCAAGACTACAGATCAGGAGTACAGTCAGCTAGCCCTTGGAGTCACTCTGTTTTCAAGTGATGATGGTCCAGTCCTTCTCACCCAGGCAGGGGACCAGCAGGCAGCAGGGCAGCAGATTCCAGTAACAATTAAGTGGGGGGGCCACAAAAGTCAAAAGGTTGACACTGCTCTAGGTCATATTTTCACTTCTTATGCTAGAATTTGATTTTCACAAACTTTGCATGAGTCACATTTTCATATTGGGTCAGCAGTGGTTTGTAATGTATGTTCCCTCTCACACACAATGAGGCTATACAGGAATGACATACAATTGCTGGTGTAATCTATAATGTAGAATTCCTAACATTTTCTGCCATGAAAAGTAAAGCTTCAAACACATTTCTCTAATGTGGCCCACCTAATAGTTTATGTATCAGAATTTCGAAGTATTCCATAATAGGTTTCCTTCCTGCTCCCATCTTGCAACTCCACAATTAAGTCCAGGCAGGATTTTGTAGAGAGCCAGCTTTGATACATGGAGCTACTGGTGTGGTGCAGCACAAGCTAGTGCATATGTTTACATCACATAAGGCTTCTTACTCTGCCCCTGCTGTACGATCATTTTGCGTCTGGTGCCAAGTAGAGATGAGTCTCTGTGTTACTAGACCTTACTTTTTTCACCAACTGACCTAACTTTCAGTGTTTTAACGAAGTACTTTACAATATTGTTCTATTTTCACACCCTTTGCTGAAAAACTATGACTTCTGCGCCCACAGAGATGTGAGCAAAGAGTGGATTGTCTGGTCAGTTGGAATATTTGACTATTGCAATTATATTAGACAGCTTGAATGATGAGATATGTTACACACTATCACAAAACTGATAATCAATGCATTCATTATTGTAGTTATTCAAATGTATAAGAATGCAACTTTATATTTCCTTCTGGCACTGTCTGTGTTTGAAGTTTGTCATGCTTGCCAGGTAGGTCGCGCCCCCCCCCTGCAGCTCCACCACCACTTCTGCCTTGCACCCATGGTCGGTTCCTGCCTATCCCTAGGCACTGTTCTCCTTGCCCCCGTGCCCTCTGCACTGTTTTCCCGCCCCCCTGCGCCCATTTGCGAGCCCCTGCCTCCCGCCTCCCAGCCGCTCCTCCCTCCCAGCTCCCCTTAAGATGGAGGCACCTGCGGGCCGTGCCGCTGGCACGCGCCTAAGGCAAACCCGTCTGCGCCCGTCAGCGCCTGGACCACGCCCAGCGCCAGAACACCTGGACCCCGCGAATGACACAACATCAGACTCCACTATGATGCCAGCAGCCTCCACGCACTCAACACCGGCCGAACCCACACCTGCTTCCAGGCCACCTCAAAATGAACCCACGGGCCCTTCTCCTGCTGCACCTGCAGCTTCACCTGCGACAGAACCACCAAACCTCCAAGGACTGGACCCAACCATTTCCACTGCATACTCCTCAACACCCGCTCAGCACGCAAACACACCGTCGAGCTCTGGGATCTGCTCGACACCTCCGCCGCAGACGTGGCCTTCCTGACCGAGACCTGATGGAACGACTACTCGGCGCCCGACATCGCCATAGCCATCCAAGATGGCTACAAACTCACCCGCAGGGATCGCGTCAACGGAACCGGAGGAGGAATAGCCATCGTCCACAAGTCCACCCTCAAGGTCGCCACCCACGCAGATGACACCCTCAACACCACCGAACACCTGCACTTCCGGATCCACACCGACCCCAACACCATACTCAGAGGAACACTCATCTAAAGACCCCCCCCGGACCACGGGCTCAGTTCACCGATTCCATCGCCGACCTCGCCAGCACCCACGTACTCGCCTCCATGGACTACATCCTCCTCGGGTACCTGAACTTCCACCTTGAGAACAACAACAACGCCAACACCACCACCCTGATCGACAACCTCGCCAACCTCGGCCTCAGACAACTCATCACCACACCCACCCATGCCGCCGGCCACACGCTGGACCCCGTCTTCTCCACAGGCACCCACGTCGCCTTCAACCACACCACCGAACTCCACTGGACCGACCATCGCTGCATTCATTTCACCTTCAAGAAACCAACCATGCACCACTGCACCCAACAGCTGCCTCGCCGCTGCTGGAGCAAAGTCACCGAAGAACGGCTGATCACCACCCTCGCCCAGAACCCACCCACCGACCCCACCAACCCAGACACCGCAGCCCGCAACTTCAGGACAGTGGATCGACAACTGCACCAACACCGTCGCCCCGCTCTAGAAACCCTCCAACAGCCACACCAGCAAGAGAGCCACCTGGTTCACAGATGAGCTCCAGACCTCCAAACGCGCATGCCGGAAACTGGAGAAAATATGGCTCCACACATGCACACCGGACAACCACACAGCCCACAAGGACGCCACCAGCAGACATCACAACCTCATCAGATTAGCCAAGAGATCCTCCTTTAAAGATCGTTGGACAACAACGCACATGACCGCAAAGAGCTCTTCAGAATCGCAAAGGAAACGCTCCAACCCCAGCGCCTACGCCAACAACATCCCGCCCTCACAAGAACTGTGCGACTCACTAGCCATCTTCATCCACCGCAAGACCGCTGACATCCACGACAGCTTCAACACCACAACCGCCCCGACTATGCCAGACTCCACCTCCCCTGTGAACACCACCAGCGCCATCCGCCTGACCTCCTGGTCCACCGACAACGAAGATGAGACACACGAGATCATGAACTCCATCCACTCAGGATCTCCATCAGACCCGTGCCCACACCACGTATTCAACAAAGCAGACGCAGCCATGGCACCTCAACTACGGAAGGTCATTAACATCTCCTTTGAAACAGCGACATTCCCGGAAAGCTGGAAGCACGCCGAAATCAACGCCCTCCTCAAGAAGCCCAAGGCAGACCCCAAGGACCTCAAGAACTTCCGGCCTGTCTCGGTGATCCCGTTCCCGGCAAAGGTTATCGAGAAAATCATCAACAGGCAATTGGCCCGCCACCTGGAAGACAACAACATCTTGGACCCATCCCAGTCCGGATTCACACGAAATCACAGCACCGAGACAGCCTCATCGCTGCCACAGACGACATCAGGCGCCAACTAGACAACAGCGAAACCTCAGCCCTCATCCTCCTGGACCTGTCGGCCGCCTTCGACACAGTCTGCCATTGCACTCTAATGACACGCCTCCTAGAAGCCAGAATCCAAGAGAGGGCCCTTGACTGGATCACATCCTTCCTCTCCGGCAGAACCCAGAGCGTCCGCCTCCCACCCTTCCGATACCACCAATATCATTTGCGGCGTCCCCCAGGGCTCATCCCTCAGCCCGACACTGTTCATCATCTACATGGCCCCCTTGCACAAGTGGCCCACCATCACGACCTCAACATCATCTCCTACGCCGACGACACCCAGCTCATCCTCTCCCTCACCAAGGACCCACACAACGCCAAAACCAACCTCCACGAGGGAATGAAGGCCGTCGCCGACTGGATGAGGAGCAACCGTTTGAAGCTGAACTTGGACAAGACGGAGGTACTCATCTTCAGACCCACCCCCTCAGCCTGAGAAGACTCCTGGTGGCCGACCACACTGGGAGCAGCACCAACACCCACCGACCATGCACGCAACCTAGGATTCATCCTCGACTCCTCCCTCTCCATGGCTAAACAGGTCAACTCCGTCTCCACCTCCTGCTACAACACCCTCCGCATGCTCCGCAGGATCTACAAGTGGATCCCGACCAAAAACAAGGAGAACGGTGACAAAGGCTCTCGTCAGCAGCAGACTGGACTACTGCAACGCACTCTATGCAGGAATCCCAGCCAAACACCTACAAGGACTACAAAGCATCCAAAACGCCTCCGACCAACAGATCGTCAACATCCCCCGCCGCAGCCACATCACCCCCCACCTGAGACACCTCCACTGGCTCCCCGTCGACAAGAGGATCACCTTCAAGCTCCTCTATCATGCACACAAAGCACTCCACAATGCCAGACCAGCCTACCTTAACAGCAGACTCAGCTTCTACACCCCGGCCTGCCAGCTCTGCTCCACCAGCTTCGCCCTCGCGGCAGTTTACCGCATCCAATGAACGACCTCCGGCGGCAGATCCTTCTCCTACCTCGCCGCCAAGACCTGGAACACCCTCCCTACCCACATATGGCAGACCCAAGACCTACTCACCTTCAGAAGACTCCTCTAGACCTGGCTCTTCGAACAGTAGCAGCACCCCCCCTCCCCTCAACACCTTGAGACCCTCACGGGTAAGTAGCACGCTCTACAAGTACTCTGATTAATGAGGTGCTATCTAGAGTTTTGTGTTTAAATAAACTTGTTAATGCTTACTGTGAGAAAGTATTTTTTATTTTGAATGGATTGGTGACCACCACAAGTAATAAAGTCAATGTCTTACTAGGTCTAATCAAAGGTTACAGTAATGTAATCCTAAATTCAGCCCCTGGTAGGAAAGTAATTTAAGAAAATGTGTAAAGCATTTAGAAGTAGCACACCAATTAAAAAGTTGAGAACAGAAACAATAAAAAATCTGACTCCGGTCTAAAACATAGAGAATCATTTAATGAACAACATTACACCAGACTGAGAAGACTCCAATAAGGGGAACCAGTGCTGTAGATATTTAAAGGTTTAAGAGAAAATAGTGCAAAAAAGTGCAAAGCACCAGTGATAGTTAATGGTCACGGTGGATTGGGGCCTAGGTGAGACTTGACGCCGACCATAATGGGGTGCAGGTCAGATACAACAAAAAGATTGGGTCCGCCAGGACCTGGAAGTAGAGAAGTTCACAAAAGTTTCTAATCCACAATCTAAAAAACGGACTTTGTCTTTTTACTAAAGAAAAATGTTTGCCCACACAAGACTAACCTGAAATTCAATCCGATGCCATGGAAATTCCGGTTGGATACTTTTTGTGGTCAGTCCCCTTCAAAGTCTTGAGCAAATGCTTTGAAAACGTTTTCAAACCTTTTTGGAGTCCAAACAACCACAGGAGGACAGGAGGAGAACTTAGACTATCTGGGTGTCATAGAGATGGCAAAAGCAAAGTCCAGGCCAGGTCCAGTTGCCCCTGGTAAGCTGGGCTTCTTCACAGGAATGTCCTCTTCACTTTGTTATGTTCAGGAGTCACCCATGGGATCAGCTTTCTGACCTTGAATTTCTAGTGGAAGAGGGTATAAAAACCTAAGGTCCTTCTCACAGTTCACAAATGCCAGGTGCAGCAGGTTCAGTACACCTAGTATCCTTTTGCAAGTCCAGCAGTGTTCTGAGAACGGCTGGGTGAAGGCCAGCTTTGAAGGATTCCCCAGCCCATGTGTGACGTACACCCAAAGACTCTTCTAGTTCCTCTCTGGTAAATGGAGTAAAGGTTTGAAGACCCTGATATTCCTACGTGTATAGTAGTTCATGTTTGCAGTGATGCAAACAGGCCTAAAATGCAATTTGTTTGGTCATAGTCTTCAGCCACACTAACTTTGGGATCTGATAGCTGGGCTTGGGGTGTGTATGGGGAGTGTACTATGATAATCCTAGTTTTCGCCTTCTTATAACATTAAAATCCCATTTGTAGACTGCTCGGTATCCATACCAAACCCAGAGAGAGACATCGGATAGGATAAAAGCATAGTCCTCAAGCAACCAGGCAGGTGATACATAAGATTTGTCCTGGCATACTGGTTGCTACTTTTGAAGGGTGTAAAACTTCTACATATGCTTCAGACGGACCTGTAATCAGGGATCTGACACTGGCCTCTCAATATGAGGAGCACACCCCCACCCTGATTACTCTACTGATATCAGAAGATTCATTTCTGCCCATTCAAATCAGCCTATTGTGTGCTCCTGGTAGGAATGTCCCACCTCATTCATACCTCATGTAAGCTTGAGCACTGGAGTTATTTGGAGAGCTAATACAAATTAGCCTCCTGAAAGGTCAGACGGTTAAGGCTTACTTTTTAAAAGTTACAT
Source organism: Lissotriton helveticus (assembly GCF_964261635.1). Lineage (NCBI taxonomy): Eukaryota > Metazoa > Chordata > Amphibia > Caudata > Salamandridae > Lissotriton > Lissotriton helveticus. The sequence continues at coordinate 534,284,046 of NC_136067.1, forward strand.
TCAATTAATATTTATTAAACTCATCATCAAACATCAAACATCACCATTAAATTGGATTTTAAATCATGTTTAAACATAGTTGTTTAATGATTGTCTAGCTGTTCCCTGTCCCGAGTTAGCAGTATTAGTATTTAATCCGTAATCTAACATTCTACATAGAACAGATAAGTGTGCCACAGTAAAAATAGCTGTTAGGCGATTGTCACTGTAGGGACTTGGTAACATTAATTACCGCTATTGCGTTATAGGAAAATTATATATTCCAATTGACATTTAGCAAATGTTACTATTTTTCATGGCTCACAGCACACACACTGGGAATGGGAGTACAGTACCCCAGAAGGCAGACTTAAAAACCATCAGCATTGATCGACCAAATTGGTCCTTTTCACTTAAAAGCGGGCATTTTCTCACACCTATTAAAACTACCATGCACTGCAAAATTGCTATTATCAACGTACAGAGTCAAATATAAAGTCTGGAAATTGTTTTACAAAAGGTAATGCTTCCCTGATCTGAGCAAGATAATAGGCAAATCCCTGCTTGCCCACCAATGTCCAGCGGCCTACTAAATTGTTGTTTAAAAAGGTTTCTCAAATGGGTCCGAGGGAGGTTATGTGTTTTCTCCCCTTGAGAATTTCTTAAGTACATCTGAAAGCGTACACAAAAATTGATGGCTGAAATGTTTGAATTCATCTCAGCCGCTGGTAGTTTCCCAGGCTGCATCCTAGTCCATGATTATTTTGCACAACATGCCACCTCTGTTCGGAAAAAGCCATCTGCAAGTCAGTGTTGATCCTGCTCAAATAGGAGCAGTCCAAACCAACCTGCCAAGCCAGGTCCTTTCTGAACCGGAGCACATGGCAACCCAAAGTTGATTTCACCCTGGTTGTGGTACTTCTGTCTAGTGTAGCTTGGTTTCAGTGGCATGGTGAACTCGGGACCTACAGCTGCATGCAGATATGTACTGCATTAAGGGCGTCTCATTGATGTGTACAGAAAAGTGACGGGTGGTATGCTTGAATTAATCTCAGCCGCATCCCGGTCCCTCATTTGAAAGTGCCAACAGGCTGTCTTGTGTCCCTCAGACATGCACATGGGCAAGTCTGATAGATGCGCTCTATGGCAAAGCTACACACTATTAAGGTGGAAAAAATGTTTCCAATTTGGTATTTGGTGCAGGTATTGGGTAGGGTGCAACTTTGAATTCAAAGATAGGTGGGTGTTCTTGCCAGGCTGGCTCCCTTCCATTGCTAAAGGGACTGCATAATTGGCTGCTAGCTGCTTTCCTGCAGAAGCCCCCCCTACCCCCCCCTGCTATTATGTTGATTGGCTTTTGAGAACCAAGGTCCATACATTTTAGAAGTTGTGTTCCCATTGCTTGTTTGCCTGTTGTTTCAAACGCTGTCTCTCTTAGTAATGGTGTTGGATGCACAAGAAATAACATTACTGTGAGAAAATTATTTCGCCAACGATGCGTGTATTTAATAGCATTAGAGATCAATACTGTGAACATATAGTGTCTTCAGGGCAAGTAAGTATTACTTGAGTGTAAAATGAATTATCTCTGTGCACGTCGACGGAGTTATTGCTTATGAGACAAATGTGCGCCTGAGCTTTGGAATACGGTCACATGTCGTGTATTTTGGGTTTATTTGTGCTTGTTCTTTAATTACCAGAGGACTCCCGTAACGAGCTGCCTGCAGCAATGTCTTAGAAGTTAAATGTTTTTGTTGTGATTTTTTTGTCTCTTTAACAATTGCTTTCATGATAGCATGCGTGCAGCCGGGACTCTATTCAGCAAGCACGATGCATGATTTTCCGCTACAGTGATGTTAACTTAAAGCTTGGTCAAACTGTATCAGGAGCACTTGTTGGGGATGAGTCATCTGGTAAAATGTATGAGCCTGCCCACTACCCTAGTTTAACAGCAAACCACAGATCATCGTCCGCCGACGGTGCTGGATAAAGTGCTGCATTAAAAATGACACTGAGGTGTACGGTCGTTGATATCAAAGCAATCATCTACGAATTGGGACTGAGCAATCATTTTTAAAATGACAGCTTTATTTGATATACTCTGCTGAAAGTACTCCACCGTCCACGTATATATTGGATGTGTAAATAACGAAGTTTTGACATTTAGTAGTATTTTTTTTACCTTGAAAGTTATTTTCAATATTGAATAGGCACATACATTTTTTGTTACTTAAACATAAAACAAGTGTTTCTACATTTCATCTACGCATACAGCTTCTTTTTGTAAGGTGTAGCACGTGTTTTTTTTTTTACCAACAAACTAAGAGAAATAATGAGTCCTTAGAGAGAGGCATTTGCTCCTCTCCTTTGTTGATCGGCCTCTTTACTGCATCAAGGCGGAGGAGCGTCGCCCCACTGCTTCAACTGCAAGCTCAATACAAAAAATAAACAGCTCGTTATCATCATTTTGTTTTCTGTATTCAGCTTGCAGCTGAACCAGGCGGTCCGGGCTGGGCTCCCCGTGTCACAGGGGGGGGGGGGGGGAGTGGTGGCAGCAGTGATTGTGAATTCCCCAAATTTCAGGAGCCCCTGCATGTCAATAGGAGAGAATAGTACATAAATTATAATATGTGGTGGTGTTTTTTTTTTAGCTTAATTATGATTCAGAAGTGTTTTGTTTAAGTATTTTTTTTACATATTTAAATGTTTACTTCCTTTTTTTGGGAGTTTTGTATTTAACTATTTAAGGGTGGATATCAGGAAAAAGTCTCTTTTTGGATGGGTACAAGCACAAAAGGGGTTGTTTTTTTAATTCATTTTGTAGTGGTTTGGTAATTGAGATTGTGTCCTGGTTTGTTAACAGCTTTTGGTTTGATTGTCGGTCTTTTTAAAAAAACAATTGTTTATTTTGGAAAATACTAATAAGGTGCATGCATGTAGTTCATTGTATTTATGCTACTTTTAATAGATGAACCAATATTTCTTACTTTTTTGCTCAATATTTGTTTGTCAATATGGTTGTTTTCTATTATTTTTTGTGTGTATTAATTTTGGAGATAAGATTATTGATTTTGTTTACTTTTAAATTTTGCAATGTTATGTTATTTACTGTTATGTTTTGTAATGTACCCCAATATAGGCCTGGGTAGTCACCTAAACTTTCACCTACATTTTCCCTGCTATTGTACTACATAACTGTTTTTCGTATTGACCTTTTAGCTAGTTAAGGTGCTGCATAAATGTTGTGTGGTTTTCCCAGAAAACTAGCCTCAGCTATTATACATGAGGATTTTCAGAATCGCAGCAGGATATCCATCTTTGACATAATAACTATGTATAAGTGTCATTTCTTCCGTCATCCTCGGCCAACTTGACACAGCAAGTTAGAACTCCTGAGGGTACCTTTTGGGTATATAAACACCATATATTTGCTGGGGCAGGCAAAGGAGAAAGACTTCCATGCTGACACTCTGATGCGAGACGTTGAGGTTCCTGCACGCAGACACTCCAGCACGCAGTGGTCTGACATCCCTCACGGGGTGTCCATCTCGAGACCAAGACGGGGTCCTTCATTCTCTCACACCAGGTAAAGGGGCTGGCTTGATTCTAGGGGAATTCTTGGCTCTACACCTAAATACATGCTAGGTACACTTAGGTACATCTAGTTACGGTTGCATCGTAGGAGAACACATTGTTATTGTCATGTATTTATATACCTGCCTATATTCATTGTTTTAGCACTATGGGAGCAATCTACCATCCCTTTACTCTGTTGGTATGTATAATCATTTATATCTATTTGTGTCTTATGGTTGTTTCAGCACACTTATTTTACAGTAGAATGATGCTGGTTCAATAAATACTTATTGGAAATGTCCCCACCGTGTATTCTGTGTATGTCTCTGAGACAAAGTGAGCACGAGTAACTGAGCAAAAAGTACTGTACTGTTTCCACGATCCCTGATGGGACAGGATTGTCACGTTCGATAGTTGCCAAGAGCTGTTCTCTCCTTCCTAAGAGGAGTTTACAGTGACACTGTGAGCTAGCAGGTATACAGGCGAACATACCTGGTGCGGGTATCTGGAATCAGCCTGGACACCAATCCCACAGTTTATGTTGTATAAACGCGATGATCCTATATAGATTTATAGAAACTACACTACATTACAATATTGTAATGTTCAATATTATGTCTTTTTTTTTGTATGTGACATATGGTCAATAGAAACTCAAAATTGCAGTGTATGATATTTTTGACTTATTATTGCTACACCTCAATATGTTTGTGGTTGATATTTTGTAGTGCAATCATATGATGTGCAACAAAATTACAACAGTTGATTAAGCTCATAAAGTGTTATGAGCGATGTTCCCATGTTCAAGACAGTTTGGTACCAGAATATTGAAGTAAATTATCATCTGACTATAAAATACAATATCCTAAATATGTTTTCTAAAAATATTTTACCAGTTAATAATAAAAATCTGCAATTAATGGGACAATATTTTTGTAAGTGGTATATTTAGAATAATGTACCCTCAGCTTTACATTATAAGGATTTTACAAGTCACTGAGGAAAGTCATTACCATATAGATTAACGAGACCGAAGGCTTAGTTCCATTATTTAGGTTAAGGAACTCTGAAGTGCCTTGCAATATCTCATCATGTACGGCAGGGGGTATTTTATTCCATATAATATATGGTCACATCATCACCACATGTCCCACAAACTACATAAATCATTGGTGCATTTCATATGAAAGAGACAGCATGTTTGGAAACAATAAAAATAAAATCTCTACTGCACCATTAAAAAGTTGTTAGATATTTGTTGCCAAAAGATATTAGAATCAGTTTGATACAGGATATTTTTTCAAAAACACAGCTACAGTATCTCGGAATATGTAGAAACATGCAGAAAGATTCTTACTTTTCTATAACTATTATCCGCATGCCTTATCACAAACAGGGTTAGGCATTCCAGCACCTGTCGGTGAAGGGTGGACACACGCTGATCTGTTCAGTTTACCATGTGTGCAGCCCCGGTCATCTAAGGTGACCACAGACCATTTATGGCTTGATCTCCTACAGCTGGATGCCACTTGTCCCTTTAAGAAGTTGAATGCCTACCAATGGGGGTTGTTTAAATAGCTAGCATGGAAGAGTCTCGTTTGGTATCATAATAAACCGGAAAAATCGCTCCAACAATTAAGAACAGCCTTTGACCATCACCTACAGAAACACATAAAGTAGATTACTAGCTTTTCCACTTGGAGCCCTGAGGCAAAATGTGTAAATAGGAAAATAAATACATTTTACATGTAATATGCCTGTACTTCTGTAAGCTATCAAAGACTGCTTTGGCTGCAGTTTAATACCCTGAATGTTTGATCATGCAGGCGGGCCATTATAGTGGACTTAAATCTGTCAAATACAGCACTCAATGTTAAATTGGTGAAATGTATGTCCATTTTCCTTCAAATGATTAGGCCCCCAGAGATCGAAATTATGCTATCCCTGTTTTCCATTAGATGCACTTCTTCTTTTTAGTGTTGACACAAGATGAACACTTATGGTAATGCTTATATGCCGGGCATTTTTAACTTTTGATATCAGGTGCACACCCTTCCCATGTCGATTTTATATTATGCTTAGTTTTTATCAGCTAAAACATCTACAGAAACACAAATCAGAATGTCCCTTTTGTTAGGATGGGTAATATTTAGTCACAGCAGCACTTTTCCCTTTTTGCACATGCACACTGTTGGAAAACAAGGCAGTATCTTTGAGGCCTGCACAAATAACATGTCACATTTGTCCTTCACTGGGAACCAAAAACCCTATTGTACCGCTTGACTCTCAGAGGCTAGTGTTGCAGAGCAGTGTAAGGCTTACTCAAGGGAGCTGGTGTGGGCTAGTAACCGCCATTACAAGTATGCAGAAATACCACTCAATAACTGATTGCCCAGTCTGTATTTTGCTTTATAAAAGTAAGAATACATTTATTAAACACACACACCACTCAGTACTATGCAACAATTTACAAATATACATAAGCTGTTGGAAATACTTTGTGACATTGCATAACATCTCCACCCCTCCCGCAGGGGGGTGGGGTCTAGTACCACTACTCCCATGTATTCACATCATCTTCCTCCTTAATGCAGTGGGTTGACACTACCTGGAGCGATGGCCTTGCCAACTGGCACCATCCCATTGGCGACCCTCCCCATCATATCAACAAGCATTAAAAATAGGTACACCTGGGCTTGGGACACATATCCTTGACTGAGCATCTCATACTGACCATACAGTATGCACCTCTACATCTTGTGGCTAACAGTCTGGGTTTTTCTTCCCCTAACGCAGTATCAAGAATACATGTTTGGGCATCACTTCAAATGAGGTACTCAGCATAGCTGATAACAGTTGTAATGCATTGCAATTAAAGCCCCTAAACAGTGTCATATTTAAAATCACAGGATTAAGCATAAACAGCCAGACACTCTAGCAGGAATGTCTTGCAATATAACCCCACTTTGCTTCTGAATTCACATCACGCATGTGACTTACAGTCCCACCATAGAAATACCCTTGGTAAATGCACTTCTTGTGCAATTGCACCACTTCTCCTCCAGGAGATGCCCTTCTCCAGACATCCCCAACACAGCCTTCCACACATTGAGGCAATCCTTAAGGCACACCCCAGCTGTAGAACAAAAGTTCCAGCCCGGGTGAAAGTGGATTGTTGGCTGAGCCCTTTAAGGGTTTTTTCCTTGGGGTCCCCCAGAGACTTAGGTGGGGGACTTGACTCATCGTGCTTGGGTAGGCCGCGTTGCTCCCGCAGCTCCCCCTGCACTTTGTCACACCCCAGCTGGTGACCCCATTCTCCTGGGGCCATCACACGCAGAAAAACAGGGATTTTCTTGCTGGCCGCCCCGGGCCTGCAAAGCATAATGGGGCGCTCCCTCCAGCCCAGTGAATAATAGAGCAGTGGCTCCCCCGGTGCTCGAGGAGAACAGCGCTGCTCCTGCGGGTTGCCTCACTCTGCTTCCAGGCCTTGGTGGGGGGCCTGGTCCCACTCGGACCCCCACATCAGGCAGGTCAGGGAGCCCATCCCTGGTGGCTCTGGCTGTTCTGAGGGGGCCCAGTCCCACCCAGGCCCTATGCTTCTCCTCCATGCCAGCGTTGGAGAGCCATCAGGGGGGCCCACACCGGTGGCTTCCACTGGCTCCCCGCTAGGCCTGAACCCTCTAGTGCAGCCATGGGAACCGGAGAGTCCATTTTCCTCTGCCCGCTCCAGCTGGAAGACAAGGGGGCGGCCGCTCTCCTGGCGGGTCTTTGGGGGACTGGGACAGCACACCCCGCCTTCCTGCTGTTGCGGGGGAGTGCAGCAGCACTTTCCCCTCCTTCACCGCATGGGGGCCCAGAGTTGAGGATACCGGGCCCTCCTCAGGGCCATCTTCAAGGGGAGGGTGCCGGCGCTCCCCTGCTTCCCCTCTGGGCATCAGGGCCTGGAGTTGGGATCCCAGGCTCCAAAGACATCTTCGCGGGGGCGCAATGGCGCTTCCCACAGTCCGGTGTCGCCGGGGCCAGGGTGGGCTCCTGGAACCCCGTTTGGCCATTTTTGCACAACAGCGCTCCCCAACTTTACTTCTTCTGGGGGCAGCCCCCAGAACCTGACCCACTCCGGGGGCACAACTATATCTAAGACCGGCTGCGGAGCCCCATGCGTTTCGTAGTCAGTCCCAGTAGAGGTCAAAGGTTGCATACCTTCTGGGGAGCATATCTCAGCCCCCAGGGTAACATTTTGGCATCTTCTTGCTCCTGGTGGCTCTCCCTAGCCCCTGGGAGCACTTTCTTTTGCCCTCTTGGTCTCAAGGAGGGTGAATTCAGCAGGGAGCGGTTTTCACTGGCTCTCTGCACAAGCCTTTGGCCTGGCTCTCTTCCTGAGCCTCTCTTCTTGCGCAGAGGCCCAGGCCTCTGTTCTCTGGTTCTGGACTTCCCTTGTGACGCAAGTCAGGTCCCTGGGCCAGTCTGGACGTTCTTCCTTTCACTTGCCCATGTGTCAGAATTCACGTGCCTCACAAGAAAAGATTCGCAAAAAGAAGCCCATGCTGGAAAACGTCTCTGCGGTGTCTATTGAGATGCTGCAGTTCTCAGCCATGTTGGGAAGGCAGTGTTCCGCCCCCACTGATCAAAGCACCACGTAGCAGTCTAGTTGTTTGTGCAGTGGCGAGAATTGTAGGTAATGCGCATGCGCGCGCCTCGCTCTGCGCACTTCAACCGGCTTCCTTCGTTCGACAGGAGCTTTCAGCGCTCGCTGTCATTTCTCACTGAATAGAAGTGTTCCTGAAGAAATTCGTCAATGCCGTCTTTCCTCTATTTAATAGGGAAGTACAGAAAGACAGTTTGGCTCAAGTAAATTGAGCATTTAGTAATTATTTTTTCTCCTCAGAGAATTCGTGCTGCAGTATTGTTTGAAGACGCTTATGCAGAGCGTTCCTGTGGAGCAGTGGAGCAGGCTTCTTGGTAGAGTCTTCAGTCAAGAGAAGACCTCGAATTTCAAGTAAGAGTAATTATTCGACGTTATCTCGAGTCTCGAGGCTATGACTGAGGTGATGTAATCTTCGGACCACAGGAGTTCAGGAGTAAGAGGATCCTTGAGCCTTTTTTGAGACTGGTTAATCTAGAGAGCAGTAAACCTTGATTGCAATAAAGACTTCAGAGTATTCAGTGCCCGGGTACTGTAGAGACAATTACATTTCTGTTCTTTCTAAGCTGACAACTCAAGAACTTGTTCGTTTCATATTCCTCTTGTCAGCTAACTGTTCAAGGAAATTTCAGAGACTGTTGAATAGACTTAGCAACCTTTGCAGGAGACTTCAATGGTGATCTCATTACGCAGTTTCCTATAAGGTGTCCACCTGTTCTTTGAGTGAATCAGTATGTACATCATTCCAGACAAACATGTGTAGGGAGGAGCTAGCTTCTAATTAGACACTGGTAAGAATTTCGTTTTATGTAGGAAAACAGAGAACACAATAAACATCATACTTAGTGTGCCAGGAAATTAATAAGAATTTTGCCTTACAGTGCACTTCCAGACCAGACCGGGTTGGAGCCAGTGTCCGAAGCAAGTCTCTCTTTGTTTGTCTTCCACTTCCCCTTTCCCCCACGGGGCTGATTCTATGGACAGCAGATTCTAGGTTGTCCCTGGTGTTATCCCTGGGGGGAATTCGGGGTAAGAGCTTCTGTTCCTGAGGGGGCCGCTCCAGTGTATCCTTTGATTCTGACACCATGGTGCCAGGCACCAGCACCAGTCATCCTCAGCAGACTACACCCCAGAGAAAGCTTGTCTTCATATGCAAACTCTTTATAAAACATTTGGAGGGGCTGGCAGGAAGACTCTGTTTGCCCTATCAAACAGCGAAACATCACCTCTCTGCCCCTGCTCCCTTCTTCCTGCCCAGGCCTCTGGGTTTGTTCAAAATGGCTTTGTCCAGGGGTCTCATGCCACATGGTCTCTGAAAAGCCCCTTCCCCCCTTTCTGCCTTCTCTTCAGAGCAGGTTGGTGCCTTGCACCAGGTGTCAGCTGCTGATGGATTACCCTGTAGCTCCACCCATCCTCTCCTCTTGGAGAGAAGGCCTTCACCCTTGTAACGGTTGTCGTGAAGGACTAGACCTCTGATGCTACAGCTTGGAGAGGAAGGTCATTAGTCCTGCCTGGCAGGGTCAACCCTAGCCAGGCTCTGATTATGAGCAGACTCAGAGGACTATGACTTTTCTGGATGACCCAAAAGCAGTACAGATATGACTCTGGACCCTGCAGAATACTACTTCTCACTTAAGTTACAGTGGACTTTAGAGCATGTCTGGAATTTGTAGGCCCTAGGGAAGTAAAGCTATACCAAATGGTCTCCATCCTCATAGGGGAATAATTATGTGGTCTTTCAGTGAAAACAGTAAAGCACACTGACTTTCCCTTACATGTTTCTTCCCATCGTATAAAGCCTAATCCATGTCACCACCCAACTCAGCATAATTCCTGCCACACCATTCAATTTGTAGCTGCTACTGGGCTGCGCACAGCTAGGATCTCCCCTGTGCAGCCCTTACACTTGTGCACATGCATGTACTCACGTGTCTACATTATTATTATTATTTGTGTATTTTGTATAGCGCACAGCTAGCCCAACGGGGTGTCCCGGCGCTCATGCTCAGGTACTAGGTCTGGGCCAAGCATGTTTAACAGGAGAGAAATGTTTTCAAAGCTTTGCGGAATGATAGTTCATCCTGGATCATGCGGATGGAAATGGGAAGTTTATTCCACTGCGAGGAGGCACACACCTGAAAGGTTTTTCCCCCAGAGTGAGCCTTTTTAAATCTGGGGGTGGACAGCAGACATTTTGAATTAGATCGGAGATGTCTGGCATTACTGTATGGACGGAGACAGGATGAGAGATGAGCTGATCCCTTTCCCTTTATTGCTCGATGAGCTAGGGTTAATGCTTTAAACTGTGCCCTTTTGTGGACTGGCAGCCAGTGCAATCTCCGCCGATGTGGCGATATGTGCTCTCGGAGGGATATACCACAGACCAGCCGGACTGCAGCATTTTGGACTATCTGTAACCTGTGACATAAACCAGAGGCAAGTCCAAGGTAGAGGCCATTAGCATAGTCTAAATGGGATGTTATTAATGCCTGGACAATGGTTTTCCTGGTATTGCTGGGGAGGTAATTGATGCATTTTTTTTATCATCCTGATTTTAGAAAAGCAGGCAGCAGAGACAGCCTGAACTTGATTGTGAAAGGAAAGATTGGAGTCACATCTGACCCCAAGGTTTCTGACTGATTCCTTAGGTGAGGTGGCCGCACTCAGGTCTACTGGCCACCAGAGGTTCGATTCAAAGGGGGAAGATTGATGGAAGAATAGAACCTCAGTTTTTCCTGCATTCACTCTGAGGAAGTTATTATCCATCCAACTGGCGATATTACGGAGGCAGTCTTTCAATGGGTCAAAGGTGGTCTGGGTGGGATCATCATAGGAAAATAAAAGCTGGATGTTATCAGCATATAAAGTGACCTTTATTCCAGTCTGGGAAATTAACTCGGCCAGGGGGGAAAAATAAACATTAAATAGGAGAGGGCTCAATGAGGAGCCTTGGGGGACGCCCCACTTGAGCGGGCGGCTAGTGGATGTGAAAAGTGGTGTAAACACTGATTGTGTTCGATTCGACAGAAAAGAAGACAACCAGTCCAAAGCCCTATCCTGAAAACCCTTTGACCGAAGACGGTCCAACAGGACAGGGTGAGAGACGGTGTCGAATGCTGCGGAAAGATCCAGCAGCACCAACACCGCTCTTGAGCCCCTGTCCAGCATCCATCTTACAGAGTCAGCCATGTCTATCAAGTCCGACTCTGTACTATATCCCGGTCTGAATCCATGTTGAGAGTCGTGCAATAATCCATAAGTTTCTATAAAGCCTGCTAGTTGCTGATGTACCAGTTTTTCTAGAATTTTGGCCGGAGCAGGAAGCAGAGAGATGGGTCTATAGTTGGCCGGGATGTCTGGGTCGGTGCTGGCCTTTTTGAGAATAGGAACTAATTGAGCATGTTTCCATGAATCCGGGTATACACCGGTCCTGAGGGAGTTATTCTAAATGCCATTAAGAATAGGGTTGAGGGGGGGGGCAGCACTTTATATTGTTTGGCCGGCCAGCGGTCGCTCGGTGAACCTGACTTACATTTAAGAAGCTCTGCGAGAGAGCAATCTAGAGTAATCTCCTCAAATTCTGAGAAGACTGGAGCTAAGGCAGGATGAGCAGATGATTTTTCGCAAGTTCCTAGACTGACACTACTAGGGAAAGAGTCATATATTTTTCTTCAAAGTAGTCGGAGAGTCGAATACAAAGAGACTGTGAGACCGGGGATTGGTGATTAAGAGCCAAAGGATCAGTAAAGGTTCTTACCGTTTTAAAGATCTCCCTAGTGGAGCCATGTGCTTTATTGATTTTCTCCGCCAGGTAGCACTTTTTATGATTTATGATCTTTTTCCGATATTCTTTAAGGGCTGCTTTGTATTTAGATTTACTGTCTGCGGAATAAGAGTGTCTTCAGTATCGCTCCAAAAGTTTACAAGCAGATTTACACTTACGAAGTGTGATGTATTCTTATAGGTTCTGTATCGATCCCCCTATTCCTGACCCTGTTCTGGTTAACAAGTTAACTAGCAGCCATCCCATGATGCAGAAACCGTTATCTGATTAAGCCACACTACGGCACAGGAATGTGTTATCTGATTAGGTCATAACGCTTGCCATCTAATTAGACAAGCGATATTCCTCCAGCCCCTGATAAGGCATACGGAGTTCTCAAAACAAATCAAACCTATGACAACCTGGGAAAAACCCTGCGGCCATTGTTTTGATTTCATCGAGAACTTCAGCAAAAGAATGTGCTAACGACCAAGTCGTATGACATCCTTATTGACGTATCTATGTCCATCCTTACGTCAATCTCGGCACCTTACAGGTATAAATATTACCGGTATTGCCTTAAGCAAACACACGCGGTGGTGACGAGATCGGAGCAGCCAGACTTGCCGAAGCCCAGAGCAGAGCAGACCCCGCTGGCGCAGCCCCGCCTTCCTGACGCGCTGAGAACGAGACGCTGCTTTCTCCTGCCGAGAAATCCAGCTCCGGCGCTTCCGGCTAGCCCTCGCAGGCAGCCTGGAATATCGAGACCAGAGACGAGAGATACCATCCCTCATTCATCCTAGATTCAAGGTACAGAACTGAATAACCCCTTGCAGAGAATTCTTGAGTCAGTCACTTGGCAAAACAAACTTAACTTAAACTGCTACTTTCTATTCCCGCCCACGTATTAGGCTTAGGTCAGGTACACCGGGGTAGGCGTAGTTAGAAACACCAGTTGAGTACGATTAGTCAAATGTATATGTGTATGTATCTATTCTATCCATTTTTAAACCACCTTATGGCTTAGAAACCATATAAATGTTTTTACAGTATTATTTTATACTTTATACTTCTGCTTTTATTGTATGCACTTTACTTAACCATAAGTATTGCGATAATATCGATCCATTTCTCTTGTATGAGAAAAGAGACTGATCAAAAAATAACATCTTTTATTGAACACGCCCGTCTCTTCCTTTTCTCTACAATCTGGTGAGACTAAGAATGCACGTACTGACTGAGTAAAATAAGTTGTCTTTTGTTTTCACACGACTCTAGAGATACACTCTTGATTAGGGGAGAGCAAAGTTGTCATGTTCTATGGTTGTCAGAAACTAAATCCCTTCTTGTCTATCCAGGGAGGTTCAACTCCTCCTTGCCTATTCGAGAAAGTTTCTAGTGAACTCTGAGCTAGCTGGCAAACCCAAAACTTTAAGTCTAATATCGACAATAGAAGACCTAGTTAACGTCTGGTCTAGGCCTATACTATTGAAGGTATTATTCCAATGCGCAGAGCCTATTGGGATAATAGGAACTACACTACATGGCGCCCAACGTTTGGAAAGGCGATAAAACTAACGCAAGACATTAGAGTAACTCAGTCGTGCTTTTTCACTCAGACCCCTTTTTTCCCATAATACTCCAAAGACGTCTGGAGTGGGTGAAAGGTCATATCCGCCAAACCTCGCAGGAGGAAACTCTTATGTATGGTTCTTGGTTTAGTCAACGTTGAAGGATACACTGTTCCAAAATATTGTGCATCTAATCTTTGTTCCCATAAGAAACCTGATCTGCAAACAAACAAAATAACCTTCCTGACAGTAGAATGTCAGACACTGAAGAAGAAAGATAGATAGCTAGAGTAGCAGCTGAACTCGTAGCAGCTGATAATACTATGCAAGAAGCAGACCCGGATATAATACTCATCCCGGTCAACAAAAGGAAATCTATAACTTTAAAACTTATAGAAAATGGACTGACACCTAGAGGTGGCACAGTCATATTCGTAATAGAGGCACACGAAATCGGCAGACAGAGGTATTCTATTCATGGATACACTTTCCAGCAGCAAATGCTGTAACAAAGGTCTTCCAGTATTACAAAACAGAGGAACCTCCTGATGAATACACTCCTTTTGAGGGGGTGGAAGTACCACTTACATTTCAAGAGCACGCGCTCTTGTTTAATGGCGCCCTAAAACACAACAATCACATCACCAGGCTCGGTCCATTAGGTAGACCAGGAGCAACGTGGCCGGTCCTAGCCGGATACACACCACATCCAGACATCGAAAGAATGTCTGCAGCAGATCTTCTAATACAACTAAAACAATTAATAAAAGTACATAGACAATTAGTCCAATATGTAATGCGGACTTCAACAATCCAACCAGCAATTAAAATTCCACAGCTGACCCCTCATCAGGGGAACACAAATAAAATTACACCACAGAACATACAGTCCTGCCTAGGTAAAGTACCAGCTAAAAGGGAACAAATACCATTCTGGTTAGCACAAAAAATCACCCAAATAGAGGCGGTGTTTCCAGACACCACCCCTGTGGATAAACACAGGATTCTGACTATCTGTCTTCCAATGGGAATCGCACCACACGTGGAGGACTGTGACACTTGGGGTACAGTCTTTGCTTCCATCTACACAAAAACGCATGGTGTTCCATCCATTTCGGTAATACCAGATGTGCTAAAACAAATTCAAGACGAATACGGTCCAGAACCCGCTTTAACTCTTGGTATGAAATTACTGAAAGACTTCAAGCAGGTCTCGGCTATATTACTAGCCAATATAAAGGGAGAAGCAGCAAACGTGGCGATCCGCCAAAGGTTAAAAAAAACAGATATAGCAGACCAACCAGCTGAAATTGCCAGAATTATAGAAAAATCCTATGAGGAACTAGGTAGAGATAGTTTAGGTGGAATACCAGTAAAACCCCAACTGATTGAAAGTCCTGAAAAAATATTTATTAAAAATCATCTAAACAGTCAAAAGAAGAACTGGGATGGAAACAAACAATCCAATCCAAAAGAAAAGAGATTCCAGTCCAGAGGAAGGTCTCCTCGGCGGAGAGAAAGATCTCCGGACCAAGGACCCAAGTCTCCCCAAAGTGAGCCCTCTGTGAAAAAATACAACCTTAGAAATAGGGATAATATAAAGAAACCGGATAGATATCAAGATTTTGATACACGTCCCTCTCAATCTTTTCAGACTTCCTCGCAGAAATCGGAAAGAAGAGGACGATCGGAACCCAGGGAAGGGCACGTCAAGTCCAAAGACAAGGAACCTGCTCATCCAAATAAGAAATTACAATTTCCAAAAAAGAAGGTAGCCAGTATTAAAGTAGTTAACAATGCCGAGAATACTGAGGACACAACTGAAAAACGGAGAATGGGCTCAGACAATGCTAGACAGCACAGCAGAAGTGAGCATAGCTCGCAAAGTCCTTATGAATCATCTGGAGACAGTGGACACGAATGAATATCTTCAAGTGGAAACTGCAGACACCAGAGTTAGCAAACCTCACAAAATATATGAAATAACTTTATGTATAGAAGGGGATAAGACTAGGAAAATAAGGGGACTATTTTGGGATAATCTCTCCACGGGCTATGACATCCTTCTAGCTGAAAAAGACTGGCCACCAGAGTTTGTCAGGGACTGCCCTCATGGCGAAGAAATAATTATGCCTGCCTTCTCAAATCATATCCCAATTCATAAAAAATACACACTTGCTAGAAAGTGGGCAGTAGCTCAAGCTCCTGCTTTATATAAAAATCACGTAGGATGGGATGAGGACTCTCCTCCTCACAAAATCCAGTTAAAATCACAACCTACTGCACAAAGACAGTACCCAATTAAGCAAGAAGCTAAAAAACAGGTAAAAGAAATCCTAGATCAATTAGAATACCAGGGGGTGATTGAAACTTGCACCTCACAAATGAACAACCCTTTGTTTCCTGTCTCCAAACCAGACAATTCATATCGTCTAGTTTTGGATTACAGACACCTTAACTCATGTTGCAAAACTTTTGCAGTGCAAAACTCGCATAGTGCAGCGCTAATGAATAACATAGTGCGCAAAAAATACAAAACAACATTAGACATCTCTAATGGATTCTTTTGTCAAAATATAGCACCAGAGAGCAGATATTTGTCCGCGTTCTCAATAAATGGCGCTCAAAAACAATTCTGTCGGTTACCCCAAGGGTTCAAGAACAGCCCAGGATTATTCTCAGCGAGAGTAACAGAGTTACTACAAACATATGATGACGAAGCATTATCGTATGTCGACGACATATACCTAACAGATGATGACTTGGATACTCACTTGAAGAGAGTGAACACCATAATACTTGGGTTCGCAGCAGAGGGTTACAAATTCAACTTTAAAAAATCTAGAATTGCCCATCTAACAGTCCTGTTCTTAGGATATGAATTATCAAGTGAAGGCAAAAGCCTGGCTGACAATTTCCTAGAGAAATGTGCCGTACTCCAAGCACCTAGAACACTAAAAAACTTACAGTCAATTCTAGGCTTCCTAAATTTCGGAAGAACATACATTGCAAATTACGCAGAAAGGGTCAAGCCCCTTTATGATCTAATAAAACCAGATTTTAAAAGAACAAATTGGACTCAAAAACACACAGAAATTTTGAGATCCTTACAAACAGACATGTTAATTAAAACAAAATTAGAAACACGTGATAACACACGCAATCTTGTGATTCGAGTCATCCCAGGAAGATGCGGATTCACATACCTGACCTCTAACGAGGGAGAAAAGGTACCAATTGCATTCAAATCACACTTGTACACAGAAGCTGAAAAGAAATTCAGCATTAAAGAAAACATTGTTCATGCAGTTCAAACCGCAATAGCTAGAGAAAAAGATAAAGCTGACGGTAGACACATCATAGTCAGAACAGCAGAATCAGCCTTTGAGGCATTAACAACACCGTGTAATTTACCAACAACAGCATTGAATCCGGAATGGATACAATGGGTGAATTCAATTACAACGGACAAAGTAAAATACTACTTTGATCCAGAATTAAAAGAATTGAAAAATCTAGAATATGAAAGAACATTCCCTCTGCCAATCGACATTCTGCCCTTACGACAGTACGCTTGTGTAATCTATACAGACGGACATGCTCAACCCTCCGTTTGGGGAGAACAAGCATACAACCCCACATGTGAGATTACAAAAGAAGTGTGGCGCGGAGGTAAACTAAGACCTCTATGAACAAAAACACACTCAGTAGAAACTAATTCCGAACAACAGACTGAAATAATAGCATTGAAAATGGCGCTAGATAATGCAGATCGCGAATTCCCGACACTTATAGTGTCCGATTCGTATTACTGCGTCAAATCATATAACAGCGATTTGCAGAAATGGATTCAAAACGGTTACAAAGATGACACAGGTGCAACAATAAAGCAAAAACTGCTTTGGGAACAAATAGTTCTGTTACAAAAAGAACTACCAAAGACTCACGTGACACACTCACTGAGTCATCAGCGTGATGGCGTTCACGTTGCAGAGAATTCATTGGCTAAGACAGCCACAGCGGTAGCAACTAAATCGGCTTCCGTAGCTAGAAAAAAGCGTACAATGAAATACATTGACGGTGAAACAGTGCTGGCGGTAAAAACGTCATCAAAAGGCGACTGCTCAGCGCTACCGATCAACTATCCACTCAATTATACATACATAATGGATGCAAACTCCGTCCCTTTTGCTCGAATCCCTGGAGTGGGGGATAGAGTAATTCCAAACATGGACAGGAGAACTTTGTTAATTGCAGACGCACATATGGGCGAGGGTCTCAGACACCTCAAACTAAAAGATTCTCTGGAAGAACTACAATCAGTGTACTGGTGGCCAGGCATGAGCCTGCAGCATCACATTTTTGTAAAAAAATGCCCGGACTGCAACAGAGATCGCAGTGGCGAGAGAAACAGTAAACTACCGTGGCGTTTCACTCCAGAAAGGATCAGCAGTAAAAAGCAAAGCGTCCGATTAATATATAGAGGCTAGTTTCCACTTATAATGCAGATCCCCAGCACTCGGCTGACGTCTGGACTGTTATACAAAGATTTGCGAGTCTAAATGGCATATACGCTAGGAGCATGCTACGTTTGACCAATGTTTTCACTTTAGCCCTCAAGCTTGTGGGGAAGCACGGCCAAATGAGCATAGCGATGCGGGATTCTTCTCACTTCCTTCCTGAGGGATACGGGATGGTGTAAAGAAAAAACCAAGGCATAAAGCTATCTATAACAGAAAGGATATTAGGTTCGGGAGCTGGGTGGGTCAAACATCTAATAAGTGTCCAACGTAGTCTAAAAAACCTGCCAAGAAATTCTCTGAGGGGATTCAGTCCGTACGAATTATTGTTTGGAACTAGGATGTTAGTCTTAGATCTTGACAGTCAGACTTCAGTGGTAAAGGAAAAAAGCTTTGATATCAAAGATCGTTTGGCTATTTTGCAGGACTTAAACAAAACAAGAAAATACCTGAGCAACATAAAGTTGAAACAGCAGCCAACAACCACTGAAGAACCACCACCTGTCCCAGCAAGACCTGTCTGGATTCCAAAAGTCGGGGATCTAGTCAGAGAAAAGATCGCGGTAAAGAAGGAATTTGGGCCTTCTTACAGAAAAGCAGTTCCTGTCCTGTCTATCAACGGGACAAGATAAGTTGTACTACCGCCGCTTGCTGGTAAAAAGGAGAACCGAGTTGTATCCATCGACCTGGTAAAACCACAATCATGTGGCCGATAACAAACAGTAGGCCAAGTGGACTCCCGATAAGTAGTAGAACACCAAGATTTGCTACCAATACAGAGGTCCAAACTAAGAGGCTAATCACATTCGAAACGCCTACAGAAGAACAACAAGGACTATGCAACAATGCATTGGAACTTAAACCTCTGAAAACCCAAATAAAAACATTTAGTAGAGACACACCAACCTACAATGAAGTAACAAACGAATATGCAAGAAACAGTAATCCTGAAGCAATTGGAACAATTGACAGAACTGCATCCGGCTACTTCATCAACTTCGATGATTCCTCTGAAGACCTAAGTGAATCAAAAACACAGCCATCAACAAAAACCTTTAAAGATAAAGCTAAAGAACTTTTGAAACAGCTGAAAGAAACATATCTGATTTCTCCATGGATTGAATTTTGGGTGGGCTTTGGTGCATTTATCCTCATACTTTGGCTCATCATGGTACTAACTTTGGGACGCTTCATTGAGGGAAAATATGCTAAAATGGACACAGCAAGTCAGAAAATCTACTTGATCCTCAAGCCACACACATCTTCACACGTCGAGAAAAGAGAACTTTCTTCAGTCAACTTCACAGCCAATCCTATACCGGGTGGGGTAGCATGGGACAATACTGAATACGAAATTTATGGTCCGGTTGAGATCCTGAAATATCCACACCAAATTAAGATCTCGTTGAGTGACTTTGTAAAAACAAGCTCATTTGCTGATGATTGGGACTTTGAAAGTATAAATAATATGATGTCTGACTTAGTGATGTCTGCTAAATTTACCAAACATGATTATTTGCAGGGTTCGACTAATTATGATAGTATGTACTGTTACAACCACTATGGTAACCATTTTCTACATAAATCTGCACAACCTAGAAATGTTTTAAATTATAATCAATGGGAACATTGTGCAACCCCTCCAAAAGGAAGCTCAAGAACCTTTTACGACAAATATTCATACTTTTCAGGGTTCAACACAAGTAATGCTGAAACATTTTATTTCAAATTGTCAAATAAGACAGGGACAAAGACCATGCTAACAAACACGAAATTGATATATTCAGACTCATTTTTTGAACAAATGAATACTTTTGGTTTTGATTATTGGGACAAAAATGTTGAAGTTAAAAGTGTTTGGGGTACAAAAGAATGGCAAGTACAAGGTATAGAATCATTGTTTAGAGCCTGCATGATCCCAGAACAAATTATATTTTTAAATGACACTGTTCAACAAACCACCTGTCTTGGCTTAGCCAAAATCAAAGACTTAAATAAACCGTCTATTCCAAAGCCAACAATGGACAGCAATAGCTCTACAGATGAAGAGATAGACGTAAACTATATATTAAACCAAAACAGAACACATCCTGATTGGAAACAGTGGTTGATCTGGCCCACAGATACTAATAACTGTCAAGACAGATTCCTGAACAAAAAACAGGGGTTCAAATTGACCAGGCCAGACCCTAGATATTCCCAAAGACAGCACCCAGGGATAATAACCACCTACAGTGTGGGCAAATTATGCCTTCAATGGCTACAAACTTCCACACTGACAGAAATTAAGCAACACCTAACTTTACTTACTGATGGTGCTGACTTGCGTGATTTCATTATGGGACCGCGCAAACAGCGTCAAAAACGCTTCATAGCAGCCTCTGTATATGCAGCTTACAATGAGGCCTGGAAGGTAACTCAAATTGAGACAGCAGAAAGTATACGGGAAATTGACCGTATTAATTTGGAAAAATCACTTTCTGTAGTGGACAATGGGTTAATGACTCTGTCCTCCAGAATTTTTTCTTTGGACAGCATTGTGTCTTCAGCAATCGACATAATATCGCAAGACTTACTGTTGTTACAACACGGTCAGTCTCAATTGCGTTCTATTGTACAGCTTGGCTGGACGTTACAAAATCTGCGTTCAGGCTATGTGCCTTGGCGTTTAATCAACACAACGTCACTATTCAATATCTTTAACCTTACTGATAAACAAATCAGTATGGCACAGAAGGGTGCTGATTATACAATCCTGAGCATTGAGAAACTCGAGAGATTACCAGTGACAATGTCAGAACGACCTGTCAGTGAATGGATAATACATGGGATAATTAATATTCCAATATCAACCTTCAGGTTTCAATACTGCCAAAAATATATACAGGCTGGCATGTACGAAAAATTGGGAAAAGGGTACATTAAGACAACATGGAACTTGCCCTATTCACATGCATGTGTCAGTAATAAAGGACAGAAAGTGTTTCTTAGTGGCAATAATTGTGCGATGTCACTAAGCGGTACACTTCTGTGTAATGGAATTAGTTTGCATGGAGCCTGTGAAGGGAACTCAAATAACCTTTCATGTCACCAGCTAGGCGCACCTGCAACAGAGATAGAACCATTCCTTAAAAGACTCTATAACGGGAGTTACATTCTAATTGTGGATCGCAGATGTTGTAGTCTTATGCCCGGGACTCCTTATCTCGTAACTACGACTGCGAAGGTCATGTGCTGTGGACACTCATTGTTCCCCAGCTCCTTTCCAGACAGGGAGGCAAGGGCATGGCCTAACTTGAAAATTACTTCTATTCGAATAGATACTTTAAGCAGAATGAAAACAGTGCTTCTTCAGACGCCGACCAGACTCACGTCATCAAAAGAAATGTATGATCTCCTAGTCGCAAGGACGACTGCAGAGATTCACTCATTGTTATCAACTAATTCCCCCATACATTTTGCAGAAATCCTAAATGAAATCTTAAATATTTCTGATACCAGTGGAGTCTCAAAAGTATTTAAGACAGTATTTTCGATGGCATTAACACCATTCAAAGCCATACTGGGTATTTTTCCAGATTTCGTCCATTCGATTTTTGGCGGACTTCCCCTCATTTTGGGACTAATTGCAGGAATCCTATTCTTGGTCCTAATATTTCGTTATGGCAAACCATGTCA
Source organism: Lissotriton helveticus (assembly GCF_964261635.1). Lineage (NCBI taxonomy): Eukaryota > Metazoa > Chordata > Amphibia > Caudata > Salamandridae > Lissotriton > Lissotriton helveticus. The sequence continues at coordinate 534,305,775 of NC_136067.1, forward strand.
CAGACAAAACACCTGTGACAAGGGAAGAAACAATCCGAGCCATTGGATACCGGGACCGGATATCAAAAATCCTGGGACTATCCCGGCTTAGAGACCTGAACATGACTTGGTTTCTTTCATTTCGACCAATGTGGCATCGATGTGTTTTACCTGTATTAAGGTGCCTGCTGTGCGGAGAAGAATGCGTGTTGGACACCTGTCTGACGCTACAATCGGATGCGCCTATGGATGCAGAAACATTGTTGGGTCCGATAAAGGCTCATGCTTTGTGCTGCCCTCAACGGCTGCCAATCCTGATGACGGCATTCGTGGAAACTTCACCACTACGATTTAGGGGTAGTGAAGTTCAAGATGAAAGCAGCATCGATCAGGTACGACCTTCTGTCAGCAATACTAATCAAAACGTCAATGGAGACAATCATGCGCACGAATGCATGGTTACACCTTTTTCCGAGTTAGTGGAACTCTCCCAGGAAGCTGTTGACAGCTTTTTCGACAGTCTAAAAGATATGATGTTCTCACCAGAGCAGAAATAGAGACTTTTAAGCAAGCTAGCACACGGCGTTCCCAACACCCTGAATTTGGCCTTCAACTTAATAGCAAAATAACATGAACAATTTTCCCTCCAGTTCACGGACAGCGATTTTTTCAGCAGCCCCAAAATATTTTTACGATTTTTCGGGACACTTATCTTCTGCTTAAAGTAAGAACTGTTCTTAGAGAACTAAAATTTCTATTTTTAGAAACTTTATAGACATTAGCTGCCCGCTGGTATGTTCATAATTATTTTTATTCTGTGATGAAATGGTCTCGAACCTTTTTCTTCTGTATTAAGAGCCATTTCATGTGTAAATTCTCATATACCAATTAGCAATAATGTATACATATGCGTGATTACTTTAGCATTATTCTACAGCTTGAGTGCATATAGTACATGTGAATATTTTTTTCCGTATATTACATTATTCGAAATGCATTATATGTATTTTGGGGTGGTAAGGTATACACGATACTCTACAGTATGTTTTACTATGCCTAGATTCGTAAACATGGCCATAGTTAGCGTGGAGTGGGTGTGATGTATTCTTATAGGTTCTGTATCGATCCCCCTATTCCTGACCCTGTTCTGGTTAACAAGTTAACTAGCAGCCATCCCATGATGCCGAAACCGTTATCTGATTAAGCCACACTACGGCACAGGAACGTGTTATCTGATTAGGTCATAACGCTTGCCATCTAATTAGACAAGCGATATTCCTCCAGCCCCTGATAAGGCATACGGAGTTCTCAAAACAAATCAAACCTATGACAACCTGGGAAAAACCCTGCGGCCATTGTTTTGATTTCATCGAGAACTTCAGCAAAAGAATGTGCTAATGACCAAGTCGTATGACATCCTTATTGACGTATCTATGTCCATCCTTACGTCAATCTCGGCACCTTACAGGTATAAATATTACCGGTATTGCCTTAAGCAAACACACGCGGTGGTGACGAGATCGGAGCAGCCAGACTTGCCGAAGCCCAGAGCAGAGCAGACCCCGCTGGCGCAGCCCCGCCTTCCTGACGCGCTGAGAACGAGACGCTACTTTCTCCTGCCGAGAAATCCAGCTCCGGCGCTTCCGGGTAGCCCTCGCAGGCAGCCTGGAATATCGAGACCAGAGACGAGAGATACCATCCCTCATTCATCCTAGATTCAAGGTACAGAACTGAATAACCCCTTGCAGAGAATTCTTGAGTCAGTCACTTGGCAAAACAAACTTAACTTAAACTGCTACTTTCTATTCCCGCCCACGTATTAGGCTTAGGTCAGGTACACCGGGGTAGGCATAGTTAGAAACACCAGTTGAGTACGATTAGTCAAATGAATATGTGTATGTATCTATTCTATCCATTTTTAAACCACCTTATGGCTTAGAAACCATATAAATGTTTTTACAGTATTATTTTATACTTCTGCTTTTATTGTATGCACTTTACTTAACCATAAGTATTGCGATAATATCGATCCATTTCTCTTGTATGAGAAAAGAGACTGATCAAAAAATAACATCTTTTATTGAACACGCCCGTCTCTTCCTTTTCTCTACAATCTGGTGAGACTAAGAATGCACGTACTGACTGAGTAAAATAAGTTGTCTTTTGTTTTCACACGACTCTAGAGATACACTCTTGATTAGGGGAGAGCAAAGTTGTCATGTTCTATGGTTGTCAGAAACTAAATCTATCCAGGGAGGTTCAACTCCTCCTTGCCTATTCGAGAAAGTTTCTAGTGAACTCTGAGCTAGCTGGCAAACCCAAAACTTTAAGTCTAATATCGACAATAGAAGACCTAGTTAACGTCTGGTCTAGGCCTATACTATTGAAGGTATTATTCCAATGCGCAGAGCCTATTGGGATAATAGGAACTACACTACAGAAGTTCATGGGAAAACAAGGGTGAGGAGGGAGCAGAGCGATGGGTTTTTATGGGCCGAAGGGGAGCGATGGAATCAATGGCTGTAGAGATCCAATTATTAAAGTTGGTCAGACGTGAGTCCAGATCTAAAGCGTCTTCAGGGGCAGCAGAAGAGAGGTGATCAGCTAAGTTATCTGAAGAGATCTTACTCCAATTTCTGCCAACCTCCTTGGCCAGTGTCCTGTGTCTGATCTGATGAGACAAGGACATGGTAAAAGGGATAAGAAAGTGATCAGACCAGCTCACAGGGCTGGGCTTACTGATAGAGATTTCCACAAGGTTAGAACAGATGAGATCTAATGTGTGTCCAGCCTTATGGGTAGTAAAAGTGATCAGCTGCTGTAGCCCGCCATCAGACAGGGTGGATATGAAGTTATTGCTGGTGGAATCGGACGTATCCTCCACATGGAGATTAAAATCCCCAAGCAGGGTGAAATTAGCGTAACGGGACCTAGCCTGGAGCACAAAGTCTAAGAAAGAAGGTAGACAGGATGCACCGGACTACATGTAACCAGCCTGATGCCCCTTACTCCGGCTGCAACGCAGCGGCTTAGTCTCACCAGGGGGACACTAGTAAAATCCACATGCAGTCTCTTTCATCCTGACTTCACTGTGGATGAGTCCTAACTTATGAAGTTCTCCTACAGTAAAAGCTCAACAATTAGTTGTTCAAAAAGCAAATAATCCGGGCGGCGCAAATGGTCAAAACCACCTTTTAACACACGCTGCGCCCAGCTGATTCCTACAGGGAAGTCAGCGATAACTAGTTATAAGGGGTTCTGACCAGACCCCCCTTGCTCACCAGTTATCCGCTCAGATCACCTACTCCTTCAATCCATCAGACCTCCACAGGGATCCCAGACAACCCTAACAACCCTCCGGGCTCTGGGCTATATACCTCTAGGTCACTCACGGTCTGCAGGGACTCAGCCTAACTAGGCCCACCTTTGCCCTTGGTCATGCAACACTATGCCTACCACTTCTCTTGACAAGGGTACAGTGCCTCCTCACCAATGCAGTCCTCTGGGATAGGTCTACTTCCCACCCTCTGGGTTACTAGCAGGTCTCCCTTCCGGAGATTGTTCCTACCAGTACCCTCTCTGCGTTTGGTCCTTGCACCCTAAAGATGTAACCTCTCTGGACCCTCACCCTCAGCCTACTGCTGGGGTCATTCAGCTGCCAACAACCTTTCGGGATGACTGTCTTCCCTAAAGAAAGCACTGTAGTGTAGTTCCTATATTCCCAATAGGCTCTGCGCATTGGAATAATATACACTCTAGATTTGACATAGGACTGAGGTCACTATGTCTCTAGCAAGTATACTAAACTTAATTGTGAGTGCCAGCTAGCTCGGAGGTCACTAGAAACATTCTCGAATACACAAGAAGGGATTAGTTCCTGAAAACCACATAAACATGACAACTTTGTTTCCCCAAGAATCAAAACGTATCTTCAGAGTCGTTGAAACAATAGATAACTATTTTCCTCAGTCAATCGTGCATGTTTCATTTCTACAGAGTTGCACAGAAATAGAGAGATGGGCGTTTCAATAACAGGGGTTTATTGAACAGTCTTCTTTCTTATGCAAGAGAGGTGAACTGCTACAATAGTTAGATAGAATGCAAAGTATAATACGTACAGCGTAAACAGTAATATAAAATAATACTGTAATAGCATTGTCTGTTGCTATGATATGTAAAAATACATACATAAATAACACAGGGTAAAATACTCAACTGGTGCTTCTAAAATACGCCTACCCCAATGTACCTAAACTAGGTCTAGTACCAGGGAAGAAGTAGGTGTTTGTCTTTTAGCATAGGTTTAGTTCTGCCAAGAATTGCCAAAGATTTATCTAGGTTCTAATCAGCTTCATACCTTAGAAAGAGAGAGGTTGGTATCTCTTTCACGGATTCGATTTCCCAACACCCCACAAGGGGAGTTAGAAACACTGGAGCTGGATTTCTCGGCAGGAGATGACAGCTTCTGGTCAGTGCTTCAGCTGGAGAGTTGGCTTCATTCGGCACTTGCTGTAGCGAGCTGCGTCGTGCAAGTAGGTAGTTGAACTGCATCGAACCACACCGTGCTTTGCTATAGCAAATGAAGGTATATTTATACCTTGAAGGTGTTTAGGAATGCCAGCTTTGACGTAAAGTCGGGTATATGATCGTCATGAATGAACCCCTAAGGAATAGTTGCTTATGCATAATAATGAGTTTCTTGGAAAAATCAATATCCAGGCTAGGGGAAGTCCCTTCTGCTTAAGAGTCTGGTTTTCCAAGAAATCGTTGTGATGTAGATGAACGGATGGAAGTAGCCATGTCTGTCTTTGGATAGCATGGGCTATGCCTAAATAAGTACTGGAATTCTATGCCTATATATAGGGCAATGTGAATTATACCTATATAAGGGAATGCATCATGAAAAATGCTTACGGAATCTAAATCTAAGTCAATGCACAACAGCACAGCCACTCGTACTTTTCCCACACAGAAAACTACCTTTGGCAACTGACCTGGCTCCCTGATAGGACCTCAGACCAGCCTCACTACCACACTGGCAGGGCCAGGGATGAACACTGAGGGTGCCTCATCAGATATCCTAGAGCTCATTCCCCCCCCATCAGTAGCTCCACACATAAACTACCCTGGGAACCTAGAGCCCTTTCTTGTTCTCCACTGTGAGAACAGGACCTATGCACTCTTCCATCTGAGAGGCACGCTCTCCTCCTGGAGTAACCTTAGAAAGCCTGTGGGCCCCGAGTTAGCTATACCCAGGTCCATCTCTCATAGCTCTCCTCGGTCTCCCGGCAGCACCTTGGGAGACCGTCCAGGGACCCACATGATCCCTGGGTGGCCAGCACCACTCTTCCTGAAGCGCAGGGTCCCTTCACTTAAGATAGGCCCCACCTGTCTTCAGGATGGTACTACCACACTCAGCTAGGGACTGTAAAGATTCCTGATAGGCCTTCACCACCCTCCTGGGAAGCACAGGATCCCTTCACTTAAGATGGGCCCCACCTGTCTTCAGGGTGGTACTACCTTGCAAAAGTTCACCTCCTGCAGCGAGCTAGGGTACTACCCCCAAGCTCTTGTTCCTTGGGTCCAAGCCTGCAGGATCTACCAGACTGGTTACTGGCTAGGCATTTCCCCACCCACCACTTCAGGTTCACAACACCAGCTTCAGAATGACATCCTGTTGTTTCCTTGGGTAACCACCTACCCGACCCTGACACCTCAGGGTCCACCACTATCCCTTCACCTGGAATCCAGGGAGCGCATCACCCCCTCTCAGCTCTCCACTGGGTCAATTACCTGGCCCACCTAGTGTACCCAGGGGCCACCACTACGCACTCTAACTCTAGAACTACCCTCCTTTGGGGCCACCCACTACCATGAGTCGCCCCTGGGTTGCTCACCTCCCCCACCAGATAACCTGGGGGGCTGCTATACACAGATCTCTACCGCACCCTCCTCCCACCGTGGGAAAAGTTTCTTGGGGTGCCCCATCATGGGAACCCCTGGGTGTTACTACCCGGGGTGAAGACAACTCCTGTCCCACCCTTCCAGTGGTTTTGGCCTGCGCCAATGGCAAGAAAACCTTCAGCGTGGAAAGATATCTGCGGCCCCTTCTGTGGAAACCCTCCCTGCCCTTAAAACGCATTTGAATCTCCCAGGACCCCTACCTCTCCTGTCCCCCCAAAGTTCAATCCACCCCTACACCCCCATCTGTGATGTAGGTATAAGTTGCTGTCCCTATCTCTTGAGGAGACACCCTCCTCATGCAGGTGTAGTGTGTTTGGTGTTAGGGTTCAAAGGTGTAAAATATGGCTTAGAACACTTGTAAATCCTTCTTTCACTATGCAATCATTTCCTGGAAAGCACCATCCCACTATCACATGATAATAAACATAATTCAGTAATATCAATACAGTTTACATTTAAACCATATTATCTTCACATAACATATATGTGCGCTGGACTTTCCTTTCTCATACCTTTAGTTCACATAACCAAAACTTTGACCCCTTTTCAGAGCCTTGTGCTCTTCTATTTGCTCATTACTGCATTGGTAAAGTGGGGAAAAATTGGACTTCTCAAATGCTATAAATGCGTACCAGAATGGTACACTATGTTTCCCGCCGCTAGACACCAATGTTGGAAAACAAGGCAGTATCTCTGAGGCATGCACAAATAACATATCACATTGTACCGCTTGACTCTCAAAGGGTAGCATTGCAGAGCAGTCTAAGGCTTACTCAAGGGAGGTATTGTGGGCTAGTAATCGCCATTACAAGTACACAGAAGTACTACTAAATAATTGATTGTCCAGTCTGTACTTTGCTTTATAAAAGTAAGAGTACATTTATTAAACACACACAACACTCAATACTGTGCAACAATTTACAAATATACATAAGCTGTTGGAATTACTTTGTGACATTGCATAACATCTCCACCCTTCCTACAAGGGGGGGTGGGGTCTAATACCCCCCTCCCATGTATGCATATCATCTTGCCCCCTAATGCAGTGGGTTGACACACCCTGGAGCGAGGGCCTTGCAAACTGGCACCATCCAAGTGGCGACCCACCCCTTCATCTCACCAAGCATTAAAAATAGGTAAACCTGCCCTGCGGACACATAACCCTGGCTGAGCATCTTATACTGATCATCTCTAACAGTCTGGGTTGTTCTTCCCCTAACGCAGTAGCAAGAATACATGTTTGGGCATCACTTTAAATGAGGAACTCGGCGTAGCTGATAAGAGTTGTAATGCATTGCAATTAAAGCCCCTAAAAGGCGCCACAGTTAAAATCACAGGATTAAGCATACACAGCCAGACACCCTAGCAGGAATGTCTGGCAACATAAGCCCACTTTGCTTATGAATTCACATTACGCATGCAACTTACAGTCCCACCTTAGAAATACCATTGGTAAATGCACCTCGCGTGCAATTGCACCTCTTCTCCTCCAGGGGATGCCCTTCTCAAGACATCCCCAACAGATCCTTCCACACATTGAGGCAATCCTTAAGGCACCCTCCAGCTGTAGAGCAAAAGTTCGATCCAGGGTGAAAGTGGATTGCTGGCTGAACCCTTCAGGGGTTATTTCCTGGGGGTCCCTCAGAGACTTAGGGGGGACTTGGCTCTTCATGCTGAGGGAGACTGCGTTGCTCTCACAGCTCCTCATGCACATTGACACAGCCCTGGTGGTGACCCCGTCCTCCTGGGGCCACCACATGCAGGAAAACAGGCATGTTCCTGCAAGCCGGCCCTGGCCTGCAAAGCTTTATGTGTTGCTTCCTCCAGCACATGAATAATAGATCAGCAGCTCCCCAGCTGTTCGGGGAGAACCACGCTGCTCCTGTGTGTAGCCACACTCTGCTTCCAGGCCACAGTGGGGGCCCGGGCCCACCCGGACCCCCAGGGGAGATAGGCAGCTCGGGGGGCCCACCCCCAGCTGCTCAGGCTGTTCTGCGGGCGCCCTGTCCCACCCGGACCTTTCGCTTCTCCTCTGTGCCAGCTTTGGAGAGCCACTTGGGGAGCCCACCCTGGCTGGCTCCTGCTGGCTCCCCGCTTGGCTCGCAGCCTCTGGTGCAGATGCGGGAGCCGGAGAGGCCCCTCTCCTGGCTGGTGTTTGGGGGAGTGCGATGGCACTCCCCCGCCGTTGCGGCCCCCTCCTCCACCGCATGGGGCCTGGAATTGGGGATCCCGGGCCCCCTTCTGGGCCATCATCATGGGGAGCACAACAGCGCACCCCGACTTCTATTCCACGCGTCGGGGCACACTGGGGCCCTGAGTTGGGGATCCCGGGCCCCTCATGGACAATGTTCACGGGAAGCGTGACTGCGCTCTCCACCTTCCCCTCTAGTCGTTGGGCCCGGAGTTGGGATCCAGGGCCCCAATGACATCTTCACGGGGGGCACAATGGCGTTCTCTGCCCTCCGACGTCGCCGGGGGCTAGTGTGGGTTCCTGGCACCCCATTTGCCCATTTTCACTGGAAGTGCACTGGCTCTCCCCGACTTTCCTTCTTCTGGCAGCTGCAACCGGGACCTTCGTCGTAGGTCCCTTTAGTGGTCAAAGGTTGCCTACCTACTGGGGGGCATATCTCAGCCCCCACGATGCTGATCTGCACCATTTGGCCTCTTCTTGCTCCTGGTGGTGCTCCCCAGCCACTTTATTTTGCCCTCTTGGTCTTAAGGAGGGTGAATTCAGCAGTGAGCGGTCTTCACTGGCTCGCTGCACCAGCCTTTGGCCTGGCTCTCTTCCTGGGCCTCTCTTCTCCTTGCACAGAGGCAAAGGCTTCTGCTCCCTGGTCCTGGTCTTCACTTGTGGCACAAGTCAGGACCCTGGGCCAGTCTGGACGTTCTTCCTTCAAGCTGCCCATGGTGCCAGGCTCCAGCACCGGTCGTCCTCAGCAGACCAGACCCCAGAGAGAGATCCTCTTCCTGTGCAAACTCTTTCAAAGAATTTGGGAGGGGCTGGCAGGAAGTCTCTGTTTGCCCTATCAAACAGTGACACATCACCGCTTTGCCCCGGCTCCCTTCTTCCTGCCCTGGCCTCTGGGTTTGTTCAAAATGGCATCGTCCAGGAGTCTAATTCCACATGGTCTCTGAAAAGCCCCATCCTCCCATTCTGCCTTCTCTCCAGAGCAGCTTGGTGCCTGGCACCAGGTGGCAGCTGCCGATGGATTCACTTGTAGCTCCACCCATCTTCTCTTCTTGGAGAGGCGGCCTTTGCCCTTGTAACGCTTGTCGTGAATGGCTAGGCCTCGTATGACAAAGCTTAGGGGCAAAGGTCATTAGTCCAGCCTGGCAGGGTGAGTCCCAGTCAGGCTCTGGTTATGAGCTGACTCAGAGGATTAAGACATTTCTGGATGACCCAAAAGCAGTATAGATATGACTTTGGGCAGAATATTTCTTCCCACTTAAGTTACAGTGGACTTTAGTGCGTGTCTGGAATTTGTAGGCCCTAGGGAAGTGGAACCAATGTAAATGGTCCCCATCGTCATAGGGGAATAATAAAGTGGTCTTTCGGGGAAAACAATAAAGCACACTGACTTTCCCTTACATGTTTCTTCCCATTGTGTAAATCCTATTCCATATCACCATCCAGATCTGCATAATTCCTGCCACACCATTCAATTTGTAGCTGCTCCTGGGTTGCGCACGCCAGTAATCTCCCCTGCCCAGCCTTTAAACTTGTGCGCATGCATGTACACACATGTCTGCATGTAACCAGCCTGGTGCCCCTTAGTCCAGCAGCAGCGGAGCTGCCTTGTCTCACCAGGGGGCCACCGGTAAAATCCACATGCAGTCTCTTTCATCCTGAGTTCACTGTGGGTGAGTTCCAACTTATGAGGCTCTCCCACAGTAAAAGCTCAACAATCAGGTGTTCAAAAAGCGAAAAATCCAGGCGTCTCAGATGGTCAGAACCACATTCTAACTCACACTGTTCATTTTTAGACAAAACCGGGATTAACAGTAATTCTTAAACAAAATCTTTTAAATATTTTGAACTTGTTTGTACTTTTATTCATTAATAAGCTTTGTATAGCATGAAAATTACATGAAGGTGTCAGAGTACTTTACAGAGTAAGCACAAGAACAATAACAAGAGGTATATAGAGAGTAGAAAAAACTATATAGTAACAGTAAAAAGAGTAAATGGTAAACAGGGGGATATGTAAACCGAATAGCAACAAGTATCCGAGTTACATAATAATTAAATAAAAATACATGGCAACATTATAAACAAGAAGGATCCAATAGATAGTAGGTATGTAAACATAACAGTCCTGAGGTAATTGAGGTAAGGCGATGTGAGGGAGGGGAGAGTAGATGCATAGCTATCCACCAAGGTAAAGAAAAAGGATGGCATCTTAGCACTTACATTCATGACAACTTAGGCTCTGATTACGATGGTGGTAAAAGGTTTGACCACCACCGTCAGCAGGTTTTATGCCCGCCACATTACAATGGCAGGCGTGTCTTTGGCGGTCGGGAAGGCAGACTGCCGCGGGTCCTTCAGACTATTAGAGGGGAATCATATCCCTACAACTGCAGTGGTGCCTGCCAGGCACTGCCGTAGGGTTTTTGATGTCCCTTCCTACCTACCTTTGTCAGGGCGGGTAACCTGCCATGAAAAGGCAGGTGTAAAAGCTCTTTGGGGGCCCGTTGCAGGCCCCCCTTTCCCCCTGCACTCCAGATTTGGGCAATTACACATCCCTGCACCATGTGTCAGGCACCGCATGGTACCTGCCACATAGTGCAGGGATATGTTTAGGCTGTCTGTTTTTAGGTTTAAACCTATAATAACTGATGAAACCTCACCAGAAGGGAAATAGCACTCACCAGTGTAAACACTGAAAAACAACTTGCACAACCTCAAACTAAATGCCATTTGAAGAAAGGAAAAGGAGAGTGAAAGAGTCATTTTTATTTCTTCCTGAAGGGGCCAATACAATGTAACTTTGTTATATACGGTAGCAGTAAGAAAGACTGGGCTAACATTATTCTGCTTGAGTTTTGTTTAGGGTTGTCACTAAAATATTGTTTCTTCTTCCTTTTTTCAGTTTTGTGGTCTTTGGTCTAAATATACAGGGGTTAGAAGCATGTTTTAGATGTTGTTTAATTATTTTATAAACTGTAGCGAATCAAGAAATATCAAAATCATATTTGAATTTTTGGCTACGTTTGAGTCTTAAACTGGTAGGAAAAATGTAGGTTTCAGACGAATCTTTACCCATAACTACCATCACATTTTCCCACAGAGAATGGGTACAAATCCTTGATACATCATCTGCCTTTTCCAGTGAGTCAGTATTGATAGTAGGTAAATTGGCAAACACCCCAGGCTTTAAACATTCAATGCACGGTACATTGACAGGTATATGTGAAAAGAGTGCAGTCACCAAGCATCTAGGATACTGGTGAAAACATGACACCAGACTTTTGGAAAACATGGAATGCAGTGTCACTTGGAATGCTGCTGCAAAAAGTTCTTACCAAGTTTAACAAAGATTGGAGTGATATTGTTTGTATTTGCAGTGATTGAGCTACGTATATGAAAAAGTTGTGTGATTACCTGTCAAAATTGATACTTGAGCTCAAGTGCTTTACTGTAAGAGATCCTTACCACTTGTTAGATGGTATGCTAAAATCATCTTTACAATCTTTAGAGTCAATGAGTCATATGTTACATGTCCCGTTTTCACATTGCGTCAGGTGCTGCAGCCAGCAGCACCAACGCCATGTAAAATATAGGTATTGCGACCACCATGGTGGCGGTCGCATTGTAATTACACCTTCGGGAACGCCGCCTTGTAGGCGGGCGGTCCCACTCCGTGATACGATGGCGGATGGACTGATGTACATCCGCCATTGTAATCAGCCCCTTAGTGCTTTACAGAGTAAGCACATCAGCAATAGAGGTACATAGAGAGTAAATAAAAATATTTAGTAATGGTAAAAATGAGTAAACGAAATACAGTGGGACATGTAAGTAGAATAGAAGCAAGTACCTGAGTTACATACAGTGTAAATAAAAATACATAGCAACAATAAACCAAAGGATAATGTGATAGACAGTGTAATATTAATAATAATAATAATTCTGAAGCTTATAAAGCGCATGGTTACACTTACCAGTGTGTACCCGCGCTGAACAAACCGCTGAGGAAACCGTCCTGGCCTGTTCCTGTGAGGCGCCCAACTCCTAGGCACCCCCCTGGTGAAGCCAGGCATCCTTAGCGATTAGGGCCGGTGTGGAGACTAAGCAAGCTATTGCCCAGAGTTGCAGCGTGGAACCCCATGATTAGAGTAGGCACAGTGCCGAGAATTATCGGGTCTGCGGACATTTGAGCTCAAGACCCTGTCGCGATGGGAATTGAACCCTGGTCCCGGGCCAGACCTCTGCATCAGTGTCTGCTGCTCTAATCAGTGAGCCACACTCCTCCACCAAGTACATACACGTTCTGAGGTAGTTATGGTAGGGAGGAGTGTGGGTTGGGAGAGTACATGCACAGTTTTCCCCAAGGTAGTGCTGCATAGATTTATGTGGGTGGTGTAGTGTAACGTGGCGCAAGACTGAGGCATGCTATGGGGTGACAAGAGGCAGCGGACAAAAGCAGGTCGGGTCTAGATAGGTAACGGGGTGTGGCCAAGTCCTCAGTGAGAGAGGAATTTGTTGGATAGTAAATTGTTGACTTCTTTCCTAAAGAGGGATGTGGAAGGGTTGCATCTGATCTAAGAAGGGTGGGAGTTCCAAATATGCAGGCCATTCCAAAGAAAGATTGGTTGTAGGTTTTCTTTTTCTTTAAATTTTGAAGCTTGAGTTGTAAGGAGCTCATACTTCTGGAACGATTGTTAACATCTGAAAGGGTCACTTTCTGGAACAGTTAGGAAGGGGTATTATGGTGCAGTGCTTTATGAGTCATGCAAGCAAATTTGAAGTGCATCCTGGACTCCAATGGTTGCCAAATCAGAGTTCAAAGGTCACAGGTGATGTGATCACATTTTTTATATCCTGTGATGAGCCCAGTTGCTGCATTATAAGTGTAGCTTTCAGAGGAGCAAGTAGGTTTTTGGAAGGCCCACAAAGGTAGGGCTACCACAGTCCCGCTGTTGTGCAGTTTAAGGCAGAGATTCTGCATTGTTTTGCCTAGTGTGTGTTTGTCTTGCAAAGGTTTTTATTGACTATGCAATAAATAATTATATGTACATGAAGGAGTGTAAAAAATAAACATGTCATAAATATCACCTTTCTGCTGTTCACTGTAACCTAGAAAACAGAGCAGAAGAATGAAAACCCAGGTGTTGTTGTATTCCTTGAAAATCTGTTAAAATTATGCTTCATGATGTGACATGAACTGACCTTCCTTAACCATAGCCTGTGGCCTTTGGCAGTAGGCATTATGACATCGGAATTAAACTATAATAACTTATTACAGTTGAGTTCGGCCATCATTTGTTTGTAATCAATGCCTGGGTGCATCGCAAATAACCATTTATAAAGTATTTAGAGACATTCTCTAAATACAGGGTTTGCATAATTCCATGTATTATATTCTGATGTACCACCATTCCTGCTACAACTCATTTTCCTGGAAATACAGTTGTTGATGTGATCTAGCATAATTGTATAATTTCAGGTATTTCTCATCACATATCCAATTTTAACATTACAAGGGGCCATAGTGCTTAACACAAAAGAATGTCAAGTTAGAACCAATAAGCTTTTTCAAGTTATATTAATGTGAGGTAGGTGGGGCGCCAACTGCCGAAGATGGTGGACGCTTGAGAGGAGAGCTCCTGGAACATCATCACCTTCTGTGGCCCTACTGCTCAGGTGCCCCAATAAAAAGTACTCCAGGTTTCATGGGCATCTCGAAACCCTGTCTCTGAGCTGATTCATGGCCACAAGGCGGAACAATATCCTGCTCCATTGGCATTGGCAGGCAATGGCACCACATCACCTACTGATGGTCCATTGGAGCTGGCGGGTGTGGCAGCGGCAGCCCCAATGACACCCTTAGACATAGCTATGAACATAGGGAAAAAAGGATCAATCCGGAGCCTGTAATGGAGTTTGGAAGAGCACCATGTCGGGCTGCATGGTGACTGGTGGCGATGGGCCTGCCTGATCCAACCGGGCTCTGAGACCGTGCAGACAGCCGGCTGTGCAGATGATTACCCTACACCAAGTGGTGATCAGGGCTGAGGGGGTGGCCTGGGGACTGGCGTGGCGCTTACCTCAAGCAGAACTCAGAAGTGACGAGGAGACGGCCCATCAAGGATCACATTGCCCCCAGCGGTCTGAGGCTGGCTGTGCCAGATGGGCTCAGTGGCAGTCCCTCAGGAACAGAGAGGAAAAGCTCAACTGGAGATGATTGTGCGGCGCATGCCGGCTGCTGAGATGAGTGCTACTGCAGTGCCTGTGGTGAGGGTGTGCAGGGACGCACCCAGACTAGGCCTCAGAAGCTGAAAATTTATAACAGGTGAAGGAATACCTAGGACCAAGAGGGGCAGCTAATTTAGATTAGTACTGGCCCGTCGGTCCTTAGGTGGAATGGTGTTTGAAACAAAAGTTGCACTCAAGCACACACAATTCCAATCACAAGATAAGTCTCCTGTTTGTTGTCCGTTATAGATTCCAGTCCCCACAGATCAAGGTATTCGACAAGTTTTTTACTCCACATGTGGATTTCTATACAATGCTGTCCAACAATGCTGCAGCCGTCACGTGTATTGTCCACCTGGACTTTTTCAAGGCTGCAAAAAATTACTTTGCACTTCTATTACAATATTACTACTGATTTACGGTGCAACAAGGAAAAATTTGATTAAACTTTACTCATCACCAGTCCACCTAACCATTCAAAAAACACACATGAATATGTAAAACATGAAGGGCGAAAAGTTATAAGATGAGTCGTGATTGCTCCAACTGTAAGCATTTAAATCTTCTTAAAGTAAGTTATGCTGCACGTTTGCCTAGTGTCTGTATATTAATCATATTCAATTAGCAAAATACAGGGAAAAGTGGTTGTTAGAGTGACATACAAAACAAGAAGCGTAGTGCCCATATCTCCTCCATCACCAAGATGGCATATTGATGATGGTGCTTTAATCTACCTATATGTATAGTGAAATGTCCAAAGTAGGATTATGGTCTCTCCCAATTGTAATGAGTGCAAAGTATAGGACAATTGTTCCGTCTGTCTAGGATATCACACAACTGGTTGTCCCATTGATGGGCTGACTATGAACTTATCCTATTGGAAGAATCAAGTATCATATCAGGGATCAGATATCTCATGATGACTCACAAATGACAAAGCTAAAGAGTAATGGCCACTGTACATCCTAAAAATGCAGTCACTTACCCCAAAGATTTTCGAAGTTTCTGCTTCCGTAGTGTTAAGCCAGACAGAAGGACCACACCACCATGATAAGCATGCTGTAAAATGAATAGAACAGGTCCAAAAATTACTATTATGTTTGTGTGTCCCATACGCCACACACTCAAGCCTACATAATGACCAGTTCCCCCAATGAGAGTTAACACGAAAACCATCTTGACTAGTTAGACTCAAAAGGAGCTCTTACCCGGTCTGTAAGTTCCTAGGTCCGTGTACCACCATATGCACAAGTGCCGCATGAATATCTCCCTTTTTAAACATGCGTTCGAAAGGTTCCAAAACATAGATGACGGACCACCATTTGACTAGAGAACTGCGGGGCATATTACCAAGGGCATTATCGCCGCATTAGCGGGACTTTTTCCCGCTAATGCGGCGATAATTTTATCGCCCTATTACCAAGCTGTCGCTAACACCAGTTAGCGACAGCTTGTAGGTGATAGCGGGCATTTAGGGGCCCACTTTGCATGTCAGCGATAATTATCGATAATGACATGCAAAGTGGGCGTGCCAAGATGTTAGCGACTGAAAACAGTCGCTAACATCTCTAACTCCTATTAACAACTTTTGGAAATATTCGCGCTAAGCGCGAATATCTCCAAAAGCTAACGCCAGCTAAACGCAGTTCTTAGCCATGTTATCCAATGGAAGGTGGATAACATGGCTAAGAGCATTGTCACGATAATGCATGAATATCGCTGATTTTTCAGCAATATTCATGCATTTCGCAGGATTTTTACTGCTTTTGAGATAAACCTTGATAATATCAAGGTATCTCAGCGGTAAAAATCCTCGGTGCTCGGCGATATTTTTTCCCCCGCTAACCAAGCAATTGCGATAATTATCGCTATTGCTTGGTAATATGCCCCTGCATCTCTGTGGCTGCCATATTGGAATGAAGAGTACTATAGCCGAAGTAAGAGAGAAAATCTCTCTCTTGTCCACATAAACAGGAATTATCGATCGAAAAAACACATTTGACTCATTCATCACTGTGTTATTCTCCACGGCCACAGCGTAATAGATGCTCACATAGTATCAGTCCCCATTACTGTAAGTGGGGATGGAAATGTGAGTAATAAACATTATTGGCAGCTATCGATACTGACACAATGCCCAAAGATTATGGGACACATACAATAAGACTATCTGGCACAGCGGGCCAAAAGGTATAATACAAATCATTCTCTGGTCACCCAATCGGGAGTGAGACAATCAGTGAATCTATGCTAGATGGGGTGGTTTTGAACAGTACCTTGTTATTAATGTAAGAATAAGAATGTGCCCATTGCTGGGAGTGACCATTCACAAAGATTGGGCCATACAGTGAATGCTATGTTTAGTGAGTGAAAGTAAGGTGTGCATAAAATAGTCCCTGGTAATGGTGTACATCCCACATGGTTATGTTAAATTGACTATGACATACTTACACAACATTATGACCACATAGTTATTAGGAAATATTAGCGGGCATCTGCAACATATGACAGCAAAAAAAATGATGTAATGCATGACATCTATCACACAAAAGAGGGGGGGACCTAGGAGCTAATAAAGGTCCAGTGTCCATGCTCCTAATGCATACGTGTATACCAATGAAAGGACACAGTTCCTAAAGTGGGGTGCAAAAAGTCACCCACACTTAAGGGTGCAAGAAAAGTCACCCATACATTTAAAAAGAAAAAAAAAAAAGTACAAAGGAAAGAAAGGAAAATCTTAGGTAAGGATACCCACTGGTGAGGGGAAAGAAATCTTTGTCCTCTGTTGCCCTCACACACCCCAAGGGATGTCATGCTTCATCATCGGGCAGGTGCTCCTCATAGGGCCGGCGCTGCAATTCCCTACGGGCCCCCGAAGGGACACTTTGTCGGAGATCTTTTATAGGACTGCCGGATGGTGCATGGGGGTGTGCGGGGAGTGGGTTCAATGAGGGTGAAAAAGAAAGTGCGTGCAAAAATGATACATGAGATAAAAAGGGTCAACATGCAGCGACATTGTAACTGTTGTACCCTATGCAGTCCGAAAACCGCAGAAATAAAATTGCCCCAAAGGCACACTATGCCTGGGTGACAAAAGGTCATAGGTCGACATGTTTCGCGCTTGTGTCGCCCATATAGGGTCGTTTGCGCTTCTTCAGGACCAAAGTAATTCAAATAAGTGAAGTGCACGTGAATAATGTCTATAAAATAAAATACCCTCTGTCTCAATCAGGGTGGAACAGCAATAGGGTTACCCTCAATGTGGCAACGGCTGTATGTTGGAGACCACTCGTGATTGAATACCTAGAAAAGAAAAAACAAGATGAACCACAAAATTGGACACCAGTTCAACTTGATGCCACAAAATATGCCACAACTATGTGCATATTGGTTAAGTAACAAAGAAAAGAAGTAACCAAGCACATGAGCCCTGTCCATCATATTAATGGGGTCCTATCTTATATTGGCGTGCTACTCTGTAGTTAACAGCCCCCTACTGCCTGCTTGGATTCCCACCATGATGAAGGCTGGAAACGCACACGATTAGTAAAGCCCGGGGTTTGCTTACCTAGCCATGCTGAGGCAGTTCATAAAGATGCAAGCGTAATATACGCCCGCCGGTGGCCGGAGAGTTAATGCATGGACTGCCACCGCCGTGTATCACCCTTCAAAGCGTGTACCGGTAAATGATCTGCCGGCATCCGTTCAAGTAGGATAGAAGGGAGCTGGGCGGCGTCCTTTTCCGGCTCCCGGTTCTCCGCCTGCCCATCGGATGTCTGAGCCACAGCGCATGCGCTGCAACAGTGGCAAAGTGCGCACGTGAGGACAAAGATTTCTTTCCCCTCACCAGTGGGTATCCTTACCTAAGATTTTCCTTTCTTTCCTTTGTACTTTTTTTTTTCTTTTTAAATGTATGGGTGACTTTTCTTGCACCCTTAAGTGTGGGTGACTTTTTGCACCCCACTTTAGGAACTGTGTCCTTTCATTGGTATACACGTATGCATTAGGAGCATGGACACTGGACCTTTATTAGCTCCTAGGTCCCCCCCTCTTTTGTGTGATAGATGTTGTACGGCGGCCCAGCCGAGGGACCTTACTATTTTATATTTTCCTTTAATTTTCTCCCAGGCACACGAGCACCAGTCACATCGATACAGGGAGTCCTCAACTCTGAACAGTTGCATATGTATAAATTTACTAGTGCTGAACGTTAGCACCTTGCATTTATATTTGGCGCCCCCCCCCCCCACACTAGTATTACAGTGTGTAAACACGCCCCCCCCTTTTTTTGACCAACTTTCCAAAATGATGGGAGAGGTGTGGAGGAGATAACTATAGATATTCATTATTAGCGCTGAGCGATCTGGAATGTTAAATGCGCATGGCAAGGGGATTAGTGGTCCCGAAGTCTGCACGTGCGCACTTTGCCACTGTTGCAGCGCATGCGCTGTGGCTCAGACATCCGATGGGCAGGCGGAGAACCGGGAGCCGGAAAAGGACGCCGCCCAGCTCCCTTCTATCCTACTTGAACGGATGCCGGCAGATCATTTACCGGTACACGCTTTGAAGGGTGATACACGGCGGTGGCAGTCCATGCATTAACTCTCCGGCCACCGGCGGGCGTATATTACGCTTGCATCTTTATGAACTGCATCAGCATGGCTAGGTAAGCAAACCCCGGGCTTTACTAATCGTGTGCGTTTCCAGCCTTCATCATGGTGGGAATCCAAGCAGGCAGTAGGGGGCTGTTAACTACAGAGTAGCACGCCAATATAAGATAGGACCCCATTAATATGATGGACAGGGCTCGTGTGCTTGGTTACTTCTTTTCTTTGTTACTTAACCAATATGCACATAGTTGTGGCATATTTTGTGGCATCAAGTTGAACTGGTGTCCAATTTTGTGGTTCATCTTGTTTTTTCTTTTCTAGGTATTCAATCACGAGTGGTCTCCAACATACAGCCGTTGCCACATTGAGGGTAACCCTATTGCTGTTCCACCCTGATTGAGACAGAGGGTATTTTATTTTATAGACATTATTCACGTGCACTTCACTTATTTGAATTACTTTGGTCCTGAAGAAGCGCAAACGACCCTATATGGGCGACACAAGCGCGAAACATGTCGACCTATGACCTTTTGTCACCCAGGCATAGTGTGCCTTTGGGGCAATTTTATTTCTGCGGTTTTCGGACTGCATAGGGTACAACAGTTACAATGTCGCTGCATGTTGACCCTTTTTATCTCATGTATCATTTTTGCACGCACTTTCTTTTTCACCCTCATTGAACCCACTCCCCGCACACCCCCATGCACCATCCGGCAGTCCTATAAAAGATCTCCGACAAAGTGTCCCTTCGGGGGCCCGTAGGGAATTGCAGCGCCGGCCCTACGAGGAGCACCTGCCCGATGATGAAGCATGACATCCCTTGGGGTGTGTGAGGGCAACAGAGGACAAAGATTTCTTTCCCCTCACCAGTGGGTATCCTTACCTAAGATTTTCCTTTCTTTCCTTTGTACTTTTTTTTCTTTTTAAATGTATGGGTGACTTTTCTTGCACCCTTAAGTGTGGGTGACTTTTTGCACCCCACTTTAGGAACTGTGTCCTTTCATTGGTATACAGTAATGCATGACATCACACTTTTCTTTACACAATTCGCACACTTAAAATATACAAAGATAGATTTCCATAATCACGATGTGTATAATTGAATGTAACAGTGAAGCCTGCTCTAAAAAAATACATTCAACTCCTTATCAATATTCATACCCTGTTCAACTGCCCTCAATTTAATTATCCAGTTGGTTTCCTGCTGTCTTAATTTGGGCGGCCTGTCCCCTCCCATTGGTGGCGGTTTCACTACCTCACTTCCATGAAAGCTGATGTTAATCAGTTTATTAGTGTTTTATGCCATGTTGTAATGAGTGGCAATAGTATGGTGTGGAGTATTATTTCTTATAGTTCTTACATGCTCTTGTATCCTTTCTTTGAGCAGCCTCATCGTACTTCCTACGTACACTTTGTTGCAAATGCATTTGATACAATAGACCACAAATTTGGTGTTACAGTTGACAAAGCTACAAATTGTGCACATTTTGCATGTGTTATACTTAAACGTTGTTTTATCTGAGGCCAAACAGCACACACAGCATAAACCACACTCATAGAATCCTGCTGGTGGAGAAGATAGCCAAGTATCTTTTCCACGAGCTGGTAGGTAACTGGGACACAGGTACTGTCTCAGTGTTTTACCTCTCCGATGTGTTACCAGAGGTTTCTCCCAAATCACTTCCTTTATTGCCTCACCACAGGTCAGTACGTGCCAATGCTTTCTCAAAATTCAATATACCTCTGTGCTCATTGTTGAGTAGGGGGTAATGAATGCAATCTTTCTCTTTGTTTTCTTTTCCTTTTTTGTTTTCAATAGGCTGTCTCTATTCACGTCACTTAACCTGTTCTGTGCTTGAGTTAGTGTATTCCCTCTTTAGCCTCCCTTACGAATCGGTGTTCCACTCTTGTTTCAATGATTTCTCATCACTTCAGTTTCATTTTGCTCTGAGCATTTCCCCATATGCGATTGCCCTCATTTGTGAAGGTGGGTGGGCACTGGTGGCATACAGATTTGCATCGCATGCTATGTGTTTCCAATAGGAAGCAGTTACTAATTTCTTGACAACAACTTGTATGTTGATGTCCAAGTAATGTATTGTTGGTGCTCTCTGTTCTTTGGTAAACCTTATATTGTATGCATTATCATTTAGCTACTGATTTTTTCTTTTTAAGGTTTCATTGATACCTGACCATAATAAGATGACATTGTTGATATAACTAACATCCCCAGTATAAGACGGTATCCAACCACGCTTCTGTACCCTCTTTACATATGTGTCTTACATCATAAAGACCCATGTACAAAAATTTCACCCCCATAGCAACACCCCAAATCTGGTGAAATCACTCACCATTGTGTGTAAAAATGTTATTCTCAAGCACCAACTGAATAATCTCAAGTAACATGACAGTTTGTTCATAAAATGCAGCGGGTCAAGAGTCTAAGAAGGGTTGTACAGTCTTCATGCCTAGATCTGTTGGAATGCATGTGTATAGTGAACAGACATCCATAGTTATCAACAGATGCCCCTCCACTCATTCCACATTAGCAGATCTCTGGTATTCTGTATATGGGAGGGTAAGTTTCTCACCAAAGGTTAGCGAAATAGGTCAATAGATTCTGAAAGTCTCTCTGTAGGATAACCTATTCTAGAAATGATGGGCCTACCTGGAGGGAAACCCGTTTTCTTGTGAATTTTAGGCAATATGTGGATGCAAGGGCACACCAGAATACTGGTTCCATATCTGTAATGAGACACATGTCTCTTCAGTGTTTGAGTGTGTGCCGGCCAATTTTGAGTAAGCTGTCAGATCTGATAATTTTCTGTTTATCTCCCATAGATAATCTGATCAGGACCACGTTCCCCACTTTGTCCGCTTCTCTGATCACTAGAGAGTTATCATTCCTAAAAATATCCAATGCTTTTCTTTCATCCGATGTTCAATATGTCTCATATGTTCAATACCCATTGACGATTTGTAAAATTCCTGGGTGATCAAGGCTGTTAATTTGTCTATCTGATTGTCACCCTGCTGTGGAACATTTTAGGACCCTATTGTAATTTTCCCATTTCATGCCCTTATATAGGTATAAATCACTATGTCCTTATATAGGCATAAGAATCATAACCATATTTAGACATAGCTCATGCAGTCCAAATACGGCAGAGCTACTTCCACTAGTTCCGAAAATCTACAACGATTTTTTGGAAAACTCAGCTTCAGCGGCTAGGGACTTCCCTTTGCTCGAATACTGACTTGTCCAAGAACTCCTGGAGTTTTCAAAGAACTGAGAGACTTTAATGACGTTATTATGTCCATCTTTACCTCAAACTCGGCAACTTCAAGGTATAAATATGCCCACACTTGCCTTAGCAAACACACGGTGGTTTGGAGCAGTTCGACTATCTACTTGCCCGACGCATCCTGCTACTGCAAGTGCTGAAAGAAGCCGACCCTCCAGGAGACGCACTGAGAGAGACACTGCCTTTCCTCCTGCCGAGAAATCCAGCTCCAGTGTTTCCAAGCTACCCTTGCGGGTTGTTGGGAAATCGAGTTCTGAGCCTGACCTTCTTCATTCCAAATTAAGGTACGGAGCTGATTAGACCCTAAGAGAAATCTTGGACAGATTCTTGGCAAATAATAGTACATTTAAGCTACACCTCACTTACTTCTTCCCTCGTACTAGGCTTAGGTTAGATTCACTGGGGTAGGCATATTTTAGACGCACCAGTTGAGTACTTTTTAGCCTCTGTTATTTATGTATGTATTTATCTATGGTCTAGGAACCATACAATGCTCTTACAGTACTATTTAATTCTACTCCTTTTACTGTATGCATTATATTTTGCAACCAGTTTTACGATTGTAGCAGTTCATTTCTTATGCTTGAGAAAGAAGACTGTTCAATAAATCCTTTTATTGAAAACGCCCGTCTTTCTATTTTCTCTGCACGTCTGGTGAAATGAAGCATGCACGATTGACTGAGTAAAATAACTATCAATTGTTTCCACGACTCTGATGATCAGTTTTATCTTGGGGAAACAAAGTTGTCATGTTTATGCAGTTGTCAGAAATTAATCCCTTCTTCTGAATTCAAAAAAGTTTCTAGTGATCTCTGAGCCAGCTGGCACTCACAATTAAGTCTAATATATTTCGATAGAGACCTAGTCGACATAAGTCCTACGTCACATCTATAGGATATATTATTCCAATGCGCAGAGTCTATTGGGAATATAGGAACTACACTACATGGCTCCCAACGTTTGGTTAGGCACTAATTTAACTCTAGATACTAGTGTAACTCAGTCATGCTTTTCACAGAGTCCCCTTTTTCCCGTTAAAACTCCAATAGACGTCTGGAGTGGGTTAAAGGATAAAATATCCGCCTTAAACTGAGTAGGACGAAAAATCCTATTTATTAGTTTTTGGTTTGTTTAACGTTGAAGGATACAGTGTTCCAAAATATTATATCTTTATTTCCTTGAAACTTGCTCTTCAAACTTTCATTAAACAATGTCGACTAACGTCAGCACCGAAGCCGGTGGATCAGGAAATCCTCGACCAGGTTTTGACACCGCAGGGTTTAATGAAAACGACGTGGATGCTATAATCATCCCGGAAAAGCGTAAGGAAAGCCATAGCTATAAAGCTTATAAGAAGAAGAAAAGTTTATTGTTTCAGTTAATTAAAACCATAACAATACATTTTATAAAATCAAGTGCTACAGATGAAACGCTTAGTGTTTATCTACATTCTGTTTCCCTGAATCATAAAACTTTCTGTTTCCAGTGCAAGTATTTTTTTTTAATTTAGTCATTTTAATATACACAATGTGCAAGTTTAAAATGGATCAAAAGCGTTTGTTGGGCCATATAAAGTGTGCCTCCCTATGTTCTAGTGTTGTTCTATGTTATGTTCGGGAGAGCCCTCTACCGCAAAGTCAGCCGTCCTATTTCCCTTTTCTAGGCAGGGCACAGGGTTACATTTCAGAGCGTGTGTATGAGCCAGAAGGAACTTTATTAGTAGGCAATTCAATGGAGTGTCAGTTGGATTTAGGGTTGCCATGATCGCCGATCTGCACGTTCTTATACCTCTGGAGTTCATGGCTTTTTTTAGGAGGATGCCTCGTGCATGGGATAGATTCGGGCAAATGCATACAAGATGTATAAAGTCCTCCTTGCTGCTCCCACATAGTCTGCAGTCTTTGGATCCGTCATGGACCCAGGGTGGCTGGTCAATGGTAGATGGAAATTTTCCCAACGTAGCGCCATTAGCTGTTGTTTTCTGTGGACCGGAAATGTAATAGTTAAATATGGAGCTGGAGTGAGTGTTATATATTTGGATATTACCATCCAGGCATGTTTTCTTGCACGGAAAGTGGTTTTGTCAGCTAGAAGTAAATGGAATTTTGCTGATTTATATAAGGCTTACTTAAAGGCCGGTTAGGGCAGATTGGTTTCCCAGAGGTCTCGTGTGCAGGTGTCTGTTAAAGCTTTGTTTAGGAATTGATTATATGGGGACTTTGCGTCATTTTTTATTTCGTCCCACACTGCCTTGTGCAGTTCTGAGGATGCTATATTCTGCTTCAAACTATACCAATGCTTGATAGTTGCATACTTCCTTCCCAGTGTTTCATTTAGTGCTCCAAATTCGAATCTGGTCTGCGCTGGTGAAGCACCCTGATCGATTTGGAAGACTGATTTGTAGATGGCCGTCTGTGCTTTGTTCAGCAGGTCCGCCTCTTTCCCATGGAGGGCTGTGCTGCCATATGACAGTGTAGGGAGCACTTTGGCTTTTATGTTGCCAGTAGGGGTTTGTATGATGGCCCCTTGAGCTTTTTTGTTAGGGACCTAAAGGCGAACGATAGAGCGTTTGTTCTCTGGGAAATGTAGGCTTTTTGCTGCTGATGATTGTTTTGATTGTCAAAATAAAAGCCTGAATGCTTATTATTAGGCACTGCTTCGCCATTTTTTCCCTCCAATTGGGTATGTTGATTGACTGTCATCTGGTGAGGAGCATTGTTTTGCTTTTTGTGGTGCTTATCTGCAGGTTGTTATTGGTTATAAATTCCGCAAATCCCTCAAGTGACCTTTGAAGGCCGATCTTAGTAAGACTCATCAGTACCACGTCGTCCGCATAGGATAGATGGGTTAGAGGTAAGGTGCCTAATTTGGGTGGGTGGGATGTAATCTTGTTGAGCCTTGGTGCCAGGTCTGCCATAAAAAGATTGAAGAGATGAGGGGCCAGTATACAGCCTTGCTTGAGCCTTTTGCTGGTTTTGATTTTTCTTGATAGCTGTGCTCTGTCCCCCAAATTTACTTTCATCCATCTGTTGGAATATAGGAGCAGTACTCCTCTGAGTGTCATGTCCGGAATATTCCAGCTGCGCAGTTTCCCCCATAGGATATTTTGATCTACGCTGCAGAAGGCCGCCTTTAGGTCGATGAAACAGAGATGCAACTGCTGTTTCCTTCGTATATATTTGTCGGCTAGCAGTGAAAGTGATAAGATGTTTGTCATTGTCCTACTCCCTTTCCTGAAGCCTGTTTGATTTGGCGGGATTCGCTTTATGCTATCAGACCAGCTAATCAGATCTTCAAGGAGTAATGTTGTATAATACTTCACATCTACATCCAGGAGAGCTATCAGTCTGTAGTTTGCTCGAGATGTTCTGTCTCCTCCTTTGGAGAAGAGGTGAAATTATTAAGCCTTGCCAGCTTGATGGAATTTGATTTTCACTATCTACCTCATCAAATAGTTTTTTTAATCGTCCACTCCAGAAATCCGGGTCAGATTTAAAAACTATTGGGGGGATGCCGTTCGGGCATGGAGCTCCACTGTCGCAGCTCTTCCTAAGTATTCTTCTTATGTCTTCCTCACTGAAACCTGGGTGACCGAGCGTGTCTGCTGTCGCATAGCTCTCCATTGATAGTGCATCTTCTTGATAGGACAATGATGACCGTTGACCCATATCTAGGGGTTGAGTTGCACTGCATTCTTCATTCGGGTATGCTACATCTGTGCAGGACGTTATATGTTGACCACAGGTTATGGAGCTATTTGTTCTTTGTGAGGCCTTCTTATTATTAATTTGTTGTTCAAAGCATGCATTGGACAGATCTTGCGTTCTCTGACCCCATTCTAGATATTTTGGAGGTGTTACATCCGAAAATATCTTTATTAATAGTGCAACCCAGTCTGCTTCTTGGACATTTGATGTTGTTTGGTTCGCGGGATGGTTTAGTCCATTGATGATTCTCCAAAATGCACTTGAGTTGGTATTCTTTGCCGTGCAGAGTAATTTTGCCCAAAAATCATCCTTCAGAGTTCTTTTGTATTCCCACATTGCCTTTTTATATTTTTTCTTGAGATTCTGTCTTTGGGCCCAGTCTTTTAATGTTGTAGTTATCTTTTTTAGTGCTCTTGCGTTTTTCCTTATTCCTAGTTTAAGTTTAACCAGACTTTTCGGTAGTGAGATATTGTGAGTTGGGGCCCGTGTTTTTTTATGAGAAGCGGACATGATTGTTGCTAACTCTTCTGTGAAGCTCTCCCATTTTTGAATCTGGTTACCTATAGTTGTTTCACTTCCTATTTTTATTCCCTGAACTTTTACCTGAAGGTCTACAATGTTGTCAGTCGTCCAATTCAGTCGTTTCAGGTTAGTTGAAAAGGAACTTTCTACGAATATCTTAGTGTTCCGATGTTTGGTGACCTTTAGATTGAAGTAGATTTGCTGGTATGAATGGTCACTTTTCGATGTGAATTCAATTGAAAATTGCTGAACAAAGGGCAATAATGGAAGTGAAACTGCTGTATAGTCGAGTCTTGATGTGGTCGAGCCTCCCAGATGGGTATACTGTGGCGGATTATCGCCTGGAAATCTCCCATTAAGTAACCCTAGGCCCAGATATTCCATGGTTGTTACCAGATGTTGCCCAGCTGGGTCATGAGGCACTGTTTCGAGTTGGTATCGTGGTGTCACATTCCAGAATTCATTGTCTGCAGCTAGCTTTTCGCCCTCATCTGGGGTATGGATTACATTTTAGTTGAAGTCACCTGTTAAGATGACTTCCCAGGTAGGGTTGTTGTTTCGAATATCACTAATTATAGTTACTAGCTGGTTTAACTGGACTTGTTTCTCTTTCACATAAGGAGGAACATAGGTGTTCGCTAGTAATACAGGGGTCGCTCTGTTGGGAAGAGGCAGTTTTATTAATTGCATGTTTGGCCCGTGCGGGGCTATTTGCTCTGATCCGATGTTAATGTCTGTCGCAATGTAGACTGATTGCCCCCCTTTTGGATGGCCATATTTGCTGTTTTTTTTCTGCTGGAGTGCTGAAGTGGTAGCTGGTAGCTCCTCTAATGCCCATGTCTCTTGGAGGGCGATGATGTCGCATGATGCCCAATTGTGGAGGGGCAAACCGTCTTCTAGCCATTTCCTGGCACCGGCTATGTTCCATGATAATAGATGGAAGATGTCTTGGGTATTATCCTTTAGTGGTTTTTGGCAGGGTCAGTTGTCTTTCTCTTTGTTCAGTGTTCCAGTTAGCCAGCTCCAGTAATCAACATCATCTTGAGTATTTACTTGTTTTCCTAAGTTAGTCAAAAGATGTTTTGCCGGTGGTGGGCTGTACCCTCTTGTGTTCCGTAGTACCTGCTCTTTTTTTTTTTTATCTGGCGTGCGTTTCGTTTTGCCCTTCATCACCGATGGTTCCCTGAATGGACCTGGATAGCGTGGTTTTACCGGTCTTGAGAGCCTTATGCCCCATGTATCGAATATTTTTAGGTGTTTGTGCCAGTGTGTTGTTTTTTTCTTGCTTACAGAATTCAACTGAAAGTAAATCTGCTGTGGTTAGGTGTTGTAACCCGTGAATGTTGGCGAAGAGTTTAAGTATATTGCCCCTGTTGAGAATGTCATGCATCCCCTGTATTTCATATTCTGGAGTAAAAAGCAGTTGTTTAAGATGTTGGTCGTCCTTATTAGTCCAGCTTCCGGCACTTATTTCCGGTTCAGGTCTGCAGTCGGTTCTAATTTCATAATGAGGTCCCGTCGAGGTAGATGTTTGTGTTGCGTGCATACCACTTGTCCGTTTATTGCTTAATTCGGCATGTTGGGATGTCAGTGGCCATTTGGGCTGATTATTCTCTTTTCCCGGTTCCCCGTTGGTGTCAGAGTCAATCGGGGAATCTCTTGTGTAATCTGCCTCTGCCCCTCCCACGGGGCTGGCTTCCTCCTTATTATTTGTATTTACACTTCGGCCTCCATGATGTAGTAGGATCTTTATATCAGCGGTAGGGGTGATCTCTTTTCTACCCCTACCGGGAGTTTTCGAATTTCAATGCCTTCAGAGGTTTTAGTTGTTTCCTCTTGGTTGTTGCTTACGTTTTCAAGCTGGCCTTGGTCATTGATTACTCGTACCATGCCTTGAGTCTTGCTTTGTCTGGGGTTTGTTTTTTCTTTGCCTTGTGCGGGGCGTGTAGTCCCTTCGGACCGCTTATCTGGATGGGCATAGAATTTAGGCCCATATGGCGTAGATTTTTTATTTTGCCCTTCCTTTTTATGTTGTGGACTTATCTCGGAGCTGCGTGGGCGCCCTCTTTGTCTACTTATTTGGGAGAAGCCCGCGTTACCTTTGCAGATGCTTTTTGCCACTACGTCATCTGTACGAGACTTCCCTTTTTGCTTTTCTTTATCTGATTTTTTTAAGGGAGAACATTGTGTGTTGTTGTCAACTGATTTGTCTTTGGAAGGAAGCGAGCCTGATTCTTTGAAAGCCAGTATTTGTTCTATAAGATTGTGAAGGAGGCTCAGTTTGTCTATGATTGGGCCACAGGAACAGGGGCTGTGTTCCAGTGTGTACTTTGATTGGGCTGTTATTATCAGTTTATTCAATTTGTCTAGTTTAGTATCAATCCCGGCAATGTAGTGTGCTATAGTATTCATTAAATCTACTTGAACGTCCATTTTACCAGATTGCCAATTTAGTGCCTTTGCTGATGACTGAAGGGTTTCTATTACTGATAGGAGCAGCCCCAGATGGGTTACGCTGGCGCTATGTTCAAACTTTCGGTAGGATAAGTAGTCAGCACATTCTTGATGAAGCAAGCTGTTACTGGAATTCGGGGTTGAAGTTGTTCCTGCTCTGGTTTTTTCCGGTGTTTTTTCCTGGCTCCTCGCCTGGATGGATGGCCAGGAAATCCTCTTTGTTGGATCTAAACGGTTTTTTTGCCGCTGTTTTTTTTCCTTAGATTTAGTTTTGCTTATGTCTTGTAACAACTCTTTATTTGCTATTGAGCTTGATGTAGAGCTTAGGAGCTTCAGCCATGAAGTTTCGGAGTCATTCAGATTGTTTGATTCCATTATCCTTGTCTTTTGCGCCCTGTGCATCTGCGCTTCAATTCTCCATGTCTCTTTGGCAGGTGATTCGTGTCTTGATGACTTTGTTATGGAGCTCGGTGATATAGATTTTGTGAATTTTGTGAAGAAGGTTAGTGCTGTTGTAGGTGTTGCATTAAATTCTGGTCTTTCTCCATGCATCTGTCCTTCCTTCATCCAGTTGCTACCTATAACAGACTGGATTGTTGCTGGTATCGCCTGAGTTTTACTCTGGCCCAGTGCAGAGATTTCTCCAATACTCAGCATTTCTGGGGAGGTAGCTCTCCAGTGGATTCTCTCGCCAGTTTCCTTATGCTGTTGGTTGATTGCCGTACTTTTGTCTTGGTGTGGACTTTGGCGGTTTGAAGTGATTTGGTTCCCAACGGGGGCTGTTGGACCCCGGGATGGCTGGGGAGTTAAAGCACTTGATGTGGTTGCTAGACCTTTGTTGTAGACTGCTTTCTCAGGAGTTAAGGGAGCGGGCAGGCCTGGCAAGGCTCGTGGAGTCATGAGGAGGATGGCCCCTGGGTTTTTCAAGAAATAGAAAGCCTTGTTTATTCCCGGTTTCTCTCCCCCTTCCTGCTTTTTGTTCTTGTTCATAATTGCGATTGGGGAGATTAGTGGACCTTGTGGAGCTGTTGATGTTCCTGTTTAGTTTGCATAGAGTTATTAGATACAGTTTTATTTAGTTTTGCGTTCCCCTCGTCGACGTTAGGGGATTTGTTCACCTTTAGGGTTTTTTGAGGCTGCTTGGGTGTCCGCCTGACCCTGCCTGATCTCATCCTCCGTGGGCAGGTGGCTAAATTATGATTGTTGGTACTGGCTTTGAATGTTCTGTTTGGATTTTAGCTTTCTTTGTCAAGGTTCTACACACCGAGTTCTAAAACAGATCTGGTTCACTCCTCCCCCGTAGTCACTTGCCCAGCAGGCTTACGTGGGAAACGAAGGAGAAACCACGGGCTTTGAGCGAAATCCTTAGCTCAGCAGCAATGGCGTTTATCCTCACTGAGGGGAGTAAATAGGGAAAGCAAGTTGCTGCACTGACCTGCCGGAGATGGAAGGCCGCAGCTGACCACTGCGGACCACCGCCACCGAAGCCAGAGAGCTATTTACAGGTCCACCCCGGCAAGCAGCGTGCTCACCTCCTCCTTCGTTGTGTTGGCTGGTCCCTTGGCTGGTCCCTTCTCTTTTCCTCACACTGTGGCCTACACATTGCACCCCACCCCTCGGCCCTTCCTGCCCAGATGGTTGTGCTGCACTTCAGCGGCGCACGGTAGGAGCGGCAGATCAGGGCACTCAGGGGCACTCAAGGGCACTCCGGGGGGGGCAAAACTAAGCTGCGCTTGACCGCGGCTCAACAGCCCACCCAACCCCCGTATACGAGGCAAGACCAGCAGGCCAGGGGCAGGGGCCTTGGCCATGGATTGGGAGCCACGAGATAAAAGTTACCAGGTTACTAAGCGTGGGAGCGTAGGTGCGGGAGCCGGGAGCAGGGACTGCGGGGCAGTAGTTCTCTCCTGAGGCAGTAGTTCTCCCCCGCTTTTCCCCTGCTACAGGTTCCACCGCTCACCGAAAATCCACTGCCAAAGGTCACTGCAAGATGGAGGTCAGCGGTCGGCGGTAAGCCCAGAGATGTGGACGCCTCGAAATACTGCAGTGGTTAGTGTCTGTCCTCAGCACATGCGCAATGATATAAAGCTTATAGGAAATGGCCTATCAGCAAGAGGTGGTAGAGTCATATTTGTCATAGAGGCACATGAATATTGGCAGACAGAGGTATTCTATTAATGGATATCTTTCCACAAGAAAATCCAACAACATATGTGTTTCACTTCTACAAGATAGAGAAACCTCCAGCGGAATACGCTCCTTTCGAGGACATTGAAATTCCACTAACTTACCAAGAGCTTCAGCTCTGGTTAAAGGCGCCCTACAACATCAAAATCACATTACCACGCTCGGTCCACTAGGTAGACCAGGAGCGACATGGCCGGTACTAGCCAGCTATACACCTCATCCTGACATTGAGAGAATGTCAGATGTAGAACTATTAGCTCAGCTAAAACAATTAATTAAAATCCATAGACAATTGGTACAATATGTCATGCAGACTCTAACAGTCCAACCTGCTATAAGAATTCCACAGCACACCCCTCATCAGGGGAACACAAACAAAATTACACCACAGACTATACAATCAGTCATTGGTAAATTACCCGAAAAAAGGGAACTAATTCCATTTTGGTTAGCTCAAAAAATTACTCAAATAAAGGCAGTATTTCCCGATAGTACACCTCATGAGAAACACAGGATTCTAACAATCTGTTTACCAATGGGGATAGCACCACACGTGGAGGACTGTGATTTTGGCGTACAGTCTTTGCTTCAATCTACACAAAAACACATGGTGTCCCGACTATGGCGGTAATACCAGACGTCCTGGAGCAGATTCAAAATGAATACGGACCAGAACCTGCCTTGAATCTTGGTATGAAATAACTGAAATATTTTAAACAGGTCTCAGCTATCTTATTAGCTAACATTAAAGGTGAAGCAGCATCTGTGGCAATCCGCCAAAAATTAAAAGAACTCGATATTACTGAGCATCCGTATAAACTTGCCAGAAATATTGAAAAATCCTATGAAGAACTAGGAAGAGATAGTTTGGGAGGTAAACCTGTAAAGCCCGAACTAACAGAAAATCATGAAAAAGTTTTTATCAAAAATAATCTGACTACTCCTAAAAAGAAATGAGAAAATAGTAGACAGTCACTTCCTAAAGAGAAGCACTCTCAGTCCAGAGGTAGATCTCCTCAAAACGAGCACTCTGAAAAGAGGTATAACCTTAGAAATAGGGATAATTTAAGAAAACCTGATAGATATGAAGATACTGATACACGATCCTCTTGTACCTTTCAGACTTCCTCGCAGAAATCCAAAAGAAGAGGACAACCAGAACACAAAGAAGAATGCGTGAAGATCAAAGACGATCAACACGTTCCGAAAAATAAGAAAACTCAATTCACCAAGAAGAAGGAAGCAAGTCTTAAAATCAGACATGCCGAGGATCTTGAGGACACAACTCAAGAACGGGGAGTGGGTCCAGACAATGCTGGACAGCGCAGCAGAGGTCACCATAGCTCGCAGGATCCTGAAAGATTATCTGGAGACAGTGGATCTGATTGAATACATTCAGGTTGAAACTGCTGACACCAGGGTTAATGTACCCCACAAGTAATACGAAGTAACACTCCGGATAGAGGGGGACTTTACTAGGAAAATAAAAGCACTCTTTTGGGAAAAACTATCCAAGGGTTATGACATTCTTCTGGCTGAAAAAGACTGGCCTCCAGAATTTGTCAGGGAGTGCCCACATGGCGAAGAGATCATTATGCCAGCCTTCTCTAATCATATTCCTATTCATAAAAAATACACCTATGCCAATGAATGCGCTGTGGCCAAGGCTCCAGCACTATATAAAAATCATGTGGGATGGTATGAGGCCTCTCCTCACCATAAGATCCAGTTAAAATATCAACCTACTGCTCGGAGGCATTATCCAGTAAAGCAGGAAGCTAAGAAACAAGTCAGGGAGATCTTAGATCAACTTGAATACCAAGGGGTGATGGAAACATGCACCTCGTCCATGAACAATCCTTTGTTTCCTGTCTCCAAACCAGACAATACATATCGTCTAGTTTTGGACTACAGACATTTAAACTCTTGTTGCAAAACTTTTGCAGTGCAAAATGCACACAGTGCAGCACTGATGAATAACATCATTCGCAAAAAATATAAAACTACATTAGATATTTCAAACGGTTTCTTCTATCAAAACATTGAACCTGAAAGCAGGTACTTGACCGCTTTGTCAATAATGGGGACACACCTACACTTTTGTTGTCTCCCCCAGGGATTTAAGAACAGTCCTGGATTATTTTCAGCCAGAGTAACAGAGTTACTACAAATGTACGATGATGAGACACTATCTTATGTCGATGACATCTATCTTACAGATGATGATTTGGACAGGCACTTGACCAGGGTGAGCACCATAATACTTGGATTCGCCTCTGAAGGGTATGAATTCAACTTTAAAAAATCAAGAATTGCCCACCTCAGCATCCTATTCTTGGGATATGAACTATCAAGTGAAGGCAAAAGCCTGTCAGCAAACTTTTTAGAAAAATGTGCGCTGCTCCAACCTCCAAAAATGCTGAAAAATTCACAGTCAGTTTTAGGATTCCTGAATTTCGGAAGAACTTACATTCTAAACTACGCAGAAAGGGTTAAACATCTCTATGAATTAATCAAACTTGATTTCAAACCTACTAACAGGAATCAAAAACACACAGAAATTTTGCGTTCAGTACAAACAGACATGTTGGCAACAAAACATTTACAAACACGCAACAATGTACGCAACCTTGTTCTCCAAATCATCCCAGGGAGATGCGGATTCACGTACCCAACCTTTGATGAAGGTGAAAAGGTACCAATAGCTAACAAATCACACTTGTACACATAAGCTGAAATGAAATGCACTTCAACTGAAAAAATTCTGACAGCGGTTCAAACTGCAGTGGCGAGAGAAAAAGCATTTGCGCAGGGTAAACGCATAAAAATCGTTACTCCTGTACCTGCCTTAGAGGCAGTGACAAAGGCAAGCATTCCGAATGCACAAGCTTTACATCCAAGATGGATACAATGGGTTAATTCTCTTGCTGCAACAGACATTGAATACATTTTTGACCCTTACTTGAAGACACAAGAATTTCTCCAATATGAACAAGAATGTCCTCTGCCTACTGAAATTCTGCCTCTAGAACATTATGGCTGTATAATATACACAGACGGATCAGCACAGCCCGCAATTGGGGGTAAAAAGCTTATAGTGCTGCGTGAGCGATTGTTAAAGGTCGCTGGCACGATTGGTAAATTCAGACCTATGGTCACATAAACTCAATCTCTCGGAGAATATACAGCTCAGCGAGCTGAACTCCAAGATTTCAAGATGGCGCTTGAAAATGCCGATCGCGAATTCCCCACGCTCATAGTCTGTGATTTGTATTACTGCGTCTAGTCTTACAATGAATATCTGCAGAACTGGGTTCAAAATGGATTTAAAGACGCAAAGGTGGCACAATCAAGCATAAAATGCTTTGGGAACAAGTAGTTCTATTACAGAAAGAAATATAAAAGACTCATGTGATCCATACACTGAGTCATCAGCGTGATGGCGTTCACGTTGAAGGGAATTCATTGGCTGATGAAGCCGCAAAGGCAGCTGTGCAAACGGCTTCCGTAGCTGCAATCACTCGTTCAAAAACAAAAATAGACAGCTAAATAATGTAAGCTGTCACTGCTTCAATAAAAGACAGTGGTAAAACATTACCAAATGCTTTCCACTCAAGTACTCATATATAACTGATGCAATTAATGTTCCATTTACTCGAATCCCTGGAGTGGGGGATAGAGTAATCCCAAACATGGAACATAGATTAGGACTAATCTTAGCAGCACATGAAGGGCTTGCCTCTGCACAGGCAGGTTTTTCCCCCACAGTTTCATTATTAAAACAGTGATACTGGTGGCCACGCATGAGGAAACAAACCAGAAACTATGTTTTGGAATGTGAAATCTGCCAGAAAATGAAAGTTTCAACAGTGAAACGCCCGGTGCAGACGCCCCTTCTAATTTCAGATAAACCATTAGCATGTGCTTACCTGGACCACTGCGATCTCCTTCAGAGGGTTGGTAACTATAAATACATCATGGTCGCAGTGGATTCTTGCACAAGATTCATTTGGATGTGGCCTCAGCGCTCAGCTGACGCCCGAACTGTTATACAAGATTTGCGAGCCTTTATTGGCACATACGCAATCACTACATTCTGACCAGGGTCCTGTAATTAGCTCTAGGGCTTACAAGGAGGCCATGGCCAGCTTGGGCGTTGCATCGCGGTTTTCGAGTCCATTCCATCCTGAGGGAAATTCGGTTGTGGAGAGAAAAAACCGTGACATAAAGTAATCTATAACATCCAGGATATTAGGTTCGGGTGACGGATGGGTCAAACATCTAATAAGTGTCCAACGTAGTCTTAATAACCTGACAAGAAATTCTCTGGGTGGAATTGCTCCATATGAAATCCTTTTTGGTACTAGAATGTTGGTTGAAGACCTCAATCATCATACTTCAGTGGTGGAACAAAAACTCTTTGTTATCAAAGATCGTTTGGCTGTTTTACAGGACTTAAGTGAAACAAGAAGAAGTCTAAGCAACACCAGCGAAAAGCCAACGACCACTGAAGAAAAACCACCTGTCCCAGCAAGACCTGTCTGGATTCCAAAGATTGGGGATCTGGTCAGAGAGAAAATAGCGGATAAGAAGGAATTTTGGCCTTCTTATAGAAAACCAGTACCTGTACTAGCAGTCCACGGATCAAGAACAGTGTTACTGCCGCCCCTTGCTGGAAGAAAGGAGAACCGGTTCATGTCCATCAACCTGGTAAAACCAAATCATGTGGCCGATAATAAGTAGTAGGTGCAGTGGACTCCCAAGATGTAGCAGACAACCAAATCTTGCTACTATCCAAGAGGTTCAAACTGAAAGACTCATCACCTTTGAAGAATCTGCAGTTAGAAAAGAAGGACTATGCAATAAAGCCATTGAACTTGTGCCTCTTGAAACCCAAATAACAGTTTGTCAAGAAACTCTCTTCTACAATGATGTAGCATCTGACTAAACAAACATGTCAAAGG
Source organism: Lissotriton helveticus (assembly GCF_964261635.1). Classification (NCBI taxonomy): domain Eukaryota; kingdom Metazoa; phylum Chordata; class Amphibia; order Caudata; family Salamandridae; genus Lissotriton; species Lissotriton helveticus. Next base: position 534,341,889 of record NC_136067.1, read on the forward strand.
AACAAGCAGCTCCAGCAATTTCAAATAATCCGGATGCGATACCAACAATTGACAGAACTGCCTCTGGCTATTTCATCAACTTCGATACCTTTTTTTGAGGATCCTAGTGAGCCTGAAACAGCGAAAACAACAAAACGTTCAAGGAACAATTAACAGAACTTGGTCAAGAGCTTGCAAAAACATATCTGGTTTCACCATAGGTTGAATTTTGGATTGTGTTAGGTGTATTTTTTTTCCTACTATGGCTCATTCTTGTTTTAAGTTTGGGGAAGCTGATAGATGAAAAATACAGTAAGATGGACACAGCAAGTAAGAACATCAACTTGCTCCTGAAACCACACAAATCATCTCATCGTGTACAGCGATACCTGTCATCAGTGAACATCACAGTGATTCCTCTCCTGATTATGACATTTATGGCCCTGTTGAGATGCTAAAGATTCCACACCAATGTAAGGTTTCCTTGAGTGATTTTGTTTCACCTAGTACATTTTCTGATGATTGGGACTTTGAGACTGTTAATAACATGATGACAGGCTTAGAAATGTCAGCAAAATTTGCAAAAAATGAATACTTAGAAAGTTCATCAAATTATGAAGAAATGTTTTGTTTCAATCATTTTGGTCATCATTATTTGCATAAATCTGCAAACCCTAGAAATGTTTTAACTTATAATCAATGGGAACATTGTCCGACACCTCCGAAAGGTAGCTCTAAAACATTCTATAGAAAATGTCCATATTTTGCAGGTTTTAATGTCACAAACCCAGAAAGCTTTTACTTCGTAAATGTTAATAAGACCAGCATGAAATTATGTTGACAAATACAAAACAAATTTATTCTGCAGCCTTTTATGCTCAATTGTCCACATTAGATTTTGACTTTCGGAAAGACAACATTGAGACAAAAACTGCCTGGGGCACAAAAGATTGGCAGGTACAAGGTTTAGAAGCTTTATTCAGAGCCTGCTTCATCCCAGAAAAAATACTGTTCTTAAATGAAACTGTTCAACAGGCATCTTGTCTTGGCCTGACTAAGATAAAAGATTTAAACAAACCGTCCATACCTAAGCCCACACCTGATAGTAATTTAACTTCAGATGAGGAGGTAGACGTTAATTATATTTTACAACAAAACAGAACAAATCCTGATTGGAAAAAATGGGTGATCTGGCCCACAGACACGAATAACTGTCAAAATAGATTCCTGAACAAGACACAAGGGTTTACAGTAACTCGGCCAGATCCAAGATATGTCCAGAGACAACATCCAGGGATAATATCAACTTACAGTGTAGGAAAACTGTGTCTTGAATGGCTGCAAAAATCCACACTCCCAGATATAAAACAACACTTATCTTTGCTTAAAGATGGTGTTGATTTACGAGAATTCTTACTTGGTCCTCGTAATCAACGTCATAAAATTTTCATATATGCCGGTATATACGCTGCTTACAATGAAGCATGGAAAGTCACGCAAATGGAAACAACAAAAAAACATGCCACTGACCTCGTCCAGAGAGACGTATGATCTGCAAGTTGCAAGGACTTCTGCAGAGATACATGCATTATTATCAACAAACTGCCCAGTACAATACGCAGAAATGTTAGGTCATATCTTAAACATGTCTGATACCAGTGGTATTGTACATGTATTTTAGACGATTTTTTCAGGACTGTTAGCACCGTTTTAAGCAGTCCTGGGCATTTTTCCTAACTTCGTGCACTCTGTGTTCAGCGGCCTGCCTCTCATCTTAGGACTCGTAGCAGGGATCCTATTTTTATTCTTCCTGCTCCGTTATGGCAAATCCGGCTACCAGCGATACCCAAATCAGCATGGAGAATGCTCTCCAGGCCATGCAGTATCCTGACAGAATAACACAGATTCTTGGCTTGGCTCGTTTGAGAGATCTGAATACCACATGGTTCCTGTCATTCAGACCAATCTGGCAAGATTGCATCTTACCTGTTCTACGATGCCTGCTTTGTGGAGAAGAATGCGTGTTAGATATCTGTCTAACACTACCATCGGCAATGCCAACAGATGTTGACGCATTACTGGGTCCGGTAATGGCTCATGTGTTGTGTTGCCCCCAACGGCTACCAATCCTGATGACAGCATTCATTGAGTTCTCATCGGGAAATCCAGTAGGAGGTGAGATACGCGGAGCAACAGGCACACAGGTACCATCAGCTATGAACATTGCTAATGCGACTGCCGCTGACGGCGATGCTTCACATCTGTGTACAATTGACCTTCTTAATGAAGTGGTTGAACTTTCATCTACTGTGGTAAACGATTTCTTTGCCAGCCTTGATGACTTCATGTTTTCTCTTGACACCGAGAATACCTTTTGAAATTAGCACCCAGCGTCATTTTCAACTCTGAAATTCGACCTTCATTTTTTCAAAACAAAAAACTTCTTACTTTGGAACTGTATTTTTCTACGATTTGATTTGACTTTTTTCCAAAATAATGAACTTTGGCACAACGCAATCTGCTTAAAGTAGAACTATTCTTAGAGAACAAGAATTATTTGAATACTTCCTAGGAACAATATTGACCTAATACACATACCAAAACCAAAACAGTTATGGGATGGTCTCGACCTTTTTTCTGTATTTAGAGCCATTTCATAAATGAAAATTTCGTGATTCATTCGGTTAGCATGTCTATTTCATATGCTTACAAATGAGATAATTGCTTTTAAATGCGTACTGTACAGATGCTCATTTTCGTGTACAACCATTTTTAATATATTTCATGTATTTTTGTGTTGGAATTTAAAACACTTGCACTAGCTTATATGTTTTAGTACTTGAACTTAGATGTACATGATAACGTAGAGTGGGTGTTGTGGAACATTTTAGGACCCTATTGTAAATTTCCCGATTCATGCCCTTATATAGGCATAAATCACTATGTCCTTATATAGGCATAAGAATAATGACCATATTTAGACATAGCTCAAGCAGTCCAAATACGGCAGGGCTACTTCCACTAGTTCCGAAAATTTACAACGATTTCTTGGAAAACTCAGCTTCAGCGGCTAGGGATTTCACCTTGCTCGAATACTGACTTGTCCAAGATCTCCTGGAGCTTTCAAAGAACTGAGAGTCTTTAATGACGTTATTATGTCCACCTTTACGTCAAACTCGGAAACTTCAAGATATAACTATGCCCACTCTTGCCTTAGCAAACACCCGGTGGTTGTGAGCAGTTCGATTATCTACTTGCCCGAGGCATCCTGCTACTGGAAGTGCCGAAGGAAGCCGATCCTCCAGCAGACGCACTGAGAGAGACGCTGTCTTTTCTCCTACAAGAAATCCAGCTCCAGTGTTTCCAAGCTACCCTTGCGGGTTGTTGGGAAATCGAGTCCTGAGCCTGACCTTCTTCATTCCAAATCAAGGTACGGATCTGATTAGACCCTAAGAGAAATCTTGGACAGATTCCTGGCAAAGAATAGTACATTTATGCTACACCTCACTTACTTCTTACCTCGTACTAGGCTTAGGTTAGGTACACCGGGGTAGGCGTATTTTAGTCACACCAGTTGAGTACTTTTTAGCCTCTGTTATTTATGTATGTATTTATGTATGGTCTAGGAACCATACAATGCTCTTACAGTATTATTTTATTCTACTTCTTTTTACTGTATGCATTATATTTTGCAACCAGTTTTACAATCGTAGCAGTTCTTTTCTTATGCTTGAGAAAGAAGACTGTTCAATAAATCTTTTTATTGAAAACCCCCATCTCTATATTTTCTCTGCACCTCTGGTGAAACAAAGCATGCATGATAGACTAGGTAAAATAACTATCTATTGTTTCCACGACTCTGATGATCAGTTTTATCTTGGGGAAACAAAGTTATCATGTTTATGCGGTTGTCAGAAACCAGTCCCTTCTAATATATTTCGAAAGAGACCTAGTCGACATAAGTCCTACGTCACATCTATAGGATATATTATTCCAATGCTCAGAGCCTATTGGGAATATATGAACTACACTACAACCTGGTAAATAGGAAGTAAACTTAGACCTGTTCTTTATGCCACTATCTTTCATGTGTAAAGTGCTAATCTCTAGGTCTGCAAGGAGTGTTTGTGTGGGGAGGGAATCATCTTGATCATTCAAGTGCAACCTTTGTTTTGGACATTGGGCCAAAACTCTGGCTTTAAATTGTGGCCAAAATTGCACCAAAGGTGGCTTGTTGCTAAGTACCACGAAGTGTACAAAGTTTGTAAATTAATGGTTTGACTATAGCCAATGACTATAGATAGATGGGCAGACAGTGTGCCTAGTCACCGGATGTTTTTGTTTGCTTAATCACTTTATGTGTTTTACCGGAGTTGCACTCTATTGGGGAATGGTGTTTGGACAGTGGTGCGTCTCGTGGCACGATCCATTACAGTATCTGATTAAATGACTGCCTCCCCCTGCGGACAGCAATCTGGCCTGGAACCGTGTGAGCAGAACAGATTCCGGGGTAAAGCGTGAGGCATAACGCATAATGCCTAATGTGTGGCATTGCATTGTGGTGAGCAACGTTTAATCCTGGTGGAGGACAGGCCTAATCTGAACACGTTGACTTTAACAATACTGGAAGTACGGCTGCACCTCCCAGTGAGTATATTACTGAAGTGGAGAGTACATGCTGGCCATGTTGACCCCCTAGATAAATGGCCAGCAACAACCTGTAATACCACTGGACCCTCAATAATACTCAGATTCTGTGAATCTTGCCACCAGACTCAACTGGAGCGTACCCACCTGTGGATGTGCATGAAGTGATGTGCTAGGCCAGTGACACTGTGCAGCAGTATTACAACTAACTGCTCGCCGCGGCCCCCACAGGTTGATATTTACTGTGCCATGGGGTGCACCAAATGAAGACAAGCTAACGTAAGGTAATCAGTGAATACGCAACACAGCGAGGCAGACACCTCAGTGGGATCGGAGGATGACTCAGTGCCCTCCACCACAATGGGCCCCCACAAAACAACTTTGATGTAATACTGAGGGAAATTAGGGAGTCTCATGCAGTATTGGAACAACAATTGGGTTCCTTCGCTACAGATGTTAGCCCCCACAGAGCAGACCACAAGAAGCTTGCGGACAGAGTGCCCACCAACACAGAGACACTAGAAGACCTGGCCCCTTGGCTGAAGGAACAGTCAGAGATCGTTGAAAGACTCCAGCATCAGGTCTCTTTGTTACAAGACAGAATTGACGATGCTGAGAGACGCTCACATCGGAACATTTTTGAATAACTGGATTACCAGAGAATAGCGAGGGCCCTAAAGCAACTCAATTTATAGAGAACTGGGTACGTATGGTGGTGTCCCCGGAGGGGCTCTCAGAGTTGTTCTGTGTAGAGCGGGCACATAGAGTCACCATAAGATGGAGTGCGCCGGGGGGCACCATCTTGCCTCATAGTGACCTGGATACTTAATTACAAAGATTGCGATACGATCCTCCAAAGTGCACGAGAAAAGGCACTGATCAAAAACGACAATGCATGTATCTCACTGTTCCCAGACTACACCCTTAACATTCAGAAACCTCTTACCTCTTACCATGGGATCAAAAAACACCTACAATCCCTAAATCTAAAGTATGCCCTATGGTATCCTGCCTGACTAAAAATCATTCATGATCAAATAAGTACCATCTTCGATACTCCAGACGAAGAGTGGTAATGGATGGAACATACATTCCCCGAACTCTCCATCGCTGAGGAACACAAACGCCCAACCTCACACATCGCACGGCAAACGCAGACAAAGTCCTGGTGCAGAAGGCAGAGACGCCATGAGGAAGATCTCATAGGCCTATAATATATCGTGGGTAACAAGACAGAGATGCCCCCTCTCCCCGTCCTCTTTGTACTTGTGCTGGAGCCCCTCGCATGCAGGTTACTCACTGAGTCAGTAGAAGGGGGTATGCCTATTGACCATATTGTCCATGCATTGTCAATGTATGTTGACGACATAATGATTTACACTAAAGACCTGCAGGAAAACCTACATAAAGTAGACAGCACCTTTGCCCATTTTGAGTGCCTCACAGGACTAGTTTAAATGTTGGGAAATCCCATGGATTCCCCTTTAGGGATAGCTTCCACCTGCAAGCCATCCCATTCGGCGATCAGGAGATAGCAGTAGCTCCCACTATGTTTCAATACCTGGGGATACAGATTGATAAGGATCCACTTGACCTACTGGATGGGAACCTCCAGAGGGCAATTCAATGGGTGAAATACTTTATTGTACGATTAATTAAAATCCTTTACAAAAACAGAAGAAAATGCGGATTAGAAAAGGTTTAAAAATGAGATGCATAAAATCAGAATAAAACAACGAGAAGTTAAAAAGAAATAATGCTATAAAGTAACTGTACATAGGTGACTTTGTACCAAAAATGGTCTATTTAGAAACCGCTCATGTAGAGATGTAACATGCGGGGATATGCAAGTTGGGGAGGGAATACTGTTCCTAGTACATGTTGGTATAGACATAAATAATATTAAAAAGTGGTATGCCAAGATATTGTGAGCGCCAGTAGTCCTTAGAACATGATTTATTCAACTGTCACTTCTCAGGCTGATTGTAAGAACATTCCAGCAGCCGCATAAAACTTCCCAATAATGCCAGCTCCATCGGGACTATGGTGGTGTTAATGTGCCTTAAGGCCTCCTAGCATGATCTTACGCCATGTTGTATGAACATAGTTCTTAGATACATACACCTTGGAGACAGCAAAGCTGGGCAACAGCACATGACATGTTCTGCTGATTCCAAGTGATCTTGGCACAGACAACAGCTGGACCCACTTGACAACCAGTTTTTCCAGTGGGCTCTATAGTCTTCTATTGGCAAAGTTAAGAGCCTCACCCTCATGAAATTTTGTAGGGCTTGCCATCCAAGACCTGCTTTTAAGTAGGGCTGGCATGCAGTAGTTTCATGTGACTTGATGAGGCCTTCTGCACCCAGGACTGATCTGATCGGTTCAAGGTCCTGTTGCCTCGAAATGTTCTTGCCACACTTTTTTAACAGGATCTTTAGACTGCACTTTGTTAATAATGTGTCTGTTGAAAATTCAGTAGATAGACCCAGTGTTTTTTTGGCCATCAAGAAATAACTCGTCCAGCGACTATTGTTATCTGTAAATACCACCTGTAGCACGGCCCTAAGTGTGCCTGGGCATGCATTGATCACATTATGTTGGAATTTGACTATGTCTTTTTTGCATTCAATGTCCATTGCTGTGATGTTGAACTCTAGTCGAATCAGTGAACGCCTAGTCGTGTGAGGGAGATTAAAGACTTTTCTATATGCCATGTGTATAGGCCCTTCAGTTTTTTGGTCAGCAAACCAGCGAAGGCGAGGTGGCCATAGCTGAGTGTAGACATTAACTTGGCTTGCATTACTCATCGGATCCCCTCTGTTGAGTGACTTACCAGCTTGTGGTGTAATTTACACAAGAAGTATGTTAAGTTAGCTGCTTTTGCCTCTAGTGCTTTAACCTGCAGTGCCGGTCTGCAGGTATCTATAAATTGTACTACCAGGTAGGTGTACTTATTGGTCGTAGTTATCCTAAGAGGACCCAGCTGCCATGCCAATGTTAGTTTTTTTAACTTGTGGCCAAAAATCAGCACTTTTGTCTTAGATGCATTGGCTATGAGCTTGTTTTCCATGTTGTAATTATGTAGAGTCTCTAATACCCTTTTCATGCCAATTCTTGTGTGATCCAATAAGACGAGATCGTCCGCGGACTGCATAATTGGCAGCCTGAGGTGGTCCAATTCTGGAGGAAAGATGTTAGTTTGTAAGGTCTGCGGTGTATAAGTTAAACATGGTGGGGGCAATCACACAGCCCTGTTTTAGCCCCCTGTTCATGAAGATCTTGGCAGTACCACATGTGCTAGTGAGCTTAACTCGCACCCACGTGACAGTGTAGAGTGATAAAATGGCCGCAAGGAGTTTCCTTGGTATGCCCCACTTGGCCAATTTTGCCCACAGAATATTTCAGTCGACCCCATCAAAGGTGGCGCTGTAGTCCATGAAACATGAGTATAATGGAGGGGAGGTGGCCCCAGTTGCCTTCGTTGCCAGATATGAGAGTGCGATGGCATTGTCCATGGTCGACGAGTTCGGCCGAAAGCCAGTCTGGTACAGCGGGATTACATGGTTTTCCATGATCCATAGTTCTAGTTCTTTCAAGTGCGTTTTGGCAAATGCCTTGCCTTCCACGTCTAGTAGAGCAATCAGTATATAGTTCCTCGGGTCTGGGGTGCCCAGTATTCACGATCTTCCCTAAAAATGTACCCAGGCAGCCTGTTGGGCCTTGGCACCTCATCCTTCCTGATGCCCTGCAGGATAGTTTTTATTTCCCTTTCTGTTTGGTAAGGCTCCACCACTTTGCTCTCTTCATATTGGCAGTATTCCACCCTGACAATGCTTGCCATGGAAGTTTTTTGGTCAACATATAGGCTGTTCGCATGATCTGCCCATTTGTTAGCAGGTACAGCATTCAGGGTATGATGGCCACCATTTAGACCCATTAACATGTCTCCAGAATTCCTTGCTTTTGTTGGGTGCTAGTAATGCGTATATATTTCTCCATTTTTCCTCTATACAAGTTTGTTTCAATTGCCAGGCAATTTTTTTATGCAATTTTCTTGCTGCCTTCAAGAGTCTTTGCGATCGAATGGACTTTTCCCTTCTGTGCTTCGCTTCTGCCAAGCAGCATCTCTTTTTACTCTCAATGAAGATTTTGTTGTCAGTGAAGTTAAATTGCCCCGGTAGGGTATATTTATAAGTAGACCATTTACCTGAAGCCAAGGCATTAGATAATGAAGTCATAATTTTGGCCCAGCTGCTCGGTGGACCAGTTATGCATATGTTCTGCTTCCATTTTGTATACTTCACCCAGCTTATGGGGCCCCATTTGATCCGTTTTTATTGAAGCTGTTTCATTGTGTAGAGTGAGCATATTGCCTGCAGTTAGATGTTCCTCATGCATCATGCTGCTACTGTTGACAAGGACAGAGATTGGTTGGTGATCACTTCCGGGAGTGTGCAGAATCTTATACTCTTCACATCTCCTCAACAAATTCTTGCTCAGGAAGATGTAATCAAGCGTGGAGATGTTTTTAAATGTAGGTCGTGGAATTGTTGTCAGCTGCCCTGTGTTATTCGCAGACCCCAGATTTAATTAATTAATACAGGCTTCCATTAGATTACTACGGCGATCTTCATGTTTTTGTTCACGGCCACAGAGGTCTCTTATGTTAAAGTCCCCAGTGATGATGCATTCATGTCCTGGATTCTTGTGGAGATATTTTCTAGTAAGCCTAATGATCCTTCTAATGTTTGTATTTTTATCCTTCTTTTTGGATTGACATTAAGGTTAATTACTCAAAGTTTGAACGGAGTACCCTCTACTCCGAACCCATTTATAGTTATAATCTGGACATCTGGAGCGTGCGTGGGCCATTCCTCGATTTGTAGTTCCAAGTTTAATTTTGCAAATATCGAGACCCCACCACTTGGTCTTCCGAATATGTTTTATGTGCTAGCCATTGTGTGAAACACCTGATAGCCTTTGATGTTGTTAGCTATTTCCAACCAAGTTTCCTGCAAACATATTATGTCTTCTGTCCTCATAGCTTCTTCATTGGTCAGGAATCAGGATTGTCTTAAACCCTGCCAGCTTATTAGCCTGAACTTAGTATTTATTCTCTCCATTTTAGTGCCTCTATGTTTGTTTGTTTTATCCCTCCCTAATGGGCCACGTTGTTGCAGTCCGTGAGAATTTGAGTTTTCCTTATGCTAGGAATTACCCTAATCCTTGGAGTGCAATGCAGAAGTGAGCCATGCCCAATCTTCTTGTTTGTCAACCTGGGGAACGCTCACCTCCTTGCAGAGTCTAATAGTGGTGCTCTTATGAAGATCAATTTTGATGTCATTAATAAATAATTGGCTTGAGTTTGACTTGGTGCCCCTTAATGTACTACACTGTAAGGGAAGCACCTCATGGTTTTGTAACCTCTGAAGCAGCACTTGGGGGTACTTTTCAATTGGACAATGATCAATCTGGATACCCCAGTTCCTTAGCGTGTCAATGTCTGCCAAAATATTTTGGATGTCTGACTTATCGAGCCACTTTGTTAGGGTTGACTTCTTGTTCCCTATCCAGAGGGCAATTGTCTCTCTGAGTTCCCAAGTCACCTCATGGATTCTGCTCTGCCTTTCAGTAGCGGGGCAGTTGGCAATATCCAAAATGTTGTATCCCATACTTTTGACCAATTTGCCAGTAGTGATCCTGAGAAAGACAATTCCAACATTGAACACTTTCCTAGTAGATATAATATGGGCCACATGTCATTGTCGTATTAGCTTGACAAAACTGCCGCTGCCATCGGATGCGGGAAAGATGGGGCACCTGACTTTCGTGCATATTGCTTGGCAGAGCAATTACAATAGCCCTCTTATTGGCTGGCGAGATGTCATCTGTAAAAAATAGCCTACACATTGCCCAGGGGAGGCTTAACAGGTTGTTGTGTCCAAGGGTGACAGTTCCAACACATTGGGGTAGCTAGAGCTTATGATGACCGGGGCGATCTATTAGTTTGCCACCCAGTGCCGGTACGAGCCAGGGGAGTTTGCGGGCGACAGATGAGAACAAGCGGGGGAGCATTTAGTGACACTGACGAGGGAGACTAAAGAAAAACAAAACTTAACTTGTGCTCACGGCTCGCCGCCGCCCCAGAAAACTGATGCCTGGGGTGGACCTCCCTCCGCCCGCCCTAACTACGCCACTGTTCGAAGACCGGCTCCGATATTACTAAGGGTAGAACTTACATACTGGATGCTGGCTATGAAATACACCACACAGACCACTGCCTATGCTTCGAATACACCAATTCTCAGCCTTCCCGCCCCCACAGGCAGTCTGACGCAATGAGAACTCATCCTGTGGGCACAGGCAGGTGTGATGGAGGTAGGGGCACTGTTAAGGATGGAACACTAATCAATCATGCAGCTTTTATAAGTGGGAAAGGGACATAGGTAGAACACTCCTGGACAAAGAATGGAATACTGTATTAGACTACCCAAACCACGGCTTAAATTCATACGATTCATGATAATGCAGTGTGCTTACCTAACACCACATAGGATGCACTCCATTTTCCCTAACACCACATCTGCATGTCTGAAGTGTCCCTAGCAAGAAGCTGATTTAATACATATGTTCTGGGCCTGTCCGCCTTCCTCAATTACTGGAGGCAGGTCACTGCAGCCCTGAAGTAGGCAGTTGGGGGTACTACATGGCACACAGCTGAAAGCTGTCTTCTGGGTCTCTACCCATAAAAGAAGTGCCACAGTGGCCAGGATAGATTTGCGGACTTGGCGTTCATTCTGGCCAAACCAAGCATTACCAAGAGGTGGAAATCTGCAGCTTCAACTACCGCAATTACATGGAAAGATGAGGTGAAACTTTGGGGTTTAGAGGAGAGGTGCACTCTCCGTAGGGAAAAACACTGTGGCTTGTGGAAAAGACCCATAGCAATCAGCTGGGATCTCCTACTGCAGTCCTTCAAAGCTTTGGGCACTTCCACCTACCCGTAGCACGTCACTACTATCTCTCTAAGGCTCTGGGCGATAATATACAAGGATACGGTCAAATATGAGTGCCTAAGCTATATACTCTCTCACTCTCATTGCTAGTATTCATGACGTTCTGAACCAGATGGGTTATGGTAACATATTCCCAATGAATACCCTCCCACTATATGATAAGATGGGTACCGAAGTACACCCCCAGTGTTTGAGAGGTACCGCCTGGGCCGGTCTCTTAAAGAGTTGAAGATTATTTGTTGCGCCCATCAATAGGGGAAAAGGCAGATTGCATTTACATGTAATGTTACCATATTAAACTGTATTTGGCACTCAGACTCAACTGCAAATGAACAGAGAAGTATTATGAATACTAGTCCACAGTGCGATGTTACAGAGTGTAATAAAATATACTCTATTACAACATATGTGTACTTAACTACATGACATTATGTCATTTGTAAAACCCAATAACATTTAGTAAAAAAATTAAACAATATGAGAGAAATATTCTATTCCAAAGTCAAAAGGAGAACATTCACAACTAAAATAATATTCTTCTACTCATTCAACTGTGTTTTCAAGTTGTTGCAAAATAATTAAGTGACTGGAATTGAAAAGTAAAATGGATAACAAGTAAGCAAGGGAAAGATTGCAACAAAATAAATCCTGCTAAAGATCAGCAATTTAATTAAATATATGCGGCTGCTGAGCAAGTGCCAATATTTTTTATTTTTTAATTTTTTTATTTTCTAAGTTCTCTATTGAGTAACAGTCGTGTCTTACACAGCTCCTGGCCTACAACCCGGAGGCCGGCCGCTCCGATTATTCAAGGATAATGACTGATTCGATCTAGTACAACACAGCCTTTCAGCCGACAACCCGGGGGTCCGGCGGCGAGATTATATATCCAAGTGTAACCAGGGCTGAAATGAGGGGGGGGAGGGGAAAGAAGGGGAGGGAGAGGGGAGAGGGAGATGCTAGGTGACGAGTGCTACCTCCCCACTTCCCTAGTAGTTCGGAGTAACCTGATGTGGAGTACAGTGTACTATTCTGACCTCCCCTGTACCCCTAGCCCCCTTTCTAATTAGGTCTAAACTGAACCAAAGACTCAATATCAAAACCCCATACCCACTCACCCACCCGTGCACCTACGTCCCCACTCAGTGACTAGTAAACTATGCACCCTATCTCTGTCTCTAAACTGCTGCAGAACACTACACTGGGCTCAGCGTTTTTGACCCCTCAGTCACCGCGTCTGCAATCACATCGTGCAACGTAGAGCTACACTTCTTCATCTGGCCGTGCGTCCTCGGGTACTCCCCCCTCTTCCCCCTCATCTCCACCATCTGTCTCCCCTCTTCCTTCACTACACAGGCTCGACCTATACAAGCCCCAGAAGTTTTTCGGTCGGCTGGTTGGTGGTAAAAGCGCGCTATAAAAGCTCCGATTGAGTACAACAATATAACATGTCATGCGCCCATCTTTTGACTGAGGCTAGTGGTCCTCTCATCCAGCACATCGCCAGTACCCGTCTGGTGATCAGTAATCCCATATCCGCAAGGCGCCTTATGGCAACCGGCAGCGGCCTGGAGTACCCCATCAGCGCCAGTGCTGGGTCAGGGGTCAAGGCTGTGCCCAGTATCCGGTTTAGCCCTGCGTAGACGCCGCACCAGTATCTGCTGATCCCCGGACACGTCCACGCCAGGTGGAAGAAGTCCGCAACTTGTGTTCGACAACGATCACATTCCGCTGTGGCCCTGAGGCTGTATCTGTGTAACCTCTCCGGCGTGTAGTACACTCTCTGGAGAAATTTAAAATGTATCAATCTATGTCTGCCATTGAGAGATATTTTCTTCGTGCTCATGCAGCAGTATATCCATATTCCATCGTCAATGGTGATCTGCAAGTCCTGTTGCCAGGCATCTCTAGCCTTCACAAACTGGTGCTCCCTGTGCTTGATTGCTATTTTGTATAGCGAAGTTATCAGCTTCCGAGGAGACTCGGCCTCAATTACATATGTTAGTTCCGAAACCTCCGGAGGCTCTGACTGGTCCGGGGGGAAACATCCTTTACAACACAACTTTTACCACGCAATGACTTTACAACGTGATATTTACAACGAATACCTTTACAACGCATTGCGCTGGGGGGCGCTCTAGGATAGGGAATAGATTTAATTTACTATCCAACACCTTCCCTACTATCCACGGGGACTGGAGTTGGAATAGTAAATTAAACTATTCACTATCCAGCGCCCCAGAGCACTATGCGTTGTAAAGGTATTCGTTGTAAATACCGCGTTGTAAAGGCATGCGTGGTAAAAGCATGCATTGTAATGTCATACATCCGGTCCGGGCCCAGCAATGCCAGTAGAGCACTGCGCACCCTGTGAAACTGAAACTTCAGTAACAATGAGGCATGAGCGACATCTGTAACCACCTGACCCCACTCCTTGGCCCTCCCATCCTTGAACATGTCACCCATAGTGGAGATACCCAGTTGGTGCAGTGCAAGTATGACGCCACGCTCCGTGAGTGGCGATAGCCAGTGGGCCCACTCTACAAGCATGAACAGCGAGTACATGAGGGCTCCTCCCTGCCTCTGCAATAGAGAATGCCAGGCGTGGTTCGTGGCCAGGAGCGAGTCCAATATGCCTGTCCTGCGGTCCACCGGTCGGCAAATCGTAGCCGGCAGTGGCAGTGGCTCCGCGAACAGGCATTCCATCCGTAGGTGGGGTATGCCATCATCCCCATGAACCCAAGTGTGAAGATGTGCCGCCTGCGCCACTCTGTAATACAGTTCCAGATCCGGGGCCGCCAAACTGCCCATTTCATATGGGAGCGTCAGGACAGACCACTTAACTCGAGGCTGTTTGCCTGCCCAGGCCAACTTAACCATTAGCTGCGTCAGAACTTGGAAGAAGGCCTTCGACAGTATCATCGGTATGGCATTTAAATAAGAAAAGGAATCTGGGGAGAACCACCATTTTCATAAGGGCAATGCGCCCCATGAGTGATAGGGGCAGTTTACACCACTTCTCAACGTTGTCTTTGAGTTTGCTGTTGGCCCCTCCGTAATTTTCTCGTAGCAGCTTCTCCGAGTCCGAATGTAGCCTTATCCCCAGGTACCTAACCGAGTCCTCTGACCACTGGAGAGGGAACTCCATTTCAAATTGCCTGGTTATCAGGGTTAGCGGAAAAGCAACCGATTTCGTCCAATTAACCTTCAAGCCAGAGATAGCGCCGAAGCGCACTACTTCTCTCAGCATGGAGGACAGGTTGCGTTCCGGTTCGCGGACATATAACAAGGTGTCATCCACGTAAGTCGATACTACGATCTTGTAGGACGGGAAGCTGACTCCCTCGTGTCCGTGGTATTCACGTAGTGCGCAGGCCAGCGGTTCCGCCACCAGAGCATAGAGCAGTGGGGAGAGGGGGCAGCCCTGTCTTGTTCCTCTGCCAATCCGAAAGGGGTCAGTAAGCAGGTCTCCCAGGCGGAGTCACGCCATCGGTTTATAATACAGTGCCCCTATCATTTGCAGGAACGGCTCGCCCAGACCAAATCGCCGCAACACCAGCAACAGGAATGGCCATTCGACAGAGTCAAATGCCTTTTCCATGTCTAGGAAAACTGCGATCGCTCTTGTATCTTGCCTTACATGTTGCATGGTACCTAGGACCGTGCGTATATTATACGTCAAGTTTCTGCTGGGTATGAATCCAGCTTGTTCCGGCGCCACCAATTCAGGCGCCAAAAGGGCAAGGCGGGTAGCTAGCACATCTGGCATATATTTTGGTGTCTACGTTCATCAACGAAAGAGGCCTACATGAGCCACACTCATTAGGCTCCTTCCCTGGTTTAAGTATGGTAACTATGAGGGCCTCCCACATCAATGGCGGCATAGCTCCTTCCACGCAAATGTCGTCAAATAACTTAGCTAAGTGTGGGAGTAACTTATCTTGGAAGGCTTTGTAGAATGCAACTGTAATGCCATCAGCCCCCGGAGCACTGCCAGAAGGCATGCTAGCCAGAGCTTCAATAATTTTGTCCTTTTCTATGGGGGCCATTGGGAATTCTCAATCAGAGTCTTTCAGCTGCGGTAAATCAATGTGGTCCAAATAATCACTCGCCTCCGCAGTGAGGTCTCCAACTTTGGCAGAGTACAGGTCAGAGTAGTATCTCTGAAATTCCTCTGCAATTTCTGCTTCCTTTGACATCCTTGTGCCATCCGCGGTACAAAGTTCAGCGATCCAGGTCTCTCCTCTATCTCCTTTAATCAACCTGGCTAATAGCGAGCTCGGTCGTTCACCCTCCCCGTACAGGCGCGCTGTGGTGTATTTCCCCATGTGTTGCACTTCCCTATCTGCTTCCTCGTGGTATTCAGAGATCAGTATTTTGATCTCCTCAGTGACGGCGTCCCATGGGGCAGACCACTGCCGGAGTTCAAGGGTCGCAAGTTGGCTTTCCAGCCTAGCTAGTCTCTGTCGGATGGATTTTAGTACTCCAGAGTGCTTAGACATAGCCACCCTTCGGATAAAGACCTTAAAGGCTTCCCAGATTGTCGGAAAGTTGTCCACAGAGCCTATATTAGCTTCGAAAAAGACATCAATCTCCCCTGCCATTTCTCCCCTGAACACTGGGTCGAGAAGAGAAGAAGGTGGGAAGCGCCAGGTGAATGGGGGTATATATTTCCGAGGAGTCTCTAACACCAGCAGCAGAGGGGAGTGATTGGACAGCGTCCTGGGC
Organism: Lissotriton helveticus; assembly: GCF_964261635.1. Lineage (NCBI taxonomy): Eukaryota > Metazoa > Chordata > Amphibia > Caudata > Salamandridae > Lissotriton > Lissotriton helveticus. The sequence goes on from NC_136067.1 coordinate 534,358,262, forward strand.
AAAACTGTGCAGGAGCCTATCTGGGCGAGCATGGAGGAGGAGGCCAACCAATAATCAATTCTTGTGTGTATGTTATGGTAAGCAGAGAAGTGCGTATACCCCCCTGGTCCCTTGTTCCCACTTCTCCATACATCCACCAAGTCCAGCACTGTGAGCGCCTGTTGCACCGCCAGCGCCGCCACAGATGGCCTACGAACCAGTCCTGCAGACCTGTCTAGTGTTGGATCTAGCACCAAATTTAGGTCTCCCCCCCATAGAATGGGCGCCGCTGGATATGCGCGCGCCAATTTGACCCCCTTGTGAAAAAACTGCGGGGAATCGATCGAAATTCAGACCATACACATTTATTATTAGCAGATCCAGTCCCCTCCCCGCACAGCGAGACAAGATGTATCTCCCCTCCAGATCAGCAGCCAGGGTGGTCTGTGATAGTTTCCATCTAGGGTTGACCCAGGTTATTACTCCCCTGGAGTGGGTGGTGAAACCCGCAGCTGCTATATGTCCCGCCCATCCCCTACTGAGCAGCATTCTGCTCGCAAGCGGAAGGTGCGTCTCCTGCAGGAGAGCAAGATCCACATCATGTCGTTGTAAGTAGTGCAGCACCTTTCTGAGCTTCCGATGGTCATTAAGGCCACGCACATTCCAAGTGAGAGCTCGGAGTGCAGTCGTGAGAGGACCGTTTGACATAGTGGGCGCAGTAGTCATGCTTATTATGTATGCATAGTGCGTGTATCAGCTGTTCCTCCAGTAACATAAGTGGGGTTGTGCAATAGCAAAAGAAACACTAAAAATTCCCTAACTCATCCCCAAACAGGAAACTGTCTGCCATTCGACCCACCCCCCACCCACAACAGACCACCCCCAACCTGGCCTTGCCGATCCCGCATCCAACCCACCCTCCTTCAATCTCAACGCTCAAGGTTGACAACTCAACGGAGTCAGTGTGGAGCAACTTGCACAGGGGCCGAGGTTGCCTTGCCTCCATCAGTCTATGTAGAAATAACGAACATCATAGAGGCTTCTTACGGCTCCCGTCTAAGCTCCACAGTCACAACAACCGATTATCCAGAGGATCGTTAGTGGCCCATAGTCTTATCAACTAGCTGAGGTAATGTGGAAGAAGTAGCATCGCCAGGTCCCTAGAGGGCACACCTCCCAGAAGTAGCCCTCCGATAGCATTGTAGCGAAAGTCACCAACACAGAGTCCTCAGCCCTTGTTGACATGCGTCCAAGTCTAGAACATGTTTCCAGGTACCTTATCTCAACCCCCATCCCCACAGACCTGTGCCGCAGGATGAGAGCGTCCATAGCACTAGTCCAAAGCATACCTGCTTCCAGAAGAGATCCCCCGCACATCTTACCACCTCTCTCGGTCAGCTTCGACAGCGTCGCTACTCCTGGTCGTCCAGATGGCTATCCGCCTCTACCTCCGTGCGCTGTTCCGGGTTATCTCTGTGGCACTCTTTTGCCCAGTTTCTCAGAGCTTGTTGTAGTGAGCGGGGTTCAGTGAACAAGTGCGAGTGACCCCGTCTGTTAACTCTTAGCTTCGCTGGGTAGAGCATGGCATAGTCCAGCCCCTGCTCTCTGAGTTGTTCCTTGTAGGGGGGGAAATGCTTCCGAGCCTCCTGCACCCTAGCTGTAAAGTCCGGGTATAGCGATATTTCTGAGCCCTCATATTGTAGCGATTTCTTCTCCCGGGTTAGTCGCAAGGCTGTGTCTCTGTCCCTATAGTTGAGTAGCTTGGCTATTATAGGGCGGGACGGCATGCCCGGACGCGGGGGCGGGCCCAACGAACGGTACGCCTTCTCCACAATAAAGACTTGAGAGAAGGAGTCCTCCCCCAGTAGGGACACCAGGAGCTTCTCAACAAAGCGTTCCATGTTCCCGGTCTGCGTCGTCTCGGGAAGGCCCGTAATACGAAGGTTACTTCGGCGCGAGCGCGCTTCCAAATCCTCGGTCTTGTCCAACAGTGCCTGCATTGCTTTCTCTACCCTCTTGTGGTCCGTGCCCAGTTCCATCTGCGTTTCCCCCATTTCCGTGAGGCGTCTCTCGCACATGTCAAGCCGCTCTGCATGTTTGTCTATTCTCTCAGCCATTCTATCCATCCGGAAGGACAATGCATCAATTTTGGAGCTCAGGGTGGTCATGCTCGTCTGTAAGCTTTTCTCCATAGCGAGCAAGATAGATTTTATGTCCGATGTGGCAGGAGACGCATCCACTGTTTGTAATGTCTCAGGTTCAGCGTTCATAGTGTCCTGCGACTTAGATCTTCTCTGGCTGAAAGTGAGCTTAGCCTGTGTTCTATCTCCTTTGCCCATAGCAGCTGACGTGTCAATCCGATTAGTGGAGCGGGGGGCACTGTGGGTCCTGCTATGTGTCTGGGTTCCCGCCCGAGTGTCAGTCAATGGCCCAGACCAGTCAAATAAAGCGATATTTCTGAGCCCTCATATTGTAGCGATTTCTTTTCCCGGGCTAGTCGCAAGGCTGTGTCTCTGTCCCTATAGTTGAGTAGCTTGGCTATTATAGGGCGGGGCGGCATGCCCGGACGCGGGGGCGGGCCCAACGAACGGTGCGTCTTCTCCACAATGAAGACTTGAGAGAAGGAGTCCTCCCCCAGTAGGGACACCAGGAGCTTCTCAACAAAGCGTTCCATGTTCCCGGTCTGCGTCGTCTCGGGAAGGCCCGTAATACGAAGGTTACTTCGGCGCGAGCGCGCTTCCAAATCCTCGGTCTTGTCCAACAGTGCCTGCATTGCTTTCTCTTCCCTCTTGTGGTCCGTGCCCAGTTCCATCTGCGCTTCCTCCATTTCCGTGAGGCGTCTCTCGCACATGTCAAGCCGCTCTGCGTGTTTGTCTATTCTCTCCGCCATTCTATCCATCCGGTAGAACAATGCATCAATTTTGGAGCCCAGGGCGGTCATGCTCGTCTGTAAGCTTTTCTCCATAGCGAGTAAGATAGATTTTATGTCCGATGTGGCAGGAGACGCATCCACTGTTTGTAAAGTCTCAGGTTCAGCGTTCATAGTGTCCTGCGACTTAGATCTTCTCTGGCTGAAAGTGAGCTTAGTCTGTGTTCTATCTCCTTTGCCCATAGCAGCTGACGTGTCAATCCAATTAGTGGAGCATGGGGCACTGTGGGTCCTGCTATGTGTCTGGGTTCCCGCCCGAGTGTCAGTCAATGGCCCAGACCAGCCACTCTCCCTGGCCTTGCGGCTACCGCCGATCACGCCTCCTTCTGCCACTTTTTAGCGCTGTTGGTGGACAGTAGTACACCTCACATCCACGCCGGAGAGCCCTCCGTAGCCTCCAGTACCTTCGGACCGTTCAACAGCTCAGCGCTCGACCGGTGCAGCACCGCTTTCAGCTTCCACTTCCCACACCAGGGCCACAAGAGAAAGAAGGGGGGAGGCGAGGGAGACCCCAGGTCGAGACCAGCCCATCACTCCTGTCGCAGATTGCTGCCGTCGTATATCACCACCGTCACTGCTGGATCTCCCCCCTCCCGACGCTGTTCAAAGTGGCAAGCAGGCCCAGACCCGCTCCCCCTCGCTGCGGCGAGATGTAAGGGCTCCAGCCGTCTAACCTGTGCTCTGTAGACGGTGCACACGGGTAGTGGCGCAGCCTCCGGGCTCCCTCCAGCTCCTCCAGCGACTTTGCATGCTCCAAGCAGATGGCGTTCGCGCTCGTCTGCGCTCCACGTTGCTCCCCTGCTATCAGCAGTCGGACACTCTCATGGGGGACCTCCAAGGCAGTAACAGTAGGCCTCTGACCTGAGGGCCTTACCCGCTGGCTCCCATCGGGGGGTACTCCCCGCTAAGCACCGCTGAGGGTCAATGAGGGTCAATGAGGTGACGGCGCAGTAGCTCTCCCTGTTACCGGCCGTGACGCGCAAAGCTCTCTTCAGTTCAAGGGGGGGCACCGCGTCCTCGCCTACCACAGCAGGTTTCCCGGGTATTGGGAGCAATGCGCCCGGGCAGTGCACCGCCTCTCCTCCCCCCGGGTCCAATCACCAATGCTGTCGGGCGCCTTTCACTCCACCATCTGGGAGGCACTGCACCGAGACCCTCCCCATGGGCGGGGCCTATCAGCCGTAAGTCGTGGCACGTCCGCCGGCCGCCCGCCGTACTGTGGTCCGCGGCTTGCGGCCCAGGCAGCCCCAGAGTCTCTCCCAGCTGTATCGTAGCACCAACGGGCTAGCAACGCTCCGTCGCCGGTGCCGCTTCTGCACAGGTGCGTGGGGAAACAGTTCTATCCAGGTAGTAGCTCGGTTGTTGAAGGATAGTGTAGGATTATAGGAGCTTCCGAACGGAGCCCTAGGCTAGTGCGGCCATTTCGGTTGCCGGCAAGCTCCGCCCCCCAGCAAGTGCCAATAATTACAACTTTTTATTAAAACAAATGGCAGTTGATTAAGACAGTCACAGCCAAGACCGTGCTGCTCCTGTTTGCACTGTATGCAAAGGGACAATGAGTGTTGTGATTTGCAAACGTATGCACTACTTCGCTCTCACCCTTCGCATTGTGCCATGCTTGCTGTAGGGTAGGAATGACTGTATTTAAACATGTCAGTCCAAAAATCCTAAAGATGTAGAGGTGTGGTTCTTCCTTGTCCTGCTCTTTCCAGCCCAAGCTAAATTTAAAATAAATGCCTATGTGTTCCTGCTTCTTTCTAATAGTATTCATTCTGTATTCAAATCTCCCTTATCCCAACACATCTGGTTTTTAGAAAGAGTCCACTCCCTGGAATCCCTAAAGCTAAAGAGTAGAGGTATAATTGAACAGGCAGGACACAAATAGTGGGTGCAAATAACACACTAACGTTTTGCAATCTGCTTTCGCTTTTGAGATGCGATATAAGTACTAATTAGTCACATCAGAGGTATCCATAAAATGACTGGTCCAATAATGACTGTTTACTATTAATCCGACAAGTCGCTGTTTGTGACCCCATGCATTTGTTTACCAATGCAGGGATGGTTTCCTGCAAGGGACTGCAGACCTCCATCAATTTGGTCACATTCCCAAATCGGAAATCTTTTTTGAGAAACAGGTTTTAATACAAATAATGTTTCCCACTTGGGGAGATATTGGGGGTGGTAGGCTGGCAGGCAGTCATTTTAGAGCCATTGGCTACTCTACCATGGCTGTCTGAAATCTTTCCCAAAGGGGAAGGTGTCTCAGAGAAATAGATTCTTCTTAGTGAATCGTTACCGGCCATTTGGGGTATGAGTACATTTTATATGGTTCAAATTCACAATACCTGTTAAAAACCATTAATTAAATAGTATCGTGAATAATTAGGAGGGGCCCGCCTGTCATGGCCGTTCCTGATTGTAATTCCGTATGATTTGTAAGTTGGAAAGGCTTTTCTGACTTGCAAAAGTGGTTCAGTAAATGTTGGTGTTAAAATTATAATACTTGAATTTTGCTGTTATGCTGCATTATAGAAGTTCCTTCTTGTAAATGATTTTACGTAATTACATAATAAAGTCAATACAACGTTCAAAACCCATTTGGCTTTCACCAACGCTGTGTTTTTCCAAATAGCAGTGTTTGTGACTGCAACATGTTTTTTTATTGTAGAGGGTGTGAAAAATTCACTCTTTTTGTGTAATCATGCCTATTTTTTGATGACTGATATTACTGGTTTTTGACCTCAGCACACTGACGTTCTGCTGTCTAGTCCCTAATGTATGTTCTCTGACCCCTACAAACTGGTAAAATTGCTTAAAGAACAATAGGCATATTTACCTAACAGTATATTATTTAGTGCACAAAACTGTACCAGTGCATTATAAAATTAAAAGGTGAAGTATGGACTGGAGCAGATGTTATGCCATCAAAAAACTGTTAAGAAAAAAACATGACTGGTCTGTTTGGCCTGACTACTGCAGTTTTTAGGTCTCGGCTAGAAGCGCGCTCTCGCCAGAGAACTATAGTCGTCGGCTCAGCCGACAAGGAGCGTAATTGGAGACAAGAGATGGGCGCGCGCAGCAGGATTTGGTCGCGCGCTTGAACACGCGATTGCTGTGCCCATCTCCCGTCTTCACTTTCGCTCGTTGGAAGCCTCCAGTTGCTCGCTCCACTAAGATCGCCTCCCCAGCCTCCCCCTGCTTTCTCACACACACGCGCACACAGACACACACAGAGAGACACACACACACAAGCGCACCTACACGCACACACACACACGAGCGCACACATACAGACACACACCACACCTCCCCCCTGGCCCCCCCCACCGCTACCGCCCCCGTCGCTTGTATTATTATTACTTGTCTCCATAACTTTAGTGCAAACAATTTCGCTTTGAAAGGGAAAAGGAAAACGTTGAATGCGGGCGATGTTTTAGCTGGCATGGACGCCCTGGTATAATATGGGATACAGCCATTGAGACGATACAGCCAAACACCTCCTGATTTGCTCCTTTGCCAAGTGACCGAAAAACATCATGTGGCCCTAAACAAAACTTTGAATAATAAATACCCTTTGGCGAGAAAGGAAGTATTCTGCATTACGAGGACGACAAACTGGCGCCAAAGGATACACACTGCATTACAAGTAAGTACGGCAACACGTTGTGTTCCTCACACACTACAGCTGGCCGCTCTCCCATGGGAGGGGGTGCTGTGCCCAGTGACGGCATGCAACGCGATGCCACCACACCCCATGCCGAGGGCGGTGAAAGCCCCAAGAGACTCCCACATCTCAGAGATATTAGCAGACCTTGGGCTTAATTAGGGGGTCATGGGGGCTCGGAACGATGGGGGGCCACCGTCTGGTATGCCCTCACTGTGGCTCTACAGCATTAGGTGCCTTTTACAGGAGCTGAAATCTGCTCTCGAGCAGAGATGGCAGGACCACCCCCCTCCTAGCTCCCCCACCCCCCTCCTAACTCCCCCCATCAATCATTTATAGCGGAGCTCTCGGCCATGGGCTCTCACGGGGCTTCCTCTAACAGAGCCCCTGAGGAGATGGAATTCCAGCGGTTTGTGACCCCGTTAAAAGAATCTCTGGAAGGTAACCTGGATCTCGTGCTGTTGGCTTTTTTTTATGATGTGACTTGGTAGCAACAGAATGTCATTCTGAGAGAGAGTAGATACATTTTGGAAAGTGATGTTAAACAAAACAGTTGGACACTCTTAAGCTGGTAATCACTGAAATTGTTTCAAGTTTACTTATTGAAGGTTTGTTCTACAACTTCTGGCCTCGCTTGGTTAATTCATGGATTTGGGAGCCTGAAAGAGGGAGAAGCTTGTTTTTTACAGGGGCCGTTTGTGTCAGCCCGCTCGAACGCCGCAGCACCTGCTTTGTGTCTGGATTTCCTGCACAAACAGCCGGCCGATGTACTCCCCTCCTCCCCCCCTTCAGCTGCTTTACATGTTAAAACTGACCTGGTTTGGGCCACTTTTCTGGCCATCTGACCCATGAGCAGGTTGGTGCCCGGGTCTGTTTTCTGTCCCACCCATTTACTGTTTCTTCACAGATAACAGCCACCCAACAGCCTCCGATTGACCCGGTCCCAGCTCAGCTGGGCTCAGTGGCCACTTATGCCATGGATCCTGAGCTCACACTTAAGTCGTGGGCCCTGAGCTTGCACTTATGGCAGGGATCCCTAGCTTGCACTCATGCGATGTCTTCCGTGCTTGCACTTATGCGATGGGTCCTGCCATGAACTAATAGCACTGATATAAACAAACCTAACATGCTACTGCTCCTGCCCCAACCCCGCCAGCCTCTCATAGACAACGGCTCACCCAAGATGAGACCTCCTGCACCCCAGCCCCGCCAGCCTTTCATAGATGCCAGCTCCATCCCGTACGGCCTTTCAGAGACACTCCTCTGTTCAGGTCCTTTCAGAGACGCTCTCTCTGCACCAGCCCTCTCGCCCTTTCAGAATTGCATAAATGGCGCAAACCTCCGTAGTTTCCCACAGGCTGGTCCCGGAAACACCCGGCTGAGAGAACCCCTCATGGGTGGACCATGGACTGGCAGGGACTAAACGCAACACCACCCATGGAAATTCTGAATCTCCCGGGGAGTTTAATCTGTAAACCGAGAGGTGGGCGGGGCAGCTCAGCCTTTGCTTTCACTCTGCAGCAGGGCAGGTTCAGTGCCTGCTGTTGCCAAGTCTGTGCGCCGCAGGACACGAGGCCCAGAGACCTCACACACACCAGCCAGGGTACGGTGCAGGGTAGAACACCCCAAGCAGGGGACACTCCCGACCACTGGAGTATAGCTAACGCTGGCCCCCACCCTTGTGGCTTCAACGCGCTCTTATTATCATTGCCTTAACGGTCGATGAAAAGGCGTTGTTGCTACTGGAACCTGTAACCCGTTTTCAGCAGGCGCATGAACCCGTTCGGCTACACCTGCTGCTTTGTGGGTTACACCACGCTCTCTGCAGCAGAAGGATTAACACACGAAGTCCCCCTCGAACTAGGATCTGAACCCCGACTTTCAAGTTACGCAGAGATGGCCACAGTAGGTGCATTGCCCCTCCCACCTATCTAGAAGAGGTGCGTTTTTGGTATGTATATGATCTTTTTTAAGTTTAAACGCTTTTTAAGGGTATAGTATTGAGCAGCATAGAGCCAGAGATCTGTAACCAGTAATAGTATTACCTTTAACAATAGCAATGAAGATGCATATGGTGAGTACGAAATGCCATAAGAGAGAACTAGCCAATAATAATGTGACCGTCACAAAATCGAATACATAATACATGCTTATTTTTGGCAGATTTTGAGTAAATAAAAAAGAAGGGTAAGGTTATATAGAAGTGGAAAAGTATCACGGATACCAGAGTATTGATTAACCAAAGGTGGTCAGCAAGAGCTACCATACAATTTATGTATAAATAACGAGATATGAATACGTAAACATAACTATTATAGCAATGTATAAGTGTAGCAGATAATTCAGATATGTCACGGGGGCTGAAAAGTGTCGAATCTTATAGTCCCTCAGTAGTATAGGGTGCATTGTTGGCTATGGCAGGGGTTGAAGTGGGATGAAAAACCTGGGGGATCTCTCAAAGGGGCGTGGTCAATGTAATTAAGGGTGCGGCTTAAAACACGTAAGCTAAAAATCCGTGTTTAGCACAGTGTGCCGCCGGACTTGTATTTTGCTGTTCCTATTATTGTGTCCAGGTATATGATACAAAAAGTCACTTCATACCTACAAGTCAGAACTAATGGCTTTGTCAATGGTTGTTAGTTGCATAAGATAAATAAGCAGCAACTATGGATGGTATATAATATTGAAAAAGCTTCCACTTAAAGCCCTGGTGACACTACGACATTGTTGCTGCTCCTGAGTTTCAGAAAGATGAGGGAAATCCAGAGAGAATATGACTCTCTTTAAAGGACTTCCCTTCCCCTATAACGCTCCCCACGCGTACATCAATGTGCCTGCAGTCACTGAAGTCTAGAATGCAATAGGTCTCACATTTACATGAGTTTAAGCTATCGGCAATGTAAATAACAATGCCCTTTATTTATGTTTTAGAAACGGAAACAAAAATAAAAGGCATTGTCATTTACAATGTCAATAGCTCAAACTCACGTAAATGTGAGACCTATTGCATTGCAGCCAAATCGGTCAAAGTAGCTCTTTTTGATGGGAAGGAACCATACTTTTGAATATTCAATACGGCACCCTAGACCACATGTTAGGGTGTACTTAAAAGTATTACATACAAGACTTTAAGTTCTGATTTAGATTTCAGGGGATAGGTTACTCCCTCACAATGGGGTCGGATATCCTGTCCAGCGAAATATAAATCCAGTAGCATCCTATTGTATTTAAATTTCGACAGACGGGATATCCTTCCCCATTGTGACAGAGTAACCTGTCCATCGAAATCTAAATCAGGCCCTTAGTGTTGGCTTGTACCTACAGTGACTAGCCCCCATATTATATTTTCACTGGAAAAGGGCAGTAGCAGTCCTATTAGAAAAACTAATGGTCAGAATAAATGTAAAGCATCTCCTATGTTTGGTTTTGAACAAGTACGGCAGATATTCATCCACTATTTTTTAATGTATATTATACATTCTATTTACATGTAAAGTTGGATTTGTAATAAATATTTATCGTAAAATGTTAACAATTTTTTTGATTTGAAAACTTGATTTACCTTCTTCTGTGGAATTAGGGAATTAGGGTGTTTGGTTCGTTGTTCTGTCGTACGCTGAGGGCATACATTTTTCCTTTACCCCCTGGCATAGCTGGAGTCGTCATTTTGGTTTAGTGCGTACATCTAGCTCTTCAAAGGGGTGGACCACCGGCACTTTAAAGCTAGGACTGTGGCGTGGACACACCGTCTTAGGCAAGCTTTTTAACAATTTATAGTAGCGCTTTTTACATTTGTGGTTTTTAAATTGATGATTTGAAAACTTGCTTTACCTTGTTCTGTGAAGGAGGGTGTGTGATTCCTTGTTCTGTCATACACTGAGGGCATACATTTTTTCCTTTTACCCTCTGGCATAGCTGGAGTCATCATGTTGGTTTAGTGCGAACTCCAGCTCTTCAAAGGGGACTTTAAAGTCAAAACAGTGGCGTCGACACGCCGTCTTAGGCAAGATTTTTAAAAGTGTGTAGTAGCGCTTTTTATATTTTTTGTTTTTAAATTGATGATTTGAAACATTGCTTTACATTGTTTTGAGGATGGAGGGTATTTAATTCCTTGTTCTGTCATACACTGAGGGTGAACATTTTTCCTTTTACCCCCTGACATAGCTGGAAACTCCATTTAGGTTTAGTGCACCATCCAGCTCTTCAAAGGGATGGAGCACCGGCACCTTAAAGCCGGGACCGTGGTGCAGAAGCCCCAGTGGTGTGCTATAGGCGTATCAAAGGCAAGCCCATCTGTGCCCATCAGCATCCCATCAGCGACCAGTGCCAGCCACTGTGCCCAAAACATGGCAAATCCTGGGACAAGTGTTTGTTATACTTGAGAAGCGCTAACCAATTTACGTTTAAGGTGAGTTTGCTCATCGGACTTTGTTTTAAGTAATGACATTTCCACTCGTATTTGTCCCTCATGCGGCTTTGGTATAAAGGACAGCTTCTGTGGCCTGCAACCGCCTTTGCCAGTTGCAAATTTGGATAGGTCTTTTTCGGCTGACCTTCTCAATGTGCATTTGTTGCAGAAACATGCAACATATTTATTTCATCTACTGCACGATAATTCTCCTTATGGTCTATTTATGATGGAGACTTGGCTCTGTAGCTCTTTCTCCCCTGTATTTGATATGGTTTTTCCCTCTCATTATAAAACCCATTTTTGAACCACCCTTGCTGGAGGGGTGGAGGTATTGCCATTGCTTTCCAACACAATTATAACTGTTCAGTCTTTGAGCTCAAAGAACTGAAACATGCTGAGGTTTTTATCTTTCCTTACCGCCTCAACAATCTGTAGGCAGTGTCTTAATTTTAGACCCCTTGGTCAGGATGGGGCATTTGTTGATTCTCTGTGAGATGCCATTTCTCTTTGGCAATAAAGTTCTCACATTTCATAGTGCTTGCAGACTTTAATATTCATATGGATCTGAAGTTCTCCAGTCATAAGTAGAAGAAACCTTATCCCCTCTCCCTTCCTTGACAGACTACTACTTGATTAGATTTAGTTGGTCAGCCTTGTCATTTAGGGCTTACAACAAAATACAAAAAGCTGAGCTTTTTGCTTCGCTTAGTATGACTACACCAAAGCTCACAGGTAACATTGAGTTAGATACTGGAAGGTTGGACAGCTGGATGTGTGATTCTGAAAATTCATTAGCTCCTATTAAAGTCAGGAGACTTGAGTGAAGTGAGCCTTTATCTCCCTGGTTTACTGAAGCTCTGCTGGCGGAAAAGAAATGTTGCAAAAAGGCTGAAAGAGGGTGGCGCAAGGAGTATGCCCTGAGAGAGAAGGAGTAGTATTGGATGCACTGAGGAAATATCATGCTTTGCTTAAGACTGCTAAAACTGAATATTTTGACAGTAAGATTGAAGGGGCTGTGGAAAATGACCAAAATTGGGTATATATAAGCGGCGTTCATTTATGTTCACCCCAGCCACTGTTGAAAGTAAAGTGAAAATCGTGAGACAGTGGCCACGCCATCTTGTCCCTTTTAGGCCCCATCATGCACGTAAGTGGCAGCCATTTTGTGTGTCATGGCCTCTCTGCCCATTGCCAATAGCCTGCGCGTCTCTCCTCCTCACTCCCCGGCCTCGCAAGCATTCCCCCGTGCCCCGACAGCCCCCGGTCTCTCCTGCTTGGGCCATGAACGCACCTCTAACGCGACCCTGTCTCCGAGCCACATCCCGTGCTGAACCCCCTTGCTCTTTCATCTCATTCAAAGAACAGGCCTTTTTAGGTCGAGCTGATGTAGCATTCATGCGAAGCATGAATGCATCAGCTCGACAACTTATGCTGCCCGTATTTAGGAGAGTGGACAGCTACCAGACGCGCGCTTTGACGAGGTCGGATTTTACCTCGGGAGCGAGCGTCTGATAGCTGCGCATGCGTGGTGCAAGCCCTGGCTCTCACACAGACACAGACAGCCCCCACCCCTCTGCATGCACACACGCACACACACACACACACACAGGCGCGCGCATGCACACGCAGGCATACGGCACACATACAGGCACACATACAGGCACACTATCCCCTACCTCGCATTCTCTCTCAATCACACACAGTCACGCATGCGCACACACTTTCCTTCGCGCACACACGCACACACGCGCGCACACACTCCCACCTCCCCACCCCCCCAGGCATACACACAGGCACGCACGCACTTCACATCAGCCCTGGGCCCCACTCACCGACTGCGCTCTTCCGGCGGGGCTCCTCACGGCGCGGCGCGTCTCATCCTCTAAATCGGGGCTCCCTCAGGTCAGAGGAGCCCCGCAACAGGCGCCACACTCCTCCTTTTCCCCGGCCCCCTCCTGGGGACCCGGGCTACCCCAGACGTCAGGGCGCTCCATGCGCCGGTAGCTCGCAGCTCGCGGACCTCGGGAGGCGGGACTTCCGGTCGGCCGCGAGCGGATTGGCCGACCGGGCAAGAGCTTCCGGGTCGCCGCAAGATCAGCTTTCAGCGGCGCCGGCACACGGAGCTCGCTTCTCCAGGCTCGGACTGCCCCTGTGACTTGGATTTTGCCCACCAGGACCGTCCGAGGGAAGGCGGTGAGGACTCGTTTTTAAAGGTAGTTCTATTTGTGATGAAATGCAGGCTGTGAAGACAAAAGTTCCACAATCGGGTGCCTGAATCTGAATGTCTCACTCCACATGTGCAAGTATTAAAGCAACCGGATAGCAAACACAATCACAGTCATATGAAAACGAAGGAAGTACTTCAGAACATGGGTAACAAAAATATTTTTTTTTGGATCCATTTCACGGCGAAACCTGCAACACATCTTCCTGCCAGCAGGTCTCCCAGCCTGTTCCCAACCCGTAGTTATCTGTCAGCCCTTCTCCCAGCGCACAGCTCTCCGAGCCCATACCGTTTCCTGGCCGCACAGTTCCCTTTCCCTGTTTATGCCCACATGTCTCGGTCTTCACCCCTCCATGCCTGTACCTCTCCCCGGCTGCTTCGCTCCATCAACCTTCGCAGCCCATTGCTCTTCCTGCCCACACATCGCCATACATTTTCCCAGACGGTTCTGCCCTTTCTTCCCTCCTCCTCCTTTCCCCCCTTCACCTCTACCCTGTGCTGTCCTGACCTACTCCCTTTTGTACCTCGGCCCCAATGCCTGCTACTCCCAGCTCCATTCACCGCGCCTTTTCGCCTCCTTCCTCAGGTAATAATAACTCCTGCGTCACATAGCGCTTCATAAAGCGCCGCTGCCATATCTAAGCCCATGAAATAAGAGAAGGTAAGAGATGGTACTATCAGTGAGTGCTACTCTCCGGTTTACTTTGAAAACATGGTCACACAACTCGGGGGTTTCCTGCAGCTTGTGTTGGGGTCCTCCAGCCTCAGTGACGTGTGGGCGCCCTTCACTGGAGCAGGCTCTCAGGGTCACACACTGACGCAGCGCTTGCACTGCTGCGGGCACCGAGGGTGCTGCACTGACTGTGGTGGTGGGCCTGGGCCAGGCCAAAAAATAGCCGAGCTTGAGTTGTGTACTTCCCTCAGATTCATCCAGTGTTTTTTAATGACCTTTGAATCCTCCTGGCATGCGGCTTCCTGTGTTTCAGGGGGAGGAAGAGGGAACAATGGTGGCTGCGGTGCTCTTACCTCACTTTTTCTCACAGATAGAGGCTCAGCTTTATCTCGTGGGCTAGGTGGAAAGTCTTCCCCAGAGAAGGCTCCGGGGACCGGCCTCTCAGACACACACTGGCTGGTGGTGGTGGAGTTACTCTACGCCCAGAGTCTAGCCTCTCAGACAGAGTCAAACACGGCCTCTGTGGTGGGGTTACCCGGCCTCTCGGACACAGCCTCAGTAGTGGGGTTAGCCGTCCTCACGCACAATGACTGTGGGTTCTCTAGTGAGAGACAGTGCTGCGGCACTGCGAGTCCTCTAGTGAGAGTGCTGCAGCAGTGACTGAGTGCACCAGTGAGAGAGAGGGATGCAGCACTGTGAGTGCTCTAGTGAGTGCTGCAGCAGTGACTGCGTGCTACAGTGAGAGAGAGTGCTGCAGCAGCGACTGCGTGCTACAGTGAGAGAGAGGGATGCAGCAGTGAATGATTGCTCCAGTGAGAGAGAGTGCTGCAGCACTGCGAGTGCTCTTGTAAGAGTGCTGCAGCAGTGACTGTGTGCTCCAGTGAGAGAGAGGGATGCAGCACTGTGAGTGCTCTAGTGAGTGCTGCAGCACTAACTGCGTGCTACAGTGAGAGGGAGTGCTACAGCAGTGAATGAGTGCTACAGTGAGAGAGAGTGCTACAGCAGTGAATGAGTGCTAATGTGAGAGAGAGTGCTACAGCAGTGAATGAGTGCTCCAGTGAGAGGGAGTGCTGCGGCACTGCGAGTGCTCTTGTGAGAGTGCTGCAGCAGTGACTGAGTGCTCCAGTGAGAGAGAGTGATGCAGCACTGTGAGTGCTATAGTGAGAGAGAGTGCTACAGCAGTGAATGAGTGCTACAGTGAGAGAGAGTGCTACAGCAGTGAATGATTGCTCCAGTGAGAGGGAGTGCTGCGGCACTGCGAGTGCTCTAGTGAGAGGGAGTGCTGCGGCACTGCGAGTGCTCTAGTGAGAGTGCTGCAGCAATTACTGAGTGCTAGTTTTACTTAGTCATACACCATATGAATGTTACAGTCTCTTAAAGTGAAACTCCCCCAAAAGGAGTGTTATCTTCACAATATTGAGATTACAGGGGTATCCTAATAAACATAATATTGGCTGGTGATCAGGAGCGATCTGCTTCTACTCTTGCCCTTCCGGAGCAGCTATGCCAGGCTGTCTAGGGTATCTCTTTTCCAGTTTCCTAAAGTGTGTATATCTAAGATGTCTTTTATATTTGAGTTTTATTTATACCATTATTTGCCGCATTATTGACAAATATATATGATTTAGTATCCTGAAGGCATGCCTTACTTCTCTTCCCATTTAATAGGCTGTTCAAATACACTGAACATAATCTTCACAAAAGTTATTTACAAAAGTTTAATCTATTGCCATTATAAATTACAATAACTTTTATTTAAGTATTAATAAAAAAAAATTAAAAGCCATTGTTATTTTTAATATCAATACATCTAAGTCACGTAAATACAACACATTGCATTACAAATGCTATAGGTATCACATTTGCGAAAGTTAAAACTATTAGCATTGTAAATGACAAAGCTATTAATTTCGCTATTTTCAAAACCAACACATAAATAAAACATTTGTCATTTACAAGACCAATAGCTCAAACTTTCCTAATGCGAGACCTATTGCATTGCAAATGCTTGTTGATAACCTCTCCCTCCCTGCCCGATTGTCCGGCCTGATCCCAGGCCATCACCTAGCCCAACAGATGCAGTTTATTACCCCCTACAGTAGGACCTCGCCTCACATCAAAGTAGCGGGGATTAATCAATGCTTTCGCACCCCGAAGATCCGACTGTTCACACACATCCCCATTCCCAGCGGAACGTCCAGCTGCGCGATAACCACCACATGCTGAGATCGGGGTGGGAACTCTACTGTAGATATGTGTGGGAACAGGCCTGGACCGGGGATTCCGAGGATGTCTTTTCTGTCCTTCAAAGAAACATTACGGATGCAGTGTATGTAATAAAGCCATAAACCTGTGTATAAGAGGCCAGGCCTCAGAGATGCGGTTAGAGCACCTCGAGAAGATACCCTGTTGTCTGATTTGACGTGTTCTGCTCCGTCGGAATAAACTCCAGTTTCCTGCCTTCTGTCTCCAGCGCCTGCCTCTTTGTTTGGTAATCTCGAATGGTATGAGAGGCGGCTAACGCCGGGCAAATACTGAAGGGTTCTTGGTCGAATTCTGCCCTTACCTTTTTAACAATTGGCGTCCCAAACGTGGGGCCCATCAGCGACACGTGGATCCAGTGGGAGAGGTCCCAACGACAGAGTGAACGACTGCAACGATCGGGAAGTGCACCTGCCCGATAGACCCTCGTCTGGCAGCCGATCATCCGAACTTCACTGGTTCCGAGCAGACCTCTCTCGAGTGATCTACGGTCCTGACTGGGAACCATCAGGAGTGCCACAGCAATTACGGAGAATAGAGGACGATCGGGCGCTGGAAGCGGAAGACGAGAAACCGTCCATGCGGTCCGGGTAAGGTCGTGTAACACGACGAATTGCGAATTGATTGTTTGATTGTTTGAAAATACTAGTATTACTCATTTGATTGTTTCTGAGAGATTCTCTATTTGCAAACAAGCACAGAGTCGCAATACTCTGTTTAGTCTTTGCAGATAGTGAAGGGTAGGTAACGCAGGCCTTTGACCCCATTGTAATCCGTCGTGCCTGCTTCCCTCTCCATTTGATTGATTGTTATCCAAGCATTCACTGTTTTGGAATTGGTTCTCTTTGGATCATTCTCTATTTGCAAACAAGCACAAAGTCGCAATACTCTGTTTAGTCTTTGCAGATAGTGAAGGATAGGTAACGCAGGCTTTTGCCCCCATTGTAATCCGTCGTGCCTATTTTTATCCCTCATTTGATTGATTGTTTATCCGGACATTGATCGTTCGGAATTGGTTCTCTTTGGGTTATTCTCTATTCACAAATAAGCACAGAGTCGCAATACTCTGTTTAGTCTTTGCGGATAGTGAAGGATAGGTAGTGCAGACTTTTGTCCCCTTTGTAACCCGTCATGCCTATCTTCGCCCTGTTTGTTGGTAGTTGGTTCAGCCCGGACCGCTTATTAGAGGTGAACCATTCGGCTCCACTGGAGGACACCCCTAATAAAAAGGACATATATATAAAAATACGGATTAGCCGCTGTATCGTACTAGCAAACTATAACATAAAAATCGTTAGGAAAAGCAAAAGGAATCGAGCAAAATCAGTAGGCCACTGATGGGATCTTTTTGACCCCGCTAAAATAGAAACATTAGGAACAACCCCTCATGAGAAATATGAAACTAGTGAGAAGAGCCGAGCTCGACGCCATGATGGCCGCAAGACAGCTCGGCTCCGTCGCCCACCCCGCCCAAATAACGACAAACCCTATGCAAATATTATAAATATATACAACACTCCAGAAAAGTAAGATGTTAAAACTTTTTATTAAACAACTATTTACATGGCAAACGGCTGCAACAACAATCCCAATGCATTCGACGCTGTTCCTGTCCCTCCTTCCTTAAAGTAGCAATGTTGGGCTACTTTGGGCTGCTTTTTAGTTGGTTTTGGGCTACAGAAAGTCTACAAAAGCCATGGTAGCGTCGGTGGCGGCCTGGGGTGGAGGACCGTTGTGCGAGTGAGCCGGAGGCAGCCCAGCGCGCCGAGGCCCGTCCACGGATCGTCCAGAGGTGATGTCCAGCAAGTTGTGTGCAGGGGGATGCCCTGCTGATGGCTCCCCCCTTTTGT
Organism: Lissotriton helveticus; assembly: GCF_964261635.1. Classification (NCBI taxonomy): domain Eukaryota; kingdom Metazoa; phylum Chordata; class Amphibia; order Caudata; family Salamandridae; genus Lissotriton; species Lissotriton helveticus. The sequence continues at coordinate 534,376,257 of NC_136067.1, forward strand.
TGCCTGGTCCGGCCATCTTGTGTACCTGCGCCCGCAGATGGCGTGGGGCGCCCGCGGAGAGGCGGCGCGGACGGCCCCCTCTCCCCCGCGCCCCCCCCAGGTGGAGGTTCCTCTACCGCACTGGGACTGCCATTGGCGTTCCACTCAACGAGCCCCCGCGGTTGACTGGCCGGGGGACCCGCTCTGGTGGCCGTGGTGAGGGGCGGCTGCTGGGGGGGGGCTCTCAAGATGGCGGCCGGCTCCCCGGATTTGGGCCTGGTCCACTAGGATGGCTCTGGGCTACCATGGAACTCGGATGCTTGCCTGCTCGGGCATGAGCCCCACTCCTGAAGACGTCCTCTCAGTTTTAAAGATTCTACGAGAGTCGTTGGCCCTCGACTCCCGCGGGCTTCCGGTGGGGGCAACCGCCACTGTTGCTCGACTGTCCCCCCTGGATGTGCCGCTGCCCCGGGCGACCGCCGCCTTGTCCACGTTTGGTGCCGTGGGAGAGACTGATTCAACGCATCTGTGGAGGGATGCGCCTGCTGTCCCGCTCTCCGGAGTGGCCACAACGTTGTCGCAAGATGGTGATGCTCTCATGCTGACACCAGCTTTTGTCCGAATTACTAAGAGACACTGTAGACTGCCAACTCGATCAGTTCCGGTGGGACCTCAGCGTGACCCGGTAGGGAAGATTTTGCCTTCCTCGCCTTTAAGTCGCGGTTCATGCTGCCTGTCTCTTCTGCTGGCGTTAACGGAACTTTTTTTGAACTGCCGAAAGGGATTCTGGTCCGGCCGCTAGTTATTGGAGGCATTTGAACTATACTCTGGACCCGCCTGGCCTCGATCAAAATGGCGCCAGTATGGGCGGGACTTGCAACTCCTTATGACGATTCTAGTTACTTAGCCTTGATGTTATGGGGGATGTATGCGGTCTTTGTGCACATGGCGGGCGAGGAAGTGTACTGACTGGGCATGCGGACAACCCTATTGATGTCGGGATTTTACTATTGATTATTGTATTATTAAAAGCTCCGAAGTAATGTTACTCATGGTACTCGCCCATGGTGTGCGTATGGACGATTTTATTGTAACTGATCCTGTTATACTTTCAATTATAAAATCAACCTTCACTGATCCTGCAACCGTTTGTCACGTTTAGTTTTTTCCAATTAAATGGCTCGCTCGTTACGTACTCCTATACTGCAGTGTAATCTCTCCTTACCTCATGCGTTTCCCGTCTGCCCCGTGGCTGGCCTGTATGGTTGGAGGCCCGTATTTGAATGCTGACATTTTTACAATCAAGGTTTCAAAAGAAAAAATATATGGAACTAGCATCGTAACAGTCATTTAGATTGATAGGGTTGTTTTTTAAAATACCATGCTCTGCGAACAGGAACGACCTCATACCACCGTAAACCTTTTTCTTTTCCTCGAATGAAAACATGAATCCGTCACCCCCCCACCTTATACTGAATACCCCTGGCCTTTGACCCTCTCCTACACGCGGCCTGTACTACTGCCTTTGGGCGATCTATGTAATGAGCAGACTACCATTGGTTATCTTTTCCGCACTACCAGTTCCTCTGGGCTTCAATGCCGAGACATAGGGGACTGCTTCCCAGAGAAAGAAGTCAAGTACGTGGTAGGTAAAAACATATTCGTGTTTATGCGCGCAGATGTGCTTTGAACGCTGCCCCCTCCCCCCTCTTTTTCTTTTTGCAGGTTACATCGGAATTTCAGCTGAAGTATGGAGAAGATCTAAAACCGCACCGTGTTCCACGCAAGGAAAATAGGCTAGCTCTGTGAGACGGTACATTATATGTAGGAGCTATCTCTGGGAGCGTGAAAAATTGTATGGTATGAATGTGTGCATGGGCCCTGATTTGTACGGTATGAATGCGTATGTGTGGCGCACGTCTGGGTCAATAAAAGAATGCTTTTTGTATGATTGAGGCGTTGATCGAACGGTTAATGGGATAGGAAAATTAAGCCCGAACATGGTACCCGCATGTGAAAGACGAATAAAAATATAGCACTTACCTTACCTAGGAACGACTCTCTCTGGAGCTAGCGAATGGGAGAGTGACCTACACCAGAAACTTGAAGGCTTATTTCAGTACAACGAACCCAACCCCAACCGATATCCCAAATGTACACCCAAAATAATGCGCACCAGTGAGTCAATTTATGTGCTGACTAAATAAGAAAAGTTAAGAGTACCCCGGGTTGGGGTTCATCCAAAATCCCCCTCAGCCCGGATATTAGGGATATTGTTATTTTTTAGATTTACCCCTTCTTCTTCCACCCTCATAGAAAAGTCGGAATTGTACCACCGCACGTCCGACTGACACCCCTCCTTTACCTCAGCTTGGATCATCATTTGCTAGATGTTGGAAGACCCCACCGTGAGTATAAGCGCGACTGGACTAGTGTCCGACCAATTAAAAAGGAGTAAGTATTTTTGAAGCGAGGTTACCAACAAAAATTGTCTACTATTAGGAAGGAAGGAGAACAAAGAGCTCGACCCCCAGAATGAATTAAAGGGAATACTGAGAATACGCAACATGCATGACAAAGTCCTTTTGCCCAAAATAGCTCTGCGTCCTGTCTTAGGTTTCTGTACTTGATGTATGTACTGTTGCACCCTATCTGGTATTTGTGTGTACGTAAACTATGTATTTATGTTTTCCCTCAGCTTGTGTTTTATACGTGAAACCGACCCGTACTGTTCTATATGTGTGTGCACTGAATAACCTATTATTATACACGTTTCTCTCTCTCTCTCTCTTTATGTTGTACGTGTACTAATAGCCTATTTGGTGCACACGACGCTCTCTCCCTCTGAGGGCTCCCTTGCTCCCTTTTGAATAAATGACGACACTGTACCTCGCCGGTACAGGTATAATTGGCTTTAGACACGACAGTGTTTGAACAAATTGACAGAAACAAAACGATCGTATTTTGCCATATTACTACCTCTCCTTTATATAAAATGATGGAACTTAATTGACTGAGAAAGAAAGGACAGGTAAGACGACTAATGTCCCCTAATCTGACCCTTATAAGGGAACTATATGTCAGTGGCTTTTGTTTTAGTGCTTTAGTAACACCACCCTCATCATTTGGATTACCACCGCCCATTGCACAAAAGTAGAATGTCCGAAACGTCCCCATTTTTCCAGAATGGTCCCAGTTCTGTAACCAGCCGTCCCAGAAAATCTTAGAGATTGTAGCTGATGACCTTGTGTTTAAAGATAAATCGTCCAAAACTGATAAAAGTTAGCAGTTGCTGTCAGAAAAGAAAAAAAAAATGCTTAACGTATGTCCTGCCCTGGAAAAGGTAGCTGTAAGCCCATGATAATAAGCACTTCAAACTTTTTATGAATTAGCAGACCTTGAAGAAAAATATAGCTCAACAGGATTTGTTTTAGAAAAACTCAAGTCTCTACTGGAGGAGCCGGTTTGAATTCGATGAACCATGTAATTGTTGGATATCAGACTTCTTGCCACGCTCGCGAATATAACAGGAATAAACACCAGACAGACATGATATTTGAAAATAGAAAGATACTTGCAGACCTGCACCACAGCAATAATGCATGAGTTAACAGCATACACCGATGTAAGGATTACTAAGCATCCACCCTATCGTGACCAATAAACGTTTCCCCAACTACTTGGGGTTGGGAGAGAAATTAAAGTGTATAAACATCTTCCCCTGCCAGTTCTCTAAAAACTTGTTTTTTGTACTCATTTAAAGATAACGTGCGGTCGTCGGAGGAGAGGGGCCGGACGTGACGCACAGTCTGGCTGCAGATCGGGGAATATCTGTGACCTCGACCAAGGTGGAGCCACAGAGCAAAGAGTTGCGGGACAAGGCACCATTCTCAACGTGGAAAGTGAAGGAATGAAGGGCTGTCCAGAAGCCCCTGCATGTTGATGAGCTCGTGCCGAAAGTCCCAGCCCATTGTGCCCGATTGATGGGCCCACTTGCTTGAAATTTCTGCCCTCCTTGATCCGTTTCAAACCTGATCCCACTCCACCCTCTTTTCCCTCGGCCTCCCAAAGCATGCCCCCATCACCCCTTTTTCCATATGGAGTTTTTGAACTTTGACTTAAAGAAGAAACACTGCACAAAAGATAGAATAGGGTTTGTCCCGAAAGAAGAACGGGATACGGGTTCCCCGACTAAAGTACCTATGGTAGATTAGTTCGGTAACAGGACAAACAGGACTGTGGTCCGAGAGCAAAGAGTGGCCACACCCTCCAACGCGAAATCTGAATCCGAGCTGGACGCATAGCTCCACCGCCGGTGCTCAACAGTGCCAACGAAAGAAGAAAAACAATGATAGCCTACTAGTGATGGCTCGCTGTAATTAAGACACTGGAAAGACGAACCTTTTTTGAACATTGCCACCCCTTGACTGCCCCTCGTATTAAGTTGAATTCCTCTCCCAACCGCTTTGTATTGATTACCACCCAATTGAGCTTTTGGAACCTTACATCGGTCACTTTCAACTGTACATGGATAACTAAGAAGGCGTTAACTCTGTATCTTGATGATTGTAGAACACCAGTTATGCACTTGAACATACTGTCTAATTTTGACCCCCATGGAGTCCAGACCTCAAGTGATAATAGCCCTTATCCTGCCAGAACTTTTTTGTATGACATCATGTTTGTATTCGGACGAATCTCCTACATCGTCTAAAGTAATGTCCCCGCCTCCAAGGTCTAACGTATGACGCAGCTAATGTAATTTTGTATGCACTGTCTCCCCGCCCATCACATTGACTGCATATGGTTATGTACGATTCTGTCTGCATTGATAGCAGAATTATTTCCATCTGCCTGTAATGCACATGGGCTACCAAAGCGAATTGTATAACTAATGTCAGCTTGTACATCCTCACCTATGACATGAACAGGAATGAACTAACTTATGATAAAAACTGGGGACTGTGGAAAATGACCAAAATTGGGTATATATAGACGGCGTTCATATATGTTCACCCCAGCCACTGTTGAAAGTAAAGTGAAAATCGTGAGACAGTGGCCACGCCATCTTGTCCCTTTTAGGCCCCATCATGCACGTAAGTGGCAGCCATTTTGTGTGTCATGGCCTCTTTGCCCATAGCCAATAGCCTGCGCGTCTCTCCCCCTCACTCCCCGGCCTCGCAAGCATTCCCCCGTGCCCCGACAGCCCCCGGTCTCTCCTGCTTGGGCCATAAACGCACCTCTAACGCGACCCTGTCTCCGAGCCACATCCCGTGCTGAACCCCCTCGCTCTTTCATCTCATTCAAAGAACAGGCCTTTTTGATAACCTCTCCCTCCCTGCCCGATTGTCCGGCCTGATCCCAGGCCATCACCTAGCCCAACAGATGCAGTTTATTACCCCCTACAGTAGGACCTCGCCTCACATCAAAGGAGCGGGGATTAATCAATGCTTTCGCACCCCGAAGATCCGACTGTTCACACACATCCCCGTTCCCAGCGGAACGTCCAGCTGCGCGATAACCACGACATGCTTAGATCGGGGTGGGAACTCTACTGTAGATATGTGTGGGAACAGGCCTGGACCGGGGATTCCGAGGATGTCTTTTCTGTCCTTCAAAGAAACATTACGGATGCAGTGTATGTAATAAAGCCATAAACCTGTGTATAAGAGGCCAGGCCTCAGAGATGCGGTTAGAGCACCTCGAGAAGATACCCTGTTGTCTGATTTGACGTGTTCTGCTCCGTCGGAATAAACTTCAGTTTCCTACCTTCTGTCTCCAGCGCCTGCCTCTTTGTTTGGTAATCTCGAATGGTATGAGAGGCGGCAAACGCCGGGCAAATACTGAAGGGTTCTTGGTCGAATTCGGCCCTTACCTTTTTAACAGGGCCAGCAATAAGACATGTGAAGTGTTCAAAATAGTGAACCGTTTCATGGTCTCTCGTAGCCGGCACTAATGAAGTCCCACAGTCTCTAAAATGGTGTAACAAGTTAGCTATCTTTTTTTCAGGAGAAAATTGTGAACCTCCAAATAAGCCTTACTGGCTCTGTGCAGGAACTTAGTGTTTTCTCCTCTCTTGGGGGAGCGACCAAAGAGGTAGGGTGCTCCTTCTCTTCCTTTGAACCCATCTCTCTTGAGGAGTCACTAGCAGCTATCCTTTGACTTAAGAAAGGCTCACCCACTGACCCTTGCCCCATTAGGGTATGGTGGCAGAGGTGATTAGTCAGTGGGAAAATAAGCTGCTGAATGAGTTTCTGACCTCCATGATGGCCCCCGCAGACTGGAAACAGGCTAAAATTATTCCGTTATTGAAGAATATCTCAGCAGACCCTAATTTGTCTAGTAATTACAGACCTATTTCCCTGTTGCCTGCAGGCTCTAAGTTCTTGGAGAAATCAGTCAATAGGAAGAATTTAAGTATTGAGACAGCCCCAATCGAGGTGGCAGAGGAAATCAAAGACACGTTACTTGTCAAGGGCAAGGCTGTGTTGATATTGGTAGATCTGTCTGCCACCTTTGATATGGTACCCCGCTCCTTCTTGCTGGATTACCTCTCCAGGATTGGAGTGAAGAGTCTGGCCCTTAGGTGGCTGACTTCCTTCTTAGACAATAGAGAACAGGAGGTCTGGCTTCCTTTGTTTGCTTCTGGCAATAAGGCAATATCACTTGGGGTCCCATAGGTCTCTAACCTCTGCCTAACTCTGATTAATGTGTGTCTTACCCAGACATTACTCAGATTCTCTTCTCCTTTAAAGATGGGGAGGATATGGCTTTCAACTCTATTAAATCATGCCTAATGCTGTGTTTGTTTGATTGCATCAGAAACAACTGATGTGCAACACAGAAAGCCTGAAATACTCTTTTTCTGGGCACTACAGCAACTACCAGCTGGTCAGCATGTTGGCCAGATGGCTCTGTTCCACCTGCATCTTGCACAGACACAGCCAAGAAGGGAGTTAAGTTTGACAATTGCTTACCTTTCCAACCCCAGATCAGTGCTGTGACTGGAATGTGTTTTGGTATACTGAGGGCTCTGAAAACGTTTTTGTTATTCTGTCCTTTCTGGCCAAGAAAGCAGTTCAACAGGTCCTGATAACATCTCACCTCGACAATTCTAATGCCTTATAACTCAGTCTTCCCGGAGTGTGCCATTCACAGACTTTAAATTGTGCAAAACTTGGCAGCATGACTTCTACTGATTTTGCCAAGGAGATTTTGGATTTCTAGGCATCTTTCTTCTTTGCACTGGTTACCAGTAAAGGAGAGAATTTTGTTTAACACACTAGTGTTGAGTTTTTTGTGCTTTACACAATATTGGTCTATGTTACCTGGCTTCCCGTATTCATTTTTACAGTCCTTCCTATAGCCTCCCATCCTTGCATTTTGCTTTTGCTAGAATGCGAGAGTGAGGATGACAAGGATTGACGGATGCCCTATTTCCTTATTATGGCCGAATGCATGGAATTCTCCTCTGTTGCACCTGAGGCAGGAAACTTCTGAACTTGCTTGTAGGAAAGGGTTAAAAACGTGCCTATTTACTCTGTAAAATCTACTTGCTGTTGGACTAGTGGCGGGACACTCCAAGGAGCATCTGCATGCCTTACAAATCTGTCTTTATCATCATCATCAAGTGTAAAGGAAGACCCGAAGAAGAGATCCTTTTGTCTCCCGGGCCATTTATAACCAGTTTGGCACCATTCCAGAAAGAGGACAAGGTCCCCCCAAAACTAGTTTGATGTAGTTGGGGAAGAGGGGACTGCTCATTTTCCTAAGCACACCTTTAGCTAGCACATCAGTAGTTCCAAGGATTGAAGGCCGATTGCATGTTGGATTTTACTCAAATGTACAATGTGGGATACTCTGGAGTAAGGCTAACAGGAAGTGCTGTCACATTGAGAAAGTTTGCAGATGAGAACTTTATTCTTATTGGTTTTGTTTTTTTATCCAGGCATGACCCCCCCTGCTCATGCACTGGCTAATAATTCCTAAAAATGTGGCACTTCATTCACAGTTGACAAGGTGAGCTCTGTTTCACCGACTGACTACACAGGAGCAGAATGACGACCAGTTCTCAGTGCCTCTCCCAGAACCCCCTTAACTCTCCAAGTGGAATAATTGGAGCTCAAGAATGCTTCAAGGGAGTAGGTGTCGGGGAGAGAAAGAAGAGACTGCCTTGTCTGGATCTTCTGGGTTCTTCCCTCTCTCCTGGCCTGATTCACAAAGGTAAACTTACACTTACACTTTTGTGTGAGTTTACTACTTTTCGGTATTTACAAAGGGAAATTTAGACCAAAAGTATTCATAAAGGCAAGTTACTACTACTAGTAAAGTTATACTTTTGGTCTGAGTTTACCTTAGTAACTACCAAAAAGTAGTAATGTTAGACATTTGGTCTAAGTTTACCTTCATGAATACCAAAAAATAGATTGCCTTTGTGAATACCCAAAGGTAGGAAACATTACAAAAAAGTGTAAGTTTACCTTTGTGAATAGGGCCCTCTGTCTTTGGTGTTAACCTCTTTTGGTTGGAATTCGCTGCAATTAAACACGTAATCAAATCACATCAAATCAAATCAGGTATTTGTCAAGCGCAACTACTCACCCGTAAGGGTCTCAAGGTGCTGGGAGTGTGGGGGGTTCGCAGGTTCCAGTCCATCAAGAAGGGGGTCTGTCAAAGAGCCAGGTTTTGAGGTTTGAGGTTTCTTGCGAAGATGGGGAGCAATGTTATCTGTTGGAGGTAGAGCGGAAGGTCGTTACAGGCGCTGGCTGCGCGGAAGGAGGAATGTCCTCCCGATCTGGTCTTTCTGGTGTGGGGGACCACGGCGTAGGAGAGCTTGGGCTGATCGGAGGGTCCTTTGTGGTGCGTGGATTTTGAGTTGGCTGGTCAGGTATGATGGTCCGGTGTCGTGGAGGGCCTTGTGAGCGTGGGTTAGCATCTTGAAGATGACTCTAGCTTTGATGGGGAGCCAGTTGAGTGTGCGCAGGTGCTGGGAGATGTGGCAGTCATTTGGCAGGTTGAGGACCAGTCTTGCAGTGGCATTTTGGATGTTCTGTAGCTTGCGGTTAGGTTTTTGTTTATTCCGGCATAGAGTGCGTTGCTGTAGTCGAGCCTGCTGGTGACCAGGGCATGAGTGACGGTCTTTCTGTGTTCGAGGGGGATACATTTGAAGATCTTACTTAGGAGGCGGAGGGTGTGTAAGCAGGAGGACAAGACGGAGTTGATTGGGCGGTCCATTTTGAGCTCTGAGTCCGGGATGATTCCCAGGTTGCGTGCGTGGTCCGTAGGGGTGGGCGGGCTTCCGAGGGTGGGGGACCACCAGGTGTCGTTCCAGGCATCTGAGTTTGGGCCCATGATGAGAACTTCCATTTTGTTTGTGTTTAGTTGTAGGCAGCTGTTTTTAATCCATTTGGCGACAGCTTCCATGCCTTCTCGAAAGTTGTGTCTGGCAGTGTTGGGTTCGTTGGATAGGGAGAGAATGAGTTGGGTGTCGTCTGCGTATGACACAATGTTGAGTCCATAGGTTCTGACGATGGGGGTGAGTGAAGCCATGTAGACGTTGAAGAGCGTAAGGCTGAGGGAGGACCCCTGGGGGACTCTGCAGGTGGTAGGTGTAGGGTCTGAGAGGAAAGGGGGAAGTCTGACTCACTGAGTTCTGCCGGAGAGGAAGGAGCGGATCCAGGCGAGGGCCTTGTCTTCGATCCCTGCGTCGTGGAGTCTGCATATTTGGGTGCGGTGAGAGACTGTGTTGAACGCCGCTGAGAGGTCGAGGAGGAAGAGGGCTGCTGTTTCTCCTTTGTCCAGTAAGGTACGGATGTTGTCTGTTGCGGTAAGGAGGGCAGTTTCCGTACTGTGTTTTTTTTCTGAAGCCCCATTGGGAGGAGTCGAGGATGTTGTGCTCTTCGATGAATGTGGCGAGTTGACTGTTGATGGCTTTCCCGATGACTTTCGCTGGGAATGGGAGCAGGGAGATGGATCTGTAGTTTTTTAAGTTAGTGGGGTCTGCCGAGGGTTTCTTCAGGAGGGGGTTGATTTCAGCGTGTTTCCAGTTGTCAGGGAACGAGGCGGTTGCCAGGGAGCGGTTGATGGTGTGGCAGAGCATGGGTGCGATGGTGTTGGCGGCTCTGTTGAAAATGTGGTGGGGGCAGGGTGCCGTGGGGGCCCCTGAGTGGATTGACTTCATTGTCTTCAGTGTGTCTTCAGTGGTGAGGGCTGTCAACTTGTCGATCGTTGGCTTCAGGGTGTCTGGGGTGGTTGTTGAGGGTCCAGTGTGTTGGTTGTCTTCGCCGAAGTTGTCGTAGATGCTTTTGATTTTGTGGTGGAAAAATGTTGCTGGGTTTGCAGCAGAGGTCTTGTGAGGGAGGGATGTCGGTGGACTCGCCGGTGGGTTAGGCGAACTCCTTGATGATAATGAAGAGTTCTTTGCTGTTTTGTGCATGAGTGGAGATTCTGTCTTCAATCGCTTTTTTTGTAATTTTTCTGATGAGTTGGTGGTGGGTGTTGGAGGCGGCTCTGAAGTTGTTGTGGGCTTCTGTGGATTTGGTGTCCCTCCAGGCCTTTTTGAGGAGGCGGCAAGTGCATCTGGAACTCTCGGAGTTCGGTGGTGAGCCATCCAGCTTTCTTGGCGTGGATGTTTTTGTTTTTCTTGAGGGAGCTATGGTGTTGGCGCTGTCGGAGATTTATCTGTGCAGGGTTCGGGCTGCGGTGTTGTTGTCTTCGTTTTCCGCGTTGGTTGGGGTGGAGTTGCTGAGTGATGAGGTTAGCTGGTTGTCGGTGATTCTCGTCCAGTTTCTTCATGGGAGCAGGTGCTGGTGTCTCTGGATGGTGGGTGTTCTGAAGGTGAAGTGGACGCATCGATGGTCAGTCCATGGGAGTTTGGTGGTGTGTCTGTAGGTGATGGTGTTTCCTGTTGTGAAGAGGGGGACGAGGGTGTGTTCTGCTGAGTGCGTGGGTTCAGTAAACAGAGTATTAGCGATAAAACTCCTCTACTAGGGTTATCTTTTAAACATTTGTATACTTAATAATCTGACAGCCAGCAAGTCTACCTACCACATTAGATAATGACCTTTGCATCTCTTCTGGAAATGGTGTGCAACAATGTCATAAGGATTCCTCCCTAATGTTTGGTGTTAAAACATGCTTTTACTTCTTCTTTTTGCTTTTCTGTGGTAAATTCTTACTCTTCTGTTCATATTGTTCATTCATAATTGAATGAATACATAATATTATACCTTCTCATATAAATATACGTTTTGCACAATTAACTTTTGACACTTTCTTTTTTAAAGGAATCTTTTGTGCCCAAAGTTCGTTTTCCACGGAAGGCTGCAGACTGAAACTGACTCTCAGGTATTTTGCCAGTTGTTTGAGACTTCCAGTCTTTTGTATGAATGTCTGCTCTCTAAAATTCATTCTGAACTGCAAGTCTTGTTGTTTCTCTTTGTTTTCTTGTCTTCTTTCAGGAAACTAGGTGTTCAGAGACACCAGACTCATGACAAGAATTCTCTCATTCAGGGGTAAAGCGCAGCGATTTTTCTGATGCTAACTCCCTAAAGCAAGATGCAAGCTGAAATTATCTTTATTGTTAACCGAGTCAGCGCAACTCCATAACACAGCTCTATGCAAGAAGGATGGTGGAGGAGACACTACTCCAGACTTTGGCCTGAAGTAGTGTTTATTACTTACTGACTCAGAGTGACTCAAGAACACTAGCCTACACAAAAACATGAGCGTAGAGGAGATGCTACTCCTTACCTTAATAAATCAGCCACAAAACTCTACACAAATGGGGGAAGAAGGAATCCTGAAACACTAAACAACAATGCCATAAGTACCAATACCACTACCCTAACTATCTGACCAACAGAACAAGGAGACTAGGGAAATGAGGTGTTATCTATGGAAAATGTGCAGTGAAGTGCACTGCTTCAAGGGCAGCGGACGCTTAACATTATACTGAGGAAGAAATGTAGAATCATTAGAGTGAGTCAGTGTCTTCTTCTATGGTGGTCTCTTGAGACACCTTTTGTGCAGTCTAGCTGTCCAGCTAAGAAACTCTGTGTTCTCTGTGAGTCAAGATCGTTTTTAATACCCTTACATTTGATGGTACACACAATATGGGTCTTTTGCCTTATATTCTTCTTCTGGACCCTGATAACAGTTCATCAAAACATATCTCAACCAAAGATGAATGGACCTGCTGTCTGTGACCTGTGTGGAGAGCTGAGGTCCTGGACCACCTCCCACGTGTTCCCAAGACTGAAACATAGTCTCCAAGGATCAGTAGGCTACCCTCCGTATAGTTACAGGGACACAAGAAGCTGCAAGAGGCCTTTTTCCTAAAGTGACTGGGTGACCAGTAGCAACTGGGCCTGGACTGGTCCCAGCTTGTGGGCTCTGCTAGAGTGTGTACTGTCCCCTACATCCTGGGAGCCTTTGAAGTGGCCAAGAGAAGCTGCGCCAGAAAATCTGAAATTTCAGCAAAGGTATCTGATTTAAAGTAGACGTTGTGTGATACAGTTCGAGGCTTTTCCCACTGGAAGAGTTTGTGCTCAATTAAAAAGGCTAAATCCTGAGGCAGAAATCTTGACCAGGCAAAAAGATAGAATAAGTATTTGACCAATTAGAGTATTTCAGCAAGCGCAAAAGTTACATTTTCCGGCTGTGATCTTTTCCAGCAAAACAAACCGCTTCAGCGGGAGTTCGTTGACTGACTATCCAACTTTGAGAGGACTTCGCAAGATGCTGTCTGCAGCCTTGCCCTGCTGTAGGATTTTGACTTCCATTTCAGAGAATATGTGCCTAATTTAATGTTGGTGGAAAAGACACAGTGTCAGAAATGTGTCTGCTTTAATAAAAGTGCATAATACACCTTTGACAAGGGTAATTAGGCGGATGGTATCTCCATAACATTAAGACAGCGTAACCTACATGCTGAACTTTAAATAAGGCCTTAAAATCTTTGACCTCTTATGGAATATTGATTTGTATAACTAATTAATCTTCCGAGAGGGAATTAAGGTGCGTGGGTAGTTGTGTAAGTATGCCATCATCATGGCGTTTATACGAAGTGCCAGGTCTTTCTTCTTGCAGAACTCAAGAAGTGAGGAGGAGGCTCTGATGTGTAGAGTGAGGTTGTACCATATCTTAGGTGCTATGTAGGAGAATGAGAAACCTCCAGTTTTGCTTTTGCAGAAAGTTGATGAGAGTGAGAATGAGAGCGAGGCAGAGCATATGTGCCTGGTGGATTAGTGTGGGTATATATGGACAAACCCCTTGGGGTACCAACATCTACTCCATCAAAATCTTGCTGAAATCATGCCTAAGTCATGGTCAATCATGAACAATAACTTTTAAATGGTGCTTTATTTTTTTCTTGGTACTTTTTAGCCTAAACCACAAAGAACTCATACTTCTGGTTCCCGTTATTAGATTTTTTGGTGTGAGGGGGCCTGCTTTACAGGCAGAATTGTTTTGTGAAGGAAGAAACACCTTCCTGCACAAATCAATCCTTAAAGGCATTTTCCTTTTACAATGTGTGATGTGGAATGTATCACACATGCAAAAAGGAAGAATATAAGTAGAAATAAAGCTATTTCTGCTTGTTACGCCTGGGTGTTGGAAATGTACCATTTTGACGCATGCCCATGTGTAAAACTCTTTGTAAAATTGGGAATCTGCCAAAATCCATGGGTGGATGTGTGGAAACAACCATTCTCAACCCATGGAATGCCTCTCTGCCGCAATGCGACGCAAAGCAACAATATGCAGTGACTTGAATTACTTTGGATTTACTGAACCATACAGAGCCACAAAAGGTGGCTTAGTAAATCCCACTAAAGTACTTGTGTTGCCTTGCGACAAATTGCATCACACAAGTACAACCCAATCCCTTAGTATAAACGACGAGGGATTTCTTCAGAGTGACAAGCAAATGAGTCTGTTCCTGTTGCACAGATTAGTCAAAACTTCACATTCTATATACCTGTGTGAATTATTGTAGAATTTCCATCTTTAAGCTATTTACCTCATTTACATTGCGTGTCTTTGGATGCTTCGAGAACAAACCCAGTTTGCGTATGCAAATTAGCTTTCTTAGTCCAGTATATTTTACACCTACTTTTTCGCAGCCACATAAATTGTACCTATTCAAGTTACACAGACTGGGAGACCGCCACAAGTGCATCTTTCTCTTTTTTACACTGTGAATCCTATTTTATGGAGGTGTGAATTGCACTCTTGTGCTGGTGTATGCCCATTTGTAAGCATGGAAAAATATTTGTGAATCAAGCCCAGTATACAGAGCTACAATACTACTTAGGGGCAGATTTATGAGGCCCTTGCGCCTCTTAGCGCTGCAATTGCGTCACTTTATGTGACGCAACGGCGGCGCAAACAATGCGCCCTATTTACAACGTGACGCATCTAGGAGATGCGTCATGTTGTAAAGCCCTGCGCCATAAGGAGGCGTTCCTGCGTAGGGGGGGCGTTCCTGCGCAGGAACGCCTCCTAAAAGTGGCTGAGTGAAATCTATAATATTTCACTCAGTCACTTTCTACGTCAATTCCTTAAGCCTGCTTGAAGCAGGCGTAAGTGTGATACACCATGCAATGTAGGGGTGGCCCCTGTGCATTGCAGGAGTCATGTCGCACTTGCGACATGACTCCAGCATTGCGCTGCCCGTCCGCCGGAAGATGCGTCACGCATCTTCCCTGCCTTGCACCATGGTGCACCGCATTGTAAATGCGGTGCACCATGGGTGGCGGAGCTGTGGCGCACTGTGGCGCACATTAACTGGCGCATCCCTGGTGATGCGCCAGTTAACATAAATCTGCCCCTTCGAGTATAAGAGCCTTAATCTAATCTAAGTCAATCACAGGTGTATTAGGAAGACATTCTAATTGAATGTTTAAAAACAATGAAATAAAACAAGTCTTAGTGAAGAGAATGCTTTATCCTTCCATAAAAAAATCATTTTTATAATTTCCTCTACTTCAATTAAACAAATGATATCCTTAAGAAGCATAAGAATTTCCAGACAAGGTAAACACCTGTTTTCTAAACCTCATTATAAGGTCACGCTTGAGACTCATTTCTAATATGCATTTCCAAATCCATGCCTTCTAGCTGTTAAAAAGTAGAAGTTTCCTACTGATGTAGCACAGGGCCACAGCTCTACTAACTTAAAAAAATGAAATGAACCTACGCAGCCAAATACATTAAAAAGAAAACAACAACGTGACAGCTTGGTCTGGTTTTTGGAATGAGAAAGGGATGCCTGTTTTGTCTTTTATTATTATGTTCATGATAAAAAACAATTCAACAAACATATGGGAAGAAAAGTAAGCAGAAAATTCATTTGAAAACAACATGAGGGTTTTCTTTAATGGATATGAATACTGAACTAGAAAACATTTCTTCACTGAGTTATGTGCACTATGATACCATCTGCATGCAAATGAAATCATGTATCTGTTTGAAGGAGATTATAAATGCTGTCAACAAAGATGACTAGTTGAAAAAGAGTCAAGCTTAAAATTGTTTTTGCAAAGATCAGTGATCTAGATAAGCATGCACATTCTTCGTACATGCACAGAAAGACATAGGGGCATATGTACAAGGACGTAACGTCACTGGAACATCTCTTTTTAAGACATTCTGGTGGAGTTAAGTCCATTGCTTTAATTACAAGGCAGCATAAATAAGCCCCCCTTTCACGCTACACTCAGTGTGAAACGGTGTGCAATGGGTGTTGCAGTGGGCGTTACGATCACCCATTGATTTTGATGCTGCCCCCTATTTACAAGGGTAGCGTAAATATGGGGCAGCACCAAAATTAAGACATAAAAAACCTGGTCTTAACATGGTGAAACAAGGAGAAATAATTAATTACTCCTCATTTTTGCTGGTTCTATATGTGTTGCATTGTGCAGTACACATAGAAAAGGTAACTCGTCATGAATGATTCTTTATGTGTAAGAAGGTGTTACTTCCTGCATATAAACAATCATTAAATAATTATGATTTGAAACTTCTATGTGTGCTGCACAATACAACACACATAGGAGTTACAAATCTCCATTCTAGATTGTCATAAACAATCAGTCACTCAATGCATGCACCCCCGCACAATGGTGCAATGGTTCCTACGTTGGCACTAGGCAGCTTAATTTAGCAGCAGCACTAGCGGAAATGCATGGGTGCGCAGTATCATTTTACAGGCGCATTCCTGTGTTTTTGAACAGAGGTAGGGTGGCGTGAGCAATTTGTGAGCTAACCCATGCTCCACCAGTTCATTGTACATATTCTCCATAATGCCACACAATCTTATCACCCAAAGTTATCAGTAAAAACATTTTACACCAGATGCCTTACAGTGCAAGTGGAGCCCTTTTCCCACTGCTAAAACGTAATAATTATCTGGTGCAGCATTGTCATGTCGCTTACTGATAATCATATTCTTTGCACTCTATTGCAAATTCCAGCTCAATAAATGCCTGCATAAGACATAAACCCTATGGCATCATGTCACAAACGAGCCATGGTGTACTTCAGTCTCTTCTAAAAACCAAAATAACATCCTTTTCAGAGAAGAAACACCTCTGTATGAAATTCTACAGGGATTGTTGACATAAACGCAGCAGCTCATGATAACCAGACAAATGTAGGCACGAGCAGCGTCTTAAAATATGTAGGGCCTGGTTCACTAAGGTAACTTACACTTTTGAGTACGTTTACACTTTTGAGTATGTTTACTTCTTAGCAGTACTCACCTCTGAATATTGGATACTATATCTGCAGGCGCATGGGTTAATTATGATCACAAGGTGCACGTAAAAATGCCAAAATGCGAAGTATAGGCACATGTTCCTCTCTCACTTTCCTCAGGCACAGGGGAGTTTTCATTCAGGCCACAGAATGACCACACACAAGGGATAGCTTAGGTCAGGCTGAGGAGAGATCTGCAGTGCTGGATCTCGGCAGGCTCAGCATCTTTGACTTCTTCAGAAGAAGACCGTCATTCTCTGATTGAACGGGGCAGATTCTCTCTGCACTGGGCAATATACCAACTGGGTCCTTCAGCAGTAGCAATAAGTTCTAGCTGTTTGCTTCTCACCCTTAGAAAGGAGACGGCCTAAGTATTTGTCTCTGGTTCTTGCTGTCTTCTACAATGGTGTGCAGAGGTGCTAGATATAAAAAGTGAATGCTGGATATGCCGGAGGGGCCACCTTCTATCTGACACTGGGGAAAATGTATAGCAAACCAACAATAAAGTCACATTTGAAATTGACCCCCATTCTTTGACAGGGACAAGTCCTAGATAGGTGCATTTTTAATTTAGTTGGACAAAGCTCAGTAGCAAACATTAGTATGTGAAACTGACGCATTTGTTTTACAAATGCAGGCAGACTGGCCCTCCTCTCAGCATAAAGCACAGAACATGGGCCTGATTATGAGTTGGATGATTAATACCAAACTCCTCATGTTATTCTTCAACAACTCATAATGGGTGTGTCACTCAATAACTAATGTACCCCTTGGTATCGTCATTTATCATGCACGATCAATGTCACCTATACTCTTACTCAATGCCTATGAGGGATGTGAAGGAAGTCTAGGTCTTTCTGTAGTGAATGTGCCTCCAGATTATGGTCATATTTCGATTGGCGGGATCCATGAAGACCGCAGTAGATTTGTAGACAGGAGGTCATTCTTGACAAATATTTGACTACAGGAGACCCCCGCTTCTTAGATCCGTTTGATCTTTTACCTTTCACAAGTTGGTGGGTCCCGAAGAATGGCTAATCCACCACATGCACAGCACACCTTAGCGCGTGTGCTGAATATCACTTACACACCCACGTGGCTATCCACATCACATTCACGGTTCCTTGGTCCTGAAGAAAGCCTCATTAATTCATGGAGAGGCTGAAACATGTTGACCAGCACTTAAGAGATATAGAAGATCGAATTTTATCTTCATGATATCTCACCTTGTTTTGAATGTGTCCTTAGACCCTATGAATAAATCATTACCCAGTTGGGCATCCTAGAGACATTTTTAAACTGCACCACTTTTTGAGCACATTTCTCACTCACAACTCTTCTAATCAATACATTGGATTCTTGTGCTCTAGTGCATTATACGGAGTCAGAAAAATCCAAGGATATACCGCCCACATTGTTACATTATTTACTAATTAGTAGAAGAGGATGCACCCCCCTTTTTTCTTCCTCACTCTCTTCTTTGTTCTTTGCATATTTCGATTGGACAAGTCACACCCTGACCCAATCGAAAGGAATGTTTAAGTGCACTTGTAAGAAAAGGTCCTTCATTCTGGATGTTTCCAGACAGTTAGGTCCATGGCTTCACAAAGAAAGAGGGGATAGAAATATAGGAAACTTAACAGAGGATAGTTAACCCTGACTTCCACCAGCCCTATGTAGCACCATACATTGTTAGGGGATACATAAAGAGAGTTTCGGACCACAACTCTACAAGTTTTCAAAACACATTCAAGTATCCATGTTTGTGAATGAGACATAAGTTGTTTACTGTCTGCAAGTTCTGCATATTCTCATAGTCTTTACTACTAATCTTCATATGACAGATAAAAAGGAAAACATATGAACATTAAGATTAAGATGTACCGGATCACTTCATCAAAGATCTTTATTCGTTCCAATGTAAGACCATAAAATCTCCTTTTAAAATACATAAGCACTTATAGTACTCAGCAACCAAACAGTAGTCTACTATGGGTCAACATTATTTTTTTGGTACTAAACCACCCACCTTTATGAAAGTCACATACTTGTTTGTATATAGCCTGTATGTACTGGATATCCTCATGTTATTTAGGCCTGTATTTAGCTCTTGGTGGACGAAGGCAGTAGTCTTCATCTGCCAAACCTCCAAACCACCTGTTAAAGTGCAGGAGGAAAGAGGGGGACTCAGATAGTGACACTGTAGGAAAGTGCCCCTTTTTGCATTGTAGCCCCGTAAATGTATGCCAGATAACTGATGCTAACTTTAATGAGTGTGCCTTGTGTCCCTGCCAATAACGTTCCCAGGGCCTGTGTTCTTTCCAAAAAATGTCTCTTTCGCTCCACAATTGGCATACCTCTGGAAGATATATCCCTGGTACCAAAGTGCCTTATGACCAGAGAAGGCATCTGATGGCTGTAACATGTATTATGTCACCCTCAGAGACTTGCCACCTTAACACCCACTCACTGCCATTGCAGGTCGCTTGTTTTGGTGCAGACCTGCATGCCATGCCCTCCAACACTGCATGGATAAGTCACACCTCTAGCAGGCCTCACAGCCCCAAGGCAGGGTGCACAATACCACAGGTGAGAGCATAGCTACATGAGCAATATGACTCTACAGTGTCTGTGTCATTCCTAGACATTGTAATTGCAGTAAAGGAGAGCTGTGTGGGGCCCTAGTGTGAGAATAGCAGGGGTCCATCGGTAAAGCAAGATGGCGGCGACATAGAGCTCCGCAGGGGAGCCTCTTTTCCTGATTCCAACTCGGACCATTGTTGAGCAGGTTTGGACGATCTCATATGCTCGACTTACCTGCCTGAACACGGTCAAAACCGGATGACTTCGAAAGGGGTCGACTTGGGCGCTGTGCTGGTGCCCCTCCTGACTGTTGGCACTCCGGAGGCTGCTGTCACTGATGTGCTCCGATTCCAGGCTTGGGAACAGCGGATCTGCGCAGCGGCGGTAGGGAGACGAGGCGGCTCTCAGGAGGCAATAGCAACACAGCACAAGATGGCCACAAGGGCTTTTTTGCCCAGAGAACTGATTGAATCTCTGCGCTGTTCCCTACGTCAGGAATATGCCACCTAAATCTACGAGACAGCAGAGGGAGCAGAAAGAGATAGCAGGGTCTAATGCTGCTCAATTTAGACAAGAACTATCTCCGGCAAACATGGAGGTTGGCTCAGGTAAACCCAAAGAGACCCGCAACCTGAAAAAACAGCAGGACACAGGGGCAGTGAAGCGGAGGATCCTTCAGGAAAAAAAACAAGTAGCAGGCAAAAAGAGTAGCGTCTCAAAAGCTTTGGAAGAAACTGGGGCAGCTTATGAAGAAAATAATCTAAATACTACGCCTATACTACCTCAGCCGGCTATAAAGGCATTTTTCAAAACCAGAGATGGACCTGTGAACATGGATATTGAGGCGGTCAATCTACAATCTAAGGAAAGGAACAGGGATGAGGATATTATCCCTAATGCTGGTTTAGAGGACGCTTCCCAGGTTAACAGTGAGGCCCATGCTATACAGGACATACTAGGAACACATGCGGTTATGGATGCTAATAAGGATACTTCCTGCAATCAGACAGTGGAGGTCTGTGCTGTAGGGCATAAAACCTGTGTCTCAATGCAACTACCACAACAGGCGGCGACACTGGAAACCCAGTTCCAAGATAAAGAACTAACTGACTTTCCACCTGAGGGTCCAGGCCGATGCTGTGATAGGAATGTAGATAAGCTAACATCTACCAATGACATTTTGGAGGCTATTTCGGATGGGCCGGATAAATTATATTCCCTGACAGAAGACTCTAATTCAGGGACTTCGTATTCCGATCTTGCATATAGCCATTCTGATCATATCGATACTACTTCAGGGTCTAGCACATTGGAAGCCCCCAAAATGGCTCGCAAGCAACACATAAAATCTCAGAGGACCTCAAAAGGTTCTATGGGGCTTAAAGAGACACGAAAGAAGTAAAACAGTGGTGCTTCTGGCCTGAAGTGCACCGGAATTATTGGCCCTCTGGATCCAGCCTCAGTCCCTATTGGTACCTCCTTGTCCAAACATCTCGGGATTCTGTAACAAATGAAAAATCATTGACGAGTCTTATTCTTGAGACTATTAAAGAACATCGTGTAGAGAAGAGGGCACAAAGAAATTGAAAGGGGCTATTTGGAAAGTAGGCCGTATCTGCGAGAAATTTGTGAACGTTTGAATGCAATGGAAGTATGAACTGTTGTGGTGGAGAAGGATTTGAATGCTGTGAGGGAGCAAACAAAGACCCTTGAAGCCCAACTATCTGACATGATGTGGAAATTGGAGGACTTAGAAAATCATCAGCGAAGAAACAATCTCCGAGTCCTTGGGATTAAGGAAGGCATAGAAGGGGATGATATTCAGGGCTTTATGCTAGGTCTTTTTAAGGAGTCTTTCCCTGAGCTTCTTGGGTGGGACTGGGAGCGAGAGATTCAGAGGGTCCATAGATTTCCCTTTGTCCGTCATAAGGCGCATAACAGAGATACAAATCAGCCGAGGGTAATTCTGTTTTTATTTGACAATTTTTCCCTTAGGCAGGCCATCTTTGAGAAAGCTCGCCCGGAGGCTAGAAGGCATTTCAAGGATGTTTCTTTTTTTGTATGCCCTGATTTTTGCCATATAACCGTGGAGCGTAGATGGCGTTTGCGGCAGTAAATCAAACCGTTCCAAGATGCTGGGTTTGAAGCATTTTTACTGGTTCCAGCGAGGCTAAAAATGATTGTTAAAGGGGCTGTCAGACTTTTTACTTAAGAGATTCAGGCTAGAGAATATCTCGACCAAGCCCATGGGGAGAAGAGAAAAGAATAACAATTGCGTGAATAGGGCTGGTTGCGTATCATGGATTTTTTCTAGACTAATCCTATCATGGCCTCTCTATCGCATGGCTCTTTTTTCTTTATTTTTCTCCTTGTCTGAGTTGGCAGGGTAGAAATGGATTTGTTGAAAGATAGAGTTGGGAGCTCCTATTTTTCTGTTTTTCTTCATTTTGTGTGGGGGTGGAGGCACTGCGGTGCTGTGTGCTTTCTCTATCATACAGACCTGGGAGGTCTGGCTGCTTTCACAGGGTGGAGGTGGGGGGTGGGCATGATGGGTGTTGGGGGTGGGGAGAGGTTTGGTTTTTTTGGTGCTAAAGCTAAAAGCAAACTACAGCTAAAGAATATTATGTGTTTTCTTTCTTTGTTTTTGAAAATTGTAAAAGGTGCTAAAATTGCAAAAGTAAGAACCCAATGTTTTCATAGAAATCTGATAGGCACCCTATGTAGCTATGTTGTGAGTCTTATGTATAATATAAATATAATGGTTGGATTTCTACGAAGAGAAATGATTAATGAATAATGGCTAATATTTGTATTGCAACTATAAATATTTATGGCCTTAATGATGGGACTAAAAGAAGAAGGATTCAAGAAGATCTTAAAATCTTCCAAGTGGATCTGGTGTGTCAACAAGAGACTCATATAGCCTGTAAAGATTATAAATTGCTGGACACTTTTGGGTTTAAGCTAATTGCATACACTACAAAGGATGTCAGGACTAAGGGAGTGGCATTTTTGCTTAAAGGCAATAATATTACATGTGAGAGAAACATTGTGGATAAGTATGGCAGATGGATAATCATGGAAATTAAGGGATGGGCTGGTGTATTCACTCTGTGCTCAGTATATGCTCCAGTGTTAGATGACTCTTCAGTACTGTACCACGTATCCATTGAGCTCCCTTCTTGGCCTGCCCCCTATCTAGTATGCAGGGATTTAAATATTAATGGATCTAGAGGTATTTTAGATAAAGCTGAGGCAGCAGGCAAGAACTGGAAACCTCAAGCATGTAGAGCGATGAAAAATGTACTTAGAGATGTAGGTCTGACCGTTGCATGGCCCAGCCTGAGGGGCCCGAGCCTGGATACACCTATTATTCGGCTCCTCATCGGAAAATCGCAAAGTTAGATTACTACTTGGTTTCACCATCTCTTTTGAAGGACACTCGGATAGAGATGTTACCTAGGGTAATGTCGGATCATAATCCTGTAGTGTATGATTTTTCATTGTTAGGAGTAAGGAGGGCACAGAATAAATGGATGTTTCAGAGAGCACTTCTTTCTGATCAGGATTACATGAACTATATGAAAGGCTGGATGTGCGATTATTTTTGCTTTTTTGCTATAATAAAGACAGTGCACCCCCAGGAATGGTCTGGGATGCCTTCAAAGCATCAGTGAGAGGGGAGACACTGAGATATAGTCTGAACAAGCAAAGAAGAAGTACTGAACAAATTAAATGCTATTATCAGAAATTAGCTCTTCTGGAGACCAAATTAATCTATGTGGTAAATAATGATGGGGATCCTTCTATAATTGTGGATTTAATTATGGTGACTAAAGCTGCTTTGAATGATTTTTATATGGGGAAAATGGCCGGCAAGTACCTCGCTAAAAACAACAATGTCATGAATATAGTGAGACAGTAGGCCGACTCTTATCAGTCAGGACTAGGCAACAGACAGCGCTAGGACACATAAAGCAAATTAGGAATCTGCAGGGAGACATAGTGTCTGATGCCACAGAGATAAGAGAAGCCTTTAAAGAATATTATTGGGTATTATATACAGCGGCAGGCCCACCTGAAGAAAACAAGAAAATCCATGAGCATGAATTTCCACCTAAAGCGAGGCTATCACAGGAGGAGGCCTTTTTTTGGGTACTGAAATCTCCCAGAAGGAGCTTTATGGGGCTCTGCAAGCTCTTCCATCTGGCAAGGCTACTAGTACAGACTGTATACCACTACAATGTTATAACATTTCTATCAATGAGGATGGGCAGGAGATTTTGGGAATATTTAAGGAGGTTAGAAATGGGGCCATATCACTGGGATCATGGGAGACTGCTAATGATATATTTTTTTTATAGAAAGGGAAGTATTTAATGAATATGGGCTCTTATAGACCAATAACACTGCTAATTAGCGATACAAAACTATATTCGAAGATATTTGCATCTTGACTTAATAAGATTATGCAGCAGCTTGTCTTAGTTTGGCAGCATGGTTCTATTCAGGGTAGGGGGAAGGATGACC
Organism: Lissotriton helveticus; assembly: GCF_964261635.1. NCBI lineage: Eukaryota > Metazoa > Chordata > Amphibia > Caudata > Salamandridae > Lissotriton > Lissotriton helveticus. The sequence goes on from NC_136067.1 coordinate 534,400,113, forward strand.
ATATTCGGCGGAATATTTAGCTATTTGACCTTTAGCTGCAGCCTTTTTAGATGTTGAGAAGGCTTTCAACTGCGTGTCGTGGAGTTATCTATGGAGGTGTCTGGAAGCTAATAGACTCGGCTCAGGGTTTATTAAAACTATTCAGGTTTTAAATGCTAAACCCATAGCTCATTTACAAATCATGGGAGGAGAGTCAGAGGCGTTTGTGATAGGCAGGGGAACTAGACAGGGGTGCCCATCCTCTCCCCTGATGTTCACATTATATATAGACCCCTTTCTCCGACATCTTGAGGCTTCTATGAATATTCTTCCAAATAGCCTATATGGCCGGGACACAAAATTATTGACTTATGCCGATGATATGGCTATTATCGTCTCTGAGCCGGATAGAGCGATGGCCGAAGTTTAGATATTGGCTGAGCACTTTGGCTCTATTTCAGGCTATCAGCTGAATAGAGCCAAAACCCAGATCTTAGCTAATAGGTATACCTCAGCTGCAGATAGCAGGATCGTGGAAAAGGCTATATATTTAGGCATACTTGTAAGAGCTAATGTTGAAGATGTTATGGATATAAATCTTACCCGCAAAATTGGCAAAATTAAGAATGATATGTAAACTGGTAAACATCTTTCGTACAATTCTCCTCGAAATACATAATACATGGTTTAGGCAGATTGAAAAGGAGGTTGCCAGATTTATATGGTCCTACAAGCGGACACGTTGATCGAATACATTCTTATCTCCTCCTAGGGAAAGGGGTGGTCTTGGTCTACCTAATTTTAAATTATATTATTTAGCAGCTTCTTTACAACACTATTGGCCTTTATTTGGTTTTATGAGAAAGGAAGATATTGATTCTAATCATGTGCCCTCTATATTTGATAATTTGATTGGTTCATGGGCCAATGGCTGTTTGTTAAGAATATATGAACCTAATTACGTCGAAAAGGCTCTCTTTAAGACTCTAATAGAAGCATATCGAAACTGGGTGGGGGTCAGGAAAAAATAGGGCTTGGCTGATTCAGTAGATATACACCATTGATGGATAATAATCAGATACCGGAGACATTGGCAGATGAGTACCCACAAAGGTGGGAGAAAGCAGGGGTCTTTAGGATAGGCGATCTTTTGACTGGGGAATATATTGCCTCTTTTGACGCAGTTAGGGCCAGATTTAATATTAACCGCCGGGAATTTTTTACATTTTTACAAATAAGGGATTTTCTTCTTAAAAAAGCTGGCGGGGCAGCAGGGTTTTCTGTGATTCCATCGATGGTAGTCTTAACTGGTAAATCTGATTTGTCAATTTGATCTCTGTACAGTATATTGTTGGAGGGTCTAACAGATGTTCTTGAAAAGCACACAATGAAATGGCAGATCAGGCTAGATGTGGTGGTTGATTCATGCCTTTTGAAATAGAAATGGCGAAAAAAGGTATTATGTACCGCAAACTAGTGGGCATAAAATTGTAAGGCTCTTTTTGATTTGCATATTACACCGGCAAATATTGTTAAGTGGGGTGGCATGGAGGGGACTCATTGTTTTAGGTGTAATGGATATGGGGCGGATATGACTCACATTTTCTTTACATGTCCTAGTTTAGATTTATTAAGAAGAGAAATCACAGGCTTTCTGCAACATGTTTTAAAAAGGAAGTACAACTTTCTCCAAAGCTTATGTTACTAGGATTAAAGGCACAAGATGACTCTAGCAGTGAGTTTCTATTTATAGCTATGTCTGTGCTTAAACTATGTTTTGCTTCAGTGTGGCTAGATCCTTACCCTCCAGCTTTTTTGCAATGGAAAGCCCTGCTTTTACATATATTTAATTTGGAAAGAGCACACTATGAACAAAAAGGTAGGAAAGGTAGAAATAAAGGACTTCTGGTTTGGAGTCCATTACAAGACTGGGTTAATAGATTAAGTTAGGAGAAGTGAATTTTGGTATTATGATGAATTGTATAATTTTAATATTAGGTGTTTTTTCTCTTTTTATGAATTCGCTCCCGGTCACATGCTATATGTTAGATGCTGGTTATCTCTGTTTTGTGTAATTTATTATCTACATGAACTTACTGGTGTTTTGACAATGAAAAGTGTGCTAATCTGTTGTAAGCTGTCTTTTGCTTTCTTCTGTTTGCATGTTTTTTGTATGCTTGCTTATATATTTTAAAATAAAAATATAATTAAAAAAAAAAAGTAATTGCAGTGAAGCCATTTAAGTACATGGGCTGGGAGGTTGCCAACATGAATGCTACAGCTCCATAATGGATTTACTGAAGACTGAGAAGTTTTGTGTCAAACGTCTTAGGATAATAAACTCACACTGATACCTGGGATGGATTTATTATAAAATGCCCTCAGAGGGCATCTTAGAGATGCCCCCTGAAAAATGACCGACCACTAGTGCATTGGCTGACTGGTCCCCACCAGCCAGCCAAAAATGAAGATTTCTGACCTCATGGGGTGACAGCCTTTGTGTTCTAGGAGGACAAAAACAAAGCCTAATCTAGGTGGCGGTGCTTCACACCTCCCCCTGATAGAAACAGCAACATTTGGTGGTGAGCCTTAAAGGCTCTCACCTCGTGATGTGCTATTTGAGCAACTCCAACAGGCCTGTCCAGACCTCACTTTTAGTGGTAGGACAGGTGGGAAAATTAGTAAGCAGAGTAGGAATGTCCACCTTAGCCTAGCCCACCCCTAGGTTTGCCAGGAGCTGATGTGAACCCTTCTCTTAGAAATTCTCCATCTTGAATTGGAGAATTAAGCCCAATAGGAACAGGGATGTGCCCTCCTCCCCAAAGGGAGGGGGGGCCCAAAGGGTGTGTTCACTCTAGGGGACAGTAGCCATTGTTTCCTGCCCTGCCAATCAGTAACACCCTTAAATTTAGTATTTAAGGGCTCCCCTGACCCGTGTTCCTCAGATTCGACAGACCAAAGAAGACGAGGGAAGAAGACCACCACCAGACCAGAAACAGAATCAGTTCAGAAAAAACTCGGCAAGAACCCCGCCACCTGTAGCCAGTTTGACAATTGGACTGGAATACTGCAAGGCCTCCACGAAACCTCGAAGACCTTCCAGCCTTCAACCAATCTTCAAGAACCTCCCTTTGGACTAGAGGCTCCAGTGCCCTGAGGGCAGACACTTGTGACAACACAAATTGGGACTGCAGAAGAACCCCAAGACCACAGCGGAAGAGGACCAACTTTTGTGATGACGCAACTCTGCCAGAAGAAAGCCCTGCAGCTGGATGGCCACAACAACCCAGAGAGATCCTCTTGACTCAACAATCCAAGCCTGTCACAGCCTGGTTCTCGGTACACCGTACCCTCCTGCAAGTGGCCCTGTCAGCCTCCCTCTGACGCACCTACTGGAACGCAGTCTCTCTCAGATTAACCAACCTCAGTGGAATGCCTCTATCCTCTGCACATGTGCATCGCCATGACCACAACTGCTGGGCTGGCAGTGCCTCCCATTGATCGACAGTGACGCACTGACAGTGAGGCAATGGCACCAGGGTTGGCAGTCTACTGAATCTCATTCACCTCCATTGCTCTCTGCTGACTGCAAAAGCGACAATCATTGCAGGTATCAACCGCCGCGGCATAGATACTTAACCTTCCATCTCTTCAGATGCCACCAGACTCCATTGACTAGCCTTAGGTTCGGTAACCCCGCAGCTGGCCTCCCCAGTGCTGCTGGTGGTGCAGTACCATACACTGACCCGTGCCCAGTGCCTGCTTAAACCCCTGTAGACTGAAAAAGTAAGTTGTGTTCTTACCTGCTGATGCATAACACTGTTTTGGCTTCCTTAGGATTGGATTTCATTCTATCTGTTGCATTAGACTGTCTACCTGTTTCAGGTACCAGGTGTAACTGTTTTAATTGTCAAGCACAAAAGTATTTCTGAGTCTATAAAGAATTTCTTGCACATGCAAATTATTGATTGATGACTTATAAATCTGTTCCCAGTAATTTGAATGTATTGCATAAAAGAACTTACTAGTAACAGAGTTCAAGTTGATTCCTAGAAACAAGAATAACAAAAGTAATATTTTTCTACAAACATTGGCCTGGAGTCAGTCTTTGCAGGTATGGTTTTGCCTTGAATGAGTATTCAAGCCAAATGCATTCACTGTACCTTCTGATAACCCTAACTACTCAACCCAACTACCACAAAATTGAGAGTAAGGTATTATATTATCTACTCTAGCCTCTTCTTGGTATAGTATACACTGAGCCGGACTCCTACAGACACCCATAAAGTACTAAGGGGCATATTATCAAGAAACAGCGTTAAAATTATTTCCGCTTTAGTGGCAGGAAACTGCAGCTACAGCGGCAATAATGGGCTTGATAACATGCCCATGTGAATTCCCATAGAAGCCCATGTTCTGGTGTGAACATGGGCTTCTATTGGAATTCTCAAGGGCATATTATTAAGCCCATCATCGCCGCTTTAGCGGCAATTTCCTGCCGCTAAAGCGGCAATAATTTCAACCCCGTTCTTGATAATATGCCCCTTAATTTGTGCAGATGGTTGCTGGGGGCACTTTTTTTTGGGACTGAGACGCAAACTGTCATTCCATGGGCTGCAATCTCAAAGTTCTAAAGCTAACTGTCTGCCGTGATTGGCTCCACCCAGGCCTAGGCTTTTATGTTGCATTGTAGTGGTGTTGAAATCTCACATAATCCTCTTCATTTCTGGGTCTCCATCATTGCTGATACACTAAGCATTGCTACACCTCATACTGTCAGTTGCCTGTCGTGGCTTTTTCATCTCTGCCATGACCTCGAGCATGTATAGGTAATCTGACATTAAAAAGAGCATAACATGGTAGGTGGATCAAAGCTGCAAATAAAAAAAAGACAGATTGCAACTGTGGTTGTGAACCTTCAGAAGGGCCACAAACCTTTGAACAAGCATGTACAAAATCACTATATGCAGGTGACTTAGCAACATACTGTCAGGTAGGCCAACAGCCTCCCGCTACAGAAAAGTTCAACTCAACCTATGTGTGCATGTAATATGTTTTTACATATAACAATACAATGTAAAAATAAACCATGTATATTTATTCACCTGTTTTTCTGTTGCTGTTGATATTTGAGGCACTTTAAAATCCTACATTTCAAAGCCGTTCTTACAAGCCCCATTACACTATCTTATTCCTGCTTCTCACAATCATCTGGTCTCTAATTCAGGCCGGGGTGCAGCTATCAATATTGCAGAGGTGTCATGGTACTGGGCCCGATGGCTTTGAGAGGTTAACAGTACTCTAGTTATGTTCAGTCTTTTTCTACCCAAACGGATGACATGGGCTCTCGTTTATTTTCATTGGTCAATCAATCAATCGGTGTTTTTGTAAAGCGCAACTACTTACCCGTAAGTGTCTCAAGGTGCTAGGGGGGTGGACCTTAATCTGCTATTCAGTTGAAGAGCCAGATCTTGACAACTTTCCTGAATTGAGGCAGAGATGGAGATTGCCTGGGATGCAGAGGTAGGGAGTTCCAGGTATTAATAGCAAAGTAGTAAAATGATCTTCCTTCAGCAGTGGTCCTGTGGATCCATGGGATCATGGCCAGGGCATGATGGGTGGAGCAGAGATGGCTGGTGGGAGGGGTTCTGAAACCTGTGCTACACCACTAAAACCTGTGCTACACCACTAAACTCAGACAGTAGACTTTGCCATATGTGGAATGGGCCGGGACCATTGGGGGATCTGGTCTGTGCCAGAATTAGAAGGGGACACCATATTTATTTTACTGATTTCTTTGCAAACTAATATCTGCAACCATACCAGCTGCCCACCAAACACTTACCATACCACAATGAGGTGGCAGATAAGTTGGAAAGTGGTGAAATGGTGGTAGACCTGCCAGTTCATACTTTTGCCAGGGGTTCCACCATATCTGCTGCAAATGTCTGTTAATTCCCATCAATTGCCCAATTCCTAGACAAGGGTAAATGCCTATCCATCATCTCTGTACCACTGTGCACTAGAGTAGTTCATAGGGTAACTTTGTCTAAAGTGTGCAAGCCCTCAACATCAAAAGGCCACTCGAACGATTTCCTCACCAGTATCATGCATGCACATGTCATAAGCAAGTGAATCACGGGAAGATAATTCTCACAATGACTTTTATGCCTTAGGATCCTGGATTGTGGGAATCTCTAGAATTGTCCTGGGATATTCCTGGCAGTGTGAGTGAATCCAAGGAATCAAATGGCCATCATGTATATTAGGGGCATCAACAGCACAGTATCTGCACTGCCGTGCTGATGTCTACCAATGTCCCAATATTTTCCAGCTACCAATTTAACTGAAGCTAATAAGTGCTGGTGGCCTTGATTTGGAAAGAAGATGGTGCAATTCTGCATGAGTGTTGTAGTTCCGTTCCATCATGGCTCAACCACACATTTAATGGGGAATAGTTGCTGCTGGCATTCTTCACAGGAAATGAGAGGTAGCAGAAGGGATACAGAATAGCAGGAGGTACTAGATTCATTGCTTATCTCCCGTTGACAACTATATGGCACGTATTGGGGGATTTGTATATTGCCATGGAGGGATTCTTGTGACATCATAAACCACAAGGCTGTTTGGCATAATTTCCATTTTTAACGCATACATTATATGATCTTGGTCTTCCATGACCCATAATCCTGGAAGCCCTGACAAATGTAAAGCTCTGCAGAGTAGTTTGGGGGTAGTCATTATAATGATGAAATCATTATTTAACAGCAGACCACTAAATATAATTTAATATTTCGCAGTACCCTGTGAAATAAGGATATAAATACCTCCACAACTTGTGCAATAAAAGAATGAATATGTGTTTGGATGTCTTTATTGCACAAACTGAGGCAATATGTTTTCTCACTCAAAAACAAAGGTGACAGTATAGCTAGGGATGGTAATAATATGTAACATTAAAAAAACACTAGAAATTCACTGAAAAAATAAAGATTAAAGTAGTGTTAAAGTTAGGACTTGTAATAAAAAATACACCATCCAATTTAAACTAAAACACCACCAACAATCACAAATATGGTTTAATGAGCGAACTATAACTAATGCTGCTTCCGTGCACTGCTTATAACTTCACATATTACCACTCATGACATCTTAAATGACATCATTAATAACACAAATGTTATATGCAATATAGAGTTACTGATTGTACATATGTACATCCATAGCATGGAAATAGCACAAGCCCTGGGGGCAAGCATGATTATGCATGTTGAAAGTAAATTGGCACTCTATTTACAAATCACTAAAGTTTGGGGTGCAAGTATTGCTCCCTGGTAAACAAGATGAAGGCTCAGCACAACTAATGTGGGTTGCAGACGTGTTTGAAATTGGGTTGAAAATTAAAGCCATCGCCTGTTCTAAAAAATCAGTGAGAAAGACCTAAGCTTCTGTCCGCAATCGATAATCCACCAGTAGATATGTGGACACATATGCACAATAAATAGTGGTAGTGCAGTGCTATAGACAAATTATATCTAGCGCAGATATTTATGAAGTGTGGATGTTTATTTCGAGATTTTGAGACATTATAGATTTTTGAATAATGTAGAATGTAGGGGTGTCCACTTAAAGGTAGTTCATCTCCCACTGGTGTCGTAACCATGGTGTAAAGTTGTCTTATATCTTACTAAACTACAGAGTGTAGTCCATAGGGCCTGCAAGAAAGTGTCTTTATAGTGGAAAATGTATACCAGCAACCTCTTCACTTAAATCAGCAGATCATGGGAAGTATTTAAGTGGGTAGTCCAATCCAAATTCAAAGCATGCTTTATTGAGTTCTTTGCATAAAAAACATAAAAGCGTCAAACAACAGAAAATCCTTAAAAATGTACAACCATAGGCATTATACCACATACATAAAAGACGTGTTTATAAAAACAAACAAATATTCTGGGTCATAAAACCCATCAGTATTAAAACCAATCACAAGTTTTCGTCAATTTTATGGCAGCTTTTAGAAAACATACCACATTAAAAATAACTTCTTCAGGTAGCAATTGTAAATACAAGAGAGTGGGCTGCACTTGTCAGAAGTTCAGTTTTTGAACACTGGTATGATAAACGCCTTCCTTGGTACCTCATAAAATTTACAAAATATAAAAAAATGCTGGGTATCCTGCGGAGACAGTTCGTTCCAGCCGCAGAGCTCCAGAGGATGACCCCAGTTCTTTGCTCAGGGATATGCCAACATATTGTCAGCAAAAATCATTCATATGTGCTTTTAACAATAACAAAATGAGGCTCAATAACAGGGTTAGGTTTCAATAAAAGATGGTTGCATATACGAAGTTTCATGAAGCGCTCTTTTCTCTACCAGAGGACCTATGACGAAAACACATTTCTTTGGCCCACTTGCGATCCTATTTCATGATTTCCTCTGGTGAGCTATACAGCTCACATCTTCCTAGACTTTGATAAATAGCCTAAATACATTTGAGCCAATCTATCAAGGGACATAGTCTTTTAAAATCTCCATGTTTAGTTTAGCAGTGGCTCTAAACCAAATGTCTAGCAACAATGAAAAAGGGCGAAATGCTCTTATGTCTGTTATGCAGCACACCCCAAATTTTACGTGAACAAAAAATGTTGAAGCACTGTGTGGACACATAGGAGAAATCTTAAAAAGGCATTGTCCACAGACTGTAGGTCCACATGATTGACAAACCCCCTGACCAAACAACCATAGACTACTTTTGAGATACTCTAGGCCCGATTCACTTGTTATAGGGCCTGAATTGACCTTATGGCACGTCTAGTGGCAAAATTAAACAATGCTTATATGAAATCCTCTTTCTTCCTGTTCACCAATGGGCACCAGCTCATTTTGTTGCAGGGATTCTGCCCAAAAACAGAACTATGTGCAGGATTATTTACCTTGGTGTATAGGGACTGATTCATCCTACCACCTTAGTACCCATTCGCCCAGAACAGACTACCTATAGTGACTCACTTGCTCTCCTACTTACTCACAGAGAAACAAATGATTAGACACCCCAGAATAGAACACTCCCAGATCACTCAGGAATTGTGGTAACAAGACACACCCTTTCACTCTCACTCTTGTACTTGTCAACAATAAGATCTGACAGAGACATGAAACAGTTTAAAAATGTTTTTTAACTAAGGTGCCCTAAGATGCAGTATACATGCCACCACAAGCAGGAAAATGCATGGTACAAATACAGCCAGCATAGCAGCTAGTCCATATCTCATGAAAGGGGATGTCATAATGAAAATACAATAGAGCCTAACCTTCCTCCCCTTGCTAAAAAGCAGCATTTTTATATATTAGAAGATCTCTGGGCTTTGTCAGTAGACCCCATACCATAGCCTATAGATGGTAGATCTACATCATAGGTGCTGTCTCGTTCTTCTCCCTGGAAAGGTCCTTCTCCAAGTGTGTGCTACCTGTTTGTGAATTCTAATAAAACCAAAGTGCTTTTATCCAAACAACAGCTGCTTGGTCTGGTTTGTCTGAGGGCTGAGGCCTGGCCAGAACAAAACAACAAGGGGCATTGTTGTTCAACCTTGCACATAATGTTCAGTCAAAATCCAAAGAACATGCAGAGAACGAACACAGCAATGAGTTCTTATGTAAAAACAGCCATAGAAGTTATTGCAAAAATAAAGACTTGTAGTAACGTGTGTAAAGAAGCAGGCAAGCTGCAGCGTGCTCATGCTAACTTAGTGAAAATGACAATATACCTATGGGCCAGATGACAATTTGGGGGTCAAAGAACAACCCCAAATAGAAAAAACTCCTATCTTGGGATAGCTCTCGACGCCAACATAAACTTCCAATCAAGATAAATTGAAAATTGTCCACACCTGCTGTGTGTTTAATTATTTCAAGGCCAATACCCCACTGGAAGGTGGCACACTGATTGAATCATGTCATCAGCAATGCCATTTCAATGAGTTCTTTTGTCTGAAAGTTGAACTCCATTGCAAAGGGTTTTTGTTTTTCAAAACAATACATGTTCGGCTCTCTCACACAGTGACCTAGTAAATCTTCCTCTCTTTTTTTTTACATCTGATTGAGATTTTCATTATTTTCTGTCTTTTACTTTTTACCTGTTTTGATATTTGTAAATGCTTTATGCATTTTCCCTAAATTAAGCCTGTCTGCTCAGTGCCATCGCTACCAGGGGTGAGCTATGATTTAAATTGCTGAAACCTTTGGCTTGACCTAGCAGGTTACTGACCCTATTACTTGTGTGGACTATCATTATATATATATATATATATATATATATATATATATATATATATATATATATATATATATATATATATATATATATATATATATATATATATATATATATATATATATGTATATATAGATGTATATATATCGAGAAAGGTTGTTAGCGGCGGCCACTTCCGGGGTAGGGGGTCCGTTAGCGGAATCAACCTGGCTTCCGCGAGGTAATATCCAAACGAGTTCTCCCGCACCTCTCTGATGCACCCCAGCCAGTAGCACTCCAAAGGACGGTAAACGGACACCAGATGTCGTGGTAGAAGCAGGTCTTTATTTGCTTACAGCTTATGTCAGGTCAGACGCGTTTCGAATAACAAGGTATTCTTTTTCAATTGACTAAACACAGTCCGCTTTCTGTTTTTATGCTTTTTTTTTTGTATTTGTGATGCTTTCACCCCCAGCATGTGATTGATGAACATAGAGGAAATACTATACAGGAATGAATGCTGTGCTGTTATGAATTGTATTACATCGTATTATCTGGCACATATATTTTGCAACATATCTCCAATACAGGTCGATCGGGTGAACGGAATTACCCCAAATTTGGCAGGGAGAAGGGTCTTTGTCTAGAAAGCCTGTTTATGTTTATTTGGTGTAAATCCGTTCAGTAGTTTTGGAGAAATATCAACATATACAGATATCGATATTTGGGAATTCTTCCATCTGATTGACTGAGGTGTTACGAGCACGAGCTTGCTGCTTATTGGCTACGAGTGGTGCAAGAAGTTGCAACTAGGAAGTGTTGACAGCCATTTTGTGATTCCGATGAAATGAGTAAGGGGAAAAAAGGGTGAAAAGAGTAGGGAACAGGAGGATAGGAGCACTGTAACATCTGAGGGGGAGTGCAAAGCGAAGAAGTCACTCCTACCGGTATGAAAGTGCGGTGTTACTGGAGAAGTGTGGCTCAGGGGTTAGAGGTGGCAGACCCGGAAGCTGAGATCAGTCCTGGACCAAGGTTCAATTCCCCGCCTCGGCGGGTCTTGGGCTCAAAAATTCCACGGACTCGATAATTCTCGTTCCGGTGCCTACTCGACTCACGGGTTCACACTCTGCGACTCTGGGCAATAGCTTGCTTAATCTCCACTATGGCCCCTCGCGGCGGGATGCCTGGCTTTCACCTTGTGGATACCCTGCTGGGGTTATCTCACAGGGGAATACCAGGACGGGTTCCCAAGGCAAGCGCCTTGATGCCTTCAGGTGATACGTGCGCTATATAAATCGCAATACAATACATTTGCTGAGAGTGACATGGTGCTGAGATGAGATGCTGCTACACCCAGGTTTGAAACCGAGAGCCTAAACCGTGAGCTCATTGCTGTAAAGTGATGTGCTCTGGTCTTTGTAGCATACGTGTGCAAGTAGTGTTAATAGGCATTTATACCATACAGGGAGTGGGAAGCGAACTACTGACCCCTACCATGAGTTTATACTATAGAGGGAAGTGGGAAGTGAAGTACTCACGCCTACCGCTGCGATGACTCGCTGATCAAACCGAGCTCATTGCTGTAGAGTAATGGGCTCTGGCCACTGTAGCATATTGACTGCTGGAGTATAACTGTGTAAGTAGTGTTAGTATGCGTTTACACTATACAGGGAGTGGGAAGCGAACTACTCATCCCTACTGGCTGAAGACTCTGGAATTAAACCGTGAGCCTAAACCGTGAGCTCATTGCTGTAAAGTGATGTGCTCTGGGCGGCGTAGCATACCTGTGGAAGTAGTGTTAGTTTGTGTTTATACAATACAGGGAGTGGGAAGCGAAGGACTCACCCCTACCGGTCTCAAGATTAGTGGATGAAACCATGAGCTCATTGCTGTAAAGTCATGTGCTCTCTGTAGTATTCCAATGTAAGGCATAGAAGAATGTTAGTATGTAATGCTAGTAGAATGTAAGTATGTAATGTTAGAATGTATGTATGTATGTATTGTGACTTATATAGCGCACGTATCACCCGAAGGCATCAAGGCGCTTGCCTTGGGAACCCGTCCTGGCTTTTCCCTGTGAGATAACCCCTACTGGGTATCCCCAGGGTGAAAGCCAAGCATCTGCAGCAGGTGGGCCGCCGTAGTGGAGATTAAGCAACTATTGCCCAGAGTTGCAGCGTGGGACCCCATGATTAGAATAGGCACCGAGGCGAGAATTATCGAGTCCGTGGACATTTTGGGCTCAGGACCCTGCCGCGTTGGGAATTGAACCCTGGTCCCAGGCCAGACCTCTGCTTCAGGGTCTGCCGCTCTAATCAGTGAGCCACACTCCTCCATGTAGGGCTGTCATGAGGGGAATCCTGGGGAGTTTTTTACATGGTGCTGGAGTAGACGGTTGCCTTGCTGTCTGCTCCTGTTGGTGGTTGTTTAAGCTGTCTTGTTTTCCTGTAATAAATCTACTTATCGGATCCACTGCTGTCTGCCTCTTCACGACATAAATTTGGCAACGAGCGGGAGAAAGTAAAAAGAAGACAGCACTTTTGAGCTTGCTTGCGTTCTGCTGAAGACCCGTTTTCTTCCTGAAGCTGTTTCTACTCATCCCAGGGTCGTCGGCTCATTAAACTATGTCATCTGACCTCTAGTAGGATTTATATTTTTTTGATTTTGAGATTTCTCTTCCTCTTCCTCTTCACTACACTCTGGTCGCTGTACTACATGTGTGCAAGTAGTGTTAGTATGCGTTTATACTAATTCTGTAGTTATGCGGTAACCAATGCATCATGGCCCTAGGGAGCGCCACCTTCCAGGCGCAGCTCATACAATGTCCCGGGGTGTGCATCCGTGGGACATTTATGTTTGCTATTACAGGGCGGGTGTTAGTAAATCCTGGTTTGCCCCGTTGAAGCAAGAGGAGGAAAACCTCTTTTCGCTTTAATAAAGCGGATCCGGATGGAGTCTCACCCGTTCATTTAAATGAGCCCCCTGGTGGGTAATGTTCCGGGGCCAATCCTATTATTATATTGCGGGGTCTCTGCAGCACTGGGGAACTGAATCTCACATGCAAATTAGGCGCAGGAGGCCACAGAGACGTTTCGCAGCCTAGGGGATCGCCACGTCCCCGGGTATTGTTCACTAATTGTTTAGGGGGGTTTGAGGCCAACTCAAGTCCGGGGATCGCCACACTCTGGGGCTTTACTAAAATATGCAGGGTGGGCCTCGCCAGTCCCTGAAGCCTTGGTGGCCCTAGGCAGTGCCTTATTGGTTCTGTAATTACAGGGCAGTACTCATGGTGTTAGAAAGTGATACACTCATAGAACCTTTGCAGTTATAGAATTACCCAGGCTTCATTTATGTAATAGTCTGTTGGTTTATATTTGGTAGGTGCACGTCAAAATTACAAATGTTTTCCCTCATAACCTCCTATAAACCGCTGATTTTCACAATTAACTACTGTCAGAAAAAGAAGACCCATATACTCACTTATTTATTGGTAAAAAAAAATACTTTTATTAAAACAAAACAAATAAATGGAAACACAACTTTATTCGAACAAACAACAGTATAACATGAAATAAGAGCCGACACCTGAGGGAAGAATGAACACAACTACAGGAAAGCTGGTTTTTCCTCCATTTTGCATCAGCCTATATCGTAGCCCCAGCGCCCTCTCTGGCTTGTTTCTATGCCCTCCCCCACCTTCTTCTTTTACTTCTATCCTCGTAGCCTAGGTTTCCCCCTTGACTGTCACCTCCCCAGCCGTACATCGATCACAGTTCTTCCTCGTCTCCCTGCTATGGCTCCTTCCTCCCCTCCTTTCCTATAAATTCTCTCAACCTCGTTGTTTGTTTACTTTACCTTACTACGCTATTTTAACTGTGCAATTTATAAATCAATGTTTCTTCTGTTCTAGTGCTCTGATCCCTACGGGTAAAGCCAGTGCTTTCTAATCCTTTGATGTACCTTCTAATTGCAACGTTTCCCCTGGTTTTGCGCTCTGATACCTCCGGGTCTAGATAACGCTATATAACCTTCGCAAATCAAATAATCTAAAACAGTTTTTTCCTGAACGCTGAGACCTGAGCAACATGGCTGATGACCGGTGGAGCTGCTTGACAGCTAATGAGGAGATGGGCCCTTGTTTCCCCCTTTACCGTCACCTACCCAGCCGGACATTGGGCATTGTTCTTCCTCGTCTCCCCGCTATTACTTCTTCCTCCCCCCTCATTTGAACTATTGAAACATTGTTTATGTGTACTGTACCTTATTGTGCTCTTTTAACTGATGTAACCTGTAACGCAACGATTCTAAATGTAAAGCGCTCTGATACCGTCTTGGGTCAAGTTTGCGCTATATAAAACTTTATAAATAAATAAAATAAAATAAAGACTCCTCCGGAAGCAGCGTACAAAACCTGCAAGACAAAAAAGAAACATAAGTATGTGTGCCATGTCCAAGAGAAAAAGCCTTTAAATGAAACAGATATGAATGAGGCATTACATTATTATCTACGGCAACACCGCTTGCCTGCACCTGTGCACCCAGGCTGCTGCACTCCAACTCCTTCCCCCGCACTGTGCTCAATTGCAGCTGCTGCACACCGAGGCTTCACTGCTCACCTGCCACCACCGGCTTGTCCTACAAAGTGCCAGTGAAAGCTTTGACTCCGTGGTGCCTCTCCCAGGGTGGCACAGCAGGTCTCCAGTTGGGGATAGGCCTTGATACCACGATGGAAGGTGTCAGAATGCCCAGGGCATCGTCACGGGGTAAGCACCCGCTCAGCCCATTTTTGTGCAACCAACTCAGTGTCTGAAAAGGGAGAAATATTATATTGCTGGAAACATCTTGAGGTAAATGAAGGTTTATTTCAAGCTTAATAGAGAACACCAGTTGAGTGCATCCTTCCTTCTCGAAGTACGATCTACCAACTGTTAGTGGTAATCATGGTTCAAAGAGGAGTTGGAGTGCACGAGAGTACACAAGGTTAAATAATAATATGTTATGCCAACATTCACATACAAAGGAACAGAGCGCATGCTAGAAGCATAATGTGCGTGTGTAATGCAGTGGCGCAAGCCTGTGTGCATGTACACTTAGTAATCAGCTCACTACAGTGTTCCAAACGACAACGCCACGTGTCTGTTGGGCAGCGCGGCCTGCTGGCTCAGGCCTACAGTACGGTCCAGCAGGTCCTTAAAATGAAACAGATATGTGAGTGAATGAGGTCACAGATCACATAATTACGCACGGCAACATCGCTTGTTCACACCTGCGCACCCAGGCTGATGCACCTCACCCCTCCAGCAGCACTGCGCTCAATTGCAGGCGCTGTGCACCCAGGCCCCACTGCTCACCTGCTGTTATTGTTGTGTGTCCAAACACAGCAGCAAGCAGTGTTTACAATTCAAATCCAGTGTTGATTGCCAGGATGGTGTACACTTCATGGATCCCTTTCCAAACACGACGGCCAGCAGAGTTCACAATTCATATCCAGTGTTCATTGCTAGGATGGTGTACACCTCATGGATCCCTTTTTTTATTGTTTATACACTATACACACCAACTCCGTTATTTATAGACACAACACTTTTTATACAGATATTAACACATATTTACTGTCTTATACAATCACTGATTCAAGCACTCATTTATACTCCCACTCTTCAAATAGCCTACTCTCACATAGTCATTTATGTAGTCCAACACTCACATATACTGCCTTAAAATATGTGTAGTTAGTCACACATATACCACTGATACATTCATTCACTCACCAACACACCCATACACACACTAACTCACCCAAACAGCCCTTCCCAGATGCACTTTTGAATCCATACAACCAGTGAATCACCCACTCAGACATTTATGCACAGTCATACAACCCCCCACCCACCCACACAGATACTCAGGTACCCATACAGATACTTAGACAACAAATCAATAACCCATATAGACAGTGATGTAGCTATTCACCAACCCATGCAGTTGCTTACACACCAACTGGGAGACTAATACAGACTTTCGCCAAAGGCAGCTGGCTGTACAGACATTACTCCTCGGCGCGGTGCAGCAGGATGTGCTGGGGGCCTGGGCCGTGGAATCCAGCGACTGCTGGGGAGGTTGATTTGGCACGTGGTGGGACCTTTTGGACACACGCCGGTGGCTGAAGATGAGCAGAGAGGCTGGTTTGCACAGCAACGGGTAGTCACCTCTGGGCGGTGGGAGTGGATGGTGTGCAGCAGCCTAGGTACGCAGGGGCAGGCAGACACTTCTGGGCAGTGGGACTGGATGGGGTGCAGCAGCCTGGGTGTGCAGGGACAGGCAGACACCTCTGGGCAGCGGGAGTGAATGGGGTGCAGCAGCCTGGGTGTGCAGGGGCGGGACAGCGATGAAGGCGTGTGCAGTTATATGTACTCTGCCATTACTGATTCTATACTATGTTTCAGATGAGTGAGCTTGAGGTCTGCAGTATGTCCCGCCATGTGGTTGGAGACACACTGGTGGCAGAAGGTGAGCTGTGAGGGTTTTGTCCACAGTGTCGGCACTCACTCTCCCTCTCCATCTCTTCCTTTCTTTCTCTCACATTCTTTCTTTCTCTCTCTTCCTCTCTCTCTCACTCTTTCTCGCTCTCTTCTTCTCTCTCACACTGTTTCTCTCTTTCTCTCTTTTCCTATCTCTTTCTCTCTTTTCTTATCTCTTTCTCTCTTTATCTCTCTCTCTCTTCCTCTCTCTCTCACACTTTTTCTCTCTTTCTTTGTCTTCCTCTCTCTCTCACTCTTTCTTTCTTTCTCTCTCTCTTCCTCTCTCTCTCACTCTTTCTCTCTCTCTCCTTTGATGGGCGCATGATGCACATTCTTATATTGCTTTTTGTCTTGCAGGCTGTGATTCACAGATTGTCAAGGGATGAAACGCCATGGCTGTACCTACTTTTATTTTGTTGTTTTGTTTAAATAAAATGTTTTATATGTAAATCTATAGATGACTGTGATTCTCATTTGTCCAACCTCACATGCATCTTGTTTGTTATAATTGTGCAACATCAGCCGATTTGTTATGTTCCCGATTTTAAAAGGTTGCTGTCACATTTGTTTGTCGGGGGAGTCAGGGGGGATGGCGGACAAGTGGTGGTGTCTGGTAGTCAACAGTAGTGGAAAAACAGTACTTTATTAGAAAAACATAAATTAAGAACACAAAAACATCAAACAATGAGTGGCATTCCCAACTAGGAACATCATCAGGGCAACTCGGGGATCGAAATAAGTGTAGACGGTCCCGGAAATCCCAATACTCCGTATTCAGAAAACTGTTGGGTAAATGAAGACAATTATAAAGCGTTAGTATGGTCACAATGTATTGCACTTGGACAAACCAGAATGCTTACAGGTATGATCAATGCTGCAGAAAATGACCGTAACAGAAGTTTGGGTGGTTGTAATCTTCATAGGAAAGAAAAGGAATGTTACAACCATACAAACTTCTGTTACTGTCTCATTATGCAGGATTTATCCTACCTGTAAGCATCACGGTTCATTTCAGCTTGATACACCTGCATGTTCACTTCACCCACCCTGCGCAGGAACAGCTGGAGGCCAAGCAAGGTAATCACGCCATAGCAGGCTTCCTGCACGTTTGGAGGCAATTGACTGCAGACATGTACTACATGTGCCCCATGCCGACACTGCACACAATCACCGCAACAGAAACCACATGTATTCCAACAATGTGCAGGCAAAACTGGACCACTGGGGCCTGTACATTAATGTTGTTGCGAACTTCTCAGGCAGTGTGCCTGATTCCTACACCTTTTGCAAGCGACTGGTCCCCAGACCAGTCTGCCGCCCACCGAGCGATGACCACCCGACCCTGCGCACCCAGACCTGAATGCTCACCTGCCACCACCAGCCTGACTCTCAGAGTGCCCACCACGTACCGGATCAACCTCCTCAGCTGTCACTGGATTCCGCGGCACAGGCCCCCAGCGCATCCTGCTTCACCGCACCGAGGAGTCATGTCTGTACAGCCAGCTGCCTTTAGCGTACACACGTTCCAGCCAAGCTCACAATTCACATCGGGTATTGATTGTCAGGAGGGTGTATCGCGGCCTACGCATCATCGCAGGCTGCTCACCTGCTCAGCTCTGGTGGCACTGACTCAGTGCTAAGAATGGGCTGAAAATGCGTTCCGCTTGCGGAATTTGTGAATTTTTGGCAATTTCGTGGTCAGCGAATCGCATGAAATTGCCAAACAATTTTCAATTCGCGAGTTGGCAAATCTTTTTTGCTTGGTCGTGCTTCAAAAATACAATCTCGGGCGCGCGGCGTTGACTTACTGTGATTCTGAGTTCGTCGAGTTGTTTTCCTCCCGGTTTGTGTGCGCTGCGCCATTTTGGATCTGGCTGCGTGATGGCGCGAGACTTTTTGACTGCGAGTACGTCATGGAGTCCCGCCATCTTGCACTGCGAGACTTTGTGAACGCAAATACGTTTAAGGGCCCGCGATCACGCATCGCGAGAGTAAACAATAGCGAATACGAAGATGCGACCGCAGCTGACATCCGGCGGGAAATTTCCCGAAGTCGCAAAAATTGCAATTCTGCACAAGAAACCAGATTGATATTTGGCTGAACTTTTTTGTGCAAGGAGTCCATTTTTGGGGGGTGGGAGGAAGGAAGTGCCCCAGAGTCTCCAACTTCCTGTTCCTGTCCAGCAGGCTCCTCCCAGTGCTTTGTCCATGTCCTGGTCACTTTTCATTTGCATCTGGAGCTGGAAGGATTACTCTTTGTGGCTGCTGCTGGATATTTGTATTTGGTGACTTTTTGTTTGGATCACTTTTGGATTTGAGATTTTACAAGTAAGTTGGTGTTGTTTGTTTGGGGCATTGCAGTTGCTGCAACTACAATTTATAAATTTTTCACAACTTTAATAAACATATATTGTGGGTAGCCACAGTATCCAGTAAGCCCAGGGTTAGTCATGGGTGCATGATACAACTGTTTCTGTGAGTTTTGTTGAATTTAACCATCATTTAGGGCATGGATGGCATTGGATTGGGGTGATTTTTGTGTGTATTTCGATTTTTTCGGTGTTGTTGAGGCTTGGTTTAGGGCCTGGCCATGTGGGTGGGGGCCATTTTGATGCCTGGTCCAGGGCCTGGGCATGTGGGTGGGGGTCTAGGGGCCATTTTTAAGGCCGGCAGTGTGCTTTGTGCCATAGGCTTGCACCCAGTCTGCCTTGCTTTCATCCATTATACCCATCGGTACTCAGTGGTGCATGGACCAAGTCTTTCTGTGGGGTCTCTTGAATTTAAACATCATTTAGGGCATGAATGGCATTGGATTGTTTGGGTGTTGTTGGGGCCTGGTGCAGGGCCTGGCCATGAAGGTGGGGGGCATATTGAGGCCAGGCAGCTTTTGCCTAGGCCAGCAAGCTTGCGGGCCGGCAGGCCTAAGGTTATGCATGGGTGCATGAAACAACTCTCTCTGTGTGGTCTCTCTTCTATTAATTTAAACATCCATTTTTGATTAGAATTGCAATTTTTATTTTGGGTCTTTCCATTTTTGGGTGTGTTGTGTTAATAATAATAAATACCTAGTTGCAATAGTATTAATTGAAGCACAACATATGCAACATTTATTTAACTGATGTTCCTCTGGCTTCTTTGCTTTTAGGTGCACAAGGACTGAGAACCAGGAATCATCCTCATCCTCATCACTTGTTGTAGTGCCAGGAAGACGTCCTGCTGCAGTGTGTGTACAATGTCACGTGACATCATCTGTGGCCACAGACAACTCTGCGAATCATGCAACTGCGTCCTGCTGTTCTGACATCTGAAGAAGATGGACCCAAAGAAAGGTGGCCGTAGCTCCTCTACCAAGAAACTTGCCAGGGCCACTGTCAGTAAGAAGGAAAGAAGAAGCAAGTGGCGCCACTTACCAAGGAGACTGGTGTGCCGACCGACACTTTTTTTTGTAAAAAAAAACTATGCCTGCAGCAGGGGTGTCCACCGGGGACCAAGCTGGGAGCAGCACCTCCACTTCATTGGTCTCAGTGCCACCATGCCAAGTTAGGCCCAAGCCCATGAGTGCCGCAGAGGCAGCCACTTTAATTGCTCTTTCACCATCGACCAGTGATGTTGGCGTTGACTCATCGCAAAGTAGCATCCAATCAACGCAGGGTGTAACTCATCTGACGAGTGTTCAACACCAGCCCCAACGACAACCACAGGTGCAACAAGGAGAGGCGCAAGGAGAGGCGCAAGGAGAGGCGCAAGGAGAGGTGCAAGGAGAGGCACAAGGAGAGGCACAAGGAGAGGCACAAGGAGAGGCACAACTGCCCACAATACTTGTTCCTCCAGAAGTAGCGGCGCATCAGGAAATCGAGAATAATGTGGAGGTATCAGCTGAGCAAGCCACTCCTGATGATCCATTGTCTTCCAGATCCCCAGCAAGGAAAAGGAGGGCTAGTACAACTTCTTCAACCCACCTTCCTTCTAATGATCTAGATCTTGATTGGCACCCACCAATTCAGTCTGAGAGGGAGGCAAGCTATGAGCTGACAAAGCTAGGTAAAACGACTTTGGGTTGCGCTCTAGGTGCACAGCTTATTTTATATGGATGTAGACTTTATGGTTTGTTTACACTTATGTTTTCTTTACACGTAGTTTATGGGTGCTCTCGAGGTGATGTCTTCCTCCGAGTGGCGTCTAATGAACAATGGAACAGAACGTGCCTTTAATGGAACATTATCGGCATCCCTCCGAGGCACACACTCTTCTCCTTTAGAAAGGATTCCACTTGCGAGATCAAATTAACTTTTTCATTGAGTTTTTATTAGTTCATTTGTTTCTCCACATTATTTCATATTTATCAAATGTCATTCTTTGATAAGATTGTTCAATGGGTATCATTGCTATTCATCCTCCTATGCATTTCGGGTATGAAATACCCTTCCTCAGGGAGAGGCAATGAGTCCCTTTGAGAAGCGTACTCTGCCTTCAAACTTGCATATTAACTACTGGAAGGTAATCCAATTCAAACGACCCGCTCCTTCAGTCTCCAAGCGCTTGGAGACTGAAGGAGCGGGTCGTTTGAATCCTACTTTTTTTACACCCTCTAGTCATAGCCTCCAATAGGGGACAAATACCGGGGGGTGTCAATTTTGGTCTCTGAGCCTTCAATGAGCGTATCAGTTGGGTATACACAAACCAATGGTTGTCGGGGATTCCATACCTATTTTGTAAAACATCAAAACTTACTACACCCTCTCCGTCCATTACTTGCCACAATGATTTGATACCCAACCCTCCCCATACTTTGAAAGTCCTATCTGCTTCTGTCGCTGAGAGGAGACTAGAGTTATAAATGTGTAGGTATGGATTCATTTTTGGGATGTTACAAAACTTTCTACAGCCCATCCAAACTCGCCAGACACCATCAATAATCTTGTACCTTGCCTTCTTATAGAATCTACGGTCAATCTCACAAAGCATTAGCCCCAGCGCCTTCCTTCCTAACAATAGCTCGAAAATGGAAGGCGGATGCTCAACTTCTAGGGATACATCATTTAGGAATGTCTCTGGCTGGAAAAGCACAGTCATTTGGGTCCGGAGGCAGGTCCAATGATACAGCTTTAAATTAAGGAGAGCCAAACCCCCCCTATCTTTTGGTAGGGACAGCAGATTAGTGGACCGTCTAACTTTCCCAAATTGCCAAATGAATTTAATAAAAATTGACTCTAGATTCGCGATCATTTTCTCTTCAAGAAATAGTGGTATGGCTCGAAATAAATATAGTACTTTTGGGAACAAAGTCATTTTGACAGCGTTCACCCTCCCAATCAATGATAAATGTAGCCCGTCCCACCTTCTCAGATCGGATTTGATTGATTTAATAAGTGGTGTAAAATTATCTTCCAAAATTTTATCTACATTAGCATTGATTGTTACCCCTAGATAAACTGCTGCGTCCACAAATCTAAAATCAACTTTCACCACATTCCTTGTGCAAATAATCTGGGTCTTTGCTTCGTTTAATAAGTATCCTGACCTAGCACCAAATTTTTTTGTTAGATCGGACAAAATCTCCATTGCCTGCTGAGGATCAGATGAGAATACCGCGATATCATCCGCGTAAGCTAAAACTTTATTTTCATATCCGTTAAGAACCACTGGTCTTAACCTAGGACACCGTAGTATAGCCTGAATTAAAGGATCAATGAAAAGGGAGAAGAGAATCGGGGAGCACGGGCATCCCTGACGGGTTCCTCTCTTTATAGAGAACAGATTCGATTTCTCTCCCATAATCGTCACACTGGCAACTGGATCTTGGTACATTGCCTTACGTGCTCTTATAGTTTTCTGTCCAAACCCTCTTCCTGCTAAGATATCCCAGAGATAGCCCCAGACCACCCGGTCAAAAGCTTTTTCTACGTCGAGCAGGATCATGGCCATCTCCCCCCCCCCCCGTGGCGGCATGGGCATCAAATAGAGCAATAGCTCTGCTGGTATGATCCGTCGTGCCACTCCGGGAATGAACCCATGCTGCCACGGAGAGACGAGACCGCCTATGATCCTGCCCAACCTCAAGGCCCAAATCTTAGAATATAGCTTCGTATCGGAATTGATAAGCGAAATAGGTCTGAATGACCCCGGATTCTCAGTGGGTTTACCCTTTTTATGGAATATAATAATATTCATCTCTTTCCAAGAATCCGTGGTCTGACCTGTGCAAGCTATCCCGTTAAAAAGATCTACCAGGAGAACAATGGTTTCTGATTCTATACATTTATAGGCCTCCAAGGGAATGCCGTCGGGGCCTGCAGCCTTCCCTGATGCCAGGTCGTGTAGGGCCGTCTTAATCTCCAGTTGAGTAATATCCTTATCTAATTCTTCTCGTAATAAGGTATCAAGGCGCGGTCCTGAATCTTCCAAGCTATCTTGTTGTTCTCCAACCCTACTCTCCTCATCATTTAATTTCTTATAGAATTCTTTAAAAACGTTTAGAATCTCCTTAGTTTCAGTATATTCTTTACCCCTTTCCACTATCTTTGAGATTACATTTTTAGACCTCTAAAGTCTTAAGCGGAGAGCGAGAGCTCTACTGGCATGTTCGCCTGTTTCATAACGATTGGTTCTAGTGGCCTGATATTCCCCTATCGCCTTTTGAGTGATCAATTTCTGAAGCTCTGCCTTAATAGCAGAGAGGGCATTATAGCTATTGTTTCCATCACCACCTGATGCTATAACCCTGACATGCTCTTCTTCGATATTAGATAGTCTTTCCAACAGTTTGGTTTCCTCCAACCTATCATCCTTTTTTATTTTTACTGAAAAACTGATGGTTTCGCCTCTCAAGGCCGCTTTGAAAGATTCCCATACAATATTACGGGAGGCGCTATATCTATTAGCATCAAAAAAAGCTTCCGACCAGTTCTTTAAATGGGTTACAAATCTTAGGTCTGACAATAATCTCCTTTCAAAGGTCCAAGGGGATTTACCTCTTTGAGCACCTACTCTTTTATACAGGACTACCAAAGGGTTGTGGTCCGACAACACCCTCGGTAGCCTAGTGATGGTAACTTTATTGATTTCTGAGGAGGAAATAAAAAAATAGTCCAATTTAGAATGCTTCTGGGCTGGGTTCGAGAAATATGTGAAGCTGGAGTTTTGTGGTTCTTTAGTGCCCCAAACATCGGTTAAGGCCAGTGATCCCTTAAGTGCTTTAATTGCCCTGAAAACCCTGGGCTTCCGACCTCCATACTTTGCATTGTTCCCCCAGTTTGCTGAAATATTTAGGTCTCCACAAACTATTAGAGGTCCCGGCCAGCCAGCTAATTCGATCTCTAGAAAATCAAAAACCTCTGGGTCATCTCCATTAGAGCCATAAATTACACATAAAGTTATGCCAATGTCCAACTCTGAGATAGCCCATCTCCCATGACTGTCAGTCTTCACCCTTTTAACAACGCACAGGGATTTCCTCACTAAAATGGCGACCCCCCTGATCATTGTAGATTGTGAGGAGCATGTAACTAGCTCAAAACCATTCAAAAACAGAAGGTGCCTCTTTGCCCAAGGGAGATGCGTCTCCTGGAGACAGAGTACATCTATTTTATTGAATTTAACAAAGTGGGCCAATCTTTGCCTCTTTCTCCAGTCATTTAGACCGCCCACATTCAATGTGCAAATATTACAGTCTAACATCATAGCTATTGGTTTGATGACCCTGTGAGCCCTGTCGCTTAATTCTATTACCCTTATTTGTTTGCTCTTTTTGTCCGGACAAATCAATCAAAACAGTAATGCATTTTATATTCCCATTTTTCATTTTCGACCATCTGCACCCCTCCACCCCCCCACCCCCCACCCCCAGTCCCCACCCCTCCCCCCCCCTCCCCCCAACTCCTCCATCTCTACCCCCCACCCCCACACTGTGAGGCGCACAGATCTAGTCTGTGCATGTGATGAAATGCATAGCTTACGGCGAGGACAACTAGAAATACATTTAAAAAAAAAAAAGAAACCACCCAAACCCAAAAACAAAAGTACATTCTGATGTACGTTGAAAAGCCTGACGCACTGGGAACCCTAACCTATAGACAAACGAAAATTAAATAAATTATACCTGTAATACCCTTATACCTTTGTAATCAATTAAACTACCAGTTTATCAGAATCTATTTGCCCAGACTGTCTAGATACTCCTTAGCCTTCACTTCTGAGGAAAAGTACATAGTTTTCCCTTCATTAATTATTTTTAACTGTGCAGGGTTAATCAAATAGGCTTGAAGTTTCTTATATTGAAAGGGTTTTATCAACCCCCTAAGACGCCATCGTCTTTCCACAGTCAAGTGGCAGAAGTCTGGGCGGACAAAAAACGACACCCCATCTACATTTCTCCTGGCATCAGGTCTAGCCTTATCCGCGATCGCCTGTCGAAGGACAAAATTACCCAGAAATATCAGTACTGCTCTGGGTTTATCCCCTTCCTTGGTGCTCCTTCTCTGATTAAAAGGAAAGCGGTGCACTCTTTGTAGTTCTTTGGGCCAGTCCCAGCTTGATAGCTCCGGGAAGGCTTGTTGAAACAGTTTGATGATAAAAGTCCTTATGTCCGAACCTTCGGCTCCCTCCGGAATTCCCAAAATTCTCAGATTGTTCCTTCTAAGCCGATTTTCCATCTCTTCCAGCTTCCACTCTATGTCTAACACCTGAGAGCATTGAGCTTCGATCTTAGATACAGCTCCTGCCACCTCGGTTTCTGTTGCTACCACACGCTCCTCCAGGTTCGACACTCTATCTCCCGTAGTGGCACAAGCTTTAGACAGTTTCCGCACCACTCCCTGCATTTTCCTCATCGCCGCCTGCGATTTCCGGCTATCCTGACGCATCTCCTCTCTGTGAGCCAAAATCTCTTGGTGTATAGACTCCAGCAGGGATAGTTGTGTCTGTTCCATCAGGGGAGTACCTATGAAAGGCAAGGCAGAGGAGTGGTCCCAACTTAATTCACTTTGTTTTTGCTCTTGTCCCCATGCAGTCTTTTTGGTTTTCATAGCAGTGGCTGGCATATCGCTCTCGAGGTCGGGGTCAGTGTCTGACTCTTCACAAGAGCTGTGTTCCTCATCCTCTTCAGACCACTCACCTCCGCCTTCGGAGACTGAAAAGAAAGCCTCACTAGGGTCATTCTCCTTTTCACCGGTGGCTTCCGCTGCTCCCCCCTCAATCATATCTTCATTTTCCGCCGGGGGTTCTAACAAGGTTTCTAATGTGCTGGGTATACCTTCTACTCCCACAGATCTAATCTCCCCTTCACTCGCAATCTCCAGATTTTTATTGCTACAAGGTGGTGTCTCATTAATGCAGCCTACTGCAATAGGCGTCCCTTCCACGGGATCTCCCCCTGGTGCTTGGGGAATATGGGTTACATCAGAGTTCCCAGGTAGATCATACGAAACCAAGGGAGCACTTTCCCCAAAAACCTTCTGCCCCTTCTCCTTACCAGCCTTTACCAGTAAATACAAAACAGTAGTGGAAGCTAACCGGGTCTTGGAGCCCCCCTGCTGTCTCTTTCTCTGCTGGTCATGTAATGGAGGCTCTTCTCCATGAGTGGGGTCCGTTAATAAAACCTCTGCCTCGTCCTTTGCAGCTTTCTTCCTGGCATTACTCGACTTTGAGCTGGGGTTCTGTTTAGGAGCCATTTCGTTCCTCTGCTGCCGAAAATCAGCTCGATAGCTGCTCCCAGTG
This sequence comes from Lissotriton helveticus, assembly GCF_964261635.1. Taxonomy (NCBI): domain Eukaryota; kingdom Metazoa; phylum Chordata; class Amphibia; order Caudata; family Salamandridae; genus Lissotriton; species Lissotriton helveticus. The sequence goes on from NC_136067.1 coordinate 534,426,577, forward strand.
CAGGTGGGCTTCTGCTTCTTCTCCTGACTCCACTGACACCGACACCGAAACGGGCTCCGCGGCTGTTCTCGACTCGGCAGTTGACTCCGCCCACCTCTCTGCTCGAAGCGGCAGCCGGGAATGACAGCCTCCAGGGCCCGCAGCACAGCCCTCAAACGCCGCCTCGAAACCCCGAGCCGTGCGAGCCGTGCGAGGGTCAGCCACATTACTCCGCTTCAGCACCAAGAGAAGCCTTAAAGCAAGGTATGCCAGATATGCGTGGTGGGTTATTCAGCAGTGCGCTTTACGAAGGGTTTCATCCAGGTTACCGTCCTCGCCGTACCTGCTCTGCACCGGCCACTCAAGCGGCCGCCAACTTCGCCCCGTCCTGTACAAGCTGCAGTCTCTTTGTAACTGCCTTGTTTGCACCTAGGTACAGGATGTTCCCGTAGTCAAGCCGAGATGTAATTAAGGCATTGACTACTGTTTTCTGCGTGGAGATAGGCAGCATCCAAAGGATCTTTTTGAGCCATTTTATGATTGTAAAGCAGAGGCCCACTACTTTGCTGAGCTGTTGCTTCATGGACAATGAATTGTCCAGGATTACCCCCAAAGCTTGGTACCAACTATGGTACCGGAGGCCAGAGAGGTCATCTCCAAAAACACCACAGCATCCAGTGGGAGGCGCACCTAAGTAACATCCGGAAAGCAAAAAGTACAAATCCAAATGTAGCCATTGATATTGCATCTGATGACGAGGAGCTGATCGTGCAGGTGGGAGGTGAAGAAGCGAGAGACATTTTTTCTGGTACACACAGTACCCCTGGCAGCAGCACTACAGTGGTAGCGCCCACACCCTCTACCCCAGCAACATCTATGAGGGACAGTAAGAGTCTGGTAGAGACACCAATGCGAAAAAGTACATCAATGAGCCTAACTGGGTTCAAGAATTCTGGATCATCATCAACATATGAAAACAGTCCAGACCACCATTAAAAGCATGTTTTGGTCGGAGGCGCCATTTGAACGCAATCACCCAACGGCACGTCTGTATAATGAAATGCCAGCTAAAATGTTAGCGCTGGACCTTCTCCCTTTTTCTTTCATGGAAGGGGTGGGTTTTCTAGAATGTATGGCAACAGTCTGCCCTAAATGGAAGGTTCCTAGCCGGTCCTATTTAGCCAGAGTTGCAGTTCCAGCACTACATCAAAATGTGCTAGACGTGATTGGGGCAGCTTTGCAGAAGAATGCTGTTCACACTATCCACCTGACAACAGAAATGTGGACCAGTTGCCAAGCCTATGGTTACATGTGCATCACCGCACATTGGGTCTCTTTTGCGGGGGTTAGAGAGACGATAGCTGCAGGTGTTGACAATTTTTCAAGCTACTCGGAAACATGCAACAGTAGCCATGTTTGCCATGGAGAAATCTCATACTGCAGTAAACATTTTGGAGGAGTTTAACAGTAAGGTCTTTCAATGGCTGCAGCCAAGAAGGCGCATGATTGGTTATGTTTCCACGGATAATGGCAGTAATGTAGTTAAGGCCATGGCTGATGATGGCTATTTAAGAGTGCCGTGTTTGGCGCACAGCATTAACATTATTCTTCAAGATTTCTTGAAAAAAGAAAACACAGTCAGCAAGTTACTGACTACCTGCCGAAGAATCTTCACACATTTCAGCCATTCTTTTAAGGCCCGGATTCAGCTGAGGATCATTCTAGGTGACCGTAGAGTACCAGTCAGAGGACTCATCCAGGAGGTGGCACCACGTTGGAACTCAACCGTCTACATGCTTGAGCGTCTGTTTGAGCAGTACTTGGTAATCAATGAGTATGTCTTTCACGCACGGGGTGCTTCTATGAAAGACATGAGGCTAGAGGTGGAAGAATGGGACCTAGTTAACCTCATCGCTGCTTGAGAGTTCCCCTGCTGTGCTGGACAGCAATAAAAACGGGTGTGGTCATGACGAGATCAGCTCGTCATAAGCACACGAGCACTGTGCTGCATGACGAGCTGAGCTCGTCATGAGCATGGAAGGGGTTAAAAGCCTGACAGACATGCTTCGTCCTTTTGAGGTCTTCACGCGTGAAGTCAGCAGGGAGGACTGTACTTTGGGCAAAGCTATCCCATTGTTGTGCATGTTAGAGCACCAACTGAAGGTGGTGTCTTCAACGTTCCGAGTTAATGCTGAAAAACAAGACGCATATCGGTTGGCGGAGAGCTTATTGAGTTGCCTAGTTGACAATGCAAAGCTTAAAGCAATACATTCAGAACAACATTACATTTGTGCCACTATTTTGGATCCACGGTACAAAAAGGCACTGGCCAGCAATACATTCATTCCTTTTTCTGAAGCAGAAGTTTCCAAGTACAATCATTGGCTAGCTCTGTCAGCCACTCGGTTCGTAAAAGAGCGGCAGGATATTGAAGGAAGCACCACAAGTACTACTGATGCAGCAGGCCATCCGGCATCAAGGTCCACTTCTGTGGCCGAAGGCAGTCCCTTTCCCTCAGAGCCATTACCGACACCAGCAACCGTATCATCATCACCTGCACCAGGCCCAGCAATAATATTGTCGGAAGCGGATTGGATAACTCATCAAGGGTTTGCTCGTTCCAGTGTTGATGCAAAGGCAACAGATTGTACGCAAAGTGGAGCACCCCTGGAGGACCTTGAGTAGAAGGTGCAGGCCTATCTGGATGACCCAACAGAGGTCTTCTTTGATCAGAACCCATTGGTGTATTGTTATGGGAAAAGGCCTCAATGGCCACTGATCACCAAGATGGCTATAAATTATTTGGCTTGCCCACTTGCAAGTGTTTCTTCTGAACGTGTTTTCAGTGCTGCTGGTGCTATTGTAACGAATGATCAAGATGAATCAGCACTTCATACCACCAGATTACAAAATACGTGAATCCACGCAGGAAGAAGAGGACACCGACTTAGGTGACGGAAGTTCTTCTCTGTTAGCTGACCTACTCCTGTTTCAATTCACAGAGTTTGAGGACGAGCTCTACTTCCCTGACACTTAGGCTTGAAATTCTTAGTTTTTTTTGTCCTTATTCACTTGTATTTCTGTGTGTCTTTCTTTGTTTTGCAACTTTTAGCACAACATAACTCTAATCACAACAAATCCATCAGCAGCACGGTCTTCGTCTTATTTTCATATTGAAGGTGTCGCTGTCTGCATTCCTGAAGTTCACAAGTTCACAACTCAGTCATGCTCTTCTATCCTCCTTCTCCAGACTCCCTCTATCCATTTCCCTCAAGGCAAATGGCCGGATTACGCAGAATCAAGAAACTGTCGCTTTCTAGACGAGTCCCCTCATAAAAAGTGGGACTGGAATGACTGACTATGCTGTTACTTCTGAAATAGACACGAGAGGCTGCCCTGTGTCCCTTCACCTAAGAATAAGATGATGACAAAAAGTGGAACAGGTAATTAATGATGAGATGGCATGCAGTGGACAACACTGGCTGTCTGGCTCTGATGGGAGCAATTGATGTTCGTTTGTTGTTCATGAAATGAATCCTATGTGTTCTGTTAATATTTAATCTTTTACACACTAAATGGAACTCAAGTCGACTCTGTTTACCTTGTTTAATGCAAATTGTACTTCTACTGCAGGGGCCACTATGTTGCATGATTTTTTAATATGGAAAATGTCCTTGGACTCACTGTGTGTATTCTGTGACTGCATGAACAACATTAAGTTTGCCAACACCATGATAATTAATGATGAGTTATGATGACCAAAGTTATATAATATCTTTACAGTCACTCACTGGGATGGATGGATCATCATCGTCGATTTACGGAAGAACGATGGCCATTTCGTGAGTGGCAAACAGGTAAACAAGTCAACAACAACCACAGCAGAACTACATGTCTCTCTAGTCATGGTATGGAGTGGTCAAGCAAGTGTAGTGTTATGCCAGAGTCCAGACAGCGGTTCATGTAAAATTGCGGCTATCTGGCTTGCTGTATAAAATTAGATCTGCTTTGTCTGTCTGTGTCAAAGAGGTATGCTACATGGAAGTTGGTTCACTTAGTGGTGCCTGCCTTGACTGTCTGCATGGCCCTGGCCTGTTGTGTGCTAATTATTATCCTGGAAACAGAGACTCAGAGTAGGCATTTTAGAAATGATGCATGTATGTAATACTGTCGCCTCTGAAAGTGAAAATGTTATTTTTACACTACACACCGTACCTTATATTTTTCCTCAGGGGTGTTTTAATATCCCTTTCTGTTTTTCCATCAACAATTACAGGCCGGCAAATACCCTGTGCGATGGGAAAAACATTAACTCAGGCTTACCATAGCAATTCGCAATTCCGCATCCGCCAGGCAGGCAGTGGACAGTGAGCTCACCAAGATTGATCGACGGAGCGCCCAATGGAATGGAGGAGTTCCGCGAATAAGAGGAATGGCTGGATGCATGCAACTTCCCAATTTGACCAGGACAACTACAACATACAGTTACAGTATCCACTTCACTTGTCCTTATCTTTTAAATAATGTGATTGTTGTGAACTTCTATGAGTGCAACTCTGTGCGTTTGCTCTCTGCTTCAAATTCATCCCTACAGCTATTTGATACGTTTCTTTGCTATTTTTAAAACTAATGTAATGACCTACTAAGGGTTTAGTCTCTCTGAGGGCAGATAGGCAAGTGAAATTGCGTAATTACTGCAGCCCTGAACTGTCTAATTGTTTAGTACTAGTTAGTAAGTTATAGTAAGTACTACTTTTCAGTAACCTAACCATCCATTTAGCAAACAACTTCATGCATGCACTTCCTTTATGTCCCTTAAAAGATTTATGGATATCTTCGTATCCAAAGATTTGTTTTTCTTCATTTGTTGTTTGTCCATGCTGTGTTTTTTTTTCTCTCTCCAAAAAACATTCCCAAAAACCCCCATTCCCATCCATTGTTCAAACCCTAACCCTCTTCCCCCGGGCTGTGTGGTTTTCATTGAGGTGTGACTAAATGACACCAATAATTCCACATGCTTGCTGGGGAGATAAGGTCAAAAGCAACAGAAAATCAATTTCAAGGCAGGTCAAGGAATCTGAGGATATATTCTTATTCTGCTTGACACACACCCATGAGTAATTGCAAATCAATTCAGAATTTCATGTCTACCATCGAGTGGATTCATCATCAACAACATCCTCCTACACATGATGAAAGCTTATGCTGCTGTGTCCTTCAGTACTAGTTCTTGTAGAAGCCATAATCCATGCAACTAGTAGTTAACTTTTGATTGAATACTTTAGCATTGCTTAGGCTACAATTTATGGCACTGTTCTTGTGTACTGTACTATCGTACTGTTCTAATGTTCCTCTCAGGCCACTCAATGTCTCATTTCCTTTTTTTTCATATGCTGCTACTGCCAGTGTGTACCACTACTACTACCACCACACCGATGCCATTTCATCCGTCCAGGATTCCATAGCCAACCTTAATCACCATTTGCCATTCAGCCAGCCCTGTGCCTAGCCCTATTCTCAAACACGAATCACAGGTAAGATAAGCATTTTTGGGGAGGAAGAATAAAGGAGTAGGAGGAGAGGAGAGACTTACGGTAGTACTAGTAAAGTAGTAGGACAATTGAATTCACTAACTCTGTCAGTGGCACTTTTGTACAAATTTGGGCAATTACTTAGACAATTTGAATCAACCAGATAGTTAAGTTTCAGGAAAACAAACGTACAGTTAACCCCCTCCTGCCTCCCCCAGAAAACAGTAAAAACGTGTATGCTATGTTTAAGTGGAAAATAAATAATTATTTCGACCCTAACAAAAATAAACTATCCCACAAGACCCGACCCACCCCCTCCCTAACCCCAACAAATGTCCATGAAAGTCACGAAAAGTTCCAACGCCCAAATCCCACCCCCACACCCCCGAAAGTCTTTAAAAAAGGGGCAAGGGACAGCCTCTACTTTGGCCGGCGTTGTCCTGTGGCCAGGTGGTCACGCAGCTCTCGCCGGAGGGCCTTGAGCAGGACTTTCTGCCTCTCCACCTCCTGCTCAAGGTAGGCCACTCGCAGGGTAAGGCGGTGCACACGCGCCTTGCAGGTACTGTAGGGTGCAGCTGTTGGTTTTGCTGCTCGGTGGCGGCGGGTGGCTGCCGGACCACGGCGCTGTACCGCTTTAGGATTGCGCTGGCTGTATGACCCAAGGGCAGTGGAGGAGGATGCAGCTGTTGTTGTTGACTGAGAGTCATCCTCCTCCTCCTGAGCCACCAGCCACCGATATTCGGCGACAAGTGCCTCCAGCTTCCGTCGCCTGGCCCGGATAGCCAACTCCTTCCTTGATAGTTTAGAAGGAGTATCTATATGAAGAAAGAAAAAAATACTGTAACCAATACTCTTTAAGATTAACACAAAATAATTCAACAGAAAGTTGTGTCACAGTAGCTCTAGCAACTTGCAAGCACAGTACATAACATTTGTGGCATGTATCTATCTAACCTCCCACTTCGTTGGCCTCTGCTCTAACATTAGTGGGAGTTTCAGGACTTCTACTAGCACTATGGACTCACTACATTAGACTCAGACAGTACACCAGTCTTCTTCTCTCTTGTTTAGCGAAATTAGTACGTAAACTTCTGGAAGCCGGCATAATGCCAGCGCAGTCAGCTTGCACCCAAGAAAAACAGCCGCAAGCCATGATGACGCAGACTCGCGTTACTGTTACCAGTACATGCAGGTGGGGAAGCTCTTACTTTTCTATTACGGGTGGCACTGGCCATACTCTGTTACAAGGGCTACTGCTCAATTAATTTAACTTTCACCCTGCCCTGCCCCTGACTACTACAAAAGGAAAATGAAGAAGATAATATGATCATCTATCCCATCACATGATATTTGCTTATATAAGGGATGACTTTAGGTGCTTTGTTTTTATTGATTGAGTGAACACCGATAGGCCACACATGAATGACAGAGTTGACAAATAATTATTAACATAGGTAGTGAGTGGTCCTCGTAATCGCCGGAGGAAGGCACTTGTGACTTGACTTGATAATGTGAACTATACAATATAGATACACAATATATGCTGTGCTTGCAAACTACTGTTAGTCAAGGGAGTATTCTGAAAAATTACAACTTCTACTTTCCTCGGCTTTGCAACTCTGGCACGGACGTGCAGTGTTACATGCTCTTCAAACTAACACTCTTCATGCAGTGACCGTCTACTCTGTCTACTCTACATACACCTATGCTATCTATGAGGAAGATGCCATCCAGGCATCCATCCATTCAAAGTAAATGTCAATCATTCTTCTTAATGTCTCAACTGGACAAACCTTACTTTTTCTCACCGAAATCACCCTTTTTATTTTATTTTGTAAACCGCCACCCATGCATCCGTGCTTGACTGACATTTGAATTTGACCCAAACGATATATTGCACTCACATACAGTTTCTGTTTCACCCACCCGGCAGTCATCTTTTCTTTCTCCTTCCACCCATCCTTGCTTCAACGGGCCATGCATCAGATTCCTACCAGCCACCTCTTCCTGCATTTAAAAACATGTATCATTCTTTGCCAGTCATTAATTTAACTTGCTCGTCCTTCCTCCTTCCATACACCCTTCTTTCGCTTTTCGTTCATCCCATCCATCAAGTTCATCTCTGATCTGACTTGGCTTCTCGATAAAACCGATGGTGTTCCACCTAGAAAAAACATTTCATATTTTTAGATGCCATATACACCACTCCCTATTTTGTCTAGGAATGATACAAACTTTTACTACATAAAGTAATTTTATTATTTGTGACTCTCGAGTTTAAACTAAAAATTCTCCTTTCGGAAGGGGGGGTGTTTTTATTCTTGCTTAGCCATAACATGCTACACTTTTTGGCACAACTGATGAATGCTTGCTTTTTAACGCGCACCTTTTTTCTCATAACAGACAGATGATACCCTTCTACGAACAAGAGCAATATGTTACTCATCATCATCATCACGACCAGTACTTTAAGTTCCAACCAGGTGAGGGGTCTCCCACAATTAATGTGTAAATTAGCCGCTGTTCAGTTTTCATGAGTTCATCGTTTCTCTTCTATGAAGTTGCTTTTAATAAATGTTTTTATATAATGCACAATTGACAATTAATATACAGAGTACACACAGAACTAGTTGTTTTACTTTTAATAAAGCTTTAAAACTTACATAGACTCTGTGGTTTTTGGTCATGAGTGAGTGAGTGAAAGGGTTTACAATTTGCAAGCAAGATTCCATGACTCTGAGAGGTCCGGACTCTGACTCCATAGTCTTATGTTCTGGGTTGTATAATCATTGGGGATCATCGCTGCATTCGGGAGCTAAATAATGACTCTGACACACTAGCTAGTCAGTAAGGAGATTGGGGGTTCAACTTCTGTTATGACTGAGGTATGTGGAAAGTCAAACTGTGCATATTAACACCAATGCCCTATTTCTTGTCCATAGTTCTGTATGTGCAGAATAGTCCCTGCAACAGTAATAGTATGTCCTCCTATCCAATCAAAAAGTAAACTAGTATCTTATTCTTGGTGGCCATTGACATTTTATTGTTGGGAATTGTCAAAGAGCAAGTCATGAACCACTAAGGGGCTCATCAGCTGGTCATAATCCGCGTTGGGAGATACCGTACTGCAGAGACACAAATCTAGGGCCCAGTCGAAATAGCAGCTCAGGCAATGGAAGACGGGTTGAACGCATGTGAAAAAGGAGAATCGAAATGATAATCCATAAGCTGCACTCAATGTAGCAAGAGGCAGCGCTCCGTAATAACTAAGCATTCGGTTGCGCACCAGCAACAGCCCAGAAATATTGTCGTGTGCTGGAGGATGTGCATCCATATTTAAGTAAACAAATTAAAAGAAGCACACAGGCAACTAATGCGACTATTAAGGGGAATCCACCAAAGATGCTGGAAAACATTGAATGAAAAAATGCTGAAAAGACACCAATTATAGTTTGAAATGAACTCACAAGACCACTGCTTCTAACTTTAAAAAAGTAAGAACCCCGTAGTCAAGAACGCATTAAAGATACTCTGAATTAACTCCCCAAAATACAAAGGCACGTCTGTATTTAATAAATCATACACTTCTGTGCGGGTGTTTACTACATGAAGGACAAATGTTTCTCTAGCAGATGTAAGAGCGACCTCTTTTTGATACAATAGCACTCTTATACGGCTCACTTGGTTGACTCTGCTTTCAAGGTCGGAATCGACGGCCAGATGGAAACATCCAGCTTCACATGCAGAGGAGTAAACACAACTTTTTTTTAGCAAACCACACGCTCAGTTACCGTAATCATGTAACCGATGCCTGGTAACATTGCACAACAATCTGCATTATTTCAAATTAAATAACTCACGTTTCCAGTAAACTGAACGATGGTATGATAGCAGGTGTCACAGTGCCTTTCAAAACTCACACCAAATTAGGCACATCTTGATTACAAGAGCCATGCAATTGTATGTGTCTACAAATTAAGGATTGATGATGTGGTGCTATTGTGCAATCCTCACCATTCACATAGATTTCTTTTCCCTCCATCAGACACCTATATGTAAATGATAATAACCAAGCTTAATGGAGATAAGCGCTGCCTAAACATCCATATCTGCCTATACCATAGTATTACATGCAAACCTCAAACTTAAACAGGCTAAAAAGTAACGTTATGATACCGTGGATAAGCCACACAGCTGAATCGGATTTCCAATGAGTGACCACTTCTAACCATTCTCATAGCGCGACCTGTGATCTGATTTGGCAGTGAGAGAGTGATCGTACCATAGATTGTACTGCTAATCATTCTCACCACACGCTACGAATACGCTTTCACGTTACGTGTCGCATTAAAGCTTCCATGTGACGTCATGTACGGCGCCCAAATGTTTTTCATTGTTTAAAAACATATATTTATGAATTTATTGAACATACTAACAGAACACATTATCTAGGATAATTATGAAAAAAAAATTTTTAATTCCAATAATCCTACATTACTTTTAAAAGCAATTACACCAATCGTGGTGAAAAGTCATGCGTACCTGCATCCTAAGAACACCGTAATAACAGCATAACTGTACGCAAAGCCATGTGACTTTAAAAGAAGAAATTTCATTGGTTCATAACACTTCCTATTACAACTGTTGAAACTTTTGTCCCATTTTAGAAATACTACTTTGACTTTCTAAAAAGAAACATCTCTCTGAGAATCTTGTCAAATAGAACGAAGTTTACCATATTAACAGCAATGGACTCATCTTCCAGCCATTCTTCAGAAGAATATTTAATTCCTAAAGAAACTCCAAAGAAGAGGAAACAAGATCTAATTTGGCAGTTTTTTTACTTTTCCAGAAGGGCAAAAAAAAAGGTTACGGCACCAAACGTAACCTGTAAAATGTTCCAAACTCTTTCAAGGGGTGATCCATCTCAAAAATACTCCTTTAGCACAGAAAATATGGAGCGAAACGTAAAGAACTTACACCCCAACAACATCGCTCGAGCTGCAACACAGAGGTTGAAGGACAACTCACCTGCTACTGCACCAAGCACATCAACTGCTGCACCAGCATTTTCAGCAAACAGTCTACGCACACAAATTCATCCTGATTTTGCTCAAGTTAAAATTCTATACATTTATTGCAATAAACTTTTGTGTTATGGAAACAGTCTATTGACCTGATAAAACGCAGAAGCAGGAGCATCACTGTCCTTAACATTACTTTTTTTTCATTCTTTTCTTCCTGTTGGACACTAACAAGCCCCCCATTATAGAAAGAAATTGCCCCCGGGATTTGCCCCCCCCGGGAGCTAATTAGGAATAAAACGAATTTCTAGTTTTTTTTTCCTTTTCCACCGCGTACGAGTACAATACGGGTACAACACGTTTTTTTTATTTAAAAAAATAAATAAAATGTGCACTTAAACATCCATGTGGGACCCCCTGAGCAGGCCTAGAGGGTCACCATGTTTCTACCCTACCCCCTTTCTTTATTTTTCTACTTTGTTTTACTGTTTTCTTGTGACTTGGTGCTACCGAGGCACAAGATGGCTGCCAACACTTCCTGGTTTGCAGTGTTGACAGACAGTTGACATCCAATCAGCACGCAGCTCGTTCTCGTAATTGTACGGATTTCCATACGCGTGCTGTACTTCGTCTCTAGATATCGCTATGATTTTCTCAGGAACTACTGAACGGATTTACACGATTTCACAAAAAGCACAATCTGCGAACCAAACTGTACCTCTCTGCTAAATTTAGTTTAATTCCGTTCAGCCGTTCGGGCTGTAGCCTTGGCTAAAGGTCCCTATGGAAAATTGCATGGGGAAAACATCTTTCGGGACCTCCTTTTTTCTCGGCCCCCACTTGACGAATCACCCCCGAACTTTCAGGGAAGGAGCGGAGCAGGCCATTTTCTTGGAGAAATTTGCGAAGATTCGTCCACCAGCGCCAAAGTTATTCCAAATAGAATGTTGTGGATTTCCTATGGAAACTAGGTCCTAACTATAACTACCTACTGGCGACCGCCAGTAGGTATTTAGGTATTAAATATATATATGTATAACTCGCACTCGTCCCACACGAACCAGCGTACCCACGTGATCACCAGGTACCGCCAGTTCAGAAACGAAAGTTGACCCAGGCTGAGGTGAATAAATATTTATTTAGATTCAAAAATCGCCACCAGAATAACATTTCGGCCTTCTCAGAGGCCTTGATACATATATACTTCGCGCTGATGAGTGTTGTTTGGAAGACATAGTTGAAGGAAACAAAACCAGGGTGGTAGCGGAATTGACTTTTAAAGACGCTGCAGCAGGTAAAATACAAGCCACAAAATTGAACTTTTCCTGATAAAGGCATTTTGTATACAGGACCAGCGGTTGAATCAAAGGTGTAATTTTTCCAAGAACTGCATTTAAGCACCAATTTGATAAAAGATGAACAGTAATGGTGGATTCTGGGTACTGTGGTCCGAGCACTACAATTAAAGACATTTGGGAAACAGCACAGTGTTGGGACACAGGTATGATGAAAATACTGTATTTTTAAGGAACTTTCCTGTGGAAATTAAAAAGTACTTACCGACACTGCGGAAAGAAAAGCAAATTATATATAAATTTGAACACCTACTGCCACTTTAAATCGAACTGGTGGACATTAGTCCCTCTTCAATGTTTGGAGTTATGTTTTTAAAATGCTAACAAACCCATCCTAAGTAATGTTGCATAGGATTAGGCCTCGAGGGAGGCGGAACGCGTCATGCTTGAATTGTCTCCATTAAAGAAAGTGAACAGCACGGTTGGAGTGGTCTGTCTCGAGTTACTATTTGTAGCTTGTGTTTAGTGGTATTTGTGAGGTGTCTGACACACCTATGATGGACCCCAACCCGCTTGGCTGAGGCGCTTCGTTTGTCAGGTCTTTGTTCGTGGATTGCATGCAAATCTGAAGTGCCTGCCGGATGTAAAGAAGTGAGTGTCTACGAAGGAATGATGGAAGGGCCACATTGAGAGGCCCGCCTCGACTGGAGAGATAAACACGGACGCAGCCAAGGTCTGCATAGGGGATTTCCCCCGTGCCCTTTGTGCTAATGAGTGTTTTTTGGAAGACATAGTTGAAGGAAACAAAACCAGGGTGGTAGCAGAATTGACTTTGAAAGACGCTGCAGCCGGTAAAATACAAGCCACAAAATGGAACTTTTTAGATAAAGGCATTTTGTATACAGGACCTGCAGTTGAATCAAAGGTGTAATTTTGCCAAGTACTGCATTGAAGCAACAATTTTATAAAAGATGAACAGTAATGGTGGATTCTGGGTACTGTGGTCCGAGCACTACAGTTAAAGACATTTGGGAAACAGCACAGTGTTGGGACATAGGTATGATGAAAATACTTTATTTTCAAGGAACTTTCCTGAGGAAATTAAAAAGTACTTACCGACATTGCGGAAACAAAAGCAAATTATATATATATTTGAATACCTACTGCCACTTTAAATCGAACTGGTGGACATTTGTCCTTCTTCAATGTTTGGAGTTACGTTTTTAAAATGCTAACAAACCCATCCTAAGTAATGTTGCATATGATTAAGCCTCGAGGGAGGCGAAACGCGTCATGCTTGAATTGTCTCCATTAAAGAAAGAGAACAGCAGGTTGGAGTGACTGTCTCGAGTTACTATTTGCAGCTTGTGTTTGGTATATATATATATATATATATATATATATATATATATATATATATATTTATATATAAATATATATATATATATATATATGAAAATTCACGTCCTCCGCTGCGCCGCCGGGACACCTAGACAACGGTGCACCACAGGGGCCGAGGTAACCCTGTCACAAAATGCAGATTCACAAGGCGTAGTCGCTGCTACGCCGGTGCACTCTCCGCTGGTAAGACACAGACCACTTCCAACGTGTTGGAATGTGTTACAGAACGGCAGTACCATTCTCTAGTTATGTTTACAAAAGTAACGAATTCCTCTGATTTTCCACCATTAATAACTCTGCACCTGTTTAAAGAATCGGCACAAAACTTTGCATACTTATTTTTCCTTGTACATTATCAGATAATGCAGTGTTTTGTGCTGATTTTTCATGGGGGGGTGCAAATTTGAAAGAGGGCCCCAAAATACATTTTCCATCAATGCATTTTCTATAGCTTTTCATATCTCACATACTCTGAAAATGGGTGAATGGATGTACATGAAATTTGACAAGATTAGACATTATGGTGTGCTGATGACCCTTTTGGAATCTACAGTTATAAGATATTTGATATCTGTGGCTGCAGCATTTCTGTGAAATTTCCCTGTATTTCACAGACGTGCCATAGTACATAGTGATGACAAGTCATTATGTGATTGGCTAATGACTAACTTCACACAAGTTAAAGGCAGTCATGTATATTTTAGGTATACTGTGCCTGTGTTTTATGTTTTGCCCTTAGATGTAGGTAAGTATTAGGTTTTATATTTACTCTATACCTATTACCACTTTTTTAACCCCTTCCATGCTCATGACAAGGTCAGCTCGTCATGCAGTACACTGGAGCTGTGCTAATGACGAGTTGACCTTGTCATGAACAATGGGATCATTAAATTTCAGCACCCACCGGGAATTGCCTTAGCACTAATGTGGTTAAAGTGGTAATAAGTAGGGCAAAGTATGTTTCCATATGATTAAAAAAAATCTATAGAATGCTGCGGTACTGCCTCAAGATTTCTGCCGTACCAAAAATACATTACATTTTTTTTAAATATGTTAAAACATTGCAAATGCATTGTAGTACCATATATCTTACAAATAAAATCTAAACCTAAATTTAAATGTTCAGTAAAATGTCTATGGAGTACTGCGGGAATACCTATAAAGTGATTCACTACATACCATCTTTTTTAAGTATGAGCAGTTCTCACTAAACTTCAGTAAAATATATATGAAATTCTAAATACATTTCTCTACCTATTAACACTTTACTAAATAGGTAATACGTATGGAACAACAATAAAACCTACTACTTATCTAGATATAAGATCCTAAACAAGAAAGCAGTGAAACACAGAATGCAGACAAAGGGGTCGATTCCGATCCGGTAAAATCCCCGTCCGTACGAATCGTATCCGGAGCCGTTTCCGTACGACTCGTACAGACGCCGTACGACCGGACGATTCCGATCCCGATCGGCCGACCCGTACGCGATTCGTACGGTACACGTCGATTCGTACGGAAAAGCGCACGATCACCTACACACCATACGGCGCGTACCCCCCATGATCGCAGGGGTACATGGGGTATGTGCCGTACACCCACTGTACATGGGGTACGGTGCGTACCCCATGTACGCTGGGTGTACAGCACGTACCCCGCATGGCCACAGGGGTACGCCGCGTACCCCTGCGATCATGGGGGGTACGTGCCGTACCCGGGGGGGGCGTTCCGTACCTGTTTCGGCACGAACTCTGCCTTTACGACTGTTTTCGGCTCCCGTAGGAAAAGGGTCGTACGGCGCGTACCCGACACGAATCGTACTTGCTGGGTCGTAAAAACGTGCCGCGATGTCGCGTACAGCGGGTTCCGAGTGAGATTCGTACGGAGATTAGAGTCGTACGGAGTCCTGTACGACTCGTACGGAGTTCGGCACCTAGTACGGATCGTACTTCATCATACGTACGGGACGTCTACGGATACGATTCGTACGGGGAAAAAACTCTCCGTACGACCATTCGGAGCGCATTTTACCGGATCGGAATCGACACCAAAATGTGCTGAAAACAATACGGCTGCCTTTTACCTTTGCTAAACACAGCCATTAGCCAATGACATACTGCATTATCATGTGCATGTACTGCAGTTTACCACAAACTATAATTAAGGATTTGAAAAATGATAACTTTCAAAACTACTTAAACTAGTCACACATACTACCTAAACTTACCATTTACGCCAAATGATATACTTTCCTGCCACATTATATCTACATCTGTTAGCAAACGTTCATGCTATGTCTGTTTCTATTACTACACTCCACTGTAGGGCACTACACTTTATGCCACTCCACTATATGCTGCTCTACTCTATGCTAATCCTCTGTACGCCACTCCACTCCACTCTACCCTACTCCACTCTACACCACTCCACTACACACCACTATACTGTATGCCACTACAATCTGCGCCACTCCATTTTATGACATTCCAGTGTAAGCCAAAACAAGGTATTTTTTTCCACCTTATGCTACTCCACTGTATGCTAACCCAATGTACGCAACTCCAGTCTACGACACTGCACTCTACGTTGTCCGCTCTATGCCACTCCTCTGTATGCTGCTTCATTGTACACCACTGCACTGTGTGCAATTCCTCTGTAAGTAACTGCTGTTCATGCTACTCCATTGTACACCACTCCGCTATATGCCACTCTTCTCTACAACAATACAATGTATGCTATTACATTGTACATCACTCCATTCTACGACACTATACTCTGCACCACTCTACTTTACATCAATCCACTCTACCATACTTCCCTCTATGCTATTACTCTGTAGGACACTCCACTCTATGCCACTGCACTATGTTCTCACAAACAATATGATTTATGATGTCATAACTATTACTGTAAATAATATTATTTTAGATGGAATAACTGATATAATATTAGATTAGATTAAATTAGATTAAGTTTTTATAGAGCGCGATAGCTACCCACAGGCGTCCTAGCGCTAGTGATTAACAGGTGTGTGTGAGGAAGGAGACTGTGTTCATCTGCTGAACAAGAGAGTTTTCAATTTTTTCCGGAAAGGGAGAAGATTGGGCTCGGAGCGGAGTGAGAGGGAGAGGGAGTTCCAGAGTCTGGCCGAATTCACAGAGAAGGTTCGGCCTCCGCACCTCGCTCTTTGAAACCTGGGGTTGCTTGCTCGGAAGGCGTGCGTCAACCTAAGCTGTCTGGTGGGGTTATATGGATGGATCAGATTGTGATTTAGAACTGCTCCTTTCCTCCAGAAAGCGCGATGGGCAATACACAGGCTTTTAAACACGATTCTTTCCTTAATAGGTAGCCAGTGGAGATTTTTTTAATTCAGTTTTCACACATTGGCGGCGAGGGATGCCCAGGAGGACACGGGCAGCACAGTTTTGAGTTACCTGGAGTTTTTTTAGGGTTAATTGGGGTGCTCCCAGGTAGAGGGCGTTCCCAAAGTCCAGCCGAGAGAGAATTAGGCCCTGGATCATAATCTGTTTTGCCTTTAGAGGGAGGAGCGGAAGGATTTTACGGATGAGCCTAAGGATACCCAGGCAGGTGGCAGATAGTTTTACTGCCTGGTGGTTGAATGTGAGTGTTTTATCCATCCAAATTCCTAGGCTTTTAATGGTGTCTTTAGGTTCGGGGGCAGAGCCCAAAGAGGATGGCCAGATGGAGTAGATGGATTTTAACGGGGAGTTACCTAATATCATTAGCTCCGTCTTGTCTCCATTCAATTTTAAATATGACTGGGTCATCCAGGCGCAGACGGCTTCCATACAGCCCCTTAGATCACTTGGCTGGGTTGAAGGGTGATTCAGCGTTACCACCAGCTGGGTGTCATCAGCGTATGAAATAGTTTGAACACCAAAAGGGCGGATGATCTCAGCAAGAGGGCGCATGTATATATTAAACAGTGTGGGGCTCAGGGAGGAGCCCTGAGGAACCCCACAACTGAGTGGTTTACTGGACGATGTAACGTCACCCTCACAGACTCGGAAGGATCGGTCTAACAGAAAAGATTGAATCCAGGCCTTTGCCCAGGAGCTCATTCCTAAACCTGCGATCCTCTGTATAAGGATGTCATGATTTACGGTGTCGAAGGCGGCACTGAGGTCCAATAAAATAATGGCCGCAGTGCCGCCTTGGTCCGCAATCATTCTAGCTCCTTCTGTCACAGCCAAAAGCGCGGTTTCTGTCCCATGCATGGGACGAAACCCAGTCTGTGATGTGTCCAGTAGGTTATTGACTTCTAGAAATTCTGTAAGGATGTTATTTACATGTTTCTCCGCAATTTTACTTATCCAGGGCAGTAAGGAGATCGGGCGGTAATTTCCTGGATTCTTCTGGTCTAGGTTGGCTTTTTTTAGAAGGGCTCTCACTGTTGCCTGTTTCCAACTAGGTGGCACAGTGCCTGAGGTTAGAGAGGTGTTGATCAGGTTCAAGATGGTAGGCAGAATGGAGGGAATGACTGACCGCAGGGACTGAGCTGGAGCTGGATCACTGGGGGATCCAGACTTCACCTGGAGCATGATGGTTTCAAGAGTTGTGGGTTCTAATATTGGAAAAGTCACCAAGGAGACCGAGGGGAGTGAATCTATCTCCGTTGGGCCTGCTTGGGAAGTGGGGACATTTGAGAAAGATGAGTAAATTGTGGCTATTTTGCTGTGGAAATATTCTGCCTGCTCATTGCAGCGGGTCGGAGCACTGTGAGGATCTGGTGATTTGTTCGGTAGTTTTAGGAGAGTTTTCGCAATTCGGTAAATCTCTTTGGGTTTTGACGCTGCTGCATTTATTTTATTTTCATAAAAGGTAGATTGAGCGATCTTTATGTTATTTATATAGAGTTTTATCGAGGATCAATATGCGTTTTTATTTGTTTGTGAGTAATTGATGCGCCATTTCCTTTCAAGTTTTTTACATAATATAAAAGGAAATAAGCGGTGCATGGAGGGCGAGTTAAGCGTGATTATCCATATTTGCAATTTCTATTCACATCATACATTGAGTGCTGAATCAGGCCAGCAGGCCAGATATTTTTCTTTCTGCAGTTTTAAAATCGACATGCCACACTGTGGGTGATATTTCATGTGGATGATACACACTGCATTGTAGATATCTAGACTGACCGTACTGAAACCTTCCCTCCGACCCTGGTGATCAGCAGTGCTGTCCCAGGTCTTTGCTAACACACGCACCGGCTGGAATGTTTTCACATGGGTGATTTTGTAGACATTCGTTTTTTAGTTATAAGGAGGGTCTTTGCATCCAATTAATGCTCATTGTTGCTAACACCATCTTTTCCTCCTTAGGTACCTTGGACTTCTGTCAGATACCCACAACTCGCCCCCTAGGGTGTTATACATTGGTCCAGTTTCATTCGGTACCAGGGTCAAACTTCATTTATGTATTTTTCTTCAGGCAGCAATCACCTTCATTGTGTTACCCTTGATTTGATAATGACCTTGAGCCATGAAGGTCAAAACGCTGTCGACTCATACCAGCTAAAATTAGATCTCGGATGATATGATCATGCATTTTTCCTTGTATTCAAACAATTCATGCATAACAACCTTCCAAATTGATTTCAATACACTGTTGTACGTTCACTTTTCACGTTTCACTTGCGCTATTTAAATATTTTTTCACGAGCACAATGTGTTCACCTTACACTTAGTGCACATTCTAAAAGCATGGTTGATGCTGCATTATAACCCTTGAAGAATACTTGTATGCCTCTGTTGACAATATAACTATATCTAATCAAAAAGTTGTGACTCTCTGTTTTTGTTTTTTGTGCAATTAATTTGCTTAGTAAATTGTGGCTTTATACTGTATCCCATTGAAACATTGTAGCATGATAATGAAGTTTACACTTTCAGCAGTTTTTTCTTCTGAGTCTGGAGGTAAGGCGAGACCGGGCCCAATCCACCTCCTGAATCACTTTTATTTCTTTTTGGATGTAAGGTTTGTTTTCAAATGGCCTGGGAACTTTTTTTTTCAAATATCACAGAATATATTAATTTTCAAATGTATATATTGCTTTATACGTGTGCCAGTTCAGTCTTCAGTGTTGTAACTTTTTTTAAAAAAGGTGCTACAAGTGCGACAAGCAACGTTATGTCAAATTTTGGTTCAGAACATGTTTAATACACATTACAAGCTAATGAAATATATTTTAAAAACTATAAACTGAATTAAATCATTCTGTCAGAGATTAATAGTATACATATACAAGTTGTGTTTTTCATTTTTGGTTCAGCTTCTGTCGTGGCTCCTCCAAGATGAAAATAGGGTGACACCATTCTTGAGTTATGAATGGAAAGTTCATGAACTATTCACCCTGTCCATTGTTTAACCGGGATGTTATTTCATACTAGAATTCCATGCCCAGCCAAGTCATGTTGCATTAGTAAATCCGTCGTTGGACGGAATCTCAGTCATGCGTGTGCTTCTCTGCTAAGGCCCCACTGCTCGTGCACCAGTTAAAAAAAAAAATGAGAATACCAGAAGTTATTTATGTTATAATAATTGATTTTTTTTCGGCCAAGTTGGGCGGGGCTTTGGGTCCCGTGATGTCCGGGAAGAGGTGTGATTGCTGCACACTCCAAAGTGCTCATGACTGCTCATATGGCAGCCCCAAGCAGTCATGCGCACTTTACATGTGCCTCGCCAGGCTGCATTACACAGCCTGGTGAGAAACATGCAAATCCTCCCAGGTCCCATCTGTGCACCGAGCTATGGCGCTCAGACCAATCACAACGCTGCATTGCAGTGTTGCGATTGGTCAGGGGAGGGAGCCTATGAGCTTCCTGGTTCCGAGAGACGAGGGATGACACAACAGAGAGGTGACTGCGGACTCTGTGAGGATGGAAGTACTTTTTTTGTTGTGTAATTAACCGCCCAGCATGACCCCTTCCCCGCCCTCTTTCGTTCCCTGCCAGCCGCTACTGCATGTGCTGCTTCCAACACTTTACTCCGGCTTTGCAAAGATAATCAGAGACCTGACACTACAACACAATGATGTTTACCTCTGAGCTTGTGTGAGCTCTCACTGTAAATAGCTTTTGAGTATGACATTTGATAGGTGGTCCTGTTGGGGCTGCTTCACATCACTCAGCGTTGCTTAGCACCTGTGCCACTCTTTGGTAAACTTAGGCTCTAGGTGTGCATAAAACCCTCCATGTATCATTTCTTAAATATTATAGTGACATGCACTTTGATTTTGGTAGTTAATTTGTTCATGACTAAAGTGGCCTAAAATATATTGACGTATTTCTTCATTGTGAAAGTGATGGAAATTCATCTTAATGTTTGAAACTCGATTATAGTAATTCATGGTCTAAAAGGTCATTTCTTTCTCAAATTGTACTTTTCTGGTCTACATAAGGTATTCCTGAAACGTATTCGATTTCTTGTAGTGGTGTTTCAAATTTACCTAAACAAAAAACATCAGGCAGCTCATACTCTCTGCACAGAGATTGAAATGCAAATACTAAAAAAACACTTTCCCACAGCCGTTGTTAAAAATCAACATTTTAGTGGGTTAGAATCAAGGTTTCAACTCTGTTAATTTGTACAACCTGTTCAATAAAAAATCAATTTTCAAAATTGGTTGTTGAGATCAGATTCGTTCTTGATGGTCAAGCTTGGTTTACCTCATTCCGCTCAATCTTATTTTATACAATCAATTACTTTTTCTATTAAAACGTGCTACAACATTGTAAACCATTTTGTCATAGCTTATCCACATATGACTCTTTAAAGAATCTCTTTTAAGAGCTGATAACCTATTATTATTTACTTTCCTAAAAGCATGTTGATGGTATATGTGTCATAACTCGTGTCGGTCTAGGGCAGAAAATATGCTCAGGCACCGAAATAAAAGTGGCCCCCAATATTCTGATAGATGAAAAAGTGCCCCGCCTTGGCCAGGGGCGGCTCCTCCATTATGGCCGTGGTGCGTGACCCCCTACCCGCCTCAAAACTTGAAAAAGAAAACGATTTTAAAATGGGTTTAGTATTGTTTTATTTTCCAACTTCTGAGGGCTAGGCCGTGACGTGGGGTAGGGCCATTGCAGTAGCAGTCATGGGGGAGAGTGGTGGGCACTGCTATTAGTGCACATGTTGGTTCGACAGGCCATCTCAGGACGGTAAAGCCGACATGGGCACTGAGCTGTGTCCTACTCAAGCTGCATTGCCGGGTTGAAGACAGCAAGCTCAGGCTTCCAGTATCTCTGGGAATGTAAATTTAGGGCGCTCGGGCCACACCTGAAGCTGCTTTCATGATACTAGCAGCATAAGACCAGCATCAGGATTGGCCGCAGAGAAGTCTGGGAGCCTGTGCTGCACCGAGGATTCGTACCAGAAGACAGGCGGGGGGCAAGTGAGTTCTTTTTCCTTTGCTTTTGTTTTCTTCATCATCCATCGTCATCCCTCACCCCCACCCTGCCACTTTGCCTGCACACCAGTCCTTACTGACTTTTACAAATCGGGCCACATTGGAATTTGTAAAGCCACTGCATGGGTGTTTTTGTAAGACTGCATGCAATTGGGTTTGCTGCAGACAATGGGCCAGATTCACAAAGGTAAAGTTAAACCTAAAGTCTAACTTAGACCAAAAGTCTAATTTTACTACTTTTTAGTATTCACAAAGGTAAGTTACTACTAGTAAAGCTAGATGTTTAGTTGAAGTTTACCATTGTGAATACCGAAAAGTAGTAAAGTTAACCTTTTGGTCTAACTTTACCCTTGTGAATACTGAAAAGTAGTAAAGCTAAACTTTTGGTATATATTTACCTTTGTGAATACCAAAAATAGTAAACTTACCAAAAAGTGTATGTTTACCTGTGTGAATACGCTCCAAATGGGTGTAAAGCAGGAAACCTCCGTAGGTCAGCAATAAAGCGTGACCACTAGACCATAAAGCAGGCCCACAATCAAGCAAAAAAGCATCCCACACACTGACCTGCCAAACAACTCTTCAAGTAGTGCCAGATTGCCCTACATGCCAGTCTGAGCTTGACCCTCAGCACTGCTAAATGGGGAGATAGGAAGGTCACTGTTTGAATCCCAGCAAGACAGACGGAGCTTTTAATCCTTTGCGGGATCAGTAAATAATAACGCTTAGAAATAAGTAAAACGTTATGTAAAATAAAAGTAATTTATATTAGCATTTCAATGTGGAAACCACTATCTTTAGGTCTGACATAACATCTCTGCATTTACCATACCCCATGTGGCTGCCATAAAATAAACTCTTATAGGTACTATTCTGAGAGGGCTTAAACATTCACATGCGTGTAGCTCTTCCTCTCTACAAACATTTGATTGGGCATCAGTTGTGCTAGACTAATAAGAAAATAGTTTAATTGCCTCTGCTGATCCACCGATTTCATGTTATTTGCTGCTTCAGCATCAGCGAGCGAGGACTCATACCCATTAGGTATTACTGCAGTGGCAAGAGCACAGAGCGAACATTTACCATAAAACCTTCCTTATTGTAATTGTAATATGACCACCACTGAAGATAGCATGATCACTGTTGTACATTTATCCTACCTTCATTTCCTTAGTTTTCTCTGTACTCACTTATGTCATACATTCCAGAATGTGCATGGCTCTGTTCTTCCTAGTGTTCTGGGCTGAGACAGTTTGTGCCTGGCCAGCTGGTTTGAAGATGCCTGCTTTCCGTTCTCTGCAATAAACCTGCTCAAATACACAGGAAGTCTGAATACTTTTATACAACAATTTATGGCGACGTTTGTAGCTGGTCAGAAGCACTTTTGAAGACTTCCAACGATTCCTGACGACTTCGTCCTGATTATCGTTCCGGTGTGAAACAGAACTGCAGGTCAACATCTTCAAAGAAAAGAACCCAATGCGTGCAGATCTCGTCATCTTTTGTGAACCGCGAGTAACTTCAACTCTGCCAAAAGATGGTAATTTTAAATAAAAACTGTGAGTATCCTCGTTGCAGCACGAGCGCATCACAAGATCATTAGCAACGATGATTGTTGCTAAGCATCCACTCAAGCCTTTACGTCACTCTTCTCTTCCTGGAATCTCCGTAGAGACAGAGAGTTTAAACACTAGCGCTACGTATATTGCAAGCCTCATTTGTGTGTGTTCCAAGCCTCGTTTTGGACTTTCCTTTGTGGCGGCCATCTTAACCCTCATTTTGACGTCAAAGAATAATTCCAAGCCTCATTCTCAGTAAAAATTTTGCGGCGGCCATCTTAATTACGAAGAAAAACAAACAAACTGAAATAAACCTTTATTTATCGCGTTTCAGCTTGTCAGGAAGACAGTGTTTTAAAAATCGAAACGAACTTGAGGTATGTTCATCCCATAACTACACTCTCTATTGTGGATGTATTAATTTAGTTTGTTTAATTTGTTTGTTTTGCAATCTTTAATTTACTGTAATTTTTGAACATGGCACAACAAATCCTAGTTACATTGTCACCACAATTCCTACCCGAACCTGGTATCCCAGAGATACCTTGGGAAGATTGGTACATAATGTTCGACAATTACCTCGAAGCACTAGATGGACAGGAATTCTCTGCAAAAAGAAAAAAAGCTATCCTACTGAGCACTCTTGGTAAAGAGGGACAGAGAATTTTCAGATTCTTACCAATAGTGTAAGATGCCTGATGAATTTAAGGAGGCTGTTGCAAGGCTTGAAGTCAGGTTTTCAAAGGAGGAGAACCTGGTTATGAACCGATATAAGTTTTATACTCAACGCCAAAAAGACTCAGAATCCATAGATGATTTTGTGGCTCGACTCCGAGAACTGTCTGTTAAATGTAAGTTCGGTGCTATGAACGACGAACTTACTAGAGATCAACTAATTGTCCAATGCTCAAATAAAAAGATTCAGGAGAGGCTATGGGCGGCCAAGAACCCTTCTTTAAAGGATGCCATTGACTTAGCTAAAGTCATCGAAGAGTCTAATAAATGCATGAAGGTCCTAGATTCTCATAAGTCGTGCCCGCAACAAGAAGTCTCTGTTGTCTATGATAAGAAAAGTTTGGCAGATTGTGAACATTGTTGTGGAGATAATGTGGCTGTAGTCAAAAACAAACCCAGACCTCCAGTAAAAAGAATCTTCACGTCGAATAAATTTTGCAATAGATGTGGAAGCAATAGCCATTCATCTGATGCAAGATTTTGCTTTGCTGCCAACAAAGAGTGCCTGAAGTGCGGGAAAATAGGACATTTCTCTAAAATGTGTAAAACGAAATCCAGGCAAAGAGTAGCTACTGTTGATGACTATGGAAATGACACCGTGACTGAGTCAGAAAGACTTTTAGTCGTTGATGAAGTGGATGTCATTTGTGATGATCCAAGACAAAACAGACCAAGAGCCATATTCAAAATTGACTCTCATGAAGTTTCTCTTATGGTGGACACAGGGTCACGTCATACTATCATACCTAAGTCTATTTTTGACACTTTCTGGGAGGTCTTAAGTTTACAGGAGAGCGACATCTCCCCAAAGGGTTTTAATGGTCAAAAGATTGAAATCCTTGGTTTTTTTAAATCTGAAATTGTCTTTGAGAAGAGATCTACATTTGGTAAGGTGTACGTCTCCATTGATGGGCCCCCCATCCTAGGTTGGATACATCAGTACGATCTGTATATAGTTATCAACCCTAGGGCGAAAAATCAGATCATGGTAGTGGAGGATGATTCAATTGAATGCATCTTAAACGAATTTGGATCTGTATTTAAAGATGAGCTTGGTGAACTGAGAGGCTATTCACATCTCATAAAACTTAAGAAGAATAGCTTACCTGTGCAGCATCGCGTGGGAAGAATTCCCATTTCTATCCGTGACAAGGTAAAACTTATAATTGAAGAAATGCTTCAGTCTGGAGTGATAGAACCAACAGAAGCATCAGCATGGGTTTCGCCCGTAGTTATTTCTAAGAAAGCTGATGGAAATTTAAGGATCTGTGTTGACCTTAGGGCGTTAAATAAATGTGTTGTTGCCGACACATTTCCTTTACCCAATATATCTGAAATGGTAACCACTCTACAAGGTGCCAAAAACTTTTCAAAGCTCGACCTGAAGAGTGCTTACCACCAAATTAAACTTCACGAGTCCTCAAAGCACCTCATGGCCTTTATCACTCCTGAGGGAATCTTCCAGTTTACTCGCCTTCCCTTTGGTTTGATATCGGCAGCGAGTGTATTCCAGCGGTTAGTCAGTGAAATTTTTAAAGGACTAAAAAACGTAGTGTTCTTTCAAGATGACATCTTGATTTTTGGCAATTCAGTGGCCGATCACAATCATGTCCTTAAGAATGTGTTACATAGAATTTGGGACACAGGGCTAACCTTGCGTAAAGAGAAGTGTTCCTTTCTCGTCCAGGACATTGAATACTTAGGACATGAAATTTCGGCTAACGGAGTTAGACCCAAAAAATATCTCCTTGAGGCAATACGCTCTGCCCCATGTCCTTGTGATAAGGACCAATTGCGGTAATTCATGGGATTAATTGAATACTACTCAAAATTTGTAGAAAATTTTTCTGAGAAAACCTTACCTTTGAGAGCTTTATTAAAGAAAGGCTGTAAATTTGTTTGGGGACCCGAACTTGAAATGTGTTTTAACAATATCAAACAAGCTATTTGTAGTGCGAAAGTTCTTGCACCTTTCGATACTAACAGAGTTTCCACTTTATTGGTAGATGCCAGTGCTAGTGGGATTGGTGCTGTCCTGTTACAGTCTCACAGGGATGGTGACAGACCTATTGCGTTTGCTTCACGCACTCTTTCTCAATGTGAACAGAATTACTCTGTCATTGAGAAAGAAGCGTTTGCGGCTGCTTGGGGTGCTCATCATTTTCGACCTTATTTGTGGGGTACACGTTTTAATTTGAAGACTGATCATAAACCACTTATCCGAATTCTCTCCCCGGGTAGTGCAGTCTGTAGTTCTCCAAGGTTGGCAAGGTTGGCTTCCAAGCTTCAAGAGTATCATTTTGACATAACCCACATATCTGGTTGGAAGAACTTTCAGGCAGATTGTTTATCTAGACTGGCTGTTCCCTCTAATGTCGGTTCTAAGTATTATTTTAGTCTTGATGGTGTAGAAGAAAGCATTGCATGGATTGACGATGTTCTTTCCCTTAGTGAGAGTTCTTTTTCACGTGATGATTGGCTTCAAGCTATGTCTAAAGACAGTGTATTACAAGAAGTTATCCGGTTGATCAAACTGGGTTCACGTAGGGAGAGTTGTGTACACGTTGCTGTTCATCCTTACTTGAAAGTTATTGACGCCCTTTCTGTTTGTGAGGGCAATGTGGTAATGCGTGGAGATAAATTTGTCCCTCCCATTGATTTGAGGTCCAAAATTATTTCTATAGCACATGGGGGCCATCTTGGCCAGACCTTAACTCAACAAAGACTCAAGTTGAATTTTTGGTGGCCTGGTAGAACTCCATGGTTTCTTCCTGGGTTGAAGATTGCCATACGTGTAAAGTAGGGGAGAAGAGACTGAAAATTTCAGTTGGGTCTGAGATGGGTGCGTTGCAATTTCCTGAAGTACCGTGGCATACCATCTGCCTGGATTTTATAGGTCCTATGGCAGATTTACCTGTGTCTCAGAGGTTTGCTGTTGTTATTGTGGATTGTTTTTCCAAATGGTTGTCTGTGGAGTTTTTGAAGGATATCACTACTGATAATACCATCAAACATTTAAAATCGTTGTTTTGTATGGAAGGTTTTCCTCATGTCATCATTACTGACAATGGCACGCAGTTAGTTTCACAAAATATGTGAACCTTTTTAGCTGATTGTGGCATTTCACATCACAGAACTTCCCTCTATAATCCTCAAGGAAATGGTTTATGTGAGCGGTTAAATAGATTGGTGAAAGGTACCATTCAGATGGCTATTTCTAGTAGTTCTTCTGTGTGTGCTTTAGTACGTGAGATGGTCTATGCCTACTGTACTACTCTTCATGGTTCTCAGTCCAAGTCTCCCTTTGAGCTCATGAGAGGGAGAGTTCCTGGTGCTAAGCTAAATCCTTTGTGGCTTAAAGATATGATTCTTCAGTCTGATCAAACAAAGGGTGTTCCTGTTTCTGTTTCTACATCTGGTTCCTCTAATGGGTGTTCTGTAGCACAACGTCCACTTACTGTTCCTAACAAGCTTGCTAAGGGTGACCTGGTCAAAGTGAAGTCTGGCAGAGTTTCTGGTGGTTTGTCGAAATTCCGTGGTCCATTTACTGTTAAGATGGTCTATCCCCATTATGTTGTTGTTTCCAACGGGGAGAAATGGAATATAAGAAGGGTAGCTCTTTATCAGAAAGCGAATTCTGTGTCTGGTTCTTCTTCTTCTTCTTCTGTTTCTGTCCAAGATCAGAGTACTTTTAGTAATGACTGTTCCGGTTACATGTTCATTTCTCCTCATACTCCTACCACATCTGTGCCTGTACATACTTTAGGACGGAATAACGGTGGGGGTGATGCTCCTGATTCCCAGCTTGGATCTGGATCCTCTGAAGAATCTATTTCTCTTCCTCGTCCCAATTACTCCCCGTCCGTTTCCAGACCCCAAAGATGTTGTAGACCTCCTTTGTATCTGAATGATTTCTGTTGTGATTAGTATTGTTTTGTTTTGTTTGTTCAAAGGGTTGACGTGTGTCCCCTTTTTATTATATAATCTTTAGGTGGTCTATTACAATAATAATGTTTAGGTTTTATTTAAGTTTCATGCCATAATATTGTTTAAATTTTATTTAAGTTTCATTTCAATGATTTTTTGGTTCTAAAGTTATTTTTGTTTTCAACGAGAGGAGATGTGTTGTACATTTATCCTACCTTCATTTCCTTAGTTTTCTCTGTACTCACTTATGTTATACATTCCAGAATGTGCATGGCTCTGTTCTTCCTAGCGTTCTGGGTTGAGACAGTTTGTGCCTGGCCAGCTGGTTTGAAGATGCCTGCTTTCCGTTCTCTGCAATAAACCTGCTCAAATACACAGGAAGTCTGAATACTTTTTATACAACAATCACATAAGGGTTGCAGTGTTGCTTTCTTCATCTATTGCAAGCTCATTTTATTTCTCTCATTCATGCTGG
Organism: Lissotriton helveticus; assembly: GCF_964261635.1. NCBI lineage: Eukaryota > Metazoa > Chordata > Amphibia > Caudata > Salamandridae > Lissotriton > Lissotriton helveticus. The sequence goes on from NC_136067.1 coordinate 534,454,934, forward strand.
GCACCACAGTCAGCTTGATGACCCATTCTGTATTTTTGTCATGACATCAGTAGGAGCAATAGTCATAGGAAGCAGCATCTGTGGCTGGGCCTTGGGGGTAGGTGTGATGCTGCCATGACTGGTTGCTCCTTCGTTCCTCTCCATCTAAAACAAAGTGATGCCTTGAATACTTGTACCCTCAGCCACTGGTGATCATTTAATATGCATTTCAGTCCATCATTTATACCCACCATGCCACTCTAGACAAAGACCCATGGTATGCAAATCAGTACTTACCCTTTGCCTCATGTAACAGTGCATCCCAAACTGCCAGGCAAGCCCTCATCCAGACTGGAACCATGCAAACTCTGACTGGTTTAAGACCTATGCCGCTGGACCCATTTCTGGGCATCCCTGCTGCACTTAGGTTGTCGACTACGACAAATAACAAGGTGGTGGATGGAATGCTTGAACTTATTTCAGCCAGGATGCAAGATGGCGCCCGCTGCTGCGGAAGTGTAGCTGACCGCTCTTGCTGGACCTCGCGGTGATTGTTTGGAGGAGTAGTGAGACGAATCTAAAAGACCGCTCCTACCTTGTTTCTTGCCGCTAATACTTCCGGAATGCCTTCGAAGAAAAAGATAACCGCGCTTTTTTCAGCAGCCAAAGAAAAACGGAAAGGTAAAAAGTCTGATCTCTTACTGAAGGGCGTACTCGACTCAGCAGATTCAACTGATGGGGGGCTCCTAAGTACTATAAATGTGAATGTAATGACTAATTCACTATCTACAGAGGATATTGATTCAAGGTGCTCGGGGCTCCCGCCAAGTGCTCATGGGACTTTGGATAATAGTAATCCGCCTTCCTTGGAAAATTCGGATGGGATCGTGGATGACGCCAGAGGAAATGGAGACACGGTTTCTGGGGTTGAAGGGGGAGTTCAATCCCTAATGTGCCGATAACCTCCCTGGGTCCTGAGCAAGTACCTAATGCAGAATCGGGGGACTTGTTTTCGCTTTCTGAGCAATCCATGTCGTCCTGTGAAGATTTGGCTACAAAACACAAGACACAATTGAGTATGGTAGATGGCAGTTATCACAGCAGTTTATTCTTGGAAGAGTCAGGAGAGTCTGCTGAGAATCATCCTTATACCGTACGGAAGAAACTAGAATTGAATACTAACACAAATACAAAAAGTGATACAGTAAAGGAGCAATTTGGAGCTGATGGGGAGGAAATTTCTCTAACACTAATCTATCGATCTATTAGGTCCCACCGGGATGAAACCCTAGAAGAGAGCCAAAGAGTGCAAAATCTATGTCGCAAATTACAGAACTCGGTTAGGTGCATTGCGAAATCTCAAGTTGGCTTTATTGCCAGGTTCAATGAGGCTGAATCACGCATTTCTAATCTGGAGGATGAACTTACTCAACAGAAGGGTGCTACTTAGTTGCTGCAGACTACCAGGGAGGACACTCAATGGAAGATGGCGGATTTAGAAAATCGGGCGCGTCGAAATAACTTAAGAATACTTCAGATTCGGAGGGGAAGGAAGGGCAGGATCCACGTAGATTCATTATAGAATTGTTTAAAAAAGCATTTCCTGAACTGACCAGGTGGGACTGGGACAGAAAGATTGAACGTGCCCACAGGTTTCCTTTCAATATTCGTCTTAGAGCTGGTCAGGGGGATCTCAAACCTAGAGCCTTTCTAATCTCATTTAATAGCTTTTTAGCTCGGGAGGAGGTGTTTCAGCTAGCTCGATCTGATAAAAAACGAGTAGGGGGAGATGTGGAACTTTTTGTGAGACCGGATCCTTGCCAGCATTCTGTCGAGCTTCGCTGGCAACTTCGGCAGCTGATTCCACAGTTTCAAGTTAAAGGGGCCCAAGCCTACCTAATGTTTCCTGCAAAACTAAAAGTTATTCTCAAGGAGCGCACTCGTTTTTTCACTAACACCAGGCTAGCTAAGGAATTTGTAGGTTCTGTTAGACCTAACATCATTGGCGTGAGTCTCCCTTCCATTTTTGATGGATTGCCTCCTCTGTTTTGATATGTTTTTGCTGGATTTATGGTTTGGGCACTGTGCCACTGCTAATCAGTGCCATAGTGCAAGTGCTCCCTATGTTAAATTAATGTACTAATTGGTAATTACATGATTGGATTATTTGATTTATCTGTCACCCCTAGTACAGCGCACCATGTGTGCCCAGGGCTTGTAAATCAAATGCTGCTGGTGGGCTTGCAGCACTGTTTGTGCCACCCACAGAAGCAACTTGTAAAGTGTGTCTCAGGCCTGCCATTGCAAGTCCTATGTGCAGTCTAGCACTGCCATGTCGACTTGGCCAAGTGCACCCACTTGCCAGTCCCTAAACCTTCCCTTTGCTTCATATTAGACACCCAAGGGTAGGGTGCATTGTAAGTATAAGGTAAGACATGCTCTGATGTGTGTAGCATGTTCTAATAGTGAATTTAATTACAGCCATTTTCGTTTTTCACTATTGAAGGCTACTTGTTCTCCATAGGCTAGGATGGGCAGTTAGATTATTACATTCTTATAATCCTAACGGACTCAGGGAACATGGTAGAAATTCGAATTTAGTATGCCTGAACTCAGAATAATAAAATACATCTTTTAGTAAAGTTGGTTTTAATATTCTGTGTTTGAAAATACCACTTTTAGAAAGTAGGTATTTTCTTGCCTAACTATCCAGGTCTGCCTCTGCTGGGTTGTGTATTCCTTGTCTGGGTTTGTGAGTGACAGGGCTGGGGGATTCCAGGAGACAGGCTGGGGCAGCCCGGTGGTGAATAGAGAGATCTGCATATATATGGGAGGGAGGAGTTGCACCTGGGACCTGAATAGGGCTGGGCCTTCCCTCTACAATGCTGGCTCCACCCCCTGTGGCTTGTCTGCTGTCTCTGCCTTGCACTGTGAAAAGAGAGGAGGAATCATGTCAACAGAGTGCTCCAGAGCTGTATCTTCCCTCCCATGTGCTGGCTCCACCACCTGTGGGGCGTCTGATGTCTCTGCCCTGCACAGTGAAAGGAAGAAGAGAGTCATGTAAACAAAGTGCTCAGGGACTGGTTTGGACTAGGCAGAAGCCTCTCTGCCTTCAGAGAACAAAGGATTTTGGGGTATAAATATTGGGACCCTGATCCCAAGAAATTAGATCACTTCTGGAACAAGAAACCTTTCTGCCAAGGAGAAGAACCAAGGAAGCTGCAGGAGTTGTAATGCCCCTCTGCCAGTGTACTGTTTGCTGGATTGGCCTGCAGTGGTTGCTTTATTGCAAAGGGAAAGGAGAAGGAACTTTTTAAGGACTTTCATCTACAGAATATTCTCCAAGGGCTTGAACTGTGCTTGCCTCCTGCTGAAGTCTTAGGGACAAAAGACTTCACCTCCAGCTCCCTCCTGAATTTCCTTGCTGGGAATTCTGACTCCAGTCACTTGCGTGCCGCTGGGAGCTGGAAGCGCGACGCATCGAGGAGAAGCGTGTCGCCGCCGCAGCTGAAATCATCGCAACACCGGAGAAGCGAGCCTTGGTCGCATCTCCCTGGAAGTGTGTGTTCATCGAAGCTGCCTGCTGTCGCATCACCGGAGAAGTGTGACACCATCGAGAGAGTCGCCATCGCATCACCGGAGAACGGTGTCGCAGTGCCTGTCCTAGCCCCAAAGTACAGAGTTGTCGCAAGGCTGCCAGGGCGTCATCGTATCGGCATCGCATCACCGCATCAAGAGCGCCCTCTTCTGGCATCGCAACCGGATCATCGCATCGCATCAAGGCGCCATCTTGCGCACCGCAACGAGCCCACAGGCCGTGAATCTATGCATCACCTCCGCACCTGTAAGGTTCACGACGAGTCCCCTACTCTGCGCAAGCATTTAGGAAGGACGCAACCGTTTCCCCGGGTCACAGAACCGACTAATCTCTCCTTTTGCGAGCCTTTTGTTCACTTTGCGTTACACATCCAGGTACTTTGTTGAGAACTTTGTCGCATTTACCAACAACTTGAACTAAGAGACTTTAATCTTCTTTTAAGTAATCTTAAGTGTAGTATTGTGGCTTTCTGTCGTTTGTGGTCTTGTGTTTAAGTCTATATAAAGAATACTGATTTTTATAAAACCTGTGTGGTGTCCATCTGTAGTTTTATCACTGTATTACTGTGTATATTCACAAATGCTTAACACACTGCCCTTGAGATAAGCCTGTCTGCTCGCGACAAGCTGCCAAGGTGGTGAGCAGGGGTTATTAAGGAGTGTAATCCCCTTAGAAGTAAGGGTCCCTATTTGGACAAAGGTGAATACCATTGCCAACTAGAGACCCCCAGATCTAACATTGGTGGTCAGTAGTGAGGATTTGGACTTTGCATTTGTGATTCATATACAGTGATTGCTGTACACTGCTAGTGAGTGCCGACCAAATGCGACCACATACTTTAAAAAAAAATCCTTTTTCCTTGGACTGTTTTATTTCCATGAGTAAACCAGCATCTGTTGCATCTATGGATCTTGATTTTGAGGAAGAGAGGTTGGAAACCTACACTGTGAAACAGCTCAAGTATCGCTGCAGGAAATTGAAAGTTGGTACACCAGGCATTTCAAAAAAGGAAGACTGCCAAAAGGCGCTGAGGGCCTAGGTAGAAGATAGAAATGTCCCTGATCTTGTGGTGGAGCCTGTTGGGGATGCAGATGGGCAAATAGATGGGCAAGAATTTCCAGCCAGGGGAGAGGTGCCGTCCCCACCTGGCAGCAGCATCTCTTCCAAGGACCTGTCGTCCAGACAACTGGATAATAGGGAGTGAAATAGGGCACTGAAGCTGGAATTGGTTAAACTTAAAATGGAGAGTCAGAGGGAAACAGAGAGTAATAGGTTGTCCTTAGAAAGGGAGAGAATGAGAATGGAGCATGAGATAATGTTGCGGGAGTTAGAGATCAAGTCCAAGGGCTTAGAGATCAATTCCTCTGGTGGCAGCGCACCATCTGTACCTTCAGAAGGCATTGTACATATTCCCAAGGATGTCATCAAAGATTTTCACAAAGGTGAAGATATTGGGCAGTGGTTTACATCCTATGAGATAGCAATGTCGGCCCACCGGGTCCCTGAGAAGGATTGGGGAGGGGGGCTGTGGGGCCGCTTTTTAACTGAAGGTAGGGATACTTTGTTAGACTTGCCCAGTACTCATAGGATGTCTTATGCCCACATGAAGGAAGCACTGATGACAAGATATGAGTTAACTCCAGAGCTCTATAGACTGAGGTTCAGGAATTGTAAGAAACTGGAGGGAACCACTTGGGTAGAATATGTGTCTTTCTTTTGCAGAGCTATGGATGGTTGGGTGAGGGGTAGCAATGTTGATAATTTTCAAGCGCTCTATGTTTTTATTGCCAGGGAGCACTTGTCTACTAATTGTTCTCCAGAGCTACGCCAGCACCTTATTGATAGCAAGTTAACTAATCCTAGTAAGCTTGCTGAAGAGACGAACCGCTGGGTCAGTACCAGGGTCCCCAAGGGTCTTGTGGGAGACTCCTCCAAAGGTGGGCAGGGTCCCCAGCAGAATAGTGGGGGGACAAGGGTAAACAGAGGGAGTTCCAAAAAGTAATTCCCAAGGGAACCAGGGTAAGGGTTCCCAGCCTCCCCCTGAAAAGAAGTCAGGACCCCCGACAGGTAAAACTGTTCATAGGGGGCCTGTTACCTGCTTTCAGTGTAAGCAGGTGGGGCACCGCTGGTATGATCCACAGAGTGCTCAGAAAGGACAGTATGTGCCACCCCGTGCACCACCCCGTCAGATGGCCAGTGTAGCCCTGGGTGGGGAGGAGATGGGTGCCCAAGGTGGGTGTGGTCCTGCAGAAATGTCCCTTGTCTCATTAGGAGACTTTGAGATGGTTCCTGAAAACTCAGCTGCCTGCTAACACTAAGAAATACAGGCAGTGGGTGACCATCAATGGCCATAGAGTGGAGGCTTTCAGAGATCCAGGAGCAAATGTGACAGTTGTCAAGTGTCACTTGGTCTCTGAAGAGCAGGTAGTCCCTCATGCATTCTTCCCAGTTGTTGCCGCTGACAACACAGAGAGCCATTGCAAGGTGGCTCAAGTTCCCTGTGAGTGGGGGGTGTCTCTGGTACTCTTCAAGTAGCTGTGAAGCCAGCCATTCCTGTTGATTGTCTGTTAGGCAATGATTTAGAAAGCTCCCCTTGGGCTAAGGTGGAGAGGGAGGCGCATTTGGAGATGTTGGGTCTACCTGAGTGGGCATGTGTTACCACTCGGTCTATGGCAGCTAAGGGTGTTCAAGAGACCCTGGAGCATGAAAGCATGGCCCAGGGACCTGCCTTAAAGAGAAGAGGTAGGGGACGCGAAAACCAGCCCCATGGTTCCCATGGTCCAGGAGGAGGCAGACCTTGAGGGAGATGCCCTGGAACCTACTGGTGAGCAAGTGTCTGAACTGGGGAACCTACCTGAGCTGACCCATTGGCAGCAAGAAGGGAGTCCCTCTAGGGAGGAATTTTGTGAAAAGCAGCAGAAGTGCCCTTCTCTTGTGAATTTGAGGCAACAGGCCACAAACCAGGCAGCAGGTAATCTGTCTGGATCACATTGGATCTACTGCAAGAATGGTCTCCTGTATAGCAAGCCTAAGGTTGCTGAGCCTGGGTCAGCCCATGTGCTGGTGGTACCCCAGTGCTTCAGAGCATTCCTACTGGGTTTGGCTCATGATGTTCCGTTAGCTGGTCATCTGGGGCAGAACAAGACCTTTGAAAGGCTTGTCTCCCACTTTTATTGGCCCCAGATGCGGAAGAGTGCAGATACTCATTGTAGGATCTGTCAAACTGCCAGGCAAGTGGGAAAAGTGGAAGGAGGCACAAGGCCCCTCTCCAACCTTTCCCTGTAGTCAGTACCCCCTTTGAACTGGTGGGGATTGACATTGTGGAGTCACAGGACCCCAAGACAGCCATGGGTAACAGGTTTATCCTGGTCTTGGTGGACCATGCTACCCGGTATCCGGAAGCCATTCTGCTCAGGACAGTGACGGCCCCCATGGTGGGACGTGCACTGATGGGGATCTTCTCCCGTGTGGGGTTCCCCAGAGAGGTTGTGTCTGACCAAGGTACAAACTTCATTTCTAATTACATGAAGTCTCTGTGGAAGGAGTGTGGTGTTACCTACAAGTTCACCACTCCTTACCACCCACAAGGAAATGGGTTGGTTAAAAGAATCAACCGGACCCTCAAAGGCATGATCATGGTTTTTGAGGAACCAATGAGGCGTAAGTGGGACGTCCTCTTGCCATGCCTTCTTTTTGCCTACTATGAGGTGCCACAAAAGTCTCTAGGGTTCAGCCCCTTTGAGCTTTTGTATGGTCACCCGGTAAGAGGACCTTTGAGTTTGGTCAAGGAAGGCTGGGAACAATCTCCCAGGAAACCTCCCCAGGATGTCTATAGCTACATGCTGGCCTTCAGGAGACAAACTCGGCGTTTCAGAGATCTCGCCCAGGCAAATCTGGAAGCTAGCCAGGAGGAAATGAAGAGGTGGTACGATAAGAATGCCACTCTGATTGAGCTTCAGCCTGGACAGAAAGTTTGGGTCATGGGCCCTGTGGAGCCTTGTGCGCTCCAGGACAGGTGGACCGGTCCATATGAGGTGGTGGAGCGCAAGAGTGATGTCACTTATCTGGTGAACGTGCGGACTACCAGGAACACCTTGTGGGTCCTGCATGTGAAAAACAAAATCAAAAAAGGACCTGCACGTTAAATTCAATCAAAGCCTCATAGCGAGGTCATTGGATAATTACAAAAAATGCTCCACGGAACAGACAAGAGATAAAAAAAGATAAAAAAAAATACAAATATAGAGAGATTTTATTGCATGATATAAATTCTTCTGTATGTATAAATATCAAACCAAATAAGAACTTTTCTTAAAATTCCCATGAGGAGAGTTTGCTGAAAATTTCTTATGATATTTGAACCTCCACATTTGGACCAAATCGAAGGTTGGCTCTTGTCACGCCTCCTCCAGTGCTCCATTATTCCCTGGTATCCGGTCTCTGGATAGGACTTTAAATGAATATAATGTAGAGCTGCCAACATTGAAGATACTTGACCTCCGGTTGAAGCGCCTTTGGTGGGGCCCTGTAGCTATCTGGCCCTCTGAGGAGTATCCTCCTTCCTTGGAATACTGATGTGTTCTACCTTCATCTTGATTACTGTGTCCCACGTTGATTTGTACATCCCAGCCCTGATGAAGGTGTAGCCCCGGCTGGGGCTATACAGCGAAACGCACGTCGGCGTTTTCTCACTTGGGGACATTTTGACTGATCTTCTTTCCATCTCCCCGAGAGCTTGTGTTCATTCTGTAATATGGAGATCAGCCTGTGGCTGTCATGTACTTTGATATGTTGTGTGTATGTTGTATGGAATGTAGGACTGCGTATCTGGCGGTCTATTCAAATGAAATAAGTGCCCACATTGCCAAGAAGATATACTGTAGGAGCCTTAATACGGCGGACCACGAACATAGCTGGTGAAATACATCACTTCTTGACATTAAGGAGGTGGATTTGAAACCTCAATTCGACCCGTGAATCCAGAGAACGGCACATTATTGTCAGAATTTGCTGCAAAAATATTGGAATTGCTCTCGCTACATGATTTATTGTGCACTCTCATAAAAAGGAATTTATTTGATTCCATGATCCTATTGACGTTATATGGCTTTGGATGCCCTGAAGAAGTTCTGGTTTCAGAACAAAACGCGTTGTCTGTGAACACTTAAATAAAGAGAAGAATACACACCCTGAAGGAAGGAAGTGTATTAATTGGACAACATTTTTTTTATATTCATGTACATTCATGAAATTATATACTGAGGTGGTGCAACTTTAATGCAAGTGTTATAACAATATTTTACCCTGGCTTAGGGTGGTTCTCTTGGACAGTGAGCATTGTTAAAGATTTGCACACAAAAAATACACTGTATTGATTTATTGGTAAATATTTTTCTGCATTTAGGGTGCCTGATGAGGAGTTGGTCCACTGTCTGGTTCTGTGCATTCAATTCATGTTATTTTGGAATGTATGCTGGAATGAAAGTTATGTATGAGATTGATATGTGGGACTGCTATGATGGATTATGTTTTGAATTTCAAGAAAAGTTCTTATTTGGTTTGATATTTATACATACACAAGAATTTATATCTTGCAATAAAATCTCTATATATTTGTAATTTTTTGTCTTTTTTCCGTTCCGTGGAGCATTTTTTGTAATTATCCAATGACCTTGCTATGAGGCTTTAATTGAATTTGAAGGGCAGGTCCTTTTTTGATTTTGTTTTTTGCATTCTCCCCGCTTACCTGCCTATTATCTTGTGGGGGTCCCCCTTCTATTTAGGGTCTTGCATGTGAACCGCCTAAATCCCTACTTAGAAAGGTCCGAGGTGGGCATTCTCCTAGCGACAGATGATGGAATGGAGGAGGAGACTGAGCCTCTTCCTGACCTCCTGTCTGCAGCAGAGCAAGATGGGTCAGTGGATGGTGTCAGCCTCTTCGCCATACTGACCCCTGATCAGCAGGAAGATTGTCGCCAACTGTTGGGGCAATTCTAAGTGTGGGCAAAATTTGCGAATTCGCGGTCCGCGAATTCGTGCGAAATTGCAAAAAAAGTCCGCGAGTTCGCAAATTTTCCCGTGGATTTTTGTGCCAGTTGCACAAATATGTGACCAGGTGTGCCTGTAACTTTGCCAGCGCGCCAAAAGGCGCCGAGGTCCCTTGAGTGAGCTGGCCATTATAGTGGGGACGGGCGGGAAGACGTTTCATACCGCTAGTGTGTGGTGGATGGGGCCAAACGGGCGGGGTTTCTATGCGAGTTCACACGCATCTTGTTTATAAAGGGCCAGAGACCGAGCAGAGCAGCAGATGAGGAGAAAGCAGCCTCCTGGTCACAGGAGCTACACGGGGATGGCGCTCGGGAAACTCATGGATGCAAAAATACGTCTGGCACAGGACCCCAGAATCCTTCAGATGTCCAAGATAGCTCTGCTACGCGTGTTGGTACAAAGCCATTCTGATCCTGCTCAGTGGGTTCAGGCTCATGCAGCTGCTGCTGCTGGACAATGTCCCATCTCATACTAAACTGCCCCGTACAGGCATATGCTGGCGCTGGGCAGTAGGGTGCAGTGGCATGCGGGTGCTCAACGCCCGGTACATGCATATACCGGTGCCAGGGGGGACACGTGTTTATTGGTGCTGTGTAGCAAGTTATGACTTTACATTTTGACTGCACCAGACAGTCGTACCACCTACACGGATCAGGAGCATCCAGGCACCAGACTTCATTGTGCAAGAGCATAATGGTGCTGTGCGGTACGGGTATATATGTACTGGGGGCAGGGGACACTTAGCACAATGTGTGCTCACACCCAGAGGGCTCCCGGCAATTGAGCACAAATGATTTTCACACTGAGATGGCTCCGGGACAGTTCATCAGCCCGGGGGCTCACTCCCACTGGGCCCTGGGGCAGTTCAGTAGCGCGTGGGCTCACATCCCCTGGGCAGCTCAGCAGCGCAGGGGCTCACACCCACAAGGCTCCCGGGCAGTTTAGCAGCGCCACCCTCTGGTTCATCACTGCCACCCTCTGGTTCATCATTGCCACCCTCTGGTTAACCACTGCCACCCTCTGATTCATCACTGCCACCCTCTGGTTCACCACTGCCACTCTCTGGTTCACCACTGTCACCCTCTGGTTCATCACTGTCACCCTCTGGTTCATCACTGCCACCCTCTGGTTCATCACAGCACCCTCTGGTTCACCGGTGCCACCCTCTGGTTCATCACTGCCACCCTCTGGTTCATCACTGCCACCCTCTGGTTCACCACTGCCACCCTCTGGTTCATCACTGCCACCCTCTGGTTCATCACAACACCCTCTGGTTCACCCCTGCCACCCTCTCGTTCATCACTGCCACCCTCTGGTTCACCACTGCCACCCTCTGGTTCATCACTGCCACCCTCTGGTTCACCACTGCCACCCTCTGTTCACCCCTGCCACCCTCTGGTTCATCACTGCCACCCTCTGGTTCAGCATTGCCACCATCTGGTTCATCACTGCCACCCTCTCGTTCACCACTGCCAACCCTGGTTCACCACTGCCAACCTCTGGTTCACCCCTGCCACCATCTGGTTCATCACTGCCACCCTCTGGTTCATCACTGCCACCCTCTGGTCCACCACTGCCACCCTCTCGTTCATCACTGCCACCCTCTGGTTCACCACTGCCATCCTCTGGTTCATCACTGTCACCCTCTGGTTCACCACTGCCACCCTCTGGTTCATCACTGCCACCCTCTGGTTCACCACTGCTACCCTCTGGTTCATCAATGTCACCCTCCGGTTCATCACTGCCACCCCCTGGTTAATCACAGCACCCTCTGGTTCACCACTGCCACCCTCTGGTTCACCACTGACACCCTCTGGTTCACCACTGCCAACCTCTGGTTCATCACTGCCACCCTCTGGATCACCACTGCCACCCTCTGGTTCATCACTGTCACCCTCTGGTTCATCAATGCCACCCTCTGGTTCATCACAGCACCCTCTGGTTCACCACTGCCACCCTCTGGTCCACCACTGCCACCCTTTGGTTCATCACAGCACCCTCTGGTTCACAACTGCACCTTCTGGTTAATCACAGCACCCTCTGGTTCACCACTGTAGAGTATGGGGAGAAAGCACACCTGCCCAGCCTCAACCGGGGGCTGGTTAATGTGTTACTGAATTTGAGCTTCAAGTCCGACACTGCTTCCTTATCTGTAAGTGCTTCCTGTTGTGGTTTAATTTTTGTGACAGCCTGGAGCATTGTGCCATACTTGTAACTATTCTCTGACCCTGCTTCGAGGGTCAGAGCAGGGTCAGAGAATAGTTGCAAGTAGGCAACAACTCTGGAGGCGCCGCTCAGGAAGCACTTACAGGATTATAGCAGGTGCCCAAGTTGAAGTTAATTTCTTTGTAACCATTTTGTAAATGATTACAAAGAAATTAGCTTCAACTTGGGCACCTGCTGTAACGCCGTAAGTGCTTTATGTACTTCAGTTTTTGAAAATCCGTCCTGAACGCGATTTCGGGGATTTTTCTGCAATTTCGCGGATTTTTCTGCAATTTCACGGATTTTTCTGCAATTTCGCGAGATTTGCGGACCGTGAAATTGCAGAAAATCTGCAAATTCCGCGAACGGAAAGGATTTTACACCCATGCTTAGGCAATTCTCTGATCTATTTTCCTTGGTTCCTGGTGCCACAGAGTGGTGCATCCATGATGTGGACACTGGCGACAGTCCTCCTGTCAAGCACAAGGCTTACAGAGTCACTGACAAGATTAGGGCTTACATTAAGGAGGAAATCTCCAAGATGTTTGCTTTGCAAGTATTATATACCTCGCCAATTGGTAGAATTACTGCTATGGGGTTACTGTCAGAATCTGTTAAAATTACTAGAGGCACCAGGCAAGGGTGCCCCTGTTTGCCACTTTTGTTTGCCTTATATATTATTCTTTTTGTTGAGCATCTGGGCAACAGCCTCCGCATCAAGCCTTTTTATGTACATGATACCCCATTTTCTGTTTTCGCCTACACGGACGACATAGCATTGACATCGGCTGATCCACCCTTTGCAATTCAAGAGATTGAGCAATTAGCAATATTGTTTGGTCAGGTGTCCGGATACAAACTCAATGTAACCAAAACACAAATGCTTTGCTTAGAGAGTATTGTTTTGCAGGACAATAGAGTGTTAAAAGAGGTGAATTATTTGGGCATTTAAATCAGCACATCAATGCAAGAGGTGGTTGATGCCAATTGGAATGCAATGCTTCAGAGTGTTAAGGACTCGCTTGATAAATGGGGACGACTACATCTTACGTTAATTGGCAGAAGTAACATCATTAAAATGAATATCTTACTGAAGGTTTTATATATATTTAGATCAATTCCTTTAGAGGTGACCGGTGCTCAATTGCAATTTTGCTTTATATTTTTATGTTTGTTTTTTGTTAAAGATGCGAATATTATTGACTGGGGAAGGGATGGCTAACACAGCAGAGGCCCCTTCGATCTTTGAGATTTTGTTGGGATCTGTGGCCCGACAATGCCTGTTTAAAGAAATTGATGGCAGTTATTTTAAGCAAACAAGATTTAAAGTTGTGGAAGGAGCTTTTAAAGTATGGAAGAGAATACAAAAAATATGATTATTGGAGAAATTATCATACTATACTCCCTTGAATACAGTGAAGATTCTTCCTTCCATTTTTTGGGATAAGGTAGCTCATACATGGTGGAACAAAGGTATTAAAATAATAGGGGATTTTTTTGCTAACAGGGGTTCACTTAGGTCTTTTGAAGAGTTAGGGAGAATGTATAATTCATCTAATTTTCAGTTTTTTTAATTTCTTCAAATTTTTGACTATTTATCACGGAGAAAGGTTATGGTAGCACTCAATCCAGTTGTAGAGGCTGTAAGGCGGAAGGAGAAAATCAGGGTGCTGTTTAAGATTTTATTATCATATAGAGCAGATGATTTGGGGAAACATAATGCTAAATGGTCTAGAATTCTTTGTGAATCGAATATATCTATTGAGAACTCTATTGCCAGATCTCGGGCCGTGCTACTGTCACCTAACTTGAAAGTACAATTCTTTAAAACTGTTTTTGATTGTATTATACCCCTGCTTGTTTGTTTAAATGGGAGGAAGCTATGATGGAAATGTTTACGCTGTCGGGAAGATAATGCCTGCATATCTTTTTTAGCTGTGGCAAACTGTGTAGATTTATAGCAGATATAGAAAAATGTATGTTTATGATTACTGGGAGACCGATGAGGATCACACCTGCCATAATGTTATGAGGGATGGAGTCTGAAATTGAAAAAGATACTCCATTGTATAAAAACTGTTACCTGATTTGTATTGCTATGACATTTGCTCGGCTGTGTGTTGCCTCTAATTGCCTTCAAACGGATCCCCCCTTATTTGAGCTACGGCGGGCTAAAATTTATAATCTTTTTAATTTAGAATTTAGCTTATTCTCTGTTAAGGGGGCAAAAAATCGTAAGACTGGTCTGAGTATCTGAGGGATCTTTTGTGATCATATCCGGATTTGTGAAATTGCTATACCAATAAGATACATTGGTTTTTTTTTGTATTCTGCTGTGGAGTAATACATAAAAAATAAAAAATAATAATAATTTATTTCAGCCTCTGGTGATTACTTTGGGCTGAATTCCAGCTGAAACTTAGTTACTTGTTTTCCTTTCAGAGAGAACGAGGTTTGGTTGTTTGGGCTGGACTGTTCCACTTTGAGCAAGACCAATCAGATATGCAAATGACTGATTCCTTTCTGACAAGACATGATGAGCAAAAAAAAATAGACTGGATTGTGGCCCACTAAAAGAATAATGGGGAGGAGATGAAAGCATAGATGTATTCGGCTTCCAAAGTTAGTGATACTATAATCAAGGAGGGGAGAATGAATCACTTGTTAATTTGCCAAAGTCTCAAGAAAGATGTATCATAGACCATAAAGCACACTTTCACAGGATGCAGTTTATGTTTTATTTCTGCTTGTGTGGTTTGGTGGGTAGTGTCATCATCAGGTGTGTCACTTGAGTGTTCTGTTCTCCAAATTACCTACTATCCTCCACCAGGAGGGAGACTGTCTGGGTAACCACAATAGTGAAAGGTTAAAATTACATTTTTCCTTCTTACAATTGTTTATTTGACCAGGAGGATAAGGTTAAAAGAAACAGCAGTGTTGAAGTGGATGAGTTATTGGTCCTTGTAGTTTGCGGTCAACATGTTTTGGTCAAGGAGTGCCCTTATGGGTCTGGTGGCCTTCATCAGGACTGTAATGGGTGAGGGCTGGAGTTTAGACCCTCTATGTGTAGTACAGGTAAGTTGACCTACTGCTCTTGATCAGTGAACACATTTGCTCGAGCTTTACTTGTGTGATAGGTGCAGCCTTTGGCTCATAGCTATAGGGAATATATAAAAGGAAACAAGGTGAACTAGTTCATAAACATAGTGATAGACTGATTCCATATTTGATTAAACGTGACACATAATACATTAGTTGTAAGTTACAACAGTGCTGTTTGAATGAGTCAAAACAAATGGGAAAATGCTGTAAGGGCCATGAAAAGGGAACTAGTCCTTGGGGCAAGATGCTAGATGTATGACACATCTTTATGGATAATACGGTATGTTGGACTATATTGTAGTAGAATTGAAGTTTCATCAAAATAGGCCTGAGTAGCTGCATATGCACCTATATTAGACTATGATAAAGAAGACAGCCATGCCGGTTGTAAACAGGGTTTGCTATTAACAGGTAGGTCCAAGGAATGAGAATACTGTTTTTGTAAGGTGAGTGTAAGTAAAAAAGTGTTCCTATAAGCACACAGATACAATTTGGTTAGAGACGTATTATGGGGTCTTCTAGAAGTAAACTGTGTAGGCCGTGTTTCCCTTATGTGCAGGGAGTGGTGCTTAATATAGCATTGAATATTACAATAATTGATAGAGAGTGTCGTAAAAATCGGTTTTAATGCTTGCCTCTATGGATCTAAGTACTGTGCAAAATGTGTGGGGCACACAACAGTAGATACCTAAATAGAGGTTTACACTGCCCCATGAGTAGGCAGTGTACACCTCATGTGTCCAATTATATTGATTAAGTAACATTTGGCTTGGGGTTACAACAAAATGAAAAAGAGGGGCAGAGGAATCAATTCCAAAATATTCCTCTATGGGTCTAGGTACAGCGCCAAAAATGTTTGAGCGTACAACAATGGCTACCTTCTCTAGAGGTTTTTGTGCCCCAAAAGTAGGTAGTGTTTGCCTCACGTGACAGGGATGGCGTGCTATAAGTGTATTCATACGTTTTTTATAACGTTAGGCTTAATGTTTAGTGACAGAAAAATCAACTATAATGCAAGCCTCTATGGATCTAAGTCTAGTGCAGAAAGAGTTTGAGCACACAGCAGTAGTTACCTTAAATATATGCTTCTTGTGCCCTATGAGACGCAGGAAGAAAAAGACATTAGAGGAAGACTTAAATAATTTAAGGATACATTTACTCAGAGAAAGGATCATGTCTCTTGTAGTTAGAATTAGTTTCTCTGTTTTAAGTAAAGTGGAAGGTTCTGTTATCAGATAGAATGTTCATCTTCGCCGGAACTCCTGCTGGTCTTCTTTTCCCCAAATGTTAGTATGAGGGCAGGGGAGTTGAGTATTTATACTTTGTGGATGACCTTAATTGGGAGGAATTACTCCTAATTAGCGAACATCTATGCATTGAGAAAAATGAAAGTGGAAGAAGGATCCTGTTGTGTAAAAGGAACCACATTTTTACAGATAAAAAACAATTGTGTTAAAAAAAATGGCAAAGATTGTCATGTCAAATTGGTTACCATCGTGTCAGAGCTCAAAAAGACCACTATAGGGCAATGAAAAATGCAGTGATTTCAAAGCGGCGGGGTCAGTGTAAAATATGCATGTAATGGGTTTAACACAGCAGATAGAGCTATGGTTGCTGGTGCTAGCATGATTTGAATATCTCTGGGGAGTGTAAAGTGCAACGTGATAAATGACATAACCAGCGAAGGTAGGAGTTATGCCTACAGGGATAATATAGTGGTATCTCCAAGAGGCAATATTTACAAAAGAGAAACCCATTATTACTGAGTAGTGGTAGCATGATATAAGTTAATGGAGCGGTAACCAGTACACCCTTCCATTGTCTTGACATAGCAGGCAGAAGAGTGTGCAATATTATTTAGGAGGGTAAAGGGAGGTCTCCTTGCAAAAATCATATAAGCAATGGTATGTCCAAAGTTGTCTGCTTAGGGTATTCCTATAGGGATCATATAGTGGTACACACAATAGGGGATTGTTGACAATTTTTGAGGGTGCCCTAGCCATTATGTGGTATGTGATATTTACAAAACAGGAACCCAACGGGAAGAGTTATTGTTACCAAGTAGTGGTAGTGTGATATAGATTAATGGAGGGGTGGCCTGTACAACCTTTCCATGTCTTGGTATAATATGCAGGAGAGTGTGCAATCTTATCCAGGAGCCATCAGATAGGTCTCATTTTAGCAAACATATAATGATACACCAGAGAAGAGAATTTGTGGCTGAGTGTAGGGAGTTTTTAGAAGGGGAAATTGTATATCCCCACATCATCATAGTGCGTGACATGGCAGGCAAAGTGTATTTAATATTCTCAAAAGTTGAGATGCTACTGCAGGGAGAACACTTGGGAGGTGGCCACTCAGCCACTGCTGGTATTTGAGAGGGTCTTTTAAAAGATGTCAACTGGTATAGGTATGCCTAAATGTATTCCATGGCTTATTGGTTGAAGGAAAGCCAAGGTATATTGTCATTTATACCTTGGCCATAGGTCTTGAGCCGATACACCCAGCGTTGCTCTTTTTCAAAGAGAACATGCTTACCATTACTGTTAATTTTATCCAGAGTTTCCCGAATGACCCATTGGAGTTAATTGGCCGGATGTTTCACATTCAGAAAGTGGTTCCTCATACGGGTAGTTGCTTTTCTGCATCTAATGTTACTGCGATTCTTGCCAATCTGTAATTTCAGTTTACTGCAAGTCATGTTGATGTATTTTAACATACAGGGTCAGGTAATCCTGTAAATTGCATGTGTGGTGTTGCAATTTGTCTGTGTTGCTTGCTTGAGAGTCCACTCAAAGTCTTAATTCCATTTGAGGCCCTCAGTTGCCTTTGTGAGATGACAAACTGCACAGGATCAGCAAGGGTACTATCCAGTTTCCAGTGTGATTCCCAAGGTTGTTAGTACTGTATTGGCCTCTGTGCAATTTGGTAGGGGTCTTGTATGAACCAGCAGGTCCCTGATGTTTTTGTTCCTTTTGATAGCAAATCTTGTGTAGGAGGCGGACTTGGTATATGGTGCTCACTTATTCGAGTGTAGCACCTTGCACCAATCCAGACAACCCTTATGGTGTTTTTAATTGGTTTAGACAACCTTAGAAAGCTCCCTAAGTGGTAGCTGTAGTGAGCAGGCTTAGTCTATGAGGAGTGTAAAGCAACTTGTTTCACAAGTATCTAACCTTATAGTCCATATTAAGTGAAAAAGAACCACAGAGCGTAGTTATAAAAATAGTTATTTATTACAGGCACTCACTAACTGAATGCAATATCTCCTACCCAGAGATATAATTACAATGCACACAGTACTTTGATAATATGGCAGGTAAATAGCATGAAAATACAATAGGCTCCCAGGGGAGACCAAATCATATGCCAAAATAGTGGAATTTGACTAGCGACCAAAGACGTGCGTGGACCCAGAGGACTTAGAAGTGCTGGGGGACCTAGGACCCTCCCCAGGTAAGGACCCAGGAACCCCATGGAGGCTGTGTGCTTAATGAATATACGGCTGCCTGCTCAAGGTAGGTTGATGGGGGAAGTCGCAGTTAAAGTTCTTAAGAAAAAGGTCCAATCCCAGAGCACTTGGGAGACACCCCGTGGAGTATGGACAGTTCGAGAGTCACAGGAAGCTGGGTGCATTGGCACAAAGGGATATCTGGAACTGCTGTTGATCCCAATGGAGGACTTCAAGTAGATGCTACTGATGTAAAAGCTGAAAGAGTGTTGGATTCCAAGGTTAGATTCGAGATCAACCTTTGGCCTTAATTCGCTTTTGTTTTTGTCTGTTGTGCCTGTTTTATTTTTTTAACAGACTGTGCCCTGCTTGTCTATTGTGTCATTCCTCCCATTTTCCTGCTTCCTGCTACCGCCTCCCAGCTGTGCCTCCCTCCCACCTTTCCTATTTAATACCAGCTGCTACACGTCCACGCCACTGGCACACCAAAGGCAAGCCTGTCTGTGCCCGTCCTCGCCCAGACCGTGACCAGCGCCAGGAACCCTAGACCTCCGACCACCCACCGCTACGACGCCACCACCCTCCTCACACTCAACCCCGTAAGACATAGGGAATGCCAACGGGCCTTACCGAACACCACCCATGGCCAATTCTCCTGCCTCCACAGCCGACAGACCCTCAGCGCCACCCCGACCTCCAAAGCCACCAACACCGGCGACCACCTAAAATGTATTCTCCTCAACATCCGCTCCGTACACAAGCACGCTGTGGAAATCTGGAACCTACTCGACTCCTTCTCGCCCAACATCTCCTTCTTCACACCAGGATCAATGCATCCTCCACCCCGACATCAACACTGCCATCTCTAATGGATACAAGATTAAGAGGAAAGACCGCCCCAACCACCCTGGAGGGGGCATTGCCATCGCTCACAGGACCCCCCTCTGCCTCACCACCTCCAGCGAAACCTTCCTTTCTGCACCTGCACTTCCAGATCCAGACCACCCCCAAAGCCACACTCCAAGGAGCCCTCATCTACAGACCCCCGGACACCCTTTGCTAACACCGTCACCGACTTCATCGCAACCCACGCCATCGCCTCCACCAACTACATACTCATTGGAGAACTGATCTTCCACCTCGACAACCCCAGCGACCCCAACATCACCATCCTTTGTGACAACCTCGCCAGCAGCGGACTGAAACAACTCACAACATACCAACCCACAGAGCAGGACACACCCTCGACCCCATCAGGAAACAGCATCCATTTCAGCCACACAATGCAACCACCATGGACCCACCACCACTTCGCCGTAGACAAACCCATGGCACCCAAACCAGCCCCATGCCCACCACAAAGGAACTAGAGCAAGGTTACTGACGAACATCTCAACTCCACCCTCACCCGACACAACCACACCTAGGCATCCGACGCAAACAAAGCAGCCAGAGAACTACACACCTGGATCTCCGACTGCGCAGACGAGCTCACCCTTCTGCGCAAACTCGACATACAACGCCCCAGGAAAGCTGCCTAATTCACCACCGCTCTCCAAGAAAACATACGTACCTGCAGACGCCTGGAGAAGTACTGGAGAAACACCAAGACACCCATAAACCACACCACCTACAAGGATACCATGTCGCACTACCACAGCCAAATCAGAGCCACCAAGAGGAACTTCATCCACAACAAAATCTTCGGCAACTCCACCAACTCCAAGGAACTTTTCAGTGTCATTCAAGAATTCACCAACCCACACAGTAAAGCCACAGACATCACCTCATCCCAAGACCTCTGGGACAAGCTTGGAACCTACCTCTACCTCAAAATCAAAAACATCTACAACAACTTTGTCGACTAGCCATCAGGCGCCACAGACGGCCCTCCGCCCCCCAGAGACCCCAGCCGGCCCACCATATCCAACTGGACGCCGATCATGCCGAAGACACCGCCTCGCCATGAAAGGCATCCTATTGGGATCCCCCAATGATCCCTGCCCCTCACATCCACCACAGAGCCATGGCCACCATTGCACCCGTACTACAATGCACCAGCAACACCACCTTCAAAACAGGAACCTTCCCTGATGACTGTAAGCGTGCAGAAGTCAGACCCCTGCTCAAGAAGCTCACAGCTGACCCCACCGACCTCAACAACTATCAGCCCATCTTGCTCCTCCCCTTTGCAGCCACAGTCGCAGAGAAAACAGTCAACAAGAAACTGACATGTTTCATCAAAACGAATGCCATTCTCGACCCGTCCCAATCCGGATTCTGAAGCAACCACAGCACAGAGACCGCCCAACTCATCGCCACAGACGACATCCACACCCTCCTGGACCAAGGCCACTCTGCAGCCCTCATCCTACTTGACCTATCAGCGGCCTTCGACACCATCTCCCACTGCATTCTAGTTAGCAGACTTTACGACGCAGGCATACAAGAAACAGCCCTGTACTTGATATGATCTTTCTTCGCCGAACAAAGGCAAAGGATCAGACTACCACCCTTCCTCTCCGACCCCACAACAATCACCTGTGGAGTCCCACAGGGATCATCACTGAGCCTGAAACTCTTGAACATCGACGATGGCTCCCCTCGCAGCCATCGTCTGACAACACTGCCTCAACATTGTATCCTAAGCTGGCGACAACCCAACTCATCCTCTCTCTCACCAAAGACCCCACCACCGCCAAACTCAAATTCCAGGAAGGAATGCAAGACGTCACAGACTGGATGACCAACAGCTGCCTGAAGCTCAACGCCAAAAAGACAGAATCCTTGTCTTCGGTACCACCTCATCAGCATGGGACAACACATGGTGGTCAACTGCCTTCGGAAATCCACCTACACTCTCAGACCATGCCAAGATCCTCGGCATCATACTCGACTCATCACTCACCATGAACCATCAGGTTAACGCTTTCACCTCCAGCTGCTTCAACACCCTCCGCATCCTCTGTAAGACCTTCAAGTGGATCCTCCCACCGAGTCAAGAAAGACAGTCACCCACACACTCATCACCAGCAGACTGGACTATGGAAATGTACTCTACACCAGCCTCAACAAGTCCCTAATCCACAGACTCCACACTATTCAGAACACCGCCGCCAGACTCATCCTCGGAATCCCCCGGCACAAACAAATCACCCAGCACCTACCTAGACTTCACTGGCTCCGGTGGAGAAGAGAATAACCTTCAAAATCCTCACTCATGCCTACAAGTGCCTACACAGCAATGGACCCAAATACCTCAATGACAGAATCAACTTCTACGTACCCAAAAGAAACCTACAATCTTCCAACCTCGCACTGGCCGAAAACCAGCAAATCCACAGAGCCAGAGGAAGTGGGAAATCCTTCAACCATGTGGCAGCCAAGACATGGAACGACCTATCGGCAGACATCAGATGAGCCCCCTCCCTGAAAACCTTCAGCAAGACCCTCAAGACATGGCTCTTCGGCTAGACAGTTCTGCGGAACCCAACTAGGGCATTGAGACCCCCACGGGTGTGTAGCACACTTTACAATACCCTGATTAATTGAGTGATTGATTGATTGAGAAGAAGACCCTGTAAACAGAGGGAACCGAGTCTAGGTCACTCAGGGGTGACCAAGAGGTACGGGAGTCGAGTACCCACCAATGTCGGCTTTTACAGGAGAGTTGATGGTGCCCTTGTCTCAGCAGCTACATAGACCAGGTTCCACTGCGAATGACCACAAATGGTGTACAAGCTGTCCCATGTCAGCTGTCGATATCCAAGGGGTCGGTGTCCAGCCAGAGCACCAACAGGCCGTGGCAACGGCAACATGTGGAAGTAAACAAAAAGGTATAGTGTCAGGACCAGCAAGTCCCAAGAGACTCACCACATTCAAGCAAGTCAAGGTAGGCCCGAGCAAGCAGGGGGCCCTACTGGAATCAAAAGCAGACCCTCAACAGTGTCTGGAGATCACTAAAGATGAGGGTCACCCAGCCTTAGCAACAGCCTCCTGACGCAATGCACAAAGACTCGATTCCGGAAGTATCAATGAGGGATCCTGGCCTCAAACTCGGTCTGAAGACAGTACCAGCCTTGAAGACGTTGTAGAACCATCTCGTATGTTACTGAACCTGTTGAAGTCCATAGGAGCCCAGGATCAGTGATTCAGTCAGCTGTGTTGCGGTGCCTGCAGATGCAGAGGAGTGACTCCTTCACTCCAAGGAAGATTCCTTCGGATGTTTTTGGATGTCCACTGCACCAGCATGAAACCTGTATGGAGCACAGACACTGATTGTGAAGCAACTTGCAGAATGAAGAGGTCCGGAGGAGACAGAGTCTTCCCGGTTGCAGTCTTGGTTCTTGAAGCGAAGTTTGATGCGGTCAGTCCGACTTGGTCAGCACAACCCGGTCGGGATGTCCAGACAGTTCGAAGAGGATGTGGACCCACCCAAGGTAAGCCCTTAAGTACCCTAAGGTGAGGGTTTGCATGATTCAGGGGTCCCTCCCAGATGAGGTGCTGGACACAGGGGAGGATGCTTCCATGTCCTTTGTTCAGTTTCACACCAGAGCGGGAGTCAATGGCTCAGTGAGCTGGTTTGAACTGGAGTATGCAAGGAGGGCACCAAATGTGCCCTTCTCGCAGACTATGTGGCGCTGGCAAGTGCCGCCACCCCGGCCTAATACACTAAAACTAGTCTGGGAGGTGGTCACACCTCCCTGTGACAGGAAACCTATTGTCCTACCTTCCCTGCTCAGCTCAGCAGCAGGAGGACAGAATCATATATGTGGTCGGAAGCAGCCCTAGGTTGCTGTCAGGCTCTGTAAGATCAATCCCGAGAGCATGGAGGGCTCCCTGGAAGAGCCTTATCGTGGATGGAATCATACCTCCAACACCAGATACGGTGTTGGAGTATGATTACAACATGTTTGATACCAAAAACCGGCCGGTTTAGAGATGGCCCTCGTCTAATGATGCATGGCCTCTCTATATCGTAATGGCTGATTCACTTACAAAGCCTGGAGAATGGACTCTGAGGATGTTTAGGGTAGTCTGCTCATGCAGGGCCAGCCACCCTCACACAAGGGACCACGCATCTTTCTTTTGGGACTGAAAGGCCTGGTGGAGTGGTGACCTACAGGTTTCAAGTGCAGTGATGTCAGATATAAGGAGTCTTATATCTTTTGTGAGAGGTGCCTGCACCAACACACACAGGCTGCAATGGCAGGCCTGTAGTCAGAGTGTAGAGGGCCCCTCGTGAGTGGCATAACAAATGCTGCAGCCCATGGGGGACCAATGGCGTACCTAGGCCCTAAGTACCTTAGTACCATATACTTGGGACTTTCTGGGGTTTACCAGCAACCAATTAGGAATGTAGAAAGGTACTCACCATACCCAATTTACAGAGGAAGCACAGTGACTGGGGTCCTGGTTAGCAGGATCCCAGTCAGACTAGTCAGAAAAACACCATAACAGCCATCAAAAAGTGGGGGTAACCATGAAAGCAGATCCTACTTTCGTACATCTCGGTTTTGGCCATTTTAGTATTCCTGAAGTTAAAATGTTCCATTGTTTATTTATTGCTTTTTTAATGCAGATGGAGGCTATGTAGTATGTTGTGAGGTAAGGGAGGATATTATTGTCCTGACTTTGTTATGTGTTTTTCAATACATTTTTAGTTTTTTGCTCTCTTCTGACATTTGTCGATAATCCGGACTGGATAATATCGTTCTCTCAGTTTTGTTGTAGCTCAAGAGCTTGTTTTTTGTAGCCTTTGTATCACTACAGCTACGTACAATGTGCACAAATTGGCTGTAAGGGAGATTCTCCCACAGTGGTGAGGAACAAAAACTATTGAAAGAAATTGTTGTCTTCTACAAAAAAGGTAATGTCCAAGAAGTCCAGTGTGCTTCCCCGTGCTGTGTATGTAAATTTAAGGAACTCATCATGAGTATTAAGGCATTGATGACATTCTGGGAGAGTGTCCTATGTTCCTTGACATTCTACCAGGATGTCGTCTATGTATCTTTTCCAAAACATGATCTTTGTTCTCTAGGGATTGCTCTCATTGAGAATATTTTTCTCTTCGAAGGTGCTGAAGTAGAGCCCCTCGGGCCTGGGAACAAATATACTCCCCTTAGATATTCTGTGGTCTGAAGGTGAAGGTTTCCTTCAAATTCAAAGAAATCTTCCATCAAAGCCAAATAGCAGCATTCTAGGATAAAACATCTTGGTGTGTTGAATGACCATTCTTGCTTGAAGAGGATGTTCTCATTGGTTTTCATGGTAGTTTCCTGTGGGAGACTTGTATAGAGGCTCTCTATATCTACACCAGTAAGCATATTGGTATATTGGTCGTAGCTTAGGTTCTGCAACTGATTAAGAAGATGTCTGATGTGCTTGAAATTTGTCTGTGTTTTTTGGACTTAGCTTCTTAGAAAATAGTCCATGAATTGTGGCAGAGGTTCTAATATGTAACCTATTCCTGAGATGATGGGACCACCTGGGGTGGTAGTCTGTTTTTGTGCATTTTAGGCAAGGAATAGTAATAATTTGTTTTTTGAGGCTTAATTTGTAAGTACTTGTTATTTTTGGGAGTTTGTCACCATATTATCTACCATTATATTTATGTTTTTTTAGGTCTCGCTGGCGTTGCAGCGCAAACCGCTGCCGCCAACGAGACTTATAGTCACCGTGTTTGCCTCCAAGGGAGACAGACCTGGAGACAGACCTGTGCACGAGCCGATTGTAGTATGGGCACGAGCCGATTCAGGTCTGTGAACGAGCTTCACAGTGGAACAGCTTGTGCGCCGCAAGTAACAATTAGCACAGCATGAGACCCCACTTATCACAGCATGTCAACAGGCGCCCCAGGCTGCTGGAGCACTTAACTATAATTAATGTGCAGTTGAGCGCTCCAGCAGCGTGGGGTGCCTCTCTGCATGCTGTGATAATTATCACTTTGGGGCCTCATGCTGTGATAATTAGGGTGGCATGCTCTATTTGCAGCACTGAACATTTTCAAAGAAGGCAAAGCAGCGACATTCATTGGAGACACTCACCCTCACTCACACTCACGCCCTCACCCCCCTCACTCGCCCTCATCCCCTCACACCCCCGACCCCTCACACACCTCCTCACCCTCACACCCCCTCTCACCCTCACACACCCTCACCTTCACACACCCTCACCATCACTAACCCTCTAACCCTCACACCCCCTCACCCTCACACCGCCTCACCCTCACACCCCTCACCCCCCTCACCCTCACACCCCTCAACCTCACACCCCTCACCCTCACCCTCACACCCCCTCACCCTCACCCTCACACCCCCTCATCCTCACCCTCACACCCCCTCACCCTCACCCTCACACCACCTCACCCTCACACCCCCTCACCCACTCTCACCCTCACACCCCTCACATACCCTCACACACCCTCACTCACCCTCACCAAACCTCACTAACCCTCACACCCCCTCACCCTCTCACCGTCACTCACCCTCACACCCCCTCACCCTCACACCCCCTCACTCTCACACACCCTCACCTCCCTCACCCTCACACCCCCTCTCCCCCTCTCACCCTTGCACACCCTCACTCACTCTCACACCCTCACCCTCACACCCCCTCACCCTCACACACCATCACCCTCAAAAACCCTCACCCTCACACACCCTCACCCCCCTCACCCTCACTCACCCTCACTCACCCTCACACACACACCCTCACATACCCTCACCAGCATAGCATAACAAAACATAGCATAGCATAACAAAACACAGCATAGCATAGCATAACAAACAAAAGCATAGGATAGCAAAAGCACAGCAAAACAAAGCATAGGATAGCAATACAAAACATAGCATAACAAAACAAAACATAGCATAGCAAAACATAACAAAGCATAGCATAGCATAACAAAACACAACAAAACATAGCATAGCATAAAAAACATAGCATAACAAAACAAAGCATAACATACCAATGCATAGCAAAACAAAACATATCATAGTAAAACAACAAAACATAGCATAACATAACACAACAAAACATAGCAGAACAAAACATAGCATAACATAACATAAAACAAAGCATAGCAGAACAAAACATAGCATAACAAAACATAGCAAAACACAGCAAAACATAGAATAGCATAACAAAACAAACCATAGCATAACATAACAAAGAATAGCAAAACAAAACATAGCATGGTAAAACAAAACATAGCATAGCATAACATAACACAACAAAACAGCAGAACAAAACAGCATAACATAACAAAACATAGCATAATATAACATAAAACAAAGCATAGCATAACAAAACATAGCATAACAAAACATAGCAAAACACAACAAAATATAGCATATCATAACTAACACAACAAAACATAGCATGCATAACAACACACAGCATTGCAAAGCATAGCAAAACATAGCATAGCATAAGAAAACACAACAAAACATAGCATAGCATAACAAAACACAACATAGCATAGCATAACAAAACAAAACATAGCATAACAAAACATAGCATAGCAAAACAAAGCATAGCATAATAAAACACAACAAAACATAGCATAGCATAACAAATCATAGCAAAACACAACAAAGCATAGCATACCAAAACAAAGCATAGAATAGCAAAACTAAACATAGCATAGCATAACATAACAAAACAAAGCATAGGATAGCAAAGCAAAACACAGCATAGCATAACAAAACATAGCATAACATAACAAAACATAGCATAACAAAACACAACAACACATAGCAGAACAAAACATAGCATAACATAACTTAAAACAAAGCATAGCATAACAAAACAGCAAAACATAACAAAACATAGCATAGCATAGCATAACAACACACAACAAAACATGGCATACATAACAAAACATCGCATTGCAAAGCATAGCAAAACCTAGCATAGCATAACAAAACACAACAAAACATAGCATAGCATAACAAAATACAACATAGCATAGCATAACAAAACAGAACATAGCATAGCCTAACAAAACAACGCTTGGCATAGCATAACAAAACATAGCATAACAAAGCATAGCATAACAAAGCATAGCATAACAAAGCATAGCATAACAAAACATAGCATAGCAAAACAAAGCATAGCATAATAAAACACAACAAAACATAGCATAGCATAACAAAAAATAGCATAACAAGCATAGCATATCAAAACACAACAAAACATAGCATAGCATAACAAAACAAAGCTTAGGATAGCAAAACTAAACAGAGCATAGCATAACAAAACAAAGCATAGGATAGCAAAACAAAACATAGCATAGCATAACAAAACATTGCATAAAATGACAAAACATAGCATAACAAAACACAAAAACACATAGCATAACAAAACACAACAAAACATAACATATCTTAACAAAACACAACAAAACATAGCACAGCAAAACAAAACATATAATAGCATAGCAAACATAGCATATCAAACACAACAAAACATAGCATAGCATATCAAAACATAGCATAGCAAAACAAAACATAGCATAGCATAACAATGCATAGCATAGCAAAACATAGCATAGCATAACAAAACATAGCATAACAAAACATAGCATAGCATAACAAAGCATAGCATAGCAAAACATAGCATAGCATAACAAAGCATAGCATAGCATAACAAAACATAGCATAACAAAACATAGCATAGCAAAACAAAGCATAGCAAAACACAACATAACATAGCATAGCATAACAAAGCATAGCATAGCATAACAAACACAGCAAAACATAGCATAGCATAACAAAACAAAGCATAGGATAGCAAAACATAGCATAACAAAACATAGCAAAACACAGCAAAACATAGAATAGCATAACAAAACAAACCATAGCATAACATAACAAAGAATAGCAAAACAAAACATAGCATAGTAAAACAAAACATAGCATAGCATAACATACAACAAAACAGCAGAACAAAACAGCATAACATAACAAAACATAGCATAACATAACATAAAACAAAGCATAGCATAACAAAACATAGCAAAACACAACAAAATATAGCATATCATAACTAAACACAACAAAACATAGCATACATAACAACACACAGCATTGCAAAGCATAGCAAAACATAGCATAGCATAGCATAAGAAAACACAACAAAACATAGCATAGCATAACAAAACACAACATAGCATAGCATAACAAAACAAAACATAGCATAACAAAAAAAAGCATAGCATAATAAAACACAACAAAACATAGCATAGCATAACAAATCATAGCAAAACACAACAAAGCATAGCATAACAAAACAAAGCATAGGATGGCAAAACTAAACATAGCATAGCATAACATAACAAAACAAAGCATAGGATAGCAAGGCAAAACATAGCATAGCATAACAAAACATAGCATAACATAACAAAACATAGCATAACAAAACACAACAACACATAGCAGAACAAAACATAGCATAACATAACTTAAAACAAAGCATAGCATAACAAAACAGCAAAACATAACAAAACATAGCATAGCATAGCATAACAACACACAACAAAACATAGCATACATAACAAAACATCGCATTGCAAAGCATAGCAAAACCTAGCATAGCATAACAAAACACAACAAAACATAGCATAGCAAAACAAAATACAACATAGCATAGCATAACAAAACACAACATAGCATAGCCTAACAAAACAACGCTTGGCATAGCATAACAAAACATAGCATAACAAAGCATAGCATAACAAAGCATAGCATAACAAAGCATAGCATAACAAAACATAGAATAGCAAAACAAAGCATAGCATAATAAAACACAACAAAACATAGCATAGCATAACAAAAAATAGCATAACAAAGCATAGCATATCAAAACACAACAAAACGTAGCATAGCATAACAAAACACAATAAAACATAGCATAGCATAACAAAACAAAGCATAGGATAGCAAAACTAAAGAGAGCATAGCATAACAAAACAAAGCATAGGATAGGATAGCAAAACTAAACAGAGCATAGCATAACAAAACAAAGCATTGGGTTGCAAAACAAAACATAGCATAGCATAACAAAACATTGCATAACATGACAAAACATAGCATAACAAAACACAACAACACATAGCATAACAAAACATAGCAAAACACAATAAAACATAGCATAGCTTAACAAAACACAACAAAACATTGCACAGCAAAACAAAACATATAATAGCATAGCAAAACATAGCATATCAAACACAACAAAATATAGCATATCAAAACATAGCATAGCAAAACAAAGCATAGCATAATAAATAGCAACATAAAGCATAGCATAACAAAACATAGCATAGCATAACAAAGCATAGCATAGCAAAACATAGCATAGCATAACAAAGCATAGCATAGCATAACAAAACATAGCATAACAAAACATAGCATAACAAAACATAGCATAGCAAAACAAAGCATAGCATAGCAAAACACAACATAACATAGCATCGCATAACAAAGCATAGCATAGCATAACAAACACAACAAAACATAGCAAAGCATAACAAAACAAAGCATAGCTTAACAAAACACAACAAAGCATTGCATAGCATAACAAAACAAAGCATAGGATAGCAAAAAAACATAGCAAAGCATAACATAACAAAGTATAGAATAGCAAAACAAAACATTGCATAGCATAACAAAACATAGCATAACATAACAAAACATAGCATAGCATAAAAAACACAACAACACATAGCATAACAAAACATAGCAAAACACAACAAAACATAGCATAGCTTAACAAAACATAGTAAACAAAACAAAACATATCATAGCAAAACATAGCATAGCATACCAAACACAACAAAACATAGCATAGCATAACAAAACATAGCATAGCAAAACAAAGCATAACACACACAACCACATACACACAACCAGGCACACACAACCACAACCACACACACAACCACAACCACACACAACAACACACACAACTATCTATCTATCTATCTATCTATCTATCTATCTATCTATCTATCTATCTATCTATCTATCTCTCTATCTATCTATCGCCCTCACTCTATCCATCTATCTATCTATCTATCTATCTATCTATCTATCTATCTATCTATCTATCTATCTATCTATCTATCTATCTATCTATCTATCTATCTATCTATCTATCTATCTATCTATCTATCTATCTATCTATCTATCTATCTATCTATCTATCTATCTATCTATCTATCTATCTATCTATCTCCCTCACTCTATCTGTCTATCGATCTTTCGCCCTCACTCTATCTGTCTATCTATCTATCTATCGCCCTCACTCTATCTGTCTATCTATCGCCCTCACTCTATCTATCTATCGGCCTCACTCTATCTATCTAATCGCCCTCACTCTATCTATCTATCTATCTATCTATCTATCTATCTATCTATCTATCTATCTATCTATCTATCTATCGCCTTCACTCTATCTATCGCCCTCACTCTATCTATCGCCCTCACTCTATCTATCACCCTCACTCTATCTATCGCCCTAACTCTATCTATCTATCTATCTATCGCCCTCACTCTATCTATTTAATCGCCCTCAATCAATCTATCTATCTATCTATCTATCTATCTATCTATCTATCTATCTATCTATCTATCTATCTATCTATCTATCTATCTATCTATCTATCTATCTATCAATCTATCTATCTATCGGCCTCACTCTATCTATCGGCCTCACTCTATCTATCTATCGCCCTCACTCTATCTTGCTATTGCCCTCACTCAATCTATCTATCTATTGCCCTCACTATCTATCTAACACCTTCACTTTATCTATTGCCCTCACTCTATCTATCGCCCTCACTCTATCTATCTATCTATCGCCCTCACTCTATCTATCGCCCTCACTCTATCGATCTATCTATCGGCCTCACTCTATCTATCAATCTATCTATCTTTTGCCCCCACTCTATCTATCGCCCTCACTCTATCTATCTATCTATCTATCGCCCTCACTCTATCTTGCTATCGCCCTCACTCTACCTATCTATCTATTGCCCTCACTATCTATCTATCACCCTCACTCTATCTATCTATCTATCTATCTATCTATCTATCTATCTATCTATCTATCTATCTATCTATCTATCTATCTATCTATCTATCTATCTATCTTTCTATCTATCTATCTATCTATCGCCCTCACTCTATCGCCCTCACTCTATCTATTGCCCTCACTCTATCTATCTATCTGTCGCCCTCACTCTATCTCCCTCACTCTATCTATCTATCTATTGCCCTCACGCTATCTATCTATCGCCCTCACTCTATCTGTCTATCTATCACCCTCACTCTATCTATCTATCTATCGGCCTCACTCTATCTATCTATCTAATCGCCCTCACTCTATCTATCTATCTGTATATCTATCTATCGCCTTCACTCTATCTATCGCCCTCACTCTATCTATCGCCCTAACTCTATCTATCTATCTATCGCCCTCACTCTATTTATCTAATCGCCCTCACTCACTCTATCTATCTATCTATCTATCTATCTATCTATCTATCTATCTATCTATCTATCTATCTATCTATTGCCTTCACTCTATCTATCGCCCTCACTCTATCTATCTATCGCCCTCACTCTATCTATCGCCCTCACTCTATCAATCTATCTATCGCCCTCACTCTATCTATCGCCCTCACTCAACATATCGCCCTCACTCTATCTATCGCCCTCACTCTATCTATCGCCCTCTCTCTATCTATCGCCCTCACTCTATCTATCTATTGCCCTCACTCTATCTATCGCCCTCACTCTATCTATCTATCTATCGCCCTCACTCTATCTTGCTATCGCCCTCACTCAATCTATCTATTGCCCTCACTATCTATCTATCACCCTCACTCTATCTATCTATCTATTGCCCTCACTATCTATCTATCACCCTCACTCTATCTATCTATCTATCTATTGCCCTCACTATCTATCGCCCTCACTCTATCTATCTATCTGTCTATCTATCTATCGCTCGCCTTCACTCTATCGCCCTCACTCTATCTATCGCCCTAACTCTATCTATCTATCTATCGCCCTCACTCTATCTATCTAATCGCCCTCACTCTATCTATCTATCTATCTATCTCCCTCACTCTATCTATCTATCTATCTATATATCTATCTATCTATCTATCTATCTATCTATCTATCTATCTATCTATCTATCTATCTATCTATCGCCCTCACTCTATCTATCGCCCTCACTCTCTCGCCCTCACTCTATCTATCTATCTGTCGCCCTCACTCTATCTCTCTTTCTATCTATCGCCCTCACTCTATCTATTGCCCTCATGCTATCTATCTATCGCCCTCACTCTATCTATCTGTCTATCAATCTATCTATCTATCTATCTATCTATCTATCTATCTATCTATCTATCTATCTATCTATCTATCTATCTATCTATCTATCTATCTATCTATCTATCTATCTATCTATCTCGCTCACTCAATCTCTCTATCGCCCTCCCTCTATCTATCTATCGCCCTCACTCTATCTATCTATCACCCTCACTCTATCTATCTATCTATTGCCCTCACTATCTATCGCCCTCACTCTATCTATCTATCTATCTATCTATCTATCTATCTATCTATCTATCTATCGCTCGCCTTCACTCTATCGCCCTCACTCTATCTATCGCCCTAACTCTATCTATCTATCTATCGCCCTCACTCTATCTATCTAATCGCCCTCACTCTATCTATCTATCTATCTCCCTCACTCTATCTATCTATCTATATATCTATATATCTATCTATCTATCTATCTATCTATCTATCTATCTATCTATCTATCTATCTATCGCCCTCACTCTATCTATCGCCCTCACTCTCTCGCCCTCACTCTATCTATCTATCTGTCGCCCTCACTCTATCTCTCTTTCTATCTATCGCCCTCACTCTATCTATTGCCCTCATGCTATCTATCTATCGCCCTCACTCTATCTATCTATCTATCTATCTATCTATCTATCTATCTATCTATCTCGCTCACTCAATCTCTCTATCGCCCTCCCTCTATCTATCTATCGCCCTCACTCTATCTATCTATCGCCCTCACTCTATCTATCTATCGCCCTCACTCTATCTATCTATCCCACTCACTCTATCTATCGTATCACCACAGCATCACTCAGCACCACCACAGCATCACTAAGGGGCACAACAACATCACTATTCGCTACCACAGGATCATTGAATGCCACAGCATCACTAGTCACCACCACAACATCACTCAGCGCCACCACAGCATCAATCTGTGCATCCATTCAACAACAACTGGGTCAAATATGTTCTCTCAATGTTTCAAGCTTTATTACAAAAGTCACAAAAAGAGGTTAGTATTTCACTTCTGTTCTTGGATTTTCGTCACAATAAAATACACTGAACATATTCTTCACAAAAGTTATTTACAAAAGTTTAAGCTATTGCCATTATAAATTACAATAACTTTTATTTAAGTATTAATTATTAAAAAAATGAAAAGCCATTGTTATTTGTAATATCAATACATCTAAGTCACGTGAATACAACACATATTGCATTACAAATGCTATAGGTGTCACAAGTTATAACTATTGGCATTGTAAATGACAAAGCTATTATTTTTGCTATTTTTAAAACCAACACGTAAATAAAAAATGTGTCATTTACAATACCAATAGCTCAAACTTTCCTAATGCGAGACATTATGCATTGCAAATGCTTGTTTTAGTCTTGGTGTGGGATCCTCTGTTAGTATTTTGTAATATCTGTTGTGTACCAGTAAGCTTGTATACTGTGTGTGATATTCAGTAGATTCAAGTAGCACAATAACTCCCCTCTTGATGGCTGGTTTAATGACTAGGGGCCAGATGTATGACCGTTTTTAGTGGTTGTAATCCGGAAATAAGAACATTTCTGGCTGCTAAAAAGGGTTATAGCATGTACTGACCTATTTTGCAGGTCAGTAACTTGTTACCAACTCACAAAATAGGTTTAGTGACTCGCAATTATGAAGGGGCTCACCAAGGGCATCCCTCTCTAATAGCGAGTAGCAGGGGGATGCAAAATTGTTTTGCAGTCACAAAACAATCGCATTTACCACCAATTCAAATTGGAGGTAAGTAAGTAGCAAATAGGAAAGGGTCCTAGGAGACCCCTTCCCCTTTTTGATTGGCAGAAAAAATGTTTTTTAAGAGCAGGCACCACTGCGTGCTTTTAACAAAGAAAAATTTAACATTTCATTTTTTAAATGCATTTAAGGAAAACGGGATGCATTTAAAAAAAACTGTTTGTTGAAAAAGCAGTCACAGACATGGTTATCTGCTGACACCAGCAGGCCACCATCCCAGCCGGCCATTCCTACTGGGTCACAAAGTGCGCCATGCCTCATGAATATTGATGAGGCAGGTCATTTGCGACCCCATTGGGAATCACAAAATGTGTCTGAGTACATTAGTACATTTCCTTTTGTGACTCGCAAATTGCGAGTAACTAAATTTGAAAATTGCGAGTCACAATAGGAAATGGTTGTGCATGTGGCTCTAGATCTTTTTTCTTTAGATCTTCTAGTGCTTGTTGTTCTTTTTTGATTACGCGGAAGAATGGTTATTTGTGTGCTTTGTTGATGTTTTCAACTTCTTTGAACATGGCCTGTTCAAAGGGTAGAATATCAAAAGATATTGATGTATTTGTTGGGCAAAAGGTGGATTTTCTTTTGAGGTCTGTATCTTCTTCTGATGGTTGATTAACTTGGCCTTTGAAGTAAGCTTTTAGTTTGATTTTCCATCAACATTCCACTATCTCACAATGGAGTTTAAATTGGTCGTGGGCAGGTGTAGGCACAAATCATAACCCTTTGTTTAGTAGTTTATGTTCGTTGTTAGAATCAAATTGGTCAGGTGAAATCCTAGCGATTTGCTGTGCTGATTCCTGGTTTTTCTTGGCCCTTCAACATGCTTATTGTCTGAATTCCTTGGTTTATATCGCCCCATCAATCTTCTTTCTTTTCCCCTCGTGGTTTATTCTGGCCTCTCCCTAAAAAAGGGGGCCTTAAGATGAGAACATTCGGTTGGGGTCCTTAGAAATAGGGATTTATCAAACCCGGAAATTGCTGTGTTTAACATTACTGATCTAACTCTAACAGATGACCAACAGAAACTACTTAACAAAGGGTTAGGTTTTGTGCCCACACTTTCTCACTACCAATTTAAACTCCGTTGTGAGACAGTGGAATTCTGCCAGAAAATCAAACTAAAGGCTCTTCAAGGACCAAGTAAACCATCCATCAGAGGGAAATGCAAATCTAAAAAAATCCCACTTTTTCCCACCAAATACATCAATACCTATAAAAATGCTACCCATTAAACCAGCTTTATTCAAAGAAGTTGCAAACATCAGCCATGCACACAGAAATCATTTCTCCAACTTAAACAAAACAACAACAAGCACCTGATGAAATAAAGAAAATCAAAGATTTAATCATTCAACCAGCTGACAAGGATGGAGGTATAATGCTACTTAAATCCTCCCAATTAACGCCATTAACAAAGTATAAATACTCCACGCTCCCGCCCCCATCTTAACACTGGGGGCAAGGTAGACTGGCAGGAGTTCTTGAGGAGATTAATATTCCATCTGATAACAGAACCTTTCATCTTGCTTAAAACAGAAAAACTAATTCCAACTGCAAGGGACACACTACTTTCTCTGTGTAAATGTATCCTTCAATTATTGCAGACTTCATGTATCATCTATTTCTTGCTGCATCTCACGGGGAACAAGAAACCTCTGTTTAAGGTAACCTTTCTTGTATGCTCAAATGCTTTCTGCACTATACTGAGATCCATGGAGGCTTGCATTACAGACAATTTTTCTGTCACTTTCTGTCACTAAAAGTAACATTAAGCCTAATGTTATAGAAAATGTTTGAATCCATCCTAGCTCACCATCACCAACATAGGAGGCAAGCACTTCCTGCTCTTAGAGCACAAAAACCTCTAGTGAAGGTAGCCACTGTTGTGTGCTCAAACATTTCTCGCAGAGTACCTAGACCCATACAGGCTTGCA
The DNA here is from genome assembly GCF_964261635.1 of Lissotriton helveticus. Classification (NCBI taxonomy): domain Eukaryota; kingdom Metazoa; phylum Chordata; class Amphibia; order Caudata; family Salamandridae; genus Lissotriton; species Lissotriton helveticus. The sequence goes on from NC_136067.1 coordinate 534,491,415, forward strand.
TTAGAACGGACTCCTCTGTCTCTCTTTGTCATTTTGTTGTAACATCAAGCCAAACATTACTTAATCGATATAATAACAGGCACGCGAGGTGCACACTGCCTACTCATTGGGCAGCTTAAAACCTCTGTTTTAGGAATCTACCTTTGTTTGCCCTAAACATTTTGCACAGTACTTAGATTCATAGAGGCAAGCATTAAAACTGATCTGTCCACCACTCTCTATCAATAATTGTAATATTAAATGCTATATTAAGCAACACTCCCTACATAAGGCAAACATGGCCTACACAGTTTACCTCTATGAGAGCCTAAAATAAATCTGTATCCAAAATATCTCTGTGTGTTTGTAGGAACAACATTTTACTTTTTTACTTACCTTCATCCTACGAAAAAAGAGCCTTTCCATTCCTTGGTCCTCCCTGTTAATAGCTCATGCTATTGCAATTGCAATATGGATGCCAGGACGCCCGCATCTTGATGGAACAAAAGAATCGGAGAGCACGAACATGTGCAATTTCAAGACCGATCCGGGCCAATACATTCTTTTGTAACAATTACGGTTGGGAAATTCTCCCGCTCTCTCACCCATACTGGCGTCTCCATCTATAGATTCTTTTGAATAGCTTGCAATTTTGAGTCTTGGGAGGTGATCGCCTCAACGTGAATTAGCATACCCTACCGGGTTGAAATTATCACCGGCTTGGGGATGTCATTAACTTGGAATTCAGCCATAGAGCCCTGAGGAGTCGGAGAACACTGTTTCTCTGATAAAACATGTGTTGGCTACTGTGTGTCCCTTTGTGTGATGACCAAATAAAGAAATCAAAGAACGTCTATGTTAGATTGGTTCCATTTGCTTTTACACTGCATCAGCCGGATGTATTACTATAGTATTTGAGTGTGCAGGACTTTTGCTATATGTACTTGTGTTTGAATTTTCCTACACTGATTAAGGGGATTTAGGGTCTCCCTCTCCTGTCAGCACCAGAACATATCATTGCCATCCATACACTATTACGTGAATATTAGCAGAGCGCCATTACTTCCTGTCCACGAAAACCCTGGCTCTGATCATGTTAGACCTCAGTGCCGCCTTCAACACTGTAGCACACTACACCTTGCTGCAGTGTCTGAATAAGGGAGGTGTCTCGGGCCCGGCCCTGAAGTGGCTGAAATCCTTCCTAGTAGATCGCAGTTTTCAGGTCAGACAGGGTATACACTACTTCAATGACATTAAATTGGAGCAGGGAGTGCCTCAGGGTTCTGCCCTTAGTCCTACCCTGTGTAACCTATACATGTCTCCTTTGGCGGAGATAGTACAGGGTTTTGGAGTTGGGGTTGTCTCCTATGCTGACGATACCCAGCTGTTGATTTCCCTATCCAAGGCACCAGAGGTAGCGGCCTCTAATTTCAGGGCTTGCATGCAGGAGCTTGCCTCCTGGATGGATAAGACCTGCCTGAAATTGAATGGTGCTTGTGGTGGGAGGTGATACATCGAGCTGGACGTCGGCGTGGAGGCCTCCGAGTTTGGGCCCTGGCCCATACCTTGCACAGAGGCAAAAAATCTGGGGATCTGGGTGGACTCCACACTCTCCTATGATGGACATATTAGACGGGTAGTCAGGAAATGTTTTGGAGTCCTAAAAAATCTACATAAAACGTTGGATCTCCTCCCGATAGGGGCTAGGAAGACGATGGTGCATGCTCTTATCACATCTCGCCTAGACTATGGCAACATACTCTATCTTGGGGCCACGGCAAAAGTTCTGGGGAGACTACAGGTCTTGCAGAATGCTGCCGCCCAGCTGGTACTCATGCAGCCTAGGAGGGCGGCTTCAAAGAAAGCCCTTGACTCACTGCACTGACTCCCAGTTAAGAAAAGAGTTATGTTTAAGACATTATGCACCTGTCATTATATTTCCCAGAACCTTGGCCCTTCATATCTGAGTGACTTGGTAACCAGGTATGTGCCAGGGAGGTCTCTTAGATCCAGTGGGACCGGGCAACTGGAAATTCCGAAGGTAAAGAAGGCCAGAATGGGGGGCCGATCCTTCAGGTTCCTGGCAGCTCAGAACTGGAACAAGCTCCCTCTAAAACTCAGGATGGAGAGCTCTGAAGCTAAATTTAGAAGGGTGCTTAAAACATATCTGTTCTCCAGTTAGCACTAAGTGGACCTCAGATGCGGTCAACTGTCACCTCCCTCTCACTCAGCGCGGGGACACGCCGAGATGGCGTAACCATGCGCTTTATAAATTTCTTTATTATTATTATTTACCAATAGCTCATGCTAGTTACAAAGGGAATAGCAATACACTGCCTACACAATTTAGTTCTATGAGCCCCTATATTAAATCTTGTATCCAAATTGTCTCTGTGTGTTTGTAGGAGCAACATCTGGTCCACATAATAGAACATGTTATCACTTTTTTACTTAACTTCACCTTACAAAAAACAGTATTGTTATTCCGTGGCCCTCCCTGTTAATAGCTGAACCTATTTATAAGCAACATAGCCATCTCTTTACCATAGTCTATTGAAGGCACAAATGCAGCTATTCGGAAATATTTTGATGAAACCTCGACTCTACTACACCAAAGTCCAACATACCGTATTATCACAATATTATCCGTACAGATGTGTCAAAAATCTAGCCTCTTACCCCCAAGTAGTAGGTCTTTTATTCATGTCCCTTCCAGCATTTCATTTTGTTCATTTGTTTTTGCTCATTCACCCAGCACTGTTGTAACTTACAATGAATGTATTACATTGTGACATTGAATCAAATAGAGAATCACTCTATCACAATTTTACATGTATTAGTTAACCTTGTTTCCTTTTCATAGTTATGGGCTAAAGGCTGTGCCTATGACACTAGTCAAGCTTGAGCAAATGTGCTCACTGACGAAGAGCGGTCAGTAAGTCAACTTACCTACATAGAGGGTTTAAACTCCAGCCCTCACCCATACAGGTACTGATGAAGGCAACCATACCACTAAGGACACTCTGCTGCCAAAACATGCTGATCACTAACCAGTATGTCTTGTGGACCAATTGCTCATCCAATTCAAAAGCGCTGTTTCTTTTAACCTGGTCCCTCTCCTGGTCAAATAAACAGCTGTAAGCAGAAAAGAAGGTCATTTTAACCTTTCACTACTATCGTTGCCCAGTCAGTCGCCCACCTGGTGGAGGATAGTAGGTCTGGAATGGAACACTCCAGTGACAGACACGATGATGACACTATCCACCAAACCACACAAGCGGAGATAAAATATACACTGCATCCTGTAAAAGTGTGGAGAGGATCTCCAAAACAGCTTTCTTGAGTCTCTGGCTCATTGACAAGTGATTAATTCCCCCATCCTGGTTTGTGGCCCAGACTGATCACTAGTGACTCAGATTAATGCAAGCATTCCACCGTCACATTAGTGTTTTTCTCAGTGCATCCTCCTCCCCAACACCAAAACCAGTACCCGGTTACTGTATTCCACCTTCTGACCCCCAATGTCGGTTCCACCCGTACTGCCAGACAGAATGGATGGGTGACGAGGGTGCAGGACATACGCTTGTATGCAGGGGTGCCTTAGCAAAAGGAGATGGCAAGAGGAACAGCCAGCAGACTTGCCCTTCAAAAATGTCAGTAATTGTCACCAGCTACATTGGATGGAGTTTGTAGGGTTCGGGGATACCGCACTTGACCCAGGCTGCTGCATCATCTCACTGACCCTGAAGGGACTTGGCTCGCAGTGTGGGTAGCTGCAGCTTGTAACTATGCTGGCTCTTACGGCTCTCTTCTGATGGTCACAACAGCAGTGGCCTTTTATTTATATATTGTGGAATTACGTAAATTTAACCTACTAATAATATATAAATGTGCTTTAACAGTAACTTAGAAAATGCCTATTAAAACAGTAGTTAGAAAATGTGCTGTGATTAAATATACAAAAAGTGAAAATGCTGTTTATTTCTGCAGAAAGCTCCCATTTCTATCATTCTTCCACTGCTAGGTCTCAATATGTATTGATTCTTTCCTGCCCATTAAGAGCATAAGTGCCTTTTTGTAAAACACTGCTTTGATGGTATAACTTCTAGGTAGAACTTAACATCTTTGTGAAAAGTGCTGGCTGCTGCAAAATGTATTTATTTCCTTCCTCACACCATATGACTTCATTATATTTTAGATTATTTCCCTCTTCCATAGGCCTATAATGAGCAAGTATAGTAATTAAAGAGACGCTGATAGTAGGGTTAAATTCTATGATCTAACTAGGACATACTAGATATTAATGCTTCATTTCATAGAGCAGACCATTGTTACACAATGGGGCAATGAACAGCTAACAGATTAGGCTTGCAAGGCTTCTCTATGAATGCAGCATGTGAGGTGTTGCTGTGGTTGTGAGTGGATGGTGAAAGATATGACTGCAAGTGTTTGGGTGCTTGTGTGTAAATGTATGCATGCAGGTGGAGGGGCATATGGGGATGTGTGCCTGGGGTGGGATGAACCTGTGTGTGTGTGGCAAAGGGTTGCTTCTGTATATTTACAGGGAAAATGGGCATTCCTTTGTGGGCAGGTGGAGGGGTGCACATGTGCATTGGTCTGTGCACGCATGGTGATGGTGGTGCCTGTGTATACGCTTGTGTAGATGTGTGCCCTACGGAGATCAGTTATAGAGGTGTACCTGCATGAATACTGGGTGAGTGGTTTGTCGGTGAGATTGCATGGTCATAGGTGTGAATGTGTGATTGGAGGATTCAGCACATTAAAGCAAGGCCTAACTGGCATTTCCAATGCTTGTTTCTGATTTTTGAGTTTCATAAAGCAATGTAACCTTCTTACTACTGCTCCTTTGATTATACTTTAGTGTTTAGAAATGTGCAGCAGGTCTAAAGAGTAGTGCTTCTTGATTCAATATGAACATACAGACAGTGGTGTATAGTATGAATATATAACTTTTGTATGTGTTAGATTAAGATGTTTAATGGTGCAGTCTGTATTGCAGAACATTTTTTGCGCACTAGATTGTACCTCTTTGCACACATCATTTGTTGATGATTCGTTTTTCAAATCATTAAGTTTTATCAAATTACTTGGCATTTCATCTAGTATTCTCAGAATTCCAGATGGCAATTAATTTCAATAACAATTAATTCAATTTGAATTGTTTATGTTGTGCTAATTAAGTAAAGTATAGTTTGTTCCAGGGTAAGGTCAAGCATCACAATAAAAAATGCTTCGAAATAACATATTTTTCTAATTTTTAGTTTTATTGATCTAAAATGACATTGTAAACATGCTTTGTGTTTTTCTTCTTTTTTCTGTATAACTGAAAATCAAGACTCGAAGAAGATAAGAATTCGGGTATATATTTTGGGTTTTAGTTACGTAAAAATAGCACTTAATAGAGAGGTTTTATCCATATAAAATGGCAGTGGCTATTCCTTAGATGTGTCCAGGTTTGTCTTGTTAGCAATAGTAATAGTAGGCAGACAATACGAATATTAAATCAAAGATATATTGCAATTACTACCTGGAGGAAGCAATAAGATTCTTCCTATTACAGAAAGGAAAAACCCTCCATGATTTTTAAAAATGAAAAAAAATATTTGCAGTGTTGCCAGCCATGGTTGAAACATCACAAGCCGTAAATTCATCACCTCTAGAATTGAATAGTAGTAATACTGATTCTCAAAGCAAGGGACTACTTACATTTCTTTCCTCAATAGGTATAATAAATGCATTAACTGCTTTAGAACCGAGCTGTACCAAGGTCCCTACATGTAGGGGTAGAGGAAGTCGCTCAGTTATTGATTAGGTCATCATTACCTATAACCTGGAAGATCTATTACAACAGGGCATAGTCATCCCCGCGGAAATACTCCTACAGGCATCACAGCAGGTTAATAGTAGTACTTTTTGGTCTACAGTCTCAGAACCTAAATCTTGTTGTGCAGTATCTTCAACCATTTCTTGCAATATTATTGGTAGTAAGTGGAAAAAGCATTTGAGTGAAATGTATGCTCACCCATCCACTGAAGACACCTTCTTAGTTTTGTGTTTAGTGTCACGTTTTCTTGTGACCCTGCCTGAATTTGAGCTTGCAGTTACTCAAAATACTTGTGGCAAAACTCCGGACCTGGATGAGGTTCTCATCGATCTGATAATATGTAATGTCCCTTTCTGGGCCGCCCTTCTTACAAATGTTTTTAATGATCTTGCACATCTGTCTATGCCTAGTACATGGAACTCTTTAATTATAGTTCCCTTATTTGAAAATGGCAACTGCTCCTCACCATCATATTATAAGCCGATCTCCCCTATGGGGTTAATTAGGATGGCGAACGGACAAAGTCCGTCCCCCATCCTGTCTGAGGACGGGCCCGTCCGCCACAGGGGCAGAGGTCCCGTCGGTGGAATTAGGATGCACCCGCCACAGTGGCGGGTGCATCCCGTATTTTTAACATTGCGGCGGGCGGTGCTGAAAGCACCGCCGGCCGCAGTATTAAAAATGCATGTTGTGCACCGCGCGGAGCCTGCCATGTTGTATTTTGAAACGCCCCCCATGTGCACCCCCCACCCCCTTCACCCTGGGGGCCCGCAACGGGCCCCCAAAGCAAGAAACGTATACCTTTTCGTGGCGGCATTGCCGCCACGGAAAGGCGTAGCCCCCAGCACATCTTAATATGGCTGGCGGTGTCTGATAGACACTGCCACCATATTAGAGCTTTTCCGCCGCGGTCGCAAGGCGACCGCGGCTCAAACGCGGCGGACGGTCTTCCCGTCCACCACGGTCCCCCCCGCCATTGTAATATGGCGGGGGAAAATAGGTGACGGACAGGAAAGCATGGCGGACGGATCGCCACCGCCTGCATGGCGGTGGCGATCTGTCCGTCATCCTAATTGACCCCTTAGTTATTTTGCTTTCCTCCCAAAGTTCTTGGTCCCCTAATATTTCACATAGAATGAAAAAAAATTCCCAGGCTAATGGGTCTTGATTTCCCTTCTACAAATGTATAAATCCCAGTGCCTTCCTATTGCTATGTATGGTGCAGAGTTATTGGGGAATTCACCCTGTGAGGCAAATCCAGCATGAAGAAAATTGATTCCACAAGAGGGGCTATCTTTGTTCTTATCAACCACCCACCTTATCTGTCATAAGGAACTTGGGCTGCCATATCTTGAAGATCTGATCCGGGCATGACCTGTCTTGTTTTGGTTGTCGCTCTGTAAAACCCCTGAGGATGTTTTAACAAAAGATATTACACTGGACCGGATTTCTCAATTTAAGGAATCTCAATTTAGAGATTCCTGAATTGCGAGTTTTGCATTTGGGATGATGCATCCCAAATGCAAAAATACCGGTCGCAAAGGGGCAGATTCTGAGATTCTGACCGTTTGCGACCTGTTTTTTACTTGATGCATCTGGCCCTAATAGACCAATTTCCCTTACCTAAAGTGTTGGTCCTGTATGATCACTTCACACTTAGATAATGACAGAGTAATAGATTTTTCCACAGAAGCAGTAAGTTCAATATAAGTACAATGCCAGTACAGTTCAATACAGGGTCTAAGCTAGAGCCCTTACAACGTCAAATTATTTTTAACAGCCAGTTATAATTGCTTACTTTCCTTTACTGATGCTGCATAAGCGCAAGTGTAATTTTGCTCAGAAAAAGAATATATCTATATGTGTCCTTGAAAAAATTCCCCTTTGTGCATGGTTGCTCCCATTGCTTAATTTTATTGCGGTCCAATTACCAGTGTATGTGCTCTGACCCCTTAAACAGGTACAAATTGGCTAATCCCGGATTGGGGTATCTAGCACTAACTTTAAGGCCACAGCATATGGTTCAGAAACGATACCAAAGGCATGGAAAGTCAAATGTCACCTGTGGACTGACTTCATTTTTACTGGTTTTAGGACTCTCTGGACTTTACCAATGCTAACTAGTGCTAACAAGTGCTAAAGTGCGTGTGCTCTCTCCTTAAAACATAGTAGAATAAGCTTATACCAAAATGGCATATATAATTTGCTTGTATGTCCCTAGTAAAGTGGTACGTCCTGTGTCAAGGGACTGTAAATTAAATGTTACTAGTGGACCTGAAGAACTGATTGTGCCCCCTCTTAATTAGTATTTTCAACATTGCCATTGCAGTCTTTGTGTGCAGTTTTAAAAATGCCATTTCGACCTGGAAAAAGAAATCTTTTACCAGGCCCAAACCTTATTTTTTAATACATATAAATCAGCCGTAGAGTAGGACCTAGACCTAGACAACCTAGAGAGCCGGATGCAGTGTATTTAAAAGGTTGGACGTGTACTTTCAAGTTTTACATGACCAAGTAGTGTATAACTTAACCTTTTTTTCACTACTGCAAGGCCGACCTCTCCCATAGGATAGTATTGGAGATGCATAGCCCATGTAGTCTGGAGCCAGGGTCAGGATGGCAGGGCACCTGTATTCACTTCAAAGGCATGCCTCTAGAATCTTCTCCCCACAAAAGCACAACTGGGTATAAAAATTGGCTAGTTGCCTGACTCCTGACTTGAGCCTCGGGGACTGAAAGACCCAACAACCTTGACCCCAGCATCTGGACTCTGTCATCTATGACCCCTGGAAATGGACTTAAGGTACTCTGCCAGTCTCTGTGGACCCAGCAGAATTGGGGCATCTCCACTGCTGAGCGGCACAACTCCAACCAGAACTGACGCATCACCGCTGCTACATGGAATTGACCTGTCACAAAGACATGTTTCACCTTTGCAGCCTGTTTGGAACTGCTGCTACATGATGCATCCACAACAAAGGCCCTTGAATTGCTTATTGACGGCAGCCCCAATGAAGACACCAGACACTGCATTGCAGTCTCACAGCTCCTCAGAAGCTAAACATTGTCTCAACTGCACAACGCACCCTCGTAGCCAAACTTTGCATTGTAAGCCCTCATTATCAGGATCCTTGACAACGATTCAGGACCTCGGATTGCAGCCTCGCCGCACCTCAGAACCGATGCATCACTTTGGCTGGGTGAAACATCTTTGATGCAGATCCTTGCAATGTTCAGTAAACCAGGATTTAAGGTACTCTGTTCAGCTGGCCTAACTAGGTCCCTGTAGCCGGCCTGCACTCCCTCACCTTCACCCTGAACTAGTGACTTTGTTTGGTCTGTTGCAATCAGATACCCAAAGTTGGCGCTTCGGGCCTTTTTGTGCTATTTTCACCAGAATCTTAAACATTTTGTTGTTTTGGTATTTTTTAATTATTAAACATCACTCTGTTTTCCAATCTGGTGCGGGATCCTTTGGTGGTGTGTTTTCACAGTTTGTTCTGTTTGAAGTGTTGCACAAATACTATACACCCAGCCTCTAACTTAAGCCTGACTTTTCTGTGCCAAGCCACCAGGGGGTTGAGCACAGTTCCTGGTGCCTTACCCTGACAAGTTTGTGATTGGTGCCTTACCAGGGCTCACAACCAGTCAACTAACAACCCACTGTCTTACATTGGTGGTCAGCAGTGAGGATTAGGACATGTATTTGTGCTGTTCCATACAGTGATTTAGTGAACACTACGATCCCATATCAGCGACCATTTTAAATTTGATTGGACTTTTTGCTTTTCCTTCATTTTCCCCCTGACTTTTGTGCCTAAACCACACCTGAAACAATGGAGTTTTTGCTGTCCAACATGAATGCCAACACTGTGGCACAGCTCAAGGAGTTCTGCAAGGAGAGGGGTCTTCTAACAAAGAGCACCCAAAGGTAGGTGGAGCTCCAAAAGGCACTGAGAGCTGAACCCCACCAGTCATTGGTTGGAGCTGAGATGATGCTGAGGCGGAAGGGCCGTTGAGGTGACCTTTCTCTGGAGCCACCTGCAGTTGAGGGAGATGGCTTGACCCATACATAAAGTGGAGCACCATAGTAGGGCAGAGAGCAGTGTGTCTTCCTGCAGCTTGTCCCTAGAAAAGGTGGTGGAAAGGAGGGTCGTAATACAGTTCAAGCTGCAAATGGCCCAATTGAAAATGGAGGAAAAGAAACTGGCAATGGAGGCAAAGAAGGCTGAAGCAGAGAGAGCCTTAGAGGAAAATAAAACTGTGTTGTACCACAAACTGAGAGGTATATTCATGAGAGGAGTTGCATCATTCTTGCACCACGCAATGTGAGTAAAGAGCAACGCAAGTCCAAAATGCGATTTATGAGGCTACGCAAGGCCACCTTGCATGGCCCTAAGTGGCTCGGTTGTGAGGGATGAAAAGTGGTTTGAAGCATATGAAGTACCTATGTAGAGGCATAGAATGCCTGAGGAGGATGGGTGGCTAGCCTTTGAAAGCACATCCCTAGAGGGACGCCCTAGATAAAGGAGACAGAATGAGGTATCCCTCCATGAAGGAAACGCTTGTCTGAAATTATGGCCTTACACCTGAAAAGTACAAGCAGAAGCTTAGGGACAGCCAGTAGCTGTCCTAGCAGTCCTGGATGGATTGTGTGGACTCATTTTGCAAGGCAGTGAATGGTTGGGTGAAGGGCAGTGAAGGATTATCAGGGTCTCTACAATTTGAATGCAAGAGAATACATATTCAGTCTCTTTTGCAGTCTGCACTAGCAGCTTATTGACAGGAAGCTCACTGACCCCGGCGAGATTGCTAAGGTGTCGGGCCTCAGGCTTAGAACCAGAGTCCATAAGAAGGTCCTAGAAGAAGGGGGGTGAGAAACATAAAAACAAGGGGAGGAGATTGTCCTTGATAATGTGTGAGACAGCATATATGTTACCCTAGTGTCCCTCGGTGACAGAGAGATGGTGCAGAGAACTCACATGTTTGGTAAAACTAGGAAGTACAAGCAGTGAGTCACCATCAATGGGCAGATGGTGGAGGCTCTGAGAGACACTGGAGCCAGCATTACAACTGGCAGAGGTCATCTCGTGGCCCCAGAGCAGGTAGTCCCTATTGCATTGCACCACGTTGTTGTAGGTGACAACCATGGGAGTCACTACCCAGTGACTCTGGCTCCCTTTGAGTGGGGAGGTGGTGTCTCAGGTTCCTTGGGTATAGCTGTGAGTCCATCCATGCAGGTGGATTATCTGCTTGGCAATGCCATGGAGCAAATCGTTTAGAAAAAGGTGGACTCAGGTCACACTTGGAGATGTTAGTGTTGCCTGAGAGGGTGTGTCTGGCCATATGGTCCATGCCCGCACAATAGGATAGTTAGAATGAGCTGGATCCTTGAAGAATTGCCCAGGTGCCTGCCAAAAATAGGAAGGGCAATGAAAACCCGCTCCTGAAGCTCCCACAAACCGATAGAAGGCTGAGCCTGAGGATGATGCCCGGAGCCTACAGGGGAGACCTACCTGAGCAGACCAACTGGCAGCAGGAAGGGGGTTCAACAAGAGAGGAGTTCAAAAAGGTGCAGATGCAGTGCCCTACTCTTGAAAGCCTATGGCAGCAGATCAAGGCAAGGGTAACAGGTGAAACCTTCGGTGATCACCTGAATTACTAGGAGAAGGGCCTCCTCCATATTTAGCCTAAGGTTTGTGAACCTGGTGAAACCCATGTGTTGGTGGTCCCCCAGTGCTACAGGGCCTTACTACTGGATCTAGCTCATTATGTAACCCTGCCAGGTTATCTAGGGGAGGACAAGACCTTCGCAAGGCTTGTCACTCACTTTCACTGCCCTTGATGAGAATGACCTCAGATGCATTCTGCAGGTCAAATCAAGTCAGGTGGGGAAGCTCAAGGCTCCCCTGCAGCCATTCCCTGTCATTGGCACACCTCTGGACCCCAGGACAGCCCTAGGCAGCAGGTTCTTATTGGTCTTAATGGACCATGCCACCCGGTACCCTGGAGGCTTTATTCTATTCTCAAAAACTTGTAGAGTGCATGGCTAATCGAATCGGACTTCCCAGCACTATCGAAATGAAGAGTGAGTAGATTAAACAAAGAAAAGGACATGCTTAAGAGAAAATATAAGTCTTTAATGTCTTTCTGATCCTCGCAAAAGTGTCCTCCATTCTCAGGCCGGTAGGCACAGAGTGCCAAAGCCAAGGTACGGAGTAAGCAAAAGAGCTGCTCCCACTTCTAGCTTTCTTAATTCTGAGGACAAAAAGCAGTCCACAATTCTTTGCTTGCAGGTCCCTATTGGCATGGTAGGTGATGGTCATTTGCTGCAGGACAGATGGATCTGTTATGCTTTGCCCAATAGAAAATGCACAGTGCCTTAAATTGTACTCTGCAGCTTCTAGGCAGCCAATGAAGCATTTTGAGCGCAGTGCCAGGCGATTGTGTTTTCTAAGTCCCTAACTTCATCCGGGTGGTGGCATTTTGAGCGATTTGAAGTTTATTAGTTAATGATTTTGTGCTGTTTAAATACAGCCTGTTGCCGTAATCAAAGCAGGATAGAACTAGCTCTTGAATCACGATACCTCTGAGATTAGTGACTGTGCCCATGGTGGCCAGGGCACTGATGCTGATCTTTACCCCTGTCGGTATCTGACTGTGGTTGCAACTTCATGTAAGCATGCATGAAGTCTGTGTGGAAAGAGTGTAGAGTAACCAACACGTTCTCAACATATTTCCTCACCCAAAATAATGGGGGTGGCTGGGAGGTTCAAGAAGACACTGAAGAGCATGCTCATGGGCATTTCAGAGCCCTTGAGGCAGAAATGGGATGCCTTCCAGCCATGCCTTTTTTATTTGCTGACAGGGAGGTACCACAGAAGAGTGTTGACATCAGCCTCTTTAAATGCCTGTATGTGCAGCTTGCAAGAGGACCTCTCAATCTGGTGATGGAAGACTGGGAGCAAGCTCCCAGGAAGGCCACCTAGGATGTGTCAGCTACATGCTGGCCTTCCAGGCCCCAGATGAGGTGTTTCTAGAAGAAAGCCTAAGAGAACCTAAAAGTTAACCAGGAGGTCATAAATCAATGTTATGACAGGAAGGCCAATCTAGTCAGATTGCAGCCTGGAGAAAAAGTGTGAGTTATGGAGTCGTTGGAGCCCAGGGCCCTGCAGTATCACTGCTCTGGACTCTATGAGGTTAAAGAGTGCAAGTATGATATAACCTACTTTGTGTTCCTCAGACTCCCAGGAACCTTTTAAAAGGTTTTGCACATCAATCACCTCAAAACCCCACTTTGAGAGGCCCAAAGAAACCATGCTCCTTGTCACGAATGATGGGGTGGAAGAGAAAGAGTGAACCTTTCCCCAACCTCCTTTCTTCCAATGAACAGATAGGTCATTGGAGAATATCAGCTTCTCCCCTACACTGACCCTACAACAACAGAGGGACTGCCACCAGTTATTTAGGCAGTTTGCCTCTCTCTTCTCTTTTACCCCAGGACTCACTACATGGTGCACCCATGACATTGATACTGGGGACAGCATGCCTGTGAAGAGTAATATCTATAGGTTGTATGTTAAGGTATGTTAAGGTATGTTAAGGTGAGAGCCAGCATTAAAGAGGGGGTTATTTAGCCCTCGCTTGGTCCAGCTCAGTGGTGTTGGTCCTCAAGGCTGCTCCTCCAGGTGCCATCCCAGAACTTAGGTTCTGTGTGTATTACTGGAGGCTCAGTGTGGTCAATAACATTGATGCACACCCCATCCTCAGAGCTGATGATCTCATAGATCCGATGGGAGCTGTCAAGTTCCTCAACATGTTTGAATTATTATCTGGGCACTGACAGATTGTCTTGACTGAGGTGGCCAGAAGGGCACTTCCAGTTCCTAGAAATCCTCTTTGTGTTGAGGAAAACCCCAGCCACCTTCCAGAGGTTGGTCAACTAGGTCCTGGCTGGGTTACAAAACTTCAGAGCAACCTATCTAAACAATATTGAAGTCTTCAGTTCCAGCTGGGAGGACGAGGTCAGTGCCCACTCAGAGAGCAGGCCTAACTGTTAAGGCCAGTTACTCCCAGATAGGGCAGGGTTCAGTGGTCTACTTGGACCATCAAGTGGAAGGAGGCATGGTGCAGCCCCTCTGGGCCAAGATTGAAACCATTCTGACTTGAGAACCCCAGTAGACCCAGACCAAGGTGAGAGCATTTTTAGGCCTCACTGGTTATAACAGGAGATTTGTCAAAGGGTATGGTACATTGTTGCACCCTTTACAGAGTAGCAACGTCAGGTGATCTGGACAGAGTCATGCCAGAATTCTTTTGACACCCTGAGAGAAACCATGTGCTCAGCACCCATGCTCAAAACTCTGACTTCTCTAAACAATTCATTGTAAAGACAGATGCCTCAGAGCATGGTATAGGAAGCTGGGCTCACACAGCTGAAAGAAGAGGGTGTGGATCAACCTTAACCTTCATCAGTTGGAGTTTACTTCCCCGGAAACGGAGGTGGAGTGTAATAGAAAGGTAAGCCTTTGCAGTGGTCTGGGCACTAAAGAAGCTGGGATCCTACCTGTTCGATGCTCACTTCCAGGTTCAGACAGACCATAGACCCCTCAGACAGTTAATGCAGATGAGGGACAAGAATCCCAAACTGTTGAGGTGATCCATTTCACTCAGGGAAATGACTATATAGTGGACCCCCATCCTGGAACAGACCATGCCAATGCTGATGGTCTCTCCTCGTTCTTCTGCCTTAGTTAAATGAGCTCCCAAGTGGTTTGGTGATTCTGCTTACTTTCAGCTGGGCAACGTATGTTTTAGACCTGGCATCCTTGATGTGGATTTCCCCCTAACTTTTTGCCTTCGACACTCCTGTCTGCTGACTTGATTTTCATTGGCTTTAGGACTCTGCACACTTTACCACTGCTAACTAGTACTAAAGTGCTTGTGATCTCTGCATGAATCATGGCAAGACTGGCTTGTATACAATTGGCACATTTAATTTACTGGTAAGCCCTTAGTAAAGTGTTACTATCTGTGATCAGGGCCTGGAAATTAAATGCTACTCGTGGGCCTTTAGCATTGATTGCACCACCCACTTAAGTAGCACTTTAAACATGTCTCCCGCCTGCCATTGTAGCCTGTGTGTTCAGTGTTAAACTCTCATTTTGACCTGGCCAATTAAAATTTTCGACCCAAACATCCTAATGAAGGAAGTGGCCAGATTCGGGTCACTAATGACTACGCCTGGGTGGTGTACTCTGCTCCGTTTGTGGAGTTTCCAGAGTATTCTGCACTCTGCGTTCTTCAGAGCTAGCGGAGTGCAGCAGAGTTTGTTTCCCGCTTGTGGACTGTAAGTTCACGAGTGCGAGCTGCCGCACGGGGAAACTTTCTACTCGAGTGGCAGTAAAACCAGCGCAAACAGCATTTCGCACTACACTCCGCCACTTGCAGAACTTCGCAGAGCTTTTTGTAACTTCATGGAGTTCGGCTTAGCAAAACTCCACGAACTATTCCCAGGATTACTAATGACTACCTCTCAGCCTTCCATACCAAATGAACAGTCTGTAAGACAGTAGAGAATACAAACCAATAACTGTTTATTAAATATACTCAGACAGGAGCCCAGTCTGCCCAGTCGCTAGGAGTGCTGCAGAGGGACTGAAATCGACAAACATAAAGATACATTATGAACATTTCGTAACTGGGCTAGAACACACCCTCAGAGGATTTTTCCAGGCAGGTGCTACTAAGCAATGGGTTGTGACATACCGTGGCTTGCGGAAGTACGGGCAAATTTGACAGCAGTTAATCTTGGCCATATCTTTTATAAACCTGATCAATTAGATGGAATTGATAGAAAGACCCTCCGTTTATATAAACATTATGGGGATATAAGACACGCACAGGAGTCTATTAAAGTATCCCTAGGACGGTATATACTAATGGCAGAAGAAGGCGGACCCCCATCTAGTCTACCCGTTAGTTATCTCTTTAGAGATATCACTCGTTGAGAGCGAAGTCTTCTTTTTTGCCTTAGATCAGGTACAATAAAATATCTGCTGTGCTTCCCCCTGAGTTATCAACCCAATATTGAGGATTTGGCTTGCCCTTGTGGCAATTTAGGAAAACAGTCCATGCTGCATTTCCTGTTTTTCTGCACCTTCTATCAAAAATATAGCATGCAGCTATTGATACCGTTTTTTTAGGACAAAGGGAAGAACGGATTTTAGGGTTGCATACAAAACTATTCTCCAGCTTAAGGATGATGATTTAATATATCGAGTGTGCACTTTTTTAAAAATGGCTATTCGTTCGCGTTCTTCTATGAACTCCTGAACGTTGGATTATAATGCACTATATGCACTTTAGGACTCCACATTTAGGGCCCGATTAGGATGGCGGACGGACCAGCGTCCGTCCGCTACCCCGAGGCGGAGGGACCGTCCGCAGGGGCTGCGGCGTTCCCTCCCTCGGAATTAGGATGGGACCGCCACCCTGGCGGTCACATCCCCTTTATTTAACATTGCGGCGGATGCTGCTTCAAGCAGCACCAGCCGCAAGGTTAAATGTGCATGTTTTCCTTTGCATGCACGAAGCGGCAGGCACTGCATGGTGCCTGCTGCTTCGTGCATGCAAAGGCAGGGGGTACCATATGTACCCCCCCATGTGCACCCCCCAACCCCAACACCCCTGGGGGCCCGCAACGTGCCCCCATACTCAAACTACACATGATTTTGTACGGCGGAAAACCCGCCGTGGAAAAGCATGTCTCCGCCGGCATCCTAATTTGGCTGGCGGTGTCTGATAGACACCGCCACCATATTAGAGCTTTTCCGCCGCGGTCGGAAGGCGACCGCGGCGGAAAAGCGGCGGACGGAAAAATGACCCCCCAGCCATCCTAATCTGGCGGGGGGGTCTTTTCTGTGTCCGCTGGGGTGAATCCGCATCCTCCGGACCGGCGGTGGCTTCCGCCGGCCCGGAGGATGCGGATTCACCACGATCCTAATCGGGCCCTTAATTTGGGTAATATGAAGAATATGAGTTCCCAGTCTTCACTCGCACTTTGCATATCGGCACTTTTATATGATGCTGCTATTTGTAACTCTAATGTGATCTAATAGTTTGTCCATCTTTGCTGCTATTCCCTGAAATAGTTGCACTTTGCACTTTTGCACTTTAGTATTGAAGCTGCTATCTGAATATGTGGAACATTTTGCAAAATCTTCAGTGATTAGATCCTTTGTTTAAAAGATGTTTTTTAATGATGATGAGTTATGTAAACGATTATTAGAAATGTTTGTACTTTTATGGATAATGCATATACGAATGACGACCAATGAAACTGAAACTGAAGCTACTAAGAATGAAGTACAGAGAGAAAAACAATCTCAGAACTCATATCTTACACAAAGTTGCAAAGTCCAAGGTTGTTTTAGTCAGGCCCGGTATCAGAAAAGTGGAAGAAGGCCTCTATCTAGTAACAAATGTATGTGCTAATAAGAACAGTCTATTCATTAGTGAAGAAAACCCAACCTTGGAGAAACAAAACGTAACAGAGGCTGTTTCTCAGACATAGCAAAGGATTAGTTTTGATCAGGATTCAAAATAGCGCCTGAAAAGAAAATGGTGCCGTGAATTAACCCTGGGTGGAGTTCGTGGAGTTGCACTATTCGAAGCTACGCAAGGTGGGAAAAAAAACTCTGTCGCACTATGCGGGGCTCCGCTAACGGCAGAGTACGGTAGAAAAATGCCGTTCACGGTGATTGCACAGTGCCGGATGCTTGTCTGCACTGTGCAATCATTGCGAACCTCACCATGCACAGCGCAAGCTTACCTTTTCTGCCGCTCAAGTAGATTTTTACTCGAGCTGTAGTTTTCTCCACGCGAACGGGCAGTATTTCAACATGAGTGGTCGTGAGTATACACGACCACTCTCAATGAGAAACCTGACCCCACCCCCGCGTTGAGTAATCTCGCTGGGAGGTTTAATTTCCACGCTTGTGCTTGCCAACTTGATGTTAGCGATCATGAACGAGGAAAAGTCTCACCAGGAGGTGGATTTTTCTTGCTCGCCCTCGCCAACTTGACGTTGGTGAACGCGAGCGAGGAAAAAAACTCTGCGAGCTCCTGGTACTGCGTAGTGCGGAAAACTCTGCGTTACTCCGCGACCGGAGCGGTGTTCACTGCACAGTGTTACTGCAAATACTAACTTACATAGGATAATGCTTAAGCAGAAACATTACTATTCTAACACTTATTTATACAAAAAAATAACCCCTAAGGGAGACTCAGGTCAGCCCAGTGGACAGGGTGAAGCGTACATAAAATATCGACATGTACTTTTGAGCTTTACATCCTGGTAGTAAAAAACTCTTACATTCATTTTTTTCACTACTGCAAGACCTACCTCTCCCTTAGGATAACATAGAAGTACCTTATTACATTTTAGAAGAGTACTTTTCAAATGGGAATAGGTAACAAGTTCATGTTCAGTGTCTTTGTAATTGTAAATAAAGGGCCAAATTTATTTTAAAAAAAAATATATCTTTATTCAGTTTATACCAGCAATTATCGCCCCCCCCCCAAACTCACCCCCACCCCCCCTGGTCAGACAAGTATACATACAATTTCATTATTCACTTTGTTTCAAACCGTAAAAGTAACACTTGTTCCATAATACATTAATTTCAAAAGAAGGGAACACCCCGAAACGGATCCCCATTAAGCATTGGTATTTAACTAATACAACCTTGCGATTGACACCATTCTACTATAGGGGTCCAGATCTTCAGCCCTCTTTTACGCCGCTTCCTGTCCTTCGATTTATAAATGGCAATCTCTATATTAGAGATAGCTAATAGCCTAGCTAGCCACTGTTGGAACGACGGGGCGATAGAGTCCATTCACGCTAAGGCTATACACAGCCTAAAAACTGCCATAGCAATAAAGATGAGTTCAAGGCCTACTCTAACAGTACTAGGGTTAGCCGCCCCAAATAAAATGACATCGCTAGATAATACTACTTTGCTTTGGAGTACTGCGGTCAAAGATTTCTCTATCTCTTGCTTTACAGATGTTAATCCTTCTCATGTAGAGAAAATGTATACACAATCAGTGTTATATAGCATACATCATGGACAACACGTGCCCTTACCGCTCCCCCACTTGGCAATTTTGTCAGACGTATAATATAAAAAACAGATTTTGAAAAATTGTGCTTGTAGTTTCGTGGACATGAGGATTCTTTGAGACAGTATAATTAAATTCGTCAATCAACGTTCCCACTTTTTCCTGCAATTTCTGTGAGGTTTTCTCCATATCATCCGGAAACAACGCATTAATAAGGGAATATATCCCCCAATAGTGCTTTTTTTAATGTGAATTAGAGTTTCTACTATAGTGACTTTTTCAAGCAATACCCTTCCCCCCACCGTTCATGACAAAAAGTCTCTAATTTGAAGGTATTTAAAAAGTCCCGCCAGTCCAGTTCAAAATCTCTTTTAAGATCTTCGAAGGATTGAATCCCTGCAGAGGTAAGGAGGCAGCCTATCTGGACAATTCCCGCCTCATTCCATTTGTGTATACATCTGTCCCTAAAAATTTCTGGGAAAATGGGGTTATCCTTTAAGGGAATGTAGAAAGAAATTTGCCCTATACCAAGCATTTTTCTAACGGCCTTCCATACCTTAAACCCACTATACACCATTTTGAATGTAACCTTTTTATGATAACTGTCGTGCAAATGTCGCCAAAAATATCCTCTACTCTTGCAGCCTAGAATTAATTGAAAGATAGATGGCATACAGTCCCCAACCTCCTCAGTTTCCCCGTGGTTAGCACAGATGCCCAATAATAAGCCTTTAAGTTTGGGAGAGCCAATCCGCCTCTATCCTTAGGGAGAGTAAGGAATTTATAGGACTGCCGGGGTTGCGAATACACCCAAATAAAACTTGAAAACATAAGTTCTATTGGTTTAAGCCAATAAGTTGAAAATTCTAAGCATATCACTCTAAATAAATATAGAATTTTGGGGAAGAAGACCCTTTTAACCGCATTAACTCTACCAATAATATAAAGGTGTAGATTGTGTAGGCATTGGAGGTCTCTCTGCATTGAGTCCATCATTGGTTTTAGATTTAAAGTGACCAGGTTTTCGAGATTCAATGAAATACAAACTCCTAAATATATAGCCTTTTCTACTACTCGGGAATCCCTCATTTTGCTTTTGCTGTTCAATACAATCTGATTTTTCCCGTGGTTGAGTGCATATCCAGACACTAATCAGAAGTTATTAGCCTCTCTTTCGACAGCAGTCGAGGCCGTGATAGGATCAGGTGTTACAATAGCGATATCATCCGCATAAGCCAAGGATTTATTGGAATAATCCTGTGACCAAATAGGTTCGATTTCTCTATTTCCTTCTAATCTACGAATAAAAGGGTCTATTTAAACAGCAAAAAGCAGCGGCCAAAAATAGCAGCCCTGCCATGTTTCATGAGATATTATCAATTCTTTAGTTAAGCTGCCTTTAGCCATAACTATCGCCCTTGGGTTGACATACAATTTTTTAACTGCCTGTATGTAGCCTTCCTTTATACCAACCCTGGACATAGCGGCCCACAGAAATTGCCAGGAGACCCTATCGAAGGCCTTCTCTGCGTCAAGCAGGACCAGAGCCATAGGGTCTCCTGCAACATCCATGCTATCAAGTGATCACTCTCTGAATGTGATTAATAGTGGATCTACCTGGGACAAAACCATGTTGGCTTTTAGCAATCACTTTATGAATAATAGGAGCAATTTAATTGGCCAAAACTTTCGAATATATTTTTGAGTCCGCATTAATAAGGGTAATAGGACGATATGAACCTAACTAGTCTGGAGGTTTATTCTTTTTGGGAAAAATAACTATCTTTGCCCTGGACCAAGATTTTGGAGGTTGGCCACCTTTAAAAATATGTGTAATAAGGTCTGTAAAGATGTTTTTGATTTGCTCTGAAAAGGATACGTAGAACTCCAAGGGGATACTATCCAGCCCAGTTGCTTTCCCTTTTGGCAGATTTTTGATTGTAGTTAAAATTTCTTCTGTATTGGGGATCTCCTCTACTATAGCCTGGTCTTCATCAATAAAATGTATCATTAGCAACCTTATCCAGGTATCTTTCAATATTTAATGGGTCACCCCCCCCTGCCTCCGTATACAAATCACGATAAAACCACCGAAAGGCTTCTCTTATGAGTTCCGGGACAGATATTCGGCCTCCCTGAGGATCATGGATTTTATGAATTAAGTTTGATGAGGCCTGTTGCCTCATATGAATGGCAAGCTGGTGTCCGATTTGCTCGTTCATTTTGTAAAGCATTTCCTTTTGAGAAAGCGCTTTTTTAACAGCTTTGTCGATAAAAATATTTGTAATTATAGCCTTTGCAATTGCCAATTGGCTTTGTATTTTTATTAGTTTTTCTCCCCCGTTGTTTTTTATTGTCACCCTTATGAGATCTTCCTCGGCCAGCCTCGAGTTTTCTGGAAGCAACTGCATATATTCCCTGGCCCGTTTGTTAGCCTTTAAGGAGTATTGCAGTGTCTTTCCTCGAATCCCAGCTTTTAGGGCATTCCATACTACTTCAATTGAAGTGCTCCCCATATTATCTGTTAGGAAGTTAGGGATCCACTCTCTCTTATGGGTGCAATAATTGTCGTCTAAAAGAAGGGATTTCTCAAAAGTCCAGGATCTTGTTGTTACATTTCCGATACTTGTTTCTACAGTACAGATTAGCGGATTATGGTCCGACAGGATTCGTGGCAGTTTCTCAATTTGGCAATTAGCTTTGAGTGAATTAGACACTAATATATAATCGAATCTTACATTGGTGAGATGTGGATTGGAGAAAAATGTATACCCTGGATCATTAGGTTTTAAAGTCTGGCAGCCATCCACTAACCTGTGCGTATAACACATGTGTCTCACTGCCTTAAACACTTTAGGTTTGTGGCCAACATATTGCCAACCATCCTTCATGGACCAATCATTAGGAAGGATGATACTGAAGTCCCCGCAAATCATTAAAGGTAGTGGCCAATGCATGAGTTCATTTGAGATCTCAGCAAAGACAGACAGATCATCGCTATTGCTTCCATAGATAGCCCAGAGTGTTATATTTTGCCTGGTCCCGCATTGACATTCTGTGATCATCCAGCGGCCAAATTTGTCTGCTTTAGAGTGACTAAAAACATATCCACTTCCCTTGGCTAAAATAGCAACCCCCGCACTCTAGCCCCCTGTGTTGTAGCACAAATCAGCCTATACCCAGTGTTTTTACAATATGTGTTTGTAAACCCTTTATGTGCGTTTCTTGGAGACAGATAACATTAGTACCCCATGCCTGTAACCCTACCGCTACTGTTTGCCTTTTTTAATATCATTTAAAACACAAATTATTCATAGATAAAACTCTAAGCAATCCCATCTCGTTACATTGCGTATTCGGGATGTTTGTCCAAAGTTTTGAATGGCCCACATAATGCACCATATCCTAGTATTACCATCATACGAGTTTTGTCTATTGAGTTTCTCTTGTTTTTTCCCAACCTGTCTAACCCACCACTCCCTCCCTCTCCCTCTCCCACCTCTCCACCCTCCACCACCTTTGGAGGTTACCTGTAAGCATGGGCGTAAAATCCGTTCCGCTCACGGATTTTGTGGATTTTCGGCAAATTCGCAATCCGCGAACTCTCGCGAACTTGCCGAAAATTTGTAAAATCCGTGCGAAGCGGATTTTTTGCTTGGTCGCACTTGCCAACTAGAATACTATACAATTTCGCGGGAGTAAACACTTGCGAACACGTAGATGCGGCGGGCAGCGACAATCTCGCAATTGTGAAATTGCAATATTTGCAATTTCGCACAAGAAATCCACCAGCAGGCAGCATAAACCTTGAAAATTATGATTTTTATCAGAATAACTCTTCAGGTTGACATTTGCCTGCACTTTTTCTTTGCAAGGAGTCCATTTGGGGGGGGGGGGGTGGGAGGAAGGAAGTGCCCCACAGTCTCCAACTTCCTGTTCCTGTCCAGCAGGCTCCTCCCAGTGCTTTCTTCATGTGCTGGTCACTTTGATTTGGATCTTGACCTGGAAGGGTTACTGTTTGTGGATGCTGCTGGATATTTGGATTTTTGCAAAACTGAAAGCACTCAGCAGGTGCAAAAGTTCAATCTTATCATTAGTAACCTTTCCCTGTAGTGCTTCCTGAGGGGCCCCTTCAGAGTTCATTTGCCTACTTGCAACTATTCTATGACCCTGCTCTGACTCTCACAGCAGGCTCAGAGAATAGCTACAAGTATACAACAAAGGTCCTGTTAAAAAAATTACACTGCAACAGAAAGCAATTACAGACAAAACTGAAAGCACTCAGCAGGTGCAAAAGTTCAATCTTATCATTAGTAACCATTCCCTGTAGTGCTTCCTGAGGGGCCCCTTCAGAGTTCAGTTGCCTACTTGCAACTATTCTATGACCCTGCTTTGACCCTCACAGCAGGATCAGAGAATAACTACAAGTAGGCCACAAAGGTCCTGTGAAAAAAAATTGCACTGCAACAGAAAGCAAATTACAGATAAGGAAGCAGGTGCCAGCCAGACTGGAAGTTTAAATTCAGTGACACATTAATCAACCCCAAATTAATTCATGTCAGTTGAAGCAGGGCAGGTGTGCTTGCTTTTTTTCACCCCCATAATCTACAGTGATAAACCAACCAGAGGGTGGCAGTGATGTACCAGAGGGTGGCATGGGTGTACCAGAGGGTGGCAGTGGTGAAACAGAGGGTGCTGTGAACCTGTGATGATGAACCAGACGTAGAAACAAGATAGTCGCGGCCGTTGCGAGCCGACAAGTAAGTTCGCAATGGCAAACTGGTACACAACCCTCGCGAACTGGCAGAAACCCTTGCGAACACAAAAAAATAAAAATCCGCAAATTCGCGAGAGTTCGCGGATTTTGCGGATTGCGAATCCGTAAATACGCAAGTTCGCAGATTGCCAATTCTCAAAATCCGCCCATGCTTAGTTACCTGGCTCCAACCGGGCCAGGAGTTTGACATCTGGCGTACAGAGCCCCGGGTGCCCGCTGAGACCATCCCCCCAGTAGAAGTATAACCTTCTGTAGAAACTACACAAAAATGTACAATAATAATCATCAGAAGAAAAGATGGAAAAAGCAAACAGATGAAGAACCCCCTAAGAGTATTACACATATGTTTTCCCAGCACATTGCATCTGCCTGGCTACCGAGTTGCAAAGGGGTTACCCTCACTATGTATATTGCATACACTAAATGTGTCCCGAGACTTCCTCTAGATACTTTTTGGCTTAAATTTCTGAAACAAAGCTACATGTGACCCCTTTCTATACAATTTTTAACCTGGCCGGATTTTGAAGGAACACTTAGGCTCCTTGTTTCTGAAACGGTTAAAAAAGCTGTCTGAGTCTCCACCTGCGTTCAACTGTGGCATGTGCAAAATCAGGTCTGCTGAAGAAGGTTATTCCATCAAAGGTTTGCTTATTTGTAGGTCTGGCCAAGTCATAGAGAGTAAGAAATTACCAAAAAACAAAAGCATGGCATGAGGGTGGTGCGGTGCCGTGGTGCGTTTACCGGGAGACAGAGGGAATCTATGGGCTCGCTGTATTTCTTTGTCCAGGTCCCATGGTGTGTAGCTCTGGAAAAGCCCCTTTGAAAAGTGTAATCATAATTTTCCTGGGGTCATCTTTTTCGACACCTTCCTGAATTCCTAGGAAGCGGAGATTGTTACACCTCTGCTGGTTTTTCTGCTCCTCCATCTTCCACATAAGATCTTTAACCACCCCCTCGTGCTCATCATTCTGTGTTTTAAGCGTGGCAACGTCTTTTTTTAGTTGTTCAGTCCTTTCCTCCACCAAGGCCATTGGATCTGCAATTTTGGCGCCGGTTTTGCCGACCTTCCTGACTGCCCCTTGCAGTTTTTTGGAAACCAGGCGTTATCTGCGACTATCTGCCTTGACTTCCTCCTGAAAGCTTTTGATAGATTGCAGAATATCTGTCAAAGCAGGTTCACTTCTTAAGTCTCCGTGGTCTCCCCCTTTGTCACTGCCAATGATTGTTTGATTGCCACCAGAGGCTGCCATGGAGTTGGAGAATATCGTAAGAGGGGTGTCATTGTAGTCCCACTTCAGATCCCTTGCATCTTCTTTGTCGGATATGTTGCAATTCTTTTGAAATCGATCTCTATTTTTCTTTTTTAGTAGCTTTTTAACTTTTTAACACCCTGTTTATTTTTCTGAGTGTCCGTGTTGGGGCTGCTATAACATTTATTTATTTCCTCCCCATTTGACAAGCAGATACTTATGTCCGAAATTTCTGACTCATCTGTCAAAGAATAGAACTTGTCCTGAATATCAGGCGTTTTCGGTATGTAATTGGGCAGTACATTGTTAGCAGCTTCACAGGTTAGTAGAGAGCTTGCAGTGCTTGCAGTTTCTTTAATAGTAGTTGTGTGGGAGGCAAGATGGCGTTTTTCGGATACCTTCTGAAATGAAGACACGAAAGAACTACCAGAACTATTAGAAACATGCCAAACTGAAAAGAAAAGTATGCGGCAAAAAAATTATATCTGGAGCTGGTAAGTAACTCTCACACAACGGATCGTACTCACGCCTCTCCTCTGCTGTGAGGACGCCAGCACGGCTCGGGCTTCCCGGATTCATCCTGGCCTGCGTGAGCTCCTCCCAGCAGGACAGAACTACAGGAGAGCAGTCAAGAGTCCTCGTGCACACCTCCCTGAAAGGAAAATCACCCAGATAAGCAGCGCTGCAGTCACTACGGAGACTTTGTAAAGACCGACATAACTCCAGTGATACTTTGTATCTGCAACCGCATTTGCAACAATCAAGTACGAATGACCGGCAAAGGAGCGAGAGTGAGGAAGGTGAAGGGCACGCTAGTATCCTCTCAGTCCAGCACAATGCTAGCAATTACCCGACAGAAAAAGCTGGACATTTTAGGTACGAAGGGCAAAGGTGGGGGAGAAAAAGGGGAGAGCCTTGACAAGTACTCAGGGGAAAAAGATACTGTGATCACGGGTGCTGCCAAAAAAGGTACCGCCCGATCACTTAAGGAAACTGGTCACTCTCAGCCCTTAATCACTAGCAGTTTCGGAGCAGCAAGAAGGGTGGAAGATGATCCTTCAGTAGAGAGTCCTTGTGAGGCAAACGAGATGGCGAGTCAGATTGAAGTAGGAGTGACTGTTTACACTTCACCTGCGGCATTGGGTGTACCACGGACTTTAGACACCCTCTCCCCTGCAGAAATAGCAAGCACCTCAGCACCTTCGATTCTGGTGATAGAAGGTAGTTTAGGGGATAATACTACTAGCTGCTATAGTAACATCAGTACTTCGAGTAGTAAAGGTCCTAACTTATGATGAAGTTATATTTTTTACAATTTCGAAAATTATACATTTAGAAAGTTGGAATTATCCTGCCTTTGCCATTTGGTGCCTGCAGCCTGTGTCTGAGTTACATGGCTATGTGTTGGTGAAAGTTGGGCTTTATGTATTCTTCCAAGACAGGTACACACAATGGGGAGTTTAGGTGTGCCTGGATGGTCCATCACTCGCAGAATAGGAGGGAGGAGCTGGACCCACCACCACTGATATAGGAATATGCTGTGTCTAGCCTCCACACAAAGGGCTGCATAACCCCTGTAGTTAGTCTGGAACCAGAGCAGGGAAGGGAGGGCATCTATGTCCTTCAAAGGCTTGCCCCTAGAAGCTTCTCCCCACTTCAAATGCACAAATGTATATATACACACTGGACCTCAGTGTAGGAAAGTAGGATCTGCTTCTCATGGTTACCTCCACGTTTTGCTAAATGTGATACTGTTTTTGACTACTCTGACTGGGATCCTGCTAATCAGGACCTCGGTCTAACTGCTTTCTCCCTAAATGCTTATAGTATGTACTTAAGTACATGCCAGATTGGATACTTGGGGCTTCTTGTCAGTCCCTAGCATGTGGTACACTTGTACCCAGGGCATAGGTACCACAGAGGCATTCCCATGGGCTGAAACATGTATTATGCCACCCATGAGAGGCCATACAAAATGGAACTACAGGTCTGCCATTGCAGCCTGTGTATGTTGGTGCATGCACCACTTACTTAAGATAAAGGTTCACTATGTCTAAGGTGCACTGCACTTAAAACTTATAAGTCACTCCTATAGGTCTTAACAATCCTGAAGGCAGGACGCTAGGTTCTAAGTGATAAGGTGTCACTGCATGAGCAGGACAACTCTGCAGCCTAAAGAGTCCATTCTCCCGGGTGGTCAGTGACACAGCCATTTATGACATATATAGTCGCATTATGCGACTGTGTGATTACCGACTCTAAAACGGCTGAAAGAAACCCTATTGTGATTGGTGTGAAACATGTTGAAATCATACCCACAGACCAGAAACCAGTGTGGGAGGTATGATCCCACCCCTCAGAAGCTCGCTTCTTTGGGTTCCTGGTATTACCAGTACCAGCCTTCTAGTCCAGGGCAGCACAAAATGGTTGTTTCCGACTAGAGACACATTTCTGTCCTTCTGCTGCTGAGCCAAGCTCGAGCAGGGGAAGGCAGAACAATAGGCCTCCTTTCACAGGGAGGTGTGACCACCTCCCAGACAGGATTTAGTGTACTAGGGCTGTGTAGGTGTGCTTGCCAGTGACTGAAAGTCTGCATGATGGGCACATTTGGTGTCCCTGTGCATAGTCCAGTTCAAACCAGTTCTGGGAGCCATTGGCTCCTGCTCTGGGGTGAAACTGTGAAACTGGACAAAGGACATGGGAGTAATCTCCCTACTGTCCAGACCCTCCCCTAGGAGGGCCCCCTGAATCTGTCCAACCCTCTCCTGTGGGTACTTAAGGACTTACCTGGCTGTTGTACCCTAGATTCGATGTGGACAAGATTCTGAACCAGAAACCACTGAGCTTTGACCGTCTAGACACTCTGGAACTTGCTGGACTTCCTTTGGGCCAGACTTCGTCTCCCTCTCAGTCTGAAGCATTGTCTGGCCTGTGCACCATACAGGATCCATGTAGGACCTGTGGAGCATCAAGGACAACCAAAGATATCTCCCTTGGAGTGAAGGAGTCACTCCCCTGCATTTACAGGCACTGCAACACTACTGTCTGGTCTACTGACCGTGAGCTCCTACGGACTCCGATGGCTTCAGCAACACAGGAGGTGGTTTTCTCCATCCTTTCAGGTCTGAGCCGCCTTTTCATCAAGTTTGAGGTCAGAATCCCTCGTGGGGGCTGCAATACTCAAACCCCTGTGCACCGCGTAAATTTGCAAGTGCATATGCTTATTGGCATTTTCCGACCAAGTGCATTAGGGGGCGAGTAGCCCTAACCTCTGGCACCATTTCCTACCAAGAACTCTGTCCTCATACTGAGTGCCCCGTGGGCTGCTGTTTGGTGAAATCGTACAAGGTCCTCTCGTGACTCCTGTGCCTTCAGCCTGTGGGTCCATTTGAGGGTCAACTTTGCTTTTCTTGGACTCCTCTAGTTGCCCCAGGCCTGCCCTGACTCCCCTGTGTGTGGTGAGTCTTCTGGACCTTGCTGGTCCGTGCTGTACACATCCTTGACTTTCTGTGTGGGTTGTTGTTGCCAAGGCTTGTTAGTGCTCCATCCAGACACTGACCCCTCAGTACTCGACATCCTTCATGGGAAAGCTCGTATCCAGATCCTGGTCATCCTTGACATCTCCTGGTCCCCGTAGCTGCAAAGTCAAGAGCTCCATCAACGCACCTGAAGCACCCGACATCGGTGGGAATTTGACTACCAAGCTCCTGGTCACTCCTGAGTGACCCAGACTCTGTCTCCTCTGCTTTCAGGTACTCTTAGACAAGAATCCACCTCTGGATTCCAACTGACACTTTTCCTCCTTCCAGCAGCGGCTCTTCTTCGAAGTTGTCCAGTGGTTTCGACTGGGGTTTCCGATGCCACTTCAGACCTATGCACCCGGCTTCCCTGGGAAAGGTAACTAGGTAAAAGCTGGCTCTTTACATCCATCTAGCTACACTCCTTTCTACTGTTTGCTCCGTTAGCGCAGGGACGCCCTGTTGATGGGGCAGCCATGCGCTGTAATTTCCCCTACCATTACAAAACATAACATAACATAACTTGGGTACCTTGATATCCACGAGTGGGGTGGCTCGCCAACCTCCTAACTTCCACAGGATTTCTTCGAAGCCAGATCCTGCCACCTTATCACAGCTGGTCGCTGGGTCAGGCAGTGTGGCAAAATCGGTCTTTAGCTGGTCTATTTAAGTTTGATTGTCTTGACATAGTTCTTTACATAATTCTGCTTTAAAGTCTCGAAGTGAGGACATGGGATCTTCTTTGGTAAGGGACATAGTGGATGGTTCGTCATCACGGTCTGAGGCCCGGTGCTTGTCAGCTGGCGTGAAGAAGTTCAAGACCTTAGTCGTCGCTCGAGTTGCCGTCTTCTTCGGAGGCATAGGGCTCAACCCCAGCTACTGGTTTCTGGTGCAGCGAAGAGGTGAGTTAGCAGACCAGAATGGTAACTCAGCTCTGGAATGTGCAGCAGTCACTACTGGCCAGACTCTGCTGAGCTTGTGATTGTGGTGAAAAAGGTAGCAGGCGAAGAGAAGTTGCGTAGTGGAGGTCTTCTTGCTGGGTATGTCAAGCAACCAATTTCAGGCCTTGCAATGGTCAGGGTGAAAACACATTGGAGATGGGGTAGATGGGCAAAGAGTGAACACTTTGGAGCAACTGAAAGAAGATTGGAGTCTTTCAGAGTTAGAGCACCTCCACTACTCATAGATTAGACACTGGCTATCTGATTACAATGTTAAGGGAGGTGACAAGCAGACTCCCGACACCATATGAAATATGGCTCCTGATCATGTCAAAGTTAAACGATAAACACTTACACTCTGAGCTTTACTCTTTCTTGCAGACAGACTCCTTAAAGGCTAAACCTGAACTGTGCCATGCCTTAACTGATAAATAGTGGGAAGACATATTTTAGAGAGACCGCATGACAGCACACTCTGCATCCTGCAGGGAAACCATGACAAAGATAGTAGCCTACTGGTACTGTCCCAATCGAAAAGAATACATAAGTGGTCTCTCAGATGGTCAGATCTCTGTTGGAAGAGCTGCAGTTAAACAGGCATACTCATTTTCTTGCTTTGGTATTGCCCAAAATGTATGTGATGCTAGCAAGAAATACTTGATGACTTTAAAAATATCACAGGCCTCTGCATTCCACGCTTCCCAGCGTACACCATGCTAGGTCTCTCCAATAGGCTGCCCAATCTTCTACACTCCTTAGGGGTAGGGGTAGGAAGGTGGCTGTAGAACTATGAAATACACATCAAATGATTCTCGTGCACTGGTGGATGGCCAAAACCGCTTAAAATGATCAATGACGTCATTGTTTGTGGGACTTATTAGGAATGGAGAAGCTGATAATGTTCGAGGAAGAGTTGACTGAGGTTTGGGCTCCATTCATCCTGTTCCTCTCAAGAGCCTACCTATCCTAGGTATTTGACGTTTCTGCATATTATACATCTCTCACTAATTAATACAACACAGCAAGAACCAACTGACTCTGCAGTAGGTTGACCATGGCATCAGAACACAAAGCTATATGCAACACGTAGGGGGTAGCTGGTGACATTTGGATTACACTATGGACAGACAGTGCATCTTCTCAACTTGGTGTTTTGTGAAGTTAAAAGTGTGGCGAGATAAAACTAGGTTGAAGGCTACATACCTTTGTTTGCAACTTTACTTTTCCCTTTGTTTGGGAAACTCCAATAAAATAAATTGACCATATATATATGGGAAATGTAGCTTGCATAATGTAACCTTTTCCCTGCCTGAAGCTGCTGGAGGTTAATAAGCAGTAGCTCTCTAGACACTGCCATGCCTTTTCTTCACCTGAATGAGGTGAAACAGATGAATGAAAACTGCCTCCAGAGCAGGGACAATGGTCTAAGAGCTGGGATTGTTTTCTTATCTGGGCAAGAACACTAGCTGGGTTGGGCACAGAAAAGTAATTACCTGTAAAGCAGACTACTCTGCCATTAGTAAATGTAAGGTGACACTTGGAAATGCCCAGCCTTTGTGCTCTGGCAGAAATGTATAGTCACATCATTATACAATAGTTAGAGAATAAATGTGATCCTTAGTATTTTCAGATAGATACGTGTGACTATGGGTTATGTACCTGCTTGAGCAGTCAGTGATGATCAACCCAATTTTTATTAATGTAATAATTGGTTCAAGTTTAAGTTCATTTGGACAGTCTATCCACATCTTTGGTGCATAGCCAGAGAATCAGAGAGTGTTTAGATAACTATTTTTGAAGCACAAGGTTTCCAAACACAGTAGTGAGTTGCTGTGAAATGCTTTCTATCCTCCAGACATGACTAGTGACTAATAGCTATTTATGAATTACTATGTTAGGGCCATCATAAACAATGATTGAAGAAGTAACTAGTTTTCAATGTTAGCCATTTACCTACTCGTGAAACTTGTGTTATTTTTTAATATTTCCTTATGTTCAAGATGAATCCTTCTGCAGCATGACGTACTTCCTGTAGCAGACCTATTGGAACTGTATGAGGGCCATGAAGTACTTCTTCAGTATTAGCAATCTTGGAATGTCCCAATTGAGAACCTGTTTCCTCATAGAGATTTTGGAGCTGTGTGGGAGCGGGCTGCCATGCCACTGCCCCACAGGCACACTGCCAAACCTCACTGCTGGCTGCCTGCTACATTACAAATTACCTTGTGGTCTGGGAGGCAGTCTTTAGCGTTCCCACAGCGGTGCCCATTAAAAAGGTATCGCAACTGGAGGGCCAAAACCCGTTCGTGCACAGCCTGGACTGTGCAGTCCATGCTCTGCAGGAAAGGGGGTACATGCAGACAGGGGGACACACCACATGCTCCCCTACATGAATCTCATTGACCTGAGACAACAGGGGGCATTGTAGGGGTCCCCTTGTTTCTTCACTGCCAAAGGTTTCATGGCAGCCTCACCGTCATGAAAACTGTGGCAGTAAGGAAACTCCAAATATGATTGGCAGTGTGGCAGCGGCACTGCCAAGCATATTGTAGCCTCTGACAACAGCAGCACCACCAAGAGGGTCCTGTAGCGGTCCACCCACCGAAGTTGTAATACGGTGGCCCGACTGCCGGTGTGGCGCTCCCTGACTGCCACTGCACCTCAACCACGAGTTTGGCAGTCTGCTGGACCGCCAATCTTGTTCTTAGGCCCTTTACATTTCTTGTCATTTATCTCCCGCTACAGTAGAGTACTTAAAAGTTTTGCATTAGTGAATATATCTGATAAATGCAAACCAGTATTAAACCAATAATAACTAATCCCTGTTAAATAAGGTGACCTCTGGCTCCCCCATTGACTGTTGTCCCCCCATGTCCTGCGTGAGGCCTTTACTGCCTGCCCCATCCCCCCTTTGCCTCTTCTCAACAACTCACTCAAAGTGGGCCTTGTCCCTAGCTCTTTCAAAACCGCTGTTGTGGTGCCCATTCTCAAGAAGCCCAATGCTGATCCTTCCCTCATGAACAACTTTCGCCCCATTTCCCTACTTCCTTACCTCAGTAAAGTTCTTGAGACTCACGTCACCCACTTTCTGAGCTCATTTATTGAACACTCGCAGTTCCTCGACTCTCACCACGCCGGGTTTCGACCTGCCCATTCAACTGAGTTGGTCATTCTCTAAGTGATGGAGGAGCTGCGGAGGGGTGCGCACTGTAACACCAGTCAGGCTTTGGTGCTTCTCGATCTGTCGGCTGCCTTCGACACGGTCGACCATGATATCCTGGTCGGCCGCGTCGAGGAGGCCGGCATCCGGGGATTAGCCCTTGCTTGGGTTCGCTCGTTCGGGAGTAATCGTCACCAGGCTGTCCGTCTCTCTCAGTTCTCCGCTGACAAGGTTGGGTTGACGTGCGGTGTCCTGCAGGGCTCCTCTCTTTCCCCCCTCCTTTTTAATGTGTACCTTACCCCCCTCATCCGGTCTTTACAAGGCAGCAATGTCACTGCATTTAATTATGCAGATGACATTCAACTGATCCTCGATATTGACTCCTCGGACCAATCTATTCACAACTTACAGTCTACTCTGTGTCATATAAGCGATTGGATGGGGGCAAATTATTTGAAACTTAACCCCGATAAGACCGAACTGGTTCTTATCGGGGGCGCCTCCAATCCATGGAGTCCTAATTTTTGGCCTACCCGCTTAGGTCTCCCCCCCTGCCCTGCTGACTCCGTTAAAAGCCTTGGGCTGGTGATCTGTAAAGACCTTTCGATGAAACCCCAGATTAATGCGGTGGTTTCCTCTAGTTTTTTTCACTTACGTAAAATCCGTAAGATATCACGACTCACCCTGGCTTTATTGGCCCTGGTAATTTCCAGGCTAGATTATGCCAACTCCCTTTATGCTGGCATTCCTGCCTATCAGTTGAATTGTTTGCAGCTGGTCCAGAACCAGGCCTCACAATTGATTTTTAAACAGCCCAGGCTCCAGCACGTCCGTCCACTGTTAAAAACCCTTCATTGGCTCCCTGTAGCCAAACGGTGTAACTTCAAACTGGGCTGCACCATCTTTAAAACGCTGGCCGGCCTCGGCCCAGCCTTCATCTCCTCTCTTCTGTACCACTATGCCCCCTCCCGTAACCTCTGATCCTCCCATTTTGCTTTACTTAAAACATCCACATTCAAACGCAAGAAACATGGAGGGCTCAGATTCTCGTTTCTTGCCCCTTCTTTTTGGAACGCACTCCCTTTAGAGTTTAGGCTCACCACCTCTTACCCCCACTTCAGGTCTCTCCTGAAAACATACTTGTTCTGTAGAGCACATAACTAGTTCTTTCTTCTGCCGCTTTCGCTTTCTCCTATCTGTCTCCCTATTGCCTACAGCGCCAAGAAACCGTTGGGTGTAAGTGCGCTCTATAAGAATTTTTACATTACATTTTACATTACAATCAGCTATGTTGTTCAGTAGCATGACAAGAGAGGGAACAATTTAAAATTCCTATTAACCATTTACTCTTGTATTAGAAGGATGCACTGTTTCAGCTGCAAATCAGGGTCTATGTATTTTTAAGTACCGTTGGATATCAACAGTGTATTGATGGTATGCAAACAAATATACTGATAGAGCGCGCAGGTGACCCGTCTATAAATTTACCATACTCACCTGGGCCCATAATCAATTACAAATTTCTTAAATCAGGTAACCTACGCTCTAACTACCAGATATTTTACCTACTAGGTCCTATACCATTGACTTACCAATCCTTGTCACTGGTACCTGTAACCTATTGGATCAGGGAGTTAGTTTAAATTAGGTAGCAAATAACATATGCACTCATATAATAACCACTGACTCTGGAAAGTTTTAAACTCTTTATCTAAACTTCATAAATGGTCATGATCCAAAGATTGAACACAATAAGACTCTCAATAACGAAAATCAGAAATAATGTATAGCTATGTAAAAGATATATTATGTCAATCATTTAGCAATGTAAAGGGAAGGTAAGAACAGGGAACATGCTATTAAAACTTAAACAGACTTACACGATTTGTCTAAGGGTGGGAAAAAGAAGGAACATGCTAAATAGCACAGCTTTAAGCGATTATCAAAGGGTGGGTATGAAGAGGGAACATAATATGCAATCACGAAAACAATTTGAGCATATAACTATAGGGAAGGTAAGAAAATGGAACACACTGTTAAATCAAATGACGAATTGATCATTACAAAGGGAAGGATAAGAAAAAGGAACATATACAATCAAAGCTTTTATCGATTTAGGGAAGGTAAAGAAAAGGACACATAGAAATATAATGACGATACCCACACAGATTTATATTTACCTAGAATGGTGTGAAGACCAACCCTGGCCACGGGTCAGTTAAGGACAGAAACCCCAAAAGTTGCAGTTGCCAGTAGGCCAGCAGGTGCAGATCAGAACCAGGATAAACCAGATTTGGATCAGGACCGGACCACCAAAGGTTAAGACCAGCACCCGCAATTCAGTTGCAATGCCTGCGCTACTCCCTCTCTGCGGCTAACAGTCAGAACCCTGATTGGGTTATCGATTTCACCAACAAAGTGCTTCGCCAGCACCTCAGCTTCCCGGACCCCCGATTGGGTCAGCGAATCTTCAGACAGAGAGCTCCGCTGCACCTCTGTTCTCAATCAAATATTGAGTGCATTGGGTCAGTGACAGGTCAGCTATTCGGACCATTTCTCTAGCTAAAACTACACTAGTTATACTATTTTCCAGGTCAGTGTGCCACCCCCTAATCTTGCAAGTGTAAGGATCCCCAATTTCGATTGGACAAATGAGGAGGAGAGGTCGTCACACCACACCAAATTTGAGACTTTTACCATCTCTTATTCAAATTTACATTCCCGCCTGTCAAATTCAGGTTCTCACGAGGTTTTATTTCACCCAACAATGGATGTTCTATTGGCAAATACATTGTTTAACATTGTATAAATTTGGGTTCACAAGTCCACGTTCCCTTGAGCATCTTCTAGTCAGTCTGTTCCTTGGCCATAGTACAAATGTCACTGTTCCAGAGACTTGAGATTTTCGCGCAGTCGCAGTTTCAACAAATATGGAGTACAGCGTTATAAGCCAGGCCAGTTTTCAAAGAGCGACATGAAATGGAAAAGACACAGTTTTAGAACACAGAATAAATGAATACACTGTGTACCATGTATTTCTACTCTATACCAATTATCTTAATTTTAACTATAGCATTAGGGTTAGGCAGAACGAACAGCTTGGTGAAAGCAGCAGTGCAAGCTTCTCGCATGTGAGAACATAGAGCAGCCATATTAACACTAGTGCGCAGAAGTGGCAGATTCCGTCCAAAACAATGAATACGTCATGTCACATGAGTATGACAGACGCATGCGCAATTGAAACCCTTGCGTAGCAGCAGCCATCTTAGATGCAAGCGTATTATGATTAGAAAACACATAAGCAAGCTTCACTCGTACACCCAATGTTGAGTAAAATATGCAAAATTAGTAAAACAAACACGTTGGTTACTTTATTAACATTATTCGAGGTTCATGAATACAAGCAAGTCGCTTCATGTGCAAATCCTTGCTCCATAAATCCCCTCTTTGATGATATTTTATATCATCACTAATTGATGAAACAGATGCCAACTTTTCACATTTCACCCAACTCAATCTCTTCAAACTTTCTAATTTGCTTCTTCTCATTATTACCATGAGAAATGTTCATTTTCTTGTATATTTTACTATTCATCTGTTCTAATTCGAGTTCATCAATATTTCTTTTTACTCCTCATCGATTTACAGAGTATTTCTCTTCATGTTTTCGACATTTGCAACAAATTATTATACCTAGAACTAGTAAGCCTATTCCCACCATTCTGTTATATAGTACAAGGGATACCCAAAGGAGCAATAGGTGATGGACCTTGGGTGCATATATTATTTCAAGGAACAGTGGTCCCTAACAAGTGGAGAATGATAGAAAATAATTATAGATCAAGATTGAAATCTATATAGTCTGTCCAGCCGGACATGGTTTAATAACAGGAATGCAAGTATAGTCAATCAATTAAGTACAATATCAAAGTGGGACACAGCCTGTGTCCTACTACTGTACAAAGACAATTGTGACATACATAGACGAGTGAGGCAAGAGCAGGCAGTCTGCATGTATTCCAGGTTTTGCAGACAAATATTTACAAAGAATACACTGTTGTGATTAAGCAAATGATATAATCAAATCATCCAGTGTAAGGTGTCGACGGCGTTTCGATCCCCTTAAAAAATAGCGGGATCATCATCAGGACATTAAACATTCATGCCTTTTTAGATACTAAAACCAAAATCAAGCCCAGACATATAAGTGAACCATACAGACAATAATACAATACAATAATAACACGACAAGAGGGAAAAAATGGGGTAGGTAATAGGGAGGAAAAGGTACAAAAATTGAGAAAAAACGGTCATATGGAAAATTAGAAAGATACATGACATGTCTACTGAATACAATAATCCCTATATTGAGCAATAACATTAGGACACGCATATTGCCTAGGAGGACTAACCGTGTCTAACTTGCTGAAAAAGCTTACCGCCAGTGCAGGTCTGCTTAGAAAGGGGACCCAATGGTAGCCCCTGTAAAACAAGGCGGGAAGAGTCGGTAAGGATCGAGACAATTTGTACAAATGGTGGCTTCGAAATTTCGGGGTAAAGAGTGGTGCTTACCGAGGAACTGCCACAATGGGGTTCCAAGTACCGCGAGGAGCCGATGCTCGAGTGGACTGTGAGGCCGGGGAGAAGTCTCCATTAGGAGGGCAAAGCGATCATGTGATCAACATCACGTGATCCACGGGGTCTGATGGAGGCACTAGGTTAGGAAACCACGGCGGCCATCTTAGGATGTGCAATTATTTACAGTGAAGGTGTGGTTAAATAAAAGGAGAGCGAGTTATATGTGCACGCTGTAATTTCTTTTTTGTTATAGGTCTATGCTATTGCATTCCTTAGCGGACTCTTCACAGATGTGAACCGCGTACCAATGTGGTTAGCCGTGCACCCGGCTTTTCACCACATACATCCATTTCCTGGCTATTATCACCCGGTGGACCCATATTTTCACACCCACAATAATCTGCTTTTCCTAAATTGCATGGGTCCACCATTTCTTTGCTAAATTTCTACCTTCACGCTAGTATTTTTACCTTCACCTTTTAATCTTCACCCTTCGTGCCCCAAGTTCGGTTTTTAATCTCAACTCTCACCAGATAGGATCTTCACCTGTTAGACACGGTTAGTCCTCCTAGGCAATATGCGTGTCCTAATGTTATTGCTCAATATAGGAATTATTGAATTCAGTAGACATGTCATGTATGTTTCTAATTTTCCATATGACCGTTTTTTCTCAATTTTTGTACCTTTTCCTCCCTATTACCTACCCCGTTTTTTTCCCTCTTATCGTGTTATTATTGTATTGTATTATTGTCTGTACGGTTCGCTTATATGTCTGGGCTTGATTTTGGTTTTAGTATCTAAAAAGGCATGAATGTTTAATGTCCTGATGATGATCCCGCTATTTTTTAAGGGAATCGAAACGCCGTCGACACCTTACACTAGATGATTTGATTATATCATTTGCTTAATCACAACAGTGTATTCTTTGTAAATATTTGTCTGCAAAACCTGGAATACATGCAGACTGCCTGCTCTTGCCTCACTCGTCTATGTATGTCACAATTGTCTTTGTACAGTAGTAGGACACAGGCTGTGTCCCACTTTGATATTGTACTTAATTGATTGACTATACTTGCATTCCTGTTAATAAACCCTGTCCGGCTGGACAGACTATATAGATTTCAATCTTATTCCCACCATTGGCATCAGTATTCTACCTACAATACTCTTTCCTAAATTAGAAAGCTAACTACCTACAGAGGAGAGACCATCAGTAAAGCCTCTTCCATGCACTACCAACCTCCAGTGGTTTAAGCTCTTTTTCCAAATTAGTAATATTTCTCACATACCTCTTAATTTCAACACTTTTGTCTGGTATGTAAGTGCAACAATGTTGCGCCTTCAACATTCTACAGACTCCGCCCTCCTTTGCCAATAAGGTATCAAGAGCAAGTCGATTTTGTAAGACCATTGATCTGATCGCTACCAATTTGGTATTAATCATTAAGAACCCTCCAGCAGTGTCAGTTGATAACCGATCCACTACTGTTGACAATTTTCAGATTCTGTGTGTATTCAGAGCCACTCCCACTGTAGGTATCAATGCACTAAATATATCACCTACAATTTCACCAAAACTAGCTCTTTTACTATGTACTAGTCCATTAGTTTCGTCATTGTTTCCAATGATTTTATCCACATGATATATCTTTGGGAAGACTATTCCGAAATAACAACTCCCATACCAGTGATCTGGCAATTTGTAATAAGCCTTGTTCCCACATATATAATAGACTCCGGGAAACACAGGTTCAGTTCCATCTATGAAACCCCAACCCCCAATTACCTTATAATTGTGTTTACATTCACTGGAACCAATGAATTATATTGTTATAATAATTAGTTCTTTCTCTGTGGAGACAGCGTTTCCCCTTCTTTTCGAAATCCAGCAACATAGCAGCATTAGCCCCACCATTTGAAGTGTTTCCTATACTTTCAGCTCATTTAGGAATTTTATGATTCTTATCATTTGCTTTTCTTTGGAAATTCTCTCTCCTTTTTTCAACCATATTTAAAAATATTTTCTCTTTTTCTTGTAATAAACATGTTAGATTATTTTTGTGTGCGTCAGCTATATCTATTGTACCTATAGTTAGAAAATATTCACTCATGTAGCGTGCTACATTTCTAGTAGTATGTACATGGTTTAGGGCTCTACGTATAGGAAGTTCAGAATATATCACGTCTAAATTAGAATAATAATACTGTAAAGGTCCTTTCTTATAGAATAAACTAGCTAAAACACTACAGGAAATTCCATATGTTAGTGGCAAATGGTGGTAGGTATCACATTCAGCTACCGAAGTAGGCAGTTTCATACAAACATAGCAATCTTCTATCCCCATAGCTTCTACATAATGTACTAATAGGTTTGCAAATACATTCAAATGTGTTCTGTTATTAATTCTCGTATAATGCAATTCTTCCTCATCTGGTGCTTCTAAGTCTAGCTTCTGTTGTCTAATACTAAGTGCCTTTTCTTGTGTATGAACTCTTTTCGGTGTATCTTTTGTTTGTAACTCTTCTGTATCTAGTGGCAGTTGTTCATTAGAGTTAACTTTTGTCTCTTTACTCATCATGTAAGGAATAGCTATTGTTAGTCCTATCCAAACTATAAGTACTATTGTTATACTACATAAACATACTCTACAGCATGTCTTTAAACAATTTCTTTTCGGTCTACCATTAACAGTATGATCAGCCATTTCTGACTAAAGGAGATTTAACCCGTCTTTGTAACTTTTACACAGTTTCTTTACCCTGTGTGTATTTCAAGTTGGTCTCACTTCTTCGTCAGTTTGGTCAGCAATCAATTCTTCATCACTTTCATCACTTATTTCCAAGTTTTCCAAATTTCTAACACAATGTAGGTCCACTCAGGGCCTTTGTATTTATTATTCACTCTCTTTAATCGGGGACTTCTCCTTCTTGGTTGTATCACAGGTTGATCAGCTTGACTTGATATTTCATTTACTTGTTCAGGTTCTTCATTAATGGTCTTTAAACGCAGTCTCAGTCTTTTGACAAACCTAGGCCACTTGTTCCCTTTTCTGAGTCTTTTAGCTGGCACTGTGTCTTGGCTCTCTTCAAATGCTCTTTTATTTTCATTCAGTTGTGGCACATCTATTTCAATGCTGTCTTCTGTTTTCTTCTCTAACTGGCAAGGTCGAGGACTTATTTATGTTTCTTCTGCCTGGTTACTAAGTTGGCCTTGTTCAGGTATTTGCTGAATTTGGCTTTTGTTTGTTTCACCTTCTTCGTCCTGAACACAATTTTCTACTCCTGTCTGGTCCTGCTCAAGCTCTTAAAACCCTTGATTTTCTCCTGCTTGAGCCTCCGCCCTAATCTCTATCTGTCCCTTTTCAGGCTCAGGAATTCTTGGTGGAGTGTTGATTACCTGATCTTTCCCTGTCTGGTCCTCCTCCGAATCACTTTTGACTTGGATTTATATGATCTGAGTACCTTCTTCTACACCTGTCTCATCCTCACTATCACTCTGTCTATCTAGATATGTTTGGCTTCTTCTTCTCACATATTCTGCAGGTATGTTGATTATTGGAATCCAATCATCTTGACTGGTGCTCGGTTGTTCCTCTTCAGCTACTTCAGGATCGATATCTTGAGACCCCTCAGCTGCACAACCTTCAGCCTCAGTTTCATCAGGTTTAGTCACCTTTTTCGTATGACTGGCATGAATCCAGTGTGGAACTCCTGCACACTTTACAGCTGTGGTGGTAACCAAAATTACTTTTCGTGGTTTTCCCCACCTCGGTGCAAGGCACGTTTTTCGAGTATGTTTCTTTAACACTACCCAGTTACCTGGGTTCAGGTCTGTGCTGGAGTTGCTTGTCTGACGACAGCGTCTTCCCCAACCTGGTGAGAGATAGAACACACTTGGTCAGCCAGTTCTTTGCAGTACTCCAGTACTAAATCAT
The DNA here is from genome assembly GCF_964261635.1 of Lissotriton helveticus. Classification (NCBI taxonomy): domain Eukaryota; kingdom Metazoa; phylum Chordata; class Amphibia; order Caudata; family Salamandridae; genus Lissotriton; species Lissotriton helveticus. The sequence goes on from NC_136067.1 coordinate 534,532,526, forward strand.
CAGATATGCTTATCAGTTTGTGTCCTGGCACCCATGCTTGCCTCCTTGCTCTTCTCATTAGTATTTCATGAGGACTCTGGCCTGTGTTCCGATCCGGAATACTTCTGAGTCCCATCAGCACAAGCGGTAAAGCATCTGGCCACTCCAATGGAGTTGACTCATACATCTTTCCCAATCTGGACTTGATAGTGCCATTCATTTGTTCTACCACTCCAGAAGCCTCTGGGCGATATGCACAGTGCAGCTTTTGCTTAATTTTGAATGCTTTACAAATTAGACCAATTATTTCACTATTAAAATGTTTTCCTCTGTCTGATTCAATTGTTATTGGAAAACCAAAACGGGGTATAAGCTCTCTAAGTAAAAGCTTAGCTACAGTGATGCTATCGTTCCTGCGTGTGGGGTAAGCTTCCACCCATTTTGAAAACAGGCAGACAATGACAAGTATGTATTTTAGTCCTCCACAAGGGGGTAACTGACTGAAATCAATCTGTAATCGAATAAAAGGACCTTCTGCCTTCCCAATTTTTCGTGGTAACACTACTGTTTTCCTCCCTGGATTCATTTGTTGGCAAATCAAACACCTCTGGCATAGTGCCTCTGCTATGTTCCTGAATTTCGCATTAAACCACGACTGTCTGAACAGACGTATCATAGTATCTCTTCCCAAATGGGAATCTCCGTGAATCAACCTAGCCAGCAGACAGTTGGGTAACACAGGCATTCCATCAAGATAAACAATGACACCATCGCGTCAGCCCTTCTCTGACAACCTATTTTCCCCCATTGTTCCTTTTCTTTTGGTTCTGCTGTATTCTGCAAATCTCTCACCTCTACCCACGTATTTACACCTTCTAGCAACATAAGTTGGCAGCTGTTTCCGCCCACCTCAACCTTTTTATTAATAGCCATTTTATATTTTCCACAATGCTGGGCTAACTGGTCAGCATATCGATTACCAGCTGTCACTTTGTCGTTGCCAGATTTGTGAGCAGCACACTTGACCACAGCCCCTTCCTTTGGTAACTGGATTGCTTCAAGTAAATCCTTTACATATTGACCATTTCTAATTGGAATACCTGAAGAAGTCAGAAACTCCCTTTGCATCCATAGTTGGCCATAGTCATGCACAACCCCGTAGCCATACTGGCTGTCAGTGTATATGGTTACTTTCCAATTTTTCCCAAATGTACAGGCTTTTGCCAAAGCAACTAATTCGGCTATTTGTGCAGACTTGACTCCAGACAAATGGGATGCTTCAACTGGACCTCCCAATGTGCACACTGCTTAAGCAGCACTCAGACCTCCTTCCTCATGTCTCATACAAGAGCCATCTACAAATAGCTCATATTCTGAATCAATTAATGGCTCTTCTCTTATGTCTGGTCGTGGTTTTGTACTGTATTCAATCAGATCAATAAAATCATGTTCAACTTCTCCCTTCACTTCTGCAGTATGTGAATTAGGTAGCAGTGTTGCTGGGTTCAGAATATTACACCTAGCAATGGTTATGTTTCCTGCACCTACAAGTATTCTCTCGTACTTAGTCAGCCGACTAGGTGTGAGATACTGGGTCTTAGTCCTTGTTAGCAAAATTACAACTGCATGTGGAACATACACAGTTACAGGATGTCCCATAATAATGGATTCACTGTGCTCAAGGCTCATGCAAGTTGCAGCTACTGCTTTCAGACATCCAGGTAATGCAGCTGCCACTGAGTCCAATGTGGAAGAAAAATATGCCACAGGACGTCTCACTAAACCGTGAATTTGAGTCAAAACTGAAAGTGCACAATTATCTCGGGTGTCACAGAATAATCAGGCATCCCTAATGCTGGAGATGTACACAGCCATTCTCGTAATTTTACAAAAGCAGACATGCTTTCGTGATCCCACTCTACTGGGTCCTTGGCTCCTTTCTTTGTCATTTGTATTAATGGTTTGGCTAGTACTGCAAATCCCACAATCCACTGCCTGCAGTATCCTACATCTCCAAGAAACATCCTGATCTCTTTTTGGGTATGAGGCAAGTTCATGTTTTTAATTATTCTGATTCTTTCTGAGATAACTCTTCTGACACCCTTTTCTATCTGGTGACCCAGATAGTTCACTGCCGTGGTGCAGAATTGCAACTTGTCTGGTGACACTTTATGTCCTCCTTCACCTAAATGATTCAGTAAGGCGATAGTATCAACAACACAGTCATTCCGGGTTTTAGATGCCACCAATAGGTCGTCTATATACTGGACCACGACTGACTGTACAGGTAGTACCAATGACTCAAGACACTTTTTCAAAATCTGATTAAAAATCGAGGGACTTTCTGTGTACCCTTGAGGGACACGATTCCAAACATAAACATGACTGTCGAATTCAAATGAGAAAAGAAATTAGCTGTCTGGATGTAATGGAATCGAGAAAAATATGTGACACAGGTCAATGAGAGTAAATCATCCAGCCTCCCACGGTATCTGATATAGAATCACTGCAGGATTTGGCATGACTGGACAGCATGGGACAACAATCTTATTAATTTTTCGGAGGTCTTGTACGACCCTGTACTTGCCACTCGGTTTCTTTATACCAATTATAGGAGAATTACATGGACTGCTCATTATTTCTTGTAAAATTCCTGCTTCAACCAAACGTTTTATTTCTACTGAAAAACCTGCTTTTATTTCTGAACTCATTTTATACTGTTGAGTATTTGGGTAAACTGCATCTTCTTTCATTGTCACTTTTATTGGGTCAACATTTGCCATTAATCCTACATCTTTTCCAGTAAAATCCCATACTTCTGGTTTTACCGTCTGTTGCAGTTCTTCTGGTAAGTCTTCTATTGTCAGTCTTTTAATTTCTGTCTCTCGTTTTGCTAACATTAATTTGTAAACTGCATCTACATCTGGGGTATTGTATTTCAATACCGTTTGGGGAACAGAAAATGGTGCAATTCATTTTGCACAACAAGTCTCGTCCTAATAAATTTACAGGACTTGAATCACAGACAACAAATCTATGCATTTCTTTAAAATTGCCAATTCTAACTTCCATAGGTTCTGTAACTGGGGTACTAATTTGTTTATTAGAAACGCCCACTACTTGGATCTCTTCTCCCGAGAGGGGTAGGTTTGGATCATATGCTGTTCTCACAGTAGAACGGGTAGCACCAGTGTCCAACAGAAAGGTGACATCATTTCCTTCAACCTTTCCTTCAATGTATGGACCTGACTGGTCTACCGGCAAGGAGGCGCCAAGAACGCACTCCTCGTCCTTCCCCCGCAGGCACCGCCAGTAAGGTTCTTCACTGAAAAATTTATCACTCAGAAGAAATTGTGAGGTTTCTGTATCTCTCCTTTCACCTCCCTCCCAATTTGTGGTATCTACTCTCTGTTGTGCTTTGCTCCTGTAATTTGGCATAGGTGCAGGGGGTAACTGGTTCTGTATTACCTGCTGCTGTGTCTTCCGTGGCACCTCATTCTGCGTCTCTGGATTCAAATCATTATTTTTCACATTACCACTCTGTACAGCCTTACACTCGTTCTTCCAGTGCCCCAACTTGCCACACCCATGACAAGGGAATTTTTGTTTTGCTTCCTCTCTATTGAATTTTCCCCTTCGCCTTCCTCCACTTCCATCACCCTGATTCTGGTTACTACCTATCTGGTTCAACTGATGTTCTTGTTGCTCTGCTAGTTTTACTCGTGCCCACATGACTTTTTCCTTTAACTCTTTTTGTTTATTGTCTAGCTTATCTTCACAATATTTGGCATATTTAAGGATCTCGTTGATTGGCTTGGCCTGCCAACAAATTTTATGATCTTTAATCCATTGTGAAATTTCTGGTCTTAATCTTGACACAAATCGATAAATGAAATGCATCATATCCTTCATATCTATGTTATCCAATCCACTGTACTGTTTGAATACCTGCAATAAACGTTCATAATATGCATGCACAGATTCATCTTTATTCTGAGTGGTTCTATCTATTCTATTCCAATCTGTCTCTTTTGCAGGCACCTTCCCTTTGAGGTAAAATATTACCTGGTTGTATTTTTTCATAACATCTTCGGAAGGTGCCCCTGAAGAAATTCTTAACTCTGTTTACAAATGAAATTTTTCTTTCACTTCCATACATTTTGTAAGGTCTGCCTCTTAGCATCTGCTCTCTAGCAAACCCTAAGTATCTTCTATCAGGTCGAGTTTCTGGATGCCCTGGAGTTAAATACCACATATATTTTGAGAAAACTTTGAAATCATACGATAACTCTCTGAGTTGTTTACAAACTACTTCCAATACTAGCACGTCTTTTATTTTCTTAAACCAATCAACAATGTGGTTTCAAATATTTGTAACCAATGATTGCGTGGCTTTTCTCGTGAGTTGAGTGCCCACGCTCCTGTACTCACCCCTTCTTTACAATATTATCTCAGCTACACACCCGCTGTCTCAACCAATACCAGCACGGCTCTGAGTGACGTCAGCACAGCTCCGCAACTGACTCCCTCCTTCACAAGGTAATGCAAAAACTAAATTATTTTATTTTAAAGTGCAATTCTTTTTTTTTTTATTAACAACGTAAAAACATTCGCCACGGTACTCGAGTGAATAGAAAAGAAAGATCTTTTCCACTGCAAGTAAATCCCTTCCGTTTACTTTTCATATACTATGAGTAGATCCCTTCTGCCTACCCTTCACACAAGCATTAGAGAACCTGCTACTCCTTCGGACTCATCCACTCCGGGATATATACTAAGGCCAAAGTTTCACCAGCAAACCCCTTTGCTATCAATCAAGCTCAGATGAACCTGCTACTCCTTCCGTGTGACCCTTTCTAGGTGATATCACACTAAAAGTTTTGCTAGCGAACTCTTTGCTATCATTTATTCACACATGCATACAAAAAACCCTAAATAGTGCTTCCGGTTTTACCTAACCATGCACTAACTTCCTGCGAGTAAGTGACCTCACAGCAGTGTGGCTTCCATTTACCACCTGCTATTCTGCCCCCGGGGATTCCAAACAACCATATAACAGGTACGACCGATTTTGGTTAATTCATAAATGTCATACAGTATCAACAGAATCAATACAATATGAAAATATTTCAAATAATATTACATTTGATCGATCAATCATAATAATGTTTTTATAACTGTTAGACCTGGCATCTTTGGCGTGGTTTCCCCAATCTTTTTGCCTCTACCTCCTGTATTTTTGATGCTGTGCTGGATTTCGTTTTTGCTGGTTTAGATGCTTTGGACACTCTGCCACTGCTGATCAGTGCAGAGTGTAAGTGCTCCCTATGTAAAGTGTTATTCTGATTGGATATACATGTTTGGCATATTTTTATCACCATGAAGTCCCTAGTAAAGTGCACTGGGTGTTCCAGGGCTGGTGATGACAAATGCTACTAGTGGGCCTGCAGCACTGATTGTGCCACCCACAGGAGTAGCCCTAAAATGATGTCTCAGGCCAGACACTGCAGTGCCTGGGTGCAGTTTAGAACTGCCATGTCCTCCAGGTCAGTGTCCCCACTGACCAGGCCTAACCCTTCCCTTTTTGTGCACATCAGTCACCCCTATGGAAGGTCCAAGGTACCCCCCTGGGCAGGGTGCAGTGTATATAAAAGGTAGAGCATGTACTAGTGCAGGTGACATGCTCTGGTAGTGAATGGCAGCCATTTTCGTTTTTCATTACTGTAAGGCTATCTTGCTCCATAGATTAACATGAGGGATGCTGGCTACAGTGGTTAACAGCATTTCTTCCCATAGGAACAAGATAGGACATAAGTATCTAGTATCCCTGAATTCAGAATTTAATAACACATCTTTTAGGAAAGGTTGTTTTTAAATCCTGTGTTTGAGGACAACACTTTTAGAAAGTTGCTGTTCTCTTGTCTGACCCTTCTGTGTGCCTAGGCCTGTTTGTGTATTGACTGTCTGGTTTGAGAGTGACAGGGGCTGGGGATTCCCCAGGAGGCTGGCTGAGTCAGCCCTAGGCTGAATGACTGCATTTGCAACTGGAGTGGTGGGAGGAGTTAGCACCTGGGTCTGAATAGGGCTGTGTCTGCCTTCCACAATGCTGGCTCCACCTCCTGCTGGGCGGCTGACGACCCTGCCCCTCACTCTGAAAGGAAAGAACTGGTTCAGACCGGACTCAGGGCCCACATGCACAGAGAGAACAATTACTTTAGGGGTATAAGTACAGGACCCCTGACAACAGAAAACTAGATCATCCTGGAATCAAGAAGGAACCTCTGCCAAGGAGAAAGCTGAAACTGAAGAAGGAAGACTGTCCTGCTATTACTCTGCTGGACTGACCTGTTGCTTTGCTGCCAAGGAGAGGGGAATGACTTTGCTGCTGAGCTGTGTCCCTTGTCTTGAAGGAATCTCCAAGGGCCTGAGTAGAGCTGGCTCCCTGTTCTGAAGTCCCAGGAACAAAAGGACTTCACCCCCAGCTTCCCTGAACTCTGCTGCGAGAGTTCTGTCCTTCCTAGAGTGCTTGATCCAGTTGTGGGGCCTCTGGAAGTTGTACCTGTGCTGGGAAGCTTGAAACTAAGCTTGAGAGACTTTTGAAATTGAAAAGTGTCGCATCGCTCGCTTGCGGAGCGCATCCCCGACAGTGCAAGAAGTTTCCCTCCGCTACGAAGGCCGAGATCGTCGCAGCGCCTGACGCCACTGCCAGAGCCGTCGCATCCTTCGTTTGCAGGACGCACCAGACCGGTGCGGGAGAATCGAACATCGCTGCGAGTATCGTCGCAGAGCCTGTCGTCGCTGGGTGAGAACGCCGCACCGCCTGCTTGCGGACCGCATCACGTCGCTGCGAGCATCGTCGCAGAACCATCGCATCGAAGAGCTGCGAGAGAGAGGATCACCGCTGGACTGCGCATCTTCGCCCCGGAGATCGTCGCAGCCCCTACGAGATCGTCGCATCGTGCCTTTGCGAGAACAGACTTCCTACGGAACTTACGCACCGGAATCCATACAAGTGGCCTTCCTCCCCTTATAGACCGGATTCGCCGCAACACGCCCGCTGCTGCTGCGGGGCTGTCGCATCGCCTCCCCAGGGTCTCAGGAGCAACACATCGCTTGTTTTCCACCGCACCAGCTTCTGCTTTTGGAATTTGTTGCAACTAAAAGGTACTGTGAGTAAACGTGACGCAACTGTGAACTTTTCACGCAACGTAGAGAATTCTATCGCAACCTAAAGAATTCTAACGCAACCTTAAGAACTCTTTTGAAACCATATTCTTGAACTGTGTATGTTGGATTTATGTCGTTTTGGTCTTGTGTAGTTTAGATTAAAATACCTTTATTTTTCTAAACTGTTGTGGAGTCAGTTTGTGGTGTTTTCACTGTGTTACTGTGAGTGTTGGTACAAATACTTTACGCATTGCCTCTGGTTAGCCTAGACTGCTCGTGCCAAGCTACCTAGAGGGTAAGCAGTTGTTATCTCAGAGGGTTACCTCCTTACCCTGACTAGAAGCAAGAGTCCCTATTTGAACAGTGGTACCTACCCCTGCCAACTAGAGACCCCCAGTTCTAACATTGGTGGTCAGGCGGTGGGATTTGAACTTGTATTTGTACTTGACCCACAGTAATTGGTGTACATCACTAGTGAGTGCAGACCACTACACCACCGCATACTACTGGTTTTTGATTTTTGATTCTATTTTTGAGTAACTCTTCAAAGCATCATGGCTGCAAAAGGAAAGGCACTCAGTGAAGGGGCAGTAGGGGAATGGGAGTTTGTCATTGAGGATTTGTACTCCTACCCAGCAAAATAGCTTAAGCACTTCTGCCAGAAATTTGGGTGCCCCACAAAAGGCGCCAGGAAAGAGGAGCTGCAGAAAATTTTGAAGGCCCATTGGGAGGCACAAGAGGGAAATGATGCTGTGGATATAGAAAATATTTTTCATGGCACAGATCTGCCAGTGGGCAGAGTAGGCTCAGGAGCTGGCAGCAACCATTCCAGCAGGGGCCTCAGCTCAGAAGAGTTACAAGAAAATCAGAGAGTAAGAGAATATGAGTTGGAAGTTCTGAAAATGAAAATGAAAATGAAGCAATTGGAAATGGATAAAGAGAGAGAAAAGGCGGCGGAGGAGAGCAAAAGTGCCCGCGCCTTGGAGGAAAAGAAATTGCTTTTGACTCATGAGTTGAGCATGAGAGAACTGGATCTTAAAGCCAAGGAGGTGGATGCCAGTTCAAATGGTGACAGCGCGCAGCCAGTGCAGGGGGGTAAAGTATACATTCCCAAGGACCTGGTGCAGAATTACCATAGGAGTGAGGATATTTATGCCTGGTATGAGATTGCATTGAGAATGAATGGTGTGTCTGAACAGCATTGGGGGGCAGGCCTGTGGAAACATTTTGAGGCTTCTGGGAGGAGTGCTCTAGAGCCCTTAGAGTTGGCAGATGCCATGACCTACCCCAATATGAAAGAGGCCTTATGTCTCAGGTATGGCCTTACTCCAGAGCAGTATAGACTGCAGTTTAGAAACTCCAAGAAGAGAGAGTCTGAGACTTGGATGGAGTGTGTGAATTTGTACTCGCGTGCACTGGAAGGTTGGATGAAGGGTAGTAAAGTAACTGATTTTAAGGGGTTGTTGCATTTAATCAGTTGGGAGCACTTGAGTAGTCTTTGTGTTCCAGAGCTGCGCCAGCATCTTTTAGACAGCAAGCTGACAGACCCCATTGAGCTTGCTAAGGAGGCGGACCGCTGGACCAGTACCAGGGTCCACAGAGGAATTGTGGGTACCACAGCCAAAGGTGGGCAGGGTCCCCAGCAGAAGAGTGGGGGGGACAAGGGTAACAAAAAGGAGTTCTCACAAGGGCCCCAAAATAGTTCCATGGGAAAGGAATCCCAACCCCCCAAACCTAGACAGCCATGGCCCCCTAAAGGCAGGCGGGACAATAGAGACAGAAGGGATAACCAAGGCCCCTCTACCTGCTATCACTGCAATGAGGTGGGCCACATTGCTCCAAGCTGTCCCAAGAAGAAGCCCGCACCCACTGGTGCTCCCGCCCCAGCGTTAGCTAGTGTAGCTTTAGGAGGGGATTTGGTTTCTAGTGACTGGGGGAGCTAGCAGTTATGACCCTTGTCTCTCTAGGAGACCAAGAGATGGTCCAGGAAACCTTACTGCCCTCTAACACTAAGAAATATGGGCAGAAGGTGACCATCAATGGGAGGGAGATTGAGGCTCTGAGAGACACAGGAGCCAGCGTGACATCGGTGAGGTGTCAGTGGGTGTCTGAAGAGCAAATCATCCCTGATGTACTCCGCCCTGTAGTGGCAGCTGACAGCTCAGTGCGCCTCTGCAAGCTGGTGAGGGTTCCCTTTGAATGGGGGGGGAGTCTCTGGTCTTTTGGAAGTAGTTGTCAGTGTTGCCTTGCCTGTAGACTGTCTGTTAGGTAACGACCTGGAGAGTTCTCCATGGAAGGATGTAGAACACAGAACTCACTTGGAGATGTTGGGTTTGCCTGCGTGGATCTGTGTGTCCACGCGTGCTATGACAGCCAGTAGAGGGGATTCAGCAGAACTGGAGCCTGAAACAGTGGCCCAGAGACCTGCCAGGAGAGGAAGAGGCAGAGGGCGCGGGAAACCGGCCCCAGCCGTTCCCACGGTCCAGGAGGAAGCAGAACCTGAGGGGGATGCCCTGGAACCTACAGGGGAACAGGTGGCCGAACTGGGAGACCTACCTGAGCTGACCCATTGGCAGCAAGAAGGTCGTCCCTCCAGGGAGGAGTTCTGCGAGGCGCAGAAGGAATGCCCTTCCCTCATTGGTCTGCGGCAACAGGCTGTAGATCAGGCAGCAGGTGGAGCAGCCAGAGATCACTTTGTCTACTGGGAAGATGACTTATTATATAGCGAGCCTAAGTTTGCTGAGCCCGGTGCAGCCCGTGTGCTGGTGGTACCCGAGCGCTTCAGAAACTTCCTAATGGGTCTGGCTCATGACGTGCCTCTTGCAGGATATCTGGGGCAAGACAAGACCCTAAACCGGCTTGTCACCCACTTCCACTGGCCCCAGATGAGAAAGCACGTTGGTTCCTTTTGCAGATCTTGCCAAACCTGTCAAGCCAGTGGCAAGACTGGAATGAAGTTGAAGGCACCCCTTTAGCCCTTCCCAGTAGTGAGCACCCCTTTCGAGCGTGTTGGCATAGACATTGTACGGCTCCTGGACCCCAAGACAGCCTTAGGCAACAGGTTCATCCTGGTCTTGGTGGACCATGCCACCAGGTACCCGGAAGCAGTCCCTCTCAGAACAATCACAGCACACGTGGTGGGCCGTGCATTGATGGGGATCTTTTCCCGTGTGGGGTTCCCCAGAGGGGTGGTCTCCAACCGGGTTACCAACTTCATCTCTAAGTACATGAAGTCTCTGTGGGAGGAGTGTGGGGTAACTTATAAGTTCACCACTCCTTACCACCCTCAAGGAAATGGGTTGGTTGAAAGGTTCAACCGGACCCTGAAAGGTATGATTATGGGCTAGCAGAGCCCATGAGACGGAAGTGGGACGTCTTATTACCATGCTTGTTGTTTGCCTACAGGGAGGTGCCTCAGAAGTCCTTAGGGTTCAGTCCCTTTGAACTCCTGTATGGCCACCCTGTTAGAGGACCTCTCTCACTGGTGAAAGAGGGTTGGAAAAAGTCCCGTGGGAAAACCCCCCAGGATGTGTTCAGCTATGTGCCGGCCATCCGCAACCAGGCACAATGCTTCAGGAAACTCGTTCAGGCGAACCTGGAAGCAAGCCAGGAAGAAATCAAAAGATGGTACCGCCAGAATACCACTCTGGTCGAATTTCAACCTGGGCAGAAAGTGTGGGTGATGGCGCCAGTGGAGCCTTGTGCTCTCCAAGACAAGTGGACTGGGCCATATGAGGTGGTGGAAAGGAAGAGTGAGGTAACCTACCTGGTTAACCTGAGGACTCCCAGGCAGCCCCTGAGAGTCTTGCATGTGAACCGCCTCAAACCACACTTTGAGAGGTCTGAAGTGACTATGCTTATGGCTACAGATGCGGGAATGGAAGAGGATAGTGAGCCTCTCCCTGACCTCCTGGCAGTTAAGGAGCAAGATGGGTCAGTGGATGGTGTGGTCCTCTCGCCCACCCTGACCCCAGAGCAGCAGAGTGACTGTCGCCAAGTGTTGGGTCAGTTCTCCTCCCTGTTCTCCCTGACCCCAGGTGTCACCAACTGGTGCGCCCATGATGTGGACACTGGAGACAGTCTGCCTGTGAAACACAAATTTTACAGGGTAGCTGACAAGGTCAGGGCCAGCATCAAGGAAGAGGTTTCCAAGATGTTGGCGCTAGGGGTGATTGAGCCCTCCAGCAGCCCCTGGGCTAGCCCAGTGATCTTGGTGCCCAAGAAAGCTGCTACGTCCGGTGGCCCTCCAGAACTCCGGTTTTGCGTGGACTACCGTGGGCTCAATGCGGTCACGAACATTGACGCACACCCCATCCCAAGAGCTGATGAGCTCGTGGATCGGTTGGGAGCTGCCCAGTACCTCAGTACATTTGATTTGACTTCTGGGTACTGGCAAATTGCCTTGACTGATGGGGCCAAAGAGAGGTCAGCATTTTCAACGCCAGAGGGGCACTTCCAGTTCTGAGTCATGCCCTTTGGGTTGAAGAATGCCCCTGCCACGTTCAAGAGACTGGTTAACCAGGTACTGTCCGGGCTGGAGGAATTCAGTGCCGCATACCTGGATGACATTGCTGTGTTCAGCTCCACGTGGGAGGAACACCTGCAACACCTCTGCGAAGTATTGAAGGCTCTGCAAAGGGTAGGCCTCACTATCAAGGCCAGCAAGTGCCAGGTAGGGCAGGGATCTGTGGTGTATTTGGGACACCAGGTGGGGAGCGGCCAGGTGGCGCCCCTACAGGCCAAGATTGATACCATTCTGGCTTGGGAGCCCCCCAAGACCCAGACAGAGGTGAGAGCCTTTTTAGGACTCACCGGGTATTACAGACGGTTTGTCAAGGGATATGGCACCATTGACGCCCCCTTGACAGAACTCACTTCCAAGAAGTTACCCAAAAGAGTGGACTGGACTGAAGCCTGCCAGACTGCTTTTGAAACCCTGAAAACTGCTATGTGCACAGCACCGGTGCTTAAGGCACCTGACTTTTCCAGTGAGTTCATAGTACAGACAGACGCTTCAGAGCATGGTGTGGGAGCAGTACTCTCACAAATCTCTGAGGAGGGAGGAGACCAGCCGGTAGCCTTCATTAGCAGGAGACTACTCCCCAGGGAACAGAGGTGGAGTGCGATTGAGAGAGAAGCATTTGCTGTGGTCTGGGCTCTGAAAAAGTTGAGGCCCTACCAATTCCGTGTTCAGACCGACCACAGGCCCCTCAGATGGTTAATGCAAATGAGGGGTGAGAACCCAAAACTGTTGAGGTGGTCCATCTCCCTACAGGGAATGGACTTTACGGTGGAACACCGCCCTGGCACAGAACACGCCAATGCTGATGGTCTGGCCAGGTTTTTCCGCCTTAGTGAAGAGAACTCCCAAGAGGGTGGGCAGTTCTCCCCACTTACAGCTGGAGGGGACACGTGTTAGACCTGGCATCTTTGGTGTGGTTTCCCCTATCTTTTTGCCTCTACCTCCTGTATTTTTGATGCTGTGCTGGATTTCGTTTTTGCTGGTTTAGATGCTTTGGACACTCTGCCACTGCTGATCAGTGCCAGAGTGTAAGTGCTCCCTATGTAAAGTGTTATTCTGATTGGATATACATGTTTGGCATATTTGTATCACCATGAAGTCCCTAGTAAAGTGCACTGGGTGTGCCAGGGCTGGTGATGACAAATGCTACTAGTGGGCCTGCAGCACTGATTGTGCCACCCACAGGAGTAGCCCTAAAATGATGTCTCAGGCCTGACACTGCAGTGCCTGGGTGCAGTTTAGAACTGCCATGTCCTCCTGGTCAGTGTCCCCACTGACCAGGCCTAACCCTTCCCTTTTTGTGCACATCAGTCACCCCTATGGAAGGCCCAAGGTACCCCCCTGGGCAGGGTGCAGTGTATATAAAAGGTAGAGCATGTACTAGTGCAGGTGACATGCTCTGGTAGTGAATGGCAGCCAGGGCTGTGCCTGCCTTCCACAATGCTGGCTCCACCTCCTGCTGGGTGGCTGATGACCCTGCCCCTCACTCTGAAAGGAAAGAAGAAGACAGCAAAACAAAGCACTAAGGAAACACCCAGAACTGGTTCAGACCGGGCTCAGGGCCCACATGCACAGAGAGAACAAAGAATTTAGGGGTATAAGTACAGGACCCCTGACAACAGAAAATTAGATCATCCTGGAATCAAGAAGGAACCTCTGCCAAGGAGAAAGCTGAAACTGAAGAAGGAAGACTGTCCTGCTGTTGCTCTGCTGGACTGACCTGTTGCTTTGCTGCAAAGGAGAGGGGGAAGGACTTTGCTGCTGAGCTGTGTCCCCTGTCTTGAAGGAATCTACAAGGGCCTGAGTAGAGCTGGTTCCCTGTTCTGAAGTCCCAGGAACAAAAGGACTTCAACCGCAGCTTCCCTGAACTCTGCTTAGAGAGTTCTGTCCTTCCTAGAGTGCTTGATCCAGTTGTGGGGCCTCTGGAAGTTGTACCTGTGCTGGGAAGCTTGAAACTAAGCTTGAGAGACTTTTGAAATTGAAAAGTGTTGCATCGCTCGCTTGCGGAGCGCATCCCCGACAGTGCGAGAAATTTCCCGCCACTACGAACGCCGAGATCGTCGCAGCGCCTTACGCCGCTGCCAGAGCCGTCGCATCCTTCGTTTGCAGGACGCACCAGACCGGTGCGGGAGAATCGAACATCGCTGCGAGTATTGTCGCAGAGCCTGTCGTCGCTGGGTGAGAACGCCGCACCGCCTGCTTGTGGACCGCATCACGTCGCTGTGAGCATCGTCGCAGAACCATCGCATCGAGGAGCTGCGAGAGAGAGGATCACCGCTGGACCGCGCATCGTCGCCCTGGAGATCGTCGCAGCCCCTACGAGATCGTCGCATCGTGCCTTTGTGAGAACAGACTTCCTACGGAACTTACGAACCGGAATCCATACAAGTGGCCTTCCTCCCCTTACAGACCGGATTCCCCGCAACACGCCCGCTGCTGCAGCGGGACTGTCGCATCGCCTCCCCAGGGTCTCAGGAGCAACGCATCGCTTGTTTTCCACCGCACCAGCTTCTGCTTTTGGAACTTTGTTGCAACTAAAAGGTACTGTGAGTAAACGTGACGCAACTGTGAACTTTTCACGCAACGTAGAGAATTCTATCGCAACCTAAAGAATTCTAACGCAACCTTAAGAACTCTTTTGAAACCATATTCTTGAACTGTGTATGTTGGATTTTTGTCGTTTTGGTCTTGTGTAGTTTAGATTAAAATACCTTTATTTTTCTAAACTGTTGTGGAGTCAATTTGTGGTGTTTTCACTGTGTTACTCTGAGTGTTCGTACAAATACTTTACGCATTGCCTCTGGTTAGCCTAGACTTCTCGTGCCAAGCTACCTAGAGGGTGAGCAGGGGTTATCTCAGAGGGTTACCTCCTTACCCTGACTAGAAGCAAGGGTCCCTATTTGGACAGTGGTACATACCCCTGCCAACTAGAGACCCCCAGTTCTAACAAAAACCAACTAACTAACTACCTTTATTTAACTAAACCCTAACCTTTCCTCTGCTACCAAACAAATATTCTGATAGAGTGCGCAGGTCACCTGACTATAAATTTACCATACTCACCTGGGCCCATAATCAATTACACATTTCTTAAATCAGGTAACCTACACTCTTTTTTTTTTTTTTAAATCTTTTTATTATCATTTTTACATTTATTTTTTGCAAGCAAAGCAGGATTAAATCAATAATAATGACCTTTCAAATCGAAAATTTATATACATACAATTGCAGAAAACACTGACAGGCAAGGGGGAAAAAAGAAAAAAAAACAGTCTACCATCAGTAAACACAGAATAAATCCCATTCGAGTTCATCAGTTAGTAAATACAGTAACAGATTATAATTATCAGATCAGCTCCCCCTGAATTGATTGATTGATTGATTGATAAAAATTGATATTGCGCAAAAAACAATAACCCGCAGGTATCAAGGCGCCTAACAATAATATCGAAAGTCTGAATCAATCATCATTACACATAGGCTTTCAGAAAAAGGCGAGTTTTTAAGGCACCGCGGAAAGTCTGCAGGGAGGGTAGGGACCTTAGATCCAGGGGAAGATCGTTCCACCATTTAGGAGCTAGAGTGGAAAAAGCCCTACCACCCCATTTTGCTCTTCGCACCCGAGGGACTGACAAAAGCAATTTCCCGGAGGAACGCAAATTCCTTCCAGGGATGTAGGGGGAGATGATAGAGCCCACTCCAGAGACACAGTTTCTTGCAATGGCCCTGTATGTCATACACAGGACTTTGAAGCGTACTCGGTACTCTACAGGGAGCCAATGCAACGTTTTTCTGGCCAGAGTGGCCGATGAGCGACTAGGAGCCTCCAGGACAAATCTGGCCACGGCATTCTGGACTACCTGCAAGCGCTGCAGGAGGGTCTTATTTAGCCCCGCATACAGCGCATTGCAGTAGTCCAGGCGAGAGCTGATGAGCGCGACAGCTATTTGCTTTCTGGACTGCGCAGAAAGATATTTCCTGATCCTTCGCAAGGTATGGATAAGACCCCAACAGGTGGAGATGGTCCTACTCACCTGTCTGCTCATATCCATGGCAGGATCTACCATCACCCCAAGATTCTTTGCAGATATAGTGGGGGAGGGACACACTCCAAGTGAATCAGGCCACCAACTAGAAGACCAGATGTTTTCGTTCCCACCAAACACCATCACCTCAGTCTTCTCCCCATTCAGTTTAAGGGAGTTCTGTATCATCCAGTGACCAACCGCCTCCATACATGATCTAAATTTGGAGGCGGTCTGCACATCTGAATGGGAGAGAGAGACGAGTATTTGGGTGTCGTCAGCATAGGAAACTACCTCCATCCCGAAAGTTCTTATAAGTCTGGCCAGTGGGGTCACATAGATGTTAAATAGGGTCGGACTA
Source organism: Lissotriton helveticus (assembly GCF_964261635.1). NCBI lineage: Eukaryota > Metazoa > Chordata > Amphibia > Caudata > Salamandridae > Lissotriton > Lissotriton helveticus. Next base: position 534,548,580 of record NC_136067.1, read on the forward strand.
AGAGCCGACCCTTGTGGGACCCCACATAGCACAGACTGGGATGGAGATAGAAACTCACCCATCTTGACTCTCTGTTCCCTCCCAGTAAGGAAGGAGGTTAGAAGATCCAAAGCTGCGTCCCTCACCCCCACATCCCTCAGACGAGATGAAAGAACTGAGGGAGAGAGGGTGTCAAAGGCAGCAGTTAGATCTAGCAGGACCAGGAGGGTGGTCTGGCCTCTATCCACTGTCGAGCGGATGTTATCAAGCACGACAGTGAGGGCCGACTCGGTGCTGTGTTCCCTCCTGAATCCATGCTGAGAAGAGTCAAGACAGCCCGAGCTTTCTACAAAAGCGGCGAGATGCTTATTTAGATGTGCCTCAAGCATCTTCGCAGGGGCGGGAAGCAGCGAGATTGGTCGGAAGTTTTTCAGGACTTCCGGATCAAGGGAGGCCTTCTTTAGCAGAGGTTTTACTACTGCTTTCTTCCATTCCAAGGGGAAGACACCATCTCTTATTGCTAGGTTCATAATTTCTAGCAATGGTGGTAGGAGGGACTCCCCACACTGCTTGATGATTTTCAAAGGGCAAGTATCCAAAGGGGAACCAGATTTGATCTTTTTAAGCAGTACTTCAAGATCCTGCAATTCTAGAGGTGGGAAAGAATCCAGGGTGTCCAAAGGGGAGGCGTCGAGAGTAGATACATTCGGTAGGGCCAGGGTAGTGGGCACACCAATACAAGCTCTTTGCTTCTCAAGAGCTAGGTGGAATCCATTGCCGAACTGGGTCCCAGATCTTCGTTCCCAGCGATCTTTTCTTTTTACCCTTTTTACTATATATAGCTTCCTCTATATTATACGCAGCTAATAGACGGCTCTCCATGCTTCGAATGGAGGGGGGGAGGGACTAATCCATTCTTGAGTAATACAAGCTCCCAATATAGCCATAGATATAAATATGAGCCCTTTATGCCCCTCTAGTAGGACTTCAGAGGTTACTCCAATTAAGACATGTTCCCCCGTTAAGTTGAGGGGATATCCTAGCACTGTAGTCAAAAAGGTCTGGATTGCCTCTATAAAGGGAGCTAGCAGTGGACATGCAAAAAACATATGCAGTGATTCAGCAGCATGACACCCACACCTATTACAAGTTATGCCCACCGTCGCACCCCATTTTGAGATTTTTAGAAGTGTATAATAAAGGTCATATAGAGCCATGCAGTGCTGTGTACGAGCTCTGCCAGTGACCAACACAGTGTTAGCTAGTGTGATTGATTCCTCTAGACAAATAGTTTCCACCCCTAACTTCTCAGCCCATCCTACGGCATGAGTCTCTAAGTCGTCTGAACATAAGGTCTGAAGAGCTCTATAATAATGTCCAATCCTTTTTTTGGTGAACAGGTCATCAATCAATGAAATCCTAGTAATACCTGAAACTTCCACAGGTGACAAGGAATTAAAAAAGCTATGTATCTGTAAATATTTAAAATAATCCTGATTTGAAAAATTATATCTGGTTGTGAGCTCCCGGAAAGTAAGTAGCCGATTATTGTGCCATAGATCATTCACATCTTGTATTCCTTTATTTCGCCACCGAGCCATTGCTAGATCTTGAAACACAGATGGAAATATTTTATGGGCAGTAAAGGGTGTATATATCGAGAGTTTCCTAATTCCCAGAAGTTTCCTGACTATCTTCCAAACTCCAAAGGCTGCTTTCAACGTCTTAAATTTAGTTTTTTTATAGTAACTTGGCTCTATATTTTTCAGGAAGCATCCGCGACAATCTTTGCCCAATATAAGTTCATAGATGGAGGGAGATTGACTCTGTGGGATCCTTACTTTTTCACCAATAATCAAAGGGGAAATGAACTGTAAGACAGACGCAACATAATAATACATGAAGTACGGGATAGCCCATCCCCCCCTAGATTTGGGTAAAACCATCTTTTTATAGGATCTTCGAGGTTTTTTATAGCTCCATATAAACCTAGATGTCATCCTTTCCAATTGCTTAAAGAACATCAGGGGAAACTCAAGTGGAATAGAGCGATACATATAAAGAAACTTAGGAAGTATTATCATTTTCAATACATTATTTCGGCCAAATAAGGATAAATGAAAATGATCAATCCGTTTAAGTGTAGCATTTGCTTTTTGAAAAATTGGGTTAAAATTCATAGCTGGGATATATGATATACGAAAGGTAATTTTGATACCTAAATACGTTGCTACTGAAACCAATGGATTGATGAGGGAGGTGTCTGACCTACAAATACGTTTTGAGTCTTGGCTATATTCAACTTATAACCGGAAAAGCCCCAAAGCGAGTAGCGAGATCTTCTATTACCGGCAGAGCTTCCTGAAGACTGGTTGTAAGCACCACTATGTTGTCAGCGTATGCGAGCGCTCTATAATTCACGTTCGCTACTGAGACAGGTGGGATTCCGGGTGCTGAGTTCAATTTATTAAAAAATATGTCTAAATACAGGGCAAACAAAGTGGAGAAGCAGGGCAGCCCTGACGGGTGCCTCTAGAAATGGAAAAAGAATCAGATTTTTTGAGCCAAGTTTTATGCAGGATGTGGGTGATGCATATAGCGCTTTTATAGCCGAAATGATCCGAGGACCAAAACCTTTAATTACTAACATCTCCCACAGATATGGCCAGGCTACCCTGTCGAATGCCTTCTCGGCATCCAACAGGGTAATACCAAGGTCACTGCTCGTCGCCTCAGCTCTGTCCATTAAAGTAATTACACGCCTAACGTGATCTGAGGTGTCCCGACCAGGAATGAAACCATGCTGAACTGGCGAGACTATTTTAGAGATTACCCTTGATATGCGAGAGGCTATAATCTTCGAAAATATCTTGCTATCCGCATTTATAAGCGATATCGGTCTAAACGACGAGGGAAGAAGAGGTGGTTTGTCTTTCTTTAAGAATGCCATAATTGTAGAATGACTCCAAGAGGGAGGTGCTACCCCAATTTGCGCTTCTACACATGTTTGCAGTAGATCTTGTTTCAGGATAGCTCTAAAATCTCTGTAAAATTCTAAGGGTATACCGTCTGGCCCCGTAGCTTTCCCGGTGGCCAGGGAAAAAATAGCTGTTTCTATTTCCTCCCATGAAATTACAGCCTCTAAAGCTATAGCTTGAGTATCGGTTAGTTTTGAGATATTGTCCATCCCGCATAAATTTAGCAATGTCTCTGAAGAATATGATGTAACTTCCTCCGTGTAGAGTTTACTATAAAATAAACGAAAGATCTCCAGAATATCCTCAGGTTGGCTATATATCTGACCCAAATCATCCTGGATCTCCTTTACATTATTAAATGTTTCCTGCTGCCTAAGTCTCTTAGCCAATATCCTCCCTGTCATTTCCCCCATCTCATAAATTTGTGACCGAGATACTGCAACCTGTTCAGCAAGTTTCTTTGCAAAAACCTCATACAACCTGGACTTCTGAATAGCCAATCTTGATATAATATGCTCCGTATCTTGAGCTGTGCTAATAGCCGATATTAATTTAGCTTCCCACTCTTGTACTGCACTGTAATAGGTGGCAAGTTTAGCTCGGGAGGACCTTTGTTTATTAATGGAGTATGACAAGGTTTCTCCCCGGACTGCAGCCTTAAAAGAATCCTAGACCATTTGGGTAGTAACTGTACCGCGATTAACATCAAAGAATTCCTTAATCCATGTGGACATATGCTCAATGTACAGAGAGTCTGCCAAGAGTTTACGTTTGAATGTCCAGGAATTTCTATCACGGGCTATGCCATAACCATATTGATCTCTATTAATATGGGATTATGGTCCGAGATTATTCTCGGAAATATCTAAAAAATGATAATATTTAATAATGTCGTGGAGCTGAAAAAATAATCTAAACGTACCATCTTCTGGTGTGGGGCAGAGTAGTATGTATAGCCAGGTAACCCATCTGTCGAAATGAAGCCTACATCTACCAACCCAAACTCTGTGACTAAGCCTCTTAATGCCTTGTAGGTCTTACTCTTGAGACCAATATAAGGATTTTCTGAGGTTAAGTCAAAGTCTCTGTCTAAATGAATATTAAAATCCCCACACAATACTAGAGGAGTAGGCCATCCTGCACGTTCTATACTGAGAAGGTCAGAGTCGTCAACATTTGGGCCATAGATTGAGTAATGGTTAAGGGTTTTCCATCAATGTATAATTCTAATATGACCCATCTTCCATACTGATCAGTTTTGATACGGTTGCAGGACCCTAACCCTTTTCTGATAAGCACTGCCACTACCCTAGTAGTAGTTCCTTGGCTAGTACAGCCCACAAGGCACATACACATATCATTAAACCATTTTCTATTATTCCAACTCAAATGCGTTTCTTGTAAACACAAGATATCGATTTTCATACTATGAATATTTTGAGCACACATACCCCTTTTCTGCTTGTTGTTCAACCCACAAATATTCCAGGAACAAATCCTTAATTTATCCATTTACTTTTGTGTTATTTTCTGTTTTTGTTCTCCCCCCCTCATATATGTCACAATTGTGTTTAACCGGCCCTGCTTTATCTAGAATTGAGACAAAAAACATATCATCTTCATCTAATTTACAGTAACTGTAACAAATTACATTAATCCTGTGCTTGCTTGCCCCTCCACCACACCCCACCCTCCCCCGGACCCCCCTCCCACCCCCACCACCAACACCAACCCCACCCCAGGAAAGCAAAGGGACCGATCAGTCCCTAAAAGTGATGGTCTGAGAAGCATATTGCGTCTCGCTGTGCGCTCTCATCTGCATAACACCCATCTAATTAGAGAAAAGGAAGGAATAAAAAGAGGAAAAAAAAAGGTCTACCCAATAGAGGCTGAGAATTAAAAATCCAAGTAGTTCAATTAGTGCGTTATGGTCCCTCTATTTTCAGTTTCTCAATCACTCAAGAGGTAGTAAAAAGGAAAAATGAAAGAAGAGAAAAGAAAAAAAAAGGAGAGAGACAGCGTATATTATAGCATCTATTATATCAAGTCAACCCATTTTTCATATTGTGGATAATAAGTCTTTTGCTGCACTCTCCGAGGTAAGAAAATGGGTTCTTTCCTTAAATATAACTTTAAACTTCGAGGGATTAAGGAGGAAGGCTTGTGCGCCTTTTGCCTGAAATAAAGGAATACGTTGGCGGAGCTGCCATCGTTGCTGAACAGTAAAGTGGCAAAAGTCTGGCCGAACAAAGAAATCCACGCCCTTCCCCCTCCGTTTGCGATCGGGTCGAGCCATGTCATACAATGCTTCACATGCCAGGAAATTGTTCAAAGATATCAGGATGGCTCTTGGTTGATTCTTAGAAGCTCCACCAGAGTTTTTATTGCGCTGAAAAGGGAATCTATGAGCTCTCAGAAGCTCCCGGTCCCACTGCCACTGGGTTAGCTCCGGAAAAGCCTCAGTAAATAGTTCAATGATAAACTGCCTGACGTTATATCCCTCGTTTCCTTCAGGAATACCCAAAACGCGCAGATTATTGCGTCTAGACCTATTTTCTAGATCAATTAGCTTCCAGTTGAAGTCCTCCTTTGTGGTAGCCAGCATAGTAAGCTGAGCAGCCGGTTGAGTCATAGCATCTTCAATAGCTGAGATTCTCCCCTCAGCCTCTTGCACTCTAGCCGATGTTTCATTGCAGGTTTTTACCACTCTTCTGAGATTGTTTTGAAGTTTGCGCACTGCAGCCTGCGTACGCAAATTCTCAGCTCTGGTTTCTTCCCGGTGCTGCAGCATTACTTGATGCAACATATCCAAAGTAGTCCCAGATGCCTGCGCCCTCTGAGACGAGTTAGCTATTACTGGTGAAGTATTCTCAACATAGGTAGTCAGAGCGGGGAATCCCAGATTCTTTTCAAGTTCGTTTTCCAATTGTGAGGCCCCGCTGCCACTGCCTGCACCCCCTCCTCTGAGTACTGTGTTATCAGTTATCCCCCACTCCATTCGAGCAAAAAGAGGATCAGCATTATCTAACCCATCTTCTTCTATGGAGGAGATGGATCTTTCTTGCATCCCACCAGTTATACTAGAAATACTAACATCATCCCCTGACTCCACACCCAGACTTTCTGACTCTAATGCAGTAGATACATCTGACATCGAATAAAAATTCCCAGCAGAGTCTACTGATTGTGTATCCTTTGTGATTTCAGCCTCCTCCTGAGGATTAATATGTATATTATTGTCTGATACGAGATCTGAATGAGAATTTAATCCCTGAGAGAGAGGCAAATTGTCAGCAATTATCAGTATAGAATGAGCTCCGGAGTCAGTGTTAGAGGCTTCAATAGTTACGTTGCTGCTCGTATCCTCTGGAGAGTTTTCATTTAACTGTGGCAGCTGTTCAACAGTATTTTTCTCCTTCTCCTTCTCTTATCTCTCCCTGTTTGAGGCTTTATTTCCTTTTCTAAACATCCCAGGTATCTTTTTAGAAGTCACGCCACTACAATTCCCAGAATGCATTGGGACAGCTTCAGGCAGAGATGGAGCCGGAGTTGTTGCCGTATTACCCCCCTGCACGGGTCCCGGTTCATCAAAAGTCATATTCTGCACGATACCAGAACTTCCTGGCTTACCAGTAACATTGGCTGCTGCAGTCACCGCCCGTGTTTTCGGTTTAGGACCCATCACCGGTCCTCGTCTCCGAGGCCGTCTCCCCAGCGCTTCTTCCCGTTTCTCCGAGCTACCTGCAGCGCCCGGTCCCGCCAAAAGTTCTTGTGGCCGATATACCTGTGCTCGCAAGGTTCCTTCAGCACAAGTCTGACCAATTCTTTCAACAGATTTCGCCAAGGATTTCCGGGTCCGATGCAGCCGTCGTCCGGGACCTCAAAGAGCCTCCGCCAGATACTGCCTCGCAAAATCAGCCGCCGAATGCCAGGCAGCTTGCAGGTATCGGCGATACTTGCAGTGAAGGTCTTGCCGCATACCCTTTGCAGGGCCGTGAGACAGGTATGATGTTCAGGGATCAGAAAAGTCTCTATCCATTAATCTGCCATTAATGTGGTAAGCGTCCGCGAAGAGACCAGTGCAGATGAGGCGCTTAACAGCGAGGACAGGTCTGCCGCTCACTCGGATGCCGACGCAGCCGCCATCTTGCTTTCTAACCTACACTCTAACTACCAGATATTTTACCTACTAGGTCCTATACCATTGACTTACCAATCCTTGTCACTGGTACCTGTAACCTATTGTATTAGGGATTTAGTTTTAATTAGGTAGCAAATAACTACTGCCTCTGGTCACCTGAAATAAATATTAAGATATTAAGGATATACAAAGAAATTGATCTAAACAAGTATAGCATTTTAAAGAGAATAATCATCCTACTAACATTACAGCAACCTATTCCATTTTGAGAAGGCTGTGCCAATTGCAAACTGTGCCAATCGCAAGACTTTCATTTTGCAAGCAAGATCTCAAAATTGTTTTTCGCTTTTTGCCCAAAATTACTACAAATCTGAATGGTAAGATATGTAGCGGTATTGACCAGCCCTGAATTTTTACCTGTGGCATGTAATTCAGTACACTTTGTGTTTTGGAGACATTACATTTATTTTCAAAAACCTACCAACATTCTCTAGTCTTGTGTTCTATCACATTCACTGATGTCTGTCCATTGTCGAAGTAGGCAGCAAAATTTTCTTTATACGCAGAGATATTCCTACTAATATTATTCAGAAGGGCCGGGACTATGTGGGTATTTCTATTAAGGGCAAGTAGGCATTGCGAACAGCAGGGCTTTAAAGTGGTCGGGTCTCACTGGTGCTGAGCACTGGCAGTTTTTTTAAAGGGGGCTCTCTTTTGTGCCCTGGCACAGGCGGTCCGTTTTTTTCCGGACTGCAGTGACAGTGGCACATCCATGTGAGCGTGCTCACACTGCTTACTTCTCACTATTGCAGAAGTTACGGCATGAGGTCATGCCAGGTGAGCATTGTAGGGGGAAGAAAAAGTCTTTAAAAGAGAGTCATTTTCTCTCTGGATTTCCCTTCTCTTTTTGAAACTCGCGAGCAGCAACATTGCCGTGGTGTCACCGGGACCTTAATTAGAAGCTTTTTAAATATTATATACAAGCCATAGTTGCTGCTTATTTATCATATGCAACTAACAACCATTGACAAAACCAATAGTCCTGACTTGTTGTAGGAAGGATGTTACTTGTTCTATCATATATCTGGATGCAATGACAGAAACAGCAAAATACAAGTCGGGCGGCACACTATGCTAAGCACAGACTTTTAGCGTACTGTTTTTATGCCACGCCCTTAATTACATTGGCATCGCCCCTTTGAGTGACCCCCAGTGTTTTCATCCCACTTAAAGCCCTGGCGAACAGTAATGGGGACATTAGGCACTTCTGTCGGGTTCCCTATGTTATGGAAAAAAAACTCTTGTACCGCCTTCCCTCCATGACCACACTGGACCTTGTTGCACATATAGATTATGTACCTTGTTCAATAATCTTCCTCATTACCAGCCAGGATACGAACTAAATCTACAGGTGAGACAGAAGCCACACATACTGCATTACTCAGCAGAGCCGGAAGTGAACAAAGCACCTGATATACACTGACCCTCACTGACGTCCTGTTCAGGTCAGACAGACATCGAAACTGAAGAATGCTATGTACGAGGTTATGCAAGGATGGCTCCTATCAATTTAAACGCAGAGTGCAAAATCAGTATGTCACTGGAAAGGAAAGTAGGTTGTGATGCATTTGAGTTTAGGAATTTAAGATTTTTGTGTCAAGGGAATATTATATGCACTCCTGAATGCTATTAGTACGGCCTCACCACGTACACATAAGGTCTCTAGGGTCACTATTGACATTTCCCTCACTTATAACAAGGTTTAATGTTAGTGCCGCTATCCAAACAAATCTTTTAGACACATTAATGTCAAACACACATTAACTGTTCCGAGTTGACCTATGTTAATACCGTTTTCGAAGGAATTTTTGAATGCTAAGACTTTTCTCAAGATCAGTAAATTTCAGTTAACTCATACATGATTTACTAACTAAGTCAATCAACTTCTGTATTAAGCCGCCTTCAAACGTCAGACGTGCAGGTGCGCGTTTCTATATTTGCATTAGTGTCCGGTCAAATGTTTAAAACCAATACATTTACCTGCAAAGAAAAACAAACTTCTGTCTTAACTGGGCGCATCCGTTAAACAGGTTTTCGTAGTCATACCACAACTGAAGTCCTGCGTGGTTTTTTGTAACCACTACGGGGCATATTACCAACAAATAGCGATATTTATCGCTAAGTAGAGTAAGCGGCAAATTTTTTATCGCCGCGCATCACCGGTTTTTATCGCTGAGATAACTTGATATTATAAAGGTTTATCTCAAAAGCGATAAAAATCAGGCGAAATGCGTGAATATCGCTGAGAATACAGCGATATTCACGCATTAGCGACGAAATGCTCTTAGCCATGTTATCCACCTCGCCATGTTATCCACATACCATTGGATAACATGGCTATGAACTGGTCTGGGCAGGTGTTAGTATTTGGAGATATTCGCACTTAGCGCGAATATTTCCATCGCTACGCTTGCCTTGCTAATAGGCGATAGCAACGTTAGCGACTGCTTTCAGTCACTAACTGGTTGGGTACGCCCACTTTGCATGTCATTAGCAATAAACATCACTGACATGCAAAGCGGGCCCAAACCGCTCGCTATCGCCTAAAAGCTGTCACTAACATCAGCTTATCACCTCCCTCTGTAATATGCCCCTTTATCACAGCGTTTATTTTGTAAAGTGCTACTTACTGTAAGAGTAAGATGCTATCTTTCATGCATGTGATAGTTACAGTCACAACTGTTGAGGTGACCTTCTCTGAAAATGGTTCTTTTTAAAGAATAATTTGTGTTGCTGTTGGTAGAAATTAAATTGACGTGGAGATTTCTGATATATTTGTACTATGGTGAGCTTCAGCTCACGTCTTGGTAAAGAACAACCCGCCCAGGAGTTGTTTCCCCTGTCTCTTAATGTTCCCATTTAACAGAAACCTCTCTCAAAACAAAACCATACCTGAATGTATAGTTGTAAATATATGACATTTCCTGTCAAACCCTGAGCTTGAATCTAGTTGCTCCTAGCTGTACTGATGACTTGGCGCAACTCCCTAGCATTTGTATCTGTAAGTATTGACCTTTTACAATGTTTTGTTGGCCAGTACCCGAGTTCCTGTGCCCCAAATGATGGTACCACTTGTATTAGCTTGTCAGCCCTCTTGCTCTGCATTATTGGGGGCAGATTTTCAAAGAGTTTGAGCTGGTGTTCGCATGATGCAAAGCGGCACAAAACCTTGCACATATTTTCAGATAGGTGCAAGTAAGTATTTGCGCCATATTTTAAAGTTAGCGTGACGCACAAACGGGTTTGCATCACTCTGCGCAAAAGTCGATTTAATGTATGCAGAGTGGGTGTGTCAGGGCGATCAAAAAGCTCCAAAACCCTGTAGGCACAGGTATTTACATGAGTCACGCAAAGTGCCGCTAAGCAGTGCAAAAAAGATTAGCTCAGAATAAATAGTGCAGGTACAAAACAGGCGCAAAAAGAGCTGGAGCCATTTACTGGGAGATCTACCAGCAGAAGCACAACAAATATCTACTGGCTGTGGCAACCATGGAGATTGTTATTGTCCATCACCATCAGCGGATAGTTGCCTTGGCGAAAAAGAAAACACAGAATAAGGAAAGAATCTACAAGTAGAGAATATCACTTATCCACATGGAAATACTGGTAGCTGGATCCTCTTCTGACTGCTGCATTACATGAATGGGTTGTGGGGCAAGGTTCTCTGCCATTTCTATTGTTTGGATTTCCACCAAAATACATTGCATCCTTTTGCAGTGTTTTGTGATTTTTCTTTAAGGACATGCATGATGCACATGCTTTTTATGTGGCAACGCAAGACTATTTTTTCACAGGCGTTAGTCTGCGACGCCTCACTTTGTAAATATGATGCATCGCTATTTACTTTCAAGCATGCAGCGCAGCATTACGGTTTTCAGGCACAGCGCAAATTCTACTCGACCTTTGAAAATCTGCTCTTTGGTGCATAATGAATTGCGCTCACATGCTAGAAAAATCAGCCAACCTAACTGCTATGCTAAACATCACTTGAATGCATCATTCTGATCTTCAGTGCTAACCTTCTTTATGCCTCACAGGAAGAACATTGAGTGAGAGGGCTCTGAGCTTCAGCTTAACCAAACAAGTACCGCGGTTAAAAAGCAGGAAGCAGCTGCAGTAGGCTATAGTCTAGGGCCTTGCTCTCTCAATCCAGGGGTAATCTTCCAGTCTCCTCCGTTCTTATCACTCTACCATACTAAAACAAGGACTTCAATGGGCACCTTCTCATTTGAAGAATTTTTAAAACTCACTCCACGTCACTGACGTATTAAAGGGAGGGGGTCGGGGTCCGCCCTGGTGGCATGGGTTTTGGGGCAGCGGACCCCCTCTACTCTTACCTGCAGTCACGAATGACAAACCAGGACGCTTTACCACTCCCCCACCAAGCTCACCTGTGGCCGTCGCGGGGCGGCAAAAGGTCTAGCTGCTGCTCTAGGTCACATGTTCTCATGCAGTGTGAACTTGATGAAAATTAAAATCATGTACCTTTTGTGTCAGGTTTATTCTAGAGGCTGTGTTGTATTGCCGTAGCCTTGCCTCCAGGCTCAGTACACTAGGCACATGTTGCAACATTAATTGTCACATTTTGAGCCACCAGCTGAAAATGTCTGTGATGGAAACTGAATTTCAGCTCTTCATTCCTCATTCGGACAACCTTCCGTGACTCATGGGAGAATCGGATTATCACGAGTTAGTTTCCACAACTCAGCTGATACATTGTCCCATCAGTGTGTCACGGAAAATTGTACTGACTTGGATATGAGATTTCTCCACGTTCACCTCCCGGTTACAATTTCACAAGAACTGCATGATACATAAATGGATTTTATCTGTTTCAAATGTACTTCTGAAGGTGGTGGCCAAGCTGTTAAATACCTACAACATGCCTGGTGGCTTACTGTCTAGGTCCAGTCATAAATGGATGAAATCAGGGTCTGCAGCCCTGGATTTCACAGGAGGAAAAAGTCAGAGAACTGCAGGATGGCTTGAGGGACAGCTCAGCATGGATGCCTACAGATCCCACCCTGTAAACAGAATCAGGTGAGGTCTATGCCACCCAAGGTAGTGTCTGCCACATGAGCCAGTGAGGCTTAGCCGCCTTGGAATTTGGCAGTCAACGTCTTGGAGAGGCGTGTTGCAGTTGAACCTGGATTTACATGAGCATTTTATATTGACTTGAAAACTGCTCAAAGAGGCTGCAATGTCAATCAAAACAGGGGTAACCCAATAACCCAAAGGCATCTGGGAACAATATACTAAGTGAGAAAAAATTGATGCCTACGGTATAGTTTTTTTAAAGAAAAAATTGATGCCTACGGTATAGTTTTTTTAAAGAATCAATCCTGGGACAGGTACCATTAATTACCTTTCCCTGACACACTTGGTTGTTTTTAGAATTCAATCAAAACTTATTTTGTTGAAGGAAACAAACTCTATTCCTATATATGTATTTCCATCTGGTTCATAAATTGGAAAGAAATTGATTTAGAAAAGAAATTTCTTGAAAATTTATTTATATATTTGTTATATCTTTTCTTATTTTATCTTATTTAGAAAACACATATATATACAAACATATCGGCATCGTTCAGATTGGAGAAAACAGCAACCTAAAGCCCCCTTCGCGTTTCCTACCACAGACACCCATAGATGCCATAGACATCTTCTCTGAGACTGTGAATAGAGAACTGCAGAAATTGTCTAAGGAGGAGGAAAACAATAAAAACAATATAAAATGGAATCTGACATCCAACGAAAGGGCGGCGATTTCAAATCTGGAGAAAGACGATTCCATTGTGATTAAGCCCTCCGACAAAGGCGGCAACATTGTTATCCAAAGCCGCCTAAACTACTGCAAAGAAGCTCTACACCAGCTACAAGACCACACCAATTACTCATTGACCACAGAACAAGAATACCTTACCAGTATTCGTGAATACCATCTACTTATTGATCGCTGGTATAATAAGGGGATCCTGGCCAAGGAAGAACATCTCTATCTACAAAATCAACAACCCCGACTCCCCTGTTTTTACCACCTGCCTAAGGTACATAAAGACCCCATTAGACCACCTGGAAGACCCATTGTCTCCTCCATTGGAGGACTCACCGAGAAGATGTCCAAATTTATTGACCTATTCCTGGTACCATGGGTCACGCAACTAAGTTCTTATACTAAGGACACTAAGGACTTTTTGCGGCAGATACAAGATGTAGAGTGGGAGGAGGATATGATCATGATAACCATGGACATCTCCAGCCTATACACTAGCATTGGACACTTGGACGGGATAAGAGCAGTAAAAACATTTTTGGACTTACGCTCTGCAAGATATCTTGAACACAGCAAAATGATTTTAGAATTTATATCATTTTGTTTGAATAACAACATTTTTGTTTTCCAGGACCAGAGGTATAGACAGACAAGAGGGACGGCGATGGGTACCTGCTTCGCCCCCAGCTACGCGAATTTATTCGTGGGCTGGTGGGAGAAGCAGGTAGCCTGGGCCGATGACAAGGCTGTGTGGGTGGATTACTTAATTTGTTGGAAGAGATACATAGACGATCTCTTCCTCATTTGGAAGGGACCGAAATCCTCGGCTGAGGAATATATAATGGCACTCAACACAAATGACTTAAATCTTAAGTTTACCTACAATATGAGTAGAGAGGAGGTTCGTTTTCTTGATCTGAGGGTCTTCGTAGAGTCAGGCATGATCCAAACAGCCCTCTACAGGAAGGAAACAGCAGGCAACTCTGTTCTTCACGGACGTAGCAACCACCCGAGACCTCTCATCAATAGTATTCCCTATGGAGAGCTGTTAAGGATAAAACGTAACAGCTCCCTTGAGAGAGATTTCAAAATTGCAGCAGAGAGTAGCATTAGTCGCTTTAAATCCCACGGCTACTCCAAGAAAGCTCTCACAGTGGCAAAAGGAAGAGTAATAGAAACCGAAAGGGAATCTCTTTTGAAAGAAAAACAGAGCAAGAACAACAAGAGTGGTAACGGCATAATACGACTAATTACCAACTATTCTGTGGCAGCGAATAAAATCAGAGCTATTATGCTTAGGAACTGGAACATTATCAAGGCGGATACAGTTATTGGCAGAGAGTTGTCGGATCATCCGATGATCACTTTCAGGAAAACCAAGTCCTTAAAGGACAAATTAGTACAAAGCCACTTGCCAAAAATGAACCCTAAAAAAGAACTGCAGTCCATGCATGGATCTTTCCCATGTGGGAAATGCAAGGCTTGCAGTTCGAGCAAGAGAGTGTTGTTTTATAAAGTTCCCCACAAAGAGACAAAGATCAGAATCTCTAAATTTATAACATGCTCTACACCTTTTGTTGTCTATTGTTTACAGTGTCCTTGTGGACACCGCTCCGTAGGCAGCACCTCTAAGGCAGTCAAACTGAGGATATTAGAACATCAACGTGCCATCGTGAATAGAGATGACAGCTATCCGATGGCCCGTCACTTTGCGACACACCATGGCAGTGATAGAAACCTCTTATGTTTCTTTAGTTTAGACTGCATCACACGAGACCTGAGAGGAGGGAATTACAAATGCCAGTTGAGACGTCTGGAGTCGAGATATATTATCGAGCTCCAAACAAAGTTCCCGGGGGGTATGAATTCAGGAGAAGAACTGCTGTCACACCTATAACAATTGTGAATAATTGAATTGAATTAACTCAAGTATCTAGCTGCGTATAAACCTGAGTCTATTAGGTCCATGTCCCTATGTAAATATATGTATATAGTCATAGTTGGAAGAACACTGTTTCAATTCTCGAGTACACGTTTAGAAATGATTTAATGAACAATGATCAAAAAACTGCTAGTATAATAATCACCTATTATCAGGTAATTTGAATTCGTGAACTACAAGTAGAATTTGCTCTTCCTCTATGGGATTATGTCGTGATTTACTGTCAATGAATTTAATAACTTGAAATGTTATCTATGCCCATCCAGGGCTACATAAACTCAAGTAGATATAAACAAATGATCTACTAATCAGGACATGGTCACATAACGTGAAGATTTGATTTGTGTTAATATTATGTTTTCTTTACTGCTCTAAGATGGCGCTTATGATTTTGGACTTGTAGTCCTACCTTTATGTTTTAATTTGCCACTATTTACGTCTACCTCACCGTCGCCAGTTTGAAACTGACGAAGGCAAGAGCCGATACGCGTTTTTCCTTTCTGTGTGTGCAATAAACCAAGAGGTTTTACTCACTGCGAGTGCTGGGTCTTTCTGACTTTGTCAGGGGAGCTACTATATACAAACATATATATATACAATATTTATACAAAATACAGACGTATACAAAAATTCTAAATCAAGAGGACATAGAAAACAGTTTACACATAAATCATGAACCTTATTTTCTGGTTCAAAAGCCCACTAGTATTTCAAGTCAGGGATGTTAATCCAACCATTATCTCCAAACATTCCCTGTACTCGGGTCACCAACTATAAGTATATAGGAGTTATTTAAGGATCAATTATTTCTCCCTCCATTGGTAGCAAACTCCTTTTTTATACTTTATATCAAATTTCATTTATCTTATGTTGATGCCGTAACCATGCAGTCGACGCGTTTCAGCCTCTGTTGAATTCCAGGCTTCTTCAGGACTTTAGGGCAATTTAAAACATATAATTCCTTAATCAATGTCAACCGTGTTCTTTCCGGGAGACTCAAGCCATTTCTGTCAGCTACCACGTATCCAATTCGTAGTGCGACCGACCGGATTTCTCCTTCCTTTCACAGGACTCGCAACTCGCCCTGCAGTCCAAACTTCATTAAGCCGGTCTTGCGTTAGCTCAACCCGAGCAGACACAAATGTAGGACGTCTGTATTTTGTATAAATATTGTATATATATATGTTTGTATATATATGTGTTTTCTAAATAAGATAAAATAAGAAAAGATATAACAAATATATAAATACATTTTCAAGAAATTTATTTTCTAAATCAATTTCTTTCCAATTTATGAACCAGATGGAAATACATATATAGGAATAGAGTTTGTTTCCTTTAACACAATAAGTTTTGATTGAATTCTAAAAACAACCAAGTGTGCCAGGGAAAGGTAATTAATGGTACCTGTCCCAGGATTGATTCTTTAAAAAAACTATACCGTAGGCATCCATTTTTTCTCACTTAACAAAGAGGCTGCAATGGCACACCTGAGACATATTTAAAGGGCTTCTAAGTGGGTGGCAAAAAGAATCCTGCAGGCCCACACATAGCATTTAATTTACAGGCACTGAGAACCGTTGTTACCTCTTTACTAGGGGCTTATAAGTAAATGCAGTGTTCCAGTTGGGTGTAAACCAATTTTACCATGTTTAAACTTGAGAGCACAAGCACTTTAGCGCTGGTCTGCAGAGGTAAAGTGCAAAAACTCCTACGGACAATAAAAACGTGATCAGCAAAAATGATTGCGGGAAGGCCACACTAAAGCTCGTCAACACTCAGGCACTGAGGCACTTGCAAGGGACTCAATGTGGGCATATCCGTGAACATCTGGTAGATGATTTGTGCCAGTGCCGATGATTAGCATCAAAGAGTGCCCTGTATGTGGACAAAACAAAATTTGTGCCTGACACAGAATGTGTTAGATTTGGGCTGAATAACTGGGTGTGAAGATGGAGCTGTGCCCTGAAATGGTTTGATTGCCTGCGTGCTAAGTGCCCTGCTGCCAGCTAGATCAGCACTAGGACTAGCTCTGCTGGGCAGGCTGTGATAGTCTGGGGGTCCAGGGCAGCCTGAAGGTGCATGGAACGATGTCTGTCGGGTTAAGGGGCATTGCGGTACTCTTACCCTAAACACTGAGCAGAAGCAAGTGATTTGCTGCTGGCGGCTCCCAGAGCATCTAATGGCCGCTAGACGCTGGCACCGATGCCCATTAACTAAAAGAGAAACCCTGTTCAGGAATAACATTAATTTGTTGCCTGACCCAGCAGAAGGTAGTGGACCTGAATGATTGTACTAACACACAAGTAGCACCACAACACAACACCAAGCACCACAACAGAGGCAGCTCAGACAGTGCAAGCAATCTCAAAAGGTCTCAAAGAGAAGAAACACCAGCCCCAAAAGAAAGATATTCTGAAGCCTGAAGCACAGAGGTGAAAATTGTATTACTCACAGGCCAGGGACCGGAAGAGAGCATTGAATTCTGTCTGGGAAAGCAGTTCTATGCACAGCCCCTTAGGACTGTATGTGATTCTATCCGGGGTGGAGGAGAGAAGTTACCAGGCCCCCAAGCAATGGAGCAAGATTCATCAGGCTGTGGCACCTGACAGAGGCCTGCCAAAAGCAGGGCTGGAGGTGAGTGGGAGACATATAATGGAGAAACCAGAACTGAGAAGCTGCTGAGTCAAAAGACTGTCCCAACTCTGATATGGCCCCAGGAAAAGACATGAAAGATTTCAGTCTAAGAGACATACTGGCAAGGTCTGCAGTGCCAAAGCCATAGAAAACCAAGAAGGAGGGCCCACTACTTTGACTTTCTGTGAGTGCACAGTCTAACCAGAAACTATGTGATGGTTATCCCTGAAAGAAATTGGATTATATTTTGGGGTGGGTGACTCCCCACGAGAAAAAATTTAAAAACAATTCTAGTCAGTTTGACACCTTAAGCCACTAAATTAACTTAAGCTCAAACCCCTTGTAGATATGGCAAAGACAGCTGAGAGGCTTAACTTAGGGCAATGTGTAAAGTATTTATACCATACCAATACAGTAGTAAAGTAAAGAAAACAAGTAATAAAAATTCCAACCCAAATTAGTAAAACCGATTAAAATTTAATGAATACAGTGGCTCCAAAATGACAAAATCCAAAGGAGGAACCCATAGAAATGAATTTCTAAAGTTTCAGGTGAAAATAGCACTAAAGTGCGCACAGCAGAGATTCTGGTCAATTGTCATAGTTTACTTGGACCCTGGCGTGATTTGAGCCCACCCGCAATGGAGTCCTAGTAGGATACACTGACCAGGTTTGGCCCGATTGGAGATTTTACTTTGGCACAAGTGTAGGCTGGATCTCCAGCAATAAATTCACTACTGCTCAATATTTCATTTCAAAGATTTAATCTTGTGTTTAATCCATGATTTATAACACAATCCATAATGTTAATTCACATCATTCGAAATCTCTTGGTTGTCATCAATATAACATTATTTCCGTTATTAGCATGAAATGGCCTCCCAATGCATTTCGGCGCAATTGCGCCTTTATCAAGTGATCTGTGGATCAAAATAGGGGTAATTAGTACTACTTTACTATCGCCAACCACATAGTGCTTAGTCTAGCTACTAACTTAAACACAATCATTGCTACGGTAAAGTTCACGACAGTTAATGATTTACATAACTCACTACTCATATTGTCTACTGTATATATATTCCTTGAACCACTTTGCACTCTAGAATAATATGCCCCTTATAACCGTAAGCTAAAATAGCAACATAAACACTGAAAGGGTCGTGTGTGCATTTCTAAACATGAGGACGCTCAGTAAATCTATGGGAGTATCTGCTCACTAATGCGTAAATGGGTGGAGTCTCCGTTCACAAGGAGAACGCTGAAAACTTTAGCGAAGTGCGGAATCCTGCTGTTTTTAATACCGCTAGCAATTATCGAGATGAACTCACTTACGAGACATCTTCAAGTAAAACTACGTTAATGCTCCGTGAGATAAAACGCTAATGTTGCTCAAATGCCGCTTACCGCTATTCAAAGATCTGTTGCATGCCGTTCTGACTGCTACTTCGCACAGCTCCGTATGTCAAGTGCGGAGTGGCTGGCAGAAAATTCTAAAGAGTTAGTGGGAGTGGCTCTTGACTACGCCTAGGCGCAAGGGATACTGGGACTAGTATTTCTGAAGAAATAGGGGGTAGAACGATAAAAAATGATTAACCAACTGTACCATGACAAGAAATACATAATGTTCAGATTGGACACTGTGCGTGTAATTACAGATAACATAAAAACTCCACTCTTTCATTAAGCCCCCCCGGTTTTAAAGTTTTTAAACGATAAATCCAGTGATTTTCTCTCTTCAGGAGTTGTGCTTTGTTGTTTGTGCCTTCATGTCAATCCACAATTTCCAAAATCTGTGCTTTCAACTGGGTTATATCGTGTTTGGCTTCCAAGAAGTGTGTAGCTACCGTTGATTTGAGCATTTTCGTTCTAATGTTGCTCTTATGCTCATTAAGTCTCACTTTTAGTTTACGTTCTGTGTGTCCCACGTAGTTTAAATTGCACGGGCAACTTAAAAGATAGATAACGTTCATGGTTTACACGTTCCATTAACTCTTAAAGTGATTTTTTCTCTGGACTCTGGAGGTAGTAACAAGTTACCTTTAATGATGTTAGTACAGTTGTGACAGTTCATGCATGGTTGAGTGTCTTTGAATCTTATATCACCCAATGTCTTGTTTTTAGGTTTCAGTAGTTGTCCTATATTCTTGGACCTAGTGTGAGCAAACAACGGTTCTTCAACAAATGCTCCTTTGAAATATGGCTCTACGCGTAGAATTGACCAATGTTTCCTGATGATGTTTTGAAATGATTGGCTGGGAGTGGAAAATTTACTAACGCATGTAATGCATTGCTCTTTAATTGACGGATTACTAGATAGTAAATCTTCTCTACTAACATTTTCAATTCTCTGTCTTGCTTCATTCAAAATAGGCTCGGGGTAGCCCCTTCTGTGAAATCGTGCTATCATTTCGTCCATTTGTTCTTCAGCTTTATTTGGTTCCGAGACGACTCTTTTTACCCTCATCAATTGGGAATAGGGTAGGTGCCTTTTTAGTGATGGTGGGTGATGGCTGTCGTACCTGAGTAAATTGTTGCGGTCTGTATTTTTTCTGAACAGAGTAGTTGTGAATTTATTTTCTTGTCTAGTGATCGCTACATCCAGGAAATTGATAGTTTTCTCATCGATCTCCCATGTAAACTGAATCCGATCATTTATTTGGTTGAGTTTGATAATTTCCGGTAACAGTTGGTCCTTTGTGCCTTCCCAAGCAATAAAAATATCGTCGATGAATCGCACATATAGTTTGATGTGTTCCTTCCAGATGTTTTGACTTAAAATGTTAGTGTCCTCAAAGTCTTGCATAAAGATATTTGCCTATGTCGGAGCTGCCGCATTGCCCATGGACGTTCCACTCTTTTGTACATACCATTCTTGGCCATACTTGAAATAGCTATGCATCAAGGTGAAGTGTAGAAGTTCCATGAGAAAAATTTTCATTTGATCCTCATAGTCACTGTTCAATAAAACTTTTTCTACTGCCTCAAGACCTGACAGATGAGGGATTGACGTATATAATGCCTTGACGTCAATGGTAGCCATAACTATGGGTTGCTCTTTGGTGATTTGGATCATGGTGAGTTTCTTTAAAAAGTCAGTGGTGTCCTTTATGTATGACTTGGCTTCCGTAGCAAAAGGTTGGAGGTATTTATCCAAAAACTTACCAATCGGTTCATGGATACTCTTACATGTGGATACTATGGGTCTACATGGAGGGTTTTTTAAGTCCTTATGTACTTTAGGTGTCATATAGAATGACGGACTGCGCGGTTCACTTTGAGTCAGGTATTGCTTGGTTTTCGCTACAATTGTTCCGTTGTCCATTGCTTTGTTCAAAATCTGTGTAAGTGTGTCTTGTATTTCTTTAGTGGGATTTTGTTGTAATTTCATGTAAAGGTTAGTGTCTGCCAGATGTTCAGTGATTTGAGATTCATAATATGTACGATCCAAGATAACTAAGGCACCACCCTTATCCGCTTTTTGACATATCACAGTACCATCTTGGCTAATGTTTCTGATGATGTTCATTTCGTTAAATGGTATGTTAATATGATGCTTCTTTTGGCTGAATTCAAGTTTTTGTATATCTTGTTTACAGAGGGTTTCAAATAAGTCTATCGTCTTATGGCTAACTGGAGCCATATAGGTGCTTTTGGTTTTTAATCCTTTCAGTTGGTCTTGATTTTCACTTTTTTTCTCCATGATTACATTGTCAAAAAAGTTTCTCAAGCGTAATTTTCTAGTTAATTTGAACAAACTTATTTCCAGTTCTAGAGCATCAGTTCTAGTGGTGGGTATGTAGGAGGTTCCTCTTTGCAGTGGTATTATCTCCTTCTTTTTTAAGGGCTTATTTGAAATGTTAATGACCAAATTTTCTTCGTCGAATTGTCTTATCATTATCTCTTCCTCCTGTTCACTTGTTTCGTTACGGGTGGGTCTTTTTCTTTTCCTATTACTGTGACTCCTCCTGAGTCTTCCCTTATGTCTTGGCCTGACTCTAAAAAAGGCTTCTCCACTGCTGTTGTCGGAGTCTCTTTTGTTCTTTTTTCCGTGGTCTGTGTGTTTCTTTGTTCTGAAGTTTCGCTCCCAGTGGGAGAAGTGTCTGTTTGTGAAGTGAATCCTTTTGCTTGACGTCTTTTAGCATAAACTTCCGCCCAGGAATATACTTCATTCAATTTATAATCTAAAGTGTCTCTGCGGTATTTTCTAATTTTTCGCTCATTAACTTCTTGCGCATGTTGAGCTAATTGTTGCTTGATATCCTCCAAAGTTTTTTCTATTTCTTCTGCACTTATTAGCTTGTTCAATTCTTCCTTAACTGAGTTTATTTCCGTATTTAGTTCCTCAAGTATCTTTGACAATTCCTCTATGATAAGTAAAATTAAGTCCAGACTACATTTGTTTAATATAGCGTACCATTTTTCAACAAAAGGTTTACTGTTCTTGCATAGAGATAGTTTGAGAGGGATCCTGAGTCCCCTTGGAATCCGTTGGGCTTCATGATATTTAATCATGGTGCTTGCAAGGAGACGTTGGTTAATCGTTTTTCTGGTTAAGTATAATAACTGTCTGATGTGTTGTTCCTTTGTTTTTTTGGTGGCAAATTCGGAAGTATCCTCTTGGATTAGTGAATAAATGCGCGTGCTCGCATCTTCATCGAATGCGAATGTATCTGCTCGACTTTCAGTCATGTGGGTTATTTCGTCGTATTGCATTTTGTTTAATGGCGTGCTTCAAACCTATGAGTAGGTTGCAGATAACTATGGATATAGGTTGGTTTGAGCACCGCTTCTAATTTGAGTATATTTATGTAACTAAGTTTACTGTGCTCCACGGTTCACTCCCCACTCAGGAGTGAGTTGTCATAACAAATAAAGCAAGTCTCTGTTCAGCTTGTCTCCTTGGGCACAAGTGTAGGCTGGATCTCCAGCAATAAATTCACTACTGCTCAATATTTCATTTCAAAGATTTAATCTTGTGTTTAATCCATGATTTATAACACAATCCATAATGTTAATTCACATCATTCGAAATCTCTTGGTTGTCATCAATATAACATTATTTCCGTTATTAGCATGAAATGGCCTCCCAATGCATTTCGCCGCAATTGCACCTTTATCAAGGGGTCTGTGGATCAAAATAGGGGTAATTAGTACTACTTTACTATCGCCAACCACATAGTGCTAAGTCTAGCTACTAACTTAAACACAATCATTGCTACGGTAAATTTCACGACAGTTAATGATTTACATAACTCACTATTCATATTGTCTACTGTATATATATTCCTTGAACCACTTTGCACTCTAGAATAATATGCCCCTTATAACCGTAAGCTAAAATAGCAACATAAACACTGAAAGGGTCGTGTGTGCGTTTCTAAACATGAGGACGCTCGGTAAATCTATGGGAGTATCTGCTCACTAATGCCTAAATGGGTGGAGTCTCCGTTCACAAGGAGAACGCTGAAAACTTTAGCGAAGTGCGGAATCCTGCCATTTTTAATACCTCTAGCAATTATCGAGATGAACTCACTTACGAGACATCTTCAAGTAAAACTACGTTAATGCTCCGTGAGATAAAACGCTAATTTTGCTCAAATGCCGCTTACCGCTATTCAAAGATCTGTTGCATGCCGTTCTGACTGCTACTTCGCACAGCTCCGTATGTCAAGTGCGGAGTCGCGGGCGGAAAATTCTAAAGAGTTAGTGGGAGTGGCTCTTGACTACGCCTAGGCGCAAGGGATACTGGGACTAGTATTTCTGAAGAAATAGGGGGTTAGAACGATAAAAAATGATTAACCAACTGTACCATGACAAGAAATACATAATGTTCAGATTGGACTCTGTGCGTGTGATTACAGATAACATAAAAACTCCACTCTTTCATTAAGCCCCCCCCCCGGTTTTAAAGTTTTTAAACGATAAATCCAGTGATTTTCTCTCTTCAGGAGTTGTGCTTTGTTGTTTGTGCCTTCATGTCTATCCACAATTTCCAAAATCCGTGCTTTCAACTGGGTTATATCGTGTTTGGCTTCCATGAAGTGTGTAACTACCGTTGATTTGAGCATTTTCGTTCTAATGTTGCTCTTATGCTCATTAAGTCTCACCTTTAGTTTACGTTCTGTGTGTCCCACGTAGTTTAAATTGCACGCGCAACTTAAAAGATAGATAACGTTCATGGTATCACACGTTCCATTAACTCTTAAAGTGATTTTTTCTCTGGACTCTGGAGGTAGTAACAAGTTACCTTTACTGATGTTAGTACAGTTGTGACAGTTCATGCACGGTTGAGTGCCTTTGAATCTTATATCACCCAATGTCTTGTTTTTAGGCTTCAGTAGTTGTCCTATAGTCTTGGACCTAGTGTGAGCAAACAACGGTTCTTCAACAAACGCTCCTTTAAAATCTGGCTCTACGCGTAGAATTGACCAATGTTTCCTGATGTTTTATTTTTAAATGATTGGCTGGAAGTGGAAAATTTACTAACGCATGTAATGCGTTGCTCTTTAATTGACCGATTACTAGATAGTAAATCTTCACTACTAACATTTTCAATTCTCTGTCTTGCTTCATTCAAAATAGGCTCGGGGTAGCCCCTTCTGTGAAATCGTGCTATCATTTCGTCCATTTGTTCTTCAGCTTTATTTGGTTCCGAGACGACTCTTTTTACCCTCATCAATTGGGAATAGGGTAGGTGCCTTTTTAGTGATGGTGGGTGATGGCTGTCGTACCTGAGTAAATTGTTGCGGTCTGTATTTTTTCTGAACAGAGTAGTTGTGAATTTATTTTCTTGTCTAGTGATCGCTACATCCAGGAAATTGATAGTTTTCTCATCGATCTCCCATGTAAACTGAATCCGATCATTTATTTGGTTGAGTTTGATAATTTCCGGTAACAGTTGTTCCTTTGTGCCTTCCCAAGCAATAAAAATATCGTCGATGAATCGCATATATAGTTTGATGTGTTCCTTCCAGATGTTTTGACTTAAAATGTTAGTGTCGTCAAAGTCTCGCATAAAGATATTTGCATATGTCGGAGCTGCCGCATTGCCCATGGACGTTCCACTCTTTTCTACATACCATTCTTGGCCATACTGGAAATAGCTATGCATCAAGGTAAAGTGTAGAAGTTCCATGAGAAAAATTTTCATTTGATCCTCATAGTCACTGTTCAATAAAACTTTTTCTACTGCCTTAAGACCTGACTGATGAGGGATTGACGTATATAATGCCTTGACGTCAATGGTAGCCATAATTATGGGTTGCACTTTGGTGATTTGGATCATGGTGAGTTTCTTTAAAAAGTCAGAGGTGTCCTTTATGTATGACTTGGCTTCCGTAGCAAAAGGTTGGAGGTATTTATCCAAAAACTTACCAATCTGTTCATGGATACTCTTACATGTGGATACTATGGGTCTACATGGAGGGTTTTTTAAGTCCTTATGTACTTTAGGTGTCATATAGAATGACGGACTGCGCGGTTCACTTTGAGTCAGGTATTGCTTGGTTTTCGCTACAATTGTTCAGTTGTCTATTGCTTTGTTCAAAATCTGTGTAAGTGTGTCTTGTATTTCTTTAGTGGGATTTTGTTGTAATTTCATGTAAAGGTTAGTGTCTGCCAGATGTTCAGTGATTTGAGATTCATAATATGTACGATCCAAGATAACTAAGGCACCACCCTTATCCGCTTTTTGACATATCACAGTACCATCTTGGCTAATGTTTCTGATGATGTTCATTTCGTTAAATGGTATGTTAATATGTTGCTTCTTTTGGCTGAATTCAAGTTTTTGTATATCTTGTTTACAGAGAGTTTCAAATAAGTCTATCGTCTTATGGCTAACTGGAGCCATATAGGTGCTTTTGGTTTTTAATCCTTTCAGTTGGTCTTGATTTTCACTTTTTTTCTCCATGATTACATTGTCAAAAAAGTTTCTCAAGCGTAATTTTCTAGTTAATTTGAACAAACTTATTTCCAGTTCTAGAGCATCAGTTCTAGTGGTGGGTATGTAGGAGGTTCCTCTTTGCAGTGTTATTATCTCCTTCTTTTTTAAGGGCTTATTTGAAATGTTAGTGACCAAATTTTCTTCGTCGAATTGTCTTATCATTATCTCTTCCTCCGGTTCACTTGTTTCGTTACAGGTGGGTCTTTTTCTTTTCCTATTACTGTGACTCCTCCTGGGTCTTCCCTTATGTCTTGGCCTGACTCTAAAAAAGGCTTCTCCACTGCTGTTGTCGGAGTCTCTTTTGTTCTTTTTTCCGTGGTGTGTGTTTCTTTGTTCTGAAGTTTCGCTCCCAGTGGAAGAAGTGTCTGTTTGTGAAGTGAATCCTTTTGCCTGATGTCTTTTGGCATAAACTTCCGCCCAGGAATATACTTCATTCAACTTATAATCTAAAGTGTCTCTGCAGTATTTTCTAATTTTTCGCTCATTAACTTCTTGCGCATGTTTAGCTAATTGTTGCTTGATATCCTCCAAAGTTTTTTCTATTTCTTCTGCACTCATTAGCTTGTTCAATTCTTCCTTAACTGAGTTTATTTCCGTATTTAGTTCCTCAAGTATCTTTGACAATTCCTCTATGATAAGTAAAATTAAGTCCAGACTACATTTGTTTAATATAGCGTACCATTTTTCAACAAAAGGTTTACTGTTCTTGCATAGAGATGGTTTGAGAGGGATCCTGAGTCCCCTTGGAATCCGTTGGGCTTTATGATATTTAATCATGGTGCTTGCATGGAGACGTTGGTTAATCGTTTTTCTGGTTAAGTATAATAACTGTCTGATGTGTTGTTCCTTTGTTTTTTTGGTGGCGAATTCGGTAGTATCCTCTTGGATTAGTGAATAAATGCGCGTGCACGCACACACTACCGAATTCGCCACCAAAAAAACAAAGGAACAACACATCAGACAGTTATTATACTTAACCAGAAAAACGATTAACCAACGTCTCCATGCAAGCACCATGATTAAATATCATAAAGCCCAACGGATTCCAAGGGGACTCAGGATCCCTCTCAAACCATCTCTATGCAAGAACAGTAAACCTTTTGTTGAAAAATGTTACGCTATATTAAACAAATGTAGTCTGGACTTAATTTTACTGATCATAGAGGAATTGTCAAAGATACTTGAGGAACTAAATACGGAAATAAACTCAGTTAAGGAAGAATTGAACAAGCTAATGAGTGCAGAAGAAATAGAAAAAACTTTGGAGGATATCAAGCAACAATTAGCTAAACATGCGCAAGAAGTTAATGAGCGAAAAATTAGAAAATACCGCAGAGACACTTTAGATTATAAGTTGAATGAAGTATATTCCTGGGCGGAAGTTTATGCTAAAAGACGTCAAGCAAAAGGATTCACTTCACAAACAGACACTTCTTCCACTGGGAGCGAAACTTCAGAACAAAGAAACACACAGACCACGGAAAAAATAACAAAAGAGACTCCGACAACAGCAGTGGAGAAGCCTTTTTTAGAGTCAGGCCAAGACATAAGGGAAGATTCAGGAGGAGTCACAGTAATAGGAAAAGAAAAAGACCCACCCGTAACGAAACAAGTGAACCGGAGGAAGAGATAATGATAAGACAATTCGACGAAGAAAATCTGGTCATTAACATTTCAAATAAGCCCTTAAAAAAGAAGGAGATAATAAGACTGCAAAGAGGAACCTCCTACATACCCACCACTAGAACTGATGCTCTAGAACTGGAAATAAGTTTGTTCAAATTAACTAGAAAATTACGCTTGAGAAACTTTTTTGACAATGTAATCATGGAGAAAAAAAGTGAAAATCAAGACCAACTGAAAGGATTAAAAACCAAAAGCACCTATATGGCTCCAGTTAGCCATAAGACGATAGACTTATTTGAAACCCTCTGTAAACAAGATATATAAAAACTTGATTTCAGCCAAAAGAAGCAACATATTAACATACCATTTAACGAAATGAACATCATCAGAAACATTAGCCAAGATGGTACTGTGATATGTCAAAAAGCGGATAAGGGTGGTGCCTTAGTTATCTTGGATCGTACATATTATGAATCTCAAATCACTGAACATCTGGCAGACACTAACCTTTACATGAAATTACAACAAAATCCCACTAAAGAAATACAAGACACACTTACACAGATTTTGAACAAAGCAATGGACAACGGAACAATTGTAGCGAAAACCAAGCAATACCTGACTCAAAGTGAACCGCGCAGTCCGTCATTCTATAAGACACCTAAAGTACATAAGGACTTAAAAAACCCTCCATGTAGACCCATAGTATCCACATGTAAGAGTATCCATGAACCGATTGGTAAGTTTTTGGATAAATACCTCCAACCTTTTGTACGGAAGCCAAGTCATACATAAAGGACACCACTGACTTTTTAAAGAAACTCACCGTGATCCAAATCACCAAAGAGCAACCCATAGTTATGGCTACCATTGACGTCAAGGCATTATATACGTCAATCCCTCATCTGTCAGGTCTTGAGGCAGTAGAAAAAGTTTTATTGAACAGTGACTATGAGGATCAAATGAAATTTTTTCTCATGGAACTTCTACACTTTACCTTGATGCATAGCTATTTCAAGTATGGCCAAGAATGGTATGTACAAAAGAGTGGAACGTCCATGGGCAATGCGGCAGCTCCGACATACGCAAATATCTTTATGCGAGACTTTGAGGACACTAACATTTTAAGTCAAAACATCTGGAAGGAACACATCAAACTATATGTGCGATTCATCGATGATATTTTTATTGCTTGGGAAGGCACAAAGGAACAACTGTTACCGGAAAATATCAAACTCAACCAAATAAATGATCGGATTCAGTTTACATGGGAGATCGATGAGAAAACTATCAATTTCCTGGATGTAGCGATCACTAGACAAGAAAATAAATTCACAACTACTCTGTTCAGAAAAAATACAGACCGCAACAATTTACTCAGGTACGACAGCCATCACCCACCATCACTAAAAAGGCACCTACCTTATTCCCAATTGATGAGGGTAAACAGAGTCGTCTCGGAACCAAATAAAGCTGAAGAACAAATGGACGAAATGATAGCACGATTCCACAGAAGGGGCTACCCCGAGCCTATTTTGAATGAAGCAAGACAGAGAATTAAAAATGTTAGTAGAGAATATTTACTATCTAGTAATCCGTCAATTAAAGAGCAACGCATTACATGCGTTAGTACATTTTCCACTTCCAGCCAATCATTTAAAAACATCATCAGGAAACATTGGTCAATTCTACGCGTAGAGCCAGATTTCAAAGGAGCGTTTGTTGAAGAACCGTTGTTTGCTCACACTAGGTCCAAGAATATAGGACAACTACTGAAGCCTAAAAACAAGACATTGGGTGATATAAGATTCAAAGGCAC
The DNA here is from genome assembly GCF_964261635.1 of Lissotriton helveticus. NCBI lineage: Eukaryota > Metazoa > Chordata > Amphibia > Caudata > Salamandridae > Lissotriton > Lissotriton helveticus. The sequence continues at coordinate 534,577,479 of NC_136067.1, forward strand.
TCAACCGTGCATGAACTGTCACAACTGTACTAACATCAGTAAAGGTAACTTGTTACTACCTCCGGAGTCCAGAGAAAAAATCACTTTAAGAGTTAATGGAACGTGTGATACCATGAACGTTATCTATCTTTTAAGTTGCCCATGCAATTTAAACTATGTGGGACACACAGAACGTAAACTAAAAGTGAGACTTAATGAGCATGAGAGCAACATTAGAACGAAAATGCTCAAATCAATGGTAGCTACACACTTCATGGAAGCCAAACACGATATAACCCAGTTGAAAGCACGGATTTTGGAAATTGTGGATAGACATGAAGGCACAAACAACAAAGCACAACTCCTGAAGAGACAAAATCACTGGATTTATTGTTTAAAAACTTTAAAACCGGGTGGGCTTAATGAAAGAGTGGAGTTTTTATGTTATCTGTAATTACACGCACAGTGTCCAATCTGAACATTATGTATTTCTTGTCATGGTACAGTTGGTTAATCATTTTTTATCGTTCTACCCCCAAATTTCTTCAGAAATACTAGTCCCAGTATCCCTTGCGCCTAGGCGTAGTCGAGAGCCACTCCCACTAACTCTTTAGAATTTTCCGCCAGCGACTCCGCACTTGACATACGGAGCTGTGCGAAGTAGCAGTCAGAACGGCATGCAACAGATCTTTGAATAGCGGTAAGCGGCATTTGAGCAACATTAGCGTTTTATCTCACGGAGCATTAACGTAGTTTTACTTGAAGATGTCTCGTAAGTGAGTTCATCTCGATAATTGCTAGCGGTATTAAAAACGGCAGGATTCCGCACTTCGCTAAAGTTTTCAGCGTTCTCCTTGTGAACGGAGACTCCACCCATTTACGCATTAGTGAGTAGATGCTCCCATAGATTTACCGAGCGTCCTCATGTTTAGAAACGCACACACGACCCTTTCAGTGTTTATGTTGCTATTTTAGCTTACGGTTATAAGGGGCATATTATTCTAGAGTGCAAAGTGGTTCAAGGAATATATATACAGTAGACAATATGAATAGTGAGTTATGTAAATCATTAACTGTCGTGATATTTACCGTAGCAATGATTGTGTTTAAGTTAGTAGCTAGACTTAGCACTATGTGGTTGGCGATAGTAAAGTAGTACTAATTACCCCTATTTTGATCCACAGATCCCTTGATGAAGGCGCAATTGCGCCGAAATGCATTGGGAGGCCATTTCATGCTAATAACGGAAATAATGTTATATTGATGACAACCAAGAGATTTCGAATGATGTGAATTAACATTATGGATTGTGTTATAAATCATGGAATAAACACAAGATTACATCTTTGAAATGAAATATTGAGCAGTAGTGAATTTATTGCTGGAGATCCAGCCTACACTTGTGCCCAAGGAGACAAGCTGAACGGAGACTTGCTTTATTTGTTATGACAACTCACTCCTGAGTGGGGAGTGAACCGTGGAGCACAGTAAACTTAGTTACATAAATATACTCAAATTAGAAGCGGTGCTCAAACCAACCTATATCCATAGTTATCTGCAACCTACTCATTGGTTTGAAGCACGCCATTAAACAAAATGCAATACGACGAAATAACCCACATGACTGAAAGTCGAGCAGATACATTCGCATTCGATGAAGATGCGAGCACGCGCATTTATTCACTAATCCAAGAGGATACTACCGAATTCGCCACCAAAAAAACAAAGGAACAACACATCAGACAGTTATTATACTTAACCAGAAAAACGATTAACCAACGTCTCCATGCAAGCACCATGATTAAATATCATAAAGCCCAACGGATTCCAAGGGGACTCAGGATCCCTCTCAAACCATCTCTATGCAAGAACAGTAAACCTTTTGTTGAAAAATGGTACGCTATATTAAACAAATGTAGTCTGGACTTAATTTTACTTATCATAGAGGAATTGTCAAAGATACTTGAGGAACTAAATACGGAAAAAAACTCAGTTAAGGAAGAATTGAACAAGCTAATGAGTGCAGAAGAAATAGAAAAAACTTTGGAGGATATCAAGCAACAATTAGCTAAACATGCGCAAGAAGTTAATGAGCGAAAAATTAGAAAATACCGCAGAGACACTTTAGATTATAAGTTGAATGAAGTATATTCCGGGGCGGAAGTTTATGCTAAAATACGTCAAGCAGAAGGATTCACTTCACAAACAGACACTTCTTCCACTGGGAGCGAAACTTCAGAACAAAGAAACACACAGACCACGGAAAAAAGAACAAAAGAGACTCCGACAACAGCAGTGGAGAAGCCTTTTTTAGAGTCAGGCCAAGACATAAGGGAAGACCCAGGAGGAGTCACAGTAATAGGAAAAGAAAAAGACCCACCCGTAACGAAACAAGTGAACCGGAGGAAGAGATAATGATAAGACAATTTGACGAAGAAAATTTGGTCATTAACATTTCAAATAAGCCCTTAAAAAAGAAGGAGATAATAACACTGCAAAGAGGAACCTCCTACATACCCACCACTAGAACTGATGCTCTAGAACTGGAAATAAGTTTGTTCAAATTAACTAGAAAATTACGCTTGAGAAACTTTTTTGACAATGTAATCATGGAGAAAAAAAGTGAAAATCAAGACCAACTGAAAGGATTAAAAACCAAAAGCACCTATATGGCTCCAGTTAGCCATAAGACGATGGACTTATTTGAAACCCTCTGTAAACAAGATATACAAAAACTTGAATTCAGCCAAAAGAAGCAACATATTAACATACCATTTAACGAAATGAACATCATCAGAAACATTAGCCAAGATGGTACTGTGATATGTCAAAAAGCGGATAAGGGTGGTGCCTTAGTTATCTTGGATCGTACATATTATGAATCTCAAATCACTGAACATCTGGCAGACACTAACCTTTACATGAAATTACAACAAAATCCCACTAAAGAAATACAAGACACACTTGCACAGATTTTGAACAAAGCAATGGACAACGGAACAATTGTAGCGAAAACCAAGCAATACCTGACTCAAAGTGAACCGCGCAGTCCGTCATTCTATATGACACCTAAAGTACATAAGTACTTAAAAAACCCTCCATGTAGACCCATAGTATCCACATGTAAGAGTATCCATGAACCGATTGGTAAGTTTTCGGATAAATACCTCCAACCTTTTGCTACGGAAGCCAAGTCATACATAAAGGACACCACTGACTTTTTAAAGAAACTCACCATGATCGAAATCACCAAAGAGCAACCCATAGTTATGGCTACCATTGACGTCAAGGCATTATATACGTCAATCCCTCATCTGTCAGGTCTTGGGGCAGTAGAAAAAGTTTTATTGAACAGTGACTATGAGGATCAAATGAAAATTTTTCTCATGGAACTTCTACACTTTACCTTGATGCATAGCTATTTCAAGTATGGCCAAGAATGGTATGTACAAAAGAGTGGAACGTCCATGGGCAATGCGGCAGCTCCGACATACGCAAATATCTTTATGCGAGACTTGGAGGACACTAACATTTTAAGTCAAAACAACTGGAAGGAACACATCAAACTATATCTGCGATTCATCGACGATATTTTTATTGCTTGGGAAGGCACAAAGGAACAACTGTTACCGGAAATTATCAAACTCAACCAAATAAATGATCGGATTCAGTTTACATGGGAGATCGATGAGAAAACTATCAATTTCCTGGATGTAGCGATCACTAGACAAGAAAATAAATTCACAACTACTCTGTTCAGAAAAAATACAGACCGCAACAATTTACTCAGGTACGACAGCCATCACCCACCATCACTAAAAAGGCACCTACCCTATTCCCAATTGATGAGGGTAAAAAGAGTCGTCTCGGAACCAAATAAAGCTGAAGAACAAATGGACGAAATGTTAGCACGATTCCACAGAAGGGGCTACCCCGAGCCTATTTTGAATGAAGCAAGACAGAGAATTGAAAATGTTAGTAGAGAAGATTTACTATCTAGTAATCCGTCAATTAAAGAGCAACGCATTACATGCGTTAGTAAGTTTTCCACTTCCAGCCAATCATTTAAAAACATCATCAGGAAACATTGGTCAATTCTATGCGTAGAGCCAGATTTCAAAGGAGCGTTTGTTGAAGAACTGTTGTTTGCTCACACTAGGTCCAAGAATATAGGACAACTACTGAAGCCTAAAAACAAGACATTGGGTGATATAAGATTCAAAGGCACTCAACCGTGCATGAACTGTCACAACTGTACTAACATCAGTAAAGGTAACTTGTTACTACCTCCAGAGTCCAGAGAAAAAATCACTTTAAGAGTTAATGGAACGTGTGATACCATGAACGTTATCTATCTTTTAAGTTGCCCGTGCAATTTAAACTACGTGGAACACACAGAACGTAAACTAAAAGTGAGACTTAATGAGCATAAGAGCAACATTAGAACGAAAATGCTCAAATCAACGGTAGCTACACACTTCATGGAAGCCAAACACGATATAACCCAGTTGAAAGCACGGATTTTGGAAATTGTGGATAGACATGAAGGCTTGTTACTACCTCCAGAGTCCAGAGAAAAAATCACTTTAAGAGTTAATGGAACGTGTGATACCATGAACGTTATCTATCTTTTAAGTTGCTCGTGCAATTTAAACTACGTGGGACACACAGAACGTAAACTAAAAGTGAGACTTAATGAGCATAAGAGCAACATTAGAACGAAAATGCTCAAATCAACGGTAGCTACACACTTCATGGAAGCCAAACACGATATAACCCAGTTGAAAGCACGGATTTTGGAAATTGTGGATAGACATGAAGGCACAAACAACAAAGCACAATTCCTGAAGAGAGAAAATCACTGGATTTATCGTTTAAAAACTTTAAAACCGGGGGGGGCTTAATGAAAGAGTGGAGTTTTTATGTTATCTGTAATTACACGCACAGTGTCCAATCTGAACATTATGTATTTCTTGCCATGGTACAGTTGGTTAATCATTTTTTATCGTTCTATCCCCTATTTCTTCAGAAATACTAGTCCCAGTATCCCTTGCGCCTAGGCGTAGTCAAGAGCCACTCCCACTAACTCTTTAGAATTTTCCGCCCGCGACTCCGCACTTGACATACGGAGCTGTGCGAAGTAGCAGTCAGAACGGCATGCAACAGATCTTAGAATAGCGGTAAGCGGCATTTGAGCAACATTAGCGTTTTATCTCACGGAGCATTAACATAGTTTTACTTGAAGATGTCTCGTAAGTGAGTTCATCTCGATAATTGCTAGCGGTATTAAAAACAGCAGGATTCCGCACTTTGCTAAAGTTTTTCAGCGTTCTCCTTGTGAACGGAGACTCCACCCATTTACGCATTAGTGAGCAGATACTCCCATAGATTTACCGAGCGTCCTCATGTTTAGAAACGCACACACGATCCTTTCAGTGTTTATGTTGCTATTTTAGCTTACGGTTATAAGGGGCATATTATTCTAGAGTGCAAAGTGGTTCAAGGAATATATATACAGTAGACAATATGAATAGTGAGTTATGTAAATCATTAACTGTCGTGAAATTTACCGTAGCAATGATTGTGTTTAAGTTAGTAGCTAGACTTAGCACTATGTGGTTGGCGATAGTAAAGTAGTACTAATTACCCCTATTTTGATCCACAGATCCCTTGATGAAGGCGCAATTGCGCCGAAATGCATTGGGAGGCCATTTCATGCTAATAACGGAAATAATGTTATATTGATGACAACCAAGAGATTTCGAATGATGTGAATTAACATTATGGATTGTGTTATAAATCATGGATTAAACACAAGATTAAATCTTTGAAATGAAATATTGAGCAATAGTGAATTTATTGCTGGAGATCCAGCCTACACTTGTGCCCAAGGAGACAAGCTGAACAGAGACTTGCTTTATTTGTTATGACAACTCACTCCTGAGTGGGGAGTGAACCGTGGAGCACAGTAAACTTAGTTACATAAATATACTCAAATTAGAAGCAGTGCTCAAACCAACCTATATCTATAGATTTTACTTTGGGCCATAGTATTTTTTCTGGAATTCAAAATCCTTTAACAGGGTAAGACAGCAGGATGTATCTGAGGAAATAATCATGAAGTCAGATAGGCATTGAACAAGGTATCCATGAAGCAGTTGTTGTATTCCCAAAGAGGAAATTCTAATTACCTTTGGGATTTCAGAGACTTTTTAGCTAATCATTTAGGGCAACAAGGCTGTGACTGTATTAGACATTGAGTTTTATAAGACCGGATACCTTTTCACCAGGGATCCAGCGAATCAGATTTGCAGCTGAGAAGAAGCTCTGGATCAGAGAAACCTGTTTTCTTGGCTCAGAAAGGGTGTGCCTTGATCGGATAGGCTGGGATTTTTTGCCCCAGTCATCAGGAGGCCTGGAAGTCCAAAAATGTTCTAAGTCGTAGTTTTTCAGTGGTGGTAGGAAAAGTCCAATTAGATACAGGCAAGTGTTCCAGGATCTTAGGAGCAGTAGCTGGGGATCAAAACTTGCACCCGTAGAGGCCATCAACAGGGTCCAGGTCAGGTCCGTTTGTTACTGGTCAGCTGGAACCATCAAGAAAAAGGCCCCTGCAGCTCTATAGCCACACAGGACATAAACCAACTGACATTTGGAGTCTACTTCTTTGTCCTGTAAGCAGGTCCAAACCTTCAGGATTCCTCGGAGGTCACACACAGCAGTTTCAGTCATTCTCTGTTCTTTCACTGGTTCCGAAAGTGAACATTTCCACTGTCCCTGATCCTAAAATGCAGGATGAGAAGGCCCTTCTCCAGAAGTGTAATGAGCAGTCCCCTCCTCTGTAGCCACTTCAAACTTGTTCTGTGGACAGCTCTCCCCGCTGGGTTTGGTGCCCAACTGACTGGGATGACAAAAGCTAGGGGGCTTACCAGGTTGTCACCTAAATTTGCTTGTAACTGGGGAGGTCCCTTTTAAGTAAATGAAGTTCCTTGGTACATCCCAAATGGTCTTCCTGCAAGGGGAAGAGAAAACACTGCTTCACACTCAAGGCATTGTCTTTGCTTTGGAACAGTTTTCACACTTCATCAGGGCTAATCACTCATTGGTCTACTGCTGGAGAGCTAATGCAGATTAGCCTCCTGGAGTTTCAAATAGGAAAATGGTACCTTTCTAAAGGTTATACTCCCTTACTATCTTTTAAAAATCAGACTTCACAATTAAGTTGGGCTTTTAATAAATATTTCAGAGTGGTGTAATCCTATTTCTAGCTGGTCTCAATCCAGAGATAGCATAATTTATATTTATTTCCACTTCCCATTACTTTCTATGGGCTAGCCAGAGTTTTGTATAGTGAAAATAGCTTTTGGGTGCTAGTCACTCTAGGGACATGTTAAGTTTACATTTCTACATGTCCTACTTTTAAATGCCATGCACACTGCCTTTTGGGCTGCAGGTCCTTCATTAGTGGTCATTTACTATGGAAAAGGAAGCTTTTCTCTAGCCAAAAAGAGCAATTTGGATATGTTGCATCGCAGGCTAGTACACCTGAACTTATATAGGGTGTGCCACTGTAGTAGATGGCACAAAAGGTGCTATGGTCTCCAAGTTGCATTTGACTTCCAGGCCCTGGGTGTACTTTCTACACTATACACAAGGTACTTAGAGGCAATTTAAATGTGCCAATTGGGAATAAGCCAATTCAAAAACATTTAAAGGGAAACACACACACTTAACTACTGGTTGTCAGAGGTGAAGTGTACAGAATTTCAAGCCAGCAAAGCAGATAGTGCATACATCTGGGGCCATCTTGCAAATATGGGCCATTTCCTTCAAGCCCCTTACAAGAGCATTCAAAAAGTCCCTCTTCAAGTCTATGAGAACAGATCTACACATGGTAGCAAGACATACCTAAAAAAAACTCCAGGAAGTAAAGCAGGATCTCAATCACATAGGTCACAGAGAATAAATGCATGACGGCAATGAGGTGACTCATAACAAAGAAGTACACATTCTTTAACAAGAAATAATAACCCTGAAAGAGCAGCATATAGACTTACAACCCATTGCATAAGACTAGACAACATAAGATTTATGGATGTTCCTATAAACAAGGAAGGGCCTGACATTGAGTGCTCTTTAAACATGTACCTTCTGCTGACAAACTGTATAGAGCTCACAGGGCTGGCTCCAAAGACAGTAAATCCACTAGAGTACTGGCTATCTTAGCCTGTTTCCACAACTACAAGCTAAATGAAGACATACTTTGAAAAGCCAGATAAACCGGTCAAATTGTTTTCCAGGGTCATAGAGTATTTCAGAACCTCTCAGTGATGACTCTTAGAAAATTCAAATAACTGACTTTCTAAGAGAGAAAGACATCAAATGCAGATGGGAGCATCCATTCATTCTCATCTTTCAATGGCAGGATCATCTCTACCAGCTGCATGCAGTCTGTGAGGCAAGACAAATCATGGACCTCCCAGGCTACAATACACAGCCTACGATGCAGCAAACAAATCAGTTATCCATTCATCTGTGTTACGAATGGCAGAAAGTAGCCAGACCTAAGACTGAACTGAGATCCGACCCAACCACCATCACTCAAAGAAGACAGGTGGTTCTTGATAAACCGTCCAGAAGCAATAACCCAAATGAGATGCAGTCGACCCTGTAATGACGAGGAGGAATGCAGAAGGAGGGAGCTCCCCTGTGTGTAAAAATGGGAGTGGGCTGGACAGGCGCACACTGTTTCAGATAAAGATACCTAGATTGTGCCCCTGTCTCCTTAAGTCTAGGTTGCAATCAATGGAACGAGCTACACTGTTCCTCTATAGACTGGACCAAACAGTTGTTTTGTTCTGTAAGTTAAGTTTTGGATTACTGTTGGTCTATAAACTCACACAGCCATAACATATAGCAGTTTAGTTTACTCTCCCATTAAATGATGCTGGTACCAAGACCTATGCCTTCACTTCTATAACTACAAATAGGTCAACAACTAAGAGAAGTAGGTGCAATGTCAATAAACTAGGAGTAGCTCCTCTGTTTGAGTGGAGGAACGTCGACTCTCTTAAAAATCTCCAGAGATGAAAAATAAAATGGTAATTAATTACCAATGTATTTTTCATCCCCCCTCCTGAGCCGAGTGTAAGGACAAGGGTGGGGTCACTGCTAAGCGACAGCAGCAAGGAGGTGGGTGGCTGGTATGGCACGGTTTAAAGTGTGCATGTCTTTTTAGCCAGCTGTCTTGTGATGGCTAGCCACACATGGGCACTTTAAACAACTCTAACCCAGCTGTCTTAAGACAGCTAGGTTAGAGCAAGCCAAAGTCTATAGAGCAATGTGGAGCGGAGCACTGAGTGAGGTTGCTCCCACCAATCCTAGGGCTGCTCTCATGCTGGTAAATGCAGCACCAGGATTGGACAAGAGAGTTGCTTCATCTGGTTCCATTGTCAGAAGAAGAGGTCTGGAGTGAGGACATCACAGAGTTCAGGTAAATAATTTACATACTATTTTAAGCACACGCCTGACCAAATGCCCCTCCCCATAGGTGCCAGACGCCACTGCAATAAACCATCAATATCAAAGTAATTACTCAAAATGCCTGGGGCCTGAATAGCCTGGCAAAATGACTGGTGGTGTTATCAATGCTCAACAGGGCTCATTGTGAAATCTCCTCTACAAATACTGGCATAAGTTAAAATGATGGTAGCTCCCCAGACAGTAGCCATTCTCTAGATGATAAAAAAGAAGGATTGAGCATACTTCTTTGACCTAATTTTCAGAGGATCTTGGAAAGAAGGTGGCCAAAATGAGAGGCAGGACAATCACTTTTCAAATAAGACTGGTATGCAAAATCATTAACTCTAGCCAATATCAATACACCCATTGAAGGCAAACAGCTATATAAGTTATCTCAAACATCCTAAACACACCAGATCCAGCAGTCTTGAATTGGGGGTACTTCAACCTAGTCATGGACACTGAGAGTGAGAAAGAAGGTCAGGTCAAAGATTCAGACAGACAGAGGCCTTTCTTAAGAAAGGAATATAATGGCGTGCAGAGAGGCTGGACTAGAGCATATGTGGAGGAAGGCACAGATAAACTTTGCCTACTTCTCGGTCTCACACAAACACATATGCCCATATAGATTATTTTCTTGGCATAGCACCCAAACAAGATAAAATATAGGGGTAGGCATATAGGCTATGTCCTTATCCAGTCATGCTCCAATAAGTACAATTCACGGGTGATAGAGACCAACCTGGCACTCGGAAGCTCAGAGACAGCATAATACAATACAACACACAAACAATAGCTATATGGACCACAATGCCTCAGAATCTGTCTGACAACATTATTACAGAAGAGATCTCCATGAGTACTTTATAGGGTGCCCTAAATTCAGGTACTAGAGGAGCTATTTTAGTGAAACATAACAAAACCAAGAAAAAAAGAAATAATCTAAGGAAAAGAGTAAAATAACTATAGGTACCACAAAACAAATGGGCCCCAAACTTATATCAGACACTAAGCCATGCACATGCTCAATGGAAAAAAATCCACAGACTTTGTGCCAAAATATCTAAAAAAGGATAAAGCCCACAGCAAATCAACAACACAAGGAGGTCTCTGGTGATGGCCAAATAGCTTTGGAATTCAGGGTATACTACATGACACAGGATTAAACTGCAGCCAAAATTAGACTTGACAGCAATGAGGCCCATATGACCAAACTGACTCAACAGCTCATCAAAGCTCTCAAAAGATCCATTACTTTAGAGGGCGTCATCTTCACTATTGAAAAACTAAAATCTAATAAATTCACAGGTCCTGATGGATATACTACATATTTCTATAGAACCTTCTGCAGACCTTACAACCAATTTTCATTATGCTATATAACTTCTTCGCTGTTTGGGGCACTCTCCCCCATCTCAGCTAGAAGCATCCATAGCGGTCATCCCTAAGCCATGCAAAACACATCATTTTGCAACACGTAAAGACCTATGTCACTCATCATGATAGATGCTAAGCTATTTGTACATACAATATCATGTGCAGATAATATGAAAACGATACTCCATATCATTGATAATGTGCGGATCACTGACAGAATATCGACCGTCAAAATATCGACAGTCAAAATATCGAGGTAAAAATATAGAATGCCAGAATATCGACCTCTTATCTACAAACAGGTAAGTACAAAAATATCGACTCCAAAATATCGATAGGACAAAATATAGACAGTCAAAATATTGATTTTTTAAATTATCTTAAAAGTAATTTTAAAGTACTATAATAATAAATATAACTATTTTAAACATACTTAAAATACCTAAATAAACTTAAAATGAATAAATAATTATTGTAACTTAAAACATTTTTTTAAACATATATATATATATATATATATACATATTATTAACAAAACATATACAATATTTTTTCCGTAAGATAGCGAGAGTTTTAAATTTACTATTCCAACTCCAGTGAGTATAACAGTAGGGAAAGCGTTGAATAGCGGAGGAGTAAAAGTTACTATTCCCACTCCAAAGAGAGCAACAGTAGGGAAAGCGTTGGATAGTGTAGGGGTGAAAATTACTATTCACACTCCAAAGAGTGCAACAGTAGGGAAAGCGTTGGATAGCGTAGGGGTAAAAATTACTATTCCAACTCCAGCAAGTACAACAGTAGAGAAAGCGTTGGATAGCGTAGGGGTAACAATTACTATTCCCACTCCAGCGAGTGCAACAGTAGGGAAAGCGTTGGATAGCGTAGGGGTAAAAATTACTATTTCCACTCCAGAGAGTGCAACAGTAGGGAAAGCGTTGGATAGCGTAGGGGTAAAAATTACTATTCCCACTCCAGAGAGTGCAACAGTAGGGAAGACATTGGATAGCGTAGGGGTAAAAATTACTATTCCAACTCCAGCGAGTTCAACAGTAGGGAAAGCGTTGGATAGCGTAGGGGTAAAAATTACTATTCCCACTCCACAGAGTGCAACAGTAGGGAAAGCGTTGGATAGCGTAGGGGTAAAAATTACTATTCCCACTCCAGAGAGTGCAACAGTAGGGAAGACATTGGATAGCGTAGGGGTAAAAATTACTATTCTAACTCCAGCGAGTGCAACAGTAGGGAAAGCGTTGGATAGCGTAGGGGTAAAAATTACTATTCCCACTCCACAGAGTGCAACAGTAGGGAAGACATTGGATAGCGTAGGGCAGTGTTTCCCAAACTGGGGTCCGCGGACCCCCAGGGGTCCGTGACACATTCCCAGAGGGTCCGTAGGAAGCAGTTTTAAAAGCACATAAACGTTTCTTGTATAATTAGAAGCTTTCGAACAACAATAAAAGTGTCAAGATAATGACAGTGATTAATGTACCTGCTGGAGAGAGATGAGAGTTTTGTTCAGTGGCAGCTTTGACTTAACTAATGTAGCACAGAGGGTTAACGTGCCTACTGCAAAGAATGTGTAACATGCATTTTAAAAAGAAGTATTTTATGTGCATAGGTCCGTGGTTACTGCTTTTGTCACAGAGATTCTTTCGTTACTGTGCACTTCATAAATGACAATCGTAATCTAGCAGATGGACCTATAAACTGTCATCAAAGAGCTGCTTGCAAACTGTATGGTACCAGTTAGTAACTTATGTTTTTTCCCAGTCATTCATTATCGTGATGCTGCTAAAAATATTTATTTGGGTGGAAATACATTTTTAATGCTAAAGTCAGTGCTAGCCACTGTGTTATGTTCTGAATCCTGAGTTTGTGCTTCCCCAGACCAAGCACTATTTAAAAATGCCTACCAGTATGAATGACATGTGAATTCTACACCTTGTAGTCCCCTTTACCTTATGTAACATTTTTTATACACTGATTTACATGTATGATTCATTGTCTCTAAATATGTGTGATGTAAATTGCTCTGACATCCTAAAATGGTATGAGAGATGCTATAAAACAAATGAAATGCATGTGACAGAGGGACTATTCCTTCAAAATAAAATACTAAGGGCCAGATGTACGAGCAGTTTTATATGCGCAAACGGGTTCGCGAACCCGTTTGAGCATGCAAAAACCTATTGGGCCATGTACATAGCCTATTTCGCGAGTCGCAATTTTTTTGCGACTCGCTAAATAGGTTTTGCAACTTGCTACTTGGAAGGGGCATTCCCTTCCAAAAAGCGAGTCTCAAAACCACGTACACATTTTTTACGACTACAATTGCAGTAGCAAAACACTTGCAATTACCACACACTTCAAGCAGATGGTAATGAATTCGCAAATGGGAAGGGGTCCCCAGGGAACGCCCTTCCCCTTTGCAAATGCATGCAAAATTTATTTTTAAGGGCAGGAAGTGGTCCCAGGAACCATTGCCTGCCCTTAAAAAATTAAACAAAAAAGTTTCATTTTCTTTTTTTAAATGTATGGAAAAGGGCTGCATTTTTAAAAAGAAAACTGCTTTATTTAAAAGCAGTCCCAGACATGGTGGTCTGCTGAGCCTAGCAAGCCACCATCCCTGGGAGGGCTGGCATTCCCAATGGGCTCGCAAATTGTGAGAGATTCAATAATATTAATGAGCCTCGCAATTTGCGACCCCATTGGGAATCCCAAACAGTGTTAAACACACTGTTGTACATTTCATTTAGCGACTCACAATTTGCCACTCGCAATGTGTCGCCAATTGCGAGGCGCTAAATGAAATGGTCGTACATCTGGCCCCAAAATCCTTAGTACTTTGAGTATTTGTTTTGTGTGCACACATGTGTTTTTTTCGAATTACTGTTTTGATATTTGAAATTTAACTCATACAAATTGCTTGGGGGTCCCCGGCTTCCAGGTGTGACTCAATGGGGGTCCTCAGGAGTCAAAAGTTTGTGAACCACTGGCGTAGGGTAAAAATTACTATTCCCACTCCAGAGAGTGCAACAGTAGGGAAAGCGTTGGATGGCGTAGGGGTAAAAATGACTATTCCCACTCCAGAGAGTGCAACAGTAGGGAAGACGTTGGATAGCGTAGGGGTAAAAATTACTATTCCCACTCCAGAGAGTGCAACAGTAAGGACAGCGTTGGATAGCTTAGGGGTACATTTTATTATCCCCACTCTAGTGAAAATAAATTAATCTAAGTCACATAATTATAAATTAATCAATTAATACATTTTAATTATCAATTAAGCAATAATTAATTACCAATTAAACATGAATTAACTATTTATTTAAAATAAATACCAATTAATTAATTATCATGTTTAATTAATTATATTAAATTACTTCCCACCCAATTCCCCTATAAACCCACAACCCGCTACTATAAATAAAATAATATTATTCACATATTTATTAATTAAAAAATTAATTTAAATTAATTATCAATTAAGAATTATTTATTTATCAATTAAAAATTACTTAACAATTAATTCAAAATAAATACCAATTAACTAATTAACATATTTAATTAATTATAATTAAATTACTTCCCACCCTATTCCCCTATAAACCCACAACCCGCTACAGAAAATAAATTACTAAAATTAAAATAATTATCAATTAATCAATTAAAATTAATTACCAATTATATTTTAATTATTTACCAATTAATAATTAATTAACAAATAATTCTAAATAAATAACAAATAATAAATTAACATATTTAATTAATTATAATTAAATTACTTCCCACCCTATACCCCTATAAACCCACAACCCGCTACAGATTTATATTACACAAAAAGAAAAATTAATATTAACTTACCTAAATTTCGATATTTTTGTTGTCTATATTATGTCTAGTCGATATTACGTCCATTCTATATTTTTGATTGGATATTATGTCCATTTTATTCGATATTAACATTTTCTAATCGATATTTTGGTAGTCTATATTATGTCTAGTCGATATTATGTCCATTCTATATTTTTTACTCGATATTATGTCTAATCGATATTAAAAACTCGATATTTTGACTCTATACCATAATGTGCATATGTCAGCAAAGAAATCCTTAATATTGGCCATTGATGTTGAGAAACCGTTCAATATTGTACACTGGTATTACTTAATAGAGACTCTAAAGTGCATTGTTTGAGCAACAGCATTGTTCACATCGTTTCCTATCTGAGAGGGAAACAGCATGGCTTTCCCTTATCACTGCTGCTGTGCACTCTTTGCAAGGAGGCACTAGATAAGGGGCTCAGAGCCAATGCAGAAATCACGGTGGAAAAGGTTGGAATTGAAACACACACAATTAGTTTGTGCTCAGATGATGTGATTATCACACTTACAAACCCTGTTTATTCCTCCGGACATGGGTCAGACCATGGTAATTTCTAGCCAGAGATGGCAACAAACTATTTGGCAACACAGGTCTGCCATCTCCTGAAACCCATAGTTCATCTTCATCTTTTTTAACACAACCTCATTTACCCTACTCTGCTTTTGACACTTCTGAACTTCCTACCAAGTATCAGCTGCTTTAAGAAAAAGATTGCAATTGGTCTTGTTTGTTCCTTCATTTATATACAATCCATTAAATGTACAAGCATTGCAAGCACAGTACCTTGCAACCTCGTCAGCATATCTGTTGCCGAATGCCACATAGTCCCCTCCCTTGTAATGTGAGGAACATTTCACAACTGCAAATTGTGCAGGCAATTGCAGAGCCTCTAACAGTTTTCTCATCTACTCACAGTTATGGATAGGGGATCCTGATGATATCATAATTTCCTTCTGGGACCATATCTGTCCAAATTCATGCACCACACCAAAGCCATACTCACTGTTTGTAAATATATTCACCTGCAATCAATCTGTAGTGTGGTATACTTGTGCAAAGACGACTCCTTGAAGCCAAGCAGTTTTCACTACTCCTGAAACAGAACAGACTGCATAACAGCTCTCAAGTTTCCCTTTTGATCTCATAAGCATGAGCCATCCACAAACAATATGTTATCTGGTTCAGGTAGTCATTCGTCTTGTATATCTGGTCTCAGCTTGGTGCATAGTTCAGTGACGTCAAATCAGTCATACTCTACTTCACCTTCATCGTAATTCTCAGGAAGGGGTAGCAAAGTTGTAAGATTCAAAACAGAATACCTCTGTAGAGACACGTTCTCAGCTGCCAGAATGATTTGCTCATATCAGGTCAGGCGACTGTTCATGAGGTATTTTGTCCTTGTTCTAGTTAACAAAATCTCAATAGAATGAGGGACATACACAGTCAAGTGAGTACCCATTACTGTCCTTTCACTCCTTTGAATTGTAACACCTGTTGCTGCCACCACTTTAAGGCAAACAGGCAGCACTCCAGCCACTGGATTTAATGTGGCCGAGAAGTAAGCAACTGGTCTTCGGGCACCTCCATGATTCTGTGTTACAACTGAAAGAGCACAGCCCTCTCTTTCACTGCAGAAAATTGAAAATGCTTTGTTGTAATCAGGCATTACTAGTGCCGGGGCACAGGAGAGGCTTTCTCTCAACTATAGGAAAGCAACCAAGCAGTCATTTTCCCACGGCACCGGATCCGACACATCCTTGCGCGTCAGTCTTGTAAATTCTTAGCCACTAGGGAGAAGTTGGGTATCCACTGACAACAATAGCCCACCATTCCCAAAAACATCCCAACTTCCTTCTGTGTTGTTGGTGGATTCATTTGCATGATCACCAAAATTCTCTCTTTTGATACCCTTCTTGCGCTTTTCTCGATATGATAACCAAGGAATGGGTCTTCTCTCAAACAATACTGCAACTTATTAGGGGATGTTCTATGCCCATTCTCAGCCAACTGGTTTAGCAATGCAATAGTGTCATGTTTGCATGCTACACACGTATTTGACACAGCTATCAGTTTGTCAATATATTGGACTAAGACAGAATTGCACAGCATAGCCAGTGTGACTCCAAATTCTTTTCAAGAACCAGGTTAAAAATGGAAGGGCTCTACGTATACCCGTGCGAGATTCTGCACCATGCCAAAACCACAGTTGCTGAGCCTAAATGCAAAGAGGAACGGACTGTCCTCATGCAAGAGGATGGAAAAGAATGCCTGATACAAATTAATGACAGTAAACTACTCAGCCGCACATGGAATTTGAAACAAAATCACAGCAGGATCCGGTACCACGGGACAACAAGGGACCACACTATTAATGATCCTTTTCCGATCCTGCACTATGTAGTACTTACCACTAGGTTTCTGCATGTCCATAATGGGTTTGTTACAAGGATTCCCCATAATCTGCTTCTGTAAACCTTGTTAAATCATTGTATTGATCACATGTGTCTTTCTAGCAATCATTTCAGGGGTCAAATTATAATGCGGTGTTCTGGGATACTCCGCATTCAGCTTTATCTGTGTACGGACAGGCTAAACTCCTTTAATGAGTCCAATGTCCTTTCCTGAAACATCCCACACTCCTGGTCTCACTAAATCTCTGAGATCTAAAGGCAAGTCTTCTGTCATAATCATCAGATACATTCCAATAATTTGATTCTGATTTGCCAACTTAAAGGCAATGGCATCATCATGAATTTGTAATTCTATTCCTTTCAGGGTACAGGATATAGCGCAGTTCAGTTTGTATAACAAATCGGGACCTAACAAACAAACAGGACTCGAATCAAAAACCACAAAATGTTGATTATCCTCAAAACACCCTATCTTTACACGGACATCCTCAGTGATAGGTTTCTTCTTTTTGTAGATTAACAACTCCAACTACTTGGATAGTTCTTCTCGACATGTAGGTTTGGGAATTCCACTGATCACACAGTAGAAAGAGTAGCACCAGTATCAACCAAATATGATACGTGGTAACCATTTACCTCAGCTGCTGCGAATCGGCCACTCTGGTCTATCTCCAAGTCTGCACCAAGCACGCAATCTCCTGCGCCCCGTCAGGCACCATCAGAAAGACTGAATGATGCAAAAATTGTCAGTGGTCTCAACCATAGGAATTTGTCGGTAAGGATTATTATTCTGGAAAGCATTCTGATTCAAATCAGGACCTGTTTTGAAGAAAATCTGAGAACATTAGCAGCTTGCTGCCACGTAGGAGGTTGTGGAACCTCTATCAGTGGGGCTTGTGGCACATTACAATTCTGAGATGTAGGTCTGGGTACCTTCTATTTCTGCATAGAATTACTGTTCTGAAGTGGTACAAACCTCGGATCGTGACCCTGATTTGTGGGATTAAGATGACATTTTCCCTTCCAATAGGAGGAGAAAGGAGGGGTTTAGAAGGGGTTAGGATAGGGTTTAGGGAGGTTTCTGCATCTACCCACAAAACAGTAAGCCCATCCATATTCATAAACTGCCCTTTTGGGGTAACAATTTCTCTATGGTATGCTGCTTCAGCTTAAACTTTCAGGGGTACGTACATCGTATTTCAATGCTTTTATAGTGTCTTAGATAATTAGATACATTTTGTTGTTTTTCTCTGTCAGGCAACATAGATGGAAGAAGGGCAGTCATTAATCCATGTGGATTTTTACCTGACCTGCACCAATATTATCCTACAGGTCTTTGCTTCCACACAAATGCATATCTATTCCCATGCTATTTACTTTTAATGCTTTACATTACCATACTACATTCCTTGAAAGCCTGACCTGAGATTGAAAAGGCTTGTTGGAAGTAGTAAATTACACCCGTAAATTTGACTTCTCCCCCTGTCTTTGTTTTTCAATAGCTCTACCCTTCCAGGAAAACAGGCGTTAGCAAGCAATTTATAAAATAAATTAATGATATGAAAAACATCCCTTAGTGGGATATTCAAATCACACACCTGCCAGGCCCGCATTGTATACGTGCACGTGGCTGACAAAACAAAGGGGCCCAATCTACTAGCAGTGTCCTTAGATGCTGGGCTAACATTACACAAGTGAACCTCCAGCAAGGGCCTTGTGAAGAGGGCCTGCAAATATGTACCTGTTCCAGTTGCTAGAGGACAATACCAAAAGGGCCCCAGACTTCTCCAGTATTCTTGCCATCCACTTCCTCAATATCATAAATGTTATTCTGATCTAGCAATCTTGCTCTACAGATGATATAAGCACTGCTAAATGTTTACTGTAATAAGAGATGCGGCTATGATTGAATTGATTAATATGGAGCTGCCTTAAGGGCAAGAAAATGTAAGCTGTTACAAAAGTCATAGGTTTTACAACTTTATTAAATGATCTTCTCAAATCTTGTCCCAGAATTTCATTAACATATTCGATCCAATGTCTCCAAAAAAACATGTTTTGTTTTCTGCACTGATTGAAACTGAAATCTTTAAGTGGTTGCATGTTTACTTTTCTTTCTTGGATTCTAAAACTAAGCAACATGTTTCTCTTACAGACCCATATTGACGCATCTGAAGTGATGGAATCAAAACCGGTCCTCGTTGTTCATGGTGGAGCCTGGGCAATACCGGATTATTTGGCAGAGGACAGCATTCTAGGAGTAAAAAATGCAGCAAAACATGGATATTCCCTTCTGGAACAAAGAGGAAATGCTGTCAAAGCTGTAGAAGCAGCAGTAAGGATTCTAGAAGACAATCCTGTATTTGATGCAGGTATTGATACTATTTTTTAATCAGAATTTTGACAAAACATGAATAACAAATTGAGTTAATAATTAACACAACAAAAATCCCACGGCCCACTGAGAAAAATGTAACTAGTAAAAGTTTACCAAAAATCGAATAACGGGAACCAGCGAAATATTAAAGATTTAGGTTAAAAAGCATCAAATAAAGAAAATCACCTCTCAATAGTCACTATTTGCCATTGACTAGGGATCTAGGCATAGTTTGAGGCTGACCGTGATCTGATGTGGGTGACATACACCAAATGGGTTTGTCCCAGTCAAAGATTGTATCTTCTGATTTAGGATGTATTCTAAATTTTGACAGTCGGCCCGTCATCTGCCAGGGCCCCTGAGCAATTGACTCTGTCACTCTGGCATAGGTGCTGATGGCCACATTTATAGTATTATTCAGATGTTCATATTGTACCAAGACACACATGCCACTATATAATGTAAATGTTAGTGTTAGACAGACTTATAAAGCGCACTATCACCCCACGGGCATACTGGCGCTGACGTACGCTAACTCAAACCATGCACTTATGTTGCAGTGAAAATGTTACCTATTATTGAAAGAAGGTGCCTAAACAGCACCATTAGGATAGAGCCAGGTCTTCACTTTCTTCCTAAACTGCAGAAGAATGATCTTGTGCCTGTGTGCTGAATTGATGCAAAACAACACAAAAGGATGTGATAAATAGTTATATCATCCAAATGTTTTTTTTGCTGATAGGCTTGGTGAAGCTGAATTGCAGTGTGTGGTATAAACTCATGATAAACAATGCAAAAAGGGTATTACAGGATGGGTACTAAACAAACCAGTTCACTTATAAATCTCTAAACATTTAGGGATATGAATAATAGGCTGCCTGAGCTCAGCAATGTGTATTTCAAAGTCTGAAACATTTCTGTCTGCTACCATACTTTTACATATATTATGGAAAGCTTGGCATGCCATCTGCTATTTCATAGAACTAGCCACATAATATTCAGTTAGTGAAAAAAGGAATTCCAGATAAATCACTTGTGGGTTCTTATTTAGAAATGTGCCCTTTCATTCTCCTTGGTTCTTGGCACCGCAGGAGCTCTGGGCTCTGGAGAATCTTAGAGGCTCCACAGAAGCCCTGAGCTCTGGAGAAGAGATTTCCTGTGAAACTTTCCTGTGAATCATAGTTGCTCCATCTGGGAACACTGTGTTTTGAGTTCTGTGTGTAAATGGACTTTGCACAGGTGAGCGAGCAATCCCCTCCCTTAGTTGTCTGGGTACATGCAACTGAGCGAAACATTTATTAACTCAGAGTAAGTCCCAAGATGGAAGGTGTGGCAAAACTCTGAAATACTGAAAAGAATAACTTGGTTACTACTAGGAATGGTTTCATTACAAATGACCAACTGATGTTTCTTTTAAAATTCTGTGATTTGAGGAATCTGTTTGGTACTCAGGTGGAGAGAACAATTTTCTATCTGGAGTTACTCTTTAGAATTCCTGTCTTACAGCCCAAAGAGCTGAGAATATTGTCTCCTTTCAGGGTTAAAATGTTCTTCTTACTTTTTCTAAATCTCTAATGATCCACAGTGGTTCAGGTCCTCCGAGTGCAGCCTGTTGCCTCACTGAAACTTTCTGTCATTGCTGGAGGCTGCAATTCAGCATTTCAAAATTATTAAGAGAAATCCAACTGGTAAAAGCCAAGGGTCTAAGTCAGTACCTCAGGAACGCCGCTTGGCAGTTAAAACTCACTCCAGCTGAGGCTACTAGCATAGTGCAGTCTAGGTCCAATTTTTATTGGTCAGCTGAACACTTCAGGGAAAAGACCTCTTGCAGTTTGTTCCGACCCTGAGCCACGGAGGAGCTAAGCCATCTGACCATCAGAGTTCACTTCTTTGTCCCAAATTCATCTGGAATCTAGATAACAAACCAATATCCCAGTTGAACTCGTACAAATATCTTGGGTTCCAACTTGATCACAATCTCAATTTTAACCACCAGCTGGACCAAGGAATAAAGAAACCAAAACAACTCTACTACGCCTTTAAAACTCTAGAGAGGAAGTTTAAAGGCTGCTCAACTGGTCACCTGCTAAAGGTAATTGCAGCAAAATGTATTCCAACTATCTCATACGGGTCAGAAATGATGAACACAAAAGATGCAGCCACCTTAAACCAAGCCTGATCAAGTCTCTTTAAGAGTCTGTTCTCAATCCCCAGGTACATCTCCCAGTCACAGATTCGACTGGAATATGGGCTTACAAACAAGAAACCAGCCCGACAGGGAGCGATGGCCAAATATTACTGGTGGATGAGGCAAGCAGAGGAAAATACCTTAGCCCACTCTTGCTGGGCAGAAATTGAACAGCAAGCAAGGCAAAATAACTCCATTGTCATAGTATTAAAAGAATCACTCACAGACCTACACCTTGAAGAGGCATGGCACACAATCACCTCCTATTCTGTGTTTAAAAATGTTGTGAACACTGCAACCAAACACATTTCTCTGTTAACGGACAAAACTGCCTTTGCAAAAAAAAACATGCATGGGCAGTGATCATGGGCAGTGATTCAATCTTATCAGATGCTGAAACCACAACAATATCTTTCAGAACATTTCGCACAGCACAAAAAGCATTGTCTGACGATGCTACGGTTGGGGCACTTCCCCATGAAGGACTTGACCCTGAAATGGAAGCGTACATGGCTGACGTAAGAATGCAGACTGTGTGGACAGGGAGAAGAGACATTACTACACCTCCTATGCATCTGCAATTCGCTTCTAGAAACTCGAAAAACTGTGCTTCGCGAGATTTTCAGGAAAAACCAGTTAAGGACATGCAGAGCAGCTGTGATTGAATGCCTTGGAGGTTCGTCAATCCAACTGTCCTGCAAAGCCATTACGTTTTGGGAAATGGCAGCCAAAGAACTAGATAATACACAAGAATCAGTTTGAGGGCCTCTTACGATACTGACTGGTCTCTTCTCACCCGCTCCTGCACAATTTTTTGATTTCTCCTCAATGAATATCCTAGCACTTTAAAATTGTACCGACCATAAAGTCAATATTTCTTATTTCTACTGCTGATTAGGATTGACTAATGACGACTCAATGTTTTTATCTTTTGCACTTCTCAAACTACCACTTTTAAATCATTATGTATAACATGCTTTTACAATCCTTTACGATTGTTTAACGAAATCAAATAAAAGTATTATTGACTTGACACTTCTGTGTCCTGGGCACAACTGGTAGCAGGCCCAACCCTTCAGGACCACTCACTGATCTGAACAGCCCTTCCCTTCTTCCACAGACCCAGAAGTCTTCTGAGGAGGGTGCCTTGGAGTGACACATTGATGGCTGGGATGGGAGTGACTTCTGGCTCTTCCCTAACAAAAGAGGTAGAAAGTTCACAGCGGCAAACCTAGTGACGTTTGCATGAGTTCCCACTTGTCCGAATGCAAAGAACTTCGCAACACATCTTACTCCTAAAATTCAATATATGGAAACCCTTCCTCCTTTTTGCAGAGCATTTGTGTCCACCCATAGATATGACATGGAAAATTAGCAGTCCTCTCCTCTCTGGTGATTCAAAAGTGTTTCTGGGGGTGGTTCCATTCCCACAGGGTTTGGTGCCAGCCAGACTGGGCTAACAAAAGATGACCTTTCCCAGGGCTCATGTAAGATTTACTTGTGAAAGGGCTGGCCCCTATACAAATGTAGGTTCCTGTGTTCACCCTAACTTGCCTTACTGCCAGGTTACTTGTGAAAGTGCTGGCCCCTATACAAACTGATGTTCCTGGGTTCACCCTAACTTGCCTTACTGTCAGGGAAAGAAAAACACATCCTGACACTCAGGCAAATTTCTTGCACTGCGAGGAGTGGCCAAATACTTGCAAGGCAGGTATAAGTTAGCCTTCAGGAGCTTTGGGCAGGAAGATGGTCACTTTCTAAATGTCACTTTTCCAAAATATTGAATAAAAACATGAATTTACCATTAGATTGTATTTTTATTAATTATCGAAAATAGTTGTAGAATCATGTTTGTAGCTGGTTTCAAACTCAAAACAGCTGAATTCATATTTTAATTTGTGCTCTAGTTTTTTCATAGGACAGCCAGAGTCTTCTACTGTGAAAACAGCTTTTGGAGCCTTGTCACTCTACGGACATGTGCGCCGGGGTGCCGTCTGATTTGTGCACACGTGGAATTCACCCGCACGGCGGGAGAATTCCAGCCACGCCCAAAGGGTTAAATTCCTATATGTTCCACTTTTCAATATAATTCATCCTACTTTGTAGGCTGAAAGGCCTATATAGGGATAACTTATTCATTTTTAAAAGGGTTCTTTTCTCAATTCAAAGAGGGTTCTTTTGAATGGTTGGATTACATTTTTAACTTGTGTCAGTCAGGCTACAATGATAGGCCTGAAGCCATGTCTTCTTTGTCACACTAGTTGATGGCACAATAAGCGGTACGCGAATTCGTGCAAAAGCGTACTCGCGGTCCTCAAAACCCACAAACTTTTGCGAAATTGCGGATTTTTGTTATTTTTGCGTATTCGCTGGATTTTTTTTCATCACGGCTACCGCGAAGTTACCCCTGCGGTCGTACATGGGCGCGGCCATCTTGTTTTCAGTGTTCGCGTTGCATATTTCCATTTCCGGGCGCTAGTTGCATGCTCGCGTTGTGATTTTCCTACTTGCAGGCGTGATTGCATGTTCGCGTCCATTTTTGCGTGCTCGCAGGAGAAATATCGTGCAAACTTACCGATGTGTTTGCAATAGACGCGGCCATCTTGTTTTTCATTCATTGCTATGGTTCAGGGCATGCTTTTTCTATCCAGCTTTAATCTTTGTAATCCTTTGTTTGTTTGAACTTTTTTTAAAATCTTTTTTACTCATTATCTATCTCTCTATTTTTCTACATCTATATTTTGTGTTTTTTTCAACTTTTTGTTACTTTAATAAATACTTTTTTTTAGCTCTCTCTTTTCTTTTATTTACTTTTTTTACCTATTCTTTCCTATTTTTCCTTTCTTTGACCCAGGACCATGGCAAAGGGAGCCGGCAAGTCGAAGGGGAAGAGTCCCACACCCCGTAGCCGGCTCCCTTGTGGGCGGTTAAGAGGGGAGTCAGTAAGTTGTAGGGAGATCTTTAGCGTGGTGGAGGTGGCCTCACTGGTCTTCTTTGTACAGCGCCACCTCCCCAAGACCGTCGTGGCAGGCTCGGTACCGCCAGCTATGGGTTAAGGTGTGACAGGCCATGTATCGGGAGCCTGAGGTCCAGGGCAACTAAACCAGGTGATGCACCGGTGGTTCGACATCCTGGACCGGGAACAAGACCTACTCGACCTGCTTGGCTTCAAGATCCCTGGGCTTGGTGAGTACTAGTAGCTAAATAACTACTTTGTTTTCTTCTGCTCTGTGTTATATTGCAAATATAAGTTTTTTCAGAAGAGCAAGAATGCTGCTGATTACATTGCAGGTAAATTATGTTTTAAAAGCTTCAGTGATTGCAGGTGCTCGCCTGCTCAGTCAGTGGCGGTGCTACTATGCTTACTTGTTTTCAATTTTGTGCTCATTTGGCTTCAGTGATTATGTATGAGTGTACTTTACAGAACTGCTTAATGCTAGAGAGACTAGAGACTCAAGTCCAGTCCTTCCTTTGTACTCCTGCCACTAAGAAGAGATAGTGGTGGTGGATTGATAGGTTGAGTGTATTATGACTTGTTATTTAGTAGGACATTTTTTAGTGGTCTGCAATCATGACGGACTGTGTCTGTCACTTCGGTGCTGCTGAGTGCTGCCAGTCCTAGTAGAACGTTTTTGTAGTTGGTTTAGTGAGTTACATAACTTTCCAAGTCAACGGTCTGCGAATCCAGAAATACTAATATCCAAGTAGACCACATCAGATAGGTCAATAAATTTAGTGCAATTGTTGTTTATTTCCCCGAAATAATTTGTTATTGTTTTTTTAAATGTTTGATTTTGTTGACAACAATCATCCATGTTTGTGTCTTTCTTTCATGTACATCAGCTCCTCCCAGGGCAAGAGCCCAGAGGTGGCAGTGGCGGCGCCGGCAGAGCAGGAAGGCCAGGATCGGTCCGGCGAGGGCTCTTCTACTGGCCCCAGTAAGTTTTCCTGTTAATAATATTAATTGTACTTCCCTAACTTTTACAGCACCTATTTAATCCAAACCTTCATCATAATTTTATTTTTTCCTAAATCATCTTTGATCTTCTTGTAGACTGTTTCTAAATTCTTATCCTGACTCTACTATGACGATCTGTGCTACTACTATTTTATTAGTCTGCCTGTGTAGCTAGCTAAGCTTGCACAGTTGGCAAAAGGTATTAAACAAAACTCCTATTCAGCAATAGCTCTAGGCATTCAGGGCCAGATGTAGGAGCATAAATACCGGTCAATAACGGCCGATTTCGGCCGTTACCGACCGGTATTTAAGAATTGGCATGTAGGTGCATTTATTTTACAGAATCGGTAAATTTACCGAATCGGTAAATTTACCGATTCTGTAAAATCCGAATCGGTAATTTTACCGATTCGGTAAATCCAAATGTAGGTGGGACTCTTCTGAGTCCCAAAGGCCTTACCGATTCGGTATTTTAACACCCAATTCAATTGGGTGGTAAAATACCGAATCCAGGTGTGCATGCACATGTGTGCATGCACACCTATGCCATGTGACAGACAGACATGCCCTTAGGGCATGTCTGTGTGCCACATGGCACACATGCCTGTATTCGGGGTGCTAGAGGGTATCAAAGTGACACCCCCTGCACCCTTGCAAAAATCGGTATTTACCGAATCGGTATTTACCGATTCGGTAAATACCGATTTTTACAGATTCGGTAATTCAATGACCGAATTTACCTAAATCTCCCCCTTCTATTTTACCGATTCATAAATACCGAATCGGTAAAATTCGGTATTTATGAATCGGTAAAATAGAATTACCTACATCTGGCCCTAAGTGCTGTCCTCTGGGTTGTCCATAATGTCCACTGAAGTCTTCTTAGTGTTTATGCTTTGACAATTCCCAACAATAAAATGTCAATGGCCACTAAGAATACGATACTAGTTTACTTTTTGATTGGATAGGAGGACATACTACTACTGTTTCAGGGACTATTCTGCACATACAGAACTATGGACAAGAAATAGGGCATTGGTGATAATAAGCGCAGTCAGACTTTCCACATACCTCAGTCATAAGAGAAGTTGAACCCCCAATCTCTTTACTGACTAGCTAGTGTGTCAGAGTCATTATTTAGCTCCAGAATGCAGCGATGATCCCCACTGATTATACAACCAAGAACATAAGACTACGGAGTCAGAGTCCCGACCTCTCAGAGTCACGGACTCATGCTTGCAAATTGCAAACCCTTTGGCTCACTCACTCATGACCAAAAACCACAGAGTCTATGTAAGTTTTAAAGCTTTATTAAAAGTAAAACAACTACTCTGTGTGTACTCTGTATATTAAATTTCAATTGTGCATTATATAAAAACATTTATTAAAATCATCTTCATATAAGATAATTGGTGAACTGTTGAAATTAAAAACTGAATAGTGGCTGATTTCACACATTAATTGTGGGAGAGCCCTCACCTGGTTGGAACTTAAAGTCTTGGTGGTGATGATGACAACTCCGAGTAACATATTGCTCTTGTTCGTAGCTTCTGTCAGTTATGAGAAAAATGGTGCGTGTTAAAAAGCAAGCATTCATCAGTTGTGCCAAAAAGTGTAGCATGTTATGTCTAAGCATAAATAAAAAACACCCTCCCCTTACGAAAGGGGAATTTTTAGTTTAGACTACAGAGTCAGAAATAATTAAATTTGTTTATTTAGTAACATATTTTTTCATTCCTAAACAAAATAGGGAGTGGTGTATATGGCATCTAAAAATATTAAATGTATTTTCTAGGCATAACACCATCGGCACAGCCCACTACCAGTGCCGGGGCCAGCACGGAGGTGGTCACTCCAGGGGCGGATGCGGTGCCAGCAGGAACTGCTGTGGAGGATGCCACAGTAGTGGCGGGCAGTGGTAAGCTATTATATTCCTTACTTATTGAGATTGCAGAGTAGGCTGGCTGCAGGGGTGTATATGTTGTACAGTACAAGTACACTTTACTGTTAAGAAGACTTACAAATTTAGAACTAAGGGGCATATTACCAACAACTAGCGATAATTATCGCTATGTTGGCTTAGCGGCAATATTTTTATCGCCGAGCTGAGGCGATTTTTATCGCTTAGGAACCTTGCTATTATCAAGGTTTATCTCCTAAGCGATAAAAATCGGCCGAAATGCATGAATATCGCTGAAAAGTCAGCGATATTCATGCATTACCGAGCTAATGCTCTTAGCCATGTTATCCACCTACCATTGGATAACATGGCTAAGAACTGCTCAGGGGCAGGTGTTAGGTTTTGGAGATATTAGCACTTAGCGCGAATATGTCCAAAAGTTGGTAATAGGAGATAGCGATGTTAGCGACTGTTTCCAGTCGCTAACATCTTGGCACGCCCACTTCGCATGTCATTAATGATAAATTTCACTGACATGCAAAGCGGGGCCCAAGATGGTCGCTACCTCCTACTAGCTGTCGCTAACTGGTGTTAGTGATAGCTAGGTAATAGGGAGATAATTTTATCTCCGCTTTCTAGGCTTTTAAAGCCAAAAAAGCGGAGATAAACCCCCTTGATAATATGCCCCTAAGTTTTTGTCAACCAGGTAGAAGACAGTCACCCTTGAGACTGACTTCGCATTAGCAATAGCATTAGCGGCGGGAGTTGACAAGTAACCAATGGCCTCCTCTAAATTTGACTTCAACTCCAAGTTTTATCGAGAAGCCAAGTCAGATCAGAGATGAACTTGATGGATGGGATGAACGAAAAGGGAAAGAAGGGTGTAAGGAAGGACGAGCGAGTTAAATTAATGATTGGCAAAGAATGATACGTGTTTTTGAATGCAGGCACATGTGGCTGGGAATCTGATGCATGGCCGGTTGAAGGCTGAAGCAAGGATGGGTGGAAGGAGAAAGAAAAGAGGACTGCCTGGGTGGGTGAAACAGAAACTGTATGTGTGCGCAATATATCCTTTGGTTCAAATTCAAATGCAAGTCAAGCACGGATGCATGGCTGGCGGTTTACAAAATAAAATAAAAAGGGTGTTTTTCGGTGAGAAAAAGTAAGGTTTGTCCAGTTGAGACATCAAGAAGAATGATTGACATTTACTCTGAATGGATGGATGCCTGGATGGTATCTTCCTCATAGATAGCATAGGTGTTTGTAGACAGAGTAGACGGTCATTGGATGAAGAGTGTTATTTTGAAGAGCATGTAACACCGCACGTCCGTGCCAGAGTAGCAATGCAGAGGAAAGTAGAAGTTATAATTTTTCAGAATACTCCCTTGACTAACAGTAGTTTGCAAGCACAGCATATATTGTGTATCTATATTGTATAGTTCATATTATCAAGTGAAGTCACAACTCACAAGTGCCTTCCTCCGGTGATTACGGGGACCACTCACTACCTCTGTTAATAATTTTTTTTCAACTCTGTCATTCATG
The DNA here is from genome assembly GCF_964261635.1 of Lissotriton helveticus. NCBI lineage: Eukaryota > Metazoa > Chordata > Amphibia > Caudata > Salamandridae > Lissotriton > Lissotriton helveticus. The sequence continues at coordinate 534,606,616 of NC_136067.1, forward strand.
TGTGGCCTATCGGTGTTCACTCAATCAATAAAAAAAAAGCACCTAAATTCATCCCTTATATAAGCAAATATCCTGTGAAGGGATAGATGATCATATTATTTATCTTCTTCATTTTCCTTTTGTAGTAGTCAGGGGCAGGGCATGGTGAAAGTTAAATTAATTGAGCAGTAGCCCTTGTGACAGAGTATGGCCAGTGCCACTCGTAATAGAAAAGTAAGAGCTTCATCACCTGCATGTACTGGACTGGTAACAGTAACGCAAGTCTGCGTCATCATGGCTCGCGTCTGTTTTTCTTGGGTGCAAGCTGAATGCGCTGGCATTATGCTGGCTTCCACAAGTTTACGTACTAATTTCGCTAAACAAGAGAGAAGAAGAAGACTGGTGTACTGTCTGAGTCTAATGTAGTGAGTCCATATAGTGCTAGTAGAATTCCTGAAACTCCCACTAATGTTAGAGCAGAGGCAGACGAAGTGGGAGGTTAGATAGATAGATGCCACAAATGTTATGTACTGTGCTTGCAAGTTGCTAGTGCTAGTGTGACACAACTTTCTGTTGAATTATTTGTGTTAATCTTAAAGAGTATTTGTTACAGTATGTTTTAATTTATTCATATAGATACTCCTTCCAAACTAACAAGGAAGAAGTTGGCTATCCGGGCCCGGCAACGGAAGCTGGAGGCAATTGTCGCCGAATATCGGCGGCTGGTTGCTCAGGAGGAGGAGGATGACTCGCAGTCAACATCCACGACAGCTGCATCCTCCTCCGCTGAAACTGGGTCATACAGCTAGCGCAATACTCCAGTGGTACGGCGCCGTGGTCGGGCAGCCACCCACCGCCGCCGAGCAGCAAAAACAACAGCTGCCCCCCACAGTACCTGCAAGGCACATGTGCACAGATTGACCCTGCGAGTGGCCTACCTTGAGCAGGAGGTGGCGAGGCAGAAAGCCCTGCTCAAGAACCTCTGGAGAGAGCTGCATGACCACCTGGCCACAGGAGGACACATCCGGCGAAAGTAGAGAGACTGTCCCGTGCCCCTTTTTTGAAGACTTTTGGGGGGTTGGGAATTGGGGTTTTTGGACTTTTGGGGACATTTGATTTCATGGACTTTGGTTGGGGTTAGGGAGGGGGGTGGGTCAGTCTTGCGGGATAGTTTATTTTTGTTAGGGTCAAAATAATTATTTATTTTCTACTTAAACATAGCATACGCGTTTTTACTGTTTTGTGGGAGAGGCGGGGGGGGGGGGTTAACTGTACCTTTGTTTTCCTGAAACTTACCTGGCTGCTTGATTCAAATTGTCTAAGTAATCGCCCAAATTTGTACAAAAGTGCCACTGATAGAGTTAGTGAATTCAATTGTCCTATTACTTTACTAGTACTGCCGTCAGTCTCTCCTCTCCTCCTACTCCATTATTCTTCCTCCCCTAAAATGCTTATCTTACCTGTGATTCGTGTTTGAGAATAGGGCTAGGCACAGGGCTGGCTGCATGGCAAAAGGCGATTAAGGTTGGCTATGGAATCCTGGACAGATGAAATGTCATCGTTGTGGTGGTAGTAGTAGTGGTACACACTGGTAGTAGCAGCATATGAAAAAAAAGGAAATGAAACATTGAGTGGCCTGATACGAGCATTAGAATAGTACGATAGACAGTACAGAACACAAGAACAGTGTCATAAATTTTAGCCTAAGCAATGCTAAAGTATTCCATCAAAAGTTAACTACTAGTTGCATGGAGTATGGCTACTACAAGAAATAGTACTGAAGGACACAGCAGCGTAAGCATTCATCACCAGTAGGAGGAGGATGTTGTTGATTATGAATCCACTCGATGGCGCACATGAAATTCTGATTTGATTTGCAAATACTCATGGGTGTGTGTCAAGCAGCATAAGAATATATCCTCGGATTCCTTGACCTGCCTTGAAATTGATTTTCTGTTGCTTTTGACCTTATCCTCCCCAGCAAGTATGTGGAATTATTGTTGTCATTGAGTCACACCTAAATGAAAACCACACAGCCGGGGGAAACGGGTTAGGGTTTGAAAATTGGATGGGAATGGGGGGTTTTGGGAAAGTTTTGTGGAGAGAGAGAAAAAAAACACAGCATGGACAAACAACAAATAAAGAAAAACAAATCTTTGGATACGAAGATATCCATAAATCTTTTAAGGGACATAAAGGAAGTGCATGCATGAAGTTGTTTGCTAAATGGATGGTTAGGTTACTGAAAAGTAGTACTTACTACAACTTACTAACTATGAATAAACAATTTGACAGTACAGGGCTGCCGTGATTATGCAATTTCACTTGCCTATCTGCTCTCAGAGAGAATAAACACTTATTAGTACATTAATTTAGTTTTAAAAATAGCAAAGAATCTTATAAAATACCTGTAGGGATGAATTTGAAGCTGAGAGCAAACGCACAGAGTCGCACAACAATAACATTATTTAAAAGATCAAGCGAAGTGAAGAGGATACTGTAACTGTATGTTGTAGTTGTCCTGTTCAATTTGGGAAGTTGCATGCATCCAGCCATTCCTCTTATTCGCGGTACTCCTCCATTCCATGTGACACTCCGTCTATCAATCTTGGTGACCACACTCTCCACTGCCTGCCTGGCGGATGCGGAATTGCGGATTGCTATGGTAAGCCTGAGTTAATGTTTTTCCCATCGCACAGGGTAAAAGCCAGCCTGTAATTGTCGATGGAAAAACAGGAAGGGATATTAAAACACCACGGAGGAAAAATATAAGGTACGGTGTGTAGTGCAAAAATAACACTTTCACTTTCAGAGGCAACAGTATTATATAAAAGCATCATTTCTAAACTGCATACTCCGAGTCTCCTTTTCAAGGATAATAATTAGCACACAGCAGGCCAGGGCCATGCAGACGGTCAAGGCAGGCAGCACTGAGTGAACCAACCTCCATGTAGCATAACTCTTTTACACAGACAGACAAAGCAGATCTAATTTTATACAGCAAGCCACATAGCCAATGTTTTACATGAACTGCTGTCTGGACTCTGGCATAACAACATTACACTGGCTCGACCACTCCATACCTTGACTAGACAGACATGTAGTTCTGCTGACTTGTTTACCTGTTTGCCACTCACGAAATGGCCATAGTTCTTCCGTAAACCGACGATGATGATCCATCCATCCCAGTGAGTGACTGTAAAGATATTATGTAACTTTGATCATCAAGACTCATCATCATCATCAAGGTATTGGCAAACTCAATGTTGTTCATGCAGTCACAGTCTACACACAGTGAGTCCAAGGACATTTTCCATTTTAAAAAATGCAACGTGGTGGCCCCTGCAGTAGAAGTACAATTTACATTAAACAAGGTAAAAACAGAGTAGACTTGAGTTACATTTAGTGTGTAAAAGATTAAATATTAACAGAACACATAGGATTCATTTCATGCACAACAAACAAACAGCAATTGCTTTCATCAGAGCCAGACAGCCAGTGTTGTCTACTCTGCCTGCCATCTCATCATTCATTACCTGTTCCACTTTTTGTCAGCATCTTATTCTTAAGTGAAGGGCCTCTTGTGTCAATTTCAGAATTAACAGTCAGTATAGCGACAGTTTCTTGATTCTGCGTAATGCGGCCATCTGCCGTGAAGGAAACAAATGGATAGGGGGAGTCTGGAGGAGGAAGATAGAGGAGCAAGACTGAGTTGTGAACTTGTGAACTTCAGGAATGCAGACAGCGTCACCTTCAATATGGAAATAAGACGAAGACAGTGCTGCTGATGGATTTGTTGTGATTAGAGTTGTGTTGTGCTAAAAGTTGCAAAACAAAGAAAGACACACAGAAATAAAAGTGAATAAGGATGAAAAAAAAATCAGTATTTCAGGCCTAGGTGTCAGGGAAGTAGAGCTCGTCCTCAAACTCTGTAAATTGAAACGGGAGTGTCACCTAAGTTGGTGTCCTCTTCTTCCTGCGTGGTTTCACGTTTTTTGTAATCTGGTGGTATGAAGTGCTGATTCGTCTTGATCAGTGTTAACCTCTCCACATTTTTGGGTGAGAGGCGGGTCCTTTTTCAAGTTACAATGGCACCAGGAGCACTGAAAACACGTTCAGAAGACATGCTTGCGAGTGGGCAAGCCAAATAATTTATAGCCAGCTTGGTGATCAGTGGCCATTGAGGCCGTTTCCCATACCAATACACCAATGGGTTCTGATCAAAGAAGACCTCTGTTGGGTCATCCAGATAGGCCTGCACCGTCCACTCAAGGTCCTCCATGGGTGCTCCACTTTGCGTACAATCTGTTGCCTTTGCATCAACACTGGAACGAGCAAACCATTGATGAGTTGTCCAGTCCACTTCCTACAATATTATGGCTGATCCTGGTGCAGGTGATGATGATGATACGGTTGCTGCTGCCGGTAACGGCTGTGAGGGAAAGTGACTGCCTTCGGCCACAGAAGTGGACCTTGACGCTGGATGGCCTGCTGCTTCAGCAGTACTTGTGGTGGTTCCATTAATTTCCTGTTGCTCTTTTTCGAACCGAGTGGCTGACAGAGCTAGCCTATGTTTGTACTTGGAAACATCTGCTTCATAAAAAGAATGTATGTATTGCTGGCCAGTGCCTTTTTGTACCGTGGATCCAGAATAGTGGCACAAATGTAATGTTCTTCTGAATGTATTGTTTTAAGCCTTTCATTGTCAACTAGGCGGCTTAATGAGCTCTTCGCCAGCTGATATGCGTCTTGTTTTTCAGCATCAACTCGGAACCTTGAAGACACCGCCTTCAGTTGGTGCTCTAGCATGCGCAACAATGGGAAAGCTTTGCCCAAAATACTGTCCTCCCTGCTGACTTCACGCGTTAACACCTCAAAAGGACGAAGCATGTCTGTCAGGCTTTTAACTAGGTCCCATTCATCCACCTCTAGCCTCATGTCTTTCATAGAAGCACCCCGTGTGTTAAAGACATACTCATTGATTACCAAGTACTGCTCAAACAGATGCTCAAGCATGTAGAATGTTGAGTTCCAACGTGTTGCCACATTCTGGATGAGTCCTCTGACTGGCACTCTACGGTCACGTTGAATGATCCTCAGCTGCTTCGGGCCTTAAAAGAATTGCTGAAATTTGTACAGATTATTCGGCAGGTGGTCAGTAACTTGCTTACTGTGTTTTCTTTTTTCAAGAAATCTTGAACAACAATGTTAATACTGTGCGCCAAACACGGCACTCTCAAATAGCCACCATCAGACATGGCCTTAACTATATTACTGCCATAATCCATGGAAACATAACCAATCATGTGCTTTCTTGGATGCAGCCATTCAAAGACCTAACTGTTAAACTCCTCCAAAATGTTTACTGCAGTATGAGATTTCTCCATGGCAAACATGGCTACTGTTGCATGTTTCTGAGTAGCTTGAAAATTGTGACACTGTCAACACCTGCAGCTATCTTCTCTCTAACCCCCGCAAAAGAGACCCAGTGTGCAGTGATGCACATGTAATCAACGGCTTGGCAACTGGTCCACATATCTGTTGTCAGGTAGATAGTGTGAACAGCACTCTTCTGCAAAGCTGCCCCAATCATGTCCAGCACATAGTGATGTAGTGCTGGTACCGCAACTCTGGCAAAATAGGACCGGCTAGGAATCTTCCAATTAGGGCAGACTGTTGCCACAAATTCTAGAAAACCCACCCCTTCCACGAAAGAAAAAGGGAGAAGGTCCAGGAACATCAATTACATAAATGTTGCATATGTCGTTCTTCAATTAATATTTGCAACTAGGCATTCAATATTATTAACACAACACACCCAGAAACGGAAAGACTCAAAATAAAAATTTCAATTCTAATCCAAAATGGATGTTTAAATTAATAGAAGAGAGACCACACATAGAGAGTTATTTCATGCACCACTGAGTACCCCTGGGCATAATGGATGAAAGCAAGGCAGACTGGTTTCAGGCCTATGGCACAAAGCACACTGCCTGGCTTCAAAATGGCCCCTAGACCCCCACCCACATGGCTAGGTCCTGGACCAGGCCTCAAAATGGCCCCCACCCACATGGCCAGGCCCCAACAACACCTACAAAAATAAAATACACACAATAATCACCCCAATCCAATGTCATCCTTGCCCTAAATGATGTTTAAATTCAAGAGACACCACAGAAAGACATGGGCCATGCACCACTGAGTACCCCTGGGCATAATGGATAAAAGCAAGGCAGACTGGGTGCAGTCCTATGGCACAAAGCATACTGCCTGGCTTCAAAATGGCCCCTAGACCCCCACCCACATGGCCAGGTCCTGAACCAGGCCTCAAAATGCCCCCCACCCACATGGCCAGGCCCTGGACCAGGCCCCAACAACACCCAAAAATTTGAAATACACACAAAAATCACCCCAATCCATTGCCATCCATGCCCTAAATGATGTTTAAATTCAAGAGACCCCACAGAGAGACATGGCCCATGCACCACTGAGTGCCCCTGGGCATAATATATGAAAGCAAGGCAGACTAGGTGCAGGCCTATGGCACAAAGCAAACTGCCTGGCTTCAGAATGGCCCCTAGACCCCCACCCACATGGCCAGGCCCTGGACCAGGCCCCAACAACCTTCAATATGGAAATAAGACGAAGACAGTGCTGCTGATGGATTTGTTGTGATTAGAGTTTTATTGTGCTAAAAGTTGCAAAACAAAGAAAGACATACAGAAATAAAAGTGAATAAGGATGAAAAAAGAAACAGTATTTCATGCCTAGGTATCAGGGAAGTAGAGCTCGCCCTCAAACTCTTTGAATTGAAACCGGAGTAAGTCAGCTAACAGAGATGAACTCCCGTCACCTAAGTTGGTGTCCTCTTCTTCCTGCGTGGATTCACGTTTTTTGTAATCTGGTGGTATGAAGTGCTGATTCATCTTGATCAGTGTTAACATCTCCACATTTTTGGGTGAGAGGCGGGGCCTTTTTGAAGTTACAATGGCACCAGCAGCACTGAAAACACGTTCAGAAGACACTCTTGCGAGTGGGTAAGCCAAATAATTTATAGCCAGCTTGGCGATCAGTGGCCATTGAGGCCTTTTCCCATACCAATACACCAATGGGTTCTGATCAAAGAAGACCTCTGTTGGGTCATCCAGATAGGCCTGCACCATCCACTCAAGGTCTTCCATGGGTGCTCCACTTTGCGTACAATCTGTTGTCTTTGCATCAACACTGGAACGAGCAAACCAACGATGAGTTATCCAATCCGCTTCCGACAATATTATGGCTGGGCCTGGTGCAGGTGATGATGATGATACGGTTGCTGCTGCCGGTAACGGCTGTGAGGAAAAGTGACTGCCTTTGGCCACAGAAGTGGACCTTCACGCTGGATGGCCTGCTGCTTCAGCAGTACTTGTGGTGGTTCCTTCAATTTCCTGCTGCTCTTTTTCGAATCGAGTGGCTGACAGAGCTAGCCAATGTTTGTACTTGGAAATATCTGCTTCATAAAAAGAATGTATGTATTGCTGGCCAGTGCCTTTTTGTACCGTGGATCCAGAATAAGTTCAAGTTCAAGTTCGAAAATTTGTATAGCGCACTACTCACCCAGAGGGTCTCAAGGTGCTTGGGGAAGGGGGGGGTACTTTACTTATCGAATATCCAAGTTTTAAGTTGCTTTCTGAAGGAGAGGTGGTTCTGTGTAAGGCGGAGGTGGGAGGGGAGAGAATTCCAGGTTTTGGCCGCTAAGGATCTTCCTCCCATGGTGGATCTATGGATGCGCGGAATTGCAGCGAGGGCTTGATTGGACGATCGTAGTTGGCGGGTGGGGGTGTAGAAGGACAGTCGCGTGTTGAGGCATTCAGGTCCTAGGTCGTACAGGGCTTTGTGTGCGTGGGTGAGGAGACGGAACGTTATTCTCTTGTTGACGGGGAGCCAGTGGAGGTCTTTCAGGTGACCGGAAATGTGAGCTTGACGGGGGATGTCCAGTATGAGTCTGGCTGAGGCGTTTTGGATGCGTTGTAGTTTTTTCTGTAGTTTGGTTGTGGTTCCGGCGTAAAGGGTGTTTCCGTAATCCAGTCGGCTTGTGACCAGTGCGTGGGTGACCGTCTTTCTTGTTTCGGTGGGGATCCAGCGGAAGATTTTTTTGAGCATGCGTAGGATGTTGAAGCATGATGATGAGACGGCGTTGACTTGTCTGGTCATTGAGAGGGAGGAGTCCAGAATGAAGCCCAGGTTACGTGTGTGGTCCATGGGTATGGGTGCGGTTCCCAGGGCCGGTAGCCACCATGAGTCGTTCCAGGCCGCGGGGGATGAACCTAAGATAAGGACTTCCGTTTTGTCCGAGTTCAGTTTTAAACGGCTGTTCTTAATCCATTCGGCTACTTCTTTCATTCCTTCGTGTAAGCTGGTTTTGGCGGTGTTTGGGTCTTTGGTGAGGGAGAGGATCAGTTGGGTGTCGTCTGCGTAGGAGATGATGTTGAGGTTGTGTTGGCGTGCGATGGATGCGAGGGGGCTCATGTATATGTTAAAGAGGGTGGGGCTGAGTGATGATCCTTGTGGTATGCCGCAGATGACTTCGGTGGCCTCTGATCTAAAAGGGGGAGGCGGACTCTCTGTGTTCTTCCGGCGAGGAAAGAGATGATCCAGTCCAAAGCTTTTCCTTGTATTCCGACGTTGCTAAGGCGTTGTATGAGGGTGCTATGACAGACGGTGTCGAAGGCTGCGAAGAGGTCAAGTAGGATGAGGGCAGCTGTTTCTCCGTTGTCCAGTAGAGTTCGAATGTCGTCTGTTGCTGCGATGAGGGCGGTTTCGGTGCTGTGTTTGGCTCGGAAGCTGGACTGTGAGGGGTCGAGGGATTTGTTGGATTCGAGGAAGGCGGCGAGCTGACTGTTGACGGCTTTTTCAATGACTTTGGCAGGGAATGGGAGGAGCGAGATGGGGCGGTAGTTCTTAAGTTCAGTGGGGTTTGCTGTGGGTGTCTTTAGAAGGGCGCTGAGTTCGGCATGTTTCCAGCTGTCCGGGAAGGTAGCGGAGTTGAAGGAGCAGTTGATGACGTCACGGAGATGGGGTGCGATAATGGAGTCTGCTTTGTTGAAAATGTGGTGGGGGCATGGGTCGGTTGGCGATCCCGAGAGGATGGAGTTCATCAGGTGGATGGTGTCTTCAGTGGTGATTGGCTTCCAGTCGCAAAGGAAGTTAAAGGGCGGTGTTGGTTCGGAGGTGGGTGGAATGGACTGGTCTTCGGACTGGTTTCCAAAGCTGTTATGTATGTCGGCGATTTTGTTGTGGAAGAATGAGGCTAGGGAGTCGCATAGTATTTGGGAGGGAGTGATGTCGTTGGTGCCGGCGGTGGGGTTGGAAAATTCTTTGACGATGTTGAAAAGTTCCTTGCTGTTTTGGGCGTTGTTGTCAAGACGATCCTTGAATGCTGATTTCTTGGTGGACCGGATCAGCTGGCGGTGTTTGCGGGTGGCGTTCTTGAAGGTGGCCAGGTTGTCAGTGGTTGGGTTTTTTCTCCAGGCTTTTTTCGAGGGTACGACAGACATTCTTGGATTTCTTAAGGTCATCGTTGAACCAGGGGGCTTTTTTGCTACCTTGATTGATTTGATGGCTTTTCAAGGGTGCTAGTTCGTCGGCGCTGTGGGTGATCCATTGTGTGAGGTTGGTGGCTGCTTGATTTGGACCAATGATTTGGCGGGAGGGTTTTGGTGAAGCGATGAGAAGAGATGGACAGTGGTAATTTTGTTCCAGTTTCTTCGGGGAATAGGTTGTGGGGGGTTGTGGGTCGTGGTCTTTTTGTAATTGAAGTGAACGCAGCTGTGGTCAGTCCAGTGGAGAGCTGTGGTGTGATTGAAGGAGATGTGCTTGCTGGAGGTGAAGATTGGGTCGAGCGTGTGTCCGGCATAGTGGGTGGGGGTATTGATAAGTTGTTTGAGTCCGAGAGTGGCGAGGTTGTCCAGAAGGGTGGTAGTATTGCTGTCGTTTTTCTTTTCCAGGTGGAAGTTGAGGTCTCCCAGTAGGATGTAGTCCTCGGAGGGGAGGGTGTGTGGGCTGATAAAGTCAGTGATGTCTTCGCTGAATTGTGCGCGGGGTCCTGGCGGTCTGTAGATGAGTGTGCCTCTGAGTGTGGTCTTGGGGTCGGTGTGGATCTGGAAGTGAAGGTGTTCGGCGGTAGCGAGATAATCGTCGGAACTGGTCGTGATCCGGATGGTGTTGTTATGGACGATGGCAATGCCTCCTCCTGTTTGGTTGGTGCGGTCCTTTCGGACGATCTTGTAGCCGTCCGGAATGGCTATGGCGATGTCGGGCACTGATGAGGCGTTCATCCAGGTTTCTGTAAGGAAGGCGACGTCCGGCGATGTAGTGTTGAGTAGGTTCCAGAGTTCAATGGCGTGTCTGTGGATCGATCGGGTGTTGAGCAGGATGCACTTTAGGTGGTTAGTGTCGGAGCTCTGTTTGGAGTTTGTGGATTTGGAGTGGGTCCTGATGCAGGCGAACTTGCAGGAGTGGCAAGTGAAGGGTCCATGGGTGTGTACCGGGGCGGCTTGGTAGCAGTTTGGTGGGCGGCCGGGGTTAAGGGCTGAGAGGGTTGCGGCGTCATACGTTATGCGGGTGGAGTGGATTTTGCGGGGACCAGAGGGTCTGGCGCTGGGCGCGGTCCAGGCGCGGACGGGCGTAGACGGGCTTACCTTTGGCGCACCTTCGGCGCGCATGGGGCGTGACCGCTGCGCGTCTGTTGCATTGACATATGTAGATAGTGGGGGGGGCGGAGCAAGGGAGAAGCAGCTCGGAGGCGGGAGCGGGGTGGAGAGGGTGGCTACGAGGCACAATAACAAATATGGCGGCGATAGCAAAACCCAAACAGGACGAGATTGGGGGCAGAAAGCTGGATGTCGCTATGGGCGGTGGCACCGGCACAATCAGGCAATAATTTGTAATTTTATAATCAGGCAATGCGAGCGCTCCAATAATGAATGAGTTAGCACAGATTGAAATGCGAGCAGCAGCAGTGATCAATAGCAGGCAGCAATACTTGATAAGTAAATTGAGCAAAGCGATACGATACCCAGGCAACAATTCGTATCAGGCAGAGCAAGCAAAGCGCTTCGGTATTCAGGCAGGGAGCGTGGGGAGCGACCATCTCTCGGAGAGACAGAACGGACAGAATAGTGGCACAAAAAAAAAAAATCTTCTGAATGTATTGCTTTAAGCCTTTCATTGTCAACTAGGCTGCTTAATAAGCTCTCCGCCAGCTGATATGCATCTTGTTTTTCAGCATCAACTCGGAACGTTGAAGACACCGCCTTCAGTTGGTGCTCTAGCATGCGCAACAATGGGATAGCTTTGCCCAAAGTACAGTCCTCCCTGCTGACTTCACGCTTGAACACCTCAAAAGGACGAAGCATGTCTGTCAGGCTTTTAACTAGGTCCCATCCATCCACCTCTAGCCTCATGTCTTTCATAGAAGCACCCCGTGTGTTAAAGACATACTCATTGATTACCAAGTACTGCTCAAACAGACGCTCAAGCATGTAGAAGGTTGAGTTCCAACGTGTTGCCACATCCTGGAAGAGTCCTCTGACTGGCACTCTACGGTCACGTTGAATGATCCTCAGCTGCTTCGGGCCTTAAAAGAATGGCTGAAATGTGTGCAGATTATTCACCAGGTGGTCAGTAACTTGCTTACTGTGTTTTCTTTTTTCAAGAAATCTTGAACAACAATGTTAATACTGTGCGCCAAACACGGCACTCTGAAATAGCCACCATCAGACATGGCCTTAACTATATTACTGCCATTATCCATGGAAACATAACCAATCATGTGCTTTCTTGGATGCAGCCATTCAAAGACCTAACTGTTAAACTCCTCCAAAATGTTTACTGCAGTATGAGATTTCTCCATGGCAAACATGGCTACTGTTGCATGTTTCTGAGTAGCTTGAAAATTGTGACACTGTCAACACCTGCAGCTATCTTCTCTCTAACCCCCGCAAAAGAGACCCAGTGTTCAGTGATGCACATGTAATCAACGGCTTGGCAACTGGTCCACATGTCTGTTGTCAGGTGGATAGTGTGAACAGCACTCTTCTGCAAAGCTACCCCAATCACGTCCAGCACACAGTGATGTAGTGCTGGTACCGCAACTCTGGCAAAATAGGACCAGCTAGGAACCTTCCAATTAGGGCAGACTGTTGCCACAAATTCTAGAAAACCCACCCCTTCCACTAAAGAAAAAGGGAGAAGGTCCAGGAACATCAGTTACATAAACGTTGCATATGTCGTGCTTCAATTAATATTTGCAACTAGGCATTTATTATTATTAACACAACACAGCCAGAAACGGAAAGACTCAAAATAAAAATTGCAATTCTAATCCAAAATGGATGTTTAAATTAATAGAAGAGAGACCACACATAGCGAGTTATTTCATGCACCACTGAGTACCCCTGGGCATAATGGATGAAAGCAAGGCAGACTGGGTGCAGGCCTATGGCACAAAGCACACTGCCTGGCTTCAAAATGGCCCCTAGACCCCCACCCACATGGCCAGGCCCTGGACTAGGCATTAAAATGTGTTCCCACCCACATGGCCATGCCCTGGACCAGGCCCTAACAACACTAAAAAAATAAAAATACACACACAAATCACCCCAATCCAATGCCATCCATTCCCTAAATGATGTTTAAATTCAAAAGACCCCACAGAAAGACATGGGGCATACACCACTGAGTACCCCTGGGCATAATGGATGTAAGCAAGGCAGACTGGGTGCAGGCCTATGGCACAAAGGACACTGCTGGGCTTCAAAATGGCCCCTAGACCCCCACCCACATGGCCAGGCCCTGGACCAGGCATCAAAATGGCCCCCACCCACATGGCCAGGCCCTGGACCAGGCCCCAACCCTCGACCCCTCACAGTCCAGCTTCCGAGCCAAACACAGCACCGAAACCGCCCTCATCGCAGCAACAGACGACATTCGAACTCTACTGGACAACGGAGAAACAGCTGCCCTCATCTTACTTGACCTCTTCGCAGCCTTCGACACCGTCTGTCATAGCACCCTCATAATATTTGCAACTAGGCATTTATTATTATTAACACAACACAGCCAGAAACGGAAAGACTCAAAATAAAAATTGCAATTCTAATCCAAAATGGATGTTTAAATTAATAGAAGAGAGACCACACATAGCGAGTTATTTCATGCACCACTGAGTACCCCTGGGCATAATGGATGAAAGCAAGGCAGACTGGGTGCAGGCCTATGGCACAAAGCACACTGCCTGGCTTCAAAATGGCCCCTAGACCCCCACCCACATGGCCAGGCCCTGGACTAGGCATTAAAATGTGTTCCCACCCACATGGCCATGCCCTTGACCAGGCCCTAACAACACTAAAAAAATAAAAATACACACACAAATCACCCCAATCCAATGCCATCCATTCCCTAAATGATGTTTAAATTCAAAAGACCCCACAGAAAGACATGGGGCATACACCACTGAGTACCCCTGGGCATAATGGATGTAAGCAAGGCAGACTGGGTGCAGGCCTATGGCACAAAGGACACTGCTGGGCTTCAAAATGGCCCCTAGACCCCCACCCACATGGCCAGGCCCTGGACCAGGCATCAAAATGGCCCCCACCCACATGGCCAGGCCCTGGACCAGGCCCCAACAACACCCAAAAAATCGAAATACACACAAAAATCACCCCAATCCAATGCCATCCATGCCCTAAATGGTGTTTAAATTCAAGAGACCCCGCAGAAAGACATGGCCCATGCACCACTGAGTACCCCTGGGCATTATGGATGAAATCAAGGCAGACTGGGTGCAGGCCTATGGCACAAATCACACTGCTGGGCTTCAAAATGGCCCCTAGACCCCCACCCACATGGCCAGGCCGTGAACCAGGCATCAAAATGCGTTCCAACCCACATGGTGGCCAGCTAGGACCCTGAGGCGGAAAGCCGGGGTGACTAGGCTGCTACAGATCCTTTGCTCTTTTAAAATCACTTGCTATTTTGCACTTTGACATTGTTTTAAAAATCGATCTTTGCTCATTACTGAACGCACTAAAACAGCGCCTGAAAGGGGAAGACCTCTGTCCCTTTCAGCGTCGCTGCATCACGTGACACGAGGCCACGCCCCCCTCGTTAGCCACGCCCACTCCAGGAAGTTTAAAAGCACTGTGCTTGCCGAAGCCGGTGATGACCAGCTAGGACCCTGAGGCGGAAAGCCGGGGTGACTAGGCTGCTACAGATCCTTTGCTCTTTTAAAATCACTTGCTATTTTGCACTTTGACATTGTTTTAAAAATCGATCTTTGCTCATTACTGAACGCACTAAAACAGCGCCTGAAAGGGGAAGACCTCTGTCCCTTTCAGCGTCGCTGCATCACGTGACACGAGGCCACGCCCCCCTCGTTAGCCACGCCCACTCCAGGAAGTTTAATAGCACTGTGCTTGCCGAAGCCGGTGATGACCAGCTAGGACCCTGAGGCGGAAAGCCGGGGTGACTAGGCTGCTACAGATCCTTTGCTCTTTTAAAATCACTTGCTATTTTGCACTTTGACATTGTTTTAAAAATCGATCTTTGCTCATTACTGAACGCACTAAAACAGCGCCTGAAAGGGGAAGACCTCTGTCCCTTTCAGCGTCGCTGCATCACGTGACACGAGGCCACGCCCCCCTCGTTAGCCACGCCCACTCCAGGAAGTTTAAAAGCACTGTGCTTGCCGAAGCCGGTGATGACCAGCTAGGACCCTGAGGCGGAAAGCCGGGGTGACTAGGCTGCTACAGATCCTTTGCTCTTTTAAAATCACTTGCTATTTTGCACTTTGACATTGTTTTAAAAATCGATCTTTGCTCATTACTGAACGCACTAAAACAGCGCCTGAAAGGGGAAGACCTCTGTCCCTTTCAGCGTCGCTGCATCACGTGACACGAGGCCACGCCCCCCTCGTTAGCCACGCCCACTCCAGGAAGTTTAAAAGCACTGTGCTTGCCGAAGCCGGTGATGACCAGCTAGGACCCTGAGGCGGAAAGCCGGGGTGACTAGGCTGCTACAGATCCTTTGCTCTTTTAAAATCACTTGCTATTTTGCACTTTGACATTGTTTTAAAAATCGATCTTTGCTCATTACTGAGCGCACTAAAACAGCGCCTGAAAGGGGAAGACCTCTGTCCCTTTCAGCGTCGCTGCATCACGTGACACGAGGCCACGCCCCCCTCGTTAGCCACGCCCACTCCAGGAAGTTTAAAAGCACTGTGCTTGCCGAAGCCGGTGATGACCAGCTAGGACCCTGAGGCGGAAAGCCGGGGTGACTAGGCTGCTACAGATCCTTTGCTCTTTTAAAATCACTTGCTATTTTGCACTTTGACATTGTTTTAAAAATCGATCTTTGCTCATTACTGAACGCACTAAAACAGCGCCTGAAAGGGGAAGACCTCTGTCCCTTTCAGCGTCGCTGCATCACGTGACACGAGGCCACGCCCCCCTCGTTAGCCACGCCCACTCCAGGAAGTTTAAAAGCACTGTGCTTGCCGAAGCCGGTGATGACCAGCTAGGACCCTGAGGCGGAAAGCCGGGGTGACTAGGCTGCTACAGATCCTTTGCTCTTTTAAAATCACTTGCTATTTTGCACTTTGACATTGTTTTAAAAATCGATCTTTGCTCATTACTGAACGCACTAAAACAGCGCCTGAAAGGGGAAGACCTCTGTCCCTTTCAGCGTCGCTGCATCACGTGACACGAGGCCACGCCCCCCTCGTTAGCCACGCCCACTCCAGGAAGTTTAAAAGCACTGTGCTTGCCGAAGCCGGTGATGACCAGCTAGGACCCTGAGGCGGAAAGCCGGGGTGACTAGGCTGCTACAGATCCTTTGCTCTTTTAAAATCACTTGCTATTTTGCACTTTGACATTGTTTTAAAAATCGATCTTTGCTCATTACTGAACGCACTAAAACAGCGCCTGAAAGGGGAAGACCTCTGTCCCTTTCAGCGTCGCTGCATCACGTGACACGAGGCCACGCCCCCCTCGTTAGCCACGCCCACTCCAGGAAGTTTAAAAGCACTGTGCTTGCCGAAGCTGGTGATGACCAGCTAGGACCCTGAGGCGGAAAGCCGGGGTGACTAGGCTGCTACAGATCCTTTGCTCTTTTAAAATCACTTGCTATTTTGCACTTTGACATTGTTTTAAAAATCGATCTTTGCTCATTACTGAACGCACTAAAACAGCGCCTGAAAGGGGAAGACCTCTGTCCCTTTCAGCGTCGCTGCATCACGTGACACGAGGCCACGCCCCCCTCGTTAGCCACGCCCACTCCAGGAAGTTTAAAAGCACTGTGCTTGCCGAAGCCGGTGATGACCAGCTAGGACCCTGAGGCGGAAAGCCGGGGTGACTAGGCTGCTACAGATCCTTTGCTCTTTTAAAATCACTTGCTATTTTGCACTTTGACATTGTTTTAAAAATCGATCTTTGCTCATTACTGAACGCACTAAAACAGCGCCTGAAAGGGGAAGACCTCTGTCCCTTTCAGCGTCGCTGCATCACGTGACACGAGGCCACGCCCCCCTCGTTAGCCACGCCCACTCCTCTTTCTCCTTTTACTATGCACATAACCCGACAGCGCAGCGGTCGAGCGCAGCGGGCACACCTTCAGCACGCCGAAGACACGCCAAAGACTAGCCCGTCTGTGCCCGTCCGTGTCAGGACGGGGCACGAGGCCGAGGCTCTCACTCCAACTGCACCCCCCAGATTGGTAAGAACGTCCTCCGCTTTAAGAGCGCTGCGCCATTCCCCTAAACCGAACTGCTCCCTGCCCAACCTTCATATAGTCGGAACCCATGTTTGCTCCGAGTGTAAACTATCTACTGAGGTCCACAAACCCTACTCTGACTCTCCTAGGAGACGCAGGAAATGTAACATCCCACGCAATAATGTACAGCCAACATATGTATTCTATAGCACAAACTGCAGATCATTGCCCAAACATAAGCATGAAATCTTTAATCTCCTCACTGAAGAATGTCCTAGCGCCATCTTCCTAACCGAGACATGGCTACATGACAGCGCTGGCCCAGACGTTGCTATTGCCCTCCCTGACAACTACGCCATTGCCAGACTCGATAGGGAAAAACAGGTTGGGGGCGGGATAGCCATCATCTTTAACAGAAAATTCAAATGCACTTTGGAATCTGTTCCATTTCCAGATTGTGAAGCGGGTCTTTTTAAAATTACCTTGAACCCCAATTTCACCATGTCAGGTCTTTTGATCTATCGTCCACCAGGAAACCCCTCTAAATGGGTATCTAACTTCGCAAATCTTATCACCCCTTACTATATGTCATCTAGCAATTTCTCTCTGCTTGGTGATCTAAATCTACACTTGGAAGATCCCACCATTCCCTCATGCTACAATTTTCTGGAAGATCTAGCGGCACTGAATTTATCTATTATCAACTCCAGCCCCACTCACATAGCTGGCCACTTGTTGGACCCCATAATAACTAACGTCAGTGAACTCTCATACATCGCCACCGTACCTTCTGGTTGGTCCGACCATCACCTCATTAGCTTTAGCATCTCTTTTCTTCCTTCCCCTAGAGCGAAACAAAATACTATTGCCACTAATAGAAGGAACTGGAAGTCAGTCGACATAGATGCCTTAAATGCGGCACTAAAACAAAATCCTCCTAGCCCAAACTCCAACATGGACTATGTAGCAAGCGAGACTCAAAATTGGCTAACTAATGCCGCAAATAGCTGTCTGCCTTTTACTCACACCAAAGGGAGTAGGCATCGTCCCCCGGCTCCTTGGTTTAACGACAGCCTTAAAACCGAAAAGTCAAGATGTAAAGTATTAGAACGCAAATGGCGTAAAAAGTATGACCCCAATGCCAAAAAATGCTATCATGAAGCCAGAAACCTCTATCACGCGGCGTGTATAAAAGCGAGAGCGGCCTTCGTCTCAAAAACTATCACCGAAGCAACTAATATGCCCAAAACCCTTTTTTCTAAAGTTAAGGAATTAGCGGGCGTACACACTACAGCCGCTGCACCCCCTTTAAGCGTTCAACAATGTCAGGCGTTAGCTTGCTTTTTCACTGAGAAAATCGACAAAATTATCTCAGACATCAACATGAAAATATCTAACACTGATCCTCCCCCTCCATCTAAACCCAGCCTATCTCAATCCACTGCTGTGGACAAAAACCTGCTGGAATCCTGGCCGACTCTCTCATTAGAGAATCTCAAAGGAATCCTAAAAACAGTCAAATCCGGTTCCCCTAGGGACCCCATCCCTATTAAAATTATAAAACAATTGGATGACCAGTCCCTGAATATCATTGCCAACCTCTTAAACTTGTCCCTCGACCTCGCCACTGTCCCGGCCTTATGGAAGCACGCCATGGTGACACCGCTCCTGAAAAAGCCTAATGCTAACCCAGAAATACTGGCCAACTATAGGCCTATATCTCTGCTTCCTGCTTTTTCAAAGTGCCTCGAGAGACACGTACACTCTACGCTAGCCACTTTTGCAGAAGGAAACCTCTTACTCCACCCTTCGCAATCTGGTTTCAGGGCTGGGTTCTCGACGGAGACCGCCCTGTTAGGTGCCACTGAAAATATTCGACAACTTCTTGATCAAGGCCAAACGGTAGCACTTGTGCTATTGGATCTAAGTGCGGCGTTCGATACCATCTCCCACGAAACGCTCCTTAGAGAACTACACACAAATGGCATAAGAGGAAAGGCTCTGGAATGGATTAAATCCTTTCTGGCAAACAGAACCTTTCAGATCGCATCAGAACAGGCCGAGTCAGACACCTTACCCGCAGCTCATGGAGTGCCACAGGGGTCCATCCTGAGCCCTCTGTTTTTTAATATCTATCTAAAACCACTGGTAGAACTTGTTGAGAATCTAGGGCTCACGCTCATGAACTACGCTGACGATACCCAAATCATTTTTTCCTTGTCTAATTCTTGTCCCCACTCCCCGTCACTACTCAAGGAAGGACTACTAAAAATACTGAACTGGATGACAGCAAACCAGTTAAAACTGAACGGGGACAAGACGGAAATTCTGATTTTGGGAAAAGATAAAGATCTCTGGAACCCCGCGCACTGGCCAGAACAGATGGGCATCCTTCCCACCCCGGTGTCCCATGCTCGAAATCTGGGTTTTGTACTGGACAACGCCTTATCCATGGATAAGCAGGCCAGTAAAGTTACTGGACTGTGCCTCACCATAACCAGATGGTTGAGGAAAATCCTGTGGATGTTGCCTATGTCAACTCAGAAGACCGTAGTCAATGCCCTTATCACATCAAGGCTTGACTACGGCAACATACTATATCTAGGCGCAAATAAATCTGTCATTGGACGACTACAAGTGGCGCAAAACGCTGCGGTCAGACTCCTGTGTAAGATTCCTAGGAATGCTGGAGTCTCGAACCACCGCCGAGACCTTCACTGGCTCAGGATAGAGAACAGAGTTCGCTTCAAGGCCTTGAACTACATGTTCAAAATAAAAACAGGAGGAGCCCCAAAATACCTCCAATCCCTTGCTTGCCTCTACACACCTAAGAGAAATCTCCGGTCCCAGACAGCAGCATGTTTCTGCATACCAAGGTTCAAACGTGCAAGATCAGGGGGCAGATCTTTTGCCTATCTTGGACCCTCCCTGTGGAACACGCTTCCTCCAAGCATTCGGAAGGAAGATAACTACCATAGCTTCAGAAAGTTCGTAAAGACCTGGCTGTACGACCAATAATTTCACAAGATCTCCCTCCTTCTCTGTCTTTTCGTCTCTAGCTGTGTCTAGGCGCCGGGAAACCCTTTTTGGGTAGCTGTTGCGCCCTACAAATTGACAAAATAAATAAATATAAATAAATAAATGGTCAGGCCCTGGACCAGGCCCCAACAACACCCAAAAAATCGAAATACACACTAAAATCACCCCAATCCAATGCCATCCATGCCCTAAATGATGTTTAAATTCAAGAGACCCCACAGAAAGACATGGGTCATTCACCATTGAGTACCCCTGGGTATAATGGATGAAAGCAAGGCAGACTGGGTGCAGGCCTACGGCACAAAGCACACTGCCTGGCTTCAAAATGGCCCCTAGACCCCCACTCACATGGCCAGGCCCTGGACCAGGCCTCAAAATGCCCCCCACCCACATGGGCAGGCCCCAATACACAAGAAATCGAAATACACAGAAAAATCACCCCAATCCAATGCCATCCATGCCCTAAATGATGTTTAAATTCAAGAGACCCCACAGAAAGACATGGGTCATTCCATCCATCAAAGCTTTATTTCGATATACAGGATATCATAAAAGCCATGGCCCATGCACCACTGAGTACCCCTGGGCATAATGGATGAAAGCAAGGCAGACTAGGTGCAGGCCTATAGCACAAAGCACACCACCTGCCTTCAAAAGGGCCCGTACACCCCCCACCCACATGGCCAGGCCCTGGACCAGGCCTCAAAATGGCCCTCACCCACATGGCCAGGCCCTGGACCAGGCCCCAACAACACCCAAACAATCGAAATACACACAAAAATCACCCCAATCCAATGCCATCCATGCCCTAAATGATGTTTAAATTCAAGAGACCCCACAGAAAGATATGGGTCATTCACCATTGAGTACCTCTGGGTATAATGGATGAAAGCAAGATAGACTGGGTGCAGGCCCATGGCACAAAGCACACCACCTGGCTTCAAAATGGCCCCTAGACCCCCACTCACATGGCCATGCCCTGGACAAGGCCTCAAAATGGCCCCCACCCAAATGGCCAGGCCCTGGTCCAGGCCTCAAAATGCCCCCCACCTACATGGCCAGGCCCTGGACCAGGCCCCAAAACCACCCCAAAAATCTAAATACACACAAAAATCATCCCAATCCAATGCCATCCATGCCCTAAATGATGTTTAAATTCAAGAGACCCTACATAAAGACTTGGCCCATGCACCACTGACTACCCCTGGGCCTACTGGCTAGTGTGGCTTTAACACACCCCCCAAAATTACAAAAAACTTCTACATAGATATAACAGTGAGCTATGCAATTCTATGCCATCCATGCCGTAAATGATATTTATGTTATGTTATGTTAAAATTATTTGTAAAGCGCGCTTACACAAAGCGGTTTCATGGCGCTAAGAGAGAAAGACAGCGGCGGTGGGGAGCAGGAGCGTTACTCGTTTGCTTGTAGGAACAGAAGCGTTTTGAGGAGTGTTCTGAATTGGGTGTAACTGGTTACAGATCTCAGTTCCATCGGGAGAGTGTTCCAAAAATGGGGAGCCAAAAAGGAAAATCGGAGGCTGCCATGTTTTTTGCTTTTAACAGTAGGAATCGTGAGCAGATTAAGATGGAAGGAGCGAAGTTCGCCTATGGGGACATAGCGGTGGATCATAGAGGCGATGAAGGCAGGACCCTGGCCCGCGAGCGATTTGAAGATGGTACAGCCCAGTTTAAAAACACAGCGTTTGGCCCACCGGGAGCCAGTGAAGGCTCTTCATCAGAGGACTGACATGCTGGTGCTTAGGCTGATGGTAGATGAGCCTGGCTGCTTGGTTTTGGACTAGCTGTAGACGGCGAAGTTGGTATGCTGGGATACCAACATAGAGCGAATTTGCGTAGTCAATACGAGAGATGACTAAAGTCAAGGTAAAAAGTGAGGGCCTCGGTGGTCAGAAATCTGCAGATCTTGCAAATTCTACGAAGGTGGAAAAAACAGGAAGAAACCACTGCTTAATTTGGGGTTTCAGAGACAGATCATTGCAGATTATGACCCCAAGGCTTTTTACAGTATCCACTGGGCGGGGGGGGGCTGCCCGGAGTGGGGGACAAAAGAGTCCCAGGGGTTGGCAGCACCACCAGTCAAGATCAGCTCCGTCTTGTCAGGATTGAGTTTTAATTGATTAGTGCACATCCATTCGCCAATGGCTGTCATAGTGGATTGGAAATTACTGACTGATGTGTTGGAGGGGTCAATGTTGAATACCAACTGGAGGTCGTCGGCATAATTGAAGGTTATGACTGGGCTATTGCGTAAAGAGACAATCAAAGGTTGCATGTACAAATTAAACAAAAGGGGCGACAGGGAGGAGCCATGAGGGACTCCACAGGTCAGACTGGTTTGTTTGGCCAAGAAGTTAGCCAGGTGAACTGCCTGGAATCGTTAATGCAAGAAAGAGGAAACCCATCTAAGGGTCAGACCCTGGATGCCAGCATTGCTGACACGGTCGATCAAGAGATCATGATCAACCGTGTCAAAAGCGGCTGACAGTTCTAAAAGTACCAGAGCCTGGGTGGTGTTTTTATCAGCTCCTCTTCTCAGCTCGTCTATAACTGCTAAGATGACAGTCTCTGTGGAATGGGCTGGTCGAAAGCCCGCCTGCCGGGGGTTGAGGAACTGCGAATGCTCAATAAATGTGCTGAGACAGTTCATGACATTTAAGTTCAACAAAACTCACAGAAACGGTTGTATCATGCACCCATGACTAACCCTGGGCCTACTGTGGCTATCAACAATATATTTTTGCAAAAGGTGTGAAAAAGTTTATGAATTGTAGTTGCAGCAACTGCAATGCCCCAAACAAAAAACACCAACTTACTTGTAAAATCTCAACTCCAAAAGTGATCCATACAAAAAGTCCTCAAATACAAATATCCAGCAGCAGCCAGAAAGAGTAATCCTTCCAGCTCCAGATCCAAATGAAAAGTGACCAGGACATGGACAAAGCACTGGGAGGAGCCTGCTGGACAGGAACAGGAAGTTGGAGACTCTGGGGCACTTCTTTCATCCCAACTCCCCAAAAAGGCCCTCCTTGCACAAAAAAGTGCAGCCAAATGTCAATCTGAGGAGTTATTCTGATCCAAATCATCAATTTCAGAAGGTTTATGCTGCCAGCGATAGATTTCTTGTGCAGAATTGCAATTTTTGCGATTTCGGGAAAGCGAGCTGTTCAAATCTCCCGCCGGATGTCAGCTGCGCGTCGCATCTATGTGTTTGCAATTGTTTACTCTCGCGATCCGTGATCGCGGGCCCTTATGACGTATTCGCATTCTCAAAGTCTCGCAGTGCAAGATGGCAGGACGCTATGATGTACTCGCGGTCGAAAAGTCTTGCGCAATCACGCAGCCAGATCCAAAATGGCGCAGCAAATACAAACCGGGAGGAAAACAACTCGGCAAACTCAAAATAACAGTAAGTCAACACGCGCGCGCGAGATTGTATTTTTGAAGCGCGACCAAGCAAAAAAAATCCGCCAACTCGCGATTTGCGAATTCTTTGACAATTTCGCGTGATTCGGGGACCGCGAAATTGCCAAAAATTTGCAAATTCCGTGAGCGAAACGGATTTTCAGCCTATGCTTAGTTACAGTCCAAGGTTGACATGAAATGTTCCATGCCATAGGTGCATTTTTGCATCATATACTATGACCTCATAGAAATGTTAAATATGGTATTTAGAAGTTAGCAAATTTTAATACAGTTTAGGGTCAGAACACATGCACTGTGGCCTGACTAGCAGTGTCCCAGTGCACAGAGTAACAAAAGAAACAGCAGCTTCAGACCAGGACATTGGGGTGATCATACCAAACTGAAAGCCTACTCACACAATCTCATTCCTGACAAGAAAATTCCAGAAGATGAGTCTTTTTTATTTTTCAGGGATCTGTTATCTGAGTGATACCTCAATGACCACACCCCAAAAGTCAGTGAAAATTACCTCCAATCATGAGAACTGACGCTGGAGCTTCTCCTGAGGGGTGCTTCCATCAGCATTACGGCATACTTTAAACCCAGTAGTGCAATATTGAGGTGGTCCTCAGATGAGCCTTCCTTCATTCCACAAGGCAATCAGGATATATGATGTATTCAAATGGAATGTGTTATGAATTCACCCCATAAGTGTTGTGATCATGTGTGGCAACTGCAGGTTCAGGAATATCCAAACAGAAATCCTTATGAGTGTCTGGAGGACCACAGGAACAGAGCCTGTCCTGCTCATGTATCGGAATGCATGATACCTGTCATACCTGGTAATAGTAAAAAAAATAGCACTCTGGTGGGGTGTCACTAAGGAACAGTCTGTCAGCTGAAGCCATACAGAACTTTCTGTGATATACATATATCATTAAAAGGATGAGAGATATCTAAGAAGTAAGAAAGGGAAGTCTAAGATCCACTCAATGCGAGGTCCAACAGCACTGAGAAGACTGGGAAGAAAACACAGTCCATTTGTTGTCTCCACATTGTAATGGGAGACTCTCTGATCTGAACCTTGGTGAAAGTGCCTATTACACACATTGATCATTTAACTTTCTCAGAGGCCCCATCCAACTGTATATTGACCTATACAGCAAAGAAGAACCATCACCTCAATTAGAAAGGGGAAGGAGGAGTGTTGACTATATTTATCCAAATGAGAAATTTATTATAAAAAATAGAAACACAAATTATTGGAAAAAAAAATGAAAATACATAGGAATAACAAAGTTGGTGATAGTCATTCTGTTGTCATAGTTAGTCCGTATCACTATCATTGATTTGGTTGTTAATAACTGTGGTCCCATGTGCCAAAAATTTAAAAACTGTTTAGATGAATATTTGATAGATTCCTGAACGTTTTGTGCAGAAGTTTAGGAATGGCTACAGAAGTGAATCAAAATGTTGCAATTATGCATTCAAATTCCCATAAGAATTTGCAGACAAAAACATTGCTGAAGAGAATTAAACAACAGTTGTCACAAAATTAGAATTTGTATTATTATATGAACAGAACACATATTACATGAACATTATAAACAATTAAGATTCTTCTTAGAACTGCAAATTAAAGGGTTTTTATAGCTTCAATCTTAAAAGAACTATAATTTATCACTTATGGTGAGCTATGCAATCATTACTCTCCCAATGTGTTGCTTATGACCTCATACATAATTTCACAAAGGATATCATGAGCAACAACAATGATTAAATCACTAGTTGAATCACAGAAGCTGCTAGGATTGCTGGGGAAATAAGTGCAGGGTGCAACCCAGGACAAGGCTCTTGAACGACGGTCTACTGGGCATAGTGAATGAAGCATTCAGAAGAGTCTTGAATGTGTGTTCTGGTGCCCTTTATGGCAGATCTCCAAAAATGTCACATTCAGTGCTTTTGTTCAACCATGTCTAGCCTAAGACTGTGCTTGGCAGATTCTGGGGGTAAGTAGTGCAGCGGACAGATTTTGGCATCAGAGTATATTTGTCAGAATATCATCTGCATGAATATTTTGTCCCACATATTTTGTATCAAAAGATTTCTACAATATGATTAAAAAGTAACTTGTACTAACCATAATGCTAAAATCTTAAAACATGTCACTTGAATGGTAATTATAGAATGTAAAGAACCTCAGAGATTGTGCAAGTAATATATTTTATTAGGGCCTTAGTAACATGACCAACAGCCCCTAAAACACTGGCACATATTCAAATTGCATTCTATAACTTAGAACCATTATAAAAAGATATACAACTGAGAGCAATACATCTTTCTATTTACAGCAAGCATAAAATGTCATGCATTGTTCACTGGCACACCAGCGATGTCAAAAGTATCGATGTAAAAAATATTGATGAAAAAATATAGACTACAAAAATATTGACCCCTATATTTAAACAGGTAAGTACAAAAATATCGACAACAAACTATTGATGCAAAAAATATAGTTGTACAAAATATCGATTTTTATATATATAATAGTTAATTACCAATTAAAGAAAAATTATTAATAAAAAAATAATAATTAATTAACTTCCCACATTTTAACCCTATAATCCCCACAACACATTGCTAAAATTACACAATTAAAACTTATTTTTAAAAAACTTACTATTAAAAATCTAATTATAAAGTAAGTAATATTTATTTAATATCCACCCTTTACCCCTTTATAAGTAAAAACCACAAACACTAAAAAATAAACAATTACCCTAATAATTATAAATTAATATTAATTAAGAACTAATTATAAATTAATTCACAGCCTTTACCACTATAATCCCCACTACAAACAACTAAAAGTAACAACATAATTTTCATATTTAGTTTACAATTATTTAGTTAATATTAATTAACATCCAATTAATAATTAAATATATATAAATTACTTACCACCCTTTACCCCTTTAAACCTCACAACTCACACCTAAAATAATTACATATATGCCATAATTATTTTATTTAAATAAATTCATATCAATGAACAACTAATTACTAATTATTAAAAAATAAATTACTTTCTACCTATTACCCCGTTAAACCCCACAACCAACACCTAAAATTATTTACACAATTCCCTTAATTAATTTTCAATAAATTAAATAATAGCAATTAACAACTAATTATGAATTAATACAAAATAAATTGCTTCCCACTCTTTACCCCTATAAACACCAAAATGTACACCTAAAATTAATTCAACAATTATAACAATTAATTACCAATTTATTAATTGATATTAATTATTAATTCATTAATAATACATTACTTTACACATTTAACACAATAAAATCTAAATTATATAAATAATAATAAATAAATAAATCATTAATTTATTATAATTAAAATACTTCCCACCCTATTCCCCTATAAACCCACAACCCACTACGGAACTAAAAATCACAAAATTCTATTAAAATAAAATTAATTACTACTAAAAATTTAACATATATACTAAAAAATATAAACAATTCTTATACAAAAATAATCCATCCCATGCATTTAAAATGTATTCTAAAATACGTAACACTAATTAAACAATCAATACTTTAAACAACTATATTTTTGCAAACATTATTAAACACTTCTCAATTTTTAAAATCAATATTTCTTACCTTAAATCGATATTCTTCACCACGCTGTCGATATTTCCCACTCACAATACTTAGGGCTCAATATTACTGTAAGTCGACATTTAAAACTCAATATTTTGTCTGCACACTGTTATGCACAATGGCCACACTCACACAACAACACAAAATACCAATCCACAATGCACACAACAAGAACGCCTTTCCTAATAAACACTCACTGATTTGGCAGGTGGGACTTAAACCCCACATGCAAAATCTTTAAACTCTTTCCTTGGTGTTAAATACCTAGGACAGCCTGTAAATATATGCAAAGGAAAAGTTGCTTTCAACAGGTGTCTGATCCTAACACATACACTCCAGCCCTGAATGTTGACATATTTCAACTGAACTTGCCCTCTACTACTCACCACCTCACAAATCTTTTCCATAGACAAATCCCTATTATGGTGCCGATTCCGATCCGGGTCGGAAAGATCTCCGACCAACCCGGATCCGGATTGTTTTCCGACCGAGCCGGAGTACCGAGCGAGTACAATGCGACCATATGCTGCCGGACTCGGTTCATTTGGACTCCCATAGAAGTCAATGGGAGATGGTCGTACGATGCCTACATGGGCTCCCATTGACTGAATGGGTATGTCTCGCACAAGGGCCCCTCTACAGGGGTTAGGCGTCGGTGCTATCAGCACCGTGCATGCCTGCATTGGGGAGACCCTTGGGTTTCTCCCTGTGTCTGGCTAGCAGGGCTGTAGGTGACAGGGGGTCCGACGCGGACCCCCAAAGGCAACTTCCCGGACGTTTTGTGAGCCGGACACTCCAGTTTGCACTGGCTGTCCGATGCATATATCGTACTGGCTCGGTCGGAAATCGCATCCATTGCTCGCCACGTTTAGCTTACGGCCGAGACATAGGGAACGGTTCAAACTCGGAAATGACTTGGTCGGTGAATTTCACATAGCTCGCATCGTACTTGCTTGCTCAAACAGCTGTACGAGTTGTGCAGAAAACACGCCTACAGCTCTTAGTTTTTCCGCCCGGATCGCGTTCGGTGCCCTTCTGACCCGGATCGGAATTGGCCCCTAACTATCCAAAGTCGATTCAACTTGGAAACAGGAACTGTGTCTGCATTTGGTGTGGTACACAATGGCCAATCGAAATTCAAAATTTTCTAAGACCAATCAGCCTACTTGAAATTGACAAATAAACATCCTCAGCAATCAACTATTCCACCACTCCACCGCATCATTGCTCCTAGGACGATAGAGCAACTTTGTAATATCTTTGATTCCAGGATTCCTAGGGAAACCTTCAAATTTACACAATATGAACTGAGAGCCATTGTCAGTGACAATCAAATCCAACACATCCCCTGTTTCAAATAAACCCTCCAAGAAATCTGTGACTTTAGTACTGCTGGCTTAATAGGAAAATGTGACTTCCAGCCAATGATTACATTTTTCACCACTCTCAACATTAAGAGAACTGATAATATCCATGCCTGATTCAGCCACATCATTTCTGAAACAGGCCCTAATTTAAACAGATGTGACATCACTGATGGCATAGGAAATTCAGTGTCTCACATGCTGCTCTACAATTTTGGCTAGACCTGGCCAGAAAAATGATCTGCAGTTCTACATTTCATGGATGGTATGCTGATGTGAGACTATTCCACACCCTTGCTACGCAAATTATGGATTAAGACGATTACAAAAAATCTCCTGAGACACCATTAAACTACAGAAAGTTCAGATGTAACATGACAATACACACTGACTTCATCATCTATATATTTATAAGATAGCCAGCCTACTCTTATGAGACTCCAACTACTCAGCTTCTGTTTCAGCTCCTTAAGTGATGTTAGACAAAATAGTAACCTCAACGTCATCCTCCTCAGTTTCCTTCTCACACTTTTCACTCTCAGTCAGTGGTAACCTTGAGTGGAAGAAAAGAGAACAGCAGCAATGCTTTCGACTTCTGTTATATATTTCACATGAAAGGAGAATTACTATAATCTATGTTGAGGTTTTGCTATCCGGAGTGTTGCTTTTCCTGCTGTTGTGAATAAATACACCATGAGCTTGTGATCCACATCAATTTTTGAATTCTGATCCCTTCAAATCATTTCTAAAATGTTTGACTACACACCAACAGGATTAAGCCCAACTTTCCACAACAAAATATGTAGATTCAGACTCCTTTAAATTCCTTGAGGTAAACGCTGCCACTTTATATCTGACCACCATTCTGAAACCTCCATAGGTTTGATAATGCCCTGTTTACACAGATTTTCCATTTCTCTTTTCAATTCTCCCCTCACTGACAATGAAACTGATTGCAGCGTATCCACCACAGGCTGCACTCCAGAATTAAATTGTATCTTATTGGAAAACCCCTTCAGTTTATCCAGTTGACATACACATCTAGCAATATCTGCCCCCATTCTGTCACACCTAGGGAACCAATTTCTAAATTACCTTGCTTCAACCATCTTAATACACATGATCCATTCTTAGCTGCACCTATTATGCCAGAAGTGGAATTGTCCTTAAATCTCAAAACAGTTTCAAATTCACACAATACAGCAATAGAGTTCCCACTATAGGCAAGTGTTTTAACATTGGTAAGAGCAAAGTCATAATCTCTAGATGTGGCCTATTCACCCACCCCTAAAAGGGCAATGGATATCTGAGTCAGTCAGTCATCATCCACACTGTTACACCTCCAACGACACTTTACAAACAAGGCCTCTCAATGACATTCACAACAATGCATAGAACCATGTCACTAGTTGAAATGAACTCTTGTGTGAAGTAGCCATTGTGTCAGCCCACAAAGTATTGCTCTCTTTAATTGAATCTGACTCTTCAGTACATTCCCCTTGATTATCTTATTGTATTAACTTGTTTCAAAACTGTAATTTTTAACAAAGACTTGCAAACTGTGTTAAAATGCCTCTTTTTCCTGCATTTGTTACATGCAGTCAATCATTGGGCAACACTGAACATTTTCCAAATGATTACTACTTCCTCGCCAGTAGCATGAAAAGGTTTTCAGCTTCCTCTCAGATGAGCTAATATCTTTCCTTTTACTAGTCCTTTGATTAGCATGAACACCATGAACTCTCGGGGAATGTGAACTCAAATGCATTTCTTCCATATATGATGCAATACTCTCAATCTCACTTTCAATTTCAATCACTTTACCCAGAGTTAGATTACAAGTTGTTAACAACGACTCTTGGTTTTCTCTAAAACCTGGTCCCTTATCATTTCACCATTGAATGGCTGTACTCATCTCTCACAACTCATTCTCACAGGGTACCCATACATTTCTCAATATGTATACATGGCATGCATTTCCATTAAACTGTGTGGCAAACTTTATTATGGTCTAGACGTATTCATTGGCAACATCTCCCTCTTCCAATACTGTCTCATGAGGCAGTAACACAGAAAGGCATAGTTTTTAAGAGCAAGGTATTTTGGTGGTTGGTTTAACACCACTCTGTAAGACACAACATATATTATGTCACACACTATGTTACACTGTATTATGTCACATTGTATTTCTTGATTCAAGTTATTACTGTGATTAGCCTATATATATTTTACAAAGTGTTTTACTCAGTCAGTCCATAAACCTTCATTTCGGCAGATTTCAACCATAAAAGCAGATACAAAACACAGTATAAAAGTTAAAACTCCTAGTCCAAAAAGTAGTGTAAAGCTTTGCATGTGACCAGATTAAAAATATAAATAAGGTCAGAGTACAAATATAACATATAGTAAAATATATGGATAACAATAAAATTGAGGAAGGGATCATAAGACAAACACTAATTGGCGGAGAAGCAAAGACTGATCATCATTCATAGCAGTTGGTTTGCTACCATCTGACTGCTCAGACTTTCTATAACCTTAACCCTAGATCTGGGAGAGTACCACATTGAGAACAGAAACCTTGAGGTGGCAAAGGCAATCAGTGGCGATGAATCATATTTCAGGATCCTATATACTACTAAATGGTTCCTGAGGCCTAAGTTGTTACATAGTTGCAGAATCCACGTTACCCTGGCATTTTTATAAAGGGGACAGCATAACACCACATGGATGTCCGATTCCTCCTTTTCTGTGCAGCCCGGACAACCCAGAGAAGTGGTTGTATTACCACTCCATTTGTTAGTTAGAGCCCTTAGTGGGAGTGTTCCATGCCTGAACTGCAGGTAAAGTTTCTTTGCCATTAAGGGCTGGGTGTTGTCCAGAATCTGCTCAAATTTGTATTTGACCTCCAAAAAGCTGTTAGTTAGAGCACCCAGTCGGCTATTCTGTATTAGGCACGCCAAATTATAATCCTTTAGTGCCAGGGAGAGTGATTTCTTGGCGATAAGGGGACATGTGTCCTCCGGTGAGTTCCAGAGGTTAGGTCTCCCATTTTTGGTGCAAAGGAGTCTATTGTGCTGAAGCCATGGTAGGTTCCCCGCTCCCAGAGTGGACAGGACGTTCTTTAGTTCCTCCCTGTAAGTGGCGAGTTCGGGGGTGCTCCAAAGTCATCGCCAAAAGTGAAGAGGATGATTGGCAATTATATACTTTATGGAGTCGACTCCCAGATCAAGCCTCAAGGGGATGAGTGGTGTACCCTTCGGGAGCCCCAGAAGGCATCTGAGGAAGTTGTTTTCTGTCAGAACCAGTGAGATATCAGGGCAGTGACCCCACAATTCAACCCCATAGAGGGCTCCCCCCTGGCTTGTGTCTTATATATTTCTACCGGGGAGCTCATCATTTTCAAGCTACATTTGTTATAAACCTTAAGAATGCCACCAGAAGATTGTGACAAATTAAGGTTTGCTTTTGTTACTTGAGGCCCCCAGTCCATTTGGTCATTAATACTAACCCCCAGGTATTCAAAAGTGGACGTTCTCTCCAAGGCTATCCCATTCATTTGGGGATGAGGACAGTTGAGAGTCTTTGCATGAAAAACCACGTATTTAGTCCTACAGAGGTTAATCTCGAGGTTTCTACTTTTACAAAAATTGCAAAACTCTAACAAAGTCCTTTGCAATCCCATAGGGGACATGGATAATAAGAGTGTATCGTCCGCGAACATAAGGGCAGGAATCTTACGGTTCGCCAACCGGGGGGAATCTAAATCTTTTGTGGCCAATAGATCAGCAATCAAGCCATTGAGGAGTGTGAGGGCCAGAACGCAGCCCTGCCTGACCCCCTTTTACACCTGGAAGGGGGCTGTTAGTTCCCCTTTTTTCCCAAATCGCACCCTTGCATATGTTTCCTTATGCGGGCGTTCGATCTGGTCGCATAGATATGGTGGCACGCCCATGGCTCTCATTAAGGCCCAGAGCTTTTCACGCCGGACCATGTCGAATGCCGATCTTAGATCGACAAAAGTAAGGAACATGCTACCCCCTTCCAAAGAGACAGTCTTCCAGTGTATCATTTGCAGCCTGAATACCTGGTCGATGGTAGAAACCTTCGACCGGAATCCAGCTTGTAATGGTGTAAGGAATGGATCTGGTGATCCTCCATCCAGGACTGTAATCTCGCTAATAGAAAGCGTGCATATAGTTTCTGGGATACGTCTATTAGGCTGATTGGGCGATAATTCGCCGGATCTAAGGGCGAGACCTTTTTAAATATAGGCACAATTTCCGCTCCCAGCCAGGTTGGAGGTAACTTCATGCCCTGGAGAAGGGCATTGAAGAATACCCATAGAAAAGGAGCCCAAACCTTACGTTTGCTACGGTATAAATCACCAGGGATTTTATCCAGACCCGGGGCCTTCACTGGCAATAAAGAGTCCAGAGCCAGCTCTACTTCTTGCATAGTACAAGAAGGAATACTATTTTTTGTATTGCTAGGGGCGGATGGAGCACAAGTGACTAGAAAGTCTGAAGGAGCATCTTCAGTGCCTATAGAATATAGGTTTTTGTAATGGAGGCTCCAGACAGCTTCGCTGACATTGGGCTCGATTGCTGATGCTCCTTTAATGTTGCCGGATTTAACAAGATTCCAGAAAGTCCTTAAGTCCCGGTTGTCAAGGGCAGATTTAATGTTCTCCCATCTGTCCGCCTCCCATTCCCGCTTCGCCTCAGCAATAATTTTCTTATAGTGAGCCCTAGCGGCTCTTATACTCGAGGATGTTCCCTTTTTAATTTCCGCGAGTAGGGCACATTTGGCTAAACCGCATGATTTATTATGCCATAGATTATTACTGTGAGTTCGGACCTTAAAATCAGCGGTAGTATAAAAGAAACCCGCTAATTTACCACATAGTTCTTGGTGGATATTCTGAAAGGAAGAAAGGTAGACCTGGCTAAGGCAGTCGTTTGGCAGGCTGAAAGTGTTCTCTAAAAGGGGAATAGCAAGATGGTATAATGCAGAAACCTTATCCTCTGCCTGTACAAAATTAGTCCATCTTATTCTTCTCCCTCCATCAACAGCTGTTAAATTAAACAGGGGGGCAGACTCATCAGGAAGATGTTTTTTACTATGTACCACAAGATATTTCAATTCCAGGACCAGCGAATTATGATCGCTGTTGGACCTGGAGCTTACCCTGAAATCTTGTATGCAGCTCCAGAATTTAACACTAACCATGATGTAATCTTTGGTGGAGCTGCTACCGGGTCTGTTGTAGGTAGAATTGCCAGGAGTGTCTGGAGGGAATCTGCCATTATATGCTCTAAGTGATTGAGAGACTGTAAGCTTATAAAGCTGCACCCCGAGGGGGGTCCAGCCACGAGCAGGATACATATTGCATTCTGGGATGGACCAAACCAAATCTTCATCATGGGTAATAGAGTTTATGCCAGACAATGGTTCGAAATGGCAATTGAAGTCTCCCCCTATAACTTTATACACAGAGTCAAGAAGGGAAGAAAGCAGGGTGTCGAGCAGAGTCAGAGTATGTGATGTCTGCGTGATTGGTGTGGGACGAGAGTACACGTTGATGAGGGCTACCTTAGGGCCATCCACAAAAGATAAAAGAATGCACAGAATGTCTAGAGATTGAGTGTCTATCAGTTTTGCAAAACAGCCTAGATGGGTGCCCACCCAGATGCAGAGCCCTCCATACGGTCTCCCCCTGGCACCCTGGGAAGCGGGGTTTGCAAATGTGGTAAATCCTGCTCTATGGGGGGCTGTCGAGGCCCAAGTTTCTTGAAATAGGCACAGGTCAAACATGTCTATATATTCCCCCCAACCCGGAGTGTCCAAATTTGAATTGATTCCTGCGATATTCCAGGATATGATCCTAATGTTGGGATGCTCGACTACCAAGGTGTCAGGGGCAGTGATGGAGCTCCGTACTAGCTCTGCTTGATTAGAGGAATGGGTCGCAATTTCTATTTTTTCAGGGAATATTTGCAAAGCAGTAGGAGCACTCTGTAATTCCCTCCCATTGTGCCTATCCACATTATTAGTCACCTCTGGGCGCATACCATCGGAGTGTGAGTTGAAAAACTGTAATCTTCATTCTCATGGGTCTCACTAATACAAAAGAAGAATCTGACACAGAAGCTGGAATATAAAGAGAACATTTTTATTAAACTCAAATGAGTGAGACTACGTCACACAGAAGCCTTAGCAACTGAATGAGGCAGTCTAAAGAGTACAAAACACAGAGGCCTTTTATATGCTTAGGGTTACAAACTCAGCATAAAAGAAAGGGGCAGTCCTAGCTTCTGCAAGCATGCAAAATACCTAAAATGGACATATAAGATCTGCTAAATATTAGCCAATAGGAGAACATTCAAAAAAAGCATCATATAACCAGAACGTCCCCCTTACGTCGTGTTTCTGCCCAACCCACAAGTAAATTAATTACAGCACCTATAGGTCAATCAGTAATGGCAGGACATATCTGTATACAGTTAGGCCAGTTGGTGTCTGAGATTGATTTCAAAGCAAGGACAGAGGGGGGTTTTCAACACTGTGCAGTCCAAAGGGCAGAGACACTTCATGAATAGAGCAGCCTGTGTAAAGGCAACACAAATTTATGACAAATGTAAGATGGAGTCAAAATTAAAGAACCTCAGAGTGTGTCTTTGTTTGAGTTAGTGGTGAAATTTGTAGTCAATCCACTAGTTTGAGGCAACTAAATCTATTATTAACAGGGGCGTTGAAATTCCCAACATTCGCTCCAGGTAAAGATTGATAGTCCCTGTGGCCCCCGGGCATACAAGTTTCCCTTGTCGTATATTCAAGTCTTCCCATGAAGATCATCACATCAGGATGGTAAAAGTAACCTAGAGGGAGCAACTATATAGTGCCGGCTGTGTTCCCACACCCCCACTGGAGTATACGGGTGACCGCCCCTCGATCGCTAAAATTGATCACTATACAGTCCCCTGAAATATCTTTGCGCCTCGGCCCAAGCCAACTAACCCTGCGAGCAAACATTATTTCTCCCTGCTCTGGGCCATTGAGTGGTCTGTTCTTATTCAACCAGAAACTTGTCTTGTTTTTTAGTTCAAGGTAAGATTCTGGGTGATCTGGTTTTAAAGTCGGGACCCCGGCTAGGACAACTATGTAGAGGGATGCCACTGGTGGCAAATTCAGACACGGTAGATGGCTATTGGTATCGTTAAAGTGTGGTCTTGTTTTAGCACCAGTAGGTGCTAATATCGCTTGTTCATGCCTTTCTCTTACGCCATGGATGTTAGTAGGTGGTTTTAGGGCATTAACCCCATTTGTGCATTCATTGTGGATGCTAGCCGTTGTTTTGGGTTTTGGGGCAGAGGGTAAATCAGGGGAGAGCCTCCCTGCAGATGAGCTTGTACGAGGTACGTAGACTACTGGGGACGAACTATTCCCTTGGTTAACAGGATCTGTGGTGGTACTGTTCTTCTCCATTACTGCTTCACAGAAATTCCCCGCCCATACAACGACCCTTAGTGTTTCACTGGATATAGTGAATTTATGGGGAAGGCACCTCCACGTTCGTGCTCTATTATTTTATATTTTCTTATGGACTTAATGATCATAATAATCAAATTTGAAAAATTAAATATACTCCTCTATTAGTTCAATTAAAATCCTGTTGCAGAACTTCTGGTACCTGTATCATTCCCAGTCTGTAGAACTGTGCAATGGGGAGTCCTTCAGCGATTACATTTGTATCCCCTAAATGCAACAAGATGATGATCCTGATACGCCCATTCATATCCTGCATGTCGTGAAAATGGAGTTTCACCTAGCCCCAGCAAACCAGAATTCAACTGAGGCCTCGACCTATCCAACCATGACAATAGATGTGTTGCAGACATTCTTATTGTCCATGAACCACCTGATTTTCCTCTGATATTGCTACATAGGTTTCAGCATCACAACTTCTGGATTCACCCCACGGGCCTCCCCATTTGTGTACCCCACTACCCCACCCCACTATTCCAGCTCTGATGTGATAAGCTGGGTGATACTTATGGTCATGAATTTAATACATGTCTATGTTCTTATTTAAAATCCTTACTGCAGAAATCTACTCCTTTGTTCATGGAATTTGAAATCCATTACTACTTGTTTTTGCATCAGTGTTGGTATATTATGCCCTGTGTCTGAATCTTACACTGAACACAGGCGAGGCTCTTCTAATACTTGAAGTCTCCCTAGTGCATTTCTAATTCCCTTTATTCATAAGTTATATTTTTAGATTTTTATTAGCATTATTGGACTGGTTCTCTCTTTGGCCTTAACTATATGCACGTATCTAGTAGCAATATGGGACAATACTTGATGCATGTTTCAAAGTAAAATCTCTAGTCTAATAAATCACTCATTCTTATACTGCTATGCAAGTAATATTTGCATATGTTTTGAAACTCTTTCATCCTTTTCTGTTTATCTTGTCCTCTGCATGCTTAGTCCTACTGAATAATACATATCTGATAGATGATTGGTTTAACCTTCATCTTTTTGATAATAAGAACTACAACTTTTGTAATAAAAGAAAATGTTTCCTTATATACACCTGTATTTTAAGTCATTCACACCATATTAGGCCATTCAATAAACTCAATTTATTAGTTATTCCACTGAATTTTCTCCTATTCTCTCTGGGCCCAAAATAATCACAATTTTCACTCAATCACCATGGGTATTTAGATGGTCTAGGCCGCAGGGTGCAGAAAGACTTTTGGGACTTCATAGGTGGGGGTCAGTGGCGGCTGGTGCAATTTAAAAGTGATGAGGCGTAAGACCAATGAAAGAACTTTGGCATGCGAGCGAGCATTGCGAGTGAGCTGAAAAGTTCTCAGGGGAATACTGGGAAGTTCTCCCTTGAAAAAACAAACAACAACTGGTGTCAAATTATACATTTCCTAGTGCAATTTCTGCATTAAACTGCAAGTAACCCCTCTTCCCCTAGGTATTTGGTCTGTGGGGAATGGATTGGACCGAACTTAGGCACTTTAGCTGCTCCTATAATGCTTGTCCGAAGGGGGAGACAAGTGGTAGCTTTAGGGTGCAAATGGAATACTGGCATAGAACTACACAACCAACACTTGTAAGTTTTGTTGTGGTGGCTCCAGTAGGTGACGCGCATAGCATGATGGGTCTATGCCCGTTGAATTCGCAGACTGACTCTTGCAGCCCTCCTTCCACACTATATTCTGCTTTTTGGTGTCTTTGAGCATGGGAAGCAGGCAGGACACATTGCTGGCTTGTCCAGCACTGAGTTTGCACCCTAAAGAGCCCATTTACCATTAGCCATCACCCTTTACTGCAGACAATAATGTTGGGTGCAACTAAAATGCCTAAACCTGGTGCAGTCAACTCACCCCAGATTAGTGTCATTCGGTGGGATGAGAGACTGCCAGCACATGTGTGAAGGGATTTAGGGGCATATTACCAAGCAATAGCGATAATTATCGCTATTGCTTGGTTAGAGACAAAAATTTACCGCTGAGCTGCGGCGAGTTTTATCGCAAATAAACCTTGGTATTACCAAGGTTTATCGCAAATGCGATAAAAATCGGCCGCAATGCATGAATATCGCTGAAAAGTCAGCGATATTCATGCATTACCGAGCTAATGCTCTTAGCCATGTTATCCACCTCCCATTGGATAACATGCCTAAGAACTGCTCAGGGCAGGTGTTAGCTTTTGGAGATATTCGCGCTTAGCGTGAATATCTCAATAAGTTGGTAATAGGAGATAGCGATGTTAGCGACTGTTTCCAGTCGCTAACATCTTGGCACGCCCACTTTGCATGTCATTAGTGATAAACATCACTGACTTGCAAAGTGGGGCCCAAGATGGTCGCTATCT
This sequence comes from Lissotriton helveticus, assembly GCF_964261635.1. NCBI lineage: Eukaryota > Metazoa > Chordata > Amphibia > Caudata > Salamandridae > Lissotriton > Lissotriton helveticus. Next base: position 534,644,761 of record NC_136067.1, read on the forward strand.
CCTACTAGCTGTCGCTAACTGGTGTTAGCGACAGCTAGGTAATAGGGAGATAATTGTATCTCCGCTTTCTTGGCTTTTAAAGCCAAAAAAGCGTAGATAAACCCCCTTGATAATATGCCCCTTAGTGTTTAAGATAAAAGAAGTGCTTTCATAATATATATGTTGGTAAAAGTCAATCAGATTGTCCCTGGCACACACCTTTTTTCTATGTTTCCTTTATTTCTTTATTAGGCCACATTTCAAAACTCAGCTGGTAGCATCCTTGCAGTATCTCTACATCTTTCACTCCTTGTAGTTTCAAATGTCTTCATCAGTTAAAGCCATATACATATTGGTTCCCAAGCAGCCTTTAGATTTTGCTAATTAGGCAATTGTACATGTGGCTTGTTTTGTGTTTCACTTTCTTGCTGTCCTATGGCTTGACAACACATAAGACCCCCCTATCCCTTCCTTTTCAGCTAGAGCCCCCCCAAGGTCATCAATAAATTATACTTTGTATACTACATTTTTTAAATAATTACATGCATATTCACTGCACTTTTAGTCACATACTACGTCTTCATAGCACCATATATATGCATGTCACTATTTATTCCCCACAGTGGGCAAAACTGTATTTAATTCTGAGACTGGCTGATTGGACAGTCATGTGCAGTGATCACATTACCTGACTGAGCAGCCATAATGTAAAACTGCAATTCCTGATGTTCTTCTTTTAACTTGCATGTATTTTTCATTTTAGGTGTTTATTTTAAAGGTTTTACCTAGAAGTGAAAGGCTAACAAAATAGCTGCAGAGTATTGTGTTGTGTCCTTTTATCACGTCTCAGATGACATCATCATATTTATACTATGCCTTCCCTCAAGGATCCATCCTTCCTAAGTTGCACTCTGGATCACAGTTCCCATATACTATTTGAATGTACCTCAAAGTGAGCCACTGGAGGAGCTTGCCGCTCATCCCTTCCCTAAGAAGAAGTAACTCAAGCCGACGCCAGGCAATGGAAGCCTTCGGCTCCAAGTCTTGTGTCATCTCTTTCCCATGGTGAGGGGTTGATGGCTCACTGATGCAACCTGGCTGGGTGACACTGATGCTAGGGGTCCAACGGACACTTCGATAAATTATTTGCAGATCAATCTGAAACTTGTACCTGCTCAATATCAACTTCTCTAAACAGATTCACGCTTTTTCTCATGGAAGCATGCACAGTGTATCTTATTACAAAGTAATGTCATACGTGAAAATGAAAAAAGAGGTGCAGTGAAATAAAGTACTCGCTTTAGGACCACACAATTTGTTAAAGCAGGGAAGGTGGAATTGAGTCCAGGTTTTCAGGTTTCACATTGGGCCATACAGCTCGTAGAAGTGTATCAATCAAAGGTTAATGCTTTCGTTTCAATTCATGGGGTATAAGGCGACAGGCAGAACCCACATTTTTTACAGTTTTGCATAGCAGAAAGCTGATACAAGGGCTCTTCACAACAGACTACCTTACACAGATGTTCGGCACATAGATAGGCTCAGTCATATGATGTTGAGTGACTGAGGCTGGAATTCACTCTTGACACTAGACCACATCCCCCCATGAAGGCTCTGAATAATTTAGGAGTAGGTTTCGATGGGTGGCACATGCGCTCTAGCATACGTCTGTGTAAAAGTCCCTGGTTTCTGCCTGACCCTCACTAAGCAATGATCGGAGCTGAGCGAGACAGCAAGACTAAGTAAACACAGTTGAGTTAACGTTGCAATACGATGTGTATTGCAATGTATTGATAATAACAACTGTGGATCCGGACCAAATAACAGCACAATATGTGCACTGTACGTGCACCAATGGATCCACCCAGCCTCCCTCCCTCCATACCTTAACTTAGATATGGGTCTTGTTTTCACCATCCTGTTAAACACTCCCCTAGTAAAGTATGCGTGCTGCTCTGGTATGGAGATTAATACAGTGGACTGCACCAGATGGGCTTGGTCCAAACTGTGGGCAATGACGGATACCAAACTGCAGAATTCACCACTTGTGCCGCTTATTTGACACCCAGGGTTGCCCCTGACATCTGATCCTGGGATGATCAAATATCTGAGGGATGGGAAGTTGAGACTTTGGGGCATCTGTTCCCTGAGGTTCAACTCTGGTCATATTCAGAGTTGCAATGTGATAACGCCAGCTCATTAACAACTGCTTTATTGTACCATCATCTAAGAGGCTCCACTAGGGAGCTACTCCTCCTGAAATTGCTGAAGGGGCCCCCTGAATTCGAGTCGCTCACTCTCATTATCATAATCCCCAATACCACTTATTTGACCACACACATGTATAGCTGCAGACTAAACACTAAGGGGCACATGCATCAACCTCATTAGGAAGTGCAAACGGTGCGAATCGGTAAATTCGGCCGTTTGCGCTTCCTAAATACGTTTTTGGGATGCATCAAACACTTTTTCAGAATTCACATTTTTTTGCATTTCTTAAAAATGCAAATGCATTTAAGGAATCGCATTTGTGCGATTCCTTAAATGCAATGCATCAATTAAAAAAAAAATGCGAATGTTGAAATTGGAAGTGCAAATTAACACGAGGTTGACCCTCGTGTTAATTTGCGAAAATCTTTCAAAATGCAAAATAATGCATTTTTTACACTGTCATGTTACAGACACACATGTCCTTAGGACATGTGTGTTTGAAACATGCACTTTCAAATACATTTCAGGGGTGCAGGGGGGTGTCCTTTGGACCCCCCCCTGCACCCTTGGAATGCATCAACAAATTGCGAATTCGTAAATGCCTTCCCATTGACTCCTATTTCGGCCCATAGGAATCAATGGGATTTGCGAAAAAGCAGTTAGGAATTCGGTATTTTTTTTTCGATTCGGTAAAAATTGCGATTTTTACCGAATCACAAATAAATACCGAAAAAAATGATGCATAGCATTTTGCAATTCTTAATTTTCGATTCGGTAATTTTCGCAAATTAAGAAATGCAAAATGTATGAATGATGCATGTACCCCTAATCCTTATGACTTAAATATGAGGGATAAGAGGGAGCATGATCGCAAAGTCAGAGTGGACATTATTCTGCAAACAGATGAAAGAGATTTCTTTCAATGGTAGATTTAGATTAATAAACCTAAAATTCATAAATAGAGCCTACTACATCCCAGCCAGTTTGTCATGTTATGGTCTTACGGAAGATGCCAAGTGGGGTACGTGTAATGCTGCAGACACAGAGCTAGTACACCTGAGCTGGTCCTGCCCCCAGTTCAAGCAGACTCAATGGAAATATGGAAATATAGCTGAAGACCATCGAAGTGGAAAGCCAAGTCAACCCCCAAAACGCAATACTGGGAAATGTAAGATATTCCTAAAACTACCATAAAATGGTGTATATTGCTCTGCTGCTGGGCAAACAGATGAGAGAGATTTCCTCCAATGGTACATGTGGTCTTACGGATTATGCCGAGTGGTGGACGTATAATACTACAGACGCAGACATGCTACATTTGAGCTGGTCCTGCCCCCTAGTTCAAGCATACTTGATGAAAATATGAAGATAGTGGGAAGATCACGTAAGTGGGGATCCAATTCACCCCCTAATCACAATAGTAGTATGTGTAAATATTCCTAAAATGTACCGTAAACAAGATATATCTACACATGGAAGAAAGACTGAGCCTAGTTAGACAGGCTGGCGGAGCGGGATCACCATCTGTTCTGAGCACTCTGAAGTTCATGATGTGCTATTGAGAAATCCGGGCCCCTTTACAGGCTTATTTAGAAGACCTTCCATATTGGCTGCGCAAGCTAACAGGATGACTACTAAGTAATGTTGATTACCATTCTCTCTGACAGACAAATGCATGAGTTATGTTATGTGGTGTTAATTTTTTTTCGCACCCTTAATTAAGCCTGACATTGTCTACGTGATTAATATAATAAGAATAAAAGGATGTGCATTGCACACTTGTGTCCTGTATTATGCCTCATTGTTACTTTTTTTAATTGAAAATTGAAAATAAAGAACAAAATGATAATAAACAGAGTTTAATGGAGAATGTGATGCGGAAGAGTAGGTGGCAATAAAGCAATTGTCTAAAATGGTGTACGGTTAAGAAATAGGTGGTATAAGACTAGTAAGCACAAAAAAAGATATATAAAATACAAATAGTAAAACTGCATAATTATATAACATACAGTATCTACAGGGCCTCAGGTGGAATGCTTGTCTAAAGCAACTAACACATTGCCCACTCTATCAGGGTAATGAACTAGTTATCCTTGCACAGAGGCTAAGGAGCAGTGGAAATGTTGCTGTCACCACTACATGTGCAGAGCAGCAAGCTGCTTTGAAGCACTGGAATAATTGTGTTGTGGTCTTGCATAAATATGCATGACACTGTATGGGAGCCTGCTGTCCAAAAAGTATTTTCCCACTGACCTTCTAAAATACTTCACAAATGTTATAAAAAAGAGGCAGTGGCGGGGGTGAAGGATTCCTTCCTTTTAACTAAACATGTGGGGTTGAGTTGCTGTGCGGTTGGAGGAAAGGCAGTGTAGGTAGGCACTGGCTGAGTGAATATCCTAGTCTCATCAGATGGCACCTCAATGTCATCTGTTCCAGGTTGTTCCTCTTTCTGTGTTTCCTCCTGGTATGAAGTACCACAACATCCATCATTTGACAAAGTTCCAATGTCAATGTGTTAATACAGTTGTTATCCAAGGGGCACAGCTTCTTCCTCCAACAACGTTGTCTTCTCTTCCTGTAATGTACTGGTAGGCCACTCAAGGGCTAATGGTCTCTTCCTCTTAAAATGTGGTTGTATCTGTTTCCCTGTCTGATTTGTGCCTGCTGGTATTTAGTTAAAATACATATGCGGCATGTACATCATCCTCACAAAGTATACCACAAGTTTATTTTTGAAATGGTCACACTGTACTCATTTACTATTACTGCTAGCGCACATGTTAGCACACATGCTTGAGATGTTATGCTAGATGCTTGACGGAAAAAATTAAAACAACTTTTATATAAATAAAAATTGGGAATTTAACTAATTTGATTTGATTAGTAAGAGTGAAGATATGAATTCCCAATATTTAGATATTTGATCCTGAAATGTAGCTTTTTCTCATTCTATCTCTCTATTCACTCAGCTGTAATAATTACCATACAGACCAACCCTGGTGGTAGCAAAACATAAGTTCACAATAATGAACTACATTACACAAAAGGGATCTATTATCACCTTACATGTTCCTTACTGTCAGGAAGCATGGCTAGACTCATGGATTACTAACACAAGGGGAGGGAGTAAGGTCCAGGGGAATATTTAAAGACCAATGCACAGGTATAGCCCCCTAAACAAGACACTATACTACCAAAAAATAACTGTGGGTCTAGAGCAACAACTAACTCTGTAATCTATCAGTGTCTAATCTACAACTCATACCTCAATGAACTTTATAGAATACATCGGGACTGTTCACAATGTGATTTCGTTCCCATCAGTTACACACACTGAGCCGCCCCTTTGTCATCATTTGGGCCATTTCACAGAGTGGTGTGTCCACATTGAAGACATCAGTTCTTAATATAGTGTCCACTGATGGATCAGTTAGACACATGGACTATTCGGGCAGTTCATAGATGTAAGGTGGTAACTGGAAGCAGTGCTAAACAAAAATGTGAGTGATAGAAGGTGCTCTATTAAAATTGGATAGTGGGTGCAGAACAATTTTATTAAGAAGCAAACCACTTCCAAATGTTAAAAACAAGGAGTGCAAAGTATCAGTAGTTTGTAACAAATATCTACTGGATGTATGATAAGGTCGACATGTTTCTGCAGTTTATAGATCCTAAGTGTATCTTCTGCTTCTTCAGGACCGCTATTTATACTTCGCTACTGCTTCAAAAGGGTGAGTGCATTTATTTATTTATTTATTTATTTTAAAAATTTATAAAGCGCGGCGTATACCCGTGGGTGTCTTGGCGCTATAATTTTGCTGAAAATCCCAGAATAAGGTGGTATCTTCCTTCAAACGTATTGTTTCTGAGCGGATTATTGATCGAATAACCAAGTTTTTACCAGTTTTCTAAACTGAAATAACGATGGTGCCAGTTTTATTTCCTTTGGGAGCATGTTCCAGATTTTGGCTGCAGCATTGGTAAAGCTTCTGTCGCCCCATGTCACCGTCCTGGTGCGTGGCACTACCAGTAGGTGGCTATGTTCGGAGCGTAAGGATCTTTTTGGTGAGTAATATTGAAGTTTTCGTCTGAGAAAGGCTGGTCCAAGACCCTTGAGAGCTTTGTAGGTGAGACACAGGGTCTTGAATCTGATGCGATTTCTCACTATTAGCCAGTGGAGATTTCTAATCGCGTGCCTGGTGGACTGAAACTTAGGAATGCCAGCTAGTAGCCTTGCGGCCGCATTTTGTATAAGCTGGAGTTTGGCCACCACCCTTGCCTGGGCGTTTACAAACAGTCCGTTACAGTAGTCGAGTGAAGAGAGTACTAAGGAGCTCACCACTGTTTTCTTAGCACTCTCCGGGAGATAGGGCAGGATTTTTTTAATTATCTTAAGCTTGTAGAAAGCAGACGACGCAACCTGGTTGGCATGGTTGGAAAAATTAAGATTGTCGTCAAATATAATGCCTAAGTTCCTGACCTTTTTTACTGGTTCTGGAGGGGCTCCGAGGGGTGTCGGCCACCAAAGAGTGGACCACTGTGGTGATAAATTTCCAAAGATCACTACCTCGGTTTTCTCCGAGTTGAGGCGCAGGCAGTTTTCCGACATCCATTCCTTGATGGCAAGCATGCCTTCTTGGAATCTGGCGGCAACCTCCTCACCGTTGTTCTTAATAGCGATCACCAGTTGGGTGTCGTCGGCGTAGGAGGTAAGGCTCATCCGGTGGTTCTTAATCACCCTTGCTAAGTCCGACACATAGATGTTAAAAAGTGTCGGACTTAGGGATGAGCCTTGCGGGACGCCACATGGGAGGGCGAGCTGAGGGGATTGAAATGCGCCCAATGTTACTGCCTGTGTTCTATTGGACAGGAATGATGCCAGAAGCTCTTTGGCTTTTGAGCAAATGCCCATCTCCTCGACACGGTCAACCAGAACGGTATGGTTGACCGTGTCGAAGGCCGCCGAGAGATCCAGTAGGACCAGTATAGCTGTCCCTCCTTGGTCCCTAATGGCTCTGATATCATCGGCGGCCTTAATGAGGGCAGTCTCCGTCCCATGAAGTTTCCGGAATCCAAACTGCGATTCGTCCAGGAGACTGTTTTGCTCAATATGTTCGGCTAGTTGAACGTTCATTGCTCTTTCCACTATTTTAGCCAAGTAGGGTAGGCTAGCAATGGGTCTGTAGTTTTTGAGAATTGTTTTATCAAGACCAGTTTTTTTCAGTAAGGGTTTCAGCAAAGTGTTTTTTAACTTATCCGGAAAGATCCCCGATTGGAACATGGCGTTACAGATGGGGGTTATGACTTTGCTCACCACATCAGTTACTGGAATAAAAATTTTAGGGGGGCAAGGATCTAAGGCTGAACCTGTTTTAACCAGTCTCATAATATCTCCTATTTCCTGTTCCGTCATATCCCTAAATCGGGAAAACGAACAGTCCATACTATTTTTTGATAATTTAGGATAAGTGCTGGTGTTTGATGGAATGACCGAGAATTCTGCATATATATCGTTTACTTTTGAGAAAAAGTAATCTGCTAAATTATTGCAGAATTCCTGAGTGTGTGGAGGATTCAGATCTACCACCTTCCCTGCCAGAGTCTTAACTACTTCAAACAGTTGTCGACTCGAATTTTTTGATTGCTCAATTTGCTGCTCGAAGTAGTCCTTTTTTACCTCCTGAATCATTTTTTTATAGATGATGAGTTCATCTTTATACTGAGCTTTGCTTAAGTTATCATATGTTTTACGCCAGGTTCTTACGCCAGGTTCTTTCCTTATTTCTACAAATCTGTTTTTGCAGTCTAAGGGTTTTTGAATCCCACGGCGCTGAAGGCACCTTTCTGTTTTTTGATATAGTTTTTAGAGGAGCGTGCATGTCTACCGCCTTGCCTACCCAGTTATGGTACTGCTCCACTGCTTCGGTGGGGTCAGACTGGATATTCGGACAGGTGTTGGACAGGGACATCTTAAAACAATAATTAAATGAAAAGGTATCACCTGATTCAGTCCTCTCACTCTGCTGAGCCTGTTGCAGGCGAGGTCGCCCCCACATCGCTGCTCCTGCCCGCTGTCTGCCAGCACTCTGCCCGCTGCGCACTTCCTGCTGCTGCCTTTTTTCCCTGCATTCCGCCGTCTGTCTGTTCCCGTGTCTCCCCTGTTGCCTTCGCCCTGTTCACTTTACTCTTGTCTCCCCCTCTGCACTCCGCCGTTCGTATTGTGGTAAGCCTCTGTCTCCCCTGTTGCCTTTTTTGCCCCGTGTATTTTACTTTGTGTTCCCCCTCCCCTCTCCCCTTTTGCCTTCTGTATCCCCTCCCGTGTGCTCCCTGCCCAGCCGCTGGACGACCCAGCCACCGCTGAGCCGCCCTCGGATCTCCTTTGCCGCCACTGCCCTCCGGCGTCTCCGCCCCCCTCCCGACCATTGGCCACCCCGCTCCCGCCACCCAGCTGACCCGCCCTCCCGGCTCCTCACTTATGACGCCCCCAGAGCGACCGCGCAGTGGACGCGCGCAGCAGGAGCGCCGACTGAGCGCCGAAGGTGCGCCAAAGGTAAGCCCGTCCGCGCCTGGACCGCGCCCAGTGCCAGGACCCCTGGCCCCCGCAGTCACCAGCCCACCTGCCGGACCTACGACGCCACCCAGCTCAACTCACTCAACGCCGGCCGGATCCCGGGGTGCTACCGAGCCACACCGAGACGCACCCACGGACCCTTCTGCTGCCACTCCTGCAAGTTCACCTGCACCCGGACCTGCACTACACCAGCACCGACCAAGACGAGCACCAGCAGCAGCCACCTGAAGTGCTTCCTGCTCAACACCCGCTCTGTCCACAGACACGCCGTCGAGCTCTGGAACCTGCTCGATACCACAGCCCCTGACATCGCCTTCCTCACGGAAACCTGGATGAACGCCTCCTCAGCGCCCAACTTCGCCATCGCCATCCCGGACGGCTACAAGATCATCCGGAGGGACCGCGTCAACCAGACAGGAGGAGGCATCGCGATCGTCCACAGGAACACTATCCGCATCACGACCAACACCGACGACACCCTCACACCCGCCGAACACCTGCACTTCCAGATCCACATCAACTCCAAGACCACCCTCAGGGGCACCCTCATCTACAGACCCCGGGGACCACGCACACAATTCAGCGAAGACATCGCCGACTTCATCAGCCCGCACGCCATCCCCTCCGCTGACTACATCCTCCTCGGGGACCTCAACTTCCACCTGGAGAACAACAACGACTGCAACACCACCACCCTGCTGGACAACCTCGCAAACCTCGGACTCAAGCAGCTTGTGACCACCCCCCCCACTACGCCGGACAACACACTCGACCCCGTGTTCTCATCCAGCAAGGACATCACCTTCAGCCACGTCACCGGACTCCACTGGACGGACCACAGCTGCGTCCACTTCAGCTTCAGAAGGACCACGATCCACCACCACCAGCAACAGGTTGCACGCAGAAGCTGGAACAAGATCACAGCCGACCAGCTCGCGACTTCCCTGAGCAAGAACCCTCCCACCGGCGCAACGAACCCCAGCCAGGCGGCCACCAACCTCACAAAGTGGATCAGCCACTGCGCAGACGACCTCGCCTCTCTGAGGACCCCGCCTAGCAGACCCGGCAGCAAGAAAGCCCCATGGTTCACCGATGAACTCAAGAGATCCAAGAGGAGCTGCCGAGCCCTCGAGAAAGCCTGGCGCAGAGACCCAACACCGGACAACATGACTGCCCTCAAGCTCGCCACCCGAAAACATCACCAACTGATTCACGCCACCAAGAAAACTGCATTCAAGGAACGACTGGACAACAACGCACACAACAGCAAGGAACTCTTCAACATCGTTAAAGAGCTCTCCAACCCCAACGCCGGAATCAACGACATCACCCCTTCACAAGACCTCTGCAACTCCCTCGCCTCCTACTTCTACAACAAGATCGCAGACATACACAACAGCTTCAGCACTCAACCGACGCACGCTACGACCGAACCACTGCCCCCCACCACCACCCTGTGCGCCTGGACCCCGATCAGCACCGAAGACACCGTCTGCACGATGAACTCTATCCACTCCGGATCTCCGACCGACCCCTTCCCCCACCACGTCTTCAACAAGGCCGATGCTGTCATCGCACCCCACCTGCGGGACATCATCAACACCTCCTTCGACACCGCTACCTTCCCGGAGAGCTGGAAGCACGCCGATCTCAGCGCCCTACTTAAGAAGCCATCAGCCGACCCCACCGACCTCAAGAACTACCGCCCCATCTCGCTGCTCCCGTTTCCTGCAAAAGTCATCGAGAAGACCGTCAACAAGCAGCTGGCCGCCTTCCTCGAGACGAACGGATCCCTCGACCTCTCGCAGTCTGGCTTCCGGGCCAACCACAGCACCGAGACCGCCCTGATCGCAGCCACCGACGACATCCGAGCCCTGCTCGACAACGGAAAAACAGCGGCCCTCATCCTCCTAGACCTCTCCGCGGCTTTCGGCACTGTCTGCCACCATACCCTAGTGCACTGCCTCAGCAACGTCGGAAGCCAGGAGAAGGCACTGGAGTGGATCATCTCATTCCTCTCCGGAAGGACACAGAGAGTCCTCCTCCCCCCGTTCAGATCAGAAGCCACCGAAGTCATCTGCGGCGTTCCTCAAGGCTCCTCACTCAGCCCAACCCTCTTCAATGTCTACATGAGCCCCCTCGCAGCCATCGCACGCCAACACAACCTCAACATCATCTCCTACGCCGACGACACCCAGCTGATCCTCTAACGACCCCGACACTGCCAGAGCCAACCTACACGAAGGGATGACAGACGTAGCCAAGTGGATGATGAACAGCCGCCTGAAACTGAACTCGGACAAGACGGAAGTCCTCATCCTGGGATCTTCACCCTCCGCCTGGGACGACTCCTGGTGGCCCCCCGCCCTGGGCAGCGCACCCAAACCAACAGACCACGCACGCAACCTGGGCCTCATCCTGGACTCCTCCCTCTCCATGACCAGACAAATCAACGCCGTCTCCTCGTCGTGCTTCAACATCCTGCGCATGCTACGCAAGATATTCCGTTGGATCCCCACCGAGACCAGGAAGACGGTCACCCAGGCCCTCGTCACCAGCCGTCTGGACTACGGCAATTCCCTCTATGCCGGTACCACCGCCAAACTCCAGAAGAGACTCCAGCGGATCCAGAACACCTCAGCACGTCTCATCCTGGACATCCCCAGGCGCAGCCACATCTCCGGACACCTGAGAGACCTGCACTGGCTCCCAGTCAACAAGAGAATCACCTTCCGTCTCCTCACTCACGCACACAAAGCCCTGCACAACCAAGGCCCAAGATACCTCAACAGCCGCCTCAACTTCTACACTCCCACACGCCAGCTTCGATCGACCAGCCACGCCCTCGCCGCCGTCCCCCGCATCCGAAGAGCCACCAGAGGGGGAAGGTCCTTCTCCTACCTGGCCGCCAAGACTTGGAAATCCCTCCCGACCCACCTCCGCCTGACCCAGGACCACCTCGCCTTCAGGAAGCAGCTCAAGACCTGGCTGTTCGAGCAGTAGCGGACCCCCCCTCCCCTAGCGCCTTGAGACCCTCCGGGTGAGTGGTGCGCTTTATAAATGCTTTGATTGATTGATTGATTGACTCTTCTTTTATGGTGAAAAAGACATCCGCACACAGGAGGTACCATGCAGAGAAGACAGAAACAGAAATAAACAGGGAAAGTAAGATAACACATTAAATTACAAAGTGGGTTTTCTACCGATCATGAGCTTCTTTGGGCTGATTCCGTTTTCAATTAGGTATCAATTTAAACAATTACGGGCACTATATAAGGGATTTGGTTTGAACGACTCGACATATCGTCGGAGCCGCGTTGAGGGGAAGACAACCTACCTGGCCTTGCAGTAACCGTGAGTTTGGTGGTGCAGAGTAGAAACATCTGTATCTCTGTGAAGAATTAGCATCTGAGATCCTAAAACTTAGCTTTTTTGATATCCCACAGGTTGCTAGATTGAGCAGGAACAAAAGAACCCCCAATACCACGCTTTTGGCTCATGAGGCTATTTAGTCTTTATCCATAAGTAAGCAATGTATATCTATAGAAAAAATGTGTGTTTCTCATTCCATTTTTCATCCTATGGAATCCAATGGCGACCACAATCTATAATCATTGTGTGTCCTTGTCTATATGTATGTCCATGTCCCCCTTTTCACTTTTTTTACAGGGTTCCTGGACCTTATTTTTGGTTCGTCGTTACCCTCCTGTGTATTAACATAGGTTTTTTCTGAACACTAATGTCCGAATATGATAATATGTTACATGATATTTTTTGTTCATTCACAGGTTCAGTAAAATAACGCCAATTGGGCGCAACGGACTTTATTCATTATAACACGGATAGGTAAATTTCACCTTTTTATTTTTTGTAGAGCACACTTTGACATCTACATTTTCATGTGAGTAAGGTGAGGATAACTGTGCATATCCTCATCCTGAAGAAGGAGTCCTTTGACTCCGAAACAGGTCGACACACTTTTGAGGTTGACATACCCTAACCAGTAAAAACAACCTCACCTGCACTTTTTTAATGATACCAGCCGAGGGCTTAATAAAAAGATTTTGTTATTTTCTCCTATGAGCCAGGTATCTTTTAACCATCACTTTTTCACCTCACCACTCACACTTAATTATTTCACACACACCAACACATAGTTCACCTTTAGTGCTCCCCCACTAGTTGTGAGTCGTAGCACGCCGCCTCCCGTAGAGGTTTGCGAAGACCCCGATGATGAAGCATGACACCAAGGGGCCTGTTGGTGTGTGAGGGGTATTTAAACAACACTGGTTGCTCCCCACCACTGTAGGGATCACCGACACCACCATAGTGGATTCCTTTTTGTTTAGACGTATTGCTAGGGGAGACAGAATCCACTTCTTCCTCTCCCTCCCCCCTCCTGTTATTTTCTTGTATGATAAGGTCGACATGTTTCTGCAGTTTATCGATCCTAAGTGTATCTTCTGCTTCTTCAGGACCGCTATTTATACTTCGCTACTGCTTCAAAAGGGTGAGTGCATGAACAATAATTAAATGAAAAGGTATCACCTGATTCAGTCCTCTCACTCTTCTTTTATGGTGAAAAAGACATCCGCACACAGGAGGTACCATGCAGAGAAGACAGAAACAGAAATAAACAGGGAAAGTAAGATAACACATTAAATTACAAAGTGGGTTATCTACCGATCATGAGCTCTATACTATAGTTTCTGTTTCTGTCTATAGTATACTAGAGTATACTATAGTATAAAGCTCATGATCGGTAGATAAGCCACTTTGTAATTTAATGTGTTATCTTACTTTCCCTGTTTATTTATGTTTCTGTCTTCTCTGCAAAGTGCTGATCTTACTCTCCGAGTAGGATCAGCACAATAATTTGTGAAGTAGATGCCTAAAGAACATTGATCTACCCAGCAGCCCATTATTTTTGGTGAAACACTATAAAAAATGATATCTTGATGTCAAATGTTTAAAGCAGCACGTTTTTCCGTGGATGACTTTTCTTTTAATAAGGAAAGTCAATTGCAAAATGTTACTGCAAGCAAAAACATCATAGTGTATTGAGCATCTTCTGTGAGAATGTAAAGTGCGGCTCACTTTGTTCTCCGCAGTTGATGTACTGCTTCAGTAATGTAAATTGAGAGTTAAATATTACTTTTTATAAAAATCAACGTAAGAAGCCAAACTAGAATATCCAACATCAATATCAGGTATCGTGAAATAATGTCACGGTTCTCTTAAGCGCACCAGCATAATTACCAGAAATGTTATATGGAGCAAAACATTTGTCGTCCTATATTTATTATGCACAAACAACTTGTACTTTTTAAACAATTAACTACTTCACATACAGCCTTATTGAGAATGCTGCGCTAAAACTGGATGATAAAACTGCCTGGGAATTCGCTACTACCGCATGGGTGAAGTAGTCCTCTAGGTATATTTAGCACCTGAATCCAAGTTTTCACAGTAGGAAATCGGGAATTAAGGCACATTTATTGACTGGTCTATCAGACAAAGACTGAAGTGTGCCACATTAGAGACCTTGCAAGAATATTTTTTTATGGGATTGTGAACTATAATAATATTCACATAGTGATTTATTGTTTTTTTGGGTTTTTTCTTTTTCAAAAAATAGTATGTGCCCCGAAACTGGTCCACAGGATGCTTTTTTCCGTTCCAGGAAGTACCTGCCTCTGCAGTTCGGGTTGGACTGTTCCCATGAGGAAAAGGGTCAAGACTGATTTGCATAAAGGTGCTTGATTTTTTTAAATAAAAAAGAATATGTGAAAGGGGTGTCACCCATCCCTTGAAAACAGCAAGGCTCAGGGCCGGACTGGCTACCGGGCAGTTAGGAATGCTGCCGAGCTGCTGCCTGATTTTATTGCAGTGGAAGATGATTTCGTCCATGGAGACCTGCGTGTGCTGCGAAATACTGAAAGCAAAACGAATTTCGTTTAGCTCACGCAGGTCCCCATTAACGAAATCATCCCCGAGCTCAGCAGCATTCCTAACTGCCCGGTAGCCAGTCCGGCCCTGGCAAGGCTATGTATCAATGGTTTATGACCACTGTTGTGGTTTTAAACCACTGAGTGAATAGTTGTTAAATTGAATGCCCACACATCTAAGAAACTGGCATCCATTCACCAAGTAGAAACTGCCTATTTAAGAAGGGTTCCTATGAGAATATTGGTTGCGGGCTTTAGGAGAAGGTTATTCAGACAAAATATCCAAAGTTTAATATCGGCCTACAGAAATATCGAGTTGAAATAATCTTCAGGCAGAAATATCATCAGCAGGAATATCGATATCAATTTTATGGTAAGTAATATCGATGTTAAAACATAGAAAGTGTTAATATCAATTACAAAAATATCTATGTAGTTAATATCAATGCCAAAAATATGTTGATAATAATATTGATTTGTAATTATGTTTTTGTATTTCACTATATATTTTATTTTTATATGTTATAAATTGTTTGTATAAATGTTATTTTTTTAAATATAGTTTGTGGATTTTTAGTATTTATTACATTTTATTGAATAGGTTTTTGTCATTTTAAGTAAGTAGTGGATTGTGGTTTTAATAGGGGTACATGGTGAGAAATAAATTAATTATAATATATTAATAATTGATATTAATTGGCAATTATTTAAAGGTATTGTATAATCATGTTTGTATTTAAATTTTAATTAGTAGGTTGTGTGTCTTGTTGGGGTCAAAGGTGGGAAATTAATTATATTTAATTAATTTGTAATTGATATTTATTATTTAATTATTAAATATTGATGCTAATTATATAATTAATTTAAAAGATGTAGGTGCAGGTTGTGGGTTTTATATGGGGTATATATTTTGAAGTAAATTAGTAATAATTAATTAATAATTATGTATTGTTTTAATTATTATTTAATATTATTATGTATACATGTATTATACATACACTTTATTTTGTATATTTTGTTTTTGTAAGGATAAAGGGTGTGTAGGAATTTAATTATAGTATTTAATTATTATTATTACATAAATGTGTCTATTTGTTAATTAAAACGATGGATTAAACCCAGATATTTGTGACTGGGGGGTGAATGTTTGCATTGTTCAACATTCCTCCATACATCACTTGTTCCTTTTGCATTTGTCTCCCTAAGTGGGAATGGTATGCCCAGACATGGGACCAGTGCTCACTGCGCCACTGGATTCAAGCTAGCCTGGTTGAAGAGGGACGATGCCACGAAACTGGTCCCAGGATGTTGGTTTCCCTTCCAGGAAGGGCTTGGCTTGGCATTTCGGGCTGGACTGTTTCCAAGCAGGGCAGGACTGGCTACTGGGCAGTTAGGAATGCTGCTGAGCTGGGGGATGATTTCGTTAATGGGGACCTGCATGAGCTAAACGAAATTCATTTCGCTTTCAGTATTTCGCAGCACACGCAGGTCTCCATGGACGAAATCATCTTCCACTGCAATAAAATCAGGCAGCAGCTCGGCAGCATTCCTAACTGGCCGGTAGCCAGTCCGGCCCTGTTTCCAAGAGTAACAGTGTTGAGACTGATTTGAATATGGCTAGGTCCAAACTTGGGTGGCGTGGTGAGCAAAAGAACAATGGATTAAATCCAGATGTTTGTGACTGGGGCTGAATGTTTGCATTGTTCAGTATTCCATCCATCATTTGTCCTTTATGCATCTGTCACCCTAAGTGGGAAGGATATGCCCAGAGGTGGGACCCATGCTCACTGCGCCACTGGATTCAAGCTAACCTAACTGATGGGGGGTGATTCCCCGAAACCTGTTCCAGGATGCTTGTTCCCGTTCCAGGGAGGACCTGGCTTGGCAGTTCGGGCTGGACTGTTCCCATGAGGAACAGGGTCAACACTGATTTACATATGGTTAGGTCCAAACTGTGGTGGTGTGGTGAGAAAAAGAAAGATGGATGAAGCCCAGATCTTTGTGACTGGGGTGAATGTTTGCATTGCTCAGCATTACACCCATCATTTGTTCCTTTTGCGTTGGTACATCCATTGCAGCACAAAATATTTTTAGATCACACCCAGATACTGTACAAAAGATTTGAGACACATTGATGCAACCCGAGAAATAGTACATACATCTCAGATTGCTGTTGTAGTATTGGCGATTTGGAAAACCCTGACATTGTTTCACTTTCTCTACTGTTTTACCATGCAAATTCCTCCAGGTAGATCCTTACTGAAATTGAATGGCAAAACCATAAACCAAGAAATATTTGCCTACAGAAGTAATTTGATAATGGGTGCACCCACTTTGTGCACCGGATTTCAAGGTTACCACAACACTCTACAGGAGGCCAATCAAGTTCTTTCTTAGGAAATTTTAAACCTAATACAGACTTTGAATATTTAATTACACTCAATACTCATTCCTAGTTAAATATTTGTGCATCTTCAACAAATGCAAAGCGATTAAATATAGCAACATTCCCCAAATCCACAGAGGATTATTCACAGTAAAGGATTCACATTTATTTCCTTTCATCAATAGAAATGCTGATTTCTTTGTAATTTTTTCTCTTGCTTTGCTGTAGCCATCTCCCTTCTGCTTTATTCAATACCAATTATTAGAACATTGAAATGTTGGGCGCTCCATTGAAGACAATGGAGTAGCTCTGGGCTTATAATGGCTGGTATAAGCCCAGCGTTCCAACATTCCAATGTTTGTCTTTTTGTTTCTCCATTTCTAATTTAGAACATTCTACCCTTAGTGGGTGGAATGTTCTAATAGCCTTATAGCCCTTCTGCCTCAGGGTATACCAGGTGTTAAAGGCCCTCTCCCTCAAATAGGCCCTCGCCTGCGGCTTGGGCCTATAACTCTGAATCAGGGCCTTTAACAGCTGGTATAGCCCTTGGCAGCGGGCTATAAGGCTATAGTAAAAAGTAAACTATTTTAGAGGAGAAAGAAGTAGCAGCAGTAAACAAATATTTAAATGTGTGTAGTGAAGAAGGATTAAAGCTGTATACCAAGTTAGTAAAGTTGGGTTACTGGTGCCATAAAGTCAGAGCATAGATGTAACATAAGCACTACAAATATTCACATTCCATGTCTTTTCAGAACAAATAACATATTGTTTTAGATGGATGTGGCCCCAGCATATGGAGTCAATTCAGTATGAAGACATGAATGATGGATCTGTGTAGTTGCAGGAGAAGGGCTACTTTCCATCTTGTGAGAACTTCCTGTGTTTTGATAATAACTGTAAAAAATTGGGTTATTGATTGAGAGGTTTTGAAGTTAGACTCAAGCAACAACCACAATCCTTGTCATGATGAGCCACAAAAGTCACTAAATGAACAAACGCCTAACCCCCTGGTAGCTAGGTACAAAAGCAGCCAGGTTTAATTTAGATTTGTAAAGAATTTATGCAGCACACAAACAGTATTCAAGTGAAACCCCAACACAAGAAAAATCCCAAATTAAATTAGAATTTTTTAAATAAATAAAAGCATACCGGAATGACAACATCAAATCAGTAGAACTGGAGATATTAAACTTTTAAATGTTTAGTGAAAATAGGAAATAAAAGCAAAATGCATAGTATATCCTGACATATGAACCCATAGTGTGGCGCCGCGGCCAGGGCGACTGACGCTGGAATCTGGGGATCAGGGTTCGATCCCCGGCTCCGGTGGCAGGTTAGCCCAGCACCATGTGACTCTGGGCAATAGCTCGCTTAATCTCCCCGACGGCCCCCAGCGCCTAGAGACCCTTACGGGTGATTGTGCGCTTTACAAATGTGGATTATTATTATTATTATTACGTTAGCAGTGGACTAAAAGTCTTATAAAGGAAGGGTATGGCCTTAAAAAAGGTTTATTTTTCCAGGTCGAAGTAACAGTTGGAACCTTTGCTACAGGCTGCAGTGGCACGTCTGTGACATTTTTAAAAGGCTAATTTAGTGGATGGCACAATGAGTGTTGCTGCCATTTAGCAGCATTTAATTTGCAGGCATGTACATGTAGTGCCACATATCAGGGATTAACAAGTACATTAAATGATTCAATCAGGAGTATACCAATTGTTACTATGTTTGAAGGGTAGAACACAAGCCCTTTACCACTAGTTGACAGGGAAGACGAGTCCTAATGCCAACAAAAATGGGTTCAGCAAAAGAACGCTGGGGGTGACCATGTAAAAGCAATTACACATGAACACATGATAACAAGTGTACTTGAGATCCTCTCTCATGATCAACATGAATTCAATAACAGTTCATGGCAATACTGAATAGTTCACTTAATATCATGAATGCCATATAAATATTATGCACGACGCAGATAAACCATGGATGGGCTTCTCTTCATCAGCCTTCAGGAAGACTTGTAAGTAATCTGAAATTCGACAAAGTAGGGATACCTTGAAAGTAACTGTATTAGGATAAGACTTAAGTAATATTATAACTTTTCTTGTGAAGCGCATAAATTGGATGCGAGGATGGGATTGTGCAGTTCCGTGGAACCAAGCGTAGAAAATCATTGCCCAACAGTAATTTAGCCAAATTCCACCTACAAAGAAACGGATCCTAGTGCTACTAACTTGCATTATGTGATACACTTCAAGTAGTGAAAATTTCAGTACATGAGGAATTTGACTACACCTGTATTTTATAGACAGCTCGGGGCATTCTTGCTCATCGAATTTAGCAGAGGCTATATAGCTTTTTCTCAGATGAAAAATGCACACACCTGAGAACACAGATTGCAAATATCGTATTTATACTGAGTCACGTCCCCCTACATATGTAAAAGTTTTAAAAAAGACTACTCTCAAATCAATATCCTTAACTTGTAAAATCAGTGACAAAATATTATCTGTAAGAAATTGCCGACATTATATTATAGAAACATTTCATGCCAGTTAAGCAGTGCTTTAAAACGACGCATGAAAGCTTAAGTATACTCTATACTTGGCTTTGCCATGATTAATTCTGCCAGAGTTGGAAATATGTTCTGCTGAGTGTACTGAAGTGCTCTCTTTCAAGAGTCTCTCACCTCTTTACTTTTAATCACTCTGCAGAGTGCCTAATCTTCAGAAGAGCTCTGCCATGTACTAATGGAATTTCAGCATTTTGAAAGCTGGCATATTTTCAAATGTTCAATTTAGATTCTAAGACTTACATTCATGATGCTTAATCTTACCTTAAAAATTACCCTTCGGTATTAGCTGTGCATGAGAAAATACAACTCTTAGAAGGACGTTTTCTTGCAAGCTCCGTTTATGTACTCCAACTGCAACTGGGTTTTAAACACACAGCGCTGAGCACCAGACTTTACCATACCCCAATATAATATGTTTGCTTCCTTAGGATGCAGTTGCCTCATAATATTCCCCTAAACCCTTATCTCTCTTTGGTGTTTGAAATCGGTTCTAAGTGTCCAAATGTTTGCATAAATGAATTTCCATTGTTGGAGAAGAACTGCGCGTGCACATGCACATTAATGCCATTAATAACAATGTTATTGGGTTCCATGCATGGGGGTGGATATCACATTACCTCATATTGCACCAGCCTCCTCTCGCCCCATTTTAGTCCCCTAGCTTTCTTTGGCACTATACTCTCTGTGCCTTACCATTGCTTTGATGTTGTCCCTTTCCTGTTGCTAGTGTACATTACCACCCTTAATTGCATTGTCTCCTCTTTGGGCGTCTCCTATCATCTTTACTTTGATGATACTCACATTTTTATGAGCTCTGGGAGAGCACTCTCTAAGGTCAAGAAATATCTAGCTATGGAAGTAGTATACCGAGGCAGGGGAGCAGGCAAAGGCATATACCAGGAAATAATATATACCAGCAGCGTTAAGGACAGAAGCAGGCAAGACAGGGGACACATTGGGTTACTACTAGTGCTGTACACAGGTAAGACTCAGAACTTCCCATAACAATAGGGAAAATCAACACCTCTGTGCAGCTTACTCTTACAGATAATCATCCTGGTATCCCATAGACAAATGGCAGCTGATGTGATACTGTTTCTGGACCCTGGGGCGTAAACAAGGATATGCTTTCAAACACCAGACAAGCCCCTATGGGTCCACCTGAAGGCACAATGGTGATTCCTATGAAGATAGCAACATCACACTGAATGCTACACATAACACAAGACAACGTCCAGGGAAGCAATTGCTCCCGCAATCCAAGAGCTACACTCTATACAAAATTAACACACTTCTTTACATGGGAGGAAAAATATGACTATTTACAGACACGAAGAGCCCAAGTGGAGTGCAAGGCGAGCAGCAGAGTTGAAACTGGTGTGTGTAATCAAGCGCAGAGAAGCAGAGGAAACTGAAAGCATAGGACTACAAGACAAAAGGGTGATACTAAAGCAAGTAATTAAGGAATAACTAAATATGGTTCAAATACAGGGAGTGTAGGAACTTTAGCAAGCAAGAACCTGGAACTGCAAAGAAACTAGAGAAAGGGCACATAAACAAGGAGAAAAATTGAGGAGACTGGAAAGAATATACAAGAGCCAGGACAAACAAAAAATAAGCATAGGGGAATTATAGAAGGAACAGAAGGCACAATCAGTGAAGAATTAAAAAATGAGTAGTGCCAGGGGCTGAAACTGAGACAAAGGGCAGAAAAAAGTAAGCAAAATGCAAGCTAGACTGGGAGAAAATCTGTACCAAACTGCATAGGAATAGAACGCAGGTTCTCACTGGAGTAAGGCAGGAATTGGTCAGGAAAACGAGCAACAAGAGTTCCAGTACAGTACACAGAGAGAGATTCAAACTTTAATGCATGAACAAGAAACATGAGGTAATAGTAGCTTATGTACAATTCCAAGCAGCAGAAAGCCCTGGATCGGTCACATGATTGGGCTGACTAAGACAGGCCACAGATGTGTGCAATTTTCCTCTCACAAGTCAGGGAAGAGAGAATACATTGCTGAGGAACAGAAGGAATAGCTCCACAGCAGACATTGCACAGTGGATGCCAGATCTTCTTGAATACCTGGCAGTGCATTATGGCACTGTAGCCCAGAGAAGCAAATATAGGTTTTCCAGGGTGACAACACTGAAATGGTAAGCAGGCAGAAGTCATGCAGAGACTTAGGATGAGTCGTAGTGGTGATTTCCAGGATGTAGGTGGTCCATGTACAGCATTCCTCAGAGATCGGATGATAGAATCATAACACAAATAGTGTATCTTCCCTTCTGTTTACACCTCATTTTGAAACTAAAACTGCAGGACACAACACAGTCAATGGACACTGGACATTACTCTACTCCCATTGCTCAGCTATTCAATTTATTTTGATAATATACTTTCCTGCCTCCTGTGCACCAATAACCCTGTCTACCTTTCCCCCTAGTTTCTGTCATAGGCTTCTTCATCAGGAAATTTGATGTACAGATGTATGGCCCTTATATGTGCTGTTGTGCATCCACATTGTGTGAAAACAGTGTAGGCTGCGGTTGATCTGCCCAACTGGTGTGCTGATTAGAGTACTACAGGCAAACACTAATGCTTGTAATTTCTCTGTAAGATGGTCCACCCAAGATTTGATGGAGCCCTGAATGTGCCTTGTTTAGTGGAGGGGATTCTAGATGCACATGCAGAGAAAACAAAATCGTTGTTTATGCAATAATCCCACTGACTATGAAGGTACATCTTTGGACTGCTTTTGAAGGAGTGCAGAGATGCCTCTTAAAGAGGTGTTGTCTATGACGTCACACCAATGTATACCGTTCCGAGAAGGTTCTTGAACAAGTCCATCTTCATGGGAGGAAGATTAACTATGCCTTACTTCTTGGGTGAACAGGTAGCATGTCTCTCAAAGGATTCAATAGATCAAAATGAACAACCCAAATAATAGTCTTGAAGGCAGGCAAATGCAATGATGTTGGGCAGTGACAAATTTTAAGGATTTAATTTGGGGGTTCCCATTTTCATCTAGTCAAAGACCACAAACCATTGCTCCACCTGTTGAGTGGCAATGGTTCAGAGAAAGTAATATCGCAATTGGTCAGATTGCTATCAAAGCTCCCAGAATCTCATTTTATGGTGAAATACTTACCTGGTGGGAGAAACATAAGAGCGGACTGTCTCTTCAGGTTACCCATCAAAGGTGAACAATCCAACACACTTCGAGATAATGATAATATCATTGCTTTTGAGGAGTATATACTGCATAACGAAGAGGTGATCACACACAAGTAGTGGTTAAAAACTTTCAAACAGGATGCTACATTACAGTCTGTTTTGAAATTCATGAAAGAAGGTTGGCCAAAGGAAATAACTTTTGAGGCCTCTTTGAGACCTTTTGAACACATTTCAGAGGCCCTATCAGTTGATGAATGGGTGCTAGTGTGTAATGATGTGAGTGTGCCTCCTGTGACTATCAGAGATTATAATATTAAGGAGACACACAAGGACCATTTAGGGTTCAAATATATAAAACAATTGCAATGGTAGCCTGTTGTACCATAACACATTGGAGTAATGTATGGAGTGCGTGGTACCTTTAGGAACTTATTATGAATGAGCGAGCTCCAACTTTACGGAGCAAGCTCACATGTCAAAAGTAAATGAATTCTGGTTGCTATGTTTCCTTTTAAGCTACTGCTTTATGGCATCTCGTGCATGACGACAGGCTGTGTGTGTGCTCCTTATTCAGTACCCTGTACTTCACTAAATAAACCCTATACTCATCTCTGCTTGGCTCACACAGTATTTATGAAACAAAGGCCCAGGTGGATGACATCTGTAATGCATCTGGACAGGGAGCCAATCAGAGCCCATCCACTGCAAATGTGGAGAAAGGTGTGAGTGCAGGCTTCACCAATCTTCTCAAAACCCCATGGACATAAAGAGAGTAAATAAAAAAGAACCCAGAAATCACTCTCCCTCAGCACAAATAGTTAACTGGGCAGCAAGACAAGGATGAACAGAAAACTGCGACCATAGCCGATCATCACCATCAGATGTCTGATTGTCAAACAAGATAAGCACCCCTTCAAATAAAAGTTATAGCTCTTTCCAAAATGTTGCTAATTTTTACACCGTACTTGAGCACTGTTATGCACAAGGTTCAAGCATATTCACATGAGATGCAGGCTGTCAGGATTGCTGAAGAGTTTCAGCAATGTTGCATTTCTGGATAAGATTGAGATCTGTGCAACTACAAAATAGGTTGGGGGCAAAAGTATCTTTTTTGGAGATGTATTTCATCTATTTTTAAAGTGAAGAAGAAATTGAGCAGATCTGACCTGTTGCAGACTGTTTTTCCAGCACACGAGTTCATAACCTGAAAAGGGTGGCCTTTTGTTGTTATCCATTTTGCACATTTTAATTTCGAGTCTGGACATGACTTAATGTGTTTCTTTGGCAGCTTGAGGTAGTTGTTTCCTCAGCTAGCCTGGGGGCATATTGTTTGTTACCGCATTGTAGATCATAAATCAAAAAACATGCTCATGACACATGCAGCCTTTAATATGGTGGCAAAGTGCAGTCTCTCTTCATTAAAGCAGATGTCCTAGAGGGGGAGGACCACAGCAGGAACAGTGGCTCCGAAATTTGTTTCAGAATGGTAAGGATTGTAGTCTATGGAACAGGGATAACTGGTACCCATTTTCTTGTGTAAATTGGGATTGAAGAAGAGGCCGCTGTTGCTACTGAATTAGAGAAGATTTTTCCAGTGAACTATGGTATGATTTCATTCAAGATTTTGAGGGAAAAGCATTTCTGCACCAGGGTTGTTTGCAGCTATTGGTGATGAGAATGAACTTGGGCTTGATGTCGTTCAACTACTGATAAGGACTATACGACACAGCAAGCAAGAAAGTTTATAAAGATGCCCTAGGACTTTATAAAGACATGATCACCAAAGCTAAAAAGGTATATTATACCAACCAAATTGAGCAAGCAAAAAACTCTAGTAGACGACTGTACGAAATTACCAAGACATTGACAGGAAATGCCCCTGACATTATCCCCCCTCCTTCCCAAGCCCTCTGCGAGGACTTGGCTAAATTCTTTTTTACTAAGGTGGACGATATCTTTCAAGCCTTCACAACTAAAACAGCTAGGACGAATGGCGTGCTATCAGGTCCACATCAGACCATCGCTTTCTCTAACTTTCAGGAACTGTCAGATGACCCTACATCGAGCATAGTCTCTACTATAAAATCTGGCTCTGCTTTGGACCCTTGTCCTCTGTCAGTGCTACCACCAGTGTGGTATTCGATTATACCTACGCTGACACAAGTTTGCAATACCATTCTGTCTTCAGGAAACTATCCCAAGCTATTAAAGAAAACTCTACTAAAGCCCCTATTAAAAAAACCTGGCCTCGATAAAAACGATCTTAAAAATTACAGACCTATAGCGAGTCTACCATTTTTGGCCAAACTGACCGAAAAGGCGATGAATATCAAACTCTCAGATTACATCGAGAAGCATCGATTGCTGGATGATTCGCAATATGGCTTCAGGAGATTTCATGGGACTGAGACTGCCCTTATTAAGGCTGCTGACGACGTTAGAGCTATAAGGGATCAAGGTGGGACTGCGATCTTAGTCCTACTTGATCTGTCAGCAGCTTTCGACACGGTCGATCACAACACCTTGATCGATCGTGTCGAAAGGCTAGGCATCGGGCATTCTGCTAAAAACCTGCTTGCCTCCTTTCTCGCTGAGAGAACTCAAGCGGTCTCCCTCGGACCATTTCAGTCTGCTCAATTCACGCTGCCATGTGGTGTCCCCCAAGGCTCATCCCTTAGTCCGACACTATTCAATATCTACGTGTCGGACCTTGCAAATGTCATCAGAGCATACGGGATGAGCCTAACATCATACGCGGATGACACGCAGCTGGTCCTGGCCATCAAGGGGGATGGAAGACAGGTAGCCCACAATTTTAAAAATGGAATGACGGCAATAAGTGCATGGATGGCCACAAATTGCTTAAAACTCAACTCGGAGAAGACCGAGGTAGTCATCTTCGGTCCCCTTCTCCCAGAATGGCCATCCTGCTGGTGGCCTCTGGACCTTGGATCACCTCCCACCCCAATTGCAAAGGTCAGGAATCTGGGAGTCATTTTTGACAATGGGCTCAGCTTTATGGACCATGCAAATAAAGTTGCAACAACGGCTCATTTTAAATTAAAAATGATAAGGAAGATCAGACCTTTCCTACCAGAAGCACTAATTAAAACACTGGTTTGTTCATTGGTCCTGTCCTCATTGGACTATTGCAACGGACTCTTTCTTGACGCTCAGGTTAGAGTCATAAACAAGCTTCAGTCCATACAGAATGCGGCAGCACGCCTGCTTTCTGGGACTGCCAAGTTTCACCCTATCGCTGAAACAATAAGACGATATCATTGGCTCACCATTAAAAATCGAATAAAGTTCAAGTCCTTATGCATTGTCTACAAAACCCTTAACAACCAAGGACCCCATACCCTTAAGGACCAATTAAAACCTTACAATCCCCGCAGACACCTGCGATCATCGGAGCAGTATCAATTGGTTGTTCCACGATCAAAGACGGTGTCATGGGGAGATCGTCGCTTTCTTGTAGCAGCACCCAGGCTATGGAATGCACTTCCTCATCACATTAAGATGAGTTCCTCTCTCCTCCAGTTTAGGAAACAAGTAAAGACATGGCTGTTCAACCAATGAAATTATTTGCACAACAAGGAAACAAACAAACTGAATGGTCTAGCGCCGAGACGCCTTAGGGTATTCGTCGCGCTCAATAAATGTCAAAAATAAAATAAATAAAATAAAATATGGGGCATATTATCAAGGGTGGCGATAATTCTACCGCCCTATTAGCAAGCTGTTGCTAAAAGCAGTTCGCGACAGATTTTAGGTGATAGCGAGCACTTTGGGGCCCGCTTTGCATGTTAGCGATATTTATCGCTAATGACATGCAAAAAGGGCGTCCCCAAACTGTTAGCGACTGAAAACAGTCGCTAACATCGCTATCGCCTATTAGGAAAGGCAAGCGTAGCGATGGAAATATTCGCGCTAAGCGCGAATATCTCCAAATACTAAAACCTGCCCAGACCGGTTCTTAGCCATGTTATCCATTGGGAGGTGGTTAACATGGCTAAGAGCATTTTGTCGCTAATGCGTGAATATCTCTGTATTCTCAGCGATATTCACACATTTCGCCGATATCGCCGGAAAATGTATCGCTTTGGAGATAAATGTTGCTAATAGCATGTTATCTCAGCGATAAACTCAGGCGATGCTCAGCGATAAAAAAATTCTCGCTAAGCCTATTTAGCGATAAATATCGCTACTTGTTGGTAATATGTCCCTTACTTCTCTAACTGGCAAGAGGTGCTTCGAGTGGCATTATGTAATCAATGAAGGAAAAATGAAGATTTTTTTGATGTTCTCTGTACAGGGTTACTGGCATAGGAACGTATTCTCATGGATGGGCTGATGCTGGAATGAGGGAAAGAAGACATTCTTTTTTGTACCACGCTCTTTACATTGTTCATCAAAAGGATAAAACGTACATGACAAATCAGCATTGACATTTGAAGACAAGAAGCGGATTCGGCAGAACCTCAAAGCAGCAATTTCAGCTGTAACAATCAAATCCACTTAATTGCACAGCTATGTCTAATACATTGGAACCTTATTGTTAGGCGACTTCTCATGGCATGGTACACACATTTAAAATAAAATAATTGCATCGGAACCTAAGAAACAGAAACAGGTCTTATTATGTCAGAGGACAGGTCTATATAAGGGCAGTGATAACCTTCAGCAAGAAAAAAAGAGGGTCCCGTTGACCTAGCAGAGTTCAGTAGATTAGGGGAGGGCATAAAAGGTACATTCAGTCAAAGAGCTGAGGTGTCCAGAGTTTCATGGGGCTAAAGCAGGTACATTCTATGCGCATACAGTAGTGGATCAGGGGCTTCCACGGCTGCTGGAATTTTATCTATGTGTTAGCTAGAATATGGGATATCCACTCCATTGCAAAAAGGTGCCAGACATGGGTGAACCACTGCGCGATAGAGCGAGGGGCTGCCTGTTTCCACATGAGTGCTATGAGTTGTCACAGCTGCTAAAAGTAGGTTACTTTTGAGTGTCCAGTCTACATGAGTTATTGAGGCCATAGTGGAGGGTCAAATACCCATGATAGTTGTAGGATAGGAGAGGGGGGGCTTATAATGTCTTTATTATGGCCCAGTGCCTCCTCCAAGTACGTGGTAATCACTCTGCAAGACCACCAGATGTGACAAAAGCACCCCTCCTCACAATGCCAGCAAAAGGGGAGAAAACATCAGAATAAATGGTGGATAGACAGGCTGGTGTATAATACCATTGAAACATCAATTTATATGCAGTCTCGAGAAGGAAGAGACTGCAATAGGTTTTGGGTAATTCCCGCCACGGTGTCTCCCATTGTTTAGGTATGATTTCTTCCTGTATGGTGTTGTGCCATGTAGATTGATATGTATGGGTGCAAATCGGCATAGAATGTTGTAGTACATCATACGTGTTAGATATTCGTCCTTGTGAGCGGTCATAAGGTCGCACAAGCTTTTTCAAATTAAGTGTGAGGATGAATAACCACCAGGTAGACCGTGGGGTACGGTGCCCAGTGTGTAACTGATGATATTGGAGTCGCGCCTGGGAGTTTGAAATTCACCCTACATTCGTCAAAAGACTTTATGACATCTCCTGTATAGAGGTCCTGAAGCGTCTGACAGTCCACCTCACTCCAGCAGCAAAAGGTGAGAGTCAGAAGCCCTGGGGTAAAGTCTGGGTTACAGGCAATGGCCATATGGGGAGAAGAGAAAGCTGTTATTTGCTCTTAATGGCTACTTTGTCCCAGAGCTCCAAGACTGTCCTTCTAGGAGTGGCAACATATGCACTCCTCGATCTAGCATGCTTGGGCAGCCAAGCAAGGTCCCACAGGGGCATAAACAGCAAAGCATGGTCCATGGGGAACCAGTGCTTCTCGATTTCCTGAACAACCCACTCAGAAACATACCGCAAACGAGCCGCCCAGTAGTACTCCAAGAGATTAGGGCACTCTAGGCCGCCCCTGTCTTGCGGCAACATAGTAAGGAACGGGCTGCTCTGGGTTATCTTACATTCCATATAAAAGTGTGAATATCCCTTTGTAGATGTAAGATATACTCCTGTGGGATAGACCTAGGCAGTGTCTGTAATAAGTAGAGGATCCTTGGGAGCACATTCATATTTGTGACATTTATGCTCCATAGCCAAGAGATATGAAGAGGTTTCCACCTCTAAAAATCATCCAGGATGGAGCGATGAAGGGAGGGCCAGTTGGCTTGAGACTAGGAAGTAAGCATGGCGGTAATATTGAGTCCCAAGTATTTGGTGGTGTCCGAAGACCATTGGAAAGGTACTAGGCTCTGAAGGGTTATTACATCATGGGCAGGGATACTTAGATTAAGCTCAGAAGACTTAGCCATATTAATCTTGAAGCCAGAGACAGCCTCATAGGCCTGCAAGCATGCCACAACACCAAACAGAGACTCCTCGGGTTGAGAGAGTGTGAGGAGGAGATCATCTGCGGACAGGCTTATCTTATGCATCTGGCCACCAAAGGGTATGCCTTTAACAGAGTCCATATCGCACAGTTTGAGAGATTCAATCCCCTGGGCAAAAAGTAAGGGCGTAGCAGGCACTCCTGTTGTGTGCCCCGACATATAAGTACAGATCGCTTGGTTTGTCTGTAAAAATGGACATTGGCCAAGGGCGCCAATTATGAGGCCATAATCTTAGAGATTATGCCATGTCCAAACGCTATTTTACTCAGCACTGCATGAAGGTAAGACCAGTTCACCCTATCAAAGGCCTTCTCCATGTCAAGCGCGAAGAGGCATACCAGAATGTCAAAATGATGCCACTTTTCCACCAAGTGTGCAATGCGGTCGACATTGTCTGCCCCCTGCCTGTGGCAGATGAAGCCCACCTGATCGGGGCTAATAAGGCCCTGTAGGTAGGGTTCCAATTGTGCAGCTATTATTTTGGTGAAGAGCTTAGCATTTGTATTGAGTAGGGCTATGGGGTTGAAAGAGAAACACAGGGCTGGGTCTTTACCTGCTTTGAGTATGGGAGCGATCTCAGCAGCCAAAATCGTAGGCGTGATGCCCATTTTCTGTGTGAAGGAATTAAAGAGTCGCAGTACATAGTCATGAAAGTGGGGTAGAAAGAGCCAATAGAAGAGGTCCGGAAGTCCATTAGGCCAGGGCGTCTTACCCAGAGGAAGGGTCCAGACCGTGGCACGCAATTCTTCAGCGGTAGTCGGTTCATCTAGAAGGGCACCATGGCATGGGTGCAGGGGGTCCCACTCACATTCAGCTAAGTATGAGTAAAGCAGCGTGGGGAAAGGGTCATCCTAGGAGTACATCATTTGGTAGTAAGCATGAAAGGCTCCTGTTAGACCTGTCATCATTGGCATGAGTCTCTCCTCCATTTTTTCTGTTTGCCTCCTCTGTTACGATGTTTTTGCTGGTATATTGCTTTGGGCACTGTGCCACTGCTGATCAGTGCCACAGTGCAAGTGCTCCCTATGTGAAATTGCTGTATTGATTGAATCCCATGTTTGGCTTATTTGGTTTACTATCAGTCCTTAGTAGCGTGCACCAGGAGTGCCAGGGCTTGTAAATACAAATGCTGCTCGTGGGCTTGCAGCACGTGTTGTGCCACCCACAAGAGCGGCCTAGTAAAAGTATGTCTGAAGGTCTACCATTGCTAGACCACGTGCAGTCTGACTGCCACGAGGACTGCGCAAGTACACCTACTTGCCAGTCCCTAAACCTTCCCTTAACTTCATGTTAGTCACCCCTATGGTAGGCCCAAGGGCAGGGTGCATTGTAAGCATAAGGTAGGACAAGCCTGACAAGGTTGGCATGTCCTAATAGTGAATTACAGCCATATTCGTTTTTCACTATTGTAAGGTAACCTGCTCTCCATCAGTTAGAATGGGCTGCCAGGATTATTAATGCTATAATCCTAGCGGGCTCGGGGAGCATGGTGCAATGTCGAGTTTGGTATCCCTGAACTCAGGGTTTAATAACGCATCCGTTTGGGTGGATGGTTTTTGGACTCTGTGTTTGAAAATAGCACTTTTAGAAAGTAGCTATTTTCTTGTCTAACTGTCTACCGGTCTCAGCTGGTTCTGATGTGCGTGTGACCGGAGCTGGGTGGCTCCAGAGGTCTGAATGAGTCAGTGTGGGATGAGTGGGGCATTTGCATTGAGAGTAGGGGAAGAGTAGCTCCTGATAGCCTGCCCTGCCTGATACAATGCTGGCTCCGCCCCCCTGCCAGGCGACTGATGACTCTGTGCCTGCCTGGGACTTTCCTGGCCCACCTCCTGCCGGGCAACTGATGGCCCTGCCCCTGCCAGTGACAATGCTGGCTCCGCTCCTGCTGGGCGGCTGAAGACTCTGCCCTGCACAGTGAATAGGCCCAGTGCTTCGGCCTCGCAACACCCACAACAAACCCAAGATGGGGAGAAATTCCCCTGCATGGACAAAGGGATCAAAGCCAAAAAGGGGTATAAGAGAAGGACCCCTGAACCAAGAATTTAGATCACTTCTGACAAGGAAACCTAAACCAAGGACAAGAAGCCTGCTGATCCAAGGACTGCCTACCCCTTCTGCCAGAGTGCTGTTTGTTGGGGGAATCCTGCAGTTGCTTCTTTATTTTTGCCAAGGAACCAGGAGAGAGGAACTGAGTGTGTACTCTCAAACTTTGCTCAAGAAAATCTCCAAGGGCTGGAAGAAGTGCCAGTCTCCTGTTGAAGTCACAGGGCTAAAGGACTTCATCTATTTGCTAAAAGTGCTTGTTGCTGGAACCTGAAATCCAGCACCTCTGAAGAATTCAGCAATCTCGACGCCGACGGACGCCGCCGAATCCAGCTCGACATCGTGAGTAATGGCTCCAGTGTCCCGCACCTTCGACGCCGGCCCGCGGGCCCGATCGACGCCAGTAGCGACGCCAGTGAGTAGCGAGTTCGGCTCCAGCTCCAAGTGACCCTGTGTCGACGCCGCTGCTGATCGCATCAACATCGAGCCCTCTCGACGCCATGAGCGCTGCTCACTCTTGCAATATCGACATTGACGACGCCGTATCCTGCTTCACCTCATGAGCGCTGCTCCTGCCTGACTTCGGTCGACGCCGCTGCAGATCGCCCCGACTCCGAGGCCCGATCGACGCCGAAGACGCGACGCCGGACATCTCGACGCCGCTGATCATCGAGTGCTTCACTTTTCCAAGGTACTGTGTTGTGGGGGTCTGTGCGACTCCGGGCTCGACGTAGCGCTCCTCGCGGTCGACGCCGAACCTTTGGATTAACTTTGCCTCGACGTCGTGTGACTCCCGTGTGGGTTACATTGTTGCCAAGAACTGTGTTTTAGAGAAGAAGAGTTGCTTTTGATACTAAAGACTTTGTGCTAAGAAGAAACTACGCTTGAACTATTATTTTTCCTTCCAAGAGTATTTATTAAGATTGTGGTATATTTTTGTCGTTATTTGGTCTTGTGCTAAGCCTTTTATAAAAATCCTTATTTTTATAATACTACTGTGTTGTGTCCATTTGTAGTGTATTCACTTTATTACTGTATGTGGTCATCAATGCTTAACGCACTGCCTCTGAGATAAGCCTGTCTGCTTTGCCAAGCTACCAAGGGGGTGAGCAGGGGTTATCTAAGTGTGTGATCCCCTTGCCCTGACTAGAAAAGGTGTGTCCCTATTTGTCAGAAGTGTATACCTCTGCCAACTAGAGACAGCCGCTTCTAACATTGGTGGGTCAGCGGTGAGGATTTGAACTTTGCATTTATGACCCATGTGCAGTGATTAGTGTACGCTACATAGTGAAAGCAGACCATGGCACATTCACAATCTACTTGGTTGAATATTCTATTTTTGTTCTCCGCTTTCCTGAAGCTTGATTTTTGAAACTGCCAGTTTTGACCATGAGTGATGCCGGAGTCACTACCCCTGTTGTTGTGGAGGAGTTTGATAGGAGTAAGATAAAGGATTACAAGTTACAGGATCTGAAATCCTTTTGCAAGCAATTTAAAGTTCCTACCACAGGCTGCAAAAACAAACCAGAATATCTCAAAGCATTGCAGGCCTGGTTAGAGGCCAGAGATTCCTCTGATCCGGTAGTGGTACCGCCAGGGGAAGGGGAGGAGGAAGTGCCAGTGAATGGGCCCACATCCCCTCCCGGCAGCAGTGTTACCTCCAAAGGTCTTTCTCCTGAAGAAAGAGAAGAAAGGGCGAAGGAACGAGCATACAACATGGAGATGGCAAAACTTAAGATAGATGGGCAGTTGGAAATAGAGAATGCAAGAGGCAGGAGAGAAGCTGATATGGAGATCAAAAGGTTAGAGTTTGAAAGAGAGAAGTTAGCTTTTGAGCGTGATACCAGGATGAGGGAGTTGGAGCTCAAAGCTAAAGAATTAGAATTGAATCCCTCTGATGGCAGCATCCCATCTGTGCCTGCAGAAAGTAGGTTTTATTTTCCCAAAGATGTGATCAAAGATTTTCAGAAGAATGAGGATATTGGTCAATGGTTTAAAGCATATGAGTTAGCATTGTTGGCCCACCGGGTCCCTGAGAAGGATTGGGGAGCGGGGTTGTGGGGTCGCTTTGTGAATGAGGGAAGAGATACCCTGTTAGACAGGCCTGTTGAGGATAGGATGTCTTATACTCATATGAAAGATGCTTTAATGTTAAAGTATGGCCTAACCCCAGAAAAGTACAGACAGGCCTTTAGAGAATGTAAGAAGTTGCCTGGTACTACGTGGGTTGAATATGTGTCATTTTTTTGCAGAGCCATGGATGGTTGGGTAAAGGGCAGCAAAGTGGAAAGTTATGATGCTCTTTATGATTTGTTTGCTTGGGAGCACTTGTCTAATAACTGTTTTCCAGAGCTGCGCCAGCACCTTATTGATAGCAAGATATCTAACCCTAGAAAACTTGCTGAGGAGGCGGACCGCTGGGTCAGTACCAGGGTCCACAAGGGTCCAGTGGGAGACTCAGCCAAAGGTGGGCAGGGTCCCCAGCAGAAGAGTGGGGGGGACAAGGGTAAACAGAGGGAGTTCCAGAAAGGGCCCCAAAGTAATCCCCAAGGGAACCAAGGGAAGGGTTCCCAGCCTCCCCCAGAGAAGAAATCAGAGGCCCGACAGGTAAACCTGTTCGTAGGGGCCCAATGACCTGCTTCGCTTGTAAGCAGGTGGGACACCGGTTTTATGATCCCCAATGTCCCTTGAAGAACTCTAGTGCACTCCCCCCGTGCCGCCCCCGTCAGTTGGCGAGTGTAGCCCTGGGAGGGAAGGAGATGGTTGCCCATGGTGGGGAGGGTCCCGCAGAGATGTCCCTGGTCTCTCTAGGAGACATGGAATTGGTCCCTCCACCCCCGCTGCCTAGTAACACTAAGAAATATAGGCAGTGGGTGACCATTAATGGCCATAGAGTGGAAGCTCTCAGAGACACCGGAGCGAGTGTGACAGCTGTCAAGTGTCACTTGGTGTCCAGAGAGCAGGTTGTTCCCCACGCATTCTACCCTGTGATAGCTGCTGACAACTCCCAGAGAGTGTGAGGTAGCTCAAGTTTCCTTTGAATGGGGGGGAGTTTCAGGTACTCTTCAAGTTGCTGTAAGGCCCGCCATGCCTGTTGATTGTCTCCTGGGCAATGATTTAGAAGACTCCCCTTGGGCTAAGGTGGAGAGGGAGACACATTTGAAAATGTTGGGTGTGCCAGAGTGGGTGTGTGCAACCACTCGATTGATGACAGCAAGTAAGGGTGTTGATGGTGTTCTGGAGCCTGAAAGTATGGCCCAGGACCCAGCTGTGAAGAGAAGAGGCAGGGGGCACGGGAAACCGTCCCCCATAGTTCCCGTGGTCCAGGAGGAGGCAAACCTTGAGGGGTATGCCCTGGAACCCACAGGTGAACAAGTTGCTGAACTGGGAGACCTACCCGAGCTGACCCACTGGCAGCAGGATGGTGGTCCCTCCAGGGAGGAATTCTGTGCAGAACAGAAAGTGTGCCCTTCTCTTGTGGGTATGAGGCAGCAGGCCTCAGCCCAAAATTCAGGTGATCAGTCAGGGTCACATTTTGTTTACTGGGAGAACGACCTCCTGTATAGCGAGCCTAAGGCTGCTGAGCCTGGGTCAGCCCGTGTGCTGGTGGTACCCCAGCGCTTCAGAGCCTTCCTACTGGGTTTGGCTCATGACGTTCCGTTAGCTGGACATCTGGGGCAGGACAAGACCTATGACAGGCTTGTCACCAATTTTTATTGGCCTCAGATGAGAAGGGATACAGATATCCATTGCAAGACCTGTCAAACTTGCCAGGCAAGTGGGAAAAGCGGGCGGAAGCAGAAGGCTCCCCTCCAACCTTTTCCCGTGGTCAGTATCCCCTTTGACCGGGTGGGGATTGACATTGTTGGGCCCCTGGACCCCAAGACAGCCCTGGGCAACAGGTTCATCCTGGTCTTGGTGGACCATGCCACACGGTACCCGGAAGCCATCCCTCTCAGAACAGTGACGGCCCCCGTGGTGGGACGGGCACTGATGGGTGTTTTCTCCCGAATGGGGTTCCCCAGAGAGGTGGTGTCAGACCGGGGCACCAACTTCATTTCCAACTATATGAAGTCTCTGTGGAAGGAGTGTGGGGTAACCTACAAGTTCACCACTCCTTACCACCCTCAAGGTAATGGGTTGGTTGAGAGATTCAACCGTACCCTTAAAGGCATGATTATGGGTCTTGAAGAACCAATGAGGCGTAAATGGGACGTCCTCTTGCCATGCCTGTTGTTTGCTTACCATGAGGTGCCGCAGAAGTCTCTAGGGTTCAGCCCCTTTGAGCTTTTGTATGGACACCCGGTAAGAGGACCTTTGAGTCTGGTCAAAGAAGGCTGGGAGCAATCTGCCAGGAAACCTCCCCAGGATGTATACAGTTACATGCTGGCCTTTAGGAACCAGACCAGGCGCTTCAGAGATCTTGCTCAGGCAAATCTGGAGGCCAGCCAGGAGGAGATGAAGCGGTGGTACAACCAGAAGGCCACTCTGGTAGAGCTTCAGCCTGGACAGAAAGTTTAGGTCATGTCCCCTGTGGAACCTTGTGTGCTCAAGGACAGGTGGACTGGACCATTTGAGGTTGTGGAGAAAAAGAGCGATGTCACCTACATGGTGGACTTGAAGTCTCCCAGGAACCCCTTGCGGGTCCTGCATGTCAACCGTTTAAAGCCCCACTTAGAAAGGTCCGAAGTTCGCATGCTCCTAGCTACAGATGCTGGAATGGAGGAGGAGAGTGAGCCTCTTCCTGACCTACTGTATGCAAAAGA
Organism: Lissotriton helveticus; assembly: GCF_964261635.1. Lineage (NCBI taxonomy): Eukaryota > Metazoa > Chordata > Amphibia > Caudata > Salamandridae > Lissotriton > Lissotriton helveticus. The sequence continues at coordinate 534,680,864 of NC_136067.1, forward strand.
GCAAGATGGGTCAGTGGATGGTGTTGTCCTCTCTGACACACTGACCCCTGAGCAGCAGCAGGATTGTCGCCAACTGTTGGGACAATTCCCTGATCTGTTCTCCTTGATTCCTGGTGTCACGCAGTGGTGTGTCCATGATGTGGACACCGGGGACAGCACTACTGTGAAGCACAAGACTTACAGAGTGACTGACAAGGTCAGAGCATACATCAAGGAGGAGGTCTCCAAAATGTTTGCCTTAGGGGTGGTTGAGTCCTCTAGCAGTCGTTGGGCCAGCCCAGTGGTCTTGGTCCCAAAGGCTGCAGCGCCTGGTGCTTCACCGGAACTTCGGTTCTGTGTGGATTACCGAGGACTCAATTCAGTCACCAAGACTGACGCGCACCCCATCCCCAGAGCTGATGAGCTCATAGATCGGTTAGGGGCTGCCCGGTACCTTAGTACGTTTGATCTAACGTCTGGGTACTGGCAGATCGCCTTGACTGTTGGGGCAAAAGAGAGGTCAGCATTCTCCACACCAGATGGGCACTACCAGTTCCGGGTGATGCCCTTTGGGATGAAGAATGCCCCTGCCATCTTCCAGAGGTTGGTCAACCAGGTCTTGGCTGGACTGGAGGATTTCAGTGCCGCCTACCTGGACGACATCGCAGTGTTCAGCGCCAGCTGGGAGGAACAATTGCACCACCTCCAGGAAGTGTTGTTGGCCCTGCGCAGAGCAGGCCTCACAATCAAAGCCAGTAAGTGCCAGATTGGGCAGGGTTCAGTGGTGTACTTGGGGCACCAAGTAGGGAGCGGCAAGGTGGCCCCCCCTGCAACCCAAGATTGATACCATCCTGGCATGGGCACCACCCAAAACCCCCCCAAAAAAAAAACAAAAAAAAAAACTGCTGATCAGTGCCACAGTGCAAGTGCTCCCTATGTGAAATTGCTGTATTGATTGAATCCCATGTTTGGCTTATTTGGTTTACTATCAGTCCCTAGTAGCGTGCACCAGGAGTGCCAGGGCTTGTAAATACAAATGCTGCTCGTGGGCTTGCAGCACGTGTTGTGCCACCCACAAGAGCGGCCTAGTAAAAGTATGTCTGAAGGTCTACCATTGCTAGACCACGTGCAGTCTGACTGCCACGAGGACTGCGCAAGTACACCTACTTGCCAGTCCCTAAACCTTCCCTTAACTTCATCTTAGTCACCCCTATGGTGGGCCCAAGGGCAGGGTGCATTGTAAGCATAAGGTAGGACAAGCCTGACAAGGTTGGCATGTCCTAATAGTGAATTACAGCCATATTCGTTTTTCACTATTGTAAGGTAACCTGCTCTCCATCAGTTAGAATGGGCTGCCAGGATTATTAATGCTATAATCCTAGCGGGCTCGGGGAGCATGGTGCAATGTCGAGTTTGGTATCCCTAAACTCAGGGTTTAATAACGCATCCGTTTGGGTGGATGGTTTTTGGACTCTGTGTTTGAAAATAGCACTTTTAGAAAGTAGCTATTTTCTTGTCTAACTGTCTACCGGTCTCAGCTGGTTCTGATGTGCGTGTGACCGGAGCTGGGTGGCTCCAGAGGTCTGAATGAGTCAGTGTGGGATGAGTGGGGCATTTGCATTGAGAGTAGGGGAAGAGTAGCTCCTGATAGCCTGCCCTGCCTGATACAATGCTGGCTCCGCCCCCCTGCCAGGCGACTGATGACTCTGTGCCTGCCTGGGACTTTCCTGGCCCACCTCCTGCCGGGCAACTGATGGCCCTGCCCCTGCCAGTGACAATGCTGGCTCCGCTCCTGCTGGGCGGCTGAAGACTCTGCCCTGCACAGTGAATAGGCCAGGTGCTTCGGCCTGGCAACACCCACAACAAACCCAAGATGGGGGGAAATTCCCCTGCATGGACAAAGGGATCAAAGCCAAAAAGGGGTATAAGAGAAGGACCCCTGAACCAAGAATTTAGATCACTTCTGACAAGGAAACCTGAACCAAGGACAAGAAGCCTGCTGATCCAAGGACTGCCTACCCCTTCTGCCAGAGTGCTGTTTGTTGGGGGAATCCTGCAGTTGCTTCTTTATTTTTGCCAAGGAACCAGGAGAGAGGAACTGAGTGTGTACTCTCAAACTTTGCTCAAGAAAATCTCCAAGGGCTGGAAGAAGTGCCAGTCTCCTGTTGAACTCACAGGGCTAAAGGACTTCATCTATTTGCTAAAAGTGCTTGTTGCTGGAACCTGAAATCCAGCACCTCTGAAGAATCCAGCAATCTCGACGCCGACGGACGCCGCCGAATCCAGCTCGACATCGTGAGTAACGGCTCCAGTGTCCCGCACCTTCGACGCCGGCCGCCGGGCCCGATCCACGCCAGTAGCGACACCAGTGAGTAGCGAGTTCGGCTCCAGCTCCAAGTGACCCTGTGTCGACGCCGCTGCTGATCGCATCAACATCGAGCCCTCTCGACGCCATGAGCGCTGCTCACTCTTGCAACATCGACATCGACGACGCCGTATCCTGCTTCACCTCGTGAGCGCTGCTCATGCCTGACTTCGGTCGACGCCGCTGCAGATCGCCCCGACTCCGAGGCCCGATCGACGCTGAAGACGCGACGCCGGACATCTCGACGCCGCTGATCATCGAGTGCTTCACTTTTCCAAGGTACTGTGTTGTGGGGGTCTGTGCGACTCCGGGCTCGACGTAGCGCTCCTTGCGGTCGACGCCGAACCTTTGGATTAACTTTGCCTCGACGTCGTGTGACTCCCGTGTGGGTTACATTGTTGCCAAGAACTGTGTTTTAGAGAAGAAGAGTTGCTTTTGATACTAAAGACTTTGTGCTAAGAAGAAACTACGCTTGAACTATTATTTTTCCTTCCAAGAGTATTTATTAAGATTGGGGTATATTTTTGTCGTTATTTGGTCTTGTGCTAAGCCTTATATAAAAATCCTTATTTTTATAATACTACTGTGTTGTGTCCATTTGTAGTGTATTCACTTTATTACTGTATGTGGTCATCAATGCTTAACGCACTGCCTCTGAGATAAGCCTGTCTGCTTTGCCAAGCTACCAAGGGGGTGAGCAGGGGTTATCTAAGTGTGTGATCCCCTTGCCCTGACTAGAAAAGGTGTGTCCCTATTTGTCAGAAGTGTATACCTCTGCCAACTAGAGACAGCCGCTTCTAACAGCTCCCTTTTGTCCCATTCTGCCATAACCCATCCCATATCACCCATCTGAATCTTAGCCACATGTGCCTTAGATCTGTACTAGGTAGCCTGTGAGCTATGAGCCTACCCGCCTTGTCTCACCCTTCATAATATCACTATTAGAGAGCCAGGAGCGCCCTCTCCGCCCTGCTCGACCTACGGGTTCGCAATTGGTCACGCAACACAACCAGCAGCCGATTGGTCCAGAGGGAGTGGGAGGTTTTGTCCAAGTGCTCTAATTGCTTAATTTCTTTGGACAAGTTAGATTCCACTAACCTCGGCTTCCTCCCCGCATAATGGCTATAGGCGTGATCATGCCGTTATGGTGGCTTAAAATCCATCCCAGAGAGTGTGGAGAGGGGTTTCAGGAAGTGCATTGAATGTAAAGTAGTCAGTAATTCCTGTACATATCTCAGCCACATCTACTGGGTCGCACAGAAGGTGGGGGTCAGGCGTCAGCACAGTGGTCTCCTGGATGAGACGCACTACCAATCCATGAGAGCTCTAGATGTACGTGGTCCCAAATGGAAATGTCAGAGAGCGCCAATGTATCTAAGCAATGGAGGACGGAAGGAGTGATGAAAGCGTAGTCTATGTGAAAGTAGGAGGTGTCCACCTGTAAATAAAAGGAATAGTCCCATGTTTTTATATGCTTTTAATGCCCATGCATCAATGAGGCCCCGGTCCTCTATATCATGCTTTAGGTGCGAGGACATGGGCCCTGTTTTTTGGAAGGTAGTCCGCTTTGGTCTAGGGTGGAGTCCCAGACTAGGTTAAAGTCTCCGCACACTATAATGTCACCATCCACCACCTCTAGTCATTCCTTTAGGATATGCCTAATATAGGTGTCTTGCGAAGTGTATATGGTGATAGATTAAACCCAGACCAGTTGACTGGAGGTGAGTGTTTGATTTGCTCTCCGTCCATCATCCCCTTTGGTATCGCTTTGTTCGGCCTAAGTGGGCAGGGTATGCCCAGGCATGGGTCCCTTGCTCACTCTACCACTGTATTCAAGATAGCCTGCCTGATGAGGATTATGAATACGAAACCGGTCCCAGGATGCTTGTTTCCGGTCCAGGGAAGAAATGGCTTGGCAGTTCGGGCTGGACTGTTCCCATGAGGCACAGGGTCAGACTGATTTGCATATGGACATGTCTGAATTGGGGTGGTGGAGTGAGCTAAAGAATGGTGATGGATTAAACCCAGATCAGTTGACTGGGGGTGAGTGTTTGAGTTGCTCAAACGCTCCGTCCAACATCCCCTTTGGTATCGCTTTGTGAAGTGCCCGGGCATAGAGATTGAGTATTTGTGCTGACCCTGGAGATGGTGTATCACCAAACAATAACCCTCCTTATCTCTGACCCTCCTAGGAATCGGTGTCTAAAAGTTCACCTTGCAAATGATACCCACCCAAGCGTTTTTGGTAGTCGTGTAGGCCCACTGCCACCTAGGGTATTTCGTATGCGCCATATGATGGTGATCATCCCCCGTCAGATGGGTCTCCTTGAGCAGGAAGACATCTGGATCATGTTGCAGTATAAAACACCAGATTTGTTTATGTTTTTTTTGGGGAATTCAGTCCCCATACATTTAGGGATATCAACTTAAAGTCTCCCAGAGTAAATGTAGAGTCAGGGAGTATGCGTAAACTATCCTATGGATGAGGAGGCAAAGGTATACACAGGCACATCATGCACACTGAGGGAGGTTCAACTCCACCCAGTCTCCCCTGAGAGGGCTATAATGGAGGAACACCAGGGAACTCAATGTTCTGAGAACCCACCAGGAGGGTTGAAGAGTGGATGGCTATCAGGCAGAGACTCACATCCCACCCACCAATCCTGAGACCGCGGGAGTATCCATGATAACCCTCAAGTCCTGCTGCTAAAGGGATGCAACCTGTAAAACAAAACTTATCATAAAAATTGATAACAACAGACCAACAAGGTCCAACAGTGACTTCTTCATCTTGCAGAGGTATGCACCTAGGTGCTCCAAACCGGCTAGAGAAAGTCGACGGGCTGGCCATTGTGGAAGGCACTGGAACGCAGGAACTCAGGGAAAGGTGGGGCCCTCCTAGGGATTTTTATTTTTTATTGATGTTGGGGTGGGGGCTGCCCAAAAAGAGCATGGTAATGCCCCCACCGCCTGATAAATGTCAGTCTTTCTGCCCCCCAGGGGGCAGACCCGCGCAGTAGCTCCTAATCTGCCCATCGGGGGGGGCAGAAAGCTCAATAGGCACCAAGGATTGTTTTTATTGATGTTGGGGTGGGGGCCGCCTAAAAAGGTCATGACAACCCCCCACCCCTTGTGAAATTCGAGTCTTTCTGCCCCCCGGAGGGTGGAAAGCTCACTAGAATCCAGGGATTTTGTTTATTGATGAAGGGGTGGGGGCTGCCCAAGATGGGCAGGCCAACGCCCCCACCCCCCAAAAGAAATGCAAACTCTTTCTGCACACCCCAGGGACAGATGGGGGCAGCAGCCCCTAATCGTCCCACTAGGCCTCAGGAATAATTTTTTTTATTCAGGGTTGAAGACATCCTAGAATGGGCATGCCAATGCCCACACCTCCCCAAAAAAATGCCATAGTATTTCTGACCCCCCAGGGGCGGATGGAGGCAGTGGGCCCTGATCTGCCCCCGGGGCTGCCAGAATGGGCATAACAATGCCCCCACCCCCCAAAAAATAGCCACAGTCTTTCTGTCCCCCCCCCTTGGGGGCATATCGGGACAAACCCCCTCCCCTCCGATTCCCCATCCATGGTGGCAGAAAGCCCACTAGGCACAGACTTGTTTTTAGCAATGTGCCTACCTGTGGATTTGGGGCTCTAGCTCAACCAGCACATAGGGAAACCTAGCAAACCTGTACGTTTTTAAAAACTAGACACCAAGGGGAATACAGGAAGGGGTGACGGGTTAGGTTACCCAGAATCCTTTGCAAACCTCAAACTTAGTTAAAAAAACACATTTTCCTCACATTTCTGTGATGAAAAGTTCTGGGATCTGCATGGATCCACGAAATTCCACCCACCCCGCATTCCTCAAGTCTTTGAGAAAAATGCTACATCTTTTGTGTGGGTAGGCCTTGTGCCCGCGTCAGGAAACAGCCCAAAACGCACATTTTCTCAGTGAAAACTGACCCTTTTTTTGTAAGGTGCAAACTGACCCTTTTTTTGTAAGGTGCCTAGCTATAGATTTTGAACCATAGCTGTGCCGGCACCTAGGGAAACCTAGCAAACCTATACATTTGTGAAAACTAGACACCCAGGGAAATCCAGGATGGGGGTGACTTGTCTGGCTCCCACCAGATTCTGTTACCCAGAATCCCTTGCAAACCTCAAAATTTGTCAAAAAAACTAATTTTCTTCAAATTTCTGTGGTGGAAAGTTATGGAATCTACATGGATCCACCTAATTCCATGCACCCCGCATTCCCCAAAGTCTTCTGAGAAAATTGTACCTCACTTGTGTGGTTAGGCCTTGTGCCCGCATCGGGAAACAGCCCAAAACGAAATGTGTACACACCATATTTTCTCAGGGAAAACGGACCCTTTTTAGGTTTCGCCCTGGCCGTAGCAACTGCGTAGCAGTTGCTCCGCGCAGGGCGAAATCTTATGTCCTAGATATGGGGCTTTGGTTCCGCCTCTGTCTTCCATTGGCTAGCTCCGTAAATGGAGGCTAGCCATTGGAAGACATCAGCGTCAATCACTTTCTCCCCGTGAAAACGCGATTCGGGGGCGTTTCCGTGTCTTTTTTTAAGTACCGCCCTCTCCTCTTCCCATTGGCTGGAATTTTACCTTCCAGCCAATGGGAAGGGGAGAGCACGAAAAACATGCCCCCGAATCCCTACACGCACTCCCATCCCACCCCCGTCCATTCATTCTCCTGTCCTCGCTCTCCCTTGTTTTTTTTAGTCGTCTCTCTCCCGCCCGCCCACTGTCCATGCCTCCTCCCTCCCGCCCACTGTCTGTGTTCGATGCTGTCCAACCTGGTTTCTTAACATCTTGTTTATCCCCCTCCCTCCCGTTGTCCTGCCTTCTCCCTCCCGCCCGCCTGCCCACTGTCCGTGCCACCTCCCTCCCGCCCGCCCACTGTATGTTTTCGATGCTGTGATTCCCCCGCCCTCCCTCCCGTTGTCCTGCCTTCTCCCTCCCGCCCGCCCGCCCACTGTCCGTGCCACCTCCCTCCCGCCCTCCCACTGTCTGTGTTCGATGCTGTGAGGAAGGCCCTGCCAAGCTGCTCAGGAACAGACTCGGCTGTCATAGCCCGGGGGGGGTCGGGGACAAGTTGTGGCTGTTGTTTTTCCATGTCTTAAAGTTTTAGAGAGTGTGAATCCGCCAGACAGCAGATGCGTGTTATTTTAAACTCACTTCCTCCTCCCCGCCCCGCCTTCAGCGTTGACACGGCGCTGGTCCCTCCTCCCGCCTCCTCGTGGTGGTTCGTGTGGGCCCCAGAGGGGAACTGCTGCTGCTTCAGACTCAGGGCTGCGACCGGCCTCGAAGCTGCGGCTGACTGACTGACGCCGGCCTCTGCCTGGCTTTAAGAAGCAAGGGAAGGCGCATCGCTGTCTCTGTGTCTATAAAAGTGAGTTATTTCACTGGCTCGTACGTTGATATTTGTCTTGCATTCTCGTTACGCTTTATGATTTCCTCTTCCCCCTCTAAATCACAGAATCACATAGCCTGGATGAGTTACCCACGCCCTTAAGAGTTCGGGGGCTCGTCTTGCCCCCAACACCATTACTGAATGGCTCCACTATCCCTCCCGAACGGAGGGGCTTCTCCTCTTCTAGAATGTTAGTCTTTATGTCTGAGCAGTTTATCGTGCCTGAGTTGCCTTTTCATTTTGGCATTTTCATTTCGGTTTATTCTTTTGTATGTTGTAAGAGTACATGTACTACAATACAAAGTAACCTGGACTATACAGTTTACTCCCACATGCAAATTGATAAACACAGAGACCCGATGACCGAAAGCGATGAATTAAAAAAAATCCCTTTTATCACTGCTTTTATTGTCTGCAGTTGAAGTGTTAGAAAACAATTTCGCCTTTTAATCGCGACGCCTGCCGGCGCCTTGTTGTGACTGGTATCTTCATGGTTTTGAGATCGCAGTCATTTCGGGCCACGTTGTGGGTTGCCTTTTCTGTGCACGTGAGTGCTGTTTCGTTTGCTTGCAGTGTGAGGAACTGGATTTTTTAAATGTAAACTGTGCTTTCGCTAGTCTAAGCAGACGAATGCCACTTGTTTACTTTGCTTCACACGTCATGTGCCTGCAGTTTGACATACATTTTTTATTTGCATTTTTTTTTCATAAGTGAATGCAATTTGGTTGTGATATGGCCTTACACATATTCTGGAAATAACTATATTTGAACGCTGCCAGTTAAATTATGTGTACATTGAATCAATTGAAAGAAAGTGTTTATAGAAAGGGAGTATGGAATCCGAGAGAACTGACTTTTAACACATTTACAGAAGTGTGGCTGGGAGAGGAAGGTCTGCGTGATTTGCCATTTATTTATACACCCACTTCCTTTGTTTGACACTTTACTTGAACTTTGAAAGTTGCACTGAATTTATTAGTGGATTCTGCGTGCTTCATCGTACCAGCAAGTGAAATGGAGGGCGTGGTTAAGGATCATCAATGTTGATTGATAGAAATGACGATTCACTTGTGCATACCAAGCTATCGAGATTGCGTCTAGGCCCAGAAGCCCAACCAGAGTTCATTAAAGGAAGGGTAAAGTCTTCAGTGGCTTCATTAAGGTGGCATTTGTTGATACTTATAAGAGCGGTGGTAGGCACTTTCAAGTAATTGGACCTTCCTGGCTCCTTCATTCCACTCTTGCGCAACAGTGGAATCTGGGCTCTCATTACTGAGTAATGTTAGAGGGGTACATATATGAGGGCCGGTATTAATGAATCTTACAGCTTAGGTACTCTGTAAACTCAAACTTTGCATTATGCACGTCAGTTCAGATCTATTTTGTTCCACAATCTGTTGAAAGTGGATGTCTTAATCACCATTGGATATAGGACTGTATATTACGTTTCCCCTAGAGCAACGGGACTCACACTTTTTGTACATAATTAAAATGTTGTCATTTACAATGCCAATAGCTCTAACTTTTCTAAAGGCGAAACCGTTGCATTGTAAATGCTTGTTTTGTTATTATTATTATTAAGGGAAATTTGTAGAGCGCATGGTTACGCAAAAAGCGTGTCCCCGCGCTAACTGAAGCACTCAGGGGAAGCAGAAGGGGAGGGATCCCGGCTATTTTGAAAAGAGATGTGTTTTCAATTTCCTCCGAAAACTAGATTCAGAAGGATCCAGACGTAGATTAAGAGGTAGAGCATTCCAACTCCTAGCCCCCAGGTAGCGAAAGGATCTTCCTCCCATGCGAGCTCTTTTCACCCTCGGGACCTTAAGTAGGCCTCCCTGCGAGGAGCGCAGAGCGCGAGATGGGACATACCTGGTGACTAGGCTCTGGAGTGGTGCTGGTGCCTTATTAGCAAGGATACGGTGACAGGTGCAGAGGGCTTTGAATTCAACTCTGCTCCTTATTGGTAACCAATGGAGGGACTGATGGGCAGCTTTGGAGTCCGATCTTTTAGGTAGTTTTAGTATGAGGCGAGCTGCAGCATTCTGTAGCACCTGTAGTTGATTTATTGCCTTACAGGTAGCTCCCAGATAGAGTAGGTTGCCAAAGTCCAGGCGTGAAGTGACCAGGGCGTGCACCAGCGTTCTACGGGCGGCCGTAGGAAGGAGAGCTAGGACCTTCCGCAGGTTTTTTAAAACGCTGAAGCAAATGCCCGTCACCCTATCTATCTGGGGTCCGAAAGACAGGTCAGCATCAAGCCAGACCCCAAGATTTCTAACTTCTTGCCGGGGTGTTGGGGCCTCACCTAGGCATGATGGCCACCATGCCGACGACCAGACAGAAGGATTCCCTCCCACCACGAGCACCTCGGTCTTGTTGCCATTTAATTTCAGGCAATTTGTGGACATCCAGGTTGCAAGATCTTGCATGCAGGCCCTGAAACTGTCCATGGCAAGGCCGGGTGCACGCGAGAGGGAGACAACCAGCTGCGTGTCGTCGGCATAGGATACAATTTGCAATCCGTGTCCCGCAGCAATCGGAGCCACTGGGGAGACATAAAGATTGAAAAGGGTTGGGCTCAGGGACGATCCCTGAGGAACGCCCTGACCCAATCCCATGTCTCTAGAATAGTGGTCTCCTTGACGGATCTGGAAACTTCTCCCAGTCAGGAAGGATTGGATCCATTGGAGTGCGGCTCCAGATATACCTCCATTATTCAGACACTGTAGCAAGGTGGAGTGCGCTACAGTGTCGAATGCCGCACTCAGGTCCAGTAGGATAAGGGCCATAGTATGTCCCTCGTCCACCCCCTGCCGTAGGGACTCCACAGCCATCAGAAGTGCCGATTCCGTTGAGTGGCGGGGGCGGGGGCGGAAGCCAAATTGGGTGTCGTGCAGTAGGGCGGCTTTGTCCACGAAATCCATAAGTTGGAGATTAACCGTTTTTCCGGCCACCTTGGCCAGGTAGGGTAGGAGAGAGATAGGCCGTAGGTTATCTAGTTTATCAAAACTAATATTGGGTTTCTTCCTGAGAGGAAGGACTACCGCTTTTTTCCATTCTTTGGGCACTGTCTTTGTGTTGAAAGACACGTCCAGTAGATGCCTAATATAGGGCTCCAGAACCCCTAGGCTATCCACTAGACGTTTAGGTGTAGTAGGGTCCCGTGGAGAGCCCGACTTCACAGATCTGCAGATTTTAAGGAGATCTTCAGGGGGCGGGGTGACAAAATTCGTCAGTGGTAATATGTCTCCCCATTCCCTTGGGCTTTCCTCAAACTCTATCCCATTCATGGGTTGAGTTGGGAAGGACGAGTAGATTTTGGATATTTTTTCGGCAAAGAAATCTGCGATTCTGTCGCAAGACTCGGGTGAACAGTCATCAGGGGCAGTGGCTGATTTTCCACTTGAGAGAGTTTTGTAAAGTAGGAACAGCTCCTTCGTTGAGTTACCAGCTTCGCTGATCCTGGTCGCATAATATGTGGCTTTCGACTTTCTAATTAAGCCATGGTAAAGTCGTCTCTCTGACAAGTAGGCATCTCTAGTATCTTTTGAGAGAGCCCTTCGCCATTGCCTTTCGGTTCTCTTCAATGCGATGTTTGCGTCTCGCAATTTATTACTGAACCAAAGTGCAGTTTTATTAACGCGGCCACCAGATTTAGCTTTTGACAGAGGGGCTGTGAGATCGAGTGCATCGTTGATGCGCTTACAGAGATAGAAGTTGGCCGTGTCTGCATCATCCCCCCGGGGTCCCCTCCTTTGGTCAGTGCCTGACAAAACTTAGACTGGGAGAAGGTAGCCCATTTTCGCCTGAGATGATACCGTGCAATGGGTTGCAGAGATCTGCCTTCAGGAATTCGGATGGTAAAAGGTACCAGATAGTGATCAGACCAGGGGATGGGAATGGGAGTCGTTGCTTCTACTTCCTCCCAGTTAACGAATATAGGGTCTAGCAGATTACCTAACTGATGGGTGGGGCCGCTTACGATTTGATTCAGTTGTAGGGCTCCTAATACTTGGCAAAAATTCATGCTAGCGCTGTCAGAGGGGTAATTAAGATGTAGATTAAGGTCACCGAGTACCATAGATTTGTCTTTGCATAACGAGATCTCTATAATGCTTTCAACCAGACTCTCCTCAAACCTGCACGCCTTTCAGTGTGTAGTTGTTATTCACCTTAATCGTGAAACTCCCTGCCTCACTGTCCAGGATGGGCGAGTGTTCTAGTTGGCATCGTAAACTTTCCTGGGCAACAATTTCAATGCCCCCTCCTCTACCTGTTGGTCTATCCTGTCTATATATTATATAACCCTCTGGAGGTGCCTAGCTGTAGATTTTGAACTCTAGCTCTGCCGGCACCTAGGGAAACCTAGAAATCCTATACATTTTTGAAAACTAAACACCCAGGGGAATCCAGGATGGAGTGACTTGTCTGGCTTGCACCAGGTTCTGTTACCCAGATTCCCTTGCAAACCTCAAAATGTGCCCCAAAAAATAAATTTTTCTCACATTTCTGTGGTGGAAAGTTCTGGAATCTGTGTGGAGCCACAAAATTCAACTACCTCCGCATTCCCCAAAGTTTTCTAAGAAAAATGGTACCTCACTTGTGTGGTTAGGCCTAGTGCCCGCAGCAGGAAATGGGCCAAAACGCTACGTGGACACTCCAAATATTCACAGTGAAAACTGAAACTTTTTTTGCAAATAGCCTTGCTGTAGATTTTGAAGCCTACCTCTGCTGGAACCTAGGGAAACCTAGAAAACCTATACATTTTTGCAAACTAGACACCTAGGGAAATCCAGGATGGGGTGACTTCTCTGGCTCCCACCAGGTTCTGTTACCCAGAATCCTTTGCAAACCTCAACATTTGTCAAAAAATATATTTTCCTCACATTTCTGTGGTGGAAAGTTCTGAAATCTGTGTGGATCGACAAAATTCAACCCACCCTGCATTCCTCAAAGTCTTCTCAGAAAAATGGTACCTCACTTGTGTGGGTAGGCCGAGTGCCCACAACAGGAAACGGACCAAAACGCAACATAGACACATCACATTTTCACAGTGAAAACTGACCCTTTTTTTGCAAAGTGCCTAGCTGTAGATATTAAACCCTAACTCTGCCGGCATCTAGGTAAACGTAGCAAAACTATACATTTTTTAAAACTAGACACCCACGGGAATCCAGGATAGGGTGACTTGTCTGGCTCTGACCAGGTTCTGTTACCCAGACTTCCTTGCAAACCTCAAAATGTATCAAAAGAAACAAATTTTCCTCACATTTCTGTGTCGGAAAGTTCAGGAATCTGTGTGGATCCACACTATTCAACCAACCCCTCATTCTCCAAAGCTTTCAAAGAAAAATGGTACCTCACATGTGTGGGTGGGTCAAGTACCTGCGACAGGCAAGAGCCCAAAACCTTTTGAGGAGACATCAAAATTACCTATCACAAAACAACCCGGTTTTGCAAGGGTGTCCCGTGAGATTTTGGCCCTGGGCTCAGCGGCTATCAAGGCAAACCTACCAAACCCACACATTCCTGAAAACTAGATGCCCTGAGGAGTCTAGCAAGATATGGCTTGTGTGGATCCCCCAACATATCCCTACTCAAAATCCCCTGCAAACCTCAAATCTTGACAAAATCACTTTTTCTCCAATTTCTGTGTGGAGAAGTTCTGGAATCTGTGTGTGTCCACAAATTTCCTACCACCCAGCGTTCCCACAGGTCTCCCAATAAAAATGGGACCTCACTTGCCGCAGTGGGTCAAGTACCCGCAACAGGCAAGGGCCCAAAACCTATTGAGGCAAAGTCAAAATTACCTTAGTTAATTATCAGTTTTATCAGGGGACCTTGGGGAATGCTGGGTGGTAGGAAATGTGTGGATCCATGTAAATTCCAGAACTTTCCCACACAGAAATTTGAGGTTGCAGGGGATTCTGGGTAGGAAACCTTTAGGGGATCTATGCACGTCATAACTTCCTCGACTCTCCCGGTTCTCTAGTTTTCAGAAATGTGTGGGTTTGGTAGGTTTCCCTAAATGGCTGCCAAGCCCAGGACCAAAAACTCACGTGACACCCCTTGCAAAACCAGGTCATTTTTGGATACGTAGGGGGCATCTGCGTTTTTGGTCCCAGGCTTGACAGCCATCTAGAGTAACCTACCAAACCCACATATTCCTGAAAACTAGAGACCCAGGGCTGTCCAGGGAGTTATGGCTTGCTTGGATCCCCCAACATTTCCCTACACAGAATACTCAGCAAACCCCATGTTTCTGTGTGGGAAACTCTGTAATCTACGTGGATTCTCAAATTTCTTACCACCCAGCTTTCTCCCTGGTTTCCTAATAAAAATGGAACCTCACTCGCATGGCTGGGTCAAGTACCAGTGACAGGCAAGGGCCCAAAACATATTGAGGAGACATCAAAATGACCTACTCCAAAACAACCTGGTTTTGCAGGGGGGTCACCTGGGTTTTTGGCCCTGGGCTCCTTCGACCATCTTCAGAAACTACTAAAACCACACATTTCTGAAAACTAGACATCTGGGGAGTCCAGCAAGGTATGGCTTGCGTGGATCCCCCAACGTTTTCCTAACCCGAATGCCCTACAAACCTCAAATTTAGCTGCAAAAATAAAATTTCCACATATTTTTGGGTGGAATCACAGTGCTGGCACAAATGTCCTACCCCACAGCTTTCCCTCAGTCTCCCGAGTAAAATGACACCTCACTTGTGTGGTTTGGGCAAGCGCCTGTGACTGGTGAGAGTACAAAACATAGGGATTAAGGGTATAGCACCGAGAATTCTAAGCGATACATCTTTTTAAAAATACTTTTTAGAAAATTCTGCATTGGACACCAACACAAGTGAGATATCATTTTTCTCGGGACACTAAGGAGAACGCTGTGGGGCAGGAGATTTTTGCTGGCATGGTCATTCAAACATATGTGGAAAATGTGTTGTTTCTTTAGCTAAATTTGAGGTTTGCAGCGGATTCTGGGTAGGGGACTGTTGGGGGATCCACGCAAGCCATACCCTATTAGACTCCACAGGGTGTCTAGTTTTCAGAAATGTGTGGGTTTGGTAGGTTTCCCTAGATGGCGGCGAGCCCAGGGCCAAAACCCAGGTGCCACCCCCAAAAATCCAGGTAGTTTTGTTATAAGTAATTTTGAAGTCTCCACAGCACAATTTGGGCCATTTCCTGTTATAGCCACTATTCCTACCAACACAAGTGATGTACCATTTTTATCGGGAAACCTGGGGGAATGCTGGGTGGTAGGAAATTTTTGTCAGCCCGGCGACGCTACAACTTTCCCACACAGAAATGTGAGAAAAAATTGACTTTTGAGGTTTGCAGGAGATTCGGGGTAGGGAAATGTTGGAGGACCCACCCAAGCCTTGCCTTGCTGGACCCCCCGGATTTTTAGTTTTCAGTAATGTGTGGGTTTGGTAGGGTTCCCTAGATGACTGCCGAGCCCGGGGCCTAAAACTCAAAGGACCTCCCTTGCAAAACCAGGTTATTTTGCGATAGGTAATTTTGATGTCGCCTCAATAGGTTTTGGGCACTTGTCTGTCGCAGGACTTTACCCACCCACACAAGTGAGGTACAATTTTTCTCATAAGACTTTGGAGAATGCGGGGTGGGTGAAATTTTGTGGATCCACACAGATTCCAGAACTTTCCACCAAACACATGTGAGAAAAATGTGTTTTTGTTGACGAATGTTGAGGTTTGCAAGGGATTCTGGGTAACAGAAACTGGTGAGAGCCAGACAAGTCACCCCATCCTGGATTCCCCTAGGTGTCTATGTTTAAAAATGTATAGGTCTGCTAGGTTTCCCTAGGTGCCAGCAGAGCTAGTGTTCAAAATCTACAGCTAGGCACTTAGCAAAAAAGGGTCAGTTTTCTCTGTGAAAATGTGGTGTGTCCACATTGCGTTTTGGGCCATTTCTAGTTTCGTGCAATAGGCCCACCCACACAAATGAGGTACCATTTTTCTCAGAAGACTTTGGGGAACACGGGGTGGGTGGAATTATTTGGAGCCACACAGATTCCAGAACTTTCCACCACAGAAATGTGAGGAAAATGTGTTTTTTTACAAATGTTGAGGTCTGCAAGAGATTCTGGGTAACAGGACCCGGTGAGAGCCAGTCAAGTCACCCCATCCTGGATTCCTATTGGTGCCTAGTTTTAAAAAATGTATAGGTTTGCTAGGTTTCCCTAGGTGCCGGCAGAGCTAGGGTTCAAAACCTACAGCTCGGCACTTTTCAAAAAAAGGGTCAGTTTCACTGTAAAAGTGTGGTGTGTCCACGTTGCGTTTTGGGCTGTTTCCTGTCGTGGGCACTAGGCCTATCCACACAAGTGAGGTACCATTTTCATTGGGAGACTTTAGGTAAAACAGAATTGTAGAGCAACTGTTATTACCTCGATGTATTTCTGCCTTCCAAATGAAAGACAATGTGTAAAAAATAACTCATTTTAAAAAATGACCTATAATTGCTACTATGGGTAATTTCGGAAATGTGCAAATATCTACTGTTCCTATACTCTATATTTTGTACCAATTTCAGAAATACATAGGTGTCTTTCATACCAATTTCTCCATGTATATATTTTCCGAAATTAATTGCTATATTCCCAGTACGTAATAAAAAGCCATTGCAAGATGCTGCTCATTTATTGGCTCTGGGTTCATCTGGTTCATGGTGAACCTACAAGTCCTATATATCCTCACAACCAAAAAGTTCCAGCTGATGTAACAGCATGTTGTTTTTAAACAGCTGTCATGATTAGAAGTTACAGGTAAAAACGTTCACACAAATGGCTGTTTTTTTCAACTAATTTTCAATTTTTATAATATTCAACTGTTAGTTTCTATAAAGAAACCTTGAAGGATCAACATAAATGACCCCTTGCTGAATTCAGAGTTTTATCTACTTTTTTTAAATGTATAGTTTTTCAGGATCCATTATTGTTTTCATACCCATTTCTACCATGAACTGGAAGGAGGTTAAATGCGCAAAAATAACCCCAAAATAGGCTATGTCCAAAAAAATGCCCAAGCTGTGTAAAACAAAATGTGGTTTTTTGACAAAAGTCTGCTCTTCCCTGAAAGCTGGGAAGATGGTGATTTCAGCACCACAACCCCTTTGTTGATACCATTTGCAGGGAAAAACAGACGGTTTTATCTGTAGCCCTTTTTTCCAATTTCCCCCCCAAAAACAAAATCTAGCTGTATTTTGGCTAATTTCTGGGTCCCCTCCAGGGCAATCCACAACCCCTGGGTACCCTTAGAAACCCCATGATTTTAGAAGAAAAGGACGCAAAGTTTGCGTGAATACCTAATGTGGTCAAAATGTTACAGGGGCCTAAGCGCGAACTACCCCAAATAGCCAAAAAAAGGCTTAGCACAGGGGGTAAAGTCCTAGCAGCGAAGGGGTTAAAGACCGTAGAGAGCGACGTTTACTTTCCCATTGGAACAAAAGAGCAAATGGGTGGCCCCATTGATAGCAGAACCCCAAGGCACATAGCTTATGAGTGACAGGCTTAAAGTCACGCCGCTTTCTCAAAGTGATGGGAGAGAGATCCTATGAATTGTATTGCATACCCTGTGGCTGCTCGCTGGATTGCTTCTTTCTCTTTGAAGAAATGTATTTGGTCAGGACATCAACAGCCACATCCATGTGACCATTGGCAGTTATCACCTGTTGGGCCCTATCGATGGCAGGTAGGGAGGCTTCATTATCCCCACGGATTGACTGTAGAAGTTCTGCTGTGAAAATGTCATGATGTCACTACCCTCTCCACACCTAGGCACCCCCCAGATGCAGATGTTGTTGCAGTGGCTTCTATTTTATAAATGTTACTGCTTGGTTTGTAGGTCAATATTCTGCCACAGCATCTCCTGAGCCTCGGAACGAGCATCTACCATCTGCTCAATCTGATAATCCGCCTGCTCACCTATTTCAAAGACATCTCTCAGGATGTCACGGATGGAGGATTGTAACTCATCTTTGAGTGACCTGATATCAGTACGGATTTCTTCTAAGAAGCAGTCCATATTCCCCTGAATAATAGGGGTTAAGGATCTAGCTTCATCCGCTGGTGATGGTGGGGGTGGTACTTCAGAATCTGCTTGTGGGGCCTTACTCCAGAGATACATTACTGGATTGTCCTTTGCCACTTTAGCATGTGGTATGGTAGGAGTATGTGTCTAATCTAGCACAAGGCTGGTGGGGGCTATGAGGCTCACCTCACTCCAGGCTCTGGCTGTGTGGACCGTTACCGACAGTATACCAGGCTGAAAAGTGTTGTGTGATAAACAGAGCACCACTGTCCATGTCCACCCCCAAAGCTGTCCTCGTCATCAGTAGGCCAGTGGTTTAGAAGCACAATAGCCCCCTACCCACACAACACCTCAGAGGGGCCTGTGGTGTGCCATCTAGCTCTTCGTGAGCGATGACCGTGGATAGACTCAGCTGGGAACCCACAAGGTCTGGGCACAGCCTGCCCAGACGACTATCGCTTGATCCAAGGAGGCCACCTCTAGTTTATGGTAACGGCCCCTGACAGAGATCAACGTGGCTGTTCCTCAGCTTACAATTTCACCTACAGGCTATGTCCTCCCATTGAACCTATGGTTATGGCATGGAGAAGAACAAGACTCTGGGAGGTGGGGCCTCAGATCAACAGCCGGAAGTGTTCTAGTGGGGTCCACTGCCCTCAAAGGTCTCCTGCAGGCCGCTGCAATGTGGGGCGTCCTTCTGGCCTCAGGCTCTGAATTTCTTCACAAGCTGCCTCCCTGTCAGAACCCCAGGCCCTCCGCTTAGCAGGTGTCCCCGCCACCCATGTCACCACACCTCACCTCTAAGTTCTCTTGGACGGGCCACTCTGCAGGCCCTGGGCAGAAGATGAGGCAAGTACTCGGCACCCGAGGAGTGAGGACTGCCTCCAGGCAGAGAGGAAGTTAACTCATTTGTAGGCCCCCTCGGGGTAAAGCACCCACAAACCTCCGATGGTCCCAACAGACGCAGCACTGGTCAGCAGCAGGGTGACCTCCTCCTCAGACACCATGCAGGCCTTCCTTCGCCACCAGGCTCAAGTCAGGAAGTGTCTGCCATGCTGAACCACAGCGTTCACAGTGAGGGACGTGCCGCAGCAACCACTGATGCAAGATGGCACCACAGATCTGTCTCGGCTGGAGCAGGCCTCTCTCAGATTCCCTGGCAGCCTCACAGTAGCAGGTGGAGCAAGTGTCCATGCAGATGAGTGCATGGTACTCAGGCAGCAGTGACTCATCTCCAGGTGGCAAGGAGGTCAGACAACACTTGGGCGCACCTGGAGATCTACACCCACACAACTCCACTGTTGCTGGTGGTCGCCGAATTGGTCAGCCGTAGGGCAAAATGGTGCTGTTATATTCCAAACCCATTAAGTAAGCATACCTTATTCTATTTCCACATTCCTCAAGATCTTTTTGACTGTGATTTTTATTTTTTAAACACATTTTTTATTAGCGTACAGCTGCATGTGGCATGCGAAAAATAGTTTACACTCTATGACAGTACAAAAAAAGAAAAGAGGATACAGTACATGTAGCAGGCCAGCCAATGACCAGCGTGGGAAATTGAGTAAACACCCATCCTTTTTAAATATATAGAAACACACACTAATCAAAACCCCCCATCCACCAATGTATCCAATATATTAATCTCCTGGAAATAAACAGGAAGGAAAAGGAAGCTCTCACCAGAGTATATTCCATAGAACTCAGTGCACAGTAACAAGCCTTTAATGATTGAACATTTACCTAGTTCTAGTCCTGGGCGCAGAAGGAGGGTTTCCCTGAACAATGGCATTCTATGACTTCATCTTTAGACTAACACAGTATGAATGAATATTCATAAGCGCCAAGAAACCGTCCGGTGAACGCAGCGCTCTACAAATCCTTTTTACATTACATAAGGGTTCTTGGAAACCAGGCTGGGGCTACATCCACCTGCATAATATCTACATACAAGGTTAATCCCATAGGTCATTCTCAAACCTAACAATGGCTAATACAAGAAACAAGAGACAAAAGAGCCATAGAGACCTTTCTGTATAAATACAGCACCTCTTGCTAGTATTAGTTAGATGGAACCGAAACTTCCAGGCCGACACACTGACCAGAGACGTTGAGGCTCCTACATGCAGACACTCCAGCTGACAGCGGTCTAAACATCCCTTGCGGGCTGTCCAAGTCGAGACCAGGATGGGGTCTTACACTCTCTTGCTTCAGGTAATGGGGTTAGACTAAACCTAGAGGGCTTCTTGGCTTCACACCTACTCACATGCTAGGTACACTTAGGTACATCTACATAGGCATCGTAGAAGTACGCGCGCTTTCTTTTATAATGCATTTTATATCCATTTATGTGTTTATGACTATTGCAAAATGGTAGAACTGTACTATCCTTTTGTATTCACTCTACTGCTGATAATATATCTCTGCTACTGTCTAACGGTTGTTGCAGCACATATATTTTACACTAGAAAAACAACCGTGCAATAAATACTTATTGTAAACATGCCCTTCTTCTGTGTAACTCTGTGCGAGAAACTAAGTGAGCACGAGTGACTGAGCGAAAGGTAGTACATTGTGTCCGTGACCCTGGGGGATCAGGGTTGTTCTAAGGTTGCCAGAAACTATTCTCTCCCCGATAAGAGAAGATTCTAGTGGCACTGTGAGCTAGCTAATGCAAACAGGCTGCAGGAGTTATCGGGCCCTAGACGTCATACATGTTACAGATCAAACTCCTCTTGGTTGAAGTCGGGAGTGCCGGCATCAACAGGTGCTGGGGCTGCTGTGCGAACTGCCGTGGTGCGCCGTGATGTGCCCTCAGGTCACGGTGCAGGCAGTGGCTTGGTGTCAGTTGTCCAGTGGTATCGATGAGATCAGGGCTGAAGTGCAATGTAATGCGGTGCTTGTCGAGGTGCTGGCAGGTCATGGTGCAAGCAGCAGCATTGTTGTTGTGGAAGTGCTGACAAACCAGAGGCAATGGCGCCAGCATCAGTAAGCCTAAGCTGCGGTGCGAGATGAGGGGAGAGCATTGTGTAACGTATGAGCGGTGCCCTCAAACCACGGTGCAAGCAGCGGCGTCAATGTCAGTGTGAGGTGGCATCGTCAGGGATACCAGGGCGGTGGCGGTCGGTGAGGCAGTACGGAGTGCAGTGCCCACAGGTCACGGTGAAAGCAGCGGCTCCTGGCAGTGGTGAAAGGCCGTATTTGTTAGACAAGGGTTGTGATGCGAAGGGCAGCGGTGCCCTCTGTGGTGCCTTCAGGACATGGAGCCACAGCAGCATCATTGCTGACGACATTGGGTAACTTTACTTTCTGTTACAGCTCAAAACCCAGAGTTTACAGTGCTGAGAGCAGATGAAGTTGATGTCTTTGCTGTACCTGAGACTTCTTGAACAGGGGGCAAGCTCTACCTCAAGCCCTTGGAGAAACTCACACAAAGATGCTGCAGAATGTTCAGTCTAGTCATTTTACTGCCTAATACAGAAGCAGCCACTGCAGGCCAACACAGCAAAGTGGTAGTCCCTCCTCACAGCTTTTCCAGCTCTTCTCTTGGCAGTCTGCTTGGTCCAAAAAAGGTCTTAACCCTGGGGTCTGGGCCCCAATATTTATACCACATTTCCCTTTGTTCTCTTGTGGCAGAGAGTGTCTGTGCTCAGTCCAAACCAGTTCTGTCCTCTCTGGCCCAGCTTCCTGGCAGGAGGTGAAGACAGCATTGTCCATGGCAGACAAGGCCCATTCAAGTGCAAGGAAATCTCCTCCCACTACTCTAAATGCAGCACAGGTCTATCCTGCTCAGCCCTGACATATCCAGGAAAGGCATGAAAGACCTCAAACAGTGGCTGTCTGAAGAGAATGAACATCCCCAGCCCCATGTCAATCCAAAGCCAGGTAGTCAAACCGCAACCCAGCAGAGGCACACAGGACGGCTAAGCAAGAAAAACCCCACTTTTTCAAATTGGTATTTTCAAACACACAATACAAAAATCATCTTTACTAAAAGATGCATTTTTATATTCTGAGTTCAGTCATACTAAATTCCATGATTCTAGCTTGTCCCCATTGGAAGTTATATTTGTAAGATTTTACAAAGTATTCCCCACTCTATCCTAAGGGACATATCATCTTTCAATAGTGAAAAACGAATTACACTGTATTTCATTATCAGGGGATGTTACACACACCAGCATATGTCCTGCCTTTCACATACAATGCACCATGCCCACAGGGGCTGAAGAGGGCTGCACCCCTAAATCGGTCCTAGGATGCTTGTTTCCAGTCCAGGGAGGACCTGGCCAGGCAGTTCGGGTTGGAATGTTCCCATGGGGCACTGGGTCAAGACTGATTTGCATATGGCTGGGTTCAAACTGGAATGGCATGGTGAGCAAAAAACGATGGATTTAGGCCCAGATCTCTGTACTGGGATGAATTTATGACATTGTTCTGCATTCAGTCCATCAATTGTTGTTTTGGCATTTGTCAACCCGAGTGGGACGGGTATGCCTAGACATGGGTCTCGTGCTCTCCATGCCACTGGAGTCAAGCTATCCTGGCTGAAGAGGGGTGAAACCCTGAAACCAGTCCTAGGATGCTTGTTTCCAGTCCGACCTGGCCCAGCATTTTGGGCTGGACTCATCCCTTTGGGTATAGGGTCAATACTGATTTACATATGGCTGGGTTCAAACTGGAATGGCATGTGGTGAGCAAAAAAACGATGGATTTAGGCCCAGATCTCTGTACTGGGGTGAATTTATGAAATTGCTCCGCATTCTGTCCATCAATTGTTGTTTTTGCATTTGTCACCCCGAGTGGTATGGGTATGCCCAGATGTGGGTCCCATGCTTTCCATGCCACTGGAGTCAAGCTATCCTGTCTGAAGAGGGGTGAAACTCCTAAACCAGTCCTAGGATACTTGTTTGCAGTCCAGGGAGGACCTGGCCTGGCACTTCGGGCTGGACTGTTCTCATTGGGCACAGGGTCAAGACTGATTTACATATGGCTGGGTTCAAACTGGAATGGCATGGTGAGCAAAAAACGATGGATTTAGGCCCAGATCTCTGTACTGGGATGAATTTATGACATTGTTCTGCATTCAGTCCATCAATTGTTGTTTTGGCATTTGTCAACCCGAGTGGGACGGGTATGCCTAGACATGGGTCTCGTGCTCTCCATGCCACTGGAGTCAAGCTATCCTGGCTGAAGAGGGGTGAAACCCTGAAACCAGTCCTAGGATGCTTGTTTCCAGTCCGACCTGGCCCAGCATTTTGGGCTGGACTCATCCCTTTGGGTATAGGGTCAATACTGATTTGCATATGGCTGGGTTCAAACTGGAATGGCATGTGGTGAGCAAAAAAACGATGGATTTAGGCTCAGATCTCTGTACTGGGGTGAATTTATGAAATTGCTCCGCATTCTGTCCATCAATTGTTGTTTTTGCATTTGTCACCCCGAGTGGTATGGGTATGCCCAGATGTGGGTCCCATGCTTTCCATGCCACTGGAGTCAAGCTATCCTGGCTGAAGAGGGGTGAAACTCCTAAACCAGTCCTAGGATACTTGTTTGCAGTCCAGGGAGGACCTGGCCTGGCACTTCGGGCTGGACTGTTCTCATTGGGCACAGGGTCAAGACTGATTTACATATGGCTGGGTTCAAACTGGAATGGCATGGTGAGCAAAGGAATGATGGATTTAGGCCCAGATCTCTGTACTGGGGTGCATGTAAAACATTGTTCTGCATTCTGTCCATCAATTGTTGTTTTTGTAGGGGTTCTTTAGGCTTACTTTAGTGATTACTGATATGTAATAAAAGAGGAGGTAAGCAGGTCGACATGGTAGTTCAAACTGTGCGTAGACACTGCAGTAGCAGGTATGAGATACTTTTACAGGGCTACTCTTGTGGGTGGCACAATCAGTGCTGCAGGCCCACTAGTAGCATTTGATTTAGAGGACTTTACTATCGACTTACCAGTAAATTAAACATGCCAATCATGGAAATACCAATCCGTAAAATAATTTACAGTAGGAGCACTTGCACTTTAACACTGAACAGCAGTAAGAAAGTGTGCAGAGACACTAAACCAGCAAAAACATAGTCAAAACCAGGAGGTCAGAGAGCAAAAAGACATTGGAAACTTGCCAAAAGATGCCAGGTATAATAACAACAAAATGCAAATACCTGTAAATAAACAGTATGCATCCAGCAGTTAGGAAAGCAAAAATGAACACCGTTTTTGTAATTTCGAAGTCTGCTGGAAACAGAGATTTTAAAATGGATGAAAACAAATCAAAATAATAATAATAATAATAATAAAAATAATAAAGACATTTGTAAAAGCGCCTGGTTACGCCATCTTGGCGTGTCCCCAGGCTGTGGAGAGAGGACTGTCAGAAAACAGATCAAAGCTAATCAGAAACTAAATAGTGAACAAATGTGTTTTAAGTTATCTCCTAAAATTTGTTTACGACCTTTCTAACCTAAGACATAATGGAAGTTTATTCCAATTTTGTGCTGTTAAAAAACAAAACGAGCGGCCGCCCATTCTCGCTTTCTTTATCTTAGGGATTTTCAGCCTCCCAGTCCCACAGGATCTCAGGGATCTTCCTGGAGAATACCTGGTGACCAGATTCCCCAGATAAGAGGGAGCCTTATTCTGGAGGATTCGATGACAAATGAGCAGTGACTTGAACAGCACTCTTTTTTTCACCGCTAACCAGTGAAGGGCCTCAAGGGCAGGCTTCGACGCTGCCCTTCTGGGCAGCCTCAGAACCAACCGTGCAGTCGCATTTTGCAGTACCTGTAGCCGTCCCAGATTTTTTTCTGATGCTCCCAGATATAATAAATTCCCGTATTCAAGACGGGAAGTGATGAGAGCATGCGTCATCGTCTGTCTAGCTTCCAAGGGCAGCAGGTCTAATGTTTTGCGTAAAATTTTTAAAACACCAAAACATTTCCCCACTAAACGACGAATCTGGCCATCATAGGAGAGGAAGGGGTCCACCCACACCCCCAGATTTTTAGCCTCTGTACAAGGTGTTGGGGTAGGACCCAGACACTGTGGCCACCATTCTGAGGTCCAGCTAGATCTGTCTCCCCGTACCACCAGCACCTCGGTCTTGCTTCCATTCAACTTTAAGCAGTTCTTATTCCTCCAGGAGGCGAGCTCCTGCATACATGCTTTAATGTTGGATGCCTCAGCCGAGGGCGCCTGGGATAGGGAGATCAGCAGCTGGGCGTCGTCCGCGTAGGAGACTAACTCCACCCCAAACGCCTGTACAACCTCGGCCAAGGGAGGCATATACAAATTAAACAGAGTGGGGCTCAGGACAGAGCCCTGAGGCACCCCCTGTCCCAGTGCAATGTCCTTGGACTGAAAAGTCCCTCGTTGGACCTGGAAACTACGCCCTACCAAGAAAGATTTCAGCCAACACAGAGCTGGACCCGAGACTCCACCTCTGTTCAGACACTGCAGCAAGGTGTAATGCGCTACAGTGTCGAACGCTGCACTGAGATCTAATATTATCAGTGCCATGGTGTGTCCCGCGTCCACTCCTTACCTGATAGTCTCCGTGGCTCTTAGCAGAGCTGTTTCTGTGGAGTATCCTGGCCGAAAACCTGATTGAGAGGGGTGTAAGAGACTGACCACCTCTAAATGCGCCATCAGTTGTTTACTGACCACTTTCTCTGCTACCTTCGCTAGATAAGGCAGCAGTGAAATGGCCTCCGGTTTTCTAGAATGTCGTGACTGACTGTGTGTTTCTTCCTAATGGGTAGAACCACAGCTCTTTTCCAATTCATTGGCAGCGTATGTAGTGTGAAAGAGATATCCAGGACATGCCTAATATAAGGCTCAAGGATCTACTTTGTGATGCACAAATGATTACTATTAACAGAAACCTGATTTACACACGTTATCATTAGTGTGCCATATAGTTTCGTCAGTAAAACTGTATGACTGTGCATATTTAGTGACTATTCCAATGGAAAATGTGCTGTCTGTAAATGGAAATTCGCTACCACATGATGCTTCAGTTACATTAAAAGATTTCCCCGCCTCATGCCCATCAAAGATAGGTAGTTTTCAGAAGTTTGATGTTCTAAAAAGTGAGTTCTGTTTTGAAAAAGATTGGGTACCTCTGGTCTACTGACTTGGAGGAGGGGTTGCTGTAGTGCATTACTTATGAGGAACCTGCAACAGGAAAACCTCTGATTTTGTCATCTGATTGGAGAACAGCCGCTGAAAGTAAATACACTCTCCAGTTTAAATTTTGTATTATTTCATGTACTCTATGCCTATATTTGGTTTATCATTTAAGTCTTACTGCTCAGACTTAATCATATATTCCCAGCGGGTAGGGAACCACTGTAAGGGGCACTATAGGATACTTTACTGCAATGAGACACTCCTTTTTTAGATCAGTTCACTTAAAAAAAAATGTGGTGTCACAGCTCTCAAACATCAAAGCTACTATTGCGCAGCCAACGAATAACCGATACTTTGAAATTCACAGGACCTTAACCTATTCAGCTAATTAAAAGAAAAACAACACTGAAATATAGAAATACTACAAAATGCGTCTAATTACTCTATCAGCCTCAATTTTGGATGGAACAGTTCTATACAAAAGTGAATCCTCCTGCCCTTTATGTTGCTCAACAGACCACTCTTATCAAAATCACCCGAATAGTATGCCGGAAATGTCAAGTGCCGTTTTAGCTGCTCGACAGGAATAATAACATAACTGTTTTTCAGCTCTCACGAAGAGTCCTGTTTAATGGATTGCACAAGTCCTCCTCCATTGCATGGGCGAGTCCATCATCATCCGCGCCCCTACCTGACTCCCTAAAATGTGTGGAAGGGACATCAGTCAATAGCAATTGAAAGATGCAATGCCTGGTGGGCTATACGATTTTAGAAACAAGATAACAGCTTTATGGCTTAGGAAAGCAATCAAATGCTATTTTTTGTAGCCACTAGCATCATATTTACTTAAAGGATCGTGACTATAAAAGCAAATATCTCTTTCGGGGAGCCTGGACAAAAGCTGTCGGGGAACAGTGTAGTAAATAGCTCTGAAATTGTTTTCTCTGCTTCATTTCAAACACTTAAGGCTAGGAAAGTTTGACCTTTTACAAATGGAATGCTTCCCCGCAGGTCACGGGGCAGTGCTGAATGCTAACGGTGATGTGGAGCTCGATGCAATCATCATGGACGGTAAAACTCTGGCTGCTGGCGCCGTCTCCTGCATCAGGAACATTTCCAACCCAGTGTCACTTGCCTGCTCGGTCTTGGAACAGGTACTTCACTCTGGTTTCTTATCCTGGCTGTTGTTTGTTTCATCTTGGTCTGATATGTCTTGACAAAATGGAAACTTAGCTTGATTGTTGAAAGGAATCCAATGCTGTGAAAAGGGATAATATAGACACAGGAAATGTATTAGCAACACGCACTACTCTATTAAAAGACAGTTTGAAGGACTACTGACACAATATAGAAACCCAAAAATATTGTGATATAGAAATATCGAATCAAAAATATTGATCAAAAAAATATTGCTTTTCTATACATATAATGTTAAGTACAAGAATAGCAAAAAAATATTTTTTTAGAGTAATATTGAAGAAATATATACAATGATATTATTTTTAAATATATATAGTTAAAAAATATTCAATATTTTAACATAACATTAAATCATGTAAATTAAATTGAGTGGAAGAGACCCGGAAGTGATCGGTGAGACACTGCAGCAGCCCGGACCTAGCAACACGAGCCCGAAACTGAAACTGAGTCTGAAGCCATCATCGGAGCCTTCGGAGCATATTCGGGGACGTAGGACACGCGCAATCAGGGCACTGCACATACCCGCTTCCCCTGCCCCAGCTTCCTCATGTTTGCTTGTGGGGGTCAGACTCGGGTGCGGAGTGCCGAGCGGGACCCGGGAGACAGAGCCTGGGAGGAGAGGAGAGGTGAGCACGCCCAACTGTAGCCCAGAGCAGCAGTAAACCAGCTTTCGCGGAGGCGGCCGGCAGCACGCCGGTGCAGCCCGCGAGCCGGCTGACTGCTCAGTCCATCTTCTCCCTGCATGTTTCAACCCTTATTCGCTCCACTCAGCCCCCGCCTTCTAGGTGTCTCACACCAGGGGGTGGTGACACGCTCATAGTTCGAGCCTCAGCCTGTTCCTCTTGCTCCTCTTACCTGCCTATCTTCCCCTAAACCCAGTGAGGTGGAAGTCTCTACAGCTCTGGAGATTGGCCGAGTGTGTCGTGTTGGTGAACATGACTGACTACAGTGGGAGTTAGGCCGGAGCATACCAAGCCCAGTATTCATCTTCCACAGGCGGACCCCGAAGAGCCCGAAGAGTCTACAAACCCGGGGTAAAATCCTGAAATGCGGTCTGGGAGAACAAGAGGAGGGGAAAAAAAGGACAAACACCCACAAGTCACTTCAAAAAACGAAAAGTGGAGGGCAAGGATGAGGACAAGGGCACGGAGGGAGCCTTGACTAAGATTACGGCCCTTATGCACATCGTTCCAGGTAAGCCCTCTGCAGTCCTTGGCCAGCCAAACATAGAGGACACAGTAGTCACAGAAGCACGGCACAAGTACGCAGCCACAACAGAAGTTCAGCAGCCAAGGCAAGCACCATGGAAATGACAGAAACAACAGGAAAAAAACCAAAAAACCAGCAGAGTCCAACCCACAAGCCAAGTGTGATGGAAGCAAGAAAATAACCCGTACAGCTTTAAACAGGCACAACCCCTTCCCAAACAGCAGCAAACGGGCACTGATTACAGACTTTCTAAAGGCAATTAAAACCAAGGAGGAAACCGGAGTCCACATGCTCCCAAACACTCCAAAGCTATGAATACAAACATTCCAATAAACACTGACAAAGACTTCCAAAAAGATTACAACACGACCCGTCTAGGCAATAGAAGTATTACCAACAGTGAGGGTGAAAGGAAAGAACCCCTGCACATGTGATTGGACTCCACCGGTGACAAACATAAAGACATCCAAAACCCCCAATTACTAACACCCAAAGCCCTCCACCCTCCAGAAACCTGTCAAAGTAATCCCCTCCAGGTAACTGAGGCATTCATTCATTTCCACTCGTCAATTTTGGATATGCCCTGCCAAGTCCCAGCAACAACAATTTTCACCTGGCTACAGCGGCCACAGCATACTAAATGGGCACATCGAAAGGGAGCCATCACATCAGTTTAATATAAACACCTCAAGCCCTTTGGGCACACCATATTCGCTGTTGGGAGCCTCTCGCCCGCCTGTCGGCGGAACTCTAAATCAAACACCCATAATCAAGATAAACTTGATTCACTTTTCCACACACCGGAAATAAATAGGCATCATTACCAGGACCTCAGTCAGGGTAAAGTAAATGACAAGACATCACAGCAATTAAGTCACCCAGGATCCACCACCCATATACCACTCTCCCAAAATAAGGTATCACCCACTATATTCATCCTCAGGGTACACGCACCACAAGGAAAATCGCGCTCGCCAATCACCAGTAGAACAAAATGACCCATCTACATCCCCAGTCTGGCCTCACCTGCTCGACGCTCCTTTCCCCCCGGAGCTGCCTGTCCCAAGATGGCCGCCAGCTCCACAAAAACAAGACTTCCTCAGAATCGAGGGACTCACTTGGCAAATAAAGGCCCCCCGCCATCGTAGCCGGGGGAATAAAAATATAAATAAAAGCAACGACCAACAAGGACGCCTCACCCAATCCCTCCACACAAGCAACATCCACTGTGTTCACGCTAAGGGCCGCCTGACCCTAAGATGGCCGCCATTCGGGACACCAAATAGAAAAGGAAATCAGACTCGATGGAAGTCAACTTATCCTCAACTGCAACTCCTTGCAAAGGGGCAGAGGAGGCCCCTATTTACAACGTCTACCTCCCATTTAACTTAACGAATTAAATTAATTTAAGGAACCAATTTCCCCTAGCGACGGGACTCTGGAAACCACTATTTACAACATCTATCATTCAAGTATTCTGTTGATCACCCACCTTTGGGTAACTACAAATCTGCTAGACAATTAAGGAGGCCCCTATTTACAACGTCTACCTCCCATTTAACTTGGCGAACTAAATTTATTTAAGGAACCAATTTCCCCTAGCGAAGGGACTCTGGAAACCCTATTTTCAACATCTATCAATCAAGTATTCTGTTGATCACCCACCTTTGGGTAACTACAAATCTGCTAGACAATTAAGTAGTTTCCTTTCTCTAAGCACTCCATTGCGCAAGCACGACACCTAGACCCAAGGAGACAAACGCAGATCTTCAGGGACACCATCCCCTGCCCCCCATAACAGTTCAGCTCCCTCGCCCCTACCTAGAGCGGCCTGACCCCTTCAGGTCCGCCTCCTAGTCTTCACATATTCTGGTACTGGACTAATAAGGAGCTTCTCCCAACCAACTACCACACCTGGGCCCTCGCTATGTCAGCTCGATGCCACATACAGAAGAGACATACGCTGATCCGCTGAAGCACTGGACTCTGCCAGGAAGGTGCATTGTGGGCCCCAGACCGAACTCCCTCTCTTCCGATTCTAAAACTCAATCCTCCCCCATTGTCAACGCCGCTCTCAGTCCCCCAGCGGCCACACCCCCCCCAGCTCTACCACAATGCCTCCGTCCTTGCGCCTAGACATACACCCCAGCCCAGCACTCAACCATTTATCTCCTCTTGGACGAAATACCTACGCCATTACCTTCCCACACAACATCTCCTTCAAAGCCAAAAAACGCCTCAAACAGAATTTAATTAGACAACACCCTGAAACCCTCATCGTGGACACCTACCACTGCTCAACGAGAGGGCTGAGAAAAACAGACTTCATTTTCCATACCACCCGACCAGACGCCTGGGTCTCCACCTTTAACTCACTCCTCCCAGTCTCCAAAACCACCTTATCAGAGCACAACCGGAAACTAACGATCTCCCCCCTGAACCAACAGTCCCTGACCGGAGACATCTTCATCTCCATCTTCAAGAATGGCACCATTCTAATCCAGGCGAAAGATGACAACCTCGAATTCTTCGACTCCCTCTTTCACACTCTTAAGACGGCCATGGCTCTCTACCCATTACATCCACGCCCCACCACCCCCTTTGACCATCGCCAAACTTCTATCCCGCAGAGCATGCCCCATTCACCCCAACAATCCCCTCCCCTCGCTCTTAATCACGCCAACAACCATCCGTCCCTCCGAGCCCCACCCCCCTCTATCCCACAGCCCCAAACGCCCGCCCCCCTCTCCCAAACATCCAGAACCCCCCCACCCCCCTCTCACCTACATCCCCAAACGTCCTCCCCCTACTCCCAAACTTCAAGAACTCCTCCACCCCCTCTACCCCTCCGACCTCCCTCCCCCCTCACCACGTCTCCCTCACCCCCACAGGTTCTCAGTCCCCTCCCCTTAGAGCTCCCAGTCCCCCCTCCGTCTATGAGTCACATCGCCCTGCGCGATCCCTCACTCCCACTGCTCACGCCATCCCCCGTAGTGAAGACATCCACCTCCCCCAAAGAGACCGCAACCCCCTCCCTCCCTACCCCCCGCCCATCCGAACTCGAAACACCAATCAGTTCCTCCCATCCCGACTACACCCCCTAATAGTAACTCGCCCAGCAGCCCCTCCCACCACCCTGCCCTTGACCAAAAGTTCACGAAAGCTAACTCCGTGCCTCCCTCTCCCGTCTCACTTCCTAACAGTATCTCGCCCCAAACCCACTCTCCCTCACTAGTCCTCCCACAATCGAACTCCAACCTGGACCCGGTCCCCCGTCACAGACCCCCCCATTCGAAGTCCTGCTCCACGACCCCTCCCACGGCAAACCCAACTTCACCCACTCGCCCCCCTACTCCCCAGCACCTAAACTGACACAACGCCTGGACTTTCTAGAAGCCCAGATCGCGACCCTGATCTTTGGCCTGAAAGAAACCCTATCCTCCCTAGAGAAACTCCAGCCTCCCTCCCAGAACGTTCCTCCTCCTCACCTCCAGCTGCCTCCTGCCAAGACTGACTCTCATACCCACACTGG
The DNA here is from genome assembly GCF_964261635.1 of Lissotriton helveticus. Classification (NCBI taxonomy): domain Eukaryota; kingdom Metazoa; phylum Chordata; class Amphibia; order Caudata; family Salamandridae; genus Lissotriton; species Lissotriton helveticus. The sequence goes on from NC_136067.1 coordinate 534,712,759, forward strand.
GTCCAAGCCCCCCACAGGCTCCCAGCCTCTTCTCTCCAATCCCAGGACTGAGGCTCGAATCGACAGTCCTAGAAGAACGGCTCCCTCCCTTTCGCCACAGGAAGTGACCTCCCTCATCGCCTCCTATGAAACCCACCCTAATCAGCCAGCTCAAACAATTCCCCCTGACCACCCTCCCTTCTCCTCAATTCAAGTCATCACTGGAGTGGGAAGGGACCCGCCCCACGTAAAGCTGCCAGACCACCACCCTATCTCTCATCCTTACCCAGAGCTACCTCTGTCAATCACATCTCACAGGATGACGCCCAAATAAATTGTATGCTCATCAATTGCAGATCCGCCGTCAAACATGCAACAGAAATAGCCGAAACCATCCTCTCCCATGACCTGGACGTAGCCTTCATCACTGAAACATGGCTAAACACTCTATCCAGCCCCATCCTGGACACGCTGGTGCCGCCCGGTTTCTCAATTATACACAAAGACAGGCCCATTCACAAAGGTGGCGGAATAGCTATCATCTATAAAAGCGACCTCTCTATCACTGAATCTCCTTCCGTCATTTACAACTCCTTTGAATCCCTCTCGGTCAACATCAATTCTCCTCACCACCCTTCACTCCAATGCCTTCTCCTCTACCATCCCCCGGGCAACACTTCCGAATTTGGCGCTCAGCTGACGGATCTGATCACGCAAACCGCTCTCAACAGTGATTTCAGAATAATTCTGGGCGACCTCAACCTAAGATGGAATGTATCAAAAAACCCGCTCATTCAATCCCTCACCACCCTTTTTCATGACCATGACATGACCCAGCACTGCACAGAAGAAACCCACCACAGAGGAGCAACCCTGGATGCTATCATCGCAGATAGAAAGACAATTTCAATTGACCACATCATCCCAGTAGACTGGTCAGACCATCACGCAATCCTCTTTCACATCAATCACCCGGCGCTTTCCGTCCCTCCCACTCAAACCTCCCCCAAGTGGACCAGAAACTTATCGAGAGTACCTCTTGACAAGCTAGAAAAGGGCCTCAGCTCACTCCTCCCGAACTCAACAGAACCCCTTTCAACCACAGAACTCACCTCGCTCTACCATTCCAACTTGGAGCTCGTCTTAGACCAGCTGGCACCGAGGAAACTAAAAAAACAAAGAAACATCCCCTCCAGATCCTGGTTCTCCACTGACATTAACGATGAAAGAAGACACCTAAGATACTTGGAAAGATCCTGGAGGTCCAACCCCTCCTTACGCAACCGGGACCAGCTCAATGCAGCCCGCAAAAGCTACTACAACCATATCAAAAACAAAAAGTCGTCCTTCTTCTGTGCGGCCCTTGACAATGCCAAAAACCGCCCCAAAGAACTTTTCAACATCATCAAGAACCCAAATCTCCATTCCGGTAACAAGAGACATGGTGGCGTCCAACTCCCAATGTGACGACTTTGCCAGCTTCTTTAACGAAAAAATTGCCAAAATTGACCGATCTCTCAGCACGTTGCCCTCATACCACCCCGCTACAACTTCCCATTTAAGACCAACAATCACATCCACTCGCTGGTCCTCCTTCCAACCTATCCAGGTTGAATTGATAAGTAATCTCATAGCCACCGCCAAACCCTCAACCCACTCCCTTGATCAGCTTCCCCCGAGAGTGACCAAAGACTTGAAGCTCACTCTAGCCCCTATCTGGGCCAAGATCATCAACAGCTCTTTGAGCGAGGGCTCCATCCCGGACTGCCTTAAAATAGGTCAAGTCACGCCTCTACTAAAAAAAACGGGCCTTGACCCACAGGATATAAACAACTTCGACCAGTCTCGAGCCTTCCACTATTATCCAAAATCTTGGAAAGATGTGTGCTGTCGCAACTATCCCAGCACTTAGAGAACACGAAGCTTCCCGACCCATATCAATCAGGGTTCAGAAAAGGCTGCAGTACTGAAACCGCAATCCTTAACGTCCTGGACGATCTTCACATGTCGCTCGACTCCAACCAATGCAGCCTTCTCATCCTCTTAGACTTATCGGCTGCATTTGACACAGTTGATCATGCCCTACTAATCAATGTCCTAAAGGAGAGAGCAGGCCTCGAAAAGACTGTCCTAAAATGGTTCTCCTCCTTTCTCAACAACCGCACACAAAGAATCAAAATTAAAAGCTGCGAATCAGACATTCTTCCCATCAGCAGAGGAGTCCCTCAAGGGTCAGTACTCTCTCCTCAACTCTTCAACATCTACATGGAGCCCCTCACCTCAATTCTAAGGAAAGCTAACATCCCCTTCCACCTTTATGCGGACGACACGCAACTCTATCAGGAAACCATATCGATCTCGGAATCCACAGACTGAACCACACACTTACCGAAGTTCAGCTCTGGCTCTCTTCCAACCACCTCAAACTCAATGAGGAAAAAACTGAAGTGCTCCTCATCTCTAACAAAGAAGAAAACCCCCAAATTCTTGAATGGCTCAAAGCCTTAAACGCCCTGAATGTTCCTCTTGTTCCATCAAACTCCATAAAATCTCTAGGGATCACCCTTGACCCCAAACTGGATATGAAAGAACACGTCCCAAAAACTGCCAAAAGTGCCTTCCTGAACCTGAAACTGCTCTACAAACTTAAACCATTTCTCCCCACAAAAGACTTGAAACAGGCCACGCAGGCTTTGGTTCTCTCCAGAATTGACTACGGCATTGCCACTCTGACTGGAACAGCCAAATCGTACCTGCGACCTCTGACCTCTACCCTAAATGCCGCAGCAAGAATGATCACGGGAACAAAGAAATATGAACACATCACCCCAGCTCTTAAGGATCTGAAGTGGCTCCCTATTGACCAACGAGCTAGCTTCCGCACAGCTTGCCTCACACATAAAGCCCTGCATACGGGCAAACCGGAATACCTGGCCAACAAGCTCAAAAGGGCCGGTCAGTCTAGAAACCTCAGAAGCTCCAACACGCTCCTACTCATTCCTCTGAAATCCCAGAAACTTTCAACATCTAGCAAATCCTTTGCGGGCAATGCTCCCAAGATATGGAACTCCATCCCCCACACATCAGAATGACTGCATCCTTCCCGAAATTCAAGAAGCTACTCAAAGTCCTCTTCCTCGAGCGTTCCGGAACCAACTAGAACTCAACCTAGACTTTATAGTTCCATGTTCTCGTTCACCCCAGAGCTGATTGACTTGCCTACGACTCTCTGCCCTGTTTCACGCCTGGCTGCTATTGTACCGACTGTACTCACTCCTGTGCTCATTGCCTTGTTTTTTTGTCCGCATTGTCTGTCTAAACGCCTTTACTCTTGCTGTGAAGCGCTCTGATACCCTCGGGTCCAGCTAGCGCTATACAAAACTTTAATAAATAAATAAATAAACCTGCTAAACACAATGGACACCATCAGCAAGGCAATGACCCTCCACGCAGACAAATTGGATACCAAAGTCGACCTCCTTAATATTCTCGCAATTCATGTTCAGGGGGTCGAACAAAAGTTGCATAGCTTCAATGAGATGATCTTGAGGGTGCAGCTAGACCGGGAAACAGTTTATCAAATGTGTCAATGCCACTGCACCCAAATTATCGATAAATTAGCCTCAGTGCCAACTCTACTGACAGAATTACTGGTTACAACAAGAGAAGTTTCGACCAAGCCTGCAACACCAACAGAGTACTAAAAAGAAGCTCTAAAGGAAAAGGTCTTGGACTGTCTCAACTCCTCCGTGGGGCACAGAAACAGTAAAAGAGGTTCAACCCCCAGACCAACCAAACCAATCAAGACAGCTACACCCACACCTATACTACCAAGCGTACTTGACAATGAAGGTGCCTCGGATTTATCACTCCAAGTTCAATGCAAGCAGTCTCCATCAAGACAATTAAAATGATACAAGCCACTAACTAAACGGGAGAGAAAATGACTGAGAAAGTCCAGAAAGAGCAAACACACAAGCCAGGCATTAGATCTAATCCGGGCAACATCTGTTCAAAATGGAATTCCTGAAGAAGACAAAGTACCACAAAATAGCATGGAAGCAGCAAGTCCCAAAGAGCAATCAACTTCACCTCCTACGCTGCCCGCCACTCAAAGTACCTCAATCCATAACACAAATGAGCCACCTCCGCCAGAAAAAAAATATAGTTTATTCAAACCTGCATCAAGTAAGGTGTTAAACAATCTAAAAACTCAGGCCAGAAAATTAACATTCGGGAGCACCACGACAGCAATAAGGGAAACAAGACCGATTGAGGCTACCTTGACCCAGGAAAATGGCCCAGGAGTAAGGAGTAATTCAGAAACAAATAGGGAAGGTGAAATCCACACACAAAAAAATACTCCAGATTACTGAGATCTATTTTCGATTTTCTCGGGGCCCAAGGTGGCGAAGAATGAAATCGGAAGGAGCTCAGTTAATGAGTGGCAGTACGACCTGCCAAACAATAACACATTGGTTTTTAATACCCAATATGTCTCAATGGGAGTGCAGGGCACCCTCAACAGAAGTGTATTGCTCAAATCATTTAAAGGTCTGCCCCCTTGAGCCATATCAATTCCAACGACATTGAAAGCATCGAGTTCAAACAATACTTGAGCCTTATGTGTCAAAAACTCACAACTGCCACATTCATCAATAATACTCTCACCGATCAGATTTGGCAGCAGAAGGACACGTTTGCTAAATAGGGTATCGAGCTAAAAAAGATAGTCCCTCCCTGTTTCCCCCAGCCCACTACAACAACCACCTGACACAATGTGTCTGTTAAAAGGGGCAATAGGCCCAGATCAACGCATCCTAATAAAGGATAAAGAGTCATTGGTCAGGAAAATCGCCATCACCTTCGACCATTCTGAAGCTAGCTAGCCCTCGGGTTCCTGGCACCTGAGCATGGCAGTTACCCCCACGGGAAGGGCATGAATAACCCCCGCTAATAGCTTCACATATATACCAAGGTTGCAACATATGTTCCTGGAATGTGCACGGCCTGCACACAAAGCTAGAAGATCCTGACTTCATGGATTTCATAACACAGCACAACATTCTTCTTTTTCAAGAATCTTGGCAAAAAAAACCCTCCCCAATAAACGGTTACAAAGAATTTCATAATCCGGCCAAAAGAGCCACTAAATACAGAAGAGCAAAAGGGGGCCACTCTACTTTTATTTCAATAGCAATTCCATGGCATGCTTCTATTACAGATTTAGATTGCTCTTGAATGTTATGTGTCAAATTAGATACCTCGTTGTCCCACAGTCTTCTTATAGTCAACATCTACATTCACCCGGCATCCAAACAAAAGAGGCTAAGAATCGAACAACTAATCACATCATTAACAACATTAAAACTAGCCTACCAGATGCCAACATCATACTATCCCGCGACTTTAACATGAATTTACAACATGACAGGAATAAGGACACAACAGATGCCACATCAGCCTCCAATCAACAGGTCTCCCTTGGTAAGAGATGCGCAGCCTGCCTGAATGATCTCTCAATGTGTTTACTCAATAGTCAAAGCCCGACATATTGGCCCCCAGCACACACAAGGGTCACCCAAAAAACATGCTCAACCATTGACTACACCTTCACGTACTACGACCTTTTCCCATACATTTAGAATTTTCAAATAAAAGATAGGGCGGGAAGCGACCACCAACCACAATCTTTCACTCTATTAGGAAGTTTTGCATTTCCAGAGAAACCAAAGGCGATGTCTTCTCTAACACAATGTTGTAACTTAAAACGCCTTTGCTGGAAAAAGGAAAATATTGAGGACATCACATGCATATATACCAGCCTCTTGGAAAGATTTATTCTAGAAACACTGAGCATAAAGGCCTGGGAGTCCTTCATCCACGTCATAAACTATAAATTTACCGAGCACACCCATGGCCATAAAGCAGGAAACTCAAAGGGGGCAGCCTGGTTCACCAAACGTCTGAGGAAAAAAAAACGACAACTAAATTAGTACCTTAGACAACTACCATCATGGGGATCAGAACCTCATCAGGAAATCCTGCTTTTAATTGCAAAAACAAGAAAGGAGCACATAAGGGACATAAGATTGGCCCAAAAAGATTACAATGAACATATCTGGGCAAAACTTCTCCATGCATGTAAACTAAGGGACCGCAAGCGCTTCTTGGATCATATCAATCAGCTAACTAACAGCAGAAATCGACATCATAACTCAGATGTAATGGAAGGGGAAACATCCTTTACAACGCAACTTTTACCACGCAGTGCTATTACAACGCAGGTTTTACTACGAAGACCATTACAACGCATTGCGCTGGGGGGCGCTCTAGTATAGGGAATAGATTTAATTTACTATCCAACACCTTCCCTAGTGTCCACGGGGACGGAGTTGGAATAGTAAATTAAACTATTCACTATCCAGCACCCCAAAGCGCTATGCGTTGTAAAGGTATGCGTAGTAAAAACTGCGTTGTAACAGCATGCGTGGTAAAAGCATGCGTTGTAACGTCATACATCCTAATGGAAGCAACTTGGAGAGCCCACATCGAACACCTATATAACGAAACTCGATCTTCAATTGCCCCAAACAACGGAACTTCAACAGCAAATGCGGCTTGCGGTGGAGGACAAGTCAATGATACTCTGACCCATGAATCGCCTGCAGTTTCAGAGTAGTTTTCTGCTGAACACGTACTAACAATAATTAAAAAATTTAAACCTGAGGGAGCTCCAGGTCCCAAGGGACTACCAAATGCGCTGTTTTGGCATGACCCTCCATTTTGGTCTTGTCTCGTGACTCCCCTTTTTACCAACGCTATAACATGGGGTCTGATTCCTGAGTCCTGGAGAGGAAGTATCCTTAACCCAATCCACAAGTCGGGATCCCGCTCGGATCCCTTCAAATACAGATTGATCGCACTGATAGATGTGGAGGCAAAATTCTATGCATCTAACCTCTTGGTTGAGTTAGAGGCTTGGGTCAGCTGATCAAACTTAATACGGTACACACAAACTGGATCTCGAGCTGGGATGGGCACGCTTACCAATATTTCAGCGGTTACTCTCATAGTCAAGCAAGCCCTTGCAAAATCTAGCCTTTGTATGCCTGCTTTATTGACCTAAAAGCGGCTTTCGATAAAGTTTAAAGAGAAAACTTATGGGCAAAAATGCAAGACTGGGGGGTCCCGCCACGACTCCTGACGTCCATCATCAATCTGTATTCACACACGTGGGTCCAAATCAAGAAAGGAGATGGGTCCAGTTTAACTGCCAAAATTCCAACATTCAATGGGCTAAAACAGGCTAGGGTATTAGCGCCCTGTCTATTTAACATTTACACCTCCGACCTTGATAAGCTCCTTTGGTTAATCCAAGCCGACCTTCCGAAATTGGGCAAAAAAAAGACACGTGCCTCCAATATGCAGACTACAACGTCCTGCTAGCACAAACTCCTATAGGCCTGCAGAAACTGGTTACAGAATTAGGAGCCTACACTACCCTAAACCAACTCACGATTTACCACCAAAAAATAACATTTATGCGTTTCTCCAAATCCAATAAAACATCGAAAAGGCATACTTTTTCTTGGAAATTGGGTGAGCATCCATTGACCAGGGTTACGTGCTATAAATACCTAGACTTTCAGCTAGATTGTAAGCTTACCTTTAAATCACACTTGAACCAAGGCTGTATGAAAGCGAAACAACTGTTGTTCGCTATTAAAACCCTAAGGAAAAAATGTATAGGATGCTCCACCGGTCATCTGCTTAAAGTGATTGCTGCAAACTTTTTACATTCCATCTCATACGGCTCGGAAATTCTGAACACTAAAGATGCCACAGTCTTAAATACAGCACAATCCACACTGTGTAAGAGACTGTTTTCAATACCGCTACATACTTCACAGGTACAAATCTGCCTAGAATATGGATTAAAAAAAAAAGATTATGGCCAGACAAGGTGCATTAGTAAAATATTACAGGAGGATGAGGGAGGCAGAAGACAACACCCTAGCCCATCATCAAATGAGCCTAGTCAATTTAACTACAACAGCCCTGAAGGAATCCCTGTCGGCATTACAGCTAGAGGACGCTTGGCTCACACTCGCAATGTACTCGGATTTAAAAGCGTAGTCAATAACGCCATTAAGCGGCCCTCTTTATTAACTGCCAAAAAACATCATGCCTGGGCTGTGATAGAGGCCTACCAGAGACTGAAGCCGCAGCAATACCTGTTGGAACAATTCTCCCACCAGAAAAAGTATTATCTAACTTTGCTACGCATGGGATCTTTCCCCTCAAACGTTTTGACCCCAAAATGGAAACAAACATGCCCATCCAAGGAGTGCCGCCTCTGTGGTCAAGGGGAATAGTCACTACTACATTTACTATGTACTTGCCCTTTCTTATTGAAACTTGAAAATCCATCCTCCGGGAGGCACTAAGGAAGGAACAAATAAGAACATGTAGAGCAGCAGTCATTAAATGTCTCGGAGGGTTGTCCTGCTGAGCCATAATACTTTGGAAAATCACAGCAAAATAACTGGCAAAATGTGCTCTGCCAAGTAGCCAATTAATTAGCACATATTTCCCAAATGCATGTTATATTGGTCATTATTTTAAAATAATAGGTGGCCCCTTATTGTGATGTTGACCTCAAGTCCTTTTTACGTTTTTAAAATGTATATTCTAAAGCATTACATTTTATGATGGTTGTCCATCCTTTTATGATTTTTAATGAATCAAATAAAAGTATATTTTGACTTGACTGACTCATGTAAATTAAATATGTTTAAGTAATATTCAAACATGTACATAAATACAAACATATTTAATCAAATACACACACATATATAAATGTGCGTATACTTATACACATATATATAATATAAAACTGTTTGAATAAATATTAATTATAATCTATAATCTATATTTTAATTTTAGAATGTTTGTAAATATACCAATATAACAACTTTATATATATTTACATACACAAATAATGAATACATGTAACGAAGAAACTGCAAAAGTCTTTACATATTTCAATTTTAATTATCCATAAAACAGTAAACAATATATAAAAATATGTTTAACTAAACATATGGTACAAATTACATGAATGTATATGTATACAAATATAAAATCACTTAGTAATACGATGCCACCGAGTATATCTCAGTATGAAATTGCATTGGGTCTATAATGTGACTGGATTGCCGTGATCTATGATGTTGATGGCAAAAGGTCCCCACTGTGGCAGATTGTGGCGAAAGCTTGCTCCGTCTTCGGTAAACCAGTGTAGCTATATGGTGGTAGGTATACTACCTATGCGTTCCTTGAAACATCCAGGACTAAAGGAACCGAGCAGCCCACTTGGGCTGGATACAGGGATATGATGTTTTATCCTTGCAAGGGAGCAGAGTTCGCATCTCCTATACCACACAAATATTTTACAATGCAAAACCTCAAAATGTGAATTTTATTTTACAGTTTTCACAGGTGGCTGTGTATGAGTTATTTTGGTATTGTAATATCTGAGCCATACTATAAATGACACAAGCGTGTTCATTCAGTTATCATGCTGTGGAATTGCTGTAACGCATATTGTGCCGAACTACCAGTCTGTCTTCACATTACATTTCATTATAGTTATCACGTGATGCACTGTCCAAATTAGTTAAAATGGTGGCAAAAACGTTATGGTATTGTCGGTGAACAAGCCTGTGTTACAGGCGAAACGCGTTCAACAATTGCAGCTGACCATTAAATTCTTTTTATGGAGACACGGTGTCAGCATTTCTTTTATGAGAAGCAGTTCATTATTATCAGACTTTGCTTGGGAGTCCGTACACTGACGCGCCCTCTGGTTAGGAGGCGGTGGGAGGAACCAAGCAACTTGGAGGGGAAAATATAAAATCAAATGCATAAATACATAATAATAATAAGTATGTAAACTAATACTAAAAAACTATTAAACTCTAAGAATAAAACAAATATTATTCCTATTCCTGTATGTGAAACAGTAGGGAAAGCATTAGAATCCAAAGGAGTAAAATGTACTATTCCCACTCCAGTGTGTGCAACAGCTGGTAATGCGTAGAACTCGGGAGGGGTAAAATTGACTATTCCCGCTCCAGTGTGTGCAACAGTAGGGAAAGCATTGGACTCAGGAAGGGTTACATTTATTATGCTCACTCCAGTAGGTGCAACAGTAGGGAAAGCGATGGACTCAGAAGCAGTGGCCGCTGCCTTGGAATGGGGTTGAAGAGGCGGGGGAATGAATACAAAATTAAATTAAATGAACTTACCTTCGCTGCCGCTGCATGCCTCTTCTCCATCCTCATCTCTCTGCAATGGCAGCACCGGAAGAACCCATGCTCCCAGACTCTCCCAGCCAATCAAAATGCTGCTCATGCAATGTTGTGATTGGTCTGAGCGGCCTGTTTGGCTGCTCAGGCAGTGCCTGGGTGCCTGGGCATGTTCTCTACCTGGGTGTGTAACACAGCCAAGAGGAGAACATGCTAAGTGTGCATGATTGTTTGGCCGGCCCAAGAGGGCCGGACAAACAGTCATCGCACTTAGAAAGGGCAAACCAAACCTCACTCTGCTCCGACGAGCCCAGCCCCGGCCCACCTCGACCTGGCTCCTGTCCTGCACTGATAAATAAAATGATAATAACGTCTTGTCATTATTACTTTCTTTTTCTTATTTGCACTGCTCAAATACCATTGGGGTGATGCTCCTCTGCCTTAGCAGAGGAACTGCCACTGCTCAGAAGGAGTAACATTTACTGTTTCCACTTCAGTATGTGCAACAGTAAGGAAAGTGTTGGACTCAGGAAGGGTTAAATTAACTAATCCCAGTCCAGTGTGTGTAACAGTAAGGAAAGCGTTTAAACTCAGGAGGGTTACATTTACTCTTTTCACTCCAATCTGTTTAACAGTAGAGAAAGAGTTGGACTCAAGAAGGGTAAAATGTACTATTCCCACTCCAGTATGTGCAAAATAGAGAACGTTTTGGACTCAGCAGGGTCTACATTTACTATTCCCGCACCAGTCAATGCAACAGTAGGGTAAGCGTTGGACTCAGAAGGGGTCAAATGGACTATCCCCCTCCACTGTGTGCAACAGTAGAGAAAGCGTTGTACTAAGGAGGGATTAAATTCACTTTTCCCGCTCCAGTAGGTGTAACAGTAGGGAAAGCATTGGTCTCAGGTGGGGTAAACTTTTCTATTCCCACTCCAGTCGGTACAACAGCAGGGAAAGCATAGGACTCAGGAGGGGTAACATTTACTGTTCCCACTTCAATGTGTGCAACAATGGTGAAAACACTGGACTCGGTAGTGGTTAAATGTATTATGTCCACTCCAGTAGGTACAACAGTAGGGAAAGCGTTGGACTAAGAATGAGTAAAATGCAATATTCCCACCCTAGTGTGTGCAATAGTAGGGAAAGCGTGGGACTTAGGAGGGGTTACATTTACTATTCCCACTCCAGTATGTGCAACAGTAGGGAAAGAGTTAGACTCAATAGGGGTTGCATTAGACTATTTTCACTCCAGTCTGTCCAGTAGTAGGGAAAATGTTAGACTCCAGAAGGGTACAATTTACTATTCCCAATCCAGTGTGTGCAACATTAGGAAAAGTGTTATACTCAGGAGGGGTTAATTTAACTATTCCCACTCCAATTGGTGCAACAGTAGGGAAAGTATTGGACTCAGGAAAGCTTAAAATACCTATCCCCACACCATTCTGTGGTGCAGTAGGGAAAGTGTTGGACTCAGGAAGGGTATAATGTAATGTTCACACTCCAGTCAGTGCAAAAGTAGGAAGAGTGTTGGTCTCATGGGGGCTTAAATATTCCCACATCAGTAAATGCAATGGTAGGGTAAGTGTTAGACTCAGTACCGGTAAAATATACAATTCCCCCTCCAGTGTTTGGGAGGGGTAAAATTCACTATTCCTTCTCCAGTAGGTGCAACAGTAGGGAAAGCGTAGGACACATGAGAGCTTAAGTTTGCTATTCCCACACTAGTCGGTGCAACAGTAGGGAAAGCATTGGACTCAGAAGGTGTTACATTTATTACACCCACTCCAGTAGGTGCAACAGTAGTGAAAGCATGGGACTCAAGAGGGGTTACATTTACAATACATAATTAAATAAAATAAAAAATAAATGTGCAAACTATATTAAAAAACATGAACAATAATTATACAATTTATAACAAATAGAATTAAAACATATACTAAAATACATTAAAAAAATGTTTTAAAGATAATGAAAGTGATATTTTTGTAAACGATATTAACAACATAGATATTTTTAGCACTGATATTAACAACAGAGATATTTTTTACATCAATAGTACTTACCTTAGAAAATCATTATTCATGTCAATTATATTCCTGCATCGCCATATATTTTACTCAATATTTTATCTGAATACTAAATCTTATCCATTCACATGTGCATTGTGCACCAAGGCATTCCCTGAGCGTTGCAGTGGGTTTTCCCATGCAACACCCATGGATTTTGATGCTGCCCCTAATTTCCAAGAGAATGTAAACCTGAGGAAGCCCCAAATCCTTACGGATCCTGAGGTGAAGCGTAACAAGGAGAAATGTCTTTATTTCTCCTCATTATTTCCTCTTTCTATGTGTACATAATTCTGCAGCAAATATAGAAAGCCTTGTAGGTCGGGGTGTAAGTTATAGTTCGCTCAGATAACTATAACTGCTGAATTTCTATGTAGGAGTGAAATCTGAGCCTAACTATGATGTCCCCGTAACCTCTTTTTTTACAGTGAAAACAATATATATATATATATATGTGTGTGTGTGTGTGTGTGTGTGTGTGGTTGTGTGTGTGTGTGTGTGTGTATGTATGCACAAATATGTATGTATACATATATATGTGTGTGTGTAAGTATATAAATATATTTGTTGGACAAGTAGAATCAAAACACAAAATATTTTAAGGCTGTTTGCTGCTATATTCTACTTAAGGTCTAACTAGGAACAAATGTTTCCTTACAAATGATAGAAATAGGGTAGTGATTGCTGTGACACTAATAATTACTGTGTTGAGGCCTGATTTAGATTTTGGCAGACAGGTTATTCTGTCTCAACGGTGATGGATATCCCGTTGCCAAAATATAAATCCCTTAGGATAATATGGGATTTATATTTCGGCAGACAGGATATCTGCACAGTTGTGAAGGAGTAACTCGTCCGTGTAAATGTAAATCAGGCCCTTAGTCTTTATAATCCTTTTTGTTGGTATGCATATTACTCCTCAGATAGCTACTTTTAGATCTACCCCTTCACCTTCATCACCTGTTCATATGATAGATGAGAGAAAACTAAAGGCTTCTTTATAATTGCTTCAGAGGAAGGTGTTATATCAAAAGTTGATTCTAGATTAGCACAAAAATACACACATGCCTCAGATGCTAAGGATTGCTATGTTTGTGCATACTTACCTACTTCAGCAACTAGGGATGTGACATACTACCACATTCCACTTTCATAAGCAGTTACTGGCAGTATATTGCTTTGTTTATTTTGTAGGCAGAATCTTTTGAATACTGTTTCTCCAATTATAAATGTATCCTTTCCAAAGTTCCTCTTCACAAAATAATACATCCTCACCCACAGGCTAATGAGATGGAAGCAGCTTGGATTTTGTTTGGTTCCCATACAAAAATAGACATTGTTAAAGTATATGATCACAATTTGGCATGTTTAATGAATGCATTATAGAAGAAAATCATAAAAAATTAAGAAGAAATGAGAGCTCACATGATTTATAAGTTGAACAACAGGAAAGATGTTTTAAAGAATGTGTTGAAAAAGGGAGAACATGAGTACAAACAGAAAATGATGTTCCTAGTTTGAAATTAGACACACAAGAAAAGCAGAAGCTATGCTTTTACAAGAGAAGAAATCACATCAGAACCAGACAAGTGGGAATAAGTAGTTTGGAACCCACAAGTTTATACTTGTATACTACGTATAAAGACACAACACTTATTCCCAATTGCCACTGATTGGTAAGGTGTTTGTTACTTAGCTTTAATATTCCAAAAAAGGACTGTGTGAATAGTAAAGAAGCTATGATAATGAATCCTTCTAATAGACATAAATGTAATACTAATGATGTGGCATAATTAGTGGGAGATATTTTTGGTTCAATTATTACCCAATAGGTTCCGCCCTAAAAGATGGGAAAATAAGAATGCTTTCCACGGTAGTGGCTAAATCAGACACAAGTAAATCTGGTGCAGTAAAAACAGAATCAGTAGCTATTAGTTCAATGGTTTTAAAAGACAGATTAGCTTTGAAAATATTGTTAGCAGAAAAAGGCTGAGTCTACAAGACGTTGAAATCACAACAGTGTTGCTCATAAATTCCAGATAAGAGCAAGTATATAAAAGTATAGGAGAAAAATATTTCTGATTTAAAACCTGAATTAGAGAACTTAGAAGCAACATGCGTTTTATGAACCTTGGGTAAGGGAGCTTCTGCTATAAGTAGTTGGTTTGGAAACATTTTTAATGTATTTTTAAGTGTTATAATAAAGCCTATTTTGGCTATTGCCATTTGTGTAATTAGCTTATTTGCTTTATGTAAGCGATTCAGATGTTTCTTAGCAAGGAAAACACAAGGCAAAGGGGAGAAGAAATAGAACATGAAGAGAAATTTGAAGGGTTACACGAAGAAGAAGGAGATGCAAAACTCAAAGGGATACATAGATGACTCAGCAGGGAGAAAAAGTGTATTTTGAAGATTCATTAGTGTTTAATGTGATGGCTATTATTGCCATCAGAGTAGGAAATTGAAGGAGTGCAATTTTTCAATTTGCAAATTTAATGCATTCATTAACAAAGTGTGATTCATCCCCTTGAATATTATGTGAATGTGTACCATATAATTTGTAATAGGTAACCACACTTAGGGGCCGATTAGGATGGCGGACGGACTTGCGTCCGTCCGCCACCCCAGAGGTGGAGGGACCGTCCCCAGGGGCAGCGGCGGTCCCTCCGTGCAAATTAGGATGTGACCGCCACCCTGGCGGTCACATCCTGGATATTTAACATTGCGGCGGGTGCTGCTTCAAGCAGCACCCGCCGCAATGTTAAAAGTGCATGTTTAACATTTACATGCACAAAGCGGCAGGCACCGCGCGGTGCCTGCCGCTTTGTGCATGTAAATACTGGGGGGTACCATAGGTACCCCCCATGTGCACCCCCCACCCACCTACACCCTGGGGACCCGCAACAGGCCCCCAAAATCAAAAGTACACATGCTTTTCCACGGCGGAAAAACCGCCGCGGAAAAGCATGTTTACAAATGCTTCCTAATTTGGCTGACGGTGTCTGATAGACACTGCCAGCCAAATGAGAGCTTTTCCGCCGCGGTTGTAATCCGACTGCGGCGGAAAAGCTGCGGACAGAAACCAAGACCCACCAGCCATCGTAATGCGGCGTTGGATCTTTGGTGACTCCGCAGAGGATTTTCCGCCTCCTCCGGGCCGGAGGTGGCTTCCGCCGGCCCGGAGGAGGCGGAAAATCCTCCATCATAATGAGGCCCTTAGTTCTTAAAGCAAATAATTGAGTTAACATGTTGTAATGAATTATGCTAGCCTAATGTTCATGCCATTTTGACTGTCAACTTTACAAGTTTAAGGCTGAGAGACTTGCTGGCATATTTACCTGGTTTCTTTGCACAGGAGGTTTTTTTCTTTTCCTTCCCACTGCAGTTGCTCTACTTTTCCAGATGCTTTCTGTTAGCTAGATTTTAGGTATTTGATTTGTAGTAGACAACTGAAAGAGAGCTTCTCACTGGGAGCGGAGGAAGATGCCAGGAAGTGGGACTCTTTTGAAGAGCTGTCTCTACTACAAGATTCTGTCTACAGTAGCAGCTCAAGGATGTAGTCGTGTTTACAACATTGTCAAAGCCTGAGAAATATGGAAGTTTACCTTCTCCCAGAGATTGGTAGAAAATTATTGGCTCAATAAAATGGGAACAAACTGAAATTTTGCAACCAATACTTTGTTGAATTAAAATAGCGTGTGTTCCTTAGAATATTCAGGAGGGAGCGTATACAGACTCCCTTACGGAGATCCTGGCTGACTTTGAGTTGAGAAGACCCTTCTAACCTCTTTTAATTTCTACTGCTTGAGTGCCAAGGCTTCATGCCTATGCCTTACTCTATTTGCTTGAACCAAATGCCTTTCTCAACCTAGCTTTCCTGGATTTAGATTAGGGATTTTACTTTAAGGCACACACGTGTATATTTTGTGTCTTATTCGTAATTCTTACCAGTATTCTATTTAACCTATTTTGAAATGTCAACTTCTAGATTTTTTTTAAATCTGTAGTAATGATGTCTAAAATGTGAATACTTAATGATCTAATGATCTGGTTTTTAGTCATTTGTTAATTCATGTCATTTAGCTCACTTCAATACACTTTGTCATTTTCTGTGAACTCCCAAATTGTCTACCCTGTCTATGGAAAGGAATAGAAATGATAACTCCTTTTGAACACTCTCTGTCCATACGACCAGTGGCGGAGTTTGTATAATGCTTATACCTGACATTTCAAAATGCAAGAATTCCACTCAAGCACCTGCATGCTCGATTACACAGATGCAGCTTGTCTGTGGCAAAACAGGTGAAAAATGTGAACACCCCTGCTAAAAGCAAATTGGGATTATTTTTACAAAACAGAGAGAATCGCTGCATCACGTTGCCTAGGGCAACAGAAGCAAAGTGCTAATGACATTTTCCAAGTTGTAAAGCTCTCTCCTTTGTCATGATACTTCTTTGATCTGCTGCTGCTGCTGCTGCTTTAGGAACATTGCACAGCTCTACTGATCACCACACTGTCCATTTTGTTTTACACCAAAAACTACACAGTGCGATGGGCGAGGCACAGCGGGTCATGAACTCTCTCTTGCTCTGAGGGGATTATAGTCATCACAGTGCGCGCTGCTGGTTGCACTGGGCAGAAAGGAACCTGCGAGTGCCCTTTGTGGTATTCCATGCCCGTGACTTGTTTAGGGTTCTTAGAACCTGGGGTGTCATGGTAGAATGTGTTAGCGGTTGCTGTGAGGAGTGGAT
Source organism: Lissotriton helveticus (assembly GCF_964261635.1). NCBI lineage: Eukaryota > Metazoa > Chordata > Amphibia > Caudata > Salamandridae > Lissotriton > Lissotriton helveticus. The sequence continues at coordinate 534,729,868 of NC_136067.1, forward strand.
GCCTTTATACACTGTTCCCTCTGTGGATGTCAAGCTGTTCTTATCTAAGAATGAACCAGTTAGAAAACCTACTTCTGAGTGGACCCACTTTCTACACAAATATTGGCGACGAGGATGGGAGCATCTCTTCATTGAAGATTTCTGGTTTGGAAGCTTAAGGAACAGCGTTCACTTTATCGATCGATTTAAAAAGTAAGGACAGAGCTGGATTTTATAACCTTCGGAGCATGCGCAGACTGTGATTCTAGTCTACAACAATTCAGCGTTTCGGTAACGTCTAATTTACTTTCTCTAAATAACTTCATATCACATTTGTACTGCCGTTGGTGAGCGCGCTGTTTGAACTCAACCTGCGTTCTGTCCCCGCGCGTCTCCCGTCTGTGTTTCTCCATGTTCTCACGAACGCGCTGATCACTGTGAGGCTCCGCCTGGAATTCTGGGACAACGCGAGCGTCTGAGTTTTCGCGCAGCACTGTGGGAGTCACCTTTCAACCCTCATGACACCGTGACGTCATCAACGTGTCTCCATCTTGTTTTAACTTCGTTTTTTTTATTTTTTCAGCGTGTGGATACTTTCAACTTCTATTGCACTCCAGCACTACAGTTCTTTCAAAAATAAGAAGAGGTATTTATATTTCCTAAGTTTTCATTTATATCTTGATACATTTTACAGCAGCTTTCAGCTTTACTTTTCAGAATGTCAAATATTGCTGCTCCTCCTCATTTTCTACAATCTGCTGGTGAACCCAACATTGAATGGGATTTATGGTTTCCTATGTTCATGGCATATGTTGATGTCCTTGAAAAAGATGGATGTTCAGCCAAACGCAAACTAGCCCTTTTAAGACATTGTTTGGGCGGTGCTGGCATCAAAGAATTTGACAATCTTCCTCCTATTGAAGGAGCAGGAGACATAGATGTTTTTGAGAAAGCTACCAGACAGATGAAAACTCGTTTTGGTAGGAAAATAAATACTGTTATGGAGAGATTCAAGTTTTACTCCCGCGTACAGAAACAAGATGAATCCATTGAGGACTATGTTTCTGCTTTACGTTCATTGGCTTGTTCTTGTGCTTTCGAAACCATTTCTTATGAACAGGTTCTCCGTGACCAGATCATGATGCGAACCAAAAGCAAAAAGATCCACGAAAGACTTTGGCTAGGCACTGAATCTTCTCTTAGCGCAGTAATTAATATTGCAAAGGGAATTGAACAGTCCGAACTATTTGTATCTGAGATTCGTGGTTCCACAACTACTCCAAAACCACAGACTACTGAACCTGAAGTCTCTTTAGTTAAAAGCCAAATATCTTCTAATTCTAAAGGTGTTATCAAAAAAGACTATGAAAGAAAATTTGTAGACAATAAGAACTTCTCTGATAACAAGATGTTTACTAAAAGAAATATTGTATGTTATAGATGTGGTAGTCCTAACCATCTTGGTAATTATAGAGGATGTCCTGCTTGGGATAGAATTTGCATAAAATGCAAGAGGAAAGGTCATTTTGGTAATGTGTGTCGTTCTCTCCAAAAAGTTAATTATATCTCTCAGGAAGAAGAAGAGGTTATCAACAGTTTTAATTGCATACTTTCTGTTGATGAGGTTGAACGTAAACAATTCCCTTCTTGGCCCATTTTAATTGACAACATTTCCATTGATTTAATGATAGATTCATGTTCATGGTATACTATCATTAGTCTTAAATTGTTCAATGACTTATGGAAAGACAGGGAATTGTTAAAATCTGATATTCAACCCGGAGGTTACACTGGGACAAAAATTAGCCTAGAGGGTTTCTTTTGGGCTACTATCCAAGTCAAAGATAGAGTCAACAAAGGGAAAGTATATGTAGCTACTAAGGGAGTGGCCATCCTGGGTTGGCCACACCAACACGATTTAGGAATCAAACTCGATCCTAATTCCAACCCTCCAGTATGTTTCGCAGATTTGAGTGTACTTTCTGTGAATGAAATTGATTCTAGTAACTTACCTGAGAATGCGTCTTATGTAAACAACCTTAAGTCTAAATTTCCTGAAGTGTTTACAGATACTCTTGGGAAATTTACGAATTTTAAACACAAAATAATTCTCAATGATAACGCTATTTCTGTCAGACATAAAGTCAGGAATGTTCCTTTAGCCTACAGAAGCAAACTCAGAGAAATTTTGGATGATCTCATTTTAAAAAGAATTATTGAACCTATTGAATCTTCCCCGTGGGTTTCGCCCATTGTTTTATCACTTAAGAGCTCAGGAGATCTTCGCCTATGTGTTGATCTCCGCAGCTTGAATCAAGAAATCTGGGTTGACAAACATCCTCTACCCAATATTCACGAGTTAATTTCTTCCCTTTCTGGTGCCACTGTGTTTCCTACAATTGATTTGGCTAGCGCATACCACCAGGTGGAATTGCACGAAGACTCTAAGAAATTGACTTTATTTGTTACCCCGGAAGGTATGTTTCAATACTTGAGGATGCCTTTCGGGCTGGCAAGTGCCGCCTCTGTTTTCCAACGTTTATTGAAGGAGTTGTTAAAGAATTGTAAAGGTGCAATAGCTTTTCAAGATGATATATTAATTTTTGGCAAGGATTCTCAAGAACATGATTGTAATCTGCATTCAGTTTTAAGCAGCGTGGAAGAGAAAGGTCTCACTTTAAAATTTTCAAAATGTAAATTTAGGCAATCCCATGTTGAATATTTGGGCCATGACATTTCTTGTGATGGCATTAAGCCCAAAATCAACCATGTTTAAAGTATTACCTCAGCTCCTGTTCCAACTTCCAAGGAGCAGTTATTATCCTTTCTTGGCCTCACTGAATTTTATGGAAAATTTGTACAGAATTATTCTACGATTGTTCATCTTTTACGTTCTTTACTCAAAAAACAAGTTACATTTCTTTGGAGTAATGACCAACAAGTTTCTTTTGATACCCTCAAAAGTAAAATTGTGGAAGCCCCTTTTCTTAAACCTTTTTCTGTTGCCAAAGAGTGTATTGTGTGCGTGAATGCCAGTAATGATGGCCTTGGTGCCGTTCTGATGCAAAAAGATAAATTCAGGGAGTATGTAGTGTCTTATGCTTCCAGGACCTTGCGTGGAGCTGAGTTTAATTACTCTACCATAGAGAAGGAATTACTTTCCTGTACTTGGGCAGTCCAACATTTCCGCCAATTTCTTTGGGGCACTAAGTTTTCTTTGAGGACAGATCATAAACCTCTTGCTAGTATGTTGTCTGCAGGTGGGGGCAGGATTCTGACTGCTCGCTTAGCGAGACTTGCAGCCAAGTTGCAGGAGTATCGGTGTGAAGTTACTTATGTTCCAGGACGCATGAATGTTCATGCAGATTTTATGTCACGTTTTCCTGTTAATGATGGTCCTGTTTCTGGGCTGTCTGATGAATGTGATGTCGCTTTTACTTTGTCTGATGTTAACATTATTTCGGGTGATACTCATTCCAACTTAATTTCTGAAACCCTATGGGCACAAGCTATGCAAATGGATGATGTGATGTTGAAAGTGAGAACCTTTTTGAGGGATGGTTGGCCTGAAGAGAGGAAGTTGAGTGGTGATTTGGCCTCTTTCTACAAAGTTAGGGATGAGTTAATGGAAAATTTTGGCATGGTTTTTAGATCTGATAAGATTGTTCCTCCCAGAGATATCAGAGAGTCTATTTGCAACATCGTTAATGAAGGACACATGGGGATGTCTACTACAAAAAGAAGGATCGGGGAATATTACTGGTGGCCCAGTATGGATGCTATGATTGACAGGTGGATCAGGAATTGTACACCTTGTTCTTTAAGCGATAAAACTGTTACGCCTGTTTCTTCTGGTGGTTTCACGCCCATAGAGTTTGTTCAGAATCCTAGGCGCAAGTTAGGTGTTGATATTATCAGGCCTTTTAATTATCAATCCGGCAAAGACATGTTTGCTGTTGTTTTAATCGACTACTTTTCTAAGTGGCCTGAATTGAAAATTGTAGAGAAGGTTAATTCTGAAGTCATTATTGAATTTTTTGAATGAAGTTTTTTGCCGTGAGGGCTTGCCTGAAGAAATTATATCTGATAATGGTCCTCAGTTTGTTAGTGCTACCTTTACTTCTTTTCTTTCCAGCTGTGGAGTTACTCACAAGAGCGTTTCCAATTATTTTCCCCAGGCTAACGGTCAGGTTGAACGTTTTTACAGAGTCATTAAGGAATCCTGTCAGTTAGCTTTACGTAGCGGTTTGAAATGGAGAGAAGCTTTGCAAGCTACTCTTTTTACTTATCGCATGTCCCCTAATTCTGTGACTGGATTATCTCCTTTTGAGATGTTGCGTTGCAGGAAAACTGGCTCAAACCTCATGCCTTGGTGGTTGAAGATCAAAGATAAAGATTACTTAGAATTGGATCTTAAAGGCGTTAGGAACCGTGTTTGCAAATACCAAGCAAAAATTACGGAAAATTTTCCCCAGAGAACTAGCTCTTCTAAGTTACGTGTGGGTTACCTTGTGCGTGTAAAATTTGGTGGTCTTGTTCGCAAAGGTGTTTCAAGATGGTCTAATCCCGTTGTTGTCACCGAGGTTTTCAGTAAAGCTGTGAGAGTTGAAGGTGGAAAAATTTGGAATTTTCGACGTATTTCCCTGTGCAAACATAATTTTCCTCTGTCCACATTTCGACAACACAATTTAGAGCTTTCTGAACACCCATGTGTTGTCAATAATAATTCTTGCTTTTCAGGTACTCATGGAGTGTTTGATCATCTTTCCCATCAAAATGAAGGTTCCTGTCATGATAATTCAACCAATGTTAGCTCATTGCATAGCACTGTTCAGGAAAATGTTCCCATTGACAATGTTTCTAATTCTCCTTTTCATGACAATGTTTCTCCTCGTATTTCTCCTGATTATTTTCAATTTCCAAATGTCTCCCGTAGGAGTTCTCGAGTGAAGTTTTTTCCTCAGAAATTTAGAGATTTTGTTCGTTTTTAGTATTATTTTTGTTGTTGTTTTTGTTAAAGGGGGGAGGTGTGTGGTATTCCATGCCCGTGACTTGTTTAGGGTTCTTAGAACCTGGGGTGTCATGGTAGAATCTTAGGAGTGTGTTAGCGGTTGCTGTGAGGAGTGGATGCCTTTATACACTGTTCCCTCTGTGGATGTCAAGCTGTTCCTATCTACGAATAAACCAGTTAGAAAACCTACTTCTGAGTGGACCCACTTTCTACACCCTTGTGAGCAAATACACTCACTGTACTCCACTTTCCCTGTTGCACCGGCATTAGAAAAAACCTCTTAGAGCAGCTCCGGGAATGTTCCCAGTCAACAGGTTCATTCAACAAAAGTGCCAAATGAATACTACAAGGCAAAAGGAAAAACAAAATGTATTCCCTCCTCACCCCTTTCCAAACACCCCCGACATCTGCCCAAGTGTATCAGACATGCCTGCAGTTTGAGCTCGCCAAACCCGCCTCACTGTGATGTCATAAAGCCTTTGCATACTGCATTCAACCACTCAGCATTAAAGCTCCACTCACATCGCAGTCGCAACTCACGGGGGCGATCCAGCAGAGTGCGATGCGTTGTTTTTGTCGGATGAATATTTTCCTTCTGTTGTCAATTCAATTCAATAAATCTTTATTTGGATATAAAATATTCATAAAATCACAGGTCAAAATACCAGCACAAATACATACATTTATAAAAATACACAATATGTAAAGTAATAGCAGCATAGCAATAGAAAAGTAGGGCTTTCGGTGCATACCAAATAACAACAATAAAAATAAGTGTATTATAAAAGAAGACATAATGTGCAAGGCAGCAACTTCATAAAATCACTGACCGGATGAGAGCTTATAGCCCTTAACAAATAGCAGCATAATGTAGTAAAGTACAATCAAATGTGTACTGTAAGGAAACATGATATGCAGAACAGCAACGTCTTAAAGAACACTGTCCGGGTGAGAATTCACTCATATCGAATAGCAGCATAATGTAATAAAGTGCAATCAAGTATGTACAATAAACGGTTGAGAATAGTTCAAAAGGCATATTGATAAGGAACATAAGAGCTATCAAAACAGAATACAGAAGTAAATAAATAAATATACAAAAATTAAACTAAATATTTTAACTAAGCAACGAAAATTTGAAACAATGGGGAACAGCCATCAGGGGGTGCTCATTGAGATACGTGAACGAACTGCCACTTTTAAAAACAAACTCACACGGAAAACCAAGTCACCCCCCTACAGTTTAAGAATTTCCATGTAGAAGGTTGACCTTGAGGAACATGGCGGCCGCCACGTAAACAGCCGCAGACACACCTCGCTTGGGCTCCAGATCGTGATGGACGTATGAAGCTCAGATGACCTACACCCTGACCCCCGATTCTAGTCCCACTATGAGCTATTAATTTCCAATATGATCGGATCTTTACCTTGTCTGTTGTTGGTGTGGTGTTCCCGGTCTGGGTGCCCTCCGGCGGCGCCTCCTCATTCTCACGTCTGGCGGTTATGTGGGAGAAGTCTCCAATTGTAATTGCTGGTGCGGTTGACGTTCTAGTCTTTTCTGATTCAGCGAGTTACTCCAGAGTGGGCGTCTGTTTTGGGTTTTGTCCCGGTCCTTTGAAATCGGGTTGGCGGTGGAAGGTTGCCGCCAGCGAATGGAGGAGGAGTGGCCTCATGTTTTGGTCACGGGGCAGTGGAAGAGCACACAAACCCGAGAGTGTATTGTACGCGGAGCAGATAGGAGGAGAGAGTAAGGGGCAGTGCGGGGCTACTGGGGAGAACCGCCGAGTTTACAAGCTTGCAGATGTATGGTCACATTTAAAGCTGCATCACTAAAGGAGGCAGAGGACATTTACTGTAAAGTTTCATTGGACTGTATGGAGAAGGGTACTGAAGCGCAAGAGGGAAATTTCCCCCCCCTCAATTAACAAGGTACTCGCTGCGGGCGAGGGCAGTTCATTTTTCTTCTAATAAGCTGATTATTCAATCAAGCCTACCACAGCAAATATCCACTCCAGTGGCGGAAATAAAACTATCAGCAAAACAGTGTAAGCAGGTGGGGGTACTGGTTTAGCAACCACTCCAGTGAAACCTAAGGCCCAGAGAGGCAAGAGGAAAGTGGGGGTTAAAAAAAACACCTTTTCTAAATCTAAAATAACCCCGTCGTTGAAAACTTTTTATCAGGTCATGTCTTTGTCTACTGCTAAATTATTGCCTCCATTCTCCCCACTTTTGGTAGCGGAAGGGGGCCCAGAAATTATGTTTGAGTCTAATCCTCCATCTAATTCTCCATCTCAGGTGGCCCCGAAAGTCTCGCTAAAAGCCATGCCCACTCAGATGACCGTAAGAGCCAAGAGTCCAAGGACCAACCAGGATAAGCAAAAGAGTCTTCCGGATAGTGTTGCTGTTTTTAACTCTGGTGAACGAGTAGATTCCACAGACCTCATTATGACACAAGATAATAAACTAGAGGTCCACCCAGTCATAGCCCTCTCGAATAGATATTCTGTGTTAGATCAAGGAAAGGGCTTGGATATAAAATCTGTGGCAGGTCTGTCTCTGTCCTACTCCCAGTTCATGCTAGTGCCTCCGTTCCAGACAATAGGGCAGAGTTGGGAATTGCTCAGGTTGATGAGCATGAAGGGGGCACAGATAGGGCAGCGCAAGTGACTCATTAGGAGAACAAAGACTACCAAAAGGCACCGACGGAAGGAAGTCTGAATAGCCCAGGTAGTAAAATCCTTCCCTCTTTATCATTGAAGGCTCAAGAGTCTCTGATGCCAAGCTCTGATTCTCGTTTGGAGTTACGCTCTCATTCTCTGGTAGATATTCTTCTTGCTAGGAAAGACGAAATGGCAAGTAGATTCACTGTTTTCAGAGGAAAATCAAGCTGAGTTTCCAAATAGGTTTTTAGTCTCTGAGGCGAATCAGGCTGCCATCAAGTCTTCATGTGAGATTTTAGCTGAAAAGTTTGAAGAAGTCACTGCAAGGACAGAGGCAATCGAGGCTGAGATCCCGAAGATGAAGAGTGCTTTAGAGTTTTTTTCTCTCCAGCTGGAGAAATTAGCCACGCAAAACAAAGAGCTTAAAGAGGACTTAGAAAGACTTGAGAATCATTCGCGCAAAAATAATTTGAAATTTCTGAATGTACCAGAAGCAATAGAGGGAGAGGATATAAAGGGGTTTGTAATTTCATTATTGAAAGGTACTGTCTCAGAGGCCCTCCCCAATGTGGATTTAAAAAACAAAATTCAGAGGATTCATAGAGATCCCTTTAAAAGAAATCTGGGAAGGCAGAAACCTCAGAAGATATTGGTGAATTTTCTTTCCTATTCGGTCAAAGAGCAGATCCTGAATGTTCCATCTAGATCTCCTTCTCGTCCTCTGCTGAACAGATTACATTGGCTACCTATTCGCCAGAGGGTGAAATTTAAGACATGCTGCATAATTCATAAATGCCTGTTTGGCTCTGGCCGAAAGTACTTAACAGAAAAATGTAGACCTTATGAGCCAGCCCGCACTCTGCGCTCTCAGAATCAATCTCTGCTTCAGGTGCCACGTATTAAAAAGGAAAGACAGGGAGGCCGAGCTCTATCTTACAAAGACCCCATCCTTTGGAACTCCCTGCCTCTTGCCCTTAGGCAAAATTTTAATTTAGTCACTTTTAGGAAATGTTTAAAGACACATTTGTTCTTGACCATGTAAATACTTTCCCTGCCCTGACTGCCTTTTATTTTGAATATAGCTTTGGTTACGAACACAAGCGCGGAGATACCCCTTCGGGGGCCGAATTCCTTGCGCTATACAAGCAAATAAATAAAAAAATTAATTCTATTGGCAGATTTAAAAGCAGGCACTATACCTTCTCCTTTCACTGATTTGCCCCATTCACCTTTTCCATCAGGTCCGATATTTCACACATAACAGCCGAAAGACAGTGGGATTTGGGAAAGAGATTAGCAGAATTAAACAGTCTTGGGGCATAGGCCCAATTAAGGTTCCCAGCTACGCTGCGAGTCATGTGGAATAACCACATGCACATGATTCGAACCACCAATGAGGCAGATACACTCATAGCCAAGATGCAGGCTGGAAAACAGGGGGGGGGATGTAAGGGATATTAGCTATTATGAGAGTTCACTGTTCCATCACAATGGTTTATTTTTTGTTTATATTTATAGAGCCTAGAGGGAGGTGGGGTCCGAATGGGTATTGACCTATTGGAAGGTAGGGTTCCTCAGGGTGGTAGGGGGCTGGGGGGGCACGGGGTTTGGGGTGCGAAGAGGGGGCGGGGAGGGGCAGGGGCACACAGAGGGTGGCACTGGATGATAGTAAAATAGGTAAATTGTCCTCATTTCACAAATTAGATGATTTCAGTATGATTGGATTAGTTAGAGAACAACTCCAACATCTAGAAAAGACTCACTTAAGACTCACTTAAGCTGTATAAAAATAAAATGAAGGGGGGCCAACATATTCCCCCTCTTTCTCTGGAGGGGTTTGACAAACTTGCTTTGCAAGTTAAATCTGGCTCTCCATCGGATCCAGTAAGACCTGCTCTTTTTAGAGACCAGGCCTTTATGGGACGCTCAGTCGTACGCTCCCTAGTCAACCTCTCACTGGAGTCGGGTGTGGTTCCAACTAAGTGGAAGCAGGCGGTTGTGTCCCCAATCATCAAGAAGTCCTCCTTGGACCCATCGAAGCCCGAAAGTTACCGTCCCATTTCACTGTTACCCTGGCCGGCGAAGATAACGGAGGCTCATGTCAGCTTGGCCCTATCAGAACATCTCGCCCGGACCGACGCCCTTGATCCCACACAGAATGGTTTCCGTGCTGGCCACAGCACGGAGACTGCTCTCCTCGTGATGGTAGAGCATCTACGGGCGGTGCTGGATGCCGGTCAGACGGCGGCGCTGATATTGTTAGACCTCAGCGCCGCCTTTGACACGGTCTCTCATGATATCCTTCTGTGTCGGCTCGAGGAGATTGGTGTCGGGGGCCAGGCGCTATAGTGGTTCCGCTCCTTCCTCGGCAATCGTTCCTTCTGTGTTGCCATCCATCCCTTCAAGTCCAATTTCCAGCCATTGGCCATGGGGGTTCCGCAGGGATCCTCGCTGAGTCCCACGTTGTTCAATCTGTACGTGAGACCGCTGGCTGTGGTCGCCAGGCAGTGGGGCCTAACTTTGGTCTCATATGCCGACGACACTCAGCTGGCGGTTACTCTCGGCGGGGATGCGGAACAAGATGCCCCCAGGTTTCAGGATGGACTGAAGGCGGTGGCTAGCTGGTTGACGGGGAACTGTCTCCAGCTCAATGCCACTAAGACAGAAGTTATGATTGTCGGAAGGGGAGTGGAACTATGGGGTGACCAATGGTGGCCATCAGAGTTGGGACCAACCCCGACGCCGGTGTCAGAGTTAAAAAATCTGGGAGTCTGGCTGGATGCTGGCCTTACCTTTGTAGGACACACCAAAAAAACAGCTGCCTGTTGTTTTGGCCTGCTGAGAGGCTTAAGACCAGTCCTCAAATATTTTGATGCCCCAACCAGGCAGCTGGTAATCCAGGCCACTATCATCTCTCGACTGGATTACGCTAGCTCTCTCGGGGCTAATCAGGCTGAGCTTACTCGCCTGCAACGGGTACAAATGCTGCGGCCAGAGCGATTGTTGGCCTGCCCAGATTTTGCTCGGTGTCAAGTGTCCTTCGCTCCCTACACTGGCTTCCAGTGAGGAAGCGTATCCTTTTCAAGGTCCTTTGTTTGACCTTTAAGATTCTGAGAGGCATAGGCCCTGAAATTATGTCCAGCTTTCTTTCTTTCTATGTTCCAACACGCACTCTCCGTTCCCTAGGCCAGGCCTTTGCTGTAGTTCCTAGATACAGGCTTTGCCGCGTGGGGGGACGTTCCTTCAGCGTTAAAGCTGCAATAACTTGGAACTCTCTTCCGGTTGAAATTCGCCTGCTGGAGGACCTCACGGCTTTCCGGAAAGCCATAAAAACCTTTCTGTTTTAGTTGCCCTCTTTAGTTTTCTGTTAGCACCTGTTGTGTTATGCCTTACCTTGTCAAATGCGCCAGGACACTCCTTAGCTGGAGTAGCTGTGCGCACAACAAATAACAATAACATAACATAACATTCATTTCATCTCCTGGAGCCTGAACGGCCTGAGATGCCCAAGGAGGCAAAGATTAATATTTAAGTACTTAGAGTTGTCCCCTGCGCACGTGTGTCTGTTGCAAGAAACACATCTGAATAGGACAGAGTCTGAATAAGGGCCGTATGTATCAAGCCATTTTTGAATCGCAAACGACCGTTTTGCATGTTTTGGGATGTATGAAACATTCCCAAAATAAGGAATTGCAAAGTTGTGCGATTCCTTATTTTGCCATTCCTTAAATGCTATGTATGTAGCATTTTTGGCTAGCGAAATATGGTTAAGAATTCGCAAATTAACACCAACTTTTAGTTGATGGTAACTTGCGAATTCTTAAAAAAATGCATATTTTGGCATTTTTTACGTGGCATGTGATGCACACACATGCCCAAAGGGCATGTATGTGAGCCATATGCACACACACATGTACATTTCAGGGGTGCAGCAGGGTGTCTTTGAGACACCCCTGCACCCTTGAAATAATTCTCAAATTGCGATTAGCAAATTGCGAATTCGCAATTTGGGAATTATTTCGCAATCATTCCTATGGGCCTCCTGGCCCATAGGAATGCATTGGAAATTATTCCTTAATTGCGAATTTGCAAAATGCGAATTCGCAAATAAGGAATATTAAGGAATCGCTAAAAAATAGCGATTTTTTTCATACATACCATTTTGCAATTCCTAAATAGCGATCCCTTAAAATTCGCTATTTAGGAAATGCAAAATAGTTTGTTGATACATATGGCCCTTAGTCTTTTCAAAAATACCTTGGCTTCAATGCTTTTGTTACGCCCAGCAAACATTGAATATTCGTGGAGTTGCTATCTTGGTAAAAAAGGGAATTACTTGTACAATAAGATCGAACCAGACAGATCAAACAGGCAGATGGAATATTGCACTGTTGGATTTTGAGGGAGAGAAGTTGATATGCTCTTCTTAATATGGTTCTAATATGGATGACTTCTCCTTTCTAGTTAAGTTGCAGGACACGCTAATTATGGTAAATCCTCCAAATATTATAGGGGGGGATTTCAATGTTCGGCTCGACCCAGCAAAGGATAGATCCAATGTAAGGTGTGCTTTTGGGACCCCGAGATCACGTAGGGTTATGAATCTAACTTCAACTTGGTCGATTTGTGGAGAGTAAAGATGGGGGATGCGGATGGATTTACTTTTTATAGTAAAAAGAACCAGCACTCTTCTAGGATTGATTATGTTCTGGTAAATAGAGAGAAGATAGAGAATGTTGACAAAATATATCCGTATCCCCAAGTCATTTATCCGACCACTCACCCCTAGTCTTTTTATATTCCACAAAGATAACACCTCAACAAGTTAGATGGACCCTAAATATGTCAATGCTTTTGGACTCCGGAATCATTTAGGCAATTAAAAAATCCTCTTCTGAGTTTTTTCTTTTTAATCTTGATTCCGCTTCAGAAGAGGTTGTCAGGGTTCCTAAGTAGCTTAACACGTTCAAGGAATAAGAGCAATGCTTTAGAACTGCAGACCTTGGAGGGAAGAATCGCTTCTTTTGAAGAAGAGAGAGGTCATATCAACCATGAGAGGGCTAGAGACTTGGTGCGGATAGAGGAAAAACTCAAGGAGGCAAGACGAGATCTGCGGTCCTATCTGGACCAGAAATGTAAGGCACAGTGGAAGGTTTGTAATATGGAAATCTTCGAATATGGGGAGAGAGCAGGTGCCTTGTTGGCATGGAAGGCAAGGATTGATAGGGCAAAGAATATTATTAGTGAACTTATAATTGATAATGTAGTAACTAAATCTAGTGAACCCGCAACTATGCAGAACTGTCTTCTGCCTCGTTTTGCGAATCTCTATAAGGAAGATATTGATTTCCCACAAGAGGCAATACGATCGTGGCTGATGGATAAGACTATGCCTGTCCTTACAGATACAACTAGGGATTTTTTAGATTCACCTATTTCCATGGAGCAGATTAAGGAGCAAATAAAGAGGGCAACAACTAAGAAGGCTGTGGGCCTTGATGCCCTTCCAAGTGAAATCTATAAAGATTTGGTGGACAAACTTCTGCCTGTACTCCATATGTTGTTTAATATGATATACAGTTCAGCAGGGAAAGCCCCTAGCTCATGGAAAGAGGCCACAATAGTTTTGATATTAAAGCCCGGGAAGGACCCCCTGTTGCCTGACTCTTACAGCCCAATCTCCCTGCTGAATGCTGATTATAAGATCTTTATGAGTGTTTTAGCAGGGAGATTGGGTAAACTGGCACCAAGTCCGATTAATATCAATGAGAAGGGCTTTATGCCCGGGAGAGTCATTCGGGGGCAAATCCAACTGTTAATCGGCAACATCGACTTAGCAGAAAATAGGGGTGATCCTTTGGCAGTAGTGGCATTAGATGCCGCTAAAGCCTTTGACCGGGTCTGTTGTAAATACCTATGGTATTAGAGGCCATGGGTATGGGTCCGACATTTGTTAAGACCTTAAAAAACTGCTATTATGGAGCCTCAGCAAACATCTTACTAAATGGCTCTTTGACTCGTAGCTTCGAAATTCAGAGAGGAACAAGACAGGGGTGCACCCTGTCTCCCATCTTGTTCAATATCTATGCTGAGCCCCTTGCACAGGCGATCAGGCAGGATAATATAATAAGCCCCTTTAAATCAGGGAATTACCAATGGGAAATTGCTTTATATGCGGATGACATTATAATCTATACAGCAGACCCTGATATTTATATCCCGCATTTAGAAAATCTGTTGTTGGACAAAACCGAGATCATGTGTTGGAACTCGGTGTATAGTTATGGCCCCGTAAGTGATGAGTTTAGGTATTTAGGAGTAAAAATAGTAAAGGATTTAAATAAAATACCTTTGATTAATTTGAAAAAAATCGAAAAAGACAGACTTTCTCTTCGCCAGGTGGAAAAACCTCCCTTTATCGCTCTATGGGAGGGTCAACCTGGTGAAGATGTCGGTATTGCCTAAACTGACCTTCCTTTTTAGCGCGGTTTATTTTATTTATTTATTTTCAAAGTTTTATATAGCGCGAACAAGATCTTCACAGATATCAGAGCGCTTTACATAGAGGGGTACAAAACAGATCGGTGCAAGGTGTTGACAGAGTTCGAGATGATAGATCAAGTGTATTTAGCCATGAGGATAGCTTTTACTTCTTTTTTAAAGAGTGTAGTGGAAGAGATAAGCCTGGTTTCGGGAGGGAGTGAGTTCCAAATCCTAGGCGCCAATCCTGAGAAGGAGCGCTTGTAAGTTTTTTCCTTCCGGAATCTTCGAGGTTTCAGCAGAAGATTGTTTGTGCCTCTCGTGTTTCTAGTTCCCCCAGAGATTGTCAGTTTCTGAGCGAGGTAGCCGGGTGAGTTTATGTGTACCGCCTTGTGTGTCATGCAGGCGATTTTCAGCTGTATTCTGGCTTCAAAAGGCAGCCAGTTCAGGGATTTCAAGTCAGGGGTAATGTGGGAGTGCTTTTTTGACCCAGTGATGAGTCTCGCTGCAGCATTCAAAGAAGCTCTTAGTGGTGCGGTAGTAGTTAGGGGGAGTCCGCAGAGGGCGGTGCTGCCGTATTCAATACGTGGGATGACTAGCGATTGTACTGCTGTTTGGAAGTCTTTGGCTGGGAGGTAGGGTTTAAGTTTCCTCAGAGTATTGATCTGGAAGTTCGCTCCCTTTGTTGCCTTGCTGATATGTTGCTGCATGTTGAGGTTGGTGTCAAGTGTTATGCCTAAAGATTTTGCTGAATCCACTATGGTCGGTTGGACATTGAGTGCTGTTAGGTGCTTAAGCCATGTTTGTGTGGTAGATATTTTCGTGGGAGGTGAGATCAGAAGGAACTCAGTCTTCATAGCGTTTAGTTTGAGGTGGTTATCAGCCAGCCAAGATTGGGTGCTCCTGATCGTTGAGTTCAGACGTAAGATGTCTTTGGGGGATTGTAACTTGAGATATAGCTGAGTGTCATCGGCGTACATGTGAAAGTTTACGTTGGATGCTTGTAGCAAGGAGGTGAGAGGTTCCATGACTAGGTTGAACAAATTTGGGGATAGGGAGGATCCTTGGGGGACGCCTAGCGTCACAGGTATTGGCGAGGACATCAAGTTGTTGCTCTTGAATTTCTGCGACCTGTTGTGAAGAAAGGAAGTGAACCACTTGAGAACAGTTCCAGATAAACCCATTCTTGTATTTAGTAGTTCTAGTAGATTCTCATGTTTAACGGTGTCGAATGCTGAAGAGAGATCTAGAAGGATGAGGAGGCAGGTGTCGTTTTGGTCTAGTATTTGAAGTGCGTCGTCGATTATGTGAGTCATAGCTGTCTCTGTGCTTTGTCCTGCTCGGAAGCCTGACTGGTGGGCGTTGAGGAGATCGAATTGCTCAATGTGTTTAGTCAATTGTAGTTGTGCGCATTTTTCCAGTAGTTTGGCGAGAGTAGGAATATTGGTGATGGGACGATAATTGTTAAGATCAGAGGGGTCGGCTGTAGGTTTCTTTAGTAGAGGTGTGACCTGTCCAATTTTGAGAGAGTCAGGAATGCTTCCTTGTTGGAGTGAGCTGTTGATAATTTTAGTCCAGAGAGGGAGAAGCAAAGGGGTAAAGTCTTTTACTGCGGAGGCAGGGAGGGGGTCCGTGAGGTGATTGGATGGTTTCAGGGTGCTGAGCAGTTTGCCAATTTCTTCTTCCGAGTACGTGCCGAAGGTTGACCATGTAGCATTGTTTTTTGGTTCAGTGGGTGCTAGGCGTTGGGGTTTGGAGTAGAGGCTTGCATCAATGAGGAGATCGCTTTTTATTTTGTCAGTTTTTTGGATGAAGAAAGCAGCGAAGTCTTCACAGGAGGGTGCCTCACACCTAGTGTTGAGCGGTTGGGGTTGTTCCTTGGATTGTGTTTTGATTAGCTCAAATAGTTTTCTCGGGCGGTTTTTTGCTTGGTCGAGTTGGAGGCTGAAGAAGTCTGATTTTGAGCGTTTTATTTTCCTGAAGTAGGCGTTTCTCTTTTTCTTCAGCTCTTTTAGGTGCATTGCAGAGGGGGCTGATCTCCAGGTACGCTCTGCCATTCGCATGTCTCGTCTATCCTCATTGAGACTCCCATCGTACCATGGTTTGGAGATTTTAGTAGAGACTCTTTTCAGCTCCATAGGTGCAGCCTCATTAATTATAGATGTCATAGCGTTGAGATAGTGGTCAGTCAGAGTTTGGACGTCTGTAGCGCTTGTCGGTGGCAGTAGGAGGTTGCAACTGTTCGGGGGCAAAGAGCCTGGGTTGAGCTTTTTCGAGTCTCTTTTCCAGACTTTGGGCTTGGAGAGTTGAGCCGGGTTGACTTTGACTTTTTCATTGATAAAAAATGTGACAATATGATGATCTGACCAGTCACAGGGTTGGATGGACTCGAGTTGGATAGAGTCCTCTTTGGAGATGATCAGGTCGAGGGTAGAACCTTTCTCGTGGGTTGGGCCGTTGCATATTTGGGTGAGGTTAAGGGCATCAAGGAAATTTTTAAGACTATTTACCACTGCGTCGTTGCGATCATTCCAGTGGAGGTTGAAGTCACCAAGGTATATTTGGGTGAGTTGCCGTCCGGAATTGGTTGAGATCAACTCCATTATTTCTTGGGAAAAAGTGAAGTTGTCCCTGGGTGGGTGGTAAATGCTGTGAAGCGCGCATATCGGTTTGCCCTCACTCATAATGTCAAGGCAGATGTATTCCCAGGATGTTGGGGATGGTAGGGAGGTGGAGTTGACTTTCTGAACAGAGAGGTTGTTCCTGTAGATGCATGCGATTCCACCACCTATTTTGCCTGTTCTGTCGAGCCTGATAATGTGGTAGTCGGGAGGAACCAATATGTCCATTATAGGTGTCGAAGATTCAGTTAGCCAGGTTTCTGTCAAGATGATTAGGTCAAGGTCCCGCGATAAGAGGAGGTCAGCAATGGCGGCGGAATGTTTCTTGGCTGATCTGCAGTTGAGAAGAGTGCATTTGAGACGGGGTGTGTTGAGGGCGGTAGATGGTTCTAGAGAGAGGGACTTTTCTCAGGTTATTGGGGATGGAGAATCTGCTGTTTAGTGTGGGCGGCCTAAGGGGATTTGAGTGTATCGTGGGAATGTTGAGGTGTGGGGTGGTTGTGTTATTTTGGGGGGCTTGGTCATAGGAGCGGAGAAGGGTGAGTGTGTCGAGGTCAGAAGAAGAGTTGTGCGTGCGACGAGGGCGGTTGTAGCGATTACGACCTGGGATTGAGGTCAGATTGGGGGATAGCTGAGTGAGAGAGTTAGTCGGAAGGGTGGGGGACAAGTTGGGCGGGGCGGTGTAGTTGCGTGGGGCGTTGCAAGGGTGATGCGGGGGCCGAGGGCAGTTGCTGCGCCTATGAGCAGGGATTGACGCCCGGTGTGGGGCGTGTTGAGTGAGGGAGTCAGCCGGCGGAGTAGGGGACAAGTTGGGAGGGAATGTTGGGGTGGGTGAGGGGTGTATAGGGTGTGTAGAGAGTAGTTCTTTGATGGTGTGTATGTCTTCTTTTATCTGTGTGAGGGTGGCCATGATGTAGTCCATCGTGGGGGGGGTGGTGGGGGTGGTGGTGGCAGTCAGCGGTGATTGGCTGACAAGGGAATTCGTGTGCAGCTGGGGGAGAGGGCTTGTGTTCGAGCAGGTCTGCGTTGTGTTGGTGAGTGGGATGGATTTAGGGAGGGGAAAGCTTTTGGGTGGGAGGGGTGTGGATGAGGTAGGGAGGACGTTGGTGGTGAGAGTGAGGGCATTGGTGGTAGGCGGGGGGGTCAAGGTGTAGTCTGGGAGACTGATAGCCGTGGTGGGGGTGCAGGGAGGATAGTGGGGGCTGAGAGTGGGAGGGGAAGCGTCATTGGGGATGATCCTGTTGAGGGGGGTGGGGGTTAAATTCAGAGAGGAGGTATGTTCTGCGTAGTTGGTTAGAGGGTAGTGGGGACTGAGAATGGGGGGGGGATAAAGGGGGGGATTTGTCGGAGTGCGTGTTATTCTGGTGCTGGACTAAGTTAGGTGTGTTAAGGGTGGGAGCTGTGCTGTTAGCCGTGAGCGGGGTGTTAATGCTCGCTATAGGTGTGATAGGACCGTTGAAGGTATGTGTGGAGGTCCGCGAGTTGGTAGAAGGGGCGGGGGTGTGAGTGGTGTATGAGGGGGAGCGATCTGTGTCTATGCTTGAGAGCTGAGTTGGGATAGTGAGAATGTGGGTGGGGGATGGGAGGTCTGGGGTGGTAGGTGTGCCCCTGATTGAGGAGTATGTAGCTGTGAGGTCCTGGTTGGTGGGACTGGAGGAGATATGAGTGTTGGTCCGTGAATTGGAGAGGTGTTCTTTGAAGGTGTCGAACAAGTTGTCTAGCAGTTCCAGGTTCCTGTCTGTAGCTTGTGCTAGGACAATCCCGTTATTGTAGATAGTGATGGTGGCTCTGCCTGGAAAGACTAGGGATGGTGTGATGGAGAGAGTTAGGCTATGAGCTGATTTTCTGGAGGAGGAGACGGAGAGAAGGATGAGGAACGCCTTTCTCCATTGAGCTCTGCGTGTGGTGTGAAAGATGATATCAGTGTTCAGGGATCCATTGACCGGTGAGAAGTAGTTGTCAACAAATGGAGTTTCAGGGTGTGACCTAATGAAGTTGTGTTTGAAGCGTTTGGCGGCTTTTTTGGTGAGTGATGGTGGGTAGTTGATTTTGTATGTGTGTTTGCCGATAGGATCCATGTTGCGGTGATGGATTAGATGGGTATGGGGGGAATGCGCTAATGCACTATAGTGGTACACATGTGCAGAAAAACAAATGCCTACAGTAGGTTACACAGTAGTAAGTTATAGATTACAAAGTGGCATTAGTGATCAACCAGCATACCAGGATATAAGAGTGTGCAATAAAGCAAATACATACGGTAAATTACAAAATACACGGTGTAAATATAATACTGAAAGTATATAAGGGCAGGATAGGAGTGAAGGTATAATACTGATAGTATATAAGGGCAGGATATACCTGCAAACAGCAATTTACATGATTCAAAAATCACAAATCAATGTGTCATTGATTAGCAACCAAAGTACAAGGTGTACGTGTAGGTATAGTACTGATAGTATATAAGGGCAGGGTACACATGCAAACAGCAAATTACATGAGTCAAAAAATCATACATCAAAGTGACATTAATTAGCAACCAAGAAATATGAGGTAGCAGTCTGCGCAGTACCAAAATTAAAATTACAGGTAGGAGTGACACTAGAAAGAAATCAAAATGTATGAGGTAGCAATCTGTGCGTTACAAATGTTCAAAATATAGGTAGACGTGACCCTAGAGAGCAGCCAGACGTATATGAGGTAGCAATCGGTGCATTACAGGAGAGGAGAGTGAGAATGGATGCAGGTTGCAGAGCTGTGTAGAGTAGTGCGGAATACAGAGGCGGTATGCGATATATGAGATAGCAATCGGTGCATAACAGGAGAGGAAAGCGAGGATGGGTGCAGTTGCGGAAATGTACAGAATAGGAACGACTGTAAGAGCAGAACACAGATGAAGACAGTAGAGTACATGAGTCAAGAATCAATC
Organism: Lissotriton helveticus; assembly: GCF_964261635.1. NCBI lineage: Eukaryota > Metazoa > Chordata > Amphibia > Caudata > Salamandridae > Lissotriton > Lissotriton helveticus. The sequence goes on from NC_136067.1 coordinate 534,749,548, forward strand.
AAAAATCAAAAATGGCATTAGTTAGAGACCAAGGTATCTGAGGTAGTAGTCTGTGCATTGCCAGTGTTAAAAATACAGGTAGAAATATAATACTGCACTAAAAAGGTATATGAGGTAGCAATGTGTGCATTACAATTGTTCAAAATACAGGTAGAGGTGTAATGATCCAATAATAGACAAACAGTCATCCATAAATGAGGTAGTAATCTGCGCACTACAGATGTTCACAGTATAGGTAAAAATATAATATTGCAATAATCGGCAGGCATTCTTCCCCAAGAGGGTGTAGATACATCACTGCGCAAAGTACTCTGTAATTGGGATTAGTCTAAAATGACAAAGTACTTAGTCTGTGTTCCGATAGTGATGAAAATGACTAGTCCAGCATGGCCGCCCACAAGGGAGACTGGTCTAAAATGGCCGCCAAATAGGTGAGATGTAGACAGTAGTCCTCTGTTTGTTGCTGTTACATAGATAGCAGGGAGGAGCAGTTTAATTGCAAGTTTATATAGCGCTAGGATCGACTCCCGGAGGAGTATCTCCGCGCTTCGACCGCTGCGAAACCCTTCCTGGCTTCCCTGAGAGATGGTCCCTTAATGGGTACCTCCAGGGTGAGACCAGGCATCCCCGGCGGTCTGGTGGGGCCGTTAGTGAAGATGAGGCAAGCTAATGCCCAGAGTTGCCGAGTGTGATCGCTGATCAGAGTGGGCACCGAGGCGAGAGAATTATCGAGTCCGCTGACCCTGGTCCAGAAACCTGCCGCGTCGGGAATCGAACCCTGGTCCCGGGCCGTCCTCTGCTCTCGGGTCTGCCGCCTCTAACCAGTGAGCCACACCAGTTTCCCCTCACAATCATGCAGGCAGGGGGCCTAGAGATGTTAGTCCTCTGTCTGCTGCTATTACTTTGAGCTTAGGGGAGGAATTTCTCTTTCTATTTGAGCAAGCCATGCACAGTCTAGCTGGGAGGAATTCTTATCTCTGTGTGGGGGAGTTAGGCTGAGGAGCCTCGTGGATATCAGAGGTAAGGGAGGGGGGGAGATTTATTCCTACAGTTTTATGGCCCCAGCCATTTTGAACAAAGGGGGTAGTTTTTGAAAGTGAGCAGGCGGGTGGGAGGGTGCGATGGGAGAAGTAAATACCTTAAGACTCTGTGTGCCTGTTGAGTTGAGTTTGCCAGCAGAATCTTGCCAGTAGACTTTTGCAGAAGCAGTGATTTTGTCCGAGGTTGGCTCGGTCCCTTCCTCTTCGTAGATATGTGTGCATTGTATGAGCACAAACCAGGGCTCCAAACCAGTATTACCCCGCGATGCCAGACAACTGATTACCGGTTATCCACCGATACCAATGGGGGCAGGCTTCGGTCTTCTGTCACCCCTGCAGCTCTTGCTGAACTTAGGGCTCATTTCACTCGCTCCTCTGGGCAGGGCGCCCTAGCCTCCGGTCGCATCCAGTCTCCGGTGTAGCCTCTACTTCTCCGTCGTTTCTCCTGTGATCGTGTCCAGCCTTCGGTGCGGGGGGAGGGGGGGTGGGGGCAGCGTCTCTTTGCGGTCTCGGTGCAGCGGCCAGCGTCTTTCACCGTGGAGCGGGCGGGAGGGAGGGGGGGCTTTTGGGACCCTCCGATGCCGCTGGGGCTCCTCTGCTGTGGCGCAGCCGGTCTTATTAGCTCTCCGTAGCCTTCTTCATTCTCTGCTTCACTGTTGTAGCGCGGGCGGGCGGCGTCCGTTCGTCAGGCCCCCCGGAGCTTCAGCCGCCACTGCGACGCGCCGGGGGTGTACTTCTCAACCGCCTTGAGTCCTCTCTGCCCTCCACCAATGCCTTTGCAGCTCCTTTGCAGCTCACCGGTGCCCCGGTCCACGTCTCTGCCTTCCTATGCTTTCCAGCTGGCGGGTGGCGCGGGCTCAGCAGGAACCCGGAGCTTCAGCCGCCCCTGCTGCACGACTGGGGTGCCTTCAGTGCCGACGTGAGACAGTGCTGGGGTGCTGGGCTTGCGGCAGGATGATCTTGTGCTGAAGTGCTTGCTCAGCGGGCTCCCGGGGTTTCGCGATGGCGGTGTCTGAGACGTGTGGCTTTTCAGGCTCCAATCTCTGAAATCCGGACGACGGGCAATCCAGTTACTTGTGTAGCTTTTCTCAGCTTTCGTTTCCGTCGTGCTGGTGAGGGCTTTTCAGGCTCCAATCTCTGAAATCCGGACGACGGGCAATCCAGTTACTTGTGTAGCTTTTCTCAGCTTTCGTTTCCGTCGTGCTGGTGAGGGCTGGTGGGTGCTAACAGGGATAATGCCCACTAAGGGATCCCAAGCACTGGGAGCTCTTCACAGGAGCTCCTACCAGGCGGCCATCTTGCATCCACTCCACTCGGTTCCTCTTTCCTTTCCGCAGGATAGCATTAATAAAATTCAGGGGAAGATAGGCAACTTTATTTGGGGGCAGAAAAGCGCCAGGCTATCCTGGAAGAAATTACGAAGGAAGCTGTTGAAAGGTGGCCTGGCACTCCCAGACATACATTTATACCTAATGGCTTTCCAATTTAAGGGCATAAGGATGCTCATTCCGTTGGAAACTTCTTGGGGTAGACTTTTAGGGGAACTTGTGTTAGTGGAGGGTGGCAGCGGACAGGATGTTTTTCTATGTAGGTTTGGGGATCCTAGATTTTTTAAGAGGGTACGCCTTAAGGTCTTAAAAGCGGCCTTGCAGACATGGTATAAATTAAGACATATCTGGGGGGTAGGTTCTTTGTCCCCGTTTGCGCCAATCTGGGATTCACCGGGGACTCCAACTTGCCTGAGCGATAGTTTACCAACCCTGATTATGAGAGCGGGCTTGGTGAGGTGGCTGGATCTGGTTGTATTGTATTGTATTGTGCACTTATATAGCGCGGTCTGCCACCCAAAGGGTATCCTGGCGCTTCCGACTCCACTGAACCATCTACACAGACACGCTTTTAGCCAGATCTAGGGAAAAGGTGGGTTTTTAAGTTTTTCTTGAAGGATGGGAGGTCCTCCAAGCTACTCAAGAGTAGAGGGAGGGAGTTCCAAAGCTTGTCGGCTGCATATCCAAAGGATCGGCCCCCCATCCGAATCCTGTGAATCCTTGGAACCACGACCAGATGTAATGAGGAAGAGCGTAACGTTCTCGCTGCGTGGTACCAAGAGAAGAGGTTCCGTAGCATGGCTGGGCCTTGGTCATGTAAAGCTTTAAAGACCAGGCAGGAAGATTTAAAAAGAATTCGCTGTTGGACTGGCAGCCAATGCAGATCTTTAAGTGCAAGGGATGAGGAGGCAGCTTGAGGCCTAGAGAGGGCTAGTTTTGCAGCCATGTTTTGGATGCGCTGCAGCTTAGAGATCAAGTTACCAGGAGCCCCCAGGAGCAATGCATTACAATAATCTATCCTGCTAAGGATAATGCCACGCACCACCTCTGGCATAGCCTAAAGTGGCAACAAGGGAAGAATTTTCCGCAAAGTGCGGAGTAGCATCATGCAGGTAGAGATGGTTTTATCAACAAAGCCGTTCAGCTGGAGGTTGGAGTCAAACATCACTCCAAGGTTACGGGCAGAATCCACCGCCACCATCTTACCCAAGAAGGAAGAAGGCCAGAGGTCAGACGGCAGTGCACGCGGGACGCGGTCCGAGGAGCAGTGGAGTACCTCGGTCTTGGAACTATTAAATTGAAGGGAGTTGTTCCTCAGCCAGTCGGCCGTGGCAGCCATACAGCGATGGAAAGTATCTGTGGACATCGCATCTTCTCCTTCAAGGGAGAAGATGAGCTGGGTGTTATCGGCGTAATTGATCACTGAGATGCCAAAGGATTTGATCAATTTTACCAGAGGGCACAGATACAGAGTGAACAGGATGGGGCTGATCGCGGACCCCTGCGGAACGCCCTGTCCCACTCTCCTAATATCTGAGCGAAAAGGTGGTAAAGCCACCACCTGATGCCTGTTCTGAAGGTACGAAATCAGCCAGTCCCTTGCCAGACCAGCTATCCCGGCCTCCTCCAGCCTGTTGATAAGAATGGGATGGCTGACCGTGTCGAACGCGTCCGACAGGTCGAGCAGCACTAAAAAGGCTGCTCGACCATTGTCGACCCGGGATCGAAGGTTGTACAACACGACCACCAGTACCGACTCCGTACCATGAGCTGGCCGGAGGCCGAACTGGGCCATCTCTAGACAGTTGTTACTTTCCAAGAAGCTGGAAAGAGACCGGGTAACAAGTTTTTCCATGATCATGACTGGGAAAGGGAGCAAGGAGATTGGCCGATAATTTGACAGACAGCTGGGGTCCAGCGTAGGCTTCTTTTGGAGAGGGGAGACCACCGCTAGCTTCCAGCTATCAGGGACCATAGCCAAATTGAAGGACTGAAGACAGATGGAATATAAAGGTGGAAAAAGTTCATCCTGAAAGAGTTTCCAATATTTGTGGGGAAGTGGATCCAGAGGAGAGCCCGAGGACACCCCGCTTGCTAGCGTGCGAAACTCATCCAATGAGGGAAGAGTAAAGCACTCTAGCCGATGATGAGATGTCTGTTGTGGTTGATTCGGATGGGGTTCTCCCTTGGGAGATATTGTTAGACAAGATTGGTCCCGCATTTTCAAGGTTTAAGTGCCTTCAGTTAAGGTTATGGTTTGAGGCGGAGGCCCGAGAAACAGTAGGGAACTGGGAGCTTGAGCAGCTATTTCAAAATGTACTGCCAAGGAAAAAAGAGGTATCATTGTGGTACATAAGCCTTTTAAAAGCAGTAGCTCATGAGATTCTCCCACAGTCGACTGTATGGAACTCCATCCCACCTCTCCAAGATACGGAAAACCTTTTTGATTTTTCTATTAAGATAATGTATAAATACATTAAGCCTGCGAGCTTAAAGAAAAATCTTTTTTTTTATTAAACAGGCTATACTATACCCCGGCCAAGATTGCCAAATTTGTAGCTCCCACTGCCCCAGTTCCTGCCTGCCCGAGGTGTTCTATTGATAAGGTGGATGATATCCATATGTTTTTTGAATGTGATGAACTGGGCGGATTTTGGAAAGAGGTGGGGGATACTTTGGCAGATATATTATAAATATGTATAGTGGTGGATCTCTCTTTGGTGTTTTTTGGACTAAATAAACACAGTATTGGGACATCCTACAGCCTCAGATGGGCCTACATCTTTACCCCTTGTGATCTTGGCTAGAAGAGAGATTTGCATCAGATGGAAGGTCCCTGCCCCCCCAACAAGAGAAAGCTGGACTAAAACTGCCCTACGTATGGCAAATTTAAATCAAGAAGAATTGTCTCTTAACATCTGTTGCCCGTTTTTAATATGGAGACGCTGCCTGCACATGATAAATAGCTAAGATCTTGTAATTGGCGTGTTTGTCCAATGATTACACCTAGTCCTCGGGATAAAGAGGAAGGCCGTGGTTGGCTAGACGTAAGCAGTGAGTCGAGTGGTGCACAGTTAGTATAAAGCGACTAGTCAAAACTGCTGGAGTCTGTGGTGAGATGAGGACACACAAAAAAAAAAAGATTTTCCATGTAGGCTGCTTTATAATTGGTGATGGCAGTTACCTTGAAAAAAGGGATCAGAAATTGTTTGATATATTTTTGATAAAAAATTACAAAAGAATAAAACATGTAGCATTGATTGATTGTTATGATTGCCACAAGGGCAGGGCATTTGGTCAAGATTAACATTGAAAACTAAGGAGGAAGCACAGCAAATATTTTAGAGTGCCAGCCATAAGGCGAAAAAGCAAGCTTATTTCCCAGTTACCCCTATTCTTTAAAAGATAGCTGGATGGCAGATGTGATGGGGGACAAGTTCCACCCACCAGGGACATATACCTTGCAACTGACGATTTTGAAAGCTCTGTTACATATCTTGTTTTACTATATTGATCATATAGAACTTCCTGGAGGGATTTTTTATTTATACCCTCCATATCACTTGGGTTTAAAAAGATTCACGGTGATCAAACTTTTCTAACAGTGGCGAGCCAGGGTATGTCCCCATCTCTATCATATTTAAGACAATCAACTATTATATCTCTCGTTAGGGTCGCTGCCGGGTTTTGCCGAACTTTTAGCCAAAATATGGCTGGGCGAGCCCTGATGTTATCTTCAATGTAAAACAATTTTAATTCCTTATGGCAAACCAAATGTGAGGAGGAAATTGGGGCCCACAGAAGTTTCTGACAGAATCGATTTTCCTCACCCTGGATACTGCTGCCTTTCGTAAAACCCCAGACTTCAGAACCGTATACTGCAGTGGGAATGCACTGTGCTTTGTAAATTTTTATTATAGATAAAAACGACCTCTGCTCTTTTTGGTTGCGGAAGGCACATCATTGAATTGGTGGCTTTTAAAAACTTACTTCTGCAGTGTGCCACATGATCTGCCCAGGAGCTGTTGGCTGAAAATACTAACCCCAAAAATGGAAAAGTGCAAGTGCGTAATAAGTGTTCGGATCCTTAGGTAATTGAGTTGATAAATAGCTTTTTTGGGCTGCAGGCCATTGAAAAAGATTTTTAAAAATGTGTACAAAGATCTAAACCGGCCATAAAATCCACAAAGCCCGGAACTAAAGTGCATAGTGCATTGGGTGTGCAGCCCATTAGGACCCCATCATCCGTGTACAGTAGGGCGGGGAGTGTATTACCATTAATTCTCGGGACGTTGTTAGTAAGTTCAGTCAGTACATTATGTAAGTCATTAATGTATAAAATAAATAGGAGAGGGGACAGTACGCACCCCTGCCTGACCCCTCTACTGATATTAATGTCCTATGAAACTCCCCGTCCTTACAGATCCTCACCCTTGCTTTCAAATCCCTGTGCAAATAGTTTCAAAAGTGAACTAAACACTCATCCAACCCATATTTTAAAAGAACCGACTGTAAGCATGACCTGTTAACAATATCAAAGGCTGAGGTGCTGCCCCTAAAAGCCAAATAAATGGGGGATTTCCGAGCTATGGTGTATTTGCCAACAATCAAATTTAGGTTTAGGAACTGTTCCACAGTGTCTATTTTGCTTCTAAAACCTATCTAGAATGTGTTCCTCCTCAGCCCAAGATCTGATCCTATTAAACAGGACCCTCCCAAGAATCTTCAATGTATTGTCGATCAGGGAGATCGGTCTATAACAGCTAGGGTTGGATCGGTCCCCTTTTTTAAAAATCGGGACAATAATGCACTAGGGATAGAGGCGTTTGTCAGATTATTTAAAACGTTAAGTAAGAGGGGCACCCAAAACTCTCTGGTTTGTGTTTGATGAGATCGATGAGAAGCCCATCAGGGCCGGGAGCCTTGTTGCCTAAGCTTTGGTTGATGGCATCTTCAACTTCTAACATGGATATCTGAATCCGTGAGGCAGCATGATGATTAAAGGGATCCTCACTCTGAGGTGGAGCTAAATAAATCTTGGAGAAATGGGCTTCCCAAGCTTCAATGGTTATGTTACAGCTTAGGGGAGTAAGTGTAAGGCCCATGGATCGCATGTCTTTGACTGCTGCTCAAAAAACATTTCCATTATTAATTCTGGCAGCACAAGCAAGGTTATCCCAACGTTCTTTTAGGATCTCATCTTTTTGTTGCCTGGCCACTTGTTTGTAATGACGCCTCAGGGACTTAACAAGGGTTGTATCCCCTGGTTTCGTTACAAGTGCTACGCGGAGCTCTCTATTTGCTTGTGAGCAGGCATTGTTCAACCATCAGGACAGGTTGGTATCTGATGTGGGCCTAAAGATCAGTCGTTTAATGCCTCCACATAGATGGCTAAAGGCGTTAATTGCCTCTGGGTTGGGGTCAGTAGGCGACAGGCAAGTGTTAATGAGTGATACATGTGCTTTTATCATTCTAGAGAATAGATTGTTGTTATCAACGCCTTTCCAAATCACTCTCAAGTTATCAGTAGAGGAAATTAGGTTGCTAGCCCCGTACTCTTTGGCAAAATCCGGTCTAGGGGCAAATCTAATTGTTGTCGCAATCGGGTTAGGATCGCCCTGCACAGTTGGTATGACCTCGGCCTTTCATAAGAAATCTTTTAATGAGGTAGATATGAAAACATAGTTTCTGGTTGAAGCACAACCATGACCTCTGTATGTTGGTATGAGACAGTTATCATTATAATGTACAGCCACAATTTCCATCACTTTTAATAGATTGTGATGAGACAAATGATCCAGAAATTCTGACCCCCTTGTGCCTGAGGGCACGTAAACCGGGGGATCATTAACTAGTTAGTTTTCCCTAGGGATCCTGGTGTTAAAGTCGCCACCTAGACAGATACCAGCTAAATTGTGAAAACACATTTTGTCTTTATAAATTTGAAATGAAATTAAACAAGTTAATAAAATTCGTATTTGGTGAGGTCAGAAAATCATTGTTATAAAAGTTAATGAAACCAATTGGAGCCCTGAGTATAAATCAAGGCTTGTAAGTTATCATTATTTGTGACAAGACCTTAGCACTACTGCCTGAGGAAATATTGACCCAAATAGAAAGTCTGCCGGATTGGCGGCCTGCTTTCGGAACAGGTACAATGATGTTAAAACATACAAACCCCTCTAGATGTAAGTCCTGTGTGGCCCAAGTTTCTTGAAACATGAGAATGTCATATTTGTGAACTATGTTTACCCAATCGTCAGAACTTATTTTAGATGCTAAGCCGGCAACATTCCAGCTCAGTACATGTAAGTTTGGGTCAGTTTCATGTGAATCTAAAGTATCATGACCTGAGGGATTGGTCATGATTGAGATAGAGACAGTCTCAACTGTGTGGGGATAGATTACAGTCAATCCAGGCTGTCTAAACCAGACAGGGTGGAAAATCTGTTATGCATCATGTGTGGAAAAGTATTGTCGGTATTTCGTCCCAGGGTCGGTTTATAGAAAATGCCCAGGGGCAAGATAAGACTTGAGATGGCGGTATTAAGCTCCTGTATCGTCAATATAGATCTTACCAATGACGGTAGTTGGAAATTAATGACAATACAGTCTCCCTCAAAGTTCTTCAATGAGGAACCAACCCACCCTACCCTACATACCATTATGATGTTGCTAATGTTTGCCACCCTAAGCTCTTTATGTTTTCCAAGCCAGTCTGCACTTTTATTTTGTAAATGGTCCCAGGTCTCAGTCTGATTTTTTTTTAAGGGGGAACACCTGCTAAAACGAAGACATAGGGACATGCTGCCAGTAGTAGGCTAAGAACTTCTTTAATAGGCTCAGCGATCGGCATATTAGGGGGATTTTTGATGGTCGCAGTCACACCCTCCATATTGCACCCTATGTTGACTTTGTTTACAGAGCTTGCAAGAGCAGCATGAGCAGCTGGGTGTGTAAGTGGGGTGGGCTAATAGTACGTCCTGTGGTCAGGTTTTTTTTTCTGGGCAGCAGTGGATTTAAGTGAAAAGCATTCCTTGACTTTACTGCAAGTGTTGTGTCACAGGCACTGGTAGAGGGAATGGACGTTAGTGTCGGAGCCTGCATCTGTTGATTAAGGCTAAGTGCACTAGTGGACTGCAGGTTGGAGACCTCCCTTGTTGGACAGTAGATTAGGGGTGTTGGTATGTGTGCTTAGTCTAATTGTCAATGACTCCAAGCGATCTAAACATTTCCAAAGTGCGGGAAAATTCTTATCTACAAGGTCTCTAATACGCTCATACACAGTGTGCACTACAATGCCAATTGAGGTGTCACCAAGTCTATATCGAGTTGAAGGGACTGCTGTGGTATCAGTCTGGGTATGGATGGAATGATTTGATGCCTCAGCTGATGTTAAGTCGACAGTAGCCTTAGCAGTCTCCACATTCACAGAGGAAGGCATGCCCTGATTCCATGAACTCAGGGCAGTATGTTGATGTTTAACAGGAGGGGGTTGTTTCCTCTTGGAACTGGTGGGTTTAGCCAGTTTTCTTTTTAGTTTTGCACCTGGAATTGCTGGAATCGGAGAGGCATCCATATTTAGTATGCTATCCCCGCTGCAAGCTTCCTTTGGTAGATACTCGTTGCCCTGGTTGCTCTCCTTGTTGCAGCCAGTTCCTAAAATCGGAGAATGGCTGGTGGCACTAAACAATAAACTCGCTGTCAGGAGGGCATCACGATCATCTTGAGCCCCCCTACCATAGGGGCAGTGTGTGGATCTGCCAATCCCAAAGACAGGCGCCTCTCGGTTAGCTCAATCTTGGTGGCAACAATATTAACTGCTCTTTCTAGCATACTATCGATGGAGTTGGTTGGGCGAGAGTTTAGTATGCAAGTGCGTTTTCCCATGGTGTAAATCATGTTTTAACGCTCACTGTTGTTAGGTATATGTGACTCACCTCAGCAGAGCTTGGGAGATGATACCTGTCAGAGGGGTGGCTCAGCCCAGCCCCCTCTGGCCTCTGACGGTTGCAGATGGGCCCGCCCTTGACTCGGGCACACCTGCGCTGAGGGAGTACTTCGCTGATTTTAAACACGCCTCCCGGCACGGGAGCATCAGTGGTGGCCCCCACTGGCTTCTGGGACACAGAGTCCTGGCCGTTCCCCTCACGGCTTGCAGGCGATGATGAAAGAGCTTCCCAGTCAACAGGTTCATTCACCAAAAGTGCCAAATGAACACTACACGGCAAAAGGGAAAACAACATGTATTGCCTCCTCACCCCGTTCCAAACAACCCCTGACCTCTCCCTAAGTGTCTCAGACATGCCTTCTGCTCGAGGGCGCCACACCCACCTCACTGTACCGTCATAAAGCACTTGCATACTGCACTCAACAACTCAGCATTAAAGCTCCACTCACATTGCAGTCACAACTCACGGGGGCGATCCAGCAGAGTGCGATGCGATGTTTATGTCGGATGAATATTTTCCTTTTTTTGTCATTTTGACTCATGTGTTATGATTTTCACAATGTTTACGGCAATAAACTATTGTCGATATTTTATGGATTTTGAAGTGTATTTATTTGGTTTAGCAAGAAAGGCCCTTTAGTCTGAAATGTGGACTTTTTCAATTATTACTGCCAAAGTATTATACGTTGTGAATGAAGGCGAAAGCTTACAGTGGATTTGATGTACTCTCATCTGCAGAGTATTCATTATCTTTAATTTAAATGTTTATGGTGGCTCACTGCAAAATGACTTGCTTTGTTTTTCATTTTTCTTGTTCACTCTATATGATGTGCCATGTGAATCGTCTCTCAAGTTTGACCACAGGTTATACTCTGGACCTCCCCATGTGGCAGGATTAAACAATGCAGTAGAGAAGATTATTATTGCGGCATGTGTATCAATTCACTTACTATCTGATTAAAGTCAACGTAAACGGCACATTCAACGGAGATCCAGTACATGTATTACATTTTATTACACTTAGGTGTTGATATAAACTCCCATGGAATATAAAATGAATATTTTGATAAAGTAAGAACTTTATGAAATGCAATGTGACAAGAGGGATATTTTATCAGTCTGGCGCTGTGAACTACTCTCCTTAAGAAGAGAACTGATATGCACATCCTTATTGTCATTCATGATGACAAACACTTTCACAAAGAGGCTTCTTCCATTTTTAAACTTGAGGTAACTCCCTGCCCGGGGTCACCAAACAACTTTTTTCCAGAGAGGCTTTTTCCTTGTAGACACTGTATTAGACAGCTCATGGAAAACAACTTCCCGACAGAGCAGGCGTAGTGCTGAGTGAGGGAAGTATAACTAATGCAGGGAACTACTAAGGGACCAGATGTAGGTGGCCAAATACCGAGCGGTAACGCAGAAATTCGCAGAATTTCTGCGTTACCGACCGGTATTTGGCGGAGAGCAATGTAGGTGAGTTTCAACCTACTTGCAAAATAAGGAATCGCAAAATTGTGATTCCTTATTTTGCTCTTGCATTTAAGGAATCGGAAATAGCAATTCCTTAAATGCAATGGAAGTAGCCCAATAAAAAGTGCACTTCAGCCTTAAGGAATTGCTAATTACCACCAACTTCAAGTTGGTGGTAAGTAGCGATTTCCTTTAATAAAGCACTTTTTAGCTTTTTTAAAAGTGCCCAGCAGAGGACCCATAACGCTGCACGGATAACGCCGCCACCGAGCCAAGAGTCACCTACCTGGTTGCTCCCTTGCTGGGAGAACGCCGCCACCGAGCCAAGAGTCACCTACCTGGTTGCTCCCTTGCTGGGAGAACGCCGCCACCGGAGCCAAGAGTCAATACCTGGTGAAATCGCGCCGCTGCTCCGGGACTACAGTTCCCGGCAGGCAACGCGGCGGCGCGTAACAGTGACGTCGCGCCAGGAGGCGCTTCATAACTGCGACAGAGCCGGCGGAGCGGGGGAGAGCAGAGGACCCATAACGCTGCACGGATAACGCCGCCACCGAGCCAAGAGTCACCTACCTGGTTGCTCCCTTGCTGGGAGAACGCCGCCACCGAGCCAAGAGTCACCTACCTGGTTGCTCCCTTGCTGGGAGAACGCCGCCACCGGAGCCAAGAGTCAATACCTGGTGAAATCGCGCCGCTGCTCCGGGACTACAGTTCCCGGCAGGCAACGCGGCGGCGCGTAACAGTGACGTCGCGCCAGGAGGCGCTTCATAACTGCGACAGAGCCAGCTACGCGGGACGCCCGGGGCTAAGCCCGGGCAAAGGGCGGGCCCTCTGTGGCCCTCAGAGGCCCGAGGAGCCTGGCCTGGGCCAGATACCCTGCCCGTTTTCAATTAGCCAAAGGACATCGAGACTGCAAAAGCGTAAGTTGGCTAAATCTTGTTATTGCATACCCATGTGAGTCCTTGAGTCCCTTCCTGCACCGCGATTAGTACTGGGTATTGGGCGTAAGCATTATCTCTTGTATAGTGGGTTATCTAGCGGACTTGTCATGAACCATCCAGAGACCAGAAGCATGGCAGCCGCTGGGGCAAAGAAACTAACTGGTACCTTGGACGATTTCATAGTACGCACAAATGCGCTCATTGATGAAGGTATCGTACTGATGGACAGAAGGGTGTCCCAAGATTTAGCCAGGGCAAAGCGTTCTTCTCTGGGCCACATTGCACATGCTCGCACACCTAACAGCGCATCCGATCCAAAAACAATTGTAATGGTACATAAGGACCAGGGTTGTGACTTACCAGCATCGCAGGAAGGCTTGGAGGCAACCCCAAATCTTTCCTTGTTGCTGGAAAACGGGCTGACCGTAATTGAGAATGAACATACAGTTAGTACCCTAATTGAAAGGGGGAGGAAGGAGGGGGCTATCCCTAAACAAAAGATTACTAAACAACAGCCCATTAAAATGACTACCCGAAATGGGAAAAAAGCCCAGCCTAGCAAAATTCATGCCCCTATTCAGTTGCCTCCAACTCCTTTGAATGTGAGCACCAACCTAGATGCTCACCCCATCACTAATGACACCGTAGGTGAGCCACGTGTAAGTGTGGGTATAACCCTAAGTCTGCCAGATGAAACCATCTTGGATAGTAGCTTGGAGGAGATTCTGGAACAAAGCGGGGTAGTTGATAATCAAGCTGAAGGGGATGAGGACAGTAGTAGCCTAAGCATGGATAATAATAACATCTATGCTATGCTAAAAACTCTTTTAGAACCTATCGAGGTGAGGCTACGCTGTCTGGAAAGAATTTTGTCTAACATTCATAAAGATATTAGTGCCCCTAGCTTTAATTTGAACAATAAAGCTCCTGAAAAGAAATCAACTACGAATATACCACCCACAGCCGCTAAAAGCGATGGTAATACCAATCTATCTTTAAAAACTACCTCTATTCCACCTCCAAAACCCACTACTAACCCACCTCCAAAAGTTATACCAACACCTAAAAATCTCACCGTAATTGACCAAACAGCGCCACCCACGCAAACTTCTAGGGATAAAGTTAATGAAGAAAAGAGGGAGAAACGTAGAAATATACATTTACCACCAGAAGCCTCAACATATGTTGTGGTCCTTACTGGAGTACCCCAACTTGCTGATAAATCATATGAAAATAATGGGGGACTAGTAAATAAAATAATACATTGGCTAAATGATAACTATCCTCTCCCCCCGGCCTTCAAAAGCAATATCCTTATGGTTGAAAGGGCACCCTGGGTGGGGTACAATAATAATAAAAAAAGGTTACAAGGTGACTGTGTGGTAATAACTTTTGAGAATCCCCGCACCGCAGAATTTATTACATCAAGGCCCCCAAGAAATTACGGTTTGTCAGTTGTGGCCAGGCCATTATCCTATTTTTACCCGGAGGGTGAACAACCGGATAATAGGTGGAGCTGGACCAGGGAAAATCGACGCCATGGTGGTAATACTGGCCAGTTCCCTGATAACAACTACCACAATACACTGTGGAATGGGAGGCATGATGATGGCTGGAACATTGTGAAACACAAAGGCAGGCCTCCTTATTTTCACCCACAGGGTTATGATCCAGGATGGATAGGCAATGCCCAAATTCCCCCGTTTTTCCCATGTTATAATCGGTTTGACTGCTTGGAAGCAGTGGACTGACTCCCCAAGATTAAGGTAGATGATCGGTTACCTATTAATCTTGCAGTCTTGGATTCCACAAGCTGTCTGGGGGTTGAGGAATCCATAGAAATACAGGGGGGGAATGAGCTCATACAAGAGAGCCAGGCCAACAGTTCAGGGGATACTGTAGATGTGTCTTCTGTGGATAAAGATTCCTGTACGGTATTATTTTGGAACGTGGCTGGGTTAAAACAAAAGATTACAAATCCAAGCTGGGATGAGGCCATTACCGACGTGGGAATACTAGCCCTTCAAGAAACTTGGGCTACCACGCCGATACACCTTAATGGCTATAAGACATACTTTACCCCTGCGGTGGGCGGAGTATACGGAAGACCCAAGGGGGGGTTGATTGTATACATATCTAATCTCTTAGTATATGATAAAATTGTTTTTTCCCCTGGATCCAGCTATTACCAAAAAATTGTGATATATACAAGGAAGGGTCCAAAGATGGTTCTTTTTAATTTCTACAATAACTGTTCAGATAGCATGATTAAGGATGTACTTGACACACTAGCCCTAGAAATGCAAAATGAATTTGACAAGAGTAAGAGGGCGGAAGTTATGTTATTATGGGGGGGTGATTTTAATTGTACTCTCTGCAAAAAGGGCCAAAAGGGTATTTGTGGTCTAATGCTGGAACAAGACGTCAATTTGACGCATTTTGAACACACCCTACTAGGCGACTTACTGAATGAAATGATTTTTAACTTTAACCTCGGCTTTGTAAATGAATTAGCACACCACACAACGAAGTTTGCCCCAACTTTTGTGGGGCGGGGTGCTTCAACCATTATTGATTTTAGCTTATGCACACTTAGCTCTGCAAACAGATTGATTAGAGCAAACATCATGGATTTACCATTGAGTGATCATCTGCCACAGGTATTAAAAATGGAAAATTTATTTACCGTAGCTGACATTAGAGAATGCCAGAACCAAATGGTCCAGGATGTAAGGGTGGGTGCTCAAAATGGTTACAACCTTAAATGGAGCAGATTGGTCCCAGATGATTTTCTGCAAAAAATACTGACTAACTGCATAAGTAGCTTTTCCATCTGTCTAGATGAACACGCAGAGAAATGTGAAATAATAACCCATTTTAGCATTATTTCTAGTAAAATTAAGGAAGCACTGTGGGTTAATAGGAAAAATTCCCTAAAGTCCAATAGGAAATGGTTTGATAGGAAGTGCACTAGAGCCTTAACAAAGCTTAGATATGCAATTCATAATAGACCAAAGGACGTAAACCAAATTAGAATTGCAAGAAAGGACTATAACCTAGCATTAAGGGAGAGGAAGACCGCGATAAAAAGGGAGGCATGGGATAACCTATGCGACGCATCAAAATCGAAGGATCCGGCTGCTTTTTGGAGGGCTATTAACACCCCCCTCCTATATGAACAAAAAGCACGCATGGAAATTGCCATCTCAGAAGATGAGTGGGTGGCCCATTTTTCCTCCCTTTATATGGCTGTGGAACTAACCTCGGAAGTAGGCCAGGAGATGGGGCTGCTAAATCTAGACATGTCTAGAACCCTGACTGTAACCCTTCCTGAAGTTATAGCAAGCTTAAAGGCGACCAAGGGGGGCAAAGCAGCAGGACCAGACGGTATACCAGCTGACCTCTATAAGGCTAACATCGATTTATGGGGGCCACTGTTAGTTCAGCTCTTTAATGCCGTCCTGGCAAACAGCCCAATACCCACCTGGTTTACATCAACAATAGTCCCAATATTTAAGAAAGGGGACAGGCTAAGTTGTACATGCTATAGGCCAATCTCCCTATTGGACTCTTCTATAAAAATTCTGGGAAGAGTGATTTTAGTTAAACTACAAAGCTGGGCCAATGAAACTGGGGTGTTAAGTGACTTTCAATTTGGGTTCCAAAAGGGCCTAGGGACTATAGAGCAAGGCTTGAATCTCTTCACCCTGCAACAGAAGTATATAAAGGTCAAAAAACAACGTCTATACCTCACATTTGTTGACCTATCATCAGCTTTTGACTGTGTGTCACACATTAAGTTATGGTCAATTATGGCTGACTTGGGAGTAGACAATGCCATTATATGTTTTCTGAGAGAGCTGTATTCTGGGGCCACTGCCAGTGTCAGATTTGGGAAAAATGGTGAGTGCAGTAGACAATTTGGGATCGGTCGGGGTGTGCGCCAAGGGTGCGTCTTAGCCCCCTTCCTATTTCTGCTGTATATAAATGGAATGGAAAAGCATCTCGTGCATGAGGGCAGGGACATGCCTATGGTGAGAGGTAGGCCTGTCCCTGCACTGATGTACGCGGATGATGCTGTCCTAATGGCGCGCACCCCAATGGCTTTACAAAGTTTGGTTACAGCCTTTAACACCTTTATGCTTGACTTAGATTTGAGAATCAATTGTTCTAAAACTTTATCTATGTACTGCGGGTCCAGAACAAACAAGCATGTGAAGCAAATCTTTGTAAATTCCAATCCCTTAGAAAGGACCCCCACCTTCCCTTACCTAGGGATACTGTTTCATGAAAGCGGCTCATGGACCACAGCAATTCATGCTAGATCTCTGTTATTCTCTAAGACCATTATGGCCCTAAAATGTTTTATGAAAAAAATAGGTAAAAAACCCATAAAAGAGATTTTAACCATCTATAATGCGACTTGTATATCTGTAGCCATCTACGGGGCAGGATTATGGGGTTATTCAAACATCACCCCAATTCAAATCCTGGAAAATAAGTTTTTATGTCACATATTGTCTGTACCCCAAAGTACTGCAACAATTATATGCCATGTTGAATTGGGAATATCTTATGTCACTGACATTATTAGAATTCAGCCAGTTCTTCTCTGGCATAGGGTCTGGACAAATGAAGAATGTGTTGTTAATCGGGCCATTTTCAAGGACATCATGGTATTGGACAACATCAGGGACTACAAATGGATAGGCTATGTCAGAGATTTTCTCGAAAAAATAAGTTGCCCCCAATACTTTGAGGATCCACAATCAATGGAATGTATATCCAGAAGAGATTTGAAATATTTGTGTATGACCTACCTCAAGGAAAAGAGAAATATAATGGAGGCAAGAAAAAAGACTGTCTCTGCCCACCAGGATATTATATGTGGAGAGAATTTGCAGCCATATCTTTCACTGTATATGTCTAATCATGAACGGTACCTTTTGACCCGATTTAGATTGAATATAGTTTTCAGGACACTATCATTCCCCGTGATGAATTGTTGGCTGAAGGACTTATGTTTCTGTCCATGCGATGATGTTTCCCAACAATCGGATATACATATTTTATTTTTTTGTAAATTTTATACCTTTCCCCGAAAGAAACTTATCATCCCCATTCTTAAAGATCTAAATGTTTACAGGTGCCGCCTAGCGTTCACAGAGTGCCAGAAAATGGATACTGTTTTTATGGTCGCCTCTATTGCAGAATTTTTAAAATTGGCTTTTAAATGTCGTAAATCAATGCAAATGGATTGATCTCTTTTACTGTGTATATGAATTTAATATTGCTGATATGGATTTAATTTTGTTGTTTTGCTTATTTTGTGATTTTAAAGGAAAAATACTTACTCTACCTTTTGTAAATTGCACCTTACATGCTACTTTTATGGTTATCTTCCCTTTTTAACCGAATAAAGTACTTTTGAAGTGCCCTGTGGCACACATCCAGGCCCTTAGGGCATGTATGTGCACCACATGTGCACACATGCACATTTCAGGGGTGCAACAGGGTGTCCTTTGGACCCCTTGAAATATCTCCCACTATTTGCGATTCTGTAATACCGAATCGCAAATAGTGATTATCTTCCCATTCATTCCTATGGGCCTCCTAGCCCATAGGAATTAATGGCTATGTATTCCTTATTAACGAATCTCAATTAGCGATTTGTTATTAAAGAATATTAAGGAATCGCTAATATTTTAGTGATTCCTACCTACATTCAATTTAGCGAGTCCTTAATAGTGATTCGGTAAAAATTGCTATTAAGGACTCGCTAAATTGAATTTACCTACATCTGGCCCTAAGTCACTAAAACACATTTCCTAAAGAAAATATACTTCCCAAACTGTAATGCACAGCTTATTACAATCATTAGATATTATTTAGTATATTGCAGGGTTTCCTTTTCAGTTCGCTGAATGTGTAGCGTACATATTGTGGCATATTTTCTTGGGGAGAGGATGTGGGCTAATGGCTAGGATAGTCGACCTTAGATCCGGGTAACCGGCTTTGAGTTCCAGCAAGGACGTGGAACATCCTGTGATTCTAGTCAAATCACTGTGGGGCAGATTTACAGGCCCCTTACACCTCCTTGCGCTGCCATATCATCACTTTTTTGACGCATCAGCCGCACAAACAATGCGGCCAATTTACAACGTAATGCATCTAGGGACATGCATCACGTTGAAAAA
This sequence comes from Lissotriton helveticus, assembly GCF_964261635.1. Lineage (NCBI taxonomy): Eukaryota > Metazoa > Chordata > Amphibia > Caudata > Salamandridae > Lissotriton > Lissotriton helveticus. The sequence goes on from NC_136067.1 coordinate 534,768,475, forward strand.
CTGGGCGTCACATTATACCTGCGGCAGGTATAATGTATGCAGGGTAGGCGTTTCCACTCAAAAAGCCAAGAAGAACTGACGCGGTGAAATTTACGTTTCACTACGTCACTCTATGTCTTCACTGCGTCAAAATCCCTATGCCTGTTCAGACCAGACTTAAGGAATGATGCAGGGCCTTTTGTATGGGACTCCCATATCTGTTGTGGCACATTGCTGGAGTTGCGTCGCTTTCATGAGCAACTCCAGCCATACGTCACTTTTGTGCCGACAGATGCGTCAGTATTTCTGTCGCATCTGTTAATCCTTGAGCCATGGAGCACTGTATTGTAAATAGAGAGAATCCATGGTGGCGCAAGGACATTTGGCACTGGGGCAAGGAATCTGCCGAATCTATGCAGATGTGTCAGTTCCTTGTAAATCTGCCCCTTAATCTCCCTGTGCCTAACAAAAATTAATGCATCCTCATGAGCCGCAACTGGTGCTTGTGTAAAGCGCTCTGATACCTTATACCTTCAGGTCAAGTTCGTGCTATATATAACTCCATAAAAAAAAAATAGCCTCACAGGATAGTTCTCTAAATTGCATAACTTGACAGGACCATACCATTTGATTTTTTTCAGTCCAGATGGTGACCAACCCGTGCCATTCAAATATCACAAACGTAATTTCGCATGACTTTGACACCCTGACTTCCTTTAAAATACCCATTACCTCACAATCGTGTAAGGCTGCCTAAAACAGAACCACACATTATTAATGGATTTCCAAAATAGTGATACACTCGTTTACAAGAATACCTTTGAGAGATAAAAGGTTTTCAGGGACAGTACATGCATGTCATTGATAGATGCAATAATAGCTTTAACCTTGGCAGTCGTATGGTGTCCCCTGAGTATCTTCACATCCTTCATTAGCCACCAAGTGCCTGCCTTGTAATGTTGACTTTTTATTAATGGCCTTCTGTAATTAATATTCTAATGGCAGTCACATCCATCTTTCTCTCTTCACACAAACATGATGTTACTTCATGCAGACTTCAGTATTTTGACTCCTACATCTTTTCTGGTCTGACTTGACACTGATACCAAATTACATATTGATTCTCATTTCTACTACTCTCCACCATGTAGGTCATATTGAAAGTGACCTTTGTTGAGTATTTTTCCCATCGTTGCTACATTTTTAAGTTACAATAATGTTTCAAATTCGTAATTCCTAGAGCGCAGCATATGACACTCGGAAACAAAAATATACCTGTGTTTTTAAGTTTAATCGTTTTATTAGCCATTAGTCAAACACGTGAATAGAATATTTTAATCTATTAAAAAGAGCCATAAACAAAACCTAACACATGGAATATATATCTACTATTAACAGTTTATTGTACAAGGAACAATGGGCCAGATATACTAAACACTGGTAGAAAAATATTGGTCGCAATTTCCAAACATTATTTTTTAGACCAGTGTGTTACTTTGCAAACCGACCATGTATAAATAGGTCTGTTCACAAAATACTAAATTGTAGTGGATCACAATTTGACCTACCTCATGAATATTATTCAGGTAGGCTACGAATTGCCTCTCTCTATGATTTGCTGCCATCCCACGATGGTGGCCTGCTGAGGTCAGTAGATTAGCATGTCTGTGATAGTTTGTAACTCAAGGTGAATGCAGAGGTGAGTTCTTGAGAACTAAAAGCTGGGTTTACACATTGTCCAAAAATGTTCTTTTAGAGTAGGTTTTTAGACTGTTGCAGTCACACAACACATTTTTCAGGCCATCCCTGTGGTTGTCACCATAGGTGCTGGTCTACAAAAGTGGCATTCCACTACCAGCCCCTGAGTTTTCTGCCCCAAATGCTAGGGGCATGTTGGCAAATTAAAAATGTCAATCAGAGATAAGACAATATAATTATTTTTAAATGAGGAGCACAGACAATTTACTCCCGTTAACCATAGGTAAAGTGCACAGAAGTCACCCCCCTTAAATAGTGTTAAAAAAGCAAAGCAAGCTGGGAGGACCAGGTGTTTTGTTAACAATATAGAATGTGGTTTACATTGTTTAAACAAAACGTATCTTGAGGGAAACAACAGACACTTTCTTTTTAATTTTTACATTTTTATTTTAATATGAGAAAATTCAAATCTTAATCCTCTGGGGAATCTGAGAACAAAAGGCAAAAGATAAGTCCAAGGGGTGGGGTGACAATTAATGTCCCATCACAGGCCAACAAAAAATGTTCTTATAACTCCAGGCATAATCCTAGCATTCCCAACAAATCTAGGTTTATAGTCCTCAAGGAGCTCTCAATTCTTCTAGTGCTGATGTCTTTGGGCACCTATTCCTTAGGAGGGGGAGCAGTATTTAAGATTTTTTTAGCTGGGGAAGGGCTATGTGATTTTGGGGAGGAAGGGCTACAGGAATGGGGAGGTTTGGGTGAACAGGTGTATGGGAGGGTTTTTGCCCTATGGAAGAGTTTAGGATGTGGGAGAATGTGGGTGCATGGGCGAGTTTGGGGCATGGTAGAATGTAGGTGCATGGAAGGGTTGGTGTGTGGGAGGATGTAGGTGCTTGGGAGGGTTTGGGTGTCGGAGGTTGTGGGTCCATAAGTGGGCATGGGGGAATGGCAAGATGTAGGTGCACGGAAATGTTAGGGTATGGGAGGATTTGGGGAATAACAGGATTTGTGAGAAAGTGAGGGTTTGGGGGAATAGGAGGGCTTTGGTGTATGGAAGGGTGTTAGAAATGGGGTTCTCTAGTTGGCAGAGGTAGGTACCTTTGTCCAAATAGGGACCCTTTAATTCTAGTCAGGGTAAGGGGGATACACACTTTACAGTAACACAGTGAACACACCACAAAAGGACACCACACCAATTTAGAAAAATAAAGTATCATTATCTAAACCAAACAAGACTAAAACAACAAAATTCAAACATACTCTCTTAAAAATATGACTTTCAAAAGGTTTCAAGAACTTGTACCATAGAAAACTATGTATGTGTGACTTTTCAACAAAATACCTGTAGATGTGTCAAAGTTCCAAAGCCAAACAGCCGCAGAGTTGGAAAACAAAGAGATGCAACACTCCTGAGACCTTGGGGAGGCGATGCATCAGTTCTGCGACACACAGAGGATGAGTTGCTTGAATCCAGTATGTATTGGGAGTGGTGCGTCGATTCTTCGTGATGGTTCCGGTTCGCAGGTGATACATCGGGAATGCGTGCCTCACGGGTATGATGCGTTAAATACAGGATGCGTCAGCGAGCGATGCGGCGGCAGAGAGCGGCGCGACATTGGTCCTCTTCAGCCATGATCCCCTTATGCGTAGATTTTAGCAGTTCTTCACCTTTCTTCTTTATTCCAGCTTCCAAACAGCAGCAACAACCTCCAGAGGCCCAAAAGTGGCACAGGCACCTCTTGGCAGGTTAGAACGCACAGCAGCAGAGTTCAGGGGAACTAGGGGGTGAAGTCTTTGTGTCCCTGAGACTTCAGAACTGGAGGCCAGCTAACTTCAGGCCCTTGGAGATCTCCTTCAAGCAGCGGGACACAGCACACAGCAAAGTCCTTCTCCTTTCCTTGGCAGAACCAGCAACTGCAGGCCAACCCCAGACACACAGCAAGGGCAGTACTTCTCCTCAGTCTCTCCAGCTATTCTGCTTGGCAAATGTTCCTCTTGAGTTCCAGGAATGATCTAAAGTCTGGGGTTTTGGGTCTGATACTTATACTTCAAAATGTCTTTGTTCTCTTTGTGCAAGGGGCTCTGAGCCCAATTCAAACCAGTACTGGGTGGCACTCTGCAAGTGCACAACAACATCCATTGTCAGTGGGAGCCTTGGCTCCAGACACACCACAGGGGGTGGAGCTAACATTGTGGAAGGCAGGCGAAGGCAACGTTTCTGGAGGTTTTCACTCATAGAGATGTTTGAAATCTCCTTCCTTCCTGCCCTGACCCAAGCATGTCTAGGGACACAAAGCACTAGTTTATAAACCCTTTGTGAGTGGTCTGGTAAGAGCTTTTTTGATGTGCAAGGGTGGTAGGTGTCAGCTCCTCTCCCCATCAAGTCAGGAATGGCCCATCCCACCAACACCTATTCCCCCTTTGTCTCACAGTCTGGGAGTAATGCACACCTGCCAGCTACACCTAGTTATGTGGCCCAGAATACAGGCACCAAATGGTTGGGGCAAGAAAATGTCAACTTTCTGAATGTGGAATTTTCAAAATTATGCCTTAAAATCTGACTTCACAATTAAAGGGGTTTTTTAAATTACAATTCTTTAAATTAACGTCTCAGCCTACACACTTACAAACCTAGCAGCCTGCTCCCAATATAATACAATACCAGTAATATAATTCATAATCAGTTACATAGTTAATAATACATTTATAATGAAATGTTAATTATTATTTAATTAACTTCCCACTCTATAACCCTACAAACCCAGCAGCCTGCACCTAATAAATAACAAAAATATAATTATTACATTACACAATTTACACAATTAATAATCAATGAAATAATTATTAACACATTAATAATTAATTGTAAATTAATTATTACTTAACTACTCAACCTATACCCCTACAAACTCAACAGCCAACACCTGATATATAACAAAAAGTATATAATTATCACACAATTACATAATTAATAATTGTTAGAAATGGGGTTTCTAGTTGTCTAGGGTATGCACCTAAGCCAAGCAAACCCCATCACTCTAGTCAGGGTAACGGAGCCACACACCTAAGATGACCCATGCCCACCCCGTTGGTAGCTTGACCATAGCTCTCAGGCTTATCCCAGAGGCAATGTGTAAAGCGTTTGCGCAACACACTTACACCAGCGACACAATAAATACATCACAAAAGAGACTCCACACAATGTTACATAAAACAGTGATTAGATAGCCAGCTAGGCAATTGTAACAACATCACAGTTAGTGCAATAAGATAAAGACTTATATGTTGCATGCCTCATGAAAAACTCGGTCACTGCAAACACAATGTTCATCCTGGAATAATACTTGTTATCCTGACAGTGCAAGGTAAAAATTACATACAACATCAGGTCATGAAATACAGCAGTTAGGTTAGTCGGAGAAAACACATGAATCACCAAACATCATTGTAGTACATAAACACATCGTGCGCAGAAACCCCTGTGTGTCTATTACATATAGTATGGTAATTCAGGCCAACTCTGGAGGCACAGGAGCCCCTGTGCACCTACAATAGTTAATCAAGTAACTATAATATTCATCAGAACCTCAATCACTCAAACAGGGGTCCTCCATTCATGACTCTCCCCTGAATTGCCTCCAACGCAGAACAGTGTCCCAAAGGTATGTGCCAACACGGGAAGGGCAGGGGAGTCCAGCATCAGCAAGGGGGTGATCTGTTTGGTGCCTCCGATTGGAGTCAGCCTCACTCAGCCGCAGAGAAGCCCTGAAGGCCCCATATCCTTTGAGGGGAAAGAAACGTTGTGAAACTACTCTCCTTTGTGGGAAGTCTGTTAACATCATGGACATCACTCGGTAACCAAGGGTTTGGTGGGAGGGGGGCTGCACTGGTGAGGGATTTCCCTCTGGCCTACAGTGGTACGGTGCATAAAGAGCGGGTGTACAAACAGCGCTTGCCTCAAAATGGTACTCCTGCTTTAAAGGCCACCTTGGGATGCAGAAGGGCACTCAGCATGCACTGGTGTATAACCCCAGAGAGGGGGCAATCACAGGCCCAAAAAACAGTGAGATTTAAGTGCTCACCACGTGCTGGTGCAGGAGAAGCCGGGAGTAGTACACACCACTCCCAACGCACTAGAATCCCGTGAGAACCCTTGGGAGGCACACAAGAAGGGTAACATGCAGCAGGCCAGCACATCAGGCAGTGCAAGGTGGCCGTCCCTCCTGCAGCCCAGCAGACAGCAGGCCATCCAACAAAGCAGGCAGTCCAAATGGTGGTTCCTCCTGACAGCAAAACAACAAACAGCAAAGTGCAGTCTGTAGAGCCAGCAGTGTCTGGTACAAGTCCCATGCAATGTTTGAAAATATGGGCTTAGAGCTCCTGTACTCATACTCAAAATGTCTTTGATGTGGAGGAAATTGTAGAATTGCACAACACCCCCATTTAACCCCAGCACCAGCCTCAGAAATCAGTAGGGTGTAAATGAGCCCATTGTATGAGGGAAAGACACGGCCTACACAAATGTAGAGGCACCTCACCTCCCTTTTTTCAAGCCCAGAAGACCATTCAGTATGCAGATGAATGCAGATGCAACCCTGTTACATCCAGCCTTTCCTGTGTGATGGCTCTCTGGAAAGTATGCAGAAAGCCCAGCTGTCACTCGACCCTAGACAATGTTTGGAGTCAGACTACAAAACACAAGAGTCATAAGCACAGTAAAATGGCCACTTTCTAAACGTGGTGGAAGGAATGCTGAATAAATCATACATTCACCCCCAGTCAAGAAATCTGGGTTAAATCCATCATTATTTTGCTCACCATGCCATACCAGTTTAGATCCAGCCAAATGCAAATCAGTCTTGACCCTGTTCCTCATAGGAACAGTCCAGCCTGAACTACCAAGCCAAATCCTCTCTGGACCAGAAAAAAGCATCCTGCCACCAGTTTCAGGATATTACCCCTCATCAGCCAGGCTAGCTTGAATCCAGTGCCACAGTGGGCAAGGGAGCCACGGCTGGGGATACCCATCCCACTTAGGGCAAAATGGGATTCTTTGTTTTGGTTGTTGTTGTTTTGTTAAGAATATTAGTCTTTTCTCTGCTGAGTATTCCATTGTTTGAGTAACATGTGTCAATCAATGAAGAATTCAATGAATACATTATTAATGGACAGCATATTTAGCTTACATTATTATATTCTGCAGCATGATAATCAAGTATTGCTTGACTATATACATAGCATTTATTCTAAGTACTGACTGCTCTGTCTTGCATAATTTTTTATTGATTTCCGATGAGTTTCTGGAATGTTGATAACTGTGGGCCTGATTACGATATCAGGAGGAATGACCGTCCGACCGACATGGCCGCAATAAGATTCCAACCAACTAATTCGCTGTATCTGCCACCGCCATATTATGATGTACACCAGTCTATTCTCTGACTTCAACAACTCTGACAGGACTGCGGTTGCCAGAAATGACTCTGACATGTCTACATCGATTGGTCGGAAGATTGTTTTATAGGGATTCCGATTCCACTAATGCATCTGTTTTACCGCTGAGCAGATTATGATGCTTCTAATGGTTTCACGGTTCCATGGCGGGTTGTAGGCCACGTGGCAATTGTAATTTTTAGAAACTCATGCTAAGGATTATGACTCCAACCATAGTATGCATTCACAAAACTACACAGTTGGTGCCAATTGAAAGAGTAGACACACCTACCAGTCCACCTATAAAAAAGAACCTATACCGGATCAGGATCCTTTGCTAACATACTTCTCCAGAGTTGGACTGACCATACTGCTTCCTCCAGCCACACAGCAGCCAGCCCTTCATACAATTATGCACTGTCATAGCACGATTCACTGCATATCTCATATTTGTCTCCACTTTTTGTACACCCCTTTCACACTCACACCCACTATTTCACACACAATGTCAAAGAAAAAGCAGCATTTTTTTCTGATGAGTGCTTGTGGATGAAATCATCAGAGTTGAGCCACAGTTATTCAGGATCCAAGTCCAACAAAGTTCCATCACCCAGAAAAACCTGATGTGAGATAGGATAGTCAACAATGTAAAATCAATAGTAGCCACCGTGTGCTCAAAGTAGATCTCCGAAAGAGGTGGCATGATGTCAAGAAGAGGTCAAGGCCCTGGCCAACACGAACCACCTAGCTGCACAACAGACAGGCAGTGGCCCTTCCCTGCCACCAGTGCACCTTAATGCCTGGGAGGAGAAGGTGCATGCCATCCTGCCGCCGGAGAGCTTGTTTGGAATACCTGAAGAAATGGAATCTGGCAAGTAATACCTAACTATTTATCACAAGTTATCCATTACACCTAAGCACACATTACTATAATGGTCAAAGACTTGTAAATCTGACTGTTTTCCAGAAAACAGTAGCCAAAGTATTGGAGATGTGTAAATAATGCTGACAACCTGCATGCCTGCACATAATTTTGAAAATAACCTAATCAATTACATTTTCAAATGTCTACATGTGGGCTGTAAGTGCATACCCATTAAATCATTATGGCAGCAACAACATGTGACAACATCCCAAACCTTGCCCCGTAACTAGAGTAAGCAGGTAACAGGTATGGAATTCTAACTTTAATCAAGTAATCCGATCTCACAAAAGGAACGGACTACATCAACGATCCGCCACTCAGACTCTACCTAAGAACAACGGCCTCCTGTGTCAGCCATCTCTCTACTCAACTTCCTCTCACTGGCAGGAAGCAATAGGCCATGGTGGGCTGGGTAGGCTGGGAGGGAGGACTCTTTGCACTGACCACAACTACTATCATGCATTGTTCTCCAAACTGCAGGCACCTGTGTCAGCCATCTTTCTACTTAACGTACCCTCACTGGCGGGGAGCCATTGGTCAAATGGGGGGGGAGTGTCTGAAATGACCACAACCACTATCAGGCCTTGTACTCCTAACTCAAAAATATAGGCACTTGTGTCAGCCAACTCCCTACTCAACTTACCCTCAGTGGCACAGAGCCATTGGTGAAAGGGTGGAGGAGGAGTGTTTGAACTGACCACAACTAACAATAGGCTTTGTACTCCAAAACTACAGGTAACTGTGTCAGCCATCTCTCTACTCAACGTACCCTCACTGACTGGAAGCAATAGGCCCAGGTGGGCTGGGTAGGATGAGTGGGAGGTATAATTTATGCACTAACCACAACTACCATCAAGCTTTGTAATCCAAACTTCAGGCACCTGTATCAGCCATCTCTCTACTCAACATTCCCTCACTGCAGGAAGTAATAGCCCCAGGTGGGCTGGGTAGGCTGGTGGGAGGAGGACTCTTTACACTGACCACAACTACCACCATGATTTGCACTCCAAACTACAGGTACCTGTGTCAGCCATTTCTTTACTAAACTTGCCCTCACTGGCAGGGAGCCATTGGTCAAGTGGGGGGAGGAGTGTCTGAAATGACCACAACTACCCTCAGGGCTTGTACTCCAAACTACAGGCACATGTGTCAGCTGTCTATCTACTTAACCTAACTTCACTGGACAGAATGCCATTAGTCAAGGAGGGGGAGAGTCTGAACTGATCACAACTTCCAAATGGCCTTACACTCCTACCTCAAAACTACAGGCGCCTGTGTCACCCATCTCTCTACTCAACGTAGCCTCACTGGCAGGAAGCCATTGGTCAAGAAGTGGTAGGTGTGTTTGAAATTACCACAATTACCATCAGACCTTCTATCACAAGCTAAAAAAACAGGCACCTGTGCTGTACCTCTACAACAGTTGTTCTCACATCTTACTATGGAGTAAGGTCAAATTCACTGAGCTGTGTATACACAGTTCTATACTCTTACACGTTTGCCTACTTAGGCTGATTTACCCCAGACTCTTGAGTAGAAAATAATGAGCACATTACTGACACCATAACAATTTAGTACATAAATTATCACCAAGGTTTTGAGGTAAGGTTGTCACGTCACTGTGCCTGGTGATGCATTGATAATGCACAGCACACAGGAATAACAACAACTAAACATTACCAATTGATGTGTAATTATGTCCTGCAAATATATTTGAATTTGAACTCACTAATCCTCAAGAGTCAACTCCAGTGTCAGGTTCAACTCATTCTCAGTAGCCATGTCACAATCCAAATTATAACAATGCCCATATCAGCACAGAGGTGGAGCTAGACCATAAAACACATTGTGAAAAAGTTGCATTGTTTACAACAATTGAATGCTAACATAATGGGGATCGGTGCCAATTCCTCCATCTAAATCTGTGTTTTGTTCTAGGAATATACCCTATGTGTGCCTGTTGAGGCACAATATCTATTCACATAATTTTTGTGTGATATCTGTACCATCGGGGAGATCTGGCAACACTTCAAGGATGAATGACAAAACTAGCCAGCCTTAAACTCCGACCCTGAATGAGCTCTCCAACGATGATGACTCCTCTAAACACTTGGACGTGGAAGAGGAACCAGGCCCATCAAGTTTGGCTGGGCAGATGGCACCAGTATGTTCAACAGGGTCCACTGCCACTTTCAACTCACAGCTAACCCCTACCCCAACAGACACACAATCAAGCACGGGCTGCATCATCACCAGTGCACACAGTCTGCTAAGCACAAAACGTGCCAGCCAGTGGGGGTAGGGGCGGTGGGAGGGGACATGTGGGCCCATGTCGTCACACAGCTAGTGTCACGGATGTCCAGGCCAACCATTCCCGAGTAATGGATGCCTATGAGTGGCACCATGGAGCATTGGGCCAGGTATTCCAAGAACTCAGGGGCAACTGCATGCGTCCCTAGACCATGGACTAGCAAAGACACAATGACAAAATGGATGAGGTCATAGGGGTGCTGAGGGACATCAGTACCACCCTCTGCCAGGCCTTTGTCCACGCAACTACCCTCCCTGTGGAACAACTATATCTGTCCCCTCAACATCTACGCAAGTCACAGGGAGGCACAGTGAGCCAGGTGGAGAAACCTCAGTAACCCCTGAGCCTGCAGTTATGGATTCCCCATCTGACTGGGACAGTACCTCGAAGGAAATATCCAGGAGGGTCGGATGGCAGTGAACCAACCCCAGCCAGTAAGAAACAGTGCCCTTGATATTCTTGTTTGTGCGCTAACTGTTCACTTTGTTGACTATTTATGCCAAATGTTCCCTCTCAGGTGGGATTTCTCTGTTGGACTTTCAACTCCAGTAACTGTGGCTTTGATCTATATGATTTCAACCACCAACATTGACAACTTCCTTCCATTGTGTTAATTTATTTTGATCCATATTGTGTTATTTCACCTAATCACCATGTTTGAACAATAAAACCACTTAACACAACAATACTAGCTCATGTGGTGCCTTTGACATATATTGAAGTATGTTGTAATTACCATGTGATCCGGCTGATAAAAGTGTAATCAACTAAGGTCAACAAGTACATGTAAGTTGTAACTCAAATGCAACAGTCACTCAAACATGGCACCACACGATAGGCATAGAGATGCACTTTATCTTACAAATGTCTTTCTACGGTACCTAATAACATATCATCACCAGTACAAGCAATCATCACAAGGAGACATCCCACTCAAATATCTGTGCAACTAACCTAATTTGTCATGTACAATTTGTAAAACAACAATGTAGGTGTCTCATATGACAATGTAAAAATAAATTTGAAACACTCATTTATTTTACATTACCACCTGGTACCAGATCCCATTTATCATAAATGGCATACATCATTAGTAGATAAAAGAAAAATCAACAGGTCTGTACTACTGATCGGGAAGCACAGGCCTCATACCAACATGTCTTGCAGCATCTGTTGGGAGGCTACAAGCATATGTCAGTGGTATTGCACTTGCACGGTGTGAAACAATTATGACACACATCTACAGCTACACCCAGATTTTACATAAGGATGATATAGGTAATGTGAGCAAAAACTAGCATGTTCTGTCCCCACAACCTCATTGTCTTGGAGCACATGATGCTACTACACATATTGCAAAACAAATAACACATGATAGGAAAGAAATCCATTGGCATTGTAGGAATTTCCCTCTCTTCAATGTGCAAGCAGGCATCATTACAGATCTGTATGCTTGAAGTCTGTGGCAGACATTCCCAGAATCATTCCTTGTTCAGGTTTGGCTCAGACACAGCATCATATGCCTGCTGATGGCACAACTCTGAAAATCCTGTCAGTTGATGACATGGCAAAGTCCACTGAAAACAAAATATGAATTAAGATTAGCTAGGAAAAATGATGTATCACAAGGAAGAGTCAACTTAACCTTCAGCCAGCACAATGTTAATTTTCACACTAGTAAAGCTTTCATATTACAGTGTGCATGTGGGATTAACAATTTTTAAAACCTGTTTTGTACAGACATTAGCACACTCTGATGTGTACATACACATAGTCCTCACAGCTACCCAACAACAAACACTGTAACATTGGAAATACATTCCAGTGCATACTTACAGTCATGAACAGAAATTGTTGAAAAGCTGTTGTCGCAAGATACATCCCTCATCATCACTACAGTCATCATTACCGAGTCCAGGATCCTCAACCGGTGGCTCCTTCTGGTCTCCATCTTCTTCAATGAGAGGGATGTTTTTCCTTACTTCCAGGCTGTGGAGCATGTAGCAGGTGAAGGTGATCTGACACACCTTCCCAGGTGAATATTGTAGGGCTCCTCCACTTTTGTCCAGCCAGTGTAACCTTGCATTCAGGAAGCCAAAAGTCCACTCCACTGACCGCCATGTTTTCTCATGGTCCACATTGAGGCAGACTTTTCCTGTGGTGGCAGGACTCCTCAATTGTGTCAGTAACAATGGCTGGTTGGGGTATCCTGAGTCTCCTACATGGAAGATGGACAGTTGTTCAATGTTAAAGCAAACATTTACCACATATACACAAAAAACCAATCACAGCAAACATCTTAAAAATTCTTAATTACCAACAAGCCAGGCCCTCACTGGCAGTAATTGTGTCATCAAATGGGGTATGATGCTGTTGTGTAGTATGTAGGAGTCATGGACAGAACCTAGACATTTGGCACAGATGTGTGATATGTACAAATCTGTCAAACAAACCACCTGTACATTGATTGATTGGAAATGTTTCCTGTTCCTATACACCTATTCTTTAGCTAGTGGTGAGATTAAAGCAATGTGTGTGACATCAATAGCTCCAATCACATGTTGAGTTTGACCAAAATCATAAAATTCCACTTTAATATTGGCCAATTATTCACGATTGGGAAACTTAATGTAGCTGTCCATGGTCTTGTCAATGCCTGGAAGTACATCACAAAGTACGTAGCTGAACATAGGCTGGGACATTCCACCAGATGTTGCTACAATGTACTGGAAGAAATATGTGGGCAAGTAATGTAGTACTGCCATCACCTTAACTTTTGTTAACAGATGTAGGACACATTTGATGTGGACGCAATGAAGGTTTCAACTGCCCTAACATGGACCAACAATATTTGGCATTGCAGCTTCAGTGGGTGGCGAGGCAAGTGGCGAGGCTACAGCTATCTGACACTACCACAGTGGGCCCATCTTGGTACGCATTCCACGTGTGCGCCAGATACAAACCACCTGAGCAGCTCTGCTTCAAGTCACACATAAAGCATATTGTTGAAGTTTGTATATAACATGCACAACAACTCTGTATGCACTGACTCTTCCACTACAGGGTACACCTCGTAGAGACGGCCCAGTAGATGCTGCAGAATTGGCAACCTGGCTAACTGCTGGTGTGCAGACGCTGGGAGACCTTTATCAGGACGGGGTGCTTCTTCCATATGAGGAGCTGGCGTACCACCTGCTCATTTCCTGCAATATTACTCAATTCTAACAACGCTTAGAGACAGATGGGGATAGATGAGTGCAGAGTAGCCCACACATCTTACCGTGCAATACTTATATGTCATGGGCAGTGGTAGACCTCTTACCATAAGTTTTGAAGAGCTGCTCCGGCTCCACACAGCGGTATCAATGACGCCCATTGGACAGAAGTGGGAGACAGACAGGGGGCACCCATTCACATACAGGGAATGGGCAGAGGTGCTGCTCAGCCCCACGCACATTTCACATAACTCATGCTTTAGGCTTATCCAACACTATACACTCCAGAGGGCCTATCTCACTCCAGAAAAAAATTACAAATTCTATGGGAGTACTGATGGAGCTTGCCCCAGACGTAAGCACCCAGGAGCTGACTTGTTACATATTTTGTGGATCTGCTCATACTTGCACACTTACTGCAATCAAATCTGTGGTGCCCTAGCAGCATCCACAGAACACCAGTTGGAGCGCACTTGGGAGGAATGCATACTGCACCTCTACCCTAGAGGCAAGAAGCTAAACGCCACTTCCCGATGTCTCGATCTAGGCATGTTAACTGCAAAGCGCCAGATGACAAAAAAGTGGAGGAAACTGAACCTTCCAGTAGCATCAGCGTGGAGTCAAACGCTTCTAGTATGGGCTAGGGAAGAGGGCAAAGGGCTCCGTGTAGAAGATACCTGATCCTCTGCAAAGTACCAATTTCAAATCAATGGGAAGTCATACTGCAGGAGTTTCACAGGTCACTACAAGTTGGTGGTGTGGGGACCCCAGCTCTGACCTCTCCTCGAGCCGTCACTCATGTTGGGGGGCTGCAACAAGCAGTCCCCCTTGAGACACAATAGGCTGGCAATATTTCCATCGCCTCCCCCCCACAAGCTACTTTTCCTTGGATCGGAGTGTCGAGGGGGAAGGGCACTGCTGTTACAAGGCCGGTAGCAACAGCCCATGTCATAATGCGTGAAATACCCGTTCACACAACAAAAGTACCATACTAGCAGTGTATGTCCTACTTGCTGCAACAGCTATGCATCCGACCGCTCTCAGAAATAAATCAACCAAAAATGCCTGACAGCAGCGATCTGTATGTGAACGCTGCACACAACATCCGCTTTGCTACTATAGTATTGTGTAAACCCAAAGGGGAACTGTGAGACATAGACAAACAATATCATGCGGTGAAACAAAATTGTAACTGAATGCTCAGTTCTTGTTAGTCATGTTAAAACCTGTTGTACACTTGTCTATTTGGAGAGCTTAACAATGTAAATCCTGGCTGACTTTATATATAGTCATTGTCTCTTCATACATGATAGGTACTTTAGACAACATGTACACAAAGCAATGTCTACATTGCAAAATATGTCTTACTAGATATTGGCTAATTGCTGTTTCTTCTGTGGCTATTTTTGTGAACATGTGGATGCCACTTTGTGCCAATACCCATCAGTCCCACATGTGACTGATTCTAACTATCCTATTCACATGGAGACTGGTAAGTAGTTACAAAACAGGAGGTGTCAGGACACTGTAGGCTTCCAGAACTCCACTTAATTTTAATAACAATTTTATGCAAGGTGTCTATGCACTGTGGCCTCCTGATGTAATGAAAATTGGATGGTTCAATCAATCAATCAAGTAATTTGTAAAGCGCACGACATACCCATGAGGGTTTCAAGGCGCTGGGGGGAGGGGGGGGCTGCTGATATTGGTCGAAGAGCCAGGTCTTGAGTTGTCTCCTGAAGGTCAGCAGGTCTTCGGTTTGTCGTAGGTAGAGGGGGAAGGTGTTCCAGGTCCTGGCGGCGCGATGGGAGAAAAATCTGCTTCCGGAAGTAGTTTTTCGGATGCGCGGGACCATGGCTAGGGCATGGTCAGCAGAGCGGAGTTTCCTGTTGGGTACGTAGAAGGAGAGCCGATTGTTGAGATAGGCTGGTCCGGTCTTGTGGAGTGCCTTGTGTGCGTGGATCAGGAGCTTGAAGGAGATTCTCCTGTCGACGGGGAGCCAGTGCAGGTTCCTCAGGTGGGGGGTGATGTGGTCACGGCGCGGTACATCGAGGATCAGACGTGCAGAGGCGTTCTGGATTCTCTGCAGTTTGTTGATGAGCTTGGGCGAGGCTCCCGCGCAGAGAGCATTTCCGTAGTCGAGTCTGCTGCTGACTAGGGCCTGGGTGACTGTTTTCCTTGTGTTTGTCGGGATCCATCTGTAGATCTTGCGGAGCATGCGGAGGGTGTTGAAGCATGTGGAGGAGACTGCGTTGACTTGTTTGGTCATGGTGAATTTCGAGTCGAGGATGACTCCCAGGTTCTGTGCATGATCGGTGTAGCTGGGGGGGTCCCCAGAGACGTGGGCCACCATGAGTCGTCCCATGCTTAGGTGTTGGACCCGAGGATGAGGATCTCTGTCTTGTCTGTGTTCAGTTTAAGGCGGCTATCCTCCATCCAGTCTGCGACGGCCTTCATTCCCTGGTGGAGGTTGGATTTGGCGGGGAGAGGGGCCTTGGTGAGGGAGAGGATCAGCTGAGTGTCGTCGGCGTAGGAGATTATGTTGAGGTCGTGTTGTCGGGTGATGCATGCTAGTGGTGCCATGTAGACGTTGAACAGCATCGGGCTGAGGGAAGATCCTTGAAGGACGCCACAGATGATCTCGGAGGCATCGGACCTGAACGGGGTCTGCTGGAGAGGAAGGAGGTGGTCCAGTCCAAGGCTTTCTCCTGGATCTCTGCGTCTTGGAGTCGCGTACGTAGTGTGCGGTGGCAGACGGTGTCAGAGGCAGCGGAGCGATCCAGGAGGATGAGGGCCGCCGTCTCGCCGTTGTCTAGAAGGATCCTGATGTCGTCTGTGGCGGCGATGAGGACGGTCTCGGTGCTGTGGTTGCTGCGGAATCCTGATTGGGATGGGTGCAGGATGCTGTTGTCTTCGAGGTGACGGGTGAGCTGGGTGTTAACTATTTTCTTGATTACCTTTGCTGGGAACGGAAGCAGGGAGATGGGTCGGAAGTTCTTGAGGTCGCTCGGATCCGACTTGGGTTTCTTGAGTAGGGCGTTGATCTCTGCGGGCTTCCAGTTCTCAGGGAACGTGGCGGTCTCGAAGGAGAGGTTGATGATTTTGTGCAGGGAGGGTGCAATGGAGTTGCTGGCTTTGTTGAAGATGTGGTTCGGGAGAGGGTCGGATGGGAATCCGGAGTGGATTGTTCCCATGGTCTTGATTGTGTCGTCGATGCACACATTGGCCCAGGTTGTTAGGGTGTCGTGGGCAGTGGGGTGCAGTGGGTCCGGTGCAGCAAGGTCTGCAGGGGTCGTCTGGGTTTTGAAACTGTCATGGATGTCGGTGATTTTCCGGTGAAAGAAGGTGGCGAGGGAGTCACACAGGGCTTGCGATGGTGTGATGTCGTTGGCACTGGAGCTAGGGTTGGAGAGTTCCTTCATGATGGTGAAGAGCTCCTTGCTGTTGTGTGCGCTGTTGTCAAGGCAGTCTGTGAAGGAGGTCCTAGGTAGCGCACGGCTGCCAAGAGCGTTCTGGGCGCTCAGTGAGTAGCGTTTTTTAAAACTGTTATATTTTTCTTTTAGGTCTGCTGGGACCCTCGTTTTAAACCCCCCTTACCTGCACTGTAGATTGTCATCTCCACCGCCGTTTGGCGGGTCCGGTGCCTGGGGTGGGCCGCCATCTTCGCCTGGGGTAGAGGCGCTTAGTTTGAACAGCGCTTCACTGCGCATGCGCCAAATAGGGAACGCCTATTTAGGGCAAGTCCCGGGTTTCTCTCCCCTGACAAGGTAGCGCACGGCTGCCAAGAGCGTTCTGGGCGCTCAGTGAGTAGCGTTTTTTAAAACTGTTATATTTTTCTTTTAGGTCTGCTGGGACCCTCGTTTTAAACCCCCCTTACCTGCACTGTAGATTGTCATCTCCACCGCCGTTTGGTGGGTCCGGTGCCTGGGGTGAGCCGCCATCTTCGCCTGGGGTAGAGGCGCTTAGTTTGAACAGCGCTTCACTGCGCATGCGCCAAATAGGGAACGCCTATTTAAGGCTCCTCCCCTAGCGTAGCGGGATCGCGTAGCGGGCGCGCCTCCGCGTGTCCACGCTAAGGCCGTGCGGGACGCTGCGGGTAGGTGAACTGTGGTAGGTTAGATTTCTGCATGACCCGCCATGCTTACATATTCCAGCGACATGTTACGTGCTATCGGTCGGGCTTCGTGTCGGTGCTGGTTTCCTCCTGTACATCCGCTCAGTGGCCCATACCGCTGTTGTTGCAACGGGTGGGCACTTGATCCGCCGGGGTCTATCCCTCGAAAGGGCTTGTTAGTTGCCCCCCGCTCTAGGGGTTCGCCGTCCTTTCTGCGGGTACTAAATCTGAATGTCAGATCGGCATTAAAACATTATTTAGACATCTATGACTTAATTGTGGATGAAGCCCCCGACGTCTTTGCCATGACGGAAACTTGGCTTCAAGATACGGATACTGCTATTTCTAACTTAGCATGCCCCCCTGAATATTCTATGTTCACCCTAAACAGATCATCAAGAGGTGGTGGTATTGCCCTCATAGTCAGGTCTTGTTACACCTGCGTTTGGAGTGGTCTCAACATAGCTGGGTGTGAGAGTGCCTCTTTTAAAATCTCAGTCAGCCCCCAATTTACGTTCTCTGGGATGGTGGTCTATCGTCCGCCAGGGAGTGACGTGGTGTTCAGAGATTCTTTCCCCGATGTCGTTAGCACGCTAGTTATAGGCTGTGCTAACTATTCCATCTTGGGTGACCTGAACATACATTTCGACATCCCTTCTAATCTGGCGGTACGTAGCATCTCTGCAGATTTAGAGGCCCTTCAGCTCTCCCAGCTGGTCCTTCAGCCCACCCATGTAGGGGGTCATACCTTGGACCCCTTCTTTACTAATCTGGGTGAGACTAAAGTTATATCTGTCTCCCCGTTAGTATGGACAGACCATTCTTTGGTGACCATCCAATGTCCTCTACCCGCGGCCTCTTCCATCTCTTTGGCCAGACGGACACCTAGGAGGCATTGGAACAAACTTAGACTTGAGGACTTCCACCGCCTCCTAGCGGTAGAACCGCCGAACCCATCTGATGACGTGGAAAAGGGCTACAACCATTTTTGCTCTTGGGTAACCAGGGCTTTGGACTCTTTGATACCAATTGTATCAAGTAAAATCAGATCTAGAGACCCAAGTCCCTGGTATAACAGCGCCCTTCATGCCATGAAGGTAGCTTGTAGACGGGCAGAAAGAGCTTGGCGGAGGGCCTATGAGGCTGATTTAAAAGCTGCATATGTTGCCTCTGTCAGGAGTTACCATCGGGCAATATGTCGAGCGCGTGCGGCATATTATGCTACTGAAATCCGTAATAGCTCTAACCCATCAAAGATTATCTTCAGGGCCATGAAGGACCTCCTGGCGAAACGACCTCCCTCTGCAGCGGTGGGATCCACCTCTCATTGTGAATCCCTCGCCACCTACTTTCTGGGAAAGGTCCAGGATATCTATCGGGCCTTCCCCAGTATGGGGAATGACCTGGGAATTCAGAATGGGGTGCTAGTCCATCCTCCCCTGCTCTCATTTCCTCCACTCCTTCCGGAGGGGTTTGACAAACTTGCCTTGCGAGTTAAGTCTGGATCTCCTTTGGATCCAGTAAAACCCGCCTTGTTCAGAGATCAGGCTTTTATGGGACGTACTGTCGTGCGTTCCGTAGTCAACCTCTCGCTGGAGTCAGGTGTGGTTCCAACTAAGTGGAAGCAGGCGGTGGTGTCCCCAATCATTAAGAAACCTACTCTGGATCCTTCAAAACCGAAAAGTTATCGCCCCATCTCACTGCTAACCTGGCCGGCAAAGATAACGGAGGCTCATGTTAACATCGCCTTGTCGGAACATCTCGCCCGGACCGATGCCCTTGATCCCACACAACATGGCTTCCGTGCTGGACACAGCACGGAAACTGCCCTTCTTGTGATGGTTGAACATCTCAGAGCGGTGCTGGATGCCGGTCAGACGGCGGCGCTGATACTATTAGATCTCAGCGCCGCCTTCGACACGGTTTCCCATACCATCCTTTTGCTCGAGGGCATTGGCGTTGGCGGCCGGGCTTTGCAGTGGTTCCGCTCTTTTCTTGACAACCGTTCCTTCTGTGTGGCCATCCCTCCTTTTAAGTCCAATTTCCAGCCACTGGCCATGGGGGTTCCGCAGGGGTCCTTGCTGAGTCCCACGTTATTCAATCTATACGTGAGACCGCTGGCTGAGGTCGCTAGGCAATGGGGCCTGACTTTGGTTTCCTACGCCGACGATACTCAGCTAGCGGTTACTCTCAGCGGGGACGCGGAGCAAGATGCCCCCAGGTTTCAGAACGGACTGAAGGCGGTGGCCAGCTGGTTGACAGCTAACTGTCTCCAGCTCAATGCCACCAAGACAGAGGTTATGGTCGTCGGGAAGAGAGTGGACTTGTGGGGGGACCAATGGTGGCCGCCGGAACTGGGACCAACTCCGACCCCGGTGCCTGAGCTGAAAAACCTGGGAGTCTGGTTGGATGCCGGCCTCACCTTTGTTGGTCACACCAAAAAAACAGCCGCTTGCTGTTTCGGCTTGCTGCGAGGATTACGACCTGTCCTCAAATACTTTGACGCCCCTACCAGGCAGCTGGTGATCCAGGCTACTGTCATCTCGCGCCTGGATTACGCCAGCTCTCTCCTGGTTGGAGCTAATCAGGCGGAAATTACCCATCTACAACGGGTACAAAATGCCGTGGCGAGAGCGATCGTTGGCTTGCCCAAATTTTGCTCGGTGTCCAATGTTCTTCTCTCCCTTCACTGGCTTCCAGTGCGGAAGCGAATTCATTTTAAGGTTCTTTGTTTAACCTTTAAAATTCTGAAAGGTATTGGCCCCCAAATCATGTCCAGCCTTTTGTCCTTTTATGTACCCACGCGTGCCCTTCGTTCCCAAGGCCAGGCCCTTGCCGTGGTCCCCAGATTCAGGCTTAGCCGTTCGGGAGGGCGCTCCTTCCGTGTTAAAGCGGCTTCCATCTGGAACTCTCTTCCGTCAGATATTCGCCTGATGGAGGACCTTATGCTCTTTAGGAGAGCAATCAAAACCTTTTTGTTTTAAATCCAGTTATTCCAAACGTCTTTTCTGTTCTTGTTGTGTTATTGTCCTACCTTGTCACTGCGCCAGGACGCTCCTTAGCTGGAGCAGCTGTGCGCATAACAAATAAAGATAACATAACATAACATAACATTTTGGGGATCCTGATGAGGTGGTGGTGGTTGCGGATGGCGTCTTTGTGGGCAGCGCAGCTGTCTGGCGTCTTGTCGCTGTGTCATATGTTTTCCAGTTTCCGGCAGGTACGTTTTGAGTCGAGGAGTTCCGGGGTGGTTGTAATCACATTCACATTACTTGCCTATTACATACAGGTGATGCCTGTGGGTCAATCACAGTGCTTACTAAGTTAAACTGTGTTTGTCTATTTTGAAGTTCTCTACAGATGTATGTGGTAGATGCATGAGGACCTACCGTATGGTACAGGAATGGGTGTCACAGGAGTTGTTAGCTAGTTCAATTATGGTGTGATTGTATTGAATTACAATTAATTTCACACACATTTACATCAGCTTCTAGGGATCATTCACAGTTAGAGTACATCAGCCTGTGAAAGGACATTATCAGTATACTGGACATAGGAGACATCATTATGATGTGATGTGGCTAGACATTCTGTCTTGTTGCACATATGGCCCCAAAATAGATCTTCCACCCAGGGATGAAATACCCTATATTTTCCGATGGTTTCCAGCCTCCAAGGGAATGTATGTGCTATCAGAGGGTCATGTTTGTTATAAGGTGTGGACCACAGTTGTCAAGGAGTGTTTGTGTATCAAGGGATGTGCAGTGTGTGTGTATATGGCCAGGCAGGATGTATCACCTGCAAACAGTTGCACATGCACAAGCTTTAGGACTTTTGGTAGAGTTGATCAGTCTAGTGATCTTTGCATTGTCACAAATATTTCTGGTTAGTCAAAACAGGGGTCTGAGTGGATACATATAACAGGGAAAAAGGTTTTGGACTTATAGGTACATGTAGCATGTATATGAGGCCACCTTTTACAGCCATATGAGACACATAAATCTGCTTTGTACTCAGTGGTACACATATGGTATATCAGTACTTCTGACATATGTCAAGATCTAGATAGGTGAATGTACCCCTTACGTTATACCTAAGATGCCAAAGTGTTTGTTATTGGCAATGAATGTTACTATCAAGTCACTTTGGTGACACAAATATAACTACAAATAAATTTTAGTAGACTCATTACTGACAGTAGGAGATTCTGCTTGTATTGTTACAGATATATCAGCCATTAGTTCTCAGGCAGTGATAGGTGATGTAGCTGCAAAGTCTGCTTTCTGTCTTTTGAAGATGTTGCTGCACTTAATCGAGTTTAGGTGGAAGCTTTCTGTGCAGACAATTTACCCACTGCCAATGCTATGCTCTATCATTCACAAATCCACTTCATAGACTGATATACATTTCTCAGTGCTCGCTTCTCCAATGCATCTTAGAGCCCCCTCATGTGGTACTTCTCACAGTATACCTTTTCACCCTGACACTGCACTGCAACAACATCCTTCACGGTGCAGAGCAGCAGCTCAGCTGAACCCTCAGTCTGTGCTCCAAGCAGTGATGAAGATGGTATTGGTTTCTGGGAGGATGTTGTGTGCCAGTGTATTGGTATCAGTGGCACATACTTTTGTATGTGGATTGATGTTATGTTGCCATGACATGTGCCACATATAGCAGTGGTGAGCTCACCATCCATATATACACATATATATGTATCTATGCGTATTTCTAGCCCTGCCGTAATGTTGGGCCTGTCCCTGTATTTTCTTATTGAACTCTGGTTACCCAATGCTGGAATTCCATCCTTCCTCATCCTCACCATCCTACAGAGCAGTTTCACATTAGTGCACCTTAGGTTTGTGGTCACTTCAATGTCTACAGGTTGGTATGTCACTTATCGGCAGTGACGTCTGCAAATATTCTGAATTTGCAGGTCATCGAGTAGGTAAAAAAGCGGCATGACATGTGTGATGGACTACATAGATGCACAGGAAGTGTGAAACTGTGTAGTGGTGAGTTTCGGACTGATAAGTTTCCCCATTCCGCCAGCTCTGATGAGATGGTTGGACCACCACAGACGGCAGGTCAGAAGTCCACATCGTAATTGGACGGTTGGATCAAGGGTGGGACCACGCACCAAACAGCTCCATTGGACCTTTCTGAGACCTTCATGGTCGGAATTTCCTGTTGGAGTCCCGAGGAACTGCGTTGGATGGTAAGCCATGGAGCAAAGTGCAACATAATACTGCAGTCAGTGCGTCCACTTCCGATGTGACATACAGCGGACTGACCAACCCCGACAAGACTATGGAAGAGGTCCGGCCGACATCATAATGAGCCCCAATGTATCTCATTTATTGTTACTGTTCATAAGGACACTGTCTCATCGAATCAAAATAAATTATAGAGAAACACACTGCTCTCTATTAACTCTTTATTTTGAGAGTACTAACAACAGTGTAATGAAGTTAAAAAGCTGAACAGAAAGAGTGATGGAGGAGACTATCACTAATGCCATGCATAATCATAATCATATCACTAATTTTAAATGAAGGCTACTGGAGAGGCACTTATACTTCGCCTCTGTGCTGGCTGAGATTACCAGTGTAGCCGGCTTTGATCAAAAGGAACAGCAGGCCTTTTTATTAAACTGAATATAAGCCCTACTGTTCAAAAAGGTATGTTTGTTTGAACCATCAAAAACATGAAATAGGTTTTATTTTCTGCTGTGCTAGAATTAACTTAGAGCTTAGAAACAGAAGCATGGGGGTGGAATCACTGTAGATGTATAAAAGCAATCATGTTGGAGTGATTCCTCTTATTCAAAGTTTTAGTAAATATTACAGCATTCAATTTATTTGTCTGCATTGTGGTTACAATTCATATTGTGTGCACGTGACTAGGATTTTCATATTAAAATAAATCTTTAAATGATACGCATTGGGTTCTAGTGCTTGTGTGTGTTGTTCATTAATTAAATATGTTTTGGGGTTCCACTAACTATCCCTGTAATGTCTCATGGGGTTAATCATAACACAAAGTAAATCTCACTCAATTATTGCTCAGTGGGTTGTTGGGTGATTGCAGTAAAATTGCTTTTTCTGATTTAGATTTCCACATTGACAGACTCCTTGGTGTCAAGTGGTCTAGAAAACATATCAGTTCATGGGTACAAAATTTTATATTTCTCTGAAGAGCCCCATATTATCAGGTAAGGGGGAGTCAATGCAGTGTCCTGTTGCTGGCTCTGTCATATGTTCTTTCTGCTTCATTCATCTCCACTCAACAGGGGGCCAAAGAAAAGATCTTAAGGCAAAATATATTCCTCTTGAATTCTGAATGAGTCTTTTTCCACCTCCTGTTCCTCTAATGGCAATAGAACATTTCAAATCTATTCTAACTGTTCCTCAATTTGGTAGACCACAGTTTAGGGCAATCATATATCTGACATTCTTCCAGTTTTCGGATTTCAGGTTTTACACCTTATTATCACCAAGACATAACATAGTTTCTTAAATATTATGGTATCCTGAATATCATAGGACATCATTTTGAAGGTATTTCATATCATTTCATATAGTTGTATATTTTTCTGTGTTTCATTTTAATGCTCAATGTTTTAGAATTATATGAAAAGTTTATGTTTTTTATATTTTTTATATTTTCTATGTTTTACATTTTTAGTTTTCTGTTTAGTAAGTGTTACATTTGTAATGATTGAAAGAAAAAGAGGCAATTGTATTTTGTTGAATTGGTTGGTATGTTGTTTTTTATTGTTGGCTGAAGTTACAGATGAATAGATTTAAAGTGTTTTAAATGAGCATTTAATTAGGAAATTACATTTATTGTTCATATATTAATTATATGGAAATAATGTCAAATGGGATGTTTTGTTTTAAAGGTGTATAAAGTGGGAACATTTTATTTTTATAAAAATATGTGTGCAATTGTAAAATTATTCATTGTATTGAAATTAATTCATGGTTATCAAAATAAATTTCTTTAAAATGGAAAAGTCTATTTTTAATTCCATGGTAAAATATGTTTACATTTATTTGTAGTAAAAATGATTATATTCTTTAGTAAACTAATATTTTAATTTATCATATATATTCATTATTTATTGAGGTAAATTACATGCTTGAAAATAAAATAAAAAACTATTTAAAAATATTTACAAATTAGAAATATGTTTATATTATTTTATAGTTTATCTTTAGTAAATAGCTAAAAGTGGCATATCTAGAATTGTGACTGAAAGTATGACTTTATCATTAACAGGGGTTTTAAATTAACACTTCTTTAAATATCAAACACTGAAATTCCTACCTGATTCCAATTGAAAGTTAACCCAATGTAATCCTCTGAGAGAGGCAGGCCTTGCAGTAGTGGACAATGAATTTGAGTTTTTCACTGCCAGATCATGTACAATTACATGTTCAACTTGTTAAATAAACTACACCTTGCCCAGTGGACTGTGTAGGGCCTATGCTAGGGGTGATTTAAATATTTTAAAAAGGAAGGTTTAGGCCCAGTAAAATGTTTATTTTGCTAGCTCGAAATGGCAGTTTATAACTGCACATACTGGCTGCAATGATAGGCCTGAGACATGTTTAAAGGCTACTTAAATGGATGGTACAATCAGTGCTGCACGCCCACGAGCAGCACTTAAGTTACAGGCCCTAGGTACATGTAGTACCACTTTACTAGGGACTAACAAGTAAATACATGTGCCAGTTTGATGTACGCCAATTTCAACATGTTTGAATGAGAGAGCACATGCCTTTTTGGCACTGGTCAGCAGCGGTAAAGTGGACAGAGTCCTAAGGCAAAGCAAAAACTAGGTCAGCAAAAATGTAAGAGTAAAGTGAAAAGTTTGAGAGAAGGCCACCCTAAGGTGGACCAGTCTGACAGGTAGTGTGTGTATTCTAGTGAGTGATAAATGGATGAGTCTATCGGTTTTAGATGTGTGAGTATGGTAAGTAAGTTTGCAGGCTCTTCTGCTGAGAGTAGGAATGGTGTATCTTTTGTTGATTGAGAAACACATGATGGTGGGTACCTTACCTTAGCAGCAGGAGATCTGGCTATAGTTCCTTTATGTCCAAACAGGAACAACTAGGCTTTTGAAGCCTGTGGAGTGTGGGAAAATGCAGTGCAGTCACTTTTTGTGTGGATGGATGCTGAGAAATACCTTGATGTATCTTTCTATTGAGATGGATACTGGGGAATCAAGAGATGTCTTCTTGTTAAAATGGATCCTCCGATTCGAAGTATATTTGCCCTGCTTCTTCCTTTAAAGACACCAGTGCTGTCACTTTCTGTACAGATGGATGCTGGGAAACAAAGCATTTTCACTTCCTGTTCAGTGGATGCCACAAAATCACTGAACTTCATGATGAAATAGATTTGGGGAAATATATACTTTCTAATAAAAACCAGCAAAGCATTTACATATGTCCACTTTTTTTTACAAATGTTTTCCTTCTTTTTCTATTACTTTCTTAACATGGCAGCTTTCATTTATTTAAGATAGTGATCTTGAATCTTTCCTAATTTTCCCTTTTCTGACATTTGATGTGAAATTCAATACAGAGAAAAATGTCTCGACCCTCTGAATTATTCTCTTGCAAGACAAATTCCAGCTCTAAAGTACTGCAAAGTATAACCAGTACATTTTTATTTGTTAACTGCTCGTGAGTGGGTTATATACCCAAAATAGTTTTGCCCAAATTTGTACAGTTGTCAGTATTTAAATGTGAATCTTGCATCAAAGGAACATGGAATTTTAGTTTGGACAAATGTGTAAGAACGCTCTGTCTTTTTAACACATTCACCCTTGACATTTCATGTAGCTACACAGAAACCATGCATTTGTACTTGAAAAAATTCACTCAGAGAATCTGCTTACAATAAAATAAATATGCTCTACAGAAACACAGAAAATAGAAGTACCCTCAAATTTTGCAGTCATCCACATTCCAGTTCACCAGCCTTCCTGACAATTCAATTTGCATAAATGGAGGCATCCAGTGCTGAAAAAGAAATAAAAGTGGATATCTCTTTTTGTACAGTGGACCCATCATATTGATTGAGATATACTCAAGGACAAAATCTCTTTTTGCAGTCTTTGATTTGCATTGACATGAAGTATTAAGCAGTTGAATAAAGTAGATGTCCTCCATTGTCAATCGTATTGTTTCCTTCGAAAATGGTCCTGCAAAATCTGCAGCAGGTGGATGGCTTGGCTCATGGTACAATCCTGCTTGGTGTCTTTTTATGTTAAAATCTCTTAAGGCACTAGAATGTGGACCAGGCACTCCTCTTGCCCCCATTTATCAACCTCTATTATCATGACGTTGGCAGTTGCATAACCTCTCCTTTTCAGTAACTAGCAATTGATGAAAGTGTACTGCTTTAATTGCCAATGCAGCATGTAGAACATTGAAAACCAATTAGTTGGGACTTCCTGTTTTAAGCCTTTAGGAGGGACTCGTTTAGCATGCTGAATAATCCTCAATTGCTTCTGTGTTTGAATGAATGGGTTTTACGATTGGCAATTAATCAAATACTGAGACCCCAGGGTTTCACAGACTTTCACATTGAGGTTTTGAAGGATGTTGCCTGCTACATGTGCTTTCTCCATTTAGAACATTGCAACTGTTACATGCTGATGAATGGCTTGAAAAGCATTAGCTAGCCTTTGCTTACCCCTTCTGAAAGATACCCAGTATGGAGTGATGTATTTGTAGTCTTTTGCGTGACAACTGGTTCAAATATCTTTTGTCAGGTTCACCAACCAATTCTAGACCGTGATGGTTATGCACTAGCATAGTAACAGTTGAAAAATGATTTGGCTTGAAAGCTTCAAATTTGGATAGAGGGTCTTCGCAGAATACAGAAACCATGTTCCTTCAACCAAAGGAAGAGGGAAGCAATCAATCACTAACACTTTAGCTAGTTTCCTATTCTATGAATGGACTAGCCAAGAGCTCAGTAGTACAGTGACTCATTGATAGCGAGAGTGGGTGGCTTTGTTTGTTGTTTTTGTAACAATCAAACCTTAAGTGACTGACTGGGAGCACAGAGGGTGCTTGCACGCTTTGGAATGACTGTATCCCTCTCATCCTTGTGCCATGGTAACGTTATTGTGGGTGATGACTGTGCACTAAGGCCCATAATTATGAAGTCTTTGTGTTGTCCTTGTGTCACACACGGACAATCAAAATGGTTCATTAATATTTACTGATCTTTGCTAGGCCTCATTTACGTGGCCTTGCATGGCTCTGCAAAGAAATGACATGTACAGCAGCTGCTTGCACTGTGATATTGTTAGAACTGGGGGTCTCTAGATGGCAATGGTTTGCACCTTTGTCCAAATAGGGACACTTGCTTCTAGTCAGGGTAAGGGGACCACACTCCTAAAATAAACCCTGCTCAACCCTGTGGTAGCTTGGCATGAGCAGGACGGCTTATCTCAGAGGGAGTGTGTAAAGCATTTGTGAACACATACAGTAATACAGTGAAAACACTACATATGGACACCACACAGGTTTTATAAAAAATTACTATTCTTTATATAGACTTAACATAAGACCCAAATGAAAAAAATCCACAATACACTATTAAGAAAATGACTTTTAACTGGTAAAAATAGCTTAGTTGGAAGTTGATGGTAAATGCGACACGTTTCTCACAAAAGGTTCTCAGGGAGAGTGGTGCGTTGGTTCCTTGCTTCGGGGGAGGTGGTGCGTCTGTTCCTCAGTGCTTGCGCAAAGTAGGCAACTTGTCTGTTCCTTACCGGAGAGGAGGTGATGCATCGATCTCGCATTGCGTTCCGGTTATGATGTGACAAGATGGTGCCTTTGATGTGATGCAACAACGTGAAGGTGATGTGCGGCAACTCTGGAACTTCTGAGCCGCGACAGGCCTCGCAACACGCTTCTCCGGTGCTGTGACGGCGACCCTTGCGGTAGCAACGTGCTTCTCCGGTGATGCAACCTAACAGCTGCAACAGAGACACGCTTTTCTGGTGATGCGACGGCGACCTCTGTGGTGGCAACACGCTTCTTCGGTGATGCGACGGCAACAGCTGCGGCGACGACACACTTATTCTCATTGCCTCGCGCTTCCAGCTCCCAACAATACGCAGGCTTCTGCAGACAGAATTCCCAGCAAGGAAATTCAGGGGGGAGCTGGTGGGGAAGTGTTATATACCTGAGACTACGGCAGGAGGCAAGCACAATTCAATCCCTTGGAGATTCTTCTTCAAGATGATGAAAGTTCATTAAAAGTTCCTTCTCCTTTCCTTGGCAAATAAGTAACCACTGCAGACCAACCCCAGAAAATAGCACAATGGCACAGAGGCAGTCAAATTTTTCAGCTTCCATGGCTCCTCTCCTTGGTAAAGGTTTGTCTTGATTCGCAGAAGTGATCTAAGGTCTTGGGGTCCCCATATTTATATCTCTAATTTCTTTGTTCTCTGAAGGCAGAGAGTGCCTGTACCTGACCAAAACCTGTTCTGTCCTTGCTGGTGCAGCTTCCTGGCAGGAGGTGAAGACAGCATTGTTGAAGGCCGACCTGGCCTACTTAGCTGAAAGAAAACCTCCTATCCCCTACTCTCTATTCAGCCAAGGTCCTATTTAGCCCAGCCCTGACTCCTCAGACTGCTGGAGCCCAAGCTCTCCTGTCACTCACAAACCAGACATGCAATACACAACCTAGCAGAGGCAGGCTGGATGGTTAGTTAAGAAAATACCTACTTTCTGAAAGTGGTATTTTCAAACTCAGAATGTAAAAATAACCTTCACTAAAAGATGTGTTTTTACATTCTGAGTTCAGGCATACTACATTTGTTTTTCTACCATGTTACCTGGGTCAGTTAGGATTATAAAATGTTATAATCAAATTGTCAAATCTGGGCTATGAGGACAGGTAGCCTTGCAATAGTGAAAATGAAATTGACTATAATTCACTATCGGGACATGCCATACACACCATTGCATGTCCTACCGTTTACTTCCAATGCAACCTGCCCTTGGGCTTATCTTAGAGGTGGCTAACATGTAGAAAAGGGAAGGTTTAGGGACTGGTAGGTGGGTGCACTTACCAAGTCGTCATGACAGTACTAGACTGCACACAGGCTCTGCAATGGCAGGCCTGAGACACACTTTACAAGCTGCTTCTGTGGGTGGCATAACCAGTGCTGCAAGCTCACTAGCAGTATTTGATCTACAGGCCCTGGGCACACATGGTGCACTGTGCTAGGGTCTAACAAGTAAATCAAATAAGACAATCATTACACCAATTTACAATAGGAGCACTTGCACTGTGGCACTGAATAGCAGTGGCACAGTGCCCAAAGCAGATAAACCAGCAAAAACATATCAAATACAGAGGAGAAAATAGCGAAAAATGGAAGGGAGACTCATGCGAATGGTACCAGGTCTAACATGTGTCCCCTCCAGCTGAAATTTGGGGAGAACTACCCATCCTTTTAGGAGTTCGCTTCACTAAGGTGGAAAAATCTGGACAGACTATCAACATTGGCGTGTTCTGTACCAGGGCAGTCGTTCGCCTGTAGGGAAATCGAGCACCTCAACAACTTTGGATTCTCACCCCTCATCTGCATCAACCATCTGAGGGGCCTGGGGTCGGCTGAACCAGGAAGTGAGTCCCAAACAAGTATGGTCTCAACTTCTTCAGTGCCCAGACAACAACAAATGCCTCATGCTCAATTGCACTCCTCCTCTGTTCCAGTGGAAGTAACCTCCTAATGATGAAGGCTACGGGTTGGTCTAGGCCCACCTCATTCATCTGTGAAAGAACAGCCCCACACCATGCTCTGAAGCATCTGTTTGAACAATGAATGGTTTTGAGAAGTTAGGTGCCTGAAGCATGGGTGCTGTGCATATGGCAGTCTTCAGGGCGTCAAAAGTGTTCTGACAGGATTCAGTGCAGTTCACTTTCTTGGGCTGCTTCCTGGAAGTCAGCTCAGTCAAGGGTGCAACAATATTGCCAAACCCCTTGTACTTGACAAACCTCCTGTAGTACCCTGTGAGTCCTAAAAAGGCCCCCATATACCGTTGAGGAAGGATCGAATTGCCCCTGCTAGCTGTGGTAAGTGGGGTAGCGGCCTCGCCTGGGCCTACAGCTGCAGAGGCGGGTGTAGGTCTTAGTGCGTGGTCGTGACCTGCGAGTTGCTGCTGGCAGGATGGCTGGGGAGGCGGTTGGGCTCGCGTATGCCGGCAGCAGGACTGGGTCGGATTCCTGCATGGTGCAAACGCCCGGCGGCTGAGGGACACCCTCTCCTTCCTATCCTGCCCTGAACGTGCAGAGCCCTCACCGCCTGTGAGACACTCAGGTCGCGAGGCCTTCATCTCCGGCTGGCCTGGCGAGTGACTGCCATTGTGATGCTGTGAGGAGTTGGCAGGCGCTGGGAGGCCTGGATTATGTAGCCTCTTTGAGACATTGTTTTGCGTGCTCCTGCAATATGACTTAAACTATGGACTCAGCTCAGTCAGCGGCTGCTGAACACTGCATATGTGGAGGTGCAGTCTCTATAGGCCCATCATCAGAGACACGGCATTCAGCCTGGACCCATCTGCACTAATTATATGCAATTGGACGGCGTTTATGAACTTGATCAGCCGTGCTTCCACTTGTGGAGCAGATTGAGGGGAGAGGGACTGCCTATAGCTCAGTACTTGCCTGGTCATGAGGCTGCTGCTCTTCATGATTCCCGGAGGGGTGTGTGGAATCAGGGGTAGAGTGCCTGGTGCCCTTACACGCAGATCACCACTGTGGGGCCCACTGGTACCTTAATCCTCGCTGAGACGGCCTCCAGGACCGTCCTTTTTCCCGGGCTTCACTGTTGCATTGCAATCTGCGCGGCGGGAGTTCGGTGCTATTCAAAAATTCCTTCAGTCCGAAAATATTCCATACGCTATGTTGTATCCTGAGCATCTGCGTGTGGGATCGGAGGTGATTTTCAGAATCTTCGCAACCCCAAAGGCGGCGTGTGATGGTGTGGACATGTACTCGGCTATTTTTGTACTAGAGCATGTGATTCTATGTGTGCTCATGTTGGTGCGTGCAGATATTTCTGTATGTATGCTTATGTCTGTGCGTGTGCATGTACTTGAGTATTTTTGTACTATAGCATGGGATTGTATGTGTGCTTGAGCGTGTGGATGCTTCTGTATGCTTGCTTGTGTGCACCCTCTGTTCACGTATGAGTGTGCGCGCACATTTGTGTGTGCTTGTGCATGTCTGTGCGTGTGATGGTGGGTATGTGTACGTCCTTGGGTATTTTTGTTCTGGGCTTGTGATTGTATGTGTGCTTGTGTTTTTAGTACTTTCTGTGTGTGTGTGTGTGTGTATGTGTGTGTGTCTGTGCATGTATGAGAGTGTGAGCGCATTTGTGTGTGCATGTGATGGTGTTTGCGTGTGCATGTACTTGGGTGTTTTTGTACTAGAGCATGGGATTTTATGTGTACTTGTGTTTTTGGATGTCTCTGTCTATGTGCTTGTGTGTGTGTGCGTATTTGCTCATATGAGAGTGTGTGCCCACATGTGTACGTGCTTGTGCATGTCTGTGCGTGTGATGCTGTGTGCACGCTGGATTTGTTTTTCTCTGGCAGCCACTGTCCTGGAAATTGACTCTAACTGCCAGATGCCTGACCTTAGGATGACCACCAGTGTACATTACAGTCTTCTGCCTGACCCCAAGATTGCTTTCATAGTGGTTCCCTCCACATTGTTTTACTTCCCTAGGACAAAAAGTTGACGTTGGACATTGATCAGACCTTGAACCTATCCCCTAACCTGCTTACACATCAGGACTTGGAACCTGTGGAACTTACCCCAGACTGTAGAGACCAAGTGATTTGGCTGATTCTGGGTGGAGCTACCATATAGCTAAATAAGAGATGGGTTGTGGACTTCCCCCCTGTCATCACCTACCCAGCCTGACTTTGGGCAGATCTTCCCCTTGTCTCTACGTCCTATCTTCCTCCTACACCTTTACCCTATCCCCTTACCCTTCCTTGTGCCATTCACCTTGCCCCCTATGTTCTTTAAATGCTTTTCTTGACACTTATGTAATTTTTAACTGATGTAAATTGCAACATTATTGTTCCTCATGTAAAGCGCTCAAAATTGACTCTTTTTTTACAAAGTGAGTAGCTGTATATTTTGGGCCATAGCTAAGCTGCCACCTAGAGGAACCTAGCAAACTTGCATATTTTTTAAACCTAGACCACTAGGGTGGTCTAGGGGTGCATGACTTGTGTGTCTCCCACTAGGTAATTTTACCCAGAAGCCCTTGCAAACTCCAAACTTTGGTAAAAAACACACATTTTCCTCATATTTCTGTGATGGAAAGTTCTGGAATCTGTGGGGAGCCACACATGTCCTACCACCCTGAGTTCCCCAATAAGAACTGTACCCTATTTGTGTGGTTGAACCAAGCGGCCACAACTCAAAAGGCCCTAAAGTGCTGCATTGATAGGTAAACAATAGGGGTAGCTGTGGTATTTGGGGAGATGCTGTGGCGTCACCCATGTAAACCTGCGAACCACAGGCAGTTTTTAAAACTACCATCTAGGTGATTACATATTGGGGTACTTTACATGGATCCCATGAAGATCTCATACCCAAAAAGCCCTGCACACTTCAAACTTTGCCTGAAATCGTGCATTTCCCTTGAATTTCTGTGATGGAAACGTCTGAAATTCACAGGAATCCACAAAATACCTACCACACATGTGCCGATAAAAATGCTGCACCACTTGTGTGACTGGGCCTAGTGCTCGTGACAAGAACGGATCAAATCGAGGTCAAGTGGACTCCACTCAAAAGGGCTCCCATTGACCTTTGTTTGATTCGCTCCTCTCACTGGCACTAATCCTAGCCCCATAAGTGGTACCGAATATTTATCAGCACAAGTTGAGTAATGCTGGGAGGTGGGCTTTGTGTGGATTCCTGTAGATTCTGGAAGTGTCCATCACAGAAATGTAAGGCAAATGTATGATTTTAGGCATAGTTTGTGCTTTCAAGGCATTGCAGTTAGGAACACTTAATGTGATCCATGCATGAATGCCACCCTGGAATCCTGTGGTTGTCTAGTTTTCAAAATTGTCTGTGGTTCATAGGTTTCCATGGGTGGCAGCCAAGATAGACCACAAATCTCACAGTCACACATATCACTGATCTTTCTATGTAGAGTTTTAGGGCCTTTAGTGTCAAGGTCTCTTGGCCCAACCACACAACAGAGATACCATTGTTATCAGGATACTTTGGGGAATGCTAGGTGGTAGGGAATGTTTGGTTCCCCACAGATTTTACATGCTTTTCTCACAGACATGTGAGGAAAGTGTGTGCTTTTAGTCAAAGTTTGCAGTTTGAAGGGCACTGTGGGTATGAACATGTGATCCATGCAAAGTACACCACCCTGCACTCCCCTGGATGTCTTGTTTTCAGAGCTGTCTGGGTTTTGTAGGATTTTCCAGGTGCTAGCCTACCAAAGCCCAGCAAGTGCAGCCATTCACCATTCCAAGTAGGACTATACTGAAAGTTATGCACACTGTTCTGGCACATATGTAAAACAACACCCAAAGGACTCAAATGCCCTATTGTGTGTGGTACTTCTTAGTGCACAGGGGAGCAGAAAGACTGTTAAGGCTTTAGGGGTGAGGGTGGGGCAGATGTTAGGTTGGACCAGAACCAATGCATTATTTTATAAAAAATCATATATAGTCCTGCCATACAGTGTGATTTCTGGCCCCAAGGGGCAAATTGGGGCAACCTCCTGTGTGCCCCAGGAAGGGCAAAAAGACGTGTTTGTTACTTTTGTGGGGGTGGAGGTACAAGAGTGCAACACCTGCACCATTTTCTTTTGCCCCAAAGACAAAATCGCTGGTGCTCCTTCTGGGGAGAGGGTATAGCTTGATGCCAGGGTAGGCTCCATCTTCATTTTGTTTGTTGTGGCTCTATTTTGAAAAGCCTGTTGTTTAGTGGGCATTCTGTCCCCCTTGGAAGCAGATTGGAGTTAACACCCTTATCCACCCCCCTGGGTGGCAGAAAGTCTATTGGGCCACATAGTGGGGAGAACATGCGCCCATGCCTGGGGGTGGGGTTTCTTCTCCTCCTCCTCCCCCTCCCCCTCAAAAATACTGCATAAATGTAGTCTCTGGTGTCTAGTGTTTTTTTTGCTCCAGGGGGAGGCAGTATGGGATAACTACTTGGGGTGAGAGTTTCACTGTGTCCATAATAGGCAGTCGCCATCCCAATGTTGTTGTTTTCCTAGTATTCAGTAGGCTTTCTGCCCCCCAGGGGAGCAGATTGGGGGAAGTTACCCCATCTGCCCTCCAGGGGGCAGAAAGAATAGCACCATATTTTTTTAGGGGTGGGGGCATTGCCACCCCATTTTTTAAATTGACCCTGGTTTGTAGTGAGCTTTCTGCCCCCAGGAGCATAGATTTAGGGTAATTACCCCTATATTCCCTCCTGAGGGGCAGAACGACTGTCTTTCCACTTTTTGGGGGTGGGAGCATGCTCATGCCCATGCCCATGATGGGAAGCCTCTACCTCTATTTTTATTTTTTGAAAGGACATTCCCTGGTGTCTAGTCAGCTTTCTGTCCTTGATGGGGGCAGAGTGTGGGCTGCCACCTCCATATGCCCTCCAGGGTGGGCAGAAAGACTAGCACCATATTTCAGGGGGAATAGCCATGCCCACAATGGGCAGCCCCACCCCAAGATTTTATTTTATTAACCATGGTGTTTAGTGGGCATTATCCTCTTTTGGGGGGCATGTAGAGGGTAATTACCCTATCCACCCCAATGGGGCAGAAATACATTCTGTCATGTTGTTGCTGGTGGGGGCATGGCCATACCCATGGTGGGTAGCCCCCACCACTATATTCTTTTAAAAAAAGGACATTCCCTGGTGTCCAGTGGGTTTTCTATCCATCTAGGGGAAATAATCCCCATCTGCCCTCCAGGGTGGCAGAAAGAATGTTGCCTTATTTTTTTAGGGGTGGGCAGCACCCACCCTTATGTTTCTTTTTTTAAAATTAACTGTGGTGTCTTGTGGACTTTCTACCCCAGAGGAAGGAGATTGGGGTAACTTCCCCACATCTGCACCTATGGGGGAAGAAAGACTGACATTTCATATTTTCCCCTAGGGGAGCATAAGTCATTGCCTAAGGGACTGCTCCTCCAACCTTGAGGTCTAGTGGATGAATCCCTGCTTGGGGCTCACTCTCTTGTGGCAATACCCAAGCAGGGATCCACTGGTCAGAGGTACCTTTAGGAAAGGGAGAGATCCTCCCCTTTCCAGCAACACCTTCCCAAGAGAATCAGTGCTCAGGAGGTTGAGAAACACCCAAGCAATGATTCAGTGAAACGAAAACTAGTGTATTGGCTTATTTTACTTTCCATTCTACTGCAATGGCGTTGGAGCGCCGTGCGCACCGATCTCATTGCAGTAAACCAAAAAACACACTCAGGCTGCTCAGGAAGCTCTTCGTGAGCAGCCCAAGGTAAAAATTGAATAATTACCTCCCCCTGTTGCAGAGTACCACAGGGGCTGACAGACACTCTAGAAAGGTTGTACGGGCTTCGGCCATTAGCCAACACTCACACTAAAGGGTTAATTTTGTCACTTTGGCCCTTTTTTAAAGAGGCTTCCTTGTTCTTTTTTTTTCTTATTGATTGGGCTAAAAGGAAAAATTATTCTCTGCAATAATTAACAAACAGTGGTCAAGTGTTAGGTTGAAATGACAAATCGGTAGCTGTCATCTAAATTGATTGGTACCGCAATAACTGAGAGCCAAAAGGTAACTGCGGTGACATTGAATTTTCACCAGAGTTAAAATAGAGATCTAGGAAAATATATTCCTGCTTTTATGTACATCCATAATACAAGGTTATTGTATAATAGGGTGCATTAAAATCAAATAGACAACACCCTCAATTAAAAATGACGTTGCTGCTTTGTAAAATGATCAAACCTATCAGTTCTTTACTACCATATGATATAAAATAATGACCTTCCATAGATTACAGGTTCACAGATCCCGGGTCTAGTGGCTTAGTGGACTAATGCAATCACTGAAGTAGACCTGTGTTTAACCTCATGGTCATATGTTCAAATCCCAGTGGGCCTACTCAGCATTTCATTCTTCTGAGGTCAATAAAATTAATAGATAGCATTGAGGTGGGCAACCATAAACATATGTTATTCAGCACCAAGATACTTGTGGGTGAAAATGTGCTTTACAAATACACGTTATGTTACAGTTCCTACACACTGATTTTGTGTTTCATGTTCTTGGCAGCAAATAAATAGGTACATGTGAGATCAATCAATCAATCAATCATTTGTAAAGCGCCCTGTATACCCGTGAGGGTCTCAAGGCGCTGGGAGTGGGGGCGCTACTGGTCGAACATCCAGATCTTGAGTATCCTCCTGAAGGTCAGCAGGTCTTGTGTCTGTCGTAGGCTCAGTGGGAGGGTGTTCCATGTCTTGGCGAGGTGGGAGAAGGATCTCCCACCGGTGGTGGTTCTTCAGATGCATGGGACGGTGGCGAATGAGATGTCGGCCGAGCATAGCTGGCAGTTGGGGATGTAGAAGGAGGGGAGGGGAGCGGAGTTTGCGTGTTGGAGTGTAGAACGTGAGGCGGTTGTTGAGGTATTCGGGGCCTGTGTCGTGGAGCGCTTTGTGTTCCGTGGGTGAGGGCCTGGCTGACCGTCTTTCTAGTTTCGGTAGGGATTCATCGGCAGATCTTACGGCGCATGCCCAGGGTGTTGAAGCATGAAGATGCGATGGCGTTGACTTGCTTGGTCATCATGAGAGAGGAGTCCAGGATGAATCTCAGGTTGCCTGCATGGTCAGTGGGTGTCGGTGCGGTGCCTAGTTCTGTGGGCCACCAGGAGTCGTTCCAGGCGGATGGGGATGGTCCGAGGCTGAGGACCTCCGTCTTGTCTGAGTTCAGTTTCAGACGGCTGAGTTTCATCCATTCAGCGACGTTTTCATTCCTTCCTGGAGGTTGAGTTTGGCGGTGGCTGGGTCTTTGGTAAGGGAGAGTATCAGCTGGCTGTCGTCGGCGTATGAGATGATGTTGAGGTTGTGTTTGCGTGCGATGGTGGCGAGGGGGCTCATGTAGATATTGAAGAGGGTTGGGCTGAGCGATGAGCATTGGAGTACGCCGCAGATGATCTCGGTGGCCCCGGAGCGTAAGGGAGGGAGGCGGACTCTCTGGGTTCTGTCGGAGAGGAAAGAGGTGATCCAGTCCAGGGCCTTGTGGGTTTCTTCAGTAGAGCGTTCATCTCTGCGTGCTTCCAGCTCTCTGGAAAGGTGGCGGACGCGAGGGAGTTGTTTATGACGTTCCGTAGGTGGGGAGCGATGATGGTGTCGGCTTTGTTGAAGATGTGGTGAGGGCATGGGTCGGAAGGAGAGCCAGAGTGGATGGTGTTCATATTGTGGGCGGTATCTTCGGTGCTGATCGGAGTCCAAGCGCTGAGGGTGGTTGTAGGGGGCGTTGGTTTGGTGACTGGGGGCGGAGTCTGGGCACCGAAGCTGGTGTGGATGTCGGCGATCTTGCGGTGGAAAAACGTGGCAAGGGAGTTGCAGAGGTCTTGTGACGGTGTGATGTCGTTGCTGTTGGCATTGGGGTTGGAGAGCTATTTTATGATGCTGAAGAGTTCCTTGCTGTTGTGTGTGTTGTTGTCCAGCCGTTCTTTGAAAGATGTCTTTTTGGTGGTGCGGATCAACAGGTGGTGTTTGCGAGTGGCGTTCTTGAGGGCTGTCATGTTTTCTGTCATCTGTTCACGGCGCCAGGTTTTGTCGAGGGATCTGCAGGATTTCTTTGTTTCTTTGAGGTCGTCGGTGAACCATGTTGTTTTCCTGTTGCCGGGCTTGCTTGTAAGCATGGGCGTATTTTGCGGATTCGCAATCCGCGAATTTGCGGATTTACGGATTTGCGGATTGCGAAAATCTGCAAAATCCGCGGATTTGCGTATTTTTGTGGGGGGGGTGTGTTCGCACGGGTTTCTGCAAGTTCGCGAGGGTTTTGTACAATTTCGCAAATTGCGAACTTACTTGTCGGGTCGCCAGTTTTGCGAACTTGTTGTTTCTACGTGCCCAGCCTGTTTGCAAGGCTTTCTTCATCACTGCCACCCTCTGATACCACTGGCACTCTCTTTGGTCACCCATGCCACCCTCTGGCTCACCCATGTTACCCTCTGTGTCATCACAGCACCCTCTGGTTCACCAGTGTACATTATTGAGGCAAAGCAAAGCACTGCCATCCTGTCAACACTGGCACTCTGGTTCACCCATGCCACCCTCTGGCTGGCACACCCATGCCACCCTCGGTGTCATAACAGCACCCTCTGATTGACCAGTGAGTGTACATTATTGAGGCAAAGCAAAGCACACCTGCTAAGTGCTTTAAGTTTTGCAAACAACAACACCTGCCCTGCCCCAACTGACATTAATGAAGGCTGGCACCTGCTTGTCTGCTCCCTTTCCTTTTTGTTGCAATGTAAAAAAATTTTAACAGGATGCAATGGCATACTTGTAACTATTCTGTGACTGTCAGAGCAGGGTCACACAATAGTTGCAAGTAGGCAACCGGATTCTGGAGGGCCCCTTCAGGAAGCACTACAGGGAAATGGTTACAAATGATGAGCTCGAACTTTTGCACCTGCTTGTTGGTTTTGCTTTTGCAAAACTCGTTTTTCGGTAATTTCGCCCTATTCGCGAGGCGCGGCGTCGTGCGAAATTGACCGTGGAAGCCGCGAACTCGTGCGAGTTACCACAAGGTTGACTATGGGCGCCGCCATTTTGTTTGCGTGACGTATTTCCGTTTCCGCCCGCTATGTGTAATCTCGCGCGATGAGCGCCTTGCGAATACAAGTTCGCACGAGTTCGCAAGAGAAATCGCGTGCGAACTTACTTACACGCACGTGTTCGGGCGGCCATCTTGTTTTTCATTCATTCCTATGTGTCTGGGCATGGTGTTTCTATCCTCTGTATATCTCTGCCATCCTTTGCTTGTTTTTTTTTTTTTTTGATCTATTAAACTTTTTTTCTATCCCTCTTGTTTTCGAGGTCTATATTTTTGTGTTTTAGTCTACTTTTGTTTACTTTTCATCTACTTTTTTAAACTTTTATTTCCTTCTTTTCTACTCTTATTCTTTTTCATTTTATCTCCTTACCTGCCCAGAACATGGTGAAGACAGCAGTCAAGCTGCCCAAGACGGCCGCCGCAGCCCATGCCCGGCTCCCGTGTGGCCTCTTGAGGGCGGAAATGGTGGTGCCCCGGGAGATCTTCAGTCCTGAGGAGGTGGGCTCACTTGTTTATTATGTGCAGCGCCGTCTCCCCAGGACCATCGCGGCAGGCGGCAGGATCGCTGCCGGTTACACCAACAGCCAGGAGCGACGGAAGCGGTGGGGGCATGTGTGCCGGGCCCTTTTTAACATCACGGGGGTCCAGCGCACCTATAATCAGGTGACCCACCGCTGGACCGACATCCTGGACCGGGAGCACGACCTGCTCGACCTGCTGGGAGTGGAGGTCCCCGGGCTTGGTGAGTAGTAGTAGCAATTTTTTCATCACTCGTCACTACTCTGTTTTTTCTCCTGCTCTGTGTGTTATATAATATTGCAAATGTTTGCTTTAACTTTTTTACAAAGAGCAATAATGCTGCTGATTACATTGATAGGAGAGGTAAATTAATATTTCAAAATCTTCTGTGCATTTCAGGTGCACTGCTCTCCTTCTCTGTGGCGGTGCCACTGCTTATTTGTTTTCTATTATGTGTTCATTTATTTGGGCTGAGTAATGTATGAGTGTACTTTACAGAACTGCGTAATGCTAGACACAAAGGGGCAGATTTACAAGCCCCTTGCGCCACGTTTACGCTGCCTTACCTGACGCACAGCGACGTAAACGTGGCGCATCCCTGCGAGTCATGTACGACGTGATGCATCTAGGGAGATGCGCCACGTTAAGACCTGGGCCTGCGCCACAATGGGAGCGTTCCCACGCAGGGGGAGGGGGGCGGGTGGCGGTCAGGCAGATGTGTGCCTCGCAAAAGTGCCTGCGTGAAATCTACAAGATTTAACGCAGGCACTTCCGCGACGCTGCTACGTCAATTCTTTATGCCTTCTTGCTTGAAGCAGGCGTAAGGACTGATGCGGTATGTTGAGTATTGGGCAGCCGTGAGCATTGCTAGAGTTGCATCGCGCCTGCGATGCGACTGTAGAGATGCACCCCTCTTTCGTCACGAGATGCATCACGCATCTGCCTACCCTTGCGCCAGGGTTTGCCGCATTGTAATTGCGGCGCATCTGCCGTGACGCAAGGTTAGTTTTGCGTTACGCATTTGTTCTGGTGCACATCTGGAGGTGTCCAGCACAAAACTCGTAAGTATGCCCCTAAGTGTCAGATTAGCAATTACCTGCGCATCCCTGCAAAGTGTGAGGCACGCCAGCACCACCCATGGTGCGCCGTATTTTCAATGCGGCACGCCATGGTGCCAAAACGTCACCGAAGCGTTACGCATCGGTGCCGTAAAGGCGGCTCATTGATGGAGTTGCGTTGCAACGATGGCGCAGCTCCAGCAATGCTGCGTCAAGCCGTAAGTCTGTTTCATGCAGGAGCAGGGTTTCAGTGATGGATCATTGTCCTAAATGACTGATTGAAATTTTATCTATTCCCCATAGCCACTTTTAGCATGCGTTCCTGCGCAGGAATGCCCTCCCTTGCGCTGGAACGCTCCCTTATGGCGCAGGGCTTTAGAATGGGATGCATCTCCCATATGCGTCACGTTGTTAATATACGCCACACCATGGCGCCTCTCTTGTTGTGGCGCTGCGTCACAAAAGTGACGCAAGAACGGAGCAAAAGAGCTGCAAGGGGCTTGTAAATCTGCCCCTAGAGTAGAGGATCAGGTGCAGTCCTTCCTTTGTAGCCCTCTTTTTGGCTGAAATAGTTGGTTCTTGTTCTTTCTAAATGTTTGATTTTGTTGACAAGGACATCGACACGCAGCAATCATCAATTTTTTCTGTTCTTTCTTTCATGTTGTACGTCAGGTCCGCCCAGGGGCAAGCGGACAGAAACAGTGGATGCAGTGGTTCCAAAGGAGGAGGATGCAGGCCAGGGCGGCGAGTGCTCCTTTGCTGGCCCCAGTAAGTTTTCATTTAAATATAGAGGACCTATTGTTGTCCAAGCGTTCCTAATTTAATTTTTTCGAAACAGTGTTTAGATAGGAGCAAAATCAATAATACTACTGTTGCAGGGACAAATCTCCACAAACCAAACTATGGACACGAAAGACCAGAGTCATAATATTTCAGAGTGGTGTGTTTGGCACACTGTATAAACCTGGTAGTGTCAGCGGCACGGACTCCTCCTTGCAAAAATTACAAAACCTTTCGCTCAGTCACTCTAGTCTGGAGGACCAAAAAACCACAGAGTCTATTCAAGTTTAAAAGCTTCATTAAAAGTAAAAGTAAACACATATATTAAAATAAACAGTTAGCTGGAAAAGGAAAAGTGCTTGCTGCTGAGTTGATGAGTAATGGAAGTTGGAACACATTTCTTGTGGTCGAGCCGAGCTTTCACCTGGTTTAGTTGATGTTGCTCTTGTCCGTAGAAGTCCAGCGTCTGCCTGTTCAGAGAAAAATGGTGTGTGTTAAAATTAAGCAAGCATTCATCAATTGTGACAAAGAAAAGCAGCAAGACAACAGCCTTCCCTGGAAGGAGGGACATTTTTACTTTAGACTAGAGTAGACAGTCAATTAATTTTTCTGTTGTTTTCAAATTTCTTCCTTCCTAAACCAAATACTAGTGAGTGGTGTAATCTAACAGTCTTAAATATATTTTTTAGGTGGAACATCTGGTGGCGGGGCCAGCTCGGACGTGATCGTGATCGACTCCGAGTCTGAGGACTACTCTGTGGAGGATGCGGCGCCAGAGGACAATCAGACTGTGAGGAAGCAGGCAGTGGTGGTGGCGAGTACAGGTAAGCTGGATCATGGTACTATCTGACTCTTAGATAGCATATGATGTGTATCCAGTGCTGGCCCAGTGACAAATTACAATATGGTAATTACAGCAGGCTGGGACCGACAGACAGATAGAGGCAGAGAGAGAAGAAGACAGAAGGAGAGAGAGAGAGAGGGAGGGAGCCAGAGGGAGGGTGAGGGAGGGAGACAGAGAGAGAGAGACAGCGAGGTAGAGGGAGACACAGGGAGACAGAAAGAGGGAGACAGAGAGAGAGAGAGAGAGGGAGGGAAACAGACATATCGCCTGGGCCTGGTGCAGATGATACGGTTGCTGGTGTGGTTAACAGCTCAGAGGAAAAGTCACTCACTTCTGCCAGATCTCTTTCATATGAAAGAGCACCAAACCATAAGCGCCCCACCTTGCCCCTCCATGCAGACGCCCATGATACTGGCCTGAATAGATTTGTACTGCGCTGGCTAGTTGCTAGTTGTACTGTGACACAACTTCCTGCTGAATCATTTTGTGTTAATCATATTTTTAAAGAGCATTCGTTACAGATTATGTCTTTCTTTCTTCTATAGTTGGTAATACTAAAACTGCAAAACCGAGCAGGAGTATGCTGGCTGTACTGGCCCGGCAACGGAGGCTGGATGCCACTGTTGCGCAATATCGCCGGCTGGTGGAAATGGAGGGGGACGACACGCACTCAAGTGCATCAAATGTTACATCTACTGCATCCTCCTCCGTGACCCCACGTTCTGCCGGTAAGCGCAGTGCTCCAGCCAACCAGAGCCGTGCTGGAAGACGCCACCGCCGAGCAGCAAAGGCTGCACCTCCTCACAGTACTGTAAAGGCGAGCTTGCGCCGTGCACTCCGCAGAGTGTCCAACCTGGAGGCGGAGTGGGAGGAGTACAAAAAGGTGATGGAGGGCCTCCGCTTAGATCACGCCATGCTCCGGGAGGAGTACGATGCCCTGGCCCTAAGGCATGATGCCCTGGAGGCCAAAGTGAACAACCTGCATCCGTAGAGTGTCCCTTGCCCCTTTTTTAGAGACTTTTGGGGGGTGGGAATTGGGAGTTGGGTTTTTTGGGGACTTTTGATGGACTATTTATTTGTTGGGGTTAGGGAGGGTCTTGCGGGAGATTATTTTGTTAGGGATATAAATATACTTTTTCAAACTTTATCTGAGCATACCTGTTTTTTACTACTTTTGAGCCTGGTGGGTGGTGGTTTTGCAGTAAGTTCATTTTACTGAACACTGTCAT
The DNA here is from genome assembly GCF_964261635.1 of Lissotriton helveticus. NCBI lineage: Eukaryota > Metazoa > Chordata > Amphibia > Caudata > Salamandridae > Lissotriton > Lissotriton helveticus. The sequence goes on from NC_136067.1 coordinate 534,812,436, forward strand.
CGTGTTGGTTCACGTGTAATAGGCCAAATGTTTTCCAAAGTAAATGCCTGTCACAGAGTTTGTTAATTCAAGAGCCCTAGGACTTTACTGCTAGTACCACTGTCACTCTCTCGCCTCTCCGAATACTCCATTATACTACCTCCCATCCAAACGCTTATCTTACCTGTAATTTGTGTTTGAGGGCTGGCTCCACCTGGAATTCACAGAGTCGTAAAGCGTTCTGCAGCAGGGCCACAACTGGAGTTTCCCGGCGTGGATTTTCTGCAAAGCAAAAGCAATCAACATTAGAAATGTGGCAGCGGTGCTCACACAACCCAAAAACCTAGAAGCCCCAGAGACAGCACCCCTGAGACAGGCAAGCGAGCAATAATAACGCCTACACGTTCACGTGCAATAGGCCAAATGTTTTCCAAAGTAAATGCCTGTCACAGAGTTTGTTAATTCAAGACAAGAGCCCTAGGACTTTACTGCTAGTACCACTGTCACTCTCTCGCCTCTCCGAATACTCCATTATACTACCTCCCATCCAAACGCTTATCTTACCTGTAATTTGTGTTTGAGGGCTGGCTCCACCTGGAATTCACAGTGTCCTAAGGCGTTCTGCAGCAGGGCCCCAACTGGAGTTTCCCGGCGTGGATTTTCTGCAAAGCAAAAGCAATCAACATTAGAAATGTGGCAGCGGTGCTCACACAACCCAAAAACCTAGAAGCCCCAGAGACAGCACCCCTGAGACAGGCAGGCGAGCAATAATAACGCCTACACGTTCACGTGCAATAGGCCAAACGTTTTCCAAAGTAAATGCCTGTCACAGAGTTTGTTTATTCAAGACAAGAGCCCTAGGACTTTACTGCTAGTACCACTGTCACTCTCTCGCCTTTCCGAATACTCCATTATACTACCTCCCATCCAAACGCTTATCTCACCTGTAATTTGTGTTTGAGGGCTGGCTCCACCTGGAATTCACAGTGTCCTAAGGCGTTCTGCAGCAGGGCCCCAACTGGAGTTTCCCGGCGTGGATTTTCTGCAAAACAAAAGCAATCAACATTAGAAATGTGGCAGCGGTGCTCACACAACCCAAAAACCTAGAAGCCCCAGAGACAGCACCCCTGAGACAGGCAAGCGAGCAATAATAACGCCTACACGTTCACGTGCAATAGGCCAAATGTTTTCCTAAGTAAATGCCTGTCACAGAGTTTGTTAATTCAAGAGCCCTAGGACTTTACTGCTAGTACCACTGTCACTCTCTCGCCTCTCCGAATACTCCATTATACTACCTCCCATCCAAACGCTTATCTTACCTGTAATTTGTGTTTGAGGGCTGGCTCCACCTGGAATTCACAGAGTCGTAAAGCGTTCTGCAGCAGGGCCACAACTGGAGTTTCCCGGCGTGGATTTTCTGCAAAGCAAAAGCAATCAACATTAGAAATGTGGCAGCGGTGCTCACACAACCCAAAAACCTAGAAGCCCCAGAGACAGCACCCCTGAGACAGGCAAGCGAGCAATAATAACGCCTACACGTTCACGTGCAATAGGCCAAATGTTTTCCAAAGTAAATGCCTGTCACAGAGTTGGTTAATTCAAGAGCCCTAGGACTTTACTGCTAGTACCACTGTCACTCTCTCGCCTCTCCGAATACTCCATTATACTACCTACCATCCAAACGCTTATCTTACCTGTAATTTGTGTTTGAGGGCTGGCTCCACCTGGAATTCACAGTGGGGGACTCGTCAACGTTAAGTAAGTTTCTTCATTGTGCAGAATCCAGGCATCAGCATTATGGGTAATGGATAGGGTGAGTCTGGAGGAGGAGGACTCAGGATAGATGACCAGGACTGAGTTCTTGTCAACTAACTGTTGTGAACCTGAGGAATGCTGCGGCATCAAAATCAAGACAGTTCTGTTGATGGGCTTGTTGTTTTATTGGTTGATTACAGTTTTGTTGGGAATGTGATGAAGCACTTGCTAAAGAAAGACAGACACACAGGAATAAAAGTGAATAAGGAGGACTAATTACAATTAATGAATGATTGAGTCATTTTCAGAACTCGCTGTCAAGGAAGCAGAACTCGTCCTCATACTCTGCTAAATCATCAGTCGGGGTTACTTCTGGTAACTGAGGAGAACTTTCCTCAGGTAGGGCGGTGTCCTCTTCTTCCTGCGTGCATTCTCGTACTCTGTAATCTGGTGGTATGAAGTGCTGGTTCATCTTTATCAAGGTGAGCCGCTCCACATTTGCGGGCAAGAGGCGGGACCTTTTGGAAGTCACAATGCCACCAGCAGAACTAAAAACACGTTCTGAGGACACGCTTGCGAGTGGGCAAGACAAGTAATTGATAGCCAGGTTGGTGAGCTCTCGCCATATTTTTCTTTTCCCATGCCAATACGCCAATGGGTCCTCAGTAATATTGACCTCTGTTGAGTCATCCAGATAGGCCTGCACCATTGAAAGAATGTCCTCCCGGATTCCTGTACTTTGCACTTCTGTGTCCTTTCTAGGACCAGGAAACCCTAGCTGAGTTAGCCAACTCGCTTCAGACATATCGCCTGCGCCTGGTGCAGATGATACGGTTGCTGGTGTGGTTAACGGCTCAGAGGGAAAGTCACTCACTTCTGCCACAGGCACAGATGCCGAAGTGCTTTTTTGGGACACCTGATGGCCTGCTGATTCACTAGTAGTACTGTCTTCTCCTACAGTTTCCTTCCGCTCTATTTCAAAACGAATGGCTGACTGAGCTAGCCAACCTTTGTACTCTGTAACATCCGATGTTTCAAAAGGAATTATTACTTTGCCAAACAATGGCTTTTTGTAACGTGGATCCAGAATAGTAGCACAAATGTAGTGCTGTTGTTTCTTGATATTTACAAGCCGTTCATTGCTAACTAGGCGTTGTAATAATCTCTGCGCCAACTCATGTGCTTCGTTCTTTCCAACGTCCTTTAATTGTGAAGACACCACCTTGACTTGGTGCTCGAGCTTCAGCAACAGTGGGATAGCTTTGCTCAAAGAACAGTCCTCCCTGCTGACGTCACGCGTGAAGACCTCAAAAGGCCGAAGCATGTCTGTCAGGCTTTTAACTAGCTGCCATTGCTCCACCGCTAGCATCATTTCTGTCGTATCACCACCCATGTTGTAGAAATACTCATTGACTACTGGAAACAGCTCATGCAGATGCTCAAGCATGTAGAAGGTTGAGTTCCAACGTGTTGCCACCTCCTGGATAAGTGCTTTCACTGGCATTCTAAGTTCATTTTGCTTGCGCCTCAGCTCCTTCCGGGCCTTAAAAGAATGGTTGAAATGTGTGCATATTCTTCTGCAGATGGTCAGTGTTTTGTCGACTGCAAGTTCTTTTTTCAAAAAATTTTGCACAACAAGGTTGATACAGTGCGCCAAACACGGCACTCTGAAATAGAAACCGTCCGCCATGGCCTTAACTACATTACTGCCATTATCTGTAGAAACATAACCAACCTTGCAATGTCTTGGGCGCAGCCATTGCAAGACCTTTTTGTTGAAGTCAGCCAAAATGTTGACTGCAGTATGACTTTTCTCCATGCCAAACATGGCTAATGTTGCATGTTTACGAGCACCCTTAAAAATCTCGACCAAGTCACCACCTGCATTTATCTGTTTTATAACCCCCGAAAAAGAGACCCAGTGTGCAGTGATGCACATGTAATCAAGGGCTTGGCAACTGGTCCACATGTCTGTTGTCAAGTGTATAGTGTGAACAGCACTCTTCTGCAAAGCTGCCCCCACCAACTCAAGCACCTCTTTGTGTAGTGCTGGAACAGCAACCCTGGCAAAATAGTACCGGCTAGGAACCTTCCATTTAGGGGCCAATGTTGCCACGAGTTTAAGGAAACCCACACCTTCGACAAACGAAAAAGGGAGATGGTCCACCGCTAGCATTTTTGCCAGCTTAGTGTTATACAGGCGTACAGTTGGGTGGTTGCGTTGAAATTGCGCATCTGAGGAGAACATGGCTGAAATGGTGCGCTGGACAAATTTACGGGATGATGCTGATGCCTTCTTCGACCCACTTCTGATCAGTGTTGACATTTTCCGCATTGGTGTGTCTCCCAGACTCTCAGTGTGCCTGCTATGTGTTACGGAGGGTGTGGTGCTGCCAGGGGTACTGGGTGCAACCGGACACATGTCTCACGGTTCTTCTACCTCCCCATCATCTTCAGATGAAACACCTATTATGGGTATATTTTGGCCACTTTCCCTTTGGGATCGCTTTCCCTTGACGTTTGCTAGGTGCGGAAACCATTCGACAGCGTGCTTTCTTTCAAGATGACCTATCTGGCCTCCGGTTCCATAGTTGGTACCAGTCTTACCACGGCTAACGCTAGTCTTACAAATGCAACAAACGGCTATGTTATCATACTTTTCATGGACACTAAAAAAGTTCCAAACTGGGGACTGGAAACTTCTGGTTTTGCCGCACGAGGTGATACTGCTGCCAATGCCAGATGAAGCAGTGGTGGATGAGCCTTGCAGACATCTACTGGGTTGTGCAATTATTGCAGCAACCTTACTTGAGGGAGTCGAGCTGGATGGAGTCCCCCTCTGGGTAGAAAATATGGGAGCTGTAGGTTTTGTTGAACTTGTGGTACTACTTGACTGCGTTGGTGGTGCTACCAGTGCCACGTCGCCAGGGTCACGCTCTGCATGACATCGGGATAGGGTATAAATGTCTGTCTGCTGCATGGCCGGTGTGGCTGGACTGACATGTGTGATGACTAGGTCATTGCTGTCATCCTGTTCAACAACATCAGAATGCACCACTTCATCAAGTCCGACGTTCGGATCCATAAGTATGAGCTTTCCGGGGACCTTCCTTTTAACATGTGATACCTTTCGCAGCTCATGGTGTGCCTCCCTCTCAGACGTCAGAGATGGTTGCCAATCTAGATCCAGATCATCATCTGATGGAGCGGGGCTTGAAGAGGAACTTCTACACACCCTCCTTGATCTTTTCCTTGCTGGGGAGCTGGGAGAAAATGAATCATCAGGAGGAGTGGCTTCGTCTTCCTGACATGATACCCCGGCTCCAAAGTCAATTTCCTCCTGTGCCCCTACTTCTGGAAGAACAACCATTGTGGGCACTTGCACCGCTCCATGCGCCGCTACATGGGCATCTTCACTGACCTCTACTTGCAAGTCTCCATGGACCTCTCCTTCTCGGCCTTCTCCTTCTCGGCCTTCTCCTTCTCGGCCTTCTCCTTCTCGGCCTTCTCCTTCTCGGACAGCTCCTTCTCGGACAGCTCCTTCTCGGACAGCTCCTTCTCGGACAGTTCCTTCTCGGACAGCTCCTTCTCGGACAGCTCCTTCTCGGACAGCTCCTTCTTGGACAGCTCCTTGCGCATGTACTTCTGCTTGTACTAGTAGCCCATGCAGTTGTTGTTGCGGCTTTGGTTGTTGAATAGTACTTGTGAGATGAGTTAAAACCTGTGTTGATGGCGTGCTGCTACTTTCTTGCGATGATCCAACATCACTGGTCGTTGGTGATTCAACAACTAAACAGGCTACCTGTGCAGCACTCATGGTGGGCCTTTGTATTTTTTGTTGTTTTTCCCCAAAACATTTAGTGGTCGAGCCACCAGTCTCCTTGGTAAGTGGTGCCACTTGCTTCTTCTTCTCCTTAGTAGAGACATCTTTCTTGCAAGAGGACCTACGGGCACCTCTTTTTGGAGCCATCTTCTTCAGATGTCGGAACAACAGGCCGCAGCAGCACTTCTTCCTGGCACTGATGCTCAACGATGATGCAGAGTTTTGTGCACCTAAAAGCAAACGAAGACAGAGGAACATCAGTAAATATAAATGTTGCATATGTAGCGCTTGAATAAACAGTTTGCAAGTAGGCATTTATGAATACACACGTGCACACCACACAATATGGAAATTTCAAAATTAGGATTTGCTAAATTTTTGGGAAACAGGAATTTAACATTGATCCAAGAGAGCACACACACAGAGGGTTGTACTTTCATGTACCCCTGACTCCGCCTGGGCACAATGGGTGAAAGCAAGGCACAATGGGTGCAGGCCTATGTCTCAAAGCTCACTGCCTGCCTTCAAAATGGCCGCTTGACCCCCCCATCCACATGGCCAGGACCATGCCTCAAAATGGCCACCACCAACATAGCCAGCACCCAACCCCTACTCCAAAAAGTGAAAACACACAACACAAATCAAATCACCACAATCCAATGCCATCCATCAACTTTCAGAAGGCTTATGCTGCCTGCTGGTGGTTTTCCGGTGCAAAATTGCAATTTTTACAATTTCGCGAGTGCGAGATTGTTGCTTCACGGCGCGAACGTGGCAAAAACCCGCAAAATCCGCAAACAGACCGATTCTGGGCCCCCTTGGGCATAATGGATGACATCAGAGCACAGTGGTTGCAGGCCTATGGCACAAAGCACACAAACTGGCTTACAAATGGCCCCTAGACCCCCACCCACACGGGACCAGACAATAAAATGGCCCCCACCCACATAGCAAGCCCCCAACACCACCCCAAAAAGTCCTAAAACACACAAAAATCAGCACAATCCAATGCCATCCATGCCCTGGCCAGAATCATGTTAAAAAAAAATTCAACAAAACAGTTGTATCATGCATGCACCCATAAATAAGCCTGGTGGTTTTCAATTCATGTGCAGCAGAATTGTAATTTTTACAATTTCGCGAGTGCGAGATTGTTGCTGAGCGGGACACGAGCAGTGCCAACACAAGCAAAAACATCCTCAGCTCGCGAACTTGCAGATTTTCCCCCCCAAAAAAGTCGAAAAAAAAACAACACACACAAAAATCACCACAAACAAACAACATCAACTTACTTCTTTGTGTTCTTTGTGAAATCAAATTTCGAATCCAAAAGTAATCCAAAAGGCCTCAAATCCAAATATCCAGCAGCAACCACAAAAAGTAATCCTTCCCAGTCAAGATCGAAATCAAAGTGGCCAGGAAATGGAGGAGCTTGCTGGACAGGAACAGGAAGTTGGAGACTGGGGCACTTCCTTCACCCCACCCCTATGGGAGGAGCTTGTTGGACAGGAACAGGAAGTTGGAGACTGGGCCACTTCCTTTACTAATTTTTGTACTTTCGCTAGTGCGAGATTGTTCCTGCCCGCGCCGCGGACCGCGAGCAGCGCGAGCAGTGCGAACACAAACCAAAAATCCGCTTCGCGCGGATTTGCGTATTCTCGCCGCATCCGCGAGAGTTCGCGGATTGCGGATTCTCTGAAAATACGAAAAATCAGCGAGCGTAACGGATTTTACGCCCATGCTTACTTGCTTGGAGGGTTCTTCAGTGGTGCAAGGACGTCGGCACAGTTGACTATCCACTGTGTGAGGTTGCGGGCTGCATCGTCGGTGTCAGTGGTGATGATGGGTGGGTTCTGGCTCAGTGATGTGGTTAGCTGGTCTGCGGTGATTTTGTTCCAGCATCTACGGGGTTCTGTTGCTGGCGGTGGTGGGATGTGGTCTTCATGAAGGTGAAGTGGATGCAGCTGTGGTCGGTCCAGTGTTATCCGGTGGATTTGCTGAAGGCAACGTGGCTGCTGACAGAGAAGACGGGGTCGAGCGTGTGGCCGGCGTAGTGGGTGGGGGTGTTCACCAATTGCTTGAGTCCGAGGTTGGTAAGATTGTCGAGCAGGGTGGTGGAGATGTTGTCATTGTTGTTCTCCAGGTGGAAGTTCAGGTCCCCTAGGAGGATATAGTCTGATGAGGCGAGGTCGTGTGGGCTGATGAAGTCGGCAATGGCTTCACTGAATTGTGTGTGTGGGCCTGGGGGTCTGTAGATGAGGGTTCCTCTGAGGGTGGTCTTGGGGTCGGTGTGGATCTGGAAGTGTAGGTGTTCGGTGGTGGTGAGGGCATCTTCGGAGTTGGTCGTGACGTTGATGGTGTTATTGTAGATGATGGCGATTCCTCCTCCGGTTTGGTTGACGCGGTCCTTTCGGGTGATCTTGTAGCTGTCCGGGATGGCTATGGCGATGTCGGGGGCTGAGGAGGCGTTCATCCAGGTTTCTGTGAGGAAGGCGATGTCTGGTGCTGTTGTGTCGAGGAGGTCCCAGAGTTCGACGGCGTGCTTATGGACGGAGCGGGTGTTGAGGAGGATGCACTTGAGGTGGTTGTTGTTGTTGCCTGGTCTGGGTGGTGGGACGTAGGTTCCGACGCAGGTGAATTTGAAGGTTTGGCAGGAGAAGGGTCCGTGGGTGCGCTTCGGGGTGGCTTGGTAGCAGGTGGCTGGTCGGCCGGTGTTGAGTGCGTGGAGGATCGTGGTGTCATATCTCAGTCAGGTTACTTGGTTTTGGCGGGGGCCAGGGGTTCTGGTGCTGGGCGTGGTCCAGGCGCAGATGGGCACAGAAGGGCTTGCCTTTGGCGCGCCTTCAGCGTGCCAGCGGCGCGGTCTCCATAAGAAGGGCTAAGGGAGGGAGGAGCAGCTGGGAGGCGGGAGCGGGGTGGTGAATGGGGCACCAGGGGGGCATGGCCGCAGGCTCACAGTGGCGGGAAATGCGAGGGAGGGGAGTGGGTGGGGGGCAGGGGGGGAGGGCACGGGCACTAGGGGCGACGGGGAAAAGAGAGGAGACCAATACGGGGGAACAAGAAGGCAAAAAACGGCACAGAAAAAAACAGACTGGGCAGAGGAGATGGCTTGCGGCAATCACAGGTGGCACAGCAAGCAGTGGGGCAGCGGTGGCACAGGGGGACCGTGTGGCGGCTGAGGGGGCGACCTACGCAGGTGGGGTGTGATAGAGCTACTTGCTCTGTTGAAGACGTGGTGCGGGAATGAGTCTGCCGGAGAGCCGAAGTGAATTGTGTGCATGGTCTTGATGGTGTCATCAATGCTCACGCTGATTCAGGCTAGCAGGGGGCCGTTGTCGATGGTGTGTGGAGGGTCTGTTCTATTTCTATCTGTTGGGGCTGTCTGGGTGTTGAAGCTGTCGGGATGTCTGCTATCTTGCTGTGGAAGAAGGTGGCGAGGGAGTCGCCCAGGGCATGCAGCAGTGGGATGTCGTTGGTGTTGGAGCTGGGGTTGGAGAATTCCTTCACGATGTTAAAGAGCTCCTTGCTATTGTGTGCGTTGTTGTTGAGGCGGTCTTTAAAGGAGGTGGTGGTGGTTGCGGATGGCGTCCTTGTGTGCTGCGTGGCTGTCCAAAGTTTGTTCACTGTGCCATCTCTTCTCTAGTTTCCGGCAGGCTTGCTTAGAGGCTAGGAGATCTGGGGTGAACCAGCTGGACCTCTTGCTGGTGTCTCTGTGGGGGGGTTTCTTCAGCAGGGCAAGGGTGTTGTTGCAGTCCTCGATCCAGTGTCTGAGGCTGTGGGCAGCGTCGTCGGTGTTGGAGGGTTCGGCGGGTGGGCTGAGAGCGAGGTTTGCGTGTAGTTGGTCTTCGGGCGGTGGATCGGTTGGGTGCGGTGGAGTGGTGTGTGGTGTGTTTCTCGGTGTTGTCGGTCCAGAGGAGTACGGTGGTGTGGCTGACGGAGACGTGCAGGCTTGAGGAGAAGACGGTGTCGAGCGTGTGGCCGGCGGAGTGGGTGGCCATTGTGACGAGTTGCTTCAGTCCGAGGTTGACCATCAGGGTTGTGGATTTGTTGTCGTTGTTGTTCTCAAGGTGAAAGTTCAGGTCTCCGAGGAGGGTTTAGTCGGTGGAGGTTAGGGTGTGCGTGCTGATCAAGTCAGTGATGGAGTCGCTGAACTGGGGGCGGGGAAAGGAATGGACATTATCTTAAACCTATACTAACCAGTCTGGACGCTAATACAAAAATTTTAAGATCCGGTCCCCTGTGTGTTGAACTCTTTCAAAACCACAAATATCCCTGATTTTAGACCACAAAATTGGGAGCTTCCACTTCACCACACAACTCTAATCTACAGCAGGGGCAAATAATTGTATATGACCCTTCTGCTAGGACAGAGCAAAAGATTTCAGTCTTGGTAAAGATGGAGTGATCAATTTTTCCATCGAAACGCGTCGACGCACTTCCTTCGTACAACTTAAGACTCCAGTACTCTAATATTAGCACAAATTATACAGTGTGTTGTATTTAGAGTGAGACTAGGATACAGAGTGTACCAACTGTATTGCACAAATTTTAATGTCTTACTTGTTTCTGTCCTTTCATGTGATTATGCTGGTCATAATCCCTGGTGTCTGTTATTGAATCGTATTTTAATTGTATAATTCTTTTGTATCTTTCAAGTGACTCATGTCTATTTTATTTGCCCTTTTATTTATTGTACTTTTAATATGGTTTCTAACTTTTATTACATATTGAATAAACTTGATGTCTTTTTATATTCATTTGTGATTGTATGATTGGTGATTACATGTACCATATAATTGCTATTTGATCACGGGGATCCAATTTCTTTAGGAGTCTTTTGGAGGCCAGTAGGTCTTGGGTTCGCCGTAGGTAGGTGGGAAAGGTGTTGCAGGTCTTGGCGGCGAGTGGGAGAAGGATCTGCCGCCGGCGGTCGTTCTTCGGATGCGGGGGACAGTGACGAGGGTGAGGCAGGCAGACCGGAGCTGGCAGGTGGGGGGTGTAGAAGTTGAGTCGTCTGTTGAGGTATGCTGGGCCGGTCTTGTGGAGAGCTTTGTGTGCGTGGATGAGGAGTTTGAAGCTTATCCTCTTGTTGACGGGGAGCCAGTGCAGGTCTCTCAGGTGGGGTGTGATGTGGCTGCGGCTGGCGATGTCGATGTTCAGACGTGCTGACGCATTCTGGTTGCGTTGCAATCGTCTCAGGAGCTTGTCTGATGTTCCTGCATAGAGGGAGTTTCCGTAGTCCAGCCTGCTGGTGACGAGGGCCTGGGTGACTGTTCTTCTTGTCTCGGTGGAGATCCACTTGAAGATCCTGCGGACCATTCGGAGGGTGTTGAGACGGCGTTGACCTGCTTAATCATGGAGAGGGTGGAATCAAGGAGGTCCCCTAGGTTGCGTGCGTGGTCGGTGGGTGTCAGGGCTGTTCCTAGTGTTGTCGGCCACCAGGAGTCGTCCCGGGCTGAAGGGGTGGAGCCGAGGATGAGGACCTCCGTTAATGTCCAAGTTCAGCTTCAGTCGGCTGTTCTTCATCCATTCGGTGACGGCCTTCATTCATTGTGGAGGTTGGTTTTGGCGGTGTGAGGGTCTTTGGTGAGGGAGATGATCAGCTGGGTGTCGTTGGCGTAGGAGATGATGTTGAGGTTGTGCTGTTGGGCGACGTGGGCGAGGGGTGCCATGTAGATGTTGAACAGCGTCGTGCTGAGGGAAGAGCCCTGGGGTACGCCGCAGATGATTTCGTTGTCAGTGGAACACTTAAGATTATACTCCAATACATTAATATTTGGTTTGCAGACAATAAAAGACAATAAATCAGAGAAAAAGAAATAGAAAAAGAGAAGAAAGAAGCCCTTTAAATAAAGAACAATATTTTCATATAAAAAAGGGACATAGTTATTTATTATACATAATACAAAAAGAAATTCTCATAAAAAACAGTTACGCTCAAGAAACAATGCTGGTGTACACAAAGGACAAATCACAAACCAAACATGTGGCAAAACAAAACAACTACATGTTACAAAAAAGGAACAATATAAACAGAAATAATGTGTCCTTATTAAATTGGCCACAATGAAGCGTCAACGGCGTTTCGACCGCTGTATTATTGTGGGGTCATCTTCAGGACTCACAGTTACACTCGAGCGTTATATGTCAGTACAGAAAGAGGGGGACATTTGTTGGTATATTATACAAATGTTTAGGTAGGCTTCTTTGAAGGAAAAGGCTTTGTAAGTAAAAGAAGGAGAAAGGAAAGACTGAACACCGCATGGACAGATCTGTCAGAAAAAGGGGGGTGGGCAAGAAACAGAGAAGCCATCACCCAACCCGGTGCAGCTTAAAAGATATGTAGATCCAGCACCTAGATGCAAAATTACTAAATATAATCACCGGTATAAAATGTATGGACAGATCAATCAATGATCGTCCTTCCCAGAAGTTCTAGAAAATTAAACTGGGAAAAGAAAAGAAGAATGGTGCAATCTTTTTAATAATGTCAATAATACAAGTGAAAAACTGATTGTAAGCCACCACGAGCACAATAACTTACTCGAAAACAGCGGGTAAATTACGTCCTGTATCCTTAAGCTTAGGATGATGTTTGTCTGTAGTGTTATAAGTCCACCACGTTAAGTCACCGACTTAATCAGCTAAAAATCAGAAAGAATATATATGTAGACCTTATATTTCACAATTGGTTCATCAAAGGGCCATGCAACATATACTGTTTTCTTTGTCTAGCATTGGCCTCCACCATACTGGAACTATACAGATTAGCAGGTGTCCCACATAATTTGCTTAAGACAGTTATCGTTTTACGTGCCGGTCTATCATTCCTGTCTACTTTTTGATTTGTTACAGATGTGCAAGCAGTAGGTTACCCTGCGGGTGGTCGCCGGGACGCAAAATTTCTTGGCGTGAAGATTTTACCCAACCACGAGCCTACGAGGAAATCTCACCTGATTCTCCTAATTGGAGACTTTATAACTGAAACAAGTTTGTTTCCACGACAGTTCCGTGAGTTGTTGTAGTACACTAAGTTGTTTTCTCCTACCTCGGAGTTTGCGCTTTAGGGTGCGCGGACTAGGAGCTGGGAGATATACTGTCCTGATGAATGCTACATGTTACATTCAGGCCGTGGATGTGCAAGCAATAGGTTACCCTGCGGGCGGTCGCCGGGACGCAAAATTTCTTGGCGTGAAGATTTTTCCCTGCCACGAGCCTACGAGGAAATCTCACCTGATTCTCCTAATTGGAGACTTTATAACTGAAAGAAGTTTGTTTCCACGGCAGTTCCGTGAGTTGTTGTAGTACACTAAGTTTTTCTCTCCTACCTCGGAGTTTGCACATTAGGGTGCGCGGACTAGGTGCTGGGAGATATACGGTCCTGATGAATGCTGAACGTAATTAGCTTATGAAAGCAGAAGCATGTTGAGCTTTTGACTATATACATTTGTTAAGGATACGGTGGTTCAAATTCACTTAACCGTTCCATGTCCACTTTCACTTTGTTTTTATATGTAGGTAACTCTGGCCCCTTATTAAAATTTGGTTGGGGATCAGGATTACCCAGTTTTAATTCACTCACATATACTCAGGGCACTAATACACTTGCCTTTAACTAGAACCCAATGATGAAAACTGGTCACTGACGTCGTTGGTGCCTGAGGGTTCTTCTTTCACCGCGACTCCAACTAACCTCACATACGTTCGTTTATCTGGCTAGTTGTAATATATTTTTTTGAATCTTTGATTACTCTTTTGTTGTTTGATATATAAAAAATAACTATGTCCCTTTTTTGTATGAAAATATTGTTCTTTATTTAAAGGGCTTCTTTCTTCTCTTTTTCTATTTATGTTTCTCTGATTTATTGTCTTTTATTGTCTGCAAACCAAATATTAATGTATTGGAGTGCATAATCTTAGGTGTTCTTTCCCCTGAACCTTTTGTTAGGTGTATTGTTTCTCCATTGTCCAGCAGGGTCATGATGTCATCGGTGGTGGCGATGAGGGTGGTTTTGGTGCTGTGGTTGCTGCGGTACCCGGACTGGGACGGGTCCATGATGCTGGTCTCCTCAAGGAAGCGAGTCAATTGTTTGTTGATGATTTTCTCTGTGACCTTCGCCGGAAACGTGAGCGGGGAGATGGGCCGGACGTTTTTGAGGTCCTTGGGGTCCGCCTTGGGTTTCTTGAGTAAGGCGTTGATCTCGGTGTGCTTCCAGCTGTCCCGGAAGGTTGCTGTCTTGAAGGAGATGTTGATTACTTTCCAGAGATGGGGTGCGATGGCTGTGCTTGCTTTATTGAAGATGTGGTGAGGGCATGGTTTCAACGGTGATCCGGGCTGGATGGTGTTCATGATCTCCCTGGTTTCCTTGTCATTGATGCGGGTCCAGGAGAGCAGGCAGTTGGTGCAGGTGGTGGTCGTGGGGCGGTGGTTGCCGGTGCGGTCGTGGCGTTGAAGCTGTCATGGATGTCGGCGATCTTGCAGTGGAAGAAGGCGGAGAGCGAGTTGCATAGGTCTTGCCAAGGCGGGATGTCGTTGGTGTTGGAGCTGGGGTTGGAAAGTTCCTTCACGATGTTGAAGAGCTCTTTGCTGTTGTGTGCATTGTTATCCAGGCAGTCTTTGAATGAGGCCCTCTTGGCATCTCTGATGAGTTGATGGTGTCTGCGGGTGGCATTTTTGTGGGCTGCGTATCTGTCCGGTGTTCATTCACGGAGCCAGTTCTTCTCCAGTTTTTGGCATGTTCGTTTGGGGGCCTGGAGCTCTTCGGTGAACCAGGTGGCTTTCAAAGACAAAGAAAGAAGATATACTGCTGATCCAGGAACTGTGCCCGGCTACAGAAGAGACCGGGCCATACCCCGCCAACTACAAAAGGACTAGACAACTGTGGTCTGCCATCCCTACCTGAAACCTGTAAAGTCTTCAAGCCAGCTTTCACCAAATGTCTGGACCTTCCTTTGTGCTAGTGGTACTTTTAGGAAAAACAGTGGGGGATTGATAAACCCTGTTGACTGTAATCTGGTTGCTGCACATGGATCAAAGTGTATCAAAGTGTATCTCAAAACTCAGAAGCAGGTTTTTCATACTTAATGTTGAGCCACTATGAATATCAGCATTTCCCTACCTCCTAGTAAAGTCTCTTCTCATTTCACACATGAGCCACGACCAAGAGGAACTGTCTCCTCCGCCATAAAGTTGGGCCACAAACAAGACACTGATACGTAACTTGTAGAGGGGGACCAGTACGCAAGGCATGTTTGAGTTTGCTGCACAAAAAGGTAATTAGCGTAATTATGTTTTGTGAGTGAAGATGAAAACTCTGTATCAGTTGATTAGACAGTAGTAGAGATAAAAAAAAAATCAATTGAAGCTGATATACAGCATGGTGTATCAAGAGTTGGTGGCAGATATAATTGTTTACCTCTGTAAAAATATAATAGTTGTTGCCATCACCTTCAAGGATGCTTATTCTGGTCCCATAGGCAAAAACAAAGGTTTGTATTTGAAGGAAAAATAATGCTTTTTTTCTTTGTTTCTGCTTTTACTAATTAGATTGAGAAACAAATTATGTTTATATTATAGTCTACCCTGGACACTCTGAAAGCTACATTTCTCATCTCTATATAAGTTGCAGCAGCAAGATGCCTCTTGCAAATCAGGCCCTTATTAACCGGTACTACTTCATTAGTGGAAAACTCTACATTATTTGGAGGGACTAGTAAACAAGTCTAAGGACTATAGAGAACATGGACCCATATTTCATCAGAGGCCTTCTTGCCAGGCTAGGAGGAACCCTGTTCTCACTAATGAGATGCCTCGCCATCTGAGTACAAGCTACATCCTGGAGCAAAGAATGTAATAAATCACCTTTCTTCTCAATTCGGAGGGGATTATTCATATAGATTTTCCTTTGGTTTAGATGTGAATATTAGATTTTTTTCTCCTGGGAATTCCACTGTTCGAGTTACATGTGTCAATCAATTAAAAATAAATCCATAAAAGAAAGCGCATTTAGCTTACATCATTATGTTCTACAGCATGATGAGAATCAAGTATTGCTTCAATATATTCACAGTGCTGACTGCTCTGTCTTGCATTAGTGTTTTGTTGATTTCTGACGAGTTTCTAGAATGTTGATCACTATGTATCTTGTTTGATGTTAATGTTCAAAAGAACTCATAGAAGGAAAATAAATAAAAGGGCATCACAGCACTCTCTTTTAATTCTTAATCTTAAGAGTACTAACAACAGCTCGATAAGATTATAAAGGCTATTAAAGCTGAACACAAAGAGGGATGGGTTAGAGAGGAAACCATCACGCGAGGCCATGCATAACCATATCAACAGTTTTAGTTGAAGGCTATTGGAGAGGCACTTATTCTTCACAGTGCAGATGGCACTTAGCAAAAAAAATAGCAAGCCTTTCTATTATACTGAATAAAAGCTCTAGTGTTCAAACAGGTATGTTCGTTTGAACCATCCAGAACTGAAATGCATTTTTATTTTCTGCTTTGTTAGAATTACCATCAGGCCTGATTGCGAGTTTGGCAGGCAGACCACAATACCGCTGAGGCCATGGTCGGAAGAAGACCGTCACGGCAGCGGTCTCCAGCCTGCAATATTAATGTTCCCAATGGGCCAGTGGCAGTCTTTCTTATGGCAATGAATGTTTTTCATGTTTGTCAATACATGTGTGTATATTTTGCCCGCACAAGTTCCAAATGTGCACATAGGCAACCCATCTGAAAATAAAATCTACCCATTGCTGTAGTCAGGTCCATATGGGCCCAGTCTAGTCAATGGGTAAATGGTACAAAACTGACTTACCTGGATTTCAGTGCCAAAAGTGTAATTTTCTTCGGGCTCAAGATGCTGCTGTGAAGGGGGGACCTGGAGAAAGGGATACATGGTGGAGACCTGAAAGGAGGAAAAGCAAATGGGTGAACATGCACTTCAAATTCTTTGTTTCCAATGACTCAAAGAAGTCGGTCCCACCACCAAGATCGGCTCACCAGAAAGCCAGCTCGTAATTTGGACAGTGGAGAATCTTTTCTGTACCGCCCTATGACAGCTGCCTTTTCCCAAACGATGCTGCGGCGGTCAGCGAATTGCTGTCAGTGTCAGCAGTGCTCCGACGGTCTTTGAAACAGCGATCTGACACCATTGTAATACGGCAGGCGGACTGCATAGTCGTTGGTGGTGAATTTGATGTGACCGCAGTGGTGGGACTACCGAACTAGTAATCAGGTCCTAAGGGGCTCATCATGATGGCGGGCGGACATCAGTTTGCCTGTCGTCATCACGGTGATGGGACCGACCTCCAGGCGTGTGGCGGTCCCACCGGCCTAATTAGGATGCACCCGTCATACTGACAGGCTCATCCTGGCCTTTTACCATTGTGGTTGGTGCTGCTGGCTGCAGCACCATTCGCAATGGTGAAAGGGCATGCACAGCATTTCCCTGCACCACATTGCAGAGACGACGCGGTGCCTGCCACTTGGTGCACGGAACGGCAGGTAGTACCATGGGTACCGCTCCAGTGCACCCCGCCACACCCTCAGGGGGCCCACTATGGACCCCCAAAGCCAATACCTGCCAGACTTTCCATGGCAGCATCACCGCCATGGAAAGGCCCATCAATCACGCATATCCTAATATGGCGGGCGTGCCTTCTAGACACCGCCACCATATTAGTGGCCCAGCTCCGCCCTGCTGGCAATCGTAATGATTGCCGACCGGCTGAAAAGTGGCGGACTGCTTTGCGTCCACCATGATACCCACTGCCATCAAAAAATGGTGGGGGGTATTTCTCATTACACTGACGTAACGATCGCCACTGCCGGCCCGGCAGTGGCAATTGTTACGCCATTGTAATGAGCCCATTAGTTCTTAGAAGCAGCATAATGTGGGTGGAATTGGTGTAAATGTATAACAGCAATCATGTTGGAGTGATTCCTATTATTCACATTTTTAGTAAATGTTACTGTTGCCATTTTATTAGTCTGCATTGTGGTTACAGTTCATATCATGTGCACTTTTCTATGACTTTGTTATAAAAAGAAATCTTAAATTGTATTCCTCTGTTCTAGTGTCCATTAGTGTGTTATTCCTCAATGAAAGAAGACTAACTATCCCTGCAATGTCTCATAGAGTTGATCGTTATCTGAAATACTTCTCACTCAACTATTGCTCAGTGGGTTGTGGGGTGGTTGCAGTACAAATGCTTTTTCTGAATGTGGTTTCCTCATTGACTGACTAGGAGTCCAGAAACCGAACGCTGCATTTCTGGAAAATTATGAAAACGGATCAGTTCTTGCGTACAACATTTTGTATTTTACTGCAGAACCAGTGTTATCAGATAAGGGGATTTCAATGCAGTGTCCTCTTGCTGGCTATGTAATCTGCTCCTTGCCATTCATTCAATCTTTTCTGTACCGCCCTATGACAGCTGCCTTTTCCCAAACGATGCTGCGGCGGTCAGCGAATTGCTGTCAGTGTCAGCAGTGCTCCGACGGTCTTTGAAACAGCGATCTGACACCATTGTAATACGGCAGGCGGACTGCATAGTTGTTGGTGGTGAATTTGATGTGACCGCAGTGGTGGGACTACCGAACTAGTAATCAGGTCCTAAGGGGCTCATCATGATGGCGGGCGGACATCAGTTTGCCTGTCGTCATCACGGTGATGGGACCGACCTCCAGGCGTGTGGCGGTCCCACCACCAACTCAACAGGAGGTCTATAGAAAAGTACAGGAGTCGAATGACATAACTTCTGAATTCTGAATGAATCCTAGTCCAGGTACTATTCTTCTAATGGCAGTAGAATATTTCAAGTGTTTTCTAACTGTTCTTCAATATGGCAGACAACAGATTAGGTCATCTATGCGTGGGACATTCTTTTAGTTTTCTGATCTCTGCTGGGGTGTTCCACCTTATTAACAACATTGTTTTGTAAATATTGTGGCATCTAAAATATCATAGAACATAACATCGAAGGTATTTTGTATGCTTTGTAAAACTCATTGATGTTTAGATTATCATTTTTTATCTTAATTAACTTTTCAGTTTTTCATGTTTATTAGGAGTTAGGTTTGTAATGATTTAAGGAAATTGTGCAATTTGTCTTGGTTTTTATTTGGTTTTTGCATTGGTTGTTGGACTATACCGGAATAGATTGGAAGTGTTTTAATTTACTCATTATTTCAATACATTAATTAATTTACGAAAATACATATTATGTTAAAAAATGTTATTCAACCTAAAGTCTGTCTTATTTCTCAACTATTTTGTCATTTTATGTGCAGATACACAAAACATCTCACACATGCTCTCTTGCAATATATTGCTTCTTTGATGAAGTAACTGAAGGGGAGCCAAAGTACTGTTAAGGCAACTTGGTTTCCTCTGTGGGTAGGACTGCTGGATAGAGCCCAAAAGATTAGTGTTAGTAATTGGGTTCCTACTTGACTGGGGTATACGCCCTGATCAAGCAGCAACCACAATCCCACTCAGGGTAAGGGGATGGCAAACCCTAAATGAACCTCCTGGTAGATTGGCACAGATCAGTAATGCTTAACTTAGAGGCAGTGTGTAAAGTATTTGTGCAACACTTCAAACAGCAAACCAATGAAAACACACACACAAAATGATTCTAAACCAGGTTAGAAAAATAGCTCAGATTTTAATAAATAAAATAAGACTAAAACAACAAAAATTCAATTACTAGAACCGGAGATATTGAATTTCAAAGTTTTAAAGTAAAATAGCGCCAAAAAGCATAAAGTGTCAACTGTGGCTATCTGGTTGCACCACTTGGAGACAATGTCAAAAGTTCAGGCCAACTGCGATAGAGCATGGGCCGACTACAAAGACCCTCTTAGGTTGTGGAGCGTTGTGTGGATCCGCGCCAAAGATGACTTGTGCAGCAAAGGCGATGTGTCAGTTCCGAGAAGCTGCTAGACTGCAGTGCGAGGTCCTGCTGTGTCAACATCAAGGATCCTGTTGATGGGGCTTGCGATACAAACTGCAGTGAAGAGGGTGCGAGGCACAGCAGAGGTGATGAGTTGAAAGAAGATTTCTATAAGAAGAAAAAAACGGCTATCAAAATTTCAATAGGTAGGAAATATACGAAAGAAAAGACACTGCCGCCGCCGTGAGGATTTGCCGTGGGGAAGAAAAAGAAGAAGAAAAGAACTGTCTCAGAACCGCTGACTCTGCCCAGGCTGCACTCTCGGTCTAACCTCGAGGTAGATCGACCTTATTTCTGCTCGGTGCTCCATTGCTCCATTGCTCTCCCAGTCTATGTTGCCAGGGCAACACCAAGGGAAACACTGCAAGACTCGATGCAGAGCACACACACACGGAGCTCACGAGCAGGTTTAGGCTCGGTCTTAGTGTACCTCCGTGCAGGTTACTGCCCCACCGGATTTGGTCACCTAGAATCAGTGCTTTTGAGGTATGTGTCCCGTCCGGGGATTGGTGGTACCGGTGGCACTGTGGAACGGCTCTCCAGCTGGTCTTTGTGCTGGAATTCACTAAAGACAAAGCAAAAAGTGTATACAAGGAAATACTGCATGAAATCAAGAGCTGTCTGCTCTTATGTGAACTGGTGTGCGAAGGCCCAAGGGAAGCCGCAGCGGGGCCAAGGACCAACGATGGAGAAAGTGGCCAGCATGGCTGAGGTGGAGGGATATGTGCCATCCGAACAGTCCAGGGAGAGTGTTCAGAGTGAACTAACCGCGACAAGCACACGGGGGCAGGAAATAGGCTAGAAGAAGCAAGCTTACAAGGCACGGCTAATCTAACACGGCGACCCGAGACAAGGGGGGCTAAAAACAAAGACGAAAAATCCAAGAATATTGATAAAGACAAAGATAAAGAGAAGCAGAAGGAACAGAAGGAACAGAAGGAGCAGAAAGACAAAGAGAAAGACAAAACAAAAGATAAAAACAAAGCAAATGACATGGCTAAAGAATATAATATGGAAGAGGGTCCTGATAATCTGCAAACAGCAGCTAAATTGGAACTATTGGCAAAAAAAAAAGCCAAGCGGCTACAAGCTATTAAAAACCTGAAGTCAGCGTCTAAAATTAGCGGTCAGGCCAACGATGCTCAACCCCGGATCTCAACCATCTTTGTCCCAGTAATCAAAGGACAATCTGCGGAAGAGAAACAACCAGAAGTAGACAGCAACCCAAGCGAACTGTCCAAAATACCTGCTAATCGGAGTAAGATTCCGGCGGCCACGAGCGGGAGAAACACGACTGGACTAACAGTAGAGATATACAGGGCTACATCAGCCGAACCTAAAGGACCAACGGTAGATTTGAATGCACCCCCACCTGAAGAATGCTTACAGATCAAGAACCTTACCGCTCCAACTGTCTTCTTACCAATGCCTCTTAGCTCAGGTTGTGCAGAGCTGGAAAAGACTGATCCGCCTCCCAGCCTTGATGGAACCCCCGTCAATATAGCTTTATTCCCGGACAGGGCAGGATCTGAA
Source organism: Lissotriton helveticus (assembly GCF_964261635.1). Classification (NCBI taxonomy): domain Eukaryota; kingdom Metazoa; phylum Chordata; class Amphibia; order Caudata; family Salamandridae; genus Lissotriton; species Lissotriton helveticus. The sequence goes on from NC_136067.1 coordinate 534,833,490, forward strand.
ATTGAGTCAGAGTCAGAATCACCTTCGGAGTCTGAATTATATGAGACGGGGATGTCTACATCAAGCGAGCCACACGGATTTAGCCACGAACAGATTCACTCTGAAAACTTAGAATCTTCTGACTCCAATTCCTACCCCAACTCCAAAAAAATGGATGACTCTCCTAAAGACAATAGTGCAAAGAAAAGGAAAGATAAAAAGAAAAGAAGATTGAGGAGACATAATAAATTTATTGATGAAGATACCACTGATCAAGGAAGTAACACCGATCGGATTGATCATCGCCATAGGAATCCACCTACACAAGGTACATCAATGGCCGATCCAAATTACAATTCGCTAAGAGATACTAATTTAACTGAGCATAAAACATCCCATGAGATGGGAGGTCAATTTGAACCTTCCCTGGGTGATGTATTTAAATCAATTATGAAATTCCAAGAAGTCGTGAAACATGATAACAAGAAACTTCAAGGCGCAATCAATAAGGTGGGGCAAACTTGTCTAGAAATATCAGATAGAATGGCATCGGTCGAGCTACGGACAGAGAACCTCGAAAAGGATGTATCCGTTCTTCAAAAACAGGGAAAAGAGCACAAAGGAATTGTACGAGACCTGATGATGAAAGTGGAGGACCAGGAAAACAGGGCCCGGAGGAATAACTTACGTCTCTTGGGAATACCGGAGAGTGTTGAGGGGAGTCACTCTAGGGGCTATATGATATCCCTCTTTAAAGAATCTTTTCCGGAGCTTACAACTTGGGACTGGGACAAAGAAATCCAGAGGGCCCATCGCTTTCCGCTAACCCTCAACAAACGATTGCACTCTTCAGAGAAATACCCAAGAGCAATGCTGGTGTATTTTGTCAACTTTCTTCTACGTGAAGCCATTTTTGATCTCGCACGCCCAACCTGTAAAAGAGAACACAAAGGGTATACGTTTTTTAGTAGACCCGATTTTGCCCACGCGACTGTGGAAAGAAGATGGCGACTACGGCAACTGTTTGCTCCTTTTGAACAGCTGGGAGCCACTGTATTTCTACAGAATCCTGCCAGATTGAAAATCATATATAATGGAGTCACCAGAAGTTTTACTAGTGAACTTCAAGTGCAAAACTATCTCAAAGAGACTACAAAAAACAGAGACGACAAAGAAAAACCTAAAAAAGGAGGGGGAAAAACTCCCGAAAAAATAGGTCGATAATAAATACCTATCAACAAGGCAGTAGCGACATAAGGAATTAAGAATAAGACACTTTGAGAAAGTGGGAGGGAGGGGTGTATCTTATGTTACATAGACAGATGCTATGTTTGTGTACAGTGAATCCAAGAAAAATATAACGACTAAATAACAAACTCCCTTCATTCCCATAGCAACAGGGGTTAGGACGTGGAGACACCAGCTGCCGACGACACACACGATGCCCACAACCTGGTTCCAAGGGAACCAGGTAGTCTCACTAGATGGTGGGGGGACAAGGAGGGGGGGAGGGACAGGGGGGGTCCAGAGGGGTGTTATGGGGGAGAGGGGAGGGTGGGGACAGAGAGAGGAACTTTCACAAGGTGCACAAGTTACAGGGGGAGATGGGTAGGGAGGTTAAGGAGGAAAGGCTGTGTTCAGGGCTCGTATTTAATCTATCTGGTAAACCAGAAAGATATGGATGACTAAATTAAAAATACTCTCATTGAATATTTGCAGCCTGAATGATATTAAGAAAAGGCAGAAAGTGGCAGAAGGGTTTAGGCTATCAGCTGCAGATATCATATGTCTCCAGGAGACTCCTATTGAGGGGTCACAGCAATATCTATTGAAAACGCTTGGATATAGACTCATCTCTGCTACATATCAGGGGTCACGCACAAAAGGGGTAGCCATTTTGGCAAAAGGAGTGGGGATCCAGCTTTCGCGTTCAATCGCGGACAAATTTTGGCGATATGTGATAACCGAGTGCTGTTATAATAAAGGGGAAAGCAAATTGACATTTTGCACTGTTTATGGTAATATTAGTGATGATCAGGAAGTGCTGAACAAGATCTCCAACGAACTGGTACATTGGTCCCTCCCTGTTATTGTTTGTGGAGATCCTAATATTCATCTACCTGGTGAGTGGCTATCTGATCCAGGCTTTGGTTATCATGGTAGGAAACGAAAAGTATATCAATCTCTGAAAAATTTGTGTGTACTCCATGGATTAATCGATGGGTGGTCAGAGACACACTCGGGAGATCCTGGATATACTTATTATTCCCACCCTCACTCTAGGCTCCTAAGACTGGATTACATGCTTATTTCCTGTACATTAAAATCAATTTGCCATATAAAAAAATTCCCCAGAATTCTCTCGGATCACAACCCACTGGAACTTACCATCACAGTGGGGGCTGATTGACCCACAGTTACTAATTGGATGTTCGAAAGAGCGCTACTGAATAACGAAGAATATTGTATGCATATGAGGAACTGGATTCCGGCCTTTTTGGCGGATAATCTGGGGTACACCTCAATAGAAACTGTTTGGGATACTATGAAGGCATGTGTTAGGGGTGAAACTATGTGATTTTCATTCCGACGTAACAATATTGAAAGACAAAAAATGATGTCCCTGGAACAAAATCTGCGGAAAGCGGAAGAAGGTTTGACCAAGGCAGTACAGGATGGCGAGGTGACAGACAGGGATGTGAACAAGGTGGCAATTGCTAGAAACTATATATCGGAAATTGAGAAAGCAGTTGTGAGAGCAACTACCCGTAGGGGGACTATATACGAATTGAGGGAGAAAGTGGGCCACCACTTGGCGGTTAGAATCTGGGAAGAGACATCAAGTACTCTAATTAAAGCAATTAACGATCCTGCGCTTGGCTTAAAGGCGAATCCGGCAGATATTAGAAAAGCCTTCCAAGTATTTTATCAGAAGTTGTACTATGAGGATGAAAATGAATGTGAGGATCCCGTGAGTTATATAGATCCATCAGTGACAGAGGGCTTGGGATTAGAAGATCAGGAGATTCTAGTTAGCGCACTATGCTGGGAAGAAATCTTACTATCTATGAATTCTTTAGCCACTGGGAAAGCTGCAGGCCTGGATGGGATTCCAACTGAATTCTATATTAAATTTGCACTACAACTCAAGTCTATCATGACTGAACTATTTCAAAACATCTTTCAAGGGGGGAACCCACCGAAATCCTGGTCACTTGCCAAAATAATAGTTTTCCCCAAGAAAAACAAAGATCCCCAGGAAATGGGGTCGTACCGACCAATTACATTGATTAACGGGGACTCCAAAGTATATTCTAAATTATTAGCATCACGGCTAGCACCTCGGATTCATAATATAGTCTCTGAAAGACAACACGGGTTTATACCAGGGAGATCTACGACCGACCATGTGCAAAGAGCCATATCCATCTTTGACTATACGGGAACTACAGGAGACCCTATGGCGCTTAAACTGCTTGACGCAGAGAAGGCGTTTGATAGGGTCTCCTGGAAGTTCCTGTGGGCTGCCATGCTAAACTGTGGCATAGGTAAGAAATATGTTACAGCGATCCAACAGTTATATGTTAATCCCTGTGCCAGGGTACTGATCAATGGGGAGTTATCCAACAACTTTAAAATCAACAGGGGGACTCGGCAGGAATGCCCCTGCTCGCCCCTCCTTTTTGCTATTTATATTGACGGGTTCATACACAGGCTCGAAAAAAACATGTTAATTTCCCCTATATGTGTGCATGGTTTAGAAACAAAATGTTTAGCGTACGCTGACAATATCGCCATTGTTACAGGGGATCCTACAAATGCTATGATTTGGATTGAAAAAGAGGCTCAGAACTTCGGTAGAGTTTCAGGGTACAAACTAAATTCTAGTAAGACACAGATTGTGCTTAACGCTAAGATTGTGATGAGAGATCCTAGAGTAACTGATAAGGCGACATACCTGGGCGTCAGCATTAGCGCTGATGTTGGGAACATTGTAAATAATAATATGGAGCCACTTATGTCGCACACTAAGAGAGAACTGTCACGGCTGGATAACTTGCATCTATCTATTGGTGGTAGAACTAACTTAGTGAAGATGGTTTTTTTTCCTAAATTTTTGTATTTTTTAGGGCAATATGTTTAGAATTCCCACCACATGTATTTAAGAATATAGATTCAATGTTTTCACGGTTTTTATGGGGTTATAGCAAGCCACGGAGAGCACTCAAATGGATTACATTACCTAGAGAACGTGGGGGGTGGGCTTTACCTAACTTCATGTCTTATTACTGGGCTTCGGTTATGAATTACAGCATGAGGTTACTGAACTCTAACCCAGATGATCTGAGTATTCCCACACCGCAAGAACTTATCCTGGGGAACGGGAGCACTGGCTGTCTCTGGCGACACGTTAATGATGATCACCTTAAAAAAGTGAAATTCAAAACCATCAATAATGTTGTCAAAGTTTGGGGGAAGGTTAAAAAACTACTTGGTCTTGGCCGATTCTCACATTACACACCGGTATTTCAGAATACAGATCTCCCAGAAATATTCCATGACTCCTATGTACGGAGCTGGTGTGCATTAGGGATAGAACAACTCAGTTGTTTCTTCTCTACTCAGGGAATTAAAGCATTTGAAGAATTAAAAAAAGACTATAATATTCCAAACAGGGATTTTTTTAAATATCTTCAAGGGAGAGACTTCCTACTAAAAAAGGGGGGTGGCCGTATTACATTTCAAATATGTCAAATCATAGAAAATATACGTAGCAATACGCCCCCAAGAATTGGCGAGATATATGATAACCTTAACGCCATACTCCCAGATGATATGGACAAACATGGGGTGGCATGGCAAACTAAACTAGGAGTTCCACCCAACATCCCCCCTATGGCATATGACTTGTCACTTACTTACTTAATGTCCATAAAACTACAGGCGCAGTTTTATAAAACATATTTTCCATTATATTATACACCGCATACATTTGCTAAATGGGGGACTGGTAAAGGCACCACTTGCCCATGATGTGCACTCCCCGCTGTTCATATGTTCGCCACATGTAATATCCTAACAAACGTTATAAATGAAATAGCAGGGTTTCTTTCGGATGTTATTCATGCTAGGGTTAACATAACAACGGAGGAGATTATGCGGGCATATCTAATAAAGAACGTCCTAGACAAGCTCAAGGGCTGATTTTCGTGGCAATGGCTATCTTTCGACTATGTGTCGCATCAGCCTGGCTCGATCCCATTCCACCATCCTTTCCTCAATGGAAGGCTAGATTACTCGCGACATGTAGCCTCGAGGTCACCATTTATAAACAAAAGGGGCATAATATTCGGAAGAGAGGCATGAAAATCTGGGCACTTCTGCTAGATTGGATTCAGGCGCACTGATTGCAGGAATTGAAAAAACTTTAGTTAATTGCTAAATTCTTTAATCATCAAATAACGCAACACTACCCTTTCATTAAAACATTACAGAAGGAAATGTATGACTAAGAGTGTATTGAGCTCTGATGCTAATATTTATCTTATTTTTTTTTTTCTCTCTCTCCTTTTTTCCTTCCTTAATGAAATTGTTTGTGTGCACTGCAATATCAATGTATGTAATTATAGAAGTATCTGTCCTCATGGGGGGGGGGTGCGATCTAGGGGCAATAAATAATAATATGTTGTAAAAACTTGAATACAAATTTACAAAATTTCAATAATCAAGGTAATCAAGATGAAGATTCATTACATTCTCGGAGACCTCATCATGTTCAAGCTAGGGAGGGAATAAAGGGACAAGTCCAAATTTTTCACATTCAGATGCTCAGTCTTTTTTAGCAAGAGGAAGCAGGAGAGGATGTGGAGGAGGCATAGGATGACCACAGGGTATATTAGAGATCAGCGCAAGCAGAAGGAAATCCAGTTGCTATAAATTACTGCCCTAAACAAGAAAGATATAATTTCAATTTATAATTTGTCACAATAAGCCTAAATATAACAGAAGAATCTCTATTTAGTAAGGGTTTGTCAATTGTAACTTATATATTTGCTTTATTGTTTAATTAATAGAAATCATAACAATAAAGAACATTAAAATATATAAGAACTAATGGGTAAGATATTTACACCCAGTAAAAAATTGAAAGAAGATTCATTAGTTTCTAAATCTGTTCTGCATATTTTCTTCGCATTCTATGGGAGTCCTGAGTACGGCCCAAAGTCCATTAATAACATCACATTTAAATAACAAATTAAAAGAATTTGAGATATTTAATGTTGAATAATTGTATAAAACCTAGTCGGCACTGGTTAAAATGTTATCATTTTTCTAATTTCAAGCTACTTGAATTAAAATTACATTTAAAAAATGTCACATAATTAATTCTAGGTGAGGGCCCCTTCAACTGAACCACAGTTAAGAAACAGTAATACATTATTAACTTTTTACATCATACTAAAGGAAGGGGACAGGACTCTAATCATTAAAAACTTCTACTGGCTTTGCGGCTCTATTTGTGAGAGGATAAGACCCTAAAAAAGATGGCAAGAACTCTAAAATCACAAGAAACACAAAGCCTTGGAGAAGGCAGCCAGTGTACCAGACAGGGCCGCTGTCAATTAGCTCAATAAAATATGCCAATTGACATTGTATTGAATTTAAAGCAGCCCAATGCAGGATTGCTGTTATCAACTTACTGGCTTCTCCATTGGGTAAGCCTTTTTGACACTCTTATAACAAACTTAGTGAACCTGATGTTGAGCATCGGATTCTCTGAGTTCAGCGATGCAAGGATAGCTTGTCAACAAGAGTGAACAGCAAGTTTGTCATTTGTACCTGGGCCCTTACGAGAGAGACCCAGTAGATAGCAGAACATAAGTCCTACAGTTTGTCCGTAAAGTGAGGCTGAAAGTGTTTTTTTATTACTCTGTTTTTTCTACAGAGAAGAACTTTACTGGCCTTAGAAATAAACTAATGTTTTGTCCCACGACACCCATGCCTCCCAAGGTGATCTCATTTGAAGAAATAGTCCTTAAAGAAACTGATGTTCTGAACATGAAAGTACTTAGCCATAACAATAATTGTAATAAATCTGAAAGAACATCCCTGAAGCAACTTGACAGAAATAATTTGTCATTAAACTAGCTGCCAAAGGTGGCAGACTAGTGGTCTGGATTGTTACACCTATGCCCAGAAGGTACTTAGACAATTGAATAACCTGACACATTATCACCGCATTTGAGCAGATCTCACCCTGGGGAGATAACAAAAAACGCTTTGGGTGAATGATGGCTATGCAGTAAAGAACATCAATTTCTTAATAAAAAAGATTTTCTCAGGCCATTGATTGATATCATCCCCAGAATACATAAAAGCATGGACAATTTCCCTGAACAACCCATTATTTCGGCCTGCAGGTCCTTGCTCTAACCCCTAGCAAAATACAAAGATGTGTTTCTTCAACCTTGAGTGTGTGCAACACAAGCATATGTAAGGGACTCTATGGACTTAATCAATAAAATAGAGGGTATAGATTCTAATGAAGAAATTCATATCCTCTCGCAACTTTAGATATCGAGTCACTATACACAGATATCCCACAAGTGGAAGCTATATCAGTGATTCATGAAGTGATAGCTTTGAGAGAGCGACCCTTTTTGGTACCCACTGATTGCTTGGTGGATTTAGGGCCATATGTAGGTAAATTCCAAATACTGTTTCTTAAATACCGATTTTTAACGAATTTTACCGAATCGGTATTTAGAAATCGGTATTTGGGATGTCAGTAATAATTCGGTAAAAATTACCAAATCGGTACAATTCAGTAAATAAATACCGAATCCTCAGCACCGATTGGTAAATTCCGATTCTGTAAATACCGAATCGGTAAATTCCGATTCGGTAAAAACCGAATTGGTAAATACCGAATCGGCTATTTCAAATTGGAAAAAACCCAGGATTCAACCAATCATGTGCAACCACCCATCATCCCAACCAGGAAGTGGCCCCATCCATGTAGGTGCAAGCAATCTGAAGCTGCTGTCCCATGCTCTCCACACCACTGGAGTCAAGCTATCCTGGCTGAAGACGGCTGATAGCCAGAAAGCAGTCCTAGGATACTTGATTCCGGTCCAGGAAAGACATGGCTTGGCAGTTCAGGCTGGACTGTTCCCATGAGGCACAGGGTCAAGGCTGATTTGCATATGGCCATGTCTGAACTGGGGTGGTGTGGAGTGCAAAGAAACGATGGATTTAGGCCTAGATCTCTGTACTGGGGTGAATGTATGACATTGTTCTGCATTCTGTTCATCAACTGTTATTTTTGCATTTGTCACCCCGAGTGGGATGGGTATGCTCAGACGTGAGTCCCATGCTCTCCACGCCACTGGAGTCAAGCTATCCTGGTTGAAGACGGCTCATAGCCAGAAACCAGTCCTAGGATGCTTGATTCCGGTCCAGGAAAGACATGGCTTGGCATTTCGTGCTGGACTGTTCCCATGAGGCACAGTGTCAAGGCTGATTTGCATATGGCCATGTCTGAACTGGGGTGGTGTGGAGTGCAAATAAACGATGGATTCATGCCCAGATCTCAGTACTGGGGTGAATGTATGACATTGTTCTGCATTCTGTCCATCAACTGTTATTTTTGCATTTGTCACCCCGAGTGGGATGGGTATGCCCAGACGTGAGTTCCATGCTCTCCACTCCACTGAAGTCAAGCTATCCTGGCTGAAGATGGCTGATAGCCAGAAACCAGTCCTAGGATGCTTGATTCCGGTCCAGGAAAGACATGGCTTGGCAGTTCGGGCTTGACTGTTCCCATGAGGCACAGGGTCAAGGCTGATTTGCATATGGCCATGTCTGAACTGGCGTGGTGTGGAGTGCAAAAAAACAATGGATTTAGGCCCAGATCTCTGTACTGGGGTGAATGTATGACAGTGTTCTGCATTCTGTCCATCAACTGTTATTTTTGCATTTGTCACCCCAAATGGGATGGGTATGCTCAGATGTGAGTCCCATGCTCTCCACACCACTGGAGTCACGCTATCCTGGCTGAAGACGGCTGATAGCCATAAACCGCTCCTAGGATGCTTGATTCCGGTCCAGGAAAGACATGACTTGGCAGTTCAGGCTGGACTGTTCCCATGAGGCACAGGGTCAAGGCTGATTTGCATATGGCCATGTCTGAACTGAGGTGGTGTGGAGTGCAAAAAAACGATGGATTTAGGCCCAGATCTCTGTACTGGGGTGAATGTATGACATTGTTCTGCATTCTGTCCATTAACTGTTATTTTTGCATTTGTCACTCGGAGAGGCTGTGAGAGCAGAGCAGAGCCCTTGAGCCACTGGAAAACTTTACTCCTGGGAAATTGGAAAAATGGCAAGCAAAAGCACAGAGAGTGAAGTTGCAGAGAGGAAGAGGAAGATGAAATGCAGCACCATGGAGCTGCAGGTCCTGGTGGAGGAGGTTGTAAAGGAGCACAATAAAGTGTTTGGGAAGCAGTTCCTGCTGGTGGCAGAATCTGCCAAAAGGAAGATTTGGCTGGCAATACAGTCAAACGTAAATGCCATCAGAGTCACCACACGGGAGACTGACGACCTGAAGAAGAGGTGGTACGACCTCAGGAGCTTGACAAACCAAAAGATGGCTGAGCTCCACAAACAGGCAAACCTGACTGGAGGAGGGAAAATCAGGACACCTGCCCTGACTGAGCTGGAGGAGCTGGTGGAGTCCACCATCGAACCAGACAGCGTCTGTGGAGTGGAAGATGCAGACAGCTCAGCCCGAGCTGCCACCAGAAAAGGTAAGAAGCATGCAAAGCAATCACCCCACCCCATCCCCTTCCCCTTCCCCAATGTGGTAGTGTTAACCCCACTCCAGTACAGGTAGCAACATACACCAGCAATGAGATGTAGTCAATGAAACATCTACCATGACAGACAGCACACCAAAGAACAAGGCATGCAACACACATCAGTGATAAGCAAGCTGAGGCAATAGCAACAGTATTTCAGAGAGCAGAATTTAATTGTATAAGCAGGGCTGCAGGACCACAGAGCTAATGTACGAATTTCTGTCCACAGGCAAGACATCTTGCAGGCGTACCAAGGAGAAGGAAGGCAGTGCACTAGAGAGGGACAGGAGGCGAGTACAAGTGCAGGTAATACCACCCAGGAAACTGCTGCACCACTAGCACAGCCAGCCTCCCAAGACCTTCCAGCGTCACCACAGCTGCAGACCTCCCTAGAGTGTTTTGGCTCCCCTCTTCTCCTGTCCTCACTTGAACTGTTTGCGTCACCGGCTGTCACAATACCTGCAGTCCAAAAAAGCAAGAGGCATGTAGTTGCCACACTAATAGAAATGGAGTCATCAGCAGGAGACAGGGTCGGGGTGAAACATCAACCGTGGTCGGTGAGGACAACACTGGCAATCAGCAGTCCTGCGCCGAGGTGGCCCACACAGGTGTCAGAAGCCACAGGGCCAGAGACAACAGTGAATTGCAACATGTTGAGGGTCCCAGTGTCTTTGTGGACTTGAGAGTAGCATGGTGAAAGTACAGCGCATGCAGGGGTAGGCCATCCAGTCGGTGCAACGCCAGATGAGGAACCTGAATGAGAACATGACAAACATTGAAAAGGGCATTAGCTCAATGGCGGAGGGGAGTCGAGAGATGGCTGCGGGTATGAGAGAGATGACTGCAGGCATACGGGACATATCCCAGTCTGTACTGCTCTTGTGCAGCAAGCTTGACAAGGACAGGGCAGCAAGGCAGAAGGAGAGGCAGTGGGCAGAACGACATACAAGGGCAGTCAACTGCCTGGCCACCGCGAGTTCCCTGCTTTGCAGGCGATGTGTAAACATGCAGGAGGGACTGGCACACAGCAGCAGTGAAGTCTCCAGGGGCCTTGTGAGGGTTACAAGTGCTGTAGAGGTGCTGCTGACTGCGCAGTCGGCACATACTGTTGCTCTGGATGTGGGTGAGAGCGAGGAGAGCACCAGTAGGAGCAGCATGACAACCCCCCTATTACTGACACATGGAGGAGCAGCAGGCTCCATGGGGCTGCCACTGCCCACGCACCCAGTGAGGATAGCCAGCCAATGTCATCCGGCACCGGTAGGCGTGGCCGCAAAAACTGATGCTGCCCACACTCCCTTACCTGGAATGGGTGAAGTAACCCTGGACTGCCAGAATGGATGGCTACAATTGGTTTTGTATTTGTCACCCCGAGTGGGACGGGTATGCTCAGATGTGAGTCCCGTGTTCTCCACATCACTGGAGTCAAGCTATCCTGGCTGAAGACGGCTGATAGCCAGAAACCGGTCCGAGGATGCTTGATTCCGGTCCAGGGAAGACATGGCTTGGCAGTTTGGGCTGGACTGTTCCCATGAGGCTGTTTTGCATATGGCCATGTCTGAACTGGGGTAGCAGAGTGGGCTAAAGAACGGTGATGGATTAAACCCAGATCTGTTGACTGGGTGTGAGTTTTTGATTGGTTCAGATGCTCCATCCATCACCACCCCCTTTTGTTCCACTTTTGTGGAGGCTGTGGAACCTGCTTTTTAACAGCCCAAAGGTGTGCTCCACAACGTTGCGAGTTGATTTGTGTGCCACATTGTATCAGGTAGGGTGTCAGGATGAACGAGCGGACGGAATATGCACTATCACCTATGTGGAAATGAGAGAGCCATTATTCACATGCGCAACAGAACCTACATCTGCAATATCTATCAGGGTGTGTCACAGTGTTTTACCTAGCAGGTATCCTTCTCCGAATTCCCCCGCTGTCAGGCGTGTGTAGAACCCACTGTTCTGAAAGATGTAGGAGTCGTGGGTGCTTCCTGGGAATTTGGCCACAATGTCTGTGATTATGTTGATGGCATCACAGATTACCTGCACATTTATTGAGTGGGTGGAGTTTCTGTTCCTGTAAATGTATTCTGTGGCCGCAGGTGGGCAGATTGGGATGTGTGTGCCATCAATGCAGCCGATCACATGTGGGAAGTTTGCCATTTGGTAGAAGTCAGGCTTCGTCTTCAACAGTTCTGCATGTGTGTCAGGGAAGCTAAAGAAACGGGACAGGCAGCTCTGGGACACCCCACCTACCGCAGCTATCACCCACTGGTAACTGCCAGATGCAAGCAGGTGTAGGCTACAGAGCACCTTCACATGTGGTGGTATGGCATGCGCCCTTGGCGTTGGGTGCTCCAGGAGTGGGTGCAGGTCCCTTATCAAGTCCAGGATGGTGTGGGGGTGTAGCCTGTACCTTTCATGGATCTCTGCCTCAGTAAGTTGAAAGAGTGCGATACGAGTTTGTAGACATGCTCCTCCCATCTCCAGATCCTCTCTCCTGTTGCCTGTAGCCGTAGCCGCCTTGCTATCACATAGAATGCCGCCATTCTGGTCACACTGTTGCATTTTTGGGACTATTTTATGGCCTGCATCTGGTTACCACCTGCTTTCAATCCATGATAATTACCGACTCTTAAATACCGCATTTCATGCAATTCGGTATTTTAGAAGTTACCTACATCTCAAATCTCATCTTTTCCGTTTCTTATTTACCGAATCGGTAAATAAGAATTCGGTAATTACCGATTCGGTATTTCAGGTTCGGTAATTATGAATCGGTATTTCCGGGTTCATATTTATCGAATCCTTATTTTTGGCCTCCTACATCTCGAAGGCCTAAATACTGGTCGGTAACGGCTATTTTACCGAATTTCGGCCGTTACCGACTGGTATTTAGCTACTTACATATGGCCCTTAGTTTCCATCACTTTAAAAAATATTTTCTTTAGTTTCAAGAATGAGTTGTATCTACAAGCAAAAGAGTAGCCATGGGCTGCAACTTCGCTCCAGAGGTGGTGAACCTTTCGTGACTTTCTTGAGGACAAAATGGATTTACGGCATGAAAAATCCTTTCAATGATTCCTTCAAAGGATGGTTTTGATATATTAATGACATCCTTATGATTTGGGAAATTTCTTTGGCATCACTTAATAACTTTCACTTAATAACTTTCTCAAATAGTTAAATTATTGTACTCAGGATTTGAGTTTTATTATGACCCTTATTAAGGGTAACATACATTTTCACAACGTATCTATTGGCATACTGAGATAATTGTTTTAGCGAGCCTCCCAGGTCACTGAAAGAAAGTTGGCCCTATAGACAGTTCCTCAGAATTTGGAGGAATTGCACCTATAGAAAAGACTACATTTAGGATGCAGACATTTTATGTTTTTGAGAGAGGGTACTCCAGGAAACTGGTCAAACCAGCTCTTAAGTGTGCATGGTACACACCTAAGCAGACCTTACTGGTACCTAAAGAGAAAGTATCAAATGATCCTCCTACATGCATGCTAACATATAATTCAAAATCACAAACATCAAACGTGTGATTGAAAAGAATGGAAGTTGCTTTTGTAGTTCAGAATCTTGAAACCACTTTTTCTTTTAAAAGAGGGAAGAATTTACAACAATATCTGGAGCCTCTAGAACTTCTGATAGGTCACAGGAATTATTCCTCACGTTTCAGCTACCCCCGATAATAGGACACTTTAAGTGGCAAATGTGTGCAGAATGTCTGTTTCCTAACAGAAAAAGCATGACACTAAATAGCATTACAGTTAAGCAGACAACATTTTCAAACTGCAATACCAACATTTTGATTGTGAGGCCTGCCATCTTTGGATGTGTTTCCCGTGTCTTTTTGCTTTCTGACCTGATTTTGAAGGTGTGCTGGACGTCATTTTTGCTGGTTTAGTGTCTCTCCGTGCACTTTCTCACTGCTGTTTAGTGTTAAAGTGCAAGTACTACTGCTGTAAATTGTATTTATGGATTGGCGTTTCCATGATTGGGATATTTGATTTACTAGTAAGTCCCTAGTACAGTGCACTGTGTGTGCCCAGGGCCTCTAATTCAAATGCTACTAGTAGGCTTGCAGCACTGGTTGTGCCACCCACACAAGTAGCCTTTCAAAGGTGTCTCAGACCTGCCACAGTGTCTGTGTGCAGTTTTTACTGCCATTTCGACCTGGCAAGTGCACCCACTTGCCAGGTATAAACCTTTCCCTTTCTTACATGTAAGGCACCCCTCAGTTAGGCCCAAGGTACCCCAATGGGCAGGGTGCAGTGTATGTGAAAGGTAGGACATATACTGGTGTTTGTTACATGTCCTGATAGTGACATACTTGGCCATTTTCTTGCTTAACCATCCTGCTCTGCCTTTTCTGTATTCCCTGTGTGGATTTAGAGTGACAGGAGCAGGGGAGGTGCATTCACACTAGGCAGACACAAGGGAGGTTGAGGTGTGTCCTGCCTTTCCTGGGTGACTCGTAGCCAGGCGGAAAAGACCTGGCTGCATTTAGAGTAGTGAGAGGAGTTCTCACTTTCACCAGAATAGACTGTGGCTGCCTTCCACAAAGCTGTCTCCCCCTCCTCGAGTGAACCTGGCATGAGCCAGGGCAAACAGATGTATGTATGCCAGTTGAAATTTGTTTTATCCAACTTCAAGTAGAAATGTGGTATAAATATTTGGGCCCTGACCCCAGAACTTTAGAACTCTTTTGGAGCAAGAAACCTGCCAAGAAGAATAGATAGAGGTGCTGGGAGGAGAGACTACCACTTTGCTGTGTGCTTTTGCTGTGTTGGCCTGCAGTGGCTGCATCTCTCTTGAGCAGTGAAGGACGGGGCTGGACTTTCTGCATCTTATTTTCCTGAGTTTCTCCAAGGGCTTGAGGTAGAGCTAACCCACTGTTCAAGTAGTCTCAGAAACAGCAAAGTTAATCTGCTTTCAGCAGCAGAAACTGTGGGTTTTGTGCTGCAACGGAAGAAAAAGCAATCTGACGGCATTCATGATGCCACTGCCAGCTCTGTGACTTGAAGACACCATAGAGGACACAGCCATGATCTCACCGATGGCTTCGAATGATGCCACAACTGAGCCGCTAATTGCATTGTGACCTGTGGGCACCACACTTTGCACCGCCTAGATTCACACCACTGCCCTGGTATCCCCGTCAACCTTACTCCAGGCCGACATCGATGCCACTGCCTGCATTGTGGTTTAGGGGCACATGCCGCACCACCCCGTCCCACCCCACACCCTTAGCCCACCAACACTGGAGTCATCGACTTCAGTTCATCAACTGAAGTGCTTCCACGATGATGGCGAGGATGCCTGCACCGTGACCTGCCAGCCCCATGACGAGCATTGTTCCACTACGCACCATAGCTCTGGTTCACCGACGCCGTTGGACACCGTCACCAAGATGCTTCCTGCACCACAGCCCCGAAGCACACCAAGGCCAGCATTCCCGCTTTCAACCGCACTGTGTTTCACCCTCAATGCATGTGACTTCAAGGGCCCGACGACTCCTACATCAACCTCCAGAACAGACGCCTACCAACGCCGGCTCTTTGGATCTCATCGCGATGTCCCTGATGCCCTGCATTTGTAAATGTACTGTTTTACGGGCCTCCACGACACCATAGCTGGCCCATGACTCCGCAGTCAGCCAGAACTGTTGGATTTGCTTGTTTATGACGCTGTGATAGACCCCGATGGAGCTATTGACTTCAAGGAACTTTTTATATAGTCTTATTTTGGCACTATTCACATCTTGATAACTGTATGGTGAATACCTATTATTTTTGTCTTGTTTTACACAGATACATTTTGGCTATTCTTCTAAAATTGATATGGTGTCCTTTTGTAGTGTTTTCACTGTATTACTGTATGTTATGTGCAAATGCTTTACACACTGCCTCTGAGATAAGCCTGACCTCTCATGCCAAGCTACCCAGTGGGTGAGAAGGGGATATTTTAAAAGTGTAACTCCCTTGTCATGACTAGGAAGAAGGGTCCCTACTTGTACTGGGTAACAACCTTTCAACTAGAGACACCCATTTTTAACAGTGATCTATTAATTCAAATGCCATCCGAAAAAATGCATGTTGGCCAGACTACCAAGCGGTAAAATCGCATATTTTGTAGCACAGGTCTCAAATGAGATGCTGCACACAAGAAGTACTTTCAATCTTTGAAACACTGGGAAAATGATTTGCTTTAGCATGTAATGCGCTGTGGGAATGTTTTGTAAATTCTCTCACACCATTATTCAGATTTGTGTGTGTGGTTTGTAAAAAAATCGGTTTGACTCTTTTCTGGAGATAGCACATGGTGGGAGTATGGTGAATTATTGTGGCTAGCATATGGCGGTTATGATTTATTTACTGTTTTGGGTGACTTGCCCCTACCTCCACCTTTAATGTGACAAGTTTGATTATAAGGCACTTTACGTCCCTTATAAGTACCATCTATACGTATACTTTCTATGTTCTCTTGTGGGCAAAAGGCCTCTTATCTTTTCTCTTTTGTCCTGAGGAGGCCTAAAATTGTCAAGGCTGAAACGCTGCGACTGCTTGTAGAGGAGACTTGGGCAAATTAACTTATTTGCACCAATGTTTTTGGGTGGCAAGGAGAAAAATATTAAGGACGTTTTTTCTGAATTCTCCTGGTCACATTGACAATATTTTTGATGAACTATTTCATGGATTTACTATTTAGACTGCAGTTATGGAAACTGTCAGGAGAGATGAAGTACTGGGTTTTTAAGAACCCAGCGGTGCCAGGGAACACACCCTAAGACTTCGAGTCTTCTTGGTGTAGTCAAAGATCGAATTTATTGGCTGCAGCCAGTAACAGGTATCCAAGAAGTACAACACGGTGTATATTCTCAGGAGACTGCTCAACTTACAAAGCCAGCCATCCCTTTTTATACAAAATATTATGCTTTAGGCAAACATTCCTTATTTTACAGTTGACCATTCACATATTTTGATGACAAAAAAAGCAGGTTCATTATGACAAGCCCATTTTCAGTTTGTCCAGCCCACAATCAATTTCCCGGCAAGGCCCAACATTTTCATCAGATATCGGACGGACCCCTAATAAAATCGGGCACCTCCTCCTCGTAAAGCAAGTCATAAAGAAAGAAACAGAGACAGGTGTGTGCGAGATTAGGCATAGTTGTGTGCAATGAAAGGTTTATGGCATGCAGCACCTTGATCCTAATCTCGTTCGGCCACTGGGAAAGGAACTGGCCGAACAGATTTGGCTTCGGGCATTGGAGTCAGCTTGCCCAGGTCACACAAAAGTCAGCTAAAGGTGTACGTGTCCCAAATGACTTATTCGGCCTTAGTCATCGGCCTATGTGAGGGCAACCACAAAATGGCTGCCATACACAAAATGGAACTCGAGGGTTCAGGACGAGATCCCTGATTTCAGGGTGGTCTCGCCACTCGAATGCGACGAAAATGCTTGTATGTAGTGTACTCGTCATTCTCGGTTTGCTGATACCAAAATCGTCATGATACGACGATGTTTATGACACGGGTCTAGAATTTTCAGTCCTACAGAGACAAGAGAATATGATTTATTTTTAATGGCATGTATAATATATATGTGCTTTGTGGTCTATGTTGTGATAAATGTGTACATATATATGTATTGAGGGATTGTGGGGTCCTCTTGATGTAATGAGTGATGGCATCATAATATTTTCATTGATTGCAATAATATGTTTGATTAAATCAGATCACAATCAGAATTCGGGCTATAAGTACGATGCCGGTCAGACGCTCATCCGAACGGCATTGTGCCGGAATGGAAACTGACCAGCAGGCAGTCAGCGGTTCGATACGACGAATTTGGATTCCTCTTCCCCAAAGGCGGTTGCAAGCATTCATTTACCTAATGCGCCATGTGCAGTGGGCGGAAAAGGGTCACTGCACAATCCACCTTAGGAAAATGAATGTTTGCAAACATCCATATAGATGTTTGGGGTGCATGCCCTTAAAAAAAAAAAAAATAAGTGGAGGCCTGGGAGGAACGGGGCCCTGCTTTGGAACCCCAAATTCCATTTTGGGCTGCCTTTCTATGGCAGTCGAACCACCTTAGAAAAGCAGACGGAAAAGGACATCGAAATCCCTATGGCAGGGCCTGAGAAAGCACCGCCCTTATTGTAGGGATTACCTTCCCACCGATGGGCAGATGGGCTCCTCAAGCCTGTCGGCACAGCAGCAGGGCAGGACTGAACGCAGGGGCAGATGTCATTCAGATTGCACTTTGCACCTTTTTTTAACAAAAATCTATTTTAAGTCACTACATTTTTTTTTTTAAAAAGGTAATGCATGATTGTAAAGGTTTTCATTAACTGTACAATAAACTCAACTTCCACTTCAACTTGAAGATTGCAACCGACACACCTTCGGTTGCAATCCGACTGACATCGTAATCAGGTCCTAGGTGTCTTATTGTGTGAAATTGATTATATGTGATAGATCCACATTATATACCGTTCTTTATTCTTTTGATTATTTCAGCCCAGATTATGTGGGGTTATATGGGCAAACCCCTTCATTTTGTGTGCCCTGGAAAACTGGCAGGCTGTTCAACACCAGCAATAATTGTGGTGGTACTGAAATTCAGACATAGGATGAGTGCACAACTTCAAGCCCGTTAAAAAGTAGAGAGAACGCATTTAGAGAGGGAAAGAGGGAGAGAGAGAGAGACAATGAGTGAAGGGAAAGAGAGATTTCACGAGGAGGTGAAGGGAGCGGGCTGCTTTGAGCAATTTTGCCAGCTCTGCTTTGTTCCTCAGCCCTCTCTGCCCTAAAGGCTGTCTCAGAAGCGTGCTAATGGAGTTTCCCTAGACTTGCCTCCATATTGGTATAATAATGAGTGTGTGGGGCGCTAGGGGGGACTGTCATTTGCACCATAAAAACAATGCCATTTCGGCATTGTCTATGTACCCAGCACAATATTTCGGCTTTTTGTTTAAATTGCCATTAACTACATGATTATGTGTCTGTTTGCAACACATCAATAGTTATGAAGAATAGAATGTATACGTGGAAGAGTTCGACAACAGTATAATGGAACATTTCAGTTGATGAGCACTAACAGAGACACACCAGTTAATAGTGAGGCGGACACACAAAGGCTGACAATCAGGAGTTGAGACAAAGAAGAACACAGCTTCACTTGATTTTGGCTCTGTGTAAGAGGGATGGTGTGGGCTTGCTGAAACCAAGGGACAGCTGTTTTGGGAAATAACCAGGGATATTGATTTTTGATGCAGTTGTAAACCTGATGCTTGAACAACAAAAACAAAGAATATATAACCTGCAGGGTAGGGCCTGACGGAGCACAAGCAGAAAATAAAGCATTTGTTACATCTAGCACCATTGCTTGCCAGATTGAGAAGTGCTACGTTTCTATTTAGAGAAAATATTAACAAGCTGGTAGAAGCACATTTGGATGCTGAAAGCGTTTCTATTAAGAGAATGTTGCACGTCAGAGTAGTTTTGCACATGATGAAGGCACTTAATGAAATGGATTTTACGATATAAAGCTTAACTTGACAGATCAATCTGCAGAATGTGAAGGCGGAGAATGGTCTGCGGAGCAAGAGGCTATCACTTTGAAAGGCATCCAAATGTCTACGTGAGCCGAGGGAAGCAATGACAGAGAGCACTGCGGACACTTGGAAATACTCGCCATGTAGAGTAGACCTAAGTGCCAAAAAGTTATTAAAATGGGTTCCGTATGAAATGCATGCCGTGGAAACACAGCGCTTCTAAGAGGAGATGTACGGGGGAGGGGGGAGGGAGGGGGTTATAATCAGGAAACACATCATCTAAAAAACGGCGTCTATTTTTTCAGAGTAAGCTCAATATTTAATAGGGGTGCTAATAGTGTGACATTTGCATCGAGGCAAAAGAAAGATGGATCGTATTTGCATAATCAAACGGGGATTGAGCTGTCTGAGTGAAAAAAAACATCTAAAGTACTAGTAGGTATAATTAGAAAAACCACAGACCAGTTTTATCAGATGCGACTCCAAACTACAGTCATAGACACAGTCGCCTTAAGCACTACCTCTCCTTGAGCACTACAAGGGGACAGATAATACTCGCCTTAGATTGTGTACCATCTCCTCACTTGACAGAAGCACTCCCTGACCCTCACCCAACACGCACAAACTGCGAAGTCCCGCCAACTGAGAATTCGCCACAGAACCCAAGGCGAGAAACAGCCGTTCATACCTGGGAAGCTTTACAATTTAAGGGACAAATTTAACTTGTCCAATGATCAACCAAATGGAATGACCATAATGCTGGAACACAACACAGAAATTACCATATGTGCTGTGATCTGACAGAAGAGTTCAAGTACATTTTACATCTTGTCTTAGACCAGGCAAGCAATCAAGGCATACACAGCCGAACGGTCAGCTCCAGCTGTCAAACACTTGAACCTAGATCATAGAACCACATTCCATACAACAGAGTAGCACAAAGGGCCAGATGTATATACTACTGGTTGCAAAATACTGCTTGCAGTGTACAACCAGTATTTTCTGACCATTGTGGTAATTTGGGAACCAACCTCCAACCTGTGTACTAATAGGTCGGCTTGCAAATAACCAATTTGTAGCGAGTCACAATTCTACCTACCTCATGAATATTAATAAGGTAGGCCACACATTGTGCCCCACTGGGAATCACAGCCATCACAGGAATGGTGGCCTGCTGGGAAAATCGGACCACCATCTCTGTGATTGCTTTTAAATAAAGCTATATTTTTCTATAAATGCAACTTGTGTTCCTTAAACGAAAACGGGATGTGTTTAAACAAAAAAAATGAAAAGTGAAGTTTTCATTATTTTAAGAGTAGGCACAGTTGCTTGGGACTACTGCTTTCTCATAAAACATTTTTTTTCAGCATTCACAAAGGGTAAGGGGTCCCTTGAGGCTCCCTTCCCAATTGCGAAAGCTTACCATCTCCTTTGAGGAGGTAGTAAGATATTCATGTTTTGCGACTGGAATTCAGACGTAAAACATCATTACATGCCATTCCAATTCGATATTTGGAAGGGATGCTCTAAACACGCCCTTTCCAAATACCGAATGGGTGTTAGGTCGCAAACCTAAATTGAGATTGAATCACAATACGAAGTGTTTACATAAAAAAGCATCTTTGTAGTCACAAATGGTACGATTCTGAAAATCGGACCGTTTACAACCTCAAAAATGCTTGCCACATCTGGTTCAAAGTTCCAACACCAAATGAAATAAAAAGCATAACTCAGATGCGCTCTATATGGAAATAGGGGAGGAAACCCAGCGTGAAGGGGACAATAATCCATTGAAATTACCACTCCTTTCTCAAAAAACAAAGAAATAAATGCCAGAAGATGCATTACTTGTGTCTGACATGTAATGCTCTCTGTGACTCCCACTCCATTACCAGGATTAACTCCACACAAAGCTGTGACAGTTGATCCACACTTTCATTTCAAGATGCTTTTTTCGACTTTGTATTTCAAAACCATTAACTCTCAATACCAAAGAAATTATTATTAATTCATTCACAAATCATAAACACATCAAATATTCTGTCAAATATACATATATACAACATAAGTTAAAACTATTAAAACATGTTTCTCAACTCAAAGGTACACCAAATAATCAAATGTTCATGTGTGCAATATTGATTAAAACCTTTAAAACATAATCACTTCACATTTTTTGAGCACCAGCGAATTCATGAGTCCCCCATACGTTTACGTATTCATAGTGCATGCCAAACATATGATACAACACTTTCACAAACAACGGATTATTGTAATTGTTGTAAAAATGTCGGTACACAATTACATGGTCTAAACTTATATTCCTTTAAAAGAGGCTTAAAAAAGAGATTTTATGAACAGTGTAAAAGCCAGAACATCAAGTTCAAAATGCCTTAAAGTGAACGACTGTCACAAGGACATTTATCTAATGTTCTAGACCAATCATTGGTACGTGGGACGGTGACCATACGATATATAATACTTTGTCAAAATCTAGTCAAAATGTATCTTTGCTTGCGATTTGTAATTTCTGCCAAATGGAATATAGGCCAATCCCAGGTGATAGTTCTGATTATGCAATATTGGACACTTTAATACCAATATCTAAATCTTTCTCCTCTTCAGATTATTGAAGACACTGATGTTTAAATTCAGGCCTGCCCAACTGCGACAAGGACGCTGTGTCATAAAAATAATGCAGTCTTTCAAATGTATTGCATAACTTATTAATATTCTTAATCCGTTATGTGATAAACTGGGTTTAACCCCTTCGACGCTCATGACGAGCTGGGCTCGTCATGAGGTAGCCTCCTCGCACGCTCATGACGAGCCCAGCTCGTCATGTAAAGTGCGAATCCGCAAATCTCAGCGTACGGGGGGGAATCATGCCGCACGCATGCGGTTAAAGCAAACTCATGTGTAAAGCAAACACAAGGAGATGATGGACGGAGCACTGAAACTTTTCAAACGCTCATCCCTAGTCACAGATCTGGGTTGAATCCATCATTATTCTTTAGTTTATTTTTTTTAATTTTTTTATTTATTTAAGTTTTGTATAGCGCTAGCTAGACCCAAAGGTATCAGTGCGCTTCACAACGGATACAAATAAGCATCAACATAACAGATAGGTCGAAGCAAGGTAGGGAGAGTATGGGAAAACATTGTAGCAAGTAAAAGTCTATACAATATCAGCATGAGGGCGACATGGCGGAGATCAAGGGAGAGTCATCAGGTTCTCACTAGGACCAAAGAGATAGTGAACTATCAAAGTCATACAGGGGGTTCTCGATATGATCCAGCCCGCTCAAGAAAGAAGGCTTTGAGTAGTATCTTGAATTTCAGGAAGGAGGCGGTCATCCTGATGTGGGGGGGGATGGAGTTCCATATCTTTGGAGCATTTCCCGCAAAGGACCTGTTAGATCTTTTACGTTTCTGGGATTTCAGAGGTATGAGTAGTAGCGTGTTGGAGCTTCTGAGGGTCCTGGACTGACCGGCTCTCTTGAGTTTATTGGCCGGATATTCCGGTTTACCTGTATGCAGGGCTTTGTGTGTGAGGCAGGCTGTGCGGAAGTTGGATCGTAGGTTAATAGGAAGCCATTTCAGGTCCTTGAGAGCCGGGGTGATGTGCTCATATTTCTTAGTTCCCATGACCATTCTAGCTGCTGCATTAAGGGTAGCAGTCAAAGGACCTAGATGAGATTTGGCTGTTCCAGTTAGAGTAGCAATGCCATAGTCAATCCTGGAGTGAGGTACTGGGTTTTTCAGAACCGGTACCGAACCGGTAACCCAGTGGTGTCAGGGTACACACCCAAAGACCTCGAGTACTTTCCTGATTTCGACCACAGAAACTCAGAGTCTTCTAGGTGAAGTCAAGGATCGATTTTATTGGCTGCAACCAAGGTAACAGGCGTCCTAGAAGTACAACAGCACGGGATGTATATTCTCAGGAGACTGCTCAATCTTACAAAGCCAGGCTTCTCTTTTTATACAAAATATTATGCTTCAGGCAAACATTCTTAAATTTACAGTAGGCCATTCACATATTTTCACTACAAAGAAAAAGCAGAGTCATGATGACAAGCCCACATTACAGTTCGTCCAGCCCATAATAAATCACCTGGCAAGGCCAAACAGTTTCATCAGATATCGGTGGACCCCCAATAAAAACGGGCACCTCCTCCTCGTAAAGCAAGTCAGAGAGAAAGGAACAGGGACAGGTGGGAGCAAGATTAGGCAGGGTGTGTGTGCGATGAAAAGGGTTTATGACATGTTGTGCCTTAATGCTATCTCGTTCGGCCACTGGGAGAGGAACTGACCAAACAGGTTCGGCCTGAGGCAAAGGTTTCAGCTTGCCCAGGTCAGAGAAAAGTCAATCAAGGTGTACGTGTCCTTTGATATCGAATTTAGCTGTATTATAAGCCTATGTCAGGGCAACCCACAAAATGGCTGCCGTACACAAAATGGAAGCCAAGGGTTCAAGACGAAAATGATAATTTCGAGGTGAAATTGTCACTCGAATATGACGAAAATGCTTGTACATAGTGTATTAGCCATTTTCGGTCTTTTGATATAAAAATCGTCATGCTACGACGAAGTTTTATTCACGAGTTCAGAATTTTCAGAACTACAAACCCTCCTTTTGCCCTTACATAGGCAATTAACCTATCCTCATGCTAATCTGAGTCCAGGTCTATATTCCTAAAGTCATTGAGATGTTGCTGCAACATCATTCCATTACTTAGTTCGTCTTTTGATACAGGTTTCCTTACACATGATGTAGCACAGAGGCCACATATTGCAGGAGCACACTGCACGCACAGACAGAACAGGAAAAGAATGGCTAAGACCATCCCAACGACCATCAGAATTTTCCATCCCCAGCCGGATATCAGTTCCCAGAACCATCCCATCAAAGACCAATCTCCTTTATCCACATGAATAGATTCGGAAATCTTATGCAGTTTAGAGATGGCCTGGTACACTGTTGGAGCGTTATCTGGAATGAAAACACAGCAACTCGATTGGATCAATCTACATACCCCACCTCGGTCTGCAAGTATGACATCTAATGCGACCCTGTTCTGAAGGGTCATAAGACGATCCGACTGGAGCTCTGCAGTCAAGTTACTAAGGGCACCAGCAGTTTCAATTACGGTGGACTCAACCACCCTTGTCAATTGCCTTATGTTCCTGCTGTTAACCATGGGTCCCCAGAACGGCAGAAAACCCTTTGCGAAATCCCCAAATTCTTGTCCTGCAGTGTCTTCTTTACTCAAGACACCTCTAACTATCCTTGTCTTGTGGTAATCTGCCGCTGCTGTGTACGTGGGAGGCAACAGGAACGAAACAAAACATGAGCCCGAGAAGTCAGGGGGCAACCATGTATAGGCTCTATCATGGCAGATGAAATAGGTACCCTTAGCTGCTAAAAACGCAGGGGAAGTCTGAGACCCAAAAACATACGTTTCAGTACAGACACTCGTCCCTAACTGAGCTCTGGGATTCTTGCCAGTACCTTGCAGACACAGGTGACCCTGATGGGGTACAATCCAAATCGGGGAGGATCTCTTAGCTTGCTGTTTCTCACTCAGAGTAGTTCCATATCCGGTCACGTTCCATCCTATATAGGCAAGTGTCTCATCTTCGGGGGTAGTTTCATAAGGAATATCTTCCTTAATCATGTCGACTATACCCTTAACTAGAGCACTATTCTTAGGATTGTCTTTTACAGAACGTAGGGGGGGGACTTCACGAGCATATATGAACATTGTTCTGTATGCCCACACAGAACCATTGTGACTGAATGGCAGGACCAGATAAGGGATACCTTTATCCGTTGTGTGAGGCATAAGACCACACACCCAACAGTTAGTTGTGTTCATTACAAGTTGGTGTTGGTGTAAAAGCTGAACAAAGGAGTTATTAATAAACTCTAATCTCCTAGCTGATTCGTGTTCAGGAAGGGGTTGAAAAGAATGTGAGGAAACAGTGGAAGGAGGAGGTATAGGCGATGTAGTGGGTGCAAATGTTACTTGAAAAGAGAATAAGACATAACTTATTAAAAATATCATCACACTGAATAACATGAAAATGCACAATATCAAAAAGCTTTTCTTTGTCATTATTCTACATATCCTGGCTTTAAAGGTCATTCTTTTGGCACGTCTCTCCATCTCGAAAAACTCCATCCTCTCTAAAGTGCTGCCCGCGATGGGAGGTTGTTTCTGCTAAGGAATGCTTTTGTCAGTCTAGGGCAACTCTCTTGGACCAACCAGAACTATCGACCTAACGTCGTCAGCTGCACCCCAAAGACTTTGGGCAATCGCGGCCCTAGCAGCGGAACCCGGATGGCGGTTCGAAAAACAAAAATAAGCAAGTTTCTCAGATGGGAGAGCTGCACTTTTCAAAAATAGTAGGAAAAAAGAATTTTATTTGTCCATAGGTCTCGGCCTCAAATTATAGCGCTTTTTCCCAGGTACTGTCTGGTCCTGAAACAGGAGTTCAGGCTCTGTAGTGTCCAATCGAATTGACGGTGATACAGCTGGTTGCAAAATTTGATCACTCTCTTGTTCAGTAAGTGTTCCTTTTATACGTGCATCACTGAAAGGCAGAAAACGTGGCACGGTTTCAGTCTCTGAGTCGGCGACACCCTCCTGGACCCACCGGTCGTATGGCAGAGGCAGAGGGATCCGCTTGCAGTGGATCCCGTGGATCCAGTTTTTCTTCCCCTCCACTCGAACAGCTGATCTTGTGGAAAGAAGAACAAGGTGCGGTCCGGTACACCTTGGCTGGTCGTTCTTGGTTCGCTGGAAGTTCTTCACGAGAACCCAAGATCCAGGGTCGATCTGATTACCTGGAGTTTCAGAGACCGGAGGCAGGGTGTCATGGACCTGTTGGTGTAAAACACGCAAGTTAGCCGTCAATTCGTACAAATAATCAAGCAAAACAGGGTGTTCTATTTCACTGAACTTAATTGGCCTTGGCATTCCCCATATGTTGGCCGGGCGGCCAAAGACAATTTCATAGGGACTTAGTTTCACTCGCGAATGCACAGTCATTCTGGTGGATAGGAGTGCTAAAGGGAGAGCGTCAGGCCATTTAAGACCAGAACTCACTTGAATTTTGGCTAGTTTTAACTTAAGTGTGCCATTATAACATTCTACTAGTCCAGCTGATTGGGGGTGATTTGCAGCGTGAAACTTTTGCTGAATGCCTAGCCCTTCACATACTCTCTTCATCACACGACCCACAAATTCACTCCCATTGTCACTCCAAACCATTCTAGGCATTCCGAATCTGGGGAAGAACTCTTTCACAAGGGCTTTAGCTGTGGATAAGGCAGTGTTGTCTTTTAGGGGGTAGGCTTCCACCCATCTTGAAAAGGCACAAACAACAACGAGTACGTATTTTAAATTGTTGCACCTCTCCATGTGGATGATATCTAGCTGCAAAACCTCAAACGGATACGTAGGAGGTGCAAAATGACCAGCTGGAGTTGGAGTTCCCCTACCAGGATTGTGTTTCAGACACACCATGCAATTCTTGACCACATTCTCTGCACACTTAGGAATTCCTGCATTTTGCCATACTGGAGCCAACAACTTACAAATCCCTTTCACACTGATGTGGGCCATTCCATGAGCCATTATACCCACTGCAAGCACATATGCATCGGGTAACAACCATCTCTGATGCTCTTACAATTCAACCCAACAACCATTTGCATCCATTCTACCCGTGCTTTCTCTCCACATGTTCAACTCTTTCTCTGTAGCCTTAGCTTGAATAGACTTCACACTCTCTATCGTGTTTTCACACATTCCAACATCACCAACCCATCTTGCAGGGCCAGCAACATACATTCGGCTCATCACATTTCTTGCAGTTTCTTTCGCGATTTCGTCAGCAAATGCATTTCCACGACCAACATCATCAGTCACCTTCTTGTGAGCACTACATTTCACAATCGCCACTTGCAGAGGCAAGGTCAGTGATTCAAGAAGCTCATTCACCAACTGACCATGCTGAATCTTAGCTCCATGCGAAGTCAGGAACCCACGTTCTTTCCACAATCGTCCAAAACTGTGAGCCACAGCAAACGCATACTGACTATCGGTATAGATAGTCACTTTCATTCCTTTAGACAACACACATGCTCTTGTAAGTGCAATCAATTCTGCTGCTTGAGCTGAATTATGTGGAATACGTGCAGCTTCAACAATTGTATGCAAAGTCGTGACAGCATATGCTGCAGTCGTGTCACCATTCGGAAGCTTGAAGCATGAACCATCCACCCATAAGGTACCATCACACTTTGCAAGAGGAGTGTCCTGGAGATCGACTCTCCCTTTCGTTTCTTCTTCTGTTCTAAGAAAACAATCATGCTGTTCTGAATCATCTAACTCTGTTACAATTGGCAACAACGTAGCTGGGTTGAGTGTGTTACATCTTTTTATGTGCACATGACTCGCTAACAATGTCAACTCGTAACCTGACAATCGAGCACTAGTTAAGTGCTGTGTCTTGGTTCTATTTAACAACGTGTCCACTGCATGTGGAACCATCACCACTAACATGTTATTCATCACTAGACCAGCAGACTGTCGAATAGAAACAGCTGCTGCCGCCGTTGCTCTTAAACAACTCGGCAATGCTTTAGCTACCGGATCCAAAGTCGATGAAAAATATGCACATGGACGCTGCTTGTCTCCAAACAACTGAGTCAACACTGATAATGCACAACCCTCTTTCTCATGGACATACAATGTAAAGGGCTTACTGTAGTTGGGGGTACCTAACACAGGAGCCAAACATAATGCTGTGCGCAATTCAATAAAACTTTTCTGACACTCTTCAGACCAAGGAACGGGATTGGGTGTATCTTTACACGTTAATGCCACCAAAGGTTTGGCTAATAACGAAAAATTTGGTATCCATTGCCTGCAATATGAGGTAATGCCCAAGAAAGCACGTACTTCTCTCTATGTTCTTGGCACACTCAATTTCGCTATTGCCTGAATTCTTTCTGGGGTCAGTTTCCTTCCCTCCTTCGATAAGAGATGACCTAAGTAGGTCACTTCTTGTCGACAATATTGCAATTTTGAGAGAGACACTTTGTGATGCAAATCACACAAATGACGCAACAATGACAATGTGGCTTCTTTACAGATTTCCTCAGTATCTGCAGCAATAAGCAAATCATCAACATACTGAATGAGGGTAGCGCCATCAGGTAGTACAATCGTATCAAGCTGTGTCTTTAAAGCTTGACTATATATTGATGGACTTTCACAGTAGCCCTGGGGAGCGCGTTTAAAGCGGAAGCTGCGACCTCCTAAACTGAAGCCAAAAATATCCCTACTCTCCTCAGCAATCGGGATGCTGAAGAAAGCATTCTTCAAGTCAATCACCGAAAACCAGGTGGCAGAAGCTGGGATCATAGTCAATAGGGCAGTAATGTCAGGAACAACTGGAAATTGTGGCACAACTATTTTATTCACCTCTCTAAGATCAATCACAAATCTGTAAACAGGTGGCTGGGAAGGGTCAGTTCGTTTCAAAACAGGCAGAACAGGACTATTGCAAACGTTGCCTCTTGTCTCTTCAATCACATCTTTTTCAATCAGATCGTAAATGATCGCTAGCAAAGCTTTTTCACCTTCACTAGAAATTTTATATTGGGGAATGCGTGGCATTTTAACATTGGCTTTCAATGTTACAACATATAGTGGTATTTCCAAAAGGCCTACATCATTAGGACCAGTAGCCCAAAGAATATTAGGGAGAGATGACAATTCTGTTGGAAGTTTATCCCTTGACAAATACATTGGGGAAACCACTTTCTTACCTAGTGTAAGTTGTACTCCAGAAGGAGAACAGTACAAAGTCGCATACAATCTTTTCAGCAAATCTAATCCTAGTAAGTTTTCACCACAACCTCTTGTCAGAATAAGGGGTGCTTCGAATTCACAAGGTCCAACAGAAAGGGACAAAGGGTCAGAAATCGGATTTCGAACTGGGGCGCCAGAAAAACCTACTGATACATTCGTTTTGCCAGACAAAGGTGCGCCAGGGAGTTTGGAGTGCATAATAGAACTCTTTGTAGCACCAGTATCCAACAGAAAAGGCTCTGACACACCTGATGTAATCACCTCAACGTATGGTCCACTCTGATCTACTGGAACTGAAACAACTCCCTCTCTTTGTCTATGGCTGTCCTAGCAATCATTACCGTCCATATTCTCATCTTCTGCATAGTAATCATAAGTATAGTACTGAGCTGTCCTACCAGACGCGTTATTCTGCTGATCAAACCTATTCATAGAATTTTGAGGTGGAAGAGACTGTGTGTTCTGGGGGAAATTTCCACGTCCTCTACCTCTAGATGCTTGTTGAACACCTCGACCTCTTACACCAGAAGCACCATTTGCACGCTGTAATAAAATAGGACAACTATACTTGAAATGACCCTCTTCCTTACAATATGAACACTGATTGGGGCCTACAGGGACACGTCGTTGAGTATACTCGACTCTTTGCGAGTTCCTCTGAAACTGTTGAGGCTGCTGATAATTATTCTGATAGTTACTCTGAGCACCACTATTTTGACCACCTCGTGGCGGATATGCTTGCTGTAACACAACCTTCGTTTTTAACTCTTTAGTTTTCTTCTCTGCTCTATCTTTCTCATCTTTATCTCGATTTTCGTAATATTGTGCAGTAGCCAATATCTGTGCTGAAGAGGAAACTGCCCAAGAACTCTCTGAATCTTTTAACTTTTTACACAACTCGGGAAGCAGATTATGCACAAATTTATCGACGAACAATCGCTGACCACCTTCTGTGCTCATATCTTGACCACTGTGGTCGACAAATGTCTCTTCAAACCTGGTGAAGAAATCAGACACCGTTTCATCTTTCTTCTGCTTACACGCAGACAATTTATCCCAGTTTACTCGCATCGCAGGCATTATAGTTTTCATGTAATCAATGATCTTACCAGGAAGTTCTGCTACTAAAGGCTCAGGCTTAGCACCACCAATTTGTAGGGCATCTGCAGCAGCAATAGGAAGGATATTTCTGCTAGCGCCTCGCGCTTTCTTACTGAATAACGCTTTTAAATTTACCCGTTTTGTATTTAATTTCTTTTTTAGTTTTGTTGTTAGTCCCGGTTTTTAGAGTCCTCTTACCTGCACCATAATTGTAGCTCACCGCTGCTCGAGCGGGTCCGGTTCCTGGGGTAGGCTCACTCACTAGCCGCCATCTTTGAGTGGGGTAGTTGCTGAGCGCCATCTTCAGCGTGCGCTCGAGTGCGCAGAATCCTGGTTGAGACGCCTACTTAAGGCGAGCTGCTTCAGGGTTCGCCCAGACAAGGAAGGATATTGCTGCTAGCGCCTCGCGCTTTCTTACTGAATAACGCTTTTAAATTTACCCGTTTTGTATTTAATTTCTTTTTTAGTTTTGTTGTTAGTCCCGGTTTTTAGAGTCCTCTTACCTGCACCATAATTGGAGCTCACAGCTGCTCGAGCGGGTCCGGTTCCTGGGGTAGGCTCACTCACTAGCCGCCATCTTTGAGTGGGGTAGTTGCTGAGCGCCATCTTCAGCGTGCGCTCGAGTGCGCAGAATCATGGTTGAGACGCCTACTTAAGGCGAGCTGCTTCAAGGTTCGCCCAGACAAGGAAGGATATTGCTGATAGCGCCTCGCGCTTTCTTACTGAATAACGCTTTTAAATTTACCCGTTTTGTATTTAATTTCTTTTTTAGTTTTGTTGTTAGTCCCGGTTTTTAGAGTCCTCTTACCTGCACCATAATTGGAGCTCACCGCTGCTCGAGCGGGTCCGGTTCCTAGGGTAGGCTCACTCACTAGCCGCCATCTTTGAGTGGGGTAGTTGCTGAGCGCCATCTTCAGCGTGCGCTCGAGTGCGCAGAATCCTGGTTGAGACGCCTACTTAATGCTCCCTGCCTAGCGCAGCGGTATCGAGCAGCGGGAGCGTCTTCGCTTAGCCTGAGTCGTGCCAGAGTCTTGCCCGTCTGCGCCCGTCCGCGCTAAGGTCGCGCGGGGCGCTGCGGGCTAGTAAACCGTATGACGTAAGATCTTCCTCACGTATCGTGATGCTTACTTACTCTGGAGAGAGTCTCCGGTCCATTGGGCAGGCTGTCCCGGGATGTGCGTCAGCGCCCATTCATCCTCTTCATGGTCCGTACCAATGTGCCTGTAAGAGGTGGATGCTTGAGCCCCCTAGGCCTATTCGCCAGAGGGATACTATACCTGCCCCTCGGATCAAGGTCTCTGGCCGCACTCTTAGGGTGTTGAATTTGAACGCTAGATCCATGGTAAAACATCACCAAGCCATCTATGACCTCATTAAGGATGAGTCTCCAGACATATTTGCCATTACAGAAACTTGGCTCCAGGAGGCGGATGTGGCTATTATCAACTTAGCCTGCCCCCCTGAGTACATTATGTACACTTTGAACCGGCCTTCTAGAGGTGGTGGCATTGCCCTCATAGTTAGGTCTTGTTTTACCTGTAATTGGAATGGCCTTAACATCGCTGGCTGTGAAAGTGCCTCTTTTAAGATCCTAGTCAGTCCCCAGTTTACGTTCTCTGGGATGGTGGTTTACCGCCCTCCGGGTAGCGATGTAGTGTTCAGAGACGCCTTCCCAGATGCCGTTAGTGCACTAGTCATGGGCTGTGCTAACTTTTCCATCTTGGGTGACCTGAACCTTCATTTCGATACTCATGCCACCCCGGCGGTGAACAGTATTCTAGCTGATTTAGAGGCTCTTCAGCTTTTCCAACAGGTATCGCAACCTACCCATGTAGGGGGCCACACATTGGACCCCTTTTTTACCAATTTGGCCGAGGCCAGTGTCGTATCCGTCTCCCCATTAGGGTGGACAGACCACTTCCTCGTGTCCATCCGGTACTCTTTGCCTGAGACCCCTTCTATTCCCTCGGTCAGACGGGTGGCCAAGCGGCATTGGAACAAACTTAGGTTGGACGACCTGCATCGTATCTTAGAGGAAGAGCCGTTGGGCCCTCTGGATAATGTGGAAACGGGCTACGATCAGTTTTGTAGATGGATTTCCAGGGCACTGGACTCTCTGATTCCTATCGTCTCGAGTAAACTGAGCTCCAGAGAGTCGAGTCCCTGGTATGATGGGGCATTACGTGCCCTGAAGGGTATATGCAGACGGGCGGAGAGAGCATGGCGGAAGGCATATGATGCTGACATGAAAGCCGCATATGTTGCTGCCGTCAAGATTTATCATCGAGCTATGTGCAGAGCTCGTGCGGCGTTCTACGCCTTGGAATTCCGCAACAGCTCGAACCCGTCTAAGACTATATTCAAAGCCGTTAAAGATCTCCTGGCGAAAAGGACATCCTCCTTGGCAGTTGGTTCCATCTCCCACTGTGAGGTTCTGGCTTCCTTCTTTTTGGAGAAGGTCCAGGCTATTTACCAGGCCTTCCCTAGTATGGGGCCTGCTCCGGATGTCCAAGACTGTATTCAAGGGCACACTACTCTGCACTCTTTTCCCCCGTTACTACCAAAAGGGGTTCAATTAATTTGCTTTGCAAATTAAGTCTGGCTCTCCGTCGGATCCAGTAAGACCAGCCCTTTTTAGAGACCAGTCTTTTCTGGGACGATCTACCGTGTGTTCCCTAATCAACCTCTCGCTGACCTCGGGTGTGGTTCCCATCAGATGGAAGCAGGCGGTGGTCTCTCCAATTTTGAAGAAGCCTTCGATGGATCCTTTAAAACCCGAGAGCTACCGCCCTATTTCATTACTCCCTTGGCCGGCTAAGGTTGCAGAGGCCCATGTCAACCTGGCCCTGTCAGACCACCTTGCTCGGGCCGATGTTCTCGATCCCACGCAGAATGGCTTCCGTGCTGGGCACAGCACGGAGACGGCCCTTCTTGCTATGGTGGAGCACCTGCGTGCGGTGTTGGATGCTGGTCAGACGGCGGCGCTGGTATTATTAGATCTCAGCGCCGCCTTTGACACCGTCTCTCACAGCATTCTGCTGCACCGGTTGGAGGAGATTGGTGTTGGGGGATAGGCCCTGCAGTGGTTCCGCTCCTTTCTCGACAATCGCTCCTTCTGCGTGGCCACCCCACCTTTCCAGTCCAAATTCCATCCTCTGGCCACGGGGGTTCCGCAGGGATCCTCGCTGAGTCCCACGTTATTTAATCTATACGTGAGACTGCTGGCTGAGGTCGCAAGGCAATGGGGGCTGATTATGGTCTCGTATGCCGACGACACTCAGCTGGCGGTTACTCTCAGTGGGGATGCGGAGTTTGATGCACCAAGGTTTCAGAATGGACTGAAGGCGGTAGCCAACTGGATGACGGCGAACTGTCTCCAGCTTAACGCAACAAAGACAGAGATTATGATTGTCGGAAAGAGAGCGGAGCTCTGGGGGGACAGGTGGTGGCCCTCGGAGTTGGGACCATCTCCGACTCCGGTCTCAGAATTAAAAAACTTGGGAGTCTGGCTGGACTCTAGCCTCAACTTTGTTGGCCACACTAAAAAAACCGCGGCCAGTTGTTTTGGTGTTCTCCGGGGCCTAAGACCTGTACTTAAATTTTTTGATGCCCCGACCAGGCAGCTGGTGATTCAGGCGATGGTAATTTCCCGGCTTGACTACGCCAGCTCCCTCCTGGTGGGGGCCAACCAGGCAGAAATCACCCGCCTATAGCGGGTCCAAAACGCTGCAGCCAGAGCGATAGTTGGTTTGCCTAGATTCTGCCCCGTCTCCAATGTTCTTCGCTCCTTGCATTGGTTGCCGGTGAGGATGAGAATCCATTTTAACGTTCTAAGTTTGGCCTTCAAAATGTTGAATGGTACCGCCCCTCAGATCTTGTCTAATCTCTTGTCTTTTTATGTCCCGACACGCTCTCTCCGAACACTGGGCCAGGCTTTCGCCGTGGTCCCCCGGTTTAAGCTTTGTCGTGCCGGTGGCCGATCTTTTCGTGTAAAAACCGCGGCTATCTGGAACTCTCTCCCGGTTGAGATTCGGTTGTTGGAGGATCTCTTGCAGTTTCGAAAAGCCATCAAAACTTTTCTGTTTTAGCTCTGCCCCCTTGTTGTCCTCTTTTTGCTTTTCTGTTGGTAGTGTTATGTTTTACCTTGTCGGGCGCCAGGACGCTCCTTTGCTAGAGCAGCTGTGCGCACAATAAATAATATTAACATAACATAACATAACATAACAATATTAGCCCATGAGTCACCTAACTCCTGATAATGATCTGCATGACAAATCTTTCCCCATAAAGGCTGTGGAACAACATTCCCAAACAACATGTCTATATCCGCTAAATTCATGATACATGACACAGCAGTCTGTGACAACTCCTTGTAATACCCTGCAGGATTTTTACGGGGATCAGGCAATGTTAGCTTAAGGGCCAAAACTTCAGCTCGCTTCCAAGGAACATGTACCCATACACGCTGAAAATGTGCTGGCACAGGTGATGGAACATTACCAGGACCAGCTGCTACTGCTTCCTTCCATACTGGAGGAACTTCTCTCATGGGATATTGTCTTACCTTCTTCTTACCAGAAGAATCAGACTCAAACAACGACCTAGAAACACCTTCAGTCCTAAGCGATAAAAATGTCGCAACTGCTTTCTTAACATCTGAACCCACAATTGCGCCTTTTGAAAACTCAAACCGTACATGGCTCAACTCAGGAGGATTAGAGTCTAAATCCTTTTCCTCTAAATCTTCACATAGAAAAACACACATTTTCTCAAAAACATATCTCTGCTTTGATGCTTCCGACTGGGTGAAGACATCCATAACACATTCTAAATCATATTTTTCCGGGTCAGCAACCCATTTATGTGCCAAATAATTTAACGTTTCCTTCTCCCTAGAATCAGGCAGTTGACTACGCAACTGCTTGCGCTCTGTGTCAGGAGTTACACTCGTTGCACCAAAGAGAGGATGCAAAAAATTAGCGACAGTACTAGCCACTCTCTGACGAACAGAAGGAGAAGTCGATGAAAAGACAAGAGGGAAAGCAGGGTGAGGCGAGGCAGATGCAGAGGAAGTTTCAGGAGAAGTACCAGGAGTGGTGGTCGATATAATCGTTAAAGTTGTAGGAGGTAAAGGCAGAGCAGATGTCAAAGTCGGTGGCCCTTGAGCAGGCTGCACCGGAGGAGCAGGAGCCAACTGAAGAACAGCTGGTGGGTGCTGTAGAGGAGCAGGAGGCAATGCATTCACGGGTTGCGCAACTAAAGGTTGCGGAGGTGCTGTAGCATTCTGCGCATAGGGGGGTGGCGAACTTAACAAATGCGCCATTAACGGATCTTTTTCAAGCTCTTTTGCTGCACCTTGCTGAAGAGGCGGCAAAACTGGATAACATTTATCTATTACTATTTTACGTTGCCTGTGCAACTGCTCACTCATCTGTCCTTCTTCATTGTCTTTAAACTGCATAGCAGCTTGCATTATCGAAATTCCCCTTTCTCTCTTATTTTTCTTCGCTAATTTAATTTCCTTCTGTTTGGCTTCCTTACGCCATAGGCGGAAAGAGTCAAACATCGCCGGCCGGGCTTTCTTCTTAAAAAGTTTAACTTCGAGATTGTCTAGGATTTCCGTGTCAAAGCTACCATATTGGGGCCATTTTAAAACACCATCTTTTCTGGTGTATTTGATCCACACTTCATTATATGTGATGGGGCCTACTCCATGTTTCACATACAGTTCATAAGTTGGAGTTCCAATCGGAGGAACCGGACACGACTCCTCCAATCGGGAGTCCCTATTATTACAACCAAGACAAAACAAATTTCCAAGTCTGCTAAGACCAGGCATCTTCGCTCTCTAGTCTAGCTTCAAACTTCAAAGGATTATCGATTACGATATTTCTCGTGAATACACAAGTCCTTTGGCTTTGGCACTTGCAAGTTCCAAACAAAGTGATCCCAAAAGGGGATACCCAAACTAAGACCAACTAAGGACTGGGAGACGCTCCACTAATACTTAACTGAGATATCGATGACGTCACCAAAAGACTCGTCTTATCGTTTCGCTCTACCAAAACTTCAAGGGTCCAAATCAGGGCGATAGCCAGGGCAGCAGTCTCTTGTAGCCGTCGGGAAGCGGGGAACCTCGCAGCAAAGACTTTCGGACCACGTCGACATGCAGGGGTGGATGAAGTGGTTGGCCTTCCTCCAGAATTTTCACACGAAGCTCCTCACAAACCTCTGGCTGAACCGGTACCGCTGGTATCGCCCTACGTTGGGCGCCAACTGAGGTACTGGGTTTTTCAGAACCGGTACCGAACCGGTAACCCAGTGGTGTCAGGGTACACACCCAAAGACCTCGAGTACTTTCCTGATTTAGACCACAGAAACTCAGAGTCTTCTAGGTGAAGTCAAGGATCGATTTTATTGGCTGCAACCAAGATAACAGGCGTCCTAGAAGTACAACAGCACGGGATGTATATTCTCAGGAGACTGCTCAATCTTACAAAGCCCGGCTTCTCTTTTTATACAAAATATTATGCTTCAGGCAAACATTCTTAAATTTACAGTAGGCCATTCACATATTTTCACTACAAAGAAAAAGCAGAGTCATGATGACAAGCCCACATTACAGTTCGTCCAGCCCATAATAAATCACCCGGCAAGGCCCAACAGTTTCATCAGATATCGGTGGACCCCCAATAAAAACGGGCACCTCCTCCTCGTAAAGCAAGTCAGAGAGAAAGGAACAGGGTCAGGTGGGAGCAAGATTAGGCAGGGTGTGTGTGCGATGAAAAGGGTTTATGACATGTTGTGCCTTGATGCTATCTCGTTCGGCCACTGGGAGAGGAACTGACCAAACAGGTTCGGCCTGAGGCAAAGGTTTCAGCTTGCCCAGGTCAGAGAAAAGTCAATCAAGGTGTACGTGTCCTTTGATATCGAATTTAGCTGTATTATAAGCCTATGTCAGGGCAACCCACAAAATGGCTGCCGTACACAAAATGGAAGCCAAGGGTTCAAGACGAAAATGACGATTTCGAGGTGAAATCGTCACTCGAATATGACGAAAATGCTTGTACATAGTGTACTAGCCATTTTCGGTCTTTTGATATAAAAATCGTCATGCTACGACGAAGTTTTATTCACGAGTTCAGAATTTTCAGAACTACAGGAGTGTACCAGTGCCTGAGTGGCCTGTTTCAGGTCTTTCAAGAGGAGGAAGGGTTTAAGTTTGTAGAGAAGTTTCAGGTTAAGGAAAGCACTTTTGGCAGTTTTAGAGATGTGTTCTTTCATGTCCAGTTTTTGAGTCCAGAGTGATCCTCAGTGATTTGACGGAGGTTGTAGGAACAAGAGGAACATTGAGGGCGTTTAAGGCTTTGAGCCATTCGAGTATTTGGGGATTTTCACTTTTGTTTGAGATGAGGAGCACTTCTGTCTTTTCTTCATTAAGTTTGAGGTGGTTGGATGAGAGCCAGTGTTGGACCTCTGTGAGTGTGTCATTTAGTCTGTGGATGTCTGCGATCGAAGTGGTTTCCAGGTAGAGTTGTGTGTCGTCCGCATAGAGGTGAAAGGGGATGTTGGAGTTCCTTAGAATTGTAGTGAGGGGCTCCATGTAGATGTTGAAAAGTTGTGGAGAGAGTACTGACCCCTGTGGGACTCCTCTAGTAATGGGGAGGGGGTCCGATTTGGAGCTTTTAATTTTGATAATTTGTGTGCGGTTGTTGAGAAAGGAGGCGAATCATTTGAGAACTGTTTTTTCCAAACCCGCTCTCTTCTGAAGGACATTGAGTAGTAGGTTGTGATCCACTGTGTCGAACGCTGCCGAGAGGTCTAAGAGGATGAGGAGGCTACATTGGTTGGAGTCAAGAGACATGTGTAGGTCATCCATCACATTGAGGATTGCGGTTTCTGTGCTGCAGCCCTTTCTGAACCCAGATTGGTGTGGGTCAAGAAGATTCTAGATCTCTAGGTGTTGGGTTAGCTGAGATAGCACACATTTTTCAAAAATTTTCGATAAGAGCGGAAGGTTCGACACTGGTCTGAAGTTGTTCAAGACCGTAGGGTCGAGGCCAGGTTTTTTTAGGAGTGGCGTGACTTGACCTAGTTTAAGGCAGTCAGGGATGGAGCCATCGCTCAAAGAGCTGTTGATGATCTTGGCCCAGATAGGGGCTAGAGTAAGTTTCAGGTCTTTGGTCAGTCTCGAGGGCAGCTGATCAAGGGAGTGAGACGAGGGATTAGCGATGGCAATGAGATCGCTTATCGCTTCGGTTTGGATGGGTTGGCAGGAAGACCAGCGAGTGGCTGCAGTTGTTGGTCTTGAGTGGGTAGAAGCAGTGGGGCGTAACTCTGTGAGGACGGAAAGATCGCTGCAAGATCGGTCAATTGAGGCAATTTTTTGTTGAAGAAGTTAGCAAAGTCGTCACACTGGGATTTGGACGCAGTTAAGCTGTCTGTCATAGGTATGGAGGTTTGGTTCCTGATGATATTGAAGAGTTCTTTGGGCGGTTTTTAGCCTCGTCTAGAGCAGAGCAGAAGAAGGATGAATTTTTGTTCTTGATATGATTAAGGTAGGTTTTGCGAGCTGTTTTGAGTTGGTCCCGGTTGAGGGCAGTGGGGTTGTTCCTCCAGGATCTTTCCATGGCTCTTAGGAGTCTGCGCTCATCATTGATGTCAGTGGAGAACCAAGAACTGGAGGGAATGCTTCTGTTTTTTTTGTTTTCTAGGTGCCAGCTGGTCCAGGACGCACTCCAGGTTGGAGTGATAGAGCGAGGTGAGATCCGTGGTTGAGAGGAGCTCCGTCGAGCTCGGGAGGAGTGAGCTGAGAGCATCTTGTAGCTTGTCAGGGGGGACTTTCGATAAGTTTCTCACCCACTTGGGGGAGGTTTGGGTGGGTGGGAGGTAAAGAGCCGGGTGGTTGATATGAAAGAGGATGGCGTGGTGGTCGGACCAGTCCACTGGGATGATGTGGTCAATTGAAATTGTCTTTTTGTCTGCAATGATTGCATCCAAGATCGCTCCTATATGGTATGT
Source organism: Lissotriton helveticus (assembly GCF_964261635.1). Classification (NCBI taxonomy): domain Eukaryota; kingdom Metazoa; phylum Chordata; class Amphibia; order Caudata; family Salamandridae; genus Lissotriton; species Lissotriton helveticus. Next base: position 534,872,912 of record NC_136067.1, read on the forward strand.
TTCTTCTGAGCAGTGTTGGATCATATCGTGGTCTTGTAGAAGGGAGGTGAGAGATTGGATGAGCGGATTCTTAGTTGCATTCCATCTTAGGTTGAGGTCGCCCAGAATTATTCTGAAGTCACTGTTGAGAGCGGTTTGAGTGATCAGATCCGACAGCTGTTCGCCAAATTCAGTAGCGTTGCCTGGACGGTGGTACAGGAGAAGGCATTGGAGTGGGCTGTGGTGGGGTGAATTGATGTTGACCGAGAGGCATTCAAAGGAGTTGTAAAGGAGGGAGGGGGATTCAGTAATGGAGAGGTCACTTCTGTGGATAATTGCTGTTCCGCCTCCTTTGCGTATGGGCCTGTCTTTGTTGATACGTGAGAAGCCGGGAGGCACCAGCGTGTCCAAGATGGGAGGGGATAGGGTGTTCAGCCAAGTTTCAGTGATGAAGGCTACATCTAGGTCATGGGAGAGGATAGTTTCAGCTAATTCAGTTGCATGTTTGACGGCTGATCTGAAGTTGATGAGCATGCAGTTGATGGGGGGGTCTGCACCCGGATTCCGGTTGACCAAATTCGCTCTGGGTAGGGATGCGAGATGGGCTGGGGGTCTGGCGGTTTTTCGGTGAGGCGGGTCTCTTCTCATACCAGTGATGACTTGGATCGAAGAAAGGGGTGAGGGGTGCGGGAGTAGAGCTTGTGCAGGATGGTTGGGAGGGGGTTTATAGGATGCGACTCGGGAGTTCACTTCCTGAGGGGAGAGAGAGGAAGAGGTTCTTCTGGGACAGTCAATTTGTGGTTCAGTCCAGGGTTCAGTGAGAGGAGGCCGGGAGACTGGGGGGGACAGGGATCTGATCGGGGGGGCGTCATTCCTAATGGGAGGTTGCTGGAGGAGGGGAGGTGAGACGAGATGGGGGTAGCTGGAGTTTCTCTAGGGAGGAAAGGGTTTCTTTTAGTCCGAGGATCAGCGTGGCGAGCTGGGCTTTAAGATGGTCTAAGCAATGTGTCATCATTAGAGCTGGGGGGGTAGTGAGGGGGGAGCTGGGCCTTAAGTGAGAGGGGCGAAGGGGCAGAGCCTTCGTGGGGGGGAGAGAAGAGGTAGGAGGGACCGATTCCGGTTTGTAGAGGACTGGGGAGGGAAAGGGGTAATGGGGCGAGTTGCTGTTTGGAGGGATAGTTGGGGAGGCTTCTCTTCGCCACCTCAGTTCAGACCCAGCTATATGCAACTCAGTCTTAACCCTGTGCCTCATGGGAACAGTCCAGCCCGAACTGCCAAGCCAGGTCTTCCCTGAACCGGAACCAAGAATCCTGGGACCGGTTTCTGGGTAACGCCCTTCACCAGCCAGGCTAGCTTGAATCCAGTGGCAAAGTGAGCAAGTGACCCATGTCTCGGCATACTCTGTAAGCCTTGTGGAATAAAAAACTTTTTTAGGGGCTCACTGATGTACCGGTCCTTAAACCAACAAAGAAGAAATTGGCACAGAAGCTGTAATATCAAGGAAATAGGTTTATTAACCTCCCATGAGGGAGACTATGTCAATACGGTACCCTCAGGCCACTGTATGAGGTAGTCCAAGGAGTACAGAAACCATGGTGCGTATATACTGTGATAGTTGCAGTGTAAGCATGGAGGTTCAAAAAGAGGCTGTGCAAATGTACACACGAATAGCTTTTTACATATAAGGGTACACGAGAATCACTTAGTCAACAGAGTAGGAGGAGTAACAAAAACCCTTACATCAGCTGGAACAGACTGACAGTTAAGTTTGTAACAGGTGCATTCTAGCAGCTACAGGCCTTTCTGAGCATGCACAGTGCTGAAGGAGTTAACTATAGTTGATGACTCAAGAAAAATAGAAAAGCAGGCAACAGTGAAGACGGGGGAAGAAGCACATGGAGATCACATGGCTAAGTAAAATGGCTGCCACAAACAAAATGGCTTCAGCTTATGCTAACAGCGATTTCTGCTAGTTTCCACAGATGGCCGTTTTTAGCATTAGCTGAAGACATCCATAATGAATAAATGAAAGCATGGAAGTTATCCTGCACATCTATCCTCATAAATCCATTAATATCCTGATCCATTACTAGGTGGGCATTTACATTTGTTTAACTGGTGAGAAACAAGTAAAAATAAATGGGGAACAGAGCATTGGGTCACATTAAATACAAAGGCAGCAGGAAATAAGGATCGTAGCAATTATATATAGGGTTGATAATAGCTTTCAGCCCCAAATGGAAAACCGTGTTCAAAATCAGCCAGTCCAAGTCCATGTCCCTGAGTTCTAGTGGATTTCAGTTGCTATTTTATTCAGCGTGGAAATAGCCAACCGCATATGCCTAATGCTATGTCTAAATAAAAACATTTTATTGCACAAAAACAATCTTTGTGTTGGGGAACCAGGAGGACCAAACGGGGCCATGGGAATTAGGATGAGGAGCCGCAAAGGGGTGGTCCTCCTCTAAAATGGGTTGATCAAAGGGGTAGATTGCTAAAAAGTACTTGAAGAATAGAAGCCGCTGTACAACCAGCCAGAGGGGAGTTTTCTCCCTGTGTCCGTCTGAGCCTCACAGGCAGGCTCTTATTGTTTTCTCCCATGGTGGAGCTACACAACTTGCAACTCAGGAAAACAATCACGGCCCAGGTTGAAGAAGAAAATCACGATCCTGTCCAGTGTCTCAAGCAGTGCACCAGTATTCTTCACTTTAATCTAACAGGCACCAAAGGCACAGCACCTGTACCCTGAACTCAAGCCCTTCCCTAACTCCTTTGTTGCTCCGCTGGCGCACTGCTCTTTTGTCGGGGCCACAGATTGTACCCAGAATGCCCAGGCACCTCTTGATCAAAAAACATAGGTGCAGACTTACATTCACTTAGGGACAAGGACTCAGAGGCCTGAAGCTGGAGTATCTGAAGCAACCCTTGTTTCAAAGGGGGTCACCTCAAGCAAAAGCCTTCTTGCCGTCCTTGTTGGTCTGTGACTCTCTCAGCTGGGCATCAAAAACTGGATCCACGCAAATAATTCTCCGTCTTGATTTGTGACCCCGTCTTTCGTCCAAGGCAGTGGCTGGGGTACACCCTTCATGTTGTGTTAATGGGCCCAGTGCTTCCGGCCTTCTACCTTCACTGTGGTCCTAGTTGCCAGTAACGCCTGTGCTGGTTCCCTTTACCTCGACTCCAAGCTGGATCGGCGCTGACTCCCCAGGCTGGATCTGATGTCCAGGCCCCTCTGGCAATGGTTGTAGGTCAGCAGATATCGATTGGTGGTCAGAACAAAAGATCTTTAGACAAGGCATGCAAATAATCTATCAACAGAGAGGATACTCTATTTTAGAAAACTTCTTTAGTCGTTAGGTGCCCCATACATTAGCAGGGCACCCAACAACCGCTTCATCTATCTGAGAGTAAAAAACAACCTGGACCTATTAGCGGGTATAAAAGGAACTTATGGTGAACTGACAAGCGTAAAATGTTACACAAATTGATTTGTGTCTCCCAATCCCAGGCAGCCAAGGAAGTCTACTTATGAACCTTCCACTACTTGTACAGGACTGCAGACACTTCTAAAATGATTGTTCTTACGTAAAAACACCTACATTTTACGCTTAGGACCATGCTCTCATGTTATAGGTGTGGCGGGAAAAACATAGTGGGTACGTGAATTTCTCCAGCAAATCCTGTTGTGGCAAACAAACTCCTATAAAGCAATATTTTCCTTCAAAATGTTTGCTGAGGATCACACGGGCGTCTTTCCTAACATTGTGAACCCTTGTGTATTTTACTTTTCACTATCTGGACTATGTAACATCTTTTTCAAAGAAAAAAAAACCTATTCACCAGCTCTTATAACGGCTGTCAGCTCATTTACAAAGACTAGCTAATAAGAGACTAGTTATGCCCTTGCAAACTGTACATAGCATGAGAATAACATAAACAATAATGGTGTTATCAGCTGAGAATTTTAGAACAAAAACTACCCACATATAGTTCCCCTTAAAGGTCAAATAAGAGAACATCAATCTAGACTACTCATCCTTTCATAATTTCATCAGACAGGATGGGCAGTAACATGGCGTATTTATTTATTCATTTTATAAATTCTAATAATTTTTAAAACAGATAACTAAATAGCCAATTAGACTTGCACTGATGGGGTGCAGTATCCTCTGGAATTAATGAGTAAAGCGAGCCCAACCAATTGTCTCATAGCCGCTCCTAGACTGCTTTGACCGCTTCAAGAGAGAGTGAGAAAAAGAGAGAGAGAGAGAGAGAGAGAGACCACATAAATGAAGAAAAAGGACAATGTGTTACTTAATTATAGTTACCCTTAATTTGCTCAGGAGCTAGTCTTTTCCCCCATTTGACAGTATGTAACCGAAACAGGTGACCTCCTGGCTACAATATTTACCCCCCTTTTTGGCAGCTGGGCACAAACAGACTTCTAGGAGGTAAATAGCACATTGAGCTAACTAGAAAACATTCAAAACCAACTACCAATTCCTTTAGCTTATTGAGCTTTGTAACATAATAGCAAATTAATGCAAACTTTATTTCTTAGCCTTTTGATCTGGCCCTAGCACAACAATTTGGAGTGAAAACTAGTATCTCTGTATGAATGGCAGAGCTATTCTCTGCATCTGGCTTGCAGACGCTGCTACCCCGAGATAATGTTATTCAATAGGATGCACCCCACCTACATATCTCCTATACCTGTATTATTTCTCAAGAAAACAGTGATATCCCCATGTGCTCCTAACAGAACATGCAATACTTCCTTTAACTAATGTTACCTAAAACAGATCCGTGGTGTCCAATCTTGTTCCAGGAAGGCTTAATCAAGGCCATAAGGTCATTGAAACAACTAAGTAAATTCTTCCATTTCTTAAATGCAGTTAAATTACTAATGATGATATCCTAAATGTTATTAACATGAATTGAGAAGTAATTTTGACCCTAATTTCCCTACGCACATTATAACCTCAGAAATCATTAGAGCAAAATTTACATTGCCTGTTGTGGTTTACCCTACAATGTTAGAATCAGGAAATGTAATTAATACAAAGAAATCAGTTTATCAATCTACTCTTCAACATTACAAGCTTTCATAGTGTAATGTAGAAATCACACACTGTCACAGTGTATGGTCAGTTCTAAACACAGAACTTAGCCTCTGACACTTAAACTTGTTGCCCCTGTCTGAGAAAGGCTATTCCATGCGGCCTTTGCAATTCAAAGTGACTCTGGAGAAGCACAGCTGAAAAGCAGTCCAGCTCCGTGTCTGTGTGCTGATAATTTTAAAGGTAGGATGCACTTTTGCTGTCTTATTTTTGTTTTCATTCCTCCTGAGAAATGTGCTTTCTAGCACCTAAAGAAATTGCTAAAAATTCCAGTTTTCTGAAAGCCATAGTTCGCTCAGAACTGTCATGCATTAAGGCGCGCAATATAATTCTCATATCTGTACAGCTACTCTATGCATAACTTTGTAAGTGCATTTCAGACTACAGCCAGAAGCCATACTAGGAATCATATTTTAAGTTTGTCTCTAAGATTAAGTAATATGGTCATTGCTAGAGAAACTAATATTCACCTTTTTAATTTGGTGCAACAACATATTTTAACTAGTTGGACTGAAGTCTGGGGGCCATGTGTAATTTACTCAGTTGTGTTTCACAACCAGCAGGCGTCAACTTCTACGCTTTTTTAGGAAAAAAAACCTTTGCTGTATTCTAATGTCCTCAAAAGGTTTGTAAACCATTGATTACCTCCATCTGTTCCGACAGACAGCTTCCTTTAGACAGACAGCTTTGAACAGCTGTTTAAAAGCTCTTTTTCTAGCGCCAGGAATGAGCACAGTTCAGTCTATTTAAAACCCAGGCTTTCCAAGCCAGTTCAAATCTATTGTTTTGCAATGTGATAAAAGAGGATTTTTATTTTAGCAGCAAATTACTCAGATAATGTGAATGCCTTTTAATATTTAATATAATGTATCTAAGGATAATGCTGTAACATTTGGTATTGAGTCCTAGTTGTGTAAAGCACACAAATACATTTTTCTTCTTTCTGTGAGGCCTATTCTTTCCCTATTGAGTGTTAATTCTAATGTTTCTTTACCATTGTGGCAATATTCACACATCTATACGTTGTTACTGTTTTACATTTAATGATAGCGTGCAGCTACTTACCATATGTTAAATAATTAATTCCCTGAATTTTAAAGTGTAATTCTACCAATGGCATCTGCAGAACACAATGACGACAACAAACCAAATTGAGCTCATTCCAGACATTTTCAAGAAGGGGGCCACACACTCAGAACACACGACACTGCTTGCTAAGGCAAGCCATTCGTATACAAAAAACACAGTCACTACTCACTCAAACAAGTACTTCACAAGCATCACCACCGGTGTCAGTCCACAAACCACATAGACACTCATAAAAACCAATCAACACTTAGGACAAAAACAATAGGCAGCCCACAGACTGTACTCAAACCAAACTGTTTGTAAATATCAATTATAAATCTAAATTACTCTCAAACAAAATAGTATAGAGACTACACCAAGACAAGTAGACAGCCAAAAGACTGTGCCATGTTCAAAAAGACAGGCTTTTCCAAAATACACCAAATTACCAATGGAGCTGGCGGAACACTCAAAAGCGCTCTGTATCACCATTTATGAATTTTACTAAGTGTGTAGATCAGGATCCTTTTTTTATATATACTTGTTCCACAGTGTACTATACATTTTGGAAGAAATACCATATTTAATGTACATACACCTATTAGGTATCCCCTCTTAGGGAGTCAGCTGAGTACTTTCTAAATCCATATTGGTACCATCAAGACAGCAACACATTCTACGAAGTGTGCTAGGAGCAGGCATGCCAAAAATATTTCAATACGATGTAATATAATCAAAAACATATTTATCCTGAGAATTATCCAAAAGTAGAGAAAAATCTCCTCATTACCTGCCTTTATTTGCTGCAGCAAACAAACAAACACACCAAAATCTTGGCCAAGTTATTCTAAAACAAGAGTGTTGCATCGGGACATTATCACACAAAAATCTCCAGCTTCCAACTGCCAAGTTCTGAGTGACCTAACAGTCCTTTTGAAAATACTCACGCCAAAGAAGATCTCAGTCGGGACCGGCCATCACCTAGAGGGTCAGATCGGGAAAACCAGAGAACACTTTGGTCTGCAAAGACAAAGGGTCTCCTCATGCAGGGTACCTCCACAGTGGATTCCTGCCTTCCGTCACAACCACACTCTCGGATGGCCGCGTCTCCGATAAGTCCCTGTTCGGGTGCAAATTTGTGGAGTAAAACGCCTTTTTAGGGGCTCACTGATGCACTGGCCCTTAAACCAACAAAGAAGAAATTGGCACGGAAGCTGTAATATCAAGTAAATAGATTTATTAACCTCTCAGGAGGGAGACTACGTTAATACGGTACCATCAGGCCATTGTATGAGATAGTTCAAGGAGTACAGAAACCATGGTGTTTATATGCTGTCATAGTTGCAGTGTAAGCATGGAGGTTCAAAAAGAGGCGGTACAAGTGTACACACGAATAGCTTTTTACATATAAGGGTCCATGAGAATCACTTAGTCAACAGAGTAGTAGGAGTAACAAAAACCCTTATATCAGTTGGAATAGCCTGACAGTTAAGTCTGTAACAGGTGAATTCTAGCAGCTTCAGGCCTTTCTGAGTATGCACAGTGCTGAAGGAGTTTACTATAGTTGATGACTCAAGCAACATTGAAAGGCAGGCAACAGTGAAGATGGGAGAAGCACATGGCAAGCACATGACTAACTAAAATGGCTGCCACAAACAAAATGGCTTGAGCTCATGCTAACAGTGATTTCTGCTAGTTTCCACAGCCTTGGCCAAGTAACAGCCACAATCTCCAGCACCTCAAACCACAAAAAGTCACCAAATTAACCTGTGCTTATCCCTGGGTAGCTTGGCACAAAAAGCAGTTAGGCTTAACTTAGAGGCAATGTGTAAATAATTTATACATTACACAAACAGTAAAAAAATGAAAACATAACACTAGATAAATCCCAAACCAATTTAGGAAAATCAAGTAAATAAAAGTAATTAGTTGATGCCTGGGGGCATCATTTATGAAAAGTGTTGTTTTGCTGGTTGAAAACAGTAATGCAACACTTTTCATTGCCCCTTCCTTGAGACTCCTTAGATGCACCATATTTACAGAATGACACTCATGTCGCAAGGATTGACCAGATACGTCAGGAATCCTGATGTATCTGGTGGTGCTGTGATGATGCATTGCTGGAGTATGTCGCAAAACAGACACAACTCCAGCAATGTATCAGTACAAATTGGTGAGTCCCATGTAAAAGGACCTGGGTCAGTCCATACGCCTGCTGTGAAACAAGCGTAAGGATTTGACTTAGTGAACTAGTAGAAGTGGTGCAGTGAAATCCAATACATTTCACAGCACCACTTCTGCAAGCCTTTTTTATTGGGGAATGCCCACCCTGCATACATTATACCTGACGCAGCTATAATGTGGCACAGGGGTTTACATCACTTTACAAAAGTGATGCATCTGCCTAAATGAGTCACTTTGTAAATATTGCACAGTGTGGTGCATTTTCACACACCCTGCAGCATCACAAAAAGAGATGCAACAGAGGTGTATGGCCTTCAGAAACAAGATCCAAAATGACAAATGTCTAATCAGTAGAACCGGAGCTTAAGTTTTAAGTGAAATCTAGCGCCTAAAACATCAAAGCACCAACCACGGACATCTAGTCTCGCCTAACTGGGTCTAAGTTGAATGTTAAAGTAGACCGCGATGGAAAATGGTTCGGATACAAGAAGTTGATTGGGCACAGTCAGCGATTACCTTCAGACTTAGATGAAATTCTGAGAAACAGTGTCTGAGAAACAGTGTCTGAGAAGGTAACATGTGTTGGGGCAAGCCTGCAAGCGGTGTCTGAGGAGGGAACTTTGTCATCAGATGGCGTTGTGAAGAAGCCATGATGAAGTTTTTTACCTTCAGACTCAGTCACCGAAATGGAAGTCACATACCACTTTGGTAAAGGGGCACTGAAACAGATATGCTGCTGCGGAGAAGGACACATCAGGGGATGTCACACATTCAATCTGACTGGTGATGCACCTTGGGCGGATAAGTGAGCAGGTCAGTTCAGCTTTCCTCTTGGATCTCAAAGCACTTTTTGGCCACATTTTGTTGAAAGTCCTGTTTTGGAAATTGCCTCCACTATTAGCACCACAACCAAGGCTCCAGGACTGGTGGGATCCTTGGGGTCCAGGACTTACTCAGGCTAGGACCAGGTGCAAGTTCTAGATGTTGTCAAGCCTTTTATGTCCCTGTGGCTCTGAAGAGCCCTTGGAGTTACTTCTGGTATTCCTGGGTGCAGATGAAGGCCCAGAGCTCAACGTCCGTGCTGGCCTCTTAGGGTTTGTAGGAAACTCCTCTTTTTCATGGTTAGACCCCACTTCTTGCTTGATGCCTGGTGTGATTTCAAACTGTAAGTATTCTGGGTCCCTGCTAATCAGGTTCCCAGTGCAAGATCTCTTTCCTAAAATGATACCACGATTGGCATAAATTCAGCCTCCCCTGTAAGTCCCTAGTAAATTTTACCCAGGTACTTAGGGCATGGGTACTGAAGAGGGTCCACTGGGGCTGCAGCACAATTTGTGCTACCCCAAGGACCCCTTGCCAAGACTATGCAAACATCTATTGCAGGCTGCATGTTGTGATATTGAAACTGAAGTGTCAACATGGCACACAGCTCTCCATGCCATGCCCTCATACACTGCATGAAGTATAGGTAAGTCACCCCTACTGCAGGTCTTGAAGACTTAAGGCATGGTACATATGTGGACATATCTGCATGGACAGATATAACCCTACAAAATCTGAGGCGATGTTAATCAGTGTAAGTGCACAGGGAAGTCATAGAGAATACATGGCCTGGATACTTTTCATCATGAGTTTCCTAGCTCCATGATGGCTTCACAGTACCCTAATATGTTTGGTACCAAACATCTTGTTTTAATAAACCTCATTGATGCCAGTGTTGGGTGCATTAAATGCACACAGGAGACCCTTTAGAAAGTCCCTTGAAAACCTACCAGGCCCTGGTGTGGTCTCTGACTAGTCATAGACAGTCTGCCACAGCCAGACATGTTTCTGACCTCATGGGGTAAGAGCCCATGCCCTCAGAGGCCAGAAACAAAGCTTACTCTGGGCAGAGGTGCTTCACACCTCCTCCAGGCCCGAAAGGTCTTCCAGAGCGGGAAGCTTCAAAGGCGCTTTAGCAGATGAAGTGCAGCGCAGGCTTCCTCAGATAGTATGGATGCCAATACCCCTGTTCTGCTCCACATTTGGCGGGAGGACGGGTAGGAAAATTAGTTAGATGAGGAGGAGTGTCCACAATTGGCCAACACCACCCCTAATCCGTGGCAGGCAATGTGGACCCCTCTTGTGAAAATGTATCATCTTGAGATTGTAGGAAAACAACCCATCAGGGCTAGGGTAGTGCCTCTTCCCACAGGAAGTGGTCACTTAGAGGGTGAAGGCCCCCTAAAGGTAATTAGCTCATTGGCTACTACATGTCTCCAATTTTAAAGCCGCTAAATTTAGTAGTTAGGTGGCATCACTGGACCTTGAATGAGAAATCAATGGCCAAGAAGAAGACATGGATAAAGAAGAGCTGCTGGCTGGAAACTGATGCCCTGCTGCAGAGAAACTGGCATCCAGCCCAGTCTTCTGCCTCAAGGACTAGACAATCATGATTGTGCAGTCTCGTCCTGAACCTGTAAAGACTCCAAGAGCCCCAGAGTTCCTCCAGCTTTCAAGAATTTGCCAATAACCTTCCTTGGAGTGAGGGTATCACTCCCCTGCAAACCGTAGATACCAAACCGCTAAGTCCAATTTGTCAACTTGCTACTCCCTGGTGACTCCGAAATGGCACCCAAACCAAAAGAGGTACATCAGCTCAAGAGGGTTAGCTCTGTCTCCCCACCAAGTTTTAAGACACCAGAACTTACTGCTACTGCACTGTATCAAAACCTGGGTCACCGGACCCTCTTCAGCAAATACTGAGACAAAGAGTACGTTCCTGACTCCAAGTACCCTAGAAGCAAGCAACCCACAAGGGACATTGAGAACCCCGAGACCCACATTGTGAGAGGCCCAGCTGTCCCAAAGTCACCTCTCCAAGTTGCCTGCTCATAACTGCAAGGACATCTTGATGCATGGTGCCCGGCTGACCTATCTGCTCCTTCCCTATTGAGTTCAATGGTGCGTAATTGCGCACAAACATGATATATTTTGCAAACTCTGAAAACTCGTAAATTACATAAAACTTGATACTATTTTTATAAATTGGTCTTAGATTTAATCTTGAGTGTGTGCCTCATTTATTGCCTCTTTGAGTACAACAAATGGTTAGCACTATCCTCTCATAAGGCTAACTGCTCGACCACACTACCACAAATAGCGTGTTAGTGTTATCTACTTTTGCCTCTGTAAACAAATAATGGATCCACTGGACTCTCTGTGCAATGTACTTTGTTTTAGTACACTATATAGAAAGCCAGCCTCCTGCAGGGTTGAAGGCAGCCTCCAGGCAGCAAACCAGTCCTTCCAAGTACAACAGCAGTCTGGTCACAGCAGAAGCAAGTCCACTGAGATTTTTTCCATAGATCCAGTAGTGAACACTACCCTGGTGCCATTCTTGTGGAAGGTGGGAGAAGCTTCTTGAAAGATTCTTTAAAGTTTATGGAATTTCCCGACTCCCCTGCCCTGGCTCCATGCTGGCTGCAGTGACAATACAGAGTTGTAAATCCCTTTGAGGGGAGGCAGAGAAGAAACTATTCAGGTGTAAGTGGGGCTATGCTCAGCTACACCCTTGCATCCTGCAAGCCGATTGCCCATTCAGGCACATCTAACTCCTCTGTGACTGTCTGGGAGGAATTTTCAAAGTCTAACTGTCAGTTACACCCAGTCATTGGACCCAGGCCAGGCTACAGGCAAAAAAGCCCTAAGGGCAAGAAAATGTCAACTTTCAAGTAACATTTTCAAAACTGTAATGAAAAATCTGACTGCACCATTAAAGAGGGTTTATCATTAAAATTTCATAGGTTCCACATATGACATTTCTACCTGCTCCCAATTAGGAATTACAGCTTATTGAATGTAATAAGGAACCCCAATGTTACCCTATGGGGAGGTAGGTCTCACAGTAGCGAAAAGTGAGTTTGGGAATTTCAATACCAGGTAATATAAACCTTAAACGTACATGGCCAACCTTTTAATTAGACAGCACCCTGTCATATGAGCTACCTAGGGCCTATCTTAGAGGTGGCTTATATGTGATAAAGGAGGAGTTTAAGGCTTGGCAAAAAAGGTTAAATGCCAAATCAACATGGCAGTAAAACACTTAATTCATGCTGAAATGTTAGGCCTCTGGCATGTTTTCGAGTGTTACTTAGGTGAATGGCACAATAAGTGTTGCAGGCCCACTGGTAGCATTTAAATTACCGGCCCTGTGTATGTGGTATACCACTCTACAAGGGCCTTATAAGTAAATTAAATATGGCAATTAGGTATAGGCTAATCAAACCATCTTTAGGGGAGTGAGTGAGCACAAGCACTTCAGCACTAGTTAGTAGCAGTACAGCGCAGAGTCCTAAGGCCAACAAAAACTAAATTTAGCAAAAAAATGGAGGTACGTATGAAAAAAGTTTGGGGGAAGACCACCCTAAGGCTGACAGGTCCAACACATGGGATATCACTTCCCCAGTAAACAGAGATAGAGTCCTCTATTATTGATCTATTCAGTTCAGCTTGTCACAACAACCACCCACTCCGCCAGCCACACACTTGACCCCATCTTATCCGCAAACTCCCACGTCACCTTCTGCCACACCACCGAACTTCACTGGACCGATCATCGCTGCATCCACTTCAACTTTCGGAAACCCACCACGTATCACCGCAACCAACAGTTCCCCCGCCGCAGCTGGAGCAAAGTCACTGAAGACCAGCTAAACACCACGCTCGCCCGAAGCCCACCCGTCGACCCCACAGACACCGAAACTGCCGCACACAATTTTAGACAGTGGCTCAAAGGCTGCGACAACACTCTCACCCCGATCAAGGAACCCTCCAACAGGCGCATTAACAAGAAAGCAAGCTGGTTCACCAAGGGCCTCCAAGCAAACCTGCCAAAAACTGGAGAAGAAATGACACCGGACAGCTATGCAGCCTACAAGAACGGTTCCGCAGACACCATCACCTCATCAGATCCGCCAAAAGGGTATCCTATAAGGACCACCTAGACAACAACGAGCACAACAGCAAAGAGCTCTTCAACATCTTGAAGGAACTCTCCCACCCCAGCTCCAACACCAACGAAATCCCACCATCACAAGACCTGTGCGACTCCCTCGCCAACTTCTTCCATCGCAAGATCGCAGACATCCACGACAGCTTTAACAACCTGACCGCCCCGACAGCCACCGAGACCTCCACCCCCACGGCTACCACCCACACCGATCCCCTGCTCTCCTGGACCAACATAGACAACACCGTCAAAATCATGAACACCATCCACATCGGCTCTCCATCAGACCCATGCCCACACCACATCTTCTAAAAAGCCAGCGCCACCATCGCACCCCATCTCCACAAGGCCATCAACATCTCCTTCGAAACCGCAACCTTCCCAGAGAGCTGGAAGCACGCCGTGATCAACGCCTTACTCAAAAAACCCAAGGCGGACCCAAGAGACCTCAAGAACTTCCGGCCCATCTCCCTCATCCTCGTGGACCTATGAGCCGCCTTCGACACCGTCTGCCACCGGACCCTACACACACGCCTCCACAACGCAGGGATCCGACACAAGGCTCTGGAATGGACCACCTCTTTCCTCTCCGGCAGAACCCAAAGCATCTGCCTCCCCCTTTCAGCTCCAAAGCCACCGAGATCATCTGCGGCGTACCCTAGGAATATCCATCAGCCCGACATAGTTCAAGGTCTACATGGCACCGCTCACCCATGTCGCCCATCTGCACGGCCTCAACATCATCTCCTACACCGATGACACCCAGCTAATCCTCTCCCTCACCAAGGACCCCCTCACCGCCAAAACCAACCTCCATGAAGGAATGAAAGCCGTCACCGAGTGGATGAGGAACAGCCGTCTGAAGCTGAACTCGGAAAAGAGGGAGGTCCTTATTCTCAGCTCCACCCCCTCGGTCTGTGACGACTCAGGGTGGCCAACCGCACTGGAAGCAGCTCCGACACCCACCCACCACGCATGCAACCTTGGGTTCATCCTCGACTCAACACTCTCCATGACCAAGCAAGTCAACGCCATCTCGTCCTCCTGCTTCAACACCCTCCACATGCTACACAAGATCTACAGGTGGATCCCCACAGAAACAAGAAGAACGGTCACCCAGGCCCTCGTCAGCAGCAGGCTAGACTATGGTAGCACCCTCTACGCAGGAGCCTCAGCCAAACTCCCGAAATGACTAAAACGCATACAGAACACCTCTGCGCGCGTGATCATCTGCATCCCCTGCCACATCACATCCCACCTGGGAGACCTGCACTTGCTCCCAATCAACAAGAGGATCAACTTCAATCTCCTCACCCACGCACACAAGGCACTACACAACACCGGACCGGCATACCTCAACAGACGACTCACCTTCTACACCCTGAACCGCCAGCTCCACTCTGCAAACCTCGCCTCACCACCGTCCCCCGCATCAGAAGAACGACCACCGGCAGCAGATCATTCTCCCACCTCGCTGCCAAAACATGAAACACCATCCCCATCCTCCTACGGCAGACCCAGGACCTACTAACCTTCTGGAGGCTTCTCAAGAGCTGGCTATTCGAGCAGTAGCAGCAGCACTCCCCACCCCCAGCGCCTTGAGACCCTCACGGGTAAGTAGTGCGCTTTACAAATGTTCTGATTGACTGATTGATTGGTTGATTGATCTTTCCTTCTGCGGTAATTAGTTGCTAAAATTCACTGCAGAGGCCCCTCTTCCTTATTTTCCAATTCTTAGATACAGTTATGACCATTGTGAGACTGACATAGTTTTAAAACATAAAAAATATAGAAAAATAAATATTAACATTTGAAAAACTTCCTTACACCCTCTTACCTAGGCTTCAAAATTTAAACCTGTGTTCTACTGTTATTAGTCCTCTGACTGAAAAGTTCCACTGTCAAACAAAAGGGCATATTTACGAGCCCCTTACACTAACGGAGAGTCCATTTTTGTGGTGATGCTCCGGCAGCGCAAGTTACAAAATCATATCTATGTGGCCACGCATAGCAACTATGTATGACTTTGAATAGCCTCATAGATAAGGAGTAAGGCACGGCATTGTAAGATGTTGACATTTCCCCAGATTTATGAGAGCATGTAAACCTGGGGAAGCACCAAAACCTTATGCCTCTTGAGGCTAGACCTAAGAAGGAGAAATAACTTTATTTCTCCTCGTTGTTTATTTTTCCTCTTTCTGTATAATTTGTAGAAAGATGAAAAAGCCTCCCAGGATTGTTTTTGTGCACAAAAAAAATCCTGCCGACAACACAGGCACCCTTACACCATGGTGCAAGGGTGCCTGTGTTGGTACTTGGCTGCTGAAATGGCGTTAGTGCAGGGGGAGAGGAGAGAAATGCACTGTATTGCATAAATATGGTACATTCCTGCCCTTCCACTTTAGTGTAGGGCAGTGCAGTAAGCTGACTTGCTGTGTTGCCCTATTCCAAATTCCCATAAATGAGGGCCAAGGTATACAATGGATTTCTTGGCCTCTGCGCTTGTTCCCTGTAACTTTGGAGTGCAGCCATTAGTCTCCATCTTGATTCCGCTCTTCCTGTTTTTCTGTTATATAACTCTAAAATGATCAAAACTATATACATCTTTATGTTGCCACAGTGTAGGCAGACTGTGCTGACCGCAGCTTCATCTCTTACTATGGCTGTGCTAGTTCGATCAATCTTTCTACTACCCTACATTCCAAACCACTTCTACTTTCCAATTCCTTGCACATGCCATGTAACCCATAACTACCCTGACTCTGTTGCTGTTTGTTTGATCCATGCTCCATGTCCCATTGGCAGGATCTCTGCAGTTTTCTCTTATGGGGTAATTTGTGGCATTATGTTGTCTAAAATGTCATGATCCTTGATCTCAGATAATTCCTCTGGTGCCTGAGCCCAGCTGTTTTTTGATTGGTTTAATAAGTTACCTCCTTTAGCTCCTGCTCAGTTTTTGTAATGCACTGCACCTGCTTCTAGTAGGTATGCATTCAATGCTATTCCTCAAAGAGACAGTATGCCAAAATTATCTTTAAAGTCTGTATGCATGAAGTGTTCCTGTAGGTCAGTGGTTCTCAGCTTCATTGTTATTCAAAATTCGGATCAGGATTGCAATAAGAAATATTCCAGTGACTTGTACTCCACCTGATTCTTTCTATTATGTGCAATAATTTGGCGCTGCTAGTGTGACTGAAAGGTTAGGGATTCCATAGTCATACATAATGCAGGTTAAGGCCATTTATCATTTCTCTGTCACCTTCTGCGGTCTATGCAAAGAGACTGTGATGCCACATATCAAATCCCTATTTAATTTGTGTTTAAATTGACATTTGAGGCCTTTATTATAATGGATAATTTAGTATTCATTCGGAGCAGCTTTATCAAAGGCGTGAGCTGGTTTCTGCAGCTTTACATAGTCAAATGATACTGATACATTGCTTTCAGCAAAATCAATCTTTTCAAACAAACAAAAATACTCTGCAAAAAGTATTGAAGACTGTAAGTTCTAAGCTGCATTGATCCGGGAAATTAATCCCTGTTGAGTTTATGCAAACTATAAAATAAGACCACACACAGGCATTACCTTGCAAAGCAAATTGACTTGTAGCAAAAAAATCAATGTGAAAATTTTCATTTTGTGCCGACGCGTAAGATACACATTTCTGTTAATTAACAAGAACGAAATAAGCATTAGAAAAGCCGAGAGGTCTATGGTGTTTTAGTTGAATGCTTTGTACTGGTTGTACAATGATATTTATGTGGGACGCACAAATATAGCATACATAAAACATATACTGTCCCCTACTGCTATGTTCACTACACCAATAAATAATATTAGAAAAAACACTCTACAATGTGGAAGCACCTAGAATTTATTTACGTATATATTCTGTCTTTCTTCGTGAATAATTTTGTATGTGCTTTTGTAAGCAGGAGCCTAATATCACAGGGTTACCATTCGTGGTGCCTGCTTACTATCATATGCCAGAGGATTTTATGGAAAAATACTTTTTTTGTTTTTAATTCATGCAAATTGTTTTATTCAATGTAGTTGATAAAAATATTCACACACAATACAAATGGTGTAAATTAGTGGAGAAGTGTGGCTCAATGGTTAGAGCGGCAGACCCTGATGCAGAGGTCTGGCCCGGACCAGGGTTCAATTCCTGTCTTGGTGGCAATTTCCCCGGACCTGATAATTCTCGCCTCGGTGCCTATTCTAAGCATGGGTCCCACTCTGCAATTCGGGGCAATAGCTTGTTTAATCTCCACAACGGCCCCAACAGCGCTAGGATGCCTGGCTTCACCTTGGGGATGCCCAGGAGTGGGCACTTCACAGGGAAAAGACAGGAAGGGTTCCACAACGGTATGTGTACAGCGCCTTGGGACCCTTTCAGGGGTGATATGTGCGCTATATAAGCACTACATTTACATTTTACATGAAGTCCATGTCTAGTGGGGAAATCATTTACCATGCACCACGTGTAATTAAGGATTCGTTAAATGAGGAAGGGGAGATGTGTGAAACTGATGAAACACATCTTTGGGAAAATGGTGAATACTGATTGTAAAAACGTTTTCCCATGCAGTCTAATAGGAGGTCTTAGGTATCAAAGAAGATATCCCACTGATCTGCATGTACCTGTGAGGCAAGAGTGCTTTGATTATTTAGGGCCAGATTATGAGTTTGGCGGTGCATCGCTAGGATCATCTCGCTGCCGCATTGCCAAATCCATGGTGAGTATTTTCTGATTAGCGTTTCTTCCTGTCTGGCTGTTTTGTTTTGCCGTTCCCACAGTGGTGCCTTAAAAAACGGAACAGAACTGAAAAGTCCATGCCGTGCAAAAACTGCTGGACTGCCAGACTAGTAATCCTTAGTTGGTTGTCTAACTAGGATAGACACAACTTTCTTTCCAAATCAAGTAATGAATCACCAGTGGTAAATTCAGATAGACGATATCCACTTCCTGCAAATAGCTGATGATGAAATATGTATCCTGCACGTCTATGATACAAAGAAAATGCTTCAGCTATTGTTGCAGAATGTAAGCATTCAAATCACCTTCTTGAACCCCTTTATTGGAAAGTGGAGATTAAAAAATGATATTTAAGAGGCGCTTTTGTGCCATCAGTATTTTCAGCAATGACATCACAATATTTGCACTAAACCTGTCAAATCCAGGGGCCTAGGAGTCCTCTTATGCCAGTGTGTTGAAACATAAACCGTCTGTGGAAGGATATGCAGTTTTTACCTGTGCCTAAGAGATATTAAAGTATACTGCCTTATACGGTTTGTGGCCACCATGTGCAGTCCCGTTCAATAGATTGCAAGGTGTGACTGTTTTCAGTGGAGAGCTAGACTCTTAACTAACTGCCATGTGGGTTAATTTGACAGTGCTGGCGGAGGTATAAAGTCTTTCAGCTAACTATTAAGCGGTGAAAAATGGGTGGGGTGTGAACAATGTCCGAGCATGGATTATTTACAGAACGGATGTGGCAGAAGGTGTCAACACAAAGACAGACCTGTCCTGGGGAGCGGAGGAGTGATCCCATGACAAGTCTTCATTTGCAAACAATTACATTTATTGTTCTTTAAATGGAATGGGAGAATCAAACAAAATTATGTAAATTGCATCTATTTGTCAGTTCATGACTATCTACAGGGATAAATTAAACCTAAGGTTAAATATAATGCTAGGTGCAAACCAGTATCGACCTTCATATGATTTTTTTTATATTTTATTCAATAGTGGGTTCAGGAGGGTTATACCTTAAATAATGGTTGTAGGTTGTCTGTTATTACTGGGTTAATAGCGTAGAGTAATCTGTTTGTTGATGTCTTGTCTGCATGAATAAATCAGTGAAAAACTTACTGTGGTGGCTCGTCTTGGTTACATTCAATGAGCACTTACTTTTGATAAACTATTTTAAATGTCAATTATTAGTTAATAATATACTTAACACATTAGGTAATTGCAAACAAAAGTAGGAGATCTTTTTGAAACAAAGGTACCTATAATCTTTGCCTTTTTTAAATAAGATATCAGTGTTGCAGTGGCTATATGATCCTCTCAATATTAGAACATTCACATAGATGACACTGCATCCTCTACTTGTGCTGTGCCCTTTCACATAGCGCATAACCTTGCACTATCCTATCCATGTCTCAAGTCTATAAAGCATGTATGTGGTCTCAGTGCACTTCTGGGTAAGAACAGATAAAGCTGGACTGCTGACCTGCTACATCCCTTCTTAACTCAGTCTTGAAAACCCAAAGTTATGTTGGGCAGCACACAGAGTCTCTAAACTTGGTGGAGCTTGGTGGAAGATTGGTCCTAAAGTTATACTGTTGATGTGGGCTCCTACTCTTCAGTCTTTCATAAATGGGGTCAGCTTGTGTGCTATTGCTCAGCACCCTGCATTCTCCAACTAGGCTCTGGTCCATGCCACTGGCCAAACTCTCATCACCTTCTTCAGGCTCAGGCAAGTCGGCTTCCCCTGTATGGTCTGACTGACCCCCCTGTTGGGGTGTGGTCTCAAATGTTTTAAACCAGGAGATGTTCCTAGCGACAGTTTCCCTGTCTTTACAGGCTGTCACCCTGGTCCCTTCACTCCCCAGCATGATCCAGACTACTGGATCATAGGGTATCCTGAATTTCCATCCTGGCTTGTAGTCTCTGATCACTACTTTGTCTCCCGTCCGGACCGACCGTACTCTTGAACCGTGTCTTTGACTCATGCAGATGTTGTGCCGTGAGCACCGAGCTTGGGCTTCATGGATATCATTGGGTGGTGGTGCCCATACTGCATATGTTCGGATCCTATCTGGGTGGTGCAGTGGGGAGTTCCTCGATTATCGCGGAGGAACACCTGGAGGTGCCATTCAGGATTGGCATTCTCAGCCACTGCAATTCGGAGAGATTTGTTTAGGGTGTGCATGAATCATTTGGCCTCGCCATTGGCTTGAGGCTACTGTGGGATGATGCAGCGGTGATGTATTCCTAAGTGTTTGAGGAGGTCCCCGAACTCTGCCCTGTGGAAGGTGTGCCTGTTGTCCATCTTGATTTCGGTGGGCAGACCAAACGTGGCAAATGTCTTCTCGAGGACAGGGAATACATGCATAAATACCATTGACTTGACCACCACAACAACAGGATACTTGTAGCATCTGTCTACCAGGACCATCATGGCCCTGCTGTCTGGAAAGCTACCAAAATCCACACTCCGCTTGGACTACAGAATAGTGCATGGATCCCCTGTGATTATGGGTGCTGGCTTCTCAGGCGTGCTTGTCAGTTGGTATACCAAGTATTTCTGGATGACCTCATCAACCATGGCTTCAAGCACTGGAAACCACGCCTTTTGCCTCATGTGGGGTTTTATCCTCATGGTACCTTGGTGTCTGCCATGCATCAACAGTGTCACGTGTTGCTGTAAGGTGGCTGGAATTACAATGCAGGGTCCTTGTAGGAGGGGTCCATCTTGTGTGGTGCTGAACTAGTCCCTTACCCTCCACATTTTTGTCAATCTCTCCTTGTTTTCACTTGGCATCTTACAGGAAGTCATGCCATGTACCTTTTTGGACAGCAACTTTCAAACAGGTGAGAACTGGATCTGTTCTGGCCGCTTCTTTGATGTCCCCTAGACTTAAGGGTTTGGGACAAGTGGCTTGTGAAATTATATTGACGTACTCTTCAACTGCATCAATAGCACTGACACTCGGTCATCTAGTGCCACCGGATGTCAGTAGAGAAAATCAGCTTGATATTTAGCCCCAGGTCAATACACATCTTCATCTGGTAGTGCTGTAACTGGACGGCCTATCTCTCAATCCTCGGTGGTGGATGTTGCGCGTATCCGCAAAACAGCGGGACAAGAGGCTGGTGACCGGTAATCAATTTAAATGGTTGTCCGCTCAGATACTGGTGAAAGAATCCACATGCCCACTTGATCGCCAAGGACTCTCTCTTGATCTGGGAGTGCCGTGCTTCTGTCAACATCAGTGTCACCCACTGGCCACGTCCATTTTCTTGAGTGAGTACTGCCCGAGCCCCATTGGGCTGGCATCAACCAGAAGTTCTGTACACTTGTCCAGATTGAAGTATGCCATGGTGGCGTTATCGATGAGCGCATCTTGGATTGTCTGGAACACGTCACCATCCTTCTGACTCCACTCTGACTTGGCATCTGCCTTTGTCGAGGCTCTCAGAGGTTCTCCTAGGTTGGCAAGGTCTGCCATAAATCTGCCACAGTATGTGGCCACGTTGTGGAAACTCATCAATTCTGAGACGGGATAGGTGCCTGTGCTTGCTTAATGTCGTGTGATTTCCAGGGGTCAACCTGGATTCCATCTTGATTGAATACATAACCAAAGAATGTGATGGATGATTGGAAGAATGAGTATTTTTCCTTGTTCAACTTGACCCCATGTTTCTATAGGCAGTTCAAGGTGGCTCGGAACTGTTTGCAATGTTTGGCTGCTGTTGATGAATAGATGAGAAAATTGTTACTGACATTCATAACACCGGGTAGTCCGGACAGTGTCTCATTGATTGTATTGTGGAATACTTTGTCCGCTTATGATGTCCTGAAGTTCAGCTATTGGTACCAGCATAGACCTAGATGGGTGCTGAATGTGGAAATATATTTTCTTTCTTCAGCCAGGAGTAGCTGATGATATCCTAGCTGATGATATCCGGCGTTTAGTTGCAATTTTGAGCCGTTCACATCTGTTATGATATCATTCATAGGTGGTGTTATGTGGTGTTTTCAATTAATGGGGCGATTTGAGAGCTGCATGTCCATATACATGCATATCATATCTGGTTGCTACATCTTTTCTGCTATCACCACCAGGGAGACCCATGGTGTTCGACGGACACCTTCTCAATCACTCCTTTCTTCTCAAGCTATTCTTCTACTAAGGATCAGAGATGTAACGAGGCGCAGGGTGGCATAGTGTCACTGGTGTGACTGTGGGGTCAATGTGCAGTTTGACGGGTGGGGACTTGAGGCATTCTAGGCCACTGAAGAGTCCAGGGAATTGGTCCAGTGGGTCCTCAACCTGACGTGCCTTTATGATTTTGGCGAATGACACCAGGCCCAAATTTTCTGAGGTGTGGCTTCCTACTAGGGTTTAAAATGCAAAAAGAACAATTGATGGACAGAATGCAGAACAGTGTCATACATTCACCCCAGTACAGAGTTCTGAGCCTAAATCCATCGTTTTTTTGCTCACCATGCCATTCCAGTTTGAACCCAGCCATATGCAAATCAGTCTTGACCCTGCGGCCAATGGGAACAGTCCAGCCCGAACTGCCAGGCCAGATCCTCCCTGGACTTGAAACAAGCATCCTAGGACCGGTTTCAGGCGTTCAGCCCTCATCAGCCAGGATAGCTTGACTCCAGTGGCATGGAGTTTTAAACAACAAGGGACCCCAATCAAGTCAAACAGGGACCTAGGGGAACAGTTTTATGGAAACAACAGTAGTCCCATGCTTATGTGATACAACACACCAAATAAATATAGACGAAATCACTTCTATATTTTCAGAAGGACATGTCCAGCCGGACAGGGGTCTTCCAGGTTTACTTAATAAACACAATTCTCCAAAGAATAAAATGTCAAGAATACCTTTACATTAAACCTCAATTTTGCCGAGGTACAGCGCGTGTGGGCTCAGTGACACATCTCTTCACCGAAGCTATCGGCATGTCCTGGCGTCGCCCGTTTACGATCGTGTAAACCGGGGCTACCAGACGCTGTATTTTGGGTGGCTGGTCCGGGCATCTTGTTGTTATTATTGGTATCTGAGCCCACACGCGCTGTACCTCGGCAAAATTGAGGTTTAATGTAAAGGCAAAGTATTTAATTGTCCTGATGATGGTTTCTATGATTTCTTGATGAAACCGAAACGCCGTCGACTTGCTTATGCACCCGATACAAATCTGATTGTTTGATTTTATGTAATGGTGCAGCTTGATATTTTCTGTACAAATTTATATGTAAACAGAAAAACGTTTGTTTTGCCTTGAACCTTTCTACTATTTTCACTTGTGTTCACCCCGTTAGTGTCGGGCACAGGCTTGTGCACCACACAGGGGCATTGTGGAAGGTATTCTTGACATTTTATTCTTTGGAGAATTGTGTTTATTAAGTAAACCTGGAAGACCCCTGTCCGGCTGGACATGTCCTTCTGAAAATATAGAAGTGATTTCGTCTATATTTATTTGGTGTGTTGTATCACATAAGCATGGGACTCCAGTGGCATGGAGAGCACGGGACTCATGTCTGAGCATACCCGTCCCACTCGGGGTGACAAATGCAAAAAGAACAATTAATGGACAGAATGCAGAACAATGTCATACATTCACCCCAGTACAGAGATCTGGACCTAAATCCATTGTTTTTTTGCTCACCATGACATTCCAGTTTTGGACCCAGCCATATGCAAACGTGGGTCCTGGGCTCACTCTGCCACTGGAATCGAGCTATCCTGGCTGAACCGGTCCTAGGATGCTTGTTTACGGTCCAGAGAGGACCTGGTTTGGCAGTTCAGGCTGGACTGTTCCCTTGAGGCACAGGGTCAAGACTGATGTGCATATGGTCAGGTCTAAATTGGGGTCGCATGGTGAGAAAAAGAATAATGGATTTAACCCAGATCTCTTGACTGGGGGTGAATGTTTTGATTTATTCTGCATTCCGTCCATCAATTGTGTTTCTTTTGCTTCCTACTTGGGTTTCAGCCCCCTGGTCTATGTCATGGAAGTTCATTGTGATTTCTTGGTCATTGGATTGTACTTGCACAGACATGCGTCCACTGAGGGGTAGGGGCAATTGAGTTACATATGCAAAGATTTTGGAGTGTGAGGGGGAATAGTGGAGCCTGGGTTGTAGGCAGTACTGCTGGACTCCCATCTCGTTGACTGGGTCCCGTGTCAATGATGGCTTTACCTTCGGATCTGGCAATGCGGACGATGCATGTGGGGTATGACCTCCGATGCTGTTTTAGCTCTCTTGTGAATAAAAAGCTGAAGGTTTCCTGTTCCTCTCTGTTGGGGAATGAATCTTTGAGTTGGCAACTCTCTTGCGAGGAAGGCATGATGTTGGCTTGCATTTCTACGTGTGTTAGGGGTTGTTGATGTACCGCTCTCACTGGCAGTTTGTTTCCTCTGGAGTATTTACTCCTGGTCTACTTCCAACAGACAGATGCAAGGCGGTTGCAGCGCACTTGGAACAGGTACAGCCTTTTGCTACCATTCACTTTTTGGGAGTTATTCGTGACCGCAGTACCCGCACCCGCACCCGCACCGAGACCTAGTGGGTGGGGACATTCACATTTTTTCAGTCCTGATTTGCTCTTCGTGAGGACGGCATCTGCCTGCTCTTCTTTAATGGCCTTGGCCTGCTTTACTGTTTGGGTGATGGTTAAGTCCATTTCATTAGGTCTGGCTGCGGACAGGTCATGAGATCTTGCCAGAATAAAAAGTCATTGAGACATATGTTCAGCTGTGTCAGGATGTAGCTTTGTAGGGTCTTGTTGTGGCACCCCTGGATCACTTGTGCTCAGATTTCATTTAGTTAGTCATCCGCTGTACATGTAATTGCTCAATCGAGCAACTTTGCATAAATGCTTCAATTGACTCTCCCTCTTGCTGACGGGCCTGGCGCAGTTAAAAATGCTCAAAGTCTGTGTTCAGTTGGGGGTCAAAATGAGCGTTGAGCACTCTAACCACTGCACCATAGTCTGTGGTGAGGCCAGTATTAGGCAGGGGTTTGAATATTTTTTTATTTCTTCCACTGCATAATATAATACTAGGGATCTTTTCATGGCTCTGTCTATCTCCCTTGGCAATATAGTAGTTGTCAAGTCTTCATAACCAGGTCCTCCAGCTAGGAGACTCTGTTGCTGGGTCTGCAAGCTCACTAAATGGTGGTGGCACCCTTGTGAGCATGTGATGAGTCGTAGCCTGCTGCTGAGGTTGAGCTTCATTTGTTTCATTAGCCATGATGTGCACTGCAAGGGCAAAGGACCACTACTTGGCGAGTGGGGTGCTTCGGGCCTCCCAGGGTTGTTCATGCCAGTACTTGTTTGCTTGGGCCTTCCTGTGTTTAAGGTGTGGTTTGGCGAAGTGGAATGTGCCAATGCATGTATGCTTGTCCTTTGCTCACCAATGGCTCTCTCTATTGTGCATTCTGCATGCCAGGCCAGGAAAAGAAAGAGTTCTGAGCTGGCCAGCATGTGGAAGCAATGGCAGGAGGGAATTCGGGGCTCAGCCTATACTCACTGCAGGCCACATAACAATGGGCAGGGCATGGCTGGCAAGCAGGTCTAGAGCAGCGTCTGGCCCTGGGTGGCGTGCCCGCATCACTGGGCAGCGGGTGCCGCACTGCAGGGGACAGAGGTATCTTGATCTCTGCAGCAGTGAAGCAGTTCTTGAAGTGGCAACCTGATGCTGTTGCGTCGCCCATAGTTCAATGCTGAATGGAGGCGGGGCGTGCAGTGCAGCGGAGGCTGGCCTCGTGCAGCCTCAGATATGTGATGCGATATCGGGCTTGGTTTTTATCAGCTTTGGGTGGTCAGGGTGCATACCACCCTCGTCGCCAGTATAACGGGGCACTATTAGTAGGTACAGGCCCCTGGGTGGGCAGGCCTCACTCCCGCTCAATAAATAAGTCACATGCACAGAAGTGTGTCAGGTGCCCCAAAAGCCCTGTGTGGTCTACACCCACTTATTTTATAGCCTCAGGCCACGCCTGTCCAGAGGATGTGCTCAGTGCAGTTCCAGGTCAGAACAGATAATGTAAGACCGCTGACCTGCTACACCTAGAAGCAACCTTACCTGCTGAGAAAGGAAAGAAATCTGGAGCCCTAAAGGAGGCGTCTAGGTCCTGGAAGAGCTAACTACAAAGAGTCCCTTGTGTGTTTTGGGGAGCCAAAAGTAACTGAATAAAGAGAGAACACCAAGGGTACTAATGGTAGTGAAACAACAGTTTCACTATTCTCGTTCATTGCGTGATAAACAGTAATCATGACTCCAATTGAAGAGGCAACGTACAATCTTTGCTTATGTGTATGATTTGCCATGTTCCTGGCCTGAAGTGCTCACAGTGTTTTTCTTATAAATAGGCTTTACGTTTGGGCCGATTATGCGTCAAAATCTGGCTAAGCCCTGCTAATTTTGTTTCACATTAAAATGATTTGAAAACATTGGATTATTAGGATAAATGTGCTTGTTCTTGTATGGGCATATATATATAGTAAAGTAAAAGGAAACATGCAGAAAAAAACAATTTAAATGTTTTTATATTTTTGGACAACAATTCCTTTCATTATTGAAAATATTACAATAAATATAAATAGCATTTTAGGAGAAAACACAATTACCGAAGGTACCTGAAAGCTTACGTCTACCAAGCAGGAAGTTGATTTTTGACTAAACAAAGTTTAAATAATACGACAAAAAATCAATTGGTAATCTCCCAAAAGTTAAGAAAGTTTATCAGAATGAGAAAAAGCTTGACAAAGTCATAGTACTCATTAATTTTCACAGGATTGCATTTGAAGAAAGAAATGGTAACAAGATAACAAACTTAAAAGTAAGGACTATTTGGTACACACTGATGCCTTCATTTTTTACATTGCAATTTAGTAGATTCCTATCATCACCCAATGCTGATCCTAATATTCTATTATGTTTTTGGGAAAAACAGACATTGATGTGGGTACCTGTATTGAGGAAGCTCCAGAGGCTGTTAGAGTAGGTCACATGTCCTCCAAGATACTAGTGAGATGACTGAATGCAGCAGTTATATCTTTGGCAAGGATTTATTTTTAAACTATAACTCAATATATTTAGGACACTCATAATGTCAATGAATGAATCCATGATTTTTCCTTGAGTCCCAGTTGCAAGTTGTCCATAAATGTATTGATATTGAAGCAACTATTTTTAATATTCTA
Source organism: Lissotriton helveticus (assembly GCF_964261635.1). Lineage (NCBI taxonomy): Eukaryota > Metazoa > Chordata > Amphibia > Caudata > Salamandridae > Lissotriton > Lissotriton helveticus. Next base: position 534,900,220 of record NC_136067.1, read on the forward strand.
AAGATTTGTATTGGCATCTTGCAATCTAAAATAATAATCTAGATGGCCTGCTATGGTAAGGCAGAAAACCATTGATTGCATGGAGAGGTATATGGGTGTCATTTATGGTTCTCCACAAGTTGGTATTTGGACTAAGACATTTCTTCCTCTAGAGTGTCTGAGAGTGTCTTCGCACTTTTCATGTCATTGACATTGCTGTCTTATGTCCTCAGAATGCTCAAGTTTATGTTTTGGGTTCTTTAAGTTCGACGTTGATTGTTAGGAGATGATCTCACGCTGTCGTCCATTGCCTGAACTGGTAAAGTGTTGTATAAATCATTCATCAGGTTGAAGAAAGTCTCGTCATCCATGGAAGTCAGGGATGTCTCTGATGATGTAAAGGTTTTTTCCTGAGTCTCTAGATGATTAGATGTATTGTATTGATCTAAACATTTAAAAATACATAAATAAAATTGTAAACAAAAATATTACAATCTTTGTAATTGCATGATTAACATTTCTATACATACGTTCTACATTCTTGGTTTTCTGTCCTTTGTGTGCCTGAGTGCATGTGTCTGGTGTTCTGGTTTATGATTTTGGCCCTGGCACCAAGCTAATATAGTGTGTGAAGAGACCTAACCCTATACCTTGGCATATGTAAATCCCTGCATCAGTCCTGTGGCATTGAGGGACACTACAAGCATGCCTTCATTGTTACACACAGTTTTACTGTCCAATGCGAGGGTTTGCACAGAGAACCATGGTTGTAAAGTAAAGTATTTTGTTAATCCACAAATATTTGGATGCAACCCGGATCTGTGACTGGGGGTGAGTGTCTGAAAAGTTTCAGTGCTCCATCCATCATCTCCTTGTGTTTGCTTTGGTGCTGATTATGCCTTTGGTGGTGCAGGAGCGGGGCAGTATGGCACAGTCCGCTCCAGCACTGCCAATGTCGACCACTGCTAGATTAGGAGTTTTCTCTGAAAAAGACACTGCAATGGGAATGCCCAAGCAAGTTCCCACCATGGCATGGACTGGGCATGCAGGTGCACAGGTGGCTATGTGCCCCCCTGCATGCATCCCAGTGTGCAGGAGCTGTAGTTTCCCCACCACCCTGTGACTGGGGGTGAGTGTCTGGAAAGTTTCAGCGACTAGTCCATCATATCCCTGTGCTTTCTGTAATCAGCACCAAAGACATCTTCACCTGCCTGTCAGAGATCTCCATGCATTCAGTGAAGTCACTGTTAGGAATGCACTGGTGTGTTGTTGTGTGACCACTATGTTCAATGTACCCACACAGAAAGGTGTTTTGGTCTTCAAAAGCAAACTCTTAAAGCAGGAGGTTGTAATTGAAAAAAATATATCACCGACACTCTGGAAGTTATCTGCTAGTGTGGATGGTGTTATTTGTTTTCCTGTTTGGGACTGGCAAGCTTTCCCTTGTGGTCACAACCAGGAAAAGGTACATTGAAAAATCCATACTAAATAGGTTGAAGGGTCTGAGGCACTTTGATGCATGTCCTCATATCAATCAAGCCAACCATTAGAGGTTTCTCCCAGCAGAGCCAGTGAGGCTATTGGCGTAGTGGAAACATTACAGTTCAACCATCTCTAGAGTTGGTGAACTGGGAGTTTAGAAGTAAAGATACTCTCCCACATTTGTGCTCTTTCCGACAAACTCTAAATAAGCATTTAAGTCTGAAATGCTGCCAGAGAACCATGAGCGTGAGCAAGAACAATGTTCAGCTGTCAGCTGTGAACAGCACAAACCTTGGATAATCACAAAACAAACTACCATGATGGGTTTTCTCATCAATCTGAGAGCCCCAAATGCAGTGCTTCCATTTCAAGATTTCAGAATTACATTGCATGGATTCCTGCACAAGAGCATTGTCTACTGAATATCTTGGTAGGTGATGTACCAAATTAAGGAAATTCTCACCACCAGCAGAGTGCTCAACATTGCTGAAGATACTTTTATTCAAAATGCACCCAAGTCTACCTTGTATCAAGTTGGACTATTGTCAGCATGACCCAACTAATGGTTGGAACAATCTAATTTAAAGTGTCAGGGTGGGTGACTTTTGCCTCCTCCCATTGTATTTGCAACACATTGGTTTCCTATAGCATTTAGAACCGTAGTTTTCCCTCTCATATTAATATCCCTGTTCTGTGCTTTACACACCACACCCCCTGCAGTGGCCATTGTAACCAGATTGCTGTGTGTCATTTGAATCAATCTAGTCTTCAATGCAACAGGGAAGGATTTGATTTGCTTCTCTCACAACAGTTTTACCAAATAATCTTGTGACCTTCAAATACTACTGTAACAAAGACTGTCACTGCTATCACTGAGCATAAGCTATTTGTAGACAGACCATACTCATCCACCTAGTTCAGTACTGGCAAAGAGCTGAAGCCTAATAACTGTCTGTCATTATCTGCAGCTCAAACTTACCAATTTGCGATGACCTTGTGCAAAGGCGTGATACACCAAACTGTATGAATGTATGTACTGTCAAAAGCAGGAGAGGCTGGCCCTATGTACAGGGTGTGGGCACCACCTGGAAAGCTTCTTCCTGTGTCAGATGGATGTGCTGTGCAAGACACTTGAGTGAAATCAAGTAAGGCGACATGCCCCAAGGAACCAAGCAACTCACTTGAGGAAAATCGCAAACACTACATTGACCATCAGGCCACAGTAGTGGCCACGCCCAGTGGGGCGGTGTTTAATTGCTGATATGTAGTGACCGGACACTGCTGGTTTGAAACATCATTACCCGAACATTCCATGATGAAGTGCATTCAGAGCACGAAACGCGTTGGAAGGGGGATTGATTTTGCCGCGGTGCTTGTTCCCGGTGATTGCATTCGTTGAATTAAAGAAGCAAGATGAAGAACTCTGCTGTGAGGTGTCCTCTCTTACAGGCACAATTTGTGGTTGGATTTGGTGCGGCCTGCCTGAGCCGCGAGAGTGACCCCGCTGCGGCTAACGCAGTCCTGCTGATGTGCAAACCGGGCATGACAGTGAAGGGTCAGAAGAGTGCGGTTCAGCAAACTGAGTGGCAACACTGAGCCCAGCATGCAGTGTGCAGACCCACCTGGGATTTTAATATTCATGTGCTGTTTGGAACCAAGCAACTCACTTGAGGAAAATCGCAAACACTACATTGACCATCAGGCCACAGTAGTGGCCACGCCTAGTGGGGCGGTGTTTAATTGCTGATATGTAGTGAGCGGACACTGCTGGTTTGAAACACCATTACCCAAACATTTCATGATGAAGTGCATTCAGAGCACGAAACGCGTCGGAAGGGGGATTGATTTTGCCGCGGTGCTGGTTCCCGGTGATTGCATTCGTTGAAATAAAGAAGCAAGATAAAGAACTCTGCTGTGAGGTGTCCTCTCTTACAGGCACAATTTGTGGTTGGATATATATATATATATACAAAAAGTTCTCCACACAATTGCTGTGGCCTCCGCACATTTATAACTGCGATTTAGTAATAAATGTCGGAAGGATAAGGAAAGTGGTTAGAAACTGGAGAATAGTTGCTACAACAAGGGATGGAAGGAGTAAGGAGGGGTCTATGGAGGGCTAGTGAGGGTTTAAGGAGGAAGACGCACCCACCCATACATCCCCTCCCCCAAAAAAGTAAACCCATTCCTATTCACAAAATGCACTCTTAAAACTGTAACAAGCAAAAATGTCCCAAAAGAGTTTTAATAATACTCCAGCTAAGACCTGGATAAGTCCAGCACCACACATGGCCAAGTACTGGTACTGCAGCACTCTTCAATATAACATTTTGAAGGCAGTGATTTTAAATGTAATTCCATAGGAAATTAATGTTAGAATACATTAAAATATTTTGTCTTTGTAAATATATATATAAATTTAATGTAATAATAATAAATTAGATGTGAATATAACATATTCTTTATTAATATAAAATAGTTCAATAATTACATTCACATTTAATTGTTTTACACAATAATACAATACATTTAAATACATTCTATACATAACTGTTGGTGTTTGTGTAATGCATATAAACATTATTTATGTGGTAATTTTGTAAATTAATCTTTATTATATTTAAGTTAATTGATATTTAATGCAAAATTAAGGTTATTGTGTTGTAGCATGTTTTAATTTTGCTCTACATATATAATAAACATAAAATATTGCTTTACAATAATATTAGGCTTAAACGTTTTTGCAAATTGTTTTAAGGTTAACACACTTTTAAAATTGTACTCTGTACATCACTATAGGGAAATCTTCACGCCATGGGGGTTTTCTCCACCTACAGGTGCAAAGTTATTAATAGTAGCTTAGCACAGGTTCGGTGTGATGTACCAGTAAGGTAAAGAGTGGTCCCCCAGCCCTGATGAAGTTGCCATAAATAAATTGGCAACGAAACATGTTGGCCTTTTGTCTTTGAAATGGTCAAATACATGCCCTTCTTGTAATTTGAGGATACTTGCGGCACTGAATAAAATATATGGTTTTGCAAGTGAGCTTTACCTCATTTTGATTCATAGAAGTGAATCTCTTTCTTCACAATGGGGTTCAGTGGGTACTGAATGATACGAGCACTTATAGTGCATCTGTAAACACATCACTGTTTTTTCTTTCTTTGCTTTTCTTCACCTCATAAAAACGTGGACACGTTTTTCTTTCTTTATGGTCATGAAAGTCACTGATGATGATAACGTGGGCAAACTAGTGAGTACCAACCAGCAGCTCCTTTGGTGATGCTTATGTGAGGTACTTTCTGATCTCTCATTCATTTTTAAGTTTTTCCTCTTAGATATTTACAAGATGAAATGCAATGTGGTGTTTTGATGAATTTTGAAAATTGAACAATTGGACCGGCAGGTGAGTGGCATTTAGTCCGTCCCGTGAGCAAAATTTAATGTTCTAAACTGCTAATCAGGTAGTTTTGGATTTATTGGTTACAGAGTGGGTGGCGACCTAATTAATAACCTCCTATTTTCCTTGTTTGTGTATAACATAAATCAATGCACCTGTGGTGCAGGTCATGTCCAGCTGTGTTACCAGATAGAATAATGATGTCTCTGTCTCTCTTTCTTATTCAATTCCTCTTTTCCTGGGTGTACATCTAACAAACATGTTGTTAATGTATGGTTGCCAGTGGTTTCAGAGAAGTGTGGAAGCATGTATCATTCCTTTGTGGAAACGACTATAGCAGCACTTTTAAACCTGTCTCAGGCCAGCCACTGCAGCCTGTAGTGCAGTTTAAATTGTCATTTAGACCTGGCAAATAAACATTTTGACAGGCGAATATTTTTTTTTTAATAGTTAGAAGTTATAAGTCAACCCTAATACAGCACCTAACCAGCTCCTAAGGCAGGGTGCATGGAATTTTAAAACATAATACATGTGTACTTACGTGTGGATGTATCACAGAACAATGAATTCTGTTACAATGCATGCCTTTACGATGCATGCATTACAATGTGAATGCCTTTACAACACATAGCCTTTACCACACATTTTTCTACAACAAATAAGCCTTTACCACACATGTCTTTACAACAAATTACATTGTAAAAGCATGTATGTTAAAGGCAAATCTCTGGTAAAGGCTTTTGTTGACTCCTGTCCTTTGCACACAAAGCCAGTCACTGACACCCCCAGCCCCAAGCCCTTTTTAAACATACCTGACTCGTGCCATGAGCCCTACAACTAGACTCCCAGCACCACCCCCCTGGCCCACAGACCTTGTTAAAAATAGCTGACCCCTGCCCTGAACTCTCAAACTCGACCCCAGTGCGACCCCCCCAGCTCTTATTAAAAAATACCCAAACCCTGCCCTGAGTCCTAAAACTAGACCCAGGTGCGACCCCCTGACCCTCAGCCTTTGTTAAAAATACATGTTCCCTGCACTGCTCCTCCAACTAGACCCAGCGGGATGCCCTCTGGCCCCAGCCCTTGTTAAAAATAGACTACTCCTGCCCTGAACCCTAAATGTAGACCCCCCTGTGGCCCCCCTCTGGCCCCGAGCCCTTGTTATAAATGCACATCCTCGGCCCTGAACTTCAAAACTGGACCCATGCATGACCCCGCTGGCCTTCGGCCCTTTTTTCACCCACCCCCTGTCCCAAGTTCACCCCCCCTTACCTCACAACAGCAACGAGGCAGCTCTTCTCAGGCATGGTGCGGGTCATAAAGAGGAAGTGGAAGGGTCTCTCTGTTTCCTATACATGTGTATGCCCTTATCATTAATAACTTTACAACATTAATTTGTCGTAAAAGCATACGTGTTGAAGACAAATGCCTGGTAAAGGCTATGTGTTGTAACATTGCATGAATTGTAGAGCATGCATTTGAAGTCTCTGCATGGTAACAACTGCGTCGTAATGACTGCTTCCCAATATGTTATACAAGTCGTGGCAACAAGTCATGGCAGTAAAAAACTTCTAATGTCATTTTATGTTACTGTGGAAAGGCCTACCTCACCCTTAACTAAAAGTGGGCTGCCTTTTTAAAGTGCTAACTTTGGACCAGGAGAAGATAGCTATGCTGGTTAGACTCAAATGAATTGTGCTTTAAAACTCTCTTCACTCTTAAAGTTGGGCTTTTAGAAAGCTAACATTTTCTTGCCCCAATAAGTTATGCCTTCTGACAGCATCCTGGGTCACATAACTGTGAATGGATCTGCTGCTTTGGTTTGTGCATTCCTTCCAGATAGGGACACAAAGTGGACTAGGTGTAGGCAGGATGGGCCACCCTGCCAGAATGACTGTGGGTGGCGCTGTACCCTGCCCGACTTACACTTCAAAGGGTTTTGCCTCCAGCACACACAAAGGAAACTGACACCAGCCTTAAGTCACCCCAGACAGTTTTGAGACGTGACAGAGGAAAGGAAGAACATTTGAGAACCAGAGGTGGGGGTAGGGCAGGGAATCCCCCACATACAAGGGGGCCACTTGGAGCCCCGAGAACCATTCTTCAGATCACTTCTGGACTGGAGAAGAACTTATGTGCTGCCTTGCTTCTGAATAGACTGTCCTGTTGCCCTGCTGCTGTAAGGACTTTCCTGTGTCTTAAGGAAGGAGTACTAGACCTGCTCCTTGAACCCAGGTCCACCAGAGTGACTCCAAGGGCTAACTTGCCGGCCCCCTGTGTGCGCTACTGGGACACAACAAGCTCCAGAGATCCTGCAATTTGCTTGCCTGTTGCTGCTCGTCTGTGCTAGAGTGAGTTCTGCTCTCACATGGTGCCCACCCAGGTCCTGGACCATTGGTGGGGTGTTAAAGTGACCTCCCCCTACCAAAATCACTTCAAAAAAGTGTCAGCAAAAGCTGCTCTGAGAACTCACTAGAGACCGGAACCTACCTGCAAGCTGATCCCAAAATTGGGGCATCCCTAGTGCGATTGACTTTGATGCAGTTCCCGCTACATTCTTCTCCACAGCAGCAAAACCTCTTCATCTGGACCTTCTAGGGATGGTATCCAGCCTTGTAGAGCCCTCTTCAGCTACTGCTTAAAGCCTCACCTTGCTGGGTGAAGCCGAGCTCCAGAAACACTTCTCAGTCTGAATGTGAAAATCTTGACCTGCTTCGATGGCGGCCCGCACCTCATCGATGAGGACAACCTCCTTGGCGTGAGAATTCATCTTCTCCTGCTCTGAACTTTCTCCACCCTCATCGATGGCTCCACCGAGACCTCGTCCACCAGCTCCTTATCGTCTATGACCCATCCTCAGATACGGCTTGGTGCCTTGCTCTGCTGAGACACTATCTTCTGAAGAACTTTTTCTAAAGTTTAAAGGTAAGCCAAGACCAAGCGCAGCCCACCCCTTGTATCTAACACACTAACTTTTGCTGTCAGACTTGGTCGCGCTGTGATCTTTATTCAGAAAAACTTTTGAAACTTGTTACTCCAATTCTACTGTTTGGATTGATTTCATTCACTTTATTCATCAAAAAGTACTCATTTTTCCTAAATTGTTTTGGGATTTTTCCTGAGTTGTGTTTTCGCTTTGTTACTGTTTGTGTGTGTTGTATAAATACTTTTCACATTGCCTCTAAGATAAACCTAACTGCTTTGTGCAAAACTACCACAGGTTTAAGCAGAGATTAATTTAGTAACTTTTGTGGTTCACCTTGACAAGAATGTTGTGTAATTTTTTGACAGCGGCTTCCTAACCTCTCCATTAATAGCCCATTTTTTTACAGTTACATAGTAACTCCTGCTTTTATTTTAAGTAAAAGAAAATGTGCCATGAGAATTGAAAATATCCCTTTTTCTTGGCTTTACTTTGGTGCTTCTTTACTCAGAGAAATGTCAGAGGATTAGAATAGGTTTGTGATTTGAATAGCAACTGAAGATAGGCAAAAGAGTAGTTTGTGTTGACATAGAGAGTGGCAATAGGGCAGAATGGGGTGGGGAGCAGGACAGGGATTGTGGATTATGGAGTTGAGTAAAAACAGAGTACATGGGTGGTGACTGAGGAGGAAGAGTAAAAGGATAGAGAAAGAGACAGAAAACACCTGCACTCCCATTGGGTGCTTAAAGCAAAGGGAAAAAAGAGTCCCCACCATCATGTAGTGGAAGCAGACAACTGTGAGAATGAAATGCTCCTGAGAAGCATAAACACAAGTATAGGGAGAAAAACTAGCGAATTAGAAGCAGGGTAGTGAGATAGACATCATAGTAATTCAATCATGAGCAAGCAGCTGGCCAAAAGCCCACTCTTCGTATAAGAGAAACAGTAGGACTGGTCAACAGACAGCTAAATCTAGCTATTACCGGGATTTGAAAACACTCTCACATTGTCTGACTGTCCCAAGTCATGTACTTCCAGGTGAGCACCCTATTCTGAGATTTAACGCTAAGTGTTTCCTTCTGCGTACAGTAACTTTCAAAAGAAACCCACTGGGCTTATCAGTACATGGCTCTCTGCAACATCTCTGAAAATATTTCATAATAAGAGGCCTATCAGAAAACTGCAAGATGACCATTCATTTGGGTATATGGAAGGGCGCATCAACATTCACTAAAATATCAGAATTCTAAGAGAAGATAAGCCAATCCTTCACTAGCAAACAAAATATAATAGCCATTCAATGTTGGGCACACCAACGTTCTTCAACTGTTATTGGAGTTTGTGCTTCGTAGGCAAAGAAACATTCATGGCACCTCTACTAGGGAAATAAGAAACTTTTCAACCTCACCTTAGAAAATAAGAGTGATTTATCAAAATGTCAGGGAGATGGCAGAAATGTGCCATATTTAACAATTATATGGTGCATGCTGTCCTCTCCTGATGCTGGAGTGATACCTGCTGCCTAGCACCAATGCATCACCCTTGAACCATGGTGCAAGAGTGCCTGCAGTTCACAAAAACAATCCTATGAGGCTTTTTCCTGTTTCTATGTGTGCTGAAGCATGAAACATTTATAGAAAAAGGGACAAAATTGGAGAAATAAACATATTTCTCCTCGGTTTGCCCCGCCTGAGATGGCGCAGCATTTTCACGCATTCCCAGGTCCACCACTCATGGTAAATCTGGGAATGCGCCAAAATCCATGGGTGAATGCATTGGAAGACCCATTCGCCACCCATGGAACGCCTCCCTGGGGCACAGCTGCGCAAGGCAGCAACTTGCGCTGGCTTGATTTACTCCAGATTTACCAAGCCATGCACCTTCATTCTAGGTTTTGCGTTGCACTGCGTCCCCATTTTTTGTGTGTAACAAAATTAATGCTAAACCTTTGATAAATATGCGGCATAATCTAGACAGACCATGGTAATTAGAACCACCACAATGGGTCGAAAAGCTGGGGTGGTGATTTATTTATTCGTAAATGGTTTCACTGCTAATATTAACACGTGCACGTGTTATGTATATATTTACATTCATGCAGTTGTAGGTTGATTCTCCCACTAGAAACGCACACATCGTTTCCGCCTTTTTGTGCGTCTGCCCTGGCAGCAATGACAGCTGTGATTGCGTGCCACTAGGAGACACATTTCTCATTACTGCCGCAACGAGCACTGTGTCCTCTAAAGGAAGTAGCTAACCTCAGATTTTGTTTCTGCACCATTAAACAAACAACATTAAAGGGTTTCAATCTACCAGTCGCATGATATTTTAATGGATGTTCATTTAGCAAGTCAGACAGATGCAACTGCATGTTAGTCTCACAACGCAATGTTGTTTGTTCAATAGATTGCCGAAATTATTGTTTAAAGCCTTTGATTGTGTAAACACTGCATGTCGTTCGACTTCTGTGTATTCTTGTCACCCAGATGAAATGTGGATGAGGCTGGCACTGACCTGCTTCTAGGGAAGTTTGGACCTTGACATACATTATGCCTCCGGATTAAAAGCATAAATGGGCTATTGGGTCAACTAAGTACTAACATATTTTACATTCCTGCGAGTATGCTAATTACAGCTTCCATAATGTCCTGTTGCAAACAGCATGCAAAAAATCACGAACATTACAAATTAAATATGTGTCCGCCTGTTACTAAGCAGGAAACATAGGACCAGATGCAGGTAGCTAAATACCGGTCGGTAACGGACGAGAATATGTGAATTTCCCGTTACCGACCGGTATTTAGCCCTTCCCAATGTAGGAGGCTGTAAATAAGGATTCGGTAATTTACTGATTCCTTATTTTAAGGAATCGGTAAAATACCGATTCCTCATTTTAAGGAATCGGTAAATTACCGAATCCTTAAAACTTACGTAGGTAGCACTTAAGTGACTGCATTTTTTCTTTAAGGATTCGTAATTTACCACCAACTACAAGTTGGTGGTCAATACCGAATACCTTTAAAAAAGCAATAATTTGCTTTTTTCAAAGTGCCATGTGGCAGACATACATGTCCTAGGGCATGTATGTGCGCCACATGTGCACACATGCATGATTCAGGGGTGCAACAGGATGCCAATGTGACACCCTGCCACCCTTGGATATGCTCCCGCTATTACCGATTCGGTAATACCGAATCGGTAATAGTGAATGGCTTCCCCTTCATTCCTATGGGCCTCCAGGCCCATAGGAATGAATGGGAAGGTATTCATTATTACCGAATCGGCATTACCAATTTGGTAATAAGGAATATTACAGAATCGGTAAATTTGACCGATTTTTTACCTACATCATATTTACCGATTCCTAAATACCGAATCGGTAAAATTCGGTATTTAAGAATCAGCAAATTAAGGTTAACTACATCGGGCTCATAGTTTTAATCTTCAGTACAAAATCGAAGCCCCTTAACGTCCCAAAACAATGCCATTTTTGGCAACAAGATGTCTCATAAGTGCTACAACTTCCCAAATTGAAAATGTCTATTGAAAGATCACATGATGGTCTTCATAATCTATGCAAACTACGGAAAGTTTAGTTCTAGTATATCTCTACTTAGTTGATCTGTTTTAGCATCTGACTGTGACTAGTTTTAGCTGCCTTGTTGCGAGAGCTCTTGCATCACCAGTATAAAAAGAACCATAAAGAAGGATAGCGAGAGTCAGCTTTGCAGCATCCCTTTCAACCTTTGACTTTCCACCATTAGCTATTTCTTCGATGCTCTGCAAGTCAAGCTGAAGGCATCAAAAAAATATCGTTGTCAAAAGAAAGTGTCAACAATATTGCATCCCACTATATTGTACTCCTATACTTATAATGGTAAGTATCCAAATAGTGAACAAAATATATCCTTGACACCAATCCAAAAATATAAACAAATTTCGAGTTTTTATATGAATAGAGTTGAAATTGGTAAATGTTAAATACTTTAATAAATCCATTTAATGTAATGTAAAATAAATACATCCCAGTAATATTTAATACTATAAAAATGTATTCATTATATTATTAAAACACATATATACATATGTATATATATACATACATATATATATATATATATTTATACACATATATATACATTATAAAATAAAATATAAAATATTATATACTAGCTTACCCGTCGCGTTGCTGCGATCTCAGAAGAAAGGAAATTTAAGGAAACTTGTTATGATAAAATTCAATTGACATTGTGTAATTTTTATTGAAACTTATTAATTTTAATATGGAAAACATTTCAAAGTGTTGTTTTAATTCTGTTTTTTTATTCGAGTGCTTGTGGATACACGATATTTTTTGTTTTTCCGTCTGGTGCGTAGACGAATAAATCAGAAGGTTTTCTGACGCGTGAGCTGGCCACATACAGTTGTCCACGTGAGAAGTACTGATTCTCCAAATCTAGTCCACACTCTTGCAGCGATTGTCCTTGTGCTTTGTTGATGGTCATTGCAAAAGCGAGTCGCACCGTAAAGTTTCGTCAGAAACCGTCGCGGGAGTGTACTCAACAACTTTTAACAAATTATAATTTTTTTATTTTATTTATTTATTTGTTTTGCCAGAAATCTTTGCGGGAGTGTACTCAACAACTTCCCAAAGTTTCATGCCGATCGGATGAATGGTGTAGTAATGCATAAAGGACAAACGGACATACTTTGGTTTTTATATATATAGATATATATAATTATTCACTGACCTTATTATAATCATTATTATTATTAAAGGTAGGCTTGCATTTCAGATGTACAAATTTGTAGGAAGATGGCTCTCTATATAGTGTACTAAAATGAAGTATACTGTGCAGAGAGTCCCTTATTGGTATACAGAGGCCAAAGTAGATAATACTAACGGTTAGGCTTATCAGAGGGAACTGCAAAGCGTTTGTTCTACTCACAGGGGCAATAAATGAGACACACTCACAAGAATGGACCCAAGACCAATGTATAACAATAGTATTCATTTTTATGCATTTTTTAGAACCAATAAGTTCAATTTACAATACGTACTTTCAAAGTTACTATTTGTAAGAGTTCGTAAAATATATCACTTTTTGTGCAAAAATATGCACCTTTGAAGTCCTCAGGGAAAAGCAGAAAAATGCATATAAAATCAGGCAATACTTTCACGAAGTTCACCTTCTTATTTTAGGTTGACAGCATGATTAGGTCCAATATTCCCACAGCAGAAGATCAGGTGCGTCCTGGATTCAGCAGGTAGCAGTGTGCTGAGGGTGTTGTTAGCGGATGTGCTACGACAAAGAGGGACATCTGAAAAGACACTGCACAGAGGGACTTAAAGGTCATCCGGTGGGTCCCACAAGAGGAGGGAGGCTGCAAGGCTCTCAGAATCACGGGAGCACAGCTGGGTCATTGTTACCTGTGGTGGTTGGGCCAGGTGCAGAGATGATAGATCAGCTGGGCGCCATGCATCAAAATATACTCACGGTTAGGAGCAGGCAAGTTGGAGAGGCGATTTCAGGACAGCTGGTCCACTCATGATCTGACTGTCAGGGGTCTCAATGCCCTTTGATGGCTGCTTGCTTCTAGGGTAGATGGACTCTGGCACGGACTCTTTGTCTTCCTGCTTGCTGGAGGGGTCCGGTACCCCTGATATTGGTATGGTACCGCTTCTGTAGGTCCTGGTGTCTCCAAACATAGTGGGTAGACAGATCTAATCCTCTACAGAGGTTGTACCTCTTTTTATTTGGGTGCTGCTCTGGAGTCATTTGGAAGCAGAATGTCAACAAATCAGACTTAGCTGGATCGGTGCCTGTGACGTGCACCTTCACTCCAAGGGAAGTTCTTGGCGATTTCTTGAATGCTGGAGAAGCTCAGAGGTTCTTGGAGTCTTCACAGGTTCAGGACAGAAACTGCACAATCCAGATTGTCGAGTCTTGGAGGCAGCAGGAAGGGTTTGGCATCAATTCTGTCCACAGCAGGGCTTCGGTTCTCAGGCAGCAGCTATTGGTTGACCTAGTCTTCTTCTTGTCTGTTAAGGTCAAGGTCCAGGGATGCCATCTAAATACTAAATTTAGAGGGCTAAAGTTGGTAACAGGTAGTAGCCAATGGGCTGCCTATCTTTAGGGTGTCTACACCCTTAGAAGTGACCACTTCCTGTGGGAAGAGGGACTACCCTAGGCCTGATAGGTTGTTTTCCAGCATCTCAACATAGTGGATTTTCAAGAGAGGGGTACACATCGCCTGCCACACCTTAGGGGTGGGGCTGGCTAAATGTGGGCACTCCTTATATAACTAATTTTCCCGCCTGTCTACCTACCAAATGTGGAGCAGGACAGGGGGGTTGGTATACCTCACTATTTGGGAAAGCCTGGGCTGCACTTCAAAGTTAACATCGCCTTTCAAGATTCCTGCCCTATAAGACCATTCCAGATTGGATGAGGTGTGAAGCACCTCCGGCAGGCTTTACTTCTTGCCTCTGAAAGTGCAGGCTCTCATCCCATAAGGTCTGAAACTGGCAGAAGTGAGGATTTATTACGACAAGATGTTTGGTACCAAACATCATAGGGTATAGTGAAGCCAACATGGAGCTAGAAAACTCGTAATAACAAGTATCCAGCCTATGTACTCTCTATGGTTTAACTGTGCACTTACAATATCCAAGAATGGTTAAGATATTGCAGGGTCATATCTGCTCATGCAGATATTTCCACGCATGATATGTAGTGCACCCTGCCCTAGGGCTGTAAGGCTTGTAGTAGATGTGACTTACCTATATCTCATGCAGTTTATGAGGGCATGGCACACAGGGCTGTGTGCCATGGTGACTTTTCTGTTTTCTCTGCACTAAGACATGCAACCTGCAGGGGCAGTTTTCAGGGTTGGCACAATTTCTGCTGCAGTCCCAGTGAACCCTCTTTAGTACCCATGCCCTAGGTACCAGGGGTACCATTTACTAGGGACTTACAGGGGGAGCTGTAGTTTTCCCAATCATATTACAGTTTTGGGAAAGAGATCTTACACTGGGAACCTAGTTAAAAGTGGGGGATAACCATGTCAAAAGAGGTACTTTCCTACAAAAAACAGTGAAATTTACTAGTTATAGTTACGTAAGCTAACTAATACTTTCGCTCACCAAGTGGTTCTATGGATGATGTCATCAGTGATGTTACTGACCATGTCACGAGTGATGTAATATATGAGGTCATAAGCAGTGCATTTTGTGGGCTTGAGTTTGTAGGTAGCCCAGGTAAATATCACTGCTAAATTTCACTGGTTTTGTACATGTGAAATGTGAGTCTAACTATAAAGTCACTGTAACCCTTGTTTTATTTCAGTGAATTTCAGTTTTTTTAATTCTTTTTCCTAACTATGACGTCTCTGTAACCTTCAGTGAATTGCACTTCTTTGTGCAGTCACCAGTCTTAGTTTTTTGGGGTCAAAAAATGTTACAGCAAGTTTTGTGTTTTAGGTTTGATAGCACTCTGTTTTCATTTTCTGTGTGAATCTTAAGAAAAAATACCTCAAAAAAGACAAAAAAATACAAATACATTTAAAAAAGTAAAAATTAAGGTTCTCGTTAGAACCACCTATTCTGTTTAAAGAAAGAATAATTGTATGTTATATGTATGTTTGTAATACTGTAAATAACATGTTCACTCTGTTGGTGTTTGTGCTAGTGTCTGGGTATGCGAGTAAGTATATGAGGGAATTCAATTCTGTGTGAGTGTCTATATGTGTGACTGAGATTTTTGTGTGAGTGAGTGTATGGGTATGTGATAGACTGCATAGGTGTCTGTATGGGTGCATGTATGGGTGTTGATTGATTGTATGAGTGAATAAATGCGGGTGTGAGCGACTGTATAAATGAATGAGTAGGTGTGCGTGTGAGTGAGTGCATGAGTGAGTAAGAGGTTAGATGAATGGTTATATGGGAGAGTGAGGTGGTTGATTAGTAGCTTTATGGGTGAATCAGTGGATATGTTAGTGTCTGCATGGTTACATGAAAGGGTGTATGAGTGGCTGTATGGGTGAGTGAGTGACTGTATAACTGGCTATATGTCTGAATGGAGTGAGAGTGTGCATGAGTGTCTGTATGGGTGAGGGAGTGAGTTGGTATTGAATGGCTGAATGCGTGAGTGAGTTGATGTGTTAGTAGCTCTATGAGTAAGCCGGTACAAAAGTGACTATATGAGTGTGTGAAAGATTGTATGAATGCCTACATTGGTGAGCGAGAGGATGGATAAATGACTGTATTGGTAAATGAGTGTTTGTGTGAATATTTGTATGAGTGTGAGAGGGTATATGAGCAGGTTGATGGGTGAGTGAGTGACTGTGTGACTGGCTATATGTGTGAATGAGAGGGTGCATGAGTGCATGTATGGGTGAGAGTGTGGGTGTTGAGTGACTGTATAGGTGAGTGTGTGGGTGTGTGAATGGCTGTGTGAATTAGTGAGCATGAATGTGAATATAAGAGTGACTGAGAGGATGTATGAGTGGTTGTATGGATGCGTGAGAGGGCAAAAAAGTGGCTGTATGGGTTAATGAGTGGGTGTGTGAGTTGTATGAATGAGTGATGGGGTGCATGAGTGGGAATATGGGTAAGTGAGTGGGTGCATGAGTAGCTATATAGGTAAGTATATGGGTGAGTGAGTGGCTGTGTCAGTGGCTGTATGTATAAGTCTGCATGACTGTTATATGGGTGAGTGAGACAGTACATGAGTGTCTGTATGGCGAAGTGTCTGGGTGTTCAGTCATAGAATGGATGAGTAAGTGGGTGTGTGATTGGTTGTCGAAGTGAGTGACGGAGTGCATGAGTGGGTGTATGGATGAAGAGTTCTTTCTTGAGTGCATATATGAGTGATTGAGAGGGTGCTTAAGTCACTGCATAGGTGAGTGTGTGAGAAACTCAATAGATGAGTGAGTGGCTGCATGAGGGGCTATATGGATGAGTTAGTGGCTACATGAGTGACTCTATGGGAGATTGTTTATGCATGACTGTATGGGTGTGTGAGAGGGTGTATTAGTGCATATATGGTTGAGTGAGTGGCTATTTCATTATCTATATGGGTGAATGAAAGGGTACATGCGTGCCTGCATTGGTGAATGAGTGGTTGTTTAGTGCCTCCATGGGTGAGTGCATGGGTGTGTCAGTAGTTTATGAGTGAGTGAGTGTGTCTGTAACTCTATGGTTTAGTGAGTTGCTGTGTGAGTGGGTGTATGTGTGAGTGAGTGACTGCATGGCTGCAATACTGATAAGTGAAACAGTATATTAGTTCCCGTATGGGTGTGCGACTGAGTGTTGTGTGGCTTAATGAATAAGTAAGTGGGTGTGTAAAAATTGACAATGAAACCCTTCAGCAGCTAGCACCTAACCAATTATCCCCAAGATTATCAAAAAGAGGGAAAATACTCTAAGGTGTGTGCACACAATCTAAGTACCCACTGTCAAGGGGCAGTCCTACTGGACCCAACAATATTCAACATAAAGACAATCGGTGCTCCAACACATCAATGATATCACAATTACAAAATCTGTATCCAATATTTGTTCTTCAAGTTCTCTTTTTTATTGGGGCCAAATTGAATCTGTGGTAAAAGCAGATCACCGGAAGCCGGACCGTTCAAGGTGCAGTCCTACTGGACCCAACAGTATTCAACATAAACACTTATTAGGCTTCGGCACCTAACATGGTGCGGAGCTGTTTGAGATAGTTGCTTTGGATCGTCTCCATCATAATTTTGTTCCAAGTTTTATCTGTTCAGGAAGTACTGCATTTTCCTGGCATTTGATCCCAGAATATAGCTGCTTGTAACCTATTTATACTACAATCGGATGGATTGAACGGTCCGGTTTTCGGTCATGTGCTTTTACCACAGATTGAATTTGGTCCCTTATTTTGAGATAAATTCGTTTTCACCCTGAAGAAGTCCATTGTATTGGATATAACACTTTGGCTGGTCTACCATTCATGTTGCCTAATATGTTTTTCCAATAAAAAAGAGAACTTGAAGAACAAACATCGGATACAGATTTCGTAATTGTGATATCATTGATGTTTTGGTGCACCTATTGTCTTTATGTTGAAGTAAGTGGGTGTGTTAGTAGTTTTATACATGAGTGACAGGTTGGATGAGTGAATGTATAGATAAAGAGTGGGTAGATGAGTGCTTTTATGACTGAGTGAGAGGGTGGTTGAGTGTCTACATGATTGAGAGAGGTGCTGTATGAGGGGCTTTAAGTATGAGTGAGATGGTGGATTAGAGGCTGTATTGGTAAAATAGTGAGGGCCTGATTCACAAAGTTAAACTTAGACCAAAAGTCGAAGTTTAGACCTGAAGTTAAAGTTTAGACCTAAAGTCTAACTTTACGTCTACTAAAGTTAGACTTTTGGTGTAAGTTTAGACCAAAAGTCTAACTTAGACTAAAAGTCTAACTTTACTACTAAAAAGGTTGCACCTTTGGTCTAAGTTAGACTTTTGGTCTAAACTTAGACACAAAGTCTAATTTTAGTAGTAGTACAGTTATACTTTTGGTGTAAGTTAGACATTTGGTCTAAACTTAGACCAAAAGTCAAACTTTAGTAGTAGTAAAGTTAGACTTTAGGTCTGAACCTAGACTTCAGGTCTAAACTTAGAATTTTGGTCTAAGTTTACCTTTGTAAATCAGGATCTGAGTGTGTGTGTAACTCAATGGGTGAGTGAGTGGCTGTGTGATTGGCCATCTGAGTGAGTAAGTGGATGTGTGAGAGGCTATATGAGTGAGAGATAACAAGTATGAGTGTTTAAGTGGGTATATGAGTGGTTGATGAGTGTCTATATGAGTGGTTGTTTGAGTGGTTATATGAGATAGTGACAGGGCACACAAGCCACTGTATGGGTGAGTGAGTGAGTTCATGACTGGCTCTATGAATGAGTAAGTGAGCATGTGAGTAACTCTATGGGTGAGTAAGTGGCTGTATGAGTGGATGCATGAGTGAGTGGCTGCATAACTACTATATGGATGAGTGAGGGGGTGCACCAGTCCATGTGTGGGTGAGCGACTGTGTGTTGAGTGGCGGAATGGATGAGTAAGTGGGTCTGTTACTGGTTGTTTGAGTGAATGACAGATTGCATGAGTAAATGTATAGATAAACAAAGGGTGGATGAGTGCTTATATCACTAAGTGAGATGGTGGTTGAGTGGATGCATGAGTGAGCGAGAGGCTGTATGAGTGGCTATATGCAAAAATAACAATTTATGGACAGAATGCTGAAACATGTCATACATTCACTCCAGTACAGAGATCTGGGCCTACATTCATAGTATTTTTGCTCCACTGCTCCTTGTATTTGCTTTGTTCACCCTAAGTTGGCAAGGTATGCCCAGACATGGTCCCCTTGCTCACATTACCACAGGATTCAAGATAGAACAGCTGATGAGGGATGATAACCTGAAACCAGTCCCAGGATGATTGTTTCTGGTCCAGGGAAGACCTGGCTTGGCAGTTCAGGCTGGACAGTTTCCATAAGGAACAGAGTCAAGACTGATTTGTATATGGCGGGTTCTGAACTGGGGTGGCAAAGTGAGCTAAGGAACGATGATGGATTCAACCCAAATAAATGGATACCACTCTCCTCACATATGCCATTAGTGCAGGGATTAATCATCAGCCTCCTTGACTATGGCAACGCCTTGTTTGCATCCATTAATGAAGCACACCTTACAAAACTTCAGGTCCTACAGAATACTGCAGCCAGACTAGTCCTTAAACTCCCTCCCCGTTCCCCTCTGTCCCCGTCTGATGTCCCTCCACTGGCAGCCCATTAAAAAAAGGATCACCTTTAAAATATGCTGTCTTGTACATAATGCCATAAACAGGAAGGAACCCCACTACCTTGCGCGGAAACTAATCACATATCAACCCACAAGAACCCTCCGCTCAGCCTGCAAACATTTCTTAACCATACCAAAGACCCGCTCCGTCAAATATGGCGGTAGATCATTCTCCAAAATCGCCCCCACAATCTGGAACACGCTGCCCATACACCTCAGAACAGAAAGCGATCATAAGACATTCCGCAGGTCCCTCAAAACTCTATTATTCCAACTCCCCTCGCCCTCAGCTCATCCTCTCTGTTACTTACTGTGATTGTTCGTATCAGCGCTATGAGACCTAAGGGTCATATATGCACTTAACAAATGTCAAATAACAATAACAGATCTGTGACTTGGGGGAGTGTCTGAAAAGTTTCAGAGCTTCATCTATCATCTCCTTGTGTTTGCTTTGTTAGCTCTAAGTTAGCAGAGTATGGCCAGACGTGGGTCTCTTGCTCACTTTGCCAGTGAATTCAAGATAGCGTGGCTGATGAGGGATTTTACCACAAAACCGGTCCCAGTATGCTTGTTTCCTGTCCAGGGAAGACCTGGCTTGGCAATTCGGACTGGACTGTTCCCAGAAGGAACAGGGTCAAGATTGATTTGCATATGGCTGGGTCTGAATTGGGGTGGTGAAGTGATCTAAAAAACGATGATAGATTCAAGCCAGATCTGTGACTGGGGCGAGGGTCTGAAAAGTTTCAGCGCTCCGTCCATCATCTGCTTGTGTCTGCTTTATATGAGTGGTTATATGCATAAGTGAGAGGGTGGATAAGTGGCTGTTTTGGTGAAAGAGTGAGGGTGTGAGTAACTAAATGGTTGATTGAGTGGCTTTGTGACTGGTGGTATGAGTAAGTTAGTGGATGTGTGGCAGGCTTTATGAGCGACTGAAAGTATACATGAGTACATATATGAGTGATGATGCAGGAGTGCTTGTATGGGTAACTCGGTGACTGTGAAAGTACCTACATTGGTGAGTGACTAGTGTGTGAGTGGGTGTATGAATAAGTAACTGGATATGTGAGTACCTGTAGGTGAGTTAAAATCAGTTGAAAGAGATTATAAATTTGGCAATCAGTGGAGTTTTCTAGAATCCCTACCTGGTAAACAAAACTGGTGGGAAGGGATATCAATTATTTTTTATGCATGAAGACCCTCTGCATGTCTATGTTAAGGACATACACCTGTGGCACAAGATGTATCTTGATATATCTAAACACGTATCAGCCCAAAACCTGTTGTAAAATAAAAGAATACAAATATTAATATCTGATTTGCAAAATGTAAGAACCATAACAGTATACATTGCTCATGCTGTGACAGTAAAGCAGAATATGTTATGTTCTCTTTTTAGTGTTGTCAGTGCCATACTTTACACTATCAATTATGTACTACATAGGCCTGGGCGGAGTTCCACTATGCAGAATTTTCTGCGAAGTGACCCAAAAACTCCACATAGCCAAGTGGCAGAGGGCGTTTGGTCATGCTGTTCATTTTGATTTTCAGCACCAGCTGTAAAATCAGCGCGAACGGCACAATGTGCAGTGGAAGAGGTCTCTGCCTCTTTTCTTGATACTTAAGTAGATTTTCTACCCGAGCTTCAGCTTTCTCAACACGAACGGAGGTTTCCTCATTGCGAGTTGTCACAACCATCCATAACTGCGCACACGGAGTAATCTGACCCCCACGTTGAGAAATCTCGCCGAGAGCTGGATTATCTCCATTTGCACTTGCCAACTTGATGTTGGCAAGCTGAAGCGAGGAAAAAACTCCACTCCAAGAGTTTTTCGGAACTCCACGTGCATGCGAACGGAGCTGAATCATCGCTCGGGCCTAGTACAATATGAAGCTTCTTCCTTGAACAGTGGGAAAACAATCATCTGGAATGTGGAAATAGAATTCATAACTGCAAGGAACACCATTCCAAATAAGTAACACTATGCATAGCACTCACTCCAATTTGTTAAACTGTTGTTTTACCAACACTTACTACAGTAATGTAAACAAATGTACCTTAAAATGTTTGGCTTTATTGTTATACATGGTACACTGCTAATAGATGTGATTCACAGTGGAATTTTGGAGATCCTTTTCAAAAAGTGAACCCATATAGGGTGAGTATTATGTGGAAGGATGATCAGCCGTGTAGATAAAATTCATTATATTATTTTTAGATCCAGAAATACTACATAGAAGTTTGGTTGAAGAAAGATGAGGTAACAAATTTGATGATTCAAAGGTAGCTTTTTTGTCAATTGAAAGCTGCTGTGACTCTATTGTGTCATTGTGGTCCATTGCAGAGTTTTCTTAGAGAGGGCAGTATCTTCATGCTATATTAATTCCTTTGTGTAAGACAAAAGCACTGTTGAATTTTGTGAAATGTTTTGTAGACATCACCCGTAATAGGCAGAATGATGTCTTAAACATTGACAATCAATGTACTAGAAAAACTGTATATTGCTTTCTCCCAAAAATACTACTTAGAACTTTGTTTGATGAAACAAGAGGTAAGAATTTCATAGTTTTAAAGGCAGATATGGTTTCTATTAAAGCTTGCTGTCATTATATTCCATCCATCTACTTTTTGTCTTTAAATACACAGTGTAGCGTCCAGAAGTTGTGTAAATTCCTTCATGAAAAATACCAGCTAGAGTACTATAAGTTCTTCCAGAAATCGATATTTGTCTAGCTTTGAAGTTTTCAATTTAGATCTATTCGCATCATTGTAATAATAATGTAAGGTATTTCTCCCAGCTCTTTGTAGATGCAATGTAGACATTAGATCTGATCTACAATGTTGGTAGGACATATTGTGGTTTGAGTTTTTAATCAATCTGTCTAAAGACACAGTTTTGCAATCTGGTAGTGTGAAGGACACACATTGCTCAGAATGTATTGCAGTGTTGGATGTAAATGAGCAATCTTCACAGTTCTGGTTTCATTTCCAAATAAGTCATCAATATGTACTTCTTTTCTTCAAAAACTCCAAGCATGACCACTATAAATTCTGATGTGTCTTGTTGTCTGTGGAGAGTAACGATTAGTGATCTACTACATATATTTATAAAGTCTCTAATGTCTGAAGCAGAATATATTACAGATCTGTAACTGAGTAAACCCCAGAGCAAATGATACAGTGCAAAACACAATCTCTTATCACAATTTTCTTCAAATTAATTTACAAGACCTGGTAAATGAAACGGTACATTGAGAACAACATTTGCAAAGCAGTAGACACTTGAACTGTTTTACAACAGTTATCCTACAATATCTCCCTCATTTTCCAGTTTTTTTTTCCTTGACACCTTCTAGCTTGTGCTGGTTTGCATACTTTGTTTGAACATCAGTTGACTCATTTGTAAACTTCCATTTTGGACAGTTTACCTGTTTCTCTTAAGTAGGGTACTGCCCTAAATGAGGAGCATATAGGCTACTTAAATGATTGTACTCTCTTACACAGCTTGCATCAGCACTAACTTTCTTATCAGCAAATTCAACTCAAAGCAAACTGGATAGTGTTCTAACTTGGTACAATGCTACATATGACATTCCTTCTTTAACTATAGGGGCAGATCTACAAGGAAGTGCCACAGCGTGGCACCACAAGCCTTTTGGCTGTGCCACACTATGGCACTTCTGAAGCACAGGGATACAACATATTTACAAGAATATGTCGCATATCTGTGCTTCCCCCTGTGCTGGCGCACAAACTGCAGCCATGCACTGGTGCAAGCATGCCAGTGTCGTGGGGAGATTGTTTTTGTGCAGGAAGGGGCACTTTCCTGCACAAAAGCAATCACTACAGGCATTTTCCTCTTTCAATGCATGTTGTAGAATGCAGTAAGCATTGAAAGAGGAACAAACTAGGAGAAATGAAAACATTTCTCCTCATTGCGCCTCGCTATGCCACCTCTAGGGTGGCGTAGCATTCAGATGCATCTCCAGATTCATGAATTCTCATAAGTCTGGAGATGTGTCTTGCTCAATGAGTGCTGTGTGGGAACACCCACAGCAACACCCATTGAACGCCCCTTGTATTTACAAGGAGAGGAAAAGTCACACAGAGTGGCTTTTCCTGTCCTTGTAAATATGGAGGAGCCCCCTGCACCACAGTATGTCACGTATAGTACTTCCAATATGAGCAAAAGCTGAATCTACAGTTGTGACTTATGGATAGTTACAGCATACGCTATGGAGAGTGTGAACTGCTGGTGCTGCACAGATACGTCTTTCACTAGCAAAAAACATCCAACACATCGGCCAATCTGTTTAATGCCATCAATCTGATCAAATGTTATGGTTAAGTACTAAACCTCATCCCTATTTGGAAAATTATTGAAATCAATAACTTTGCCCATCGCACCATTTACTAACCCTTCCTCTACAGTTAAATTAAGCTGCACAAGCATAAATACTTTTTAAATACTGCAGTCCTTGATACAGACTTCTCCAAAGAATCCAATTTTGCTTGTAGTTTCTCAGGTCTTAGTATTGGTAATCCATGGTGCTCCATTCTATTGATAGCTGTAATTTCAAAAATATCTTCTTTTTGCAGCTTTTGACGTTGGAGCCCTCTAGAAGTATAGTCATTTAACAGAGTATATTTTTGTCTTATTCAATGAAACTATTCATTAGTTGTGCTTCTGTATTGTCAGATGGACGTATGTTTCCTCTCCTTTGTCAGAACTCCAATGTCTTTTAGAATATGTTCATATTCCACATAAGAATCATGCAGAAGTGGCTTGAAAACAGGCTGCGCATTCACAAAGATGAGTTGCAGTCGGTATCAAAGACAACTAAATAGTTTCCTCTAAAGTGGACATTATACTCTGTTTTCAAAATCTGCTGCATTCTCAAATGTACAAAAGCAAGCATTAAGTTCAAAACCATGCTCACCTCATTGATGATAGAAAGTTTCAGCTCCTTAAAAACTCTCGACACCTCATGACAAGTTTCACCAGATAACTTCCGGTATTCCAGCTCATTGTCATGTTCAACAGTTAGCATAAGTAGTTGGTGTAAAGTATTCCCTATAATGTTGTGTACCGCTACTCCAGTTAGTGCTGTTACTAAACAGGATACATTTGATTCTGTAGTCCTGTGTAGATAACTTGTTAGAACTTTAATTAAAAAGAAATTCATGTGCCAGCTTGACCACTGATGTTTAAAGAATAGGTTTAAATAATGAACATTGACAATCTTTTGTTGTCATGGAGGAATCCATGTTCTATTTTCTCTTTCTCTTACAAATATATTTCTTTTTATTCAATGGTAAGTTGTCCTTCTCACTGTTCAAAGTCAGTAATGTCCTGTTTTGCTTGTTACATTGTCGTTTCTACACTCATTCATGGCTATTGCTGCTTCATTTTGAATAATTGGCTGTCCAAGTGGATCTTGAGTTAATGGTCCTGAACTTTGACTACATTCTAAAATTTCTCTCGCTATTTCAGCTGAAATGGTTTCTTATTGTTTAATCTCATCATTTAACTTTTTCAAATAGGTATTAAGGACTGAACACTGAATTATGTATTTTATTATATTTAAGGAATCTTCGTAACAGTCAAAATCTCCAAGTAATTCTGTTACACTACACCAAGGCTTAAACAGTTGTAAAAGTGCTAAACAGAAAAATTCTCTCTTATCTGGAGTTTAGAAACTGAATTTCCTATGGTTAATACGTTTTTCTATTTGCATGTTTGACTCAACATCCGTTATATCCAATTGTTGCATATTGTTCTTCTTCTTCTACATTTTCTGTAAAATTCCTTTTAAATGTGTAGTGTTGTAGCATTTTATACATGCAAAACAACAGTTGATGGACAGAATGCAGAACAATGTCATACATTCACCCCAGTACAGAGATCTGGGCCTAAATCCATCGTTTTTTTGCACTCCACACCACCCCAGTTCAGACATGGCCATATTCAAATCAGCCTTGACCCTGTGCCTCATGGGAACAGTCCAGCCCGAACTGCCAAGCCATGTCTTTCCTGGACCGGAATCAAGCATTCTAGGACCGGTTTCTGGCTATCAGCCGTCTTCAGCCAAAATAGCTTGACTCCAGTGGTGTGGAGAGCATGGGACTCACGTCTGAGCATACCGATCCCACTCGGTTTGACAAATACAAAACAACAGTTGATGGACAGAATGCAGAACAATGTCATACATTCACCCCAGTACAGAGATCTGGGCCTAAATCCATCGTTTTTTTGCACTCCACACCACCCCAGTTCAGACATGGCCATATGCAAATCAGCCTTGACACTGTGCCTCATGGGAACAATCCAGCCCGAACTGCCAAGCCATGTCTTTCCTGGACCAGAATCAAGCATCCTAGGACCGGTTTCTGGCTATCAGCCGTCTTCAGCCAGGATAGCTTGACTCCAGTGGTGTGGAGAGCAAGGGACTCACGTCTGAGCATACCCATCCCACTCGGGGTGACAAATGCAAAACAGCAGTTGATGGACAGAATGCAGCACAATGTCATACATTCACCCCAGTACAGAGATCTGGGCCTAAATCCATCGTTTATTTGCACTCCACACCACCCCAGTTCAGACATGGCCATATGCAAATCAGCCTTGACCCTGTGCCTCATGGGAACAGTCCAGCCCGAACTGCCAAGTCATGTCTTTCCTGGACCGGAATCAAGCATCCTGGGCCTAAATCCATCGGTTCGGGCTTGACTGTTCCCATGAGGCACAGGGTCAAGGCTGATTTGCATATGGCCATGTCTGAACTGGGGTGGTGTGGAGTGCAAGAAAACGATGGATTTAGGCCCAGATCTCTGTACTGGGGTGAATGTATGACATTGTTCTGCATTCTGTCCATCAACTGTTGTTTTGCATTTGTCACCCCGAGTGGGATGGGTATGCTCAGACGTGAGTCCCATGCTCTCCACACCACTGGAGTCAAGCTATCCTGGCTGAAGACGGCTGATAGCCAGAAACCGGTCCTAGGATGCTTGATTCCGGTCCAGGAAAGACATGGCTTGGCAGTTCGGCTGGACTGTTCCCATGAGGCACAGGGTCAAGGCTGATTTGCATATGGCCATGTCTGAACTGGGGTGGTGTGGAGTGCAAAAAAACAATGGATTTAGACCCAGATCTCTGTACTGGGGTGAATGTATGACATTGTTCTGCATTCTGTCCATCAATTGTTGTTTTGCAAGTAGCATTTTATACAGGCATAAAGTTTCCAAACGTGTACTCCTTCTTGGATAGTATGAACCGAACATACTTATTTTGATGAAATCAGTGCTTTCTGGCTGTTAACTTGCTAGGTATTGTATTTCTGGGAAGGATTTAAATACTCTTTTGCATGTACAGGCTAGGCCTAGTCTTACCCAAATGTTTCCTCTTGACTTCGAGTACAACCTGGCCAAGATCAACTTATTCTAACACTCACAGGATCCTATCTTTCCATGGGAAAGCAACTTCAAGCTGCAACTGTACAGGTTCTTGCTGAGACTCTTGTGCAGAAACCGCTTCTCACATCTCTTTCATCTCTGACTTTGCAGTATATGGTGTGACATAACGTGCAACAGCAATTGAGTAGTCAGAAACAAACTGAATATCCATGTTTGCATTCCACATTTTCAAAATGACTGGACTATAGTCATTAATATACTTTAAAGTTTCTGTTCTTCTTAGGTTGTATGTATTCTTGGGAGATTTCCGAGTTACTGTATGTCTTACCGCTGACAAAAAGCTGTTTACTCCTCCTTGAGAAATAGGTCATGGGAATCCAAAATAACATTTTGTATAACATTGTCTTCTATATTTCTATTTTCAACAGCAGTATTTCCAGCATCTAAGTCTTTGAAACCATAAAAATTGTTCCTGCAAGCTGTTTTCTCCATCTTCTCTTGGGATGGCATATGTGACATACTGTTCGATAAAAGACAAAACAGCCTCTTCACTATGGGTTACATTTTCTAATGCACCCTTTTTCCATAATAGCATGTGTATATGAGGAGCACCTCTGGCTTGGTACTCTTTTCACCAAAAGAAATCAGTAACCTCTCCAAGAGGTGTATTGGTTTTGTTGCAGATAAATGACATCATAGCTTTAAACATATGGTTAGAATAGCAGCAGACATTGGCGGAAGCAGAGTTCTCCAGTTGTCTTCACTTCAATCTTCTTTATCTTTGAATTTACTTCTTGCAAGAAATCAAGTAAGTCATATCATGCATCTTCAGCACAACTAAGTGCTAGAAACCAAGTAGGTGTACCTAGGTTTCCCAACATACATTTTATTTCACCATGATGGCTATACCAATATTCGTTGGTACCACGTTGGCATGCCATCACATTTATTAAGTGAGATTCCAAGTTTCCATCCCTTTGTTCAACTTTGTCTGTCAATTGTCTCACAGAATATTTTTTGGGATAAATTCCTGTTTTTAATATATAGTCCACTGCATATGAAAGCACTGACATTTCACTCTCAAAGTGAATATGAAATAGATAGGAAATGAACTGCTGAAATCTTGCATCTTCAGAGTATAATCCTGTTGACCAGTGAACAGATGTTGGAATCCGTACAGGTCAGTCATCAAATCGTCCGCCCTCTCCAATAGAGAATAGCTGTGGAAAACAGTGAGCTTCAAGGTTGTTCCCATATAAGTATGGGAACTCCTATTGCTCCTTTAATTTTAAATAACTTTATGGTGTTACCGATTACTTCTTTTGAATGCAGAGGATGAATGCTATAATGTTAATAAATCTCCTCAGATCTTGATTTATCCACTTTTTCCAATTGTCCACTTGAAAGTAATGTTTTCACCCTGTACATATGTTGTATCTGTATGAATACACATCCACATTCTTATAATAAACATCATTTTGCACCAGGTATAATGTTGCATTTACTACATTGTCTACTAACTCTTGACTGATTTTGCTATTCTTTGTAGGAACACCATTTATTAAAATAACTAGTAGGTAATTATCCTGTCTGTTTACACCAATAGTTTTAATATTCCGTTTCAAATCTAAAGATTAAAGCCTTTTTGTAATTCAGTTGATGTCAGCTTACCTGTCTTGGTCGTCATACAAATAATAGCCTGAAATGGGTGTACATATTGAATTAAAATAGACTCATGAACATTTAAATGTCCTAGTTCTTGAGGAATAGTTACCAACTCTAACTTGTTATGTACCGAATTTGTTGTAACAGTAATTACATATAAATTGATTCCTGGACAAGTTAAATCTTTCCACTACAAATAAATCAACAGAAAATCAATGCCACTTATCATTATTTTCCATTTCACTCTTTAAATATAAATCAACTGTCCTAGTTTGACCTCTGTAGAGAGTGGATCGACAACAAAAACAATTACATTTTGGTTTTTCAAAGGAAACTGTGTTAAACTTTGTAATCTTTTCTACAAAGTTATCAATAGTAATCTCTCTGTCCTCTTCTACTATACTCACAGATATCAAGTCCTCACTTTCCCTAAACTCCTGTTCTGGACCAAAGAAACAAAACTGTACATCATCACAAACTGTCTCCACATCTGCTACTGTACCATTCAAGAGAGCTATATTCATTTCTCCTAAACATAGTGTAGGAGTTTTCACATAGTTAAGTCTTCTAAATAACTTTCCCATTTCAGAGTGGTGCACAGCTCACATGTATGAAATGATGAAATGTGCTTTGGCACACTTTCCTTGATAAACAAGCCAGAGAGTGTCCCTTTAAGTTACTATACTTTATTATGTTAAATGAATCTAATCCTTGCAACATAGTAATCTTATGTTTGGTTATTCTATCTAGAAATTCACATAAACGTTTTTGTAAAATATCAATAGATTCTTGGTGAATATTACAGACACCACTACAATTCCACTTATTTACAGTAGCTTGTGGACGCCTTGCCTGTACTTCTTCAGTTATCACTTCTTCAACATTCCTAGAAACCATCTCCTCTTTTCCAAGGGGACTATCATCCTTCACCTCGTATCATCGACCAGTTGTTTCAACTGCATGCACTAATGTGTTCTCTTGTAAATGGCTTTCTTCATTCAAGAAAGGTTCAGTACTGGAAGTGTGTTTCCATTCACCAATGAAAAAAGTCCAAGAGTTATTTCTATTAATAAGCCTTTTTTCTGGCTTTTCTTCTTCATAAAGACCACTCTTTTATTCAGTTTTCTCATTCTGTTCAGAATTAAGTTAAATAGTTTTGGCTTTAAAGCAAATACTTTATCTACAACAGTTTCTATATGTTGCTTCTGTTTATAAGCTGCTGATCATATACTGTTTTAAGTTCTTTAATTAATTCTGTATTACCCGACCGCTAAACATTCTTCTTCTGATATCTTTGTATTGTTTTTGTCTTGCTCTTAGACAGCTTGCTGTTTAAGAATTCTTTCCACTTTGAACATGAGTCACTACTTTCGTTTTTGACTTCTTGGCACATTTTTCTTTACCTTCTCGTCACTATCCACATATTTCATTCTTCTTACTACTGTTTTAAGAGACTATTTAGTTCTCTTACCAATGGAATTATTTCCTTCAGAACATTCTGTCCATCTTTCAGTTTGTTATTTTGAGTTTTTCTTAAGTAGTATTGTTTTTTTCTGCTCTCCTATTTTGCTCTCTCCGTGTCATCATTAAGTCTTCTGTTTCAAAAGAACCATATGTCTTAAAAGAAAAATACAATTTCAAAAGTATGTTATACTAAAAATATGTATTTTATTATAGCTTTGCGGTGCTAAGCATATTGGCAGCTCACATTTTGAAAGTGCTACTTAACAGTTTACTTGGCAGTATCTGAGCTTTACTACATATCTGGATAAATGTCTCAGTTCCTATCTGGTTTTATAATATGTAGTATACTTTCTTAGTACATTACTGGTTCTATTTCTAGAAGAATGGTTTTCTAACTCTATATAGAGGGT
The DNA here is from genome assembly GCF_964261635.1 of Lissotriton helveticus. NCBI lineage: Eukaryota > Metazoa > Chordata > Amphibia > Caudata > Salamandridae > Lissotriton > Lissotriton helveticus. Next base: position 534,930,780 of record NC_136067.1, read on the forward strand.
TGCATGGATTGTGTGTTGGGTGTGTTACTTACTAATGAGTTGATTCAATGACAGCCACTGACTCCATTAGTACTATAACATACATATATATATATATTACCTACTGGCGGTCGCCAGTAGGTATATATAGTTAGGATTTTTTCTCTATGGGTTTTTTGAAAATTCTATGTCTAATAACTTTGGTGTTTGTGGACGGAATTGGCTGAAATTTTCAGGAAAATGGCACATTTTGTTTCTGAGCAGCCCTTGAAAATTTGGGGGGGGTTCGTCAAGGGGGGGCTGAGAAAAAAGGGGGGTCCCAAAACGTGTTTTTAACATTGAGTTTTCCATAGGGCGGTTGGCCTCACTTTTAGCCCGAACGGCTGAATGGATTTGCACGAAACTTGGCAAAATTGTAGGGACTGGTAGCCCGATGTGCCTTTTGTAGGTCTCAATATATGTGCTCCAGTGGATTTTGAGAAATTAACGTTTAAAAAAAGATATATATCTGTAACAGCGGACCGGGCAGCGCTCCAGGACGCGTACTTTTCGCGCAACGGAGCTTTGTGAAGCGAAGCTGATTGGTTCTCCGGCGTCTGTCAACATTCCAAACAGTCCGTAGCGGCCGCCATCTTGTCTCTCGGTAGGATCGAGAGACAAGAGGAGGCCAAAGCGAAGGGGCAAATGACCATAAGGGGGAATAGTAGATCCTCGCTGACCCCCTACGTTTGATGTGGAGGTTTTAAAAGGGCCCCGCGGGGCAAAAAAAATAATAATAATAATAATCGAACGGCTGAATGGATTTGCACGAAACTTGGCAAAATATTAGGGACTGGTAGCCCGATGTGCCTTTGCTAGGTCTCAATATATGTGCTTCAGTGGATTTTGAGAAATTAACGTTAAAAAAAAGATATATATCTGTAACAGCGCACCGCTTCGCGTACTTTTCGCGTTACGGAGCTTTGCGAAGCGAAGCTGATTGGCTCTCCGGTGTCTGTAAACATTCCAAACAGTCCGTAGCGGCCGCCATCTTGTCTCTCGGTAGGATTGAGAGACAAGAGGAGGCCAAAGCGAAGGGGGAAATGACCATTAGGGGGTATAGTAGATCCTTCCTGACCTCTTAGGTTTGATGTACCATTTTGCCAAGTTTGGTGTAATTCCGTTCAGCCATTCAGGCTGTAGACGTATGTAAATGTCCTATGGAAAATTGCATGGGGAAAACACATTTGAAAGTGTTGAAATTTAGAACCAATTAAAATGTTACTTTGGTTTTGTATTTGTGTGTGATGAAAGTTAATTGGTTATGTATATATTTCAAATGAGAGGAAACCACAGCCATTTTGTGATACTACTGTCTGAGGTACATTTGTGAGGAATTTTTGGTGGTGAATTTCTGGTGTTTGATTTACACAGTACTAACACTTCTCCTACTTTTAAAAAGGTGAGTTGTTAATTTGTAAGGGGAACTATGTTGTACACTTGAAGATAATTTGAAAAATGTTTTCTGTTATTTATTTGCAGTCCTTCTGTTATACTAAATACTTGATAAAGTTAGTTTTATATTATGTATTACTAAAAACGATAAATGAAAGTGATTATTTTTTTCTGCAATTTACAGCAAGCAATTTCAAAATAAAATGGCTCACAATGAAGAGACCGTGGCAATTTCTTTTGAATTGTCCACTACATTGATTGAAATTGAGAGCACCAATAATGAAATATTGTCACAAGGAGGACATGACTTGTATGATTCCATTAGATTGATTGAAATGGACAGCACCAAGAATGAAATATTGTCACAAGGAGATGACTTGAATGATTCCACTACATTGATTGAAATTGAGAGCTCCAATAATGAAATATTGTCACAAGGAGGAGATGACTTGTATGATTCCATTAGATTGATTGAAATGGACAGCACCAATAATGAAATATTGTCACAAGGAGGAGATGACTTGAATGATTCCACTACATTGATTAAAATTGAGAGCACCAATAATGAAATATTGTCACGAGGAGATGACTTGAATGATTCCACTACATTGATTGAAATTGACAGCACCAATAATGAAATATTGTCACAAGGAGGAGATGACTTGAATGATTTTTTTGATCAATCTCTTGATGGCGAATTTATCGAGTGTTTGGAGACCATAGAGTTACAAGAATCATCATTGGAGACTTTTCATGAGGACATTGCTGATGAGGACATGTTACTAGTTCTTTCAAATTTAGAAAATTCTGAAGAATAAATTTATATTTAGAAATCAAAAATTGTTTGAGACATTATTCATTTTTATTTTTAATTTATGAGGTTGTAGCGAAGTGATTGTAGTATAAAATGAGACTTATAGTATAGAGTGCAACATTTTTATGTTACATGGTAAGTTTACTCATATTTACTTCCCTTCTGCCACTATATTATCTCCAATGTGTATTTGACATCTCTTCTTCATCTCCGGCCTCCTTTCTCTCACTGTGTGTCTCCGATGCATCTTATCGCTGCTATTTTGTGTAATTACAGAAGAGAGTAAAATAAAATAGTTCGGAACGTGAAAAGGGGGCAAAGTAGAGTACTCCTCACCCCCTAGGCCTTTTTAGGCGGTCCCAAAAGGATCAGTTTCTGCTTTCCTGAGAGATTATGGTATGAGTTCCATATACCACAATAACTTGCATTACAACATGCAAGATATCTATCTCCTATTACCAACTTTTGGAGATATTCGCGCTAAGCGCGAATATCTCCAAAAAGTAACACCTGCCCTGAGCAGTTCTTAGCCATGTTATCCAATGGGAGGTGGATAACATGGCTAAGAGCATTAGCTCGGTAATGCATGAATATCGCTGAGTTTTTAGCGATATTCATGCATTGCGGCCGTTTATTATCGCATTTGCGATAAACCTTGATAATAGCAAGGTTTATCTTCGATAATTTCTGACGATGCTTAGTGGTAAAAAATTCGTTGGTAAGCATCGTTAGCGATAAATATCGCTTAACTTTGGTAATATGCCCCAACGTCTGTTAACGTTCGATTCGAAGGAAATGAGGCAGTGTTGAAAAACATTGTCTGCGCCATCTTGCCTTTTTTGAAATGCCACACTTTTGTCGTGCACGGCAGCCATTTTAGATGTCTTGACCAGACCCACTCTCTGCACGCTGTCGATTCGTAGCATGGCTCCTCACCCACGCAAGCATCTTCCCCAGGCACTGGTCACCACCGCTCTCTGTCTTATGCATGGGCAATAAACCTCCCCCCATCTGCGCTGCTCTTCCCTGAGAATCACACTCTGTGCCCGCCCGACACCTCCCTTTCGCCCTATTCACTACCGCACCCTCTGACACTCCTCTTCCTCTGTGTCCGATTGTCCAGGCTATCAGCTAGCCCTGCAGATGTAGTTTATGGCCCCAGCTGTAAAGAATCACCCCTCTTCAAAGGAGTTATAGTAGATCAAGGCCCACACCCGATGAGATCCGTCACACCACACGTGTTCCTACTATCTGAAAACCATCCTGTATTGTGATTGGGGAGGGGACCGAGCCTGAAGCGGAAGATTCCAGGAATGACTCTTTGTACATCAAAGTTTTTACAATTATGTGTCACATTAAAAATATATAGCACTCCAACAAAGTAGTAGGAATATAAAACTTTAATAACATATAAATATATACAACAAAACAAAAACAGTAAAAACATTTAAACAACGAAGAGACCGTGGCAATTTCTTTTGAATTATCCAATAGATTTATTGAAATTGACAGCACCAATAATGAAATATTCTTGTCAGTAGCGGTCTGTTGTGCGAATAGTTCCAAGGCAGCAGAACGCGCTGAAATCTAGATGGCACGAAGGTGATGTCTAGTAAGTTGCCGCCCAGCAAATAACGGCGTGGGGCGCCGCGGGGGTGAGTGAGTCCAGTAGGCACCACAGCTATTGTTACCGGCATTGCAGAATTACTGCTGGGGACAATGCCTGTGCTGTAGCAGGGTCACAGCAGAAACAAAAAGGATTCTGTTGAAGATGTTGTTGGTTTTCAATTTGAAAACAGTTCTGGTGTCAACTGCTATGCTAATGTAGTGGTTAATGTTTTGTTTTCTCTAGAAAATGTAAAAGAGGGGGAGGCAGTCCAAAGTTCCGTTAAAAGGGCAAAGGAAAGGATCGGTGGTTTGAACTATCAGTCAAAAAGGGGAGGGGGTGCAATAATTTTTCCTACCGGGTCACACTGTGCTTTCACCGGAAGTGAGGTCTGCAGGATTCTAGTAATTCAAAGTGAGGCTGGCGCCAGCATGGGAGCGCCGACGTCCCGCGGATACAGTTTCGTCACTCCACGGGCGATCATGGCAGTCATTCCCCATCGGGGGTCGGAGACTCCCGCGGCTCCTCTAGAATCTTCAAGGTCGTGGAGGACTACGGTGGTGGAGTCAACCAGTGACCGGGCCATTTCTTTATGCTGGGCCCGCTCTTGCCAGGTCGACCGCCATTTTGAGAGTTCGGCAGCTACCGGCGATCGCGGGGTCACATGAGCGGACGGGCTCCACCCTGCCGGGCGAGACGTTGCAGCATGGCCACAGTGGAAGAACCCTTTTCCGGGCGCCTGGAGCGCTGAGGGTGCAGCTGGTAAGCCTCCACCTGGGGAGGCGGGAGAGGCCTGTTCGCACAGTCTCTCCCTCCCAGTGCACCCCACGGCGTCTCGCTTGAGATTTGTTATGGCCGGACCAGGCGATGAGGACGAGGGGGGGGGGTCGGAGGCATGTGCAAGACATCCCCCCCCAGTGTTGTCGCAGCCATTATTCAAGAAAGAAGAAGTGTCCCGTCCGTCTTCGGGCCGGGCTTCCGGTAGATGTCGGCCGGACGCCCCTGGCTCTGGCCCCATGAACGGGTTTCTTGGTTTATCGGCTGCAGCCGGATCCCGTCGGCCTCGGCCCCCCGACCGTTGGTGGCCGGACCGGAAGAGCATGTGGCGGGACTACCTGCAACTCTCAAGGGCCACCGCGGCCGGACTGGGAGAGAGAGGGGAGGGTCGAGGAGACATTCCCCCCCCCTGCAACTGTTCAGCGTTGTAAAGGCAATCCCCTGGCCGGGTCCCGCTGGCCTCGGCCTCTCCTCCGGCTACACCCTACGTTAGGATCTCCTGGCCGAGGCGTGGCAGCAGGACCTGCCTTATATGGGCTGCTCCCGGCTGGGCGTAGTCGGAACCCTGCCCCACCTTGGAAGTTTCCAGAGTGGGGGCGGATGTTCTACTGACATGCATTTTCCCTAGTCTATCGATTTTTTGGGCGTGGCAGGCGGTGGGACAGCGAGGGGTGATTTGGTTTCTCTTACTGTTTTTCTGGTCTCTCACCACTGGCATATTTTAACGTTTTCTTGTTTCTAGGACATTAATAGGTTTTATCATTACGTTATGTTATCGTTTCTTTGTTCGTTGTTTAATAAAAGTTCATGTTCATCAGTGGCCTACTGATTTTCGTTTTCCTATTCTTTTCTTTCCAGGTTGTTTCATGCTAAAGTTTCTGTTAACAGGATACAGTGATCACTTCGTTATTATTGCATATGTCCTTTTCACTAGGGGTGCTCTCTGGTCGGGCCAGATGACGTATCTCTAGTAAATGGTCCGGGTGAAACAGGTGCATCAATCAGTGGGGAGTAGATAGGCATGACAGATTACAACGGGGGAGAAAGGTCCGCATTACGTACCCTTTCACTACTTGCAAAGATTTTCCTACGTTTATTTGCAAACAGGGAATACCTCCAAAAAGAACTAATTCCCAAACAGTCAATGTTAGGACAATCAATCAATCAATGAGGAATGAAATAGGTACGACGTGTTAAAGGCTTGCGTTACCTACCCTTCACTATCTGCAAAGGGAGAGAGAATATTCCTATTCTTCCTCGTTTGCAGGCAGAGAAGATCCTTAAGAGAATTAACTTCGAACAATTCAATGCTCGATTCAAACAATCAACAAGGGGTACTGTGAACACAAATGAACGCCGCTTATGTACATACGCATTGCTATTTTCAACAGGTTGTTCCTAATGTTTCTATTTTAGCGAGGTCAAAAAGAGATCCCATTAGTGGCCTACTGATTTTGCTCGATTCCTTTTGTTTTTTTACACGATTTTTCGCTATCTGCAAAGACTAAACAGAGTATTGCGACTCTGTGCTTGTTTGTAAATAGAGAATGAACCAAAGAGAACAATCAATCAAATGGAGAGAGAAGCAGGCACGACGGATTACAAAGGGGGCAAAGGGCTGCGTTAACTACCCTTCACTATCTGCAAAGAGAGAGTACTCCTAATAGAAATGAGGGGTGGGGGGCAGCATTCAAAGCAGATCAGTGTGCATAAACACGAAAATGTTTTTACTTACCACGTACTTGACATTCGACAGCTTATGATATTTGCTATTAAAAAAACATTGAAATTCACTGAAAAAACCATAGGTTATAGACCATATATAGTTAGGAATTAGCATTTACAAAACCTTGAAAATTCACTGAAAAAACCATAGGTTATACACCATATATAGTTAGGAATTAGCATTTAAAAAACCTTATTTTACTCACACAAAACCATTGAAATTCCATATATAGTTAGTTGCACTAACTATATATCGCGCACCCGCAATCCACTGCTGATCATGTCACATATTACATCATTCATGACATGGTCAGTGACATCACTGATGACATCTCAAATGACATCACTGATGAGATCACTGATGACATCTCATTTGACATCAATGACCACATCACTGATGATATCATTCATGTGACAATACAATGCATCTCCTCACGTTTTAATATAACCTCTGTTTCACCCAGTGTTAAATACAGAGTATAATTTTTGAAACCATTGACACACCAATACTAGTTACTACATACGTACTCACTGATTCCTACGTCTACACACACATTCACTCATTCACCCATACAATCATTCATACATACAATCACTCATCTTTACAACACTATCATATGCACTCATACACCTATACAGACACTTACACTCTGCCACTCATCCATGGAGTTACTCACACACCTAGTCAGTCCTGTAAAGAATCAATCACACTTCCATTTTCTTGTCTATACAGTTAAACATAGAGCACCTTACATTTTCAAACATATACTAACACATACTTACTTTCTTATACAATCATTGATACAAGTACACATTGATCTGCACAGAGTCACACACCTCCCAGCCAGCCACACACACACTCAGTCTCCTATACAAATACTTGGACAATCAATCAATAACCCATATAGTTAATCATATAGCTACTGATCAACACATGCAGCAGTTTACAGAACAACAGACATAATGATGCACAAATTAAGACAGTTTAGTCACTAACCCATGCACTCAGTGAGACACATTTAATCACTCACTCATACATTCAGTCATGCACCTACTAAATCCTTCGTCCAGACACTTATACATCTACTCATTCTTCAATATGTAAAACATATTTAAACTTTACAGAAACACACAGTCACTGGATGATGTCATCAGTGATCTCATCAGTGATGTCATTTGAGATGTCATCAGTGATGTCACTGACCATGTCATGAATGATGTAATATGTGACATGATCAGCAGTGGATTGCGGGTGCGCGATATATAGTTAGTGCAACTAACTATATATGGAATTTCAATGGTTTTGTGTGAGTAAAATAAGGTTTTTTAAATGCTAATTCCTAACTATATATGGTGTATAACCTATGGTTTTTTCAGTGAATTTTCAAGGTTGTGTAAATGCTAATTCCTAACTATATATGGTCTATAACCTATGGTTTTTTCAGTGAATATATATATATATATATATATATATATATATTCACTGAAAAAACCATAGGTTATAGACCATATATAGTTAGGAATTAGCATTTACAAAACCTTGAAAATTCACTGAAAAAACTATAGGTTAGAGACCATATATAGTTAGCTGGACATTTTATTGACATAAAACCAATGAAATTCCATATATAGTTAGTTGCACTAACTATATATCGCGCACCCGCAATCCACTGCTGATGATGTCACATATTACATCATTCATGACATGGTCAGTGACATCACTGATGACATCACTGATGACATCTCAAATGACATCACTGATGACATCACTGATAACAACATCCAGTGATTTTTTGTTTCTGTAAAGTTTAAATATGTCTTACATATTGAAGAATGAGTGGATGTGTAAGTGTCTGGACGAAGGATTTAGTAGGTGCATGACTGACTGTATGAGTGAGTGATTAAATGTGTCTCACTGAGTGCATGGGTTAGTGACTAAACTGTCTTAATTTGTGCATCATTATGTCTGTTGTTCTGTAAACTGCTGCATGTGTTGATCAGTAGCTATATGAGTAACTATATGGGTTATTGATTGATTGCCCAAGTATTTGTATGGGAGACTGAGTGTGTGTGTGGCTAGCTGGGAGGTGTGTGACTCTGTGCAGATCAATGTGTACTTGTATCAATGATTGTATAAGAAGGTAAGTATGTGTTAGTATATGTTTGAAAATGTAAGGTGCTCTATGTTTAACTGTATAGACAAGAAAATGGAAGTGTCATTGATTCTTTACAGGACTGACTAGGTGTGTGAGTAACTCCATGGATGAGTGGCAGACTGTGAGTGTCTGTATAGGTGTATGAGTGCATATGATAGTGTTGTAAAGATGAGTGATTGTATGTATGAATGATTGTATGGGTGAATGAGTGAAGGTGTGTGTAGACGTAGCAATCAGTGAGTGCGTACGTAGTAACTAGTATTGGTGTGTCAATGGTTTCAAAAATTATACTCTGTATTTAACACTGGGTGAAACAGAGGTTATATTAAAATGTGAGGAGATGCATTGTATTGTCACATGAATGATATCATCAGTGATGTGGTCATTGATGTCAAATGAGATGTCATCAGTGATGTCATCAGTGATGTCATTTGAGATGTCATCAGTGATGTCATCAGTGATGTCACTGACCATGTCATGAATGATGTAATATGTGACATCATCAGCAGTGGATTGCGGGTGCGCGATATATAGTTAGTGCAACTAACTATATATGGAATTTCATTGGTTTTATGTCAATAAAATGTCCAGCTAACTATATATGGTCTCTAACCTATAGTTTTTTCAGTGAATTTTCAAGGTTTTGTAAATGCTTATTCCTAACTATATATGGTCTATAACCTATGGTTTTTTCAGTGAATTTTCAAGGTTTTGTAAATGCTAATTCCTAACTATATATGGTCTATAACCTATGGTTTTTTCAGTGAATTTCAATGGTTTTTTAATAGCAAATATCATAAGCTGTCGAATGTCAAGTACGTGGTAAGTAAAAACATTTTCGTGTTTATGCACACTGATCTGCTTTGAATGCTGCCCCCCACCCCTCATTTCTATTAGGAGTACTCTCTCTTTGCAGATAGTGAAGGGTAGTTAACGCAGGCCTTTGCCCCCGTTGTAATCCGTCGTGCCTGCTTCTCTCTCCATTTGATTGATTGTTCTCTTTGGTTCATTCTCTATTTACAAACAAGCACAGAGTCGCAATACTCTGTTTAGTCTTTGCAGATAGCGAAAAATCGTGTAAAAAAACAAAAGGAATCGAGCAAAATCAGTAGGCCACTAATGGGATCTCTTTTTGACCTCGCTAAAATAGAAACATTAGGAACAACCTGTTGAAAATAGCAATGTGTATGTACATAAGCGGCGTTCATTTGTGTTCACAGTACCCCTTGTTGATTGTTTGAATCGAGCATTGAATTGTTCGAAGTTGGTTCTCTTAAGGATCTTCTCTGCCTGCAAACAAGGAAGAATAGGAATATTCTCTCTCCCTTTGCAGATAGTGAAGGGTAGGTAACGCAAGCCTTTAACACGTCGTACCTATTTCATTCCTCATTGATTGATTGATTGTCCGAACATTGACTGTTTGGGAATTAGTTCTTTTTGGAGGTATTCCCTGTTTGCAAATAAAAGTAGGAAAATCTTTACAAGTAGTGAAAGGGTAGGTAATGCGGACCTTTCTCCCCCGTTGTAATCTGTCATGCCTATCTACTCCCCACTGATTGATGCACCTGTTTCACCCGGACCATTTACTAGAGATATCTGGCCCAACAAGAGAGCACCCCTAGTGAAAAGGACATATGCAATAATAACGAAGTGATCACTGTATCCTGTTAACAGAAACTTTAGCATGAAACAACCTGGAAAGAAAAGAATAGGAAAACGAAAATCAGTAGGCCACTGATGAACTTTTTATTAAATAACAAACAAAGAAACGATAACAATACGTAATGATAAAACCTATTATTGTCCTAGAAACAAGAAACGTTAGAAGTAAGCCCGTAATAAGAAACCTGAAAACATCGCCCCTCACTGCCCCAAAACGTGTCTGTCCCACCGCCTGCCACGGCCAAATAACGGCAAACTGGGAAAGATAGAAGTCAGCAGACATCCGCCCCATTCTAGAAACTTCCAAAGGGCAACAGGTTTTCGGCTACGCCCAGCCGGAAACAACACATATAAGGCGGGTCCTGCTGCCACGCCTCGGAGATCATCACGTAGGGTGTAGCCGGAGGAGAGGCCGAGGCAGAGGCCAGCGGGACCCGGCCAGGGGGATTGACAACGCTGGAGAGTTGCAGGGGGGGGAATGTCCGTGTCCTCGACCCTCCCCTCTCTCTCCCAGTCCGGCCGCGGTGGCCCTTGACAGTTTCAGGTAGTCCCGCCACATTCTCTACCAGTCCGGCCACCAACGGCCGGGGCCGATGGGATCTGGCTGCAGCCGATAAACCAAGGAACCCGTTCATGGGGCCAGAGCAAGGGGCGTCCGGCCGACATCCACCGGAAGCCCGGCCCGAAGACGGACGGGACACTTCTTCTTTCTTGAATAATGGCTGCGACAACACTGGGGGGGGATGTCTTGCACATGCCTCCGACCCCCCCCCCCTCTCGTCCTCATCGCCTGGTCCGGCCATAACAAATCTCAAGCGAGACGCCGTGGGGTGCACTGGGAGGGAGAGACGGTGCGAACAGGCCTCTCCCGCCTCCCCAGTGGAGGCTTCCCACCTGCACCCTCAGCGCTCCAGGCGCCCGGAAAAGGGTTCTTCCACTGTGGCGATGCTGCAACGTCTCGCCCGGCAGGGTGGAGCCCGTCCGCTCATTTGACCCCGCGATCGCCAGTAGCTACCGAACTCTCAAAATGGCGATCGACGTGGCAAGAGCATAAAGAAATGGCCCGGTCACTGGTTGACTCCACCACAGTAGTCCTCCACGACCTTGAAGATTCTAGAGGAGCCGCGGGAGTCTCCGACCCCCGCAGACACCCCGATGGGGAATGACTGCCATGATCGCCCGTGGAGTGACGAAACTGTATCCGCGGGACGTCGGCGCTCCCATGCTGGCGCCAGCCTCACTTTGAATTACTAGAATCCTGCAAACCTCAGTTCCGGTGAAAGCACACTGTGACCCGGTAGGAAAAATTGTTGCACCCCCTCCCCTTTTTAATGTTAATGTTAATGTTAATCAGTATTTGTTGAGCGCTCGTACGCCCGGAGGCTTCATGGCGCTATAGGAAAGAACCAGGCGTAACAGTCAGTAAGTAGAGCTGTGATAGCTCAATAGTGTGCTTGAGAGAAGAGCCAAGTTTTCAGAGAATGTCTAAAGCTGAGAATGTTGTCATTCAGCTTTAGGTGAAGGGGGAAAGAGTTCCAAAGGACAGCAGCAAGGTGGTCGAAGCAACTGCCTCCGAGGCGCTTCCTTTTAAACGGAGGTACAATCAAAAGTGATTTGTAAGTAGACCGGAGATGACGGGAGGGGCTGTATTTTTTTAATAAGTCTCTGATGAATAACGGGCCAGTATCGTTCAGAGACCTAAACAGAATGCACCCGGCTTTTAAAGGCCACACGTTGCTCAACAGGCAGCCAGTGTAGCTGCTTCAGACCGAGTCTGATTGATTGCCTCCTGGGTATATTCAGAAGGAGCCTGGCTGCTTGGTTCTGAACAAGCTGGAGACGTTTGAGCTCTCCAATTTGGAGGCCAAGATAAAGACTGTTAGAAAAGTCCAGCCTGGACAGAACCAAGGAGATGACAATCTGTGTAAGGGCTGCTGAAGAAAAGAAGCGGGCAATTTTTTTTATTTTCTTCAGCTGAAAGAAGCTAGAGGATACCACTGCTCCAACCTGTCTTTTTTGCGAGAGATCCTCGCTAATAAAGATACCCAGGCTCTTGACCGAGGATGACTTAGATGGGGGAACGCCCATACTGGAGGGCCAAAAGCTAGAATTCCAACTGAGTATGCTCTGTCCAGGCAGGACCAGCTCGGTCTTGCCTGGGTTGAGTTTCAGGTGATTGCAGCTCATCCAACTCAAGATGTGGGACATAGTTCTTTGAAATTCAACCACAGAGTCCTTGGTGTTAAGAGGAAAGATGAGCTGCAAATCATCCGCGTAGTTGAAAATGGTTGCCTTTGCATTCCGAAGGGAGTACAGAAGGGGGCGTAGGTATACGTTAAAAAGCAGGGGAGATAACGAGGAGCCTTGTGGTACCCCGCAGGTGGTAGGTATAGTGGGAGCCGAAAAGGAACCCAATCTGACCGATTGTGTACGGCCCGTGATGAATGAGCGGATCCAGCTCAATGCAGGGCCCCTAAGACCTGCCTGTTCGACACGGTCGACCAAGATGGTATGGTCGACCGTGTCGAACGCAGCAGAAAGGTCCAGAAGCACAAGCGCCTGATGGATTCCTGCATCTGCGTTCCGCCTCAGAGTGTTTTGCACCGAAAGAATAACCGCCTCGGTGGAATGGCAAGGTCGGAAACCAGCCTGATTCGGTGCCAGGTACTCAGATTTTTCCAAAAAGCTGGAGATGCTGTCACATACATGTGACTCCAGCAGTTTGGTACAATATGGCAACAACGATATAGGTCTATAGTTGAGGGGATCTAACGGGTTGGCTCCTGTCTTTTTTATGAGGGAACGAGAAGAGCTTTTTTCAGATTGCATGGGACTTTGCCCTGTAGAAGTGACCCATTCAATATGGAAAGTAAGCACCCGGGAAGGCTGGTGCCCACTTCTTTCAAGATGTGGGGGGGACAGATGTCATCAGGGGAGCCAGATTTAACTTTGGTAAGAAGTTTGAGTAGATTAACATTTCCTATAAGGGGATAGGAATCCAAGGTGGCAGAGTTGTAAAAGGTGTCTGCAAAAAAAAGAGGGGGCTGAGTGGTGGGAATACTTTGTTTGATAGTGCAGATTTTATCAAAAAAGAAAGAGTTAAGTGTGTTGCAAAGCTCTTGGGTGGGGACCATTGGGAGAGAGGTTCTATCACTGGTGCTAAGATTTTCCACAATATTAAACAACTCCCTTGACTTATTTTGGGCCTTAAGAATTTTTTCCGAGAAGTAATCAGTTTTACATTTCAAAATGAGATTTTGGTAGTCCCTGCGAGCCTTACAAAAATTAGCTCTGTCGTGTCCTGAATAGGCTGTTCGCCACTTGCGCTCCATTTGACGAACCTTAAGTTTAAGGGTTTTCAAATGGGGTGTAAACCACCTGTGAGCGTCATTGGGGCGAGAGCGAGAGAAGTCGATGCAGGGAGCATGGGCATCAGCTGCCTGAAGTAGCCACTCAGAAAAGACTTCTTCTGATTCTTCTATGTCCTGATCAAGTGAGGGACAGGAGGAGGTTAAAGATTCAAGGAAGGCCGGGATATCAACATTCTTCCACATTCTTGCCTTCCCCCCTCGTTGAGACACGGTTTACTGCTTTTTTCAATGGTCATGATGAAGTTGATCAAAAAATGATCCGACCAGATGCAGGGCAAGATGGACTTGACAGCCAAAGAGATGTTTTGAGACCAGATTTGGTCAAGGCTATGCCCTTTCTCATGAGTAGGGAGGTGAATGTGTTGGATGAGATTCAGATCTAGAAAGGTCTCTTTCAGCGTAGCTGCCTGAGAGTCAGACTCCACCGAGTCCAGCCAGAGATTAAAATCACCCAGCAGTACAATTTTATTATGGGAGATGATCAGAGGGGCGAGTTGTTCCGCTAGGGATGCAGCGAAAGTGGGCATATTTTGAGGGGGGCGATATATGAGGATCACAAGAAGTGATCCTGTGTCCACATCCATTTTAAAAATTAAATTGTCTGATCCTGTTAAATCAAAAGATGGTAGGGAAGAGACTTTGTGATTTTTGCGAAGAATCGCAGCAACCCCTCCGCCCCTTTTACCAACTGGCCTGTCGACATGCAGTATATAATAATCTGAGGGGACTGCAGCCAGAATGTCAGGTAAGGATCCCTCATTAAGCCAAGTCTCAGATAGACATAGAAGATCTGGTTGTTCGGCCTGAAGCAGGAGAAAGATGTCCAAGTGGTGTTTAACCATGGACCTGGTATTTAAATATAGACACTTGAGGGTAGTCTCAGGCTCATGTGGAGGTAAGGGAGCAGACCGTGGTATGGGCTTAGAGGCTTTGTCAAGCATAAATTCAGGCTTTAAAATACCATAAGTGGCGGCGCGCTTTAGAATGTAAGCGGGTGGGGAGAGACCAGCGCTGTCAGAGGGTCTTAATGACAGCAGCGATGCAGCGGTATATTTATAGTTTTGACCAGGGGTTCTGGCCCCGAGCCCCGGTCTGCCGCGGACGGGCGCAGACGGGCTTGACTTGTGCGCGACTTCGGCGTGCATTCGTCGCGCCCGCTGCGCTCGTCCGCTGCGCTCCTGGATGCACATTGTTTATATGGCCTGCCTCCCGGGATAACTAGACCGCTAGGTCAGGTCCGGCTACCCCCAAGATGGCGGCACGTCTCACCCTCCACACAAACGGCACCAGCCGCGATGGAACGGGGCGGACGACAGAAGAAACAACAGTGCAATCAGTAAGTGCTGACAAGACAATGCTTAAGACAATGCTTTTGACTGATAGTTCAAACCACCGATCCTTTCCTTTGCCCTTTTACCAGAACTTTGGACTGCCTCCCCCTCTTTTACATTTTCTAGAGAAAACAAAACATTAACCACTACATTAGCATAGCAGTTGACACCAGAACTGTTTTCAAATTGAACACCAACAACATCTTCAACAGAATCCTTTTTGTTTCTGCTGTGACCCTGCTACAGCACAGGCATTGTCCCCAGCAGTAATTCTGCAATGCCGGTAAGAATACCTGTAGTGCCTACTGGACTCACTCACCCCCGCGGCGCCCCACGCCGTTATTTGCTGGGCGGCAACTTATTAGACATCACCTTTGTGCCATCTAGATTTCAGCGCGTTCTGCTGCCTTGGAACTATTCGCACAACAGACTGCTACTGACGACCCACCCCCAGGCAACATCTTCTGAATTTTCATAATTTGAAAGAACTAGTAACATGTCCTCATCAGGAATTTCCTCATGAAAAGTCTGCAATGATGATTCTTGTAACTCTATGGTCTCCAAACATTCGATAAATTCACCATCAAGAGATTGATCAAAAAAATCATTAAAGTCATCTCCTCCTTGTGAGAAAATTTAATTATTGGTGCTGTCAATTTCAATAAATGTATTGCATAATTCAAAAGAAATTGCCACGGTCTCTTCGTTGTTTAAATGTTTTTACTGTTTTTGTTTTGTTGTATATATTTATAAGTTATTAAAGTTTTATAATCCTACTACTTTGTTGGAGTGCTATATATTTTTAATGTGACACATAAATGTAAAAACTTTGATGTACAAAGAGTCATCCCTGGAATCTTCCGCTTCAGGCTCGGTCCCCTCCCCAATCACAATACAGGATGGTTTTCAGATAGTAGGAACACGTGTGGTGTGACGGATCTCATCGGGTGTGGGCCTTGATCTACTATAACTCCTTTGAAGAGGGGTGATTCTTTACAGCTGGGGCCATAAACTACATCTGCAGGGCTAGCTGATAGCCTGGACAATCGGACACAGAGGAAGTGGAGTGTCAGAGGGTGCGGTAGTGAATCGGGCGAAAGGGAGGTGTCGGGCGGGCACAGAGTGTGATTCTCAGGGAAGAGCAGCGCAGATGGGGAGAGGTTTATTGCCCATGCATAACACAGAGAGCGGGGGTGACCAGTGCCTGGGGAAGATGCTTGCGAGGGTGGGGAGCCATGCTACGAATCGACAGCGTGCAGAGAGTGGGTCTGGTCAAGGCATCTAAAATGGCTGCCGTGCACGACAAAAGTGTGGCATTTCAAAAAAGGCAAGATGGCACAAACAATGTTTTTCAACACTTCCTCATTTCCTTCGAATCGAACGTTAACAGACGTTGGTGCATATTACCAAAGTTAAGCGATATTTATCGCTAACGATGCTTACCAACGAATTTTTTACCGCTAAGCATCGTCAGAAATTATCGAAGATAAACCTTGCTATTATCAAGGTTTATCGCAAATGCGATAAAAAACGACCGCAATGCATTAATATCGCTGAAAACTCAGCGATATTCATGCATTACCGAGCTAATGCTCTTAGCCATGTTATCCACCTCCCATTGGATAACATGGCTAAGAACTGCTCAGGGCAGGTGTTAGTTTTTGGAGATATTCGCGCTTAGCGCGAATATCTCCAAAAGTTGGTAATAGGAGATATATATCTTGCATGTTGTAATGCAAATTATTGTGGTATATGGAACTCATACCATAATCTCTCAGGAAAGCAGAAACTGATCCTTTTGGGACCGCCTGAGAAGGCCTAGGGGGTGAGGGGTACTCTACTTTGCCCCCTTTTCACGTTCCGAACTATTTTATTTTACTCTCTTCTGTAATTACACAAAATAGCAGCGATAAGATGCATCAGAGACACACAGTGAGAGAAAGGAGGCCGGAGATGAAGAAGAGATGTCAAATACACATTGGAGATAATATAGTGGGAGAAGGGCAGTAAATATGAGTAAACTTACCATGTAACATAAAAATGTTGCACTCTATACTATAAGTCTCATTTTATACTACAATCACTTCGCTACAACCTCATAAATTAAAAATAAAAATGAATAATGTCTCAAACAATTTTTGATTTCTAAATATAAATTTATTCTTCTGAATTTTCTAAATTTGAAAGAACTAGTAACATGTCCTCATCAGTAATTTCCTCTTCAATCATCTCATCTGGAATCTCCTCATTAAAAGTCTGCAATGATGATTCTTGTAACTCTATGGTCTCCAAACATTCGATAAATTCGCCATCAACAGATTGATCCAAAAAATCATTCAAGTCATCTCCTCCTTGTGACAATATTTCATTATTGGTGCTGTTAATTTCAATCAATGTAATGGAATCATTCAAGTCATCTCCTCCTTGTGACAATATTTCATTATTGGTGCTGTCAATTTCAATCAATGTAGTGGACAATTCAAAAGAAATTACCACGGTCTCTTCATTGTGAGCCATTTTATTTTGAAATTGCTTGCTGTAAATTGCAGAAAAAAATAATCACTTTCATTTATCGTTTTTAGTAATACATAATATAAAACTAACTTTATCAAGTATTTAGTATAACAGAAGGACTGCAAATAAATAACAGAAAACATTTTTCAAATTATCTTCAAGTGTACAACATAGTTCCCCTTACAAATTAACAACTCACCTTTTTAAAAGTAGGAGAAGTGTTAGTACTGTGTAAATCAAACACCAGAAATTCACCACCAAAAATTCCTCACAAATGTACCTCAGACAGTAGTATCACAAAATGGCTGTGGTTTCCTCTCATTTGAGATATATACATAACTAATTAACTTTCATCACACACAAATACAAAACCAAAGTAACATTTTAATTGGTTCTAAATTTCAACACTTTCAAATGTGTTTTCCCCATGCAATTTTCCATAGGACATTTACATACGTCTACAGCCTGAATGGCTGAACGGAATTACACCAAACTTGGCAAAATGGTACATAAAACCTAAGAGGTCAGGAAGGATCTACTATGCCCCCTTATGGTTATTTGCCCCTTCGCTTTGGCCTCCTCTTGTCTCTCGATCCTACCGAGAGACAAGATGGCGGCCGCTACGGACTGTTTGGAATGTTTACAGACGCCGGAGAACCAATCAGCTTCGCAAAGCTCCGTAACGCGAAAAGTACGCGAAGCGGAGCGCTGTTACAGATATATATCTTTTTTTGAACGTTAATTTCTCAAAATCCACTGGAGCACATATATTGAGACCTAGCAAAGGCACATTGGGCTACCAGTCCCTAATATTTTGCCAAGTTTCGTGCAAATCCATTCAGCCGTTCGATTATTATTATTATTTTTTTTTTTTGCCCCGCGGGGCCCTTTTAAAACCTCCACATCAAACCTAGGGGGTCAGCGAGGATCTACTATGCCCCCTTATGGTCATTTGCCCCTTCGCTTTGGCCTCCTCTTGTCTCTCGATCCTACCGAGAGACAAGATGGCGGCCGCTACGGACTGTTTGGAATGTTCACAGACGCCGGAGAACCAATCAGCTTCGCTTCACAAAGCTCCGTACCGCGAAAAGTCCGCGAACCGGAGCGCTGCCCGGTCCGCTGTTACAGATATATATCTTTTTTTGAACGTTAATTTCTCAAAATCCACTGAAGCACATATATTGAGACCTAGCAAAGGCACATCGGGCTACCAGTCCCTACAATTTTGCCAAGTTTCGTGCAAATCCATTCAGCCGTTCGGGCTAAAAGTGAGGCCAACCGCCCTATGGGAAACTCAATGTTAAAAACACGTTTTGGGACCCCCCTTTTTTCTCGGCCCCCCCCTTGACGAAACCCCCCCAAATTTTCAGGGGCTGCTCAGAAACAGAATGTTCCATTTTCCTGAAAATTTCAGCCAATTCCGTCCACAAACGCCAAAGTTATTAGACATAGAATTTTCAAAAATCCCATAGAGAAAAAATCCTAACTATATATACCTACTGGCGACCGCCAGTAGGTAATAAATGCATGCATACATATACATATATGCATACATATGCATGTTATTTACATGAAAGTTTTAAAAACACTAATAAAAGCAAAGCTAAAAAGCCACCTCATTACAAACAGAATGGCTTTAACTTAAACGAGGGCGAGATCTATTACATTTTCAATGCTTGTTTACTTTGGTTCTATCAAGAAGGCATTCAGATGTGTTACACATTTGCCATAAATTCTGAATGTTAGCACTCTAGTTGCTCATTAGATCACTGTAGTAAAGCTAGTGCTCACCAGGGAAGTCTGCTGCTAATCATGGTTTGCAGCCATTTTCCCGCATTTTTTATCCCGCAGACTTTCAGTCCGCATACCATTATCCCGCAAGGTCATTGACCTCGCATACCATTATCCCGCATTTTTTCAAAACGCATGTGCATTTATCGCGCATGCCTTTACAAAGAATTACGTTTTAAAGGCATGTATGGTAAATGCATTTGCGTTGTGAAAACCACGATGACGAGAGAGGTAAGTGGGTTTGTGTTAATTTTTTCGTGGGTTAGTGATTGTGTAGTGTAGTGTAGTGTTGTGTAGTGTAGTGTTGTGTTAGTGTAGTGTAGAGTTGTGGTGGTTGTTTAGTGTAGGGTCATGCTGGGGGTAGTGTTTTAGGGTTTAGGGTTGTGTTGTAGTGTTTGCGTAGTGTAGGGTCATGCTGGGGGTAGTGTTTTAGGGTTTAGGGTAGTTTTGTAGTGTTTGCGTAGTGTAGGGTCATGCTGGGGTAGTGTTTTAGGGTTTAGGGTTGTGTTGTAGTGTTTGCGTAGTGTAGGGTCATGCTGGGGCTAGTGTTTTAGGGTTTAGGGTAGTGTTGTAGTGTTTGCGTAGTGTAGGGTCATGCTGGGCGTAGTGTTTTAGGGTTTAGGATAGTGTTGTAGTGTTTGCGTAGTGTAGGGTCATGCTGGGGGTAGTGTTTTAGGGTTTTGGGTAGTGTTGTAGTGTTTGCGTAGTGTAGGGTCATGCTGGGGTGTAGTATTTTCGGGTTTAGGGTAGTGTTGTAGTGTTTGCGTAGTGTAGGGTCATGCTGGGGGTAGTGTTTTAGGGTTTTGGGTAGTGTTGTAGTGTTTGCGTAGTGTAGGGTCATGCTGGGGGTAGTGTTTTAGGGTTTTGGGTAGTGTTGTAGTGTTTGCGTAGTGTAGGGTCATGCTGGGGTGTAGTGTTTTAGGGTTTTGGGTAGTGTTGTAGTGTTTGCGTAGTGTAGGGTCATGCTGGGGTGTAGTGTTTTAGGGTTTTGGGTAGTGTTGTAGTGTTTGCGTAGTGTAGGGTCATGCTGGGGGTAGTGTTTTAGGGTTTTGGGTAGTGTTGTAGTGTTTGCGTAGTGTAGGGTCATGCTGGGGGTAGTGTTTTGGGGTTTTGGGTAGTGTTGTAGTGTTTGCGTAGTGTAGGGTCATGCTGGGGGTAGTGTTTTAGGGTTTTGGGTAGTGTTGTAGTGTTTGCGTAGTGTAGGGTCATGCTGGGGGTAGTGTTTTAGGGTTTAGGGTAGTGTTGTAGTGTTTGCGTAGTGTAGGGTCATGCTGGGGGTAGTGTTTTAGGGTTTAGGGTAGTGTTGTAGTGTTTGCGTAGTGTAGGGTCATAATGGGGGTAGTGTTTTAGGGTTTAGGGTAGTGTTGTAGTGTTTGCGTAGTGTAGGGTCATGCTGGGGGTAGTGTTTTAGGGTTTAGGGTAGTGTTGTAGTGTTTGCGTAGTGTAGGGTCATGCTGGGGGTAGTGTTTTAGGGTTTAGGGTAGTGTTGTAGTGTTTGCGTAGTGTAGGGTCATGCTGGGGTGTAGTGTTTTAGGGTTTTGGGTAGTGTTGTAATGTTTGCGTAGTGTAGGGTCATGCTGGGGGTAGTGTTTTAGGGTTTAGGGTAGTGTTGTAGTGTTTGCGTAGTGTAGGGTCATGCTGGGGTGTAGTGTTTTAGGGTTTTGGGTAGTGTTGTAGTGTTTGCGTAGTGTAGGGTCATGCTGGGGGTAGTGTTTTAGGGTTTAGGGTAGTGTTGTAGTGTTTGCGTAGTGTAGGGTCATGCTGGGGGTAGTGTTTTAGGGTTTAGGGTTGTGTTGTAGTGTTTGCGTAGTGTAGGGTCATGCTGGGGGTAGTGTTTTAGGGTTTAGGGTTGTGTTGTAGTGTTTGTGTAGTGTAGGGTCATGCTGGGGGTAGTGTTTTAGGGTTCAGGGTAGTGTTGTAGTGTTTGCGTAGTGTAGGGTCATGCTGGGGTGTAGTGTTTTAGGGTTTTGGGTAGTGTTGTAGTGTTTGCGTAGTGTAGGGTCATGCTGGGGCAGTGTTTTAGGGTTTAGGGTAGTGTTGTAGTGTTTGTGTAGTGTAGGGTCATGCTGGGAGTAGTGTTTTAGGGTTTAGGGTAGTGTTGTACTGTTTGTGTAGTGTAGGGTCATGCTGGGGGTAGTGTATTAGGGTTTAGGGTAGTTTAGTTGTTTAGTGTATGCTAAAGGCATATTCGTTCTAAAAGTTTTCGTTATTTTAATATGCGGCCTAATAGTACATGCGGGATTTTTTTTGCGGACTGATGGTATGCGGGATTTCGTCATATATTCGCTAATCATACTTTCTATGGCAAAATGAACCCCCTCATTTTGTTCCTTTTTAAATTAAATGTTTTAAGAGTTACCACTTCATTCCAATCAAGATGGCTTCAGGTGTGCCATACCTTTGTAATAAGTAGGACTGTTAGCACTCTAGTTGTTCTTTAGAACACTCTGGGACATTCTGTCATTGGGCTATAGTTGGGCTACATCTGGCTGATATTTGGGCTACATTTGTTTTTTTTTGTCTCTGGTGGCCATCTTTGGGCTACATTGGGCTACATTGGGCTACATTGGGCTACATTGGGCTACATT
Organism: Lissotriton helveticus; assembly: GCF_964261635.1. NCBI lineage: Eukaryota > Metazoa > Chordata > Amphibia > Caudata > Salamandridae > Lissotriton > Lissotriton helveticus. The sequence continues at coordinate 534,952,528 of NC_136067.1, forward strand.
TGGGCTCCAACATATATATAGCCCAATGTAGCCCAATATATATTTTTCAAAGTTAATTTTCGTAAAAACCACTGGAGCCTATATCTTGAGACATAGCAAAGGCACATCGGGCTACCAGTCCCTACAATTTTGCCAAGTTTGGTGTAAATCCATTCAGCCGTTCAGGCTAAAAGTGAGGCCAACCGCCCTATGGAAAATTGCATGGGAAAAACACGTTTTGGGACCCCCCTTTTTTCTCGGCCCCCCCTTGACGAAACCCCCCCAAATTTTCTGGGGCTGCTCAGAAACAAAATGTTCCATTTTCCTGAAAATTTCAGCCAATTCTGTCCTCAAACGCCAAAGTTATTCGACATAGAATTTTCAAAAATCCCATAGGAAAAAAATCCTAACTATATATACCTACTGGCTATCGCCAGTAGGTAATATATATATATATATATATATATATTATATGTTTTATAATTATCTAAGAATTTTGTATAATTACAAAATCTGTGATGCATTTATATATGCGAGTTATAGTGAGTACAACTAACTATAATGGGGGAATTTCAATGGGTTTGTATGAGTAAAATGACCAGCTAACTATAACTGGTGTAAAACCTATGGTTTTTTCAGTGAATTTCTAAGGTTTTTTAAATGCTAATTCCTAACTATAACGTGTGTCAAACCTATGGTTTTTTCAGTGAATTTGCAAGGTTTTTTAAATGTTAATTTCTAACTTTAACGTGTGTCAAACCTATGTTTTTTCAGTGAACTACTAAGTTTTTTTAAATGCTAATTTCTAACGATACCGTATGTTAAACCTATGTTTTTTTCTGTGAATTTGCAAGGTTTTTTAAATACTGATTTCTAACTTTATCAGATCTGAAACATCTGTTTTATTCAGTGAATTTGCAAAGTTTTTAACATGCTAATTTCTGTATCATTTTTTATATTTTTTATATATTTATTTTTCACAAACTGCCTTTGTATATTATAATAGATTGACTGTATCCAGTAATATGCAATGGCACAGCTCATTTTTATGATTCGTTTAAAGTTGAACAGTATAGTCTACATCTTTATTCAACAATAAACACTCACATTTGTTATTTTCCTTTTTTTTGTGATTTTTTTCAACTTGTATGCACCATGCGCGCACCTCGCAATTTCTTTTTTTTTTTTTGGGACTTTTGGGGTCTTTCATGGACCCCATGAGAAGGCCTAGGGGGTCAGGGAGTCTCTATCCTGCCCCCTTTTCATGTTCTCCTCTTTTATTTTTGACTCACTTCAGCCTCGAGGGTGTGCACAACGTGCGCGCACCTCGCAATTATTTTTTAAATAGAAAAATGTTTTTTTGGCTTTTGGGGTCCTTCAGGGACTCCATGAGAAGGCCTAGGGGGTCAGGGAGTCTCTACCCTGCCTCCTTTTCACGTTCTCCACTTTTCTTTTTGAGTGAATTCTTCCTCGAGGGTGCGCGCAATGTGCGCGCACCTCGCGATTTAAAAAAAAACACAAAATATTTTTTTTTGCCCCTCTGGGTCCTTAAAGGCCCCCCTGAGAAGGCCTAGGGGGTTAGGGAGTCTCTTCTCTGTCTCCTTTTCAGGTTTTTAAAGCATTTTCGAAAATCGGGTAAAATGTCATATTTCCGGCATGCGCGCACGCTGCGCGCACGGTAATTCATGTGACATGAAAACAACACTTTTGATTGGTTTATAGTAGTTTCTGTTCCAGAATCTTCCAAAACTATACCCACTTCCCTCACTATCTCTTTTGCTTTCCAGAGAGAAGGATCTTTCCTTTAGAACAGCTACTTAAAAATGGCAGCACAGCACCCTGAGAGCTCATCTGACTCCGATACTGTTGTGGTGGAACAGGACCACCGTTCCAGGAAGCAGAAGGACTCCTTCATTTGGGAGTTTTTTACTTTTCCGGAGGGTGAAAAGAAGATAAATGCTCCAAAGGTAACGTGTACCATCTGTGGGAGTGTTTTGTCAAGAGGAGACCCCACAAAGAAGTACTCCTTCAGCATTTATACCATGATACGGCACGTGAAGAATGTGCATCCTCATCAGTATGCACGTGCGAGCACTAGAGCCCTGGCCAGGGATCTTCCACCTGCTGTGCCCTCCACCTCTTCGGCAGCACAATCACCAACTTCGAGAGTGCTGGACCTCCGTCCTAATTTTTCAAAAGTTCATATTTGTTGCAATATTTGCAAATAAATGTTATGCTATGGTGAGCAGAGTGTGGATTTGATAGACATTAGAATCTCACAGCACGTATGCCACTGCAGTTAATTTTTTTCATTTATTATTTTTGTTCCAGTTGAACAATTTTTTGTTACCTGTTTACTTTTTCTTTAAAAACAAACAAAATAAATTGTTTAAAAACTAAAAAAAATACAAAAAAAAAGAAAAAAAAAGTTCTTGTCAGAACTAACCTCACTTCTCAAAGAAGAGCTATATCTTTGATATACTGTGTCATACTTTTTTTGAATGAATGTGTAGTGTATAAATGAATGACTGAAATGACTGAGTGAAAAGGAGGAAAGGATTGATGGAATGAGTGAGGAAAGGGTAGTATGGTGATTGAGGAAAGGGGAGTCAAAGAGTGACTGAAACAAGGGGACTAAGGGTAGGGGAGTGAGGTAAGTGGAGAGAAAGAGTAAGGGAAGAGCAGTAAGAAAAGAAAAGTGAGAGAGAAGGAGTGAGAAAAGGGGAGCATGGAACAGAGACAGAGGAGGAGAGTAAGAGATGAAAAGGGAGAAGTAGAGCAGAGTGAAGGGAGTGAAGGTAAGAGAAGTGAGAAGTGGACTGACGGTGAGGGAAGGGGTATGAGGGTGAGGGAAGGGGGTAATGGAAAGTGAGAGATGGGAAGTGAGGGAGAGAGAAATGGAGTGAGGGGATGGAGGAACTTAGAAAAGGGGAGTAAGAGAAAGGGAGTAAAGAATGGAGTGAGAGAAGGAGAGCGAGGGGGAGTGAGGAAAAGGGAACGGGAAAGTGAAAGGGTGAAAAATACAGACAGGAGAAAGTGGAGTGGAGAAGGGTAGTGACGGTGAATGAAGGGCAGTGACACTTAGGGAAGGTGTATGAGGGTGACAGAAGGGAATGAGAGAGAAGGAAGGAGATTAAGAGAGAGGAAAGGGGACTGAGGGATAAAGTAGGAATGAAGGAAACAGAAAGAGAAAGACAGGAAAGGTGAGGGAGAGAAAGAGAGAAAGAGAGTGAGAGAGAAAGAGAGGGAGAGCAAGTGACTGAGAGAGAGTAAGGCGTTTAGACTGAGTGAGATAGAGGGAGAGAGGGAGAGAGAAATGGAGTGAAGGGGAGTGTGGAACTAAAGGAATGGGAGTTAGCAAACGTGAATGAGGAAAGAGGAGTAAGGGAAAGGGACTGACGGATGGAGTGAGGGAAAGAAAGTGAGAGGGAGTGAGAGAAGTAGAGTGAGTGAAAGAGAGTGAGGGATGATATGAAGGAAAAATAGTAAGGGGAAAGTGAGAAGAAACTGAGCAATACAGCAAGACAAGGGTAGTGATGGAGGAAGATAGAAAAGAGAAGTGAAGGACAGAGTGGGAAAAGACAATGTTGGACAAGGTGAGTGAGGATGAAGGAAGAGTACTGATAGTGAGAAAAGGAGTATAAAGGTGAATGAAGAGGAGTAAGGATAATGAGGAAAGGGGAGTAAGATGAAGAAAAGGAAGGTGAGTAAAAGAGAGAGTGAAGAAAGGGAATGAGAGATAGAGAAATAATAGAGTGATGAAAAGGTATTTTTTGTTTGTCATACTTACCTTATAAATAATGACAAGTTATTAGTACTTTTTATTATAAATATAGTATCTGTGGAAGAGAAGCAAAAAATTGAGTTATAATATATAATTCACAATACAAAAGAAAGTACAAGTGAAAGAAACAGAAAGGGAAAGAAAGGAAGGATGAGGGAGAGAGAGAGAGAGAAAGGGAAAAAGTGAGACAGAAAGAGAGGGAGAGCAAGCGAGTGACAGAGAGTGAAGTAGTTAGACTGAGTGAGACAGAGGGAGAGAGAGAGAAAAGGAGTGAAGGGGAGTGAGAGACTAAAGGAATGAGAGTTAGCAAAAGGGAATGAGGAAATGGGAATAGGGGAAGGGTATTGTTAGATGGAATAAGTGAAAGAGAGTGAGGGTGAGTGAGGAAATACAAGCAAGAGAAAGGGAATAGGATTGATGCACAGTGAGGAGAACATGAAGTGGGGGAAAAGGACTCAGATTAAATGAAGGGCAGTGACAGTGAGGGAAGGGATATAAGATTGAGGGAAAGGGAGTGATTGAAAAAGAAGCATCTTTATAGAAAGAGAGAGAAAATAAAAGGAAGAGTAGTGAAGAAAGAGGGAGACAGTGAAAGAGACAAACAGAAGGAGAGTGAGGGAGTGTGAAGGAATAAATCAGTTATAGTGACTGAGACAGAGGAAGATATTTAGAGATAGATGGAGAAAAGAAGAGTGAGGGAGGGAATGAAGAAAGGGAACTGAGCGAAACAGAGTGAGGGAGTGACAGAAGTGGAGTGAGTGAAGGTGAATGAGAGATGAAGTTATGGAAAGAGAGTAAGGGGGAGTGAGAAGAGACTAAGCGATACAGCAACACAAGGGTAGTGATGGAGGAAGATAGGAAAGAGAAGTGAGAGACAGGCAGGGGAAAGAGGGAGTTGGACAAAGTGAGTGAGGGTGAAGAGAGAGTACTGATAGTGACAGAAAGACTGTAAAAGTGAATGAAGGGCAGTAATGAGAATGAGAAAAGGAGACTAAGAGCAATCAATCAATCAATCAATCAAGGCATTTATAGACCGCACTACTCACCCGTGAGGGTCTCAAGGCGCTGGGCGGGGGGGGGAGGGGTGCTGCTACTGCTCGAAGAGCCAGGTCTTGAGGTGCTTCCCGAAGCTGAGATGGTCCTGGGTCAGTCGTAGGTGAGTGGGGAGGGAGTTCCAGGTCTTCGCAGCCAGGTAGGAGAATGATCTTCCTCCGGAGGTGGTTCTTCGGATTCGTGGGATGATGGCGAGGGCGAGGCCGACGGATGAAGGCCGGCGGGTTGGGGTGTAGTAGAACGAGAGTCAGCTGTTGAGGTAGTCTGGGCCCATGTTGTGGAGCGCCTTGTGTGCGCGGGTGAGCAGTCTGAACGTGATCCTTTTGTTGATGAGGAGCCAGTGGAGGTTTCTCAGGTGGGTGGTTATGTGGCTGTGGTGAGGGATGTCGAGGATGAGTCGTGCGGCGGTTTTTTGTATGCGCTGAAGCCTAGTCTGGAGTTTGGCGGTCGTTCCTGCGTATAGGGCGTTCCGGTAGTCCAGTTGGCTGATGACGAGGGCCTGGGTGACTGTTCTTCTGGTTTCTGTGGGGATCCATCGGAAGATCTTCCGAAGCATTCTCAGGGTGTTGAAGCATGAGGATGAGACGGCGTTGACTTGTTTGGTCATCATGAGGGAGGAGTCCAGGATAAAGCCCAGGTTGCGTGCGTGGTCCGTGGGTGTCGGTGCGGTTCCCAGCGCCGGATGCCACCAAGAGTTATCCCAGGCGGATGGGGATTGTCCTAGGATAATGACTTCCGTCTTGTCTGAGTTGAGCTTGAGACGGCTGTGCTTCATCCATTCTGCTACTGCTTTCATCCCTTCCTGGAAGTTGGTTTTGGCGGTGGCTCGGGCCTTGGTGAGGGAAAGTATCAGCTGGGTGTCGTCGGCGTAAGAAATGATGTTGCTGTCGTGTTTTCGTGCGATGGCGGCGAGGGGGCTCATGTAGATGTTGAAGAGGATTGGACTGAGTGAGGATCCTTGGGGAACGCCGCAGATGATTTCGGTGGCCGCGGATCGGAAGGGGGGGAGGCGGACTCTCTGGGTTCTTCCGGAGAGGAACGAGATGATCCATTCCAGGGCTTTCCCTTGGATTCCAGTGTTGCTGAGGCGCTGTATTAGTGTACGGTGGCATACGGTGTGGAATGCTGCTGAGAGGTCCAGGAGGATGAGGGCAGCTGTTTCCCCGTTGTCTATCAGGGTTCTGATGTCGTCTGTGGCTGCGATGAGGGCGATCTCGGTGCTGGGGTTGGCTTGGAATCCGGAATGGGAAGGGTCGAGCGAGTTGTGATCCTCGAGGAAAGCAGTCAGCTGTTTGTTGACAGTCTTCTCAATGACTTTAGCTGGGAAGGGGAGAAGAGAGATGGGACAGACGTTCTTGAGGTCCTTTGGGTATGCTGTGGGTTTCTTCAGGAGGGCGTTGATCTCTGTGTGTTTCCAGCTTTCAGGGAAGGTCGCTGACGTGAAGGAGCTGTTTATGATGTTCCGCAGGTGGGGTGCGATGGTGGTGCTGGCTTTGTTGAAGATGTGGTGGGGGCAAGGGTCGGAGGGGGAGCCAGAGTGGATTGTGCTCATGACGTGGGTGGTGTCCTCATTGCTGATGGGGGTTTAGGAGTTGATGTGTTGCTGGAGGTCGTTGGTTTGGTGAGTAGAGGAAGGGGAGTAAGAGAGAGATTAAAGAATGGGAAAGAGAGAAAGAGAAGTTAGAGAGTGAAGTAAAAGTTTTTTCTGTTTGTCATACTTACCTTATAAATAATGACAACTTAATAGAATATTTTTATATAGATATAGTATTTGTGGAAGACAAGAGAAAATTGAGTTATAATATATATTTCATAATACAAAAGAAAGTAGAAGTGAAAAAAATTGAAAGGGAAAGAAAGAAAGGGTGAGGGAGAAACACAGAGGGAGAGAGTGAGAGAGAAAGAGAGAGAGAGAGAGTGACTGACAAAAAATGAAGTGGTTAGACTGAATGAGACAGAGGGAGAGAGTAAGAGAGAAATGGAGTGAAAGGAGTGAGAGACTAAAGGAATGAGAGTTACCAAAAGGGATTGAGATAAGGGGAATAAGGGAAGGGGACTGACGGATGAAGTGAGTGAAAGAGTATGAGGGAAAGTGAGGGAATGGGTGCAGGAGAAATAGAATGAGAGTGATGCAGAGAGAAGAGAACATGAAGTGGAGGAAGAAGACTCAAATTGAATGAAGGGCAGTGACAGTGAGGGAAGGGATATGAGGGTGAGGGAAGGGGAGTGATGGAAAAAGAAGCATATTAAGAGAAAAGAAAAATAAGTAAGTGAGAGAGAGAGAAGCATTTATGGAAAGAGAGAGAAAAGAAATTAAAGACTGGTGGAGAGAGAGGGAGACAGTAAAAGAGAGAAACAGAGGGAGAGTGACGGACTATGAGGGAGTAAATCAGTTATAGTGACAGACACAGAGGAACAGACTTAGAGACGGAAGCAGGAAAGGGGAGTGAGTGAAAGGGAGTGAGGAAGTGAAAGAAGTAAAGTGAGTGAAGGTCACTGAGGGATGATGTGAAGGAAAGAGAGTCAGGGGCAGTGAGAAGAGAGTGATCAATACAACAAGACAAGGGTAGTGATGGAGGAAGATAGGAAAGACAAGTGAGGGACAGACAGGGGAAAGAGGGATTTGGATAAGAAGAGTGAGTGTGAAGGAAGAGTACTGATGGTGAGAGAAGGAGTGTAAAGGTGAATGAAGGGGAGTAAGTAGAATGAGGGAAGAGGAGGAAGATGAGGAAAGGTAAAGGAGTAAGAGAGAGATTAAAGAATAGGAAAGAGAAAAAGAGAAGTAGGAAAGTTAACTAAAAGTATTTTCTGTTTGTCATACTTACCTTATAAATAATGACAACTTAATAGAATATGTTTATATAAATATAGTTTCTGTGGAAGACAAGAAAAAATTGAGTTATAATATATATTTCATAATACAAAAGAAAGTAGAATTGAAAAAACAGAAAGGGAAAGAAAGAAAGGGTTAGGGAGAAACACAGAGGGAGAGAGGGAGAGAGAAAGAGAGAGAGAGAGGAAGTGACTGACACGAAATGAAGTGGTTAGACTGAGTGAGACAGAGGGAGAGAGGGAGAGAGAAATGGAGTGAAAGGAGTGAGAGACTAAAGGAATGAGAGTTACCAAAAGGGATTGAGGTACGGGGAATAAGCGAAGGGGATTGATGGATGGAGTGAGCGTAAGAGTATGAGGGAGAGTGAGGGAATGGGTGCAGGAGAAATGGAATGAGAGTGATGCAGAGAGAAGAGAACATGAAGTGGTGGAAGAAGACTCAGAGTGAATGAAGGGTAGTGACAGTGAGAGAAGGGATATAATGGTGAGGGAAGGGGAGTGATGGAAAAAGAAGCATATTAAGAGAAAGGAAAAAGAAGTAAGTGAGAGAGAAGGATTTAAGGAAAGAGAGAGCAAAGAAAAGGAAAAACTGGTGGAGAAGAGGAAGACAGTAAAAGAGAGAAACAGAGGGAGAGTGACGGACTGTGAGAGAGTAAATCAGTTATAGTGACTGACACAAAGGAACAGACTTAGAGACGGATGGAGGAAAGGGGAGTGAGTGAAAGGGTATGAGAAAGTGAAAGAAGTGAAGTGAGTGAAGGTCACTGAGGGATGATGTGAAGGAAAGGGAGTAAGGGAGCAGTGAGAAGAGACTGATCGATACAGCAAGACAAGGGTAGTGATGGAGGAAGATAGGAAAGACAAGTGAGGGACAGACAAGGGAAAGAGGGATTTGGACAAGAAGAGTGAGTGTGAAGGAAGAGTACTGATGGTGAGAGAAGGAGTGTAAAGGTGAATGAAGGGGAGTAAGTAGAATGAGGGAAGAGGAGTAAGATGAGGAAAAGTGAAGGAGTAAGAGAGAGATTAAAGAATAGGAAAGAGAAAAAAAGAAGTAAGAAAGTGAACTAAAAGTATTTTCTGTTTGTCATACTTACCTTATAAATAATGACAACTTAATAGAATATGTTTATATAAATATAGTATCCGTGGTAGACAAGAAAAAATTGAGTTATAATATATATTTCATAATACAAAAGAAAGTAGAATTGAAAAAACAGAAAGGGAAAGAAAGAAAGGGTGAGGGAGAAACACAGAGAGAGAGAGTGAGAGAGAAAGAGCGAGAGAGAGGAAGTGACTGACACGAAATGAAGTGGTTAGACTGAGTGAGACAGAGGGAGAGAGAGAGAGAGAAACGGAGTGAAATGAGTGAGAGACTAAAGGAATGAGAGTTACCAAAAGGGATTGAGGTACGGGGAATAAGCGAAGGGGATTGACGGATGGAGTGAGCGTAAGAATATGAGGGAGAGTGAGGGAATGGGTGTAGGAGAAATGGAATGAGAGTGATGCAGAGAGAAGAGAACATGAAGTGGAGGAAGAGGACTCAGAATGAATGAAGGGCAGTGACAGTGAGAGAAGGGAGATAATGGTGAGGGAAGGGGAGTGATGGAAAAAGAAGCATATTAAGAGAAAGGAAAAAGAAGTAAGTGAGGGAGAAGGATTTAAGGAAAGAGAGAGAAAAGAAAAGGAAAAACTGGTGGAGAGAGAGGGAGACAGTAAAAGAGAGAAACAAAGGGAGAGTGACGGACTGTGAAAGAGTAAATCAGTTATAGTGACTGACACAAAGGAACAGACTTAGAGACGGATGGAGGAAAGGGGAGTGAGCGAAAGGGTCTGAGAAAGTGAAAGAAGTGAAGTGAGTGAAGGTCACTGAGGGATGATGTGAAGGAAAGAGCGTAAGGGAGCAGTGAGAAGAGACTGATCGATACAACAAGACAAGGGTAGTGATGGAGGAAGATAGGAAAGACAAGTGAGGGACAGACAGGGGAAAGAGGGATTTGGATAAGAAGAGTGAGTGTGAAGGAAGAATACTGATGGTGAGAGAAGGAGTGTAAAGGTGAATGAAGGGGCGTAAGTAGAATGGGGGAAGAGGAGTAAGATGAGGAAAGGTAAAGAAATAAGAGAGAAAGTGAAGAAAGGATAGAGAGAAACAGAAGTAAGAAAGTAATGAAAAAGTATTTTCTGTTTGCCGTACTTACCTTATAAATATAATATCTGTGAAGAGAATAAACAATTGAGTTATAATATATATTTAACAATACAAAATTCAAAATAATTTGTACAATATGTTATATGTTTTATTTTGCTGTTCTCAGAATATATTGAATTTCACTAAAAACAGTGAGTTCAATACTACTCATCATATGACAGCGGGCAAATAAAACACAATCAAAAAGATTGGGTTTAAAAAACCCATACAACGTTTCAATAAATAATGTAAAAATTAGAAAAAAAATATCTTAAATGTTTTCTTCCAAACACCAATTTCTTACGTAAATATCAACAATCACAAAGTAATAAAACATTATTACTTCTTTTTTATACTTTCTAAGTAAACTTATGTACAAACATATATTAACAACATTTACCCGAAATACTCATTTTTGATTGATATACTTTTCCACATGGCCAAATAGTATATGAAAAGTCCTTTGTTTGGGAGTCATGTGGTATGCTGATGACACTCTGCTCATCCTTTATCTTAGCAAGGAGCTGTATACCATTAACAGAAACTTATTTCAGAGAATCAAAAATGTCAACAACATCTACAACAACTATAACTAGTCTAAAATACCTCTGCCTCACTCAAGATCAACATTTCCTGTAATAGTCATATCACTCACTATGTGATACACTTACACTACCTCTATGACAAGTACAAGTTTTTTTTTATCTTGATCACCCTCACTCACAAAGTAATTCTCAACAGCAAACTAGCCTTTTTTAACAGCACTAATCTTCCTAGGCCAATTATTTTCCCTAAAATGTGGGTTGTAAAAACACTAGGTAAGAATTTGGTAAGTCAAAAGGCAAACGTTGTTTAAAAGTCAATTGAGTATCATTACAATGAGTCCAGCCTTTTGGACATTTTAAATAAGCTGTGTAATGTCCTGATGTTGTATAAGGACCATCATGGAAAATAATTGCTACAGTTACAAAAGTTCTTCCTGAAATTGATAATTGAGAAGCCACACAATTTTCAATTAAAGTTGTCAATTTTGTTCCATCAGGTCTACATCGTTGCAGCATTAAAATTGCATACTGTCCATATCTTTGTATAAATAATGTTGATAACATTTGAGAGTTACATTGGGTACAGACCATGTTTTGATTTGCTTCTCTAACTAGATTATTAAAAGACACTGATTTGCAGTCTGGTAACGTCAAATATATAAATCTTTCAGTGTCTGTTTCAGTACTACTTGAAAACGAACAATTGTCACAGTCATGTTGCCATTTATAAGAAAGGCCAAATTGATTTTCAATATCTATACCTTTATCTTGCAATACAACAAGCATATACATTAGAAATTCCTGACAATCTTGCTGACTATTCTGTGAAAATTGATTTAGACCAGAACATATGTCTAAAACATTTCGACTATCAGAAACACTTTCTATTTTTGTTTTATCAGGGTTACATTTCTCAAAGACAGAATTAAAAAAACAACAAAACCTTTGATCCCAATTTTCAACAATCTATTGTTGTAAAGTTTGAAGAAAAAAAAACATTAACCACTACATTACCATAGCAGTTGACACCAGAACTGTTTTCAAACTGAAATCCAACAACCTCTTCAATACTATCCTTTTTCTTTTTGCTTACAATTACTGGTTCATCCAGTTTTTTCTTTTCTCTACAACCTTGCTACAATTTTTCTCATATCTTCTTTTTCGACCTACCACAAGCTTTTCAAATAAAGGATATTGAGGTAAATTTGGAGCATATTCTGTTCTTAACCTATTATACTCTTTCACAAAATTTAGATCTGCACTAATCTTTGTCTCATCAAAATCAATCAAGTATAATCCAGATGAAGTTCTGACTCGAGATAAAGCAACATATGCCATACCCTCCTTGAACACAGTACTTCCAATATTCACCAAAGCACTATCTACACTTAAACCTTGAGATTTATATATAGTCACCGCATATGCCAAACAAACAGGAAACTGTTTTCAGCGGACATATAAATCTTTTACAAGCAAAAATCGAGTCGAACAACGACTCAATTGTTGTACTTTTCAATTTCATCAAATTTTATTTTCAAAAATTCAATGTCATCTCTATTTGGGTAATTCACAAAATCAACAACATGACCCATTGCTCCATTTACTAAACCTCTTTCCACATGTATTTTACGTCGTAAAATTATCTGACAATTTAAACATGCATATAGATTCTTTTCTAAACCAGCCGTTTTAGATATTGATTTGTCTAAAGAATCCAATTTTGACTTCAACTTTTCTGACAAAATAATAGTAGCTCCGTCATGCTCTATTCTAACAATAGCTTCCAGTTTTATAATTTCTTGATTTTCTAACTTTAACATTTCTTCATTGAATATTGAACATTCTTGCAGAGTTGGCATCAAGCATATCTCTGATTTATTTTCTGCAATTTTTCTATATATATTCTCTGCACCAACATTTTCATTTGGAAACAATATTGAAAGTAATCGTGCCTGTAAAGCTTCTTTGCCATGTTCACTCACTTTTCCAATTCTTATATCTTGAAGAATACTTTTATAAACAGCATCCTTTGCTTGTCGCATATTTTGAATGAGTTCTGAATATTCGAAATATGACCAAATATTAACATTTCCAATGCTTCCCAGGCACTTTCTAGTATCTTCATGTGTAACGGTTTTAAACACTGGTTGTCCTTTCACAGGACTTAGCTGTAGTAGATCTCCAAAAACGATGACGTGTTTGCATCCAAATAACACATCATACTCTGTTTTAAGAATTTGTTGCATTCTTAAATGCACAAAGGCAAGAATTAAATTTGATACCATGCTTACCTCATCAATAATAAGAAGTTTCATTTTTTTCAGGACTCTGGAAACTTCACAACAAGCTTCTCCAGATAGCTTGTGGTATTCTAATTTATTTTTCGTGCTCTACTGGCAGCATCAATAAACGATGTAAAGTAATCCCTTTAATGTTATGTGCTGCCAACCCAGTTGGAGCGGTAAAAACACAAGAGAGTGACGACTCAGTTCTTTTCTGTAGATAAGTTGCAATTGCTTTAATTAGAAAACGTTTTCCAGTTCCTGCTTCTCCACTCACGTACAGTCGGACAGGTTTAAATGACGTACATGAGCACTCTTTTTTCTCATGAGATAAACCATGCTCAATCTGCTCTGTCACTTCATCGTATATTTGTTTTTGCTCAGCATTTAGTTGTTTTTCCAATTCTTCTAAGTTTATTACATCCTCCTGAGCTTGTTCCATTGCTCTTTCCACCTCATCCATGGCAGTGGCTGCTTTATTTTGGATAGTTGGTCCTCCTAGTGGGTCCTGACTCAACGAAGCAGAACTTTGACTGTCTTGAGAACTGTCTCTAGCAATCTCTGCTGCAATTGTAGCTTCTTTCTGTATTTCCTCGTTCAACATTTGTAAATAATTAGTAAAAACAGGACATTCTATAGTATTTTTGGTTGCTTTGAATGAATCTTCATAACTGAGAAAATCTCCAAGTAGTTCCTCTTCTGTACGCCATGGCTTAAAGAGTTGCAAAAGAGCTAAATAGTAAAATTCCCTTTTGTCAGGAGTTTCGCAACTCAGTATTCGATGATTAATCAAATGTCCTTTTCTTTGTTTCACCAGACATCCTTCAGATCCAATCACAGCATATACACCTTTATTGATATCTTCTGTATTATTCCTCTAAAAAGAATAGCTTTGCAGTACTACATAGAGACAAACATTCTCAAGATGATTACTTCTATTGGGATAGTATGTATCCAACATATTTGTCTTCAAAATATCTGTACTGTTTGTTTTTTTCTCTACTAAATACTCAATTTCTTGTACAGATTTCAAAACTCGGTTTCGCGTTCTTGCAAGACCTAAACTCACCCAAATGATTGTTCTAGATTTGGCATATAGACTTGCAGATGATAAGCGATCGGAACATTCATATGCTCCAATTTCTCGATGAGACAGCATCTTCAAACTGTAGCTGTACAATTTCTTACTTAGGCTCTTTTCATGAGAAATTTCCTCCCACATTTACTTTAGTTCTGTCTTTTCAGATTTCGTAATGTAAGATGTTACATATCGAGCCACAGCAATGGAGTTGTCTGCAACATATTGAATATCCATGTTTGCATTCCACATGGACAAAATGACTGGGTTACAGTCATTTATGTATTTTCACTCTTCATTTCTTCTTAAGTTGTAGGTATTTTTTGGTGATTTTCTTTTGACAGAATGTCGCAAAGATGACATAAAATTGTTCACTCTTCCTTTTGATATTACTGGTCGTGGAAATCCAAAACGACATTTTGTGTAGAACTTGTCCTTTGATTTGTATTTTAGACGACAGTATTTTCCACAACGATGGGTTTGAAACCGTAAGACTTGATGTTTTACATTCTTTTGTTCTGTATTTTAGGAACAGCACATGTAGAATACTGTTCAATAAAACTCATCACTGTGTCATCCGAATCTGTTCCAAATGTGGGGGCATCTTTGATCCATATGAATGTGAGGAGCACCTCTTGCTTGATACTCCTTTCTTCAAAAGGAAATCCAGAACCTCTCCAAGAGGAGGATCTTTTTTGTTTGTGATAAAAGACATCATAGCTTCAAATCTATGATTGAAATACCTGCATACATTAACTGGATTCAAAGAGCACAGTTTTCCAGGTGTCTTGTACTCTATATTTTCTATGTTTGCATTTGCCTCTTGAAGAAATTGAAGTAAGTCTTCCCAAGCATACTCAGCACAGGTAAGAGTAAGGAACCATGTAGGAGTTCCTAAGTTTCTTAGCATACATTTCAATTCCCCATGACGACGGTACCAATACTCGTTAGTACCACGCTGACATGCCATGAGATTAATTAGTTGAGATTCCAAAACAGTGTCTTTCTGTTGGACTTTATCCATAAAGTCCCTTGCCTAAACATTTTGTAGATGTACTCCACTTTTTAGTATATGATTCTGTGCATAAGAAAGTCCAGACAAGTCACTCTCAAACAGAAGATGAAACAAATATGGAATACATTGGCGAAACCTTGGATCTTCCTCATATATTCTTGATGTCCGGTATTCAGATGCAGGAATCTGCACAGGTCGGTCATCATATCGTCCACTTTGACCTGTTGGAAATAACTGAGGAAAACAACGAGCTTCCAAGCTTTCTTCCCATACATTAATGGGACTTCCTTTTGCTTCTTTCATCTGGAATAACTCAATAGCATTCCCCATTACTTCTTTGGAATGCAGAGGATGAATACTATAATGTTTATAAATGTGTTCACTTCTGGACACATCCACTTTTTCAATTTGTCCAGCTGACAAAACACTGTCCTCTTCTACAGTTGTTTCCTCTTCTCCTACATATACATTTTTGTAGTATTGATTGTTTTTTACCAAATGCAACATTGCCTTTTTCACTTTCCTAACATCCACTAATTCTTGCCAGATTTTCTTACTCTTTGTAGGAACGCCATTTACTAGAATAACTAGAGGTTCCTCTTCCACTTTTTCTAGACCAATTGTTTCAATATTTTTCTTTATATCTAGAGGCAAATAGACAACTCTTCCCTTTAATCCTCTTTGTAAATCTGAAGGAGGCAATTTGCCTGTCTTAGGCTCCATGTGAACAATAGCCTGAAATGGATGCACACATTGAATCAGAATAGACTCATAGGTATTTAAATCCATCAGTTCAAAAGGAATATTTACCAACTCAAGATTATTATTTGCACCTCTAGCAGGCATTTTGTTATCAGTTAATTTATTATAACAATATTTACAAATACGTTGATCAGAAGCCAAATCAAAACAATTCTCTACCAACAAATAAGTTGCAAAATCCTTCCACTCATTATTATTTTCCTTTTCACTTTTTACATATAAATCAACTAACCTAGTCTGATTCTTATAATGAGTTTGTCGACAACACACGCAAGAAAAGTTTGGCCTTTCACCTGAAATGACCTTAAACCTTGTAATTTCTTGGTCAAAATTTTCTGTACTAAAATTCTGTACATTTTCTTCCACATTTCCTTCTATTACTGTATCAGTTTCTGCACTATCCTCTTTTTCACCAAAGTAACTAACCTCAATTTCTTCACAAATGTTCTTTACATCTAATGCAGATCCATGCAAAAGAGCACTGTTTAACTGTTTTAGCTTAAGTGCTGGACTTTTTGCATAATACAACCTTCTCACTAATTTCCTCACTTCAGTATGATGCACTGCTAACATCCTAAAATGGTGAAAAACACTCTGGCATACTTTTCTAGAAAGACAAGCCAGTGAATGCCCTTGCAAACCCGTTTTTTCTCTCAGTCTGCAAGGATCTAATTCTTGCAACATCTTCATCTTTTGTTTAAGACTTTTCTTAGTGTACTTAAGTAAGAAATTGCAAAACAAATCAATTGAATCCTGTCGTACACTACAAATACGACTACAATTCCAAGTGTACACTGGAGCCTTAGGATGTCTCCCTAAAACTTCATCAGCTAACACCTCTTCTGCATTTCTAAGCACAATTTTCTCTTTTTCAATCGGACAACCGTCCTTCACCACATATGCTCGACCACTGGTGTCACCTGCATGCAACATATCATTAGTCAGAATGTAAGTCTCTTCATTAAAAAATGGCTCACAACTTGAACTATGCTTCCATTCTCTAGAAAAAACATTACAAAAATTAGTTCTATTAATTAGTCTTTTCCACTTACTTTTCTCTTTCAAAACATTGATTGCCTTGTCTAGTGTACGAATTCTATTGATTACTAAAATATACAACTTCTTTTTCATTTCAAAAGCCTGATCAACTATACTCTCAATATTTTTCATTTTATTATAAAAAGCTATTTTCCTTTTACAATTCTTTACATTTTTTAATACATTTAAAACTACTGTGTTATAAAACATTCTCTTGCGAATTTGAACAAACTGGTTTTTTCGTCTATTACTATAGAGAATATGATCGCCACATACGTTTCCAACATTTTTTTTGGGGGTCTGCTTTTTGTTTCTAGGTACCGATGAAATATTTTTCCTTTGCACATTATCCACAGTTTTTTGACATTGGGTTAATTTCCTTATAAAATCCTTTGTTGTCTTACCAGGAGCATTCTTCTTTTTCTCCGTACATTGTTGTTTAGATAAACTTGTAATTGTGTTTTCTTGGAAAAGTAAGCCTGTTTATATTTTTTTCTTTTCGCGTTCTTAGTAGGCATAATGTTTTTTCTTTCTGTAGATAATTACAATCTGTTGTGAAGAAAAAAGAACATGTTATAGACCACTACTAACATACTACATAGCAATTACAACCACTAAATGATATAAACACTGGTTTACTTCATAAGTAAGTTTGAGGCACAGCAACTGTGTCTAAGCAGAGTAGGAAATCATGCAGTGAGTGCTGTTTCTCAGTTTATGGCAGTGGAGTGGTGTTTCAACATTATAGGGTAATTTGCTGAGAATAGTGTTTCAGGGTTCAGAAAAGTGCAGTGCTATTCAGACAGTGTAAGTGGTTGTGGTGAGATTGATATTTCTGAGTTTAGAGCAATACAGTTGTGTGTAGGCAGTGTATGGTATTATGCAAGGGCTACGAGTAAAAAGCACTGGATGTCCTAAAGCCTAACTCACTCCATGAGTACATGTATTCCCATGTCTTAAAACAAATACACCGAGCAAGTGATTCTGTCACAATATTTAAAAAAAGACACTGACTCGCATTGTGAATGAAAACAGATAGAAATATGCCTTGCAATTCCTTGAAATGATTACATGTTACAGAGAGAGTTAGTATGGCATTTCTACAGCACAGCCAGGATCTTCAGTACACAGCATGGAGACTATTTGCAAATTAAGAAGCCTGACAGACGTACTGCATAGCAGTTTCTAGCACTACATATCCTAAAGCCTGACTCACTTCATCAGAATATGTATTCCCATATTTTTAAACACATCAACTAAGCAAATTATTACAATTGTACGAAAAGACTCTCTCGAATCATTTTTTATTCAAAATCATAAATTTTTTCTTCAAACATTTCATACTGTAACAAAACATCCAGCATGATTTCATCTGGAATTTTGTTTGCATTGTCCTCAACTTCAAAATTTGCAACTTGAAACTCAATCTCTTCTACTGCTTCCATCAAGTCAATATCCAAACTTTGATCAAAAAAATCACTGCTTAAATCTCCTTCTCCATTATCTTGTTGATCAATGTCATCCTCAAAAGGCACATTTAAGTCTTCTATGACATCGATGGTAATTTCAAAATTGACTTGAATGTTGTCCTGATTTAGATCCATTATATATAGTATAATGTTGCTGGACCTTGCAAAAAAATATAAACATTAAATTATATCATTTTCACTAATAGATAATACAAAACTAGCTTTATCAACTTCATAACTACATGTATTCCCATATTTTAAACACATCAACTAAGCAAATTATTCTGCCACATTCTTCTGAAATGAAAACTGACTCACACTGTGATCTTAGACACATAACACTATCCCTTCAAATTCAGTAAAATGATTGCTACAGTTAAAGGGGGTCTTGCTGGGAGTATTCTTTCAGAGTTTACAGCACTGCAGTAGTGTTGAAAGAGTTTAGAATATTTTTCTAGGAATGGACTTTCAGGGTTTAGGACAAGGAAGTGGTGTTCAAGCAGTGTAGAGAGTCATGGTGGGACTGAGAATGTACTAATGAAAATTCACTGAAACGATTACTACATGCTACAGAGACAGTTGCTTTTGCATTTCAACAGCACACCCAGTATCTAAATTGCCCTGCATAAACACAATTTGGGAATTAAGAGGCCTGAGACACATATGGCATAGGACTTTCTACAACTACATCTCCTAATTCATGACTTACTTCATGATTTAGGTGATTTAGCACACAGAGGGAGAGAAAGTACAAACAGAGACAAATTGATACAGGCAGAGGGTGCGATACTACAGGCAGAGAGAGGACATATTTAATATGGTAGCGCTGTCTAATACACACCAGCAGCCATATCATAATAGGCCTCTGCAAATGTACATGAGAGAGTGCAAGCAGAGGGTGCAGGCAAAGGCAGAGGGTTGGTGCAGACAAAAAATAAGATAATGCAGGCAGAGACTAAACTGGTATAAGCAGAAGATAGATGGTGGATGGCTGCAGGTAGAGGGACAGATGGTCCAGTCAGAGAAAAGATGGTGCAGAGAGAGGGTGAGGTGGTTCAAGCACAGACACAGATAGTGGAAGCAGACACAGACATGGTACATACAGAGGATAAAATGGTACTACAGAGAAGAAATGCTGGAAACAGTGAAACAAATGCTACATGCAGAGGCAAATTGGAGCACACAGAGGGGGAGATAGTGAAGACAGAGATAAAATGGTAAACGCAGACGGTGCGAGACTACAGGCAGAGAAGGAAAAGATTTAACATGGTAGCGCTGTCTAATACACACCAGCAGCCATATCATAATAGGCCTCTGCAAATGCACATCAGAGAGTGCAGGCAGAGGGAGAGGGTTGATGCAGACAGAAAATGAGATAATGCAGGCAGAGACTAAACTGGTACAGGCAGAGGATAGATGGTGTAGGGCTGCAGGCAGAGGTACAGATGATGCAGTCAGAGAAAAGATGGTGCACACAGAGAGTGAGATGGTTCAAGCAGAGATACAGATAGTGCAAGCAGACACAGACATGGTACATACAGAGGATAAAATGGTACAACAGAGAAGAAGTGCTGGAAACAGTAAGACAAATGCTACATGCAGAGACAAATTTGAGTACACAGAGAGGGAAATAGTGAAGACAGAGATAAAATGGTACAAGTAGAGGGTGCAAGACTACAATCAGAGAAGGAAAAGATTTAACATGGTAGCACTGTCTAATACACACCAGCATCTATATCATAATAGGCCTCTGCAGATGGACATGAGAAGATGCAGGCAGAGGGAGAGGGTTGGTGCAGACAGAAAATGAGATAATGCAGGCAGAGACTAAACTGGTACAGGCAGAGGATAGATGGTGCCGGGCTGCAGACAGAGGGGTAGATGATGCAGTCATAGGAAAAATGGTGCACACAGAGAGTGAGATGGTTTCAAGCAGAGACACAGATAGTGCAAGCAGACACAGACATGGTACACACAGAGGATAAAATGGTACAACAAAGAAGAAATGCTGGAAACAGTGAGACAAATGCTACATGCAGAGGCTAATTGGAGCACACAGAGGGGGATATAGTGAAGACAGAGATATAATGGTACACGCAGAGGGTGCGAGACTACAGGCAGAGAAGGAAAATATTTAACATGTTAGCGCTGTCTAATACACACCAGCAACCATATCATAATAGCCCTCTGCAGATAAACATGAGAGGGTGCAGGCAGAAGGTGCAGGTAGAGGGAGAGGGATAGTGCAGAAGGAAAATACATTTCCAAATTACAGCACTATCTCTATACCATCATTTAATCAAAACATGAGACACAATATCAAAATAAAGAGTACCCTATAAACAGAGAGATGCAAACTGTGAGGAGGCACAGGTGACATTATATAATTCTTTAATTTATACAGACACTCAGTTTGATCCTAGTCAAAAATGTTAAAACCATACATTTTACCAAAACAGATATACCACAGTAAATCATTTAAGAGACAGAACACAGCCCATGTAAATGAGCACTATATTACAGTGCAGAAACCAGACTCATTTCCAAAATACATTTCCAATATGCACCATTAGTTTTTTGCCAGCATTACATCCAAACATGAGACAGAATGCAAGAAGAAAGAGGCCCAATATGCTTGTCAATCTGCCCAAGTATATAGCTCTCGATCTATATTAAGTGGATCATTGCTAAGAGGAGGTCTAATAGAACAGAGAGTATTATGAAGAAATGACATGAGAGGGTGCAGGCAGAGGTTGCAGGCAGAGGGAGAGGGATGGTGCAGACAGAAAATGAGATAATGTAGGCAGATACTAAACTGGTACAGGCAGAGGATAGATGGTGCAGAGCTGTATGCAGAGAAACAGATGGTGCAGTCAGAGAAAAGATGGTGCAGACAGAGGGTAAGATGGTTCAAACAGAAACACAGATAGTGGAAGCAGACACAGACATGGTACACACAGAGGATAAAATGGTACAACAGAGAAGAAATGCTGGAAACAGTGAGAGAAATGTTACATGCAGAGGCAAATTGGAGCACACAGAGGGGGAGATAGTAAAGACAGAGATACAATGGTACACACAGAAGGTACGAGATTACAGGCAGAGAAGGAAAAGATTATAATGGTAGCGCTGTCTAATACACACCAGCAGCCATATCATAATAGGCCTCTGCAGATGCACATGAGAGGGTGCAGGCAGAGGGTGCAGACAGAGGGAGAGGGATAGTGCAGACAGAAAATACATTTCCAAATTACAGCACTATCTCTATACCAACATTTAATCAAAACATGAGACACAATATCAAAATAAAGAGTACCCTATAAGCAGAGACATGCAAAACTGTGAGGAGACACAGGTGACATTATAGAAAAAGGTGCAAATATAATTCTTTAATTTACACAGACACTCAGTGTGATCCTAGTCAAAAATGTTAAAACCATTCATTTTACCAAAACACATATACCACAGTAAATCGTTTAATAGACAGAACACAGCCCATGTAAATGAGCACTACATTACAGTGCAGAAACAATTTCCAAAATACATTTCCAATGTGCACCATTAGTTTTTTGCCAGCATTACATCCAAACATGAGACACGATGCAAAAAGGAGGAGGCCCAATATGCTTGTTAATCTGCCCAATATTAGGTGGGTCATTGCTAAGAGGAGGTCGGATCACTGACATATTATCGAAAGACACATTATCGAGATACTAAAATATCGACACAAATATATCGGAAGCATTAATATCGACATCCTATACTTAACTATACATATACCAAAATATCGGAAACATAATATCGATATACATAAACACCGATGTCTAAATTATCGACTACATACATATCGAAGACCATAAATATCGATCACATTAAAATGTATACACAAGTACTAAAATATCGATTTCACTAATATCGCCAACAATAATATCTTAATTTAAAATATATCGATAATATTAAATATGTATATAAACATAATTGCTATCGCCAAAAATTATTATTTTCTATAAAATAAACACCTCTCATTTATTTATACATTTTAAATAATTTTTTTAATTCAACAACATATAATAATTATTATTTATATTTCCAAAATATTTTAAAATATTTATTTTATTTACTTGTAATCATAAATAAATTACATTAACCTTATCTAACAACATGAAAATCCTAACCGAAATTCAAATCTACTAACTAACCAATAAACACACAGAAATACTAAATTAACCAATAGCAAACTAATTGCTAATTACAATACTCTATATAAACAATTATCCATTAAACACAAACCACATGCTAAAAAAAACGAAAGGAGACACATCTATGGATGAATTGCACTACAACGACAAGAACATCAAAATTAGAAGAATTGATTCATGACTTTCAAGTAAGTAATTCAAATAATATAAATATATTTTACTACTAAAATGGAAATTAATTACTAAATATGCACTTTTCCATTTCTCAATTAACTACAGATTAGTATACTAAGATATACCACACAACTGCTTTATAATTAAATAAAACGCTAAAATGTGTAAATATATTGTCTATATTTAAAACACATTTAAATCTTTTTAATAAAATACAAACCATATTATTAAAATCCTATACTTTTTTATTTCTCTTCTAACGCTGTAGATAACTATCCTAACAAATACAAGAATACAGAACTCAAACATAAAGATACAACTAAGAAAGTAAGTATAATGACTCACTAAATTAAAAGCTAAAATCCAAATAAATGAGGACATTTTGTAACTAATTATACATATCTCCTTTCTATGTTTTACTACCACTACAGACAATTCGACAGACAACAAACAGAGAAAAATACTCAGAGAACGAAAGTTACACAAAGCTAAGTAAGTATATTCAACATCTTCATTAACTAGTAACGTGTTTAAAATGAAACACTGGTTTACATTTCTAAAACATAGGAAAATTTGTATTTCAGAAACGACTACATAACACTATACTACAAAAGAACAAACAACAACATTATACAATCAAAAAGAACACTTACAAAGTAAGTACCTCCAAGTACAAAACTAAGAGTTAAAATGCCAAAAACAGCACATGTTCTAATTAATAACAAATGTCTACTTTTTTTCCCTCCTAAAACTACAGAAAACTCTACTGTCAAAAACAAGAAAATAAATTACCAATTCACAAAGATATTACAAAATAAGTGTGTATATATAATAACGAAAGTAACAGATAAAATGTTAAAAACCTAAAGGCATGCTAACAATTCTAATAAATCTTTTTTTTTCCAGATACTACTACAGAATACTCTACTAAGAAATAACAGACAACTCTACTCCAACGTCCTATCTAAAAGTAACAAAGTAAGTATATTCACAATTTTTTTTAATATCCTAAAGTTATTAGCAGCCAATTTTATAGAAAAATTGGCCCTGAAACTCTAAAAATCTACAAAAGCAAATCATTAAAATTACTCTTATTTTTACCTTACAGATCAGAGACAAACAGAAAACACATTCAACAACCGAAGAATGAAGCATATCAAAATATTTCACAGATTTGAACAAATTGTAAGTATATACTAAAGTATTGTTTAATTAATTATTTTTATACACAAACATTACCATTTACATAACTAATAAATATATCTCTTGTAGATTTACAAACAACAAAATGACTGAGGGAGCAGAATTTGTGACCAGCCAGAAAGGAAAGCTATTACTCTGCTACATGGGTTACACTTATACCCAGGAGAAACAATATGGGTTGAAAGTAAATTGGAAATGTTGCAAATATTATTCTAACAAGTGTTATGGAAGGGCAACAACTAGAGAAGCAACTGTACTTTATACAAGGAAACACAACCACCCACCAAACATAACAGAAATAGAAGTTAGAACAGCATTAGAAAACATAAAAGAAGCAAGCACAGGTTCCCAAAAACCAACCAGTGTCATATTAAAAGAAGAAATTCCCAAAATTCCTAAAACTGCAACAACACAGATGCCGAATGTTCGTGCACTAAAAAGAACTATAGCACGAACAAAAAAAAGTACTACTACTACCACAACACCTCCAAGAACATATAGTGATATAAGTTTAAATGCCAACCAAACCATAACTCTAAACAAACAACCATTTATCATTTACGACAATGAAAGCAACGATAAAAGACTTATAATTTTTGGAACAAATCTTAACTTAATAAAACTTCAGCAAACTCAATATTGGATGATGGACGGGACTTTTAACATTTGTCCCAAACCATTTTTCCAATTATACACCATACATGGCCTATATAATAACTGCAACATACCTCTTCTTTATGCACTACTACCAAATAAAACTAATTCCACATATATGGAATTATTAAATATAATCAAACAAAAAACTAATGACTATTCCTCAGAAAAAATAATCCTAGATTTTGAACAAGCAATGCTTTCAAGCATATTGAAATTACACCCCCATACCTGCATTCAAGGCTGCTACTACCATTTAAACCAGTGTATATGGAGGCATCTACAAAAGACAACCTTAAGTATAGAATATGCAACAAACTCATCTTTTGCATATCAAATAAAAAAACTCATTGCACTAGCTTATGTCCCAGAAACAGACGTAGCAGAACACTACAACATTCTAATAGATAGCCCCTTTTATAAACAAAATGAAGCAAAACTGAGTCCATTTTTGGACTACTTTGAAGACACCTGGGTAGGCAGACTCCATAGATCTGGCCACAGAAGAAATCCTAAATTCCTAATACCCTGGTGGAACGTTTACAAAAGCACCTTAAACGGAGAATCTAAAACAAATAACGCAGTGGAAGGTTGGCACAATGCCTTTATAAAATCAACTGGCAGAACTAAACCAAGTTTAGAAACATTCATTAAATGCCTTCAAAAAGAACAAAGCTACCAGGAGTTTAGAATGGAACAATCCATTACTGAACTAGTCCCTAAAACATCTAAACAAACCAAACAAATGCACAAATACCTAGAACAACAAGTAAAGTTATACCCTAGTACTAAAGGAATTGAATACCTAAACTTAATTGCCAAAACACTACTCTAAATAAATAATACCACCAAACAAGTACATACAAATGGAACCTAAGCAATTAAAACAACATCAAAATCTTTATTTTCAAAACTCTTAAATGTATGCAATATATTTCATATTTTTTGACATAAATATGCACACATTACTTACAATGCATGACTATAACACAGAACCAAACTTATAAATACATTACCCACCCACAAAAAATAAAAAATAAAAAATAACTCACCATGCATGTCGACAATCCAGGAAATCCTTCTCCCCCAAAATAATCCAGGTAGTGTAAAATGTTCCCAAAAAAAAAAGCAAAATTGCAAATGCACCAAAAATCGATAATCCATCCAACGAAGATCCTTTGGAAAACCATAAAAATCCCGAAAATTGTTAAAAAATAAAATAAACGCTCCAGGAAAACCGAAAAGGTGAAGAAGTGTTACAAATGCAGTAGTTAATAAAACTAAGAAACAATTCCTTAAAAAAAAACGCTCCTTCCGAAATGGCAAACACCTAGAACAGAAACATATAAAACATACATTCCCACCCACATAAAACTACACATAAACAACTACTAACATTAGTATTAACATTATATTCCTAATACTTATACTTTAAACATCTATATAGTAACTCTCCAAACAAGCCTAAAAAACGGTAAAACTACGTGTACCTACCACACGTAAATAAACAATAATAAATCCTGCAATACCACTCAATTAAATCTAACAACAATAAATATCACCACACTAGTCTCAAAAATAACATTAAATACACATAAAACATATAAAACAAACCTTACCTTAAGCGACGTTAAGTTTCTCCCAACCGCGAGCTGCTCTCCATCCAAATGACACAAAACGACCTAACCCGGTTACAAAATAAAAGACCCAAAAGCAACAAAATAGTCCATAATGACAAATATATTAATTAATCTGTGTAAAATGACCTACAATATTTGCTAAATTAGTACAATATTTAACAAAATGTTTTTTTTCTCCTTATATTAAATAATTGTGAAATATGTAGTAAAACTGTAAAAATAAATATTATAACAAAATGTTTAATATTAATTTAAAATATTTGAAAAATTTAATGTAATGTCAAAAAATTTTGTTATGACAATTTTCAAAATGTATATAAAGAAACCTATGTTAAAAATAAAATGTATCGAAATACATTGTTTAAATAATTAATATTAATATATTAAATATTAATATTAATACAATAATAGCATTTACTAGGAACATATGTAACACTATAAAAATGTGATATGACATTAAACAATACTATGGTTTTTTTTCTCATGTAAAATATTAATTTACATTTATATAATGTTTTTGTTTCAAAAATATAAATATTTCACAAATGTCAAGAATATATGTTGAAAATAATTTACTCAGCAAATGATACAATACCTAATAAATGTATGTTGTTTGAAAAAAGTTATTAAGTGTGTGTTGTACTATTAATATCATTAAAATGTTTTTCCCCATACACAAAATATAATATATATTATTTTATTATACATAAATCAACAACTCTTCCCAAATTAATCCACATATATATCAATTAGTTACTGGACACTAAATAAATATAATTTACTATTCCCACTCCAGTCTACATTAAATTGAAGTAGGTGCTGGACACTAATTAAATATAATTTACTATTCCCACTCCAATCTACATTAAATTGAAGTAGGTGCTGGACACTAATTAAATATAATTTACTATTCCCACTCCAGTCTACATTAAATTGAAGTATGTGCTGGACACTAATTAAATATAATTTACTATTCCCACTCAAAACTGACCCAGAACCCTAAAAATACCCCTTTACCCAAAAACTGACCCTGAACCCTAAAAAGACCCCTATACCCAAAAACTGAAAAGTGACCCTGAACCCTAAAAATAGCCCTTTACCCAAAAACTGAAAACTGACCCTGAACCCTAAAAATATCCCTTTACCCAAAAACTGAAAACTGACCCTGAACCCTAAAAATAGCCCTTTACCCAAAAACTGAAAACTGACCCTGAACACAAAAACATACCCCTTTACCCAAAAACTGAAAACTGACCCTGAACCCTAAAAATACCCCTTTACCCAAAAACAGAAAACTGACCCTGAACACTAAAAATACCCCTTTACCCAAAAACTGAAAACTGACCCTGAACCCTAAAAATAGCCCTTTACCCAAAAACTGAAAACTGACCCTGAACACAAAAACATACCCCTCTACCCAAAAACTGAAAACTGACCCTGAACCCTAAAAATAGCCCTTTACCCAAAAACTGAAAACTGATCCTGAACACTAAAAATACCCCTTTACCCAAAAACTGAAAACTGACCCTGAACCCTAAAAATAGCCCTTTACCCAAAAACTGAAAACTGACCCTGAACACAAAAACATACCCCTTTACCCAAAAACTGAAAACTGACCCTGAACCCTAAAAATACCCCTTTACCCAAAAACAGAAAACTGACCCTGAACACTAAAAATACCCCTTTACCCAAAAACTGAAAACTGACCCTGAACCCTAAAAATACCCCTTTACCCAAAAACTGAAAACTGACCCTGAACCCTAAAAATACCCCTTAAAAAAACAAAACCATATAATTTACTATTCCCACTCCAGTCTACATTAAATAGAAGTAGGTGCTGGACACTAATTACATATAATTTACTATTCCCACTCCAGTGTACATAAAATAGAAATAGGTGCTGGACATAAATATAGGAAAAGTTTAATTGCTATATATGAAAAAACTTCTAATATTATAACGTTTTTAAATTAAAACTAAAAGACTATAAAACAAAAAGATTTTTTAAAAATATTATATAAAATATATATATATATTTTATCATTTGTATACAAATCTAAATATTAAATGTAGACATTTTAAAATTACAAATCAAATATCAAAATGCGAAATTTAAAAATTTAAAAATAAAATGTAACAATATTTATAATTAATAATACATATATTTGTAAAATTGTTATATGTATTTAATAAAAATATATGTATCAATTATTTTTAGATTTTTTAATTTGTTATATATTGCACTATATTTCTAATGATTATATATTTATTAATAAATATATAATCTATATTTTAGAAATTGTATGAATACATATATTTTTCAAATTCTTTACATATTTTATTTAATTTTCTAAATTCTAATTTAGAATTTTTATTTGTATTTTATAAAATTTATAAATTTTTTATATAAATTATATATATATTTAAATTATATAATACATATTTCGCAATTTTTTTTAATACATATAATTTTCCAAAATTTTTAAATATTTTATTTAAATTTCGAAATTCTAAAATCGAAAATGTTTTAAAAATGTTAATATGGTTTTTAGAAATTTTATAATCATTATATAAATATATCAATATTTAAATTATATAATCAATATTTCGAAAAAAAAATTATACATATATTTTTCCAAATTAGTTAAATATTTTATTTAAATTTCGAATTTCTAAAATCGAAAAAACTTTAAATTATTATTTTTTTTTTACATTTTATAATCATTATATTAATATTTATAAAAATATATCATATTTTTGAAATATAATTTTTTTAAAACATATATTTTTAAAACACTCCCCACCCTTATCCCCTATAAACCCAATAACCCGCTCCTAATAATATATATGTATTTATAATTATTATAATATAAACAATATTTCGAATTTTTTTTTAATACATATATTGTTCCAAATTTGTAAAAATTTTTATTTAAATTTCGAATTTCTAAATACGAAAAATTTTCCAATTTTGTAAAAAATGTTATTTAAATTTCGAATTTCTAAATTTGAAAAATTTGTAAAATGTAAAAAAATGTTTTTTAATTTTTATAATCATTATATTAATATTTAAAAAAATATATCATATTTTAGAAATATAATTTTATTTAAACATATATTTTTAAAACACTCCCCACCCTTATCCCCTATAAACCCAATAACCCGCTCCTAAAAATATATATGTATTTATAATTGTTATAAGATAAAAAAAAATTTAATAGTTTTTTTCAATAACATTAACTGATTTCAATAAAATATTAACTTAATATGCATATTTTTTACTATTATTTACTATTATACGATATTTTTTTTATTCGATATTTTGTCTTCCGATATAATTACTTTCGATATTATGATAAACATACTATTTATGATATTTTTGTATACGATATTTTTAAGTTCGATATTTTTGACCTACGATATTTAATGTTCGATATTATGTCAGTTCGATATATTAATTTCGATATTATGTCTGATTACCGAGGAGGTCTAATAAAACAGAGTATTATGAAGAAAGCAGAGGAGGGAGTACAAAAAGAAAGGGAAACATTAGGGGACAGTAAAGACAACCACAACAGATAGAACACAAGAAACCGTTAAAAAAAAGAAAGACAAGAAAAATAATGAAAGAGTGCAAATTTCAGAAAACAAAGGACAGTATAAGCAGAGAGAGGTAGATTGTGAGGACAGACAGGGGAAATTGTAGAAAAAGATCAAAATGTAATTCTTTCATGTAGACAGACACTCAGGGGTCGATTCCGATCCGGTAAAATAATCCGGCGTACGAATCGTATCCGGAGCCATTTCCGTACGACTCGTACAGATGCCGTACGACCGGACGATTCCGATCCCGATCGGCCGACCCGTACGCGATTCGTACGGTACACGTCGATTCGTACCGAAAAGCGCACGATCACCTACACACCGTACGGCGCGTACCCCCCATGATCGCAGGGGTACGCGGCGTACCCCTGTGGTCATGCGGGGTACATGCCGTACACCCAGCGTACATGGGGTACGTGCCGTACACCCACTGTACATGGGGTACGGTGCGTACCCCATGTACGCTGGGTGTACGGCACGTACCCCGCATGACCAGAGGGGTACGCCGCGTACCCCTGCGATCATGGGGGGTACGTGCCATACCCGGGGGGGGCGTTCCGTACCTGTTTCGGCGCGAACTCTGCGTTTACGACTGTTTTCGGCTCCCGTAGGAAAAGGGTCGTACGGCGCGTACCCGACACGAATCGTACTTGCTGGGTCGTAAAAACGTGCCGCGATGTCGCGTACAGCGGGTTCCGAGTGAGATTCGTATGGAGATTTGAGTCGTACGGAGTCCTGTACGACTCGTACGGAGTTCGGCACCTAGTACGGATCGTACTTCATCGTACGTACGGGACGTCTACGGATACGATTCGTACGGGGAAAAAACTCTCCGTACGACCATTCGGAGCGCATTTTACCGGATCGGAATCGACCCCTCAGTGTGATCCTGGACCATACATTTAAAACCATATCTTACAACCAAAAACAATACCTGATGCAGGGCTACAGACAGTTGGAGATAAAACAGAGACAGGGTAATATGGTTCACACAGAGAGACAAATGGTGCACACAGACACAGAGATAATGCACACAAAGGGATAACATGGTACAGTAAGAAAGAAACGCTGCAAACAGAGAAAGAAAAGTTACATGTAGAGGGGAGATGAAACACACAGAGAGGGAGATAATACACACAGAGAGAAAACAGTACAGAAAGAGGGTGAAAAGCTACAGGCAGAAAGAAAAAAATAAATTATTATGCCAGAATCTTCTAAAATGAATACTGACTCACACTGTGATCTTAGACACATAACAGAAATCCTTGCAATTCAGTCAAATGATTACTACAGTGAAGGGGGGGGGTCTTCCTAGTAGTGTTGTATAAAGAGAGCAAGGGTGAGGGAGAGAAAAAGAGGGAATAAATCAGATGGAGAGAGGGAGTTAGAAAAGAGGAGTAAAGGAAAGGAATTATGACAGTGAGGAAAGAGATATGAGGGTAAGGAAAGGAGAGTGAGAGAAAAAAGCATATTACGAAAAAGGATAAAGGAGTAAGTGAAACTGAAGGATTTATAGAAAAAGAGAGGAAGGAAAAAGAACAGTGGTGGAGAGAAAGGAAGACAGTGAGAGAGAGAGTGAAAGAGAGGGAAAGTGAGTAACTTCCACATTAGAACACATTTTTATTATTAACTTACAGTGCACAACATATATCCCCTTACAAATTAATAACTCACCTTTAAAAATGCTTTTGAAGATTTATAACAGTGTCAATCACACACCAGATTTTCTTAAGCAGAATCTCTGAAATGTACCTCAGATACTGCAACCACAAAATGGCCCTGATTCCCTCTAATTTTTCACACATATCTCTGTACACAACCAATTAAATTTCTTCCTCCACAAATTCAAAACCAAACTAACATTTTAATTGGTTGTACATTTCAACACTATCGATCTTCCCCCACTGCTCTCTCTGCCTGTTACCATGGTAACTCTCCATAGAACACCTAACTGAACTCAAAAGATGAAAAGTTCATCTCTCAATGTTGCAAACCAAAGCAGCAAGAGTGTTTGACTTCTCAATATTCAAGCTTATCCTGTGTAATGTACTTTTCAATGACTTTTTCTAAACCAATAGTATTATTCCTTTTAAAAACGAGTAGTATGCACCCTAGTTTTAAATGTTAAATTATCAGAAACCACCAATCATATCTTTGTTTTTCAAGTGCACTGAATCTCATCCACATTTTTTTCTAAACTCCAAGTTTTCAAACTGCCATTTCATTTCCAGAGCCCATCTGAGCATAACCAAATCTGCCTTCAAGATGCTTAGAGTGTGGATTGTAGGACACAGTTTTATATTCTGGAGTGAAAGGTATGCAGCAAATAGATGCTTTCTCAACCTTGATTAACCAAATGTGGATAGTATGTGGATTGGCCAGAAAAGATTGAGATGTCACCAATTGATGCCATTGGTAAAATCCTTTTTGCATCTCCCACACCCTGACCTCATAATTGTGCACTGTGGTGGAAATGACCTGTGCACTTTGACTGGGGTAGGTCTGGAAAAGCTTTTAAAGGACACCTTTGGGCAATTGATGTCACTTTTTCCACAAACGGCCTTTGTATATTCTAATATATGCCAAAGGCAAAAATGGAACTGGTCCAACCAATATTGTCCGCAGATTGAGAAAGCAAGGAAACAGGTGAATAAGTCTGTTTCTGCTTTCCTCAGAGACTATGGTATGGGTTCTATTTACCATAACAACTTGTGTTACAACATGCATGGCATCTATAGGAGAGATGGTGTACATTTCACAGATGAGGGGAACAGAGTCTTCCTTTTAAACTTTAGACTCTGCATCGGTACTTACTTGTAGGTACAAAAAACACTCAATGAACACAACAGCTCTCTTTAGAGCCAACCAACATCTAAACACTCAAACTTATTATTTAACTGTCTTTTTTTTCCAACAATCTGGTTATAAGAATAATGAACAGTCCATGATGTAAAAATAGTAGGCATTGACATGCAATTGGTCCATTAATGCAGGTAAAAAATGTGTACAAATTAGACTCACTTAGAGACTATGCACTATAACTACGCGATCATTTGTGACTTTATTATTTGCATGAAAAGACTTAAAAACTCATGTTGACATTAATACCAGAAAATACATTGTAAATATGCTAATGAAATGTGCCACGTTTCTGAAAACATTTAAATGTATATAATGAAAACAGTAACTACTAGTACCATAATGCCTCATAACAAGGTAACTATGACTGACTAGTATAAATATAGAAACAAACAATGGACAAATGTTTGTAACCGTGATCAAGATCGGTTAGATCGAAACGCATAGCTGATAAAACACTGATAATATCTGATGAAGCACTATGTAGGAATATGAGAACCCTATACAAAAAAAGCTGTGAATTCCAGGAATTTCGCAACGAAACAGAAGATATAAGGTGAGGGGTTATCGATACCTATAAACCAAACAGTACTTAAAAATAGGTATAATACTGGTCTGTATACGGCCACAACACTTTCAGATCAAAAAGGGGGGCAATATCTGAATAGGGTAGAGGGGCCATGGGGAGAGCCCTCAGAACAGGGGCGCAATATAAAATATGGTAATGCACAGGAAAGAGGGACAATGTAAGTACCAAACTGTGAACAGTACATGACCTAAAATAAAAAGTCTAAACACTCATACTGCGAGCTACAATTACTAATGCATTTAATTGTTCTTCCGGCCCCCTCCTAATAAAGAAAATATCATCGATAAACCAATGCCAGTGGTGAATATTTTCAAAAAAGGGGGCAATTTCGTTAAAGATGAACCGATCCTCAAATTTGCCCATATAAATATTGGCGACATTAGGAGCACAGGCAGGAAGGAGGCCGGAAGAACAATTAAATGAGTTTACCCTTTGGCTAAACTTGTGTAATCCTCACCTGAAGTTTAGTGTCAACATGAGTAGAAACCGGATTGAGTTTCTAGATATATGGATCCAGGTTAATGAGGGATTGATTGAGGTGTCACTATACACTAAACATACTGCTCGTAATATCCTCCTCCAATATCAAAGCTTTCACCCACGGAGCCAGAAAGAGGGCATCCCATTTAGCCAATTTGTACGTTTGCGTCGCAATCGTACGAGTAGGAGTAATTTCGAGATCCATGCTGAGCAACTGAGGAGTAAACTCTTGTCACGTGGATACCCCCCGAGACTTATTCGAGACTCCTACAAAAGGGCTAAATATTACAATAGGGATGCGCTACTACAAAACAGTGACACCAACAGTGACTCTAAACTGGTTTGCGTGACTCGGCATTCCAATATAAACAACAAATTACGACGGATCATATGCTCTAATTGGCATAACCTCAATGTGGGAAATCAAGAATCAGCCTTACCTAAGCCTATGTTTGCTTTTCGCCGAAACAAAAACCTGCGAAATCATCTTGTCCACTCTAAGCATGACTCCACTAGTATTACCCTACAGAAATCCATCACAGGAAGTAATTCCATATTGGGAACACATAGATGTGGGAATTGCCATGCCTGCAGCTCAGCTATTACTTCTGCTGAGCTCACATGGGGCAAGAGAAGGTTCTTGTTCCAGGAAATGACTAACTGTAGATCCTCCAACGTGATTTATCTCATCTTGTGCCCTTGTTTTAAGGGCTACGTAGGAGAGACTAGCCGAGAATTTAGAGTGAGACTAAGTGAACACAAATCTGCAATAAGAAATGGCAAGAGAGGTGCTCCGCTGGTGGCACATTGGCAGGAGAAACAGCATCTGCTCACTGATATTAAATGGATTATCTTAGAAAAGGTCCATAATCCGAAGGATAATAATATCAATGGCCTAAGGGGAAAGAGAGAGGTGTACTGGATCTACACTCTCCAAACTGCTGTTACAGGGTTGAATGAATATATCCCATGGAGCAATGCCATACTGTAACTTAGTCCTCTTTAGGTCATAGGCCTATGTTTTGGTTCTATATCCATCTGACTTTAGGTTCCTAAGCTGTATACCTTGGATGGACTTTGCTGAGTATTAGTCCATTCTGTCATAGGATTGAACCTGATTTCAAGGGATTCTGCGTTGATTTAGGCCATGTTGCTATTCTGTTCCCTTTAGGTCTAGGAGCTGGATGTGGTTACCATTTTCGTGCCTTAGAAATGGCCCTTACTCTAGTGTGACCTCCTTTTATCTTGTTAGGCTCCTTTTCTGTAGATCTGCTGCCTACTATTCCTTCTCCTACTGTGTTTATTCCACTTTTCAGTTTCTTATCCGTAATTGTATATCCTGGGCAGTCCTTCTATTCATGGACCCCGAGCCATACCACTATGTGTGAGGCTTGTACCTGTTTTGCTCCCTTATTTCTGCACTAGTAATTGTAGCTCGCAGTATGGTTTTTACACTTTTTATTTTAGGTCATGTACTGTTCACAGTTTGGTACTTACATTGTCCCTCTTTCCTGTGCATTACCATATTTTATATTGCGCCCCTGTTGTTAGGGCTCTCCCCATGGCCCCTCTACCCTATTCAGATATTGCCCCCCTTTTTGATCTGAAAGTGTTGTGGCCGTATACAGACCAGTATTATACCTATTTTTAAGTACTGTTTGGTTTATAGGTATCAATAACCCCTCACCTTATATCTTCTGTTTCGTTGCGATATTCCTGGAATTCACAGCTTTTTTTGTATAGGTTTCTCATATTCCTACATAGTGCTTCATCAGATATTATCAGTGTTTTATTGGCTTGCCGTTTACTCCACCAATATGGCGCCCGTGGAGATGGCTTGTGTAGTCCTCTTTCTATTTAGACTTCCTATTTTACATACCAGGTGCTTGCCCTTAGAGCCTGCTGTATTAATATATAAGGACTCTCTCTGGTGAACGCCGTTATATATTCGTATCGCCACTGTGGACGAGGATTCAGACGACGAACTGCGTGAGAAATCTAGGTACGTGTCTATACGGGCCCGGTTTTTGCATACCTGTGATACTCCGAGCCGTGAGTGATTGCCATTCTATGTTTTAACATTGAACTAACTAATGTTGGCGGCTCCGTGACTTTGGAGACGGTTGGCTGGTTGTTTAAGCTAACTTAGTGTTAGCCACCGACTTTAATCTGTGTGCTCTATTTTTCTATCGCTGTGCACCGAGTGAATTGATCTTATGTTCCCCACACAGTACCCGCATCTATTTCAGGGAGGATTTTGCAGGAAACATTTATGCCCTACTTCCCTGTATAAGTGCCAGTGTTTTCTTCCGGGATATTCGGACTGGGAGCCGCAAGGTTTTAATTGCCTGCCTTGTGTATGCTTGCATCGCTACATTCCAACCTTTCATTTTGGTATGGTATTTATTTATTTGTTGCTTTAGTCTTGGGTTAGGGGCTATCCCTTGGCTCCGCGTTAGATGATAATGAGTTCTTTACCTTCATTTATGCAGTTTAGAACGGTTTCTGGTGTCCGTGTTAATTGCTGGGACATTAATTCCACTGGCTCATTACGCTGAGTAAGCAGACTCGGATATCCATTGGTCTTATTCTGACCGTGGTAAGTGGAGGTCTCTCTCTTTTTTAGTATTTAGTGGAGTTCAACCTCACAATTCCTTGTTGCTTGGTCTGAGCCAGTTTAGGCGATATCACCCACACGGACATAGGGCAAGTGGTATCATTTTTTGAATAAAACATTAGGTTTCAAGCCATTAGGATACTTGTTCCTCTTTATATTTAGAAATAGCCTGCCCTGGCATTATGAAATAGTTGGCTCTCTGACCTCAGTGATTCTTTGTCTTTTTAGAGGTAGTTTCCTGGAAGCCAATATTTCATTTGGTGTGGTCTGGGATATACCAGCCTACAACGTGTATATTTCTTTGGACGTAATTCGAAAATTGGGTATGTGTGAACAAGACCTTTAACTTCTGATGGGAATAATGGGTCATTTCCTGCTATACCTTCTTATGGTGATGTGGTCTGTTTTTCCCTTCTGGCTATTTTGAGTCCTTTTTTACCACCTATCTTTCTGTACATCTCCTTTTTGTTCTTAGATATGTTTCTTTGACTTCAGATCTATCTGAACTATCTTCCTAGATCTGGCTTATCCTTTTTTACGACTCCCTTTTGTTTGAGCACTTTCTTGATTCTTTGATGAATGTTTGGCTGTTATTTTGATGAGATGTATGAATGATTTTGTGTTGATATTGGTTTTTTGGGGGGGGCTATTGTACATAGTATGATAATATTTTTTGTAAAGACTGTACATATAGAATTAGTATTATGATCATGTGTTTTTGTCATGCTTCTTATGCTCAAACTTTTTGGAAAAATAAAAAAGAGAATATGCTGACATAATTTGCTTTGGTCTGGGACAATGTTAATATAAATAGTCAATGAAGGAGATTTTTCAGATTTTGTGATTGTATACTTGGGAGAGGTTTTGTTCTTGTTCCAGCGCATGCACACCAGGGGGTGCACCGAACACTGTGCTGGGTGCGGGACTCGTAATTTTACCGTAAAAAAATAGCCCCTATCAGTAATTTCTAATATCTCTGGGGACTCTATCCCCGGGTCTTTTAAACATTTTTGGGGACCGTGAGGGGAGCTACAATGCACCCACGGTACCGCCGACTTTTCCACAATGGGAGGTGCTAACTTGTATGTGGAAATGCAATCTGCTTTTTATTTCGGAAGTGAGAACAGATTTCTCTGCTCTGTCTTTCAAAATGCAAAGTAAGTCTGCTATGGGAGGGTGGGAGCCGTGACACTCCCGCCTCAAAGCAAACAGCAGTGTCCTGTAGGTAGGCACCCCGGGACACTGCATGAGCTGGCCGTTGGGCGTTGAGGGCTCCAGGGCTCTCGAGGGCTGTAGGCATAGGGTCACACAGTCTGTCTCTCACAATACACAAATTTCCAGGGGTGGTGGTTCCCGGGGCTTGAGGGGGGTCGTTGAGGCCCACACACTTCTAATTTTGTAGAGGGGGCTTGGACGCAGAAGTGGTGCAAGGGTGTTTTAAATCTGGTACACAGTGTTTCGTTTTAGTTTGCGTTCCTTTTTGGTCTTGTAGAGGATCCAGGGTTAATATAACGGTTTTTGTACAGTCAGTACCTTTCAACTCTACCCCCAAACGGCTTTATGTCTGTTACCATAGTAACAGTTCATGGAACACTTAAATGAGCACAGAGGTTAGAAGTTGTTAGAAGTTCACCACACTATGTTGGTAATGGAAAAAAGTTACTGTGCTGAAATATTTTAAACTTTTCCATAGGAACCGTTAGTCGTAGGTATAGACTCTGGTAAAGATCTGGTAAAGAGTTAGCCTCAGAATTATACTTCAAATTATAAATATAATTTCTATTGGGGACAGCTTACGCCCCACCCCAAAAAAAAAACGTATATACCTTTTTTTTAGTAACTTTATTAAAACAATTAATAACTGGAAATGTAACTTAAAGACAACAATACAATAAATAACTAGAAACATAACTTTAACAAAACAATATAAGGAACAAAATGTGATATGGAGTCCAATAGAAAAACGGTAGGTAATCTGCAGAACAAAAAAGAAAATTAGTGTTTAAAATTAGAACGATGTGACTAAATGAGGTCAAACATTACATGTCAA
The DNA here is from genome assembly GCF_964261635.1 of Lissotriton helveticus. Classification (NCBI taxonomy): domain Eukaryota; kingdom Metazoa; phylum Chordata; class Amphibia; order Caudata; family Salamandridae; genus Lissotriton; species Lissotriton helveticus. Next base: position 534,990,618 of record NC_136067.1, read on the forward strand.
ATTAACAGATGAAGATATTTCCTTCTTTTAACGTGTGCAGTGTGCCTGATACATTTCACTTGTCTTATAGGCTTGCGTTCAAGCGGTGTCTGTATGGAAGAGCCTTCTGCGTCACATTTACATTACACATCAACAGGTCTTTAGAATGATTCAGAGATGAGATAGAAGTAGGTGAAAGATCAAGTCATTATGCAGGACAATATACTTTAGGGCTTATTTACAAAACTCTTGCGCCAATTTTGTGCTACTTTTCTCATGTTGAAAGTGGTGCAAAAGTGGTGCAAGGGGCTTGTAAATAAGGTCTTTCATTTCTAATGCATTTAATCGGAGCCATTGCATATCTAGGTCACTCTGCTTACCTTGTGTAAACACTGTGGCCAACAGAGTTCACAACTTGAACTCAGCTTTGGTTGGTCACGGCAGAGTGGACAACAGTGTCCATAACTTTAAAAGAGAAAGAGAAATGATGTGAGAGGGAGAGAGAGAAAGAGAGAGAAAACGACATTAAAATTATGAGAGAGTGAAAGTTATAGACGGAGCAGTTAATAGTGGAGAACATACTTGTAGCTCACCTTTTGCCTTGGTTGTGTGTCCAAGTATGTGCTGGTTCATAGTGCACCCTCCAGTTTAGTGATATGAAATTAAGGGCCAGATATAGGTAATCTCAATTTACCTATTCTTAAATACCGAATTTTACTGATTCGGTATTTAAGAATAAATAAATAAATACCGAATCGGTAAATACCGAATTGGTAATAGGGTAACCCTTTCAAGGGTGGTAGGGTGTCACTTTGACACCCTGTTGCACCCCTGAATTGTGCATGGGTGCACATGTGGCACACATACATGCCCACATGGCACTGTCATTAAATGCAAAAAATTGCTTTTTTTAGGGTTTTCGTAATTTACCACCAACTTGTAGTTGGTGGTAAATAATGAATCCTTACAGGTGAATAGCACTCACTTGAGTGCTTCCTACATTTCAGATTCGATAATTTACCGAATCTGTATTTAAGAATTCGGTAATTTACCGAATTCTTAAATACCGATTCGGTAAATAACCGAATCTGAAATGTAGCCACCTACTTCCCAAATGCCTAATACGGGTCAAAATATGATGTAGTGAGCAAAGTTTAGCGTCAGTCAATCCTACGTTTGTGTCCAATTCACCAATATTTAAAAGATCGTCAAGTTTCTCACACAGTGAACCTTTTAGCCTTAAACTTGGTGTGCAAAGAGAGTTGTCAGTTCTCCATGTAATGATCGATAATCCATTCAGGTTTCACTATATGTAACACCGGGCGCTGTCTGGAGCCATGATAAGTTCCCTCGCCATAACGTTTCTCGGCGTGTGTATGGAGCCCTCTTCTCGTAGTCACCTTCCCAGAGACTTCTTTGCACACCAAGTTTAAGGCTAAAAGGTTCACTGTGTGAGAATCTTGACGATCTTTTAAATATTGGTGAATTGGACACAAACGTAGGATTGACTGACGCTAAACTTTGCTCACTACATCATATTTTGGCCTTGAAAAAGCCCGCGGAGGGCGAAACGCGCGTCGGCTGTGAAAGTGTGATAAAAGAGAAGAACCAACAATACATGGAAATTGAACATTAACAAAATACTGTACTCGTTTACTTTGAGGACAACGGGGAGAGTGAAAATAGTGAACTCTTGTGGCTGCTTGCCAATTGGATAACAGCAATAAGAAGGGATGTGCATTGGTATCTTTGTTGTAAATTGCGTATGATACTCTGTTTCGCCTTGAGTGAACAGGATATCGTGGATTGGTGCCATTAGGTGGATGTGCACAATACCGGCTGACACTCCCAGAAAGTATACTCACGGATACAATTTGGAACTTTTGACAAGGGGAATATGGTGTTGGGATGTGCTGATCTAATTAAGCAAATCCACCTTTCGTTGTTGTTGCCTAATACGGGTCGGTAACGGCCGAAATTCAGTCATTTTGGCCGTTACCGACCAGTATTAGGCTTCCTACATCTGGCCCATAGTATATAGATTTAGTCATAGTATAGTACATACAAAAGTGGCATAAGGGGCTTGTAGATTTGTCTCCCAGACTGTTGTAATCTATCTATTGTCATTTCTCGGAGGTAATTGTACATTCCTACGCAGTAAAGCTGCTGCACACTACCCACTCTCTCCTTTCACAGATGACTTGTCGTTGTTTCGGAAAGAAGCTTTTTTGCTCTCCTTGTGCCATTGGCGTGATTCAAAGAGGGTGCACCACGTGTTGTAGTAGCCTTCTCAAACGTTGTTATGATGGCCACGCATCATCGCAGAATCCTCGAACGTTGAGTTTTAGATGTGTTGGGGGGATGCCAATTTGTGAAACAATACCTGTAAGATAAAAGGGAAGTTAACACTGTGTGTAATTTTTTATCAAAGGAGAGAGGAAGTGAGAGAGTGACTGCAAAGAATAGTCGCAGCTCAACTTTCTGTCACCAGTGTGTTTTTCACGACGGGCTGGGACATAATGCACCCTGAAGCTCTACATCTAAAAGATAGTAAAAGAAAGATGTTATGTTTGGTAATTGTTACTATCTTAATGAGGAGTTAAAAAACATTGGCCTTTCACACACGTTCCCTCTCACATTTAAAAGAACTATTTGTATAGTTTATATTCCAGACATTTGAGCAGTTATAAAAACGTTCCTGCTATTGGAAAAAAAATGTACATGTAATTTGATACACTATATAAGACTGCGTTTGTCTAAATCGCTGCGTCGCTTTTTTGTATCCAGTCTGCTGCAGCACTTCGACTCCCTCCGATGCGCACCCAGGCCTCACTACTCACCTTTTTGTGGACAGGACACCTTCTGCATCATGTAGTCCCGATCTGCCACTGAGAAGTCTCATATATGGTGCCGAGTCTTGATATCGGTATGGCTAACGACATACTTGTGCTCCCATCATCATCGCAGGTTCCTCACCCGCTCAGTGCATCTGATACCACTAACTCAGTGACCAAAGAGGCCACATACGTAGTGGTGGGCCCCCCTACTTGGTGGTTCGGGTCTACATGAGGTGTTTGAATCACTAGGACGGGCCATCTTAGCGCTTGGGATGGGAGCAACTCAAAAATGGCGTAGAGCACGTGCGCCACCTCTTTTTTATAGGTAGGGACACGTGTGTAGTGACGCAAGTGCTAGATGGGTGTGGTGTGGGTGTATATCAGCCATGAGGGAGTGTGTGTGTACCGTTCTGACAACTAGACCTGGAACTAAGAAATCACTACAATTAAATCTGGGCAATGTTACATTGTTATGTTTCCCTGGTAGTGTAAGTGGAGTGGGCTGGCCTGACGTATGCCAGTGCTGCGCGAGGCTCTGAACCATAATTCCGGAGCTATGGGCGTGGTCCCGTCGTGAGCTAAATGAAAAATCAAGTGATTTGGGTGTCCGTTTTTGGTAGTGCTGACATCACCCGGGTCTTAAAAAGAAATGTGTCATTATATCTGTAAATTCCCACAACTTGGCCAACATGGAAGGTAACGGGGTTTCACTGACACTATATTCGTTCATAGTTGCATCCAAAATGCATGTAAAATAGGAAGTCTAAATAGAAAGAGGACTACACAAGCCATCTCCACGGGCGCCATATTGGTGGAGTAAACGGCAAGCTGATAAAACACTGATAATATCTGATGAAGCACTATGTAGGAATATGAGAACCCTATACAAAAAAAGCTGTGAATTCCAGGAATTTCGCAACGAAACAGAAGATATAAGGTGAGGGGTTATCGATACCTATAAACCAAACAGTACTTAAAAATAGGTATAATACTGGTCTGTATACGGCCACAACACTTTCAGATCAAAAAGGGGGGCAATATCTGAATAGGGTAGAGGGGCCATGGGGAGAGCCCTCAGAACAGGGGCGCAATATAAAATATGGTAATGCACAGGAAAGAGGTACAATGTAAGTACCAAACTGTGAACAGTACATGACCTAAAATAAAAAGTCTAAACACTCATACTGCGAGCTACAATTACTAATGCATTTAATTGTTCTTCCGGCCCCCTCCTAATAAAGAAAATATCATCGATAAACCAATGCCAGTGGTGAATATTTTCAAAAAAGGGGGCAATTTCGTTAAAGATGAACCGATCCTCAAATTTGCCCATATAAATATTGGCGACATTAGGAGCACAGGCAGGAAGGGGGCCGGAAGAACAATTAAATGAGTTTACCCTTTGGCTAAACTTGTGTAATCCTCACCTGAAGTTTAGTGTCAACATGAGTAGAAACCGGATTGAGTTTCTAGATATATGGATCCAGGTTAATGAGGGATTGATTGAGGTGTCACTATACACTAAACATACTGCTCGTAATATCCTCCTCCAATATCAAAGCTTTCACCCACGGAGCCAGAAAGAGGGCATCCCATTTAGCCAATTTGTACGTTTGCGTCTCAATCGTACGAGTAGGAGTAATTTCGAGATCCATGCTGAGCAACTGAGGAGTAAACTCTTGTCACGTGGATACCCCCCGAGACTTATTCGAGACTCCTACAAAAGGGCTAAATATTACAATAGGGATGCGCTACTACAAAACAGTGACACCAACAGTGACTCTAAACTGGTTTGCGTGACTCGGCATTCCAATATAAACAACAAATTACGATGGATCATATGCTCTAATTGGCATAGCCTCAATGTGGGAAATCAAGAATCAGCCTTACCTAAGCCTATGTTTGCTTTTCGCCGAAACAAAAACCTGCGAAATCATCTTGTCCACTCTAAGCATGACTCCACTAGTATTACCCTACAGAAATCCATCACAGGAAGTAATTCCATATTGGGAACACATAGATGTGGGAATTGCCATGCCTGCAGCTCAGCTATTACTTCTGCTGAGCTCACATGGGGCAAGAGAAGGTTCTTGTTCCAGGAAATGACTAACTGTAGATCCTCCAACGTGATTTATCTCATCTTGTGCCCTTGTTTTAAGGGCTAAGTAGGAGAGACTAGCCGAGAATTTAGAGTGAGACTAAGTGAACACAAATCTGCAATAAGAAATGGCAAGAGAGGTGCTCCGCTGGTGGCACATTGGCAGGAGAAACAACATCTGCTCACTGATATTAAATGGATTATCTTAGAAAAGGTCCATAATCCGAAGGATAATAATATCAATGGCCTAAGGGGAAAGAGAGAGGTGTACTGGATCTACACTCTCCAAACTGCTGTTACAGGGTTGAATGAATATATCCCATGGAGCAATGCCATACTGTAACTTAGTCCTCTTTAGGTCATAGGCCTATGTTTTGGTTCTATATCCATCTGACTTTAGGTTCCTAAGCTGTATACCTTGGATGGACTTTGCTGAGTATTAGTCCATTCTGTCATAGGATTGAACCTGATTTCAAGGGATTCTGCGTTGATTTAGGCCATGTTGCTATTCTGTTCCCTTTAGGTCTAGGAGCTGGATGTGGTTACCATTTTCGTGCCTTAGAAATGGCCCTTACTCTAGTGTGACCTCCTTTTATCTTGTTAGGCTCCTTTTCTGTAGATCTGCTGCCTACTATTCCTTCTCCTACTGTGTTTATTCCACTTTTCAGTTTCTTATCCGTAATTGTATATCCTGGGCAGTCCTTCTATTCATGGACCCCGAGCCATACCACTATGTGTGAGGCTTGTACCTGTTTTGCTCCCTTATTTCTGCACTAGTAATTGTAGCTCGCAGTATGGTTTTTACACTTTTTATCTTAGGTCATGTACTGTTCACAGTTTGGTACTTACATTGTCCCTCTTTCCTGTGCATTACCATATTTTATATTGCGCCCCTGTTGTTAGGGCTCTCCCCATGGCCCCTCTACCCTATTCAGATATTGCCCCCCTTTTTGATCTGAAAGTGTTGTGGCCGTATACAGACCAGTATTATACCTATTTTTAAGTACTGTTTGGTTTATAGGTATCAATAACCCCTCACCTTATATCTTCTGTTTCGTTGCGATATTCCTGGAATTCACAGCTTTTTTTGTATAGGTTTCTCATATTCCTACATAGTGCTTCATCAGATATTATCAGTGTTTTATTGGCTTGCCGTTTACTCCACCAATATGGCGCCCGTGGAGATGGCTTGTGTAGTCCTCTTTCTATTTAGACTTCCTATTTTACATACCAGGTGCTTGCCCTTAGAGCCTGCTGTATTAAGATATAAGGACTCTCTCTGGTGAACGCCGTTATATATTCGTATCGCCACTGTGGACGAGGATTCAGACGACGAACTGCGTGAGAAATCTAGGTACGTGTCTATAGGGGCCCGGTTTTTGCATACCTGTGATACTCCGAGCCGTGAGTGATTGCCATTCTATGTTTTAACATTGAACTAACTAATGTTGGCGGCTCTGTGACTTTGGAGACGGTTGGCTGGTTGTTTAAGCTAACTTAGTGTTAGCCACCGACTTTAATCTGTGTGCTCTATTTTTCTATCGCTGTGCACCGAGTGAATTGATCTTATGTTCCCCACACAGTACCCGCATCTATTTCAGGGAGGATTTTGCAGGAAACATTTATGCCCTACTTCCCTGTATAAGTGCCAGTGTTGTCTTCCGGGATATTCGGACTGGGAGTCGCAAGGTTTTAATTGCCTGCCTTGTGTATGCTTGCATCGCTACATTCCAACCTTTCATTTTGGTATGGTATTTATTTATTTGTTGCTTTAGTCTTGGGTTAGGGGCTATCCCTTGGCTCCGCGTTAGATGATAATGAGTTCTTTACCTTCATTTATGCAGTTTAGAACGGTTTCTGGTGTCCGTGTTAATTGCTGGGACATTAATTCCACTGGCTCATTACGCTGAGTAAGCAGACTCGGATATCCATTGGTCTTATTCTGACCGTGGTAAGTGGAGATCTCTCTCTTTTTTAGTATTTAGTGGAGTTCAACCTCACAATTCCTTGTTGCTTGGTCTGAGCAAGTTTAGGCGATATCACCCACACGGACATAGGGCAAGTGGTATAATTTTTTGAATAAAACATTAGGTTTCAAGCCATTAGGATACTTGTTCCTCTTTATATTTAGAAATAGCCTGCCCTGGCATTATGAAATAGTTGGCTCTCTGACCTCAGTGATTCTTTGTCTTTTTAGAGGTAGTTTCCTGGAAGCCAATATTTCATTTGGTGTGGTCTGGGATATACCAGCCTACAACGTGTATATTTCTTTGGACGTAATTCGAAAATTGGGTATGTGTGAACAAGACCTTTAACTTCTGATGGGAATAATGGGTCATTTCCTGCTATACCTTCTTATGGTGATGTGGTCTGTTTTTCCCTTCTGGCTATTTTGAGTCCTTTTTTACCACCTATCTTTCTGTACATCTCCTTTTTGTTCTTAGATATGTTTCTTTGACTTCAGATCTATCTGAACTATCTTCCTAGATCTGGCTTATCCTTTTTTACGACTCCCTTTTGTTTGAGCACTTTCTTGATTCGTAGTGCCCTATAGTCATGATCTGAACATTGATGATGGTTTTCTCAGCAACTCATTATGATCTAAATTAAGTTATTATGGATATGTATTCCTGTGTTCCATGGTCCCCCACAGACTGTTTTTGTCAGTCCCGTACAGACTCAAGATTGAGCCCCAAGTTATTATGTATTCATTTGGATTTGAAGAATGTGATTAAAATGTGAAAGGGCAATTTATGCCTACAAGAAATTGATCTACTGCGCCCTGACGAAGGATTTGAGGACATCTATCCTTTTCCGAACCGTGCGTCGGCGCTCTATTTGTGTTGTGCTGCTGTTTTGTGTATATTTGTTATGTAATTATGTATTGTTAGATATTGTCTTTATTGCTTTAGTGTTATTGGGGTGTATCTGTGATTCTTTGATGAATGTTTGGCTGTTTGGTTTGATGAGATGTATGAATGATTTTGTGTTGATATTGGTTTTTTGGGGGGGCTATTGTACATAGTATGATAATATTTTTTGTAAAGACTGGATATATAGAATTAGTATTATGATTATGTGTTTTTGTCATGCTTCTTATGCTCAAACTTTTTGGAAAAATAAAAAAGAGAATATGCTGACATAATTTGCTTTGGTCTGGGACAATGTTAATATAAATAGTCAATGAAGGAGATTTTTCAGATTTTGTGATTGTATACTTGGGAGAGGTTTTGTTCTTGTTCCAGCGCATGCACACCAGGGGGCGCACCGAACACTGTGCTGGGTGCGGGACTCGTAATTTTACCGTAAAAAAATAGCCCCTATCAGTAATTTCTAATATCTCTGGGGACTCTATCCCCGGGTCTTTTAAACATTTTTGGGGACCGTGAGGGGAGCTACAATGCACCCACGGTACCGCCGACTTTTCCACAACGGGAGGTGCTAACTTGTATGTGGAAATGCAATCTGCTTTTTATTTCGGAAGTGAGAACAGATTTCTCTGCTCTGTCTTTCAAAATGCAAAGTAAGTCTGCTATGGGAGGGTGGGAGCCGTGACACTCCCGCCTCAAAACAATCAGCAGTGTCCTGTAGGTAGGTACCCCGGGACACTGCATGAGCTGGCCGTTGGGCGTTGAGGGCTCCAGGGCTCTCGAGGGCTGTAGGCATAGGGTCACACAGTCTGTCTCTCACAATACACAAATTTCCAGGGGTGGTGGTTCCCGGGGCTTGAGGGGGGTCGTTGAGGCCCACACACTTCTAATTTTGTAGAGGGGGCTTGGACGCAGAAGTGGTGCAAGGGTGTTTTAAATCTGGTACACAGTGTTTCGTTTTAGTTTGCGTTCCTTTTTGGTCTTGTAGAGGATCCAGGGTTAATATAACGGTTTTTGTACAGTCAGTACCTTTCAACTCTACCCCCAAACGGCTTTATGTCTGTTACCATAGTAACAGTTCATAGAACACTTAAATGAGCACAGAGGTTAGAAGTTGTTAGAAGTTCACCACACTATGTTGGTAATGGAAAAAAGTTACTGTGCTGAAATATTTTAAACTTTTCCATAGGAACCGTTAGTCGTAGGTATAGACTCTGGTAAAGATCAGGTAAAGAGTTAGCCTCAGAATTATACTTCAAATTATAAATATAATTTCTATTGGGGACAGCTTACGCCCCACCCCAAAAAAAAACGTATATACTTTTTTTTAGTAACTTTATTAAAACAATTAATAACTGGAAATGTAACTTAAAGACAACAATACAATAAATAACTAGAAACATAACTTTAACAAAACAATATAAGGAACAAAATGTGATATGGAGTCCAATAGAAAAACGGTAGGTAATCTGCAGAACAAAAAAGAAAATTAGTGTTTAAAATTAGATCGATGTGACTAAATGAGGTCAAACATTACATGTCAAATTAACAGATGAAGATATTTCCTTCTTTAACGTGTGCAGTGTGCCTGATACATTTCACTTGTCTTATAGGCTTGCGTTCAAGCGGTGTCTGTATGGAAGAGCCTTCTGCGTCACATTTACATTACACATCAACAGGTCTTTAGAATGATTCAGAGATGAGATAGAAGTAGGTGAAAGATCAAGTCATTATGCAGGACAATATACTTTAGGGCTTATTTACAAAACTCTTGCGCCAATTTTGTGCTACTTTTCTCATGTTGAAAGTGGTGCAAAAGTGGTGCAAGGGGCTTGTAAATAAGGTCTTTCATTTCTAATGCATTTAATCGGAGCCATTGCATATCTAGGTCACTCTGCTTACCTTGTGTAAACACTGTGGCCAACAGAGTTCACAACTTGAACTCAGCTTTGGTTAGTCACGGCAGAGTGGACAACAGCGTCCATAACTTTAAAAGAGAAAGAGAAATGATGTGAGAGGGAGAGAGAGAAAGAGAGAGAAAACGACATTAAAATTGTGAGAGAGTGAAAGTTATAGACGGAGCAGTTAATAGTGGAGAAAATACTTGTAGCTCACCTTTTGCCTTGGTTGTGTGTCCAAGTATGTGCTGGTTCATAGTGCACCCTCCAGTTTAGTGATATGAAATTAAGGGCCAGATATAGGTAATCTCAATTTACCTATTCTTAAATACCGAATTTTACTGATTCGGTATTTAAGAATAGGTAAATGAGATGCAGATATTTTTTAGGAAAAAATTACCGAATCGGTATTTACCGATTCGGTATTTACTGAATCGGTAAATACCTATTCAGTAATCCAATTCATTCCTATGGGCCTGGAAGCCCATAGTAATGAATGGGAATTACCGATTTGGTATTTACCGATTCGGTAAATACCGAATCGGTAAATACCGAATTGGTAATAGGGTAACCCTTTCAAGAGTGGTAGGGTGTCACTTTGACACCCTGTTGCACCCCTGAATTGTGCATGGGTGCACATGTGGCACACATACATGCCCACATGGCACTGTCATTAAATGCAAAAAATTGCTTTTTTTAGGGTTTTCGTAATTTACCACCAACTTGTAGTTGGTGGTAAATAATGAATCCTTACAGGTGAATAGCACTCACTTGAGTGCTTCCTACATTTCAGATTCGATAATTTACCGAATCTGTATTTAAGAATTCGGTAATTTACCGAATTCTTAAATACCGATTCGGTAAATAACCGAATCTGAAATGTAGCCACCTACTTCCCAAATGCCTAATACGGGTCAAAATATGATGTAGTGAGCAAAGTTTAGCGTCAGTCAATCCTACGTTTGTGTCCAATTCACCAATATTTAAAAGATCGTCAAGTTTCTCACACAGTGAACCTTTTAGCCTTAAACTTGGTGTGCAAAGAGAGTTGTCAGTTCTCCATGTAATGATCGATAATCCATTCAGGTTTCACTATATGTAACACCGGGCGCTGTCTGGAGCCATGATAAGTTCCCTCGCCATAACGTTTCTCGGCGTGTGTATGGAGCCCTCTTCTCGTAGTCACCTTCCCAGGGACTTCTTTGCACACCAAGTTTAAGGCTAAAAGGTTCACTGTGTGAGAATCTTGACGATCTTTTAAATATTGGTGAATTGGACACAAACGTAGGATTGACTGACGCTAAACTTTGCTCACTACATCATATTTTGGCCTTGAAAAAGCCCGCAGAGAGCGAAACGCGCGTCGGCTGTGAAAGTGTGATAAAAGAGAAGAACCAACAATAAATGGAAATTGAACATTAACAAAATACTGTACTCGTTTACTTTGAGGACAACGGGGAGAGTGAAAATAGTGAACTCTTGTGGCTGCTTGCCAATTGGATAACAGCAATAAGAAGGGATGTGCATTGGTATCTTTGTTGTAAATTGTGTATGATACTCTGTTTCGCCTTGAGTGAACAGGATATCGTGGATTGGTGCCATTAGGTGGATGTGCACAATACCGGCTGACACTCCCAGAAAGTATACTCAACGGATACAATTTGGAACTTTTGACAAGGGGAATATGGTGTTGGGATGTGCTGATCTAATTAAGCAAATCCACCTTTCGTTGTTGTTGCCTAATACGGGTCGGTAACGGCCGAAATTCAGTCATTTTGGCCGTTACCGACCAGTATTAGGCTTCCTACATCTGGCCCATAGTATATAGATTTAGTCATAGTATAGTACATACAAAAGTGGCATAAGGGGCTTGTAGATTTGTCTCCCAGACTGTTGTAATCTATCTATTGTCATTTCTCGGAGGTAATTGTACATAACTACGCAGTAAAGCTGCTGCACACTACCCACTCTCTCCTTTCACAGATGACTTGTCGTTGTTTCGGAAAGAAGCTTTTTTGCTCTCCTTGTGCCATTGGCGTGATTCAAAGAGGGTGCACCATGTGTTGTAGTAGCCTTCTCAAACGTTGTTATGATGGCCACGCATCATCGCAGAATCCTCGAACGTTGAGTTTTAGATGTGTTGGGGGGATGCCAATTTGTGAAACACAACCTGTAAGATAAAAGGGAAGTTAACATTGTGTGTAATTTTTTATCAAAGGAGAGAGGAAGTGAGAGAGTGACTGCAAAGAATAGTCGCAGCTCAACTTTCTGTCACCAGTGTGTTTTTCACGACGGGCTGGGACATAATGCACCCTGAAGCTCTACATCTAAAAGATAGTAAAAGAAAGATGTTATGTTTGGTAATTGTTACTATCTTAATTAGGAGTTAAAAAACATTGGCCTTTCACACACGTTCCCTCTCACATTTAAAAGAACTATTTGTATAGTTTATATTCCAGACATTTGAGCAGTTATAAAAACGTTCCTGCTATTGGAAAAAAAATTTACATGTAATTTGATACACTATATAAGACTGCGTTTGTCTAAATCGCTGCGTCGCTTTTTTGTATCCAGTCTGCTGCAGCACTTCGACTCCCTCCGATGCGTACCCAGGCCTCACTACTCACCTTTTTGTGGACAGGACACCTTCTGCATCATGTAGTCCCGATCTGCCACTGAGAAGTCTCATATATGGTGCCGAGTCTTGATATCGGTATGGCTAACGACATACTTGTGCTCCCATCATCATCGCAGGTTCCTCACCCGCTCAGTGCATCTGATACCACTAACTCAGTGACCAAAGAGGCCACATACGTAGTGGTGGGCCCCCCTACTTGGTGGTTCGGGTCTACATGAGGTGTTTGAATCACTAGGACGGGCCATCTTAGCGCTTGGGATGGGAGCAACTCAAAAATGGCGTAGAGCACGTGCGCCACCTCTTTTTTATAGGTAGGGACACGTGTGTAGTGACGCAAGTGCTGGATGGGTGTGGTGTGGGTGTATATCAGCCATGAGGGAGTGTGTGTGTACCGTTCTGACAACTAGACCTGGAACTAAGAAATCACTACAATTAAATCTGGGCAATGTTACATTGTTATGTTTCCCTGGTAGTGTAAGTGGAGTGGGCTGGCCTGACGTATGCCAGTGCTGCGCGAGGCTCTGAACCATAATTCCGGAGCTATGGGCGTGGTCCCGTCGTGAGCTAAATGAAAAATCAAGTGATTTGGGTGTCCGTTTTTGGTAGTGCTGACGTCACCCGGGTCTTAAAAAGAAATGTGTCATTATATCTGTAAATTCCCACAACTTGGCCAACATGGAAGGTAACGGGGTTTCACTGACACTGTATTCGTTCATAGTTGCATCCATAAAAGATTGTGGACATGACGCATTTCTGCAATTATGAATCTTTGTTGTACATTCAGTGGAGTGTTGTAGCTGTAGTAATACAGGGCTGTGAAAGGTTTAAGTTGCAGTTTTTGGCACATGAAGGGCAGCTAATATATATGTACGTATGTGGTTATGCAGGTACACTGTAGAACTTGGTGCTGGAAATCAGTGTTCGAGCCTCGGAGTTGCGTCCACATCCTGTTATTGTAGAGTAATGATGTAATGTACGCGTGCCTGAAAATGTATTAGTTTTGGGTTGATTTTGCACTATATAAGTATGCTAAAAAATAAATAAATAAAGGAGGAAAAGCCCACACTTACTGTCACAAGTAAGATGGTTGCATACACTATTTATATCACAATATAATGTGGTAGGGCGGAGGAGCAGCATTTTACAAACACAATAAATACACAGACACAGATAGATAGTTGAAGCGGGTACGGGCACGTGTGCTCGACTCCATTTTATTACGTTGTTGTTGGTAAGAAGTAGAATAGTAATCATGATATCATATACAGATATTTAATAATAAACGGTTTATGACTTCTGCTGTACAAAGGTAGGGGCATTGTATGTCAAATAATACACAGAAGATTCTATCACAAAGAGTTCATGAGTTGTGGTGGACTGACGTAGGAGCGCTTTGTGTGGAGCCTGCGATGATCCGTGGTTCAGGGAGACCGCACTGGTAAAAATGTGTTTTGACTGTTGAATTTTGCCTTAACAAGGGCATGTGGCAATTATTTACGGTGTACTGAGTTAGTGGTTAGTCTGGTGTTTATCTTGTGCTCACCTTGCAATGATGCATGGTCTGAACGGGCTGCACTGAAATCATTCACTGTTGCATACTGGAGTATATGAACTTTGAAAGGGTAAAAAAAAACTAGCATTGATGGTTATCAATTGCTGTGAAAACTAGGTGTACTGATTGCTCCTCATAGCAAATTACACGATTCCTCTTCACTCAGTGCATTGTAACTTTCACAAATTGGGGACGTATGTCTGGTGGCAATGTTAAAGGTGATACTCTGGTGGTACTTGGTATTGCTGGTGGTGGAAGTACATTTTGGCACAATTTTGTACATTGTTTGTTATCATAGTTCACATGATGCACCTATTGAAGGTGCTTGCACATACTAGCAGTGCAACAGCACTGTTTTTTTCTCTGCTTTAAATAAATCGAGGCTAAATTTAATGGTGTGTGTGTAGTGTAGATGAAAAGGTAAATTCAAGTTTATAACACTACTGTGCACAGTGTACATAGAAGCTGGTAGTCAGTACAGTTATGGAACAATGTTTTTTTCACTTATTTTAACAAAATCTGAATACATACAGTATAATTCTCTCTGCATTAAATAAATCAAGGTTGAATTTCCTAATGTCTATAGTGTAGATGCAAAGATGAATTCAAGTTGTATACCCTGCTGTCTGCAGTGTAGATCTTAGGGTGGAGTGCATCATCAGCAATCATAGTGGAAGTGGACGATCGAACATGTATGCAGCGTGCATTTTATTATTCAACTAAATGTATAAGTGATATAAAATAAGTTTTTCAAGGAAGCATAATAAAGGGATATTGTGTAGGGTTTGATAGGTGTTATACTTAGTTTGGTTTCTACTGAGTTAGTGGTATCTAAAACAAGAAGGTTCTGTGGAACCTGTGATGATGCGTGGTCGGTGAAGGCTGTACTGATAGTAATGTTTTTTGTGTTGTGAATGGTGCCTTAGTAAGGCCACGTAATAATCATTTTTGATGCACTGAGTTACTAGTATCTTTGGTGCTTGGCGTGTACATATTCTGCGATGATGTGTGGTCTGGGAGGGAGGGGGGCACAGTAATTGGAGTAATGTCTTTTTTCGATTGGATTCTGCATGAATTCCACTTAAAAGTTATAGTATGCCTCATTGCTGACATAAAACTGTTCACTCTTCTTTCCGATGATTTATGGTGCACTGAGTTAGAAGTACCTTTGGCGCTGAGCTTGTACGTACCCTGCAATAATGCGTAATGCAGGGGAGCTGTACTGGGAGCAATGTTTTTGCCTAGTGAATTCTGTTTTAATAAGGCTACTGGGAAATGGCTTGTGGTGCAGTGATTTAGTGGTACTGAAAGAAGTCAGCGTGTGTGTACCCTGTGATGATTCATGGTTCGGGGGGTGGTCGCAGTGGTATAATGCCTCTTGTCTACTGGAATGCGTGATGTAAAATCGTCATTCTATCTGAAAAAATCTGAACACATATAATACAATTGTCTCTGAATTAAATGAATCAAGGTTGAATTCCTTACTGTCCGTAGTATACATGCAAAGGTGACTTCAAGTTGTGAACCCTGCTGTCCGCAGAGTACATCAAAGGCTGTAGACACACACACTGAGGAATGCTTTTTTGTCACATACTTTAACAAAATGTGACAACACAGTACTATTTTTCTGCCTTAAATAAATCGAGACTGAATTTTATGTTGTCTGTAGTGCTTATGCGCCACTGGTATCAAGCGGTAAACTCTTTTGATCGCAGTGTACATTTGAACACAGAACTCACTCCAGTCATTGAGAAATGTTTTTTTGCGGCATCCGTTAAGAAAATAATCTTTGTCTTACATAAATCAAGGATATCTTGAATGCTGTCAGTAGTGTAGATAGAAAGCTGAATTCAAGTTGTGAACCCTGTTGTACGCAGTGTAGATTTAAGGCAGTAGTCGACACAAAGATCAAAGCATGCTATTTTGACACAGAATATAAGGACAGAGTACAATTGTCTCTGCCTTAAATAAAGCAAGGATGGATTCAAGCTGTCCGTAGTGTTGATGCAAAGCTGAATTCAAGTTGTGAACCCTGTTGTACGCAATGTAGATTGAAGGCAGTAGTCGACATAAAGATCGATGAATGCTATTTTGTCACAGTTACAGAATCTGAGGACACAGTACAATTGTCTCTGCCTTAAATAAAGCAAGGCTGGATTCAATGCAGTCCGTAGTGTTTATGCAAAGCTGAATTCAAATTGTGAACCCTGTTGTACGCAGTGTAGATTGAAGCAGTATTTGACACAAAGATCGATGAATGCTATTTTGTCACAGTTAGCTGAATCTGAGGACATAGTACAATTGTCTCTGCCTTAAATAATGCAAGGCTGGATTCAATGCTGTCCGTAGTGTTGATGCAAAGCTGAATACAACTGGAATCAAGTTGTCAACTCTACTGACCGCAGAATAGATTGAAGGCAGTTCTCAGCACCGATAGTGAAGACAAATTTAGATCCAAAGTTGAATTCAAGTTGTGAACCCTGCTGTCCGCAGTGTCGATGGAAACCACTGGTCGTTACAGAAATAAGTCTGCGGTGCTGTGGCGCTGAGTTCGCAATCGGCCTGTATCAAGGAAGCACGCGGTCATGGCGGCAGCCACAGGGCAGGGTGGGGACCTTCGCTGCACTGCAGTTTCTTCTCTTTGCAGAAGGGAACCACGCCGAAGGCGTAGTATAAATATTTCTAGTTGTACATTGACGTTGTTTACGTTGGACTAGCCTACTCCGCTTCTGTTTCAAAGGGGGGGTGAACACAGCTACATGATCAAAATATTCCCCAGTGTCTGAGATAATATGGTTGCGTGCACTATTCAGTACACTACACGTATCAATGGTATATCTACACACTGAAAAGTTTTTGATTTCTATAGTGAATTGTGTATAGTATTTCACCTGTAGTCTTAGCGTTGTGTACATTATTGTTGATGTTCGAGTTCTTTCCCTTATACATACTTGGTTGTCACATCTCTGTAGATTAAGCTAGTGTGCTGTTAAGGGGATATATTATTTTGGAAAGGTTTGTTGTCCTGTTTTGCGCTGCCTCTGAGGTAGTAGGAAGTAGAGGTCCATGGGGGTGGTTGTAGTGGTAGTGGCGATGAGTATTGTGATTTTGACGGGTGTCGGAAGTGTATAATTACAATTTCTTACACATATTGCTCTTTAAACATGGGTGTGAGTTCGATGTAATTCACGTAGTACATGTTTGATATCCTTACAGTAGTTAAATCTTGATGTTAATTTGGTAGTGGTAACTGGAACTATTGCCTCATTTTTTACGTATCATTGCAGATTTGGTTTCTGGCTCAAAATATGGGGAAGTGGTCAACATAATAAGTAGAAATTGTCATTTAAAAAACGTTTGAAATTCACTGAAAAAACATAGGTTTCAAGCAGGTTATAATTAGGAATTATCATTTAGAAAACCTTTGAAATTTACTGAAAAAAACATAGCTTTCAGGCAGGTTTAATTAGGAATTAGCATTTCAAAAACCTTAGAAAATCACTGAAAAAACCATAGGTTTTAGAATGTTATAGTTAGCGGGACATTTCACTCATACAAAACCATTGAAATTCCTCTGTTATAATTAGTTGTGCTAACTGTAAGTCTCGCGCCCGCAATCCACTGGTGATGATGTCACATATTACATCATTCATGACATTGTCAGTGACATCACTGATGACATCACTGATGACATCTCAAATGACATCACTGATGACATCATCCACGTGACAATCAGATACACCTCAAATCACACTACTATAATCTTTCATCACTCACTGTAAAATATAGAGTACCATATTTGGATCTATTGACACACTAATACAAGTATCTAAAACACCACTCAGTCATTCTTAGATATACACAAACATGTAATCAATTATCTATAGATTCACTCATACATGCTGTCAATGATCAATAGAACACTATGAAATATACTTATACACCTATATTGACATTACACACCAGCACACATCCTATGTACTTATGCAGTCATCTTGCTCACTTATGCAAACAATGGATCATACTTATATTTACTGAGCTATACACTTATACAATCAACACTTCATTTACTGAGCTATACACTTATACAATCACCACTTCATTTAAGCATATAGATAGTAACTCATACTTAGTGTGTTATAAAATGACTATTACAAGTATACAGTTATCCATACAGTCACTCATGCAATCACTGAGTCTTATGTATACTTATTTATATACAACAAATGTCACATACACTGCCTTTTATTATTCTAGTTTGTTGGACATGTACCATTGAGAGATATATTTGCTCATCAGCACATCCATATACATATTCACTCACCCAAACAAGTATTATAACATGTAGTCTTAACATCATATACCTACTGAATCAGCTATTGACACATCTTTGGGCAGTCACAACCCCCCCACCGAACCACACACAGATTCACTCTCCCATACAAATAAACATTTAACTAACCAATAACTAATGTAGACTTTCACGTAGCTAGTAAATAATTGGTGCAGCAGTTTACACAACAACTGAGAAAGTAATACAGATATTCACACAGTTTAGTCACTATCTAATATATTTAGTGTGACACTATGAATTAGTCAAGTAAATAGTCAATCACACTGCTACTAAATCGTCCTTCGATACACCTATACATCCACTCATTCTTCAATGCAGATTGCTATATATATAATACATATTTAAATATGGAACCAAACCACATTCACTGGATGATGTCATCAGTGATGTAATTTGAGATGTCATCACTGATGTCACTGACCATGTCATGAATGATGTAATATGTGACATCATCACCACTGGATTGTGGGTGCGAGAGTTACAGTTAGTACAACTAACTATAACAGACAAATGTCAAGGGTTATGTATGAGTGAAATGTCCAGCTAACTATAACATTCCTAAAACCTATGTTTTTTCAGTGAATATATATATACATATGACGCTCAAAATCCTCTCCCATAAAGAAAGGAAACAGCACTCAGGCAGCAGCAGTTAACAGCGAATTATTTTAGCAGCAAAACAAACGTATATATATATATATATATAAATATATATATATATCTATATATATATATATATATATATAGAGAGAGAGAGAGAGAGAGAGAGAGAGAGAGAGAGAGAGAGAGATGAGCTGTCAGCATTTTGCACTAACACAATAAAAGATTAACACAAACATGCACATGACTCAAAGGGAAGGCATGCAGAGGATAGAAGGCAAGAATAGGGCCATTCAAATAAAAAAAGGAGAGGTGACAATTGGAAGTTTTAAGTTGTAAGTCAAGCTCAACATTTTTAGGGAGGTTTAGGCATATAGAGTTTGACATAACATGCACTCCAAGGTTGCCAAACTGTAAAAAGAAACATAACAAATTGCATGTGATATGTTTCTATATTTGCAAAAAGAATAGATGATGGACAGAATGCTGAGCCAATTAAACATTCCCCCCCAGTCACAGATTGGGGTTAAATCCATCATTTTTTGCATGCCAAACCATTCCAGTTAGACCCAGTCATTTGCAAATCAGTCTTGAAGTTGCTCCACATGGGAAAAGTCCAGCCCGAACTGACAGGCCAGGTCCTCTGTGGACCAGAAACAAGCATGCTGGGACTGGTTTTGGGGTTTCACCCTTAATCTGCCAGGCTAGCTTGATTCTGAAGGTGTAGTGGGCACAGGACCCATGTCTGGGCATACCCTTCCCACTTAGTGTGACAAATGCAAAAAGAACAGAAGGTGGACGGAATGCTCAGCCAATCAAACATTCCCCCCCAGTCACAGATCTGGGTTAAATCCATTGTTATTTTGCACACCATGCCATTCCAGTTTAGACCTAGCCATATGTAAATCAGTCTTGACTGTGCTCCACATGGGAACAGTCCAGCCTGAACTGACAGGCAAGGTTCTGCCTGGGCCAGAAACAAACATCCTGGGCTGTTCCCTTGAGGAGCTGGGTCAAGATTGATTTGCAAATGGCTGGGTTCAAACTGGGATGGCATGGTGAGCAAAATTAAACCAAGATCCTCGTGACTGAGGGTGAATGTTTGCATTGTTCAGCATTTCGTCCTTCATTTGTTCCATTTGCTTATGTTTCTATAGTAGGCATCTTTGATAGACCCTAGAATCAGTTGACCAGTAGGTCCACTTATAGGCTATTGTTAGACCCCTGCTTCGGGAAGGAAGCATAAAGTAATGGCTGGAAGCATATATAGGGAACTATTGAGAACTTTAGGTTACACTAGAATGATGCAATACCCTCATGATCAACATCAACATCAGAGACTATACAGGGTAAGTAATAAAAACATAGAAAGGAGATTTTGCAAATGCAGGAGCTAGGTCTAGTGATGTTTACCCTTAAAATGTGTCTCACAAATGCTTTGCCTAAGTATGAAAGGGAAACATTTGGATGCCCCTGGTTTAGCATGGCACAGGATGGATGTGAGAACAGCTTTCCAGGCAGTGGAAGTAAATTGCCTGCATTCCTGTAACTGGAGGGATGAAATCAAGACTCTGAAGTGAGGAGGGAGAGGCTGGGCCTCCTTAATAAATTAAAAGACACTTTACATTTATCAAGGAGATGCAGATTCGTCTACTTGAGAACTGACATTCAGTGTATGGAAAGTAAACGAGATTTGCCATTTGTTTGTTGTACAAGGTGAGGAAGTTTCTAGGTCAGGCATTTCCTTTGTCTGCCCCTGACTACTGCTTCAGGAAGGATGATAGCAATCAGATTCTGAGATCTCATACTTCCTTGTGCCTATGTTGTGGGTGTTCTATTTTAGAGACAGCCCCAATGCTTTCTACTGTGAGAAACATTGCCATAGACAAAGGATGTTTCTTGAGGGCAGCCTGAGTAAGATATTAGGGTCCTCATTTATGAAAGGTATTACATAGCTGGTTGAAAACAGCGATTCAAACTTTTTCATTGCCCACTCCTTTCGACACCATGGATGCATCATATTTAAACTACGGTGCTCCATGTCACAAGGATTGAACAGATAGATTCCTCTGGAATCCTGATGTATATGTTGGTGCAGTAATGGGGCGTAGTTGGAGTGTGTCAGAAAACAGATGCCACTCCAGCAATGTGTCATTTATCATGGGGCGAGTCCCATGTGAAAGGCCCTGCATCATTCATTATGCCTGCTTGAAGCATGTGTAAGGATTTGACACACTGAAATCGTAGAAGTTGTGCAGTGAAATCTCATAGATTTCACTGCACCACTTCTACCAGCCTTTTTCAAGGATGAACGTCCACCCGGCATACATTATACCTGAAGCAGGTATAATGTAGTGCAGGGCTTTAGAAATTGATGCATTTGCCTAGATGCATCACTTTGTAAATAGGGCACAGTGTGGCACTTTGATTATGCCACCTCAGGGTCACAAAAAAGTGATGCAACGGCGGCATAAGCCGTTCATAATTAAGGGACTAAAAGTCCCAATCTAGCACAGGGCTAATGTAGGGGGAAAGCAATACATGTGGAGGACAAGATATGTGATTTGGTGTGCAAATTTCATTTAAACTCTTAGAAGTAAAATCATTTACATTGGCTTGTTAAGGTTTGGTACCGCTGCACTGAGAGTGGAGAGGCAAAGACTTTCTGCATTACCAATCATCCTGTGAAGAACTTTCTTAACTTACTCCAGATCAGTAGTCTTCCAAACAACAATGGGCACGTTACACACAACTGATACACAATTGAGCTCTTTGGAACATACTGTTTAGACTTGTGCATGAGGTGAGTATTGTCAGAACTGCACTACACCCCTTGCATGAGGAGAAACTAATTTCAACAGCTTTACAGATTGCAAGGTTTTAAGAACGACACTAGCCAGACATATTTTTTCATCGTGGTACGTATGCCTCCAAATCAGCCAGTAAATGTGAAAAAATATGCAACCAGCATCTGCTTGTTTTAAAATTATTAATAATATAATGGAGGAACAGCTTTATAAAGTCATTAGGTCTGAAGAAATTCATCATCCTTCAGTTTTCTAAGCCAAAGTCGAAGCAGCCTGCATATCAGTAAAGCACAGACGCAGATCTATTTGCAGACTAGCAGTAATAAAGTTCAATCTCATAACACACAGTGTGGCTTTATGTTCTTAGGAGGGAATAGTCTAGCATTATATTAAAATAATGAGAAGATAACTCGTAATTGCAAATTTTAATGCCAGACACTCTAATGTCAGGCTACACAGATCTTCTCTCTTTAACACTAATAAAGGTAAAGGTGGGCGAGGCAACATATTAGGAGGGAATACCAAGCCATAGCTGAGCCAAAGGTCCGGCTTGGATCCTAAAGCCCATGCACGAGCCAAGCCCTGAAAATGTGTGCTATTTAAATCATACAACAAATATCTTTAACTTGTGGAAGCTTTGAGCTGAATATGTCCCAATATAGCAATGCACTGAAAAATACTTACTAAGAATGATAGTTTTAAACACGAACACCTCGGGAACTAATAGGCATCGAGTTGTGCTGTAAATCCTGTAGGTTGCCCAGATTGTTAAAGAGCAACATACCAGTCTATAAAATCAAACACAGTAGGTTTTTGTATAACTAATAGCAGCCGCGGTCAGTAGTAGGAGTTTCTGCAGGGCGGTGAAGTGGGGAGGGGGAGGGGCAGGGTGTGGGAAAGTAATGTATGGATTTTGGAGTTTAACAGGTAAGTAAACATATAAATAAAGAAAACAAATTTTGTTGCGTGCACTGCATCACCAAATGCGATGCAGTGCGCAGAACGAAATTCGTTTTATTTATTTATTTATATGTTTACTTACCTGTTAGACTCCGTAATCCATACATTACTACCCTCCACCCTGCCCCTCCCCCTCCCCACGTCACCGCCCTGCAGGTACTCCCACTGCCGGCCGTGGCTGGAACTCACATATTTGAAGGTGCCTTCAAATGCAATAATGAAGACAAAGGAGTTTTGATAAATAACGTGTTTGTGACTAACCCCCAGATTCATCAATGTCCGGTTTTGCGAGTCCTTAATAGCGATTTTTAAGGAATCGCTATTAAAGACTCGCAAAACGAGATGCATGTAGAAATCGCAATATTTTTTGCGATTTCTACTGCTTCCTTATTTGCGATTCGCTAATTGCGAATCGCAAATAAGGAATGGCTTTCCCATTCATTCCTATGGACCTAAAGGCCATAGGAATGAATGGGGAGTCAGTCCTTATTTGCGATTAGCAATTAGCGATTCGCAAATAAGGAAGTGATTTCAAGGGTGCCAGGGTGTCCAAAGGACACCCTGTAGCACCCCTGAAATGGTCATGTACACTGGCATTGCGCACACACATGTCCAAAGGACAGACACATTATAAACCTGTCCCTCCACACGGCCAATATTCCCGCCAGTTGGAAGCAAGCATGGGTCTCCCCCATTATAAAGAAACCCACGCTAGACCCTAACCTACCCGAAAACTTCAGGCCCATATCACTGCTTCCCTGGCCAGCCAAAGTGGCGGAAGCCCATGTTAATTCCACTCCGAGCAACTTTTTGGTGTCTAACTCCATTCTAGACAGGTCCCAACATGGCTTCCGGGCCGGGCACAGCACCGAAACAGCCCTCCTGAGTGTGATAGAACAGCTCTGAACTATACTAGACTCAGGAGGAACGGCAGCACTGATCCTTCTAGACCTCAGTGCTGCCTTCGACGCGGTCTCCCATGAGGTGCTGATGTTCAGGCTGGAGGAAGCAGGGGTATCTGGCCAGGCCCTTAGCTGGTTCAAGGCTTTCCTGTCAGGCAGATCCTTCAGGGTCTCCACCCCGCCGTTTCTCTCCAAAGAATGCCCCATTGAGCAAGGAGTGCCCCAGGGGTCTGCCCTCAGCTCCACCTTGTTTAATGTTTACGTTCAACCTCTGGCAGAGGTAGCCAGGAAACAGGGGCTGTCACTAGTGTCCTACGCCTATGACACCCAGCTGGTGGTGGCACTGAAAGACGAGAGCAGCCTGAGTGCGCAGAATTTTAAACAGACTCTCGCCGACATCACTAGCTGGATGACATCAAACTACCTCCAGCTTAACGCCGGCAAGACGGAGGTCTTGCTGGTAGGCAAAGATACAACGGCCTGGGGGAACAACTGGTGGCCTGAGACACTGGGACAACCACCCGAGCCCAAAATTGTAGTAAAAAACTTAGGAGTATGGGTGGATTCTGCCTTGAATTTCACCCATCACACGAAAAAAGTGGCGGCCAACTGCTTCGGGATTCTACGAAACTTAAGGCCTATCCTAAAATACTTTGACCACCAAACTCGCCAACTGGTGGTACAGTCAGCCATTCTCTCACGGCTGGACTACGCTAGCTCCCTGTTGCTAGGGACGAATGTTGCAGAGAAATCTAGACTGCAACGAGTCCAAAATGCTGCCGCGAGAGCACTGACTGGCCTTCCCCGCCACAAGTCAGTAACTAACACCCTTATGAAACTACACTGGCTCCCGGTAGAGAAGAGTATTCACTTCAAGACCCTATGCCTCGCTTTTAAAATCCTGAAATCTGCCTCCATCCCTATGCTGTGCCCACTCCTTTCATCCTATACTCCCCGACGCACTCTGCGGTCGGAGTGACAGAACCTGGCCACTGTCCCCCGCATTAAACTAGCCCCGATGGGCAGTCGTTCATTCAGATACCTAGCAGCAAGGCTCTGGAATGAACTTCCAGCCCAGATACGCGGACTGAACGACCTACTGTCCTTCAGAAAGGCCATAAAAACCCACCTCTTCTATTAGTTATGTTATGTCATCTGCAGCTTCCACCAGCAGCAGCCCCCTCTCAGGTACGAACAGTTTGTGCCGGGACGCCCCTTGGCTGGTACAGCCATGCGCTATATAAATCTATATAACATAACATAACATAACATGTGTGTGTGTAACATACAACTTAGAAAAATGCACTAAAGTGCATTTTTCTAAGTTTTCGCTATTTAGCACGTAGTTATACTTCCCGGTAAATAGCGGCCCCATATTGCGAATTCGCAATTTTCAAATTGTTCATGAATTGCATTTAAGGAATCGCAAATTGAGATTCCTTAAATGCAATTAATCGCAATTTAGCAAGTTCTAGATTTGCGATTTTTGCATTTGGGATGATGAATCCCAAATGCAAAAATAGCGCTCGCAAAGGGCCAAATTCTCAGAATCTGGCCCTTTGCGAGCCGATTTTACTTTGATGAATCTGGCTTTAAGATCACACGAGTTCAGCAGGAAAGCTGTGATTTTACCACGTTTTACTTTGTACAAATCAGCCACTAAATGCATATCTATTTCTCTTTATTTGTTTATGCTAATGCTTTGATTTTACTGCTTTGTGCATTTTTCTGCTGCTGGTATTGTACGCAAGCTATTGGAACATTTTACATGAGCACCATTTACATTGCTTTTGATAGCATGGAGCCATTAAGTGATTTAATCAGTATCACAGGATGTTGAGCTGATGCCAAGAATTAAACTTGGTTCATCAGCTCCAAAGTCAGCAACTCTGGCCATAACGCTGTAGAAGCCACATGAAAACTTGCTGACGAAGAATCGGGTTTGAAAGGGCTTGTAAAGGTCTTAAATGCATCTACATATGAATGCACTTAACTCCAACATGGGAGTTGACAGTATTGTTAACAGCTGCCTGTTCCGGAAGTCATGTTTTCCCCTTCCAGAGGCCCTTATCAGAACAGTTATGTAAGAACAGGTGTACTGCTCCTATAACAGCTAGCACCAAGAGAAAGCTTCCTTTAGCGTTATGGATTTATAATAAAAGCTCAGTAAATATTTCTCTTGGTGTGCACTCCAGCAGAGGATCTGTGCGCCTGGAAACAGTAAGGAGCGCGTACGTATCATGTTGAGAACACAGGTAGTGACCGCCCACGACCGCCACTTATGAAAAATCTTGCTGGATGTCCCCAGAGCGACCAAAAAGCACGTTAATGGATGTCAAATCTCATTCATTGTTACCATTTTGGCGGACGTGTGGGAAAAAAGTCCACCACGTGGCGATTTGCATAATTTGTTCAGAACTCCATGTTACAGGAGTTCCGCCAAGTTGCCAACATTTCACCAAATGCACCAGCAGTATTTTGCCCACCCCAAATATATGCACACACACACATATGTATATGTATATTACAGAGTGGCAGTTGCCAAAGGGTTGATATGGTTAAGACTGGGTTTCCTAAGGGAATGGATATTTAGTTTTGTTAATAAATGTTGCGCTGTTTGATGAATCTTCATGAAAGTTTCTTCAAAAGCAAATTCAGCCAACTCTGTTCCTACTGGAACGCTTCAGAGTGACTCATCAAGCTGTGGCCAAGAAAAAGAGGGAGTCTCCAAACGTGTTTTATCCATGGAATTTCCCATAGGAACTTTAGACATCTTTACAGCCAAAATGTCTGAAAGGAATTACACCAAATAAGGCAGAAAGCTAGATGTTTACCCCGGAAGAGTGCTGTTTTTGATTTGGTGTAAATCCCTTCAGCTGTTTTTGGGAAATTAAGCTTCAAAATGTATTGATGTCTAGTGAGAGAAAACCTGTATGCTAACAAGGGTGTGATAGTAGTATGAAGACAGGACAGGAAACACCAGATCACAAGGGAAGGAAAAGCCAGAACATGTGCAGACTGAACTAGAACAACAATTACCAGAGGGACAAAGAGGCAGGAATAACAAGGAATAGAAAAAGATAAGGCTGAGAGGCAAACACATTGAAAGGGGAACAGGTGATAAATGAAACGAAATCAAAGAGGAAGCCTGGCAAAAAAGCAGCAGGGACCTGTCTGAGCACAAGGAGCCTCAGCATCAAGAACTGTTGTGAACCACTGCACACTGATCTCATAGGTTAAAGGTCAGGGGAGGAACTCAGGTTCAGGAAGATATCTACGTCCAAGGAATAAACCAGGTGCTAGCATTCAGGGAGATACCAATGAAAAGAAGGCTGAATTGGGACTTGGAAAGGTGAAACTTTGGACAAACCAGAAGACTGGTAAGCCTGGAACCCATCCTGGTTTGAAGACAAGATGGAGAACAATCTAAAAAGCATTTATGATAGTGTAAGAATAACCATAGGATTCAAGACCAAACATGCAGAACAAAGATTCACCACCAAGATGTGATCTATCCAGGGGTTCTTGACAGAAGTAGCTACAAGGACAATAATGCAGCTCGAAGGTGGAGTGCAAGCCTGGACTTAGATGTGATGTGGAGCTGGAAAAGCAAGGTATTGGAAAGTATTCTGTCATATTCTGATGTGACAAGTGGATGTGAAAGGGCCCTTGTGAGCGCCACCAAGTGGCTAGATGACAGAATCTGAATACGTGAGAGTCATACTGTTCAGATGTGCATGGAGTGCTTGAATGTGAAAAAGGCTTCCACGACATCACAAGGGTGGGTACAAGTGAGACTTCTGCATTGTATGTGGATAAGGTGGCCGATTGTGTCTATCTCTCTGGCCGATTGCCAAATATTTCCTCTTATTGATAGATGAAGGCACTAGACCCTAGAACAGCTGTATTCAGCACCGAAGGTAAAGAGAATATTGAGAGGATATTCTCTTTTTAAACATTCTATCATAGTTGTGCAGAGGGGTGTGTAGATTACTCCTTTCTAAGTTATCTTATGTTGTTCTCCAACCTACATTGTTCACCGTTGTATTTCTGTTTGCTT
The DNA here is from genome assembly GCF_964261635.1 of Lissotriton helveticus. Taxonomy (NCBI): domain Eukaryota; kingdom Metazoa; phylum Chordata; class Amphibia; order Caudata; family Salamandridae; genus Lissotriton; species Lissotriton helveticus. Next base: position 535,018,173 of record NC_136067.1, read on the forward strand.
GTGAAGCATCTCTCATCATTCCCCTCCAAGTGTGCCTCCCTTCAGCACATATAAGTTGTGAGAAGGCAACACAGCCCTTGTTATGCTGCAAATAGTCATCTGAATGGGATTTTAAGACCTTCTTTTGTAGCAGGATCAGAAATCTTGTTACGTTCATACACGATACTATGATATAGACAGAGATGCTACATGTTCAAGCTCAAGGTGCAACATATTACATATACAATATGTGAATGTAATTTGTTTGTCCTATGGGTGCCTAAGCTGCCATACATCTGTTAGGCCACAGACTCCTATGATGTCTTTCAAGAGTGCTTGATCATTAACATGTTGTCTTGTCAAAGATGCTTTCTTTATCTGTACAGAAAAGTGTCTTTGTCAAGATTCCAGTCTCTGCCTGTAAGTACATTTGTTCTACCAAAATCCAGGAAGACGGTGGAGAACACAAAAGAATGTTAGTTTTGGAAGCGCTCAGTGCATATACTGTTATCAGTATCCTATCTAAAGTGCGAACTTTTGCAAAAACAAATTGGTTACCTGGAGCAGTCTATATATACAATATTTTACATGGCAGTGATCTTTACTACATATTTCCTCTGATTTTGCAGGTCACAAAATAGGCTGTTTTTAAAGATATATTGTTCAACCTTATACCTTAGTGTTTCTGATTTTGTTGGGAGCAGTTGGGTTTTTGAATGAAGTTCACTTGGTTCAGACATAGACTTCTGTGATGTCTTTCAAGAGTGCTTTATCATTAACATGCTGTCTTGTCAAGGATGCTTTCTTTATCTGTCCAGAAAAGTGTCTATGGCTAGATTTCAGTCTCTGCATGTAAGTACATTTACTTTTAGAGTTTTATATAGCGCAAACTAGACCTGAAGATATCAGGTATCAGAGCACTTTACATGATCACCAGTTGTGTTACAAACAGACACATTCATTTTTACTAGGCGCGGGAGATTAAGTGATTTGCCCAGAATCACAAGATGTTGAGCGTCCTTGCCGAGACTCAAACCCGTTTCCCCAGCTTTGAGGTCGACCACTCTAGACTTAAGGCTAAATTCTCTCCCCAATTTAAAGTAGTGATTCAGTGGGGGTCCTCAGGAGTCAAAAGGTTAAGAACCTACAGGATGGGACAGGGAAGGTAATGCATGCAGTGTAAACTGCGCATGCAACGACACCAGTCGTCTGAGCCTGCCCCCCTCCATGGACGCTACCGAAGTAGCCTGCAAGCAACTAAGTTAAGTCACGTCTCCTTCCATCTCTCCTCAGGTAAAAAGCATTCTTCTATTCATTAAAATGTTTCCATTACGCCGTGGCCACATAGCCAGAAATTTACAGTTGGTACTAATGCACATATTACCACTGCCTTGCAAGTAAATGTACAAATCGTGCAGTTTGATCATTGTGAGTGACTAAAATTGCATATTTAAAAAAAAATGCACCAATAAAAGGACAAAAAACACCATAAATAAGAGCAATGTTAATGTATAGATTTCTACCTTTCATATGAATATAGTGATCACTTTTTGTTGTGTTACATAATTTGACACAATATGTATTTAAAAAATGCAGGAATAAAAAGCTATGCTTGTTAGTGCTTCAATCGTCATGCAAGCATCATGTCAGTCAGGCATGCAGCTCCGCGTGGCACCTTGCGTACACTGTAAGCAATCCCATATTACAGGTTGAAAAAAAATCTATTTAAACTCTCAACTAACTCTCCACACAAAGATTGTCCTTTCAGACTTATCAACTGTCTTGGGAAATGTTGGCTGGAAATCCAGGCTTGATCTACGTGTCTCCAAAGGCAAAGATGGAGCATCCTATGGAAATGTTCAAATGTGTATTATGCGTTCTTGTTTGCCTTAGTGTCTGGGTAATCCTCCTTCATTTATTGGGGTCATTTTGGCTGCACTGTGAACAGCATGAAATGATCAGGTCACTTTTGCTAGGAAAATTATGTAAATGTCTTCCAATGGGGTGGATTATATTAGGCATACGAAAGGCCCTTTAAGATTTGATGCATAAAAATTTCTGAATATAGAGCGCATGTACTCTTTAGGGAATGCTTGACCATGCAGTGCTTTGTTGTTTTGTGGCCATCATTTACATTTTACTTTATTTTTGTATTTACTGATCCTTTATTTAAGTTAAACTACTTTCTGTGCATTGAAAGTATGTCTCGGATACTCATGTCATTGATTTATCACAGTTCTGAGTGTAATATTGACTTTACAAACCATATAAAAAAAAGAATGAATAGGGTAATAGTATAAGCCAAAAGATGACATTTGATCCACAACAGGTACAAGGGTTAGAGTGCAGATGGGTGCTGCTTTTAACTTCAAAAGATTTACAGAGTGTCCAATTCTTTCCATTTGCGAAGCTTGCAGTTTCCCATTTCAATACCCAACGTTTGCCTCTGCATAGTGTGATAAGTTTTACTGCATAACAATATATTTTTTAACTTTCAACAAAGCTAGCCAAGATGAAAAATGTGTCTGCAAGTTTACATTTTGCAGATCTTTTCTATGTGTAATGGCATTGCAGATGGCAAGATACAAGCCGCTATCTCCTAAGGTTTTGCTATGGCTTACTTTTGTGGTACTCCTGGCTTACTCTTGAATTTTGTGAGCAAGGGAGGAGCAAGGTAGGAACAGTCTACCTTATGTCTACAATTCAAGAGTAAGAAAGGAGTACCATATGTTTATGTCTCACCCATTTCCAGCAAATCTTTTGTGCATTGGCTCATGGAGCTCAATTCACACACGGCCTGATTCATAAAAGGTTTGCTATGAGTAGGTAAGACTTCTGAATTCCATTAATAACTAGGAAAACTCCTGGCTTACTCTTGGAATTCAGCCCCAATATACCCATTCCCTGGTACCCACTTGCCCTCTTCTACGACATCAGAACCCTTTGCCTCTAATACCCCCTGAAGCCCTACCCCCCTACAAAGGCTGAACTGGTCCTGCACCTATTTATCACCTCCTAATAGCTGGTAGTGAATCGAAGCAGATTTATCCACTGAAGGGAGGCTCCACATGCCGTTTTGGACCAGGTAATTACCAGTTCAGGTGTTAATTCACATTCTAGGGACCAGTACTCAGAACAGCAGGATTTAAATCTGGATATACCGTCTGGAATCGCTCTTTCTGGCTAGATGGTATCCTGGCATCTCAATCCAAACCACTTGTAATTGGGGGCTTAATGTTTCCTTTGATTTAAACCCATTCATTTTCTCTGCACCATTCTTGGGGAAATATTGAATTGGCTTCCCCTGAGTGCTTACCTGATGACCCTTAACTGCTGCATTTTCTGGTTTTATAACCATAACGAGAAGTACAACTTTAGCATTCAAAAGGGATTGCAAAATATTTTAATCTTGAAGAGAAATATTAGTGGATCTTTTTTAGCAGGAAGAAACTCAAAATAGACAATAAAGTAAGATGAGATGAATAGAAGACCTACGTGTTACCTCAATTTATATTTCCATGCCCACCTTACGGCTCGAGGAGAAGAGTTACAAGCTATTTGCCTATACTATTATGGTTTCAAAGTGAGGTTTTTGAAACCTACAATCAAGATCTTGATCCTGGCATAGAATGCCTTAATAATTGCATACAAATGACCTTTTCCCTCTTAAAGAATGAATGAATAAATGAATTTGCATTTCTATAGCGCATGGCTACCAGAAGGCCTCCCAGCGCTAAGGGCAGGCTCATCAAAAGAACTACAGCTAGTCTTCAAGGAAACAGAAAGGTTCACCACCACCTGGATAGATTTCATCACTCTTACATGCTTATGGCTCACACAATACTGCAAATAACATCATGAAATCTCTATCAATAAAAATAGTAAAATACATCTACACAAGAATGTCACGAATAGGCCCCAGAGAAGAGCCCACTTACTAGTGATCAAACATTTGTTCTGCAAAAATCCTGGTAGAGTGCGGAGTACATAGAAGAATGTTAGTTTTGGAAGTGCTCATTGCATTTGAAGATCCTGTTATCAGTATCTTATCCAAAGTGTGAATCTTTGCATAGACATATTGGTTGCCTGGAGCAGTCTATATATACAGGGCCATATGTAGGTAATCTCTATTTACCGATTCTTAAATACCGGATTTTACTGATTCGGTATTTAAGAATCGGTAAATGGTATGTTGGTAAAAATTCTGTAAATTTTACTGAATTGGTAATATTCGGTATTACCAATTCGGTAATTCCCATTCATTCCTATGGGTCTGGAGGCCCATAGGAATGAATGGGAAGCCATTCACTATTACTGATTCGGTAAATATTAAATCGGTAATAGGGGGAACATATTCAAGGGTGGCAGGGCGTCACATTGACACCCTGTTGCACCCCTGAATCGTACATGTGTGCACATGTGGCACACATACATGCCCTAAGGGTTTGCTTTGTTAAAGGTTTTCGATATTTACCACCAACTTGTAGTTGGTGGTAAATATAGAGTCCTTAAATCAAAAATGCACTCACTCAACTCTCTACATAGGATTTAAGGATTCAGTAATTTACCGATTCGGTATTGTAAGGATTCGGTAATTTACCGATTCCTTAAATCACCGAATTTGTAAATTACCGAATCCTTAAATCCAGCCACCTACATTAGAAAAAGCTAAATACCGGTCGGTAACAGCAAATTTACTGACTTTCGGCCGTTACCAACCGGTATTAAGCTACCTACATATGGCCCACAATGTTTTACAGGGCAAGGATATTCACTACACATTTCCTGTGAATGTTCGTGGTCTAGGCTTCATTTTGCAGGTCACAATCTATGCTGTTGCTAAAGATAGATTTATCAACCTAATACCTTAGTGTTTTGGATGGGAACAATTGGGTTTTTGAATGAAGATGATGTCTATGTGTTGAAATGGCACATCTTTTTTAATTTTACATAGTGTAATAGCCCATTTACATTCAAAGAATCGACAGTGAATTGTTTGTCACATCCTATGAATTACATACTGATGTGGTAAGGGTGAATTATACACTATGTGGGTGTCAGTGGGGGGAGTAGTAGGAAAAGGGGGGTGATAGTATGGGTGATTGGCAGTTGACTACCAATCCCTGTGGTCAGAGCATTGCATGACTTTGCAACAAACTTTGAATAATATGTATAGTATAGTCTGAGTCAGGCTGCGTAAGCATCTGCAGGACATCTAAGGTCGTTGAGTAGTCCATACTCATGTGAACACTGTGTGTCAGAGAAGCCTGTGGCAGTGCATGCCTGCCTTCAGTCTAAGCTGATTGCGTTAAAACAATGCTAGTTCAGGTGCCCTGTGGTATAAGACATGCTGTAGGCAGCCCTTCAGGTTATGCAACTCAGTGTGCAGATGTTCATTTTGGGGGAAAAAGAACTGTGTGAGGGGTGTACCCATGGGTGAGGAAACTGGACGTTGTTGAGTCCTAACAAGCCAGTGCTTTTGGGTCCACAGAGATTGGCCTATTGAATGTTAGGAAGTTGGCCGTTCTGTAGGATGACTTTGAGTAATAGGTTCAACTGGTAATTAGATTGTCCGTGCCTCTGGTAATATATTGAATCACTTGGTTCAGACATATATGATCTGAGTATCTATATTTGGAGTGTTGCATTCCATGAGGATGTTGTCCTTTTGTCCTTCCATCTTATTCCAGCAACTGTAATGATTGTGGTTGCAGGTTCTAGTTGTCTGTATTCAATGCATTTTTTTGAGGTGAGATGAGGTGAGAGAGTCTGGAGGGTTCTGATCTTCCAATTCAGTCTCAGTCTCTTTTTTAAAATTTTTTATTAAGCAACTCCAATAAATACATATACAGATGATTGAGAAAGCATACCGATATCTAATTTATAAAAAGATATAAAAAAGAGAGTTTTACCAAATAGTACAAAGGTTAAGATATACAGTCCAATTCATTACAATCATTATATTCCAACCACTCAATAAAATACATATTATAATAAGCACAATTTATCTTATATATTTCTTATGGTCGTACTCCAGGCTGCTATTGGGGAGCAGATCTTACTACCACGTATTCTGGTGCGTCTACCCCTAGTAGCATAGATAGCTTTTTCCTGGTTATACACCGCTAGGAAGCCAGTTAACCACATTTGAAAGGTCGGTGGATCTACATCTTTCCAGCGTGCTGCCAGTATAATTCTGTAGGCCGCTGTACCAATAAACAAACATGATTCCTCTTCTATACTTAAATCCAAAGTACTATCGTAACCAAGAATGTAAAGTGTGGGAGATTCCACCACTTTATGTCCAAACACCTCTTCCCAGAATTCAGACAACATTTTCTTAAGAGATGCTAATTTATCGCATTCATAGAAACATATGTATTAAAGTTGCTGGGCCCCGTCCACTCCTAGGACATTCGTCATTTAACCTTTTACCCCATACATGAAGCTTAGCAGGGGTATAATATAAATTATAAAGGGTTTTATACATCTTGGCCTTCAGATTAGAACATAAAAGCAAGCGTGATGTTAATAGTAGGCTCATATCAATATCAAAATTTGGGTTAGCCAATTTACCAGACCATACAACTTCGGTGTGTTCAAGGTCGTCTTGAAGTTTTTCAAGTAGCATACTATATATAGTGCGAATTCTGGTTGTGTGCTTATTTATAGTTTCTAAAAGTGGGATCTTTTCTAATGTAATATTTGGAATTTTTAGACTCAAAATAGTATTCACTTGAATATATTTAAAATAATCATTATTAGAAACCTCAAAGTTTCTTTGTTGGTTTAAAAATCTGACATTTGGGTCATCTCCCAGAAAATCCCATGCTGTAACAATTCCAAGGTTTTCCCATTTCTTAGCGATATCGTCATTAGCCTGCCTAGATAATAGTGAGGAACGCCACAAAGGAGTATACCTGTGGAATTTAGGGATTACCATGTATTTAGCGACATTCCTCCTAATTTTACCATATTGCCAAATAAAAATAGCCATTTGTGATTCGAGGGATTTAATGATATTGTCCTCAATAAGTGGAGGTATGGCACGGAACAGATATAGTACCTTGGGAAGTATATTCATTTTTAGATAGTTTCCTCTACCAATGATTGATAAATGTAGGCTATTAACTCGCACTAAATCTTTTCTTATTGTCGTCATTAGAGGTTCATAATTTAATTTACAAATGTTTTGGATCTTAGTACTTATACATATCCCAAGGTAAACTGCTATTTCTGCTTTTCTGGGATCGTCATAATCTATGTTCTCTGTACATAAGATGATCATTTTATCTTTATTGAGAGAGTATCCGGAATAATATCCAAACGTCTGTGTAATAGCCTCTAATTCCGTAATTGCTTCAGACGGGTTCGGTGTTAGTACTGCCACGTCGTCAGCATAAGCGAGTATTTTAGTATCATATATACCAACAGAAATTGGTTTTATTGCGGGGGTCTGTATAAGTTTGACAATCAGAGGGTTAATATACATAGCGAACAATAACGGGGAAAAAGGATAGCCTTGCCTTGTTCCTCTCGTTATCCTAATTATCCCGGATTCAATACCCATTACCTGGAGTTTAGCTGTTGGTTCTTGGTACATTGCTCTAATTGCATTGACAAATGTGGGCCCAAAATTATTGTACTCCAATACACTCCAAAGAAATTACCACGACACCCGATCAAAGGCTTTCTCAGCATCGAGAAGGATCATCGACATCCGTCCCCCCGTCCCAGCCATGACATCAAACGGTGAAATCACTCTTCAAGTGTGATCAGTGGTACCTTTGCCGGGAATAAAGCCATGTTGCCAGGGGAAGACCAGATGTTCGATGACCCTCCCGAGCCGGTTAGCCAAGATCCTAGCATATAGCTTCGAATCAGAGTTGAGCAGGGAGATTGGGCAGTATGACGATGGATGATCCGCAGGTTTACCCTTTTTGGAGAAGATGATTATATTAGTTTCTTTCCACGAATCTTGCGAAATACCATTCCATTGTATACTAATGAACAGATCCAGAAGGAAAGGCAACATTTGTGCTCCTAGAATTTTATATAGCTCTATAGGAATTCTATCGGGCCCTGCTGCTTTTCCTGAGGCAAGGCCGAATAGAGCAATTTGTAGTTCTACAAGGGTAATTTCTTTCTCAAGATCCTCTTTCATTGAAGTATCTATGGCCCTATTCCATCCTGTACTAGTTACAAATTCCCTTAAAAATATTCCAGTTTCATTACTGTCAATTATTATATCTGCTTGATATAGTTTTTGATAATACTGCTGAAATACTTCAGCTATATCCGTTGGTTTAGTGTATTCGTGGCCTTCTGATTTAATAGATGTGATGGTATTCTAAGAAATCTTCTGTCTAGTGCGTAGAGCAAGTTGTTTCCCAGCCCTCTCTCCGTTCTCATATATATTGCTTTGGTGTGCTCTATAGGTTTCTGCCGCTTTCTGTGTAAGCCCGCTATTTAAATCTGTTTTTAATAGCAGCATTCGGCGCATCGTGTGTTTCCCATCCTCGCCCCAAGCTATTGATGTGACATGTTCTTCCTCAGCTCTAGCTAGCTCTGTCATCAGTAAGCGATTTTCATTGTCATGTTGTTTTTTAATTCTGGCCACATAACTAATTGTCTCCACCTAAGGGACGCCTTAAAACAGTCCCACACCACACCCCTTGAAGCACTAAAGCGGTTTATATCGAAATATCCTTGTGCCCAGTCAGTTATAAAGCTTATGTAGTCTCTATTAATCAAGAGTTTCCTATCAAAAGTCATGCTCGAGCATTGTCTGGTAAACCTTTTCAGATCAGTTTTAAAAATTAAAGCATTATGATCGGATATTATTTTCGGCCATTTACACATTGTTGCTTGATTAGACAGGTCCCTTGTGACTAGTATGTAGTCTATTCTAACATTCTTATAGTGGGGGTGTGAGTAGTAGGTATATCCTGGATCAGGTTGGTTTTTATGATCCCAGACATCCACAAGATCATAGCTATCTCTAAGCTGGGTAATAGCATTAAATACTCTTAGTTTACGGCCTGAGTATTTTTGTTGGGACTGTTTTCTAAACGCTGGCCCTAAAGAAATATTAAGTTCCCCACAGAATAAGAGCGATCCTGGCCAGAGAGCAAGTTCCAATTCTAGACTTTCAAAAATGTAAGGGTCATCCTGGGTTGACCGATAGACTGAGCAAATGGTTAATCCCAGGGCCAGCTCTACAATAGCCCATCTTCCCTGAGTGTCCGCTGCCTTACGTACGGCTTTTCCTAGGGGTATTTTGGCTAAAATGGCTATACCACGAATATTTGATGTTTGTGTAGGACAAACCAACAGATTGTAGCCACTGATTTTTAGGAAATCCCTCTTATCCCTGGGCAAGTGAATCTCTTGGAGACAAATTATGTCAGCCATATTTTGCTTAATTATTTCGCTCAGGCAGGCACGCTTATTGCTATCATTGACCCCTGCCACATTCCATGTACATATCGTTATCTTCCCCATTTTGATTTGCTAAGTATTTTCCTTAGAGCCTGAATACCCAGTCTGAGCATCTTGAATTTTTGCATATCTTTTATTAATTTTACGAAATCGGTGATATCATTTTTATGTTCCATTTTCAAATTGGAGTTGCTTCTTTTTTTGTATGTTTTTGCCCCCTACCCTTCCACCACCATTCCTCCCCCCTTCCCCCCACACCCACAGTGAGGTATACAGACTCTATTAGAGTCTGATAGTGATGAGCATGCAACACGTGCTCAGGGCCCGACCTAATAATCTCGAATTATACACATACAAATGCCGAGTTATTCATATCATATATATGCTGATATTAGGCTTCACTGTTTTCTCTCCCCCCCATCAGAGAGACTCAACCAGTAGATTAAATATATTACATACTGTTCATTTCAATTCATTTATATATTGTCATCACATTATTCCAATTAGCTTAACCCATCAAGGTATTCTTTGGCTTTAATTTCAGAAATAAAAAATGTTGCTTGGCCCCCATAGATTACTTTAAGCCGTGCCGGGTTATTGAGATAGGCCTGTGCCTTTTTATCCTGAAATGGTTTGATTAGCTGGCGTAACCTCCACCGTCTTTCGACAGCGAAGTGGCAAAAATCAGGACGCACAAAGTAGGAGATCTCATTCCTGGTGCGCTTTGCCTCAGGCCTTGTTTTTTTCAGAAATTGCCTGGCGGAGCAAGAAATTGCCAAAAAATACAAGGATAGCGCGGGGGTATGCTCCCGGTTTCACTGGCAGCTTCAGAGTGAATGGCATAAGATGGGCGCGCTGAACCTCTACGTCCCAGTTCCAGCTAGAGAGCTCTGGTAATGAGTTCCGAAGAAGATTCACCACAAATAAACATATATCCTCCCCTTCCGTTGCCTTGCGGACCCCCAAAGTACCTACATTATTTCTGCGCTGGCCGTTATCAAACTCCTCAAGTTTCCACCTTACGTCTGCCAACTCAGCCTTGTGTGATTCTGCCTGCTCTTTGTTGGAAGTAATCCCTGACTCATTAGATACTATTCTAGACTCAGGCTAAGTCAATCGGTCCCCAAAAGCGCTACAGGTCTTGGTTAGTTTATGCACAACCCCTTGTACTTTACGTAGGGCTGCCTGTGCCCTGCACCCGTCCTGCAAGGTTTCCTCGCGATGCGATGCAATGGCTTGAAGGACGGTTTCAAGGGTTGGGGCCGGTGGGTCTGCGAGTACGGGATGCCCTAATTGCCTTGAGGGAGTAGGCAAACATGAGGGCCTCATGAGTAGATTGGTCGGGGTATATTCCCAGTCTAAGTCTGTCCTCCCGTTGCGTCTCTTTTTCTGCTTCGCTGTCATTTTAGATTTAGCATTAGGAGCTTTTGCTTCTGTTTTCTCGCCACTAACACTTTTATCCGTCAGGCCTGACCTAGTGTCATCAGACCACTCTGCTTCCTCGGAAAAGGAAAAAAAATCACTGGGGTCTCCCACAATGTCAGCGTCAAACTCAATATTGGAATTATTTTCATTTGTTTTAGTCGAGTTAGCCACTTCAGTATTACTAGTATTTATAGCTATTTTTATAGCTGCGCTAGGGCCTGCTACCATGGATTGGGGGTTTTGAGATGTTTGGGACACTTGAAAGTCTGGGGCCGATTTCTGCGGGGCTGCATTTGATCATTACCTCCAGAATTAATAGCAATCAGATTGAGTGCCCCCATCGACTCTTATGCCAATGTCATTGTCCCCTATCGTAAGAGAGAGAGGTGGCTGCATACCTTCTTTTCCCTTGTCCAATTCACGGGGAACGCTTCTATTGAAATCGGGGGCTGAAGCTTCCCCAACTTGCTCTCTTGGTGTCACTGGGGTCGCTGTAGTTACTCCTTCAGTGGTGTTTGGGGTGATGAGACCTTCCAAGTGTGCACCCCCCACACCAGGGTTTTCATTCGTCAGCTCCGCGGACCGCTGCTCGTCGGGGGTTGCAGGCTTGAACTTCCCATCACAATCCGGAAGCAGTCCTGGGGCCCTGCGTAGCAGATCCGCCACCGATGGAACGGTCAGATTTCCCTTCCGGGTTGCGGCTGCGGCCGCGGCTCCTCCACGCTTCGGCGTTACAGCAACCTGTGCAGCCTCTCCCGTATTTCCTCCATCCGTCCTGCCGGCCCGCTCCGCAATCTCCTGTTGTGCCTCTGCCTGTCTCGCAGCTCTAGCCCGAGCCGCTGCTGCTGCTGAAGCTGCGGCAATTTTGGGAGCCATGTCCGCGTCACCTTTGGCGTCACCTTTGGCTTCAGTACATCCCGCAAGGTAGGTTCTGTGCTGAACCATTCATTCGCCTTAGGAATCGTCTTGTATATGTAGCGAAGGATTGCCAAGCCGATCACCTTGCCAAGAGCGGTTATTCTAATATAAACCGGTTTCTCTGTTTCTTGACATTTCTCTCCTGGTAGCTCCAGCTCCAGCTCTAATCGGGGGTGCTTTTTATCAGCATTCAGGCCTACATACCATTTTCAGCAGACTTTGTCGGCATACATTATGAAGGCCGTCAGAGCCCTGAGCTTGTGTGGGCACTACGGTTTCAGACAACCGCCATCTTGCCCCTCGAAAAAAGAGTCTCAGTCTCAGTTTCATGGAGATGTCAGCTGAGATAATAATCATCTTCATTCAATTCTTGCTTCAGATTCCACCAATCAAAAAAGCACGACTGGGAGGTCGTGCACTGTCATTCCTGGGCCCCAGTCTGTGGAACAAATTACCTCTCAACCTGAGACAATGTAACAACTACCTAAACTTTAGGAAGTTACTGAAGACATTCTTGTTCCAGACAATTTAAATCTTTGCAATTCTTTCAGAGCATTATCCTGTAGCCGGTGGGTGAACCAAGCGCAGAGATACTCCTTCGGGAGTCGAATTCTAGCGCTATACAAGCCTTTAAATAAAAATAAATAAATGGTTGAATGGTCCATGTTTCTTTGCAGGGTGCAGGGCCTGAATTTCTTGGTGATGGTGCAAGAATGAGGCAATGATGACCCTCAGGCAAGATGTGTTTGCATTGCTTTGCATTCATGTCCTTTGGGCTCTCTGGAATTCGAGGGATGGTGTTAAGGTTGTGTTAATTAGCGCTGCAGAAAGTGTGCAGGGAAAGGGTTACATCATAGCTCTCTTACATTTCTGGAAGATCTCAAAATCTCAAGCTGTCCCATCTGGAGCCATAGTCCAATTATGTGACCTTCTTGTAAATGTGATATATCTTGGCCCCAGTCTGGAACCATGTTCAGTTTCTTCTAGCTCAAATAGTCATTTATCTGAAGGATCAGGTCTTTGATGCAGAGCCATGAATTCTGATTGTATTCATTTTACTTCTGAGTTGAGTTCATACTGATGCGCCTAGAGTCAACATCTCTTTCAGGATCATCTCTAGGCTAATATCTGGGGGGTAAGTGGGTTGCAGTGCTTATGGTCAGTTGTTTCCTGTCACTGTGTACCTTAGAAAAGGATAGTTGTCTGGATGACTGTTTGAATTATATAATTCCTTTTCTGCACAGGTTTGAGGGGTCATGCTCACCTATCTGGAGCGTATCTCAATTTTCTATGTCATATAGCTTGTTGTCTAGCCTGAAGGAATCTGACTCACAGGCTCCCGTAGATGTTCTCATTTAACAGCTGAATCTATTTGGCTTGTAAAGTCATCCTCTTAGGGTGTCACTGGCACTGTCATCTAGACTGATAGTAATTTGTTGCCTTTTGCCTACCACTTCTCTTCCCTGTGTGCTGGTCAATGCTGAGTTTTTCATGGTCTATTGAAAGTCCTCCACTTAGCCTGAAGGGACCAATCTCGTGATTCCCAGTAGATTTTCCCAAGTCATATCTTTATTTCCAGGACTCATAGCACTATTTACTGCACAAAGCACCACCACTGCAATCTCAAAGTGTGCCAGTGGCTTTGACATCTAGCTTTTTACATGCATGGGAGAACGGTCAGACTCAACTCCAGATAACTCCATCTCTCCAGTGCACAGCGTAGCTATTATAGACAGATGGAGAGGGAGTTGGCTCTGTGGGGGAAGTGGGCGCTGCCAACTGGAGAACAGTCTTTGGCATATTCATTGGTGGGGAGGGACAGGTCGGTTCCATCAATGCCTCAGCATGATTACCATGGACATCCCACATCAACACTTAGCCTGCACTGGTAGCTATGTACTTGCACTCAGGGGCAGAGACAGCACAGTCTTTTAGCTCTGTAAGGGAATGGGGCAGAAATGGGCTTCCAAATGTTGGAACTGGTATCGGGTGAGTGCTAAGTCTTCAGGTAAAGCCTTTACCTATTTTCGCTTCTGTTATTCATGGTTGTGGCCTCATCTCCTGGATTCACCAGCTTACCATGCTTGTAGCGTTGGAGGAGAGGAGGGCACAGAGACAGTGGACTGACTGGAGTATTGTTTTTACAGTATCCAGCCTGGCAATCTTTTACATTTTGTCATATGCCCAACATTTTATTTGTTTACCAGACTCTTGATCATACAATCAGGGCATACGATGTCAGTGATGATAGGTGGTTGGCTACTGACATCATGTGAGCAACAGGCTTCTTGCTCACAACCAGGCCTGCCTCCTCAGTGTATAGTTATACAGGGGGTGCAGGCACTGCCCTTGGTAGGCAAGCCTCTTCTGGTAGGATGGTTATTAAAACTTTAAGGTATCTGTCAGTTGTTGCTATACCTGCTCAAGATTCTGGTTATCCCCTCTGTTTTCATTATTGACCAGTGATGCAAACAATATTAGAACAGTTTTGAATGTGATCCAGAATTGCCCTGACTTAGTATATTGTACAATCCATAGGAAATACAACTCAACCTTTTAGGACGCTGAGACGCAACAGCACAACACCCAACAGCAGTAGATTGCATGCATATTGCATGAACCTAAATTTTTTGGTTTAGGTTTGTATTAATGCTGATTAGAATCGAAACTCTTCAGACTGGCATTAGTCTTTTGATAGGCTGACTTAAGAGTTTCAGTTTAGCAGCCTACACTGCATACATTTAAAATTCATTTTCAATATAGGCAACCCAGGCATTTCATGGGTAAGCAGTGGTAAAAAGATTGTAGAGACACAAGATCTAATTCACTCCTTCAGGCCAAAATATTCAAAAGCAGAACGTCTTTACATCAGTCATAGAGCAGTGGGATTATTGAGATCATGTACAACTCTGCTATGACCTTCAGGGTGATTCCTTTATGTTCTACTTGGTAAAGGTCTTGAATGAATGAATGAATAAAATTTATACCGCGCAGACAATAACCCGAAGGTATCAAGGCGCCTAACAGAACAGGTCAAAAATAAGATTCACTACAGTTCTACAGATACGCTTGTACAAAAAGGTGAGTCTTCAAAGCCCTTTTGAATGCCTGAAAAGTGGGCAGTGATCTTATATCCAGAGGAAGAGCATTCCACCACTTAGGGGCCAGGGTGGAGAAAGCCCTGCCACCCCATTTCGCTCTTGTGAAGCGGGGGGTCGATAACAGGAGTCTGCCGGAGGACCGTAGATTCCTGGTGGGGGAATAGCGGGACAGGATAGATTCTAGACCAGTGGTGCTATTCCTGGCCAGAGCCCTGTATGTCAAGCATACGGTCTTAAAGTGGATCCGCGCCTCAACAGGAAGCCAATGTAGCAGCTTTCTAGCCGCTGTGGCTGAGGTGCGCCTGGGAAGATCCAGGACGAACCTGGCAGCAGCATTCTGGACTACTTGCAAGCGCTGCAGTAGGCTCTTTTTCAAGCCCGCATACAGCGCGTTGCAGTAGTCCATTCTGGAGCCTATAAGGGCAACAGCTAGCTGTTTCCTTGCCTGAAGGGAGAGGTAGTTCCTGATCCTTCTCAGGATATGGATAATGCCCCAGCAGGTGGAGATGGTTCGACTGACCTGCTTGCTCATGTCAAGGGCAGGGTCTATCATAACTCCCAGATTTTTTGCGGAGGAGGTGGGGGAGGGACAGGCTCCAAGTGAGTCTGGCCACCAGCTGGAAGACCATATTTCCTCTTTCCCTCTTTCCCTCCGAACACCATCACCTCAGTCTTCTCTCCATTTAATTTGAGCGAGTTTGTGATCATCCATTTACCGACAGCCTCCATGCAAGATCTAAAATTGGAGGCAGTCGGGACGCTGGCGTGGGAGAGAGAGACTAGGATCTGGGTGTCATCTGCATAGGAAACTATCTCCATCCCATAAGATCTAATAAGCCTGGCAAGTGGGGTCACGTAGATGTTAAATAGGGTCGGACTAAGAGCCGACCCCTGGGGGACCCCACATTGCACAGGGAGGGATGGAGATAGGAACTCCCCCAACTTCACTCTTTGTACTCGATGGGTGAGAAAAGAGGTGAGAAGATCCAGGGCTGCTCCACGCATCCCAATCTCCCTCAGCCGAGTTGTTAAAACTGAGGGAGAGAGGGTATCGAAAGCCGCAGTCAGATCTAGAAGGATCAGGAGGGTGGTCTGGCCCTCATCAACCCGTGTGCGTATGTTATCCAACACTATGGTGAGGGCTGACTCAGTGCTGTGATCCCTACTGAAACCGTGTTGGGAGAAGTCGAGGCATTCCGAGCTCTCGATGAAAGTGGTAAGGTGCGAGTTAAGGTGCGCCTCTAGCATTTTAGCTGGGGCAGGGAGTAGGGAAATGGGCCGGAAATTTTTTAAGACCGACGGATCCAGAGAGGGCTTTTTCAGGAGAGGTTTTACAACTGCGCTTTTCCATTGAATGGGAAAAACCCCATCTCTCATGGCTCTGTTCATGATGTCTACCAAAGGAGGCAGGAGGGTTTCTCTGCATTGTTTAAGAATCCTTAGGGGACATACATCCAGAGGAGAGCCTGATTTGGTTTTGTTGAGTAGACAGTCAAGTGTGTCCACGGAGAGAGGGGGAAAGGAGTCTAGAGTTCCCGGGGGGTTAGTTCTACCGGGGCGGGGTCCATGGGCCCTAAAGTGGGGGGCCCGCTCATGAGCGATTTTTGTAGCTCTAGGGCAGTGTATATATAAGATATTTTTGTCTGAAAGAAAGAGGCGATGTTGTTGCACAGCTCTTGGGACGCTACTACAGGATCCGGGGATTGAAGGGTTATGAGAGAGTCCACAACCCTAAAGAGCTCTTTAGGGGAAGACATTGAAGTGGTCAGAGTCGCGAAGTGCTCTTGTTTGGCTTTAATAATTTCGGCCTTGTATTTTCTGAGCAAGATCTTATGTGCTTCCTTATCTTTTAGGTTCCATCCTGTATGCCAGAGGCGCTCCTGACCTCCTGTCTCAGGATTCTCAGGTGTTCTGAGAACCACGGGGCTGAGGGCCTTTTCCTGGTACGTCGGCAGGGTTGTAGGGGAGCTAATTCATCTAGAGCTTCTGTCATGGTTCTGTCAAACTGCATTGCGGCTATGGGGGCACTTTCTTCCTGAGAGGGGCACCATTTGGATGCCCACCTGGAGAGGGAACTATTTGAGATGGCTTTGTAGTTCCTACGAAGTTCCTGTTTGCTAGGTACGTTAGGCGGCATAGGTGAATTGGGATTACTGAGTAAGAAAGGGACGGCCATATGGTCAGACCATGACAGATGAATGGATTCCTCAATCGATATCCTCTCATTGTTGGTAAAGATGCCGTCAAGCGTATGCCCAGCTCGGTGGGTGGCCCCTTTGACCAGCTGGTTAAAGCCGCAGGCTGACATGGTGTCCAGTAGAGAAATGGTATCCTTATTGTCGGACCTTTCTAAGTGGAAATTAAAGTCTCCCAATATGGTGAAGTCTTTTCGGCCGAAGAAAGGTTCAAGGATTTGGAACAGCTGTTGTTCAAAATTGGTACGAGGGCCTGGGGGACGGTATACCAGGATGCCGTTTAAGAGGGTTCTGTGGCCACTTTTTATGGCAAAAGAAAGGGCCTGAAAACTGTCTTTGGGGTCCGTGATGGCGACCGTGTGACAGTGAAGATGGTTCCGATATAGGATGGCGAGTCCTCCACCCACCCGACCAGGTCTATCGAGGCGGGACAGGCAATAACCTTCTGGAATTGCTTCAATAAGATCCGGACCAGAGGATTCCTTGGCCCAAGTTTCGGTAATGAACACCATAGAGGGCTTTCTGAGAGAAACAAATTCCCTAAATATGACATTATTTTTAATAAGTGAGCGGGCATTCAGAAGGACACCCATTTCTATCTCAGATGAGTTTGCCGAATTGGTGTTAGATGCCTTGGGTCGGGACTTGGTTAGAGAAGGGGTGGGGCTTACCACGTTCAGAATTCCGCAGCCACAAGTGAAAGGACGTTGCAGATCCTCAGGGGAGTAGGTGTGTGAGCAAATGCGGCGCGAGGGTTTAAGAGCGAGCAAAGTCTGAGGGGCATATGTCAGATAGGGTGGATTGAAGGAAGCGTGAACGGACGTCCAGCAGTCCAGCCCGTCCTCAGGGCGGACGGGCGCAGACGGGCTGGACTCTGGCGTGACTCCGGCGGGCATCCGGCGCATCCGCAAACGCGTCCGCTACGCGGAGTAGGCCCGTCCCCTTTTGTACGCAGCTAGAGCGCGTCCGGGCGCAACCACACCCAATATGGCCGCTGTCCCGCCCTCACCTCCCCGGGACCAACTCTCACCGTCAACACTCAGCTGAGAGTGGCCCAGGCGGTAGAGGGAGGTAAGAGGAGTCAATTCGAAGTTAAAACGCTTTTTTAAATCAAGCGAACAGTTTTGCACAAAATAGAAATTAAAATACCTAAAATGCCTTTTTGGTCAAGCGTAGGTCTGCTGGCAGTATAGCAATAAAGAAAGAGCGTAAGGACCTCCGGCTTCCGCCTCAGAGGGTGAAGAGTGAAGTTCTGCGCGCCGGAAAATTAGCCCCTTTTGTACGCAGCTAGAGTGCGTCAGGGCGCAACCACACCCAATATGGCCGCTGTCCCGCCCTCACCTCCCCGGGACCAACTCTCACCGTCAACACTCAGCTGAGAGTGGCCCAGGCGGTAGAGGGAGGTAAGAGGAGTCAATTCGAAGTTAAAACGCTTTTTTAAATCAAGCGAACAGTTTTGCACAAAATAGAAATTAAAACACCTAAAATGCCTTTTTTGGTCAAGCGTAGGTCTGCTGGCAGTATAGCAATAAAGACAGAGCGTCTTATGTTTTTTATGTTTTTTATTCCCTA
The DNA here is from genome assembly GCF_964261635.1 of Lissotriton helveticus. NCBI lineage: Eukaryota > Metazoa > Chordata > Amphibia > Caudata > Salamandridae > Lissotriton > Lissotriton helveticus. The sequence goes on from NC_136067.1 coordinate 535,036,804, forward strand.
TTTTAAGCTAGCGGTTTGAAGGCAGGCAGTCTTTTTAGGGCTCGGGCTCTGTGTACACTGCGCATGCAGTGTCGCGTAGCGAGAGTCCAACTCCGGGCAATTTGAAAATGGACCTTGAAATTCCACATAGCCCGGGTCTATTATGCCAGTGCCGCCCGACCGGGCCTGTGCAGTCGCCGTCGGATCCCCAGCCCGGGCCGCCCCCGCCATAAAGGAAAAGTCCAACAACCCGGCCAAGAGCCGGCGGGAGAAGGAGAACGGCGAGTTCTATGAGCTGGCCAAGCTGCTGCCCCTGCCGGCCGCCATCACCGCGCAGCTGGACAAGGCCTCCATCATCCGCCTAACCACCAGCTACATCAAGATGCGGGCCGTCTTCCCTGAAGGTAAGATGGGCCCTGCTGCGGGCGGGTATGCACATGCCAGCGGCAGAGGGTGCGGGAGCTACATGCCTGTGTGTGCAGGGTGCAAGTGTGTGTGCAATGTGCCGATGTGCGTGAAAGATGCAGAGGTGCGTGTAAACAGCATGTGTGTGCCAAGCTGCTGATATGTGCGTGAGCTGTGTGCGTCTGCAGGCTGCAAGTGTGCATGCAAGCTACTGAGTTTTCCATCCGCCCTGTGAGAGCTGTCGAGACGTCTGCAAACTGCAGGTGTGTGTGTAAACTGCCATGTGCGGGTTGCGGATGAGTGTGCATTCTGTGGAGCTGTGTGTATACAAAACTGTTCGCTATTGTGTGCCACCCGTCAGGGAGTGTGTGAAATCTGCTAGACACTGTATATAATTCTGGGGTCGCAATGCATCACCTGTTCCGGTCAGCGCGTGACCCGCTTGGGTTTGGGTGCTACGTGTGAGATGTAAGAGCTCCTTGGGTCACAGTGAGTAACTCGGTGGGGTCCGTGTACAAACGTCAGAGAGTGCGCAGTCTGCCCGGGTACACGTGCCACCTGCTTGGGTCCATGCGAAACCCACCGTGTGTGGGTGACCTCCCGGGGAGTGTGCATGTATCCTTTAAGGCTGGTATGGGATCCGCCGACCTGTGTCTATCAGTATGACTTGCCAGTGACTGAGTGCGAAGTACTAGGGGTGTCCATATATCTGTGCGCTCTCAGAGCAGCTTTCCAGGGTGTGTGGGCAACTTCACCGGATGCAGATTCAACCTACCGGTGTGTGTGAAACTTCACCATAGATCCAACCTACCGGGGATTGTACAAACATCTGGGGCCCGTCTGTGACCTGCAAGGCTCTGCGTGCGACCTGCTCACGAGAGCCCGCGGGCCACCCCCACACACATAACACCACACACATAACACCACACACATAAAACCACACACAGCACACACACACCACACAAACAAAACCACGCACACACACACACACACACACACCACCACATACACCACACACACACCACAACACACACCACACACACACCACCACACACACACAACACATTCACCACCACACACTCACCACAACACACTCACCACCACACACGCAACCACACATACAACCACACACACAACCACACACACAACCACACAAACACCACCAGCCATCAGTGCACGCTTTCACCGGGCACAAACACCACCAGCCATCAGTGCAGGCTTCCAACAGGCACACACCACCAGACGCCAGTGCACGCTTTCACCAAACACACACACCACTAGCCATCAGTGCACACTTTCACCAGCCACACACAACACCAGCCGTCAGTGTACGCTTTCACCTGCCACACAAAACACCAGCCGTCAGTGCACGCTTTCACCAGGCACACACACCACCAGCCATCAATGCACGCTTCCACCAGGCACACACACCTTTAGCCGGCGATGCACGCCTCCATCAGGCACGCACACACACCACCAGCCATCAGTGCACAATTTCTACAGGCACACACACCACAAGCCATCAGTGCACACATCAATTGTTAACGCTTCCACAATTAACTATTGTAGCAATCGCAGTATGGTGCACTTTACTTTTATCTGTAAAACAAGGGGCCTCTGTAAGTTAATCCAGGGGTCCTGGGGGGTTTTGAGAGGGTGTATGGAGTACGTCCTCCCAGCGAATACTCTACAACAAAAAATACTCCAAAATCAACCTACTGAAAGAACAGATAGTTCAATGTAGGTGGTACACATAGGAAAGGAAGGGGACCTACGTATGATGTCGGATTAAACACTAACTCACTAGGGATGTGTTTGATATGCTAACCATATCTACGTGTATGGTGGAGGGGGGCAACACTAATTGTTTTTACTTACCCTCACACACCCTAGTGGTGTCATGCTTCATCATCGGGTCACCCCGACTCCTATAGGTCGGGGTGGGCTCAACCACAGTGTTGGGAAGCTCTTATGATAGTGAAGGCAATGGGGTATATATAAAATACCTCAATCAGATCCCCGGTATCCCTTTATTCATGGGTCTGATTGGGTTGTTAAAAAAATATAAAATAAGGGTATATTAGGTTTTTTATGGTCCTATGACCCTAGTGAAGTGCCGACATGTTTCAGTCCTTATGAGGCCATAAAGGTCCCAGACTTTCTTCAGGGCAAGATTCAGAAAACCCCCATATGTGTGGGGATGATACCAAGGGGAATACCCTACTCTATCAATGTGACGAGGGAAGAGTAGCTTCTCCTCGTGTATGTGTAGTACTATTAGTAAGAAATGCCAGGCTCCATCCAAATTATGTTGGGCGTGGGCATCTCAGTGAACGGGACGTTAGGGCATACTCTCTTGTTTTGAGGATGCTCCCTACTGAAATGGACAGACCCGCTCGCCGGCTTGTAGCTGCTGTTCCAACACCGGGGATCTGATTGAGGTATTTTATATATACCCCATTGCCTTCACTATCATAAGAGCTTCCCAACACTGTGGTTGAGCCCACCCCGACCTATAGGAGTCGGGGTGACCCGATGATGAAGCATGACACCACTAGGGTGTGTGAGGGTAACTAAAAACAATGAGTGTTGCCCCCCTCCACCATACACGTAGATATGGTTAGCACTTTACTTTCAAACATATTCATCCAAAGCGCAGCATGCCACCATTGCTACAATTCCAATCCAACCCACATAATTCCACTACACACCACATGCATACACTCCATAACACATTGCTAAAAGACATTGCCATTCACAATGCCATTAGCTCTAACTCAAATATATCCGAGACCTATTGCATTTCCAATGCTTGTTTTGTCTTTGATACCATCAATATCAGTACCAGTCAATGGGTATCTGCCCCGGCAGAGAACAGTTCCTAAAAAGAAAATGAATGAATACTAGTGTTGCCCTGCCATCCTGTGTCTCCACTTTGTCTGCCCTCTTCCACAGACGTCTTTGAGCCATCACCCTCAGCTTTATATTAGGGCTACTTAACCACTCATAGTCAGTCATCCTGAGTGACGAGCCAAGTGGGTTCACAATCAGATCTCGCTGCACTTTCTTATTTGACTCCATAAGCCCATGGATCATGTTAGCCTTCCAAGAATGTTTGTGTTAATGGTACCTCTCCAGGCACGTGTTGACAGTGGCTAAATGCGAGCATATGTTGGCTCATAGAGGTGACAATCATTCTTTTTTTGAAATGTTAGTGTTAGCAATAGGTAACAGCTATTTATCCGGCCCCTGGGTAAATTGTGCATTTCCACTGTTATTTACAAAGCTGCTGGCTAAATATCAGACATTATACACTATTTGACCGATGGTCGTGGAAACAGCAAAGGAACATCATTATTAACCCGGTTGCCCACTGGACTGCAGAGATTATACATTATTTGGCAAGTGGCCATGGAAATAGAAAATAAGCTTCACTATTTGCCCAGCTGCCAACTAGATAGCAGAGATCATGTACTAGTTGGCCAACGGTCATTCAAACAGCAAAGAACCTTTAACATTTATGCGGCAACTGACTAAATACAAAGATCATGTTCTACTAGCTCTGCTGGCTAGACAGAAGTGATTATGAAATATTTGACCGGCAACCATGCAAACAACAAAGAGACATCACTATTAAACCAGCTGCAGACTAAAATAGTATAGTTCATGGACTATTTTCACCAGCGATCATGCAAACAATAATTTTCTTGACCTCTGAATAAACAGCAGAATTTATGTACTATATACCCACAGCAATGCAAACAGAAAATAAACTTTTTATCCAGTTGCCAACTAAATGTAGGGAGAGATTATGTACAATTTATCCAGTGGCCATGCCAGTAGCAAAGAAAATTCAAAATTTACCTGTTCACTAACTATAGGGCAGAGATGCAAACAGCAAAGAAGCTTCACTATTTACCCAACCACCAACTAGATAGCAGAGGTGATGTATGATTTGGCTGACAGGCATGCAGATAGCAAATAAAATTCACTATTTTCCCAGCCACTGACCAAATGGCTGAGATCATGTACTATTGGTGACTATGGTAGTAGCAAGTGATGGAGGAAGGATGCTTTGGAAGTGGTAGGGGACTGCCGCAAGGATAGTTCTTAAACATGTTGGGGTATGATGCACACAATGGGATGCCTTGTGCTCTTCATTCCTCTTTGAGACACTGCTCTTCCTCTAGAGGTCTCTGTCTGCATCTGCTCCCACCACCCTCTGGTCATCCATGTACATCTATACAATGTCTCAATCCACTTATAACAGTGATTTGCTTGTTTCATCATACCTCATATACAGTTGGTGCCCTATGATGCCCTATGATGTCCTCAGTGTTTGTTCAGTGTAATACTTCTATAGTGTTGTGTTGGACTACTCTTGGCTCCTTACCATCTCAGGCTTACCCTGGCAGTCCCTGCATATGATGCCTTTTTCCACAAACCCATTCCACCTTCAACCTCTTCAGTTGGTATTTGGACAAAATATTGAATGAAAAAATATTATGAAACAAGCAATTGTGTCAAGAATATTGTGATGCCAAAAATTGGGTAGACAGAAATATCAAAGGTAAGAATTTTTTGTGTTGTTTTTAAAATATCATTTTCTAAATTATGGTTGTGAATAATATCTTTTTATGGTTATTTTATTAGGTTGTTTTTGTAGTATTTAATTAGTGTTGTATGTTAAAACATTTATTTTGGATTATTTTTCTAATTCTATGCACAATTTTTAACATATTTTGGCATAATTATTATAGCTACTGTTTAATATCAAATTCCGGTTTATTTTATTATGTAGTAATTAATATTATTTATAATGTTTTTTATTTAATGTTAATCTTATAAAAAATATTCGAATAATATATACTAGGTGTAGATCCATGTCAAATGTTTATATTATATTCATTTACAATTTCAAGCTTTTAATTATTTATTAAGTTGTCAATATAATTTTTTTATATTTGATACAAAAATATAAATTATGTGTATTTGGTTAACATTAATTCTAAGTGTATTTTAGAAAATGTGAATACATTATAGGATTTTTATGCGTAATATATACATTTATAGTTAGTTATTTTTTGTAAGTTGTCTATGAAAAAATGATTTTTATCATTCTTAGTTTTGTATATTTATTTCCACAGTTGCTTGTATGTTGATTATATATTTAGTTAGTTCTTTTGTTTTCAATGCACTATTTTGTTTTTAATATGAGTGATGCAAAATGATTATATATTATTTAAATGTATTAAATAATTATTTTGTTAATTGTTCATTTTTGTAAACAATCATACTGTATGAATTATTTATTTTTTAAAGACTTCAAAAAATATACAATATGTATGATTTTAATGTGTTTTATACTAATATTATTTAGTAATAATATAATGTTTTTAGTATTAAATATATAATGTGTAATATTTAATGTTCAATACTTTCAAAAGATTCATTTATATTAGACTAGAAATTGGTAAAGTAGCCACTTTAGTGTCCAAAACCTTCCCCTAAATGGCTTACATTGGAGGGGACCCCGCCATGAAAAGGGTGGCGGACATGCAGCCGAATCAGGGCCTGGGAGTGTGTGCAGGTGGGTACATGTTATACCCCCCCTGGAATTGCACCCTCGTTCCTCCACTGTGTGGCATGCACTACATGGTGCATGCCACACCATGCAGGTACGTGTTGCAGGCCCTCTTATGGCAGCTGTGTGCTGTTTAGGCTCTCCAATGAGACATCCGACACCATGAAATTACTGCCACAGCACCCACCCGTCCTGGACTACACTCATAGTCCGACGTGTTAGCTCACCTAGCCTTGGTGGTCTTCCTGCGGCTGCCATGGTGGTGATCCCATTGGAAGATCGCCAAAGTCATAATAAGGCCCTGGAGTGTCCACTAAATGTCTTAGATTTGTAGTGAGGATAGCAACTGTCACAACTTCAGAGCCCAAACCCTTTCCCTCAATGGCTTGGATTGGAGTGTGATTACTAAATCTGACCACTTTAGTATCCAACACCTTCCCCTAAATGGCTTAGACTGGAGTGGGAATAGTAAATGTTAACACTTTAGTGTCCAAAACCTTCCCCTATATGGCTTGGATTGCAGCAGCAATAGTAAATGTCACCACTTTTGTGTCTAAAACGGTCCCTTAAATGTTTTAGATTGGAGTGGGAATAGTAAACATAATCAATTCACTGTCCAAACCCTACCTGTGACTGGCTTGGATTGTAGTGGAAATAATAACCTCCTTTTGGGCCTTATTACGAATTTGGTGGTCCAACCCATGGCGGCGGTCCGATCACTGCCACACTGCCAGACCACCCACAGTATTATGACTGGGGCAGTCAGACTGCCACGAGACCGCCAGAACCACGGGATCATTGATCCTGCTGGGCAGGCAGTGTTTCACCTAGCATATTCCAAGTTGCAATTTCAACACCCTTTTCAGGGCAGTGAACCCGCCATGAAAAGAGTGACAGAATGGCAACAAAGAGGGACCTAACAGGCCCGCCTTCCGTATTTGGGCCGGGGGTCTGGGGTGCATGCAGGGGGGGGCACATGTACTGCCCCCCTGCATTTGTACCCCTCCTTCCTGCAAACTCTGGTGTTCTGACTGCGACGAGCTTAGCAGCATGGCAGACTGCTACCATCAGACCATTGCAGGACCGCTTGGCAGCCCAGGATTTAACTCCTAATCTAGAGGGTGGTCACATCACGTCTTTGGTGGTCCTAGAGCGTAGGAGTTTCAAAGTCGTAGTAAGGCCCAAGTGCCCAACACTTTTCCCTAAATGGCTTAGATTGCAGCAGGAATAGTTATTGTGATCCCTTTAGTGTCCAAAACCTTCCCCTAAATAGATTAGATTGGAGTAGGAATAGTAAATGTGACCACTCTAATGTCCAACATCTTCCACTAAAAGCCTAGTTTGGAGTAGGAATAGTAAAGGTCAGGCCTTTAGTGTCCTGCACTTTTCCCGGAATCGCTTACATTGTAGTGGGAAAAAATAGTAATTGTAACACCTAAAATGGTTTTAATAACTACTTAGTTTTTAACACATTACGGGCCTTATTATGAGTTTGGTGGTCTTCCTCAGGGACCACCATGGTGACAATCCCAGGAAGACCGCCTAACCCGTGGTGAAATTAATGGCGGGCAGGCAGTGCAGAGGCAGTGTCACAGCGGCAGGTATGTTAGGTTCATAGGAGAGCCTAAATAGCAAACCTCTGCGAGAGAGCCTGCAGCACGTATGTGTATGGTGTGCCATGCACCATGTTGTGCATGCCAAACAGTGCAAGCACAAAGGTGCAATTGTAGGTTGGCACTCAATGTTACCCCCTGCACACACTGCCATGGCCAGTTTCACCCAGAGGCCCAGTTAGGGCCCCCTTCTCTGCATTTCCCTCACCCTTTTCATGGCGGGGTCCCCACCATGAAATGGGTAGTGGAAATTCAGATCGTAATATGCTCAATGGTACCGGCATCGTCACCACCAGCATGTCGGCTCCTTTTTATACTGCCACAGCAGCAGGAACCTGAATCCCAGTGAAGGCGATGGTCTTGTAGTGGTCCCACTGCCATCATTGTAATAGGCCGGTCAGACTGCCACCACTAGTAGGGTGAATGAATGATTGCCATGCTCTTAATAAGGCACTACATCTAATATGTTATATTAAAGTGTGAGTATTAGATATAAAACTTCAAGTACTGCATTTTCACATACACCATGAGAGTAGACTTTTTTTAGTAACGCTGCTTTTGATTTTTATATTTTTAGTTATTTACTTGTTTCTATTTTATTTAGTGTATATGTTTACATTTTTGAAAACTCGTATATATTTTTTGAACATAAAATAAAAGTTATTCTTGTAATTTTTTAATAACATTTCTGATATTTTAGAAAAAATAAAACTTTTTAATATTTTTCCAACATTATTTCACATATTGGTATTTTTCAATATTTTTGCAAACATGGTAAATTTTTTAACCATTTAGATTTGCTATACATACTTTTTTTTATACCAGGTTTTATATACTGTTTTAAGTGTAGTTTAAATAGTGCTATCATTTATTATTTGTATAGTACTACTTATTTTTTGCTTTGCATAATTGTTTGCACTTTCACAATAAACATAGTGGAATTTTTTACACCTTCGCTGCGGCGGCTATTCCGCCGCAGCGCTAAGGGGGCGGGCGGCCGCGCGGCGCTCACACGCTGGTGACGGAACTGCTCCGTCACCAGCCTCGGTTGAGCTGTGCTGATGACGGAGCGGTTCCATCATGGCCCCACCCGCTCAATAGAACGCGCCGCGCAGGCGCGTCGGGCGGGCCATAACGGAACCGCTCCGTCATCAGCACAGCGCCACCGCGGCTGATGACGGAGCGGTTACGTCATCAGCGTCGAAGAGGTTAACATGTATTTAACCTTGTTACATATTTTATAAATAATTGTTATAATTTTTACTTAAAGTCCCAATGTTTTCTATAGGGAGATAGTCTACTGTACTTTTGTACCTAAACAAAAGCAAAAACCCTGCCGTCTTAATAAGACATGGTCCCACTAGAGGATCCTATTTGTTTTCAATGAGAAACATTAGGTATAGTCAAAGTCACACAAGGTATTTATCTTCTGACTACATCAGTTTTTAGAATTTTGATAATTTTTATTTTCATAGTTATTTTTTCACAGGTTCTTATATAAAAAGTTTTAATACATACTGAAATCCACATAACGATTCATAACATGTGGAGCTCATAGCGAAACAAGAAAGTCCCATACATCGTAACATTCATAAGACATTCATAGCCACAATCATATCCCAAACAGCTGTGATTTCATAAGGCATTCATTCAAGAATTCAAACCACAGTGTAAGCATTCCATTACATCAGTAGAAAACATCAAGTCACAATATTCAACCAATCATTGACAAGGGTGAAAGAAGGGCACAAAAGATGATATAAGGGTCATAGATGGTAAAGTTGATCCGGCCCGGTGGGAAAATAACGCCAGCGCGCGTTTCGGTGTTCCGGCCTACTTAGGCCACACCTTCGTCAGGGCGATAAGTGACCAACCAGTATGGGACAAAAACAGACAACTGTAATAATAAGCAATAATATATTTTCATTAAAAGGCTAAACATATCTGAACATTCACATAGTTATACATTCTATCAATAGACTTTGGCTCTCATGTGCTTATGACTTTGAATACACTCTGTTGCTTCCGAGGGTTATGGATTAAGAACTTTCCGAAGAATAGCAAAAAGGCGGGGGACCACTCAGGGAACACTACAACACATCCTTCAATATTCACAACCATCTGAGAAAAACTTTTTTTTACACATGTTTTCAATCTACATCACTATCTTATGTAGATGAAGAATGATGCACCTAGGTCTGCACCTAGCCATGGGACCCTAAGGTCAAAAACAAGGGAATCCTCGAGTGGGCCCTAATGTTAATTTACTAGTTCATCTAATTCTTTAAGGAATGAGGGAAAAACTCATGACATGTTTAGTTGGTACACGAAGCATAGTCACAGCTTACCACATATAGGATGAGATGGAGTTTCCTAATGAGCAAAGTCCCGGAACTTGCACTCTAACCGTGGAGGAGTTCAGGATTTTATGGTGGGCCCAACGGAGACCTTGAAAGGGAGTTAAATAGTCTCTTGCCTAGAGGGAACAAAGAACGGAGATACAATAAGTGACAGGGCCCAGGCTTGTCAGTTTACTAGATTGTAATTCGGCCATAAAAGATAGATAAGGGCACGTTTGCGAAGGCAGCATCCAAAGAAAGTAGGAGTATCCAGGTTAATCTAAGGGGACAGCCCACAACAGGTCATTTATAGAATGAGGGTAGAACACTTATCTATTAGGGATACGATATAATTCACAGTTTTTAAGCCGTTTTACCCCCAGGTCAAAATGATAGAACACAGACAGGTTTGGAAAGTGGTAAGTGTGTTCTCCACATGCAGTTATATCAATTTTCGAGATTAGTATCCATTTTTTCAGATCATAGTATGGAGGACAAACACATTTTTGTTTGTTCTATGAACTAAAATAAAAGAAATCGCACTGCAAACAAAAATGTGTTTGTCCTCCATACTATGATCTGAAAAAATGGATACTAATCTCGAAAATTGATATAACTGCATGTGGAGAACACACTTACCACTTTCCAAACCTGTTTCGTATCTGAAGTCTAAGAGGTCCAGAGCTTCGAGTGTGTCTCCACCCACTTACTGAGATCACTTATTCAAGTGTTGTCTAAAGCCTCAAATTCCCTGGACCTTTGCTACCCTATTCACTTTGAGAACACAGACAGGTACCTGTATATTAAGGATCTCGGATAACACATGGGTCCACACAACTTGTGGCAATGGAGCAGGGCAGGACAGCAGGGTCGGTTCCTGGGGTGTTTCCAATGATGTCCGCACATAAGCCGACGTCCGGGTGACTCGTGGGCAAGTAGTTCCACGTTGTCTACATATGCAAATGGGTTCGAATAACAACCCGGCGTCTGAAACAATGGGACAAAAAACACGATAACTAACGGTCCGTTCAATGGAAGACTGGACCGATATACGGCGGGTTGTTGTCTACTAGGGGCGGGTACTCACCGAAAAGAAAGCCGGACGCGGAGGAAAACCCGATGGTCCGCGGGGCTGGGAACCTTCGTAGGCAGGGTCTCTTCAGCAATTGGAGCCATCCTACCGAGTCTCTATTTAAGGTAACTCAGGGGGCTGCGTGGTCCAAGGTGATTAGTTTCACCTGCACAGGTCGTAGAAATAGAGGAGGGAACCCGCAGTTAGTCCTCAAGGACCTAGAGTGAAGCGGCCATCTTGGAGAGGAGCTAGTAAGATAGAATCTCCTCCTAGGCGCTAATAACAATCCATAAAACACAAAAGTGTCAGAGGGTCTACAGAGGTCTATGTGTGGTTCATTAGACTAACAAAGGTGAGTGTTAAATCATCTATTGAATGTGAAGACACATTGATGGATACCTGTGATCATTGACAGAATACCCATCAGTCACCACTCGGAACCGCCCTTCATCATTTGGGATTCCTGTTCACAGCTCGGTCCATCCCTGGTTTAGATTAAAGGTCAGATGGTTTAACCTTAAGAAAACCTGAGTGGTGGCCTGCGTGGGTCCGAGTGTCACCAACTACCCAGCAAGATGGAATGAGAGTGACTGATTTGCAGTGCTTATGTGCGAAAACGTGATGAGTGAGTGAGCATGAAATAAGACTAGCTTTATTCTGTTCTATGCTCACTCCACCATTGCTAAAAAAGAGCAGCACAAGTAGATTAACAAATATCTACATAGATGTAAACAAGGTAAACATGTTTCAGCAATTCACAAGAGACCAAAGAGTCTGTTGCTTTCATCAGGACCAAAGATAAAGAAATGCTACTGCAAAAAGGTGTAGGTGAAATTAAAATTAGAAAAAGATCTCTGTGACTACATACTAATGGTACTGCAACATGAAAAAAGGTCACCTGATTCTCTAGGTGAGTTCCTTACTTGCAGTCGTAATGTATGTCACTGGAAGAGAAGAAACACAGACAAACGCAAGTGAAATGACCACATACATATAGACTTGGCAATGTGTGATATATCCACATTTGACAATAAACCAGATTTGACTATCAAACAGTGGTTTTAGTGCAATACCTCATTGGATATGTAATTTAAAAACATGAAATGCTAAGTTGGACAATTTTCATGTAGAAGTTCGTGCTCCATCTTACCCTGATAATAGAAGCACATGGCCTCACCCCGCCTGGCAACGGCTCAGGTCTCAAGGGAAGCCCTGCTCTGGTGAAAAGAAGCAAAAAAGACCGAGACATGTCATTGCTTCATGGTCATACTACAAAAAGAACACTAGTAAGTATCGTTAGAGAGATAATGGCAGGAAAATAACGTTTATGAGCGACCATCACATGGTATTGTCATGGAACGGTGGAAATGTAATATACCACGTAGTTAATTTCGAGGTTTATAATTCCTGTTTAACGGTTAAGTTGGTTGGAGCAAATCAGCGTAAGCCCAATGATGGTTGTATCAAATAGACTGCCACAAACACCGAAAAAACAGAGATAGGGACTGTATTATATATCAAGTACAGAGGGGGAGAGTATGTTAGCACTCAATAGTCTTAAATGTAGCTGTCATGAGCAAAGGGGAAGGGTATGTTAGCACTCGATAGTCTTCAATGCCGCTATCATAAATAACTGTGCGCCAAAAGCTCTGTATGTTAAAGTTTAAAAAGCCAAAGGAAGACATAAAGTGTACTGAGCTTAGCGTCAAAAGGAAAAAGTTCCTCTCCAACTCCGTTAAATGCTCGGCTTACCTCTCCGTCTGTGCTCCTTCGCTGCCAACTGAGCCAGTTGGGGAGGTGCCAGCCCGGAGGAGAGACTGCCGTTAAGAGCTATCAGTTGGTAGGCTCACAGCCGACCACCTGACCGGAGCCACCTATCGGAGTGTCTGTTGTCAAAAGATTAGCAACGATGGACGTTATTGGTGGTTAGATGATCACGTGAGCATTCTTGCCTGTGTTGCCAGGTCATCTATTGGCCGGCAGGAGCTGTGTCTACAGTTACTAGGAGACCACTTCACACTGTAACTGACATTGTGTTTTACTCGGTATTGCCAATAGTTTTAAAGCAGCATGATTGTTAAAGTGCAAAAATAACTGCTATGATTGTTTGTATGCAAAAAATATCTGCTATTCTTCAATTTAATCAAAACTGGCAGATATTCGATTTGTCTGTATTATGCACTCGTAAAAAGGGATGGTACTCTCATCTAGATTACCCTTGTAGACAGTGATCATGCAATAACAAAAGCACACCTATTACAGTTTTAAAGGGTAGACCACGGAATATTATCATTCAGCCCACCTCTATTGGTTCCTAATTTGAACACCCATTTCTGTTCCCGACGTAACAGAAAATTGGTGTACTCTGTAATGTGTGGAGGGATAAATGGCTGTTCGAGTACAGTCCAATTAAACTCAGTAGGAGCATGTTGTTTCTCTAGAAAGTGATTAGTTAATCTAGTTGCCTGTCTCTTACAACGAATAGTGCTTTTGTGCTCGGAAATGCGGATCTTAATTTTACGAGTCGTCATTCCCACATATCTCAAGCCACAAGGGCAAGTGATGAGATATATCAGTTTCTCACTGTTGCAGTTGGTAAATTTGTTCAATTTCCAGGGTCTGTTAGTGCCAATATCAATTTCAGTTGTCTTGGATGTTTGAGGACACGCTTGGCAAGAACCACACGGATGGTGGCCTACCACGGGCGGAAGGTTCCATATCGTCCCGAGAGCTCTTAGCAGTTTGTTATGAGGTCCGGTATGGACAATCCGATCCCGCAGATTAGGACCTCTCTTGAAAGAAAACAGTGGTAAATCAATGGTCTCATGTCCAGTGTTCAAAATTGACCAGTGTCTTTTTATTATTTTATGGATTTGGTTAGACAGTGTCCCAAAAGTACTAACACAAGTCAGTCTATTGGTGGTCTCTTTTACTACTGATGGTTCTAAGAGAGCCAATCTATTGTTGTTCTTTGCCCGCTTCATTGATTTTTTCACTAGTTTGGGTGGATATTTTCTACAGTGAAGCTGCTGTTGTAAGGCGTTGGGGTGTACGTTATAGCTTTCCCTTCTGGAGCAATTCCTATGTACCCTTAAGAACTCCCCAGAGGGCAGATTCTCTCTCTGAGACTTGGGATGGTGGCTGTCAAAGCTGAGCAAAGAGTTCCTCGCCATTGGTTTTTTATAGAGCTCCGACGGAAGGCCTGATGGAGTGGAAAAGATTCTCAAATCTAGAAAGGCAAGCTCAGTTCTACTGAACTCCACTGTGAAACGGAGGAAAGCATTCCTACTGTTTAGCCACATGTGGAAGGCCACTAGATCTTCTTGTGTCCCACACCATATCACAAGTATATCATCGATATACCTTTTCCAAACTTTTATCATAGTGATAAAGGGATTGGTGTTGCTGAGGACAAACTCCTGCTCAAAGTAATGTACATATAAATTTGCCAGACTGGGAGCAAAAATGCTCCCCATGCTGGTTCCAGATGTTTGCAAATATACTGTCTCTTCAAACTTAAAAAAGTTTTTCTTCATGGCTGAAGCTGATGAAGCCATGATGAAGCTGACCGGTGTTATACTCTCCAAATCACGTGCCATCAAGAGAGAAGATATAACCTCCAACGTCTCATCTTGTGGTACTGATGTATAAAGTGACTCTACATCAAAAGACACAAGATGATCTTTCTCGGTGTCAAAATCAATGTCAGGTAGGAGACGAAACACATCTGTAGTGTCTTTCAGGTAAGTGGGCATTTTTAGCACCATGGAATAACAATCCTTCTTTGTTAACCTAAGGAGTGCCACGGCGTGACTAAAAGTGTCTGATATTCTTTAGAAAAGTCAATATATATATATATGTCTCTAAAAATTGACATATTATTATTTTCATTAAATTCTGTCTCCCGGAGTAGGTAAAAGGCAAAAATCCCTATGTAGTAATCTGATCAAAACCCATAATCGGGACATGTCTCCCGATGTCTATGGGAATAAGCTGGTTAGTTGAGCCAATTAAATAAACGCCGCCTGAGTCACACCGCAACAACCATATTTGATTGTATTGACCAATCAAGGATGGAACAAGATGGATGATGCCCACCGGGGAACCCCCTTCTATTTTGTTGTTACTGTACTTTTGTAATCTATCCTCGTCGTTTTTCTGCAGATTTGCTGGAAGCGAGTCATGGCTGCTGATCATTGTCCAAGGTAGGATCTTTTTTAAGCTTTTCTATATGTTTTGGGGGGTAGCCAGGATGTGGGTAGAACTAGTTCAAGGTAGTTAAAGTATTCATTTGTATTTTGAGGATCAGTTAGTCATAGTTTGTTTTCTGTTATTTAGCAGTGTTGTGCATTAAGCCTTTTTAGAGTCTGATAGTGCTGAAGTTTTATTTTAGATATTGTCATGTTATATTTTATGTTTATTACTGTTGTGTGGGTGGGTATATTATGTTATTTGCAGGTTCATGGATACAAGTCATCCAATGGACCTGTGGTGTTTTAATTGATTTTTGGTAAATTAGTATTATAATTTTTTTTGAGTCCATAGATTATTTGGGTTTCATGGTAAGTTTAATTTTTTTTAATTATTCTGGGGTTTTAATGGTTTCCTGTGACGTTGGATTACTTTGATGCATTTACCTTAGACTTTTTCATTTTTGGGGCTTTTTTGGACTTAACATTTTCCGTTTTGGTTGATTATATTTTGACAGAATGGATCTGGAGGGAGAACTATAGCTAAAGAACAGTTTTATTTATGTATTTTACGGTGGGAAACCCTTTATTTTATTATGCATGTATATTTACTATAACTTTAATGTGTTATTTTACATTTCTATGTGTTAGATTTACTTAGTTCCATTTTATGTTTATTTCTAATGACGTGTTTTGTCATTGTTGATGTGCATATTTTCAAATAATTATTAAAAATAATTCACATATAGGTCTTCTTTTCTACAACACTTGTAATTTTTGACTATAAAAATGTATTATTTGATATTTATTTACAAATGCTTAAGTACGATGGTGAGTACCTTTGTGAAAATATATTGGTTAAAGTGCAGGTAGCTAGGTGTTTTATAATGAGGATTAAGCTATTGATTCTAAGTTATGTATTCCTTTGTTGTTTAGAAAGATTTTAACTTTACATTGTAGCATGATATACATTCTACTGGTTTGATTCCTTATTTTAGGTGACATTAGCAGATTGCTTTATTCTTAGTTGTTGGTAGCGTAGTTCTTTTTGTAGAGCTTCTATGAATTTGTGGAGTGTAGCTTGAGTTTGCCCATGTGTGGCCTAGAAGACATTGTGCCATCCTTCTACTGCACTGTTTGACATCTTGAGCCATGATGCTGTGATAGACATCCCACCATGGAATTTGGAATTTGTGTTGCCATCTGTGTCTAAAGCGGAACAGTCTATCAACCAAAGTGTCTTCAAAGTAGTCCCATAAGGATGTCGTTTGTGTTTGTTTTGTTGGTATAACTGGCTTGCTATAAGTTAGTTGCAGTTGTTAGCTTAGCTACCGCTGTTACAGGGATGTAGGTTAGTGCAATTCGTTTTTTTTATTTCAAAGGCAAACAGGCTGTTTGTTGTGTTATACATAAATGCAGTCCCCAGCACACGCTAAAATTACAATCCACATGTACATAAAAACCAAAGTAGACAAACAATTAATCTTCTTTCGGTTCTCTTTTCTTTATTCCTTTAGTTTCTTTTTTCGCTGTACTGAATTCTTAGCCAACACATGTTTCGTCGCTTGGTGGGCACACTGTCTCGTGACTTTTTCAATGCTCAATCTTCTATTCAATAAACTTCTCTTTTGGTGATAATTCCATCCCAAATGATAATCAAATTCAAATTTCGTCCATGTATTATAAGGTAGTCATCAATATGGTTTTCTCAGGTCATCTGTATTTATCACAAATATGCCCCGTCTATAGTGATAGTGTAAACAAATCGTCAGAATCTGCCCCAAAACGGCTGAAGAACGAGTACCCTGTATATATCTCTAGGGCCTCTCCACAAATGAGGCCCGGCACTGCCCCCTGCACAGGGGTATATATCAGTCCCGTTTTGGGAAACGGGGAAGCCGTTCATCTCTCTCTTATCCTCTCTGAGTTCTCGAGTATTCGAGAACTCGGAGAGGAAAAGAGAGGGATGAAATTTGAATTTTACAGGGGTGTCACTTAGGTACTCCCTCGACAACTAACCATAGACCGCAGAGGCAAGGGGGTCCTGCTAGGGCCAACAGCTTTTTCATGTCGGACAGGCCAACTCGGAGGGGCGGTTGGTAATTGACATTGTAATCGGTCTGTTGGAAACACTGTCCATATCAATCAATCAATCAAAGCATTTGTATAGCGCGCTACTCACCCGTAGGGTCTCAAGGCGCTGGGGTAGGGGGGTCCGCTACCGCTCGAACAGCCAGGTCTTGAGTTGCTTCCTGAAGGAGAGGTGGTCTTGGGTCAGGCGGAGGTGGATGGGGAGGGAGTTCCACGTCTTGGCAGCCAGGTAGGAGAAGGATCTTCCTCCCGTTGTGACTCTTCTGATAATGGTGCACGATGGTATTCTGACCGCCACGAATACTCCGAAAGCCATTCGGAACTACCAACCGGTTTATGTTCTGACCGCGAATGTCGCAATCGGTCAGTCTGAGTCGGTCGGAAGGGTTTCGTCACGGTCGAGGAGATACCGATTGTCGGGAGGAGGCTTTCCGAATGACATTGTAACTGGGCCATAAGTGCAGATCATTGCCATTGTCTCCAAATGCTTTGATTAAAGTGGTAGTAGAAACCTTGAGTGGCTGTCTGTGGGTACAGTTTAACTATTTTTGTATCGTGGCTTGTTCAAAGTCGATTATTACTTTATGTGGGGAGTAGTCCTTTGTTTGAATTTTAATGTGGTTTAGTAGTTTTCAGTAAGTGATACTTTGTTTATTAGACAGCAAGGCACATATGGTGTATGTGAGGGGTATATAAGTGTTTTGATATTCATCATATATGGTGAATACCAGAGTGAATTATTAAGGGCACATTTTAAATGTTTCATCCATCATTCATGTTTGACATTGGCTTAGTCTTAATACATTATTTGCTGAAGCAAATATTATAATCCATTTTCCATTATGGAAGAAGGGTTCACCATTATGTGTGGTAGTTAAGTGTTCAGCAATTCAGATGTTTTCATATCTTCTTTGGGCAGAAGGAGTGTCATGGGTGGCTCTCTTAGTTCTTGCTGTAAAACATTTTAAAGTGACTATAGTTTGTTGCTGTCCTGTCGGGTAATTTAGGGATATATCTTTTAGAATGATAGTGGTAGACCCTTCTGAACTAGTGCTACCCTCTTTTAAATCTTGAAGTACATGCCTTGTTTGGATGTTGGTAACATTTGAGGGTGGTTGTGTTCTTTCACACATTTTTAGTAGTAGCCTTCCCATAACATGCATTAGAGTAGTATCTTGTACATTTCCAATTACATTCTTGGTGTTTATGTTTTCTTGGCTGAAACTGTAGGCTATGTGCAAGAGTAATTGCTTGCCTTTTTGTGAGGTGATATATCTTGCTCTTTCTGTCACACGGTTTAAGAATAATTTAATAATACAGATAAATATTTTGTAAAATTATTAATTTTGCTTTGTAAATGTAATAAACTATTAAAACAATGTTTAGCATTTTATATATTACATATGTGCAGTTGATTGCAGTTCTTTTTTCAGTTTTTCATTGAAGGTGTTCTAATGTGGATCAGGAGGCTTATTTTCTGTTGTGGGAAAAAATTGTATTAGTTATATTTAAAACATTAATTGTGGATATTTTGTAGGGCTTGAGGGCTTTTTTGTATGTGTCATGTTTAGCTGTGTTAGACATGGCTTTTACAGCAGGTTTATCCCCAGATTTATTTGCTTTGTGGCCTTCTGTTTCTGACCTGATTTTGTTAGTTGTATTACTCTGAGCACTTTACCTCTGCTGATCAGTGCTAAAAGGCATATACTCTCCTTGTAAATTGTATGTATGGATTGGTTTTTCCATAATTGGCTTATTTGATTTACTAGTCACTCCCTAGTACAGTGCACTGTGTGTGCCCAGGGCCTGTAAATCAAATGCTGCTAGTGGGCCTGCAGCACTGAATGTGCCACCCACATAAGCAGCCTGTAAATGTAACTCTGGCCTGCCATTCCAGAGCCTGTGGGCAGTCTGGTACTGCCATGTCGACTTGGCAAGTGCCCACACTTGCCAATCCCTAACCTTCCCTTTTCTTACATGTTAGTCACCCCTACGGTAGGCTCAAGGTACCTCTGTGGGCAGGATGCAGTGTAAGTGAAAGGTAGGACATGCCCTGGTGTGTGTGGCATGTCCTGATGGTGAAATACTGCCAATTTTGTTTTCACTATTGCAAGGCTACCTGTTCCCATAACATAGAATGGGGAGTTTGCTTATAACATATTATAAACATAATTACCCCTGTGTACAAGGTAGGAAAATAAAGTTTAGTATGCCTCAACTCAGAATGTTAAAATGCATCTTTTAATGAGGATGATTTTTTATATTCTGTGTTTGAAAATACCACTTTTAGAAAGAAGGCATTTTCCTGCTTAGCCATCCAGTGTGCCCCTGCTAGGATGTGTATTGACTGTCTGGCTTTGGAGTAGCAGGGGCTGAAGGTGTGCAGTGGCTCCAGAGAGTCTGGATGAGTCAGGGCTGGACTGAATAGACCTGGGCTGTATTCAGAGTAGGGGGAGACGTTGTCACTAGCACCTGAATAGGCCAGTCTGCATTTAGAGTGGGGGGAGGAGATTTACCTTGTACCTGAATAGTCTTTGTCTGCCTTAAACAATGCTGTATCCACCTCTTGCTGGGTAGCTGCACTAGAGAGGACAGAACTGGTTTTGGCTGGGCAAATAGCTTCTCTGCCACCAGAGAACAAAGACATTTGTAGTATAAAAAGGGAGGCTTAGACGCCAGACTTTCAGATCACTTCTGGGAAATCAAGAGGAACCTTTGCCAAGGAGAAGAGTTGGAGAAACAGAGGAGGAGTACTGCCACTGTGCTGTTTGCTCTCTGGAGTTTGCCTGCAGTGGCTACTTTCTGCCAAGGAAAGGGAAGAGGACATTGCTGTTTGCTATGTCCCTGCTTGAGGCAGATCTCCAAGGGCTTGAAGAAGAGCTTGCCTCCTGTTCTGAAGTCTCAAGAAACTGCTGCATGCCGCATCAAGTCTACCAATCTCCGAAGTCCTGAGTCTCTGCACTGATTCCGGCGCAAGCTCTGCTGTGCGGCTGCAAGAACCGACCCATCATGCCAGATCATTGCATCGCATTGAGGTGCCAAGTCTGTCGCAGTAGAAACCGATGTATCACCTCCCTGTGAAATGAAAGATACATTTGTATTGCGTATGGCTACCCAGGGGCAGTTAGGGGAACAACCAGGTCTTTAATGATTTGCGAAAAGCCAGGTGATTGGTTTCCTTTCGTAAGTGGGGTGGGAGGGAATTCCAAGTCTTCGCTGTGTCATATGAAAATAGCCGTCCTCCACTTCTGGCTTTCTTGATCCTGTGAACGATGCCAAAATTCATGGCCTCTGGACAAAGATATCTGTTGGCCCGGTAGAGCTGAATGGTGGTGTGAAGAATGGGGGGACCCTTTCCCGCTAATGACTTGTGAACGATGCATAAGGCTTTAAAATTGACTCTCTCACGGACGGGTAGCCAGTGGAGGGATTTCAGAGCAGGTTTAGTGGAATGGTGTTTGGAAGTACCCAAGAGAAGTATTGCTGCCCAATTTTGTATAGTCTGGAGTTTGGAGAGGGTTGTGGTAGGAGCGCCCAAATAAAGAGCATTCTCTTAGTCCAGCCGGGAAAAGATAAGAGCCTGGACCAGGATTTTTCTTGCCTGAAAAGGAAGAAGGGGAAGTACCTTACAAATCATTTTCAGAATGCCATAGCACATGGCCGCCATCTGCTGTGCTTGTGTCTTAAAGGTGAGGTCTTGGTCCACCCAGACCCCCAGGCTTTTAAGTTGAGTATTTTGGGTGGGGGCAGGACCGAGGGTGGTCAGCCATATTACATTTAAATCAAATGGGGAATGATTACCCAAGATCATTATCTCGCTTTTGTCCCTGTTTAGTTTCAGGAAGGAATCATTCATCCAGTTGGCTATTTCTTCTAAGCAAAGGCTAAGACTGGAGGGGGAACTTTCAGCTTGATTAAGTTCTACCACAAGTTGCGTGTCATCTGCATAGATAATTACATGTATGCCAAAAGGTAATACTACCTCTGCTAAAGGGCACATGTAAACGTTGAAGAAGGTGGGGCTTAAGGATGACCCCTGCGGGACTTCACAACAAAGGGGCATCTGGATCACCCCATTTTCAAAGACCTGAAATGATCTGTTACTCAGAAAGGACTGTAGCCAAGCCAAAGCAGTTCCTGTGACTCCCAGTTTTCTGAGTCCACTATTTTCCTTAACTCTTCCTCAACAGATAGTAAGGCGGTTTCGGTTCCCTGGAGGGGTCGGAAACCTGTCTGGGACAGATGGAGGAGTTTGTGTGTCTCTAAGAACGTGGACAGTACCTACTTGAAGTATTTTTCAGCAATTTTGCTGATCCCCATGCAGTAAGAAACCGACGCATCACCTCTCCTGTGCAGTAGTAAGGAACTGATGCATCAACTCCCCCGGAGAAAGGAACTGGTACATCACATTCCCTGAGTGTAAGCAACCGACTCATCACCTTCCCTGTGACCCTTTTTGTTTCTCTGTGCGACACATCCAAGGTACTTTGTGTGAAAATTGAAGCATCTGCAATTTGCTTTGAACTGAACAATTTCTACCATTTAAACATCATATTTTTCTTACTGTATTGTGGATTTTTGTTGTTTTGGTCTTGTTTTGTTTAGATGAAGATTACTTATTTTTCTAAACTGGTGTGGTGTTCTTTTGTAGTGTTTTCACTATAGTACTCTATGTGTTCACAAATGCTTTACACACTGCCTCTTAGATAAGCCTGTCTGCTCGTGCCAAGCTACCAAGGGGGTGAGCAGGGGTT
This sequence comes from Lissotriton helveticus, assembly GCF_964261635.1. Lineage (NCBI taxonomy): Eukaryota > Metazoa > Chordata > Amphibia > Caudata > Salamandridae > Lissotriton > Lissotriton helveticus. Next base: position 535,058,831 of record NC_136067.1, read on the forward strand.
ATTTTAGAAGTGTATCTCCCTTACCCTGGCTAGAAGCAAGGATCCCTATTGGTCAAAGTTATCAACCTCTGCCATCTAGAGACCCCCAATTCTATCAAGCTGATATTTAGAAGTTGGTTGATTTCACTTGCTTTTTATGTGCCTTTCTCCAGGGGTATGATTGTTGAGTTTTATTTGTGGTTCTGTAGGTTGTAGATGGTGTTGTACTTTTTCTGTTGTACCTAAAGTTTGGTAGGTGAAGACAAATAGAGAGATTGTCTAGTTATTTGTGTTTTTTTTAATGTTTTTGAATATGCTTTTTCCAGGATGTTACAATACATATTTTACTTAATTGTGAAGGTAGTTTTTTAATTTTTGGTTTTCTGTTGGCAAACCAGCAGAGAGTGATTGTCTTGCAGCTTTAGTGTTTTCGATGAGGTAAGTGTTGACATTTTCTGCTCCTTTTATATTTTATTTTTAAGTAATGTATTATTTGTATTAGTTAGTTTGCTTTACTGGTGTTTTTATTGGTTAGTGTTCATTTAGTTTGAATTCCTGCCTTCCCAAAGCGGGCGCTTGTTTTCGGAAAACAAAAAACGAATGGCCCCCCACACGCTGGAAGTTTTCTCCCAAGGTATCTGGGTCCTTATTTACTATCCTGTCCCTTACAGCTGGGTTTATTCTTAATAGGGTGGACAGTCTAAAGTCTATCCTCCAATGACCCCTACTCCGTCAGACTGCCAGGGGAAATATTTTGTCAAGAAGCCCAATGCAAAGAAATCGGTCTATAATTAAGGGGCCGATTCCGATTCGGTAAACCAATCGTACAAACGAATCGAATCCGTAGCCCTTTCCGTACGACTTGTACAATTCCGTCCGAATCGTGTAGTACAATTTGTTTGAAAAATATACAACCGAATTGTTGCGAACCGTACGTAAAGCAAGGGAAAATCCATACGACACGGATCCTCACAGTGAACCGTATGAATTGTAAACATACTGTACGACCTGACAAGTATGATCCAGACCGGGGAATGAGAACGCGATTCTTACGGAAAACGTCGCATATAAGCGATACGTACTGAGAGTCACACAATCACATACGCACCACCGTACCCCTGCAATCATGAGGTGTACGCACCGTAGCACTACGCAGAGTACCCCAGCAATCATGGGGTGTACGCATCATACCCCCACGCACCGTACCCCTACGTACTGTACCCCTGCAATCATGGGGTGTACGCACCGTATCCCTATGCACCGTACCCCTGCAACTATGGGGTGTATGCACGTACCCCTACGCACCGTACCCCTGCAATCATGGGGTATACGCACTGTACCGGGGGGTCCATTTCGTACGCAGTTCAAGTCGAAATCTGCTTTTCCGGACGTTTTGAGTTTCCGTAGAAAAAGAGTCATACGGAGTGTTGACGAGACAAATTGTATTTGCTGGGTCGGAAAATGCTGCTTCGATCCGTACGGACGTCGCGTACTGCGTGTTCCGTATGTGATTCGTACAGATTGTTAAGTCGTATGGTCTTTCGTACGATTCGTAGGGAGAACTGCTTTGGGTCCAAATCGTACTTCATCGTACGTATGGGGACGTTTAAGGGTACGATTCGTACGGGAAATATGCTACGTTCGGCTATTTGTAAGGGATTAGACCAAATCGGAATCAGCCCCTAAATGAACACTCCGCGGTCTGCAGAAAAGTGGGAGCGACAACATCCTAAAGACCGAATTGAGGTAATTAAAGATCAACAAGAATAAAATCCTGTGGCGAATAAAACAGGATTCCATAGAAAAAACATGGGCGAAATTGCTTTACAACTTCGAAGTATAAAAAGCCCGAGATTCTGGAATACTGTTAACAAAATTGAGAATCCTATAGCCCCTGAAGTAAACTCCCACATAACGGAGGAGTCCTGGGTAAAATACCTAACTAATCATTTCAATAATGAAATCGACAAAACAAATCAAGACCTAGAGGTTCAGGAGGAGAGTTCGAAGGGCCCAAAGCTTCCAGCCGAGGAGACCAACTTCCCAGGCTCAACTTTACAGATCAAGGGAAGAATTGCGAAAGGCCGGAAAGAGGGAGCCTCAGGGCCAAACGAAATTCCCCCCGCCCTCTACAAGCAAGAACCAAATTACTGGGCTGAACAACTGCTCCCACTCTTCTCGAAAATCTGGGTGGCAGAACAAACCCCGAGCTCCTGGAAGGGATCAATTATCGCCCGATTCATAAAAACGGCAACAGGAGCGAAGCAAAGAACTACAGGCTCATTGTTCTTATTGACTTTGTTAGAACTGGGATTTCTGGTAGGCTGAGGCTGACGCCAAAGCCAGGCAGAAACCACCATTCTAGTCAGGGCAAGGGAGTCACACGCCAACATAACCCCTGCTCACCCCCTTGGTAGCTTGGCACGAGCAGACAGGCTTATCCCGGAGGCAATGTGTTAAAGCATTTGCGCAAGCACACAACAGCAACAACATCCTAGGCACACCACAAAAGGAACTCCACACAAGGTTATATAAAAATAACTTCTGTATTGTCAAAACACATCAGATAGAAATCACACAGTACATTGTGCCAACTGGCACGGGCAATATTCACAAGGGATTATTTATAGGACAGGGCCACATGGGCCACTGTCAGAATCAACACTTTTAGAACTTAGAATACTGTTAGAAATAGCACTTTGTAGATCATAGAATAAGGGTAACACAAAAGAACAATTATAGGTCACAACCAGTAACTACTGGTAACAGGTAAATACCACCTACGCAACCCTAACCACCTTAGGAGAATGTCACGCAGGGGACCAGGACCTCACTAGGACCACCTGTACTGGAAAGAACAACCACCTAAGAATAAAATACATTTAGGGGTGTAGGTAAGAACAAAACACATGATGCATAAAAACACATTCAGAGGTGCAAGGAAAGAAAACACATGATGCATAAAACATTCAGAGGTGTAAGGAAACACAATTGCGCAAAACATCACCTTAGGCAATTACTATCAAAAACATAGAGAAATCACATTGTGAAGAAATCACATTAGGGCCTTGCGCCCTACCCACATACCAGCCCCCTGGCGAACTGGCCATCCAACAAGGGGACTCAAAAGCCCTGTGTCCAGAATGTCAGGGTGCTCTGCCACGCAGCGCCAGTCAGGGGTGCGCCACTGGCGCAAACCTAAACGTTGCAGCTGCCCACTAATTGCTGGGCAGCTGAGAACACCAACAGGGCCTAAATGTTGCAGCTGGCACTAAGTGCTGCACAGCTGTAGCAGGCCTGCCACCACTGTGCCATCTCTGTCCCACACAAAGATGTGTGGGCCTCTCCCTTGGCGCCTAAACGGTGCAGCTGCCCACTAATTGCTGGGCAGCTGGAGACAAAACTGCGACAGGGGCTCTCTCTAGCCCCTAGAACAAATCTGCGCCCGACTGAGCCTTCTAGGACGATACTGTGGCATAGGGCTCTGAAAAATGAACCAGAACCCTGGAGCACCCTGGCTCCTAAAATCATGCCCCCAAACACTGCGCTTAAAAATGAGGCCAGGTTAGAGCTACACACACTCTGCAAACAATCGTGCCCCCAAAGGTTGGAGCGATAGGGCTTTAAGCACACATGTCCCCCAAGTCCCTCGTGGGGACTCTAAAATCACTGTGGGCCTCGTTGGAGCCACCTGGGCTCGAGAACTTAAGATCATACGTTAGAGCGGCCCGCTTCCAGATGGGGCCGCTCTGGCACTGCCGCCCCCCTAACCAGGAATATCCTGAGCTCCACTCACCAACCTGGAGCTCTTCTCTTGCCGGTCTTCAGTGCGGCGGGGGAAAGCTCGGCGGCATCTGAGGAACTCCCGCTCCTCGCGGACTCTGCCTCCAGCGGGGCTCCCTCCTGATCACGGGAGCCGTGCTCATCCTCTGCCTTCCTCTTCTGGGGCCGCCTCTCCTCATCGGCGGCCTCCCGTGAACATCGCGGGGTTCCCTCAGCTCTCGGGGGGCCCCTCTTCATCACGGACGTCTCCTTGCTTCGCCTGGTCCCTCGTCTCGGGACCGGGACTCAGTGTGGAGCCAGCAAGGCTCCCGGTGGCAGTCTCCTCACCCGGGCAGCTTCTCTCACCCGGGCCCCTCCTGCACTGGCAGGGCTCTCTTCAGCACACGGGAGCCCTGCCAGAAACGGCGCCGCCATGTTGGTTGCTCCTCTTCCGGCCGCACTTCTCTTCCGTCTGCGGCCTCGCCCACAACCAGGCGGGCCTCGGGCGGCGGCAATCTTTTTAGCGGCGATTCTCGGAGGCCAAATGAGGGTGGGCACCCTCGAAATTTAAACCAATAAACGCTCAGCATACCCCAAAAAGGGGCACAGTGGCGGCCAGGCAGCAGGGTGGGCACCTGCCTTGAAAACGAAAGCGCCCCCAACCGCTAGGCAGGATAAAGCGCCCTCAAGCGCTAGGAAAAATAAAGCGCTCCCAAGCGCTAGGCAGGATAAAGCGCTCCCAAGCACTAGAGCAAAGAAAAAACGCTTCCAGGCGCTTAGAGAAGGAATCAAGTACCCCCAGGCACTAGGGGAACAAAAAGTCCAGCAACAAGAGTCCTCCCGGAGTCCAGGACATTAGCAGTCCAGGGGCTGGGCAGGGCCCAGGGAGGCAAGCCTTCCCCTGGGCCCCAGCAGCAGCATGCCCCTGTCAGATTCAAGTTGGAAACAAGAACATTTTGTAAGGGGACACAGCCCCTTTTATACCATAAAATCCTTTGTCTAGCAGGGTGCAGGCAGTGTGAGAACCAGCTACAACTGGTTATAGGGAACTCCTTTCAGTGTGAGGGGCAGAGGCGACAGCCGCCCAGCAGGAGGTGGAGCCAGCATTGTGGCAGGCAGGCACAGCCCTATTCACTCCCAGGTGCTATCTCCTCCCACCACTCTAGTTGCAGATGCAGTCATTTAACCAAGGGCTGACTCAGACAACCTCCTGGGGCTCCCCAGCCCCTGTCATCCTCAAACCAGACAGTCAATCCACAAGCAGGCCCAGGCACTCCTGGGGCCAGGCTCCAGCCAATCACGTGCCAGCAGACTCACTACACATGCACACACATGTCTAGAAGTGGCACTTCCGCACTAGACACATTCATGCCACATACATCTTTACGCAGCATTCAATCTCACGAGTTCGCACATACCAAACTCGACCCTGCACTCCCCACACATCAGGAACTACCATGGTCACACATATTCCCCATGCATTCCTATGGGAGGGCAGGTCACTCACTACACATACACAGAGAGCTCACGCACTTTATACTGTACCACAGTGAAAAAGTGCGCAAAGGCCTAAAACCACCAACACCCAGTTCCAGAAACAGGCTAGGAAAAATCAAAAAAGGTTTTGGGGTGAACCTGCCAAAAAGGGCCATGTCCAACAGACATAGATGCCAAATACTATTCGGGTCTCCTACTAGAAGAGCTAACAGCTTGGGCGTCAAAGAAAAACGTAAACCCCATTAATGAGACGGCTTTAAAAAAAATACAGGAACAACGACAAACATTCTAACCCTCTACCTGTTAATAGATTCCACAATCAAACACAAAAAACGCTATATGTGTGCTTCATTGACTATTCAGCTGCATTTGACAGTATAGACAGAGGAAATCTCTGGGCCAAGCTCTCAAGCTGGGATGCCGAGCTTAAACTGCTGAACCTACTGATTTTATTGCACACAGAAACCTGGATTCAAATAAAACTGGGGGCAGGTAATTGTTTATCAAGAAAAATACCAACTACAAAAGGCCTGGAGCAGGGGTGCGTCCTCGCACCGACCCTGTTCAATCTTTTTGTGTCCGATCTCTCCGATGATTTCGACAAATGCAACCACCATGCCCCAAAGCTAAGGGACTTCACCTTGTCCAACCTACTTTATGCGGACAATTTAATATTAATAAGCCAAACTCCCATTGGTCTTCAACACCTTATCAATACAATAAGCAATTTCTCAGAAAAGTTCGGATTAAGTATAAATTTAGGAAAATCAAAGGTGATGATATTAAATCAAAAACTCAAAAAGCCACACCAACAGTGGTTTCTGCGAGACCAGAAGATGGAAATAGTCCAAGAATACAAGTATTTGGGCATAATTTTTGACACGAAAGGCTCTTTCAAACAACAAAAAATGGTAATAAAGAACAGAGGGATATCATTGGCCATTGCACTAAAGATTATTAAGAACAAAATAGCGGGACCAAACCTAATCCCTCTGTTAGACGATTTACAAGCAAGACTATTGCCATCGATAACCTATGGCAGCGAATGCATGAGAGGGAGAGATGAGTCCACCTTAGATAAAGTAGTAGCCAAAGCAATGCAAATACATTTCAGCCTCCCTCCCTACACCTCGCCAGCTCAATTAAGTCTTGAGTTCGGCCTACAGAAACAACAAATAGCACACAAGGGTGCTTACGTAAAATGCTGGCACAAAGTAAAGAGTGCTGAGATGGGCACCCTGAACACTTACCTTTGGAAAGAGATGGGAAGAAACACGGACAGCCCCGCAATGGTCTATCTCCAAGCAGCAATAAGCACCCTTGTGCTAAAAGACCTTTGGGAAGCGAGCTGCACACATAAATGCTTTAAGCGACTCGTTAACAAAACTGTGAAGATACAATCCCTGGAAGAAGATAAAATAGCATTAACCAGGAGAACTCATGGGTGGTTCGTGATCCAGAGCTACTCCAGGCTCCAACCACAGGCTTACCTTGGCACTGGCTTCTCAAGGGCAGCGAAGGAATCCTTTCTGCAGTTGAGGATGGGAGTAATACCATCTAAAGAACATCTTCCCCCGTGGAGATGCTCGGAATCCAACACAAAGTGCAGACTCTGCGAAGATCTAAAGGAGGACGTTCTGCACTTGCTATGCAGCTGCAAAGCCCTAGATAATGAACGAAGGAGACAATTAACACAGCTTTGGAACCAAAGATGTCCGCGAACCCGCCGACAGGCACTGTTGGCAAGCTTTAAGGGGGAAGACATTCAATTAGCCTCCAGACGGGTTCGCTTTATGAAGTTAGCAAACACCGCGCTAAACACAGCCGTTAGTCCAAGAACTGGAAAGACTCTGATCTGCGAAAAACTCTTACCTGTAAAGAACTGGAAAAACTCTGATCTGCGAAAAACTCTTAACTGTAAAGAACTTTCCCCTGCCAAAGTTTGACAGAGTTTTTATATATTAACAGCGTTTCACAGGAACCTCTGGGTTTTAACCTCTATTTAAGGAGAGTATACGATTCCTTTTGTACATATTTATATTTTCATATTTATTAATATTGCAAATTTTGAAATGCTTTTAAATTAATGTGATTGTAATGAAATGTTTTCGTTTATTTCTTGCCTTTTTATGTGCTTTGCAAAAGTGCTCATTATGTATTTTTAGACCAATTGCAAAGATTTTTATTAATCATGCAATAAAGAATTACTTACTTACCCTAAATGTACTGACTATTGTTGAAATATAAATTCATACATATAGGCATCAAAGACAGAAGAAAAGAAACTCACTGAATTATTTTATTCATGACTTTATTATAAATTGTGTACGAAATAAGAAATTCAAAGAACCAAAACATTCTGTTACCCACATTCTTGCAAACTACGATCTTTTCACAGTTCCACTTTTGAACTAATTTTTCAGAAAGAAGGTGTGGATGAACTGTTTAGGTTTCAGAACTGATTTGGGGTGATTATCTTTTCATTGCCATTTTCTGGCTGTATTTTGGACACAGCCTTTGTGCTAGGTGAAGTCTCTCACAGAAGTAGTAATAGGACTGGCTCCAACCAGGACTACCTAAACTAAGGGCACAATGAAGGAAGAGATCTCAGCACCTGTCTGTATTCTGCATTTCTGAACCAGCGCCCTGCACAAAAAAATGGCAGCCCTGCTTCGAAACTTTGAGGATGATTTAAATGTTGGCATGAAGGGTATACTGTTGCAACCATGACAGAGTACCTTTTCCACTAACCGGAAGGCATACCTGCCTCATTAAGAGTCAGGTGGACCTTTGGTGTGTAGACAGTGGAGACTACTCCATTTCCATCACCTAACAAACCTCCAATGGCCAGTTCGAGTTTTGGCCATGTGTTCAGCCTCCTTATTTAGACTGGGTGGGCACATGGCAAGCTTTCACTGCCTGTCACTGCCCTAAAAAAGTTTGCATTAAAGGGCAGTGAACATTTTTAAATTAACCCCATCCCTTTGGAGAATTCTCCCATGGTGAGGGGGTCATTTTTTATTTTCAAAAAGAAAATGTCACCATGGAATTTTATTTTTTTGAAGATTAAATAAAAAGTTGTACATTTAATGTACAGCTCTGTCATGTTGATGGAACTTAAAATGCTTCTCCAGGAACCATTGTGACAGAGGTTCTTGGACAATGCAAGAGATCTCCGTGGAGATCAATGCACATCTCTACATAAGATGGGAGGAGTGCCCTTGCAATGGCAGGAGTAAAGTACTTGCCACTGGGACAGTAATTAGTCTGTCTACCTAAATTTAAATCAACCCATCTGTCAAGTGAAATCCCTGAACTACATCTCACTCTTAACATCTACCCTAAGTTGCCACTCAACAAGAACTAATCAGTAGCTCTTTGCCCACAAAGACATCACAGAACTTGTGTGGGTAGCCTTTTATTCATTCCCTTCACATCAATGTATGGGACTCCGCGCTCCAACCACAGGGATGCAGTCAATACACTTTCACTGTCCACGAACGCTGGTTCCTCTTAACCACGTTATGCAAAATGCATCCCAATGGTCCATGAACTTGGACATTTACCACACACAAAGTTTACTACTAGGCACTTGCTGCATAGACACTGATCATGCATCCACATGGCATGTCAACTCAAACGTTTGGAGTCCCACAGGCTATTCTACCAGTCTTGACACTCACTGCCTCTTTGCTGAGCCGCTAAATGCCTCCGCCATATACGTATCTCCAGCACCCCACAACAAGCCCCAAGAGTTTCACAGGCTACTGCTCTTGTGCTATAACTGCTGACAATTCGAGCCTTTTGTTACTCAGAATCCCTCCTTTGGCCATCTGAGATGATCTATTTGGATCTTCCCTCTTCAGCTCCTCTGAGCCACCTTATGATCGTGAGCACCCCTTTGCTGATTGTCATAGCCCTTTGACCCCCTTTTTTAGCCATTATCCATTGTGACTGACTTCATCCATCTGTATTTCTCAGACCCCTTCTGCCATTCATTACATACCACACTCTTTTTCGCCCATTTGCCTTTAGACCCTCTTTTCAAAATGTCAGTCCCTCTGTTATCCAATCCACTCTCAGCATGCTGTGCCAGCATCAGACAGTTTCTGCTATCACTTAGTAGTGTGACAGTCCTAGCTTTTTATTCCATTTGCAGGCTCTGATTTGTCAGCAAGTACTTACCCCTTCTATACATGGACTAAGAAAGGTGGAGGTTTCTAGGGGTTAACAGCATATGAAGTATGTAAAAGAACCATTTACAAAAGGTGTATCCCGAAACATGTGACGTAGAATCACATAAGTGTCCTTCTGCTCCCGGTCTTCTTCCTTTTCCTCCAGCCCCTTCTGTGACTTCTAGTGTTAGTCCTCCTCCTTGTCCTGTACCAAGTCCTCCTATCTGTGTTGTTTTTGTCCTCCTGATCTTCATCCTTGCCCTGGTCCAACTAGTTCTGGTTACTTTTATGCTGGTTTCCTTAATCTAGTGCTCCTTGCTCTAGTCCTTCCTAACCCTCATCTTCCTTGCCCTGCTATGAGTCCTTCTTTCTATTAGTCTTTCCTGGTCCTCCTGATCATAGTACTACTGTTCCCCACTCTGATGGGCTACTGGGTCCTTCTCCACTTAACTCTGTTATCCTGATTCTCATAGATCTGGCACTAATAGCTTTCCTGGTTTCAATCATCTTGTTTCTCTTTGTCTTGGTCCCTATCTTCATGGCCCATCCGGTACGATGCCCATGGGTCCTGGTCCTCCTTATTAGGTGATCTTAGACTGGCCAAGCTCATTTTGCTCCTGGTCTGGTCACATTGGTTCTTGTGACAGTTGTGGTCCTGGTCCCCTGATTGTTGCCAGCCTGGTCATGAAACCCCAGGTCCTGGTCTCCCTACTCCATTTGGTACTTCAGGTCCCAATCCCCTTGTTTGTGACCACTCTGGTTCTGCAAGCCCTACTCAAGGTCCTGCTTATTTTTGTCCTACTAGTCCACCTAACCATCCCCAATTTGGTCCCTGGGGTCAATGGCCTTGGTTTACCTTCTCCTGTCCTGACTAGTTCTCCTGGTCCTCCTCCAAGTAGTCATATAACTCTTGGCCCTGGTCCTCCTGCTCCAAGTCATCCTGATTCTGTACAAACATTTCCACTAATGGCTTGATTAGGTCTGTCCAACTCATGGTGGCTGTACAACCACTGCCGCACTGCGGGACTGCAGCAGTCGGACCACAACAGGACCTTGGCAACTGCCAGGGATCACGGATCCCACGGCATTCGCGCAGTGGTCAGAGGCAGAAATGTGCTGGCAGTGCTGCAGTGGCTCTGCTGAGCATATTTTGTGTTGCCTCACCTCCACCCTTTTCATGGCAAATAGGGCTCCCTGCCAGATTTGGGCCAGGGATTGAATGTGCTCCCTTGTATCTGCACCCCCTCTTCCAGTTGCATGTGGCAGGTATATCACACCAGGTGCAGTCGGCAGTCTGACTGTGGCAGTCTGCATTATAGACTCTTCTATGAGCCTTGAAGACCAGCGCAGTCAGACCATCATAACACCGCCCGCCAAATGAGGATTTAATACCTGATCTGGTGGACGGTGGCACCACAGGTTTGGTGGTTCTGTGGTTGGTGGTCTAGGACAGCCACAACTGTAGGACTGCCAAACTCTTAATCAGGCCCTCCGTCTTGATCCTCCATGTTTATGTCATCCTGTTCTTAGCCACCTGGCTTGGTCATCCTGGCTTCTGTGATCCTGGTCCTCCTTGTTCTGCTCATCCTTTCCCTAGTCTTTTTCTCTTGGTCCTCATTGTACTGGTATGCCGGGTCCTGCTACTCCTGTGCCTCCATGAGTTGTGCTTCCTTTTCCCCTTGTTTGTGGTCCCACTGGTGCTCTTGCCCTGGTCCTCTCAGATCTTGTCCTGCTGGCTCTGGTTGTCTGGCCATCACTTTCTGATTCTCCAGATCCTATTCCCCTAGTCTTCCTCACTCTCAGGGGTATATTCACAAGAACGTGTGCTAAACATCACCAAAAAATGCTAACGCACCTTTACACATTGCAGCCCATCGCGTGAAAATAACCCTGTGTTAACATGGAATTCACAACAAGGCGATACTATGCAATAGTCTGCCAAAACCGCGGCCAATGTCTGTGATGCAATCACCTCGACTGAGAAAAAACCACGAACCTCAACGCGGAAAAACATACGATGGGCCAAAGCGCGATGAGGAAATCAGCCATAACCACCACCAGGCCTCTAATACACACATGGCAGGTGGGAAAAATCACTATAAAAGTAGAAAAACACTGAAACACAAACTGACCAACACCTAAGCACCATGGAGGCAGCCGGAGCAAACGCAGAGGACGAGCGCAACCCCACAAGCACCCCAGAAGACCAGCCTGGGACCTTGGGGGCAGGGAAGGGCAAGGACAAGAAGAAAAGGAAGACGAAGTTCAGTCCGCAGGAAAACAGGATTCTGATCACAGAGGTGATGGAACACCATCGGCAACTGTTTGTCACCTCCAACATGTCATTGGGCACCCAAAATGGGCAATGGTGGGACATCATGGACAAGGTAAATGCCGTCAGAGAGCACAAGAGGTCAATGGACGAGGCCAAGAGGCGATGGATTGACATCAAGCAAAAGACCAAGGAGAAACTCGCAGCCAACTAGAGGGCAGCAATGCAGACTGGAGGTGGGAGCCCAGCGCCACAGCTCATGCTGGATGACAGGGAGGAGCTGGTGTCGACAGTCATCAGTGTGGAGACTGTGGCTGGAGTTGGGGGTCCGGACACTACTCGGCAGGACACAACACAGCCGCAACAAGGTGAGTGACCACTTGGTACTGGGGGGGGGGACAGGTGGAGATGGCCACAATGGCACAGATGCACAATCATGCAGAGCACAGTTCACACCCACAATGACTCTAGGTCATGGCCCTGATCTACAGACTGTCACAATGTACAATGCCATGTTCTCTGTATGTCAACATGTACCATGCGGCTACATACATGTGGACACATTGTAATACACCATCTCCCCTTCACATTACAGAGGCACCGTCAACACCTCCTGCACAGCAGTCCCAGCCACTCTTCACCGATGACGAGGAGGACACCCGCAGCAACGACACCCAAGCCCTCCAACACATCATGGAGAGCATCCGCAACTCACCTCCAGGATCAGGGCAGCCCAGCTGCATCAAGGAGACCCCATCCACTACCCAAGCCACCCAGCAGGAGGCACCCACAGCCCCGGCAGTCTTCCAAGACCCCCAGGAATAAACCATGGCCTTCCAACGCCGTGTGCTGGAGGGCCAGAGGGAGACGGCTGAGCAGTGCGGGTTTTGTTTGGCCTCATGGCTATCACACTGGATGCCCTCCATGGGTGTCTAGGTCCCATCAGGGACCAGCTCCAGTCCCTAACAGACACCCACGGCCCGCATTCATGGTCTCCAAAGAGCCCTGACTGACATCGCTGGAGCCATGACACAGAGAGAAGAACACCTGTCCGCTCAGATTGGCTCCAGCTATTCCAGCCGTGAGCTGGCACACATGCGGATGCTTATTGGAGGGCATGGTGTGGATGGAGCCGGAAAGGATTGCAGCCACAGCTGCACATCGGCAAAATGTAGCTGGGATCCACCATACCCTGCAGATCCTCATCATTGCATTGCTGCCACAAGGTGTGGCGCTGATGAATGCTGCTGCCGCCATGCCGTCTACATCTCCACCCCCTGGTGTGTCAGTGCCTCACAGTGTGGCAGGCGTATCCTCTCCGGCACCTGATGTGTCACTGCCACACAGTGCGGCCGACAATCCTCCTCCGGCCCCTGATGTGTCACTGCCACACAGTGCCACAGCTGGTACCACAACACCCACAGGTGGGGCAGAGCACGCACCCGATATAGCTCAGTGGGTGTGCAACCTGTGTTGCTGACATGTGCACTGTTGTGGTCTCCGCCATTGATGACTCAGGACTCAGCATCATGTGTGGGACCTGCTGGGCCGCGGGCGAGCCCACATTATGTGGACCATGCCATGGTGGCGGGACCGGGGCCCGGAGCTTGCACAGGCACGTGGTGTGCCTACTGATGGACACACCAGTGGCAGTAGGTGAACAGTGGGGCCTGTGTGCACAGGGGCGGCGGTGTCTCTCTCTCTCTCCCTTCCTTTACTTCTCTCTCTCTCACTCTCTCTCCCTTCCCTCTTCTCTCTCTCACTCTCTCTCCCTTCTCTCTCTCCCTCTCTCTCTCTCTCTCTCCCTTCATTTCCTTCCCTCTCTTTCATTCTCTGGCTCACTTTACTTCTCTGTTTCTCTGTGTCTTGCTCCTTTGATGTGCGCATGACACACATACTGATTTTGTGCTTTATTTTCCAGGCCGTGACGTCGAGATTTCCATGAATGACCCGACAGGAGTCTTCTGCATTGGTGTTTTGTGTTGTATTTCAATAAAGTTTTTGGTTGTTACTTCAGTGCTGTGTGACTGTTTCTCGTTCTTCTGACCAGACATGTGCGTATTTATTTTGGCAATGTGCGTCATCATGCGATTTTTGTGGTTCTTGTATTGTGCTTGTGTGTATATCCGGGGGCTGAGGAGGGGCTGGGGGTGGTGGTGGGGATGTTGTGGCCCTCATTGGTATCAGATCTGCATTTTTTCTATACAGATTATAGAGCGTCTGGTTACTCCAACCGAGTGTCCCCGCGCTAAAACACCAGTTAGAACATAGCAGCTGCACCCCAGACCACCACCCGATCCAGCAGCCGGGTCCCCTAATGGGACTGCTACCTCTGGCCTATTTCCGACCATCCGAATGCAGGCGGAATAGCCATGTCTTAATTTTTTTTTCAAAACACGGTCTCTGAAGGACACTACCTTGGGTCAACAGGGAGGTTATTCCAAGCTTTGGTCGCAAGGAATCCAAAGGAACTCCCCCAGGTACAAGATGTTGCAATAGTCTAGACATGACATAATATGAGCCTGTATAATCATCTGTCTAGCCTCTACTGGGAGCAGGTCCAAAATGTTTCGCAACATCCTCAGAGTTCCAAAACAGATGCCAGCCACAGATAATATCTGTTCAGAGCTGCATGATCATTGTCTCCATGGCATCTGTGGGTCTTCAGGTGTGACTCTTGGCTGGGCTCCCTTTCAAGCTGTGGTTGTTGTCCTGTTTAGCACCAGCAAAACTCAGGTGTTAAATCCCTCGTGCTATCGTGGCTTAGCACATGTTTTTGTTGCGCTTCTCCAATCTTGCAGTTTGTTGTGAAAGTGGTGTTGTGATTTTTTTGTTTGCTTTTGCACAGGAATGCCTACTCTGCATCTCATTAGGGTTAGTTGGTGGTGTCCACCGCGGAAATACATTTTGGGGCAGTTATCGCAGGAATACAGGCAATGTCTGCAGTTTGCACCAGCTTGTGAATGGGGTGTTAAATCTATCTCCACTTTTGATGCGTTAAGGTGGGGATACATTTGAGATAAGCCCCTTGTGAATATCCCCCTCAGTCTCATTTGCCTAGCACTGGTTTTTCAATTACTGGTCCTCACAGTTTGTATTCTTTATCTATTGTTTGTCCATTAGACTTGATCCTTTTGTTTCTGGTCCTCCTTGTTTTTTTATACCTAATTCTCTTGGTTCTGCTCTTGCTGGCTATTCTGGTCCTTCCAGACTCCCTTCCTTCCTCTTAATTTTCCTTCCGGATCCTCTTGACCCCTGTTCCCTTGACCTGGTCATTCTGATCCTTCTCAACCTGTTTATCCGATTCCTGGTACATAAGCTCCTGCTTCTGCTGGTTCCCTTTGTCCGCCTGGCCTATGGTGTCCTGGTCCTCTTAGGCCTAGCTCTCTTATCCCTTGTCTTCTTAGATTGGTCCACCCTGGTCCTCCTGGCCCTGTTTGTTCTCATGGTCCTTCTAGCATTGCACCCAATAATCTGGGCCCTCTTGGCCATGGCTCTCTTTGTCTGGAATCCTCTGGCCCTCGTCATTTTGGTCCTGGACCTCCAGGAGGTCCAGTCCCCTCAACAATCCTGGGTCTGGTTGATTTGGTTCTCCTGGTCTTAGTCTCGCTGGCCCTGCTACCTCCAGACCCCAGTCCTTCTGCTCCACATGATAGTCTGGGCCTTGGTTCGATGGTCATGATCCCTGTGGCACACCTAGGCCTGTTTCTCCTAGAGCTGATCATTCTATCCCACCTTTCTCTGGTCCTCTTGGCTCCCTCATCTTCTTTGCTTATTTGCCCCTTGTCCTATTTGCCTCAGGCTCCCAATCTTTCATAATCTGGTCCTAATCCTCCTCCTCATTGCCCTCCTGCTTTTAACTGACTGATCATGTTCTCCGTGCTCTGGTCATCCAGGGCATGGCCATTCTGTTCTTCACTTGGCCATCGTGTTCCAGGCCCTGTGCTCTGCATCTCCGTGGTCCTGATCCTTCTTTCCCTACTCACCTTGAACCTCCAGGGCCTGATACTCAAGGTCTTGATGCTTTTTGGCCAAATCTTCCTGGTTGCCCTAGTCCTTTGTTTCTTGATCCTCTTAGAACTTTTCCTTCTTGCCCTAGTTGGCTGTGTCTTTGGTCTTACCTCAATGGCACCACTGACCATGTCCATGCTTTTCTGTTTTTCATAGTCCTTCTCCTTCTTGAGATTATGTGCCGATTGGCCTGATCGTATTGGTCCTGCTCTGTATAGTTTCTCCTGGCCCTAATTTTAATGGATCAGATTCACCAAACAACCTAGCCTTGGTCTCCTTGGTCCTAGTTGTGCAGGTCCTTCTTGATCTATTGTGCTTGTTATCAAAAACCTTGTCTTCTTGGTTCCACCGGCATGGGCCCATCTAGATCTATTCCTTTCTGGTCCTCTTGCTCCTGGTCACCTTGTCTTGGTTCTTCTCACCCTAAATCTCCTAGCCCTGGTCTGCAGGTCCTGGTCCATTTGGCTTCTTGGAGCCCAACCCTCCTAGTCTTTGTGTTCCTTGTCTGGGTTTTGCTGGTCCTACTGCATCGGTTCCTTGTCCTCTTTGTCCTACTGATCGTGGCCCTCTAGATCCAGGCTTTTTTTCTTTGGGTTCTCCTGAGTCTGGTCATTTTGGCTCTGGTCCTCCTGGCCAACATTGTCCTACTTATCCTGGTTGCCTGGTACTACTGGACATTAATCTCCAGGTCCTGATCTTCAGAGTCTTCTTCAATTTGGTCCTGATCCTTCCGGACCTAGCCCTCATGGTTCTGCATTAACTTGTCCTGCCCCATCACAGATGATCATAGACTTTCATAGAGTTTATGTTCCTTTACATCTGGTTCATGTCAGCCTTAGATCTTCCTGGCCATTTACTTCATGGTCTGCCTGGTCATCACCCCCATCTACTCTCACACTTAGTGCTTTGTATACTAGGTCTCCTGTTTTACAGGCTCCCCGTCCTGGACCTTTTCAGACCCTCATCCTAATTCGCTATCATTAAGTCTTCTGGTCTTACTACCCTGGTTTATCTATTTACCTGGTTTGCCTGATCTGAACCCCTCTGCTCCTCGTTCTCCTGGTCCATGTAGTCCTGATCTTAGTTTTGGTACTCCTTTGTCTGGCCTTCTGGTGCCAGTCACACTGGCCTGGTTTCCTTAGACTTCCTAGTCCTGTGGTCCCACTTCCCCATCCTATTCCTACTGACTCTGGTCCCCACAAGCATGGTGCTCCTAAGAATGGTCCTCTGGGATCTGGTCCTCCAAGACCCCATTTTGTGGGTGAACTTGGTTCAGGTAATCCTTGTTACACTGGTTTGGGATCCCATTAGAGTCTGACACTCATGGACCTTCTGATCCTAGTCCTACTGGTCCTAGACTTCCTTGCCCTTCCTATATGCACTAGTCATTCTAATCTAGAGTCTCCATGTCCTGCCATCACTGGTCTTTTTTGGTTGTGAACTTCCCATTCCTGGTCCATTCACTTCGGATCCACAGGTCTGCCTTGAATTGATCTCTGTGATCTCTGCCCTGATGGCTCTCGTCCATATTTCAATTGTTCACTTGATACTGGTCCTCTTTGGTCTGTCTACCGGGTGTCTGCTACTCATGGCCCTTGCAGCCCTCATCCATTTTGTCCTGGTCTGTACTCAGATCCTCCTAGCCCTCCTCATCTATATGGTCACTGGCCTTCATGCTTCTTCTATGCTTGGTCCTTCTTTTCCTTTGGGCCCTTGTACACTGGGTCTAAACCCTCCTGTTCTGCATCCTCCTAGACCTCCGTAATTTAACTAATCTGTAATTTAAGGAATCGGTAAAGTACTGATTCCTTAAAATACTGATTCGGTAAATTACTGAATCCTTAATGTAGGGAGCACTCAAGTGAGTGCATTTCTGAGTTAAGGATTCGGTATAAATATCCAATACCTTGGAAAAAACAAATGTGTGCTTTTCCAAGAGTGCCATGTGGCAGACATACATGCCCTTAGGGCATGTATGTGTGCCACATGTGCCCCCATGCACTATTCAGGGGTGCAACAGGGTGTCAATGTAACACCCTGCCACCCTTGTAAGTCTTCCCCTATTACCGATTCGGTATTTACCAAATTCGTTAATTCCAATTCATTCCTATGGGCCTCCAGGCCCATAGGAATGAATGTGAATTACCGATTTGGTAAATACCGAATCGGTAATTACCGAATTTTACAGATTCGGTAAAATTTACCGAATTATTATCTACATCCCATTTACCGATTCTAAAATACCGAATCGGTAAAATTCAGTATTTTAGAATCGGTAAAAATGGATTACCTACATATAGCCCATACTTATTTCTATATGCAGTCAAATACTCAATTGCAGGCAGTCAAATACTCAATTTGTGTGTGCCATATTCTGAAGCTCTTGAAACAGAAGTGTAATTTCTACATTTCTTATTTCACTGTTAAAATAATATAAATGTGTTTATTCAAAATTGATTTAATGTTTATTCATCTGTAAGTAGTTTAGCCTATTTCATGCATTTACCTTTGAACAAGCTATTATACATCTTTATATGCATTTACTTTTGAATGCCTCACGCATGTTGCGTCCACATTACCAGATGGCCATCACCCTACCATTGCCTGTTGTCCCTTTTTTCTTCATGGCCAACTAAATAAAGACCTCCTTCACATAATTTATATGGCTGTCAGCCAAGCTGTACGTCATCTCTGCTTTTGAGCCTCGGGCTGGTTAAACTGCAGAGTACTTTTTTGCTGGCCACCTGGAAAGTTTAATTTTGTGGAGGAAGTGGTTATAGAACTGGAAAGTATAAAATTCAGCTGGGTGTCATCTGCATACATAAAATCTTGTGTACCACTGATATCTAAAAGTGTCACTAGAAGCAATTCCAGAAGTTAAATATTAGAGGGGAGAGTATTGATCAACTGCTGATGTGACTGGCCTACCTGGTGATGGTATGACTTCTTTGTTTGGATAAAGCTATGACCACTAAACAAATTGTGGACCCTTTCAGGGTAGTCAGTTGGCTAATAGTGCAAATAATCTGAGCAGGATTGTTAGTGTGCCACCATCATGAATAGGGGTGTATATATTTTGGATTTCTGAGTCTCTTAACCACATGCGTTCAATTTCAAGTGTATCTACCTTTTCCCAGGCTTAAATATACACCAGCAGACATGGGGAAATACTGAGAAGAGGTGACCTATATGCAGTATGTTGTAATCCAGAAATGTAAATGGATTTTAAAAATCAATGAAATGATGGGTAGAAAATGCTTAATTAGAGTAGTCGATTTGCATATAGATGGTAAACTAAAGTCTTTCCCGAAGAAATTAAAATCTCAGCTACACAAAATTAGGGCCTTTTAGGAGACGTTTTTTTGTTGGGATCAGAATAAGGCAGTAATAATATTTAAAATATTATTTAAATGGTCATTTAAGCCTTGTTAAATATCATATTTATAAATGAGCTTAAACTAATTTACGACAAATGTGTTCCCAAAAGATTGGAAGGAGGATTTAGCTGAAGACTTATTTGAGAGATAATCCTATAACACATATTTGTAAAGAAGGACATCACTCAGAGCAAGATTTTAGTTTAGACTGCAGTGGATCCCCGCAAAGATGAAGAGGTTAAAGCTGTAGGGCACAGATAATTATTGGTAACACCAAAGGTATTTTTGACGCTATATACACTTTTTATTATTATACAGCAAATATCTGGGAAAAATATTTGAAAGAATGAACTAGAGTACTGGCTAAGAGATCATCCTAATAAACAATGAATTAATTTTAATAGCGTGTAAAAGAGCAGACATATTCAATGCCAAATGTAATTGGATGTGTAAACATTTCCCAAGAGCAAAAGGCATTATTTTTCAAAAATGGAGAGGCTTATTTACAAGCCCCATTCGCCACTTTTGTGTCACTTTTCCCATGTTAAAAGTGACGCAAAAGTGGCGCAAGGAGCTTGTAAATAAGCCCCGGAGTGTTTAAATCCTAAGTAGAGGAATGGATAACTTAAATGTTCAAAAATGCACCAACGAAAAGAGTTAGATGTACTAGCAGAAGTACACCAAGTTTCAATGATAAAGGGATTAAAAAACTCATGGAGTCATATGAGTAACGTTATTATGGTTTATCCACTGGGTTTATGATATCTTTAATATAAGACTGACATCAATGCATAATGTCCTGTATAGAGGAGGAGGAAAAATCCTGAAGACTGTTCCATCAGCAAAATCCTTCAATAGGCAGATCACACACATTTTTACATATCAGTGAATATCTATTGGACCTAAACAATAGGACCTTCAAGCCGGGTAGTCTTTCCAGAGACTAACATACTGCTTTCATGTTGCTAGTGGATGGATTTAAAGCAATTTCATCATGGCTGTTAAATGTCCTACATGATTCCATCATGAAATTGTCTCAAAATGCTTAGGGTACGTGAAAAATACACTTTCTTTTGTCTTATTTTAAGAGGGTGTAAGTAATTGTTTTCACTCTTTGGGGGGGGGGGGTGTGACTGCCCTATATCAAATAACACTGGGAGTCTGTGATCTTTTATCTAGTTTTTGCACATTAATTCTTTTACTGCACTTAAGGGTATCACAAACCAAACACCTAACATATCTATATGAAACACGTGCTTTGATTTGGTCAATAGTGTTTTTTTAAAGCGCTTACATCGTCGCCTTTATTTCACAGACACCGCACATAATGCTTACTGGAGGTGGTGCTAACCTTTATGCTGAAAAGCTGGGAATTCCCCAAGTGCCTTCTGACGAATTAGTAACTGATAATGCCAGGGCAGAGTGGGAGCAATACAAGAGGTACAAACAGACCGTAACAAGCCTTTTCAGCAAGTCCATGTAAGTAGATTACATACATTTTTAAATCTTTGTAATTTATATTTATTTGTTAAAATGATGCATGGCTAGATTACATACATTTTTAAATCTTTGTAATTTATATTTATTTGTCAAAATTATACCTTGGCTAGGTTGTCTTATCAACTGTGATCCGATGTTCTAAGAATTTTTTTAATATTTGGTTTATTGTAATATTTGGCTATAGCACTCTCTGGATGTTCGTGTTTTTCTGCACACTAACAGAATGGTTAACTGAAATCCAAACTCGGCAAAGTTTGATGGTGGCTGCTTTGTTCACTTCTGAAGTCATAGCAGTTCCTTCAAGCCTGCTCTGAGGTCAATGTTTGCCACTGCTAACCCCAAAATCAATGAGATAGTGTGAACTGAACCTCCAGCTACTTGTTAATCCTTGGTCCAATCGCAATGTATCAAGTGCCTGTAGGCAGGTAGGAGCAACACATGTGTCTTACAGTTTTAGAGGCCGTGTATGTTAAGAAGACACCTAATTATGGACCGTTGCATGTACGCAACAATAGTTTGAAGATAGGCAATCAGGAACTACATCAAAAGTCCTGATTTGAGAACAATGAAATAAGTTTAAGAAATTTGGTGGAAATTACATTTAGCCATCCCTAACTGTGGGATTTCACAAATATATATTGCCTGCGAGTAGAGGCCATCGGTTTCTAGCGCTGCCACAGCCAGAAGGATTTCGTTTTTGAAAAATAATTCTAATACTAAATCATTGCTCAGCTAGTACACAATATGAACGAGTGAACGAGTGAACGAGTGACACTATAGGCCAATGTAAAGTTTTCCAATAAATCCTTCCTCATATTTTAATGTTCTGCTTCATTGCTAATAATCTAACTCAGTAAGTCATTTGCAGGTCATTTCATTTTTATTTTCTAAAACTGGAGCTACATGTTTTTATAATTTACTTATATGGAGTTTGTTGTGATTCACATCACCAGCATCTTAGCAGCCCGTTACTTCTCTTCTAGTTCTACCTGCTAGACATCCATTCCAGGAGCAAAGAAGAAGTACCAAGGAAGGTCCGAGTATTGAAAACTGTTTTCACTATACCCATAACACACTTCACAGAGGCATTTATGAAGCACTTCCTCCAGGAGACATCCATGTTATGTTAAATCTTCAAAAGCGACATGCACGTGCACTACAACATCAATACCAGATTAACCCCCAGATGTATGCTGATGACACCCAAGTCAATTTTCAGCTGGAATAAATGTTGGGGAATGAGGCTAGGGTCACCACCACCTACCTGGATTTTCTTTTTTTCTTTTAATTAGAAGGCAGTGGGAGCAGTCGCACTTCTATTGTTCCATCAACTACACAAAATATTTTAAATAATTGCAGCACACTCATTTTAAAGACAAACTGCATAAAGTACCCAAAAGGAATAGCAACATTTATCTATGCCATTAAAATGTTACCCTAACTTGAAACAATTTCTATCGGTGTCATTAGCAACACACCATGTTTACTTTAATAAAAATCAATTCCACGCTCAACTTCCGTTTAAAAACTCGTGCTTTTCATTTCAACGCATGAAGGCTAGGATTTTTGTAATTCTGCTGCCTGCTTTATTTTTTATGAGCATTCAAAAGACAAATCAAAGTTCGATGTGTTCAGATCACTCTACGTTATTTATTTATTTTTTGTCACTTTTGATATAAATTAGTGATTTGTATTTTTATGTGTTTAACATAAACCACAGTGAAAAACTCCATGGTGAATTCGCCCTTAAAACCAATTTAATTTGCTTTCACCCTAAGGGGCAGATTTATGTTGGGAATGCGCCACGTTTGCGTCACGCAACTGCGGCGTAAACCTAGCGCATCCCTACGACCCATTTACAACGTGACGCATCTAGGCAGATGCGTCACATTGTAAAGCCCTGCGCCACTTGTGGGCGTTCCGGCGCAGGGTGGGCGTTCCGGGGCAGGTGCGCCTCGCAAAAGTGGCTGAGTGAAATCTATAAGATTTCACTCAGTCACTTTCAGGCCAATGCTGCGTCAAAACCCTGTGCCTGCTTGAAGCAGGCGTAGGTCTTGACGCAGCATTGTAAAGATGGGGCACCCCCGAGCCTTGCTGGAGCTGCGTCGCGCTTGCGACGCAACTCCAGCAATGCGCCACCTTTACGGCACAGATGCGTCACGCATCTGTGCCGTTTTTGCCCCATGGTGCGCCGCATTGTAAATGCGGCGCACCATGGGTGGCGGAGCAGCGGCGCAAAATAACTGGCGCATCCCTGGGGATGCGCCAGTTATCATTAATCTGCCCCTTAATGCGCAAGCCCTTTGAGAGGCTGCTGCATGTACTTCAATTGTTCATGAAAAATAAATTGTTTATTTTTAAAGGTATTCGGACATCTTTTCCATGTCTGCATGGTATAGATTGTGTTTGTGCTATTACAATTTTTTTTTAAACAAACACACGTTTAGATTTCTTACATTAAATTAGAAAGCAGTATGGTATACCGCTAAAGAACTATTTGTCACATGTACAGATATTTCCTTATCAAAAAACAGTACACAAATGCGTTTCTTAGAACCTGTTATAGAGTTTGGTGGATGCTGATGGGCCATCAAAAAACATCTGTTTACCTATCTGCCATAATAGAAATCTGTCTCACAAATGTACAATGCAGCGGTTTCATGGGCAAAGGTCTCCAACCATCGGTTGCCTCTGCTGCATTTTCCTTCCTCTTTCGATTGAGTTATACCCTAAACACGATGAAGGGAGCAACAGAAATACACTACTCTGTCCACCATATTTGGAGTATACCTTCTATTGACAGAAACATGATGGTTCATCCTCTGCACCTTTGTTCCAGGAAATAGATCATAAATTGCCAAATCCTGCCAACATCAACAACATCCCTGCTCTAAGAACATGTTCATGCTACTTAAAGCTCTGGGACTCTATCTAGCAGGGGTCGATAAACAACAACACAATGTACAACAAAATAGAAGAACTGCTAATGGCACAAAATGTAACTTGAATGCACACCAACGCATGTCTACTAACAATTTACTCTGTCTCTCTGTCTGGCCACTTGCTGCACACTACATACCCATAATAAATACTCACCTGATACAATTTTACTACCCCACACCTCAAGTTGGCGTGTATGCACATTGCTAACAAACCTATATGGTCAGACAAACATAACTCTTCAGTTTTAAATGTTTTGCAAAATAAATATGTACTAATCATATTTTCAAATTGGAGTGTTTAACATCCATCATATAATTATTCTGAACCTACAGTTCATAGCACTGTACCCACTTAGTAAACGCAACATAACAATTTGATTCAAGCAGGCACTCCAAGTACATATTTCCACTACCAAGTCATTGATATGGTGTGCAATCTGGCACATAATATCAATGGTGGGACACACACTCCTATGCCAGAAATTGCACACATATACTTAACAGAGGTGTAAGCATACATAATGTATGGCATCGACTATATGTGAAAGCCAATATCTGCCTGTATTTCTACATTTATTCATAAAAATCAAAGTAGTCACGATCAAACTAGCAATCTGAATGACGCACACACTAGGTCCTCACAGCAACACTCTAAATTCCTATTTTTCTTGAGTATTGGGAATGAGGTGCATTCTAGGATTGTTTGCAGCATGACAAATAGAAACTGCTGCAAAAGTGACTAAGGTTGCCCCTGGGAACTTTTACCCTTTGGTTACGGAAGAGCCAGGAATCATCCCAATCCAGTAGCTGTTGCCAGGCATAAATGTGGAACCCCAAGTCACCATTCTCAGAACATTTTCTGGACATGTGGAAGAACAGAAGAACTACAGCTCTTGTTTGAAACCTGTGAGGAGACCTGTTGGGCTGTGGACTCTGAGTGACAGTTGGCTGATCTCCTGTGTGTCTAAAGGGCCACAACAACTGTAAGAGGCTTTCTCCTGAAGTGTTCTGCTGACCAGTAGAAATTGGACCTGGAATGGATTGGACCTTGCTGGTGACCTCTGCCTGACACCCTGAGAGGCTCTAAGGGTTTTATTACATGTTTGGCAGTCCATAGAACTCCCTTGCTTGTGGGGATAGCCTGCCCCCGGCTCCGTCGGAATGGGGAATGCTACAACGTAGGGATGCATGGGAGCTCTGTCAGAACTCCACAGGCAAGGGAGTAGCTTTAACTCCTTCTGCGCTCATGACGAGCTGAGCTCGTCATGAGTTGTGCCACTAGCACGCTCATGACGATCTCAGCTCGTCATGTAACGCGGCTTTTTGAAAAAAACCGCACAGCGCAAAAATAGCGGCTGCACGCATGCGGTTAATGAAAGTCTGATTAAAAGCATCCCTTTCCCCCTTCTAAGCTCATGAGGCCACATTTTGGTGCATTACATTTCTAAAGAAAAATTACCAATTGGGTATTGTATGTAATTTTCATTTTTCGGCAACATTTCTGAATACTCACGCAAGAGTTTTTCCTCATTAGTAGTTGCATTAGGGATCATTAGATGGTGATGACAAAAGCCGCAGAGTAGGCTTGAAACATGTAGACCTATGAAATACATACCGTATGTCTTTCATCTTATCCCATTTTTAAAAATACCAGCAAGAGGTAAGAATAAATTATTTTAGTTACTTTGCCTGTATTTTATTAATTGTTCTATCTAGATAAGACAATCCAACTCTTATACCTCCTCATAGCTCATAGTATATGATTACAATGCTCCCACTTATCCGTAGGTTGTAACACGCCCCGTTCCTCAGGGGGACGGCAAGAACCCTATGATGAAGTATGCCACAAAGGGGAAACCCTGGTGGGTGAAGGTTATGTTAAGAAAACTTTCTGTTTTCAACCTAATCCAATGAGTGGAAAGATAGTCCAATCAAACAGATGGCTCTATTTGGTTACTGCAGTACGGTAAACAACCTTTACAACAAAACTTTTACAACGCACTACCATTACAACGCGGTCATTACAACGCAAACCATTACAACGCATTGCGCTGGGGGGCGCTCTAGGATAGGGAATAGGTTATTTTACTATCTAATAACCTTCCCTAATGTCCACGGGGACTGGAGTTAGAATAGTAAATTAAACTATTCACTATCCAACACCCAAAAGCACTATGCGTTGTAATGGATTGCGATGTAAAAACCGCGTTGTAAAGACAGGCGTTGTAATAGCCTGCGTTGTAACGTCATACATCCCCGAAGTACGTATAGGAGGCTGAGTTCTCTGTCTTATCTGACCTCCACCTCCCCTTTTTCAGTTGAATATTATATTTTCATCTGTAATATATATTTTGTAAATTTTTGTACATTTTTATAAACATTTAGAAAGAAAATTTATTTTGTTAACATTGATTTCTGTAGATTGTCAGTCTTTTTTATTTTTGTTTTCTGACATGTTTTCCCATTTTCTTTCATTTTGTGCTGTTTCTTTATGCAAGGGAACTTGTGGTTGTGGTTTCCTGTAGCTGGTCTCTGGTTCGGCTAAGATTTTCACATTTATTTTCCAAGAGTTTACTTGTGTAGGAGATGGTTAGAATTAGTTGCGCTAATAAATGTATTTTGTCTTCTATTGTTATGTGATTTTGTAAGTATGTGTTTACTTACAGTATTGCGGTAGGTATTACTGTGAAATGCATTTTCTATGATATATGTCTGTGTTTATTATTGATTTTAATGCTTCTTTACTGTGATTTGATTTATATTAGGATTGTTTTTGGGTTGTACATTGTTTGGGGGTGGGTTTATATGTGTTTTTCCTTTACAGGTTTTTTTCGGACATTAGATTTTATTTTCACTCTGGATGTGTTTTATTTTCTGTCAGGGAACAGAAGTTGGTTCTTTCTTAACCAACATTATTTTGTCCTTTTTCCTTTATTTTTGTGGATTTCCTGGTGCATCTATTTATTTTTATCAACATTTTGGGGTTTTGGATGGACTCTTTGGATTATTAGAGTTTTTGCATGCTCTATTTGTCTCTGGTTTATTTATACATTCTTTCTGTCTCTTGTTAATTGTATATTTGGATCATCATTTAAGGGACCAGGACTTCTGCAATGAAACTGTGTTATCTTATTTTATTTATTTATTTTATTGAATTCGAAAATTCATTTTTAATAATATATTTGTTTACTAGTGTTTATATTTTTTATGGAGTTAGCATATTTGTATATGTGCTAAAAAAGAGTTTCTCAATGTAAAATATATTTTGTTCTTTTTCATTGCATATTCATCATTATTTTTCAACATTATGTGAATTTTTGCATTTTGGACTTTTTTTTATTCAGATTGCCATTTTAATTGTGCTTTAATAATATTTCTATTCAATACATTATTGTGCTACAGTCAATAATGTTGAATGCTAGTTTTCCATTGCTTAATGTAATTATTGTGTTTAAGCTATCTTTTGATTTAATTTATTTCATGTAATTAATGATTTAATTCAAAATGTTTATAATAGAACTGTAATTTGTTTATGTTGTTCTACATTTAAAATAAGGGTCTTAAGACAAGATTGGTGGTCCTCCTGTTGGTCCACCACCGCTGCACCGACAGGAGGACCTTCAAGACTGTGCACCCGCCGGATGGATTACATGCGTAATCCAGGGCGGGTGAGCGGTGCTGCGGCATTCTTATGGTGGTAGCTGTATAAGGCTTATAGGAAAGCCTTAACAGCAGACCCCCTCTTTGAAAGCACCTGCAGCATGCTCCTGCATGATGTTGCATGCATGTCACACCAGGAATGGAGGTGCATTTCCAGGGGGCCACAACATGTGCCCCCCTGCATGCCCCTCCGGGCCCAGATCTGGCCAGGGGCCCTGTTGGGCACCCTTTCCTGCATGTCTGCCTCCATATTCATGGCAGGCTCATCAACATGAAAAGGGCAGTGGATATGATGGTTGTAATATGCTCGGCACTGCGGGATCTTGATCCTGGTGGATCTAGCTGTCTTATGGCATTCTGACTGCCACACTCAGAATACTGCAGGCAGACCTGCAGTGGTGGTCAAAGTGCGGCCGTCTTGAGGATCATCGTACTTGTAATAAGGCCCTAAAAATATTAAATGTAACATTATTTTTAACATTAAAATATTTTTTAATGTATTGCCACAAATAAACGTTTTTGCTTTTCACCTCACTTTACCGTAGAAAGACTCAACTGTCGTATGGTTTCCACTTTATCAGTAGGAACGTTGGGATGGTGCCAGACTGATTCTATCCACCTCTCAGGGTATGTTGGCCCTTGGTCCCACTAGTTCACAGTGCCATCATGAGTACTCCTGAACCTAGTTAGGTAACGTATGGTTTGGGCAACCTCAGAACATGACAACCCTGACTCCCCAAGGAATCGTGGTAACAGATCTAGAACCTTTTTCGCTCAGTTGCTTTTGCAAACTCAGAAGGATACACAAGAAATACAAAAAGGGGCGTTTCAATATTTATTGAACCATTAGGATTCTTGTATAATATATACGTGCTACAATGATTAATAAACAGAAGTAGATCCAAATGATTAGCAGTATGAGAACAGTGAATAGGATAGACTGTTCCACCATTGTGCTAAAACTGTGTATATATGCTGGCATAAGTACTGTGTATAGTGTACTCCTTCTAAGTGCTCCCTAACCTAGGAGCCTAGTGCAGGTGTTCTACCAAGACTACCCTAGTGGATGATCTAACTCCCCATTATCGGGAGGTAAGTGTAAACAGGTCCTTCTCGTGGTTACAAATTGGACATCCCACCTCACAGAGTGTAAACAGGAATTACCTGGGCTGGGACTTCAACAACAATAACAGTAGAGTTCTCTTCTGATTTAAACTTAGAAATCCATGTGTTTTCTTAATAACAGTATCTATGCTTCTGCGTGGAGGCTTTAGCCAGGGTGACATTGTTTATTCTCTTGTGATAGCCATGTCACCTCATGGACGAATAACAAACAACAACATTTGTACAAAGTGTCGTCAGGTTTTGTACTAAATGTTTAAGGTGTCATGATAGTGTACTTATGAAGTGGAACTACAAGCAATGTGGTATCAGAGAAACTAATCCTGGACAGTAACACAAGCAAATGTGTGTCAAAAATATTGTGTAGAAAAGAAGGCAACATAAGAAACATGTGCATGAAAGATTTTTCCCGGGCCTAACCAATCCATGTTCCTCAGCAGTCAAGGTGTAGATAATGTTTCAAAACTTCTATTACAGGGTCGAATGCTAAAACTGTTAGGTTTTTATTTGCTCTGAAACTTCTAGGTTGGTTGCATACTCTTTACTCAGGGTAGATTTTAGTAGGTGGCTCCATATGCCATGGTTAAAGTAATAGAGCACCCCTACATTGCAGTGTGTGGCGAGAATTTAAGAATGATCAAAATCTTTACCCACTCAAAATCCATGTATTGCAAAGTCATCCTATGTGCCCTGTGCACCACCATTTTTTGCTGACTTGTACTGGTGGCAACTGCCTCTGTCTATCACTGGGCACTTTTTAACCAAGCCCAGGGCCAGTGATATGCTGAAAACACAAGTAAAAACACACACATGTATTATGGTACACTATATATTAGGGTACACTTACACTTAGCATGACCTTCCCTAGAAGACCCTAGTACATAATAGGACAGGAGGGTTAAAACTACCTATAAGTCCCTAGTGTTTAATATGTACATGACTGTTTAGAAGCCATCAGCCCTTTCTGCAATTGCATGTGTGCACTGCTAAATGCCTGAGGTCCTTTTGAAAGCAGCCCTGTGTTTCAGCACTGCTTTAAAAAATAAATTGACTGCAAACTCGACTTTGGTAGTGGGGCACTTAAAAAGTGATAATCTTCAATATGTCTAGATAGTAAGAGCCCCACAGTCTCTCCTAGTTATCCCAGGGATGAGGGGTTGTGTAATTATAAGGTGGGTCCTTATAAAGGATGTTTTATATGCCTTAGAGTTTGAGGAATTGCCCATTTCACAATGGATAGACTGCACCATCCCTGTTCACCTGGATAGCCCGTATTTTATCCCTGTTTTTATTACTTCCTGAAATTGCCTACTGTGGTATCCCTATTCTTAAACTATTTTAAACTTGTACTATTTTACTTTATTTGCTGTAAATCTTACGTTGTAAGACTTCCACTGCAATACTCGGTCTGGGGCAGTAACAGCTCTTGGTTGGAGTGCTGCCGGCTACTGCTCAGGGGTTTCCTACTTCCCCGGTCCGCCACGAGGAGTTCTGCTCAATTGTTGCGGAGGGAAGCAGGCTCCGGAGGCACTTCCGGTTTTAAGGAGGAAGTGACAGTTAGTGCTCCCACTAGATACACCCATATAAAACACACGGGTGGGCTGATAGATTGCACCATCCCTGTTCACCTGGATAGCCCGCATTTTATCTCTGTTTTTATGCCTGAAATCGCCTACTGCAGTATCCCTTTTTTAAACTATTTTAAACTTGTTCTATTTTGGTTTATTCACTGTAAAACATACATTGTAAACCTTCCACTGCAATACTTGCTCAGGGGTTTCCTGCTTCCCCAGTCTGCCACAAGCAGTTCTGCTCGATTGTTGCGGAGGGAAGCCAGCTCCGGAGGCACTTCTGTTTTTGAGGAGGAAGTGGCAGTTAGCGCTCTAGTGCTCTCACTATACACACCCATATAAGACGCATGGCTGAACAAACGTGCAGCAGACGAGGCAGCGGCGCGACACTGGCGTACCAAAGGCGTGCCAAAGGCAAGCCCGTCTGCACCCGTGTGCATCCAGACTGCGTCTGGCACCCCGAACTTTGGCCATTGCAGCAGGGAACAGGAATACAGACTCAGTTACTCTAGTGAACACCTGCTACAATTCAAAGGTAACAGGAATTCTCTCTTGTGTACGACCTTCCCCTTCCAGGCGCTGTCTGACCAGCAGCAACACATATGCCCCTCCTGCAGGTACAGGGTATCATCATGCCACAATCTACCCAGACCGCTCAGGGGAAAGAAATCCATTAATAACCACCAGAAACTAAGTCCTAGTACAGGAGAGAGTTATAAAGGCTTTCTCCTCAATGTTCGCTCCCTCATCAAGCATAAGTTGGAGTTTGCCATCCTCCTATCAGACTTCAAACCAGACTGGGTCCTCATTACTGAAACCTAGGCCAATACCCTTCAGGACCGGACCTCATCGATGCAATCATGGTCAATTATTCCATCCAGAGGGTGGACATGGCGTGATGCATAGACGGAGGCCTGGCTGTGGTTTTTAAATCGCACTATAAATGCCTGATGGAATCAGGCTTCAATCTGCCAACACGTGCAATCCTCCAATTCAAATTGGTCACCTCACCCACTTGTTCTTTTGGTGGGTTGCTGATCTATAGGCCCCCAGGTACCAGACCCCCATTTCTTAGTGATCTTAAGAACCTTCTAGAACCTCTGCTAGCAGAGAATCAAATGACTATCAGGGGGGACTTTAACTTCAACTTGGAGGAGATGGATAACCATGACGCAATCAGCCTCTTAGAAGCTTTCACTTATTATGGACTATCACAACTGGTCTCCGCCCCCACCAACAAGGCTGGCCGCACCCTAGATGGGATCTTCACAAATGATGCCGGTCTGGTCTATCAAAATACAATCCCCTTCAGCTGGTCTGGTTATAAGGCAGTTCTCTTTACTCTCTCATCCATTTCAACTGGCAGAATTATGAACACTCCTCACACCGTGGACAAACAAACATAGAAACTGGAAAGGGGTCTCGGCTGAGGCACTATCCTGAACCTTAAATAGTATACCCTGTGTGATCCCAGATGACTCGGATGGCGGGGAAGAGGCCTTCACCACCTGGCTAGAGAATGCAGCAGACATATTGGCACCTCTGTAGACAATTGCAAATAAAAGGCTTTCCCCATCTGCTCCATGGTACAGTGATAGGCTCAGGGTGCTTAAACAAACTTGCCGCCATCACGAGCGCGCATGGAGGAAAAATCAAGACAAACACGACAGAATCTCATATAAAATCACCACCAAAGAACATAAAGGTGCAATATTTGAAGAAAAGTCCAAGTACTGCACCCAGAAAATTGAAAATGCTGCCTCCACAAAGGAGCTTTTTAAGCTAGTACAAACTGTTTTCGGCCTCACAATCCAGAGTGGAACCAGAAAGCTCGCAGGAGTTCTGCAATCAGCTAGCCACCTTCTTCTACTCCAAGATTGGATATCCACGCAGGTTTCTGCCCGACTTCCACGACCTCAGCCCATCCCTCTGCCTCCTGTGGTTCCCCAAGCACTGCAAGACTCATTACCAGACATGAGCCAAGAGACCATGGGTCTCTCCGTCTACTCCAGACTCTCTCCGAAGTTGGTTTATTCAAAAGGATTAAATAGTGGGCTTCATTGCAAGCTACAGGTTAACAGAGTTCACCTGGAACATCACCAAGATCCCCCTACCTGGGGTGCATCCAGTGGATTTTTAAGGATTTTGTCCACGTGCAGTGTGGGAATTATAGTCCCAACCTTTCAAGGACCATCTTGAAGCTCCCAGACCCTTGGATTGTGTTTTGAAAACTTTAGACCTTCAAGAGGAAAATTCAGGAAGATGTTTCAGAAGTTTGGAGCAGTTTGGAAACAAGCTCCATAAGGGGACTGACTCAACTGCGAGAACCAAGCCGGCTACCTTCAACCGTGAGCTGGCCTGACCTGCTGGTTCGTTCTGCTGAAAAGCTCCAAAGGGAAGGCTTCCAGAGTTTGACCGGGAGCTCGCTGAAAAGCAAGCCAGAGAACCCTCACCAATTCTGGCCCTGGTGAAGAGCATCCACGGAACTCCACAGAAGAAGCTTCAGAAAAGTTTATAAGTCAGAAGGTAACATTTTGACCAAGGCAGGGCAGGGCTCCATCGCGTTCGGCCTTAAACTTTAACTTTTTCTAGGTCAATTGCCATTCAGATGTCCCAGAGTGGCGCTACAGGCTTTAAGCACTATAAAGTGATAATTCTTTGAAAATGCATATCTCTTACATTTCAAAAATAAATTATCTCGTATTTTTATACTGTGGTGTGGGGTTTATTGTGTGTGGTGTCTTCAATATTTACTGAATTAGTATTTTCAAATGCTTCACATACCTGTCTCTTAAGTTATGCCTGCCTCCTTGCAGCCACGCTAACCAAGGTTGGACATGGGAATAATTTACTGAGACCTATTCTGAGCCCTAGACTGTGTTAGTGGCCTTATTGCCAGTGGTAAATGCATATTTGCAACTACTAATAACCCACTTTCCACCAGTAATGTTTTTTGAGGGTTATCATTTTTAGTTTTGTGTTTTATATGGGTTATCATTTCAGCGTAAGTTGCACTTTTGCATTAGGTAACAGTTCATATTCTAATGGGATGTTTGTATTTTGATATTAACGAAGTATTTTGCATATTTTCATGAATGATGGAAGGCAAGGCACAAATGTGTTATCCATTATCCATGTGTTATGTTGTTTTAAGGTTAGTAAATTGGTATTGGTAGCATAAATGATAATTCTTGTATCTTTATCGATGTATTCATAGAGTAAAAAGGTGTCCTTTTTATGTATGATTAATAAGTGTTGGGATATGTCTAAATCTTTATATTTTAATGTGATATTGGTGTTACCCTGACTGTCCATTTGTTTTGAGAACTAATCTTTATATGGTTGGTATGCCAGGGAGTTTCCTGTTGTTTGTTCTGAAGCATTTGGTATAATATTTGTAAGTATGATTCCTGTTTGCTCTTGTGAGCTTGTAGTTGTCTTTTTCAGGTCCTGTAAAATGTTTCTGGCTTCTATTTCAGTAATGGCAATTTTCCCTAACTCTTTCAACTAACATTTTTAGTGGTATCTCTATCCTAGCATGCATTTGAATAATATCTGGTGACTGGCAGTGTGTTTTCACATTGATACATTGATAGTGCTTTCCTTATTGTAAGTATATCCTAAATAAAAGATTATTATATATATTTTTTAAGTAATATATTGATTTTAATATTTTTACATTGCAGGTGCATATGTTGGATGTTGTCTTTCTTTATTTTGTTTTTGTTGTAGACCTTTGCTTTGCAGGATTATGTGGTTGTGTTTTCTTTTGTTAGATGCTTTTGAAAGGAAGACATTTATTATTTGTTTTGGTTTATTTTTGTTAATGTAAAATTTAGTTAGGAGTTTGTTTTACTTCCGTTTTTAAATATGTTGAAGTGTTATTTTTACTTTACTTTTAGTTAACTGCTTTAGTTACAGGACTTATGCTTGATTTGGTTATTTTTGTATTTCGAGTTATCCAGTGTCCCTGGCTGTATTTGTGTTACCTTTTCACGTGTTCTAATTTTTTTTTTACCTGTAATTTGGAGAAACAGACATATCGTTTTGATGCATTGTTATCTTAACATTATTTTAGTTATTTATTAATATTTTTAGCTTTTATTTATTGTCAAACTTACTTTTCGGTATTTAATAGCTTGTTGAATTCTACTTTTGTAGGTTTGCAATATCCTGCTGTAATGCTTTTTCAGAGAGCATTTTATTGAGTGTTTTTGCGGTTTTTACATACTGTTTTTATTGGAAAATGCCCTTTCAATTTGTGGACAAATTAAGCAATTGTAAAATATGGTTCCTCTGATTGACCCTGTTTTATTCCAGATCTGGCCAAAATCCTCTGTAAGGGTTTTAAACGTATCTTATTAAACTTGTCGGTCCTGATTTTGAATAATGCTGAATTACTGAGCCTGAAGATAGTGCGAGTCTTACAGTACATCAGTGGGTTGAGAATAATAATAGAAAAAATGTACTCACCCACTGCATGCGCTGGCTCGCCTTCTGTCCTCCTGCTTCAATCCCTCAGCACTGGTCCATTCTGTAAGCTGCAGCAGGTCTTCACACCAATCCAAATGCTGTTTTCATGCTGCTGATAATGTTAGTAGCATGAGAGCAGCGCTAGTATTGACTGAAGCAGGCTGCCTCAATGCTCCCGCAGGGACTGAGGGCTTGTGCCTGCTCTCCACCTAGCAGTCTTAGACAGCTGGGTGGAGAGGTTTACACTTTGCATGTCAGGCTCGCCAGCAAAACAGTCAGCTAAAGTGACATGCACTCTGTAAACTGATATGAGTGAACACCTTTCCACTGCTTCCACTCAGCAGCAGTGCACCGCCTCCAACAACAGCGCACCGCCTCCAACAACAGCTTGGGCTGAGCAAAAGGAAAAATACAATGGTAATAAATTCATTTTATTTTTCGTCTTTTGCAGCGCTGGCATCGGGGGCTGGGGGGGCGACGGCCCTCTGCCCTAATTAAGAGGTTACTGCTGCTTGCTTGTAGGAAGTGTTAAATGTGAGCTGGTGTGGGGCCAAGGTGAGGGTAGGGGTTTGTAATGGGTGGGGAAGGGATAGGAAGACTGTGGCCAGAAGGGGGGATCATTTTACGCACCCACTGTACCATTGCGGAAATATGGTCAGATTGCAATCCAGCCCTTTCACCACAGGAATTGTGCACGTCGTAATTCCAGCCACTAAAATGGGTTCTGGAGATTCCACACCTAAAAAATAAATTTTTGAGAACACCAGCCCACTTGTGATTCGGTGGTGCGGAATTCCTTATCAGAAACTGTTTTGCCCAGCTAGTAACAATTAGAGGCAATGGAGGAAACATGGAAATTAAATTGATATGTTTCGGAAAACAAGGTGTTAGTTGCTGTGTGATTTGTATATCCAATTATATCATCTAGATTACAAGTGCCGGAATCCGAAGAAATGAGGTTAACTGAATATAATTACCTGACCTGTCACAGGACGATTTGAGATCGCTGACATTAGGACTTAAGTTTTTTTTTGCTTTGAGCCCAACTTCATATCACGTATTTAAGTCAATATTTTGCCTAAAAGGGCAAACACACAGCCGCACCCAAGTACTTCACAGGTCTTTAAAAGACCATTTACTTGCTAACGAGGCTTTGTTGTGGTTTCACCCCTTCTCAGAGCCCCTGCATGTCCACTCTGCATATTGCTGGAAGAATCAGCCCTCCCCCCCGAATTTTTTAGTAGCCCCACCCCGAAATGTGGCTATAGTTGCGCCTCTGCAGCAAACAATATACTCTTGACTGAGAAGAGAACATGGGTACTTACTAGACGCTCGTAAAAACGAATTGCTAATTGCAGTAGAAAAAATATTCTTGTAGGCATTAGAGCACGTTACAGTTTTTAATCAGGCGACATAATAATTGATAGTTTTATTGCTTTCAAGATTTACAGGACTTGTAACAGTGGGTAGAGTGGCAAGATTTCTGCAGTTCTTCAGGCTGTATGTCTAATAATACGAGGTGCAATTAGATAACAATAAAGGGAGCACGTCTCATAAATTACTTTCGACTGCAGCGAAGCAGAGTTTAGAGCAATGTGTCTGGGGAAAAAATTATATATCTACTGCGCCATAGCAAGCCCAACACTAGATGGGTGTATTTATTAAAACTCCAGGGAAGGAAACGAGTCATATCTCTTCACTAATGTGCCCACTTCAAATTCCGCGTCAGCGTCCTACTCTGTTTGATCTCGCTCCTACAAACCTGTAATCGTCGTGTTTAAGCAGGCAGGCTTCTTTAATGTGTAAATTGGAAAGGCAGATGAAAAAAAAAACATTCCCAAAGCCAGGTGACTTTTTGGGTTGGGCCCCACAGCGCAGCGTGCTGCATCTGGGATCGAAGACAGACAGCACTGCTTCCGTTGTGGGCATATGGTATGGGATCACACAGCCCAGCAGGAAAAGTGGGAACTCTGCCAAGAGCATCTTGCAGAGGCTGTATCATTGTCACCTTCACTTCATGAAGATAAAGGCTTAACAGAAAACAAGTGAGTACGTTCTGGTGCTGATTATAGAGAGGAAGACGGGCGCCTGTTGGGAGGCTATAAAAACAGCTAGCGGGAGGTCCTAAGTGACATACTGCTAATTTGGAAGCTTCCACCCGATGTCTAAATTTCATTATTGATGACACCGCCGTGACTAATGTGTTTGCGCACGGAAATGTCTCTGTCTGAATGCAGACCATTGGCGACTTAATTACCCTCTGCGTTAATGTGGTCTGATCAGCCAGTGGCCTGCAACCAACACAGTGACACGGGTGACTCGGGTCATTACCGATAGCCCTCGAGGAAGGCAGCAGGCGGCGTGCAGGTGCGCAGGCACGCGCAAGAACCGCAGCTCAGCAGGCAGTTTATCTTGCAATTGCACATACACGAGATACAGAGCTTTCAGCATGCCACTGGGCACATCATACACAATTGCATTGTTGTGTGCCTTCTTTTTTCAAAAGAAAGTGTCAAAAACAGGTTGGTACATTGTACCTACGGCCATGTTTTCTTCTTGATCAGTATCTCAGCTATTAGGCTGGGGAGGGTGCTGTGATGACGCTTTTGGATAAACCATCCACGATTCTTTTCTTAAAGTTACATTGGAATTTCATAGCTCTTCTCCCAAAAATGTGGAAGTTTTGATTGTGGATGCTCTCTCAAAACCTATCTTTAGTAGAAATGCGCCTCACAGGTAGTTGATGGGTTATCTTGATTTTCAAAAGCTCTAAAGGATGAATTCATCTTTAAGTTTGTAATGTGAACTCAATTGAATTCCTTTAAGCAGTGGGGCAGTGGTTGGTGGAATAGTAGAGAGTTACAGAAGTGATTGGTGAGCATCTTGGAGTCAAAGGCAGGGTCAGATAAAAGAGAGATCTGTGCAGTGAAGTTAGCTAATAGGAAGGATTTACATTTTTGAACAATTTGAAACCAGACTGTTTTGTTTCCTCCAGCAAGGGACATTATTGAGGCAAAAAGAAAGGTAGTGGTGTTTATCTTAGGGATGTAGCAGTGCGCCATCAGCAGGCATGTGCTATCCATAAGACATCATCGGTACAGTTGGCACCACCAGTAGGTTCAGGTAAGCATTGAAGAACACAAGAGAAACTTCAGACAAGCATATTCTATATATTTAATATCCGTTTGCTTTGGTGAAGGTTAAAGAAAGATTTTGTGGTTGACTAGGTTAAACAGCATTGAGCTTAAGAAGACTTAGTACAGCAGCAAGATTCGCATCTTATGCCATTAGAAAAATAGAAAACATTCTTAGCATAAAAGAAAGTCATGTTTTACTGTAGACAGTTAAGATGCCTGATTGTCCAGTCTGAAGTAGGTTGTTAAACATGTCATTAATATTTAAGTATCTAATCATAAAGCAATGGTCCGGTGAAGACATATACACTCTGAACAGAGAGTAATAATAATAGTAATAGAGCTTATGGTTTTCCCACCTCCCCATTTCGGTTTTCAGTTTTTTCCACACTGTTGGTTTCCTAATTTTTTTCACGTTTATTCGTATTCGTAATTTTATTTCCCTCCCCTCAGCATTCACAAATCCCGTTCACAGATTTCAATGTGCCTTTTTTCATGTTTCCTGTCAAGATGAAGTTCACCCTCCTTTGCACGTGATCTAGCTCGTTGCTGCTCCTTAAATTCTTGTAAATTGTTTGTGTGATATGTAAATAGTGCAATTTTATATGTATAGCACAAAAAAAGAGTGTATATATAAAAAAATAAAAAAAATAAGTGTAAAAAAAAATTGAATATACAAAATATTTGAGTAAATAAAAGAAAATTCAAAAAGAGAAATACATATCCATGGATATAATTGAATTATTTGAGGTAACGGTTGGTAAATGACACAACAAATTGTAAAAAATTCACTTTAGAAGAAGCTTTTAGGTCAGATGGGTAATTAATAAACCTGTTCTGAGCAATCAATTAAAACAATTGGTCCCACAGCATCACTTTTTTTATTGATGTATATTTTTCCCAGATGCTTTTTGGGTTACAGAGGGAATACCCCTTATTGTATTGAGGCTCCTTAAATACTAGTCAGTCTTGGTCCAGCATGATCTGGTTGAGACGTCACCTGGATGCCATTTGAGAACCCTTGGATTACTGAGCCAGATAAGCACTCACGACAGTCTCTCTCCATTTTCCCTAGTTTGGTCATTCTACCTGCATATGTATTTTTGATCGACTTTAGCTGATGAATTTGTCACGTTTGGTATTTTATTCTACTTTGGTATTGCCACGAGGCATTCTGTTGTGGCTCCTCACTTGTTGGGCTGTTTCACTTTTCATTCCCACCAGATTCTCCTCTTAATGTTCTGAGTATACAGTAGTAAATGTACCTAGGGCTTGTAAATTAAATATCACCAGTGGGCTGCAGCAGTCATTGTGCCACGCACTAAATTAACGTTTTAACACATGTCTTCATGTGTGCCACTGCGTATGTGCAGTTGTAAACTGCCATTTCTACCGGTCAAATTCCCCCTTTTGACAGGCCTAAACCATCCTTTATAATATGTACAATTCATCTCTAAGGTAGGTCTTATTTCCCAATAAGGCAGGGTGCATGGTATATAAAATGAGGACCTGTAGAAATTAATGTTTTACATATCCTGGCAGTGGAAAACTCCCTACGTATTTTTTCACTACGAGAAGGCCTCTATGAGAAACACTGGGTTATATTATAACACCTTGTAATGCTTAATTTCAGTTTGGGATCAGCCAGATAATGATTCAAGGGCTCATTTTAACAGTAATTTATTATCCAACTTAATGGTAAACTCGGATTTTATGTTACTGTTAAGGGAAAGACATTGTTATAAAGTTGTCTCTTTTCAGCCTAAAAAAAACGGCCTTTCTGCCAGTGTCCAACTGTCACCTGACTACTTATAGTTCCCTTGCGGTGAGATGTGTATTGCTTTCACACATTGGACAAAGGGCACTTGATTTGGGCATGAAGTATCCCTCATTGACAGGATGGCCTAGGGGGCTGTGCCCACTTCCTTCCTGAGCTTCAAATGGATCCTACCCTGTCAGTGGGAAATCAAGTTCACACTTAGGCCAGCCTCCCTTTTGTATTGCTAGTCCGGCTGGCTCCAAACCCAGCGGGAGGAGAGGAGCTTTTCAGTTCTGGTTTACAGGGTGGGTACCACAGATTTGGCACTCTTCATAAAAATGGCATTCTCAGAACTCTCAAGAAGAATCAGAAAGACTACCATAGTGCCTAAATCCTGAAGAAATATTGGACCTGTTTGC
Source organism: Lissotriton helveticus (assembly GCF_964261635.1). Classification (NCBI taxonomy): domain Eukaryota; kingdom Metazoa; phylum Chordata; class Amphibia; order Caudata; family Salamandridae; genus Lissotriton; species Lissotriton helveticus. The sequence continues at coordinate 535,098,484 of NC_136067.1, forward strand.
TTTGAACCTAGGACGCCAAAGGTGACTCCAAGGGTCAGTTGGCTGATCTCCTGTTTTAGCTATAATGGCACCAAGCTTCAAGAGGCCTACTGCTTTCCGCCTGACCAGTCCCAATTGGACCTGACCTGGTCTCCTCTTCTGGATTTTGTGGGAGTCATAGTGCTCAGGTACTGTACCCAATGTCCTGCACTCTTGGTGCTGGCCTGAGTGTACTTGTAAACAGACACCAGGAGTAGTACCACCACAAGACCTGTCAAGGTCTCAGAATGTGGGGAGAGAAACTGCACAAAAAAGGAAATTATCCTTTTTTAGAAGACCCCTCACTCACCAACCTAGTTGGTGACATGCTTCGTCATCGGGGTCCCACCGGAACAGCCGAATGCCATCCGGGTGTGCTGTGACACCTGACTACAGTGGGGCGGGTTGTTTTTTTGTCAGTGAAGGTGAAAAAGTGAGTTAAAAATTGTCCAGATATAACTTGCTCGAAATTTTTTTATTCTGGAGCTACTGGACAATGTTAAAAAGTTGTTAAGATACTTGTATCGGTTTAATGGACCATTAGTATCTGAAAAAGGTGGAGAAATAGTGCAAAAAACGGTCTACATGTTTCAACTTTTATATGGAATTGCCATGTTTTCGTCAGGACCAAGTGTGTGTTTGACCTGGGCGGTGTACACACGCTACGGTGTACCCAACCCTCGATCACAGGAACCCAACTGTGTACTTACAGTTGGTGTCCTTTCGTCCAGTGTGAGAAAGGTAAAAGACTCGAATATACACCGTTGTGTGCCTCATGGGAGTCGGGTCGTGATGCCAAATCCATTGACACGATTGTGCCCTGGTTTAGACATCCGCCATTCCGCCTAGATAGCGACTGCCCGTCCCCGTGGTAGTGAGGTTGGTGAGTGAGGGGTCTTCTAAAAAAGGATAATTTCCTTTTTTGTGCAGTTTCTCTCCCCACATTCTGAGACCTTGACAGGTCTTTTGGTGGTACTCCCCCTATTGTTTGTTTATTTGACCATTAAGGGGACCAGGAGAATTCCCCTCCACATAGTGGAAATCCCTTTCTCTCTCCTGTTGTTTTACATACTGAGTGTACTTGTCCCAGTTTAACTAAAACCTTCACTGGGCTCAACACCAAGTAATTACACTGACAACATTCATTAACGTCTTTCCCAGACTCGACTCTGCCCAGCATACATTTGAAGGCCTGACCGGACTCTACGCCAAGCAGCACCCAAGCATCGCTGACAACCTTCATTGACAGTTTCACCAAGCCTGATACCGGGCAGCCTTTAATCAACTCTGAGACCTTGTGCAACAGCTCCCTATCATTGTTGAGCCCTTCCTTGCTCTGCTAAAGACATTTTAACAGCCATAAAATAATCTAAGTTCAAGGTCTGTTTCCACTGAGAAGACCCTGGTCCCTGGACCTGATGGTGATCCATCGTAGATGGCTTAAACCTTTGACATTGACCTGGTCTAGTCCGACCAGATTTCCACGAGTGACACTTTGTGATTTTTGGCTTTATTTTAAGTCAAAATTAGAAACTAATATCTCCTGTTCTACTTACTAGATTCTTGTCATTTTGGCATCATTTTATCTTTTAAAATATTCTCTATTCTTCTAAATTGGGTCAGGATTTTTCTTGTGTGGCTTTTTCACTTTATTACTGTTTGAGTACTACATAAATACATTATACATTGAAGCTAAGTTAAGCCTGACTACTTAGTTCCAAGTTACCAGATAGTTAAGAGCAGGTTTATTTAGTGGCTCTAATAGTTCATTCTGACAAGGAGTGTGATTATTATTCGAGATGGATTGTCAACCCCCTTAACTAATACTCCAATTTACTACCGAAAAGTTTTAGGGATTGCTTACAAGGTAGATGATTCTGAGTGGTTCTTAAGCAAGCAGGTAGAAAATTGTTTATAGTGTGAAACTGTCATCTGTGCTACAGCTCCAGAGCAAAATGATAGTGTGAGGTGGGAGATAGGGAGTTACTTTTTAGTAGATAGCCTGATGAAAGAAACAGATGGGGCATATTTACTAACTTTTAGCACAATGCACCACTGCAAACACATTTGATGTGTCTTATTGCACACAAGGGAGAAAGCAGCGCAGAACCATATTTATAAAATGTGGATCCCTGCTTCTTTCTTCCCCTGTGCTGCCTCACAAACAGGCTATCAAACATAGGCTTTGTACTGGAAGTTCACCCTTCCAGTACGAAATAGTATGCCTAGACAATTTTTAAATACATTTCGGACATGGGATGTGTGCCGTACAGTGTAGCACTCATGGAATATGTGAAATGTGTAGAGAAAGAAATATATTTTCCCAATGTTTCACAAGCTTCAAAGTGGCAATTTTGCTTTTATGCAAAGGTTGGTCTGGCAATTGTAGTAGATAAAGCTTTGTATGAAAAACATGAGTGCTAGCCACCTAATACCATCCTAATGTCCCCTTGATTGAGAGTGAATCAACGTATTGCAAAATGCTATTTGAACTTAAAAACAGGCACTTTTCTAGTATGGAAAAAGGTTTGCTCTTTCAAGACTTTCCAGCACTTTGAGACACTTTAAATTCTTTGTGGCAATGCAAACTCTTGGTAAATCTTCCCCAGAGACATTTGGACATGATACATGCATAACTGGAAGCAAATGAAATGCAGCTACTATTGCACATATCAAAGTAAATCAATTCAGTCAGGTAGCAAGCTGTAAGGTATTGCAAGAGATGAAGTATGTGGTCTCTCTCAGGAAGACTTTGATACAGTGTATTGCAGTAATCTAAACAAAAAAGTAAAATGGCATGACATACACCCTTCCTACAACCTTCAATTGGTAGGCATTGCAAGATCATTTTAGGTAGTTTAATATAGCAAAAACAATTTGAGATCAGTTTCTTGATTTGAAGTCTCAATGACAGAACATTATCAACTGTAGATTCTAGATCTTTTGCAGAATCAACGTAGGCAGGTTTAGTATGTAATTCTGAAGCTCACCAGGTTATAGCCAAAACAGAGTTATGATTGCCAAATAGGGGCTTAAAGAACACCTCTGGGTACCCCTTTGATTTACTGGCTTGAAAGCAATTGAAAAGATGATATTTTAATCTTTACATATTCTGATGCTTATGATGCCATTAAAAATGGCTTCGAAGATGCAAAAAAAGTAGTGTTGCTATTCCACTCAATGAATGTTAGCACAAAGGAAATTAGACCTGTTTCGTTACTATGCATCGATCTAAAGCCTGATTGTGCTGGATCTGGTGCTGCTTTGTTCATCAGAAAGGCAGCAATTTGACTCTTGATATGTTTTTTTTTACATTGTTATGGTAATTGGCAATTGGGATATGTTAATCATTCAGGGGCTTATTTACTAGCTCCTTGCTCCGCCTGTGCGTCACTTTAAAAATGGGAAAAGTGATGTAACAGTGGTGCAAAGGGCTTGTAAATACGCCTCTCAGTGAATATGAGTCAGCATTTGGCTTTTTAAGCGAAGGAGGAACAATCTCCTGCTTCATGAAAGTGGCAAATGGAGGCTGTTGGAACTGGCCCTTCTTGCAGGGTCATCCCCAAACCTTTTTGCTACTTCCTCCCTTATTTTTCCTGACCCGTAGCTGTTGGCAATAGGACCCTGCGCACTTTACCACTGCTGATCAGTGCTAAAGTGCATATGCTCTCTGTTTAAATTATTATTCTGATTGAATATACATGTTTGGCATATTTGTATCACTATGAAGTCCCTAGTAAAGTGCACTGGGTGTGCCAGGGCTGGTGATGACAAATGCTACTGGTGGGCCTGCAGCACTGATTGTGCCACCCACAGGAGTAGCCCTAAAATGGTGTCTCAGGCCTGCCACTGCAGTGCCTATGGGCAGTTTAGAACTGCCATGTCCTCCTGGTCAGTGTCCCCACTGACCAGGCCTAACCCTTCCCTTTTTGTGCACATCAGTCACCCCTAGGGAAGGCCCAAGGTACCCCCCTGGGCAGGGTGCAGTGTATGTAAAAGGTAGAGCATGTACTAGTGCAGGTGACATGCTCTGGTAGTGAATGGCAGCCATTTTCGTTTTTCACTACTGTAAGGCTATCTTGCTCCATAGGTTAACATGGGGGATGCTGGCTACAGTGGTTAACAGCATTTCTTCCCATAGGAACAAGATAGGACATAAGTATCTAGTATCCCTGAACTCAGAATTTAATAACACATCTTTTAGGAAAGGTTGTTTTTAAATCCTGTGTTTGAGAACAGCACTTTTAGAAAGTTGCTGTTCTCTTGTCTGACCCTTCTGTGTGCCTGGGCCTGTTTGTGTATTGACTGTCTGGTTTGAGAGTGACAGGGGCTGGGAAATTCCCCAGGAGGGAATTCCCCTGGATGAGTCAGCACTAGGCTGAATGACTGCATTTGCAACTGGAGTAGTGGGAGGAGTTAGCACCTGGGCTGAATAGGGCTGTGCCTGCCTTCCACAATGCTGGCTCCACCCCCCTGCTGGGCGGCTGAGGACCCTGCCCCTCACTCTGAAAGGAAGTCAGAAGCCAGCAAAACAAAGTAGTCAGGAAACACCCAGAACTGGTTCAGACCGGGCTCAGGGCCCACATGCACAGAGAGAACAAAGACTTTAGGGGTATAAGTACAGGACCCCTGACAACAGAAAATTAGATCATCCTGGAAATCAAGAAGGAACCTCTGCCAAGGAGAAAGCTGAAACTGAAGAAGGAAGATTGTCCTGCTGTTGCTCTGCTGGACTGACCTGTTGCTTTGCTGCCAAGGAGAGGGGAAGGACTTTGCTGCTGAGCTGTGTCCCCTGTCTTGAAGGAATCTCCAAGGGCCTGAGAGGAGCTGGCTCCTTGTTTTGAAGTCCCAGGAACAAAAGGACTTCACCCCAGCTTCCCTGAACTCTGTTGAGAGAGTTCTGTCCTTCCTAGAGTGCTTGATCCAGTTGTGGGGCCTCTGGAAGTTGTACCTGTGCTGGGAAGCTTGAAACTAAGCTTGAGTGACTTTTTAAACTGAAAAGTGTTGCATCGCTCGCTTGCGGAGCGCATCCCCGACAGTGCGAGAAGTTTCCCGCCGCTACGGAGGTCGAGATCGTCGCAGGGCCTGACGCCGCTGCCAGAGACGTCGCATCCTTCGTTTGCCGGACGCACCAGACCGGTGCGGGAGAATCAAACATCGCTGCGAGTATCGTCGCAGAGCCTGTCGTCGCTGGGTGAGATCGCCGCACCGCTTGCTTGCGGACCGCATCACGTCGCTGCGAGCATCGTCGCAGAATCAACGCATCAAGGAGCTGCGAGAGAGAGGATCCCCGCTGGACCGCGCATCGTCGCCCCGGAGATCGTCGCAGCCCCTACGAGATCGTCGCATCGTGCCTTTGCGATAACAGACTTCCTACGGAACCTACGCACCGGAATCCATACAAGTGGCCTTCCTCCCCATACAGACCGGATTCGTCGCAACACGCCCGCTATTGCAGCGGGGCTGTCGCATCGCCTCCCCAGGGTCTCAGGAGCAACGCATAGCTTGTTTTCCACCGCACCAGCTTCTGCTTTTGGAACTTTGTTGCAACTAAAAGGTACTGTGAGTAAACGTGACGGAACTGTGAACTTTTCACGCATCAGTAGAGAATTCTATCGCAACGTAGAGAATTCTAACGCAACCTTATGAACTCTTTTTGAAACATATTCTTGAACTATGTATGTTGGATTTTTGTCGTTTTGGTCTTGTGTAGTTTAGATTAAAAATACCTTTATTTTTCTAAACTGTTGTGGAGTCAGTTTGTGGTGTTTTCACTGTGTTACTGTGAGTGTTGGTACAAATACTTTACGCATTGCCTCTGGTTAGCCTAGACTGCTCGTGCCAAGCTACCTAGAGGGTGAGCAGGGGTTATCTCAGAGGGTTATCTCCTTGCCCTGACTAGAAGCAAGGGTCCCTATTTGGACAGTGGTACCTACCTCTGCCAACTAGAGACCCCCAGATCTAACAGAGGCATTTAGCATGGGTGTAAAAAACATGACTAAATAAATCAGGTACCCCATAAAAAAGAGATGTCATAACACTTAGAGACTTACTACTGGGGTCCACCTGTTGTTTATACATATCCTACGTGCAGTGGCTGCACTACAAGGGTCTCCACTTTCTCTAGTGGGCTTTCCTATTTAATACTTACTTGTTATTGTTTGTTCAGTCATTTCCATTTGATAAGCCACTCTGGCCTATACCTCTTCCCACCCCCTTCCCCCCCTTTCCCCCCAAAGTTGTCCATACCAGTTGATCCCACCTACACTGAAGACTACATTGCCAACATAATAAGTGGCCCTTCATTGTTCCAAACCTCAGTACAATAAGTGGCACCAAATTATGTGGCTACATACACAATAACAACTTTAACACACCTCAAAAAGAAACACATTTGCACTGAACTTCTTGCCCGCATTCTTACTGAATATTTAAAAGCAGATACAATACCTTAGGCCTACAGGTACGCAACACTCCAGCAATCTTCCTGCAAGACCCTAAATTCAAGAACGGTTTTGCTCACATTGGCACAACGTTTTCACGCCATTGGGTGGTTCTAGTCATAGACACTGCTCTAGAACACAGCAAGAAAGAACTTGAGGAAATACTAGAATTAGAAAAAGCAACTTTGGAATTAGACAGCCTGTCAGATGCTAAAGCTGTCCTTGACAAATTAGAAAATACCATCTCTGACTTCCAGAAGTTAAAACACCCCAAAAAAGCAACTAAGGTAACAAGAGACATTAAAAACTACAGTAAGGAGAAGACCTCAGAGACGACTACCTCACACATCGCCAAAACGCCCAAAGACTCCAGGCAGGCATTTGGGGTAGATTTAAAAACAAACAACCAGTAACTTTTTCTAACCCTTCTGCAGACTCAGACACCTCGGACCCAGGTGCAGGACCCAGCTTGGCCCCCAACAACCTTAATTTTTTAGGCAGAGGCCAGCCATTTCAACTAGAGAGAGGGAGGGGGAGACCATGATACAACTTCCCTCCAGGGGAGCGCCAGATACAACGAAAGTTTTATCAATGGGGTTACCAATATTAAACACCACTGGGATAGAGGATACATTTTCCTCTCCCAATACAGATCCCTATTTTCAACCTATCCAGCCATCAAATATCTTCTACAGAAATCTTCCCACTTAGCAAAGGACTGTCTTTTGTCCCCACCGAAAAACCTGATTAGTTTAACATACAGACGAGATTTTCCCATTTTTTAGGAAAATAAGACTCAAATCTTTTTTTCTCAATAAAGAGTCAATGCCCTACTATGACACCACAGGACTGCGCCCTAGGTCAACCTTTAACCCACCCACAGGTTCGCTCCCCCAGAAGTGGTCTCCTTTGAGAATTTAGTCCTTAAATCTCTTGAAAAGTTAAAGAACCAGCACAATTTTATACCTTACAACATCAGCTTAGAAGCGAAGAAATGTCTCCTCAGTTTGAAAAACATAGACAACATCATCATCAAGCCCTGTGACAAAGGTGAGGGAATTACGATTCAAGACAAAACAACGTATTACAACGTGATCATGTGGCAACAGAGTAACACAACTCACTATGAACTACTGAGACATAACCCCCTTGCTGAGATAGAAAATCTAATCCAGACCACTACCAAAGCAGCTGAAGAACTAAGCTACATTAGCCATACTGAGTTCCTTTACTTCAATAAACGAAACCCAAGGACACCAGTGTTATATACACTGCCCAAGGTTCACAAAAACCTAGAAAATCCCCAGGGTAGACCAATCCTTTCAGGATGTGGCTCCATCCTCGTACCATTAGGAAGATACGTGGATTTATTTATACATGACCCGGTACAAAACACCATAGCCTATGTAAAGGACACCACACACTTTATCAACTTGGTGGAACACAAACAATTTGACCCCACTTGCGAACTCTTGGTCACATTGGACATAGAATCACTTTATACCAACATTCAGCAAGACAGGGGTACCAGAGTCATTGAAACCCACCTCAACAACAGGCCCAGACCACACAAAGTTCCTACTGAGTTTATCATCTCTCTCTTGGAGATAGCTTTGAGGAAAAACTATTTTATGTTCAATGAGAAGTTTTATAAACAGTGTAAGGGAACATCCATGGGAGCAGTTTTTGCCCCTAATTTTGCTAACCTCTTTGTGTACGACATAGAGAAAGTATTTGTCCTTGACCAGATCAACACACATCGTAACAAAATCAAGAGCTGACATCGATATATTGATGATGTGTTCATGATCTGGCAAGGGATCACAACTGAACTAGACATCTTTTGCATTTGACTCAACAGCTGCCAGTCTGACCTTAAGTTCACATGTAGCTCAAGCAAGGCACAGATCAACTATCTAGATGTCAATGTCAAAACAGCTGAGGGAGACTCTACACTACTCTATACAGGAAGCCCACAGAACGTAACACACTACTTCACTACAAAAGTGTCCACCCAAGAGCACTCAAGGACAGCCTCCTCTTTGGCCAATTCTTAAGCATACGCAGAAACTGTAAGCTCAAAGTAGATTACCTAAGGGAAGCTGACACGCTATGTTAAAAACTTATCAATAGAGGTTACTCCTGATGCCTTGTAAAAAGATCCATGAGAACTCTTACTGGAACGTGAGCCCAAAAAGACCATGTTCACATTGCTTGCGTCCCCACGTTCTGCACTGCCAGAAACAAAATAACTAAACTGATTAAAAAACACTGGCCCCTCCTAACCTCAATCAACATTACTAATGAAGCTCCCTTGTTTTCCTTCAAACGAGGGCGCAACATTAAGGATCATCTGGTTAGAGCACAAAAACCATCACGCAAAGACAATACCCTGCAATCATGTCTAGGTCTCCCACCTGTAGTGGGCCATTTCAAATGTGGAACTTGTGCTGCATGCCCTCTCACAAAAAACACGAAAATATTTGAATATGGCACTATCACACACAAACTGAATTTCTTTTTGAACTGCAATTCTTCTAATGTACTCTATTGCATCCAATGTCCCTGTAACCTCATCTATGTTGGCCAAAAGGTAAAAGCAAGAATATGTCAACATAAAAGCAGATTACACTGCCAAGTCATCACTGCACGGCTGGTCGAGCACTTCATGGACAAACGACACTTAGAACAAGACCTCCGCTGGCAAGTTATCGACATTGTTCATCCACACAACAGAGGCGGCGACCTTCAAACAATCATCAATAGGCTCGAATGCAAATGTATGTTTAATTGTTGATCCATTGAAAATGGACTTAATACGCTCGACGAATGGAATATGATTCTGTAACAGCCGGCTAGTTGCTATAGCCCAACTGTACATGACATGTCAGTACCTGCTCTAATTTGTATATATTTGTCTTCCGTAACTATTCAAACCAACTAACAATGCCCAACTGGCAACTCTATCTTGTCCTCTTGCATCTCAATAGGTGCTTTAGTCATAACCTTTAATGACTATTCTGTCCCCTTGCACTCATCCAACATGGATTAATTAGGATGGTGTAATAACCTGCTGGTTGACATAGCCTAATTCAATGTATATATTATGACTGTACAATGTTTTTATTTTGTAGATAATTGATTACCTTTTCTATATTTCTTCCTTAACCATTCATTTTGACAATTTTTTGTACTCTTGGGAATTCTCCTCTGGTTCCCTCACAGTCTTCTTGCTTTAAAGCTGTTTTATTCATACTCTTTCTGTCCTCTCGCACTCATCCAACATGGCTGCCGAATTTGGGACGTCTCTTTTCCCCCGTGGTTCCAGCCCCACACTTTAGCTACTCCACATTGCGCATGCACGTAGCACCATGCACATCTTTTAATCAGGACCGGCATTTTCCACTTGCACCTTTCGGAATCATTCCCAAGTTCCACATCGTCGCAGCAGATTGACTCTTTTGACCCGGGCTAATCCCGGGTATTAATTAAGTGCGGTGCTGGGTATTCTATCTGCCTGGGTGTATCCCGCTCGTCCAGTCCTGACCAACTTCACTTTTTTACAGATTGGTCACCTCTTGCCGGCTCATAAGAATCAACTCCCGGTCCCCTGATATAATCCCAACTGTCCTGTAAGTATCCTTCTGGTACTCCTTCTTCCTTCTGACATTTTTCTCATCCCCTGGCCCTAACCCCATTACTCATCCAATTACAGATACTGTGGCCCTCAGTTGACGATCATTCCCTCATCCGGATTCTCCCGCCCGCACGATGCGGCCAATCGTGGTAATTCTAGTAAGTTCTCCTTCCCATTGCCCTCCGTGCAATTACTAAACATGGCCACCGTAGTGTTCTTCCTGACAATGTGCTTTCCCTTACTTATTCTAGATTAACTTCACGGTCACCATGCCTTAATTGTGGCCCCGCGTTACTCTCCCCTTAAGTAGATTCTCGAATTGCTAAGAGCCCCTTCTATGCCTTGCATGTCCCTTAACAGGTCTGTTCCTCTGTAACACGGCACCTAATTTTGCTTTACATAATGCAGGATTCGCAGATCAGGCCTCCTGACAGAGAACTTGACAGCCCCTCTTAACCACTTTCGCTTTGCTTGGCATTTTTCTATTACCTTGCCTAATACTGTTCACAAGTCAGTACCTTTTTCTTCACATATACTGTCCTTCCTTTATTGTTTGCGCTAATCGAATGACAGATTCTGTAATTGTCACAATTGTTCTACAACTCTTCACATATACTGTCTTGCCTTTATTGTTTGCGCTAATATAATTACAGATTCCATAATTGTCACAATTGTTCTATAACTCGGGACATATGGTTATCCCATTGTTTTCTCTTCCTATAGATTCTACTTGCTCACACTCTCATCCTGATGATGATCTTTAACTAATAAGATCGAAACGCCGTCGACCTCACAACCAAAACTCCTCCATTGTAATTGAGTAGATTGGAGTTTTGAATATTGTTGTCAATGCGATGTAAATTTTAAATGTCACTAAGCACCTTTGACTTCACGCATCAGAACTATTACCGTAAATAACTGAATGATACTCCATTTATGCTGTCAATAAATGTGATGTCATTCCAAAAACCTTGTGTCCCAGCATACATTGCTTATCGAGTCCCGCTGGAGCTCCCTTTGAAAGTGTCCCCCTGATTAAAACTACGCTTATTAATTAGTAGCCTTGGCTACCCGTGGACCTTTAGGCCTCCCCTAGATCATTGTTCCCTTCAACCGTAACAATTGGAGTCAACAGTTCAAATAATGTTAAGTTCTGGTCAGAGAGAACCACATTTATATAAAGTTTACCCTGTCTAAAAAGAACTGAAATGTCATTACCATTTAAAAAGCAGTGAAGGTGTTATCAATCTTATAAAAAATCTAATTGAAAATGATAGAAGGTCTGTGATTGAGGGAGCACATTCCTATTGAATTCTTCTATTGAAGGAATCAAGTGTTTTAAAAATGACATGGAAGAATTTTAAAGCATACAAATGTACAAACCCTCTGGGGGATGAATTTAATCATTCAAATTGATCCTAAGAGGAGCCCAGAGTAATTCAAAATCAATTTGGAATCACCCTCTATCCAAACTAGTTTACCTTCCGTTTATATATTATCCAATCCTCACTATTAACCTTTTCTAGCAATATTTTATATGTGATAAATATGAACAACTTCTAGTGATAACATAGAACACATTCTTTACACATATAACATTTAACACAAACATGAATTCAAGATACACAAATATAATACATTAATCTCAAAACTCCATACATTATACAAAAATTAATAGAGAATGAATTGATATATACAGAGTCCTTGTCAGAATGTCAATTGATAGAGACCAGTATGTTGATTCTTGCTAGTTTGATCGAATTGAAGGGTGTACATGATTTCAACAGACTTTTTTTTAATCAGTCCAATTCTACAGCACCCTGAGCTAAATGTATTTGTCTATAGATAAAGGGAAGGTGACGTTCACTTATGCAATGATGATGCAATTTAGCCTCCTTAATTTCTTTTTAAGGGTCCCAGCAGTACAAAACAAGGATAAGTGCATCAATCACAATCTGAAAATGAAGTCTGACCCACAAGATCCCTCAATTTCGGGGAAAATCTTATTATCATGTGGTCCATCATGAAGGGCTCTGCTGCTTCCCTCCAGCCCCTGTCACACTTTACAACTTCAAAATTGTAAATCAGCACTGGATGGGTCCCGCATGGTTGGGACTAATGAGTGCCACCAAAGCGGCCCGTCCTGGATCTTATTAGTTTTGATATACGGTAATTCTCAATTGATTTTTGAATTACTCTTGATTCCCCTTAGGATCTCTTTGAATAATTTAAATTCATCCCTGAGAGAGAATATGCAATTATATTCTTTATAACTGTTCTTTTTCTTGACTTTAGGGGATTACCTGCTTGAATGGTCTAAAGAATTTTTAAGGCATCTCAATTATCCATTTTTTGTATGTTCCTTGTTATACTGAATTTTGGCCCTTATTCGCAAAGGTCACTTAGACTTTTGAGTAAGTTTACACTTTTGAGTAAGTTTACTACTTATCAGTATTCACAAACTCGGAGTGTAGGTAATTACGAAAAAAAGCCTAAACAGTAGTAAGTCCAGCAAAACACATGAACAACCACTGGTACTGATTCAAGGACTCAGTTGTATGATAATGGCAGCAACCCTTCTGTGGAAGATTTTAGACAAGGACTTAAAATGAAACCCCAATGGAAATAATGTTAAACTCAATTAAATTATTTAAAATAGGTACAGATATACATACATATAAATTAATGGGAAAATAATATATCAAAATAGTGCCTGTTTGTAATTTAATTATAAAATATTTCTATAGTCATTTAAGGGGGGTTGAAGTCAAGTTTCTTTGGTGAGTTTATTGGTCCACTCTGTCAATGATTGTGATTACTATTTGAGGTGAGTAGTTACCCCCCTCAACTAATACTCAAAATTCTTACATAGAACATGTAGAAAATTAATGTTAACACGTCCCTACCTTGACAAGGCCTCAAAAGATGTTTTCACTGTGGCATGCCTAGATGCGAAATGTAGAATATAAGAGTACAGATTAAAATGCTAACGCTGTATCTCAAAAATTGGACGTGCTAGAAAGATTGTTAAAGACTGTTAAACAGTTTTAATGGTTACTAATATCCAGTTCAATTGTAAAGTCACATGATTTTTTAAATAAATGGTAAAGTAATGTACCTTTTTTGGGGGAGGGCATGACATGCACTTGAGGAAGATGGCCATTTGAAGCTGCTCCTCTTTCTAGCCGGGTGGTCCTGAGGCTCACCAAAGGCCCAGATGCAGCCCTAGAGAACCCCCGTGAGTGTTAAATGGAAGCATACATGAATTGTGATTTTCCGTCACATTAAATTAATTAAACTTTGCAACCCTTTTAAAGTACTATACATTTTTGGCCGTATCCAGTTACTGACACTTTTCAATCTGGTCACTTGTGTTTCATGGGACCATTTCTCTTATCCCTCAAACTGAAGTTACCCTAGTTATACTGGCAAGCATTTTGTTTTAGGATCTGATGCAGGCTGAGGGTGCAATTAAAAGGATTTTTTAAAATATTTTTGTGCTTATGCTCTACTGTAAGCTGCCTGATGCCTGTATCACATAAAGAAAGTGACCCTCTTGCCATCTATACCTAACACAGCAGAGACCTAAGGGCATGAAATGAGGGACATCAAAGATGCAAAAGCGGGTCAGAATAGGCCTAAATCTACACCTCTGCTACCCAACCCTCCTCCTTACTCAGCCGATATGGATCTACTACTGAAATACCTATCAATGCTACTTGACTTGGTCAAATACAGACCTATTGCAGTTAGACATTCAGTGACTAAAGAAAGATTTTAAATATCTGGCTGATCACAGCACTGAGGCAGAATTGCGCATCCGTTATCTGGAAAATGACAGAATGAAAAGTCCAAAAATATCGCTAAAGTCACTGCCTTATCTATAGACATCACAGACATAGAAAACAGAAATTGAAGGGGCATTCTAAGAATATTTGGTTTTCCAGGGGAAGTGGAAGATTCACAGAATTCCTTGAGGCCTGGATCCCACTCACATTGGGGATACCTTTCAACAAAGATTTTGAAATAGAGAGGGCCCATGCAGTCCGACTAGTAAACCCTCTGCTGAGTCTACAGAAACTAAATAATTTCCTAGGGCCATGAACATTAGACCTCTGAGATACAAACACACTGAAAAAACTCTTCAATACATGAAAAAGTACCAACAAATGATTTGGGAAGGCTCCCAAACCTGCATTGTGCAGGATTTCGCCAAAGACACCATTCATCACAGGAAACAACTTCATTTATTTAATTTATTTATTTATGTAGGGCCTGAATCATCCTCGAAGGGGTATCTCTGCAATTATGGACATACAAGAAGGAGCTGGTACCGTGTGAAGCATCTAGAACAGGAATGTTTTCAGGCAATTTCTAGAGTGAAGATGGTCTGGGTACTGCCTCAGTGTAATAGGGAGCGCATTTCAGTTCCAGGGGGCAAGATATAAGAAAATTCCTACCCCAGTCCTAGGCTTATTCATCTAGGGAACTTTAAGAAGGAATTTAGAGCTGGATCAGAGGTCTCTAAGGGGAGTATATTGGCTACGTTTCTCTGCGAGATATGTTTGACCATTGCCAAACACCACCTTGTGGACGATGCAGCAAACCTTGAGTTTTATTTGTTTGCACACTGGAAGTCAATGAAGCTGTGGCAACAGTGGACTCAAAGATGATCTGTGAAGGGCATTCAGTATCAACCGTGCCGCTGTATTTTGGACTACCTGTAAGCGGTCTAACAAGGCCTAATTAGCCAAAATCAATAAAGCATTATAGTAGTCAAATCGTCTCAGAATTAATGTCTAAATAAGAGTCTTCCATGTATGGTCTGGGAGAAAAGGAAATACTCGTCTTAGCAGACTCAGCACATGAAAACATGAGCTCACCATATGAGTCACCTGCTCCTTCATGTTCAGACTCTGCTCAATGCAAACCCCTAGGTTTTTTACTGATACCTTTGGGGGCGGGGGAGACACCCAGCTCACCTGGCCACCACTCTGGTGTCCACAACAAACTGGCCTCTCCAATGAGCATAATCTCTGTCTTCCGGACATTTAGTTGGAGAAAGTTGTTACACATCCACTGAGATATTGCTAGCATGCCAGCAGATAAGGTGGTCCGGGCTGTTGTGGAAGATTTATCAAAAGAGAAGGTAAGCTGGGTATCATCTGCATATGATATTGGCACAAACCCATATGTCCTCATAAGGCTGGCCAAGGGAGCAACATAGATATTAAATAGGGTAGGGCTTAGACAAGATCCTTGATGTACTCATTTGGTCAGCTTCTTGGACTTGGACCTATAAGGTACCTGGTTGACTGTCTGGGAACTATCAGAAACAAAGCTAGTCATCCACAGCAAGGCCTCTCCCTTTATCCCAGATTCCTCTAGTCTCCTGAGCAGAATCTGGTGATCGACCGTGTTGAAAGCCGCTGAGAGATCTAATAACACTAGTAGAGTGGATTGTCCTTTGTCTAGTGCTGGCCTGATGTTGTCCGTGATAGCCGTTAGGTCTGTCTCTAAGGGGAGTATATTGGCTATGTTTCTCTGCGAGATATGTTTTACCATTGCCAAACACCACCTTGAGTACGATGCAGCAAACCTTGATTTTTATTTGTTTGCACACTGGAAGTCAATGAAGCTGTGGCAACAGTGGACTCAAAGATGACCTGTGAAGGGCATTCAGTATCAACCGTGCCGCTGTAATTTGGACTACCTGTAAGCGGTCTAACGAGGCCTAATTAGCCAAAATCAATAAAGCATTACAGTAGTCAAATCGACTCAGAATTAATGTCTAAATAAGAGTCTGGGAGAAGAGGAAATACTCGTCTTAGAGACTCAGCACATGAAAACATGAGTTCACCGTATGAGTCACCTGCTCCTTCATGTTCAGACTCTGCTCAATGCAAACCCCTAGGTTTTTTACTGATGCCTTTGGTGCGGGGGAGACACCCAGCTCACCTGGCCACCACTCAGGTGTCCACAACAATCCGGCCTCTCCAAAGAGCATAATCTCTGTCTTCCGGACACTTAGTTGGAGAAAGTTGTTACACATCCACTGAGATATTGCTAGCATGCCAGCAGAGAAGGTGGTCCGGGCTGTTGTGGAAGATTTATCAAAAGAGAAGATAAGCTGGGTATCATCTGCATATGATATTGGCACAAACCCATATGTCCTCATAAGGTTGGCCAAGGGAGCAACATAGATGTTAAATAGGGTAGGGCTTAGACAAGATCCCTGATGTACTCCCTTGGTCAGCTTCTTGGACTTAGACCTATAAGGTACCAGGTTGACTGTCTGGGAACTATCAGAAACAAAGCTAGTCATCCACAGCAAGGCCTCTCCCTTTATCCCAGATTCCTCTAGTCTCCTGAGCAGAATCTGGTGATCGACCGTGTTGGAAGCCGCTGAGAGATCTAATAACACTAGTAGAGTGGATTGTCCTCTGTCTAGTGCGGCCTGATGTTGTCCGTGATAGCCATTAGGGCTGTCTCCGTACTATGTTTAGGACTAAAGCCAGATTGCATCCCATCCAGGCAACCTGACGCTTCGACATGAGCTGACAGCTACTTATTGGTGTGCTTCTCCAAGATTTTGCTCAGGAGTGGTAGGAGGGATATTGGTCGTAAATTTGACAGATCTTTCATAGAGGCCTTGGTGTTTTTGCGTAGTGGGATGACCTGTGCTGCCTTCCATTCAGATGGTAAATGACCTTCCTTTAACAAATTAAGTTTTAATACTACACTTTTTTGTTGGTCTGACAAGATTCAAGATTATATTTAATGACACTGTTGTACAGTTCATACTTTCTCAGTAAAACTGCATTTGTTGGACAACATAAATGTCAAAACTGCACAAGTTTTACAGACTATCGAGAGATGTCCTTATTCCTGGCTAGCTCACGTGCACCATCTGTATCCCTAACCTAGCAAGGTAACAGGTGGTATGTGCAACCTCAGGAAATGAAAACCCTGACTGCCCATATTATTTGTGGAAACAGGTCAAAATCCCTTTTATTTGGTAACTTATGCATCTCCAAAGAGAAACACAAGAAATACTCTAATTGGCATTTCAAAAATGTATTGAAGAGATGAGATTTTTATGTAACATACGTGCCCAAGGGTGCGCCAAAAGACTGCATTATTCTCTCACGACACAGTTGCACATCTAGTAGTATCGTCCCATTTGGCCACATGAAGGAACATCCATTGAGGAGCAAATAAAATAAAACCAATGTTCCCGACAACCAGGAGCAGGAAAAGCAGTAAGCTTCCAAAATTGCTTTCAAGCACAGAGTTTGTGAAAAATGTGTGCTATCACTACAGCATTTGAAATGTTAAAAATGTGGTGCACTAGCTCCCCAAAATGTTGCGGGAGATATAGCAACTGTATCGCAGAAGAAGACCTCGCAACTTCATGGGCAAACATCTCTCACCTGGATATTAAGGTCACATCCTTCTGAAATAATGAGGCTTTATGTCTCCTCAAAGCATCAAAGTTCCAAATAAAAATTTGAATAGAGGACCAAATTGTTGCATCCCAAACTGTATGGGCAGGTGGAAAAAGCACTTAAGAGAAACAGGTCACAACCACAGAAACCGTAACCAGATATGGTATTCCCAGTTTCATCCTGCAGCAACCTTGATCATTCAACATCAAATAGCTCCCTTTTGGAAAGCTGTTTGAATACTGGATGAATTACAGCAGCTAGGGAACATTTCAGATAACATGACAAGTTTGCCTTGGACTCATTGCATGCTCCATGGAGTGCAACCTCCCTACAAACCAGAGAATGGCCTCAAGTGTTTCTCACTGTCTGTGCCACTAAGAAAAACTTCAGTCGCACCATTCCGACAATGATAAGTGAAAGGTAAGATCAATGCCTCGTGTACAAACCCTTCCCCTAGTCCTTTATATCTGCCTACTTTATGGTGTTGCAAGCAGTATTTAAAGTGAAAAGTTGGAATTGGCAGAGAAATAAATCTGTGATTCATTCAATATGCTGATGGTATCTGTGCCACAGTAAATGATAACTTTTCCAACTTTTCTGAGTAACATAGTCAAATTCACGTCTTTTTTGGCCATGGTGGTGTGTTCTTTTTTTATGCTAAGTTGTGTGGTAGAAACAAACTAGAGGTATTTAAGGGTTTCCATGGAAAGTGACCAGTGTGTAAAGTCTGTAGAGTCCAGCTGTGATTGCCCATATTGCAAAAAGGAAATGTCATTCTGTTTAATGCCAATAACAGATGGCACAATGTTACCTAGAGAATATAACCTATTAGATAATGAGGCCATAATGTTTTAACCACTGCTAGCGCCTTCTTTAAATGTGCTCTGTCAATTTGACTTATTCTCTCAACAGCTTCCTGCTCTTAAATTTCAAATACGTCATTGTATAAAGCATACAGAAAGCACTTTTGAATTGGCCTTGAAGGACCTAACAAGAAATCTTGTAAAGTCATGCCATCAGAAAAAGAGACAAGTGATGTTTCACCTCTGTCAACGTTGAATGTTTTGTCCACTCTAGGCACAAGTTTCCAGTGCTATATGTTTTGACCATTCCTGCATTTTGTGCCTGCACGTATTGTGGGTCTGGCCTTTTTATTCTGAACTCTTTGGCATTGTCAGGCAAATGGGCCTGACATCCCTTAGTATATTATGGGCCCAAAGATCCCTCTGGACCTGAATGTGAAGAACTAGGGGCCCGATGTAGGTAAAATAGATTTACCGATTTTTAAATACCGAATCATACCGATTCGGTAATTAAAAATCGGTAAATCTAAGGGGTGGCGATGTAGGAACATCCAGATGTTCCTTTTTCCGAATCGGAAAATATCTGTATTTACCGATTCGGTAAATACCGACCAGTAATGCCCCATTCATTCCTATGGGCTTTGAAGCCCATAGGAATGAATGGGGCATTACCGGTCGGTATTTACCGAATCGGTAAATACAGATTTTGCCAAGGGTGCAGGGGGTGTCACTTTGACACCCTCTAGCACCCCCAAAAAAGATTTGGGGGCCATGTGGCAGGCATAGCTGCCTTAAGGGCAGGTCTGCCTGTCATATGGCACAGGTGTGCATGCACACATGTGCATGCACACCTGAATCGGTATTTTACCATCTAATATATTTGATGGTAAAATACCGAATCGTTAAGGGTTGTGGGACTCAGAAGAGTCCCACCTACATGTCAAAAATACCGATTAGGTATGAATACCGATTCGGTATTTTACAAAATCGGTAAATTTACCGATCGGTAAATTTACCGATTCTGTAAAATACTGGGCCCTACATACCAAATCAGATTTACCGGTCGGTAACGGCCGAAAATACCAATTTTCGGCCGTTACCGACCGACCTACATCTAGCCCTGGATGCCCCATTTCTCAGCATGCTGTCAAATGTGTCCTCTGTGTAATTTGTAAGTTGATGGCAATTTGCGAGGAATGCAAAATTGGGAATTTTTGGTGCATTTATAGCCTTTATCTTGGCCAGGCTGAGACAGTTTTTATCTGGAAACGTTGTTGTTTTGTTATGAGGCATGCTGTAAATTGAGCTATATTACCCTGATCCCTCTAATCTCTAATTACCCATATAGATTTAAAATCAATATTGTCACTCCAAAATTCCTGTATGACAAAGGACAGGGTTTTGAAAGTATGTAGTTCGGAGATGGCGCCTACAACGAGTGTGCCAGTTCTTGGGTTTAAAAGTCTGTGAGACGGTGCTTACAGGAGGAAGAACCAACCTGAACCCGCTAAATTTGAGACCATATGTCACAAAAAATGACTGCAAGCCTGTGCACAAGTCAAATTCAAATGCAGAGTGAGTACTCCTTATCTTACGAATCTAGGATGGAACATTCAATGTACAAAAGAAATAAAATAAAAACAAGAAGAACAATCTTGAGTGTTATGTTCTCCTTTACTTTGCCCAGCCAACACGTGGTTCATCTGGGGAAGTACCCCAAGACTTCTTCAGCGCTGAAAGGATATACAATAAAACCATGCCTGAGCCAAATGTACCCACAAGGGTCATATGGTATAGTGCAAGGCGACCCGGTGGTCAGGTGAGCACTCTTAGTGACATGTTAACCTGTGTGTGTCAGAAACTCAACATATATGTGCCCAGTGATGGACCCCGGTGGTAGGTCATGGTAGTGTAAGGGAACATGATTTTTGTACAAAGCAAGTAAACCGTGATATCGGAAGTGTGTAGTCATACAAGATAGGGATGAGGTGAAAGATAGAATAAAGAAAGGATGCAGTGAGGGGACAGAGGGAGATGTGAGGAGGAGAGGGATACACAACAAGAAAGGAGAGGGATCTGTCAAGGATGACTTAGGGGAAAGTATCCATTGTTTCATTTCAAAGCTAACCGTGAGGATGGTGGGATCATCAAATATGAGAATGGGGCCATACCTATAAGGCAAATCCAAATTGGATCCTGATTCTGAGGGAAATTAGATGTAAGTACATACAGACTGGAATTAAAAGGCTGTAGGCATTGCATTATGTGGGCAAGGAAAGTGTGAGGAAAGCAGAGGTGTCTCACCTCTCTACCGGTTAGACTTCTGTCCCGGCTGGTTGAAGGAAATAGGTGAAAGCCAAATGTTTTGGGGGTCCAGAACTCAGACTAATAGGTGGAGCCAGGGTAAGGGCTTCACTGCGGAGAGAAAAACAAGTGTAAAATGCATTAATTGCACTACTGCACTGTCTAGCGATAATGGTGAGTAAAACCAGGAGAGGCAGCTCACCTGAGTACCGGTTATACTTCCGTCCCATCTGTTGTGAAGAGGAGAAGGTGAATGTGTCACAATTTGTCCAGAGTGCAGACCAAGAGGTGAAGCCTAAAAAATTGGCTTGTCTGAAAGAGAGGACATGGTCTTCAAGAACTAGGAGGGGAGGTGAAAGGCAATGGGAAGAGACGGGGGTGGAGCAAGGTGATTTAATAAAGGTAACAGTTGGACCCCATTGCAGTCCGTTGAATACAGAGGGGCACCCATGGGTCTTTGGGTGAGAAGTGTGACTGGATCCATGGCCATCAAGGTAGAGCGTAACAAAGACCAAAGTTAGATCAGGAATGGTTAAGTCATTCCAGCAGTGTAGGAAGAAGCAGCGCTGGGCAGTTCAAACGTAAATGTTAGCCAAAAATGCTGTTCAGCGAGGAAACAAAAGGTTAACACTGAGTCAATGAGTTAGCTCCATGTATCTGCGCACCGTGGGGGTGCCTAGGGATCAGTAGAGCATCAGTAAAATGTGAGTCTCTCTCAGCGGAAAATCAAAGGGTTGGAAGGTGTGGGGAATTTCACTAAATAACATTGATCACAGCGAAAAAGCAGGTGGCGAAGGCATAGTCTTGAGGAACAGTATCACGTACCTTGTGTAGCGAGTGCACCATCAGGTAATGACGATCGCAGCATCTGGGACCAGAAGTAAGGTCCTGTCGTTGCTAAGATTCTGGAACTCGTTAGAGACTAGACCGCCGACTTCAATATGTGGTGTGTTCACGAAGAGTATATTAATGGTGTTGAAATGCTAAGTACGGCAGGGTGCCAACATTCATGCTCGTGTGATGAGTCCAAGGGGATGCCATGCACATCCATGGACTACAGAGATGGTCTAACCAGTTCTGTTGGGCAAGGAGTACAAAGAGAGCCTCACAAGTGCATTTCAGTAATTTGACTTAATTCCATCCAGGAACCAACAGCTCCATGGATCGTTGCCTTTTTTCCTCTGGAATATGAATGGGGCGGCTTTTATGATGGTGTTTATTACTTTGGTGAATTTCAAGAGTCCAATAATCTATTCTGTTAGTGGAGGACACTTTTTTAAATGGTGTTGCTGCTTCGATGGATTGACAAAGGTGTGTCATTTTTGTCTTCCATCTTACTACAATGAAGTGTTGTGCAACTCACACAGGCTGTCATTGAAATGTGTTTTAGCTATATGGACACTAACTTTGGGCTTGACCTGCCATGGTTGTTAATTTCTGGCCTTCATAGATACCCAAACTGGGTATCTTGAACTACCAAGATTGTTAGTTTGAATCAAACATGGATCAAGAAAAATACGCATCCAATCTCTGAAACTGTCTCAAAGAAAGGTTACTTTGGGAAGGTGGTCCCAAGCCATAAACTGCCAAGAGCAAACACTGTTGTGAAGATTGCACTACCTCATGAGTACAAGTTACAGACAAAGTACCAGGACTCTGCTTTTGACCTTGAAACAAGCCAATCCTGTTTCAGCACCACTGGCCTCAAATGTAGCCCTTTTAGCACAATCCACAATCAAAACCTGTTTTCGGTGCTTCTGGCCTCAAAACCAATTGGTTGTTGTTAATAGAAGAAAATGAACATTTTATTCTGAGTTGATCAATGCTGCAAATTCTGCTGGCGATAAGCTGTGTAAACCAAGGAGAAATTAAAAAAAGACCTACTGAACCCTATCTTTAGAAAGTACTGTCAAGGAGAACCAATCTCTTTGACTGTCAGCCAAAGAAACAAGTTGGGAATAACCCCAACTTGAGGTAGCACCATCTCCGCATTCTTAAGATGACAGTCTACAAACTATTGCTTACTGCCATATAAAGAGGGTATAGTGACACAGGAAGAGCTTGCAGATTTTATGGAACTATTACATAACAAGAGAGGGGAGAGGGGTTGGCCTAACGGCTAAGGCGTTCGACCTCGGACCTGGGGATCTGGGTTCGAGTCTCGGTAACGACGCAAAAAAAACCCTGTGATTCTGGGCAAATCACTTAATCTCCCTGTGCCTAAAAAAAAAAAAAAATGAAAGTGTGTCCTCATGTAACGTAACTGGTGCTATGTAAAGCGCTCTGATAACTGATTCGGTTCGGTTCTAGTTCGCGCTATATAAAACTCTGAAAAAAAAAAAAACAAGGTGGAAAGAAGGAGTAGAAGAGTATAGAGGGAGTTAGCAAACACATTGCTAGCGATTGTTACATGTGAAGGGAACACATTGGTGTTATGGATTACAATTTCGGTACAGTCACGTCACATTTATGCATTGCTCTGAGTATAGGAAGACATGGTTTCATCTTGATAAAAAAACAACTTTACGGTTCGTGAATGGATATGCAATATCACAGAAAAACAAGGAGGCATGGTTACATCGGCGTGGTTACATCAAAACCCGAGTATGAGCAGCTGCTTGCTGGTCCACACCAATCATGGTTATACCTCACACATTCTGACATACAGAGAAGTTGATTGTTAGTAATCAGTCCATCACTGTGCATGGAAACATACATAGATGTAGTAATCAATGGTTACAGAAACAGTTGTGGGAAATAGTGTTAAGACAAAACAAGAGCCCAGAATCACTAAACAGCACATATCACATATGTTGTGGCAGCCATCAGCAAGACTAGGTATAATACAGGTGTGCATGCTGTTTCTATGAGATAGAGAAATAACTACTCCCTGGAATGCTGCATTGTAATTGCGGCCACTCAGTCCCCCAGGAAGTACTGCATCTCGTGGTCGGTGTTTAGGCCACATACAACTGCTTTTAAGCACATGATCCAGGTGGCCTCAGTACGGCGTAATGTCAGTTCCCTATTCCCTCCTCTTTGTCTAGGTGGGACTTGTTCGGTACCGAAAAATGAGAACTGTTTGTAGGGGCCCTGAGCCTTACATCCTGTGGCATGGACCGCCATGGGATACTTCTAATCACATTGTTTCATTTTTGAGGGGCAGTGGTACAAACAAACTCAAGGGGTGGCCATGGGCTCCAAGTTCTCACCATTGTTCGCCAACCTTTTTATGGGTTTTTACGAAACATAATGGGTGTGGCACCCGAATCGTAACACCTACAACCAACACATAGTCTACTGGGGGTGGTACATTGATGACTGTCTTCTGCTATACTCAGGGACAGAAGAAAAACTGCTAGAGTTCTACAAGTACATGAATCCAAACACATTGGGGTCCAGTTCACATACCCTCACAGCAGCACGCATATTATCCCCTTGGACATACAACTGTACATCAGCAACAGCACGATACACAGTAAACCACATTGCAAATCCACAGCCTGTAATATGATCCTCCGTGCCATGAGCTCACACCCATCTCACAAAAATCAGGGCCATTCCCTGAAATTACCCAGAAAGGAGACTTTAAAAAACAGGAAAGAGCAGGCATTCTCTAATCAACCCGTCAGGCTGATCACAAACCATAATGAACTGACACACAATCTATTCAAAAATAGGAAGAAACATTGGGACATCCTCAGAGCAGAAAAACACTTGAAGATTTCACCACACAAACTCCCCTGATTTCGTACCGAAGGGGGAGAACCTTGAAATCCATTCCCAGCCCACTGTTCCCACGATTGACAGAAACATCAATTGGCTCACCCATCACTCCCAGGGCTTTCACAAGTGCGGCTGCTGTGGGGTGTGCAGGTGGGCAACAAAGAAGAAAGTATTCAACGGACCTGATAGGCGTGAATACAAGATCAGAGAGAACATCAATTGTGTTTCCAAATATGTTGAACGTAATCATGTGTAAATGCAACAAACAATACGTAGGTAGCACCATTAGGACGCTGAAATAACGTATTAGTGAGCACACTAGGGCACTGAAACAATGTGGTGCGAAGTACCCCATGACAGTCCATGCTGCAGGATGTAGGGCTCAGGGTCCCTCCCAACAGTTCTAATTTTTTCGGTATCGAACAAGTCCCACCAAGACAAAGAGGAGGGAAAAGGGAACTGGCATTACTCCGTACTGAGGCTACCTGGATCATGTGCTTAAAAGCAGTTGTATGTGGCCTAAACACCAACCACAAGATGTAATACTTCCTGGGGGACTTAGTGGCTGCATTTACAATGTAGCATTCCAGGGAGTAGCTATTTCTCTATCTCATAGAAACAGCATGAACACCTGTATTATACCTAGTCTTGCTAACCCGTGTTGCCCTAACGGCTGCCACAACATATCTGATGTGTGTAGTTTAGTGATTCCGGGCTCTAGTTTTGTCTTAACACTATTTCCTACAATGATTTCTGTAACCATTGTTGGCTGCGTCTCTGTATGTCTCCATGCACAGTGAAGGACTAGGAACACTAACGACAAACTATTAGGTATGTCAGAATGTGTGATGCGTAACCATGATTGGTGTGGACCAGCAAGCAGCTGCTCATACTTGGGCTTTGATGTAACCACGCCCATTTAACAATGTCTCCTTGTTTTTCTGTGATATTGCATATCCAGTTTAAACAAAAAGAGGAGTACCACCAAAAGAAAAACAGAAGGTTTCCTAGTGGGGTGTTTTGACTGACAAAAGGAAAGGATTCATCCTTTTGTAAAAAAAAACCTCACTCACCAGCCTAGTGGTGACATGCTTCATCATCGGGGCCCACCCCGGTGGCCTAGCGTCACCAGGGTGTGCTACAACACCTGAAGTACAGTGGAGCAGGTTGTGAATGTAAGTGCAAAAAAGGTGTTAAAAATCCTAGTTCCTCGTGTACCTATTAGCAAAAATCGCTAATGGTGGGATGCTCAGTCAAAAGTGGTTGAGCATGTGTAGTAAAAAGCAAAAAACTCTTATTATAATGTCAAATGCTTCGGCGGGCAGGGGGTAGTCTCGTCACCCAGTGAAACGTGTTAGTTCTGTCGTGACGCAGAGCAGCGGAAGGTAGATGTAGGTATAAGGCCTCGTCCGTCATGACATAACTAATACGTTTCACTGGGTGACGAGACTACCCCCTGCCCGCCAAAGCATTTGACATTATAATAAGAGTCTTTTGCTTTTTACTACACATGCTCAACCACTTTTGACTGAGCATCCCACCATTAGCGATTTTTGCTAATAGGTACACGAGGAACTAGGATTGGGTGTGCCTTTTAGGGGGTACATACCGTCCACTTCCTTGTTCATGGTCCTGATGAATACCTGGCACTTCCCACGTAAGGTAGAAACATGTAGACCAATACACATATAGAGATACTTTGGCCGTAACTACCCTCACAGTATCTCACCACCTTTTTTAACATTGTCCAGTTGCTTCAAAATAAACTTCATATTTTCTGTAAGTTAAGCCAGGACAATTTTTAACACCTTTTTTGCACTTACATTCACAACCTGCTCCACTGTACTTCAGGTGTTGTAGCACACCCTGGTGACGCTAGGCCACCGGGGTGGGCCCCGATGATGAAGCATGTCACCACTAGGCTGGTGAGTGAGGGTTTTTCTACAAAAGGATGAATCCTTTCCTTTTGTCAGTCAAAACACCCCGCTAGGGAACCTTCTGTTTTTCTTTTGGTGGTACTCCTCTTTTTGTTTAAACTAGTCCTTGATCAGGGAAACAGGAGTACTCTCTGTTCACCTGGAGTGAACACGATCCCTTGCTCCCCCGTTTGTTTTTCCATATTGCATATCCATTCACAAACTGTAAAGTTGTTTTTTTATCAAGATGAAACCATGTTTCTCTATACTCAGAGCAATGCATAAATGTGAAGTGACTGTACCACAATTGTAATCCATGACACCAACGTGCTCCCTTCACATGTAGCAAACTCTAGCAATGTGTTTGCTAACTCCCTCTGTGCTCTTCTACTCCTTCTTTCCACCTCGTGAGGTTCTCTTTGTACTCCTCCCCCAACAGAACTGGTTAGACCATCTCGGTAGTCCATGGATGCAAACAGAGGTTTTCCTGTGAATACTGTTTTAAAATCTGTCTCTGTTTCAATGACTTCCCATCTGTCCAATACACTGGTTTTGATTGCTCTACTCGCTGTGGAATGTTTTATTACAAGCACCTCCCTCTTGAGGGGTTCCTTATTGGTTTTGCGCAAGTCCTTTAAGTGTGATTCTCTCTTGCCTGGTCAAGTTATTTCTGCTCTTCTGAACAGTCGAAATTCTTTCCAAGTCCTTTTTAACTAGAGTCTCAAAGAGATCTAATGTCTTGTGAGAAAAAGGGGCTGTGAATGTGCTCTTCTGTCTAAACTGTTGTTGCGTGTCTGATGTACTTGGAGACACTGTGGGATCTTGTGCAATTGTGTGAAAGAACCATCGTAGGCGGTTTTCTCATGAACTTAAATAACGAGACCTCTGTCTCCAATTTGTTTGTGGAATACGTGGGAACAAAAGACATGCCCTTATTCAACACCCTGGGCTCGCAGAATCTGTTCCCAAGAATCCCAAGGTTTTCAAGAGATGGAGATAATGGCACAGGCATATAGAGACAGAGGGTATCCTGAGGAGGTACTGAACAAAGCCAAGCATCAAGCAAGCTTGAGAGATAGACAAGAACTATTGGTCAAAACCAATAAGGAACCCCTCAAGAGGGAGGTGTTTGTAATAAAACATTCCACAGCGAGTAGAGCAATCAAAACCAGTGTATTGGACAGATGGGAAGTCATTGAAACAGAGACAGATTTTAAAACAGTATTCACAGGAAAACCTCTGTTTGCTCATACAAGATCAAAGAACATCAAAGAAATATTGAAGCATTCACACAGTGCCCAAGGTAACACACAGAATAGGGGGATGGTGAAATGTCACAACTGCAGTCATTGCAGTAATGTTATCACAGGAAACAAGTTCCAACATCCACACACAGGCAAACAGATACAATTAAGGCACACATCCGATTGTAACACCAGCATGGTAGTGTATGCTATAAAGTGTCCCTGCGGGTTGGTATATGTGGGTAAAACCACAACAAAAGTGAAAGTCCGCATCACGGAGCATAAAAGCATGATAAGAACGAGCAATCAGAAGTCTAATTTAGCAATGCATTGGAAGGAGAGACAGCACACCATACCACAATTACGCTTTACTGTATTGGAATGTATTGATGATAAGTTACATGTTGATACCGATCGGCAATTGTCTCAGAGAGAAATGTACTGGATACGTCATTTGAATACGCTTGAACCATGTGGTCTCAATGATAACATCGAATTAATGTGTTTTTTGTAAATGGTTTTGCATTGTAATAATGATCATGAAAATATGTAAATACATGAGTGTGGAATTTTGTCAAAACGGGGGGTTGAGACATACACATAGAAGGCATGCATTAAACGATAAGCCCAACATTTGTAACATTTTGTAACTATTGCACATAGTTGACTGGTTCATACACATTTTGTTTAGTTAGGTTAGGCATTCAGACCTGGGTGTAATACTCCACTTCACGATGGAGCCCGCCGGGACATTTAGAAACGAGTCCGTTTTCAGTGTCGAGCAGGAAGCACTTTTAACGAGCAGGCAGCAGCGTGCAAGCAGTAGCTAGACGGAGGAGAGCCAGGACACACAGGAGAGGTTACAGAGCTGAGGTAAGCGTGGTCCCTAGCAGTGATAGTCAGGAGTTACGCGACTCCCAGCGTGTGAAAATTAGGAGGTGGTAACGTGCAGGTTATTGATTTTCAGCACCGAGAGCAAGAGAAAAGAGATTACACACGTCACGAAGCGGGGCGTTTCACAAAGTTAGAAGCATCGAGCACAGCAGGACACAGGTAGGCGGACTACACATTGTGGAAAAAAGAATAACATGGTGTTGCAGAAAGTAGAATCGGCATTTAGAGCCTTGTTTTTTTCCTAGGACGCTCGTGTGATACTGCGAGGCATCCGTTTAACAAGGCAGCCCAGGTACGGGCAGGAGTCATCCTGCTTAGCATGGTATTATTTTGGTGATACTAGGGTTTAAGGTTAGTTACACGGAGCATGTTGGCTTGCGCTTTTGTACCATTAAGGATGCATGCATGGAGCACTTGGAGTGTGTTGGGTTACATTTTTGACAAGAAAACACGCAATTTTGCATGGAAAAAATAGGTTGGCCGGATCTCAAGCAGAAACAATCTTATCATGTTAATTTTACTTACAGTATCCCCTGACGAAGGTATATTTATACCGAAACGCATTGGGATTGACGGGATGTACATGATGTAATGTGCAGAACATAAAGAAAAGAAAAAAAGAAAAAGACAAGCATGAAAATTGTTATTAAATCAAAATGATTACTATGTATTGAATTTCAGTTTGCATTTATTAAGAGTTGGCTGTTGCAGGTAGAAAAGTATTGTGATTACTACAAGCTGCACAGACATAACAAAAAAGATAACAAAAAGCAATGAAGCAAATTGTTTTTAAAGAATGCACCCTAGAGGGCATGTGAATAGTGCGCCGCTCACGAACAGTATCTGTTTGTTGTTAGAGTTTTGTCACTGACAGGAGCCAGTCAGTTAGAGTGGCAAGCACCTTTTCAAATAAAAGTTTTAAATCAAATCACTTCGGATAAATTCAAGAATAAGCTAAACTATTAGGTGTGCAGGGGGTCGTGTGTTGTTTTCAGAGAAATAATGCACAGCCACACCTAGTGTTCCAATGGTGTTTCTGTAAGCCCTAGACACAAACACCTGACCCTGGTTGATTAGATTGCGGCTACTGCATATGTGAAGATAAAGACATGAAAGTCCTTTAGAACAGTTCAAGCATCAGCCGATCACTGTGGCCATACTCATAGAAATTGGTAGCAGGAATCTACTACTAACATGATGCATTTGTAAGACCCATCTGAGTGGAATCATTCACAATGGTCCAAATAGACACAAGCCTGTTCAAAATTAATTGAGGTGTATGTGGGGAAGAGGAGCTGTGGTGGAAACTTTTATCAGCTGTCAAGTGTCACATTTAAAGACATGGAGCCAATTACGAGTTTGGCAGTGCAGTTTCAGCCTTGCGCAGGCACAGCACTGCCAAACCTATGCATGGCCCACCGGCCAGATTTCGAGCAGAACTCCTGTCTGGTGGGCAATTCTTTGCTGTTTCTATGGTGGTGCCCTGAAAATGGGCACTGTAATCGGAATGGGAAACAAGCTCCAGAACGACATGGAGTGTGCAGTCCATGCCGTGTTGGAACTTAGGCTGCATTCAAACAGGGGGGCACATGTTGTAGTCCCTGAATGCATCTTCATGGCAGCGGGGTCATGGGGGACCTGAAAAGGGTGGTGGTGGGGAAAGTCAAAATATGCTTGGCGGACCGTGGTGCTCCCGCCTTGCATATTGGATGCCCCCGTCAGCTGCGCCACCGCCAGGGACCATCAGTTCCCTATTGCAGCTAGTGAATCAG
The DNA here is from genome assembly GCF_964261635.1 of Lissotriton helveticus. NCBI lineage: Eukaryota > Metazoa > Chordata > Amphibia > Caudata > Salamandridae > Lissotriton > Lissotriton helveticus. The sequence continues at coordinate 535,128,689 of NC_136067.1, forward strand.
GCACAGCAGGGGATGGAACAAATGGCTGCTTCAGAATAGTGTATCTGCAGGACTGCCACCACAAGTTTGCCGGGCAAAGACCGCCAGAATCTTAATGGGCCCCATAGTCTTTATCCTGTATGTAAAGATCTAGCTACCAGTAGCGTTGCAACAGTAGTGAAATTGAAGCTGCGTGAGCAGATGCTAGACCCTCATGTGCTGCTAGGATCAGTCCTAACCTGCGATCTGAATTGGGTATTACTCTGCCCCCCCCCCCCACTCTGGGAATATGAGCAAATAGAATATTTTGTGAACTAAACTGTTAGGAGTATTTTAGTGTAAAATCGTTTAGTAAGAGTGTGCCATTGTGCACAACATTGACAACTGTCATGAGGTCTCCATCTATTCCAGTACTGTAATGAGTTATTGCAGAAAATGCATCAGTTTGACTGTTGCTTTGGCGGTTTTATCAGCCATTGAATTCCCTGTATTGTGCATTACTGCAGATTGGTGGCTTAGTGCTTGTATGACATGAGCCCATGGTAAACTTGCTTTAAGTTTAGCCACCTGTCCCCAAAGCATCTTATGCTTGATCGTGTACTCTTTGGAGTCTCTGAATCTATTCTGGTTACAGTAGTGTAAATACCCATTGTAAGACTGGACACAATAATAAAGATCAGACACTATAAGTGTGTGGAACTCAAGATTTGTATTCCCATGTGCCAGAATTAGAGCGTTCAGTTCCGTCAGCTGTGCAATGCAATCACCAAGTGACTGTGTATTTTTATTAGGTTGGAATTCTCCACTCCTCATTTTACCCTTTACTGCTGTGCAAGTGGAAGAGTATTGGTATTTTGTCCCTATTGCAGGCTGGGCAAAACAATCAGTGTTGATTATAAAATCAAACTGGTCTTGAGGCATAATTTAATTGGGCAGAGGATATTTGCATGCGTATTGAAGCAATTCTTGTGTTTATAGTGTAGAGTCCAAAACATAATCTACAACTGTTGCTGTGAGTGAGTTGGCCCATTGCATCTATCTTGGATGGGGACACAACAATTATTTGTTTTCCCTGAGCCAATGATATTTTTATCACTACAGCTGTCTGTATTGCCATCTGGAACTTCTCTGTCAGTGCCAAATGCATTTCTGCATTTATATGCAATTGGTACAGTGTCTCCTTCACTGAAATTGACGTTTGTGTCTGCTGATGTCCTTGTAATTATGTGGATCAACAAATGTGTGCTGCTAACACATGTGTAAGTGTTTTTAAGCTAATATGTCAGCTTGTACTGAACTTAAAATGTGTGTGTGTTCAGATGTCCAGTGTGTGCTTGAAAAGTCTTGATGTATTAAGTCATAAAACTGTTTTGCTCATTGTGCATAATTTTATATGTTAGTTCTATCCAAATTAAGAAAACCCAACATTCTAAGAAATGTGTTGCATGACTTTTCCCTTCTCTTGACAACTTGTATCCCAAGAACAAGACACTGAGATAGGCAGTTTTTGATATTTTGAAGTTAAATTTGTAGCCCATGTGAGCAAATCCTAAAATTATGCGATCTACTCTAGATAAGTGTGTTGTTAACTCATCATCCGTTAGACATAGGACTATGCTTGGTTATCAAATTATTGCATCAGTTCTATTACATGAGATGAAAACCGCCTGGGGCTATTCTTATATCGTTGGGGCAATTGACAGAATTGTTTTTGTAGGCCTGGAGTGCTAAATGCAGTCATGTACCTGCTTTCAGGGGCTATGTTTAGGCAGAAAAACCCATTTTAAATGTCTAATGTGTTTATACTTTTTTAGCACTATATTGTTCTTTAGTGCTATGCTATGTACAATTTGCACAGCAAATGTGCGTGTAGACGTTTTCAAGTGTGTGTAATCTAAGACTAACGATATCAAAGTTCCAATTTCATTACAGGAAACAAGGGATTATTCAATTGCGAGGTGCATCTTTCTGTTACACACTGATAGTCAGGTTGTGTTAGTATCTCTATAACTTGTTTTTGGTCCTCATCTTTAGTGGGTATTGCCATTGTGCGTGTGGGCTGGACCTCACAGATATGATGGGGTAAGGTAATCCCTTATGCCAACCTAAGTGGTTGTGGTATAACGCCAGAGCTTGTGCTAACGCCCACTCCTTGATGTATGTCTGTCTTACTGATTCTGAAATAAGGTCGGAAAAAGCTGGCAAAATTACTGTTTCTCCTTGTTGGCAATCCCTGACAAACTCAGATGACCTATCTTTTTCAGCCAAGAGAATGTTGTAGCCAAATGACAAGTTCTCTCAAAAGTGAACATTGATAATATGTGATATATCCCCCTTCATCTAGAGTTGAAATTCATGTAATTGACTTGAGACACTCAGTCTCTGGTCTGGTGTTTCCACCTGGAAAAAGTCACTTATTGCTACTGTCGCCAGACACTCCATAAGATTCCGGCAAACTATCATTGCTTCTGACACGCTGTCCAGCATGGTCAGAGCCCACTCCCTGTTCAGAAGCAGAGTCCTCAATATCTGCAGCATGTTTTGCCTTAAACCCAGACAATTTCTTCTTTTTAATTTGAGTCTTTGACTGTGTAGGTTTGTCTTCCAAGTCAGAAGAGTATTATGAGTCTTTCTTTGGTTTCATGTACTACTCTGATCTGCGCTCTGATCGTCCTCCTCTCTCCAAGCATTTTTTGGATGATTTCTGTTAAATTGAATCATGTTTGTGCATATTATTGCGCTTTTCAGTGAACTCCTGTTTAAGAGATCCACCCTGTATTTTAATCTTTTCTTTATTTATCTTATTATCCCACCATTTTTGGAAGACTCAGGTGTCTGTTTGAGTTATCCTTTTCAGAATATCCTTTAAATTGTGGTTTATTAGATCTGGCTCTCAAATTATCTCTCCATATTGATGTACTGCTTTCCTCAATAATTTTAGGTATTTTGCACTGCGTGAATAACTTGCATATAGCCAACGCTGCTGCTTCGCCTTTTATGTTACGTGTTATGATTGAGGGTACTGAGAGTGGAAATGCCTATTATTTCATCCCCAAATTTAGGGTAAGGGCTGCACCATATTCGTTTTGAATCTGGTTAAGTACCTTTGGCAAAAACGCTTATGATGGTGTACCATGTTTTTTGGGAAAGACTGCAGAAAAGATTGTGCCCCACGTGGTGCAGTCTTTCACTGGGGGAGCCATCCCCATTGGCAGGCATATAGTGAGACTTCTTTGTTTCTTTTGGGGTGCCTTATGGGGAAACACTGCTTCAAACTGATTCGTTTTTTGTGCAATCCAGAATAGAATTTCATCCTTTCTGCAGGGAGCCTTATTCATTACTGTATTAATGGTTACTGGACTAATTACAGGTGTAGCCAATTGTGTTTGTGTAACTGGAGCAGGCCTTTGCGGGATAGTCGGTATGGTTCGCGTAACAAATTGTGCTAGATCTCTATAGAGTGTAACTAAATCTCTGTATAGCATTCCAGGCTCTAGGTCTGTAACGTTTGCTATATCTGGATATGGTGTGTAACAGGCTAAAACTGACTATGTTGTTCCCTCACTACTGAGGGGACCTACTCTGATATTTTCCAATGTATGTAGTAGGTTGCCTAGGAACTAGTTTATCTGTTCCTGATAAGTGAGTGGGATTTTAAATCCATGATCTGTATTGATTAGATACTGCTACTTCAGCGTATGTATGAAAATTCCCTGAGTTGGCATTTACTGCCAGGAATGTGACTCATGAATAGAATACCTCTGTTTTTGTATGCTTTGTAGGCCTCTACCACAAAGGTGGCATCCCCTCCCATTCATGGGCGCCCATGTTGTAACAACATTTGTGTTAGTGCATGTCTGCCATTAGGTGGTAGAGTCACCTGTCCTGGATTAGCCATTGAAGTATTTAGAATATATGGAATTCAGAGTGGGCACCTTTATGGGGTGATCCTTGTAAGGGTTTAAGCTCGAAAAACCTACAGTCAGAAATTGGGGTTCCCTATTTAGATGAAAAGGATTTTTCGCTAACACCACCCATGTCTCCAGTTTATTTGTGAGTAGGGGATTTCGACACACAAATGAAAAACTACTTGGGAGAGTCATTAAATAAGTACCCACACTAGAACATTGGGGGAACCATCTTGTATGGTTCCTACATTCACAGTAAAGCTGCTCGTTTGTTCGACAACATAAATATCAAAACTGCACAAGACTGAGTCCACACACATGTTGTCCTTCCTCCTGGCTAGCTCACAGGATAGCACCTGTATCCCTTGCCTGGCAAGGTAACAGGTTACATGTGCAACCTCAGAACATGACAACCCTGACTCCCCAAGGGAATAGTGGAAACAGATCTAAATCCCTTTCATTTGGTAACTTATGCATGCCTAAAGAGAAACACAAGACATACTCAAATTAGCATTTGAAATATTTAGTGAATGTTAGAACTGGGGGTCTATAGTTGGCAATTGGTTTGCACCTTTGTCCAAATAGGGACCCTATTTGATCAGATTAGATCAGAGTAAGGGGTCTACACTCCTAAAATAACCCATGCTCAACCCTGTGGTGGCTTGGCATGAGCAGGAAGGCTTATCTTAGAGACAGTGTGTAAAGCATTTGTGAACACACACAGTAATACAGTGAAAACACTACAGCTGGACACCACACAGGTATTATAAACATAAGTATTCTTTATATAGACTGAACACAATACTCAAAACAACAAAAATCCACAATACAGTATTAAGAAAATGACTTTAGGATGGTAGCAATAACGCAGTTCACTTTAGATGGTAAAAGCGACACATTTCTCACAAAGTACCTTTGGATGTATCACGCAAGATAAATAAAAGGTTTGCAGGGATAACGATGTTTCGATTCCTTGCTTCGGGGTAGGCAATGCGTCTGTTCCTCAGTGCTTATGCAGAGAAGGCGATGCGTCTGTTCCTTACCGGAGAGGAGGTGATGCGACATCGACCCGTGCAGTGGCAACACTCTTCTCCGATGATGCAATGGCAATAGCTGCAGATGTTATGTGATGTTATGTTATTTTAATTTATAAAGCGCAAGTATACCCGGAGGCATGTTCTCATTGAGTCACGCTCCCAGCTCCCAACCACATGCAGGCTTCTGCAGACAGAATTTCCAGCAAGGAATTTCAGGGGGGAGCTAGTGGTGAAGTCTTGCATTCCTGAGACTACAGCAGGAGGCAAGCACAATTCAAGCCCTTGGAGATTCTTCTTTAAGATGATGAAAGTTGCAAATAAAAGTCTTTCTCCTTTCCTTGGCAATAAAGAAACCACTGCAGGCCAACCCCAGAAAGCAACACACTGGCACAGGGGAAGTCAAAAACTCCTGCGGATTCTCTGGTTCTTCTCCTTGGCAAAAGGTCGGTCTTTATGTCCAGAAGGGGGAACAGCGTTTACAACGCAACTTTTACCAAGCACTACCTTTACCACGCAACTTTTACAACGACTTGCGCTGGGGGGCGCTGTAGGATAGGGAATAATTTAGTTTACTCTCCAAAACCTTCCCTACTATCCACGGGGACTGGAGTTGGAATAGTAAATTAAATTATTCACTATCCAGCGCCCCCCAACGCAAGTCGTTGTAACGACTTGAGTTGTGAAAGTTGCGTGGTAAAGGCATGCGTTGTAAAAGCATGCGTAGTAACCACATACATCCGTCCAGAAGTGATCTAAAGTCTTGGGGTCTGAGCGCCAATATTTATACTACTAATTTCTTTGTTCTCTGAAGGCAGAAAGTGTTTTTACCCTGCCAAATCCAGTTCTGTCATCACTGGTGCAGCTTCCTGGCAGGAGGTAGAGACAGCATTGCTGAAAGGAGACCTGGCCTAGGTAGCGGAAAGAAAATCTCTTCCCCCTACTCTCTATTCTATGAGGGCTCAGGGGAGTGGAAGGAAATCTCCCCCCCCCCAAACTCTAGTCAGCCAAGGTCCTATTCAGCCCAGCCCTGACTCATCAGACTGCTGGAGCCCAAGCCCTCCTGTCACTCACAAACCAGACATGCAATACACAACTTAGCAGATGCAAGCTGGATGGTTAGGCAAGAAAATACCTACTTTCTAAAAGTGGCATTATCAAACACAGACTTTTAAAACCAACTTCACTAAAAGATGTATTTTATCATTCTGAGTTCAGGCATACTAAATTAGTTTTTCTAACATGTTCCCTGGGATAGTTAGGATTAAAGGATGTTATAATCAAACTGCCCATTCTGGCCTATGGGGCCAGGTAGCCTTGCAATAGTGAAAAACGAAAACGGCTGTAATTCACTATCAGGACATGCCACACACATCAGGACATGTCCTACCTTTTACTTACAATGAACCCTGCCCTTGGGCCTACCTTAGGGGTGGCTAATATGTAGAAAAGGGAAGGTGTAGTGACTGGTAGGTGGGTGCACTTACCAAGTCGACATGGCAGTACTAGACTGCACGGAGGCTCAGCAATGGCAGGTCCAAGACACACTTTATAAGCTGCTTCTGTGGGTGGCACAACCAGTGCTGCAAGCCCACTAGCAGCAGTTGATCTACAGGGCCTGGGCACACATGGTGCACTGTACTAAGGTCTGACAAGTAAATCATATAAGCCAATCATGGAGTCACTAATCCATTACATCAATTTAACATAGGGAGCACTTGCACTGTGGCACTGAATAGCAGTGTAACAGTGCCCAAATAATCTAAACCAGCAAAACATGTCAAAAACAGAGGAAACAACTGCAATAAATGGAAGGAAGACTCTCGCCAAAGGTACCCGGTCTAACAGTGAATCAATAAGATTCTTGTGTAAGATATGTGGGCTGCAATTATCAATAGAGGGAATCAAAATAGAGTAATCAGCATTACAAGAATGATGTAGAAAATGAACAAATCAACTATTGTGCTGTTACATAAATTATATGCTTGCATATGAGTATAGTTACATGTATTCTAGTGTGCCTATGGTGGTAAATGTGCCAGAATCCCTGATGGTGATTTATCTCCTCAGTTACCTGTGGTTATGTTTCTTCTGGGAGTCCATCTTGGTGTAGAGCTGGGTACCATCCAACTCAGGAGGTAAACAGGACTCAGCTGGACTGAAATTTCGGCATGGGGCAACCTCAACAGTGTCAGCAGAACACTCAGTGTTGATTATAAAATCAAACTGGTCTTGAGGCATAATTTAATTGGGCAGAGGATATTTGATTTAGTATTGAAGCAATTCTTGTGTTTATAGTGTAGAGTCGAAGACATAATCTACAACTGTTGGTGTGAGTGAGTTGGCCCATTGCATCTATCTTGGATGGGGTCACAATAATTATTTGTTTTCCCTGAGCCAATGCTATTTTTATCACTACAGCTGTCTGTATTGCCATCTGGAACTTCTCTGTCAGTGCAAAATGCATTTCTGCATTTATATGCAACTTTTACAGTGTCTCCTTCACTGAAATTGACGTTTGTGTGTGCTAATGTCCTTGTAATTATGTGGATCAACAAATGTGTGCTGCTAACACATGTGTAAGTGTTTGTAAGCTAACATTTCAGCTTGTACTGAACTTATAATGCGTGTGTGTTCAGATGTCCAGTGTGTGCTTGAAAAGTCTTGATGTATTAAGTCATAAAACTGTTTTGCTCATTGTGCATAATGTTATATGTTAGTACTATCCAAATTTAGAAAACCCAACATTCTTTTGAGTTTCTTCAATGTTTTTGGAGGTTGTAGAAGAGCACACTTTTCTAAGAAATGTGTTGCCTGACTTTTCCCTTCTCTTGACAACTTGTATCCCAAGAACAAGACACTGAGATAGGCGGTTTTTGATTTTTTGAAGTTAAATTTGTAGCCCATGTGAGTAAATCCTAAAATTATGCGATCTACTCTGGATAAGTGTGTTGTTAACTCATCATCCGTTAGACATAGGACTATGCTTGGTTATCAAATTATTGCATCAGTTCTATTACATGAGATGAAAACAGCCTGGGGCTATTCTTATATTGTTGGGGCAATTGACAGAATTGTTTTTGTAGGCCTGGAGTGCTAAATGCAGTCATGTACCTGCTTTCAGGCGCTATGTTTAGGCAGAAAAACCCATTTTAAATGTCTAATGTGTTTATACTTTTTTAGCACTATATTGTTCTTTAGTGATATGCTATGTACAATTTGCACAGCAAATGTGTGTGTAGAAGTTTTCAAGTGTGTGTAATCTAAGACTAACGATATCAAAGTTCCAAAGTCATTACAGGAAACAAGGGATTATTCAATTGCGAGGTGCAACTTTCTGTTACACACTGATAGTCAGGTTGTGTTAGTATCTCTCTAACTTGTTTTTGGTCCTCATGTTTAGTGGGTATTGTCATTGTGCCTGTGGGATGGACCTCACAGATATGAAGTGGTAAGGTAATCCCTTATCCCAACCTAAGTGGTTGTGGTATAACGCCAAAGCTTGTGCTAACGTCCACTCCTTGATGAATGTGTGTCTTATTGATTCTGAAACAAGGTCGGAAAAAGCAGGCAAAATTACTGTTTCTCCTTGTTGGCAATCCCTGACAAACTCAGATGACCTTTTGTTTTTCAGCCAAGAGAATGTTGTAGCCAAATGACAAGTTCTCTCAAAAGTGAACATTGATAATATGTGATATATCCTCCTTCATCTAGAGTTGAAATTCATGTAATTGACTTGAGACACTCAGTCTCTGGTCTGGTGTTTCCACCTGGAAAAAGTCACTTATTGCTACTGTCGCCAGACACGCCATAAGATTCCGGCAAACTATCATTGCTTCTGACACGCTGTCCAGCATGGTCAGAGCCAACTCCCTGTTCAGAAGCAGAGTCCTCAATATCTGTAGCATGTTTCACCTTAAACCCAGCCAATTTCTTCTTATTTATTTGAGTCTTTGACTGTGTAGGTTTGTCTTCCAAGTCAGAAGAGTATTATGAGTCCTTCTTTGGTTTCATGTACTACTCTGATCTGCGCTCTGATCGTCCTTTTCTCTCCAAGCATTTTTTGGATGATTTCTGGTAAATTGAATCATGATTGTGCAAATTATTGCGCTTTTCAGTAAACTCCTGTTTAAGAGATCCACCCTGTATTTTAGTCTTTTCTTTATTTATCTTATTATCCCACCATTTTTGGAAGACTCAGGTGTCTGTTTGAGTTATCCTTTTCAGAATTACCTTTAAATTATGGTTTATTAGATCTGGCTCTCAAATTATCTCTCCATATTGATGAATTGGTTTCCTCAATAATATTAGGTAGTTTGCACTGCGTGAATAACTTGCATATAGCCAATGCTGCTGCTTCCCCTTTTATGTTACTTGTTATGATTGAGGGTACTGATAGTGGAAATGCCCATTAATTTCATCCCCAAATTTAGGGTAAGGGCTGCACCATATTCATTTTGAATCTGGTTAAGTACCTTTGGCAAAAAAGCTTATGATGGTGTACCATGTTTTTGGGAAAGACTGCAGCAAAGATTGTGCCCCAAGTGGTGCAGTCTTTCACTGGGGGAGACATCCCCATTGGCAGGCATATAGTGCGACTTCTTTGTTTCTTTTGGGGCGCCTTATGGGGAAAAACTGCTTCAAACTGATTAGTTTTTTGTGCAATCCAGAATAGAATTTCATCCTTTCTGCAGGGAGCCTTATTCATTACTGTATTAATGGTTACTGGACTAATTCCGGGTGTAACCAATTGTTTTGTGTAACTGGAGCAGGCCTTTGCGGGATAGTCGGTATGGTTCGCATAACAAATTGTGCTAGATGTCTATAGAGTGTAACTAAATCTCTGTATAGCATTCCAGGCTCTAGGTCTGTAACGTTTGCTATATCTGGATATGGTGTGTAACAGGCTAAAACTGACTATGTTGTTCCCTCACTACTGAGGGGACCTACTCTGATATTTATCAATGTATGTAGTAGGATGGCTAGGAACTAGTTTATCTGTTCCTGATAAGTGAGTCGGATTTTAAATACATGATCTGTATTGATTAGACACTGCTACTTCAGCGTATGTATGAAAATTCCCTGAGTTGGCATTTACTGCCAGGAATGTGACTCATGAATAGAATACCTCTGTTTTTTATGCTTTTAGGCCTCTACCACAAAGGTGGCATCCCCTCCCATTCATGGGCGCCCATGTTGTAACAACATTTGTGTTAGTGCACGTCTGCCATTAAGTGGTAGAGCCACCTGTCCTGGATTAGCCATTAAAGTATTTAGAATATATGGAATTCAGAGTGGGCACCTTTATGGGGTGATCCTTGTAAAAGTTTAGGCTTGAAAAACCTACAGTCAGAAATTGGGGTTCCCTATTTAGATTAAAAGGATTTTTTGCTAACACCACCCATGTCTCCAGTTTATTTGTGAGTAGGGGCTTTCGACACACAAATGAAAAACTACTTGGGAGAGCCATTAAATAAGTACCAAAGCTAGAACGTTGGGGGCACCATCTTGGATGGTTCCTACATTCTCAGTAAAGCTGCTCGTTTGTTGGACAACATAAATATCAAAACTGCACGAGACTGAGTCCACACACATGTTGTCCTTCCTCCTGGCTAGCTCACAGGATATCACCTGTATCCCTTGCCTAGCAAGGTAACAGGTTACATGTGCAACCTCAGAACATGACAACCCTGACTCCCCAAGGGAATAGTGGAAACAGATATAAATCCCTTTCATTTGGTAACTTATGCATGCCTAAAGAGAAACACAAGACATACTCAAATTAGCATTTGAAATATTTAGTGAATGTTAGAACTGGGGGCCTATAGTTGGCAATGGTTTGCACCTTTGTCCAAATAGGGACCCTTGCTTCTAATCAGAGTAAGGGGGCTACACTCTTAAAATAACCCCTGCTCAACCCTGTGGTGGCTTGGCATGAGCAGGAAGGCTTATCTTAGAGACAGTGTGTAAAGCATTTGTGAACACACACAGTAATACAGTGAAAACACTACAGCTGGACACCACACAGGTATTATAAACATAAGTATTCTTTATATAGACTTAACACAATTCTCAAAACGACAAAAATCCACAATACAGTATTAAGAAAATGACTTTAAGATGGTAGAAATAACAGTTCACTTTAGATGGTAAATGCGACACATTTCTCACAAAGTACCTTTGGATGTATCACGCAAGATAAATAAAAGGTTTGCAGGGATAACGATGTTTCGGTTCCTTACTTCGGGGTAGGCCATGCGTCTGTTCCTCAGTGCTTATGCAGAGTAGGCGATGCGTCTGTTTCTTATCGGAGAGGAGGTGATGCGACGATCTCGTGGTGCGTCCCGGTTGCAATGCGACAAGATGGTGCCTCGATCTGCTGCAATGATCCGGTGCAATGCGACAAGATGGCGTCTTTGATGTGATGCCACAATGTGAAGGCAATGTGTGCATGCTCGGTGGCCCTGAGGCGACTTTGTAACTTTGAAGCCACAACAGGCCCTGCAACACGCTTCTCCAGTGATGCGACGGCGACCCTTGCTGTAGCAACACGCTTCGACGGTGCTGCGATGAGGCACACCTCCGACGGAGACACGCTGTTGCAGAGCGAAAAATAACTAACAACAACCTTTTGCACAGTGATCTTTAGCTCTTGTAAAAAAAAATCAAGTTTTTGATAATATGCCTACAAATAAGTGTAAGTGTAAATGTAAGCCAAGTCATTTCAGAGAATATTGTTCCCATGAAGGCTTATGAGCAAATGTTTATCAAGTGTCAATGTTTACAAGAATATATCAACTTTAAATGTGAGCATGTAAAATGGTGGTGTTCTCACTCAGGCTTAATGTGGCCACCTAATACACCCCATTTTTTTGAAAAGCCTTCTACCATCCAGAAGTTTCTAGCAGAAGTCAAACATTCTATCATGGCTCACTGACTATTGGACAAGATTCCTCTGTGTTCTTTCTTCTTAGGGATCAGACTGATACTCTGTCTCTTTGTTCAAGTTACTCATGCCCTTTATACCAAAGCCAATATATTTTAAAGCTTAATAGTTTTTTTAAAATTTATTCTCAGCATACTTTTTCTATCTCACTATGCATTCAGAGGCTGCAGGTACATATGATATTATTGCCATTTTTTAAAGGTTTTTCTTATACACAGTCATAGTAATGTATTTTCTACTCCTGTTATGTGCTACTCCATGGTATTCCTTCTGTGGGTTTATTGAGTTAGGTTTATGATAAAGACAATATTGTTCATACCTTACATTTTGATAATCAACAACAGATATTCAATATATGTGCCTCCACTAATAACATCTTCATATGCAGGCTTAACTTTGTTTAGGTATTAGCTGATTGGTACAATACCTTTCCACACTACTGCTGACCTTCCTCGTTATATTTCTTGTATCCATGTTTTGTAGGATTAGACATCCACAAAGTATTACTATTTGTAAGTTATATTGCCTCAGGTGGCCTAAAGACCCTATTGGGAGGTTGGTCGGCTTAATCTCAGTTGTTTTTCTGTTTGTGTCTCTTTCTCTCTCACGTTTGCTTTCCGTACACTCTCTTTCACCTCTATGCATAGTTATGCACTTACAGTCTTCTACCACACCTTATTGTAAACCAGCTTCTTGTATTGCCCCACTTACAATACTACATGAATAGGACACCAGCAGAGCCACACATGACATTTATAGCATCAGAACATCATGTCTATTAAACCTACCTAAACAATAAAAGTGCTTGCGATAAATACAAAGACATTGAACCATCCTGTCAAATGGAGACAAATGTTGATCATTGCAGACTCAGAGAGTATATTCTTCTTCTTCAAGAAACTAGAATTGGTCCTAGAGATGTGATGAATTTGTTCTATTCTAGAAATAATGCTCCCCTGTGTCCAAAACTGATTGGGGTTATCATTCTTACATCTAAAAAATCCAACATTAAGGAGACATTTCATGAATCTGACAATTTAGGTGGATGGGTAGTTATCTCAGCACAAAAACATGACTTTGATTTCTATTTTATCAACATCTTTGCCCCAAATCATGTTACTCCATTATTATATGGAGTTCCTAAAACACATAAAAACATAACTGATCCCCCACTTAGGCCTATCATTTCTACCACTAACTCCATCACGGAACCTCTATCAAGAAACGTGGATGCATTTCTCTGTCCTCTGATTAAACTTTATATGTCTTACATCAGAGACATAGGAGACAAAGGGCCAGATGTAGGTAGGGCAATACCGGTCGGAAACGGCAGAAAATAACGATTTTCGGCTGTTTCCAACCGGTATTTGGACATTGATATGTAGGGGTGTTTAAAACATACATATTCGGTAATTTTACCGAATCGTTAATTTTACCGAATCGGTAAAATTACAGAATCGGTAAATTTACCAAATTTGTGAATTTTACCGATTCGGTAAATTTACCGAGCGGTAAAATTACCGAACATGTATTTTCAAATGTAGGTAGCACTGTTAACAGTGCTACAGGGCTTTTAGGATTCGGTATTTACCATGTAATACGATTACATGGTAAATAATGAATCCCTGTGTACATGCACATCTGTGCATGTACACCTGTGCCATGTGGCACACAGAAATGCCCTAAGGGCATGTATGTGTGTCACATGGCACACAAGCCTGAAACAGGGGTGCAACAGGGTGTCAAAGTGACACCCTGTTCCCCATGTCAATTCGGTAATTTTACGGATTCGGTAATTACCGAATCGGTATTTGCTATTGATTCCTATGGGCTTCAAGGCCCATAGGAATCAATGGCAAATACGGATTCGGTACTTACCGAATCGGTAAATACCGAATCCTACCGAATCGATAAAAATTACAGATTTTTTATCTACATCTAATTTACCGATTCATAAATACCGAATCGGTAAAATTTGGTATTTATGAATCGGTAAATTAGATTTACCTACATCTGACCCATAATCTCAAAGATAAAAAATTTGACATTCAACCCGCAAAGAGAAATCTTAGTAACGCTCTACATTGAGCAACTATATACAAATATCCCTCAAATGGAAGCAGTAAAAGCTGTCCAGGAAGAATTGACATGAACACCAGGGGATAGGCCCACTCAGTTAATCTGTGAGTGTTTGGAAATTGTTTTGTTCAACAACTTTTTTGAATTTAGTGGCAATATTTACCAGCAGATCAAGGGGACCAGCATGGGGCCTTCTTGTGCCCCAAGCATAGCAAACATCTATATGGGCGAGTACGAGAGAAAACACATATTCAATGAAATGGCACCATTTCACGAGAATGTGGGGTCAAGAAGATTTATTGATGATATATTCTTCATATGGTCAAGAGAAGAAGAACCACTAGAAGAATGTATCAAGTGGCTTATCTCTAGCAATGATAACTTGAATTTTACTGCTAACACCAACAAACAAATAGTAGGGTTCCTGGACATTAGGATCTCAGAACAAGAAGCCTTACTCCAAGTTAGTCTACACAGAAAGCCTACTGCTAGGAACACCGTTCTACAACATGCCAGTTTTCTTCATAACAGCCAAAACGACTCCCTTCCATTTGGGGAGTTTCACAGGATAAGATGCAACTGTACCTCTGTTAAGAAATATGTACAGAACAGACAAGAATTTATGACCAGTCTACTGCAGAGACGCCTGGTCAAATAAGCATTTAAGAGAGCTAGGTACTATAATCGAGATGCTCTCCTACAAGGAAAGAGCAAAAAGGAAGGAGACAAACTCATCTGTGTTACCAAATATTCCAATATAAATTTCAAAGCCAAAAGACATTTTTGAAAAAAATGTAAATTACTAAATGTCAACTAAGAAGATCCAACATTGGAAAAACCTGTATTTGCTTCCAGACATAATGCAAACTTGGGAGAGAAGTTGGTTCACTCCAGACCAAACTCCAAAATAGAAGACAGACGGAGGACTATGGATGGTACCCCATTGCATGTGACACAGCACAAGTTACTAACCAGTGGGAATACCACAGAAGTTCAGGCATTCTGAAGGACTTGACAAACTGCATAAGTAAGAACCTTATTTATCTCCTTAGATGCCCATGTGGCCTGGGCTACATTGGGGAGACAGGGAGGGAATTCTGTACTCGAAATGGAGAACATAAATCTGCTAAATGGATGTGACATGGTTTCTTTTGGAAGAGGTGAAACAAAAACCAGTTCACACCATGATGGAAGTACGCAAAGAAAGAGAGACCTTTTGGATCTTCTCCCTTATTACGGTTAAAGAAAGTCTGATTGAAGAAATCATATGGAAGGTGACATCATTTCCATCTGGTTTCATCTATACTTTGCAACCATGAGTGATTGTCCCTGTTGCAAGTCTTTCTTTCATTCCAACAGTATTAGACAATATTTTCCTATTCTATGTTATACTGCTGCTTATAGCCGACCATAGTAAGTTTCTCCACGGACCCATTTTCTACATCCTTGGCCATCCCCTATTTTTCTCTATTTTATTCTTGCATATATATGCCCCTGTGGGACTGATGATAATGGTATCAACTTTACTCCATTCTACAGTAGCAATCCAATGTGGGTCTGCATGATTTTGTTTATACTTGTACTATTTCATGTTTAGATCTTGCTAAAATACTCATACAGTATACTTGTATCTGGTAATACTTTTCAGTACTGCTGGTGTGCGGTGCCTGCATGGCTGTGTTTTCGGGCATATGATACCTTTATAAAATGAAATTATCCATGACGTATACTTCACTGCAAGATGGCGACGTCTTGTCTTTTGCCCCGGCGCACCTCGAATGCACGCACGCTGGTTCCACCCATATACGTCATTTTAATCAGGTCTAGCTCCACCTCACTTGGAACATGCCAGACGCCGGTAGCCTTACCATCTACGGACTCTCCCCGATGTAACAGAAGAAGTCTTCAACTGTATCCCTGCTGGAGGTAATACCACAAGACTCATTGTGTCTTGAATAACTAGTCTTACATTTCTTAGCCTGGATGGCCAGTTAGTACGCAGTCTGATGCCTTATCAGCACGGTAACTATCAGACTCATCCTTAGTGATCTGGTCTTACCAACTGGGGAAGCCATATTTCTCAGATCCTGTGCTCGATTATGATATATCTTGGTTTCCGATACACAAATTTTGTGTTTAAAGAGCATAGGTTAGACACTACATCCCCATGCTCTCTCTATGATTATAGCAATAGCATCAAGATATATAGGACAGATCTTATTAATCAGTGCATGATACGAGTGACAACATACCAGGACATGGGATGCCCTGTCGGTGAAATGAATAAAACAGACAAAGATATAGTCTGTTGATGCTTTCTTCTTAGGAAATAGTAGGATTTATGTAGGTATGCATAGCCCTATTACATTCCATTATGACACCTTCGAGATACTTAGGTACATAACTAATCTAATATTGGCTATCTATTTTCATTCCTTAGGACAGAGACCTTTTGACAGCGCAGGACCCCAAAGCTTGCCCCGGACACCTTTACAGAGTTAGCAGTCAGGGAGCCAATTATTGGAACACGGTAACACCAAGTGCCACATCTGTTGCCACAGACAGCTAACTCCTTGCCTTATTATAAGATAATTTTGGCAAATAATACAAAGGAATATACCAGCCTTTCCATTTATGTCCCCAACTAGGAAATTATACATTGAGACATGATCTAAAGATCCTTGCGCAATAAGATATGAGATGATAAGAGGCAGACAAAGGCTCTTGTGCAGTATTTTATGAGGCTATTCCTCGGACCTCACACATTATCCTGACATACCAGTGCACCCCAGCAATAGGGATGCCTTCACTTTCGTAGTAGTAAGTGCAGATGTATTTTGTCAATGCACCTGTGCATGAGGCCTATCGAAATAGCACTGCTAACATGCAAAAGATCTACCTAGAAATTACTTACTTACCTTCTTTTTTTTAAAATGACTAGATCAATGGGACGTGATCTTCTACTCTTATCTTACATAAAAGATAAATGTTTTTTACTTTAAATATTTTTTCTGCTGAAGCATCGCATATGCAACACAGAATATACATGGACCTTGCACATGGAATGCCTGGGATAGGTGACACTTTTTTCCCTTCCACTCTCACAATTTTCATATCAGACTAATGGATTCACATAAGTGACCCACCGTTAATATTATATTTGTTAATATTATATTTTCTTTTTCCTCCATAGTGTAGGAGGTATATGGGTTGGTCCTGATCCCATACCTGTATTCATTATTGTTTTTTATCAGAGTCTCCCTGCCATACCCACCTCTGGAAGTGACTTTTACACCACCCTATGGTCCTGATAAAGGTGACAGGCAAATCTTTAGCCTATACCGAAATGTGTGTCAACCTTTGATTGGAGAACAGATCCCCGCTTACAACATCGCAGAGAATAATACCAATTGCTGTTTCTCTGCTTACGCTTGTTTGGATGTACAGATTACTGGGATAATTGTATGAATGTTGAGTATGTTATTGTTACATTGTGGCTTTGGAGATAGTTGAAATATTGGTGATGACACTAATGTGTTTTCAATCATATCAAAGTAACATATGTTATTTATCGCATCACAATACACAGAAAGAATGATGACATGTATTTGTAGATCACTTTATATGATGCCTTGCAAAGAATGTAAAAGGATTAATGGACAATTTGACAAATAACAAAATAATAATAGAATAAATAAAATATTTGGTAAAAAAATACAATAAAATTGCTCTTTAAATAATTCATTTTCTTGTGAATGATTTATCATTAATGTGACAGTACCAATAGCATGTATCAGTAAATTTGAAGCAATACAGGTCAACAGGGTGTTCATTTCCATTTCTTTAGCAGTTTATTCCCCTTGGACCTAGGCCTAAACTTATTCTTTTAGGGGGTTACCTTCTCATTCTTGATTGCTCAAATAATGTTGACCCATCTTTGTGGTCCACTATTAACCAAGTTCTCCCTGTCTGACCTCGAAATAAAAGTATTATATTGGGGTGTGATTCTAATCTCTGAATGTATGATAGCCTAGGTAGGTTATCAAATGTGAAATTTAGACCTACCAAATCCCAAACACACCTTCTAAAATAAGTTCCAGTGGCATACATTGACAGACATATGGAGAACTCATAATCCACCCAGTAGAGAATACACCTTTAATTCAAAACCCCATAATTCTTAATCTCAGATTGACAACCTGTGGGTGGAGTATCGTCTTCTTCAGAATACTTGTTTTATCAAATATTGAGCCAGTTGTTGTCGCCGACCATGCATGCATCCCATTTGAGCTAAAAATGTCCCCCTCTGAAACAATGGAGAATGAATGACATTCTCGCTGATGACAATGAACTAAGACAAATGATTCAAACAGATATTAACAACTATATTAGGATAATAGTATACACAACACTTCTCCTGGACTGTTTTAGGATGCAATGAAAGCCACCATCAGAGGCAGTGTGGTTAAGCCAAAAATAAGAAAGAGCAACTTAGTTTAAATGAGTTGGAAGCAGAAATTAGAACCCACACTTAACCATTAAGGAACTCCTCCTGAACTAAAAAGATATTAACTGCCAGGACACATAAGTGGGTAGCAGTGAGGGCAGCAGAAAAAATGGTAGAAAAGAATAGAGCTGGAAAATACTTTGCTAATTGTTAGATTTGGGGGTCTCTAGTTGGCAGAGGTAGGTACCTTTGATCAAGTAGGGACCCTTGCGTCTAGTCAGGGTAACGGGGTAAACTCCGAAAATAACCCCTGCTCACCCCCTTGGTAGCTTGGCATGAGCAGACAGGCTTATCTCAGAGGCAGTGTGTAAAGCATTTGTGAACACATACAGTAACCTAGTGACAACACTACAGATAGACACCACATAAGATGTATTATAAAAATAAGTATTTTTATATAGAATTAACACAAGACCACAAACAACAGAAATCCACTATACTGTACTTTAAAAAAGGTAGAAATAGCTTAGCCCACTTTAGATGGTAAATGCGACACTTAATGTTCAATGTACCTTTGGATGCGTAATGCTATACAACGAAAGTGTTGCAGGGAAGGTGATGCGTTTGTTCCTTACACGCAAGAACGGTGATGTGTTGGGTCCCTACTGGTGCATAGGGGATGCATCGGTTCTTCTCCGCGTGGGAAGGTGATGCATCGGTTTCTTACTGCACTTCCGTGGCGGTGTGACCAGCAGTGCTATGATGCGATGAAGATCCGGATCGCTATTCTCTATAAGGATCATTTAGTCTGTCGCTTCTTAGGCAGCCCTTTACTTGACTGTGAAAACGTTCATTTCTCGATCACTCTCTCACCCTCTGCCTCTTTTACGGGGCTTCTAGTTTACCGTCCTCCAGGATACCTAGGACAATTCCACAGGACACTCCTAGAAACGGTCGTGAACCTCGCCAGCTCAGCTTCCAACTTCACCATATTGGGAGATCTGAACCTCCATTTTGACGATCCACACGACACGATAGCTGCGGATCTGACCCAAGACTTAGAGACATGCGAAATGGTTCAAAGAATTCAAAAGCCCACACATATAAAGAGACACTTGCTTGACCCTATTTTTTCCAATATCATCGATTTAATTACCTTACACCCAAACCCCGTCCCATGGTCAGACCATTTTATTTTACCCTTCACCCGGATCGTCCCTCCCCCAGCCCCGGTTAAACCTTTTAGTACTAAACAGACAAGACACTGGTCCAAACTCAAGATAAATGAATGGTCGGAAGCATTAGGATCACTTTACCGTCCACTAATCCGGACATCAATATAGCGAACTCAGAGTTCAACCAATGGATAGAGAACTCATTGGAGGCCACTCTACCCAGGAAATCTGTAACTCAAAAAAGGGGTTCTATCAATCATCCTTGGTTTAGTCCAGAGCTCCGAAAACTTAAACAGAGCTGCAAGAAAGGGGAGAGACTATGGAGGAAAGACTTCGATCTAGAGACAAAAACTAAATATAGAGCCTCCATCAAAGCCTATAAAGCTGTGCTAAAAGCCACAAAAACAGCTTTCTACGCCGAGAAAATTATTGCATCCCCCAACTCATCGAAAGAGATCTTTAGAATTTTCAAAACTCTGCTGAAACCCCCTAACCCCCCTCCCTTGGCCCCACAAGCACCTGGGCCTCGTTGTGAAGAACTGGCACTCTTCTTCCACACTAAAATTCAAAATATTCTTCTGTCCCTCCCACCTATCACCACCCGCGATCCACCTCTTCTACCTAAACCCCTCCCACAAGGTTCCTCCCCCGAACTCTCTTCCTTCGCTCCGCTCACTAAGGAATTGTTACCTTCCCTTTTCAACTCAATTAAAAGCGGCTCCCCCCTTGACCCTGTCCCAATTAACACCTTGAAGCTAGTCCTGCCAATCATGGAGTCTCCAGTTATCAACCTGATTAACACCTCGATTGAAACAGGCACAGTCCCACGGGACTGGAAAATGGCCATGGTCAAACCGCTGTTAAAAAAAACCAACCTTGACCCTGGAGACCTATCCAATTACCGCCCCATCTCTCTTCTCCCGGGCATCAATAAATTGGTAGAAAAATGTATAAATCATCAACTGTCTTCATTCCTGGAAGCCTCCAATTTACTCCACCCCTCTCAAACAGGCTTCCGCCCGGGTCAAGGGACGGAGACGGCACTCCTCAAGGTGGTGGAAGAGTCTAGGAGGATTCTGGACACAGGTGGCAATGTGGCCATCATCCTCCTAGACCTCAGCGCCGCTTTTGATACGGTAAGTCACCGTATCCTTCTAGCCCGCCTAAATTAAATCGGAGTTTCGGGTAAAGCTCTTTCTTGGCTTGAATCCTTTCTCTGCAAGAGGTACTTTAAAGTATTTGAAGGAGACTGTCACTCCTTGCCACTACCCCTGCAGTGTGGGGTCCCACAGGGCTCGTCCCTTAGCCTCACACTTTTTAATGTATATATGTCCCCCTTGGCTGAGACAGTGTCTCCTTATGGAATTTAACTCATCAGCTATGCTGATGACAGTCAGCTCGTGGTCTCCCTGAATCAGGCTGATCTGTCCCACACGAGTCTGAGTGACTGTCTTGAAGAGGTATCAAAGTGGATGGGCCTGTCCCAGCTAAAACTTAATAACCAAAAGACCGAATTGATGTTACTGGGCAGGAAGGCTTCAGTCAACTCCCCCACTCTATGGCCCCCCTCTATGGGTGCCAGTCCAACTCCAAAAAGCGTGATCAAGAGCCTGGGCTTCTGGTTAGACGATGATCTTACATTCAAAGCACAAGCCAGAAAAACTGCGGCTACCTGCTTTGGTTTGCTAAAATCTATACGTAAAATCCTCCCTCAACTTCCTGACAGAGCTAAAAAAATCTTGGTCCAAGCCATGATTTTGTCAAGGCTGGATTACGGTAACGCGCTCTACCTGGGAGCTCTGGTCTCTGTGATCCAGAAACTACAGGTAGTGCGGAATTCTGCCGCTAGATTGCTGACGAGCACTAACTACCGCTCATTAGCCAAACCAGCGCTGAGATCACTCCACTGGTTACCTATAAAAGAACGGGTACACTTCAAAGCCCTATGCATTGCCCATAAAAATCTGCAGGGCAAAGGCCCCCCAATACTTGCCAATCTGATCAAACCACACAAAATCACCAGAAACCTCTGTTCCAACGATCTCAACCTGGCACGAGTCAGTAGAATCAACAAGGCTCGTACGGGTGGTCTTCTTTTCTCTTACAACTCCTCAACGTTGTGGAACTCCATGCCCCTCCCTCTTCGTCAGGAGCCTAATCATCTTTCCTTTCGTAAAAAAAAAAAACTTGGCTCTTTCCTATAAACTAATGATCCTTGACCCCGTCCACCTCTGACCCTTTTCTTGTCAAAGCTGCAAGCGCTGGGATGCCTCCGGGTAGCCATGCGCTATAAAAGAGTTATTTCATTTAATTTCATTTCATTCAATGATACAAAATGGCATCTTCTTGTTGATGCGACAACGATGCGTGCCCACCCGACGGGTGTGCTGTGACTCAACGATTCTACTGAGCCACAAAAGGCTCTGCGACACGCTTCTCCGGTGATGCGACGGCGTCCACTGCGATGTTGACACTCTTCTCCAGTGATGCGAGGCGCTTCGGGTGATGCGATGTCGGCAGCGGCAGCACGCATCTCCGGTGATGCGACGACACCTGCTGCGACGGCAACACTCTTCTCCAGTGATGCGACGACAATGGCTTCGGCAGCAACACGCTTCTTTGTCTTGAGTCATGCTTCCAGCTCCCAGTGACACACAGTCTCTCAGAAGGCCCAGCTTAACAGCAGGCACTTCAATTCCCAGCAAGGGAAGGCAGGGGAGCTGGTTGGTGAAGCCTGTTGTCCCTGAGACTTCAGCAAGAGGCAAGCTCTATCTCAAGCCCTTGGAGATCCTTTAAAAGTTGATTTGAAAGTAGCACAAAGTCCTTTCCTTTTTCTTTGGCAGTCAGGAAACCACTGCAGGCCAATCCCCCAAACAGCACTCAGTTCAGCGATAGTCTCCTTCTCGGTTTTTCTGGTTCATCTCCTTTGCAAAGGTTATTCTTGTTTCCCAAAAGATATCTAAAATTCTGGGGTTTGGGTCCCCTCTTTTATACTCATTTTCTCTTTGTTTTCTGAAGGCAGAGATGACTTTGCCTAATCCAAACCAGTTCTGGTCAGTCCTGGAACACTTTGTTGACAAGATTCCTTCTTTCCTTTCACATTGTAGGCCAGGGACATCAGATGCACCAGTGGAGATGGAGCCAGCATTTTGGAGGGAGGGCACAGCCCTATTCAGATCCCAGGTGCAACTCCTCCCACCTATCTGCATGCAGATCTCTCTATTCAGCCCTGTGCTGACTCACCCTATCTCCTGGAATCCCTCAGCCCCTGTCACTCAAACTCCAGACAAGGAATACACAACCTAGCAGAGGCAGGTTTGAACAGTTAGGCAAGAAAATACCTACTTTCTAAAAGTGGTATTTTCAAACACAATGTTAAAACCACCCTCACTAAAATATGTATTTTATAATTCTGAGTTCAGGCATAATAAACTAGAATGTCTACCTGGTTCCCTGAGTCAGTTAGGATTATAAGATGTTACAGTCAAACTGCCCACTCTGGCCTATGGGGAACAGGCAGACCTGCAATAGTGATACACGAAAATTCACTATCAGGACATGCCACCCACATCAGGGCATGCCCTACCTTTTACCTACAATGCACCCTGTCCTTGGGCCTACCGTAGGGCTCACTAATATGCAGAATAGGGAAGGTTTAGGGACTGGCAAGTGGGTGCACTTGCCCAGTCAACATGACAGTACCTGACTGCACACAGGCTCTGCAATGGCAGACCTGAGACACACTTTACAGGCTGCTTCTGTGGGTGGCACAACCAGTGCTGCATGCCCACCAGCAGCATTTGATTTGCAAGCTCTGAGCACACACAGTGCACTGTACTAGGGTCTGACAAGTAAACCAAACCAGCCAATCATGGAGTCACTAATCCATACATCAATTTAGAATCGGGAGAGCATATGCACCTAGGCACTGATCAGCAGTGGTAAAGTGCCCAGAGTCCTAAAACGGCCAACAACAGGTCAGAAAAATACAGGACGAAGGCAAAACGTTCAGGGATGACCCTGCAAAAAGGGCAAGTCCAACACTAATTACTTACAATTCCCCCAAAGCAAAATGTCTGTGTCCTTCATCAAGAATCATGATGGCCTTAATTTTAATTCTCTGGAAAATATTTTAGAGGCATTTAGATATTTTTTTTAAAACTTAGACCATTTGGACGCACCTATTTACATTGATTCCTGTAACATCTTCCTCAAAAAGATCCCAATTCCAACTTTAGATAAAGAATCTATATACTCTCTAAATGAACCTATAACACACAATGACATACTAAGAGTCATTCAAGGATTAGAAATAGGGAAAGCACCTGGTCCAGATGGGTTCACAAGTAAATTCTGCAAGATGTATTCCTCATCTCCTGACAACTCCATATAAACGTTCTCAGAGATTGCTAAAAAAAGGCAGTATTTAGGAAACTGCCTCCATGGCAGAAATATTAGTCATTTCAAAAGAAGGCAACATTCATTTAGAAATGAAAATGTATTGACCAATTTCATGTATAAATATTGACTATAAAATCTAAGCCATGCTATTGGCAAATAGAAAAGAAAAAATCCTCTGCTCCTTAACTCACCCTACACAGAGATTTTTTTTAAATTAAGGCTAGGGTATGAAAACATAAAGAACATTTGTCATGTTCTTGACAAAGCCAGATTACTGGATTCACCTACTGCAGCCATTGCCTCAGACACACAATGACTTTTGAAAGGGTCTCCCAGACCTTTCTCAGAGCCACTCTTACTAACTATGACTTAGACAGCTAGCGCCAGTATGAAATCTTCTATTTCAGTCCTCAATCTTCAGCCAGAATAAATGTCTCCACTTCATTGAACCTACACTATAGTGCAAATCAAGGGTGTCCCAATCCCCATTACTGTTTTATTGACTATTGAACCTCTTCTTGATTCATTAAGAGCCAACATAAACATAAAAGGTATGCCATTTTCATAAGACCCCCAAATATTTGCTATAACAGCAGACAATGTCCTTCTTTTTTCTGAAGAAATCGCCATTGCTTTACTTTATGTTTTAGAAACTACAGTCAATTACGCCAACGTTTCTAGCTACTCATTGAAAAAGGATAAACTGAAGTCTTCCCTCTCAAACCTCTGATCATTGGTGCTGCCTGTTTGATATAGTAATCTACACTTGTATCCAGGTCTTGCTCTACCTCAGTTTTGCTTTCTTCTTTTCTCTATTCTTATTTTTCTCTTTTATATACATTATCACAAATTTACTTTGTGTAAGGTACACTGTGAATTCTTATACATTTGCTGAGTTCATTTCATGATTTTTAACATCTTAGTATAAGATTCTTTTATCTTTTTCCATGTTATCCTAAATGTAGCTCCAACATATGCCTACAATACATAGGGTCCATGTTTTTTCTGTTTCTCTAGTGTATCAGATTTGTTAAATAATCTTCTAATTCAACTAGATGTCATTGCTTCTAGTAATGCCAAATACACATGTGTACCTTATACGTCTGTTCTTTATATAATGACTTTAATTAAAACATCTGGCAAAATGAAAATGTACTTTTCAAAAATTACATTCTCTCTGCCTGAAGATAGGCTTGTCCTATCTTTTTATTTACAGTGTTCTCGCAGTCTCTGCAGTCATAATGTTAAAATTAAATCATTTGTTTGTGAATACCGAAAAAGAGTAAACTCACAAATAAGTGTATGTTTAACTTTGTGAATCGGGTCCCAACTATGTAATACCCTGATTTGCCAAGGTAAGGAAATGCACAATACCTCCAAATTTCAATATATGTTTCAAATAAAAATAGAGAGGGAAGTAATGCATCCTGACAGGGAGACTTGACTATCCTTGATTCCCTCCCACAATCCTCTTTGCATCACTCCTTTCATCTCTCCTTTCAAGAGTATTTCTCCACCATTTTCTCCCTTTAAGGTACCCAAAATTCTACCTATTTCAGAACAATCTCATTTTACAACAGTACCAGATTCAAAAGGCTTCCTTCTTAGCAGGATTGAAAACAAGAAGGGTCCCAATAGACATCTACGAATGTAAGGGCAGCAGACACCTTCAGTATAGAAATTGGTATCATCAGCTCACTAACCACCACTAAGCTTCCAATGGGGTATTAACATTCATTGTTCCCCACTATGAATGATAAATATTTCATCAGAATCTACTAAGCACCTATTCCCTGAAAAAGGACAATGAAACAGGGATCACAGAGTGAATATCTGACCTAAAAATATAGTGTGGACAGAATATCTAGTCAAAAACGTCGAGGACCAAAATATCGAGAAGGTAAGTGCAAATAGGAAAGAATAGATTTACTATTCTTAACTCTACATCTACATACAGTAAAGATATATATATATATATATATATATATATATATATATATATATTGTCAAGGTACAAATATGTGGAGTTATATCTAGTAAAGGTTTACATACCTATAGAAATGTACCTTCATGATATGTTTTTCCTTGATATTCTTGACACAATATTTTGCCCCACTGTATTTTCAGTTCTGATATTCTGTCTAAAACCTGAAACAGTGGGGAGCAAGAACTATTAGCACAAGGTATAGCTTCCCCTGAACATCAGGGTTATTTTTGTCAGCCAGAAAGAAGAAACAGGAGAGAAGCTAGGACTCCAGGTAAAGGGCAAGACTCCCTCAAGGAACCATACACCACCCCATTTAAATTCCCATGTGGAGAAGATTGGTGCTGTTAACATGCTATGTGCCCCAACAGGGTGACTGAAATGCCACCTGGGCACCAGACAGTTTTCTTTAAACCTAAAACATCCCAGTATGGGGAGCCAAACCCTCTGCACAGGATATGGCCATGATCCTTTTGGCTGTAATCTGATGGGTCTCCCTGTGTCTCACTCATGATCCTCATGTGTAGCCAAATTACTTTGCCACTCTCTGATTCCTCCAGATGTTCTGAATTGCCACCTGGATACAAAGGATATTTTTATTCATCTATAACGAGGAACACAGCAAGAAAAGTACCTCATGACCCCACCCATGTTTTCAGATTCCCTTTGGTGAAAATTCAGTTATGTTATTTCCAATTCACTCATCATTCCCAGAGACTTTGTTTAGTGTTTCCAAACACAGTTGTTTATTATTTTTCAATCAAAAAAGGAAACAAACAAAATGGGGAACTGGGCCACTAGGCACATGAGCTTTCTATGGCCCCTCCCATAATCCACAATTCTGCGCCTTAGGGGAAGCAAATTATCTATGTTTTGAAGACCAGAGACCCTAAAATTGATCATGTAACCTTTCTTACACAAAATGCATTGGAAGTACAAAATATGTCATCAATAAAAAGAAAAAATTATTTGCAAGGAGTAGAATTTGTCCATTTAGTAATACTCTCTTAGTTGGTGTGAATGGTAATCCAAACACAACAAAAAGAGGGCCGAGGAAGATTTATAGACCAGCAGATGTTCGCTCCCCAATTTATTCACTATAACACACAAATAAACATCTACTATTATTTCTTGTATCAGTTATCTTTCTCTTGTCAAAGACCTGGGTGTTTATTTGTGTGGATGGTAGTCCAGCATAGGTAATAATGCAATTATTCTTGTTAGGCCCAGTAAAGGTTTCAATAGCTTACAACTAAGCTCAATCCCTGGTAGCTATGGAACAGGACAGGCTTAACCTAAGGCAATGTGTAAAGCATTTTGATGTACCAAAACAGTTAAAAGGCTGATAATACAACACAATAAAAATGCCATTACAGGGTATAGTAAGAAAAGCATAATTTGATAAACAAAATAACACCAAAATGAAAAAATGTCATTAAGGGGAATCCCAGATAGGAATTTTGAAAGTCATGAATTAGAATAGCACCACAAAGCATTAGGCAACTAACATGGCTGTCTGTTTGTGCCTGACTCATACCTAGGTACGATGTAAGGCTAACTTCAATGGTGCATGGATAGGGTACAGAAACCAGGTTTCTGTACCCTATCCATGGGAGAAGTGTGGCTCAATGGTTAGAGCGGCAGACCCTGATGCCGAGGTCTAGCCCGGGACCAGGGTTCAATTCCCCGCCTCGGCGGGTCTTTGGCTCAAAAAATTCCACGGACCTGATAATTCTCGCCTCAGTGCCTGTTCCAATCATGGAGTCCCACTCTGCAACTCTGGGCAATAGCTTGCTTAATCTCCACAACGGCCTCCACATCGCTAAGGATGCCTGGCCTCCACCTTGGGGGTGCCCAGGAGTGGACACCACACAGGGAAAGCCAGGATGGGTTCCACAGCGATATTAGTACAAGCGCCTTGAGACCCTTGCGGGTGAGTAGTGCGCTATACAAGTATCAATTTACATTTATGTTCTTTCCGCTAGAAAGTGTTTCCTTCTAACTAAGGGCTGAGTCTGATGTCAGATGGACCGGAGTCCATCTGACATCGGTCAGGAACTATAATCGAACGACTTCCTGTCGTAAGTTACAGAACTGCAAGTAGGATGTGACCGAACCCTGTTTAGTCGCATGCCTATACCTTTCAGTGACAGCATGCATTCCAAACAGAATGCATGCTCTCATTGAAA
Source organism: Lissotriton helveticus (assembly GCF_964261635.1). Taxonomy (NCBI): domain Eukaryota; kingdom Metazoa; phylum Chordata; class Amphibia; order Caudata; family Salamandridae; genus Lissotriton; species Lissotriton helveticus. The sequence goes on from NC_136067.1 coordinate 535,156,831, forward strand.
GAGCAGGGATGAAGTTAATCCATGAACCAAATGGCAGGCACCTCAAAGTGCCTGCCATTGGGTGCAAAGATCAACACCCACTAGGCCACCATTCGGTACCCATGGGGGCCCTGCTGGGGGGCCCCATAGACAGGTTCCCACTGCCTTTTTGTTCTGGGAAGACCAGCACAAAAAGGCAGTACTCATTTGGGTGGAAAGAGCCTGCCGGGGGAGTTCTGAAGGGTTTCTGGATGGAGGACATGCTTTCCGAGCCCGTCGTATGCCATTTGGAAAACCGAGTCGGATTCCTTTCTGACTGAGCCCATCAGAATGGCTCGGTCAGAAAGGAATCCAAACAGCACATTCAATGCGGGCATGAGGGCTCCATCTGATGGTCAGTGCCCTTCCTGCCTGTATTGGAATTGGCCCCTTAGTCTCTGAAATGGAAAGTCAAAAATCTTCAGTTGAGCAAGGCTGCCCGCTGTGTTAGAGAAGGGCTTAATGAGGCCGAATAGCTATTGGATGAGGTCCCAGTGAAGGCTTAGTATTTTGTAGGGAAGTTTTGAGCAGGAACAATTCAAAATTTGTGCCCAAGGAAGATCCTTAGCTGGCTGCTGATTAGCAGGTGTAGAAAAGCTCAGACTGGGAGCAAATCTAAAATCTAAATTTGTGGGCGAGCTACAGCATACCTTCATTGAATTAACTTGGCAGGTTTGAAATTATTTTAAGTCGTAGGCTTCTCAAGGTGTTTCGAGAATGACACTTTGACATAGCCAGGGATCCCAGGACTGTAGGAACAACATTTGAGGGCAAGGACTCATTTCAGAAAAAACCACCAGAAGAGTCCAGTGCAGGCCCAGTTGGAACTGTCCTGCTGAGCTCTTCAGGAAAAAGCACTTCTTGTAGCTTGCTATGTCCCTGTAGATTTATTGGTGGTCAGCCAACTGACTCTTGGAGGCCACTTCTTTTTACTGAGTGCAAATGGGAGCAGGTCCAGCCTTTCAGGTCTTCTCATAGGTCCCAGCAGCAGGTGCAGTGCTTATTCTCTCTTTCATTGGTCCAGCAGTGTCAAAAGATCATTCCTAAGAGTGCCACATGTATGCTTGAAGGTGGGGTGACTCCTGGTTCATCTCTAACTAACGGAGAAAAAGTTCAGAGAAATCAAAATACCCACATTTGCATACGTGCCATGCTGCACACCGTTCAAAAGTGCCCATTCTCTACCTTTTTTTAAAACATATTTTTTATTGATTTTGTGCAAAAAGATCATACATATACTGCAGATTTCATAGCAGTCATTATTTTGTACAGTTCTTTGCTCCCGTCACGATACCAGTTATACAACAGGTTGTTAAAACACATCTATAAATTCTCACAGAAATCAAAAGTAACCATTTATGATTGTTCAAACAAAACAGGTTGTCAAAGCATACTGCATGTTGTAAAATTATCCTGTTCTATGCCAATCACATCCAAATGATATCAACTACCATTGCAAATATACCATTTCCGTTCCTGTTTAATCTTAACAACAACCCCCACTCCCATCCCTCCCCCCTGCAGCTCGGTCCCTCTGGCTAATAACACATGCACATGCTTATCTTTAACCCCGCCTGCATGTTACCACTGTATGTACACCTTTCCCCGTCTCACCGTCAGAGGTGGAATAGTAGTATCGACAGAACTTCATATAGTAGCTCCTGGCTCCTGGGGGGGGTAGTGTGTGTATATGTAGGGGGCGGCAGGCGCCCCAGCGTTTAATATGCCAGTATATCTATTGCAGCGAATTCCTCCAATATCATATTCCACTCCAAAGAGATCGGCGTCCTACGCAAACCCATATATTCTTCCCTTTGCAACTCTGCTCCCTCCGCTCTCCCCCATCTAATCACTTCTGCGTGCCATTCCTGTAGTGATGGCGCTCTATAGGTCTTCCATTTCATGGTAATGTTCCTTTTTGCCAGTAGTAGTACAAGGTTAGCAAATCTATGAGATGGGTTGCCTTTCTACCCACGTGGACCCAAGCCCAGTATACAATACTCTATTGTGTCATTATTGCTTGCCGGAACGATAGCCTTTAAAATCTCACATACCGACATACAGTAATGTCTTAATCTCAGACAGTCCCACACCATGTGTAGCAAACCCCCGTGTGATGTGTGGCAACAAGGACAGGTGCCCTCCACCTCAGGGAACATAATACTAGGCCTATGCGGGGTGAGGTATGCTCTGTGGAAAAGCATTAACTGTATAAATTTGATTTAGAGTTTTGCGATACTTTCCTGGGGTATCCCGCTAAAGTATCCCATTCCTTATCTGTGAAGCCCTGACCCACATCTCTTTCCCATTTGGCCCATAGCGCCTGCAGCGAGGTCTCCGCGCCCGCGCGGATCCCCCGTGTCAGCCACCTAGTCAAGTGTGCCCTATGTCCCATTAAGTATTGCATCGTGACGAGGTCCTTTGTGATGGGTTCGGTATCTTCCTGGGCCCACGTGTCTCTAATGTATCTCGAGATACCTCCATGTAGAAGAAACAAGGTGTCCAAAGTTCCAGGTTCACGCACAAAGGCATCATCAGTACCCCCTCAGAGAAGAACACTCCGACTGTAGTTGTCCCTGCATCGGACCACGCCCCCAGTGCACGAGCAGACACCACCCTGACTGTAAAGGGATCCCCAGCAGCGGAATAGTAGGAGCATATGGTGGTATGCGTTTGGTATATCGCAATGCCCATCTCCAGTACAGCAATGCTATCCGTAATAAGTGCGGTGATGCTGGTGGGATCTTGGCTTTTGGTAGAAGGAGTCTGTAAATATCACCCCTGTCCCTATCCCGAGCCGACATTCCCAGTTCATGCAGGTTACGGGCCACCAGCCAATACGCCAGGCATTGCAGCTGGTTGGCGTAACAGTTCGCTCTTAAATCAGGCACCCCCATGCCACCCCGTCCTGTATTAAGTTGTAATTTCGCCAAGCCAAGCCGTCTTCTCCCTGTGCCCCAGATCAACTCTGACAGTAGTGAGTCCAGCATTCTAAACTCCTCCCCTGATATCAGAACCGGAATGTTGGTATAGTAATAAAGCAGCTTCGGCAATACCACCATCTTAGTAATGACAATTCTCCCGGCCACCGACAGGGGAAGCGAGGTCCATAACTTCACCTGTGCCTTAATCGTGGCGATCGCTCTAGATAGATTACCATCCAGCAAGTCCGTCGCAGTGCGATAAATCTGTATTCCTAGATATCGAACGGTGTTGGGTGCTATATTAAATTCCTGTTGACCAAAATGCAATCGACCAGCACACGCAGGGCCATCAAAGAAATAAGCATAGGACTTAGCAGAATTAATTGTGAGGCCAGACAACTCCTGGAATGAGTCAAAAACAGCAGGCAGGGGTTCAAGGTCCGTATCCATGTCTTTGACGTACAATATAATATCATCCACGTTTGCAGCGACTATATGCGTCATTGGACTTCTGACTATTCCCCTACCCTCAGACAGGGAACAGAGTCTACTCGAAAGGGGCCCCAGCGCCAATATAAACAGTAAAGGTGACAACGGGCACCCCTGTATGGTACCTCTGTATACTGTTTACTTTGGGGATATGTGCTGTCCCGTGTGTGCCCGGGCCGTGGGACGTGTATATAATAATCGCACCCATGCAATATATTCATCAGGTATGCCAAACCTGGTGAGGGCATAAAGCATGTAGTCCCAGTGTAACAAATCGAACGCCTGTTTTAAGTCTAGTGATATGCACCTTTCCTCTGTTCCTGTGTCCCCCGTACCCGACATAACCTGATGTAACCGTCTAATATTCAGCGCCGTGCTTCTCCCAGGTACAAACCCGCACTGATCGGGATGTACCAATGCTGGAATAAACTGACAGAGTCTATTAGCCAATATTTTACTCTGGATCTTATAATCTGAGTTAAGTAGAGATAAAGGTCTGTACCCAAACATATCAGTCCCGTCTCGCCCAGGCTTCAATAGTGAGACCACGGTCACCTGTAGCTTAGTGAGAGGGAGCACACCCGACTACAGCAACTCCTGATATAGACATTGCAAATGTGGCACCAACAAATCAATGTACTGTGCATAAAATTCAACGGGTAAACCGGCATTGCCTGGGGATTTGCGGCACGGAAGAGCCCTGATCGCCATTCTAATTTCTGGCCCCCTCATCGGTCCCTCTAGGTCTTTGCACTGCTGCTGCGTGAGCTTTGGCAATTGTATTCCATCAAAGAAGGATGGGAAGCCAGTGTCAGGGTGACTCGTCGGTGGCCTGTATAAATGTTCGTAATACACTCTAAACGCTGTGTTGATTTCCAGCTCTGTGTTAAGAATACCACCCTCTTATCTCTAATCTCTAGTATAGGGGACGGTGTGGGAGCGTTCTTAACCAATTTAGCCAGGAGCAGGCCCGCCTTGTCTGCATGTGCGCGTTGCTTCTACGTGTAGAGTTTAAAGTCTATTACGTGCAATGCCTCCAAAAGTTCTGCATATTGTATATTTGCTTCTTGCAGCTGTGTAAGTTGTTCATTCGTTCCCAGCATCCCCTTCCAATGCGTGTAGCCTGCCCTCAACTTCCCTTAACCTTTCCACAAGAGTGTGCCTGACTCCCGATTTCGTACCGATGGCCACGCCGCGTATAACCGTTTTAAATGCGTCCCATTCAATTTGGCACGAGCCAGCTGAGCCAGCGTTCTCCGAAAAATAATGTACAACCATCTCTGGTAGCGCGTTGTGAAAGACCTGGCCCTCTAATAGTTGGGGTTGCAAATCTCCAGGTCGGTATCGGGGTCGGGACTCTACCCCACTGCAACGATAACTCAACGGGTTATGGTCCAACAATGTTTTGCCCAAGTGTAATACACAGACAGTAGAGGTAAGCAGCGCCTCCGAACAGAAAAACCTGTCTATCCTAGTATGCAGCTGATGCAGTGGGGAATAAAAGGTATACTCTTTATGTCCTGGATTTTTCACCCACCAGGTATCATACAGTCCCCATCCCCTAGCCCAACCTGCAAGTGCGTCTGCCTGTTTCCGACTTTCAGTTGTGTGGGGGGTGTGACCTGTTGAGTCCTATGTCTAACACCGCATTGAAGTCGCCCCCTAGTACCCATCGATGGTCTGACAACTCTGTTAATGCCGTGTTAAGCATCTCAAGATATCTATCCTGCTCCATGTTTGGGGCATATAAACCCCCCATGACAATGTGCTCCCCATCCAGTGTACCGTGAAGTAGGACATATCGTCCATGTATGTCTATCCTTTTCTCCAACAACTTAAAAGGGACAGTGTTTCGCACCCACACCACCACGCCTCTAGCAAAGGCCGAATACGTCATGGAGAAGAATTGGCCTCGCCACTTCTTCTGTAGTTTAGACACCTCGTCGTGGCTTAGATGTGTTTACTGTAGGAAAGCAACATCTATCCGTCTTCTATTGAGCTGCGCTAGAATACGAAGTCTTTTGTGTATCGACCCCATGCCCCTTACATTCCAGGTGCAATCGTTGCACTTGTTATGTGTTGTTATATGGAAATCTGAGGTGTGGTGCTATCAATACAATATCGTGTACGAACCTACAGGAGAGTAGGGGTATGAGGGCCGAGCAAGCATTCCCAACAAACGTCCACAACATTGGGTTTCTCCATACAACACTAGAGGACCAAACATGAAACACAAGTCCAACATGGACTCCCAACAAGAAATGCCATAGTGCAGTCGCCATGGAGGAGAAAGTAGCAACAGCCTCGCTGCAAACAGTCAATACACAGCGTAATAAAAATAAAGAAACTTACAAATCTACATAGTACCCCATCCAGTACCAACCCTCTGGACCCACAGCCACCCGCCCACACCAGCAAAGCAATATGCAGAGTGCCTCATACATTACCACCGCCGAACATCCCCTCCACATAACTCTAGTATTCCCTGGCCATTTGTGCAGTAAGGGAAGGAAACTGTGCCAGGCTAGTCTCGGAATCAGAGTGTATTGTCGCTGCATCTGAGGACTGCGACAAGGAGGTCTGTGCATCATGTGTGGCCAGCGCCGCCGCCGTCAGAAGGGTATTGTTTTGACTGTCCGTTATTTGCTCAGGAGTGGGGCCACTGCCAGTTGCCTCCACCACACGTCCATTGCTCTCCCCACGTGCACCTGTGTTCCTCGGTGTGCGCATCTTATCCCGCTGACCCGATGGTAGTGAGGCCTTTGATGTTGATGGTGTAAACGTGATTTCCAACCATTCCGCTGCCTCTTCCGCGCTGTCACAGAAGATCAACTTTTGGCCATGAATGACTTTCAGCTGGGCCGGAAAAAGGAGTGCATATTTTTAAATTACGTGCTCTCAGTCTCTTCTTCACGTCTTGGTAGGTGGCTCTAGCCTTCTGTACTGCCAATGTAAAGTCCGGATAAAGACATATTGTTTTGTTCTCAAAGTGTATTGGTGCATTCTCCCTCGCCGCCCTCAGGATTGTATCACGATCCTTATAGTTCAGTATGCGCGCAATCAGTGGTCTCGGCGGCGCCCCCATTGGAGGCGTTCTCGGTGGCACTCGGTGTGCATGTTACACACAGTACAGGGCCGTCAGCCCCTCCTTCACCACGTTGTCTCTCAGCCAGGTCTCCACAACCTGAGTGGGATTTGACCCCTCGCTCCGCTCCGGAATCCCAAGAATTCGGATGTTGTTACGCCGAGATTGCCCTTCTGCGTCATCCACCCTTTCTTGCAAGCCTCACAGCTGTCGTTGAAACTGTTCCATTTGGGAGGAGCGCATAGTCTGTTGTGGTATCAGGTCATCTAATGCAAGTTTATTCGACTTTACTTTGTCCGATAATTTTTTATGATCCACCTGTAGTAAATTCAGACTAGAGGATAGTGCTCCCATTTGTGATTCAGTAGCGGTGCATGAGTTCCGTATCTCCTTCAGAATTAAATCAAGCTTGGCAGCATGTTGATCTGGGCACCATCTCCCTATTCGAGGTGTTGGAGGGATTACTGTTAGGCGCGAAGAGGGCCTCCTCACTGGCTGGTACATCAGGCGTTTATCTTTATTGCGCCCCATAGTGTCACGCCTCTCACGCGTGTTCCGGATCTCTAGCGCAACTCCAATGTAATCTGCCCAGGGAGACGTATGTCTGTCCTCCCACTGTGTCCAAGCAAAGCAGCCCACAAATCCGGGCAATAGTAACCAGCCTATGGTCTCCCCTGGCACCGCACTTCACCAGCACCCCGGCTCTGCACTCAGCCGCGGCTTCGCAGTCCCCATCATCCCTATGAATACTGTATCAGGTCACACTGCACCACAGCCAGTCAGATCTGCCTCAGTGCACTGCCCCTCTCCACTGCTCTAGCATTGTCAAGTACTCCCCACAGTACAGGGACGAAATAGTTGTACAGAGGCACCTTCTCTGACCCGGGCGTTCAGGCACCTGCCCAGTTAGGCCGCTGCATCAGGACACATCATACACGTATCGGTGTGTAACAGACCAAAGGCACTCGGCAGCTGCAGCTTTCACTCAATGTTCACTAGGGTGTCCAGAAAACTGGCCCAAGCCTCCGGTCATTCCGAGTTTCCCCTCCCTGGGAGTGCACATGTGTCCATCTTCCACAGTCTTGACAAAGCAGTGCACTGAGACGAACAGGTGCTTCTCCTCCTCCACTACACCACCCCGTGCAGCAACAGCGGCAGTTACTCGCTCCACATCTCTGCGCCCGGGAATGCCCGGGGGGAAAGAGGGGGTAGAGCCCCCCGGCAGTCCGGCAGCACAGTTACTCGCCTCGCCTCACCTTCGAAAGCCAGGCACCATCCAGCGCCGACAGGGGGGATCAATTAACCTCTGCAATGCCTCCGTCCGCCATATTGAATCAGCCCATGCAGCTCGCCGAGTTCTGACAGGAGGCCATCCGTAGCTGCCCGGGCCAGTTTACAGCCCTTGCCCGCAATACCCCACTTCCTCCTTCTGTCGCGTTATTGCCAGGGGTCCAGTGTTTGTTCCAGCGTCCTCAGGGCCACACAGGTCTCACGTCTCTCGCATTCAAGCTCTGCTCCGCCTCCTTCTCTTCCCTGCTTGTCTCGGGACTCCAGACCACCGATGTGATACGCGATCAGCATGACCCCCAGTGGTCTCAAATTGGAACCAGAGGCGCCCGGAGTGTTCCGACTACCGCAGGTGCAGCCGTGCGGCTGTGTGCCCAGTGGATGCCAGGATTCTGTTGCAAGTGTCGGGGTTGCGAGACGGAGCTCCACTAGCTCACGTCCTCCATATTTGACTGTTAGCCACACCCCCTGTGCCCTTCTCTACCTAAAACCAATATGCAGAACCTTTCTTCCCCTATGCAGAACACCTGTGTCTAACCACAGAGTTGTGACCATGGAAATATGCAACCCCTTCTCTGTGGTTACTTTGAAACAGATCTGCTGACAGCTCCTTACCCATTGGGATTGGTGCCTGCTTGACTAATTGAATAAAAGTGGGCCCTGCACAGGTGTCTACTAGCATTTGCCTGAGACAGGACAGGCCTCTTTGAAATCAATCAAGTTGCTGGGCTCACCCCAGATTGTCATCCTAACAGAGGACAAATACATCCTGCCCACTACCAAGGTCTTTGTCACTGCTCTAGTAGCACATTACGTGAGCCAGGGGACTCTGCAGTTGTCAGATGACAGTTGAAGCTCATGCAAATGGGGCATCTAGAGACTTTGGGTAGGGAAAAGGTACATTTCTAAAATATTTATTACACATCTGACTTCACCAGTGAATGAGGTATTTTACTAAATATTACAGTTAGTCAGCAACTGAATGTACTTTGTTGCTGTTTCTTAGGCAAAGATAGCTAATTCATTAATGTAATTTTGTATCCCAGTACTTTGCTATAGAATAGCGAACCCTGCTACACTGAAAATAGCTTTTAATTCCTTTTCACTGTAAGAACATGTTTAATATTGAAACTTTATGTGTTCTACTTTAAAATATCATGTACCCTGTCATATGGGCTGTGATGCTACTTTGGGGTGATTTATTACTATTTAAAAGGAATGTTTAGATTTGTCAAAAAAGAGGTTATTTTGGCAGGTTAAAGTTACAGTTGTAAACTGCACAGTCAGATACCATGGTAGGCCTACAGTTATGTTTGCACAGTCACTGTAGTGGGTGGCACAATGGGTGCTGCAGTCCACTAATGTTATCTAATTTACACGCCCTGGGTAGACTTTGTACAATATACTACATACTTATAGATAAGACAATATTGCCTTTTAGGAGTATAGCTCATTTGGACAGGTTTCAGGGGTTAGAGCATGTGCACCAGGGTCTGGTTAGTAGAGTCACAGTGCACAGAGACAAAAATAAACAGGCAGCCTCAGTGCTAAAAATTGGGGTGCTCATGCAAAAAGAGGCATTTTCCTACAGTTTGTCTGCAGTTTGTTATTCTCCAGCTTCTTCCATAGGTTTAGCAAACCCTTACATTTGTTTGGAAAGTCATTGGCCACATCATTGGCCACCGGAGATGGGCCCTCCTCCCATTCCAACCTCGTCTGCCCGTAACCTCGGGGTCCTCCTGGACAATCAATTGTCTTTCAGGCAGCATGTCGTGAAAGTCTCTGCCACCTGTACTACCATCATCAGGTGGCTTAGGAAAATCTCATGGATGCTGCCGGCTGACACCTTGAAAACTGTAGTCCAGGCTCTTGTCATCTCACGCCTGGACTACGGCAACATCTTACTTCTAGGTGCCTGTAAGGAGGTCACTAAGAAGTACCAGGTAGTACAAAATATGGCGGTTCGCCTGATTTGCAATCTACCCGCCAGAGCCTCAACCTCTTCCCACCTGCGTAATCTACATTGGCTACGGATTGAGAGCAGGGTTAAATTCAAGGCTTTATGTTTTATGCATAAAATTCTGACAGGAAAAGCCCCTCCCTATCTATCTGTTTTGGTGCAGCAATATCTTCCACCTCGTACACTTAGGTCCTCCACCCAGAATAAGCTCAGGATCCCACGCATCAAGAGAGCAAAAATGGGTGGTCGCTCTTTTGCTCTGCTGGCGCCCTCTCTTTGGAACTCTCTACCCCCCCCCTCTGCGTTCCGAAATGTGCCTTCTTACCTTCCGTAAGGGAATCAAAACCTGGCTTTTTAATATGTAAGTTTGCTGATTTCCTTCCCTTCTCATTTTTAATATTGTTTCACACCCATAGCGCCGGGAAACCTACGGGTAGCTGAGCGCTCAAGAAATGCAATAATAATAATAATAATAATAATAATAAAGTGATAAATCATTCATGAGAGCTTTTTCCTCTGATACAGAATCTACTATCAGAGTTACCTCTAGGTGTACCTGCTCTTGCCTGCAGAATCTCTTCCAGGGATCAATTCTGTAATTGAGGATAAAGGACATCCTCAAAAAGCTTTTTGTAACCACTAAACCACTGGCGTAACGAAATTTGAGGGGGCCTACCTGCACGGTATGAAGAGGGGCCCCCTTCAGGCTCAATCAGGAGCTTTCTTGCCAGAGTGCAGTGCCAAGGGGGCCCCCTGGAGCTTGGGACCCCTCCGCACCGCGGGGGCTGAGGGGGCCTGTGTTTCGCCACTGCACTAAACTGCACAACAGGTCATTGATCTCCATGTTTTGAAGGAAATCTTAGAGAAGCCTTAGTGGACCAATGTAGCTACCATAAAACAGTGGATGCAGTGTTCATCAGCAGTGCATTGCGTGGGCGCGAGTTATAGTTAGCTCAAATAACTATAACTGCCGAATTTCTCTGGTTTTGTACGAGTGAAATGTCCAACTAACTTTACCGTCCCTGGAACTAGTGTTTTTTTCAGTGAATATCAAAGGTTTTTTAAATCCTAATTTCTAACTATAACGTCCCTGAAATCTGTGTTTTTTTCAGTGAGTTCCCAAGATTTTTAAATGCTAATATCTAACTATAACGTCCCTCAAACCTATGGTCTTTTCAATGAATTTCAAAGGTTTTTTAAATGCAAATTTCTAACTATAAAGTAATAGTTGCGTTTGCAGAGTGGTGCAGAAAGGGGCCTGGGCCTCCGACCACCGCTCAGGAATTCTGCTGCGTCCCACACAGCTGGATTGCTAAGTTCTCATTGCAGGCCACGCCCCCTTTCCTCACCATTTTGCAAACACACTTCCTGGTGCTCTCTTGGATGGGGATTAAAGTCCCCTTCGCTGCTGGGGGTCCTTAAGGGCCAACTAGACTACCTGATATCTCCAGATAGTGGGATTGCTGACTGGTGGACACAGGCCACCCCCCTTTATCCACCACTCTGCAAATGTGCCTCCTGATGCATTCTGGGTCGAATCCTGAGGGTCCCTGGGGGCCAACTAGCCCCTCAGGTACCTCTGGGGACGGCCTTCCATTTACAAGAAAAAGTAAAAAAAATGTAAAGGGAGGGGGCGGATTGGTCCCCCTCTCGGGCCACTTCTGGCTCCGGGGACCCCAATGCCCCCTTGGTCCCTGCCAGCTCCCTGCCTCCTGTGGGAGCCAACATTGCTTTTGAACAAGAGGAACTGCTGACATGCAACTCCCCTTGTCAAAAAGCAATCGGTTTTGCTTTGTGAAATCGAGAACAGTTTTCCCTTCTCTCACTTCCGCAAAGCAGGGCTTGCAATGACAGGGCGGGGGTCCCCAGGACCATCTAGGGCTCCAGGAGGGGGGCAGTGTGATCCCCTCCCAACATTTACATAGCCCCGGGGAAGTAATGGTCCCCAGGGATCCACGATTGACCCCTGCATTAGCATAATTAGTGCCCCGGAGAGGTGTTGGTTCACTGACCATGTCATGAGTGATGTAATATGTGACATTATCAGCAGTGCATTGCGGGGCGTGAGTTATAGTTAGCTCAACTAACTACAACAGCTGAATTTCTCTGATTTTGTATGAGTGGAATGTCCAACTAACTATAATGTCCCTGAAACCTGTGCTTTTTTCAGTGAATATATATATATGTGTTGATTGATATACTGTATCTGACTTCAATGTCCAAATACATTATTTTATACGTTGGGTGAGCACAGGGTAAAATGCCATCAATGAAATCGTGAGCTATTCAAGTTCAAAGCTGAAGGTGATTACACTGACACCTATGGTTTGGTTTGAATATCGAGCAGCAGGGCGAGGGTTACATGCTGCAAGCCAGTAGAGAGACGGGATAATATAAAAATGAGGCAAGCCGTCTATGGTAGGTTTTACCCTGTGCTCACCCAAAGGATAAAATCATTTATTTGGACTTTGAAGTCAGATACAGTATATCAATGAGCACAGCAAGATTACCTTCCCAATATGGCACCTGTAAAAAGAACAATATGGGAGTCCTCTCTTGTCTGCCATGACTCCCAGTAACCATCGAATGGGGAGGACGCATTTGTTATTTAAATGAATTGCGTTCTGGATGAAATGTTTGACATTTTGGCACTGAAGAAAGCTCATCACTGAAACGCGTCTGCTAATTAAATGTGATATTTGGTAACCCATGAGTGCCTTGGATCTGTTTTATCTGTTGGAGCTGAGAGATTATACATGAGTCCCACCCTCATGAGGAAAGGCACCCCCCCTAAGAGTTCGGCAGCCATAGGAGGAACTGGAGCTATTATAGTCATGATGGGTCACCATTTTGACTCCAAGTGGATTTGGAGGTAGCATGGTAATGCTAAATTGGCAGCCCCCGGAGCAGACGTTGGGAAAGAGGAATTGGAATAGCAGGCAGCGAAAGGGAGTGCTCACTCGACATGAGAAAATCCCAGTGATTTTCAGCGTGGTGATGGCATCTTCCCTTCCCGTCCTGCATCCTGTCTCGGATTACTAACTGAGTTCCGGTGAGTGGGCACCATGAAAGCTGATGCCTAACGGTGAGGTTTACAAAGCTAGAAACATTTTTTGTCTTCGTATGGCTTTCCTCAACTCCAAACTTGTATCATTTCAGTGTTTGCAACTTGAACTGTGTTGTACTTTTTCACGCAACGGGAGGATTTGCTCTGCATTTTTTCGGAATAGCCCGGTGGCTAACAGCAACATTTAATCCTTTTGCGAGTGACTTCTCATTGCAAGAGTTTTTGAAGACTTTATGTGTATAAATGACATTACTTTTGGATTTTCAAGGGTGGGAAATGTTCCACTGAGATTTCATTTATTGTCTTCAGCTGGCTTTGTTGAGCATTCCTCGCATGACTCATGAAGTGCTGGGCTCTGCTGGGGGTTGTTTGATTTAAACTGCAGGCTAAACAGTGCACTGTGCACTTGGCTTTTAAATATGTAGAGTAGCCATTGTGTGTACTTTCCCATTATAATTCACGTTCCAGTTTTAATATACGTGACTCTGTTTAAAGCGCAGGCAACATAGGATGGCGCTTGCTGTTCTTTTTAAATTAGTAACACAATGGAAAAATGTTCCTAAAGGAATCGTTCAATATTATTTATACAATTTTTCTAATTTTTGTCACAGCAGTGAACATCAATTTCGAAGTACTCGAGGGACATATATACAATTCATTAATTATTTTATTGCATTATGTCATCTTCTATTTCATTTGCATGCGTGTAAATCATATGTCATTCCATATACGGTAACACAAAAAATGTACTGTTACTCAGTTCTTTGACATGTACAGTACTTACTGACACTTTTTGTACAAAATATGGATAGTATTTACATATCTACCATATATACATCGTTCAGCAACTATATACAAATTCAAATTCAGTGATTTTATATACAGAGAAGTGTCCTATCGTCGACGTTTCGGTCTCATATAATACAAATCATCGAGACCATCATCAGGACACGTGTTGCACCATGAACCTATCGTGAAACAATATACATCCAGTCAGAATTCAATATATACATACTCTCGAGAACATAATCTAGACCGTCTGCCCACACCAAAAAGATTAATTAACTGGTGTCTCAATCATTGTGCCAAGGGATTAAAAACCTATATTTACACCTATATTTACATGTATCACGTGTGGTCATGCCCCAAAATGACATGCACCCACACCTCCAGTGACAATGTGCAACACATACAACAACATACTTACAACAGTGTGACTTATCAATTCCTACATGAGACAAAAAATGAATGAACCATCCATTAATATTGCTCATGTTTCACTAGTTGTTTAGTCATTATACGACTTAAATTAAATGTTATCTTACCTTCTGCCTCTTTATATAGTTAATCCTAAACACAAAATGGAATGTATGGATATATACTCATATGTCCCTCATTTATGCATAGAAACCTCACACCAATCAGTTTAGTTACTTACAGTTAGTGAGCTTCTAAAGAGGTGAAGTCAATCTTCCTCTTCGAGTCTGTATAAAAACAGAACAACAAATTTACATACGTCAACTAACTTTCCGTACCGACCTCCCTCATCATCCTAATCTTATCATTTTGTATATCCAGAACTTACTCGATATATGCGGGTAAATCGCCTCAATCACATCCGCGTTAGACAGCAAAATGCCAGCCGCTGTCGGCGTTTACCCAGCATTCTAAGTATACAGTCGCAATCACGTGAGCAAACATTCAACGTGATGCGTCCTCCATTTTGGGACCATAGAAGATGCCTGACTCTCCATAGATTTAGGCCTATAGGTCAGGCAACCTACACGAAGGATCAGAAAGTTATATTACAATGTGGATTAAAGTTGTATATTCAGAGTCCTATTTTGAAAACATCGGGGATATTGCAACACTCATGGGCATAGTACCAAACACCACTTTGTAGCGGTCTAACTGTAAAATTCACACTTGTATTATCATGGGCAGCCGCCCATTTGTCCATGTCATAATTCATGAATACACCAAATACGACAAACTACTGGTTGGAACAAATGACAAACCATGGCTCAACACATCTATCTCCTTTTTGCTCAGTGTATGGGTCGATAAATTGAACATGGGTACCACCTCCAAATTAATGTTGTCATTATTTGTTGTCACAAAATCATTGGTCAATGTAGGTAAAATAACCACAGTCAAGTTATCTACCCTCGTAATAACTGTTCCGGGTTTGGTGGAAGCCTGGGGTATATTGGTTCCTGTACCATCCCCTCTGGGTGTTCCGTCCCCGACCTCTCTGTGGGGTCCGGCCTCTCCCTAAAAAAGTGGAGGGGTTCTGACCTCTACCTGATCTATAGTTGGAGGTATTCCCTCTGTCAGTATTTTCATCAGAACTGGAAGACCCTGTATCAGAGAAGTTGATTTGTTTTGGAGCCCAATTAGTTTGATTGGGAGCGAAAAAATTCTTTCTTTAGATATGGATATGTTCGATCTCTGGCACAATTCTTTATATCCTTCTGTAACTTCTCTGTCTTTTTTAGTATATTGGTCCTTTGAAAGTCTGCAATTGTGGTTTCTAGTTTTTTCAAAAACTCCTGGTTATCAGTGGCAGTACTATCTACCAGTACCTGTTTTTCTAATTCTGAGATTTCCTTTTTCAATCTATGTATGTGTTTTTGGGCGGTCTCAATACTCAGGACCATCCAACTCCTAGAGCATTTATTAGAAACAAAACTAAAACCTATTTTGAAATCCTCGTCCTCTACAAAAATCACTGGAATATTACGTACCTGTAGTCCTACAGGGATAATGTTGTTAATAAGGCAGTCTGTGAGAAACTTTGCGTGCAGTTCAGTTCTAATAAGCTTCTTGTGTAGTCTTTCTAAGTTGTTTCTTAATGTGGTCTGTTGGGTACTTAGCCCTGTACTGCCTGGTTGTTGTCCCAATAATGAGGGGCCTGAAGCTATTCTTGCAATGTAATCATCAGTATACGTTAATGTTTCGAGTTCAGACATTTGGTAAGATAGAATATAATTATATATAAGCACACCCAGTGAAAAAATGGCACCTATCTACACATTTACAAATTTATACAGTGGCAGACTGATAAACAAACATAAATTACACAAACCACTTTATACAAAAATGAATAGGGTAACCCAATATTCCCAAGGAACTGTGTATAATCAATAACACAATGGAAAAATGTTCCTAAAGGAATCGTTCAATATTATTTATACACTTTTTCTAATTTAAAAAAATTAGTGACATTATATTTTTACATGTTTCAGCATTATAGTCTATATTTCAGTGTGTAATGGTGTTATACTTTTATTTGGGCTAGCTTTTGAGTACTATACTCGTTATGCTGTGCATAAATACGCAAACACATTAGAGTGTGACGATATAGTTAGCCAATTATCATTGTTACAATCTGCAACATCGATGATTATAATCTGTATTCCATTCGCTTGTGTATTAAGTCACTTGCTATGAATTATTGGTTTTACATGTGTATGATTTATATATATCTATTTTTTCTATGTCTGTGACTTTGCCACTATATTATTCAGTATAAAAATGGCGCCAAACTAGATTGATAAAGGCTGCTGAGACAGCTGAAACACGCTTCTCTCTTTGCTTCTTGGACTGAGGACAGCACGATGAATTAAATAGAAGTTTTTATCCTGCAACTTCGTGTGTGTGTTCTCTGCCCATCAGGAATAAGAAGTGTTATGTTATTTATATATGCATATATATATATATATCTATATATATATCTATATATATATATATATAATTTACCTACTGGCGGTCGCCAGTAGGTAGTTATAGTTAAGACCTAGTTCCATAGGCAAATCGCAACATTCTATTCCCAATAGACGAATCTTCACGGAATTTTCAAAACTTATGGCCCAGTCCAGTTCGCTCCTATCTTGAAAGTTTCAGGGTGATTCGGCAAGCGGGGGGCTGAGAAAAAAGGGGTCCCAAAACGTGTTTTTCCCATGCAATTTCCCGTAGGAAAATTTAGCCGCGGTTAGAGCCCGAACTGCTGAACGGAATTACCCCAAATTTGGCAGAAAGGTAGCCCTTGGTTCAGATAGAACTCATTTCTGTTAAATGGTGTAAATCCATTCAGTAGTTCCTGAGAAATTTGAAAAAGAAAAAATATTGATATCTGGGCAGAGCCTAACCACACATGTCATCATGAGATCTGATTGCCTGTCAGCATTTCATCCTGGAATTGCTGGTAGCCATTTTGGGACCAATATACATGATAGTACCCCATTCAAATGCATTGTAGTGAATCGAAGATTTTGAGGGTTACCAAAAGGAGAACTATAAAGGGTGATGGTAGACTTTAGTTACATTAGAAGTTATTTGTTGATGGTACAAATACTAATTTCAGGAATTGTTGTGTGTTCTAAGGTGATTTTATCCTGTGAAAAACCTTCTACTGGGAGATCATGAATCATGTTTGAGAGAAAACTATTTTCACATGTTTGTCCCATAGAGTTTTGGGAGGTGTTCAGAAGCTAACATGAGAGCATATTTTCTGTAAATTCACATCTTTCTCAGTCATGTGAGAATGAAGTCTGACATTCTCAGTAAAACATGTACATCCACCAAGGGCAGAAACTGTCAGTTGATTCCTTTGTGTTCTACTGCAGCTTCCCAGAGTGTTCTAAAGAACAACTGGAGCGCTAACAGCCTTACTTATGTCAAAAGTATGGCACACCTGAAGCCATCTTGATTGGAATAAACTGGTAACACTTAAAACATTTAATTTAAAAAGGAACAACATGAGGGGGTTCATTTTGTCATAGAAATTATGGATAGTGCTGTAGGAAGAAAAATTAGGACATGTTTTAAGTGAGATCTCAAATATCTTCCTGTTATATTTCAACAGGAGCAGCCTGTCAGTTTATGCCTTTGTGTTCTATTGCGGTACAAAAGGGGGTGGTGATGGACGGAGCATCTGAATCAATCAAATACTCACACCCAGTCAAAAGATCTGGGTTTAATCCATCACCGTTCTTTAGCCCACTCTGCCACCCCAGTTCAGACATGGCTATATGCAAATCAGTCTGACCCCGTGCCTCATGGGAACAGTCCAGCCCGAACTGCCAAGCCATGCCTTCCCTGGACCGGAAACAAGATTCCGAGGACCGGTTTCTGGCATTACAGCCGTCTTCAGCCCAGCTTGCTTGAATCCAGTGGCAAAGTGAGCAAGGGACTCACGTCTGAGCATACCCTGCCACACTTATGGCGGCCAAAAGCGGTACAAAAGGGGCTGGTGATGGACGGATCATCTGAATCAATCAAACACTCACACCCAGTCAAAAGATCTGGGTTTAATCCATCACCGTTCTTTAGCCCACTCTGCCACCCCAGTTCAGACATGGCTATATGCAAATCAGTCTGACCCTGTGCCTCACGGGAACAGTCCAGCCCGAACTGCCAAGCCATGCCTTCCCTGGACCGGAAACAAGCTTCCGAGGACCGGTTTCTGGCATTACAGCCGTCTTCAGCCCAGCTTGCTTGAATCCAGTGGCAAAGTAAGCAAGGGACTCACGTCTGAGCATACCCTGCCACACTTATGGCGGCCAAAAGCGGTACAAAAGGGGGTGGCGATGGATGGAGCATCTGAATCAATCAAACACTCACACCCAGTCAAAAGATCTGGGTTTATTCCATCAAGGTTCTTTAGCCCACTCTGCCACCCCAGTTCAGACATGGCTATATGCAAATCAGGCTGACCCTGTGCCTCATGGGAACAGTCCAGCCCGAACTGCCAACCCATGCCTTCCCTGGACCGGAAGCAAGCTTCCAAGGACCGGTTTCTGGCATTACAGCCGTCTTCAGCCCGGCTTGCTTGAATCCAGTGGCAAAGTGAGCAAGGGACTCACGTCTGAGCATACCCTGCCACAATTATGGCAGCCAAAAGCGGTACAAAAGGGGGTGGTGATGGACGGAGCTTCTGAATCAATCAAACACTCCCACCCAGTCAAAAGATCTGGGTTTAATCCATCACCGTTCTTTAGCCCACTCTGCCACCCCAGTTCAGACATGGCTATATGCAAATCAGTCTGACCCTGTGCCTCATGGGAACAGTCCAGCCCGAACTGCCAACCCATGCCTTCCCTGGACCGGAAACAAGCTTCTGAGGACCGGTTTCTGGCATTACAGACGTCTTCAGCCCGGCTTGCTTGAATCCAGTGGCAAAGTGAGCAAGGGACTCACGTCTGAGCATACCCTGCCACACTTATGGCGGCCAAAAGCGGTACAAAAGGGGGTGGTGATGGACGGAGCATCTGAATCAATCAAACACTCACACCCAGTCAAAAGATCTGGGATTAATCCATCACCGTTCTTTAGCCCACTCTGCCACCCCAGTTCAGACATGGCTATATGCAAATCAGTCTGACCCTGTGCCTCATGGGAACAGTCCAGCCCGAACTGCCAACCCATGCCTTCCCTGGACCGGAAACAAGCTTCCGAGGACCGGTTTCTGGCATTACAGCCGTCTTCAGCCCGGCTTGCTTGAATCCAGTGTCAAAGTGAGCAAGGGACTCACGTCTGAGCATACCCTGCCACACTTATGGCGGCCAAAAGCGGTACAAAAGGCGGTGGTGATGGACGGAGCATCTGAATCAATCAAACACTCACACCCAGTCAAAAGATCTGGGTTTAATCAATCACCGTTCTTTAGCCCACTCTGCCACCCCAGTTCAGACATGGCTATATGCAAATCAGTCTGACCCTGTGCCTCATGGGAACAGTCCAGCCCGAACTGCCAACCCATGCCTTCCCTGGACCGGAAACAAGCTTCCAAGGACCGGTTTCTGGCATTACAGCCGTCTTCAGCCCGGCTTGCTTGAATCCAGTGTCAAAGTGAGCAAGGGACTCACGTCTGAGCATACCCTGCCACACTTATGGCGGCCAAAAGTGGTACAAAAGGCGGTGGTGATGGACGGAGCATCTGAATCAATCAAACACTCACACCCAGTCAAAAGATCTG
Organism: Lissotriton helveticus; assembly: GCF_964261635.1. Taxonomy (NCBI): domain Eukaryota; kingdom Metazoa; phylum Chordata; class Amphibia; order Caudata; family Salamandridae; genus Lissotriton; species Lissotriton helveticus. The sequence continues at coordinate 535,176,640 of NC_136067.1, forward strand.
GGTTTAATCCATCACCGTTCTTTAGCCCACTCTGCCACCCCAGTTCAGACATGGCTATATGCAAATCAGTCTGACCCTATGCCTCATGGGAACAGTCCAGCCCGAACCGTCAAGCCATGCCTTCCCTGGACCGGAAACAAGCATCCGAGGACCGGTTTCTGGCATTACAGCCGTCTTCAGCCCGGCTTGCTTGAATCCAGTGGCAAAGTGAGCAAGGGACCCACGTCTGAGCATACCCTGCCACACTTATGGCGACCAAAAGCGGTACAAAAGGGGGTGGGATTGTTGATGCCTTTGTGTTCTATTGCAGCTTCTCAGCGTGTTCTAAAGAACAACTAGAGAGCTAACAGTCTTACTTATGACAAAATTATGGCACACCTGAAGTCATCTTGATTGGAATAAACTGGTAACACTTAAAACATTTAATTTAAAAAGGAACAAAATGAGGGGGTTCATTTTGTCATAGAAATTATGGTTAGTGCTGCAGAAAGAAAATTTAGGGCATGTTTTAAGTGAAATCTCATATCCCCTTCTATTTCATTGGAAAATTCTGACATGTAGACTGAAACAATCACTTTTCAATACCAGCAGGAGAGTTCCAGTTAACTCCCTGGTGAGCAGTAGCTTTACTCCAGTGATCTAATGAACAACTAGAGTGCTAACATTCTGAATTTATGGCAAATGTGTGACACGTCTGAATGCCTTCTTGATGGAATCAAAGTAAAAAACTGAAAGCATTTCCTACTGAGGAGACTGCAGTAAATGAAGAAATTAGGAAACTTCATAATAAATAATTCTCCCAAGATGGCCACCAGAGAAAAAACAGCCCAAATGTAGCACAAATATCACCCAGATGTAGCCCACTTATAGCCTAATGACATAAGTGTGAAAAACACTTTTTATTTTTAGTTTTTCTGCAGTTTTTTATAGTGCAGACTGGTCGGGAATTGGAGCGTTACATCTTACTTGGACCCCTTGATGCGTATTTTGCACGAAGTACATGAGATTGATCTCGCGTAACATTGAACTTTACGACTCTGTTACCTGAAGTTGCTCTGAACCGGGCTTTGTAACACCCGTTTTTACCTACTGGTTTTAATTAATTCTCTCTGTATTGTATTAGTAAAGAGAATTTACTGTTTTTATGTACACTTTTATGATCTATGTTTCTAAATCAGATCGAATAAAGTTTAATGAATTCTATGGCAGGATGGAGGTGAGGATTATGCATATCTTTCCTCACTTTATTTGCATAGCAGTTCAAAGAAACCGTAATACAACAATCATTAAACAAAAGACTACACAGCCATGAACCTTTAGGGGGGTAGTCTTTGAGGCAACCATATCACAGTCCAATCATATCACAGTCCATCGCATATAATATTGTGACGTCCCTTCCGCTTCCTCTTTCATCACTGCTCGTCAGTTAAGTGCATTCCTTACATTTTTGGTTTAATCTGACGTTGTTGCTGTTTGTATAGCGGTTTCTTGTGCACGTTATTAGCATTATTGTCTTGGTATTGTTTCATATTCTGGCTGGTGAAAAGCATCCCTGGGGTGTTCAGTGACCCAGATCTGGTGGTGGCGGGTCCCAATAGCTCCCAGATGGGGAATAAAAGGGCCGGTAAGCATAACGCAGGGCACTTGAAAGGATTTGATCAATTTACGGAGACCTTCCTGAAGAGTGCGCGAATGCTACAACATGCACCCTGCTGGGAGGAGGAGGAGCCCGGAGCAAATATTCACCACTATTGTAGACTCCGACGGCAGGTTTCCCTTAGAGGGAGAGGGTGTATCGGAGGACGATTTCTCCTCCGATGAGGATAAGGACTCTGGGCGTCCCTGGTATCCAGAATCCCACACCTCTCAGTCCCTGGTTGGGGACGGGGTCCACTCGGACATGTTCGAGCCTACCCAAATTTACCATCCTAGGTCAGCGGAGTGGGCCCCTGTTGCCAAAGTGGCAGAGTATGTGGTGGGGAAAATCCATCAACCCCTTAAAAGGGAGGTAAGGAATAAGATGAGGGGAGAATGCCCTAGGCCCTCAGTGAAAGGGAAGGTGGCACAAACACCTGAAATTGGTGAGAAACTATGTACCCTTTTCTCCAATTATATGAGGGACCCCAAGAAAGGAATTGATAGGTCTTGGGCGTGGTAGGGCCCTTGACCCAAATTATTCAATTGGCGGAGCGTTCAAAAGAGTCAGGATCTCTTATTCTCATGGATATTGTGGCTGGTTGAGTGCACTACCCTAAACCCTAATTCACTACCCCCTCCACTACCCAAACACCACTACACTACCCTAAACCCTAAAACACTATCTCCAGCACAACACCCTACACTACCCAAACATAAATGCTCTACCCTAAACCCTAAAGCTACCTCCAGCACAACCACCTACACTACACAAACACTACTGCACTACCCTAAACCCTAAAACACTATCCCCAGCACGACCCCTTCACTACCCAAACACTACTGCACTACCCTAAAACCTAAAACACTACCCCCAGCATGACTCCCTATACTGCACAAACACCAATGGACTACCCTAAACCCTACAACACTAACCTCAGTATGACTCCCTACACTACCCAAACACCACTGCACTACACTAAATACTCAATATACCCCAGCATTACCCCTACACTACACAAATGTTACTGCACTACCCTAAACTCTAAAGCACTACCCCTACACTACACAAACACCACTGCACTACCCTAAACCCCCTACAATATACAAACACCACTGCGCTACTTTAAACCCTAAATCTACCCCAGAACGACTCCCTACACTACCCAAACACCACTGCCATACCCTAAAACCTAAAACACTACCCCCAGCATGAACCCCTACACTACCCAAACACCACTGCACTACCCTAAACCCTAAAACACTACCCTCAACACTACCCCCTACCCCCTACACCACACAAAACACCACTGCACTACCCTAAACCCTAAAAAACTACCCCAGCACTACCCCCTACACTACCCAAACACCACTGCACTACCATAAACCCTAAAACACTACCCCAGCACAACCCCCACACTACACAAAAACCACTGCACTACCCTAAACCCTAAAATACTACCCCTAGCACGCCTCTCTACTCTACCCAAACACCACTGCACTACCCTAAATCTACCCCCAGCATGACCCCTACACTACCCAAACACCACTGCACTACCCTAAACCATAAAACACTACCCCCAGCACGACCCCCTAGATTACACAAACACCAATGCACTTCCCTAAACCCTAAAACACTAGCATGGCCGCATACACTACTAAAACACCACTGCACTACTCTAAACCCTAAAACACTACCCCTGCTCGACCCCCAACACTACACATACACCACTGCACTAACCTAAACCCTAAAACACTACCCCCAGCATGACCCCCTACACTACTGCACTACCCTAAACCCTAAAACACTACCCCCAGCATGACCCCCTACACTGCCCAAACACCACTGCACTACCCTAAACCCTAACACACTACCCCCAGCATGACCCCCTACACTGCCCAAACACCACTACACTACCCTAAACCCTAGAAAAGAAACCCCCACCCCATGCCCAATCCCCCTGACCTCTCACTACTCGTGGTTCCACTCTCCTCCTAGTTCCTGATTCAAGTCATCTCTGAGGGGCGGTGCATGTAGTTGTGAGGAAACAGAACAGCCTCTATTTCCTTACAATGACGTGGATCGTCTACATGTTTTTTAGAACGCATGGTCATTTACCATACATATCTTTACAACAAAATTAGTTGTAAAGGCATGCGTGGTAAATTTACCATGCGTTCGAAAGAAATACGTAGTAATGACTTTGCGATGTACAACGCATGTGTGGTAATGCATGTGTTGTAATGGTATCGCGAAGTAAAAAAGTTGTTGTAACGGCTGTTTACCGATCGAAGCTGGCCCCTGCTCTCCAGTGAAACTTTTATTTGATTAATTAGGAGGAAGGAATGTTTTTTTTTACCAAAAAGTGCATTCCAGGCTGTTGTATTGTGAAAGTGTTCGCGTGGCCTGGTTTCATTTCCGGTGAGAGAGTGGAAGAGTCTGTTTGGATCTAAAGGAGTTCTGTTGTTGGATGAGCCGACACGACACATCATCAGAAAACATAGCCTCCCTCAAGTGTGGAGCAGTGCCATGAGAGGTCAACAAGTGTGTGTCCCACTGCAGTATAACCGTACCGCGTGACTCATGTGCCGCCTTCAGGGTACGGGAGGCAGAAGTGGCATTGCAGGTCCTCTTCTAGACCGTTGTAGCACTAATTCTAAATTTTGGTACTATGGCATTTTAACTTTGTTGTTCCTGCCAGACACAAAGAAAAGATCCTGTGTTATTCAGTGCCCTTGTTACCTTTTTTGTCACTTCGCTGCCCCGCTAGTGCACACGACTGGGCACCACACCTCGTGTGCCATCTGCAGGGCCTCTGCCCTCAGATCACTGGTTTCGGTTTCTGGAGTGGCAACATAAACAGTTGCTCCCAAAGGACTAGCCTGAACACTTAGGTGAATATCCCCTGGAAATTCTTCCCTAGCTCTCCCACGTCGACGAGGACGTCATAATAGTGCGGCTCCGCTCGCAACACCATATGATGTAATCGGAGCCATAAGCGGACCTCGTCTGCGTGCTGAGGTCAGTTTCACCCATTTTTTCCATGCCACCGAGGCAAACAGGCGGACCGAGACATTTTCACATGTATACATAGTATAATATATATATATATATTCACTGAATAAAACATAGGTGTCAGGCACGTTATAGTTAGAAATTAGCATTTAAAAAACCTTAGAAATTCACTGAAAACCCCATAGGTTTGAGGCATGTTATAGTTAGAAATTAGCATTTAAAAAACCTTAGAAATTCACTGAAAAAACCATAGGTTTCAGGGCCATTATAGTTAGTTGGACATTTCACTCGTGCAAAACCATAGAAATTCCCCTGTTATAGTTAGTTCATCTAACTATAACTCGCGCCCCCGCAATGCACTGCTGATGACGTCACATATTACATCACTCATGACATGGTCAGTGACATCACTCATGACATCACTGATGACATCTCAAATGACATCAATGATGACATCATCCAGTGAATGTGTGTTTTTCTGAAAATGAAATATGTTTTATATATGTATATCTCAAGGTCAATGGAAGAAGAAATGGGTATATTAGTGTCTAAATGGATGATTTTTTTTGTAAAATTGATTGTATAACTGACTGATTAAGTATATCTTAGTGAATACATGGGTTAGTGAGTAATGTTTAAATATGAAAATATCTGTATCAGTCTCTCACTTTGTGTATAAGTGGGTGCATGGGTTGGTGAGTAGATACATGAGTGTCTATATGGGTTATTAGTTGGTTTTTTGAGTATCAGTATGAGTGTCTGTATGGTTCGATGGGGGTATTACCTAGTGCATAGATGCATGAATGAGTGACTCACTGTTTGTATGTGTTGAAGACAGCATGTGTGCAGGACTGTATGGGTGGATGAGCGTGTGTATGGGTGTGTTAGTGAGTGAATGACTGTCTGAATAGTGTCTTTATGAGTAACTACATATGTTTTAAACTAGTATATGTGAGTATTGGTGTATATAAGTGAGTATATGTGAGAGTGAGAGATTGGAAGAGTTCCTGTACAAATAAGTAGGTGTTTCTATAAGTGATTGTTTAAGAGAGTAAGTATGTGTAAGATTCTGTACAGGTAAGTGTGGTAGTGTGTGTATAACTGTATATGCAGGTAAATTGATGTTTGATACTTTGTTTTGCATGTTTGACTATGTGTGTGAGTAACTCTATGGATGAGTGGTGTTGTGTAACAGGATATATAGGTGTATGATTACATATGATGAGTAAGTACATGTATGAGTGACTACATAGGGACTGTTGGTGAACGAGTGTGTAGATCCTGGAATTACTGAATAAGTGTGTTGTAACTGGTATTGGTATGTCCATTGTTTTGAAAATAGTAGTTTGCATTTTTGAGTGTGTGTATCAAAGGATATATTAGGGTAAGAGGAGGTCTGCCACTCTATCACAAGGATGATGTCATCAGTTACATCATCAATGATGTCATTTGAGATGTCATCAGTTATGTCATGAGTGATGTCACTGACCATGTCATGAGTGATGTAATATGTGACATCATCAGCAGTGCATTGAGGGCACGTGAGTTATAGTTAGCTGAAGTGACTATAACAGGGGAATTTCTTTGGTTTTATACAAGTGAAATGTCCAACTAACTATAACGCCCCTGAAACGTATGGATTTTTCAGTGAATATATATATATATATATATATATATATATATATATATATACATGTACACACACACACACACATAATTGCATATACATGTGTGTATGTACATATGTATATCCAACTATATATAATCTTGTGGCGTAGTTATAGTTACATCTGCTTTTCTATTGATGGAACATTTTTTGGGTTGCTTATAACTATAACCATACAAAGGTGTATCAACCTCAGCTCCTTTTTAGAAACTTTTAGGATGCTCCTTTAAGCAGTGTCGGGTAAAAATGGTGGTCCCAAAATGTAAAATCCCAATGCATTTTCCATAGACTTTGTTAGACATGGTTTCAGCACAGATCTTGGACTGCAGATTGTACTTTTTGTGATTTGGTGTAAATCCGGCCAGCATTCTTAGATATATTAGGAGTCAAAGTATTTGTATATTTGGGTAGTTGGGCTCATGAGAGTTCCCAGAGCCTCCTCCGAGAGCGCCAATTAAAAAACAGGGGCATGTGATTGATCGAGAGGCCCATTTCTTTCATATGACTTCATGCTCTAGCGGGAGCAAGATGGTCCTGTGAGTCCTGCAAGTCCCCCGAGATCAAACACTGGCTGGCTTTTGGAATGTTAGAAATGAAATGGGCCCTATTAATTTTTACTGCGAAAAATAGGAGGTATTGTGGAAATTAAGTAAAAAAAAGCTACTTAAGGGAGCAGCAGAATTGGTGGTGTTGTTTATATAAAGTAAAAAAGCTATATAAGGGAGCAGCAGAAACGCATACTGTCCCTCTAGGTTTAGAGAGGAGGTGTCTAGGGAATAACTACTGTGAGAAATATAAATGTATATTGTTTTTAACTAAATATTATAATCTCACAGAACTCTTGCGCAATTGTGAATAGTAAAAAGCGGTAGATGAGTTCTCAATTCACTCCATTCGTAGTAATGCATATTGTAGTGCTTGTTTTTGAGAAGCAGTGAGTAAGTTATAAGTACTGTGATGAGTAGATGCTTAATTCTTATTTAAGAAAAAAAGTTGCCATCTCAAAAGACTCTCGTGGGATCGTGAAAAGTAGAAAGGAGTAGATGATCTTTGAACAAACTGTTGTATGCACACTTGCTTCTGTGGGAAGGAGTGTTACTGCAGTCTACTATTCAAGGCGATCGGATTTGGAAGAGTTGTGAGTATAGTGTCTTCTCACACCCTACTATGCACACCCATTCTCAAAGAGAGGGGCGTTAAAAGGCAGGATAGTCCCTAGAGAGAGCATACTATGCACAAATCTAATCCAAGAGAGAGGGCTTAGCGTGGAGGTCAGTTTCTCTCCTCTCAGCCTACTATGCACATCTGTCATCTGATAGAGAAGTCTAACAGAAGAGGCCAATCAATTTAAACACCCAAATACGAACACTCATCATCTGGGAGAGAGGTCTAACAGGAGAGGCTAGTCCATGTATACATCTTACTATGTACAGCCATCATCTGACACAGACCTTACAACACATAACCAACATCCGAGAGAGAGGTTTAACAGGAAAGGCCAGTCCATGTACACATGCTAATATGTACACCCACCATCTGAAAGACAGATCTGACAGGAGGGTCAGTTCATGTACACATTCTAATATACACACCTGTAATCTCAGGGAGATGTCTCAGTAGAGAGAGTAGCCTCTCTTACACTTCCTACTATGCACACCTGTCATATGTGACAGAGGTCTCAGTAGAGAGGCCAGTCTCTTTCCTTACACCCTACAATGCACACCTGTCATCAGAGAGAGAGGTCTGTTAGACGAGGACAGTCCATCCACACACCCTACTACAGTGATATTCAAAGTACAGCCCTGGGGCCGCATGAGGCCCTCCTGACCTTTCGCATGCGGCCCCCTGGGCAGCAACAGCACTGGGCTGCAGTTTATTCGACTCAGCACCAACATGAAAAAAAAGTAAAATATACATCAAACAGCTATTTAAAGGTTATTTGCAGACAGGGAGAGGAAGTAACTAGGCATTTAACTTTAGGAACACCTTAATTTGTAAAGACAGCCACTAGATATACATGCTTTACTTCCCCAACACCTACTTTGCACCCTCGCTGTCATCAGTGTGGCCCTATGTCACACTATAGACCAAATTTTGCGGTCCTCTGGAAATGTTTGTGAGTACCTATGCCCTACTACATACACCTGTCATCTGGGAGAGAAGTCTGACAGGAGAGATAAGTCCCTTACCACACACTACTACAAACAGCCATTATGTGAGAGAGAGGTATTCCAGGAGAGGCTAGTCAATCCACAGACCTACAGCACACACCGGTCATCTGAGTGAGAGGTCTGACAGGAGAGGCCAGTCAGTATACACACCCTAAAATGTAGACCTGCAATCTGACAGAAAGGTCTGACTAGAGCGGCCAGACAATGTACACATTCTAATGCACACACCCTTCCTCTCAGAGAGATGTCTCAACAGAGAGAGCAGTCTCTCTTAGCACACCCTACTATGCCCATCCTTCATCTGAGATAGAGGTCTCAGTGGAGAGACCATTCTCTCCATAGACACCGTAATATGTGCACCCATTATCTGAGAGAGAGGTTTGGAAGGAGGGGCCATTCCATTTACACACGAACACACCCCACAATAAAGACCCACCATCTAAAAGTGTTCTGAGAGGAAATGTTAGTCCCTCTCAACTCACTACTATGCACACCCATCATCAGAGAGAGATATGTCAGCAGAGAGATCAGTCTTTCTCCACAAACTCTAATGCACACACTCATCACCTGAAACAAATGTCTCAGTGGAGAGGCTAGTCTCTCCTCATATACCCTACTATGCACACTCCATGCCAACACCGTTCTACACATCCATGTTGTTTTGTAGATTGGTGATAGCGAAGAGGATACTGTTTCCCTACACACTACCATATATGTTCTGAATCCTTGGGAGAATAATGACTGGATAGTCAACTCCATTCCACTGCCTTTTTTTATTTTGTTTGCAGTTTATATAGCATGAACGCTACCTGAAGGTATCAGAGCACTTTACGTGAGCACCAGTTGCATTACACATGGACACATTCATTTTTGTTTTGAGGCACAGGGAGATTAAATGATTTGCCCAGAATCACAGGATGTTTGAGCCTCCTGCCAGACTCAAACCTGGATGCCCAGCTTTAAAGTCGACAGCACTAGCCTTTAAGCCACACTTCTCCCCTAATATATATATGGGTATTTTCTTGGGGAAAGGGCTAAGTGGAGTGCTTGTTATACTTAATATTGAATAGTAAGATCTTACATGTGAGGTGTGTACCTTCCTCACCCTACTATGCATACCACTGAGCCTGGGAAAAAGTGTGAGCACAGAGGCAGTATTTCTTCAGCCCCTACTCTACACACTGGCTACCTGCATGCAAGGTCTCACAGGAGAGGCCATGCTCTCCCTATAGTCTACTATGCACATTTGTTCAGCTGTTGAAAGGTGTCTTCTTATACCCAATTGTGCACTGTTGTTATACTGTAAAAAGGTCTCATTTGATGTTTTAATTTCTCCCCACACCCTACTAATGAGTACTATAAGGCATAAGTACTGTAATATAGGAAAATGTAAATTCTTTCTCTAAAACAAAGTTTACCATCTTATGAGACTCTTGCGAGATCGTGAAAATTGTAGCGATAAAACATTTTGTACTAACAATAAATGGACTTAAAGTAAATAAATGAGTATCAATATGTGGAACATACCAATGTTCATCTCATGCAGATAAAACAAGCAGGGTTTTCCATACATCTTAACGATTTATTTTCCTCCACAATTATACAATGGAGTGCATTTTTTAATAAATACAGTTACTATTCTGGTGCATATAAATTATACATACTACATAAGGATATCATTATGGTAAATGCAAAGTCCATTACAAAAATTGTGATCTTGCAAGAGTGAACCAGGAAGCAGTGCTCCCTTGGACTCCAAACAAGGGATTGCCTGGCTCTCACAAGAGCTTCAGAGAAGGGGAAAAAAGATAAACAGTACAAACAACATAGATCATGAATAGGGCTCCCGGTTTTCCGTTTTTACGGATTTATACATATAAATACAGACGGAAATCTAGATTTAATTTGTCTGCATTTATATTTATAAACGGCAAAATACTAGCAAATTTTGACACGCTGCTGTCGGGTATTCGGGCACTTGGAATGGAAGATAAGGCGAGATAAGATAAGGTGAGGGCTTTGGAGAGCAGGGCACTGAGTAGAAACACTTGTGCTCCTAGCTGCGCTCAATGCATTGTGAAAATTCATGTCACTCTGTCAATTGCTGTCCTCAGGCTTCACAGCACCCGTATCCTTTCAGACCAGGCATCTCAGGGCTGTGTTTCTTTTCTTTCGCAAACAGCACCGAAACTGTTTCTGTTTAAATAAAAATATATATATATGGGCACGTAGCTCCCACCCGTGTCCTGTGTAAAAGGCAGCTCTCACAGGGGGTAGACACTGCCTGCAGTCTGGTAAGAAGGGGTGAAAATAAACAACAAAGCCTCATTAACATGTGAATGGTCTTTTTGAAGACCTGTGAAGTACTCGGGTGAGGCTTGTCAGCTTTGTTATCTCGCCTCCCGTGAGAGTAAATAGGCGCCGCCTGGCCCTCACTGCAGGAAGAACACTGGGGTTTAGAGTATGGCCCCTCCTTTGCTGGCTCATGCTGCGGGACCCCCACGAGAGTAAATAGCTGCCTCTGGGAGCTGACGGCAGTAAGTAGTAAAGTTTTTATTGCGCAATTAATTAAAATCATTGCAATATACACACACTAGGTTAACCATTACGTATTAAGGGTGAGAAAATACACAAAACGGTTTAAAACAGAGAAATTATAAATTGGACAAGACATCCAGTAGTGTCACCAGGAGATGAGAAAAACTCAGGCTGGGTCAGAAATCAGATTAGGGGAATTAATGTCTAGAATAAACTTAACAAAATGAGCCGCCAACTGCGGCGAGTCACCCCTCATGCAAGCGTTTAGTGCTTCCTGGCAGGTCCTGAGCGGCAGTGGTGGCTTCCTGCCAGAAAGCCCACTGGTGTTTAGTGTATGGTCCCCTTCTTTGCTGTGGGGGAAGGGGCATACACTAAACATGTACGTCACACACATTTTGAAGAATACATCTAATTTATATTCAAGACGGATATGTTGAACTTACCGTGTCTGAATGATTAACTGTATTACATTAAAAAAGGAAATATGATATCTGTGACTGTTGAATTAATTTATGCAGCTGCTGGCTGGCTGGGCTATCTGCGCAGGCCACAAGGTCAAAAGAGGAGGTCATCACTGGCACCTGAGGCACATGACGGGAACCTCTAAGCTGAGGGCAGAGGGGTGTAGCGCAGGCCAATGTTTTTATTCCAGGGCCTTCAGTGGTAGTACTTTCTTGTGCCACTACAGATTGATGGCCTTGTGATCAAACCCCACTTTGGATGGTGTGAAATTAAAAACTTTGGACACAGTTGAAATTTGTGCATGCGTCACTGTGCTGTGAGCCTCCTGTACCTCATGTATGCCAGCAAACTTGGTGGTGGTAGGGGAGCCATCAGACCTGCTGCTGGTACCACCACCTCTGTACTCCCCGCCAGGGAGGACTAACTCTGAGGGTGGGGAAAGGCCCCTGTGGTGTGGCTGTGCCACACCCAGAAAGCTCTGCATTGCTCAAATGATTCATGCGCTGTGACAGAGTTGCATACATGCCAACATTTTGAAGCTGCAAAGCGGTAGATTTTGAAAAGAAAATTAGTAGAATTTATTTCCCAAACTGAATTTCATGGAAACAGAGGTAATTTTAGGTAGGAGGCAGCTAAAATAAAACTGCTTTGGGCTTAAAAAATTGGGAGTCTCCCATCTGAATTGGGTCTATTGCATACATACCAATATTTGGGAAGAGAGAGTTTTAAAAAGAAATAGGGGGTATTTATTTTCCCCATTGACTTGTATTGAATTGGGGACTATTGCAGGAGGGCCATTTTTGGCATGAAAAATCTGGATTCTCCCTCCTGAATCAGGTCTGTCGGCACGTATGCTGTTGGCATGAATGAGCTGGTCCACATTAGTTGAGGCAAGTATGTGCTTAGCTTATTCACATTGAAATAACTGAGCGGTTACAATTAATAAGTGGAAGCGAGGCCTGGCACAGTACGATAGCCTGATGCCAGTGCTGGCACAGTCCCATTTATGAATGTACCTGCCGCTTTCACGTGCACTTCCTTCCTATCTTGGCCCAATTATCGAACCATAAACCTTAACAAGCATTGGCATAGCCAAAGGTCTCGCCTTTGGGACCTTATAAGTGTTTATCCATGCAACAGTTACTTATAAGGTCCCAAAGGTGAGACCTATTGGCTATGCCAATGCTTGTTATTTGTTTTCTAGTACAATATAGACTATATTGTACTAGAAAAAGAATACAATTGTCAATTTAAATAAATCTGGAAAAATACTAGCTGTAGCGTCGTTTTTTGCTTGTGGTAAAAATAAATGTGGATAAATACAGAAAAAATGCCCAAAAAATAAATATGGATAAATACAGACGGAAATGGCAAAAAAATAAATACCATAAAACCGGAAGCCCTAATCATGAAACTAACAAGAGATCTTTTTGTTAAATGTTTTTAGCAACTATAAAAACAAAAGAGTGTTTTTTTTTTAACTCTTTATTCTCGACCGTACAATAATCATTACAGCAAGACGAACTTACATTCTGTACAGCATATTCATTTTCTGTTTTTCTCACAATTGAACACAATGACAATTTGCATATATATCATGGAACCTCACGTAGCAAAAGTTAGCTGAACTGCCAAGACAATTCTCTGAAGTGTTTAAAACCTGTGCACCATTAGCAGGAACGTCATTATTCAGTGCAATACGTCATTTAAGAACCAATGAAACAGAAAGTAACCATAACCCCAATTCCTCCCTTCTCCCCGTAACACCCACCCCCTACCCACCCGTCTCCTGGTCGTGATAAAAACCCAATATGTGTCACTCCTCAACAGTAATGCCGATCAATTACCTTTCATTACAAGGGTTCCGAATAGCCTGCACGTTTGTGGGCTCCTGTTCACTTCAATTACACTTTCAGCACACCACCTGGTCATCTTTATGGTCTATCCGCCTGCGATAGTGTCATGTCCATCCCTTCCAGGCCCAACAGCATAACCTCCAAGTCCTGCGCTATAGGATACTTCCACTGGCCCCTCTCCTCTTCTCGTCAAAGCACCACCCCCTCTTCCCTGCCCCATTTCACTATGTCTGTCTGCCACAAAGTTATTCTGGGTGGTCTGGGGGACTTCCACCTCATCGTCAACGCTCTTACTGCTAGTAACAGGGCCAAATGTAGAAATTTCAGTTTAGCTTTTTGTGTTTTGGGACGTTTACGGGACCCCACTAGACAATACAAAGCTTCTTCCGGCACCAGCAGGTTAGTAATGGTACGCAGTGCCTGACAAATCTCCCCCCAGTAACTTCGTAAGTGTGGACATGTCCATAACATGTGGAGAAATCCAGCCTCATCTTCCCTACAATGTGGGCATCAGTGGGGGGAGTCCGGGAACATTCTATGTAACCTCTGGGGAGTTAGGTATGCCCTGTGAAGCACCATTACCTGCATAAATTTAAACTTGACATTTCTCGACACTCTCTTGGGATGCTCAAGAACAATCCACCACACCCCATCTGATAGTATTTCCCCCGTGTCCTGAACCCAGGCTTCTCTAAGTGCAGTTAGTGGGATGGCCGCATGTTCCCTGATCCCGGTGTAGAACCATCTCACCAAATGTCCTCCCGCTCCCATATAGTAGAGCAAGTGAACCAGTTTGTGTTTTGTGGGTCGAAGTCGCTCTGGAGCCCATGTTGGCTGGCATAGTAGTTCCCACGGAAGTCCGGCGCCCCCAGGCCTCCCAATCTGGTTCCAAGTTGGAGTTACGGAGACTGATACGTCGCCGTCCGGAGCCCCAAATTAGGTTTATCAAGATCGTGTTCAACACATTAAATATCTGTGTAGGAATGATGACAGGCAGCTTAACAAAATAACATAACAGGCGAGAGACCATCTTTGAGATGGCGATCCTACCCATAACAGAAAGGGGCAAGGAAGTCCAAAACCCTACGCTACTACGGAGGCGAGTAATAGCTCTTCTGATATTGCCCTCTATCTGGTCCTTCGTTGATCTGTATACCTGTATGCCCAGGTATTTGAACGTGGTCTGTGCTACCGTGATCATATGTCCCCCAAAGTGAATGAAAGAGGGGTGAGCCGACTCTCTAAAATATAAGCCAGTGGACTTGTCAGATTTGATAGCCAGACCAGATACCTCCTCAAATCGGCTAAAAATGTCAAATAAAGTTGAGTGGTCTGCCTCCAAGTCACGGAAATATAATAAGATATTATCTGCATAGATGGATATCAGGTTGTGTGTCCCCCCCAATCGGAATACCCATCAGGTCCCCATGAGTCCGGAGGGCTATGGCAAGGGGCTCCAAGGCCAATACGAACAGAATTGGTGATAGGGGGAAATCTTGTCGTGTGCCTCTGTAGACTGGGTAGCTCTCCGATATGTATCGGCTCGTGCGTGCCCGGGCTGTCAGATCAGTATATAATAATCTAATCCATTTCACTAAGGAGTCTGGGAAGCCAAAGCGCTTAAGGGATTCAAACATAAAAGTCCACGACAAAGAGCCAAATGCCTGTTTTAAATCTAGTGCTATACAGCCTGCCTGAAAGTATTCCTGCGGTGTGGCCATCATGAGGGCATATAGTCTCCGTGTGTTCTGTGATGTGCTCCGTCCCGGAAGGAACCCACATTGATCTGGGTGTACAAGAGTGGGGAGTTGAGATTGTACCCGTAGGGCAATAGCCTTACTAAGGATCTTGTACTCTGTAGAGAGCATGGCCAGGGGCCTATAATGTGTCAGTTCGAGTGTGTCTCTTCCAGGCTTGGGTATGGATGTAACCAGGGCCTGCATCGTGGATGCGGGTAAATGACCCTCCTCAAAGGCCGCCTTATACACCTTATCCAGGATAGGCACTAGGATGTCAGAGTATGTCGAGTAAAACTCTACTAGAAGCCCATCCATGCCCGGTGTCTTATTCCCATTAAGGGACCGCATGGCAGCACGGATCTCGTGTTGCGTTATGGGGCCGTCTATTTCCTTCTGCATGGCATCTGACAGGACCGGGATGGGCAGATCATTTAGGAACTCAGCCACTCGGTCTGGGTCTTCCAGGGGAAAGTGAGCATATAACGTTCTCAGATGGTCATGGAACGCCTTATTAATCTCAGTCTGTGTATGGACTATGACGCCCGACATATCACGGATCTGGGTGATCACCGGAGGATCGGGGCTGTCTCGTACCAGGCGGGCCAATAAAGTGCCCGATCTGTCTGTCTCAGCATGCTGACGCCGTAAATATTCTTTGTGATCTACAATTCTTAGTGTTTCTAGCACTTCCGCATTATCAATATTCCCTGCCTGCAATTCTCCCCTCTTTCCTGGGTCCGTACTCGCCTCTCTCTCTAGCGTCTTCAATCGGTCCTCAACCTCGCAGAGTTTCTTATGGATTTCTTGCCTAGCCCCCACTAACTGACCAATGGCAGCGCCCCGCACCACGACCTTCATGGCGTCCCATACCACCAGGTTAGAAGTAGCGGAGTCCCAGTTTTCGGTAAAGTAATTATTCAAGGTGGCAGACAGGGACGCACGAAAGGGACCATCCTCTAAAAGGAGTGGGTTAAGTCTCCAGGTGGGTACCGGGGTCGGTACCCTACCCCAAAGGAGTCTGAGTGTCAGAGGTCTATGATGGGAGAAGGTTTTAGCTAAGTACTTTGAGCTACCACACTTCGTTAGTAATTATCTTGAACACAGGAACCTATCAATCCTGGTGTGTAAGTTGTGTACAGGGGAATAATAGGAATACTCTTTGTGATTCGGGTTCAATTCCCGCCAGGTATCAATCACACCCCAGCCCTCAGCCCAAGCCGCAAACATCTCAGCCAATTTTGTTACCCCAGCCGTTTGAAGAGGAGGATGCAATCTGTCTAGTTCTAGATCTAATACCATGTTCCAGTCTCCACCCAATATCCAAGGTATATCTACCCAATCCGACAATGCCAGACCCACAGTGCGGAGGAATTTATCCTGATCAAAGTTCGGGGCATATATACTGCCAATCACTACCAATGTACCATCCAATGTGCCTTTCACTATTATATATCTGCCCTGGTCGTCCACCTTCCTCTCTATTTCAACAAATGGTGTCCCATGTCTGACCCAGATGGTCGCCCCCCGGGAAAAGGCAGAATAGGACTTGGAATAGACTGTACCTCTCCATTTCTTCCTCAGTGTCAGAGCTTTTGATAACGTGAGGTGGGATTCCTGAATAAATGTAATTTGTGAGTGGTGTCGTAATAGAAATGCATGGATCCGGTGTCTCTTCTGAATTGCCCTGAGCCCACGCACATTCCAGGAAACAAATCTATATGATCCTACAGCTTCAGCCATACTCCCCTTCTAACGGACCTCGGAGTGCTAGTAGGGCCTTTATAGTGTGTTGTATAATTATCAACCAGGGGACGTCATTTTCTACATTCCCCACCCTAAACTGAACTAACTTGGCGCAGCAATTCAACAGTGCTGAGCCGAACAGAAACATCATAAACAAAGAAATCCAAACACAAGTGCATTCGCCATTGGGGGGGTGGTTGAGCGCCATGCCTATCATCTGAGCTGTCATACCGGATGCCGTCGGCTCAACGGTGTACCGACCCATGGGCATATCTATTAGGAGCACTTACTCTTGTGTAACCAACTGGAGCTATCCCTATAGGGGGGACCAATAGTTCTGTGGGGATGCAGCAAAATAAATACAGTTCCCCAACCCCCCGGATACTCCACTGCATGCCCAAACCATAACACAGTCACCAATCATTGTTTAGAAAAGGTTACCAATAGTCATTGTGTGTGCTGTCCACTCAGAGCAGAGCCATCTATCTGTTCAATTGTCGAGTATGTCGTCTGCCGCTCTGGGTGTGATGGTTGGGAACAGGATCACACTGTGGTGTGAGTCCGAGTGGACCGTGCTGTCATCCGAGTCCATGACAATCTTCTCCTGGTCCTCCCGAAAGGTGCCCACCATAGCCAGCGCTCCCATCTGGTCTTCTATCTGCTGTTCTCGCGATGGGCCACGTCGTCCCGACCTTCTCCCTGTGCTCAGGGAGTCTCCATTCTCTCGTCCTGATCCCCCTCCTGAGCCGCCGGTCTCCGCGTCCTGGGTGACTTCCTGACTACATCTATTCCCATCACTTCCAGCCATTCTTCCACATCCGTGGGGCTCTCAAAGAAGTGCATTTCCTTGTCATGCACATTCTTTAAGCGGGCAGGGAACAGAAGGGCATATTTCAACTTGGCCTTTTGCAATTTCTTTTTCACCTCCAGATATGAAGACCGTTGCTTCTGGACTACGTTAGTATAATCCGGGTGGAGGGATATCCGTTGGTTCTCGAATTGTATAAGGGACCTCTCTTGAGCCTTCTGTAGGAGAACATCCCTGTCTCTGTAATTTAGTATCCGTACAATCAGGGGGCGAGGTGAGCGGCCCGGTCTAGGCCTACCGGTGGGAATTCGGTGCGCCCTCTCCACACAGAAATGTGGTGATAGTCCCTCCGCGGCGACGTGGTTTCGGAACCAGTGTTCCATAAAGTCTGCTGCATGGGACCCCTCACTGCGCTCCAGAAGGCCAATGACGCGGATGTTATTGCGGCGATTGCGACCTTCTGCATCCTCCACCCGGTCTATCTGGTAGGCAACCTGCTGCTGTAATTTCTGGATAGAGGTGGTATGATCCGTCACCACTAGGGTGAGGTCTGCAATAGCGAGGCCCTGATCTTTCACTCTGTCGGCCAATTTATTGTGATCTGCCTTAAGCAATGAGAGGTTCATGGTCAGGGCCCCCATCTGCATCTCCATTGCCGATCTAGAGGCTCTGATCTCCTTCAAGATTAAATCCAACTCGTCCACCTGCTGTTCACCAGCTCAGAGGCCTCCATTGGGGTCCGTCCCAGTTTAGCGCCCAACGCTTGCTCGTGGCCGCAGGTCCTCCTTGACCCTCTGATGCCTTCGCTCCTTTTCAGACCATTGTAAGTAGGAACAGGGTCAATCTGTTCCTAGATGCGTATGCACGAAACCAGGAAGGGACTATGGTCGAGAAAGTGTTTTTAGGGTGATTTTTCCTTTGTTTTTGTCACCACACTGCGTCATTCCTTTGAGGTCCTCCGATTCCAGTCCCAGGCTGCACAACACAGCGCACCAGGGCTAAAAGAGTAGTTATCCGGTAACACGGGGGGCCGGGGCACACCCCCACTGTTGCGGACAGAATGGTGTTACGGCCTCCTGGTATAGCGCCACCATCAGGCGCTCCGCAAAGCGTCTCACGGCCACTCCGGGTATTTCACACCCACAGCCCGGGCCGGGACGGGCACCACGTCTCAGAAAGGGTTCACAGCCGCTCCTGTTTCCCCGCCTCTCTCCGACGATCAAATTGTGCAGCAGGGTGTGAGGCAAAGAGGAAAGTCGCCAGGGCACCTCTTGCCCTTCCACCAGTATCCGTCTCCCACCCGGGCAAAGTCACAGCATCCACGCACCCTCGTCTCAGGCCGGCTCTCAGGGCTCCGCAGCGACAGGAGAGGGGATGTCGAGTGGGGGAGGAGGCGGGGGGCTCCAGCCGGCAGCCCCCACACTGCCTCAGCCGGGCACCGTGAACCAGGCGACAGGGGGGAGGGAGAGAAGAGGGATTCCCCTTTAATACAGCTGGCGTCACCCCCCCCGGGCCCGAGGTCGCCTACCTATGTATCACCCCACCAGCGCTCCAGTGCTCCGCCGTCCTCCAAGATCGGGCAGTTCAGGATCGGCCCCGCTCACTCGGGGTGGGTAGGTCAGCAATGCCGAGTCTTGGCACTGCCAGGGGCAGTGCATGCGCCCCTTGATGGGTCAGGCTGTAGCCAGCAGGAGGTGTCCTTGCTCCGGGTCCCGATGAGCCGGATTTTATGAGGGCCTCCAGGCCCGAGGGGATTGACCACTTCCGGTGCCTCTCATCCGGGCCAGATCAGGCCTCGTACCCACTACAGCCCCGGCCTTCCCTGGTGAAGGCCTCAGCAGGCCCGAGTCCCCGCGACTGGCCTCTGAGGCTCGTAGTTCCCGTCGGCGGCACACAGGGTCTTCTGGGGGGTTCTCGCTGTTGTTCTGACCCCACAGCTGCAATTATTAGCTGTCCAGTCACGAATAACCAGGATCAATCCCCCAGGCGGGCCCGGAGCTCTGACAACACCCGACCGCCATCGTAGCTGGCTAGCCACACCCCCCAACAAAAGAGTGTTTTACAGCATTTTAAATATGTGTTTGGTAGTTTACATTTGTTTTAATAGGGTAGAACAAAATCATAAACATTGAGGTATTGAACAAACACAAACAACTTCTCCTTTTAAACAAAAAGGAGAAAAAAATATGAAAAAAACACCTTCTGCCTTGGGGGAGAACTTGTGCTTTTGGGCAAGCTTGCTCTGGGCAGAACTGTTTTTCTCAGATGAAAAAATTATCTGCTTGCATAATCAGAAAAAAGACTACTTTACGTAAAAAAACAAGGGGGTTTGTCCATTTGTGCAGTTAGAACCTATAGTGGTACATTATCTCCTGGTGAAAAAGATGTTAAAGCCCCAGTAGAGTTGTCTACCTCTGCAGCAGGAGCCGACTCTGCCTGTGCAAGCCTTTACGAATGCATAGAAATCCGGTGTCTCGACATCCCTGTGGTACTTAGACTATATTGTTTATGTCTGTTGTTTGCTACAAAGTTTGCAGGTCATGTACTTTTTGAAACCGGACCTCATTTCAAAGAATTGCTACACCAAGTATTCCTTGGATAGTTGTGATGGCTATGGAGGTGTTGAAGCCCCAGACTGTTCGTCTGAATCAGATGAAGACATCTTTCTGCTCAAAGGGAAGCAGGATAGGAGAACAAGCAAAATATGTCTCTCACCAAAATCCAATAGCGAAATAAAACTAAAAGGGTGAAGTCTACTTTGTGTAAAAAATACATCTATTTGAACCAATCACAATCCTTCCTTAGAGTGTGGTTGCTCTCCTGTACCTCTCGCAAGACTGCCATGAGCATCTCACAAGATCATAAAAATATCATTGCTGTATATATTTAATGGAAAAATGTATAATCATTTTTTCCAAGCTAATCAGCCTCTATAATGTATTAATCTGTTTAGAATAACAAAAAAACACCATTAATAATTCCAAATGCACTATCTAGCTGGTATATCGCGAGAGCCGAGCCAGAAGTACAACCCCCTTGGAGTCCATGCAGCGGACTGTGTGTTTAAGTCCCGGGAGAATCTTAGGAGATCACAAAAATAATTATTATTGCTTTATACATTCAAATGAACAAATCATAATCAATTTTACTAGCATAATTAATTTCTGTAATATGTTAGTTTGTTCAAAATCATAAGAAAACACTGTTCTTAACTTAATCCCAAATGTACAACCTTGCGAGAGGGTCAAGAGAGTCAACCAAAAAGTACATCCCTCTCGGAGTTTATGCATGGGATTGTGTTTTTGACTCCCACGAGTGTCTCGCGAGAGTCACCACCTGTTAAAATAATAATATTACAACCTTTTAATGACTCTCTTATTATAGATTAATATTAAATAATAACTGAACACAAGAAAAGGAATTTTGAACAGTAGATTAAAACAAAATATAGAACTCTAGAGAGTAAGCACAGACTTAAAAAATTTATTATTCTAATGAAAGTTAATACTATACAGTATTCAAATAATCGATTGCTCTCTTCCTGAATTATACTTAGGACTTTAATGTAAAAACACATACAAGGGCCATGAAATGTATGCCATTACAATAGGAATGAACTCAGAAAATGTCTCAATATGGGAGTCCGAAAAACTGAAAAGATAGACAATCTCCACACAAATATTGTTGTATTACTCTGTGCACCCTTTTCTGCTATGTTACAATGTGAAAGCAATTACCTTCTAGAATAATGTCCACACAGAGGATATATTATTTAGTTATTCTACAATACAGACAGTTAAAAAAATGATTTGCTTAAAACAAAAATAACTAGAAAGACATTGAAATAAACAAAGGTTAAAAGTAACGTTATAGTTAGGTCTTATTAACAGATCTGTTTTTGTTCGGAAATAAAAAAAACTGAGGAATTCCCTTGAAAAAAATAAAAACCAAAGGCTAAAGGTTAAAGGTTAAAGTAATGGTATAGTTGGGTAAATTTGTCAGCGTCAACATTAACATTTTAAAGTTAAAAAACACAGAAATTCCCCAGCTAGAGTTAGCAGTGCTAACTATATATTGCGCCTCTGCCCTGCACTGCTTTTGACCTCACATATGACATCACTCCTGACATGTTCAATGAAATCATGTATTACATCACAGGTGACATCTCAAATGACATGTCTGCAGCACACTTAGAAGCAAGAAAATGGCTCTAAGGATTGTTTTTCTGCAGGAAGGCATCCCGTTCTGTACAAAAACAATCCTGGGTTTAACACAGGCACCCTCCACCATGGTGCAGGGTGCCTGTGTTGGCACTTGGCAGCCACAAGTCCACCAGAGCAGAGAGAGAGCAGGAAGGGGTGATATGTTAGTGAATATAGCTCATTACTGCCTACTTCATTTGCCACAGTGCAGCAAGTTGTCATGCTTCATTGCGCTGGGTCAAGTCTTGATAAATCTGGCCCCAGGTACTTTGCACTGGCTAGCGCAGTTTCAATAATTCTACTCTTTTGTCAAGACTCACTTTACTATACATTGTGAAATTTGGAATTCTCATAAAGGAGTTAGATTGCTACTACCAGAAGGCACTGCACCTGAGTTTGATTATTTAAGGAATTTAATAGTTTGAGGGCATGATGGGTTAATATTTACACTGCCCTATTTCTTTGTAATCCACCCTTCTATTCATGTGTTTTATTTGAACATGAAGAGGCTCATTGCGATATCGGGTGGAAAGCCTCCGCCGACAGTCGGAAACTCCATTACAGCGTCAAAGCCCTTCCGATCGACTCGTTTACATTCTGACCACCCAATTATGATGTTCGCAGTTTGAATGTAAACCGCGTGGTCATTCTGAATCGGTTCCGTGGGACTCGCGGAGTATTTGTGTTTGTCGGAACCGCATCATACACGGCCTTGGACAGCGTTTATGCCCTTGGGATTATGATGACGATTTTCAACAGCCTTTTTTGCGTCTCTTGTCTGATACGATAAGGCTGTCAGAAAGTCCCTTTGGGGGCCCCTGGCAGGGCCCCATAGGCCCCGTGGCCTAGGGTTTATTGTCAAGGGGTACCTACACTCTGTAAATCCCTGCACTGTGTGCCAGGCACCGTGGGGTGTCTGCGACAAGGTGCAGGGTTTTCTGCACAAACACCATTTCTCCATAGATCAAATGTTATGGCCGGTTGTCGGGCGTAACACGAGCTCCCATAGGGAATAATGGGAATCCACTGAACGATGTTCGGCCGCATCGTAAACCGGCGAATGTGTTAATGACCTAAAACTATCAGAACTGAATCAGTAAAAATCTGACCAGCATGATATCTTACTGAAGCAAATACAAGGTGAACAAGGAGTACCGTTAGCATATGTTATAAGTGTTGCTTATCAATGTTTCACTTTGTAAATTGTTCTACTTAAGTGTGATTACAAATCATTTTAACGCTGGCCTTTTCACAATGCTACTTCTTTTTATTAAGTGACTACTACCAGAAAGGTTTTGTGGTTCGGCTATTAAGTCCTTAACACAAATGTCCAAATGTGGCTAATGCAGAAAAAATACCTCTCCGCACTTGCCACAAGGAGTCTGACATACAAACGAAATAATGATTTTTTTAAAAAGAGTGTGACTTGGTATGGATAGATGATAGCAGCTCCCGTTTCCCAAATTCTTCAAATTCTGATAATGTGATGCCCCATTTTTGAAAGTATTGTTTCAAAAATCTTTTGCGGGTTGTCAAATATTATAGACGTATGATGGTGCAGGGCTGAATGAGATACAAAATGTATACAGCAGCCTATCATTAGATTGATTTATCTCGAGGGCTCTTCAGGCCCTCCTTTTACTTTTCTGATCAGTCTCCTCCCGTGCAATAGGTGTGTGCTGAATGTATGCATGTCTGCCTTAGCCTAGCTTTAGGGGCAGCACATATTTGCATGAATCATGAATATAGCATTCATTTCAAATTCCATGAAATGGGGCAGTATTTTCCATTGGGGCAAAGAGACATACAATAATACCGTTTGAGCCCTGACTCCTACATAAGGAACAATACTGAATTTCAGTCATTTGCGTTCCTTTTGTCTTTGTTGACATTTTCGTAGCTGTATGTTCACTTCTTTTCCACTTTCACATAAAAGAAGCATATGTTGCACGAAAAAACTACAGAAACACAACATATGGAGAAAAAAAAACAAATACTCTTATGGTATGCAAGTGGAAGTTAAGATGTAAACAGGGACTGCATCACTGTTGTGGATGACCTCAAGGTTTTGTGCCGTTTTTGGGAATCTGAGAATTGTTTCTGGCTGTAATGATATACATTTAGGACCTGAAGACACCCATTTCAAAGTTTTCAATTACTGCCACATCTGAGACAGGGACAGCCCTACCCACTTAAAGCCCTAAAGGTGGCACACTGATGCGTAGGGGCTAGGGGCCAATTCAGATCCATGCCCTCAACCCAGCCTGTTCATCAAACACATCGTCGGAGCTTACTTTGCAATCAAAGGCCCAGTCTTACAGGTGGGAGTGCTTTTAAAATCTCTAGCCAGATGACTGGCTCTGGCTCATCCTATGGTCTTCTTGGACCCTTGAGCCCAAAAGATGCTGCGCTTTCATGTGCTGTCTGCTTGCCCCCTGTTCTAACCTCGTTCACTAAATACTAACAACAAAGCCTTTACCTTAGATGTAAAATGTGCTGAACAAAACCTCTTACGTTTTACAGACTATAATGTTGCTCCATCTATAATAATCTAGGCCACGCATGGGGTACACATGACAAACCTCTGATTTCAGTAGTAGCATTGTTGTCAAGGTTGGCGAGACATAAATATTTCTAAGGTTGTGTTCTAAAATTAGTACTTTTAATGAAATGCTTCTCTATGAAGTGATATAATCTGAAGTACTGAACTGAAATCTTTCCACATGTTAGAGAAATACACTTTTTTTGAAAGTGGCTTCATCACATTTTTACTTGATGTTTGTTGCATGACTTACATGCAAAATATTTTTGTGGCTCTGCTCGTGCATGAACTTTTAGAACAAAAGACCGACTTTTGGCTTTCTTTTAGTCTGCTCGTTCACCTGTACCCAGTCTGCAGCAGATGGCCGATCCGAATGACACTGCCATGCAAGACCAACTATGTAATGATTTGTGGTGTATCCCAACCCATACCCCGCCCCCCACACCGAACCCACGTCACTGCATGGCTCTATTGTCTACATCATTGTTTATTATTAGCTGCCTCTTGCATTCTTTTATGGACATTTTGTTTCTTTCATGCCATGAACCTATATACTATGTCTGGTGTGTCTAGCTTGACAGAGGCACCTAAAACATGCGTTGTACATGGGCTTCTCTGCATGTTAAAGTTCATGAGATCTTGGAATTGGATGAGCTGGGGTAGCTCCGTCCTCACAAGATCAGCCGTCTCACACCTTCTTTTCAGGGTCATTGAGTGAGAAGGCGATGCTCCATTACATCAGTCACGGATCCTTTCATCGTAATTCTTTTGGGAAAGTATAAATATGTCATAGTCTCCATTTACTCGAAGGCAGCTTGTAGGCCACCATTGCTGCACTCGAGTAGAAATCAGCACTACTGTTCGAAAAACCGAGGAACTCTTCCCACCTCTTTACCAGGGAAAGGCCGGATAATATCTGCTTCCAAGACACTCCACGTACCACAAACAATTCGAAGAGAGCTGGGTAATCGGTGCTGCATATAGGGGGGCTGGCTCAAGCCACGGCAATATGCACGATTCCTAGACCAGACCATCGTCAGTATTATGTCAGTACTATGTTTTGGGCTCTGTTCAGGGAAATACGCTCACACTGCAAACAGAGAACATAGATCTCATTAGACCAATATTCTGGTGTAGAAGTTGTTTATTGGCACGTCCAAGTGTTAAAAATCGCATGATGTGCTTAACTATTCGGCTGGCTTAAAAGCTGCTAAATATTTTAGCATAAAACATGAAAATTACATGAAACGTGTTTAACTAAGATCACATGACATAGTGCCTATTGCAGTCTACATAAGTACCAAGCTGTGCCATGCCGTTTGATTTTATTCAACTAGCAATGCACAGTGTTCATCCAGTTTCTCTGCAGCCGTCAGTGGAACCGATACAACTGTGACTTCGCATCCCTATCATGGTAAAGCTGTATACTGTAAAATATCTTGTTCTTAACTTTTGTCTTTCCGGGCCATTAAGTTAGTTCAATGCAAATGCCAGATTTATTTGGCTAGGCTTCAGCCTGAAATTTTGAAAATAGCTTATCGTTAGAAACCTTTCTTTAAAAATATCACCTGACCTGATGAAACAAATCAACACCACAGAAGTGATTTAATGGAGCAATCAGCACCGAGTCACACTTGAATGATGTTCCTGCTCACAATCCTGACAGGTGATTTGATCCCCACTGGCACAGACACATTTTACCCTGAAGACCTCTTTGCAAACACATGCTGGGAAGAGATTTTTCTGCTCAGCTGTCTTTTATTTTGTCCTTGAGTTTATTGCAATTTTTTGTTCCGCTCCTTTCCTATAATTTGAATAGTATTGTAGTGACCTGAAGATGTTATTTATGATACAGTGAAGCACTTAACTTTCAAAATGTCAAGTGTTCAGTCAGGTGAGAAAAAAGTTATTTTTCCGCCGAGGTAGAGATGCGAGTGCAATAAATGTAATTTTCACAAAACACCAGCTTTAATAGCTAGAGATGTGTCTAAAAACAATAAAATTTACAGTTGGCTCAGAATAATGACGTTCAGTTATCTCCCATTCTATGCTTTGAGCAGAGTTGATTTGCAGGGACTGTTTAAACTGGAAGAATGGAAGCAATCTGTGCAAATCAGCCGGATGCCCTTTTTAATTCAAAAGGCTGAGCAACTACTTGACATGTAAAGACTATCATTTTGAAAATATATTGTTGAAAACCCTTCTAAATAACGTTTAGCTCTTATCTGAACCTACAAAAGTTTTTTATGCACTTTTCGAAGTTTGTTGTAATAAAAAGAGCCTCCTCACACTTCTTCAAAATAAATCTCCAAGCTAGCATAGCTACCAAACTAAGGGGCCGATTAGGATCGCGGACGGACTTAAGTCCGTCTGCGACCCCTGAGGAGGAGGGAACGTCCACAGGGGCTGCGGCGTTCCCTCCGAGCAGATTAGGATGTGATCGCCAGGGTGGCGGTCACATCCTCTATCTTTAACATTGCGGCAGGTGCAGCTTCAAGCTGCACCGGCCGCAATGTTAAAAACTGCATGCATCGCATTTGCATGAACAAAGCGGCAGGCACCGCGCGGTCCCTGCCGCTTTGTGCACGCAAATGCAGGGGGGTGCCAGACATGTTAGAACGTTTCCGCTGCGGTCGGAAGGCGACCGCGGCGTAAAAGCTGCGGACGGTCTTCCTGACCCCCCAGCCATCCTAATCTGGCGGGGGTCTTTGAAGGCTCTGCAGCGGTTGCGGAAAAAACGCAATCCTAATCGGCCCCTTAGTTTCAGATCAGCATTCAAGGCATGATATATTTCATATTTAGAACAGCACTACTGAGAATGCTTGAGTCAGAGATGTAGTACAAATGTCAAGAAGGCCTGGGTTAAATTTTAAATACGCTAGTGTAATGTGCGTAACGAAATTTACACGGAATTACTGAGATTAGGCCCTTATGTCACATCATGTAATGACAAACCTGTTTGGGGAGACGTCATAGTACAATGTGCACTGAAACAACATGATTGGCACAAATGGGAGTGCAATTTTCCCAATGCAAGGGACAGGTCTTTAAATGTGGACAGTCGACAAACATTTCAGGTTGACTTTTTACCCAAGTGGACCTGGTATTTTTAAAACCTAACACATTTTAAAAGTGTCATAGAGACTGGCAGGCTACTGCATTTACATTAGCAACTGCCTCTCCTGAAGACGTTGGTATCTGCTTTGTTCAGCCCTTGATCATTTTTGTATTTAGGTTTTATAGTAAAAACATCCCTCTCCTCTTGTCGACAATACCTGCTGCATTAGTTTTGGTGAAAAGCAGGCACTATAATTTTTGTTCCTTTTTCTTTTCTTTTTTTTTTGATGGCCTGGAGTGAGAAGTAAAGACCCCCATGGAATTATGTTTTTTAATGCATAATGCTTGCACATGTCAGGAATTGTAGAGACCTGGGATTATAAATACATTCTTTCTATTTCCTTGTGTTTGTTTGTGAATTGTGTGCAGATTTGTGGCATTGTTCTGAGCTGTTGTTTTACTGTTTGGGGCCTAGACTGTCCTCCAGTAGTAATTGAGTGAATTTTATATATATTTTACGCATTGTCATTTCTGCTGTGCTATGTTTTTAATGATTTTAATGGCTTGCGGATTGGCTTGTATTAAATGCAGATGTGGTGTCAGTCAATTAGATCTTATCTCAAGACCAGTTGGCTCAAGGAATCCTACATGACGCCCTAGATCTATACTTTTTTTTTTTTAAAGGGTTTTATTGAAGAAAACAAGAGAAATTTACATATATCGGGTGTCATACATAAAATACAAGATAGCGATAGGTGAGCGACTAAATCAATGCGGGGATCTATACCTTTTGAAACTTAATTTCTCAAAAATGACTGACCAGATTTACACCAAATCACCAAAAGCATGCTTTCTGGGCCACGATTTAGCTTTCTGCCAAATTTGGTGTATTCCATTCAGCAGTTTTTGCATTATTGCCGTTCAGTTTTCTTATGGAAATAAGAATGTGAAAAACACATTTTGGGACCCCCTCTTTTCCTCTACCCCCACTTGACAGATCACCCAAAACTTTACAGGTAGGTGCTGAAGTGGATGAGACCTTTTTTTGTAAAGTTTCATCAAGATTTGTCAAAAGGCGCAAAAGTTATAAGCAATCCAAAAAATACATCGCCAATGGAAACATGGTCCTAACTATAACTACCCAGTGGCAATATATATATATGGCTAATGAGAAAGACCGCCTGGTCGAAACGCATCGCCAATAAATATCTCCATACACGGACCCTGGAGTGCGAGTCATTTGTATTTCCTGGTGAAAACCTTACTGGGAATCCTTTCAGGTATATATATATATATATATATATATATATATATATATATATATTACCTACTGGCGGTCGCCAGTAGGTATATATAGTTAGGATTTTTTCCCTATGGGATTTTTGAAAATTCTATGTCTAATAACTTTGGCGTTTGTGGACGGAATTGGCTGAAATTTTCTGGAAAATGGAACATTTTGTTTCTGAGCAGCCCTTGGAAATTTGGGGGGGTTTCGTCAAGGGGGGGCCGAGAAAAAAGGGGGGTCCCAAAACGTGTTTTTAACATTGAGTTTTCCATAGGGCGGTTGGCCTCACTTTTAGCCCGAACGGCTGAATGGATTTGCATGAAACTTGGCAAAATTGTAGGGACTGGTAGCCCGATGTGCCTTTTCTAGGTCTCAATATATGTGCTCCAGTGGATTTTGAGAAATTAACGTTTAAAAAAAGATATATATCTGTAAGCGCGCTCTGGGCAGCGCTCCGGTCCGCGGACCTTAAGCGTACCGGAACTTCGCGTAGCTAAGCTGATTGGCTCTCCGGTGTCTGTCAACATTCTAAACAGTCCGGAGCGGCCGCCATCTTGTCTCTCGGTAGGATTGAGAGACAAGAGGAGGCCAAAACAAAGGCAAAAATGACCATAAGGGGGCATACCAGATCCTCCCTGACCCCCTAGGTTTAATGTGGAGGTTTTAAAAGGGCCCCGCGGGGCAAAAAAAAACAAACTTTTTTTTTGTTTTTTTTTGCGTGGGGAGCGCCCGGTCCGCGAACCGGGAAGCGTTCTGGGCAGCGTACTGCAATGAAAAATGAATGATAGACTTTTCAAATGCTGTATGTTAATTGATTGTTGTTTTTGTTGATTATTTTTTATTTTCTTTATTTTTTAAGCATTTTTTTTTATTGTGATTGTGTTTCATAATTTATTAAACTTTCTAACATTTCATTGTCAGAAATTTCATAATTATCATTGAATATACATTGTAGTCTCTGAGGGTGTAAAATGTCCTCATTTTCAAGGAGGTTATCTACTGCTTGTACACATTGCAGTAGTTCTTTGTCTAAAGTTTCATCGAAAAATTCAATATCATTTTCATCATTGATTTCTTGGCTGCTCTCTTGCAGGACAATTTGAAATTCAACTTTCTGTTCGCCTTCCATTTTGCCTGAAATTTAGATTAAAAAAATATATATTAGTAGAGATAGGGCACTGTTGGGATTAATTTTGGGCAGTGTATAGTATCAGAGTGGAAGTAGGAATATAAAAAAGTGTATGTGATTTAACATAAGTAAATTCATAATTATACAAGAGAAGCCTAACTCCATCCATAACTATAACAGAGAAGTCTATCTAAATCTATAACTACTACAGAGGGATAGTATATAACTATCAGAAAAAGTTTACCATATTAACTTATAGTGCACAATATACTTCAGTTTTAAAAATAAAAACTTACCTTTAGATAGAAGTTGAAGGAATTAGTGAAAATCCTATTGAAATGTACACCAAGAAGTAGTAGTCAAAATGGCTGTGTTTTCTTCTCTGCCTTTATATATATTCAGGTATATAACCAATCAAATGTCAGGTAAAAAAAGTAGAAAATGAAAGTAACATTTTAATTGGTTGTCAATTCCAACACTTCAGATGTGTTTTGTGAAGTAATTTACCTCACGGTATTTAGAGAGGTCTACAGGCTAAATGGCTAAATGGAATTCCAATCAAATTTGTGAAAATGGTAGGGATTGGTATGTAGTATGAGCTAGTCTATATTTGGTGAAATTGTCTCCAGTGGCTTTTCTGTGAACTACTTTCCCACCTTTTTTGATGGTGCGCTTCCCAGGGAGCGACCCGGTACGCGAACCGTTGAGCGCCCCGGTTCGCGAACCTTAAGCGTAACGGGAGTCCACCATTTTGTGTTTCGGTCGAATTAAGATACAAGATGGAGGGCAAATAATGTTCAGAATGGGTAGAAGGGGGCACGGTAGACTTATCTTGACCCCCTAGATTTTGTGAGGGTGGCTGAGGAGGCCCATATGTGCGAAAAAAAACATTTTTTTTAAAAATTTCGCGAGGTTAGCTCCCGGTTCGCGTACCGGGTAGCGCCCCAGGGAGCGTACTTTGTTGAAAATTAGTGAAAAATGTTAGAGTAAAATAATAATTGTGAGTGATCAGATGTAGGGTAGCTCTGAGAAGAGCTTTTGGGTTTATGGTACATTTAGGTACTTATAAGTAGGTACCAATGCACATTCTTAAATTCAGAGTGAAAATTCTGTTGCCCTCATCTGAGAAGTGAACTCCATCTCCTCTGTAGATATCTTGCATGTAGTAACGCAAGTTATTGTTGTACAGGGAGCCCATTCCATGGTCTCTCATGTAAGCTGAAACAGATTTGTTTACATGCTTCCTCGACTTCTCAATTTGTGGACAAAATTGGTTTGACCACCTCCATTTCTGTCTTTGGCATATATTTGAATATACCAAGGCAGTCTGAGGAAAAAGTGCCATTAATTGCTCAAAGGTGTCCTTTAAAAGCATTTCCAGACCTACACCAGTCAAAGTGCCCAAGTCATTACCTCCACAGTGCACAATTAACAGGTCAGGTTTGGGAAAATGCATAAAGGTTTTCACCAATGGTATCAATTGGTGACATTTTAATCCTCTGTGGCCAAACCACTTAATTTCCACATCTTGTAAATTGAGGTTAGGTAAATTCCTGTTTTCAGTGTACCTTTGAGCCCAGTGAATATAACTATGTCCAACAATCCAGACAGAAAACATGGTGAGAGAAGGTTCTCCTGCAGTCAGATGAAGTGTGGCAATGAAATGGCAGTTGAAAAAATGAGAGTTTAAAATGAAAAAAACTGTGGAGTTTCTGTGTTCATGAAGCAGTAACAGTGATTGGTGGATTTTGATTGCTGAAAACAGAAAGTTAGGGTGCACGGATGAGTTATTTGAAAGATGTATTTTGAATGGTCAATAAAAAATCATTAAATGAAAGAATGCACTGGATATGCAGGTGCACTGAGAGTTCAGAGTTCAATTGCAACATTGTTGTGTGAACTTGCAAACACCAGAAGTCTTCCAAGAGGTGGTTGCTATGCAGAAAAGGCATGAAATGGCAGAGGGGGGAAGGGTTTTCATTCGAAAAAAAGTGAGGGAAGAGTTTTGATTGGGTGACATGAGAGATATGTGTGAAGAATTACAGCATTTCTGTGCTTTTGATAGCTGCAGACTCTGGAGTGCATACCTTTTGCTCTGCTGAAGACAAATTGGTGTGTTTCTGAGACTGTTTTCAAACTCAAAGTATTTGCTAAGGTGAGAAAATATTTCTTTAATTTAGATAGAGAATAGTGTGCTTTAAGGAGAAAATTATGAATTATGTGGCGCAAATTGCTTGTAAATATGCTCCCACCTGTGCAAGGAAAATTTAGATTTTTAATGTTTGTGTTACATAGCCATGTTAAAAGTGATACAAACATGCTGCAAAGGCAATTAAAAAACGCTTTTATGTGTCTTAAGGACATTTTAAGTAATTTTCCCATGTGCAGTGTTTTGAAATTATGATTTGAAAATCGTTTTTGGGGAAAAGGAATTGTTTTTAAATTTATGACAAGGACATAATGGTGTATGCTTCTTTATAAGGCAATTGACTGTCCCTGATGTTATTTTTCCCATTTTAATGTAAGACCTTTCTCTGTGGCGCAAATTGCTTGTAAATATGCTCCCACCTGTGCATGGCAAATTTAGATTTTAAATGTTTGTGTTACATAGCCATGTTAAAAGTGACCCAACCATGCTGGAAAGGCAATAAAAAAACACTTTCATGTGTCTTAAGGACATTTTAAGTAATTTCCCTGTGGGCAGTGTTTTCAAATTATGAATTGAAAATCGTTTTTGAGGTAAAGGAATGTTGTTAAAATTTATGTGCGCCATATGCCCCCAAATTTCTTTTTCAGGGGTGCGGCAGGGTGTTATTGAGACACCCCTACACCTGTGGAAAAATTCCTAATTTGCGATGAGCTAATTGCTAATTGCAAATTGCACCTTCTTTCATATGGGCATCCTGGTGCATGGAAATGAATGGGTAATTTGCAATTAGCAATTTGCTCATCGCAAATTTGGAATGGTAAAGAATCGCTATTTATTCCTTAAAATTCGCTATTTTGGAAATGCAAAATAGTTATATGATACATATGGCGGTTGATGTCTAACAAGATAAGAAGCTTAGGGATAGATTTATGATGACTGGCGCAATGAAGTGGACATCACTCACTTCATTGGTAGAGCTTTACATGTATTATGTCCTCTGTAGTCTTCATCAAGTGTAACTTTAATCTGCAATCCTGAGTAGGCCTCACCTTAAACAAACCTCTGGATAGGCCACATCTTATCGTCATCCTGAATTAATCATTTAAAATGCTAGGGACATATTTATGATAGGTGTATGCCTCTTTTGCGCCACTTACAAAACACTGTCCATGGGGAAATGACTTAAAATGTCCTTAAGACACATGAATGTGTTTTTTTAAAGCGTTTGCAATTTTTTTGGGTCACTTTTAACATGGCTATGTGACTCAAACAGTCAAAATCTAAATTCACCATGCACAGGTGGGAGCATATTTACAAGGAATGTGCTCCATGGGGAAAGGTCTTATAATGTAATATGGGAAAAATGACATCAGAGACACTGAAATGCCTTATAGAGAAGCATACACCATTATGTCCTTGTCATAAATTTGCAAACCATTACTTTTCCCCAAAAACGATTTTCAAATCATAATTTGAAAACACTGCACATGTGGAAATGACTTAAAATGTCCTTAATTCAAAATTTGCTATTCCTTATTTTGCGATTGCACTGAAGGATTTGCAAATTTTGCGATTTCTTAAATGCAATGTATCAAACAAAAAATTTGTAAAAAAATGACATTAAGGATTTGGAAACTACCACCAACTTCTAGTTGGTGGTAATTTGTGAATTCTTTTCAAAAAGCTTTTTTTCCAAAAAACAAAAGGTGCCATATGACACCCATACATGCCCTTAGGGCATGTATGTGCGCCATATGCCCCCAAATTTCTTTTTCAGGGGGTGCAGCAGGGTGTTCTTGAGACACCCCTGCACCCTTGGAAAAATTCCTATTTTGTGATGAGCTAATTGCTAATCGCAAATTGCACCTTCATTCCTATGAGCCTCCTAGCCCATGGAAATGAATGGGTAATTTGCAATTAGCAAATTGCTCATTGCAAATTAGGAATGGTAAAGAATTGCTATTTATTCCTTAAAATTCGCTATTTAGGAAATGCAAAATAGTTTGATGGTACATATGGTGGTTCATCTGTAACAAGATAAGAAGCTTAGGGATACATTTATGATGACTGGCGAAATAAAGTGCAAATCACTTACTTCATTGGTAGGCCTTTACATGTATTATCTCTTCTGTATTCTTCATCAAGCGTAACTTTAATCTGCAATCCTGAGTAGGCCTCACCTTAAACAAACCTCTGGATAGGCCACACCTTATCGTCATCATGAATTAATCATTTAAAATGCTAGGGACAGATTTATGATAGGTGTATGCCTCTTTTGCGCCACTGTGCGTCACTTTTATGATGCAGCGGCGGTGCAAAAGATTTGCTATGAGGCGACAAAATTACAAATTGATGCTTTTAGGCAGATATGTCATGGTGTAAAAAAAACGTACCACATGAAACCGATGCAGCAGTGATGCAAAAGATGCACCATGTTGCAAGACAGGCCTCACTTGGGGCCATATGTATCAAGCTAATTAGCATTCACAAAGATCAAAATTCTGCGAATTTCGGCCTTTGCGAATGCTAATTAGACAAATGGTATATATCAAACAAGTTTGATGCAAAATAAGGAATAGCAAAATTTGCTATTCCTTATTTTGCGATTGCACTGAAGGATTTGCAAATTTTGCGATTACTTAAATGCAATGTATCAAACAAAAAATATGTAAAAAAATGACATTAAGGATTTGGAAACTACCACCAACTTCTAGTTGGTGGTAATTTGTGAATTCTTTTCAAAAAGCTTTTTTTCCAAAAATCAAAAAGTGCCATATGACGCCCATACATGCCCTTAGGGCATGTATGTGCGCCATATGCCCCCAAATTTCTTTTTCAGGGGGTGCAGCAGGGTGTTCTTGAGACACCCCTGCACCCTTGGAAAAATTCCTAATTTGTGATGAGCAAATTGCTAATCGCAAATTAAACCTTCATTCCTATGAGGCTCCTAGCCCATGGAAATGAATGGGTAACTTGCAATTAGCAATTTGCTCATTGCAAATTAGGAATGGTAAAGAATTGCTATTTATTCCTTAAAATTCGCTATTTAGGAAATGCAAAATAGTTTGATGGTACATATGGCGGTTCATCTGTAACAAGATAAGAAGATTAGGGATAGATTTATGATGACTGGTGCATCACCAGGGATGTGTCAGTCATCCTGTGCCGCTGTTCCGCCACCCATGGTGTGCTGCATTTACAATGCGGGGCATCATGGGGCAAAAATGGCACAGATGCGTGATGTATCTGTGATGTAAAGGTAGTGATTGCTGGAGTTGTATCGCAAGTGCGATGCAGCTCAAGCAAGGCTCAGGGGTGCCCCATCTCCACAATGTTGCGTCAAGACCTATGCCTGCTTAAAGCAGGCGCAGGGTTTTGACGCAGTTTTCTCCTATCTGATTGTAAATACGGCACACCATGGGTGGCAGAGCAGCGGTGCACGTTAACTGGTGCATGCCTGGGGATGTGCCATTTAACATAAATCTGCCCCTTTACATTTAAGTATGTGCAGGACACACAGAGTCGGTGAGGCTTATCCAAGGTTAAGAAGAGATGAGTCCTGTTCACTGAAAAATTAGACATAGTCTTCACCTGATCAGCATTGCTGGACATGGCTAAATAATAGCTGCAAAATATTACTCTTGTTAAACAATTTTACTATTATAATCTCTGAGATTTGTCTCTTACTCTGCAACATCTCATTGTTGTTATCTTTCTTTAAAGATAAAGACAACATCAACATGAGTGACAATCTGCAATCAGTTGATTTTGACCTCATCATTGAACTTGTAATTGAAACATCAGTGGATGTTGATCAATTGGATGATTTAAATCCTGAGGATGAAGAAGAATGTGATGAGGATGCAGATTTGTCCGAATTATATGACATAGGGTGGGAAGCTGACCTGCTTGAGCCTATGGAAATATAAACATTTATTTTTAAAATGTATAATTAATAAAAAGTAAAAATGTAAACCGTTTAATTTAAAAATAAAGACACCTTCAAAAACAGGTTATGTGTAGTGTCTTCAATAAAATATTAAAATATGCTCATAAAATTAGATCAGATTCACATATAAAATAGCACAGGTAACATAAATATAAATGTCATTTCTTTTCTGCTATTTCTGTATTGTAAATTTGCCAAGGACTAAAAAATCTTCTATTTAAAATGTCAAGTAGTGTGTTAAGTTTTTGATCATTGTTATTGATTTACTGTTTGGTAATAGTGGTTAATAACATTTTTTATTATATTTTACCACAGATTCAACTGCAGATCATTTCAAGATTTCACCATGCCAACAATAGAAAGACAGAGAAAGGCTGCAAAACGTCAAAGACAGCAGGTGAAACAAAATAAGCAGCAGTCCTCTAACAAAAAGATTTGTCAAGTCACGAAGAAAGCACCGGGTAAGAGCACAAAATATTTCATAAGAAATATGTGTAGTAAAAAAAATATTACTACAGAAAATGTTTCAGTCCATAAAAAGATAAGCAAATCAAATGGAAAGGAAAGGCCAATCAAAAATGTTACTGCTAGAGCAAGAGATAACTCTGTGCATGATAGTAGAAGGAAACAACAGTTTAGGGACATTCGTAAACGAATGTTCCGCAACAGGATAATTGGCAATTTGTTAAAAAATATTAAGAAAGGTCAACAGAAACTGGTTTTTTATAAGAGAAAAAAAAAAGTTGAGAAAGTTATTGATCAGGCATTTGAAATTAAACGTAAGTTATTTATTTTGATAATCAATAGAATTAGGAAGCTAAACAAGGCAATTTATGATTTCAAAAGAAATAGTAGATGGAAGAGAATAGTTAATCGTAGTAATTTTTGTGAAGTTTTTTCTGGAGAATGGATGCATAGTTCAAGCTGTGAGGCATTTTTTTAATGAGGAGAGTTATTTCCAGGATAATGATTTGGTGCATGCAGTTGACACCAGTGGTCGTGCTTATGAAGTGAAAGATGGTTGTCCAGTTGAAAAAGAAAAACTTGTGACAACAGAGGCAGAAGAGGTGTTAGGTAATGAGGTTTTAGGAAGACGTGCTAAGGGTCCTGTGTACACCTGGAAGTGTAGTAGTATTTGCAGTGTGCGACAGGATTCCATCAATTTGCTTTGTGATTTTGTACGGTCATTTAATAAGAAAAGTTTGAAGCAGAAAATGAAGTTGTTGCAAGAATTAGATCCTTGCAGAGTGAGAGAAGTGACAGGTTTGCATGGTCATTCACTGGCTTGTCTTTCCAGGAGAGTATGCCAGAGTGTTTTTCATCATTTCAGGATGCTAGCAGTGCATCATAATAAAGTGAGGAAATTAGTTAGAATGTTGTATTATGCTAAGAGTCCAGCAATTATGCTTAAACAATTATGCGCTGCTCTTTTGCATGGTTCTGAAATAGATGTGAAGAACATATGTGAAGAAATTGAGTTTTGTTACTTTGGAAGTAAAGAGGAGAATGTTGAAATTGACCCAGAAGAAGAGGGTAATGTGGAAGATAGTGTACAGGTTTCCAGTACAGATAATTTCCAGAGGGAAATTGCGACGTTTCAGGTGAAATCAAGTGAGAGGCCTAATTTCACTTGTGTGTGTTGTCGACGCACTTATTATAAGAATCAGACTAAGTTAGTGGATTTATATGCAAAAAGTGAAAGGGAAAATAATAGTGAATGGAAGGATTTTGCAACATACTTGATGGTAGAAAATTGTTTTGATTTGGGATTTGATCAACGTGTGTGTACTTATTGTTGTTGCAAATTAAATCAAAACCAGATGCCTGCTAGAGCAGTTCATAATAATCTGGAATTGGTTGAGATTCCTTCTGAATTGAAGGATTTAAATACTTATGAATCTATTTTGATTCAAAGTATCCATCCCTTTCAGGCTATTGTAAGAATGGAGCCAAAGACAGGGAAATTGCCTCCATCAGATTTACAGAGAGGATTAAAGGGAAGAGTTGTTTATTTGCCTCTAGATTTGAAGAAAAACATTAACACAATTGGAGTAGAAAAAGTGGAAGAGGAACCTCTGGTTATCTTAGTTAATGGGGTTCCGACAAAGAATAAGAAAATATGGCAAGATTTAGTAGATGTTAGGAAAGTTAAAAAGGCAACATTGTATTTGAAAAAAAATAATAAATACTATAAGAATGTATATGTTGCAGAAGAGGAAGTAAGTGAGGAAGAGGATAGCGATTTGTGTGCTGGTCAAATTGAGAAAGTAGAACCCTCTACTAGTGAAGAAATATATGAACATTATAGTGTTCATCCTTTGCATTCCAAGGAAGTCATGGGGAATGCTATTGAGTTGTTTCAAATGAAACAAGCCAAAGGGAGTCCCATTAGTGTTTGGGAGGAAAGTTTGGAAGCTCGGTGTTTCCCACAGCTTTTTCCAACAGGTCAGGGAGGATGATATGATGAGCGACCTCATCAAATTCCTGCTTCTGAATACCGGACTTTGCGATTGTATGCAGGAGATGCTAGGTTTCGACAATGCATTCCCTATTTGTTTCATCTCCTGTTTGAAAGCGATCTGTCTGGACTGTCATATGCAGTGAACCACATCTTGAAAAGTGGTATACACATGCAAAACATCTCGGCAAGTGACTTTATGGATAAAGTCAATGTCCAAGACAGTATTTTGGATTCTCACCTGATTAATCTCATATACATATGTTGCTGTGGATCAAGGATGCACCTAAATTTGGAACGGATCCAGAAGACTCAGTGATGAGTTTCATCCAACAGTATTCTACGTGTGCTGTTCCAAACGCAAAGGAGAAGAAAAGCCTAAGAGAAAAAGTTCTGCGTTTCCAAAGCCATCGATGTGGAAAGTACTGCCGTCGTAAATTCCGAAACAAGGACAAGTTCTACACCAAATGTCGTTTCGGTTTTCCACGACCGGTGATTTCTAAAGGAAGAGTAAACAGTTTGATGTCTTCGCTGCGACATAATGTCATGAAGAAATCACCTAAAAACACATACAATTTGAAGAGGAACGAAGAGTCCAAGTACATCAACGACTACAACCCGGTGATTTTGTCCATGTGGAATGCTAACATGGATATACAGTTTGTGGCTGATAACTGTATGGCTGTGGCTCGGTATGTGACGTCTTACATCACCAAAAAAGAGAAGACAGAATTGAAGGATATGTGGGAGGACATTTCCCATGAAAAGAGCCTCAGCAAGAAGTTGTACAGTTTCAGTCTGAAGATGTTGTCGCATCGAGAAATTGGAGCTTACGAATGAGAGTCTTGGTCTTGCTGCAACGCGTAATCGAGTTCTGAAACCTGTGCGGGAAATTGAGTATTTGGCGGAAAAGGAGCCAAACAGTACCGACATTTTGAAGACCAACATGTTGGATACATATTATCCAAATAGAAGCAGTCACCTCGACAATGTTTGTCTGTATGAGGTTCTTCAAAATTACATATTCAAGAGGAACATCAAAGAAGATACTGACAAAGGAGTGTATGCTGTAATAGGAAGTGAGGGATGTCTGGTCAAGCAAAGAAAATGCCACTTGGTAAACCATCGAAAATTGAGTGGCGAATCTCCTGAAAAAAAGGAGTTTTTCTATTTAGCACTTTTGCAACTTTTCAAGCCTTGGCGTGCAGAAGAGGAACTGCTTGGAGATTTCCTCTGTTACGAAGACTCTTTCAATGCCGCCAAGGAGACCATAGAATGTCCTGCTTTTCCCAAATATGTAGAAATGTTGAATGCGGAAATTGAGCAGGAAGCAACGATTGCAGCCGAGATTGCCAGAGACAGTTCTCAGGACAGTCAGAGTTCTGCTTCATTGAGTCAGGATCCACTAGGAGGACCTGTTATCGAAAATGAAGCTGCCACTGCCATGAATGAAGTGGAAAGAGCCATGGCACATGCTCAGGAGGATGCGGTTAACTTAGAAGAGTTGGAGAGACAACTCAACGTTGAGCAGAGGAAAATATATGACGAAGTTACCATGCAAATTGATCATGGATTAAGTCATGACAAGAAAGAGTGCTCATGTACGTCGTTGAAGCCTGTCCGACTGTACGTGAGTGGAGAAGCGGGAACTGGAAAAAGTTTCCTCATTAAAGCAATTTCATGCTATTTGCAGGAAAGGACAGAGTCATCGCTGTCTTGTGTTGTCACCGCTCCAACTGGACTGGCAGCACATAACATTAAAGGGATTACTTTACATCATTTACTGATGCTGCCAGTGGAGCATGACAACAAATTACAATATCACAAGCTATCTGGAGATGCTTGTTTTGAAGTTTCAAGAATCTTGAGGAAAATGAAACTTCTTATCATTGACGAAGTAAGCATGGTTTCCAATGTCATGCTTGCCTTTGTGCATTTGAGAATGCAAGAAGTTCTCAAAACAGAGTATGATGTGTTATTTGGTGGCAAACACATCATTGTTTTCGGAGATCTTCTGCAGCTGACACCAGTGAAAGGGCAACCTGTGTTCAAAATGCTCACGCATGAAGATACCAGGAAGTGCCTAGGCAGCATTGGCAGCGTCAATATATGGTTAAACTTCAATTATGCTGAACTGCATGAAAATATGCGTCAGGCGAAGGATGAAGTTTACAAGACTATTCTACAAGATGTTAGAATTGGAAAAGTGACCGAGCATGGGAAAGAAGCTTTACATGCACGATTACTGTCAAATTTATATCCAGAACAAGATGTTGTGCCTGAGAATATTTTTCTGAAAATTACTGATAAGAAATCTGGAATATGTTTGATGCCAACTCTTGCAGAATGTGCCAAATTCAACAACAAAATGTTGCATTTAGAAAAGCACGAGATTGTGAAACTGGATGCTATTGACAGAGTAGAGCATATGGGATCAACAATTATTTTGTCTGAGAATCTGAAAACAAAATTGGATTCATTAGAGAAGAGTATATCTAAACCTGCAGGTTTTGAAAAGACTCTGAATGTGTGCTTGAACTGCCGTATAATTTTAAGAAGGAATTTACATGTTGAAAGAGGTCTGGTAAATGGATCAATGGGTAATGTTGTTGATTTTGTAAAATACAGAAATAGAGATGGAATTGAATTTTTAAAAATTAAATTTGATGGCATTGAGGAAGTACAGCTAATTGGTCGTTGCTCTGCTAGATTTTTGCTTGTAAAAGACTTATATGTTCGCCGTAAGCAGTTTCCTGTTTGCTTGGCATATGCGGTGACAATCCATAAATCGCAAGGTTTAAGTGTAGACAGTGCATTGGTGAATATTGGCAGTTCTGTGTTCAAGGAGGGTATGGCATATGTGGCATTGTCACGAGTTAGAACTTTATCAGGATTGTACTTGATTGAGTGTGATGTCACAAACATTTGTGCTGATCTAGATTGTGTTAAGGAATACAATAGGTTAAGAAGAGAGTATGCGCCACATTTGCCTCAGTATCCTTTGTTTGAGAAACGTGTGGTAGGCCGGAAACGAAGAAATGTGACCAATACTGGGGAGGTTGTAGCAAAAAGACGAAAAGTCGATGAACCTAAAATTACAAGCAGAAACAAAAAGGATTCTGTTGAAGATGTTGTTGGTTTTCAATTTGAAAACAGTTCTGGTGTCAACTGCTATGCTAATGTAGTGGTTAATGTTTTGTTTTCTCTAGAAAATGTAAAAGAAGAGATTGTGGTCAATTCTGATCAAAGATTTTGCAGTTTGTTAAATTCTGTGTTAGAGAAATGTAGCACTGATAGAAGAAACATAGAAAGTGTGTCTGAAATTCGAAATCTGTTAGACAGATGTTCAGGCCAAACACAATTCTCTCAAAATATTCAGCAAGATTGTCAGGAGTTTTTAATGTATATGCTTGATGTATTACATGCTGAAGGTGTAGATGTAGATCAGCTGTTTGGGCTTTCTTATCAATGGCAGCATGACTGCGAGAACTGTATGGTATCAAGTACTACTAGTGTAGACCCAGAAAGATTTATATATTTAACTTTGCCAGACAGTAAATCAGTCTCCTTTAATAAGCTAGTAAAAGCAGCTGATCACAACATGGAGTGTAGCCAATGTAAATCTGAAATGATGTCCACATTATTTATACGAACATATGGCCAGTATGTCATTTTAATGTTCCAACGATGTAGGCCTGATGGAACAAAATTGACAACTTTAATTAAAAATTTTGTGGCTTCGCAGTTGTCAATATCAGGAAGGACTTTTGTAACTGCAGCAATTATATATCATGACGGCCCTTCAATAACATCAGGACATTACACAGCTTATTTAAAGTCTAGAAATGGCTGGTCATTCTGCAATGATTCTGTTTTAATTTTCAAAAAAAAATTGCCGTATGACCTTAAAAACTCTTACCTGGTGTTTTTAAAACCAACATTTTAGGGAAATAATCTCGGGATGTGCTCTGTGGAATTTCAAGAAGTTCTAATGGCTCCTACACAATTTGGCCTTGAGGATAAGTGTAGTTCAGAGACATAACTTCTAACCATAGGACTGGACGTCATGGAGAAATACGTGCACTTTGAATGAGTTCAGAAAAACTGTTTCTTTTTATAAGCTAATTGAAGCAGCCAATCAAAACATGGAGTAGAGGGAATGTAAGTCTGCAATGCTGTCTACTGTTTTACATTGCTTTGTGATTAAAAGTGATGTAGAGAATTAAATAATTGTAGTAGTCATAGAGGTAGTGTAAGTCTGCTTCATAGTAAGCA
This sequence comes from Lissotriton helveticus, assembly GCF_964261635.1. Taxonomy (NCBI): domain Eukaryota; kingdom Metazoa; phylum Chordata; class Amphibia; order Caudata; family Salamandridae; genus Lissotriton; species Lissotriton helveticus. Next base: position 535,219,320 of record NC_136067.1, read on the forward strand.
GTATCAGTGTCATAGGAAATGTAGAACATGACTGAGCAAGAAGGGGAAGATATTACTATTCCAGGATTGTGAAAATGATCTTCAACATTTTAATTCTGAAAGTTGCGGAAATGCCAAATGACGGGATTGGCTTACAAGAAATCCAAGAGTTATAAATGGCTCTGACCAGATTTGGCCTTGTGGAAACTTGTGGTAGAGAGCAAGAAGTCATTTATTGCATGTAACGTGTTTTTAAAAACGATGGAGATTTTCTTTCAGAAAGTGGCGGGCTGAAAGTAATAACAGCACAAAAGAGTGTAAGCTGTTCATAGGACATCCTTGGACGTCATGGAAAGTAAGTTAACTTTAAGGAGTTCTGAATTTTGATTTCTTATGTTGTATGGGTTTTTTAAACACAATCATTTTGATTGTGTTTTTTTTTCCCCGCTGTTATATGATGAATACCTTCAAGTCACTGTTTTTAGTGAATTTTGATACATTCTGAGAACAGCAAAAATAAACCATTTAACATGTATAATTAATTCTGTAATGTTTGCATTTATGATGTATATGTAGAACTTTGTAGGAGGCATGGAGAAGGTGAGGCTTCTGTAAGTGTCAAAGTTGTTGCATGCAGTGCTGCACTTCTGCGTATTCTTTCATATGCTAGACTACATCTGCACAATGAGATACCTAAGCAAAGAAAACACAAGTGATGTGATTGTGAAATGAGCAAAATAAATTGCACGTATTTCAATTACATCACCTGTGTTTCCTATCATTACGAATCACATTGTGCAGATCAAGTTTAGGTCTGTCCAGGGAAACATAGGAGGTTTGGACTTTGTTGAAGAGTGCAGTGGACATGACTCACTTCATTGGTAGACCTTCACATGTATTATCTCCTCTGTACTCTTCAACAAGTGTAAATCTCATCTGCAACCCTGAGTAGGCCTCACCTCAAACAAACCTCTGGATAGTAGACATCTTATTGGCATCCTGAAGCAATTATTTAAAATTTGAGTGTCTTGCGACACTTTTCTGAAACAACAGCAATGCAAAAGATGCACCATGTTTTAAGATAGGCCTCACTTCATCTGCATCAAGATACTGTTAGTTTAAAATGTATATCTTTAGGACTGTGTAGGGGGCCTGGAGAAGCAGAAGCTTCTGTAAGTGTCAAAGTTGTTGAAAAACTGTTTGTCCTTCAATCTTTTCCCTTGTCTTTTCTAATTTTTAAATACATGTTTTAATATTTTTCAAATGTTTGTTCTCTCTTTCACAGATTGAAAGTATAAAAACAAAAAGTGAGTAATTTAACGACAATTATAAGGTAAATATTTTGTACTCTTTTCGTTACATTTCTATCACATTTAACTACTATTAGTTCCACTGCTTCATTTCTTTAACCCTCAGTTTCCTGCCTTTGCTACTTCCCTCATTCCTTTCTCTATTACCTACTTACTCAACTCCTTCCACTCTTTTTCTCAGTCCCTCTCTTCTCATAGTTCCTCACTCTTGTTCACTCACTCCGTCTCTATTACTCTTAGTGTCTTTGACTGATCACTCTATCACTACTTGTTCATAATGCTTTCTCTGTGTAGTTGAAGCACACTAAGGGGAATATTATGAACACAGCCAATAAAATTATTGCTCTTTTTATTGGCAGAAAACTGGTGCAAAAGTGGTTTTAGCGGCAGTTTTCTGCCACAAAAGCAGCTTTAGCGACACATTTCTACCACTAAAAGCTGCAAAACTTTTATTGCCTATGTTGATGATATGGCTCTATGTTACTTACATTTCTTTGCTGTTTCAATTAATCTTTTTCTGTTATTTTTTGTTTTCTGTTTTCTATTTTTTCTCTCTGTTATTCCTCATGTTTTAATCTTATTTTGAACATTCACTCACATTCTCCAAGAAACTCTTCTTTGTTAATGTTATACTCTCTTTTTTTTTTCTTTCACTTCGTTATCTATTTTGTTTTTCACAATTATTCCCTCTTCTGTCTTTTCTTCGGTAAATAGATCTATTAAACAGTATCTCTTCTTTACTCCCTATAGCTGTCTTTCTTTTAACATCACTCTCTGTTTACTTTCCTTATACTTACACTTTTTTTTTTTTTAATTTTTTTTTGGTTAGCTCCCGGTCCGCGTACCGGGAAGCTAACCCGGGAGCGAACCAAAAGAAATAGAGCTTGCCAGAGTGCTAAACATTCTAGCAATTTTTTTTGAAAGGGAAGGTAGTTCTGAAAAGAACTTTTTTTATATATTTTTGTTGATTTATATTTTTTTTTTATTTTTTGAACATTTTTTGTTTTTTTTGTATTTTTTGAACGATTTTATATATTTTTTGGGTTTTTTTTTGGGGGGGGAAACAACAAAAAACAGGCGTTGAAAAGGGCTCAACAGGAGCAAAAAAAAATTACTGGGGGCGGTTAGGGCAATCATGGTGTTCATACGCCAGGTTGAGTGCATTGATGCTCATGTTGCCACAAGCTAATAATGCACGACAGTGCATACATAAGTGAATCATGTGCCCAAAATTTTCTTGAATATTTGGCACAGTTTCCCGTGCCTCTTCTGGTGTTAGAGAAATCGGTATTGTTGGTCTGGCCACAGGAGTTGGTCTTGGATTGTCAAGCATATCCCTTATTTCCGCCCGGCTGTAATTTAGTGGATGCTTCCTTGTCATGTGCCTGTGCATTGTGTGATTTCCATAGCTATATTTTTTGTCCGTCCCTCTGGACAATTGTTCTTTGCATATGCGGCAGGTGACATACCTCGCATTGACTTTTTTTTGGCCACGAGGGATCGAATAAAACTGCCAGATGAAACTGGCTTTCTTTCTGGAAACCCGGGGCACCTCTTCTAAGAACTGTGGTTCTTCTCCCTCCTCATCCATTTCTTCATCTTCCTCCTCAGTGTTGGTAATGACCTGGGGAGGTGGTCCTCTCTTCCCATGAGGAGGTGGAGGTGGTGGTGGGGGTCCACCAGCTGAAGCTACCAATGAAGCCATTTTCCAACAAGCAAAATAGGTCTTCCTCTCACAATGATGAAAGTCAGAGTGAGGAAAGAAGGAGGGGTTTTCATCATTTGGGAAAAACAATACTTCTCAACCAATGAAAAGTGTTATTTTTAGGTCACCTGACCTAGCCTTACATCATTATGAAACCAAAAGTGAAATGAACCAATGAAAAGTTTTATTAACAAGTCACATGACCTCTCACGCTCATGTTACGCGCTGCGGAACGCGCCCCAGTTAGCTTCCGGGTCGCTAAGCTTCGCGCCCCGGTCCGCGCCCCGGGACACTTCCGGGTGCGCTAACGCGGTACGTCACAAGACGCATTACGCGGCAACGCGATACGTCACGTTTTCGCGACGCGCCGCGGATCGCTTCCGGGGAGCTGCGTTTCGCGCCTCGGTCCGCGCCCCGGGGCACTTCCGGGTGCGCTAACGCAGTACTTCATAAGACGCATTACGCGGCAACGCGATACCGTCACTATGTTGATTTTTTACCGGTTCGCGGACCGGGTCGCGGCATCAAATTGAGCTAACGGGAAGCTTCCCGGTCCGCGGACCGGGAGCAAAACAAAAAAAATATTTAAAAAAAATTATTAATAAACATATAAAATAGATTTTTGGATTTAAATAAGAATAAATTTTACAGCTACAGATATTTGCTATTAAAAAACCATTGAAATTCACTGAAAAAACCATAGGTTATAAACCATATATAGTTAGGAATTAGCATTTACAAAACCTTGAAAATTCACTGAAAAAACCATAGGTTATACACCATATATAGTTAGGAATTAGCATTTAAAAAACCTTATTTTACTCACACAAAACCATTGAAATTCCATATATAGTTAGTTGCACTAACTATATATCGCGCACCCGCAATCCACTGCTGATGATGTCACATATTACATCATTCATGACATGGTCAGTGACATCACTGATGACATCACTGATGACATCTCAAATGACATCACTGATGACATCACTGATAACAACATCCAGTGATTTTATGTTTCTGTAAAGTTTAAATATGTCTTACATATTGAAGAATGAGTGGATGTATAAGTGTCTGGACGAAGGATTTAGTAGGTGCATGACTGACTGTATGAGTGAGTGATTAAATGTATCTCACTGAGTGCATGGGTTAGTGACTAAACTGTCTTAATTTGTGCATCATTATGTTGTTCTGTAAACTGCTGCATGTGTTGATCAGTAGCTATATGAGTAACTATATGGGTTATTGATTGATTGTCCAAGTATTTGTATGGGAGACTGAGTGTGTGTGTGGCTGGCTGGGAGGTGTGTGACTATGTGCAGATCAATGTGTACTTATATCAATGATTGTATAACAAGGTAAGTATGTGTTAGTATATGTTTGAAAATGTAAGGTGCTCTATGTTTAACTGTATAGACAAGAAAATGGAAGTGTGATTGATTCTTTACAGGACTGACTAGGTGTGTGAGTAACTCCATGGATGAGTGGCAGAGTGTGAGTGTCTGTATAGGTGTATGAGTGCATATGATAGTGTTGTAAAGATGAGTGATTGTATGTATGAATGATTGTATGGGTGAATGAGTGAATGTGTGTGTAGACGTAGGAATCAGTGAGTACATATGTAGTAACTAGTATTGGTGTGTCAATGGTTTCAAAAATTATACTCTGTATTTAACACTGGGTGAAACAGAGGTTATATTAAAATGTGAGGAGATGCATTGTATTGTCACATGAATGATATCATCAGTGATGTGGTCATTGATGTCAAATGAGATGTCATCAGTGGAGTCATCAGTGATGTCATTTGAGATGTCATCAGTGATGTCATCAGTGATGTCACTGACCATGTCATGAATGATGTAATATGTGACATCATCAGCAGTGGATTGCGGGTGCGCGATATATAGTTAGTGCAACTAACTATATATGGAATTTCAATGGTTTTGTGTGAGTAAAATAAGGTTTTTTAAATGCTAATTCCTAACTATATATGGTGTATAACCTATGGTTTTTTCAGTGAATATATATATATATATATATATATATATATATATATATATTACCTACTGGTCGCCAGTAGGTAGTTATAGTTAGGATTGTTTTCCATAGGAAATCCGCAACATTCTATTGGGAATAACTTTGGCGCCGGGGGACGAATCTTCACGAATTTCTCAAAGAAGATGGCCGCTCCGCTCTGCTCCTTCTCTGAATGTTTGGGGGGGATTCGTCAAGCGGGGGCCAAGATATTTGGGGGGTCCTAAAACGTGTTTTCCCCATGTTAATTTCCATAGGGCGGTTGGACTCACTTTTAGCCCGAACGGCTGAATGGATTTCCACCAAACTTGGCAAATTTGTAGGGACTGGTAGCCCGATGTGCCTTTGCTATGTCTCAAGATATGTGCTCCAGTGGATTTTGAGTAATTTAGGTTAAAAAAAATATATATCTATAAGCGCGCCCTGGTACGCGCACCGTGGCGCGTACCAGCGCGCTACGCGAGTCCGCGAGCGGAAAGCTGATTGGCTCTCGGGTGTCTGTCAACATTCCAAACAGTCCGGAGCGGCCGCCATCTTATGTCTCGGTAGGATCGAGACACAAGAGGTGACAAAAACAAAGGGGGAAATGACTAAAAGGGGGTAGGGTAGACCCCCCCTGGCTCCCTAGGTTTGATGTGGGGGCCATAAAAGGGCCCCACGGGGCAAAAAATATATATATATATTTTTGGCAGGGGGAGCGCCCGGTACGCGCACCGGGGAGCGTACCATGGGGAAAACCCAGTGAAACAGTAAAATAATAATTTAAAGTGCTTAGAGGTAGGGTAGCTCTGAATAGAGTTGTTGTGTTGTGTGGGTGATTTAAGTACCAACATGTGGGTACCAATTCAGAGTCTTAAATTCAATGTACACCTTCTTTTCTGTAGATATCTTGCATGTTGTTACAGAAGTTTTTGTGGTATATGGAATCCATACTATAGTCTGTCAGGAAAGCAGAAACAGATCCTATAAGCACTCCCTGAGAAGGCCTAGGGGATCATGGGTAGTCTACCCTGCTCCCTTATGATGTTTTAAAATTGCACAGTATACTGCAAGTCTCACTTTATATTATAATCATTTTGGTACCACTTCATGAATTACATATAAAAATGAATAATGTCTCAAACAATTTTTAAATATTAAATAAAAATGTATTGTTTAGAATTGTCATAGTTTAATAAAACTTCCAGCATCAGATGATCTGGAATCTCCTCAAAATTGCATGATTCAATATTTTGTAAACAGTCAATACATTGTTGGTCCGGAGACTCATCCATAAAATCATCGTCAACAAAATCTTCTTGAAGAATCTCTTCATCGGTAATTTCGAAAGAAATATTGATGTTTTCTTGTTCTCCTTACATTTTCTTGCTGTAAATTGCATAAAAAATAACTATATCAGTAGAGTTAGGTCACTGTTGGGTTTAAGTTCAGACAGGTACTTCTGACTTTTTAACAGTGAAGTTATCTTTGGGCAGTGTATGGTATCAGGCAGGAAGTAGAAATATAAAAAAGGTATGTGAAGAAGCCTAAGTAAATTCATAATTATACCAGAGAAGCCTAACTCAATCTATAACTATAACAGAGAAGCCTATCTTAATCTATAACTTTAACAGAGGGACAGTAAATAACTATCAGAAAACGTTTTTACAAATTAACTTAAAGTGCCCCTTACAAATTAACAACTTACCTTATAGAAAGGTGATGAAGATAAATGAGAAAATCCTTTAAAAATGTACCTCAGGTAGTTGTAGTCAAAATGGCCGTGTTTCCCTCTCATTTTTCATTTATATTCATGTACATAACCAATCAAATGTCAGGAGATAAAAGTAGAAAATGAAAGTAACATTTTAATTGGTTGTAAATTCTAACACTTCATATGTGTTTTTGTCATGTAATTTACCTCAGGATATTTAGACAGGGCTACAGCCCAAATGGCTCACTGGTATTCCACCAAATTTGGGAAAATGGTAGGGACTGGTATGTAGTAGGGCCTATTCTATAGTTGGTGAAAGTCTCTCCAGTGGTTGTTATGTAAATTAACTTTTGAAATGTTTTGGGAGCGCTTACCGGTACGCGCCCCGGTACGCGTACCGGCAGCGCTACGGGAGTCCTCCATCTTGTGTTTCGGTAGATTTGAGACACAAGATGGAGGACAAACAACGTTGGGAATGGGTAAAAGGGGGGCACGGTAGACACCCCCTGACCCCCTAGGTTTTCTGAGGGGGGCTTAAGAGGCCCATATAGGCCAAAAAAAATATAATAATTTTTCGCGGGGGGAGTGCCCGGTACGCGTACCGGGGAGCGTACCGGGGAGCGTACCGGGGAGCGTACTTTGGTGAAAAACAGTGAAAAAAAGTAATCATTTTGAGTGATGAGAGGTAGGGTAGCCCTGAAAAGAGATTTTGGGTTCTGTGGCTGATTTAGGTACCTACAAGTAGGTTCCAATGCACAGTCTTAAATTCAGGAGGAATATTCTATTCCCCTCATCTGAGAAGTGCACACCATCTCCTCTATAGATATCTTGCATGTTATAACGCAAGTTATTGTTGTATATTGAACCCATTCCATAGTCTCTCATGTAAGCAGAAACAGATTTATTCACATGTTTCCGTGCTTTCTCAAATTGTGGACAAAATTGGTTGGACCACTTCCATTTCTGTCTTTGGCATATATTGGAATACACCAAGGCAGTTTGTGGAAAAAGTGTCATCAAATGCCCAAAGGTGTCCTTTAAAACCATTTCCAGACCTACCCCAGTCAAAGTGCCTAGGTCATTTCCACCACAGTGCAAAATTATGAGGTCAGGGTGTGGCAGATGGTAAAAGGTTTTCACCAATGGTATCAATTGATGACATCTCAATCCTCTTTGGCCAATCCACTTGATGTCTACATTTGGTAAATCAAGGTTGTGAAAATTTCTGATAGCTGCATACCTTTGAGCCCAGTGGATGTAGCTATGTCCAATAATCCACACAGAATACATGGTGAGAGGAGGTTCTGGTGCAGTCAGATGAAGTGTGGGAATGAAATGGCAGTTGGAACAGTAGGAGTTTGCAAAAAAAAGAATGTGGAGTTTCAGTGCTCTTGAATCACAAGCAATGATTGGTGGATTCAGATAGTTGAAAACTGAAAGTTAGGGTGCATGGTTCTGTTCTGTGAAAGAAGTCATTTGAATGGTTAAGAAAAAGTCATTTAAAGAAACTGCACTGGATAAGCTGGTGTATTGAGAGGTCAAACATCCTTGCTGAGTTCATTTGCAACATTGTAGAATACATTTTTAAACCTGAGAGGTCAGTGAGGAGGGAGTTGCTATGGTAACAGGCAGAAAGGGCTAAGGGGGAAGGGTGTTGGTTTGAAAATAGAGAGGGAAGAGTTTTAATTGGGTAACATGAGGGATATGTGTGTAGAATTAGAGGTTTTCTGTGCCATTCATGGTTGCAGTGCCTGGAGTACATACCTTTTGCTCTGCTAAAGAAATATTGGTGTGTGTGTCTGACACTGTTCTCAATCTCTCAAAGCATTTGTAAAGGTGAGAAACGATTCATTTAATATAGATAGAGACTTGTATACTCTATGGAGAAGATTTGGAAGCAAATTGTGGTTTTTAAATGTTACTTTGTGTCATGTTTTTTGATAATGCTTGGTAAAAAGTTTTTGCTGCATAGAGGAATTGTATTTTGTAAAATTGTGAAGTTTCAGTAGTGACATGGAATGCTTGTACATAGGACCTGTGCTGTGTTTCTTAATGTGATGTGAAAAAATATTTTGGGGAAAATGAACGGCGTTTACATTTTTGAGAAGGAATAAATAGTGTCTACATGATTAAAGAAATATATTTGAACCTTTCACAATGATGTCACCTGTGTTATCTCAGATTAGGAAGCACATTGAGCTTCTTTCTTGTTGGTTTGTGTCATGTTTTTTTATAATGCTTGGTATGAACATTTGCAAGATAGAGGATTTGTATTTTGTGAAATAGTGAGGTTTCAGTAGTGAAATTGAATGCTTGTACATAGGACCTGCGCTCTGTTTCTAAAATGTTATTTAAAAAACGATTTTGGGGCAAATGAATGGCTTTTACATTTTTGAGAAGGAATAAATAGTGTCTGCATGATTAAATAAATATATTTGAACCTTTCACAATCATGTCTCCTGTGTTACCTCAGATTAGGAAGCAGATTGAGCTTCTTTCTTGTTGGTTTGTGTCATGTTTTTTGATAAGATAAAAAGATAGAGGATTTGTATTTTGTGAAATAGTGAGGTTTCAGTTGTGAAATTGAATGCTTGTACATAGGACCTGCGCTCTGTTTCTAAAATGTTATTTAAAAAACGATTTTGGGGCAAATGAATGGCTTTTACATTTTTGAAAAGGAATAAATAGTGTCTGCATGATTAAATAAATATATTTGAACCTTTCACAATCATGTCACCTGTGTTACCTCAGATTAGGAAGCAGATTTAGCTTCTTTCTTGTTGGTTTGTGTCATGTTTTTTGATAAAGCTTGGTATCAACATTTGCAAGATAGAGGAATTGTATTTTGTAAAATAGTAAGGTTTCACTAGTGAAATTGAATGCTTGTACATAGGATCTGCGCACTGTTTGTTAAATGTTATTTAAAAATCAATTTTGGGGCAAATGAATGGCTTTTATATTTTTGAAAAGGAATAAATAGTGTCTGCATGATTAAATAAATATATTTGAAGCTTTCACAATGATGTCACCTGTGTTACTTCAGATTAGGAAGCAGATTGAGCTTTTTTCTTGTTGAATTGTGTCATGGTTTTCGATAATGGTTGGTATCAATGTTTGCAAGAGAGAGGAAATGTATTTTGTAAAATAGTAAGGTTTCAGTAGTGAAATGGAATGCTTGTACATAGGACCTGCGCTCTGTTTCTTAAATCTTATTTAAAAAACGATTTTTGGGCAAATGAATAGCTTTTACATTTTTGACTAGGAATAAATAGTGTGTGCATGATTAAATAAATATTTTTGCAGTTTTCACAATCATGTCACTTGTGTTACTCTAGATTAGGGAGCAGATTGAGCTTTTTTCTTCTTGCTTTTTGTTAAGTTTAATGATAATGTTTGGTATCAACATTTCCTAGATAGAAGAATTGTATTTTGAAAAATAGTGAGGTTTCAGTAGTGAAATGGAATGCTTGTACATAGGACCTGCGCTCTATTTCGTATATGTTATTGGAAACACGATTTTGGAGCAAATGAATGGCTTTTACATTTTTGAGAAGGAATAAATAGTGTCTGCAAGACTAAATAAATATATTTGAACCTTTTACAATCATGTCACCTGTGTTTCCTCAGATTAGGAAGTAGATTGTGCAGATGAGGTGAGGCATGTCCAGTGGTGCAAAGGAGGTGAGGCCTGTGTCCATGAGTGCAGTGGAGAGGACTCACCTCCTCTGACCCTTGGACAAGACTCAGCTCCTCTATGCCCCCTGGACAGGTCTCAATGTATTGGGTATAATTGATGGTAACAGGGTGCAGATGAGGTGAGGCGTGTCCAGGGGTGTAGATGAGCTGAGGCCTGTCTAGGGGTGCAGATGAGGTGAGGTCTGTTCAGGGTTGCAGATGAGGTGAGGATTGTCCAGGGGTGCAGAGGAGGTGAGGCCTGTGTTCAAGAGTGAAGTGGGAGAGAGGCATGTCCAGGGGTGCAAAAGAGGTGAGGCCTGTGTCTAAGAGTGCAGTGGGGGAGAGGCTTCATGAAGTCCAGCCCACTGCACTCTTAGACACAGGACTCACCACCTCTGCTCCCCGGGACACGCATCTCTCCCACTACACTCTTGAACACAGACCTCACCTCCTCTGTACCCCTGGACAATCCTTACCTCATCTGCAACCCTAAATCGTTTTTTAAACAGGCCTAAATGTATTGGGTATAATTGATCGTAACAGGGTGCAGATGAGGTGAGGACTGTCCAGGGGTGTACATGAGGTGAGGTCTGTCCAGGGGTCCAATTCATGTGCCCTAAATCGATTTTTAATTAATATTTAAAAAACAAAGCACAGGTCATATATAGAAGCATTTCATTGCACTACTGAAACATCATTTTTTTACAAAATACAATTCCTCTATGTAGTAACATTTCTTTACCAAGTACTATCAAGAAATATGACACAAAAAAGAATAAAAAAGTTTAATCTGCTTCCTAATCTTAGAAAACACAGCTGACATGTTTGTGAAAAGTGCAGGTATATTTATTTAATCATGCAGACACTGTCTAATCCTTCTGAAAAATGCTAAAGCCATTCATTTGCCCTTTAATCGTTTTTATATTAACATTAAAAAAACCGAGCACAGGTCATATGTACAAGCATTCCATTTCACTACTGAAACCTCATTTTTTTACAAAATACAATTTTTACCAAGAATTAACAAAAAAATAACAGAAAGCAACAATAAAAAAAACACAATCTGATTCATAATATGAGGAAACACCCCTGACATGATTGCGAAAGGTGCAGAGGAGATGAGGAAAGTCGAAATGGCTTTCATGATTGTGAAAGTTGCTGAGGAGGTGAGGCCTGTGTCTAAGAGTGCAGTGGGGGAGAGGCTTTATCAAGTCCTGTCCACTGTACTCTTGGACACAGGCTTCACCTCCTCTGCTCCCCTGGACAGGCCTCACCTCATCTGCACTCCTGGTTAGGCCTCACCTTATCTGCATCCTGTTACCATCAATTATATCCAATACATTGAGGCCTGTCCAGGGTGCATGGAAGAGGTGAGGCTTGCTCAAGGGTCAGAGGAGTTGAGTCCTGTCCAATGCACTCTTCGACACAGGCCTTACCTCCTCTGCACCCCTGGACAGGCCTCACCTCATGTGCACAATGTACTTACTAATCTGAGAAAACACAGGTGACATGATTGTGAAATGTGCTAATATATTTTTTAAATCATGTAGATACTATCTAATCCTTGTCAATAATGTAAAACTATTTCATGTGCCCGAAATCTTTTTTTAGAATAACATTTAGAAAACAGATAAAAGGTCATATGTATAAGCATTTCATTACACTACTGAAACATCGCTCATTTATAAAATACAATTCCTTTATGCACCAAGGTTTCTTTACTAAGTATTGTCAAGAATGTATAAGTCTCTCTTATATTCTCTTCCTGACTTACTCTATTTTTCCATCAGTCCCCTTCTAACACCCTCTCTCCGACTCATTCCTTTTTAAGGGAAGAGGTGTGGCGCCGCGGCCAGGGCGACTGACGCTGGAATCTGGGGACCACGGTTCGATCCCCGGCTCCGGCGGCAGGTTAGCCCAGCCCTATGTGACTCTGGGCAATAGCTCGCTTAATCTTCCCGACGGCCCCCAGCGCCTAGAGACCCTTACGGGTGATTGTGCGCTTTACAAATGTGGACTTTACTTTACATCCTGACTCTGTGTTACACTCTTTTACACTTTCTCTTTGACTTACTTTCCCTTACACCCTGTTTCTGATTTATTCCCTCTCTCTCATTACTCCTTGGTACATCCTCTCTCTGATTTACTTCCTCTTACACCCTCTCTCAAACGTACTCTCTCTCTCTACCTTTTACAGCCTCTCTCTGTTTTAGTCTCTTTTACATTCTCTCATCTTCTAACACCCTCTCCCTCTCTCTGTCTTACACCCTGTTACATCCTTTTTCTGACTTACTCCCTTTGTCCCTTTCTTTGACTGACTCCCTCTCCCTATTACATCCTTTTTCTGTCTTACAACATATTATACACTCTTTCTCTCTTACTCCTTCTCTATGTTTTACTCCCTCTACCTGTTTCTTTGTCTGACTCTCTCTGTCTTTTTGTGTTAGTTCCTCTAGCTCTTTTTCTCTGTCTTACTCCTAGTTACATAGTTGCTGTGATATAAACTTAGATATGTTGTAAACTAGTGTTTATATTGTTTGCTATGTTTTACTCCCTCTACCTGTTTCTTTGTCTGACTCTCTCTGTCTTTTTGTGTTAGTTCCTCTAGCTCTTTTTCTCTGTCTTACTCCTAGTTACATAGTTGCTGTGATATAAACTTAGATATGTTGTAAACTAGTGTTTATATTGTTTGCTTATTGTCATTGCTTTGTTGTTTGGTAATAGTGGTCTAAAATGTGTTATTTTTTTCTTTAACACAGATTGAAATCAAGATTTCAATAGTAAGGAAATATGCCCTCAAGGCAGAGGAGAAGAAAAGATGCCAAAAGGAAAAAATAAAAAACAGCAACGGAATTAAAGCACTCGTCTACAACAAATACTTCAAAAAACAGGAAAAAAGCTCCTGGTAAGACAACTAAGTCTTTCTTTCGGAACATATGTAGATAAAAAAAAAATGTTGATGATGATGTGAATATACAGAAGGAGAGAGCAAATTTGAAAAGGAAGGAGAGGCCCCCAAAAATGTTACTACTGGAGCAGGAGAGAATAATATGTATAGGAATAGAAGGCAAAACCAATTTAGGGACTTCGTAAACGAATGTTTCGCAATAGGGTGGTTTTAAATTTGTTAAAAAATATTAAGAAAGGTAAACAGAGAGCTGCTTTTTATAAGAAAAAGAAAAGTGTAGAGAAGATTGTTGATCAGGCTTTTGAAGTTAAGAAAAAATGATTTATTTTAGTAATCAATAAAATTAGGACACTTAACAAGACAATTGATGTTTTCACAGTAGATGCAAAAGAGTAATTAATCGGACTAATTTTTATAAAGTTTTTTCTGGAGAATGGATGCATAGTTCAAGTTGTGAGCCATTTTTTAATGAGGAGAGTTACTTCCAGGAGAATGATTTGGTGCATGCAGTTGACACCAGTGGTCGAGCATATGAGGTGAAAGACGGTTGTCCGATTGAAAAAGAGAAACTTGTGTCTAGAGATGCAGAAGAGGTGTTAACTGATAAAGTTTTAGGGAGACGTACTAAGGGTCCAGGGTACACTTGGAAGTGTAGTAGTATTTGTAGTGTGCGGCAGGATTCAATCGATTTGCTTCGTAATTTCTTACGTACATATAGTAAGAAAAGTCTAAAACAGAAAATGAAGATGTTGCAAGACTTAGATCCTTGCAGAGTGAGGGAAAACACAGGTTTGCAAGGGCATTCACTGGCTTGTCTTTCTAGAAAAGTATGCCAGAGTGTTTTTCATCATTTTAGGATATTAGCAGTGCATCATAACAAAATGAGGAAATTAGTTAGAAGGTTGTATTATGCAAAAAGTCCAGCACTTAAGCTTAAACAATTATACAGTGCTCTTTTGCATGGAACTGAATTAGATGTGAAGAAGATTTGTGAAGAAATTGAGATTTGTTATTTTGGTGAAAAAGAGGACAGTGTATAAATTGACACAGTAATAGAAGGTAATGTGGAAGACAATGTACAGATTTCAAGTACAGAAAAGTTTGACCAGGAAATTACCAAGTTTAAGGTGAAATCAAGTGAAAGGCCTACTTTTACTTGTGTGTGTTGTCGACGGACTCATTATAAGATTCAGACTAGGTTAGTTGATTTATATGCAGAAAGTAAAATGGAAAATAATAGTGAATGGAAGAATTTTGCAACTTTTTCGTTGGTGGAGAATTCTTTTGATTTGAGTTCTGATCAGCGTATTTGTAAGTATTGTTATAATAAATTAAATGAAAACAGAATGCCTGCTAGAGCTGTTCATAATAATCTTGAGTTGGTAGACATTCCTCCTGAATTGATGGATTTAAATACATATGAATCTATTTTGATTCAATGTGTCCATCCTTTTCAGGCTATTGTTCGCATGGAGCCTGAGATAGGGAAATTGCCTCCTTCAGATTTACAGAGAGGATTAAAGGGAAGAGTTGTTTATTTGCCTCTAGATTTCAAGAACAATATTGATACAATTGGTGTAGATAAAGTGAAAGAGGAACCTATGGTTATTCTAGTTAATGGGGTTCCAACAAAGAGTAAGAAAATCTGACAAGATTTAGTGGATGTTAGGAAAGTCAAAAAGGCAACGTTGTATTTGGTCAAAAACAATGAGTACTACAAAGATGTATGTGTTGGAGCAGAAGAAACAGCTGCAGAAGAAGACAGTGATTGTTCAGCCGGCTAAATTGAAAAAGTTGATGTGTCTATAAGTGAAGAAATATATGAACATTATACTGTTCATTCTTTGCATTCCAAAGAAGTAATGGGGAATGCAATTGACTTGTTTCAAAGGAAAGCAGCAAAAGGAAGTCCCATTAGTGTATGGGAAGAAAGTTTGGAACCTTGTTGTTTTCCACAGCTATTTCCAACAGGTCGAGGTGGACGATATGACGATCGACCACTTCAAATTCCTGCATCTGAATACCGGACTTTAAGATTATATGCTGAAGATCCAAGGTTTCGTCAATGAATCCCATATTTGTTTCATCTACTGTATGAAAGTGACTTGTCTGGGCTTTCTTATTCAGTAAACCATATACTGAAAAGTGGAGCACATCTGCAAAATGTTTCGGCGAGGGACTTTATGGAGAAAGTCAATCTGCAAGACAATATTTTGGAATCTCATCTTATCAATCTCATGGCATGTCAGCGTGGTACAAACGAGTATTGGTTCCGTCGTCATGGGGAATTGAAATGTATGCTTAGAAACTTAGGAACTCCTACATGGTTCCTCACTCTTAGCTGTGCTGAGTATGCATGGGACGACTTACTTCAATTTCTACGAGAGGCAAACGCAAACATACAAAATATAGAATTCAAAACACCTGGAGAACTGTGTTCTTTGGATCCAGTGAATGTATGCAGACATTTCAATCATAGATTTGAAGCTATGATGTCTTTTATTACGAACAAAAATAATCCTCCCCTGGAGAGGTTTTGGATTTCTTTTGGAGAAAGGAGTATCAAGCAAGAGGTGCTCCTCACATACATATGTTGTTGTGGTTTAAAGATGCACCCAAATTTGGAACAGATTCGGATGACACAGTGATGAGTTTCATTGAAGAGTATTCAACATGTGCTGTTCCAAAAATTACCGAAGAAAGCAGTTTAAGGCAACAAGTTTTACGCTTTCAATCCCATCGTTGTGGAAAGTACTGTCGACAAAAATTCAGAAACAAGGACAAGTTCTACACAAAATGTCGTTTCAGGTTTCCACGACCAGTGATTTCTAAAGGAAGAGTAAATAATTTGATGTCTTCTCTGCGACATACTGTGACGAGGAAATCACCAACAAATACATACAATTTAAAAAGAAACGAAGAGTCCAAGTACATCAACGACTACAACCCAGTGATTTAGTCCATGTGAAATGCTAACATGGATATTCAGTTCGTTGCTGACAACTCTATTGCTGTGGCTCGATATGTGACGTCTTACATCACAAAAAAAGAAAAGACAGAACTGAAGGAAATGTGGGAGGACATTTCACATGAAAAGAGTATAAGTAAAAAATTATACAGTTTCAGTCTGAAGATGTTGTCGCATCGAGAAATTGGAGCATATGAATGTTCTGATCGGTTATCATCAGCAAGTCTCTACGCCAAGTCTAGAACAATCATTTGGGCGAGTCTAGGTCTTGCTGCAACACGAAACCGAGTTTTGAAATCTGTACAAGAAATTGAGTATTTGGCGGAGAAAGAACCAAACAGTACAGATATTTTGAAGACAAACATGTTGGATACATACTATCCAAATAGAAGTAGTCATCTTGAGAACAGTTGTTTGTATGAAGTTCTGCAAAACTATATTTATAAGAGGAACATCAGAGAAGATATCAATAATGGAATATATGCTGTCATTGGGTGTGAAGGATGTCTAGTGAAGCAGAGAAAAGGCCATTTGATTAATCATCGAAAATTGAGTTGCGAAAATCCAGAGAAAAGGGAATTTTACTATTTAGCTCTTTTGCAACTCTTTAAGCCATGGCGTACAGAAGAGGAACTACTTGGAGATTTTGTCTGTTACGAAGATTCTTTTAATGCAACCAAGGATACCATAGAATGTCCTGATTTTCCAAATTATCTGCAAATGTTGAATGAAGAAATAGAGCAAGAAGCCACAATTACTGTAGAGATTGCTAGAGACAGATCTCAAGACAGTCAGAGTTCTGCTTCATTGAGTCAGGATCCTCTAGGAGGACCAATTATCCAAAATGAAGCTGCCACTGCCATGGGTGAGGTGGAAAGAGCTATGGAACAAGCTCAAGATGATGTAGTTAACTTAGAAGATTTGGTGAAACAACTAAACCTTGAGCAGAAACAGATATATGACGAAGTCACAGAACAGGTTGAACATGGATTCAGTCATGAGAAAAAAGAGTGCTCATGTACATCATTTAAGCCTGTCCGACTGTACGTGAGTGGAGAAGCGGGAACTGGAAAAAGTTTTCTGATTAAAGCAATTGCAACTTATCTGCAGAAAAGGACTGAATCACCGCTGTCTTGTGTTGTTACCGCTCCAACTGGGCTGGCAGCTTATAACATTAAAGGGATTACTTTACATCGTTTACTGATGCTACCAGTTGAGCATGATAACAAATTACAATACAACAAGCTATCTGGAGATGCTTGTTCTGAAGTTTCCAGAGTCCTGAAGAAAATGAAACTTCTTATCATTGATGAAGTAAGCATGGTCTCAAATCTAATGCTTGCTTTTGTGCATTTGAGAATGCAAGAAATTCTTAGAACAGACTATGATGTCTTATTCGGAGGAAAACACATTATTTTTTTGGGAGATCTACTGCAGTTGACTCCAATGAAAGGACAACCAGCGTTTAAAATGCCCATGCATGAAGATACCAGGAAGTGCCTAGGAAGCATTGGAAACGTTAATATATGGTTACATTTCAAATATGCAGAACTGCTTCAAAATATGCGACAGGCAAAGGATGAAGATTATAAAAATATTCTACAAGATGTAAGAATCGGAAAAGTAAGTGAGCATGGGAAAGAAGCATTACATGCACGATTAATTTCAAATTTGTATCCAAATGAAAACATTCTTCCAAAGAATATTTTTAAGAAAATTACTGAGAACAAATCTGGGATATGTTTGATGCCAACTCTGCAAGAATGTTCCATCTTCAACAACAAAATGTTAAAGTTAGAAAATGAAGAGATTGTGAAACTGGAAGCTACAGATAAAATAGAGCATATGGGAGCAACAATTATTTTGTCAGAAAATTTGAAATCAAAATTGGATTCATTAGAGAAGAGTATATCTAAATCTATATCTATATCTCTGAATGTGTGTTTAAATTGTCATATCATTTTGAGAAGGAATTTAAATGTTGAAAGAGGTCTGGTAAATGGAGCAATGGGTCATGTTGTTGATTTTGTGAATTACAAAAATAGATATGGAATTGAAATTTTAAAAAATTAAATTTGATGGCATTGACGAAATAGAACAAATTTGTCGTTGTTCAGCTAGATTTTTGCTTGTGAAAGACTTATATGTTCGCCAAAAACAGTTTCATGTTTGTTTGGCATATGCAGTGACAATTCATAAATCTCAAGGTTTAAGTGTAGATAGTTCTTTGGTGAACATTGGAAGTTCTGTGTTTAAAGAGGGTATGGCATATGTGGCATTATCACGAGTCGAACTTTATCAGGATTGTACTTGATTGAGTGTGATGAAACAAAGATTTGTGCAGATCTAGATTGTGTTAAAGAATAGAATAGGTTAAGAAGAGAGTATGCTCCACATTTGCCTCAATATCCTCTGTTTGAAAAACGTGTGGTAGGCCGAAAAAGAAGAAATGAGAATAATTGCAGTGAGGTAGTAGCAAAAAGACAAAAAGTAGATGAAACTGTAATTGTAAGCAGAAAGAAAAAGGATTCTGTTGAAGATGTTGTTGGATTTCAGTTTGAAAACAGTTCTGGTGTCAACTGCTATGCTAATGTAATGGTTAATGTTGTTTTTTTTCTTAAAAATTTACAAGAACAGATTGTTGAAAATCGGGATCAAACATTCTGCTGTTTATTGAATTCTGTGTTTGAGAAATGTAGCAGTGATAGAGCAAAAATAGAAAGTGTTTCAGAAATTCGAAATCTTTTAGACATATGTTCTGGTCAAAATCAATTTTCACAGAATATTCAGCAGGATTGTCAGGAATTTTTAATGTATATGTTTGATGTATTGGAAGATGAAGGTGTAGATATAAAAAATCTTTTTAGCCTTTCTTATCAATGGCAGCATGACTGCGACAACTGTAGTTTATCAAGTAGTACTACAATAGACACCGAAAGATTGATATATTTGACTTTACCAGACTGCAAATCAGTGCATTTTAATAATCTAGTTAAAGCAGCTGATCACAATATGGTGTGTACCCAATGTAAGTCTGCAATGCTGTCCACATTATTAATACAAAATTATGGTCAGTATGTCATTTTAATGTTCCAACGATGTAGACCTGATGGAACTAAATTGACAACTTCTATAAAAATGTTGTGGCTTCTCAGTTATCAATTTCAGGAATAACTTTTTCAACTGTAGCTATTATTTATCATGACGGTCCTTCAACAACATCAGGGCATTATACAATTTATTTAAAATGTCGAAAAGGTTGGACTAACTGTAATGATACTCATTTGACTTTCAAACAACGTTTGCCTTTTGACTTAAAAAATTCATACCTAGTGTTTTTACAACCAAAATTTAAGTAAAGGTAATTGGCCTATGAAGACGGGAGCAGTTAATAAAAGTTAGTCTGTTGTTTAAAATTATAATGTGAGTAAAAGTGATGAAGATAATATAAAACTTATAGTTCTCATATAGGTACGGTAAGTGGATCACATAGTAAGTGATATCAGTATTATAGGAAATGTTCAACATGAGAGAGCCAGAGATGGAATTATGAATATTTAAATATTGTGAAAATGTTGTTTGAGCCTTTCTTTCAGAACGTCTGGAAAACGGTAATTTTAGAGTTTGTTTTAAGTAATTTGAAAATATACTGATACATCTGACACTATTTGGCCTTAAGGAAAGGTGAAGGAATGAGCAAAGAGTCATGACTGAACACAAGGAGTATATGAAAACATTGAAACATATTTCAGATGTTCTTGGAGCTTTTCTTCTAGAAAGTCGATGAAATGGAATTTTTAGAGAACAGCAGAGTACCTTCCAACGAAAAGGACCTTCATGATGTACGATTTGGCCTAAAGGAAAAGTAATTGAATCAAAGATTAGTGTACATATGTGATTTGTAAGTTTTATGTTTTTTTTAACACAATCTTTTTGATTGTGTTTTTTTTTCCCGCTGTCATATGATGAATAGTTTGAATCACTATTTTTAGTGAAATTCAATATGTTCTGAGAACAGCAAAAATAAACTATCTAACATGTTGTACAAATTATTCTATAGTTTGTATTGTGTAATTTATATTGTATTCCCATTGTCTCACACTCACTTTCCTTTTTCCTCTCTCTTTCAGCTCTCTTTACTCACTCACACTGCCTTTCTCTCACTCTGTTTCACACCCGTTTGTTTACTCCACTTCTTTCACAACCCCTCATTTCCATTTCAACTGTCTGCATCCCCTCTCTCCCTTGCACCACTTTTCAGCTTTCAGTCTCTCTGCTTTACTTCCCTTTTCCGTCTTTTCCTCCTTTGCTCTTTTAGTAATTCCTCTTTACTCACTCACCGGTATTGTCGCACTCTGTCACTATAACTCACCCACTCTACCTCGCTTATCTTTGTTTGCTCCTTTCTTTTGACCTCTTCTCTCTATTTTCCGTTCACTACCTCTATGTCCTCAGTCCCTCACTCTCCTTGTGTTATGTTCACTTGTGTTTATCTACCTTCTATCATTTCTCTTATAACAACTTCACTGCTCCTCTCTCATCGTTCTTCACCCCATTTCTTTTAGTCCGGTTCCATTACTACCCCTCATTTCCTATCTTTCAGTGTCCTTCTCTTTACTTTCATCACCGAATCACTTTCTCTCAGTACCACTGCTTTAGTCCTCTTCTCCTCTCTTTCCTTCTTTTGCTCCCTTACTCATTTTCCTTTCCTCACTCATTGTACTCCACTTCACTCAGTCCTTCCCTTAGTATCTCTGTCTAACTTCCTCACTCCTTTTCCCTCAATCCTTCTATATTATCCTCTCTCCCTTCATCCCTTCACTCTATGACTCTCCTTCACTTACTCTCAGTTATCTTCCATTCCTCATTCTTCTAAATGCATCCTCAATCAGACTCCTTTCCCTCTCAGTCATTCTCTTTTTACTTACTCCTGTTTCCTGATTTAGGGGCCGATTAGGATGGAGGATTTTCCGCCTCCTCCGGGCCGGCGGAAGCCACCTCCGGCCCGGAGGAGGCGGAAAATCCTCTGCGGAGTCACCAAAGACCCACCGCCGCATTACGATGGCTGGTGGGTCTTGGTTTCTGTCCGCTGCTTTTCCGCCGCGGTCGGATTACAACCGCGGCGGAAAAGCTCTCATTTGGCTGGCAGTGTCTATCAGACACCGCCAGCCAAATTAGGATGCATTTTTAAACATGCTTTTCCGCGGCGGTTTTTCCGCCGTGGAAAAGCATGTGTACTTTTGATTTTGGGTCCCGTTGCGGGCCCCCAGGGTGTAGGCGGGTGGGGGGTGCACATGGGGGGTACCTATGGTACCCCCCAGTATTTACATGCACAAAGCGGCAGGCACCGGGCGGTGCCTGCCGCTTTGTGCATGTAAATGTAAAACATGCACTTTTAACATTGCGGCGGGTGCTGCTTGAAGCAGCACCCGCCGCAATGTTAAATATCCAGGATGTGACCGCCAGGATGGCGGTCACATCCTAATTTGCACGGAGGGACCGCCGCAGCCCATGCGGACGGTCCCTCCACCTCTGGGATGGCGGACGGACGCAAGTCCGTCCGCCATCCTAATCGGCCCCTTAGTTTTGCTAACTCACATTCTTTTAGTATCTTTCTTACTTTCAGTTCATTTCTCTCTTTTTCTCTTCCTCTCTGTCAGTGAATCTATATGCCTTACTCTTAGTATTTGCTCTCCTTCTATTTCTTTTACCCTCTTTTTGTCCTTCTACATTACTTTATTTCCCTTTCTGTGTCTTTCACTCGTACTTTATTTCTTAATACACTGTTATGATTTTTAACCTCTTCACTTGTATCTTTTATGTTAAAATATATATTTTACTTATTTGTAACTTATTTTTTCCTCTCTCTTTCACAGATACAAAGTGTAGTAAAAAAATGTAATTAAAGTTACATCAATTATATGGTAAGTGTGACTAAAAAAATGTAGTTTGTCATCACCCTTTGCTTTAACCTCACTACTATTTTCTCACCCTACCTCACTCCTGTTTCCTTACTCTGCTTCCCTCACTTATTCTTATCCTCCATGTTTACTCCTCTTTCCCTTACTCTCCTACCACATTCAACTTCTTTTAGTCCCCCTTGCTTTAACTCCCTTATGTTCTGTTCCCTTCCTTCGCTCCCTCACTCATTCCCTTACTCATTTACTTCACTCCTCTCACTCCTTCTCTCAGTCTGTCTGTCCTCACAGTTCCTCACTTCCGTTCCCTCACTCTGGCTCTCTTACCGTCGCTTTCTCTGTCCCCTTACTCTGTCACTACTCTTTTGTCATGCTCACTCCCTACAACTCACCCACACTCCCTCACTTACCTTTCTTTGCTGCTTCACTCAGACCCTTTCAGTCACTCCTTCCTTTACTCTCTCTGTCCTTTCTCTCTGTCACTCCCTATGTCTTACCCTTATTCAATTTTATCCACCCTCTTTCACCCCTCTTTATTTACACTCACTGCTCTTTTCTCACCCTCCCTCACCGTTGTTCCTTTACTCCGGTTCCGTCACTACCCCTCATTGCCCATCCTTTACTGTCCTTCCTTTTACTTTCAACACCCACTCACATTCTCCCAGTACCTCTGCTTTAGTCTTCTTCCTCTCACTTCCCTTCTTTCGCTCCCTTATTCATTTTCCTTTTCTCACTTACACCCTATTACACCTTTTCTCTGTCTTACTATCTAATAAACAGTCCCTCTGTGTTGCTCCCTCTACCTCTCTTTCTCTTAACATCACGCTCTCTGTGTCCTTCCCTCATGCTTACTCCTTTATTTTTTTTAAAAATGTTTTTGGTACGATCCCCGGTACGCGTACCGGTGCGTGTACCGGTACGCGTACCCTGGAGAAAAAAGAATGACAGAGGTTTTTAAAAATGTAGCATTTTTTTATAAATTAGAGGTAGTTCTAAAAAGAACTGTTTTTTTATTCTTTTTGTTGTTTTATATATATTTTTTTGTTTTTTTGATTTTTTTTACTTTTTTGGCTTTTATGAAGAATTTTATATTTTTTTTGTATTTTTTATGGGGACAAACAAAAAACAGGGAATTGTAAACGGCTCAACTGGAGCAAAAAAAAACAGGAAAAAATTAAGGCTTCTATGGGCACTTGTGGTTGTCACCAGCAAGGTTGATGAGATTAATACTTTGCTCACCATATGCAATTGGTTTTCCACAATATATACAAACTATTTTGTATGCACCAAACTTGGTTTGTATGTTTGGGACCATCTCCCTTGCCTCTGGACCCGATGGAGTGGGTTCTTGGCTTGTTGAGGGTCTGGAAGACGATTGTGGAAGGTTTCTGCACAGTTCTCTCACCTCTGCTGCAGAATAGTTATTGGGGTGCAATCGTTGCATGTGGCGAATCATTGTGTGATTCCCAAATGAATATTTTTTGGCAGGGTTACCCCTGGATAGTACAGCGCCACAGATGAGACAGGTCACCTTTGCAGCGTTTACCTTCTTTGCACCCCTTGAGAATTTAAAAAACTCCCATATAAAGTGCTCCTTTGGTTTATATGGGGGATTATCTTCAGGCAGGAACTGCCTTCTCTCATCCTCTTCCTCCTCCTCCTCCTCTTCTTGTTCACCACCAATGTGATGTTGTGGTGGTCCTTTTGCTGGTGGTGGTGGTGGTGGTGGTGCCGATGCTCCAGCTGCTGCTGCTACTGTAGCCATTTTTCTATCAATAGAAGTAGGTCTTCCTCACTCAAAGAACAAAGTGAGAATGAGGAAAAAAGGTGGGGGGTTTCATCATTTGGAAAACAAAACTGTTCTGAACCAATGAAAAGTGTTATTTTCAGGTCACATGACCCGGGCTTTCATCATTTGGAAACCAAAACTGTTCTGAACCAATGAAAAGTGTTATTTTCAGGCCACATGACCCGACGCGCTTACGCTACGCGCCCCGGCGGCGCTTACGTTGCGCGATCGTATGCGCTCGGGCGCTTCCGGGTGCGCTTACGCCGTGCGTCATAAGACGTATCACGAGACTACGCGATACGTCACGATGATGTTTTCGTTCGTGGCAATGGCGCTAACGGGACGCTCACCGGTACGCGCACCGGGGCGCGCCATAACACTGCGCTTACTGGTGCGTTCACCGGTACGCGCACCGGGAGCGCACCAAGGCAAAAAAAAAGGGAAAAATATACATTAAAAAAATAGTATTACATAAATATACAATATAGGATTTATTATAAAACATATTATATTTCATAACTATAGAAATTAGCTATTAAAAAACCTATGAAATTCACTGAAAAAAACATAGGTTTGAGGCCCTGCAGAGTGGTGTAAAAAGATGGCAAGGCCTTGGACCACCTCTCTGCAAGGCCGCTCCCTGGCAGTTACTGAAGGTACCTGGTGGGCTAGTTGGCCCCGAGGGACCCTCTGGATTCAAGGGGACTTAATCCCCAACTTAAAACGGGCCATGGGGCTCGTTTGGACAGTGGTGCAGGGAAAGGGAGGGTCTGATGGGACAAGTGTGCAAATGCGCCCTGTGGCGCATTTTAAGTTAGGTGATTAAGTCCCCTTGTACCACCATGGTGGGCTAGTTGGCCCCCAGGGACCCTCAGGATTGAAGGGGACCTAATCCTGCAATTTACAATGTGCCAGGGGGTGCATTTGTACACTTGGTATGTCAGGCTCCACCTTCTCTGTACACCACTGTCCTGGCGCATTGTAAATTGTGGGATTAATTCCTCTTGAGTCCCCACAAAGAAACTCACGGTTCTTGGACTTCAAGTTAATTATTAATGGCAAGCGCATTTCGGCAATTCCACATTTTTCAATGCCTTTGTGCATAACATTTGATTTGCTCCACATTTAAAACATCCCTGTCCTATTCCCATAGGGCAGGGACAGGGTCGAGGACAAGGTCATCACTACAGGAATGTATGGAGAGTGGTTACCAAACTTGCTCCAACAACTGGGGGTCTGTTGCAGGTCAGAGCAGGACGAGGGATTGATCTTTCAACGAGCCCACATTTGGTGTGAGAAATTACCTGCTAAGAAAGTTTGGTTTTCTGTACGAATTGTTTCTACCAAGGGACAATCTTTACTAAAATTGAATGTACAAGGCGGCACAAACACTCATTGTGTGATCAGTAATGAGCACAGGCTATGATGGCGGACACAAAAACAAACAATAGAATAGTCAGCTTGGAGTCCGCTTTCTGTCACAACATCTTTCCTGTCCAATGGGAATAGGACAGGGATGTTTTAAATGTGAGCGAATAAAATGTTATGCACAAAGGCATTCAAAAAGACAGAATCGCCAAAACGTGTTTGCCATTAATAATTAAATGGAAGACCTTTAACCGTGAGTGCTCCAGGATTTCCCGGGTGGGGATTTGGTGATAAATAAGATATGTGACAGCCACAGTCACTATGGATTCACCCACCCACGAAGTTGTCTGGCAGTACTAGTGGCAATTGGTGATAACAAAAAAAAAATATATATATATACATACGTTTAAAAGCATAAAAATCACATATACATTTAATGTACAGTGAACAAATTTAATGTAATTTTAACAATTGTCTTTAAAAAATGTTTTGGGGTACCACAGTACTTTCACAGGTCTATAAACTTATACCTTAACTCTTCTCCTGGCTACTTGAGCTACTGAAAACGAGCTACACTTTGGAAAAGTGATTAAAACCAGGTTTTTAAATCACTCAGTTTAAGTGTTCTTTCTGCTTCAGGATGGTGCTACCTCTTGTTTCAGTGCTTGGATGCCTTTGAGTTGCCATGCGTTCTACAAATTGCATAAATAGAAATAGAATACTTAATGGTTTTTAATCCTGATCAAGTGATCAGAATGAATCTGCAAGTTCAAATCTGTGGTTTTGCCAAAAATTTCATAAATGATTTGGAATATGTACACCTCTCCATTTTTATTAATTACATCAGTATGAACATATTTAACGGCATTTATAAACCCCCATATATCTGTATTTCAAGAAATGTCCTCTTGTACGAATTTCACACTGGATTTGAGGATTTGCTGAAAACAACACCCTGTCCTTGCTTTTGATTGGACATATGAGTACCCCACCCATACACATTGGAAACCACACCCAACATCAGTTACTTTTCCAGTGAAGTCTCTAGAAGGAGGATGGTGAACCAGTGGTGCTCTGCTTTTACAGAATCGCTGACGTTACATCCTCCGTCCAGAATGAACATCCACAACCTGTTCAAGATGAGGAGGAAGATACACAACCTCAAAGAAAAGAAAGTGATGTTTGGAAGCACTTTACTATAGATTATGGGGAAAAGAATGTAACAGTAAAATATGTGCAGTGCAATATTTGCAGCAATCAGTTATCCAGAGGCACCGCAAAGAAGTATTCACATGAAAGGACTGGAAATTAATTCATGAAAGGGTCAACAACTGAATGATGTGGGAGAAAGCAGATGCAGAAGCACAGTCAGCCTCTAGAGCAGCCTTGGGAGAACCATCATCAGATGCAGTCATTGCAATAGCATCAACCTGCAAAGAATTGTGGGGCATATTATCAAGAACGGCGTTATAATTAGCGCCAGTTTAGCGGCAGAAAACTGCTGCTAAAGCGGCGATAATCGGCTTGATTACATGCCCTGGAGAATTCCAGTAGAAGCCCATGTTCTCACCAGAACATGGACTTCTATTGGAATTCTCAAGGGCATATTATCAAGCCCATTATCGCCGCTTTAGCGGCAGTTTTCTGCCACTAAACGGCAATCATTTTTAACGTCATTCTTAATAATATGCCCCTAGGTGACTGCGCAAATGGTCACATTATTGTTGCTGTAAAAATGTCTTCGATGTGTGCATTCTTGGAAACAGTGAAGAATTATCTCTGTTAGTTGTTTTTTTTGCTTCCAGTGACCAAATAATGTTTTTTGAAAACCGAAGCCCGTTGCTTCTTTGCATTTCCCCATTCTTAACCTTTTTACTACCCTGCTCACTTTTTGTTCAAAAAATGAAAAAGAACAACATTTAAAAAAACTGTTAAAGGATCCTTCTAGAAAACAAAAAGGTTCTTTTCAGAAACACCCTCTGGTGAAACAAAGAGCTAAATCTGTGTTTTAAAGTGCGAGTGATTCTATCAGCGTGGGTGTATCAGTGTATGCCTGGGAGTGTTATTGGATGCATTTGTATTTAGCTGGGTGTGCCAGTGTGTGCTTTGGTTAGTGCCTGGGTGTGTCACTTTCTGCATTGGTGTAGGCCTGAGTGTGTCAGTGTATGCATCGATATATGCCTCGGTGTGTCAGTGTATGTCAGTGTATGCCTGGGTATGGTATTGGAAGCATTAGTGTTTGGCTGGGTGTGCCCGTTTCTGCTTTGGTGTATGTCTGGATGTGTCAGTGTAAGTGCCAGAGCGTGCCTAAATAAGTTATTGGATGCATTGGTGCTTGGCTGTGTGTGTCAGTGTTTCCATTGCCGTATGCCTGGGTATGTCACTCTGTGCATTGGTGTGCACCTGAGTGTGTCAGTGTATGCATCAGTATGTGCATGGGTGTCTTATTGGATATGTTAATGTTTGCCTGGGTATGTTAGCATCTGTATCAGTATGTGGTTGGGTCTGTCACTGGCTGTATCAGTGTATGTTTAGGTGTTTGAGAGGCTGTATCAGTCTTTGGCTGAATGTCTAAGTGGCTGTTTTGATATGTCACTGGGTGTGTCATTGGTTGTATAGGTATGTCCCTGGGCATATCAGTTTCTGTATTGGAGTGTGGCTGAGTGTGTCAGAGGTTGCATCAGTGTGAGCCTGGTTCTCTCAGTGTCTTTATCAGTGAGTGCTGGGTATGTCAGTGGCTGAACTGGTCTGTGCATGGATGTGTCAGTCTGTGTGTGGTTTTACAATTGTATGACTGGGTATGTGAGTAACTGTATTTGTGTATGTGTTTGGGTGGTGAGTGGGTGTATCAGTGCATATGTGGGTGTATGAGTCACTGTATCATTGTGCGGCTTGGTGAGTGAGTGACTGTATGAGTATGCAAGTGGGTATGAAAATGGCTATATGGGTGTATGAGTCTATCTAAGTAGATGTTTGCATGTATAAATGGGTGTGTGACTGACTGTATGGGATTTCAAGTGTCTGTATGAGTTTATGTGTGGGTGTGTTAGTACCTGTGTAAATGACTCTATAGGTGTGTGAGTTCATTTATGGGTGTGTTTGTGACCAATAAGTTAAATTACTAATATACATTATGTTATCTTTACAAATGAATTTATTAGCACATTACAAACCAAACAAAACAAGTAAGAAATACCCATAGCATAACTTATTTAACTATTTCCAAATACACTTTTGTGCACAAGTACTTCAGGAACCACAAAACAAAGGTATGTTTTAAAGCATCTTACAATACTGTCAAGGGTAAAGAAAGGTTACAGAAAAATATCTGTACTGCAATACTTGCTGCAAGCACTTATCCAGGAGCATTACAAAAAATGATTTACATGGAACAATTTCCATGTGGTAGCTCTTAAAACAATTCCAGAAAGGGGCCACAACTAAATGATGCGTGACAAACTAGGTGCAGCAAAACAGTCAACTGTACAGCACCCTTAGGAGAACCACCAGCAGCTGCAGTAATTTTAATTCCATTGACCTTCAAACATTCAAGTGAGATGCCTGTTCACAGTACAAAATGCCACCATAAAAATACCCTTGTTGGGTGCAGTTTCCCATTTTTTACTGTTCTCAGATTCTCTATTCAGACACCAAAAGTGACGTACTGTTAAAAGGATCATCAATGAACATTGGGGGAAAAACAATCATGCTTTCTAACTCTGAGCTTTGCAGAATATATGTGGAATAACTTACATGACTTTTCACAAAAACAAACTGTAATATTAAAGACATCAAAGGCAAGACAACAGGAGAACTGTGCTGTATGCATCTGTCATATATTTGCAGGTACTTTAAGCACAGATTTGAAATTATGCTGTGATTCATTTGCAACAAAAAAAATCCACTTCTTGGTGAAATGACTGATTTCTTTTTGCAAAAAGTGTACAAAGCAAGAGGTGCTTGTCATATTCATATGCTGTTCTTGGTAAAATATACTCTTACGTTTGGAACAGACACGGATGAACTTTCTTTCATATAACAGTATATTACATGAGGGAGTCCAAAAGGCACTATAGTAAAAAGGATAAAGCAGCAAGTACTGTATTTCCAGTCACATAGAGTCAGCAGAAATATTTTAATATTTTCTTAGCTCCCCATTGAACCTTCATGTTTTTCACAATCTGAATCCAGTTTCTTCTTCTCATTTTGCTTTGAAAAAAGTATACAACTGTTATAAAAAGCTTCTTAAGAAAACAACAGCACTTTATACAAACACTTCAAAAATACCCAGCACAATACTCCCAAGACTGGTGACACATTTCTGACTATCCCTGTATTTCAACCTGCAATTCTCTAGGGTGCATTCATACTTACGGACAAGGGCCTCCTTCATGATGGGATACCTCAACCTCTTCTACTTCTCTGGAGCCAATAGGGCGTCCCCTCCACCACCAGATTTATGACTCCAAAGTCCAGCTCTCCAACTCTACTCGGAGATCCTCTGTACCTCTAGATCTACGAATATGCCTGAAACAACCTACCCCCTCCTTACACTCAGGCACCAAGACTCTGGGCATATAAACTCTGTCTTCTGCACTTGACACAGTAGTTTTGCTTCTACCATTTTGTTCTAGACTTTAGCAGCTATATGGCCTTCAGTCCACCTTTTTGACACTCAGCGTCTCTCTCTACTACAGCCAGCTGGGCCAGCTGCAGCCTTAGATCCCTCTCAGTCTGTCGGTCCTTGAGCTCCTCAGGGGACTGGGTTTGGCAGTAGACACTACTTCCTGTTTTGAATCAAATAGGGAACTTTATCTCCATGAGGGATCCCCTCTCTCTTCTGGAGCCTTTGTCTGTCATTTATCTGCTTCTTTCCCTCCTTCTTTGAACCACTACCCTTAGGGGTCCTGATTCTAAGATCAACTACAATCAGGATTCCTCCTTCTCAAGATTGCTGAGAAATCCTCTTAAAACTTTAAGAAGGTTGGTGCAGTAGTACCACTTTCTTGAAAGTTATGTGCAACAATAAGATGCACAACATCAGATTGATCCATGAGGCAGACAAACTGCTTGATAGGATCAATAAAGAGGACCCAAAAAGGGCTTAGAGGCATTCTTGCCTCCTCTCTTTTCTTGAAGGTCAGGGTTAGTGAAGATGAGCACACACAAACAGAGTCTTCTCTGCTATATGCTTAGCTTATGTTATGTCATAAAATCAACCGCATTTATACAAAAAAAAACCTGGGAAAGAATAAAAAAATGAATAATAATGCGTAGAAAAAAATGGAAAACAGGGGGTGTTCTCTTCTCTATGGTTCTTTATGGTTTTTCTATTTTGGTAACACATAGACACAATAGGAATAGAGGGAAGGGGGGTGCCCATGGACGCAAAAGCTGGTCAACACTAGACCAGAGTAATGGGGGGAGGGTTTCCCAAGGCGGGGGAGAGGGTGGGAAGAAAGGGAGGACAGGGAGATGAAATTTAAAAATACCTCGTTCGCCTCAATCTTGCCAGGATTATCAATTTTGAAGAGTAGAAAAAATGTGAAGGCTGGAAGGTCATTCTGTTTATGTCTTTGTCTTTGTCTTTTCCCAGTCAAGGCTGAATATACTAACTTTAACACTAAAATACCATGACAATACTTCAGATTCTGTCCTGGAATGTCAATGGCCTGCGCATGAGGGGACGAAGAGCTAGAATCATACAATATCTGAGAGATTCCCCGGCACAGGTCATTGTCATCCAGGAAATTCACGTTCTTAAGACACAAAAGAAATGCTAAAAACTCAGAAATGGGTGGACGCTTTAATTTGCACCGACCCGACTGCTAATATAAGAGGGGTGTTGTTCCTTTTCAAAACACAAGCTAGAGCCCAGATTTCACAACACAGGGAAGATTTTAGCGGTAGGTGGTTGATATTGAAGATCATCTTGATGGGGATTCTCTTCACCTTAGTCGGATATTATGGTCCAAATCAAGATGATGCCTCTTGTGTCAACTCTATTCCCACACATCTCCTCGACTTTCAAGAACCAGTGATATGGGCAGGAGATTTCAACATTGTCCTAAACCCAAAACTGGACAAATCTCCAAATTGTAGAGCAGCAGTTCCCTCTAGATCTAGGACGTGGCTTTTGACAACGATGGCCCAACTAGGGTTATGTGATATATGGAGGGAAAGCTCGGGAGAGCAAATAGGTGTATCTTACAGAAATTTCAAATATAAACATAAGTCGAGAATCGACTACATCTTGCTTAGTTATAGTCTAAAGGATCGAGTTAAGGAGATTGAATACCTACCATCGCATCTCTCAGATCATTCAGGAGTCCTATTAGTTATAGACTGCGTACAACTACAGCATTCTAGAACTTGGTCATTTGATCGAACAATACTGCTTGAAGAAGATGAGACTGCTTTTCTTCTCACTGAAACCAAGCACTTTTTAGAGAACAACTTAGGCACAGCTGACACCACAATAGTTTGGGACATCCTTACAGCTTTCTTGAGAGGCAGTTTTACCAACAGATCAAGTCATAGAAAGAGGAAATATAGGGAAGCGACTTTGGCTCCAGAAGCGGAAATGAGGGCAGTCATGGGCAAAATGAACAACCAGACTGGCATTGGCCTGAAAGAAGATTTGGAAAAGTTTGATCATATAAAATAAAGAGCTGGAGAGCATTCTCCAAGAGAGGCTTATGCATAGGTGGGAGGCAAGCAAGATTCCCTACTTTGAATATGGTGAAGGGGCAGGTAAACTACTTGCTTGGAAAGTTAAAGCAGACCAACTCCCGAACCATTTAAAAGAAATAAAGGTGGACGATGAGTCTTCTTCCCAATCCTCAGACAAAGATATCGGTACAGCTTTTCTGAACTATTTTCAAGACGTCTCTAAAGAAACCTGCAAAGAGGATAGCACTAAAGTAAAGCACTGGTTAGACGGGACGACTCTACCATCTATCAGCTCCGAACAACAGATAGACCTGGATTGTGCCATTACAGAAGAGGAGGTGAGGAAGGTCATTGCAGGTGGGAAAAGAGGGAAAGCGGACAGGCCTGACGGGCTACCAGTCGAAATATATTGATCTCTACAAGAGGCTACAATCTCAGTACTTATTCAACTGTACAACAAGATACTATTGGACAGAGAAAGTCCTCCTTGTTCCTGAGACGATGCAGCGGTGGTCTTAAAATTGAAACCCGGCAAAAATCCAGCTAGCTGCGGTTCATATCGACCAATATCACTTTTAAATACAGATTATAAACTCTTCTCTTCCATCTTAGCAACCAGTCTGGGGATGGTGACAAATGACATTCTTCACTCAGACCAAAAAGGGTTTGTTAACCAGTGACGCGCTCGTACGCTCATGACGAGCTGAGCTCGTCATGTAACGCGTTTTTTTTTTAAATGCAGCGCACATCGGGAAAAGCGCTAGCGCGCATGCGGTTAAAGGGCGACAACTAGCAGACCTTAGATACTATCTGGTCGCTGCAATTGATATTGCCTCCACCTATTTACTCCCTCTGGCAGTTTTAACCCTGGATGCCACCAAGGCTTTGGACAGGGTGAATTGGTGGCACCTGTCAGAAGTCATGGCAAGATTTAATTTGGGGGATAAATTCCATCGTACTATCCAGCTGTTATACCAAGCACCATCAGCTAGCTTGCTGGTCAATGGAATTTTGACTGAGGCATTTAAGATAACTAGGGGAATGCAACAGGGTTGCCCCTCTCCCCCATGTTCTTCAATATGTATATTGAGCCCTTTGCACAGAGACTTAGGGACAATCCCAATATCACCTCTTTTAAATATGGAGAGTGGGAGAGGAGGGTGGCCCTGTATGCGGACGACATCTTGATACTCTCGGCAGACTTGGATACAGCTCTCCCGACAGCCATAAAACTGGCAGAGGAATTCAGACAAGTCTCTGAATATGAAATAAATGCCAGCAGATCGGAAATAATGACGTGGAATATTAGAGGATTGCAAGCCCAGGGTAGCTCTGCCATGCGGTATCTGTGGGTCAGAATTGTGCAGGATGTAGGAAAAATCGCAGGAACAAATCTAGAGCAAGTCTTCAGAGAGTGTCAGAAACAGATGAAATTATGGGCACACCTCCCCTCATCCATCTTGGGGAGGGTACATTTGGTTAAAATGACAATCCTACCTAAGCTCACATTTCCCTTTAATACAATCCCCCTGTTTTTTGACAAATCCCTGATAGACAAATTTCAACAAGAGATAAACGCCTTTATTTGGAGATATAGATTGACTAGATTAGCCTGGAAAAAACTTAGGTGAAAAAGAGAGAAAGAAGGATTGGTGCTACCCGAAATGCAATACTATGCCTGGGCCTTCCAGCTTTCACATTCTCAAACATTATTGAAAATACCTGTGAATATAGGGGGAGGAGACATGTTTCGGGCAATGTTAAGGGGTGCTGGATTACCGGAAGAAGGCTTCATGTTCAAATTTGGGGAACAAACATTTTTAAAAAAAGTCAAACTTAAGGTCCTCCAGTCAATAGCAAAAACTTTGGCCAGATTAAGAAATATGGTAGGGCTTAATTATTTTTTAAATCTAGTGCCACTCTGGGATTCGCCAGGTTCGCCGGAGTGCCTCCAGGATAGCTTGACGATATCACTAAGAGAAGCTGGGATAAAAGTATGGGGAGATCTAAACCGTGATGATACATTTGTTTCTTGGGAAGATCTAAGAAAGGGAGTAGGGATAGGTCTCTCAAGATTCAAATATATCCAGCTAAAAAGCTGGGTACAATCCCAATTAAGTCAGAAAAATCATTTGGGATGGGCATTAGCCTGGAACAGCTAGTCGTGTGGCCGGTAGGAAAAAGGGAGGTCTCAGTGTGGTATTGGGCTATTGAAGTGGTGGTGGATGGGGTATTTAAGCTTGCAGATCAGTTATGGGGGGAACAAAACCGGACATACAATGTGATCTTTTATGGCAGGACTCGTTTAGAACTCTCTTCAGTCTAGTTAAACCTGCTTGGTTGAAGCGGAACCATCTGTTCACTGATCATAAGACACACCTTTTCCCTCTCAGACTATCAACATTTTTTAAAGGAAATCAAGCAGTGTGAAATTAATGTAGGCTTGCTGAAGCATCGGTCATACATATGTTCAAGGATTGCCCCTCTATCGCTTCTTTTTGGGAAGATGTGCGGAAGACACCTGATAGTATCTTAAGAGTACCAATTCACATAAACCTGTCCTTGATAATTTTCGGCCTCAATAGTAACATTGTAGGCCCTGCCAGATCCCTGTTATTTTTTTTCAATGTTAATGGCTAGGAGGCAAATCTGCAAACATTGGATAGATCCAGTTCCCCCCAAACATTCAGATTGGTTGACCTCACTATATGAAGTATCCAAGATGGACATGTCTAGAACATGCAGTAAGAAACAAATCGCATATTGGGACCTGTTGATTCAGTGGAAATAGCTTTTTTCTCTGGGTCCTATGATTATGACTTTTGGATACTCCTTGGACTTTTCTATGCTTTCCAGGCTATCAATAATGTCCAACAGGTTGTCAAAGACCTAGCTGGAGTAAATCCAACCTCCCCCACTTTTTTTTATAGCAGGGGAATTAACCTTCTGACCTAAAAGTGTACCCTTACAGGCTGAGGCATCGAGAGACTCCACATAAAAAGCCAAAGACATCTAAGGTCAATAAGTAAGGCTACGAATAGGTGGCTAGTTTTTTGGGAGGTTGAAGACGAATAATGACAAAAAAAACTGTTCCTGCGGTGCAGATTGAATTCTGACGATGTCCTCCCAGGATGTAAGGGCAAAAAAGTAATCAAATTTGGATGTACATGTGAGTAAATGAGTGAGTGAATTGCCTTATGTGTGTGTGAGTGAGTGTAGCAGTTACTGTCTATGTATATGGGTCATGGGTACAGAAGTACTTTTGTGGGAGTGTTAATGGGTCTGCAAGTGTCTGCCTGATTGTATGAGTGTGTGCAAATTACATACTATTAAATTACATAGTGTAAGAGAGCACCCACATCTAAAATCAAACATATTAATTTATACTGGCATACTAAAATTAATATTAATTCAGTATACCACTTCCTTGTTCTCCTTTTCCTGCTCACTGTTTTCTTATTTACTGTTCTCATCTAAGCACTCTTCTATTTTCCCTTCTAGTACAGTGTCTAGAAACTTCACATTTCTTTCAGCTTACAAAAACTTACTATTTTTTTCTAAATATCCTTTTATATAGTACAACCTAAATAGCAGAACTGTAAAAGCATGTTGCTGTCCTCTCAGTTTAATTTCTACGTCTGGTAACATTTGGTTTTATTCTAAATCTTCAGTCAGAACTCCTGGGAACCACCTCGTCTCAGTAGAAAAACCGCAAAACAGCTACCCCTCAACATGTGCTCTTATTTATGCTGCTCTAGTTAACAAATCACAGGCTTCCTTTTATCTTTCTTATTTGTTATACCAATAATAAATGGTCAGTAGTTCTTTAACCCTTTCAATATATTTCCTGCAAAGAAGCCCAATTTGGTTGTTGTTTCCCCCACAAATCTATGAATCTTCTGTGATGTTCAGCGGGATCCATGTGTAACTTTGCCATGGATTTTCGTACAGGGTTTAGGACTGTGTTTATGTCTGAATGGGACTGTGAGTGGGTATGAGATTGAGTGAGTCTGAGAGTGGAGGTGTGATGTCTGAGTGATTCTGTGAGTGTGTATGAGAGTACATGCATTGATCCATAAGTGAGTGTGTGAGTGTGTGTGTCACTCTGTTAGAGTCTGTGATCAAGTGTGTGAGTGGTTATGTGGGTGTGTGACTAGGTGTGTGAGTGTCTTTCTGGGCCAATGAGCAGGTGTGAGCAGGTTTTGTGTGAGAGTATCTGTGATAATCTTTGACTGGGTGTGTGAGTGTGTGTCTGTGTATGTATATATATATATATATATATATATATATATTCACTGAAAAAACCATAGGTTTCACGGGCGTTATAGTTAGATGGACATTTCACTCGTACAATACCATGGAAATTCCCGCGTTATAGTTAGTACAGCTAACTATAACTCACGTGCCCGCAAGGCACTTCTGATGACGTCACATATTACATCACTCATGACATGGCCAGGGACATCACTCATGACATCACTGATGACATCTCAAATGACATCGCAAATGGCATTGCAGGCGTGCAAGTTATAGTTAGCTGAACGATTTATAACAGGGCAATTTCTATGGTTTTGTACAAGTGAAATGTCCAACTAACTATAACGCCCCTTAAACCTATGTTTTTTTCAGTGAATTTCTAAGGTTTTTTAAATGCTAATTTCTAACTATAACTTGCCTGAAACCTATGGTTTATTCAGTGAATTTCAAAGGTTTTTTAAATGCTAGTTTCTTACTATGCCTACAGAGGTAGGACATGTGAAGAAAGATGAAAAAACCACACAGAAAGAAGCAAAAGAAATGCAGAAAGAAGCAACAGAAGTCCTCAAAAACGAAAAAAGTGCAGGCAGGCGCAAGACGTGCAGAAAGAACAAACAGAGGAGCAGAAAGGGGCCTTGTGCAAAATCATCCTGTGTCCTTAACTTTTTCAGATCGGTACTGGTGGTAACTGACTAACCAGGCCTAGAGCCAGTGCTATGCTAAAAGACACTTAGAATACAGTTAAAACACCTACATACACTAGGGAACAATATGCATTGGGGTACCCCTGTGCTTAGCATGACCTCCTCTGTAAGGCCCTAGTACATAATAGAGCAGGAGGATTAAAACTACCTCTAAGTCAGAGGTGCAGAAAGGCCCGCCCCTTCCCTTCACCACTGTACAAACGCATCCGTGGTGTGTTTTAAGTTGGGGGATTAAGTCCCCTTGAATCCTAAGGGTCCCTGGGGTCCAACTAGCCCACCAGGTACCTCCAGTAAGCGCCACAGAGCTGCATTGCAGAGAGGTGTAAAAAGGGGCATGGCCTGGACAACCTCTCTGCAACGCATGCCTCTGGCAGTTACTGGAGGTACCTGGTGGGCTAGTTGGCCCCCAGGGGCCCTCAGGATTGAAGGGGAATTAATTCCCCAACTTAAAACGCACCACAGGGAGTGTTAGCACACATGTCACCTCAGGCCCCGCCCCCTCCTTTTCACCGCTGTGCAAACGCACCCCATGGCACGTTTTAAGTTGGGGGATTAAGTCCCCTTGAAGCCTGTGGGCGCTAGGGTCCAACTAGCCCACCAAGTACCTCCAGCAAACGCCACAGAGCTACGTTGCAGAGGTGTAAAAAGGAGTGTGGCCTCTGAACATCTCTCTGCAACACAGCTCCCTGGCGCATACTGGAGGTACCTGGTGTGCTAGTTGGCCCCCAGGGACCCCCAGTATTCAAGGGGAATTACTTCCCCATCTTACAGCGCACCAGGGGACGCGTTTGCAGAGTTCTGCTGGGAGGGGGCAGGGCCTCCGGCACGATCGTATGTTTTTTCTTTTTTAAGAAGGGGGGTTGTGTGGTCCCCTTCCTTTTCTATTTTATGGGCCCCGTGGACCCATCCGCCAGGGCTGAACCCCGCGCCATATTTGGTCCCGGGGATAGCCCTTGCATTTTTATAAATTTTTTTCCATTTTGTTATTATTGGGGGCCCTTCCTGGGCACTTCTGGCCCCGGTGACCCCATCCCCCGGGGCCTGTCCACTATGTTGGGGAATGTGGGGGGTCCCCAATTCCCCCACATTCCCACCGTCTCCCTGCCTCCTGGGGGAGCCGGCATTGCTTATCTACACGGGGAGCTGCTAAGATGCAGCTCCCCATGTGGAAAAGGAATCTGCTTTTGTTGTTTGAAGAGAGAGCAGGTTTCCTTGCTTTCTCTTCCAAAAACCAAACCAGAGTTTCCTATGACAGGGCGTAAGCCACACGGCTCCTGCCCTGCCATAGAAAAGAGCAGTGTACTGGGGGTGGGCACCCCAGGACACTGCAGGAGCCGGCCCTGGGGGGTGGTGGTCCCCAGGCCCATGACAGGCTGCAGGAGGGGGACCAGCTGCCCCCTCCCATCATTGACAAAGTCCCTTGGGGTGGTGGTCCCCGGGGCGTGTGTGGGGGCGAGCCCCCCACACAGGTATTTAGATTTTTTTAAAAACCCGAGGGTGTCGGTCCCCGGGCCATATGCCCTCCGCAAATATTGTTGCAAAGCCCCGGGGGGTGGTGGTCCCCGGGGCAGTGTGGGGGGTTTGTGCCCACCACACACATTTTTTACTGCCCTGGGACCTGGCCCACCCAGGGGCTTCAATTAGCCCGCGCTTCATTTTTTTGTTTTCGCGGCTGGATCCGTGCACCCAGCACGCATCTAGTGATTTAAAAAAAAAATCTTTTTGGGCCCTTGGGGTACTTGAGGGAGCCCCTGAACAGGCCTAGGGGGCCAGGGTGTTTCTACCCTGCCCCCTTTTCTTGTTTTGCGCCTTAGTGTTTGTGTTTACCTGTGCCTCAGTTCTACAAACCACGCTTGTTCCCTGAAGAAAAAGCACAACACACTCTGGAATCTTTTCAGGGCTTTATTCTTGATTAAAATGGGCAGTGCTGGCAGTCCATGAAATGCAGGGGCATATGCGTTTCAGCGGTAAATCGCCTTTGTCAGTGCCGGTTTCATGGGATCCATGTTGTATCAGGAGGTCAATACAGGGTACAGCTGCTGTTAATACCGTCCCTGTTTTAATGCTCCTAACTCCCCTCCTCTGCACTTGCATCGCGCTGACACGCCCACGAGCAGATGCATGATGGTGCCTGCAGTCCGAGTGGGTGGCTGAAAAGTTCCAGTAATGCTCCAAACACACAGTGTTGTTCCCAATATGATGAGCACGGGCCACACACCAGCTCAATTGCCTGGGGGTTATAAAACAAAGTCCTCAGTGGATTCCTTACTCAGGCACACCGTGTTGCCTCCTCTTTCCCCAACACAGCCCATATAGCCAACTGGCAATATACCTGCTAGGGGGGGGCACCATGTTTTGCCAACAATGCAATTTTCCCACACACTGCTGGTCTGTCAAGGTGCTCCAGATCGAGAGAGGGTGCTGTATGTCAGCAACCAGCTTGCTGACTAAACACCAAACCACGCTTGTTCCCTGAAGAAAAAGCACGACACACTCCGGAATCTTTTGAGGGCTTTATTCTTGATTAAAATGCACAGTGCTGGCATTCCATGAAACGGGAAACATCCTTTACAACGAAACTTTTACCACGCAGTGCCTTTACGACGCAACTATTACAACGCATGTCATTACAACGCATTACGCTGGGGGGCGCTCTAGGATAGGGAATGGATTTAATTTACTATCCAACACCTTCCCTACTATCCACAGGGACTGGAGTTGGAATAGTAAATTAAACTATTCACTATCTAGCACCCCTTAACGCTATGCGTTGTAACAGCATGCGTTATAAAACCTGCGATGTAAAGGTATGCATAGTAAAAGCATGCGTTGTAATGTCATACATCCCATGAAACGCAGGAGCATATGCATTTCAGCGGTAAATCGCCTTCGTCAGTGCCGGTTTCACGTGCTCCATGTTGTATCAGGGTGTCAATACAGGGTACAGCTGCTGCTAATACCATCCCTGTTTTAATGCTGCTAATACCCCTCCTTTGCACTTGCATCGCGCTGACACGCCCACAAGCAGATGCATGCTGGTGCCTGCAGTCCGAGTGGGCGGCTGAAAAGTTCCAGTAATGCTCCAAACACACAGTGTTGTTGCCAATATGATGAGCACGGGCCTTCTCCTGAGGTGCCCACCCCTGGCAGATAACAGTTTTCTTTTGCTTGGCAGGAGTATTGACAGCTTCTTCGAAATGAGAGCAAATACTAACTCCACTCCGAGCAAGTGGGAGCAGGAAAACTGCTCCCACCAGTTGGGAGCAGAGTTTTCACCTGTTTTCCTGACAGCTGTCAAGCAGGCAGGAAAACAGATGAAGAAATTGCTTCCATATGCTGTGAGCAGTATTTTTGCTACTCCCTACATGTGGGAGGAAAGATGGCTTTTGCTGGAAGCGGGTAGCCGGCAGGCACCAAGAAGGCATTGAGGCACCCCCGTGGTTCACCAGTGTAGTACACTGGGTACCCTGGGTGGGCTCAAGGGCACCAAACCATAGGGTGTGGGTTCGCAGGGCCCACATTGGCTCAGGGAGGGAGGCTGTGCAGCCCCCCTCCACCTTGAATTTAGGCCAGACCATGGGGGATGGGGTCTCTAGGGCACGCTACCACCTCCCCTAAAAAAGGCAAGTGAATTTCTTGTCCCACTTCATCCACAGTAAGTAGTGCACCAGTAGACGCGCTTGTAGAGTCGTGATAAAAGGAGCGGATCTCAAATGAGTTCTCAGCCAGGCCTGGGCGTAGTTTGCAGAGTTTTACTATGTGGAACTCCTTGAAGTTACAAAAAAACCTAGCGAAGTTCCGTGAGTGGCAGAGTGCAGTGCGAACTGCAGTTTGTGCTGGTATTCCTGCTGCTCGGGTGGAAATTCTACAAGAGAGGTAGCTCGCGCTCGGAAACTTACTGTTCGAGATCGCAAGCAGGAAAAAGCATTGCTGCACATCGCGGAGCAGAGTTTTCTGCACTCCGTGACCTCCATGAAGTGTGGAGTGCAGAAAACTCTGCAAAGTCCGTGAACAAAGTGAAGTTCCATTGTGAAGGAAAACTGGTGGAAAGAGAAGTGGTTCTGTCCCCCAATGACCCTCAGCATCCAAGTAGTTCACCAGTAGGGGTGTTTGCAGGTAGGTGGAGAAAGGGGGCAGGGCTCTGACAAGCTCCCAGCAATCCTGCAGTGTGGGACTTACTAATGGTAACAATTGGGGTTCTTGGCCCCCAACGATGCTCAGCAGCCAGGGGACTTTATCCCCCAACCGGTAGTGCGCCAGGAGGTGCATTTGCAGGGGGGTTGAGAAAGGAGGCGGGGCCTTGCTACGAGCTCTCAGAAATCTCACTTTGTGTGGCTTACTGGTGGTAACAGGAGGGGTTTCCCCAAGACCCTTAGTATCATGGGCATTTCATTAGAAGTGGCTAAGCAATACTCCACCCGCTCATGGATTTCTAAAGGAATTTGGTGAAGTTTTTCAGTAACTCCGCAGAGTTCCAGGGAATAGGCCAAAATGACCTCTGTCCAGGCCTAGTCCTATACTGGTGCAAGTAGAGTCCATGGTTGTCCTTTAAATCACTATAAGTATGCAAATGTACAACTCACCTAGCAGTTCTGCCCATTTGGCCCCAGCCCATCCATCTTAGTGGTATGCAAAGGTTTTCCCACCTTTTGTCAGGATGATGGACAACTTACCAAAAGCCCTGCAGTGCATCTCCCACCTAGTTTATTGACACATTCTTGCTGTAGAGGAACCTAAGAACATCTCCACCAAACAGAGAAGCACTTACTTCATATAGTTAAGTGGAAAGACCTTTGTTTGATGGAGATTTACCTCTTTTTAGTCTCATTGTCTTCTCTATAAAAAGATTCATGTTATCACAGATTTCTGGAAAAAGACGCACAAGGAACAATCACATTGCTGAAATGCACACACAGTCACTGGAGACATTTCCTTGTAGTACATGATGCAGCTGCAGTTTAGAATATGCACTAGACAATTACCCAATGAGGTAGCACTTACTTATTAACTAATAGAAACCAGTTAGGGAGAAGTGTTATGCAAAATTGTGAACTCTTGGTTAAATTGACAGGTGAGGTTCCGTTCTGGCCCCAGTGCTCATTTCGCCAAAATTACAACTCAACAGAAAGTACTTACAAATATAAACATAGCAGGTGCCCCAGTTAAAGCTCCACTTCTGTAAAGGACTAATTATCCTAACTTTTTGGGCTTGGTGAAGGCAAAGTAATTGTGTTTCCACATGTATTCCACATTGAAAATTATACTTAATGGAGGTGAATTCATCATTGATCTATTGGAGCATAATCTGATGTGCATTGACTCATATAATTGATTTCACTCACAAAACCAGACAGGCAATCACAGACCCACACAGGTACTCACACACTTAGACAGGTACTCAAAGACCTACTCACAGACCTGCACAGGTACTCACAGACTTACACAGGCAGTCACACACACACAGGCACTCACACACCAACAGACACTCACACACCAACTCACAGACATACTCACACACACACTCACTGACCCATACTGCCACACACATACCCAGTCACCTTACCATACATCCACTCACACACCCACGCACAGAACCTTATAGCTAGTCACACATCTGTTCACAGACTCATACAGCCACTCACACACCCACTCACAGACCCACACAGCCACTCACATACCCACACACTGACCACTACAGTCACTCTCATACCCACTCTCCAAGGTGACAGGTTACAGTTTGGAATCTTTTTTGAAAAAACTTAGAAATTCACTGAGAAAAATCAACGATTACAGGGATGTTAAAGTATGGAAATAGAGCTAAAAAGCCTTAAAAATTAAGTGAAAAAACAAAAGGTTACATGGAAATTATAGTTAGGAAATAGATTTTTTTTAAATGTAGAAATACACTGAAAAAAACAAAGGTTACAGGTATGTTATAGTTAGGCTCAGATTTCAAATGATACCGAAACACCTGTCAAGGGTTACTATTATTCATCCAAGGTTGGCTTGGGTGGTATTTTACCATTCCAAAGCTGTAATACTGATCCTGGAGCGTAAGAAGGCCTTTGTCATTTTACAGTTTAGCATGGATGGGACTGCGCTAATCCTATACTTAAAGACTTTGCTGTAGAAATGGCAAAAGACTTAGGGGCACATGCATCAAGGTTGGCTTTGCGATTCCTCAAATTGCGATTATTAAGGAAACGCAATTAAGGAATCGCAAAAGCCTATGCATGTAGGAATCGCTAAAAAAATAGTCATTTCTAAACATTCCTTAATTGCGCAATCACAAATTGCGAGTCTCAATTAAGGAATGGCTTCCCATTCATCCCTATGGGAAGGAATCAATGGGAATTGCATGCGCAATTTGCGAATACCCAAAGGTGCAAGTGTGCCAAAAGGACACCCTGTTGCACCCCTGAAATTGTGATGTGCACCCAAGTTGTGCACACACATGCCCCAAGGGCATGTGTGTGTAACATGGGACTTTGAAAAATGCACTTTGGTGCAGTTTACAAAGAAATCGCAATTTACCATCAGCTTTCATTTGACGGTAAATTGCGATTCTTAATTGTGAAATCGCATTTTATTTTACTTTATTGCATTGCATTTAAGGAATTGCAAATTGCGATTCCTTAAATGTAAACACAAATAAAGTAATCACAATTTTGAGTTTACTTAAATTGCGATTTTTGCAATTGGGATGATGCATCCCAGATGCAAAAATACCGGTCACAAAGGGGCAGATTCT
The DNA here is from genome assembly GCF_964261635.1 of Lissotriton helveticus. Taxonomy (NCBI): domain Eukaryota; kingdom Metazoa; phylum Chordata; class Amphibia; order Caudata; family Salamandridae; genus Lissotriton; species Lissotriton helveticus. The sequence continues at coordinate 535,263,051 of NC_136067.1, forward strand.
GAGATTCTGCCCGTTTGCGACTGGTTTTTCCTTTGATGCATGTGTCCCTTTGTCCCTTTCTATCTCGGCGTGGATGGCATTGTGCTAATCCTATGTTCAAAACTTTGATAGAATAGCAGGTTTTTGAGTGTCACTGGTGTTGTAGGGTGGTCTATATAGGATCTTCTCTGCTTCTATTTTGCATAATCTAGGCAACACATTAAGCCTGAAAGGTTATTGTTTTGATTTAGAATGGGTGTTCACTTGTGGCTGGACAAAGCTAAAACTGTCTGAAGAGGTATGATGATAGCGAAACACGTCTCAGGGGTTACTTTTATTCATTCCAGGTTGGATTGGGTACTTTCTCACCTATTCAAAGCTATAATTATGTGCCTAGAGTGGTAAAAATCTTTTGACTTCTTTGCCAAGTTTATATATGGGGATTTTTTGGGTGATCCATCAAGTTGGGGGTGAGAGATCAGGGGGCGTCCCAAAATCCCCATGCATTTTCCTTAGACATCTTTAGGCAGGGCTACAGCAAAAACTGCTGAACGGAACTACACCAAATGTGTCAGGAAGCTAGAACTTTGTTAAGAAGGTTGTGCTTTTTGTGATTTGGTGCAAATCTGTTCAGTAGTTTTTGTTTTTTAAATTAAGGGTCATAACATATTTGTACATATGGATGGTACAAGAGGCTCGAGAGACTCGCATGGGACGGCCAACTTAAAAATGGAGAGTTCCGATTGGCCCAGGGAGCCTGTTTCCCTTGAGCCAATTCACTCCAGTGAGAGTCAGATTCCTCCGTGAGCGAACGCTCTGATTAGCAGCCAGGAACATGAGAAAAATGTTGCTTGTAGACATTACAAGACTCTGTGATTTAGTCCCCTGTCCTGAAGTGTTAAAAGAAAAGAAAGTATAAAATGCCAGGGTAGGGATACCCTGCCCTCCTATACCCCATGGAGGGCAAAAACTTAAATGGTGGCTGGTGCGCATTGTTCAATTATAGGCCCCAGGGAGCCCACCCCAGAGCTATATTCATTATGGGAAGAGAGGCCATGTGGGCCCCATACCTGAGCCATTGAAGGCCCCATAGAACCTACCTCTGTAGTCAAAATCATGAAAAGGGGAAGCTGTACAGTCCTCATCAATGTGCCATTAAAGGCCCTAGGTAGTCCACCCCAGGGGCTAAAATGTGCATAAAAGGGGAGGGGGCACATAGCCTCCCTCCAATAGCCTCCAGAGGCACCAGGGACCCCATCCCAGTCGCCTTTTCCAATGTTATAGGGAAGGGGGCTATGTCACTCCTGTCCTGGTTCATTTTAGGCCCGGGGGGCTCACTTTCAGACTCAAAATGCTCCAAAAAGTGGAGGTGGCCACATGGCCCTCCTCCCCAAGCCATCTATTGGCCATGGTACCCCATCCCCAGGGACCAGCTCACTAGCTATGTCCAAGTGAGTACAGCCCGGGGCCCAGCAGTTCCCCTTCCCACACTAGTGAAGGCCAGGACCCCGGCATTTGCTCCCAGCATTTTTTAATCTCTCACTATGCGAGAGCAAACACAAAGTCTTGTCACTGCAGGGAGGAGCTTTTATATTGGTCCCGCCATCTGGGAGAAGACTTATGAACTGTTTATATGCCCTCAGTGATGCAGGCGGGGAAACAGATCAAGAGATTGCTAAAACCCAGAGAAAGCAGCAGAAATAACTGCTTCCTGCAGGCAGGAGCAATGCCGGCTCCAGCAGCATGCTGGAAACCAGCTGGGGTCGTGGGCCCTGGGCCTGCCCCTGTGACCCCAATGAGGTTCATGGTGGGTGTCATGCATGGGCATCCACCTTTAATAATGCGGACCCTGTGGGAATGGGGTCCCTGGGACAAAATTGGCTTGGGAGGGGGGCCACATCCTTAAACTTAAGTAGTGGCCCTAGGAGGCTGGGTACCCAGGGCCTTTAAACGGCACAGAGAAGGAGACTGCACAACCCCCTCTTTAAAACGCCGTAGTGCCCCTGGGGGATGGAGTCCCAAGAACATTTTAAAGGCTCAGGGAGAAAAGTCACCGCCCCCCTCCGCATTAAATAAACATGTCCCCAGTCCCTTTCTAAGGCTCGGAGAGAGAGGCTGCATGGCTCCCTTAATTATCACATTGGGTCCCAGGGGATGGGGTCCCCAGGGCCTCTAACAGGCTCTGAAAGGGTGGCTGTGCAGCCCCCCTCCCTTAACCCTGAGTATTACCACCGGGGATGGGGTCCCCAAGGCCTTTTAAAAACTCAGGAAGGAGGGCCTAACAGCCCCCCCCTTTAAATAAACATGGCCCTGGGGGATAGGATCCCCTGGCCCTAATTTAAGGATTGGTGAGGATGACTAATTTCCCCCCTCAACTTAAAAATACATTGAGCCCTAGGGAAGGGGTACCCAGGGCCTAATGAGGCTTGGGAAGGAGACGTGTGAATATATATTCACTCCAATAATAAAGGTTACAGCGTCCTAATAGTTTAGTTCAGATTTTACATATACAAAACCATAGCAATTAAAAAATTGTAGTTAGCGTTCTCTCAAGTAAATGTAACTCGTGCCTTACCCTAACTATAACTTGCACATTCACCATTCAGTTTACTCATCAATAATTTCACTGCATATGATACAGTGATATTGTTGATAAATGGTTTTCTCTGAAGGGTCACTCTAAACTCTTTGCTTTCCTCCTCTTTTTCTGACCACTTTTATGTTGGCTTTGGGACTCTGAGCACTTTACCACTGCCAACCAGTGCTAACGTACATGTGCTTCTCCCCTAAAACATGGCTTGATTAACTTATCCACAGTTGGCATATATATTTTATCAATACGTCCCAAAAAGAGTGCACTACCTATGCCCACAGTCTGTAAATTAAATGCTACTGATAGGACTGCAGCACTGAATGTGACACCCACACATTTTAACATGTCTCAGGCATGCCATTGCAGGCCCTTTGGGTGCAGTTTACACTGCTATATCGGCTTGGCATTTAAACTTGCCATGCCTTAAACTTCCCTTTTATTACATCTGTCACCCCTAAAGTAGGCCCTAGGTAGCTTGTAGGACAGGGTGCTGTTCAATCAAAAGGTAGGACATGTAGTTTCAATTCTTTTTACTACTGTGAGGTCTACCCCTCTCACAGGATAACATTGGGAATTCCTTATTACGCTTATAATATGTAATTCCTGATTTAGAAGGAGTAGATCTGTCATGTTTTCGATCACTGGAATGGCAATGATACGTCCTCCATACTGATAAAGATTAATTTATCAGTACCCTTTTAAAAATCCATATTTTAGAAAGATAACAAATACAAGACGGTGAGATGCACACCTTCCCTTTTGCGGACTCTGATTTTCATTATATGAACTTGATAAATGTACTCCCTCCCGGCTTTTTATGGCTTTTTACTAGTATTCTAAATCAGACAGTATGCAGAATTTAAACAACACTTTTGTAAACGGCAACCTAGCTACTGTGCACCGAGTGCATTTCACAAGTATATTGTATGCAGTAAGTAGTCCGTTATAAAAAAAGTCCTTTGTCAAAAAAAGTTTCTGTTTAGTGGTTAAAAATATGCATGACAAGGAAACAACACTCCTTCCCGGTTTATCAATGTTATTGTCCCATTATTTTGAACCTGTTCTTCTTATCACTTCTCCTTTTTGGGGTGTAATCTCTCCTTTTGGATGGAAAAGTTATTCAATAACAAATATAAGATGGTGAGATGCACACCTTCCCTTTTGCCGACTCTCATTTTCATTATATGAACTTGATAAATGTGCTCTCTCAATTCAACCTTGTAGGCAAGCTGGCTTGCTCCGCGCTCGGCCCAATCGCACTGCAATCTAGTAAGAATAAATGGGCACCACATTACGATCCCCATCAAGCTGCACAGCCTATCGCAAAACGAATCCAATGAATTAAATCCATAAACTCTTTACTTATTTCGCAATTTTCTCCATTATAAATCATCCCTTTTAATCCTTTGTTTTCTTCAATTTATTTTACTAATTTTTTTGTCCATCAAATATTGTTCAAAAATAAGCACAGGAGTGATAAATGTTTCCACGTCACGCTTTATTGGCAATCACACAATGCATTTTGGGAAAATCCCTTCTTCGGGACAGATGATGGGCCATCCTGGGCAGGAAGGAAGGTAGGAGCTGACAATTAGACCTGAATGGGGTGTGTCCTGTCCCCATGCAAAGTGCTGCATATCCCCCTGGAGTGGTGCTGGCAGTGAACAATAATGGACAAAAGATGGCGCACAATTTCCAACAGGGAATGGTGGCAATCAGCACCAGGATGGAAGACAACTGCCTTAAATTAAACTCTGAGAAGACGGAGGTCATGATGTTTGGCAATCTTTCCCCTACATGGTTCCCCCACTTGGTGGCCAACTCAACTGGGGTCACCTCCATCACCAGTTGCAAAGGTAAGACATTTGGGGGTTATTTTTGACAATAAATTGTCATTTATGGACCATGCTAATAAGGTTGTCTCTGCAGCATTCTTCATTAGTAGAATGATAAAAAAAACTACCTTATCTTCCTATCTTTACAGCTAAGACTCTTATTAGCACATTAGTCATGTCCTGCATTGACTCCCGCAACGGTCTTTTCATTAACGCTCAAGAAAGAGTATTAAACAAATTTCAACCAGTACAAAATGCAGCAGCTAGACTGCTCACAGGCACCCCCAAATTTAAATGTTAAATCCGAGAAGTAATGGCATAACATCTTATATAACCAAATCGTCTTGGGAATCTTTTCTTGACGAACATTTCAATCTACAGGTCGCAAAAACAAGCGAGCCCCAGGTTCAGCAAGAGAGCCGACCACTTCAAACAGTCTCACCATGTGACGATGTCAAACCTGATCCTTCTGCGGTCCTAATCAGGAAATTAATCTCCAAAGGCAGGAAAGACGGCGCAGCCGGGCCTAATGGAATTCCGCCGGCCCTCTTTAAACTCAAACCAGAATATTGGGCTGACACGCTGACCCCCCTCTTTATGTCTGTCAATAATTCGGGGTGCTTGCCTGCCTCATGGAGGGGCTCAATCATATCACCGATTTACAAGGCAGGGGATAGAATACTCCCAAAAAACTACCGCCTGATTGCACTCCAAGACATTGAGGCTAAATATTTTGCTGGCCTTTTATTGACCCAGCTGCGAGAATGGGCAACAAACCATAGCCTAATACCATCTAGCCAAACGGGATTCTGCAGAGACACCGGAACAACAACAAATCTGGTGGCCATTTCATTACTCATCGATAAGGCAAGAGCGACTAAACAGGCTCTCCATCTCTGCTTTGTGGACTTTAAGGCGGCCTTCGATAATGTTAACAGAGGAATCCTTTGGCGAAAATTGGCCTCCTGGGGTATTCCCTCGTCATTATTAAGTCTCCTGATTGAATTTCACACAAACACGTGGGTCCAGGTAAAGCTTGGAAATGGCTCGCACCTCTCTAGGCGTATTCCAACTACAAAAGGCCTAAAGCAGGGGTGTGTGCTAGCTCCTACCCTCTTCAACCTATTTACAGCTGACCTGCCACCCGCACTAGAGGCTTGCAATTCCCACGCCCCCCGGTTAGGGGGAAAAGCATTGTCTAGCATATCTTATGCTGATGACGTGGTCCTGGTCAGCCACACAAAAGTGGGCCTTCAAAATCTGATTAACACGCTCCATGGGTACGCCGACGACAATCTATTAGAAGTCAACATCAACAAAACCAAAGCGTTGTCCATAACTAGGAACAAAACGTTGCACACTTGGTCCCTTGGCACAAAAGTAATTTCTAACTGCTCAGAATATAAATACCTTGGGATCATAGTTGATAAAGGTGGCCGCTACCAAAATCAATTAGAAGCCATTAAGAGGAAAGGGATGCTAATAACCATGACGCTGAAACAGCTTAAGTCCAACTTGAGTGGTGAGACTCTATTGCCACTGCTTCGAGTGGCAAAAACTAAAATAGAGTCATCAATCACGTATGGCAGTGAGGCCCTAAGAGGTACTGATGCAAAACTTCTAGATATAACTATATCAAAGGCCTACAGACTTCTCTTCCATTTGCCATCCTATACCTCACAAGCTCAGATTCGTTTAGAATTTGGTCTGACAAGCCAAATGCTTGCACGTAGAGGGTCATATATAAAGTGTTGGCACAAAATAAAGAATTCACCGGAAAACTCCTTGAATCAACAGCTCTGGCAATACCTGACCAACTCCTCTGGAACGCCGGCGAAAAAATACTTAGAGGAGTCGCTGAGTATTACAGGTCTAAAAGAGCTATGGGGGGTTCCTCTATCACATGCACAATTTAAGCACGCAGTGAACAAGAGCTTAAAAAGACATTCTCATGTGGAGGACAAAGCCACCTTTTCTCACAGGCGTCATGCCTGGATGACTCTGTGGACATACAAAACACCGGGGCTCCAAGCATATTTTGGTCTTGGATATGGTTGGAAAACAAAAGAAGCCTTTTTAAAACATAGGTTGGGGATCCTACCTGCCATTCCATATCTACCACCGTGGCTGAGAACGAACTATGGGACTAGATGCCGGCTGTGCGGAATAGGAGTCGAAGACTTAGAACATTTACTATGCACTTGCTCGAGGCTGAACGAGGAGGAAGCAGCTCTGTTAAAAACAGCCTTTAACGAACTAAGTATCCGCTCACGCAGACAAGCAGTCCTTGCTTGTTTTGATCCTGGTCTTCCACCGCTAAATGGGAAGCTGGTGAAATTTCTGATACTAGCAGAACGGAAACTACCATGCCAGGCAGTCGGCTAAAGAGGAAATTTCGGGCTGTGACCAGCTGCTATGAACAATTTGCCATTCACGTTTATTGATTTTAGTAATGTTACTTTTTTAACTAAAATGTCTTGCTTTTACATTTTCTCTTTTAATTCTACTTGTGGAGATTGTTTTAATGTATTTTTTGTAATGGTTTTAATTAACCTAAACAATAAAAAGTTACTTACTACAAATTTAAACCTATTTCCAACACAATTCGACAACTACACTGGCTCCCTGTCAGAAAGAGAGCCAAGTTCAAAGCATTGTGCATTACTTTTAAAGCACTAAATTCATCTGGACCTGAGTTTTTAAAAAATTCACTTTGTCCCTACACTCACTCAAGAGCCTAGGTTCATCCTCAGCTAAATTACTGGAGGTACCAAGAACAAAAAAAGCCTCCTGGGGTGACAGATCTTTTCTTGTGTCCACCATCAAACTTTGAAATAGTCTGCCACCCCAAATTAAGACAATCACGCCCTTACTCACATTCAGGAGACAAATTAAAAGGTGGCTCTTCAATCAATAATGAATTCTCCCCTGCTAGCTTGCTTCCATAGCGCCGAGACACCCATGGGTATTTGCACGCTCAATAAATCTCCCAAATAAAAAATAAAAAATCTGAAGCCAGAGCTGGGACTGAATAACCCTGGTCGCTTCAAAGCCCCTCTTTAAAGTCCCCTCTACTTCAAAGTCACCACTAGGTATAAGTAGTGGCTCCCTGACCCCACCAAATCAGACCAAATCTGACACCACTAGTCCTGTGAAGAAACTCTGCAAGGAGGAAAGACTGCTGCACTGCTACAAGAACTGTCACACTGCTGGACTGCTGTTCTGGAGGAACTGCATTACTGTTGTCCTGCCCTGCTGCCTGCTACCCCATGCCCTGCTGAGAAAAGACTGGACCCATCTCACTTGAACCCAGAGTGACCCCAAGGGCATGCTGGTTTGCCCCCCTTTTTAAGATTCAGGGACATCAATGACTTTTTATCCACTTGCAACAGCACCTGGACTTTGCTTGCTAAAAGCCTTGCCCTGCCTAGTGGTGTCAATCCACTCCTGGACCCTCAGAAGTGGGTATAAAGTGCTGCAACTGCTAAAATTCCAGTCATGAATGGCATTGCGCCGATCGGAATGGCACATATCCCTCATTGCTGATGCATCACCACTGCTGCATGGACCATGCATCAGAGGCTGCACAGCATGTTACCTCTAGTTCCTTATGCATCACCTACGTCCTGCAGCTCAACAATGAAACATCTTGGATATACGTGGCTTGATGGCTTATCGACTTTGATTCCGTGATTCACAGCCCACGTATCGCCTCTTTGCTTCTCCCATCTCACATTTGCCGACGAAGCAACCCTGTATCTTACCCACACTCCATCGTGGTTGGTTTGAATATTTTGATTAACCCTGGTCAAGCAAGACCAGATGTCCCTGTTTGCAGCTTTAAGCTTTTAAACACTGCATTCTCATTTATTCTTTGAAAATTCCTAACTCTGGTTATAATTTTGGGATTTTTTTCATTTTGTCTTGTTTTGTTCATAAAAATATAAGCTATTTGTCTAACTTGGTGTGGAGTTCTTTCGTGGTGTTTTCACTGTTTTACTATTTAAATTGTTGCACAAATACTTTTTTTCACATGGCCTCTTAAATTAAGCCTGCCTACTCTGTGCCAAGCTACCAGAGGGTAAGCACAAGTTAATTTATGGTGTGTGGCGACTTACCGCGACTAGGATTGTGGTTCCTGCTTAGACAGGGTGCATAGCTCTGACAACCAGAAACCCAATTTTTAACAGATATTATCAATGATGTTATAGAAGATGTAATGACTGGGGAAATATGTGGGGTAATAAGCAGTGCGTGGTGAGGGCACGAGTTATAGTTACCTTACGGTGTGAGGTATAGTTGCTTGAGATAACTATTACGGCTGAATTTTAATGGGTTTGTGTGTGTAAAATCTGAACCTAACTAGTCTAAAGAGACTGGATGTTTGGACGAGAGGAAACATAAAACAAGGAAAATAATGGACACCAAAAGTCAGGAACTCAAATAAATCAATCTGTCAAGTAGAACCATGATGGATTCAGAAACCACCCAACTAAAGAAAGGTTTGCTCTTCTCCCCCACTGCACACATAGATATCACTCAAACAAGAATTAATTTACACAAATATATAAGGAAACTAAATCTGGCTAAAATCTTTGCAGAAGCACATAATAAATAATGTAATGATACCCCAAATGTAAAACCTAATGTTGATCTCACTGTGGAAAAAATACCTGTATTAATCACTCAGAAAAATCTAGACAAAACAAACAATGGAGAAGTTTCAAATCTAGATGAAGAAATAATGCCATTAGGGGCTGGCTTAAGCTGCAAAAAGCGAAAATACATTTTTTATCATACTCATCCACAAGGCAATACAATCAAACTTTTCATTGAGGCTGCACGTTATGGCCTATATAAAATACATAAACACATTTTAAAGATAATCTAACTAGAAGAACAAGAACTAGGTCAAATATTTCACACAGACCTCCTGCACTCTGGTATACTGCAGAATTAAAAGAAGGAAAAGCGCTTTGTAAGAAGTTGGAACGACGTTGGCGTCATAATTATGATCTGGAGGAAAAACTTACATATAAGGAGACCCTTTTAGTATATCATCTTAACATTAAAAAAGCACATTAAATTTATATTTGTAAACAAATTTGTCAGGCTGATAACTCTTCCAAAGAAATTGTTCAAAATTCTCAAAGATTTTACTCATTGTCCTGCTTGTTCCCAGCCACTTCAAGCCTCACAGAATTGTGTGATTCTAATGGGGACTACCTCGAAGATAAGATCAAGTTGATCTATCATAACTTTCTGATTATGCCACATCAACTGACTGTGGAGCAAATAGATTTCCCCTCCCTTAGCTCCAGGTGTGATAGGCTGGATACTTTCCAGACTTTTATCCTTAAACAGGTGCAACATGTTCTTGAAAGAGGTAAATCTGGTTCTCTTATGGACCCTTGACCCCTCTGGATGGTAGCCCTACTGGCTAGCTAGATCTCTCTGGCAGTTAGATCTCTGTTTAACTTCTCCATTGAGTCGGGAAAGATTCCTAGCATAGAAATCTGCATAGATTATACCAATACTAAAGAAGAATTACTTAATTCCTTTTATTCTTTCAAATGATAGACCCAATTCTTTACTACTGCTTTTGGGGAAGCTGCTGGAAGGTCTAATCAATAAACAACTGACTGAATGTTTGGAATCAAATAAGGTCTTAGACCCTTCACAAGCAAGTCTTAAATCCCGGCTTTGGTTGCCATGATGGATACCATACCATCAGATGCTCGCTGGATAATAACACCCCTGCCATGCTCCTGCTCTTAGACCATCCCTCAGCATTTGACACTATGGGCCAGATGTAGGTAGCCAAATACCGGTTGGTAACGACCGATTTCAGCCGTTACCGACCGGTATTTGGCTTTTGAGATGTAGGTGGGTAGTTATTTACAGAATCTGTATATTTACCGAATCTGTAAATTTACCACTTCGGTATTTTACCGAATCGGTAAACATACCAATTCTGTAAATCCATATGTAGCTGACACTCCTAAGAGTGCCACAGGCCCTTAAGAGTGGGTATTTTACCACCCAATCCTATTGGGTGGTAAAATACCGAATTCAGGTGTGCGTGCACATCTGTGCATGCACACCTGTGCAATGTGACACACAGACATGCCCTTATGGCATGTATGTGTGCCACATGTCACACAAGCCTGTACTTGGGGTGCTAGAGGGTGTCAAAGTGACACCCCCTGCACCCTTGCAGGATTTGGTATTTACCGATTCTGTAAATACCGAATCGGTATTTCACATTGATTCCTATGGGCTTCAAGGCCCATAGGAATCAATGTGAAATACCGATCGGTATTTACAGAATCGGTAAATACCAACTGTTACAGAATCGGTAAATTAGAAATGAGATTTACTTACATATGCCTCCTTCCTATTTACCTACTCTTAAATACCGAATCGGTATGATTCGGTATTTAAGAGTGGGTAAATAGGAATTACCTACATCTGGCCCTCAGTTTCATGTCAAGCTACTTCAAAGACTACATGAGATATGAATCAATGGGGCTTCCCTGGCCTGGTTCCATCATTTCTTGAAAGACAGAATACAGAGTGTCTTTATGGGAACGTTTAAATCTAGGTCTAAGCTGGTAGATAAAGGTGCTCTGAGGGCTCATGTCTGAGCCCTACATTATTTAATGTGTATTTAGCACCTCTGGCAAAGGCATCAGAGAATACCGTTTTGAAGCTTTATCATATGCTGATGACCCTTAATTGGTTATCTCGGTCGATGAGGATCTTGACAAAATGAAGAACTGCTTTGCAGCCAGAATGAAGGCTTTCACCGAGTGGATGGCAGACAGCTTTCCTCAGCTGAATCCAGGGAAAACAGATAATCCTATTTGGAAAATCTCAATTCCTATGGAGTCCAGATCGGTGGCAACCAGAGTAAGGCAATGCTCCATCTCCTAGCAAAATTGTAAAAAGCCTTAGAATTAAGGTAGATGTTGAACTTAATATGAAAGCACAAGTTCTATCTACAAACATCACTCATTTCCATATGCTACGATTATTGAAGAAGGCTTTGTCATTCCTCTACCTGGAGACCAGAAAAACACTGGTTCAGGCTCTTGTTGCGATCCAGTCGGACTATGGTAATGCTCTGCTGGCTGTTGCCAATGAGTCATTATATTCAATACTGCAGGTCATACAACACACAGCAGCACAGTTGATTTGCAACCGACCACCCGGCACAGCCTCTGCTCCCCTTTTAAAATCGCTACATCGGCTGCTGATAAAGACTAGAGTGGTATTCAAATTGTGATGATTAACATAAAAGCATTGCAGGGTAAAGATCCTATATGCCTTTGCCAGAGACTGATACGATAGCTCCCTACTAGGAATTCACATTCCAGTGAGAAGGAGCTATCGATAGTCTTTCATATTCAATATGTTAGATGAGTGGCGGATCCTTTTTCTACCTGGCATCCTTCTTTTGGAACAAATTACCTCTACCAGTTCGAACCTGCCCAATTACAATAACTTCTGGAAAGTATTAAAATCTGCACTGTTTTAGATTCCGGACTTGTTTCTGGGGTCTTGCACTAACTGCAGCACAGAGATACCCCGGTTGGGGTGATTGGAGCATGCTAGCCAATTAATTCAGTCGGAAGTGAAACCTAAGCTATAATGGCATTAGAAGAAGATGAGAGCATTGAAAGTAAGCCCACTGTCAAAGGGGGAAACATCATAATTCCACACAAGAGTGACTATCTAAGGGAAGCTCATTGCCAACTCTTAGACAAACATGCTAAATTAAACTAACCCACAACCCCACCAGACAATACAAAATCAGTTGCAACTGAAATTACCTCAAGGGATGATACTGAAATTGATTGATATGGAGGAACAAAAATACATGACGATAGAGAATCACCAACAATTAACTTTCTACCAAAGATCAATAAAAACCAAAGACACTCACCAGGAAAACATATCATTTTGGCAGGAGGATCACTTTTGGAACCCTTGACAAATTTCGCAGACCGCTTCCTTGCTCTACTAGTGAAAGATCTGAGCTCTTGAGAGACACAGGTGACCTGCTGCAACATTTACTAGAGATACCCTGGCAAGAAACATATACATTAATTACCATGGATGTGTCAGCACTGTACACAAGAATAGAGCATAACAAAGGAGTCCAGGTGTCCGAGTTTAAAAAAAAAAAGAGAAATATTCACCTCTTCCAACACAATCAAATGTTGTTGGGTACTATCAAAATGTGCCTACAGAACAACACTCTCTAACAAAGAAATGTACAAATGAATAAAAGGCACTGCCATGGCATATTCCATTTTGCCAAGTTGCCCCAACCTAGCAATGGGTTGGTGGAAACAAAATATTCCATGGGCCCCAGAAAATGATGGACATGTTGGTAAAATCATCATGTGGATGTGACTTATATATTATTTGTTCTAATTTCGGATGTAACAACAGAGGAATTTGAAAGATATTATAACGTTTTCAATGACAATATGGAAAACCTAAGATTCTCATATGAAATAAGTCACTCAATGGTAATATTTCTGAATGCAGAAATGTATATAGGTGAAAACATGGTTCAGACAATGCGACACAGAAAGTGACAGCCACAAACACAGTTCTGCATGCAGAGAGTGTTCATCAATTCTGTCTAAAAGATCTACCATCCCTTGTGGGGAATTCCTTTGAATCACAGGAAATGGAATTGGAGAAACACATCTTGGAAACAAAAAGACTGTTTCAAGCAAGGAAATATCCAAACTGGGTCATCAATTCAGGTTTGGAAAAGGTCAAATCAATAAGCAGATCCAAATTTTAAAAGATAGAGAGAAAAAGAACAGAAAACAGACTAGTTACCAATTACACTGCAGAATCAAAAAATTTACATAAAATCCTAGGAAAACACTGAGGGCTGTTGAAGTTAGACACCACGGTTATTAAAATAATTTGCTATAATCCGAAATTACATTCACAAGGGCACGTCATTTAAGGGATAAATTGGTACACAGACATTTGAGATCATAGTAAGAAAGCTGGAGGACATCCCTGGGGTTCTGTAAATGCAATAAATTTAAAGCATGCTAAATTGCTGTGAACGCACATGAATTCACCACAGCTAATGGACAAAAATAGAAGATAAAACAACACATTACTTGCAAGAGTAAAGATATCACATATGTAAAAGAATGTCTGTGTGGACTAAAATACTTTGGAAGCACAATCTGTGAGATAAAAAGCGAATCCTGAGAACACGTTAGGGCAACAACAAGCAAGGACAGAACCTACCGCATTGTAGCAAAACATATGGAACAGAACCATAAACGCGAATAGGGAAGACTAAGATTTAGTCAATTGATCATGTAGAAAATTCAGAAAGAGGTGGAGATAGAGAACACACCCTAAACAGATGGAATCATGTTACGTTATGCTGCTCATAAAACTAAGCACCCAAGAGTAAAATCAAGATGAAGAACTATCTGTACACCTCTAAAGAAATCATGAGACCAGTCATGAATATGTAGCACAGAAAAGACCATGAATCTAAACATATTATATCCACAGTGGGGAAAAGAACACAGTACCTCCTGTCCCTTCCTCGCCTTCCTTCGTCATAAATGAAGCCCCACCTCCCGCTGGACCTACCCCCAGCCCATAAATACCTCCACCCACCCCTACCTGTTCTTTTTTGTCTCCCTAAGTAAGGCTATCCTCTTTAGGGTGGTGCCAGGGAATCTTCTATCTGGTTCTCTGCGATGATGGGGCACTCAACAGCGTTCTACCGGCATTGCTTCCTCTCCTCATTCTCCTCGTGGTCGAGGGGCGGAGCGGTTGCTCAGGAAGCCATAAAGGTGTACAGTGGTCCTTCTGTGGCTGGGGCTGTGTTCCCGGGTCAGTATTGTGTGGCAGCCTCTACGACCATGTCTGCACACATTGAGGAGACCTGGTAGGATGGGTTTGTGCCTGGTATTTTATTTCTGTTTGGTAAATGGTGGTTTTTTCAGGCTTGGTGATAATTCCATGGAGGTTTTCTATTGGCTATTGGCAGGATTAATTCTCAGCCATATAGTCTGTTGCTGGGGGGCGACTTCTTCATTGTTTGACAAACATGGGTCCCAAAAGGTTATTCAAGAGGAACAACCTGGTGTCATCTTCTTCCTCTACATCTCCTGATGGGTCTCCAGATACACTAAAGGACCCTAGAAGCCAGGGCCTTGCAGGGGGTGATGTGCCTCTCATGTCTAAAGTGGAGGTGCAAAGCATGATTGAGGCTGCTCACCACAACTCCCGGCATGCTATGCAATTGACTGGTCTGGCCACAAACAAATTAAAAAGCTTGTTTTCTTCAAATACAATTACTCACAATAGTCCAAAACAATAACTAGCTCAAAGTGTGACGTCTTCGGTTTCATTGAATGCAAATGAAATAATGGTGGTAATAAAATAATGTATTGAAAACTGTTTGAAAGAAGAAAGGAAATAAAAAACTTAATTGAATTGAAGTGTGTTTCCTCATGAACTTTACACAAATATATCACTGGCAATATTGGTTGTTTTTTATATATTGCAACAATTAAGGAAAAACAAGCTCACTACCATGATCCACAACCTATTTTATATGCTCTTCTCACATTGTGTGTGGAAAAAACTCCTAGGTTTTTAGAAGAAGCCTCAATCACTAATGCTAGTTAGTGGCATGCTTCATCATAGGGTTCCCACCCAAGATGCCTAGTGCATCTGGGTGTGCTGTGATGCCTGATTACAGTGGAGTGGATTTTGTTTGGTCAATATCAATTGAGGTGGGAAAGTACTTTAAATTGCCTCTAAGTCACTCACTGATGAAAGTAATTTTAAAGATGGTATCCTAGGGCAAGGTATAAAATCAGTGGTGGGTGTGCTCTGAAATGGTGAGGATCTCTCACTTCCCAGGTCTACGTGTTTCAACCATTTTAGTTTGAATGGCAGGAGGTTAAGTATGGCTTTCTTCAGGCATGCTGTATTTATATGACAGTTCATAACTTATGATTATTGTATAACTTTTCTGGAGTTTCTGTGGTAAACATGAATAAAAAAAAATCATAGTTATATGGTAGGCTTTTGATATGTGGAGCATGGCCCATGCACTAGCAGCATATTTAAAACTAGGCACTCTGTTCCCAACAAGTTGAAACATTTGCATTCCTTTAAGAAAGATCTTATTCCAAACTTTTTTGCAATAGACTGCTTTCTCTTAGGAATTGCACCCTTGGAATTCCCATTAAACTGGCGGGTAATCGGTCTATTCTGGGGTTTTTCTGGAGTGGGTGTATCCAGTCGTGGAGAGTCTTCTGGATGGGCGGTTTGGGAACAGGGGGGGGGTTTGGCCAAGTCCTGTCTCGGTGAGTGAATTTTGGCTGTTGTTGTCACATTGACCAAGTGTACATTGCCCAAATTAATATCCCTGGCAGTCTCTGGTGTTCGAGCATTCGCAAAGTGTCCCATCGAGGATCTTTTGGACATAGCATGATCCTGCGAGACCCTGCGTTCCAATTGTTTGATACCATGATCAATCGCCACATTGGTTCTAGTTATAAAGTCATCCAATGTTCCAGTGAGTTTCTTGTTAAGCCCTTTGCTTCTGGACTCCTGTTCAGCCATATTACAAATGTACAGGATGGCAGAGATCCTCCACTCCGCAGAGGGTACTTACAAGTAGCTGGCTGGAATGGTTCAAGGGACAGCCAAAAGGGGTGGCCCGGTCCAGTCTCTGCCAGGCTCAAACGGGCTACAACTGGCCCTTGGCTTAGCCCGGCGCACACCCCGTGAAACGCGGAAGTGGGCGTGGCTAAATATGGAGGTGAGGCGGGAAGAGGACCCAGGTGCGGCCGGTCACTCGCCGCTATGATCCCTGGTCCTCGCAGGTCTGTTGTTCTGCCCCAAATCAGCGTGTGTCAGGTAAGGTAGCAGGAGTTTTGGCCCCGACAGTTATGGTAGCAGGTGTCTCTTTCTCCGAGCGACACACCTTTAATCAAAAGTATCAGCCCAGTCACAGCTTTTCACAGTGTTTCAGCCATTCAGATACTCCCCCAAACAAGTAGGCTACCCTCGCGTTTACCAGCAGCCTCGCGTTAACAGCAGTGTTTCCTTTTCCTTTCCCGTTCTCCCGGCAGGAGTCTTTTAGCAATTAATTTAGTCCAGCCACAGCGTTTTCGCAGCGTTTTACCTTATTTAGATACCCCCCAGCAAGCAGACATTCCTGGGCTTACCGGCAGCGTTTTCAGTCTTTTTCCCCGGTACAAAGTTCATGCCAACTCCTCCGTAGCCCTTTACTGCACCCTCAATATGCCGACCGGCAGCTGAGCGGCAAGCACCTTCTCGTCCTCTTAGTCGATTACAGACTTCCGAACAGTGAACAGCTGCGACATCGCCTGACGCGCTCTGGCCGGAGCAACAGCCTGCCTCCTCCTCTTCTCCTCCTTCCTGAAGGACAGAAATGCTGAGAGAAACAATGTTGCAGCGACGCTTGAAGTTTATCGCGGTAAAGACAAAATCATTTCTTTTGGCTTTCTTTTAGCTTGCCTTAGGTGAATATCAGCTCCGTAGTTAGCAACAGCTTTACCCACGAGAAGGGGAGCCCAGTGAGGAGCTCATCTCACACACGGCTGACTAGCTTCAAGTAATGCCCTCGTAGCCCCTGCCGAGTTCTGGAATCACTTGCGGCCCCTGCCGCGTTCAAGAATCACACTCGGGAATCACTCACGGCCCCGGCCGCATTTGGGAATCACTCGCAGTCTCAAATCAACTGCTTGTGGTGTGTGGCCAGGATGGCGGCTCGATAAGAGGGTTTGAATGGTACTCCGCCCGCAACCAACGTTTACTGTCAATGTAGCAGCCCACGCTGCTTCTAGCACATCTACTTGGCCCCAAGTGCAGATTTTCTGGGGGGCCTGATGGCGAGTCCTGAGGGCCGGAGGAGAAACAGCCCGGGCAACCAGAGGTTGAGTCTGCGGAGTAGATGCAAGGCCTATCAGCCGGCCCAGATCTTATTGACTTTCTCACTTCCCCACACTAGCCTTTTTAAAACAGCGATGTAAAGGCATGCAATGGAATGGAATGCTATGTGGAGGCATACAACCCATTGTGGTGGCATACAGTGTTGTGGCGTAGTGTGTTATGGCATAGAGTGGAGTAGAGTGGAGTGGTGTAGAGTGGCGTGGCACAGCAGTGATTGGAATCATGTGTTGTAGTGTAGAGTGGCGTGTAGAGTACAGTGGAGTGGCCTATCATAGTGTGGAGTGGCGGCTCTCAGAATAAAGTGGCATCTTGTAGAGTGGACTGTCATGTCATAGAGTGGAGTGGTCTGGTGTGTCATAGAGTGGAATGGTCTAGAGTGTCATAGAGTGGAGTGTTGTACAATAGAGTGGTGTGTCATTGAGTAGAGTGAAGTGGCATAGAGTGGAGTGGTGTATCGTACAGTAGAGTCGAGTGATGTGTCGTTAGAGTTATGTGCTGTAGGGTGTTTCAGGGTGGAGGTACATTGAGTGGGTGGCCTACAGTGGATTGACATAGAGTGTAGTAGAGTATCCTAGAGTGCCATAGAGTAGAGTAGAGTGTTGAAGAGTGGAGTGGAATAGAGTGGAGTAGACTGTCGTAGATAGGCATAGACTTGAGTCGAGGGTTGTGGAGTGGAGGGAAGTGTCGTAGACTGGCTTAGAGTGGAGTTAACTGTAATGCAGTGGTGTAGAGTGGAGGGGAGTGGAGTGGCTTAGAGTAGAGTGAAGTGGATTAAAATGTTGTAGAGTGGAGTGGTGTGGAGTGGAGTGGAGTACTGTAGAAAGGAATGGAGCGTTGTAGAGTAGAATAGCATGTCGAAGAGTGGACTGGCGATTCATAGAGTGAAGTGGCATAACGTAGAGTGGAGTAGAGTGGCGTGCCGTATAGGGTTGCAGAGTGGATAGTGTTGTAGAGCAGAGTTGAGTGGCATAGAGTTGAGGAACATAGGATCTGATTCACAAAGGAAAACTTTCTAACTTTACAACTTTCAGTATTCAGAAGGGGTATTTACTACTCATGAATGGCTTTTGAATACCAAAAGTCGTAAAGTTAAACTTTCGTCTCAGTTCACCTTTGTGACTCAGGCCAATAGAGTGGAGTGGTGTGTCGTAGAGTAGAGTGGAGTGGCACGTCATAGAGTATCACATCATAAAGTGTCATAAAGTAGAGTAGAGTGGAGGGACATAGAGTGGAGAAGGATGTTGTACAGTAAAGTGTAGTGGCGTATCATAGAGTGGCCATCATACTGTGTCTTAGGGTGGAGCGGCATAGAATGAAGTGGCATTGAATGGAGTAGTGGAGTTGAATGGAGTAGTATGTTGTAGAGTACAGTGGAAGCAAATGGTGTGGACTGGCATGAAGGTAGTTGCGTAGAGCGAAGTAGAATGTTGTAGATTAGTATAGAGTGGAGTAAAATGTCATAGAGTGTCATAGAGTAGAGTAGTGTAGAAATAAGGGCATAGGGTAAAGTGGAATGTTGTGAAGTGGAGTGACATAACACAGTGGTATGTCGTAGAGTAGAGTGGAGGAATACAGTAAAGTGGAGTAGAGTTGTGTGTCATAGAGGAGGGTGAAGTAAAGTCTACTGGAATGGTGTAGGGGGAGTAGTGTTGAGTGGAGTTGAGTGTCGTATTGTGGCATAAATTAAAGTAGAAGTGCCATAGAGTGGAGTAGAGTGTTGCAAGTAGAGTAAAGTGGAGTGGCATAGTTTTGAGTACAGTGTGGTTGACTGGAAGGAGTGGTGTTCCATAGGGTTCAGCAGAGTGTCATAGAGTGGAGTGGCATACTGTACCATGTTGTGGAGTGTCCTGTTATAGAGTGTTGTGTCATACAGTGTGGTGGCTTACAGTGGCGTAGAGTGGAGTGACGTGGCAGAGAGTCTTGTGGGACAGAGTAGAATAGTATAGAGGTAAGTAAAGTGGTGAGGCGTTGAAAGAAATGGCACAGAGTGGATTGGCATAGATTTGGGGGAGGAAGAGTGGAATGGTATGTCATACAGTAGTGTGGAGTGGCGTAGCGTAGTGTGCCATTTAGAGTACAGCATAGTAAGTATGGGTGAATTTTGCAAATTCGCGGTACGCGAATTTGAGCGAAAGCGTACTCGCGGTCCACAAAATACACGAACTTTCATAAGATTGCGGATTCTTATATTTTTGTGAGTTTGCGTGATTTTTTTTCACCGTGGCTACCGCGAAGTTACCCATGCGGCCGTATATCCGCACGGCCATCTTGTTTTCACTGTTCGCGTTGCGTATTTACATTTCCGGTCGCTAGTTGCATGCTCGCGTTGTGCATTTCCTGTTCCGGGTCGCAATTGCGCGTTCGCGTCCGTTTTTGCATGCTCGCGAGGAAAATATCGCGCAAACTTACCCACGTGGTTGCAATGGGCGCGGCCATCTTGTTTTTCATTCATTGTTATCGTTCTGGGTATGCCTTTTCTATCCTGCTTCAATCTTTGTAATCCTTTGTTTGTTTGAACTTTCTTTTAATCTTTTTTACTCATTATCTATCTCTCTATTTTTGTACATCTATATTTTGTGTTTTTTTCTACTTTTTGTTACTTTAATAACTACTTTTTTTACCTCTCTCTTTTCTTTTATTTACTTTTTTTTCCCTATTATTTCCTATTATTCCTCTCTTTAACCCAGGACCATGGCAAAGGGAGCCGGCGAGTCCAAGGGGAAGAGTCCCGCACCCCACAGCCGGCTCCCTTGCAGGCGTTTTAAGGAGGCGTCTGTAAGTCCCAAGGAGATCTTCAGCGCGGTGGAGGTGGCCGCACTGGTTTTCTTTGTGCAGCGCCACCTCCCGAAGACCATCGCAGCAGGCGGCAGGCCCGGTACTGGGTACGGCCTCCCGGAGCGCACCAGCTATGGGGTAAGGTGTGCAGGGCCATGTTTCAAGAATCAGGGGTCCGGCGCACCTACAACCACGGGACGCACCGGTGGTCCGACATACTGGACCGGGAACAAGACCTGCTCGACCTGCTTGGCATTGAGATCCCTGGGCTTGGTGAGTACTAGTAGCTGTTTAATAAGTACTTTGTTTTCTTCTGCTCTGTGTTATATTGCAAATATATGTCTTTTACGAAGAGCAAGAATGCTGCCGATTGCATTGCAGATAAATTATGTTTCAAAGGCTTCTGTGATTGCAGGTGCTCGCCTGCTCAGTGGCAGTGCTACTATGCTTACTTGTTTTCAATTTTGTGCTCATTTGGCCTGAGTGAATATGTATGAGTGTGCTTTACAGAACTGCGTAATGCTAGAGAGACTAGAGACTCAAGTCCAGTCCTTCCTTTGTACTCCTGCCACTCAGAAGAGATAGTGGTGGTGGATTGATAGGTTGAGTATATTATGACTTGTTATTTAGTAGGACATTTTTTAGTGGTCTGCAATCATGACGGACTGTGTCTGTCACTTTGCATGCTGCTGAGTGCTGCCAGTCCTAGTAGAACCTTGTTGTAGTTGCTTTAGTGAGTTACATAACTTTCCAAGTCTGCAAATCCAGCAATACTAATATCCTAGTAGACCACATCAGATAGGTCAATACATTTAGTGCAATTGTTGTTTATTTCCCTGAAATAATTTGTTATTGTTTTTTTAAAATGTTTGATTTAGTTGACAACAATCATCCATGTTTGTGTCTTTCTTTCATGTACATCAGCACCTCCCTGGGGCAAGAGGACAGAGGTGGCGGCGCCGGCAGGGCAGGAAGGCCAGAATCGGTCCGCCGAGGGCTCTTCTGCTGGCCCCAGTAAGTTATCCTGTTAATATTAATAATTATACTTCCCTAACTTTTACAGCACCTATTTATACCAAACGTTCATCATAATTCTATTTTTTCCTAAATCGTCTTTGATCTTCTTGTAGACTGTTTCTAAATTATTATCCTGCCTCTAGTATGACTCTCTGTGCTACTACTATTTATTATTATTAGTCCGTCTGTGTAGCTAGCTAAAGCTTGCACAGTTGGCAAAAGGTGTTAAACAAAACTCTTATTCAGCAATAGCTCTGGGCACTGAGTGCAGTCCTCTGGGTTGTCCATAATGTCTATTGAAGTCTTCTTAATGTTTATGCTTTGACAATTCCCAACAATAAAATGTCAGTGGCCACCAAGAATAAGATACTAGTTTACTTTTTGATTGGATAGGAGGACATAATACTACTGTTGCAGGGACTATTCTGCACATACAGAATTATGGACAAGAAATAGGGCATCAGTGATAATAGGCGCAGTTAGACTTTCCACATACCTCAGTCATAACAGAAGTTGAACCCCCAATCTACTTACTGACTAGCTAGTGTGTCAGAGTCATTATTTAGCTCCCGAATGCAGCGATGATCCCCAATGATTATACAATCCAGAACATAAGACTACGGAGTCAGAGTCCTGACCTCTCAGAGTCACAGAATCATGCTTGCAAATTGCAAACCCTTTCGCTCACTCACTCATGACCAAAAACCACAAAGTCTATGTAAGTTTTAAAGCTTTATTAAAAGTAAAACAACTAGCTCTGTGTGTACTCTGTATATTAATTTTCAATTGTGCATTATATAAAAACATTTATTAAAATCAACTTCATAGAAGAGAAACGGTGCACTCATGAAAACTGTGGCTGATTTACACATTAATTGTGGGAGACCCCTCACCTGGTTGGAACTTAAAGTACTGATGGTGATGACGATGAGTAACATATTGCTCTTGTTCGTAGAAGGGAATCTTCTGTCTGTTATGAGAAAAAAGGTGCGCGTTAAAAAGCAAGCATTCATCAGTGTGCCAAAAAGTGTAGCATGTTATGGCTAAGCATGAATAAAAACACCCTCCCCTTTCAAAAGGGGAATTTTTAGTTTAGACTAGAGAGTCACAAATAATTACATTTCTTTAAGTAGTAACATTTTTTTTTCATTCTTAGACAAAATAGGGAGTGGTGTATATGGCATCTAAAAATATGAAATGTTTTTTCTAGGCGGAACACCATTGGCACAGACAAACACCAGTGCCGGGGTCAGTGCGGAGGTGCTCACTCCAGGGGCGGATGCGGTGCCACCAGTGGCCGCAGGAACTGCTGTGGGGGATGCCTCGGTAGTGGCGGGCAGTGGTAAGCTATTTTATTCCTTACTTATTGAGATTGCAGAGTAGGCTCGCTGCAGGGGTGTTTGTTGTACAGTACAAGTACACTTTACTGTTAAGAAGACTTACAAATTTAGAACAAAGTTTTTTTCAACTAGGTAGAAGACAGTCACCCTTGACTTCTCATTAGCAATAGCATTAGCGGCGGGAGTTGACGAGTAACCAATGGCCTCCTCTAAATTTGACTTCAACTCAGCTGTGAAAGTTTTATCGAGAAGCCAAGTGAGATCAGAGATGAACTTGATGGATGGAATGAACGAAAAGGGAAAGAAGTGTGTAAGGAAGGAGGAAGGATGAGCGAGTTAAATTAATGACTGGCAAAGAATGATACGTGTTTTTGAATGCAGGCAGAGGTGGCTGGTAGAAATCTGATGCATGGCCGGTTGAAGCAAGGATGGGTGGAAGGAGAAATAAATGATGACTGCCTGGGTGGGTGAAACAGAAACTGTATGTGTGCGCAATATATCCTTTGGGTCAAATTCAAATGCAAGTCAAGCACGGATGCATGGGTGGCGGTTTACAAAATAAAATAAAAAGGGTGTTTTTCAGGTGAGAAAAAGTAAGGTTTGTCCAGTTGAGACATTAAGAAGAATGATTGACATTTACTTTGAATGGATGGATGCCTGGATGGTATCTTCCTCATAGATAGCATAGAGTAGACAGAGTAGACGGTCACTGGATGAAGAGTGTTAGTTTGAATAGCATGTAACACTGCACGTCCGTGCCAGAGTAGCAAAGCCGAGGAAAGTAGAAGTTGTAATTTTTCTGAATACTCTCTTGACTAACAGTAGTTTGCAAGCACAGCATATATTGTGTATCTATATTGTATAGTTCACATTATCAAGTCAAGTCACAAGTGCCTTTCTCCGGCGATTACGGGGACCACTCACTACCTATGTTAATAATTTTTTTCAACTCTGTCATTCATGTGTGGCCTATCGGTGTTCACTCTATCAATAAAAAAAAAACACCTAAAGTCATCCCTTATATAAGCAAATATCATGGGAAGGGATAGATGATCATATTATCTTCTTCATTTTCGTTTTGTAGTAGTCAGGGGCAGGGCAGGGTGAAAGTTAAATTAATTGAGCAGTAGCCCTTGTAACGTAGTATGGCCAGTGCCACCCGTAATAGAAAAGTAAGAGCTTCCCCACCTGCATGTACTGGTAACAGTAACATGAGTCTGCGTCATCGTGGCTTGCGTCTGTTTTTCTTGAGTGCAAGCTGACTGCGCTGGCATTATGCCGGCTTCCACAAGTTTACATACTAATTTCGCTAAACAAGAGAGAAGAAGAAGGCTGGTGTACTGTCTGAGTCTAATGTAGTGAGTCCATAGTGCTAGTAGAAGTCCTGAAACTCCCACTAATGTTAGAGCAGAGGCCGACGAAGTGGGAGGCTAGATAGATACATGCCACAAATGTTATGTACTCTGCTTGCAAGTTGCTAGTGCTACTGTGACACATCTTTCTGTCGAATTATTTTGTGTTAATCTTAAAGAATATTGATTACAGTATTTTTTTCTTTCTTCATATAGATACTCCTTCTAAACTATTAAGGAAGGAGTTGGCTATCCGGGCCAGGCGACGGAAGCTGGAGGCGAATATCGGCGGCTGGTGGCTCAGGAGGGGGAGGATGACTCTCAGTCAACAACAACAGCTGCATCCTCCTCCCCTGCCCCAGGGTCATACAGCCAGCGCAATCGGGTCTTGTGGGCTAGTTTATTTTTGTTAGGGTCAAAATAATTATTTATTTTCTACTTAAACATAGCATACGCATTTTTACTGTTTTGTGGGAGAGGCAGGGGGGGTTAGCTGTACCTTTGTTTTCCTGAAACTTACCTGGCTGCTTGATTCAAATTGTCTAAGTAATCGCCCAAATTTGTACAAAAGTGCCACTGATAGAGTTAGTGAATTCAATTGTCCTACTATTTTACTAGTACTGCCGTCAGTCTCTCCTCTCCTCCTACTCCATTATTCTTCCTCCCCCAAAATGCTTATCTTACCTGTGATTCGTGTTTGAGAATAGGGCTAGGCACAGGGCTGGCTGCATGGCAAATGGCGATTAAGGTTAGCTATGGAATCCTGGACGGATTAAATGTCATTGTTGTGGTGGTAGTAGTAGTGGTACACACTGGCAGTAGCAGCATATGAAAAAAAAGGAAATGAAACATTGAGTGGCCTGAGAGAAGCATTAGAATAGTACGATAGATAGTACAGTACACAAGAACAGTGCCATAAATTGTAGCCTAAGCAATGCTAAAGTATTCCATCAAAAGTTAACTACTAGTTGCGTGGAGCATGGCTACTACAAGAAATAGTACCGAAGGACACAGCAGCATAAGCATACATCATGTGTAGGAGGAGGATGTTGTTGATGATGAATTCACTCGATGGCACACATGAAATTCTGATTTGATTTGCAAATACTCATGGGTGTGTGTCAAGCAGAATAAGAATATATCCTCAGATTCCTTGACCTGCCTTGAAATTGATTTTCTGTTGCTTTTGACCTTATCCTCCACAGCAAGCGTGTGGAATTATTGGTGTCATTTAGTCACACCTCAATGAAAATCACACAGCCCGGGGGAAGAGGGTTAGGGTTTGAAAAATGGATGGGTACGGGGGCTTTTGGGAAAGTTTTTTGGAGAGAGATAAAAAAACACAGCATGGTCAAACAACAAATGAAGAAAAACAAATCTCTGGATACAAAGAAATCTTTTAAGGGACATAAAGGAAGTGCATGCATGAAGTTGTTTGCTAAATGGATGGTTAGGTTACTGAAAAGTAGTACTTACTACAACTTACTAACTGTACTAAACAATTAGACAGTACAGGGCTGCAGTAATTACGCAATTTCACTTGCCTATCTGCCCTCAGAGAGAATAAACACTTAATCGTACATTACATTAGTTTTAAAAATAGCAAAGAAACTTATCAAATTGCTGTAGGGATGAATTTGAAGCAGAGAGCAAACGCACAGTCGCACTCTTAGAAGTTCGCAATAATAACATTATTTAAAAGATAATGACAAGTGAAGTGAAGTGTAACTGTATGTTGCAGTTGTCCTGGTCAAATTGGGAAGTTGCATGCATCCAGCCATTCCTCTTATTCGCCGTACTCCTCAAGTCCATCGGGCGCTCCGTCAATCATCCTGGTGGATGCGGAATTGCGGATTGCTATGGTACGCCTGAGTTCATGTTTTTCCCATCGTACAGGTTAAGTGCGGCGCTATATTTGTTGATGGAAAAACAGAAAGGGATTTTAAAACACCCCGGAGGAACAATATAAGGTACGGTGTGTAGTGCAAAAATAACACTTTCACTTTCAGTGGCGACAGTATTACATACATGCATCATTTCTAAAGTGCCTACTCTGAATCTCTGTTTCCAGGAAAATAATTAGCATACAGCAGGCCAGGGCCATGCAGACGGTCAAGGCAGGCACCACTGAGTGAACCAACCTCCATGTAGCATACCTCTTTGACACAGACAGACAAAGCAGATTTAATTTTATACAGCAAGCCACATAGCCGCAATTTTACATGAACTGCTGTCTGGACTCTGTCATAACACTATACTGGCTTGACCACTCAATACCATGACTAGACAGACATGTAGTTCTGCTGTGGATGTTGTTGACTTGTTTACCTGTTTGCCACTCACGAAATGGCCATAGTTCTTCCGTAAATCGACGATGATGATCCATCCATCAGTCATCATGATGTTGTTCATGCAGAGACTGTCTACACACAGTGAGTCCAAGGACATTTTCCATATTAAAAAATGCAACGTAGTGGCCCCTGCAGTAGAAGTACAATTTGCATTAAACAAGGTAAACAGAGTAGACTTGAGTTACATTTGGTGTGTAAAAGATTAAATAATAACAGAACACATAGGATTCATTTCATGCACAACAAACAAACAGCAATTGCTTTCATCAGAGCCAGACAGCCAGTGTTGTCCACTGCATGCCATCTCATCAATCATTACCTGTTCCACTTTTTGTCAGCATCATATTCTTAAGTGAAGGGCCACAGGGCAGCCTGTCGTGTCAATTTCAGAAGTAACAGTCAGCATAGTTAGTAATTCCAGTCCCACTTCTTTGAGGGAACTCGTCTACGAAACGACAGTTTCTTGATTCTGCATAATCCGGCCATCTGCATTTAGGGAAATGAATAGGGGGAGTCTGGAGGAGGAGGCTAGAGGAGCATGACTGAGTTGTGAACTTGTGAACTTCAGGAATGCAGACAGCGGCACCTTCAATATGGAAATAAGACAAAGACAGTGCTGCTGATGGATTTGTTGTGATTAGAGTTTAGTTGTGCTAAAAGTTGCAAAACAAAGAAAGACACACAGAAATAAAAGTAAAAAAGGACGAAAAAGAAAAAGTAAGTATTTCAAGCCTAGGTGTCAGGGAAGTAGAGATTGTCCTCAAACTCTGTGAATTGAAATGGGAGTAGGTCAGCTAACAGAGAAGAACTTCCATCACCTAAGTCGGTGACCTCTTCTTCCTACGTGGATTCACGTATTTTGTAAACTGGTGGTATGAAGTGCTGATTCCTCTTGATCATTGTTAAACTCTCCACATTTTTGGGCAAGAGGCGGGTCCTTTTTGAAGTTACAATGGCATCAGCAGCACTGAAAACACGTTCTTTATAGCCAGCTTGGTGATCAGTGGCCATTGAGGCCTTTTCCCATACCAATACACAAATGGGTTCTGATCAAAGAAGACCTCTGTTGGGTCATCCAGATAGGCCTGCACCATCCACTCAAGGTCCTCCGGGGGTGCTCCACTTTGCTTACCATCTGTTGCCTTTGCATCAACACTGGAACGAGCAAACCCTTGATGAGTTATCCAATCCGCTTCCGACAATATTATGGCTGGGCCTGGTGCAGGTGATGATGATACGGTTGCTGGTGTCGGAAACGGCTCTGAGGGAAAGTGACTGCCTTCGGCCAGAGAAGTGGACCTAGACGCCGGATGGCCTGCTGCTTCAGTAGTACTTGTGGTGGTTCCTTCAATTTCCTGCCGATCTTTTCGAACCGAGTGGCTGACAGAGCTACCCAATGTTTGTACTTGGAAACATCTGCTTCATAAAAAGAATATATGTATTGCTGGCCAGTGCCTTTTTGTACCGTGGATCCAGAATAGTGGCACAAATATAATGTTCTTCTGAATGTATTGCTTTAAGCCTTTCATTGTCAACTAGGCGGCTTAATAAGCTCAGAATATCAAATTCTAAAAGGGGGTCAAAAAAGGGGTTGGTTTAATGACCATGAAACCTCACAACCCTGGAGAACATGAATACACAACCAAGAGGCACATAGTCAGGGGAACAATGCGTGTGTGTTGTGGATACAATAAGAAACCAGAAAAAGCACTGGGCTGAAATATTACCATCAGCCCACCAAACGTGGCGGAGGCATAGTCATGTGGGAAGTGAGTAGTGTATTCCAAATCTCACCCACTCCATCAAAGATGGTGCAGAGATTGGAAAACTGTGATGACCTTCAAGCCACAGTGTATTTCTGAGTGGTACTAATGAATGTGCAGTGCTCAAAATAAAGTGAACAAAAAATGTTAAAAACAACTACAAGAGCAGAAAATATGTTTATTGGATACTGCTCTGGTGTCGTGGTTAAGAACAGGCGCCTTGTAGTCTGAAATTATGACTACCATAAGACGCTAGGCAGTGTGGTCAACATGTTTCAGCTATAACAAAGCTTTCGTCAGGACCAAAGGTGGTAATGATGCAACTGCAAAAAATCTGAACGACAATTCTTAATGAAAAAAGTAATCCTACCAGTGTTTTGGAGCCCCAAATATTAGCTGGAGGAGACTCTAAATGAATTGTCCGTTACCTAAGGAAAAAATGAAGTGAACAACAAGTATCCTTAGTAATCCACAGATAACAAACACAACACACACACAATAAGCAAGGACAATATCCTTACTACAACAGAAGGTGAAAAGTACTCCTGTGTAATACCAAATGGTTATGAAAAAACATTTTAATGGAGTTCAACTTACCCAGCATTGTGTGGGAAGTAGCCTCACCTCACCCGGCACCTGCTCGGGAGAATAAGGCCCCGCTCTGTTAAGATAGAAAAATAGCCGTAAAGTGTGGCTTCTGACATGTGAAAAACTTCAACATGTAAAAAGTGGCTAATACAAAGTGATTTCTATCAATGAAAAACTCAATTGTCCCAAGTAAAAGAACACCAAACACCAGGACACGGACTAGACTGGTGCCGAAGTTTTAGAGTTATGAGCCCAAGACAAGAAGAGCCCAAGCCCTGAAAGGTAAAGTATGGAGGGAGAAGGCAGAGTGCACACCTACCTGTCCGTCGGTACCTCAGACAAGCATCCGAGTAGGAGTGGAGGTAGCGGACAGGCAGGGAGCATGCCTTTTATCCCCATCCTGATTGGCCAATTAGTACTAATTGGACGTATTAGAAACGAGCAATGAGCTCGTTTGTGCAATCGCGCGTTGGAAATAGCGCGCTGCGCATGCTCGTGTGAAGAACACTTTCCTCCGAGCATGCGCTGTTTGTTATTGAGAGGTAGTGTTGTCGGCCTGCTTGGGGCACTAGCAGTGTCAGCACCCTGCGCATGCGCAGTCAAGAATGTTTCGAATGTTTCCGAACGCGGAAAAATAGAAAATAATGGGAGGAAGGGCATGACGTAGGGCCCCTGAGCATGCCAGGATTAATAGCGGAGGCTTGGGAGGTCTAAGGACTTTGGCCGCACAATCAGGAACCGAGGCTGCAGAAGGTGGATTGTGCACTCGCTGTACACATGCGCACAATGCAGCTAAGGCCAGGCGCGCAAAGATGTGTATAACGTGCTGCGCCGGGTCTGCTGAGTATGATAATAGACCCCCGATTCTAGGTAGTAGCGCGATGTACTTGGAACATAATTAATACAAATGTTGAATGCCCCCTTGTTATTTATATGCACAGGGCCAAGGTAGAAATTGTAGAAATTTTATATGGAGGAGGTTGTTACAATGGCGACTGCTATGATGGTAAAGAGCCATAGACTAGTGCAGCAGAGAGATGATGATCCTAAAGGGGAATTCTAGGGAATAGTCATTAAGAAATGTATTCAGGCAGTGGTGTCAAGAAAATTAGTTGTATGTTCAGATGACAACAAGGACATGTTAGGTGCGTAGTTTAACAGTTAATGTGCCACCATTAGAATATCTTATAGTGCCGTCCAGGCTATGTCATCATTCAGACCCCTCTTGTCACTTTTGAGGGAGAAAATCCATTTCTGCTCTTTCAAAAAGAGGAATCTGGTGATGTCACTAATATGAGGTGGAATAAAAGGCTGTTCCAGGATGAGCCACCTGAGGTCTTCTGCGGAGTGTTTTTTAGCAAGGAAATGATCAGTTAGTCTAGTCGATTGTTTTTGGCACCAGATGGTGCTCTTATGCTCTCCAATCCTCAGCTTTATTTTCCTAGTTGTGAATCCTATGTATCTCAATGAGCAGGGACAAGTGATCATGTATATGACCCTTTCAGTATTGCAATTCGTGTGCTTCTTGAGAAACCAGGTTCTTCCAGACCCCAAGTCAACTCGTTCAGCTTTAGAGGTTTGTGGGCAAACGCTGCACGAGCCACAAGGGTAGTGGCCCTGTACCGGTGGTAAATCCCAAAGTGTGTTGGATCCAACCGGTTCTTGGGACCGTGGTCTCGTGTGGACTAAACTGTCCCGAAGACAGGGTGCTCTTTTGAAAGAGAACAATGGTAGTGGAATGTTTTCATTGGAAATATTGCGACTATTCCAATGTTTCCTTATTGTCTTTTGGATGTTATTTGAGAGCGCGCTAAAAGTACTGACAAAGGTTAAACAATCCAGGGTTGGATTTTGTTCTCGTTTCTCAAGCAGAGAATCTCGGTGATTGTTCGAGGCGCGTTTCCATGCTTTTTTTACCAGATCTTTTGGGTAGCGTCTCGCTTGTAATTGTAATGACAATTGGTGGGCATGTTTGTTGAACAGATCTTTGGTAGAACAGTTCCTTCTCAGCCGGAGGAACTGACCGACTGGCAAATTTGCACGTAAAGCACGTGGGTGATGACTATTAAAAAGAAGAAGGGAATTCCTTGCCATGGGTTTTGTGTAAAGCTCACTTCCTAACTTTCCATCTGCTGGGAAGATGGAGAGGTCAAGAAACGATAGTCTCTCATGGCTAACCTCAATGGTGAATTTGAGGTAAGGGTTCCGATCGTTCAGCCATTGATGAAACAAATGAACCTCATCAGCAGAGCCTCGCCAAACCACCAAAATGTCATCTATGTACCTCTTCCATAGCACCAGTTGATGGAAAAAAGGGTTGCTATGGTTGAGGACATGATCTTGCTCGAATTGATGGACATAGAGGTTGGCGAGGCTCGGGGCGAAAATGCTTCCCATTGAGGTTCCCGAAATTTGGAGAAGAACTCATCCTCGAATTTGAAGAAGTTTTCAGTCATGGCTAACTTCGCACAGTCCATGATAAAATGGATAGGGGTGATGGTATCAAGGGTGCACTGAGACAACAACTGTCTGATAGTCTCCAAAGTCTCTAACTGGGGAATACACGTGAAGAGAGACTCAACGTCAAAGCTGACAAGAAGGTCAGTCTCCATATTGAATTGCACATTTGGCAATAGTCGCAAGACATCGGCAGTGTCCTGTAGAAATGTAGGCATGGCCCTCACGATAGGTTGGAGGAAATGATCCACGAAGGTGGATAGGGGCTCCAATAGAGACCCGATGCCCGAAATAATCGGGCGTCCCGGTGGTGGTCTTGTGGCTTTGTGGATTTTGGGCAGGCAATAAAATCCTGGAATTACCGGATGCTCAGTGACCAAAAATCTCGCTTCATGTGGTGTGATCCATCCCTCGGCAAATCCCTCATCCACTAGAGTCCTGATGGCTACAAGAAGGCGGGGTGTGGGGTCTGCGGTGAGACGGCGATAGAATAGTGCGTTGTTGAGTTGCCTAAGACATTCTTGTCGATATACGGTGGTGTCAAGGATGACAGTAGCACCACCTTTATCTGCTTGTTTTATCGTGATAGATGTGTCTTTGGACAGCGTGATCAATGCCCTCCTTTCTTTCATGGGGAGATTTTGAAAGCCTTCGAATCTCTCTTCATGAAGCCGCATAATGTCATGTGTGACTGCTAGCTCGAAGGTCAAGACCTGGAAGGGGACCTGATGGCTGAGGGGGGTGAAAGTAGATTTAGGGCGTAGCCCAGTATTGGTTTCAATCTGTTCTGAACTGGTTTCTGTATCGGATTTGTTCTTAAAGAAAAAGTGTAGGCGTACCTTCCTGAAGAACTTTTCAAGTTCAAGTCTGGATAGAAAGGGATCACCTTTGTTGGTTGGAACAAATCCTAAACCTCTCTCAAGAACTGAGAGCTCATCAGTAGTTAGAACTCGCGAGCTCAGATTTACAGTTAGGTGCTGCTCGGTTCCCTGCTGGTACTCTGTTGAGCAGCCCTCCTGCTCCGTGTATTCGGGAAGGTGGGATCGGCCTCCCACTGTACCAACTGTTGGCCTCTCCGTTTGCCGCGGTTGGGACCGCGGCCACGTCCTAAAAAAGACGGGTCCGGAAAGAACTGTGGGGGCTGCATATAAAGGTTCATATGTGGTCCGAACTGCGGGGGTTGAAAACCCCATGGACCGGGAGGCCACCACGGCCCCGGATTCTGATAATTTCCCTGGTGGTTCCCCTGCATACCACCTCTCTGCCTGAAAGTCCTCCTTGAGGACCATTGCTGTCCCCCTCCCCGGGTTTGTGGAGCGGTGAAATTAGTGCTATCGGAGTCACTGGAGTCAGAGGCTGAGGTTGAATAGTTAGAGCCATAACGCCTCCCTTTGTTGTTGGTTGCTGGGGTCGCATAGTTCTCACTAGTGTAAGGGTAAATTTTTACCATGGAAAAACGGGCAAGGTCTTTTTTAAATTTGTCAATTTTGGTTGCAAGTATATTGTCCTTGTAATCCTTATTAGATTTATTCGTCTCGTCAAGACGTTTCTTAAAGAGAGTGGTACAGGTGGCCTTAATCTGGCCTTCCAAGGTCTGGATCTCTATAAGCATGGTGTCAGCTATCCTCTTGGCAGAGCTCACGATCAGGATTAACCAATCCCGTGTGCATCTCCATGCTATCAAGGCCCATGCTCGAATACATTCTTTATCGTTGAGGAAAAGCCTAGGAGCATTGGTCACAATCAGCCCTGTTGGAGTGCACTTTCCTCTTAAATATTCTGCCATGATAAGTCCATGGACCATAATCCGGGACTGCGCTTTTTTAAGGTTAAGTAGGGTCGGCCAATCATCTTTCGCTGCACTAGAAGTGTCGGGCAAAGAATCCACAATACATGGATTGTCATCAAGAAGGCTATTAAGGTACTCGTCGTCAAAGGCTAAACCAGCAAAGTCAGCCGTATCCATAGTGTAGGTGTATCAAGAAGATGAGGTCAATTGAGTGAGCTACACAATCAAAAAGGATGTATGATTGTGGAAAAAAGGACCCGCAACCGCAGTTGCTCCAAATAACAGATTATCAAATTCTAAAAGGGGGTCAAAAAAGGGGTTGGTTTAATGACCATGAAACCTCACAACCCTGGAGAACATGAATACACAACCAAGAGGCACATAGTCAGGGGAACAATGCGTGTGTGTTGTGGATACAATAAGAAACCAGAAAAAGCACTGGGCTGAAATATTCCCATCAGCCCACCAAACGTGGCGGAGGCATCGTCATGTGGGAAGTGAGTAGTGTATTCCAAATCTCACCCACTCCATCAAAGATGGTGCAGAGATTGGAAAACTGTGATGACCTTCAAGCCACAGTGTATTTCTGAGTGGTACTAATGAATGTGCAGTGCTCAAAATAAAGTGAACAAAAAATGTTAAAAACAACTACAAGAGCAGAAAATATGTTTATTGGATACTGCTCTGGTGTCGTGGTTAAGAACAGGCGCCTTGTAGTCTGAAATTATGACTACCATAAGACGCTAGGCAGTGTGGTCAACATGTTTCAGCTATAACAAAGCTTTCGTCAAGACCAAAGGTGGTAATGATGCAACTGCAAAAAATCTGAAGGACAATTCTTAATGAAAAAAGTAATCCTACCAGTGTTTTGGAGCCCCAAATATTAGCTGGAGGAGACTCTAAATGAATTGTTCGTTACCTAAGGAAAAAATGAAGTGAAGAACAAGTATCCTTAGTAATCCACAGATAACAAACACAACACACACACAATAAGCAAGGACAATATCCTTACTACAACAGAAGGTGAAAAGTACTCCTGTGTAATACCAAATGGTTATGAAAAAACATTTTAATGGAGTTCAACTTACCCAGCATTGTGTGGGAAGTAGCCTCACCTCACCCGGCACCTGCTGGGGAGAATAAGGCCCCGCTCTGTTAAGATAGAAAAATAGCCGTAAAGTGTGGCTTCTGACATGTGAAAAACTTCAACATGTAAAAAGTGGCTAATACAAAGTGATTTCTATCAATGAAAAACTCAATTGTCCCAAGTAAAAGAACACCAAACACCAGGACAAGGACTAGACTGGTGCCGAAGTTTTAGAGTTATGAGCCCAAGACAAGAAGAGCCCAAGCCCTGAAAGGTAAAGTATGGAGGGAGAAGGCAGAGTGCACACCTACCTGTCCGTCGGTACCTCAGACAAGCATCCGAGTAGGAGTGGAGGTAGCGGACAGGCAGGGAGCATGCCTTTTATCCCCGTCGTGATTGGCCAATTAGTACTAATTGGACGTATTAGAAACGAGCAATGAGCTCGTTTGTGCAATCGCGCGTTGGAAATAGCGCGCTGCGCATGCTCGTGTGAAGAACACTTTCCTCCGAGCATGCGCTGTTTGTTATTGAGAGGTAGTGTTGTCGGCCTGCTTGGGGCACTAGCAGTGTCAGCACCCTGCGCATGCGCAGTCAAGAATGTTTCGAATGTTTCCGAACGCGGAAAAATAGAAAATAATGGGAGGAAGGGCATGAAGTAGGGCCCCTGAGCATGCCAGGATTAATAGCGGAGGCTTGGGAGGTCTAAGGACTTTGGCCGCACAATCAGGAACCGAGGCTGCAGAAGGTGGATTGTGCACTCGCTGTACACATGCGCACAATGCAGCTAAGGCCAGGCGCGCAAAGATGTGTATAACGTGCTGCGCCGGGTCTGCTGAGTATGATAATAGACCCCCGATTCTAGGTAGTAGCACGATGTACTTGGAACATAATTAATACAAATGTTGAATGCCCCCTTGTTATTTATATGCACAGGGCCAAGGTAGAAATTGTAGAAATTTTATATGGAGGAGGTTGTTACAATGGCGACTGCTATGATGGTAAAGAGCCATAGACTAGTGCAGCAGAGAGATGATGTTCCTAAAGGGGAATTCTAGGGAATAGTCATTAAGAAATGTATTCAGGCAGTGGTGTCAAGAAAATTAGTTGTATGTTCAGATGACAACAAGGACATGTTAGGTGCGTAGTTTAACAGTTAATGTGCCACCATTAGAATATCTTATAGTGCCGTCCAGGCTATGTCATCATTCAGACCCCTCTTGTCACTTTTGAGGGAGAAAATCCATTTCTGCTCTTTCAAAAAGAGGAATCTGGTGATGTCACTAATATGAGGTGGATTAAAAGGCTGTTCCAGGATGAGCCACCTGAGGTCTTCTGCGGAGTGTTTTTTAGCGAGGAAATGATCAGTTAGTCTAGTCGTTTGTTTTTGGCACCGGATGGTGCTCTTATGCTCTCCAATCCTCAGCTTTATTTTCCTAGTTGTGAATCCTATGTATCTCAATGAGCAGGGACAAGTGATCATGTATATGACCCTTTCAGTATTGCAATTCGTGTGCTTCTTGAGAAACCAGGTTCTTCCAGACCCCAAGTCAACTCGTTCAGCTTTAGAGGTTTGTGGGCAAACGCTGCACGAGCCACAAGGGTAGTGGCCCTGTATCGGTGGTAAATCCCAAAGTGTGTTGGATCCAACCGGTTCTTGGGACCGTGGTCTCGTGTGGACTAAACTGTCCCGAAGACAGGGTGCTCTTTTGAAAGAGAACAATGGTAGTGGAATGTTTTCATTGGAAATATTGCGACTATTCCAATGTTTCCTTATTGTCTTTTGGATGTTATTTGAGAGCGCGCTAAAAGTACTGACAAAGGTTAAACAATCCAGGGTTGGCTTTTGTTCTCGTTTCTCAAGCAGAGAATCTCGGTGATTGTTCGAGGCGCGTTTCCATGCTTTTTTTACCAGATCTTTAGGGTAGCGTCTCGCTTGTAATTGTAATGACAATTGGTGGGCATGTTTGTTGAACAGATCTTTGGTAGAACAGTTCCTTCTCAGCCGGAGGAACTGACCGACTGGCAAATTTGCACGTAAAGCACGTGGGTGATGACTATTAAAAAGAAGAAGGGAATTCCTTGCCATGGGTTTTGTGTAAAGCTCACTTCCTAACTTTCCATCTGCTGGGAAGATGGAGAGGTCAAGAAACGATAGTCTCTCATGGCTAACCTCAATGGTGAATTTGAGGTAAGGGTTCCGATCGTTCAGCCATTGATGAAACAAATGAACCTCATCAGCAGAGCCTCGCCAAACCACCAAAATGTCATCTATGTACCTCTTCCATAGCACCAGTTGATGGAAAAAAGGGTTGCTATGGTTGAGGACATGATCTTGCTCGAATTGATGGACATAGAGGTTGGCGAGGCTCGGGGCGAAAATGCTTCCCATTGAGGTTCCCGAAATTTGGAGGAAGAACTCATCCTCGAATTTGAAGAAGTTTTCAGTCATGGCTAACTTCGCACAGTCCATGATAAAATGGATAGGGGTGATGGTATCAAGGGTGCACTGAGACAACAACTGTCTGATAGTCTCCAAAGTCTCTAACTGGGGAATACACGTGAAGAGAGACTCAACGTCAAAGCTGACAAGAAGGTCAGTCTCCATATTGAATTGCACATTTGGCAATAGTCGCAAGACATCGGCAGTGTCCTGTAGAAATGTAGGCATGGCCCTCACGATAGGTTGGAGGAAATGATCCACGAAGGTGGATAGGGGCTCCAATAGAGACCCGATGCCCGAAATAATCGGGCGTCCCGGTGGTGGTCTTGTGGCTTTGTGGATTTTGGGCAGGCAATAAAATCCTGGAATTACCGGATGCTCAGTGACCAAAAATCTCGCTTCATGTGGTGGGATCCATCCCTCGGCAGATCCCTCATCCACTAGAGTCCTGATGGCTACAAGAAGGCGGGGTGTGGGGTCTGCGGTGAGACGGCGATAGAATAGTGCGTTGTTGAGTTGCCTAAGACATTCTTGTCGATATACGGTGGTGTCAAGGATGACAGTAGCACCACCTTTATCTGCTTGTTTTATCGTGATAGATGTGTCTTTGGACAGCGTGATCAATGCCCTCCTTTCTTTCATGGGGAGATTTTGAAAGCCTTCGAATCTCTCTTCATGAAGCCGCATAATGTCATGTGTGACTGCTAGCTCGAAGGTCAAGACCTGGGAGGGGACCTGATGGCTGAGGGGGGTGAAAGTAGATTTAGGGCGTAGCCCAGTATTGGTTTCAATCTGTTCTGAACTGGTTTCTGGATCGGATTTGTTCTTAAAGAAAAAGTGTAGGCGTACCTTCCTGAAGAACTTTTCAAGTTCAAGTCTGGATAGAAAGGGATCACCTTTGTTGGTTGGAACAAATCCTAAACCCCTCTCAAGAACTGAGAGCTCATCAGTAGTTAGAACTCGCGAGCTCAGGTTTACAGTTAGGTGCTGCTCGGTTCCGTGCTGGTACTCTGTTGAGCAGCCCTCCTGCTCCGTGTATTCGGGAAGGTGGGATCGGCCTCCCACTGTACCAACTGTTGGCCTCTCCGTTTGCCGCGGTTGGGACCGCGGCCACGTCCTAAAAAAGACGGGTCCGGAAAGAACTGTGGGGGCTGCATATAAGGGTTCATATGTGGTCCGAACTGCGGGGGTTGAAAACCCCATGGACAATGGTTCCTGATTGTGCGGCCAAAGTCCTTAGACCTCCCAAGCCTCCGCTATTAATCCTGGCATGCTCAGGGGCCCTACTTCATGCCCTTCCTCCCATTATTTTCTATTTTTCCGCGTTCGGAAACATTCAAAACATTCTTGACTGCGCATGCGCAGGATGCTGACACTGCTAGTACCCCAAGCAGGCCGACAACACTACCTCTCAATAACAAACAGCGCATGCTCGGAGGAAAGTGTTCTTCACACGAGCATGCGCAGCGCGCTATTTCCACCGCGCGATTGCACAAACGAGCTCATTGCTCGTTTCTAATACGTCCAATTAGTACTAATTGGCCAATCACGACGGGGATAAAAGGCATGCTCCCTGCCTGTCCGCTACCTCCACTCCTACTCGGATGCTTGTCTGAGGTACCGACGGACAGGTAGGTGTGCACTCTGCCTTCTCCCTCCATACTTTACCTTTTAGGGCTTGGGCTCTTCTTGTCTTGGGCTCATAACTCTAAAACTTCGGCACCAGTCTAGTCCGTGTCCTGGTGTTTGGTGTTCTTTTACTTGGGACAATTGAGTTTTTCATTGATAGAAATCACTTTGTATTAGCCACTTTTTACATGTTGATGTTTTTCACATGTCAGAAGCCACACTTTACGGCTATTTTTCTATCTTAACAGAGCGGGGCCTTATTCTCCCGAGCAGGTGCCGGGTGAGGTGAGGCTACTTCCCACACAATGCTGGGTAAGTTGAACTCCATTAAAATGTTTTTTCATAACCATTTGGTATTACACAGGAGTACTTTTCACCTTCTGTTGTAGTAAGGATATTGTCCTTGCTTATTGTGTGTGTGTTGTGTTTGTTATCTGTGGATTACTAAGGATACTTGTTGTTCACTTCATTTTTTCCTTAGGTAACGGACAATTCATTTAGAGTCTCCTCCAGCTAATATTTGGGGCTCCAAAACACTGGTAGGATTACTTTTTTCATTAAGAATTGTCGTTCAGATTTTTTGCAGTTGCATCATTACCACCTTTGGTCCTGACGAAAGCTTTGTTATAGCTGAAACATGTTGACCACACTGCCTAGCGTCTTATGGTAGTCATAATTTCAGACTACAAGGCGCCTGTTCTTAACCACGACACCAGAGCAGTATCCAATAAACATATTTTCTGCTCTTGTAGTTGTTTTTAACATTTTTTGTTCATTTTATTTTGAGCACTGCACATTCATTAGTACCACTCAGAAATACACTGTGGCTTGAAGGTCATCACAGTTTTCCAATCTCTGCACCATCTTTGATGGAGTGGGTGAGATTTGGAATACACTACTCACTTCCCACATGACGATGCCTCCGCCACGTTTGGTGGGCTGATGGGAATATTTCAGCCCAGTGCTTTTTCTGGTTTCTTATTGTATCCACAACACACACGCATTGTTCCCCTGACTATGTGCCTCTTGGTTGTGTATTCATGTTCTCCAGGCTTAATAAGCTCCCCTCCAACTGATTTGTGTTTTGTTTTTCAGCATCAAGTCGGAACGTTGAAGACACCGTCTTCAGTTGGTGCTCTAGCATGCGCAACAATGGGATAGCTTTGCCCAAAGTACAGTCCTTCCTGCTGACTTCACGCGTGAACACCTCAAAAGGACTAAGCATGTCTGACAGGCTTTTAACTAGGTCCCATTCCTCCACCTCAAGCCTCATGTCTTTCATAGAAGCACCCTGTGCGTGAAAGACATACTCATTGATTACCAAGTACTGCTCAAACAGACACTCAAGCATGTAGAAGGTTGAGTTCCAATGTGTTGCCATCTCCTGGATAAGTTCTCTGACTGGCACTCTACGGTCACGTTGAATGATCCTCAGCTGCTTCCGGGCCTTAAACGTATGGCTGAAATGTTTGCAGATTCTTCGGCAAGTGGTTAGTAACTTGCTGACTGTGTTTTCTTTTTTCAAAAAATCTTGAACAATAATGTTAATGCTGTGCGCAAAACACGGCACTCTGAAATAGCCACCATCAGCCATGGCCTTAACTATATTACTACCATTATCCGTGGAAACATAACTAATCATGCGCCTTCTTGGCTGCAGCCATTCAAAGACCTTACTGTTAAACTCCTGCAAAATGTTTACTGCAGTATGAGATTTCTCGATGGCAAACATGGCTACTGTTGCATGTTTCCGAGTAGCTTGAAAAATGTTGACACTGTCAACACCTGCAGCTATCTTCTCTCTAACCCCCGCAAAAGAGACCCAGTGTGCACATGTAATCAACGGCTTGGCAACTGGTCAACATGTCTGTTGTCAGGTGGATAGTGTGAACAGCACTCTTCTGCAAAGCTGCCCCAATCACGTCCAGCACATCTTGATGTAGTGCTGGAATGGCAACTCTGGCAAAATAGGACCGGCTAGGAACCTTCCATTTCGGGCAGACTGTTGCCACAAATTCTAGAAAACCCACCCCTTCCACGAAAGAAAAAGGGAGACGGTCCAGCGCTAACATTTTAGCCAGCATTGCATTATACAGATGGGTGGTTGCACTCCAATGGCGCCTCCGACCAAAACATACTTTAAATGGTGGTCTGGAACGTTTTCATATGTGATGATGATCCAGACTTCTTCAACCCAGTTAGGCTCATTGATGTACTTTTTCACATTGGTGTCTCTACCAGAATCTTACTGTGCCACCTAGATGTTGCTGGCGTAGAGGGTGTGGGCGCTACCACTGCAGTGCTGCTGCCAGGGGTACTGTGTGTACCAGAAAAAATGTCTCTCGCTTCTTGACCTCCCCCCTGCACAATCAGCTCCTCGTCATCAGATGCAATACCAATGGCTACATTTGGATTTGTACTTTTGGCTTTCCGGATGTTACTTAGGTGTGCCTCACACTGGATTCTGTGGTGTTTTTGGAGATGACCTCTCTGGCCTCCGGTACCATAGTTGGTACCAAGCTTCCCCCGACTAACTACATGTTTACAAATCGAACAAATAACTTGGTTTTCCACCTTTTTGGTAATACTAAAGAAGTCCCAAACTGGTGAATTGAGATTTCTGGTGGTGGTGGAGGTGCCACTTTCAATGCCAGATGAAGCGGAGGATGAGCGTGGCGGAATTTGACTCTGTTGTGCACTTACAGCACCACTACTTGAGGTTATGGAGGTCGAGCTGGATGGAGGCCCCTGCCGGCCCTTCCGAAGAGAAAATAGGTTGTGTTTGTGTAGTATTTACCTGTGTTGGTGGTGGTACCAGTGCCATGCCGCCCACATCCCCGCAGCATTTCGGGATAGGGTAAAAATGTCTGTCTGCTGCATGCCCACTGGGGCTGGAGTGACGACTGTTATGATTGGGTCGTCATCGTCAGACTCTTCTTCAGCAGCAGAATACACCACTTCTACTTCTTCTTCGTCAAACTCATCATCACCCATAACGGAAGGCCTTACGGGAACCTTCCTTTTAGCTAGCTTTGTCGGCTCATGGCA
Organism: Lissotriton helveticus; assembly: GCF_964261635.1. Taxonomy (NCBI): domain Eukaryota; kingdom Metazoa; phylum Chordata; class Amphibia; order Caudata; family Salamandridae; genus Lissotriton; species Lissotriton helveticus. Next base: position 535,304,090 of record NC_136067.1, read on the forward strand.
TGCCTCCCTCTCAGACTGAATTGGTGGGTGCCAATCAAGATCTAGATCATCAGAAGGAAGGGGGCTTGAAGAAGAAGTTGTACTAGCCCTCCTTTTCCTTGCTGGGGATCTGGAAGGCAATGGATCATCAGGAGTTGCTTGCTCGGCTGATACCTCCGCATGAATCTCGATTTCCTGATATGCCGCTACTTCTGGAGGAACAAGTATTGTGGGCAGGTGTGCCTCTCCTTGTGCTTCCCATTGTGCCTCTCCTTGCGCCTCTCCTTGTGCCTCTACTTGCGCCTCTCCTTGCGCCTCCACTTGCACCTCTACTTGCGCCTCTCCTTGCGCCTCTACTTGCGCCTCTCCTTGCACCTCTCCTTGAGCCTCTCCTTGCGCCTCTCCTTGTTGCACCTGTGGTTGTCGTTGTGGCTGTGGTTGAACACTCGTCAGATGAGTTACACCCTGCGTTAATTGGATGATTCTTTGCGGTGAGTCAACGCCAACATCACTTGTTGATGGTGAAAGAGCAATTAAAGTCGCTGCTTCTGCGGCACTCCTGGGCTTTGGCCTAACTTGGCGTGGTGGCACTGAGACCAATGAAGCGGTGGTGCTGCTCCCAGCTTGGTCCCCGGTGGACACCGCTGCTGGCGTAGTTTTTTTTTCTCCCAAAAAAAGTGTCAGTCGGCACACCAGTCTCCTTGGTAAGTGGCGCCACTTGCTTCTTCTGCTCATTTTACTTGCAGTGGCACTGGCAACTTTCTTGGTAGAGGAGCTATGGCCACCTTTCTTTGGTCCCATCTTCTTCAAATGTCAGTACAGCAGGACGCAGTTGCACGAGTTGCAGAGTTGTCTGTGGCCACACGTGACGTCACGTGACGTTGTGAACACACCGCAGTAGGACTTTTTCCTGGCACTACAACAAGTGATGATGATGAGGAGGATGATTCCTGGATCTCAGTCTTAGTTCACCTAAAAGCAAAGAAGCCAGAGGAACATCAGTTAAATAAATGTTACATATGTCATGCTTCAGTTAATACTATTGCAACTAGGCATTTATTATTATTAACACAACACACCCAAAAACAGAAAGACCCAAAATAAAAATTGCAATTCTAATAAAAAATGGATGTTTAAATTAATAGAAGAGAGACCACACAGAGAGAGTTGTTTCATGCACCATTCATAACCCTAGGCCTACTGGCCTGCATGCTTGCCGGCCTATGGCAAAAACTGCCTGGCCTCAATATGCCCCCCCACCCACATGGCCAGGCCCTGGACCAGGCCACAACAACACCCAAAAAATCAAAATACACACATAAAACACACCAATCCAATGCCATCCATGCCCTAATTGATGTTTAAATTCAAGAGACCCCACAGAAAGACTTGGTCCATGCACCACTGAGTACCCCTGGGCATAATGGATGAAAGCAAGGCAGACTGGGTGCAGGCCTATGGCTCAAGGCACACTGCCTGGCTTCAAATTGGCCCCTAGACCCCCACCCACATGGTCAGGCCCTGGACCAGGCCTCAAAATGGCCCCCACCCACATGGCCAGGCCCTGGACCAGGCCCCAACAACACCCAAAAAATCAAAATACACACAAAAATCACCTGAATCCAATGCCATCCATGCCCTAAATGATGTTTAAATTCAAGAGACCCCACAGCAAGACTTGATCCATGCACCACTGAGTTCCCCTGGGCATAATGGATGAAAGCAAGGCAGACTAGGTGCAGGCCTATGGCACAAAGCACACTGCCTTGCTTCAAAATGGCCCCTAGACCCCCACCCACATGGCCAGGCTCTGGACCAGGCCTCAAAATGTCCCCCACCCACATGGCCAGGCCCTGGACCAGGCCCCAACAACACCCCAAAAAATTGAAATACACACAAAAATCACCTCAATCCGATGCCATCCATGCTCTAAAGTATGTTTAAATTCAAGAGACCACACAGAAAGACTTGGTCCATGCACCACTGAGTACCCCTGGGCATAATGGATGAAAGAAAGGCAGACTGGGTGCAGGCCTATGGCACAACGCACACTGCCTGGCTTCAAAATGGCCCCTAGACTCCCACCCACATGACCAGGCCCTGGACCAGGCATAAAATGGCCCCCACCCACATGGCCATGCCCTGGACCAGGCCCCAACAACATCCAAAAAATCGAAATACACACAAAAATCACCCCGAACCAATGCCATCCATGCCCTAAATGATATTTAAATTCAAGAGACCCCACAGAAAGACGTGGTCCATGCACCACTGATTACCCCTGGGCCTACTGGCTACTGTGGCTTTAACACGCACCCAAAAATTAAGAAAAAACTTCCACACATAACAGGTCTAACGGACACTATACAACATGTCACTCTATGGCACTCCACTCTGCTGTAAGCATGGGCTGAAAATTTGTTCCGCTCGTGGAATTTGCGAATTTTTGGCAATTTTGCAATCCGCGAATCACGCGAAATTGCAAAACAATTTGCAATTCGCGAGTTGGCTAATTTTTTTTACTTGGTCGCGCTTCAAATATACAATCTTGGGCGAACGGCATTGACTTACCGTGAATCTGAGTTTGCCGAGTTGTTTTCCTACCAGTTTGCGTGCGCTGCGCCATTTTGGATCTGGCTGCGTGATTGTGTGAGACTTTTCGACCGCGAGTACGTCATGGAGTCCCGCCATCTTGGAATTTAAAGCAACTAACGAAGCCTTAAACTCTTCCTTTTATTACATATAGGTCACCCTTACAATAGGCCCTAAGTAACCCTAGGGCAGGGTGCCTTGTAAGTAAAAAGTATCACACACATTCACTTTTCACTGCCGCAAGGTTCACCCCTCTCATATGCAAGCATTGGGAATTCCTTAAAACACTTTTAAGCTGTAATTCTTGATCTCAGAGAGTAGCTTTTTCATGTTTTATATCTTTGGAATAGTAATGATAAATCCTCCTTACTGGTGAACTTGTAACTTCACAAGTTCACTGGTGAAGTTGTAAGTTAAAACCTTACTGTTTTAGAAGTGCCACTTTTAGAAAGTGGTACAAAAGGGGGTGGTGATGGACGGAGCATCTGAACCAATCAAACACTCACACCCAGTCAAAAGATCTGGGTTTGATCCATCACCGTTCTTTAGCCCACTCTACCACCCCAGTTCAAACATGGCTATATGCAAATCAGTCTGACCCTGAGCCTCATGGGAACAGTCCAGCCCGAACTGCCAAGCCATGCCTTCCCTGGACCGGAAACAAGCTTCCGAGGACCAGTTTCTGGCATTCCAGCCGTCTTTAGCCCGGCTTGCTTGAATCCAGTGGCAAAGTGAGCAAGGGACTCACGTCTGAGCATATCCTGCCACACTTATGGCGGCCAAAGCGGTACAAAAGGGGGTGGTGATGGACGGAGCATCTGAACCAATCAAACACTCACACCCAGTCAAAAGATCTGGGTTTGATCCATCACCGTTCTTTAGCCCACTCTGCCACCCCAGTTCAGACATGGCTATATGCAAATCAGTCTGACCCTGTGCCTCATGGTAACAGTCCAGCCCGAACTGCCAAGCCATGCCTTCCCTGGACCGGAAACAAGCTTCCGAGGACCGGTTTCTGGCATTCCAGCCGTCTTCAGCCCGGCTTGCTTGAATCCAGTGGCAAAGTGAGCAAGGGACTTGGCCATAAGTGTGGCAGGGTATGCTCAGACATGTGTCCCTTGCTCACTTTGCCACTGGATTCAAGCAAGCCGGGCTGAAGACGGCTGGAATGCCAGTAACCGGTCCTCGGAAGCTTGTTTCCGGTCCAGGGAAGACATGGCTTGGCAGTTCGGGCTGGACTGTTCCCATGAGGCACAGGGTCAGACTGATTTCCATATAGCCATGTCTGAACTGGGGTGGCAGAGTGGGCTAAAGTATGGTGATGGATTAAACCCAGATCAATTGACTGGGTGTGAGTGTTTGATTGATTCAGATGCTTCGTCCATCACCAACCCCTTTTGTACCGCTTTTGGCCGCCATAAGTGTGGCAGGGTATGCTCAGACGTGAGTCCCTTGCTCACTTTGCCACTGGATTCAAGCAAGCCGGGCTGAAGACGGCTGGAATGCCAGTAACCGGTCCTCGGAAGCTTGTTTCCGGTCCAGGGAAGACATGGCTTGGCAGTTCGGGCTGGACTGTTCCCATGAGGCACAGGGTCAGACTGATTTCCATATAGCCATGTCTGAACTGGGTTGGCAGAGTGGGCTAAAGAACGGTGATGGATTATACCCAGATCAATTGACTGGGTGTGAGTGTTTGATTGATTCAGATGCTCCGTCCATCACCACCCCCATTTGTGCCACTTTTAGAAAGTGGACATTTGTATTCACTTACTGCTCTGTGTGCCTGACAGACTGTCTCCAATACAAGTCTGGGGTGGGTGACAGCTATACTTTTTCTTTCCCTTTAGACAGCCCCAACACAGGAAGGATATAAGTGGTTGTAGACCCATCTACATACATCTGCATTCTTATGGCCTTACCAGGGCAGGACGAAAGGGAGGGGCTAACACATGACTTGAAAAGGCTGTGTCCTGTCCCCACTCAAAGTACTGATTACCCCCCACAGATAGTCCCCTTCGCAGGAAGGACTGGGTTTAAAGGGACACTTGTGCACTTCAGAGAGCTGCTTTGAAGTCACCTCTGTCCACTTTAGATGCACTTTTGGGTATAGGTACTGGGTCTCTAACCCCCTGAAATTAGGTACTTTTGACTTGTAATTGAAGCTCTGCAGAAGAACTGCTGTGCTGTGCTGCTCAAAGGAGTTAACTGGACTGCTGATCTGGAAGTCCTGCTTTTCTGTGTGTTGCCCTTCTACCTGCTGCTCTCTAACACTGCTGAAGGAAAGCTGGACTATTCCTTCACTCCAAGTGATCTCTAAGGGCTTGTTGGCGTGTCTCCTGTTGCTTGTTACTGAGGGATATCAAGTCTCTACCGCTGACCCGGTTGCGGATTCAAAAATCAGTGCATCAGCTCGGAAATAGCGCTTTTCCTCTCGAGATTGACTCATTGGACAGGGTGTTGCCGCAGCTTGGTGAGATCAACGCATCCTCTTGACAGAATACGGTGCATCACTCAACGCCTCGACTCCACCACGCATCTTTGGAACTGATGCATCGCCTTTACTGCATGAAGAAGACCAATGCATCTTGCACCTGCATGCAAAGCATCTCGCAGTTTGCAACTAGCAAAGGTACTTTGTTGATAGGCCCAACTTTGACTTTGCCCCAGTCCAGCGCAACCTAAAGTAAACTTTTATGTTCTACTTGCTTCTAAGGACTTTATTGCATTTATTCCTTTAAAATCTTTAAAATGTAATATCTCAACTTCTTTCCATTGGGTTTTGTCATTTCGGTGTTGTTTTGTTCAGAATATAATAATCTATTTTTCTAAACCTGTGTAGAGTGTGAGCACAGGTTATCTTTTAATGTGTATCTAGCTTACCCTGACTGGAGTGGTGGTTTCTGCCTGGCCTCGGTACAAACCTCAGCCAACCAGGAATTGCATTTCCAACATTGTCTTACAGTTGAGGGGTGAAGAATTGAGTGGCATAGAGTGCAGTGGCATGTCGTACAGTTGAGTGGCCTGTCATAGAGTGGAGTAGCAATCATAGATTTTAGTCGCATGTCGTACAGTGTGAGGGACATATCGTAGTGTTGTAACGTGGTGTAGAGTTATGTAGAGTGAATGGGGCAGAGAGTTTGTTAGAGAGTTGTAGAGTGGAGTGGCATAGATCAGAGTGGCGTGTTGTAAGTAGAGTGGCGTGGCCTGTCACAGAGTGACATATTGTTCATTGTCTTACAGGGGGATGCATTGAGTGGAGTGGCGTATAGTGGAGTGACATGTTATAGAGTGGAGTGGCTTGTCGGAAAGTGGAGTGGTGTTTCATACATTGTAGTTGGTTGTTGTAGAGTGAAGTACTATGTCAGGGAGTGGAGTGGCATGTTGTTTAGTGTCATTTGTCGAATTTTGGTGGCTTGTCGGAAAGTAGAGTGGTGTTTCATACATTGTAGTTGGTTGTCGTAGAGTGAAGTACCGTGTCATGGTGTGTAGTAGCATGTTGTTTAGTGTTATTTGTTTTTTATTTCCACAGGTACGGTAGTACTTCCTGATAGTTTTGAGGAAGTACTGCAGTACTCCATAAACTGTTTTTAAAATAAATACAAAAATATTTTCACCAACTCTACAGAGTTTTGTAACGTGCATATTTGTTTCTATCTGTTCTAAAATCAGTACAAAGCTTGATTTCCTGTTGAACCCCAGTACATATACAAAGTGTTGTCAAAATAATATGGCAGACTTTTAATTTTATAAAGGCCATCATTAGCCAATAATATTATGTTTTGCCATTTACCATGGTGTACCACAGAATTTCTGTGGTGTGCTGAGCCTAATATATCACTAAGTTGTTTTTTCCTTATCAGTTCAAATAAGACCATTACCTTTTCTGGGGTTAAACTCACATTTAAATGACTGAAACCTTTACCTGGACCTAACAAGAGAGTTACTTTATTACTTGTGGTGGACACAAGGTCACCCAAGCTAATAAGCCACTTTCTCACAAAAACAAATTCTCAAAGTGGGGAAAATGAATGGACCTAACAAGATAGTTACTTTATTACTTGTGGTGATCACAAGGTCACCCCAACTAATAAGCCACTTTCTCACAAAAACATATTCCCAAAGTGGGAAAAAATAAGGGTCCTTATAAGCAGGGAGGGGTATTTCTCTCTTTGCAACAAGCTGCCAGATCAAGGGTTGCCACTGGTGGACGTGGCAAAGGTTCGATGAGTATGTGTCTAGTCCCCAAGATGCTTATTGGAAGAGCCTGGTGTTTAGCTTCTTGCGGAACTCAAAAAGTAAAAAGGAGGCTCTGATATGTTGAGGGAGGTTGTTCCATATCTTGAGTGCAATCTAGGAAAATGAGCGACCACCAGTATTGTTTTTGCTGATGCAGGGAAGTCGTGTGAGTAAAAGTGAGGCACAGCGTGGGTGTCTGGTTTGTTGTTGAAAATGTATGGTGCTCTTTGAGTTTTCTGGTCCTGTGTTGTGTAGGGCTTAGCATGTGTACATGGGAAATTTTAATTAGCTGCAGTTGTGAATGGGTAGTCAGTGAAGCTTTTAGAGGTGCTGTGTGATATGGGTGCGGCGTGGGAGATCTAGTATTTGCTGCTGTGTTCTGGGTGATCTGTAGTCTGTGTAGGGGTTGTTTGAAGATGCCGGCATGGAGAGTGTTGCCCTAGTCCAGCTTGCTGGTGATGAATGCTTGCATCAGGGTCCATCTGGTGTCCTGTGGAAACCATTTGAAGATCTTTTATAGCATGCATAGGATGTTGAAGCAGGAGGTGTCAACTATGTTGACTTGAACCAGCATGTTGAGATTGTTGTCTAGGACGATTCCTAGATTTCTTGCTTGGTTTAAGGGGGGTGTGGTGGTCCTAGCTCCGACAGCCACCAGATTGATTCCCATGGGGAGGCTCTGTTGACGAAGACCAGTGCTTCTATCTTCTCAGAGTTCAGTTGCAGGCAGTTGGTTCTAATTGAGTCTGCTACCATGGTCATTTAATTAGTAAAGTTGGTTCTGATGGTGGTTGTCTTCTCCATCAGGGAGAGGATGAGTTGGTTATCATTAGCGTAGGAGATGACGTGGTGTCTTGTGATTGGTACCTGTGTACCTTAATCACTGCCTTGCACCCACCAGTGACCTCGACTCTGCCCTGGCTACATTCGCACGCATCCGCCTATCAAGATCTTTACCCTACCTCGCAGCAAAGACCTGGAACACCCTCTCTCTCTCCACCTCAGACAATCACCATCACTGCCTTAATTCAGGAAGGACCTTCAAACCTGGCTCATTGACTGAACCACAGTGGCTTTGACAGATTAGCAGTCCCCCCATGCCTTGAGACCCTTACGGGTGAGTAGACACACTTTTCAAGCCACCTGATTGATTGATTGATTTGATGATGTTGGTGAGCGGCGTCATGTATATGTTGAAAAGAGTGGGGATGATGGACGTTCCCTGTGAGTTTCTGCAAAACAAATTCTTGGCCTCTGATCTGAAAAGTAGCAGTCTAACCTCTTGGGTTCCTCCCATGAGGAAGGAACAGATCCATTTGAGAGTGGGTCCATGTATGCCAATCTCATGGAGTCTTCTGAGGAGGGTGTTATGGAAGACAGTGTCGAAAGCTGTGGAGAGGTCCAGCAGGAGAGGACAGCTTTTTCTCCTCAGTCCAAGATTATTTGAATGTCTTTGATGGCCCTGATGAGTGTTGTTTTGGTGCTTGGATCCTTTCTGAATCCTGATTAAGGATTGTCTACAACATGGTGAAGTTTGAGGTGGATTCTGAATAGCTTGCTGATGGCCTTCTCAGACACTTTGGCTGGATAGGGGAGCAGGGAGAGGGGTCAGAAGTTGCTCAGTTGATTTGAGTGTGATATGGGCTTCTTGAGGAGGGTATTGATTTCTGCAATTTTCCATACATCCGGGAAATTGGCAGGCATGATGGAGGTCTTGAGGATGTGGGTCAGGGTGGTGCTGATTCAATCACTCAATCAATCAGGGGTTCATACTCACCCGTTAGGGTCTCAAGGAGCTGGGGGGGTGGGTTAGCTCCAGATCTGTCGAAGAGCCAGGTCTTGAGGCTCTTTCCAAAGGTGTGCAGAGTTGGGGAGCTTCTGATTAGTGATGTTCCCAGGTTGTAGATGTAGTGGGGGCAAGGGTCAGGTGGGGTCCCTGAGTGGATGGTCTGCACGATTGCTGCTGTGTCACTTCTGGTGAAGATTGACCATTTGGTCAGGTGACAATCTTGTTTGGTGATGGGTAGGTTAGCAACAACTTCTATGGGGTTGCGTTCTTGTGCAAAGTTGCTGTAGATGTTTGTGATTTAGCTCTGGAAGAAGTTAGTTAGGTTGCCACAGACTTGTTGGGAGGCAGTGATGTTCGTGACAGTGGCTGAGATTGAGGTGAAATCCTTAATGATCAAGAAGATCTCCTTGCAGCTGTTACAGTTTCCTTTGATGCTGTCCACTAGTGTGTTTTTCTTGCTGACTGTTATTTCCTGGTGATAGCTTTTGAGTGCATCCTTGTGGATAGTTCTGACAGTTGTGTCGTGGCTGCCTCTTTTCAGTTTGAGGCTAGTAATTTAATTCCAGATTCATGACCTGGACGCATTAGGATAAACACTATCAATTAAAGGGCCTGAAGTGTGCATATTAAACAATTTGCGCTGCAAAACCAGAACAATGTAGAACAAAGATCAAAATGAATACAACATCTTTGCCCTCCTTCCAAAACCAGGACAAGAGCCCTTTCAGGAAACTCTTGGGCCAGTGGCAGGCAAATCATTGATGCTACTTCTGTCTACCTTATTTATAATAGTCATGTTGCCCGCAGGGAAAGAGGGGAGACTACTCCTTTGACTAGCATCATTTTATTGAAAGTTTCATGAAAGTACTTGACATTATCCAGGCCACTGCGTATACAAATGTGTAGCCAGTCTCTTAAGTCTATTCATTTTGTACTTGGCGTCTTAAGATACGTGGCAGCCCGTGAACCTCCAGATATGCAAAAGCGCCAGTCATATTGTGTGCAACTATTGCCTCCCAATGTCATTTAGATAATGTAGAGAAAGAGAACATTTACAAACAGCACAGTTTGTAGCCATGTGCCTGATTAGATCATTATTTATCAGTGCCTGTCTGCAAAGTTAACGATGATTCTATATTTATCAGCTCTAGTTGCCTTTCACGCTGCAAGGATATTTAAGTTAAGACTACTGGCAAGAAGAAAACTTTGCAATCCGTTTTTAGCATAAGGACATTACATCATTGAAGCCAATATTGGTTTTGTTGAAGCATTTCATTTTGAATTCTTTAAACAGCACACAGCCTTCTTTTCGGCAGTGATTTGGTACAAAGGAGCATAAAGGGAGTGTTCCTCACCACCTACCATACAACTGCAAGCACTGCTTCTGCTTGACCATTTTTGTGAACGTTATTACAGGTAATTGCCAAGTCTTAATCTAAAATGTAATAGTCTTTTTATCTCCGGGTAGAGTAGTTCCAGATAATTGTTAATACAGCTATTGACAGAAAGTCTAATATTGTTTTTTTGACTAGTTGCAAGATTGAACTATTCATTTGTTATGGTATGACCAGTATTCTACACAAGCTACATCATTTAATATGGTTGCAACATGATTGAGCTAGGGAAGTTTGGGTGAAGCACTGATCTTTCAAATGACACTAAACTCTTTTAAATCGGTCCCCAGCTTGGGAATAGTCCAAAGACGCGTCTAGTACAATACTAGCTTGAGAGCCATTAATACTTTCACGCTGGGTGAACCCAGCACTAGTCTTAATGCAGACATTGGGATCCCATGTCCGAGGTATAATAAGAGCTAGAAAAAAATATTGTCAATGTTTTGCATCGCTGGTGCCTCCCTGTATAACCCAGAGCTCTGCTCCATATGAACCAGCAGCTATTGCTTTCATTTGGGATGCTTGGATGGGATGCTTGGATGGCAGGCTAGATTAGTTTTCGTCCGCATTTGTTTGAAACGCTTAAGACCGCCCATGTATACTGGCACATAGTAGTTTTTATTTTATTACAACCTGATCTATCCAAGATTATTTATCATCAAAACTGATCCGAAGGTAGTACAGATGGACTAGTTCTCAAGCCAAACCATTGATTCGAAACTACTCCTCAAGCTGGTCGGTGAGGTTACCACTTTGAATTTTGTTTTCATGATGTTGATTACAAGTTTTTTAGAATGACAGTCATTTTTGAGCCCGCTGAGTAACTGATGCATTGATTGTGCAATGTTGGCTAATAGAACCACATCATCTGCGAACAGGAATATGAGTGTTTTAACTCCTCCTGTAACTGATTCATCGAGGTTCAGAGCCAGCAAATTTTGACCAACTTCATTTATAAATAGTTTAAACAACTTGTGGGGCAAGAAGGCAACCTTGTCTCTTACGCCGATAATAATTTCAAACAACTGAGTACATTTAGGGCCACATTGTACTTTGACTGTATAGCCCTGATAAGGTTTTGTTTTATGGCAGAGAGTAGTTTATCATGGAATCCCTGCTCTTTGCGACACGATCTGTCTATCGTATCAAATACTGTCTTCATGTCTATGAAGACCAAGTACACCGCTGACGTGTTTTCCTTAGTTAATTCTTTATTGCTTGATTCGCAAAAATCATTGCAGTTGAAACTTTTAAAACTTATACAAAAGAAACACTATTCTATTTTCATTGGACAATACACGCCTTCCCAAAGAGAATACAGGCAATAGAAATACATCAACATTTTCACAATCACTTTTGCTATAAAATACATATGAGCACCCGCTGTATCATTATGTTGCAAGATACAGAATGAACACAGTGTCTCAATATTTTAAAAACCTATTATCTTAAGACTGACTCAATTCACAGGATTTATCCTGAATACATTCCATTATGCAAACAAACTATGATATCCACATTGTGCAAAATATTTGGAAAAATACATCAGGGTTTACACAATCATATTGGGACCTAATCGCCATAACAGCAGTATTGACGCTATGTCATACAGAATGTCAGTGACCTCATAACACCCTTATTAATTCTTAATTTATTAAGGAAACCCTTAATTTGCAGATATCATGTGTTTTAGCAATGGTTAAAAGCTTTCTCAACTGACCCGATAGATATAAAATAAGGTCCTGGAGAGAAGATCTTACCCCAGCCTTAGGAAATACGTTTTTTTTTAAAGGTGAACCGTATTTTATGTAGTTTAGGACACACACACTGTGTGCAATAGAGTTTAATGTGTCCACTCACACAGTCTACAATTAGTGGTTGGCCATTGCTGAATCCAGGCCGGCGCACCTTCCTTAGTTGGAGTTTATACCCATTCTAATTTTGAAATGTGTTTTTAATTCGAGCCGGAAAAATAATAATTCAGATATGGCTGGTTTTGAAGAGCCTGATGCGAATTAATCACTGACCATGCATGGGTTTTTGCCAATAAAGCTGTTTTATCTGCATTAAGGGTAAGGTAAGGTAATCTTTATTGCTTAATTAATTAAAATTTTAGCAATCTGTACAAAGAAACACATGTTTAGAACAATTTCATATTCCATTTAAAAACTGAAGGTCTGTATTCTTAAACTTAAAATGTCCTATTTGAAATGTATAAACAATGCAAAAAGGGGGGGGGGAAATATAAAATTTAGGAAAGTAATATATATTTGGGTAAGGTGTGCTACTTGGAAGATTCAACCCCTTAAAGGTCAGTTACAACCGTGGTTGTCTTGTCCATTAAAGCTGTTCGAGCGTGATAGATGTATTTGGCGAAATTAGCCATATGCTTCACAGTGTCCAAGAGGTATAATTGGCGAACAGCCTCTTCTGCCATCCGTACTCCTATTTGGAGGAGGATAGGTCTTAAATAGATTCTACGAGCTGACAGGAGGACAGGGCAGCATAATAGAATGTGGGATAATGTTTCACGCTTGTAATGACAGAGGCGACATTCCGTGATTTCTGAGCCAGCTTTGACGGAGGGGTATAGCTGTTTTAAGAGGAGCACATGCAGTCTTGCAGCCAGAATCCTTTGAAGGGCTTGCCTGCCCACCGACTGTACCAAATGTGGTTTTAGACCATTTAAAGTGTGCGGGGAGCTTTGAGATTCATGGAAGCCTCTGATCGTCAAGGCTTCAATATCCAGGTTTCGTGAGCGAGTTCTTACTTGCTTTCTCATGACTGCCTTGATATTTGTGTATTTTATTATGTTAGGATCCCAGTTTTCTATTGCTAATTCCAGATGCTCTTTGGCTAGAGTCAGGCTGGTTGACCAGGGATTGCCAGATTTTGTGAATATTTTGTTTATTACTTGCTTCATCGAGTTCTCTGGAGCTGTGGTCGTTAGATAGAAATATTTTGCCATGCATGCCAATTCTTCCAAGGATTGTCGGGTGAGATTAAATTCAAGGCGGATTAGAGTATTCCTTGTGCAAGATGGGAGACGAAATAACTTTTTATAGGCTGCGCAGTTGATCTTTTCGAGGTCTTGCCACAGTTTTCCTGGGAACGCCTGCATGCCGTAATTGACAGAGGGTAATAGTTTTGCTTTCAAGACCCGTTGAATGGCCGTGGTGGTCGGGCTTTCCAAGGTTGCGTTTAATTTGCAAATTGCATAAGTTACCATTTTGGCTTTCTGCATGAGCTTGAGTCGGTGAACGTGAGGCCGGCCGGTTTCACTAAGCCATACTCCAAGATAGTTATATGCTTGAGTGGTAGATAACGTGAGCGATCCCAGTCTCCATTTTGTTAGTTTCTTTTTTGGATATCTGCCAAAAATCAGTATTTTAGATTTTACTTGGTTTGCCACCAGTTTGTTTTTGGCGTTATAGTCTGCTAGTGCAGTTAGCCCTTTTTGGAGACCGACTTTGGTATGATCCAATAGGACCAAGTCGTCGGCATACTGCATCAATTGGAGTCTTGTTCCCCCGATCGTTGGAGTCACCAGATTTGCTCCCTTAAGAGCTTTGCCCAAGTCAGCTGTATATAAGTTGAAAAGGAGCGGGGCAAGGACGCACCCTTGCTTTAACCCTTGATCTGTGCCAATTTTTTCCGTGGCTGATTGGCTCGAAAGTTTGACTCTTACCCACGTCTGGGTATACAGTGATCTGATGGCTTGTAGAAGTTTCGGGCAGATATTCCAACCTGCCAATTTACTCCATAGGATGTTCCGGTCGACACCATCAAATGCTGCTGTATAGTCGATGAAGCAGGCAAAAAGAGGCTGGGCACCCTGGGCCATTGTTTGTTGTATAAAGTATGAGTGGACTATGATGTTATCTATGGTTGAGCCTCCCTGACGGAACCCTGTTTGGTAGAAGGGGAGCAGGTTTTCCTTAGTTGCCCAATGTGTTAGTTCTGTAAGGAGAGAGCTTGCATATGCCTTGCCTTCCATGTCCAGTAGGGCAATCATTCGATAGTTCTTAGGGTCAATGCTTGCCCCTTTTTTATAGATTGGGTGTAGCAGGGAGCCCCTCCAGGAGTCTGGGACGTCCATCCTAAGTCTGCACTCCGCGTACAGCTTACTCAGGCTCTCGGTCCAAAAGTCGATATCCTCTCTGAAGAGAGAGCCCGGCAGGCCGTTTGGTCCAGGTGCCCCGTTGGGGCGTATTTTTTTCAAGATTGCTCTCAAAACCTTTTTTTCAGCTGGTGTGACATTAGCAAGGAGGTGCGTTGGTTCGGTTGATTCATCAATTAACTGTTCATCAAGGGAGGATCTTTTGCATGAGTTTGTTTCTGGGTCGTTGGTGTAGAGGGATTTTACATGGGCTACCCAAGTGTTCGCATCAATTGAATTCTCTCTATTACAAGCCCCTTGGCTAAGTTTGTTTATATATTGCCAAAATTCTTGTGACTTGCTAGGAGCAAGCAAGTTGAAGATTATCAACCATTTTTGCTCGGTTGTTTCACGTTTCACCTGCCAGACGATTTTTGTGTGAGCCTTGGCCGCCTCCTTTAGTTCCTTTTTTGCCATTAGCGATCCGGTTGCCCTGTAGGCTCTGTGTTTGGAGTTGAGCACTTTTTTGGATCCCTTTATTGCAGGCTGAAATCCCAGTTTGTATATGGTGTTATCGTGTGCTCTTTGATTGGTGTTCCCTCGAAGCTGTTGGGCTAGATCATATGCGAGGACCCCCCATTCTACAATTCTTCCCTGATCCTTATGGTCAGTCTGCCACCCTTTCCAGGAAAGTTTCCAATCAGCAAACTTGTGAGTCAGGAGCGGTCTCCATTTGATTCTTTTAAGCAGTCTATATAGTTCGTCTCCATTTGTGGTTCCTATGTGACGGAGAGACTGTCTAAAATTTGCATTCATTGTCAGCTCTAATATGAGAGCGGCGTGATCGCTATCGGTCCGAGGTTGGACGGTGTAACATGACATATGCTTTTGTAGGTATTCGCTTAATAAGATATAGTCAATTGTTGTTTGGTTATTGAAAGTAGGAGGTATCAGTACTGTTGGATTGTTCTTCATGGAGATGTAGTGTGTTGTTGCCAATTTATAAGCTCCCATTAGGGCATTGAATCTTCTAGTGTTTCCACTATGATGATTTTCGTCAGTTGGGTGCCCTATATCGTGCAAGTTAAAGTCGCCCAAGATAATTGAATCCATGGCCGCATAACGTACCAATAGGTTTTCAATCTGTTTTAATAGATCGGTGAATTTATCTTTCGGATTCAACCCATGGCAGTTGTAATAAATGTTGATGAGAAGAATTGAAGTCTGGCCCTTGGGCGTTATTAGGCCTTTCAGGATCCCGGCCAGAAACATGTCTGAGTTGTGCCGTATTACTTCAAAGTTCACTTGTAATGCGTGTCTAATATAAATTGAAATGCCCCCTGACGGTCTACCAAAGATGTTAATCTTTTTTGCGGGTTTGAAGTATTCGGCATAATTACGTAATGGTGTTGCTGAGATGGCCCATGTTTCCTGAACACAAACTATGTCTGCTCCAACCATAAGAGCTACAGCATCTGAGCTTTGCAGGACTTTATGTAACCCTGCGACGTTCCAGGACATTATCTTGATAGTTTGATTGTTTGTGGGACTGATATTGGAGTTTCGGCTAGTGTTGGGAGTTACTTGAGCTGTGTAGTTTCCGGGCTCTTGGTCGGAGCTGGTAATGTATGAAGCAGGTACGGTGCACCAGCTAGTATCCTGCGTGTTCATTGTTATGGGCAAGGGATTATTTGACGGAGACCCTATGTTGGTTTTAGGAAGAGGAGTTTAAAGCCTGGGCCAGCCAAGACCAATCTTTAGTGCCCTGCCCCAATATTGAGCAGGATCGATGACCTCCTACTGTGTGTTTAAAGATTTGTATTGAATTACTGCCCAACTCGGTTGCTTGTGTGCCTCCTAATGAACCATGTAAGATAGATCCGCAGGCAGGTGGGGTTGAACGAGTGGTGTACATGGTTTTCCTCCCCTTTGGATCTTCGTCTCCCTGTTGTCTGTTTTTTCCTTTCAAGATTTCCGGGTATTTCGTCGGTGGTGGGGATTTGATTTTTATTCCCCAGTTATCCAGCTGTGTTTTGTGTCCCTTCAGGGCCTTCGCCATGTTGGAATTGGTGAAGGTTATCTCGGTTGTTTCGTTTTGTTCGCTAGGTCCTGGGCCAACAAAGGTCACCCTCTCAATGTCCGTTGATATTATGCTCTCCAGACCCGAAATATTTTTACAGAGTTTCAAGAGGTTCCCTCTGTTGAGGATGTCCCAGCTCCCTTGTGAGATATAATCTGGATATAGCCATACTTTTTGATTTTCAGAATCAGAGTCTAGCGGTTGAGCGGGATTAATTGTGTTTGATAGCGCCATGGAAGCCACAAGGGGCTCTCTTAAGTTATGAGCGTGGTTGGCCCCTGGGCCCCTTACCTCATCAGTCCCTTTTGTTCTTGTGGCGTAAGTATGCGGGGCAGGCCCAGAGGCGATCGTATGTTCCCCCTGTAATCGGTCAACATTATTTCTTACTTGGGTTGAGGTTTGTTCCCCTTGAGCGTTAGCTGTTGATTCCGACTGGCGGCCCTTGTGGGCATTTGTATCTATCAAGACTATTTTTGGTCTGTTGTAGTTCTCACAATTGTGACCAGGCATGCCCAATACGTGATTCAGGGGGCTACATGGCACGGGAGCTCTATCGGTTGAAGTTTCAGGCAGGTTTTCCCTGGGAGCACCTGTTAGGCTTCTAGGAGCCATTGTTGTGGTGGATGTTTCGTTTATTTGTTTTTGTATGTCTTTCTTTTGGTCTTTAGGGATTGGGCCCCGACTCTTCTCCTCCTCCATGTTCGGTGCTTTGTTCGCCTTGTTTACTGGTGTGAACCAGTGATCAATTTTCTCGTTTGCGTAACTTTTGCCTTTTTTTGCTTTGTTGAGTTTTTTCAATTTTTTCTTATTTTTCCTTGATAAAGGTTGTTGTGCTGAAAGTGGTGAAATTTAAATCGTCCAAGTTGCTGGAGCTAATGTTAATTGTTTGATTGAGTTGTGAAGGTGCGTTTGGGTTCAGAAGGTTGGGGCTCCGTTGGCTATTAGACTCAAAGTTGGTGTTGCTGGGGTTTTCTTTGGATCTCTCTTGACTGTTCCAGGTCACCTTTGAGCATTGGTTTGGGTGCAAATTGGTCTGTGGATTTGATGTTTTCGTCCTATTCACCTCTTGCTTAAGATCCATGACTAAGGTGTTCATTATTTCAGGAAGTTTTTCCTGGGACTGCAGTATCGGGGAGCACCCACAACCCATAGGTTTCATCGTTATTTCTGTGTCCGCCTGCGCTCTGCGTATTAAAGAGTTTAAGTGTTCCAGTTTTGAGTCCACTCCAGAGATAGAGCTTGCTACTGACTGCAGAATGTTTATTTGGATGTCTAGTTTGTCGGCATGCATTAGTGCCGCATTTCCCATGGATATCAGAGCCTCGTTGATTACCGCAAGATGGTTTTCTATCCTTTGTGGGACCAGACTGGATTCCCAGACTGACAAATGTGCGTTCAAGGTTGTTATGCTTTCCTCCCACCCGGAAACCGATTGTTCGTTTCGTTGGGGTCTCGCCTCGTCGTCTTCTGCCCCCAGGTTGGTAGACGTCTGCGGGGTTGCCAGGATTGTCAGTAGGCTCGTTTGAGATCCCGGGGATGCACCAGTGGCTTTGGGGAGGGCGGAGGTTTCTGTTTGGGAGTAGAGTAGTTTGTTTAATTCACTACCCCCTGGGACAGCAGTATTTAGTTGTAACTCTGGGGGTTCGTCAGGCAAGCTTTCGAGAACCAGTGCATTGGCTACTACATCGTTAGCTTTATTTTGGTTATGCTCCTTTGGAAGTTCTTCAATTTGTTTCGTCTTGCCTTTAATAATCAGAATGTTTGGCGAGAGAGGGACGGCTAGTGGGGAGTTGTGATTTGGTGTGGTTTTTTCAGTAATGCCTACAGAATTGTTGACGTTAAAATGATGAGTGACCGGCCGGAGGGCTGCAGGAGATGTATTGGTTGATTTTACATGTGCTGGACGGTTGCTTTGGTTCGGTTGTTGTTGTTGCAAATATTTTCTAATGTCGTTGTCTCCCTTGATGCTGTTGCTATTGCAAGTGTTATGGCTGTCGTTTGCATTTTTGTTTTTGTTACGAGTTCTGCTGTCTGTGTCATCGTTATAACATGGAGTTTCTGAGGTGCCGCTAGCCCCGCTTATCCTTATATGCCCAGAAACTGATGGGGAGTTGGCTCTTTCTACCCCCACTTTTTCCCCAACATTTTTAGGCCTATCCTGTGCAGTCGAGTCATGTCTTGTACTGTCCACAGGATATAACATCCTGGCCTTTTGGCGTCTCGCTGTTTTGTGAGGACGGTAGTTAGAGTGGGGTTGTGTCAAACCGGCGTTCCTTGTCCGCATGGTGGGTCAACGCTGGTAAGTGCTTAGCTATCGCCTTAATTTTACTGTAGCGTCTGGGCTTTGATGCTATGGTTGCAATGAGTGCCGTGCTTGTTCTCTTACTGCTCAAGGTCAAAGCTGTATAGGTCGGCTGCTGCCGGGAGGGATGAGGGTGAGAGTGAGAGTGAGGCTGTAAGCGGAACAGGATATGAGCGGAGCGCACAGGGGAGACCTGCCGGCAGAGTCGGACCTAGTCGCATCTGCCTAGGTCTACCCCCCGGCTCTTACTTAGCGACCGCCTCTAACGGCAGCCGCGCTCACGTCAGTCTTCTGCAGTCTTTGCAGCCACCTCTCCCCTCCTTGATGCTGCTGAGCTTGGCGGAAAGAGCGGTGATGGAAGCTGTATATCAGTGTGTCCGCTTAGGATCGACCCAGTGCTGGTTGTTGCCCGAAAGGTCTCAGCCTGCACGCGCGGCTTGGACCACGAACTGTACAGCTGCTATCAACCGGGTTGAAGTGCTGTATTCTGGGCTCCTAATTGCCCCTGTGACCCCCTGTAGTCGTGGAAAAGTGTGGCTAGATGTGGCCACTCTTGCGTGGGCTTTAAGCAGTTTTTGAGTGATTTTAGTGCAGGTTGTAATAGGGTCCTTTCAAGGAGCTGGCGGGGCTGTGGTTGTAACTAGGGCAGTGTGGCTGAGGCAGAGGAAGAAACCAGGGCGGAAGATTACTAGCGGCAGCACTATTTCTGCCGCCTTCTGCCTGCCTGTGCTCACCTGCAGCTCACCTTCAGCCTGCAATCGTGTTCTTTCCTGCCGCCCGCTTCAGAAGTCGATCTGTGCTCGTGATCATCTCCCGCACTTCCTCGTTTGTGGTACTGAGGCACAGGGCAGCCGGCAGCTTCAGGGAGTTATGGCCCGATTGGGGAGGGCCAAGTGGGGCCAAAGACGGCCCGGCCGGCCCGCTCCAGGTGCAGCCCGGTACTTAAGTGCTCAAAACGCCAAACCGCTGCCAAACAGCCTCTCGCAGCTGGTCTGCTCTTCGCTCTGCTCCGTGCTCCTCGAAAAACGCGGCAGGCTGAGCTCCCCCAGTCCTAAGGGCTCGCTTCACGCTTCACCTTCGCCCCCGACCCCCACCGAAGCTTCGGCCCTGATGCAGTTTCTGCTCTGCTGCTCTGAGGCTGCTCTGGGGCCGCGCACGCGATCGCCACCTAGCGGTCACAGGAAGTACTGCTTCTGAAACTCAACCGGGAAATCTGCATTAAGGGAGCTAACTTGACTTTGTTTTTTAAATTTTTGATTAAAGTTGGTATTCTCAAGTCATTCAGCCCTTTCTGCAGACTGAAACTCTGAAGGTAGGATGCAATAGAGGAGCACCACGAAACAGTTTATATAGGCAGAGTTGATTATTTCATGCCAACAGATGTTCGCAAGAGAAACAGAGTCAGATGTAAACATGGTGTACATGCATTTCACAAATGACCCTTGGGACACAATAGACTGTCTTTGGAGACCAAATTCTAGTCTTATGTATGCTTAGCCAACTTACCTGTGAATCCAAAAAATATTTAATATGCCTTGATCACTAATAGATACAATAGTTTCACTTCTTTCCCTCTGGTGGTAGGCGAGCCATATGTAATAGTTGGCTGGAATTTTGCTCTCATAACTTTAAGAAGATAGTCATATGATTAACATCTAAGCAATTTATACAAAGATTTGAAAGCATGAATTAGAGTTTTCAGTTCTTGCCCTTAAATCTTTAAAATGATTTTTTAACAGAGCTCTTTTATCAAATTGGATGCTTAAAGATTTATAGGTTTTAGCCACTTCAATTGGCCCTCTTCTGGCCCTCCATGAGTTGACCTTTGATTTAGCCTGGCCGATTTTTATGATTATAGGGCCATATGTATCAAGATACCACTTAGCGATTCTGTAATAGCGATTTTTAAGAAATCGCTATTTCAGAATCGCTAAGTGGTATGTATGAAAGCAATCGCAAAAAAAGAGCGATCCCTTAAAACTCGCAAAAACATGTGCGATTCCTACATTAGCGTTTTTTTCCAATATAATTCGCAATTTTGCGATTCCTTAATGGAAGAAATCGCAAATTTGCGAATTTTCGATTGAGCCAATCAGAAACACAGGTGCAGATTGATGACATCACAACCAGGAAGTGAGTCTACCCATGCTGCACCTGTGTTACTGATTGCCAGAGTGAAGGAGTGTTGGAGACAGAACACTGCAGTGCACTGTAAACATGCAGGACAGAGGAGACATGCCCAGCCAGGACACCCCCCAGCAGCAGCAGCAGAACAGCAGAGGAGGAGAAAACAAAAATTCTCTGAAGCAGAGCTAGAAGTCCTGATTGAGCAAATGGTAACACGCCATGAACTTCTGTTTGGGAGGAAGTCACTGAGGGTCCCTGAAACAAGAAAACGGCGCCTATGGGCAGACATTCAGGCTAAGGTGAATGCAGTTGGGGTGACACACCGGAGTGTGGAATACATCCGCAAAAGATAGTATGACATGCGGCAGCGCTCCAAAGAAAAGGTGGCTACCAGGTTGGAGCAAGCAAGGAGGACCGGTGCAGGGACTTCCACTGCCACAGATTCTACACCATTGGAGGAACTTGTCGAGGCAACACTACTGCCAGAGAGCGTCATAGGAGTGGCTGACCTGGACAGCTCAGAACCCCAAGCAGCAAGACAAGGTAAGAGGCATGCTTTCAAACCCCTGACCCATCCCCAACTACCCCCACACACCCAGCAACGACCCTTGGGAAGTAAGAAAGTAATAATCCAGTGCAGGTATACAAACACAAACTGCAATGCATTATGGGAGATGTAGTCACGTGCACATTACATTGGTAGTCTGACACCCAGCCACACCCCAAAAGCATATGTGCATCAGGAAATTGAGACTCCACAAAAGTGTAATTCTCAGACGTTGAATCTATTTATTTACAAGGGAAAATCAGAACAGAAATTAAATGTATGCCTTTATGTCCACAGCATCTAATACTAATCAGGCAACAGGCAGTGGGAGACAGGGCAAGTCCCCTACCAGACCAGCAGCAGCGCAGGAGCAGGAAAGTGACAATGGGGCTAGTCCAGTCAACCCCCCCAAGTGCCGCAGGAGGATTGCAGTGAGACCTCTAACCCCTTTGGAGGACGAAGGCCAGGACACTGATGGGGAAGGCCAAAGCAATGACACACAGCCTGAAACACAACAGCACCGCCATGCAGAGCCAATGCAGGAAGTCAGGAACAGGCGCAAGTCCCGTGCTGCAGCAAGTGCTGGAGATCCTGGGGATGGGTCGTGTTCGCCGGGCTTGAGCTCAATATGTTGCAGGGCCAGCGCCTGCAAGCCAAAAAACACCAAGTTACACCAAAGGGAAGTCAGGGAAGGGTTCAGGAGCTTAACATGTGCCATGGAGGAACTCTGTGGCGAACTCAGGGGTGACCGTACAGCCAGGTGTAGGGAGATGCAGTGTCTGGACCTCTACACACGTGCTGTGAACCGCCTGGCCTCCTCAAACAACATACTAGCTAGACGCTGCATCAGTATGCAGCCCGAGTTTGCGCACAACAATCAGGACGTTGGAAGGGCCCTGCTACAAATATCTACAGCTGTAGATGAACTGCGCGCGATCCGCACCACAGGGCCAGGAGTCCTAACTCCAAATGATGATGGTGCCCTATCAGTAAGGAGCAGCGCAACCCCCCCACCAATCATGGATAGGCGCCGTAGTGGACGCAACTGTAGGGCAACTGAAATGAGTGAAGGAGGCAATGTGCATCCCCAGTCAGGAGCTTCCTCCCGCCCCCGCCGCTAATAAGGACACTTCAATGGAGCCACTGCATTGGTGCAGCTAACCACTGTGCAGGGACACTTGACCATGAATGGATACATGCACTGTGCATGAACCTGTGCTAGACATTATAAAGGACATTGTTTCCCAGTCAGTCTGTATGTCTTTTACATTCCTGATGTTAAGGAATAAACACAGTATGTCAATTGTAAATTAGCATTGTGTAATTTTTCTTACCTAGAAATAGTTGCGCGTAATCTCATCCCGCCTCTGACGGCCAGCAGCTGCACCTGCTACTCTGGCAGGCATGTGTCCTTGAGCTGGGCCCTCCAAATCAGATGTGTCATATTCACTGACCTCCACCGGTGTGCCTTTCCTGGTTGCAATGTTGTGTAGGATGGCACATGCGACGACTATTTTGCAGCACGTTTCTGGGCTGCATTGCAATGCCCCTCCACTTTTGTGGATGCACCTGAATCTGCTTTTGAGAATACCAAAGGTCCTCCCTATGGTGCCTCTTGTTGCAATGTGTGCCCTGTTGTACCACCGCTCTGCTGCATTTCCTGGATTGAGGTAGGGCGTCAGAATGAAGTCACGTACTGCATATGCACTGTCACCTGAGGGGGGGAAGGTATATGGTTAGCCACTGTCCAGCACATGCAATCCTTGACAAGTGTGTATACTGTGCAAATGCATTCACCTAGCAAATAGCCATCGCCAAAGTCCCCATTGAGCAGCCTACGGTGTATCCCACTGTGGCGGAAGATGTAGGAGTCGTGCGTGCTGCCAGGGTATTTTGCAACACTGTCCGTTATGATGTGTTTAGCATCACACACCACCTGTATGTTCAGGGAATGGTAGGATTTATGATTCCTAAACACGTACTCATTGTGTGAAGGGGGGGGATATTGCAACGTGCGTACCATCTATGCACTCGATGACATTGGGAAATTGGGCCATTTGGTAAAAATCCTGTTTTGTCTGATGCAGTTCCTGTGGGGTTCTGGGAAGGTAAATGTGGTGTGGTATCCTCTGTACCATGGCGTCAAGGAACGCATGGAAAAAAGGCGAAAGGGCACTTTGTGACACCCCTCCTGCTGTGGCTATCACCCCCTGAAAACTACCTGAGGCCAATAGGTGTAGTGAACAAAGGACCTGGATTGTGTCCTGCGTGTGGGGTGTTCTAGGTAGGGTCTGAGTTCTTCTATTAAGTCATCAATACTGTCTTCATCCAGTCTGTAATGGGTAAAGATATCCTCATCAGTGCGCTGGTCCATGGTGACGCGCAAACGGAATATCCTCTCCTGGCGTCTACTCCTCTGGGCAACAGCTCTCAGTCGCATCCTCCTGGCTATCAGGTAAAGCCCCGCCATTGTGGAAAGAAGTCTGTTGCATTCTGTTGCTGCTTAAATAGGTTGCACCTGCTCCTACTTGGTGGTAATTGCGATTCTTTAAATTGCGAATTACATCAAATCTCAATTAGCGATTATTTCATACATGCCATTGCAATTTCTAGTTTTGCGATTTTTTTATTGCGATTATCGCTGAGTAAGAAATCGCAAATCTAAGTATTCGTAGGTAAATCGCAGATTTATCATTTTCGCACTATTGGGAATCGCATTTTTTGCGATTCCTTATTTTAGTACGGATTTTCCTACATACATCCCTTTTTGCGAATTCGCATTCGCAAAGGCCGAAATTCTGCGAATTTCGGCCTTTGCGATTGCGAATTTCAATGATACATATGGCCCTAAGTCTTTTTAACATTTAGTCCCAAGCCAGTCATTTAGAAATAGTCATCGAAAGTATTTATCAGTCTCTGTAAACCTATTGGGTTTGACTCAGCAGGATGGTATCGTCTGCGTATTGTAAAAAGCTAAGTTGCACCGTGACCTCGCCTAGTTTTGGAGAACGGGCATTAACGGATTCCAAATGCTGAAGAAGATCTGATAAAAAATAGATTAAAAGGGCAGGTAGCAAGGACACATCCTTGCTTTAGGACATTACAGGTTTTATTTTTTTGTGATAGGGTAGCACCAACACCTAGCTTAACCTGGACCCAAGTATTTGTGTAAAGAAGAATAAAAGCATCTAGCAAATTCCGTGGAAGGGCCCAGCCGACCAGTTTTTTCCACAATAAGGCTTGAGGAAGTGAATCAAAGGCTGCCTTTAAATCTATAAAAGCAATATACAGATTTTTTTTTTAAACTGCCCTTTCAGCTAATAACATGAGACCCAACAGGTTGCTAATAGTAGATTGGCCCTTGCGAAAACCTAATTAGCAGGTTTGTTGAC
The DNA here is from genome assembly GCF_964261635.1 of Lissotriton helveticus. Classification (NCBI taxonomy): domain Eukaryota; kingdom Metazoa; phylum Chordata; class Amphibia; order Caudata; family Salamandridae; genus Lissotriton; species Lissotriton helveticus. The sequence continues at coordinate 535,328,627 of NC_136067.1, forward strand.
TTGGCCACTTTTATGGATAGGCTGCAGGATGCTATCTTGAGATGAAACTGGTGCGATTTTAATACCAGTACCTGGTTATACACTGGGGTCAATACATCAGCCCACATATCAATATTGGCATGAAATAGAGCATTAGGAAGCCCATTTGGACCAGGAGCACCATTTGATCGAAGATAACGTAAATGTACAGCTGTTCATTGATGCTTATACGATCCAGAGTATTATTCAAATGAGAGCTGTTGACTTGCTCAGTGTGACGCTCACTAGGATTCGCAACATTGTTTATACCCAGGCCCATGCCACTCACTGTCACTCTCACTGTCACTGAATTCAGTTTGCTAATTTTATCACCATTAAAACTCATGTCTTGCTTAGCTTGATTGCCCATGCCATACAAATAAGTACTAACGTTTACCCATTCTGCTTCCATAATATTAATAGTGTAAGCCCTATTACCTACCCATTCAAATTTGTCAATTATTTCCCAAACAAGTTTTACATTGTGTTGTCTAGAAGCAAGGATTAATCTGTCTTGATTTAGCCACCCACACTTCTAGTCTATAAGAACTTCTTAATGCCCTTATTTTATCCTCATATACATAATGGGGTTGCTGATAGTTATGAGAAAAGGCAACAGGTACAGCTCTATTAAGGGGTCGTCTTAGTTTAAATAGCTGGAAGGTGTACCATTTATTCTGTGAGATTAATGTAAATTGTGTTTTTCTTTGAATTTGTATTGGAAATCTTCCCACCAAGGATGATGTAATATAATTCCATTCATCCATCATGGAACCTATCCCCACCTGGCGCTGTTCACTGTCCTTTATTATTGCTTCAGCAGCCTGTATTATTACTTCATGTTTGTCTGAATTCCATACCAATCTCTTCCGATTCTCAGAAGGATGGAGCTCATTGAATCTTGGATTACAATTTATTGGCAATTATAATCTAACTGTCTGAGGCTTGTGGTCACTCTCAAGACGAGGGATCACCATATAATCAAAGAAATTTTCGAAGTAAATTTCCTGAAATGAAGTTATAGTGAATAATTGAGCCATGCATAGAAGATTTAAAAGAAGGAACTGGCCTGGATTTGCTCATGGATTTTTCTTTTAGCAGAGTTAACCCGAGCTTAGACATATTATCACAGCACTCTTTTGCAATACGATTGCCCTTTCCATTTAAGGGGTTTAAAGCACGCAGATGTAAATTAAAATCACTAGAAATGATTAGACCAGCATCTGGATGGCGGATTAATAATGAGTTTAATATATCCCATAAAGTATACAGCTGGGTCATCTTAAGGCCGTTATACTGCAATAAAAGACATTGTAACCAATCCAGCTGCAAATCAACTACTTCTACCGTTAGATTTAATCCAGCCACAATATAACATGAGAGACCGCATTTTGCACAGCCTCATTTATTAGTACGTACTGCCGGGAGATTAAACGCATTAAACCCAAGCAGGGGTGTGGCTTGTTCTCGCCATGTTTCTTGGAACAACAGGATTACAAAAGAGTTTAAAAATGACAAAGTATCTAGGTCGGCCAATAAATGGACCAGCCATGCACATTCCAGGAACAAATCCTCAGTTGCAGTTCTTTTCCGTTTATAACCGGCAAGATTAATTTCTCATCTCCTGGATGCACATCTGCAAGGGTAGCTGGAAGCCAAAACCTGTCCTCTAGTGCGTATTATTTTCGGATTGCAATTCACAAATGGAGACTCCTTTTAAAGTATTAGTAATCAGCAAACCTGATTTTTGTGATGGACCAGTTGCTCCTCTAAGTAGAGTATTTAACTTTTTACCTTCAACCCTATTTTCATCTTTTTCCACTTTTGTGGGTAATGCTTCTTGAATTGAGGGATATTTTAAGGGGCTGCAATTAATAACCTCAACTTGAGTCGAAACTTTTATTCACAATTTCATCGGTAGACCAAGTCGTTATAATAGACTCACAAGAATTAAAATGTATTTGTTTAAACTGAACAGAAAGAAGATCAGTATTTTTAATGAAAGATACATCAGAGATGGTTGGAATAAGTTTGAGAATTAAGCTCCGATCAAGACTATCATGGATGCCCCTAGATTCACACAAATAATGAAAAACGAATTTCACACTACTTAATGTTTTGTTATCCGACATAACCATTAACTATATTGTTAGGCCTGGTTTGATATCCTTCACTAAATAATAAATTTGATGTTCTGCTGGAGGCTGCAGACTCAGAGATACACAGGGCATTATCATGTTGGATTGGCAGTCTCCATACATGAACTGGGTTTCATGATCTTGAGGCAGGAGTATAGCCTCATTATGAGCTATTAGTTCAATCTTGGACTGCGGGTTACAGACTAATTCTCTAGTAATATTTCCAAGGCTCTGCTTTCTCCCATTCCCACTCAAAAACCGACTGACTTGCTTAAATCCAACTCTATTTTTATGGCCAGCGATTTCAGAAGCCGCCGTATCGGCAGCATTTGAATAAACTTTTTCACTACCTCATAAAGGGTGTCATACCTCACACCTTAGTTCAGGGATATTAGGTTTATGTTCCATTGAATCAGAGGAGAGTTCCTTACCCTTGTTGAGACTATCCTGGCCCTGAAATGTCTGACTAGCAGGTTTAAAAATGGGGAAGTAGTTTCTTGTTTTCGCAACTGAGACCGCTGAATTTATGGATTTCTTAGCTTTATTCTGAGCCTTATGTATCCTATTCCTGGCACTTTTTGTCAATAGGGGACCACCACTGAGACTCTCTCCTGAATCTGTGGAATTGGCAAACTTGCTTATCTTTATTTTAACATTGCCTTGTGAGATGGTGCTTTAATCCGTGATAGTAGCGAAGCCCAAACATACTTTGGGTGCCCCAACTTCCCCTGATAATACCCTAAATAAATCAGGGGGCCCAGCTTACTGAGTCTTTTGGAGCTTTGTACTCACATCTGCTACTCATGGTCCTTGTTCGTTATGGCCAGTTAGGTATTGAGTCAAGTCAAGTCAAAAAGGCTTTATTTCGATAAAAACATATCATAAAAGCATCACATTGTAAAAAAACACATTTTGCAGTTAAAAACAAGAATTAATCTATTTACATCAGGGTTTTTTCCCTATTTTACATCTAACATTTGCAAATAAGAAACACAGTATAAAACAAAAATTTAAGAATCAGATTAAACAATACATTTAAGCCTTTTGTTTCTAAGGTGCCATGCCAATGATAGGAATTTTGAGAGACTACAAGCATAGAATGGGCGTGAGTCTGTCGTTAAGATGCGCAGCGCTACAATGTGAGACCTAGTGCCTAATGACCGACACAAAGGTTTGAGCCACCTAGTTCTTGGGCACATATACGCTGGACATTCAAACATAAAATGCGCTATAGTTTCTGGTCTAGTTGGGCAGGAAGGGCAAAATGCTGTAGTCTGGGCCGGAGGCTTCCAGCAAGCTGTTAGGGCGCGTACTGGAAGAGCACCGACCCTAAACCTAAAGTAAAGAGCCCTGTCGAATTGCTTCCATATGATATCCAAATAGAGTTCTTGGATCGGCAGATCCTTGAACTGCAGGAAGTCATTCGTAAGCCTGCCCAAAGCATAGTCAGCGCTAGTTCTAGTTGCGACCCAGTTCCAATAGAGGCTCTTTAGAGTAGCCTTGGGGGGAGAGGACCCACCAACCCATGCCTCGCTAAGGCCCAAGTCCCCAAGCAGAGTTTTTACATTTTTTAGCCACCTTACTTTATGCCAACCAGGTAATGCCATGACTTCAGTTAGCCCTTTAGCATATTTGGCCAATTCGGGAGTTTGCCATATCCGGGCCCATAGGAGCAACGGTCGAAACTTAGCCAAATCGCTAATAGGGCGACAGCCTAGGTCAAGCAATAAAGGTGCCATTGGAGTGCTCTGGGGAAGCGACATTAGATCCCTAAAAAATTTATTTTCGTACCTTGTTAGGTCAACTGTGCTAGTGGTGCCCCATAGCTCTGCCCAGTATAGAGCAGAATTGACTCCCTTTGCTTTGTAGATGTCAATAACAGGGGCTATTGGTCTTATCGAACAGGATCGCTGTTCCCTAAGCAAAGCCCCAGCTACCCTCTTATGGGTAGCTGGGGCTACCCATAAGATGCTGTATCTATGGCCTCTAACTTTGCTTGGTCTAGGGCTACTTTACACCACTTGAGGCGTCTCCCACAGTTTGATGGATAAAGTTTGGGGGCAAATTCCGAATTACTTGGTATTGCCTCCTTTATTTTACCTGGCCATAAGCTCTTAAGAGTTAAGGAGAGTGGATTATGGTCACTATCTACAGTGGGCAAGACAGCCATATCCTGAACAAACTTCCAGAGGATAAGATCAAGGAGGATGTAATCAATCCTTGACCTGTTGTTCACCCTATTGAATGTATCAGCGCCCATGGAGTCCGAATCAGTTCGGCCATTGTTAGCTCTTAACCCAAATTCCATAGTCAGTGCATTCAACTGGATCGCCCTTTGGGACCATTTTTTTATTGATCAGATAGTTAACAGGGGTATGCCCCTCCTTAAATCATCCTCACCTAGGCCCAAAATGTCCTCCGTCGCAAGAGGCTCGTACGTACAGTTCAAGTCTCCAGCGACCAGGACTTGCATGCCATCATTACAGTGTCTAAGCTCATTTTCAAGGATGGCTACAGTTGAGGATAGAGAGCCATTTTTTGAACCTCTGGCATAGATGTTGAATAGCTCGATAGTTTGTCCCCTGTTAGGTCCCCTCAGTGAGATTCTAAGAATGTCCAAGGAGTTAGACTGCTTTTGCGTAATGTAGCAGCCCAAGGAGATGCTTACCCAGATAAGGAACCCCTCGAAGGGCGGCCCTTCCCGGTAACTGGGGATACTACAGGTACAAAGTAGGTAACATAGCCAGGTCTGTGGGTGGGTTCCAGACTCCAGGTCTCCTGGAAAATGCAAATCTTGTGTGCCTCCACCAAGATGTTCCAGTCTGGTAAACCTAATTTCCTACGAATACCTGCAATGTTCCAGCTAATAATCTTGAATATTTCAACGGGATCTGATACTTGTGATCTGGGGGAGCTAATGCCCGTTCCAACTGGCTGAGTGGCTGACGAGGACCTAGTGGGTAAGCCCAAATCCAAGGCATCTTCCAGATCACTTGAGTGTGCTGCTTGGGTCAGAGAAACTATCATAAGATTCTCTGCTAGGTTGGAAGGAGAGGGATCGATGTGTCAATATCCTGAACCCAGGCCATAATATTCACGCCTGTTACCAAAATTTAAGGTGGGATGAATAAAATAATCATCAGAAAGCCTTCCCCAGGAGTGGTACCCACGATTCTGGTGTGGGGTCTGGGGTACTTGTTGCGGGTAGAAATGCCCCAAGCCAAATGTTCTTATTCCACTGATACCAGGCTCGTTGTATTGGTTACAGATAAAGTTTACGGCGCGCATATCCCGAAAATTAACTAGGATACAATCACCTGGGACATCCTTGGCTCCTATCCCCACCCAACCAACTCTTCTAGCAAACAGGATCTTACCATCCAATTGACTCGGTAGAGGCCTGTTGTTATTTAGCCAGTATGTAGTTTTGTTTTTGAGTTCAGAATATGATTCTGTTTTTCCAGGCAATAGGTATTGATCTACATTTGGTTGCACAACTAATTACTTTTTCTATAAGAGATCCTACTATGGTCGTGAGGTCAGATACTTTATCTGAAATATGTGAACACATACATCTGGTTAATTGGTTGTTAACATCAGTCTAGGCTCTTACCACCAGGTTGGTTAAATTGTGTAATTTTGTATCTATACCTGCCACATAAACAGCTAAAGTATTTAATAGTTCCACATGAGTGTTGAGCTTATTGGAGTGAAAAGTTAATGCTGTCGTTAATGCATCCATGGTGTTCAACAAATTTCGCCACACTCCATTATTGTCGACATATTTATGTTTAGGGGGACACTCATCCGCTAAGGTAGGGGCATCATATTTGTCCAAGAATGAGAGGTCTGCAGAGTACACGGAGTTATCTACTTGAACTAAATTATTTGGAACCTGGTCAAAACTTGTGGATTTAACCTCTTGCAGGGTTAAGGTTGGATAGAAATCAGGAACTTGTTCACTATCAAATATTCATAAACTGAATGGGTTTAAGCCATTCATGCTGTTTGGTGACTAAATTATAGATTCCCCTAGACTCTTGCAGACACATCCATTCTTGGTCATAAATGTGGGAGATTTATGGAGAGTACAGTTAAATTGAATATTACCCAGACAAATACCAGAAGCATCATATTCACATTTGCTTGTAATTTGTTACAGTACGTTATGACCCGGGATATATCTTCCACCTGTGCAGCTCAGGTCTTTTGTAGCAGCTTCCGGGTTTGAGCTGATAATTTATTTATTATATTTATTATTTATTTATTGATGAAGTCACTTCAGGAACATGTGCACAATGAACTTGCGCTTTAGGAGCTATAACATGAAAGTTCCCCCTTACATATTGGTTATTTTTTACAGTGAAGTTACTTAAACATAAAGGGGTAGTAGCAGCACATTGTTGCAAGTGATCTTTCATTTCTTCACCCTGGGATAGAAAACCAACGCATACTGTCCAAGCTATTGGAGAGCTCACGTTTGCTAAAGCAGGAGTGGATAAAAATAATATATCCTCAAGTTGGGCTTTATCTGGTGGTTTAAGAACTCCTTGATACTGGGCTGAAGGAAATGAGTCACACTAGCAGTAATTGGGTTGGATACTTGGTCAACAACAGTTAGTCCACAGTCTGGACTTGACAATATCCTAGTATGGTCTGTCGATTCCTCAAGTACCATCTCATTAACATATAAAGTATTCTTTTGGAATCGAGTTTAGACTTCCTTGGCAATCTTCTGCTTCTTTTGTGGTTGAGGTTGTAATAAAAGCTGTTTTCATCCCCTCGGGCGACCTAATCTCATAATGAAAAGGTTTTACCCCCCTTCCCCAGGCCAACTTGATCGCCTTGTTGAATGTGACACTTAGCCTTTAAAAATAAAAAATAAGCTTGGCCGCCACCGGGTGGGATTTGCAGCACCGTATTTATCCACATGTGCTGATGAGTGGAATTACAAGGCAACAGTTGCTTCTATGAATGAGACCAAATGTCAGAAAAACAAAAGTGCAAGCAGTGAAATCAACTGGCTGTTTCCTGGCCGCTTCCTGGAACCAACACGCCAAAGATCGACTTAGCAGGCTTCCTCTTCTTTCCCTGACTTTTCTTTCTCTCCTTTACAGACTCCTGCGGGTCCCCTGTACAGGATTGGGGGTAGCAAAATGGTGGAAGGTAAGGAAGCTACCACTTGGATGAAACTGGGATAGGCCTATAGGTGCCCGAGTGTTTAGGTTGTATCCAGATGTGCCAAGGTGTACCAGGATTGCAGCTTGGCTGAATGTAACGTGCCCCAGGGCAAGGCAGGCCACCCCAGTGGAGCTAGCTGCACCAGCCTACCGCAGACCGCTTCCACTCCACCTGGCAGTCTCCAGGGTTCTGACGTTCGTTGCCCACAAGACGCTCCCAGCTGCGTCCTTCTGCGACTTCAAAACCGGCGTTTTCAGTGAGCTGCATGCAGCCGTGTTCAAGTCGCAAGCCCAGCCCAGAGAACCAGAGAGCCAGGAGCACAGCGGAGAAAGAACGGCAGCACGACGTGGAGGGCATGAGACACGGAAAGCGCACTCCCAACAACATCTTCACATTCGCATCTTCACAGTGCCAGCAGATGTACGTCCTGTTGCTGACGTTTTTATTTGAATATATTTTTAACAATCAAAATACTGTTGCATGGCTTGATAAATTGTACCCTCCTTCGAAAACCCAGCTTTTTCTCTTGAATCCATGTTTTCAGGCGAGTAAGAAATAATTTGCCATTAATCCTTCTGATGCCATCCAGCTGAGAAATTGGATGATAATTGCTGGGTTATTGCTTGGGTCTTTTTATAAAGAATAATAATAATAGCAGATCTCCAAAAGGCAGGGTCTTCTTCGTGTTCCCATATTGCATTTTAGGCGAGTATGAAACTGCAGCCCAGGTTTTCCCATTGTTACCAAAAACATCATTGAAATATTTTGTCGGGGCAAAGAGCTTTTAATGGTTTTTGACAGACCATAGCCTCATACATTTCCTTAAAAGAGATCTCCGAAGTGAGCTCTATGATATCTTCCCCAGGCAAAAAAATATTAGTGGTTCGAGGAGGCAGCTCAGCTAGGCAAGATTTCAGTTGGTCCTCTTCATTGTGGGTTGGCCATTTGGAATATTGTGGAGAAATGCTTTACCCATTCAGCAAGCTTAATGCCTGCTTCCAAAGTAGTAGCCGATGCATCACACTCATATCTGACCATGTCCCAAATGTTTCTTGTATTTCATCCTTTCATGTTTTTTCAAGAGTCCTTCTTCATTTCACAAGGAATCGTCCCTTTTTTTGTAAAAAAAAAAGTGTAGGTGCTCTTCCCCCTTTTTGTCGCAATGTCTGCATCTTAAGTCCTTCGTAAAAGCACATTTAATTTGTGGGTAATTGTTGTTGAATCATTTCACCTTGGCAGTTCTTGGCCAACTTGAGATACAGGAGAGGCCTTACAAGGATGCTTGAATATTTATTTTTTAAGTCTCACCAACACGCAGATGGCTCCTCTTTCTATGGCTTTCTTTATATTTATTAGGATTTGGTATCCAATCCTTCATTATGTGCTGGATTCTAGCTTATTTTGCTTGGAAGACTTAAATGTCCAAATTATGTTTTTCCTGTTTGGTTTGATGGCAAGGTTGTAGTGTAGTTCCAATATTCCCAATAGGCTCTGCGCATTGGATTAATATAAACAGCAGTGTAGACGTAGGACTGAGGTCGACTAGGTCTCTACTGACTATATTAGACTTTATTAGTTTTGCCAGCTAGCTCAGAGGTCACTAGAAACTTTCTCGAATAAACAAGGAGGAGTTTAACTTCCCTGGATAGACAAGAAGGGATTAGCTTCTGACAACCATACAACATGACAACTTTGCTCCCTCAGAATAAGAGTGTATCTCTAGAGTCGTGTGAAAACAATAGACAGCTATTTTACTCAGTCAATCATGCATACTTAGTTTCACCAGAGTGCTGAAAAATAGAGAGACGGGCATTTTCAATAAAAGGTGGTATTTATTGAGCAGTCTTCTTTCTCATGCAAGAGAAATGAATTGCCACAATTGGAATACTTAACATGAAGTAAAGTGCGTACAGTAAAAGGAGTATTATGAAATAATACTGTAAAAGCATTGATATGGTTTCTTAGCCATATGATACTTTAAAATGGATAAAATATATACATACATAAAAACATTGACTAACGTACTCAACTGGTGCTTCTAATCTATGCCTAGCCCGGAGTACCTGACCTAAGCCTAATACGTGGGAAGGAGTAAGTAAGTAGCAGTTTAAGTTAAGTTGGGTTTTGCCAAGGAATCTGAATCAAGAATTCTCTCAAGGGTTTAGTCAGCTCCGTACCTGGGTAATAGAAAGCAGGAGGTCTGGTATCTCTCTCTCAGGACTCGATATCCCAGCAACCCGCAAGGGCGGCTGGAAACACCGGAGCTGGATTTCTCAGCAGGAGAAAAAGACAGCATCTCTCTCAGTGCGTCAAAAGGGAGGGGCGGCGTCCGTGGGCTCTCGCATCAGCTGGGCTCTCGGGCAAGTAGATAGCCGCTCTGCTCCAAACCACCGGCTGTTCGCTTAAGGCAACGTTGGTATATTTATACCTGAAAGGTGCCGGGTTTGATGTAAGGTTGGACATAAGACGTCAATAAAGATGTCACTAAGAACTGGCCATTCTTTCAGTGCTCGCAGGAGTTCTAGGACAAATCAAAACAGAAGCATGGGGATTTCCCAGGTTGCTGGAGGTTTGCTTTGTTTAAAGAACGCGTTGTACTTTCTAGGAGTCTGGGGAAGTAGCCTTGCTTAATTTGGACTGCATGGGCTACGACTAAATATGGATATGATTTTCATGCCTTTATAAGGATATTATTAATTATAGCCATACAAGGGCATAAAGGAATATCGAATTAGGGTCCTAGATAGAAATACAACAAGGTCACTCGGGTTCTAAACAGCATTGTGCCTCAAGCCTTGGAGCTTGCCCAGTCAAGAGACATACTGTCGCTATTAACAGGTCATGTTCACTTTCAGTTCTTCTCTCGATATTTATATCAGAAACCAGGTGTCAGGATTCTAAATTATGAGTATATAATCTACCAGGCTTTCCCGCTTACCTGATCTGAACATGGTTTTGGCTAACGTGTCATGTTTGTCCATTGAGTGGTCGCATTGGGATCAAGGTCAGCAGAATACCAAATTTTTCTCCTAGTTTGTCTTCCTAAAATAAGAACAAAAACAAGTCTGTTTGTGCTGAATTGCAACACATAGAAAGGCAAAACAACAGTTGATGGACAGAATACAGAACAATGTCATACATTCACCCCAATACAGAGATCTGGGCCTAAATCCATCGTTTTTTTTGCACTCCACACCACCCCAGTTCAGACATGACCATATGCAAATCAGCCTTGACCCTGTGCCTCATGGGAACAGTCCAGCCTGAACTGCCAAGGATGTCTTTCCTGGACCGGAATCAAGCATCCTAGGACCGGTTTCTGGCTATCAGCCGTCTTCAGCCAGGATAGCTTGACTCCAGTGGTGTGGAGAGCATGGGACTCACAACTGAGCATACCCATCCCACTCGGGTACAAATGCAGAACAACACATAGATAGGCACCAAAGTTTTAGATTTCACTATCTCGGGGAACACACAATGGAAGAACCAATGTTCAGATTAATAAGGAAAAATATGTTTTTCACAGAGACACCACACCTCACAGGTCAAGGAAGTACCCAGTATGGAGTGACTGTCACACTGAAGGACGCACACCCAGAGCTTGGCAGCAAGACTCTGCACACAATGCAATCCTGCAGCCGCGGTCGGTAGGGGAATACCTGCCGGGGCAGTGACGTGGGGAGGGGGAGGGGCAGAGTGGGGGTTAGTAATGTATGGATAATGGAGGTTTGCAGGTAAGTAAATATTTAAATAAATCAAACGAATTTCGTTGCGCACACTGCATTGCATTTGGGGATGCCGTGCGCGCCACGAAATTCGTTTGATTTATTTAAATGTTTACTTACCTGCAAACCTCCATTATCCATACATTACTAATCCCCACCCTGCCCCTCCCCCTCCCCACGTCACCGCCCCGGCAGGTACTCCCCTACCGACCGTGGCTGCAATCCTGAAGTCTCACTCACTGATGCACGTCTCACACCTTGGCCAGTCTGGATGGCTCCATTGACTTTAGTAGTCGCACACCAAAATTGCCAATTTTCTGCTAAAACACTCAGTTTTGGTGTCCAGATCTTCCAGGCTTACATATGTGAACCTGTGGGTGTTGAGTGTCCCAGAAGACCTCTTCTTTATGTATCTCTTTGACAGTCATTGGGATTGGGCTTGATATTTGGATCAGCACATACCATTATTGTGTGAGATCAGTGCTTCCTGCTTGATTCAACCCTATTTGCTTGAATTGTCTGACTGATGGAACTGGTACTTAAATCAAGATTATTTATCAAATTAGAATTCTCTTTGAAACTTCCTGGGGATACATTTATAATAAATATATCACAAATTCCTTCATTATGTATGATTTTTAGCTTTTGGATGTTGTTGTAATTTTTCATATGCATCTGTGCAATTGACTGAATTTGGGTCATGATCCATATGGGCAAGCCTCCCTTTAATCTTCCCTTTCCTTCTTTTATGACACTAATACTAAATGTGGTAATGCCATCCAACTTGATTTCATTTAAAGCCCATGTTTAATGAAAGCTGCATATTTGTAAGATTTTATAAGAGCCGCAGTCTTTGTCTTTTTTCTTTGAATTCAGCTGTTCAATATTCCAGCTTAATAGGTTACACCAATTGAAATCAGATGGTACAATGGACTATTTGGAAGCCCCTGATGTGATCATGTTAGCCATAAATAATTCCAATTTTCAGCAGCTGATATCTTTTTAACTGCTTCTGTTGTGAGTAGTTCTCCCTTTCTTGCTGCAAATAGAATTTTGTTTTCACATTTTGTAAACTGACATCCTCTAAGTTGTTACTGGAGGGGCCACAACAGACCTAAGAACAGCTTCAGGGTTATGAAGACCTAAGTCAGAGAAGCCTTCAGTGGGGTCCTCAAAGATTCTTGGATACAATTCGGTCCTTCCTTTCGAAGTTGCAATTCTCCTAGCATGCTAATGTATCTCTGTGTATGAGAATTTCCTTGGCAAGAAGCCTATTGGACCACAAGTGTTCCATAACTACACTGTTAGTGATCATTTTCAGTGGGAGGAAGCTTACCTGGAGCAGGTAATGTGAAGAAACTCCAGCAAATCCTGGTAAAAGAACCATCACTCACCAACCTAGTTGGTGACATGCTTCATCATCAGTTTCCCACTAGAGAGGCCGAATGCCTCCCTGGTGTGATGTAACGCCTGGTTACAGCGGAGCAGGGTTTTGTGTAGTACAAGTGTGATTAAGTGAAAGTGATTTAAAAAGTGCCCATTTCAACCGTAAACAGACTTTATTCGTGGTGAACCAAGCACTGTGACAGATGTCACAAAAACTGGCTAGATTAATCATATACATCCATAATGTAAACAAGAAAAAGGTGTGGTCAACATGTTTCTGCCTCCATTCGCTGTATGTGAGGCTTTAGTCAGGACCAAAAAACACCACAGCGGTATGCGCACGCTAAGGCGCACCCTACCCTGTGGTGTTAAAGAAACCAGTGTAACTTACGGTTTTTAATAGAGCCTTCAGCATTAGTGAAAGCCACATATATCTGTAATGAAAAGAGAACATACACAGAGACAGTACAAGTCACGCAACCATACATGTATTTAGTTAGGCGTACTTGAATAGTCCCACGAGTGACCATGCTCATGCCGTTCAAAAGGTGCTCTTTACAATACCACTATTGGCAATACCAAGGTGGATTGGAATGCCTAGCGATGTTCATGATAAATAAGTGTCCATATATTTGAAGCTTAAGTACTTAGTGATGAGCTCTGGTTATTTACATCGTTTTTATATTCAAAGAAAGGTGCGTGTTAGTCTAGTGCGCCGACAATGTTGATTGTTAAATTAAATAAAATAAAATGTAGGACATGACAGAACTCAAAGTGCATATGAACATGGAGCTCGTTGCTGTCAATGAAGTTTTACCCCATGGGTCCAGGTGGGGGGGGCGCAAACTTGTAGTCACACTCTGTACAGGTTAATTTAAATAACAAGAGTTCATGTAAACCCTTACTTGTTACCTTCAATGACCTGACGCGTGTGGTTAAGTGCTACTTACTACGCCAAAGTTCGGCGCCCGTGTGGAACCTGCATGCTCCCTTCCTCAGGACCCCGCAGATACCACCATGCCGCGTCCCGGACTTTATGTAGCAGCCGAGAAATCAGAATCGTGTTGGAAGGTTTGAAAACCGTTGTTCTCATACAAAAAAGGCAGGAGCATCAGGGATGCTCTAGGTCACACTCGTCCAAGAAAAACTGTGAATGAAGCAACTCCAACTGTACTGAATGCCTGGGGTTTGCCCAGAGTCCAAGGACATTTCCCCTGTGGGAATTGAAGTGTTTGCCATTTAACTGCACCCACAAAAACCTTAGCTCTAGAAAGTAGTAACATTTGGACGCAGTGCTCACATACCAATTGCAATTCAACCAACGTGGTCTACATGATCACATGCCCTTGCGGCTTGAGGTATGTGGGCATGTCCACACACAAAGTAAAACAATGGGTGTGTGAACATTGAAGTAACATCCGATGTAAAAAGAGCACTACCAGGATGACCAAGCATTTTCTTCAGTTCAACCACTCAACAAATGACTTGCGGTGGACCATAATTGAACAGATACTTTCTGGAAATAACTCATCTCATATACTGTTTGAGAAAGAACAACGGTGGGTCTACCGCCTCGCAACTCATACTCAAGGACTCAATGATAATATCCTGTGGGGCTCTGTATTACACCACTTAATCAATAGAATTTGGACCTATAAACAAACAGCGGTTAACATTGTCAACACATATTATTGTAGGCTCTCTGTCTAATGATTGATATAATCTAAACACTAGAAGGAGCATACCCCGAAGAAATCAAAAATGAAATCAATGCGATACACTGAGAAAAAGCATAAAAAGGAGGAATTCTTCCTTAAAAAAAACCCTCACTCACCAACTAAGGGGTCGATTACGATGGCGGACAGACCTGCGTCCGTCCGCCACCCCCGAAGTGGAGGGACCGTCCGCAGGGGCAGCGGTGGTCCCTCCGTTGGAATTAGGATGTGACCGCCGAAAAGTGAAAAATGCATGTTTTCCTTTGACATGCACAACGTAGCGGGCACCGCGTGGTGCCTGCCACCTTGTGCATGCCAAAGCAGGGGGGTACCATAGGTACTCCCCATGTGCACCCCCCACCCCCCAACACCCTGGAGGACCACAAGGGGCCCCCAGAAGCAAAGGTCTACATGCTTTTCCACGGCGGACAATCCGCCGCGGAAAAGCATGTTTCCGCACCCATCCTAATGGCTGGCGGTGTCTTGCAGACACCGCCACTATATTGCGATCCACACCCCGCAGATCAGCGGCGGACGGACCTGCTGTCCGCCGCTGATCCCACCGCCATAATAATCTGGCGGTGGGTGTTTTTTATGCCATGGCGGTGAATCCGCATCCTGCGGACCGGCGGTGGCTTCCACTGGCCCGGAGGATGCGGATTCCCCACCATCGTAATCAACCCCTTAGTTGGTGACATGCTTCATCATAGGAGTCCCACACGAGTAACTGAATGTTACCCAGGTGTTCTTTAACACCTGAATTACAGTGGAGCCGGTTATTTTCACAACAGTAGTGCCAGTGAGTGATAAAGTGAGTTTAAAAATGTCTTTATTGTACTCCCTAAGAGTTTAATGAGGAGCAATAAGAACTGGTTGAAAAAATGTGTGATACCTAAGTAGGCTTAACTGGCCTGAGGTATCTATAAAAAAAGTGGTGTGGTGGTCAACATTTTTCAACCTGTAGGTGATAGTACTAGGTTTTCGTCAGGTCCTATGCAATGACCTGAGCGGTATGCACATGCTAAGGTGCACCACTTCACTGGGTCACTCGTGGACCATGCTGTGTACTCACAGAATGGTGTCCTCTCAGCCTACTGTGAGTTTTTGGGACTCCACGGAGGGCTTCAATGTGGACAGGACAGCGGGCGGCATGGTCTGATGTAAGTGTGACTAGGGCCAGCACCCCTCCGCACGGTCTCCATGTGGTGCGGCTCGAACTAGCCCCTAACGGGTTTTCCCTTTCACAGAAGGCTGAGAGGGTATTTATAACTTTCAATTGTCCTTTCACAGAAGGCTGAGTGGACAAGCCCTTGTTTAATATTTCTTGCTATTATATAATTGGGATTTTGCCTGAATATTACTTCCTTCTCTGCTGTCTGCTTTAATATAATATTCAGTTAATTCTCCCCCATTTGGAACTACACTTCTCCTTTACTTTATGGTATGCTTTTTAAAGGTTTTGTGTATCTTTTATTTATCCTATTTTTGAGGACTTATGCCCTTCATAGCGTGTGTGCCTGATGATTTCTCAGTATTATTATCAATAGAATTAGTAACCTCTTCCAGCAAATGAACGAACGGGCATTAACATGGTCAGCACCAGAGCATGTGATATTTGGTTTATAATGTTCCGATTTTCCAGACCTAATATTCACTGCTTCTAAATGACCTCTTTTTGTAGGCTCTTTTTGCAGCTTGTAATAATTGACTTTAATTCCTCAGATACTTCGCCTAATTTTTTCAATACTGCTGAGTAGCTAAAAGTATTATTTGCAATAGTGAGGTTTTTAGTGAGTTGTTTACTACTTCCTCTATCGTGGGCATTCTTTGGTCAATAGTAGTAATACTATTTGCTATTTCGCGCATGGCTCCAGTGCTGGCTTCTAGCTTAGTTGATTGAGAGGCTAAAGCGCGTGCTACAATGTTCAGAGTCCTCAACATTGTTTTCATGACAGCAAGCATTGGTTGCTCAGATGGAATTTGATTTGCTTTAAATGTTAATCCCGCCACAAGAGATGGATTTGTACTAACAGATTATATTGAGACTATGCATTGCATTCAGGGGGCATTATGTATTGAGTGACAGCTGAAACCAAACCCTAGGTCTTCATTGTTCAGTTTGAACGAATAATAGCTATTTAGTTTCTTCATGTTTCTTTCCTGCTCTGGTTAAAAAAAAAGTCTATCAAAAAGTAGAGAAGTGTCACCCTCTTCAGGTGCACATTTTATATTACTTGCATGAGCGTAAGTAGTTCACAGTCTTCCGATTTCTTAGATTAAATTAAATTAAGCCTGCAATTATGGACTTTACATACCTTGGGACCAGTGCTTTATATGAGCCGGTACTCACCGCTACTGAGTACTGGCACTTCTTTGATTTATTACTCTGAGTACTGGCACTTCTCTACTGCCCTAGAGAGTACCGGTACTCATGAAACGGTTGGCTCATTAGCTGAGCTATTCAGCAGGGTTCATTTGAAAAATGTCTGGGGGCTCACCATCAGGCTGTGCTTGACAGAGCAGGGTCCATTCAGGCCCTGTGCTGTCAGTCGCATTCACACTATCTTGTTCGTTTGTGCAAGCACAGGAATCATGTCAGTCCCCTGGCAGTGGCAATCAGGCTACGGCCAGTCTGGCCCTGATTGCAATTTAAAAAGCTATGGTAGGTGAAGAGAAAGAATTGCTTTTATCATACCTGAGTCTTTTATGTGTCTGCTATGTTTGTGTGTAAGCCTATTTTTGTAAGAAAAAAGTGAAAGGAAGAGAGAGAAAATCAAGAAACTCTCAGGAGGTATTTTAAAGAAAATGTGTGGCACTTTGTACATGTCTTCTCTGCGACAAAGATTTATAAATAATGTAACAGGGAAAGTTGGTGGGTGGGTGGGTGAGTGAATGAGTGAGTGGATGTGTGCAAGGGTGGATGTATAGATGGATGGATGGATGAATAGATGGATGGTTGACTGAAAGCATGCATGGGTGAAAGAGGGTGGATGATTGGATAAAAGGGCGGATGATGGGTGGATAAGTGAGAGATTGGATGGATGAATGAAAGGGAGGGAGGATGGATGAAAGGGTGGATGATGGATGAGTGAAAGGAGGGATTCAGTGAAAGGGTGGATGGAATAAAGGAGTGAAAGTGTTGATGGATGGATGAATGAAAGGATTAATGGATGAGGTGAAGAAAATAGAAACCTTCTCAGGGGTCTCACTGATACCTGGTCCTTTTAAACCAACAAAGAAGAAATTGGCACAGAAGCTGAAATATAAAAAGAATGCATTTATTCACCTCAGATGAGGGAGACTACGTCACACAGAACCCTTAGCAACTGAATGAGGTAGTCTAAGGAGTACAGAGAACTGGGGCCTTATATATGTTTAGGGTTACATAGTCAACATAAGACCAAGGAGCAGTCATGGCTCATGTAAGCATGCACAAAGCCTAATATGGGCATGCAATATCTGCTTGCTCAACAAAGTGGGAGGAGTGTTACTTCTCCATACAGCAGCAAAAATAGCCTGACAGTTATACAAGAGGAGCAGGTGCATTCTACTAGCTAGGTCCCTCTGAGCATGTGCAAGGCTCTGAAGAGGGAAACAGCACATAGCGAGCACATGGCTACTTAAAATGGCTGCCACATACAAAATGGCTTTCAGCTCATGCTAACTAATCCCTGCAATCTTTAACAGATCGTCCTTTTAGCATGAGCTAAAGACATTCCTATGATCCAGTAGGAACATAGACAATATTTGCACATAAATTTTCATAAATTTATCAATATCCTAATCCATTGCTAGGTGGGCATTTTCCATTCTAAACATTTCATTAAGCGGGTACATATGAGGTATAAGCACGAATACAAAGGGAAAAACACATCGGGTCATAATTAACATACAGATAGCAGGAGAGAGTAATGACCATTATCACAAACAGAATTATAATTTTTCACAACCGTAAGCAAAAGCAAATCCTAGAATCATCTAGTAAACATTTTCAGGGCTCCTGTGCATTTAAGTGATCATTCATTTCAATTTCAGAATAGCCAAAAGCACATATCTAATAAAAACCTTTTCACTTCACTTTACATTTTCTTTTTATGAATGCTAGATCATTAATCATATTTGGGATCAGGAGGACCACACAGGGCCATAGGAATTAGGACAAAGAGCTGCAAAGGGCTCCTCCTCCTCAAAAACGGGACAACTAAAGGGGTACATTATTAACAAGAAAAAGAAGAAGTTGTTGGGGAAATTGAAGCCGCTGTTCAACCAAGCCAGAGGGGAGTCTTCTCCCTGTGTCCGTTTGAGCCTCACAGGCAGGCTCTTGTTGTTTCCACGGTGGAGCTGCACAACTCACAACTCAAGAATCACAGCCCAGTTTCAAGGAAAAAAGTCTCTTCTTTCAGGATAGGGCAGTCACCCACCAGGGCAAATGCTCTCAGCGATCCTGTCCAGTGTCTCAGGCAGTGCACCAGTTTTCTTCACTTCAATCTAACAGGCACTAGAGAAACAGCACCTGTACCCTAAACTCAAGTCCTTCCCTAACTCCTGTATTGCCCTGCTTGTGCACTGCTCATTCGTTGGGGCCACCTATTTGCATCCAGTGTGCTCAGGCACCTCTTGACCAACAAACAAAGGAGCAAACTTGCACTCACTTTAGGACCAGGATTCAGAGGCCTGATGCTAGGATCTCTGAAGCAAACCTTTTTTCAAAAAGCGGTCACTTCAAGCAAAGCCTCCTTGCCGTTCTGGTCGGTCTGTGACTCTCAGCTGGGCATCAAAAACTTGATCCATAATGTCTCCTTTCTGATTTGTGACCCCGTCTTTCCCCCAAGACAGTGGCAGGGGTACACACTTTATCCCAGGGCTTCCACCTTCACTGAGGTCCTAGTTGCCAGCAATGCCTGTGCTGGTTACCTTCACTTTGGCTTCAAGCTGGACTGGTACTGACGCTGACTCCCCAGGCTGAATCTGATGTCCGGGCCCCTCTGGCAATGGTTGTTAGGCAGCAAATATCTATTGGTGGACAGAACAAAAGGTCTTTAGACAAGGCACAGAAACAGTCTATCAACAGAGAGGATAGTCTCAGAATACTTCCTAGTCTTGGGATGCCCCATATATTAACAAGGCACCCAAGAACCACTTCATCTATCTATGTGAGAGTGAACAAAACAACATCCTGGACCTATTGGCAAATATAAAAGGAACTCTTTGTTAAACTGACAAGAGTAATACATCACCCAATCCCAAGCAGCCAAGGAAGTCTGTGTTAATTTATTAAACTGTGAGGCAAAGAGTAAAACAACACAGACATACCGGAAATCCTTACATTGGTGTATTCCTGTGTTGTTACTAATCTGAAAACCCTACAAAAAAAGGGAAATGTTCTACACTTTTGCTCATACACTTTACATTACTTGTACAGGACTACAGACACTTCTAAAATGATTCTTCTTAATAAAAGCACCTACATTGTACGCTTAGGACCATGCTCTCATGTTATAGGAGCAACAGGGAAATCTAAAACTGCTAATTTAACAGGGTTTCTTATCTATAAAACAACATTTCCTTCAAAACATTGTTTCACATGGACATCTTCCCTGCGTTCTACTTTTCATGAGCCAAACTATGCAGCATCAGCTCTAATAAGGACTGTCAGTTTATTTACACGGACTAGCTAATAAAAAACTAGCAATGCCCGTCCATCACCACCCCCTTTTGTACCGCTTGCAAAACTATATAGCATGAGAATTACAATAATGGTGTTATAACCTAAGACTTGTAGAACAAAAACTACCCACATCTAGTTCCCCTTAAAGATCAAATAAGGGAACAACAATCTAGACTACTGATGCTGTCATAATTTCATCAAACAGGCTGGGCAGTAACATAACATAACATATATATTTATTCATTTTATTAATGCTAACAATGTTTAAAACAGTATTACTGAATAGCCAATTAACTGTCTCATTGCTATTTCACAGACAGCTTAGACAGGCTAAAAAAAATTGAGAAAAAGAGAGAGCAACATACATTTTACCTAGCCTTAATTTGTAGAGGAGTAAGTAAAATGTTATTGTTTGTAGTTAATTAAAACCTTTACAATATTGATGACATAAAAAGAAAAACACGTAATTTAAAACTATAATGAACAAGCGGACGGATCATTAAAAAAGAAAACTTTCTGTAATGTCTATGTAGATGGTGTATTTGTGGATGGAAATGATTGATTGCACATTCACTTAGTCGAAATTCGGACCTTTGAAATCCTTGTTCTCAGTGTTCACTATTAACTGAAGTGCCTTTTGACAAAATCTTGCGGCCCTGCAGGCTATCTGCAGTTGGTAACTGTTCAGCGCTAGCATAACGGCCGGGCGGCATGATCTCATTTGAGAAAATCAGAATACGTGGAGTAAATAATAACGTCTCAGGTTTGTCAAAGCCGGACAAATGCACAGTATGTGTATCATAGTTTCATCCATTTGCCCACATAGTCTACAAACAGGTGTCGGCCATGTTTGTTTCCATGCCGGTGTCTGATCTTTTAATATGGAGGTTCCCAGTCGTAATTTTAGAAGTATTTTTTGGGCTACTGGGGATATATGATTAACTAAATATGGTTGCGGCTCCAATTTCCCCTACGTGGCCAGCACAGTCCAACCGTGCTTTTTCTTCGCTGTAGCAGCTTTGTCTAGTGCCCATGATCTTTGCTTTACTGCCGAATTAGTCTCTTTTTTAAAGGCCGTAAATGATTGATTTGTATTCCATGCCTTTTCCAACTTAAGATTTGAGACGGCGCTCTCCCATGCTGTTTTCCATGAGTTTTTTTACTTTTTCTGGTTGTTTATCTCAGACCAACAGAGGCCCATGAGCGTGTTCTCTTCAGCAGATCTTAGTTTCCAACATGTTTTTAATATGGCTGCTTGTCTGCTTTGATGCTGGTTTAGTAAACCAAATTCCAAGCGGATCTGTGGTTGGGAAACAAACCTTGGAATCTGAAAAATGTATTTGAACAGCTCTGATTGTTGCGTGTTCAAAAAGTTAGCGTCATTTCCCTTGTACAGTTCCGACCCATATGTAAGAGATGGAAGAAATTTTGCAGCTATTACCGTCAACAAATGCGAGTTAGATGGACAATTCAGTTTCGTTTTTAATAGGTTTAGTGCATAGCGTAGTTTGCTTGCCTGAGCCTTTCTGTATGACTGATGATCTTTCAGCGACCACCTGGCATCGACTACTACTCCCAAGTATTTGTAAGTGGAGGTCTGCTCTATTGTGTTGCCTGCAATGTGCCAATTAAAGGATTTTCTCCCTGGCCGCGAGGCAAAACAGACTATCTTGTTTTTTTTGTAATTGATTTGCAGACCTTGTTCACTGATGTAATCGTTGAGCTTCGTGATGGCACGTTGTAGACCCAGCGGGGTCTGACTGCATACTACGATGTCGTCTGCATACTGTATGCTCCTGATTTTGTAATTGGCTAACTTTGGAGGATCACTTTCTATTTCCGCAATGCTCTTGTCCTGATCCGCTGTAAAAATGTTGAAAAGAGTTGGTGCTAAAACGCAGCCCTGCTTGAGGCCAACATAGGTGGGGATTTTTTCTGTCGTTCTATCGCCATTGGCTAGTTTTATTCTAACCCAGGTGTACGAGTATAGGTTTATAATGGCCCGCAACAGGTTTGATGGTATTCCCC
Organism: Lissotriton helveticus; assembly: GCF_964261635.1. Taxonomy (NCBI): domain Eukaryota; kingdom Metazoa; phylum Chordata; class Amphibia; order Caudata; family Salamandridae; genus Lissotriton; species Lissotriton helveticus. The sequence goes on from NC_136067.1 coordinate 535,350,486, forward strand.
AATTGGCCATCTTTCGCCATAATGCCTCCCTCGGGACTGTGTCAAACGCTGCTTTGAGGTCTACAAAGCACGTGTACAGCTTGGCTGATTTTTCCCTTCCTTTTTCCACCATAAGATTGAGCGCCAGCAGGTTGCATGATGTATTGGTACCAGGCCTGACACCTGTCTGCGTGTTCGGCAGAATCTTGTTCGCACAGACCCAATCTTCCAGGTCCCTCAGAAGATTTGAGGCATAGATTTTAGCCTCGACATCTATAAGTGCGATGAGGCGGTAATTGCCTGGATCTGAACTTGTACCGGCCTTGAAGATAGGATGTAAGATGCTGCCTCTCCATGACTCAGGTATACTTCCGTTTTGAAATACATTGTTATAGAGTGGGGTGAGATATTCTGCCCAAAACTGTTGGTCTTGTTTGAACAGGCCATTCGGTAGGCCGTTTGGGCCTGGGGCGCCTTTGGACCTCAAGTTTTTGAGTACTATTACTACCTGAGATGGCGTTATCCAATTTCCATCAGGTTGTGTCTCTGCTTCTTGGTTAATTATTAGTTGCGTTGTCTGCTGGTTCGGGCGTCGTGCTGGAGTGTTGTTACATTGAGCTTGCTCTATATGCCGTATCCAGTCTCCCTCCAGAATGTTGGCATTGAAGACCTGTTCCGCTCCATTTGCCACTTTATTTATTTCAGCCCAAAATTTCCCGTTGTTGTTTGATTTGCTGGCTACTAGTAGTGTTTTTAACAAAGAGGAGGGAGAAAAAGTGATCAATTAGATCAACAGACACAATTTACCAACCCGGAAGGGTGGAAGGTCCAGTAACAGCTTGTGTCCGTATCTAGTAATGGGCAAACAAAGAGGGGGCTGCTGAACTGTTCCTATGGAGGGATAGACGAGTTTTAACTGGCGTGACCAATGGTGTTCGTGTGACACCCTGGGGCATCCATTATGTCGGATGGATTTGCCTCACACACCCAGAAGGGTGTCATGCTTCATCATCGGCGTATGCTCCTCGTCGGGGAGGCGGTGCAATCCCCGACGGGCTCACCTCAAAGAGGGGCGCTTTGGCGGAGATCTTTTTATCCGACAGCCTTTTGATGAAGTGGGGGTGTGTGGGCGGGATGGTATAGTGATGTGCTAAGGAGGTTAAAATGTAGCAAGGGGTACCGGAATTCACTTTATTCTGGGGGTCCCCTGGCTGCAGTTAAAAGGTGGGACTAGCTCGCTAGGTGTCAACAGGTCAATGCTTGTGATCCTAGAGGAGACTAGAAGTGAAGGTGGTCGACATGTTTCTCGCACTGTGTCTAGTTACACGCGATTCATCAGGACCTTTAATAAAAGTGAAGTAGTGTTTGCCAGATATCTGTTTGGTATTTTGATTTTTCTAACCATACTTCTTTTTTGTAGTTTTGTCTTAAACTGTAAATTTGTTTACCAATATCTTTGCCCTTTGTCTTGGCTGTTGCATGTAGCTTTCTGATTTCTTGGTTTACGGACCTTTTCTTACGCACTATTGGTCCTAGGGACACCTGGGGTGGTTTTCCGGTCTTCCCTTTGGTGATATGGATTTGGTTAGCGAATCTCTCCATTATTTTTATGATCAAACTTTCCCAGTTGTCCCGGGGGGCAGATGCATCTTCACCGATCGTTTCTGAGTGTGCAGTTTTGACATACGTCATTATCTCTTTGATGTTATTGCCATTCCATACTAGTCTCTTGAGATTATAGAGACTAGGAGGTTCAATCAGGGCTTTGCATGGAGTGGCCCTTTTGTGTTGGACTCTAAATTCAATGGCTTGCAGGCTGTGGTCACTCTCCAGTTTGGGGATGATTTTGTAACTCACAATAGTTTGCAAGGTCTCTAAGTCCAAAATAGTATAGTCCAATACTGATTGAGCCTGTTTGGCTATTCTAGTTGGGGCCGCTGGTTGATCTTGTGGAAACCGGCTGTTCAAAGCAACCATTCCAACCTCAGAGAGCATTAGGGCACACTGTTGACCGTACTTATCCTTTTTTCGGTGATTTGTGATGATGCTTGGGATGGCTCTGCCCTTCCATTTGTTTTGAGTCATGGTTTGGGCCTGGTCCTTTTCAAGCAAGAACATGTTCAGGTCACCTGACACAACCAGCCCGGCCTGCGGATAGATGGATTGCATTAATTTGATATTGGCTTTGAGGGTCCGGATCTTCTCCACTTTGTTCTTGGAGTCTGGGTGTAGATATATATTACAGATTATCATTGACAAGGGGTTTTGCACCTTCTGTGTGCCTTTGCCGAGATCTATCTTTAAATCGAGTTTGATGCACTGAATCCAATCTTGTCCTGTGTCAATTGTAAGGAAAGTCCAGATAATACCAGTGTTGAGGTAGATGGATAGGCCTCCGGCAGCCCTTCCCGAAGGGCCTCTTTTGATGGCTTGCAGTTGGATTTCCCTAAAACCATCTATGGGCTGGGAAGCCGTTAGCCAGGTTTCTTGGAGTAGAATAATGTCAAAGTCTTTTAAAAATGACATTAATTCTACGTCGTTAGCTTTGCCCCCCAGACCGTTGATATTCCACGAGCAGGCTTTCAGAATCGGTTTTCACGCTTCCACCTTCCTTGTCTCTAGTGTGTTTCGTGTTGGGGCTAGGATTGTCCGGCCTTCTTTGGGCCCCCCTGACTGACCTTGATGTATGATGCGGAGATTGGCCCATCCCCCCTTGATTGTGTCTGTGCCACCGACGGCCCCCCTGAGCAAACCGCCTTCTGGCATTGGTCTTTCTCCCGCCGATATTGATAACGGGCCTGGATATCTTTCTGGCGGCACTGGCCTTATTTCAATTCCCCAGTTGGCGAACTCTTCTCTATGTTGCCAAACTTCTTTGGCTATTTAAGGGTCATTCCATGTAGCCACTGTCATTTCTTTCCCGTTTGTATTAGGAATTATTTTGAATTCGATGCTTTCAATGTGATTTGTATTCACATGTTTTAGCGTCTCGAACAAATTGATGAGTTTTAATATGGCACTCCGATTTAAGATATCATGTTTCCCCCTCGAGTTATAATGCGGTATTATTTCATGCATAATTGAGCCCGCCGGATAGATTGAATCTTGCATCTCATGGTGATTTGAAAGGCAAATTTGATTGTTGGATTTTACTGGTCTTGCTCTAGTTCCCTGCTTTCGGTCGATTGACTGAATTTCCGGCGTAATTTCAAAGACCTCCTGCTGTGGACTTGGGCCCACCGGGACCTGTAAAATGTGACTCTGTTGTTGCTCGATTATTGAAAGATTGTTTTTAAAAGCCGGCTCAGTGTCAAAAGCCACCTGCTGGGATCTTAGGGCCATCGGGGCTTGTAGAGTAAGTCTCTGTTGTTGCTCGGTTGTTGGGGGGTAGACTTTAGGTGCCTTTGCCAATTTCGGAAAGTAGTGTGAAATGTTTTTCTGTTCTTTGTGCAGCTTCTGCTGGGAAGGGCCTACCACTGGTTGCCTGGCTGTTTGAGCTTTTGTTGAATTAGGAAAGCTTTGGTTCTATATTTCGGTTGTTGATTTGACTTAATGGGGCGGAATCACTAGGGAAGAAGCCTGCACACAGACCACTTGTTCTTCCTGTTCCACGTTGAATGATTCCTTGCGGCTCGACCCTTGCGATATTGTTCCTATAATTAAATTTGGCGTGATGGTGCTTGTAGCATCTTTTTTCCCCTGGAGCTTATTGTGTCTCGCTTTCCTTAGTCTCTTGCGTTCACGCTTTGTCAATGGAATGATTTGTTTTATTTGCCCGTTGCATGTTGTCCCCGGGTCTTCTCTAGACTGGTTTTCCGGCTCGGCCATAGGTCTGCTGGGTTGATGCCCATTTGATTGCAATGGCCCGGGGTCTTCATTTCCTAAATAAACTGGGGCCGGAATACCTATTTGATGGTGTGTAATGGCTACATTGGTTGTTATCTGTGTGGCCGAGAAACCGGGTGGAGGACTGCCTTCCGTTTTGTCCGCCCTCTTATCCTCCCTATGTGGCGTGGAGTAACTAATTGAGCTTGACGGGCTTACGGGCGGGCTTCCAGTCCTAACAATTTTAGAAGAATTATGGGCATCGTTTGATTTACTTTGTACCTCTGCCAGGTTGTCAGTTAGAATGGCCAGTGAAACTTTAAGCTGATTCATGGTTTCAGAGCACTGACATTCGTGGTACGTTGTGCGCGGGTCTTTCTGTACCCGTTCAATGAAAGAGTTCAGATCGAGAATCATTTTATCTATGCCCACGACATGCGACGCTAAGATTTGCAAGATGTCAATCTGTGACTCCAACTTTTCCATCATTTTTATAAATGGTGGCCACAACGGTGCGTACGCTGGTAGGCTGTTCTCTGCTGAATATTTTAGGTCTTGGGGACTACTCCAAGCTTTGTCCCTTAACTTAGCCCTTACTGAACCCAGAGCTCGTGGGTCTCTAAGGTCTGGTGACTCTCGTAGGTCACCTTCTGACCCCTTGTCCGGAATAAATGTGTGGTTGTCCGATCTGTTCCTTAGGTCGAAACCCTTTAGTGAAATTGTTGGGGAAATATTGAAGTGGAGCGGGAATAGCCCAGACGGGCGATTTGAATTTTTACTATTGGTCATATGATTAGTAGTTGTGGGGAGAGGACTGGTCGGGTAGTAACCCTCCTGCGGGTCCACGCATGTGGAGAGTTTTGGGATAACGTTGAGCTTTGTTTGCGCATCTGTACTTGGCGGACCCTCCATTGACTGTGTTGGGGTGTTGGGTGTCTTTCTTTCACTTAGGGACTGATCCTCATTATCGGCTTCTGTAATGGCCTTAGCAAATGGGTCCAATAGGACCTTATCTTCTGTTCTTGGAACTGGTCGTATGTCACCCCCGTGGTCGTGGTCATAGCCCCCCAGGCCAAAGTATGAACCTAGGCTTAGAGAGCGCCGTGTCACTGGAGCGGTAAGAGTCATTTGTGCATTTGATGTTTCCATTGTGCCCTCGATGCGCTCATCACTTGGCACTATGTCAAGGTTAGTGTCGCCCACTTCCTCTCTGGTGTTTATTTGGGCCTTCACTATAAATTGATTCATCGTTTTATTTGGGGTTTTTTGGGAAATATCCCACGGGTGCTGTTTGGTCTCATGAAGGTTGTTACTCTGAGTGCTATTTTGAGGCAACAGGGTTTTAGTTAAAGAAGTCACCGACTGGGACTTTCTTTTAATGCTAATATCGGTTTTTGACTTCTGCTCCTGCAACACTGATGGGGCAGATGGTGTAGCTAAAGTAAAAAAATCTGTGATCTTGGTATTTATGAGGCCTACGGTCTTCTGTGGTGTTTTGGTATTGAGGACGCTGGCAATGGAGTCGGGCACCTCTGGGGTGACCTCTGTTGAGTCCTCGTCAGATGAGTCGTTAAGTTCCTCACTCATTCTCTGACATGATGTTTGTTTGCTTTTACATTTGCTTTTGCTTTTGCTTGATTTAGCTATTGGGTCTGTTCTAAGTGTCCCTGATCTCATGGTGGGAATCAAAGTGTGGCTCTTTAGGCGAACCTGCCCTCTACTCCTTTCGGCCTTTCAGACTTCCAGTTGCGTGACCGTGGCAATGGTCCCGGCTAGGGTTTTGACTGGCGCAGTTTGTTGTCGCTCGCTGTGGAGCTGCGACAGACCCACTCATGCCTGGTGTTTAAAAATGTCTGATCCTTATGGCGATACGCCCGTACCCAACATCCAGCACCCAACGCCCGGCACCCTGCACCCGGCTCACTAATTGCTTGCCGCCTCTCACCTTGTCAACTGGAGGGCTGTGGTGCACTGTGGGGGGCTGGAGAAACCACAGGATGCAGGCCACTTAGTTGCTCAGTTGCTCAGTTGCACATTTCCAGAAGGCTGCTGCTGCTCTAGAGCTGTTAAAGATAGTCTGGAAGCTGTTTTGAGTGTAGGGTAATTTTGCTGTTGATAGATTAGGTAGATAGGGTGTTAGCTGCTGGCACACCACGACCCCCCTCTCTCTGCAGCTCTCTGCCGCTCTGTCACGCTCCGCCACGCTCGCCTTTCCAGAGCCTGCTCGCTTTTCCCGACACCTTGCCTTGACAGCTGCTGCCTCCGTTCTCTGTGCCGGATATTTTTGCGGGGGCCGCCCGGGCCTCCCAGGCCCGCAGAGCAGAACAGAACACGGCGGAACACAGCCAATCTGCTCGCTCCGGTCCATACGACCCACCTGGCCCCAATGACGACGGTGAGTGAGGGGCCATGAGGGGCAGGTGAAGAGCCCGATCCTGGCGAGGGAAAGGACCACAGCAGGCCGTCCGATCAGTGAACAGCCACAGCCACTCGCTATCTGCAGGCAGGTGGGTCGAGATAAGGCAATAGCGAGGCAAATAGCTGCGGTCTGGAGCCTGTTTCCGTGTCCCACTCACCTCGGCGTTTCTAGCGTTTCTGGCGTTTGCTGGCAGTTACAGCTCTCTTGCTCCCTCTAGTGTCTGCACTCAAACAAAAGAGCCTAGCAGTTAATTTAGTCTCCTTTTGGTGGGAGGTAATTTGTAGAGGAGCCAGCCTCCTTCCCCCATTTTGATAGTAGGAAACCTGAAACAGGTTTCACTTCTGTCAACACAATCAACCCCTATTTGTAACAACTTGGCATAAACAAAGATATAGGAGGTACATAGCACTTTTGAGAGGGCTTAAACATAAATAACCAACCCCCAATCCCCTTAGCAAATGTACAACTGTAACATGAGGGCACATGAATTCAAACTAAATTTCATTGCCTCAGCTTTTGTACAGTAATCCTCAGACTAAAAGCATTAGTGCTGTATAAATATTAAAGCTATCTGTTAATCAAAGTTCACATATACCATTATATAGTTTTCTGTAATTTGAGTACATAAAGTGCTTTCTTTTGCCAAAAAAAGTAAAACTTCTACTTCTCTCCCCTGTCGTCTTTTAAAAAGTTTCAGAGGTCAAAATGTCAAAGCAAACTTTGCTCTGGGAGCCATGCTAGGCTTCTAAATATAGAACTGACATTTAACCCTTCCCAGCTGTCCTATTCTGTAGGCAAGGGTTTCCATAGCTTGCCCAATTCAAAGTCATCCTAGAGACAGAAAGCTGTAATACAGACCCATTCCCTTGTTTGTCAGTTTAGAGTTAAAAGAATAACTTCTGCTGGTTTTTTATACATATTTTCAATTATAAGCAGTGTGCAGTAGACTTATCTAACAATATAGATGTCCTCTGTTTGTGTTATACCTAAATGTATGCATTTACTGAAGCCTAAGGCAGTTTAAAAGCTGCTCTGAATGGCAGAATTTGTTTTCAAATTAGTGAATTTTGCCCAATTTCGACTTTGACATTTGGGGCACTTAAAAATGAATATCCGATATTTTTTTTGCATAATAGTCATCTTCAGAATGTTCTCTACACATTTCAGAGATGGGACATTAGAAATATCTCATGTATACCCTTATAAAAAAGAGTTTTTTACGCCTGCGCAGAGTGAAATTTCACATGCAAGTTTCCTCATTATGCGGTACAACACAACTTAAATTTAATTTTAATGCTAGGAGGTCACAGTATGAGCATTAAGCTGTATAAATAATAAAAAAACAAATTTAAAAGCACTTATTTTTTAATAATTTTTGTCATATCATTTTTTTTTAATAAAACCAATCCTTTTGATAATTCCACATATGAAAAGCAAGCTGCATCCCTTGCCTACCATATTTAGACATATTCATTCATAAGCACAGAAGCCTAACTTGAAACATGAAACGTTTTGCTACACTTTTTAAAAGGACAATCATTATTTAACATCAGAACCAAGAATGTGCTTATATAAAAAGGCATTAAGAAAGGATATCCTTACTTTAAATGTTTTCTTGTTATGCAAAATAATGAACCTGATTTTTGTAACTTTTTAAAACAGCAGTGTGAAATGCAGGGTTTTACACCATGTTTGCACTGACAAAATCCTAGCTGAATCAGCATTCCTTTCTCTCCTCTGCCTACAGTCAAAACAATAGCTGCTGCTTAATGACAGTTGACACAGCTGTTGGGAAGCTTTTTGTAGTGTTGAAATGTAAGCACGGTGACAGTCTATTTAAAATGGAGGCATTTCAAGTTCTATAATGTGTGTTTAGTTCAGCTTCATCCAATTTACTCAGTTGATGTGTTTGCCTGCTTATATCTAACACAATGTATCTAAGAAAAATGCTGTAACATTGTATAATTGTTTATTTATTGTAAAACACATAATTTCGTTTTTGAGGCCTATTTTATTCCTATTCAATTTGAATTCTAATTTCATCTTTTAAGCATTGTGGCCATTTGTACATGTGCATAATTGCTTACTCTATCAATTTAATAGTAGCATGTCGTTTTTTAGCATATCATATGGTTCATTTATGGATTTTTATTTAATTTTTATTTAATATTAATTAAATGACATTTTGCATAACAGATTGATGACAGCAAAAAAACCACAAACAAACACATTGAGCTCATTCCAGACATATAAAGAAGGGGTCATACACTCAGAACACACAATACAGTGCGTTTAAGGCTAGCAATTCTTTCACAAAGAGTGCAATCGCTATTTACTCACAGAAGGACCACTAATGTGAAACCACAAACCACATGGACATTTAAACACACGATTAACCCACAGATCAACACTTAGGACAGAAACAAAGGGCAGCCCACATACTGTACTTAAACCAAACCATTTGTAAATACTAGTTGTAAGTCATATTTACAAGAAGAGCTTCTCAATAGTATTCCAAAAGACTGCAAAAACAGCCCAACAGACTGTTTTATTTTCAAGAAGCCAAAATACACTCAATTCACTAGCTTTGGCTGGCAGAACACCAAAACATCGCTCTGCATATCTCCATTTTAAAAGTGCGCAGAAAAGGATCCTTGTTTGATTTATGTCTCCTAGACTCATCTTCCTTGGCCACTCTCGCTACCCGCATCAAATCGGGATCTCCAGATGACTGTTGCCCCCCCTCTATACTCCGGGACATCTGCCACTCTTTACCCGACTGCATTCTCCCTCTGCTAAACTCTTCTCTCTACTCTGGTATGGTGCCGGGCTCCTTTAAGGAGGCGGTGTTGGTGCCCCTCCTGAAGAAGCCGGGGGCTGACCCCGCTGCCCCGGCTAACTACCGCCCTATCTCCCTCTTACCTTTCTTCTCAAAAATCCTGGAAGCCCACGTCACCACCTGTCTCTCACAGTTCATTGAGAGCTCCAACTTTCTCGAGGTCAATCAGGCGGGCTTCAGACCCGGCCACTCTACGGAGACAGTGATCTTGGCCGTGCTGGATGCCCTGAGAGACGGTGTTGACAAGGGGGCCCCCCAGGCCCTGGTACTACTAGACCTGTCAGCCGCCTTCGACACGGTGGATCATAACATCCTTCTCCGCCGTGTCGAGCAGGCTGGCATTCAGGGCCTGGCGTTGGCCTGGGTCAGATCCTTCCTGACTGGCAGGTCTCAGACCCTCAGTCTGGGCGCCTTCAGGGCTCCTAGAGAGCACTCGCTCTGTGGGGTCCCCCAGGGTTCTTCTTTGTCCCCTCTTCTCTTTAACCTCTATCTTCGCCCCCTTCTCTTTTCTTTGAGGCAGTGGGACGTTACCGTATTTAATTACGCGGACGACCTGCAACTCATTTTTTCTCTCAACTCCCCCTCTGCTATCCCCAACTTTCAGGCAGTCATGTCCCACATTCTCCAGTGGATGGGCCACAACCAGTTAAAGTTGAACCCCGGTAAGACGGAGCTCCTCCTTCCCGGTAGGAGCGCCACCTTCTGGGGGCCTCAATTCTGGCCGGCGGAATTGGGCCCTTCTCCCACCCCGGTAGCTTCGGTGAAGAGTCTGGGGGTCACCATTGATTCCGCCTTATGCCTAGGGCCGCAGGTGGGGACCGTGGTCTCGTCCTGTATCTACCAACTGCGCAGGATCAGGAAAGTGGCATATCTTCTTACACCTGATGCCCTCCTGCAGGTTATCATGGCCCTCGTCCTCTCCCGCCTAGATTTTTCCAATGCGATCTACCATGGTCTGCCTAAAACATCGTTGGCTAGACTGCAAGTGGTCCAAAATCAGGCGGCGAGATTGGCCTTAGGGATTCCGAAGTGGCAATCCGCCAGGCCCCTCCTTGTCAAACTCCACTGGCTCCCTGTCATCTCTAGGGCAGCCTTCAAGATCGGCTGCCTTACCTTTAAGTCATTAGCTGGCCCCTGCCCTGCCTTTGTGAAATCCCTCATCAGACCCTACTGTCCATCCCGCAACTTGAGATCCTCTCACCTCCACTTCTTGACTGTCCCCTCTTACAAGCTCTGCAGATCTGGAGGCCGGAGATTTGCCTACCTGGCCCCCAAGCTCTGGAACTCTTTCCCTCTCTCTCTTAAAACTTCTAATTCTTTGACTCTTTTTCGTAAATCTTTAAAAACTTGGCTCTTCCCCCAATCTGGTTAGTCTTTCTGTCCCCCCTCACTTCTGACCAGCGCCAGGAAACCCATGGCGTCAGTGCGCTTTATAAGCACCCCTTACGATACGATACGATACGATGTCCATATTGGAATTCAATGGGGATACAGAAACACCAAGGAAGAAATGTGGGGCATATTATCAAGTAAGGGCGTTACATTATCGCCGCTTTTATCGGCAGGATAACATCTAACATGGGCTTCGATTGGAATTCATAGAGCATATTATCAAGCCCATTATAGCCGCTTTATCAGCAGTTTCCTGCCGATAAAAGCGGCGATAATGTAACGCCCTTACTTGATAATATGCCCCATATTTTTATACCTACACCTATTTAGGTATTCCCTCTAGGGGAGTCGGCTAATTCACTTCACATCTCATTATGGTACCTCCAAAAAGCAACACATTCTTCGAAGTGTGCTTGAAACAGGCATGCCAAAAATATTGCAACATATGCAAATATTATAACCAAAGTAGCACTTAAGGTACTCTTGTACTGTGTGCCGTTCAAATCAATTCAACACATTGAAAATTCTCCTCATTACCTGCCTACACATATTGCAATTCATATATTAACCCCATGCAAATCCAAGTTGGCCAACACAGATTCCAAAGCGACAGTAAGCCTTGCTAAATTACCTTATCAATCCCAGGCATCAAACCAACAGCAAGTGTTGCATCAAAACAACCCTTACCAATCACTTGGTGTCCAAATTCTAACTGCCAAGTTCTGAATGACCTAACAAACTTTTTTAGAATACTCACGCCAAAAGGGTTCTCAATCAGGAGTGGTACGCATCATGTGGAGGATACACAAGAGGAGCAGGTGCATTCTACTAGCTAGGCCTTTCTGAGCATGTGCAAGGCTCTGAAGAGGGAAACAGCACATGGCGAGCACATGGCTACCTAAAATGGCTGCCAAATACAAAATGGCTTTCAGCTCATGCTAACAAATCCCTGCAATCTTTAACAGAGGGTAAGGGTGGATAAAGAGATGGATGAGTGAAAAGATGAATGGATAGGTTTGGAGATGGATTGAGGGATGGTTAGGTTTAGAAATGAAGGGTGACTAGACAGAATGGTGAAAAACTGAATGATTGATGAAAGACAATAGAATGTAAAGGTTAAATGGAGGACATCAGCAGGTGATTGGTAGGATGAAAGGATGAATGGATAGATTGATGGAAGAGATAAGAGATATATTCTGGGGAGGGTCATGATGAGTTGCTTGATTTGCTAGGTGACATAAGAGCTTTGGTGCGACATAGGGGTATTTTCAGTTTCTTCCTGCTAACGTGCTCAAAATATAAGGGGCCAGATGTAGGTCGCCAATTACCGGTCGGTAACGGCCGATTTCGGCCGTTACCGACCGGTAATTGGTTTTCGAGATGTAGGGGCCAATATTTTACAGATTCATTAAATTTACCGAAACGGTAAATTTACCGAATCTGTAAAATACCGAATCGGTAATTTTACCGATTCGGTAAAACCCAGATGTAGGTAGCACTGTTGACAGTGCTACAGGCCTTCAGAATTCGGTATTTTACCACCCAATCCAATTGGGTGGTAAAATACCGAATACAGGTGTGCATGCACATCTGTGCATGCACACCTTTGCCATGTGGCACACAGACATGCCTTAGGGCATGTCTGTGTGCCACATGGCACACATGCCTGTATTTGGGGTGCTAGAGGGTGTCAAAGTGACACCCCCTGCACCCTTGCTGTAATCGGTATTTACCGAATCTGTAAATACCGATTCGGTAATGCCCATTGATTCCTATGGGCTTCAATGCCCATAGGAATCAATGGGCATTACCGATTCGGTATTTACAGAATCGGTAAATACCGAATCTTAACGATTCGGTATTTACCGATTCAGAAATATCTACATCTCCCCCCCTCTATTTTACCACTTCTTAAATACCGAATCGGTATGATTTGGTATTTAAGAAGTGGTAAAATAAAATTACCTACATCTGGCCCATAGTATTGTGCCAAACAGTAATTAACAGTATGACTTTAAGAAGGTGCAACTATTGCAAAGAAAGGACATGTTAACGTATTATTGCATTTCTCTTTCATATTGTGTAATGATGTAACCTGCTTTGTTTATCTAAACACATTTCTTATGTGTCTTTATATGTTCTGCAACTAATATAGAAGTTGTTAAGTATCATCATGTCTTGCCCTTAGCCCCACTCCGTCCCTACACCTCTAGCTCATTTTAATGAGAACCTGCACTTATTTTTTCCTATTTAAAGCACTGCTTGTGACAAATTGGTAATTTTAAGCTTCCTCATATGAAATTGTCATTAGCTGGCTCCCTATGAGTTTCGACTTTTATGATGCTATTAACATCAGGTGACATGAATTTATTCGCTGAATCGAGAGTAGCCACCGATTTGCAAGATTTCCAAAGATCCTGAAGAAGAGTTGGGAATTCAGAAGGCAGTTGCACTGTCATGGTTTCTTGAGCTCTACTGCAGATTTTGCTGGGAAGATTTGCCATTGGACGAGGAAGAGCTATCTTTCTGATGTTGCTGATCACAAATTTGAACATAATTTATTCTTTTATTTGCCAATGGAATTGACGGAATTTTAGATGGCCATGGCAGTGACTCTTATTGCTGTAAGTGCTGCATCAGTGGTAAACCATTTTCAAGTGAGAGATCTGGTCACCTTGTTGGCTGTTATCCTGCAAGCTAGTGGTGAGCACTTGTCCCTCCCTAATAATGATCTCTTCTTCGAAACCCTGCACCAACCTTTGTCTTATTTGCTCTGTTTAATACTTTACAATAGTTCTTTGAAACATTAGATGCTTTATGGTAAATTGTGCATTTGGGTTTGTCACAAGCCTCGTTTTTGATCTGGTAGGTCTGGAAGATTTCTTTATTCCGTCTGTTCATTGACCACTTATTGGCACATGATTTTGCAGTTGATTATGTTAGATATTTTGTATACTGAGAGAAGTAAACTTCGATAACTTTGATGGCTTAAATATTACCAATGTTGAATTGTGCTGCGACTTTCCTCTCAGCCTTCTGGTTGATGATGAGGACAGAGTCCATCCCTTAACACATTTTGGAGATGCAGAAAATGGTGTTGTGAGTTATTAAAACTCTCTGAGTAAGGCAGGGGCCGGCTTCGTACATACCACATGTATGGCAGTCATACTGGCCCCTGATTATGCCATGGAGAGGGGGGCAGGCCGCGCACAATGGTGACGCGGCAAGCGCACATCCCTAGTGATTGGTTTGCCGGTTCGTGCCCCGGAAGTGATAGTAATAGTGAACTAACTTGTTAAGGCCAGGCAGATAGTGGCTCAGTTGGACAGGGCAGCTGGCGGTAACCCAGGGAAAGGGCAGGGAACTCCAACTCCTGGTACTCCAGGACGTGGGGCAGCCCCCCTGGGGCCAGCAAAGAATTGCCAGCAGTCAGCACAGGCATGGACACAGCAAAGGAGAAGCCAGTAGAGCCGGCAGGGCTAGCCGCACCATTTAAGCAGCAGACATTGCCAGTGTAAGGTGTGGGGGAAGCGCGCATCCCCAGGGAAAAGCTGGCAAGACATGTGACGCAGGAAATAAAAGAAAAGATTTGGAAAGGGAATTATGTCAATATGTTCTCTTTACTGCTTGATAAAAATGAAAGGAAGGAGGCCATGAAAAAGAAAGATTGGATGCTCTTGAGGGAATGGGTAAGTGAGTGGCAGAAATATAGCATTGAGAAATCTTTGATTAATTGGGTGAGGGTCTTCTCAGTTTACATGGCAGTTATGGTAGAACGGGTCCCAAGCTTGGCAGCAGTAATGGCATGCTACCAGAGCAGGATCACTGGGGGCATATGGTGGGGTAGGATGGAAGGAATATGATCAATAATTTGGAAGTGTGAAGGCTTCTGATACTGCCCTCACTTGGGACCAAATTGTCATGATTTTGTGGTTAGACAACTTGGGGCGCGGGGGCAATACAGTGCAAAGAGCCAGTCCTTTCAGTGCTTTTGGTCACTTCCCCCCTCTAGCTCCAGCAGTGGGGGAGGGAAAAAAAGGGGCATGTTATGATTTCAACAGGCCTACAAGCACTAGGCCTGCAGGCATGTATAAGTTCAAGCATTCATGCTCTTTCTGTGGCAATACATCCCACCCAGAATCCAAGTGTTTTAAGAAATCAAAGGATAGGGGGGGAAAGAAGCAGGAGTGATGGTATTTCGCTTACTAAAGCCCGATCTCCCATAATGACACGTGCCTTGAATGCCAGGTTGTTACTAGAAGGTTTCAAAGATGGTTTTAGCATTCCCGCCCCAGATTATGTGAGGGCACCTGAATGCAAGAACCATCTCTCAGTGAGGGACAATCCAGGGGTGGCAGCAGCAAAAATAGAGAAAGAGCTGCGCTTGGCCAGATTTGCAGGCCCATTTTGCATCGTCCCAGTAAAATGTTTTGTCTGTTCTCCTCTTGGGGTGGTTCCTAAACAAGAATCTGGGGAATTTAGGTTGATTCATAACCTTTCTGCACCTAGGATTCAATCCCTGAATGATGCCATTGATAATAAGATGTGCACCGTCAGGTACTCATCCTTTGATCAGGCTGTGAAGATGCTCAGGGGTTTGGACCCTGGCGCGATGCTGGCAAAGTCTGACATCGAATCAGCTTTCTGCTTGTTGAATCTCCACTCTTCAGATTTTCATCTTCTGGGGTTCCAATTCCAGGGAAAGTACTACATGGATAAATGCATGCCTATGGGTTGCTCGGTCTCCTTTTTGAAGTGACTGGGCATCAGTATGTGTTACATTACCTCGATGACTTCCTTTTCCTGAGAACACCAGGCTCCCAGGAGTGTGGGTGAGCTCTGTGGGAATTCTGCATCCTCATGCAGGTTTTTGGGCTACCACTGGCACAAGGGAAGACGGTTGGGCCATCCAGTTTGATTGAATTCTTAGGGATAGAGTTGGACTCGTCCCAAGGTTGCACATGGCTGCCCAAAAAAGAGATCACAAAGTTCAGGTCAGCTTTGCGGCATTGCTTGGAAAAAGAGAAGGTCACGTTGCATCAGTTGCAGTTGACAATGGGTCATTTAAACTTTGCTTTGCGGGTCATCCCTATGGCAAGACCATTCTCACAATCCATCTCACAAGCCATGTCAGGTCTCAAAGGAAACCACCATTACACCAGGCTGTCCGGCGAGGTCAAGCACGATATGTGGATTTAGATGGCATTCCTGCATGACTTCAATGGCACAGTACTATGACCCGGTCCGCAGAGTTAGGTTTATTGACTGATGCTGCAGGTAGTGAGGGTTTTGGAGCTATACTGGGTACTGAGTGGGTAGCACAGCACTGGCCGGCATAGTGGGTACAAAATGGATTAACAGACAACAGAGGGTACTTAGAACTGTTCCCCATCTTTGTATCATTGACGGTGTAGCCAGAGCACCTGAGAAATATATCAGTGGTTTTCTGGTCAGACAACATGACAGTGGTAGAATGCATCAATCAGCAGGCAGCAAGGTGTAAGAAGATCCTACGTTTGTTGAAGGAAATAATTCTGTTAATGCATGAAACTGAATATGCAATTCATGGCTAACCATGTCCCGGAGGTGTTAAATCATGCTGCTGATGCACTCTCTCGCTATAAGATGCAGGTATTCAGGGCACATCTCCCAGCAGCGGCAGAGAACCCGACGCCTTTCCCAGAATGGCTTTGGCAGCTTGGTGCCCCCAACTACCGGACCTCATGGCAGCTAGCCTAGCACAATGAACCAGAAGGGCATACGAAAGGGCGTTTTGGGCTTACTGTAACTTTTTTGGGAAAGAGTGGGGGAAGAGGTGGCATGACACATAGGCATTTCTCTATTACCTGGGGGCTTTGAAAGATGAACGGCACTCAGTGGCAGCAGCAAGGCGACATGTAGCACCTATCTTTTTCTTCGCTCAAGCAAGGGGCAGGAGGGACCCTACTAATACTTTCACAGTCAGGAAATCTTTGAAGGGGTGGCAGCACCTCCAAGGTTCGCTGCCGGATCCAAGGTGGCCAATAGGTGTAAATACCTTGTCCTCGATACTGGGGATTCTGGGCCAGGTTTGCAACACCAAGCCAGAGGTTGTCTTGTTCAGCGCTACTTTTTCACTGCCATTTTACGGCACTTTTAGGATTGGGGAACTGCTGTCAAAGAACAGGATGAGCAAGGTGGACTACAGTTTAGCCATGTCAGGATCCAAAGCGACTCCCTGTTCAGAATAATCCAGAGAACTAAGACCGATCAGGAGGCCCGCGGGGAATGGGTGGTGGTGCGCCGGGCACAGGGTAACCTTTGCTGCCCTATTGCCAACTTAGAGGCCTTTCTGGCGTGCAGGCCCAAGGGTGCAGGGGGGATGTTGTTAATTCATGCTGATGTTACCCCGATCACAAGATTTCAATTGAAAAGGGTCATAGATATGGCAGTGCAGAAGGCAGGATTGGACCCCAGCAGCTTTGTCACACAGTCATTCAGGATAGGAGCTGCCAAGAGTTGGCGGCAAGGGGTTTCACTAAGAGTGAAGTGCAGAGGATTGGCAGAAGGTCCTCTAATTGCTATAAGCCCTATGTGCTGCTACATATGCTATAAGACTGCACAGACGGTTTTGTTGATGCTGCGGTTTTTTTCTGTTCATTTTAAAGATTCTCAATCCTGTCACGCAGGAGGAAAACTGTCTGGTCTACGCAGGGAACAGATGCACGCCTGGGACCAGGGAGCACACAGTGTGTGGGTAGTTGGTCATTCATATGTGAGACGTTTACGAGAATTAGTTTTTTCAGGAAATTAGGAAAGGAGAGCAAGGCAGGCTGGTTTTAGGGTATCCTTTCATGGGCAAGGTGGACTGCGCTTTAACAGTTTCAGGGGCCTAATGTTGGATCTGCTGGACAGGGAAAGGGCTCGCCCCTGGGTAGACGGTGTCTGGTTGAAACACTGATCACTGAAATGGGTTGGTTGGCACAGCTATGTCCGGTGTCCATCCTGGCTTGGTCACATATGATCCCGCGGGGGAGAGTCTGTGAGGGCATTGAACCACTCTGTGAAAAGGATCAATAACAAAATGGATAGTTTATTTCTAACCCTGGGCGGCCAATTAGACTCCGCTTGCGAAGTTTGCGTAGTTTGTGCTAATTCGCGCTACGCAAATTGCACGTAGCACTGTGCAGAATTGCATAGCGTACCGTAGTTGGCATTTTTTGCTCGCAGTCCTCAACATCAAGTTGGCGCCGGCAAGTGAGCAAAATTACATCCCGGCGAGACTTTTTCCTCCTCCGCGATCAGCAACATCAAGTTGGCGATCCCAAACGAGGAAAATAAACCTCCCGGCGAGATTCTCAACACGGTGAGGTCAGGTTTCTCATTCCGAGTGGTCGCTTATGCTCGCGACCGCTCGCGATGAGAATCTACCAGTCCTCATTGAGAAAGCTGCCGCTCGAGTTATAATCTATTTGAGCGGCAGAAAACGACAGCTCGCACTGTGCGAGATGCTGTTTTCAATGATTGCACAGTGCGGACAAGCATCCGGAACTGTGCAATCATCGGGAACAGCGCAGTTCACGTAGCGCTACGCGTATCTCGCGTACTGCGAAGTGTACTCCGTGTAGCTACATGTAGCACAACTACACGAACTACACCCAGGGTTAGTTATTTTGGGCTCCACGTTTACAGACAATCGCCCATGGGTGCATCAGAGGGGAGCCGTGCTTCTTAAAAGACGGTGTCCACTTGTCCAAATTGTGTAAGGGCATTCTGGTTTGGTTAGTTGGGTCAAGAGACAGGGCAAGACCTTTTTGTTGAGTGATGGGGTGGCCTGATAGTTGGGCAACTACGCAGGTCTGTGGCGGTAAGGTCATGATTGGTGAGCTTAAATTTAAGGTCCTTAGAGGGCGGCGTAATTCATTAATGGGGTCGCCCAAGGTGGAGGGACAAGTTTTCTCTCAGGGAACTCCAGGGGCAGTTACAGCCGGTTGGCTGGAATGGTGCGGGGAGTGGGGAACTACACTTTCCAGTAGGCTGGTTGGCCACCCCGCACGCACACAAGGGCGCAAGTAAACTGCGCAAGGGCCCCTTGCACACTCCGGTTGAAGTGCAGGCGTAGTTTGATCAGGATTTGGCACCAGTCATTGAGCTTGCCGTAGGCTCAAATAGGGATAAGCAAAAAGATAACGCTATTTGATAATTGAATGCTTAGATTCGGATATGAATGTCTATGTATTAGAAAGAGGTTAAGGTCAGCAAACAGGACATATGTACCTATCAATGTAATCAATTTAATGCACTGGACTTTCTTCATATTGTGTACATAATGTATATAAAAAAATGGATTATTAATTTGTAATAAATACGGCCCGGGGTGTAACGACCCCTAATCCAAAAATCCTGTGTGCTAAATGATTTGCCGGCTTAGGGGTAAATGGGAGGCGGGCAACTTGGGCACCAGAAAGGGGCCAGTCATAGGGGTTGTAAGTCAAAGGAAGAAGGGGTCTCGGCCGTACCTGGTCATGGAGACACAATCAGTCGAATCCACAGGAGAGGCCTGGAGGCTTCCAGTACAGAAGCTGTATAATGAATGAGGCACTCATGCACAAATCTACAACAATATTCATGGTTTTAGGGAAGGAGTCATAATATGTAATTCATATGTGCACTATTGCCATTGTAAGGGCTTTGTTATCATTCAGTAAGACATATTTGATTTGTGGTTTAGTAAGCGGATTTCGATAGATAACATCCACCCACAATTAGAACCCTAAAATATCTATAGCATGAGGTAGTACTTCTTTGGAAAACTCGTTTCATTATTAACTCTCATTAATTTTGAATTTTGACACATGCTGATATGATCATGATGCAAGGAATTAATTTATGAGTGTTAAATGTATTTTTTGATAATGTATTCTCTGCTAAGATGTTTTGCATTTCTCTTTTCTTTAAGGGTTCATGACACAGTTGGTGCAGTTGCTATTGACCAGGAAGGTAATGTGGCCTGTGCAACCTCCACAGGTGGAATCACAAACAAGATGGTTGGACGTGTTGGAGACAGCCCGATCATAGGTAGTAAAAGCTCCCTAGAAAAGCGAAGGCTCAGGCTACACAAAAATGGTTATGGAAAGAATGAGATATGCATTGAAACACTGACATCTCTAAATTTACTTATGCCTTTTCCCTACTTAGTCCTCCGTAGAATAAAAAACAGGCAAAAAGGATGACCTTTTTATTTTAACCCATATTACTGATTCAAATAGTTGAGACTAACATTTTGAGATTGCACTTGTATTTCTTAAATGTTAGAAATATTTCTAGGATTTGTAGCAAAAATGTCAGTTAAAGGGGCCTAATGTTCGACATTTATCAGAAGTATCACAAATGGTGGGTAGAATCACGTTCTGAAGTAAGGCCAGCATTTAATATCAGCCTTCTTATTCTAGCAAATGCCAACCTGGTGCAGAATATTAGGCCATAATATGCATTTTTACCAACATGTAAAAAGTGGGTCTTTTTGAATCTGACGCTTTGTGTTCACATCCCTGACCGGCCATATCTCTCATATATCTACTCCTGACATAGTAGTCTACATCAGTCAGTCTTCTACAAAGAGAAATATTTTGGGCCTCCTTTTGTATCTCTGTATTTGTATTTACTAGAAAGATGATTTGTAGAAATCCGACATTTACGATAGAAGACTGTTACAACTGCAACAAAAATGTTTAAGTGAAGTTTTGTGAATAAAATACATCGTGTTTACGTATTTGCTGATTTTGTCCCAGATTATATGAATTTGAAGGCAATAAAATTAAGACTTGTATTTAAATGTAGAGAATCTTTCATTTTAAAATTTGCCTACCATGTGCAGAATTTCTTCTTATGGAAATAGTTTCAGCAGAACCTTTATCAACATAAGGCAACCATGGAGCGCTGAGTGAGGCATTCTGAACACAATACACAACAGGCAACCTTATGGCCGGTAGAAGCCAGAACTCCAACATTGCAATATTGTCCTTCACAGCTGTTGCTGTGAATAAAGGCCTTAGCGAGCCCAAGTAGATTTCTATGCCTTCGGGCTCAGTGAGGCCTTTGTTTTATTTGTGAGAAAATTCTGACCTCTAGTGATGGAAAGTTCTAATAGCCTTACATCCCTCCGTAGTTGGGCTATACCGGCATTAAAGGCCCACTCCCTTGTTAAAGGCCTTCGGCCTTGGCTTGGGCCTATAATGCCTGAGCAGGGCTTTAATGGCCAGTATACCCCACTACGGCAGGCTATAATGCTATAAAAGAACAAACAAATAGTAACATTTCAAAATGTAACTTCTAAAACACAATGGCATGGAGCGTAGTTCCATTCAGAACTGGTTAAGAATACAGAAGTTATGTGAGGCTTTTATAGGCTACAGTACATGTTGAACAAAGATACGCAGCCAATGAGCACTATTGGCCCAGCGAAAGGGTTGGGGGTTTCCAGGCATTTATCCAATCATTAATCAACATTACATTTTTAGCTACATATGTATATTGACTTATGAAATCAGCTAATGAAGAATAGCAACAGCTGGTCACTTAGCTTTTTCATTTCTCAAGGCTTTGAGGTCATAGCAAAAGTACTGTGAGTTTGGTTACAGACCTGCAGACCCTTGTGTCACAAAATGGAACCTGAAACAAGATGGATTCCACAGTGGTGGCAGCTTCCGGCCTTAAAAAATGGCCTTTTCACCACCAGGCAACTACCTGGTGGCCTCTATGGCACAGCTTTAAAGCAAACAGCAGTCTCAAATCACACCCATTGCTGGAATTGCTGGAAAGTGGTGTATTAGTAGTAATAAGTAGAGACTTGCCACTAGTATTAAGGCCATAAACACAATAAAAGGTTCCGTCAAGATCTCAATAAAATGATTCCCTTGCTCAACCCTTGGTCATTGACAACCAGCAGGCAGGCTTAACTTAGAAGACAAGTGTTGTAAGCATTTGAA
Source organism: Lissotriton helveticus (assembly GCF_964261635.1). Classification (NCBI taxonomy): domain Eukaryota; kingdom Metazoa; phylum Chordata; class Amphibia; order Caudata; family Salamandridae; genus Lissotriton; species Lissotriton helveticus. The sequence continues at coordinate 535,371,907 of NC_136067.1, forward strand.
AACAACAATACAATAAATAATTAAGACAGAGCACATAATAAACATCCATCACCGATTTATGGAAATAGGTTGTAATTTTATGAACAAATAAACACCAAAATGACAAAAATCCAATGTAGGGAAGCAGAGATATGAACTATTAAAGATTAAAAGTAAAACTAGCGCTCAGGTGTAAATAGCGGTCAAAGAGTTAAAAATGGTCATAGGACAAAGTTAAGATTTCTTGACACTTACTTTCAGAAGTGTTTCTAAGTGCAGGAAAGTGGTGCACAGCACCAGCAAATGTTTCAGATGCTCTGGTTTGCCTCTTGGGGTCTCGGACGACACCTCCCACACTTCACCTGTTCAACATATGCAGCTTTTTTCAAAAGTGGCTCTCATCTTCTCCAAACTTCTGGAACTTCTTCTTAAAGTTTCTCCTGTCGGTTGAAAGTGTCCAAACCCCAATCCAAGGGTCTGGAAGCTATGAGATGGTCCTTGAGATGTTCTGACTACAGTTCTGACAATGCACCTGCCAAATCCTTAACATTCCACTGGATGCAGTCTGGGATAGGGACTTCTTGGTCGAGATGATGCGGATGGGCTCTGCTAACCTGTAGCTTTCAGGGAGTCCTCGCCTTAATCCTTGTGAAGCCAAGCAAATTCATTAAAGCTGTTGTACCCGATTGTGCAGCAGGTGTAGTCCTCCAGAGTGCAGTCCTTTGGGTTCAGATCAGGGCTCAAGCAGGGCAGTCCTTCTTCTTCTTGTTCCAAGCACCACATATGAGTTCCTTGTCAACTTTTCCATATTTATTCAGTGCTCCTGGGCATTTAGCAGGGGGCACCCCTGACCAATGGGAGGCAGGCTGCCACCCTCAGATATGACCCCTTCCTCCAAACTGTGGAATACTCTTGCCCCAGAAAGCTCTATTCTCTCAAAAACCAACATGAAAAAAGTATTTCCTGAAGAGTTATGTGGCTAAGACAACCCACTGGTTTAGCTAAGATTCCCTAACACTTCCATTCCAGCCCCTTCACTGATCTAATTACAGGGGTTCCAGTGTGGCTGAGTGTGCAGGATGTGGGGATGAGCCTGTGCTGTCCTAACGTTTCCTTCCCTCTTGAAGACCAGTTTGGCTACTCCACCCCCATCCTGCCTTCTGCAGTTTCAGTTCTCCTCCCTCAGGAACTTCTTTATCTTTCCAGCAGGCCTCTTTCGGCCACTTCACACCTCATTAAGGCAGCTTGGCTCAGCCTGGCAGCAGCTGGTCAAACAGGAGAGGGCAGCTACAAGGCTGGATTTCGGTCTAACAAAAAAGAAGTTCTAAAATGTATTTTCTGTAATAGTTATAACAAATCTAACAATGGCAAGTTGTTGGATGTATCATAACTATTTTTTAAGTCCTTGAATTATATTGTTAGCTTTTTTCTAACAATAGTTATACTTTAATATTTTAATCTCCTGTCTATCAGCAGTTAAATGTTATTAAAGTAGTCTATAGAGTACAATGCATTACAATGGGGAAAACTACATTTTCAGTTTTTCCCTCAACAAGGCATATAAATAATCTTTTGTAATATCCCGGTTTATAGTTACAAGGCACCCTACCCCTGGGACACCCAAGGTAAACTCTAGGGGTGACATATATCAAAATAAGGCAATGTACTACTTTGGAAGTAACTTTAATCCCAAAGTCATTCATTTGTACATAATTAATATTTAAAAGCAGCATACAAGGTAGGGCTGGCTTTTAAAATGACAGCAGTTACCACCGTAGTGCACACTTAAGCGAATTAAGTCTACTGGACCTCTAAACCTACATGCCCTTCCATATACTAGGGACTTACATGTAGGTTGGCACTACCAATTGTAAATATTGTAAATATACCTAATTACCATGTGCTTTTAAAAGAGCACATGCCCTAGGTCTTGTTAGCAGGGCCAGGGCACAATCAGAGCCAGAAAACCAGCATCTAGTGGACAAAGTGGGGGGACACTGCAAACAGGTCCTGGTTTCTTGCAGCCATCAGCCAGGCTTGTTCCCTTGCCCAATAAGGAATTGCAATAGCACCCCCAAGAAAGTGCCCACCGACAAAGTAAACTATCGGGAATGTCACTTAAAGATAAATAAAATGGAGGAAGGCCTATGGATACAATATAAAAAGTGGAATAAATTAGAGCTAAAACATGGTCTACCACTGCTGCTCACTTGAGGTAGAAAGATGAAGATACATAGCAAGCAAAAACAATAGTATCACTTAAAATTTGCAAGATGTGTCTTCTCTGAGTATAGCTGAGGATCAATGTGATGGGCCTCCACAATGCTGGTGTGTTACTCAACACAACAGCCTAAATGTAGCACAAACTGCCACTTCAAAGGCTGAAGGCATGTACATCCATCTTGTTTGAGTCTACATAGGGAAGCCCTCAGACCAAGTACAGTTTTCCATAGAAATCTCAACATCAGGAGACTAAAATTTCAAATTCTACCAAACAAGAGCTCCACATTTCAGTTAAGTGAATATATTGGGGTGTGGCGGGCAAGATGGCTGCCTAGACGTGTTTCCCCAGATCTCCCACCAACCTGCTTTTAATCCTTCATAAACCTGCACCATCTGCAGTTATTGCTATGGCATAGGGATGCAAGTTTTCCCCGGTTGGCCCCCACCTGCCAAGAAAGCCGTGTCCCAGGCATATTGGCAGCGGAGAGCAATGTTGGACGTAGTTGACAGCTTAGGCCCATCATCCCGTGGACAGAGCTGCGGTGCGGCGGGACCGCTAAAAGGCTTGGAGCCTGCCACCGAGGGGGTGTAATTGTGTAGTAAGCTGTCACTTTAATTCATGTCATGCTGTTATTGGAATGTATCTACTGGTGCTTTGTTATCTGAGAATGTCCTGTAGGCATTCTTGGGTTAATGTCTGTTAGAGCCAGTTGATTGCTATTCTGAGTTTTGGTTTTCCAAGATGACGTGCTTATTTTTGCTAAAGATTCTTATTCACATGACGAGATTTTGCATAAAGTTTTAGGACTTTTTCAAGAACATGGAGTTGTTCTTAAACTAGAAAAATGTAAATTTTGTTGTACAGAAGTGGAATATTTAGGGCATATTCTCACCCAAGATGGAATCAAGCCAAGACCAGGACTATTAGAGGCCATTTCTAATGCTGCTACTCCCACAGATAAGACAGGTGTGAAATCTCTCTTGGGTCTCTGTGAATACTATTCGAGATTCATACCACATTATGCCACCATCGTTCGCCCCATCAGCAATTTGTTAAAGAAGGGAATTAAATTTGAATGGTGTGAGGAATGTGTTTCTGCCTTTAAGAGGGTCAAAGACAGTCTGAGTGCAAGTTCTATCTTGAAGCCTTTTGATCCTAGTTTACCGTGTTGTTTGACGGTTGATGCCAGTCAGGTGGGTTTGGGTGCCACCTTGACCCAGGTAGAGAATGGTGTTGAAAGAACAATTGGATTTGCTTCCAGAGTTTTACGTGCTCCTGAACTGCAATATTCGGTCATAGAAAAGGAACTTTTAGCGTGTGCATGGGCCTTTGATAAGTTTCGTTCTTATGTGTGGGGTAAGCGATTTTTATTGCAAACGGATCACAAGCCTCTTATAAACATCTTGAGTGGGACTATAACCAAATGTTCTACCCCCAGGATTATGCGCATGGTGAGCAGGTTGTTACAATATCATTTTGATGTTAAGCATATCCCCGGTGGCAAGAACGGAAGGGCAGATTTCTTTTCACGGTTTCCTGGCCCAAACTCACTTGATGACGATGTTTCTTTTGCTGATCTTATTGAGGAGGATTGTGAGGACTGTCTTGTTGCCAGTGTTGATATCCCTGAACTTAAATGTTGTTCTGAGGAGGAGTGGATGCAAGCTTTTGCTAATGACTCTGTTCTTCAAGAAGTTTGCAATTTTATTAGGTCTGGGTGGCCAAGAGAGAAAGTTCTTTCACTTTCTCTTCAACCTTTTTCTAAGGTTGAAGACGAGTTGTCTGTGGAAGATGATATTCTTTTACGCAATGACAAATTAATTCCACCACAAGTGTTTAGAAAAGGTATTATAATCAGGGCTCATGAGGGACATTTAGGGTGTTCATTTACTAAACGTCGCATTCGTGATATCTTTTAATGGCCAGGTATGGATACTGAGGTCGATGAGTTTGTTTTGGATTGCAGTATCTGCAAATCTTCAGACAAATCTTTCAAAATTTGTGTGCCTCTACTTATTCCGGTGGAATGTCCAGATCATCCTTGGCAAAAGGTAGGAGTTGATGTGATGGCACCCTATATGACTCTCAGTGGTGGTGCTAGGTTTATTTTGGTGATGATTGATTATGCGTCAAAATGGCCAGAATTCAAGTTAGTCAAGGATGTTGACTCGAAAGTTGTCATTGATTTCTTGAGTGATGTTTGGAGCAGAGAAGGTTTTCCGGAAATTCTTGTTTCTGATAATGGAAAACAATTTGTTTCTAAAGAATTGGAAGATTTTTTGTCTACTTCTGGGGTCAAACATAGTAAGAGTTCCTTATATTATCCTCAAGGAAATGGTCTTGTGGAGAGGATGAATAGGGTGGTTGGTGATTGCGTGAGATGGGCAAAAGATAGGAATTGTGATGTTGTCAAATCTCTTAGGAGCATGTTTTGGTTTTACAGAACCACTCCTCGTTCCTTCACAAAGGTTTCCCCTTTTGAACTAATGAGGGGAAGGAAACCGAACACTTCTTTTCGTCCAGGTTGGATGTCAAAGTGGGTTAAAAATGAATCTGATGTGGAAAAGTTGATGTCTTTTGCAAAAGAAAGTGCAACTATTACTCAGGAAAAACAAAAATCAACCTTTGACATTAAGAAAGAGTCAAAATTGTGCACTTTAAATGTTGGGGATTGTGTCAGAATTAAGAAATCCACTCATGTTAATAAGGGGGAGTGTAAATTTGGTCCTCCTGTCAAGGTTATCAAGATAAGTGGGAATGCTGTTAAAGTTGAAGGAGGGTTTTGGTGGAACTTGAGTAAAGTTGCTAAAGTAAATTGTTCTGGCCAGGAGCAACCTGGTAAGAGTAATTATCAGTCTACTTCTAATATTGTTCTTAGGAAGAGTTCTCGTTCTATTGTTAGACCTTTTAGATATAGAGAATAAATAATGGATGTTGTGGATGTTTGGGGGTGGGTCCCTTGTTTGATTTGTGTTATGAACTTTTAGTTTTTTTAAAAATGTTGTATTTATTTCTTTTCACAAGTTTTATTTCTTTTTTTTGATTATTGAGAAAGGAAGGTAATGTAGTAAGCTGTCACTTTAATTCATGTCATGCTGTTATTGGAATGTATCTACTGGTGCTGTTATCTGAGAATGTCCTGTGGGCATTCTTGGGTTAATGTCTGTTAGAGCCAGTTGATTGCTATACTGGCTCTCTTTCCATGTAACTAAATAAATCTACTCAAGACATTAATAATTTGTATCCTGCAAATTACTACATTTTCGTTTCCACTGCCCCAGTACGGATGCCCTGGTGCTAGTAGAGAACCCGGAGGGGATGGTACCTGGCATCTTCTGGCTGCTGGGGGCAATGTGTAGCCATACCTCGGGTGATTGCTGGAGGCCATTGCGGGTGCCTGTGAAACAAAGAGCCGTTCACCCACAATGCCGAAAGGACCATAACACCTACTGCACCGAGGGCTCGTAAGGATGAGGCACAGACCTTTGGATGGAGGCCAGACCAGGCCAGGTCCATCATCAAGGCTCATGGTGGTGTTAGGGGCTGTCAGGGCTTTGAGGTTGGTCCAGGAGGCGAGGTGAATCATGGCTGGTGTGCGCCTTCTAAGCCTGGCACTGGGTGGCTGTGTGGGCAAACTAATTGTGTGTGGCCTGCTGCCCAAAGCCCTGGATGGTTACTTGGGCTCCTGGGTGCCAGTGAAAGGGAACAAATGCAGTAGGAGCCACACATGAATAGCTGGAGGAGAGGCCCTGTTGACGGATCACTGACATAATATCGAGGGACATAATATCGAGTAGCAAAAATATCGTTGACAAAATATCGACAGACAGAATATCGAGTTTGTATCTACAAACAGGTAAGTACAAAAATATCGAGTAAAAAATATCGTTTACAAAAATATAGTTTATACAAATATCGACTTTATTAAAAACAGTGGTAAATTAAATTAATATTAAAAATGATTTACTAAAATATACTTAAAAATACTCAAATTAACTTATAATAATGAAATAATTAATGAAAGTTATCAAAAAAAAATTTACAATCATATTTGTTAAAATATATATATAGTAACATAATATAATTAAATAATATCCAATATTATTACCGTAAGATAGCGGAAGTGTAAAAATGACTATTCCCACTCCAGAGAGTGCAACAGTAGGGAAAGCGTTGGATAGCGTAGGGATCAAAATTATTATTCCCACTCCAGTGGGTGCAACAGTAGGGAAAGCGTTGGATAGCGTGGGGGTAAAAATTACTATTCCCACTCCAGTGAGTGCAACAGTAGGGAAAGCGTTGGATAGCGTAGGGGTATAAATTACTATTCCCACTCCAGTGAGTGCAACAGTAGGGAAAGCATTGGATAGCGTAGAGGTCAAAATTACTATTCCCACTCCAGTGGGTGCAACAGTGGGGAAAGCGTTGGCTAGCGTAAGGGTAAAAATTACTATTCTCACTCCAGTGAGTGCAACAGTAGGGAAAGCGTTGGATAGCGTAGAGGTAAAAATTACTATTCCAACTCCAAAGAGTGCAACAGTAGGGAAAGCGCTGGATAGCGTAGGGGTAAAAATTACTATTCCCACTCCAAATAGTGCAACAGTAGGGAAAGCGTTGGATAGCGTAGGGGTTAAAATTACTATTCCCACTCCAGTGGGTGCAAGAGTAGGGAAAGCATTGGATAGCGTAGAGGTAAAAATTACTATTCCCACTCCAGTGGGTGCAACAGTGAGGAAAGCGTTGGATAGCGTAGGGGTAAAAATTACTATTCCCACTCCAGTGAGTGCAACAGTAGGGAAAGCGTTGGATAGCGTAGAGGTAAAAATTACTATTCCCACTCCAGTGGGTGCAACAGTGGGGAAAGCGTTGGATAGCGTAGGGGTGAAAATTACTATTCCCACTCCTGTGAGTGCAACAGTAGGGAAAGCGTTGGATAGCGTAGAGGTAAAAGTTACTATTGCCACTCCAAAGAGTGCAATAGTAGGGAAAACGTTGGATAGCGTAGGGGTTAAAATTAGTATTCCCACTCCAAAGAGTGCAACAGTAGAGAAAGCATTGGATAGCATAGGGGTTAAAATTACTATTCCCACTCCATAGAGTGCAACAGTAGGGAAAGCGTTGGATAGCATAGTGGTAAAAATTACTATTCCCACTCCAGAGAGTGCAACAGTAGGGAAAGTAAATACTTCATATATAATTTAAAAAAATATAAATTAATATCTATAAAAAATTAATTAATAGTAATTACCAATGTAATATAATATGATAATTAATCAATTAAAATTACAATTTAAAATTAATTATTACAATGAATTACCTATTAATACAAATTATTTACAAATTAACAATTAATAATTTAACATTAAAAAATTCATTAACAATTAATTCAAATTAAATACAATTAAATAAATTGATTTAGTTAATTAATTATAAATAAATTACTTCCCACCCTATTCCCATATAAACCCACAACCCGCTACAGAAAATAAATTAGTAAAATTAACATAATTAGCAATTAATCAATTAAATACAATTATTTGGCAATTTAAATTTATTTAATTACCCATAAAAATTAATTAACAATTAATTCTAAATAAATACCAATAAATATTTTTACATATTTAATTAATTATAAATAAATTACTTCCCACCCAATTCCCCTATAAACCCACAACCCGCTACAGAAAATAAATTAGTAAAATTAACATATTTAGCAATTAATCAATTAATTAAAATTAATTGCCTATTAAAATTTAATTAATGACCAAATATAAATTAATTAACAATGAATAAAAAATGAATACCAATAAATTAATTTACATATTTAATTAATTATAATTAAATTACTTCCCACCCTATTCCCCTATACACCCACAACCCGCTACAGAAAATAAATTAGTAAAATTAACATAATTAGCTATTACTCAATTAATTCAAATTAATTGCCAATTAAAATTTAATTAATTACCAAATATAAATTCATTAACAATTAATTAAAAATTAATACCAATAAATACATTTACATATTTAATTAATTATAATTAAATTACTTCCCACCCTATTCCCCTATAAACCCACAACCCGCTACAGAATTAAATTACGCAAAAATTAAAAAAACAAAATTCTTTAATTAGAATAAATTATAACATAAATACACACTTTTCACACATATAATAACATAAAAAATACTATACAAAATTTGATATTATTAATAATTCGATAATTTTAATAACCTATATTATTTACTTCGATATTTTAACTTTCTATATTTTTAACATTCGATATTACATTACTTACCTTAAAAACGATATTTTTGATGTCTATATTCTGTCCATTCGATATTTTGTCCATTCTATATTTTAAACTCGATATTATGTCCATTCGATATTTTGTAGTCGATATTTTGACTGTTTACCCCTGCTGACTAGGGCTGTCTGAGTGGGGCACAGCCTGGCAGATGGGCAGTTGATGCTGGATGCTGTGGAGGGCATCAGAGACACAATCGAGGCCTGCCCACATGGCAGAACAGGCAGGTGCTGAGACTGAGATTAAGTAGCCTTGGAGCGGCTAAGGGCCCCGTGGTGGAGCCTCGGGTGCTGCCTGGCATAGACTGACAGTGTCTAACAGTGAGCCCTCAAATGCGGTCTAGTTGTTCAATTTGAAAACCCCTGACACAGAGACAATCTAGAGGTGAGAACTGCACTCTGTACACGCCACTCTCCTACATTATTCAGGGGATTCCGGCCCCACAAGTGGTCCCTCAGCCTCTGTTGAGGGCATGACGCTGTAAGCTCACCATGGCCTAGGATAAAGTAGCCAAAACGGTTGAGGCCCCAAAAATTTACAACTACGCACAACCACTGCAGTCTGATGGAGTGAGCGGGGGCTCGACACTGCAGGCCCCATCAGAGCATGGAGCTCCCATGATGGCAGAGATACTGGCCAAAATCAAATGATCTAGAGAACTTGCTCTTGGCAAGATAGACACGGTTGCGCTGGAAATGGCATTGCTCCATGCTGAAGCTCGCAAAATTTCCGACAGGCTTACGGACATTGAAAAGGGTGTACAGACCCTGCAATCTGAAGTAGCTACCCTACAATAAACGATGTTTGAGCCCAGACACAGTCCCTACGCCTGGAAGCGCAAGTGGGGGATGCTGAAGGGCGCCCCAAGAGGAATATTATCCGCTTTGTGGGGTTTCCTGAGAGAGTGGAGGATCAATCTACAGAGCTCTTCTTGGAAGATTGGTTTGTGAACACTCTACAGCCCAAAAGTCTCACAAACTATTTCACAATGGAGCGGGTGCACGAAGTACTGCCCCCCCACCCCGGCTGGGAGTGCCGCCCCTACTCAATCATAGCATGACTGTTTAACTGCAGGGACCGGGATGCGATCTTACAGCATGCTAGGGCACATGGCTCACCCAAGTTCAATGGTCAAACCATCATGATTTTTACGGATTATAATCGCAAGGTACAACACCTATTGAATGATTTTTGGACCACACAAAAAAATGGCTGAGAGACTGCAACATGCGGTATAGCCTTAGGTTTCCAGCTAAACTTAGAGTCCAACACAATGGGAAGGCATATTTCTTCACAAGCCCTGCGGAGGCCAATGACTGACTGGATACCTTGGGGGGTAAACCTTGGCAGAATACTCAGGATTATGCTAGGAAATTGACTGGAACACCGGAGTGAGGGCCCTGGGTGCAATAGCACTCCTTAGACTCTCTGTTGGATTCTGTTGTCCACCGCACCCTTAGAATTCTTGTCTGTCCAGATGGTACGCTGGCGGACTTTAACTGTATTGTGTATACTTGTGATTCCTTCCCACTCCACAGGCATGCCATGGAATACAGGAGAGGGGCCTCCAACAGAGATTAGGGGGGATGTTGTAGTGTATATGGGGCTGAGAAACTATTCTCATTAGTCAACGCTTTATGTGCTATATTGCTATTTATGCCTATTCACTCTACTGTTGCTGCGTTAAATGGTGCAGGGATGCAGTGAATGGCATCATATGAGGGGGTATGTATTGGTGGGGCAACTGAAACATTCATACCTTTGAATTTCTGATCCATTTAGTACTTCGAATTAGCTGTCGGCGGGGAGCTCCCCACAAGCCATGGTCCTGCTGAGAGCGCTGAGCAACTCAGCCTCTCCGGTGAGGTGGGATGACGGGCCCTTTTCAAAATGCGCACACACTTGAGGAGGCTGTTGCCTCTTCGGGGGTATGGGGTGGCAGGCCCTATGTGTTGGCCATGTTGGGTGAGGCCTTCCAGTTTGGACTCACTGCCTGAGGGAGGGGGGTGTTGGACAAGGTTTTGGCTTTGAATTTGTTCAATGGGGAAAGTTTGGCTCAGACTCTGTGATTGTACTGAAATCTGTGAGACAGGTCGGGGGGAGGGGAGAGAGATGGGGTGGCAGAGAATTATATCTGAAACATCACAAGACTGGGTCACTTTGTTAAGAGGCAGAGAGTGCACTCTAACTTGTGGCAATGTGGGGTTTCATACCTTCCTGCAGGATACCTATACCTGGGGTGCCTGTTTGCCCTCCCTGCAGTGTAGATGGCGGGGGCAAGTCTTTGCATCTACGTCCTCTAGATATGCTAGGGAACTATGATATGGCTGGCCTAAGAATGAGTTGCTAGGCACCTTGGCAGTCTTGACAAGTCTGCGAGCTCAAATTATAGGAAAAGGCTACATAGGGACGGGGACAAGACAAGCAGGTTGCTCGCCATGCTTAATTCTGGCAAGAATAGAAGCATGCCAATAGTGAGGCTCCGCAAACAGCAGGGAAGACTGGTATCCTCACAACAGGATATTATGTAGGTATTAACAGAACACCTTCAAGAGGTGTGCACAGCTCCGGGAATCATGTGTTCTCAAGCAGCAGTGTCATACCTTGCTACGATACAAATGCCAACTTTACCTGATGAGGAAAAGGACAATCTGGATGCTCCAATCACTAAAGATAAGACAATGGTGGCAATGAAAGAGTTGAAGAGGGCTAAGGCCCCAGGCGGTGAGGGCTTACTGTAATAATGTGGGATTCACACAGGATTGTGTTCAATAAGTAATATTTATTCAGCCCCATCCAACAGTCAGCTAACAACTGACAATCCTGGAATTACCAGTTATAGGAACCTTTATTTTTTCCACCTAATCAGTGGTTCCCCTGGTTCCATCAGAAAGAAAGGAGGTGCAGTTACATTCTGCATTTTACTGCCCTAGTTCCACTCAACACCTTTACCCTTATTCCACTTTTAAACCTTTAACAACAAAGTTCCACCTCCCTTCCCTCAAAAAGGTGTGCCCATCACCGTCGACAGGCTTCAAGTTCTTCAATGTAGAACTAAAAAAAATTGAGTCTGGTTTTCCTTTCCGGCACCTCTCGGTACTTCTTCAAGTTTGAGTCACTTACTCCATCCACCAAGCTCCTCCGACTTTTCTCTTCCTCACGTTTTCACTCGTTTTCCGTACAACAGGTCCTTCTGTCCTCCTTTACCATTGAAGTAGATACCCTTATAATGTCATGCTCCAAACTGCTGCTTCACCCGTTGCAATCCTCTTGAAATAACAGAAAAACGAAAAAAAACGATCGAAAAAAATCCAAGATGGCCGCCACTAATCCATCACAAACATTCAGTCGTGTTTCCAAAGTGGATTGGGCTTTCTTTTCTTCTTTTTCCGAAACCAAGTCAAAATGGCCGCCACAACATTAAATGCTTCTTTCTTTGGCTATTCAAGCTTGTTTTCTTTTTTTCCCGACCTAAAATGGCCGCCAAGAAACATTTGCATCACTTTCTATGGCCAATCTCGCTTGTTTTTTTTATTCTTGAAACTCGCCCATTCAAAGATGTCCGCCACCTTTTCTACAAACAAATAGGCTTTTTTCTAAGGGAAATCACCCTCAAAAATCGACGTCAGTTACAAGCTCCGATTTTTTCTATTTTCTTCCAAAAATCATTGTAAAAGACTACCTTTGCCGATTTTCGTCGCGTTTTCGACTTTTTTCACGTCCCTCGCCGCGTTTCCTTCGCTGGGCCACAGCTGTACCTTGAAGATGCTGATCAATCTCCCCTCATCGACACAGCAGTCACGTGAGTCTTTCTCTTCGCATTTAGCTATTCACCTGTTGTTGGGGCTATCTTGCACGAGTAGATCCCATCCACAAACGTCGCCAGTGTAATAATGTGGGATTCACACAGGATTGTGTTCAATAAGTAATATTTATTCAGCCCCATCCAACAGTCAGCTAACAACTGACAATCCTGGAATTACCAGTGATAGGAACCTTGGTGTCATGTGGTTCCAAACACTAGGTTCCAACATGGAATCAGAATACCCAGGAAGACAGGTCATCACACTTACCAGCTTAGTTTTATCACACTAGCCATGGGGACCTAGCTGAGCAACTGTTGGAAGTCTACGAAGAGGCTTAAGAGAGGAGGTTGTTTCCAGAGTCTGTGAGGGAGGCAATAATACTTATGTTGCCCAAGCTTGATAGGGAAGGATCAGCGGTGTCCTCCTACCACCCTTTATCTATGCTCAGTGTCGACCTGAAAAGTCTCAGTAAGGTTTTGGCCACAAGATTGTTGGCTTACTAGCTTCATTGTATAGCCGAGGCCCAGTGTGGGTTCCTCCCGAATAGAAACACTTTGTGGAGCCTGCGACGGCTGTCACTGGTATTACACTCTCCCACATTGCAAGATGACCAGTATGACCTTGAGTTGCTGGACATTGAACAAGCTTTGGGTTCCTATGATCTGAATTTTTGTGGAAGGTGTCATGGAAAAGAAGACATCGGGGGAACCATATAAAATGGGTGCATTTGCTGTAGAGAGGTCCCTCAGCCTGGGTGCAAGTGGTTAGGACAGTATCACAGAGTTTTGCGTTGAGTTGGGGGACCCTGCAGAGTCTGCCGCCTATCACCGCTGCTTTTTATGGTAGCTATGGAGCCACTGGTCTGCCACCTTAGGACGATGCTACAGGGGTCGGGTATCTAGATCGGACAGTGCCACTCATGTAGTTTTCCTCTACGCAGACGATGGATTGGTATACCTACGGAGTCCTAGGTACTCTATTCCAATCATGCTGGCGATTCTGGGGAAATTTGGTGAACACACTGGGTTGCACTTCAGCCTCACCAAGTCCAAGCTCTTCCCTCTGGGTCTATTGGCAGGACAGAATGAGCAGGACCTGCCATCTCTTGCTCTCCCTTGGGAACTGAAGATGGCCAGGTATCTGAGGATCCGAATTACAGACGGGGCTCAGGACTTTGAGGAGGCGAACATGGGTAGGGTAATGGATGGCTTGAAGCACACCATAAAATACTAGAACACCCTTCAACTGTCTTTGATGGGTAAGATCACCCGGGTAAAGAAGGTAATGCGTCCCAGGTACTTATACCTCTTCCAGGGAACTCTGTTTGACATGCATAGGTGGATCTTCAAAGATCTGGACAAACTGATCGTGGGTTACTGTGGGACACTGGAAGGGAAAGAGTCAGCCTGACGGCATTGAAGTTCACATGGCGGGGGTGGAATGGAAGTTCCCTGCTTAGAGTATTACTATATGGCCGCGCAGTTCCAACACGCTGTCCACTGTTTTGACGAACGCGATAATTGGGAAAGTAGGCTGCTGCGGGGCACGTGCGGCTAGTATTCAGTGCGTGCAATTCTGATGATGGGTTCGAGGGCACCGGCTCGCTTGCCCTGTGTGGTCCGAATCCTTTGCGGGGAATGGGAGCGGGTGCTTAAGACAGTGCTGATGCGGGCTCGGTGTGCACTGGATATGAGTATCTGGGCACTGCGCCCATTTATAAATGTTGAATGGGTCCATGTCCCTTTGAAAATGGCGCGAAGGCAGCTGTGAGTTGCTGAGGAATTTATACAACAAGTGTATTACTCTGGTAGACGCCATGGCGGTGTTTCAGCTTGGGACAGGGCAATTCTGACAATTTGCTAACATAGGTTTGGCTGATGTTCCCCGAGTCGTCATGGACTTCCCAGACACCGGAAGCCCTGCTGGTTATGGCTCGGGGCACGAACTTAGTCTCACACATATACAGGGCGTTGAGGGAGGATTCTCCCACAGCCACAATATCAGTGCAGAGTAGATGGGAGGTACACATTGAGACAACCCCTATGGTGAGTGCCTTGGAGACAATCCACGAGGTGGTAAAGACCACTTCCACCAATGCCTGGTTGAGGTTTATTTTGCTCCCAGTAGGATGCAGGCCATGAACCCTGACCGGTTGATGGACTGCCCCAGGTGTGGGTGACAAGCTGCTGATTTTTTGCACATAATATGGAGATTAACTAATATAGATAGATTCTAGCAGTCCTCGATACTCAAGCTCAACACAGGCATGGGGTGGGAGATCCCCAGGGAGATGAGCCAGTGCCTGCTGGGACATATTCAGTTTTGTAAGAAAACAAATTAGGCAGGAAATCCCTTATCCTGGGGCCGCTATTGGTAAAGCGCAGGATTGTGATAGGGTGGTTATCTCCTATGCAACCGAAAATTGAAGATTGGTTAAAAGGCATGGCTGAATGGATAAACGCTGAGGGGTGTTACATGAAACAGATACGTAGGGATGAAAAGCTGTGGGATGATATTAGGCTTGGGCAGCAATGCCTGCAGAAATTACTGTTGACAGAAAATAAATTACCTCCCTATATTTGAGAGGCAGTGAAATATTGATAACGACGATATGGGGTACATTCGGGGGAAAAGACTGACTTTATTTCCCTCAAGCCTCTTCATGAATGTAGAATATTGGTCCAATGTAACTGACACTAATGTAATGTTATATCAGTTTATATATGCAATGATCAGTGGGAATGTGGGGAGAGATGATATATCATGTATTGCGTACTAGAAAGTTGTGACACAGTTATTAGCCTCATTTTGTTACTATTGTTACTGTACGTTTTTGAAAAGCTAATAAAAATTATATTAAAAAAAGTTGGAGAGAAGTGACTATATTGACAGTGTATGCCTTTATCAATTGTACTACAGTATTACCAACACAAATATAAGGACCAGCCAGCTCACAAACATCATTCTGCTCAAGTCATGTGACAGTCCACAAGGTGAGGTCTCTCCCTGCTACAGTTCTCTGTATACAGACACTTTCTGACAAGTAAGACAGACAAACAGTGACTGCTAAGTTCCATCCAATGTAAAAGAAGGACTGCACATCTGTGCCCTAACTCGTTAAAAACCACAATAGGTCATTTATGATTGATTGAAGACAAGATGGGCCAGTGAGTTAAACTTTCACTGCTGACATCTCCTGCGACACACACGCCATGGTTTTGAATTCCAGCAAGAACATTTCTACCTTTTGTTCTTCTGGGGGTCAGTCAATTCAATACCATAAACTGGGACATGATACATATATTTCTTAACAAGTTTTGTGCTCATGACGAGCTCAGCTCGTCATGAGGCACGGTCGCGCTGTGCTCATGACGAGCTGAGCTCGTCATGACCATTGCGCCGCACCCATGCGGGGATAATTCCGCTGCTGTGCTGGGAGTTCCATTGGAACGGGCATGGTTGTGACAAGTTCAGCTCGTCATGAGTACATGGCCACCTTGCTGCATGACGAGCAGAGCTCGTCATGAGCACTGCGGCACTGCACGCGCTCCCGCAGCACAGCGGGGGAATTAGCCCCGCGGGGAAGGGGTTAAAAAGTGCACTAGTGCTGTTTGAAAGGTTATATTAAAACAAGTAATTGTTTTTACTGTATGGCTGCTAGATTCTGTAGCATTAGTATAGGAGTGAGAGGGCTGGAAAACAGTCCATTTATCAGCAGTACAGCAACAAGAGACCGTTGAATGATTGCACAATATACCTCCCTTTTGCTCACTGCATCCTACTCACTAGAGCCTTAATGCCACTTCTACATATCGGGTTGTTGTAAATATGTAGTGCTAGAACTTATTTCTGGAATCCTGGCAAATAAGAGAATAACTGATTATCTGCATAAAAAATTGCATTATGTGAATGGCAATAACATTTTAGAATGCAGGCCGTTCCATGACTCTATAAGGTTTACATTAATTTCTTTTAAGGTTCGGGAGGATATGCTGACAATCTTGCAGGCGCCGTCTCTACCACTGGGCATGGAGAGTCAATCATGAAAGTTACGCTTGCCAGACGTATTATCCTAGATATGGAGCACGGTAAGCCACCATTGATACTGCTATATAAAGTATGTTACAAAGGCATTTATTAAATATCTCCTTCAAGAAACAACTGGTATTCAGCTTTGCCAAAGACTTGAGCCATGCCTCCTGTTTCTGGACATTAGAAAGCCATAGACCACAAAGTAACAATTTCACGAACATGCTGGACAAAACAACCATGTTACAAATGCATGGGAGCAATAATGGTAATTCAAATTAGCTTCTGGTTGATATATATGGTTAGAGGGTTGTCCTGACTTCTCAGATATCGAGAGTGAAGCTCCCGTTTTTGCCTTTTGTCTCCTTCTGTAGAGCACATTTGCCTTCATTGTGTTATTTTTTTATTGAGATCTGTATCTCATTTGGCAGAAGATGTGTGGTGTAACAACATCCTGTCGTATCTTCGAGGCTACAGTTATATGATGTCTCTTTCTGTGATATCATCAATGAGTTAGCATGCATATGGTATTGCTCCCATTACCCCTATGGTTTTGGTTATCGACAACAATGAGATAACACATTATTAAAAATATCTAAATAGAAAAGTGTTGGGATACGATGTTTTCTTTATTATTACAAAGCTAATAACTATAGTCATCCGTGAATAAATTATCCCATACAATTCAGAAGATGCCTAATTTAGAATTCATAAGACATTTTCCATGACTCATCGGACTTTTAGCACTTTAAATATCCCTTTCGCCATCAGTCTTTTTTTATTGAAAGGATTGCTTCTAGTGTTCCTTCTGGTGTCTTTAGTAGTTGTATCACTATATTGCATATGGTGGCTATACTAACAGGTTAAGACAACTGCTAAATGTAGACCTCGCTCTATATTGTACTGCGGTGTATAACAATTAGAACCACGTCTGAGAACTGGCTGCTATGGGATATTCTCTCAAAAGTGAGCCTAAAAAGAAATCAGCCACGGGTAAGATTATTGTTCAGGAATTCGACCAAAAGCCATAATGCCAGCAATTTCCGGTCCAATATCCAAGCAAACTTTACTCATATCTTGCATGGGTGTCACACTGCTTTAGGCTGCGCTCTGTGGATGAGTTAATCTTCTATAAATACTTAAACCCCTAAAAGTGATTTTAATGCCTTAGAGTGATCATTACCCTGACGTAGCTTGCATACACAAAAGAATAATCTTTTGACTGTACCTTAAAGCAATGTATTATAATGGGGTAAAGATGTGTTAGACCAGTTGCACTCACTTTCGGGGATAGGGATTGACTGCCTATATGGTGGCGGTCCCGCACTACTAATTACAATGCATCGACCACCATGGCGTCCGCAAAATGCAGTTTTAACATTGCGGCGGGTGCTGATGGCTGCAGCACCTTATGCAATGATAAAAGGGCACATTTTGTTTTTCCCTGCACTACGTGACAGGCACAGAGAGTTGCCTGCCACTTGGTGCAGGGAAACGTAGGGGGCACCATAGGTGCCCCCAAACCCAAAACAAAGTGCCCATGCACAAGGGGACCCACAATGGTGCCTCAAAGTCAATCTCCGCCATCCTTTGAATGGCGGAGGAACCACCATTCAAAGGCGTGCAGATTGCAGCATCCTAATCTGGCGGGCGGTGCCTGCTAGGCACCTCCACAAGTTTATGGATGCTGGCTGGGTCTGACAGGCAATCGCAACGATTGCTTGTGTCAGACCCGTGGCGGATGGCTTTTCCCTCTTCAGGCACGAATCTTTTTAAATGTGGTCGTAAAACGCCTTGTTTTAACACTTCTTATGCTTCTAAGACACAAAATTGCTCCTGCACATCCTTTACTTTTGATAAAAATTATTTTGCTACTCAGAAAAGCCACACTAGGGGACTGATGTGGAGTTTGGTGGGTCCGGTTACTCTGTCACAAATGTGACGGATATCCCGTCCACCATATTACAAGTCCATTATATCCTATGGCACTTGAAATTTTGCAGACAGGCTATGTATCACATTTGTGACAGAGTAACCTGTTTGCCAAACTCTGAACCATGCCTTAAGTCCTCCTTCAGGATGGCACCCTGGGCACCTGTCAAGCTTGGGAGCATAAAGGAAATAAACAACCAGAATAGAAATTAAAGAAGAAATAAAAGCTACACATTGCCGGTGGTGCTGGAACAATTTCACAGATTAGGGGTGCTGCCATCTACTTACATCACTGAATTTGTAGGGATTGTGAAAAATCCAAGCGTCACACAAAGAACAAATGTAGCAAGCGAGCCATGCCCATTCTGCAAGAGAGTGGTAGGGATCTAGTATGTAATTTGTGGTGCATTTTTGAGCAAATTGTCACAAATATGTTTCTAAATCTTAGTGTAGTAGCTCACTGTCATTTACAGACTGCACATTGTAATGGGCACTAATTTTGCACAGGCATACTAGTTTAATGATAAACTATATCGTGCAGAAATGATAATCAGTTGCAATTGCAATTCGGTGAATATTTGTCATTTGCGTATCATTATATAAAGTGTATTGATTTGTTTTGATTCAATTAAAATATTTGTTGTCATCACACTTCACAATTACAAAAAACACTTAGAGGTCCATTAGGATGGCGGATGGACAAAGTCCGTCTGCCATCCTGTCGGGGGCCGGTACCGTCCGCCACAAGGGCGGAGGAACCGTGCCCCCAATTAGGATGCATCCGCCACAGTGGTGGGCGCATCCCGCCTTCACCATCAGCGCACCACTAGCAGCGCTCTTACTCTCAGCGCGCTTTTGATTGACTGCTGCTTTTTAGCATTTTAAATAGTCCGTTTTTGGTATTTGTTTTATTTTGTGTTTAAATTGTTTACCTTGTTTTAACTCTGCTGGCCATCGCCTACCTGTAATAATTTCCCCTCACTTGCACTCTAATCGGTGGAACCACCGCTCTTTGCGGGTCCCTCGTCCCCGTTTTTTGACGGCGGCCATCTTGGGTTGGGGGAATAGTTTGGACGCGCTAGTCCTCTCTCTAGGAGGCGACTAGGGTATAAAAATAGGCAATTGAGGTCAGCTCGCCCTTGACCATCAGCGCACCACTAGCAGCGCTCTTACTCTCAGCGCGCTTTTGATTGACTGCTGCTTTTTAGCATTTTAAATAGCCCGTTTTTGGTATTTGTTTTATTTTGTGTTTAAATTGTTTACCTTGTTTTAACTCTGCTGGCCATCGCCTACCTGTAATAATTTCCCCTCACTTGCACTCTAATCGGTGGAACCACCGCTCTTTGCGGGTCCCTCGTCCCCGTTTTTTGACGGCGGCCATCTTGGGTTGGGGGAATAGCTTGGACGCGCTAGTCCTCTCTCTAGGAGGCGACTAGGGTATAAAAATTAGCCATGTCCACGCGCAGCGGAGACGCGCAGCGGGGATGCCGGAATATCGCCGGAGTTTCGCCAGAGTCAAGCCCGTCTGTGCCCGTCCGGGCCCAGACGGGCAAAGGGCATGCCACTCTGCTCAATCCATCTAGACTTCTGGCTCCCCCCCACAGGTATTCGCGGGACTCACTGCTCTCGCTTCGCGTACCTAAACTGCCTAGTTGCCGTTACTATTGGGTTGAGGGTACTGCTTTCAAACATTGTCTTGGGTGTCGTTTGTCTATTAGTTGTGTGATTTCTAACTCACTCACTATGGCTCTGCTTAATTGCAGATCACTGCCCTGTCACGCGATGGAAATACACTCCCTCCTTTTGGACCACTGTTTGGATGTGCTATTCCTGACGGAAACGTGGTTGACCGCGTGTTCAGGTCCCGACATTGTTAATGCTCTCCCGCCGGGTTATCTCATTTTCCATCTTGATAGACCGGATGGGAGAGGGGGTGGAGTGGCCATCGTCTATAGAGACACATTCGTGTGTAAGGCCGTAGACTGCGGTATTACCAATTCTGAAAGCTGTCACTTCTCCCTCGCCATTTCTTCGTCCGTCTCTATCTCCGGCCTCCTTTTGTATCGACCTCCTGCCATGCTGGGGAACTTTGTTGATTCTCTCATTGAGGCCATTATACCGATAGCTGCTGCTTCGTGTAATTTTGTACTTCTGGGGGATTTTAATCTTCATTTTGATGACCCCAATGATGTAGTAGCTAGAGACTTATTGAGCTCGCTGGGTGCACTTGATCTCCATCTCGCACATTCGGGATCCACTCACAACAGAGGTCATCAGCTTGATGCTGTTCTTGCTAACACTGTTAACCTGCAAGCCCTCCAGATGTTGGCCCTTCCCTGGACGGATCACCACCTTATTCCTTTCAGCTGGTTGTTGAAGAACCGGGGTGAGCCTGTGCCTATACAACATACTGTGGAACGTCTCTGGTCGAAGCTGCCGGTTGACAGTTGGGTTGAAGAGCTAGCTATATCTCGCCCTGATCCTGTAGAGGACCCTAACACTGCTGATCAACACCTGGTTAATTGGCTCACTAACTCTCTTGATCTACTGATTCCTAAGAAAAGGAGGCTCATCAGGGAGAGAAGAATCGCCTCGGCTCCCTGGTACACTCCAGAACTTAGGAGCTGTAGAACTTCTTGCAAAAGGCTTGAACGTGCCTGGAGAAGAGAACAGACGGAAGAAAGTCGGGCTAATTATAAAAGAGAGATGAGGAAATACAAAAGTGCACTGAAGGATGCCAAAAAGAAGTTCTTTAGTGATAGGATTGAGAGGGCAAGCAATTCTCCAAGAGAATCGTTTAAAATCTTTAAAGAACTTCTGAACGCCCCGGTCCCGCCAGTAGTGCATGCCAATCCTAAAGATAAATGTGAGGAACTGGCTAGTTTCTTCCATTCAAAAATAGATACAATCTTATCCTCTCTGCCCGCCATGCCCCAACTCTCTGAGCCGGCTGTTGGTTCAATAAGCTGTCTGCCTGAATTGGTCTCCTTTGGCCCCTTCTCGGAAGAGGAGGTTAGAAAGGTCCTGTTGGAAATGAAGAGTGGATCCCCGAGTGATCCAGTGCCCATGAAACATCTTAAACTTGTGGCTAGTACTCTGTCAGCTCCGCTGACTGACCTTATCAACCTTTCTCTCTCGCATGGCATAGTCCCTCAAAGATGGAAAAGGGCTGTAGTAAAAGCCTTACTGAAGAAACCAGGCTTAGATCCCGCTAATTTGGCTAACTTCAGGCCAATTTCGCTTCTGCCGGGGTTTTCTAAAATCGCCGAGAAGCTGGTTAACCGTCAGCTGTCTTACCATCTTGAGTCCAACCACCTGTTGGGAGACTCCCAGACTGGTTTCCGTCCCGGCCAGGGAACGGACACAGCCCTGCTGGCGGTAGTGGAGGAAGCAAGGAGCACTCTTGACTCTGGAGGATCAGTGGCAGTGATCCTCCTTGACTTGAGTGCTGCCTTTGACACCGTGAGTCATCAGGTGCTCCTCCAACGCCTGTCAGAGGTAGGTGTCTCAGGGACGGCCTTGAAATGGTTGGGATCTTTCCTCTCCAACCGTTTCTACCAGGTCTGGGAAGGGGTAGAGCAGTCTTCCTTATTCCCTCTTCAATGTGGAGTCCCGCAGGGCTCATCGTTGAGCCCTACTTTGTTCAATGCATACATGACTCCACTTGAACGAGTGGTAGCCCCTTCGGGGCTGAAGATCATCAGCTATGCTGATGATACTCAGCTGGTGGTGGGCCTCACTCAGCTGGCGGAGCAACCCAATGTGCTACATGACTGCCTGGACAATGTCTATCAGTGGATGTCCAACTCGGCTCTTAAGCTTAATGGAGGAAAAACTGAGCTGATGCTCCTGGGTAACTCCAGTCCCTCCATTGTTGCTGGCTGTTGGCCCCGGTCTCTTGGCGACCCACCATCCCCCAAGAAAGAGATCAAGTCCTTGGGAGTATGGTTGGAGGAAGATCTGTCCTTCAGGACTCACGCCAGGAAGACCGCGGGGGTCTGCTTCGGTTTACTGAAGTCAGCCCGAAAGGTGCTACCACTGCTTCCGGATTCAGCTAAGAAGCTCCTGATGCGTGGTTTAATCCTTTCAAGGCTTGACTATGGAAATGCCCTGTTTCTTGGTGCTCCCGAAGCGACCTTTAAAACTCTCCAACAGGTGCAAAACGCAGCCGCTAGAGTCTTGATGGAGATCCCTAGAAGGCAGTCGGCCGCCCCGGCCCTTAAAGCGCTTCACTGGCTCCCTGTCAAGGAGCGGGTGAAATTTAAGGCGCTGTGCACGGCCCATAAAATCTTACATGGCAAAGGCCCTCCCATCCTTTTTAATATGGCCCGCCCTTATAAACCTTCACGCCCTTTGCGCTCGGACCAGCAACATCTTTTGCGATCTGCGAGAGTTAAGAGAGCTAGAACTGGGGGCAGGCGTTTCTCGGTACAGGTGGCATCTCTGTGGAACTCTCTGCCCCTTAAGATTCGCTCAGAGCCTAAGCTCCTACTATTCAGGAAACTTCTTAAGACACACTTGTTTCCATAGCAGTGAGTAATCGAGTCTCTCCTTCTTCTTCGGTCTGTCGCGCCGGGATGCCCCTGGGTAAGCTGAGCGCGTTACAAGTTTCATATAATAATAATAATAATAATTTTTTACATTGCGGCGGATGGTGCTTGAAGAACCGGCCGCCGCAATGCTAAAAATGCACGTTGTACATTTCAATGCACAACATGACAGGCACTGTGCGGTGCCTATCATGGTGTACATTGAAATGCTGGGGGGTACCATAGCAATGTATCAGATGACACAGTCTGACATTTGACTCCTTTTTTGTAACAAGGAACAATGGTTCATGCAGACTATGTATTTGCGTACTTGATAAGTCCAACGCCAAATGGCAAATACTTGTGTGGGCGGTGATTGTCAGAAGGAGAATCAGAGTAATACACTTAATGAGGTTATCAGAACGAACACTTTTACTATGTGATTATATTTTTCATAAAAAACAATAATTGTGCAGTGCCTCAGCTGAACTAGAACCTTACAAAGGGGAGGGAGTGTGGGTAATTGGTAACAAGGAGAATTCTTTCGATTGTGATTCACCTCTTGTTTTTTTTTAATTTATTTTATTGACATGTGGCTCATAGATAAGTTATAACATCTCATGCTTGGGCTATGTGTAAATCTGGGGATGGCATCTCAAACACACCACTATATACAAATATCATGTCGTGTATTTCTATAGGTTCTGAATCAGTCCCCCTATTCCTGACCCTATTCTGGTTAAACTAACTATCAAGTTAACTAACAGTCAGCCCATGAGGCAAGAAAAGCCCCCATGATGCAGATACCGTTATCTGACGCAGTCACACTACGGCACAGGAACGTGTTATCTGATTAGGTCATAACGCTTGAGATCTAATTAGACAAGCGACATTCCTCCAGCCCCTGATAAGGCATACGACGTTCTCATAACAAATCAAACCTATGACAACCTGGAAAATCCGTGCGGCCATTGTTTTGATTTCACAGAGAACTTTAGTAAAGAATGTGCTAACGAGCAAGTCGTATGACATCTTTATTGACGTATCTATGTCCATCATTACGTCAATCTCGGCACCTTTAAGGTATAAATATTGCCGATCTTGCCCTATGCAAACACACGTGTGGTGACAAGACGGAGCAGCCATACTTGCCGAAGCCGAGAGCAGAAGCAGACCCCGCTGGCGCAGCCCCGCCTTCCTGACGCGCTGAGAGACGCGCTGCTATCTCAAGCCGAGAGACCCAGCACCGGCGCTTTCGGGCAGCCCTCGCAGGCAGCCTGGAATATCGAGAGCAGAGAAAGAGATACCATTCCTCATCCATCCTAAATTCCAGGTACAGAACTGAATAACCCCTCACAGAGAATTCTTTAGTTATTCACTTGGCAAAAACAAACTTAACTTAAACTGTAACTTTCTATTCCCGCCCACGCATTAGACTTAGGTCAGGTACACGGGGTAGGCGTATTTAGAAACACCAGTTGAGTACGTTTAGTCAAATGTATATGTGTATGTAAATATATTTTAATCATTTTAAACATCATATGGCTCAGAAACCATATCAATGTTTTTACAGTATTATTTTATACTATTGCTTTTAATGTATGCACTTTACTTAACTATAAGTATTGCAATAATATCGATCCCTTTCTCATGTATGAGAAAAGAGACTGATCAATAAATAACACCTTTTTATTGAACACGCCCGTCTCTTCCTTTTCTCTACATTCTGATGAGACTAAGAATGCACGTACTGACTGAGTAAAATAATTGCCTTGTGCTCACACGACTCTCGAGATTGACTCTTGATTAGGGGAGAGCAAAGTTGTCATGTTCTATGGTTGTCAGAAACTAAATCCCTTCTTGTCTAATCAGGGGAGTTAATTCCTTCCTTGAACATTCGAGAAAGTTTCTAGCGAACTCTGAGCTTAGCTGGCAAACCCAAAAATTAAGTCTAGTATCGACAGTAGTAGACCTAGTTAACGTCTGGCCTAGGCCTTTACTGCTGTAGGTATTATTCCAATGCGCAGAGCCTATTGGGAAAATAGGAGCTACACTACATGGCGCCCAACGCGTTTGGAAAGGGCGATAAAACTAACGTAAGACATTTAGAGTAACTCAGTCGTGCTTTCTCACTCAGACCCCTTTTTCCATTATACTCCAAAGACGTCTGGAGTGGGTGAAAGGTTATATCCTCCAAAACCTCGCAGGAGGGAACTCCTATGTATGGTTCTTGGTCAAGTCAACGTTGAAGGATAAACAGTTCCAAAATATTGTGCATCTAATCTTTGTTCCATAAAGAAACCTGATCTGCAAACAAACATAATACCATCCTGTCTGTAAAATGGGAGACAGTGATGAAGAAAGAGAGGCAGTTAGATTAGCTACTGAACTCGCAGATGCTGATGCTACCATGCAAGCAGCAGACCCGAATATAACACTCATTCCGGTCATTAAAAGGAGATCTATAACCTTAAAACTTATAGAAAATGGACTGACACCTAGAGGTGGCACAGTCATATTCGTAATTGAGGCACACGAATATCGGCAGACAGAGGTATACTATTCATGGATACATTTTCCAGCAGCAAATGCTGTAACAAAGTACTTCCACTATTACAAAATAGAGGAACCTCCTAATGAGTACACTCCTTTCGAGGAGGTGGAAGTACCACTCAAATTCCAAGAGCATTTGCTCTTATTTGATGGCGCCCTAAAACATAACAATCACATTACAAGGCTCGGTCCTTTAGGTAGACCAGGAGCAACGTGGCCGGTCTTAGCCGGATACACACCACACCCAGACATCGAAGGGATGTCCACAGGAGAGCTGTTAATACAGCTAAAACAATTACTAAAAATTCATAGACAATTAGTTCAGTATGTAATGCGGACTTCAACAATTCAGCCAGCGATTAAACTTCCACAGCTGACCCCTCACCAGGGGAACACAAATAAAATTACACTACAGAACATCCAATCCTGCCTAGGTAAAGTTCCAGCTAAACGGGAACAAATACCATTCTGGTTGGCACAGAAAATCACCCAAATAGAGGCGGTGTTTCCTGACACCACCCCATTAGAAAAACACAGGATTCTGACTATATGTCTCCCAATGGGAATCGCACCACACATTGAGGACTGTGACACTTGGGGTACAGTCTTTGCTTCCATCTACACAAAAACGCACGGTGTTCCATCCATTTCGGTAATACCAGATGTGCTAAAACAAATTCAAGATGAATACGGTCCAGAACCTGCTTTAACTCTTGGTATGAAATTACTGAAAGACTTCAAGCAGGTCTCGGCTATATTACTAGCCAACATAAAAGGTGAAGCAGCAAACGTGGCGATCCGCCAGAGGTTAAAAGAGACAGATATAGCAGACCAACCAGCTGAAATTGCCAGAATCATAGAAAAATCCTATGAAGAACTAGGCAGAGATAGTCTAGGTGGAATACCAGTAAAACCGCAACTGACTACAAGTCCAGAAAAAATATTTTTTAATAATAATAATTCACCAAAAAAGAACTGGGATGGAAACAAACAATCCAATCCTAAAGAAAAGAAATTCCAGTCCCGAGGAAGGTCTCCTAGGCGAAGAGAGAAATCTCCAAACCAGGGGAATAGATATAACCTTAGAAATAGGGATAATATTAAAAAACCTGATAGATATCAAGACATTGATACACGTCCCTCTCAATCTTTTCAGAATTCCTCGCAGAAATCAGAAAGAAGAGGACGATCAGAAGAGCACGCCAAGTCCAAAGACAAGGAACCTGCTCAACAAAAAAAGAAATTACAATTTCCAAAAAAGAAGGTAGCCAGTATCAAGGTAGTTAAAAATGCCGAGAATACTGAGGACACAACTGAAAAACGGAGAGTGGGCTCAGACAATGCTAGACAGCGCAGCAGAGGTGAGCATAGCTCGCAAAGTCCTTATGAATCATCTGGAGACAGTGGACACAAATGAATACCTTCAAGTGGAAACTGCAGACACCAGAGTTAGCAAGCCCCACAAGATATACGAGATAACATTACGTATAGAGGGAGATAAGACTAGGAAAATTAGGGGACTATTTTGGGATAACCTCTCAAAGGGTTATGACATCCTTCTAGCTGAAAAAGACTGGCCACCAGAGTTTGTCAGGGAGTGCCCTCATGGCGAAGAAGTAATTATGCCTGCCTTCTCGAATCAAATCCCGATTCATAAAAAATACACACTTGCTAGAAAGTGGGCAGTGGCCTTAGCACCTGCTTTATATAAAAATCATGTAGGATCGGATGAGGATTCTCCTCCTCACAAAATCCAGTTAAAATCACAACCTACTGCACAAAGGCAGTACCCAATTAAGCAAGAAGCTAAAAAACAAGTAAATGAAATACTAGATCAGCTAGAATACCAGGGGGTGATTGAAACTTGCACCTCACAAATGAACAATCCTTTGTTTCCGGTCTCCAAACCAGACAATTCATATCGTCTAGTTTTGGATTACCGACACCTTAACACATGTTGCAAAATCTTTGCAGTGCAAAACTCACACAGTGCTGCACTAATGAATAACATAGTGCGCAAAAAATACAAAACAACCCTGGACATCTCCAATGAATTCTTTTGTCAAAACATAGCACCAGAGAGCAGATCTTTAACTGCATTCTCAGTAAATGGCACTCAAAAACAATTCTGTCGGTTAGCCCAGGGGTACAAGAACAGCCCGGGGGTATTCTCAGCGAGAGTAACAGAATTACTACAACTATATGATGATGAAGCATTATCTTATGTCGATGACATTTACTTAACAGATGATGACTTGGATACTCACTTGAAAAGAGTGAACACCATAATACTTGGGTTCGCTGCAGAGGGTTACAAATTCAACTTCAAAAAGTCCAGAATTGCCCATCTGACGGTCCTATTCTTAGGATATGAGTTATCAAGTGAAGGCAAAAGCCTGGCAGACAATTTCCTAGAGAAATGTGCCGTAATCCAAGCCCCTAAAACACTAAAAAACTTACAGTCAATTCTAGGCTTCCTAAATTTCGGAAGAACATACATTGCAAATTACGCAGAAAGGGTCAAACCCCTTTATGATCTAATTAAACCAGACTTTAAAAGATCCAGTTGGACTCAAACACACACAGAAATTTTGAGATCCTTACAAACAGACATGCTAATTAAAACAAAATTAGAAACACGTGATAACACACGCAACCTTGTGATCCGAGTCATCCCAGAGAGATGCGGATTCACATACCTGACTTCTAATGAAGGAGAAAAGGTACCAATTGCATTCAAATCACACTTGTACACAGAAGCTGAACAGAAATTCAGTAATACAGAAAAAATAATTCGTGCAGTTCAAACCGCAATAGCTAGAGAAAAAGACATAGCTGACGGTAGACATATCACAGTCAGAACAGCAGAATCAGCCTTTGAGGCACTAACAACACCTTGTAATTTACCAACAACAACATTGAATCCGGAATGGATACAATGGGTGAATTCAATCACAACGGACAAAGTATACTACTACTTTGATCCAGAACTAGAAGAATTACAAAATCTAAAATATGAAAAGACGTATCCTCTGCCAATCGACATTCTTCCTCTACGACATTACGCCTGTGTAATCTATACAGACGGACATGCTCAACCCTCCGTTTGGGGAGAACATGCATACAACCCCACATGTGAGATTACAAAAGAAGTGTGGCGCGGAGGTATATTAAAACCTCTATTAACAAAATCACACTCAGTAGAAACTAATTCAGAACTACAAACTGAAATAATAGCTTTGAAAATGGCGCTAGATAATGCGGATCGCGAATTCCCGACACTTATAGTGTCAGATTCATATTACTGCGTCAAAGCATATAACAAGGATTTGCAGACATGGATTCAGAACGGTTACAAGGATGACACAGATGCACCAATAAAGCAGAAACTGCTCTGGGAACAAGTAGCTCTTTTGAAAAAAGAACTACCAAAGACTCACGTGACTCACTCACTGAGTCATCAACGTGATGGCGTTCACGTTGTGGGGAATTCATTGGCTGAAGCAGCCGCAGCGGCAGCCACTAAACCGGCTCCCGTAGATCGAAAAAAGCGTACATTAAAATACATTGACGGTGAAACAATGCTGGCGGTGAAAACGTCATCAAAAGGCGACTGTTCAGCGTTACCGATCAACTATCCACTCAATTATACATACATAATCGATGCAAACTCCGTCCCTTTTGCTCGAATCCCTGGAGTGGGGGATAGAGTGATTCCAAACATGGACAGGAGAAACTTGTTAATCGCAGACGCACACATGGGCGAGGGTCTCAGACACCTTAAATTAAAAGATTCTCTGGAGGAATTACAATCACGGTACTGGTGGCCAGGCATGAGCCTGCACTACACCATGTTTGTAAAAAACTGCCCAAACTGCAACAGAGATCGCAGTGGGGAGAGAAGCAGTTTAATACCTCGTCGTATCAAGGCAGATAATATTACCAGCAAAAAGAATGGCTTGCGATTAACTTATACAGGCTAGTTTCCACTTATAATGTAGATCACCAGCACTCGGCTGATGTCCGGACTATTATACAAGATTTGCGAGTCTAAATGGCATATACGCTAAGAGCATGCTACGTTCGACCATTGTTTTCACTCAGGCAATCCAGCCTGGGGGGGAAACATGGCCAAATGAGCACAGCCCAGCGGGAATCTTCTCACTTCCTTCCTGAGGGTACGGGATGGTGTAAAGGAAAAACCAAGGCAGAAAGCAATCTATAATAGAAAGGATATTAGGTTCGGGAGCTGGGTGGGTCAAACATCTAATAAGTGTCCAACGTAGTCTAAATAACTTGCCAAGAAATTCTCTGAAGGGATTCAGTCCGTACAAATTATTATTCGGAACTAGGATGTTGATCTCTGACCTTGATAGTCAGACTTCAGTGGTAATAGAAAAAACCTTTGATGTCAAAGACCGTTTGGCTATTTTACAGGACTTAAACAAAACAAGAAAAGACCTGAGCAACATACAGTTGAAACAACAGCCAACAACCACTGAAGAATCACCACCTGTCCCAGCAAGACCTGTCTGGATTCCAAAAATCGGGGATCTAGTCAGGGAGAAGATCGCGGTAAAGAAGGAATTTGGGCCTTCTTACAGAAAAGCAGTTCCTGTCTTGTCTGTCAACGGGACAAGATCAGTTGTACTACCGCCACTTGCTGGAAAAAAGGAGAACCGAGTTGTATCCATCGACCTGGTAAAACCACAACATGTGGCCGATAACAAACAGTAGGCCAAGTGGACTCCCAATAAGTAGCAGAACACCAAGGTTTGCTACCAGCACAGAGGTCCTAACAAAAAGGCTCATCACATTCGAAACGCCTGCAGAAGAACAAGAAGGACTATGCAACAATGCAATAGAACTCAGACCTCTGAAAACCCAAATAAAGACATTTAGCAGAGACACACCAATCTACAATGAAGTACCAAGTGAAAATGCAAAAAACTGAAATCCTGAACCAATTGGAACAATTGACAGAACTGCATCCGGTTACTTCATCAACTTCGATGATTCCTCTGACGGCTTCAGTGAATCAAAGACACAGCCATCATCAAAATCCTTTAAAGACAAAGCGAAGGGACTTTTGAAACATCTGAAAGAAACATATCTGGTTTCTCCATGGATTGAATTTTGGGTGGGTTTTGGTGCATTTATCCTCATCATGGTATTTACTTTGGGACGCTTCATTGAGGGAAAATATGCTAAAATGGACACAGCAAGTCAGAACATCAACTTGGTCCTCAAACCACACACATCTTCACACGTCGAGAAAAGAGAACTTTCTTCAGAACTTTCTTCAGCCAACTTCACAGCCAATCCTATACCTGGTGGGGTAGCCTGGGACAACACTGACTATGAAATTTATGGTCCGGTCGAGATCCTGAAATATCCACACCAAATCAAGATCTCCTTGAGTGATTTTGCAAAACCAAACTCATTTGCTGATGATTGGGACTTCGAAAGTATTAACAACATGATGTCTGACTTAGTAATGTCTGCTAAATTTACAAAACATGATTATTTGCAAGGTTCTACAAATTATGACAGTATGTATTGCTATAACCACTATGGTAACCATTTTTTGCATAAATCAGCACAACCTAGAAATGTTTTAAATTATAATCAATGGGAACATTGTGCTACACCTCCAAAAGGGAGCTCTAGAACCGTATATGACAAATATTCATATTTTTCAGGTTTTAACATAAGTAATGCTGAAACATTTTATTTTAAATTGTCAAACAAGACAGGGATGAAAACCATGATAACCAACACAAAATTGATATATTCAGATTCATTCTTTGAAAAAATGAATACATTTGGATTTGATTATTGGGACAAAAATGTTGATTTGAAAAGTGTTTGGGGTACAAAAGAATGGCAAGTACAGGGTATAGAAGCTTTGTTTAGAGCCTGCATGATACCAGAACAAATGATATTTTTAAATGACACTGTTCAACAAACCACCTGTCTTGGCTTAGCCAAAATCAAAGATTTAAATAAACCGTCTATTCCAAAGCCAATAATGTTTAGCAATAACTCTGATACAGATGAAGAGATAGACGTAAACCATATACTAAACCAAAACAGAACACATCCTGATTGGAAACAATGGTTGATCTGGCCCACAGATACAAATAACTGTCAAGATAGATTCCTGAATAAAACACAGGGTTTCAAAATGACCAGGCCAGACCCTAGATATCCCCAAAGACATCACCCAGGGATAATAACAACCTACAGTGTGGGCAAATTATGCCTTCAGTGGCTACAAACTTCCACACTGCCTGAAATTAAGCAACACCTAACTTTACTTACTGATGGTGCTGACTTGCGTGATTTCATAATGGGACCACGCAAACAGCGTCAAAAGCGTTTCATAGCAGCCTCTGTATATGCAGCATACAATGAGGCCTGGAAGGTTACTCAAATTGAGACAGCAGAAAGAATACAGGAAAATTAAGCAAATCAATTTGGAAAAATCACTTTCTGTAGTGGACAATGGGTTAATGACTCTGTCCTCCAGAATTTTTTCATTGGACAGCATTGTGTCTTCAGCAATCGATATATTATCGCAAGACTTACTGTTATTACAACATGGTCAGTCACAATTGCGTTCCATTGTACAGCTTGGCTGGACGTTACAAAATCTGCGTTCAGGCTACGTGCCTTGGCGTTTAATCAACACAACGTCACTATTCCAAATCTTTAACCTTACTGATAGACAAATCGGTATGGCGCAAAAGGGTGCTGATTATACAATCTTGAGCATTGAAAAACTAGAAAGATTACCAATGACAATGTCAGAACGACCTGTCAGTGAATGGATAATCCACGGAATCATAAATATTCCAATCTCAACCTTCAGGTTTCAATACTGCCAAAAATATATACAGGCTGGCATGTACGAGAAATTGGGAAAGGGGTACCTTAAAACAACTTGGAACCTGCCCTATTCACATGCATGTGTCAGTAATAAAGGACAGAAAGTGTTTCTTAGTGGCAACAATTGTGCTATGTCACTAAGCGGCACGCTTCTGTGTAACGGAATTAGTTTGCATGGAGCCTGTGAAGGGAATTCATACAACCTTTCATGTCACCAGCAAGGCGCACCTGCAACTGAAATAGAACCATTCTTTCAAAGACTCTATAATGGGAGTTACATTCTTATTGTAGACCGCAGATGTTGCAGTCTTATGCCCGGGACTCCTTATCTAGTCACTACGACGGCGAAGGTCAAGTGCTGTGGACGCTCTTTATTCCCCAGCTCCTTTCCAGACAGGGAGGCAAGGGCATGGCCCAGTTTGAAAATTACTTCTATTCGAATAGATACTTTAAGCAGAATGAAAACAGTGCTTCTTCAGACACCTACAAGGCTCACGTCATCAAAAGAAACGTATGATCTACAAGTCGCAAGGACGACTGCAGAGATACATACATTATTATCAACTAATTCCCCCGTACATTTCGCGGAAATCCTAAGCGAAATCTTAAATATTTCTGATACCAATGGGATCTCAGGGGTATTTAAGACAGTATTTTCGATGGCATTAACACCATTCAAAGCCATACTGGGTATATTTCCAGATTTCGTCCATTCGATTTTTGGCGGACTTCCCCTGATCCTAGGACTAATTGCAGGAATCCTATTCCTAGTCCTTATTTTTCGTTATGGCAACCCATGTCACAGATCAAACTCTCGCGACAATGGAAGATACGATCCTAGCCATTGGATACCGGGACCGGATATCAAAAATCCTGGGACTCTCCCGGCTTAGAGACCTGAACATGACTTGGTTTCTATCATTTCGACCAATGTGGCAAAGGTGTGTTTTACCTGTACTAAGGTGTCTGCTATGCGGAGAAGAATGCGTGTTAGACACCTGTCTGACGCTACAATCGGATGCGCCAGTGGATGCAGATACACTGTTGGTTCCTACCAAGGTTCACGCTTTGTGCTGCCCTCAAAGGCTGCCAATCCTGATGACGGCATTCCTGGAATCTTCACCACTGCGATTGAAGAGTAGTGAAGTTCAAGATGAAAGCAGCATCGAACAGGTACGACCTTCTGTCAGCAATGCGAATCAGAATGTCAATGCAGACAATCATGCGCACGAATGCATGGTTACACCTATTTCCGACTTAGTGGAACTTTCCCATGAAGCTGTTGACAGTTTTTTCGAAAGCCTGAATGATATGATGTTCTCTCCAGAACAGAAATAGAGACTTTTGAGTAAACTCGCACACGGCGTTCCCTGAATTCAGCCTTCAACTTTAAAAATAAAGTCGCATGAACAATTCTTCCCACCAGTTCACGGACAACAATTTTTTAGCAGCCCCAAATTATTTTTCACAAATTTTTCGGGACACTTATCTTCTGCTTAAAGTAAGAAACTATTCCTAGAGAACTAAGATTTCTATTTTTAGATACTTTATAAACTTTAGTTGCCCGCTGGGATGTTCACAAATATTTTATTATGTGATGAGATGGTCTCGAACTTCCTTTCTGTATAGCCATATTAAGAGCCATTTCATGTGTATTTCTCATATACCAATAAGCAATAATGCATACAAATGCGTGTTTACTTTTGCATTTAATTCATAGCTTAAGTGCATACAATATATATGACTGCAATTTTTCAGTATATTTGAAAATTTCGAAATGCATTTTTATGTATTTTGGGGTGGTAAGGTATACACTATACTCTATAGTATGTTGTACTATGTTATACTATGCATAGATTAGTAGATATGACCATAGTTAGCGTGGAGTGGGTGTCGTGTATTTCTATAGGTTCTGAATCAGTCCCCCTATTCCTGACCCTATTCTGGTTAAACTAACTATCAAGTTAACTAACAGTCAGCCCATGAGGCAAGAAAAGCCCCCATGATGCAGATACCGTTATCTGACGCAGTCACACTACGGCACAGGAACGTGTTATCTGATTAGGTCATAACGCTTGAGATCTAATTAGACAAGCGACATTCCTCCAGCCCCTGATAAGGCATACGACGTTCTCATAACAAATCAAACCTATGACAACCTGGAAAATCCGTGCGGCCATTGTTTTGATTTCACAGAGAACTTTAGTAAAGAATGTGCTAACGAGCAAGTCGTATGACATCTTTATTGACGTATCTATGTCCATCCTTACGTCAATCTCGGCACCTTTAAGGTATAAATATTGCCGATCTTGCCCTATGCAAACACACGCGTGGTGACAAGACGGAGCAGCCATACTTGTCGAAGCCGAGAGCAGAAGCAGACCCCGCTGGCGCAGCCCCGCCTTCCTGACGCGCTGAGAGACGCGCTGCTATCTCAAGCCGAGAGACCCAGCACCGGCGCTTTCGGGCAGCCCTCGCAGGCAGCCTGGAATATCGAGAGCAGAGAAAGAGATACCATTCCTCATCCATCCTAAATTCCAGGTACAGAACTGAATAACCCCTCACAGAGAATTCTTTAGTTATTCACTTGGCAAAAACAAACTTAACTTAAACTGTAACTTTCTATTCCCGCCCACGCATTAGACTTAGGTCAGGTACACGGGGTAGGCGTATTTAGAAACACCAGTTGAGTACGTTTAGTCAAATGTATATGTGTATGTAAATATATTTTAATCATTTTAAACATCATATGGCTCAGAAACCATATCAATGTTTTTACAGTATTATTTTATACTATTGCTTTTAATGTATGCACTTTACTTAACTATAAGTATTGCAATAATATCGATCCATTTCTCATGTATGAGAAAAGAGACTGATCAATAAATAACACCTTTTTATTGAACACGCCCGTCTCTTCCTTTTCTCTACATTCTGATGAGACTAAGAATGCACGTACTGACTGAGTAAAATAATTGCATTGTGCTCACACGACTCTCGAGATTGACTCTTGATTAGGGGAGAGCAAAGTTGTCATGTTCTATGGTTGTCAGAAACTAAATCCCTTCTTGTCTAATCAGGGGAGTTAATTCCTTCCTTGAACATTCGAGAAAGTTTCTAGCGAACTCTGAGCTTAGCTGGCAAACCCAAAAATTAAGTCTAGTATCGACAGTAGTAGACCTAGTTAACGTCTGGCCTAGGCCTTTACTGCTGTAGGTATTATTCCAATGCGCAGAGCCTATTGGGAAAATAGGAGCTACACTACAATCACTCTAATATAGAATTCCCCCTTCCACATTAATAAGCTACTTTCCTGATATGTAGCCATCACGCATATGCATGTACTCATAAAAGTACATGAGTGAGCCAACTGAAAATTGTGAGACGAAGCACTGTCATATACATGTTACGTCTTTGCTTTTTTTAATGTGAAATGTGAAAGAACAGAGACTGTGACTTCAAAAACGACTCTGAGTATTGGTATAGGTCAAAGGGGAATGCCCTTAAACCTGGACCTGTGTTGGACACACTTCTCTTCACTCAATGTTTGTCCTGCTACGGCTGAGTGGGGTCTGTGCATAGACTTCGACTTGGATTCAACACTGCTTGTTGTACTCTACTTTGTCTGCCATTGAGCACTCCACCAAGACCCTGATTGTGGCCTTGAATGCTCGTATGGATGAGTGGAGTGTGTGCATAAACACAGAACTGTGCCTGACACCCTAAGCTGTACTCTGCTTATACTGTTTGTGACTTTAGAGCTGGTATGGGTGAGTAAAGTATGTGTATAAACCCTGACCTGATTGGACACTCGTACATCACTCTACCTTTGCTGCCATTTACACACTCCCTCAAACCTCTGGATGTAACCCTGAGTGGTGATGTGGTTTAGTATGGTGTGTGCATGAACCTAGATCTGATTTGATATTCTTCACTGCAATCTGCTTTTACTGCCATTGGAGCACCCCCATCGGATTTTAGGCTGTGGCTCCAAGGAATGGTAAGGGTGATTGTGGTGTGTGCATAAACTGGAACTGCATGAGGCACACTCCACCACACTCTACTTTCGCTGCCATCAGGGCACTCACCCAAATCCCTGATTATGGCACTGAGAGGCGGTTTGGGTGAGTGTGTAAACCTGGACTTTTGTTGCACAAGCTCTGACCCTGTGCCTTAAAAAGTGATAACAGTTTTTAACCATGTACAAAAAAATCACTGTGTGGTTCACTAACATAGGAGCCCATTAGGATCGCGGACGGACTTGAGTCCGTCCGCGACCCTTGAGGAGGAGGGAACGTCTGCATGGGCTGCGGCGTTCCCTCCTCTGCAATTAGGATGTGACCGCCACCCTGGCGGTCACATCCTCTATTTTTAACATTGCGGCGGGTGCGGCTTCAAGCTGCGCCCGCCGCAATGGTAAAAAAGCATGCATTGCATTTACATGCAGAAAGCTGCAGGCACCGCGCGGTGCCTGCCGCTGTCTGCATGTAAATGCGGGGGGGTACCATAGGTACCCCCCATGTGCACCCCCCACCCCCTTCACCCTGGGGGCCCGCAACGGGCCCCCAAAGTGCACATCCGTATGCTTTCCCGCCACGGAAAAGCATATCAGTTACGCAATCCTAATATGGCTGGCGGTGTCTGAGAGACACCGCCACCATATAAGAGCTTTTCCGCCGCGGTTGTAAGCCGACCGCGGCGGAAAAGCAGCGAACATAAACCAAGACCCACCAGCCATCCTAATTTGGCGGTGGGTCTTTGGAGGCTCCGCGGCGGTTTTCCCGCATCCTCCGGGCCGGCGGTGGCTTCCGCCGGCCCGGAGGATGCGGGAAAACCACGATCCTAATGAGCCCCATAATATGGACCACAACAATTTCATGATACAGAAATAGTGTGTCAAAATATCGATTACAAAAATATTGTTTCCCTATATTAATAAAGGTAAGTACAAAGATATTTAAGAAAAATGTGATTTCACACTAATATTATTAAAAACATACACACATATATTTTTTTAATATATACACAGTTCAAAATAGTAATTTTTAAATACTTTGATATATAAGTTTAATATAATGTAAATTAAATAAATGTTAGTATCATGTATTACTATATAAAATAATAATAACATAAAAATCCAAAGAAATCCAGCATTTGTAAAGCACAAACAATTACCCGAGGGTTTTGAGTAGCTGTGGGCCGTCAGGAAGATTTAGTGAGCTATTGCCCAGAGTCGCATGGTGCTGAGTTCACTTGCCACCGGAAATGGAACTGTGAGCTCCTGTGTTCCAGAGTCAGGCGCCCTGGCTGCTGCTCCACACCTCCTCCTCAACTTAGAAACTTATATAAACATACACACATATGAGTGTATATTTATATGTATATATAAATACGATATAGCACTATTATTGAAATTTTTTTTTACATGGTATTACATTTTTGGTGTATTTAAATTTACAACTATAAAAAACATATATTTATTATTTACTGGCAGTCGCCAATAGGTAGTTATAGTTAGGACCTGGTTTGCACAGGAAGTAGTCAAATTCAAGTGCCTATATCTTTGGCAACGCTTGGTAAATCTCCATGAAATTTTCCCCAAAAACGTGCCTGGTTTGTCGGACGGAGTTCGGCAATATGTGGGGTGATCTGTGGAGCAGGGACCGAGAAACAAGTGGGGGTCTGAAAACACATTTTTCCCATGTTAATTCCCATTGGACCTTTGAACAAGCCTACAACCCAAACCTCTGGAAGGAAATACACCAAGATTGGCAAGAAGGAAGATGTTGGTAAGCAGATCATACTTTTTGTCATTTGTTGTAAATCTGTTCAGTTTTTTGGAGATATTAACTTGAGAACAAATTTGTATGTCTGGGGATGTGGATTACTTGCGGGGACATTCGCAGGTGATTCGCGGATTCATGAGCACTGCCAACGTTCTGATTGGGTCGCCGTATCTTCACAGAAAAGATACAGCCGCCATTTTATTTGTGGGGGAAACAGTCCTTGGGGCTGAAAATGTTTTGGTAAACTCAATGAAGGGGCCAGGTTAGAGGTTTCCTGACCCCTTGTACATATTATAAAAGAGGGGTGAGGATCTGTCCTTGGGTCAGAAATGTGGACACATTTATTTTTTGCCCACTCGCGAAATCCGCTGATTCCTTGCGTGGCTCAGCAGGGCCCCCATGTAACTTTGCAAGAGATTTGTAGATTTAGCACGAGTGGGGGGAAACTATATATATTTTTTTACACTTAGACTTACTCTCACACCCATACAGATACTGTCACATCCAGTTACATACGTATTCAGAAAGGTTCCCACCTACTTTTATACTCATGCAAGCACTGCCACACCCATTCACAAATCTATACGTTCATTGTTACACTAATTGAGAAATTCATACACACAATGTCACACCCTTTCACAAACTCATAGAGACACTGTCACACACATTCGCAAACCTTTACAGTCACTTTTACACATATTCAGAAATCCATATAAACAGTGTCATACCCATCCACAAACCATTTGAGACACTGTCACACCTATTCACAACCCTAAACAGACACTGTTGCACCCATTCCCAAACCCCTAGAGACACATTGATACCCATTCACGTACCTAAGCAGACACTGTCACAGCCATTTGCATACCCATGGACTCTGTCACACCCATTTACAAACCCATGGAGACACTGCAACAGCTGTTCAGATATCAATAAAGACACTGTCTACCTATTTACAGTGCTACTCCCATTCACATACCTATTGAGACTCTGGTTCACCAGTTTGAATCCTATACAGACACTGTGACACCCGGTGACCTACCGAAACAGACACTCTCACATCCATGCACATACCGATAGAGATACTGGCACACCCATTTACAAACCCATGCAGACACTGTTACATCCATTGACAAACCCATAAAGATAATGTCACATCGATTTATAAATCCATGGAGGCACTCATCACACCCATTCACATACTCAAACAGATACTGTCACAACCAGTCACATACTAATATAGACACTATTACACCCTTCACAAACCCGTACAGACACTGTCACACCCATTCTCAAACTTATACAGGCACTGTTA
Source organism: Lissotriton helveticus (assembly GCF_964261635.1). NCBI lineage: Eukaryota > Metazoa > Chordata > Amphibia > Caudata > Salamandridae > Lissotriton > Lissotriton helveticus. The sequence continues at coordinate 535,411,257 of NC_136067.1, forward strand.
CACCCATTTATGCACCTAAACAGGCACCATCATAATAATTCATATACCCATAGTGACTCTGTCACACCCATTTACAAACCAATAGAGGCACTATCACACCCATTGAAATACCCATACACAGTGTCACACCCATTTATAAACCCATAAGGACTGTGACTTGCTTTGACAAAGCCATCCATACACTGTGAAAACTCATTCCCTCATGTAAACAGTTACTGTCTCACCCATTTACAAACTCATACAGACACAGTTACACCCATTGAAAATCCCATACAGACTTTGATACACCCATTCACATATTGATAGAGATACTGTAACACCCATTTACATACCTATACAGATATTGGCACAACCATTTAGACTCTGTTATCCCTTCTGTGATATGCTTTTAGAAACGTTTACTAGAAATATTGAATGTGATCTTTTGCATTGAAAATTTGCTTTTGTTTGCAAATCCAGAGGGATCCACAGAGTTGACAAATGGATTTAAAAAGAGGATTTAGAGATAGAAATAACAACTGTTTGGAACATGGGGTGGCTCTTAGAAGAGCTGTTGTGTTTATTGTGTGAATATGATGACTACATATTAGGCAACTGCAGGGTTTCAAGTTGTTCAGAATCACTCTGTTGCTTTCATCTGTGAAGTGAACACTATCTCTTCTGTAGTTTCCATACATGTTGAAGCACAGGTTATTATTGTCGACAGAGCTCATGTTATGGTCTCTGAAGAATGCTGAAACTGTTTTATTAACATGTTTCCTGGATTTTTTTGTATCTGTGGACAAAAGTGAGAAGACCAGTTCCATTTCTGCCTCTAGCATATGTTAGAAAACACAAGGCAATGTGAGATAAAAGTTGCATTACTTGTTCAAAGTTAGTCTTCATTAGAATTTTTAGTCCTACCCATCAGTGTGCCCAGGTCATTGCTACCACAGTGAAAAATCATGAGATCTGGATGATGCTTCTCCATAATCCTTTCAACCAAAGGAAGCAATTGATGTCCCTTTAACCCTTTCTAGCCAAATCAATTAATATCAACATTAGGCAAACCAAGGTCTTTGTCAATACCTCTGTGTCAAGCAAACTCTCTCGCCTGGAGCACAAAGCAGTTACCCACAATCTACACTCTAACCATTTTGAAGAATGGAGAATTAGCACACAGAAGTCTGTCGCTCAATGAGGTAGTTTTCAATGTGAAGTCATTAACAAATAACTCCGGCAAGTAAAGTTTAATACAACACATTTCATTGGATTGTATAAATGAGGTAGTGATTAAAAATAGGTTGTGCAATAAATTTAAAATAGGAACATGTGTGATTGATTATGAGGAATATGTGTGTAATTGTATACACTCAACCTCACCTGTGAAATTTGGCTTGGAAGTTAGCATGCTGCTGTAGAGACAGTTGTGAACTTCTGACCTACTGCTAACAGAGAATATTACATTGTTGGTTACCGTAGAAACAGAACTACAGGAGTACCGGGAAGGGAAGAAAAAAAGGTTAGAATGTTAATGTGAGCAGACATTGTTTATACGAGAAATAGTGAATACGACTTGTTTGGGTCTAAATTTAGGGTTTGCTATGAATTGTTGTCTAAGTGTAGTATTTGGGAATCATTTTTACAAAAGATCTCAAATTACAGAGTGAATCTGTGGATTCGCCGCAAGGTTACACGGGGGCAGCACTGGCACACCTGGAATCCTTCGTAAATTTGTGGATCCCGCCCAAACTCGCTACCAAATTGAGGTCTCTTTAGAGTAGTCAAACAAAGGGTTAAGAAATGTGATCATTCTTGCTGTATGATTAGTAAGGAGAGGAAATAAAATGAAATCAATGTTTCTATTTGTTTGCAGTCTCTGTACCCCCGAAAACAAAGGTGAATAGATTGTCATCACTGGTTGCCTAGTATGAGAGTGGTTTATCATTATTCTGCTTGGTTTTCTGTGCTTTTTTGAGACAAATTTGACAACCTGATATTGAGAAAGAAAGAAAGACAAAGAAAATAAGGTGGAGAATGTGCAGAGGAAAAAAAGAGAAGGTGGTAAGAGTACTCACGAGTTTCTCAGTTTCTCAAAAAAGTATGTTGTAAAATACAGGATGAAAGAGCAGTCTTATTTAAAAATGGAATTTGGACATCAAGTGTAAAAAAGGAAAGAGTACGTCTTTCACAAAATAGTAAATGTTCTAAGAAATCAGAGTAACAAAGAAGGTGAAAAATTAACAAATTAGACTCTTCTACAACTTCAACAAGAAAATAATGTCCTCTTATTTTCAAGTGACATCTTGGGAGAACCACTATTTAAACTTCAATGCTGGCTGATAAATTTTAATTTTCAGAGATGGTTGGCTGATGGCACATCTTTATGCTTCTCCGTCACTTGATGAATTTCTGATGTCTTTACCAACCGTAACATTATTACACATGCTTGTGCTTTAACAACAAATCAAAAGAAACAAAAAGGAATTAACACCAGTGTCATATCATCTTCTTGAATATGGTGATACGGTCATCATTTTCTTGTGAAACAAGTTGTTAGCATTTAGAACAAAGAATAACCATTTTTCCAGCCCAAGTTGTTGCATTGGTATTTGCAGAAGGTTGGTTGGCCGTGTATGATGATACCCCTATGTCAGTAGAAGGTGTTGCTTTCTCCTTCACCATTCTTAAATATGCACATTCATAATTGCTTTTGATGTCTTTCACATTGAGAATGTGCTGTAACTGTACTTGTCCATACTAGATCTGCAAAGCTGTTTCCCACACAGTTTACATCCAACATATATGGCACTGGCTTTTTTTCTACATAAGGGACAAAAATAGTTCCACAGGATCAAAATGACTTTTGTGGGGTGTGGTGTTCTCAGAATTTGGGTGTCTTTAAACACGAACCAATAGAAATGAAAATGTTAGTTTTATTATTAAATGACTCTTTGAATTAGTCTGCATATTAAAAAAGCTTTAAATTTGTTCTAATTTTTACTGTTATAATAGTTAATATAAATATATGTATGTACAGTTGAATGAGTTATAATAGTTATATGTAAATTATTAAGGTTGGTTAATTGTTTTGTTCAAATACATTTGTTACTCTATTTATATTAGGTGTCATTGTTACTTGTTTTTTTTTACCTATTTTTCAAGTCTATCTGCTGCATTGTGTTTTACCTTTTTTATGATTGTCATTGTTTTGACCTTATATTTTTGTATTATTTATAATTCTCTAAAATGTATTTTTCCAACACTGTAATAGTTTCTTCTTTCCAGGTTCATACTGATGAATATGCTGACACAGTCAGTTAAACATTGATGTATACACTAACACACCCAGGTACTGATTGAAGCACGCACTAACAAACCCAGATGCTTATTGAGGCATTCTTTCATATATTCACCAGCTTACTCATACACACCATGAGACACTCTAGGACACAGCCATACATAAACTAATAAATCCATAAACACAACAATTCGTTCAGTAACACATACTCACACTCATTCATACACACTCTGACGCATCCTAGGAGTGAGTAATAGATACACTGACACAGTCATGCACACACTCAAGCATTAACTGACTTACCCACTTACTCACTCATACATAGACTCAGGCACCATATCACACACTAATAGATATACTAACACACCCCTCCACACACTGATGCATTGCCAGTGTAACTCAATCATTACATATTACACATTGATACATACACTGGTAAACCCATGAACACACAGATGCATATACTGACACACCCAGAGACTCACTGATGCATACACTGGCCTACACTGGAATACACTGTGATATACATTGACACACCTATGGACATACTCTTTCATGCAGTGACACAATCAGAGATGCACTAAGGCATACACTGAAACATCCAGGCATACAGTTGTTTTTGTAGTGACAGACCCAAACATACGCTTAGACATACTCTGACACACGGAGGGAGACATCTAGATGCACACTGACACAGGTAAGCATGCAGTGCTACATAGACTGACGTACCCACTAACACACCACTTGATACACTGAGATAGGCAGCCTAATTTCTACATATACACTGACTCTCCCAAAATTACACTCACATATAAACTGTACACCCATAGACACAGTCATTCATTAAGTAAGAGACCGAAACACGCACTGATGCATTCACTGATGCATTCACACTGTGGTACACATCTATTCATGTCCTGACAATCCCAAACATACACTTACATATACATTAACACATATAGGGACACACCTAAACATATATTTACACAGGCAGACACACAGTGAAACATACACTGACACATCTATTAACACACTGATTGACTCACTGAAATAGCAAGGAACACATCTATCGATACACTGATACAACCAGACATACTGACATATACACTGGCACACCCATACACACCATCATTCATTCACTGACAGACCATAGCAACAATATAATGCATACAGAGTTACACCGAGAGATACAGTGACAGGTAAACTGGCACAACCATGTTCATACTTTGTTTCTGAAGAGACACATCCAAACACATAGGAACACATACACTGACACATCAACACATGCTTATTTGAACACTGACATACCCAGTCACAAACAGATGCATATGCAAGGAGACCCCGGTATATATTAGTCATATTGCAATACACCAAAGCATACACCAACATATATATTTCCACATGTAGTTGGCACACATTAACACATACACTGACACATCTATGCACATATTTATTCATATTGTAACACAACCATATACATAGTAACATGTGTAGTAAGATACTTGCACATGCATTTATTATTACACTCATACAGCTAAAAAATATCACCAACTCTGAAACAGCTTATTAAGGAAGATGTAGTGATTTAATAAGAAAATTGCAGAAAAATGCTCTATTTCTGATAGTAAATAGGCAGAGATTAAAATTCGATGCACAACTGTTGCTTATGAAAAATCCCAACTGTTTTGTAAGAGTAACAAAATTAACAAAATTACCAGACGTCTCTGTTGTATTTCTTGAAAAAGAAAATATGGTCCTCAGATTTCCAAATGACATCTTGGGCAAACTGTTGTTTAAAGTTCACTGATAGTTGGATGATGGTACATCTTCATCTTTCTCTGTCACTTGAGCTACTTCCACTGTGTTTTACAAATGTAACATTAGCACATGTCTTTGTGATTTTATAACTATGGAAAGCAAATAGGAAATTCATATTGATGCCCCTTCACCTTTTCCAAACTGGTGAAAATGTCATACATTTTTTTAACACAGTCTTGACATTTGGAACAGTGAACAACCATGTCTTTGAATTCTGAAGAGGTTGGTGCAATGCTGGTATTTCCTGAAGGTTGGTTGGACATAGATGGCGATGCCCCTGTGTCTCTACAAAATGGTGCTTTCTTCTTCAGCTTTCTAAGATAGGCATATTCATGATTACTCTTGATGTGCTTCTACTTTGAGGATGTGCCATAACTATACTTTTTCATGGTACCTCTGGTAAGTTGTTTCCCACACAACTTGCAATCCACATACCTGGTCATAGTTGTCTTTTCACCAGAAGGCCCAAGGAACCCGAACCAGATATCACTTTCCTTCTGGCTGAAAGTAACTTCTTCTTCCTCTATTCCTTCTTCCTCTTTTGGAGCTACAGCAGGTAATATATTTGCTTCAGCCATAATGAAAAGCGCCAATCAGCTTTCAATCTTTCTTCACTAATAGCCAAGATCAAAGTGACTGTTTTGGGTGTGGTTTTACCAAGGTTTGTGTGTGGATCACGAGGATCCAATGAAAATGAAGGCTTTTATTTTTTAGCAACTCCGCAGATTTTGCAGCAAATCCTCGGATTCGCAAAATAATAAAACAGCTCATATCAGAAATATTTTAAAAGTTTCAAATATCTTCAAACCAATACTATAATGTAGTTAAAAAATACCTATACCCCTAAAATATTTGTTTAGTATTTTCCCGAATCGGCAGATCAGATTCGCAAGTTCATTGCTATCATGTGAACGCATTGAAAAAACATAGAGTTGGAACCGAAAAAAGCCCTGAGGTTCCGTTGGACATCCGCAGATTTCAAATTTTACTTACAAAAAAAGAAACACATTTATAATACTTATATATAAATTATTAACAGTATACAATAGTCTCCAACGTGCCCTGTCGCGCTTTGAGGAGTTCTGTGAGGACCATGACCTCGTGGTCAATGTTGACAAAACCAAGTTTATGGTCCTCCAAAACTCTTCAAAAACTATCGGCGCAGTAAGGATGCGGGACGGTCCACTGGAACTACCGAGACATTTACATATCTTGGAGATAAAAAGATGAGCTGGAAACACCAAATTTATTGTTTATTGGTTAACACGCCCAACTTTCGGGGGCATTGATTAGGGAATGTAATCGTTCCCACACCAAACCGGTGGCTCCAGTTCTCCAGATATATAACTCTAAAGTTAGTGCGGCCATTTTGTATGGTTCCGAGTTGTGGGCGCATGTGAACTTAGACGCACTAGTAGTAAGCCAAAACAAACTCCTAAGATCTGTAACTGGTTTGCCGCAATCTACCCCCCTAATCCCGCTTTATTTTGACCTGAGTTGTCATACATTAAGAGATGTCGCCCGACTTAGATCAGTCTTATATTGGAGAAGACTTTGGGTGACCCCGGAATTAATCTCCTATGCATTGGCGGCCCAGGAGATTCGTGATTTGGATGTGTATAACAAAATTGAGTGTTTTAGGGGCATCAAATTTACCCTTACTGAGCTGGGTTTGGTTCGGCTGTGGTCGCCCTGAGGGAAGTGTATTTCCCACAAAAAAAGAATTTTAAGATGTTATACTGGAACTGGATCTATGCTGGCCAGTTTGCATCTACCAGTAGCCCCACTCTCTCTAGCACCTTCTTATATTTAAAGTCGGAACCTCGTTTCGAGCAATATTGGGACCTAATTACTTCTACACGTGACCGCAAGCTTTTTCACCAATTCAGAGTTGGCAGCCTACCAACCAAGGCCTTTAGTTCCAAATGGCTTGGGTCTTCAAATAGCAATAGTAAATGCCCATTCTTTTTATTTGCATGCCCAGCTTACTACAATTCGAGACGCTACTGGAATAAACCCATCTGCATCTCGATGGGGACTAGGGATCACAGTGAGGCATATAGACTATTTAAATCTGCTGTGGACCACCCCTATGTGGTCGCCTTAGCCAAGTTCCTGGGCCGTGTGTGGGTCACTCGTTGGGTTGAAGGAAAGTCCCTGTAATCTTTATTATATGTCTATTCGGATTTGTACATATTCGTAATTGTCGTTTTATTCTCCCGATGTATTTCTAACTATGAACTGCTTCTGGTCTACAGAAAAAGAAGGTTTTTATTTATGTCTTATAATATTTATAGTTTTAATGATGTATTTTGGGACTCTGCTCACAGTCTTGTGTATTGGAATAGTGCGATGTACTGCTCTTTGATTAATCACCCTCTTTTGTATTCTGTATTTTTATATATATTGTGCTGACTTTTGTGATTTTTAAAATCGAAATAAAGTAATAAAGAGTATACAATAGTTTTTTTTGCAAAAAAAAGTATTATTTTCTACATCTTACTTAGATTATCAATCATCTGCCATCTATTTTTTTTAACTCTATGCAGTATATCCTTTCCTACCTTTTTGCATTATTGTCACAGGTTTCAACTTATTATTTTGTATCATTTAGACTACTTTCTCATTCTCTTTTTCTACTGAATTAATACTTTCACCTTTTTTGTGATATTCTACATCTGCATATTCTTTATTTTTTACTTAGATTATCAGTCATCTGCCATCTATTTTTTAACTCTATGCAGTATATCCTTTCCTACCTTTTTGCATTATTGTCACAGGTTTCAACTTATTATTTTTGTATAATTTAGTGTACTTTCTCATTCTCTTTTTCTACTGAATTAATTCTTTCACCTTTTTTGTGATATTCTACATCTGCATATTCTTTATTTTTTTATAATGTGTAAATTAATATTAATCAATGGGATTGGGAAAAGAGGGTGTTCGTAGCACACATCCTGTAAACAATCTAGTACAGTATGAAAAATTAAGAAAAACGATTTTCAAAAAGAGTAGAGAGACGTTATACTTACTGAATGTAATTAAAAGAGCTATGGGCATTAACTAAAGAAAACCAAAGGTTAAGACTATGTTATTCTAATAAAATTTTAACTTAAAGAACTATAGAAATTTACTGAAAAAACAAAGGTTAAATAGACATTACAGTTAGGAAAAGACTTTAAAAAAACATACAAATTCACTGAAACAAATCTAATGTAACAGGGTCATTATAATTAGGAAGTAAAAAAATAAAAACTTAGAAATTCACTGAAAAAAACAAAGGTTACAGGGGTGTTATAGTTAAGCTGACATTTCACCCATACAAAACCAGAGAAATTCAGCAGTTATAGTTAGCTAGGCAAACTATAACTTACGTCCTCAAAATAAATTGCTTATGACCTCACATATTACATCAATGATGACATGGTCAGTGACATCAGCCATGATATCACTGATGACATCTCAAATGACATCACTGATGACATCACTGATGTCATGGTTTTGTGTGAGTGAAATGTCCGCCTAACTATAACTAAAATAAATATAAATATAACTCAATTAATACAATTAATAAACAATTAAATATGAATTAATAATTTAACGATTAATTATTACCTTATTTATTAATACTTAACTTCCCACCCTATACTCCTACGAACCCAGCTGTCTAAACCTAATATATAATTAAAAATACAATGTTTACACAATTTAAATAATTAATAATCAATTTAATAAAAAATAGGAAATTGTTAATTAATTGTTAATTATTACTTAATTAACTTTCCACCCTATACTTCTGCAAACCCAGCAGCCCACACCTAAAATATAACATGAAAAATAAAATTATTAGACAATGTTCATATTTATTAATCAATTAAATATTTAATAATAATGTAATAATTATTATAATTAATTAACTTCCACCCTACACCCGCTGCAACAATATCATTTAGTATTAGCAAATAAATTAAAAACATATCAATCATTTAAAATTACAAACTATATTTCAATGGATTATTAACAATTATGCAAACAATAAATAATATATGAACTAACACATAAGATAAATAAAAAAGTACAGTTTTGTACTATGTTATTGAAAATGATATTAACAACACCAATATTATTGAAAATTATATCACTTAACTGAAAAACGTATATTCTTGACAATATTTCTGCATCTTGATATTTTATTATCACAATACTTTTTTTCTGATATTTCTGCAACTTGATATTTCTTATCAGATATTTTATCCACATACCCCACATTTATGTAAATGTAATATGACTCATCTTGCCATTACAGGAGCACCATTTTGTTTGGGTCTCTTTATCCATTTTTTGATCAGAGACACAGCACACTCCAACCAGAGTGTAGCAAATTGAGGAATGAGTAGAAATGAATGCAAAGTTTGTCAAGAGTGTGGTCGGAAATCGTCTTTGATCCATTTGTGTAAAAGGTTAAGTTGAGTAAGTGGTGAACAATGAATAATCCTTATGAAAGGCTTAAAGAAATAGTGTGATGTGAGTTTGTGGCATTATTTCTTTTTTTAAATGTGGTTTATTAGTTAAATGTGATTTGTGATTTTTTTGTAAATAAAATGGCATACTTGTTTGCAAACAACACTTTAACATCTTAAATATTTCCCCCAAACCATAAGAAATACTTAAAATATGAACAAGAACATGAAGATACCCCATACTGCATGTCACCTTCTTGAATGTCTCCTTTATTGTTGACATCGCACAGTTCAACCACTGCCTGCACATCTTCCAGACCTTAGCATCCAGGGTCAAATTTACTTATCTTTCCAGCAAGACAAGTTGTTGTGATGCATTACAAAGATATGGCACTGTTGCGCTCTCTCCCTGCATTGGCATAATTGTGGCTGCCTAGTGCCAAAGCAGACCCCTGTGTGCCATGGGGCAAAGGTGTCTGCATTGTCAACTGGATTGTGTTTGTTTGGTGTAGGCGCACCTTCCTGCACAAAAACAATTATTTGAGGCATATTCTTTTTTGCATAAACAAGATTGCATCACACATGCAAAGATAAATTGACAAGGAGAAATCAACTTTGTTATACCTGCCTCAGGTAGGAGCACCCTTTTGGTGCAAATCCAGGTGTAATGACTTTAGTAAATCTGGTTTTCCATTAAAATCCATGGGTGGATGCACAGGAACGCACATACTTCTCCTTCATGTAAGTAACATACAGACATACAGTCATGGAAATTCGACTTTGCCGGGATTAGAAAATCCTGAAATACATGTTCTGTCTGGACTACATCTAAAAAAGACCAACCAAGACAAAATTCCTGTTATTTTTCAAGAACAGCAAACAATAAACAGTACAAACCTAGCCCTATGACATAAACCTGGAAGGCTTCAAACCCTGGCTTTCTCCAAATGCCAATTCACTTGTATTTGCCTTGGACACCAACCTCACCCACAAGATACATAATGACAAAGAAGCAAGGACAACCTGTTAGCAGAACTCTCTCTTAAAGTAAATTGACCCGTTCATTCAGAAAACATCTTCAGAACGTCTGTTCAGACTGCCTGTGGATGGTCATGGCACTCTGCTCCATGGACTTCCACACTGCACACTAGCACCCCTTAAGGGCATCCTAGACACCATAGCACATCTCACACAGCATCTAAAGAACTATGATTGCATTACACCCACCATGATAAAATTCCATTGGCTTCCCTAGCTGGGCTGCACCATCTTCAAAATTAGCTGCACCATATACATAGCCATCATGATGAGTACCTTGTTTATCTTGCAGACTGGTTTACCATCTCTGGTGGTCCTGTGCACACTGGCAGCCACAACAGCATCAGATTGCAAAACAATATGTATAAAAAAGAAAAATCATCTATGTAACCAGGATCTGGAACCACATGCCCTTAACCATCGGGAACTCCCAACATTGTACCAAATTAGGAGAGTTAAAGACTCACCCTTTTAAAGAACATCACTAAACAATACATTAACTGTCCAGACCCAGGATACCTTTTGTATCACTAGTGGTATCGTATATATAGGTACCCCAATATAGGCTCAGGTAGCAACCTAACCTTTCACCTATATTCTCCCCTAACATTACGCTACATATTGGTTCTTTGGACTGACCTTTTACCTAGTTATGGCACTTCTTACAGGACGTGGGGTTTTCTCTGAAAACTAGCCTCATCTATTATGCATGAAGATTCTTGGAAACTCAGCAGGACTACCATCTCCTGCATAATATGTATAAGGAACATTCCTCCAGTCATCCTAAGTCCGACATGACACAGCAAGATAGAACCCCAGAAAGTACCACTTTGGGTATAAAAACACTATATCTTTGCTGAGGCAGGGAGAGGAGAAAAAGTACTTCCATGCTGACACACTGATGCGAGACGCTGAGGTTCCTGCATGCAGACACTCCAGCTCGCAGTGGTCTGACATCCCTCGCGGGGTGTCCATCTTGAGACCAAGATGGGGTCCCACAGACTCTCCTTTCAGGTAAGGGGGTTGACTTTTATCCTAGAGGGATTCTTGGCTTTACACCTACATACATCCTAGGTACACTTAGGTACATCTAGTTATGGTTGCATCATAGGATTATATATTATTACTCTCATGTATTTTTATACCTGCATGTATTCATTTTTTTAACACTAAGGTAGCTATCTACTATCCTTTTACTCTGTTGGTGCTTATAATCATTTATATCCCTTTCTGTCTAATGGTTGTTTCAGCACACCAATCTTACACTAGAATGACGCTGGTTCAATAATTACATTACACTGTTTATTCTGTGTATCTCTCTGAGGCAAAGTGAGTACGAGTGATGGAGCGAAAGGTATCGTACTGTTTCCATGATCCCTGATAGGACAGAGTTGTCATGTTTGATAGTTGCCAACAACTTTTCTCTCCTTGGTAAGAGGAGTTTACAGTGGCACTGTGAGCTACCGGTCTACAGGCAAACATACCCAGTGGGGGTGTCTGGAATTAGTCTGGACACCAATCCCACAGTCTATGTTGTCCAAACGTGCAGATCCTAAAGAGGTTTATAGGAACTACTCAACACTAGTTGACTTTATGCTTGTCTATAAATTAATTTGTAATTATTTTGGCCACCATGAGTGTGTAAGGGTATGCTCAGACATGAGTCCCTTGCTCATTGCACCATCAGGATTCAAGCAAGCCGGGCCGAAGACGGCTGTAATGCCAGAAACCGGTCCCCGGAAGCTTGTTTCCTTTCCAGTGAAGAATTGGCTTGGTAGTTTGGTCTGCCCTGTTCCCATGATGCACTGGGCCAGGGACAGACTAATTTGCATATAGCCAGGTTCTGAACTGGGATGGTGCAGTGAGCTAAAAAACGGTGATGGATCAAGCCCTGATCTGTTGACTGGGTAGGAGTGTTCTGATTAACTCAGATACTCTGTCCATCACCACCCCCTTTTTGTAATTATTTTGTCTATAAAGTGCCCCCTGCCTTTTGGCTATGTTTGAGCTATAGAAATAACATAAAGATACATACATACATCCATCCTTGTATAAGATGGCTCCCACTGTAGGCAACTCTAGTCTGCACATTCAGATCTAATATTGTGAAGTGCATGCATAAATTTAATAAATCGAAAGTGATATGAGAGTTACACAACAAAAGAAATATTGAAACCAAATGTTGTGAAGTCATGAATTGAAAAAACAAATCCAGGGAAATTGAGACAACAATATGATATTAAGATACACTAGAGCACTGCCATAATGCTATTACACTAAAATGTTAACCTCTTTGGGATAGAATTCTCGTCTGCAGTGCCCACAGGAATTAAGACACCTTCTTGCTGTGGGATACATCAGAGGAAGCAGGGGTTAACAGCAAGCTAACCAATGAAAGTGCAGCAGCAGTTACTTAATCAATCTCTTCTGCGATGACTTTAGGACTTGGCAATCACCTTCTATTTTAAATTGCAGAAACCTCCATTTTACACAAAATAGGTTCACAAATTCAGGACCAAACACACAATAAGGAAGTAGTTATCCTAAGTGAAAGTGTAGGGACACGAGCACACATTTAAGCATACACCCAAGGGGTACGCCACAGAGAACTTCTCTGAATTATGACAACACCAGTGGAGGGAATGGCCCACTTAGGTAGTGGGTGTCCAATTCAGGTCGACCTTTGCAATCACACAGAGGGTGTCAAATTTAAGTCCAAGTACACAGAAATCAGAATCCAATCTGTTATTAATTAGGTAACAACATGCTGATTTTAAAAAGTATATTATCAGAAGTCAAAAACATGACATTTTAATAATTATTTTAAAGCCAAATCTCTATAAAATTATTGAAATTCATTGACCATAGATAAAAAGTAAGTTTTGGTTCTGCCTCAAATTTGTCAAATCACTGAAATTTGTCCATTATGATTTGCAGAGCAAACCATAAATATCCCTCCAATTTCGTACCAAATGACACAAGTGCCATCATAACTAACACCATTGGCTCCATCACTTACAACACTACCAATAACATTACTGCTTGAACCATATCTTGCATCACACACATGAGATACCTATGACCTTATCCACAACATTATTAATGACATCCTAAGTGACATCAGTGATGATATCACTTATAACTTCCTCACTGAAATTACAATAAAATCTCTCTGTCTATAAACATATAAACATGCAAATACAAAAACATAATAAGCTCTAAAATCTATATCAAAATAAAAGGTTACTCCACTAACTTAAAAAGCAATCACTATGACAGAATTACATTATCAAATTGAGTTACACACGAAGTAACACCACAGCTGTCTTAGCCACTTCAACAAATATGAACAGAGGCAAGTTCAGAGCCAAATATTGGAATAAGTATAAGAAACAACACCTCTCAAACATACAATCAAGGTCAATGATATAGCAACATAGTCAGACTCACACTCAAGTACACTATTGGGACAACACCAGACACTCAGTCAGAGTACTATCTAATTATTTAAGAGTAACATCTAATGTCTCAAAGTGTGCTCCCCCTGCCCAAACTGCAAAAGCTGGAACTTAGAAATGTTTTGATAACTTTCTCCCTGGAGAACCCACAGAGACTTGGGTCACCATTGAAGCTTCATCTATCAACATCAATTAGCAGTTGACCTTAACTTGCTGGTTTGCCCTGCTGAAGGAAATCTCACTAGTGGTAAAGTTTCTAAGTCCAAACGAAGAGGGCTTCATCTGAACAGACACTGCGCGGCATCTGATTTATATTGAGGCCTTGTTGGGCACACACTTCAAACTTTGCCAGCTTTGAACTTTCCCTTCTTCGTTGAGGACTGCAGCATGACCCTGCTCTTTAGTAACCCGCCGTCATCAAGCCCCACTTTGTATCCAGCTTTCATCTTACCCCACTGACTACTAATCAAGAACTACTTTTATCCAGAAAAATGTCTAAGTCTGAATGTAACTCTTTGATCTGGACTAACTTGTGCTTCTATACAACCAAAGTTCCATGGTGGTCAGCCTTACCTATGGCCTACTGCGACCAGCTGCCCACCCTTGCCACTTAATGCACTTTGGCTCTAAAATGTATTTCAAGCTTTGAAAATTCTTATCTCCAATTCTCCCATTGGATCTTTGCTGGTTTGGTGTCATTTTGTTAATTGGATCATTCTCTATTTTTATAAATTGGAGTGGAATTGTTATTGCATTTACAATGTTTTACTGTTTGGCTACTTCTAAATGCTTTGCTCATTTTCTTAAGTTAAGCCGGTGTAGTGTCTTTTTTCATGTTATGTAAACTTGTGTGTGTCTTTGAACAATACTTAGCTAAAAAAGTCAAATTATCCAAACCTGATATTAAACCTAGAGGATATGGTGGGGAGATCATGAACTTGTTGGGGTACCATTGACTTTAAGGGTAGAATTGTACCTGGCAAGGTGTATGTCTCTATGAAGGGAGATTCCCTCATCAGTTGGATCCATCAACGTGATTTACATATAATTTTGGAGCCGAACAAAAATCATTCTGTGTGTTTAAAAGAGTTACCTACTGTAAGTCAAGTTGGTGATGAATGTAGGTCATGGGTGAGAGAGTTTCCTGAAGTTTTTGAGGCTAAAATGGGTTGTCTTAAGAATTACTATCATCATATTAAGATTAAACATGATGCACTGCCGAAGGTTGCCAAAGTTCGTAATGTACCTCTCTTAGCAAAAGAAAGCATGAAAGTTGAACTGGATAAACTGGTTGTCAATGGGGTTGTACAAGAAGTGGAAGCCACAGAATGGCTTTCTCCCATTGTTATGACTCGCAAGGCCAATGGGGAGGCCAGGCTCTGGGTGGACTTGAGGGAGTTAAATAAAGCAGTTGTAGTTGATCACTACCCGCTTCACAATATTAGTGAAATGTGCTCATTGAATGGTGCTAAATATTTCTCGTCTCTTGATCTCACCTCCGCCTATCATCAGGTAAAGTTACACCCTTTGTCTCAAGATCTTACGGCATTCGTGACACCTTTTGGTACTTTCAAATTTTGAGGATGCCATTTCTGCCGCCTCTGTCTTTCAGAGAGTTATGGAATGTATTTTAAAGGGTGTAGAGGCTGTGAGAATCTACCAAGATGAGGTCCTTGTATTTGGTTCTGACACAGGTGAGCACGATTATGGATTAAGGACAGTCTTGAGGAGATTACGCGATGCAGGTCTCACTTTGAGAGCTGACAAATGTTGCTTCAATGTGGCAGAAATTGAATACCTTGGTCATATTTTGTCTTCCAATGGGGTTAAGCCTAAACCAGCTCTGATTACCAACATTTCTATTCTGAGAACACATCAAGACAAAGACGAACTGGTGACGTTTTTGGGAATGGCGGAATTCTATCATAAATGTATTCCCAACTTTGCAAACATCAAAGAACATTTAAGAAATCTTCTAAAAAAAGGGTGTGAGTTTTTTTGGTGCAAAGCATGTGAGGAAGAGTTTCAGAATCTGAAAGATCTTTTGAACAAAGCCCCAGATCTAGGTAGTTTTGATCCTAGGCAAGCCTCCTTCTTGATGACTGATGCCAGCTCAAAGGGCCTTGGAGCTGTTTTCCTACAAAAAGGGGAAGGAGCGGATAAGACTACTTTATTTCTCTTGAGACCTTTGAGAGAAGCTGAGTTCAATTACTCAGTCATCAAGAGGGAAGCTCTGGCAATTTTTGGGCCATATGTAAACTTTGTAAGTTTATGTGGGGTTGTCACTTTTCAGTTTTAACTGATCATAAACCTTTGAAGGAAGTTTTGTCAAAGAAAGGTATTGATTTGGTGTCTCACCGCATTAGAAAATGGGTGCTGGCTTTACAAGAGTTCAATTTTGTCATCAATTATCTCCCAGGAGCTAGTAATACATTAGCTGATTGCTTGTCCAGGCTAGGAGACATAAGTGATGATATTGCTACCTCTGTTGACCATGGTGAAGGTGATTGGTTTGATGGTGAAGAATGTAATGAAGAGGTTGATGTCTGCCTCATCAGTGAGGGAATAGTTTCTGAGAAATACTGGAAAGATTCATTGTCCAAGGATGAGGTGTTACAGAAAGTCATGTCCATGGTTTTGGGTCATTGGTGTGATAAAAAAGACTGTAGTGATGATGTTAGATGCTTCTGGCAAGCCAAGGAGGAGTTGGCTGTGGTAGATGGTATCCTTCTGAGAGGTAGTAAGTTGGTTCCTCCTCAGGAACTATGGAATGGTTTACTGGAATGTGCACATTCTAGCCTTATGGGTATCGTCAAAACAAAAGAGAAAATAAGGGAGGCCTATTTGTGGCCTGGTGTTGACGCCCACATGGAAAAAGTGGTTAGGAATTGTCTAGAGTGTGCTAGCAGTGACAAGATCCTAAAATGCAGGACACAACCAATGATAAAAAGAGAACCCTCTGCAGGACCATGGCGTGATATCTCGATTGATATTTTGGGCCCAGTGAGCAGAAATTCCTCTGATAGGTAAATCCTGGTCTGTATGGATATGCACTCGCGTTGGCCAGAAATTAAGTTTGTAAATTCGATAGAATCTAAGGTTGTTATTGAGTTTTTAGATGAGTTGTTTGAAAGGGAAGGATTTCCGTCTTTGTTATCTGACAATGGTGTTCAATTCATCTCAAAACTATTTGAGGATTTTCTTTCCTCAAGAGGAATAAGGCATAAAAGGACAGCCCTTTATCATCCCAAATGTAATGGTTTGGTAGAGGGGTTTGTGAAAGTTTTGAAAGAGTATTTACAACAAGCCACTGTGTCTGGTAAAAACTGGGAACAGGCTATGAGAATGAAAGTAAGGGAATATAGGTTTATGCCACACTCCTCCACTGGTGTGTCATCTTTTAGACTATTTAAGGGAAGAATGCCTAATGTTGAGGTGTGTCCTTCATGGGTGTTAGCCAAAAGAACCTTGGTTGATAGGAATGTTGGGGGTGTTGAAGGATGGAAGGAGAAGGAGGAAAAAGTGTTAGAAAAACGCAAAATTTGTATGACGACCGCAAAGCTACAAAGAAAACAGTGATGTCTGTGGGTGATTGGATAAAAATCAAGTCTCCCCGTCCTGACACAGGTTGTTCTAAATTTAGCAAACCTTTTAAAGTAATTAAGGTCTTTAAGAATGCTCTTAAGACCAATGATCATAGAGTGTGGAATCTCAATAGGGTGTCTAAATGTCTTCCCACATAAGTGTTAAATTCCCCATCATCCTCAATTTCCACTTTATCTTTACCCGTGATGGATGCCAGGGTGAGACCTCAAAGGGCTGTTAGACGTCCCCCTAATTACAAGATTGTGTGTAACCTAGAGATATCCGTTATCAGGGTTTTATATTGTTTGTTTTTTATTTATTATTACTTTATGTTATATTATTAGGGGGAAGGTAATGTAGTGTCTTATTTCATGTTATGTAAACTTGTGTTGTCCTTTAATTTGTTATGGAATGTAGAACACTGCTGTTGCTCTGTTAGACTGAGCATTGAGTCAGATGACAGTTGCCAGTCCTGGATGTTGGATTGGGTTTCTGATACATGGATCTTAATAAAGAGATCATCAACTTCATATCTGCTTTCTGTCCTTTTATAATTGCTGATCTTACAGCCTGCCTGCTTGGTGCCGTAGCTACATGGGGTTGTGATCAGATTTAAATTGCTGAAATCTTTACTCGGCCTAACAAGATGAGTGACATTAATATTTGTAGTTGACTACCATCCACCCCAGCTAATAATACAGTTTCTCACAACTTCCAAATGGTGAATAAATAGCAGTTTCCTGGTGTTATGTTATGCTATTGGTGTTTCTATAGCAAGCCAATTACCTGTTAAAGTATCTAGGCGTTCTGTAGCAGGTGTGTGAGGCCAGCCCTGGGTACTTACTTGAAAAGCTAGGTCTCCAGCTTCCCATGAAAGTCATTAAGAGGGGGAGAGGTTTCAATATGTTGTGGGAGGTCATTACAGGCTTTATGAACCAGGAACAAGTAGGTGAGGCCTATTGCTCTCCTTTTGAGCATGATTGGGGGTATGCTACTAAGAGACCGGCAGAACGGAGGTGTCTGGAAGGTTGGTAGAAGTGAATGCAGCCATTCAGGTGAGCACAACCAATGTTGTAGGTGGGGAGTGTAAAGGATCCAGTGGAGTTCCCTAAGGTATGGTGTGATATTGGCTCCAGAGAACAAGAGTTCAAAAATGGCCCAAGAAGACCCAAGGTAAGTAGTCTCCGTTAAGGGGACATGATAACAGTTGTGATGGAAAATCAATATCTCAGGGAGTGATAAGTAATATGCACAGGGACATAAGAATCAAAATAACGAATGTTATTTATTTTATCAAGATTATTCAAGACACAGGTGCTCACATAGATAAGTGACATAAAGCGTGAAGTGAGAAAGTGAAGGTGACTTTAAAACACAAACATTGCATTGATAACATCTATGAGAACTCCTTAATCATTTTTACAGAGTTTAAGGAGTTCTTGTTGTAGGGGGTCGACAGTTACTCGAGATCATCTTCAGAACATAGAAATAGTGAGGAAGCTGAATTAAAGGCTGGGTGGAGCCAGAAACATTTCCAATATGAAGTAAATCCATCAAGGTGTTTCCAGCTGAATCCAAGTAGTAGTCAGCTCAGAGAGAGTCCGTATTAAGGGGTAGATTGAACCAAATACGGAAGACCTGTGCGGGCCATTGCCACTTAGTCTGGCTAGGTCTGAAGAGCGCAGCTTGTTGCAGCTGGTCGGGGCTGAGGCTATCTGTTGGAAAAGGGAACTAGAATAAAATGCTGAGTTAGAAAACCATTTAATGTGCCTGAGGGTGAAGGTGCTGCGTGTCCAGCTAATAGGAAGGCAGTACTGAGCCAGTTATCTATTGAAGCAATGTGGCCAGTATTTGTTAAAACAGGGCTTGAAACCACTGTCAATGTCCCACATTAACAGTGGTTCGGAAGAAGAACGACACACAGCTCTGCTATCCGTCGTCAGGCAGAATCATGGAGTCCTGATAGAGCAAATAACCCGTTCTGCGATTCGCTTCAATTAGCAAGACATGCAGCCTTTCGCCCTCAGGATCATTTTCTGAAGCCCTGTTTTAACAAATACCGGCCTCACAGCTTCAATAGATAACCGGCTCAGTGCTGCCTTCCTATTAGCTGGACATGCAGCACCTTTGCCCTCAGGCTGGAGGGAGCAACCTGGATCTTTGGCTCAGCAGCAAAGCACCTGTGTTGGATCAGCTTGGCAGGTTGCTCCTTGTCCTTCTAAGATTTTGGTGCCAAAAGGTTTTGGAAGTGCCAGGTTTCAATAAATATTCAGAGGAGTACACTTTGAAATCGGGCAAGGGTTCAGGAATGAGACAACAGGACAGAGACAAGCACAGGGTTCAGGGTCTGTGTGGTTGGAACTGGTCAGGTGGGCAGTTGCAGATAAGTGCTCTTGGAACTTGTTTTGTGACTGTAGCTTGAACGGGAGGTCAACCTTATGACACCTTAAGTTTAAGTCTGCTTCTTTGTCCTAGGTACAAAAAGGAGGGGCACAGACAGCAATTCTGAGGAAGATATTGGTGATGCCACATTTAAGTCTGCCATGCGCCTGAGGGTGAGGAAAACCCCTGACTACTCCCTATCCAATAGAACAAATGTTCCCACGGATAACTATACCCACTTCTGCAATATTTCCTGTGTGTCCTACTGCAAATCCTACAGTGTTCATCTCTACCTAAATCCGAGTTGTCAGTGCCTTTTTCCCTTGTACAGAGCTCCTTTACCCACCCTAGAAGTGTGGCCATGGGAATGAGCAGCCCCTCCTTTGTTGTCATTCTAAACCTGTTCTGTGGTCAGGTCCAAAAACTCTCTGATTGGTGTCTGTCTGGATGGGAAGACAAAGGAAGGGGAAAGGCATGGTGTCAGCTGATATTTGCATATGACAGTGGAGGCTTCTTTAAAATAATCATGTTCCAAGGCCGAGCCCACAGGCCATCCTGTTAAGAGGGCACAACACCTCCCAACATCAAAAGCCTTTGTCCCTGCTCTGGGAACAAGTTCACACCTTATCAACAGGGCTATTCAGCAGCCAGGTAACAGTTAGAGCTCTCCAGAGGACTTAAGCAGGAAAAATGTCATGTTCTAAAGCTGCTTTCATTATGTCCTCTTCCAATGGAAGAAGTGGACCCTTGTTAGAACCTCCAGTGTCAGTTTATTTGTGGTTTGATTTGTGTTATATAGCCTGTGTGTTCATTTGAGCTCTAGTGGCATAGCAATGGAGTCTTGCAGAAGGGATCATAAAAGATATTGAATGGAACTTTGTAGTTCTGCATCTGGGAGAGCCTCCGGGATCCCCTGTATATGTGTATTGTTTCGCTTGGATCAATCTTATTCATCTTTAGCACTGTCCTTTAACCACTGGCATCGCTTTTCAATTTCATCAAAGTTCATCAATGTGGATGTCAGCTCATCTGCATCTCTGGGTCTCCCTATGCCACTGCTAACTCGAGGCGGTCAGTTTGAACATCTGGGGTTTGAATGGGCTGACCCAAGTTAGGCAGCAACTTCACCATATCCTGTCGCAACAAACACACATCTCCTCCCAAAATGCAGCAATACTCTGTCTAATGTTGTTCCAGAGGTGCAACTAGACCCAAACTTTGGGGGGGCTAAGACTCCCAGCCAGGGCTGACCAATCAAAACAAGAGGCCCCCTGAAAGAACTGATAAGGGACAAGCACGCAGGGGTGAAGGAGAAACTAAGAAAAACCGAAAAAAAGCTGCCCCCTCTCTAATTCGTGTCGGCTCCAAGAGAGTCCGGAATTCAATAGGATGCACAGACGAGCTCACTGACACCAGAAACCAAAACAACTGTTTAGAAAAATATAAACATATTTTTATTTATTCTTTTTAAATATACATCGGATACATTTTCACAAAAGATTTTAATATAGTACTCCACAACATGATAAAAATCAAGGATCAAACATACATCACCCACACCCACTCATCTCTAGTATCACACTTCAATACAATCAAACTAAACTCACATACCACAAATTCAACAAGCACACATGCCAATGCATTCTTCAGTTATTCCGACACTCAACAATCTTTCCAGCTCGGCTGTAGCACCGATCGACTGTCCAGAAGACTCTCCCACAAATGGAATAGGAGATCAGATGGCATCTATTACTGGACAGGAAACCAAACGCCAACGCGCGTTTCGGTGTAATGCCAGGTTTAGAGGCTACACCTTCATCAGGGCAACCGGAGGGAGGGTGAAACAACAGGAGTACACAGAGCACAGCATACAGTAAATAGGCAGCTGACTCAGGGCCTAATTTCAGAGGGCAGAAGATTCTAGATTTTTCTCTCCTTGTCCCAGAGACCGTTAGGAACAGCGGCTCAGCGGCTATTTATCTTCCAACGAATCAACAGTAATTGAAAGGTTCAACCATCCCACTCCATATAACTCAGTCAATAACACTTATAAAGACAAACTAATTTACGAGTTAATAATGTTCATCTATCATAATGTGATTGCTCGACAAGTACAATACAGCTCGAATCGTAAATCACCATACAAGAGAAATAACAATGGGAAATGACATAAGCACATCTCAAATGAAGCACTCTGATTGAGTGGAAATCCGTACAGACAAAAGTTATTTGCAAAAGAGTTATGTAAATTTAGAAAATCATACTAACCAAAGTTCAAGAAATTTGGAAAACTACCCTCTGGCCATGAGAGTAAGTAATGCCCCTCAAGAAGAGTTAAGGAGCAAGGTTTTAGACTCAGGTTTCAGCAGAACATCAGCCAGCAAATAGAATTTAGGAAAGAGCAAAAGCGCCCTCTCCTCTCGCATAATAGGAAAGTCACGCCTTCTAACCTCCACCCTGTACCTGTAGTTATACTCTAATTTCTTTAAAGTCCAACCCACATTGCATCATAACACACAATTTTCATTTCATTCTATTGGTCAAAAAATAGGGTGTTCTATCACACCACTCTTGACATGACAAATTTTGCAAAACATCCATTGTTCGTTTATTCATTTTATCAACTTCCAGCCAAGGAAATACAAATGTCAAGCTTCCATAGTTTGCACGCTTCCTCCATCTCAGGCATGTATCAACCCTTGTACCACGATTGTTTCAATGCGCCGCTCACTGAGGAAGTGTTCCGTTCTTTTATTCAATTTATTTCCTCCTTGCAACCGTAGCATACGCACAGGGCTCGCGTAGGACAGTTCACAATTTTCTCCCCTTCTACATTTCTAATACAGCATTTTAATTTCAAAAGTGACTCTCAGACCTTTTCTGTAGAGCAGAAAAATCACACTTCCAGGAAAGACAAATAGAAAGTGTTATTTATCGTTTATAAAGTCATACTATTAAAACACCCTATGTGTTGCATATTTTCTGGCTTTATCTATGCGCACTTTAAAAGATTATTCTTTTGATTCAGTTTAGTGTAAAATAAAGCAGCTTTTAGTCTGTTATTTTCACATGCATTTGCCACGTGCTTGCGCAGTTATCGTCTTCTCCCAGTAGCCATTTACATTTAGTTTGCACATCACTCGATTAGTATTTTTCACACAATGGGGGTTCCATCCGAGCAGGTTTTAATTAGCGAAAACCCTGCTTCATCACTTCTCTCTCTGGGCCAGGCTTTGCTTTGGCGCACCTTCACTTGGCTCTCTGGGCTCCACCCCAGTCCATGGGTCTCTCTCTCCCTGCTCCGCGAGAGAAGCCCCGCGCTATTCTCCGCCAAACGTTGTCCTTAACCCCTTCCGCGCTCATGACGAGCTCAGCTCGTCATGAGCGACGACGCTCGTACGCTCATGACGAGCTGAGCTCGTCAAGTAACGCGTTTTTTAAAAAAACGCAGCGCGCAGCGGGAAAACCGCTAGCGCGCATGCGGTAAAGCAGGGCTCCCAGTCTGTGATGCTATTCACCCGCTCGCTCCAACCGTTTCTCCATGAGGGATTTTTGAGTCTTCCACTCCGCTCTTTCCCTGAACTCCCCCTCTTGCTCCACTGATGCAGTAGCCTTCTTAGGCCTGATGGTGCAGAAAAGGAGGGGACGGCCCTCCAATGGTTCAATTCTCAATCCCTGTCATTCCCCTCAGCCCGAACGGCACTCCGTTTGAAGGAGCACCGCCTTCCACATCAGACTTACTGAAGATGAGGGGCATTTCTCTGGATTCACTGGTAACAGGCTGCAAGGGGCTTGCCAGACGGCAGAGCTTGGCAAGGACTCATCTACATGGGTCCTTTCCGTGGTCATGCACTTCAAAGAAATCCTTTTTTGACATAGTTGTGGATCGCTTTTGAAAATGTGGAACATTCAGTCAGTATAAGGAGCACGCACCCCCTATTATTCAGCGTTAGTAGGCATTAAAGGGACACTGTAAATGTAAACATCGAAAAGTAAATACATTTTTACCAAGATTAGTGTTCATATGAACTTTGTAGCACTTTGTGGGGGAGCTTTGTATTTTTAGATGCTGAATGGACGTCGATGTGAGCACGAGTGAATGTGAATCCTTATCACAGATTGTTTACTCCTGAGCACGATTTGTTAGCATGGGTACCATTCAGAGTCACTTAAATAGAGACGAAAATGTTATTATACTGGAAGTAATTGACACAGTTTAATGGATTCATATTTTAATTTGGCATCTATTCAAACTTCAGTGCTCATGTACAGTACTGCATGATGGATTGCTGCGTAGTTTCGCTGTATTATTAAATGTAATTATTTCTGCTTATGTACCCAGATGAGAACGGCGTCAGGTTTCTAATCTAATAATGCAGACTGTTTGGAAAATATCTAATGTCAATTAGAGACGTTTTATAATAGAAAGGATAAAAGGAATCATTTATGAAAAATATTTTGCCTTCCTATGTTCTTCATTCACTTAATCAAAGGAACGTTGAAACTGAAATCGTTAATTAGCTCTACTCGTTTCATTTTGATCAAACGCTGTGCAGTATGTGTTGATGGCAAGCAACGCCAAAGTTCACCAAGGAAGAAAACATGGGTGCCTAAACTTACCTTTCAAAATGATTAACTGCAATGCCTTCCTGCTCATTAAAATGGGTTTCATAAATTACTCTTCACATTTTGAGATGAGTTCTTCTGTTGTGCACTCCTGCACTGCAGATACATTATCTGTTAAGCTGTTTTGTCACATTAAGCACAAATCATATGTTTTATTTCAATTACCGAAACAACATCTTGTGAATAAATAGTAGGGCATGTATGCTGTTTAATACAGGTATTTACAAATAAGAGTAATTTGGTCATTGTGTTTAGTGCCCCAGAAAGATAAAGTGAAGATTGTGTTGGCCGGAACTGTAACCCTCATTAAAATCCCGTGCTCTTTGCTACCTGCAGTCAGTATCATCTCTTCGACAGGTGATGCCCGGATGAGGAAGACCATGCTATTTCTCTACCTGTACGACGGGCGATGCTCACTCCTCCATCACAACAGAGCGCGGATGGTCAATCCTTCTTCGCTTGGATCAGAAGAGCGCTGATGGTGTTGTTTCTATAGCAGCTGAGTACCTTCGTTTTAGATAATAAATTCATCAAACAGCTCTCCAGAAATGTCTACCCACAACAGTATTTAGGCTTCAATCAAAATCATTTCTCACATGATTTCAATTCACCTAGCATAATCTAGACAACCCACTTCTTGTTTTACCGTCTGTGCCAAAACAGGGGCGGCAGCAGGAGCCAGTTTCAGATGAGGACAAATCACGAGCCAAGCTTACTCAACTACCCAGCCAGATCAGATTTTGGTTTCTCGTTCATGATCTGTCCACTTATGAATCTGCCTGTTATCCATTCTTTTGAAGTCATGCTTGAAGATGCAGCATGATGCTTCTTGTTAAATTTTAGACAATTCCTTCAGATGTCAGAAAAGTGCACGGTGTCAAATAGTTATTTCTGTGAGTAACCTGTCAGAAAGCAAGCCCTACTCTTTGTTTTCCACGAGGAGAGTGTATTACAACAGCATACATTTAAAACATTGTTCTCCAACAGGGCCAAGAGACTGGCACAATTGGGGAACAATTTCGCCTGTTTGCTCTGCCTGAATCATATAAAAGAACATTGTAGGAAAAGGGATTTATGGTTGACTAGGGCATGCGCCTAAGACAGGCAGAAACCACCACTTTAGTCAGGACAAGGCAGTTACACGCTGAAGATAATCTGTGCTCACCCCCTTTGTAGCTTGGCACGACCAGGCAGACTTATCCCAGAGGCAATGTGTAAGTCATTTGCGCGACACACTCACACAGAAGCGACACACTAGGCACACCACAAAAGAAAATCCTCACAAGGTTATATAAAAATAGTCTTTGTAATATCCATAAAACACATTAGAACACCATCACATATATACACTGTGCCAATAGTCACTTGTCATGACTTTACAGGGATCACAATAACAGCAAGTAATTTGGGTCCTCCTGGTCTTGCGAGGCAGTAACTTTCAGGAGTCTCAGCTCCCCCACTTTAGGAAGTGCAGAAACACCGTGGCAATGTCCGAATTCAGGGCTCCTACTGGGTTTGCCCCGTGATGCCACTGAACAGAATCACGCCCAACATTTAGCAAATGTGGAGCTGTCCATGGCCATGCGGAGCAGCTGCACAACGTCCAAAATGAGGGGATTGTATCAGTGGTACCTAAGCACCCAAGTAAGATTTGCCAATGGCCCCTCGGGATCGGAAAACAACAGCGCAGTCCATTTTCTTGAACGGCAGCCACAGATACTTCGACTGGTCTCTTGCTATTGTGCTCCAGACAGCGCGGCTCGGGACAAAAGGAACTCTAGTCCCCAAGGCACTGACCCGCTCCCCCGGCCACAGCCATATCTGTGGCTGGTGTTGGCCCAAGCCTCATTCTGAGTCTTGCCCCCAGGGACTCCTCCTTGCGTCAGGACACTCAGGTTCTGGAGCTCTCAATGGCTCCTGTCGTCACCCAAGTGCGGTAGGCAGACTTCCGGCCCCACCCACATCAGGCTCAGGAAACCCGCGGGGCTCTCCTCTTCATCACCGGAACCCTGCCCACAACCTGGCTTAGCCTGCAGGCTGTCATCTTTGCCTGGCTTTCCACAGGTTCTTTTTTAGCGGTATATATCGATGCTCCCTCTCGCTGCCAGGCCCCGCCACAACCAGGCTTAGATTCTGCCTAGCTTTCGGCGGCAGCTTAGAGTGAAAACCGCCCACCAATTGTGGCACCACACCACGAGTCAACATAAGCGCTCAGACACACAGGGCACAAAAGAAATCATGAAGCGTCCCATGCACTGCACTGCAGCCGGGGCCAACTCCTTTGGGCAACAAGTTTTTCAGCGCTCTCAAAGTGCACTATGATAATGATGAAGCGAAAGCACTCCGCCTGTACTTAGCCCCCAGGAACAAAGGCAGGGAATGTGAAGCGCTTTACCAGCGCTTGGGCTTATCCAGCACAGGGGGCAGTCTCCTCTTGCTGGATTCTTTGAAGAGTACTGGGGGGCACAGTTCCAGGAAAGCAGACAGCAGGCCAGCACACAGGGTCTTTGGGCACAGATGCTAGCCCTCCAGCAGCCCAGCACACAAGGCACAGTCACCGTAGTGGATCCCACCAGCACAAAATCCTCTGGTCCCACGCAGTCTCTTCTTCTGTTCTTCCAGTAGTTCAAGCAGGTTCCAAAAATATGGGGTTACAGACCTGGTACTTATAGGGCATAAGTCTTTGTTCTCCGCTGGCCCAAAGCTCCGAGCCCAGTGTAAACCAGTTCTGGGGGGCTCTTTGGAAGTGCACAACACTCCCCGTTTAAAGTGTAAAGCCCCAGCGGGGTGGAGCAATCATTGTGGAAGGCAGGCACAGCCCTATTCAGGTGCAGGTGCTACTCCTCCCACCACTCCAAATGCAGACTAGGCCTATTCAGCCAAGTGCTGACTCATTCAGACTCTCTGGAGCCACTGCACATCCCCAGCCCATGTCACTCCAAAGCCAAACAGTTACTACACAACAGGCAGGCACAAAGACATATAGCACACAGAAATGCCTACTTCTAAAAGTGGCATTTCTAAAGTAGTAATAATAAATCCGCTAACACCAATAAACGGCATTTATCACCACTATTCCAAACATACCAACCTTGATCATGCTACCCCTCTCATGTCAGGAATTACCACTGAAGCACATATCAGGGAATCCCCCCCAATGCATCCCTATGAGAGGGCAGCCTCACAGCAGTGAGAAACCAAATAGGCTGTTTGTCACTACCACAACATGCCACACAGTTAAGGCACATGTCCTTCCTTTTACCTACACCGCTCCCTGCCCATAGGGCTAGCTAGGGCCTACCTTAGGGGTGACTGATATGTAGTAAAAGGGGAGTCACAGTCATGGCAACCACTTTATGTGCCACATCACAGCAGCAGTAAACTGCGTGCACAGGCCCTGCAGTGGCAGAGGCGTGAGACAGGTTTGAAAGGCTACTTTGGTACTTTGCTGCTAGCCCACCAGTAGCATTCAATTCACTGGGCCTGGGTATATGAGATACCACTGTACAAGGGACTGATAGGTAAATTAAATATGCCAAATAGGTGCAGACCAATCTTACCAAGTTTAGCATAGAGAGCACAAGCACTTTAGCACTGATCAGCAGTGATAAAGTGCCCAGAGTCCTAAAACCACCAACCACAGGTCGGAAAAAATACAGGAGGAAGGTAGTAAATTCTGGGATTACCCTGCAAAAAGGGCCAAGTCCAGTATGGGTGGAGTTCTATGACTCTGCCCGGACATACTTTTTCAATTTTAACTTTTTTCAATTTGAGTTGTATATGATTGCAGTAATTGTGAAAATATGATTAACGAAAGAGTGACACAAACAGAAAAAATAAATAATCCAAAATACGGAACATACAAAATACAGTTAACAGCAGGAAAGGCAAAAGTTGAGGAACAATCCTCGGAGCCTAGTCCCATTTAATAAAGGCCCAAACCTTTTCACATTGTTTAATAGCTTGAAGACCTCTACCTTAGAAACAGCTACTTCACATTCATAAATTCGACGTATAATCGCCCACCATTCAGCACCCTTCGGTGGAGATGACACTTCCAAGGCTTAGCTATACATGGGAGAGGCAATACAATTATTAATAAAGACTGCAAACTACAGCTGGGGGTCCCAATCCAATTTACACTAGTCAGCCGCATACAGAAGCATTTTAGGCACTGAGTTTTATCCAAGCCACGATTGGTGGTCTACTTAGATATCCACTCAGGTGTATAATAGAGCATACACATAGTTTTACATTGAAGCAGCTTTAGGCCAAATGAAAGGACTGACTGATCTATCACCTCCTAAGCATCCTGGATCTCCAATGCAGAGAATCAAGCATCATACTCTATTTAGAGGCTAATATTAGACTATCATCCTTCCATGGTGAGCAAAGCCTCTGATATAGCAAACAAATACAATCTTTGCCAGGTGCCCTAAAGAAGCAAGTT
This sequence comes from Lissotriton helveticus, assembly GCF_964261635.1. NCBI lineage: Eukaryota > Metazoa > Chordata > Amphibia > Caudata > Salamandridae > Lissotriton > Lissotriton helveticus. Next base: position 535,440,354 of record NC_136067.1, read on the forward strand.
ATATCAGATGTCACAGGATTGCTTGATTTCTTCCACCCGCATTAAATAATCCCGCAACTGTAATATAAGAAACCTGTAGCGAAGCCAAAGTACAAAATCAATTCACATTGTACAATTGACCTAAAGTCCTCACACCCAGCCCTGCCCATGCCTGCCCAGTTGCATCATGAAACATTTCGTGAAAGCTGGATTACCCCACGAAATGCTGCTAAGGAATACCTAGAATGTATTTCCTTCCAAATATGGACCATGTCCCCGATGATCTTGAATCGGACACTTTTATTGTAGTCAGGGTCCCTTAACCTGTGTAGGAAAAACTTAGCATCAGAGCCCAAGGCAAGTTGTTATCTTGGTAACTTGACTTTCTCCCCCCAATAATCTGTAAGGGAATGTAATAAGACGGAGAGCCTGCCTGGCCCATTTGTAACCCCATATAAAACGGACAATTACACCTTAAAAATGTTTAGAGAAGGAATTCGGGACTTGGAGTGAAATGGCTTAGAATAAATACAGAGATTTAGGTAAGATATTCATTTTAATATTTTTGCATTGACCTAGCATACCAATTGGAAGCCAATGCCATAGCCGCAGCATAAATATGATTGACTGCCAGAGAGGGTGATATTTAAGTTTAAAAATGTCTTTTACCCGACTGCTGAAGTTTATGCCCAAATATGTAGCCTCAGCTACCCCTCCAGGTACAGAATCTTCCAAGTTGTAACTAAGCACTATGTGTGTTTTAGTTAAATTTAACTTGTATCCGAAGAATGCTCAGAATTGATTCACCTTGCCTGTTATTTGGGGGAGAGCAGTGTGAAAACTGCCACATCATCAGCATACACAGAAACCTTAAGTTCAAAGCCACTCAATATTACTGGCTGAATCCCTATATTTGATAAAATACACTTCAAGTACAGCTCTATTTAAAAAGCTAACAAAAAAGGGGAAAGTAGACAACCCTGATGGGTGTCGCTGCAGATTTCATATATAGGGGAAGAAATCCCCCCTGCAGTACTTTAGCACTAGGATTCCTGTATAAGGATTGGACCCATTTGATAAATCTATCCCCGAAGCTTAGTGCTGCCATCACAGCCCATAGACATTCCCAAACAATATTATCAAACGCCTTCTCAGCATCTAATAGAATCAAACTAATCCTATTTCAAATGTTATCTTCATCATCAAATGCTTCAATGGCCATATTAGTGTGACTTGTTGTATCCCTTTCAGGCACAAACTCATGCTGTTGAGTTGAAACCAAATATTGCATAAGAGGGACCAATCATGTTCCTAAAATCTTAGAAAGGACCTTTAAGAGAGACAGGCCGATAACAGCCCCTATCCTCTGGTGGCATTTCTTTCTTCAAAAAATGTATGATGTTGGTAAGAGTCCAAGTGGCAGGTACCACTCTCCACTTATCTATATGCCTGATAAGGTTAAGAAATTCCAGAAGCAAAATCTCAATATACACCTTATAGAATTTGAGCAGAATTGTGTCTTTGCTGTCCTCTTTACCAGTAGGCCGAGCTCTAATAGCAGATTCTACCTTCCACACATTAAGATCTTTCTGAAGGTCCAATGCTTGTTTATCTTCAAGACAAGGCAATCCACAGCCACTTTGTTCATATGCTGCCTTAAAAAATCTGTTGCTTTTGATAATTTCTACCTGCTCCCTGATTGTTGGTTTTAGCTAGTCACCTACCTCTGCTTTTGCAGACGGGACTCAGCTGACCAGTTTTTTTTTAACTTTCTAATCTTTTGAGCGCTTGTGTTCAATAGCCTTCATTGTGATTTTTTTATTCAATGTGGGATGGTCACTGTGTGGGGGTGCATGTGATTTTAAAAAGCGTTATTTAGTATTATACTACAGTGTACTTTGAGGGTTCTTTGCTTTCTATTCCTTCTTCCTGTTTTACCTATTTGAGCCGTCAGCTTGGTGAGGCTGCTCTATAATCCTTCACTCTTCCCTTGCTATTTTAACCGGCCGATGCACTGGACAAGCAGTGATTCGCCGAAGCACTTTGTTCTCATGCTGCCTTAAAAAATGTGTTGCTTTTGATTATTTCTATCTGCTCCCTGATTATTGGTTTTAGCTGTTCACCTACCTCCGCTTTTGTGATCTGGACTCAGGTGGCATTTTGACCTATCTTTTTAAACTTTCTAATCTTTCAAGTGCTTGTGTTCAATAGCGTTCAATGTTTTTTTAAATTCTATTGTGGGAGTGACCCTGTGGGGGATCCTATGATTTCGAAAAAAGCTATATTTAGTGTTGTACTGTGTTGTACTTTAAGCATTCTTTGCTTTCTATTGCTGCTTCCTGTTTGACCGACTTGAGCTGCCATCTTGGTGAGGCTGGGCTCAGGTCATTCACTCTTCCCTCATTAGTTTAACTGGGCAAAGGACCGAACGCACAGCAGGGGCGCTGCTGGTGGGCCCGAATGAGTGCCTTAGTAAGCCTGTCTGCGCCCATCCGTGGCCAGCGCTGGCCATGCTACCCAAGAGTTATCCCATCCTGCTCCTCTTAGCAAATATACTAGGAGGAGGCAGTGGGCATCACGCCCCGCACAATGTGTTAATTTGGGACCTCTTCATGCTGCAAGCTCTGGAAAAGGATTTATTTGCCTGAGTTGCAGCTTTTCTATTGAACCTTTGGAACGGGACACTTTTTCATGTAATAATCTCACTGGACCCTTACTATTAGATAACTCATTGGGAGTCTCTTAATTGGCAAATAAGTCTCTGCTGTTCCCTAGTTAGACATGCTTTGGACATTTTTTATCTTCTTATTTATAATAACTGGGATGTTTTGTTACTCACAGAAACGTGACTCAAAGACAGTTTGGCCGCTGGCAAAGCATTACCTATCCCAAAGGAGTTCTACATCAAACACCTTGATTGAGACAACAAAACCAGTGGTAGGATTGCGATTATACATCGCAAGTCATCTTCCTGTTCTGTTTCTAAACTTATTAACAATGATAATATGGAGGGCATGGTATTAACCATTACTTTCTCTGCCACCTTTTCAATCTCTGTTGCTCTTATCTACTGTCCCATTGCTGGAACAGCTACATCTCTACATTCTCTTTCTGAGACGCTGGGACAATTTTATTCACCCCATGCTCACTTTATGATTTTAGGAGACTTTATTCTCTATGTCGATGACACGAAAAACAAATTGGCACATCAATTTGTGAGTACTTCAGAAGGCAACAACTTTAAACCACTTGTTTTTCATGTATCCACCCACATAGCAGGTCATACCTTCGATCTTATCTTAGCCAGTCCACTTCTGGTCAAAGTGCATCCGGTAGTTAATCTCATATTGTCTGATCATGTTCTAATTACTTTTTAGATTTTAATACCCTCCCTTGCGTCCAACCTTGCACAATCATAAAGTTGGCCAGACCTTGGCATAAAGTTAATGACTTAATTTTGGCTGATGCCTTACAATCTTCACTATTGATCAAACTGGAGTCCTAGAACACAACCCAGTTTTTTTCAATGATTGGGTTAAAAGGGCCGTTGACATTATTGCACCTAGGAAATTGCACTCTGCTAAGAGACTGAAGCCTTCAGCTCTAAGGTTCTCTGATCTCTTAAACTTCATACATTACAGTGTTAGAGGCTAGAGCGGCGCTGGAAAAACAGTTATGATGAAGAAGCCAACGTGACTTATCAGGATGCACTCAAGAAATGTCATTGAGCAACAATAATGGCTCATAAAGCTTTTATTGCCCTGTCAATCTCTGAGGCAGATAACTTTGCCAAAGAATTGTTTAAGATGGTTATTAGCATTCTCTCTCCTTTGGCAGCTAAAAATATTCCATCAATGGAACTTTGTGAATACCGCTCAGATTTATTTCATAATATTACTTAGGCTATTTATGATCTTTTTCCGCAGCCTTCTTCAACCACTTTGAGCTTTCTTTCCCCATCATCTGCCCCATACTTGTCTAGTTTTTCTTCCAGTTCTCATGAAGAATCTGCCAAAGACCTTGTCAAGAGCCTCACCTGCCCTTGTCTTCCGACCATTCTTAAAATGGTGATATCAATAGTTAATCCCATTGTGAATAGCTTGCTTAATAAATCTCTTGCTCAGGCGATGGTTTGGTCTGGTCGGAAGCAGGCTCTTTTACTGTACCTTCTTAAGAAGCCTTCTGCTGATCCTAAGATTTTGAGAAATATTTGGCCCATTTCACTTCTTCCTATTATGGCTAAGCTGGTGGAAAAAAACATGTAACTGACAGTTTACATTTTTTGAGAGGGATGACCATCATTCCCATGACTTGTAATCAGGATTTTGTCATGGCTATAGCACTGAGACCACTTTTCTTGAGGTCTCTGAGCATATCAAAAGTAATCTTGACTGAAATTCTTTAGTTATGATAATGCTTTTGGATCCATCTGCGGTGTTTAATAGGTCTATCATGTTATTCTGCTTGAAAGACAGGAAGGTATGTGCATTACTGATCTCACCCTGTCATGGTTTAAATATTTTATCAACAACTGCACATAAGTGATGGAGATACCCAGGTACGTTGCCTCACTTACCACTTAATGGTCGTTCATCTCTATTTCGTTATTCACAATGATCTGAGTCTTCCGTTGATTGAGTGCGTATCCCGAAATCCCTCCAAATTTAGGGCTAGATGTAGGTAAATAGGTTTTACCGATTCTAAAATACCGAATTTTACCGATTCGGTATTTTAGAATCGGTAAATCCTATGTAGGTAATTATTCGGTAAAAATTACCGAATCTTTAAGATTCGGTAATTGCCATTCATTCCTAGGGGCCTGGAGGCCCCTAGGAATGAATGTCAATTACTGAATCGGTAAATACAGTTTCGGTAAAATAGGAAAATAGTCAAGGGTGCAGGTGTCACTTTAACACCCTATTGCACTCCTGAATAGTGCTGGTGTGCACATGTGGCATACATACATGCCCTAAGGGCATGTATGTCTGTCACATGGCACAGGTGTAAATGCACACATTTGCATTTACACAGGAATTCCTTATTTACCACCAACCAATAGTTGGTGGTAAATAACGAATCGTTAAAGCACAAAAGCACTCTTTAAAGTGCTTCCTACATCTCATTTACCGATTCGGTAAATACCGATTCGGTAAATGATGATTCGGTAAATACCAAATCGGTAAATATACCACCTACATAGGAAAAGGCTATTACCGGTCGGTAACGGCCGATTTCGGCCGTTACCGGCCGGTAAAAGCCTACCTACATCTGGCCCTTAATCGCCTCACTGGTAATAGCAGACATAGCAGTTTTCAGGTTTGTGGTCACAATTGCTATATCGTCAGCGTAAGCCAAGGTTTTGGTGGTGTATTCCTGTGACAAAATTGGCTCTATCTCACTATTCCTTTTCAATCTGCGAATAAAAGGATCAAGATACAGCGCAAAGAGTAGAGGGGAGCATGGGCACCCCTGCCGGGTTCCTCTAGTTATAATCAATTCCTTTGTAAGACTACCATTCACCATTACCATAGCCCTTGGGTTGATATATAGTTTTTGTACTTCTTGAATAAACCCCGTAGGAATACCCACCCTGGACATGGCAGACCACAAAAATTGCCAGGAGATCCTATCGAAGGCCTTCTCGGCGCCGAGAAGAACCAACGCTATAGGGTCTCCTGCAACTTCCGAATGATCAAATAGGGTAATTACTCTTTGAATGTGATTCACCGTAGATCTTCCAGGCACAAAGCCATGCTGGTAGTTGGCTATAACTTTGTAAATGATAGGGGAGATTCGATTTGCTAGAAGTTTTAAAAAGATTTTGGAGTCTGCATTAATGAGCATGATCGGCCGATAAGAGCCTAGCTGTTCTGGTGGTTTATTTTTTTTAGGAAAGATTACTATCTTTGCGTTGGACCATGGCTTGGGGGGGTGGCCTCCTTTGAAAATATGAGTAAATAAATCAAGTAAGATTCCTTTCAATTGGTCCAAAAAAACAACAACAAAATTGGATGGTAAACTATCTAAACCTGTTGCTTTTCCTCTCGGTAAGTTTTTAATTATAGTCACAATTTCTTCTATGTTAGGATTTTCTTCTGATATAGTTTGATCTGTTTCGCTAAACCTAACGAGACCACTACTATCTAGATAATTTTGGATCTCTGCAGCGTTTCCTCCCCCCTCCTCCGTGTAAAGGGTACTATAAAATTGCCAAAAAGCCTCTCTAATCAATTCTGGGTCAGTAATTAGGCCTTTCACTGGGTCCACTATCTCCCGAATCAGGTTAGCTGAAGCCTGTTGTCTCATACGGACAGCTAGCTTGTGGCCAACCTGCCCGTTAACCTCTTACACCAACTCTTTATTAGCTGTAGCTTTTTTTATGGCTTTAGCAGTAAAGATATCTGTGATAGCAGCCTTTGCAATACCAACTAGGTTCTGTTGTCTATTAATCTCTTCGGTCCCTAGGTTCTCCATAATTGCACTTATTAACCCTTCCTCTGCCAACCCGAGTTTCCCTGCAACTTCCTCATTGACTCTTTGGCAATTTTATTCACTTTTAATGAAAATCTCAACGTTTCACCGCAAATTCCTGCTTTTAGGGCATCCCACAAAACATTGATAGAAACACTCCCCAGGTTGTCTTTTAAAAAATTAGAGATCCATTCTCGCTTATGTACACAATACAGGTGATCCGATAGCAGTGATTTCTCAAAAGTCCAAGAACTTGGTGTTGGGTAACCTTGTGCTAAAGTAAGTGTACAGATTAGGGGGTTATGATGTGAGAGAATTCTAGGTAATTTCAAGATTTGGGACTTGGAGTTTAATGAATTGGAGATAAAAAAAAGTCTATTCTGACGGGCGTGTGATGAGGATTAGAAAAAAATGTATAGCCAGGGTCGTTAGTATTGGAGCTTTGCCACCCATCAATAAACCCATGTGTAAGGCACAAGTGTTTTATAGCCTTAAAAACTTTGGGCTTACGACCCTTATACAACCAATACTCCTTAATGGACCAGTCGCTAGGGAGATTAATGTTGAAATCCCCGCATAACAATAACGGTAAAGGCCAATGTGAGAGTTCATTAGAAATATCATTAAAGACAGACGGGTCATCCGTATTGCTCCCATATATGGCACAAATCGTTATCTTCTGCCCCTGTCTATACTGACATTCAGTGTCTGCCCAGCGACCGAATTTGTCATTCTTTCAGCGGGGAAAGGTATATCCTGTACCCTTAGCTAAGATAGCAACACCCCAGGACCTGAGCCCCTTGTGTCGTTGCACACACCAGTTTATAGCCAAGGGATCTTAGAAGATATGTTTGAGAGCCCTCAATGTGGGTTTCCTGTAGACAGACAACATTGGCACCCATAGATTGCAAACCTATAGCTACATTTTGCCGTTTCTTTACATCATTTAGACCGCAGATATTTAAGTATAACACTCTTAGTGGCCCCATTTTTTATATTCCATTTTCCCCATTGCTTGCTCTGGGTTTAGTACCAACCCCACCTTGTCCAATATTCTAAGGATTCCTACATACCAGATAGCCCAGTTTTTCTTGCGCTTGTGTCTACTTGTAATGAAAACTTGCCTGACTCGCGACACTTCCCTCCCCTCTCCCCAACCCCCCGCCCCCCACCTATACTGGAGGTTATGTGGCCAGCCTGGGCCAGGGGTGTGACGTCCGTCATACATTACCCCAGTGAGTCCGCTGAGACACCCCCCTAAGTAATACCTATCATAGAAACTCTGAAAAGAAAGAAAATACTAAACAATCATAAACCTGCACAAGCAAAGCATACTGTACCTAAATCCCCACGAAAAAAAAAACATTCTGAAACCCTGCTTATAGAGACAGTTGTCACAAAAAAAATACCAAAAGAAAAAAAAAGAAGTGGATACAGTATACCTTACAATATATACCTTCCCTGTCCCTGCTTTACCGCTCTTCTACAACAAACGCTCACATTGCATATCATTTAGCTAAGATATCCCAGACCCCTTTTTACATCTTTTTTTGTTTTCCCCCCTTTACTTATGTCCCGATATTTCTTCCAAATACTTTTTGGCCTGTAATTCGGAGATGAAGCTACGAGTGTTCCATTGGTGAACAATTTTCAGTCTTGCAGGATTCTGCAGATACACTGTAGCCATAAGTTTTTGAAAGGGATCAAAAAGTTGTCTTAGTCTCCACCTACGCTCAACTGTGGCATATGCGAAATCAGGCCAAGTAATTCCATTGTAATTCTCTTGTTTGTGGGTCTGGCAAGATCATACAAAGTTTGCCGCAGCAGAAAGTTGCCGGAAAACAGCAGCATTGCACGGGGATGTGACTAAGTTGAGGAGTTGCATTTGGCAGGAGTTAAAGGAAATCTATGTGCTCTCTGGATTTATTTGTCCCAATCCCAAGATTGTAGCTCGGGGAAAGCTCCCCTAAGAAAAGAGACCATAAACTTCCTGGAGTCGTCCTTCTTGACACCCTCCGGAATCCCCAGGTAGCGGAGGTTATTCCGCCTTTGCCGGTTTTCCTGCTCCTCCAATTTCCACAGGTAGTCTTTTATGACCCCCTGATGCTCCTCTGTTTTGGTTTGAAGTCAGGTAACATCCTTCTTCACTTGTTCAGTTCTATCTTCTACCTCTGTCATACAGTCAGCAATTTCGGCACAGGTTTTTCCCACTTTTCTCACTGCGCCGTGTAACTTTTTAGCTGCAAGGGGACATCTACGGCTATCTTTTTTAACTTCGGCTTGAAAGTTTTTAATAGATTGCAAAATGTCAATTAGAGGGGGTTCGTCATTTCGGGGCCCCCCCCTGGGCAGCACCAGTATCAATAGTGGTTTGATTGCCTCCTGAGATTCCTGAGGCATTAGAACATATTGTTAATGATGTGTCATTATAATCTCATTTCAACTCAGTATCCTCCTTATCAGAGAGTTCATTTACCCTTTTGTGTTGATCTCTCATTTTCTTCTTTTGGATTTTTTTAGAGCGATGTTTGTGGCTCTGTTCTACTGACTTAGAACTATCGCTCCATTTGCTTTCCTCTTCTCCACTTGACAGAGAGATGCTCACATCAGATCATTCAGATTCGTCTCTGAGAGAATAGAATTGATCCTGATTATCCGGGGTTCTTGGCTTGAAGTCATGCTGGGTGGTGTTAGGATCCAGTGGTGATGCTGTGGTTGCAGAGCTGTCAATCCCCATAATAGTGGGAGTTTCCTGTGGGGGAGCGTTGGTATTATTACCTCTGTTATTGTCCAAAGGAGTGCTTACTAACTGAATGTGAGGTGCAGATCCTCTTGTAATAGCCAGGGTGGGGGAGGGGGAGCCTCGGGACGCAGTGGAGCTTTAAGCAATAAAGTGTTGGTTATGCCCGATATGGGGTGCTCTGTACTTTTGCCTACCTTTGGAGCGGACATAGCAGCAATTACATCAAAACACTCACCCCCCCATTTTGGGGTCGCTTTCCTCCCCCCTCATAGTTGCCATTCCATTGAAGCTACTAGTAATCAGTGGTTGACCACAGTCCTTTTCCTTTGTGATGCGGCCGAGTGTTGTTTTTCCGGAGATATTGCTTGCGGTTTCGCTCTCCCCGGGACTTTTCTCAGGACTTTGATCTCCGTCTTTTTTCCCTCCATTTTTATCAACCCCACATCAACCCTTAGCCCCTGTAGGCTCTGGTTTCCTTTGGCGTAAGACTGTCAAGGTAGTATTTCCCTGTATGGTATTTACAGTGCTTTTAATTTTTGCGGTGTCGGCCCCCCTGTTAGCCATCCTTAATTGAATGTCCTGGAAAGTAAAGAAAATCTGTAGCGAGGAAGCGCTGGTACAGAGAGAGGGTTGCTGGTTCTTCAACGCTGGCGATCTTGACTCTCCGCTCTGTGTTCTTTGAAATTCAGGACACCGCCGCCAGATTTGCCGCTCTTTGACAACCCCTACAGATCTATTACAGGGAAAGCGTTTCGGGATTCATTATTCACCATCACCGAGTAGCAGCATCTCCTTTGCACCCCTCCGCTCTTCACCGCTAGTAGCTGGATTCTCCGGTCTCTCACGTCAGACCGTGAGACGCGCAGGGCAGTGTTGATCCGGGATGTCTGAGCCCGTTCGTCGTCCTCGGGGCTGGGAGGATGTTTCTCCCCCAACTGATGCCCCCAGATCAGATAGAAAAATAGAAGTTTTGCTTGAAGTTTAGCTTGCGAGATTTGCAGCATGTTTGTGCTATTTTTTCCGTAGGTTTAGAGTTTCTTTTCGGCTGAATTTGTCTTTCACGAGAGGATGCTCAGCGGAGCATCACGAAGGTGCTGCTTAGCGGATCTCCATCTTGCCTCATATATAAAAAAACTACACTTGAGTGTTTAGTGGAATTAAATGTGAAACCAATGCTGGGTTCCATGCAAAATGATCTGCGGCGGTTAGATAACTTACATCTCTCTCTAATAGGTAGGGCTAACACCTTGAAAATGTTTTTTCCCGAAAATCCTCTATCTATTTAGAGCTATCTGTTTAGAATTCCCCAATCAATGCTTTAAAACAATGGAACGTACTTTTTCTAACTTCATTTTGGCCTACGCATAACCCCGGTGTGCCTATACATTTCTGACCCTTTCAAAAGAAAGAGGCGGGCTTGCTCTCTCAAACCTTAAAGCTTATTATTGGGCTCTGTACTGCTCCCAAGAGGTATTATGACAACTGAGCATCAGAAATCTTTTAAAATGTTTCTCCTAAATTGCAGATCGCTGCCCAAGCATCAAATTGAAATTTCCCTACTGCTCGAAGAGCTCAATCCGGATGTAGTCTTTTTCACGGAGACATGGTTAACCGCGTCGTCTGTACCTGACCTTGTCCAAGCATTACCACAGGGATATCAAATAGCCAGGACAGACCGTACCTCAGGAAAGGGAGGAGGCTTAGCTATAGTGTTTAAAGATAGTTACATCTGCTGATGCAATTCCACCTCTATTCTGGATTGCGAAAGCGTGTCGTTCAGCCTGGAACTATCACCAAACTTAAATTTTGCTGGAGTTCTGGCCTACCGCCCTCCTGGCTCGGTCAGACAGTTTCTAGACTCTGCGCCTTCAACAATCGCAGATTTGGCCATTACATCGGCAATTTCACGTTGTTGGGCGATTTAAACATGCATTTTGAAGATACTGCTGACCATGCTGCCCAAAAATGAATTGCCGGCCTATCTGCACTACAGCTGATTCAACTTGTCTCCTCTCCCACACATGTGAAAGGACATTTACTGGACCCGGTATTTAGTAATTGCCCAGGTCTAGTGACAGAGCCCTCTATTACCCTCCCATGGACAGATCATCAACTCATCCCGCTAACTTGGTGCATCCCTAAATTGCCTGCTCTTTTGACAGGATTACGGGAGGCTCGAGACTGGCCTAAACTGTCAACTGATGAGTGGGTTCGTGAACTTCAAGCCACAATCCCTCTTATCACTACAGACCCCACAGTAGCCAATGATACTTTCAATAGTTGGATAACTCAGTCACTTGACACCCTTCTCCCAGTAATAAAATCACGGACTAAAAGATCCAGGACGTCAGCCCCCTGGTACACTATGGAGCTTAGGGAGATCAAACGCAAGTGCAAGAGGCTGGAGACAAAATGGCGTTTGGGCTACGCAGATCTCGACAAAGCTGCATATAGAAAATCCATCAGGGATTATAAGCTAGCGATTAAGAAAGCTCAATCCCAGCACTATACGCAAAAGATTAAGGATGCTAGGTCCAATTCGAAGGAAATATACAGGATAATAAAAAGTCTCACTGTCCTTCCCCAGCCTCCCATAAACAGCGACGATTTACAAGTCCGCTGTAATGAGTTGGCAGATTCCTTTTAAAAAAAAATAGATTGTATTTACTCTGCCTTCCCAGCCATTCAATCAAAGAATCTAGTAGCCGCTCCTGGCCACTCCAAACATGGTGTGATAGATAACATATCACAAGTGCTGGAGAACTTTCCTTTGCTGCAGTCGGACCTATTAGCCATTCTAATGACCCAGGTAAAATCGGGCTCTCCCGGTGATCCGGCCCCTCCTAGTTTTTTAAGAACCGTTAGCGAGACCATCCTCCCGGTTATGCTGAAGGTACTCAATGCCTCAATTTCCACCAATACAGTTCCCTCTAAGTGGAAAGAAGCCAGGGTGAAGGCACTTGTTAAGAAGCCTAATATGAGCATCAACAATTTCAGCAATTATCGTCCAATCTCCCTGCTCCCCTGGGCCAGTAAGCTACTAGAAAAATATATCAACAGCCTTCTGACCACTTTTTTGGAGGAAAACAGTCTCCTTGATCCCTCGCAGAGTGGCTTCCGCCCCAAGCATGGGACGGAGTCGGCTCTGTTGGCGGTCCTGGAGGAAACAAGGGGCATTTTGGATCGGGGAGGATCGGTGGCAGTCATCCTCCTCGATCTGAGTGCCGCTTTTGATACTGTAAATGATACAATCTTGTTACAGCGCCTCCGGGAGATCGGGATTCAAGGAGGAGCGCTGGAGTGGATTTGTTCATTCCTATCCAGTAGAAAATTCCAGGTCTTTGAGGGAGCGACTATCTCTACAAGCAGGCCCTTGGACTGTGGAGTCCCACAGGGTTCTTCACTAAGCCCGACGTTGTTTAACGTCTACATGAGACCGCTGGCTGGGGTCGTCCGTCCGTATGGTATTAAGATCGTGACCTACGCGGACGATACCCAGCTGGTGGTCTCTCTCACGCGGGCTGGAGACCCTGTGGGCACAGTGGACCTGATGGGATGCCTGAGCGAGGTCAGTAGATGGATGACCCTGTCTTGTCCCAAACTTAATGGGGACAAGACAGAGGTCATGATGTTGGGACATCCAGCTCCATCTACAATTGACCAGATCTGGCCAGCGTGCCTAGGCACTCCCCCAGTCCCCAGGGATGCCATCAAGAGCCTGGGTGTCTGGTTGGACAAGTCCCTGACGTTTGACCATCAGGCCGTTGTACTATCTGCCACCTGTTTTGGCCTCATGAGAATGTTGAAGAAGATCCTTCCGTTGTTACCTTTTGAGGCAAGACAAATTGTGGTCCAAGGACTAATTCTCTTGAGATTGGACTTTGGAAATGCGCTCTATCTTGTGGCCCCAGATTTTACATTAAAAAAGCTACAAGTAATTCAAAACTGTGCGGCTCGGACTTTGCTCCAAATCCCCCGTAGGACCTCTGTGAAAGCTGGGCTGACGAGATTACACTGGCTTCCGGTGAAGGACAGGATCAGCTTCAAATCTCTCTGTGTTGCCCACCAATCTTTTTGGGAAACCGGTCCATTAATTAGTCGCCCTTTAATTACTCCCTATTTACCCAGCAGACAGCTTAGGTCTACTAATGCTTTACTCGCCGCTGTGCCAAAGATCAAACGGTCTAGATCAGGAGGTCGTTCTTTGTCCCTGAATGCGGCCAAGTTGTGGAACAGTTTGCCTTTTTACCTAAGGTCCAATTCGGACCTTACCTCTTTTAGGAAGCAACTGAAAACTTTTTTGTTTAATAAATAGGCTGCTTTTCTCTTTTGCATTTTAGCCCCACTGTGATCACTAGTTAGCATTTCAGCGCTGGGACGCCCCCGGGCAACTATCTGCGCTTTACAAAACCCATTTTCATTTCATTTCTATAGCCAGGAATTGCTGCAAAATATAAGGGATGAGGGGCGCTCTGGGGACGTCCAGCCCTCTATATTTCAACTAATCATAGGAAATCAAAGCCTTTGCTATCTATGGCGACATCTTCACAACAGCTACCATAAGAAAGTAAAATTCAAGACTCTATTTAGTGGGTTTAAAACTTGGAAAGCGTTGAGAAAAATCCTGGGCATTGGGCGAGTCTCACACTACACACCTTTATGGGATAACCCCGACCTATCAGAGATCTTTAGAGGCAATTGTATGAAGAATGCAGCTGGAATTACACATTTTGGGAGCTTCTTCTCAACCGTGTGGATGTTATCTTTTGAAGAATTAAGAGAAAAATTTCAGGTGGACAGGAGGGATTTTTTTAAATATCTCCAAATCCGAGATTATATTATACGAAGAGCGGCGGGAGGGGCTACGCCCGAGACAATCACACTAGTAGAAACTCTAATCCATAGTAATAGAAACACCATTGGGGAGATATACTCCCTTGTGAATTTGATGTTTCCAGATGATCTAGAGAAAACCACCAAGACGTGGCAGGGGAAAATAGGAATATCGCCGGATGAATTCCACAAAATTTCTACTCAATGTCACAAACATGTCTTATGTCCACTAAACTGCAGGCGCAATTTTATAAAACTTGTTTCTTTTTATACTACACTCCTGATAAAATTGCCAAATGGGGGTCTGGTAAAGGGACATGTTGCCCTAGATGTCAACTATTCAAGGCTGATTGTGTACATATTTTCTCCTCATGTGACGGATTAATCCTGCTTAAACATGAGATCGAGAAATTCCTCTTGGCTGTATTAAAAAGATCCGTAAGTTTGTCTGATGAAATAATCTTATTAGGGGCCATAGATTCCAGTCTTCCCGAAACGGGGGCAGAATTCATTTATATTGCCATGGCTGTGTTAAGGATTTGCATAGCCTTGGCGTGGCTGGACCCGATTGCTCCTTCGTTTCAGCAATGGCTGGCGAGGTTATTAGCCATATTCAATTTAGAAATTGCCATTTATAAAACAAAAGGGTAAGAAGAGACGCACATTGGGTTTGAGAATTTGGGCCCCCTTAATGGATTAGTGTCAAGCCCAAAAATAGTACTGTATGATCTATGATGAACATTTTCCTTTGTGAAAAACCAAGTAAACCCGGGGGTCTGTTACAGAGTAAAGTGTACTCAAAACCAGTAAGACTCAAAGCCAAACGATTAAGTGCCAGATAAAAATACCTTGGAGTCTCTAGAGAAGTACTCAACCCAACACACATACAACCACCAGTAATGGTAGTTGAGACCCAATGTCCAGAGATGGATTCCCATCAAAATCTTGTTAGTGATAAATATTATCATATGGTAATCCAAAGGTTGGAATGATGCGTCTCTAGATCATTGAGACAATTTCCATAACCAACATTTAGGACAGGGTTTCGACCCACAGTACTTGTAGACCATATATATGAGCACTAAATGGGATATGTGGGTTGTGGTTAGTGCATAAATTATACCTCCCACTCATCCTACCCAGCCCACCTGTTTTAGAGCCAGAGAACCAGGCCAGCAAAGCTGCTTTAGAGCCATAGAACCAGGTCAGCAGAGCTGCTCTAGAGCCAGAGAACCAAGTCAGCAGAGCTGCTTTAGAGCCAGAGAACCAGGTCAGAAGAGCTGCTTTAGAGCCAGAGAACCCGGTTAGCAGAGCTGCTTTAGAGCCAGAGAACCAGGTCAGCAGAGCTGCTCTAGAGCCAGAGAACCAGGTCAGCAGAGCTGCTGTAGAGCCAGAGAAACCAGGTCAATAGAGCTGCTTTAGAGCGAGAAAAACAGGTCAGCAGAGCTGCTTTAGAGCAGCCAGAGAACCAGGCCAGTGAAGCTGCTCTAGAGCCTAGGAAACAGGCCAGCAGAGCTGCTTTAGAGCCAGAGAACCAGGTCAACAGATCTGCTTTAGAGCCAGAGAACCTGGCCAGCAAAGCTGCTTTAGAGCCAGAGAACCAGGTCAGCAGAGCTGCTTTAGAGCCAGAGAACCAGGTCAGCAGAGCTGCTCTAGAGCCAGAAAACCAAGTCAGCAGAGCTGCTTTAGAGCCAGAGAACCAGGTGAGCAGAGCTGCTTTAGAGCCAGAGAACCAGGTAAGCAGAGCTGCTCTAGAGACTAAGAACTAGGTCAGCAGAGCTGCTTTGGAGGCAGAGAACCAGGTCAGCAAAGCTGCTGTAGAGCCAGAGAAACCAGGTCAGCAGAGCTGATTTAGAAAGAGAGAACCAGGTCAGCAGAGCTGTTTTAGAGCCAGAGAACCTGGCCAGCAGAGCTGCTTTAGAGCCAGAGAACCAGGTCAGAAGAGCTGCTTTAGAGCCAGAGAACCCGGTTAGCAGAGCTGCTTTAGAGCCAGAGAACCAGGTCAGCAGAGCTGCTCTAGAGCCAGAGAACCAGGTCAGCAGAGCTGCTGTAGAGCCAGAGAAACCAGGTCAATAGAGCTGCTTTAGAGCGAGAAAAACAGGTCAGCAGAGCAGCTTTAGAGCAGCCAGAGAACCAGGCCAGTGAAGCTGCTCTAGAGCCTAGGAAACAGGCCAGCAGAGCTGCTTTAGAGCCAGAGAACCAGGTCAACAGAGCTGCTTTAGAGCCAGAGAACCTGGCCAGCAAAGCTGCTTTAGAGCCAGAGAACCAGGTCAGCAGAGCTGCTTTAGAGCCAGAGAACCAGGTCAGCAGAGCTGCTCTAGAGCCAGAAAACCAAGTCAGCAGAGCTGCTTTAGAGCCAGAGAACCAGGTGAGCAGAGCTGCTTTAGAGCCAGAGAACCAGGTAAGCAGGGCTGCTCTAGAGACTAAGAACTAGGTCAGCAGAGCTGCTTTGGAGGCAGAGAACCAGGTCAGCAAAGCTGCTGTAGAGCCATAGAAACCAGGTCAGCAGAGCTGATTTAGAAAGAGAGAACCAGGTCAGCAGAGCTGTTTTAGAGCCAGAGAACCTGGCCAGCAAAGCTGCTTTAGAGCCAGAGAACCAGGTTAGCAGAGCTGCTCTAGAGCCAGAGAACCAAGTCAGCAGAGCTGCTTTAGAGCCAGAGTACCAGGTCAGCAGAGCTGCTTTAGAGCCAGAGAACCCGGTCAGCAGAGCTGCTTTAGAGCCAGAGAACCAGGTCAGCAGAGCTGCTCTAGAGCCAAAGAACCAGGTCAGCAGAGCTGCTCTAGAGCCAGAGAACCAGGTCAGCAGAGCTGCTGTAGAGCCAGAGAAACCAGGTCAATAGAGCTGCTTTAGAGCGAGAGAAACAAGTCAGCAAAGCTGCTTTAGAGGGAGAGAACTAAGTGAGCAGAGCTGCTTTAGAGCCAGAGAACCAGGTCGGCAGAGCTACTCTAGAGCCTAAGAACCAGGTCAGCAGAGCTGCTCTAGAGCCAGAGAACCAGGTCAGCAGAGCTGCTGCAGAGCCAGAGAAACCAGGTAAGTAGAGCTGCTTTAGAGCGAGAGAACCAGGTCAGCAGAGCTGCTTTAGAGGGAGAGAACCAGGTCAGCAGAGCTGCTTTAGAGACAAGGGGCCAAGCCAAGAGAGCTGTTCTAGAGCCAGAGAACAATTTCAGCAGAACTGCTTTAGAGCCAGAGAACCAGGTCAGGAGAGCTGCTTTAGAGCCAGAGAACCAGGTAAGCAGAGCTGCTCTAGAGACTAAGAACTAGGTCAGCAGAGCTGCTCTAGAGCCAGAGAACCAGGTCAGCAAAGCTGATGTAGAGCCAGAGAAACCAGGTCAGCAGAGCTGATTTAGAAGGAGAGAACCAGGTCAGCAGAGCTGTTTTAGAGCCAGAGAACCTGACCAGCAAAGCTGCTTTAGAGCCAGAGAACCAGGTCAGCAGAGCTGCTCTAGAGCCAGAGAACCAAGTCAGCAGAGCTGCTTTAGAGCCAGAGAACCAGGTCAGCAGATCTGCTTTAAAGCCAGAGAACCAGGTCAGCAGAGCTGCTCTAGAGCCAGAGAGCCAGGTCAGCAGAGCTGCTGTAGAGCCAGAGAAACCAGGTCAATAGAGCTGCTTTAGAGCGAGAAAAACAGGTCAGCAGAGCTGCTTTAGAGGGAGAGAACTAAGTCAGCAGAGCTGCTTTAGAGCCAGAGAACCAGGTCAGCAGAGCTGCTCTAGAGCCTAAGAAACAGGCCAGCAGAGCTGCTTTAGAGCCAGAGAACCAGGTTAACAGAGCTTCTCTAGAGACTAAGAACTAGGTCAGCAGAGCTGCTTTGGTGCCAGAGAACCAGGTCAGCAAAGCTGCTGTAGAGCCAGAGAAACCAGGTCAGCAGAGCTGATTTAGAAGGAGTGAACCAGGTCAGCAGAGCTGTTTTAGAGCCAGAGAACCTGGCCAGCAAAGCTGCTTTAGAGCCAGAGAACCATGTTAGCAGAGCTGCTTTAGAGCCAGAGAACCAGGTCAGCAGAGCTGCTTAAGAGCCAGAGAACCAGGTCAGCAGAGCTGCTTTAGAGCCAGAGAACCAGGTCCGCAGAGCTGCTGTAGAGCCAGAGAAACCAGGTCAGTAGAGCTGCTTTAGAGCGAGAGAACCAGGTCAGCAGAGCTGCTTTAGAGGGAGAGAACCAAGTTAGCAGAGCTGCTTTAGAGCAAAGGGACCAAGTCAGCAGAGCTGTTCTAGAGCCAGAGAACAAGTTCAGCAGAACTGCCTTAGAGCCAGAGAACCAGGTCAACAGAGCTGCTTTAGAGCCAGAGAACCAGGTCAGCAGAGCTGCTCTAGAGCCAGAGAGCCAGGTCAGCAGAGCTGCTGTACAGCCAGAGAAACCAGGTCAATAGAGCTGCTTTAGAGCGAGAAAAACAGGTCAGCAGAGCTGATTTAGAGGGAGAGAACTAAGTCAGCAGAGCTGCTTTAGAGCCAGAGAACCAGGTCAGCAGAGCTGCTCTAGACCCTAAGAAACAGGCCAGCAGAGCTGCTTTAGAGCCAGAGAACCAGGTTAACAGAGCTACTTTAGAGCCAGTGAACCAGGTGAGCAGAGCTGCTTTAGAGCCAGAGAACCAGGTAAGCAGAGCTTCTCTAGAGACTAAGAACTAGGTCAGCAGAGCTGCTTTGGAGCCAGAGAACCAGGTCAGCAAAGCTGCTGTAGAGCCAGAGAAACCAGGTCAGCAGAGCTGATTTAGAAGGAGTGAACCAGGTCAGCAGAGCTGTTTTAGAGCCAGAGAACCTGGCCAGCAAAGCTGCTTTAGAGCCAGAGAACCATGTTAGCAGAGCTGCTCTAGAGCCAGAGAACCAAGTCAGCAGAGCTGCTTTAGAGCCAGAGAACCAGGTCAGCAGAGCTGCTTAAGAGCCAGAGAACCAGGTCAGCAGAGCTGCTTTAGAGCCAGAGAACCAGGTCCGCAGAGCTGCTGTAGAGCCAGAGAAACCAGGTCAGTAGAGCTGCTTTAGAGCGAGAGAACCAGGTCAGCAGAGCTGCTTTAGAGGGAGAGAACCAAGTTAGCAGAGCTGCTTTAGAGCAAAGGGACCAAGTCAGCAGAGCTGTTCTAGAGCCAGAGAACAAGTTCAGCAGAACTGCCTTAGAGCCAGAGAACCAGGTCAGCAGAGCTGCTATAGAGCCAGAGAACCAGGTCAGCAGAGCTGCTCTAGAGACTAAGAACTAGGTCAGCAGAGCTGCTCTAGAGCCAGAGAATCAGGTCAGCAGAGCTGCTGTAGAGCCAGAGAAACAAGTTCAGCAGAACTGCCTTAGAGCCAGAGAACCAGGTCAGCAGAGCTGCTTTAGAGCCAGAGAACCAGGTCAGCAGAGCTGCTCTAGAGCCAGAGAGCCAGGTCAGCAGAGCTGCTGTAGAGCCAGAGAAACCAGGTCAATAGAGCTGCTTTAGAGCGAGAAAAACAGGTCAGCAGAGCTGCTTTAGAGGGAGAGAACTAAGTCAGCAGAGCTGCTTTAGAGCCAGAGAACCAGGTCAGCAGAGCTGCTCTAGACCCTAAGAAACAGGCCAGCAGAGCTGCTTTAGAGCCAGAGAACCAGGTTAACAGAGCTACTTTAGAGCCAGTGAACCAGGTGAGCAGAGCTGCTTTAGAGCCAGAGAACCAGGTAAGCAGAGCTTCTCTAGAGACTAAGAACTAGGTCAGCAGAGCTGCTTTGGAGCCAGAGAACCAGGTCAGCAAAGCTGCTGTAGAGCCAGAGAAACCAGGTCAGCAGAGCTGATTTAGAAGGAGTGAACCAGGTCAGCAGAGCTGTTTTAGAGCCAGAGAACCTGGCCAGCAAAGCTGCTTTATAGCCAGAGAACCATGTTAGCAGAGCTGCTCTAGAGCCAGAGAACCAAGTCAGCAGAGCTGCTTTAGAGCCAGAGAACCAGGTCAGCAGAGCTGCTTAAGAGCCAGAGAACCAGGTCAGCAGAGCTGCTTTAGAGCCAGAGAACCAGGTCCGCAGAGCTGCTGTAGAGCCAGAGAAACCAGGTCAGTAGAGCTGCTTTAGAGCGAGAGAACCAGGTCAGCAGAGCTGCTTTAGAGGGAGAGAACCAAGTTAGCAGAGCTGCTTTAGAGCAAAGGGACCAAGTCAGCAGAGCTGTTCTAGAGCCAGAGAACAAGTTCAGCAGAACTGCCTTAGAGCCAGAGAACCAGGTCAGCAGAGCTGCTATAGAGCCAGAGAACCAGGTCAGCAGAGCTGCTCTAGAGACTAAGAACTAGGTCAGCAGAGCTGCTCTAGAGCCAGAGAATCAGGTCAGCAGAGCTGCTGTAGAGCCAGAGAAACAAGGTCAGCAGAGCTGATTTAGAAGGAGAGAACCAGGTCAGCAGAGCTGCTTTAGAGCCAGAGAACCTGGCCAGCAAAGCTGCTTTAGAGCCAGAGAACCAGGTCAGCAGAGCTGCTCTAGAGCCAAAGAACCAAGTCAGCAGAGCTGCTTTAAAGCCAGAGAACCAGGTCAACAGAGCTGCTTTAGAACCATAGAACCAGGTCAGCAGAGCTGCTTTAGAGCCAGAGAACCAGGTCAGCAGAGCTTCTCTAAAGCCTAAGAAACAGGCCAGCAGAGCTGCTTTAGAGCCAGAGAACCTGGCCAGCAAAGCTGCTTTAGACCCAGAGAACCAGGTCAGCAGAGCTGCTTTAGAGCCAGAGAACCAGGTCAGCAGAGCTACTCTAGAGCCAGAGAACCAAGTCAGCAGAGCTGCTTTAGAGCCAAAGAAACCAGGTCAGCAGAGCTGCTTTAGATGGAGAGAACCGGTCTGCAGAGCTGCTTTAGAGCCAGAGAACCAGGTCAGCAGAGCTGCTCTAGCTGACACTGACTGACAGACTGACACAGACTGATTGACACTGACTGACACTGATTGACTGACACTGACACCGACTGACACTGACTGTCACTGACTGACACTGATTGACTGACACTGACTGACCGACGCTGACTGACACTGTTTGACTGACACTGACTGACTGTCACTGACTGACTGACACTGATTGACTGACACTGACTGAATGACACTGACTGACACTGATTGACTGGGTCTGCTGAGCTGCCCTAGAGCCAGATAACCAGGCCAGCAGACCTGCTGTAGAGCCAGAGAAACCAGGTCAGCAGAGCTGCTTTAGATGGAGAGAACCAGGTCAGCAGAGCTGCTTTAGAGCCAGAGAACCAGGTCAGCAGAGCTGCTTTAGAGGGAGAGAACCAGGTCAGCACAGCTGCTTTAGAGCCAAGGTACCAAGTCAGCAGAGCTGTTCTAGAGCCAGAGAACAAGTTCAGCAGAACTGCTTTAGAGCCAGAGAACCAGGTCAGGAGAGCTGCTTTAGAGCCAGAGAACCAGGTCAGCGGAGCTGCTCTAGAGCCAGAGAACCAAGTCAGCAGAGCTGCTTTAGAGCCAGAGAACCAGGTCAACAGAGCTGCTTTAGAGCCAGAGAACCAGGTCATCAGAGCTGCTTTAAAGCCAGAGAACCAGGTCAGCAGAGCTGTTCTTGAGCCTAAGAACCAGGTCAGCAGAGCTGCTCTAGAGCCAGAGAACCAGGTTGGCAGAGCTGCTGTAGAGCCAGAGAAACCAGGTCAGTGGAGCTGCTTTAGAGCGAGAGAACCAGGTCAGCAGAGCTGCTTTAGAGGGAGAGAACCAAGTCAGCAGAGCTGCTTTAGAGCAAAGGGACCAAGTCAGCAGAGCTGTTCTAGAGCCAGAGAACAAGTTCAGCAGAACTGCCTTAGAGCCAGAGAACCAGGTCAGCAGAGCTGCTATAGAGCCAGAGAACCAGGTCAGCAGAGCTGCTCTAGAGACTAAGAACTAGGTCAGCAGAGCTGCTCTAGAGCCAGAGAATCAGGTCAGCAGAGCTGCTGTAGAGCCAGAGAAACAAGGTCAGCAGAGCTGATTTAGAAGGAGAGAACCAGGTCAGCAGAGCTGCTTTAGAGCCAGAGAACCTGGCCAGCAAAGCTGCTTTAGAGCCAGAGAACCAGGTCAGCAGAGCTGCTCTAGAGCCAAAGAACCAAGTCAGCAGAGCTGCTTTAAAGCCAGAGAACCAGGTCAACAGAGCTGCTTTAGAACCATAGAACCAGGTCAGCAGAGCTGCTTTAGGGCCAGAGAACCAGGTCAGCAGAGCTTCTCTAGAGCCTAAGAAACAGGCCAGCAGAGCTGCTTTAGAGCCAGAGCACCTGGCCAGCAAAGCTGCTTTAGACCCAGAGAACCAGGTCAGCAGAGCTGCTTTAGAGCCAGAGAACCAGGTCAGCAGAGCTGCTCTAGAGCCAGAGAACCAAGTCAGCAGAGCTGCTTTAGAGCCAGAGAACTAGGTCAGCAGAGCTGCTTTAGAGCCAGAGAACCAGATCAGCAGAGCTGCTTTAGAGCCAGAGAACCAGTTCAGCAGAGCTGCTCTGTAGCCTAAGAACTGGGTTTGCTGAGCTGCTCTAGAGCCAAAGAAACCAGGTCAGCAGAGCTGCTTTAGATGGAGAGAACCAGGTCAGCAGAGCTGCTTTAGAGCCAGAGAACCAGGTCAGCAGAGCTGCTCTAGCTGAAACTGACTGACAGACTGACACTGACTGATTGACACTGACTGACACTGATTGACTGACACTGACACCGACTGACACTGACTGTCACTGACTGACACTGATTGACTGACACTGACTGACTGACGCTGACTGACACTGTTTGACTGACACTGACTGACTGTCACTGACTGACTGACACTGATTGACTGACACTGACTGAATGACACTGACTGACACTGATTGACTGGGTCTGCTGAGCTGCCCTAGAGCCAGATAACCAGGTCAGCAGACCTGCTGTAGAGCCAGAGAAACCAGGTCAGCAGAGCTGCTTTAGATGGAGAGAACCAGGTCAGCAGAGCTGCTTTAGAGCCAGAGAACCAGGTCAGCAGAGCTGCTTTAGAGGGAGAGAACCAGGTCAGCACAGCTGCTTTAGAGCCAAGGTACCAAGTCAGCAGAGCTGTTCTAGAGCCAGAGAACAAGTTCAGCAGAACTGCTTTAGAGCCAGAGAACCAGGTCAGGAGAGCTGCTTTAGAGCCAGAGAACCAGGTCAGCGGAGCTGCTCTAGAGCCAGAGAACCAAGTCAGCAGAGCTGCTTTAGAGCCAGAGAACCAGGTCAACAGAGCTGCTTTAGAGCCAGAGAACCAGGTCATCAGAGCTGCTTTAAAGCCAGAGAACCAGGTCAGCAGAGCTGCTCTTGAGCCTAAGAACCAGGTCAGCAGAGCTGCTCTAGAGCCAGAGAACCAGGTTGGCAGAGCTGCTGTAGAGCCAGAGAAACCAGGTCAGTAGAGCTGCTTTAGAGCGAGAGAACCAGGTCAGCAGAGCTGCTTTAGAGGGAGAGAACCAAGTCAGCAGAGCTGCTTTAGAGCAAAGGGACCAAGTCAGCAGAGCTGTTCTAGAGCCAGAGAACAAGTTCAGCAGAACTGCCTTAGAGCCAGAGAACCAGGTCAGCAGAGCTGCTATAGAGCCAGAGAACCAGGTCAGCAGAGCTGCTCTAGAGACTAAGAACTAGGTCAGCAGAGCTGCTCTAGAGCCAGGGAATCAGGTCAGCAGAGCTGCTGTAGAGCCAGAGAAACAAGGTCAGCAGAGCTGATTTAGAAGGAGAGAACCAGGTCAGCAGAGCTGCTTTAGAGCCAGAGAACCTGGCCAGCAAAGCTGCTTTAGAGCCAGAGAACCAGGTCAGCAGAGCTGCTCTAGAGCCAAAGAACCAAGTCAGCAGAGCTGCTTTAAAGCCAGAGAACCAGGTCAACAGAGCTGCTTTAGAACCATAGAACCAGGTCAGCAGAGCTGCTGTAGAACCAGAGAACCAGGTCAGCAGAGCTTCTCTAGAGCCTAAGAAACAGGCCAGCAGAGCTGCTTTAGAGCCAGAGAACCTGGCCAGCAAAGCTGCTTTAGACCCAGAGAACCAGGTCAGCAGAGCTGCTTTAGAGCCAGAGAACCAGGTCAGCAGAGCTGCTCTAGAGCCAGAGAACCAAGTCAGCAGAGCTGCTTTAGAGCCAGAGAACTAGGTCAGCAGAGCTGCTTTAGAGCCAGAGAACCAGATCAGCAGAGCTGCTTTAGAGCCAGAGAACCAGTTCAGCAGAGCTGCTCTGTAGCCTAAGAACTGGGTCTGCTGAGCTGCTCTAGAGCCAAAGAAACCAGGTCAGCAGAGCTGCTTTAGATGGAGAGAACCAGGTCAGCAGAGCTGCTTTAGAGCCAGAGAACCAGGTCAGCATAGCTGCTCTAGCTGACACTGACTGACAGACTGACACTGACTGATTGACACTGACTGACACTGATTGACTGACACTGACACCGACTGACACTGACTGTCACTGACTGACACTGATTGACTGACACTGACTGACTGACGCTGACTGACACTGTTTGACTGACACTGACTGACTGTCACTGACTGACTGACACTGATTGACTGACACTGACAGAATGACACTGACTGACACTGATTGACTGGGTCTGCTGAGCTGCCCTAGAGCCAGATAACCAGGTCAGCAGACCTGCTGTAGAGCCAGAGAAACCAGGTCAGCAGAGCTGCTTTAGATGGAGAGAACCAGGTCAGCAGAGCTGCTTTAGAGCCAGAGAACCAGGTCAGCAGAGCTGCTTTAGAGGGAGAGAACCAGGTCAGCACAGCTGCTTTAGATCCAAGGTACCAAGTCAGCAGAGCTGTTCTAGAGCCAGAGAACAAGTTCAGCAGAACTGCTTTAGAGCCAGAGAACCAGGTCAGGAGAGCTGCTTTAGAGGCAGAGAACCAGGTCAGCAGAGCTGCTCTAGAGCCAGAGAACCAAGTCAGCAGAGCTGCTTTAGAGCCGGAGAACCAGGTCAACAGAGCTGCTTTAGAGCCAGAGAACCAGGTCATCAGAGCTGCTTTAAAGCCAGAGAACCAGGTCAGCAGAGCTGCTCTTGAGCCTAAGAACCAGGTCAGCAGAGCTGCTCTAGAGCCAGAGAACCAGGTCGGCAGAGCTGCTGTAGAGCCAGAGAAACCAGGTCAGTAGAGCTGCTTTTGAGCAAGAGAACCAGGTCAGCAGAGCTGCTTTAGAGGGAGAGAACCAAGTCAGCAGAGCTGCTTTACAGCAAAGGGACCAAGTCAGCAGAGCTGTTCTAGAGCCAGAGAACAAGTTCAGCAGAACTGCCTTAGAGCCAGAGAACCAGGTCAGCAGAGCTGCTATAGAGCCAGAGAACCAGGTCAGCAGAGCTGCTCTAGAGACTAAGAACTATGTCAGCAGAGCTGCTCTAGAGCCAGAGTACCAGGTCAGCAGAGCTGCTTTAGAGCCAGAGAACCAGGTCAACAGAGCTGCTTTAGAGCCAGAGAACCAGGTCAGCAGAGCTGCTCTAGCGCCTAAGAAACAGGCCAGCAGAGCTGCTTTAGAGCCAGAGAACCTGGCCAGCAAAGCTGCTTTAGAGCCAGAGAACCAGGTCAGCAGAGCTGCTTTAGAGCCAGAGAACCAGGTCAGCAGAGCTGCTCCAGAGCCAGAGAACCAAGTCACCAAAGCTGCTTTGGAGCCAGAGAACCATGTCAGCAGAGCTGCTTTAGAGCCAGAGAACCAGATCAGCAGAGCTGCTTTAGAGCCAGAGAACCAGATCAGCAGATCTGCTCTGTAGCCTAAGAACTGGGTCTGCTGAGCTGCTCTAGAGTCAGAGAACCAGGTCAGCAGAACTGCTGTAGAGCCAAAGAAACCAGGTCAGCAGAGCTGCTTTAGATGGAGAGAACCGGGTCAGCAGAGCTGCTTTAGAGCCAGAGAACCAGGTCAGCATGGCTGCTCTAGCTGACACTGACTGACAGACTGACACTGACTGATTGACACTGACTGACACTGATTGACTGACACTGACACCGACTGACACTGACTGTCACTGACTGACACTGATTGACTGACACTGACTGACTGACACTGACTGACACTGTTTGACTGACACTGACTGACTGACACTGACTGACTGACACTGATTGACTGACACTGACTGAATGACACTGATTGACACTGATTGACTGGGTCTGCTGAGCTGCTCTAGAGCCAGATAACCAGGTCAGCAGACCTGCTGTAGAGCCGGAGAAACCAGGTCAGCAGAGCTGCTTTAGATGGAGAGAACCAGGTCAGCAGAGCTGCTTTAGAGCCAGAGAACCAGGTCAGCAGAGCTGCTTTAGAGGGAGAGAACCAGGTCAGCACAGCTGCTTTAGAGCAAAGGGACCAAGTCAGCAGAGCTGTTCTAGAGCCAGAGAACAAGTTCAGCAGAACTGCTTTAGAGCCAGAAAACCAGGTCAGGAGAGCTGCTTTAGAGCCAGAGAACCAGGTCAGCAGAGCTGCTCTCGAGTCAGAGAACCAAGTCAGCAGAGCTGCTTTAGAGCCAGAGAACCAGGTCAACAGAGCTGCTTTAAAACCAGAGAACCAGGTCAGGAGAGCTGCTTTAGATTCAGAGAACCAGGTCATCAGAGCTGCTTTAAAGCCAGAGAACCAGGTCAGCAGAGCTGCTCTTGAGCCTAAGAACAAGGTCAGCAGAGCTGCTCTAGAGCCAGAGAACCAGGTCAGCAGAGCTGCTGTAGAGCCAGAGAAACCAGGTCAGTAGAGCTGCTTTAGAGCGAGAGAACCAGGTCAACAGAGCTGCTTTAGAGCAAAGGGACCAAGTCAGCAGAGCTGTTATAGAGCCAGAGAACAAGTTCAGCAGAACTGCCTTAGAGCCAGAGAACCAGGTCAGCAGAGCTGCTATAGAGCCAGAGAACCAGGTCAGCAGAGCTGCTCTAGAGACTAAGAACTATGTCAGCAGAGCTGCTCTGGAGCCAGAGAACCAGGTCAGCAGAGCTGCTGTAGAGCCAGAGAAACAAGGTCAGCAGAGCTGATTTAGACGGAGAGAACCAGGTCAGCAGAGCTGCTTTAGAGCCAAGAACCTGGGCAGCAAAGCTGTTTTAGAGCCAGAGAACCAGGTCAGCAGAGCTGCTCTAGAGCCAAAGAACCAAGTCAGCAGAGCTGCTTTAGAGCCAGAGAACCAGGTCAACAGAGCTGCTCTAGAGCCAGAGAACCAGGTCAGCAGAGCTGCTTTAGAGCCAGAGAACCAGGTCAGCAGAGCTGCTCTAGAGCCTAAGAAACAGGCCAGCAGAGCTGCTTTAGAGCCAGAGAACCTGGCCAGCAAAGCTGCTTTATAGCCAGAGAACCAGGTCAGCAGAGCTGCTCTAGAGCCAGAGAACCAGGTCAGCAGAGCTGCTCTAGAGCCAGAGAACCAGGTCAGCAGAGCTGCTTTAGAGCCAGAGAACCAGGTCAGCAGAGCTGCTTTAGAGCCAGAGAACCAGGTCAGCAGACCTGCTCTAGCTGACACTGACTGACAGACTGACACTGACTGATTGACACTGACTGACACTGATTGACTGACACTGACACCGACTGACACTGACTGACACTGACTGACACTGATTGACTGACACTGACTGACTGACGCTGACTGACACTGATTGACTGACACTGACTGACTGACACTGACTGACTGACACTGATTGACTGACACTGACTGAATGACACTGACTGACACTGATTGACTGGGTCTGCTGAGCTGCTCTAGAGCCAGATAACCAGGTCAGCAGACCTGCTGTAGAGCCAGAGAAACCAGGTCAGCAGAGCTGCTTCAGAGCCAGAGAACCAGGTCAGCAGAGCTGCTTTAGAGGGAGAGAACCAGGTCAGCACAGCTGCTTTAGAGCCAAGGGACCAAGTCAGCAGAGCTGTTCTAGAGCCAAAGAACAAGTTCAGCAGAACTGCTTTAGAGCCAGAGAATCAGGTCAGGAGAGCTGCTTTAGAGCCAGAGAACCAGGTCAGCAGAGCTGCTCTGGAGCCAGAGAACCAAGTCAGCAGAGCTGCTTTAGAGCCAGAGAACCAGGTCAACAGAGCTGCTTTAGAGCCAGAGAACCAGGTCATCACAGCTGCTCTAAAGCCAGAGAACCAGGTCAGCAGAGCTGCTCTTGAGCCTAAGAACCAGGTCAGCAGAGCTGCTCTAGAGCCAGAGAACCAGCTCAGCAGAGCTGCTGTAGAGCCAGAGACACCAGGTCAGTAAAGCTGCTTTAGAGCGAGAGAACCAGGTCAGCAGAGCTGCTTTAGAGGGAGAGAACCAAGTCAGCAGAGCTGCTTTAGAGCAAAGGGACCAAGTCAGCAGAGCTATCTAGAGCCAGAGAACAAGTTCAGCAGAACTGCCTTAGAGCCAGAGAACCAGGTCAGCAGAGCTGCTATAGAGCCAGAGAACCAGGTCAGCAGAGCTGCTCTAGAGACTAAGAACTAGGTCAGCAGAGCTGCTCTAGAGCCAGAGAACCAGGTCAGCAGAGCTGCTGTAGAGCCAGAGAAACAAGGTCAGCAGAGCTGATTTAGAAGGAGAGAACCAGGTCAGCAGAGCTGCTTTAGAGACACAGAACCTGGCCAGCAAAGCTGCTTTAGAGACAGAGAACCAGGTCAGCAGAGCTGCTCTAGAGCCAAAGAACCAAGTCAGCAGAGCTGCTTTAGATCCAGAGAACCAGGTCAACAGAGCTGCTCTAGAGCCAGAGAACCAGGCCAGCAGAGCTGCTTTAGAGCCAGAGAACCAGGTCAGCAGAGCTGCTCTAGAGCCTAAGAAACAGGCCAGCAGAGCTGCTTTAGAGCCAGAGAACCTGGCCAGCAAAGCTGCTTTAGAGCCAGAGAACCAGGTCAGCAGAGCTGCTTTAGAGCCAGAGAACCAGATCAGCAGAGCTGCTTTAGAGCCAGAGAACCAAATCAGCAGAGCTGCTCTGTAGCCTAAGAACTGGGTCTGCTGAGCTGCTCTAGAGTCAGAGAACCAGGTCAGCAGACCTGCTGTAGAGCCAAAGAAACCAGGTCAGCCGAGCTGCTTTAGATGGAGAGAACCAGGTCAGCAGAGCTGCTTTAGAGCCAGAGAACCAGGTCAGCAGACCTGCTCTAGCTGACACTGACTGACAGACTGACACTGACTGATTGACACTGACTGACACTGATTGACTGACACTGACACCGACTGACACTGACTGACACTGACTGACACTGATTGACTGACACTGACTGACTGACGCTGACTGACACTGATTGACTGACACTGACTGACTGACACTGACTGATTGACACTGATTGACTGACACTGACTGAATGACACTGACTGACACTGATTGACTGACACTGACTGACACTGATTGACTGACACTAACTGACTGACTGACACTGACACTGACTGACACTGACTGACTACTCTCTACTCTCTACTACTCACTCCCTACTACTCTCTACTACTTTCTCTCTACTACTCACTCTCTACTACTTACTCTCTACTACTCACTCTCTTCTACTCTATTAATCTCTATCATTCACTCTCTACTACTCACTCTTTACTACTTTCTACTACTCACTCTCTACTACTCACTCTCTACTACTGACTCTCTACTACTCTTTCTCTATTACTCTCTACTATTCACTCTCTACTACTCACTCTCCACTACTCTCTAGTACTCTCTCTCTACCTCTCACTCTCTACTACTCTACTACTCACTCTCTACTACTCACTCTCTACTACTCTCTACTACTCTCTCACTAGTACTCACTCTCTACTACCTACTCTCTACTATTCACTCTCTACTACTCACTCTTTACTACTCTCTACTACTCATTCTCTGCTACTCTCTACTACTCTACTACTCACTCTCTACTACTCTCTACTACTCTTTCTCTACTACTCTCTTTACCACTCTCTACTCTTCACTCTCTACTATTCACTCTCTACTACTCACTCTCTGCTACTCTCTACTACTCTCTTTCTGCTACTCACTCCCTACTACTCCACTACTCTCTACTACTGATTCTCTAATAATCTACTACTCTCTACTACTCTCTCTACTACTCACTCTCTACTACTCTCTACTACTCACTCTCTACTACTCTCTCTCTACTACTCTCTCTCTACTACTCTCTCTACTACTCTACTACTCACTCACTCTCTACTACTCACTCTACTACTCACTCTCTACTACTCACTCTCTACTACTCTCTTCTACTACTCTCTACTACTCACTCTAATACTCACACTCTACTACTCACTCTCTACTACTCACTCTACTAATCCCTACTACTCACTCTCTGCTACTCTCTACTACTCACTCTCTACTCTCTAATACTCACTCTCTACTCTATACCTCTATCTCTACTACTCTCTACCTCTACCTCTCTACCTCTCTACCTCTCTACCTCTACCTCTCTACCTCTCTCTACACGCACACATATGCACATATATATATGCATATGCATTTATATATATGTATGTGTGTATATGTGGAGGGGCAGTGAGGAAAATGTTAGAAGATTTATCAATGACATCAATCAAAATGATCTTAACTTGAAGTTCACTGCTACTCTCAGCCAGAGTTCAGTTACATTTTTGGATACGGAGCTATATATAAGAAATGGACGATTGGAAACCAAACTTTACCGCAAAGCCACTGCGGGCAACAGCATTTTACATGCGGCCAGTGCACACCCCACACACCTCATTTCCAGTATCCCTTATGGGCAGATGCTGCGCATGAGACGTGTGTGCAGCAATCCCATTGATTTAGAGAGGGCTCAACTTGAGAGTAAAGTTTGTTTCCTTGAAAGGGGGTATACAGAACAGTTGATTGAGAGGGCCAGAGTCAAATCTATGATCAAAACTAGAGAGGATCTCCTTACCAAAAACAGCAACAGGGATCAACCTGTGGCAGAGCCAGTTGAGAGTATTAGGAAGACTGAGGTAGCGAAAAGCTTCAGAATAATCACTTGCTACAGTAAGCAACACAGAGAGATCTATAAGATTGTAAATAGAAATTGGCCTATTGTGACCAGTGACCCAATTATTGGTGCCACTTTACCCAAGAGGGTGTCGTTAACATACAGCAGGGCGCCCTCTCTCAGAGATCAATTAGTGGATACTAATCCTGAGCCAATCGAGAGAACCACGTGGTG
Source organism: Lissotriton helveticus (assembly GCF_964261635.1). Lineage (NCBI taxonomy): Eukaryota > Metazoa > Chordata > Amphibia > Caudata > Salamandridae > Lissotriton > Lissotriton helveticus. The sequence continues at coordinate 535,471,295 of NC_136067.1, forward strand.
GCAGAACAACAAGGGATTCTTCAGGTGTAAAACCTGTAAGGCGTGCAACCATGGTGTTAATGTTAAAACTTATACTGATGGGTTTAGTGGCCGACTACATCCCATAACTCAGGTTCTAATGTGCAAAACCGAGTTTGCAATATATGTACTGCAATGCCCCTGCCCTCTGAAATACGTGGGGAGTACCAAGCTACCGGTACATAAACGTATTCTCCAGCATTTGAGGGCCATCAATAATGGAGATAATACGTACCCGGTTGCGAGGCACTTCCGTGACTGTCATCAAAGTGTGAATACCACATTAAAATATTTCGTTATCGATGCAGTCAAGGCTAGCAGACGTGGCGGAGATAGAGAGGCCAAATTGAGGAGGTTGGAAACCCGATACATCTTCCTAATTGACACCAAGACCCCAGGGGGGCTAAATGTAACTGAGGACATGTACACGTGCCTCCCGTAAATAGCCTCACCTTGAATCAGGCCATCATCATTGTTTTGCTCTGATCCTTACACAAGTATGAGCAGTTTGAGCACCTTACCTTTTGGTTTTACCCGGCTGGGAAAACCATAGTATTTGATACAGTTTGGGGATTTAGCATTATATTGAACAACTATAAGCTATTTATACTAAGAGATTTTATGAAGCAGGTCTTTAATGTGTTTTAGCTGCTGCTGTTTACATGAGTAATGTCTGTTGAAAGAAGGGCAAATACCATCTTTTAGACTATGAGGGTTCTTATTCCCTATTAGTCGTATCTTTAAGATGATTGACACATATTTTTATTCACACTAATATTTTATCACTTAATGGACAATTGAAGTGGATTATTTGAAAAGACACCTTATGGGGTTATATGAATATGGGTTTTTTTCTAGTAAGAACTGCGATGTAAATATGATATGAATTTTTCACGAGGATTTATCGATATTATGATAAAAACATTGTTGCAGTTTTAACGTTCTTTTATCCACTAGAAATGTTATTTGCACATAAGAAGCAATAAGTGAAACCTGCATAATTTGCACAGTTCTATTACTATTTGCACTTTTGACTGTCGATACGATCAGGACAAGCTATTTGCACAGTTGCGTATTTTGCACAAGAGTCCAAGGAATTGTATTCCCTGAGGATAAAGTATTTGCACTATTGCGTGATTTGCACTCAGTCTGAGATATAACACTTTAGTTTCACTGAATTGCTATCTAGTAAGATACTTTTCTATTTGAATAATACGTTTACTGCACTGTACTAACCATATTGATTAGTGCAGACAACAAAGGTATTTTACTGTGATTTTTTCTTGTAATTTGCCCATATATTTTCATAATCCACGATATGTTGTTTTTTCATTTCGGAGACACAGATCACAGTATTTAACTGTAATAGTTTTACATTATGTTAAATATCATATAATTGTCGATACTAACCTGTGTAATGTCTCTGCTGATGTATTCAAGCTCCAGTATTGTATCCATGTCTATTCTCAGCCCTCACACATGACACTATTACAATTAATTACTGGCACTTTAAAAGATCATTTTTTTTCTTAGGGAACGTTGTCATGTGAGCAAGGCTCCTCGGAGCTGAAACGTCATGCGAATTTGCACTAATAAACTATCAGCACTTACTTGGTCCGTGTCCGTGCTATTCCTTCCTCTGCGGAGTTCTGCGCGCTGGGTGGAGACGCGGCATTCTGGATATATACATACATATATAAACATATACATAAAATGCATATCTATATAAATACAAATATAAATGCATGCATACATATACATATACGCATACAAATGCATGTTATGTACATGAAAGTTTGAAAACACTAATACAAGCAAAGCTAAAAAAGCCACTTAATTACAAACAGAATTGCTTTAACTTAAACGAGGGCGAAACCTATTGCATTTTTAATGCTTGCTTACTTTGGTACTATCAAAAAGGCATTCAGATGTGTCACACATTTGCCATAAATTCGGAATGTTAGCACTCTAGTTGCTCATTAGATCACTGTAGTAAAGATACTGCTCACCAGGGAAGTCAGCTGCTGGTATTCAAAGTGCATGTTTCAGTCTGCATGTCAGAATTTTTTAATGAAATAGAAGAGGATTTGATAAGTCAAAATGTGCCCTAATTTTTCTTTCTGCAGCACTAATCATAATTTCTGTGGCAAAATGAACCCCCTCATTTTGTTCCTTTGCAAATTAAATGTTTTAAGTGTTACCACTTTATTCCAATCAAGATGGCTTCAGGTGTGCCATACTTTTGTCATAAATAAGACTGTTAGCGTTCTAGTTGTTTTTTAGAACACTCTGGGACATTCTGTCATTGGGCTATATTTGTGCTACATCTGGGTGATATTTGTGCTACATTTGGGCTATTTAGTCTCTGGTGGCCATCTTGGGAGGCGTATTTGTTATGAAGTTTCCTAATTTCCTCATTTACTACAGTCTCCTCAGTAGGAAATACTTTCAGTTTTTTACTTTGATTTCATCAAGGAGGTATTCAGATGTGTCACACATTTGCCATAAATTCAAAATGTTAGCACTCTAGTTGTTATTAGATCACTGTAGTAAAGCTACTGCTCACCAGGGAAGTTTGCTGCTGGTATTGAAAGGGCATGTTTCAGTCTGCATGTCAGAATTTCTTAATGAAATAGAAGAGGATTTGAGAAGTAACTCAAAATGTGCCATAATTTTTCTTTCTGCAGCACTAATCATACTTTCTATGGCAAAATGAACCCCCTCGTGTTGTTCCTTTTTAAATTAAATGTTTTAAGAGTTACCACTTTATTCCAATCAAGATGGCTTCAGGTGTGCCATACGTTTGTCATAAGTAGGACTGTTAGCGCTCTAGTTGTTCTTTAAAACACTCTGGGAAGCTACAGTAGAACACAAGGAAATCAACTGACAGTCTCTGCTCTTGTTGGATGTACATGTTTTACTGAGAATGTCAGACTTCATTCTCACATGACTGAGAAATATAATGTGAATTTACCGAAAATATGCTCTCAGTTGATCTTATAGATCACCTTCCAAACCTCTGTGGGAAAAGCATGAGAAAATAGTTTTCTCTAAAAGATGATTCATGATATCCCAGCAGAAGGCTTTTTCACATGGTAAAATCACCTTAAAACACACCACAATTCCTAAAATTAGTATGGTACTATCAACAAATGATTTATAATGTAACTAAAGTCTTGAAACTTTCTATTAACTGCAATGCTTTTTAATGAGGTACTACCATGTATATTGGTCCCAAGATGGCTGCCAACAATTTCTGGTTTGGAGTGTTGACAGGCAGTTGACAGCCAATCAGCATGCAGCTCGTGCTCGGAGTGCTAGATATATATATTTGTTTTCTTTTGATTTTCTCAGGAACTACGGGAGGGATTTACATCATTTAAGCAAAAGCGTGAACTGCAAATCAGACTTTACCATTTTGCCAAATTTCTTGTAATTCCGTTCAGCAGTTCGGGCTGTAGCCGTGTCTAATCGTCCTATGGAAAATAACATGGTGAAAGCACATTTTGGGACCCCCTTTTTTCTCAGCCCCCACTTGACAAATCTCCCCAAAACTTTCAGGGAAGGAACGGAGCGGAGCGGGCCATCTTCTTTGAGAAATTCGCTAAGATTCGTCCACCGGCGCCAACGTTATTCCAAATAGAATGTTGTGGATTTCCTATGGAAACTAGGTTCTAACTATAACTACCTGCTGGCGACCGCCAGTAGGTAATATATATATATATATATATATATATATATATATATATATATATATATAAAAATATACATAGATATATATATATATATATATTCACTGAAAAAACCATAGGTTGTAGACCATATATAGTTAGGAATTAGCATTTCCAAAACCTTGAAAATTCACTGAAAAAACCATAGGTTAGAGGCCATATATAGTTAGCTGGACATTTTATTGACATAAAACCAATGAAATTCCATATATAGTTAGTTGCACTAACTATATATCGCGCACCCGCAATCCACTGCTGATGATGTCACATATTACATCATTCATGACATGGTCAGTGACATCACTGATGACATCACTGATGACATCTCAAATGACATCACTGATGACATCACTGATGACATCTCAATTGACATCACTGATCACAACACTGATGATATCATTCATGTGATAATACGATGCACGTCCTCACACTCTAATATTACCTTTGATACACCCAGTGTTAAACACAGACAACCATTCTTGAAGTCATTGACACACCAATACCAGTTACTACATATGCACACACTGATTCCTAGGTCTATACACACATCCACTCATTTACCCATAGAATTACTCATACATATAGTCACTCATCAATACAACACTATCATCTGCACTCAAACACCTATACAGACACTCACATTCTGCCACTCATCCATTGAGTTACTCACACATCTAGTCAGTCATGCAAAGATTCAATCACACTTCCATTTCCTCAACTATACAGTTATACACAAAACACCTTACTTATTAAAACATATACTAACATATACTTACTTTGGTATACAATTACTGATACAAGTACACAATGATCCATACAGCCACTCGCACAATTAGTGGCTCTTATGTATAGTCATTTATATATGCCAGCTACCTACACACACACTCAGTCTCCCATACAAATACTCGGGCAACCAATCAATAACACATATAGCCTGTCGTATAGCTACTGATCAACACATGCAGTAGCTTACACACCAGACATACTGTTGCCCACATTCAGATAGTTTAGTCAGTAACCCATGCATTCAGTAAGGCACATTTAATCACTCAATCATACAGTCAGTCAAGCACCTACTGAATCTTTCATCCAGACACTTATATATCCTCTCATTCTTCAATATGTAAAACATATTTAAACTTTACAGAAACACACAGTCACTGGATGATGTCATCAGTGATGTCATTTGAGATGTCATCAGTGATGTAATCAGTGATGTCACTGACCATGTCATGAATGATGTAATATGTGACATCATCAGCAGTGGATTGCGGGTGCGCGATATATAGTTAGTGCAACTAACTATATATGGAATTTCATTGGTTTTATGTCAATAAAATGTCCAGCTAACTATATATGGCCTCTAACCTATGGTTTTTTCAGTGAATTTTCAAGGTTTTGTAAATGCTAATTCCTAACTATATATGGTCTACAACCTATGGTTTTTTCAGTGAATTTCAATGGTTTTTTAATAGCAAATATCAAAACCTTTAAAATGTATTCTTCTTTAAATCGAAAAATATATTTTATATGTTTTTAATACATTTTTTTAATGTATTTTTTTTTTATTATTTTTTTTGTTTCGCTCCCGGTACGCGAACCGGTGAGCTTCCCGTTAGCTCAATTTGGTGCCGCGACTCGGTCCGCGAACCGGTAAACGTTCCGTTTGCGCAACTACCGCGTTAGAAAACAACATCGTGACGCGTCGCGTAAACGCGACGTATCGCGTTGTCGCGTAATGCGTCATATGACGCGCCGCGTTAGCGCACCCGGAAGCGCTCTGGTCCGCGAAGCGAGGCGCGAAGCACAGCTTCCCGGAAGCGATCCGGGGCGCGGCGCGGAGCGCGTAACGTAAGCATAACAGGTCATGTGACTTGTTAATAACACTTTTCATTGGTTCATTTCACTTTTGGTTTCCTAATGTTGTTAGGCTAGGTCATGTGACCTAAAAATAACACTTTTCATTGGTTTAGAACTATTTTTTTTTCCCAAATGATGAAAACCCCTCCTTGTTTTTACCTCATTCTTACTTTCTACTTCCAGAGAGCAAGACCTATTTTTGACAATGGCTTCTGTAATAGCTGCAGCTGGTGCTTCTCAGCAACCACCACCACCACCACCACCACCAAAAGGACCATCTCCAACACTGGACTTTGGTAGAGAGGAAGATAATGAGGACGAAGAGGAGGAGGAGGAGGAAGAGCAAGTAAGGCAGTTCCTGCCAGAAACACCAAGGCAGAGCCATATTAAAGAGCACTACATATGGCAATTTTTTAAAATTCCACCTGGACAAAAGAAGGTCAATGCACCCCATGTGTCTTGTTTGATATGTAAAAATATACTTTCTCGTGGCAACCCCAACAAGAAATACAGCTTTGGGAATCATACAATGATTCGCCACATGGAGCGATGGCATCCTAATAATCTTTCCCAAGCACAAGTAAGGGATCTTGCTGCCAACCCCCCAAATGTCATCCCCAGCACCTCCAGTGGACAAAGCTCATTCGCCGGACCAGAAGGCCGAGAAATAATCCACAATATTCAAGCTCCTTTTGAACACTACAAAATAGTTTGTATATATTGTGGAGGAACTATTTGTTATGGAGAGAAGAGTATTACTTTGATTAACCGAGCTGGAGAAAATCATAGATGCAACAAGATGAGAAAACAATGAATCCTTTTTATTTTTTTTTTGCTCCTGTTGAGACATGTTCAAACCCTGCTTTTTTGTTATTTCCCCTAAAAAAACACAAAAAAAACACAAAATAGTTTTCAAAAATAAAATAAAATAAAAAAATTGTTCAGAAAATTAATAAAAAAAAGAAAAAAAAAGAAAAAGAATAAAAAAACAGTTCTTTTCAGAACTACCTTCCATTTATAACAAAATTGCTAAAATGTTTATACCCTGTCTTTCTTTTTTCCTCATAGTACGCTCCTCGGACCGCTTCCAGGTGCACGTACCGGGCGCTCCCCACGCAAATTTTTTTTTTTGTTTGCCCCGCGGGGCCCTTTTAAAGCCTCCACATCAAACCTAGGGGGTCAGGGAGGATCTACTATGCCCCCTTATGGTCATTTCCCCCTTTGTTTTGGCCTCCTATTGTCTCTCGATCCTACCGAGAGACAAGATGGCGGCCGCTCCGGACTGTTTAGAATGTTGACAGACACCGGAGAGCCAATCAGCTTTGCTTCGCGAAGTTCCGTTACGCGTCAGGTACGCGAACCGGGGCGCTGCCCGGAGCGCGCTTACAGATATATATATTTTTTTGAACGTTAATTTCTCAAAATTCACTGGAGCACATATATTGAGACCTAGCAAAGGCACATCGGACTAACAGTCCCTACAATTTTGCCAAGTTTCGTGCAAATCCATTCAGCCGTTCGGGCTAAAAGTGAGGCCAACCGCCCTATGGAAATTAACATGGAAAAACGAGTTTTGGGACCCCCCTTTTTTCTCGGCCCCCCCTTGACGAACCCCCCCCCCCCAAATTTTCAGGGGCTGCTCCGAAACAAACTGTTCCATTTTCCTGAAAATTTCAGCCAATTCCGTCCACAAACGCCAAAGTTATTAGACATAGAATTTTCAAAAATCCCATAGAGAAAAAATCCTAACTATATATACCTACTGGCGACCGCCAGTAGATAATATATATATATATATATTCACTGAAAAAACCATAGGTTATAGACCATATATAGTTAGGAATTAGCATTTACAAAACCTTGAAAATTCACTGAAAAAACCATAGGTTATAGACCATATATAGTTAGGAATTAGCATTTAAAAAACCTTATTTTACTCACACAAAACCATTGAAATTCCATATATAGTTAGTTGCACTAACTATATATCGCGCACCCGCAATCCACTGCTGATCATGTCACATATTACATCATTCATGACATGGTCAGTGACATCACTGATGACATCACTGATGACATCTCAAATGACATCACTGATGACATCACTGATGACATCTCAAATGACATCACTGATGACATCACTGATGACAACATCCAGTGACTGTATGTTTCTGTAAAGTTAAAATATGTCTTACATATTGAAGAATGAGTGGATGTAGAAGTGTCTGAACAAAGGATTTAGTAGGTGCGTGACTGACTGTATGAGTGAGTGATTAAATGTGTCTCACTGAGTGCATGGGTTAGTGACTAAACTGTCTTAATTTGTGCATCATTATGTCTGTTGTTCTGTAAACTGCTGCATGTGTTGATCAGTAGCTATATGATTAACTATATGGGTTATTGATTGGTTGCCCAAGTATTTGTATGGGAGACTGAGAGTGTGTATGGGTGGCTGGGAGGTGTATGACTCTCTGCATAGATGTATGGGTTCAAAAGTGCATGTGGAAACAGCTGTATGGGCGGTTGACTGTGTGCATGACTGTATTGGTGAGTGAATAGATATCTCAGTGCTACATGTCAAAGTAAGTACATATGTAAAATACAGTACATGTGAGAGTTGACATATATAAATAACTGTGCATAAGAGCCAGTGAATGTGTGAGTGGCTGTATGGATCATTGTGAACTTGTATCCAGGATTGTATAAGTGAGTAAATATGTTTTAGTATATGTTTGAATAAGTAAGGTGTGTTTAACTGTATAGTTAAGGAAATGGAGGTGTGATTGATTGTTTGCATGACTGACTAGGTGTGTGTGTAACTTCATGGATGAGTGACAGTCTATGAGTGTCTGTTTACACTGAGTGTATCTAAGGTTATATTAGAGTCTGAAGAGGTTCATCGTATTATCACATGAATGATGTCATCAGTGATGTGATCAGTAATGTCAAATGAGATGTCATCAGTGATGTAATCAGTGATGTCATTTGAGATGTCATCAGTGATGTCATCAGTGATGTCATTTGAGATGTCATCAGTGATGTCATCAGTGATGTCACTGACCATGTCATGAATGATGTAATATGTGACATGATCAGCAGTGGATTGCGGGTGCGCGATATATAGTTAGTGCAACTAACTATATATGGAATTTCAATGGTTTTGTGTGAGTAAAATAAGGTTTTTTAAATGCTAATTCCTAACTATATATGGTCTATAACCTATGGTTTTTTCAGTGAATTTTCAAGGTTTTGTAAATGCTAATTCCTAACTATATATGGTCTATAACCTATGGTTTTTTCAGTGAATTTCATTGGTTTTTTAAAAGCTAATATCTACAGCTGTAAAATGTATTCTTCTTTAAATCCAAAAATATATTTTATATGTTTATTAATAATTTTTTTTAAATATTTTTTTTGTTTCGCTCCCGGTCCGCGAACCAGGAAGCTTCCCGTTAGCTCAATTCGATTCCGCGATCCGGTCCGCGAACCGGTAACAAATCAACATAGTTACGGTATCGCGTTGCCGCGTAATGCGTCTTATGACGTACTGCGTTAGCGCACCCGGAAGTGCCCCGGGGCGCGGACCGAGGCGCGAAACGCAACTCCCCGGAAGCGATCCGCGGCGCGAAAGCGCGACGTATCGCGTTGCCGCGAAATGCGTCTTGTGACGTACTGCGTTAGCGCACCCGGAAGTGTCCCCGGGCGCGGACCGAGGCGCGAAGCGCAGCGAACCGGAAGCTAACCGGGGAGCGTTCCGCAGCGCGTAACATGAAAGTTAGAGTCATGTGACTTGTTAATAAAGCTTTTCATTGGTTCATTTCACTTTTAGTTTCATAATTATGGAAGGCTAGGTCAGGTGACCTAAAAATAACACTTTTCATTGGTTGAGAACTATTGTTTTTCCCAAATGATGAAAACCCCTCCTTCTTTCCTCACTCTGACTTTCATCATTGTGAGAGGAAGACCTTTATTCATAGTAGAGCAATGGCTTCAGTACTTGCTTCAGCTGGTGCACCCCCACCACCACCTCCACCTCCTCATGGGAAGAGAGGACCACCTCCCCAGGTCATCACCAACACTGAGGAGGAAGAGGAAGAAATGGAGGAAGAGGAGGGAGAAGAACCACAGTTCTTGGAAGAGGTGCCCCGGGTTTCCCATAGGAAAGCCAGTTTCATCTGGCAGTTTTATTCAATCCCTCCAGGGCAAAAGAAAGTGAATGCGAGGTATGTGACCTGCCTCATCTGCAAAGAGAAATTATCAAGAGGGACTGATAAAAAGTATAGCTATGGGAACTATACCATGCATCGGCACATGACCAGGAAGCATCCACTTAATTACAGCCGGGCGGAAATACGGGATATGGAACAAAACCCAACAGCAACTCCTGTGGCCAGGTCAACATCGTCAATATCATTGACACCAGCAGAGGCACGGGAAACTGTGCCAAACATCCAAGAGAATTTTGGGCACATGAAACATACTTGTATGCACTGTGGTGCGTTGATATCATGTGGTAACATGAGTATTAATGCCATCAACCTGGCTTATGACAATCATAATTGCCCTAACCGCCCCCAGTAATTTTTTTTTGCTCCTGTTCAGCCCTTTTCAACGCCTGTTTTTTGTTGTTCCCCCCCCCCCAAAAAAACCCCAAAAAAATATAAAATCGTTCAAAAAATACAAAAAAAACAAAAAATGTTCAAAAAATACAAAAAAAATATAAAACAACAAAAATATTAAAAAAAAAGTTCTTTTCAGAACTACCTTCCCTTTCCAAAAAAATTGCTAGAATGTTTAGCACTCTGGCAAGCTCTATTTCTTTTGGTTCGCTTCCGGTTTAGCTTCCCGGTACGCGTACCGGGAGCTAACCAAAAAAAAAACTTTTAAAAAAAAAAGAGTAAGTATAAGGAAAGTAAACAGAGAGTGATGTTTCAAGAAAGACAGCTATAGGTAGTAAAGAAGAGATACTATTTAATAGATCTATTTACCAAAAAACAGACAGAAGATGGTATAATTGTGAAAAACAAAATAGATAACGAAGTGAAAGAAAAACAAGCATTGGCATAGCCAATAGGTATCGACTTTTGGACCTTCTAAGTCTTTAGTTATGCAGCATAATATCCTTGGTGCAGCAACATCAACTGTTGCATGGCTAAACACGTATAAGGTCCCAAAGGCGAGACCTATTGTCTATGCCAATGCTTGTTTCTTAAGTAGAATTGCAATACGTATGGCTCTTCCATGTAAAAAAATCTTATCTTGTGCTCTAAAGATTGCTAAAGTCTCGACAGAGAACAGGCTAGATTGTAAGTAGGGTAAATTGCGCTTGGTGATCTGTTTGAGGGAGCGTCTGCTTTGCCTGGTGTCTTTGGAGAGCAATTTTGATTGTTATACTGGACAATATAGCCCTAATGTAAATAACATAGGGGCATATTATCAACATAGGCAATAAAAGTTTTGCAGCTTTTATAGGCAGAAATGTGTCGCTAAAGCTGCTTTTGCGGCAGAAAACTGCCGCTAAAGCCGCTTTTGCACCAGTTTTCTGCCAATAAAAAGAGCAATAATTTTATTGGCTGCATTCATAATATGCCCCTTAGTGTGCTTCAACTACACAGAGAAAGCATTATGAACAAATAGTGATACAGTGATCAGTCAAAGACACTAAGAGTAATAGAGACGGAGTGAGTGAACAAGAGTGAGGAACTATGAAAAGAGAGGGACTGAGAAAAAAAATGGAAGGAGTTGAGTAAGTAGGTAATAGAGAAAGGAATGAGGGAAGTAGCAAAGGCAGGAAACTGAGGATTAAAGAAATGAAGCAGTGGAACTAATAGTAGTTCAATGTGATAGAAATGTAACGAAAAGAGTACAAAATACTTACCTTATAATTGTCGTTAAATTCCTCACTTTTTATTTTTATACTTTCAATCTGTGAAAGAGAGAACAAACATTTGAAAAATATAAAAACATGTATTGAAAAATTACAAAAGACAAGGGCAAAGATTGAAGGACAAACAGTTTTTCAATAACTTTGACACTTACAGAAGCTACACAGTCCTAAAGATATACATTTTAAAGTAACACTATCTTGATGCAGATGAAGTGAGGCCTATCTTAAAACATAGTGCATCTTTTGCATTGCTGTTCTCTCAGAAAAGTGTCGCAAGACACTAAAATTTAAAATAATTGCTTCAGGATGCCAATAAGATGTCTACTATCCAGAGTTTTGTTTCAGGTGAGGCCTACTCAGGGTTGCAGATGAAATTTCAAGTTGTTGAAGAGAATAGAAGACATAATACATGTGAAGGTCTACCAATGAAGTGAGTCATGTCCACTGCAATCTTCAACAAAGTCCAAACCTCCTATGTTTCCCTGGACAGACCTAAACTTGATCTGCACAATGTGATTCGTAATGATAGGAAACACAGGTGATGTAATTGAAATACATGCAATTTATTTTGCTCATTTCACAATCACATCACTTCTGTTTCCTTTGCTTAGGTATCTCATTGTGCAGATGTAGTCTAGCATATCAAAGAATACGCAGAAGTGCAGCACTGCATGCAACAACTTTGACACTTACAGAAGCCTCACCTTCTCCATGCCTTCTACACAGTTCTACATATACATCATAAATGGAAACATTACAGAATTAATTATACATGTTAAATGGTTTATTTTTGCTGTTCTCAGAATGTATCAAAATTCACTAAAAACAGTGACTTGAAGGTATTCATCATGTAACAGCGGGGAAAAAAAAACACAATCAAAATGATTGTGTTTAAAAAACCCATACAAGATCAGAAATCAAAAATCAGAACTCCTTAAAGTTAACTTACTTTCCATGACGTCCAAGGATGTCCTATGAATAGCTTATACTCTTTTGTGCTGTTATTACTTTCAGCCCACCAGTTTCTGAAAGAAAATCTCCATCGTTTTTAAAAACATGTTACATACAATAAATGACTTCTTGCTCTCTACCACAAGATTCCACAAGGCCAAATTTTGTCAGAGCCATGTATAACTCTTGGATTTCTTGTTAACCAATCCCATCATTTGGCATTCCCGCAACTTTCAGAATTAAAATGTTGAAGATCATTTTCACAATCCTGGAATAGTAATATCTTCCCCTTCTTGCTCAGTCATGTTCTACATTTCGTATGACACTGATACTGCTTAATATGAAGCAGACTTACACTACCTCTATGAGTACTACAATTATTTAATTCTCTACATCACTTTTAATCACAAAGTAATGTAAAACAGTAGACAGCATTGCAGACTTACATTCCCTCTACTCCATGTTTTGATTGGCTGCTTTAATTAGCTTATGAAAAGAAACAGTTTTTCTGAATTCATTTAAACTGCACATACATGTCCATGATGTCCAATCCTATGATTAGAAGTTATGTCTCTGAACTACACTTATCCTCAAGGCCAAATTGTGTAGGAGCCATTAGAACTTCTTGAAATTCCACAGATCATATCCCGAGATTATTTTCCTAAAATTTTGGTTTTAAAAACACCAGGTAAGAGTTTTTAAGGTCATACGGCAATTTTTTTTTGAAAATTACAACAGAATCATTACAGAATGACCAGCCATTTCTAGACTTTAAATAAGCTGTGTAATGTCCTGATGATATTGAAGGGCCGTCATGATATATAATTGCTGTAGTTACAAAAGTCCTTCCTGATATTGACAACTGCGAAGCTACAAAATTTTTTATTAAAGTTGTCAATTTTGTTCCATCAGGCCTACATCGTTGGAACATTAAAATGATGTACTGGCCATATGTTCGTATAAATAATGTGGACATCATTTCAGATTACATTGGCTACACTCCATGTTGTGATTAGCAGCTTTTACTAGCTTATTAAAGGAGACTGATTTACTGTCTGGCAAAGTTAAATATACAAATCTTTCTGAGTCTACACTAGTAGTACTTGATACCATACAGTTCTCGCAGTCATGCTGCCATTGATAAGAAAGCCCAAACAGCTGATCTACATCTACACCTTCAGCATGTAATACATGAAGCATATACATTAAAAACTCCTGACAATCTTGCTGAATATTTTGAGAGAATTGTGTTTGGCCTGAACATCTATCTAACAGATTTCTAATTTCAGACACACTTTCTATGTTTCTTCTATCAGTGGTACATTTCTCTAACACAGAATTTAACAAACTGCAAAATCTTTGATCAGAATTGACCACAATCTCTTCTTTTACATTTTTTAGAGAAAACAAAACATTCATTACTACATTAGCATAGCAGTTGACACCAGAACTGTTTTCAAACTGAAAACCAACAACATCTTCAACAGAATCCTCTTTGTTTCTGCTTGTAATTTTAGGTTCATTCACTTTTTTTCTTTTTGCTACAACCTGCCCAGTATTGTTCTCATTTCTTCGTTTCCGGCCTACCAGACGTTTCTCAAACAAAGGAAACTGAGGCAAATGTGGCGCATACTCTCTTCTTAACCTATTGTATTCCTTAACACAATCTAGATCTGCACAAATGTTTCTGACATCACAGTCAATCAAGTACAATCCCGATAAAGTTCTAACTCGTGACAATGCCACATATGCCATACCCTCCTTGAACACAGAACTGCCAATATTCACCAATGCAGTGTCTACACTTAAACCTTGCGATTTATGAATTGTCACCGCATATGCCAAGCAAACAGGGAACTGCTTACGGCGAACATATAAGTCTTTTACAAGCAAAAATCTAGCAGAACAACGAGCAATTAGCTGTACTTCCTCAATGCCATCAAATTTAATTTTTAAAAATTCAATTCCATCTCTATTTCTGTATTTCACAAAATCAACAACATTACCCATTGATCCATTTACCAGACCTCTTTCAACATGTAAATTCCTTCTTAAAATTATACGGCAGTTCAAGCACACATTCAGAGTCTTTTCAAAACCTGCAGTTTTAGATATACTCTTCTCTAATGAATCCAATTTTGTTTTCAGATTCTCAGACAAAATAATTGTTGATCCCATATGCTCTACTCTATCAATAGCTTCCACTTTCACAATCTCTTGCTTTTCTAAATGCAACATTTTGTTGTTAAATTTTGCACATTCTGCAAGAGTTGGCATCAAACATATTCCAGATTTCTTATCAGTAATTTTCTGAAAAATATTCTCAGGCACAACATCTTGTTCTGGATATAAATTTGACAGTAATCGTGCATGTAAAGCTTCTTTCCCATGCTCGGTCACTTTTCCAATTCTAACATCTTGTAGAATAGTCTTGTAAACTTCATCCTTTGCCTGACGCATATTTTCATGCAGTTCAACATAATTGAAGTTTAACCATATATTGACGTTGCCAATGCTGCCTAGGCACTTCCTGGTATCTTCATGCGTGAGCATTTTGAACACAGGTTGCCCTTTCACTGGTGTCAGCTGCAGAAGATCTCCAAAAACAATGATGTGTTTGCCACCGAATAACACATCATACTCTGTTTTGAGAACTTCTTGCATCCTCAAATGCACAAAGGCAAGCATGACATTGGAAACCATGCTTACTTCGTCAATGATAAGAAGTTTCATTTTCCTCAAGATTCTTGAAACTTCAAAACAAGCATCTCCAGATAGCTTGTGATATTCTAATTTGTTGTCATGCTCCACTGGCAGCATCAGTAAACGATGTAAAGTAATCCCTTTAATATTATGTGCTGCCAGTCCAGTTGGAGCAGTGACAACACAAGACAGTGATGACTCTGTCCTTTCCTGCAAATAGCATGAAATTGCTTTAATGAGGAAACTTTTTCCAGTTCCCGCTTCTCCACTCACGTACAGTCGGACAGGCTTCAACGACGTACATGAGCATTCTTTCTTATCATGACTTAATCCATGATCAATTTGCATGGTAACTTCGTCATATATTTTCCTCTGCTCAACGTTGAGTTGCCTTTCCAACTCTTCTAAGTTAACCGCATCCTCTTGAGCATGTGCCATGGCTTTTTCCACCTCATTCATAGCAGTGGCAGCTTCATTTTCAATAAGAGGTCCTCCTAGTGGATCCTGACTCAATGAAGCAGAACTCTGACTGTCCTGAGAACTGTCTCTGGCAATCTCGGCTGCAATCGTTGCTTCCTGCTCAATTTCCGCATTCAACATTTCTACATATTTGGGAAAAGCAGGACATTCTATGGTCTCCTTGGCGGCATTGAAAGAGTCTTCGTAACAGAGGAAATCTCCAAGCAGTTCCTCTTCTGCACGCCAAGGCTTGAAAAGTTGCAAAAGTGCTAAATAGAAAAACTCATTTTTTTCAGGAGATTCGCCACTCAATTTTCGATGGTTTATCAAGTGGCATTTTCTTTGCTTGACCAGACATCCCTCACTTCCTATTACAGCATACACTCCTTTCTCAGTATCTTCTCCTCATACAGACAAACATTCTCTAGGTGACTGCTTCGATTTGGATAATATGTATCCAACATGTTTGTCTTCAAAATGTCGGTACTGTTTGGCTCCTTTTCCGCCAAATACTCAATTTCCCGCACAGGTTTGAGAACTCGATTACGCGTTGCAGCAAGACCAAGACTCGCCCAAACGATACTCCTGGACTTGGCATAGAGACTTGCTGAAGACAACCGGTCAGAACATTCGTACGCTCCGATTTCTCGATGCGACAACATCTTCAGACTGAAACTGTACAACTTCTTGCTGAGGCTCTTTTCATGGGAAATGTCCTCCCACATATCCTTCAATTCTGTCTTCTCCTTTTTGGTGATATACGACGTCACATACCGAGCCACAGCCATACAGTTATCAGCCACAAACTGTATATCCATGTTAGCATTCCACATGGACAAAATCACCGGGTTGTAGTCGTTGATATACTTGGACTCTTCGTTCCTCTTCAAATTGTAAGTGTTTTTAGGTGATTTCTTCATCACATTATGTCGCAGCGAAGACATCAAACTGTTTACTCTTCCTTTAGAAATCACCGGTCGTGGGAAGCCGAAACGACATTTGGTGTAGAACTTGTCTTTGTTTCGGAATTTACGACGGCAGTACTTTCCACATCGATGGCTTTGGAAACGCAGAACTTCTCTTAGGCTTTTCTTCTCCTTTGCGTTTGGAACAGCACACGTAGAATACTGTTGGATGAAACTCATCACTGAGTCTTCTGGATCCGTTCCAAATTTAGGTGCATCCTTGATCCACAGCAACATATGTATATGAGGAGCTCCTCTTGCTTGGTACTCCTTTCTCCAGAAGAAATCCAACACCTCTCCAAGAGGTGGATTCTTCTTATTCATGATGAAAGACATCATAGCTTCAAATCTATGATTGAAGTACCTACATACATTGACTGGATCCAAAGAGCACAGTTCTCCGGGTGTCTTGAATTCGATGTTTTCTACGTTAGCATTTGCCTCTCGTAGAAATTGAAGTAAGTCTTCCCAGCCATACTCGGCACAACTCAGAGTGAGGAACCATGTGGGAGTACCTAAGTTCCTCAGCATACATTTTAAATCACCATGACGACGGTACCAGTACTCATTAGTACCACGCTGACACGCCATGAGATTAATCAGGTGAGATTCCAAAATACTATCTTGGACATTCACTTTATCCATAAAATCACTTGCCGAGATGTTTTGCATGTGTATACCACTTTTCAAGATGTGGTTCACTGCATATGACAGTCCAGACAGATCGCTTTCAAACAGGAGATGAAACAAATAAGGAATGCATTGTCGAAACCTAGCATCTCCTGCATACAATCGCAAAGTCCGGTATTCAGAAGCAGGAATTTGATGAGGTCGCTCATCATATCTTCCTCCCTGACCTGTTGGAAAAAGCTGTGGGAAACACCGAGCTTCCAAACTTTCCTCCCAAACACTAATGGGACTCCCTTTGGCTTGTTTCATTTGAAACAACTCAATAGCATTCCCCATGACTTCCTTTGAATGCAAAGGATGAACACTATAATGTTCATATATTTCCTCACTAGTAGAGGGTTCTACTTTCTCAATTTGACCAGCACACAAATCGCTATCCTCTTCCTCACTTACTTCCTCTTCTGCAACATATACATTCTTATAGTATTTATTATTTTTTTTCAAATACAATGTTGCCTTTTTAACTTTCCTAACATCTACTAAATCTTGCCATATTTTCTTATTCTTTGTCGGAACCCCATTAACTAAGATAACCAGAGGTTCCTCTTCCACTTTTTCTACTCCAATTGTGTTAATGTTTTTCTTCAAATCTAGAGGCAAATAAACAACTCTTCCCTTTAATCCTCTCTGTAAATCTGATGGAGGCAATTTCCCTGTCTTTGGCTCCATTCTTACAATAGCCTGAAAGGGATGGATACTTTGAATCAAAATAGATTCATAAGTATTTAAATCCTTCAATTCAGAAGGAATCTCAACCAATTCCAGATTATTATGAACTGTGAGAATGAGAAAATTGCTAATTGCAAATTACCCATTCATTTCCATGGGCTAGGAGGCTCATATAAATGAAGGTGCAATTTGCGATTAACAATTTGCTCATCACAAATTAGGAATTTATTCCAAAAGTGCAGGGGTGTCTCAAGAACACCCTGCTGCAACCCTGAAAAAGAAATTTGGGGGCATATGGCGAACATAAATTTTAACAACATTCCTTTACCTCAAAAACGATTTTCAAATCATAACTTCAAAACACTACACATGGGAAAATTACTTAAATTGTCCTTAAGACACATAAAAGCGTTTTTTGATTGGCTTTCCTGCATGGTAGGGTCACTTTTAACATGGCTATGTAACATAAACATTCAAAATCAAAATTTTCAATGTACAGGTGGGAGCATATTTACAAGCAATTTGCGCCACAAAGAAAGGTCTGACATTAAAATGGGAAAAATAACATCAGGGACAGTCAATTGCCTTATAAAGAACCATACACCATTATGTCCTTCTCATGAATTTAAAAACAATTCCTTTTTCCCAAAAACGATTTTCAGATCATAATTTCAAAAAACTGCACATGAGAAAATGACTTAAAATGTCATTGAAACACATGAAAGCGTTTTTTTTTTGGCTTTCCTGCATGGTTGGTTCACTTTTATCATGGCTATGTAACACAAACATTGATAATTAAAATTTTCATGCACATGTAAGAGCATATTTACAAGCAATTTGCGCCACAGAGAAAGGTCTTACACTAAAATGAGAAAAATAACATCAAGGACAGTCAATTGCCTTATAAATAACCATACACCATTATATCCTTGTCATGAATTTAAAAACAATTCCTTTTCCACAAAAACGATTTTCAAATCATAATTTCTAAACACTGCACATCAGAAAATGACTTAAAATGTCATTAAAACACATGAAATCATTTTTTGATTGGCTTTCCAGCATGGTTGCGTCACTTTTAACATGGCTATATAACAAAAACATTCAAAATCTAAATTTTCCATGCACATGTGAGAGCATATTTACAAGCAATTTGCGCCACATAAATCATAATTTTCTCCTTAAAGCACACTATTCTCTATCTAAAGTAAAGAAATATTTTCTCACCTTAGCAAATACTTTGAGTTTGAAAACAGTCTCAGAAACACACCAATTTGTCTTCAGCAGAGCAAAAGGTATGCACTCCAGAGTCTGCAGCTATCAAAAGCACAGAAATGGTGTAATTCTTCACACATATTTCTCATGTCACCCAATCAAAACTCTTCCCTCACTTTTTTTCAAATGAAAACCCTTCCCCCTCTGCCCTTTCTGCCTATTTTCCATAGCAACCACCTCTTGGAGAAACTCTGGTGTTTGCAAATTCACACAACAATGTTGCAATTGAACTCTGAACTCTCAGTGCACCTGCATATCCAGTGCTTTCTTTCATTTAATGATTTTTTATTGACCACTCAAAATACATCTTTCAAAGAACACATCTCTACACCCTAACTTTCTGTTTTCATCAATCAAAATCCACCAATCACTGTTACTACTACATGAACACAGAAACTCCACAGTTTTTTTCATTTCAAACTCACATTTTTTCAACTGCCATTTCATTGCCACACTTCATCTGACTGCAGGAGAACCTTCTCTCACCATGTTTTCTGTCTGGATTGTTGGTCATAGTTATATTCACTGGGCTCAAAGGTACGTTGAAAGCAGGAATTTACCTAACCTCAATTTACAAGATGTGGAAATTAAGTGGTTTGGCCACAGAGGATTAAAATGTCACCAATTGATACCATTGGTGAAAACCTTTATGCATTTGCCCAAACCTGACCTGTTAATTGTGCACTGTGGAGGTAATGACTTGGGCACTTTGACTGGTGTAGGTCTGGAAATGCTTTTAAAGGACACCTTTGAGCAATTGATGGCACTTTTTCCTCAGACTGCCTTGGTATATTCAAATATATGCCAAAGACAGAAATGGAGGTGGTCAAACCAATTTTGTCCACAAATTGAGAAGTCGAGGAAGCATGTAAACAAATCTGTTTCAGCTTACATGAGAGACCATGGAATGGGCTCCCTGTACAACAATAACTTGCGTTACTACATGCAAGATATCTACAGAGGAGATGGAGTTCACTTCTCAGATGAGGGCAACAGAGTTTTCACTCTGAATTTAAAAATGTGCATTGGTACCTACTTATAAGTACCAAAATGTACCATAAACCCAAAAGCTCTTCTCAGAGCTACCCTACATCTAATCACTCACAATTATTATTTTACTCTAACTTTTTTTACTAATTTTCAACAAAGTACGCTCCCTGGGGCGCTACCCGGTACGCGTACCGGGAGCTAACCTCGCGAAATTTTAAAAAAAAATGTTTTTTTTTCGCACATATGGGCCTCCTCAGCCACCCTCACAAAACCTAGGGGGTCAAGATAAGTCTACCGTGCCCCCTTCTACCTATTCTGAACATTATTTGCCCTCCATCTTGTATCATAATTCGACCGAAACACAAAATGGTGGACTCCCGTTACGCTTAAGGTTCGCGTACCAGGGCGCTCACCGGTTCGCGTACCGGGTCGCTTCCTGGGAAGCGCACCATCAAAAAAGGTGGGAAAGTAGTTCACAGAAAAGCCACTGGAGACAATTTCACCAAATATAGATTAGCTCATACTACATACCAATCCCTACCATTTTCACAAATTTGATTGGAATTCCATTTAGCCGTTTAGCCTATAGAACTCACTAAATACCGTGAGGTAAATTACTTCACAAAACACATCTGAAGTGTTGGAATTGACAACCAATTAAAATGTTACTTTCATTTTCTACTTTTTTTACCTGACATTTGATTGGTTATGTACCCGAATATATATAAAGGAAGAGAAGGAAACACAGCCATTTTGACTACTACTTCCTGGTGTACATTTCTATTAGAATTTTCATTAATAACTTCAACTTCTTTTTAAAGGTAAGTTGTTATTTTTAAAACTGAAGTATATTGAGCACTTTAAGTTAATATGGCAAACTTTTTCTGTTAGTTATATACTATCCCTCTGTAGTACTTATAAATTTAGATACACTTTTTTATATTCCTACTTCCACTCTGATACTATACACTGCCCAAAGATAAATTCTCTGTTAAAAACTGCCTATCTAAAATTAATCCCAACAGTGCCCTACCTCTACTAATATATATTTTTTTTATGCAAATTTCAGGAAAAATGGAAAGTGAACAAAACATTTCATTTGAAATTGTCCTTCCAGAGTCCAACACAGAAATCATTGATCCAAATGAGATTGAATTTATGGATGAATCTTGGGACCAAGAACTACTGCAATGTGTACAAGCAGTAGATAACCTCCTTGCAAATGAGGACATTTTACAACCTCAGAGACTACAATCTATATTCCATGATTATGAAATTTCTGACAATGAAATGTTAGAAAGTTTATTAAATTATGAAACACAATAAAAAAAACTTAAAAAAAAAAAAATAATCAACAAAACCAACAATCAATTAACATACAGCATTTGAAAAGTCTATCATTCATTTTTCATTGTGATACGCTCCCCAGAACGCTTCCCGGTTCGCGTACCGGGCGCTAACCACGAAAAAAAACAAAAAAAAATTATTTTTTTTTGCTTCGCGGGGCCCCTTTAAAGCCTCCACATCAAACCTAGGGGGTCAGGGAGGATCTACTATGCCCCCTTATAGTTATTTCCCCCTTTGTTTTGGCCTCCTCTTGTCTCTCAATCCTACCGAGAGACAAGATGGCGGCCGCTCCGGACTGTTTAGAATGTTGACAGACACCGGAGAGCCAATCAGCTTAGCTACGCGAAGTTCCGGTACGCTTAAGGTCCGCGGACCGGAGCGCTGCCCAGAGCGCGCTTACAGATATATATCTTTTTTTAAACGTTAATTTCTCAAAATCCACTGGAGCACATATATTGAGACCTACAAAAGGCACATCGGGCTATCAGTCCCTAATATTTTGCCAAGTTTCGTGCAAATCCATTCAGCCGTTCGGGCTAAAAGTGAGGCTAACCGCCCTATGGAAAACTCAATGTTAAAAACACGTTTTGGGACCCCCCTTTTTTCTCGGCCCCCCCTGGACCAACTCCCCCCAAATTTCCATTGGCTGCTCAGAAACAAAATGTTCCATTTTCCAGAAAATTTCAGCCAATTCCGTCCACAAACGCCAAAGTTATTAGACATAGAATTTTCAAAAATCCCATAGGGAAAAAATCCTAACTATATATACCTACTGGCGACCGCCAGTAGGTAATATATATATATATATATATATATATATATATATATATACCAGTAGGTAGTTATGGTTAGGATTGATTTCCATAGGGAAATCGCAACATTCTATTGGGAATTGGCGCCGGTTGAGGAATCTGCCTGAATGTTTCAGCAACTTTGCCTCGCGGCTCTCCGCTCCTTCCCTGAAAGTTTGGGGGGGATTCGACAAGCGGGGGCCGAGATAAAAGGGGGGTCCCAAAACGTGTTTTCCCCATGTTAATTTCCATAGGGCGGTCTGTCGCACTTTTAGCTCGAACGGCTGAATGGATTTTCACCAAACTTGGCAAAATTGTAGGGACTGGTAGCCCGATGTGCCTTTGCTATGTCTCAAGATATGTGCTCCAGAGGATTCTGAGTAATTTAGGTTCAAAAAAATTTATATATCTGTAAGCGCGCCCCGGTGCGCGTACCGGGGAGCGCTCCGGGCGCGCCACGCAACTTGCGCACGGAAAGCTGATTGGCTCTTGGGTGTCTGTAAACATTCGAAACAGTCCGCAGCGGCCGCCATCTTGTGTCTCGGTAGGATCGAGACACAAGAAGTGGCAAAAAACAAAGGGGGAAATGACCAAAAGTGGGCAGGGTACACCCCCCCTGACCCCATAGGTTTGATGTGGGGGCCATAAAAGGGTCCCTCGGGTAAAAAATGTTTTTTTTATTTTTTTTCGATTTTCGCGGGGGGAGCGCACGGTACGCGCACCGGGGAGCGTACCAGGGAGCGTACTTTGGTGAAAAATAGTGAAAATAGTAGTGTAAAATAATCATTTTGAGTGATTAGAGGTAGGGTAGCTCTGAAAAGAGCTTTTGGGTTCTGTGGCTGATTTAGGTACCTACAAGTACGTCCCACACACACCCACACGCACACAACCCCACACCCCCACACCCACACACTCCCCACACACACCTCACACACGCACACCTCCACCCACACCGAAACACCACACACCCCCACAACGACACCTTACACATCCACACCCACACCCACACATCCCACACACCCACACTCACACACACACCTCAACCCCCCCAACACACACACGCACACACAGATACCTCACAGACACACCCCACACATCCCACACACACACCTCCCCCCCACACATACACACACCTCACAGACACACCCACACATCCCACACATACACGCATATCCTACACACATACCCCCCACACCCACACACCTCCCACACACACCTCACACACCCACACCTCCACCTACACTCAAACACCCCACACACCCACACACACACCTTACACACCCACACCCCCACCCATACCCACATACCCCATACACCTACATACACCTATACACCTCACCCCCCCAGACACATACACACACACACACCTCACAGACACCCCACCATCCCCCACACACACCTCCCCCCCCACACATGGGGAAAACTCAGTGAAACAGTAAAATGATAATTTAAAGTGCTTAGAGGTAGGGTAGCTCTGAATAGAGTTGTTGTGTTGTGTGGGTGATTTAAGTACCAACATGTAGGTACGAATGCAGAGTTTTAAATTCAATGTAGACTGTGTCCTCTGTAGATAATTTGCATGTTGTTATAGAAGTTATTGTGGTTTATGGAATCCATACCATAGTCTGTCAGGAAAGCAGAAAGAACATGGAGGCAGGAGATGAAAAAGAGATGTCAAATACACTTTGGAGATAATAAAGTGGGAGAAAGGAAGTAACTATGAGCACAATTACTATGTAACACAAAAAAGTTACACAGTATACTATAAGTCTGAATTTACATTATAATCAATTTGGTACTAGTTTATGAATTACATATAAAAATGAATAATGTCTTGAACAATTTTTGGTTATTAAATATAAATTTATTTTTCTGATTGTTTTTCCAAATTTAACAGAACTTCTAACAACACATTGTCGGAAATGTCCTCATTTTCAATCAGCGAATCTACTGCTTCTACACATTGAACTAATTCATAGTCCCGTGATTCATCCATGAAATCTAATGACTCCCCTCGCCACCTCACTCAGTTTTTGTCTTAGTGTGTCTACCTTATAACTTCCTCAGTCCATTTCCCTCAATCGTTGTATATTATCCTGTCTCCCTTCATCCTTTCACTCTGTGACTGTTCTTCACTTACTCTCACTTATCTTCTATTCCTCATTCTTCTAAATGCATCCTTAATTAGACTGTTTTCTGTCTCAGGCATTATCTTTTTACTTACTTCTGTTTCCTGATTTAGTTTTGCTAACTCACATTGTTTTAGTATCTTTCTTACCTTCAGTTCATTTCTCTGTTCTTCTCTCTCTTTTTGTCAGTGAATCTATATGCCTTACTCTTTATAATTTCCTCTTCTTCTATTTCTTTTTCTCTCTGTTTGTCCTTCTACCTTAGTTTATTTCCCTTTCTGTGTTCTTCACTCTAACTTTATTTCTAAATAGAGAGTTATGATTTTTAACCTCTTCATTTGTATCTTTTAATTTAAAATACATATTTGACTAATTATAACTTATTTTTTCTTCTCTCTTTCACAGATACAAAGTGTAGTTAAAAAAAATTATTAAAGTTATATTTATTATATGGTAAGTGTGACTAAAAAATGTAGTTTGTCATCACCCTTTGCTTTAAGCTCACTAATATTTTCTCAACCAACCTCACTCCTGTGTCTTTACTCTGCTTCCCTCACTTATTCTTATTCTCAATGTTTACTCCCCTTTCCCTATTTCCCCTCTCATATTCAACTTCTTTCAATCCCTATTCTTTACTTCACTTTCCCTCTGTTCCCTTCTTTTGCTTCTTCACTCATTCTCTTTTTCTTAATTATTTACCTTACTCCTACACATACACCTCATCCCCCTCCCAACACATACACACACCTGTAACATACACCCCACACACACACCACACACACACCCCATACACAAAAAAAATCCTCCCACACACACACCTCAAACACACACACACATTCCATACACACACATACATCGAACCCATATACACCCCACACTCATACACTTCTCACACATATTTAACACACCCTCACCTCCACCCACACCGAAACACTCCACACAACCACACCCACAAACACACCTTACACACCCACACCCCGACCTACACCCACTGACTCCCTATAAGTCACACACACTGCATTACTTATCTTTTTTTGCTGTTTTACTCAAGCCCATTCAGGTACTGTTTCCTTTACTCTCTTTGTCCTCTCTCTTTGTCACTCCCCATGTGTTATCCTAATTCAATTTTTCTCCCTCTTTCACCCCTCTTTACTTATACTACCTGGTCTTTTCTCACTTTCCCTCATCGTTCTTCATTTATCGTGGTTCCGCCACTACCCTTCATTCTCCATTTTTTACTGTCCTTTCTTTTTCTTTTAACAGCCAATCACAGTCTCACACTATCTCTACTTTAGTGTTCTTCCTCTCTGTTCCTTTCTTTCACTCCTTTAGTCATTTTATTTTTCTCACTTTCATCCAATTACACCTTCTGTATTTTTTACTATCTAATAAACAATCCCTCTGTGGTCATCTTGTAGCTCTTTTTCTCTTAACATAACTCTCTTTGTGTCCTTCCCTCATGCTAACTGCTTCATTAAATTTTTTTTTCCTTTTTTGGGTGGGCGCGCCCCGCCATGTACGCGTACCCTAAGAACACAAAATTGACAGAGATCCTTTAAAAATATAGGTTTAATTTTATAAATGTGAGGTAGTTCTGAAAAGAACTTTTTTTTAAATTGTTTTTGTTGTTTTATATTTTTTTTATTATTTTACTGAACATTCTTTTTTTTTTGTATTTTTGAACAATTTTATTTTTTTTGTGTGTTTTTTAAGGGAACAAACAAAAAACAGGGAAGTGGCAATGGCTCAACAGGAGCAAAAAAAAGAAAAGAATTAGTGCTTCCTTTTCTTGTTGCATTGATGGTTGTCCACAGCATAATTTATTAGGTGACACTAAGTTCACCATAACATAATGTTTTGCCACAGAAAATGCAAACATGTTTTATGGTGCCAAATTTTGGTTGTATATTTGGCACCATTTGGCGTGCTTCAGGACCAGAATGTGAGTTTTCAGTAGAGGAGGTGCTGGCCACAGGGGGTAGGTTGTTCTGAAGTTCCTGTAGTTCAGCGTGGGCTAAGTTATTTGGTAGAAACCTCTCCATGTGGCGGATCATGGTAAAATTACCAAATGAATATTTATTTAGGGGATTGCCCCTGGAGAGGACTGAGCCACAAATTAGACAGGTGACTTTGGGGGCGTTCACCTTTTTTTGGCCTTCAGGGATGGAAAAGAATTGCCAAACATAGTGCACTTTAACGTGCCTTTGCCTTGGTTGTTCAGGCAGGAAGTGCCTTGATTGTTGCTCCTCCTCCTCTTCTTCCTCTTCTTCTTCTTCTCCTCCAAGGAACTGTGGTGGTGGACCTTCTTTTCTTGGTGGTGGTGGTGGTGGTGGGGGTGCACCAGCTGCAGCTACAAGTGATGCCATTGCAGTGATCAAAAATAGCTCTTGCTCTCTCAATAAAGAAAGTTAGAATGAGGAAAAAAGGAGGGGGCTTTCATCATTTGGAGAAAAAAAAATGATGAGAATCAATGAAAAGTGTTATTTTCAGGTCACATGACCTGACACATGACCCGGTGCGCTTACGTTACGCGCTCCGGCGCGCTTACGCTACGAGCACCGGGCCGCGCCGTGTAGCGCTTCCGGGTGCGTTTACGAAGCGCGTCATAAGACACATTGCGTGGCAACGCGATACGTCACGCTTACGCGACGCGTCACGGTGTGGTTTTTTCGATCGCGGCAATAGTGCTAACGGGACGCTCCCCGGTACGCGCCCCAGGGCGCGCCGTAACATTGCACTTACCCGTGCGTTCACCAGTACGCGCCCCGAGAGCGCCCCAGGGCAAAAAATAAAAACCTTTTTTTTTTTTAAATAAAAAAAAATATTACGTAATTATACAATATAAAATTCGTTATAAAAAATATTACTTTTCATACCTATAGAGATTTGCTATTAAAAAACAATTGAAATTCACTGAAAAAACCATAGGTTTCACACCAGTTATAGTTAGCAATTAGCATTTAAAAAACCTATTAAATTCAATGAAAAAACCATAGGTTTTACACCAGTTATAGTTAGCTGGAAATTTTACTCGCATAAAACCATTGAAATTCCCACGTTATAGTTAGTTGGACTCACTATAACTTGCGCTTGCAATGCACTGCTGATGACGTCACATATTACATCACTCATGACATGGTCAGTAACATCACTCATGACATCACTGATGACACCATCCTTGTGACAGAGTGACAGACCTCCTTTCACTGCAATGTAACCCTTGAAACACATATTCAAAAATAGAAAGTAACATTTTCAAAAAAATGGAGATACCCATACCAGTTACAACAACCAATTCAATAATTCCACCATCTATATACACATCCACTCATTCACCAACAGTTCTATATAGTCACTCATACATATACTCACTCATCATATGTAGTGATACACCTATACATCCTGTTACACACCGACAGTCATCCAAAAGATACTCTCACACATACTCACACATGCAAATAAACTATTGAACATCTATTTATTTGCATATACAGATATACACACACTACCACTTTACTTCTAAGGAAACTTACGCATGCTTACTCTCTTAAACAATCACTTATAGAAACACATACTAATTTAAACAGGAACTCTTACAATCCCTCACTCTCACATATACTCACTTATATACATCAATATTCACATATACTAGATTAAAGCAAATGTAGTTACTGATAAAGACACTAGTGAGACAGTGATTCACTCACTAACACACACATATACACACTCATCCACCCATACAGTCCTGCACATATGCTGTCTTCAAAACACATACAAAGAGAGAGTCAGTCATTCATGCATCTATGTGCTAAGTAATACCCCCACCAAACCATAAAAGACTCATACTGATACTAAGAAAAACATCTAATAACCCATATACATACACATGTAGCTACTCAGCAACCCATGCAGCCACTTATACACAAAGTGAAACACTAATACATATATTTAAATATTTAAACATTACTCTCTAATATATGTATTTTAAAAAAACATCCATGTAAACACTCATTTAAACATTTATTCTTCCATCAACTTTTACATATACATATATAATACATAATTATTTTTTAAAATTAGACACATTCACTGGATGGTGTCATCAGTGATGTCATGAGTGATGTCACTGACCATGTCATGAGTGATGTAATATGTGACGTCATCAGCAGTGCATTGCACGCGCAAGTGATAGTGAGTCCAACTAACTATAACATGGGAATTTCAATGGTTTTATGCGAGTAAAATTTCCAGCTAACTATAACTGGTGTAAAACCTATGGTTTTTTCAGTGAATTTAATAGGTTTTTTAAATGCTAATTCCTAACTATAACTGGTGTGAAACCTATGGTTTTTTCAGTGAATATATATATATTTTCAGCCACACCCACTTAGGGCGGCACAGATTGAAGTAAAATGCGTTTCAGTCTAGTTGGTGAGCTGCTGCGCAATGTGTTTGAACAAACGTCCATGAAGAAGGGGCGTGTCTGCCCCGAAACGCGTCGGACTTCTTTTTAACAGGGAGAGGGGCTGAGAGGACATCGGGACAATTGGAAAAGCCGGATGGTAGATGTGTCATGGGTAGCCCTCCCAAAGTGCTTGGCACATTGCTTTTTGATATATATATATGTATATTACCTACTGGCGGTCGCCAGTAGGTATATATAGTTAGGATTTTTTCTCTATGGGTTTTTTGAAAATTCTATGTCTAATAACTTTGGCGTTTGTGGACGGAATTGGCTGAAATTTTCAGGAAAATGGCACATTTTGTTTCTGAGCAGCCCTTGAAAATTTGGGGGGGGTTCGTCCAGGGGGGGCCGAGAAAAAAGGGGGGTCCCAAAACGTGTTTTTAACATTGAGTTTTCCATAGGGCGGTTGGCCTCACTTTTAGCCCGAACGGCTGAATGGATTTGCACGAAACTTGGCAAAATTGTAGGGACTGGTAGCCCGATGTGCCTTTTGTAGGTCTCAATATATGTGCTCCAGTGGATTTTGAGAAATTAACGTTTAAAAAAAGATATATATCTGTAAGCGCGGACCAGGCAGCGCTCTGGTTCGCGGACTTTTCGCGCAACGGAGCTTTGTGAAGCGAAGCTGATTGGTTCTCCGGCGTCTGTCAACATTCCAAACAGTCCGTAGCGGCCGCCATCTTGTCTCTCGGTAGGATCGAGAGACAAGAGGAGGTCAAAACAAAGGGGGAAATAACTATAAGGGGGCATAGTAGATCCTCGCTGACCCCCTAGGTTTGATGTGGAGGTTTTAAAAGGGCCCCGCGGGGCAAAAAAAAATAATAAAAATAATAATTGAACGGCTGAATGGATTTGCACGAAACTTGGCAAAATATTAGGGACTGGTAGCCCGATGTGCCTTTGCTAGGTCTCAATATATGTGCTCCAGTGGATTTTGAGAAATTAACGTTCAAAAAAAGATATATATCTGTAACAGCGCTCCGCTTCGCGTAACGGAGGTTTGCGAAGCTGATTGGTCATTCTGTCACTGGGCTATAGTTGGGCTACATCTGGCTGATATTTGGGCTACATTTGTTTTTTTGTGTGTCTGGCGGCCATCTTTGGGCTACATTGGGCTACATTGGGCTTCATTGGGCTACATTCGGCTAATTAGCAAATAGCTCATCGCAAACTAGGAATGGTAAAGAATCGCTATTTATTCCTTAAAGTTCGCTATTTAGGAAATGCAAATAACTTTGATGATACATATGGCGGTTCATCTCTAACAAGATAAGAAGCATAGGGATAGATTTATGATGACTGGCGCATCACCAGGGATGTGTTAGTCATTCTGTGCCGCTGTTCCGTCACCTATGGTGTGCTGCATTTACAATGCGGCGCATCATGGGGCAAAAACAGCACAGATGCGTGATGTATCTGTGCCGTAAAGGTGGCGCATTGCTGGAGTTGTATCGCAAGTGTGATGAAGCTCCAGCAAGGGTCGGGGGTGCCCCTGTCGCAGGGTTTCTGTTCTCACACAGAACTGTGGACAGAGGATTGGAACCTCGGCGAATTAGGGTGTCCCAAAACTCACGTTAGTAATCAAAAACTATTTAGCAAGCTAGGTACAGTGTCACATTGGATATAACAAACTCTCAATGTTTAGACAATCCAGAATATGAACTTATAGTACCTCAGGATACGTGGAACTCATGAACAGTCGGTCGTTATAGATTTCTTAGAAACCAGAACATGGAGTTAAGAAGAACAGATGTGTATTTGAAATGTTTATTTACTAATGCCGTCTTCTCAGGCGTAGTACCTTAGATAATAAAAGTACACATATTATCAGTAGCAAAATTACCAGCATAGTTACTAGTACATAAAAAGTGAATGGTGATAGTATGTTAACATGCTGTAAATGAATAAGAGTTAGCAACACTTATAAGCAGCCGCGGGCCGTGGAGGGAGTTACGGTGAGGCAGGGAGGCGGGGAGGGGGAGAAGCAGGGTGGAGAATACAAGTACACATATTATCAGTAGCAAAATTACCAGCATAGTTACTAGTACATAAAAAGCGAATGGTGACAGTATGTTAACATGCTGTAAATGAATAAGAGTTAGCAACACTTATAAGCAGCCGCGGGCCGTGGAGGGAGTTACGGTGGGGCAGGGAGGCGGGGAGGGGGAGGGGCAAGGTAGAGAGGGCTCCACCCTGCTTCTCCCCCTCCCCGCCTCCCTGCCCCATCGTAACTCCCTCCACGGCCCGCGGCTGCTTATATCTCACCCTCCCTAATACACATATTATATTATT
The DNA here is from genome assembly GCF_964261635.1 of Lissotriton helveticus. NCBI lineage: Eukaryota > Metazoa > Chordata > Amphibia > Caudata > Salamandridae > Lissotriton > Lissotriton helveticus. Next base: position 535,502,517 of record NC_136067.1, read on the forward strand.
TGCTAAGAAGGTCTCTTTGTGTTGGTTTAGGGCGTGCCCATACTTTAGTGTCTTAGATTTGAAGGAATCACATCAGCATACACCAGCTCTCTCTTCATGTGAACCGCATCAACTGTTGTGTATGTGTGTTCGGCAAAGCAATATAAAACCCGCCTCATGCCCAGAATTGGCAGAAGTTGCACTTATGTTATGAGTATGAAGTCGTGGAGATCAGACCTCATAACAATTCTGTATCGTGTTGTTCTTGAAACTTTAGCACTCGCTGTACAGATATAGTTTAACAAGTAAAGCAGATAGTAGACCAATAACATATTATTCTCATGTAAACCACGATGAACTACTAGGTGGAAAGCTAAAGCAACAACTAAGTGTCGTGTGCAGAAGTTGCAAAAAAGGAAAAATGGCGTTTAAACCGGTAATGAGCCCATGCTAACTTAACACGGTGTAAAGATATCCAGGACCTAGATGACACCTCCTCATGATCCGGAAACGAACTGAATAAGATAATAGAAGTGCCATCTCATGAGAGCAGATTGCAAGTTTATATGTGGACGGTCCGCAAGGTAAAGCATTAAAAACTAGGAAAATTCAATGCTAAAGAAAAATAAAACAGCCAAGTACTTTATCGAGTCTTAAGCCAATAGGCAAGGTAAATAATAAAAACTTGACAAATAAGTCAATGAATTGTCAATGAAATGCTAGTACTCAGCATATCAAACATGAAAAAGGTCTATGACATAACTGTGTATGCAAAATAAGCTGCAACAGCCTCCAATAGGAAGTCACCGTCTTCATCCGAAAACAGTTCAGCCATCCAATTTAAAAGCGGAAAAGAACATACGTGCTCTCCCAGCACCGGATCCTCTATCACCATCAGAGGACAGCTCGGTGGGTTTTCAAGAAAGCTGTGTTCCAAGAAAGACTGTGCTGCCGCCAGTAAATTCCAGGGACCAAGTAGTCCATGCATCAATGCCACAGCCATAATCCTTTCGCCAGGACAAATCAACTCGTGAGTAATGATAGGAGTCATCAGCTGATTAAAGTCGACGTCAGGAGAAACCGGTCCGCAGAGACACAAATCAATGGCCCAATCGAAATCACAGGTCAGGCAGTGAAATACAGGCTGGACACAGGTGAAGTAGGAGAACCGAAAAGATAATCCATATGCCGTGCTTAATATCGCCAACGGCATTGTGCCATAATATTCTAGCATGCGATTGCGGAACAGTGTCAGCAGCTGCAGGGTCGGAGGTTGCATAGGAGGGACATCCATATTTAAAAATGTAAAAAAGCACAAGAGCGTCCGCTGGTAATGCAAGTAAAAATGCCAATCCACGAACCAGAGTGCAGAAAATACAATGAAAGGGAGCAGGGATGACTCCAAAGATTTTCTCAAATGAAGTCACGAGACCACTGGTAACAACTTTAAAAAAGTGTGCCAGGGATTTTGTGGAGGATGCGTTAAAGATAGTCGGAAACATGTTGCTGAAATTGAAAGGCAAACCTGTGTACGGGTGTTCGCTATGTGAAGTACGAAAGTTTCACGGGCCAAACTCAAGGCCACCTCTCTCTGAGACAAAAGAGCTCTTATTCTTGCCATGCCGTTGAAACGTGTCCCAAGGTTGGTATTTGTGGCCAGATTGAAAACTCCCTATGTTCATGTGTGGGAGGAAATAGAACATTTCTGCAGCAAATAACCCGTTCACTTACTGTTACGATAAAAGGAATACTTTTAATTAACTCAGAACAATCTTCATTATTGAGCATCAAATAACTACCATTTTCCAACAACTTGAACGTGGGGATGATAGCAGGAACTGGCGTGCCTTGCAACACGCAAGCCATATTTGGTCGGTGTTTGTTGCATGAATCGTGTAACTGTATGTGCCTACACATTAGTGAATGATCTGGCGTCTCAGTGCATTCCTCTCCATTCAGATAAACTTCTTGATCATCTTTGAAACATCTGTATGTGTATGGAAGCGACCAGACCTCATGAACAAAAGCACTACCTAAAGGTTCATAAAGACCTATTGGTATATATTTCATACAATTTGAAAACTTATATAAAGCAAAAGGCAGCGTTATTAAACCGTGGATAAGGCATGTTGCCAAAAAACCCGCAATCCTCTGCTGATGATGTCACTGAGCATGTCATGAATGATGTAATATGTGACATCATCAGCAGTGGATTATGGGTAATAGTATCTCTAGTTTACTCCCCTATAGCTGTCTTTCTTTTAACATAAGTGTGTGTTTCCTTCCCTTATACTTACTGTTTTTGGTTCGCTTCCAGTTCGCGTACCAGCGAGCGAACTAGGAAGCGAACTAAGAGAAATAGAGGTTGGCACAGTTCCAAATATTGTACCAATTTTTTAATAACGGGGAGGTAGTTCTGAAAAGAACTTTTTTTTTTATTTTTCTGAACATTTTTTTACTGTTTTTGAATTTTTCGGAACAGTTTTATATTTTTTGGGGTTTTTCTTGGAGGGGGCAATGAAAACGATTCATTGTAAAGGGCTCAACAGGAGCAACAAAACAAAAAAAAGAAGTATTTATTATTTTGGGCGTTTCGGACAAACTTGCATATGATAGTCAATAGCTCTGTTGATCAGAGTGATGCTTCTTTCTCCGTAGGAAATGAATCCATCGCAAAATACGCAGGTGTGTTTTACTTCACCAAATCTCATTTGTATATTTGGCACCATCTCCCTGCCCTCTGGTCCCGTTACTTCCGGTACAACAGATCTTCTGGCCATAATAGGGAGATTATCTAGGTCGTTCCGAAACTGTGCAGCACTGTAGTTGTTAGGATGCCACCTAGTCATATGGCGATGCATTGTGTAGTTTCCGAAACTGTATTTTTTGTCGGTCCCTCTGGACAGTCTATCTTGACATATAAGGCAAGTTACGTATCTTGCATTTACTTTTTTCTGACCTTTGGGAATTTTAAAAAATTGCCAAATGAAGTTTTCTTTCCGGTGAGACGTCTTGGGCTGCTCAGGCAAAAACTGCCTCTCTTCGTGCTCGTCCTCCTGTTCCTCTTCTTCTTCTTCTTGTTGAATTACAACTTGAGCAGGTGGTCCACTCTTCCTTGGATGTGGTGGAGGTGGTGGGGAAGCACCAGCTGAAGCTACTAAAGAAGCCATTGCTCAGTGATCACAAAGGGTCTTTCTCTCACAATGATGAAAGTCAGAGTGAGGAAAGAAGGAGGGATTTTCATCATTTGGGAAAAACAAGAGTTCTCAACCAATCAAAAGTGTTCATTTTAGATTATATGACCTAGTCTTACATCATTAGGAAACCAAAAGTGAAATGAACCAACGAAAAGTGTTATTACCAAGTCACATGACTTGCTGTGTTTACGTTAAGCGCTTTGCAGGGCCTCCCGGTTTGCTTCCAGAAACCTGCGCTTTGGCACTCGCTTCGCGTACCAGTTCGCTAACGTAGCACGTCATATGACGTATCACGCGACAACGTGAAACGTCATGCGGACGGGAGGCGTCACGATGTTGTTTTCTAACGCGGCACTTGCGCTAAAGAAACGTTTACCGGCTCGCGGTCTATTTCGCGGCATCAAGGTCAGCTAACGGGAAGCTTCCCGATTCGCGAAGCGGGAACGAAGAAAAAAAAATATTTAAAAAAAAAATTATTCATAAACATATAAAATATATTTTTGGATTTAAAGAAGAATACATTTTACAGCTACAGATATTAGCTGTTAAAAAACCAATGAAATTCACAGAAAAAACCATAGGTTATAGACCATATATAGTTAGGAATTAGCATTTACAAAACCTTGAAAATTCACTGAAAAAACCATAGGTTATAGACCATATATAGTTAGGAATTAGCATTTAGAAAACCTTATTTTACTCACACAAAACCATTGAAATTCCATATATAGTTAGTTGCACTAACTATATATCGCGCACCCGCAATCCACTGCTGATGATGTCACATATTACATCATTCATGACATGGTCAGTGACATCACTGATGACATCACTGATGACATCTCAAATGACATCACTGATGACAACATCCAGTGACTGTATGTTTCTGTAAAGTTAAAATATGTCTTAGATATTGAAGAATGAGTGGATGTATAAGTGTCTGGATGAAGGATTTAGTAGGTGCGTGACTGACTGTATGAGTGAGTGATTAAATGTGTCTCACTGAATGCATGGGTTAGTGACTAAACTGTCTTAATTTGTGCATCATTATGTCTGTTGTGATGTAAACTGCTGCATGTGTTGATCATTAGCTATACGAGAGGCTATATGTGTTATTAATTGGTTGCCCAAGTATTTCTATGGGAGATTGAGTTTGTGTGGGGGTGGCTGGGAGGTGTGTGACTCTGTGCATAGATGTGTGAGCAGTTGATTCACTAGGTGTATGAGTTCAAGAGTGCATGTGGAAAAAGCTACATGGGCGGTTGACTGTGTGCATGAGTGTATTGATGAGTGAATGGATATCTCAATGCTACATGTCATAGTAAGTACATATGTAAAACACAGTACATGTGAGAGTTGGCATATATAAATAACTGTGCATGAGAGCCACTGAATGTGTGAGTGGCTGTATGGATCATTGTGAACTTGTATCAGGGATTGTATAAGAGAGTAAATATGTGTTAGTATATGTTTGAATAAGTAAGGTGTGTATAACTGTATAGTTGAGGAAATGGAGGTGAGATTGTTTCTTTGCATGACTGACTAGGTGTGTGAGTAACTCCATGGATGAGTGACAGTGTGTGAGTGTCTGTATACACTGAGTGTATCTAAGGTTATATTAGAGTCTGAAGAGGTTTATCGTATTAGCACAAGAATGATGTCAAATGAGATGTCATCAGTGATGTCATCAGTGATGTCATTTGAGATGTCATCAGTGATGTCATCAGTGATGTCACTGACCATGTCATGAATGATGTAATATGTGACATCATCAGCAGTGGATTGCGGGTGCGCGATATATAGTTAGTGCAACTAACTATATATGGAATTTCAATGGTTTTGTGTGAGTAAAATAAGGTTTTCTAAATGCTAATTCCTAACTATATATGGTCTATAACCTATGGTTTTTTCAGTGAATATATATATCGCCTATCATAGAATTCAGGCATACAGAATTCATTGCTTGTGAAAAATATAATTTCTCCTATGAATATCTAAAAAAGACTTCAGTTCTATAAGCTTTGGAGGACTTTTTTTTAACTTTGAGAATAAACCTCCCACTAGCTTATGCTATGTCTAAATTGCACTTTCACCTACAGCTTGTGCATGATTTTTGATATCATACTTTACACAAATTGGGCATAAGAACATTTTCCTTGCATCGAGGACTTTTAGACAGTCCAATAATATGTGCAAAATATTGCATGTAGTACCCAGATTACAGGTGCACTTGCCTTTGGAATCAATCATATCTCTTTTTACCCATTGTTAGCATAACAGGGGTTTATGCAAATCCTAAACCTTAGTAATTCATTTCTAATCCAACGACTGGGAAGAACAACTATATATGGGAACTGTTGTTCATTTTGCCATGAGTTAACCATAAAACATACAGATTTGTTCCCCACAAGATATTGTTTGTCATGATCTTGGGATATTTCTTTCCCTAGTGCCCTGAGTTCCCTCTTTTCAGCCTTAATTTCTACATTCTGGGGGCACAGTGTGACCCTCATGTCTCTACACGTCTTTGTTATGTTTCCCTCACCCCATTTCCCCACTTCAATTCACGCTGCAATTATTAATATCTGTACCACTGTGATATGTTGTGCTCCTCCCCGCAGCCCATGTGCTGCCAGAATCTTAATAGCCCAATATGTACCATTATATCCCATGATACCATTCTGGTCTCCAATCTTACCGTCTGATTCATTAAAGAACTAGTAATGATAGTGAGTTTTTCAAACATTTCTCTTCTTCAACATCCCACCTATTTTCACCACTTACGTGTAGCAATTTTGCTCCGTATTGGAACTGGGGTGGTATCATAGCCATATGAGTTTGTAGGACAGGTCTATCCAACATTTCTCCATCATCTTTAATACAGTTTTTCAAGACACGAATGGAAGCAAAAGCCGTACTCTTAATGCGTTTAGATGGGTATGTCATGTTAGGGAATTCACAAACCATATCACTAAAAACATATATTCATTTACCTTTTCCAACTTTGTAGAGTCCTTAACCCAAGACAATCTTGTTAACCAAAGCACAAAACCTTCATTTTTTCCATGTTTACTACATGTTTTTTGAGACTGCAGTATTCATCAAAGATGTTTAAATTTCTTTTCAGACCTATCTCAATTTGGTCTATTATTACGAGGTTGTCTGCGTAAAGTAGACATGCATTGTGTTTTCTATCCAGGTTTGGGCTAGCAGCCCACAATGTGCCCAACACTGACAGTAAGTCTGCTATGAATAGGGAACAAAGTAGAGGGGGCAAAAAGCACACCTGTCTTAGCCCGTTTCCAATTGAAATTTTCTTCGACAAGGTCCCCTACATATCCAAAATCACCTGGGCCCAATTATAGTTATGTAGGTCTTGGATTATCGCCAGGAGACCTTTGGGGATGTCGTACCTAATCAATGTCTCCCACAGTCGCTTGCAATCCACCAAATCAAATGCTACCCAGAAATCTACGAAGCAGCAGAATAGACTGCCCCTCTACCCCATAAATTTTCGTACAATGGAATAGAGGGAAAAACAATGTTCAGCTGTAGAATGACTCTCCTTAAAACTCCCGTGTTCCGAAGGCACAATCTGATTTACTTCTACCCATTCCTTGAGTCTTTCCAAAAATATTTTTGCATGTATTTTTCTCCTACGTCTAGTAGGTTAATTATTGTGTAATCCTTTGGGCATTTTATGTCCCCTCCTTTATGAATTGGTCTTATAATTGCACCTCTCCAGTTTTCAGGTAAATGCCCTGAGTTAAGTATACTGACAAACATTTTTAAAAAGAATTCTGCCCACCAATCAGGCCGGGTGTTTATAATCACTGCCTGGAGGTTGCCTGGACCAGCAGTCCAGACAACCTTTAGGTTAGGTTAGCTATAGTTTGTTTAACATTACTGTTTGTAAAGAGGGCCCTAACGTCCTCCTCTATACCTGGCCAGATGGCAATTCTCAGCCTCACTGGTTCAACCCATTCTCCATATATTTTACTCAGTTACCCCTCCCACTCATCTTCTGTCACCACATAATTTAAAGTCCTCTGTATTTTACCAGAGCTTTCTTTGGCCAGATTCCAAAACCCTTTTATATTTTTAGAATCAATTGCTGTCAATAGTTTTCCCCAGCAGCTCACTTTATGCATTTCTTTTTTTATTTTTAATGACTCTTTTATATTTTTTTCTTTCTACATCATATTTCCCTGAGTCTTCTTTCCCCTTGTCTAATACATTCTTTTAAAATTCCTCATTGCACCAGATCTCTTTGCTCTGTTTTTTCTTCTTCCTACAATTACCAGAGTTATTTCTTTTCATTTTGACCCTTAAGTATTTAAGTAGTTGGCTAATTATGTTTTCAAACAATCAACTATTATTAGTGTTTGTGATACTTCCTAGTATTTGACTCTGCTGAAAGGCGGCTAATTTTTCCATGTGCTCCTCTGATATGCGAGTTGTGAGCTGCCTTGGAGAATCCATATGTTTGACATTAACTCTAAACTCCCAATATGTACTTTTGAAAATAAAGAATAATGTGATTGTAGGCAACATATATTGCGCAACTCTCTCTTTCTTAGCATGAAGTGCCAGATTACAGGATACACTCACATGTGGGATGGTCTACTTTTTTGAGGTGGATGTACAGGTGGTGTAAGATTAAATCCCAGAAAATGACACAGACGTGACCAATAAGGACAGATAGAAATGTGGTCTTTTTGCATTCCAGAGAGACTTGTGTGTGTTTTTACATAACTACATTAGGTTTGAGTGAAAACCTTAAAGCCACACTGAAGAATCATTATAACGCTAACAGGTCCTGCCTTTTTACAGTGCATGCTCAGGTTTACAACACTACACACTATGCATAAAGAACCTGGCCACCAGGCAATCAGATATCATGAATGCAGGTGCCGCACAGATAGGACAAACTGGTGCTAATGCATACACAGAAAATCACACATATGGTTGAGCTGTTTGCAAGGTAGTCGCTAGTGTACTAAAAATGCCTATAGTTAATGCAATATTTTTATGCTTCAACCTGAGTACATTGTTTATGTAAGCTACAAATATAAACAACCTACTAATCAACATTCTTCTGGGTCTTTTTTCCCTATGCCTAAAAGCTAGTCTGAATTCTGAAAAAATCCTCTAATTGGCCAAGTGTCCACAATTAGAGATAGATCAGTGGTCATCCATTGGATATATGTGGTCCTCAGACTTCCTTTTTCAAGTTTTCTGGGACTCTTTCAGTGATTGCATGTCGTCATATTGTTGTCACTGACGCTTGGCTTAAAAATTGGATGATTTCATAAAAGCTTGTTTAATATCTTTTCTATGAAAAGAATACTTTGTGTAGGATGTCATTTTTGATCAAGTAGGAAGAAAACCTGTATAGCACACAATAGCCCCCAAAATCATATCAATCTTGTGAATGTATCTACAATTGTCTTAGAACGGAAGTTGCAATATGTCTTCACATAAACCCAGGGGAAATGGAAAGACATGCCTAATCCACTCTCCTATATGCCCATGTGACATAATTAGTTCTAATTTATTTATTTATTTATTTAGCGATTTATAGAGCGCCTGGTGACCCGGAGGCATCCCAGGAATCTAATGGGGGCAGGATCTAGAGGGGAGCCGCTTTTCATTTTGGCCATGGTTGTGCTTACTTCGTCCAGTGTTACTGCTCTGAAAGCGGTCAGCTGAGGATGCATGATGTTTCCTGAGAGGTTGGAAGATGCATCATTGTCCATGTGGTTCAGCCGGCAGGGATGGGGAGGGAGACTAGAATACGTGCGATTTTGGAGTTGAAGTAGGTAGCCAATTCGTCACTTCTGTCCGCCGGGGGAGTGATGATGAGGGGGGAGCTGGTATTTTCAATAGCTCTTTGGCGATGAGAAAGGATTCTCTTGCCGAGTTGGTGGAGTTTTTTATTCTAGTGTCGTAGTGTGAGGCTTTAGTGAGCTTCAGGGTTGATTTGTAGATTCTCACCGACCTCTGATAGGCTTCCTTGCTGGCGTGCAGCCAGTCTTTCCTCCATAGTCGCTCTGCTTTTTTGCAGTCTTTGCGGAGAGTCCGGAGTTCCGGGGTGTACCATGGGGCAGATCCTAATTTCCCGTTTTTATCCTCACGGGTTTTTAAGGGGAGGATAGAGTCGAGTGACATGGAGATCCACTCCCTGAATTTGCTATCTGCGGTGACCGGATCTTCCGAAGGGGTAGGGGTGGTAGAGTTCAGGGTTCTGGCCCATTCTTGTGCGGAGAGTCTGGCCCTTGCCCTGTTCCTGGTATAGGTGGTGGGTTTGTGGAGTTTCTTGAAGGCTCCTGGTAGGCGGAGAGAGACCATGAAGTGGTCCGTCCACGGGAGGGGTAGGGACTCTTTGGCTTGAAGGGTGGGGATGTTGGTAAACACTGGATCGAGTAAATGACCTTTAGTGTGTGTGGCTCCAGAGTTGATGAGGTGGAGACCGTAGGCAGCCAGTTCTGCAATCAAGTCGACTGCCCCTGTATCTAGGGGGTCATCGAAGTGGATGTTGAGGTCTCCTAGTATCGCGAAGTTAGATGTGGAGTGGGCCTGAGACGCTATGGCTTCTAAGAGAGCGCTGGCAAAAGGGCCAGAGTGGCCAGGGGGACGATAAACTAGGAGGCCGGACAGTGAGCTAGTCGGCGCTAACTGGATGGTAAAATAGAGGCTTTCAGAGTCCAGGATATGAGCGTCGTTGGTTCTGCAAGAGAGGTAGTCCCGGTAGATGATGGCCAGTCCTCCTCCTCTGCCTGAAGGACGAGGTTGGGATTGGATAAGGAAGCCCGGAGGGAGGGCTCGAACAACGTCTGAGTCCGAGTGGTCGGTAAGCCATGTTTCAGAGAGGAACAAAATGTCGATCTCGTTGTCTTCTATTAGGTGATTAATGAACAGCGCGTGCATAGGGAGTGAGCGACAGTTCAGAGTGGCCAGTTTAAGAGCCGAAGGAATGGCGGGTCGACTGTGGAGTTGTAGCTGAACTGGGCAGCAGAGTGTGCAGCTGGTAAATGGTCCGTCAAGATCATGGACATAGTTACATGAGCTATCATTGCTGGGTCTGAGACTGAGGAGGTCCCGACGCGAGAAGCTTACCCTAGGGGAAGCTAGGTCCGGCATGGGTTCTGGCCCTGAGCCCGGCCGTGCGCGGACGGGCGCAGACGGGCTTGCCCTAGGCGCGCCTTCGGCGCGCAAACGGCGCTCCCGCTGCGCACGTCCGCTGCGCTGGTATGGCCGACACATTTGAGGCGTGGGATGTGGGCGTGGCCTCGTTGTGGGCGTGTCTACAATGTCAACTTAGAGTTCATAAGTGTGGAGAAAGTATGTAGTGTTGGCCCATCTGCATTTCAGATTTGTCAGCTAGACTTTCTAAAATGAGTCCTTTGCATACCAATTGTGAAACTTGTGGCATCTCACTATTTTTTCGAATTTTACTTTTAAGTCCCTAGTAGAGTGGTACCACATGTAACCAGGGTCCGCAAATGAAAAGGTACTAGTGGGCCTGCACCACTGATTGTGCCACCCACTCAAGAAGCCCTTCTAAACATCTCAGGCCTGACACTGCAGCCTGTGTGTGCAGTTTTAAACTGTAATTTCTACCTGGCAAAATCGTCCTCTTGAAAGCCTCAAACCTTCCTTTTTGATACATACAAATCATCCCTAAAGTAGGCCCTGAACGGGTTGGCAGGGTGCAGTATATTTAAAAAAATTGGATATATACTTTTAACTTGTACATGTCCTGGTAGGGAAAATGAATTAGTTTTTCACTACTGTAAGGCCTACCTCTCCCATAGGATAACATTGGAGATTCCATATTACATGTACTAACCGATAAATTTCAATTGGGAGCAGGTAGACAGGAAGAGTGTAGCAGGACTGGCACTATTGACATTCACAAGGTATTTACCACATTTAAAGAACATTAAGGAAACAAAAATAATTTAAACAACTTCTGTAATATTCTTTCAAAATTTGCTCTCATGAATTTTCTAATTCTTGGGAGTTATCTCTATTTCCAAATTGCAATGATCCATTTATCAGACGAGGGAGTTCATATTTCAGATGTTGCATGCTGTTTCTTTTACTGTATCTTTTCTGTTGCTTTTCATAAATTTAAGTTGTGACATTTTACATATACATGTGTAAGCAATGAATCAGAATAAGATTGGAGACATGTAATAGTTAAAGGGATAACCTAATCTAGCGGCCAGACAATCTAGGTTATCTCATAAAAGTAATTCAATTTATAAATTGAAAGGTCCATGTGATCACTTTATGAATGGGGTTTGATTCAATAGAAACCTTACTAACACCATGTAAGGTATTGAATTGGTCCTCCTGACTGAAACAGAGCAGGTCTGTACGCCACCTCCTCCCTCTCTTTTTTGGCTTAGTGCCATCCTCACAAAAACAATCCTTTAACATGAATAACGCAAACAACTTGCAAGCACTGCTGTGCACGCAGAAAAAGCTCAAGCAAGGCAGAGTTAGAAAACAAGATGACATGAGGCCATGTCAAAGCCAATAGTAAGAACTTCATATTTCTCATCAATGGACACCACAATGCACAATTGTGCACAACTGTTTATAGATTCACACACTTCATCTCACAATGTCCTATAGCATCATATACTTCATCTCTCAATGTACAACACCGAGCACACGTGTGCATCACTGCCCACAGCACTGCACTTCGAGACCAAAAAGTATGTTCCACACCTCTCTCTCTCTTTCACCCTTTCAAATGCACATGCCACATGTTCTGTTCTTTGCAAGGCTGTCCTACTCCGTAACAGCTCCCACTAAAAGACTGCAAGATTACAAGAAACAAATGTTTAAGAGAAACAGGTATATGCAGGACAGTTGTACATTCATGCTAGGATAAAATAACAGTAAAGTCAATTAAAATAATGGTAGTAAAAGGTCATCACAAGTTGTCAGACCACAAGAGTGCCTCTAGCACTACACCGTGCATTGTCAACAAGCCTCCTAAGTCCTCCTTCCGCAGCTGGAGCAAAGTAGCACAGACCCAATGGACTTAGGCCGTTAACTCCACCAAACCCAAACCCGCGCCCAACCTATAACAGGCCATCCAGAACTTCATCACCTGGATCACAACTGGCCGACCAAGTTGCTCCATCAAAATTACCAAGATCTCCAGACCCACCAAACAAGCCAGCTGGTACTCACCAGAACTCAGGACAATGAAATTCAGCTGCAAACAACTGCAGAGAAAATACCAGCACCAGTAGGGACACCATAGACGGAGCCACTTTCAAGTCAGCCCTCAACGAATACCACAGACACCTCAAAGTCACAAAAAAGATATTCTAGCAAACTGCATAGAAACAAACACCAACCACACCAAGGAACTCTTCAGTATCATCAGAGAAGGCTCCTGTCCAACTTCCACAAGAACACCATCCCTCCCTCACAGGAACTCTTCTACAAGCTAGTGAACCATTTCCACAACAAGATATTCACAGAAATGTCAAACTCCAACCGACTGACATCTACAGCCTCCTCACTCCTACTGACACCACCCAAGACCATCCACTCACCACATGGGAACAGCTCACCACACAAAACATTGCAACCATCATGAACTCCATCCATTCAGGATCACCCATGGACCCTTGCCCCCCACGCCTTTTCAAACTTCAAACCAACGAGATCAGCCACCAACTCACCACCATCTTCAACACATTCAACTCCACACCCACCTTCCCCGACTCATAGTGACACACAGAAGTCAAACCTCTCCTAAAGTAACCCTCCGCAGGCCCCAGTGAACTCTAAAACTACCACCCACCTCATTGTTCCCTTTTCCCACCAAAGTCCTTGAGAAAGCCATCAACCGCCAGCCCACCAAACACCTGGGGAGAATCAACCTGCTCAGCACCTCCCAATCCGACTTCTGCACCAACCACAGCACTGAGACCACACTAATTGCTGCCACTGATGATATCCGCACACTCTGTGGCACTGATCCTCCTCAACCTCCCCGCAGCATTCAACGCCATATCCCACTACACGCTGAGATTGCGGCACATCGGGATCCAGGGAGGCACCCTCAGATGGATCACATCATTTCTCATGGGAAGAACTCAGAGCATCAGCCTTCCCCTCTTCACCTCTGAACCAAAGAACACCATTTACAGTGTCCCCAAGGCTCATCCCTCAGCCCTACCCTGTACAACACCTTCATGACACCGCTAGCCAACATTGTCAGAACCCATAACATCACCATCATATCCTACTCTGATGACACCCAACTCATCCTCTTGCTATCAACACTCAGCAGACCCCTCGACCATGAGGACCAGCTTCCACAACTGCATGAACAGTGTTGACAATTAGCTGAAGACCAATTGTATGAAGCTCAACATTGACAAGACCAAAGTGCTTATCTTTGGGAAAAATGTCTACCCGTGGAATGACACCTGGTGGCCTGCCGAACGCGGCCCCACCCTCACACTAACAGACCTCAACCACAAGCTTGGCATCATCCTGGACAGCAACCTCGCCATGAAACAACAGATTAACGCAGTGTCCTCCGTCGTCTTCCACACCCTCCACATGCTCTGAAGAATCTTCAAATGGCTTACCATCGAACCAAGAAAAAGCATCACAGCCTAGTCACCAGCCGTCCGTACTACAGTAACACATTGTACTGAGGAGTCACCAACCAACTCATGAGAATATTCCAGACTATACAGAACTCAGCAGCCAGACTCATCCTCAAACTACACAAAGGGACACACATCAACACCTCAGGAACTTCCATAGGATCACCATCCAGGAAAGGTGATGTAGGAAAGTAGGATCTGCTTCTATGGTTACTCCCACTTTGTGCCTGGTGCTAAGCTGCATTTGACTAATCTGACTGGGATCCTGCTAATCAGGGCCCCAGTCTATTTGCTTTCTCCCTAAAAAGTTTTGTCCAGTCCTTAGGTATACCCCAGATTGGATACTGGGGTACCCTTATAAGTCCCCAGTATATGGTACCATGTACCCAGAGCATAGGTTCCCCAGAGGTCTCCCATGAAGCATGTATTATGTCACCCATGTGAGACCATTTAAAATGGAACTACAAGCCTGCCATTGCAGACTGTATAAGTTGGTGCTAGCACCACTTACTAAAAATATTGGTTTCCTATATCTAGGTTCACTGCACTTAAAACCTATAAGTCATACCTCTAGCAGGCCTTTACAATCCTGAAGGCTGGGTGCTTGGTTCTAAGTGAGAGGTTGCTTCTGCATGAGCAGGACACCCCTGCAGCCTAGGAAGTCCATTCTCCTGGGTTCATCAGTGAAGCAACCATATAACATAAATAGAGGGGCACGTGTAATTATGCGATGACAATCTCGAAAACGGCTGCAACGAATGCTATCATATTTGGTATTAAACATTTTGAAATCATACCCCCATACCGTAAATGGTGTGTGGGTTTCATTCCAAGCACTGGAAGAGCCCTCCGTTAGGGTCTCAGTGTTCCCGGTACCAGCCTTCTTGACCCGGACAGCACAAAATGATTGCTGCAGACCAGAGACTCGATTCTGCCCTCCTGCTGCTGAGACAAGCTTGAGCATGGGAAGACAGAAAAATAGACATCCTGTCACAGGGAGGTGTGACTACCTCCCAGACTGGATTTAGTGTCTTGGGATGGGGTGGGTGTGCTTGCCAGCGCCATTCAGTCTGCATGCTGGGCACATTTGGTGTCCCTGTGCATAGTCCAGGTCAAAGCAGTGCTGGGAGCCGTTGGCTCCTGCTCTGGCCCGAAACTGGACAAAGGACATGGGAGTAACCTCTCCCCTGTCCAGACCCTCCCCTGGGAGGGTCCCCTGAATCTTCCCATTCCTTTCCCTAAGGTACTTAAGGGCTTACCTGGATGTAGGTCCTTAGATTCGTCGTGGGATAAGATTCAGATCAGACACAACTGTTCTTTTACCATCTGGGCACTCTGGACTTTGCTGTTTCTCGTTTGGACCTGACTTTGGCTCCCTTCCAGTCTGCTGCATCGTCTGTGCCTGTGCATCATACAGGAACTTTCCAAGGCCTATGAAGCATCAAAGACACTTGAAGAAATCTTCCTTGGAGTAAAGGAGTCACTCCCCTGCATTCACAGGCAGCCCAACTAAGTTGACAGGTCTGCTGATCCTGAGCTCCTCAAGACTCCAAAGGCTCTGCAACACAGGACGTGGTTTTAAACAGCTTCCAAGGCCTGCCCTGTCCGCTCACCAAGTTTGAGGACAGTATCCCTTGTGGGGGTTGCAATAACCGAACCCCTGTTGACATCTTTCCAAGAAAATCTTTGGGCTCCAAATAGCCCCAACCTCCAGTGACCAGAATCTTCAGCCACATCACATCATGTGCAACATGGCCTGCAACTTTTGGTGAGCTGCTTGAGGTCCTCTCGCGACTCCAGTGCCTCCGGCCAGTGGGTCCACTTGAGAGTCACCGTTGTTTTTTTTTACTCCCCTGGTTGCTTGGGCCCTGCCCTCACTCCCCTGCTCTTGGTGAGTGCCCTGGACCTTGCTGTAACCAACGTTGCTCCTTCTTCGATTCCTGCATTGGTTGCATTTGCCAAGGTTTGTTGGTGTTCCCGTCAGACACCGACTCCTCAGCACTCGACAGCCTTCGTGGGACAGCTCGTGCACAGCTCCTGGTTCTCCTCAGCATCGCCCGGTCCTCACAGCTGCAGAGTCAAGGTCATCGTCATCTATCCTGCAACAACCCGACATCGGAGGGCATTTGTCTTCCAAGTCTCCTAGTCACTCGTGAGTGCCATAGATTGTGTCCCCTCTGCTTGGAGGTACATCTCATCTAGGATCCACCTTTGGATTCCACCTGACACTGTTTCCTTCTGCAACAGTGCCACTTTCCTGAAGTCCTCCATTGGGTTTGACGGAGGTATCCAACACCTATTCACACGTATGCACCCGGCTTCCCTGGTATAGGCAATGTGGGTACTAGGGTATCCACAGGTGGGGTGGATATCCAACCTTCTGTCTTCCACTGTGTTTCTTCAGGGTCCACTGGAAAGGGTCCTTAATCTTTAAAAATCCAACCGCAACAGACACGTAGAGTTGTAGGGAGCACGTGGTTGTGTTCCCACTCTGCACATGCTCTCCGCGGGGTCCCTAGCTACTCACATTGGGTGGTTCCTTGGGGTCCCAGCACTTCAATGTCCTCTCAACATTGTCTTGACCCGAGTTGTGGTTCTTATACCACTTTCTTAGTATATGGTTTGGCCCCCCCTGGGGCCCACTTTGTATTTTGTGCTATATACTGTGTGTCTTTGCTAAAGCATTGTGTACATTGTTCATATCTCTGGGGTAACAGCAACTTAAAGGTCCTAAGGGCAAGATGTACAAATCATTTTTGCTGTCACAAACTGCCTGATTCCCAGAATAGGGCCATTTCCAACCACAAAAATTAATTTTGGTGTGTATTTATACAATTTGCGATTTGATAACATGCAGTGTCAGTTTCTCCACTTAGGCGGAGGAGCGTCGCCCCACTGCTCACAAAAGAAAAAGAAAATAATAATAACAAAATGTTATTCAAATTTATTTTTCTTTGCTGAGCTCGGAGCCAGGTGGGGGCAGAGCTGGGCTCCATGATGTCAAACATTGAGGAGCGGTTTCCACTCCTCTAAGTGCACATGACAGTTTGGCCGGCGTTATGGGCTGGCCAAAACGTCATGCGTACTTGGCATGTTCTCCATTGGGATGTGTTGCACAGCCCCGTGGAGAACATTCCCGGCCTCCCTAGGCACAGCATAAGCAAACAGAATCTTGCAGCATCGTGTTTGGCTGGAAGAGCACGGAAGCCTGGGTGCTTCCGGTAGATTGTGAGGAAGAGGACGGAGGAGAGATGCGCGGCAGCACAGCAGCGAAGGAAAAGGTCCGTTACTTTTTTTATTTTGATTTTTCTTTTGTAATCCCCCTGTTCTGAGGTGTCCGCCACTGGTAACATGTAACGGAATTGCACTTTGGAATTGATAATTCTAAATATGGAATTAATTCCATATTTGGAAGAGGTTTATTTGGGGCGTCCCTTACAAATACTGATTCAGAATGGGGTGTATGAATGTGGTCACGAAACATTCACACTTTACCACCAAGTTTAATAGCAGACAGTGGTTCCTTGGACTATTTTTTATTGAACTAAGGTACCCCCAATTCATTGTAGGTCCAGAGGAAGGGGAAGAAAAACATACTATATATACAAAAACCTCTAATCTGACCTGTCACATTTAGCAAATGGGTATAACTCACCGTATAGTTTTCAAGGATACAGCACAGATATCGAATTTCAAAACAACATGACTTTAATTTGAATTCACTTTTATTGATCAAAATAATTATTCTCTTCTCTTTTTTCATAAATCAGATTTTTTTGATTTTAAACTTTATGTTAAAAGTAATAAAACATTAATTTACAATTCATAACAAAAGCATACACATAAGTGAGGAAAACATCAGTGTTTTACACCGTTTCTTCATTCAATAAATCAGAAGCCCCATGATACAATTATAAAAAGCTAAACAGTATCAGCATCATACTTTCATTCAAAAGTTCTCACCATTCATTCTTATCATACATACACACTCTCATACTGTGCAAAGTATACTAACAGTGAACAGAAACACATCTGAGAAATAAGGACCTAATATGGCGATGTTCCGTATTCTCACAGGGCATCAGTCCAATATTTCATGTAGTACTTAATCCTTAAATCTTGTGATCCTCCTTAGATGGAGTTCTCAGATGTTTGCAGATGGCCTACGAACGTTTCGGTGAAAGCTAGATGTTATCACCTTCATCAGGGTCGAAAGATATGTAAAAATTTCCAAATAAGAATGGGGCTTCTTCACATCTGCAATAATACAATGAGTGTATACATTTCTGTGCTGTATCTTCATCATAAGTAATTTTCATTAAGTGTGCTAAAGATGGAAAGTGGTGACCATCAACTAAACTACAAAGGTCATATCTCATTCCTAGACCTCATAAAGCTAGCAAGAATGAAAATTTTAGAAAGAAAGCAGAAGACGTCACCAAAAGTGCAAATAGCATTTATGTGAGTGCAGAACTTCCACCAAGATTGAGAATTTATTATTCAGATAACCTACATGTCTTCTTTCATGTGTCACTTTATTACTTCTGTGACTAATTATTGCCGATCTTGGATCTGTGTGATGGCTGTAGGAGAAAGCACAACACATCACATTTTCCATCATATAAGACAACTACCAGACGGTACATAAGCAGACCCAGATGAATTAGTCACAATGATTAGCATAAAAATACTCTCTGAATATGCTCTTAGCGTACATAAGCCTAGCTGAATCCATATGTATTAATATACTAATATGGCACATATCCTAAAATTCGCTGAAATATCGACTATAGGTTCACATTGTCTTCGAGAGTAACTGTTGTCTAACTGAGACGTAATGGGTCTCTTAATTCGCATCAGAGCTAGGTACTGTGCATAAATATTTCTCGTTTCTTTGGATTGAGAATTCTAGAGATGGTTTACAACTGCATAACACATGTTACAATTGTATGTTATAAGCGGCAGGAATGCTGTTTATATTTAGCCCATTAAAACTCTTTTAAATCAGACTTGTTTTCACAACAAAGGGATCCTTACATGCAAAACCGCTATAGACATATCACATTTACATACAGCGCTGACTTAGAAAACCTAATAGCTTCAACACTCGAGGTCCGTTGAAATTTGGTCCTGTGGTTTTTTCTATGATCTCTCGCAAGAGTTGGGTGAAATATCGCGATACTTTGTCTACACGCAAGAACCTACTATACAAATAGAGCGGGGAAACCGACGGAATAGTCTATGCTGGATCACTCGTAATCGCTCGTAGGAAAGGAACACAAACAAAGAAGGTAAGGGAATACCCCGTAAGGATTAGTCTAGTATATATATATATATATATATATATATATATATATATATATATATATATATATATATATATATATATATATACACGTGGCTTTTCATACGAGGGCCAAAGGGAATACTAAATGATCTGTTTACGTTTGCGTATGACATTAGAACTGTTCACCAAATGAGGTATGCGAGGTGTATCTCAAAAACGTAAAACCATATGGCTATTTTGTAATGTAGTCCTGTGACTCCATGAAGTCTTGTAAATGTGCTGGAAAGACTCTGCAAGGGTATAATACTGGGTGGGACTTGGATACACAAACACAGTCCATAAATAATGAGAATAGTCTCCGGTGTACTACATGTAACAATTTTACGATAGTACCAGATACCCCAAAAAAATGGTGTAATGGTAGATACTATATGGGTCTAGTGAGATACTTTGATAGTACGCATTTCAGTACAGGACTGTCTAAATATTTTTTTATGTTTTTCCTTGTATATAAGTTACTCTTCCATTTGCCCTAATGTGACATATATTACATTATTAGGATCAAGGATTTTGTACGTTTGGTTGATGGAAGGACAGGACTGCAGCCTATTCTAGGTGAGCCTATCCTTTCTTTAATCTTCTGGATAAATATGACATTGACCACGCCAACAGTACCCCTGAGTTTCCCTGAACAGGAGGGCCCAAACCTTAAGAGAGTCTGGTGACAGCACTTTATAATACCTCATAGGTCATTTGTGAAAAGATAAAATAAGCGAATAGTATAATATCGAATTGCATGTGTACTAAAAACCAGATACATATTTAAGGAATACAATTTGGATCAGTAGAGCAGGCAATAAAGCACAGGTAGCTGAACGGATGGGTTTGCTCTATGCGAAGTGGGTAAAAGCTAGGATCTTGTAGAAATACCAAAATAACATAAGGCCTTCATTTGTTCTAATGGACAGGAAGTTTACAACCTCTTGTTTTGATCGTATGGTGGAAAATATATATGAAGGAAGTCTAAATACTGGAACGACAACTACAGTACACTAATTACCCTTAGAGGTAAGAACAATTAAAGGCTCTGGGTTTCTTTGAAAAACAGACAGAAGAGTGCTTTAGTAACACAATTGTTTTCCGTCTAGGACTATTTGAGAGTTTAAAAGTTAATCCCAAATGGGATCATAAAGACTGTGACGCATTGAAATATCACTGAAGAGACCAAACTGCATTATCTAATTAGCTGTAAGTGGTCCCCCCTTTTTTCTAATACATCTTTATACCCAATACATTTCTGGGAAGAGTACATTAAATGTGATGTGTTGTGCTTTCTCCTACGGCCATCACACAGATCCAAGATTGGCAATAATTAGTCACAGAAGTAATAAAGTGACACATGACAGAAGACATATAGTTTATCTGAATAATAAATTCTCAATCTTGGTGGAAGTTCTGCACTCACATAAAAGCTATTTGCACTTTTGGTGACGTCTTATGCTTTCTTTCTAAAATGTTCATTCTTGCTAGCTTTATGAGGTCTAGGACTGAGATATGACCTTTGTAGTTTAGTTGATGGTCACCACTTTCCCTCTTTAGCACACTTAATGAAAATTAAAAATGAAATTAAATTGCTTATGATGAAGATATAGCACTGAAGTGTAGACACTCATTGTATTATTGCAGTTGTGAAGAAGCCCCATTCTTATTTGGAAATTTGTACATATCTTTCAGCCCTGATGAAGGTGATAACATCTCGCTTTCACCGAAACATACGTAGGCCATCTGCAAACATCTGAGAACTCCATCCAAGGAGGATCACAAGATTTAAGGATTAAGTACTAAATGAAATATTGGACTAATGCCCTGTGAGAATACGGAACATTGCTATATTAAGTCCTTGTTTCTCAGATGTGTTGCTGTTCACTGTTAGTATATTTTGCACAGTATGAGAGTGTGTATGTGTGAGAAGAATGAGTGGTGAGAAAGTTTGAATGAAAGTATGATGCTGATAATGTTTAGCTTTTTCTAATTGTATCATGGTGGCTTCTGATGGTGGCGTGGCTTGGATGCCGAGGTGGCCGGCAGCGTGAGCGTCGAGCTCTGCTAAGGAACCTGGCTTTAATCCTGAAAATCGGCCCCCTAGACCCCCCCACGCAGCCGAGAGGGTCGGGGAACCGAGGGGTAGCTGGCCTGGAGGATCCCAGTGGATTGCGGTGGCGACTGCGGGGTTACTGGAGTGTGCCCCCGGACCGCGCTGACTACGAGGGCGGCCTGAAGATTTCGGCGCTGCCCTTCTGAGGGCTCCTGGACGGCACCGTGAGCGGCAAACTTGCATCGCATTGCCAGGAGCTTTGAACCCCAGAGCAGAGCGATAGAGGCAGAGGCCGCGGAAGAATTGCGGCGGCGCAGCAGCGGAAGCCCCGAGAGCATCAGGTCGGGGACTCCGGCCCCGGCAGGCACTACGGAGCGGTCCAGCTCCGGGAGGGACACGCTGGTGGCTGCTCTGAGGCACTGGAGGCTGCGCGGCAGGGCGGCCTGTGCCCGCTGGCGCTGTGGGGGTGACTGTAACGCGGGGGCCTGGCCCCGAGCTGCGGAGGTCGGGCGGGGGCTGCCAGGACCTTGAGCTGCGGAGGACGCCGGATGGCCTTGGGCTGTGGACTGGGTGCCACTGGATAGCAACGGGCGGCGAGACTCTCATTGGACCTCCGCTGTAAGCCACGGTGAGTCGGGGGTCACCCTCGCTTGGAGGCGCACTGGAGGAGCCTCGCGAGGGTGCGAGTTGTAAGAACTGTGGCCCTGACTGGGGGTGAGCCTGTGTGTGGGCGGACCTGGACAAACGCCCGCCTGGGCCTCCTGGCGGATACGGGGCGTTCAGCTTGGTGGCGTCCCTGGCCGGGCTGTGCACCGCTCTGGGCTGGAGGGGACATTGGCCAAGTGTTCTGGCTGGTGTCGCCCTATTGGGACCTCCACGGATCCCGCGGCGGAGTGGACGGGCCTGCTAGCTGCGCGGCGAGAAACGGGGTCTTGACGGACCAGGCCGAGTGGACAGGGGCATCTATTGGACTCCCCGGACTTGGTGGTTGTCCCTTGGGATAGGTCGCTGTGCATCAAGAGACCCCGCGGCATGGCCATTGGAGGGCTCCGACGATCGCCGTCATGGGCAAGCCCCGGGGGAGGAAGGAGGAAGACCCGCCACCCTCTGACGCCGAATCCCCGCCTCAAGATCATAGGGAAACGCAGGATTTGCGCGCAATCCGGGGCTCCAACTCCAACTGGATAAGATTCTGGCTGCCATTGCGGACTCTCGCACCGCCCTCCAGCAGGACATTGCGCAGGTGGCAACCGGTCTGGGCCTGCTGCGAGCTGATCACTCGAAACTGTCAGATCAGGTGAAACAAGTAGAAAACACAATCCAGGAAATTGAACCTGTGCAGACCGCGCTGACCGGAATGATGGCGAGCGCCCTAGACAGAATAGCGGTGCTGGAGCGGCGGGCGGATGACCCCGAAGGCAGAAATTGGCGGAACTACATCCGAGTGGTAGGATTGCCTGAAAAGATAGAGGGGTCAGACATGGTGAGCTGTCTGGAAACTTGGCTTAGAACAGTGGTGGCCCCTGAGGGGTTGTCGGCCTTCTACACCCTAGAACGTGCGCACTGCGTTTCTGCTAGACCTCCATTGCAGGGATGCCTTCCGCGGCCGGTGGTGGCGCGGCTGCTACATTTTAGGGACCGAGACTTACTCCTTCAGAAGGCTCGTAGGGACGGCCCTTTCCAGGTTGACAATAGCAGTGTAACTCTATTCCCGGATTATTCACTCGACACCCAACGGCGCCGCATGTCCTTCCAGGCTGTCAAGAAAGAATTGTGCGCAGACGGGATCCAGTACTCTTTGTTCTTTCCGGCCAAGTTGCGCATCGCCCTAGATGGGAAGACCTGTTTTCATGACACACCAGAGGAAGCGTGGGCATGGCTGGAATCCTACAAGGCCAGCAAAGATGGTCGGGAGGTGGAAGCGCAAGAGTTGGCTGGAGACTCCCAGCCTCGCAGATCGCAGCGAATACGGCGCCGACGGCGGGGTTTACGGAAGCCATCGGCCTCACAAACGGCAGTGGAGCGCAGGGGAGTGCTGGACGCAGTGACGACGATCTCTGGAGAATTGCTGAGGACCTCGACAACGGGCTCGGACATGGGAAGCAACAATGGCCAATCAGAGGCAGAATCCTCTGCGTTGGACAGTGCTCATTTGCCCCTGGTTAAACCAGGAACGGCGGACGGCCTACTGGATGAGTAGACTTGGTACTCTTCTTGGGATTGGGAGTTCTGATGTGGCTAGAAGTGCTACATTGATTGTCACTGTTGGGGGGTTCCTATGGTGCATTGGATGTATGGAAGGATAGGACCCTGGGCTGATTTTTAATGCGTGGGGAAGGTAACAGTAAAGGTGGGGGTTATGGGGGAGCTAAATTTATGGGGGGACCTGGGGCGTAAAATTGGACCTGGGGCAGACAATGGGTGTGGTTTTGATTACTCGTAGGTTATTTGCTAGGCTCTATCCACCCCCCACCGGATGGTTCCAGTTAGCCTGCCTTAGCTTTGCTTGAGGCGCATGGTTGGGTTTGTTTGGATGGGATTCACTATGTTGGTGCCTGTTCTTGTGGGGGAGGGTGCTGTTGTGGGCGGGGTGGGATTGTTGGGGGACATTGCCTGCCGGCGTGGCTAATTGAGAATGTGGAGCTCTTGCGTATTGTGCATCTGTCTTGTGGGCCCGTTACCTGGCAACCAGGGGGGGGGGAGGAACAAATTGTGTGTTTTTTGCTTTATTGGTATGGGTTCATTACCTGATGTGAAATGTGTGACCTGGAATGTACGGGGACTGCACTCTGTGCAGCGTAGATATAAAGTTCACTCCTATTTGGTGCGTAGGGGCGCGCAGATAGCCTTCCTACAGGAGACACATTTGACTAGGACAGAGGGGCTGGCTCTGCAGCGCAGATGGCGAGGTCAGCTTTACTACACCACTTATTCAGCATTTGCATGAGGGTCGTTGATTTGGATTAGGGCGGGGGTCCCCTTTCAGGTGACTGATCAACTGGTAGACACCGCTATGTAGTGGTTAGAGGACACCTGTATGGGTGGGAGGTGACCCTCTGTAGTGTTTATGCCCCTAATGTGGAACAGGCACCCTTCCTGGAGACTCTGTCTGTTGCCCTCGCGGATTATTTTACGAATCCAGTATTGATCGGGGGAGACTTTAACTCAGTTTTAGATGTGGCCATGGACAGGTCCCACCCTCCACTGTTCACAGCTCCGGTTCATAAACTGGGGAAGGTTAGGGCCCAGTGGCAAGATAACTGGGGATTTATTGATGTTTGGCGAGAGCAGCACCCGGATGATAGAGATTATTCGTACTTTTCGGCTTTGCATGATTTGCATGTGCGGCGGGACGCGATTCTGTGTAGTCCTGACCTGGTATCCTTGGCGGTTGGCAGCGAATACATATCGCGCACCATATCGGACCATAATCCATTGTTGGTGAGTTTCTGTTGGGTTGCGGAGCGCCCTATTATAACGACCTGGAAACTGCGCCCAGAGATGCTAGAGGATCAGGCCTTTCGCGTGGAGCTGGGCAATGGGGTGGAGCAGTACTTTGCCGAGAATGCGTGCACGGCCACGACAACGGCCCTGGAGTGGGATGCTTTTAAAGTGGTGGTTCGCGGGTTATGTATTGCTAAGTGGGTGGGTGTAAGGAAGCTACTATTACAAGAAATCGAGGCAGGCGAATGGGCCCTAAGGGAGGCTGAAAGAGCCCACTCTGATGGTTCTGAGCCGCGTGACACGGTCCAGTCCCGGAAGGAAGCAGTAGCAGTGGTTGTGGAGCGCTTACGGTGTTTCGATCACAGAGCTTACTTGGCCCGTGCACATGCGGAAAGGGATAAGGTGGGCACGCTGCTGGCTTGGCTAGCTAACCCCGTTCTTAGATGCGTACCTATATTGGCGTTGACCTCGTCCTCGGGACGTTTAGAATATACACAACATTAAATAAATGACCGATTCCGGTCTTTTTATGCGAGTCTATACACGAGCCAATTGCAGACTGGGGAGGTGGATGTCCAAACGTTTTTGGAGGACCTAGAGTTGCCTACTGTTGAGGAGGAGGAGGCAGAATCCCTTGGTCAGGACATTACATTAGCCGAAGTTCGCTGCGCCATTAAGCAGTTGGCGCGTAACAAAACTCCAGGTAGCCATGGACTGCCTATCGAATTCTATTTAGCGTATATTGACCTCCTGGCTCCTAGATTACTGGCAATGTATAAAGAGGCTAGACAGCGT
Organism: Lissotriton helveticus; assembly: GCF_964261635.1. NCBI lineage: Eukaryota > Metazoa > Chordata > Amphibia > Caudata > Salamandridae > Lissotriton > Lissotriton helveticus. Next base: position 535,527,966 of record NC_136067.1, read on the forward strand.
TGGGTACTATCGACCTCCACTAGGGAGGCTATCATTGTTCCCCTCCTCAAACCAGGGAAACCTCCGACTGATCCAACCGCGTATAGGCCTCTGTCTATGATCACCACTCATTATATATAAGATATTGAGTCGAGTGCTGCCCACTAGGCTCCTCCCCTTCATGACACGGTTAGTTCACTCTGATCAGGCCGGTTTTATCCCGACTCGCAATACTGCTAACAGCATACGTAGGCTGAGAAGAATATTGGATGGAGACTATGGAGCGGAAAGGCAGGCGATGGTCCTTTTGGTCGATATTGCTAAAGCGTTCGACAGCCTGGAATGGCCCTATTTGTTCTCAGTCATGAAAACATTCGGGCTTCGAGACGGATATGTCCGCTGGACTGAAATATTGTACTCATCGGCGACCGCTAGGGTTCAAGTTGGTAGAGTCGTTTCCTCCTCTTACCCTGTGGGGCGGGGCACAAGACAGGGCTGCCCGCTTTCCCCGCTGCTGTTCGCCCTTGCGATGGAGCCTTTAGCGGCGCGCGGTAGGACGGGGGGGCGTTCCAAGGTTTGCGACTTAAGGGCCAGTCGCACTATATCTCGCTGTATGTGGACGACCTCCTATTGTTTCTGAGAGATGTGGGGTAGGACCTGGAGGGAGTGCGCTCCCTCCTCGGCTGGTTCGGGGACATCTTGGGGCTGCGGATTACCTGGGTGAAGACTTGTATGTTCCCGGTGACCAGAACATGCGACCCGCCCACACTACCGCCTGATTTGGCGTGGGAACCTAGGTGTCTCCCCTATTTGCGGACGCACGTGTACCATACTCAGGAGGATCTCCTGGAGGGCAACATCAGCAGAGCGTTGAGGGGCCTGAAGGGTAGCATGCGGTTCTGGGAGACTCTACCCTTGTCGGTGGCAGGTCGCGTAGCGCTGCTGAAGATGGTGGCGCTTCCTCGGCTTTTGTATTTTTTCCGGACCTTGCCGATACGGATCCCTGTTTTCGGCAACTCCGTTCTGCGGTTAGGGGCTCCATTTAGAGTGCAGGGCGGCGCAGAGTAGCCTTGGATACTCTGATGCGGCCGAGAGCTGAAGGGGGCCTTGCAGTCCCAGATTTTGAATTGTATTACCTAGCTGCACAATTCCAACACCTTACTCAGGCAGTGGCATTGGAGTTTCGAGGGCCGGAGAGGGAATCTGAACCGGATGTGCCGCGGCATGTTCTGTCCTTTGTGGTCTTACAGCAGAGACTGCGGACTACTGGTTTGTCGATAGTGGAAGGCGCCCTAAGGCATTGCTGGAAACGGTTCCACAATAGAATTGGGGTGCAGCGACCATACGCTCCCACAATACCACTGGGCATGTGCATGGCATTGCCCCATGGTGGGGATTGGTCCACCCTTGCGGAGTGGGAGGAGCTGGGTTTACAGATGGTGGGTGATCTGTTTGCAGATTGTGCGCTATTGCCCTATGGTGCATTGCAAGAGACATTTGGTCTCCCGCGCGGCCATTTCCTACTGCACGCGGCACTGGTTGCCGCTATCCAGAAGCATTGGGGCACTGGCTCCTCAGAGCCGCCAACAAGCGGAGCGTGCCAATATGTGGTGATGGCAGCGGGCACGTATAAAGCGGTTACGTGCTTATATAAACTCATGTTGGGAGAGGGGCTGAACCCCTTGCGGAAGGTACAAGAGCAATGGGCGACAGACTTAGATAAAAAAATACCCGATGCGGCCAGGGCACAAATAATTTATAGAGCATGGAAGAGCACCAGGAATGGTAGGTTCCAATTGATCCAATTCTTTATACTTCACAGGGTGTACCTTACGCCGGCTAAAATTAACCAGTATTTCAAGGTAGACACAGCACTATGCCCCCGTTGCAGACTACAGGACACGGATTTGCGGCACATGCTGTGGGATTGCCCGCAGTTGGGCGCATACTGGGAAGAGGTAACTGGTCTGCTCTGTAGAGTAACCGGTCGACAGATTACTCCGGACAAGGGGACTTGCCTCTTACACTGGTTTCCACACACTAGCAAAACTAAGTTGTCTAGCAAATTTATAGACCTAGGATTCTTACTGGCCAAGAGGGAAATTACATCTCACTGGAAAGCAGTGGCAGGCCCTAGCTACACTAAATGGAGGGCGGCATTGCTTATGTGGGCAGTTAGCGAGAGTTCAGTTAGACTGCAGCAGGCTCATAGATCCCATAACGACAAGGCGCTAGAGGCGGCGCGGGCTTGGGAGGCCCTGGTGATGGAGCTACGGACATCAGATCTAGACACTGATTCAGAGTCCAACGCGCTGACGGAGGACGAAAACCAATAGTCTCCCCTAGGCATTGGAGGGATAGAATGTGAGGCGATTCCTGACTTCTGTGGTAATCAAAATGGTAATGGTATTGTTGATGTAATGATATTTATACAATCCGTATATTAGGGTAATTTCTTGTTTGCTTTTTATTCTTTTTGTTGCAGAGCTGGCAGCAGTTGTGGGAGGGGAGGGGTGGTTAGACGGGGAGGGTGGACCTGTATATGGAGTTGAATGATGACTTAACGCTCAGTACTTCAATCATTGTAGTGTATTGTAGGGGGGGGGCTTGACACCACAGCGATAGGTCTGGTAAAGGGACCTTATACCACTGACCGGTCCTGCTGAATTGATTTGTTTGATTGTTGGAATAATGTCAACTTTCCCTTTATTACTAAATGCCAGGCTCTATGTAACTGTGATGGTCCATCCTTATGTCTGTTTGTGTTTAAAACAATAAATAGATTTTTTTTAAAAATGGGGGCTTCTGATTTATTGAATGAAGAAACTGTGTAAAACACTGATGTTTTCCTCACTTATGTGTATGCTTTTGTTATGAATTGTAAATTAATGTTTTTTTACTTTTAACGTAAAGTTTAAAATAAAAAAAATCAGATTTATGAAAAAAGAGAAAAGAATAAATTATTCTGATCAATAAAAGTGAATTCAAATGAAAGTCATGTTGTTTTGAAATTCGATATCTGTGCTGAATCCTTGAAAACTATATGGTGAGTTATACCTATTTGCTAAATGTGACAAGTCAGATTAGAGGTTCCTTGGACTATTGCCTACTTTTACTAAATAAAAAAGAAACTTTTCATTTTCTATTGTTAAACACATTCTGTTTTCCTTTGAGGAAAATTGGCTGCATTTAAAAAAATGATTGCTTTGTTTAAAAGCAATCACAGACATGGTGGCCTGCTGACCCTAGCAGGCCACCATCACTGTGATGACAGGGAACCCTAGTGGATCACAAATTGTGGCCTACTTCATTAATATTCATGAGGTAGATCTATTTGCGACACAGTACAAATCGCTAATGGACCATATATTACTTTTGTACAGTGGTAATAGCGAGATCCAAATAGCAATTTTACAAAAAATCGCTATTTCGTAATTCGGATTACTAATCTTTGCACATCTAGCACTTGGTTCTGTGCCTCCAGATAGTGTTCAAATTATGAAATATTGCACATTCACACCTAAATATGGAACTTAGGGCCACATGTATCAAAAATCAATTTAGCATTCCTTAAATTGCGAATTTTAGGTAATCGCTATTTAAGTAATACAAAATGATATGTTGCCTAATATTGATTCCTAAACATTGCAATCACAATTAGGAAATTCTATTTTATATTAGTACTCCACTTGTTCGTTCCATAGGTGCAAAGGGGTTTGCATTACCTAATTTGAGATTACTTGATTGGTAATTGCAAATTAGGTAATGCAATACCAAGGGTGCCTATGGGCCTAAGGACCACCTGAAGCATCCCAAAAAGAACTGTGCACATGTAAAGTACACCAATGACCTAGGGGCATGTGTGCTCTACATGGCACTTTGAAAAATTAATTTTTGTGCATTTTTCTAAATTTGCACACCACTTGAAGCCGATGGTAATAGCATTTCCTAAATGCACAGTTTACATTTAGAAAATGCTTGGTACATGTGCTAAGGAAATCACACATTTGTATTCCCTATTTGTGATTGCAATTTTAGGTAATCTCAATTTGTGTGACTACCTAAAATTGTGACTATAAGGCTTTTCAAACATCTTGAAAGGCAATAACAAATGTGCAAAATTACTGATTTGCACCATTTCCACTTGCAAAATTGTTTGATACTTGGGGCCCTTACACTTTTAAATGATATACATTAATTTAATTGCACTTGCATAATCTAGTGAACAGATACATTAATCCAGTGTTCAAATAGAAAAATGTAAAATACTGAAACACATAAAAGACTCAGATGAGTGATGGCTTATTGAGTGTGAGGACACATTTTAAATTGCTAGCTACACCCTTAGCAGAAAGGTATTACTGTCAATGGTCTCATTGGTAAACATGAACATTTATTGACCTGGTTTTTCAAGGGGGGTCACATGGTATTTTGGCCCCGGGCTTGGCAGCCATCTTGGGAAACTACCAAATACACACATTTCTAAAATCTAGGCACCTGGGGGAGTCCAGCAAGGTATGGCTTGTGTGGATCCCCCAATGTTTTCCTACCCAGAATTCCCTGCAAACCTCAAATTTAAAGCTGAAGAAAACACATTTTCCACATAGTTTTTGATGGAATCACTGTGCCGGCACAAATGTTCTAACCCACAGCGTTCCCCTCAGTCTCCCGAGTAAAATGATACCTCACTTGTGTGGGTGGGGCAAGGGCCTGTGACTGGGAAGAGCCCAAAACATAGGGATTAAGGGTATAGCATCGAGAATTCTAAGCGCTAAGTTTTTTTAAAAATATGTATTTAGTCAATTCTGCATTGGACACCCACACACGTGAGGTATTATTTTACTTGGGACACAAAGGAGAACACTGTGGGGTAGAACATTTGTGATGGCACAGTGATTCCACACAAAAATATGTGGAAACATTTTTCAGCTAAGTTTGCAGTTTGCAGGGGGTTCTGGGTAGGGAAACGATTTGGGATCCACACAAGCAATACCTCATTGGACTCCCTAGGGTGTCTAGTTTGCAGAAAAGAGTGGGTTGGTAGGTTTCCCTTGATGGTTGCGAGCCCAGGGACAAATCCCCAGGTGCCCCCCAAACCAGGTAGGTATAGGTAATTTAGAAGTCTCCACAGTATGATTTGGGCCATTTCCTGTTTCAGGCACTGTGCCTACCCGCACAAGTGAGGTACCATGTTTATCAGGAGACCAGGGGTAATGCATTTGTGGATCCAAGCAGATTCCAGATCTTTCTCACACCGAAATGTGAGAATAAAGTGATTTTTCAGCTAAATTTGAGGTTTGCAGGGGATTCTATGTAGGTAAAGTTTGAGGGACCCATGCAAGCATTACCTCGCTGGACTCCCCCGGGTGTCTAGTTTTCATAAAGGTATGGGTTTGGTAGGTTTCCCAAGATGGCCACCAAGCCCGCGGCCAAAAACCCATGTGACCCCCTTTGCAAAACCAGGTTGTTTTGTGATAGGTCATTTTGAAATCGCCTCAATAGGTTTTGGGACCCTGCCTGTCGGAGTACTTGACCCACCCACACAAGTGAAGTACCATTTTTCTTGGAAGACTTTGGAGAATGTGGGGTGGGTGGAATTTTGTGAATCCACGCAGAATTCCAGAACTATCCGTCGCAGGAATGTGAGGAAAATGTGTTTTTTTTTTACAAATGTTGAGGTTTGCAAGGGATTCTGGGTAACAGAACCTGGTGAGAGCCAGACAAATCACCCCATCCTGGATTCCCCTGTGTGTCTAGTTTTCAAAAATGTATAGGTTTGCTAGGTTTCCCTAGGTGTTGGCAGAGCTAGGGTTCAAAATCCACAGCTTTTGCAAAAAAAAGTGGTCCTTTTTCATTGTGAAAATTTGGTGTGTCCACATTGCGTTTTGGGCCGTTAATTTTTGTGGGCATTAGGCCTACCCACACAAGTGAGGTACCATTTTTCTCTGAAGACTTTTGGGAATGCAGGGTGGGTGGAATTTTGTGAATCCACACAGATTCCCGAACTTTCCACCACATAAATGTGAGGAAAATTAGTTTTTTTTAAACATTTTTTGAGGTTTTTCAACAGAACCTGGTGAGAGCCAGACAAGTCACCCCACCATTGATCCCCCTGGGTGTCAAGTTTTAAAAAATGAATAGGTTTGCTAGATTTCCCTAGGTGCTGGCAGAGCTAGGGTTCAAAATCTACAGCTAGGCACTTTGCAAAAAAAGGGTCAGTTTTCACTGTGAAAATGTGGTGTGTGCACGTTGCGTTTTGGGCCATTTCCTGTCGCGGGCACTAGGCCTACCCAAGTAAGTGAGGTACCATTTTTCTCAAAAGACTTTGGGGAATGAGAGGTGGGTGGAATTCTGTGGATCCACACAGATGCCAGAACTTTCCACCACAGAAATGTGAGGAAAATGTATTTTTTTGACAAATTTTAAGTTTGCAAGGGATTCTGGGTAACAGAACCTGGTGAGAACCAGACTGGGTACTTTTAAAAAAAAAGGGTCAGTTTTCATTGTAAAAATAAAGTGTGTCCACGTTGCGTTTTGAGCCGTTTCCTGTCGCAGGCACTAGGCCTACCGACAGAAGTGAGGTACCATTTTTATTGTGAGACTTAGGGTAACACAGAATTGTAGAGCAACTGTTATTACCTATTGACTGACAATGCAATGCAAATGAAGACAATGTGGAAAAAAGAAGTCACTTTGAAAAATGTCCTATAATTCTCATGCTAGTATGGGTACTCACAATTTCGGATATGTGCAAATATCTACTGTTTCTAAAATCTATATTTTGTTCCAATTTCAGAAATACATAGGTGTTTTTCATACCGATTTTTTCATGTATACATTTTCCCAAATTAATTGCTATATACCTGGTATATAATAAAAAACCATTGCAACATGCTGATACGTTATTGCCTCTGGGTTCATCTTGGTGAACCTACAAGTCCTATATATACCCTATAACCAAAAAGGATATATACCCTATAACCAAAAAGGTCTGGCGGATGTAACTGTATATTGCTTTCAAACAGCTGTCATAATTAGAAGTAGTTACAGGTGAAAACGTTGGCACAAATAGCTGTTTTTTTTCAAATAATTTTCAATTTTTCCTATATTCAACTGTTAGTTTCTATAAAGAAACCTTGCAGAATCTACACAAATGACCCCCTGCTAAATTTAGAATGTTGTCTACTTTGCTAAAATGTATAGCTTTCCAGGATCCATTATTGCTTTTATACCCATTTGTACCATTAACTGGAAGAAGGTTGAAAGCACACAAAATCGCAAAAATAGGCTATGTCCCAGTAAAATGCCAAAACTGTGTAAACATTTTTGGTTTTCCTACAAAATTCCGTTAGTGCCTAAAACCTGTGAAAATGGTGATTTAAGCCCCACAACACCTTTGTTGAAACTATTTGTAGGAAAAAAAACAGACACTTTCATTTGCAGCACTTTTCTCAAATGTTTCAAAAAACAAAACTAAATTTTGCTGTATTTTGTCTAATTTCTGGGTCTCATCCAGGGGAATCCACAAACCCTGGGTACCTTTAGAATCAGCATGATGTTGGAAGAAAAGGACGCAAATTTGGTGTGGATACCTTATGTGGTCAAAAGGTTATAGGGGCCTAAGCATTAACTACCCCAAATAGCCAGAAAAAGGCTTAGCACATGGGGGGGCGAAGGCCTAGCAGCAAAGGGGTTAATGATGATCTCATTGTTTTCTGTCTCTAAAGTTTCTTACCACAATCTGTTCTCTTATCTCTACTGAACTCACTCCTTCCAGTCACTGGTCATCGTTTTCCATCCCTCTCTGTCCCCACCTGCTCTTGTTCCCATCCTTGCTCTCTACATCTTCCTTCACCAGTTGTTTCTCTATCTTCAAGGCCCTCACTCTAAGCCTCACTTACCAATGCACCAGTCTCTATCTGCTGCCTTCAGTCTATCGTTTTAGCTGTGCTGTATCTAACTGATCAGCTCAATATGCCTTTGGTGGTATCTGATTCTATCTTACTGTAGCACATTTACCCGATCTTTCTTTCCTCATCATGCCTGTCCTACTTTCTGTTGTACCTCTAGGCCTGAGTCACTGAGCTAACTCAGAGAAGCCGAGGCAGCTGACAAACATCAGTGACCAATGCTCAATGTCTAGGCTTTCGGAGTCAAAGACAGCTTTACAGCGCATGATCTCATACATGTTCTCGTGTGTAAACGTGCATGTTTGTATGTGACTCTTCTGGATATGAATGTTAATTTACGGTTTGTTTTAATAAATGTATATCCAAAAGAAAGGCATCCGCTGTGATGAGCGAAACGTTAATTGTTTTGCTATATAGGATTAAAAGAAAACGTTAACTATTTTCAAACGTATTAGCAATTCAAACACAAAAAGATGTAAAACATAAATATTTTACTATATACAAAAGTCTTCAAATGTCCGCGAATTTGTTATTTGTGCCTACAAGCGTTTAAGTGAATTTCAGTATGGGAAGTAAGTGTACAGTTCTTTATTGCTTCCTAATTCAATGTGTGGCACAAAATAGATGTGTAATATTACCAATTTCTATAATTGTTCAGAACCAGAGGCTGTTCTCAAGAGCATGCTGCTTGCACATGTGAAATAGTGAAGCCCAGCAACATTACTCTGAAGTAGGGGCTTAACTCCCCTCTGAATTATTTAAGCAACGAGGCATCATTAGTCCTGCACATATTAGTGTCGCAAAAGAAATATCTCCTTGATTTTTTGAAAATCCCTTGAAAATGCATGACATTTCCCAGGGGGTTCATGTCCTAGCAAAACTACATTAATGATTATCTCTATGTTGAGATCAAACTCAGTTTTGCCATATACGGTACAAGACAGGTGGTGCATTCCTGTGGAGTTCCGGCCCTAATGATGTGTCAAACTTAAAATGTTCAAAAGCTCCAATTAAAAGCAGAACTGAAATATGTATGGCTCTGTTCTCCCGGTTTACATCAACCTCGGTGCATCTACATTGCATGCATCTTCACAATCCTTACAGAATGTGCCTTAGGTGAATATAAAAGATGAGGCAATTATTATTGTCCTTTTTTGGAATTCTTTTATCAAATCCTTTTTTCGGTCAAAAATATTATGATTCTTATTATTAGGCAGTAAGAACATTATGAGGGCACATAATGCATGAATTAATGCTTGTCTTTTTAATCAAAGATTATGGATGGGATGCATATAATAAACATTCACAGTATGATAAGATAGATTTCTATAAATGTCAATGTTTTTGATAGAAAGTCATCATTCTGTTCTGTCCACCCTATTTTTTGCTGAATGATATTGGTGTTCACTGACTGACTGTACCCTGGGCTCTGCTAACTAGGCCCTGGCCAATGCTATCTGTAAAAAGGTACATTTAATAGGGTACACTCACAATTTGTAATGCCAGACGCTATAAGTCCCTAGTAGATAATATGGGCCATGGGGTGCAATCTACCTATAAGTCCCTGGTATATCATGGGGTTTGGAGGACATATCCAGAACTTGCATGTGTACACTGCTGTATGCCTGCTGTCCTTTTAAAGGCGTGGTAGGTTTTTACAGGGAAATGCCTGAGTGAAACTACCTGACCTGGGTCATAGATGTGATATGGTTACAGAAAATGGTCAGAGTAGTGACGAAGCTCCAGAAAGAGGTAAATTATTTCATTTTTAAGGCAGCATGGGGAACGTCTCTTCCAGTGCTGGTGCTGGCGAATCAGTTCAAGAAGTCTGATGTCTTGTGCCTTAGTGGCTACATGGAGGACACTTCGCCCAGTCTGTGTCCGTAGCTGCAGAGCTTTCTGGAGCTTCAACGTGAGCCCGCCCAGGATGTAAACATACTCAGTCCATCCCTCTTTCAAGTGCTCACCTGTCCTGATGAAGACCCCGCTTAGAGGCAACGAATAACTCTCATCTCTACCAGGGGTCGAAACGTCGACTGTCTTTACCATGATATCACACTCAAGGATGATAATGTATTTACCTAATGTGTACCCTTGAGCAATGTATATAGGAACGTTTCGAACTTGATAGACTGTAAAAGCCTATCCAAATTTACTGTGTATTGTTCTCCATGTCACAGACACCTTTACCCTGTCCTTCACCTACCCAACCACTTAAACCTTTCCCATTTTCCATCCAATCTTCTTTCACGCTTCAGAGCACCTTGACCGTTTGAAATGCTTTGATTGTAATTCCATTTGAATATGACGTACTAAATGTATTAAATAATTGATACCAAATTTAACACAGTTAAGGGAGATATGTTTTTGTACACTACACAATGGATGTTTGTATTTTAAATTCACTACTCTGACCATTTTCTGTAACCGCCCTTTTAAAGGCAGCCCTGTCTTGCAGCCTGCAGACAGACCCTATAAGTCCCTTGTATGATATAGGGCTAGGGGGTTAAAACTACCAATAAGTCCTTAGTATGTAACAGGGTGTGGAAGTTTAGAGGCCAGCAGATTTCCTGCACTACCATGTGTGCACTGCTGAGTGCCTGCTATAAATTTAAATGATTCAAAAAGGGGGGTGGTGATGGACAGAGTATCTGAATTAAGCAGAACACTCCTACCCAGTCAAAAGATCAGGGCTTGATCCATCACCGTTTTTTAGCTCACTGCACCATCCCAGTTCAGAACCTGGCTACATGCAAATTAGTCTGTCCCTGGCCCAGTGCATCATGGGAACAGGGCAGACCAAACTACCAAGCCAATTCTTTACTGGAAAGGAAACAAGCTTCCGGGGACCGGTTTCTGCCATTACAGCCGTCTTCGGCCCAGCTTGCTTGAATCCTGATGGTGCAGTGAGCAAGGGACTCACATCTGAGCATACCCTTCCACGCTTGTGGTGGTCAAAACGATTCAAAAAGGGAGGTGGTGATGGACAGAGTATCTGTATTAAGCAGAACACTCCTACCCAGTCAAAAGATCAGGGCTTGATCCATCACCGTTTTTTAGCTCACTGCACCATCCCAGTTCAGAACCTGGCTACATGCAAATTAGTCTGTCCCTGGCCCAGTGCATCATGGGAACAGGGCAGACCAAACTACCAAGCCAATTCTTTACTGGAAAGGAAACAAGCTTCCGGGGACCGGTTTCTGGCATTACAGCCGTCTTCGGCCCGTCTTGCTTGAATCCTGATGGTGCAGTGAGCAAGGGACTCACATCTGAGCATACCCTTCCACGCTTGTGGTGGCCAAAACGATTAATTCAGATGCTCTGTCCATCATCACCCCCTTTTCTGAATCGTTTTGGCCACTATAGGAGTGGAAGGGTATGCTCAGACATGAGTCCCTTGCTCACTGCACCATCAGGATTCAAGCAAGCCGGGCCGAAGACAAAGGTAAACTTTCACAAATGTGTACATTTATGCTTTTTAATTGCAAACCATACTGCATTTTAATAGTATGTTTATGATTGTGGAGACTCTGCAGTTGGGGCGGAGATCTCCTCACATAAAAAGGTAGGCCTGTACTGGCCTGTCCTATGTTGTTTGTTGCACTCATAAACTTACTGGAAATGCATAAACTTACAAAAACATTTACGTTTACCTTTGGGGATCAAGCACTGTGTTTAGCTCAGCAGCCAATTCACAAAGGCATTTTGGAGTACATACTGTAGTATCTCTATATTACTCTGTTTCATATTCTTACATTTTCATTGTTATTAAGTCATTAATATTGCGCTAGTGAATCGTGCCCAAGGGGAAATCTCAGTGCTGTGGCAGGAGTCAGATGAAGTTGAAAATAACTAAATTTCGAGATGTTTTTTAAAATCAATGAAGTCAGTGCATGAACGTATATACAAAAGGAACCTGTTCCAATTATAGGGAGCCCGATAGGAAAAGACCCAGCTACCTTATTCAGATGTACGTATACGGCAAAGGCAGAATTTCTGTCTGGGCAGTAATAGGTGAGTTTCCTTTGTATGGTATCTAAGTCCTTTACTGATCAGGGACTTATGAGTCAGACAGAGCAGTTTAAACACTACTCCTTTCCTAATGGGGAGCCAGTTGAGGGCTCTGAGCAAGGAAGTTGATTCTGCGCCTGGCAGCAGTATGTTGGCCAGGCGGGCGGCAATGTCCTGGAGTGAAGAGATTTATTGCCCGCTAGAGTCAAGGCAACTAATTATTAGTGCCTAAGTGAGAGTCTTCCTTAAGTTAATGAAATCCAGTGAAAAATTATCCTGAGGAGGTGTATTATACCGAAACCAATGCCACCCATTGATACTACCAGATACTTCATAGATAGGTAATCATCAAAAAGGACACCTAGATTCTTTTTTTTTTTTTTTTTTTCGCTAATCATCGTGGCTAGTCGGTTTGCCAGTAGTTTCGCCAATATCTTGGGTTCCGCGTTCAAAAGCGAAATCGGGCGATATGAGGAACAGCACTCACGGGGTTTGCCGTCTTTATGAATGACCACAATTGAGGCCAGCCTCTGGTCTCTAGGAAGATAGCCGAGGTCACGCGACGCCGCAAACATACGCAGCAGATACGGCGCCATTTTATCCGGGCATAGCTTATACAGCTCGACCGGTATGCCGTTAGGGCCCGAAGCCTTTCCTGAACGAAGAGAGCGAATAGCGAGCGCGACCTCATCGATGGAGAAATCAGCCTCCATTAAAACCCCGTCCGATTCTGCGAGACTGGGCAGCTCAAGATCACGAAGTAGCAAGCGCGAGTCCTCCTCCGGCAAGCCCGAAACCGGCGCATACACAACCCGAAAGTGCTGGGCAAACACCTCAACTATCTCAACCGGGTCCACGACTCGCACTCCATCAACTCTCTCAACCACAGGCACCACACGATTCAGTCTGTCTCGCTTATCCAGCCATGCGATCAACTTCCCCGCTTTGTCACCCACGTCGTACAGACGCCCCTGTTGCATACGATGCAGTGCCTCAGCCGAGGTAGTAACCAAGGCTCTGTAATCAGATTGCTTAAGAGCCAAAACATGCAGCGTCTCAGGCGTAACCTCAGCTTCCAACCGCTCCTCCAACACAGTAATCTCAGACTCCAATCTCACCACCTCTTCTTGTGTGCGCCGCTTCTTGTCAGCAATCAGGGATAAAGTCTGACCGCGGATAACAGTTTTATATGCCTCCCATAAGGAGACTGGGGAAGACACCGATCCCTCATTTTCAGCAAAATAAAAATTCATGCATTTGACCACCTCTGCTCTGATCTTAGGGTCCTGAAAATGCCATGGATTTATCGGGGCAATTCGGCCCCCATTCCCCAAACAGATATCCAAGTGGAGCCATATCGGGGAGTGGTCTGAGATCCCTCTAGCCAAGTGTTTAATTTCACGCACAGAGAGCAACTGCACCACCGGCACGAGGAAATAGTCAATTCTCGAGAGTCTGCCATGAGCCCCCGAGTGGAAAGTGTACTGAAGCCGGCCAGGGTGCAGCTGCCTCCAGCAGTCGGCCAAACCAAAGGCATCCAAGAATTTCCCCAACCACAACTGCGAGGCAGGGAGGAGCCTGGGGGGGCTACGATCACTCTCTCCATTCGCCACGGAGTTAAAGTCCCCACCCAACACCAGTAAGCCATCGGGCAAACCAAGGACAACCTCACCCAAGTCGGTGAACGTGGTAGATTGCAGCCCAGGCGGGACATAAATAGACAGTATGGAAATCAATTTCCCCTCCCATCTCCCCGTAATTCCAGCATAGCGGCCCCTGTCATCCAGCACCGTGCTATCTATCTCCAGGGGAAGGGAATTCCTGACCAGGATACCAACCCCTCTTGATCCCGAAGTAAAGCCGGAATGTGCCACCAAACGATAGCCCCTTCTGTCCAATGCATGACATGTATTGCCCACCAAATGGGTCTCCTGAAGCAAGACCACATCTGGGGTGTGTCTCTTCAAATATTGTAGCACAATCCCACGTTTTATCCTGTCCCCAAGACCGTTAACATTCCAGCTCAACACCCTGAGTCCCCTACCCCCATCCCAGAAGAAGACCGACCGCCCCTCCCATCCCGAAACAGACACATGAAAACAATTGTAAAGCAAAGCACAGCCTCGAAACCAACAAAGAGAAAAGAACCCCACCACCACCCCCAAGGAACCCATCAAATTCAAACCCCCCTCCCTGCACCCCTGCGGTAGACCTAATAGCCACCCCAACTTGCAGTGTGCCTGTCGCCCCATTGAACTAACCTACAGAAAGAGAGAAAAAGTCCCCAGAGGAGGAAGATCCCCGAACCCCCTCCACGCCCGGGCATTCACACAACGCTTGAAACAAAGTCTCTAAGCCACTGCAGCGGATGATGGCTCGCCGATGTAGACTCACTGCTCCTGGCCCTCCACGCCTCCCTCAGCGCCTCTCGAGTCCTCCGGGCCCTCATGATGCGTCGACAAAGCGTCTAACCATTCACTAACCACCTCAGGGCGGTCAAAGAAGAATGCACGATCAGCATGTTCGATTCTCAGGCGGGCCGGGAAGAGCATAGCATATTTCAGTCCCAGGTCCCTGAGTCGTCTTTTCACACCCGTAAAGCCCATCCTCTGTTTCTGAACTGCCTGAGTAAAGTCAGGGTAAAAACTAATTGAAACGTTCTCAAATTTAGTGGGCCCATTGGTGCGCGAAGCTTGCAGGATAGCGTCCCTATCACGAAAGTTGAAAAGTATAGCAATTATGGGCCGCGGAGCGGCTCCCGACTTTGGCTTGCCACCCGGAACACGGTGGGCGCGCTCCACAGCGAAGAATTTACTGAGGCCTTTCGGCACCAGATGCTTCAACACGAGGTCCTCCACCAGGATATCAACAGGCATGTCGGCAAAAGTCTCCGGGACACCCACAATGCGGACGTTATTGCGCCTGGCCCGGCCCTCGAAATCTTCCAACCGATTGGCAAACAGGTCACAAGTAGTCCTAAGATGGCGGACCGTGGTCTGAAGGTCCGAGACATCCGTGGTCAAACTAGCAGTCTTGAGATCGAGAGATTTGACACGCTCATTCGTTTTCCCAGGGTCCGCTCTGATGAGGGTGACATCAATCGCCACCGTATCAATCTTAGCCGCTAGAGTTTCATATTGCTGACCCATGGCGGATTGGACATTCGCAATAGCGCCCATAACGTCCTTCAACGTTGGCTCCTCGTCATCAGGAGCACCATCCCCAGCTTCTTCCAGGGCACCACTCAATCCGCCCGGGGAGCCCCGTGGTCGAGTAAATCGATCAATGGTCTGAGATTGGGTGACCCCCCCTCGGGACGAGCCTCTATTGCCGCGCCTCTCAACGACTGTTCTGCCCGTCATGTCGTGGAAGGAGCTCCAACGGGAATTGTAGAATCAAGGCAAAGCGAACTCCGTCGTGGCAGGCTCTGAACTGCGAGTGGATAAGGGCGCCGCATAAGCAGCAGGCTGGCAGCGATAGCAGAATCGGAACTCGGATCTGGAAGTGAGCGTTCACAACAAAGAGAAGAAACAAAACCGAAAGTACACCAGGGGCAGCGGGCGTGGCTTATCCGCCGTTGTTGTTCGATTGCCACCTGGGTACCTCGGGAACTCAAGCCCCCGGCTGGCATACGATATAGGCCTCAAAGTTCAAAGCGCAGCAGGTCCAGTATCCGACGGCCAAATCGATTTCTGAAAAGAACGCTGGCATCAGCAGGGCTTCAATAAAGAGCACCCATCGTCAAAATCAGGATCTTGCACAGGATAGTCGCGGGAGGCGGAAGGGGTATCGGGAGCCCTTAGCTCATGCGTCCATCTTGGAAACGCGCGAAGCTCCTACCCCGACACCTAGATTCTTAGCCATTATACTAGGAGAAGTCACTGGACACAGCTGAGTCGGCCACCAGTCCTCCGACCAGTGCGGCTGAGCTGCACCAAACGGAAGGATATCTGTTTTTCCCCCTTTTAGCTGAACACAATTAAGGGACATCCATGTGGCACTTTTCTTCATGCAGGTGATAAATTCATGTTTGACATTTTCACTGTCATGCCAAGGAGATGGCCAGTTGTGTATCATCTTCATAGGAAAGGATTACAAAACCACAGGACTTGACGATCTGGCCAAGGGGTGATACGTAGACGTTAAAGACCATGGGGCTTAAGGAGGAGCCATGCGGCTCCCCCTTGCCCAGGGAGAGGATCCTAGATTGGATGCTAGATTGAAAGGTGTCAAAGGAAACATTTGGGTTCTACAGTTCAGAAAGCTCCATAACCAGTCAATGGCAGTTCCCTGAATACCTATCTCATTGGGACGTTGAATCAGGATGAAATGTGGGACTGCATCAAATGCCACACACAGCTCAAAGAGTAGGAGAATTGCTGGCTACCGATGTCCAGGAGCATTTTAATAGAGTCTACTACAGCTATTAAAGCTGTTTCTGTTAAATGGAAAGCACTGAAGCTCAACTGTGAGGCAACCAAAAGATGATGATTCACTAAACAGGAGGAGAGCTGTTTATTAACATAAGACTCCAGCACTTTGGCTATCAAAGGAAGATGGGATACAGGGTGAAAGTTAGCTAGCTCCCCAAAATTTGCATTTGGCTTTTTTAAGATGGGTGTAACATATGCAGGTTTCCATTCAAGAGAAACAGCAACTAGAGTTAGTGATTTATTTCACAGTGGAGTGATGGAGCAGGAAGAGTGGATAAAGTGGGCATTTCGTGTGTGGGACAGAGATCAGAGGAAGAGCCAGAATTCCCTTTAGTTAGCATATCAAGCATCTGAGATTGAGAGATGGGTTCAAATCTTTCAAGCACCACCACCGTGTCCCTGTGGGAGGGATATGTAGGGCATGGGTAAGGCGGAAGTATGGCATTGGTGTGAATGTTCAGATGTTTTCATTTTTGTTTCAAGATGGCTTGCCAAAGTGTTACACAGCATCTGAGAGAAAGCGATGGCTAAAGTACAGGCCACATGTTTGGTGAATTCCTTTAGGACATTGAAAAGTTATTTGGTTGAGTTTCCCACTTGGGCTATCCCGTGGATGGTATATTGTTTACATGCTGTTCTAACTTTGTTGTGATAGCCACCTAAAGCTAGATGGTAGTTGGTTTTATCACTAGCTGCTTACAAAGCCCTCCATTTCTGCTCCAGACTTCTGCAGCTCGATTTAACGAGCCTCAGGTCGGCCGTGTACCAGAAAGCATTATGTGTGCTGGTTTTAGAGGAATATTTTTTTGTATGCTGGAACTATGTCTAGTGTTCGGGAGAAGGACTCCTGAAACAACTTTAAGCAGAATTGATGTCCTGCGTGCTATCTAAATTAGTTGAACTGAAAACAGGCTTGAAGGACTAAAGAGTGACCTCTCTCTGTGGTCTAACGCTCAGACGATTTTCAGTTTGGGGTTTTGAAAGGGAGGCTTAAATAGGGATTTGAAAACGAATGAGAAATTGGTCAGTCCAGGTTACATATTTAGGGATGTTTGTGTAAAGGAACCTTGAATTTTAATTAATAAGGTCCAATATGTGACCTAGATGGTGCACAGGCACAGTAATTATTAACTGTAGATTTAGCATTTCAAGATCAGATAGAAGGATCGATATATCCGGGTCGGTGGCTATTTCTCCATGGTAGTTGAAGTCCGCAATCAGGAAATTCTCCGTGGTCGAATTCTTTCTTGGAGCCGGGGGTGGGGCTGGAGGGGTCGATAGACTAGAGCGCCATTCCATGTACAACTGTGAGTAGTTTCCAGTTTAAATAAATCTATCTACGCACAGGCAATGAGTAGAGAATCAATGATCACTACTTTAAGAAGTTCAGGTATGCAATGGCTACTTCTTTGCCCTGATTATAATCCCTGTCAAGTCTGACCACCTTGTAGTTGTAGGGGAAATCTATGGGAGTGCAAGGAAGAGCCAGCGCATGTAACCAGGCTTTGATGATAAAACAGACAGCTAGTGGCACAGATGCAAGTAAGTTCTCTATTCCCATTGCATGTTTGAGAACGGACAGTGCATTACAATAGAGTCCTTTTAGTGAAGGGGTATTTACTAAGGTCCAGCCAATGGATTTTTAGAAGAGTCTTTTATTCTAGAGGTGAAGGTTATTGAATGACATGCCCAGATACACATTGGTCTGGGGCTCTCCCTGTTGCTGCATGGGAGAGTTGTGCATGAATGAAATCAGGAGAATCTGCACTTACAGCACGATATCTGCCCTTCCACATACAGTGGGATTTGGGGGGTGCAATGTAAGCAATTGGTCCTAAGGTTTTTAGATCAATATTAGTACAATGCTGTATACAAGGAGACTTACCTACCTCAGTGGGCGCATATGTAGGGTTCCTGCCGATGTTCAGGTGTGAATGGGTGCAGACAGGCTTGTCTTTGGCACGCCTTCTGTGCACCAGTGGCACGTCCACCACGCATCAGTGCCAGGTTGTCAATTTAAACGAATCCATGGGAAATCAGCTACAACCATCCTTAAATGGTGGTTGTCATGGTGTAGCTGAACAAAAAGTGAAACCCCGGGCTCCCTCGGCACAAGCGGCAAGCTCTGGAGGACTGGGGAGCTCAGGGACAGGCAATATGTATAAGTTGAACAAAGTGCTGGCATGCATAGGTTAAAGACAAACCTAAAATAAGTAGTCCTGCACAGAATCATTTATAAAAGATTTGCCGCTTCATACTTGCTTGTATGCTGCACATTGGTGTCAGCCTGGCAATTTATAAGAATCTGAGGGAAATCAGCTAGACAGCAACTGTCCTGAAAATGTCGGTCGCTGGGGTGTAGCTGAATTAAAGTGAAAGCCCCAGGCTTCCTCCACACAAATGGCAATCCTTGAGGACTGGTAACTTTCTGAATTGGCACCAGAACATCTATAATGGGAATATATTTGGAATTTTAAGGGAATATTTATATACAAGTAGTATAAATGAAACACAGCTCTACTTGAATGTCTCATTTGCTTAAGACATCCACTGCTGTAATGGCTGCACCTCATCCAGTCCTGTGTGTCCAGCTGCTAACTGAAGCTCAAACCAACGGAGATAGAATTCTTATTATTTGCCAAGAACAAAAACTCAAAACAGTTAAAGCCTGGCCAATGACATCAAACCTGGTGTTTTCAAACATCAGCTTACACTGATGCACCCTGGATATAACCCTCCTCCCTCAATGAGCACATTCCCCAAAAACAAAACGCCGGCCAGGTGCTAGCTAACTTTACTAAAGAAATTGATACTGTTTCTTTCTGAAAGTGAGTTCAAAATGCTGTTCGAGCCCTTTTACTCTTTTATTAAGACGGTGGCACTATTCTGTTCAATGACCCTCCAGACTCCACATCTGCACCTTAAGGGCATACTGCACACAATAGCACATTTCAATTAGGACCAAATAAAAAATAATCACATCAATCTATTCTGATGAAACTTCATTGGCTGCTCATGCTGGTCCACATCACCATCAAAAAAAGCTGCATATTTACAAAGCCATCACAATCAGCTTCTCGCCTATCTTGAAGACAAGTTCACCATGTCTGGTAGTTCTTCGCATACCTGCAGCCAGGACCCAATCAGACTGCAGACTAAGAAGTGTATAGAAGAAAAAACAAGGCAGCAGGACTTTTCCAGGTATACACCCAGCATCTGGAAAACATACCTGTATCCATGAGGACAGCCCCAATGCAGTTCTAATTGAGGGAAGCATTTAAGACACACCTCTTAAAAACACTACATCATGATCCTTTTACAATCCACAAACCAACTACCTCTTCTATTACATGTAGGCTTTGTGTTTGTCCTAAACATGTACACTGCTCCCCAGCATTCTAATTAGGTTTGTGCTGTAGAAATACAAAATACATACATATATTTATACATGTAAATGGACTTTGTCCTCTTTGCACTTTTGCAAATGGAGAGTTGGATTTTTTGTCCTTGATTCATGCATGTAGGAATACATAAAAGAGTACTTCTGAGTTTGGGAATCAGTGCCATTTTACTTAAAGACTGTCAAACAGGTAAACATTTCAGTCGTGGCCTTCAGTGATGAACATTGATGATATACAAAATGTCGCTTTCTTCTTTAGTTTATCATCAACAAAAAAAAGGTCTCCTGATGCAACACATTCACGTCAAATCATAGGCATGGATTTCAGTTTTTACATCCTCTGCTCACAGACATTCGAGAAGAAAAAAGGTGAAGGTCAAACTCACCAGCAGCTGAGGATAATATCAATACTATTTTATTTATTTATTTATGAAGTTTTCTATAGCGCTGGCCATACCCAGGGTTATCGGAGCGCTTTACTGTAGGTGCATAACATATAATCATCAGATACAAAATTATTGTCTATCAGACTATCAGTTCCTATCTTCTGACACAGCTCAAGAAACCCTTCTATGTATAAACGTTTCGATTACAGACTATGGATGGATGAACTTGTGGCCATATGCCAGTCCCTCGCCCCCTCAACCTTTATATTCCCCCAATCTCCTGTATCTCATGTCTGGTCAGTATTGTATATGCTGTGAAGCGCTCTGATACCCCATGGTCTAGCTAGCGCTATATAAAACTACTAAAATAAATAAATAAATAAATAAATAAATAAAGAGCAACACATTGCAGTGCAGGACATTTTTGGCTTTAAGGTTCTTCGGAGTCTTAGGGTTGGAAAATAGCTTGATGCTTGCTGTCTGACCCAAGCTATCCACTTCCTAGGGAGCGGTTGAGGAACAGGGTTTTGAGTTGGCTTTTGAATTCTAGAAAGGTGGGAATGGTTCTGATGTGAGGGGGAATTGAGTTCCAAATTTTGGGACCGCTTCCTGTGAAAGATCGATCCGCAGATTTGTTTCATCTAGTTTTAGGTAGGATGAGTAGGAGGGAGTTTGAGCTTCTCAGGTTCCTGGATTGGCGGGCTTTTATGAGTTTTTATGCCAGGTACTCGGGTTTGCCACTGTGAAGGGCTTTATGGGTTAAGCAGGTTGTTCTGAAGCTAATCTGCATTTCGACTGGAAGCCACTTAAGTTCTTTGAGTGCAGGGGAGGTATGATCAAATTTCTTAATACCGGTGATCATTCTGGCGGCCACATGTAACGTTGTTTTGATGGGAGCCAGATGTGATTTAGGAATTCCTGCTAGGACTGCATTCCCACAGTCCAGCCTTGACAGTACCAGAGATTGGGTGTCCTGTTAGACATCATTGGTCGGAATGTAGGGTTTTATTTTGCTCAGGAGTCTGAGGTTAAGGAACGCACTTTTGGCCGAATTCTATATGTGTCTCATCATGTTCAGTTTTGGGTCTAGTGTGATGCCTAGAGATTTGACACAGTCTGCTAGAGTGAGATTCCTGTTGAGCGCATCGATAGCCCTTAACCATTCGGCGATTTGGGGGTTATCTTCCTTGTTCGAGATGAGGAGTGTCTCAGTCTTGTCGGGATTTAGTTTCAAGTGGTTGCTCATCAACCAGTGTTGGACATCTTTCAAGACATCATTTAGTCTTTGAATGTCTTTAAGAGAGGTAGTTTCAATATAGATATGAGTATCATCAGCATAGAGGTGGAAGCGAATGTTGGCTTTTCTAGGTAGTTTGGAGAGAGGTTCCATGTAGATGTTAAAGAGTTGCAGGGAGAGCACCGAGCCTTGAGGGATGCCCTTGTTGACTTGCTGAAGTTCGGAAGGGACGTTTTTGATTTTAATTTTTTGCGTGCAATTGTGAAGAAAGGAGGAGAACCATTTGAGGACAACCTAACCAAGACCAGCTCTTTTTTGGAGAGCCCTTATGAGGAGTTTGTGATCAACAGTATCAAATGCTGCCGTGAGGTCAAGGAGAATGTTGAGGCAGCATTGGTCTAGTGAGCCATATATATTGTTCATGATGTTGAGAATCGCGGTTTCTGTACTACAGCCTTTTCTGAAGCCAGACTGGTGGGGGTCCAGGAGGTTGATGGTTGATGTTGTTCAGGTGCTGTGTTAGTTGATGTAATACGCACCTTTCTAGTGTTTTTGAGAGCAGGGGAATGTTCGACACAGGTCTAAAATTGTTCAGAACTGTTGTATCTAGGCTGGGTTTTTTTCAACAGGGGGTTGACTTGACCCATTTGAAGGCAGTCAGGAACCACTCCGTTTTTCAGGGACCTTATATGATCGTGCTCCAAAGCGGTGCAAAGGCATGCTTCATTTTTTTGGTCAGTAAGGAAGGAATGGGGTCTAGGACATGAGCTGAGGGTTTGCAGGTGGAGATCAGCGTGATTACCTCAGTTTCTTGAACGGGACTTAAACTGAGCCAGGAGTTGGGAGAGGAACCTGGAGAAAGATCATGCGACCCAGTCTTGATGCTCTTCGTGAGGTGCGTGTTGTTGACGTCCAGTGAGAGTTCAATTTTTGTGATCTTGTTGTTGAAGAAATAGGCGAAGTTGTCACGTAGTTCTTTGGACGCCTGTACAGAGGAGGACACAGGCTTGGAGGTTTGTTGTCTGATGATGCTATTGAGCTCCTTAGGTCTGTTTTTGGCACTATCCAGCGGCGAGCGGAAAAAGCTGGATTTCTTGTTTTTGATGTGGTTGTTGTACTTCCTGCGGGCTGATTTGAGTTGATCGCGTAGGATGGAGGTAGGGTTGTTTCTCCACTTTCTTTCTTTGGCTCTTAGTTTTCTCCTTTCGGAGTTGAGGTCAGAGTTGAACCATGTTCTGGATGGGATGGCTCTGCTCTTTTTGAGCTTTAGAGGAGCTACTTTTTCAAGCCTGGACACTAGCTTTGCATTGTAACAATCAGTGAGGTTGTTAGTGAAGAGGTGGTCATTGGTGTCAGGGAGAAGTGAGCTTATCTGTTCTTCGAGGACTCCCACGGGAACCTGAGAGAGGTTAATCAGCCATTTAGGGGGGTCTTGCAGAGGTGAGAGAGAGTGGGTGGTTGATATGAAATAGGATCATGTGGTGGTCTGACCAGTCGACAATGAGTATGTGGTTGATAGTGATTGTGTTTCTTTGAGCAATAATGGCATCCAATGTGGCTCCTTTGTAGTGCGTCTCCTCTGTGCAGCACAGGATTAAATTGTTATCACAGAGGAGACTGGATAGCGATTGGATTAGAGGGTTGTTGGTCTCATTCCACCGTAGGTTCAGGTGGCCAAGAATTAACCCTGGGCGTAGTGTGCGGAGTGGGGTCCCGCGGAGCTACGCGAAGTGGGCACAGAACTACGCCCACCCGCGTACTCCACGTAGCCCCACTACGCGCCGCCCGCCTCCCTCCCGCCCTCCCTAAATACTTAAATAAAAGGATAGAAAGCTTTTAAAAACAATTACCTTGTCTGCCGCGTCCCCGGGGCTCCCTCTCGCCGTCCCGCGATTCGCGCCGCCACCGATTCAGATACATATGCTTACGTGGGCGCCCGCGCATCAGCATTTCTCATGATAAATGCGCATGCGTGGCCGCCCGCGCATGCGCATTAGTATCTGAAATGGCGGCGCGAATCGTGGGACGGCGAGAGGGAGCCCCGGGGACGCGGCAGACAAGGTAAGTGTTTTTAAAAGCTTACTATCCTTTTATTTAAGTATTTAGGGAGGGCGGGAGGGAGGTGGGTGGCGGCCGGCTACGCACCGTCTGCGGAGCGCGCGTAGTGCCGCCTGGCTACGCCCGCTACGCAAAATGCGTAGGAGACGGTACTACGTGCACTCCGTGCACGGAGCGTAGCTGGCCGCTGATCCAGCGCTCTCACCAAAATATTGCACAAATGACACTATTTACTACCACAAAACTTACACTACAACACTAGGCCCATAAAAACAATAGAGCGCTTGAATCATGAGGCGATAAGATCTAAATATAGTTGTTTAAACCATCTGCAATAATCAAGACCAGCTTGTCATTTTAGAAAGTTTATTTTAACACATCTAGAAAAACTTAGGTTTTGGTATTTTATTAAACAAACATTAGAAAAAGTCATAAAGAAAGATTTATTCAGTATTATTAAAAAGAGCATAAATCAAGAATTATTATTCATTAGCAGGAATAAGTAAAATTAAGCATTTCCAAAATCCTAACTATATCTCTGTCTCTACCCTCATCACCTAGTAATAAAGTAATTAATAAAAACTCCTGTCCTCACGTGTAAAGTCCATCAGCATAACATCGTCCTCCAGATTTTCTCGAGCGTAAACCAACAATGTGTTCTCTGAACCTATTCTTATACCCTAATTTTAGCTGAGCTAACTATTTTTCACATTCCAGCAGACGAATTCTAGTTCTCCATTGGCTGAGCCACCTCGTACCACAGTAAACTGTGACACCTCCTTCTTACATGCCCGGGCAAATTCACTAGTCCATTGTTCATTTAGAAGTCTTGGCAGCTTCTCCTTAGTCTGCTACATTTTGTAGCGACAGTTTCCTTTTAACCTTGAGCTAGTCAGCTCTGAACTCCCGTGGCACGTTAGCAAACGTTAGCAAATTTCTCCAAAGAGTCATCTTTTTAGCAGTTCATTCCAAAACCTTTCAAAATAAAAGCTCAGAGGCCTTTTCCATCCTTCTCAGAATTATTTTCACTTGAGCCATTTTCATCATTAGGCCTCTTTCAGAAAGCGTCAATTTTCTGCGCCACTGTCCCTGCGCCACTTTTAAAAGTGTACTATTTTCCTGCAGCCATCTCTAAGCTTCATTTGTAAAACTATTATATAAACAAACACAAAGAATAATTAATGAAAGAAATACAGTTTGTTCTGTTGCCTCCCATCATTGCTAATAATTAACCCATTAGTCTAAATTACCTAGCAGTAAAGCACAAATAAAGCAGCATTTTATATCTACCAGTCTTCATAATCCATAAAGCCTTATGTGCACCTAGAATAGTAGAAATGACATCACATAGACAAGGGAAGCAAAATAAGCACATGCCATTATTTCAAAAACAGCTGCTATTAGTTATGACATGACAATAGACAAAATTAATTTATTATTTTCCATATATATAAGAATGCAACATAATGCACATTTATGAGCACACATGTTAGTTTCCCGCGTGTTCTGTGAAAATGCAACTTTAAACTAGATTGAATTATTATACACACAGCACAAATTGTTAGCATTATTAATTTATTTATGGAAGTGTGACTTCACGGGTTTAAACAGATTTCTGTTTTCTATCCCGCTCCATCAACTCCCTCATCTGGTGATTAACAAATCACCACACCACCACCCAATATTTTAGCAAAGATTTTATCTAAGATGAACACGATTCAATTTCACCTGTGTTAGTATTTCTAAAGACTTATCTCATCAGTTTATCTGCAATTATCATATTGAGTCTTAAGAAACCCCTCTAGTTCTATTTCTTTCTCTTGTGTAACATACAACTAAACTTCAATAAAAGTGATGCAAAAACTATAACTAATAAAATGTCTGTATCTTGCTTGTCATATTGACCTTAAACTTCTCTTTGTTAATTTCTAAAGGAAAAGTAACCTAAACTAACCAAAGCAGAATTATTAGGAGCATATATATCAGAGACATCTTACAATATCTCTTTAAAATTAGGCATCTTGAATTGTTTCTACAAAAACTTTCTAACACCCCCCTTTTTCAATTTTTTTTTATTTATTTTTTTATACTCTTTAAACCTTCTAACAGTTTTTCTTCGACCTAATGTCACAAATTAATTTTTCAGCTAACAGAATTTCTTCGACCTTGTGTCATCTAACAAGATTTCTTCAGCCTTATGCCAAAAACAGAAAACCTAAAATTTAACAGGTATGTACTTCAATCATTGTCACTATTCTCTTCAATCTCTTTCTGACTCTCATTATTTACCTCCACTACAGGTATCACTTCTATTTTCTTTCCTGTCTCACTTTTCTTTACAGAATCTTTTTGACTTGATTTTTCATCAATCTGTTTCTTTGATCTGTATCTTAATTTGAATTTTAGGCCTTCATTTTCTTCTGGCCAGTTATCACTTTTTCTTAGTAATTTCTTCTTTTGCTTGGTCACATTACATTCTGTTCTCCAAGCTCCTTTTCTGAATTTTCTTATTTCAGAATTTTCATCATTCTCATCAGTTTCAGTGTCAGAAATTTCAACTTCAGACTCAGGTACTTCTTTACTCGGCAGCTTCACTCCGTTAGGAACGTCATCTTTGTAGCTGGTACTTGGCAATTCATCTTCTTCTTCAATTACCTTCAACTTCCCAGTTTCAGAATTCTTGTTCCTGCTTTCAGAGCTACTTTTCTGCTTTTCAATACTCTCCTGGTCTTGAATCACAATCTGATCACATTCTTCTTCTGCTTCTTTTTCTGGCAGATTTCCATCATTTTCTGAGTCTTCAGTCACAACTTGCAAGTCTTCTTCAATCAAGGCTTGTTTTCTTTTCATGTTCTCCAGATGTCGACCAACTTGTCGATCTTCAAGATCTGGATTCTCTTCAGGCTCTTCTTCAGAATCTGAATCATCAATTGTGACACTATCCTCATCAGGATTTTCAGGTGTAGTTACACGAAAAGTATGGCCAGTGTCAATCCACCTCTTCAGTCTTTTGCACTTCTCTGCATTTGTTGTGACAAGACTGACTGACCTCCTTTTCTGCCACCTTGGCGCTAGATAATTTCCTTTTAGACGAACCTTTTTCCTGATCCTTTTACCTGGTAACAATTCAAGTGCTTGCTCTTTTTCTCTTGTTTGCACTTCAGTTTCATCTTCATCAAACACAGAAATCATTTCATCTGATAAATTCCTGCAGTTCTCCAAATTGATACTATCATTGATAGGCATCATTCTTTTCTCTGGTATGGATGTCTGTCTCATGACCTTGTCCATCATAATATCA
This sequence comes from Lissotriton helveticus, assembly GCF_964261635.1. Taxonomy (NCBI): domain Eukaryota; kingdom Metazoa; phylum Chordata; class Amphibia; order Caudata; family Salamandridae; genus Lissotriton; species Lissotriton helveticus. The sequence goes on from NC_136067.1 coordinate 535,554,681, forward strand.
CGTGGACTTAAATCTGTCTTTTTATCAGTAGTATTTCTCAGAAACATCAAAACAAGTGGAAGAACATCTGTCCACTTTGTACCTGCAGCTAGGCACATTTTTGCATCTCTGTCTTTTATAGTAACATTCTCATGCTCCTCAACATTTGAAATTTCTATTCTATCTGTACAATGAAGCAATCTATTTTCAATATGTTTTCTGTTATCTGATAACTTTTCAGCAGTAATTTCATCATGTCGCATCTGAAATGTTTCAAACCATTTTGTAATCAAACAGATAATCACAAAAATGTAACACAGTTTGTCATGTAGTGACATCTCACAGAAATCCATTTGTAATCTGTTCAATGAACCACTCTCCTGTAATTCTGTTTCTATTCCCACAATTGTTCTCTTAATTGTGTTCACTTGCTGGTAAGTCAGACACCTCTGGTAAAGAAATTCTGTAATTTTATGGTACATTCTGTCCATATCAGTAATCATGTTATTTAGCAAAACTACTCTACCATCTTTGTGTGACAAAATCTCATCCTCATCTCGCTGTCTAAAATCTGTTCTCAACCATGTGTTTCTCTCCTTATGAGTTGCATCATCTTGTAAGTCTTTGACTACTTGCCATGTTTCAACTACAGATGTTAGTATTAGTGAACTCAAAGCATGTTCATCATTCATTTTGTATGCTGCACATATCACGCCAGCAAACCTTTCTGCCAATTGAATATCATCAATCAACCTTTTAATTAAATTTGCATTTCTGAAAAGTGAACCTGCAGAAGTCAATGTTTTAATCTGTTGATCAATTGTGTCCTTTACTTTGATGTCTTCACTCAAAAGAACATCATTTTCATTCCAATATTCTGGAAGTGCATTTAATCCTTTTGGACTGTTTTCCTGTTCTTTATTTAATCCTGTATCTGTCTTCTCTGTCTGTTCATTAACAAAATTTTGTAATGGCAATGAAGCCATCTCAATCTCTTGAATTATTACCTGTCGCTGTATTTGTAACTGTTCATTTAGCTCATTTATCTCAGTTTCTTTTTCCTTTGACCATAATTTTGACTCATCAGGCTGGGTCAATTTAATCAGATCAGTATCAGACTTCTCATTTGCTAGAACTGAAGTTATCTCTGTTTCTTGCTGAGTTGCAATCCCTACTAATTCAATTTCAAATACAATAGAATAAACCTTTTCAGTTAATGGGACCTTTAAAACTGCGGAACTAATTTCATCCTTTCTAAGCACATGGACTGTCTCTGTTTCCATAATTTTCATAATTTTCATGGACTCCTTTAAATTATTTATTGTATTCACATAATCAGGAATATTAATTTCAGAATGAACAGGATTGTTGCTATACTGCTGTTAATGATTTATATGCAGCTTTAGTGGACACTATAATTACACCAGTAATTAATATAGTAACTAACAAAAATGCTTGGAAATGTTTATTTATTTAATGCTCGAGACAATTACTATTTAGGAACAGCGTTTAAGGCTCATTACTATACTTTTAATTGATGGAAACAATTTCACCATAATTCCCAGCAATTTTAATTTAAAAAAACGAAGCTCTAAGCACTAGCACTAGAGCAGATGTAAACAATGGACATCAGCCAATCAGCGTGACTACTACAACACGCAGCCAATCAGAGCACGGCGGCGCGCATCGGCCAATCACAGCATAGCAGCTGAAACACTCGACTAATCACAGCACAGCTATTGTTGTGACGCATGCTGCCATTGCTGCAGTCTCTCTCCTCTCACGCTCAGCTCCTTCTCTAACAAATACGATCTCAACACAGCGCACAATCTTTCGCTTAGCCCATATACCATGTAACTCTAAAACAATATCATAACTAGGAAGGAAATCTAAGCGGCGATATTTATTATCAGAGCGCACCTTCCCTCGCGCTCCAAACAGTCCCTATTATTGTAATACAGCGCACAACACTCAGTTCTCACATTAGTTGCAACGCGCTTCGTTTTAAATAATAGCGCGTCTGACAGGAAACCAAAACGGGGACATTTCAAAACTTTTAACATATAACAGCGCTTTAACAAATCACAGCGCGACTTTGCTGTGACACCTAGAGAGCCACAACAAATCACAGCGTAGCTCTGCTGTGACGCTGCGGCACTTCTAGCCAATCAGGACACTGCTCCTTGATGACGCGACGGGACTTCCACAAATGGAAGCGCTGTTCCCTCGTGAAGACACGGCCTTGGCTATGACGCAACGGCCACCTTAACAAATGGAAGCACAGCTTTGGCTATGACAAGACGGCTTTTTAACGAATGGGAGCGCAGCGGCTTTCACTCACACGGCTCTCACGGCCGCTGCTGTTCCAGCTCTCTCCTTTTGCGCTTTATACAGTTTTTAGAAATATTCTAATACAGCGCACGCTCTCTCGCCTACATCAGCTGTAATACACTTTTCTCTTCCATACAATAGCGCGGCAAATTAATAATCCCTCTCTTTCTCGCGCGCTTGTCACACATTAGCTGTGACCCAAAAACAATAGCGCGACGAGGAAGGGAATTTAAAGCGACAATTTATACTTTTAATTATTTACTCATGACACTCCAACCAATATTGTTAATAGGGAGAGTCTTGCCCAATCAGAGCGGCGCTCACAGAGCTTCGCCCAATAGAAGAGCAGCTCACGGAGCCTCGCCCAATCAACACGCGGCACTGTGTATGACGCGTCGGTGTTCTCACCAATGGGTGCGCGGCGGCTGACGTAGGGAGCTGCTGCAGACAGCTCTCTCTCGTACTCGCGCTTTAACAGCCCCCCTCCTTCACAAAATGCATTTTAACAAAGCGCGCTATGCTCTTCTCTCAATATCAGTGTTTGGGAAGTATTATAATTCAATTAAAACGGACATTTATTTCGAGGACGTTTATTTAAACAAAATCTTTTAGCAGAAGGCACTCCAGACTCTTCAATTAATTGGAGTGATAATTTATTATGACGCTTTGGGTGCTTGACAGCTATTTTTATTCTTTAAGCCTTACACTTACTACACGCATCAGTTTTTAATTTAGCAGCATTATTAAAACGAAGGGAAGAAAAGTGGAGGCTTAGCCAATTACAGCATAACAACGCCTCAACCAATCAGAGAGCAGCTTTTTATTAACAATGCTGACGCTCTAGCCAATCCGAGCGCGGCAATTCTGACGTAGGCAGCTGCTGCAGCTTCTGGCTCTCCTCACACAGTTTCACTCGCAAAACCAGCCCCTCCCTTACAATTTTCGATCGGGGCACATTTTAATCTTTTTAAACTACGGAGAACAATATAATACTATATTTAAAACGTGGAATGTTTATAAAATGAATACTAATCGCTTTTTACTTGCTTAAAAATGTTTATCAACGTGAAATACCTTAATTATAGCCTAATTAACACAGAACATTCTAAAATGCTCCTGAATGTTTTAAATTAGCACAGTTCACCTTTTTATACTTTTCAACTATGCTGAACACTTTTGAATTGAATTTTATTAACGTGCAGAGCTTTTAAATGTATTTAAACACTGCACATACTTTATAAAGTCTTAGAATGGTACAGACTTTATCCTAAACTTTCCTACGTACCTTAGAATTACTTTTGGTACATTTTAGTGAATACATAAAATGAAACTCATCTGTCTGCTTCTCTAATTAGGATAGTTTACATACATTCAAGTATCCACACTTCGGAATAGTCGGCGCTATTCACACTAAGGATAATTTCCATTTGCCAGTAGAGCAACTCTTACCCTACCCTTCTAACACGTAAGAATATGAACTCATTTTCCTCTGAACGCACCGCGAAGTGACAGTATCTAAGAGTTCCACTTGAACATACCTTACAAAACAATCACACACTTTCACACTGAAAATTCCCTAACTTCAGACACACATGAAATCCGTACAGGACTCTCACCTGTTTATAGAAATCATGCACCGTTAGCAAAATAACACCGTTATCCGTACAGGGCTCTCACCTGTTTATAGATATAAAACATGTACCCGTACAGGACTCTAACCTGTTTATAGATAATCATGCACCGACATTACCCTGCCCTTCACTCAAGCTCGAATATAACTAATACTCTTATCACAGTGAGTTTTATGGAAGGCGCTTTGTCCCTATTCTCATGCTGCTCTAATTTCTTAGAAAACCCTCACTATTACAAGATTCACACCTAGCCCTAAAACTGTGTTGCACGGCGACAACACTGTATTGCACGGCGACAATACTTCTGGTACACGGCGATACCAACAGTGATACTCGGCGATATCACAGAAACAGATCAGATATTCTGCATGACTACCTTCTCATCACACAGTTTTTGTACCGGTACACACATAGCACAAAATAAACAAACTCAACATGTGTTAAAACTTAATCCTATGAATTTACCAACATATATGTATCATGCATGTAACATGTATGTCAAAAACAACATATATAAACCGTCCGATGGCTACCAGAAATTGATCCAGCGCTCTCACCAAAATATTGCACAAATGACACTATTTACTACCACAAAACTTACACTACAACACTAGGCCCATAAAAACAATAGAGCGCTTGAATCATGAGGCGATAAGATCTAAATATAGTTGTTTAAACCATCTGCAATAATCAAGACCAGCTTGTCATTTTAGAAAGTTTATTTTAACACATCTAGAAAAACTTAGGTTTTGGTATTTTATTAAACAAACATTAGAAAAAGTCATAAAGAAAGATTTATTCAGTATTATTAAAAAGAGCATAAATCAAGAATTATTATTCATTAGCAGGAATAAGTAAAATTAAGCATTTCCAAAATCCTAACTATATCTCTGTCTCTACCCTCATCACCTAGTAATAAAGTAATTAATAAAAACTCCTGTCCTCACGTGTAAAGTCCATCAGCATAACATCGTCCTCCAGATTTTCTCGAGCGTAAGCCAACAATGTGTTCTCTGAACCTATTCTTATACCCTAATTTTAGCTGAGCTAACTATTTTTCACATTCCAGCAGACGAATTCTAGTTCTCCATTGGCTGAGCCACCTCGTACCACAGTAAACTGTGACACCTCCTTCTTACATGCCCGGGCAAATTCACTAGTCCATTGTTCATTTAGAAGTCTTGGCAGCTTCTCCTTAGTCTGCTACATTTTGTAGCGACAGTTTCCTTTTAACCTTGAGCTAGTCAGCTCTGAACTCCCGTGGCACGTTAGCAAACGTTAGCAAATTTCTCCAAAGAGTCATCTTTTTAGCAGTTCATTCCAAAACCTTTCAAAATAAAAGCTCAGAGGCCTTTTCCATCCTTCTCAGAATTATTTTCACTTGAGCCATTTTCATCATTAGGCCTCTTTCAGAAAGCGTCAATTTTCTGCGCCACTGTCCCTGCGCCACTTTTAAAAGTGTACTATTTTCCTGCAGCCATCTCTAAGCTTCATTTGTAAAACTATTATATAAACAAACACAAAGAATAATTAATGAAAGAAATACAGTTTGTTCTGTTGCCTCCCATCATTGCTAATAATTAACCCATTAGTCTAAATTACCTAGCAGTAAAGCACAAATAAAGCAGCATTTTATATCTACCAGTCTTCATAATCCATAAAGCCTTATGTACACCTAGAAAAGTAGAAATGACATCACATAGACAAGGGAAGCAAAATAAGCACATGCCATTATTTCAAAAACAGCTGCTATTAGTTATGACATGACAATAGACAAAATTAATTTATTATTTTCCATATATATAAGAATGCAACATAATGCACATTTATGAGCACACATGTTAGTTTCCCGCGTGTTCTGTGAAAATGCAACTTTAAACTAGATTGAATTATTATACACACAGCACAAATTGTTAGCATTATTAATTTATTTATGGAAGTGTGACTTCACGGGTTTAAACAGATTTCTGTTTTCTATCCCGCTCCATCACCGCCCACCCTTACAAAGAATTAGATTATTAGTATCACCGAGTGCACCCTGAGCTATCAGGTCGGATAGTTGTTCTCCGAATGCGGCGGTTTTACCTGGAGGATGACAGAGGAGGTGACAAAGTAAAGAAGCACTTTCTTTGATCTTGATGTTGGATGAGAGACATTCAAATGTGTTGTAGTCGTATGTGTTTGTTTCTGTGATGACCATGTTGTCCTTATGGATGATAGCAACCCCTCCCCCTCGCTGGTCTTTCCTGTCTTTGTTGATGAGGGAGAAGCCTGGGGGTACATGCATGTCTAAGCATGGTGGGGATAGCTCATTGAGCCAGGTCTCCATGAGGAACGCATTGTCAATGTCATGCGAGACCAGGTCTCCATGAGGAACGCATTGTCAATGTCATGCGAGAGGATGGCCTCTGCTAGTTCAGTTGCATGTAAGTAAGCCGAACTGCAGTTGATCAGTAAGCAGTTGGTGAAAAGCTCTTTGTTGCTGGCGGTCTTTTCTTTGGGCGTCCTAGGTATGGTGGTAAGGGCGGGCGGTCTCGGGGGTTTTGTGCAGGGAAGGTCTTTTCGGAGACCTGTGATCACTTGGATTTTGGATTTAGGGGAGTCAAAGGGGGTGGTGTTGTACGAAAAGGCTAGAATGGCTGCTTGATTGTCGGACATGGCTGCTTCTGTTCTGGTGGGTCTTGAGGTCAGGGGTTTTGTATCAGTAATTGAGCGATTCTGAGCCCTAAAGGGAGGGACTGCGATTCTTGAGGCTTTTTGTGGCCAGGGTTTCGTGACCCTTCTTGGGGTCTCTGAGGCTGAGTTTCAAGGGTTTCTGAGGGCCAGGAGGGGCTCTTGTGGATTTTGGTGTTGGCAGTGAGGGGAACCCAGGGAGAAGATTGGTGGGATCTGCGTGCTTTACCTAGGTTGGAGAGGATTTCGATTAGGCCCCCGGTCTCAGGAGATCGCGTCTATCTGGTTTTCAAGTGACGCGAGTCGCTCTGTCATAGAGTCGTGGGAGGGGTTGAGGGCATCTAGGGATTCGTCTTGTATGGTCAAGATCGGGTTGAGGGAGTGTTGTCTCTTATTAATTGTGTAGTACAGGTTGCCCTTTTTTGAAGTCAAGGGAGGGAGGTAGATTGGGACATGAGATGAATTTGAGTGAGAGCTGTGAGGGACCTAGTGAGGTTAGGGGTCACTGTCAGTGTGGCTCGTTCGTGAGGTTGTGGAGGGTGGGTCCAATGAGGGGGAGGTTGTGTTTTCCCTAGGGAGTTGTGGAATATGCTTGGCAGGGGTACTGTAATGAGTGGTGACTCTGGGGCGCTGTGTGGTGGGGGCATGTGGTGGTGTGGATTGAGTTTCCTGTTGGGGCTGATTGGCTGTAGACTGTAGTTGGGTTGAGGCGGGGTTTGCGGATCGGAGTGAGGGGAAGAGGGAGTCGAAAGCTTCAAGGTTAGCTCTAGCTGTAAGCGGGCTTTGGGTTGAGGCGGGGCGAGGCAGGTGCGGGAGAGCGGATCCGAGTGAGGACAATAGGGAGTGGAAAGCTTCAAGGTTCTCATTGTTTGCCTGAATGATGACAGTGCTGTTAGTGTAGATGGTCACGGATGTGGTCCTTCTTCTAGACGAGCGATTGAGGAGCAGAGATGTTAATTTGCAGCTGTGAGGTGTGGATGTGGTTTTGGCGATATTAAGTTGCGTTCTAGGCGTGGAGATCCAGTCTTCAGGTCTCTCTGAAAATTAGGTCCATCTTAAGCAGATCTTTGGAAGAGGAGTGGTAGATCTCTGTAAATAGGGTTTCTATGTGTTGTCGGATTAGTTTCTGTTTGAAGTTTTGTCTCATTTTAGCAGAGAGGTGGGGGAAGATAATGGTCTATGAGTTCGGGTTATGGGGTTTCAGATGTGTAGGTAGGGATTGTGTGGGGGGGTTGGCGTGTCAAGAACCATAGTGGAGGTACTGGGTGCAAGGGGGATCAAGTCTCGGAATGGGAGTATGTGAGAGGTGGGGAGCGGGTAAATCAGACCAGCTGAGAGTGAGATGGATGTTGGGTTAAAGGTAACCGTTGGTGTCTGGCCTGGGCCTGTTGTTAGTTATATTCGGGGACTCTGACGGTCAGGCAAGGGCCGGGCAGGGTCTTGGGAGGGGTGGTAGTTCCGAGTAGGTCTAATGTTCTAATTCCATGGATCTTCTTTGAACATGGCGCAGGATCTATTAGGTTAATAGGGCTTGTCAGCTGGTAGGCTGTGGCTCTTAGAGCTCTAAGGGGTAGCCATCCTAGGGCCAGGCAACCTCGGCAGGGGGTGTGGGACTTCCTGCTGGGCTGAGGGCTCTAGGGAAAAAGTTCCATCTCCATTGGGGGCAGAGGGAAACTTGTGCCATGGAGCACACATATAGGTGTACTTACAGGAGACGCACCATGATGCAAGTTTGACTACAGGGGTCTTCCCTTTTTGCCCTCCTCCCATGGGGCATTTAGGTTCATGTTCTAGGGCTTCAAAGTAAGCCCTTTCCTCTGTGGAGTGTGACATAGGTCACCCCACCTAGTGGCATCTTATCACCACAAGGCTGGTAAGAATGGAGCCCTTCATTCTCTTCTCTTAGGTCCTGATGAATTCCACGGACACTACTGGGCCAAACGGCAGAAACATGTCAACTGCACCTAAAACGGTGAGGAGACAGTAGTCTCCCCATTGCACCATTCACTTGTTTTTAATATCATATTACTGCCTGCCACATTAAAATTAATTTGGGAACTATAATGGTATTTAAATCTCACTCACTCTTTATGGGCCCCCACTCAGTTTAGAAGTGTATCCCAGTCATCAGATGTATGCCCTCCCTCCACCAAACCAAGTTTCTGGAGGGAGAGGGCTGGTCAGTGATGAAGTATGGCACCAGGTGGTGTGTGAGACCAGTCAGTCAGATTTTGTGAGATGACCACACCTACAATTTAATTTCTTTGCACCTTGGTCACTACTCTGGGAGCGGCCCCATTCAGTGTTAAACATCAACCACGGGGTACCCTAGGTCCCCCCTTGGCCCCCAACCAGAGACTGCAGGGTGAAAGGTGCCCTGGTAAGTGCCTGCAAACACGCTTTCCAACAAGCTTTCCATGTCGGAAAGCCCAGTACAGAAAGCCTGTTGGAAACCGTACATCGTAATGCCAACGGCAGAAGCGTTGGCCATTGGGATTACAGGCTGGTTCCTAAGTGGCCGACGGGCTCCTTGAGCCCGTCAGAATCGAGCCGCAATGACAGGCCGGTTTCAATTCCAACGGGCTGTATTGTAATCAGCTGGTCAGAATTGAAACCGATGATCTCTGTCAGAATGCCTCAGATCTAAGGTCGGAGGCTTTCAGACTGAGATTGTAATAGGCCCCTAAGAATTAAAACTATTTTGGCCACAAATAACCATGATATAATGCTTCCTGTAGTGTACACCAAAAAGGCAAAATGTGTTATTAAATTACAGGGAGATGCTTTATAAAAGATAAACTTAGTTGTAATGCCCACCTCTGTTAAATTATATAGGCCATGTACTGAGTATTGACTATGATAATGACTTACATTATTCCTTATCATTGTTAAAAATCTTTGTTTTGCGATCACTTTAAAAGCACTGTAACTGTTGCTAATCACAAACATGAAGGTTTTGTTCAAAGAGATATATTTTTATTTTTTTTATTGATCAATTATAAACCAAACATTGGAGCATCACAAATTAATATTTAAAGATATTTCCTCATAAATAAATAGGATATGCTTTACTTGAACTTTTCATTGCACAAGAGGAGGGGAACACGACCAAAATGAATAATTCAGGTGACTAACAGCAAATAATAAATAACACTTTTCCAGAAAATCTAATACCCGCCATTCCACCCCATCCTTCTGGGACAGTCAGCCCCCTCTTACATACCAGAATCTAACCAGTCTCTACCACCACTGCCCCTTCTAAGTCATTTACTTATTGGTGCCCATATCTTACGACCTTTCTTACTGGTGCAGGAACTCTTACAATTGTATAGTATTCCTTCAAGATTATAGATAGCGAGGAAGCAGCCTAGCCAAGCCTGGTAAGTAGGGGATTCCACATCTGTCCACTGGGTGGCAATAAGCAGCCGAGCAACGGTGACCACAATGAATGTAAAATTCACCTGGGGATTATCCAATTGCGCCCTACTATCATGGCCTAATAAAATCAGTAGTGGGGTTATAACTCTCCTGCCTTGTGTTTCATACAGCAACAACATAATCCCTTCTATAAATGTATCAGTTTCGCACACATAAAATACATATGCATCAGGTCTGCTGATCCCCGAGCACATCTAGGGCATAGCTCATCCTCCTTCTTACCCAAACTAAAAACTTTAGACAGAGTAAAGTACAAATAAAAAATCGTTTGATAGTGTTTGGCATTTAGATTAGCAGCAAAAAAGATTTCCGATCCCAATGCAATTGACCTGTATAAGTCTACATCGCCATCGGCCAGCTTCCGAATCCAATTGACTTCAACCTGCTCTAGATCATCAGGACCTGTATCAAATAAAATGTTACTTATATGTTTGATCCTAGAGCCAGGGCATATAACTGTCTCCGATAGTGGAATTTTTATTAAAGAGATCTGCTTATTTCGGACTAGTGAGAGATAGCTGATAATCTGGATATTTTTAAAATATGATCCAGCCGTTACACCATACCCCTCCTGAAGGTCAGAGAATGATCTGGTTTGATTAGCCCTACATAAATGCCCAGTTCTGGTTATACCTTTTTGTTCCCACTGTTTACCCACAGCGTCGTAGGACACAGCAGGAAACAAGGAAGACCACCACAACTGCGAATATCTATTATACATAGGTATCTTCATAAATTTCACCACTTTAGACCACACTTTCCATACTGCGATCACACATTTAAATTGTGTTTTATTATAATAACTGGCTCCAAGTTGTCTGAGAAGCATTCTGCGGGCCGATCTGCCTAAACCCAGCTCATAAATAGAAGGAATAACTGTATCATACTCCTGGCCCCTGGTATTAACACCTGCATTCACCACTGAAAACAGTTCCGCCATCTGTTGTAGAAAGGTAGCATAATAGTAACAAAGCCGATTCGGAACCGCCCATTCTCCACAATCTTGTGGTAGAGTTAAAAGTCTTAAAGATTAGCAGATTTTCTTATACCACCAAATGAAATTGATAAAGAGACAATCTAGTACCTTTAACATATGCCTTTCAAGCTCCAAAGGAATGGAGCCAAATAAATACAAAATCCTAGGGAAAAATCATCATCCTAAGAATGTTACATCTACCAATTATCGTGAGATGTAGCCTATCCAGACGTTTTAGGTCTTTTGATCTTATTAGCCATAGGGCATAGATTTATTGGCCACACTTCATTAACCCTACTTCTGACTCTAACCCCAAGATACACTAATTCACCCGACCTACGAATATCAGTAAACAAATTATTAGTGTTGCATACAATCTGCATTTTCCCTTCATTTAGGAGATATCCTGAAGTCTTACCCCTATTTCTCGGCCAACTTCTCTATTTCTGTCACGCCATCTCAGGATCTGAAGTTGCAATGGTGATATCATCCGCATATGCCATTACTTTAGTGTCAAAACGGTTGAAGGATACTGACTTTATACAACGATTTTCGAGTAAGTGCTGAATAAATGAATCTATATATAAGGCGAACAATATTGAGGAGCAAGGAAACCCTATCTTGTTCCCCTGGCAACCAGAACACAGCCTGACTCTTGGCCCATGATCTTCATCCTAGCATAGGGCCTAAGATACCTTGCTCGTATTGCTGTAATGAGACCCGGACCGAACCCCTTACGTTCCAGAACTCACCATAGATACTGCCAGGCCACACGATCAAAAGCGTTTTCTACATCCAGGAGAATCAAGGCCATCTTCTCCCCTAATACTTCTGTTGCATCAAATAAGGCAATAGTTCACCTAATATGATCAGCAGTGCCCCTCCCCAGAATGAAGCCATGTTGCCAGGGGGAGACAACATGGGTTATAACCCTACTTAGCCGTGACGCAAAAATCTTTGAATAAAGCTTGGCATTGGCATTAATGAGCTAAATAGGCCTATATGAAGCCGGACTATCTGGTGGTTTATCTTTCTTCAAAAAGATAACTATATCCGTCCCTTGCCATGAAGCCGGTGGTGAACAAGTAGATTGTAACCCAATAAACAGGTCTAGAAGTAAAGGCACGAGTTCCGCCTGAAATAACTTATATACTTCTAAGGGAATTCTATCAGGACCTGTCGCCTTTCCTGAGGCCATAGATTGTAAGGCATTTATCACCTCCTCCAATGTAATCTCTGCCTCTAACTCCTGTCGTATTTCATCATCAATCCCTTGAGGACTCCTCATACTATCTATCCAATTAGGGTAGGAGGGATGTAATTCCTCCTGCCAGCATAGGTCCTGCTAAAAGCATTCAACTACTTTAATAATATGTAAATGTGGGATACTTGTAAAGCGCACTGTTACTCTACCCGAGTGTCCTGGCGCTGTAGACCGCTGGGGAACCCGTCCTGGTTTTTCCTGTGAGATGCTCCCTTTCTGGGTATCTCCAGAGTGAAACCAGGCATCCCCGGCGTCTGTGGGGGGCCGTTGTAGAGATGAGGCAAGCTTAATGCCCAGAGTTACCGAGTGTGTTCCCTGGTTAGAGTAGGCACTGATGCGAGAATTATCGAGTCCGTTGACCCTGCTCCAAGACCCTGCCGCGTCGGGAATTGAACCCTGGTCCCGGGCCGTTCTCTGCTTACAGGTCTGCCGCCTCTAACCAGTGAGCCACACCTCTCCACAATATCTTTCAACCTTGTGACATGCCACCCATCCTGCCCTTTAATTCCAGAGATATTATTCTTTGCTGACTTCTGTTTTGTACAGAGTGCAAGTAGTTTACCCACAGATTATCCATACTCATAGCTATCTTCTTTATGTGCCTGATATGCTGCTGCATACCTCCTATTATAATAACTACTAATTTCAGCTTTAGTCCTTGCAATTTCTTGCTGCAGGGATGATACTGCCATATGTTGCTTTTGGCTGATCGTTAAGTATGGTCCTTTCCTAAAACAGTTAGTTTACCAATCAGACCCTGTATTTCCTCCTTTTTCAATCGTCTATTCTTCCCAACAAAACTAACAGCTTCCCCCTGCATACTAGCCTTAAAGCTATCACAGACCATGCTTTGATAAGTGCTGTAGTGGTTCACATCAAAATATTGTTCAATCCATTGCCTAATGTGTTGCATAAAGGAGGCATTATAAAGCAGTTTTCTATCAAATGTCCACTTGGACTGAGCTAGTACACCGACTGTGTTTCACATTCCAAAATTAATGGGTTATGGTCAGATAGTAGTTTAGGTAATTTCTTAATTTCCACATCATTACCCATAGATGACAATACAGAAAAAGAATCTAGCCTAACATATTTACTGTAAGGATATGAAAAATATGTGTAGCCTGGATCTGAAGGGTGCTTCTCATCCCACACGTCCACTAAATCATAGCTTGTTTTTAGTGCAACCAGAGCTTTAAATACCAATGTCATCCTGCCATTATATTTTAATCTAAAGTCCCAACGCACATCGAGATTAATGTTCAAATCCCCACAGATAACAAATGGTTCTGGCCGGATGCCAACTCAACTTCTAGATCATTAAAGGTTTTTGGTTTGTCTTGGTTCGATCCGTAGATAGTACAAATTGTCAGACCCATCTGTAAAAACACAATGTACCCCATTTATCCTCCATTACCCGAGTGACAGGCCACATACAATTTTTGTATAGCGACCCCCCCCTTATATTGGAAGATTGGGTGGTGCATGCAGCCAGGGTATAGTCGCTGATCATCAAAATATCCCGCTTTCTTCACTGGATGTGTGTTTCCTGCTGACAAATTATAACAGGCCCTTGCATTTTCAGAGCCACAGCAACCCTTGCTCGTTTACCCCAATCATTTAGGCCCCCTCACAATGATAGTACATATATTCACCTTGCCTATTCCCAAAACAGTGACTATACCGCCCGATTCTCTCAAGTCCCTTCTCCATCTGTGTCTTTTCATCCACCATGCTACACTTGTTCTCAAAATTTCCCTTCCTCTCTCCGTACTTACTCATTTGTGATGCTCCACATTCTTCAACAATATTTCTTTCTTATTACTTTCCCCCCCCCTTTCTCCCCAGAATCCCCACCTACATCTACCCAAGACCACCCTCTACCCCACCCCCTCCATGCCTCTCCCTCCCCCCACTTGATGAGGCATAAGGACCAAAGGTCCTCAATAATGAAAAGCTGGCACCCCTCCCCCCACGCCCCTGGTACCTGCCCCCTTAGAAAGGCAGAAAAAGAAGAAAAAAAACACTTAACTTCTGAAGTAGATATCAACCGGTCAATTCATATGTGAAACCAGCATTATATATACATATCTACTCTAGATTAATTGCAAACATTCTTTTGCTTGTACTTCGGAAGTAAAAAACTGCATCTGCCCCTTACACATAACTTCTAGTTTGGCTAGATTGAGCAAAAAAACCTGCGCTCCCATTGCCTGGACCATTGGGCTCCATTGCCGCAACTGACATCTTTTCTCTACTGTTGCATGATGGAAGTCAGGCCTTACAAAAAATTTAAATCCCTTTCCTGCCCTTTTCCTATCTGGTCTAGCCAAATCATAAATTGCTTCCCGAACCAAATGGTTGTTCAAACATATAAAAATAGCTCTGGGTTTGGTTGTGGACTGTCCCGGTCTTTTATGCTGGTTGAAGGGGAATCTATTAGCCCTCTGCATCTCTACCTTCCAGTTACACTGCTTGAGTCTCGGGAATGCCTCCGTAAAAAGTTCTACCATTAGGTTCCGGACATTAGCTACCTTCACGCCTTCAGGAACACCCAGGACTCACAAATTATTCCTTCTAGCACAATTTTCCAAGTTGAATAATTTCCAGATAATATCTTTTTTTGTGCTTTTAGAGAGTCAGTAAGGGTTCTGCGTAACGAGCTAATCCTCCAGTGTCGAAATCCGGGCTTCTGCCTCCCCAATCCTTACTGCAAAATCCAAGTAGGACTTTGCAATTCTCCAGGTAAGGTTTTGCAGTTTACACCATGCGCCTTGGGTCCTTAGGCTCTCTGTCCGAGTCTCCTCCCTATGAGCCATGATACTCTGATAAATAATGGAGAGAGAGATTTCTTCTGGATGTTCCAACATCACCCCCCCCTGTGGCCACCTCTCCAGCAACCACATCTCTGCTTTCTCCCAGATTAGGGGAGAAAGAGTAGTCCCATACTAATGACTAGGGGTGGGTAGAATTTGCGTAGTCGCGCTACGCAAAGTTCCGCAAAACGGTAAAAAATCTCCGACAACAGGCAGAAATTCCGCAAACACGCGGAATTGCTTGTTCCCAATGCTTTTTTCCTGTTTGCGATCGCTGTTTGTGTGCTCAGGGCGAAATATCTTGTGAACACGCATTTTGAGAACGCGAACGAGCAAAAAATTCCGCGAAGCCGCGGAATACAGAATTTTGGGTAATTTTGCATTCTCCGCAGAACGCAAAAGTACCCAAATTCCGGAAATTCCGGGAGCAGAACGGCATTTACTGCCCAGGCCTACTAATGACCCAGCAGGCTCCTTAGGCTTATTTGCGGAGATGTCGCTGTGCTCTTTGTGCTCACGAACCGTTGATGGAGCACTTTTGGAATTGCCACTGGTGTCCCCCTCTTCCACTTGTAGGCTGCTTGTATCACTCTCATCACAGTGGCTTAGATCTTCTTCTGCCCAGCCCATTCCCAGGCTCTCGTCACCAGAGGAGTTAGAGGGGTTGACATTGAATAAAACTTGTCCCTGGAGCCCCCCTTTTTTATAGGTCTTGAATTGTCCCTGCCTTCAACTTGATGCCCCAGCAAGGGATTCGAGCTCCCTGTTTTATCTTTCCCCCTGGATCTGCCGCCACGGGAACTGTCAATTACCCCCTTTTCTACCCGGGATACATTAAAAGCAAAGAAAAACAATTAATAAACAAATTAAAAGCCAGGCATGTATTGCTAGATAATAAACTGTTTAAGGCAGAGGCATAAGGAATGACAGATGTTTCACAACCTAATACAGATCATCATTACGATAGTCTATTCTAAGAAATGCTAGTATACCTCACTGCATATAAAATGACAACAGTTATAAGGAGCCAAGGATGAAAAACATGAGACTAGATTAGAGGTACAGTTCATGCTCCTGCAAGGTAAGGGAATATCATCAGTGTCTGCATGTGCAAATTCATATCAGTTTTTGAGCTCTATCCAACATTGGGTGGTTTAAGCATTCCTGACAATTTTTTGATGACTTGCCAGGTTCCCCAAAGAAAGGCTATTATGTTGGTAAAGATATCCTCCCTATCAATCCTGTTACATAGCTTGATCGATTCAGGTCCCATATTACTAAAAAAGAGCCTGCGGCCACCTGTATTGCATAGGTGCCAATTTTCTACAGAACAACAGCAGGAGGATTATAGTATCGTCCCACCATACAGAGCAGTTCCATAGAGAGTCCTCTTATCCTAACCATTTTATTTTCACCAGGTAAACCCTCGTTGGAAATATTCCTAGTCTGAACAGGCTGTAAACCCATCTTCTTTGATTAGGCTGTATTTTGTCAAGGTAATCTTTAAACACTACTTCGCTCCTTAACCTGAGGTAGGATTCTATTATACTACTGGGTTGGGCCTTCCTGGTTTCAACATCCCTCAAGAAAGTGTGATAGGGATCCTTGACTTCTTTATCTACCATACCTTGTAATCTTTGGAGTAATACTTTCTCCAATATTTTCCCCACTCCATTATGGAGGGAGATTGGGTGATAGTTTGATGGATTCCCTAGGCTACCTTTGCTATGAATTGGCATTATGCTTGCTGAACACTGAGAAGCGGGTACACCCCCACTATTTAAGGCAGCGTTAAAGACCTTTGTCAAGACCCATGACCAGATACCTGGGTCCATCTGGTATATATTTAATGGTACATCATCTGAGCTAGGTGCCTTGTTTTTTTTCATAGATAGTAGTGCTCGCTCATGTTCTGGTCTTAAGACTAGCAGACAAGAAATCTCCAATAGACCAGTGTTCCTGCAACCATGTCCATGGTCTAATGGGCACTCCAGTCCTCCCTCCTTGTCCACCCTATGTAGATTACTAAAGTAATCGTCCCAGTCCTTTGGATAAATATGATAGCTTACATGGTTGGGGGGGGGGGTTCTCTTTTAATATTGCTAACTAATCTCCAAAAATACTTGGAGTTCCTCTCAGCTTTTACCTGCTTAAGTTCTGTTCATCAAATTTCTTGGTTTTTAGCAGTTGCTTGTAAGCACGTCTACAGGTCTGGAAATACATTTTGTTAGTGTCGATGAATAAGAGCCTGTGCGACATGGCTTTTTCCTGGTACCATTCCTTGTCATACCAGGTAAGCCTAAGTTTATTAGCTTGGCCTTGGATAGTGTGGTTAGCGTAATTTGATCTCTATTAGCATTGTCTGAAAGGTGTCCAACATGAATTTGTTTGCTATGTCCTGCATTGTAAAGAAGAACGAACTCATCTAGTCTAATTGAAGTTCTAGATGGGGCAACTGAGCCACATATTCATCATATTTCCAGTGTATTGTTCTCCTATTGTTAGCTGGTTCAACTGGGACAGGGTGATGGTTTTCTGTGTATACCTGGATCCATTTACTACTTACCGAGAGCGCAAGTTTCATTGTGAGAGCGTTGTGATCACTTTACACCTGCCTCATTGTAAGCATATTGGTTACATTAGGCCAATTTTTAAGACTGAGTAGGTCATTAGCTATAAGTGAACCCCTAAGGCCTGTTCCATAGGTGTTCGTGGCTTGGGAGTCAGAAATGAAACAGCCAAATAATGACCAAAGACCCATCTCCAGTAGTGGAGTTATAAATGCCTCACCCTTTCTGTATGGCTTGCCCCATGCCATATCAGGCTCCGGTATGGTGTACCAGTAATCCTTCATCAGGATCTCACCGTTATCCATTCTGTCCATTGGGAGAAAACATTGAAATCTCTGCATCTCAAAAAGAGATATTTGCCCTTCTCATCTTTGGTTTCCCCCATGCCAAAGTAGCCTTGAATTTTTAGTGCCGTTAAATAAATCACCATATTAGAGCTTAAGAGCTGTAGATCCTTCCCCCATCCTGGTGAAATTTAAACATTAATGATATCCCTGAAGGCACCTTCTTCATCTGGTTTCAGCAGCCTAATATGCTGTAAGTTAAAACTCACTAATGTTGTGGAACCCTCATATGGTCTACCCCTATTCTGCCTAACAGCTAGGATATGGACCTCATGATAACCCTGTAGACTTTCTAGAATAACCATGTTTCCTGAAAACAACAGATAGCAAAACTATTGACAAACTTCACCCAATCACCATTTTTGGCCTTGGTCCAGCGATGTTGCATGACAGAGTGTTCATATAGTTTGTGTCCTTATTATTAGAAATAGTTATTGGGTCAAGTGCATCATGATCAAGATCATCCATGCTGTGT
This sequence comes from Lissotriton helveticus, assembly GCF_964261635.1. Lineage (NCBI taxonomy): Eukaryota > Metazoa > Chordata > Amphibia > Caudata > Salamandridae > Lissotriton > Lissotriton helveticus. The sequence goes on from NC_136067.1 coordinate 535,573,178, forward strand.
GTTCTTGCAGCCTGTGCATTTCAATTTCTCACTTCCAAATCTTTGCCTGTACTTGTGCCGCACAGTGCCTTGGATAACCATCCCCAATCTCAGTCAATATTTGTTGCTTGTAACCCTGGGCGACGTACTACGCTACGCTTGCATAGTTTGCAAAGTTTGTGCTACTTTGCACTATGCGAATTGCACGTAGCAAAGTGCAAACACGCATAGCGTAGAGGTCATTTTTTGCATGCTCGCAGTCCTCAACGTCAAGTTGGCGACCGCGAGCGAGCACAATGACAACCTGGCGAGACTTTTTCCTCGTTCGAGACATAAAGTTGCCGATCGCGAGCATGGAAAATAAACCTCTCTGCAAGATTCTCAACGCGGGGAGGTCAGGTTTCTCTTTGCGAGTGGTCGCGTATGCTCGCGACCACTCGTGATGAGAAACTACCAGTCCGCGTTGAGAAAGCTGCCCCTCGAGTAAAAATCTACTCGAGCGGCAGAAACCGACTGCTTGCACTGTGCAAGATGCGGTTTGCGCTGATTGCACAGTGCGGACAAGCATCCAGCACTGTGCAATCAGTGCGAACAGCATTTTGCACAGTCCACTATGCAGTTCGCGTAGCTTGCGTAGTGCGAAGTGCACTTCGCGTAGCTACAAGTAGCGCTACTACTTGAACCACGCCCAGGGTTAGTTGCTTGCACCTCTATCATTTTAGATCTCATATGGTTCGCAACTGATTGAGAATTTTGTGTTGAAATGTCGCTGTCTATTGCTTTTACAATTGGATTCATACATCTGTCAACGTATTGACTTTACTCTGCCTCTTCATATCACTGGAGGAAGCTGAGCTGTAATCCGTTACCTAGTTACCCCAATACGGAATGGGGAACTACTAATGCCCTGAAGAAGTCCGCCCCAAGGACGGAACGCGTCGGCTGTGCCACTTTCAACAAGTGATGCTCATTACCTTGTTTTTATAAATCTTTTGATATAGGAATAAAGGAAATTTTGGAAGAACACTGTTGAAATAGACTGTATATCTGCTGTTCCTGTATACTGAGAAGATGTGCACCTGTGCTTTTGTTTAAAATTATTTGCTTGCACCTGTGTCATTTGACTCAGATTCGGAGGATAGATCAATCATAGGTTGTTATGAATTGTAATATTGTGGTTTCAATGTCATTGGCTACTAGCTGGTTATTAGTTAGCATTTTTCCCATGGTTGTAGGTTTGTCTTTCTTAGGTTGCCAGTGGTTCCCTTCTGCTCGATAGGTGGAACTATTAGATGATTTTACTACTTCCTTTGAATTTTTATTAGTTTTAAATGGTGGTACATGAATGGCCATTACATGGGCATTTCTGTTTTCAGAAATGTGAGCGTTGCTCTGCTGAATTAATTTTATTGAACTTGATCTCAGTCTGCATCTAAACAGACAGGAACAAGCAGATCTACTACCTAACATGGATAGTGCAAGAACATTTTTACCCCAATACATAGTACTGGGCAGTGGGAGAATAGATCACTCCAAGCTTACACCAGTTCAAACATAATGAAGAAACAGTCCTCTGAAATACATGCAGTCACCACAAGGACAGGGGACAATACTTGAAGGAAACCGGAGAACAACCTCACAGTTCTCATGCCTGCATATATATCCTGTTCTTGATTCAAGAGATCGTCCACACTAAGTCCCTACCAGGTTTATTTTAGCTCTTGCTAAATTGTGCTTAAAGAATAATTTCTTTAATTTCAAAAACAATTTGTTTCTTCAAATCTCTGGAGTAGCAATGAGGTGCAGTTATTCGCCCGAAATAGCCAATCTGGTTATGTCACAGTTTGAACAGAAGTGGATATATAGCGAAACCAACCCATTTAAACATCATGTGGAGTTTTGGTGTCGCTATATAGACGATATCTTCATGATTTGGAACGGAGATAATTCTCAACTCATGGAATTCCACAGTTGGCTTAATTGCAGAACACAAGAATTTAACTTCACAATTACGAGTGATCAAGAAAAAATTAACTTTCTGGATGTATATATCCAGTATGAAGAGGGTAAGTTATGTGTCAGCCTATATTCTAAGCCTACTGATCGTAACACTTTGTTGCATTTCACAAGTTGTCACCCGCGTACTCTAAAAGAGAATTTGCCTTACGGGCAATTCCTCCGGGTACGGAGGAATTGGAGTAGTAAGGAAAATTATTTTTGTCATGCTGAAAAACTAAAAGACAAATTGATAAATCGGGGATATCCTAAAAAATAGTAAAAACAGCTCTGAAAGGAGCCTGGTATACCCCGAGGGAAACACTTTTGATACCTAAAAACAAAGATAATGACACCCCTTTGACTTGTGTTTTGACCTATGATCCTAGGGCTAATAAAGTCAAGAAAATAATCCAAAAAAACTGGAAAATAATAGAAGAACTTGGCATATCCAAACCTTTATTTGCCTTTAGAAAGGGAAAGAACATCAGGAGTCAGTTAGTAAAAGCAAGTATCACTACACCGTCAACTTCCAAAGGGACCAGAGAATTACTAGGATTACCTCGCGTAATTGGACACTATAGATGTCAAAATTGTTTGGCGTGTCAATTAACGAAAGACACCAAAGAAATTGTGATAAATGGACACACACATACCCAAAGAATTTTTTCGAATTGTAATTCAAAAAACTTAATTTACTGCATAAAATGTCCGTGCAACAAAGTGTACATTGGCCAAACGACACAAATTGTGAAAACAAGAATTTTACAACATAAATCTAGAGTCAAATGCAAAACACCAGGGGCTCCTTTAGTAAGCCATTACTTAATGCACAACCACTCAGAAAGAGACATAGAATGGTCAGTGCTGTGTAGTGCAACCAATGCCAGTAAAGAAGAGACAGAAATCAGATTGAATAGATTGGAGGCAAGAATGCTCGAAAAATATCAAGCCTCTAAAACAGGCCTGAATGATAGGGATGAAATGTGGTCTCTTTTGCAATGATAAAACAAAATCCGTTTAACCTAAAATGTTATTTGACTTGTTGTCATGAATTCTGTGTTTCTGTTTTGACGACAATGTGAAACTATTTCCAAAAAAGCTATATTGTCCGAGGTCATGAACTGTCGGTTTATGGATAATGTAATTAAACCTTATGATGAGTTTTGATATTAGTAGGAATAAGAATGTAAGAGGTTGGCAACATACTGGGTTATAAAGACTTTTCTACTAAAATAGGCACTTGCACTTTTAGTGATTTCTTTTCTTCATTCAGTTTTCTTTTTGGTTATTTAATCTTGAATTATAGACAATTGGACGGACCTATAAATCAAAATTAATTTGAGAATAGTTTGTATTCGCCCCTACTTCTAAATCTAAACAATTTTTAGCGTTATAGGAATGAAGAGGTGGGCTCTATAATATTACTTGAAACCACCCCTAATATATATTTGTTTAGAAATATGGCCGTGGAAAGTTTGCCATATTTGTTGTAGGCAGTTAATAGTTTTTGAATTCCACAATTACCATTCGCGGTCCTTAGGGTGCATTGTATGGTTCTATAACCATTACACTTCGGTCGAAATCAGTATTAGTCCTGCTTTTATTTTGATCTTGAGACCAATGTTGGTCCTACATTTGTGTCTGCTCTGGGTTAGTTAACGTGAGACCACCTTTAAAATAGTCAGGACAGCCGGGAGAGTTGCGATTCCTGAGGAACGAGAGGAAAACCTTGATTGTCCGTACTGCGAATTAGGTAAGCACCGATTTGGTCTCTCGTTGTCTCGCTCTATATTTCCATCGCATGCAACGTAGTCGGGGCGCGTAATGTATACAGCAGCCCGGGTTTCTTGGTCTAAGTCTGCATTGCGAGCAGTACACAGGGAACGTGTATTTAACACCGGGTCCCGGAGTTTTGCTTTAAATCGACTAATCTTTTTAAGCCTGCATTGCGAGTTGTGCACACGGGAATGCATAATTAATACCGCATGTAGTGCACATATGGACGTGTAATGAATTCCATGTCCAGGGCTTTCTTTATTTCTTCCTTTTAAATTTGTAGTGTGAGTAGAGCACTTGGGGACATATATTCGATACCGCGCTCTTGTTGTAGATACATGGTAGCTGATTGAAATGGCTTGAGTCTCCCGGAAGAAAGCGGCGGACAGTGATTAAGGTAATTGACGAGTCCTTGTTCCTTTTGACTTTCTCTTCTGAGTTTACACGCTTCATGTAGTCGTACAGTTTGATTAGGTTAAAAAATGTGTTGGTTTCTTTCTGTTTTTTCTCGCAGTGGTATTTAAATTACAAAGTGAATCCCTGGATTATTTTCGGATTCCAGCATAATGGAAGAGGTACCTGTTGATTAGATGTTGGTGGTATTTGTGGTAGGATCCTTTTAATATCAAGGGCACTATTAGAACTTTTCAGTTACCCACGTGCTGATTATTGATTTTTAGTTACTTCCCTTTCTTCTTTTTCTTGTTGATTATTTATTGGTGGTGGAATTGATTTCGCACAATGGGTGTTACATTTGATTACCATATACCTCGAGGTATTAGTCTCTACTATTATAGCTGTATATAATAATGACCTTGGTCGTGTTGTATGTGTTGTGTGTATTCAGGGTAGTCATGTATAGAAGAGTATTATTAATTAGGCATATTTATTTTTGTAGGAATTATATGTTTAAATTGCACTAAAGTCCTGAAGAAGCCTGGAATTCAACAGAGGCTGAAACGCGTCGACTGCTTGGTTACGGCACAAACATAAGATAAATGAAAGTAGATATAAAGTATAGAAAAGGAGTTTGATACAAATGGAGGGAGAAATAATTGATCCTTAAAAAACTCCTATATACTTATAGTTGATGACCCGAGAACAGGGAATGTTTGGATATAATTGTTGGATTAACATCCCTTACTTGAATTGATTGTGGGCTTTTGAACCAGAAAATAAGGTTCTTGATGTATGTGTAAACTTTTTTTAAAGTTCTTTTGATGTTTTTTTATGATTTTGAATTCCTTCTTATGTTCGTATTTGATGTATGTATAAATATTATATATATATGTATATATATATTGGTTTTTGTTCGTATATGTATATGTTTTCTAAATAAGATTGAATAAGAAAAGATACAACAAACATATAAATACATTTTCTAAATTCATTAATTTTTTCCAATTCATGAACCAGATGGAAATGTATATATAGGAATATAGTTTGTTTTCTTTGAAAAAATGAGTTTTGATCTAATTCTAAAGACAACTAAGTGTGTCAGGGAAAGATAATTAATGGTATTTGTCCCACGATTGATTAAAAAAAGAAATTATACCGTAGGCATCAATTTCTCTTACTTATTATATATCCTGTGGAAGCACAGAAACATTGAACAGGGCAAATATTCTACAATTACTAAAATGCATCCCAGAGTTAACAGACTTCACTCCAAAATATCTAACGCAAGTACAATTTGAGGTCCTGAACAAAAATACTGCAAGAGAATCAACTATAGCCACATGGAAGACTGGCTCGTTGGCACAACTGATCCTGATAGAAAAGGCCCAATGTGCAAAATGTGGGATCAATGTACATGAACCCGAAGAGGAAAAATACCCATATATGCTATCAGGACAATCCAGCAAAAAAATAACACAGACTCAGAGAAAGTCCATCCTGAGAAGTACAACTCTAGTAACTCATCCTAAACCATTCTCCAATTTGAGAATACACTTAACTCCTACAAATTCTGCAACATGGATTAGGGTAAATGTCAAACAGTACATAAATGACCGTGATGAAACAGCAATGAACCTGTTAGGATGGCAACAAAACTGCTTCTAGCACAAAGAGATTAAACAGGCCAATTGGTAGAACGGACAAGGCCTTAAAAGTAATATCATGGAACATGTATGGGCTGAAAACAATGCTACACAACAGGACTGCCTTTGAATTTCTACAGACAGGGAACCTGTTGTGTGTACAGGAAATCTGGCTATTATCACCATTGATAATACTAGGATTCTAGGAATTTCAACACCCAGCAAAAAAGTATAATTTGTTTGGAAGGCCATCCGGGCGGGGAACTATCCATATATGTAAGCCTAGGCATAACCATACACTCAGCAAAATCCCCACTGAGCACTGATATGGTCCAGGCCTTGCATCTGCAAGGCCTGAAAATGAATGGGTCCCCAATAACGAGCCTACTGTTGAATGTGTACTTCAATTATATGGACAGCCCTTGACATGGCAAGATTTGGGAACTGGTCAATACACTAGAGAACTACTCAGTAATTACCCGAATTGTGGGATAATAATGTCTGGTGACTTTATTACTCACAACATGGGAATAGAAAAAGAAGCTACACTACCCAATGACCGACCAGGCAACCTGCTAAACAAATTTTAAAATACTTACCTACTGAGGTCTGTACAAGAGTCACAAGACGTCACCCGCGCCAGAATAAAATTCCCCCTGGATAACCATAAATCAACTATTGATTATGTTTTTATAAACAATGTCCTCTATGAAAAAATGGTTGAATTCTCGAAACCAGAGGAGCAGACTAGTGACCATCTTCCACTTCTCACAGCAATATCCCTGCAAAAAACGTAGTCCTAAGGGTATTAACACTCTGGGTTCGTTTAATAGGGAAGAAATTCATACGCTTTTGAGACGTTTAAACTGGAATAAAATTGACACATCAGGTTTTTCAGCCTGGAAAAACAATTGGCTAACAATCAACAGCGACCACACAGAGAGTTAAAATGGACAAATCTGGCATCAGAGCTGTACCACCTACTGCTAGGAAAACCAGCAAACTCTTGGTTGAGGTCCAAAGAAAGGCTGTGTTGTCAACATCAACCACGGTGCAAAAAAATACAACAAAGTAATAGAAGCCTGAGACAAGCTAATCGTAATTACAAACGTGAGGACGACGAAATATCACACCATTAGTGGCAATCAGCCAGGAATGCTCACAAGAGAAACATATGGAATTTAAAAAAAACAACATGAAGAAACCCAATGGCTACATGTCTACAAGACAATCAGAATTTGGGCAATACATTAACACTGTGTCTGGCCATGGCCACGACTGAAAAAACAGAGTTTCAAGCTCTACATGGATCAATCATGTGAACAAATTGTACTGCAAGTTTACCTCCAGCACCCTTCCAGTCAATCAATTACTTTCATCAAGAACCAGTCAGCAGAACGTCACTGGAAGAAATGTGGGGCAGGCCAAATAAATACCAAAGAAACCAGCAACCCTTTTGACGTGCACAATTGTGTGCTAACAATATAAAGAACATCTAAAGTATCGGAGCCCCGGATCCCAACGACCTACCAGGACATTTGTTCAAAGGGAACTAGGTGGTCCAGTCAACCATATTTACCCTTCTCTATCAGTTTTTCATGACCAATCCAATGATCCCTAAAGGTTGCAAAGGTTCTCTACTACAACCTATTGACAATAAAGGCGACACTGCAGACCCAATCAACTATAGAATGATAGCTCTTTTGGACATTGAGGCAAAGGCATATGCAAGTCTCCTTTTACAAGAATTACTAGCGAGGAAGGAATATTACCAGCATACCAATCAGGCTTTAGGGCCGGAGCCTCAACACGGGAAAACATTTTAGTTCTACCCTACCTGGTCAAACAGTCCATCCTGGAAAAAAAAGTGGCCTCTTTTTGCTTGTTTCATAAACTATTTTGCTGTGTTTGACTCTATTAACAGGAACTTAGTTTGGCAAAACCTACAAAACTGGGGGATCCCAAGTATGCTGCTGAATGCCATCATCACTCTATTCACCAAAACCTAGGTATGTGTTAAACTAACCCAGAACGCAGACACAAGAAGGTGTACACAGGCCGAGGGCTGAAAAAAGGCTGCATACTGGTGCCTCTACATTTTGATTTATATACAGGAGATCTTGGTAAATCAATATCAAACCGAACCTGTTGGCACCCACAATTGGGCAGGCCAGATTGCTTTTAATGCAGTACGCAGATGATATGGTCTTAATGAATCACAGAAAGACGGGTCTGCAAAGAGCACTGAGCGCATTGAGCATTTACAACAATGCCAATGAACTAACACCCAATGTCAATACAGTAATCCGGAAAGGGGGGGGGAAAGGGGAGTGCAAGAGAATTTGTCCTTCTAGTGAACCTCTAAGGAGAAGACTTAGGACTTCAGCCTGGATGTCCAGAACAACCGCAACAATGATGGAAGGGAGTCACCATCAAATCGGTGCACCAACGCGTTGGACCTACCCATGTCCAGATGCCAGGGATGGTGTCTGGATACTACTGGTACTGTCACAATATAACCCTCGCGCATTTCCCTTTTTTCCCCCTTTCCGGATTACCGTTGAATCCATGACTTCAGAGTAGATTAGGTTTTCTTCCCCCCGGTCCTGATGAAATGGCGCTCAAGTCAAACTTTTAACCCCCTTCACCTCTCACCACACACACTAGGCTGCAGCAGGTTGAATTCTCCTTGCCAGCCACGACTCGCATATTCTGTTTTTAGCCATAGCATCAGTGCCCAGTAAATAAAGGTTCGTAAGGGCACTCATAGCTATTTTTTAAAACACTCACTGCGCCCACTCTACTCACCACATGCCTGCCCCACCACCTCATCACATAGGGCCTCCTGGCTTACAACACAGAAGACCTCTGGCAAAGAGCCACCTTGTGGGGACCGTTGGGCATTGCAGCGCAGGCCCAACGAGGAGCTGCCCTATGATGAAGCATGACATCTTTCAGCGTGTGTGAGGGCCCTTGCTCCTTATTGGAGCTGTCCCCTCTCTCTGTTGCTTCTCTTACCTGGCATTCTGTTTCATTCAGACTATCCCATCTCCTTCCTTAGGAACTGCATACCCAATTGTTAGACTTTTACGGGCATGTATGCTGGACCTACACCTTAAAAGTCCTTGTCCCTCCATTTGAGTACACAGGACATTGAGGTGCCATGAAAAGCTTGACTTGTGTATCTTGAAGAGATTTACAGCTCAGTAACAAAGATATATTCCTTTGCCTAGAAATAAATGCTGTGGGAATATATCCATCTATACAAATGCAAAGGCAGTAATTCTACCTTCTGTGATATCAAGGATTACTATACGGCAGGTTGAGGATAAAAGGCAGTTTTCCAAGTTTTGTAACACTTGTGAGTTTTTCTTTTCATGTTTATTAACTACAATATGACTTTCTGTATTGCTTCATAATTCCATTCACTCAATTTATTTAGGCGTCTAGCCCTATGGCTTTCCCTCCTTCCTTTCTTACATTGAGTGTTTGCACATGTAAACGTTGGTGTTTATGAGTTGCTATTTTGGTAAGCGTCTGGATAATGCCATGTATAAGGGGGGAGGAAAAAAGTAGTTCCCCCTTCCTTAGTGTAAAAATGCAAGAAACCTTTCCCAGAGACTCTTCTCTGACCACCTCTCTGGACGCTCTCTATTCCAGATAGTGGGAAAGAGAGTGGCAGGAAACAAGAAGGACTTTCATTATATAGTCTCTAAGTAGTATCTGGTTTAATCATTCTGTCGTTTTTTGCCAATAATTCATGGTAGTGTGGTTTCAAATGCTGTTATTTATCTAAAATGTGATGTTTGTTTACTGGCTGCTATGAAAAGAAAGCACGAAAATAATGCATAATATTAGCCCCGTGTCTTGACATAAAATGGATTTGCCAGAAGACTCTCATTACAAGTTACCCAATATCTTATGCGATAGTTACCTCACCTTTTAACCTTTTCCGTGCTCATGACGAGCTCAGCTCGTCATGAGGCACGGTGCTCCGGTACTCATGACGAGCTGAGCTCGTCATGAGCCGTGGAACGCTCACACGCGGGGATAATTCCCCTGCTGTGCTGAGCGTTCCACGGGAACGGGTGTGGTCATGACGAGCTAAGCTCGTCATGAGCACACGAGCACTGTGCCTCATGACGAGCTGAGCTTGTCATGAGCACGGGGGCGCTGTGCGTGCCCCTCCTCGCCCCGAGCACAGCAGTTGAATTACCCCCGCTGAGAAGGGGATAAAATACGAAACAGAGGTGTTCGTTAATGCTTCTTTTCTACAGAATAATATAAAATAATTCTGTTGAGTGCAGTTTTGCTACCTTTCCAGTTATCTGTACTAATAGCTATCCTTCTGGTCAAATATTCAAATAAATGAGCCCCTTTGGAATTAACTAAACCCTCACAATCATAGTAGTCAACATAGGAACAACAACTGTGCCACAATATGGAAAGCAAATGGCAATGATCACATTCTAGTCACCCCGTTTTATTTATTCATTCATTTGTCCCTCACTTATAGACACGGTTAACTTCCCTCGATCATGTCCAGTTTACAAGCCTCTCACCGTTGCCTTTTCCGTCTTCCTCCGCAGCACTCCGTGACAAAGGGCCCTTCGGCCCGAAATGCATTGGAGAAGAGCTCATGTGCTAGAATTATCAAAGAATTGTTACACGACTGATATGCCAATAATATCAGGTGTTTAAATAAACAAACGATGAACTACATTGAATAAATAATGAAACTTCATTGACTTTGTGAATCATGTTATTGATCACGCCCGGTGTGCCTCATTAGGGGATGTATCTGCAATTGTTGCATACACTACCGACTTCACATTCTAGCAAGGACATAGCCTGCTGCAAAATCATTTCATCATGGTATTTAGATAAGTCCTCACAATATGAGATGCATCTCTTAGGCAGCTGGGCCATATGATGTGGAACGTGATCCCCATTCACTTGAGAAAGATTCAAAACTATCTCGCTTTCAGGAACTGAGGGCCCGATGTAGGTAATCCCAGATTCGGTATGTTTCGGTATTTAAGAACAGGCAAATGGGATGCAGGTAATTTTTCTTTAAAAATTACCGAATCGGTACGTTTCGGTAATTACCAAATCGGTATTTACCGATTCGGTAATTGCCATTTATTCCTATGGGCATGAATGTCAATTACCGAATCGGTAAATACCGATTCGGTAATTGGGGGAAACAATGAAGGGTGGCAGGGTGTCACTTTGATACCCTGTTACACCCATCAATTGTGTATGGGCACACATGTTGCAGACATACATGCCCTAAGGGCATGTATGTCTGCAACATGGCACTGTTGGAAAAGCAAAAAAAATGCTTTTCAAAGGTTTTCATCATTTACCACCAACTTGTAGTTGGTGGTAAATAACGAATCCTAAAATGGGAATGTCACTCATTTGAGTGCTCCCTACAAATCAGGATTCGGTAATTTACAGAATCGGTATTTAAGAATTCGGTAATTTACCGATTCCTTAAATTACCGATTCGGTAAAATACCGAATCCTTAAAAAATGCCACCTACATCTCAAAAACCCAATACCAGTAACGGCTGAAATTCGGTATTTCGGCCGTTACCGACCGGTATTGGGCCACTTACATCTGGCCCACAGTGAGGTAGCAGTGGTTAATGTTGGCACTAAGATACTACTTGAGAGTGAAAAGTATTTATTTATTTATTCATTTATGAGATTTTGTATAGCGCATTCTTTACCCAGAGGTGTCAGAGTGCTTTACAATAGAGAAAATTAAAATTAGATCAGACATTACAGGTAACATGGTTGAGGTGACAACACGTAAAACTACTAGAATTACACAGAGTGTGGGTTACATATTTACAAAATATATGTTAACTAAGAATTACACTTTGCAAACTAACGTTGGAGACAACTAACTTGTGCAAGGACGTAAAACTACTGCAGTTATGCAGAGTGATGGTTACATATTTACAAACTAAAGATTCACTAAAAATTACACCTTGCAAACTTAGGGGCCGATTAGGATGGCGGACGGACTTTGTCCGTCTGCCATCCCGTTGTAAGAAGGGACCGCCTGCCACAGGGGCAGAGGTCCCGTGCGGCGAATTAGGATGCACCCGCCACAGTGGTGGGTGCATCCCGCATTTTTAACATTGTGGCGGGCGGTGCTGAAAGCACCATCCGCCGCAATGCTAAAAAAGCATGTTGTGCGTTTCAAAGCACAACATGACAGGCACCGCGCAGTGCCTGCCATGTTGTGCTTTCAAACGCAGGGGGATACTACCCCCCATGTGCACCCCCCACTCCCCCTTCACCATGGGGGCCCACAACAGGCCCCCAAAGCAAAGACCGTATGCCAAAAGCATAAGACCGCCGGCATCGTAATATGGTTGGCGGTGTCTCTCAGACAACGCCACCATATGTAGGTACCTTTTTCCGCCGCTCGCAAAGGCGACCGGCGAAAAAGCGGCGGACGGTCTTGCCATCCGCCGCAGACTCCCCCGCCATCCTAATGTGGGGTGGGGTCATTTATGTCATGATGGCGGACGGATTGCCCCCGCCGGGCCTGCGGTGGTTACCGCCAGCCCGGCGGGGGCAATCTGTCCGCCATCCTAATCGGCCCCTAAATTTGGAGTGATTAGGGTTTCAAAAGAACATATTTCTACCATAGAAGTGGATGGACAAACGAATTCTCCAGTGAGGAACATGAAACAGTCAGAGAATTTTTGGCAACAGTATCATTGTAAGAGAAAGTTGTTAAGTTTTTTTTTCTTTAAGATTCGGTAAGAGGTGGTAGTGCTCAGGCAAGGAGGAAGTGAATTTCAAATTCTGATCACACAACCGGAGAAAGATTACGTCATAAATATTTCCCTTTTGAAGGTTGAAGGTTCGAGCAGTAGGTTTTCAGCATTATGTGAGGGTCTTGATCAACCTTAAACTTTGACTTTGTTAGCTAGACTGTGAGGGGTGGAAGTATAAAGGCTATATGGGTGGTACAAGCAGTCTTAAATATTGACCTGGCTTCAATATGAAACCAGTGAAGAGTTATCAGCATAGGCATGATGTGTTATTTGTTTTGGCCACGTAGATGAATGAAGGATGGACTTTAAGGGAGAAAGGTGGATCTGGGGTAGGCCTGCAAGGAGTACATTGTAATAGTCAAGTCTTGAGAATACCAATGAATGAACAAAGTTTTTCTTGTCTTGTTCGGGAATGAATCGTGGGATACCCCCAAGAAAGCGGAGTTGGTAGCATGTATTTTTGGCCATGGTGTTAATTTGGGAATAAAGTTGAAGTCTCTTGTCCAGGGTGACTCCTGGAGATAAGAATGCTCTATAGATAATACATTAATTAAAATTCATTTTCCTTGCTTAATACTCTTTGAAGCTCTTACTTTTTTTTCTTTTTGTAGGCATATTTATTTGCGTATTACAGAATGTTGAGCAAGTTGCATTTTACATCTTTAATATATTTATAGCAAGTGGATTCAAGCTAGTTTTATCAATTTACAAATACTTGGTGTTCGCACAAAATACAGTGTTTCAAGACACAACATTCAATATATCATCACTTGATACCCAGCGGGTTGTATCAAACTTAGATATGTTCCACCGTCTTTTCCATGTATTCCTGGCATAATCTAGTGAAGAGAAGATAGGCTAAAGTGTCTCCCCATAGGCTACCAATGCAATGCTCAAAGCTAAAATAAAACTTCTCCTCTGCTGAAATGGGATTCTAGTAAAAAACCACTAGCAAAATCAGGTTGCTCACCTAGTATCCAGCATTTCATAGAAATGTGGTTAGAATTCAGAGATGTAAGCATTGGCTGTGCGATAGACTGATGGTGAACACTTTCTAATGTGAGTAATTGAATCACCTATGTACTGAAATAAATAGAAGGCATCTGGAGTACTGGTGATCATATGCAGTCACTGTGTTTCTTCCCTCTTGTCATTGTTAGGCTCCTCATGCAGCCATTTGCTAAGCATTCATGAGATGAACCTGCATGTTTTCAGAAAGGGGTGAAGGAAGTGGCCCGATTAGGGTCACCCGGGTCACTCACGACCACCTCTCAGCCTTCCATACCAAATAAAGAGTCGGTCAGACAGTAGAGAATACAAAGCAATATCTGTTTATTCAGGTACACTCTGAGTGGAGCCCAGCCTGACTAGACGCTTAGGAGTGCTTTAGATGGACTATCTTCAGCAAGCATAAAAATAAAAATACATTATGTACATTTCAGAACCAATGAAGGCAAGCCCACTGTGAAATTTTCCAAGCAGATGCAGCAAAACAGTGAAGTACAGAAAATACGTTTAAATTAATGAAGCCGGGCACACACTATCTACTACTCAAGGTCGCTCTGCCCATGCCCGCAACTAGACAAGTGGTAGAAGGCCACTATCTAGAGGGAATGGTAGGCGCTAATAAGAACATGTATACTAGTGAGGCAAAACTTAGCCTTGGAGATACACAACTCAACTGAGGCCTTTTCTCGCAAATAGCAAATAATAAGTTTCGATTATAACTCAAAATGGCACTGACATAGAAAATGGCGCTGCGAATGTTAACATACATAGAACAATGCACAAACATGAATTTTCCTATTCTAACAGACCCTCCTATTAGCATGAGCTATACATTTTCTAGTAATAGCAAAGAGCATATAAATCAATAAAACGGAAAGTCATAGGAAAACTTCTTAGGAGCACTCCATATTGTCAACATCAGGAAGAGAGACCGTAGGGAGGGAAGAAGTCTCGAAAATCCCCTCATCTATCTGCATGAGGTAATCGATCTCCTTTTGAACCACAATTGCAGCATTGGTGTCATGAATCAATATTTTCCTCTTAGGAGGGAGGAGAGTGGTGCAATAAGAAAAATAGAAGGGAAGGCATTGAACAAGGACACAACAAGAGACCAAGATCACAATGAAATAAATCACCTTTTCAAGGATCCAACCCCAGCTGCCAAAAAGAGACAAACTCCAGTTCCCACTTTCCCATTCCTTAAACATTTTCTAGGATGTCTAAAATGTGTTGGATAATATTCTTTTCCAGGTTTGTGATGCCGACTACACACTGGTCCCCTACTACCGTGCACACACCACCACTATTAGCTAGGATGAAATCGACTGCATATCTAGTCTACTCAGAATATATTTGCATACTTTCCAATTGGGTGGTGATGTCACGCAAAGCAGCTACTGTGGAATTAGACAATATTTGCAGCTTACATCCAAAATATTCTCTAGCTTTCTCACCCCTGGCCATAGCAGTACCATCAAATGTATCTATGGAGGAAAGAATGTATCCAAAAGCAAAACCATTAGTATAAATATTGACTTCTGCACATTATGGACATTCGAATAAGTCCCATTAGACAAAAAGAAAAACCCTGGGTATGCATACACCGGTCTATCATCATCTACTGCAGAATACCTGGAATTCCTCCCAAAGGTACTGGGGTCCTTTGTATTCACCAAAGAGTATGTGCCCTTACGCAATATTATTCGTGAACAATTGACATACAACATAGTGTCAGTAAAACTGATAATTGGACAACAAGCAGGGTAATACCCAGCTTCTCAGGGAACTGTCAATTCCTTATACTGGTAATCCACCAGGGTTACATTCTGTTTTTCCATGTAGACGTTGTCACAATAAGTGTTGTTGTCAAATCCCGGATAACCCATGCCTCGTGGCTTTCTATGATATAGACAAGGACCTGGACAGCCAAACCCAAATACTCCTTGCACTTCTACGAAGTCAAGGGGCCGAGTATAGGTATAATTGATAATTGACAATGGATATCCTGTCCATAGACTAGTGACAGATTCAGTGGGGTAACAAGCAGTCCCTTCTCCAAAGAACCTCTTGTGTGTATATCTAGAAACACATTACTTGGGGCCGTCTTTTTCTTTTGGACTTGAGGAACAACCTTATCCTTACTATGTAAAGGTACACTTTGATCACTTTCAAAAACCCATGATACCCCCACATAACATGATTAACAGCAAAATCACAAGGGCAATACATGTTAACTTTTATTTACGGGTCCACACTGCATTATGCTGGGCAACAAGAATCACAGGCTGCTCTTCCTCAGAAACCATTCTACCAAAGAGATGCATAACAAATTATGAAATGCAAGTTCCCAGCGCCCGTCAGAGCCTCACTGGTATATCCTCCTATTATCCATCAATATGTTGGGGCTCTTGTGCACCAGCGGTGGCGCTTGCTTTGTCCTTAGCTTATATTCCATGCCGACCAGGATAATATACCGCCAAGGGATACCTCGATCTACCCTGTCCAATATTCAAACAGTGCACAAAACTCTCATCATCCTAAACTAACTCAGTTGGTACTCACCCCTAACTAATCTTTCTTCTCTTTTGGTGCACCGTCACCCAGCCGAGGGAGCAAATTGTACCTAGTGGCCCCAGGCACAGAATGGTCAATGAATAGAGGCTCCTGGATAGCTCGTACTCCCAGAGGAACTGCTGCATTCAACACGTCATCATTTTCCTTATCTGTTCGTGTCCAGGTCAGTTTGGCATCACTGAAGGGGACAAACTGAGGCACTGTCTCGCACTCAGAGTCCACTACTCCATCCTTCACCCACTGGTTGTAGGGCAGGGGCAAAGGAATCCTGCGACAATGAGTGACGTGAATCCAGTTCTTACGGCCACTGACTTTTACTGTGGTGCACGTTGCAAACAGGACCTGTTCCGGCTCCCTCCAACGCAGCTCCAAACTTTTCTTCTGGATGTGTTTAATCAAAATTAAATCGCCAGGCTGAATGTAATGCCCAGACCCCTCTGGTGCAGCTGGCAGAGTATCCCAGACCAGATGGTGAATAGAACGCAAACTTTCTGTTAAATGGCCAACATAATCAAGCAACAATGGGTACTCAATATCAGAAAACTGCAGAGGTTGAGGGACATGCCAGACATTTGCCGGGCGCCCGAACACGACCTCATGCGGTGACAATTCTGTCCTAGAATGTGCTGTTGGTCTTGTTGACAGAAGAGCTAACAGTAAAGCATCTGGCCACTTTAACCCTGTGGTCTCCTAAATTGTTGCTAGCTTGAGCTTGAGAGTACCATTGTACTTCTCGCCCAGACCTTCTGACTGTGGATGATTGGCAGCATGGAACATTTGCTTTATGTGTAAACCATCACACATCAATTGGATCACTTTTGCATGAAAATGACTTCCGTTATCACTCCAAATTAATCTGGGCAAGCCAAAACGAGGAAAGAACTCCTTTGCAGTAGTAAGGGCTATATTGTTAGTGGGATAAGCTTCAACCCATTTACTAAATGCACAAATAACCACCAAAACATACTTCAAATCTCTATATCTCTCTAGTTGAATATAGTCCATTTGAAGGACTTCAAAAGAAAAAGTGGGCGGTGCAATATTACCAGGCAGTGTAGGGGTACCCTTTCCATGATTCTGCATCATGCACTCTATACAGTACTTCATTAAATGTGCAGCTGTTTTAGGGATATTGTCATTCAGCCATACAGGGTCCAACAACTTACAAATACTTTTAGCACTAATATGGGCTTGAGCATGGGCCATCGTAACCACAGGGAGAAAATATGCATTGATCAACATCCATCTCTGCTTCCCTGACTTATCAATCCAACACCCCTCATTGTTCAATTGTGCTGTACTTTCCTGCCACACTGCTAACTCTTATACTGTGGCTTTGCTTTGTAGCTCTTTTACATTCTCAAGGGTGTCCTTGAACATGACAACCTCAGGCACCCACCTGCTAAAACATTCTTTTCATCTTTGTCTGAGCCGTTTCCTTAGCTGTCTGATCTGCACAAGCATTTCTCCTACCTACATCATTGGTGACCTTCCGGTGGGTGCTACACTTCATTATGGACAATTTCTTAGGGAGCTTTAAAGCGGACAAAAGCCTTAATATAAGGTGACCTTGCTTGATTGTGGTGCCATGGGAAGTAAGGAACCCTTTCTCAGCCCAGAGTCGCCCAACATTATACACAACCCCAAAGGCATACTAGCTGCCAGTATAGATATTGACAACCAGCCCCTCACTCAATTCGCAAGCTCGATGAGGGCAGCAAGCTCAGCAGCTTGAGCCATCTGATAAGGGACTAGTGATGTCTCTACTACTGTATGCAATGTGGTTATAGCATGAGCTGCGGTTGTAGTGCCATCTGGTAATTTGAAGCAAGAGCCATCAACATATAGTTCCCCTGGTGGGTCAGATAAGGGAACACCAGAAAAGGCTACCCTTCCTTTTGGAAGATACAGTCATGTTTGTCAACTTGATGACTCTCTGAAGGGAGGGGTAATAACGTGGCTTGATTTAGAGTAGCACATCTTTTGATCGCGATATGTTTAGCAAACAATGTCAATTCATAGCCAGTAAGACGTAGACTGGTGAGGTGTTGTGTCTTTGTCTTATTCAGTAGTGTATCCACAGCATGGGGTACCATGACTGTGAGGTTAGTATAAAGTACAAATCCAGCCGATTGTCTGATCAAAGTGGCCACAAACGCGACCGCTCTTAGACAACTTGGGAGCGCTCTCGCGACTGAATCAAGGATAGCAGAGAAATAAGCACAGAGCCGTTGTTTAGCTCCAGGTTTTTGTGGTAGTACGGAAAGTGCACAACCAGCCATCTCATGCACGTACAACTCAAACGGTTTGCCATAATTAGGGGTGCCAAGTATTGGAGCCAAACAAAACGCAGTTTTCAATTGCTCAAAAAACTGCTGACATTCAGGCGTCCAAGGGAAAAGCTTGTGCACTTCTTTTGTTGTTAAGGTAAGCAAGGGTTTGATTAGTAGGGAGTAGTTAGGTATCTATTGCCGACAGTAGGAAGTGATACCTATAAAAGCACGCACATCTTTCTGAGTCTGTGGAATAGGCATTTTAACAAAGGTACTGATGCGCTCAGGGGTCATACTCCTACCTCCTTCCACAGTAGGTGACCTCAGTAGGTGACCTCCTGTCAACAATACTGATATTTAGAAAGAGAAGGTTTATGGCCTTCCTGAGCCAAAAGCAACAATAATTGAACTGTACTATCTTTAAAACCCTGCTATGTATCAGAAGCGATAAGGAGGTCATCAACATACTGCACCAATACATTACCTGCAGGAAGCTAAAGGGAATCCAACTGACTCTTTAAAGCCTGACTGTAAATACATGGACTCTCAGTATAGACCTGAGGAGCTCAACGGAATCTAAAGCTTCTGCCAGCTAGTGTAAACCCAAGCAAGTACCGGCTATCTAAATGAATAGGATTACTAAAAAATGCATTTTTCAAATCAAACACAGAAAAGAATTTGGCAGTGGAAGGAATCGCTTTCAAAAGTGTGGTACCATCTGGAACCACAAGAAACTGAGGAATCACTATTTTATTAACTTTGTGCAAACCAATCACAAAACGGTAAACATCTTCTTGATCATCAGGAGAACCCTAGGGTGCCCATTTGAAAATCAGAGGAGTGGGACTATTACAAATATTGGCAGACGTCTCTTCAACCACTCCTCTCTTGATCAAATTCTGAATAATTTGTGTTGGAACTGGCCCTTCTTGCAGGGTCATCCCCAAACTTTTTGCTTCTTCCTCCCTTATTTTTCCTGACCCGTGGCTGTTGGCAATAGGACTCTGCGCACTTTACCACTGCTGATCAGTGCTAAAGTGCATATGCTCTCTGTGTAAATTGTTATTCTGATTGGATATACATGTTTGGCATATTTGTATCACCATGAAGTCCCTAGTAAAGTGCACTGGGTGTGCCAGGGCTGGTGATGACAAATGCTACTAGTGGGCCTGCAGCACTGATTGTGCCACCCACATGAGTAGCCCTAAAATGGTGTCTCATGCCTGCCACTGCAGTGCCTGTGTGCAGTTTAGAACTGCCATGTCCTCCTGGTCAGTGTCCCCACTGACCAGGCCTAACCCTTCCCTTTTTGTGCACATCAGTCACCCCTATGGAAGGCCCAAGGTACCCCCCTGGGCAGGGTGCAGTGTATGTGAAAGGTAGAACATGTACTGGTGCAGGTAACATGTTCTGGTAGTGAATTACAGCCATTTTCGTTTTCCACTATTGTAAGGCTATCTTGCTCCATAGATTAACATGGGGGATGCTGGCTACAGTGGTTAACAGCATTTCTTCCCATAGGAACAAGATAGGACAAAAGTATCTAGTATCCCTGAACTCAGAATTTAATAACACATCTTTTAGGAAAGGTTGTTTTTAAATCCTGTGTTTGAGAACAGCACTTTTAGAAAGTTGCTGTTCTCTTGTCTGACCCTTCTGTGTGCCTGGGCCTGTTTGTGTATTGACTGTCTGGTTTGAGAGTGACAGGGGCTGGGGAATTCCCCAGGAGGATGGATGAGTCAGCACTTGGCTGAATGACTGCATTTGCAACTGGAGTGGTGGGAGGAGTTAGCACCTGGGCTGCATAGGGCTGTGCCTGCCTTCCACAATGCTGGCTCCACCCCCCTGCTGGGCGGCTGAGGACCCTGCCCCTCACTCTGAAAGGAAAGATGCAGCCAGCAAAACAAAGTACTCAGGAACCACCCAGAACTGGTTCAGACCGGGCTCAGGGCCCACATGCACCAAGAGAACAAAGACTTTAGGGGTATAAGTACAGGACCCCTGACAACAGAAAATTAGATCATCCTGGAAAACAAGAAGGAACCTCTGCCAAGGAGAAAGCTGAAACTGAAGAAGGAAGATTGTCCTGCTGTTGCTCTGCTGGACTGACCTGTTGCTTTGCTGCCAAGGAGAGGGGAAGGACTTTGCTGCTGAGCTGTGTCTCCTGTCTTGAAGGAATCTCCAAGGGCCTGAGGGGAGCTGGCTCCCTGTTTTGTAGTCCCAGGAACAAAAGGACTTCACCCCCAGCTTCCCTGAACTCTGCTGAGAGAGTTCTGTCCTTCCTAGAGTGCTTGATCCAGTTGTGGGGCCTCTGGAAGTTGTACCTGTGCTGGGAAGCTTGAAACTAAGCTTGAGTGACTTTTGAACTTGAAAAGTGTCGCATCGCTCGCTTGCAGAGCGCATCCCCGACAGTGCGAGAAGTTTCCCGCCGCTACGGAGGTCGAGATCGTCGCAGCGCCTGACGCCGCTGCCAGAGATGCCGCATCCTTCGTTTGCGGGACGCACCAGACCGGTGCAGGAAAATCGAACATCGCTGCGCGTATCGTCGCAGAGCCTGTCGTCGCTGGGTGAGATCGCCGCACCGCTTGCTTGCGGACCGCATCACGTCGCTGCGAGCATCGTCGCAGAATCAACGCATCGAGGAGCTGCGAGAGAGAGGATCCCCGCTGGACCGCGCATCGTCGCCCCGGAGATCGTCGCAGCCCCTACGAGATCGTCGCATCGTGCCTTTGCAAGAACAGACTTCCTACGGAACCTACGCCCCGGAATCCATACAAGTGGCCTTCTTCCCCATACAGACCGGATTCGTCGCAACACGCCCGCTGCTGCAGCGGGGCTGTCGCATCGCCTCCCCAGGGTCTCAGGAGCAACGCATCGCTTGTTTTCCACCGCACCAGCTTCTGCTTTTGGAACTTTGTTGCAACTAAAAGGTACTGTGAGTAAACGTGACGCAACTGTGAACTTTTCACGCTTCAGTAGAGAATTCTATCGCAACGTAGAGAATTCTAACGCAACCTTAAGAACTCTTTTTGAAACCATATTCTTGAACTGTGTATGTTGAATTTTTGTCGTTTTGGTCTTGTGTGGTTTAGATTAAAAATACCCTTATTTTCTAAACTGTTGTGGAGTCAGTTTGTGGTGTTTTCACTGTGTTACTGTGGGTGTTGGTACAAATACTTTACGCATTGCCTCTGGTTAGCCTAGACTGCTCGTGCCAAGCTACCTAGAGGGTGAGCAGGGGTTATCTCAGAGGGTTATCTCCTTGCCCTGACTAGAAGCAAGGGTCCCTATTTGGACAGTGGTACCTACCTCTGCCAATTAGAGACCCCCAGATCTAACAATATTGCAATAAGGCTTGCTCTCCTGGCTGTGATATTTTATACTGAGGAATACGAGGAAAAATAGCATTGTCTTTCATCAGTATCAAAACCGGTGGTATTTGCAACAGCCCTATGCCTGTATCACCTGTAGCCCACAAAGTGGGTGGCACATCAGCAAATTCAACAGGAAGAGGTGCATCCTTGGACAAACACTGTTTAACACCTACTATATCTGGGCCCATTGTCATATAGACACCTGCCGGGGAACAATAAAACGTGGCATGCAATTTCTTCAACTAATCCAAACCCATCAAATTCTCACGACAATTAGATGTTTGCAAAAATGGAGAATCCACGGTGAAAGGACCAATAGTCAATGCAAGGGGCCTTACAACCGGTACTCCTGAAAAACCTACAGGAACATTATTATGGCCAGACAGGGACCATATTTTGAGAAACAGAACTTTTTATCACACCTGTGTCCACCAAACATTCCTTAGTCAAACCTTGCAGTTCTGCTGTTACTTAAGGACCATGCTGATCTACAGGTATCGAAACTGGTCCCTCACCCTGTCCCTGGCTCTCCTAGTTGTAAGACATTCCTGTTGCTTCATACAAATCATAATCATCATGGTAGTACTGCCCATCGCGGGGGACATCAAAGTAATTATTATCAGAATTACCTTGCAGCGTTCTGAGCCCTATCAGCCCCACCAGCTCCATGACCCCGTCCATGAGAACCTCATCCTCTAGGGACCGCCACCTTCTGCAAAAGCACGGGACACTCTCTACACCAGTGACCTTCCTCCTTACAATATGCACACTGATTCGGCCACAATGGCATCATATTCGGCTGCCTACTAGTGCGTGCAAGCTCTCAGGCAGGACCACCACATCCCTTCCATTCCCTTTCAATACCTGTTGCAACAATACTTTTGTCTTCAAAACCTTATGCATTTTCTTCGTCCTCTCTTTCTCCTCTTGGTACCGATGTTCATTATACTGAGCCATATTCAAAATAACAGAATGGGAAGAGGTGGACCAGGTACTTTCAGAAGCCTGTAAATGAGTCGCAATTAAGTAAATTAGAAACAACCTGTCGACAAACAACTGAACACCTCCTTCAATAGACATATCCTGCCAACTGGAATCCAAAAATGGATCCTCAAACTGGGTGAAGAAATTAAACCCACTATCATCTTTCTTTTGTCGGCATGCCATCAACTTGTCCCAACTTACTTTCTTTGACGGAATAAGAGAATGCATATATGTAATAATGTGGCCTGGCTAAGCAAGTGTCTCTGCTCGGGGCTTATCACCTGGCTTTCTTTCCTGATCCCATGCTTTAATTTGATCCCATGTACCACCCAACTCCGCAACATGATCTTGATTATGAACCTGCCTCCAGATATTAACCAGAACAAGAAGACAAAGAGAACATTTCAATATCAGCAAGAATCATTACCATCGAAGAGGCAGCTTCAGTCAGTTCTTTATAATAAGCAGTAGGATTTTTCCTGGGATAGGGCAAGTGAGTCTTAAGGGATAAAAGCTCACTTCTTTTCCATGAAGTATAAACCCAGTGCTCCTGGAAACAGGCCGCTACACCGGCTCGAGTAACATTACCTCGCTGATCTGTTAACCCTGGGTGATATATGGGATGAACTTCTTGCATCGGAAACTGAGATACCAGGGTAGGACTCTAGGCAACCTACCCTATAGGCAACCAACGTGGTAATGTTCCCAAAAACTTGGCCTTGGTCCAAACCACTGGCATACACGCAATCTCTAATATGGAAAAGAATTTGTGTTGCGTTGCCCCCAAAATGTTGCTGCAAAAGGCCAATCAATGTAGAGGACATATGTTTAGTAGCATGCTGCTGTATAAAAGGCTCATAATCTTTCATCACACCCCAAACATCCTCCACACTGTAAATGGGATTACGACCCCACTGGGCAGCTTGATTAGCTACTAACTTCTTCTACTCATCCCCCACCGCAGACCATTCAAAAGGGCCCATACACTCATTACATTTTGTCAAATCTCTATCCTCATATCCACGCGTTGGCATCTCAGCACCCAATAATGCTGTAAAATGAACCATTAAAGAAGTAGAAGCAACAGAAGCACCGAGTAGTAGGATAGTCGCAGGCGGGTGTGCCAGGGGAGGGAGAGCTCGAGATAGGGATGCCGAAGCAATTGGTGTGCTAACAGTCACAGTTGCCACAGACGGTGAAGGCAAAGAAGGTGGAAGAGAAGCCAAAGCCATAGCCGTCGAGGCGACAGCAGTAGATACAGGGACAGTGGGAACAGCTGTAACAGGCGGCTGTGATGGCACTGGGACAGTGGGATATATCCTTTGCGGGGCATATGGGGCGGGGGAGGAGGCGGGTGTCTAACAATTCTTCCACAAAAGTATCGGTTTCCTCCTGAGCCAAATTCGATTTATAAACATGCTATCAAAATCTCCTATCTTCACATTCAACTCCATTCTCCTGCTTTTTTCTATCATATGCTACAGCTTTCTGAGTCAGTGTCTGCATCTTCCCATGCCTCTTTCTCCATCTTCAATCGTCTCTGCCTAGCTGCTTTCTGCCATGGTCTGAGAGAATGAAACATAGACTGTCTACTTCGTCTTTTGAACAACTGTTCCTGTAAATACCCATACTTTTGTTCATTGAAAGTGCCTGTCAACGGACACTGCAACTCGGCATTGTCCCTCATATATGTGTGCCATAATGTACTAAACATCTGCTTCACATACAAAATTAGGAGTGCCTTCTGGAGGTGCCGGCTGAGCTTCTTCCGATCGAGCATCTGCAGAACAACAGCTACAGCACAAAGAAATCAGGTTACTGATACCAGGCATTCTCAAAAGAAAACAAGTTCACTATTTATGGCTGGCAAAGAAATTGCAAATGCTTTTATCCCAAAGACGGTCTTCAGACCGTACCAAATTTAAACCAAAATGGTACCATATCCACAATGAACCAAAACAAACTCACCTGATATATGCAGGTCAAGCAAACTAATTCTCCACTGCTGAATCTTCAGACCAAACGGTCAGATCCAAGGGTTTCACCTTTTAGGACTCGAGCCGGGATGGCCGCTGGGAGAGGCACCGTCTGGCTGGATGGAAGGGCAATCAATTCTCCTCATACAGGGATCCCTGAACCATCGGTCCAACCTGACGATGGCCTTGACCTCCCCCATGTCTGCGGAAGGGGATGGGTCGCTTACCCGAAGGAGTCCCTGCTCCGACACCAACTGAAGTAAGTGGCCAGATTAGGGTCACCCGGGTCACTCAAGACCACCTCTCAGCCTTCCATACCAAATGAAGAGTCGATCAGACAGTAGAGAATACAAACCAATATCTGTTTATTCACAACACTTAAAGTGGATCCCAGTCTGCCCTGTCGCTTAGGAGTGCTGCAGAGGGACTTACTTCAGCCAGCATAAAGATTCATTATGTTCATTTCAGAACCAATGAAGGCACGCCCGTTATGGAATTTTCCAAGCAGATGCAGCAAAAGAGTGAAGTACAGAAAATAAGTTTTGATTCTGAGGCCGGGCACACACTATCTACTATTGAAGGTCGCTCTGCCGATGCCAGCCACAAGATAAGTGGGAGAATGCGTCTATCTAGAGGGAAAGGTATACGCTAATAAGAACAGTGTATTCATTAGTGAAGCAAAACTTAGCCTTGGAGAAACACAACTCAACAGAGGCCTTTTCCCGGGCACAGTGAAGAATATGTTTTGCTTATAACTCAAAATGGTGCCGGCATAGAAAATGGCACAGCAAATGCTAATAGACTTAGAACAATGCGCAAACACACATTTTTCTATTTTAACAGGGGCAAACAGCTAAGAACTCAGAAACACACATTTCCAGAGATGCAAATGCTGGGTTTGGCATATGCTAATGACAGTCATTTTCGACTATGCATAATTGAATTAACTATTTACTACAATAACCAGAATGCTTATGAGAAATGGTGCAGATATGCAGACCCTGGTCTTCCTCCCCTCTCATCTTGCAGAAAAATGGCTACCTCATTCGATGCATCAGTAGTTTTGGGAGTGATGACTTAGCTGATAGACTATTGTCAACCTTTTATGCACCCCCAACTTACTGGCTATTCCCTAGTGCAGATAGTCAAAAACCTAGAAACACAATCAGAGATGAAAGCACTGTCTTTGCCATACTTTCTACTCTGAGTAATTAAATTGACTCTGAAGTGCAATATCCAGAATGGACTGGGAGAACTGGAACTTAAAGCAAGCAGTGTGCACACTTACGGGCACATGCATCAACCTATTTAGGAAGTGCAAACGGTGCGAATCGGTAAATTCGGCCGTTTGCGCTTCCTAAATACGTTTTTGGGATGCATGAAACAATGTTTCAAAATTCGCTTTTTTTTGCATTTCCTAAAAATGCGAATGCATTTAAGGAATCGCATTTGTGCGATTCCTTAAATCTAATGTATCAATTTTTAAAAAAATGCGAATTTTGAAATAGGAAGTGCAAATTAACACGAGGTTGACCCTCGAGTTAATTTGCGAAAATCTTTAAAAAAACAAAAAAATGCATTTTTTAAACTTTCATGTTACAGACACACATGTCCTTAGGACATGTGTGTGTGAAACATGCACTTTAAAATACATTTCAGGGGTGCAGGGGGGGGTCCTTTGGACCCCCCTCTGCACCCTTGCAATGCATCAACAAATTGCGAGTTCAAAAAAAAAGAAATGCAAAACGGCATTGATTCCTATTGGCCTCTAGGCCCATAGGAATCAATGTAATGCCATTCCTTAATTGCGATTCGCAATTAAGGAATCGCAATTTCTGAAAATTAAGAAATCCTAAAAACGTTTAGGATTTCTTGATGCATAGGATTTTGCAATTCCTAAATTGCGATTCCTTAATTTTCGCAATTTAGGAAGTGCAAAATCCTACAATGATGCATGTGACCGTTACTCCTTTCTGATCATGTGTATGATTAGGACTCTTGGTTTGGTCATTGTCCTCCTGGGGACATCTTCAAAGCTTTTCTGAAACGCAAATGGCTGGCTTTTCAAAAAGCCTGATGCTAGATTTATTTAAAACGTAAAATAAATGGATGACACAAAATAGTTCTGCTAAAAATGACAGTGCTCCCCTTTGCAGAATGCAATAAAGCTTCTAGTATTCATAAAATGCTTAATGACAAAGAGAAGCTGAGAGCCTGCCCAAACTCACCATTGGTCACAAAACAACGAGAAAACGTCACCCTTCTTCCATTAATCTTTCTGATCGCCTCACTTTCAGATGCAGAACAGTGATAGGCTGGAGATTAATGGCCAGAGGTGGCACACTGTAAAACATGCTTAAAATGCCTGCAGAAGGTTTACAAATCCGTTTTACATTTCAAAAGAAATCGCAATCACCGTGCATGAGGATGTTAGAATGAAGAAACATCATCACTTCTATGATTGTCTTAATGAATCTCTATAATGCACTTCTCACCTCACTTGTCCCTACTTATGACGTTGCAGTAGACAGTGTATTGGTCCTGGCTTCAGTAGTATACTCTTGAATTGCCCTAAACAACAAGCAATGGTAATGCATCTGCTTAGCCTGTAAGAAATAATGAGCTGTTTTAATCAATCACCGTCTGGAACGAAGGAAAGAGCTCCCTGTCAAGTATTATGAGGGTGGAGAGTATATGGTGCAGCGGCCAGAGCGTCTGACTCAGGATCTGGGGATCCTGGTTTGAGTCTCAGCTGAGCAACATCCTGTGATTCTGGGCAAAACACATGTGGCCACATGCATCAAACGATTTTGGAGTCGCAAACAATGCGAATCGAAAAATTCGGCCGTTTGCGATTCCAAAATCTCTTTTTGGTATGCATGAAACAATTTTTTAAAAAACGCAATTTTTTGCATTTCCTAAAAATGCGATTGCATTTAAGGAATCGCATTTGTGCGATTCCTTAAATGCAATGCATGAATGTTTTAAAAAATGCGAATTTTCAAATAGGAGGTTCAAATTAACACAATATTGACCCTCGTGTTAATTTGCGAAATCTTTCAAAAATGCTCAAAAAAAGCATTTTTGAAAGTGTCATGTTACACACACACATGTCCTTTGGACATGTGTGTGTGAAACTTGCACTTAAAAAACATTTCAAGGTGCAGGGGGGGTCCTTTGGACCCCCCTCAGCACCCTTGAAATGCATCAACAACTTGTCATTCGCAAAATAAAATTCGCAAAAAGGCATTGATTCCTTTGGGCCTCTAGGCCCATAGGAATCAATGTAATGCCATTCCTTAATTGCGATTCGCAATTAAGGAATCGCAGATACAGAAAATTAAGAAATCCTAAAAACTTTTAAGATTTCTTGATGCATAGGATTTTGCAATTCCTAAATTGCAATTCCTTAATTTTCGCAATTTAGGAATTGCAAAAGCCTACAATGATGCATGTGGCCGATGATGTCTCCATACATTGCTATATAAATCTGCTGCAGGACAAAAAAGCAAAAAGAAGCGAAACTTTATTAAAAAAAAGATCCTCCAAAGTGGATGTTAACAGTATTTGGGCTACGGGAAACTAATAAGAGAAGCAGACGAGGAACAAGCATTGGCAAATGCAGGAACGTATTCTACAGCCAATAAAAATGGAGGAAAAGTAAGCAGGACGCACAGGAAACAAAGAAAAGCTAGGAAAGAGAGGATGCGGGATGTAAGTCCCTTTTAAGTTTATATTTAAACCAATAGATTACACAAGCACAGTGCAAGCGCTGTGCAGGCGAAACCTAAATATAGCGTTGATCGGAAAAGCGGATAAGAGCAGCTCGTGTCCTTTGACCCAAAGCGAGAGCAATTGGCTGCCAGCGACAAACACCAGATTTGGTTCAACACCCCAGCAGTGAGAGCCCTGGCCTCCGACTGCATGCACAAAAGTAAAGCACACATACATTTCAGAAACCAATAGCAATGAAACACCCTTCAAAGGTTTCAGGTTAATGGGGCGGTGAAACAAATTTGGTTTAACGTTAAAAAGCATAAACAAGTCCTTAAAAAAATAAAAAGAGGCTAACATGTCACATACTGTCTCGCTTTCAGCTCCCTCCAGCGGTGCTACCTGGCCGTGCACTACTGCTCTGGGTAAGAAACGCTGGTACTGCCTCATTAAACGTATAGCACTTCCCTGAGAACTGCTGATAAGGTCTCACCAAAGTGGCTGAGAAGTGCCAGCATCGTCCTATCAAAAGTAAATCAGCTCAGAAGTGCTGGTGCTGTCTGATTAAAAGTAGTGCAGCCCTGCTGAGAAGTGTGTACAGATGCCCTTATGAGAAGTGCCAATGCTGTCACACTACAGGCATACCAGCAGCCCTGAGAAGGGCTGGCTCTGTCCGAGTGAAAGTATAGCAGTCTGAAAAAGAAATGCAAGTGCTAGTCTGTAAAAGCTATATTGTCTCTATAAGAATTACTGCTACTTTCCTCTGATACGTTTTCCAGTTCCACTGAGAAACTCTGGCACTCTCCAATTAAGGAGTAACATACCTGCTGAGAGCGACCATGCTTTCCTGCTAAAATCCAACAGGTGTGCCTGTAACCGCCATAAGAGTCTATGTGCAAATACAGCAGCCCAAAAGAGAAATTATATGTGAACAGATTGACCCAAAGTTAAGCGAAACCTAGGAAAATATATATTATATAAAAATAATATGGCTCCATTTGTAAATGTAAGTTTCTAAAGTTTCAGTATTCCCATATGTTAAAAATGTCCATACGAAATTCAAAAGCACCAAACTTGACATTACAATATTCTTTGTGCTCACGTTAGACCGTTTTTTCACATAGTTACATAATAAAAAGTGATAGTTTTTATGATACAGTGCTAAGTGTAGAGGAGTGTAAAACACATCCAAAACAATTGAACGGAACAATGTTTTAAAAGAAACAGCACTGCATTAAAACAAGTGGTGAAAGTATTTATTTTGGCTAAAAAGCCCAAACTGTTTATGACAAAATGAGGTCCTCAATGTGATCATCAGAGTTTTGATAAGCGGTCTGCAATATATTGATATCTCAACTTTGTTGTATTAATCGGCAGGTCATGATCAGGATTGGGAGCAATTTAACAGTACATCTGAGTGTAATGTTAGATGTAGGGTACTAATTGTATTATATTGATACATAGATTTATTCGAAATTCGGGTGAGTTCAGTGGTGCATGCAGATTCTTTTCTAAACACATTAGTGAAGTGACATTTTTATCCCATTAGAGGTGCAGGAGCTTTGTTGATAATACAATATTATGATAAAGACAATGCAAAGCCCTTAAAATACTAATGCCTGTACCATTAAAATACGTATAGTAGTACTATTGTACTTACTGAATTACAATAGTTTTCTTACACAATGATATTATTTACATAAACTACTAATACTAACACAATGAATAAACTCTCCTTAAAATTATAGCAACCCTGCTGAAAAGTTTAATTATTGTCACATTAAAGGTGTAGCAGCCCTCTTGAGAGGTGCCATTATCAGCTCATTGAAACAATAGCACCCCTCCTGTAATGTGGTCGAATCATCTCACAAAAAGTGAAGCATCTCTGCAGGGGCGGCCTTAGGCATTTGCAAGCTGTGCACCTTCACAGGGCCACCAAACCCCAGGGGCCACCACACCAATATATATCCTTAATATAATAAGCCTCTGAGGATGGATACATATTTGTGTGGCGGGGGTTTGGCGGGCTCTGTTCCACTTCCAAACACCCTGACCCCACCCCCCTCTTCACTGGCCTCCGCCCCGCCGGACCCCCTCTTCCGAGGCCCCCTACCTACGCTCCCTGCCCAGGGCCGCCATGAGCCTAGAGCCGCCCCTGATCTCTGCTAATGTGTGGCAGTATTATTCTTTCAGAGAGGCAGCACCTGTGCTGAGACGTGCGGGGACCGTTTGAGTAATGTACCTTCTGCCTTACTGATAAATGCTCTGGTAGATATGCAGCAGTCATGATGAGAAGTTTGAATATTGCCTCATTGAATGTAGAGCAGCCATGCAGAGCCGTGCTGGTACCGGTGCGTAGGAACCATTGGTCCAGCAGGTGCAGTGGCACTCGGGACCAGAGTCCTAAGGGGCGCGATAAACGTTGACATTTTCTGCCTATTACTTCGCGAACAGCATTCAGAGTGGCCATTTTCCTTGCTTGCAGCAGGGTGCATGGCATTCATGCTTAAGTCCTGGCTGGTTCTTACCCATTAAAAACATATCAGCCGTCTACTACTGTCTCTTGAAATCTTGAAATGATACACCTATTATTTAGCCACTACGTTGCTTTTAACGCTGCTGTCCACTTGGAGTTCCCCGCACACAAGTGAGTTTGTTTGCATTCTTTGACAGCTGGAGCTGCAAGTAGTTCCCTTGTTGGTAGCTAGCACTTCATGGAGACTACATTTGAAAAAAAAACAATATTGCTTTGTACCCTATACATGGGTCGTATCTGCCAGGCCTCCAGACTTTACAGAAACCTTCAATAATTAACTAAAGAATCTGTTGTTTTAGATACCTCATCCCAGAAAGAAAACAACTCAACTCAGATGCAATCTGATTCAAAAGACACAGAGCTAAATATGTCATCATTTATGATTTGTTTGTGAATTAATTTCTCTATTTTACACTCTAGGTTCTACCCTCACTTCATACACTGTTTTTATTGATAAACAATTGCCTTTCTGCGATTCTGAACATTTCTTCTCTCCTGCCACACTCACAAATAATGCTCCTTTTGTCCTCTATCATTACGAATATGTCACCTTTTAGGACTGGTTCTCACTACACAGCTACAAATGAATAACAAAAGATACAAATATGAGCGGTTTACATTTTTGTCCCAGTTTAGGTTTAGTATGATTGTGCATGAGCTCCAGCTAACATTTGTGAACCGATCTTACCTCCGTCAAGTTGTAGCTATTAAATTCCATCCCATATTGCAGTTTGTATTCTGTATTTATGTAGGAGGATAAGTACGTAACAATCTTATTAAGTGTTTTATAAACCTATATGTATTTTTCTTTTTCTAGGCATGATGCCTGCCGAAGCTGCAGATGCTGCCCTCTCCTACATGAAGAATAGGGTACATGGCCACGGTGGTGTTATAGCTGTCAGTAAATCTGGAGAGTGGACAGCAACATTTACTACCCAGCGGATGGCATGGGCTGCTATTAAAGATGGCCTTTTGACGTATGGCCTTAATCCAGGCGAAAACCTCCTTGAAGATATTGGCAATTCCAATTAGTTGTTACAACCCTCTGCTATTCTACACGCACGCATAATAAGATGGTGTATTGATGAAAGAGAGGTGTGCACAATTGGTAAAGGCCGCACTTCAGCAAGCGTGTTAACTATTTTGAAACTTAAGTAGCTTTCTCAAGTTCAAAAAGTGCCAATATTTTTTTGTTGGTGAAATCCCCGCGACCCCCTTAATGGGATCTGCATGAAAAAAATGGTAAAACATCGTAAAAATCATACTTTTTGCAGGAACATTCATTCACAATATTTAGCAAAAACGTATTCTGAAACATCTTTTTATTTATGTAAAATTCCCTCTGAGGTGAAATTTTGAATGGTGGAACACTTGACAACCTTGTGGCTTTGAAATATTTGTCTTATGCACACAATTTCCCTGG
Source organism: Lissotriton helveticus (assembly GCF_964261635.1). Lineage (NCBI taxonomy): Eukaryota > Metazoa > Chordata > Amphibia > Caudata > Salamandridae > Lissotriton > Lissotriton helveticus. The sequence continues at coordinate 535,605,638 of NC_136067.1, forward strand.
CTACATTATTATTTCACACACCAGTTATTTATTGGAATTAATACTGACCATTATCATTTTTAATTGTCCTAAATTTTCAAATTGAAAACATCCTTGAGCTATTGTTTAGCATAAAACTAACAAAAGAATGCTAAACTTTGTAAACAAATTTAATCTCATGGAAAATCTTTCTAAATCTTTATCATTAAGTCATGCTTAATACTCCATGAACACACTCCCTAGCTTTTACAAGATATTATGGTAATAGCTTTTTATTCCACAGATCCTTTTTTAGGAGTTTTAATTAATGGGTATTATCTGAGCTCAGGAAATAACTTGAGTTTACATTGCCAGGATTCAAAATTGTTACTTGCAATCCTCACGGTGGTCATCAGCAAGCACTAAAGGCCTTATTTAGAATTTGGCAGACGAGATGGAGTTGCACTATGGTAGACGAGGCATCAGCCTTAATTGTGATGCAGTATCCCATCCACCAAACTCTAAATGAGGGTGTGGCCTGCATGTGCCAAAGGGGCATATTGTCCCCTGCCAAGGAACCTGCATTCTGTCCCCATCAAATGGGTTTCTTGGAGTAGAATTATGTCTGGCTTCAACCTCTCTAGGACCCCTCTCCCCTGTCTCTCCAACATACCCATCACTCACATAACATGTCATCTGCCTGTATGCGCTCAAAATTATCTCAACTCAAATAACCCCATAAACACCCCTTAAAAACACTTCTCCTAAATAAAGCTTGTAACTGCTCATGCTCCCAATTCCAGAAAGGTCTGTTACCCACCCACCGAAACTTCCCATAGAAAAGTAAACCTCTATGCCCCTGTACAATTGTAACGTCTGAGTACCAACTCCCAGAGTCTGCAAGTTTATCTGTGTGACTCGTTCGTCACTTCCCAGGTGATACCGGGTTAACATAGTTGCTCACTTATAGTTTGTGCAGCTCTTGTCACAGATTATCAATTTGCAGGGTCATCTTGCCTCCTGGCCACTGGTTGTCACCAGCAACTCAATCTGGAGGGCTTCCTCTCTTAATTGACAGAATGCGAGGTCTATAACTCAACTTTCAGTGTCTGCCGTCATTAGTATCCCTATATGCGGACGACATTCTATTATATCTTCTTGATGCATCAAGCGATGTAGCCCCCATTGTGGAGGCATTTTGGAATTTTGTGGGGTGACGATATTGTAGATGAACTGGGGGAATCATGTGTTTTCCCGCTTAGTTGCAATGCTTCACTGGAGATAATTCAACTGCATGGAGAACCAATAACTTGGTTGATGGCAGCGGTTTGGTACCATGGGGTTTGTCTTTATCACTCTCAACAAGTTCTATTTGAGGGTAATCTACATCAGATGTTGACGGCACTCAAGTTGCAAATGCAATTTTGGCAGCTTCTGCTGTTGGCTCTAATGGGCAGAGTCACTCTCACCGAGATTATTGTCCTTCCTCGTTTACTGTATTACTTTGTAAAGGTCTCGGTTTTCTCCCTTGGCACGGCAGGAAATTTGTTCCAGGACAGTAATTTACTACAGATTGACCAGTTATGTCAGGATTATAACATTCTGCTGAATCAGTTTGCTCTACACAGACAGTTATTGGGAGTCCATAGGTTGCTGTGGGGTAAGATTGATATAGAGCCACCCACCTATGCAGTAATACATACCCCACACACCATGGGAGAAGGACAGCACTTTATATCATGGTTTTATAGAGCAATTAAAGAACATATTGGGGTCTCACGGAGCTCCGGCAGGAATTGGAGGAGAGTGTGGGCGTCCCTTACACGTTGTGGAATTAAATACAGGTACTTGAATCACCTCAAGTGATTTTCAGAAAAGCATGATTTAAAAATATGTAATTAATATTACTTCATAGGGCTACCTCACACCATCCTCATTGAACCATATGTTCCCAACATCAATTCTTAACTGCCCCAGATGTCGAGCCCTGTAGCAGACTTTAAAAACATGCTTTGGTCATGCACTAATATAACTGAATTCTGGCACTCCATGTAGACTGTATTGGCTACTGTCACAGAGTTCACAACCCTCAATTTATAGGAAGCAACAGCATTGGGAATGTTTCCCAGAAAGAAGAGCCATAGTGTGAGGTTGCACTTTGCGAATCTAGCACTTCTCTTGGGAAAGTACCTGCTAACCGTGCACTGGTGGGCTCAGCAGCTCCCGTCTTTCGCACAGTGGTGTAGGGACTTGCAACGTTGGGGTGAAGCAGAGAGTTCTGTGCTGCACTGGGAAGAAACTCATAGAGTTCGCAAATGCCCCATTGTGGCAGCTTGGGACACCATGCTAATGGAATACAAAGTACTTATTGCTGAGAGGCCCCCTGCTCAAAATGCATTGCTCCCTGCTCAAAATGCACCCTCCCTTGTTCAAAATGCACAGTCTTTCTGGTGGATGGTCTGTTGCAGGTTCCCCCTGTCCAACTTACCCCTCCTGTCTACTTAACTGCCTAGTCATGTAGAATGCTTGAGTGCTCTTCTTTGTTCTCCCCTCTAAGTTGAAATTCCCCATGTTTTAAAAAATACAATGCATCCAATCCTCAGTTAACTGAGGTATAATGATACTGGCTCAGCAAAATATATTAACCTCTTTACTTGTGTTTAATTACATTATATTATATAGGAAGTGATGCTCATTGAATTGAATAATTATGTAATACAACATTGATTAATTGAAAACATTTTGAATAACCAAGAGTGTCTGTCGTCATGGGTGTCCCTTCCCAACCTTGCCATAGGAACAGTGTGAAGCTCAACATTCTGGCAACCATGGGGCTAGGAGTGGCCCTTGGAGCAGGGGTACAAGAAGCAAGCAGTGGGCCCTCTTAGCTCTGAAGAAGGCTGAGGAACATCATCGTAGATGTTTTGAATTAGCCATTACTCCAGGGACAGCTCCACTCTCCATTTGTTCGGGTAGCCCAGTGATCCGGATGTACTTCCATCTGTCTCTTCCGCTTGTTCTTGGAGATGCACCAACACCTCACTCAGTTTTCTTATTCAGTTTTTCATGTGACCAATATCCGGTTCCATCTGGGCTAACTTCAATTCCACACCAGTTACCCTTTGCACTAAAGTTTTGTGATCCATTCATAGCGGCCCCAAGTCAATGGCTATTTCATCAGTCCTCCTATCTTTGATTGCCCCTAGGATTTTTCCAAACTGCTCTGTCTTTAAAGGGTCAGTTTCAGGTATTTAAGGGAGGGTTTGTCTCTTTCTCTACCAGTAGTTGCCAGTGCTGCATTTATTTTGCCAATGAGGCCTCATCAGTCTTGGGCTTCACCATTCTTTGCAATGGTGAGCCCTCATTATTACAGGGAGCAGTCTCAAAGAGTCAGGTGCCAAAGTCCCAAGGTTTCAAACAGCTACCTTAAGGGCCCACTAAATCCCTGTTTGGGAATGGCCTTGTGGCAACCTCTTTTCCCTCCTGGGTCCAGCATCACCTCTAGTGCATCCCTATTTCATGACAATCAACCCTTATAAGCCCCCTCCTTGCCTTAAGATCACTAGTCAGCCAACCTAACTATTTCCAGTATCCAAGATAGCTTAGGCGTGTCTGGGGTACAGGTCAGCGACTGGCACCCAACAATGGGTTTTTTGTGAGTTTGAAGGAAAGGTTTTCCTCTCTTCTGCTTACTTATGGTCCTTCCAAAAATTTCCATCACACTGCACCCATCAAATGTGGGGACCGCTGACATAAATGTATGCACTGGATGCGTTGCCAGGGACCGGTCCTCCAAATTGCGCATACCTGCCAGAAGTCCTGGATTGGTGATGCATGAGGGGGGCAGATTACATTTCGCAGTAGCCCTCCTGCAAACAATCAACGTCCAGGATTCTGACTCGTATCTCGAGCCCTGCTGTGTGCTGTCAGTTGGCCAGCTGCCACAGCATGGGGTGTTTGGTTTCACCAAGCAGTCTCCATGCCTAGCCTTTCTGCTTACAGCACCTCCTCCAAAAAGTGGGGGGGATTAAAAAACAAGCATTTGCAATGCAACAGGTCTTGCATTTGCGAGAGTTGAAGCTATTGGCTTTGTAAATGACAAGACCTTTTATTTATGTTTTAAAAAACTAAACATAAATAAAAGGCATTGTCATTTACAATGCCAATAGGTCAAACATACGTAAATGCGAGACCTATTGCATTGCAGATGCTTGTTTAAATATGTGTGTGGACAACTGATGAACAACTGACAAACAACGAAGAAAGTACAAAATAACAGCAGGAACAACATGGTGACTGCTTCTGAGACCGCATTTTCACAACTGCATTTCAAAACAGACTTTCATTCAAGTAAATGAGTGCAGCGCTTTACAAAGCATCCAAATATATACATAAGAAACTCTTATATTATTTCCCTTTCTTTAAGGGATGTTCCTTGTAGAATTAAAACACACCTTCATGCTTCGGCAGAAAAAAAAGCAACTGAAAATAAAACATGAATGCATGTATGTTGCATACTATGGGTCGGATCCAAATAAATGTTCCAACAACTTGTACAACTGAGGGTGGAGACAGACTTAAGCAGCAAATATCCCTCTCTCAATCCAGGCATCAGTATTGATGCTGCTGGGAGGTTATGACCAAAGCAGTCTACTGTGGATGAAATTTCCTAGAAAAACAGACAACATGGAAAAATCACAGAAAATATGGAAAACATAAACGCAGGAAGTCACCTGAGAATGTGTTCACATAATAAATATTTTGCTCCAGCCTACCTCTCTATGATCAGTTCTGAAGCCAGTGTCTCATGTGCCCTAGTGCAAGGAAGAAAATGAGTCCCGTAGCCATTTTTTGAACTGCGAAATAAAGCAATAACCAGTGGACCTCTCAGGCCTATGGGCCTCAGTGCCAGTGCACCTGCTGCACCAATCCTGGTGGATTTATCGCACTGGGGCCAGATCCTCTCCACAGCAATGCCATCCCTTTCCCCCCAAGACTTTCCCTTCCTTCCCTCAATTGCTTGCAACAAGTTGCTGTCCAGCGCCGCATTAAAAGTAAATATCAGTCAAAACCAGGAAGCGCTTCTTCCAAGTTGAGAAACTATCAATCGAGGGCGGGTTGGTGAGGCCTGGGTCGCGGCTTCTGATGGCACCAATTTTCGCAATGGATGGAAACCAATTTTGCCTTCTGCGGAGCCCTGCTCGGGGTTCATCACTCGCAGGCTGGTGACAGAGCTCGCCACCCGCCCGCTAACTTGTCAACACCCATTATAGCATCCCTTGTGAGCGTGTCTGACCGCTGTCTGATTCAAGGCTTTGCCAGGGTGATGTGTCCTCCAGGACATGGTGTTCAATGGAGTCAGATGCAAATAAAATAAAGCACATGTCTCCCCGTGCGTACCCAAAACGAATGTGTCCTTCTGTAACGTAACTGGTGCTCTTGTAAAGCTCTCCAATACCTTTGGGTCACGTTCCACTATATGAAACTACAACAACAAAAAAACAATGCCTGACCTGCAATAGCCAGATGGGAGGAGGGAAGAGTGGCCATCACATGCTATATTGTGCGATGACCAACTAAAATGTTCTCAGAGTGAAATCGCAGGAAAGAGAACGAAACACACAAAGCAGGGACTTTGACAGGAATGCTCTAATAAGAAGTCAGCTGTAATGCCAGAAACCAGTCCTAGGAAGCTTGAATCCGGTCCAGGGAAGGCATGGCTTGGCAGTTCAGGCTGGACTGTTCCCATGAGGCACAGGGTCAGACTGATTTGCATATGGCCATGTCTGAACTAGGGTGGCAGAGTGGGCTAAAGACCAGTGATGGATTAAACCCAGATCTGTTGACTGGGTGTGAGTGTGTGATTGGTTCAGATGCTCCGTCCATCACCACCCCCTTTTGTACCGCCCAATAAGAAGCCAGCATTTCTGAATGCCACAGATGGTAACCAATGGTAGTTGGTGGGTTTGTGATATCCCACAGAACAGATATAACAGGGCAATCGAAGCTTGACGTAATTAATTGCTCCTGAGGCTGCATGACTGTACTTCTTTTTTTTTTGTGTTTGAAGAGCTTTTTTAATATAATAAAAGGTAACAATTGACAAAAGGAAGTAGATACAAAATATGGGACAATAAAAAAGAAAATAAGAGCATAACAATCCTAATGTCAAACTTGGAGCACAAGAAAGCATTTTATGTAATTTTAAAAGGGAAGAGTAGGGGAAGAAAGAGAGAAAGGGGAGAAAAACAAAGGAGTGTAGAAAGAAAGAAAAAGAAAATCCTAGAGGCAATAAAAGAGGTAAAGGCAATGAAGGCAATTTGCAAAAACTGTAAAATATCTCAATTAAAACATTGGGAGAAACCAAGAGAGATAATGAACATATTCAAAAGATAAATACAATGAGATATAAGTACAACAGAGAGTAAGTCATTTAAAGGGGTCTAAAATTCTCAGAATTGATCAGTGACGATTTCATTTTTGTTGCTAAACAATCCAAATAAGCAGTGAGGGGAAGCCAATAAAGCTCAACATTACAAGGAGGTTTACAGGAGGAGGCAAAAGATATATCAAGTCTATGAAAATGACAAACAGAGTTCCACCAATGTTGCATGGAGACATTTGCAAGGGATTTCCAGTTGGAAGAAATATGTTGAAAGGCGAGTGCAAGCATAAGGTCAAAGAGACCACAAGAGTTGGGCTGTAGAGAAAATGCATCTGAGAGACTACCTAGGAAAAGAATAGAAGGTGAGAACGGAACAGAAAGTGAGAAAATCTGAGAAATGCACTGCCAAACCTGTTTCCAAAGAGTAGAAACCGTAGGACAGTAGAAGAACATGTGTAAAAGATCAGCATCAGGTGAATTACAAGTCCAACAGGCAGAGTTAGAAGAAGAGGAGAAACGAGAAAGGGTAAGAGGAGAAAGATAGAGTCTGTGATACAGAAAGAAAAGAGACTGAGTGAGAGAAGCAGAGCGAGAAACTTTTAAGGATTTGAGCCAGAGTTTATCCCAAAGGGAAGTGGGCCAAATACAGCCTAGATCAGCTTCCCAGGAAAGTTCAACTTTAGATTTAGGACGATCCAGGTTAGGAGAAGAAAAGAATTTGTATACAAGAGACGCTTTAGGAAGAGTAGAGAGCAAAGCCAGGAGAGAAGAAGGAGGAGCGAGGGATAGCATGGGAGACAGAGAATAATAACGCTCGAGAATCACTCCCATGAGAAGGGTATATTTATGCAAGAAGGAACGTGGGCAAGAAAATTTAATTTGAAAAAGTGGAAACAAACAGGGGGTGGTACCATCAAAGATCTGATGAACCCAGATAATACCCATTCGTCTCCAAGAGGACCAACAGATAGGTCTATTATTGATAAGAATAAGCGAATTGTACCAGATGGGTTGTTGCAAAAAGGAATCACGGGAAGTAGATGAAAGGGAGAATAAAGGTCGTAGGAGGGAAGAAGTGTGTTTAAATAACGGGAAAGATTCATAAGGGGACTTCGAAGAAAAATGGATAAACTCTTCAAAGGAGAAGGGGGACAGAAAGGTACGTTCAATCGAGAGCCAGAGAGAAGAGAAAGGGGAGGCTTCACGTGAAAGCCAACTTGAAGCTTGACAAAGGGGCATGACTGTACTTCTAACCCAAAGTCACCAGGTCTGTGACCCCCGGGCCGGAGCAGCCCAGAATCCACTCAGACAGACTGGACCGCCATCTTGTATCCACCTGGCTGCTCGCTGATTTTTTTATCTGGGGCAGCTTCCATATCAAAACCTCGCTGAGTTCCGAAAATTATGCAGCTTATGCCCCTAGCCGAAGTAGGGGTCCTTTAGATCAGTCAGGATCCCTTTGTAATTGAGGCCCTGCTGCCGGAGTGAAGACGAGAGCATCTCAGTCTATTGTGGTCTTGGCCACGCCCCTTTCTTTCCAAGGAAAGATAAATATTACACCTAATCTTCAGATGCCTATCTGTCTTGACCACTGGTGTGAGCATGTGCATTAAACAAGTAGGGTACATTTGTCTCCTCTATGAATTACTGCTAGATTCATGTACCAAATATGGACTACTGGAATCAAGCAATTGAAAAATAATGAGGGTGGGTTTATAATCTGGTGTATAACCACTTTATTAAGCAATACAGTTGGTTTTTATATGCGTAATATAAGCTCAGTTGACATGTTCTAATATTTGCAAGCGGTCTTCTTGCATGCCTTGAATTTAGCAAGGCTCATTTTTTTCACGTGGCGTATCTACTCCCCTCATTTGATTATTGTAAACTAAGGCCGAATCTCAAAAGGTATTTTGTTGGGCTGTGCTGGCGAAGTTTTAGAAAACCATGCATTTTTTAAAAAAATTAGTATACAAACCAAATGTTCCCATGTGCAAAATGTTCAGCATGTACACAAATCTGTCCCTATAAAAGGTTTGCACTCGCTGGCATGCCTGCCGGATGTGTGGCAGGTGCAGAATACATCTCTTATTCACAAAATGCGCTTACTAACTACAGGAATGTAGAAAATTTGCTTTTGCATTATCTGAGATAAATATATTGGGAGAAAGCATTGTAAATATGTGAGTCTAGTTGAAATAGGAGCTACTTTACTAGAAGCAGAATTTGCTAACTCTCCCATCACGTTCACGTCAATCTGCATATACTATCATATTCTAATTAGTCGATCCCCTAGCAATTTACATCTGCTTTCTGACAACCGTATATACTAATTATCTTCCTTCCTTATTTTCACACACGCAACGGCAAACTAAAATCAGTATACGTGATTGATGGATGTGAGCAAAGAGTTGTAATTTGGAAACGTAATATTACGATCTTCGGGGAGGAAGATGTGAATGAGTCTGTTCTTCATGGATCAAAAGCGTCTTAAATGCCAATTTACACTCAAGGGTGTAACGCAACCCCCTGCAGCCTCTGCGCTCACGGAAGTCCCCAGCCATTTGGAGACCCCATTCAGCCCGAGTCTAATGAATCAGTGGGAGATGGGAGACTCGGGGATCACATTCTACAGGGGCCCATCGTAAGGCCATTGAGTCCACTTATTTGACTCTGTTGTTTGGGGGTCATACTTAGAAGGAGAAGAAGAGAAGTCTAACCCAGACCACTTTGAAAACAGTGATAAGATTGTATAATTCATGGGGGTGTGGCTAAGCACGCGACTGTAATGGACGCCTTAGGGTAGAGCTCCGCTCCGAGCTCCCCTTCCCGGCGAAATTATCCGCGGAAATATTATCCGCAGCTGGCCGAAAACAACGGGCGCCACTGCAGGGCATCGAGAACGTGTGCCCAGCCGATTTTGGCGAAAATAGGAGAAGCCAAACGACACCGAGGTCTTCGTGAGGCGGAGGCCGGGCAAGTCGGCGAGACCGCAGGAAAGACCGCGGCTCCGGCGGGAAAGGTAGGCCCAGAAGTGCGGCCTGCAATCGAACCCAATGAAATTGGTGGTGCGGGCCGGACACATCCGCAGTACCCACAGAGACTGGCACTGCGGTTCAGAGAGCACCGGCACCCGCACACTGCCTTCCTAGACGAACACATGAGGAGTGTGTGAAAGTGGGAGATAGCCGCGAGGAGCCACAGCGCGCTACCGGAACACTGGGGACGGGCGTGGAAAACGGCCTAACGTCAGGGCCGTGCCCGAGGCCCGGAGCCGACAACCCCAGAGGCCCCGAACCGGAACCCAGACAGCGCCGCCCAAGCCAGGGCACACCGCGGCTGAGGCGGCGGAAAGCCGTGAATGAAGAGGGTGCTGGAGACGCGACAGACCATGGTACTCAAGCACGTGTGGGGATGGCAGAGGGGACCGTGAGCGCCCGTCGCACAAGTAGGGAACACGGGGACTCACACCTGAAGAGACACTAGACCGCTCACAGGCCCCGCACACGCCGAGACCGGAGCAGAGGAGGGCGGCGTGTAGCGTCCCCATTGCCGACTGGAACGCACAGCGGGGAACCACCCTTGGGGCGCAAGAGGAACTGTCAGACCTGGCGATACCATCGTATCCACCCGGGGAGGAGGCACCGGACGCGGCGTGGAGTACGACACAGGGACCTGATCGGCAGACACAGATGCTGGGATACAACAGAGAACAGCGTGATTGCAGGGGAGCGGACCGGCAGTGCCCCTGAGCGCTACCAAAACAACGGAATAACATCCCCACCCTAGGACCAACGGCTCAGCAGATACTCACATCAGCCCGACGCCCAGTGGATGCGCTGTTGCCGCCCCCGCTGAGGAAATCGAGTGCACACCGAGGCGCTGATGTCTGGTGGGACCGGAGCGCGTACTGGGACCGGGAACACGCACCCTAAGGGCAAAATGGACAAGTCCGGGAAGAACGCTGAACCGGATCAGATGGCGGCCAAGATTGACACCATGCTGGCCGCCATGGAGAGACTGGAGGAATCCATTCAGCTTACCCGCACCTCCCTGGCGACCAAAATAGATAGTGTCGTGATTGACCTCACCCACCTGAGAGCTGACCATAAAAAACTGGTGGACCGCACCATATCCCTGGAAGGCGACATGAAAGAACTCTGCCCGCAAGTCAGCCAGTCCCATGCACAGACACAGGACCTCCTGGACAGGGTGGAATTCCTAGAAGAACGCGCTGAGGATGCGGAAGGCAGGGCACGAAGGAACAACGTGTGGCTGGTGGGTGAACCGGAAAAGTGGGAAGGAAGGAACCCAGAGGAACACATGGAGAAGTGGTTAAGAGATATCCTCCCAGAGGGGTCACTCTCCCCGCACTTTGTAGTAGAGCGTGCACACTGAGTTCCGACAAGGCCATTACAAACGGGCTCCAACCCCAGACCCATGCTGCTCCGCATACTGAACTATAGAGACAGGGACTCCATTCTGCGCGAAACACTCAAACTTCAAGAAGTGCGGATCGAGAACATGATGGTGATGTTCTTTCCGGACTACACGGTGCAGGTACAAAGACAAAGACACTCCTTCTTGGCGGTGAAGAGGCGCCTGAGACAGCTCGGCCTACAATACTCTCTTCTATTTCCTGCGAAACTGAGGGTGGTGGCTCACGAGAAAACGCACTTCTTTACCAACCCGGAAGAGGTGGAAGCGTGTCTCGACAGTGGCACGGACACGGCCCCCAGAAGAGCAGCCGACGTCACCGCCCGAAGGCGCGCCGGGGGAGCCCGGCGGAGACGCAGACCCAGACAGAAACCGCTGGATGGTGCGCGGGAAGTGCCGGGTATGACCCCCCCGGCCGAAACTACGCAACAGGAGAAACAAGACGCCCTTCGCCTGGTGATGGAACTTAGCCAATCCCCTACGCTGAGTGATGTGGCAGTTGGCAGCCCCCGGAATCTTCCTAGTGACGACGACGCTATCTACGGAATATCGGATTCCCAGACCTCGGGGAAGCGACCTGACGTCATGCCACAGACGGCGGATTTCATACACTGACGGCACGTTGAGCCACATCGCCCTTGGAATGTCTGCTGGGGAGTATTTCTGGGGGGGACGGACCGGGACCTGATCTGTCTGTAGCGCCACGACCACTTGGGATGCTTGTCGTGACTGGGGTCACCCCAGAACCCAACTGCAAGCAGAGAGGCATGAATACACCGGATGCCTAACCACTAAGGGTCATGACACAGGGACTGTGAGAAGTTGGCCTGATATATGATGTTTCCAATTCTGGAACCACCTTGTATCAGTCCAAACAACCCTTATGGTGTCTGGTTGTAAGTCAACCTTATTAGACAAGCTATCCTAGGGGTAGCATGGACTAAGCAGCCTTAAAGGCTTAACTTAAGAGGTCGTGTTAAGCGAGCTGTTTTACCACATACAATCCTGTAATATCAAATGAAAGGACACCACACAAGTATATATTATAAAAATATATGTATTTATTACTAAAAACAATCCCCAGTATTCTTTATGAATAAAGGGGCACAAGCGTTAAATCAAAAGCACAGTGTAACATACAAAGTTGCACAATTTTGGATGAGGCCAAGGGGCCACTCAAACCATATACTAAAAAAATGGTATAAGAGAGACCATTCGATCAGTGGTTAGGCCTAGGGCCTAGGGAATCGCTGGGAGCAGTCGGGACAAGCAATGCTGAAGTCGGGAAAAGCCCGCGGGATTCGGGTGCAGTGCTGAAAGCACAAGCATGCATCAATGTTAAGTCAATGGTGCGTAAAAGTTACACAAATAGAGTTTAAGGACACTTCCGCTGAACCTAGAGGAACAAAACTTAAGACACAGACCCTAGAGGTGTGTACCAGTGTGGGAACACCGGCGTTGCAATGTTACCTCACCCACAGGTAGTGGGTGCACAGGGTCGAAGTTGAGTCGGGTTTCGTCACGCAGGTTCTTGGTGCTTGAAGCTGAAAGGGCTGCAGGCGAGGTGAAGGAGAAGTGTCCGGTGGAGTCCAAGGGTGGACTCAAGTCGAAAAGTACCTGAAAGCAGAGGGGACAGAGTCTGGGTCACTCAGCAGTGACCAGGGTGGAACCAGGATGGAACCAGGCAATGTCGGGCGCAATCAGGTGGTTGTCGAGGAGCTTCTCTCCGCTGTCACGTGGGCTCTGGGGCATCTACGAAGTCCAGGAGCAGGTCACGATCTGTCCCACGAAGGCTCTCGCCAACGGCTTCAAGATTGGAGCAAACAACACTTGGCAAAAGCAATCCACGCGGAACTGGAAGATTGCTTCTCACTCGGACCAGGAAGGTCAGAGTGGGGGCTCCTTCTCAGGGGAGCTGGTGCACATCTGGAGCAACCAGAATCACAAGTCGAATTTCAAGTTTCGTCGGCACAGAGGCCACAAGCCAGCTGGCAAGGGACTGGCCAACGCGTTGAGCCAAAAGAAGCAGAAGGACCCCACGCAGGACTCGTCGAGTGTGGAGGGCTGAACTTCGGTGCAAGAGTGACTCAGGGTTGGGGCTTCTCAAACCCCGGTGTACAGCTTCGAGGGTCACTCGTGGGCTGCACAGTCAGCGTCTCGTGGTCTTTTCAAGATGGCGTGCCCCACGCTTCCGGTCGCATCCACGGGACTCAGCTCTGCAGGGACTGTGGATCGGGCTGTTAGAATGCAGGCAAGCTTGATCTCGTCGATCTCTGTTGCTCGAGTTCCGGCGGGAACTGCAACAAAGCAGACATCGAGGTGCTGGATGGTGCTTGTTTGCACAGGATGGTCACTCCTTGACCACAAGGGAGATTCTTCAGTCTTCTACGTTGAGTAGGATGTCGAAGGGTCCAGAGTTTCGTTTCTTATGTTTCATCAGGATAATCTGAAGTGCTTTGGCACTGCTCCCATTCTTATACCAATCTAGGGGGCTGGGTTACCTGCTAGGTCCCCTCCTATGGGTGGGACCCAGGAAGTGGGTGGATACACCCCTTCCTTTGATCCAGGCCACGCTGGCATGAGGGCTGGAGTGCCCCAGAACCGGTTTGGCCGGATTATGCAAGGGGCAGCCTTGTGCTCCCCAGGCAGTGTCTGGTTTCTTTCAAACCTCCCTGCTACAATCCACTATCTCCTGTCTGGGGGGGTGTGACACCTCCCTGCGACAGGAAACCCTTTGTCCAGGCCCCTTTGGCTGAGTTTCGGTCAGCTTCAGGGGGTCAGACTTGTGTCTGTGGCAGAAGCATCCATTTTGTGGATCTGAGGCCCTTTTAGAAATTAACCGCATTTAAGTAAAGTAACATGTCTTACCCCTCTAGAGGGGTGGAATGCTATCCCCGTCGCCAGAACTGGCGAGGGGATAGTATTCCAAATCGTATGACACCTTACACGACATGTTTTGATAAAGCCAAACCAAAGTTGCTATATAACCGCGAGGATTATAATGCACTTAATAGTATATGGTATGGCATTATCCTGAAACAGCTTAGGGATTGGTTCCAGATGGCTGCAGACAAGCTCAGTTCATGCTGGAGCTCCATCTCACATTAAACCACGCACTCTGCCTCCAGGATTGATAAGGCCTTCCATAGGAGTGGCTTACAGGTTTATATGTGTCCAGATATAGGTTTAGATATAGGTATACTATATCTAAGCAAGGGGTGATTACACCACCTCGCCCCAGCTGAGTGATCAGCCAGTTGTGTCAATTTAAGAACCAGCCAGGGGTGGCAAAAGATATGCTGCAGTCCCTGGTAGGCCTTGGTGGCACCTATGCCCTGAGCACCTATAGTGCATGGTACAGGGGCTGACAAGGAGTCCATTTTCCAATTGTGGTATGTACCTATAGCACATGTATTAATAATTTAGAGAGAGAACAGCAGGCTGGGGGTCTGATTAGCAGGCCCACAGCCTCAGTAGTCTAAAACCAGTGAAGCAAAAAGCAAAAATTTGGGGTGACCATAGGATAGCAGACCCTACTCTCCTACACAACCCCCCCCCCCCAAACGCAGGGACATTAAACTAACCTTGACCAGATAAGTCTTCATGTTCTAAGTGGAAGTACCTGGAGAGACCATCTGCATTACCATGGTCAGTCCCTGGGCGGTGCTCCACTGTAAAGTCCATCCCCTGTAGGGAAATGGACCACCTGAGCAGTTTGGGATTTTCACCCTTCATCTGATTGAGCCACAAGAGGGGCTTATGGTCTGTCTGAACTAGGAAGTGAGTTCCAAACAAGTAGGACCTCAACTTCTTCAGGGCCCAAACCACAGCAAAGGCCTCCCTCTCAATGGCTGACCAACGTTTCTCCCTGGGGGTCAGCCTTCTGCTAATAAAAGCAATGGGCTGGTCTTGACCATCTTGATTAAGTTGTGAAAGCACAGCTCCCACCCCCAACTCAGAAGCATCTGTCTGTACAATGAACTGTTCGGAGTAGTCAGGACTCTTCAGGATAGGTGCAGAGCACATGGCCTTCTTCAGGTCATCAAATGCCTTTTGACAGCTAACTGTCCACTGAACCTTTTTTGGCATCTTCTTGGATGTCAAGTCATTTAATGTTGTCACAATGGACTCATAGTTTTTCACAAACTTTCTGTAATACCCAGTCAGGCCCAAGAAGGCTCTGACTTGTGTCTGGGTAACTGGAGGAGCCCAGTCCTGTATGGTCTGGATTTTGCTCTCCAGTGGTTGAACCTGACCTCCACCTACTAGGTGGCCCAGGTACACAACCTTACTCTGCCCTATCTGGCACTTGGTAGCCTTGATAGTCAGGCCTGCCTTTTGCAGGGCCTCCAGAACCTTCTTCAGGTGGATCAGGTGATCCTCCCAGGTGGAGCTAAAGACAGCAATATCATCTAGATATGCTGCACAAAAGTCGTCCAACCCAGCAAGGACTTGATTCACCAACCTTTGGAAGGTGGCAGGTGCATTCTTCAAACCAAAGGGCATCACCACAAACTGATAATGTCCACTGGGGGTAGAGAATGCTGTCTTGGCTTTTGACTCCTCAGCTAGTCTGATTTGCCAGTAGCCAGCTGTCAAATCAAATGTGCTCAGAAACTTGGCAGAAGCCAATCTGTCAATGAGCTCATCTGCTCTTGGAATGGGATGTGCATCTGTCCTAGTGACAGCATTGAGACCTCTGTAGTCCACACAAAACCTCATTTCTCTCTTTCCATCTTGGGTATGAGGTTTTGGCACAAGGACTACTGGGCTGGCCCATGGGCTCTCTGATGGCTCAATCACTCCAAGCTCCAACATCTTTTGCACCTCAGCCTTGATACAATCCCTGACATGGTCAGGTTGCCTGTAGATCTTATTCTTGACAGGCAAACTGTCACCAGTGTCCACCTCATGGGTACACCAGTTAGTCTGGCTGGGTGTGAGTGAAAACAAGTGTCTGTGGGCTTGCAAAACCTGTCTGCAGTCCATCTGTTGCTGGTCAGTGAGGCTGCCTGCCAAGGCTACTCCATCAACTGAACTATCATCAGGGTTCTGAGAAAGCAGGTCTGGGAGAGGGTCACTCTCTTCCTCCTGTTCCCCATCTGTGGCCATGAGCAAGCTCATGTCCTCCTGTCCACAAATGCTTTCAAACGATTCACATGGAGCACCCTGTGGGGGCTCCTAGGGGTTCCAAAGTCAACCAGGTAGGTGACTTCTCCCTTTTTCTCAATGATAGGGTAGGGTCCAGTCCATTTGTCCTGGAGTGCTGCTGGGGCCACGGGCTCCAACACCCACACCTTCTGCCCTGGCTGGAACTCAACCAGAACAGCCTTTTGGTCATGCCAAGCTTTCTGTAATTCTTGACTGGCCTCCAGGTTTTTGGATGCTCTCTCCATATACTCAGCCATCCTGGAGCGGAGACCAAGTACATAGTCCACTACATCTAGCTTAGGCTTTTTGAGAGGTAACTCCCATCCTTCCTTCACCAAACATAGTGGACCCCTCACAGGGTGGCCAAACAAAAGTTCAAAAGGGCTGTAGCCAACCCCCTTCTGTGGGACCTCTCTGTAAGCAAAGAGCAAGCAGGGTAAAAGAATGTCCCATTTCCGCCTAAGCTTCTCTGGTAATCCTTTTATCATTCCCTTGAGGGTCTTGTTGAATCTCTCCACAAGCCCATTGCACTGTGGGTGATAGGGTGTGGTAAACTTGTAGTTTACTCCACATTCCTTCCACATTGCTTTCAAATAGCTAGACATGAAGTTAGTACCTCTGTCTGATAATACCTCCTTTGGGAAGCCCACCCTTGAGAAAACTGCAATTAGGGCTTTTGCCACCACAGGTGCTGTGGTGGTCCTCAGGGGAATAGCTTCTGGATACCTGGTGGCATGATCTACTACCACCAGTATAAATCTGTTCCCAGATGCTGTTTGAGGATCCATGGGACCCACAATATCTATTCCAACTCTTTCAAAGGGTACCCCCACCACAGGTAGTGGTATGAGGGGGGCCTTTGTTGTGCCACCTGACTTACCACTGGCTTGGCAAATGACACAGGAGCGACAAAACTCCTTGACATTTTCTGACATATGAGGCCAGTGAAAGTGTGAAACAAGCCTGTCCCACGTTTTGTTCTGGCCTAAGTGTCCTGCAAGGGGAATATCATGGGCCAAGGTAAGAAGGAAACCCCTAAACTTCAGAGGTATGACCAACCTCCTGGCTGTACCAGGCTTGGGGTCCCTAGCCTCTGAGTAAAGGAGTCCATCATCCTAATACACAGTATGGGTACCTTGGGCATCCCCTGCAGCCTCAGCAGCAGCCTGCTGTCTGAGGGGTTCAAGTGAAGGGCAATCTAATTGAGCCTGCCTCAGGTCTGCCCTTGAGGGTTCCCCTGTCCCCAGAAACTTAACCTGGTCAGGTTCAAGTTCCTCAGAGACAGTCTCCTCTTGGACTGCAGAATCAGTTTCCTGTGAAACCTGATCCTCAACCTGGGGCAAGGTGGAAGGCTCAGCCTTTCTTCTCTTGCTCCTTCTCTTGGGTTGTGGTTGGTCTATTGTTTCAAGATCCACCACTGGTTCAGGAAGGCACTTCTTAGCCTGAGACCTTGTCACTGCAAGGACATGAGCTGAAATCCCTAGCATTTCTGCATGAGTCCTGTACTCCACTTCTGACCAAACTGAGCTTTCAAGATCATTGCCTAACAGACAGTCTACTGGGAGGTCTGCACTCACAACAACTTTCTTTAGGCCATCTACCCCTCCCCAGGAGAAGTTCACAACTGCCACACTATGGGAAGTAGTGGAGTTGCTTGCATTGGTCACTAGGTAACTTTCACCTAGTACAATCTGTCCAGGGTCCACAAAGTCAGGTGTCACCATTGTGACACTGGCACATGTGTCCCTGTAGGCCTGAGCCAGTTTCTCATTGATTAAAGGCGTCTGCCTATATTTGCCCAGGTTACTGGGACTCACTGTAGTGGACAAAGCTACGTCCACATCATATAGGAGAACTGCCTGAGTAGGGATTCTGACTAGGCCAGATCCTACTACAGTACCCAGGGTTAACCCTACTACACCCTTTGGCTGTGTTCCACCACTGGTTACTGAACTAGGGGGGCAGGTGCTTTAGGAGCTGCAGTGGTGGGGACTGGATTTTTCTTGGTGCATTCACTGCCCCAGTGTGAAACTGATTTGCAGGTATTACACCAAGGTTTCTTTGGGCCATCATTCTTCTTTTTCTTGTTTCCATTTTGGGAACCACCCTCCTTATTACTATTTTGGGGGCCTGAAGACTTCTGGTCTTTTTCTTTATCTTTCTGATTTCCACCCTTCTGGTCTGTTTTCTTCTGGTCACCACCTTGGTTCTGGGGTTTCTGCTTAATCCTTGTTCTGACCCATTTGTCTGCCTTCTTTCCCAATTCTTGGGGAGAGGTCAGATCAGAGTCAATAAGGTATTGATGCAACAGCTGGTTTGTACAGTTATTAAGGATCTGTTCTCTCATGATAAGATTGTACAATCCTGTATAGTCTGAAACTTTACTTCCCTGCAATCAACCCTCCAGAGCCTTAGTGGCACAATCTACAAAATCAGTCCAGTCTTGAGTCTGTGCTTTTTGGGTGTCTCTGAACAACAACCTGTATTGCTCAGTGGTTAGGCCAAACCCTTCAATAAGAGCACTCTTCAAGACAGAGTAGTTTTTGGCATCCTCAGGTCTAACTGTGAGGAGCCTGTCCCTCCCTTTCTCTGAAAAGGAGTACCATAAAATTGCAGCCCACTGATCCTGAGGAACCTGCTGTACCATGAAGGCTCTCTCAAGAGCAGTCATCCATTTGTGGATGTCATCCCCTTCCTTATAGGGGGCCACAATTTTTGTCAGGTTTCCATTATCATAGCTCCTGTCTTTTTCTCTAGGAATATTGCTGACGCCAGTGACATCTAAGCCACACAATTTCTGCTCTCTTGCCAAGGCAAGTCTAGCTTGAGCCAGGGCTACCTCCTCCCTCTCTATTTGGAGTTTGACAGCTCTCATCCTGGCCTTATGCTCTATCTTCTGAGAGGCAGTCATACCTCTCTGAGATTCTCTTGAGGCACTAGAAATATGAGAGTCCCCTGATGGAGATCTCACTCTTCTGTTGCCTGGGAGAATGATCTGGTGGGATCTGGGGAGGTGCTGGCCCTCTCCATTTCCCAGTAGGTTTAAGTTGGCCTGGTTAAGCCTGGCAACTACAACCTGGTTAACCCCTTGATCCTGATCTTCGGGGTCCTCTACCTCTGAGTCCTCCTCCTCTTCTACCTCCTCATATTCCTCCTCTGGGGTGGTCTCAGTGGCTGGGGGGTTCACTCCATCTCCTGATTCTAAGGGAACTGCATTTGCCTTTTCTAAGTCATCCTGTTCTAGAATGGCTATCAGGGAAGGACTGGTGGGACTTCTGCCCCTTTTTAACCCTCTTGAGATGCACGAGGCAACCAAGTCTTTGTGGGTTAGTTTGTCATAGCTGGAAGTTGCCTGGGTAAGGTCAACTGTCACAGGAACAGACCCTGAGGCTTTTCCTGTGTCAGACATGACTCTAGTGTGGTGTAAGTGATGCACCTACCTACACTAAGTATTTCACTACTGTACCTTGCTAGTGAGTTGTAGTCAGGGTGTGCTAATCCCTTTAATCTACAACTACTAAGTTCAGTAGAACTTAAATATGCTAAGCTTTTGATTTATATGTACCTAAAGGTACTTGATGTGATCTTTCAATTTGATAAAAAGATTGCAATGGTAAAACAAACAGCAAGCTCAAATCCGCACCGCTGCTCACCAATGTGAGAAGTTGGCCTGATATATGATGTTTCCAATTCTGGAACCACCTTGTATCAGTCCAAACAACCCTTATGGTGTCTGGTTGTAAGTCAACCTTATTAGACAAGCTATCCTAGGGGTAGCATGGACTAAGCAGCCTTAAAGGCTTAACTTAAGAGGTCGTGTTAAGCGAGCTGTTTTACCACATACAATCCTGTAATATCAAATGAAAGAACACCACACAAGTATATATTATAAAAATATATGTATTTATTACTAAAAACAATCCCCAGTATTCTTTATGAATAAAAGGGCACAAGCGTTAAATCAAAAGCACAGTGTAACATACAAAGTTGCACAATTTTGGATGAGGCCAAGGGGCCACTCAAACCATATACTAAAAAAATTGTATAAGAGAGACCATTCGATCAGTGGTTAGGCCTAGGGCCTAGGGAATCGCTGGGAGCAGTCGGGACAAGCAATGCTGAAGTCGGGAAAAGCCCGCGGGATTCGGGTGCAGTGCTGAAAGCACAAGCATGCATCAATGTTAAGTCAATGGTGCGTAAAAGTTACACAAATAGAGTTTAAGGACACTTCCGCTGAACCTAGAGGAACAAAACTTAAGACACAGACCCTAGAGGTGTGTACCAGTGTGGGAACACCGGCGTTGCAATGTTACCTCACCCACAGGAAGTGGGTGCACAGGGTCGAAGTTGAGTCGGGTTTCTTCACGCAGGTTCTTGGTGCTTGAAGCTGAAAGGGCTGCAGGCGAGGTGAAGGAGAAGTGTCCGGTGGAGTCCAAGGGTCGACTCAAGTCGAAAAGTACCTGAAAGCAGAGGGGACAGAGTCTGGGTCACTCAGCAGTGACCAGGGTGGAACCAGGATGGAACCAGGCAATGTCGGGCGCAATTAGGTGGTTGTCAAGGAGCTTCTCTCCGCTGTCACGTGGGCTCTGGGGCATCTACGAAGTCCAGGAGCAGGTCACGATCTGTCCCACAAAGGCTCTCACCGTCGGCACTGTCGGCTTCAAGATTGGAGCAAACAACACTTGGCAAAAGCAATCCACGCGGAACTGGAAGATTGCTTCTCACTCGGACCAGGAAGGTGAGAGTGGGGGCTCCTTCTCAGGGGAGCTGGTGCAAATCTGGAGCAACCAGAATCACAAGTCGAATTTCAAGTTTTGTCGGCAAAGGGGCCACAAGCCAGCTGGCAAGGGACTGGCCAACGCATTGAGCCAAAAGAAGCAGAAGGGCCCCACGCAGCACTCGTCGAGTGTGGAGGGCTGAACTTCGGTGCAAGAGTGGCTCAGGGTTGGGGCTTCTCAATCCCCGGTGTACAGCTTCGAGGGTCACTCGTGGGCTGCACGGTCAGCGTCTCGTGGTCTTTTCAAGATGGCGTGCCCCATGCTTCCGGTCACCTCCATGGGTCTCAGCTCTGCAGGGACTGTGGATCGGGCTGTTAGAAGGCAGGCAAGCTTGATCTCGTTGATCTCTGTCACTTGAGTTCCGGCGGGAACTGCAACAAAGCAGACGTCGAGGTGCTGGATGGTGCCTGTTTGCACAGGGTGGTCACTCCTTGACCACAAGGGAGATTCTTCAGTCTTCTACGTTGAGTAGGATGTCGAAGGGTCCAGAGTTTCGTTTCTTATGTTTCATCAGGATAATCTGAAGTGCTTTGGCACTGCTCCCATTCTTATTCCAATCTAGGGGGCTGGATTACCTGCTAGGTCCCCTCCTATGGGTGGGACCCAGGAAGTGGGTGGATACACCCCCTTCCTTTGATCCAGGCCGCGCTGGCACGAGGGCTGGAGTGCCCCAGAACCGGTTTGGCCGGATTATGCAAGGGGCAGCCTTGTGCTCCCCAGGCAGTGTCTGGGTTCTTTCAAACCTCCCTGCTACAATCCACTATCTCCTGTCTGGGGGGGTGTGACACCTCCCTGCGACAGGAAACCCTTTGTCCAGGCCCCTTCGGCTGAGTTTCGGTCAGCTTCAGGGGGTCAGACTTGTGTCTGTGGCAGAAGCATCCATTTTGTGGATCTGAGGCCCTTTTAGAAATTAACCGCATTTAAGTAAAGTAACATGTCTTACCCCTCTAGAGGGGTGGAATGCTATCCCCGTCGCCAGAACTGGCGAGGGGATAGTATTCCAAATCGTATGACACCTTACACGACATGTTTTGATAAAGCCAAACCAAAGTTGGTATATAACCGCGAAGATTATAATGCACTTAATAGTATATGGTATGGCATTATCCTGAAACAGCTTAGGGATTGGTTCCCGATGGCTGCAGACAGGCTCAGCTCATGCTGGAGCTCCATCTCACATTAAACCACGCACTCTGCCTCCAGTATTGATAAGGCCTTCCATAGGAGTGGCTTACAGGTTTATATGTGTCCAGATATAGGTTTAGATATAGGTATACTATATCTAAGCAAGGGGTGATTACACCACCTTGCCCCATCTGAGTGATCAGCCAGTTGTGTCAATTTAAGAACCAGCCAGGGGTGGCAAAAGATATGCTGCAGCCCCTGGTAGGCCTGGGTGGCACCTATGCCCTGAGCACCTATAGTGCATGGTACAGGGGCTGACAAGGAGTCCATTTTCCAATTGTGGTATGTACCTATAGCACATGTATTAATAATTTAGAGAGAGAACAGCAGGCTGGGGGTCTGATTAGCAGGCCCACAGCCTCAGTAGTCCAAAACCAGTGAAGCAAAAAGCAAAAATTTGGGGTGACCATAGGATAGCAGACCCTACTCTCCTACAGGGACAAAGCAGAAGACCGTGCATGACCGATGCGTGGGGCCTACGCTGACCCGCCTGGCTGCGAATTGATTGGGACACGTAATGTATGATGTTTAATGCATGTGCAATCATTCACCTGCCTTTCGGATAATGCTTTAGACCGGCACACACATTCCAGGAGGGAGGGGGCCCTCATACAACAGACTTCATTAACCGAACACAGTTACAGTGCTAATTGCACAGCAACCCCCTTAGCTTTAGACTTTGTTTCTCTCCTTGAGAGTATGGACGGGGGCACGTTTGGCAACCAACCTTTTGGTATTTTACATGTTTATAGCATTCCATGGTTTACCGTTTTGACTGAAATGTTCTTTTTCCCCTCCTTTATTCTAATGATGTGGTGTGTGGATATGGATACAGACTCGAAATGCACTAATGGTAGCGCCTACATGTCGGGAGGTTTGCAGTCACCCGGGAGGTGGTGGAGGGACTGGAGGGCGAGAAATGTTAATGATATACAATGTCTACTATTACGATCTGTACGTGGAATGTGAGGGGAATCCACACACCATCCCGTCGCTATCAGATTTACTCATACCTCAAACGCCACCACATTCAGATAGCCCTCTTACAGGAGACACACCTAAATGAGCCAGAAACCCGTGTCTTACGCCGTAGATGGCGTGGGCAACTATATGCCATGCATTACTCCTCCTATGCTAGAGGGACCTTGGTGTGGGTAAGACCGGGGACCCCTTTAACGGTAACTGACACACTCATAGACCCTGGATGGAGGTTCGTTGTGATAACTGGTAGACTGGATGGGAGGCCACTAGTCTTGGCCTCGATATATGCACCTAACACTGACCAGGCGGACTTCTTTGCGCAGCTATCAACCGCACTAGCGCCCTGGCACGGAATCCCATGGGTGTTGGGTGGAGACTACAGCTGTGCCTTCGATTTAACACTGGACCGATCACATCCCCCGCCACTAGGCTCACTGACACAGAACGCAACCAAAGCCTTGCAAGCTTGGTCCACACAGTGGGATTTGCGAGACGCATGGTGCAACCGCAACCCCCACACCAAGGTATATTCATACTTTTTGGGGGTGCACAAGCTACACGTACGCCTGGACAGGTACATGGTCAGCAGCGAGATACTTCCACATGTGACAGACACCTATTACATGGGTCGCACACACTCGGACCACAACCCACACATCATGTACCTGGCATGGGAGCAACCACATCCCCCGGTACCTACCTGGAAACTACAACCGGATCTGCTCCTGGACGGTCCTTTCAGACACTCCATATGCACACAATCAGCGCAATACTTCGAAGAAAACACGGGCACAGCGTCCACTCCACAGCTTGAATGGGACGCTTTCAAAGTGATCATCAGGGGGCACTGCATGGGCACACAAGTTAGCTCCCGGCGTCAGATAGAAAAAACACTGACACGTTTAGAATCTGATCTGCTGCAGGTGGAGCAGGAAGCAACTGAGGTTGCAACCGCTGCATTGCTGGCGACACGAGCTGAACATGAAAAATTGTTGGATAGGCTGCAACACATCAACTACGTGGCCCACTCGGCCCGCACGCACCACACAGGTGATAAGCCTGGCAAATTGCTAGCCTGGCTGATCAGCCACGAGGATCGCACGTCACCTGTGACGGCGATACGCTCCCCCGGCGGTCCAATGGTGTATACACAGGAGAAGATACATGAGGCCTTTGTGACCCACTACCGCGCACTCTATGCGTCGAGAGCCCAGGCGCTCCAGCCGGACGTTGCCACCTATCTCGATAATGTCACACTACCTGAGCTGACTGACGACCAGCGAGATGACTTAGGACTACCGCTCGCGCCAGACGAGATACGGGAAGCCACCTTCGCCCTTTCGAATGGCAAGGCTTCTGGCCCGGACGGACTACCAGCCGAGTACTACAAAGCCTGCTCAGACATGCTGATCCCCAAGCTCCTTCGGACGTATTCCGCGGCGCTGGAGGACTCGTCTCTGCCCCAGTCGATGAACGTGGCGACCTTGGTGTCTCTCCTTAAACCAGGCAGAGATAGCGCACACCTCGGCTCGTACCGGCCTCTGGCACTCTTAAACACGGACTACAAGATTTTGGCATCAACCCTAGCCCGGCGATTGGCGCCCTTGGTACCTAACTTAGTGCACAGAGATCAGAATGTCTTTGTGCCCACCAGGTGCACCTCCCAAAACATAAGGAGGTTATTCCGAGTGCAGGAATACGCCGTGCGACAATGACCGTGGTCGGGATGCTTCGTTTTAGACCTGGAAAAGGCATTCGACTCGGTTAAGTGGCCCTACTTACTGGCGGTATTGCGTAAGTTCAACCTAGGTGATGAATATATTGAGATGGTTGGTCTGCTGTACAGAAACCCCGAAGTACGGGTCCGCACGGGCAGGCTGCTGTCTGCTGCCATTAAAGTCAGATGTGGCACCAGACAGGGGTGCCCGTTGTCCCCTTTGCTTTTTTCGTTGGCGATAGAGCCCCTTGCAGAAATACTACGTGGTGGAGGTACAACCTGGGGAATCCCATTAGCGGATGGTACGCACGCAGTCTCGCTATACGCGGATGACTTGCTCCTGTACATTAGAGACCTAACCCTCCTGCCGCCGGGGCTGTCGGACATCTTCCGGACTTTCGAGGCAATGTCAGGCCTTAAGGTGAATGGGGCCAAGTCAGGGGTGTATTCGTTCGACCCTGACACCCCGGAGCCCGAGATCAGGATCAGTGACGAACGACTAACCTGGTACCCCTCCACATTTAAATATTTAGGAGTACACATATATAGAACCTCCCCGGACATATTGGATGGCAACCTGACACGAGCAATCACGTCCATACGATCACAGATCTCCTTTTGGAAGACCCTCCCGCTCAACGTACCGAGCAGAGTGACACTGGTGAAGATGATTGTGCTGCCTAGGCTGCTATATTACTACGCCAACCTCCCAATCTATGTCCCGGCCAGTATGTTCAGGGAGCTGGAAGCCATGGTCAGAGATCTCATCTGGAACGCTGGGAGGCCCAGAGTGGCACTGAGAAAACCATATGCCCCTACCGATGCCGGGGGCCTTGCAGTGCCCAACCTGGAGCTCTACTACCTGGCTGCCCAGCTGCAGTGGGTGGCGGCCTGGCTCAGTGGCAGGAATTTAGACGATACAGCTACTGAGGTAGACATGATGTCCCCTCTACAAGCCCACACGATGTTCCACCCTTTGACAAAGGTAACGCGCCAGGCACAACTACACATAGCGGTAGCCACTAAATGTTACTCCCGGAGTCTTCGGCTTACAAACACTCTAACACCGTATGCCCCGGTGCTCCCGCTCTTAGGCACTCCCAGAGCCACAGGCGTGGTGACTGAGGCGGTGATGGAGCAATGGACACGGTCGGGGGTGGACACCATGGCGGATCTATATGCCGATGGCGCCCTGATCCCTTTTGCGACACTCGCTGAAGACATGGGACTGCCGGCCGGACAATTCTTACAACATGCTTCCATAGTAGGGGCATACACACAGCAGTGGGGGAATATTGCGGAGGAACCTCCTACACACCAGCTAATACAATACCTACACGTCATGGGGAGCGGCACACACGTGGTCCATTGGTTAACGCAGGCACTACTATCGCACACACAACATACTCTACAGCCATTGCGCGATAAATGGGCAATGGATAGGGGGAAGGAATGGACAGATAAGGAATGGGCGATGGTGGTTGCAGGTCCCAGATATATCCCACGTAATGCACGCTTCAAACTGATACAGTTTTACATACTACACAGGGCATACCTCTCGCCAGACAAAATCAATCAGTATTTCCCGGGTGCCTCCGCGGGATGTCCGAGATGCATGCTAACGGGAGCGGACCTCCTACACATGTTGTGGCTTTGCCTGAGGATTCAGCCATACTGGCAGGCGGTACTGCCGTTGCTCGAGAAAAGCACAGCCATGCACATACCATACACTTGGGAGACATGTCTGCTAGGCCTCTACAAGAGGACGAAACATAACAAAGTCCCCTCCCGCTTCTGGGACCTGGGCCTACTCACAGCTAAGAGACTCCTCACTAAACACTGGAAGCGCAAAGAGCCACCAGTCACCGAACATTGGCGCACCTCCTTAGACATCTGGGCAAGAGCCGAGAGCATCACTCTCCGTAATGAGGAGACGGCGGGACTCCGGAAATTCCCAATAGCGACTCTTTGGGACGAGATGTTGAACTCCTTCCACCGGGAATGCCAAGACCGGGGAATTCCCTCGAACAGTGCCCCTCCTGACACGACCGCGACGCAACACGCAACACAGATGTCAAACGCCATAGACACGTAGGCACCATTGGAAGCAGACATGAACCACCGGGTTGAGGCACGCTTGACCTGCCTGCCTCACGCATGTCTAACCCGTAAGACAACACCCCCCTGCCCACACCACGACCCGCCCAACTACCGCTGCACTGACCGCCTGTGGAAGAACACGCTGACATGCGCAGCATGTGGCGGCCATTCTCAGCTCCCATTACACTGATCTGTTCTCGCCATGCCACACGCTATACACCTCCAAGTTGACTGCCCCCCCTCTTTCTCCCTCCCCCCCCCTCGTTTTACTTTTCTCCAATTTTTATTCTTACTTATTCTTTTTTGATCCTTACGCCTCCTCCTTTTCTCCTATTACGGTCACGAATTTCCCTCTTATTCCCCCGCTGACTTCTTGACTAATCCGCATGCCTTAGGTCCCGAGAGCTGAGGCGGACCTGCGGCCGCGCCAACAGACACGCTGGTCTGATAATCGGACTTCAGCACACGTACCCATGACATGACAGCCTCGCTCGGCCGTGACCACACAGTGGAGTGCATACATTGGATAACCTAAGTGGGGGAGATACATACACACTAGCGCATCTGGCATGCCATTGGACACACTGGGCAACCGGGTTTGGTGCCGGGACCCAGCGGCGACGGGCCTCCCTACCCACCCTGGGGCGCGAGAACGGTACATCAATCCCGCCGCCTGGTCCCGCGGCTACCCATGCGCTGACAAGCAAAGCTGCGACACCAGGGTCGAGACACACGTCACAGGATGGGTCCCCCCAGTGGATGCCGCCTGTCGGCAGTAATTGAGTGCAGGGACCACGGTACTTCACACACTACAAGAACACTGTGGCCGCCCATGTATCATTACACCCAACCCGCATAAGGTATGCCTCTGATGATGTCCTAAATATGGTCTAACAATGTATTTTATGAATAGACTCATGGAGATACCATGTACTGTTATGGCATAAGTCAATGAAAGATGCAAGGTTAATGTTTTTGTGAAAACAATAAAATATATTCAAACAAAATAAAATAGCCAGACCAGCAAAAAAATATATATATAAAAAAAAATAAGATTGTATAATTCATTCCCCTATTAAGATTTTGCATGATAAACCCCAAGTTTAATAAATGTATTTTATGAACCCCATACACCTATCCCGGTTTAATAATGTTGACATGAAACTGTGTTATAATTTCCTCCTTGATTGTTATTTAAAGGGCAAATTAGAAACCATACAAAGACGTACTTTTGACTTAATTAGACATCTGTTAATAATTGTAACCGTGCAATCGTTTTTTTGGTCCTGACTGTTTGTATTTGATGATCAGGTCGTTGAAAGGCACCAATAAAGAAACACATGTCGTTCATTTCTCTGAGTGAAATCAGTTTTTAATGTTGACAACATATCACATGACATCGAATAGCCTTGCACGAGTAGCAAGAATTTCCATAAACGCTCCTTACAATGAAGATTGCTTTGTTTACATCAAAACTGTATTTACAAGTAACACATGCAATGGTTTAAAATATTTGGGGACTTGCCTGTCCCATTCTGCCCAGATAGTATAAAAATTTAACTTCGAATGTAAATCATGTAGATTTGCTGGCAGGTTCATAAGATATGTTAGAAATGTATGTATTTATATATTGATTTTTGTATAAGGCCAGGCAACCAGAGAATGCTGCATATCTCCCTCAAACACATTGCGTTCGAGTAATGTATATTAACAGATCGTATCGGATTTTGATGTGAGGCCACAGTATTTAGCTCAACCACCCCCATCTATTTACAGGAAAGCAGGTCTACGGGTATTTAACATTGTTTGAGGCGTTTACTGTTAAAACATTTAAGCGACAAATCACTTAGTAGTGTAGATCTGCAGTGTTCAACATGTGTATCTGCTTATCTATGGAGAGACAACAAGCAGTACTCATAATCTGAAAATGCATGTGGTTCTTTGGGAGACCTGAGGCTGCAGGTTGTGTGAGCAGGCTGTTCTCAATGGCATACGTAAATGTACAGGAAGCGTCTACTAATAACAACATAATTAAGTACCATTACCATTGTGGACGTGGGATGGGTCTGTGGATGTCAGCCCATCCCACTTTTACACCACCATGAGGGAGAGGACTATATTAAGGAAGTGCTGTCAGGTGATCTGTCATTTGCCTTGGTGTACATTTCATCATCACCGCTATTAAAGGTTAAATAGTACATTGTTACATCAATCCTTATGTGGGGCAGAGCATGAGTGTGGCTGCATGGAGACGTGTGCCATCTCTCTCTCTCTCTCTCTCTCTCTCTCTCTCTCATCACTCTCACAACTCTGTGTCTGTTTCTCTGGTTCTTTCTCACACACTGCACCCTCCTTCCCTCAAGCTATTGTCTTCTTTATCTCCTTATAGCTCTCTTCCACTTCTTAACCCCATACACCTCGTTTTTTCTTTTTCGCTTAAGATTGTATATCACAGTCAGTAGGTGAAGGTTTTCATGTAACATCTCGCCACCTCCTCTTTCCGGAGAGTGGAATATTTGGCACTCACACTTATGGCCACTGTATGTGTGTGAAAGAAATAGATATTCCTAGGATTCCCACCTATAGTGCATGGTTCTATTTTTAGGACTGTAAGTCCCTGACCATGTGCTTGTCCGGACCTCTTGTTATCTCAAGAAGCGCCTCCCACGTCTCAGCACTCACACATCACGTGTGCTAGGAACATGTTGGACACAGTGCTCTGGCATGCATAGGGAGGGTCGCTGCCTTCAAAACTCTAATTATTCTTGTAAAGACGAAGCTTGAACCAAGAGTAGTCTTCTTTATTGTTTGCAAGAGTAAACTTTACTGCATAGACAAGGATGCATTCTTGGCTGTACACTTGATTAGGGGTTTCGTTTCAAGATGTTTCACCCAGGGCCCGACGTATTCAAGTCATATTAAAAACCTATCGGGCTTAAGTACCTTCAAGAAGGAATCTGTAGGAAAGGGGTATCTCTGTTTACTGTCATTTCAGAAGTAAGAGTGAATCAGGGTCAGACTGGCCTATTAGGCAGTCTGGCCTGTCCCAAAGGACTGGTCTTACAGGTCATTGTGTGGGTCTGATTTTCAGCAGTTTGGGGGACTGTTTTATGGCAAGATAGGCCGGATTTTACTATTGATTTCACTGATAATACCACAGGCATTGTCTGCAGCAAACACAAATGCATACAGTCTCCCAACCTTGCAAGAAACTGATATAGTCCGTCTATAGACATTCAAAAGTGTCCTAATGTGCAAAAGTGGGCCCCTTCTATAGCCACCTGGATAACTAATAAGGGACACTTTCTGATGTGCAAATGTGGGCCACTGTTGTAGCTATGTGGATCACTAACCAGGGTTACTTTTATTTATTGTTTTATTTGTATATTTTTTGTCCCAGTCCGACCCTTAAGTGAATCTTACTGGCAATTCATATACTGTAACTCACTTCTTTGTGAGCAGCTAATTCAAGCAGAAGCACAAACAAATATATTTCATGCTTTATTTAAAAAGGAAGATGTCCCCATGAACTTGCAGACCCATAGGTGTTTCCACAATGGAGATAGGGTGTCCGAGGTTGGTTGTGATGTTCTAGTACAAGCAAACAGCACTTGTGCACGTATGTGTTTAATGCATTATCAAATTATAGCCAGGCCTATTTACTTTAATGTAGTGTCGACATTCTAAACCGAGCACTATCCTCTGCTCACATCATATGTGCTTTCTCTAAGTTGCTGCCAGCACATGCTCTCTCTATCAGAGACACAACATTTCATAATATATTTTTATTAGAGATAGACAGAACTGATGGCATGGTGTACAGCTTTGACTGTACACAAGCCGAGCAGAGACCTCAAGTTTGGAGACAAACTGTAGATGCACAATGACAGAAACGTTTTGCAATCCTGACCATTACATAAGAGCCTTTTCCTCCATCCAGAGCCCAAGCTACATTCGACGGGATGTCCCACTGTAGGTGTCTACTCTAAGTAGTTGCCATGATCAGTTTTGTTTTGTATTTTGTTTATGTATGTCTTAGCCGCTACTTCTGTGATATGCTAAGTGGTCAATTGACCTTTACAGACTGCAATGAATGTACCTGATAAATGGGTTGTAGCCTTCCCCTCTCTGAACATACTTAATGATCTTAGTGGTGTAGCGTATTGATGTTATGCGTACCTGGACCCTTGTGGTTTTGGGTAAAGTAAAGTAAAGTCCACATTTGTAAAGCGCACAATCACCCGTAAGGGTCTCTAGGCGCTGGGGGCCGTCGGGAAGATTAAGCAAGCTATTGCCCAGAGTCACATGGTGCTGGGCTAACCTGCCGCCGGAGCCGGGGATCGAACCGTGGTCCCCAGATTCCAGCGTCAGTCGCCCTGGCCGCGGCGCCACACCTCTCCCACTCTGAACATGAAATATGTAATATGCGGGAAAGTGTAAGGGTGTCGTTTTTGAGAAGGATGATGTAATGCTTGGTCGCTGCTCCTGTGTGGCGTAATACATCTGAATGCTCCAGGGCAGGGGAAGATGCTGCAGCTGGTGACAAGGGTGGGATATGTGCCCAAGGAAAACAAGATGGTTATCCCTGAAATTTTTCAGTGATGGAGCAAACTGCTCATGTGTGCCACGTGTGCCCAGAATCGATGCAAAGCAGTCTGCAACCTGCACATGAGGAGTCAAACCCCCACTCTAGGCCATACACAGCAGCAGACGGAATTGAAGGCCCTATAGAGCATATTCAAATTCCTCAGAGGATAAAATTCAAAACACCAGCCAAGAACCGCCAACGATGTGTATGACTGAGACGTTTCACCCCCAATAGAGAATAACTAATCATATTAAGCAAGAAATAACAATTGAGTCAGCAAGGTATGAGAAACAGAGAACTTACTCACTATCACGGCTGATTGAAGCATGGAGTGATGCATGCTTCAAAGGCAACTTCTGCTTGCAGGAGTTGTTGGAGCAAGCCTGGATCGTGAGCGCCTGAACAGCATGCGACAATACAACAGCGACAGAGGGGAGCGCAAAATACTATGCAGGTTTGTTCCTGAAGCCACCAGCGCCTTTTACCACTTCTAAAAAGTAGAACATTGGTGCCACATGAGCTGCGTGGACTCAAACATCCAATGTCCTAATAGATGCACTTGAGGAAGAAGATGACAAGAAGATCGTCAAATATTTGAAAAACCTTTCAGGTAATGGAGAGAAAGAAAATCTTACAGACTGATGTAAAATCATACCAAAAGGTAAAAAGAGCATTGGAGGCCAAGCAATTCCAATGTAGAATGTCGACTATGAAATGTATATCTTCAACCAAGCAGGACCACAGTTTGGTGAAAGAATGGATGTGGCTTCACAGATGAAGTAGTGGTGTGCCTAGGAGTCTTTGATGTCTGCCTTTCAGATCCGCTTAGAAGGTGCATGCTGAGAGAAACACACACCCTAGAGAAAATGCTGAAGGCTGCAAGAGCAGAAACATAAGCAAACTGACAAGCTGCTAACCTGGAATCAGGAAAAGCAGACAATGAATCAGCATTGACCATGAAAAAGCAAGCATAAGCATAAACAAGATGCAGGCGAGTTGGCCTTTCCAAAGAAAAAAAGCTATGCTTCCGATGTGGATTTTCCTCTCCCCGTGAAGATAAATGTTCAGCTATAGGACACATCTGCAAAGGTTGTGGGAAAGAGAACCATTTCATAATTGTGTGCAGGGCTAAGGAAAAATCAAGTGTGCCACAACAGCAAGAGAAAATGGATGCCAGAACATTCCAGAAGTATTCTCGCCTCACCCCCAAAACCAAAAAGCAACACCGGCTATGACATGTAGAAACCAGGTAAAATCAATAATCGTCAAGCTCATCATACAAGGTTCTCCAATATCACTATTGAGTACTAGCAAAGAAGCCCGGTGTGTACTGATGAGATCCATCAAAGAACAGCATAGACATGTGGGTTTGGCTGCCTGTAAAGAAGATCACAGTTCATGGAAACTCACCAAACAAAGTGGCACACTTCCTTTGAACACTGTCCCATAATCACATTGAAAGTGAATGATCACCCAATAACTTTCATCATCAAAAGTGGTGCATCAATAAATATAATTCCAGTGGAAACATATAACAGCCTATCCCCTGTGCCTCTCCTCACTCCATCAGACATGAAGGTTTATACCTGGGCTGCTTCTGAACCTTTGCAAAGCCAAGAGTCGTTCACATAGACAGTGCAGCACAAAAAGACATTGTGCGAGCCACTATTCATGTCCTACTAAGGACTTCATAGAGTGCCTGTTTGCTCATTTTTGCCACTCCTGCTTACATGTGGTTGAATTCCCTCAACTACAACCTTTGTGCTCATTCTGAGATCACAAGCCAATTCCTGTAATTGTTTCATGGCCATGGAAATCTCAAGAAAATGAAAGTACAGCTTCATGTCAATGAAGACATTCACCTGGTTGCTCGGTGGCACCGAAGTGTTGCTTTTCATCTACAAGGAACTGTAGAGAAAGATTTGAAAGATCTCTTAAAACATGACATCATTGAACTCTCCAAAGGTCCCACACCATGGGTTTCACCCATAGTAGTACTAGTCCCCAAAAAGGACAGTAGCTGCATTTGTGTTGATATGCACAAGGTAAACAAAGCCATTGATAGGGAGAGACTTCCTGGTCTGTGCCTAGCGGACATGGTCTCACAATTAAATGGAGCCAAAGTGTTTGCCCATCTTGACCCGAATAAAGGATACTAGCAACTCGAGTTGAAGGAGTACTGTAGGCACATTGCTACCTTATCTACTCTTGTTGGTTTGTACATATATAAGAGACTGAGTTGTGGAATATCTTCTTCTGCCACCAATGCAAGTAAAAAAATGGGGAGGTGATGGACGGAGCATCTGAACCAATCAAACACTCACACCCAGTCAAAAGATCTGGGTTTGATCCATCACCGTTCTTTAGCCCACTCTGCCACCCCAGTTCAGACATGGCTATATGCAAATCAGTCTGAACCTGTGCCTCATGGGAACAGTCCAGCCCGAACTGCCAAGCCATGCCTTCCCTGGACCGGAAACAAGCTTCCGTGGACCGGTTTCTGGCATTACAGCCGTCTTCAGCCCGGCTTGCTTGAATCCAGTGGCAAAGTGAGCAAGGAACTCACGTCTGAGCATACCCTGCCACACTTATGGCGGCCAAAGCCATACAAAAAGGGGTGGTGATGGACGGAGCATCTGAACCAATCAAACGCGCACACCCAGTCAAAAGATCTGGGTTTGATCCATCACCGTTCTTTAGCCCACTCTGCCACCCCAGTTCAGACATGGCTATATGCAAACCGGTCCTCGGAAGCTTTTTTTACGGTCCAGCGAAGGCATGGCTTGGCAGTTCGGGCTGGACTGTTCCCATGAGGCACAGGGTCAGACTGATTTGCATATAGCCATGTCTGAACTGGGGTGGCAGAGTGGGCTAAAGAACGGTGATGGTTTTAACCCAGATCTTTTGACTGGGTGTGAGTGTTTGATTGGTTCGGATGCTCCGTCCATCACCACCCCCTTTTGTACCGCTTTTGGCCGCCATAAGTGTGGCAGGGTATGCTCAGATGTGAGTCCCTTGCTCACTTTGCCACTGGATTCAAGCAAGCCAGGCTGAAGACGGCTGTAATGCCAGAAACCGGTCCTCAGAATCTTGTTTCCGGTCCAGGGAAGTCATGGCTTGGCATTTCGGGCTGGACTGTTCCCATGAGGCACAGGGTCAGACTGATTTGCATATAGCCATGTCTGAACTGGGGTGGCAGAGTGGGCTAAAGATATGATGGTTTTAACCCAGTTCTTTTGACTGGGTGTGAGTGTTTGATTGGTTCGGATGCTCCGTCCATCACCACCCCCTTTTGTACCGCTTTTGGCCGCCATAAGTGTGGCAGGGTATGCTCAGACATGAGTCCCTTGCTCACTTTGCCACTGGATTCAAGCAAGTCGGGCTGAAGACGGCTGTAATGCCAGAAACCGGTCCTCGGAAGCTTGTTTCCAGTCCAGGGAAGGCATGGCTTGGCAGTTCGGGCTGGACTGTTCCCATGAGGCACAGGGTCAGACTGATTTGCATATAGCCATGTCTGATCTGGGGTGGCAGAGTGGGCTAAAGAACAGTGATGGTATTAACCCAGATCTTTTGACTGGGTGTGAGTGTTTGATTGGTTCGGATGCTCCGTCCATCACCACCCCCTTTTGTACCACTTTTGGCCGCCATAAGGGTGGCAGGGTATGCTCAGACGTGAGTCCCTTGCTCACTTTGCCACTGGATTCAAGCAAGCCGGGCTGAAGATGGCTGTAATGCCAGAAACCGGTCCTCGGAAGCTTGTTTCCGGTCCAGGGAAGGCATGGCTTGGCATTTCGGGCTGGACTGTTCCCATGAGGCACAGGGTCAGACTGATTTGCATATAGCCATGTCTGAACTGGGGTGGCAGAGTGGGCTAAAGATATGATGGTTTTAACCCAGATCTTTTGACTGGGTGTGAGTGTTTGATTGGTTCGGATGCTCCGTCCATCACCACCCCCTTTTGTACCACTTTTGGCCGCCATAAGTGTGGCAGGGTATGCTCAGACGTGAGTCCCTTGCTCACTTTGCCACTGGATTCAAGCAAGCCGGGCTGAAGATGGCTGTAATGCCAGAAACCGGTCCTCGGAAGCTTGTTTCCGGTCCAGGGAAGGCATGGCTTGGCAGTTCGGGCTGGACTGTTCCCATGAGGCACAGGGTCAGACTGATTTGCGTATAGCCATGTCTGAACTGGGGTTACAGAGTGGGCTAAAGAACGTGATGGTTTTAACCCAGATCTTTTGACTGGGTGTGAGTGTTTGATTGGTTCAGATGCTCCGTCCACCACCACCCCCTTTTGTAGCGCTTTTGGCCGCCATAAGTGTGGCACGGTATGCTCAGACGCGAGTCCCTTGCTCACTTTGCCACTGGATTCAAGCAAGCCGGGCTGAATACGGCTGTAATGTCGGAAACCTGTCCTTGGAAGCTTGTTTCCAGTCCAGGGAAGGCATGGCTTGGCAGTTCGGGCTGGACTGTTCCCATGAGGCACAGGGTCAGACTGATTTGCATATAGCCATGTCTGAACTGGGGTGGCAGAGTGGGCTAAAGAACGGTGATGGTGTTCACCCAGATCTTTTGACTGGGTGTGAGTGTTTGATTGGTCCGGATGCTCTGTCCATCACCACCCCCTTTTGTACCACCAATGCAAGTAAAGACATGACCATTTCAAAGAACTTACTACCACACAATCATGGAGAAGTACCCAACCTATGATGTTGAATTCCAAAAGTTCAAAAATTGTTAGGATGAGTTAGCAGTCACACAAAGAGGCGTAATACTGCGAGGCTTGAGAATATCATACTTGAAAGCCTAAGACAGTGGGTCATCAAGCTGGCCCATGAAGGACACCGAGTATCGTAGCCACCAAAAGCGCCTTAAGAGATTGAGTGAGTTTCCCTCAACTAGATGAGCAAGTTGTGAAGGAGCTGAAGGACTGCCCCATTTGCAATTGTTTGTCCCCCAAGGTGAGGCAGCACCCAGTGAAAATGTCTGACCCTCCTTCCCATGCCTGGGAGAGGGTTGCATTTGATGTTTTTGTCCCTTTAGGAAAAGGACTCCAACTCATGGTAGTCATAGATTATTATTTGCATTTTCCTTTGGTGGAAGACCTATCTCGACAACCCATGACAGAGTCAAATAATGGCTTGATGACATCTGTGCAATGTGGGGTGTTCATGAAATCCTCAAATCTGTGTTCAAAGAATTTCTTGTCAGACTCAGCATCAAACACCAAAAGCCTACGCCCCTCTGGCCTCAAGCCATTGGTGTCATTGAACGATTCATAGGCATCCTCTAGAGGGTCATACAACAACCATTCATTGAAGGAATTGATCTGCACAAGCCATGTGCCAGGCCCTCCATGGTAAATAACCAACTCCTCACCCCACAACTGGTGAGAATACAGGGCCATATTATCAAGAAAGGGCGATACATTTTGGGCGCTTTTATCGGCAGGACCCTGCAGCTAAAGCGGCAATAATGGGCTTGATAATATGCCCTTGTGAATTTCCATAGAAGCCCTGGCTAACACCTGAACCTGGGCTTCTATGGGAATTCAGAAGGGCATATTATCAAGCCCATTATCGCCGCTTTAGACGCAGTTTCCTGCTGATGAAAGCGGCGATAATGTATTGCCCTTTCTTGATAATATGGCCCTCAGTCACCTTGGTATTTGGGAGAGCCATCAGAACAAAGCAACCTCAATGGACCCCAGATTGATTAGTGAAAACTGACAAGGTTCAAAACACCGACGCAACTTGGAAAAGGTAAATGAAAACATATGCAGATCAGTGTCACCTTGCCCAGGAAACAGTCTTTGACAAAGGAGACTGGGTAATGGTTAAACAGAGACACGCCTTTTGCCACAGATGTTTTACAGGTCGTGGCATGCAAGGGACATATGGTGACCACTCATCATTCTGGACAATCTATTACTAAGGACCCATCACATTTTAAGCACCTACCACAACACTTGTTGAGTCCTGAAACCATGTGTGCCAGCAGTTCCAGCTCAAGTGCCAGAGCCTACATTGTGTTGCCATATCAGGGTTGATCTCAATCACCTCAGATCACCTGAGCCAGTAGACATATGCAAGCACCTTCGCAACTAAATAAGGAAATTAGATTTTAGTGATGTCTGCCTCTTTTTTTTTTACAAACGGGGAGATGCAACATATTGATTAAATAAGCTAGGTTCTGGTAGGACACTGAACAGGAAATATGTAATATGCAGGGAGGAATTAGGGTGTGAATAATGGGAAGTATAATGTATGCACAGTGTATCAGTATATTCTGAAGAATAAAGTATTTCTTGACCGCGGCTCCAGTGTGGTATTTATCTTGCTCCATGGCTGGGGAAGATGCTACAAATACCACCAGTAGCAAGATTTGTGTGTTATCAACCCACTCTGGTCATCCTGTCATCTGAGTAGATATCTATTATAACATGGTCTCTGGTTTTGCACACTCATATTGAAATACTGTTTTCAATAAAATTTTCTGCTTCATCCAAATATATATTTATTATTGTATTTACTCGTGTTTTCGACCTCAGATGAATGAAATCTTAGTAAGTATAAGTTACTACTTTGGTATAACTCTACACGGGGTGCCTAACCACACATGGGTGACATGAGTGAACTTGGTTCGTTCAATGCACCAACAGTGTTTGGGAAATTATTGCATCCCTGCAAAACACTATTTAATGTGCAAGTGCTTGTGGGTTACTTTTGCAAAGTTAGGCTTGTTCCCTGGGCACCTCTATTTGTTTGCTGACAGGTACTGGTGGTAACTGACTCTGACTGTCCCGGGGCTCTGCCTAACCAGGCCCAGGGTCAGAGCTATGCTGAAAAGACACTTAAAATACAGTGGAAAAACCTACATGGACTTGGGTACACTATGGGTAAGGATACTCCTATGATTAGCATGACCTCCCCTATAAGGCCCTAATACATAATGAGGCCTGATGATCAAAACTACCTTTATGTCCATGGTATAAATAAGGCATGACAGTTTAGAGGCCAGTACCTCTTTCTACACTTGCATATGTGCACTGCTGAGGCCTGAGGTCAGTTTAAAAGCAGCCCTGTGTTGGAGGGCCGCTTTTGAAATGCAAATTGTGACCAAATTTGGTGTTTTTGGCCCTTGATAATTAATAAACTACAATGTTTTGGCATATTAGGTCCCCCACGGTCTCCCTTAGGTGTCCCATGGGTGGGGTCAGGTATTTATAAGGAAGGTCCCTATAAAATGGTTTTTATATGCCCTGGGGTTTGTGAAATTGCACATTTCACTCCCCATATTGCAGTAAAGTGCTTCCCAAAATTGGCCTTTGTGCTAGGAGCACTGTGGAGTGAGGATCTGCAGTATGTAGACATATTCAGAACCCCTAAAGTCTTCCCTAGGTGTTCCAGGGGTGGGGGGTCCTGCAGATATAGGCAAGGTCCTTATAAAAGAAAGTTTTATAAGCCCTGGTGTTGGAGAAATGGCCCAGGTCCTTTTTCCCATTGCAGATCCCAAGCCACATAGTTTAACATGGCAAGAAGGTATTAAATAATAAATAATGTTAAGGATGTCATAAAATATTATTCAAGGACTTCCTAGAATAGCATTGATAAAGCCAACAAAATGCTATAGTTGAATATATCCTAAAATGTACAAACAAGAAGTTATAAGATTTTCTTGTCTGTAAGCCAAAATTCTCTGCTGAAAAATCAGCCATGTTGAATGTTGGAGAAATTGTGTTCTCTGGGAGACTATAGGGCCACACTTTGGAGGATATGGCCATGGGGTGTTGCTCTGCACCTCATTGGATGACAGAATTGCCCTCCTGGCTGACCCAGAAAACTTGGAATAAGTATCTGAGTGACAGACCCTCTCAGATCTCCTGCATGAAACAAGAAGGATCACAGCTGAGAACTTTGATTTGCACCAACCAGGCCCTGCACTCTGGCTGGCTGTGCCTGCTGCACAATCTGGAACTACAGCCCTGTGGACATACCTAGCTTCATAAGGACAAAAGAGTGGACTCCCTGCAAGCTACAGGTTAACAGAGCTCACCAGGACCATCGCCACCAAAAATCCCTAGTCTGGGGTACTACCAGTAGATTTGTAAGGGTTTTTTCCAAGTGGATTGTAGGAATTGAAGTCCCAAACTTCCAAGGACCATCCTGGAGCTTCCAGACTCTTGAACTAAGTTTTGGATAGTTTTGCACCCTCAAATGAACTTCAGAAAGAAGTTCCAGAAGTTTGAAGAAGTTTGGAGCAACTTTGGAAAAAAGCTCCGTAAGTGGATCTACTCAAGCCAAGCTGGTGACCCTCAACCACCAGCGGCCTGCTGGCCAGGTTCTTCCTGCTGAAAAAATAAGGAAGTTTGACTTCCAGAATTTGACTGGGAGTTGGTGTAAACCCCATCTGGCGATCTCTCACCGAATCTGGCCCGGTGAAGAGCATTGAGGGACCTCTGAAGAAAAAGCTCTGTGAAAGTTTCTAAGTCCGAACATAGGAGAGGTGACCGGCACAACCACAAGAGTCAAGCCACCCACCTTTAACAGAGAGCTGGCCTGAATCTCTGCTTCTTCCTGCTGGAAAGCTCAGGAGGTCAGACTTCCACAAGTTTGACGGGGAGTTTATAACAAGGCAAGCCCATGAACCCTCGCTGAATCTGGAGTGGCTGAGAGTTCCGAGGGACCTGGGCAGAAAAACTCCGGCAAAGGTTTCTAAGTCAGAATGTGAAAACTGTGATGGAGACTTACCATGAGGGGTAGCCGTGCAGGGCTCCATTGCGGTCAGCCTGAAACTTTGACTGTGTCCGGGTCTAGTGTGACCAGATGTCCCAATAGGGGCTATAGGTTTCTATGTGCAGTATAGTGCTAAATCTATAAAAATGTATATGTCCGGTTTCCTACATTGTCTTTTTTTTCTTTTGGTGTCGTTTAAAGATAAATATATTCCCAATTTGTATAAACTAGTGTTGAATTTGTATGTTCTGTTGTGTCTTAATTATTTACTGGTGTTTTTAAATGCTTTACATACATGTCTTTGTAGTTAAGCATGTCTGCTCACAGCCAAGCTACCAAGGGTTGAGCATGGGGAACATTTTCTAAGACCTATTCTGAGCCCTCTATGTTGTTAGTGGCATTATTGCCAGTAGTATATGCATATTTACCACTACTAATATTACACTTTCCAACAGTTACTGACAATCCCAGAACAGGATCAGGGGCACTATGGAAACA
Source organism: Lissotriton helveticus (assembly GCF_964261635.1). NCBI lineage: Eukaryota > Metazoa > Chordata > Amphibia > Caudata > Salamandridae > Lissotriton > Lissotriton helveticus. Next base: position 535,646,148 of record NC_136067.1, read on the forward strand.
GCAACAAACCTTATTTTGTTTTTCACAGTATCACATTCACTGTACTAAGTAGAATGAACATTTTCTGTTAAAAGTGTTTATTACTACAGGGATAATCTGTTTCTCAGTACATCTAAAGCAACTAAACATAATAGTATAAAATAATCAAAAAGACACGTTATAAATAACGAGAATAATATGAACATTTCTAACATTGTTAGAATGCCATTAAAATGCCATCTAGAACCTAAAACCTGAATGCCTACTTCCATGCACAGTACTATGAGAGCATGAAAGGCAGAACAAACTGTAGTTTAGAGTTTCATAGTGAGAAGAGACACTGCATACCTTGTTGACAGCAAAGGCTGTCCTTATTAGTGGCGGCATCAAGACAGTGTTCCCCATGAAGGGCAAAAACCCACTGTGGCAGCAGTTAGTTGGTCTTCCTCCGAGATTTGGCTTTATCAGCTTCAGGTGAGATGTAGCATTCGCGAAGTGTGAAGAGCGCTGTCAGAAGGTGAGACCGTCTCTGGCAGAATCACAGGTGATCATCTGGGTGAAGGGCCTCTCCTGACAATTTGTCAAGTGTCAGTCCTTATTTTCTAAATCTTATCAGAAACTTGAATTTCTGACATAAGCTTAGTAATGTCTAGCATTGATCATGTATTTCAAAGAATGTGTCACAGATGTTTCCTTATACACATATAAGGCAAAATGATTTAAATTCTGATTACATTATATTGGCAATATGGCTGTATGAGTTCTTATTTAACCTTGTCATGTTGAGTAGACATTTGATCCAGATGAATGTCGCATTAGATGTTGTATCTATGTCATTAACTAAAGAACTTGATGCCATCACCGTTCCTAGAAATAAAAGGTCTGGCTTCAACTGCATTTAAAGGCAGACATGGCAATGATTCTGCATAAATCAGGGAATATGGTGGCTTTCATTGTCTAAGTTTTAAGATGGAAGTCTCCATGAACTAGATGGAGTTGGGGCCTAAATAAGATGGAGTCAGCCCTTAGGGACTTTATGTCAGTTCTACTCTGAATTATAAGTGGGTGTGACTTGCGGCTTGACACGGGCTTCTTCAATGAATGTTTGGCCTAGTGAGCTGTCTTTCCAATTCTAAAGACCTTATTTGTAAAGTATTGTTTTTTGTGAGTGGTTGAGTCTTACTACTAATGTAGGTCTGACTTAGGACTACATTTCTAGGAACAAGGCACACTCTGCTCCAATCCAAAGGTTTTCAAAACCTTGTGCTTGAACCACTTGTTCAAATCTTGGAACCTCTTTTTGCCACTCACCAGTCTCTATCCCTGCCTCTTGGCACACTCTTCACTATTCCTACCCCTCACTACTGCCAGTATGTAATTAACAACGCATGTCTGACTATGGGAGTGGCCTGACACACTATCAGGTATTTAACATGGGGGAAATCACCTATCAGGGTTGCATGCTTTACATGTATTTAACACTCTATATAAATGTACTCTATAGATAGGCTGGTATAATGGCAGCTGATACCTCCAATCTTCGGCCACCACAGCCACCCAAATGATCAGGACTTCGGAGCTCATCCTCTCCTCCAACCTATCCTTCAATTTCTCTCGTTATGTATATACTATTTTAGGATAGTGTGTTCACTAAGTAACTGTATTCACTAAGCATCTAATGAAAAAGCAGAAGGAATCCTGGCTCCAAAAGAGTCCTGCTGACAATAAAGAACTGAACAGTGCAGAAGACCTGGCTGTAGAGAGACACAATGTCTAGAAGCCTACACTGAGAAGCTATGGGATGCAAGACAGACAAGAAGAAGCCTTCCCAGCAGTTGGAGAAAAGTGGGGCTTAGTCATAATTTTCTCATTTGAGGTACTGTGACAGAATGTTGAGGTTTCCCCTGGCAGGACACATCCTAGGTGGGTTAAGAAAACAAAGTTTATCTCATTCACAGCTTTTTGTTGCACTGAAAACTGGTTTTGTGCACCTCAGAACGGGGGTATTCTCCTGTCTGACTTCAATTTCAAACCTTGCCCCTAGAGTATTATGACTTCCAGAAAAGTGACTGGAGCTGAAGATTACAACTTGGACTAGGGTTGAGGTTCCGTGGATTTTGGACCCGTGTCATAAACATCGTTGTATCATGACGATGTTGGTATCAGCAGACCGAGAATGACGAGTATACTATATACGAGTATTTTCGTCATGTTCGAGTGACGAGATCACCATGAAAATCAGAGATTCCGTTCGGAACCCTCGGGCTCCATTTTGTGCACGGCAGCCATTTTGTGGTTGCCCTCACATAGGCCAATGACTAAGGCCGAACGAGTCTTCTGGGACACGTACACCTTTAGCTGACTTCTGTGTGACCTGGGCAAGCCGACTCCATTGCCCGGAGCCAAACCTGTTCGGCCAGTTCCTTTCCCAGTGGCCGATCGAGATTGGGGATCAAGGCACAGCATGCCATAAACCCTTTATTCCACACAACTATGTCTAATCTTACTCACACCTGTCTCTGTTTCTTTCTTTATGACCTGCTTTACGATGAGGAGGTGCCCGTTTTTATTAGGGGTCCGTCCGATTATCTGATGAAAAGTGTTTGTTCCTTGCCGGGTAATTGATAGTGGGCTGGACAATGAAATATGGGTTCGTCATGCAATGCTTTTGTCGTGTACACATGGGATTGATTTACTGTAAATAAGGAATGTTTGCCTGAAGCGTAATATTTTGTATAAAAAGGGATGGCTGGCTTGGTAAGTTTGAGCAGTCTCCTGAGAACATACACCGTGTTGTACTTCTAGGATATCTGTTACTGGCTGCAGCTAATAAAATTGATCTTTGATGTCACCAAGAAGTACCCCGTGTCTCTGTACTCTTAGACAGGTGGACCCGGAGACTAGGGTGTTATCCCTGGCGCCGCTGGGTATTAAATAACCCGGTTCTTCATTTGGCGCCCAACGTTGGGCGATTTCAGCGGTACCGGTCCAAGCCAGAGGTTCGTGAGGAGCTTCGTGTGAAAATTCTGGAGGAAGGCCAACCACTTCATCGACCCCTGTATGTCGTCGTGGTCCGAAAGTCTTTGCTGCGAGGTTCCCCGCTCTCCGACGGCTACGAAGGACTGCTGCCCTGACTATCGCCCTGTCTTGGAGCCTTTGATGATTTGTAGAGCGAGACGATAGACGGGTCTTCTGGTGCCGACATCAATACCTCAGTTAAGTATGAGTGGAGCGTCTCCCTGTCCTTAGTTTTGTTTTGGGTATCCCCTTGGGATCTTTGATTTGGAACTTGCCAGTACCAAAGCCGAGGGACTCGTGTATTCACGAGACTATCGTATTCGATATTCCCTTGAAGTTTGAAGCTAGACTAGTGAGCGAAGATGCCTGGTCTCAGCAGACTTGGAAATTTGTTTTGTTGTGGTTATAATAGGGATTCCCGATTGGAGGACTCGTGTCCGGTTCCTCCGATTGGAACTCCAACCTATGAGCTCTATGTGAAGCATGGCGTAGGCCCCATCGCATAAAACGAAGTATGAATTTGTTACACAAAAAAGGACGGTGTCCTACAATGGACCCGATATGGTAGTTTTGACACGGAAATTTTAGATATCCTAGAGGTTAGACTTTTTAAGAAGAAAGCCCGGCCGGCGATGTTTGACTCTTTCCGCCTATGGCGAAAGGAAGCCAAACTGAAAGAAATTAAATTATCAAAGAGAAATAAAAGAGAAAAGGGTATCTTGATAATTCAAGCTGCTATGCAGTATAAGGATAATGAAGAAGAACAAGCGAGTGAGCAGTTTCACAGGCAACGTAAAATGGCGATCGATAAATGCTACCCAGTTTTGCCACCTCTTCAACAAGATGCAGCAAAGGAACTTGAGAAACATCCTTTAATGTCACATTTGTTGAGTTCGCCACCCCCTTATGCGCAGAGTGCTACAGCACATCCGCAACCTTTAGTGGCGCAACGCCCCTTGCTATTGCACAGCCACCAGCTCCTCTTCAGCTGGCTCCTACTCCTCTGGTGCAGCCTTCTCAAGGGCTGCCGACTTTGCTACCTGCTCTGTCTTTAATTCCTGCAACTTTTTCACCTGTTCTTGCTACCTCCTCTGCTACTGCTCCTACATTAGCTTCTTCTCAATCCGCTTTATCTCCTGTCCTGTCAACTTCTCCTTCTGTCCGACAGAGAATGACTGATACTGTTACTAGTCTTTTGTCTCCTTTCTTTGGGTCATTAACTACGACCCCTGTTTCAGAGCGTAAACATTTGCGTAGCCAACTGCCTGATTCTAGAGAGAAGGGAGTGTTGGATCATTTGGCGCATAAATGGGTTACAGACCCTGCAAGATATGAGTTATAGTCTGTTATGGATGTCTTCCGCCAATGGGAAGCACCGAAGCAGAGATATGTTTTTGATAAAATGTGCGTTTTTCTTTTTGAAGAATTGGAGGATAATGATTTGGAACCCAATCCACCTGAGTTGTGTCGTGTACAGTTCGAGTTTGCGAAAGGCACGATTGTGGGTTCTGATGTTGAGAGAGCAGTTGTCATTTAGGAGTGAGGCTATCTCTCGGTCGTTGTTTGAACCTGATCCCTCTGCTAGGAGGAACGCACGACAATATCCGATGAGAGAGGTTCCTCGGTGTGGAAAGAGGCCGTTCAGGCCGATGCTGTTAATAATATTGTAGCTGTACCGGCTCATTTTCAACGTGTTTGGGTACATGTTCCATGGAAGCGAGCTGAAGTTTTGGCTCTTAAGCAGACCTTACCTGACCCTCGTAAAAATCCTGCAGGGTATTATAAGGAATTATCACAGACCGCAGACTCATGCGTTATGAATCTAGCCGATATAGACATGTTCTTTGGAAACGTGGTTCCACAGCCTTTATGGGGATTGATTCGTCACACGGATCATGCGCAAGAGTTAGGTGATACTTGGGTTAATATTGCGGCTGCAGATGGCTGACAAGTTGGTGGTGCTAAACCTGAGCCTTTAGTTGCAGAACTTCCTGGTAGGATCGTTACTTACATGAAGACTTTAATGCCTGCGATGCGTGTAAATTGGGATACACTGTCTGCGTGTAAGCAGAAGAAAGATGAAACTGTGTCCGATTTCTTCACTAGGTTTGAAGAAACGTTTATCGACCACAGTGGTCAAGATATGAGTACTGAAGGTGGTCAACGGCTGTTTGTTGACATGTTTGTGCATAATCTACTTCCCGAGTTGTGTAAGAAATTGAAGGATTCAGAGAGTTCTTGGGCCGTTTCCTCATCAGCACAGATATTGGCTACTGCACAGTATTACGAAAATAGGGATAAGGACGAGAAGGATAGGGCAGACAAAAAGTCTAAAGAATTAAAGACGAAGGTTCTTTTACAGCAAGCGTATCCGCCCCGTAGTAACCAGCGTGATTATCAGCAGCCTCCGCAGTTTCAGCGAAACCCTCAAAGGTTCGAGCCTTTTCAACAACGTTTTCCTGTAGGCCCTAATCAATGTGCATATTGCAAAGAAGAGGGCCATTTTAAAAGTAGCTGCCCTGTTTTGTTACAGCGAATGAATGGTGTTTCCAGCACAAGAGGTCTGGTTGTTCAACAAGCTCCTAGAGGTAGGGGACGTGGAAATTTTCCCCAGAGTGCACGTCCCTTTTCCCCACAAAATTCAATGAATAGTTTTGATCAGCAAAACCCTCTCTGGTAGGACGACTCAGTATTATGCTGATGACTACTACTCAGAAGGTGGAAATATGGAAGGTGGTGATTGCTAGGACAGCCATGGAGAAAGAGAGGGAGTTGTTTCAGTTCCAGTAGATCAGAGTGGACCTTATGTTGAAGTGATTACATCAGGTGTGTCAGAGCCTTTTCTGTTGGATACTGGTGCTACAAAGAGTTCTATTATGCACTCTAAACTCCCTGGCGCACCTTTGTCTGGCGAGACGAACGTTTCAGTAGGTTTTTCTGGCGCCTCGGTTAGGAACCCAATCTCTAGTCCTATGTCTCTTTCTGTTGGACCGTGTGAATTCGAAGCACCCCTTATTCTGATGACAGGTTGTGGTGAGAACTTATTGGGATTAGATCTATTGAAAGATTGTACGCGACGTTGTATTGTTCTCCTTCGGGAGTACAACTTACACTGGGTAAGAAAGTGGTCTACTCGATGTATTTGTCAAAGGATAAACTTCTGACAGAATTGTCGTCTCTTCCTGATATTGTTTGGGCTACTGGTCCTAATGATGTGGGTCTTTTGGAGATAACGCCATATGTTGTGACATTGAAAGCGAATGTTAAAATGCCACATATTCCCCAATACAAGATCTCTAGTGAAGGAGAAAGGGCGTTGCTAGCGATCATTCATGACCTGATTGATAAAGATGTAATTGAAGAAACGAGAGGCAATGTTTGCAATAGCCCTGTTTTGCCTGTCTTGAAACGTACTGACTCTTCTCAGCCACCTGTTTACCGGTTTGTGATCGATCTTCGCGAGGTGAATAAGATTGTAGTTCCGCAATTTCCTGTTGTACCAGATATCACTGCCTTACTGACCATGAGTCCAGCTTCAGCCACGTGGTTTTCGGTGATTGATTTGAAGAATGCCTTCTTCAGTATCCCGATTGTCGAGGAGAGTAGAGATATTTTCTGCTTCTCTTTAGGAGGTCGAAGCTTGCGGTTTAAGAGAGCTCCTCAAGGCTATTGTGAGAGTCCATCAATATATAGTCAGGCTTTGAAAACACAACTTGATACGATTGTTTTACCTGATGGTGCTGCTCTTATTCAGTACGTCGACGATTTGTTAGTAGCTGCAAATACTGAGGAGATTTGTAAAGAAGCCACCTTGTCGTTGTTGTGTCACTTGTCTGATTTGCATCATAAGGTGTCTCTTTCAAAGTTACAGTATTGTCGACAAGAAGTGACCTACTTAGGTCATCTCTTATCGAAGGAGGGAAGAAGATTGACCCCAGAAAGAATTCAAGTGATTGCGAAAATGAGTGTGCCAATTACACAGAGAGAAGTGCGTGCTTTTCTGGGTATTACGTCATATTGCAGACAATGGATAGCAAATTTTTCTCTGCTGGCCAAACCGCTGGTGGCATTGACCTGTAAAGACACACCGAATCCCCTCCCATGGTCCGAAGATTGCCAGAAAATGTTTTCCGTGTTGCGTGATGCGTTGTGTTCGGCTCCTGTGTTGGGTACCCCCGACTACAGCAAGTCTTTTACACTGTATGTCTATGAGAGAGAAAGATGTGCATTGTCAGTGTTGACACAATCTTTTGGGGACAAGCAACGTCCATGTGCGTATTTCTCGTCGACTTTGGATCCGGTAGCTAGAGCGTTGCCGAGTTGTTTGAGAGCCACAGCGGCAGCAGCTGTTTCTATTCGACAGTCTGCTGGTTTGGTGATGAATAATACGCTGATCGTGATGGTTCCACATGCAGTGGATACTTTGCTAAACAGAACCAAGACACAGCACTTAACTAGTGCTCGATTGTCAGGTTACGAGTTGACACTCCTAGCGAGTCATGTACATATAAAGAGATGCAATACGTTGAATCCAGCCACGTTATTGCCGATTTCAGTAGAGACAGATGATGTTGAGCAGCATGATTGCTTTCTTAGGACAGAGGAAGAAATGAAAGGAAGAGTAGATCTTAGGGAAACTCCTCTTGTGAAGTGTGATGGTACCTTATGGGTGGATGGTTCATGCTTCAAGCTTCCAAATGGTGATACGACTGCGGCATATGCTGTTACGACTTTGCATACGATTGTTGAAGCTGCACGCATCCACATAATTCAGCTCAAGCAGCAGAGTTGATTGCACTTACGAGAGCGTGTGTGTTGTCAAAAGGAAAGAAAGTGACCATATACACTGACAGCCAGTATGCATTTGGTGTGGCTCACAGTTTTGGACGATTGTGGAAGGAATGTGGGTTCCACACGTCTCATGGAACTAAGATACAACATGGCCAGTTGGTGAATGAGCTTCTTGAGTCACTTACTTTGCTGTTGCAAGTTGCGATTGTGAAATGCAGTGCACACAAGAAGGTTACCGATGACGTTGGTCGCGGTAATGCGTTTGCTGATGAAGTCGCGACAGAAACGGCAAGAGATGTGATGAGTCGAATGTATGTTGCGGGCCCTGCAAGATGGATTGGTGACGTTGGAATGTGTGAAGATACGATAGAGAGTGTGAAGTCTATTCAAGCTGAAGCTACAGAGAAGGAATTGAGGGTGTGGAGAGAGAGCACGGGTAAATTAGACGCGAATGGTTGTTGGGTTGAGCTGTCAGAACATCAGCGATGGCTGTTACCCGACGCGTACGTGCTTGCAGTGGTTACAATGGCGCATGGAATGGCCCATATCAGTGTGAAAGGGATCTGTAAGTTGTTGGCTCCAGTATGGCAAAATGCTGGAATTTCTAAGTGTGCAGAGAATGTGGTCAAGAATTGCATGATTTGTTTGAAATACAATCCTGGTAAGGGAACTCCAACTCCAGCTGGTCATTTTGCTCCTCCGACGTATCCGTTTGAGGTTTTACAGCTAGATTTCATTCACATGGAGAGATGCAACAACTTGAAGTACGTACTAGTGGTTGTTTGTGCCTTCTCAAAATGGGTAGAAGCATATCCCCTAAAAGACAACACTGCCATGTCCACAGCTAAAGCCCTTGTCAAAGAATTCTTCCCCAGATTTGGTTTGCCGAGAATGGTCTGGAGTGATAATGGGAGTGAATTTGTGGGTCAAGTGATGAAGAGAGTATGTGAAGGGCTAGGAATTCGGCAGAAATTCCATGCTGCAAATCACCCCCAATCAGCTGGACTAGTAGAGTGCTATAATGGCACGCTAAAACTGAAACTGGCCAAGATATAAGCGAGCTCTGGTCTTAAATGGCCTGATGCTTTGCCTTTAGCACTTTTATCGACAAGGATGACTGTGCATTCATGAGTGAGACTTAGTCCCTATGAAGTTGTGTTCGGTCGCCCGGCCAACATATGGGGAGTGCGGAGGCCGACAAAATTCAGTGAGATTGAACACCCTGTGCTGATTGATTACTTGTATGACTTGACGGCTAAATTGCGTGTTTTACACCAACAGGTTCACGATACTTTGCCTCAGGCTTCTGAAGATCCAGGACACGTCATCGATCCTGGCTCGTGGGTCCTAATTAAGAACTTCCAGCGGACACAGAACGATCAGCCCCGCTGGATCGGCCCCTACCTGGTGCTTTTGTCCACGAGAACTGCGGTGCGGGTGCAAGGAAAGAAGAACTGGATCCACGGCGTACACTGCAAGAGGGTTCCCTTACCTCTGCCGTACGACCAGTGGGTCCAGGAGGGCATTCCAGATTCTGAGACTGAAACCGTGCCTCGTTTTCTGCCTTTTAGCGATGCACGTTTAATTGGAACAAATTCTGAGCGTCAAAGCGACGACCTTCTGCAAGAGGCTGTGCCAGCGTCAGTTCGATTGGACACTACCGAGCCTGAACACCTATTCCAAGACCAGACGTTATCTGGAAAAAGCCGTTATAATTTGAGACCAAGAATCATGGACAAATAAAAAATCCTTTTCTTTACTATTTTTGAAAGTTCAGCTCTCCCATCTGAGAAACTGTTTTGACCGATTTTTGTTTTTCGAACCGCCATCCGGGTTCAGCTGTAGGGTCGCGGCGTCAAGTCTTTGGAGTGCAAGCCGAAGACACAAGGTCGACGATTCTCGTTGGTCCTTGGGCATTTCCCTTGGACTGACAGGTGCATTCCTTAGCACGGAACACCCTACCTCCGCGAGCAGCAAGGTTAGAGGATGGAGTTTTTCGAGATGGAGAGACCTGCCAAAGAGATGAATTTCAGAGCCAAAATGTGTAAAATGATGATTAGAAAACGTTTTCTGATATTATGCCTTTTTATGTTACTTAGAGTAATGATGTTTTTAATAGGATATGTTTTATTCTCTTTTCGAGTGATGTTTTTACCCACTGCACAGCCTATGCCTGTTTCCTCACATTCTTTTCACACTCTGCCTGAACATGAATCCGTTAGAAGATTAGAGTTTGTCAATAACTCCTTCGTTCAGCTCCTGCACCAACACCAATTAGTAGTGAACACAACAAACTGTTGGGTGTGTGGTCTTATGCCTCATACTATGATAAAGGTATTCCTTACCTAGTCCTGCCATTCAGCCACAATGGTTCCGTGTGGGCATACAGAACGATGTTCATCTATGCTTGTGAAGTCCAACCCCTATGTTCTGTAAAAGATAATCCAAAGAATAGTGCTCTAGTTAAGGGTATAGTAGATATGATTAGAGGAGCTACTTCCTATGAGACTATCCCGAGAGATGAGACACTAGCATATATTGAATGGAACGTAACCGGATATGGAGTTAGTCTGAGTGAGAACCAGCGAGTGAAAAGATCCTCCCCGATTTGGGTTGTACCCCATCAGGGTCACTACTGTCTGCAGGGTAATGGCAAGAATCCGAGAGCTCAGCTAGGGAAGAGTATCTGCAATGAGACATACGTCTTTACGTCCCAGACTTCCCCTTCGTTCCTAGCAGCTAAGGGTACCTATTTCATCTGCTACGATAGAGCATACACATGGTTGCCCCCTGATTTCTCGGGCACATGTTTTATATCGTTCCTGTTGCCTCCCACCTATACAGCTGCGGCAGATTACCATAAGACAAGAGTTGTTAGAGGTGCCTTCAGTAAGGAAGATACTGGAGGACAAGAATTAGGAGATTTTCTAAAGGGTTTTCTGCCGTTCTGGGGACCTATGGTTAACAGCAGGAACATACGACAATTGAGGAGAGTGGTGGAGTCCACTGTAGTTGAAACTGCCGGGGCCCTTAGTAACTTGACTGCTGAGCTCCAGTCGAATCGTCTTATTACTCTTCAGAACAGGGTTGCGTTAGACGTCATACTTGCAGATCGAGGTGGGGTAAGTAAAGTGATACAATCAAGTTGCAGCGTTTTCATTCCAGTCAATGCTCCGACAGTGTACCAGGCCATTTCCAAACTGCATAGGATCTCCGAATCTATACACGTGGATAAAGGAGATTGGTCATTGATGGGATGGTTTTGGGAGCTGTTATCCACCTGGGGATGGAAGATTCTAATGGTCATTGGAATTGATCTTAGCCATTCTTTTCCTGTTCTGTCTTTGTGTACAGTGTGCTCCTACTATATGTGGCCTCTGTGCTACATTGTGTGTAAGGAAACCTGTATCAAGAGATGAGCTAAGTAATAGAATGATGGTACAGCAACACCTCAGTGATTTTATGAATATAGACCTGGACTCAGATTAGCGTAAGTGTAGGTTATTGCCTATGTAAGGGCAACAGGTGGGTCTGAGGTTCCATGGATTCTGGACCCGTGTCATAAACATCGTCGTATCATGACGATGTTGGTATCAGCAGACCGAGAATGACGAGTATACTATATACGAGTATTTTCGTCATGTTCGAGTGACGAGATCACCATGAAAATCAGAGATTCCGTTCGGAACCCTCGGGTTCCATTTTGTGCACGGCAGCCATTTTGTGGTTGCCCTCACATAGGCCGATGACTAAGGCCAAACGAGTCTTCTGGGACACGTACACCTTTAGCTGACTTCTGTGTGACCTGGGCAAGCCGACTCCATTGCCCGGAGCCAAACCTGTTCGGCCAGTTCCTTTCCCAGTGGCCGATCGAGATTAGGGATCAAGGCACAGCATGCCATAAACCCTTTATTCCACACAACTATGTCTAATCTTACTCACACCTGTCTCTGTTTCTTTCTTTATGACCTGCTTTACGATGAGGAGGTGCCCGTTTTTATTAGGGGTCCGTCCGATTATCTGATGAAAAGTGTTGGGCCTTGCCGGGTAATTGATAGTGGGCTGGACAATGAAATATGGGTTCGTCATGCAATGCTTTTGTCGTGTACACATGGGATTGATTTACTGTAAATAAGGAATGTTTGCCTGAAGCGTAATATTTTGTATAAAAAGGGATGGCTGGCTTTGTAAGTTTGAGCAGTCTCCTGAGAACATACACCGTGTTGTACTTCTAGGATATCTGTTACTGGGTGCAGCTAATAAAATTTATCTTTGACGTCACCAATAAGTACCCCGTGTCTCTGTACTCTAAGACAGGTGGACCCGGAGACTAGGGCGTTATCCCTTGCGCCGCTGGGTCTTAAATAACCCGGTTCTTCAGGGTAAGCTGGCAAATTAGTTTGATCTGTGAAGCTATCTCGGCAGCTATAAAATGCAGGTTTGTGCTGTCCAGAACTTTTAGTGTGAAAAACAAAGACGTCTGTGGAAGCTCAATGACAATGTAACCCACTCTGAGGAACACTCACTTGTCACAGCCTTGGACCAGGAAAGAACATAACCTCTGCTTGAGAGACTAAGTAAGAAGTTAAAATCTTTGATCAGAATTATATGCTTGGAGTCTCCTACCTCTTCTCTATGGCAGTAGGCCTTCAATAACATCTATGTCCCAGTAAACCACGAACAGTGAGCTCTTTACTTTTTTTTTATTGTGCTTTGTACGTTAAAAAAATCATATCTCCAATTCCTATTAACTTGTTCTAATGATATTTGCTCTGTGATACCTTTAGCTGTTTGCTGTTAAAGGCATGCGGTACACGGGGGTGTGGTCTGCCGAGCAGCGGAATTGCCGCTCACTGAGTGCACTCCGCCGGCTGGGCTTGTAATCCTCTAATAATCCTGGCATATGGTGGCGTGGCGAGCCCACAAACGACATCCTTGACTTGCTGACCCACTGCGGACCGACGCGGTGTGAGATCCATGCTCCATGTGGGCTCTGAGGCAAAGGAACGGAGGTGATGCATGCTGCCTCCACGGCCCATATCCGATGTGCGTGTGGAGGGCGGCTGTCCTGAAAATCGAGCCCGGGGCTACTGTGATGCTATGGGCCGAAAACTGGTGACAGAGACACGGAGGCCCTGTGACTGCCAGCCTCGCTATTGAAGGTGGATGAGACACTAGTGGGGGACGGTGAGAAGATTGTGCTTGGTGGAGTTTGGCCCCAACTGGCACTGGCGGAGAACTTTGATTGAGGAGAGGGGAGGCTGCGGTGCAACCGGGGCAGCCTGCCGCCGCCATTTTGAGAACTCTAAGGCCGGAAGGGAGGTGATATCAAGGGCACTCCGGGAAGACATCTCGACCCCCTTGATGGCTGCTCCTCGCTGATGTGCCTTGCGAAGTGCTTTAAGGAGCTGGGGCACACATTGTGGTAGGTGCGAATCAGCCATTGCGCCCGAAGCCCTAACTGCGGGAAGAGTGTAATCACTGCTGTGGGCGAGAGGCCATTTGGGGAAATTTGTGACAGAAGTGGGGCAGAAAGAGGCATCCCTTGGCAGAGAACCTGTGCACCCTCGGTTGCACCCTTCGTTTCCTGTGCCCTGAACCGTGCTTTGTGGTACCACAGCGCCGTGGTCCCAGTAGCGGCAGCTGCGTGACTGTCCTACCGCCCGATCCCTTTACTGGGAGATAAACATTGCTGGTGCTGGCGCACGGCCATAACATACAGTCACTGTGGCGCCTTGAAAGTGAAATCCCCTAACTGCCTGAGTGGTGCCACGGAATGAGCCTGCCCACTGACATCTGTCCTAGGTCTGCTCCTCTGTGATGATGCTCCTGCTCCCCGGTGCAGCCTTGGCGGAGCTCCCCCTCTATACCTTGAGCTGTGAAGTTGTCTGCTGGCCTGCCTCCCCTACCATACCTTGTCGGCACTAATGCCATAGACTGTCGCAGGTGCACAAGTGGGTACAGGTATAACGCAACATTGGGGAGCTGATAAGCTCCTGAGCTGGGAAAAGCTGCATTGCACTCCCCGAGTTGAGTTCATTGCAAGGAGAGGGTCGGCGGCTGAGGATTTGTTTGAGGCCGAGGAATGTAAGATTGTTTAGGTTTCTATAGCGCTTTGTCGAATTGCTTTATCATGGGCAAACAGGATGTCAAACAGCCGAAGCTCAATTTTGATAAACGCTCTACGCGCCAAACTGAGTCGCCTTCTGAAATGCAAACGGACGACCAGCAGGAGATGCACGCTGAAGACCAAGGAGAGGACTTGCGCACCCTCATGCTAGAAATGTGCACCAGCCTGAGAAACATTGACTCTAAATTAGACACTCTGACCATGCTGCTGGACTCGGTCAAGGCTCAATTCAATGTTCATTAAACTCGCCTGGATGTCTTGGAAAACCGGCACACCACATTCCAAGTGGAAACTAAAGAACAACTGTTGCATATGGATAAACGTTTGGGGGTCATCCATGCCAAGAATGACGATTTGGAGGCGAGGTCACATAGAAATAACCTAAGTATTACTGGCATTCCAGAGACCACCGCAATTACCATGATGGAAACATTTGTGACGGACCTTCTGCTTACGCTGTTTGACCTTCAGCTGTCCCCTGTCTTCGTGGTGGAAAGGGCGCACAGATCCCTGGGTTTAAAACCTCCTATGGGGGCGCCGGCTAGACCGATATTGGCCAAGTTGCTGAACTATCAGAACCGGGATAATATATTGAGAATGGCGAGGGAAAAAGGCCAGCTGTCCTATCAAGGGAACAATATTTCGTTTTATCCAGACCTTACCTCGACTGCACGCCGTGAGACGCGAATTTCTACAAGTCAAGCGAATACTTCTTCAGGCGCAGATCCCCTATTCCTTGCTCTACCCTGCCAAGTTGAAAGTTTTGTATGATGGTACCAAGCATTACTTCACTGATGCGAAATATGCCCTAAAATTTGCCAAGCACATCGGGGAAAGAAAGGCGGGGACCCTCGTGGAGCTGCAACGTCGGTGACTGGCCAACTAAGCGACAATTACTGATTTGTGACACTATCTCTGCTGACCTAAGTGCCTTTTCAACACGACGCCAAACTATGTGATAAACCTTATAGATGTGACTGTGGGTTTTCAAGTTGTACCTTAATCAGTTAGTAAATTTGCCTAGGGATGTCGGGGAGGGCTTGTAGCGTACACTGCAGAATTCCCAGCCACCCTGTTAATTCAGGGGTGATAGCTGGTGCCACTACGCCACCATGGGAAGTTTCCCTTTCATTTTAAGGAGCCTGTTATGTTTTACTTTGCTAAGGGGGGATATTATGCAACCTGATTGGGGGTTGGAGTGGGTGAGGGGTGGGTGGCGGGGATAGTTTGTTTCTTTGATGCCTGTACGCATATTAGATGTTGGTCACTGTACACACCCTGTGATTTGACTATTATGCTCACTGAGTGCTTACTCCATGCTGCAGAACTCTGTCCAGACACGCACACGCAAAACCACTGAACATGTCAACGTGGAACATCATAGGGCTGAATGATGATCATAAGTCCAGGCTTGTACATGCTTATTTATCCAGACATAACATTGACGTCTGTTTGTTGCAGGAGACACATTTAAACGCTGCACCATCTCAGAGACTGCGACATTGCAGATGGGGACACACGTACTCGTCCATTTACTCTAATTATGCCAGAGGGCCAGCTGTGCTGAATCGACAGGGGATAGACTGGGGTGAGAGGGAAGTACACAGAGATCCTGAGGAGAGGTTTGTCATCATATGTGGAGTGCTGGGGGGCTTTCCCTGGTGATTGCAGCGATCTATTGCCCGAATGCCGACTCCCCCAATTTCTTTCATGATGTATGGCCCAGAATTAAGGCAAGAGGGTATGATAATGTACTGTTGGGTGGAGATTTTAATGCCATATTGGATGATAACATGGACAGAAAGGGGGTAGCTCGCGCCTTACACCCAGCTGCAAGTGCCACTCTGCAGTCCATAGTTACAGATGGGAACCTAGTAGACATATGGCGCAACAGTTAACCCCAGGTGAGGGAAAGCACATGTATATCAGATCTTCACTGTGCGTGGTCCCGCCTGGAGTTCTGGTTGGTCTCCAGGAACGCTGCGGTCAGGACCGTTGACGTCTCGCACTTGCCGCGCACACTGTCAGACCACACCCCATGCTTGCTACAGATGTTACTCCCGGGGTCACTCCCCCGTGTGTTTACCTGTTGACTCCAACCACATGCTATGCTAGATGAGGCGGGATATCACTGACTATTTTGCTAACAATGTGGGATCTGTGGATACTGAATCATCACTCTGGGAGGCTTTTAATGTGGTGATTAGCGGTCAGTGCATTGCGAGACAGGCAGGTGTAGAAGGGAATTCGGGGCACACTCACCTTCTTTGAGACACAGATTAAGGCACTAGAGGACACTTTTTACTCCACAAACGATCCCCACACTGTGCAGAAATTGAAATTTCTCCTGTTAGATTAAGGAGGAGGCACGGCGTGAAACGAAATTCCTGGGCAAGTTACTGAGGCCCGTAGATACGGCGAAGGGGACAGGCCGGGTCGCATTCTGGCTGGCATGATTAGACCATCTAAATCAGCGATGTTTGTTCAGGAGATACGAAATCCGCAGGGTGACATGGTTAGAGGCCACGTGGGGTTGTCTGGCGAGTTCTCCGCATTTTATTCCTGGTTGTACACGACTACTCAGGGGGCGTGTCCAGAAGACCTGAAGTCATTCCTGGCACTGGTCTGGTTTAACGATACCCATAGAGAATACATGGACCTCCCATTTACAGTGGAGGGTGTAGCACAGGTTATTAAAAGCCTGCCCCTGGTAAAGCTCCTGTCCCTGACGGCCTGACTACGTCATTCTATAAAACATATGTTGAGGAATTGGCACCTAGGCAGCAGGCAGTTTATGAGGAGGTGCTGGAGGAAGGAGTGCTGCCTTAGTCCATGAGGGAGGCGACGATTCTCACGCTCCTAAAACCTGCGAAATCAGAGGAGGAACTGGACTCCTACCGTCCACTCTCTATGACTAATGTGGATGTCAAAATCTTGGCGAAACTAATCGTGAACAGATTGCAGCCGCTCCTGCCAATGATAGCATTGCCGGATCAATTGGGATTTATGCCAGGGAGATCGAAGTCCCATAATTTACGAACAATATTTTCAGTACTGCATTACCTCCACACAGACGAAAAAGCTGGGGTGGTGTTTTTGGATGCCTCCAAGGCGTTTGATGCGCTTGAGTGGTCCTACCTCTTCTCCATTCTAGGGCGCATGGGATTCAGTCCGCTTTTTATGAACTGCATCAAACTGCTATATGCCTCACCCACTGCGTGCGTTTAGATGAATGGCTTGCTCTCGGACCCCTTTTCGATTTCACAGGGTACTAGACAGGGGTGCCCATTATCCCCTTTGCTTTTTGCAATTGCAATGGGGCCCTTGGCTGCCTGTATTAGGCAACATCATACTACACAGGGTATTTCATTTCAGCTCTCACAGTTTGCTCATCGCCTTATATGCAGATGATGTCACGCTTTACATTCTAAACCCTGAAGAAAATCTGGACCCGTTATTGAGAGAGTTCATACGCTTTGGTGGAATTTCAGGTGTCTTTATAAATTGGGCCAAGTCTGTGATATTCCCGTAAATGGATGGTACCCCCCAGTGACGTTGGAATTCTCCTTGTGCTGGGAAGCTGTTGAGGTCAAGTATTTAGGGGTCTGGATCAGTTGTGATACACAGGAGGTGTGGCGACTAAACTATGATGTGGCTGGAGGACAAGGTGAATGTGTGGGCTAAGCTGCCTCTGTCATTAGCTGGCAGAATAGCACTGGCCAAAATGGTTATCCTCTCAACATTTTTATATTTGTTTAATAATGTACTGATCCCACTCACCAGACATTTTTTGTATTCCCTCAAATCGCACCTGATCACACTGATGTGGGCCGGGAAACAGGTTGGAGCTTCTTGGGACCTACTGACTCTCCCACTACAGCAGGGTGGTTTGGGAGCCCCTGACATACAGCTGTATGCACTATGTGCTCAAGCACAATTTTTGCTATACTGGGTGCACCCGACACCCTTCCAGCCACACGTAGCGGTCAAAACTGACGTAATGCCCTCCATTCCACTTAAGGTCGTGCTGTAGCAAAAGCCACACCGCCCTCGCAGCAACATAGACTCGGCTGGGACCCTGTGCTGGTCGTGGGATGAACTGCGCAAAAGGGCAGGGATCCCGTTGCTTTATGCCCCTTCCGTCCCCCTCCCACAAAATCCAATGATGCCTTGCATACGAGACAGTATGAGTAAGACCTTAGCTCAGAGAAATGAGTCTTCAGACGCTTGAGGACCTATACCCTGGAGACCTCCCCCAGTGGCACCCGGGGGACAAGTGGTACCGTTCACTGAGCTCTTTTTATATCATAGAATACGCACGTGTGTGCCGTTCTCTCTGGGAGGCATTCCCGAAGGCACCGCCGACACTGCCTGCATTAGAAAACCTGCCAAACTCTCATAAGTATTGGAACGACGAGCTAGAAACACCACTGACCGAACCTCAATGGGAGTATAGTTGTGGACAGCTCTCGGAGCTCTCCCCAAACTATAAGCTAAGATTGATCCACTTCAAATATTTGCATAGGTACTACAGAACTCCGGTGAGCCTCCACTTTAAGGTTATTCGAGGTGAGGGTGACTGTTGAAGATGTGGCTATGCCCCAACTACGTTCCTTCACATAGCATGGTATTGTCCCAAGATAGCTGATTTCTGGATGCAAATCTTTAAGTTACTGAACAACATATTTGGGAGTTCACTGGACCCGACCCCTACACTTGGCCTATTGGGGTATGTAAAGGACACTCCGTCCAAGTTACGTAAGCTGCATGCCCTTCTCCTTCTGTTTGCAAAGCGTCAGGTCGCTGTCCAATGGGGCAGACAGCGAGTGCCCTCCATTAAAGATTGGTTTAAGGACATCACATACGGACATGCACAATTTAGTACATTTTGGGAATTGATGCCACCCTCTTCTAGACCTCGTAATATATAGGATCCGTTCTTAACTTAGAACGCTGGTTCACAAACAACGACTGAAGGGGTGGATGTGGAGTCCTCGACGACTGCATCCCACATGTGATACATTCACACCTCACACCTTCTTCCACTCTTGGAGTACAGGAGAAGCTATATCTGGCCAGTGGTTGGATGTAAAGTGTAATATTGGCCCTCTCAGGGCAGGTTATGTGCAGCATTGTTACTTATGTGTTAATACTGATAAAATGTGCGTATATTCTACTGCTTAATCAATATCATGCCTGAGGTTTGTGGAAGGTGGGTATGGTGTAGACTGTCATAATCATTATGTACTGAAGTGACCCTGCATGTATGTGCTCCTTTATTGATCCATGTCGAACTGGCTTGTTGGATTGTAATGGCACTGTTTGTTTGAAATGTCAATAAATAACATTTCAACAAAAAAAAAGGCATGTGATCTACTATACAATACAAATAGTTGACTTTGAAGCAGCAGTTGCTCATGATTGAATGGCTTTATTGTATATCACAATTTTCTGTTGTTTATTTGAAGGCTTTCCTACATATTGTGTTTGCTCCGCCCCTGTAGCCGTGCTGCTTTACATTGCTTCTGAATGAATGATTTATATTCTTGCACTAGTGACATTAGGGGACTCTTCTTGCTTTTCTTTTAGCCCTCTACAGGGCCACCGTTATTCTTTCCTTGCTCCCTGCCCCATCAACTTGTTTTCCCTACCATTATATATTCCACACTTCTTCTACTTTCACCCTCTTTTCATTGCTCCCCTCTCCTGCAAGTAGTTTTTAACTGTTTTTGCAAATTACTTTTGTTAAACATGCCTCACCCACACACTCACTCTCTGTCCTTCCCCACCATGTCAGCAGCTCACCTGTAGCTGCGCCACCCATCCAGATCTGCAACCTACTCCTTGCTTTAAAAAAACAAATTAAACTTTGTTTGAGTGCCTGGTAGCTTCAAAGTGCTACAGGGCCTCTTGCTTATTTAGGCACCAATGTAAACAAAGCATTGTTTGTTTGCTTATTTTAACTACACATGGCATAAGGAAAAAACAATGCAATATATTGACTATGCCACATTGAATGTACTACTATGCCAAAATAATAGCACAACCAAAAGACCAAAAATGGAAATCCTAATGAGTAGTTGTGCCCATCCAAAAGAGTCTTAACTGAGTAAAATATATATACTATATTGTATTGTGTTTTATATACTAAATAATGTGAGGCTATGAATGATGTGACCAGTGTTTTTTTTATTATTGCCAGTATTTATATATTTGTATGAGTTTGTATCTAATCACTTTTATGGCTGTTCATCTTTCAACTGAATAAAGTTTATTATCCTAATCAAATAAATATATGCATTTTTGGCACACAAAGTAATGGAATACGTTTTAAGGTATATGTGGCATTGTATTTATTCCCTTTTTTATTTTTTAAATACTTTTTTAATTAACTTTCTCAGAACAATAAAATACATATAAATTGTTTATGAGCGTGAGTTGAAAGCAGCATTGATCTACACTGGGACATACATATTCTACAGGAGGGTGAGAGAACACTGCCTCATCATGCTAAATGTCGTGCATGATAAAACTTTCTTCCAAATTAGTCTTTCATTTTTCACCCTTGTTGATGTAACCTTTGCTGTGTAACTCTAGGCAGGTGTTTCTGTATTCATTCCTTCATCTGTAGAGAACAAATCATTTTGGGGGTGCTGGAAATGCTGCCCGAGTCTTTTCAGGTTCTGTACAATCTCCGGGTTCCGGTGCAATAACACAAGCTCATCAGCTAAGTAGCTCAAGTGAGCTATTTTAAATGGAAGGAGGGAAGGAGCACCAAGCTTCACATCACAGCATTCAATATTCCCCAGTGCAGCACAGTAAATGCAGTGCATAATAAAACTTACATCCGTACTAGTCTTTAATGTTCAACCCTTGTTGCTGCAGCCTCTGCTGTGTAAGTCTAGACAATTGTTTCTGGATTCATTCCTTCATCAGTAGGGAGCAAGAAGTCATTTTGGGGGGGTGAAAATGCTGTCCAAAGTTTGCTCCGGGTCTGTACCTTCACTGGGCGCAGGTGCATTAACACAAGTTTGTCAGCTCATAGCTCAAGGGAACCTTTTCAAACAGAAGAAGGGTGGTAGCACATAGCCTCACCTCCAAGTATTTACATATTCTAAGGCATTGTATTAGCGCGCACACCATTGGATATCTCCCTGAACCAGAGAGTTGTTACAACCTAAAGTATAGTGGTAACATATACTAGTACTTGCTTTCTTGATGATGCTGAAGTAGTGTTGCTAACTTGAATATAATGTTTTCTTGTGACATAAAAGAGAACTATATATTTATAAAGCTCACAGTTTAACATTTGAACACATTTGTCACTGTGCAGAATTGATTTAAAGAAACAAATGCATTCTCATTAGCTTGCACTATCAATTAGTCAACCACATGAACTGTATGCATTTATATATCTTTCAGGAGGTTTGCAGTCACTTGTTTTCTCCTGAAAACCACAGAAAGGCTATATGAACACAATTAAAGTTAATTGCCTCATTTCCTTTTCTGCATCATTATTTAAGCAGTAAACAGTATATCAAATATTAAAAATATTACTGCTAATGTTTATGGATGTTAGCAATCTGCAATGTTTTCAACCAATGGACGCGATTGATGACACTTTAACCCTCTCTGGCCAAACCAAGTAATGCCAACTCTTGGAAAACCCAAGTCCCTGTCAATGCTACTCTTTCTATCACACTTTCTGGCCCAGACACATAACTATGATCCACACTCTAACCATTTTGAAAGCAAGGAGCAGTAGCACCCAGGAGAGGGTTGGAGCTGAATAAGCTAGTTTTTAAAATTAAAGGGAGTTAAAACAGAGGACAGGACCTGGTTCACAAAAAGGACATATTTCATTGGATAGTGTAAAAATGCTGGTAGTTAAAAATAGGTATTGATTTAAAAGGTAAAGTATGTAGATCTGTGACTGGCTCTGGTTAAATTAAAATGAAATTATGTTATTTTGGATATACTACTATTTTCAAACACCCAACCGCACCTGTTATAGCGAAACTTGAAGGAAGTATGCTGCTGACAGAAAGTGGTGTTTTCTTTTTATGATAACATGTCCCTTCATGATATATGAACTACCTGCTATGGTGACTATATTTGTAATATGTGTTTTCATGCTTGTTGTGGCACATATACTGAATGTTAGGGCATGTTAGTTAAAATAAATATTTTAAACCACTTTGTGTCTCTGTCACATCTTATTGTGGACAAGTGCAAGAGTGTAAGCAAAAGTGTGTGTCTTGTTACCATGATTCCTGAGAGATCTGGGAGTGTTGTGTTTTGGGGTGTCTAATCATTTGTTTCTCTGTGAGTGAGTATGAGATCAAGTGAGCCACTATAGGTAGTTGGTCCTGGGTTTGTGGGTACTAAGGTGATAGGAAAAACCAGTCCCTGTACACCAAGGTCCCATACTCCTGCGCATAGTTCTGTATTTGTGCAGAATCCCTGCAACATCCTAATATATAAAACAAATTAAAGAAATAAAGCTGGACCTGCAAGTCACCTGTGGGCCACCTCCCTTTCACCACCACTCTGAAAAGGGAACCACAACTTAAAAAAACATAGAAATTCACTTAAAAAACGAAGGTTACAGGGACATCATAGTTAGGAAATAGTATTTAAAAAACCTTAGAAATTCTTTGAAAAAACAAAGGTTACAGAGATGTTATAGTTAGGGTCAGATTTCACTCATACAAAACCAGTGAAATTCAGCAGGTATAGTTACCTGAGCTAACTAAAAGTTATGCCCTCATAATGCACTGCTTATGACCTCAAATGGGGTCCCTTCATCGCCGGTAACGCTCCTTACTGCCTGCCTGCAACAGTCTGTGTGACACCAGCGCCAGCGGACTCCAGTTCCCAGAGTCCCCCAGAGGCGCCAGAGACCCGCATCACCAGCGCGCGCCAGGAGGCGCTTAAATTTACAGCAGGGCTCCCGCAGCGCGGGTCCCTTCATCGCCGGTAACGCTCCTTACTGCCTGCCTGCAACAGTCTGTGTGAGACCAGCGCCAGGGGACTCCAGTTCCCAGAGTCCCCCAGAGGCGCCTGAGACCCGCATCACTAGCGCGCGCCAGGAGGCGCTTACATTTACAGCAGGGCTCCTGCAGCGCGGGAAGTGCGCGGGTGTGCCCGGGCGGTGCCCAGGCGAAGCCCGGGCGAAGGGCGGGCCCATCCGCGCCCATCATAGGCCGGAAGAGGCCGGGCTGGGCCATCCCTCCAACGTCTAGATACGGGACAAGCATTGAAAACAAAAAAGGTACTGTAATGTTACCACAACGTGGAATTTCATTGACACTCGGACTCCTGTTATCCTAGACAACTTGGATATTGGTAATTTGCACTTTGCACTGCTCGGAGGTACTTTAGAGTACTTAGGCTGCTGGTTACCCTGGACATTGCTAATTTGTACTTTGTACGGAGGCACTTAAGAGCCCTTAGGCTGCTAGAGAAATTGGACATTGCTAATTTGCACTTTGCTTTTGCACACGTCAGGCTCTTATTTAAACACATTTTAATTTATACGTTTTAAATATTGGTTTTGTAAGGGGACCTGTACTTCTAGTTTAGGTAGTATTTTCCCATTAGGGACACTTGGCGGTAATAGGACTATAAGGGGCTATATTGAGTTGAGCTAATTTTGCGCGAACTACATTCTCTAGCGGTAAGATAAATATGGGAAAAAGAAAGGAAGCAGCCAGCCATATATCTAAAGTCCCTAGTACACATAGGAAAGTTAACATGTCATTATTAAACTATTTAACAGGGGCAGTGGGAGGCATTGATAGACAAATCATCTGTGTGGAAGAAAAAATAATCAATGACTCTGTCATCTCACCCCCACAACAACAACAGGTTACGGTCAATAAAAAGACACACAAAATAAGCCCTATAGAAACAGAGAGGATTGAGATATTAGACCTAAATAGCCACGCCAAAGTTAATAATGGGTGCGTACTGAACAGGTAATCTCAGAGAAAAAAGGCGGTAATTCGCCTAAAGGAAGGGCAGTAAACACCAACTCTGGAGATACTGTCTAATCCATTCCGCGCCAATTAACACCTCAAAACCCACTACGTCCCAGCTTAAAAGGTCGTATGTAAAAACACGTGGGGGTAGAAACAAAACACAGAGGGATTTGGATACACTAAATGGGGAAAATAAAGCAACCAGAGTCCCCAGCGATGCAGCAGAGAGACTTCTAGCCATAAAAACCCTTGAAGTATCTATGTTGGATTCAAACAACTCTATTAGTTCTAGGCTGGACAAGTTAGAGATTAACGTAGGGAAACTTCTTGGGGACCACCTGAAGAATGCAATAAGGATAGGAGCTTCAAAACAGAAACCTCTGGGAATTATGGGGCAACCGGGAAGGCATACTATTATTGACATGACTAGCCTGAGGAACAAGAAAACCTCTGAGGCTTATATACGGGGTGTGTACTATGACCAATGTATAATCACTTTTCCCCCTTGTGCGAATACTCCACCACCAGTAGCAGAAAGATCTCAACACAAAATCTCAGGAGGGGAGGGCCAGAAATTGGGGGCCCATCAAAGGGAAGGAACAAATGTCAATAGAGGGGGAAAAAGGGTGAATGAAGAGTCCGATAAAACACAAACACTGAATCTTCCCCCAGCGGCAACACCCTATACTAATATCTTAGCTGATGTCCCTAAATTGCCCTTAGACATTGAAGAAGACTGGCCCGCACTGAGAAATAAAACAATTAATTGGCTGGGTAAAAGGACAGGTTTAACAAATGACCTCTTCAAAGAATTTAAGATGGTGAGGAGGGTGGCATGGGTGGGAAAAACGTGATAAAACCTATGAATGGGATTGTATAGTGCTCTAGCTGGGTGCACCGGCCTTAGTTAGGGAAGTCCTAACGAGACTTCATAGGTCAAATCTCTTTGATAGCAGTATCTTAGTGCGACCCCTGGGGTTTTTCTACCCGCCCCACAATCTTAACACCTTGGCTAATTGTGTTAGATTAGATAGGAAACAGGGGGGAACAGTATACCGTGTATCTGGGTCAAACAGATTTGGCCCCCTTAGCTCCCTGGATGGGATTGATTGACATCTAAACACAAGGGGCAGCAGTCCCTCTGGACCCTCATTGGAATCCGCTAATCCTGCTATTAAGATCATGCGGAAAACGGATTTGGTGGTCAGAACTGAAAGTATTCTAGTTAATATTAGTGGTGCCCAGTCCCTAGAAGAAAATCTAGCAGGGATATGTAGAATCCTGTTCTGGAACGTGGCGGACTTCAAAAACAAGGCGAATGTTCAGGCATGGTTAACTTTTACTGACAACTATGATGTTGTCTGCCTACAAGAGACTTGGGCTTTAGAAAGTATACACATGAATGGATTTAAGACATACCACACACCAGCAATTCAATCTTCCATTGGCAGGTCGAAAGGTGGTTTATGTGTATAAGTTTCGAATAGGTTAGTCATACATAAGAGTGCCCTGGCTAGTTCCGAAATTTTTTATCAAACGATCCTCATTCAACTGGACAATAATAAGGCTTTGTTTCTTGTAAATTTTTTGGGTTCTGTGTTAGGAAAGCTAAGTCATGACATTGCTAAATCCGAACTAAATGCTAATGTTGAAACCATCCCCATTTGGGGGGGGGGGGTGATTTTAACACGAGCTTGTGTCCGTTGGCGGGTGGCGGAAAGTTTGGCCTAACTTTGGATAACTTCGATCCTTCCTTTCATTTTACACACACTACAAAAGGCGATCAGCTAAATGAGGTCATGTTTAAACACGACCTGGGATTTTCTAACTGTATATGCATGCCCATGGTCGAGTTTGACAATTCATTTTTAGGGAGAGGAGCGAAGTCATTAATTGATTTCATTACTATCCCTAATCGTTATGCGAGCCATGTGAAGGCCTTCTCTACTCATCAAAATATTATGAGCGACCATCGGCCAATCAGCGAAAACATAAAAACACAAATTGGGGAATGTAGTAACACCGCTAACAAGATAGCATGGGTGTGAGACATAACGCTGGGGAAAAAGAATGGCTATGCTATCCATTCGGGAAACAGGGATAGCTTAAAATTAAGTAATGAATTAATAGCTAAAGCATTAAATCCAATATTAAAATGCCTAAGCGACAGTCCAACTCATGAGGAAGTTTTAACTGCGTTTAAAAATATTACTGAGGTGGTTAGAACTTTTCTGTTTAAAGATTCCAAGGGCACTCGTAATACAAAAAAAGGATGGTTCGATAAAAATTGTACCAGCACCTATGGCATGTTAAAGAAGGCACTACACAGTGAGGTTCGAGATATACCCATGATAAGGAAGTGCAGAAAATGGTATCAGGAAGCTCGAAAAAATAGGTTAACGGAGCTAAAAGAAAAAGCCTGGAAAGACCTTCTCGAGGCTGCCGAGTCTAAAGACACTATGAAATTTTGGGCTACTGTAAACGCACCTTTCCTCGCCAATAAATCAGACGAACCAAGCATCAAAATTGCAATAGATGAACAGGTCTGGATAAACTTCTTTTCTAAAGTTTATGCCAGACAGAAGCCAAAGGATGATACCGCCAAGAGCTCAGACTTAGTGATCACACAACAGCCTTTCTTACCCATTAATCTTGACTTTACATTAAATGATGTTGTATTGTAAGTTAATATTTGAAGCCAAAAAGGGCACCCAAACGAGACAGCAAGGGACCTAGGGGAACAATATTTTTTGAGCAACAATGGTCCCTTACATAAGCGAATATCAAGCACAATAAATATAGACACAGTCAATTCAATATTAGTATGATATGTCCAGCTGGAAAGTGGCCTCAATGTTTACTTAAGGAGGGATAAGAGAAAAGAATTCCTTCAACAGTTCAACGTAGTGGGGCACAAGCCTGTACCCTACTAAAACACATACAGGTAAGTACAGTAAAGAACAAAGAACAAACAGGGCTTTTTTAGGCAAAAGCTTTATGATTCTGTGATTTCAAATGAAACAGAAAATTCATGAGGCACCTTTACATATTCATGACACATGGTATAAATTTGTATAAGGTGCACATAAAGGTCGACGGCGTTTCGATCCCACTAAGTAATCATGGGGATCATCATCAGGACATTATTTAGTGCCTAGTTGATGTAAGCCTCTATTGCCTAGGAAAAAACAGAGGGGAAAGAAAGGCATAGGACAAACGTATTAGAAGAGCTAAATATATCCATATGCGCATGTGGTCCAAGAAGTATCCCTGGTGGCACAGTGATAAAAGTAAAAGATAGGTGGGGAGAGGCCGAAGGGTGCAGGGGGTGGTGTTGATCAAGTGGTCAGGCGAAAGGCGACGGCGTGACGAGCATTCTGGTAGCATCGCAAAGCGAGGCAGTGGAGAACAGTAGACCCAAGGCGGCGTGAAAGCCACAGAGTAGTCAAGGAGGAAACGGTGTCAAAATAAGCCGGCAAGTTATGCAAAGTGTGGAAGTGGGGGTGACAGCGTGACAAGGGGCTGAGACACCCTCAGGTAGGATGGGATGCGGCCGGCACAATGGCGTCAAGAGAACGGAGTCATCCGTTGGTACAACTGAACAAGGAGCCTACGAATGACAAGGTGATGCAGGCGTGAACAATTACAAGGGGGAAATTTAAACAAAATGTGGATGAGGGGTGACCGCTTGGATGGGGTCAGAGTGACTGGACATCTCCAGAAGTGGATGGCTGCGTGCGGCGCAATGGCGTGGGGTGACCGGAAGAAATCAGTGGCTATGAATGAACAGTGAAAAAATTATGATGGTGTGATGGAAGTAACGTGGCAGCAGATTAAAAGGTACAGGCGGCTCGGGCTAGCATGCATATGCGGAGGAATCATCAGTTACCACAGGCAGTATGGCGCAATTAGGATAATTTAACGTATCGACAATGGCGTGAGGGAAGTGTCATGTGGCAATTTTGCAGTAAAGGCTGTTCAAGGTAGTGTGCTTATGTGGAGGCAATTTTACCGGTAAAGGCGGAAGCGTCGTAAGTGAAAAACAGGCGCGGAGTGCAGCGCAGTGAATAAAATTGACAGGGGCTTACCAACGGAGAGCACGGGGGCGGGAAGACAGTATTCACGGACCTCCGCAAAGGCAAAGGGGGGGTTTTGTTAAAAAGGGGGGACCGGGAGGATGAGAGTGAGCCGCGGAGCGACGGGAATTGGAAGCTTACCAGGGTCGGAATTACGCGAAACTTTGCAAAATTGTAGGGACTGGTACGCAGATGTGCCTTTGCTATATTTGGTGAAAATTGCTCCAGTGGTTTTTTTAAAAATTAATTTCAAAAACACAAATATATCTATAGGCGCGCTCCGAGCACTCACTGGTGCGCGTACCGGGGGGCGCACCCGGCGCGCTACAGGAGTGCGCGAGCGGAAAGCTGATTGGCTGTCGGATGTCTGTCAACATTCTAAACAGTGCGGAGAGTCCGCCATCTTGTGTCTCGGTAGAATCGAGACACAAGAGGTGAAAAAAAAGGGGAAATGATTAAAATGGGGCAGGGTAGACACTCTCTGACACCTTAGGTTTTCTGAGGGGGGCCTAGAAGGACCCTGAATGGCAAAAAAACTTGTTTTTTTTTCAATTTTCGCGGGGTAAGCGCTGTGTGCGTTCCCATGTACGCTCACCGGTACGCGCACCCAGAGCGTACCACAGGGAAAAACATTGAAAGAAAATAGTGTAAAATAAGAATTTGGAGTGCTTAGAGGTTGGGTAGCTCTAAAAAGAGCTGTTGTGTTATGTGGGTGATTTAAGTACCTACAAGTAGGTACCGAGGCAGAGTCTAAAATTCACTTCAATACAATCACTTCGCTACTACTTCATAAATTAGAAATAAAAATGAATAATATGTCAACTAATTTTGAATTTGTAAATATTCATTTATTGTTCAGAATTTTCATAATTTAATAAAACTTGTAGCATGTCCTCATCTGGAATTTCCTCTTCAATCATATGATCAGGAATGTCCTCATTATAAGTGTGCCATGATGATTCTATTGTATCCAAACATTCGATTAATTCTTTGTCAAGAGATTCATCCCAAAAATGATCCGTTTCATCTTGAATTTCAATAAATATCGTTGAAATTGCAAATGAAATTTCCTTGGTCTCCTCATTTTGATTCATTTTAATTTCAAATTTCTTGCTGTAAATTGCAGAAAAAAGTAATCACTTTCAATTATCGTTTTTAGTAATACATAACATAAAAGTAGCTTAATCAAGTATTTAGTTCTTTAAAATTAATTGGGCAGTGTATAGTATCAGGCAGGAACTAGAAATATAAAGCACTGCAGGTGATTAAGCCTATCTTAATCCATAATTATAACAGAAGGACTGTAAATAACTAACAGAAAACATTTTCCAAATTATCTTAAAGTGTACAACATAGTTCCCTGTACAAATTAACAACTCACCTTTTTGTAAGTAGAAGAGTAAGTACTGTGTAATTCAAAGTCCAGAAATTGAGCACCCAAAATTCCTCTCAAAAGTACCTCAGACAGGAGTATCACAAAATGGCCGTGTTTTCCTCTCATTTAAGATATATATATAACCAATCAAACTTCATCACACACAAATTCAAAACTAAAGTAATATTTTGATTGGTTCTAAATTTCAATACTTTCAAATGTGTTTTCCCCATGCAATTTTCCATAGGACATTTAGACACGGCTACAGCCAGAATGGATGAATGGAATTACACCAAAGTTGGCAAAATGATAGGTACTGGTATGTAGTAGGGCCTTTTCTATATTTCTTTGAAACTGCTTCAGTGGTTTTTATGAAAAGCAACTTCAAAAAAACATATATATCAATTGGCGTGCTCCGAGCGCTCACCGGTAAGCGTACCGGGGAGCGCACCCGGCACGCTACGGGAGTGCGCGAGCGAAAAGCTGATTGGCTGTCGGATGTCTGTCAACATTCTTAACAGTCCAGAGAGTCCGCCATCTTGTGTCTCGGGAAAATCGAGACACCTGAGGTAAAAAAAAAGGGGGAAATGATTAAAAGGGGGCAGGGTAGACACCCCTGACCCCTAGGTTTTTTGAGGGAGGCTTAGAAGGACCCTGAAGTGCCCAAAAACTATTTTTTTTAAAATGTTCTCAGGGTAAGCGCTGGGTGCGTTCCCGTGTACGCTCTCCGGTACGCGCACCCTGAGCGCACCACGACACCACAAGAAAAACAGTGTAAAAAAATAGAGTACAAAAATAATGTAGAGTGTTTAGAGGTAAGTTATCTCTGAAAAGAGCTATTGTGTTATGTGGGTGTTTTTTGTAGCTACAAGTAGGTACCAATGTAGAGTCTCAAATTCAAAAGGAAGACTCTATTCCCCTCATCTGTAAAATGTACACCATCTCTCCTATAGATGCCTTGCATGTTGTAACGCAAGTTGTTGTGGTAAATGGAACCCATACCATAGGCTCTGAGGAAAGTAGAAACAGATTAATTTACATGTTTCCTTGCTTTCTCAATCTCTGGACAAAATTGGTTGGACCAGTTCCATTTTTGCCTTTGGCATATATTAGAAAATACCAAAGGCAGTTTTTGGAAAAAGTGACATCAATTGCCCAAAGATGTCCTTTAAAAGCATTTCCAGACCTACCCCAGTCAGAGTGCCCAAGTCATTGCCACCACAGTGCACAATTATAAGGTCAGGGTGTGGGAGATGCATAAAGGATTTTATCGATGGTATCAATTGGTGACTTCTTAATCCTCTCTGTCCAATCTACACAATGTCCACATTTGGTAAATCAAGGCTGTAAATCCCTCTGTTGCTTGCAAATATTTCACTCCAGAAGACATTGCTATGACCCACAAACCAGACTTTTGGCATCTTGAAGGTAGATGTGCTTCTATTCAGATGAGTTGTGGAAATGAAATGGCAGTTTGAAAGTAGGAATTATTAAAAGTGGTTGAGATTCAGTGCACTTGAAAACCCAGAAATGATTGGTGCTTTCTTAAAAATCTCCACTGAAAATTAGGGTGCATGCTTTTTAAAGAAGTCATTTCAATGGTTGAGAAAAAGTCATTTAAAGAAACATTGCACATTGAGAGGTCAAACACCCTTGCTGTATTCTTTTGCAACATAGTATGATGAACTTCTGAACTGTGTGCTGGGTTAGGAGGGAGTTATGTGCCTAAGATCACACTGTGACTGAAGCTTGATTTACCCATCAGTGTGATCTTAGGCACATGACCAGGATGTTACATGTAATCTAACATGTCTGTTTCTGCAAGCAGTATGTGTGTCTCTGCTCATATTATTTCCCTGTCTCTACAGGCCAAACACAGGCCACCTATATATAAGCAAGACATAACATTAATTTCTCATTACATGTAACATCCTGGTTATGTGCATAAGATCACACTGTGAGTGAAGCTTGATTCATCCAACAGTGTGATCCTAGGCACATGACTAGGATTTAACATGTAATCTACCATATCTTTAAAAAACATGTACTTTCATTTTTTAAAAGATATCAACTAAGCATATTATTCACACAGATCCATTTAAAATCAAGCTTGACTCATAGTGTGATCTTAGGCACATGACCAGAATGTTACATATAATCTGCCATCGTTGTCTCTGCAAGCAGTATGTGTGTCTCTACTCATATTATTTCACTGTCTCTACAGGCCAAAAACAGGCCACCTATATATAAGCAACACATAACATTAATTAGTAAATCGTTTTTGACACAAAGCAAAGCACATGTAATGTAAATCAGCCTTTTGTTGTATACTAGTGTTTATATCGATTAATTATTGTAATTGCTATGTAATATGTTTGTAGTGGTCTTTAATATGTTATTTTTTTCTTTACCACAGATTATAATCATCTATACAAAGAAAGAAAAATATGCCATCCAAACAAAGACGTGAAAAACTTTACAAAAAAAATGTAAGGTCTAAGGAAAAAAAAAACAGGACTCAACCAAAACAAAATCTTCAGAGAAAAAAAAGAATGCTCCTGGTAAGCAAAAACATTTTTTTCTCAGGAACTTATTGAAATGTAAAAAAAAAAAACGTGTGTTTCAAAAAAACGAATAAGACACCTGTAATTAGAAAGAAGACAGTGTGTCCCTTTAAAAATGTACGACCTGTTGAAGAAGATGATATTGTCTATAACAAAAGAAGGAGAAATCAATTTATTGAAATTTGTAGACGAATGTTTTATAACAGAATTATATCTAATTTATTAAAAAATGTAAAGAGGTGTCAAAAAAAGACCGCTTTTTACAAGAACAAAAAAACATAGTTAAGATTGTGGATGAAGCAATTAAAGTGAAAAATAAATTGTTTAGTTTAGTAATGAATAGAATACGTACACTCGATAAGGTAATCAATGTTTTCAAATCAAAATGTAAGTGGAGGAGAGTAATTAATCGGACAAATTTTTGTGATGTTTTTTCTGGAGAATGGAAGCATAGTTCAAGTTGTGAGCCATTTTTTAATGAAGAAAGTTACTTTCAGGATAATGATTTGGTGCATGCAGTTGACACCAGTGGTCGAGCATATGAGGTGACGGACGGTTGTCCGGTTGAAAAAGAAGAGATTGTGCCTAGAATTACAGAAGAGGTGTTAGCTGATGAAGTTTTAGGGAGATGTCCTAAGGCTCCAGTGTATACTTGGAATTGTAGTAGTATTTGTAGTGTGCGACAGGATTCAATTGATTTGTTTCGCAGTTTCTTACGGATATATACTAAGAAAAGTGTGAAACAAAAAATGAAAATTTTACAAGAGTTAGATCCTTGTAGAGTGATAGAAAAAACAGGTTTGCAAGGCATTCACTGGCTTGTCTTTCAAGAAAAGTATGTAAGAGTGTTTTTCACCATTTTAGGATGTTAGCAGTGCATCATAATAAAGTGAGGAAATTAGTGAGAAGGTTGTATTATGCAAAAAGTCCAGCACTTAAACTAAACAGTTAAACAGTGCTCTTTTGCATGGAACTGAATTAGATGTCAAAAACATTTGTGATGAAATTGAGTTTTGTTACTTTGATGAAAAAAAGGTCAGTGCAGACATTGATACAGTAATATAAGGTAATGTAGAAGAGAATGTAGAGATTATAAGTACAGAAAAATTTGAAAATGAAATTACAAAGTTTAAGGTCAATTCAAGTGAAAGGCCTAATTTTACTTGTGTGTGTTGTCGACAAACTCATTATAAGCATCAGACTAGATTAGTTGATTTATATGTAAAAAGCGAAAGGATAAATAATAATGAGTGGACGGATTTTGCAACTTATTTGTTGGTTGAAAATTGTTTTGATTTGGGTTCTGATCAACGTATTTGTAAATATTGTTATAATAAATTAAATGAAAACAGAATGCCTGCTAGAGCTGTTCAAAATAATCTGGAGTTGATAGACATTCCTTCTGAATTGATGGATTTAAATACCTATGAGGCTATTCTGATTCAATGTGTGCATCCTTTTCAGGCTATTGTGCGCATGGAGCCTAATACAGGGAAATTGCCTCCTTCAGATTTACAGAGAGGATTAAAGGGAAGAGTTGTTTATTTGCCTCTAGATTTTAAGAAAAATATTGATACAATTGGTGTCAAAAAAGTAGAAGAGGAACCTCTGGTTATTCTAGTTAATGGTGTTCCGACAAAAAGTAAGAAAATCTGGCAAGAATTTGTGGATGTTAGGAAAGTCAAAAAGGCAACATTGTATCTGGTAAAAAATAATCAGTACTATAAAAATGTGTATGTGGGAGAAGAGGAAGCAACTGTTCAAGACGACACCAATGTCTCTGCTGGGCAA
This sequence comes from Lissotriton helveticus, assembly GCF_964261635.1. Lineage (NCBI taxonomy): Eukaryota > Metazoa > Chordata > Amphibia > Caudata > Salamandridae > Lissotriton > Lissotriton helveticus. The sequence continues at coordinate 535,679,855 of NC_136067.1, forward strand.
ATAGAAAACGTTGATGACTCTACAAGTGAAGAAATGTATGAACATTATAGTGTTCATCCATTGCATTCCAAAGAAGTAATGGGGAATGCTATTGACTTGTTTCAGATGAAAAAAGCCAAAGGAAGTCCTATTAGTTTATGGGAAGAAAGTTTGGAAGCTTGTTGTTTTCCACAGTTATTTCCAACAGGTGAAGGTGGACGATATGACGACCGACCTGTTCAAATTCCTGCATCTGAAAACCGGACTTCAAGATTATATGCAGAAGATCCAAGGTTTCGTCAATGCATTCCATATTTGTTCCATCTACTATTTGAGAGTGATTTGTCTGGACTTTCCTATGCAGTAAACCATATACTGAAAAGTGGAACACATCTACAAACTTTTTCGGCAAGGGATTTTATGGATAAAGTGAAACTGCAAGACAGTGTTTTGGAATCTCAGCTAATTAATCTCATGGCATGTCAGCGTTGTACTAACGAGTATTGGTACCGTCATCATGGGGAATTGAAATGTATGCTAAGAAACTTAGGAACTCCTACATGGTTCCCCACTCTTAGCTGTGCTGAGTATGCTTGGGAAGACTTAATTGAATTTCTACGAGAGGCGAATAAAAACATTGAAAATATTGAATACAAGACACCTGGAGAACTGTGCTCTTTGGATCCAGTTAATGTATGCAGATATTTCAATCATAGGTTTGAAGCCATGATGTCTTTTATTACAAACAAAAAAATCCTCCGCTTGGAGAGGTGTTGGATTTCTTTTGGAGAAAGGAGTATCAAGCAAGAGGTGCTCCTCATATACATATGCTGCTATGGATTAAAGATGCACCAAAATTTGGAACAGATTCAGATGAGAAAGTGATGAGTTTCATTGAGCAGTATTCTACATGTGCTGTTCCGAAAAGTACAGAAGAAAACAATTTAAGACATCAAATTTTACGCTTTCAAACCCATCGTTGTGGGAAATACTGTCGTCGAAAATACAAATCCAAGGACAAGTACTACACGAAATGTCGTTTTGCATTTCCACGTCCAGTAACATCGAAAGGAAGAGTCAACAATTTTATGTCTTCTCTGCGACATACTCTGACAAGAAAATCACCCAAAAATACATACAACCTAAGAAGAAATGAGGAATCCAAATTAATAAATGACTACAACCCAGTCATTTTGTCCATGTGGAATGCTAACATGGATATTCAATATGAGGCTGACAACTCTATCGCTGTGGATCGATATGTGACGTCTTACATCACAAAATCAGAAAAGACGGAACTGAAGGAAATGTGGGAGGAAATTTCACATGAAAAGAGTCTAAGCAAGAAATTATACAGTTACAGTCTGAAGATGTTGTCGCATCGAGAAATTGGAGCATATGAATGTTCTGATCGGTTATCATCAGCAAGTCTATATGCCAAATCTAGAACCATTATTTGGGTGAGTCTAGGTCTTGCTGCAACACGAAACCGAGTTTTGAAATCTGTACAAGAAATAGAGTATTTGGCGGAGAAATAACCAGACAGTACAGATATTTTGAAGACAAACATGTTGGATACATACTATCCAAATAGAAGTACTCACCTTGAGAACGTTTGTCTCTATGAAGTTCTGCAAACCTATACTTTTAAAAAGAACGTCACAGAAGACATCAATAAAGGTGTAGATGCTGTAATTGGTTGTGAAGGCTGTCTAGTGAAACAAAGAAAAGGCCATTTGATTAATCATCGAAAATTGAGTTGTGAATCTCCAGACAAAAGGGAATTTTATTACTTAGCTCTTTTGCAACTCTTTAAGCCTTGGCGTACAGAAGAGGAACTACTTGGAGATTTTCTTACTTATGAAGATTCGTTCAATGCAACCAAGGATACCATAGAATGTCCTGTTTTTTCAAATTATCTGCAAATGTTGAACGAGGAAATACAGCAAGAAGCTACAATTGCAGCAGAGATTGCTAGAGACAGTTCTCAAGATAGTTCTGCTTCATTGAGTCAGGATCAACTAGGAGGACCAATTATACAAAATGAAGTTGCCACTGCCATGGATGAAGTTGAAAGAGCCATGGAACAAGCTCAGGAGGATGAAGTTCACTTGGAAGATTTGGAAAAAGAACTAAACGTTGAGCAGAGACAAATATATGACGAAGTCACAGAACACATTGAGCATGGTTTATCTCATGAGAAAAAAGAGTGCTCATGTACATCATTTATACCTGTCCGACTGTATGTGAGTGGAGAAGCAGGAAATGGAAAAAGTTTCCTGATTAAAGCGATTGCAACATATTTACAGAAAACAACGGAGTCATCGCTCTCTTGTGTTGTTATGTTATGTTATGTTATGTTATTTATTTTTGTACAGCGCACAGCTGCCCCAGCGAAGGGGCGTCCTGGCGCTCTGAGAAGGTAAACACAACACAACATCAATAAAAGGAAAGAAGCAATCGGGAGTTAAACAAACAGAAAAGTTTTAATGGCCCGCCTAAACTGAAGTAGATCATCTATTGCCCGGATCTCAGTAGGAAGGGAGTTTCACCACTTCGCGGCCAGCACTCGAAAGGAGCGGCCGCCAGTTCTACTCAACCTGAAGCGTGGAACCACCGTCAGGTTCTGGCCCAAGGATCTCAGGGATCGCGAGGGGACATAAGGAGTTAGGAGGTTCGCCAGAATTGGTGGAGACGTACCTTTGAGGATTTTAAATGTCAAGCAGAGCACCTTGAATTTAATCCTCTGGCTTACAGGAAGCCAATGAAGCGAGTGCAGTGTTTTCGAAACCGGGCATCTCCTGGGCAAACCTACCACCACTCTGGCTGCAGCATTTTGCACCCGCTGCAGTCGAGAGAGTTCGGCCTGTTTGATCCCAGCCAAAAGCGAACTGGCATAAACCAGCCGGGATAGCACTGATGCCTGAACCACCAGCTGTCTGGTGGGAGCATCAAAAAATTTAAGTGTTGGCCTAAGACCTCTGGTTATGCCATAGCAAGAAGCTGCCACCCTCTTGGTATGGCAAGTAAAACTGAGTGCTGGGTCAAGCCAGACCCCAAGGTTTTTTATCTCCATTACAGGAGAAGGGGTCAGCCCCAGTTCCGAAGGCCACCAATTGTCATTCCACAGCCCCACCTGCTTTCCCACCACCATGACCTCTGTCTTCTTAGTATTCAATTGGAGACAGTTCAAATTCATCCAATTAGCCACAGCCCGTACACCGTCGCAAAACGTGAGGGCCTCCACATCAGAGTCCCCACTCAACGTGACCGCCAGCTGCGTGTCATCCGCATACGAGACCATTGTCAGGCCCCAGCGCTTGACGACCGCAGCCAGCGGTCTTACGTACAGATTAAATAAAGTGGGACTCAGTGATGACCCCTGTGGGACCCCCAGTGTCAGCGGGTATGATTTAGATTTGCCGGGTGGAATAGCAACCTGGAACGATCTATCCGTGAGGAAAGACCGAAACCAGCACAGAGCAGAGCCCCTGACTCCCACTTCCTCGAGTCGCTGAAGTAAAATCCCATGCGAAACCGTGTCGAACGGCACTCAGATCTAATAGCAGGAGAGCCGCAGTCCGACCAGTGTCCAGCACGGAGTGCAGGTGTTCGACCATGAAAAGTAGGGCAGTCTCCGTGCTGTGGCCCGCACGAAACCCATTTTGGGTGGGGTCTAAGATGTTAGCTCTGGCGAGATGGTCTGCCAGGATACCATTCACATGGGCCTCAGCAACTTTAGTGGCCCAAGGCAGCAGAGAAATGGGGCGGTAGTTCTCAGGTTTAAGAGGATCCAGGGTAGCCTTCTTTAAGATGGGTGTGACTACAGCCTGTTTCCACCTAATAGGCACAATACCTGAGGACAGAGACAGGTTGATAAGAGATAGCACTGGGGTACGACACAGCGGAGGCATATTCCTAAGCTGAACAGGTTTAAGTGGGTCCGCAGGGGAACCCGACTTAATTTTATGGCTCAGCAAATCAAATGCCTCCATAGACAGGGGAGACAGAGTGTCAAGGCCCACACTTCCATCCATAGAGCAGCTGACTGGCTCTGGATTCAACGGGTCGGTCGGGAAAGTGCGATAAATCGCTTGCACTTTTTCGATAAAAAAAGATGCCAAACTTTCACAATGGAGGTCCGAGCATATTTCTGCTGCAGTACCCCTTTTGGCCATAAGATCTTTTAAAACCTTGAATATCAATTTAGAGGGATTGGGGCTGTTCAGAAACTCTTGAGCATAATAAGCTGCACGAGCTCTACATACCGCTCTATGATATAGTTTCGTTTTGACAGAATAGCAGGCTTTAAGCGCAGGATCAAAAGATTTTCTCCATCGCCTTTCAGCCTGCCTGCAAGCTCTCTTAAGGGAAGCTAAAGTGCTATCATACCAAGGACTATGGTCTTTAGACCGACGTTTAGACCAGACCAGAGAAATCAAAGAGTCGAGGGCGCAGGAGATCCACTCACAGAAAGAGTCATAGCCACCGTCAACATTAGTGAAAGGGCCCAGGGGTGCTTTCTCCAATAGAAGATAAAAATCCTCTAATTTTAATTTGTTCCAATGTCGTGTAAGGATAGTTTTATTCTGGGATATAAAAAGGGGTTCAGACATAGGGACAGTCATTTTCACCAACATGTGGTCAGTACAGATCAGCTGGGTAGGGCAACATATTTTAATACCCTCTAAATTAGTAAAGAGCGGGTCGAGTATATGCCCATCTCGATGAGTAGGGAAGGTCACCAGATGTAAGAGCTGTAAGGCTTCTAAATCAGCCAAAAAGGTCCGGATAGCGGGCAAGGAAGAACAGTCAAAATGCAGGTTGAGGTCGCCAAGGACATTAAAATTCGCACATCCTAGTGCCTCCGTGCTAATAAAATCCGGGAGAGCGGCCCTAAAGGCAGCATCGCAGCCCGGAGGACGATATATTAAAAGACCCGAGAAGGTAAAATGGTGGTTAAAGGAGATTATAAAACGGGCACATTCACACCCTGAGAGCTTTAGATCCTTCCATTCACAGGAGTAGCACAGCTTAACCGCCATCGCAATTCCACCCCCTCTAGTACCACGGTTAAGAGTAAACACAACGTAGTCAGGGGGGAAGGCTAAGTTAAGTATAGAAAGATCCGAGTCCTGCAGCCAGGTTTCCGTCAAAAACAGCACATCAGGGGACTCGTTAGTGAGAAGATCAAAAATCTCCAAATGATGTTTTACCAGGGACCTGACATTCAAGTTCCAGATGGTTGGGTCACGCACTCCTGGCACGCAAATCTGCCGGGATGGGAAATCTAAGGATCCGATGCGGGAAGGGGAGGTCAATGACCAACCGCCACAAATGCAGCGATAAGGGCCGCATGTCGGCGCCACTGGGGGGAGAGCACAGGCAGTGATCAATCCCCGAATAGCCAGCAAGTCATCCCTTTGGTACCTGATAATAGGTGATGTCATCATAAGGACCAGCAGGCATAGAGTCCTGCCCCGGCCCGCGCTTCCTTAGCGCTGACGGGCAGGACTCTGGCACGACTCAGGCACAGCGAAGGCACACCCGCTGTGCAGAACCGCTGCGCGGTTAGGGGAGCTTTAAATAGGCGTCCCTCGCCTCAGCCGGAGCGCTAGAGCGCTAGAGCGCTCGACGATGTCACCCAAACAGAGTGCACACCACTCTAAGATGGCGCCCAAACAGAATCCCACCCGAGGGACCGGACCCGCCAAACAGCGGTAGGGATCCAATTAGAGTGCAGGTAAGGGGGAATTATAAAGTCCCATTCAAATCAAGGAATAATGCAACTAAGAATAACCAAAATAGTCAAATAGGGCAATTTAAAATAATAGCACGGCACGTAGAGCGCTTAGCGCGATGCAGCACGCGAGTACCTTCTCAGCCGGTCTACAAGTCTGGTCGCCTTAAATAGGCATCCTTCGCCTCAGCCGGAGCGCTAGAGCGCTCGACGATGTCACCCAAACAGAGTGCACAGCACTCCAAGATGGCGCCCAAACAGAATCCCACCCGAGGGACCGGACCCGCCAAACAGTGGTGGGGATCCGATTAGAGTGCAGGTAAGGGGGAATTATAAAGTCCCATTAAAATCAAGGAATATTGCAACTAAGAATAACCAAAATAGTCAAATAGGGCAATTTAAAATAATAGCACGTAGAGCGCTTAGTGCGATGCAGCACGCGAGTACCTTCTCAGCCGGTCTACAAGTCTGGTCGCCTTAAATAGGCGTCCCTCGCCTCAGCCGGAGCGCTAGAGCGCTAGAGCGCTCGACGATGTCACCCAAACAGAGTGCACACCACTCCAAGATGGCGCCCAAACAGAATCCCACCCGAGGGACCGGACCCGCCAAACAGCGGTAGGGATCCAATTAGAGTGCAGGTAAGGGGGAATTATAAAGTCCCATTAAAATCAAGGAATAATGCAACTAAGAATAACCAAAATAGTCAAATAGGGCAATTTAAAATAATAGCACGGCACGTAGAGCGCTTAGCGCGATGCAGCACGCGAGTACCTTCTCAGCCGGTCTACAAGTCTGGTCGCCTTAAATAGGCGTCCCTCGCCTCAGCCGGAGCGCTAGAGCGCTCGAGAGCGCTCGACGATGTCACCCAAACAGAGTGCACACCACTCCAAGATGGCGCCCAAACAGAATCCCACCCGAGGGACCAGACCCGCCAAACAGCGGTGGGGATCCGATTAGAGTGCAGGTAAGGGGGAATTATAAAGTCCCATTAAAATCAAGGAATAATGCAACTAAGAATAACCAAAATAGTCAAATAGGGCAATTTAAAATAATAGCACAGCACGTAGAGCGCTTAGCGCGATGCAGCACGCGAGTACCTTCTCAGCCGGTCTACAAGTCTGGTCGCCTTAAATAGGCGTCCCTCGCCTCAGCCGGAGCGCTAGAGCGCTCGACGATGTCACCCAAACAGAGTGCACACCACTCCAAGATGGCGCCCAAACAGAATCCCACCCGAGGGACCGGACCGGCCAAACAGCGGTGGGGATCCGATTAGAGTGCAGGTAAGGGGGAATTATAAAGTCCCATTAAAATCAAGGAATAATGCAACTAAGAATAACCAAAATAGTCAAATAGGGCAATTTAAAATAATAGCACGGCACGTAGAGTGCTCAGCGCGATGCAGCACGTGAGTACCTTCTCCAGTTGTTACTGCTCCAACTGGGTTGGCAGCACACAACATGAAAGGGATTACTTTACATCGTTTATTGATGCTGCTAGTAGAGCATGATAACAAATTACAGTACCATAAGCTATCTGGAGAAGCTTGTTGTGAAGTTTCAAGAGTCCTAAAGAAAATGAAACTTCTTATCATTGATGAAGTAAGCATGGTATCAAATGTAATACCTGCTTTTGTGCATTTAAGAATGCAAGACATTCTTAAAACAGACTATGATGTGTTATTTGGAGGCAAACACATCATTGTTTTTGGAGATCTACTGCAACTAACTCCAGTGAAAGGACAGCCAGTGTTTATAATGCTTACGCATGAAGATACCAGGAAGTGCTTAGGAAGCATTGGAAATGTTAACATATGGTTAAATTTCAAATATGCAGAACTGCTTCAAAATATGCGACAGGCAAAGGATGAAGATTATAAAAATATTCTACAAGATGTAAGAATTGGAAAACTAACTGAGCATGGCAAAGAAGACTTACATGGACGATTAATTTCAAATTTGTTTCCAAATGAAAATATTCTCCCAGAGAATATTTTTAAGAAAATTCCTGAAAACAAATCTGTCATATGCTTGATGCCAACTCTGTAAGAATGTTCAATCTTCAATAACAAAATGTTAAAGTTGGAAAATCAAGAGATTGTGAAACTGGAAGCTATTGATAAAATCGAACATGAAGGAGCAACTATTATTTTGTCAGAAAAGTTGAAATCAAAATTGGATTCTTTAGAGAAGACAATCTCTAAAACTGCTGTTATGGAAAAGACTCTGTATGCATCTTTAAATTGTCATATAATTTTACGACGTAATTTACATGTGGAAAGAGGTTTAGTAACTGGAGCAATGGGTCATGTTGTGGATTTTGTGAATTACCGAAAAAGAGATGGAATTGAATTTATAAAAATTAAATTTGATGGTATTGTAGAAGTACAACAAATCAGTTGTTGTTCTGCCCGATTTTTGCTTGTGAAAGATTTATATGTCTGCAGAAAACAGTTTCCTGTTTCTTTGGCATATGCAGTGACTATTCATAAATATCAAGGTTTAAGTGTAGATAGTGCTTTGGTGAATATTGGAAATTCTGTGCTCAAGGGGGGTATGGCATATGTTGCTTTATCTCGAGTCAGAACTTTATCAGGATTGTACTTGATTGATTTTGATTAGACAAAGATTAATGCAGATCTAAATTGTGTAAAGAATATAATAGGTTAAGAAGAGAGTATGCTCCAAATTTACCTCAATATCCTCTATTTGAAAAGCGTGTGGTAGGCCGAAAAAGAAGAAATGAGAAAAATTGTAGTTAAGTTGTAGCAAAAAGAAAAAAAGTAGATGAACCAGTAATTGTAAGCAGAAACGAAATGGATTCAGTTAAAGATGTTGTTGGATTTCAGTTTGAAAATAGTTCTGGTGTCAACTGCTATGCTAATGTAGTGGTTAATGTTGTTTTTTTCTCCAAACTGTACAAGAACAGATTGCTGAAAATCGTGATCAAACATTTTGTTGTTTATTAAATTCTGTGTTTGAGAAATGTAGCAGTGATAGAACAAAAATACAAAGTGTTTCTGAAATTCGAAATGTTTTAGACATATGTTCTGGTCTAAATCAATTTTCACAGAATATTCAGCAAGATTGTCAGGAATTTCTAATGTATATGCTTGTTGTTTTGCAAGATGAAGGTGTGATGGAGCGGTAATTACTTCTGGTAATTTCTCAATGTAAAACCTTCATGCTACCTCTAATTTACCGCTCAAAAGGTGTTGGGCCCTTCACACCATGTATTACCTTCAGGAGATTTAAATAAAGATGAACATTCAAAAATACAATTATTATTTCAAGCCAATAAAGAGAGAGTTGTTGAGTATTTTAAAGGGTTTTATTTTCTAGTCAAAAGTTATTTTTTCTCTGACCCTTTATTCATTAGTAAAATATCAATCAGGTTACAGAATTTGGAAAACAGGAAAAATAGCAATAATACAGAACACATTACAGTCTGCATGTAAGCATTACATGTATGAAAGAAAATGTGGTGCACAATTTCAGTCAAAACTCTTAAAGAGTTTCTAAGAAAAATAGTCTTGTAAGGCTAATCAATAATTAAATAGTTGGCAAAAATCTCCCATAAAGAGAAATAAATGCATAAGTCAAATACATCTTTTTAGACCTAATTATTTAGTCAAAGCATAAACTTAAAGTTTAGCATCTAATTCTATCGTGATCCACTGCACTCTCTGTCTGTCTGTGTCTAAAGAGGAAAACAGCCCCTCCTTCATGAGACCTCAAAGAAATGTGGCCTGCAGTGCCAAAATATGACGTGGAAGCAAGAAACCTCCCCCTGACTCTCCTCGGACGCAAACTCCGCCCTTCAGTAATCTCCCGGGACGTTTCTCGTACCTAACCCATAGAGTGTCTGTTCTAATCTGTTCCTTCTCTCAAGAGCTCACACACCCCCTAATGAGCCTAGAAGCCAGCTGAGCTGAGAAAGCCAGGCCCTCCTCCAGAGAGGTCATTATTTATACTCTAATTCTTGGCAGACTACACAAAGAAGTTGCATCTTCAGGAAAACTTGTACGTGATTGGTCAGTCATGATGGCATTAGGTCTCACTGTCCTGACTCATTCTAAAATCCTGACTCTACCAGTTTTAACAAAAGAAGCGCAAATGATTTAATACATTTTATATGTTTGCAGCTTTTACTAGGAAAAATGTTTCATTCTAATTCGTCCTTCCTTCCTTCCACAGTGCAGTCAGATGGATACTTTTAACTAACTGGTACATTGGCACAGTCACAAGAATGTCCAATTCATGATGTCCTTGACTTCTTGTCATGAGGAAAGCTGCCACAGTCTGCACATGCTCCCTTCTCATTAAATTGCAAGCCATAGCCTTGCTGGATTCCCAGGCAGCTATTTAATTGTAGGCCCACAAAAATAAAACAGACACAAAGAAAATATTATTTTCATGTAAATCAGCCCATTATGTTTCCCAACTTCATACTAATACCCCTTATAAATGTTTACCTAGCCAAGCTATTAGTTTCAAGCAGCTTTTCTATTATTTATGACAAGATGCAAAATAAATGTGCAATGTGCAACATAGCATTTTCATGCTTTAGTGTACATTTTAAAAGCACACACAGTTAATATAGCGCACACAGTTAATACAGCACACACAGCAACATGCTTTAATGTTTTAGATAACTTTTCATGCAAAAAGCATTTAGTCCCCTGTGTAGTGTTTGGTGCATTATTAATTCACACACATTATAAAAAGAGGTGTTATTAACTGAAAATATTTATCAAAATATGCAACAAGTCAAAGTCTTTTAAGACAGAAATAGTGAATTTAGATTGCAAGGATGAGCTGGGAAGAGAGAAACACATTCTATTAATCTTCAAAGGTAAAAAGGTCACTTTTCTCTACACTGCAAAAACACATGTTAATTCAGCAAAAGCATTTTCAGACTGAATAGGCCTCACTTTCATGTTTTTCATGTGCCATGTATTTAACTTGCACCAAAATGTGCGTGGCAATTTAAATGCAGTCTGTCTGTAGCACAAAAATAAAACAATGCCTGACTGCAGATGAACTCTGCTCCATGAGGTGTAGATGTAGAAAATCTTTTTGGCCTTTCTTATAAATGGCAGCATGACTGCGACAATTGCTCCTTTTAAAGTAGGACTACAATAGACACTGAAAGATTTATATATTTGACTTTACCAGACTGCAAATCAGTGTCATTTAATACTCTAGTTAGACAAGCAAATCAAAGCATGGTCTGTACTCAATGTAAATCAGTAATTCTATCAACATTATTAATACAAAGATATGGACAGTATGTTATTTTAATGTTCCAACGATGTAGACCTGATAGAACTCAATTGACAACATTAATTAAAAATGTTGTGGCTTCTCAATTATCAATTTCAGGAAGAACCTTTACAACTGCAGCAATTATTTACCATGATGGTCCTTCAACAACATCAGGACATTACACAGCTTATTTAAAATGTCAAAAAGGATGGAAACACTGTAATGATACTCAATTGACTTTCAAACAACGTTTGCCTTCTGACTTACAAAATTCTTACCTAGTGTTCTAACAACCGAAATTTTAGGGAAGGTAATTGGCCTATGAAGATTGCAGCAGTTAAAATAAATTAGTTTGCTGTTCAAAATTACTTTCTGAATGAGAGTGATGAAGATAATAAAAAACATGTAGTTCTCATATAGTATATGTATATCACATAGTGTGTGCTATGAGAATTATAGAATTTTTTTATAAAAAGTAAGCTAGAGGTGTAAATAAAACTATTGTTTCATAATGTAAAAGATGTTGGAGCTTTTCTTTCAGAAACTCGGGTAAACGAGACATTAAGAATACTCTGGACTATTTTTCAAAGAAAAGGACTTTCCATATACTATTTGGCCTCGTGGAAAAGTAGATGGATCAAAAGTGAGTTTCGATATGTTTATTCTACATTTTACATTATTTATTAAAAGATTGTATGGGTTTTTTAAACACAATCATTTTGATTGTGGGTTTTTTTGCCCACTGTTATATGATGAGAACTATTGAAGTCACTGTTTTAAGTGAAATTCAATATATTCTGAGAACAGCAAAAATAAACCATATAACATGTTGTTGAAATTATTTTGTATTTTCTATTATTAAATATATATTATTTTCCCTTTCTCTTATGCTCACTCACCTATTTCCACCCTCTATCACTCCTCTTAACTCACCCTCACTGGCCTTTTTTCACTCTCCCTCACCTCCCTTCCCTTATTCCACTTTCCTCACTTATTCTCATTATCCACTCCTTCATGGCCCTTTCCCTGTCTCCCATCCACCACTTTTCAGCTGTCAGTCACTCTACTTCACTCCCCTTCCCCTTGTTTCCTTTCTTTGTTCCCTCAATAATTCCCCTTCTCTCACTCACCGTATTACACTTCACTCACTCCTTCTCTCACTTCCTCTGTCCTCTTGTGGTAAATAAAATATTACCCTGGCAGAATTTCTAGGCATTAACAAAGTATCATGCATCAAATGAGAGACAGGATCCGTGGTGTCCAAGTTAAATGGGCTTTATTCCAATAACTCGAGTCAAAGGGAGAATCAGTTCCATCACCACAGAGGTTCAGGAAGGGTCTTCTAACATTTAATAACAATGAACAGAATATATACATTTTACTCCTTGTACATAGGGCGGAGCGCTCCAGGCAGAGCAAGAAAGAAAGAGATAAGAGCATGTGGGCGTACATGAGGGTGTGTACTTCGATGAGTCATAGGTAGGTGATAGGTAGGTGTCATAGGTGGGTGGGTACTTAGAGGAGGAGTTTGCATGACCAGCTCAAACTTTGTCCTACTTGTGTGCAACATGAGCATGACGTGCAATTGACGTGTAACTGGGAGGAGAGCTGACTTTCAGTCTAGAAGAGAGATCTCTTGTGTCAGGGCGACCAGCACATCTAGTACTAACTGATATCTTGAGTCAGGGGATGTATTATCTGAAGCAAAGGTTGCTCGTCACTAAATGACAGAAAGGGCATATTTATTCGTTCGTTGCATGAGCTTTCTATGGATGCAAGCACTGTAATCCACTTAAACAGAGACAGAATGGCTGGGCCCTATCTATGCAGATGGGTTCTGTGTACCTTCTTCACCAGACTGAAATGTGATTCTGTAAAGCAAACAGATAACTGTTATTCATAATACTGTCTTGGCAGGCCTTACTGGGCTTCTTGCGGCTTTCAGTGTGTCAGGAGTCATGAAAACATTAATTCAGGGACTGGTGGTTCAATCTGAACCACAAAAAGGGTTCAGTACGATATTTATTTAAAAGTGCACAATGTAAAATACATGGGCCTTATGCTACCTTAACGTTTGGGAGACTTTGATGACTGGCATTTCTAATGCAGGACATGATTGCAGGGGCCTAGTGATTCAGGCCACTACAAGGAAATATGCATGGATGACATGCACACACATGTAACATAGGGTATACGTAGGGGGCATCTTGGTCAGGCAAAATTTCATTTTCCTCATTCCCTCCTTGTCCCCTACTTAACCCTTCAGGATACATCTATATTCATGAGACCGTATAGTTCATCATACAGCATCATTTGTTCATCTTTTATCCTTTGTTTACGTGGATGTGGAATACAGGCAGTAGCACACAGGCCGCAAATGGCCGGGCCACACTGCAGACAGAGACAGCAACCAAATACCATAAGTAGGGCCATTCCTAGGAAGGACATAACTTTCCATCCCCATGCCGATATTACACCCCAGAACCAACTGGACCAAGTCCATGTGCCTGGATCTTGATGTATGGCATGAGCAATTTTGTGGAGCCTTGTTATTGCTTCGTACACAGATGGTGCATTATCTGGGATGAAAATGCAACAACTAGATCGGATGACTCTACAAGCTCCGCCCCTATCCGCCAAGATGACGTCTAGAACGAGGCGGTTTTGTAAAACGACAAGTCTCATAGCAGATTGCTCCTGGGTTAAGTTCGCCAGGGCAGATGCAGTCACATTCACTACTGCTTCCAGGGTTCTTGTTAATTTGCGTATCAGCTTACTATTTTGGACGGGGCCAATGAAGAAAAAGAAACCTTTGTTGAAGTCTGTATATTGCTCCCAAGCTGTTTCAGTCTGATCGATCCCTGCGGAATCTGTCTCTCTCTTTTGTCTAACATGTTCTAGTCGTGAATCTCTATGATAATTGGATGGGGCCAAGAAAAACAGGTGGCAATAGGAATGCTATATAACAAGCCCCACCCCAGTCTAAGGGCAGATGTACATAGGCTGTCTGACCGCAAATGAAATAGGTATGGCGTGATGTTTTGAAAGAAGAAAGTCCTTTATCATTAAACTCTACTACAGTGTTACACTCGCTGTGTCCCATAAGTACTGAGCCTTTCTTACTAACACATAAATCACCTTTTGCTGGTAGAACTGAAATAAACGGTGGACCTGTATTTTGCTTGGGCTGAACGTTTAACATTATAAAATTAACAGATGCATTTCCCTGTTCGTACTCTTCATTCTCTAAATCGGTTCCCTTTCTTTGGGGGAATCCGTCTTTGTCTGGAAAGCATGCTTCATTCATTACTTCATTCAGGTTTCCATATATCCAGCCACCTGGATAAGCTATGTACCTTCTATCTATTGAGGTCATTAAAGCAAACCATGCTCCACACGAACCATTGTGTGAGAACGGTAAAGGGTAGAAGGGCAAGACTCCCTTCGTCTCTTGATAAGGTGGCATTTGGCCACATACCCAGCAATCTGTCGCATTGCTGGTCTGATGAGAATGGTGTAACATTCAAATAAAAGTATTGTTACGTAGTGCAAGTCGATATGACAATTCATGAGGTGGCAGGTCACTGATTTGTGCTCTGCGGTGCTGTTACTGGAAGAATGTATATGTGAGGAAATGGGAAAGAAAACATGTAGCAATAAACTGATACCAATTATAACGATGCACAGAATAAAAAGAATGATCAAGGTAACAATACATCTACTGCGTAATATCTTGCAGTATTTTTCCTTCTTATCTCTCTTCTTGCTATTCTCATATGTGATCTTATACATGTCAGAAATCAAGTCTAACCGATTCACCACCGGGTGGGCTTAAACAATTAAACTATGTCTGACTTACTAGATCGCAACTTAAACCTATACTCCTGCTGTGGAGTCTTTTCTAGCAAAGGTCAGTGTTCTTTATAAAAGTTCCAAAGTTCCAAATAGTCCAAAGTATCTTTTGTAGTGATGAAGGTGAGTTCGGCCTTTACGTCCTTCCACCAACTTCGGCGTCTTCCAACGTGGCTCAAGGGGACTTGAACGATCAAAATTCCGGATGCATACAAAATTCTTGGGGACAATGGCGTGTTCCTTGACCTGGGTGTTGTCAGGGAAGGCAGCAGCAACCTGTGAACAACAAGAGAGTAGTGCAGAAATCAAGGAAGCCAGGTAATCTGTCAGCATGTTACTGTCAACATCAGTAATTTTTTTTGGCATAGGCGTACCCCACATATTTGGCGGTCTACCAAAAACTACTTCATAAGGAGATAGGCCTGTTCTGGAATGTCTTTCTACAAGGCTTGCTGCTTTTGGGTGTCGTACACAATGGAATTTCCAAGTATATCCTAACAGAAGAGACACTTGTTTCATTAATTCAGAGGAGAATGGCTGACTGTTATCTGAATAGATCACACGCGGCAATCCATACCTGAGGAAGTACTCACGCACTAATTGTCTGGCTGTTGTCACAGCAGTATGATCTGGAACTGGATATGCTTCTGTCCATCTAGATAGTGCACACACAACTACTAAGACATATTTGTAACCTCTACATCTGTCCATTTGGATATAATCCGTCTGGAGAACTTCAAAAGGGTGGTCAGGAGGATGAAATCCGCCTTGTTCCACCGGAATGCCTTTACCTGGATTGAACTGGCAACAGATCATACATGTTCGCACTTTGTTTCGCTGCTGCACGCATGTGCTTGTTAAACCAAATGTTCTGTAAACTGTCTAACATTGCTTTTTCTCCCAAGTGTGCGGGACTATGTGTCGTGCTTATGATTACTTGTACCATAGAATCTGAAAGAAACCATGTAGCTTTTCCCTTAGTCATCCAACCTTGGTTAGTCTTGACCCCTCCTTGTTCAGTCCAATTCTTTATCTCATCTGTTGTGGCATGTGTCTGTATGTCGAGTACATCTTGTGTGGGATCCCTGACTGTCATACATGTTGTCAGTAATGGTACCTCTGTCCTTGTCGTGTCTGTTGGTGTCTGTGCTGTCTGGGCTGTAAGTTTTGCTGTTCGGTCTGCCAGGTCATTACCCTGGGAAATGATGTCTGTAACTTTGGTGTGAGCTTTGCACTTCAGGATAGAAATGGCTGTAGGTAAATGTATGGCCTCTAACAGGGCTTGAGTAAGCTGGCCGTGCTGAATCTTGGCACCATGAGAGGTCAAAAAACCTCTCTTTTGCCACAGGACCCCAAAATCATGAACTACGCCATAGGCATATTGTGAGTCCGTATAAATGTTTACTTTCAAGTGCTTAGCTCTTGTGCAGGCTTGTGTCAGAGCGATGAGCTCTGCTGCTTGTGCTGACAGTGTGTCTATTTTTTCTTGCAGGATTCAGAATGTTACAACGTCTGATCTCTATGTGTGGCTGAAATAATGTCAGTTCATAACCTGTCAGTCTCGCTACAGTCAAATGTAAAAATAAATAAAAATAAAAAAGCATAAAATGTCTACTGTAACATGGAGTCGCTGAAACTGGCGCTTGACATAATGCTCTTTTTAATTCCTCAAATGCCAAGGTGTGTTCTTGTGTCCTAGGGAGTACAGTCAGAGTGGCTGCCTCCTGTGTAGTTAACTGTATGAGTGGTTTGGCTAGATATGCATACCGGGGAAGTGAGGCCAATAAATGCACGAACTTCCTTTTGTGTCCTGGGCTGTGAAAGGTTAGTAAGTAACTGAATACGTTCTTGTGTTAGCTGTCTACAGCTGACTACCCCCCTTGGAAAGCAAGTGTGACACCACTTGCTTTTCACAGAATTGCAACTGTCAGTGATGCATTCTCGCATTCTGTGCCTGGATGTCGTCTACGTACTGTATCAGTCCTGTGTTGGCAGGCATGTGAATACTGTCTAGCCGTTTCTTTAGTGTCTGACTGTAAATACTAGGGCTCACTGTCATCAATCTAGCAAAAATAAATTATATAGAAATAAAAAACAAAAAAAATGAATTTTCAATTCAAAAGCACAATTTTTATTTTGGGGAAACCTCTTTCCAAAAAGCTCTATAGTTTAAATAAAAAAATAAAATAAAATCCTACTCTAAATCTTGGGAATAGCATGACCATACTACCTACAACATGTTCTCTAAATGTATTTGAATAAAATCCAAATTATTCTAACATAGACAGAAAACTTGGAGCCTCGCTACTCCTCACTCCTTTGAGAAGCAGCCCCTCCCTCTAGAAAGATGTTCGCGCTCGGAGTTTTGAATCAACTCCAAGCCGGCTTCACTGTGATCTAAAATTGAATGACTGCCAGATGCTGAACCCATTGCAAGAGCAAGACTCCTGCCAATTATGCTGTTTACACTACTGAAGGAAAAACTATTCATTTGCAAGCGTGAATTTATCTGAAGTCAATGAAGCTTTTAGTGTTGACTGTAAGGAAGAACAATTTTTTTTTGTACACAAGTCAGAGAGGCTGGGGAGGTAACTTCGCTACGAACTCACTCCTTGCTCACCTGCCCCTCCTCTCAGAGCCAGGAGCTGGCTCAGTGTCAAACATAACAAATAGGAGACAAGCCTCTCACTTGTCTCTTCTTCCCTAAAATTGGGTCGCTGCCAACGCTGAGCTCTTTTAAAGAGCCAAACGTCTGCCAAGTTTCTTAAAGAGTGAGCTGCAAGCCTCCTCCCTCCACATTCGAAGGAAGCTAGTGTAAGTCGGAGCAGTAGCCCTCCCTTTACATAAACATTTCTCTGCGGCTCATCACGGAGGCTCTGAGAGCTGAGAACAGCTGCCAAGTTACTGAAGACAGAGCTCGGTCTCGTCCGCGGAAAAGAATTGGAGTATGGCCAATAATAACAAGACAGGCACGGCAAGAGGGAAAAACCCTCCCTTTACATAAACATATACTGGAAGCCAGGACCTTCAAGGTCGAAAAACACATTCTCTGTAATTCAAAACATATCTGTACCCAGGCCAGGGAGCTAAACCAACATTCTCTAATTTCACTGAAGCCAATTTAATAAGGACATATTTTCTGTAACTAAGTGACATGCTAGTACTTTAAAATAATCCTGTACTGCTACTTAAAAGCTCCACTTTCTAATAAACACTTTTGTCTAAGTAATTCAGCTAGAAGGCAAGACATTTGAAACATGGGCATTTGTTTAGCATGCAAATTAACACACAAATATGGGACAATGTGCTTCTGCACACAAGGCTATGCATTTTGCAGTTGAGAGAAAAAACGAATTATCATGGACTGTTGGGTTGGGACTGTTCTCTGCATACATCAATTGAAGCTTCTCCACTAAATGTTTATCTGAAACCATCTGTGTAAGCATTGCAGCCTAACTGACCTCTGAATCAGACATAATAAACCCTATTTACAAAGGCTGGTGGACATATAACAGGCAGCATGTTAAATGAACACTGCTTTTACCGTGCAAGATATTACCTTTCTATCAGCAGCCTGTCAAAGTACATAGGTGAGCCTTGAAACTAAATGAATGCAAATTAAACTAATGTAGGGGACACTTAGCAATGCATTAAGATGGTAGTGTATTATAGCTATCAAAAAGGGCCACGTTCATTAATTTACAAATAGCCACTATTCCTAATTAAGTGTGCAAGCTCTTCTATTCTACCTATTCAAAGGGCCAGATTCATAATTTTTCAAACAAAATAAATATAAAAACCCATGTTTTCTAATTGAGTCCATTAACTGTCACAACGCTATTCTAAATGGCAGCTTGCATTGGGAAAAATATTCTGTAGAAACATTCCTATTTAAAAAAACACACGGTTGCAGTACACTAATTACACTAATTTTCTTCTCAACCGTGAAAAACATTAAAGCACTCTCCGTGTAAAAACCCTTATCTCAATAAGACTGGTTTATTTACAACTACCGACCTCTGAGTTAAACACAATAAAATCAAGTGTTCCAAGGCAAACCCTTTACAAATACACTTCTTTACTCTCCATGCAAGATTTTACCATTCAATCTGCAAACTGACAAAGCACATAGGCAGACCCAGAATGAAAAAGTCAAAGAAACCTTTATCTCAATTTTCAGAAATACGCCCATTGGATAACATGGCAAATCGCACCTCCACACAAAACATGCTTTTTCCACCACTTCCACAGCTCAGATCCCTTTCAAATTTGGCATCACAAGCTATTCCCTAAATCCTCACCAAAAAACAACCAAATCCCTCCACTGGAACGGGTACGAATTTCCGCTCAAAAACACGCCCCCCGCAAACACCAAAAAACGCCAAAATCCCTCAACACCTTGTTAAACAGCGTGTTAAAACAAATACTGCCTACTCAGTACAAGATATTAACTCTTTGGCAGCTGAAGCACAATCTTTCCTCAATGACTGCAGTACATGGGAAAGTCATGAACTCATTTCTCCACGTTATCACATAACACGTACGCACATCTTCAAAACATTTTCTCTAAGCACTTCAAAGAGATCCAGCTCTCTCCTGACTAACGTAATGATAACAAGCTCTGCACAAAACATAACCACATGGCGCTATTCACAAGCCATATTTACAAGAAACTCAACATGTCACAAAAATGACACGCTATTCACAAGGCATATTTACAAGGCGCTATTTACAAGGAACTCCACAATAAACTTATAGCTCTAACTCTAACTCTAGCTAGTTCTTCTGAGAGGACGTGATTCTTTTTTTTTGGCTTTTTCCTCTGCTAGTTTATTTCTCTCTACTTTGTTGAATTCTTTCTCTGATCACCTATGTGACTCTTTGCGCCATAACTCAATGGCATCTTTCTGAGAGGGTCTTGACTTCTTTTATACATATCATGACCAGGTGTATCTCTTGGCGGGATGTTAACTGACTCTTCTAGTATACCTTTCCTGGTCCCTATCTGACGTAATTTTGAGAACAATACACAAAAAATAGACTGTAACAATCAACAATCATTCACACTAAAACAACATAACATTGAAACACTAAAACAGATACCATTACAGAGAGTTAAACATGTACTTGAAAAACAGTTTTGTGCACTGGAATACAGTACAACCATACCGGTCTCAGAAAATGAGACACGTCTTTACCGGGCCCACGTTTAACCGTGGACCCGTCTTGACCGTTTCCACCTTTCACAGTGGACCCGTCTTGACCGTTCTCATTTAAAATGAGCCCGTCTTGAAACTTGATACATTCCCCATAGTGGTACTCACCGGGAAGCAGAACTTGAAACTTGAAGGCCTCGGAAACTTGACTTGACTACGCTTGCGCCTTGGAACAGGTGGAGCTCTGGAGACCTCGGACCTTGCTCTCTCACGGGCTGGGCTCTGGTTGAGACGATCCGCGTTCCTCACCGCCTCGTATGGATGCCTGGTTGCAGTCCGTCCTCCTCCTGGGCCTGAGGGAGTAGCGGGAAATCCCGATGGCGTGCGCACTTTGAAGTCCGTCACGGCTGTAGAAGGGGGCAAAGACTAGACCCACAACTCCGGCGAGTGGGGAAAGGGATATGTTCCTGTTCGGGCGCCAAATTAATGTGGTAAATAAATTATTACCCTGGCAGAATTTCTAGGCATTAACAAAGTATCATGCATCAAATGAGAGACAGGATCCGTGGTGTCCAAGTTAAATGGGCTTTATTCCAATAACTCGAGTCAAAGGGAGAATCAGTTCCATCACCACAGAGATTCAGGAAGGGTCTTCTAACATTTAATAACAATGAACAGAATATATACATTTTACTCCTTGTACATAGGGCGGAGCGCTCCAGGCAGAGCAAGAAAGAAAGAGATAAGAGCATGTGGGCGTACATGAGGGTGTGTACTTCGATGAGTCATAGGTAGGTGATAGGTAGGTGTCATAGGTGGGTGGGTACTTAGAGGAGGAGTTTGCATGACCAGCTCGAACTTTGTCCTACTTGTGTGCAACATGAGCATGACGTGCAATTGACGTGTAACTGGGAGGAGAGCTGACTTTCAGTCTAGAAGAGAGATCTCTTGTGTCAGGGCGACCAGCACATCTAGTACTAACTGATATCTTGAGTCAGGGGATGTATTATCTGAAGCAAAGGTTGCTCGTCACTAAATGACAGAAAGTGCATATTTATTCGTTCGTTGCATGAGCTTTCTATGGATGCAAGCACTGTAATCCACTTAAACAGAGACAGAATGGCTGGGCCCTATCCATGCAGATGGGTTCTGTGTACCTTCTTCACCAGACTGAAATGTGATTCTGTAAAGCAAACAGATAACTGTTATTCATAATACTGTCTTGGCAGGCCTTACTGGGCTTCTTGCGGCTTTCAGTGTGTCAGGAGTCATGAAAACATTAATTCAGGGACTGGTGGTTCAATTTGAACCACAAAAAGGGTTCAGTACGATATTTATTTAAAAGTGCACAATGTAAAATACATGGGCCTTATGCTACCTTAACGTTTGGGAGACTTTGATGACTGGCATTTCTAATGCAGGACATGATTGCAGGGGCCTAGTGATTCAGGCCACTACAAGGAAATATGCATGGATGACATGCACACACATGTAACATAGGGTATACGTAGGGGGCATCTTGGTCAGGCAAAATTTCATTTTCCTCACTCTCACATCCTCACTCCCCTTCCCTCACTCCCTCTCTCTTAGCCTCAGTCTCTCGATCCTCTCACTCTCTCACTCCTCTTCAGTCATGCTTACTCCCTAAAACTCACCCACACTCCCTTACTTACCTTTCTTTGCTCTCTCACTCAGTTCCTTTCTGCCACTCTTTCCTTATGTTCTCACTCCTTCACTTCCCTTGTCTCAAGCTCACTTGCTTTTATCCTCTCTTTATTTTCCCTTTTTCATCAACCTCACTGCCCTTCACTCACCCTCCCTCACCCTTGTTCCCTTACTCCAGTTCCTTCAGTTATCCTCATTCATCATCTTTAACTACCCTTCTTCTTGACACTCCTCTTCTGTCACGCTCACTCCCTATAACTTACGCATACTCCCACACTCACCTTCTTTCAAACCTTTTCCTTTACTTTCCTTCCTGTCTCTTCCCTTCTTTCATTCATTCACTCTTTTCCCTTCCCTTACTCTCCTTACTCCACTTCACTAACTCCTTCTTTTACTTCCTCTGTCCTCTTAGTTCTACACTCCCCTTCCTTCATTCTCTCTCTGTTAGCCTCATTCTCTACATCCCCTTAGTCTCTCACTCCTCTTCTGTCACGCTCACTGCCTATAATTCAGCCATATTCCCACACTCAATTTCTTTCAGACCTTCTCCTTTACTTTCCTTCCTGTCCCTTCCCTTCTTTTGCTCCTTCACTCTTTTCCCTTCCCTTACTTTCCTTACTCCACTTCACTAACTCCTTCTCTTACTCCCTCTGTCCTCTTAGCTCTACACTCCCCTTCCTTCATTCTCTCTCTGTTAGCCTCATTCTTTCCGTCCCCTTAGTCTCTCACTCCTCTTCTGTTACACTCACTCCCTATAACTCAGCCATACTCCCACACTCACCTTCTTTCAGACCTTCTCCTTTACTTTACTTCCTCTCTCTTCCCTTCCTTCACTCCTTCACTTTTTTTATTCCCTTACTCTCCTTACTCCACTTTACTAACTCCTTCTCTTACTCCCTCTGTCCTCTTAGTTCTACACTCCCCTTCCCTCATTCTCTCTGTTAGTCTCATTCTCTCCGTCCTCTTAGTCTCTCACTCGTCTTCTATCACGCTCACTGCCTATAACTCAGCCATACTCCCACACTCACCTTCTTTCAGACTTTCTCCTTTACATTCCTTCCTGTCTCTTCCCTTCTTTCACTCCTTCACTCTTTTCCCTTCCCTTACTCTCCTTACTCCTCTACACTAACTCTTTCTCTTACTTCCTCTGTCCTCTTAGTTCTACACTCCATTTCCCTCATTGTCTCTCTGTAAGTCTCATTCTCTCCATCCCCTTAGTCTCTCACTTCTCTTCTGTTACGCTCACTCCCTGTAACTCAGCCATACTTCCACAGTCACCTACTTTCAGACCTTCTCCTTTACTTTCCTTCCTCTCTCTTCCCTTCCTTCACTCTTTCACTCTTTTTCATTCCCTTACTCTCCTTACTCCACTTTACTAACTCCTTCTCTTACTCCCTCTGTCCTCTTAGTTCTACACTCGCCTTCCCTCATTCTCTCTCTGTTAGTCTCATTCTCTCCGTCCTCTTAGTCTCTCACTCCTCTTCTATCACGCTCACTGCCTATAACTCAGCCATACTCCCACACTCACCTTCTTTCAGACTTTCTCCTTTACTTTTCTTCCTCTCTCTTCCCTTCTTTCACTCCTTCACTCTTTTCCCTTCCCTTACTCTCCTTACTCCACTTTACTAACTCCTTGTCTTACTCCCTCTGTCCTCTTAGTTCTACACTCTCCTTCCCTCATTCTCTCTCTATTAGCCTCATTCTCTCCGTCCCCTTAGTCTCTCACTTCTCTTCTGTCACGCTCACACCCTATAACTTAGCCACACTCCCACACTCACCTTCTTTCAATCCCCCTACTTCACTTCCCTTCCCCTCTCGTCCCTTTTTTGCTCCCTCACTCATTTTCCTTTCCTCTCTCACTACACTCCACTTCACTCACTCCTTTTGAATTTGTTAAGAATACAGCTCTTTTTGGAGAATTGGAGGTAGTTCTAAAAATAACTGTTTTTTTCTTCTTCTTTAGGTTTTCTTTGTGAACAAAAACAAAAACAGGGAATGTCAAAATGCTCAACAGGAGCAAAAAAAAGAGTTAAAATTAGTGCTGGGGACGGCAGCGTTGGTTTTCCCTTGTACGTACAATGTTCATGATACTTTGTTCTCCGTAACAAAGGAGTTCAACACAGTCCTTACATTTTATAGTAATGCCATCAAAAACAGGCTGAATGTTAGGAATCAACTGCTCAGGTCTCCCTCTCACGGATTATGTAGTTGGTCCTCCAGTAGATGTTGTAGCACCATCCCTTGAGGCATTTCGTGCCAGGGCCCTGACACTCTCCCGGGCATTGTTCTGGGGGTGCCTCCTCTGAACATGCCGAATCATCGTCGAGTTGCCAAAACTGTACTTCCTTCTAGGGTCTCCCCGTGAAAGCACAGTCTGGCAGATTTTACACTTCACCTTTGGAGCGTTTACTTTTTTTTCTACTGGTGGTATGGTAAAAAACTTCCAAATGAAGTGCTCCTTTACCTTGGGCTGAGGAGCCTCTTCCTGAATTAACTCATCCGAGTCCTCACTGCTACTGGGGTGTCTAGCAGCCATTCTTTTCACAAAAAGGTAGAACAGGAAAGAACAGGTCTTGCTGTCTCCAAAGTGAAAGAAGAAGTGAAGGAAATGGGTGGGGTTTTCATTATTTGTAAAATAAACTGTTAACAACCAATGAAAAGAGTTATTTTAAGGTCACATGACTTGAGGCGCTTACGCTGCGCGCACCGGAACGCTTCCGGGGGCGCTTACGTGGCGCGAACGTAGGCGCTTCGGGGGCGCTTATGCGGCGTGCCTGAATGACGTTTTGCTAGCTTTTCGCAAATGTTAAATCATTTTAATTCGGAAAATCAAAAATAATACTTTTATAAGTAAGGTACTGAATGTCTTGCATTATTATTTAGTTTAAATACATATTTTTTTTTACGCATGCAGAAATAGCGCTCTCGGTACACTCTCGGGTGAGCTTACCGGTGCGCGCACCCTGAGCGCTCCAAGACAAAATGATAAAAAAAGAAAAAAACATGAAAAATACATTGAAAAAATTATAATTAATAGTTATAAAAAACAGCTAATAAAAAAAACTTTAAAAATCGTAGGTTACAAACTCGATATACAAAGGAATTAGCTTTTAAAAAACCATTGAAATACACTGAAAAAACCATAGGTTTCACAATCGTTATAGTTAGGAATTAGCATTTAAAAAACCATTGAAATTCACTGAAAAAACCCATAGGTTTCACAATCGTTATAGTTAGGAATTAGCATTTAAAAAACCTTTGAAATTCACTGAAAAAACCATAGGTTTCACATTTGTTATAGTTAAGAATTAGCATTTAAAAAACCTTTGAAATTCACAGAAAAAACCATAGGTTTAACATTTGTTATAGTTAGGAATTAGCATTTAAAAAACCTTTGAAATTCACTGAAAAACCATAGGTTTCACACCAGTTATAGTTACCTAAACATTTTACTCATACAAAACCAATGAAATTCCCACAATATAGTTAGTTGGACTCACTATAACTCGCGCGCCCGCAATCCACTGCTGATGATGTCACATATTACATCATTCATGACATGGTCAGTGACATCACTGATGACATCACTGATGACATCTCAAATGACATCACTGATGACATCACTGATGACATCATCCATGCGATAATATAATGCACCTGCTCACACTCTAATCTAACCTTTGATACATCCAATGTTGAATACAGACTACCATTCCTGAAACCATTGACACACCAATACTATTTACTACATACACACTCACTGATTCCTAAGTCTACACACACATCCACTCATTCACCCATACAATCACTCATACATACAGACACTCATCAATACAACACTATCATATGCACTCATACACCTATACAGACACTCACACAGTGCCACTCATGCATGGAGTTACTCACAAACCTAGTCAGTTATGCAAAGAATCAATCACACTCCCATTTCCACATCTATACAGTTATACACACATAACCTGACTTATTGAAACATATACTAACACATACTTACTCTCTTTTACAATCACTGATACAACTACACATTGATCCATACAGCCACTTATGCAATCACAGGCTCCCATGTATAGTCATTGATATATGCCAACTCTCACATGCACTGTGTTTTACATATGTACTTACTTGGACATGTACACTGAGATATCCATTTACTCACCAACACACCCATGCACACAGTCAACCACCCATACAGCTGTTTCCACATGCACCAAGTGAATCAACTGCTCACACATCTAGCCACAGAGTCACACACCTCCCAGCCACTCCCACACACCCTCACCCTCACATACAAACACTTGGGCAACCAATCAATAACCCATATAGCCAGTCATATAGTTACTAATCAATATATGCAGCAGCTTACACAACAACAGACATAATGATGCACACATTCAAACAGTTTAGTCACTAACCCATACATTCAGTAAGACACATTTAATCACCCACTCATACAGTCAGACACGCACCTACTAAATCCTTTATCCAGACACTCATACATACACTCATTCTTCAATATGTTAAACATATTTTAACTTTACAGAAACACACAGACACTGGATGATGTCATCAGTGATGTCATCAGTGATGTCATTTGAGATGTCATCAGTGATGTCACTGACCATGTCATGAATGATGTAATATGTGACATCATCAGCAGTGGATTGCGGGCGCACGAGTTATAGTGAGTCCAACTAACTATAACGTGGGAATTTCATTGGTTTTGTATGAGTAAAATGTTTAGGTAACTATAACTGGTGTGAAACCTATGGTTTTTTCAGTGAATATATATATATATTACCTACTAGTTATAGTTAGGCCCTATTTTCCATAGGCAATCCGCAACATTCTATTTGGAATAACTTTGGCGCCGGTTGACGAATCTTTGTGAAATATTCAAAACTGGTGGGGCGCTCCTGTCCGCTCCTATCTTAAAAAGTCTTGGGGTGATTCGTGAAGTGGGGGCTGAGAAAAAAGGGGGGTTCTTAAAACGTGTTTTCCCCATACAATTTTCCATAGGAACCGTGCATCGCTGCTACAGCCCGAACTGCTGAACGGAATTTCACCAAATTTGGCATAGTGGTAGTCCTTGGTTCAGATTCGTGCCTTTTGCTTAAATGATGTAAATACGTTCAGTAGTTCCTGAGAAAATTACAATTGAATGTACATATATATCAATGGCCTCGGTGGATCCGAGTATCCTGCGCGCACTCTAAGCGCACCGTCCCGATCACGCGCTGAATGCTAATTGGCTGTCAAGTGGTTGTCAATATTCGAAACCAGGAAGTGTTGGCAGCCATTTTGCGCCTCGGGAGAAGCGAGGATGAAGAAGTCAGTGGAACAAGTGTGCAAAACGTATAAAGGGGGCAGGGTAGAACTATCTTGACCCTCTATAAGTGCTTAGAGGGTCCCACAATGACTCTCAGGGCAAACATTTTTTGTCTCTTTCTAAAAACGGCAAAGTGCGCTTAGGGTGCGTGGATCATGCCGTAAACAAACAAATAAAATGAAGCGCAGGCTTTAATACTTAGCAACCATGGGGGCCAAATCCCGGGGGGCAAACGTTTTAAATTGTATGGGGTCCCAGAGGGGCTTCCTAGCTCCAGGGATCGCCACCCTCCGGGGCTAAAACATTAATGGGTGGTGGGGGTGGCTCAACTGCCACTCCACCAGCAAAATAGATGGATGGGGGGTCAAAGGTCCGCTACCTCCTGGGGCTTTTTAAAAAAATGGTTGAGGGGGGCTCAAAGGCCCCTCCAGTCCTGGGGACCGCCACTGCTGTTTGCTATGGCTCCCTGGTGTGCACGGGTTGGGTGCACGACTCCAAGGGAAAAAAGTAATATTTTTCAGATATACATGTAGCTCATGTGTTTAGATTTTGGGTGGCTCTAAAAAGAGCCCTTGTGTTTATTGAGAGATTTTGGTACCTACAAGTAAGTACCTAAGCAGAGTCTAACGTTGATGAGGAAGAAGACTGTTACCCTCATCTGTAAAATGTACACCATCTGTCCTATAGATGCCATCCATATTGAAATGCAGATTGTTGTGGTAAATTGACCCCATCCTATAATCTCGGAGAAAAGCAGAAACAGATTTATTGACATGTTTCCTAGTTTTCTCAATCTGTGAACAAAATGTATGGGACCAGTTTCATTTTTGCTTTTGGCATATGTTTGAATATACAAAGGCAGTTTGGGGGAAAAGTGACATCAATTCTCTAAAGGTGTCCTTCATAAGCATTTCCAGACCTACCCCAGTCAAAGTGCCTGGGTCATTGCCACCACAGTGCACAATTATGAGTTCAGGGTGTTGGGGATATAAAAAGGATTTAATCAATGGCATCAATAGGTGCCACTTTAACCCTCTCTGTCAAATCCATTTAATTTAGGTCTTTGTCAATGGCTCTATTTTTTGTGTAACTTTGGCTCTAGAAAATAAAGCTGTGTTCCACAATCCACACTCTAAGCATCTTGAAAGGAAGTCTGGATACAGTCAGATGGTCTATGTAAATGAAATGGCAGTTTGAAAAGTAAGATTTTTCTAAAATGGTAGATAAGGTGTAGTTTTGAAAAAAGAATAGAAATGATTGGCTGTTTAAAAACATTCTAGTCTGAAAAGTAGGGTGCATGTTTCTGTTTTTTTAAAAACATATTTCTTATTGGTTAAGAAAAACTATTTGAATGGAACATTACATAGGATGAGGTGATATGTTGAAAAGTCAAGCACACTTGCTGTTTGGATTTATAACATTGTGTGCTGAACTTGTGACCTGTGTGGTGAGTTGAGTGTTCCATGAACTGTTACTATGGTAACAGGCATTAAGCAGAGTGGGGGTAGGGTTCAAACTTATGTCAATTGGAAAGGTCTGAAATGTGTAACCAACAGAAATGTGTGTTAGATTTTGAATTAATGTGAGAAGCAATATGATTTGATATTTACATGTACATGTGTGCAGAAATGAGAGGGTAACTTTGCAATTGTTTTGGTTTTATAGTGCAACACGTAAACAACTTGCACCCCAACAACTGTGCTTGAGCTACAACACAGAGATTGCAGGACAACCCACTTGCTGCTGCTCCAAGCACATCAACTGCTGCTACAGCATCTTCAGCAAACAGTCCATACTCACATATGCATTTATTGCGATGAACTTTTGTGTTACGTGAAACAGTCTATCAACCTCATCAAAAACAAGAAACAGGAGCATTGCTGTCCTCAACATTAGTCATTAGACATTTATCAAGCTTTTTTGTTGTAGCTACTACCCCGGCCGAAGGCAGTAGGAAATTTGCACACTTGCTGCCTTCCTTGGCTGGGGTTATCCATTCTTCTTCTTGTAATACAAATTCAAAGTGCAGGCCCTTTATTGAGCCTTATTGGTAACTATTACTCGTGAATGGCAGTGGGTAATTTGTGCACTTCCTGACGTACATGTATAAGAAAAAGCTTAACAAAAGTCTACCAATATTAAAAAAGAGCCAGTATGGTCTATGGTTATCAAATCTTCTGTTTGTTATTCTAATTCAAAGTACAGGCCCTTTATTGAGTCTTTTCGGTAACTACTACCCGTGAATGGCAGTGGGTAATTTGCACACTTGCAGCCTTTCTTATTTTTTACATTATTCATCTTCCACTCAATAAACACATCATCTCCACGTACACACACCTGCTTGCTGCCTTTCTTGGCTATGGTTATGAACTATTCTTCTATTTCATATCCGTATTCAAAGAACAGGCCCTTTATCGAGCCTTTTTGCTGTAGCTACTACCCTGTCCAAAGGAAGTGGGAAATTTGCACACTTGCTGCCTTTCTTGGCTATGGTTATCAATTATTCTTCAAGTAATTCAAATACAACATGCAGGCCCTTTATTCAACCTTCTTGGTAACTACTACCCGTGAATGGCAGTGGGTAATTTCCACACTTGCATTATTTCTTGCGGAGCACAGTATGTTGTAATGAGCTGGGTATCCAAAGATCCACTTTCCTGATAAGGCAGTGGTTACTTTGCACGTCTGTAGCCTTTCTAACTTGTTACCTTATACATCTTCCATTCAATGAACACATCATCTACACATACACACACTTACTTGCTGCCTTTCTTGGCTATGGTTATGAACTATTCTATTTCATATTCATATTCAAAGTGCAGGCCCTTTATCGAGCCTTTTGGTTGTAACAACTACCCCAGCCGAAGGCAGTAAAAAATGTGCACACTTGCTGCCTTTCTTGGCTGGGGTTATCAATTATTCTTGAATTTCATATACTGATTATTCAAAGTCAAAGCCCTTTATCAAGCCTTTTCGTTGTACCTACTACCCCGGCCGAAGTCAGTAGGGAAATTTGCACACTTGCTGCCTTTCTTGGCTGGGGTTATCAATTAATCTTGTAATACAAATTCAAAGTGTAGGCTCTTTATTGAGCCTTCTTGGTAACTATTACTCGTGAATGGCAGTGGGTAATTTGCGCACGTCCTGCTGTTCATGTATTATAAAAAGCTTAATAAAAGTCTACCAATATTTCAAAAGAGCCAGTATGGTCTATGGTTATCAAATCTTCTGTTTGTTATTCTAATTCAAAGTACAAGTCTTTTATTGAGCCTTCTTGGTAACTACTACCCGTGATTGGCAGTGGGTAATTTTCACACTTGCAGCCTTTCTTATTTTTTACATTATTCATCTTCCACTCAATCAACACATCATCTACACGTACACACACCTACTTGCTACCTTTCTTGGCTATGGTAGTCAACTGTTCTTCTATTTCATATCTGTATTCATAGTCCAGGCCCTTTATCGAGCCTATTTGTTGTAGCTACTACCCTGTCCGAAGGCAGTGGGAAATTTGCACACTTGCTGCCTTTCTTGGCTAGAGTTATCAATTATTCTTCAAGTAATTCAAATTCAAAATGCAGGCCCTTTATTCAGCCTTCTTGGTAACTACTTCCTTTGAATGGCAGTGGGTAATTTCCAGACTTGCATCCTTTCTTGCGATGCACAGTCTGTGTAATGAGCTGGGTATCCAAAGATCTACTTCCCTGATAAGGCAGTGGTTACTTTGCACGCTGCAGCCTTTCTAACTAGTTACCTTATTCATCTTCCATTCAATGAACACATCATCTACACATACACACACCTACTTGCTGCCTTTCTTGGCTATGGTTATCAACTGTTCTTCTGTTTCATATCTGTATTCAAAGTGCAGGCCCTTTATCGAGCCTATTTGTTGTAGCTACTACCCTGTCCGAAGGCAGTGGGAAATTTGCACACTTGCTGCCTTTCTTGGCTATGGTTATCAAGTATTCTTCAAGTAATTCAAATTCAAAATGCAGGCCCTTTATTCAGCCTTCTTGGTAACTACTTCCCGTGAATGGCAGTGGGTAATTTCCACACTTGCATCCTTTCTTGCGACGCACAGTCTGTGTAATGAGCTGGGTATCCAAAGATCTACTTCCCTGATAAGGCAGTGGTTACTTTGCGTCCTGCAGCCTTTCTAACTTGTTACCTTATTCATCTTCCATTCAATGAACACATCATCTACACATACACACACCTACTTGCTGCCTTTCTTGGCTATGGTTATGAACTATTCTATTTCATATTTATATTCAAAGTGCAGGCCCTTTATCGAGCCTTTTTGTTGTAACAACTACCCCAGCCGAAGGCAGTAAAAATATGTGCACACTTGCTGCCTTTCTTGGCTGGGGTTATCAATTATTCTTGAATTTCATATTCTGATTCAAAGTCAAAGCCCTTTATGAGCCTTTTCGTTGTACCTACTACCCCAGCCGAAGGCAGTAGGGAAATGTGCACACTTGCTGCCTTTCTTGGCTGGGGTTATCAATACTTCTTGTAATACAAATTCAAAGTGCAGGCTCTTTATTGAGCCTTCTTGGTAACTATTACTCGTGAATGGCAGTGGGTAATATGCGCACGTCCTGCTGTTCATGTATTGTAAAAAGCTTAATAAAAGTCTACCAATATTTAAAAAGAGCCAGTATGGTCTGGTTATCAAATCTTCTGTTTGTTAGTTTAATTCAAAGTACAGGCCTTTTATTGAGCCTTCTTGGTAACTACTACCCGTGATTGGCAGTGGGTATTTTGCACACTTGCAGAATTTCTTATGTTTTACATTATTCATCTTCCACTCAATCAACACATCATCTACACGTACAAACACCTACTTGCTGCCTTTCTTGGCTATGGTAATCAACTATTCTTCTCTTTCATATCTGTATTCAAAGTGCAGGCCCTTTATCGAGCCTTTTTGTTGTAGCTACTACCCTTTCCAAAGGCAGTGGGAAATTTGCACACTTGCTGCCTTTCTTGGCTAGAGTTATCAATTATTCTTCCAGTAATTCAAATTCAAAATGCAGGCCCTTTATTCAGCCTTCCTGGTAACTACCTCCCGTGAAGGGCAGTGGGTAATTTCCACACTTGCATCCTTTCTTGCGACGCACAGTCTGTGTAATGAGCTGGGTATCCAAAGACCTACTTCCCTGATAAGGCAGTGGTTACTTTGCGCGTCTGCAGCCTTTCTAACTTTTTGCCTTATTCATCATCCATTCAATGAACACATCATCTACACATACACACACCTACTTGCTGCCTTTCTCGGCCATGGTTATCAACTATTCTACTTCATATTCGTATTCAAAGTGCAGGCCCTTTATCAAGCCTTTTTGTTGTAACAGCTGCGCCGGCTGAAGGCAGTAAGAAATTTGCACATGTGCTTACTTTCTTGGCTGGGTTTATCAATTATTCTTGAATTTCATGTTCTGATTCAAAGTCAAGGCCCTTTATTGAGCGTTTTTGTTGTAGCTACTACCCCGGCCAAAGGCAGTGGGAAATTTGCACACTTGCTGCCTTTCTTGGCTGGGGTTATCAATTATTCTTCAAGTAATTCAAATTCAAAATGCAGGCCCTTTATTCAGCCTTCTTGGTAACTACTTTACGTGAATGGCAGTGGGTAATTTCCACACTTGCATCCTTCCTTGTGACGTACTGTATGTGTAATGAGCTGGGTATCCAAAGATCTACTTCCCTGATAAGGCAGTG
The DNA here is from genome assembly GCF_964261635.1 of Lissotriton helveticus. Lineage (NCBI taxonomy): Eukaryota > Metazoa > Chordata > Amphibia > Caudata > Salamandridae > Lissotriton > Lissotriton helveticus. Next base: position 535,712,582 of record NC_136067.1, read on the forward strand.
GTTATTTTGCGCGTCTGCACCCTTTCTAACTTTTTACCTTATTCATCTTCAACTCAATCAACACATCATCTACACGTACACACACCTACTTGCTGCCTTTCTTGGCTATGGTTATCAACTGTTCTTCTGTTTCATATCTGTATTCAAAGTGCAGGCCCTTTATCGAGCCTATTTGTTGTAGCTACTACCCTGTCCGAAGGCAGTGGGAAATGTGCACACTTGCTGCCTTTCTTGGGTATGGTTATCAATTATTCTTCAAGTAATTCAAATTCAAAATGCAGGCCCTTTATTCAGGCTTCTTGGTAACTAATTCCCGTAAATGGCAGTGGGTAATTTCCACGCTTGCATCCTTTCTTGTGACGTACTGTCTGTGTAATGAGCTGGGTATCCAAAGATCTACTTCCCTGATAAGGCAGTGGTTACTTTGCGCGTCTGCACCCTTTCTAACTTTTTACCTTATTCATCTTCCACTCAATCAACACATCATCTACAAGTACACACACCTACTTGCTGGCTTTCTTGGCTATGGTTATGAACTATTCTATTTAATATTTATATTAAAAGTGCAGGCCCTTTATCGAGGATTTTTGTTGTAACAACTACCCAAGCCGAAGGCAGTAAAAAATTGCACACTTGCTGCCTTTCTTGGCTGGGGTTATCAATTATTCTTGAATTTCATTTTCTGATTCAAAGTCAAAGCCCTTTATCGAGCCCTTTCGTTGTACCTACTACCCCGGCCGAAGGCAATAGGGAAATTTGCACACTTGCTGCCTTTCTTGGCTGGGGTTATCAATTCTTCTTGTAATGCAAATTCAAAGTGCAGGCTCTTTATTGAGCCTTCTTGGTAACTATTACTCGTGAATGGCAGGGGGTAATTTGCGCACGTCCTGCTGTTCATGTATTATAAAAAGCTTAATAAAAGTCTACCAATATTAAAAAGAGCCAGTATGGTCTGTGGTTATCAAATCTTCTGTTTGTTATTCTAATTCAAAGTACATGTCTTTTATTGAGCCTTCTTGGTAACTACTACCTGTGATTGACAGTGGGTAATTTGCACACTTGCAGCCTTTCTTATTTTTTACATTATTCATCTTCCACTCAATCAACACATCATCTACACGTACACACACCTACTTGCTGCCTTTCTTGGCTTTGGTAATCAACTATTCTTCTGTTTTTTATCTGTATTCAAAATGCAGGCCCTTTATCGAGCCTTTTTGTTGTAGTTACTACCCTGTCCGAAGGCAGTGGGAAATTTGCTCACTTGCTGCCTTTCTTGGCTAGAGTTATCAAGTATTTTTAAAGTAATTCAAATTGAAAATGCAGGCCCTTTATTCAGCCTTCCTGGTAACTACTTCCCGTGAATGGCAGTGGGTAATTTCCACACTTGCATCCTTTCTTGCGACGCACAGTCTGTGTAATGAGCTGGGTATCCAAAAACCTACTTCGCTGATAAGGCAGTAGTTACTTTGCGCGTCTGCAGCCTTTCTAACTTTTTGCCTTATTCATCTTCCATTCAATGAACACATCATCTACACATACACACACCTACTTGCTGCCTTTCTCGGCTATGGTTATCAACTATTCTACTTCATATTCGTATTCAAAGTGCAGGCCCTTTATCGAGCCTTTTTATCGTAACAACTACCCCAGCCGAAGGCAGTAAAAAATTGCACAGTTGGAGCCTTTATTGGCTGGGGTTATCAATTATTCTTGAATTTCATATTCTGATTCAAAGTCGAAGCCCTTTATCAAGCATTTTCGTTACACCTACTACTCCCGCTGAAGGCAGTGGGAAATTTGAACACTTTCTGCTTTTCTTGGCTGGGGTTATCAATTATTCTTCAAGTAATTCAAATTCAAAATGCAGGACCTTTATTCAGCCTTCTTGGTAACTAATTTCCGTAAATGGCAGTGGGTAATTTCCACACTTGCATCCTTTCTTGCGACGTACTGTACGTGTAATGAGCTGGGTATCCAAAGATCTACTTCCCTGATTATGCAGTGGTTACTTTGCGCGTCTGCACCATTTCTAACTTTTTACCTTATTCATCTTCCACTCAATCAACACATCATCTACACGTACACACACCTACTTGCTGCCTTTCTTGGCTATGGTTATCAAGTGTTCTTCTGTTTCATATCTGTATTCAAAGTGCAGGCCCTTTATCGAGCCTATTTGTTGTAGCTACTACCCTGTCCGAAGGCAGTGGGAAATTTGCACACTTGCTGCCTTTCTTGGCTATGGTTATCAATTATTCTTCAAATAATTCAAATTCAAAATGCAGGCCCTTTATTCAGCCTTCTTGGTAACTACTCCCCGTGAATGGCAGTGGGTCATTTCCACACTTGCATCCTTTCTTGCGACGCACAGTCTGTGTAATGAGCAGGGTATCCAAAGATCTACTTCCCTGATAAGGCAGTGGTTACTTTGTGCGCTGCAGCCTTTCTAACTTGTTACCTTATTCATCTTCTATTCAATGAACACATCATCTACACATACACACACCTACTTGCTGCCTTTCTTGGCTATGTTTATCAACTGTTCTTCTGTTTCATATCTGTATTCAAAGTGCAGGCCCTTTATCGAGCCTATTTGTTGTAGCTACTACTCTGTCCGAAGGCAGTGGGAAATTTGCACACTTGCTGCCTTTCTTGGCTATGGTTATCAATTATTCTTCAAGTAATTCAAATTCAAAATGCAGGCCCTTTATTCAGCCTTCTTGGTAACTAATTCCCGTAAATGGCAGTGGGTAATTTCCACGCTTGCATCCTTTCTTGTGACGTACTGTCTGTGTAATGAGCTGGGTATCCAAAGATCTACTTCTCTGATAAGGCAGTGGTTACTTTGCGCGTCTGCACCCTTTCTAACTTTTTACCTTATTCATCTTCCACTCAATCAACACATCATCTACACATACACACACCTACTTGCTGCCTTTCTCGGCTATGGTTATCAACTATTCTACTTCATATTCGTATTCAAAGTGCAGGCCCCTTATCGAGGATTTTTGTTGTAACAACTATCCCAGCCGAAGGCAGTAAAAAATTGCACACTTGCTGCCTTTCTTGGCTGGGGTTATCAATTATTCTTGAATTTTATATTCTGATTCAAAGTCAAAGCCCTTTATTGAGCCTTTTCGTTGTACCTACTACCCCGGCCGAAGGCAGTAGGGAAATTTGCACACTTGCTGCCTTTCTTGGCTGGGGTTATCAATTCTTCTTGTAATACAAATTCAAAGTGCAGGCTCTTTATTGAGCCTTCTTGGTAACTATTACTCGTGAATGGCAGGGGGTAATTTGCGCACGTCCCGCTGTTCATGTATTATAAAAAGCTTAATAATAGTCTACCAATATTTAAAAAGAGCCAGTATGTTCTATGGTTATCAAATCTTCTGTTTGTTATTCTAATTCAAAGTACAGGTCTTTTATTGAGCCTTCTTGGTAACTACTACCCGTGATTGGCAGTGGGTAATTTGCACACTTGCAGCTTTTCTTATTTTTTACATTATTCATCTTCCACTCAATCAACACATCATCTACACGTACACACACCTACTTGCTGCCTTTCTTGGCTTTGGTAATCAATTATTCTTCTATTTCATATCTGTATTCAAAATGCAGGCCCTTAATCAAGCCTTTTTGTTGTAGTTACTACCCTGTCCGTAGGCAGTGGGAAATTTGCACACTTGCTGCCTTTCTTGGCTAGAGTTATCAATTATTCTTCAAGTAATTCAAATTCAAAATGCAGGCCCTTTATTCAACCTTCCTGGTAACTACTTCCCGTGAATGGCAGTAGGTAATTTCCACACTTGCATACTTTCTTGCGACGCACAGTCTGTGTAATGAGCTGGGTATCCAAAGACCTACTTCCCTGATAAGGCAGTGGTTACTTTGCGCGTCTGCAGCCTTTCTAACCTTTTGCCTTATTCATCTTCCATTCAATCAACACATCATCTACACATACACACACCTACTTGCTGCCTTTCTCGGCTATGGTTATCAACTTTTCTACTTCATATTCGTATTCAAAGTGCAGGCCCTTTATCGAGCCTTTTTATTGTAACAACTACCCCAGCCGAAGCCAGTAAATAATTGCACTCTTGCTGCCTTTCTTGGCTGGCGTTATCATTTATTCTTGAATTTCATATTCTGATTCAAAGTCGAAGCCCTTTATCAAGTATTTTCGTTATACCTACTACCCCGGCCGAAGGCAGTGGGAAATTTGCACACTTTCTGCTTTTCTTGGCTGGGGTTATCAATTATTCTTCTTGTAATACAAATTCAAAATGCAGGCCCTTTATTGAGCCTTCTTGGTAACTATTACTTGTGAATGGCAGTGGCTAATTTGCGCACTTCCTGCCGTTCATGTATAATAAAAAGCTTAACAAAAGTCTACCAATATTACAAAAGAGCCAGTATGGTCTATTGTTATCAAATCTTCTGTTTGTTATTCTAATTCAAAGTACATGCCCTTTATTGAGCCTTCTTGGTAACTACTACCCGTGAATGTCAGTGGGTAATTTGCACACTTACAGCCTTTCTTATTTTTTAACTTCTTCATCTTCCACTCAATCAACACATCATCTGCATGTACACACACTTACTTGCTGCCTTTCTTGCCTGGGGTTATCAATCATTCCTCTATTTCATATCTGTATTCAAAGTGCAGGCCCTTTATCGAGCCTTTTTGTTGAAGCTACTACCCCGGCCGAAGGCAGAAGGAAATTTGCACACTTCCTGCCTTTCTTGGCTGGGGTTATCAATTATTCTTCAAGTATTTCAAATTCAAAATACAGGCCCTTTATTCAGCCTTCTTGGTAACTACTTCCCGTAAATGGCTGTGAGTAATTTCCACAATTGCATCCTTTCTTGTGAGGCACAGTCTGTGTAATGAGCTGGATATCCAAAGATCTACTTCCCTGATAAGGCAGTGGTTACTTTGCGCGTCTGCACCCTTTCTAACTTTTTACCTTATTCATCTTCCACTCAATCAACACATCATCTACAGGTACACACACCTACTTGCTGCCTTTCTTGGCTATGGTTACCAACTGTTCTTCTATTTCATATCTGTATTCAAAGTGCAGGCCCTTTATCGAGCCTTTTTGTTGTAGCTACTACCCTGTCCGAAGGCAGTGGGAAATGTGCACACTTGCTGCTTTTCATGGCTAAGGTTATCAATTATTCTTTAGATAATTCAAATTCAAAATGCAGGCCCTTTATTCAGCCTTCCTGGTAACTAATTCCCATAAATTACTTTACACCGTCTATTAATGCTACCAATAGAGCATGAAAACAAATTGGAATACCACAAGCTATCAGGAAAAGCTTATTGTGAAGTGTCAAGAGTCTTGAAAAAAATGAAACTTCTTATTATTGATGAGGTAAGAATGGTATTAAACTTAATGCTTGCCTTTGTGCATTTAGGAATGGAGCAACATTTTAAAACAGTGTTGTGACGTATTATTTGGAGGAAAAAACGTTATAGTTTTTTGGAGATCTACTACAACTAAACAGACATTATGTTATGCCACACCATCGCAGACTTATGTCTGTATCGACTAGTGCCTTCGATCACCACTGCGAACAGCAGGGTTCAGAACTTAAATTCAGCTTTACATCTACACTACAGACAATTTTGGTAATGGGTGCCACAAAAAACGTTCCTCAATGGCTCTACTAAGTACTGCCTTCAAATGTACACTGCGATCAACAGAGTTTACTGCTTGATACCAGGAGCGCATCAGCACTACAGACAACATTGAATTCAGTCTCGATTTATTTAAGGCAGAGACAATTGGACACAACTTGATTTATGTAAGGCAGAGACAATTGTACTGTATCCTCAGATTTTGTTAACTGTGACAAAACAAATTAATCGAAGTTTGTGTTGAATAATACCTTTGATCTACATTGCGGACCGCAGGGTTCACAACTTCAATTCAGCTTTACATCTACTCTATGGACAGCATTCAAGTTAGCCTTCATTTTTGTAAGGCAGAGACAATTTTGTTAATGGATGCCACAAAAAACGTTCCTCAATGGCTGTTCTAAGTACTGTCTTCAAATGTACACTGCAATCAACAGAGTTTACTGCTTAATACCAGGAGTGCATCAGCACTACAGACAACATTGAATTCAGTCTCGATTTATTTAAGGCAGAGACAATTGTACTATGTCCTCAGATTCTATTAACTATACAAAATAGCATTCATCGATGTTTGTGTCGAGTAGTACCTTTCATCTACATTGCGGACAGCAGGGTTCACAACTTCAATTCAGCTTTGGATGTAAATTTGTCTTTAGTATCTGTGCTGAGAACTGCCTCCTATCAATTAAATGGAATTGATGAAGAATTCAATTGACAAAAGACATTACTTCAATTACTGTGCCTCCCCCCGAACACGTATCATCACAGGCTACGTTCAAGCTCAGCCAAAGGTATTACTAACTCAGTGCACCAGAAATCATTACCTCGTGACTGTATTGAATGAGATGACAAATTTAGAAAAAATATATCAGACTTTTTGGACATATACTTCAACTTACTTCTGTGAATGGACAACCAATATTTATTAGAAAACTTGATTTGAAAGACTTTGCTACCAATGCGTCCTGCTTGGACAACGCATCATCGCAAACTCCACAGAACTTTGTTGCTTCAGATGCCACTAACTTGTTCCACCACTTATCATCGTTGTATTCACACACACTAAATTACCAATATTGTACAGCTGTAATCAATGTCACGTAGTCATGGGCTCTTGCTAACCGCTGCCTCCTGCCATCACCACATGGCCTTATTCAGGCAGAATTTAACTGATTCTTCATTTATTACGTATAAAGTGCAGTACCAAACAAAGTAACCTCCCTCAAACCTACACAAAATCGCCAATTGCCCTTACTAAGCCAGAATTCTCAAGACAAAAAACATTACTATCAGTACGTCCTGCCCGGACCACTTATCTTCGCAAGCTCCACATAACCTTGTTGTTTCAGGTACCACTAAGTCAGTGGAACCCGAACTCTAAGTACAACACCTACTTCATATTCTGATTCAAACTCAAAGCCATTTACCGAGCCTTTTTGTTGTAACAACTACCCCGGCCGAAGGCAGTGGAAAATTGGCACACTTGCTGCCTTTCTTGGCTGGGAATATCAATTATTCTTCAATTTCATATTCTAATTCAAAGTCAAGGCCCTTTATGGAGCCTTTTTGTTGTAGCTACTACCTCGGCCAAAGGCAGTAGGAAATTTGCACACCTGCTGCCCTGCTTGGCTGGGGTTATCAATTATTCTTCAATTTCATATTCTGATTCAAAGTCAAGGCCCTTTATCGAGCCTTTTAATCATAGCTAATACCCGAGCTGAAGGTTAATAGTCCAAAAGTAACCTTTAAAATATGCCAAACAACTCTTTCAAAGGGTGATCCATCCAAAAAATACTTCTTTAGCACAGCAAATACAGTGCCACATGTGAAGAACTTGCACCCCAACAACTTTGCTTGAGCTGCAACACAAAGATTGAAGGGCAACCCACTTCCTGCTGCACCAAGCACATAAACTGCTGCAACAGCATCTTCAGCAAGCAGTCCATACTCACATGTTAATCTTGATTTTGGTAAACTTAAATTTCTATGCATTTATTGCGATTAACTTTTGTGTTACGTGAAACAGTCTATCAACCTCATCAAAAACAAGAAACAGGAGCATCGCTGTCCTCAACATTAGTCATTAGACATTTATCAAGCTTTTTTGTTGTTAGAACTACCCCGTCCGAAGGCAGTGGGAAATTTGCACACTTTCTGCCTTTCTTGGCTGGAGTTATCAATTATTGTTCAATTTGATATTCTGATTCAAAGTCAAGGCCCTTTATCAAGCCTTTTTCATGTAGATACTACCCCGGCAGAAGGCAGTGGGAAATTTGTGCATTTCTTGCCTTTCTTCGCAGAGGTTATTAACTATTGTTCAATTTCACATTCCTATTCAAAGTGCAGGCCCTTTATCGAGTCTTTTTGTTGTACCCCAGCCAAAGGCAGTGGGAAATTTGCACACTTGCTACCTTTCTTAGCTGGGGTTATCAATTATTCTTCATTTTGATATTCTGATTCAAAATCAAGGCCCTTTATCAAGCCTTTTTGTTGTAACTACTTCCCCGGCTAAAGGTAGTGGGTAATTTGCTCACTTATAGCCTTTTATTTTTGAAATTATTCATCTTCCACTCAATCAACACATCATCTACACGTACACACACACCTACTTGCTGCCTTTCTTGGCTACGGTTATCAACTATTCTTCTATTTCATATCCATATTCAAAGTGCAGGCCCTTTATCAAGCCTTTTTTATTGTAACAACTACCCCGGCCAAAGGCAGTAAGAAATTTGTACACTTGCTGCCTTTCTTGGCTGGGGTTATCAATTATTCTTGAATTTTATAATAGAGTTGTGACAAATTTAATTAAGAAAGTGAAGATTTTTTTTAAAACAGCATTTTATAAGAAAAAGAAAACTATAGAAAATCTAGTTGATCAATAGAATTCGATTACTAGATAAGGCAATCCATTTAATGAAGGCCAAAAGTAAGTGGAAAAGAGTAAATAACAAAAGTCATTTTTCAGAGTTTTTTTGGGTGAATGGAAACATAGGGGTCGATTACGATGGCGGATGAAAGGGCGACCTCCGTCCTGGAGTAGGCGGAAAATGCCTTTTTACAGTCCGCCAGCCGTGGCCAGTCCGTCCGCCATACTAGGATGGGAAGCACTGTCAAATGTCCGTACGCCACGGAAGAACATGCACCGCTGCGTAAATACACCAGCGGCGGACGTATCCAATCCAGAGACACCGCCGTACGGAGTGATGTCTCTGACCGTCCTCTAAATCACGATGGCGGAAAAGACACAGCAAATCGCAGTGGAAAAACCACCAGCCTGAACACGGCGGATTCACCAAGGTGGAGAGACAAAACATTGCAGAGATACCCACCACAGGCAGATCGCCATCATGGACCCAGCTCTACACGTATTTCCGATACTCTTCGTGCTCCACCAGCAGCAAATCATGGACTGTCGCCGACGAAGACGCAGGTACGCAAACACACCAATTGCTGTCGGAAGAGGTGTACGTGCCGGGGCCGTGACGTGGGGAGGGGGAGGGGCATGTTGGGGAAATAGCATTTACGATAGCACCAATATATCAACAATGCAAGGAGACAACCAGGAATGACAAAGAGAAACCACTACACATGATTAACTTGCTTTATTGCACATTATAGGGGTTGAATTCTAGAGTAGCCAGGAGCATGGGCACTGGATAGAACAAAGCAGGTACATCTGAGGCAGCAGATGAGGGCACAATGCAGCATCCTAACAGCAACAGGGCAGTGTTTACAACAGAGCAGGTACATCAGGGCAGCACATGAGAGGGGCAACGAGCATCAACAGTCCATGGCACAGAGCAGGTACATCTGAGGCAGCACATGAGGGCACAATGCAGCATCCTAACAGCAACAGGGCAGTGTTCACAACAGAGCAGGTACATCAGAGGCAGCACATGAGAGGGGCTAAGTGCATCAACAGTCAATGGCACAGAGCAGGTACATCTGAGGCAGCACATGAGGGCACAATGCAGCATCCTAACAGCAACAGGGCAATGTTCACAACAGAGCAGGTACATCAGAGGCAGCACATGAGAGGGGCTAAGTGCATAAACCGTCCATGGCACAGAGCAGGTACATCTGAGGCAGCACGTGAGAGGGGCTAAGTGCATCAACAGTCTATGGCACAGAGCAGGTACATCTGAGGCAGCATGTGAGAGGGGCTAAGTGCATCAACAGTCCATGGCACAGAGCAGGTACATCTGAGGCAGCATGTGAGAGGGGCTAAGTGCATCAACAGTCCATGGCACAGAGCAGGTACATCAGAGGCAGCACGTGAGAGGGGCTAATTGCATCAACAGTCCATGGCACAGAGCAGGTACATCTGAGGCAGCACATGAGGGCACAATGCAGCATCCTAACAGCAACAGGGCAGTGTTCACAACAGAGCAGGTACATCTGAGGCAGCACGTGAGAGGGGCAACGAGCATCAACAGTCCATGGCACAGAGCAGGTACATCAGAGGCAGCACATGAGAGGGGCTAAGTGCATCAACAGTCCATGGCACAGAGCTGTAACGTCTGAGGCAGCACATGAGGGCACAATGCAGCATCCTAACAGCAACAGGGCAGTGTTCACAACAGAGCAGGTACATCTGAGGCAGCACGCGAGAGGGGCTAAGTGCATCAACAGTCCATGGCACAGAGCAGGTACATCAGAGGCAGCACATGAGGGCACAATGCAGCATCGTAACAGCAACGGGGCAGTGTTCACAACAGAGCAGGTACATCAGAGGCAGCACATGAGAGGGGCTAAGTGCATCAACAGTCCATGGCGCAGAGCAGGTACATCAGAGACAGCAAATGAGAGGGGAAAAGTGCATCAACAGTCCATGGCACAGAGCAGGTACATCTGAGCCAGCACATGAGGGCACAATGCAGCATCCTAACAGCAACAGGGCAGTGTTCACAACAGAGCAGGTACATCAGAGGCAGCACATGAGAGGGGCTAAGTGCATCAACAGCCCATGGCACAGAGCAGGTACATCTGAGGCAGCACGTGAGAGGGGCTAAGTGCATCAACAGTCCATGGCACAGAGCAGGTACATCTGAGGCAGCATATGAGAGGGGCTAAGTGCATCAACAGTCCATGGCACAGAGCAGGTACATCTGAGGCAGCACATGAGGGCACAATGCTGCATCCTAACAGCAACAGGGCAGTGTTCACAACAGTGCAGGTACATCAGAGGCAGCACATGAGAGGGGCTAAGTGCATCAACAGTCCATGGCACAGAGCAGGTACATCTGAGGCAGCACATGAGAGTGGCTAAGTGCATCAACAGTCCATGGCACAGAGCAGGTACACCTGAAGCAGCACAAGGACATGTGTCATGCGCCCCGTCCCATGGACATTAATAATGCAAGGGTGATTACAATGGACAATCCAGACACCAAGTACAGTGATGGGAACTGCACCTCACAGCACAGAATCAGCTGGACTGACTGACCCAGTAGCTTCGGGCACAGTGGCAGGATCTGATACAGGATTGGGAGACACAGCCACAGTACCAGTGACTGACACATGGGCCATAGACCCAGACACACTGCCAGCACCAGAAACAGGAGTGTGAGACACAGCCACAGCCACAGCTCTAGTGACTGACACATGAGCCATAGACCCAGACACACTGCCAGCACCAGAAACAGGAGTGTGAGACACAGCCACAGCTCTAGTGACTGACACATGAGCCATAGACCCAGACACACTGCCAGCACCAGAAACAGGAGTGTGAGACACAGCCACAGCTCTAGTGACTGACACATGAGCCATAGACCCAGACCCACTGCCAGCACCGGAAACAGGAGTGTGAGACACAGCCACAGATGTAGTGACTGACACATGAGCCATAGACCCAGACACACTGCCAGCACCAGATACAGGAGTGTGAGACACAGCCACAGATCTAGTGACTGACACATGAGCCATAGACCCAGACACACTGCCAGGACATGTCCCTGTACAGTGACCAAAAAATACCATGCCAGCATCTGAGACATGAGAGTGGCAGACACACACAGTGGCAGTACCTGAAACAGGAGAGGGCACAACTGACACAGTGCTACTACATGAGGCATGACAGCGAACAACAGACGCAGTGCCACTATCTGACACATGAGAGTGAACTGCAGCTGACCCACTAGGACCACTGAAATGATGAGCCACAGGTCTGTATGGGCCAGGAGGCAGGGTGGCTCTGGGAGCTGGGGACAGCTGTACTGGAGCGACATTGGGGTGGTTAGGTGTCACTGGTGTGTGTCTCCGTTTCTTAGGGATATGTAAGGGCATCCTGGACATGACTGGACTGGTAAGTGGTGCGGGGTCATCTGAAACATCGCCCATCAAAGGTGGATCATGTGCTGGTGGGGGTCTGCTCTCTTTGGACGTGCCGGACCCTGCTTGATGCTTGCTCTGGCCCTTCCTTCTGCCCTCTGTATCATGTGTAATGGGGATGCAACAACAGTGTACTCCTTCCTCTGCTTCACCGGGGTGTGGATGGGAGTAGAGGTATGGGGGCACTCCACCTCTGACACATGTGGTGTACGTTCCTTCACCAACACCAGCTTCAGGGGACGCAGGGGTGATGTATGCCTGTCCTTGGTGGATGTCCTGTGAATGGGAGAAGCCTTGGCCCTGGAGGTGTCCTGTCTTTGGAATGTGCCTCATCCGTGGGCGGTGCTCTGTCCCTGGGAGTTGCCCTGTCCTTTGTAGTGTCCCTGTCCTTGGGAGTGTCCCTGGCCTTGGGAGGTGCTCTGTCCTTGGGAGTGTCCCTGTCCTTGGGAGGTGCCTTGTCCTTGGAAGTGTCCCTGTCCTTGGGAGGTGCCCTGTCCTTGGGAGTGTCCCTGTCCTTGGGAGGTGCCCTGTCCTTGGGAGTGTCCCTGTCCTTGGGAGTGTCCCTGTCCTTTGGAGTGTCCCTGGCCTTGGGAGGTGCCCTGTCCTTGGGAGTGTCCCTGTCCTCGGAGTGTTCCTGTCCTTGGTGCCCTGTCCTTTGCAGTGTCCTTGTCCTTGGGAGTGTCCCTGGCCTTGGGAGGTGCCCTGTCCTTTGTAGTGTCCTTGTCCTTGGGAGTGTCCCTGGCCTTGGGAGGTGCCCTGTCCATGGGAGTGTCCCTGTTCTTGGGAGGTGCCCTGTCCTTTGTAGTGTCCTTGTCCTTGGGGCTGTCCCTGGACTTGGGAGGCGCCCTGTCCTTGGGAGTGTCCCTGGCCTTGGGAGGCGCCCTGTCCTTGGGAGTGTCCCTGGCCTTGGGAGCTGCCCTGTCCTTTGTAGTGTCCCTGTCCTTGTGAGGTGGCCTTGCCTTGGGAGTACCTTTTGAGGGGGATGCCTGTGTTCCATGTGAATCCCTGTCCCCCAACACCCGTTGAGGATCCTGTGTGTCAACTCCAGGGTAGCTGATGTCGTGTTCTGTGAAAGATTTCCATGTCCAAGGGGATGGTGTGTCTTGCCTCCGTGCCCTGCCTTGCTGCTTGTGCCTGCTTCTAGTGCAATACCCAGAAAATGAGGCCTGGGAAGAAATGTCACTCTCCCCTGAGACATCAAGTGGTATGGATGGGGGAGCTGAAGTAGAACCTTGTCCATGCGACGGTTGAATGGCTGCAGACACTGTATTGGATAATGACTGAACTGTTCTGTGGAGACCAGGAACATCACCATGCATCCCCTCCATGAATGCTACCACCTGCCCCAACTTTCTATCGTGGTCTAGGAATGCATTGATCATGTTGGTCTGCCCTTCACACAGCTGTCGCAGCAGATCAACCGCCTCAGCACAAAGGGCACTTTGTGTCACAGGGGCAGGGGCAGCAGTGCCTGCACCGAAGGCCACTCTGCTCCCCCTACGAGCAGTACTTGTTGTAGTTGGTGGCAGTGTGGGCCCTGTGTGCTGTGTACCGACTGAAGTTGTAGATTGCCCACTCCCTGTGTCTACCAACAGTGCTGACTCACCACCACTGTCTGAAGATGAGGACGATGGTGTCTCCACATGTGAGCCCTCAGGGACAGTTCTGTTCCCCTCTCCAGGGCTGCTCTCTTCAGTCTCAGTCTGTGTGTGATCTCCGATCCGGATGCATTGGCACCACTAAGCTCTGTCGTTTGTGGGTCAGTGCCCACGGCCAAAGCTGAAAGAGAGAGAAAAGAGGTAAACCTAAGTGCCACACTCATGTACTGCAAATTACAAATTCAACACTTCCTTGACTGCTGACCAACATGTAGCACCCATCCTGCAGATGAACCACCCCTACCAGACATCCTCATGTCAAAGAACCGGGGGTGCCTGTGAAACATGTACATCAAACAAACAGGGCAAGTGCATGCAGACCACCACACATGTGATGCCATGGGACCACAGACCTCAACGGCATATCCTGGGACCCTGCACTACAATGCAACTGGTATGTCCACCTGGCTGACATGGATGCTAACGCTCACTCTGCTAATGGCACCAACATGCAATTGCAGCACAACATACACACCACAGATGTCACTACTGTGCCTGAGCAGCAATACATGCATGCACGCACAAGTCACAAACCCATTCAGTCTGCTTACCGCTAGTTTGCTGCTGCTCCCCTCTCAACCGGACGGACAGGTCAGGATGCGTCACAGCTATGATACGGAGCATTAGACGGGTCATGGTACGTCGTGGAAGCTGGGATGATCTTGGAATCAGCCCCAGTGTGAAGTACTGGGTTTTTCAGAACCGGTACAGAACCGGTAACCCAGCAGTGCCAGGGACAACACCCTAAGACTTCGGGTCCTACCTGTTTCAGACTACAGAAACACAGAGTCTTCTAGGTGAAGTCAAAGATCAAATTTATTGGCTGCAACCAAGTAACAGGCGTCCTAGAAGTACAACACGGTGTATATTCTCAGGAGACTGCTCAATCTTACAAAGCCAGCCTTCTCTTTTTATCCAAAATATTATGCTTCAGGCAAACATTTTATAGTTTACAGTTGACCATTCACATATTTTCACTACAAAGGAAAAGCAGAGTCATGATGACAATCCCACATTTCAGTTGGTTCAGCCCACAATCAATTACCCGGCAAGGCCCAGTATTTTCATCAGATATCGACGGACCCCCAATAAAAACGGGCACCTCCTCCTCGTAAAGCAAGTCATAAAGTAGAAAACAGGGACAGGTGTGTGCGAGATTAGGCATGGTTTGTGTGCGATGAAAGGTTTATGGCATGTTGTGCCTTGATACTATCTCGTTTGGCCACTGGGAGAGAAACTGACCGAACAGGTTTGGCCTGGGGCAGTGGAGTCAGCTTGCCCAGGTCGCAGAGAAGTCTGGAAAGGTGTACGTGTCCTTCAGGACCGTGTTTGGCCTTTATCATTGACCTATGTGAGGGCAACTCAAAAAATGGCTGCCGTACACAAAATGGAACCCGAGGGTTCAGAACGAAAACTATGATTTCAAGGTGAAAT
Source organism: Lissotriton helveticus (assembly GCF_964261635.1). Classification (NCBI taxonomy): domain Eukaryota; kingdom Metazoa; phylum Chordata; class Amphibia; order Caudata; family Salamandridae; genus Lissotriton; species Lissotriton helveticus. Next base: position 535,727,660 of record NC_136067.1, read on the forward strand.
CGTCACTCGAATATGACGAAAATGCTTGTGCATAGTATACTAACCATTCTCGGTCTTCTGATATCAAAATCGTCATGGTACGTTGATGTTTATAACACGGGTCCAGAATTTTCAGTACTACAGACCCTCCTTTTGCCCTTACATAGGCAATAACCTATACTCATGCTAATCTGAGTCCAGGTCTATATTCCTAAAGTCATTGAGATGTTGCTGTAGCATCATCCTATTACTTAGCTCGTCCCTCGATACAGGTTTCCTTACACACGACGTAGCACAAAGGCCACATATTGCAGGTGCACACTGTACGCACAGACAGAACAGGAAAAGAATGGCTAAGACCATCCCAATGACCATCAGAATTTTCCATCCCCAGCCGGATACCATCCCATTAACGACCAATCTCCTTTGTCTACATGAATAGATTCGGAAATCTTAAGTAGTTTGGAGATGGCCTGGTACACTGTTGGATCGTTATCTGGAATGAAAACACAGCAACTCGATTGGATCAATTTACATACCCCACCTCGGTCTGCAAGTATGACGTCTAACGAGACCCTGTTCTGAAGGGTCATAAGACGATCCGACTGGAGCTCAGCAGTCAAGTTACTAAGGGCACCAGCAGTTTCAACCACGGTGGATTCAACCACCCGTGTTAATTGCCTTATGTTCCTGCTGTTATCCATAGGTCCCCAGAACGGCAGAAAACCCCTCACGAAGTCTCCAAATTCTTCTTCTGCAGTGTCCTCTTCACTGAAGACACCTCTAACTATCCTTGTCTTATGATAATCTGCCGCCGCTGTGTAGGTGGGAGGCAACAGGAACGAAACAAAGCATGTGCCCGAAAAGTCAGGGGGCCACCATGTATAGGCTCTATCATGGCAGATGAAATAGGTACCCTTAGCTGCTAAGAACGGAGGGGAAGTCTGAGACGCAAAAACATATGTCTCAGTGCAGGTGCTTTTCCCTTACTGAGCTCTGGGATTCTTGCCAATACCTTGCAGACATAAGTGACCCTGATGGGGTACAATCCAAATCGGGGAAGATCTCTTAGCTTGCTGTTTCTCACTCAGAGTAACTCCATATCCGGTCACGTTCCATCCTATATATACTAGTGTCTCATCTCTCGGGATAGTCTCATAGGAGATATCTTCCTTAACCATGTCTACTATACCCTTAACTAAAGCACTATTCTTAGGATTATCTTCCACAGAACGTAGGGGGTAGGTCTCATGTGCATAAATGAACATTGTTCTGTATGCCCACACGGAACCATTATGGCTGAAAGGCAGAACCAGATAAGGGATACCTTTATCCGTTGTATGAGGCATAAGACCACACACCCAACAGTTAGTCGTGTTCATTACTAGTTGGTGTTGGTGCAAAAGCAGAACGAAGGAGTTATTAATAAACTCTAATCTCCTAGCGGATTCATGTTCAGGAAAAGGGTGGAAAGAATGCAAGGAAACAGTAGGAGGAGGTATGGGCGATGTAGTGGGTGCAAATGTCACTGGAAAAGAGAATAAAACATATCCTACTAAAAACATCATAACACTGAACAACATGAAAATACATAATATCAAAAACCGTTTCTTGGTCATCATTCTGCAAATTGTAGTCTTAAAGTTCATTTGTTTGGCAGGTCTCTCCATCTCGAAAAACTCCATCCTCTCTAAAATGCTGCTCGCGATGGTAGGGTGTTCTATGCTAAGGAATGCTTCTGACACTCCAGGGCAACTCCCTTAGACCAACCAGAACTGTCGACCTAACGTCTTCAGCTGCACCCCAAAGACTTGGGCAACCGCGACCCTACACCGGAACCCGGATGGTGGTTCGAAAAACAAAAAGAAAAAAAGTTTCTCAGATGAGAGAGCTGCACTTTCAAAAATAGCAAAGAAAAGGAATATTTATTTGTCCATAGTTCTCGGCCTCAGATTATATCTTTTCTTTCCAGGTATTGTCTGGTCTTGAAAAAGGAGTTCAGGCTCTGTAGTGTCCAATCGAATTGACGGTGGCACAGCTTCTTGCAAGAGATTGTCACTTTCTTGTTCAGAGATTGTTCCTTTTATGCGTGCATCACTGAAAGGCAGAAATCGAGGCACAGTTTCAGTCTCTGAGTCAGCAACACCCTCCTGGACCCACCGGTCGTACAGTAGAGGCAAAGGCACCCTCTTGCAGTGTACGCCGTGGATCCAGTGCTTCTTCCCTTCCACTCGAACGGCTGATCTTGTTGAGAGAAGAACTAGATGAGGGCCGGTCCACCTGGGCTGGTCATTCTTTGTTCGCTGGAAATTTTTCACCAGGATTGATGGGGTGACCCGGATCTTCAGAGACCTGAGGTAGAGAATCGTGAACCTGTTGGTGTAAAACACGCAATTTAGCCGTCAATTCGTATAAATAGTCAAGCAGTACAGGGTGTTCGATCTCACTGAATTTTTTCGGCCTTGCCACTCCCCATATGTTGGCCGGACGGCCGAACACTATTTCGTACGGACTAAGTCCCACTCGCGAATGCACAGTCATTCTGGTTGATAGGAGTGCCAAAGGCAGAGCGTCAGGCCATTTAAGGGCAGAGCTCGCTTGAATTTTGGCCAATTTTAGTTTTAACGTGCCATTGTAGCATTCTACTAGTCCAGCTGATTGGGGGTGATTTGCAGCATGGATTTTTTGTTGGATGCCTAGCCCTTCACATACTTTCTTCATCACTCGACCCACACATTCACTCCCATTGTCACTCCAGACCATTCTCGGCATTCCAAACCTAGGGAAGAATCCTTTGACAAGGGCTTTAGCTGTGGATAAGGCAGTGTTGTCCTTTAAGGGATACGCTTCTATCCATCTTGAAAAGGCACAAACAACAACGAGTACGTATTTCAAATTGTTGCACCTCTCCATGTGGATGAAATCTAGCTGCAAAACCTCGAACAGATACGTAGGAGGCGCAAAATGACCAGCTGGAGTTGGGGTTCCCCTACCAGGGTTGTATTTCAGACACACCATGCAATTTTTGACCACGTTCTCTGCACACTTAGGAATTCCTGCATTTTGCCATACTGGAGCCAACAACTTACAAATCCCTTTCACACTGATGTGAGCCATTCCATGAGCCATTGTAACAACTGCAGGCACATACGCATCGGGTAACAACCATCTCTGATGCTCTGACAATTCAACCCAACAACCATTCACATCCAATTTCCCCTTACTTTCTTTCCATGTACTCAACTCTTTCTCTGTAGCTTCAGCTTGAATGGACTTTACACTCTCTATCGTGTCTTCACACATTCCAACGTCACCAATCCATCTTGCAGGGCCCGCAACATACATTCGACTCATCACATCCCTTGCTGTTTCTTTTGCGAAGTAGTGTGGCTCACTGGTTAGAGGCGGCAGACCCGAGAGCAGAGGACGGCCCGGGACCAGGGTTCGATTCCCGGCGCGGCAGGTTTCTGGACCAGGGTCAGCGGACTCGATAATTCTCTCGCCTCGGTGCCCACTCTGATCAGCGATCACACTCGGCAACTCTGGGCATTAGCTTGCCTCATCTTCACTAACGGCCCCCCCAGACCGCCGGGGATGCCTGGTCTCACCCTGGAGATACCATTAAGGGACCATCTCTCAGGGAAGCCAGGAAGGGTTTCGCAGCGGTCGAAGCGCCTTGGGACCCTACGGGTAAGTAGTGCGCTATATAAATGCCTATACATTTACATTTACATTTACATTTACATTTTTGCGACTTCGTCAGCAAATGCATTTCCACGACCAACATCATCAGTTACCTTCTTGTGTGCACTGCATTTCACAATCGCAACTTGCAAGGGCAAAGTAAGTGACTCGAGAAGTTCATTCACTAACTGTCCATGCTGAATCTTAGCTCCATGCGAAGTCAGGAACCCACGTTCTTTCCACAATCGTCCAAAACTGTGAGCCACACCAAATGCATACTGGCTGTCGGTATATATGGTCACTTTCATTCCTTTCGACAACACACACGCTCGTGTAAGTGCAATCAACTCTGCTGCTTGAGCTAAATTATGTGGGATACGTGCAGCTTCAACAATCGTATGCAAAGTCGTAACAGCATATTCCGCAGTCGTATCACCATTCGGAAGCTTGAAGCATGAACCATCCACCCATAAGGTATCATCACACTTTGAAAGAGGAGTGTCTCTAAGATCTATTCTCCCTTTCGTTTCTTCTTCTGTTCTGAGAAAACAATCATGCTGTTCAGAAGTATCTAACTCTGTTTCAATCGGCAACAACGTAGCTGGGTTAAGCGTGTTGCATCTTTTTATGTGCACATGACTCGCTAACAATGTCAACTCGTAACCTGACAACCGAGCACTAGTTAAGTGCTGTGTCTTGGTTCTATTTAACAACGTGTCCACTGCATGTGGAACCATCACAATCAATGTATTATTCATCACTAAACCAGCAGACTGCCGAATAGAAACAGCTGCTACCGCTGTCGCTCTTAAGCAACTTGGCAACGCTTTAGCTACCGGGTCCAAAGTTGACGAGAAATACGCACATGGACGCTGCTTGTTTCCGAACAATTGTGTCAACACTGATAATGCACAACCTTCTTTCTCATGGACATACAATGTAAAGGGTTTACTGTAGTCGGGGGTAACCAACACAGGAGCCGAACATAATGCATTGCGCAATTCAGAAAAACTTTTCTGACACTCTTCAGACCATGGAAGGGGATTCGGTGTATCTTTACAAGTTAATGCTACCAAAGGTTTGGCCAACAACGAAAAATGTGGTATCCATTGTCTACAATATGATGTAATACCCAAGAAAGCATGCACTTCTCTCTGTGTCTTTGGCACACTTAGTTTCGCTATTGCCTGAATTCTCTCTGGGGTCAGTTTCCTTCCCTCCTTCAATAAGAGATGACCTAAGTAGGTCACTTCTTGTTGATAATATTGCAATTTGGAAAGCGACACTTTGTGATGTAAATCAGACAAATGAAGGCAACAATGACAACGTGGCTTCTTTACAGATTTCCTCAGTATCTGCAGCAACAAGCAAATCATCAACGTACTGAATAAGAGTAGCGCCATCAGGTAAAATAATCGTATCAAGTTGTGTTTTCAAAGCGTGACTATATATTGATGGGCTTTCACTGTAGCCCTGGGGAGCGCGTTTGAAGCGGAAGCTTCGACCTCCTAAACTGAAGCCGAAAATATCCCTACTCTCTTCGCAATTGGGATGCTGAAGAAAGCATTCTTCAAGTCAATCACCGAGAACCAAGTCGCAGAAGCTGGAATCATAGTCAATAGGGCAGTGATATCAGGAACAACTGGAAATTGTGGCACAACTATTTTATTCACCTCTCTAAGATCAATCACAAATCTGTAAACAGGTGGCTGAGAAGGATCGGTACGCTTCAAAACAGGCAAAACAGGACGATTGCAAACGTTGCCTCTTGTCTCTTCAATTACATCCTTTTCAATTAAATCATAAATGATCATTAGCAACGCTTTCTCACCTTCACCACAAATCTTATATTGGGGAATTCGTGGCATTTTAAGATTGGCTTTCAATGTCACAACATATGGTGGTATTTCCAAAAGACCCACATCATTAGGACCAGTAGCCCAAAGAACATCAGGGAGAAATTACAATTCTGTTGGAAGTTTGTCCTTTGACAAATACATTGGAGAAACCACTTTCTTACCCAGTGTAAGTTGTACTCCCGAAGGAGAACAATACAAAGACCCATACAATCTTTTTAAAAGATCCAATCCTAACAAGTTTTCACCACAACCTGTCGTCAGAATAAGGGGTGCTTTGAATTCGCAAGGTCCAATAGAGAGGGACAGAGGACTAGAAACTGGGTTTCTAACCGGGGCGCCAGAAAAACCTACTGAGACATTCATTTTGCCAGACAAAGGTGCGCCAGGGAGTTTAGAGTGCATAATAGAACTCTTTGTAGCACAGCACCAGTATCCAACAGAAAAGGCTCTGACACACCTGATGTAATCACCTCAACATAAGGTCCACTCTGATCTACTGGAACTGAAACAACTCCCTCTCTTTGTCTACGGCTGTCCTAGCAATCATTACCTTCCATGTGCTCATCTTCTGCATAGTAGTCATCAGCATAGTACTGAGCTGTCCTACCAGACGCGTTATTCTGCTTATCAAACCTATTCATTGAATTTTGAGGCGGAAATGAACGTGCGTTCTGGGGGAAATTTCCACGTCCTCTACCTCTAGGTGCTTGTGAAATACCTCGACCTCTTGCGCTAGAAACACCATTCATACGCTGTAATAAAGCAGGACAGCTACTTTTAAAATGGCCCTCTTCTTTACAATATGCACACTGATTAGGGCGCACAGGAAAACGTTGTTGAGGATATTCGGTTCTTTGCGTGTCTCTCTGAAACTGCTGAGGCTGCTGATAGTTACTCTGACCACCACGAGGCGGGTACGCCTGCTGTAAAAGAACCTTTGTTTTTAACTCTTTCATTTTCTTGTCTGCTCTATCTTTCTCATCTTTATCTCGATTTTCATAATACTGTGAAGTAGCCAATATCTGTGCTGAAGAGGAAACGGCCCAAGAACTCTCTGAATCTTTCAACTTTTTACATAACTCGGGAAGCAAATTGTGCACAAACTTGTCAACGAACAACCGTTGACATCCTTCTGTACTCATATCTTGAACACAGTGGTCGACAAACGTTTCTTCAAACCTGGTGAAGAAATCAGACACTGTTTCATCTTTCTTCTGCTTACATGCAGACAATTTGTCCCAATTCACTCGCATTGCAGGCATCAAAGTCTTCATGTAAGTAATTATCCTACCAGGGAGATCTGCTACTAAAGGCTCGGGTTTAGCACCACCAACTTGTCGGTCATTTGCAGCACTAATATTAGCCCATGAGTCACCTAACTCTTTATCATTATCCGCATGACGAATATTTCCCCATAAAGGCTGTGGAACAACATTTTCAAACAACATGTCTATGTCGGCTAAATTCATAATGCATGAGCCTGCAGTCTGTGACAATTCCTTGTAATACCCTGCAGGATTTTTACGGGGATCAGGCAATGTCTGCTTAAGGGCCAAAACTTCAGCTCGCTTCCAAGGAACATGTCCCCAAACACGCTGAAAATGTGGCGGAATGGCTGGATTAGCAGTTGGGTCCCCTTCTCTCCATTGTGGGGGAACTTCTCTCATGGGATATTGTCTCACCTTCCTTTTAACAGAGGAATCAGACTCAAACAACGACCGGGAAACACCTTCACTCCTAAACGACAACAATGTCGCAACTGCCTTTTTAACATCTGAACCCACAATTGCGCCTTTCCCAAACTCCAACCGTATATGACATAACTCAGGTGGATTGGGCTCCAAATCATTCTCCTCTAAATCCTCACTCAGGAAAGTACACATTTTCTCAAAAACGTATCTTTGTTTTGGTGCTTCCCACTGATGGAAGACATCCATAACAGACTCTAGCTCATATCTCGTCGGTTCAGTAACCCATTTATGTGCCAAATAATTCAATGTTTCCTTCTCCCTAAAATCAGGCAGTTGGCTACGCAACTGTTTACGCTCTGAGACAGGAGATACACCTGTTGCTCCAAAGAGAGGATATAAAAGGCTAGCAACAGTGCTAGTCATTCTCTGGAGAACAGAGGGAGAAGTTGATGAAAGGACAGGCGGAGAAGCAAAGTGAGGCAAGACAGATGCAGAGGCAGTGTCAGGAGGAATACCAGGAGTGGTAGTCGATATAGTGGTCAAAGTTGTAGGAAGTAAAGGCAGAGCAGATGTCAAAGTCGGTGGCCCTTGAGGAGGCTGCACCGGAAGAGTAGGAGCCAACTGAAGAGCAGCCGGAGGTTGGGGAGGAGCAGGAGGCAATACAACCAAAGGTTGTGCGGCTAAAGGCTGCAGAGGTGCCGTAGCACTCTGCGCATAAGGGGGTGGCAAACTCAATAAATGCGAACTTAGGGGGTCTATTTCAATGACTTTTGCTGCCTCTTGCTGAAGAGGCGGCAAAACAGGGTAACATTTATCGATAACCATTTTACGTTGCCTGTGAAACTGCTCATTCATCTGTTCTTCTTCGTAATCTTTAAACTGCATGGCAGCTTGCATTATCGAGATACCCCTTTCTCTCTTATTTTTCTCCGCTAATTTAATTTCTTTCTGTTTGGCTTCCTTTCGCCATAGGGGGAAAGAGTCAAACATCGCCGGCCGGGCTTTCTTCTTGAAATGTTTAACTTCTAGATTATCTAGGATTTCCGTGTCAAAGCTACCATATTGGGGCCATTTTAAAACACCATCCTTTCTGGTGTATTTAATCCATACTTCATTATATGTGATGGGGCCTACTCCGTGTTTCACATATAATTCATAGGTCGGAGTTCCAATCGGAGGAACCGGACACGAGTCCTCCAATCGGGAATCCCTATTACAACCAAGACAAAACAAATTTCCAAGTCTGCTAAAACCAGGCATCTTCACTCACTAGTCTAGCTTCAAACTTCAAAGGATTATCGATTATGATATTCTCGTGAATACACGAGTCCCTCTGCTTTGGTACTTGCAAGTTCCAAATCAAAGATCCCGAAGGGATACTCAAAACTAAGAACCAACTAAGTACTGGGAGACGCTCCACTTATACTTAACTGAGGTATCGATGACTGCACCAGAAGACTCGTCTATCGTTTCGCTCTACCAATCATCAAGGGTCCAAAACTGGGCGATAGTCGGGGCAGCAGTCCTTCGTAGCCGTCGGGAAGCGGGGAACCTCGCAGCAAAGACTTTCGGACCACGTCGACATGCAGGGGTCGATGAAGTGGCGGCCTTCCTCCAGAATTTTCACACAAAGCTCCTCACGAACCTCTGGCTTGGACCGGTACCGCTGATATCGCCCCACGTTGGGCGCCAACTGAAGTACTGGGTTTTTCAGAACCGGTACAGAACCGGTAACCCAGCGGTGCCACGGACAACACCCTAAGACTTCGGGTCCTTCCTGTTTCAGACTACAGAAACACAGAGTCTTCTAGGTGAAGTCAAAGATCGAATTTATTGGCTGCAACCAAGTAACAGGCGTCCTAGAAGTACAACACGATGTATATTCTCAGGAGACTGCTCAATCTTACAAAGCCAGCCTTCTCTTTTTATACAAAATATTATGCTTCAGGCAAACATTTTTTTAGTGTACAGTTGACCATTCACATATTTTCACTACAAAGGAAAAGCAGAGTCATGATGACAATCCCACATTTCAGTTTGTTCAGCCCACAATCAATTACCCGACAAGGCCCAGTATTTTCATCAGATATCGACGGACCCCCAATAAAAACGGGCACCTCCTCCTCGTAAAGCTAGTCATCAAGTAGAAAACAGGGACAGGTGTGTGCGAGATTAGGCATGGTTTGTGTGCGATGAAAGGTTTATGGCATGTTGTGCCTTGATACTATCTCGTTTGGCCACTGGGAGAGAAACTGGCCGAACAGGTTTGGCCTGGGGCAGTGGAGTCAGCTTGCCCAGGTCGCAGAGAAGTCAGGAAAGGTGTATGTGACCTTCAGGACCGTGTTCGGCCTTTATCATTGACCTATGTGAGGGCAACTCACAAAAAGGCTGCCGTACACAAAATGGAACCCGAGGGTTCAGAACGAAAACTACGATTTCAAGGTGAAATCGTAACTCGAATATGACGAAAATGCTTGTGCATAGTGTACTAACCATTCTCGGTCTTCTGATATCAAAATCGTCATGGTACGTTGATGTTTATAACACGGGTCCAGATTTTTCAGTACTACAAGTGTCATCTCCGCCACATTCTTGCTGAGCCTGGAGATGTTGTCCCAGCTCTTGTGGCAGTGTGTGTGTCGCCTATTGCACACCCTCACTGCCCGTACATCACGTGCTATGGTCCTCCACAAGGCCATGCGAAGGTGCAGCTTGACCTACGATGATGGGAGACAAGAGGGGGCAAGTCAGTGGACAGTTGGGCATTCACACAGATAGGAGTAACATGTATCTTTCAGCAGCCATGCACAGTACAACACATGTGAAGGTCCCACAGCACACCGCCAAGATTGCAGAAGCCAGGAGTCATTAACCACCTCATGCACACCAACATGTCCCCCACTGCACTTACCACCTGTCCGGGGGCACCATAGAGCCGTTCATAGTGGCGGAGCACACCGTCCACAAGGACCTCCAGCTCTGTTGCGGTGAAGGGACGAGACCGGATCTCTCGAACTCTCTGCATGGCAAGGTCCAGGACTGTGGCACAACAGCAGCAGTTGTTGGAGTGCTCAGCAGCAGCAGGTAGAGGTGACGGGTGCAGGCAGCAGTTGGTGGAGTGCTCAGCAGCAGCAGGTAGAGGTAATGGGTGCAGGCAGCAGTTGGTGGAGTGCTCAGCAGCAGCAGGTAGAGGTGATGGGTGCAGGCAGCAGTGGCTGGAAGCAGTGGATGTGTGCTGCTGAAATTCACACATTTATAGGGCCCTGAGCTGATATCAGTGGCCTCATTCAAAATGAGCCAATGACTGGCCCTGCTGTGGCGGTGCAAGGCTTCCGCTATTATTAAAATCGCTTAAGCGCCCCGCATTACCTGTTTCCATTGGCTACATGTGCAAGGACCATCACGGTCACACCCTGCCAACCGCATGTGCGCGCTACCGCGATGGTGCATCTTTTGAAACTCATCACCCACTGGCATTGCAATGGTGGAGCACGCATTCCGCGGGGCGGGGCAGGTCAACACATACATTTGAATGTGCAAGTGGAAATTGCGGTTGGTACCCCCCCTTTTAGTCACATAGCAGGGTGCGGGCGGTGGGTGACCGCCCTGTGTATTGATGTTACCCTGGCATGGATGGCCATGGCCGGTCACCCACCGCCTGCCATGGCCTGTCACCCACCACCGGCCAGGGCCGGTCACCCACCGCCGGGTGCGGGCAGTGGGTGACCGCCCTGTGTATTGATGATACCCTGGCATGGATGGCCATGGCCGGTCACCCACCGCCGGCCATGGCCGGTCACCCACCGCCGGGTGCAGGCGGTCACCCGCCGCTGGGTGTGGGCGGGGGGTGACCGCCCTGTGTATTGATGTCACCCTGGCATGGATGGCCATGGCCGGTCACCCACTGCCGGGTGTGGGCGGTCACCCACCGCCGGGTGCGGGCAGTGGTTGACCGCCCTGTGTATTGATGTTACCCTGGCATGGATGGCCATGGCCTGTCACCCACCGCCGGCCATTGCCGGTCACCCACCGCCAGCCATGGCCGGTCACCCACCACCCACACCTGGTGGTGGATGACCGCCCATGGCCGGCGGTGGGTGACCGGCCATGGCCATCCATGCCAAGGTAACATCAATACACAGGGCGGTCACCCACTGCCTGCACCCAGCAGTGGGTGACCGCCCGCACCCGGCAGTGGGTGACCAGCCATGACCGGCGGTGGGTGACCGCCCGCACCCGGCGGTCTGTGGTGGGTGCTGCTATGTGACTGAAAGGGGGGATACCAACTGCCATTTCCACTTGCACATTCAAATGTATGTGTTAGCCTGCCCCGCCCCTGCGGAATGCGTGCTCCTGCCAGTGAGTGATGATTTTCAAAAGATGCACCATCGCGGTAGTGCGCACATGCGGTTGGCAGTGTGTGACCGTGATGGTCCTTCCCCATGAGGCAAATGTTACGCACAATTGCAGTATCAAGGATCATCTTCTGTGTTGGCGGAAGGCATACCCGGATACCGTGTGTACACACACTGCATGTCTCCGCAAACATGTAATGTTTATAGGTGTACATGTGTGTCAGGCCATGTCCGGAATGCGTCAAGAATCATAATGTCATGTCAATGGCCCGTGTCCACGTGTCTCATTTATGTCCATTAGTTGCATGTGTGGTCATACTATTGACCTTGCCAGTGGTTAACAAAGGCCAGTGATGTGAGCCCACGTTGCGTCAGATGTGCATGGCTATGTGGTGACGTCTTGGTTTTGAGCTCACACGTTTCTAATTGTACACATCTACACAGTACATCAAGCCTGTGTACCCACATTTTGAAGCTGTCGTGAGTGTGTGGTTTGTGTGTGCAAGTAGCAATGATGGGGGTATACATGCATTCTGTGTATGCGTCTGTGTGTCGCCTGTTGTATGCCCATGCCTGTCATGTGAGGATGCACAGCATTGTAGGTGGGGTCATGGGTGCATGAAGACAAGGAGGGTGTGTTCCATGTTAGTGTTGTGTTTGCACGTCCATGTGTGTCTGTGGGGACGCTTGTCCACACATGGGCCCTCAGTCATGTGATGTTGGCTGTTCTTTCAACATGCGTGCACGTACCATTGGACATGTTTGCACACAGGATGTTGTTTGTGGGTGAACATTGTGTGTGTAGTTAGCTGTAATGCCTTATATTTCGGTCACGTCACACATACAATCCGTGTCTGCAACATTTATTATTTGTATTGTGTTGGTCAAGATGTGATAGTGTGGCACAGCTGTGCGGTGTTGGTCAATTGACATCTGCTCCCATCTACTCCCACACAGGAGGGCTCCAAATGTGCATCGACCATACATTGTGCTGGAGGACATGGTTAAAGAGGAGGTAATCTGCAAATTCCGGCTTGACCGACGGGCATTGCAGGGCCTTGTAGCCCAATTGGCACCTCATCTGCAGCCACGCAGGCCATATCCAGGAGCAATTACACCCACAGCAAAGGTGATGGCGGCACTTCACTTCTTCGCGACAGGCACTTTCCAGTATACAGTTGGTCATGCCGGGGGGATGTCCCAATCCATGTTCAGCATGGTACTGCGGGATGTGCTGCAAGCCATGATGCGTTACAAGGATGATTACATCCATTTCCCACGTCCGGCAGAGCTGGCTGCAGTGAAAGGTGACTTCTATGCCCTGGCCCAGATTCCACACGTAGTGGGTTCCATTGATGGCACACATGTTGGTCTGATTCCACCCCAGGCACGTGAACCTGTCTATTGCAATCGGAAGCACTACCATTCTATCAATGTGCAAGTGGTGTGCCTGGCTGACAACATCATCTCCCATGTGTGTGCCAGATTTCCCGGGTCTGCACATGACTCCCACATCCTGCGGAGCAGCATTGTCCCCCAACTGATGGCTAATCTGCGTCAAGAACGTGCGTGGCTTGTAGGTGAGTGTGCTGTGATGACTACTGTGATGTATGTGTGCCATGCTGTTCCCACCAATACTGGTAATGATGGATGTGTCTGTCATCCCTCCACCTAGGCGACTCTGTGTACCCAAACCGCCCGTGGCTACTAAGCCCCCTACGGAATCATACTACCCCAGGTGAAATGCGATATAATGAGGCCCATGGGAAGACACGTCGGGTGGTGGAACGTACATTTGGACTGCTGAAGTCTAGGTTTCGCTGCCTGGATAAAACTGGAGGCGCCCTGCCATACTCACCCGGCAAAGTATGCAAAATAGTGATTGCCTGCTGCATGCTCCACAACCTGGCCTTATGCGAGAATATTGAACAGATCATGGACCCTGCAGACCAACAGGTTGCTCCGCCTCCCATCCCACCCATGTCCAGTGATGAGGACAGTGGGGAGGAAGAAGGTGTGGACCAGAGGCGTCAGCTCATTGCTCGCTACTTTCCTTGAATGCTGCTGTTCAATGCGTGGTGTATGTTTGCTGGTGATGTGTGGATGTGGTGTGTGAATGCTGCCTGTTCTGGTATGTTCTGTTCGCAAATGGGTGTATGAGATGGTGTACATACAATGCTCCCTGATGTGTGTCCTGTGATCCGCTTAATTAATGATGAGTGTGGTTTGTGGGATGTTGCAGTACGGTGTGGTGTGGTGGGTGTGATTCAGTTTCCTGACCTGTGATTGTTGTTCTCTCATTATCCCTAGGTCACTCCCACAGTGCCATGATTCTGAAGAACATTGATCCCTGCACCTGGTAATGACAACTACTAAGACAAACCTGTGTTTAAAACATGGAGGTCACACAGCCTTGAGTGTTTCCGTGGTGTTTATTTACAGGGTGTGGATTACTGTTAGTGCATATTTACAAATAGGTGTTGGGGGGAAGTGTGAGTTGAAGGTCATGTCAGATGACAACACCGTGGGGACACCACATTGTGTGATGTACACCTAGTCCAACAGACGTGTGCCAATGCTTGGCATTGTGGGCAAGATAGTTCGCAGAGTGAATGCCAGGTGGATGGTGCATTGCCACTGCTCTCTGCTGGATCCAGCCTCGGACGGCCCCTCCGTCTTGGAGCCAGAGCGGAGCCAGCTGTGGGGGCAGGTTGTTCAGGGACCACCACCCTGTCAGTGGCCTCAGGTAATGGCGGCAGTGGTGTTGGTGCCCTGTCCCGCTGGCCACTTGGGGGAGGGGGAGGTGGTGTGGCACGGGATAACCACTCCCTCCAAAGAGCTGTTTGCTGCCCCATGAGGTCAACAATTTGTCCCATGCGGGTGTCCATGGACCGCAACAGCTGGCAGGTCTGTAGCGAGTCTTGGTGTGCCCAATCCACCTGTGCCTGCGACTGCTCGTAGGAGGCTTCCACTCTTGCAATGGCATCCAGGGTCTCGATCCCAGGATGGGCTGGGTCTTGTTCCCGACCTCGCCTTGCACCTGCACTCCTGTTTGTGAACTGTGGCCTCACCTATGTCCCCCCCGTCCACTCTCCCTGCTAGCCTGAGATGTTGATGGCCCATCATCGGACGATGGGTCAGGCAGGGTGGCACTGGCAGGAGTGGTGGAGGTGGTGGTGGTGGTAGCTGCACAGCTCACAATGGCAGGTGTTGGTGTTGTTACACTGGCCAAGGTGGTGGAGGCAGGGATGTCCTGGGAGCCTGGTGGCCCTGGAAGTGTGCTTGGGCCAGCATCGACCTCTGCACCCGAGGTGTCCATGGAATCTTCACCGGAGAGTCCTGACTATGAGGGGGGCGACTGGTGCTGGCGGTTCCTGGCTTCGCTTGTCAAGTTCCGATCACCTGAGGGACAAGAATTTAAGAATCAATGCCGTGGACATGACAGGTTTGTTGTTGTCACATTACAAATTTCTAGCGAATCAGGACATGGTTGTTGGTGTCATCATGTTTGTGTGGTAGACAGTACTGGGCATTATGGTGGTGTGGAGGTGGGGAGACAATACTTGTATATGTGTGGTCCGGTCTTGCTATTTGATGGTGCCCCTGTGAAGAAGGCTAGCTACCTGTAGGTTTGAAGGAGGAGATGCACTGGTCAGCAAATGGTGGGCGGACTCCTTCTTGTTCTGGGATGGGACATGGGGGCCTGTTGGGAGTTGTAGTGCTGGACCCACCCCTGCCCTCCCTGTGGACATGGGGGCCTGTTGGGAGTTGTAGTGCTGGACCTACCCCCACCCTCCCTGTGGACATGTGGGCCTGTTGAGAGTTGTAGTGCTGGACCCACCCCGACCCTCCCTGTAGACATGTGGGCCTGTTGAGAGTTGTAATGCTGGACTCTCACCCACCCACCCCCACCCTCCCTGTGAACATGGGGGCCTGTTGGGAGTTGTAGTGTAGGACCCACCCCCACCCTCCCTGTAGACGTGTGGGCCTGTTGGGAGTTGTAGTGCTGGACTCTTACCCACCCACCCCCACCCTCCCTGTAGACATGTGGGCCTATTGGAAGTTGTAGTGCTGAACTCCCACCCACCCACCCGCACCCTCCCTGTGGACATGTGGGCCTGTTGGGAGTTGTAGTGCTGGACCCACCCCCACCCTTCCTGTGGACATGTGGGCCTGTTGGGAGTTGTAGTGCTGGACCCTCACCCACCCACCCCCACCCTCCCTGTAGACATGGGGGCCTGTTGGGAGTTGTAGTGCTGGACTCCCACCCACCCACCCCCATCCTCCCTGTGGACATGTGGACCTGTTGGGAGTTGTAGTGCTGGACCCATCCCCACCCTCCCTGTGGACATGTGGGCCGGTTGGGAGTTGTAGTGCTGGACCCACCCCCACCCTCCCCGTGGACATGGGGGCCTGTTGGGAGTTGCAGTGCTGGACCCACCCCCACCCTCTCTGTAGACATGTGGGCCTGTTAGGAGTTGTAGCGCTGGACTCTCACCCACCCACCCCCACCCTCCCTGTGGACATCGGGGCCTGTTGTGAGTTGTAGTGCTGGACCCACCCCCACCCTCCCTGTAGACATGTGGGCCTGTTGGGAGTTGTAGTGCTGGACTCTCGCCCACCCACCCCCACCCTCCCTGTGGACATGGAGGCCTGTTGTGAGTTGTAGTGCTGGACCCACCCCCACCCTCCCTGTGGACATGGGGGCCTGTTGGGAGTTGTAGTGCTGGACTCTCACCCACCCACCCCCACCCTCCCTGTAGACATGGGGGCCTGTTGGGAGTTGTAGTGCTGGACCCACCCCCACCCTCCCTGTGGACATGTGGGCCTGTTGGGAGTTGTAGTGCTGGACTCTCACCCACCCACCCCGACCCTTCCTGTAGACATGGGGGCCTGTTGGGAGTTGTAGTGCTGGACCCACCCCCACCCTCCCTGTAGACATGTGGGCCTGTTGGGAGTTGTAGTGCTGGACTCTCGCCCACCCACCCCCACCCTCCCTGTGGACATGGAGGCCTGTTGTGAGTTGTAGTGCTGGACCCACCCCCACCCTCCCTGTGGACATGTGGGCCTGTTGGGAGTTGTAGTGCTGGACTCTCACCCACCCACCCCGACCCTTCCTGTAGACATGTGGGCCTGTTGGGAGCTATAGTGCTGGACTCTCACCCACCCACCCCCACCCTCCCTGTGGACATGTGGCCTGTTGGGAGTTGAAGTGCTGGACCCACCCCCACCCTCCCTGTGGACATGTGGCCTGTTGGGAGTTGAAGTGCTGGACCCACCCCCACCCTCCCTGTAGATATGTGGGCCTGTTGGGAGTTGTAGTACTGGACTCTCACCCACCCACCCCCACCCTCCCTGTGGACATTGGGGCCTGTTGTGAGTTGTAGTGCTGGACCCACCCCCACCCTCCCTGTAGAATGTGGGCCTGTTGGGAGTTGCAGTGCTAGACTCTCACCCACCCACCCCACCCTCCATGTGGACATGGGGGCCTGTTGGGAGTTGTAGTGCTGGACCCACACCCACCCTCCCTGTAGACATGTGGGCCTGTTGGGAGTTGTAGTGCTGGACTCTCACCCACCCACCCCCACCCTCCTTGTGGACATGGGGGCCTGTTGTGAGTTGTAGTGCTGGACCCTCCCCCACCCTCTATGTAGACATGTGGGCCTGTTGGGAGTTGTAGTGCTGGACTCTCACCCACCCACCCCCACCCTCACTGGGAACATGGGGCCTGTTGGGAGTTGTATTACTGGACCCACCCCAGCCCTCCCTGTAGCAATGGGGGCCTATTGGGAGTTGTAATGCTGGACTCACCCCCACCCTCCCTGTAGACATGGGGGCCTGTTGGGAGTTATGGTGCTGGACCCACCCCCACCCTCCCTGTGAACATGTGGGCCTGTTGGGAGTTGTAGTGCTGGACCCACCCTCACCCTCCTTGTAGACATGTGGGCCTGTTGGGAGTTGTAGTGCTGGCTTCTCACCCACCCACCCCCACCCTCCCTGTGGACATGGGGGCCATTTGGGAGTTGTAGTGCTGGACCCACCCCCACCCTCCCTGTAGGAGTTGTGGTGTTGGCTGCTTTGACAACATGCAAGCCTGTGAAAGTAGGAGGAAACATTTGTGGTTGGTCAAGGTGGGTGCATTTGAGCCCAGGACTTCACATTTGGGTGACTGTGTGGCCCACATGCATGGATTGGAGCCTGGGAGATGTGTCTTGGCAGTTGTGCAAGGCAGACCATGACAGGGTGATAGTGGTCATTGGTTTGTACTTACCAGCCTCAAGTCCCTCTTCGATTCCTTCTAGGCTCTTAGGGTGCAGTATGCCCAGCACCTTCTCCTCCCATTCGGCAAATGGTATAGGCTTCAGAGGTGTGCCGCCGCCAGTGTGTTGTGCCCGCAGGTGGTTCTTGGCCCTGATGCCTTTCACCCTTGCCTTGAGGTCGTGCCACCGCCTCTGGATCTCGTGTTTGGTGCGTGGCACGGTCCCTGAAGCATTCACTCTGGTCACTATCCTGTCCCACATGGTGGTTTTAGTTGCCATGGTGGTCTGCTTGACTAGGGTACCGAACAGATGTGGTTCAACATGAATGATTTCATCCACCATTACCTTCAATTCACTCTCTGTGAACTTGGGGATTTTCTTGGGTGCCATGGTGTGTGATGTGCAAGGTGTTGGTGGGGTGGGGTGTGCAGGTGTGTGGTATGTAGGGATGGTGTTGTGGGGGTTTGTGTGGTGGGTGTGTTGGTGTGCAGGCTGTATGTGTGTTTGTGTGTGTCTGCAGTTTGTGCTATTTTGCCTCTTTGTTCCAGCTGTGCTGTGATGCAAAGGAGTGTGGTAATGGGAGGGATTCATTTTATACTCTTTGTGGTGGTTGTGTCCCAATGGTTGTTGCCAGTCAGGTGTTCTGTGGGTGTGGTGACTTGGATGCTCTTGTTTGTGCGGGGGGGTGTCATTGGGGCATGTAGTTGTTGGGGGTGGGTGTTTCAGGTGGGTGTGAGTCCTGTTTTTGGTGTTTTCTATTTACTTCCATCCACCATTTTTTAATCGGTTTGACGGCAGCCGTGATGTTCGTTTGGTCCTTCCGCAGTCATGCTCCGTTTGTCGATGCTTTTTTCCGCGGCGGTCGAGGAAGGTGGGGAGTTCCGTTGGGATGGCGGGGTTATCCTAATTGTGCGGCCGGACCCTCCGCAGGTCTGGCGGCAGTTGGGCCTGTTTCCGCGGTCAATGCGTCCGCGGCGAAGGGTGTTTCTGTGCTACCGTCCGCTTACGGCGGTCTTTGGTGTGATCCGTCCGCCCCGGTCGGTGTGTGATGACAGACATATCCTAATCGCATCCGCGAATTATCCGCGGTGCGGTCAGGAGTATTTTTGCCGCCACCATGGCAGACGGAACCCGTTTCCGTCCACCATCCTAATAGGCCTCTGAGTTCAAGTTCTGAGCCTTTTTTTAATGATGAGAATTATCTTCAGAGTAATGATTTGTTGCATGCAGTTGACACTAGTGGTCGTGCTTATGAGGTTAGAAATGGTTTTGCTATTGAGAATGAGAAACTTGTTCCGAGAAATGCAGAAGAGGTGTTAGCTGATGAAGTTTTGGGGAGACTTCCTAAAGCTCCAGTGAACACTTGGAATTGTAGTAGTATTGGTAGTGTACGGCAAGAAGGTTTTGAATTTGTACGCAATTACTTACGTAACCAAAGTAAGAAAAGTGTTAAACAAAAGATTAAGGTGTTGCAAGAACAAGACCCTTGCTGAGAGAGAGAAAATACTGGTATGCAAGGTCATTCTCTGGCTTGTCTTTCTAAAAAAGTATGGCAAGGTCTTTTTCACCATTTCAGGATGTTACCAGTTCATCATACTCAAATGAGGAAATTAGTCAGAACATTGTATTACGCAAAAAGTCCAGCACTTAAGTTATGAAAGTTGAACAGTGCTCTTTTGCGTGGATCTGTATCAGATGTAACAAATGTTTCTGATGAAATTCAGCTTAGTTACTTTGGTCCTCAAGAAGACAGTGCAGAAACTGAGATATTAATAGAAGAAAATGTGGAAGAGAATGTACAATGTTGTACTGTAGAAAATTTTGAGCAAGAAATTACAAAGTTTAACGTGATTTCATGTGAAAGGCCAAATTACTCTTGTATTTATTGTCGACGAACTCATTATAAAAATCAGACCAGGACTGTTGATCTGTATTTAAAAAGTGAAAAGGAAAATAATAATGAGTGGAAGGATTTTGCAACTTATTTGTTGGTAGAGAATTGTTTTGATTTGGGTTCTGATCAGCGTGTTTGTAAATATTGTACTAACAAATTAGACGAGAATAAAATGCCTGCTAGAGCTGTGCACAATAATCTTGAGTTGATAAATATTCCTTCTGAACTAATGGATTTAAAAACCTATGAGTCTATTCTTATTCAATGTGTGCATCCATTTCAAGCTATTGTTCGTATGGAGCCTAAGACAGAGAAAATGGCCTCCTTCAGATTTACAAAGAGGATTAAAGGGAAGAGTTGTACATTTGCCTATAGATTTAAAAAAATTATTGAAACAATTGGTGTCGAAAATATAGAAGATGAACCTTTAGTTATTCTTGTTAATGGCGTTCCTACGATGAGTAAGAACATCTGGCAAGAACTAGTGAATGTTATGAAAGTGAAAAAGGCAACATTGTATCTGGTAAAAAATAATCAATATTATAAAAATGTGTATGTGAGACAACAGAAATAACTGTAGAAAAGATAGTGACTCACCATCTGGACAAATTGAAAAAGTGGATGTGTCCAGAACTGAAGAAATCTACGAATATTACAGTGTTCATCCACTTCATTCTAAAGAAGTGATGGGGAATACTATAGAGTTATTCCAAATGAAATAAGCAAAGGGAAGTCCCATTAGTGTATGGGAAAAAAAGCTTGAAAGCTCGTTGTTTCCCTCAGTAGTCTCTCACAGGAAAAGGAGGACGATATGATGACCGACCTGTGCAGTTTCCTGCATCTGAATACCAGCCATCAAGATTATATGCAGAACATCCAAGATTTCGACAATGTATTTCATATTTGTTTCAACTTTTGTTTGAGAGTGATTTGTCTGGACTTTCTTATGCAGTAAACCATATATTGAAAACAGGTGTACATCTGCAAAATGTTTTGGCAAAGGAATTTATGGATAAAGTACAATAGAAAGATTATGTTTTGGAATCTCAGCTGATTAATCTCATGGCATGTCAGCGTGGTACTAATGAGTACTGGTACCGACGTCATGGAGAACTGAAATGTATGCTAAGGAACTTAGGAACTCCTACATGGTTCCTTACTCTAAGCTGTGCTGAATATGCTTGGGATGATTTACTTAAATATCTTCGAGAGGCAAATCCAAATATAGTAAATATGAATGTTCAGATCGCTTATCATCTGCAAGTCTTTACTCCAAATCTAGAAGAATCATTTGGGTGAGTCTAGGTCTTCATGCAACACGAAATCAAGTACTTAAATCTGTACAATAAATTGATTATTTAACTGAAAAAGAGCGAGAAAGTATATGTATTATAGTGTATTGGTTCATAACACTTCCTATTCCAACTCTTGAAAGATCCCTCCCTTTTTATCCATTCAACTTTGACTTCCTAAAAAGAACCATCTCTTCTGAGAATCCTGTCAAATAGAAGGAAGATCACCATGATAACAGCAATGGACTCATCTTCCAGCTATTCTTCAGAAGGAGATTTCATTCCTGAAGAGCCTCCAAAGAACAAGAAAAATAGCTCTAATTTGGAAGTTATTTACTTTCCCTTAAGGGCAAAAAAAGGTTAATGCTCCGTTAGGAACCTGTACAATTTGCCAAACAACTCTTTAAAGGAGTGATCCATCCAAAACAAAATCCTTTGGTACACCAAGTATGATGCGACATGTCAAGAACTTGCACCCCAAGTTTTGCTTGAGCTGCAACACAAAAATTGCAGGGCAACCCACTTGCGGCTGCCCCAAGCACATCAATTGCTGCAACAGCATCTTCAACAAGCAGTCCATACTCACATATTAATCTTGATTTTAGTAAACTTACATTTCTATGCATTTATTGCAATTAACTTTTCTGTCACGTGAAACAGTCTATCAACTTCATAAAAAACAGGAAACAGGAACATCGCTGTCCTCAACATTAGTCATTAGACATTTATCAAACTTTTTTGTTGTAACTACCCCGGCCGAAGGCAGTGGTAAATTTGCACACATGCTGCCTTTCTTGGCTGGGGTTATCAGTTATTGTTCAATTTCATATTCTGATTCAAAGTCAAGACCCTTTATCAAGCCTTTTTGTTGTAGCTACTACCCCGGCCAAAGGCAGTAGGAAATTTGCACACTTGCTACTTTTCTTGACTCGGGTTATCAATTATTCTTCTTGTAATACAAATTCAAAGTGCACACCCTTTATTCAGCCTTCTTGGTAACTACTTCCCGTAAATTGCAGTGGGTAATTTCCACACTTGCATCCTTTCTTGCAATGCACAGTCTGTGTACTAAGCTGGTTATCCAAAGATCTACTTCCCTGATAAGGCAATGGTTACTTTGCGCATCTTCAGCCTTTCTAACTTTTTACCTTATTCATCTTCCATTCAATGAACACATCATCCACATATACACACACTTACTTGCTGCCTTTCTTGGCTGCGGTTATCAATTACTCTTCAATTTCATATTCATATTCAAACTCAAGGCCCTTTATTGAGCCTTTTTCAAGGAGAGACTACCCCAGCAGAAGGCAGTGGGAAATTTGCACACTTGCTGCCTTTCTTCGCAGGGGTTATCAATTATTGTTCAATTTCATGTTCTGATTCAAAGTCATAGCCCTTTATCGAGCTTTTTTGTTGTAGCTACTACCCCAGCCAAAGGAAGTGGGAAATTTGCGCACTTGCTGCCTTTCTTGGCTGGGGTTATCAATTATTGTTCAATTTCATATTCTGATTCAAAATCATAGCCCTTTATCAAGCCTTTTTGTTGAAACTACTTCCCCAGCTAAATGCAGTGGGTAATTTGCACACTTCATTTATATTCTTCATCTTCCACTCAATCAACACATCATCTACACATACACACACCTACTTGGTGCTTTTTTTAACTGGGGTTATCAATTATTCTTGAATTTCACATTCTGATTCAAAGTCAAGGCCTTTTATTGAGCCTTTTTGTTATAGCTACTACCTCGGCCAAACACAACACACCATGGCAGGACTATGAAAAGCATCTAAATCTACAGCACTACATGCCAAAAAGAAATGCATACTGTGTAAGTGACATTTTCCATCGTTAAGATTTAAAATCTGTCAATAGAAAAGAAACATGTTCTCAGTGAAGTGAAATGACTTTTTGTGATATATTGAAACTATTTTCACAACTTTCTTTACTGTTGTTTGTTGTTACAGTGCTTTTTTGCTCCTCACGTTCAATATTTTAACCTACACTGCAACTATTTTCACAACTTCATTACTGTAATATCGATGTTTGTACTGCTCACATAAAACATTTTGGGATACCTTGAAACTATTTTTAAAACTTGTTTACTATAATATCAGTCTATCAACTGCTTTCATTAAACATTTTTGGATACATTTGCTAAAAAATTCTTTACTGTAATATCAGTGTTTGCGGTGGTAACAGAAAATAAATGTGATACATTGTGCTGTGTGGCTCAAAACATTATTATTATATATTAATAATAAATAATAAATGTATTCTTGTAACATTTCATAATTTAATACAGCTTCTAAAATAATTTCATCATGTATTTCATTTTCCTGATTATCAGTTTCAAAAGTCATATAATCATACTCTATGTCATCTAATGCTTCCACAAAATCAACATCCAAGATTTTGTCTAGGAAATCACAACTGATATCTGCAGCATTACTTCCTCTTCATTCTAGCTACTTTCAAAAAAGTATGTTCAGCTCTTCTATGACACTGCTATTAATTTCGAAACCATCTTCCAACTTGTTTTGTTGATTTCCCATACTGTATCTCTTATGTTGTAGGTCCTTGTACAAAAACATAAACACTTCATTTTATCGTCACTGTAATATCAGCATATGTGGTGATTCATATAAAATATAATAAATATTTATCTTGGAAATGAAGCAACAATATTTTGTACTTGAGTGTATATTATTTTGAATACATTCGAATAAATACAGTGTCACTATGCATTGTGTCAAGTGCTTTATTGAGCATATACAGGAATATGTTACCTTTGATTGTAATGACATACAAACCAAAACAAGATAGAACACTGCAAGTAAAGCACATTACATAGTGGTACAAAGCATCTCATTGGAATGTTGTGTATTAGGATAACATTCACAACTCACATATAAAATGATTTCAGGAACTTGTTACTTTTTCGATGATAAGGATTAGTAATGTCTTTCCGAGAACATTTGAATATTTAAAAGGGTAAAGTAAGAGGTGAAGAACACAGGTAAGAAGTTACATCTCAGGATGCAAGAATGGATGAAAAGGGTCATCCAAGATCTCCATGTACAATGCCCAGTGGAGACGTTTTAAAAATGGGTTCACTCAAGGAATTCTATAATGTGCAATAAGGGCTGACGATAACACCACACAGAATGGACAAGAACAGATAAAATAATGGATTGTACGTGCTTGGACTATGATGAGAATACACTGTAGGAGGACCACGGTCAAGTACAAAGATTAAATACTTAAGACATAGCAAACAAGGTGGCAACAAGAGCCAGGAGGGCCCAAGAGTGGTGGAGGCTGGGTTTCTTAACCTGTGTCCTACCTTCTATGTTGCAAACTTAAAACAGTGACAACAGGAATGCCTTACTTTCACTCCCCCCATTACGTTGTCAAGTAGGGTGGAGGGAGGGAAAGGAAAGGAGTAAACTAGGGGCCAGATGTAGGTCGGCAAATACTGGTCGGTAACAGCCGATTTCGGCCGTTACCGACCGGTATTTGCCAATTGAGATGTAGGGGCCTCAAAACATATAGAATCGGTATATTTACAGATTCGGTACATTTACCGATTCTGTAAAATACCGAATCGGTAAATTTACCGAATCAGTAAATACAGATGTAGGTGGCAATGAAAACAGTGTCACAGGCCATTGCCGATTCGTTATTTACCATGTAATACTATTGCATGGTAAATAACCATTTCTAGTGTACATGCACATCTGTGCATGTACACCTGTGCCATGTGGCACAGTATGTGTGTCACATGGCACACAAGCCAGAAACAGGGGTGCAAAAGGGTGTCAAAGTCACACCTTGTCCCCCAAATACCGATTCTGTACTTACAGAATTGTTAAATACCGAATCCTATCGATTCGGTTTTTGATACAGAATAATTACCTTCATTAGATTTACCGATTCATGAATACCGAATCGGTAAAATTCTGTATTTATGAATCGGTAAATCTAATTTTACCTACATCGGGCCCTAAATGCTAAATGTCTACAGATGTACTGCTATGTTCAGAACACTGGATCAAGCACTGAATAAACAAAGTCAGATACAAAAGAAGATACACCAAACAAGGCTACACAAAAGATACACAAAGGAAAGCTACACAAATAAGACGACAAATGTTGAACACAAACTGGTAAGTCAGCAAAAGAACAAAAAAACTAAGAACACTGCAATGGAAGCTATGCTGTGGAACTCATTGTCAGGTCCATGAAACTGTGCAGGCAGCTGGTAGGAGCCTACACAGGACGATGGCAGGATGAGGCCCCTAGAGAAGCTTGGGGGAGTAGCGGTCCCCGGGGCTACGAGATGGGGCTGTGAGCCCCCCCCCGCATACTTCAAAATAAAACCTCAGGGGGTAGCGTTCCCCGGGGCTCGGAGGGCCTTACAAGCCCCCCATTATGGAAAAAAATAGCCCCCGGGGGCTAATTAAGAATAAAACGGACTTCTAGTTTTTTTTTTCCTTATCCACCGCGTACGCGTATGATACACGTACTACGGGATTTCTTTTTTTTAAAATTGGGGCCTAAAGATCCATTTAGCATACCCCCCCAGGATATAGCGGCATTGGTTAGCAAATTTTGTGGCACAAAAATGGAAATTTAGCGGCACAAATAAGGAAATTTTGCGGCAATTTTGCGCCATTTTATTTGCCTGTTTTTCCTAAAACAAACACAGATATCTTAGTTTTTTTGTTATTTTACAACCTAAAGCTATGTATATTTGGTTATTAACAATGTAGACACTTTTTTGGGCTTCAAGGCTACATATAGGACATAAACATGTTAATGAATAAATGCCCCGAAAGCAATCCCCCCAGCAGCCCCCCCAGGGGACGCACACTGCATGATAAGGGCCAGACTGGACCTTGGTCGCCCATATGTCAGGTGCAGCTAAACAGCTTATTGTCCTCTTTTGGAAAAACAAAGGCCCTCGCCGCCCCCCACCCACCACCACCACCAAATCGGGTAATTTTTACAAAAGTACCGATTTTGCAGCAAACCGCAAAATCGCAAAATTCTGGATGGTCTGAATAGAGGCAGATGAACAGCGGATGCAGACAAGTCCTAGGGCTAATCTCCAGAGTCCACATAGTACATGCATATATAAGTATATAATAAGTATATACTAAAGTATATACAAGAGGTCTTGAATGCTTGCCCAAAAAAAGGGAGAGTAGAAAAATCTGGTGATTAAAAAAAAAAATCAGAAATGCCTGTGCTTCCTACAAAGTCTGACCATTAAATCTTCTTCTGTATACTACATCTGGGTCATCATCTACTGATTTGTGTTTGCTTCATACAGCAAACTGGGCACAGCACTACAAATGTGGACTCCAGAACTGGGCACAGCACTACAGATGTGGACTCCAGAACTGGGCACAGCACTACAGACGTGGAATCCAGAACTGGGCACAGCGCTACACATGTGGACTCCAGAACTAGGCACAATACTTCAAGTGTAACATCCAAAACTGAGCTCAACATTACAAACACAACACCACAGAGTGGCCACGTGACTGCTAATGTGACCTACGAGACTGCGCAGAACACTCAAAAAGTGGACACCGCACTTAAGCCATTGCATCCTGAACTAGGTAGAATACTCCAGAACAGCGCACAGCACACAATACCTGGCATCCAGGTGATGCACAGCACTCCAGATGTGGAAGGAGCTGTAGAACTCGACGTAAAGCCTCATCCAGGCACAATACTTTGCATAAGGGTCCAGAAATGGGCACCACACTCTAGAACCACACAAAAGGATGCAGCGTTGTCAATCCCTGTGGAATTTATGTTTCAATGAAATCATATAAATGGACTCCTCCCCCCTTTTCCTCTCCCCAAACATCACTCCCCACCTACTTCATTTTCGCGGGCACTTATGCAAAAATATTTGCTGCATTTTTACAAAAGTGCCGATTTCGCTGGCACTTTTGTAAAAATCGCGGCATTTTTACAAAAATGCCGATTTCGCGGCAAACCGCGAAATCACAAAATCCTGGAGGGTCTGATTTAGGACCCCCAGAGCAGGCCTAGAGGGTCAGGATGTTTCTACCCTGCCCCCTTTCCTTATTTTTCAACTTTGTTTTACTGTTTTCTTGTGACTCGGTTCTACCGAGGCACAAGATGGCTGCCAACACTTCCTGGTTTGGAGTGTTGACAAACAGCTGACATCCAATCAACATGCAGCTCGTGCTCATAATTGTACGGTTTTTGGTACACTTACTGTACACATAGGGGGAGGGGGGGCTGAAAACATACTTTAAATTAAAAAAAAGCCCTGCGGCGGTAACAGTCCCCGGGGCTGCGCGGAGAGCAGCCGTAAGCCCCCCGCATACTTCAAAATAAAACCCCGGGGAGTGCTGTTCCCAGGGACTCGTGAGACTTTACAAGCCCCCCATTATGGAAAAAAATTGCCCCCGGGATTTGGCCCCCCCGGAAGCTAATTAAGAATAAAATGGACTTCTAGTTTCTTTTTTCCTTTTCCACCGCGTACGCAAATGATACACGTACCCTGCGATTTTGTATTAAAAAGAAATAAAATGTTGGGCCTAAAGATCCATGTGGGACCCTGCCCCCTTTCCTTATTTTTCAACTTTGTTTTACTGTTTTCTTGTGACTCGGTTCTACCGAGGCACAAGATGGCCGCCAACATTTCCTGGTTTTGAGTGTTGACAGACACTTGACATCCAATCAGCATGCAGCTCGTGCTCGTAATTGAAAGGATTTCCGTACGCGAACAGTACTTCATCTTTAGATATCACTATGATTCTACTTTTGATTTTCTCAGGAACTACTGAACGGGTTTATACCATTTAACAAAAAGCACAATCTGCGAACTGAACTCTACCTCTTTGGTGTAATTCCGTTCAGTCGTCGGGCTGTAGCCCTGGCTAAAGGTCCCTATGGAACATTGCATGGGGAATACATGTTTTGGGATCCCCCTATTTTCTCGGCCCCCACTTGACAAATCACCCCCAAACTTTCAGGGAGGGAGCAGAGCCGAGCAGGCCATTTTCTTGGAGAAATGTGCAAAGATTCATCCACCAGTGCCAAAGTTATTCCAAATAGAATGTTGTGGATTTCCTATGGAAAGTAGGTCCTAACTATAACTACCTACTGGTAATATAGATATATATATGTGTGTGTGTGTGTGTGTGTGTGTGTGTGCGTGTGTGTGTGTGTAGGATTCTATGGGGGAAACACGATATATTACGCTAAAACTAATACAACAGTACTCAATTTACAGAAACGAAGATACACTTTACCTTACCTATACCTTTGGTAAAAAAACAAGGGAAGGATCCTTTGGATCTTACAAACTATAGACCTATCCCCCTGCTGCCCTACCTCTCAAAGGTGCTGGAGGCTCATGTCTCTAAGAGTGTCTCTAATTTCATTGAGACCACCAACTACTTGGAGCCTAATCAAGCGGGGTTCCGCCCGGGTCACTCAACAGAGGCGGTGATCCTGGCGGTTCAGGACAACCTTAGAGCCAATGCGGATGTCGATTCACACCAAGCCTTGGTGCTGCTTGACCTCTCGGCTGCGTTCGACACGGTTGACTATGACATCTTGATCAACCGTGTCGAACAGGCCGGCCTGAGAGGACCCGCGTTGAGCTGGATTACATCCTTTATTGAGGGCCGGACTCAGGCAATTCAACTGGGTAGCTTTACAGGCACTAGGCATACGTCTACCTGTGGAGTTCCGCAGGGGTCGTCATTATCCCCCTTATTATTTAACCTTTATCTCCGCCCTCTTCTTTATTCCCTTAAGAAGTTTAAAGTCACGGTGTTCAACTACGCGGACGATTTACAGCTAATATTTCATCTGAACATCTCTAATGCTGTGTCCGAATTTCAGAACACCATGAAACACATCCAATGCTGGATGAACGAAAACCATCTAAAACTCAACCCGGGCAAAACAGAACTACTTTTGCCCGGGAACAGTTTATCCAGCTGGATTGTTAATTTCTGGCCAGCAGACCTGGGCATCCCCCCTGTAAGATCCACTGCTGTAAAGAGCTTAGGCATCACGCTCCACTCGGACCTATCCTTAAAAACCCAGGTGGGTGCCGTGGTCTCAGCTAGCTTTTTCCAAATGAGGAAAATAAAAAAAATTGCTCACCTCCTCACCCAGTCTGCCTTAATCCAGGTTACTATTGCTTTGGTCATGTCCCGCCTGGACTATTCCAACAGTGTCTACTTGGGACTTCCAGTGGGCCTGTCGAAGAGACTTCAACTTGTCCAGAATCAGGCGGCGAGACTTATTCTACAACAGCCAAAATGGTCTTCTATTAAACCAGGACTAGAAAAGCTACACTGGCTTCCGATTTCCCAGCGCATAGCTTTTAAAGCAGGTTGTATCACCTTCAAGGCCACACAAGATAAAGGCCCTGCCTTTATTCGTTGTCTGATTTCTAAATATATACCCACCAGAAGCCTGCGCTCTGCGCAAAAATCCCTACTGGAGGTGTCTCGCTTTAAAAGGAAGCGACAGGGAGGCTGCTGCTTTCGCCATCTAGCAGCCTCATTGTGGAACTCCATCCCCTTATCGATTAGGCAGAGTAAGGATCTACTCACCTTTCGTAAGGGATTAAAAACTTGGTTGTTCTCTCAAGACTACCATTAGCCATTGTTAGCTCAGTGTTATGTTGGACGGATTCTTCACTTTTCCTATAGCGCCATGAAGCCTACGGGCGTACGAGCGCTCTACAAATTGATTTTAACATAACATAACAAACCTACATTATGAGATTCATAAAGTCACCCTGGATGTGGAACTTCAAGTTCATACCCAGGTTGATATTTGGAACCCTATTACTGTTCCCGTGTAGCTACTATTTTTGTTCTGTTATCTTATTGTTTTGTTCAAAGAAGACTTGGCAGATGCCTTAATAAAGGGAGGACAGCTGGCTGTTATACAAAGGGGCACCATCAATTCAGGCTACAGTTTAAAACTACATGAAACATCTGTACAATGCTAATGATATTTAATAGCTTCACATCTCTTGCATTAAACTGATCAGACATCCATAATTTAATGACATTTTGTTAATTAAATGTGCATATGGACTCATTAGAATAAACAACAAGCTTTTCCAAAAAAGCCTCTTAAGTTTGTAATTTGAAATTTTTTATTCATCACCAATTTTGATATATGAGTTTTCTTTATTGATTCATTTGACGTATGGAATACTTTCTAATAGTGGCTTTCAACAAACAGCACTATTGATACATTTTCCTTTCATTTATTGTCAGAAAAAAATTATAGAACTATGACTCGAATTTAAAAGAGAAGTAATGTAATGAAACAGAAAGAGACATCAATATTAGGTTGTATTTAATGCATATTTAATGCATTTGTATTTCTTTGTTTTGCCAAGTGCCATTAAATAAACGGCAGTACTGTATTTAAAATAAATTACCAGAGGTAGTAATTAAACGTCATGTGATATATGCAATGCTTTAAATTAAACAGTCGGAATGAACTAAAGTCAAATCATTCCTTCAAGAACATGTTATCCACACCGATGCACAGAGATCAGTACATTTTTAAGGGAATTTAAAATTTGCAATTTGAAAGAAATCGGAGCTATACCTTTAACCTTCTTGTTTCACAAGACATAACAGAAAAGACTGGTGTTGACTTGTAGATTCCTCAATAGCATTGGCTTGTGCAGAGAGGACAATACATACGATCTGTGCAGAGCTCAGACCTTGAGCGTAAAGAGAGTGAGGGGTCCATAAGGCAAGTCTATCAAATGTGAGTGTGTGTTTCCAATTTGCGAGGAAATATCCGTTGCTTTGGGAACAGGCGCACAGCATATGGACAAATATTTGCAAACCGTCAGGCAGCTTTTGTGTGTGTTTGTGTTTTAATACTATCTCAAGTCGTTCTCCTTTTGAGCAAATGGTCTGTCAGTCTTCTCGAAAGCAGCATCTAGAATAGAAGAGAGTGATCTAATCCTGCCCTTCCCAGTGTCCATAGTCAGAAGGTGGAAAGGTACATGCTTAATAGCGCTTTGACACTCATGGCCTGATTTAGAATTCAGAGGAAGGATTGCTTCTTCACAAACGTGACAGATAGTTCGTCTGCATATTAGAAATGCCAGTTGGTATATTGCACTCATAATACGGTGAATAGGATATCTGCCATGTTGTGACAAGGGGCCTTATTACGACTTTGGTAGTCCACCTGCGGCACCGCTACCGCTCTCTCCACAGGAGGACCGCGAAGGCCATGGTGCACCCACCTGCTGGATTAAAGTTTGAATCCAGGTTTTGTGGGCACTGCTGTGGCGATCTCATGGAGGTGGGCTCAAAGGAGAGCTTAAGATGATGCCCGCTGCTGTGACAGCGCTGACTGCACTTTCATGCACTGTGTGGCATGCATGTCACACTTTGCAGGAATGGGGGTGCAATTACCAGGGACACAACGTGTGCCACTCCAGCACGCACCCCCAGACCCAGATCAGGCAGGGGGCTCTCTTAGGGCCCCCTTAGTTGCCTCTCTGCCACTCTTCCTATTGAAGGCCGACCATCAAGGAAAGGGTGGTGAAAAGGGTAAACAACCTTTACATCGAAACTTTTACAACACACTACCATTACAACGCGGTCATTACAACGCAAACTATTACAACGCATTGCGCTGGGGGGCGCTCTAGGATAGGGAGTAGGTTAATTTACTATCCAATAACCTTCCCTAGTGTCCACGGGGACTGGAGTTGGAATAGTAAATTAAACTATTCACTATCCAACACCCAAAAGCACTATGCGTTGTAATGGACTGCGATGTAAAAACCACGTTGTAAAGGCAGGCGTTGTAACAGCCTGCGTTGTAACGTCATACATCCGGTGAAAAGGCAACTCGTAATAGCGTTGCCGGCAGTGGCATCACCATCATATTTATGCTGGTTGCAGACTGCTGGCCTTGCAGGATCCTTGATCCCAGCACCGCCGGTAATCTCATGGCGGTCCAACCATCACACTCAGAATATTGCGGGCAGATTCACAGTGTGGCGGTGGTTAGACCACCAACATGAGTACAGCGGGCCTAAGAACCGCTGCATCCATAATAAGGCCCAGAGTAATCTGTCTGCCAAGCACTATATCAGGACCTGAGTCTCACACACACATCTGGGCCCAGATTTACTAACATTTTACATTCTGGTTGTGCCACGTTTTGACATAGCCATGACTCAAAATTCTAGTTATTATATTCTAGGCATCACAAGGGCCACCTGCATCGCCTTGGCTTGGTAAAGAAACTGTAATGCAATGTAGCCCCTTCTGCTGATTTTTATTACACTGCATCTGAGAGGCATTCCATGGGCGGGGTATGGGCATTTCATGCATCCACCTATGGATTTTGATGCATTCCCAGATTTACTAAAGCTTGTGAACCTGGAAAGCATCAAAATGCTACACCTTCCCCAGGCAGGCATTAATAGGAGATATATTTTAATATCTCCCAGTTACTTCCTGTTTCTATTTCTGCATCACACATAGAAAAAGTAAATTGCCTTACAAGATTGTTTTCCTTCCTATGCAAACAAATCCTGCCCATAACGCAGGCATCCATGCAGCATTGCGCTAGATTGCCCTTATTTGTGCTGTGCAGCATCATGCTCCTGCCTGTATTGTCTCACCTTAATGTTTAAGCACTGCAGTTACATAAATACGTTTGCTTTCCTGCTCCCGTAACTGTGACTGCACATGGAAACTGCATTTAAGAAAGGGGGCCCGTGATCTAGCATCATCAAGAGTCTGTCTCTCATCTATGTTGGCTATGTGAGTAGAAGAACACTTGTGACCTTGGAAGTGTAACATGCCACTCAGCATGCAAACCCCTCTGCGAACCAGGGACCCTGCTTAAAGCGCAGATCGAAAACACTGTGACTGTCAAAGATGCCGCCTGCACCTACCGCAATTCAGTACCATGCAAAAGGTAACCCTCACTACAGTGCAATTTCTGGTGATGCTCTCTTAGATTATTAGCATTGCATTCCTTGCTAGTCAGGTATCTTCCCAACCCCCATGAAGTTGTGAATATTTTGGAGGAATCACTTCCTGAACACCTTAACGTCCTTCAGGGTAGATTTGTGGGTTCTCTCACCTCTATCCTCAAACATTTTGGCACACTGGAATGAAATTCAGTAGCAGGATGGAGGCCTTTCAAAAATGGCTCAGGAATGGGCTTTTCTGCACTACCTCAATTCAACTTTATGTTTGTCACTGATGGTGTTGAACTATACTGTTATTCCTGCTGCTCAGCTAGTGTGACTGTGGTGGTGGAATGTTGGTGTGAGATGATGCTGTGGAAGGTTGGAGGAGTGAGGGAGTCAGTTGGAGGATGAGATGAGCAGCAGGAAGGCTGCACAAGGTGGGGCTCTTCATAACATCTTTCCTAATATACCTACTTATCTAATCTACCTTTGAACCAGATGTCATCTTTGTACAACATATACCTACACTGTTAAAAAAATATGTAGCACTTGTGCACATATATAGTGGGAGGGTGAAGGGAACTACGTGTCTACCATCATGGATTTTACCCTAATTGTGCTTCACATATTTAACAGGTGTCATCTTTCACTTGAAAATTGTTTTCTATTAATGGTGTCATTCTAAGTCTGTTAGCTATATATGTCAACACATACTGTGTACAACTAAGCATACAACTATGGGGAATTATGTTGTGTATTCAAGTGGATTATACTTTTAGTTTTACAAAACAGTGTAGGATGAAAGGGCAGGTTATTTTAAATTGTGTTGATTGAGATATATGTCTTTGCGAGTATGTTTGTATGTGTTTCGACATCTGGGGCAGATCTATAATTGTTTCACGCAGCCCAACAATCCCCCTTGATATGCTGTGCTGCATGAAAGGGCAAGAATACACCCTATTTAACATGGTTTGGTTCATACCTGTCCTTTCCTTGCTCTGCTGCACCATGGGCTGCCTTGCACCAATGCAGACATCCATGCACCAGGGTGCAAAGGAGCCTGTGGTGCAGATAGGATTGTTTTTGTGCAGGAAGGGATACCTTGCCGTGCAAAAACAATCCTCAGAAGTATTCTCTCCTTATTGCACCTACCCTGGGAAGGCATAGCACTTTGACGCATTTGCAGGTTTACCTTGTTGGTAAATCTAGGAATGCACCAAAATCCAAGGGCGGATGCGTGGGAACATCCATGCTCTACCAATGGATCACCTCCCTGGGGCAGAGAGATGCAACACAAAGAAGTGATTTGTAAATCTTACACAATAGATGCATCTCCCTTGCGCCCCCTTACGTGGTGCAACAGTGACACAACTCAATGATAAATATGTCCTCTAATGTGTGTGAGTATGTTTGTAAGTGTATGTGCATGTGTGTGACTGATGATTTTAAATAATGCTAGATGTTCCATGTGTATTTTTATTTGTTATTTAAAAATAGACGTATGTATACTTTTTCTAAGTATGTGCATGTTACCTAAATGTTTTCAATTGTTTTGTATTGGTGTAGATCTACGCCAATACCTATGTGAATTTCATTAAGGAGTACATGGCGTGCTACTTCAAGTACACATATGTGCTTTTTGTGACTAGCTCCCAAATAGTTGCATTTAGTAATTAATATTGCACGCCACAGGTAATTTGTAAAATGTTTTACAAAATGGTAGGGAGCTGGCTTTGTGAATTTGATGGGGGGGTTTTCTTCTTTATAAAAAAAAACCACACGATGAGTCCAGGGAGGAAGATGGCGATCGCCTGACATCCCCGCGAGGAGGCTCCGCTGAGCCTCCCCATAATTGAACTTTGTATGGAGACCGGAGAAAACGGAGTTATCAAACGCACAATCTTCCGGTAGCAAAAAGATCAAATGTAAAAACAAAAACCTTTGGCAAGAATGCAGCAGAGAATCACGAGTGAGCAGAACTCGCAGATGCTGCTTATCGCTGTAATCCTTCCCTGCTGCGAGGACGCCGCATCCACCGCATCTGCCGCTATGAGCTCCTGGATGGGGCCTGACCTGCGCGTCTCTCTCCCCTGCGTGTCTTCGCTTAGAGAACTTCTGTACAAACCGGCTGTTCTCCGTGTGGCGCGCAGGAGATTAGCTCGGATTCAGTGCAGCATCTGATCCTGGAACAGAGACGACGGCAAAGTGAAAAGCCGGATCAGGACCACGATACTGTGCTGCACTCAACAGGCCACCCAAGTCAAGATGACCGGCAGAGGGGTGAGACGAGGCAAGGGCAAGGCCGCTGCCCTATCCCTTCAGCCAGGCACGGCTCAGCCAAGCACTTTACCTGGACCCACGCTCATAGGTAAGAAGCTAGAGAACGCGAATATGGGGACAAAAGGCAAAGTAGGGGGTGAGAAAGTGGAAAGTATGGGCAAAAATCTGCTGGCGAAAATCTGCTGGCGAAAGAGAAAGATTTAGCCACTAACTCCATGGGGAAAAAACCTAATACCAGGTTACCCAAAGATACTGACAACCTGCAGCCATTAATCTCCAGCAGTTTTGCGGTAGCTGGTGGCCTTGGGAGTAGTAAGCAGAGCAGTGGTGGCGAGCAGAGGACAGATACTCCCGCAGGAGAGGGTTCAGTGGAGGCAATCACAATAATTACAGGGGAAACTGATGGCCTCACCGGTAATATTGCAAGCAGCCACAGTAGCCCTCCCTTACAAATGAACTCCACAACCTCCGCCCAGGGTGCTACTGGTGGGTCATCTCTCCCCCCTCCTGTGTTGCGCGATGCCAATCCAGTATTAGATTGGGGTCAGATGACGCCAGACAGCCAGGACAAGTTCTTTTCACTAACTAAGGAATCTGAAATAACTGACAGCAGTATCTCCTTGTCAAGTGGGGAGGAAGGCAAGAAATGGTATAGCAGCCCTAACACCGGCAGTCATAGATCCAGATCTACAACCAAAAGGCTTCACAAGAAGTGAAACAGTGACCAGACACAAAGGGTCAATGACAACGACGGGTCAGGGAATGAGAGTACTAGTGACCTTAAATGGGACTGTAACAACACCCCTCTCACACTAGTCCCATCCCCGTCCTTGGCCTCAGGAGCTGCTACAGTAATCAATCAAGTGAGTGATGGTAACTGCGGCAAGAGGGCAGAAGAGCAATCCGCTTTATCAGTGGTTCTCAAGTCCATACAAATCTTCCAAGATGAGGTCAAGGCAGATAGTCGACGATCCCGCATGGCTTCCAAAAAGCTGCAGGGTGCTGTCAGAAAGGTGAGGAAAACCTGTGCCGACATAGCTGAACGAATGTCCTCGGTGCAGGGCAGGATGGAACAAGTGGAAAGGGATGTATCAACACTTCAGACACAACATGACGAACATGAGGGGTTGGTCAAAGACTTGATGTGGAAGATGGAGGAGCAAGAAAACCGCCAGATATGCAATAACCTCCGCTTTCTAGGGATCCCAGAAGGCGCAGAAAAAGATGATCCCAGGAAATTCATGATCAGCTTGCTAAAAGGAGCATACCCAGAGTTACAATTGTGGGACTTAGATTTCCCCTGTTCCCTGGCAAGCATGCATCGGAATCTCAACACCCTCGAGCCATGCTGCTATTCTTTGAAAACTTTATCCTCCGCCAAGCCTTGTTTGACCTGGCCAGGTCAACAAAGAAACGAACATTCAAGAGAATAACCTTTTTTACGAGACCAGATTTCGCTCACGCCTCAGTAGAGCGAAGGTGGAGGCTTCGACAGCTCTTTGACCTATTCCAGAAACTAGGAGCTGAAGTGTATTTGCAGAATCTGGCCAGGCTAAAGATAGTCTTCAAGGGGGCTGTACGCAGCGTTGTCTCTGAAATACAGGCACAAAAATATCTTGAGGAACTGGCAGGGCAAAGAAAATAATAAGCTCACTAAGTTATTTTCACTGTGTTGAAATTCTATTTGAATTGCAGATGGGTTCCTACACAGATTTGATGCATTGCTCTTGTCACTCTAGCGGAGCTTCCGCCTTTCTCTCTTTTTTCCTCTCAGGGGGGGTTCGACTCCATGCGTGATGTAATATGTTTTTTTTGGGTTTTCTTCTTTTTCTGCTCTGTGTGG
The DNA here is from genome assembly GCF_964261635.1 of Lissotriton helveticus. NCBI lineage: Eukaryota > Metazoa > Chordata > Amphibia > Caudata > Salamandridae > Lissotriton > Lissotriton helveticus. The sequence continues at coordinate 535,764,790 of NC_136067.1, forward strand.
TTGCCTCTGGTGTTTCTTTTGCTTCTTTTCTCACAGGGAGACACTTGCTACCTGCAAAGATGTTGCTTCTATAAAATAAATGTGTGATGTAGGGATATTATAGGTGTAGGGGGGCCAGCGGGCTCGCAGGGCTCTGCATGTCGGATTTCACACCCCTGGCTCAGCCAGGTAACCTCCAGAAGTAGTGGTGGGTGGGCAGACAGGAAAGGTTACAGAAAAGGGAAAAAAGGGGAACAAAGAATAAAATGGGGTAGGTTAGGATAGAAAAGGAAGCAGGAGGGAAAAAAGATAAAGGGAAGTTAAATCACTGTTATTGTAGGGAACACTTTAATATAACAAGATGGGTTTTGTAAGAATATTATCTATGAACATTTGTGGACTAAATGATGTTAAGAAAAGACAAACGGTGATGGCGGCACTGCAAGCCTGGGGGACAAATATTGTTTGTTTGCAGGAAACTCATGTTGAAGGGTCTCAAAGGCATATTCTTAATGCTTTAGGATATCGGTTGATATGTGCCACATCTCAAGGAGCGAGGGTAAGGGGGTTGCTATTCTAGTAAAGGGGTTAATCTTTAATCGTTCCAAAGCTGATAAATTCGGCCGTTGGGCTATGACAGAATGTCAATTTGGGAGTATGCAGAAGTTGACCTTAAGTGCTATTTATGGAAGCAACTCTGATGAGGCTACAGTTATTGAAGAGATCTCAAATGAATTAATGCATTGGCCTTTGCCACTAGTGATTTGCGGGGTTCTTAATATCAATTTGCCTCATAATTGGTCCCTAAGCGAGGAGTGGCAATACACAGGGCGTAAACCCAAGGTTTTTAAAGCGTTGAAACAGTTGTGCTGGAGTCATGGCCTGGTCGATGGCTGGCAGACTTATAATCCTGACGATCCGGGGTTAACATATTTTTCCAACACACATCTTACCCATACAAGACAAGACTACTTCTTAACCTCTAATTCAATTAAATCCAAATGCCAGATATTGAAACTTCCCCGGAACCTGTCGGATCATAATCCTCTTATCTGTTCTCTTGATGTGGACACTAGAAATAATATAACCACCACATGGACCTTCAAGAAATCTCTACTCTTAGATGAGGAGTACTCTAGTCATATGAGGGAGTGGATCCCAAGATTCCTATCGGATAGTGAGGGAAGTGCCACAATTTAAGTCATTTGGGACATGCTAAAAGCAGGGATCCGAGGGTAGACTATGCAATATTCACTAAAATCTAATAAACAAGGTGGGATAGCTTTGCAGGGGCTGCAAGACAATTTGAGGAGGGTTGAGGAAGAACTAATAAGAGGCACAAGTGACAGTAGCTTAATCAGGAAAGAAGTAGTTGCAGAACTGCAGAATCAAGTCTCAATCGCGAAAACTCAAATATTGAATGTCTTTACTGAAAAAGCAGTTAGGAAAGCTCTAGCCCAACAAGAGAGGGTTTATGAAGTTAATGAGCAAATTAGACATCAGTTAGCAGTACGTATGAGACAACAGGCCACCTCGAACTTGAACTGTGTACTTCAAGATCCCCAGGGGTCTCGGGTGGAGGTTCCCAAACTTATACGAGAGGCCTTTTGGCAGTTCTATCAAAATATATATGCTGGAAATGGGGAGGCTGATCAGACAAGCATTAAAGACTAACTGGATAACTCCAGGCTTACTAAGTTTGATATAGAAGATACAAATCCCTTAGAGGAGCTGCCTTCGGAGGGGGAAATCATAGGGGTTATAAATAATTTACCTGGAGGGACAGCTATGGGGTTAGATGGTATCCCATCAGAATTCTATGCTGTATTCCTAAACCAGGTGAAAAAGTTCCTGGTGGACCTCATCACGCATATCTTTAAAGGCGGCACCCCATCGAAGTCTTGGTACCGGGCTAAAATAATCATCTTTAAAAAAAAAAATAAACCCCTCGAACAGCTTGGGTCATTCCGCCCCATCACCCTGATCGACTCAGATTCTAAAATCTATGCAAAAGTCCTAGCCAAGAGAATTGCCCCTTTAATTCACAAAGTAATTTCGCCAAGTCAGCACAGCTTTATTTGTGGTAGAGCCACCATTAACCACGTACCCCAGGTAATCACGTTGTTCGATGATATGAAGGTGGCAGGGGACCCTATGGCGCTGGTTTTGCTTGATGCGGAAAAAGAGTTCGATAGGGTCTCCTGCCACTCCCTCTGGGCTGCAATGGCTAGAATTGGGATACAAGGAGGGCATATCCAGGCAATCCAAAAACTGTGTGTAAACCCTAGGGCTGTACTGATGGTAAATGGCAGCCTAACAGAAGAGCTTATAATAGCACGTGGGACACGTCAAGGCTGCCTGTGTTCTCCATTGCTATTCGTGATCTATATTGATTCATTCATCAGGCGACTAGAGGAGGAGGGGCAATTAGACCAGTAATTTTAAAACTCCTCCCCACTAAAACACTAGCCTATGCGAATGATATCGCTATTGTAACAATCTATCCAATCACGGCTATGCCCGCAATAGAGGAAGAGGCAAAGCAGTTTGGACATCTGTCTGGATATTCTCTAAATCAGGGGAAAACCCAGATCGTTTTAAATAAAAACTGCGGGATTAGGGATGATCGGATGGCGGAACAAACAACGTATCTAGGCATCTGTATTACATCCGATCTTGATAACCTGGTCAATGCCAATCTAAAACCAATATCCACTGTAATACGGAAAGATCTTAGGTGCCTAGATAATTTACACCTCTATGTTATAGGCAGAATAAATGCGATCAAGATGGTGTTCTTCCCCAAAATTCTGTACCTAATGAGAGCCATACGTTTAGAATTTTTGGCGTCCTGGCTGAAATCAATTGATCGGATGTTCAGCTTCATCTGGGCATATTCACAACCACGGCGTGCCCAGAAGCTCCTTACCCTGCAGAAGGATTGTGGCGGGCTAGGTATCCTGAATTTATAGGCTTACTATTGGGCAACCGTTCTCCTGTACAGCAAGGAACTGTTGGGAAATAATGGGGAAACTGGTGAAGGGGACGCCTTCACACCATCTACATGAAAGAAATTAAATGAAATGAAAGGAAGATTTATAAAGCGCATGGCTGCCCGCGAGCATCCCAATTCAATTCAATTTCAATTCATTTTATTATCATTTGGAATTCCAAGGAATTCCACATAACATTACAATAAAACATTAATTCATAAAAAACAGTATTAAAAAGTACAAAGAGTTACACCATTAAAATCTTATCTATGGGAGATAAATATTAAATGAAAGCAGCAGCAGGATTTCTATAAAGTACCGTATAAAGTGCACATGCCATCTACAATATGCAGACGTAAAGAAATCATAATCCTAATCCAGGCCTAATACCTGAATCAACCCTTTTAGCTTAGCCCAAAATTACTAAAATCATATACATTTATGCAATTATTATCCAATATACAGGCAGTAGTTAACAAAAGCAATTAAAATATTTCTTATGTCGAGGACAGAGAACAATGTTAACAGCAGATGATTTATGCAAGATGATACTAAAAGTGCAAATATATCAAGATAAAGTGCTAGTGCATCGACACCCTAATCCAGGACAGAACTCAGGATGATTATCTAGCAACAATTTAGCCAAATTAACTCGGAACAAAGAACTGAAATATTTAAGTAGCAAACAAAATTTGTTAAAACACACTACCAAACAATGATACTTATCCGATGTTGCAAGTATTAAACATTCTTAAAGTGCTTGAAAAGTGCTAAGACAAGGGAAGTTATACAAGGTACTACATGAACCACTGTACCCCCTACTTATAGACTTTCTAATATATATTTAAAAATTCTTTAAAAAAACAGAAAATCTTAAAACATATCTGTTTTGACGGGGGATGCAGAAGAAAGTTGCGTGCCTGATCTGCTGTTGAAATATTATAATGTAAAAAAAACAGGCCTTAGAAATTTGCGTCGCATTGAACTAAGTGCTGGGCACACAATCAAAACATGATTAAAATCTTGGATGCCTCCATTGCATAAATCACAAATTCTTTCATTTTTGGGGATACCCTCCCAAGCTCCTGTTAATATCCTCAGCGGCAACAAATTCATTCTTAGGAGTAAAATTACTCTGCGTACACCATGTTTCAAGTTCCAAAGAACATACGGCTGAGGATTTTTTACAATTGAACTCTCTGCTAAGCAATCCAGTTTACCATTCCCTCGGCATATTTCCAGATCTCTTTCTCGTGAGATCACATATATGTTTTTTTTTAATTATATGCTTTAATTCTATTTTGTTTAAACCTGCTGCCCCTGTTATGTCCAAACCAAAGGTACTTAAAGCTTTTAAATAGTTTTTAAAAATTACACTTTTACACAATAAGTTATCAAAAATTTCCTTGTGCAGAGCTAGCCTTAATAGATTTTCTCGACCATTTATCAAAGCATTACACCACCTTAAAGACCCTGCCAATGACAAAACATATGTTGAGAGGAGGCCAAATTCGAGCCTAAGAGCCGCAATTAATGCGGCGTGACTCAGGTTACATATTTGGCACCAGATTTTGCCTTCCACCTTATCGAACTTAGCCCACTCACATTCGTCAATTGTTTCACTAGCATAATTCAAGGTCGGCGGAATCTTTATTTTGTACACTGCAATAGTATGTAAAAAGTGTATTTTCCCGCATTGCTTATACAAGCGGTTAATTGCCGAAGCTTGTGAAATAGCTTTACTTTTGCAGTGATCTAAATGTCTGATAGCAGAGCACCTATTTGTAAAAAAAAATCCTAAATAAGGATAAAATGTCACTATTTCCATATTTTCATCTCCCAAATACCATTTCAGATTTGATCTAACCTTACAGCCTTTCTGACTAAAAATCATCACCTTACTCTTAGAAGTGTTTATTTAAAAAAAATATTCTTTAGTGTACCTGACCAGCTCCGTCAAACGTCTTTGCAACCCAATTGGAGTTAGATCCATGATGATTGCGTCATCAGCATACAGTAAACAACTTAATTTTAGATCACCCACTTGTGGAGGGTCCCCTTTCCTCTCCCCTACCCGGCTAGGGAGGTCATTTATGTAGATTGAGAAGAGTAAAGGGGCCAAGAGGCACCCCTGCTTCAGCCCATTGTGGGTAGTGATTTTCTTTGATAGGCCTTGAGTCCCCCCCAACAGAACTTGAGTCCACGTAGAGGAGTGGAGAGCAATTATTACTCTTAACAAATTCCCTGGGATCCCCATCCTTATCAATTTCCTCCACAGCGTCCCCCGGTCTACCCTATCAAACGCTGTGGAGAAGTCAATGAATGCTGTATACAGTGGTATCCTCCGCCCCGCAGGATATTTATCAATTAAGGTTTGCAAGACAGAGATGTTGTCTAGGGTGCCACTATTCTTCCGAAAACCAGACTGTTCAAGGGGAATCAAGTTACTACCGAATACCCACTCTTGCAAGTGGACAAGGATGCTTTTTGCAAACAGTTTTCCCGTTGCGTCCAAAAGGGAGATTTGCCTATAGCTTGCAGGTGAATTTTTAGGGCCTTTTTTATATAGAGGTACTATTATACTGCCCTTCCAGGAATTAGGGATATCCCCGAACTTATAACAATGGACGAACAGGGGATGTAACACCTTTGCCCAATCGCCGCGGTCTTTTTTTATTATCGCTACAGGGACATCATCCGGCCCCATTGCCCCGGAGTATCTCGCCCCCTTAATGTATCCCTCAAGTTCGCTCATTACAGGTGATTCTACCTCTTCTACGGATGATGCAATCCCATTAAACCCCTCAACCCCAACATCTGTAGGATTGGGGGCGTACAATAGGGATATATAAGTAGACCATTCAGATTCAGAGATCAACATGGGCTGGGATTTTACTCTACTGTCACAGTATTTGGCAATCAATGCCCAGTACTTTCTAGTGTCCCCCGAGGCTGCCACTTCCCGAAGGTTAACCCATTTTTCGTCTTCAGAGGCCCTGCGAACTGCAGCTATTTTTCTTTTCCGGGCCTGTTTTAATCTGTATATCTCTTTTTGTCTTGATGGCCATAGGTCTGTAAATTGCAATCTAATCAACCCATTTATCTTATTAATAAAAGTTTTAATTTCATTAAGAGGAGTTACTCTGGGTGCAGCACTCTCACCTTTCATCTTTATTCCCAGCTTTCTGACAGCAGTCATGACTCTTTCATACCTCACAATCGGGTTCTTCCAGATTAAACTGAACGCAATGTTCTTAAATACCCAATGTAGATTCGGAAGGTTCTTATGTGACCAACAAGTACGACCATTACTTTGAGAGTATGTTACTATCTCTTTCCTCTGGTTCCATAGTTCGGGTTTCTCGAAGTTTAAAGAAATCTTAACAGCCAATATATTGTGGTCACTCAAATTATTTGGGAGAACCTTAAACTAGGAGCATACCCCAAACAGTTGAAATGACACTGCCATATAATCGAGAAGGGAATTTCCATGTGACCCGTGAAAGGTGAAGGCTGCAGGAGAGTCCTCTGGGAATCTGCTATTTAATACTATAAGGTCAAGATTTCTTAAATTTTGCAACAGTAAAAGGCCACGTTTGTCAGATCTTAAATTGGAAGGGAATACTGCCTCTGGGATAAACCAAACCTCCTCCCGGTCCAGATTGGAAAAGGATGCGATTGAGCTATTATTGATTTTGGCATTAAAATCTCCTACCATCAGGATACGAACTCTTTCATCATTGCTACATAACTTTTGCACAAAAGTGCAAATTGAATCGACCAGTGGGGTGGACGCTTTCCCTGGAGGAATATATACATTTACCACATACAGAAACGATGCTGATTCCAAGTTGCCTTGTTCTAATTTTAACTTTGCACAGATACAACAATTTGATGGATGAATGAATATCTCAGGGTCCCATACTAACTCGCAGCTTAACAGAATGGCTAATCCTCCACTTGCATGCCCCTTTGTAGATTTTTTAGCTGCACTACAATACACGTAGTAGTTCTCTAACTGGAACTCTTCAGTTGCCCACGTCTCTTGGAGGCAGATTATCTTGGGGTCTAGGTATGCTAGGGAAGTAAGCTTAATATTTCCTTTTCCTAGCCCCGCCAAATTCCAGGACACGATTGTTCCTAGTAGGCTACCTCCGCTCTATGGGGATGGTAGTAGAAGATTTAGCCCCATTCAAGGTGCCTGCGATCCAGCTCCATTTTGACACCTCATCTCCACTATCAATGCCAAGGACCTCATGACCCTCGGGTGCTACTACCTTTATTTTTCTAGTACCTAATCCCCTCCCAACTGTAATTTCCAAACCCTCAAATCTAGTGGTCATATTCACACCCTCATGATCATTTACTTCTCCCTCTTGCCTAGAATAATAAGTTTCGAGACGCTTCAACGAAGCACCCTGGGTAGAGGGGCAAACAATAACATCTATTCCTCTTTTCCTAAAGCCATCCACATTTGCTAACACAATGGAAGACACCACCCCTGAAGTAAAAATTGCTTTGGTGACCTGAGGTTTGTGCCTCCAATCTAAGAGGACCAGTTCTATATCTTTAGAAGAAATTAACTTTAGATCATTTATTTCCGATAGAATTCCAAGAAGGGCACTTCTATTCAAAGTCATAGGCTCAGCATCAAAAAGAGGGATAAACAATAAGGCATTATTCCCATGCCCAGTGCCTAACTCTGGGAGCCTTAATACATCCGTGTCATAAGATCTCCTCGAAAAATCGGTGGAGTTACCCCCTTTGATGTTATTAACTGATATAGTCGTATTTCGACTAACTCCCCCACCATTACTTACTTCAGGCTTCATGCAAATAAGGGGTGGACCTACTGATTCACATACGGTCCTACTTAGTTCTATCCTCGGGGCTGGTACGAAGGTTTTTATAATATCCTCCGTCACTCCAATGCTACTCTCCAGCTTGAAATCCCTTATTTTCCAGGCCTCACCCAACCCATTTTCATTCTGGGAAGTACTTGACCTATTAATCAGACTAATCGGCTGGGGGACATCATCTTGCTCCTCAATTGCACTCGAATTCATCCTCTGTTTAGCCACTGTTGATGTGTTATTTTCATCGTTAGGAGCGATATTAGAATGATCTGATTGTACTACACTTTGGAACCGCAGTTTTCTCAGTTTACATTTTGGAAACCGGCGATTTTTCCCCTTCCTTTTCCTCCTACAATGGGTTTTAACACTTCCCTCTCTTACTAATAAGTGTTCCCCCACCCCAGAGACTTCTAGAATATTAATTATTTCAGCTGAATCATGAGGGTTGGGTTTTTTAGGCTTGCTCCTATTAAAGATTGGGAAGACACGCACTGTATCTAGCACTGGAGATACCTTTACATTTACACTTCTCTCCTCAGCGGTGTCCTTTGTAGAGTTATTAACAACAATTTGGGATGGGCTTGGAGTTTGATTTCTTACAGGCGGCAAACATCCAACGTTCACCAATGGATTATTTGGTTCCCCTAACTCTGAGCCATTAGCAGTATTATGTAGTCTGTCATTAATTTGACAACAATTATTACGTATAGGGGAGGCACACTTCGCACATACTTGGCTATGATGTTTAAGATCTAAGACCCCTCCCAGAATGGGCGTTAGGACTTTGAGGATATGGTCCGAGTTAGTGGTGCTCTTCTCCATCAGGGACAAAATGGCAGCTAAAATTTTTTCCAATTTAATAAATGTATACATTAGCCCCCCAGTATCTGCAATCTCATTTTTAGACAATGAAAACGCAGAATTCCCTGCCCGATTGTCACAGGGCATAAATGAATCATGAAATTCTGATGTCAAAGAGGATTTAGTAGGTGTACTGCTATACATAATTGGCATGTGTAAGTGAACTCCTGCTTGAGGGGACAGTATTTCCTCATTCGGATGGGGATCTATTGCCAAAAATTGAGCACCCAATTTTTCTAACTGCTTCACTCGTTCAGCGTTCTTTTCCGAGCATCCCAGCGTTGGTGAGTGAGCTGACGGTAATGGAAGATGAAAGTTTATGGGAAGGGCCAGGTTTTCAGGAGCTTGCGAAAGGCAAGAAGGTTCCAATTACTTCTAGGTAGGGAGAGCGGAGGATACTGTTTGGGGATAGGAAGATTCTCATTCTACACACCTATAAAAAACAACCCTGATCTGCTTTCAATTTTTAATGACAACTATATGCTTAAATGACACAGAGTAGGGATTAGTCAGATAGGCTGCCTCTTTTCCTCCGCTGGGATATACTCCTTTGAAAAACGGAAAAATAAATTTGGATTACACTGGCGCGACTTTTTTAAATACCTCCAAATCAGAGACTTCCTGACGCGAAAGACAAGTGGGAGTGGGGGTTTGGGTAAGATAAAATTAATAGACACACTAGTATCTGATGTAGGGAATAAGATTGGGGGCATATACCTATAAATTATGGCAATGTTTCCTGACGATATGGAACAAATATCTATGAAATGGTTAGAGAAAGCGGACATTTCGAATAATGAGTTTAATTATGCCTTTGAAATGTCGTAAACAGTCTTAATGTCTACCAAACTCCAGGCACAATTTTTTAAAACATTCTTCTTTTTATATTACACGCCGGACAGAATAGCAAAATGGGGGTCCGGTCCGAGTACATGCTGTCCTAGGTGTAAACTGTATAGTGCTGATTGCAGACATATTTTCTCCTCCTGCGAGGGACTAAAAGAGGTTAAACAAGAAACAGAGAAATTCCTCTCTACAATTTTAAACAATACAATTGTACTATATAACGGGAACATATTACTGGGGACCGCAGATCCAGAAAGCCTCAATATAGGCCACAAACTTATCTTTATTGCAATGGCAGTCTTCAGGCTTTGCATTGCCTCTGCATGGCGAGACAACAATGCTCCATCGTTTCAACAATGATTGACTAGATTTCTTGCTATTGCAAACGTCAAAATTGCCATTTATAAACGCACGGGTAAGACACGACGGAGAAAAGGTCTAAAAATGTGGACTCCCCTAATAGCCTGGCCTCAAACTCTAGGCTTCATGGAGTGAACTATACCCTTAAAAACCTTAAAATAATTAGATATGGGTATCCTAAGGCTGATTGACTAGGTCTTGTGGCTCTTTTTCTTGTGTTTTTCTAAACTGCTTAATGTATATTACCTTGTTTCCTTTTATGTAAAATGTTCTGGTATATTTTTTTTAACACACTTTATTAGTGACTGCTATAAAACAAAAGTAGTACAGGATGATTCAGTAGGTACAGTCTTTTCCATTTTATAACCATCCTCTTCAAGCGAACCACAGCAATATTTCGTGTTCAGTGTATTACAAGTTAGCAAAAGATAATTAGGCCCCAGCCAAATATAACCAAAATCATCATTTAAGGAGTAGACAGTTTACACTCTCCGTGTCAGTACAATGGTGTGCGTATTTGTATTTTGAACAGGAACTCATACAAAGCTCCTATCCATACCCTCCTTAACCCACACCATCCCTCTCCTTGTCAGACTGGTCACAGCTTCCTTATTGCCCGTGGGAATTCTATACCAATCCTCAAGCTAAAGGTTGGTCATCGATAATGAAATTGCCATGGTGTGAACCAACAGGGCCCGTTACTCAAAGGATCCCGTTTGCCCGTGCATATTACTGGGACGTAGCCTCCTGCGCTGGGGACAATTTGAGTACTTCTAACTCAATCAACATGGCTTCCCAATCCATTGCTATAGGTTGCTTCCTCAGACCACTCTCTTCTTCCTTTCGGAGAGCAGCTCCCTCTGCTCGACCCCACTGCAGCACATCCGCCTGCCACACTGCAACTGAAGGGGATCTGGGAGATGAGTGCTAGATCAAGGAATCTCAGCCGCACTTTTTGCTTCGCCGAGCATCTACGCAGGCCCATAAGGCAGGGTAGGACCTCATCGGGGACCGGCTGCTGTGTCACAGTGTGGAGGGCCATTAGAACACCACCCCAGTATTCCCGTAGTCTAGGGCAGGACCACATCATGTGGAGAAAATCTGCTTCGTCCCCCCTACAGCCAGAGCAACAGTGAGGGGAGTCCGGGAACATACGATTTAGTTTTTGGGGGGTAAGACATGATCTATGGAGTATCATCGCCTGGATAAATTTGAGTCGTGCATTATGCAAAACTCTTTTGGGGTGTTCTAGCATACTCTTCCATGCCTTGTCCATAATCTCAGTTCCAGAATCGTCTGCCCAGTGTGCCCTAAGTGATGTGAGTGGAATCGCTGCGTGTGCCCGTATCCCTGTGTACAGCCAATGTACTTAATGACCCCCCGGTCCCATATAGTATAAAAGGTGTACCAATTTGTGTTGTGTGGGTTCGGTTCTCTGCGGGGCCCATGTGGTCCTGATACAATGTGTCACTGTGGCGTGTAAGAAATACAGGCGTGGTGGCGCTGCCGTGGCCCGCGAGAAGGAATCGTGTTCCAACAGAGTATCACATCCGAAAAACACTCCTACCCTGTAATTTGGTCTGTGTAAGTCTTCACTGTGGTGTGGGAATACCCAATAGAGGAATATTTGCCACATATGGTGTTACTGCTGACGTGTATGATAGGGCTTTCTTCCAGCAGTTCAAGGCAGTTTTTAGCAGGGGGGGACAGTCCGGAGGAACCCTGTCCTTTGGCAGCAGTAAAGAGTGCAGCTCACCTTGGTCCAGTCTCTCCGGTGTAAAACCGATTTCCTGCAAATTCCTAGCCACAGTCCAATATGAGAGCCACTGAAGCCGACTAGCATAGTAGTACCCTCTGAAATCGGGAACCCCCAGACTGCCTATTGATGTCCCTAGTTGAAGTTTCCGAACGCTACTCCATCTCCGGCCAGCTCCCCAGATAAGACTAATCAAAATGGAATTCAGGGTATTGAAAATAGACTGTGGGAGGACCACTGGTAGATATACAAAGTAATATAAAAGGCGAGGGAGCATCACCTTTTTTTAAATGGCAATTCGTCCCATCACTGATAAGGGTAGGGAAGACCAGAACCCAACACTAGTACGGAGCCTTGTTATTGCCCGTAGAATATTACCCTCTATTTGATCTTCTTGTGTCCTATGCACCTGTATACCCAGGTATTTGAAAGTGGTGGTGGCTACTGGGATGGAGCAGGTGCCAAACCGCAAGTGAGTCAAATGGGACACCTCCCGGAAGAAGAAACTAGTTGACTTTTCAGGGTCCGATAGCCTTTCAAAAGTGGCAAATATGGCAGAGAGCGGAGAATTGTCAGTTGTCAGATCTCGTAAATATAAGAGGATATCATCCGCATGGATAGATATCAAATGCTGTACGCCATCGATAGAGATGCCCAGGCATTCTGCTGACATCCGGAGGGCCAGGGCCAAGGGTTCAAGTGCGAGCACAAACAGCAATGGGGGCAGGGGGCATCCCTGTTTCTTACCTCTGTGAACGGTGTATTGGTAAGAGATATAGCGGCCGGTGCAGGCCCAGGCTGTTGGAGACATATACAATAGGCGAACCCACTTAATGAATTTATCTGGGAATATGAATAGTTTTTATGACTCAAACATGAATTCCCAAGATAAGGAATCAAATGCTTGTCTGAGATCTAACACTATACATGCTGCGCTTGGGAGGTCTCATGGGGTAGCGGTCATTATAGAGTGTAATCGTTGAGTATTTAGAGTAGTACTGTAGTCTGGGAGGAATCCGCACTGATCCTGATGAATGAGTGTGGGTAGGTGTGATTGTATATGGTTAGCGAGAGCCTTACTTACAATCTTATATTCAATGGAAAGCAAAGAGAGAGGTCTATAGTAGGACATCTCTAGCTCGCCCCGTCCCGGTTTAGGTTTGGACGTAAGCAGCGCCTGCATGGTGGAATCAGGCAGGCGTCCAATCTCGAATGCCACTTTGTAAACTGTCTCCAACAGAGGTACTAGGTATTCTGAGTAAGTAAGATAAAACTCTACTCTATAATATTTATAAGTGTGAAGCAACAGGGTGTCTGATGGGTGCAAGTAAATAGACAATGAGGAATGTGACGTGAATGGGAGGCACTAAAATGGGTCAAGTTTGGACCATATTGAAAGGGAAACCTATCAGGAATAACAGTTTTAATTGTGCATTATCTATTGGGGGGTCGGGTCTCGGTTTGTTAACTGAAATTATTCAACCTACTGTAAATCTTACGGAAAAAGGAGGTGTAAAGAGGGAAGATGTCAGTAATTGGGACGGGAGAGACATATGCACCCTAGTATATACAGTTGCCCAGAGCTCCTAGAGAAATAGATTGTCTAATCATGTTGATACCTTAGTATATGTAGTCCCCATGATTTTTTTAGAGAAATAGATTGTCTAATCATGTTAATTAGAAACCACTATTGGATATTTAGATATGATTTCTGATATTTGTTCACATAAACTCCGACACAGCAGGTTGTTAAGATATGTTTTTTTAGAGTTGTTCACAGAATATTTTACACTATATAGCAATAATGAGTGTATTTTATTGTAGGTTCTGAATGAGACTGCTTAACAAAATACAGAGTGCCTATATCTATGTCTTGATAAAGATGGATTTATAAGGATTCTTTCCATCGAAACGCGTCAACGCCATACTTTAGATACACAATCCGCCCATTGGGCATTGGTATAAAAAAGCCAATTGTAGACTGCTTATTTCCATGACTAGAATATGTGATCAAGACGGATGTGTTCACTGTTAAGACTGAGTTATACTGTCTAACACTTGCTTTTTCACTCTTCTTAGAAGTTCATGCATATTGTGATATACATTTTTTCATGAACTGTAGTTTTATGAATTTTTGTGAGATTAAATGTACTGACTGTCGGGATATTCCCGTGTTTTGAACCTCTTGTAATGTGAACAATAAATATATGTGACATATTTTTTTAACTTACAGTGTCATAGTGGTTTCCCTATTACATATAGTTTAAACCTTGAGATGTGTGGATAATGATGAATGACTGTTAGGGTGATTGGTATTTGAGGACAGGTTCCGCCCTGCTTAGAAATTTACCCAGGAGAATTCTCCTTTTCTCACTTTGTAAGTGCCCTATTCCTCTTGGTTGTAAGGTGCCCCTCTATTTTTTATATACGTTCAGGCCTGTTGTCCAAACTATTATGGACAATTTTAAAACATTTAGCTTTTCGGAAGAGCAATTTAATAAGCTTATTAAGCAGGGATCTAAGAGTGGACCAGCCAATATTAAAGACCACACAAATCAGGAACAACTATCTAAATTATACAATTTAAAGAAAAAACTCATCCGCACTGAACTACATGCAGAGTTTCTCATCGGCTACCTAAGAGCGGGGGTCATCCCTATAGGCCTTCAAATTAGGAATGAACCGGGTCTATTTGTAGAACACAAAAATTTATAGAAACGTGGTCCCACATAGCCAATCAATGTAGCCAGGATTGACTTATTTTAATCATTGAAACTGCTCAAGAGGTGTTAATATTCGAGAAAAAAGCGATAAAAGACCTGGAAATGGCGATTAAAGACACAACCCTGGTAGAGGAAATCAAAAAGAGATTAGAAGAATTGGCACAAGAAACAGAAAGCTGTAGGGAATACCTCACTAACAAAAAAACTACCAAGTTGAGGAAAGACCTAGAAAAATGTTGTGCCGAGAGAGTGTACCCCTATCTAGGCAAAGATTATTATAATGCCAAAGGAGACCAAGGATGGGACAAACCTAGATATCAAAAACCTGTATATTCGAGGGGAGGCAATAAGAGAATTACCTTCTCTGATACCTCTTGTTCCAGCAGCAAAGAAAAGGAACATCCCATTGAAAATAGAAATCATAAGAGTTTTAACCAAGAACCTGAACATTTTTTAGGGGGGCGTCAGAAGCGGGAAATGAGAGAACAAAGGAATTTCAGGAACCCCGATCGAGTAGAACAAGCGAGGAATGACCCTCCCCATGAGTACCTAAAAACAAGAAACCTTCGCTACTGGAGGTAGATAAAATCCCTATCATTAACCTTTCAACTAGAGTACTCACTGCGAAGGAAGCAGAGGTTCTAGAAAAGGGCTTTAGTTTCGCTCCTGCAGTTGCCCCTAATAAGTTTGAGTTTGATAGGGATCTCAAACCTTTCTTTAGAAAAATCAGACTAAAAGATTTATTTGAGGGTAGGGAAAACAGACCTAGCACTAACATCACAGGCCTTCGGGCCAAACCAGCGTTTACCCCACAATAGGACAAGTCAATAGCAATATAGCCATCTTTGAAAAAACAGTGGAGATTGAGGTTAGGAAATTATTGGAACACCCTCATAGAATTAATCATAACCTTTCCATTGAACATAAAAATGCTCTGAGAGAACTCAAGGAAGACACAAGGATTATACTAAAGCCCGCCGACAAAGGCGGAGGGGTGGTTATTTTTGACCAAATTGACTACGATAACAAAATGATGAGTTTGCTCAATGTCAGAGAACATTACCAACAAGTGTCCTATACAAAGAACATCCAACTGAAAAAGGATGTGCGTGAAATACTAGATAGGGCGATTTTAGAGGTGTGGATTAGTGAAGAAGAATACAAGTTTCTGTATAATTTGGAACCTATCACCCCGGCAATCTATGGATTGGCCAGAATCCACAAAAACATCAATAATCCCCCCATGCGCCCAATAGTCATTAGTATAGGTTCAGTTTTAGAACCTTCGAGTAAATACGCTGACTTTTTTTTAAAACCAATTGTGGCCAAACAAAAATCTTACCTTAGAGATTCAGCACATGCCATAACGGTATTTGAGGGTGCAAGTTTCAATAGGGTGGCCCAATTTTGGGTCACCCTTGACATTGAAGCATTGAACACCAATATTCCGCACGACTACACTATTAGTACTATCGAAACCATGCTTCAAGCAGAGGACCTAGGAGGCGGAAACCTAGATTTTATCATGAGTTGTGTCAGGTTGGTTCTAAAGAACAACTTTTTCCTCTACAAGAAGGCCTTATACCACCAAGTCAAGGGGACCAGCATGGGCGCAACCTGCGCCCCAAGTCTGGCCTGCTTATATGTCAGCAACTTCGAACTGAGGCATATTTTTAACAAGCTGGCACCGTTTTTTGAGAACATCAGTCATTGGCACCGCTTCATAGACTATATCATCTTTGTATGGAGTGGTGCCAGTGAACCTTTGGAGGATTTTATAACATGGCTCAATTTAGGGGACCCAAACTTGAGGTTTACCTCAAACTGGAGTAATACAGATGTCAATTTTTTGGACATATGTATTAAAAATGTGGATGATGTCCTGGCGGTGAAACTTTACAGTAAACTGACGGACAACAACACCCTCCTTCACTATCAGAGCCATCATCCAAAGTCGCAGAAAGACATTATCCCGTTTGGGGAATTTCTGCGGCTTCGGAGAAACTGTACATCACTGGAGGATTTTTATATACACTCTGACAAATTCAAAAAGAAATTAGCAGACAGAGGTTAGCCTAAAAAAATGATAAAAACTCTTTTAAAAGAGCTAGGTTCTATAACTGAGAGGCTATGTTAGATATGAACAGAAATAAAAACAGTAAGAAAAATACAGAGAAGATAGTCTTTGTAAGTAAATTCTCTAACATGATTAACCAAATCAAAAATATTGTCAATAGAAATGGGAAGATCTTAAATGATGAAAGAGAGGAACCCATTGAAAAACCCCTTTTTGCGTTTAGACGGAATACAATCATAATAAACTCCCTAGTGCATACCTATTTGGAGAAAGAGATAGCTTTCAAAGTACCTTATCCCTGACACGAGCAATAGGGAATAATAAATGTGGAAACTGCTCAATTTGTGAACAATGTGTAGTAGGTAAATTCATTGATTATAAAGTGAAGACATACCACTCTAAGGATCTCACTAATTGCAGAACAAATAACTTAATTTACCTC
Organism: Lissotriton helveticus; assembly: GCF_964261635.1. Lineage (NCBI taxonomy): Eukaryota > Metazoa > Chordata > Amphibia > Caudata > Salamandridae > Lissotriton > Lissotriton helveticus. The sequence continues at coordinate 535,781,683 of NC_136067.1, forward strand.
TTGGTCTGCCCATGTGGCCTTGGCTACGTGGGTGAGACAGGATGGGAGCTTTGTTATAGACTTACGGAGCATAAATCTGCAATTCGAACACAAAAGGAAAATGCACCCCTAACTAATCATTTTTTACTAGAGAACCACAAATGTGACGATTTTAGATGGTTCATTTTGGAAAAAATTAAAAACAACCGTCGTGGGGGCAACATAGAAAAAATCAGGAAAATGAGAGAGCAGTGGTTTATGTGCACACTGGACACTATTAATGAAGGGCTAAATAGTAGGGAAGATTACATGTCATTTATCACTTAAATAAACAAGAGAAAGATGAAATACAGTATCACTACGAGAAACCCAGTCGGACAGTATATATCAATATAAACATGAGAAAGAAAAAGTATCTATAAAAGTCGAGGACCCATAGAGAGCGAATAAACACTTGCTATATTGCTGGGAGATATACTTCTATAGATATGTAGTGGCCCAATAAATTAGTGGTAGGTTAGTTCTATATGTCCAAAATATAGGGAGCAATACAATAATAATGTTAATTCTCAACTCCAGTACATATAATAGAGCTTTACCTTAAATGGTTTTTTGGTAGTAGCTCGTAGTAATAGCAGCCAAAGTTTACTGATAACATTTCTTTTACAATTTGGCGATTTTTTACAATAATTTGGCGACTTTTGCGTATAATGATGTGAAAATGGTCGCATATAAAATCAACTGATTGATGACACCCATCTAGGTGAAATTCCACATTCATATGGTATGTTGAGTTGTATTACCGTCTTATTCCTGTTCTTGGAATATGAATGGCCTTTTAGTTTAATATATTCTGGATAGTCAAAAAAGGCTGACCGAAGGGTTAATTTATTAACTGTATATTGCTTATAAAGAGTACACGGATAAAACAATACCGAACAAGGGCTTCCCTCCCCATTCTAAGATGGCGCCCATTTTGCATTTCCATCACTAGCTGAATAATTAAGTTCTAGTGATTCCGGAAGCTAAACTGAATGCTTCTGGTCTTTGGGACTTTACATGCATTCCGTAACTCGGAGCCAGGTGTGCCAGATTCGAAGGATGCAGTATAAAGGTAGTAAGGCATGCAAAGTTACTTTGACAAGCCGATCCGTGAGGCAGGACAGTTTCTTCTCTACTACGCATGAGTACGTGTAAAGATGAAAATGAGGAAATGAGAGGTTGTAAACTATAAAAATAGTTTATTCCAAGTATAGGCAGCAAATCACAGGAGCACATCTAAACATGAAGAAGTCCAACAGCCGAATGGCAAGAAAACAGTTTAACATAGAGAAAGAGGTTGTTTCACGAGCGATGCACTTTTGAAGAGAAACATTCCCTTCAAAAGTGCGCGCCATGGAACAGCACAACGTAATAAGGTAAAACATTGAGTGCGCCTGAGCGTGCCATAAGCATATTAAAATAAACACACTTACTTGTACATTACATCTTTTCCCTTTTTACAAAGATAAAAATGAAAAAGAAAAAGAAAATAAAAAGATTAAATTAAGAGAGAAAATAGTCTTTAAAATGAGTTGGAAGAGAGCAATTCCTGTGACCCCTATTGGAGGAGACATTAGAAGTGCTGGAACCAACAAGAGAATCAACAATAGCATCACAATGAGGAACAACAACATTTGATTCTTCAGCAAAATTGGGATTTTGATCTACAAAGTAAGTACAAGGAGCATTAACAAGAGAGTGTTCATCTGAAGCTGCACCTAAAGGAAAAAAGGAACAAGAAGAAGAAGCATTGACATATTTAGCAGTGGAAATCCTTTTTGCCTGTTCTGGAGTAAGCTTGACAATGACACGCTTACTCCACCATCCTTTTCGGTCAGGAAACCTAGAACCCCTGGAAACTTTTAGAACTTGAGTAGGCGAAGAAAAGGTTGACAAACCTTTTTTAACTCTGCTATTAAACTTCACCATAACCCAGTCACCAATATTAAAAAGTTGATCTGAAGAAGAGACTTTAGAATTGAAATTCCTCTCTTGAGCTACTTGTTTGGAGGCAACATTTTCTTTAACAACTTCCCTGTCACAACAAGCCAAACAAGATTTGTCTTTAGACTGCAAGTCTTTTATCCAAGATGGGCAAATATTGCCATTTGGATTTCTTTTCCTCAAAAGCCTGAAAGGGGAAATTCCAGTGGTACTATGAGGGGTAACCAAATAAGACCACAATTTGCCCCTTAAAAAATTTTCCACATTCAGATTAGAGGAAATAGCAGTCTGGATACCTTCCTTTAAAAACGTATTCATCCTCTCTATCAGACCATTCGAAGAAGGCGAATATAGAGCTACCCTAAGGTGTTTAATGTCATATGACTTTAAAAATGATTCAACAGAAGAGGAACAGAAATGGGACCCATTATCACTAACTAATTCCCTAGGAGGACCCTCAGAAAGAAAAATTGTACTAAAAAATATAATAACTGCTGCTGAAGTGGGATTCTCAGAGAACTCAAAAACACACCACTTTGAATGGTAATCAATTATGGAAATTATGTAACGTTTATCAGTTGGCAAAACTTCCCAAGGACCAGAAAAGTCAATGGCCAACTTTTGCCAAGCCTCCTCAGGAATTGGAACTGTATGTAAAGGTAACAGGGGGGTCTTCCAATGCTTGTCCGAAATCAAGCATGTGGAACAAGAATCTATCCAATTGGAGACATCCCTATCTAAACCTGGCCACCAAAATTGCTCCTTCAACTTTCTGGAGGTACCACCAATACCTAGGTGTCTTTGATGAGCAGAATCAACAAGTTTTTTACGAATGCTCACAGGTGGAAAACATAAATCACCCCAGAAAATCACTTCATTTACAATTGTGAGTTCTTCAGAAACTTGTGCAAAGACCTTCAAGGAAGCAGGGAGTGAACAAATTTTTGGCCACTCAGAAACAATTAAGTTTTTAACACTAACCAGCACCGAATCTTCAGAGTAACTCTTCAACCAATCAGCCTCTGAAATGCAAAAAGGTGAAAGCACTAATTCCTCTATAGATGCTACAACGCATTCAACATCATCAACAGTATCACTTTCCTCATCATCTTTCTCCAAACTCAATCTCGAAAGAGCATCAGCCCTTAGATTATTGCCACCAGATATATGTTTGATAGTGAAATTGTGTTCATGTAACTTTGATAATATACGAACAAGTCTGGAAGAAGCCTTGCCTGTTCCATTACCATTGAGAAGATGAAGTAAAGGCTTATGGTCACTGAGAAGCGTAAAATGTGATCCCCAGATAAATGTTTTAAACTTCTCAATAGCCCAGGAACAGGCAAGGGCCTCTCTTTCGATGGTACTATAATGTGACTCAGCCACATTCAGAGCCCTTGAGGCAAAACCTACAATATTCTCTTTATAGGTGCTTCTTTGAGAAAGTACCGCACCTAAACCTTTTTGACTGGCGTCAACTGCAATGGTGCATTGTAAACTAGGATTAAAAGATGATAAAGCAGGTGCCTCTACAATAACTTTTTTTTTTAAAATAAATGTCAAAGAGTTTTCCAAAATAGTACTCGTTTGTAGGAAATAGCAATTGAAATGTGTTGAATACCTTTTAAAATGAGGAAACGCTGATTGTAGGAAACGAAGAAATCAATCGGAAACACTCGCGGTGAAGCATCACCATGGAAACAGCTCCTCGAGTAAATCAAAGATGGCCGCCGGAGCGTGAATTAACGTGGTGATGTCAGCATGAGTCATGAAATTGACGAAGCAGTACACGTCATCGAAGACTCAACGAATCACCAGCTCCATTGCAGGAAAACCAACAAAAATGAGAGTCAGTCAAACTTGAGACCGAAGAAAGCAGGTTTTCGAGACTGAGCAGCTGAAGATGAGGAGATCGAACATGAGGTTCCGATGACAAGCGTTTCTCAAAAGGTAATTTTGAAAAATTTGTGCAAAAATGGTGAAATGCCGGCAAAATGTAAAGATGGAAATGAGGAAATGAGAGGTTGTAAACTATAAGCATATTAAAATAAACACACTTACTTGTACATTACAGTACGGTAAGGAGCACGCATTAGGATTACAGATGCTATGGGGTGGTCTAGATTAGAACCTATGCCTTGTTTTTAAATCTGGGGCTCATATTTCCTAGACGTTATTATGAAGGAGCGGATGAAGAATCGGGGCTGTTATAGACTCCCTGGTGATCGGGAACTGAGGAGATCTAGGTTTTTGGTATCAGTTGTTGACAGTTATTCTAGCATATACTGACAAGAATAAGAACGGTATAATATAACTAAGAGAATTGAACGGATAGAGATAACGCACGGGGCTTCATACATAACTTATTTATGTGAAACATTTCGACTTATAAGTTGATGGTATAGAGCAGGATTTAACATTTACAAAATGAAAATAATGTTCCTTTATCCATAGGATCCCTAATTATTAGAGGGATCGGATATCTAAATACTGTTCAACCAAACCCAGGAAAAGTCGAGGGTGACCTATTTATAGAACCAAGCAGTCATTATACAACACTGTCGGTTCCTACTCAAAGGTATTGCTAGCATACTTTAGAACTGGGGGTGTGTTAACCACATTGGGTAGCAATCTATAATATGCATGCACTGTGTATTTATGCAGGTTTAACATAAAAAGAAGGTCCAGGATTCAGTTACAGCTAGCCTTGAAGTCCTGTAAGTTCACAGCAACTTTCGTGACACTAAGCACTAAGGTGAGGCCCCCTTTGTTCGTAGTTTACAATATCTAAGAGAGATAATATAAGAACACGCTATATGGATAATAAGTGAATGCTGGTCTTATTGTGTCCACAGTTTTTACGAAAGGGCTCAATTACCTGATTTGGGAGTGTATTGACAATCTTACTGAAAAACAGTGATAAAATACTACAAAAGGAGTCTCCCTCATTTGTCAGGTGAGACTTGCTATAATATTTATAAGTGTGAAGCAATAGGGTGTCTGATGGGTGCAAGTAAAAGACATTGAGGAATGTGACGTGAATGGGAGGCACTAAAATGGGTCAAGTTTGGACCATATTGAAAGGGAAACCTATCAGGAATGACAGTTTTAATTGTGCATTATCTATTGGGGGATGGGTCTCGGTTTGTTAACTGGAATTATTCAACCCACTGTAAATCTTACGGAAAAAGGAGGTGTAAAGAGGGAAGATGTCAGTAATTGGGACGGGAGAGATATATGCACCCTAGTATATACAGTTGCCCAGAGCTCCTAGAGAAATAGATTGTCTACTCATGTTGATACCTTAGAATAGGTAGTCCCCATGATTTTTTTAGAGAAATAGATTGTCTAATCATGTTCTTTAGAAACCACTATTGGATATTTAGATATGATTTCTTATATTTGTTCACATGAACTCTGACACAGCAGATTGTTAAGATATGTTTTTTTAGAGTTGTTCACAGAATATTTTACACTATATAGCAATAATGAGTGTATTTTATAGTAGGTTCTGAATGAGACTGCTTAACAAAATACAGAGTGCCTATATCTATGTCTTGATAAAGATGGATTTATAAGGATTCTTTCCATCGAAACGCGTCAACGCCATACTTTGGATACACAATCCGCCCATTGGGCATTGGTATAAAAAAGCCAATTGTAGACTGCTTATTTCCATGACTAGAATATGTGATCAAGACGGATGTGTTCACTGTTAAGACTGAGTTATACTGTCTAACACTTGCTTTTTCACTCTTCTTAGAAGTTCATGCATACTGTGATATACATTTTTTTATGTACTGTATTTTTATGAATTTTTGTGAGATTAAATGTACTGACCGTCGGGATATTCCAGTGTATTTAACCTCTTGTAATGTGAACAATAAATATATGTGATTTTTTTTTTACTTATAGTGTCATATTGGTTTCCCTAATACATATGGTTTAAGCCTTGAGATGTGTGGATAATGATGAATGACTGTTTGAGTACATTAGGGTGATTGGTATTTGAGGACAGTTTCCGCCCTGCTTAGAAATTTACCAAAGAGAATTCTCCTTTTCTCACTTTATTACGATTCAGACCTTTAATTGCTGCCCGTATCTCTTGTTGGGTAATGGGGCAGTCAATGTTTTTCTGTATATCATTCGGTAAAACCGAAAAAAGGGCGTTCCTGTGGGAATTCGTCAATCAAGGTGCCTTCTACCGGTGCGGAGGGTGCATAGAGTGCCCTAAGATGGTCATGAAATGCCAAATTTATTTCTGTTTGTGTATTGACCAAATGTCCGGACTGGGTGCGAATACTAGTTATAGTTGACGAGTCAGGTCGATCCCTTACCAAGCAGGCAAGTAGCGTGCTGGATCTGTCTGCCTCAGTGTGTTTCCATTGGAGATACGCCATATAGTCTATTGTCCGTAATGTCTCCAGCGTTTCAGCATGGTCTATGTGGGCGGCTTGCAACGCCCCCATTTTTCCGAAATCAAAGGCTGCCTCCCTCACCAGTGTCTGTAGCCTATCCTCAACATCTCTCAGTTTCTGATGTACATCCTGCCTGGCACCCACTAACTGTCCGATCATCGCCCCACTAACCAATACTTTCAGAGCATCCCATTCAATCAGGTTAGAGGAAGCTGTGTTCCAGTTTTCATTTAAGTAGTTAGTAATAGCGTTGGACAGTGTTGTGCGGAAGGGAGTGTCCTCAAGCAGGTGTGGAGGCAATCTCCAGGTGGGCACTGGGGTGGGTACCCTACCCAAGCGAAGTGAGAGTTCTAAGGGCCTATGATCGGAAACGGTCTTAGCCCGGTACATAGATTCACGGGCCTTCGTGATAATGGATGTGGAGCACAGAAACCTAGCTATTCTAGTATGGAGGCTATGCACCGGAGAATAAAAGGAGTATTCCTTGTGATCTGGGTGGAGACACCGCCAGGCTTCGGAAAGCGTCCACCCGTTCGCCCAAGTAGCACCAGTTTGCTAGTAACAGAAGCCTGAAGTGGAGGGTGTGATCTATCTAGTCCTGTGTCCAGCACTGCGTTTCAGTCCCCTCCCAGCACCCAGGGGATCCCGTCCCAGTCTGCAAAAACCGTGCCCAGCTTATTGAAGAACCAATCTTGTTCAAAGTTAGGAGCATAAATACTCCCCAGGATCAACAGGGAACCATCAAGAGTGCCCTTCACCAGTATATATCGTCCCTGGTCATCCATTCTGCGCTCAAACTAAACAAATGGGACTCCATGTCACAAACAGATAGTCGCCCCCTAGCAATAGCCGAATAATTAGTAGAATAAATATGTCCCCTCCATTTTTTCCGCATCTTTTGTGTTTCAGAATCTGTGAGATGGGATTCCTGAATGAACACAATATGCACTTGACACCTAAGGAGAAATGCATGAACCGTTTCTGAATTGCTCCCAGTCCCCGTACATTCCATGTGAGTAGATTATATGACCCTATTGTCTTAGCAGTCCCTGCCATGTTCCTTTGTATAATGTGTTGTTCCCACTCGTGCCAAATAACCAAGCAGACCTGACCAGGAGTCCCTCATCCCCAGAACTGTAAATAAACCCGGCACAGCGCTTAAACTGCGCTGGGCCCAACAATGGTGTATCAAAGATACAAAACAAATCAATGGTGTGTACGCTAAGAGGGAGGTGACCAGTCTTCTGTCTGACCATAGTGCACTAAAGAGCTGCCACCCGACGGCTCAAAGGTACCCTAACCCGGGGGGGTGGGGGTAAATACGTAAGTGTGGTGGGAGCGGTAGTAGGAACATATTCCCATACAAACCATGAATGACCAGGAGCCCTAGGGCCACCGGCACAAATCCTCAACTCACCTAAGGTCGTTGGATATACAAATGTGGTATGTAATCCTGGAATCAAGCCCCCCCATACCCTATAAGGGAATGGACCAGTTCACAATAGAAGCAACACATCAAAAGGATACAATAGTCCCTCCAATACCAGACATAACATCAGCAATAGTAGAAATGATCACAGCTATAGCCCCAGGTAAGTGAGGCTCAGCGTCTATATTCAACTCATCTGCTGCCCTAGGCATGATGGTGGAGAACAGGAGCGCTGTGTTCAGAATCTGAGTGGAGAGTACTGTCCTCTGAGTCGGTTGAAATCTTGTGCAAGTGCTAGCGGAAAGCACTGGCCATCGCAAGCGCCCCTTCCTGATCTGGCCTCTGCTGCTCCGAAGAGGGGCCGGCACCTCCACCACTCCAGTTAAAGGTTTGGGACTGGCGATAGGTTCGCCTCGGGAGTCCGTCCGAACCCTGCGTAGACACCTCCGGAAGACTGGCCTGACTAGATCCTATACCCATCACCTCCAGCCATTCTTCAACATTCGCCGGACTCTCGAAGAAGTGAGTCTTTTTGTCATGTATGATCTTCAATCGTGCAGGATACAGGAGTGCGTATTTGAGTTGTGTAGCTTGTAGTTTCTTCTTCACCGCTTGATATGAGGTTCTTTGTCTCTGTACCAGCATTGTGTAGTCAGGATATAAGGATACGCGGTGGTTCTCCTATTGGATGAGCACCTTCTCCCTAGCTTTCTGTAACAGAGTGTCCTGGTCTCTATAGTAAGGATTTTTACGATCAATGGGCAGGGCGGCGTTCCAGGTTTAGGTTGTCCCGTCAGGATTCTGTGTGCCCTTTCCACACAAAAGTAGCGAGAGAGTCCTTCGGATGCCACATGGTCTCTGAACCACTGCTCCATGAAATCCGCCGCTCGATTTCCTTCACAGCGCTCTGGCAGACCAATAACACGAATATTGTTGCACCGACTTCTTCCCTCTGCATCTTTCACCCGGTCCATAAGCATGGCGGCCTGTTGTTGGAGCTGTTGTAACGTGGAGGAGTGTTCCGCAACTCTGGGGGCAAGATCAGTTAAAGTTAGACCATGCTCCTTAACCGTGTCCACCAGCTTGCCATGATCCCCCATTAGTAGTGTGAACCCAGTGGTGAGGGCGCCCATTTGGAGCTCCATCGACACCCTAGAGTCCCGAATCTCTTTGGGGATGAGGTCTAGTTTGTCCGGGGGTTGCTCTTCAGCATGTCGGGTCATGGTGCCCCCAGGCAAGGAGGGCCTACTTACTGTGCCCGTCATGGTATGAGAAATGTCAGAGCCACTCTGCCCCTCTTGCGCCTTTGTCCGTTGTCTGCCCATAGTGCTATGCCACACTCCGAGTCATCGTAGGGCAACCGCACCGCTCAGTTAGGTCAAACGGTGCCGCCAGCGCCAGAACGCTGGCTCGATGCGATGGCGGCGCGTTGCATCGCCCCCCGGCGATGCCCCGGCAGGGTGTTCCCCAGGGTAGGTCAATTCGCAGTAGCAGTGGTCCGGTGCTGGTGTATTGCAGGGCAATGCTTCCACCACCCTAGGACTCCAGACCGCCAACAATAGTATGGTCCAGTCTGGGACCTGCCTGTATAGACAGCCCACTCCCACCTCCCCCAGACGAGGCAGGTGTCAGGAGAAGAGTGTAAAGTAGTGTGGGGGGGAGGAGCGAGCGAGGAGAAGAAAGGAAGGGGGGGTCCGAGGGAGCACTGCCACTCACTGCCTCCGCACCACAGGGCCTCCCCTGTGTACCTCGCCCCTCCAGGAATGTCTGCCAACAGGCTCCAGAGGTCCCGTAGAGTGTTCAAGGGGTGTGGACCAGGCCACAGGCTGGCCCAGGCACAGGTTGTTCCCAGCACAGCGGGTATCCAGTCCTCAAGCTGCCGCAGTCCGCAGCCCGCTCTCACCTGCAAAATCCACAGTGCGATTCTGCCTGCACGCCCCACATAGCCTCAATCCAGCAAATCTCGTAGGCACTCGGGGCCAGAGCAGGGCTTAGTTGTAGTGTTTAGCCGCGCTGCATGTCTCCCCCCGCAGCCGGCTCCAGCAAGCTCCCGCGGCGCTCCCTCTCTGATCGCACACCGCGATCCTGCAATCCCCGGTCCAGTCGGTCAGCTCGACCGACGGAACGGCACCTCCGTAGCCCGCAGCCGAGTCCACGGGTCTCCGAGGGTGGGCCCGCAGCAGGCGCCCTGCAGCAGGGAAGGCCACCGCCCTCGGCTCCCAGAAGATGGATCTTTGTAGGCAAGTTTCCGCCCCCACGGCAGCTCCCGGCCTCGGCCAGCCAGGAACGTCGGGCAGGCCTCGCTCTGCTCCGTCACGCCAGGACCGCCACAAGTGTCAGGTCAGCCACCACGTAGGTGCAGGGGTGTCAGCGCTATTTCCTCCGCTCTCCTCCGAGTGTCACTGCCGTGGAGACAGTGCTTACAGGGTAAATCCCCCCCCGGGAGGGTCTGGAGCTCTATCGGACTGCGACCACCATCTTGGCTGGCTAGCCATGCCCTCCGTAAAATTTTCTTGAATATGATATATATATTCCTTCTCTATATATTAATTCCTGTTTAATAATGGTACACATATCTGTCTGTTCAGGTGGGCTTGGGGTGGGGGAACTGTGGGTTAAAAAGCAGTTGCTGTAAATCTCAATAAAGATGTTTAAATTTTTTTTTTTTTAAACACAATAGAGTACAAAAACTAAAAAATATAAAAAGAAAAAAAGTGGCAATGTGCATTTTCTCAAAGGATGCGCTGGGAGGACCCAAGATTCCCATCCCTGGACCAGTGGATTTGAGCGGTTGTACTGCTCTGCTTTTCTAAGGGTTTTATGGTCTGTACTTTATCAGACTAATGGCGTAGATGTTGCCTTGTTTGCTTGTGATAAAGTTCAAGCGTAAACAGCTTGAGCAATTTTCATTTGAAAGAAATTGCAATATATCACATCTCACCATCCGAGCTGCACTAGGTCTGGTGAGTACTGCACTGAACTCAAGAGACTGTGCCTCAATTTGTGCTATATGTTTTGATGTAAGACCCAGGAGGTGACTATGGAACAACTCAGACGCATGATGATTACATTTGGTTTTGAAAGCTTTTGAAATAAAAATATCCTTTCAAACATCTTAAACTAGTCTGTTTTTAACAGGGTATTGTGATTTCATTTCCACTCTTCGCATTTTTCAAAGATTAGTCCTTCATTTTCTGCTGTCAATGGGATGAATGGACCGTGAGTAACGAAACCCATTTAAGCAAGCTGGCACCATAGTTAGAGAGTCACATTACTGTAGACTTACTCTACAGATTCACCTGCCTCCATTTCTTGGAGGGTGTACTGTAAAATGTAAAGTGTCGTTGGAGAGCTCAACCGCTGTTCCAGAAATGGGCACAGTGGGGAGGTAGACTCCTTTGGGTGACAGTTTTATGCAAACACACAAGATTATTCCTGTGTTGGAAGAGCCACTACTGACCAGTGGTGAAGTATGTATTAAAATTCAATCTGACTTAATAGGTCAGACTTGGGGTGCCCCCTGCTCTTTTATAGCCAGTTCACAGGAGATGTTATTTATTCTCATTAACATAACTAAAGGGAAAATACCTGTTTCGAGTAGTTTTTAGCAGGGCACCTTTGCTGCAGCTCCTTCCTTTCAATTTGCCTTGCAGACAGACTCTGGAATCACCCAGGTACAGCTCCAATGCTATGTGTGTTATCTTTTTTCCTGTTTTTCTGATGGTGATAGCAACTTTGAGCTTGATTGCAAGCTGAATTTGAAGTTTAACCTAGATTCAGCATACAGATGGGGATCACCCCATCTGCCTGTCTTGAGGTCCTTTCTGTCCTTTCTCCCAGTGCAGAAGCCTATTGCTACTTCAGGTGCTGCACAAATGCATGTGAAGCTGAGGCTTGACTGCTTTTTAGCCCTCTGGGTAATTACTTTCCGATTCTTCCTTCCATAGCCTATTGCTCTTATACTACATTGCCACTTGATGGCACCAAAGTAACATATGTCCCATGAAATACCGTTCCACAGAAAAAGCAATGCAATCCCTAGTGTTTTGTCAGCTGCATGAGTTAAAACAAAGAAACGGAAACCACAGTTAAAATACTTATCTGAGCTTGGGAACAGTAGCTGAGGAGGGTTATGGAACTTCATTAACTTTCAAAGGCACCAGGGTAAGGCCTTCCCATTCATAGTTAAATGCAAAGGTAGACCTTGAGAAGAGAGCCTTTGTTCCCCAGGCCAACTGTAGTCAGCTTGGCACCAGCCTAGTGGGAGGGGGAGCTGGTCCCAGAACCACTTTTCTCTAGTTGAGGAGAAGAGGATTGCTAATTTTCCTAGTAACCCCCCTGGCTGGGACATCAACCACCTCTAAGAGCAGAAGGGTTCCCCCATGTTGTATTTAAGTCCGAATAGTGCATAGTGGTATAGGTTCCAGTAAGGCAAATAGGATATTCTGCAACTGTGGGGAGATCTTACCTTGGAAAGGTGTGTTCTCTGTGCCCAGGAGACACCCGCAACCCACTGGCAAGTGGATTCTACAAATGTGACACTTCACATTCAGCTCTGAACATTTTCTGGTCCTGTGGAAGAACAGTAGAGGAAAGGGCCTGTTGTATCTAAACTGTATGGAGACCTTAGGGGCTGGACCTACTACTACTTGTACCAAGGACTGAGACTCAAAAGGTCAGCTAGTTGATCTTCTGTGTGGTACAGGGGCACACCAAGCTTCAAGAGGCATTTTTTGCCACAGTGTCCAGCTGGCCAGTAGCATCTGAACCTGGTGTGAACCCTACAGGTTGACTTTTCTAGAGTGACTCCTGGCCCCTAGGTGCTGTCTTTGAGGTACTGAGATCCTTCGAAAAGATAAAGAGGAACTGTGCCAGAAAGTATCAAACATTTTTGGGGTTGAGATGCCAGCAGCGCTTCAGCAGGACCTTTCAGAAAAGGTGTCTGATTTCATGAGAAATACGGCAGAATTTTGAGGACTACACATCTGGCACTCATGTCCAACTGTAGTTGTTCCCCAATGTACGACATCGTCAATGGCATGAGCTCATGGCCATTGTGGACTGATATTTTGGAGTCGGTATCTGTGTTGTCCCCTTCTGCTGCCTCCAAATGTGACTGTGGCAACATGTTGGGAGGTACATCTTTTCCCCCCTCAGGGCCCTAGGTATGCTCAGAGGGATCTGTATGTCTGGTTACACGGAGCCACGGGCAGTCTATTTGACTGTGTGGTCATCACATGGGTCACTTATGGCAAGTTTGCATGATACGCAACATTTGAGTTTTGAATTGAGATTGCACAATGTTACTGCACAGGGTAGTGTGCAACAGGGGAATATCATCAACTTGTTTAGTGCTTTGCTTGCATATGATGTTTGTGTTAATGCCACTGAACTGACCCTACGTCTCTGTCTCTTGCAGCATCTACCGTGAGCACAGAAGAACTGGGGACCGACACCGGTGGTGAGGCATCTAGCACGACTGCTTCACATGAGCACACTGACACTGATGTGACCAGCACCTCGGAGGGGGACAGGAGTCTGCTTGAGGAATCACAGCCAGAGACAGCAACCTCAACGTCATCCAATGCCAGCGGTGACACATCTATGTTGGCAGGCACAGGCAGTGGGAACTCTGCCTCCTCTTCTACCACACATCGTCCAGTGCCCACCCTCCCAACTACTTCCACTAGTGCTGCACGTGCTCGCACCAGTAAGAAGGGAAGAGTGTCCTTCACCCCAGGCACCGCTGTCACTGCCCCTGCCCCTGTCACCCCCGCTGCCATCAGTATTGAGGCTGTGGACCTTTTGCGCCACCTGTCTGTGGGTCAGACAACTCTCCTCAATGCCTTCCTAGACCATGACAAAAAGTAGGCCTGGGCGGGAAATTCCGTTCCGCTCGTGGAATTTGCGGAATTTGGGTAGTTTTGCGTTCCACGGAGAATGCGAAATTGCCCAAAATTCTACGGTCCACAGCTTTGTGGAATGTTTTGCTTGTTCGCGATCTCAAAATGCCTGTTTGCGAGATATTTCTCCTCAAGCACGCAAACAGCGATCACGAACAGGAAAAAGGCATCACGAACAAGCAATTCCGCGTGTTTGCCGAATTTCTGTGTGTTCACAGAGATTTCTTACCGTTTCGTGGAATTTTTCGTTGCGCGACTACGCAAATTCCACCCACCCCTAACAAAAAGTTGGCACAGGTAGTTGCCTTCAAGGAGGGCATTCATTCAGACGTGGATGGGCTACACCGGACTGTCTAGTCTTTGTCCTCCACAGTGATGTGAAGAGCTGAAAGACGGCTGAAATGCCAGAAACCGGTCCTAGGAAGCTTGTTTACGGTCCAGGGAAGGCATGGCTTGGCAGTTCGGGCTGGACTGTTCCCATGAGGCACTGGGTCAGACTGATTTCCATATGGCCATGTCTGAACTGAAGTGGCAGAGTGGGCTAAAGAACGGTGATGGATTAAACCCAGATCTGTTGACTGGGTGTGAGTGTTTGATTGGTTCAGATGCTCCGTCCATCACCACGCCCTTTTGTACCACTTTCTTTGCCATAAGTTGGCAGGGTATGCTCAGACGTGAGTCCCTTGCTCACTTTGCCACTGGATTCAAGCAAGCCTGGCTGAAGACAGCTGAAATGCCAGAAACCGGTCCTAGGAAGCTAGTTTCCGGTCCAGGGAAGGCATGGCTTGGCAGTTCGGGCTGGACTGTTCCCATGAGGCACAGGGTCAGACTGATTTGCATATGGCCATGTCTGAACTGGGGTGGCAGAGTGGGCTATAGAACGGTGATGGATTAAACCCAGATCTGTTGACTGGGTGTGAGTGTTTGATTGGTTCAGATGCTCAGTCCATCACCAAACCCCTTTTGTACCGCTTTGTTCGCCATACATTGGCAGGGTATGCTCAGACGTGTGTCCCTTGCTCACTTTGCCACTGGATTCAAGCAAGCCTGGCTGAAGATGGCTGAAATACCAGAAACCGGTCCTAGGAGGCTTGTTTCCGGTCCTGGGAAGGCATGGCTTGGCAGTTCGGGCTGGACTGTTCCCATGAGGCACAGGGTCAGACTGATTTGCATATGGCCATGTCTGAACTGGGGTGGCAGAGTGGGCTAAAGAACGGTGATGGATTAAACCCAGATCTGTTGACTGGTTGTGAGTGTTTCATTGGTTCAGATGCTCCGTCACTCACCACCCCCTTTTGTACCGCTTTGTTCGCCATAAGTTGGCAGGGTATGCTCAGATGTGAGTCCCTTGCTCACTTTGCCACTGGATTCAAGCAAGCCTGGCTGAAGACGGCTGAAATGCCAGAAACTGGTCCTAGGAAGCTTGTTTCCAGTCCAGGGAAGGCATGGCTCGGCAGTGCGGGCTGTACTGTTTCCATGAGGCACAGGGTCAGACTCATTTGCATATGGCCATGTCTGAACTGGGGTGGCAGAGTGGGTTAAAGAACGGTGATGGATTAAACCCAGATCTGTTGACTGGGTGTGAGTGTTTGATTCGTTCAGATGCTCCGTCCATCCATCACCACCCCCTTTTGTACCGCTCCACAGTGATGGCAGCCATTCAGCTGTCACAGGCTCAGAGTCGAGCTCCTGTCCCTTTGGCCACCCCCTTGCCAGTGGCAACATCTGATGAGAATGACCACACACCACAGAACTCAGGCTCAAGATACAGCCCAAGCAGCACACAACAGCAGCATCCCAAGTAGGCCAGAGTGCAGACATCATCCCCCCAATAAACCAAAGCCACCCCAGAGCGCAAAGGCAAAAGCCCTTCAGGTGACACTCAAGGGCATAAAGCCAAGAAGCAGGTCTCAGGCTCACAGGCCTCAGAGGCATCCCCAGCCAAGGAATCTCCTGTCCCAAAAGCGTCTTGCAAAGAAAAGCAGTAATTTCCAGTTCCTGCTGTAAAGCTGGTGCCTGCTAAGGGTCCACAAAAAAACCAGCTAAGGCAGATTCACCCACAACCTTTACTCCCATCCGGACCCCTGTGAAGCAGGGAAAGGAGGTCAGTGTGGTGGGGTCACCTGGTAAACAGGTGGTGGAGGGGAAAAGGCAAGGCCAGGCGAAGCCAAGCGTATCTCCAGATCCAGCAGGTACGCTGCGGGAGGACCACCAGCTGCACCTGATGCAGCCTTGGTGGAGGGTGTGCCTTTTGTGCCCACCCCACTTACCACGCCTGCCAAGACAGTTCTTGGCTATCAAGTCCCCAAGAAGTGGAAAGGCACCCTTCCACAATCTCCCACACACACTGTGGCTCACTGCAGCATGACTCCACCTCCACGTGCCACCACACCCCACGGTCCAAGCAGCCCTCTACCTCAGCTGGCCCTCTCTCTCCCAGGTCCAGTCCTCCAACTGGCCACCTCCCATTTAGACTGACAACCAAGTCTGAGTCAGAGTCCCCTTCACACACCTGTCTCTCCTACAGCGGTGACTGAACTGTCCATTGTTATCCCCCTACCTGTATGTGTTACTGACCATGACTGTGTACGGTCTCACCCTTTCCCTGTGTAGGTTCACCTGTACCTACTCTGCACTTTGTACTGGCCACAGGCCTTGCTGTTCATTACTGTGTTTGCCCATTCCCTGTGCAGGATCTCATGTACCTACTCTGCACCTAGGACTGGCCCCTGGCCTTGCTGTTTATTACTGTGTTTGTCCATTCCCTGTGCAGGTTTTCATGCACACATGTGCCTACTTTGAACTTTGTACTGGCCTCTGGCCTTGCTGTTCATTACTGTGCTTGCCCATTCCCTGTGCAGGTTCTCATGTACCTACTCTGCACCTTGGACTGTCCACTGACCTTGCTGTTCCTTACTGTGTTTGCCCATTCCCTGTGCAGGATCTCAAGTACCTACATTGCACTTTGCGCAGGCCACTGGTCTTGCTCTTGTCTACTTTTGATGCCCATCTGTGTAATATGTCAATAAATTTAGTTACTCCTGTTGTCTGCTTTGTCAGTGTCCTTGCTAAATAACGAGTTTTATGTGTGGGTATGCTTTAACGTGACACTTGCTCTCTATGCCACTTTAACATTGCCAATGGCTGATTTAACTTTTTCTGGGTTTTGCAGAGATGACAGGCACTTCAGTTCTTATTGACTCTGAGGCTTGGGGGGGCAATGATGGTTGTTTGTGATGAACTATGGTTATCCTAATCAATCTATGGTGATGTTATCTAAATTGTACACATGGCATGTTTGGATGCCCTGCCAGCACAGAGTGGGATTCTATCCACAGTATTGCAGGCAGGCTGGCAAGGGTCCATCATGGCTGTGTGATCTTTCTTGACGTGTGACCAGCAGTGTTGGTGTATGGTCATCTTGTGATGGCCTATAATCTTAGTCACATGGGTAGATTTCAATATATGCACTCGGGTGGTCATGAAGTGTTCAGTGTGAAGGGGTGACTTTGTCAGTAGTGTTTATGTGTGTGTGCCCCTGTGATGGCAACTGCACACATGTGTCAAACTGGATTTGAGTGCCTGTTACTTGGATTGGTCAGCCCCGTGCTTGTAATTGTGCGCACTTGTGGGAGTTGTAGGTTGTGCACTGTGCAGTGTTGGTGTGTCTTTGCACTTCTGCGGGACACCTACTTGTTGTTGATGCCAATTGTGAGCATGCAGAATGGGTGACTGGCAAGTCAGAGTTGTGTTTTGCCATGTTTCTTGATACTGTTTGTGCTCACTTTGCAGACCTGCTCAGCCACACTGACATTGTGGGTGTGTTTTCTCATGCATTGCTGTCACTTGAGTGATTTGTTTTGCTCCAGTCTGGCATGTGGGATGTGGAGTTGTACCTTCCCCTATCTGTGTTTATGGTACCAACCCATTGTGAGTGAGCACTCTATCTGTTTGTTTATGGTGCACTCCTGCCATGTCCACTACTGACGTACACACCACTTTTCTCTCATGTCAGCTATCCCCTTGGGTTGCCAGTGTGTGTCCCTCCCCACCACTTCATTTGTTACACTATGCTTTGTGGTGCTGATCTTTGCACAGGACCAATGTGGCACTCATGACAGTTTCCCAATTGGTTATGTTTGATTTTCTTATACTGGTTTGCAGACATGGTTGTTCATGTGCGGAGGGGGTGGGTGCACACAGCCTCACACTCCAGCTCTCAATTTGCCCCGATGCATCATAATAAATACAGTGCATGATAACACTTTCTTCTGTGTCAGGCTTTAGGTGTTCACCCTTGTTGGTACCCACTCAGATATGTGTGCTACTGGTTTATTTGGTGTGCACACACTGCTTGTTGTGCATGCAGTGCTGTGAATGTATGTTGCCTTGTAATTGCCTGGTATGCATCTCCTGATGTACAGCTGTGTTTGCAATGTGAAGGATTGGCATGTGCATCTGTTGTGTGTTTGCTATTTGCTGTGGATGTGTGCAGTGTTTGGCCTGTGTTGTCTCTTTCAGCTGACAGATGCTCTGTGTGTGATGTTCAATTTGCCTGTCATTGTGTGTGAGTTATTTGTGCATTGTGATACATTCAGATGTGTGTTGCAAGTATAGTATGCATTACCTGTGTGTCTGTCACATGCACTTAGGAGTATTCTTGTTCCTGAGCTTGTTTTGAGTGATCATAGGTGGTCTGTCCTCTCATATTTGACCTGTCACTTGTCAGGATTGTGCATGTGCATGCATGTGGTACACTATGACACCATGCTGACTTGATGGGTGGTGTGGTATGTCTGTCTGTTTTTTCCTATTGGACCATTGCTCCCAGTTTGTGTTCATGATTGTTTTGATATTATACTCTTATTGTCTCTGTAGGGATAAGGTGTCTGCGCATCGGTCCTGAATGTTGGTGTTGTGTACTCCTGTTCTGTCTGTGATCCCATTGGCTTTCCACTGTTTGTCTGCACATGCCTGGGCTTGTTGTACATCTGTGGCTGCTGTTTGTGAAGTTTGTGTTAGGCTATCGTATTTGTGCCAGCATTGCTTCAGGCATCCCTGAGTGTGTGTGATGTTTGTGGATGCACCCCAGGTAGTGTGATTATTTTTCAGTGTATTCACAAGACATTATTTGCACAATTCTGTGTGTTTGACACTAGTGTTAAGTGGTGCAGGTGTGAGGTGAGTAGGGGAGGGGTATGTGTGAAGGGTACAAGTTGTGTTTGACAGTCATGTGGGTGTCACTGGGCCCTGTGTGTTGTGCTGATGACATACACATGTCAAGTAACTGAGTACAGATGTGTGGCTGATCACTATATGACTTCAGACACTTCCTATCATCCCTGTGCCTATGCATTGCTTGCATTTCTAAGGTGTTGCCCAGAGATCGCAGTGGTTTGGTTTCACTCACTGTGCCAGCCATGTGTTCTTAGCTGGCCTAAGGGTGTTGTGATCTGTTCCTTCTCTTGCATGTGATGTACAGGGGCTTTGAGGCTAGCTCCTAGTCTTCTCATCACAGTCTACCTCTCTTTTGTCTTACACATTTCTTGTCCTCCATTGCTGCTGCCATCTGGTTTGTGTATGTGGCTGTGTGTCAGTGTGGGGTGTGTCTGGGAGGATTGACAGGCATTGACTACAGTTAGGGTATTGTTCATATTCAGTGTGAGAGTTCATTTTGTTACTGGGCTCAGTTTGCTTGCCATTAGTTTAGTGTGGGTGTGGGGAGGAGGGTTGCCCTGGCCCAGTGCTTTCTGTGCTGTGTGTTCCTCTTCAGCCTCACCTGCTGAGACTGTCTCCCTGTTTTGTATGTGTGGTGCAAGGCCTGGGTTCACATGGCTAATTATTGTACAGGGGAGTGCACAGGAGGAGCACACATCATGTCCCCTAATGGTTGTGGGGGGCCTGGTGTGTGGAGTGTGGTGGTGTGGCCCTATGATCTTTGTGGACTGCCCATGCCTGGCGCTGGCCCTGCCTACTGCATTGTGCGCATGTTTTCCCGCGTCTTCACCGCTGTGGTGACTTGACCGGGACATTGCATTGACTTTGCGGTTGATGGATGGCCTGGAGGAGGAGGGGTGATTTAGTGACAGGTAGGACATGTGTGGGTACACTTGTGGATGTGTTTCTGTTCCCACCAGGGTGTCTGGTGTGGACAGGTACTGTATATCTGCCCTTGAGTTGTGTGTAGTTGTCTTGTGCAGGGTTATATCATTGCTTACCTGTGGCATTGACCTACACGGTGCATAACTTGCTGGTAGTGTATCAAGTACAGCACCAGGAAGGCATGTAGAGCTGGATTCATTGTGGTTCGGACCGGGTGAGTGGACCGGGAATCTGGTTTGGCCCTCAGCTGTCGTGCTTCCGTCATCTCTGCTTGGGTGGTTTCTCCACTGCGGTGTGTCTGGCTGTTTGGGACATCCTGATTTGTATGGCGGTCGGGACGTCTTTCCGCACGGCGGTGGCTCTCTATTGGCTCCCACCGCCGCAGTGGCGGGTGCATTTTTATGGCGGTTCACGTTGCACCGTGGTGGACAGGAATTGGGCTATGTTTGCCCATTGTAATATGGCAGCCGTGAGGACTGCTGCCCGCCTGCGGAAAATTGTATTTTCCGCCAGCACCACGATGGTGCCTCCGCCCGCCATCCTAATGGACCCCATAATATAAATGAAATACACATACAATCAACTTGTATATATTTACAATTGAGTAATTATTTTCTATAAATTAGAAGATATCTGCACTAACAAGAGCTCCGGTTGACGTATTTTGGCCACAAAGCTAATAGAATAGTTTCACCCGAGGAGTGTGGTTCTGTAATAATTAAAAGTGGTGAAATAAATTTGGCCTTTCAGATGACAACCCAGTTCAGGTCATTGTAGCTGTGAAGAGCACTGGAGGTATCATGTATGCATGATGACTCACCACATCAAATGATATGTTGTGAGTTAATTAGAACAATTCACTTTGCTTCATTCATTTATCATTGTGCAATCAAATGTGTCAAATAAATGAATAAAACCTAATATGCCTGGTGGCTAAAGGGCAATTATTGCACTCAGATATTATTAGTGAGTCTTCCAATGTAGCACAGCTATAGTTTCCCTTACCTATCATTATTGTACAGTCGAAATTAACAATTGAATTGACATGCCTTTCCAGATAAGTCATGAAATGCCAGAAAAAACCTCAAAGAAAACAATTGGAAAGGTTTCTGTGACCCCTCGACATAATTCCATGCATCACAGACTGTGGCAAAGTTGCTTCCTGTACGATGCTGTTGTGGGTATAATTTATGCAAAAGATTCACCTAAATGTATCATTTAAAACTAATATTAGAGCATCCAATGAGTGTTAATTGGATCGACACGGAAATTTACCTGCAAAGCAACTGATATATGTACAAATCGGTTACCAAATGACAATAACATTTCAACAAAATAGGCACAGGGAATGAATTCTAAAGTATCCTGTATCAATATGCAGTTTTCATACCATGAAAATTGAAGAGTACAGCAGGGACATTGCAAAACATGAGACCTAGGGCATATTAGCAAGAACCTCATTAAAATTATCGCCGTTTTAGCAGCAGTTTCCTGCCGCTAAAACTGCGATAATTTTAATGTGGTTCTTGCTAATATGCCCCCTATTTCGGTGAAGGGTTGGGTATTGATCTATCAATCATATCCTTTTTTCGATATTTCTATTGTGTTGAAGATGTCACAAATAAAGCAAACAGGTATATTAATAGCTTGTGTAAACATTCAGCCATAAAATAGTGGGGTTCAGTATATATGCCCTACTCGATTGCTTTAAATAATGTAACATACTCAGTTTGTTTTTTAGGATGGATTCCAAATGACCTGCCCTCCTATTCAAGTGATCTTTTTACACGATGGTCCAGTCTATGAACCTGGCAAAGTTACCTTTCTTTTTGTATCAATTAATCAATCAATTAATCGATCTTTTGCTTCAGCTTAATAAAAAGGCTTGTAATGCAAACTGTAAGAGCTGGTATCCTTAGTATGCTTTTCCCATAACGTTTTGCCTTCAACCCTCCAGTTTTGCTGACTTCGTTTTTGTTGGTTTTAGGACTCTGCACACTTTACCATTCCTAGCCAGTGCTTATATGCTTGTGTTCTCTCCTTAAAACATGGTAGAATTGGCTTATATCCAACTGGCATATTTAATTTACTTTGAAATCCCTGCTAAAGTTTCACTCCTGGTGACCAGGGTCTGTAAATTAAATGTTACTAGTGGGCTTGCAGCACTGATTGTGCCACCCACTTAACTGGCATGTTAAAAATGTCTCAGGTCAATCAATCAATCCAGTATTTTTAAAGCGCGTACTAATCACCTCTAAGGGTTACAATGCACTGAAGGCTGTCGGGAGATTAAGGGAGCTATTGCCCAGAGTCAAATGATGGTGAGCTGAGATGATGCCGGCGCCAGGGATTGAACCGTAGCTGCCACGCTCCAGAGTCAGCCGCTCTGGCAGCTGCACCACATCTCTCCCAGGTCTGCCATTGAAAACTTTTTGTGCAGTTTGTAAACTGGCATTTTGACCTAGCAAAATAAACCTTTAGCCAGGCTCAAGCCTTCCTTTTAATACATATACTTCATCCTTGGCTTAAGCCCTGGACAGCCCTAAGGGCAGTTTGCAGTATATTTAAAAAACTGGGACATGCACTTCTTAGCATTTGTTTTTCACCACTGCAAGGCCTACCTCTCCCATGGGCTAACATTTGAGTTACCATATTACCTCGAATAAAAGAGAATTCCCAAATGGGAGCAGGTATTCTGTTCATGTTTGATGTCTTGGAACTGTAATGAAAAATCATGTCTTATAGTGAAGTTGGATTTTAAACTGCAAATTTTAAAAATGCCACCTTCAGAAAGTTGGCCTTTTTCTGCCCTAGCCATTTAGTGCCTGCAGCCTGTTACTGGGTCACATGACTGGGTGTAGCCAGAAGTAGGGCTTTATGTATTCCTCGTAGACAGCCACATACAATAAAGAATTTAGGTGTGCCAGATGGGCCATCAATGGCAGGGTAGGAGAGTGGAGTTGGCCACAGCCCTACGTACACTTGAATAGGATATGTCCTGCCTCATACAGAGGGCATAGAAAACAATTGATGGACAGAATGAAGAACAGTGTCATATATTCACCCCAGTACAGAGAGCTGGGCCTAAATCCATCATATTTTTTGCTCACCATGCCATTCCAGGTTGGACCCAGTCATATGTAAATCAGTCATGACCATAGCCCAATGGGAACAGTCCAACCTGAATTGCTAGGCCAGGTCCTCCCTGGACTGGAAACAAGCATCCTAGGTCCGGGTTCGGGGTTTCAGCACTCATCAACCAGGGTAGCTTGACTCCAGTGGCATGGAGAGCACGGAACCCAAGTCTGGGCATACCCGTCCCACTTGGGGTGACAAATGCAAAAAGAACAATTTATGGACAGAATGCAGAACAATGCCATACATTCACCCCAGTACAGAGAGCTGGGCCTAAATCCATCGTATTTTTTTGCTCACAATGCGATTCCAGTTTGGACCTAGCCATATGAAAATCAGTCATAACCCTGCACCCAATGGGAACAGTCCAGCCCGAACTGTCAAGCCAGGTCCTCCCTGGTCTGGAAACAAGCATCCTAGGGCTGGTTTCAGGATTTCAGCCCTCACCAGCCAGGATAGCTTGACTCCAGTGGCATGGAGAGCACGGGAACCACGCCTGGACATACCCGTCCCGCATGGGGTGACAAGTGCAAAAAGAACAATTGATGGACAGAATGCAGAACAATATCATACATTCACCCCAGTACAGAGATCTGGGACTAAATCTATAGTTTTTTTGTTCACCATGCCATTACAGTTTGGACCCAGTCATATGTAAATCAGTCATAACCCTGGGCCCAATGGGAACAGTCCAGCCCGAACCGCCAGGCCAGGTCCTCCCTGGACTAGAAACAAGCATCCTAGGACCGGTTTCAGTCTTTCAGCCCTTATCTGCCAGGATAGCTTGACTCCAGTGACATGGAGAGCACAGGACCCACGTCTGGTCATACCCTTCCCACTCTGGGTGACAAATGCAAAAAGAATAAATGATGGAGAGAATGCAGCACAATATCATGCATACACCCCAGTAAGATATCTGGGCCTAAATCCATCGTTTTTTTGCTCACTATGCCATTCCAGTTTGGACCCAGCCATATGCAAATCAGTCATGACCCTGCGCCCAATGGGAACAGTAAAGCCGGAACTGCCAGGCCAGGTCCTCCCTGGACTGGAAACAAGCATCCTAGGACTGGTTTCGGGCGTTCAGCCCTCATCAGCCAGGATAGCTTGACTCCAGTGACATGGAGAGTAAGGGACCCACGTCTGGGCATATCCGTCCCACTCGGGGTGACAAATGCAAAAAGAACAATTGATAGACAGAATGCGGAACAATGTCATACATTCACCCCAGTACAGAGATCTGGGCCTAAATCCATCATTTTTTTGCTAACCATGCCATTCCATTTGGGACCCAGCCATACGCAAATCAGTCATAACCCTGCACCCAATGGGAACAGTCCAGCCCGAACTGCCAGGCCAGGTCCTCCCTGGACTGGAAACAAGCATCCTAGGTCCGGTTTCAAGCTTTCAGACCTCATCAGCCAGGATAGCTTGACTCCAATGGCATGGAGAGCACGGAACCCACATCTGGGCATACCCGTCCGAATCGGGGTGACAAATGCAAAAAGAACAATTGATGGACAGAATGCAGAACAATGTCATACATTCACCCCAGTACAGAGATCTGGGACTAAATCTATAGTTTTTTTGTTCACCATGCCATTCCAGTTTGGACCCAGTCATATGTAAATCAGTCATAACCCTGGGCCCAATGGGAACAGTCCAGCCCGAACCGCCAGTCCAGGGAGGATCTGGACTAGAAACAAGCATCCTAGGACCGGTTTCAGTCTTTCAGCCCTTATCTGCCAGGATAGCTTGACTCCAGTGACATGGAGAGCACAGGACCCACGTCTGGTCATACCCTTCCCACTCTGGGTGACAAATGCAAAAAGAATAAATGATGGACAGAATGCAGCACAATATCATGCATACACCCCAGTAAGATATCTGGGCCTAAATCCATCGTTTTTTTGCTCACTATGCCATTCCAGTTTGGACCCAGCCATATGCAAATCAGTCATGACCCTGCGCCCAATGGGAACAGTAAAGCCCGAACTGCCAGGCCAGGTCCTCCCTGGACTGGAAACAAGCATCCTAGGACTGGTTTCGGGCGTTCAGCCCTCATCAGCCAGGATAGCTTGACTCCAGTGACATGGCGAGCACGGAACCCACATCTGGGCATACCCGTCCGAATCGGGGTGACAAATGCAAAAAGAACAATTGATGGACAGAATGCAGAACAATGTTATACGTTCTCCCCAGTACAGAGTTCTGGGCCTAAATCCATCATTTTTTTGCTCACCATGTCATTCCATTTTGGACCCAGCCATACGCAAATCAGTCATAAACCTGCACCCAATCGGAACAGTCCAGCCCGAACTGCCAGGTCAGGTCCTCCCTGGACTGGAAACAAGCATCCTAGGTCCGGTTTCAAGGTTTCGGACCTCATCAGCCAGGATAGCTTGATTCCAGTGGCATGGAGAGCACGGAACCCACGTCTGGGCATACCGGTCCGAATCGGGGTGACAAATGCAAAAAGAACAATTGATGGACAGAATGCAGAACAATGTCATACATTCTCCCCAGTACAGAGATCTGGGCCTAAATCCAGCATTTTTTTGCTCACCATGCCATTCGATTTTGGACCCAGCCATACGCAAATCAGTCATAACCCTGCACCCAATGGGAACAGTCCAGCCCGAACTGCCAGGCCAGGTCCTCCCTGGACTGGTAACAAGCATCCTAGGTCCAGTTTCAAGCTTTCAGACCTCATCAGTCAGGATAGCTGGACTCCGGTGGCATGGAGAGCACGGAACCCACGTCTGGGCATACCCGTCTGACTCGAGGTGACAAATGCAAAAAGAACAATTGATGGACAGAATGCAGAACAATGTCATAAATTCACCCCAGTACAGAGATCTAGGCCTAAATCCATCGATTTTTTGCTCAGCATCCCATTCCAGTTTGGACCCAGCCATATGGAAATCAGTTATAACCCTGCACCCAATGGGAACAGTCCAGCCCGAACTGTCAGGCAAGGTCCTCCCTGGACTGGAAACTAGCATCCTAGGTCCGGATTCAAGCTTTCAGACCTAATCAGTCAGGATAGCTGGACTCCAGTGGCATGGAGAGCACGGAACCCACG
Source organism: Lissotriton helveticus (assembly GCF_964261635.1). NCBI lineage: Eukaryota > Metazoa > Chordata > Amphibia > Caudata > Salamandridae > Lissotriton > Lissotriton helveticus. The sequence continues at coordinate 535,807,720 of NC_136067.1, forward strand.
TCTGGGCATACCCGTCCGAATCGGGATGACAAATGCAAAAAGAACAATTGATGGACAGAATGCAGAACAATGTCATACATTCTCCCCAGTACAGAGATCTGGGCCTAACTCCATCATTTTTTTGCTCACCATGCCATTCCATTTTGGATCCAGCCATACGCAAATCAGTCATAACCCTGCACCCAATGGAAACAGTCCAGCCCGAACTGCCAGGCCAGGTCCTCCCTGGACTGGAAACAAGCATCCTATGTCCGGTTTCTTGCTTTCAGACCTAATCAGTCAGGATAGCTGGACTCCAGTGGCATGGAGAGCACGGAACCCACGTCTGGGGATACCCATCTGACTCGGGGTGACAAATGCAAAAAGAACAATTGATGGACAGAATGCAGAACAATGTCATAAATTCACCCCAGTACAGAGATCTAGGCCTAAATCCATCGATTTTTTGCTCAGCATCCCATTCCAGTTTGGACCCAGCGATATAGAAATCAGTCATAACCCTGCACCCAATGGGAACAGTCCAGCCCAAACTGCCAGGCCAGGTCCTCCCTGGACTGGAAACAAGCATCCTAGGTCCGGTTTCAAGCTTTCAGACCTAATCAGTCAGAATAGCTGGACTCCAGTGGCATGGAGAGTACGGAACCCACGTCTGGGCATACCCGTCCGAATCGGGGTGACAAATGCAAAAAGAACAATTGATGGACAGAATGCAGAACAATGTCATACATTCTCCCCATTACAGAGATCTGGGCCTAATTCCATAATTTTTTTGCTCACCATGCCATTCCATTTTGGACCCAGCCATACGCAAATCAGTCATAACGCTGCACCCAATGGGAACAGTCCAGCCCGAACTGCCAGGCCAGGTCCTCCCTGGACTGGAAACAAGCATCCTAGGGCCAGGTTCAATCTTTCAGACCTCATCAGTCAGGATAGCTGGACTCCAGTGGCATGGAGAGCACAGAACCCATGTCTGGCATACCCGTCTGACTCGGGGTGACAAATGCAAAAAGAACAAATGATGGACAGAATGAAGCACAATATCATACATACACCCCAGTAAAGAGATCTGGGCCTAAATCCATCATTTTTTTGCTCACTGTGCCATTCCAGTTTGGACCCAGCCATATGCAAATCAGTCATGACCCTGCGCCCAATGGACACAGTTGTAGCCCGAACTGACAGGCCAGATCCTCCCTGGACTGGAAACAAGCATCCTAGGACCGGTTTCAGGCTTTCAGCCCTCATCAGCCAGGATAGCTTGACTCCAGTGGCATGGAGATCATAGGACCCATGTCTGAGCATACCCGTCCCACTCGGGTGACAAATGCAAAAAGCACAATTGATGGACAGAATGCAGAACAATGTCATACATTCACCCCAGTACAGAGATCTGGGCCTAAATCCATCATTTTTTTGCTCACCCTGCCATTCCATTTTGGACCCAGCCATACGCAAATCAGTCATAACCCTGCACCCAATGGGAACAGTCCAGCCCGAACTGCCAGGCCAGGTCCTCCCTGGACTGGAATCAAGCATCCTAGGTCCGGTTTCAAGCTTTCAGACCTAATCAGTCAGGATAGCTGGACTCCAGTGGCATGGAGGGCACGGAACCCACGTCTGGGCATGCCCGTCTGACTCGGGGTGACAAATGCAAAAAGAACAATTGATGGACAGAATGCAGAAAAATGTCATAAATTCACCCCAGGACAGAGATCTAGGCCTAAATCCATCGTTTTTTTGCTCACCATGCCATTCCAGTTTGGACCCAGCCATATGGAAATCAGTCATGACCCTGCGCCCAATGGGAACAGTTGTAGCCCGAACTGACAGGCCAGATCCTCCCTGGACTGGAAACAAGCATCCTAGGACCGGTTTCAGGCTTTCAGCCCTCATCAGTCAGGATAGCTTGACTCCAGTGGCATGGAGAGTACGGAACCCACGTCTGGGCATACCCGTCCGAATCGGGGTGACAAATGCAAAAAGAACAATTGATGGACAGAATGCAGAACAATGTCATACATTCTCCCCAGTACAGAGATCTGGGCCTAATTCCATCATTTTTTTGCTCACCATGCCATTCCATTTTGGACCCAGCCATACGCAAATCAGTCATAACCCTGCACCCAATGGGAACAGTCCAGCCCGAACTGCCAGGCCAGGTCCTCCCTGGACTGGTAACAAGCATCCTAGGTCCAGTTTCAAGCTTTCAGACCTCATCAGTCAGGATAGCTGGACTCCAGTGGCATGGAGAGCACGGAACCCACGTCTGGGCATACCCGTCTGACTCGGGGTGACAAATGCAAAAAGAACAATTGATGGACAGAATGCAGAACAATGTCATACATTCACCCCAGTACAGAGATCTTGGCCTAAATCCATTGTTTTTTGTTCACCATGCCATTCCAGTTGGGACCCAGCCCTATGCTAATCAGTCATGACCCTGATGGATGGATTTAACCCAGATCTCTTGACTTCGGGTGAAACCCACATCTTCTGACTGGGGCTGAATGTTTTCATTTGTTCTACATTTCGTCCATCAATTGTGTGACTTTTGCTTCCATACAAAGGGCTGCATACTCACTGTAGTTAGTCTGGAGTCAGGGCAGGGAAGGCAGGATGTCTGGGGAATTCAAAGGCAAAGCTCTAGAAGCTTTTCACACTTCAAGGAAGGCCCAGGTAAAAATATTGGACCCAAAACACCAACTCTGAATTGTCTTAATACTCTTATGGGCCTGTGGATGCTCTGCAAGAAATAAGGACTGCTGTACTGCTGACAGCACTGCCACTTTGCTGGACTGCTGCACCACTGAACTGCTGCCCTGCTGGCTGCCCTTCTGCCTGCTACCCTCTTACGTGGGTGAGAAGGACTAGACCTGTATCTTTTGAACCCATGGCCGCTAAAGTGACTCCAAGGGCACACTGACTGGCCTCCTGACTAGAGCCTCAGGGACAGAAGGCTCCAACAACTTTGAGCCCAGCACCCAACTTTGCAATCTGTGAGTCCTACTTTGCCAGTGGTGCCAAACCAACCATGGCCCCCTAGAAGGGGGCCTGAAAGTACTCAACCAGCACATCTGTGGATCCAGCAGTACCAATGTATCTCCTCTGCTGTGTGAAGCAACCAGGGCAGAACTGATGCGTTGCTTCTGCTGTGGGAATTCTCTCTGCACAAGGACTCCGCATCGACCTTACAGCCTGCATTGGAAAAGCTGCTGTGTAAATACTTCACCAACACAGACCCTGGCATCCCAAATCCCTCTAAGCTCTTCAGAACAGATGCATCACCTGACCTTGCATCACTGGTCCACAGCCCTCGGAACCGACGCATTTCCTCGGATGGGTGACGCATATTCGACGTGTTGCCTCGCAACCAAGATTTAATGTACTCTTGTTTAGCAGGCCTAAGCGGATCCCTGTAGTTAGTCTGCGCTACATCATGGTCATCCTGAACTAGTGTCTTTTTCAAACAGATATCCACAGTTAGCACTTTGCACTTCTTGAAACTATATTTGCCACTATATTTACAGTAATCTCTTAACCTAATTATATCTGGTTCCACTGGCTGGATTTTTGTGTTTTGGGCTTGTTTTATTTATTAAAATTTACTCTATGTGGCAGGTCGGGCTGACCAGAATTGTACTCATCGCCACACGGCATTAAGAAGGAGGACATAGGGTGGATCAAGCATAATTTTCGCGACCTGCTGGAGGCGGAAAGGGAGGAGGAAGAACTTAGAAAATCTATGGTGAGATCCATTTACGGTTTATCAATCTCCCCAGTGATTGAACCGTATCTGAAGTATGTCACCAAGCCCTTCTACCGCTTTCTTTTGGTCAGATTCCGGTTCAACCTTATTCATCTCACGTTAGGTATATATCCTAAGTGGGGGAAACCAGAAGATACACCACCATGTACTTGTGACAGCTTTTCCGCACAGGATACTCTCCACTTGGTAATGTTCTGTGAACACTACTCGGTGGCGCGTAAAAAAAATTTAAATCCAATTCTGCTGGAATCTGGTTTTGTACAAGTAAGGCCTGCCCTCCTTTATTTACAAATGCTTAGTTCTGTCCAGGTTACCTACAGTGTAGCCATTTTTTTGGTGGCAGCTGCCCGGTTAAACAAAAGGAGACTTCTTTAAATGTAATCATTGTGCAGGTTCAAATGGGGTTATGGCCATTAATTGATATACTAAATGAGACCAAATGATGCACTTTATACTGGATTCAAATTGCCGTTGGATAAGGAATTCTTGTACATTTTTATACTGTTTTAAAGTAGCTTAAATCTTGTTTATATGAATTGTAAGAATCAAATGTGTTCTTAACCTTTTATGTAATTTTAACGTGCAGAAGATGATTTTGTATTGTCTTTTATGATTTTAATTAATCGAAATAAAGAACTTTGACTGACTGATTTATTAAAATTTACTCTATTTGTCTAAATTGATGTGGGATTTTTCTAGTGCTGTGTTTTCACTGTGTTACTGTTTGAAATGCAAAAAACACAGTTGATGGACAGAATGTAGAACAATGTCATACATTCACCCCAGTACAAGGATCTGGGCCTAAATCCATCGTTTTTTTGCACTCCACACCACCCTGGGTTAGACACTGGCTATATGCAAATCAGCTCTGACCCTGTGCCTCATGGGAACAGTCCAGTCCGAACTACCAAGCCATGTCTTTCCCAGACCGGAATCAAGCATCCAAGGACCGGTTTCTGGCTATCAGCCTTCATCAGCCTGGATAGCTTGACTCCAGTGGTGTGTTCAAGCGCTCCGTCCATCATCCCCTTTTGTATCGCTTTGTTCGCCCTAAGTGTGGCAGGGTATCCTCAGACGTGAGTCCCTTGTTCACTTGGCCACTGGATTCAAGATAGCCTGGCTGATGAGGATTATGAATCCGAAACCGGTCCCAGGATGCTTGTTTCCGGTCCAGGGAAGACATGGCTTGGCAGTTCGGGCTGGACTGTTCCCATAAGGCACAGGGTCAGACTGATTTGCATATAGCCTTGTCTGAACTGGGGTGGCTGAGTGAACTAAAGAATGGTGATGGATTAAACCCAGATCAGTTGACTGGGGGTGAGTGTTTGATTTGTTCAAGCGCTCCGTCCATCATCCCCTTTTGTATCGCTTTGTTCGCCCTAAGTGTGGCAGGGTATACTCAGACATGAGTCCCTTGTTCACTTGGCCACTGGATTCAAGATAGCCTGGCTGATGAGGATTATGAATCCGAAACCGGTCCCAGGATGCTTGTTTCCGGTCCAGGGAAGACATGGCTTGGCAGTTCGGGCTGGACTGTTCCCATAAGGCACAGGGTCAGACTGATTTGCATATAGCCTTGTCTGAACTAGGGTGGCTGAGTGAACTAAAGAATGGTGATGGATTAAACCCAGATCAGTTGACTGGGGGTGAGTGTTTGATTTGTTCAAGCGCTCCGTCCATCATCCCCTTTTGTATCGCACTGTTTGAACTGCTACATAAACACTTCACACATTGCATCTAATTTAAACCTGACTGCTCTCTGCCAAGCTATTAAAGGGTTGAGCATAGGTTAAATTGGGGTTTCCTTGTGTCTCACCCTGACAGGGATTGTGGTAGCACATTGAGCAAGGCTTTACCCACCTCACCCAGTAACCTAATGAATGTGAAAAACAGCTGCAGAAAAACATCTTTATACAGTGTGATTAGTGCCTGATGTTTTGTTTAAAGTAAAATCGCTTTAATGATAATGTTTATATGTTTACATACCCTCATTATTTACAGCTTTTCACTCTCGTCATCTTTGAAGCTGCATGTATATAAATATGATGTTACTATCAGAAAGATGTCCTTAGAGTCTTATCATTTCAGAATAGTAGTGTGTGCTTTCATTCGAATAACAGCATAAGATGTGTGATTGTTTCAGTTCCGCCAAGAGAACACTGGCATTGGTCAGAGCTGTTAATTTAGAGATTTGTTCCAGGCCTTGGTGTAGGATAGAATGTGAAGGCTTACTGCTCTAGATTTTAAGTACAGTGATCTTTTGTCTAGGGAAGATCAGTATGGCTCAAAGGAGGAACCAGGTTTTAATGTCAAGTCTTTAGACCAAAGAATGCCTCTAGTGGATAGGACACACTTCTAACGGAAAGACCAAAATTGTCTCTTGATTGCCTCAAGGTTTTCTTTAGACATAATCTTTAGGTTGAGTCCTACCTAGGTCCTGACACCCTATTTCTGAACCAAGGTATCACTCCTATGAATGCCCTGCAGTGCTTTCAGATAGACTGAACGTTCAGGATTAGATCAACGATGTGACCTGAACACAGGTGATTGAAAGGCAATGTGGTGCTTCATTTTTTTTTTTACTCAGAGTTTTGTTCTCAATACTGGCATTGGACCAATGTACAGCAGGTATCATAGGAAGTTGCTCTCAGTTGTTTGCAGATTTAATGATCTTTTGTGACCGCAGATCTCAGCTCCATACATATTGCTACTTTGACTTTCATTTAGTAGGCAGTGATAGTTGCCCCAACGAACCTGTTACCACATTTATTTGAATAGCATAATATGGCTCAGAGTATTGGCTGATTGCTGAGCCCAGGTGACATTGGTGTGTCCTGTCATATTCTCAGATAGTCATACGAATGCTTTCTCTCAATTGCTGTGCCATAGAATTTGACGGTTGATTTTTGCTCTGACTTTAACTTGAGTAGCATAAACATTAAGTAAGAGGTGCATTGCAATGTCTGTACTTGTCAAGAAAAGACTGCATCATTTGCAAGAAGGCAAATTGGTATTTGGACTTCTCCCAACTTGGGGACATCCAGGTTAAGGGCAAAAACTGGGTACGGAGAATGTTTTATCGGTTTTGAAGGGACAGGCACAATTGTGGTGATTGATGCACTTAGGTATAAGGAATTATCATAGACACTCATTGGACTACCGTAGTAGGGCGCTCCTTGAACAATACATACGTTGGGTTCCCAGAAACCCTTTGGTCATTGATTTGTTCTTTATCAATATCAGAGGGGCAAGGAATTGATTTGCCAATTTCATGATCAGGAGATTTGATGATTTGATTTCTTTCCACTTCAGGATTTGTCGTGGTGCTGGTTTTAGCCTGGTTACCCACATGGTGATTAAGGGAAGGGGGGTTTAGGATCATCCACTTACTCCTTGTCAGTGACAGTTGTGGGACAGCTACACTGACTAAGTAGCATTAGAAATACATAGATGCTGATTGTGGGAACTGATCCTGGGGTTGCAAGAACGTGGGATGCTCAATGGTTGAAATTACACCCCTGGCGTTGCTGTATAGTGTTTTGAGTGTTTGGAGGCACTTGTGCTAGTTCTCTTTATACCTACAAGAGTCTTCCAAAATGAGGAACTGGGGATTTGGAGCGCCTTTGGAGAGTTCAGAGCTCAAAAGCGTCTATGGGACTGCTTAGCCCACCCAGACCTACAGTCATAAACCACACCAATGCTGCCTTCTTGGCCGTCACATACAGCACCTCACTCGCACACACTTTCAGGATTCCCCCACCCCTTATTGCCTTAGGCTGGTGCTCCTCCTCCTGCATGAGGCACACCTGCTCTGGAGATCACAGATGGCCACAGGACCAGCTGCAGGGTGAGTGCCACAGCAACATGCAGGGCACAATACACTGGCTGCTTGGTAGGATTGTCATTTTTTGCTTACCACTTTATCAGCCTCTTCTTACGTGTCCTTGTTTTGCTCTGATATTAGCAAGGGGAAGTTTTTGTGATGAAGTGTACCTCGTTGTTGAATGGGTTGTGAATGGGGGGAAGCCAATGGGTAGCAGGATAGGTGCTGGCAAATATTATGGCTTCCCTCTCCCAGTTTTGTCATTTGGCCATAGGCGGTGCACCTTGCAGTTTTGTATACCCTCTGCAGCCTCAGCTGTCACAGCCCTCATTCCTCTGACCTCAGACCTCCAGACTTCTGACATCAGCATTGTCATAGAACGTGACCTCTGCACTTACTGATTTGCATGCCATTGTCTTTTTATAATGAGAAACTAGAGGATTGTTTGTTGTCTTGCACCTGAATCTTGATCTATGTTGAGTTAATGTATGTAATTGGTCCTCATTGACAAATTGATGGTAAAGCTGTGGCATAACCATCAGTGCAGGGGTTGAAGGGGCGTTCCAGGCTTTGGCAGCGATGTGGGAGAAGGAGCATCCTCCGAAGCAGCAATGGTGGAAACATGGTGTCTGAGCGAGGGCGAGTTGTGAGAAGCAGAGGTTTCTGGTGGGTTGATGGAAGTTCAGGCAGGGGTTCATGTAGGCTGGTCCTTGGTTGTGGAGGGCTTTGTAGGCATGGTTCTTGAAATGACATCTGTTGTGGACAGGAAGCCATTGGAGGGCTTTGTCAGGGACTGTCAGGGACTATGTGGGGAACACAGTCAGGGACTTGGGCAAGGACTGGGAACTGGGTAGAAAGCTTACACAGGAAGAGGAGTACAGCGCTGCCCAGGATCATACAGGAGTCAGAGGAGAAAAAGGGATCCAAAGGGGAAGCCTGTACAAGTGAACAAGATGGGTAAGGCTTAGAAAGGAAGGGCACTCACAAAGCAATATAGCATTCAGAATAACTACACCCAGGATGAATGTGCAAGACATATATATGAAACAACATTAACAATAAAGGGGGGTGTGGAATAAAGCACTCAGGAGGTCCGCACGGTAAGACTGAAGCTCAGTAAGTTTCTTACCCACAATTGCTGTTACAGATACTGACTGCAAATACCCACATGTAGGATATGGATACAAAGGCAGGGTCTGTGGAGCTTACACCTATGGTGATGTTATACATGTAACTCAAAGACAATACTCACAGTGAACAAGAAACACCACCTAGGTAGTCAGCTGTGCCCACGGATCCTGGCGATCAAACAGGAACGCGCAAGGCAGTAACAGCAAAGGGGTAGAACTAAACACAAGCACAATAGACAAGGAGATAGCAAGGAGGAGTGTTTTACAGGAAAGGAAGGAAATGATCAGGCACACTTGGCAGAAAGCAGGTAACAAACAAACAAGGTAAGAGAAGTAAGACAGCAGAATAGAAAGACAGCAAACTAGAACTGGAACCAAGGAAATGGGAAGTAAGGCAGGGACTGTAAACGGATATACAGAAGGGGAGGCTACAAGGGTATACTAGAATAGTGCAGGTTAAGGAATCAAGAAAATAAAGAACCATAGAAGGCAGTATTGGGGCAGGAACAAGAAGTGAGGTAAGGCTCAGGAGTCAAGGCAGCACTGCAGGCAGTACTGGTTCAAGGAAACAGGACATAGCTACAGCTCAGGAAACAAGGAGTCAAGAGAGCACTGCAAGCACTGCAAATCAGGAACAAGAAATAGCTAAGCCCAGGAACAAGAACAAAGAATAATTATAGCTCTGGAACTCAGGAAACAAGGTAGCACTGCAGGCAATGTTAATTCAGGCACAAGGAATAGCTATAGCTCAGGAACTCAGGAAACAAGGTAGCACTGCAAGCAGTGCTAGTTCAGGAGAAGGTAAACTGCTGCAGTTGAGGAAGAAGGAATACTAAGGCTATGGGGTCAGGGTAGCACTGCAGGCAGTGCTAATTCAGGAACAGGGAAAACAGCAGCAGGTCAGGAATAAGGCATAATTAAAGCTCAGGAAACACTGGAAACAAGAATAGCAAAAGCTCAGGGAACTCTGGAAACAAGGATTGGTCTCACCGGTAAGCAGCTACAATGACCAACATTTGCCAGAAGGGAGCTGGGGCATAAAAGAGCTCACTGTAATCACATGCAGCTGGTGTGAGCAGGCTAGCAGCAGCCAGCCACAGGTGAGCTGAATTCCTCCACCCATCCTTGGCCTGCAGGGGTGGAGACAAAGCAGTGAGCAGGGAATTCTGGGTAAAGGAGTTTTAGGCATGAGTAGGCTGGCTTCAAGTATAAGCAGGCTGGCTTTCACAAAACCCAGCATGGATTGGGAATGGATGTCAATTCCCAAATAGTGTCCAAATAGCTGGAAGTCAAGATATGAATGCAGGGGAGTGTCAGGAAGCATATTAGAACACTGGAACGCCTCACAATTCGGCCCCCTGGTGGTGGGCACGAGAGCACAGGGAGCGAATCGTGACAGTCTTTCGAATGTTGGGTGATATGTGTCCTCTTGTGCAGGTTAAGGATCAGTCTCGGTGCTGTGTTCTGAATTGTCTGGAGTCTTTGCATGAGTACTGTGGTGGTGCCGGCATAGAGTGCTTTGCTGTAGTCAAGCTGGCTGGTGATGAGGGCCTTCGTCACAGTTTTCCTTGTGCTGATGGGAAGCCATCTGAAGATTTTGCAGAGCATGCAGATCATGTGGAAGAAGGCTGAGGAGGTGGCATTGACCTGACGTTTCATAGAGAGTTCGCTGTCCAGGATGATTAAGAGATTGAAGGTGTGGTCTTACAGCTTGAGAGTAGTATAAAGAAGGGGTACCCCTGCCCCCATGCACTACGTATGAACACTCCAGGAATTGGTTTCTTAAACTGGCCAAGGGCACGTGTGGCCAGACCCTTTTATTGACAGGGTCACATGTCCTGTGACTCCTGTGATGGATGGGTGTGGGGTGATAGTGTAAGCCAGCCCTCGGGAGTGGCTGGTACAAATATACAATTCAGAACACTAGAACAGTGACCAGCCCGTCACTACTTCACTCCCAAACATTATTGTAAATGGAACAACATATCTGACCTGCGGGAGAGAACAAAACTACAAAGAAAACTACACTGAGTCTTTCTTGCTGATTTCTGGACAGGATGAGTGGACAGGTGCAGCCAGAAGCACCAGGCATCACAGCACGCCTCCGCCATTTTAACCAGACTGCTCTGGGCATGAAAGGCAGTGTATATGACCTTTGGATATCTCGCTCACCAGTTCGAATGATCACAGTTCACATGGGCACTATGGATCCTACCCCCTGGACTCAATGTGTGGGAGTCTATATATTTTTTATTTTTTTGCAGAGTTTTATATAGCGCGAACTAGAACCGAACCGAATCAGTTATCAGAGCGCTTTACATAGCACCAGTTATGTTACATGAGGACACACTTTCATTTTAGGCACGGGGAGATTAAGTGATTTGCCCAAAATCACAGGGGGTTTTGGCGTCGTTACCGAGACTCAAACCCAGATCCCCAGGTCCGAGGTCGAGCGCCTTAGCCGTTAGGCCATCCCCTCTCCCCTAATATCCACTGTCCATATACACTGTTTGCTGTGAGGGTGGATGTGGAGCAATAGTAAAAGCCTGTGGATTATACATTTTCAAAAGATGCCCTGGCTTTTATGAACATCAAGCCTCCTAAGATGGATGACATCCTGGTCACTGTTGACGTATCTTCATCAGATGATTCAGTGCTTCGAGCTGCCTGATGGTGGAGCGATTTCTGACATCCTTCTCTCACCAGGATTCCCCTCTCAAATGAGGATTCCCCTGAGGTCATGGTTGTCCCCTGAGATCCTCTTCACCAGGCTTCCAATGGACTGTGTGGACTTCGACGTGTCCCTTCAATGCTAAACTATAGGCCCCTGGAGGAATCACTACAAGACCCACCTTCAATTCACTCGCTCCACCTTGAAGGTAGGTGTTTCCAGATCAGGTTTCTCCTACCATCTGGACTGTGGTGCACTGGCACTGACTGGACAGTCTTTGGGGTAGAAAGGCTCCAACAAAGATCTTCATGCATCCTGATACCTGTGGTGAGCTGCTGCAGACACATCTCTCATGTCTGGACCCCTCTCTCACCAGTAATCCCTGAGGCCCTTGCCCCTGGATCGCAATGGTCCACTGTGAATTGGTCGGATCCTCTTAGAGGCCCCATGACCGAGGTAAGTCAGGACATCTGACCTGGACCACAATCTAATTGCACATGCAACCCCGAAGGTGGATGGTACAAATGGTCCAAATTGCTCTCTTTTGCAGGCTCCAAGTTTGCTTGGTGTAACTGAAGACTTCTGTACAGCCAGCCACTCAAGGTGCCATAGATGCCTCACTGACCTCTGGGTGTTCATGGGTACAGTGCTTCACTGTAGATATCCATGGCTCATGTGATGTTCCTGGGGATGCACTCAATGGCAATAACACTCACAGTCTTTATTTCTGTACTTGGCGGTGTGCCAGATGTCTATTAGACACCTTTAACTTCTTCTTTCTCTATTTATTTCCTCCTCACATTGTAGTCTGCTCCCATCTTGCCTTTACTCTTTTTCTTTTTGGCCAGGCCTCTCCATGTGACATGAACTTCACATGGGTCTCCCTGGCCATGTCCTACCCCTAGGACTAAACCTTCTCCTCATCCACTGACCAGACCTATAGTTGTAACCTGCTTCATTTCAGAGACTTTCCTAGGTCTTCTTCCTTCGACCTCGAACACGTCTTCTTCTCCGACCTCTCATAGGACTTCTTGTCTGACCTCTCACAGGTCATCTTCTCTGACCTCTCACAGGTTATCTTCTCTGACCTCTCACAGGTCATCTTCTCTAAACTCTCTCGGGTCATCTTTGCTTGAAGATGCACTTCTTGGGCCTCAAGGCTATGTTGATGTGGCAGTCTCTTCTGCCTCCACTAGAGCACGCTGCTTTGCAGGATCTGTCACATCCTTTGACAACATGGGCCCTCTTTCTCACAAGGCTCTCACTCTCTGGCTCTTGTTTGTACCTTCAGTTCCTCTGACAAGGTCTTCAGCGCACTTCTGACTTTTAGCGCCCTCCGTCCCTCACTTTTGGTGCACCTTATGCTTGGGCATTGGGCACCCAGTTCTTCCTCTTGCAGTGGCATCCTTTCGCCGCTTGGGGTACAATCAGTAATCTCCACAACTGCAGTGGCGGTACGCAACTGCTGGGAGGTGCACACCTCTCACCTCACTCTCTCCTGCCCTTTCTTTCTTGTCTTGTGTGCTCTCCACTGGTGCCTTGCGCTTCCATGCTTCCACCTTGCCTCAGAGCGTGTTCACCACTAGGGCCTGTCTTTGTCTCACTGGGAACTTTCTTTACTGATGTGGTCCCTCTGTCCAAATGCTTGGGACAAACACCCATCTCTGGCTACTTTTATAGGGTTCTTGGCTTGAGAACACATGGCCTCTAGCTCTCCCTTCATAGTTCATGTCTCTTGGGCACTTTCACCTCTTGAACTCTGGGCCACACACACCCTATCAGAGCTGCATACCATTTTATGGAGCATTGCTCCATTGTTATAGGCGCAGTAAAGACCCATGGCTAGTAGGTGGCACTGCAGCTTTAATTCAAGGCCGTGGCAGCTTCCCAACACTGTGGGCCTCATGCTGAAGTCACTGAGGAGACTGTACACTATCTCCCCAAGTCCCAAAGGCTGCCCCAATGCTGTGGGTCTGCTCACACACCCGGGCCTCACAGGATCCAATTTAAAATAGGCCTCTGCTTGGCAGGTGTTGCCACCCAGACCTCCCCACAGCAGTGGAAACCAGAGAATCCACGCCTCTCTGTTTGCCCGTCCGGAGAGGCACCTTCTTTGAAAACTGCCACTTGATGCCATGCGGCAGGATACCTTTTAGTGGGGGGGCACCTCCTCCCCCTGCCAGGTAAGTTTTCTTTTCTTCACTCCAGGTGGGAGGGCACAACCGGCCTCAGAAGTGTCTCTGAGTGGGGGCATTACTTTCACATGCAGCGTTTCCTTATGTACACCTTTGCACGGGCGACAGTCACTCCTTTTTTTTTTTTTATATCCTCATTAGCCTTTTCGTCACCCATTTTCCGAACAAACGATACCACCAATGGGCTTTTATCTCATATACCAGCTTTACCGACAGTGACATATGCAACGCTATTTCAGAAATAGAAACTCTTATACCGACCGACCCGAATCTAAGAGTCCAGCTCTTGAAGCGCAGCTGCCATTCCCATTCACCACCGGTGAGATAGGCCAAGACCTTAATCATTGGATTGTTTTTTTTTTTAAGTTACCTTCTCCATACCAAAGTTTCGCTCCCTAGTTACTAAGATTTTCTTAATCTGATCCAAGGTATCCATTTTAGCCGTATATCTCATGGCTCGCAGCCAGTCCAAGATCGTGGGGGATAAGGGAGACATCCATAATTTACATAGCTCTCTTCGAGCCAGGAGAATCCCATAAAAAAACAATTTAACTTTATCATCCATTTCTTTGCTCTGCAAATTATTTCTTCCTGTTATAATTAATTCAGGGATTACCTCTATCCTCTGATCTGTTGCTTGTGTTAGGCATTTACTTATGGCATCCTAGAATTCCTTGATGTTCGGACAATCCACGAACATATGCAGATCATCTCCGTTTATACACCTGCACTTAGGGCATTCCACCAGCCCACCAACTTCAAATTTGGAAAGTCTATGAGGGGACCAGTACGCCCTGTGGATTGAAAACAAGTGGTTTCGCCTTAAATTTGCAGGTTTGACTATTTTGTAAAGCATAGCCATAGTTACTTGCCATTGAGTTTCCATTGCGATGTTCGGCAAGCAGTCACCCCATAGTACATCAGGAAGTGATAACACGCCGTCCTCCGTCTCAAGAATCGACCAATACCATAAGGACACTTCCTTCTTACATGATTGAGCTGTAAAAAGTTTTTCTTCTAGGTCGTTCCGGAGTCCAACCGTGTTTTCCACTTTGCTCGCCCAACTGTGAATTTGCAGATACTTAAATTTTGAGAAGCCCCTACCCCAGATGGCCTGTCCTTGCCCCCAATCAATCAACTTCCCATCCGAAAAAAAGTCACCCCATCGCTCCAAACCTGAAAGTCTCAAAGAAATAGCCAATGCGTCCCTAGACCAAAGGGGTGACCTTGGACCTTCCCATATTGGGGCCATATAGCCATAATAGGGAATCCCTATTATGGCTATGGCTATATGGCGACAGTCGCTCCTTGTACCCTTGATTGTGTCGTGTCGTCGCACCACAGACTTACAGGAGACAGGTAAGGATCGATATTCCTTTATTGTTTACAGGATATTACCTCCGTGCCCAAGCACGTCTGCCCACTTCAGTCTCTCAGTCATGAATGCCCCCTCCCACACCCTTGACCGGATGTGGCGTCTGGTTCCCTTAGTGTCCACTTCGTGTCCTGCAGGGTCCTAGTGCCCTGACATCAGGTCACTACATCTCCCCCTTTTTCACAAAGACGTGACGAGAAAAGTGAAACACAGAGATGTGTAGATAGAGATAGAGATAGATGCAAGTCTGCCATGGCACAGGTCGGTGTGCCTCTCATCATCACATTTCTTCTATTAGTCTTTTTGGACGTCTGCAAACTCTTCCCGGGCTTGCTTCCGTCTGTTGTTCTTCTGCTGGCCCTTGCTCTTCTTGTTCTACTGTTTCCTTGTCCTGGTCTTCCCCTTTTTCCTCTTTTAGTTCTTTGAAATGTGAACTGTTCCGTGTTATCCGTTGATGTTCTGATGTGATCATTGGTCACTTTACTTTCGTCATTGGTAACGGGTCTTTGGAGAACATGCTGTCTTTTAATTTTTTCTTTCGCCTTTTTGTCTTTTTCTGCAATGTCGCTGCGATCCGGTGCCAAAGTTGCTTCTATTTGTGGTAGCCTTGTTCTGCTTGTTCTTCCCAGTACTAGCTCTGCTGGGCATCTTCCTGTGGAGTTATGGGGTATGTTTCTGTAGTCACGTAGAACTTGGCATAGAGCTTGATCAAGTGATATTTGCGCCAGCCTTGCCCTCTGAATAGCCTTTTTGATGTTTCCCATGAATCTCTCCACCATTCCATTTGCTTGAGGCCACAACAGAGTTATCTTCCTGTGGTTTATCCCCAGATAGGTCATGAATCTGCGGAAATCTTCCCCTGAGAATGGAGGACCATTGTCTGTTTTTAGTGTTTTTTGTGAACCCCATGCAGCAAATATGTCATCCAATATCGGTAGTGTTGCTGTTGCTGATGTCGATGTGAATGTGTCATAATACTGGAAACCGTGAATATTCGTCGATGACCATAAGCAGGTAGTTGCCTGTGTCGAGGGGCCCAAAGAAATCAGCTGCTAACGTTGTCCACACTGCTCTTGGAAGTTCTGATATTTGTAAAGGTTCATTCCTGGCCGGTGATCCTGTTACTTGACAAAGGTGGCAGGTCGTTATGTGTCTTCTACCATGCGATCTAGGCGAGGGAACCACACTTTCTCCCTTATCAGTTTTTTCGTTGCTACTATGCCTCGGTGAGACTCATGAGCCAGGTTTACCAGTTGCCTCCTGAGTGAGCTGGGTATCACTATTCTTGTTCTTCTCATCATGATCCCGGTCTCAGTTTCTGACAGTTCCTCATGGATCTTCTTGAGAGCTAGCACTTCTTTCTTGCATACTCCTGTTCCCCAGGTGCAATTATTGTTAACGTGCCTCCATCTCTGCCTTCTCGTTATCTCCATGGCCGTTTGCGTCGTGGCATCTTTTTTGGTCTCTCTTGCTAGCTCTGTAAGCATTATTGGCACCGGGGTGTTTTGTTTCAGTATGAAATTGAGGTATTCTTCTGCCATCGATGTTGTCTCATGTGCCAGCGGTAGTGGGTGTCTCGACATGTAGTCTGCCGGGTTGTGTTCTTTCCCTGGCTTGTGCGCAATCCTGAAGTCATAATCCATCTGCCTTATGCTCCAGCGTTCAATCCTGGGTGGCATTTTGGCTGACGTGCTGCCATAGATTGTCACTAGCGCTTGGTGGTCAGTTATGATGGTGAATGACTTCCCGTAGACAAACATCTGGTAGTGTTCACACGCCCATACCACTGCTAGGCTGGCTTTTTCTGGTTGCGAGTATGCCCTTTCAATGTCTGTTAAGCTTTTACTCGCATATGCAACAATCTTCCTTTGTGAGTCTCTCCCTGGAAGGTGCTGTGCTAGTATGGCTCCTTGCCCTACTGGGCTGGCATCAACAGTCAGTTCAGTGCACAGTAGGGGGTCAATGTATGCTAGATGCTCCACAGTCACCACTGCTCTTCTTATTTCTTCGAAAGCCTTGTTGCATTTCTGAGACCAAACACATTTCTGTCCTTGTTTGGTTAGTTCTCTTAGTGGTGTGCTCACTGTGGCGAAGTCCTGTATGTATCGCTGGTCCACCGGCTTGACCGCTTCATTGATATGTAAAGTTATCTGTTTTCCTTTTAGCTTCCCAAGACCCTTCAATATAGCTGGGTACTCCTGTAGGATGTTTTCTGTTTCTGACATCTGGTATGTCATGGCCAGTAGCCCCATTACCTGGGCTGTCACGTTGCCGAGCAGGCATGGAGCTGGGATGTCACCCTTAAGCACAAGTATTTCTTCTTGGTATACTTTGCCTTTGTACGTTATAGTTTCCTTGAACTTCCCCAGGTTTTCTACCGGCCGTCGGGAGCCCCACGTGAACACATCCACGGTCGACGGTGATAGCGGTGGTTTCACTCTCATTTTGTGATATTCTGATATGCTCATGATGTTGCAGGTTGCTCCACTGTCCAGCACAAACTTTGCTTGGTGGTTTCCTACCCCAATGTCTACAGTGGCTGTTTTCTTTATTTGTCGTTTTTCCACGAGGTGAACATGCTCTGTCTCTTTGTCTTCTCTTGGTGCGTCTGACATCAGATATAGTCTCTCCTCCCTCACAGGTGCTGCCGCCTCGCCTCTGACTCATTTGAGTAGCTGCGATTGGCAGTTTCCATGTGTCGTGCGTACCTGTTACTTGTCATCCGTAGTCTCATTGTTCTGCCTCTTTCACTTCTGAATTGTCTGGTCATGCACGTGCTCGAGAAATGATTGTCTCTGTTACACTTCCTGCACTTTTGACCCATTGCAGGGCAGGCACCGACGTGCGGGAATTCGAGGCCACATCGATAGCATATTTGTTTGCCTTTCTTTGGTAGGACTGGTGTCTGGACTTCTTTCTTCTTGAAGTTCCCAGTGACGCGATGTGCTACCGCCACTCTCTTCTCTTTTCCCATCTCCATCTGCTTAATTTGCTCCGTGCTACCGTGCGAGCCATCATCAATATCTTCTCCAGCGTCATTGGTTCCTTCAGAACACGTGCTTAGAACTCCACTGATTGACAACCTTCGATGATGCGCAGTCTTATTGCTTGCTCCTTGTCGAATTTGTCAAACTCACAGTATGCGACCAGCTTCTTTAGTCTCGTTGCAAAGTCATCCAGGCTCTCTTCTCTTTGCTGGAATGCCGTGTTGAATGTATATCTTTCAAAATCGACGTTGAGTTGTGGGTCAAATATTTGTGTGAGACACTGTATCATTTTCTTGTAATCGCGATCTGGTTGGCGGGGGATATTAATAAGAGATCTTCTATTTCATCCCCTACGAGATTCAGTAGTATGTGCAGTTGCTTGTTGTCCGGGACGTCCGTGGAGCTCATGTTGCGCTCAAATTTCCTGACCCATCTTTCCCACCTGATGCCCGCTTGCGGCTCCGACATGCTGAACGGTAACGGGTTGCGGAAGATGGCTTTCGTGCTCTGCTTCTCCTCATTGTCATTCATTTTCCTTCCTCTTCAGCTCCTCTTCCTCTTCTTATTTCCTTTATTTCTTTATTTGTTTCCCCTTTATTGTGCTTTATTGTGCTTTATTTCCACTTTTTCTGTTTCTTTTTAGCATTTCCGCACTATTTTTCTGTTTCTCCTATGTTTTCCAATGGCCGCCTGACTTCAAAATGGCCGCCTCTTATTCCTGTCTTCTGATTGGATCAGTTGCCTGACTCCAAAATGGCCACCATATTCTCGCGAGGTTTCCTTCTCTCTCTCGCTTTGCCTGATCTTTCAAAATGGCTGCCGCTCGTTCCTGGCTTCTGATTGGCCCAGTCTGCCTGACTCTAAAATGGCCGCTGTGATCTCACAATAGTTTGTTTAAACTAACGCGTGCCTTTCTACTTTCAGCTTTGCTTTTCCGCTCGCCGGCAGGTGCCCTTCTTATTTCTGTTGTTTACGCCTCCACAGCACTCTTACCAATGTCGACGAACGGGGTGGTCTCCCGCGTCACTTTTTTTCTGGCTGGGGCTCGGACCAGGGTGGGCTCCTGGCTCTACTTTTCTTTCCACCTTCACGCCGCTCCGCATGGGTGTTTCCTAAGTTGGCCTGCGGACCAGGGTGGGCTCCTGGTTCCGTTGCACTTCTTCTCCGTGAACAGACAATCTGATCCACTTCTGCTCCTCGTATCCCACCTTCATAGCCAGATGTCGTGTCATTGCACCACAGACTTACAGGAGACAGGTAAGGATTGGTATTCCTTTATTGTTTACAGGATGTTACCTCCGTGCCCACGCACGTCTGCCCACTTCGGTCTCTCAGTCATGTATGCCCCCTTCCCCACCCTTGACCGGATGTGGTGTCCGGTTCCCTCAGTGTCCACTTCGTGTCCTGAGGGTCCTAGTGCCCTGCCAACAGGTCACTACAGAATGCTCTGCCCCTCTGCACTAGCCTCCCTCACCTCAGGGCTGTGCAGGGCCTGGTGCTGCAGTCAGGGAAACTCTGGTGCTGGACCTCGGCACTCTGCAGTCAAGGGTCCAGACAGGCATTCCCTCTCCAGGTTTCTTCATGCTCTCTGACCCGCAGTGAATGCTGATCGACACTACCTCCAGTCACACAACCACCATGCCTCCTCATGCTGGCTGTCCACTCACCGGGATCGGGTGAGTAACTATGGTGCGATGCACTTCTTCTCGGTGGAGGGTGGGTGTATCCAGCTGCTCCGCTTGTCTTCCCGAGCTCTAGCAAACCATTTCACCATGCTGACCTCGCTGAATTCCTCTCCGCTGCTGCACCAGTACTTCTCCAGTCAGGCTTGCTATTCTTAGAGGGGATACAGGGATCTGTTTTAGACGTGCTGCAGGTCTCTTAAACACATGTACTGCCATGAAAGCTGTCATGCTTCACAGCTGGTGTGCGCTTACCGTGCACTTCCTGTTCTCTCTGGTGACACTATGTGGCTGGGTGCCAGGCTCTGCAGCCTCACAGCAGCTCCTGCCAGCTTCCTGATCGCAGCGGGCAACCACCTCCTGGGCAGTGCTGGTTGCCTACTTTCGTGGTCGGTTCTTCCCTGCAGAGGCAGTCACTAACATGGCAGCTGGGGTGTCAGCAACGTGGGTGGCTGTGAAGGCCTCACCAGGACAAGCCAATGCCTACATTGGGCTGCCTTCATCTCGGCGTGCGTCAGCCATTTACTAACTGGCAGTAGGTGCCACACTTTCCCCCTCACTACCAATGCTGCTGCCAGCTCACACGTGGGCCAAGTCCTGCTCATCGACAATTTAAAGGTTAGGGCCCTAGGCCCCCATGCACTATGTATGAACACACAGACAGGAGGAGTTGGTATTTAGAACTGGCCATGGGCACGTGCGCCCGGCTTTTTTTATTCACAGGGTCACATGTACTGACACCTGTGATGGATGGGTGTGGGGTGATAGTGTAAGCCAGTACTCTGGGAGTGGCTGGTACAACCCTACAATTCAGAACACTAGAACAGTGACCAGCTGGTCACAACAGGTAGATAAAATATTTTCTGATCACCAGGGGTTGTTCCAAAGGTAGTATGTCTGCCAAAGATCACAACTTCCATTTTCTCAGTGTTAAGTTTCAGGCAACTGTCTATCATCCATTTTGCTAAATTCTTCATACAACTGTGGAAGTTGGTCTTCGTCGAGGTGGGGTCTCCTGAAAGTGAGAGGACGAGCTGTGTGTCATCGACGTAGGAGATGATGTGAATATCCTGCGATCTGACTATATCTGCGAGTAGTGTCATATGGATGTTGATGAAGGTTGTGCTGTGGAATGTGCCTTGGGATACTTCACGATGGTGTGCTTGGGTTGCGAGATGAAGGGAGAGAGGCAAACTCTCTGGGTGTGTCCCATGAGGAAGGATGCCATCCTTCTGAATGCATCGTTTGTGATTCTAATACGGCATAGTCGATCGATGAGTGTGTGGTGGGAGATGGTGTTGAAAGCTGCGGAGCGGTCCAGGAGGATGAGGGCAGCTGATTCTCCTCTGTTGAGTAGGGCTCAAGTGTCGGCTGTTGCAACAATCAAGGCTGTTTCGTTGCTGTGGTTGGTAAAGAAATTACTAAAAGCTATCAGTGAATATTCCTAGGCATTCACCACCCAATAACACAGAGCCTACTACAAAGAAAAGCACATTGCTTTTAAAACAGGTTCTGTGGTTCTCCAAATTCAAACAGGCTTGACCTCTGTGTATACACAGCATCTCTAAGAGAATGACAATAATTTATGTTAGGATCAATAGCTGGTGAGATTACATATAAAAAAGATATCAGCAGATGTACAGCATTTAAGGACAAGTTGAGTCACAGAGCTCTAGAAAATAAGTGTGTCATGACATTATAAGCATTAATGCCAAAGCATAAACGTTTAAATTGAATGCTTTAGCTACAGTTCCACTGTAGTTTTTAAAGAAAAATACAAATCTGCAACAAAGTGTATTATTATGATCAGAGACTTAAAGACCCTGTAAGTCAAATCACTTAAAGATTTGACCTATTGCAGATATGAGTTTCATTAATTTGTAAAATATCGTTCATCTCTAAGTTTACAGAAATGCTGATATCGTTTAAAAAACTAATTTTCATGATATATTAGTGCTTCGAATTCACTCCAGGAGATACTTCTCCATTGAGCACGGACGGCAGATGTGTGATACATGGAGCTAGAAGGCTGCCATTAATCATTTGCAGCAGGTAACTTGGGCTGTTACCACTGTGTGCGTTAATGAGCAGTAGCGCACGCAAGGCACTGCGGGTTCCAATTTGTGAGATGTCACCAAGAAGGAATTTTAAGTGTGTGAATTTATAAATACGCAAATGTAAAGAACGGATATTAAATAAAAAATAACCGGTCAAGAATTATATCAGAAATTATAATCATTATGAGCGGTTTTACAAAAGTTCCTAGGGGTGCAAAAGATTTATTTTCAAGAAGTGCACCAATGTAAATGCAGTTGATTCTTTACATGATACACATTATCTATAGTAAATACATCTTGACACATAATGACACGCCTAAGGAAATAGCGATTTCTCTGATAATGCTTGGAAAATGGTCTTTATCCCACCCCTCTCTCATCAACATTAAAAGATCCTCCAAATAACGCGAAGGAATTGCGTGAGTTTGTTCGCTGAAGACAGAGTGTCAGTTCGCGCAAGAAATCACTGTCCACACTTCTTCAAGGAGCAAGAAAGGCCACTTTATTTTAAGACAGGTGCATAATACATTTCTTGAACACATTCATTATTTATTTATATCATAAAATTCCAATCTACACATTATGCCTAAACTCCCTACCTAACAGAACCCGAAACTAACTCTTGACTAATACCCCCAGGATTACCCAACGAGCTACCCTTCAGGATGGCCAACCCGCTCCAGGCTGCCCACCCCACTAGCCAAAACCGCCTCCTAAAAGAACAAAGACACCTGTCCTAAAAGTGGCAAGGCCCAAAGACCAGAGCAGCGCCCAGAGCACCGACAAGTAAAAACCTAACTAAGGAATAAAGGGAGGGAGGGTGGGGCAAAAAGAACCTCCCTTCCCTTGCCTCCCTCTAACGCCGTGCCCAACCGCCAGCCTGACTTCCCTTTAATACCTCCCCCCAATCAACCCCACCTGCTTACTGATTCTTGCGCGAACACGCCCAGGGAGAGACCAGCTCGCGCCTGGCTCTCCCTGGGTCCCCCCTTCTGGAACAGCATGAAGTTTAAATCGCTCTTTAGATTGCACTACCTTTACACATCAGCTGTGAGAGCTCTTGTCATCGATACATTACACATAAGCATAAAAAAGCACGAGAAGAGCGTGGCTCCGGGGTCTCTCTCCTTCAGCCCTTGCCGTTTGTGTGTTTCTCACTATTTGCCATGGCTTAAATTTGCAGTCCCTTAAGTCCAATGCTTTGAAGAATGGTTACATTGTCCCATTAGTAGGACTCCAATTAGATTTAGGTGATGATATAAAGTAGGCCTTTTGATAAAATGCAGATACATCTTTTGGGGTAGCTTGAAAGAGGGACCCAGTTAATTTTAATTGATGTATTTACTTTCTTGGCACAATAACATTTTACTTGTCAACGTAAAGCTTTACTCCTTGCTGTTTGGATGCCAGGCCATGACATAAAATACAGGCATAGTACTATTCGTGAATCACAATTACATATTCCTTTGTATGAGTTTGCTATCATGATAGCATATTGTTGTGTTTACACCATTTGTACTGAATAGAAAAAGATGTGCAGGTGCATAAGCTTCCCTAAAGAGCAATGGAAACACTGAGACGGTGTAAAAAGTATCTGCTATTATGCAATATTGTAATAATTTAGTATTTTCAATAATAATGGAATTTACTGCGCAATGGAGTTTTTCTAATAATTTTTATTTATGTTATATTATTATTGCTATTATTATCATTATTAGTAGTAGCAGCAGTAGCAGTAACAGTATAGTTTTTTTAATACTCGTCTAGAAGTAATTTTATTATTAGACTTTTGTCTTCTCCTACATGGCTAGATTGTTCGATATTTAATGCTGTGAATCAAATATACTAAACAGCGGTCTCACCATTTGATGACTGCTGCAGGTGGTTGCGGCAAGGGACTCGCTTTCCTATAATACTGGCGCCTGTTGGAGGAGGAGGGGCCATTTGCTGATTCCCACCACCCGCCGCTGGAGCGATATTAAGGCCCTTTTACTCACCCAGGGTGTGGGCCATGCCCGAGTAAAGCCCAGGCCAAGAGCTGGCCTGTCCTTTGCCCAGCAGCACCGGAAAGAGGCAGGGCAGGGCCACCTCCCTTGGCTTTGCAGTCAAGCTCCCTAAGGTTTATCATTCAGACGTTCCTTGCATACAGGTATGCTCATTAATCTCTGCACTTGTTCATGGCTACATGAACTTTTTGGGGGTTTTGACTTGACTATCGATGCCCTTGTGGCTTAGGATCAAGGTCTTCAGTGTGTGGGGAGATCTCATTAATTATTGCGAAAGACTGAAGTCACATATACATAGAAATTATCCCATGTTCTATTGTGAGCAAAGCTGTTGGGCAAGATGGCCGCCGATTGACCTCGTTGAGAGCAAGCGCCGACTCTCACTCTCCTGAGGCTCTTCAAAATGTTTGGCTGGATGGACTAACAAGGTTGTGTGGACTGACCCGGTAACTCTGCTGCGGGTTGATGCTCGAGTGCTGAGATCCCGGAATCGGGCTAATTTTTTCCGGTGGTTAGAAGGGATTGAGAGAGAGAGAAACTCCGTTTATTTACACCGTAGTCTTTAAACAATGAGATCGAAATAAAAATAAGTCACATCAAAAAACCTTACAAAATTTGTAAAACCAAGCTATTACTCTCTATGCAGCTTTCTACATATTATACAGTTTTAAAAAAAAGGCATTCTTTGGGTAGCACAGACATAAAATTGTTAAAAGGGATTTAAAAAAACGCGTACTATACATAATAAAACTAGAAGTTTTACATTTCAAAAGCAAGGCAATTTCCATAAGTTTCTCATTTTGGTGCAGTCTGAAATCTTATTGGATTGTAATCCCTCGTATCTTAAGTTTAACTTATTTCTGGCAATGGGATACTAGTAGGTTCCTCAATTTGATTTCTTTTGCTGTTTCTGCGCTAAGCGATTCACCCCTTTCAGGTAGTTCCCAAGTGCAATTGCTATGTCCAGATTTTCCAATCCTATCAGTAAGTTTGTCGCTTGTACACGTTGTTTTATGCCATATTTTATAAATAATGGTCGTAGGAACCGTTTTCTTACTTCTAGACATGTCAAGCAGTCAAGTAGTATATGCAACATTTCACACTTGACCCCCAGGCCACATTTACATGTACCATCTGGATATAACATTTCTGCCTTCACTCTCCCCTCCATTAGCCAGGGAATGATACCTATTCGGATTTTCAGTATCTCCCACCTAAAACCGTAATTTGGCAGGAATTCTAAATACGGGTACCCGTCTCGTTTTCCCAAGATTCTATCATATTAACCACTGATTTTATGTTTCTTAGGTATCCTATATCCTGCCTTCTAGAGTACTCCCTTCCTTGTGCTCTGAGTGCACTCTTCGTGAACTCCACGTCTAGAGAATTTTGGTTTACTCCAACATTTAGATTCCCAATTATTTCCTTTATTTTTCATTTTGCGTCTAATGCCCATCTTAGGTTACTGTGTTGGATTTCCTCACTACACCAATGTGAGACCTTTTCCCCTTCCCCCTGGGATTGGTGTCTCCAGAATCTTACCATCGCCATTTTGGCCTGAGTGTTCCACCCAATCATATCTGTTTCCAGTCTAATTGCCTGTATCATTGATGACTTTGGTAGTGACAGTAACGTTTTCAGGGCCTTACCTTCCTCCCGATCCCAACCTCCCTTTCGGCTTAGAAGGAGCAACTCTGCACCATACAGTACTTGGGGCGGTATCATGGCCTCATATGCTTTTAATAACGGTTTATGTGACTTATCCCCGTAGTTTATATTACATTTTTTTAGGCCATAAATGGAGGAGGATGCTTTTACGTTTTGGTGTTCCAAATGTATATCCCATTTTATAGAGGATTCAAACCGAAGACCAAGATATTTGTTTTCTTTTACCATTTCTAATTTTATTTTGTCTAGGTGCCAGCTGAAACTATTGGACCCTTTTCTGAAGCGCATGATCTTTGTTTTTTCCATGTTCACTGTCAGCAATTTATCCTTATAGTAGTCATGGAATGCATTTAATTTTCTTTGTAGCCTGAGCTTGGTCAGATCAGTAATCACAAGGTCATCTGCATACAGCAGACATGAGACCTTTCTATTATTCATCCTCGGGCTCGCGCTTCTTTCCACCTCTAGTGCTGCTGGCAGGTCCGCTAGGAATATTGAAAAGAGGAGCAGAGCTAAGACGCTGCCCTGTCTCAGCCCGTTCCCTATCTCAATCTTCCTTGTCAGAGCCCCTTGTGTATCTTTAATTACTTGGGCCCAGTTCCCTCTATGCAATTATTCAGGATTTCGAGTAAGCACACCGGGATTTCATATTTAATCAGGCACTCCCATAGTTTCCCCGGTCCACTGAATCAAAGGCTGCCCGGAAGTCAACGAAACAGCAAAACAGGTTCCCCTTTTGTTCAATCGACTTCCGGGCGAGGGCCCACAGGGCATAACAGTGGTCTACAGTGGAGTGCCCTTCTTTAAAGCCCCCTTATTCCACCGGGATAATCGAGTTCTCTTCTACCCAGTCCTTGAATTTGCTAAGCACTATTTTGGCAAATATTTTCTCCCCGATGTCCAATAGATTAATTAATCTATAATTTTTCGGGTTTTTCATCTCCCCTTTCTTATGAATTGGCCTTATTATAGCCCCATTCCAGTTTTCGGGAAATTTCCCAGTATCAAGAATGACTCCAAACATATTTGCAAAAAATTCCGCCCACCACTCTACCTGAGTTTTATTTATTTGTGCCGGGAGATTATCCGGTCCTGCCGCTCTTGTGAGATTCAAACCCTTTATCGTCTTTTTAACCTCTTGGGCAGAGAAGTCGGGTTTTATATCTGCTACCAAAACGCTCCAGTCTGTGTACAGATTTTCTTCCCGATCTTTCCCTGGGCTATACAGGTCCTGTATTTACTCCTCCCATACTGCCTCTTCTACTATGCAGTTCATTTTCCCTAGAGGGCGATCTGCGCCTGAGTGCACTAGCATCCAGAAGTGGCGTGAGTTCTTCGTTTCTATTGCCTCAAGTAATTTTTGCCAGCATCCCTCTTTAAATTCCCTTTTTGCCCTTCTGATAAGCCTAATATATTCTCTTTTTAAGCCCACTAGGGTGTTTGTACTATCTTGATCTCTCTTTAGCTAGGGAGAAGGGATTGGCTTGACCCTCCGGCTGATTCCCCTACTACTCTGGCATGTGTGTATACAATTACAGCGCAGTATGGCCCCTAAATCAAGCAAAGCGGCTAAAGAACCAAAGGAGACTCTGAAGGATGGCACAATGGATATGGTACAAGGCTCCAGTCAGGTGCGGTGAGCGGGTCACCTGAGGAAAGGTGAAGAGAGTGCGACGAAGCAGAAAGAGGTTGGCATGGCGGGTGGCACTCGTCTCTGCGCTGCTACTGCTGTCAGGAGGGCTCCCAGAGGCAGCCGACAGTCATAGAGGCATTCAGGGCAATGATGGCTCAAGTGTTGATGTTCCCGGCGCCCCAGCTGTCCGGGTGTTTCAGAGGGCCAGACGGACCCCAGTTTCACGGTAGGGGATCTGGGTTGGGATGCGGCCAGTACAATAGTTATTGCGGCTGCCGAGATGGATTCTGGTCAATGCAGTCCCTGGCCTCAGTCGGTGGTTGACACGGGAGCAGCTGCAAATCCTTGTCCCGAGCAGAGTGGTGATCAGAGTCAGGACCACGAAAAGAATGGACTAGAAATGATTGAAGGGTCCCTGATAGGTCTGCCGCTACAGTGCTCGGTTGAGTCTACTAAAGCGCCGTGCAGGGAGGAAAGCCCTTTGTCAGCTGGAGGATGCTCTTCTATAGTACAGTCTTTTGCAACGAGTAATATACAGGCTAAGGAGGTGGCGGGCTCTGAGCCTGCATTCACAGAGACTGGCAATGGTTACAGTAATTTTTTTAAGCTCGGATGCACATTCTGATATGGCTGTAGTTTGATTAGCACACACTGTTGGAGGCACAATTTGATGTACAGTCTGATGAACAGCCCGCAATACTGGAAAATGATGGGGGTAACGTGAGTAGCGGGTCTTTTGGCCACAACAATCAGAGCACAACTCCACTATGGTCTAGTGACCCCTTGTTATCACCAGAGGGGGACAAGTCCTTCTCTTTAAATGATGACTCAGTCATCCGAGCTCAGTGAACTTGAAACATCGGAGGAGTCAGTCTAAAGGGAGTCATCAACTACACAGAAAGCACAACATAACAGATCCACTAATTCAAAGAGAAGGGCTAAGGCTAAAGCTAGATCTTCAAAATCAGACTCAGCCACTGCTCCTTAACTTGAATGGGACGACTCTGCAACAACCTTGACCACGAGCGTGGTCTGTGGATCTGACTCAGTAAATACAGCACAAAGTGGTTTTAGCGGTCCTAATACTCCAGAAGCTTTGGCTTCTTCTCCAACTTTGGAGCTACTGTATGCTACCCTTAGGCAGATGCAGGGGTAGGCTAGACAGGAGAGCAGAAGATCACTTCAGGCCACTAAAAAATTGCAAGGGGCTATCCGAAAAGTTAATAAATTGTGTACCGATATGACCGAACGGGTAACACAAGCAAAAGAAAGAACCACCGCTGTGGAGGTAGAAGTCAACAAACTACAGGCTTTCAAGGTTACCCAGGAAAAGCAGTCTCAGGATGTATGCTGGAAGCTGGTAGAGTTTGAAAACAGGCGACGCCGAAATATTGTACGGCTACTGGGCCTGGCCGAAAATGTGGAGTGGGAGAATATCATGGCCTTTGTCATTACGCTGCTGAAAGGTGCCTTTCCTGACCTTGCCCATTAAAACTGGGAGATGGAACTACAGTGGGATCATCGATTCCCAATGTTTAGGAAATTCAGGCTAACAGTCAAAGAGACAGTAGTAAGTATGAGATGCACACCTAATATTCTGCTTGTAACCAAACTTTTCTTTTTTTTTTAAAGAATGCGGGCAGATTGGTAAAGTGCCCTGCCCACATGGCACTCTGGTATTCGATTCGAACTGTAAGAGATGGGGGCGTCCTCTCGCCCCGACCAATCGCGCTGCTATTGATGCATGTATTTCACCGTTTTTAGACCATATTTTCTTCACTTTTCTACATTTTAACCATAATTTTTAAACAACTTTTTGATTCCAACTTGTTACTCGAATCCACACTCAAAATTCAATGCCATTTTCCAAGTTTCTACTGTTCGCGCTGTGTCCATCCGGACCTCGTGCAAGAACAAGACTGATGCAGAATTCATCCAAGGCAGTATATTTACTAAAAATACCCAATGCATTTTGGGCTGCAAACACCCTTCATCAGGGGTCATTCTAAAAAACAACAACATAAACAACAATCATTACCTACTGAACCAGCATAATATTTTTGTTTAAACATTCGCTGTGATTTAATCCCCATTTTGCAATATCGTATGACAGTGTAACCCTCTCATATACCCCCACAGTAAATCCTTTCATGTTTATAATCTCCATTATCGAAGTAAACCAGTATTTTAATGCTCTTTACCCGTTCATCATCCTGGTTATACTAAACAATCTCCTTACCCTTCCCTCTCCCCTCCTTCATGCCCATCGCACACGGATTTTACCCACTTCCCCCTACTCCTTCTTTCTTACTATTTCATCTTACAGCAGTCAAAGAGAGCTTCCTAGATCTATTCTGATATTTGTTGGAAACTTCTTATTAAGGCAGGCGATAATAGATCAGGCCAGACCTGACTTAAAGCGGACACATGAGGGTCATACCTTCTTCGCTCGGCCTGACGTTTGCCAGACTACGGTCGAGCGGAGATGGAGACTCCGGCAGATGATAATTCCGTTTCAGGGGGCGGGCTGTGAAGCTTTCCTGCTATTTCCTGCTCAGCTAAAGGTTATCTCCAATGGGAGAGTCAGAATGATTTTCTCTGATATCAAGGCACAGGAATATCTCGCTGAGCTTAAGGAGGCCAGGGGGCGGAGTGGTATAGGCCGTACTTTACAAGGGGGCTCAACTGCTGCTGACTAAAGTTGGATGGTGACATGGCCTATGGGATATGGGATATGTGGTACACAGCTGCTTTTTTTGTTATTTTGTGGTCATTTAATTGTCTTAAGGTTTGGTGTTTTGGTTTTGTCACTGGTTAGATTGATATACGGGGGTGAGTCCATCCAGGTTCATGGGGGAGGGGAGGGTTTCGGGGGGGGGGGAAGTCTGGCGCTGCCCGAGAAGTGAGATCGGCTGCCATATATAGGTCATGCTTGACCTATCTGCGGTTGTAGAGGGGTGGGTGTGGGCGGGTCTAAGGGATGGGTTGGGTAAGGGGTCAGCACAACACGAAATAGCACAATATGTGAGGGTAGGGATGGAGATGAGCATCAGGAATCAAAATATGAGTAGAATGAGCTCTCTAAGAACAAGATTAAGGGGCTCATTAGGATGGCGGACGGAAGAGCCACCGCGGCCCTGGAGTAGGCTGAAAAACCCTTTTCCGTGTCCGCCTGCCGCGGATACTCCGTCCGCCATATCAGGATAGGAAAACGTGTCAAATTTCCGTCCGCGACGGGAAAGCACGCACCGCCGTCGAACTACACACGACCACGCGGCGAACGAAACACATCCGGAGGCTCCGCCGTACGTACTGATGTCTAAGACCGTCCCCCAAATCAAGATGGCGGAAAATACACATAAAACCGCTGCGGAAAAACAACCTGTCTGAACACGGCGGAATCCCCACAGCGAACATAGGTGACATAGCAGAGATACCCACCGCAAGCTGACCACCACCATGGACCCAGCGCTAGACGCTTTCCCGATGCTCTTCGCGATCCACCACGTCCTAGTCATGGCCCACTATCGACGACGACGCAGGTAAGGCACAAACCATTGGCTGTCTGGAGGGGAATACCAGCAAGGGTCGTGACGTAGGGAGGGGGAGTGTTATGTTACCGAAACCACTGATGAGAAGCAAATACGAATACACATTTGTAGTACGCAAGCAGGAATGACAACGACAGACCACGAGACTTGATAGACTACCTTTATTGTACATAATAGGGGTATAATCACAGTGTATGCATGAGCATGGGCAAAGTGGGCACCAGAGCAGCTACATCATTGGCAGTAAACGAGAGGGCAGAATGCAGTATCAGAACAGCAACAGGGCATTGTGCCCAACAGAGCAGGTACATCATTGGCAGTAAACGAGAGGGCAGAATGCAGTATCAGAACAGCAACAGGGCATTGTGCCCAACAGAGCAGGTACATCATAGGCAGTAAACGAGAGGGCAGAATGCAGTATCAGAACAGCAACAGGGCATTGTGCCCAACAGAGCAGGTACATCATTGGCAGTAAACGAGAGGGCAGAATGCAGTATCAGAACAGCAACAGGGCATTGTGGAGTACAGAGCAGCTACATCATTGGCAGTAAACGAGAGGGCAGAATGCAGTATCAGAGCATCAACAGGGCATTGTGGAGTACAGAGCAGCTACATCATTGGCAGTAAACGAGAGGGCAGAATGCAGTATCAGAACTGCAACAGGGCATCGTGCCCAACAGAGCAGGTACATCATAGGCAGTAAACGAGAGGGCAGAATGCAGTATCAGAGCATCAACAGGGCATTGTGGAGTACAGAGCAGGTACATCATTGGCAGTAAACGAGAAGGCAGAATGCAGTATCAGAGCATCAACAGGGCATTGTGGACTACAGAGCAGCTACATCATTGGCAGTAAACGAGAGGGCAGAATGCAGTATCAGAACAACAACAGGGCATCGTGCCCAACAGAGCAGGTACATCATAGGCAGTAAACGAGAGGGCAGAATGCAGTATCAGAACAGCAACAGGGCATTGTGCCCAACAGAGCAGGTACATCATAGGCAGTAAACGAGAGGGCAGAATGCAGTATCAGAGCATCAACAGGGCATTGTGGAGTACAGAGCAGGTACATCATTGGCAGTAAACGAGAGGGTAGAATGCAGTATCAGAACAGCAACAGGGCATTGTGCCCAGCAGAGCAGGTACATCATAGGCAGTAAACGAGAGGGCAGAATGCAGTATCAGAGCAGCGACAGGGCATTGTGGAGTACAGAGCAGCTACATCATTGGCAGTAAACGAGAGGGGCTAAGTGCATCAACAGTCCATAGCACTGAACAGGTCCATCCGAGGCAGCACATGAGAGGGGCTAAGTGCATCAACAGTCCATTGCACTGAACATGTTGATCAGAGGCAGCACATGAGAGGGGCTAAGTGCATCAACAGTCCATTGCACTGAACAGGTCCATCCGAGGCAGCACATGAGAGGGGCTAAGTGCATCAACAGTCCATTGCACTGAACAGGTTGATCAGAGGCAGCACATGAGAGGGCAGAATGCAGTATCAGAACAGCAACAGGGCATTGTGCCCAACAGAGCAGGTACATCATAGGCAGTAAACGAGAGGGCAGAATGCAGTATCAGAGCATCAACAGGGCATTGTGGAGTACAGAGCAGCTACATCAGAGGCAGCACAAGTACGTGTCACTACCAACCCGTCAAAGGGACCACAAGAGTACCACGCAGTTCTCAATGGACACACCATGTGAAATAACATTTGAGTGAAGTGTACAGCACCTCACATCACAGAATCAGGGGGACTGCGTGAACTACCTGCCTCGGACACACTGGCAGCACCAGCAACAGGAGTGTGAGACACAGCCACAGCCCGAGTGACACACACATGGGCCACGGACCCTGACACACTGGCAGCACCAGCAACAGGAGTGTGAGACACAGCCACAGCCCGAGTGACACACACATGGGCCACGGACCCAGACACACTGGCAGCACCAGCAACAGGAGTGTGAGACACAGCCCCAGCCAGAGTGACACACACATGGGCCACGGACCCAGACACACTGGCAGCACCAGCAACAGGAATGTGAGACACAGCCACAGATGTAGTCACTGACACGTGACCCACTGACCCAGACAGACTGCCAGCACCAGAAACAGGAGTGTGCAACACAGCCACAGATCTTCTAACTGACACGTGAGCCATAGACCCAGATAGACTGCCAGCACCTGCAACAGGAGAGGGCACAACAGAGACTGTGCCACTACATGATGCATGACAGCCAACAACAGACACAGTGCCACCATCTGATACATGAGAGTCAACTTCACCTGCACCACTGGGACAACTGAAATGATGAGTCACAGGGCTGTATGGGCCAGGAGGCAGGGTGGGCCTGGGAGCTGGGGATAGCTGACCTTGAGCCACATCGGGGTTGGCAGTTGTCAATGGTGTGTGTCTGCGTTTCTTAGGGATGTGTGAGTGCACCCTGGACAGGACAGGACTGCCAAGTCGTGGGGACTCTAAAGAATCACCACCCACCATAGGTGGAGCATCTGCAGCCGGGGATCGGGTTTCTGGGGACGTGCTGGAGCCTGCTTGTCGTTTGCTGTGTGCCTGCCGCCTGGACTCTGAATCATGTGTAATGGGGGATGCAACAACAGGGGACACCCTCCTCTGCTTCTGACTGGCCTGGATGGGAGTGGAGGTATGGGGGGACTCCGCCGCGGAGACATGTGTTTGGCGTTCAGTAGAAAACATCAGCCTCATTGCAGCCAGGGGTGAAGTATGCCTGTCCTTGATTGCGCCATTGTCCATGCTAGAAGCCTTGTCCGTAGGATGTGCCTTATCTCTGGATGTAGCCTGTGCCCTGGTCGCCGCCCTGTTCCTGCCAGCAGACTTGTCGTCTGTGGTGCACCTGTCTCCAGTAGACACCTGCTCTCTGTGTGTGTCCCTGCCCTTGGGAGATGGACCTTGCTCTGTTGTGGTCCTGCCCCTGGGAGTCTCCCTGCTCTTAGGAGTTGCCTTTGTCTTTTCACTGTCCTTGGGAGGGTCCCTTTCCTCTGCTGTGGGCCTGCCCTTGGGAGTCTCCCTGCTCTTAGGAGGTGCCTTTGTCTTTTCACTGTCCTTGGGAGGGTCCCTTTCCTCTGTTGTGGGCCTGCCCTTGGGAGTCTCCCTGCTCTTAGGAGGTGCCTTTGTCTTTTCACTGTCCTTGGGAGTGTCCCTTTCCTCTGCTGTGGGCCTGCCCTTGGGAGTCTCCCTGCTCTTAGGAGGTGCCTTTGTCTTTTCACTGTCCTTGGGAGGGTCCCTTTCCTCTGCTGTGGGCCTGCCCTTGGCAGTCTCCCTGCTCTTAGGAGGTGCCTTTGTCTTTTCACTGTCCTTGGGAGGGTCTCTTTCCTCTGTTGTGGGCCTGCCCTTGGGAGTCTCCCTGCTCTTAGGAGGTGCCTTTGTCTTTTCACTGTCCTTGGGAGTATCCCTTTCCTCTGTTGTGGGCCTGCCCTTGGGAGTCTCCCTGCTCTTAGGAGGTGCCTTTGTCTTTTCACTGTCCTTGGGAGTGTCCCTTTCCTCTGTTGTGGGCCTGCCCTTGGGAGTCTCCCTGCTCTTAGGAGGTGCCTTTGTCTTTTCACTGTCCTTGGGAGGGTCCCTTTCCTCTGTTGTGGGCCTGCCCTTGGGAGTCTCCCTGCTCTTAGGAGGTGCCTTTGTCTTTTCACTGTCCTTGGGAGTGTCCCTTTCCTCTGCTGTGGGCCTGCCCTTGGTAGTCTCCCTGCTCTTAGGAGGTGCCTTTGTCTTTTCACTGTCCTTGGGAGGGTCCCTTTCCTCTGCTGTGGGCCTGCCCTTGGGAGTCTCCCTGCTCTTAGGAGGTGCCTTTGTCTTTTCACTGTCCTTGGGAGGGTCCCTTTCCTCTGTTGTGGGCCTGCCCTTGGGAGTCTCCCTGCTCTTAGGAGGTGCCTTTGTCTTTTCACTGTCCTTGGGAGTGTCCCTTTCCTCTGTTGTGGGCCTGCCCTTGGGAGTCTCCCTGCTCTTAGGAGGTGCCTTTGTCTTTTCACTGTCCTTGGGAGGGTCCCTTTCCTCTGCTGTGGGCCTGCCCTTGGGAGTCTCCCTGCTCTTAGGAGGTGCCTTTGTCTTCTGACTGGCCTTGTCCAAGGTACAGTCCATGGACATGTGAGTATCCCTTGCCTTGGGAGTACCTTTTGTGTTGAATGCCTGTGTAGCTCCTGAAGGCATGTCCCCCAACAACACTTGTGGATCCTGTGTGTGTACTCCAGTGTATCTGACGTTGTCTACGTGAACAGATTTAGCTGATCTAGGGGATGGGGTCTGTGCCCTGCGTGCCCTGACGTGCTGTCTGACGCTGCTTCTAGTGCAATAACCTGTATTTGAGTCCTGCTCAGAATAATCACTACCCCCTGAGACATCCAGTGGTGTAGATGGGGAAACAGAAGTAGCACCCTGTTCATGCGACTGTACTATTGCAGACGACACACTGCTTGCCAATGACTGCACTGTCCTGTGTAGACCTGCAAGATCGCCATGCATCCCTTCCATGAATGCCACAACCTGCCCCAACTTCCTATCATGGTCCTGGAAAGCATTTGTCATATTGGTCTGCCCCACACACAGCTGTCGCAGCAGATCAACGGCCTCAGCACACAGTGCATTTTGGCTCACCGTGGCAGGGGCAGCGGTGCCTGCACCGAACGCCACTCTGCTCCCCCTACTCCTCCGGCCACGAACAGTACATGGTGCAGTTGGCGGAAGTGTGGGCCCTGTGTGCTGTCTTCCGACAGAAGGTGATGATTGCCCACTCCCAGTCTGTGACAACAGTGCAGGCTCACCAAGAGTGTCCGACGAGGAGGACGATGGTGTCTCCACATGCGAGTCCTCAGGGACGGTCCTGTCCCCCTCTCCGGCGCTGGCCTCCTCTGTGTCAGTCTGCGTGTGTGCGAAGTCTGAGCCGGACTCATTTCCTCGACTAATCTCCACCGTCTGTGGCTGAGTGTCCTCTGTCATAGCTGAAATGCACATAAAAGATGTGTGAGTCATGGGCACACTGACGTACAGAAGGACCAGGATTGCCAAATCCCATAGCTGACTAAGATTTAGTAGCCCCCATCCTGCACACGGTCCACCTCTACCAGTCATCCTCACATTTCCTGCCATGGGGCCATGGACCACTAGGGGATGTGCTTCAACACTCAACTACTAAGCAAGTGGCGTGTCAACATGGCGGACCTGGATGTCAAATGACAACCACCCAATGGGACCAAAATGGCATCACAGAGATACATACGCAACACGGAACTCTATACTGTGTCTGTGCAACAATACATGCATAGCACTCACAGGTTTCCTACACAGACAGTATGCTCACCGCTAGTTTGCTGTTGATCGGCACTCAGACGTTCGGCCAGTTCAGGATGCGTCACTGCAATGATACGGTGCATGAGAGGGGTCATGGAGCGTCGGGCCAGACGGGGCGTCCTTGGAATCATGCCCAGTGTTACTTCCGCTACATTCTTGCTCAGCCTGGAAATGTCGTCCCAGCGTTTGTGGCAGTGTGTATGTCGTCTGTTGCACACCCCCAATGCCCGTACTTCCCGTGCTATGCTCCTCCACAGGTACTTGCGAAGGTGCAGCTTGACCTACCATGATGGGAGACAAAAGGGTTTAAGTCAGTGGACAGTTGGCCTGTCACACACATAGGGGCAAGACGTAACTGTCAGCAGCCATGCACAATCAGGAACATATGTCTAGCCCACACTACACAGCTAAGATAGGAATAGGCCTGATTATTTGGCCCCCTCATGCACACCAACATGTCCCACACTGCACTTACCACCCGTCCTGGTGCGCCGTAGAGGCGTCCATAGTTGCGGAGTACACCGTCCACGAGGACATCAAGCTCCGCGGCGGTGAAGGGTCGAGACCGGATCTCTTTGCCTCTCGACATGGCAAGATCACGGAGTATGGCACTAGAGCAGCAGTCGGTGGTCAGCTCAGCAGCAGCAGCAGGTCGAGGTGATGGTCACAGGCAGCAGTCGGTGGTCAGCTCAGCAGCAGCAGCAGGTCGAGGTGATGGTCACAGGCAGCAGTCGGTGGTCAGCTCAGCAGCAGCAGCAGGTCGAGGTGATGGTCACAGGCAGCAGTCGGTGGTCAGCTCAGCAGCAGCATCAGGTCGAGGTGATGGTCACAGGCAGCAGTCGGTGGTCAGCTCAGCAGCAGCAGCAGGTCGAGGTGAACAGGCAGCACTGGTCCCCAGGAAGTGTCATTTTGGCCAACACACATATATAGGGCCCTCAGCACGTGTCAGTGGCATACGTCGCCAGCAATTGGTCAGCTCTGGAAGCGTGTTCGTGAAATGGGCCAATGACTGGCCCTGTTGTTGCGGTGCACTGCTTCCGCTACTTGCGATTGGCCATATGCGGCCAGCGTCCCTCTTCCCATTGGTTGCATGTGCACGGACCGTCACGGGCACACATCGGCAACCGCACGTGCAAGCTTCAGGCACGGATGCTTCAGTTGCAACAATGTTCTATCACTGGCGCCACCATGGCGGTGCACGTACTCAGCGGGGGAGGTGCAGGCCTATACACCCTGTAGATGTACTCAATGGACATGCCAGTTCATGTCCCCTCTTACAGTCACATTGCATCATCCACCGTACATCGGCCGGAGCGGCCGGGCCAAGGACGGCCGTGCCGGCCATGTCCACAACCACCGTGCCCGGCCATGTCCACAACCACCGTGCCCGGCCATGTACACAACCGCCGTGCCCGGCCATGTACACAACCGCCGTGCCCGGCCATGTACACAACCGCCGTGCCCGGCCCGGCCTAGGACGGCCGTGGCCGGCCATGTCCACAACCGCCGTGCCCGGCCATGTCCACAACCGCCGTGGCACGGCCGTTGTGGGACGCTGGCCGCGTATGGCCTTTGGGAAGTAGCGGAAGTTGTGCACCGCCATGGCGGCGTCAATTATGTTATCTTGTCAGACGCTGCACCGTGATGTGTTGTGTGCAGTTGCGTCATGAGGGTTGTGAGCGTCATAGGGAAAGGTCATATGTCATACAATATAGCATGTGTGTCCATACTATGCCCATCGGTCGGCACACAATGGGCAACAGATGTGCATTTGGACGTGTTGACGTCGGGTGTGACCCTACAGACGTTATTACATCTTCACAACTACACAGTACATCACGGCTGTATGGCCAAATTATGCATCTGTTGTCAGTGTGTGGTTCTGGCGAGGTGACTACAGTGGTGGTGGTACACATGCATTCCGTGTATGTGTTTTGGACGTTGTGTCACCATGCATGTAATTACCGTATGCACAACATTATTGGTGTTGGCATTGGTACTTGATGACATGGCGTGTGTATAATTATCGTTTGTGTGCATGCAGTTGCATGTGTGTCTGTGATGTGGCTACTAAACATTAGGGTGAAGACTGACGTTTTGTCAGTAAGGTTCACATGTGATGGAGTTGTACACGTATGCGTCGTTTGTAAGTTGACCTAAGTTACATCTCTCTCCCACACAGGAGGGCTCCAAATGTGCATCGGCCATACACTGTGCTGGAGGATATGGTTGACGAGGAGGTGATTAGGAAATTCCGGCTGGATCGACGTCGGTTGCTGGAGCTTGTTGCTCAATTGTCTCCTCATCTGCAGCCACGTAGGACGTATCCTGGTTCGATTACACCCACTGCAAAGGTCATGGCGGTACTACATTTCTTTGCTACTGGCACATTTCAGTACACAGTTGGACATGCCGGGGGGATGTCACAGGCCATGTTCAGCACGGTTCTTCGGGATGTCTTAACAGCTATGATGCTGTACAAGAATGACTACATACATTTCCCACGGCCGGAAGAGTTGGCAGCAGTCAAAGCTGACTTCTATGCACTGGGCCACATACCTCACGTTGTGGGTTCAATTGATGGCACACACATTGCTTTCATTCGACCACGGGCACGTGAGCAAGTTTTTAGGAATCGCAAACACTTCCATTCGCTGAACGTGCAGGTGGTGTGCCTGGCAAACAACATCATCTCCCATGTGTGTGCAAGATTTCCTTGCTCCGCACATGACGCCCACATCATGCGGAGCAGCATTGTCCCACGACTCATGGCAAATCTGCGACCCGGTCAAGCGTGGCTTGTTGGTGAGTGTGCAGTGGGGACTCTTGTGATCTCTGTGTGGCATGGGGTACCCACCATATCTTGTTGTGATGTTTGTGTCTCTCATCCCCCTACATAGGCGACTCGGCGTACCCAAACCGGCCCTGGCTCCTCAGTCCCCTACGTAATCCTACAACAGCGGGTGAAATGCGGTACAATGATGCACATGGAAGGACACGGAGAGTCATCAAACGTACCTTTGGACTGCTAAAGTCTAGGTTTAGGTGCCTCGATAAGACCGGAGGAGCCCTGCCTTACTCACCAGGAAAAGTATGCAGGATCGTGATTGCCTGCTGCATGCTCCACAACCTGGCAGTACGCAATGACATTGAACTGCTCTTGGACCCTGAAGACGAAGAAGTTCCTCGGCCTCCCATCCCACCCATGTCGACTGATGAGGATAGTGGTGAGGAGGAAGGTGTGGACCAGAGGCGCCAGCTCATAGATCGCTACTTCCCTTGAATGTGAGTAACTACCTCTAGTGACGGTTGACAATGCCTCATGTATGTTTGCTGGTGTTGTGTGGATGTGGGGTTCATCAGCTGGGTGTTGTTTGTGATGGTTGCATATGTGTGTCTTCATTTCTTTGGACATACAAGTCTCCATGATGTGTGTGCTCTCATCCCATGCTTTTGTGATGATTGTAGTTTGTGTAATGTTGCTGTGCATTGTGTTGTGATGTGTGTCAATCTGTTTCCTGATGTGTGTTTGCTGTCTCTGATTTTCCCTAGGTCACTCCCGCAGCGCCATGATCATGTACGACTATGATCCCTGAACCTGTTTACGTCTGTTTCTGAAGGCAATCATGTGAATAAACATGGAGGCAAAACATCATTGTGTGTGTAAGTGAAATTTATTTACAGGTTGTGCTTTTGTGCTGGTGAATATTTACAAGTAAGTG
Organism: Lissotriton helveticus; assembly: GCF_964261635.1. Lineage (NCBI taxonomy): Eukaryota > Metazoa > Chordata > Amphibia > Caudata > Salamandridae > Lissotriton > Lissotriton helveticus. The sequence goes on from NC_136067.1 coordinate 535,847,305, forward strand.
GGGTGGAGGGAGTTGGAGTTGAAGGTAATGGCAGATGAAATGTCCGTGCTGACACCACATTGGGGGGTGTCAGGGTAGTCCAGCAGACCAGTGGGAATGATTGTCTGTGGGACAGGATACTTAGCAGGGTGAATGTCTGGCACAGGCAGTGACATTGTCATTGGCGTCCCCTCTTGGAGCGTGTGGATGGCGCTCCAACACTGCTCTCAGCCACTTCCTGCCTCGGCCGGCCCCTCCGTCTCTGAGGTGGAACAGAGGCAGCTGGGGGGGCAGGTTGTTGATGGGCCACATCCGTCGCCTGGGGCACAGGTGGTGGTGGCGGCGGTGGAGGCGGAGGTGACGGTGGCGGTGGAGGCGGAGGTGACGGTGGCGGTGGAGGTGGAGGTGACGGTGGCGGTGGCGCTACGACAATTGGTGGAGGGGGGGGTTGTTCCGGCCAACCCATTCCCTCCACATCGTTGCCTGCTGGCCCATGATGTGCACCATCTGGCCAAGGAACCCAGAGATTTAGCGCAAGATGTTGGTGTTGTCCACTGAGTCCTGGTGTGCACGATCAGCGTTTGCCTGGGACCGGTCGTATGACGCCTGGCACCTGGCAAGGGCTTGTAGGGACTCTGCCACTGGATGGGGTAGCTGTCCTTCCTCTGTACGGCGGTGTGTGGGTCGCCTGATTGGCTGATGTCCCGTTGCCTCTCTTTGTGGCCCACTCACCCTGCTTGTGTGTGAGGCCGATGGACCAGCGTCGTGCGCTGGGTTAGGCTGGGTGGCACAGGCAGGAGTCGTGGTACTGGTGGTACTGGTGGTACTGGTGGTACTGGTGGTGGTGGGGACTGTGCAGATCACAGAGACAGGTGTCGCTGGAGTCACACATGCGACGTTGGTCGGTCCCGGGAGTCCCTGTGAGCCAGATGGCCCTGGCTGTGTGCTTGGTCCCGCTCCATCCTCCGCACCGGAGCTGCCTGTGTCCTCGTCACCAGAGAGTCCTGTATGTGTGGGAGGCGAGGCTGGCGGCCGGGTACTGGTTTCCCCAGTCAGTTCACGATCACCTGAGGGACAAGATAGAGCTGGTCAGTAATGTGGACATTACATGGTCATATAGATTAGTAGACATTTCTGTTTCCTGTCGCACTCACCCCACCCTCCACCACCACCACCACCCTCCCCGTGAACATGGGGGCCTGTTGGGAGTTGTAGTTTGGGCCTCTCACACACCCCACCCTCCACCACCACCCCCCTCACCGTGAACATGGGGCCTGTTGGGAGTTGTAGTTTGGGCCTCTCACACACACCCCACCCTCCACCACCACCACCCTCCCCGTGAACATGGGGGCCTGTTGGGAGTTGTAGTTTGGGCCTCTCACACACACCACCCTCCACCACCACCACCCTCCCCGTGAACATGGGGGCCTGTTGGGAGTTGTAGTTTGGGCCTCTCACACACCCCACCCTCCACCACCACCACCCTCCCCGTGAACATGGGGGCCTGTTGGGAGTTGTAGTTTGGGCCTCTCACACACACCACCCTCCACCACCACCACCCTCCCCGTGAACATGGGGGCCTGATGGGAGTTGTAGTTTGGGCCTCTCACACACCCCACCCTCCACCACCACCACCCTCCCCGTGAACATGGGGGCCTGTTGGGAGTTGTAGTTTGGGCCTCTCACACACACCACCCTCCACCACCACCACCCTCCCCGTGAACATGGGGGCCTGTTGGGAGTTGTAGTTTGGGCCTCTCACACACCCCACCCTCCACCACCACCCCCCTCACCGTGAACATGGGGGCCTGTTGGGAGCCATGTACATGTTTGTGAGTTGGTGTCCAACATGCATGGGTTGGGGCGTAGGAGATGTTTCTTCTCAGTTGTGTGAGCCTGACCATGTCGTGCTGATCGTGGTGCTTGGTTTGTACTTACCAGCCTCTTCTCCTTTGTCAAGTCCGTCTAGGCTCTCTGGGTGTAGTATCACCAGCACCTTCTGCTCCCAATCGGTGTAGGGTATGGGCTCCGGGGGTGTTCCACCGCCAGTAAGAATGGCTCTTGCATTGTTTTTCGATCGGATGCCCTTCACCCTGGTCTTCAGGTCATGCCACCGCCTCTGAATTTCATGCTTCGTCCTCGGCACAGTCCCCGACGCATTCACCCGAGTGACGATCCTGTCCCACATGTGGTTCTTTTGCGCCACGGACGTCTGCTGGACTTGGGCCCCGAAGATGTGGGGCTCAACACGGATTATTTCATCTACCATTACCCTCAACTCGGTCTCCGTGAATGTAGGTTTTTTTTTGGGTGCCATGGTGTGTGGTGCTCAGTGTGTGAGTTGAGTGAGTTGGGGGGTGCAGGTGTGTGGTGTGTGATGTGTAGGAATTGTGTGGTGGGTGTTTGTGTGGTGGGTGTGGTAGGGTGGTGGTTGTGTGTCTTCTATGTGAGTTAGCAGTATCTCGATTTGGGCCTCTTGCTAGCAGCAATGCTGTGATGCAAAGGATTGTGGTAGTGTGTGGGTGTCATTTTATAGTCGTGTCTCAATGGTTGTTGGCAGTCAGGTGGTAGGTGGGCGTGTTGACTAGTGTGCATTATTGGATACTTGGGACGTGTCATGGTGGCTTGTGCTTGGTGTTGGTGTATGGGGGGGGCGTTGTCAATGTTCGTATGTTTGCTTTGGACTTGCGGTACACTTTCTAACATTTGTTTGCCGCTAGGGATGTTGTGCGTGTTGGCCTTCCGCAGTGATGCAGTGTTTATCGTTGCATTCTTTCCGCCGCGGACGTGGATGGCTGTGCGTTCCGTGGTACGGGCGGATTTATCCTAATTGCGGCCACGGAGTATTCACAGGTATGGCGGTACATGTGTTATTTTCCGCGGTCATTTCCGTCCGCGGCAGTGGTTGTTCATTGGACTCAGTCCGCCGCGGACGGAGTTGGATGTGTTCCGTCCACCGCGGACGGTGTTGGTTATGATCCGTCCGCCGCGGTCGGAGTTTCGTGACATGATTATCCTAATCCCAAACGCGGAATCTCCGCGGCGCAGCCGGGAGTAAAATTTCCCCGACCATGGCGGACAGTACCCATTTCCGTCCGCCATCCTAATCGACCCCTAAGTTTGGATGTATTAAGAGGCGGTAGGTTGGGGGGTTTGGTAAGAATCAAGGAAGCATAACATAATGAGTCTATGAATAGCTACAAACAATATATGTGGGCTAAATGATCAAAGTAAGAGGTAAAGGGCTGCAATCCTGTTTAAATCTTTACGAGTAGATATACTTTGTGTTCAAGAAACTCACATAGAAGGGATCAGAGGTCGCATCTTGGAACAGTTTGAATACAAGCTTATGGTGAATACTATACATGGTACCCGCACAAGAAGGGAAGCAATTCTTACTCGTAGGAGTGATGTAAAGGTTATAAGAAAATCTACTGATCAATGGGGTCGGTGGGCGATGGTCGAATGCTCTGTGGGTGGAGAAACACTCATATGCTCAGTATATGGATCAACAGGAGATGACTCGGATATACTCAAATCTTTAGACTCTGAACTTCCAATGTGGCCCATACCGGTCATTGTCTGTGGGGATTTTACTATTAATGGGCTGGGGGTGCACTGGGGTACCTCAGGAAGCAGATATTTGGTTAGGAAAAGAAGGGTCTCCGTTGCTCTTGCAAATCTGATTAGTAATAATGGTCTTACCGATTCATGGGCATATTTGAAACCCAAAGACCCTGGCAGTACGTTTTCTCTGCACCACAAAAGGCCATTTCCTGACTTGATTATTTTTTTGTATCGCATCAGTTTATTTCTAATTATAGGATAGAGAAGTATCCTCGGATACTCTCGGATCATAATCCATTAGTTTTCACAGTTACTCTTACCGGTGGGATTAAGCAAATTCGGGGTTGGACTTTTGAACGGAGGCTTTTATCTGATCCAAATGATGTGTCTCATATGAAGGGGTGGATCAAGGAGTTTTGGGATTTCAACCGTGAGAGTGCTAGTGCAGGGATAGTATGGGGCGCTTTTAATGCGGGGATTAGAGGGGACACAATGAGCTACAGCATGCACTGTCAAAGGAAGGAGGCACAGCATGAGGATGTAGTTAGAGATGAGTCGATTAAGTTAGAAGAGGCGTTGGCCTTGGCTGTTCATAAGGGTGACCAATTGAGGACATAATTCTACAGTTGGCTGTAAATAAAGCTGAAGCTGGAAAACGGATTGCTGCTAAAGCTGCAGAACCTTTTTTGGCAAAAAGAGAGCACTGCCATGAATTTAGCGAGCCTGTGGGGCATACCCTGGCTGTGAGATTAAATCAAAAAGATATCTGAATTTTTGATGCTAAAAGGGGTATAGTAGCTGACTCCCCGGGCATCCGAGAGACATTCCGGCAATTTTATCAACAGCTTTATAGGAAAGAATCTTTAGAGACGCAAATGGCAATACAAAAGTATCTAGATAAGATACCCCTGCAGCGGATCCATTCAACAGACGGGTGCACTTGAGATGGTTTTGTCACAAGAGGAAATAATGAGTGCTCTGCACAATTTACCATCTAGTAAGGCTGCTGGTCCGCACCAGTTCCCCATAGAGTTCTCCAAAACTTTTGTAGATATAATAGGACCTGATTTGATTGAGGTTATACAGCAAGCTCAAAGGGGGATATCTGCACGGAGTCATGGGCCGGGGTGGACATAGTTGTTTAAAAAAAAAAAGACCAACCACCGAGGGAGCCAGGCTCATACCGGCCCATAACTCTTTTAAACAGCGATGTTAAAATCTTTTCAAAGGCTATGGCAACAAGGTTAAATAATATCATGAGGAAAACAATCCACCTGTGCCAACATGGGTTCATAATCAGCCGGGGAACAATGCAGCATGCCCACCGAGTAATAACACCTTTTGATGCTACAGAGATCTCAGGGGGCCCTATGTCCGCTTTGCTATTGGATGCTGAGAAGCAATGAAATGGGCGGGGGAAGGTTTTATTGAAGCCATTCAGACAGTATATAGGGCACCCAGAGCTCGCCTAAGGTTAAACGGTGGTTATACCTCATCTTTTATTATTGAGCGGGGGACAAGGCAGGGATGCCCATGCTCGCCCCTGATATTTGCTATATATATTGATCCTCTAATTCGACTATTCAAGGTTAACAACGGAATTCAGCCTATTGTTTGTCAGGGCCTGGAATTTACAATTTTAGCTTATGCAGACGATGTTGCTTTTGTGACGGCAAATCCTACTACCGCATTGAGGGTGGTGGAGTTGGTAGCACAAGATTTTGGTAGATTTTCAGGGTATGCACTAAACAGAGCTAAAACTCAAATCATAAAGAACAGGCACGCTATTATAGGCTGAGCCTTGAGTAACCGAATCAACAGTGTATTTAGGAATTACGATCACGCTAGATCTGGGGATTTTGATAGCGAGGAACATTGAGCCAGTAATCAGGAAGGCGAGATCTGATTTTGATAGAATTAACAACTTACATTTGTCACTAGTGGGCCACTGTAATGTGGTGAATATTATGTTTTTACCAAAAATCCTCTACTTGTTTAGGCCAATACCGAAAGAATTTGAGAGACATTGGTTTGTAACATTGGAGAATATGGTGAACCGATTCATTTGGGCACATGGGAAAACTAGGAGGGCTCTCAGGTTTATGTCACTACCATCGGGAACGGGGGGCTTTGCTGTCCCTGATTTTAGAATGTATTACAGGGTAGCAGCTCTTCAATATATGAGTATATTATTTGGCACACCTCCTGATGACGGTGAAGAGGAAACAGGGGTCCCTGATGTATATAAGTTGTTGCTCGGGGAGCATGCTGAGAACTGTTTTATGAAAATTTACTGAGCCCAGTTACTATGAAAAGACAAAATGTGAGACTGTCGGCTACCTTCAAAATCTGGGTTGCACTGAAAAAAAAGACCGGCCTTGGGACAATCAATTACTCTACCCAGCTTTATAAAAACCCCATGCTTCCTGAAATCTTTTTGGATGACATCATGGCAGAATGGTCTGAGAGGGGGTCCGGAAGGCTGGGGATCTACTACAGAATCAAGGCTTTCGCCAGTTTCAGGATATTCAGTCGGAGTATGGACTGGGTAGAGGTAATTTAAATTTTTTTTTGCAATTGCATATTTTTTTTAGTAAGAAGGGGGGTGGCTCAATGGGTTTAGCAGAATCAAACTTATAGACACTATTAGAAGCAGCAAGATGGGAGTTATTAGGTTATTGTATGCTGAATTAGTTGCATTGAAGCAAGATGATTTGGCCAAACATGCAGGAAAGTGGACGGCGCATCTGGGCACCTTTACTGAGGTGGAAGGAGTCTTAGAAAGCTAAATAATCTAGGCTAGTAAGCCGAGTAGGACCAGAGAAAATATTCGGAGGGATACTAGCTCTAACGTTATTTTAAATGCTGGAGCCAGCTTTATGTTTGATTTATGGCGGAGCCTTGTTTAACCCAACTTCCAGATTACATCATGGAGAGGAAGTATTACTGTTGAGCATTGTATATTTTTGTATTTGATTGTTAACTGGAGCCTGAGGTTTTGAATGCTTATCTCCTCTATGATGTTTGGACTGTTCAGAAAATTTGTTGTAACCTCACAGTATAAATTATTTTATGAGTTTGTGCTGATCATCAAAAATAAAAAGATAAAAAGAAAAGAAGAAATTATTGCCTGTACCTCCAGTCGGGGGTTTAATATTGGTTCTCTTCCAAGTGTTGGCCTCTTTGACTATATTTCGGTAGAGGTCAAGGCTTTGTCTTCATGCTCCCTTTTATACCAGGCTGTGGTAGCCTCTGTTGATCTCTGCACATAGTGTGATAGTGCCTCAGCAGAGCGAAAAGAAAAGCATCCACCTCAAAATCATTGCCCCACAGGTAGCCCCAGAAATCCCTCCCATTGATTGCTTTTTAGCACAGGTGATGGGGATCGTCTCAAAGGAGATCGGGCTGGCAGAAAGAAGGCTGTTATTGACTAGGGATGGTCATTCATTTCCAAGTATACTCCACTCACTGGGTGATCCTACGGTGCTTGCAGAACCCCTAACCCTAAATGCGGTTAGCCAATTAGAAGGAGTTCAGGATGGGGCCTCAGTGTCTTTAGCCTCCTCCTTGGAGGGGGGCTTGCTGGGTTGTCTCAAGCATATTTTCACCCAATCAAGCCCAAGTCTGAAGAATAAACATAGGAAATGAGCGGCAGCCCCCAAATATAGGGAGAATTATGTTAATGTGCATGCTTTATTGGGGCCAATTTTCCTGGTCCATTGTGGCGTCACAGCGCTTATCTGAGGTGTGGACCTGAGTTTCATGTTCGTGATTTTGTCTGCCGGCTACATGCTATCCCACTTGTGACCTGTCAATCAGTAACCACAGGCCTAGGTCGCAGAGCCTGCCTGATCACGTATTTTGGAGTCAGGGTTGGTGGAGAGTTCATGACAGGTGAATTTGATAAAAGTGATGCGGTTTCGTTCATGTATGCAAGTGTACAATAATAAGCATTAACATTGTTTTTATCAACATCAGCAGCTTTTTGCCTGATGCTTGCTTGAGGGAGTTTAGCAAGGTTTGTACTGCTAAAATGAGCCACATCATAGCAAGACTAACTCTCATTAAATCTAGACTTTCACAGATCCTGGACTATATGAAACATCTTGGAGACCCATTGCCTGTTTTGAGTACCTCATTGAGTGATGTGATTAACAAGACTGGTCCTGTCCAGCCACAAAGCCCGCAAGAGTACTTTAGTGAACCAGATTCTTGCCATGAAGTATTTCAACCTCCTCATGCCCCCAAAAAATGTCACTCCTGTGTCCTCTGGCCCAGGAGGTCTATCTGGCCCACCAGTTTCCACCACCGGTGCTAGTCCTCCATCAGTGGCTTACTCTACTCCTCCCAACACAAGGGTTACAATTAACTTGCCACCTGAAGCAACCCCATACATAGTGGTCCTGGAGAATGACCTCCCCCAACAAAGCCTATGTCAGAAACATACTGAAAATCAAAGTGGTGCATTTGCTTGACTTTCACTCCATTGTGGGTGCACAGATCTACACATCTATTAATATTATGCAAAGGGTAAACTGTATTTATTTATTCATTTATTTATTTTAGGAGTTTTCTATAGCGCTGGCTAGACTTGAAGGTATCGGAGCGCTTTACAACAGTCGACATGTGAGGGACATACAATCAGACAAACAGTATACATATTAGCTCAAGGCACTTTGACAGTCTCAGTATAATGTAGCACCTTGGAGCATGGAGATCAAGTAGTGTTCAAGTTGAGTGTCATGTGTGTTGGCTTGTGAGCTTCAGCGGTCGCTATCGGTTTGGGAGAGCATGCTTAAGGAAGAGGTCTTTGAGCTGTCTCTTGAATTTTACAAAGGAGGTGATAGTCCTGATATGGACTGGAATGGGGTTCCATATTTTTGGTGAGTTACCAGCGAAGGACTGGGCTTTGGTTTTTTGTTTACGTGTTTTCATATGGATGAGGAGTAGGGTGTTGGGGCTTCTGAGGTTCCTTGCCTGGCCGGCTTTCTTGAGCTTGGAGGCCACGTATTCAGGCTTCCCAGTGTGCAGGGCTTTCTGTGTAAGGCAGGCAGTTCTGATGCTGGCTCGCATTTCGACTGGGAGCCATTTTAGTTCTCTGAGTGTGGGTGAGATGTGGTCATATTTATTGACTCCAGTGACCATCCTAGCTGCTGCTTTGAGGGTTGTTCTGAGGGGGGCTAAGTGGGATTTTGCTGTACCTGTGAGGTTTGCATTCCCGTAATCGAGTCTAGACAGCACTAACGATTGAGTCGGTTATTTGAGGTCCTTGTGCAGAATGAAGGCTTTAATTTTGTTGAGTAGTTTCATGTTAAGGAAGGCGCTTTTTGTGGCATTCTTCATGTGTTTTGCCATGTCAAGTTTTGGGTCTAGGGTAAGTCCCAGGGATTTTACAGTCTGTCAGGGTGAGATTGCCGTTGATTATAAATAGCTTTTAGTTATTCTTAAATCTGGGGGTTCTCTTCTTTGTTGGAAATGAGAAGGATTTCTGTTTTTTCTTGGTTGACCTTTAGATGATTTATTGTTAGCCAGTGTTGGACCTCTCTTAGAGTGTTGTTGATTCTCTGAATGTCATCAATGTAGGAGGTTTTGAAGTAGTACTGGGTGTCATCTGCAGAGAGGTGGAAGGGGATGATAGCTTTTTTTAGCATGTTGGTGAGTGGTTCCATGTGGATGTTGAAAAGTTGCGGAGAAAGTACTGATCCTTGGGGGACACCCCTGCTGACGGGATGTAAGTCAGACGTGAAGTTTTTGATTTTTATTCTTTGGGTGTGGTTGTGGAGGAAGGAGGAGAACCAATGTAAAACCATTTCATCCACTCCTCCCCTATTTTGAAGGACCTTGATGAGTCGACTATGGTCACCAATGTCAAAAGCGACAGAATAGTCCAGGAGAATGAGTAAGAAGCATTGGTCCGTATCAAGTGACTTGTGGATATTGTCTATGACGTTGAGGATCGCTGTCTCGGTGCTGCAGCCTGTTCTGAAACCCGATTGGTGGGGGTCTATAAGGTTGATTCTGTTCATGTGTTGAGTCAGTTGTAGGAGGACACACCTTTCTAGGGTTTTGGATAGGAGAGGGAGATTGGAGACAGGTCTGAAGTTATTCAGATCATTGATGTCCAAGCCTGTTTTTTTCAGTAATGGTGTCACTTGGCTGACATTCAGGCATGTTTGGTATGTCTCTGGTTCTTAGGGAGCAAATTATGATTTTGCACCAGAGCGGTGCTAGGGTGAGTTTGAGTTTTTTGGTCATTTAGGTGGGAATAGGATCTAGGACGTGAGGGAAATGTTTGGCGGAGGAGATTAGATTGACTAGCCCCTCTTCAGAGATGGGGTTGAAGGATTTCCAGGGTTTAGGGGGGTGTTTGGGTGTGGGGTCTACTGGCCCTAGTGGAGAGAACTTGTGAGGGGGACTGAGGTTGTTGTCTAATGAGAGCTCGAACTTGGTGATTTTGTCGTTAAAGAAGTATGCGAAGTTGTCACACCGCTCTTTGGAAGCTTGATCTGGAAATGTAGGGAGATTGGATGTTTGCAGCGTCATGAGGTTGAAGAGTTCTTTGGGCCTGCTTTTTGCGTTGTTTAGAGCGCTGCAAAAAAATGTGGATTTTTTGTTCTTTATGTGGTTTTTGTACTTTGCGCAAACTGATTTGAGTTGCTCATGGAAGATTTTGGAGGGGTTGTCCTTTCTGTCTGGCATCTGTGTTGTGGCAAACTTTAACATACACACCATTGCTGCACTTGTCTTGACCAATTCAGGGTTATTTAAATCCTCTAGACTGTCTAACATTTAGGCGCGTCCCCTTGGATTCTCTTATATGCCAGAGATGGTTTGTCAAACTTTGTGGAAACAGGTACTCCAGGGGCAGGTCTCCTGGGGTAGACCCTCATGAGCCCCTTGTTTTGTAGACAATGAATAGATTAGCCCCTGTGGGTAACCTTAACACCTGTAATTGACTAATCTCGCCAGCTCTATCTGTGTCCCCTCCTGCAACCTTGTGCACCTCCCCCATCAGATTTTCTGACTAGTAATTCTCATGATTTTATGTTATTATCTTGGAATTTTGCTGGCCTGGCAGCAAGGTTTATTGATTGTAATTGGGTGCATTTTTCAGGAAATACCAGGTGATCTGTCTACAAGAGACTTGGGAAGAGAAACATATTTTTTTCTACAAGGATATAAATCTTACTTTTACACTAGCTGTGGCATCAGCAGCAGGGAGGGCCCCTGGAGGATTAATCATTTTTGTTTCTATGGAACTTCGGGGGAAAACTAAGGATCTTGCCTGGGACTCATATCTCATGCAAGTCCTGAAGTTAACTTTTCCAGGTACCACATCTTTTGCACTGTCTAACAGCAGGCCCAAATGTGTGTTGGCAGAGGGCTTCATATGGCTCACAAAAGAGAGGGCTCTGAGCTAATTACAATCTTAAGGGGCATATTACCAAGCAATAGCGATAATTATCGCTTTTGCTTGGTTAGAGACAAAAATTTACCGCTGAGCTGCAGCGATTTTTATCGCAGATAAACCTTGGTATTACCAAGGTTTATCGCAAATGCGATAAAAATCGGCCGCAATGCATGAATATCGCTGAAAAGTCAGCGATATTCATGCATTACCGAGCTAATGCTCTTAGACATGTTATCCACCTCCCATTGGATAACATGGCTAAGAACTGCTCAGGGCAGGTGTTAGCTTTTGGAGATATTCGCGCTTAGCTCGAATATCTCCAAAAGTTGGTAATAGGAGATAGCGATGTTAGCGACTGTTTCCAGTCGCTAACATCTTGGCACGGCCACTTTGCATGTCATTAGTGATAAATACCACTGACATGCAAAGTGGGGCCCAAGATGGTCGCTATCTCCTACTAGCTGTCGCTAACTGGCGTTAGCGACAGCTAGGTAATAGGTAGATAATTTTATCTCCGCTTTCTTGGCTTTTAAAGCCAAAAAAGCGGAGATAAACCCCCTTGATAATATGCCCCTATGTTCCCACAACCTTGTTTTCTCTAAGGGTAAATTAGTTAAGTCCTCCAATCCCTGTACCGTACCAACATTTAGAGGGAGGGGCTGTGCTCTCTCATAGATTTTATCTTTGTGTCAGCTCCCCTCATTTTTTTTATTATAACTTTTAGTATAGTGCACAATCAATTCAGCGAACATAATCCAATGTCCTTAGTGATTGGTGGGTTAAAGGGTGATGTGAAGACCTTGTGTGATATACAGGGTGCGCTCACTGGTTCAGTGACTAAATATCGAGGGACATAATATAGAATGCCCAAAATATCGACTCCAAAATATCGCCGTACAGAATATAGAATCCCTATCTACAAACGGGTATGTACTAAAATATCGAGTACAAAATATCGATAGTTAAAATATAGTTAACTAAAATATTAAATGTTTTAAATGTATTAAAAATAATATAAAATTAATTAAATATTAAACACAATTAAATAAAACACTTAAAATAATGTAAAAACCTTAAAATGTAAAAAATAATAAATGTAATGTAAAAGAAACCATAATTTTTAAAAACATATTTACTCAATAATTTTATAAAATAATTATTAATCTTAATTATAAATTATTTAAAACATTATTAAAAATATATTTACATATATATAAATAAACCTATTAAATAAATATAAAAATAAATAATATATAATAATTAAAATAATTAAAGTAATACTTTTTATATTAAGTAATAATTTACACTACATTGAATATAACACAATTAAAAAGATTACATAGCTGAGGGAAATAAAATTAGTATTCACACTCCAACAAATGCAAAAATAGAGAATTTTTTGGATAGTGAGAGGGTAAAAATTACTATTTCCACTCCAGTGCGCAACAGTAGGGAAAGCGTTGGATAGCCTAGGGGTATAAAATACTATTCCCACTCCAAAGAGTGCAACAGTAGGGTAAGTGTTGGATAGCGTAGGGGTAACAATTACTATTCCCACTCCAGAGAGTGCAGCAGTAGGGAAAGCGTTGGATAGCCGGTGGGTAAAAATTACTATTCACACTCCAGTGAATGCAACAGTAGGGAAAGCCTTGGATAGCATAGGGGAAACAATTACTATGCCCACTCCAGAGAGTGCAACAGTAGGGAAAGCGTTGGATAGCGGGAGGGTAAAAATTACTATTCCCACTCCAGAGAGTGCAACAGTAGGGAAAGTAATGATTTAATATTAAAATAAGAATACATTAATTATCAATACCAATACAAAATTAATTAAAATTATTTACCAATTAATAAAAATAATTATCAATTAATATTTAATTAACAATAAATTAATTATCAATAAATAGAAATAAAAATAAATATTTACTTAATTACAATTAAATTCCTTCCCACCCTATCCCCCTACAAACCAACAAACCCACTCCAAATAATAAAGTAATACAATTATCATAAATTTTAATTCTTCAATAAATAACAATTAATTATCAATTAATACAAATTAATTACCAATTAACAGTTAATTATCAATCAATTATTATCAATACATATAAATAAAAAAATATTTTGAATTTATTACAATTCAATTACTTCCCACCCTTTTCCCCTATAAACCCACAACCCGCTACCGAACTAAAACGCAAAATTACATTAAATTATTTAATAATTCATTAAAGTTAATATTTAATTTACTATAATTAAATTACTTCCCATCCTATTCAGGCCCGGTTCTAGCGGGGGGGCCGGGTGGGCCGGGCCCACCCAAACATGATCCTGGCCCACCCAAACAGATGGCTTGGCCCTTGCAATGAGGACTTGAAGGCAGGCGCCATGTGGAGATAAAGGGGTGAAAAAATAAACAAAGCCTTCTTAACATGTAAATGGTCTTCTAAAGACCTGTGAAGTACTCGGGTGCGGCTGCGATAATCTCAACGGCTGTCTGTGTGTATGTGACCCCGGGCTGAGACAGCTTCCTGGGCGCACACACAGACAGTTTTTGAGATTATCGCAGCCGCACTCGAGTACTTCACAGGTCTTTAGAAGACCATTTACATGTTAACGAGGCTTTGTTTATTTTTTCGCCCCTTCATCTCCACATGGCAAAGGGACAAATCCTTTCTTTGACAAGGGTAACCTTTGCCTACTGTTCTGCTGTGTGGACATTTCTTTGTCTATGCAGCTCAGGAAAAAAAAAGTGTATTTATTCCTATTCACCTTTCCTGACCCCTGCAGTTGCTTATCCCACAAGGCTGTAAGACAAAGTTAGACTAAAGGAGTAGTAGGTAAGAGAATGTGTTACTATTTTTTTTTTATCTGCACAGGCCCAGCAGGACACATACTTTGTGTGCGCTTCATTTAAACAGTTTTTATCATTATCATGGCTGGTGCAGGACAACAATAGGACAATACAAAATGCCCAGATAATGCTGCTGATTAATAATCCTGCTGGAGAGCAATCATTGGTATGTTAGTAGTTTTTAAATGCAGATGAACTGTATTTTATGTGGAAGCTCAGTGGGTTACTGCCTTTGTCACAAGAGATCCTTGTGTCACTTGCTGTTCAGAAGGTACAATCCCAACACAGGACAGTGACCAATGAAGTGTCACCAAAGAGCTGCATACAAACATGAATGGTATATTTAGAGCTTTGCTTTATGTGTGTTTTGTGATACAGTGAGAATTTCCTCAGCCTTTGATTATTCTAATGTTGCTAACATGAGTATATTTGGGCAGATATACAGTTTTATCAGTAAAGCTGACCCCCATGGAATTCTCTTTAAATCCTAAGGTTGTGTTTCACAGACCAAGCCCTCTTAAAATACACTGCTCACCATTATAGATGACATGTGATTCATACACCTAGTAATCCTCATTGGCTTATGTGACATTCCCTGTAGACTGATTTACATACTTGTATGATTCATTGCCTCTGTATAATGTGTGCGTGATGTAAAGTACTGTGACACCCTACACTGATATGAGTAGCGCTGTACAGCAAATGAAATGCATGAGAGAGGGGATACGTAAAGATGAGGGGCACTGTTGGAGGGTGGCAGTGAGGGAATCCAAAGAGGAGGTCATAGGGGGAGGGGCTATGGAGCGATGAGGGGCACTATTGGAGGGTGACAGTGAGAGAATCCGAGGAAGAGTTCATGGGGTGGAGGAGGAGCTAGGGAGAGATGAGGGGCACTGGTGGTGGGTGGTAGTGAGGGAGTCTGAGGAGAAGGTCAAAGGGTGGGGGGCTACGGAAAGATGAGGGGCGCTGTGGAGGGTGGCAGTGAGGGAATCTGAGGAGGAGGTCACGGGTGGGGCTGGAGCTACGGAGAGATGAGGGGCACTGGTGGAGGGTGGTAGGGAGGGAATCCGAGGAGGAGGACAATGGGGGGTTACAGGGAGATGAGGGGCACTGGTGGAGGGTGGCAGTGAGGGAGTCTGAGGAAGAGGTCATAGGGTGGAGGGGGAGCTAGGGAGAGATGAGGGGCACTGGTGGAGGGTGGTAGGGAGGAAATCTGAGGAGGAGGACAATGGAGGGTTACAGGGAGATGAGAGGCACTGGTGGAGGGTGGCAGTGAGGGAGTCTGAGGGGGAGGTCACGGGGTTGGGGGAACTACGGAGAGATGAGGGTGCTGGGGGAGGGTGGCAGTGAGGGAATCTGAGGAAGAGGTCATGGGGTGGAGGGGGAAAAATAAATACATGTAAAAACTACAGAGAGATGAGGGACACTAGTGGAGGGTGGCAGTGAGTGAGTCCGAGGAGGAGGTCAAGGGGTGGGGGGGTGCTATGGAGAGATGAGGAGCACTGGTGGAGGGTAGCAGTGAGGGAATCCGAGAAGGAGGTCATTGGGGGAGGGACTTCAGAGAGATGAGGGGCACTGGTGGAGGGTGGCAGTGAGGGAATCCGAGGAGGCGGTCATAAGGGGGAGGGGCTATGGGGAGATGAGGGGCACTTGTGGCGTGTGGCGTGTGGCAGTGAGGGAATCCGAGGAGGTCAATAAGGAGGGCCATGGAGGGATGAGGGGCACTGTTCAAAGGTGGTAGTAAAGGTATTTACGGAGAAAGAGGTTATTTGTGTGGCGCCAAAAAGACTTTTGCATCAGCGCTAAAGCCGGTCCTGTCATGGCCTTCCTGGTTTTGTTTATTTAATTAGCAGTCAGGTCATTAGGGCTACTGTGGATACACTTTAAAGTGTGTGCTAATTATATTTACTGCTATATTCAATGTTTTAAGTTTAAAGGTGATTTTACTAATGTTTTTACTGGGAAAAATGAAAGTGGGGCCCGATGGTGCCTGATATGGGTCTGGGGCCCAAGGTCAGCTGTGAGATAAGGTGCACTGGAGAGGAGTAGTGGATAATTAAGTCTGTGAGTGCGTTGCAGAGTCCGGGGTTAGGTGGAGGTAGTAATGAAGAGGGATTCTCACTGAAGGCTCACACAGAGGGAGCCTGAGATGTGTCACTTGTCTGATACTCCCACCTCAGAAACCTCCTCTTCCCATCAAAGGAACTTTACATGGAAAAAACACTTTTTGAGAGTGATAATATGTAGAAAGAGATTTGGAAAAGAGTGCGTTTTACTGGGTCGTGTAAGACTAAGAAGAGATAAAGGAGGGCCTTGAAGCAGGCCTGCCCAGACATATATGTGACAAATCGAGCCCGCAGTGGCCCACCCAAATGCCCCCTTGGCCCACCCAAATAAAAATTCCTGGAGCCGGGCCTGATCCTATTCCCCCATAAACTCACAACCTGCTACGGAATTAAATTACGCAAAAATTAAATGACAGAACATTCATTACTTTAAAAAAATTAAACATACATTACAAAAATAATATATAATTTTAACACATATACTACCATACATAGCACTAAAAAAATCGATATTATGGAAACCGATATATTAAATTCGATAATATGGAAATCAATATTTCCTACCTCAATTTCAATATTTGGACCAACTATATTTTGGTAATTCGATATTCTGTCCTCTCTATATTTTGGATTCGATATTCTACCCTGTCGATATTTCGAATTCGATATTGTGGGCGTTTACCGCACTCACCCGTATAGGTCAAAGTAGGAGACTTAGTTGGTCTCAGGTGGAGCGCTCGCAGTTTAAGGTGTCTTTTTTTATCTAGGCAAGAGATTTATATATGTTCAGACCCGTCTGGCTCGAGTTGGGACCTTTTATTGGCTTTTGCGTGGAGGTCATATAAGGTGGTAGCTCTACTTAAGACTCCCATGACTAACACTGGAAGTAAAATGGTTTGACCATGATTTCTGCAAGGCCCTTCGACTCTTGAAGTCTGCCTTAAAGCAGGTACCTATAGACAAGGATTGTGTTTCTGCCTTTCGTTTGGAGTATAAAAAGCCACTCGCAAACTGTAAAGCTTTCTTATTCAAGAGAGCCTGGGATGATCTAACTCAAGCTTGTTCCAAGAAAGATAGTTCTTTTGTTTGGGCAAGTTATAAACCAGCCTTATTTCAGTAATATTAACAGTATGGCCATATCTCACCACATTACTGAGCAAGAGTGGATAGAGTATTTTGAAGGGATCTACAACTAAGGGTTCAGTGGATTCCAGGAGGATATGGGTAGATTTGCGGTGGTTCACAGCTAACCTGGTTTTAATGTTAGATGAAGTTAGGCAGGGCATTTTGGCATTATCACACAAAAAAGTCCCCAGGCCTGGATGGGATCCCCCTGACCTGCTTTGGATGACATCAAGATCTTGGGTCCTGCCCTTACATTGGTCCCTAATGCCGCCGTGAGGAATGGTACTCCCCCCTCATTGTCCACTGCTGTAATTGGCCTGGTATTCCAAAAGGACAAACCACAATTGTATTGACGATTTCCCTGATCGATGCAGCTATGAAAGTCCTGGGGAGGGTACTTTTAAATAAGCTGTTGTTGTGGGAAGAAGAAAATAACATACTCTCTGGAGTTCAATATGACTTTAGGCCTGGCAGATCAACAACACATCAATGTTTTTCCATCGCGAGAAGCTGTGGTGCTGGCTTCACGTGATAGGGGCAGATCCTGAAATTTTGCTTCTCTTAAGTGATCCTCATTCCCACACCTCAGCCTCGGTGCAGCACTCTCAGAGATCAGCTTGTACCCAATCCTTCAGAACCTGAAGTGGGGTTTGCTAGGGGTCAATTATTGCCCCTTTCCTGTGCACCCTTTATATTATTCGATTGGAGCAAGCTCTTCTCTTGATTAAGGATGACTGTCCAAGGGTGGGTACTTGACTGCTCCCAGTTTTACTGTCTGCTGATGAAGCAGTCCTCATGACACGAACTGTGGACAGTTATATCTGGAGAAGTTTGTTGCCTTTATGACTATCCTGGACCTTCCAGCAAATTTTAATGAATCGCATGAGATGGTAGTTGCCCTCAGTACACCAGATCGAAAACTTTTAAAGGGGGAGATCATGCCTTGTCTAATGGTCTGGTCTTTTTATATCTTGGGGTCCTGTTTGATTCAAATAAAAACTGGAAGCCCCTGACTGGTGCTTAGAAAGTGGAGCTTATTAAGGGCACAGGTGATGTGGCTAGATTTTCTCAGAAGCTGGGTTCCAGGCCCCGTAGCACCTTAGCCAAGTTTTACCAGGCCAAATGCATCTCTAAGATTTTATTTGGCAGTGAAGTTTGGGGATATACAAAAGCTAATAGTATTCAGTCTGTGGAAAATACATTTTTAAGGAGCATGTTGCAGGTTCCTAATAGTATCTCAGCATTTTGTGTCCACAAGGAGTTAGGAGTAAAGTACCTAGGAATCGTAATTGCCGTCAAATCTCTACAATGTTGGATCAAAATATGGACCAGGGAGAAATCTCATCTGAACAGGTTGATCCTCTCTTATTGTCTGTCTCTTGACCACGTGGACAAGATCCCTTGGTTCACATACCTGAAAGCCGCCCTTGACAGCCTGGATAGGGAAGATGTATTGCATAGCCCCTAGTTCCTGTTCACCTCAGATTTGAAGTGGGTGAGAGACCAGTTTTTAGCATGAACATCAATACAAGTAGAGGAGACACAGCTGAGGAAACCTAGTGTTCAGGGGCTCATGCCTTTAAAAACAGTCTAGTCCATGGAACCATATGTATTCCCTGTTAACAGGTTTTGGGAGAAATATCTGTTGACCAGATTTAGGTTTAACATATTGCATCATCTTCTGGCATCTCTTAGTGGCTGGAGTAGGCCTGGCAACCTGAGTCCCTGCAGCTGCAACAATGTGTCTTTGGAGGGCACCCTACATTTCATGATTATATTTTAGCTTATCCAAAAGACCGTTTATTATGCCATTACTAAAATCTTTGAAATGTAAGAAAGTTGACCCTGCTTTTGTGTTTCCCCAGCTCCTATGTAATGATCATGTCATATTTACAGTCTCCTGCTTAATAAGAGCTGTGTTAGTATGTAGGCATTCCATACCCGATTAGCTATGTTTCTGCTAGTGAGGACATATATATATATATGCTTTATTGGGGCAGTTATTTTCACAGGGATTTTATCAGTTGTTTTCATCCTTTTTACAATTTGCATTTATATTGTTTAGATGTTGTTCTTATGACTGATATGCATGTATTTTGATATTATGTTCTTTTATGGTTATGCTGTACTTTAAGTAACAGTCCTACCAATGGTCTTAGTAATGGTTTAAGGAAAACAATGAGTTTTCTTAAAATAACCCTCTGCCACCAAAATGTCCCATGGCAGCATGCTTCATCATCGGGTTATTCCCGCCCACTGTGGGACGGGGCGTGCTATGACAGAAGGAGACATGTGAGCACATTGTAGGGTGTTGACTATTAGGTGATTGGTAATACGAGAATGGGAGGGTTAAACAAGCGCGTTTTATTAAATCCTGTCGCTGATATTATTAAAAAAAGGGGGGTGAGCGGAGAAATAAACTTTGATGGTGTTTATCTCCTGGTCTACACGTTTCATGCCTATCCCCTGAGGCATTTCATCAGGACCAGAGTTCATGATCCCTTGTCCCACTCCTAAAAAAAATACCCTGTTGGTCTTAATTATTATTATTAAGGTAAAGAAAATATATACATGATGTAAAAATATTATTTTCATGCAAATACAATGCCCAATAGGTATATTCCTTGAAATAAGATCTGAATATTTTTTTGACTAATTAAGGCACCATGAGCTTTACACTAGAGGGTAGGGGTTCTTGTAGTCACACAGTACTCATAGCTGCACCTTTGCCTGCATAGTCTGGCTGCCCATGACTCCAAAGACCCTTTATATTTCTATTATTTAGATGTTTTTCTTATGTCTGATATGCATGTGTTTTGAGATGATGTTCATTTATGGTTATAAATATAACCAAATATGATTTACATCTCTACTAAAGAGTTCAGGCATGACTCACAAAGGTAAATGTACACGTTTGTGAAAGTTTACGATTGTTTGCTATTCACAAAGGTATTTTACTAGTAGTATCTTTACGACTGTCGAGTCTCCGCACATAAAAATATAGTACTGTCCTAGCTTTTTTTATGCAGAGATTCCACAGTTGTAAAAAAAACTACTAGTAAAATGCCTCTGTGAATAACAAACAATTGTAAACTTACACAAAAGTGTAAGATTACCTTTGTTAATCAGGCCCTCAATGTATAAGCTAAAACATGCTTGATTAATAACACTATCTTATTGCTCTTCTTAATAACTATCTTATGATTTGTAAACAAAAATTTAGAAAATACTTTATAAGCGCTATCTTTAACCCCTTCGCTGCGGCAGCTATTCCGCCGCATCGCTAAGGGGGAGGCGGGGCCGTGCGGCGCTCCCGTGATCGTGACGGAACCGCTCCATCACGGCCCTCGGGTGAGCTGTGCTTGTGACGGAACCGTTCTGTCACCAGCACAGCCAACCTGAGGCTCGTGACGGAACGGTTCCGTCACGAGCATGGGAGTGGTTAATATGAGACAAAAAGTTATGTCCAACCATAACTAACCTACCATATGTTAACAATAACTATTGGCGTAAAATCCGTTATTTGCGGAATTTGCGGATTTTTGGCAAATTCGCGTTACGCAAATCACGCAAATTTGCCCAAAAATCTGCAATTGGCAAGCTGGCGGATTTTTTTGCTTGGTCGCACTTGAAAAATACAATATCGCGCTCGCTGCGTTGACTTACTGTGATTCTGAGTTCTCTTTCTCCCGGTTTGCGTGTGCTGCGCCATTTTGGATCTTGCTGCGTGATCGCGCAAAAGTTTTTCGACCGCTAGTACGTCATCGCGGCCCACCATCTTGCACAGCGAGAGTTTGACAACGCGAGTACGTCATAAGGGCCCGCGATCACGCATCGCGGGAGTAAACAATTGCGAACACGTAGATGCGGCGCGCAGCTGACTTCCGGCGGGAGATTTGAACAGCTCGCTTTCCCGAACTTGCAAAAATTGCAATTCTGCACAAGAAATCCACCGCAGGCAGCAAAAACCTTCTGAAAATGATGATTTTGATCAGAATAACTCCTCAGATTGACATTTGGCTGCACTCTTTTGTGCAAGGAGTCCATTTTTGGGGGGGTGGGAGGAAGGAAGTGCCCCAGAGTCTCCAACTTCCTGTTCCTGTCCAGCAGGCTCTTCCCAGTGCTTTGTCCATGTCCTGGTCACTTTTCATCTGGATCTGGAGCTGGAAGGATTACTTTTTGTGGCTGCTGCTGGATATTTGTATTTGAGGACTTTTGGGACTTTGGAGTTTGGATCACTTTTGGATTTGAGATTTTACACGTAAGTTGGTGTTGTTTCTTTGGGGCATTGCAGTTGCTGCAACTACAATTTTAAAACGTTTTTACACCTTAAAAAATATATATATTGTGGGTAGCCACAGTATCCAGTAGGCCCAGGGTTAGTCATGTGTGCATGATACAACTGTTTCTGTGAGTTTTGGTTGAACTTAAATCTCATTTATGTCATGGAATTTTAGCTCACTGTTATATGTGGAATTTTTTTTTTTAATTTTGGGGTGCCTGTAAAGCGCACTAGCCAGTAGGCCCAGGGGTACTGAGTGGTGCATGGGCCAAGTCTTTCTGTGAGGTGTCTTGAATTTAAACATCATTGAGGGCATGGATGGCATTGGATTGGAGTGATTTTTGTGTGTTTTTCGACTTTTTGGGGTGTTGTTGGGGCCTGGCCATGTGGGTGGGGGCCATTTTGAGGCCTGGTACAGGCAGGGACTGGCCATGTGGTGGGGGTCAAGGGGCCATTTTGAAGCCAGGCAGTGTGCTGCTCAGGCCTGCATCCAGTTTGCCTTGCTTTCATCCATTATGCCCAGGGGTACTCAGTGGTGCATGGACCAAGTCTTTCTGTGGGGTATCTTGAATTTAAACATCATTGAGGGCATGGATGGCATTGGATTGTGGTGATTTTTTGTGTGTTTTTTGACTTTTCGGGGTATTGTTGGGTTCTGGCCATGTGGTGGGGGTCAAGGGGCCATTTTGAAGCCGGGCAGTGTGCTCAGGCCTGCAGCCAGTTTGCCTTGCTTTCATGCATTATGCCCAGGGGTACTCAGTGGTGCATGGGCCAAGTCTTTCTGTGGGGTGTCTCTTCTATTAATGTAAATATCCATTTTTGATTAGAATTGTAATTTTTATTTCCCTTTTTGGGTGTGTTGTAAAAATAAATGCCTGGTTGCAAATATTAATTGAAGCACGACGTATGCAACATTTATTTAACTGATGTTCCTCTGGCTTCCTTTGCTTTTAAGTGCACAAGAGAACCACAAATCAGTCATCGTTCATTATGAGTGCCAGGAAGAAGTCCTGCTGTGGTGTGTGCAGCACAACGTCACGTGACGTCACGTTTGGCCACAGACGACTCTGCATCTCGTGCAACTGCGGTCTGCTGTTCTGACATCTGAAGAAAATGGGCCCAAAGAAAAGTGGCCGTAGCTCCTCCACCAAGAAAGTTGCCAGTGCCACTGTCAGTAAGAAGGAGCAGAAGAAGCAAGTGACGCCACTTACCAAGGAGAGTGGTGTGCCTACAGACACTTTTTTGGGGGAAAAAACTACACCTGCAGCAGCGGGGTCCACTGGGGACCAAGCTGGGAGCAGCACCTCCACTTCATTGGGCTCAGTGCCACCACACCAAGGAGCTCATTAGGATGGCAGGTCCGTCCGCCACCCTAGAGGAGGAGGGACTGTCTGCAGGGGCAGCGGCGGTCCCTCCAGTGCAATTAGGATGTGACCGCCAGCCTGGCGGTCACATCCTCAATATTTAACATTGCGGCGGGTGCTGCTTGAAGCAGCACCCGCCGCAAGGTTAAATATGCATGCTTAGCATTTGCATGCACAAAGCGGCAGGCACCACGCGGTGCCTGCCGCTTCGTGCACGCAAATGCTGGTGGGTACCATAGGTACCCCCCATGTGCACCCCCCACTCACCCTGGGGGCCAGCAACGGGCCCCCAAAGAATTCACCGTATGCCTTTCCACGGCGGAGAATCTGCCGCGGAAAGGCACCTGTTTTCCGCCATCCTAATATGGCTGGCGGTGTCTGATAGACACCGCCAGCCATGTTAGAGGTTTTCCACCACGGTCGGAAGGCGACCGCGGCGGAAAAGCTGCGGACCGATTTTGAGACCTACCGCCATCCTAATTTGGCGGTGGGTCTTTTGTGCCTCCCCAGCGGTTTTCCCGAATCCTCCGGGCCGGCGGTGGCTTCCGCCGGCCTGGAGGATGCGGGAAAACCGCGATCCTAATGGGCCCCCAAGTTAGGTGCAAGGCCAAGAGTGCTGCAGAGGCAGCCACTTTAATTGGTCAATCACCATCGACCAGTGATGTTGGCTCATCGCAAGAAAGTAGCATCCAGGGTGTAACTCATCTGACGAGTGTTCAACAACCACAGCCACAACGACAACCACATGTGCAACTAGTACAAGCGCAAGGAGAGGCGCAAATGGAGGCGCAAGGGGAGGCGCAAGGGGAGGCGCAAGGAGAGGCGCAAGGAGAGGCGCAACTAGAGGCGCATGAAGTGGCACAACTGCCCACAATGCTTGTTCCTCCAGAAGTAGGGGCACATCAGGAAATCGAGATTGAAGCGGAGGTATCATCCGAGGAAGCCACTCCTCCTGATGATGATCCATTGTCTTCCAGATCCCCAGCAAGAAAATGGTCAAGGAGGGCTACTACAAGTTTTTCTTTAGGCCCCCTTCCTTCTGATGATCTTGATGTTGATTGAAACCCACCAATTCAGTCTGAGAGTGAGGCACGCCATGAGCCGACAAAGGTAGCTAGGCCTAAAGGGAAGGTTCCAGCAAGGCTTCCACTTATGGGTGATGATGACAATGAACAAGAAGCGGTGTATTCTGCTGCTGAAGAACAGTCTGACGACGACCCAGTCATCACAGTCGTCACTCCAGGCCGAGTGGGCATACAGCAGACAGACATTTTTACCCAATCCCGAATTGCTGCTGAGTGTGATGTGGTCGGCGTGGCACTGATACCACCACCAATGCAGTTAACTACTACACCAACACGACCTACAGCTTCCATATTTTATCGTCAGACAGGCCAGCAGGGACCTCTATCCAGTTCGACCTCCATTACCTCAAGTAGTGGTGCTGTAAGTGCACAACAGAGAACATTTAGCCACGCCCATCCTCCACTTCATCTGGCATTGAAAGAAGCACCTCCACCACCAGCAGACATCTCCAGTCCCCAGTTTGGGACTTTTTTAGTGTTAGCAAAAAGGCGGAAAACATGGTAGTTTGTTCGATTTGTAAAACTGTAGTTAGTCAGGGTAAGCTTGGTACCAACTATGGTACTGGAGGCCAGAGAGGTCATCTCCAAAAACACCACACTATGATTTGGGAGGCGCACATGAGTAAGATCCGCAAATCCACACGTACAAAAAATCTAAATGTATCCACTCATATTGCATCTGATGATGACGAGGGGCTAATCGTGCATGGGGGAAGTGAAGAAGCGACAGACATTTTTTCTGGTACACCCATTACCCCTGGCAGCAGCACTGCAGTGGTAGCGCCCACACCCTCTATGCCAGCAACATGTATGTGGAACACTAAGAGTCTAGGAGAGACACCAATGTGAAAAAGTACATCAATGAGCCTAACTGGGTTGAAGAAGTCTGGATCATCATCATCACATATGAAAACGGTCCAGACCACCATTAAAAGAATGTTTTGGTCGGAGGAGCCATTTGAACGCAACCACCCAACGGCACGTCTGTATAACGCAAAGCTGGCTAAAATGCTAGCGCTGGACCTTCTCCCTTTTTCTTTCATGGAAGGGGTGGGTTTTCTAGAATTTGTGGCAACAGTCTGCCCTAAATGGAAGGTTCCTAGCTGGTCCTATTTTGCCAGAGTTGCGGCTCCAGCACTACATGAAGATGTGCTGGAAGTGATTGGGTCAGCTTTGCAGAAGAGTGCTGTTCACACTATCCACCTGACAACAGACATGTGGACCAGTTGCCAAGCCGTGGATTACATGTGCATCACTGCACACTGGGTCTCTTTTGCAGGGGTTAGAGAAAAGATGTCTACAGGTGTTGACCCTGCCACAATTTTTCAAGCGAGTCGGATACATGCAACAGTAGCTATGTTTTCCAAGAAGAAATCTCATACTGCATTAAACATTTTGGATGAGTTTAAGAGTAAGGTCTCTAAATGGCTGCTGCCAAGAAGTCGCATGATTGGTTATGTTTCCACAGATAATGGCAGTAATATAGTTAAGGCCATGCATGATGGTGACTACTTCAGAGTGCTGTGTTTTGCACACTGCATTCACATTGTTGTGCAAGATTTCTTAAAAAGAGAAAACACAGTCAGCAAGTTACTGACCACCTGCTGAAGAATCTGCACGTATTTCAACCATTCTTTTAAGACCCGGAAGGAGATGAGGATCATTCAACGTAGCCGTGGAGTGCCAGTCCAAGGACTCATCCAGGAGGTGGCAACACGTTGGAACTCAACCTTCTACATGCTTGAACGTTTGTTTGAGCACTACAAGGTAATCAATGAGTATGTCAATAGCATTAACTTACGGTCTGCTCTTATGAAAGACATGAGGCTAGAGCTGGAGGAATGGGACCTAGTTCAAAGCCTGACAGACATGCTTCGTCCTTTTGAGGTCTTCACCCATGAAGTCAGCAGGGAGGATTGTAGTTTGGGCACAGCTATCTCATTGTTGTTCATGCTAGAGCAACAACTGAAGGCCGTGTCTCCAATGTTCCAAGCTGATGTTCACAAACAAGACGCATATCGGTTGGCAGAGAGCTTATTAAGCCGCCTACTTGTCAATGAAAGGCTTAAAAAAATACATTCAGAACAACATTACATTTGTGCCAGTATTCTGGATCCACGGTACAAAAAGGCTCTGACCAGCAAAGTATTAATTCCTTTTTATGAAGAAGATGTTTCAAAGTACAAACATTGGCTAGCTGTGTCAGCCACTCGGCGGCAGGAAATTGAAGGAAACACCACAAGTACTACTGAAGCAGCAGGCCATCTGGCGTCAAGGTCCACTTCTGTGGCCGAAGGCAGTCACTTTCCCTCACAGCCGTTACCGACAGCAGCAACAGTATCCTTGTCATTATTACCTGCACCAGGCCCAGCCATAATATTGTCGAAAGCGGATTGGATAACTCGGCAAGGGTTTGCTCGCTCCAGTGTTGATGCAAAGTAAACACATGGTACGCAAAGTGGAGCACCACCCAAGGAGGCCCTTGAGTGGCTGGTACAGGCCTATCTAAATGACCCAACAGAGGTCTACATTGATTGTGACCGATTGGTGTATTGGTATGGGAAAAGGCCTCACTGGCCACTGCTCAGCAGGCTAGCTATAAATTATTTGTCTTGCCCACTCGCAAGCGTGTCTACGGAACGAGTTTTCAGTGCTGCTGGTGCCATTGTCACTTCAAAAAGGTCTCACCTCTCACCCAAAAATGTGGAGAGGTTAACAATGACAAAGATGAATCAGCACTTCATACCACCAGATTACAAAATACGTGAATCCACGCAGGAAGAAGAGGACACCGACTTAGGTGCTGGAAGGTCTTCTCTGTTAGCTGACCTACTCCATGTTCAATTCACAGAGTTTGAGGACGAGCTCTACTTCCCTGACAATGAGGCTTGAAAAACGTACTTTTTGTTTTCTTCCGTCCTTTTTGACTTTTATTTCTGTGTGTCTTTTGTTTGATTTGCAACTTTTAGCACAACAAAACTTTAATCACAACAAATCCATCAGCAGCACTGTTTTTGTCTTATTTTCCAAATTGAAGGTGTCGCTGTCTGCATTCCTAAAGTTCACAGCTCAGTCATGCTCCTCTATCCTCCTCCTCCAGACTCCCCCTATCCATTTCCCTCAAGGCAGATGGCCGGATTACGCAGAATCTAGAAACTGTAGCTTCAGTCCGTACACGACACTGCCCTGTGGCCCTTCACTTAAATAAGGTGATGACAAGTGGAACAGGTAATGAATAATGAGATGGCATGCAGTGGTGGGCAACACTGGCAGTCTAGCTCTGATGAAAGCAATTGTTGTTTGTTTGTTGTGCATGAAGTGAATCCTATCTAATCTTTTACACACTAAATGTAACTCAAGTGTACTCTGTTACCTTTTTTAATACAAATTGTACTTCTACTGCAGGGGCCAGCCACTACGTTGCATTTTTCAGTATGGGAAATGTCCTAGGACTCAGTGTGTAGACAACATTGAGTTTGCCAATAACATACCATGATGATGATGATGATGAGTCTTGATGATTAAAGTTACATATTATCTTTATTCTTTACTCAGTCACTCACTGGGATGGATGGATCATCATCATTGTCAGTTTATAGAAAAAATATGGCCTTTTCGTAGTGGCAAACAACAGGTAAACAAGTCAACAACAACCACAGCAGTCCTACATGTCTGTCTAGTCGTGGTATGGGAGTGGTCGAGCAAGTGTAGCGTATGCCAGAGACCAGATAGCAGTTCATGTAAAATTGTGGCTATGTGCCTTGCTGCACAAAATTAGATATGCTTTGTCTGTCTGTGTCAAAGAGGTATGCTACATCATCAGGGTGGGTTACTCAGTGGTGCCTGCCTTGACCATCTGCATGGCTCTGGCCTGCTGTGTGCAATAACTATCCTTGAAAAAGAGACTCAGAGTACGCACTTTAGAAATTATGCCTGTATGTAATACTGTCGCCTCTGAAAGTGTTATTTTTGCACAACACACCATACATTATATTTTTTCTCAGTGCTGTTTTAATATCCCTTCCTGTTTTTCCATCAACAATTGCAGGCTGGCTTTTACCTTGTGCCATGGGAACAACATCAATCCGCAATTCCGCATCCGCCAGGCAGGCAGTGGACAGTGTGTCTGGTCACCAAGATTGATCGACGGACTGTCAGATGGAATGGAGGACTACCGCGAATAAGAGGAATGGCTGGATGCATGCAACTTCCCAAATTGAACAGGACAACAACAACATACAGTTACAGTATCCTTTCCTCTTCACTTCTCCTTATCCTTTAAATAACTTATTGTTGTGAACTTCTATGAGTGCGACTCTCTGCTTCAAATTCATCCCTGAAGCTATTTCATAACTTTCTTTGCTATTTTTAAAACGAATGTGATGTACTACTAAATCATTCTCCCTTTGAGTGAAAGTGCATAATTACAGCAGCCCTGTACTGTCTAGTAGTTTAGTACTACTTAGTAAGTTGTAGTTAGTACTACTTTTCAGTAATCGAACCATCCATTTAGCAAACAACTTCTTGCATGCAATTCCTTTATGTCCCTTAAAAGATTTATGGATATCTTCGTATCCAAATATTTGTTTTTCTTCATTTGTTGTTTGTCCATGCTGTGTTTTTTTTCCTCTCTCCACAAAACTTTCCCAAAAAACCCCATTCCCATCCAATTTTCAAACCCTAACCCTCTTCCCCCGGGCTGTGTGGTTTTCATTGAGGTGTGACTAAATGACAGCAATAATTCCACACACTTGCTGGGGAGGATAAGGTGCAAGCAACCTCCTCAAAACAATTTTAAGGCAGTTAGATGAATCCTAGGATATTGTAATTCTGCTTAAAAAACACCAATGAGTAACTATTTTAAAATCAATTCTGATGTTCATGCCCACCATCGATTGGATCCATCATCAACATCATCCTCCTACATGTCAAGACTTGTTACGCTGATGTGTCACTGTTCTTGTTGTAGTCATAATCATCATGCAATTTTTTTTTCCATACTTATCTTCAGCATTGCTTAGGCTACAAATATACTGTTCATTCTAATACTCCTCTCAGGCCACTCAATGTCTAATTTTTTCCTTTGTTTTTCATTTTCTGCTACTGCTAGTGTGGTACCAGTATTACTACCACCGGTACCACTCCTACTACCGCCACAACAATGGAATTTCTGTCCTGGATGGATTTCATGGGCAACCGTAACTAATCGCCATGCAGCCAGTGCTATGCCTAGCTCTATCCTCAAACATGAATCACAGGTAAGATAAGCATTTTGGGGAGGTAGAATAATGGGCTAGGACTCGGAGGAGAGGAGAGACTGACAGTAGTACTAGTAAAGTACTAGTAGGCCAATTGAATTCACTCACTCTGTTAGTGGCACTTTTGTACATTTTTGGACGTTTTAGATAATTCATGCTGGTAAGTTTGAGGAAACCAAACGTGCACTAACCCCCGCTCACCACCCCACAAAATCTTATGAACATGTACACTGTGTTAAAGTATGTAAAATAAATAAATGTATGTTTACCCTAACAAAAATAAAGTTGTCCATAGACCCAAACCCCCCCCTACCTAACCCCAACAATTGTCCATTTCAAATGTCCCGCAAAAACCCCTCTGAAATAGAATCCCCAACTCCCAATTACCACCCCCAACAGTCTTTAAAAAAGGGGCAAGGGACACAGTCACTTCCGGTGGTGTCCTGTGGACAGGTGGTCCCGCAGCTCTCTGCGGAGATCCCGGAGCTGGTGCTGCTGCTTCTCCACCGTGCGCTCCAGGTAGTCCACTCTGCAGTGTAGCTGGCGCAGGCGTGCCATCCAGGTTCTGGGGGGGCAGCTGCTAGTGTTCTTGCAGCTGAGCGGCGGGAGGCTGTCGGACCAAGCGCCGTGCTGGAGGCTGCTGGCTGGTGGACCTGGGGGCACTGGAGGAGGATGCAGCTGTTGCCGCCTCCCCTTCTTGTTCCCGAGCCCACAGCCGGCGATATTCGGCACAAATGGCATCCAGCTTGCGGGCCCTGGCCCGGAAAGCCATCTCCTTTCGGGTGAGCTTTTGTGGAGAATCTATATGAAAAGAAAGAAAAATACTGTAACCAATACTCTTTAACAATCACACAAATAATTCAACAGAAAGTTGTCTCACAGTAACACTAGCAACTTGCAAGCACAGTATAACATTTTGACATGTATCTTTCTGCCGTCTTTGTAGGCCTGCAACATTAGTGGGAGTTTCAGGAATTCTACTAGCAGTACTATGGACTCACAACATAGTCAGAGAGTCAGAGAGAAACACCAGTCTTCTTCTTTTTTTTCTCTAGTTTTGCGAAAGAAATTACTTTTATGTGAACTTGTGGTAGCCGGCATAATGCCAGCTCAGTCAGCTTGCACCCAAAAAAAACAGACACAAGCCATGATGATGACGCAGACTTGCATTAATTTAAGCAGTATATGCAGGTGGGGTTAGGGAAGCTCTTAATTTTCTATAGGGGTGGCACTGGCCATACTCGGTTACATCAAGGGCTACTGCTCAATGTAATTTATATTTCGCACTGCCCCCCACCCGGCCTTCAGTACTACAAAAGGAAAATGAAGATTATTCATTTCTGATCATGTATCCACCCTATCACATGATCTTTGCTTATATGATGGATGACTTTATGTGCTTTCTTGTGATAGATTGAGTGAACAACAGCGATAGTCCGCCCATGATTGACACAGCTGAAAGAAAATTATTAACACAGGGAGTGAGTGTGGTACCCATAATTGCCGGAGAAAAGGACTTGATATAATGTCAGCTATACAATACACAATATATGCTGTGCTTGCAAAGTAAACTACTGTACTGTTAGTCAAGGGAGAATTTCTGAACAATCACAACTTCTAGTATTTGGATTTCCTCTGCTTTGCTACTTTGACACGGACATACTGTTCAAACAAAGTAACACTCTTCATCCACTGAGCGTCTGCTCTACATACACCTCTGCTATCTATGAAGAAGAAGATACCATCCATGCTTCCAAAGCAAGAGTCTATCATTCTTCTTAATGTCTCAACTGTACCAACTTTACTTTTTCTCAACAACCAACTAACACCCTTTTCAATTTATTTGGTAAACCACCATCTTGACTTGCATTTCACTTTCACCCAAATTATATATTGCAATGCACACCACACATGCATTTTCTGATTCACCCACACAGGCAGTCATCTTTTCTTTCTCCTCCAACCATCCTTGCTTCAAGCAGCCATGCATCTGATTCCTTCTTATCAGCCACCTCTGCATGCATTCAAAAACACAAACATTCTTTACAGTCATAAATGTTACGACTCAATCGTCGTTCCTTACACCCTTCTTTCCCTTTTAGTTCATCACATCCCTCAAGTTCATCTGATCTGACTTGGCTTCACGATAAAAGTTTCACAGCTGAGTTGAAGTGAAATAGAGGGGGCCATTGCTTACTCGAGAACTACCGCCGCTAATGCTATGGCTAAGTCAAGGGCGTCTGTCTTCTCCGTGATTGGCAAAAATCATAGTTCTGAACTAGTAACTGTTCATAACAGTACAGTGTACTTCTACTAGTGTACTGTCTACTGTACAGTACATCATACACCCCTTTGCGAGCCTACTCTAAAATGACAATAAGTAAGGAGTATAATAACTTACCACCGTCCGCCGCTGCTGAGCCATTCCCTCAGCTCCTCCTGGTGGCACTTGTGGCGCCACTGCATCTGCCCCTGGAGTGGACCCCTCTGCGCTGCTGGTCCCGGCACTGGTGGTGGGTAGTGCCCCATCCGATGTTGTGATGACGCCTAGAAAAAACATGTCATATTTTTAAATGCCATACACCACCCCCTATTTCGTCTCGTAATGGAAGAGAAAATGTTAATACTTAAACAATTTTTAATTATTGGGACTGAAAAAAAGTCATGGTTTTGGGGAGGGTGTTAACTTATATGCTTAGCCATAACATGCTACACTTTTTGGCACAACTGATGAATGCTTGCTTTTTACCGTGAAACATTTTTCTAATTATAGACAGAACCACCTACTCCTCATCACCACAAGGAGGACTTGAAGTTCCAACAAGGTGAGGGCTCCCGAGTCCCGCACAGTTACTTCTGACTGAGGTATGTAGAAAGTCGAACTGCACCTATCATCACAATGTCCTATTTCTCTTGTCCATACTTCTGTTGTGCAGAATAGTCCCTGAAACACTAGAGGTATGGTATGTGCTGCTATCAAATCAAAAAGCCAACTACTAGCTTATTCTTGGTGAACATTGACATTTTGTTGTTGGAAATTGTCAAAGCAGTAACATTAAGAAGACTGGAATAGACAGAAAGGGAAACCCAGAGGACTGCACTCAGTGCCTCTAGAGCTATTGCTGGATCAGAGTTTTGTTTAACACCGTTTGCCGACTGGGCAAGCTTAGCTACCTACACAGATCGGCTCATAATAATAGTAAATAGTAGTAGCACAGAGAGTGATGGTAGAGAGGCAGGATCAGAAAGTAGAAACTGTCTAAAAGAAGATCAAAGACTATTTTGTAAAAAATAGAATTAGGAAACAGTTTGGAATGAATAGGAGCTGTAAAAGTTAGGGAAGTATAATTATATTAACAACAGAACAACTTACTGGGGCCAGCAGAAGAGCCTGCAGAGGACTGTTCCTGCCCACTTTGTTCCACCGGAATCTCAGTAGTCTTCTTGCCCCTGGGAGGTGCTGATGAACATGAAATAAACACAAACATGGATGATTGTTTTTTTGAAATATTTGATTTCTTTGACCACAATCTAAAATTATCTCGAGGAAACAAATTACCAACAATTGCACTACATGTATTGATTGACCTATCCGATCTGTTCAACTAGGATAGATAGCACAGTATTGCTGGATTCGCAGACCGCCTACTTGGAAAGTTATGTAAATCACTAACTAAACCAACAACAAAAAGGTTCTACTATGACTGCCAGCCCTCAGCAGCACGCGACGTGACAGACACAGTCCGTCATCATGATTGCAGACCACTAAAAAATGTCCTACTACTAAATAACAAGTCATATACTCAACCTATCAATCCACCACTATCTCTTCGTAGTGGCAGCAGGAGTACAAAGGAAGGACTAGACTTGAGTCTCTAGTCTCTGTAGCATTACGCAGTTCTGCTCAAATGAGCACAAAGTTGCAAACAAGTAAGCATAGTAGCAACGCCACTGTGCAGGCGAGCACCTGCAATCAAAGAAGCTATTTAAACATTAATTTACCTGCAAAGTAATTGAATCGGCAGCATTCTTGCTCTTTGGGAAAAACATATATTATCAATATAACACAGAGCAGAAGAAAACAAAGTAGTTATTAAATAGCTACTCACCAAGTCCAGGGATCTCCATGCCTAGGAGGTGGAGCAGGTCCTGCTCCCGGTCCAGGACGTCCGACCACTGGTGCTTCGCTTGATTGTAGGTGCACCGGACACCCTACTCCCTACGCATGGCCCGGCACACCTTATCCCACAGCTGGCGACGATCCCGGAGGTCATACCCTGTACCGGGCCTTCCACCTGCTGCCACGGTCTTCGGGGGGTGGCGCTGGACGTAAAAAATCAGTGCGGCCACCCCCAACTTGCTGAAGATCTCCCTGGCCGATACATCCTCCTCCCTTAAGCGCCCGCAAGGGAGCCGGGTACGGGGTACGGGACCCTTCCCCTTGCTCTTCCCGGCTCCCTTTGCCATGGTCCTGAACAGCTGGAAAAAAAATAGGAAAGAATATGGAAAAAGAAAAGAAAAGAAAAGAGTAAAAAAAAAGTAGTTTTAAAGTAACCAAAAGTAGAAAAAAACACAAAATATAGATGTAGAAGAAGAGAGGGATAGATAATGAGCAAAAAAGATTTTAAAAAAAGTTCAAAGAAACAAAGGATTGCAAAGATTAGGGGAGGATTGAAAAAGCATGCCCAGAACCATGGCAATGAATGAAAAACAAGATGGCCACGCCCATTGAGGACCGCATGGGTAAGTTTGTGTGATATTTCCCCCACGAGTGCGCAAAAACACTTGCGACCACGTAATCGTGCCCCGCGCACAGAGCGAGAATGCACTAGCGCCCGGAAACGGAAATACGCATCGCAAACAAGATGGCCGTGCCCATGTACGACCGCATGGGTAACTTCACGGTCGGCGCGCTGAAAGAGGACCGCGAACACGCAAAGCGCCCCGTGAACACGCAAACAAAATCCACAAATTCGCAGATTATGCGGAATGCGAATTCGCGTTCGCACAAATTCGCGTACCGCCCACCCATACTTAGTTAACAAACCTACTATGCATAACCTACATAACTACCAGTCATACCTACCAAATCTAATACCTTCCATAGGAACTGGGTTAGCATTTAAAAGAAATATAAAAAAAATATAGTTTAGAATAATGTGCAGAAATTAACAGGTGAGCTCTGCTGGACAATAATGTGTTTAAATGCATAACATTTTATTAGACAACCATATTTAATCGTACTAGGCCTCAAATGGCTAAAGCAACACTGCCAAACAAGCTGACTTGACTGGAAATGCTAAATGCAAATAAAATGTTTATTTCTGGCCTTTTCCCTAAAAATGTTTTTAAAAATAAATAACAGTTGCATACATGTTTTTTCATATTTTCAAAGAATATTTCTACTCCCACAAAGTTCACTGTTAACAAATGATTAGAAATGTGTCTTTTAATGGGGTAATGCAGAGTTCATATATGAAGATGCAGCATTGTTTAATAATACGAATAGTTGCTGGACTTAGGGCCCGTTGGTCGGAGGTCTTTCTGACCGCATCATAATATGCTGGTTGGTTTCCATTTCAACTGACTAATTATGATGGAGGTGGTCAGATAGGAATACGAACGGTCATTCTGACTGACATCTGATAGGCTTGGAGGGCAGGTCCACCAGCCAGAATGCAGCCAGTAATCCCAATGACGGCTTTTTCCACCCTTGGGATTATGATGTTGGGTTTCGGCAGCCTTTCTATGAAGGCCTTCCCGACACAGACAGGCTGTCAGAACTCGACTATTGGAGTCCCCCCGCAGGGCCCCCCTGGGTGCAAGGCCTCTGTTTTCACTCCAGCACGACTTACATATGCAACCTACTAAACCAACATAGCTATCATACCCATTGTGCCATATATAACCTATACAACAAACTACCCTATTATACCTAATCTAATATACCTTTCATAACTTCCAAATATACCTAAATACCTCCCATAACTAGAGTTTCATACCACCAATAACTACCTACCAAACTAAACCTATAACACCTAACTTACATATCATATTGAATCTCACATACCTTACATATCATACCTACCTACCAACCCTACGTAAATATGTACATAACTGCATGCCTACTTGTCTTCCATGCCTACCTAACCTTCAACTTCCATCATTATTATAAGTGACCTACTTCACCAAATCTAATACACATATCATAGCTAGCCTACCTTACCACATACCATAACATACATAACAAATCATTTGTACGTACCACACCTACTATACCTCTCAAACATATCTACCACTCATACTTACCTACCCTACCTATATAGCATACGCACAGTACCATACCCATCATACTTAACTACCTTAATTCCTACCATAAATACCATAACCACCTACCACATCTCAATATATTACCTGCCATAACTTATCTACATCCCTGCCATCACTGATCTAACTGCTTACAATATCTAAATAATCATAAAATGCCTACCTACCATACAGATCCTAACCAGCATTACCATATGAATGAATGGCTAACTTAAGGAGCCTTCAGTAATGATATGGCACTGCATCCTTCGTCTGTAAAAAACGCTGATTACAGCTCTCAAAGGGATAGGATGTGAATGTTATTGCTCCTTAATAAATAGCAAGTCACAATATCAATGAGTAGTTCTACCTTTTACTTGGTTTTCTAAACCTCACTGAAGACTCTCTTTTCTAGACCTAGGACTGCTTCACCCATGTAAAAACCTTATAAATACCACAAAACACTGATTTGGTTTTCATATCCTCTTTTTTGTTAGTATGAAAATTGTAGAATGAATTGTGATAACTTTCAACTGATTGGCATGAAAACCAATGAACTACTATTTGGCAGAGTTCATCAATCATGTTGATATTGGTTCTTCTGTCACTCAGTCATGGAACAATTCCATCAAACTTATCCGCACATTATCCCTTATTTTGTCAAATCAACACATTCTCATCTCATCCTTTCCATCAAAAGGATGAGATGAGAATGTGTTGATTGAGCAAAAGAAGGGCTTGAAGGGATAATTTGTGGATAAGTTTGATGGAATTATTTCTTGACTGAGTGACAGGAGAACCAATTTCAACATAATACTGGTGCCCCTGCATTTTGTGTAGATCTTGTTTGTTTTGTTGTGGGAAATGAAAACAGGGAAATGAGGTTTGGAAAGTAAAATCATATTATATTCTGATGTATAGCCCAGGTACCAAATGCTAGTCAACCAGCAGAGTAAAGACAAATTGCTGGAGTTAGAACATTAAATTCAGTACATATGTAGGATAAATTTACACAAAGGCAAATGTAATAATTTTTCAAATGAAGTTTCCTACAATAAAGTTCCAAAAAGAACATTGTAGTACATTTCTATTAGCTATCTCCTCGCTTTCATTCAATTGAAGAAAATTTCACATGTAGAAGCTGCAATAATAAATAATAAATGATTCCACACATGCGACTCTCTGTCAGCACATAAGATAGCAAAGTTTATTGAAGACCAACAAACAGTGGATTAACATGCAGCACAGAGAAATCAGCAAAGTCACTGAATGTCCAAAGAGGTGACGTGCCATACAGTTTTTATAGGCCGGAACCGCAAAGGATGTAGCATCATAACATACGTAGCACAAATTAAGCATAGATCAATTAGCAAGGGCCTAAACAGCTATATTTAAGGCCCGAAACATACTGTTGCTGACCATGTGACCCAAGTGGGCAGCTTCTGGTGCTTTTCCAGTTAATAATTGCAACATAATAGTTATGAACAGAAACATATTGCGAAAAGAGATATGCTGAAATGTACGTGCCTAAGCGAGCATCTTCCCTTGCCACGTATCTCTTTTGAGCAAGCCTTGCATTACAAAAGCTGTTTCTCGGAAGCCACGGTAGAAGCGTTAAGTGCAGTAAATATCATGTCAACTTAACATGGCCTAGAAGCTTACTGCATTGGAAATCATAAAGAAAATGACTTCTTCGTTACCCCATCTGATACCAAATAACTATCTCCTAACCCCTCACCTCCATTTCCTCTACTTCATCATCGTCATTGGTATGGTGTTTTTAGAGGTCCATGCCATTTATTATGGAGCATACAGCGTGACAGCAGGATACAAAGACTGTGCAGCATGCAGGGCAAACCTGGATCATCACGCAGAGTGTAATTAATACTGTGATTATTACAATAATCACTTCCAATATCCATGATCCCCAGCTTGCTAGCCAAAGCATTAAATTGTTCCACATGCTCCCTATATGTATGGTGTGTGCTTCATCCCTAATGTCTTTAATTTTGTGTATTTCCTCATCTATATTGCGGCTGTTGTCAGGTATATACGAACAACACACCTGCTTGATGATGTGGCAGACTCCTCCCTCTTTGGCCTCTTGTCTAACGCAACTCTGTTCTGCATCACTACGGCCCTCATGGCTGTCAGTTCTTCAGTAATATTTCCCATCCCTGCTGCTGTTGAGTCAGCTAGGTCCTTAATCATTCGTGCTAACTGATGTATTCTGTGTGTGGTGTATATCACTCTTGCGCCAGGGACCATCATCCAAAGGCCTGTCATTACGTTGTCTACCCACTCTGGCGTCCTCCTAACTCTCCTTGGCTACTGGCTTTGGTGTGTGACCTGCACTATGTCAGAAAAATATGGCATTTGTGGTATGATGGAGGCAAGATAACAGCTGCCATACCATCCTGGTGGCAGGTAGAAGTATGCCCACTGGCCGCATACAAAGAATAGTCCCTTGTATCCTACTAGTCCAGGTGAGGACCTCTGATTATTGTTCCTTATCCGTGATAGCTTTGTTATGTGTGTGCAGTTACTCTCGCCAACGAAAATTTGTTTCACGTTCGTTTCCTCCTTAATTCCCTTTATTTTGTTTATCCTGTTTTCACAATCTATCAGTCCCTTGTTCTCTTGCGCCAATTCTGCTATGGTGCACCCGAATGAGATGCAATCTTTCCATGCGTCTGTCCCGGGGGCTCCGGGACGAAAGGGGCCTCGACCACCGGACTAGTACTGGCGCAGGGAGTCTGGGTAAACAAAAGACAGGGGCCTTCAGTAGGGGTTTCAACGATGGTTTTATTGGGATATAGGTCTTTTTCATCGGGACGGGGACTCAGTTTCTCTCAAAAGGGATGTTCGGTGCAAAGTCACAAGCACGTCCTCCAGCTTAGTCAGGAACCGTGTGTTCTTTTTCCTGGATGGATGGTCTCACAGCTCCTGATTCTCGCCAGTACCCAAAACAGAAAGGAAACTCGGGTCAGCCTTCAGAGCCACACAGGATACCGTAGAAAGGGCCGGGGGTGAGGGAAAAACCGCTAGTGTGAAGTGCTCGGGTCAAAAACAGGAGTGCAAGAAGTGCTCGTGCTCAGGCAGTCTTTAACAACTAGGACTGTACACTATTTACACCGGGGGCTGCCTCCTCCTCCCTATCCACCCCGTGACCCGGCCCCGTACCTCTTGAAGCCACGCCCCTCCCGTGGGGGCGTGGCGGGGCGAAGCGTCCAACCGTGGGCCTCCTGGTTTGTCGTCCTCGGTCTCTCGGGTCTCTTTATCACGCCTTCCGTCCTCCTCGTTCACCTCCGCTACCAGGGAATCGCCGTCCGTCGTTCTTCCGCTACTTCTTCCTTTTGACGTCATCACGCTTGCGATGGGCGGGGTCTCGTCCCTCGAAGTCTGTTCCTTAAAGGCGCCGAACGTTGTGTGATCGTCCGGCCATCCGGACTCCGGCTCCTCAGTCCAGGGGTCCGGTGGGAGCTGTGGGGAGAATGTGGCAGGTGAGAGGGGGGCTGCGGACCACCAGTCAAGGGGGGGAGTCCCTATCAGGCCGCCTGCCCCGTCACATTCCTCCGCCCCTGGCATCTCCCGTTCGGGGAGAGAGCACACACGGGAAAGGAAGTCTGCATTACCATTGTCCTTCCCTTTTCGGTGGAGTTCCGTAAATGAGTATGGCTGTAATGACAAAAACCACCGCAGTACGCGAGGGTTGTGGCTACTGTTTTGATGTATCCATTTCAGAGGGGCATGGTCTGTATGTAGGATGAATGGTTTGCCCTCCAGATAGTACCTTAGCTTCTCTATTGCCCACTTTATAGCTAGTGCCTCTCTTTCTATGGTGGAATATTTGCACTCCTGGGGGAACAGCTTTCTGCTGACATACAACACCGGGTGTTCTACCCCATCCTCGCTGACTTGGGATAGCACGGCTCCTATCCCCTGATTGGAGGCATCCGTGGCTAACACGAAGGGCTTGGAGTGATCGGGGGACACCAGTACGGGGGCTGTAGTCATGGTGGTTTTCAGTACTTGGAAAGCTGTCACGGCTTCCGGTAAGGGATGGCTGTATTCCCTGGTTTTAGTGTCTTTGCGGAGAAGGTCTGTCAATGGGGCCGCCACTTCGGCAAAACTGGGAATAAACCTTCGCTAGTATCCCACCAGCCCGAGAAAGGCCCTGAGGTCCCTTTTGGAGGAGGGGAAGGGGACCTCTGCGATCGCCTTCACCTTCTCCCTTTGGGGCGCTATGGTACCCTCCCCTAGCACGTAACCTAGATAGTTTACGCTCCTGAAAGCGGCTCGAGATTTCTTGGCGTTTATGTGGAGTCCGGCTCTTCTCAGGGCTTGCAGAATGGTTTGTAAGTGCCGCAGGTGCTCCTCCCACTGCTGGCTGTAAATGACGATATCGTCTAAGTAAGCCGAGCTAAAAGCGGTATAGGGCTGTAAAATCTTGTTCATAAGGCGCTGAAAAGTCGCCGGAGCACCATGGAGGCCAAAAGGGAGTACAGTGAATTCGTAGGCGCCTTCGTCCGTCATGAAGGCGGTTTTCTTTCGGTCCTCCTCACGAAGAGGCACCTGCCAATACCCCTTCGTGAGGTCAATGGTTGTGATATATTGGGCGTCCCCTATTTTC
Organism: Lissotriton helveticus; assembly: GCF_964261635.1. Lineage (NCBI taxonomy): Eukaryota > Metazoa > Chordata > Amphibia > Caudata > Salamandridae > Lissotriton > Lissotriton helveticus. The sequence continues at coordinate 535,887,235 of NC_136067.1, forward strand.
TCGATGAGATCGTCCACCCTAGGTATGGGGTAGGTGTCGAAGTGAGATACCGCGTTGAAGGACCGGAAGTCCATACAGAAGCGTTTGGACCCATCGGGTTTGGGTATCATCACGATGGGAGACGACCAATGGCTCTGGGAGGGCCGTATGACTCCCAACTGTAGCATATCATGGACCTCTTGTCGAACGGCGGCTTTTCTGGCTGCGGGTATCCGGTACGGTTTTTGTTTTACCACCGCTCCCGGAAGGGTGTTGATTTGGTGTTCGGCAAGATTGGTTCTTCCGGGCACATCGGAAAAGACGTCAGAGTAGGGTTTCAGGGCCTCATCCGACTCGCTCCTCTCCCGGGAGGTCAACCCCTGGTGGACTACCAGCTGTTTCAGGGTCGAGGAGTGGGGGTTGTCGGTTGGCCCTACGAAATGGCCTGCTCGGGGGATCGGACCCAACCATTCCTTCAAGAGGTTGATGTGGTATGTTTGTGTTTTCGAGGGCGAGATACGTAATCGGTAGGTGGTTCTACCGATGGAGTTGATGATCCGAAAGGGTCCTTGCCACTCGTGTTTGTTCTTGTTACTCAAGGAGGGTAACAATACCAGCGCCCACTTCCCGAAGTCGAGGGTTCTCATTTTCTTTCCTTTGTCGTAGGTTTGTTTGTATCTCTCATGATGGTGCTCCAGGTTGGAGTAAGCCAGTTCTCGTAGCTTCCCTAGGCGAGTTCTCAACTGAGTGGTGTATTCCAACATGCTCTTCTGTTCTTGGGATTCCTCGTTCTCCCACAGTTCTTTCGTGATGTCTAGGAGAGATTGGGGCAGTCTACCATACAGGAGCTCGAAGGAGGAACATCCGAGGCTGCTTTGTTTCTGGGCCCGTATTACATATAGGGCTATGGGTAGGAGACGGTCCCATGTGGGTCCTTCTGCGGTCAACATCTTCTTCAGGGTTTGTTTGAGAGTCTGGTTGTACCGTTCAACAAAGCCGTCGGTTTGGGGGTGGTACACCGACGTCTTCAGATGTTTAATGTCCAATGAAGCACACACCTCCTTCATCACCTTGGAGGTGAAAGGGGTCCCCTGATCGGTCAGCACTTCTTTTGGAAACCCCACCCGAGAAAACAGCTCCACGAATTTCTCTGCTATCGCTGCCGTTGTGGTCGTGCGTAAAGGAAAGGCTTCCACAAACCGGGTCGCGTAGTCGACAATCACTAGGGCATACACATGTCCGCGACCCGACTTCGGCAAGGGCCCGATTATGTCCATACCAACGTGTTCAAAGGGGACGCCTATGATGGGCATCCTTTGCAGGGGAGCAGCGGGGGGTCTGTGGGTGTTTCATCTCTGGCATACCTCGCATTGAGCGCAAACGTCCTGTACATCCCTATAGATCCCAGGCCAAAAGAAGTGTCTCATGATGCTTTCAGTGGTTTTCTCCTTGCCGGCATGTCCTGCTGTTAAATGGGCATGAGCGAAAAAGAGCACCTGTTCACGAAAGGACTGGGGTACCAACAGTTGTAGATCGCCCTCTTCTTTGTTCTGTCGGTATAGCAGCTCATTCCTAATCAGAAAACGCGGATAGGTCAGGGGGTGGAGACCATCCGAATTATGAGCGTTTTCCCAGGCATGAAACAGGGTTCGGTCCTCTCCGTGAGCGAAGCGAAAACTTCTGTCGATAACCCAGGGTTCAGGGGACAAGTATGAGGGTTGTATCTCTTTCCTGCTAGGAGGGGACAGGGTTTCCCTGAACAGGGAAAGGAACTCAGGGTTGTCTGTCCCTAGGATCATGTCCTCGGGCAGGGAATCCACCACCCCCACCCGGACTGTACAGGGTCCTCTATTGGGTAGCGTTATGGAGATGGTAGCTACCGGATAGGGCTTTACGTCCCCATGCACACACCGTATATAGACAGGACTCAGGGGATTCATTTGGTCCTTTTTTACGAAACTCGTCTGTATGACAGACTGTCGGCACCCTGAGTCTAATAGGGCCCTACATTTGCAACCATTCATCCACATACTCACGTAGAATTTGCTGCCCATTTCTGCAGAGTACATCACAGTTCGCGGTAGGTACCCTACTTCCATGGGTTCTTCAGGGGTCCTTCTTTTCGGACACATTCTCGCTATGTGGCCCCACTCCCCGCATTCAAAGCACTGGGGTCCTTTATTCGCGAGTGACATCATTCCTGTAGGCTTCAGGGATCGTGGTGCCTCGGGCACTATTTTAGGTCGTTTGTCCTGCTTCGGCGGAGGCATAATTCTATGGGTCTTCTCCGGTTCCCATGGAGTAGACTTGGGTTGAGCTCTCGCGTACTGGGATGCCATTTCTATGGCTTGTTCCACCGTGATACCCACATGCTGGCGCAGCCACCTTTGGGTGGCATAGGGCAACGTCTCCATAAATTGTTCAAGATATACTTTATTAAGGATGTCTTCTTTACTGCACAAGTCCGGCCGTAGCCATTTGTCGGCCGCCATCTTCAATCGAAAAAACAGGGTCTTAGGGTTCTCCCCTTGGATTCCTCTCTCTTTTCTAAATCGTACTCGATAGGCCTCTTGATCCAGGCCTAGGTGGTCCAGGATGACCATTTTAATGGTTGCATAGGAGGTCGTACCCAAGGGGTTGGCTGCTTGATAAGCAGATTGTGCTTCGGCTGTTAGGAGAGGAGCCAAGAAGAAGGGCCATTTTTCCTCGGGCCAGCTCATGGCGCGGGCGGCCCTTTCAAAGTTTAACAAAAAGGCGTCTGGGTCCTCCCCTTGTACGTATTTCTGTAGTGCCATCCCTGTGGGATGGGGACTGTGCAGGCGGGCTTCGCTGGGAGCGGAGTGAGTGGAAGGCGTCACATTTCTAATGCCTTCCAACTGGGCGCTTATGGTCTTCGTGAATAGTTCACGGTCCACCTGGGCCATTGTCAGTTGGCTTTCCACGGCCCATTCGAGTTTTTCTTGGCCTTTAATTATGTGGTCGATAAGGGCCTCCATCTTGTCCGAACAGATGGATGGTGGAGGGGATCCTACTTCTGACACCAGTTGTCCCGTGGGCTCCGGGACGGGAGGGGCCTCGACCACCGGACTAGTACTGGCCCAGGGAGTCTGGGTAAACAGAAAGACAGGGGCCTTCAGTAGGGGTTTCAACGATGGTTTTATTGGGATATAGGTCTTTTTCATCGGGACGGGGACTCAGTCTCTCTCAAAAGGGATGTTCGGTGCAAAGTCACAAGCACGTCCTCCAGCTTAGTCAGGAACCGTGTGTTCTTTTTCCTGGATGGATGGTCTCACAGCTCCTGATTCTCGCCGGTACCCAAAACAGAAAGGAAACTCGGGTCAGCCTTCAGAGCCACATAGGATACCGTAGAAAGGGCCGGGGGTGAGGGAAAAACCGCTAGTGTGAAGTGCTCGGGTCAAAAACAGGAGTGCAAGAAGTGCTCGTGCTCAGGCAGTCTTTAACAACTAGGACTGTACACTATTTACACCGGGGGCTGCCTCCTCCTCCCTATCCACCCCGTGACCCGGCCCCGTACCTCTTGAAGCCACGCCCCTCCCGTGGGGGCGTGGCGGGGTGAAGCGTCCAACCGTGGGCCTCCTGGCTTGCCGTCCTCGGTCTCTCGGGTCTCTTTATCACGCCTTCCGTCCTCCTCGTTCACCTCCGCTACCAGGGAATCGCCGTCCGTCGTTCTTCCGCCACTTCCTCCTTTTGACGTCACCACGCTTGCGATGGGCGGGGTCTCGTCCCTCGAAGTCTGTTCCTTAAAGGCGCCGAACGTTGTGTGATCGTCCGGCCATCCGGACTCCGGCTCCTCAGTCCAGGCGTCCGGTGGGAGCTGTGGGGAGAACGTGGCAGGTGAGAGGGGGGCGGCGGACCACCAGTCAAGGGGGGGAGTCCCTATCAGGCCGCCTGCCCCGTCACAGCGTCTTTCTGCAGTAACTGTTGTATTGAGAAGCTTTTTCCCTCCTGTGGCAATTTAGGTATTCGTTTTGGCGGTACCACCTGGTTATTCTGAATACAGGAAGGGGCAGAAGGAAGTTGTTCTACTCTAAATCTTGGTACCTTCAACTCTTCTTCCTTCTTTGTCCCCAAGTTGTTCAAGCTTGCCATTCCTTTCCATCCTTCATTTCTAGAGATCTTATCAAATGTGTCTAACATTTCTTTATCCCTTCTTACTGGTTGCATATTCATGCATGGTGTTCTTTTTTTTCCCCAGATACTTCCACGCCATGTTTTGTTGCAATTCTGCTACACTCTGGTGGTGCAACTGCCACTGACATGTTATGCTGGTTGAGGAGCAAATCTCACATTATTATGCATCCCATATATTTGTAAACTGGCAGCACATTGTAGCTCATGCTGTTCTCTATGTCTGTTGGCAAGTGTGTGCAAACATAACATCCGGGTATGTTCATTATGTGTACTTACATTTTTAGCATTTTAACATATTGATTTCCATTATACTCATCCCACAATTCCCTTTCCCCTCCTTCTTTAATGCCAACCTTCCCTGAAGTGTCTTCATTTTCAAAATCTATTTTTCTTTCATCATTAGTCACATTTTGGTCCCCCTTATCCCCCTGCCGGCTATTGATGAACGGTATTTCAATGTCCTTTGTCAATGTCAATGTCCTTTGTAAATATTATTATCAGCACAGTCACTATTATCCCTGGGACTGGTGTCAATATTGTTACTAATACGGAGGTCCATTTTCTGTCCGTTTTTCTCGTGCTTGGCATTGTTCCTTTCTTTCACTTGTTCAGTTAATGTCTCTGATAAGACTAGATCCTATCTCTTCTATTGCAGAAATCACGCACTCCAAATTTGTCAAGGAGTATGTCTGCGATGGCTCGTGCTGTTTGATGTCCAAAAGTGGGGAGCAAAATGTCTTGCAAGATCAGGTCTCTTAACCCACTCAACAGCGGAGGATTTGGCACAGTCAATTGGAGTCAAGCTATCCAGGCTGATGAAGGCTGATAGCCAGAAACCGATCCTTGGATGCTTGATTCCGGTCTGGGAAAGACATGGCTTGGTAGTTCGGACTGGACTGTTCCCATGAGGCACAGGGTCAGAGCTGATTTGCATATAGCCAGTGTCTAACCCGGGGTGGTGTGGAGTGCAAAAAACCATGGATTTAGGCCTAGATTCTTGTACTGGGGTGAATGTATGACATTGTTCTACATTCTGTCCATCAACTGTGTTTTTTGCAATTTTCACCCAGAGAGTGCTGGGGATGCTCAGACGTGAGTCCCAGGCTCTCCACACCACTGGAGTCAAGCTATTCAGGCTGATGAAGGCTGATAGCCAGCAACCGGTCCTTGGATGCTTGATTCCGGTCTGGGAAAGACATGGCTTGGTAGTTCGGACTGGACTGTTCCCATGAGGCACAGGGTCAGAGCTGATTTGCATATATCCAGTGTCTAACCCAGGGTGGTGTGGAGTGCAAAAAAATGATGGATTTAGGCCCAGGTCCTTGTACTGGGGTGAATGTATGACACTGTTCTATATTCTGTCCATCAACTGTGTTTTTTGCACATTTGATGATAGCCACCCTTGATGGTAGTAGCAGGGCATGGAGGAGGTCACTTATCAATTGGGCGTGTTGTATTTGTTGGTCTGCTGATGTGACGACTCCCCCTCATTGACCACAGCTGGCCAAAGTCATGGACCACCACTCTGAAGGCATACTGGCTGTCTGTGGACATGTTTGCTCTTTTTCCTTTAGCCAATGTGCATGCCCTCGTTAATGCCACAAGTATGGCTGCTTGTGCGCTCTTGGCATCTGCCCGCCTTCCCCCTTCCAGCAGTTTATTAGCTGTGCCCACTGCATAGGAGGTCTGCAAAGTTCCTCTGTCATCCTGAAGACATGACCCATCTACAAACAAGTCCCCTTGTGCATTTGGAAGTGGTGTGTCTTTCAAGTCTGGGCTCACCTTCGTGTGTCTGTCAATGGCTAGTACACAATCGTGAAAGGCATCATCTGATTCTAGATCATCCAGCTCATGCTCTGTTTGCAAAAGGCATGCTGGGTTCAACGTGGTGCATCTCCTGATGACAATGTGTGGTGTTAGCAATATCAGTTCATAACTAGTAAGTCGTGCATTTGTCAAGTGCTGAGTCTTAGTGGACGTGAGCAGTGTGTCCACCACATGGGGAACGTGCAAACTCATGGTGTGTGCCAGCACTATGCTCGCTGACTGTTCTACTGCTGGTGCTGCTGCAGACACGGCTCGGAAGCAAGGTGGTAGTGCAGAGGCCACTGGGTCTAGTGTGGCTGAGTAGTATGCCACCGGTTGGTAGTAGGATCCGTTCTTTTGACTTAACACCCCCATTGAGCACCCTCCCTTCTCATGGCAGAACAGGTGCAAATCTCTGCTGTAATCTGTGAGGCCTAGAGCTGGTGCTCCACTCAGTTCGCTTTTGAGTCTGTTGAATACCTTGTCACAATCCGATGGCCAAGGTACCACGTCTGGGATCTCTTTGTGTGTTAGTGCTTGTAATGGATTTGCAATGAGGGAGAAATTTGGGATCCGGTGATGACAGTATCCTGCCAACCCCAGAAATGCCCGAACCTCTTTCTGTGCGTGGTCGTGGAAAATGGGTGATTGTTGATATCCTGTTAGCTAGGAGTCTCCTGGTCCCTTCGGACAGTTTGTGGCCTAGATACCTCACAGCAATGAGGCAGAACTGTAATTTCTTTGGGGAAACCTTGTAACCTTTCATTGCTAAGTGGCATAGGACAGCAATGGTGTCCGGTATGCAAGCCTCCCTTGAAGGTGAGACCAGTAGTAAGTCATCTATGTACTGGACAAGAGTCAAGCTGCCCTCCAGCACTCGGGAGTCTAGATCTGTCTTTAGTGCATTCATAAAGATGGAGGGTGATTCTATAAAACCTTGGGGAAGCCTACAACATGTGAAACGCTTAGATCGGAAACAGAAGGAGAAATATGATTGGATGTCAGGGTGCAGGGGAATGGTAAAGAAGGCAGAGCTCAAATCCAGTACTGTGAAGTGTGTGGCTGTGACTGGGATATTAGACAATATTGTTGCTGGGTTTGGAACAACTGGGAAGGAATGTATCACTATTTTGTTCAATTACCTCAGGTCTTGTGTAAAACGGTTTACAGGGGCCCCATCCGGGCCCTTGATGGTTTCTTTACAGGGAGTATTGATGTATTGCATTAGCTAGAGTGTATCTCCCTTAGTATTCCCTGCTTCAGGAGGTCCTGTATTACTGGTGCTATGCCCTCCTCCCGTTCATTTGAAATTTTGGACTGTGGTACTCTGTAGGGGGGCTCCTGGCTTCAATGTAATCTGTACTGGTGAATATTTCAACACTTGCCCTACATCATTTGCACTGGTAGCCCAGACATCGGGTGGCATATAGTCGCGCAGCTCTGAGGGTATGATGGGGTCAGTGCAGGTCATGAAGGCTTGTAGCATCAGACCATTAGGTCTGCTTTCCAGAAATACCCCTGTTGGTGAGCAGTGTATGGTGCATTGCAATTTACAAAGCAAGTCCCTCCCTAGCAAGTTCACTGGGCAGAATCTGCTGAGGATAAACTGATGGTTGACAGTTATGGTGCCTACCCTTAATTGCAATGGCTGTGTTAGATATTCATCTATTGGTTGTCCTGTCGTTCCGACTGCATAACCTTTGTTCCCGAAAGTGGTGCCTCCAGCGCCACTGACGCTTTTAGCATTGATCTTTGAGCTCCTATGTCTATCAAGAAGGTTACAATTTGGCCCAAAATTGTGCCCTCTACATATGGACCTGATGGATCCACTGCTATGATTGGAGCTATTAGGCAGTCTTCCACTTTCAGGCATCCCTAGAATAAATCTTGGGGTGGCGGTGGGAAGCTATTGTCCTGCTGTCCCCACCTGTCCCTCCCTGTCCAATTCTCCTGTGTTGGAGGCATGTCGTTGGACATGTAGACCTGTTGTTCATTATTTCTACACTCTGTGCGCTTGGTATTATGCTGCTATTGTTGTTGGTCCTGTCCTCTATTCTGTGTGGGCCTGCCTTCGGCATTTTTCTTTCTTAATATGGCACAGTCTGCTTTTTAGTGGCTAGGGTCCTTACAGTAGAAGCAAGCTGTACCTGGCGGCAGTAGGGAAGCTGACCTGTTATTCTGTGGCCTTCCTGTACCCTTCCCCTTCTTTGGCCCCTCCCTTTTCCTTGCTGGCTTGTGTCGAACCTTTCTTGCGCTACCATTAGTCTGACCTTTTCCTTCTTTATTTTCTCTGCTTCCATTGTCTGTACATTGGACTGATAATCCGAGCAGTATTGTGCTGCTGCCAGCACCTTTTCTATGGGCTCTTGCAGCCAGCAAACAAAAGAGGTTTGTAGGTGTGTTTTTATAAGCGGTCTCAGGCCTTGGACAAAAGAGGTGACAGGCTGGCATGACTTCTCCCATTGGATTTTTTAGCCCACTGTTCTGCTGATAGACTTGCAGAAGGCGGTCGAAATACGAGTTCACACTCTCATCTTTTTCTTGTTTAGTTTGTGTGATCTTGTTCAAATCTACCTTGTCTTCTGGTAATTTGTCTTTTAAGTATTTCACTACTTCTTTGTATTTCTCCTCTACTTCATCTCCTGGTGCTCCTACCTTCCCCCTTTCTGGCTCCCCTTTTGGCCAATTCACTTTCCTTTTACGATATTCCCACAGATCCTTTGGAACTATTATATTAAATAAGGTGTCAAAATCTCGCTACAACAGTCCTCCCAAAACCGCCATCCATGTCTAGCTCAGCATAGCATTTCTTTGGCTCTACTATGAGCTTGGGAAAGTCTTTTGTAAAGCACATAATGTCTTGTCTAGACCAAGGGACATGGACATACGCTAGTTCATTAACTTTACTATCTGGTGGAGGTGGTATTTCTCAAAAGGGCATTATGAGTGCTGGTGGGGCAGCTGTTCATGGTGCTGGTATTCCTGTGTGAGGGGTGAGGGTGTGGACTACTTCCAGCACCGCAAATGTGTTCAGCAGCTGCTTCCACTGTTGCAGTTTGTCAACCGCATATTGTAGTCTGTCTGTCATGTCTTCCTCTTTGTATGTTTGCAGGTCTGAGTCTGTGAAGCTAAACTTTGCTATAGCCCATTCATAATGTGCAGGTAGTGGTGGAAGTATACCTGTAGCATCTGGGACTGGGCTCTTTGGATGTAAGCATTGTGGGCTTGGGGGCCCTTTTTCATTAATTGTGCTTGTGCTAGTGACAGGACTTTTTCTAGGTGTGGTCTGTTGTGGTGTTGTGTGAAGTCTTCTGCTGATAGTATTCCTCCCATCATCTGCTGTAGTAAATCCTGGCATTTGGCTGTGTCTGACTTCAGTAGTCTCTTTTGTGTTGAGGGTGAGCTGTGTGGGGATGAAATGCACTATTTGTTTTACTGAAACTGTCACACCCTGTCTGTAGTGCAGGGTGCTGAGACCCTCCTACTGCCTGTTCTAATAATCCAATGTCATGGACTGTTTGCAGTACGTATGTACATACTTCCCAAACCAGGCACTGTCACTGTGTTAATGACATAGTGTCATCTGCTGATGTGTCGTCAAATTGTTATAGCCACATGCTGCCTATTAGTCTTGGTTGCATTATGTCTCTCTGTGTACATTGAGCTTGCAGCTGTCTTTTCTTATCACTATATTTCCTGGCGGTGTGGACTGCCTCTGTACTCGTTAGCTCCAGAAGAGCAATGTCTTTGACGGTGTCCAAGTCTATTTTGGTAGCTTCTTCATTGATAAGTTTGCGTGCTACGGCTACAGTGTCTGTCTTTTGCTGCTGAGTTAGCTCGGAAGGTTTTTCTGTGGGAGCGGAGGGTGAGGCTGTTGTGGATCTTATTTGACCCATTAGAAGGTCTTCTTTCAACATTTGTCTCAAATATGACAACTTTTTGATGCTGACGTTCCCTGACGCGGGAACTGCAAGTCTGGTCTCCTAGCTGTCAGGTCATGCCATTTATTTATAAATAGTATGAAGTGAAGTCCTTGGCTTAGGGCCATGTTGTATGCCGGAGAGTCTTTAGGGGGGGCTGGCTGACTGCTGTCTAAATTATTTTTGCAGAGTGTGTTTCCCATTGTGAGAGTTGAGTGTGGAAAGTGTGTGAAGCGCAAGCACTAACGTCCCTCGCAGTTCAGTGACAGTTCAGGTACACCAGACAGATGGTCTTGTACTATACTATGAACAGACAACACAGTGGGTAAATGAACGCTATCCTATGCTTCTCAGCCACTCTCCAGCTGTTGTGATAGCAGAGGGAGCTATTCGTCAGGCAAACAGACAGGTCAATTGATTCAAGTTCACCCAAGCGTTCATAGGTAGGAATGAGAGAGAGAGTTCTGGGTGCTTATTACTGGCGTCCCATGAACAGAATGAAAGATGACAGGAAAGTATTTTAGAAGAAAGATTAGTAATTCCGTCTCCTTGCAATCTTCTGTTGTCCCATAATCGGGCGGAAGGGGTGACAAGGTGGAATTGAGCAAAAACACCAATTGATGGACGGAATGTTGCAAAATGGCAAAACATTCACCCCCAGTCACAGATCTGGGTTTAATCAATCGTTATTTTGCTCACCACACCACCCCAGTTCAGACATGGCCATATGAAAATCAGCTTCGACCCTGTGCCTCATGGGAACAGTCCAGCCCGAACTGCCAAGCCATGTCTTCCCTGGACCGGAATAAAGCATCCTAGGACCCGTTTCTGGCTATAAGCCCTCATGATCCAGGATAGCTTGATTCCAGTGGCATGGAGAGCACAAGACTCACGTCTGAGCATACCCATCCCACTCGGGGAGACAAATGCAAAAACAACAATTGATGGACGGAATGTTGCACAATGGCAAAACATTCACCCCCAGTCACAGATCTGGGTTTAATCCATCGTTGTTTTGCTCACCACACCACCCCAGTTCAGACATGGCCATATGCAAATCAGCTTCGACCCTGTGCCTCATGGGAACAGTCCAGCCCGAACTGCCAAGCCATGTCTTCCCTGGACCGGAATAAAGCATCCTAGGACCGGTTTCTGGCTATCAGCCTTCATCAGCCAGGAGAGCTTGATTCCAGTGGCATGGAGAGCACGGGACTCACGTCTGACCATACACGTACCACTCGAGGTGACAAATGCAAAAACAACAATTGATGGACGGAATGTTGGACAATGGCAAAACATTCACCCCCAGTCACAGATCTGGGTTTAATCCATGGTCCTCCACCCCCATCGGCCAGGGACTCTGTTAGCAATGCAGGGGGGCGCAGTAGGTCACCCTCCTTGGTACGCCGTAAGCTAAATGCTGCCTGGCACCAGGGAGTCACTGCTTGCAGGGAACTTGCAGAAGGAGGCTGTCACCGGCCAGGTGAGGAGGGTATACGGACCAGGAACTAAAACATAGAGCAAAAACTGCACATGTAAAGAATTCTGGCTGAGACCAGCAGCAATGTCAGAGGTCAAGACTCAAGAGCCACGCACACTACAAGAGGAGAAAGCTTGTCAGCACCCGTTAGCGAGTGCTGACGTTAGACAGGAGTACAGTCTTCAGCAGAATGATGACAGACTAAAAAATAAAGTATGACAGCCGCGAAAACAGCACATAAGAAAGTGATATGTTCAGCCACAATTACAGCCATTGGTATGTCCCACAAGATGTGGAAACATAAGATATATACGTTGCCAGGGCACAGGCTAACGATCGCTGGCATGAGAAGAGGAAAGGCAGATGGAGAGGGAGAGTGAAGCGCAATGGAGAGCTAATAATTGAGGATCACTCAAATGTGCTGAGAGAGAAGAAGCAGGAGCCAGAGACAAGACAAAGTCAACTTATGGGCAGACAGTCCCCCAGCATCCAAGGGAGGTGGAGGAGAGAGAAAGACTAACGCAAAAGTTATCGAACCTCAGGTCCCCGCACTCAGATGGTAGCCGGAGTCCAGCAGCCAGTCCATGAAATCGTCAGTCGTCTGGAAGAGGCTTTCTCCACCAAATGTAGAAGCTGAAATAAGATATAATAAATGATTCCTCACATACGACTCTCTGTCAGGGCATGAGATAGCAAAGTTTATTGCAGACCAACAAACAGTGGATTAACGTGCAGCAAGGAGACATCAGCAAAGTCACTGAATGTCCAAGGAGGTGACGTGCCTAACAGTTTTTATAGGCCCAAACCGCAAAGCATGTAGCATCATAACATGGTAGCACATATTAAGCATAGCTCATTTGACCAATTTGCAAGGGCCTAAGCAGCTATATACCATTTAAGATCCGAAACATACTGTTGCTGACCACGTGACTCTAGTTAGGTCTGTTTCCATGATTTCCTTGAGAATCAAAGAGTCATGTTCTAGGTTAATGACAACATATACACCTCTGGAGGTTTAGGAGTTTAAATGAAGCAATGTGAGCAGGCCAAACAGAAGAAGATTTACTTATTATATAAGAACACTCAGTCTCTGTATTATGAAGCTTTGTTGTTCTGAATAAACAGTCCTATTAGATTAGTAAGAATCACATAACACTTCCACATACTATCTGGATACCCTGATTGACATAAATCAGAAGTACAATACTTTAGAAACTTGTCTGTATTCATTCACATATATAGATGAAACCTGAAATCCAGTCTTCCATGTATGGGAACCAAAATGTGTCTCTAACCTTTTTCTCAGTGCTTCTTTCTCAAACATGCTCTTTTATGTGCCAAACTGATCAGTTGCTACCAGTTTAAATAGAATGGAATAAACCGATCACCCTTCAAAATGACATCACCTCCTGCAATAATGTAATTTCAGAGAAAATTCTAACAATTCTTTAGGTGACCCTTGTTTCCCCATACCACTCAGAAGAGAACATAGAAATGTGTAATCCGTTATGATGGAGAAACTCTTTCTCCACTGTGATAAAGTGTTTCTTTTTGCATGGTTGCCCCATTTTATTTTTTGACTGGTATTTCAGTGTTTTTAACTCTGCACACTAGGGCACTGCTTTCTGGACCTCATTGTATGTGTCCTAATACGTAAAAAATTGTAACTTTATCTGACAAGAAATTTCACTACTTAACTTTCCAGTAACACCATAGTATATGATGTAGAAAAATACTACCCTGTCAAGATAACCCTTTTTGACAGGAAGAACTCTTCTTTTAAATATTAAATATGTCACCCCTCAGTAGGCATTGTAACTCAAAAGACATTCTGCCTAGTATTTAAAAGTGGTATATGCAGTAATTTATTGTTGCCATGTGCCAACAGTGACTTGCCCCCACAACCTATTTTCAATGAGAAGAGATGTAGCTGTCCTATGAGAAAAACTAAAGTTCATAATAAAGGAATAACTCTGCTATTTTTAGTTTTGGAGAAGATATAGAATGATTCAAGCAATATTATTAATATTTAATAAAAATCAGATTCAGTGATGAAGATGGGTTTTTAATGGCTATTTAAAAAAACAGACTTTTAAAAAGTCAGGCACTGTCTGGCTGGACCTCTGGGCAGATAATTAGCATTACCTTACCAGCAAAAGGTCAATCAGTATGTCCCCTTACTGAGGTGTTACAACTGCTCCCAGTGCCGAAACAATAGTTTAGGCCTTTTAGTGGGATGACTTGTCTGTGAAGTATTTGACATCTCCCCCCCTGAAGAGCAGCTGGGGAATGTTCAGGAACTTCATTAATTTGAAATTGACCTAGAAGAAGGATACCTATTCATAGTTAACTGTAACAGGAGACCAGAAGTATAGAAGTCATGTGCTCCATGGGCTCTCTGTAGCCAGTGTGACACTAGCCCAGTGGGAGTGAGAGTTGATCCCAGAACTGATTTGGTGTAGCTAAGCAGAGGCGGCTGTTCAATTCCATAAAAAGTATGCAAGTACTGTGGGATAATTTTCAGTTTCACTGCTAGGGTGACTTCCGACCCCTAAATACTGCCCTGAGATTCTGGGAGCCTTAGAAGTAACCAATATTAGCTGCTCCATAACCCTGAAAAGTTGGGTCAATGAAACTTTATTCGGCTTCCAAGACCTCCAGACCTTCCATGAGGCCGTGTGGCAACAGTGGCCCTTAGAAGAACGCTTCTTTGGAAATAGATCCAGGTTTGCCTCACTGGAAGATTGTGTGCTTCATAAAAAAGACAAAGGGCAGGCAAAGGCACAAAAGGTATCCTCCTCAAAAGAGAATTTTAGCAGATGCAACACTTCATCCCACTTGGACCGTTTCCAGTCAAAACCAACAGCCCAGTGAGATCTCATTCACTGGCTATATGTCCTCAAGCGGACTTTGTCAGATACAGCCTGCTACCTTACGCTCTGGTATCCAACCTATGCTCCTTCGTGCCCAACCTGAAAATACATTTAGTAACTACTGATTGGTACTCTATTTTTCTTGGGGCTTTTTGCCTCAAAACTTTACAGTCCCTCATCCCCTTATTAGATTGTTGCCATTTTGGTGTCATTTTGCTTACTTTAACTTTCTCTATGTTTATAAATTGGCTGTGGGGTTTTTATTGTGTTGTGATTCAACTTTAACTGTTTTGTTCCTGCTAAATGCTTTATATTTATTGATAAATTAGGCCTGTCTGTTCTGTGCCATAGCTACCACAGGACTAAGCCCTGGTTTATTTATTTAGTTTATTTTTATTTATTTAAAGAGTTTTATATAGCACTGGCTAGACCCGAAGGTATCAGAGCGCTTTACATAAGGTCAACAATGTTATAAGAATAATAACAATTACATGTTACATCAAAGATATGCGACACCTTAAAGGGAGAGAAGGAGAGACAGGAAGAAAGGAAAGGGGGGAGAGGGGGAGTTAGAGGGGAGAGGACGAGGGGGAGAGATGGAATGAGAGACAAAGGGAAAGTCAGCCCAAAGACTGAATGGGTAGGTGACGGCCGAGGAGGTAATCCACAGCCAGTCTCCCCTATAGCTCTCAAGGTAGCTCCAACGGGCATCGGTCAGAAAGATAGATAGAAAGGAGATGAGTAAAAAGCAAAAGTGCAGAAATACGATGAGGGGGGGCGAGACAGGGAGACAGGGTAGGTGAAGGTCAGGGGATGAACCAAGGCCAATCTCCTCAATAGATGAACAAAGCAGCTCCACCAGGCATCGGATATAATGCTCTCCGCTGTCTGGACAGAGATCATGTGAGCTCAGGGAATGTCAGATTAGTGCGGGAGGAGCCATGGTCCAAAAGAATTCCAGGTGTCATCTTGAGGTCAGGCACAGTCCTGGTAGGGGTTATGCAGGGAAAAAGTTCAGCAAGGGGGAAAAAGTCACCACTGGCGGTCTTGTTAGGGTCAGGCATCCTGGGACCCTTTTCCACACTGTGAGAGTGTGACAGAACTTTACAGGGAAGGAAGTGCACATCTCCCTTAGTTCTTACAAAAGGATACAACCTCTCCCAGGTGTCCCCAGGCGCCCAGGAGTAGTGCAGTCTCTGGAAGCCACTAGGACGCATCTCACCAATAAGGTCAGAAGCACGGTAGGAGCCACCATATAGACTTGCGCTTGGGAGGAGGGACCGGTAACCTCAATCCTCAGCTACAAGTGCCTCTGGGTTCCAGGAAAACTATCCTGCATGTCTGCTGCAGCCTCAGGATGCTTTGCACATGCAGCGGTCGGGCCCTGCCAGCGGAGGGAGGCCCTGCATATGCCATGATCGAATTGGGTGTAGGTCCGATGTTCGGGACTGCGCCTACGGTGAATTGAACATTTTCCGTTGCGGGCGCCCACCAGGGAAGCTGGTAGGGGAGCCCCCGAGTATGTCACTAAACAGGAAGTAGATTCCCAGGATTTAGCACTCAATGTTGCCGCACCTCCTGGCATACATTCAAACGCAGGTCTGCTCCATCCCAGGCTCCATCTTGAGGCGATATCACCTGGCAAGACTTTAACCGATATCCTGGCGATGCAGCGTCTGGCTGGGAAAGTGGCCACAATGGCAGACGCTCCCAAACTTCCGATGTCAGGGGAAGAAACTATCAGCTGGTTTGGAGGAGCTTAAACACCACACTAGGTTGTGGAGCACGGGGCTTCTATGGAGCGAAAGCTCCGAGCAGCCATGATGATTTGGCTCCTCCTCATTTCTGAACTGTGTTTTTCCCTGACACATTTGTTTTTTACTCCTTGAGGTGGACTCACAACTACATCAATGAATAACCAATTTTCTAATGCCAAGAAATAAGTTATAAAAAGCTCAACACTTTATGATCGTACCAGTGCCTTCTTCTAAATGGTAAAATATTTTGACTCAGCTTTGATAAGAGATCCACTATCAAAAGATATGGAGAATTATTGACCACACATCAATTGACTAAGCACAGTTCTCAATCCATCAAAACTAGTATCCCCTTTCAATATATTTTTGTTGTATAAGAGAAATGGCTAAGAGGATTTACCTTAATATTGGCATACTTTATGTGTATTTAAACTGCACAATGATCTTGAATCTAAACACATTTTATACCCCCCTTAAGGAGGAACCTCAATGGTGCAAAACGGCAAAATACACAAAAAAACTGGAACACAATTCACATGGTATCAAAAAGTATTATTTGGTGTGAGAAAGTGCCTCTTTTTGTAAGGTCACCCCGAGTTTTTGTAGGCTGCTGTTGCTGTTTATTTGACTCGTGCACATGGTCACTACTAATCAGGCCCCCATTGCAGGTGTTGAGACCGATAAACATGTTAAAATTGGCTTACTCCTAATTGGCCCATTTAATTTTCTTATAATGCCATAGAATATCATGTCCCAAAATACACATTCTGTCCATCATTGTTGTGTTTGCAGTTACCGCTCTAAGTGTACTGGGGATGCTCAGACGTGAGTCCCAGGCACTCCACACCACTGGAATCAAGCTAGCCGGGCTGAAGAGAGGTGTTACCTCGAAACCGGGCCGGTCCCCGGATGCTTGTTTCCGTTCTGGGAAGGACATGGCTTTTGTAGTTCGGACTGGACTGTTCCCATGGGGCACAGGGTCAGCGCTGATTTGCATATCGCCATTGTCTAACCCAGGGTGGTGTGGAGTGGAAAAACGATGGATTTGGGCCCAGATCTTTGGACTGGGGTGAATGTGTGACATTGATCCACATTCTGTCCATCATTGTTGTGTTTGCAGTTACCGCTCTAAGTGTACTGGGGATGCTCAGACGTGAGTCCCAGGCACTCCACACCACTGGAATCAAGCTAGCCGGGCTGAAGAGAGGTGTTACCTCGAAACTGGGCCGGTCCTCGGATGCTTGTTGCATCATTGTTGTGTTTGCAGTTACCGCCCAAAATACATTCATGGCATAAAATGTTAAATGCCACATATTGACTATAGCACTACTGTGCGTTTCAGTAGTGTGACCAGACAAACGTGACTCCAGGCCTACTACTACAGTCTTGCTGCTACAACTGTAAAACTGCTGGCCGGCCTGTCAAAATAAATCCTCTTTGACAGGAGAAAACATTGTCTTTTAAATTCTAATAGTGACACCTATGTAGATCATGTAGCCTACAAAGTAGAGTGTATGTTATTTAAAATTAGGGCATGTCAAAATGTAAGATAACAATGCCCCTACAGTGACAAGAACCCAAAAGGTATTTTCACTGTTGGAAGACTAGCTGGCCCCAAGAGCAATAATGAAAAGCAATGTTAGAAATTAATTTTGCTATCCCAGGCCAGGGAACAGCTAGAACGATTATTAAACTACTTTTTGTAGTTATGAAAAGCCCAACTTAATGATGGAGCCAGGTTTTTTATTAATATTAAAGAAAAGGGTATTTTACAAAGTTTCAATTTTCCCTGCCTGAAGCCCCTGGGTGCTAACTTGCACTAACATCCAACTGTCCCCCACCTGGTGAATAGCCCTGATGAGGTGTGAAAACTGCTCATACAGCAGAGATAATGGCCTGGGAGTGGGAGGTGTGTTTGTTGCCCTGGAATGTAAACCCAGTTAAGCTGTGTCCAGGAGCATAAGTTACTTCAAAGGAGCCCCCTCCAGCACAAGTGAATACCAGATTACACCTGGGCACACCTTTGGCTGGTTGCATAGGTTCTGCTTAAGGGGACAAGGTTTTTTCATCTTTAGATTTAGTGATTAAGTTGCTCTTTGAGGCTGTATGGCACATAGGAACCGCTGCTAAAGTAGGCAGTGTTACCCCCTGGGATCTTTTACACTATTGGTTAGATATGGTCAGGAGTCACCCCCACGCACCTTCTTTTAGAGTTCTATGAGTAGACCTGTAAGGGCTAGACCTGTTCCCACTTGTACCCAAGACAAAGAAGTGAACTCGAAGAGTCAGTTGGCTGGCACCCTGTGTGGGTTCAGGGACTTAAAAAGGTGCAAGAGGGCTTTTTCCTCAAATGCTCAGCTTACCAGTATCAACTGGACCTGGCCTGGACCCTACTGGTGGCCTCTGCTGAAGTGAGTCTTGCTCCTTCAAGTGCAGTTTCTCCGGTGATGGAACCTTTGGCTCTGTCTAACTGTACTTCTCCTACCACTCTTGAAAGCTTGGACTTCAAGACCTACAGACAACATGGACATTCTGGCCATGAAGATCTGTCCAATGTATGACCTCACTGGACTGAAGAAACAGGTTTTGCCCACTCAAAACCTCTCCACAGCAGAAAATCTGCATGAGCTGCAACTTGTTGAAATGGTATGCAGCCTCCTGAAGCCATTGACAGACACACACCAGAAGCATATCCCGCTGAATCATTCTGAGCTCAGATAGACCCTGGGGCACATTTACTAAATTTTCACACTACGCAGGATAGCAAGTGGAATTGCAGTGCTTCATTGCGTGAAAGGTAGAGTGCAGAAATGCTCCTTATTTACAAAGATATCGAACACTTTTGCTCTCTCCTTGAGATGGTGCACTGTATGCCACCATAGTGCAAGGGTAACTACCTTAAAGGGACAGCTTCCTGCACCAAAACAATCATTAGAGGCATTTTCCTCTTTCTTTGTGTGCTGCAGAATGGAAAGAGGAAATAACTAGGAGAAATAAAGATATTTCTTCTCGTTATGCCTCACTTGGAAAGCGCAGCATTTTAGCGCATCCTAGGGATTAGAAGTCTTAGTAGATCCTGAAATGCGCAAAATTAATTGGTAAATGCATGGGTATTTGGACAAAATATAGAAAAAAACTATTCTTATGCAAAAATACAATCTAGAATATCTGCATTTCAGAAATATCATCAACAGGAATATAGAAGGTAAGAATATTGTTTTCATATCAGTTTGAGTTTTTAATGTCTTTGAAAAAAATATTGATATAGAAATTATCCTTGTATGTAATGTCATTTGTAAGTGTTTATTTTCATGTGATTCATTGTAGTGTGTTTTGTGTACATGTGTGTTACTTTTCCTTATTGGTGTTTTTAGTAAGATTTAATTATTTATTTATGAAGTTTTATATAGTATGACCATAACCTGTGAGTATATCAGAGCACTTTACATAATTTATTAGTTATGAAATTGTAGACTTTTCTATTTTTAGTTGCATTAATGTATATACATAATAAATAGAATAGTGGACACAGATTCTAAAAGGCCCAGCACATGCTCAATCCACTACACTGGTGCCCAACCGGGTGGATACATTGAATAAATAAACACATTTTGTAGGGCGCTAAGGTAATCATGAAATCTCAAGTATACAAGTTCACTCCAACAGATAATTATATCTTAGAAATTTTATTCCAAGCTCTAGAGCCATATGTACATTGAAGTGGCAGAGAGAGGCATTAGCCTTACTGGCTTAACTCCTCTCTCCGCCACTTCTGAAACACAAGGCTACACCATATGTAATAGAATGCAGTGCAGCCTTGCGTTTCCCCCTGCGACGGCGCTACGTTTAGCAACTTAGCGCCAATGCAGGCACCCTTGCATCATAGTTAAAGGATGTCTGCGTGCAGGGGAGGATTGTTTATGTATAGGAAGGTGTCCCTTCCTGCACATAAACAATCTGAAAATGCCATTCAGTCACTTTCATGTTTGCTGCTTAATGCAGTACACATGAGAGTGACAAAATGGGATTTTTTTTTAAAGGTTTGCTTATGTACAGGAAGAGACACCGTCCTGTACATAAACAAAACATGGCATTTTGCTTTTTCCATGTGTGCTGCACAAAGCAGCACATATAGAAAAAGCAAAAACAAGGAGAAATAATGCCTCCTTGTTTCACCAACTTAAGACCAGCATTTACCTGGTCTTAATGTTGGCGCTGCGTCCTATGTACGCCACCCTTGTACATAGGGGGCAGCATCAAAATGAATGGGTGTTGCGGTGGAACACCCACTACAAAACCCACTGCCCACCCCTTGCAAGCTAACCATAGCGTGAAAAGGGGCCTTATGCACAAGGCAGCGTTAAGCCAATTAAGTGGCTTAACGCTGACTTGTATATAAGTTGCAGCCCCTATTGCCACCACAACGTCAGTAAAAGTGATGTTATGGTGGCAATAGGGGCTTGTGCATATGCCCCTTTGTTTGTAATATTGGAGCAGAACATTTTCCAAAGAGCATTAGTGCATGCATATGTTCCTATTCACAATTGTCAAAACAAACAAAAGTCTAACATTCTTCCCAAAAATCTGTATATACAGTATTGTGAAGTGTTTCCACACAAAATGTAACAGTTCAAGTTGTTTTCAACCCTTGTTTTCAGCAAACAAGTGTTTCGAAGCGATTCATGTCTCTTCATCGGGTTGAAATAGCAAAAAAAAAGAAACTGTTTAAATGCTACCATGACACTCTCACCCACACTTTGATTGGCATGTTGTGTGGCTGTTGAGATCACACACATCCTAAAATCAGAATATTAGTACACATGATTGTCTGGAAGAACTAGAAGGAGAGACTGGTTCTCAGAGCACTCTTCTGTTCACAATAACACCCTGAGGTAATGGGCTCATTGTGGATGTTATTCCTTGCTGTAGTCCACATAGAATAATGTAAAGCTCAGTACATAGGTTCTTACCAATTCATTTTTGTATATACTACATCTCATCAAAAAGGTTTATTCCCTTAGGATCTCCTTCCTAAGGGGTTCTTTTTTGGGGGGTTTCCTAGAGTGATAATATTTTTTGTAACACTTTTTTTAATGTCTCCTAGATAGTTTGGATAGTTTCAAGGGACTTCTATTATATTTGTTTATTTTTGCCTATTATTTTGGGCTTTTTGGATAATATTTTTTCCATTTTGGTGGATTACTATTTTCGACTACATGGATATAGAGGAAGATTTGCAGCTTCATGACAGTAAGTTGTATTTGTTTCATTTCCTTTTGTTTGGGAAATGTGATATTATATTATTTTTGTAAATATGTGATTATGTGGAATTGTGTGTTTTTTTTGTGTTGTAATTCAATTTTTTGATGGATTGAGTATATTTTTGGTTTCTTATTTGGTGACCATGACATGTTTAATTTAAATATTACATATAATAATTTATTATCGCAATCTTCATTAATATTAGAATTATATTGAAGTTTTTTGTCTGATTTAATAAAAGATCATCATTTTTATTTATAAAATAAATTGTTTGCTACCTTGGTTTACCTTTTGAGATTATATATTAGGATTTTAGTAGGTTAATATTTATTTCATGAAATACTTTTGGCTATCACTTCTGAGTAATGCGGTTCTTTGTTATTTATGAAGATTTTGGCTTTACATTGTAGCACATTATACATTCTTTTGGTTTGTTTGCTAAGATAAGTGGCAATCTGGCTAACAGATTGCCCCATTCATAGTTGTTGGTAGCTTTACTCTTTTCGTAATGCTTCTATAGATTTATAGAGTGTAGGTTGTTTTCTGCCTAAAGGACCCCTTCCCATTTGGGAATGTAAATAAAAATATTTTTTTAAGACCAGGCAGTGGTCCCACAGACCACAGCCTACTCCTACAAAATGACACTGCTTAGTTTCTTTTTTCTTTATAAATGTATCCCGTTTTCCAAAATGGACTGAATTGAAAAGAAAAACAGTCACAGACATGACCCCAGCAGGCCACCATCCCTGTGATTTGTGCTATTACCAGTGGATCGCAAACCAAGGCTTCCTCATCAATTTTAATGAGGTAGGTCTACTTGCTTACTACTGGGAATAGCAAACTGTGTTAAATAGACATTTGTACATGGGCGTTTGCGATTACCAAATAGCGAATCACACAATCTCACTACGCTGTAATCGCAAATACTTTCCTACTTATATCTGGCATTTCGTTTTGTATCAACCCTCAATACATTCACCAGTGCATACACAGTTGTCCAGGCTCATTGAGAAATATATGTGAATGATTATCGTGCTACATGGTCAAACATCTCTTCAATGAAAGACTATTCAAAATGGAAAATGGAACCAAAATGTTAATGTGAAGAAAAGACATGGGGCCAGATATACAACGCATCTTTCCAGTCACAAACCGCCCGATTCGCAGTCGTAGTTTGCGACTGGAAAGATGGTTTTATAGATGTGCAAAATGCAATTCCATAACTTCCTACCAAACCACATTTTGCATTTGCAATTTGGTATTTGGAAGGGGCGTTTATATGGCGGCCCAAATAATATTCCCAATATTTGGTAGAAAGACAGTAATACGTTACCACCAGTTTAAATCTGGGGGTAACCCATTCACAAAGGACCCCTTCCCCTTGGAGAATGTAAAAGCAAATATTTTTTAAGAGCTGCCAGTGGTCCCACGGACCACTGCCTAATCGTAAAGAAGTGACACTGCTGAGTTCAATTTTTCTTTTTAAAGCATCCTGTTTCCCTTTAAGGAAAGTAGGCAGGATGCATTAAAAAAAAGTGTTTTATCAAAAAGCAATCAGACATGACCTCAGCAGGCCACCATCACTGTAGAGACTGTGATTCCTAATGGGTCACAAATTGCGACCTACATCATTAATATGCATGAGGTATGTTTATATGCGACCCCTCATTAGTTGGTAATACAGA
Organism: Lissotriton helveticus; assembly: GCF_964261635.1. Classification (NCBI taxonomy): domain Eukaryota; kingdom Metazoa; phylum Chordata; class Amphibia; order Caudata; family Salamandridae; genus Lissotriton; species Lissotriton helveticus. The sequence continues at coordinate 535,910,149 of NC_136067.1, forward strand.
TTTCCTAATTGTGATTCGTAGAGAATCGAAATTAGGAAAAAGGGATTCCTAATGTTAATATAACCCCATGGGCTCTTACATGTAGAAAACAAACAGTCAGCTTTTGAAAACAAAATACTATTGATGATTTCTGAAACAACGGTATAAAACTGAATAAATACAGAATATCTTGTAATGCAAAAATTACAAATGTACTAGGATATTAGTGCTGACTAAACTAAAATAAATATTTGACAGTGTACCGCCACGATTGCCCGAAAATTACTGGCGCTATCCGAACACAGTATCTCTAGGATCTTCTGTGTTCCCCTCTGAAAGCAAGATGACACTTTTGAAATATGCCATCACAGAGGACGCCACGCCATGGAGCCGGCCGATATCGGAAGAAAAATTACCTACTAAAGGAATTACTTTGTGAAGTTTATTTTCAACGTGAAAGCAGGCCAATACCAACACATTTGTGAAAAGACAATGTCAAGGAGGATATCAAATACTTGTTGAGATGTATGCTTTAAGATTGTTCCCCAAAAAAAGAAAAACACTGGAATTGATACAAAATTACTTCTATATTACAAGATTTATTTCGCCCTGAAGAAGTCCGTGAAGGACGAAACGCGTTGGCAATGGCTACAGCATTTTTAATGAAGAATCAATAAAGAATGAACTTCCACAAGATCACTGATTCAGCCTTTTGAATGATTAACCTATGTACATGCAGTTTTTTCACTGTTTTCCTTAAGTGTGCTGGACCATTTCTTGTTGTACTTTTGAAATATGCCATGTGACTCAAAGCCAAACAATGCAATCACACATGCCATGGTTAATCAGTTGGTGTCTGATGGTGCACAACGGCGCAGAAAGGTGCTGGAAGAGCAAGATTCTCAGCAGAATTCAGCATATTCTGAATAAGTGTTGGTGGTGTGATCACCAAGTTGATATGTGGCTGCAAAGTTAAAACAAACACCAGATGACAGTTGGTAACTCTCTGCCTGAAAGTTGAACAGATCGTTGCCAAATATGTGATGAATGAAGCAGGGTGGACAGCTTTGAAAGTAAGAAATTATCTTAATCGGATGCAGAGCCCACACATCAACCCTCAGACAGCCAGCAAAGTAAAAACAAACTGCAGCAGGAGGCGTACAGAATTCATAGCATAAGTTAACATACATAAGGCAACACCCAAGCATTGTACACGTACATTTTCTACAACAAGGGTCTGAAAAGAAAGTGAACTAAATATCTGATACAGTTGTGTTTTGCCCTGCTATAGGCGTCGGCACAGAATTCATTGTTGAATTAAATTATTGTAAAAATATGACTGGAATGTGGACCCCAGCGATTATCAGTGGCTGAGAGTAATTAAAGTACTCAACCCAACACTGTTTATGTCATGTCGGTAATACCTGATGTCCTGAAACAGATTCAAAATGAATACAGGGCAGAGCCTGCATTAAATTTGGGTATGAAACTACTGAAAGATTTTAAACAGGTCTCAGCAATAATATTAGCTAATATTAAAGGTGAAGCAGCATCAGTGGTGTTCCGTCAAAAATTAAGGGAATTTGATGTAACTGAGCAATCGCAAGAATTAGCCAGAACAATTGAAAAATCCTATGAAGAATTAGGCAGAGACAGTCTGGGTGGGAAACCAGTGAAACCCCAACTGTCTGAAAGTCCTGAAAAGGTCTTTACTAAAAACACTCCTACTCCATCTAAAAATAAGTGGAAAACACTAAAAAAACTTCTAAAGAGAAGCGTTCTCATTCCAGAGGTAGGTCTCCTCAAAAGAAGCCCTCTGAAAGGAGGTATAACCTCAGGAACAGGGTTAATTTGAAAAAACCTGATAGCTATCAAGATACTGATACACGTTCCTCTCGTACCTTTCAGACTTCGTCACTGAAATCCGAAAGATGAGGATGATCAAAAAACAAGGAAGAACGCATGAAGTCCAAAGACGATCAACACATTCAGAAAAACAAGAAACCTCAATTGACCAAAAAGAAGGTAGCAGGTCTAAAAATCAGACATGCAGAGGATCTTGAGGACACAACTCAAGAATGGACAATGTTGGACAGCGCAGCAGAAGTCACCATAGCTCGCCAGAACCTGAAGGATCATCTGGAGACAGTGGACTTGAATGAATTCTTTCAAGTTGAAACTGCAGGTACCAGGGTTAGTTCTCCACATAGGTTATATGAAATAACACTCCGGATGGAGGGAAACATACCAAGAAAAATAAAAACACTCTTTTGGGAGCGACTTTCTAAGATTTATGACATTCTTCTAGCTGAACAAGACTGGCCACCACAGTTTGTCAGGGAGTGCCCAAATGACGAGGACATCATTATGCCGGCCTTCTCCAACCACATTCCAATTCATTTAAAATATACTTATGCCAGGAAATGGGCAGTAGCCCAAGCTCCTGCATTATACAAAAATCATGTAGGATGGGATGAGGATTCCCCTCACCATAAAATCCAGTTAAAAATGCAACCAACTGCACAAAGGCAGTATCCAGTTAAGCAAGAAGTTAAAAAACAGGTCAGGGAGATCTTAGATCTACTTGAATACCAAGGGATGATTGAAACATGCACCTCATCAATGAAAAATCCTTTGTTTCCTATCTCCAAACCAGACCAATCATTTTCTCTAGTATTGGACTACAGACATTTAAACTCTTGTTGCAAAACATTTGCAGTGCACAACGCACACAGTACAGCATTAATCAATAACATTGTGTTTAAAAAATATAAAACCACATTTGATATTTCTAACGGTTTCTTCTGTCAAAACATTGCATCAGAAAGTAGGTATTTGAACGATTTCTCAATTATGGGGATACAGGGTCACTTCTGTCGTCTCCCTCAGGGATTCAAGAATAGTCCTGGGTTATTCTCAGCAAGGGTAACAGAGTTACTACAATCTTATGATGATGAAGCATTATCTTATGTAGATGACATCTATCTGACAGACAATGTCTTGGATAGGCACTTGAACAGAGTGAACACCATTATTTTGGGATTCGCCTCTGAAGGGTATAAATTAAATTTTTAGAAATCGAAAATTTCCCACCTCAACGTCATTTTTCTAGGATACGAGTTATCAAGTGAAGGCAAAAACCTGGCAGCAAACTTTCTAGATAAATGTGCGCTGCTCCAACCTCCAAAAACGCTGAAAAACTTACAGACGATTCTAGGTTTTCTAAATTTCGGAAGAACTTACATTCTAAACGATGCAGAAAGGGTTAAACCTCTCTACGAATTAATCAAACCTGATTTTAAAACAGTAAATTGGACACAAAAACACACAGAAATTTTGCGCTCATTGCAAACAGACATGTTAGCAACTAAACATCTGCAAACACGCTTAAATGTACAATACTTAGTGATCCGAATCATTCAAGGACAATGCGGATTCACATACTTTACTTCTAACAAAGGTGAAAAAATACCAATAGCCTACAAATCACACTTGTACACACAAGCAGAAATGAAGTTCACTTCTACAGAAAAAATTCTGACAGCTGTTCAAAATGCTTTAGCAAAAGAAAGAGCCCTCACACAGGAAAAACGAATTATGGTCATGGCACCTGTACTTGCTTTAGAAGCAGTAACAAAAGCAAGCATTCCAAATGTTAAAGCTTTACATCCACGATGGATACAGTGGGTTTATTCTCTTGCTGCAACAGATGTTGAATACGTTTTGATCCATATTTGAAAACACAAGCATTTCTACAATACGAACAAGAATGCCCTCTGCCTACTGAAATTCTGCCTCTTGACAAGTATGAATGTATAATTTATACTGACGGATCAGCTCAATCCGCTACGAAGGGTAAATAAGCCTATAGTGCGGCATGCGCGATTGTTAAAGGTTTCTGCCTCCTATGTACGCCACCTTTGTACATAGGGGGCAACATCAAAATGAATGGGCGTTGCGGTGGAACGCCCACTACAATACCCACTGCCCACCCCTTGCAAGCTAACCATAGCGTGAAAAGGGGCCTTATGCACAAGTCAGCGTTAGGCCAATTAAGTGGCTTAACGCAGCCTTGTACATAAGTTGCAGCCCCTATTGCCACCACAATGTCGGTAAAAGTGACATTATGGTGGCAATAGGGGCTTGTGCATATGCCCCTTTGTTTGTAATATTGGAGCAGAACATTTTCCAAAGAGCATTATTCCATGCATATGTTCCTATTCACAATTGTCAAAACAAACAAAAAGTCTAACATTCTTCCCAAATGGCAAATTTAGACCAATGGTCACAAAAACTCAATCCTTGGGAGATTGTACAGCTCAGCGAGCTGAACTACAAGCATTCAAGTGGCACTTGAGAATACAGATCGCAAATTCCCCACACTCATAGTGTGCGATTCGTTTTATTGTGTTCACTCATACAATGAATACTTGCAAAATTAGCTTCATAATGGTTTCAAAGATGCAAAAGGTGGCACAATAAAGCATAAACTGCTTTGGGAACAAGTAGTTAAGTTACGACAAGGACTACAAAAGACTCACGTGATACATACGCTGAGTCATCAATGTGATGGCATTTACGTTGCAGGGAATTCATTGGCTGATGAAGCCGCAAAGGCAGCTGTGCAAACGGCTTTCGTAGCTGCAATCACTCGTTCAAAAACGAAAATAGATGGCGAAATAATGCTGCCTGTCAGTGCTACATGCAAAGGCAGCAGGGCAGTGTTACCTAATAAGTTTCCACTCAAATACTCATATATAATTGATGCAAACAGCGTTCCTTTTGCTCGAATCCCTGGAGTGGGGGATAGGGTAATTCCAAACAGGAAACATAGAGTAGCTTTGATATACAAAGCACATTTGGGAGAGGGTCTGATACATCAAGGGATCTCTAAAACGATATTAACTATAAAAGAGACGTACTGGTGGCCTGGAATTAAATGCTCACATTCATATGTTTGTCATTGACTCTATAGACTGCAACAGAGATCGCAGCACAGAACGCCGCCAGATACCTGACTACAGTGTAGCCAGCCCAGTACTGACACCATTGTTAGACAGCATTAGACTTTCTACATGCAGACGTCCTTGTGGACAAATGCGGTCCCACAACTATTTAGACAAGGTTCCTTTGGATGTGGCCTCAGCGCTCGGCTGACGTTCAAACTGTTATAAAGGATTTGCGAGTCTTTATCAGCATATACTCAGTCGGCATGCTACATTCTGACTCGGGTCCTGCGTTTAGCTTTCAAGCTTACAAGGAGGCCATGGCCGAATCAGGCATTGCATTGCGGTACTCTAGTTCATTCCATCCTGAGGGAAATTCGGTTGTGCAGAGAAAAAAACGAGACATAAAGCAATCTATAAGAGCAAGGGTATTAGGTTCGGGTGACGGGTGGGTCAAACACCTAATAATTGTCTAACGCAGTCTTAAGAACTTGCCAAGAAGTTCTCTAGGGGGAATCACTCCATATAAGGTCCTTTTTGAGACTAGGAAGCTGGTTGCGGACTTGATTATTAGACATCAGTGGTGAACCAAAAAGATTTTGATATCAAAGATCGTTTGTCTGCTTTACAGGACTTAAAATAAATAAGAATAAAACAAAGCAACGTGCTCCTGAAACCCACTACCACTGAGGAAAAACCGACCATCCCAGCAAGGTCTGTCAGGATCCCAAAGTTTGGTGATCTAGTCAGAGAAAAGATCGCGGACAAGAAGGAATTTGAGCTTTTTTACAGACAACTAGTACCTGCCCTAGCAATCCACGGAACAGTATTACTGCTGCCCCGTCATGGTAAAAAGGAGAACAGGTTTGTGTCCATCGACCTGGTCGAACCACATCATGTGGCCGATAATAAGCAGTAGGCCAAGTGGAGTCCGCCAATGTAGCAGACATCCAGCTCTAGCTACTATCCAAGAGGTTCAAACTGTGAGACTCATCACCTTTGAAGAATCTGCAGGATGAAATGAAGGACTAAGCAACAAAGCTATGGAACTTGTACCTATTGAAACCCAAATAACAGTTCGTCAAGAAACACATGTCTACAATGAAGTAGCATCTGACTACACAAATCTATCAAGTGATCCTTAGGTTCCAGCGATTTCAACGAATCCTGATGCAATCACAACAATTGACAGAACTACCTCTGGCTATTTCATTAACTTTGATACGTTTGTCAAGGATTCCAGCGAGCCTGAAACGACGCCAGTAATAAAAACTTTGACAGAACAAACAACAGACCTCTTTCATCACATGGAAAAGACTTATCTGGTTTCACCATGGATGGAACTTTGGATTGTGTTGGGTATATTTTTTCTTCTAATTTGGTTGACTTTGGTAATAATTCTGGGAATGCTGATAAATGGAAGATATGTAAAAAGGGACACAGCGAGTAAGAACGTCAACTTACTCCTCCAGCCACACAAATCATCCCATTGTGAACAAAGAGATGTGTCATCAGTGAATATCACAGCCGTTCTTACACCTGGTGGTAAAGCATGGGACAAAACGGATTATGACATTTTCGGCTCGTCGGAGCTGTTGAAGATTTCACACTTATTCAAGATTTTATTAAGTGACTTTGTTTCATCTAGCACCTTTTCTGATGATTGGGACTTCAAGACTGTTAATAATATGATGTAAGACCTAGAAATGTCTGCAGTATTCGCAAACCATGAATATCTAGAAGGTTCATCAGACTATGAACACATGTATTGTTATAATCTTTATGGTCATAATGTTTTGCACAAATTTGCAAATCCTAGAAATGTATTAATGTATAACCAATGGGAACCTTGTTCTACTTCACCAAAGGGTAGCTCAAAAACAATTGCTATGAAATTCCCTTACTTTTCAGGGTTCAATGCTGAATCATTTTACTTTTGAAAAGTAAACAAAACAGGCATGAGAAGTATGTTGACAAATACCAAACAGATTTATTGTGCAGCCTTTTATGCCAAACTGTTTAAACTAGGTTCCGACTTTTGGAAAGACAGCATTGAGATGAAAATTGTCCGGGGCACAAAAGATTGGCAGATGCAAGGGATAGATGCTATGTTTAGAGCCTGTATCATCCCTGAGCAAATTCTGTTTTGAATGACACTGTCCAACAGATGTCTTGTCTTGGGTTAGCCAAGATAAAAGCCCTGAACAATCTGTCCATACCTACACCTACACTTGATAGCAGTAACACTTCAGAGGGGGAGGTCGACGTACATACTATTTTGTATCAAAACAGAACAGATCCAGATTGGAATAAATGGATAATCTGGCCCATAGATACAAACAACTGTCAAGATAGATTCCTGAAAAAAACACAAGATAGCATCCTGGAATAGTAACAATATACAGTGTAGGGAAGCTCTGCCTTGATTGACTCCATAGATCTACACTTAAGAATGTAAAGCAACACTTATCTTTACCTAAAGATGGCGCTGATCTTAGGGAATTCTTGCTAGGACCAAGAAAACTGTGTCATAAACGTTTGATATATACCGGTATCTACGCTGCTTATAATGAAGCATGGAAGATTACGCAAGCATAGACTGCAGAAAGAGTACGAGAAATTGATCGTATTAATTTAGAGAAAATTCTCTCTGTGGTTGGCAATGGGTTAACAACTCTGTTGTCCAGGATATATTCATTGGACAGCATAGTGTCTTCTGCCATAGACATCATGGAACAGGACTTGGCCATGCTGCAACATGGTCAGTCGCAACTACGTTCTATCATGCTATTAGGTTGGATGTTGCAAAACCTTCTTTCAGGCTATATGCCTTGGCGTTTAATCAATACTGAGTCACTGTTTTCAGAATTCAATCTCACTGATAAACAGATCAAATTGGCACAAAGGGGAGCAGACTATACGGTGCTGAGCATTGAAAAACTGGAAAGATTGCCATTTACGGTAGCAGAAAAAACAGCTATTGAATGGATAATACATGGAACAATCACTCTGCCTGTTACAATTTTCCGTTTTCAATATTGCCTAAAACATATACCAGCAAGCACATATGAAAGGTTAGGTAAAGAATACATCAAGACATCCTGGGAATTACCGTACACACATAGATGTTGGCGTGGGGGACGTGAAGTGTTTCTTAGAGGAAAAAACTGTGAAAAACGCACCAAGCGGTTCTCTCCTTTGTCAGGGTATGAACTTACACAGGGCTTGCGTTGGTTCCTCTAACAATTTATCCTGCCACCTGAAAGGTTCACCAGCTGCAGTGATTGATCCAATTTTTGGACAGCTCTCGAATGGGAGTTACCTCATGTTGAATGATCAGGGCTGCTGTGGCATGTTGCCAGGCATACCATATCTAGTAACTGTGTCAGGCAGGGTCACTTGCTGTATGCAAGTATTGTTTCCTAAAACTAAGACAGACAGAGAGTCTCCTTTATGACCTTCACTGAACATCTCTTCTATACAAATTGATACTGTAAACAGAATGAAAGCCATTCTTTTGCAAAAAACTGTGCCACAGACCTCGGCCAAAGAGACATATGATTTGCAAATCAGAAGGACTTCTGCCGCGATACATGCCCTATTAACTACAAACTGCCCTATACATTTCTCAGAAATGTTAAGTCGTATCTTGAACATGTCTGATACGCGCGGTATTGTACATGTATTTAAGACCATATTTTCTGGACTGTTAGCACCTTTTGATGCAGTCCTAGGAATATTTCCAAACTTCGTGCACTCTGTGTTTGGCGGACTGCCCCTCCTGTTGGGAAGCGTTGCAGGGATACAATTGCTGCTCCTACTGCTGCAATATGGCAAGCCAATTCACCAGCGACACCTAGTTCTCCATGGAGACAACTCTATTGGCAATGAAGTGTCGTGAGCGCATCGTCCAAATTTTGGGACTGCCTCATCTACAAGAATTAAATGCCACATGGTTTCTATCATTCAGACCAATTTGGCAAGATTGAATCTTACCTGGTCTACCCTGCCTGCTATGCAGAGAAGAATGCGTGTTAGACACATGTCTCAATCTCCCATCAGTCATGGCATTGGATGTTGATACTTTGCTTGAACCAGTAATGGCCCATGCTCTGTGTTGTCCGAAGCGGCTACCAATTCTGATGACGGCATTCATTGAGATCTGACAGACGCAAAATGCAACTGCTGAGGTACGAGAGGAAACAGGCGAGCAGGTACCATCCATTACGAGCTTTGCTAATGCGACCAACGCTGACAGCGACGCTTCACATCTATGTGCAGTTAATCTTCTAAACGAGGTAAACCAACTTTCACCTACGATGGTAGACGATTTTTTGTCAACAAGCATAGAAGATTTCATGTTTTCTCCCAGCCCTAACACTGACTTTTGATTTTGGCACACAGTGTTCTGAGAGCCTATGAATTTGACCTTCATTTTTCAAAACAAGTTACTATCTTTGGAACTCTTTTTCTATGATTATTTATTTTTTCTCAAATTTGTATTTTTCATTTTTTGGCACGAGTAATCTGCTTGTAGTAGAACTATTCATAGAGATCAAGATTTCTTTGAAAACTTCCAGAGACAATATTTGACCTTGTCCACATACAAGCAGTTTTATGTAAATCGGACATGAAAAGGTTTCATTATCTTTTTCTTCTGTATTTACCAGCCATTTCATAAATGTATATTTTCATGATTCATTCAGTTAGCATTTCAAATGTCAAATGTCAACAATATGCTTATAATGAAACATTGCTTGAATGCGTACAGCACCAATGCTCTTTTGTGTGCACCCAGTACCATTGCATTTTTATGTATTTTGGGTGGGTTTTAGATATGTTGTATAGATAGTTTTTAGATATGTTTATACGTATTAAGAACTTAATATTTAATATTTAGTAAGAGTCGTAAATAATACAGGGGAGTGGGTGTTGTATGTCGATTTAGATTCTGTATGAATTTTCCGATTCATGCCCTTAAATGGGTACAATTCGCGTTGTCTATATATAGGCATAGCAATCAAGCCCTTATTTAGGCATAGCCCATGCTGCCCAAATAAAGGAATGGCTACTTCCATCCATTCATCTATGTCACAACGATTTCTTGGAAAAGCAGACTCTTAAGCCGTTAGGGACTTCCCTTTGCTTGAATATTGATTTCTCCAAGAACTCAGTTATTATGCTTGAACATCTATTCCTTAGGGGTTCATTCATGACGTTCATATGCCCGACTTTATGTCAAAGCTGGCATTCCTAAACACTTTTAAGGTATAAATATACCTTCACTTGCTATAGCAAAGCACTGTGTGGTTCGGTGCAGTTCGAGTACCTACTTGCACGATGCAGCTCGCTACAGCAAGTGCCGAAGGAAGCCAACTCTCCAGCTGAAGCACTGACCAGAAGCTGTCATCCTTTGCCAAGAATCCAGCTCCAGTGTTTCTGACTCCCCTTGCATGGTGTTGGGAAATCGAGTCTGTGAAAGAGATACCACTCTCTCATTCTTAGGTATGGAGCTGATTAGAACCTAGAGAAACCTTTGGCAATTCTTGGCAAAAACTAAACCTATGCTAAAGACAAACACCTACTTCTTACCTCGTACTAGACCTAGGTTAGGTGCACTGAGGTAGGCGTATTTTATAAGCACCAGTATTTTAGCTTGTGTTATTTATGTATGTATTTTTACATGTCATAGCAACAAACAATGCTATTACAGTATTATTTTATATTACTGTTTACGCTGTACGCATTATACTTTGCATTCTGTCTAAAAATTGTAGCAGTTCACCTCTCTTGCATGAGAAAGAAGACTGTTCAATAAACCCCTTTTTATTGAAATGCCCATCTCTCTATTTCTATGCAACTCTGTGAAGCATGCACGATTGACTGAGTAAAATAGTTATCTATTGTTTCCACGACTCTGAAGATATGTTTCGATTCTTGGGGAAACAAAGTTGTCATGTTTATGCGGTAGTCAGAAACAAATCCCTTCTTGTGTATTCGAGAAAGGTTCTAGTGACTTCTGAGCTAGCTGGCACTCACAATTAAGTTTAGTATACTCGATAGAGACATACTGACTTCAGTCCTATGTCAAATCTATAGTGTATATTATTCCAATGCACAGAGCCTATTGGAAATATAGGTTTCTACACTACAGGTTGGCCTCTGCCAGTATATTCTTCTCTTCACAAGGGCTTACATACGATCTGGGCAAATTTGGGTCAAAGGTGCTGCCCATGGAAGTCCAGTGGATTTTAGGATATAGGGTGTTGTCATATTCAAAGTAATTCCCTGTCAGATCTATCCTACAGCATTCCAGAACAAAGTGCCTTTGGGTCTGAATTGGCCAATTAGTTTGAAAAAGGAAATGTTGAATTGTGTCAATAGTTACACTTGTGGTAGGCTTGTATAAAGGCTCTCATTGTCTAAACCAATAAGATTTTGCTCAGGATCAAATGGAAGGCCTTGAAGCACCCTGAGGATATCTCTTGTGTCTTCGGGAGAGTTGGTGTTTGTTGAACTATAAGCCTGAGAAACAAAATCTGCGAGTTAAGAAAGGGGTTTAAGAAATGAGCAAATTCCCAATAGGATGAGGTTGCCTGGTTGGAAATCCTTGTTTTTGTGTATTTTGGGAAGCGAATATATACTCTTTACTTTATATATATAGATTTTAACTTCCGGACAGGGGACTAAGTCCCTAAGTCCTGTAATGGCTGCCTGCAAAATTTTTCTGATTTTGCTGGCAGCCAAGCAGAGTGCTCGCTTCTGGAGTAGTCTTTGTTTCATGGGTGAGTAATGACCTGAGTGAAATAAAGCTCTCTGGGGCAATCACAACCCTCTATTTTTAAATTGGCGCTATCCCAAGAGTCTCTTAAGCCTATCGTGGAACCAACTCTTCAGATGTAAAATGAGGGGTGTATTTATGGGAGCCCTCCGTCACTTTTGCACCGCGTAAATTGGTACATGTGTGATACAGGGCCACGAAGCTAAACAAAGCCACCTTTCTTGACTTGGAGTAGACTCATTAATCATGAATAAGTCGAAGCAGCGCAAATTACTGTGTCGCCTTACTCTGCTCTTCGGAGGCACCACATGGGCTTTGCGGTGGGTTTTCCCATGCAACACCCATGGAATCTGACTTTGTCCCAGATTTACAAAGTGACGTAAATCTGGGGACGCTTCAAACCTCTACACCTTCCAAGGGAGGCATGACAAGGAGAAATACGTTTATTTCTTCTCATTCTTTCCTCTTTCAATGTGGCTTGCAATCTGCAGCACACATAGAAAGAGGAAAATTCCTTGTAAGATTGTTTTTGTGCAGGGAGGTGCCCCTTTCTGAGCAAAAAACAATTCTTCCTGCAGTGTAGGCACCCTTGTACTAAGGTGCAAGGGTGCCTATGTTGGTGCTAGGCTGCCGAAATGGCACCAGGGCAGCCAGAAAGAAAGGGAATGCACCGTATTTCTTAAATACGGTGCATTCCTGCCCTTTAACTTTGCCATAGGGCAGCGCAGCAGAGTGCCTTGTAATGCTGCCCCACAACAAAATGCCATGAACGAGGCCCTTATTTTTTTATCCTTAATTTCTCAAAAACTGCTGAATGGATTTACACCAAATCCCAAAAAGCACAATCCGTTGACCAAGATCTAGCTTCTTGCCAAATTTACTTTAATTTCATTCATTGATTTTTGCTGTAGCCCTGTCTAAAAACATCTATGCAAAATGCATGAGGATTTTGTGTTTTGGGTCCCCTTTTTTCTTGGCCCCTACTTGACAGATTATCCTGAAATTTTTCATGAACAAACTAGTCAAAAGTAGCACTTTTTAGAAAGTGAAGATTCGTCAAACGGGGGCAAAGTTATTATCAACACAAAAACAAGTTTCCTATTGAACAGCTGACCTAACATTTTCATTCTTTACTTTATAGTGGTTACCATACAACCATAAATGTACATTATAATCATGATGAAATCATGATAAAATAAAAAAAAAAACATCACATCAAAGACCTTATTAAAAGGCAGCAATTATAAAAGACATGCCAGCAGTTAAAATAATTCACAGTTCCTTAGACACAATCTGATTTGCAAGCATAGAAGATTGAATGGATAAAAAGTGCTAGTGGAACAATCTTATCAATAAAACAAGCACATAGGAACCATATATGAATATTTAGGCAATTATAAAGTACAGGGAGTAAAATCCATTTAGGGTTCTGGAATTCTGGGATATCACCCACCTTGCATTTGAAAAAGTCAGCCAGATGTAGGTTTATGTATACAATAGTTATGTGTGAAACATATATGAGGAAGCCAACCCTGCCAGGTATGGGCTTGCTTTTATTGGGATCAGCCCAGCCCCATCTATATGCAGGCCTAGATCTTAGACACCAGACCCGGTGTAAGAATCTTGATAGAGTGAAAGCAAATGGTTTAGCTATGTCAGATTTTAGTCAACGTAGAGCCTCCCAATACTGGCTTATGTTCAAGGAATGGCAAAGAGGAAGTATCCACTTTGACCTCTGATTATTATATCTGGGACATAAGAATACAAAATGTTCCTCTGTTTCCGGGCTATTAGGGCAGAAACCACGCCACCCCAATGCTTCACTCTTCTTTCCCCACCATATTAAAAACACCTTGCAAGGCAATGTGCCAATCCTAAAAAAAACATAGTGGACCTAAGCCTCACTTGGGGTAATTCTGTCAATAAATGATAAACTTGGGGCTGCATTTATTAAATAAAAACGTGTCAATCAGGCCATCAGGCATAGGCTCACACCATACTTCCAAAAGAATGTGGTCCTAATAAATGCCCTTGACCTGATTGAATATACCTTTTACCATTTAGTTGGGGTCATTCCATACATCCTCAATTTTTAGCAACCTACACAAGGCTTTTACTGACCATGGTGTAACAGTGGTCTTATCTGAGACAATTAACTCTTCAAACGCAGCTCCATAGATATCCAGGATGGGTGTTGTCCAGATTCTGACCCAACAATTCTGAATTCTGAGTCTAACAATGCAATGTATCCTTCTTAGGTTCAAGTCCCGCCTTACAGGTATCACAGGTGTACAGTCTGGTAGATTCAAAGAAGATCTCACAATTGTCTTTTCCGCCGGCAATTCTTTTGAGCCATCCCCATAACCCCAAATGTCTGCACCATGCAGCTATTCACCAAGAGCCACTGATCTATAATGTCTAGAGATAGAGAAACAGTCCTGCTTAGTGTTGATTTAAAGTTTTCCAAAGAAGTCACTGCTTTGTGCCGGAGAATAGATGTGCTTTTTGCCAATTGAAGGTCCTAGTCAGCCTGACTCCTAGATAGTCAAAATTCTTAACATGTTCAATGGGAGCCCCCACCACAACCATTTTGTTCCTACACGTTCAGTGGGGATTTAGGAGCAGAAACTTGGATTTTCCTGGCTTCATCTCTGGGCCCCTGCTCTTGCTGAACCTCAAAAAATAAATCAATATCTCATGCAAACCTATTGTTGTGCAATTATAATATCAAAGTATTGTCAGCAAACAGCAGCACCAGAATGCTGATGCCAGGTGACTTTGGAGCATCACAGTGACATTTGTTCAGCAGCTCCACCACCCCATTCATATATAAACAGAACAGGGTGGTGGCCAAGATGTGCTTGTGCCCCCGCTTTATTGGTAACCTGTTTGCCAGCTCTCTTTGAGCATTCCACCTCACCTGTGTATGTGTCTGTGTGTAGTCTGATCAACATATAGAAAATGTCCTCTAGTATACCATACTGCCCAAGTACCTCCCACAGGCAGTGGCTAGGTACTAAGTTAAACACCACCCTCATGTTTATGAAGGCAGCATACAAGTGGTATTTATTAGGAGATGTACTTCCAACAGATAGTCATGAAATGAAACACCTGGACAATGGTACTTGTTTTCTCCCACAAGCCCGCCTGGAAATCCAATAGGACCAGATGTTCGTCCAACCGTCCCTGCAACCGGGAGAGGAATTGCCTACAGTTTTTTTTCTGTGGATTTTCAATTAGGCTAATATGTCTGTAGTTTGCAGAATTATCTTTTGCCCCCTTCTTGTGGATTGGACAATGATAGCCCTGCACCATGACTCGCTGGTTATGTTTGTAATAAGCTTTATTCGATAAAAAATGCATCATAAAAGCGTGCACATGTATGAAAAACCATATGATGTGGACATGCAGCATTTAAAAGCATCACAGTATACATTAAATTTCGGACATAAAAACCACATATATACAAGTTAAAATTAATATAAGATAAAAAGAAGGGAAATCCATTTGCACAAGGCTGATAAAATGGAATAAAAATTAAGCCATACTAGTTTTCACACAAGGCTTTCTACTTTTAGGACATTGGTACCACCCATATATGGCTCAGGTATTAAAACTTTTAACTATTTTTCGCCTGCATCTTTGTTCGTGTCAGCCAAGCGCATCCCAGGTATTTAGCTACACCGCATATCAGTGTCAAAGAAGAGGTATCTGTTTTTAGGATGCGTAGCGCAACACAGTGATTCGTAGGACCTAGCATTTTCCATATTGGTTTGAGCCATTTTGCTCTGGACATCCCATATGCCGGGCAGGCAAAGAAGAAGTGAGCAATGGAC
This sequence comes from Lissotriton helveticus, assembly GCF_964261635.1. Classification (NCBI taxonomy): domain Eukaryota; kingdom Metazoa; phylum Chordata; class Amphibia; order Caudata; family Salamandridae; genus Lissotriton; species Lissotriton helveticus. The sequence continues at coordinate 535,925,691 of NC_136067.1, forward strand.
TCATTGGGATGTGCACAGCATGGACAAGGAGCAGGTGTTGAATTTGGCCCCTTCCAAGATGCTATCACACTATTTAGTGGCAGGGTCCCAAATCTCATCTTCATATAAGGGACCCTGTCCCTGGGAACCTGGATAAAATCAAGGTAGGGTTTTAGTCTACAGATGTTTTTATGCTCAAAGAACCCCTCAGTAAGTTTCCCATTTTTTGAATTGGATAGCTCGCGTAACTGCACCCAATCCCAATATGCACGTTTTAGAACCTGCTTGGTAGGTGGAGTCTGGCTGGCCCACGCCTCACTAAATCCAATGTCTGATAAAAGCTGTCTGAGTTCGGCTAACCATTTGATTCTGCTCCCTGTGTCGGCTAAGACCAGTTCGTCAAGGGCAGCAGCATAGTTGGACAACGAAGCTATTCCATTCGGGGAGCAATAGTTTCTTCTGGTTATGTTGTTACATAATGTGTTCAAGTAAAGGACCCAGATGGCAGGTTCTGAATAAAATAGGTCCCCTGGAGTGCGGTCTGGGCCAGGAACCTTTTCTTTTTTCATGTGTTAGAAGAGAAGTTCAGTTCAGAACTATAGAGGAAGCTTTAGGACAAGTGTGATGAATTGGGGAATGCTCGGTCTATATTCTTTATCAAAATGTAATCCTAACATAGCATAATCCTTTGCCTCATACAGGTTGGTGACATATGCCACCCATTGCTCGGCAGGAATAAATGAGTCCAGTGAAAGTAGTCCCACCCTAATACCAGTAGGAATGATCCTTCGAAGGCTCAAGAATCCTTTTTTTAAGAATCTATTCAGTGAGCCCACTTGGAGTCATCCCACCTTTTCCTTTAATAACTCAAAATTGTCTTATAGGACTCCTTAGCTAGCCTTAATCCTGTTTTGTCACCCTCTTTTACATCCTTAATCAGACCCCCTTTCACCATCCTAAATTATTTTCTAAACCAAAGACAAGAGGTCGTTATGCCTGCATAATCTGGAACCTCCTGAGGCACAGCCGGGAGTAGCGAGAACTTTGTTTTCACTGTGTTAATACTTTGTTTTTAAATATTTCTCACTTACCGACCCCCCTGGGCACCTAATTTCTTGGCACAAGCACCCCCTGACAGCGGATTTAACGCAGCCACCGGCAAGTGTTTGTTCGTCCTCCTTGCCGCCATTCCCAAAGCCACACGACAGGCCCACTTGGGTTGGCCACGCCCCCTCCACCAGGTATATAACGCGTGCTCAGTGCAAGCGCTGCTGCATAATCTGGAACCTCCTGAGGCACAGCCGGGAGTAGCGAGAACTTTGTTTTTACTGTGTTAATACTTTGTTTTTAAATATTTCTCACTTACCGACCCCCCTGGGCACCTAATTTCTTGGCACAAGCACCCCCTGACAGCGGATTTAATGCTGCCACCGGCGAGTGTTTGTTCGTCCTCCTTGCCGCCATTCCCAAAGCCATACGACACGCCCACTTGGGTTGGCCACGCCCCCTCCACCAGGTATATAACGCGCGCTGAGTGCAAGCGCTGCTGCATAATCTGGAACCTCCTGAGGCACAGCCGGGAGTAGCGAGAACTTTGTTTTTACTGTGTTAATACTTTGTTTTTAAATATTTCTCACTTACCGACCCCCCTGGACACCTAATTTCTTGGCACAAGCACCCCCTGACAGCGGATTTAACGCTGCCACCGGCGAGTGTTTGTTCGTCCTCCTTGCCGCCATTCCCAAAGCCACACGACACGCCCACTTGGGTTGGCCACGCCCCCTCCACTCACTCTTCTCCCCCATAAAGCATGTGCATCTACAGGAAGCGCAGCGGACGAGCGCAGTGGGCGCGACGATTGCGCGCCGAAGGCGCGCATAAGGCAAGCTCGTCTGCGCTCGTCCGCGCCGAGGCCGGGCCTAGGGCCATACCCCTTACATCTCTGGCTCAAAAGACCATACAATACAGCGCGGATACCCTCCGCAGCATAAGGTCTTTAGGACCTGACTGCGACATGCACTGTTATCATGCAAAAGTACTTCCAGACACCTGCCCAAAATGCAAACTTTCCCTCAAACCCAGGCAGGCCCAAGACACGAAGCGGGAATACTGTATGTTCATGTTAAACTGCGGATCCCTGCCTAAGCATAGGGTGGAGATTTACCTCTTGTTAGAGGATCGCATGCCAGATGCAGTGTTTCTTACGGAAACATGGCTCGCGACAGACTCCGGCCCTGTCTTAGTAACAGCTCTCCCTCCTGGCTTCCAAATCATCCGGCAGGACCGTCCTGAGGGGAGAGGAGGAGGACTAGCAATCATATTCAAAGAGCAGTTCCACTGTCGAGTCATCCCGGAAACAATTCCAGACTGCGAGAGCTTAGCTTTCACTCTGGAATTCTCTCCTAACAACTGCTTTTTCGGGCACAGTAATATATCGCCCCCCGGGCTCCTCCAAACAATTCCATAACCACCTCCCTGCAATTGTGACCGAGCGCGTCAGCACTGCCGCTAATTACACCTTGTTAGGAGATTTTAATCTCCATATTGACACTACGCTGGATCTTACGGCCATGACACTCGCTGACGACCTAGCCGCTCTACAATTAACCCAATGAGTGAAAACCCCGACTCACGTGAAGGGCCACTTACTGGACCCTGTGTTCAGTAACTGTGCTGACCTTGTGGTTGGATCTCCAATCTCCCTTCCGTGGACTGATCACTCACTGGTGCCCTTCACCTGGTCAACTTTTAAGCCACCCTCTGCAAAACCTACGATAAGACATGCCAGATCTTGGTCGCGGATACCAGTTGATGAATGGACAAGTAAGCTTGCTAGTGACCAACCCTCCTACAACGAGGATCCATGTCTGGCCAATCAGGCCTACGAAGACTGGATCACACAATCCCTGGAAGCCACCCTACCTTTGAAGAAAATAACGCTAAAAAGCCCCCATAAAACAGCCCCCTGGTATTCATCGGCTCTCAGGGAAAAGAAACGCCAATGCAGAAAAATAGAAGGACAATGGCGTCTAGACTACTCCATGGAGGTAAAAACTCGTTACCGAGAGGCAATTAAAGCCTACAAAGCCGAAGTCAAAGCTGCCCAATCTGTATACTTTTCTGATAGAATCATAACAGCCAAATCCAAGCCAAAGGACATTTTTCAAATTCTGAAAAAACTTACTAAACCCCCTCCCTCTAGCCTGCATGAGGAAAAAACTACAGCCCAATGCAACGATTTGGCAGAATTCTTTTACCAAAAAGTCAACAAAATCTATGCATCCTTCCCCCTTACAGCCCCTGCCCCTTTAGCTCAGGCCAAAACAAATCTGGTAGACACTGTTTCAGTGTCTCTACCTCTATTGGACCACTTCCCCCATTTAGATCTCGAAGCCTTAGAGTCCGTGGCTCGCAAAGTAGAATCGGGGTCCCCAAGCGACCCGGCACCTCCTGACATCATGATGTTAGCATCCCAGGTCACTTTACCAACCATTATGGACCTCCTGAAAGCATCCATCACCTCTGGCACTGTCCCTCCTGCTTGGAAACGGGCCATGGTCCGAGCCCTGCTAAAAAAAAACAATCTGGATCCATCGGACTTTAGCAACTATCGGCCCATCTCCCTGCTCCCCTGGGTGAGCAAAATCCTGGAGAGGTACATCAACCTCCAGCTGGTGAATTTTGTTGAAGATAACCAGTTGTTGGATGCCACCCAGACGGGTTTTAGACCCAGACATGGAACAGAGTCCGCCCTCTTAGTGGTCACCGAGGAATCCAGAAAAATCCTAGATCAAGGAGGATCAGTGGCAGTGATCCTCCTTGACCTTAGTGCGGCATTCGATACGGTCAGCCATGACACCTTGCTGAGCCGTCTTTCGAATATCGGAATAGTGGATAAGGCTTGGCTCTGGCTCAAATCATTCCTGAGTGACAGGTCATTTCAAGTATTTGATGGAGAGACAGCATCCACCAGTAGGCCTTTGAGGTGTGGAGTCCCTCAAGGCTCCTCCTTCAGCCCCGCGCTTTTTAACATCTATATGAGACCACTGGCTGAGGTTGTTCGTCCATTTGGGGTTAAGATTATTTCTTACGCGGACGACACCCAGCTGGTGGTCTCACTGGCGCAGGAGGCTGACCGGCCGCAATCAGGTGGGCTAATAAAATGCTTAGAGGAGGTAAAGGCCTGGATGACTTTGTCATCTCTCAAACTCAACGGGGATAAAACGGAGCTGATGCTCTTGGGCCCCTCGAACCCCACCTTCTTCAACTCACTGTGGCCCCCCTGTCTAGGCACCCCCCCAGTACCGAGGGACAACATCAAGAGCCTTGGGGTATGGCTGGACAAGAGCCTTTCTTTTAACACCCAGGCCACAAAGCTTTCGGCTACCTGCTTTGGCCTTCTTAGGATGTTAAAGAAAGTCCTCCCTCTCCTACCCGTGGAGGCAAAGCAGGTAGCCATACAGGGTCTGATACAGTCCCGCTTAGACTCCAACAACGTCCTCTACCTTGGTGCCCCGGAGTACACCCTACATAGACTGCAGATAGTGCAGAACTGTGCCGCCCGCACACTGCTACAGCTTCCACGCAGACTATCAGTCAAAGCTGGACTGATTAGCCTACATTGGTTGCAAGTGCGTCAGAGAGTCACCTTCAAGGCTATGTGTATATCCCATCAGGCTTTTAGGGACACAGGGCCTATGATTATCCACGGCCTAGTAAACCAGTACCAACCAAGTAGAAACCTCCGATCTAGCCAGGCTTTTATGGCTATAGCTCCTAGAATAAAAAAGGCAAGGTCCGGCGGAAGGACGTTCGCCTATAATGCCGCCAAGATCTGGAACTCACTTCCTCTTCACCTCAGATCCAACCCCAACCTCTCTTCATTTTGAAAACAACTAACAACGTTTCTGTTTAACTCCCCTCAGTAAACTTAGCCTGCTACTCTAGCTCGCTACCTCTTTTTTTTCTGGTTCCTAGCGCTTGGACGCCCCCGGGCAGCAATCGCGCTGTTATAAATTTACTTTTCATTTCATTTCATATTCTTAGGGAAGTTCCTAAACATAGGTTTAAAAGTGTCACAAAAATATAGGCGTATTGAAATTAAATCAAATGTACCATGTTGACATTGGCACAATGGCTTGATAAATTATATCCTTAGCTTGTTCATTGTCATCTATGTAAGGCCATTTTATATTTCTAAACTTGTTAGTAAAAGCTAATGACGCAGGCAAGTATTAGTAGTAATCTCATGTAGCTTGCAGCATCCAATTCGGAAACAAGAGTGTTGTGCTCTCTGTACAGTTATACAACTACTTACATATCACCTATAAACTGCCATATCCATAGATCAAGTAGCAAATAATCTATATGGCTCACTTACCGACCTTGTTTGAATATTGACTTTGGGATATAGTCCGTTTTAGAGCACCCGTTGGCCACTCTCAACCCATGATCCAGGGCCAGATAAAGAAGATGCTAGCCACTTTTGGCCATATTTCTCTAGTTTAATCATGAGCTTGTGTATTCCCCACCCATCATTCTCTACTGGTAACCGTGATGAGAATACGGGCAGGGTTTTACATAGCGAACAAGAAGGCAGCACATATCTGTGACTTCCATAATAGTGCAAAGCTTTTTTTTCAAATAATAGCCACTTTTTGTCTTGCTTTCTTTTCTGCAACATTGCCAGATCCTGGCCATCACTCCTGCAACATCTTGAGCAGGATTTTACCCTGGCACTTGGTTTATTGGGGGTTAAATAAAGCAATTTGCTTTCTTTTCTACCTACACCAAACATGCATTTTTGGAAACCACACATCAGCGCTGCAGTTGCCCTTGACCTCACACACAGATTTTGCAGACGGGCTTTTCCTCATCATTTTTAACCTACATTTATGACTTACCACTTTCTCCATGTGTGGCTGTCATTTTATATGTTAACCAATTTCTCCCCAAAATGTCATTATTCAGATGCTATGCTATTTTTAGACATGCTACCTGCATCTCTTCATTCTTAGTGGCACTCTTCTGAATATATATTATACAAAAGTGACTTTCCTTGGCTTCTTTTTTTCTGCCATTCATTATTATTTCACTTACATATTTCTGATTTTATACCGCAAAGTGTGACTAAATATTACCAGTTGCCTTTTATGGCCATCAGACTCTCCTAATAAAATCAGTCCGCTGCAGTCATTAAACCTTTATATTTTGAAAAGTTGAGGCACTTCAGTTTATATTAACAGCATTTTTATATTGTATTATTTGTCCTTCTCATGTATTGGCAAGATTAAACCCCACCACAAGATCACGCATTCCGCTATGCATTATGCTAAGATGGCCAGCGTTCTCTCTATTACTTCTACACCTTCTTTCTCTGGCAAAAAACCTAAAAGAGCAAATAATCGTCCTCAATCACCCATTATGTCTTCTCATAGTCCTGTTTTGGACACTGTACTTGATGAGGTGAGAGTCCCAAAAACCTTTTATGAGTGCCACCAAAGGAAAATATTCAACAAATTGAGGCTAGGTGGATCGCTACGAAAATTAAATTGTTTAACAACATGTAGCAATGAATCAGTGATCTTCAAAATATTGCTGCTAAGGTCCCTATTGTTGGAGCAAGAAATATAAAAAATAAAGCTACATATGGAGGATTTAGAAAACTGAAATAGACTTAATAATCTTTGTTTATACAGAGAATCTTGAGGGCCCTGATCATCTTGCCTTCCTGAAGTAATTCTTGCATGAACTCCTGGGTCTTCAAAGTACTCCACCTTTGAAACTTCAACTGGAGCATTGTCTTGGCTAATCCCAACTTCACTATACTGGAACCAGTGGCATTATAATGCTCTTCTGTGAATTTACAGACTTGGGGGGTCATTAGGATGACGGGCGGACTTAGTCTGCCCGCCATCCTATCGGAATTCGGGACCGCCCGCCATAAGAGCGGGGCTCCCTTGGGGGGATTAGGATGTGCCCGCCACAGTGGCGGGCGCATCCTGCATTTTTAACATTGTGGGGGTCGGTGCTCTCAGCACCGCCTGCCACAATGCTAAAAATGAATGTATGCATTTGCATACACAAAGCGGCAGGCACCGCGCAGTGCCTGCCGCATTGTGTATGCAAATCCTGGGGGGTACCACAGGTACCCCCCATGTGTACCTCCCACTTCGCCTTCACTTCGGGGTCCCGCAGGGGGCCCTGAAGTGGAGACTGCATGCGATGCCACCACGGAAAGGCATTGTTCTAAGCCTATCTTCAGATGGCTGGTGGAAAAGTGTTTATATGGTGGCGGTGTCTATCAGACACCGCCACCATATAAACCCTTTTCTGCGGCGGCCGCAAGGCGACCGAGGCGGAAAAGCGGCGATCGGTGTTTCCATCCGCCGCGGTCCCCCCACCATAGTAATATGGCGGGGGGAAATGGGTGGAGGGCGGGCATGGTGGCGGTGGCGATCCGCCCGACATTGTAATGGGCCCCTGGATGCGCGTCTTCCAGTCAGCTAAAGAAAAACGGCCCACTTGTATGATCTGGTTACACTATTTTCATCACTCAGGATCTCCCCATTGCCACAAATGTCCAAAGAAAATGATGTTTTGCTCTTTGTGCTCAAATAAAACTGTTGAACATTCACTATGGCATTCTGAATCCTTGCAAAATTACATATGAAGGCACATCGCAATCCTTTGATGATCCTGCTCAACTAAAATTGTTTATTCAAAATATTTCATGGACATTCCATGGGTACTACTGTCCAATGCTCTTCATCTAGTTGTTATATTCATACTCTTCTAATTTTTTTCAATCTCTGTTGTTCTTTTTTTCTATATGGCCATCTTTTGTATTTTTTACTTTTCTTCTCCTGTGACTGTCATTTTTGTTTTAGGTGCTGACACATCTCATGCTCATCTTTCAAGCGTTTTGCTGCAGATATGGATTTCTTTCCTTGATGTCTTTTTATCTTTCTGTCCTTCTCCTAGCCACTATTGCTATTGTTTTCCTTGCATTCTTGTAATTTCTCTGAGTATTTTTTTGTTCTTTATTGTTACCATGCTTGTATTGTTCATGTATCATGTTGTTGGTGTTAATACAGTGTTAGAAATGGCATATTTTGGCACATTTCCCTTTGTCTTTTTGCTTTCTAACTTCCTAGTTATGACTCTGTTTTGCTGGTTTAGTGTCTCTGTGCACTCTCTCACTGCTGACCAGTGTTAAAGTGCAAGTGCTCCTATTGTAAATCGGATTATGGATTGATATTTCCATGATTCTCATAGTTGATTTACTGGTAAGCCCCTAGTAAAGTGCCCTGAGAATGCCAGGGCCTGTAAATCAAATACTACTAGTGAGCCTGCAGCACTGATTGTGCCGCCCACACGAGTAGCCTTTCGAAGGATTCTCAGACCTGCCACTGCAATGTCTGCGTGCAGTTTGTACTGCCATGTCGACTTGGCAAGTGCACCCACTTGCCAAGCCCTAACCTTACCTTTCATTACATGTGAGTCACCCCTAAGGTAGGCCCATGGTACCCCATATGGTCATGGTGCCGTGTATTTGAAAGGTTAGGCATGTACTGTTGTGTGTGACATGTCCTGAGAGGGAAATACAGTATCTTTTGTTTTTCACTTTTGAAAGGCTATCTGTCCCTTAGGATTGAATGGGAAATATCTTGGGTCGAGATAGAAAATAGAGTTTAGTTGCCTGAACTCAGAATGTAGAAATTCATCTTTCAGTAAAGATGATTTTTATGTTCTGTATTTGAAAATACCACTTTTAGGAGGTAGATATTTTCCTACTTAGCCATCCAATGTGCTTCTGCTGTGTTGTGGATTTACTGTCAGGCTTTGGAGTGACAGGGGCTGGGATGTGCATTCTATTCAGGCAGCCACTGGAGGGGGGTTGAGGTGTGTTCTGCCTTTCCTGGATGAGTCAGGGCTGGGCTGAATAGGCCTGACCCGTATTTAGAATAGGGCCGGACGGTGAACTCTGCTCCGCCAGCAAAGTGTGAGGATTTTAGTTAATCCACACTCTGTTTTCCAGACCTCTGCCTACGTAGCGGAGCCAAGTTCACCGGTGCAGTGGGAGACTTACCATACTCCCAGATCGGTGTCCTCCTCTGTCCTGCTCCTGCTGCTGGGCCTGGCTCCACTTCCGCTGCTCTGGGAGAATTACATGAAGAACTGTAGTGCGCATGGCGTACTGCATGAAGGCATTCCTACGTCATTTTCTAGGATGTCTAAAATGTGTTGGGTAATATTCTGTTCCATATTGGTGATCCCGAGGACACACTGGTCACCTACTACTGGGCACACACCACCACTCTTAGCCAAGATAAAATTGACTGCATATCTAGTCTGCTCAGAATATATTCCCCTACTTTCCAGTTGAGTGGTGATGTCACAAAGCTGCTACTGTAGAGTTAGACAGTATCTTCAGCTTACGTCCAACATATTATCTAGCTCTTTCACCCCTGGCTATAGCGGTACTACCAAAGATAATAATGGAGGAGACAACATATCCAATGGTAATACCATTACTATAATTATTGACTTCTAAATCTGTCACTCCATCACAGAACTCTGTCATCAAGGTTCTTTTTACCCATCCTACACTTGGCATACTGTAATTACATGGCATGCCTAGAAGGAGCACCATCCCTAGAGCAACATCATCTGTGCCATTATAAACAATTGAGTAAGTACCAATTGACAAGAAATAAAATACTGGGTGTACATAAAGTGGTCCTTCCCAATCTACTGGAGCATATCTGGTATTCATTCCAAAGGGGCTTGGGTCCTTATTTCTCACTAAAAACATCGTATTTTTTAACAACACTATCGATAGCTGAAGGAAGTGACCCAACTAGGGTCAACCGGGTCACTCTCGACCTCCACTAGCCTTCCAAGAAAATGAAGAGTCGATGACGCAGTAGAAAATGCAATCTAACTGGTTCATTCACAAAGTACACTGCAGTGGAGTGCAGTCTGACTAGCCTCCTATGATGGATGACAAGGGACTGACTCTAACAAGCATAAAGTTACATTATGTATGTTGCAGAGCCCGCAAAGACCTACTTATTATGGAAAACGACCGCTTGGGCAAACACTGAACAAAAGAGAGGCACAGAAGGATGAGGTAAGAGTCTGAGATCGGGCACACACTATCTCTCTGGCGAGGTCATACAGTCTGTGCTTGCTGCTGGAATAGTGGGAGGACCCTCTATCTCAGGGAAAGGTATGCATTAACAAGCAACTTTCTCATGCTTCAGTGAGGCCCAACCTTGGAGATGCAAATGCATCCCAGCAGCTTTCTGCTGAGGCAAGCAACATGAGACAAATGCTTAGTTTCAATCATAGGGTGAAATGGAGGCTGTATGAGAGAAAATGGCGGCACAGATGCTAACTTAATCTCACAGTATTTGCAGGGATTGATTACATACGTATGCAATAGAGAATATTATAAAATAGCTATATAAATGCTAAAATAATGGCAGGTAATATACGAGTAATGTGGCAATAACACGTTTCAATGCTAACAGACCCTCCTTTTAGCATTTATAACTTCATTTATTTGCGCTATCAGGATAGGGTCTTTACAATTCCACATGAGGAAACTGTTTAATCACAGGCTACTGTTAATAACTTATGAATTATCCATCAGAACTAAATGCTTTATGAGGCTATACATACGTGCTGTCATCATTGATACACAGCAGGAACAACTGGCTGGGAGACAGGGTATACAGGGACATATTCTTCATGTCAGCAACTCTATTGGCTCAGGGCCAAAACATACTTTTACGTGGTAGCTAATAGAATTTATGATGCATAGACAAGGCAACAAGTATTAGGGAAAAAGAAAAGAGAGACAACATCTGTCAGACCATTCCCACATAGGCACAATATAAATGTGAAAGTAAACATTATGAAGAAAGATCCAAGGCACACTTGATGTCAAGTAAGCTATAAGTGAAGTCACATGGGCTCCTACCCATCCTAGTCTCTCTCGCTCCCTGGATACAAAACGAACTACCAAATTAACCATCATTATAGACCTCTGCCTAATGTACATGCGAAAATCAATAAGTGTCATATCTGGAACAGGAGAAAAGGATTTGAATTTGCACCAATAGAAACAATTGAATTATCAGAATATGCCTTCCTGTGCTCCTCTCTGTGGTGAGTTAAATGGGACAAAGTTCTGAGCATCCATCTGGGTCCTGCTGGCGGACCCGTATCATTCGTTAGGCCTAGGCGCTGTTGAGCACCGGTGGGGGAACTGTTCATCTAGCTGGGATCCACATCCCACGTTGCAGGGCTAGGTATTTCTTTCTTTAGAATCACAGTCCATTTGCCCTGTTCTTCGACTGTCCAAACAATGCACCAATATCCCTTTCCCTACACTATCGTTGGTACCACGGGCAGGGTACATGCATCCTATTCTTCAGCAATACAGTCCACCCCTACTAATCTGACTTTCCCTTTCTTGCATTGTTCGTCCTGCTGGGGTGCAAATTGTACCTCAACACTCCGGGCACAGAGGGGTCAGAAAGCAACTGTAATGGGCAGCTGCAAGGGCACTGGAACAGTGGGATATATTCTTTGCAGGGCATATGGAGGAGGGGGTCGGGTATCCAACAACTCCACGAAAGTGTCATCTTCCTGAACCACATACGATTTATTTTTTTGTAAACGAAACCTTCTATCTTCACATTCAACACCCTTTTCCTGCTTTTCCCTGTCATACGCCACAGCTTTCTGAGTCAAAGTCTGCATGCTCCCTTTCCGGGCCTCTTTTTCTGCCTTCAACCACTCTTTCTGGCTACCAACTCCCATAGTCTGAGGGAATCAAACATAGACTGCCTACTTCGTCTCTTAAACAACTATTTTGATAAATATTCAATCTTTTGCACATCGAAAGTGCGTGTCAAAAATGTTCCTTCCCTCAATGAAAAGCTCTACGCCACTAAATATACAGTTTTACCAGAAGCCATAGTTCAGTATTTTATAGATCTCAATTTACCGGAAACATCAACTAATCAGGCTGAGTAATTAGCACCGGATATTACAGCACTAGAAATGTGTCAAGTGATTGCCACAATGCCATCTGGAAAGGCCTGCGGGAATGATGGTTTTCTACTCTAGTTTTATAAAATCATCCGGGAAGAATTAATATCATTTCTAGTGGAGCTCTTAATGCAGTGAAAATGGTGAAGAGGTCCCCCAAGTATTTGAGGAATCAATTATTGTTAGTTTTGTTGAAAAGGGAAGAATCCCCATGATGTAAACTCATATAGACCTATCAGTCTCCTAAATTCAGATTATAACATTTTAATGAAAGACTGGGCTAATAGAATTACGCCTGTCGCCCAGAAAAGTATTCATAAAGACCAGACTGGCTTTTTGCCAGGGTGGCAAATGTCTTCTAATACTACTTTTTTAGTGTATGATATTGATTTTTTTTATGTTAATCAGATACCTGCATCCATATTGATGGTCCATGCTGAAAAAGCTTTTGACCTCGTGAACTGACATAACCTTTGCTTTGCTCTTAAAAGAGTTGGGTTTTCCAGTGTAATTATCAATATGTTATATAAAATATATCAGGCCACACAGGCCTGAATTGTTTTGAACTCCAGTATACTCAGAATTATGGATATAAATCTCGGAACTCATCAGGGATGACCGTTATTGCCGGTATTATTTACATTTTTTATCGAACCATTAGCAGTCATTATAAGGACCAATCGTGTAATTAAAGCCCCAATGGAAGGTATGGCAAAGCTCAAATTATTCGCTGATGATATTATTTTGTATATTAGGCTTGTTGAATTGAATTTAAGTAATGCTATGGGTGAGTTTGATCTGTTTCAAGCCATTGGAGGTTACAAAATTTTTCATAATAAAGCAGAATCTTTGAGGTTTAACACCTCAGGTTATACACTTACTGATTGGCTACATTGTTCTGTGGTATCAATCAAATTGGTTCCCTATTTAGGAGTGTACGTAACTAAATCCTGTGCAAAACTCTATAAACTGAACTATGAGGTTACCAATCAGGGATTTACTTGATAGATGGCCTCTTCTCGCGTTTACTCTTATTAGCCACGTCGCCCTCATCAAAATGCCAATTCAGCCCTTATTACTTTTTCATTTATTAATGTTCCGATAAAAATCAACTCAGCTTATTTCAAAGAGTTGCATACTCTTTTTAGACAGTTCATCTGGAACGAAAAGGCGCCCAGAGTTAAATATCCAGTCTTACAACTGGGAATAAATCAGGGCGGGTTGGCTTTGCCTCAGATATGTTTATACTAAGAAGTGACTCTTCTTGATTTTTCAGTTCATTTTTCTGATTTAAGGGCACTGTTGGATCAATTTTTTATTGATAGAATGGTAAAGGAAGCAGGATCACATCATCTAATCTTTATAAAAAATGGCCAAACTTCCAAAAACAACCAGGTATAAGACGTTACCAAACCTTTGTATTACACTCCAGTCTTTAAACAATTGAAGCGTCTCAGGCTGGGTATGAATATCTGCAGCTAAGTGAGTGAAAAATTATAAGCTTACATATCCAATCGATTCATATAAGGTTTTCAAATACTAACGGCTTCAAAGAGCTGGGTCATTTTCTGTTGGTAGGGAGGTGTTACACCTGGCAGGAAATGCTAGCTAGGTGTGGGGATAGTAGTAATCTTTTTTGTGTGGATTTATACATATTATCCATCTATTGAGGAAATATTGTCTTGTTAACTTTCCCGGTTCATCACCAGTGCTCGCTGCTCTCTTCAAAGCTATGCTGACTGGGGTAGGTAATTGTTATAGACTTCTGCAGAATCAAGGGGAAAACCATCTAATAAAGGATTTTTGGGCGAAAATGTCTGTGACAACGCAATGTATTTTTTCTGGACCTAAGTAGCAGACAATTTCTCGACTTGGCAGTAATCGTTAAGGGCCGTAATTTTCAAGCATATTGCTTTTCTCTTCCGATGGATGTGTATTACACTCCCAAATCCCTCCATAGAATGTACCCCGAATTGCAAGATCAATGTTTTAGGTGCCCGCAGTTCGGTGGTGGAGAATGGCTTCATACTTTTTTTGTTTGTCCATTGCTGTCTAAATTTTGGGGGAAACTACTTACATAAGAGTACAATACGGTGCGGTAGGCAAGCCACCAGACTGACCAGCCATTCCCTAGATGCAAAACATGGCCCTACTGATTTTAGATGGACAGTGGTTGAACAACCATTTATCCCAGAACATACAGCTGACATAAGCAAATACCTACTGATTAAAGAACAGAAGTGGGTATATAAACTTGGCACTGACAAGACTGGCCTTAATGAAGATATACCTTGAATGTCCTTGTGAATTGTTTCTCCAAGAAGTGACCAGTTTTGCTGCTCACTGTTAACATCTTTTACCATTCATGATATGCCCTGATATAGTTTTGGCATTTCTTGCTGCACTCTTTACAGTTAGAAACAAGTGCATTTTACACTGCCAATGGCCATTTTCTCTTTTCTGAATATTGCAATTCTAATTAACATCTGTGCTATGGTTCACTAATTTGGCCCACCATGTCTTGATAAAAATATGATGACCCTTTCAGTTACATTACAGTCCTTAATTTACACTGTCTCTATGGAGATTTATTCCCTTATTTTTATTTGGTTGTTTATCTCTCAGATACGACTATTGGGACATTATTTACTAGTCAGACCCTCCAGGATTTCGCGATTTCGTGATTTCGCGGTATGCCGCGAAATCGGGCCTTTTGTAAAAATACAGCGATTTTTACAAAAGTGGCTGCGAAATCGGCACTTTTGTAAACATTCTGCGATTTTTACAAAAGTGCCAAACTCCCAGGGGCGGTTCCTTAATTAGGGCCGAGAGGCGCCGCCCCACCTCAATTCTAGTCTCCTATTTTATTTTTTCGAACTAGAGACAGTCACTATACATTTAGAAATCTGACCTTGTTCTGTTCGAGTCAGGCACAATCAGGCTGGGCGATTTGGAAAGGCACATGCGCAAATTAGCATGTGCATGCCGTCACAGGATTTAAAGGGCTTACCTTGTATCAGCCCTGGTCCTCTGTGCCTTGCACCAATGTTAGGCCACTGCCCTCTATGACACAGAGCAGCCTCTCTGATAGAAAACAGCCTGGGCCCTTAAACCCTACGTTTTCCGAGGCAGTAGTCAATCAGCGAGGGTAAACACTGTACGGCACTGCACCCCACCCTTTTGCTAAATCGTCACAGGGTGGGATGGCATCAACAAGCCTCCATGGCCCCATCCCGTCCTGGCAGGAGTTCTGAAAGATTTCAAATCTAAGAACACAAGGTTGGCAGCGTGGCAGGCTCTCCACTGTGAAATCTGTGACAAGCATTCCTAGTGAAATAATAGAGGTGAGCAGAACATAGAACTGCTGGCAGTTAGTGGCAAGTACGATTTAGGGCAAGAAACCGGAAGAGGGGATTTAGAGCTGCATTTTCATTCATGGTTCGATTTATTCCAGTACTGGCACCAGAAGTCACAAAAAAGAGAGCACATTTTTTTATTTATAAATTTGAAGTGCTAAAACTCCTCCTATCTGCAGTGGGGTGCTTTACAGGAGCACTAGATTTCATTACAAATGTATTTATTTTTTATTTTTGCCACAGAAGATTGAATGGTGTGCCTTGAATCACATTGCTTGGCGCACCCACAGCGAGACTCGATCTTCCTTCTCTAGATGCAAAGTTGGCATCTATGGCCCAAATCTTCCCACCTTTCTTTGTCAAGCTAGCCCCTTCTATGACCTTAATGGCTTGACCTTCGCTCACATGTGAGTGGCGAGGTTGATTTCTTGGCTAAGCTCTGCCAATACAGTCATAAAAAAAGCATTTAAAGACAAATTGAAAATTATAAGGGACAAGGTCTGCCTATGGTTTCAGGAGTACAAAATGCACTGCTAGCAGAAACAGGGGGCATCAACTAGTCTGTACATCCAGAGGTGACTGCCCCATTGCATTAGGATGCCTGGAATGATGCCATTGAAAGAGGGGTACATAATGTAAAGCAAGAGTACAGCATTTTGCGTTAATTCTTTTCTTCTCTGAAAGTCATACTTTCAGATTCAGGCACTGGCATCTGTTTCACTTGCACTCATTGTGAGTGGGTCTCTCTATAAGAGTCATCATTTCCAGGGTGACCTAGAAACAGTCAGGGGTTTCTCAGGCACATTCGTCTACTGGGGGGGGTTTCTTACTCTAAGTAACTATAATCTGGGTAACTGGCATGCTTACCTTTGTCTGTATTGGCAAGGGAGAGAGTCTGGTGGATCTATAAAAGATGTCTTAAACATCTCTTGCAACCTCTTTCCTTCCCTCCAAAGTTCCTTGGCACAACTGTGTTCAGTCGTTCAGGCAAATTTAGCAGTTTCACTTCTGCTTCACCAACTTTAAAGTTCACCAGCCGCCACTGCTCTTATGTAGTTTCATCGCACAAGTGATTGATTTCTGAGGGGCTGTGCTTTGCTAGAAGGCGCTTTGGCTGTGAGTGTGTGGTTTTCTGTTGTTGCTTTTCCTTTTCTCTCCCTGGAACTCTGTTCATCGCTGATGGATTATACCCCATGCAATGGACTGGAAGCCACGCCATGCACTTGAGCTTTGCTTAGTGCTCCTGAGTTCCATAGCGCCTCGCACATCTGGGAGCACCACAAGAAGTGTGCTCCACCTACGAGAATGTGGTGAACCCTGAAAAAATCCACAGCTATGTGTGTGTTCACAAACACTCTCGGAGCCGTTGTCGCACTCATTGCACTTCTAAACATACCGCTAGTTCAGGTAGTTGTAAATTGTTTAATGAAAGTGGGAAAGTGCCAGAACCCACCAGTGTTTTCACGGGGTCCACCTGAAGGGATTTTCTTGCAAGCAAAATTGTTCTCTACTTGAAGAAATGTGGCATGAAAAAGGTCCCCTTATGATGGTGGATTTTCATCTTTGCGTACAATCCATCGCTGCAAGATTGAATGTGAGAGGCCTGTGCTAATTGCAAGTCCCCCAGGAGTAAGTCTGTCTGTGTTGAGAATACAATAAATGAGTAAAACACGCAAATAATAGACTTATACTTATTCAAGCATGGTTTGGCGTTTTCATTTTCTAAGAGGTGGCCCCACTGTGCTTCCATGTTGCACCTGCTCAGTGCTCCTGATGGGATGAAACTGTTCTCAGGAGTAGTGCCACACTGAGTGAGACTCCACCACCAATCTCTATGCCTGAAGCTTATTTTCTTTCGGGTTTTTATTTCCTGTTCCTCCCCGCATGGGATGTACTCGCATGTTCTTGGAAGCTGGTGATGGTGTGACTGGCTTGTGCAAGATTTCACAACATATTTTGATATCACTAGATGTGCGGGGGTTCGTCAGTGGGGGAAACCTCCTGTGCAACACTGTGAATCAATTGCTATGATGCTTGATGATGAGACAAACGGCACAAAACATGAAGAATGACCTGTGCCATCAAATAGCCCTTGTTCATTTATAAAGCTAATGTGGGAACATTTTCTTAGAGAAGCGTGGTCTTTTGTGGCCACCAATGCTCTTACACGTGACGAGGGGGCGAAGTTACGTTCCTTTTGAGATCAATTATGAGCCACAGCCGAGGCCATCCTGGAACCTCGACGAGCAGAGCTCTCATGTGACTGCGGCTTCTCCCTGTCTAGACTACCGGTATGTTATGTAAAGGCCAGAGTTGCCGACTGTTGAGCCGGGGAGGCAGGTTTGAGTCTCGACGTGGGCTCATCATCCTGTGATTCTGGGCAAGTGTAAAGAAGCCTATTATAAATAAACAACAAAGTTTGCGTGATAGTCGCTGCTCTGGACGATTTACGTATTTTGGTCCACAGCTTATCCCACAAAGGTATTGGCCAGGTTGTGTTAAAATCATGCTCCCACTGCTCTTCTACTTTCGACTTCGATCGTGTGAAATTTGTGTTATAAAGAAATTTGTAAATAGAAGATGCTTTAGATGTAGTGTGTAAAAAAGAGTTGAGTTGTGAGGTAGGGTTGAGGGGGGGTGAGGGTGTATAGGAATGTAAGAGACGATTGTAAGTCAGCACCACCACCTCCTTGAGTGAAGAATGTTTATGAGCAAAAGATGCAGGTAAGTCAAAAGATTGGCTGTATTGAGAAGCGTATGAAGGTAGAGCATGAGAATAATTGAGATACCCATAGCAATCCTTTGTCCCTCTAAGACTTCCAGTAAAAGGGTTTATTCTTGATTAACAGATTCTTATTATGCCAAATGGTGGAAGTGAGAAAGGCAGCAATTGTAGTAGGAGGGGCAGTGTTGGAAGATAAAAGTAATTTGGTAGTACATTTGTGTATGGGAGTGGATAATGACTGTGGTTTGTGGGTAAAAGGGAGATATTCTGTAAAGGAGAAAGGAGATAGTGCTAGGCGTTCAATCGTCACCCATAGGGGACAAATAGCGTCGGGTTCTTGTAACTAAAAGGATGCCTGCCGCAAAAGGAATGCCTTTTGATAGGCTGGAAAATCCGGGAAATTAACACCACCTTTCGACTTAGGGCGTATTAATCTAAGAATGGACATCCAAGCTTTCTTGCCATTCCAAAGAAAGGCAGAACGAATTGAATTAATTTTCCTGAAAAATTTTGTGGGAATAGGGACTGGGATGTTAGAAATCGTATAGAGGATTGTGGGGGATAACATCATTTTAGTAGTGTCTAGTCGACCCCACCATGATAAGTAAAGAGAATGCCATCTAGTTGTTAAGTCGGATAACTTCTGAATGCATTTGTTTAAGCATAATGAAACCGTGTCCGAAATGGAGGGGGTAACATGTAGCCCTAAATATTTGATATGAGATGAGTTCCAGGTGAAATTGGAAGCACTAAAATTGGGTTTAAAAGTACATTTTGTTAGAGGTAAGATCTCACATTTGTCGTTGTTCAATTTATAACCAGAAATTATAGAGTATTCGCGTACTTCTTCTAGGAAGGCAGGAATAGACACATGTGGGTTCGAAATAAAAATGTAAATGTCATCAGCATAAGCGGCCAATTTGATGTGGGGAATATATTGTTTGGAAGCCATGAATATTAGGGTTTTGACGAAGCTTGGAGAGGAAAGGCTCTAAGGCCAAATTAAAAAGAAATGGTGATAGGGGACATCCTTGATGAACGCCTCTACCTAATTTAAAAAAAGAGGAAACTAAACCATTAGCGCAGACTGCTGCACGCGGATTAGAATAAAGAAGAGAAATGAAAGAAAGAAATTTAGGGCCAAAGCCAAACCATTTAAGGGCGTGGAATAGGTATTTCCCTTCGACCCTATCAAATGCCTTTTCAGCATCTAAGGCAATCGCTGCAAGAGGGTGTTGTAGACGGGAAGATTTAGAAAGGACATTAAACACAAAAGTCTAGTGTTGTCAGTAATAAAGCGTCCTTTAACAAAACCGGATTGTTCTGCCTCTAGAAGATCCAGTAGATAGGGATCTAATCGTGCAGCGAGTGATTTGGCAAATAGTTTGTAGTCAATGTTAACTAAGGAAATGGGTCTGTAATTTTTACAATATTTGGGATCCTTTCCTTCTTTGGGTATAAGGCAAATGTGAGCATCAGAGAAGGAACCTGAGGAATTGCCCAATGTGACAAAGGAATCAATTAGAGAATGCAATTTTGGTATTAGTAATTTGGAAAATTGGAGGTAAAATTCAACCGTGAAGCAGTCTGGTCCAGGAGCCATGTCCTTCTTAAGATGTTGGAGTGCAGTAAGTAGTTCTTGCTGGGAAATGTCTGATTACAAAGAAGATAGTTCTAGAGGGAAATGATGTGGTGCCTGTATGCTAGAGAAGAAGTGTGTAAGTGAGTGGGTGGAGGGTTGAGTGTCTGAGGAGTAGAGAGTGTTATAAAAGCGAGAACATTCAGTCAGGATATCGGCATCGTTATGCTTAAGATCTACGTTAACATTGTATATAGATTCAATGTTTAACTTGTTGTGTTTAACTTTCAAGTAGTTAGCCAAATTTTTACCAGCCTTATTTTTACCCCCATAAAACTTTGCACTAGATTTTAACAAAAAAAGGGAAGCATCTTCCGTAGATTTCTTATTGAATTGCAACTTAGCTTCAATAAGAGTTGTCAAGCTTTCCTGATAGCGGGAGGTATAATAGGAGTGTTCCAATCCCTTAATTTTCTGAAGAAGATCCCCAGTGGATTTTCTAGCTCTCTTCCTTTTTTTTGGCAACAAAATTAATTATAAAATCTCTAGCTGTAGCCTTGAAGGCATCCCAGATAGTATGTTTGGGTATAGAGTGAGTATGATTAATCTCAAAAAATTCATAAAAAAAATCAGTAAAAGAAGTGGTGAATTTAGAATCTAACAGGAGAGTGTTGTTAAAACACCATCTCCTAGGTCCTTTAATTTTGGGCAAGATATCAACATTGATTGAAACAGGGGCATGATCTGATCTGACAATAATATGGGACCAATTTCTGAATTGGTGAGAGTTTGTGCAATTTTTTGGGAAACAAAAATATAATCGATTCTAGATTGGGAATGGTGAGAGGGTGAGTAAAAAGTAAACTCTTTAGTGGTCGGATTGCAGAGGCGCCAGGCATCGATAAGTATATGTTGTGCGATAGCCTGAGCAAAAGGTTTATGGGACTAATTTGGAATAAAGGAGGCTTTAGAGTGCCTATCAAGAAAGGGATCAAGAGGTTGGTTGCAATTTCCTGCTAGGATGAAATTATCATCCATGAATTTGGTGATGTGTGTAGCCATCAAGTGCCAAAATCCAGGATCTCCTCCAGTGGGAGCATAAACGTTAAGAAAAGAAATTGGAACACCCCTTAAGGACAATTTGACATAAAGCCACCTGCCGTCAGTATCAGAGTCTTGAGATATCATTGAACATTAAAGGGATTTACAATATAAAATTGCTACATCATTACGCTTGCCATCACCAGGTGAATAAAATACCTCACCCACCCAACCTCTTTTAAGTTTAGCAGATTCAACATCAGAAAGGTGTGTTTCTTGCAAAAATGCGAAGTCAACATTCAGTTTAGCCAAATGGGATAGAATTCTTTGTCTCTTAATGGGAGAATGGAGACCCTTAACGTTCCATGAAACAATTCTTAACGACATTCAATAAAATACAAGATCTGATAAACAAGTAGGAGAAAAATACAATAAAAACCCATGAGTGAAGGAGAGCCCAAGATCAGAAAAGCTGGATAATAAGAGAATAAGAAAAGGGAATAGGAGAAATTCAACAAAGTTGAGAGCAAAGTGAAAAGGAATAGGAAGAACCGGTAAGAAGAACAAGAGAGATCAAGTAAGAATCGGAAAGTAAATGAGAGAAGGAGCCATATCATTGATGAATAGACAGGATGATAGAAAGGAGAAAATATTAGAGGAGAAAGAGTAAGAGAAGAAGAGATGACACCCATCAATAAAAGAAGATGAAGGGAAAAGAGGAAGAGAATGAGAACACACGAAAGGTAAAAAATTGTAAGACATTGGAGGGACAACATACATACACAAAAGGGTAGGGCGAGGGCGGGCAACCAGGAATGAAACCAGGAACAGGAAAAGGGAGGGAGGGTGGAACCACATGGAGCAGGAGGAACCTGTAGGGTCAGCGAGGCACGCAGCCTGAGGGACACCTCGGAACGCTGTTCGGAATCTACAAAGACAGGAAGACAAACATGAAATAGAAAAACAAAAAACAAAACCAGCAATTCATAAGTGTTGAAAACACAAAGGGTGAACTAGGGAAAATATAACTGTATCGTAATCAAACCATGAA
This sequence comes from Lissotriton helveticus, assembly GCF_964261635.1. Classification (NCBI taxonomy): domain Eukaryota; kingdom Metazoa; phylum Chordata; class Amphibia; order Caudata; family Salamandridae; genus Lissotriton; species Lissotriton helveticus. The sequence continues at coordinate 535,947,488 of NC_136067.1, forward strand.
TATTCACCAACAAGGCAAACAGAGGGATTGACATAAAAGTTAAAGAACATGCAAAAAAGAAAAAAGGAACATTGTTGAGAAGAGTCACGTGAAAAACAAGACACTCAAGGAGGGGGGGAAGAAGAAGAAGGACCAGACAGGTCCATGTCGTCCGTCTGGCAAGAGTTCAGGAAGCTTTGAAGGCGTACAGGATCTTCGTACATTGTCGTTCTGTTGTTGTAGGTGACCTTGAAGAGACATGGATGGAAAAGTCCATAACGGGCACCAATAGATCGTAGATCAGCTCTCATATCCAGGAAAGCTTTGCGTCGACTTGCTGTGGCCTTAGCATAATCTTGCGTGAAGAACAAAGAGGATCCGGACCAAGTAAGCCGGGGAGAATCTCTAGCCGCTGACAACACTTTCAAGAGATCTGTGTACTCCAAGAAATACATGATGACTCCTCTCGGTCGTGACGAAGTGGAAACTGAAGAAGGAATTCGCCCAAGTCTGTGAGTGCGTTGGATATTGAGAACTGTATCATCCGGTAAATGTAAAAGTTTAGGTAGGAAAGATTTGAAGAAGGCAATCGGGTCATTCCCCTCGCATCCTTCCGCCAGGCCGTAGATGCGTAAGTTATTGCGTCTGTTGCGATTTTCAAGCGCCTCCTGTCGTTGAAGGGAAGTAACCTGCGAATGCAAGTGAGAGACCTTGGTCGTTGTTTCTTGAAAAGATGAGACACTTTGTTCCACTGACGTGACTCTAACGTCCATTTGCTTCCAGTTGTCTGTCAAAACCTGCAACTTGGCTTTCGTTTCCTTCATGAAGGGGCGGAGAGCCCTTAGTTCCTCCAATAAAAGTTCCATAGAGACTGACGACACTGACTTAGGTGGTGAGGGAGGATCTTTTTTCAGCCGTTTGGTGGTGGCTATCCCTGGGGCTGACAACGATGATTCCATCACGAGCTGTGTATCTTGAGAGGATGGCAAATTTGAGGACTCAAGTTGGGCAAGAGCAGAGAATAGCTTAGAATTCTTAATGAAATTATGTTTTAAATTGTGAGAGGTAATATGACCTCTGCTTCTGCCCATAGGAAGCAAATAGCGAAGGGAGTCTCTTAACACAAACAGGATCGAAAATGCAGTTTCAAAAGCACAAGCTCCAATTAATATAAGAACCACTGTAAGGATGTGAGGAGTGAAGGAGTAGAAAAAACTGTGTTATGGAGGAAACAGGCAACTGGAACATCGTTTTCAGTACGATGAAGAGGGATACCAGGCTATACAGTGGGAAGCCAAATATCAGAAGATAAATTGCAGGTAATACATACAAAGCGTATTCTAAAAAATAAGGAAGAGCGACACCATCAGGCCTTCAGCTACAACAAAAAGGAGCAGCACTTTGTAGAAATGAGGTGGAGCTGGGGACAATCTCAAAATGGCTGCCGCATATGTGAGGAGGCTGCACCATCTGTAGTATGATTAAAAGCGGCAAAAAGAAGAACATTCCCAATTATGGGGTTAAAATATGGTGAAAGGAGAAGTAATCCACTGTGTCGAGCATGGTGGATGAGCAGTTATGGTTTGAAGAGATGTGGAGGTGAAGGTTGCTTCGCGCACGTCACGCGGTAAAAATCAAAATGGTGTCCGCGACCAGCAGTCATCCGTGAAAAAACTATGAAAACTGCCACTGCGGGCGCCGAAACTAGCAGCAGCGTGTGCCTGCCATCTTCCGATGCCTGAATCTGCCTCCAGTCGAGTGACAGCGCGAACCGTGGGTTTCAGAAGCCGCAGACGGAGCACTCACCCAGGTACTTCCATACTCCGTAGGCGCCAAGCCACGCCCCCATGTGGCTTTCAATTTGATACACCGATCGGTTGGGGTTGACTTTTCTAACCCCTAACTACGCGCCTCAATGGGACTCACTTTCCCAGGATTCTGGAACCGTGAAGCGACCGCGCTATTGCGCGTCACGTATACGTGATTCCTAAGTTTAAAGATGGCGGCGTGGCTCCTACCAACCACCTCCTCGTGTCGGCTTGGATGTAAGCCTGGAATACCGATGGGGAGGTAGGCCGGTGGGAGAGAGGGAAAGAATCTTGAATCTTGTTAGCATGTAGTGGCAGATTAGCGGCACAGCCTCCGACTGGATTGCTTAGAGAGCAGTTTCGCTCTCTTGACTGACATGCTGCCGCTTTAGTTACAGCCTGAGTCTGGACTCTGTAGAAGTTAGTCCCCTTTTTCTACATTACCAGGCAGTTATTTCTCTAAGTGACAAAGAGTTCCGGGCCCTCCTCTTAATTAAGGAGAAGGGCTATCGCGCCATTCGAAAACGATACTGCATATTACTGGGTGGCATAACTCGAGTCAAATTAAACAACATCTCTGCAGACATTTCGGAGATTTACCTTTTTGACATCGTTGTTAGACACCAACTATTCTAACCCACATTTCAATATTAGCTTTTCATTAATTTATGCTCTACTCAAACATTAATACATTGAACGCTGCTTTGAGCCACGTAGGATGAATGGGCACTTCCAGACATTGATATGTCATAACCTGTCAGCCTAACTTATCATGAGCGTTGTTTTCCATTTTAACATGAATATATGAGGTACAGAATGTGATGTAGGGACATTCACTAAGTCTATACATAATTTCTGCCTTTTCAGCGCGGTGCTCCTTCTACCTGAGCCACAGCCAGGTGAGGTGAGGCAAATCCCTCCTGCACATTAGGTAAGAGGTATGAGTTACCCTGGGAATCATTCTCAGGGGACATTAGTGTTGGATACACTACATGGATGGAGTGATGGATACTATTGATTGATATGTTACCTATGATGTGTCTTTTTGTGTATCTTCCTTTTCTTTGTTCTTTATTTATGACGGATATCTTTCTCCAGCAAAATTCCTACGTCAGGAGGTGGAAAGAAACTACACCTAGTGATTCAGGTGATATGGTTTTGATTTATTTTGATTTATTCACTTAATTTTGCAGTGGCTACATGAAACACCTATCTACAGGTCCTGATTAAGGCAGAGGACACTTGTGTCCATAAGTCTGCTGAAACATTTCAACCATATACTAGATATAGCAGATATTTGTTACATACTGCTATTTTGCACTGTTTTTAACATTTGGACGAATGAAAGACACCATTAAAATTGTTTCTTCTCCCATTCTCTCCAATTTTAATTGTCACACACATGATATTTCTTTGTTCACAACATTATTTGCACTGCAAATTCAGTAGTCACAACATCCATACCCTGTTTTTTCTCTCTATCTCGCCCATACCAACTTACGGGATATATACATCTATTCCCTACGGGTGATTACTCACGATAGAGAATATGAGGAAGACCAAATGATGAATAGGGCGGTACAGGATGGCTACTGATGGGTATCCTTTAATACCTATAAGGGTCTAGGGGCCAGATGTAGGTAGGCCAATACCGGTCGGTAACGGCCAAATTTACCAATTTTTGGCCGTTACCGACCGGTATTGGGCATTCGAGATGTAGGGGACCCGAAAACATCCGAATCGGTAAATTTACCGAATCGGTAACTTTTCCGATTCGGAAACCTTACAGAATCGGAAAAAATACCAAATCGGAAAAGTTTCCGAATCGGTAAATTTACCGAATCGGAAAAAATACCGAATCGGAAAAAATACCGATTCGGAAACATTACCAAATCGGTAAATTTACCGATTCGGAAAATAAGAAATGGTAAAATGAGTTTTTGAGATGTAGGAAACCTCTTAAATACTGAATTTGCATGAAATTCGGAATTTAAGAGTTGGTATTTACCATGGATTCAAATCAGGTGGTAAACAGGTGCATGGTATAAAAAAGCCCCCAAAATGCAACATTTTCACCAGAAGGGCGGCATTCTATGTCATTGCGAGGCGGATACGGCTACAGGCAGAAGGAGAGAGGGTCTGGAGGAGGGAGGAGCAGGTATACAGGCAGAGGATCACTCTATTCCAGCTTACTGAGCCTGAGATCCTCCAAAGGTACAGGCTGGCTCCCCAAACTATCCTGGACCTAATCAGGGACCTTCACCCACTATTGGAACATCCAACCACAAGGGCACACGCCATCTCCCCCATGTGCAGGTACTGTGCAGCCTACACCTGCTTGCTTCTGGGACTTACCAGAGTGTGGTTGCTGTGGTAGGTGGGGTGTCCCAGAGCTGTCTGTCATGTTTCTTTAAAAAATTCCTTGATGCCATGTTGCAGAGAATGCATTTCTACATCAACTTCCCTGCAACGCATGAAGAACTGCTAAGGACAAAGACAGACTTTTATCAGATGGCGCATTTCCCAAACATAATTGGCTGTATTGATGGTACCCACATACCAATATGCCCACCTGCTGCCACAGAGTACATTTATTAGAACCGGAAGTCCACCCACACCATAAATGTACAGGTGATCTGTGATTCCAAGTACATGATCACTGACCTAGTAGCCAAATTCCCCGGGAGTACCCACGACTCCTACATCTTCCACAACAGTGGGATCTACGCACGCCTGACAGCGAGGGAATTTGGCGAAGGATACTTGCTAGGTAACACATTGTGTGAAATTCCCTTGATACGTATTACAGGTGGATGTGTGTGTGTGTGCATGTGAGTAATGTTTTTTCTCTTGCCATTAGGGAACAGTGCATATGCCCTTCGGTCCTTCATCCTCACTCCCTACCTCAACCCTACAACACCAAGTCAGAAGAGATATAACAGGGCACACCCGAAACATTGTGGCGCGCACTTTTGGCATGTGGAAGAGCAGGTTTCGCTGCCTCCACAAGAGTGGAGGTGCCTGCCAGTACACACCAATCATCTGCTGCAAGATGATTGCAGCCTGTGCTATGCTGCACAACCTTGCGGTCAAGAAGGGCACAGCAGTTGAACTCTGAGATTACGAGGACCATGATGATGAGGAAGCAGTGCCTGAACCACACGCATCTGAAGTTGCAACACCTACTGATGGCAGACACAGGCGTGATGAGATCACACGCAACTACTTTTAAGTAAGTTAAGAGACATAGACAGGTGGAGTATGCACCAAATGTAGTTTAAGTTGGTAAAGAGGTAGATTTTTAAGGCACAACTGTGCAACAAAAAGTATTTAACTGCAATGATGTCAGTCCTGGTTCACATCACCATGAACTTTAAAAGTCATTTCCTTCCTCGCTTCCCTGTAACACCTGTAGGTTGATCACCCTGCTCACTGTCTTGCTGGCCTGTGGCCTCAGCGTGGCGCCTGCTCCTCCTTGTTTCAGGGACAAGGGTGCTTCCCATGCTGCTCCTGCTTGTGCTCTCCTCACTGACAGGCACATCCAGAGCAGCTGTATGTGCAGTTTGGGCATTTAACAGCACCTCAAGAGCACTGGTCATCCTGCCCATGCCCCTAGTGACCTCATTGGTGTTTTGGGTCATGGCCTCCTGCATGTTACTGCTTATCCTGCATGACAGGGATGTGGCAGTGGCCAGGTGGTTGATGGCTTTATTTAGTCCATGACCAAGCTGCCTTTCTCTGCGCCTTGCCTCTAAATCAGTGTCTAGTTTGGTGCATAGCAGCTGCACCGAGTTGCCAATTACGCGCATCCCTGCTGCCATCTCTTTGTTGACTTGTACCAGCTCACTGATGCCCTTTCCTATTGCTCCAATGTTGCTGTTCAGGGACCTCATTTGCTGTTGGCATGCCTGGATGGCTCTTCCCTGCCTCCCCTGTATTCTCACCATGCTCCCCTCCAGACCATGGAACACACTTGGACCCTCAACTGGTGCATCTGCTGGCCTCTCTTGGACTCTGCAGCGTCTTGCACCACTATGGACCACCCCTGCACTGGAGTGCCTTGTACCAGTGCTGACATCTGCAGGTAAGTTGTGTGTGTCGTCGCCCTCACTGTCAGCTGCTGCAGACTCCATTCCTAGGAGTGGGGCCACAACATGCCTCCTGCTGGGTTGTGATGCAGGTGTGGACTCATGCTGTGATGCTGGCATTTCTGGGGATGACAGCAACAGAGGGGATTGTGATCTGTCAGGGGACGCCAGGAAGTCTTGAGGCATCTCTGTGTCTTGTGCAGGAGGATGGCTACTTGATGCATCTGTGTCCTGTGGTACGGTGTGGGTAGTTGGACCTGCTTCCTGACTTCCCTCCCTCTCAGGTGGTGTGACTTCAGTCTCCTGTGAGCGCCTGCGAGACGTTTCACCCGTGGACATATGAGCGTACATTAGCTAAGCGCTACTGTCTCACAGTCACTACCATTAAATGTGCATCACATTGGCTATATTCTCTATGCAGTCATTTACTTCACTAGTTGGTTGTTGTGCTGTATGACATGTTATTGCATCTCTTGACTACATATCGCATCATGAATTGGCCCTGTATAGTGCTAGCAGTACTGGACTGGGGTTCACTGAGCCACAAAGGGTACATGTAAGGATGATGGTATGGGGGTATGCTGTGCATGTCTCTTACCTTTTTTGGTTGCAGCTCTGGCTGAGCTGCCTACTTCTCCCAGTCCGCAGACGCTGTCCGGTTCGATGGTTGAGGCCACCATCTCCTCCAGGTCAGTAAGGGGGGGTGCTGGGTTCTTGCCTCCACCAATTTTGGATGCCTGCTTGTGATGTTCAGCCATTTTCTTTTTGGTTTGGCTCCTGAGGTCATAAAATCTTTTTTTCATGTCCTCTGTGTCTCTGGTGGTCACCCCAACTGCATTTACTTTGTCCAAAATTTCCAGCCAGATTTTTCTTTTGGCAGATTCTGCAACAGTGAGGGACTGCCTGCCAAACAGTTTGTGTTGCACCTTCACCACCTCCTCCACAAGGACCTGCAACTCCATGCTGCTAAATTTGAGTTTCCTCCTCCTCTCAGGCTGCTCTTTTTCCTTGTTGCTTGCCATTTTACACTTTTAAAAGTGCACCAAACCCTTTCTGCTGCTCAGTGACTCGGCTCCGCTCCAACTACCTTTCCAGGAGCTTCTAATTAGTTGCAGCTGTCTGTGTAGCCACTTCCTGGGAGGGAGGGGGAGGGTGGTAGCACCTTATTGGCTGCCTGCCCAAGTTTCACTTTTCTTTGCTTCCCGATTCTGTATTTACCGATTCTGTATTTACCGATTCGGTATTCCCAATGCATTCCTATGCGGCGAAAGGCCCATAGGAATGCATGGAGGATTCCGATTCGGTAAATACAGTATCGGTAAATACAGAATCGGTAAATACAGAATCGGTATTTTCTGAATGTCCGATACCGATTTTAACCGATTCGGTATTTTTTACAGATTTTTTTTCTACATACCATTTACGGATTCTGAAATACTGATTCGGTAAAATTCGGTATTTTAGAATCGGTAAAATCGGTTTACCTACTTCTGGGCCTATAGGTCTTATTTGTATCCCTGAAACCCTTTCATTTTCTTTTGGAGTTTTCCGTCTTACTTCTAGTACAAAGTGTTAGTTGTTCTTGACCCTTGGGCACTTTTTTGTTTGCTTAGGAAAATATTTGCCACCCTTAGTTCAAGTTTAGAGAGCCAACTCGACCCAGAGCCTGCAGCGGCACTTTTTGGTTTCTCATAAGAGAAGGTAATAGCTCCAAATATTAAAACCAAGCAAGCCTTTATTTCAATAACCTCATTGGTGGCATGATCCTTGATTCTGTAGAACTGAGGACAAGCAGAGTTTCCACATATTTAGAATGGCATAAGAAAATGATCCGTACTGGTAAATTTGAACAGGTCTATGCTAAAAGTGTTTGTGGGATCAAAGGGTACACAAGGGTCTGGCAATTCATGGAACAGCTTGTGGACGAATCGGTTATTTAGAATTGTTCAGATACAGCTTTCTACAGCAGTTTCTTTCAGCAGGGTTTTTTTTTGCAACAATTTAACCCCCACCTAAATGTATTTTTTTTTTATTTTTTTTTAAATCTGTTTATTAGCATAGTAATTGGAGCAGTTACATACATACTCGGGCATAGCAATAATCAGTACGTCATAATCATATGCCTGCTCAACATTCACAAGCGTGTAGTAACCTTGATTTTCCATTTTCGTCTGAAATCACAGCAACTGAACAGTCCCCTAACATACCCACTCCCTCCCCCACCCGTTAAAATCCCTCCCGGCACTCCCCTCATATGCGAGTAAATGTGACATTTACATCCTGGTCACCTGTTGCTCCGTAAAGTACAGTAATTCTGACTATTCCTCCTTTCGCCCCACACACAGTGGCCGGCGGCCATAGCATTGTCAATGGTACAGGGTTCCCGGTACCCCAGCATAGTGCACCTCACTTCATGAATGTCCCACGGGGCCGGACCCTAACATCCCGCTTGTATCGAGTCATCTGTGTCCTCCCCTTCCTCCACCCCCCCAGTTTCGAAGGCCCCCAGCACCGTGTACCAGTCCAGGGAGATCAGTGTTTTCCTGAGACCTCTGTGTTCTTCTCGTTGTAAAGCCTCGCCCTCTGCCTTGCCCCATCTAATCACCTCTGTTTTCCATAAATCCGGGTCAGGGGGTCTGGGGGACTTCCACCTCATCGTGATTGCTCGTTTTGCTAGCAGTAAGGCCAGGTCTGTGAAACGTGCCGCCACGGTCCTTGTGCGTGTCGACGGACCCAACCCCAGGAGTGTGTGTTCTATAGTGAGCGATCGGGACAGGGTTCCAGCACTCTCAAGCGAGTCAGCTATGGTGGCCCAGTAATGACCCAACTTGGGGCACTGCCAGAGCATGTGTATTAGTGATGCATCGTCAGCGTCGCATCGGGGGCAGTTGCTGCTTGTGTCGGGGAACATCATATGCAGGCGATGTGGGGTCAGGTAGGCCCTATGTAGCAGCATCAGCTGAATAAACTTGTATTTGGGGTTTCTGGCTACCTTCTTGGGGAACTGGAGGATGCGTTCCCATTCTTTGTCCCTCAGTGGCCTACCTATGTCGCCTTCCCATGCTGACCTGAGAGTTGTTAGAGGGACCGCCCTCCCTGCCTTTATGCTAGCAGTGAGCCATTTGGTTAGGTGGCTGCCCGTGCCCATGAGGTAATGCATCGTTATCAGGGGGTTGGTAGCTGGCTCCCGTCCCTCAGGCGCCCATGTGCGTGTTATATAGTGTCTAAGGCCTGCATGTAATAGGAATGAGCCTCTGGGGACGTTATGCACAGCCCTGTAGTCTGTAAAGGACAGTAGGCGTCCCTCTGCGAACAGGTCTCCCACATGGGTCACCCCCGGGTCCTGCCATTGCGTCAGTCTGTTCGCCGTCAGTGTACCCGAGCCCAGTGGAATGCCCAGAAGCGGGATCGTGGGGGCATAAGATGTTTTGGGGGAAGTGTATTTCACTGCCTTCCGCCAGTATGACACCGCTAGCCGGAGGAGTGGCGGGGCATGTCTCGGTATGTCCGAATGGGGTAGGAGCAACTTGTGTATGTCCCCCCTTGCATGTTCCCTCTCTGACATATTGAGCTTGTGGAGGTTGCGGCCCGCCACCCAGTAGGCCAGCCATTGTAGTTGGCACGCATAGTTATACGCCCTAAAGTCTGGGAGGCCCATACCACCGGAAGTTGAGGGGAGCTGCAGTTTGGCTAGACCTATACGTCTGCGCCCGTGTCCCCACACAAGTTCCGTGAGCAGTGTGTCGAGATGTTGAAACGTCGCGGCGGGGATCAGGAATGGCAGGTTGGTGAAGTGGTAAACTAGGCGAGGGAGCATTACCATCTTGGAGATGGCCACTCTGCCAGCAACAGAGAGGGGCAGTGTCAGCCAGAACTGATTGCCGTCAATCATCATGTCAGCTTCCCTGTAGATGTGTATCCCTAGATATCGGAAGGTGGTACCCGATATCTGGAATTCGTGTGGAGCGAAGGGTAGGGGAGTGGAAGAGTCTGTATTCCTGAAAGTGTACCCATATGACTTGGGTTCACTTATAGCAAGGCCTGAGATCTCCTTGAAGTCCTCAAACAATTAGGGTATAGGGCCCATATCTCCCCGTATGTCTCGAAGGTACAGTATGATGTCGTCGGCATAGGCGGACACAATGTGCGTCGTCCCATGTCTCTGGATGCCATAGCGGGGGGCCTTCGCCCTGAGGCTGCACAGCAAAGGTTCGAGGGCAAGGATAAATAGGAGAGGGGAAAGCGGGCAGCCCTGTCGGGTGCCCCTTGCTATAGCTATAGGACCCGAAATATGTCTAGAAGTGCGCACTCTCGCTGTAGGGAGAGTGTACAGAAGCCTGACCCAGGCAACGAATTCGGGCGGTATCCCGAATCTCAAGAGTGTGGCAAACATGTAGTCCCATCTAAGGGAGTCGAACGCCTGTCTCAGGTCTAGTGTGATGCAGCCCTCCTGGCTCGCCCCCCCGTGTCTCCCAACATCAGTTGGGCCAAGCGTCTGAGATTCATGGCCGTGCTCCGGCCCGGCACAAAACCACATTGGTCCGGATGGATCAACAGGGGAATATATTGAATTAGTCTCGTCGCCAGCACTTTACTCAAGATCTTCGAGTCAGTGTTCAAGAGGGACAGGGGTCTGTAGTCGGCCAGCTGGAGCCCTTCTTTACCTGGTTTTAAGAGAGATGTGATCAATGCCTGCATGGACGATTGCGGCAGGGAGGCAGTTCGTAAGGCTTCCATATAGAGAGTATGTAAACGTGGGGCCAATCGATCTATGAACGTTGTGTAGAATTCGGCCGGGAGGCCGTCGGTCCCTGGGACCTTATTCCTAGGGAGGGCTCGTATCGCTTGTCTGATTTCCGCTAGTGTGATGTTGCGCTGTAGGGCTTTGCTTTGTATGTCGGTAAGCCGGGGCAGGACCAGGTCCCCCATAAAGGCCTCATAAGCGAACTCCGCTTGGGGCGGGGGGGGGCTATATAGCGTGGTGTAATAGTCCCTGAACGCCGTATTAATCCCTATTTGTGTGGTAGCAGGAGTGCCTGTTTGGTCCATAATTTCAAAGATTGGGTGGCATGGTGGGGAATCCCGTAGTATCCGGGCCAGAAGGGTACCAGCCCGGTCTGCCTGCGTATGCTGCCTATTTGTGTGTTCTCTGTAATCCAGGAGCCTCAGGTCCTCTAGAAGCTCTGCGTGTCTGATGTGGGCCTCCTGTAGTGGGGTGAAATGTGCATTAGTGCCCGCTGCCTCACTCTCCAGGGACGCTAGAGAACCCTCCACTTCCTTCAATTGATTGATGACCTCTTTCTTTCTGCCCACTCGCGCGGCCATCGCCTCTCCCCTTAGACAGACCTTAAATGCGTCCCATTCGATCTGACGGGTGCTGGCTGTGTTCGCGTTCGTGGTGAAGTATGTGTCTATAGTGTCGGAAAGGGACGATCTAAAAACTGTGTCTTCAAGCAGGTCAGGGGGTAGGCGCCATGTCGGGATTGGGGGCGTCAACCTGCCCCAATGCCAGGTGAGTTCAACTGGGTTGTGGTCTGACAGGGTTTTGCCCATGTGTTGGGCCTGTACAATTGAGGTCGTCAGGGAGCGGGAGCAGAAGACATGGTCAATTCTCGTATGGAGCTGGTGGGGCGGGGAGAAAAAGGTATATTCCCTCTCCTGTGCGTGTGTGCTGCGCCATGCGTCTGCCAATTCCCAGCCTTCAGCCCAACGTGCCAGGGCTTCCGCCTGTTTCCTGCTCTCAGTGGCCAACAGGGGGGGGTGTGACCTATCTAGTGTAAGATCGAGTACGGCATTGAAATCCCCCCCAATAATCCACTGGTGGTCAGCCCAGTCAGCCAGCATCCCATTTAGTGTGAGCAAGAATTCAGATTGGCCTGTGTTTGGGGAGTACACACATCCTAACACAATAGCATCCCCATCTAGTGAACCCCGCACAAATACATATCGCCCCTCCTTATCAATCTTTTGTTCTAATGCCTTGAAGGGGACAGAGTTGCGAAGCCAAATCGCCGCCCCCCTTGAGAACGCAGAATAGGAGGTAGCAAAGAGCTGTCCTCTCCATTTTTTGCGTAACTTCACAGTCTCAGCACTGTTTAAATGTGTCTCTTGCAGACAAGCTATCTGTGTCCCTCTGCGGTTAAGTTGGGCCAGGATTCTGTGGCGTTTGTGTATCGAGCCCAGTCCCCGTACATTCCAGGTGCACAAACGATATACATTAAGAGGTCCCATAGCCATCTGTGTGTGGTGGTGGAGTGAAGCTTGTAAGTGACCATGTTAGGTTCGTCGTGGTGCCAGGTAAGAGTGCCATGTAAACATATAACCCCTGAACTGAAAGGTTCCCAGGCCAACGGGCTCGGGAGCCAAACAAGGGTGCCCAACGTGGGCACAAGTCAGTGTGTTCCATGTTCAAAACGGGGGAAGCAGGCCTCTGTTGACTGTCTCTTGATGGCCTGCTTTGGCATGGTAGCCCTGAATAGGGTGAGCCCTCCTGCAACCCACCATGTATGAGGAAGAGGGGCCGGTTATACTTCACCACCTGAAGAGGATCAGTCATGCCGATAGTCAGAACTCCTCTGCCATCTGGGCCGTGATCTTGGGGAGCAGCTGTAGGCTGTCCACCGACCCGGAAACCTCAGTGTGGGTGTCGGTGGTGACGGTGCCCCCGTCCACGGTTGCTCCCGCGTCGTGGGCGGCCAGCGCCTCCTCTGTTAATCGCATCCGTGCTGTTGAAGTTGAAGTAGGACCCGCTGTTTGGTCCCCGGGTGATCGAGCGTTCATCTGTGCGCCTCGCGCGGGGTGATGTCCGGAAGTGGAAGGAGTGCTTCGTCGTCCCTGTGATGCTTCGTGCCCCCCACTGTGGTCATCTGCGAATGGGTCTTGTGAGGCCGGAGGGGTGAGTGTGACTTCCATCCATTCCTCCGCCTCCTCCGGCGAGTCAAAGAAGTGGGATTTATTGCCTTGTAGTATCTTGAGTCTTGCAGGGAATAACAGCGCATATTTCATGTCTCTGTCTCTGAGTTTGCGCTTCACCCCCAGGAAAGTGGACCGGGCTCTCTGTACCGTTGCCGTGAAGTCGGGGTACACTGATATGGTTTTGTCTTCGAAGCGTATAGGCGCCTTCTCCCTTGCCGCTCTTAAGACAGTGTCTCGGTCTTTGAAATGGAGTAGGCGCGCAATCAATGGTCGAGGGGGCGCTCCCGGTTGCGGGGGGCGCGATGGCATCCTGTGTGCCCGCTCCACGCTGTACAAGGCCGTAAGGTCGTCCTGGCCCACCAGTTTCCGCAGCCAGTCCTCGACGAATCGGGTGGGGTCCCTCCCCTCGCTTCGCTCTGGAATACCTAGGATGCGGACGTTATTGCGGCGGGCACGTCCCTCCGCATCGTCCACTCTGTCCCATAGCTGTTTGAGCTGCTTCTCCACGGCCTCCAGTTTCGAAGAATGCTCCGTCTGCTGGGGTATGAGGTCATTTAGTGCAATCTTCTGCTCCGAGACTCGCTCCGCCAGCTTGTTGTGGTCAGCCCGCAATAGGGATAGGCCGGTCGCCATGCTATCAATACGTGATTCCAACGCTTCGCGCGTGGCGCGTATTTTGTTGAGGATTAGGTCTAATTTGGCGTCTTGAGATCCTTTCCCTGTCGGCGGTATGATGTCCGCGTTCGAAGAGGCCAGTGGGTCTTCTGAGCCCGTGGACTGCATATCTGCCGGGGCGCCTAAGTCCTGGTTCCTGCCCCTGTGTCTACCCATTGACCTGGTAAGCAGGGCGACGCTGGAGTATTCGTGGCCGCCGGTCTCCCCTATGCAAGTGCTCACGCAAGGGCGTCGGGCTTTGAAAGCGGGGTACCCAGGTTCCGCTGAATGCAGGGGATTGCGACGCAGTCTATGGGCAGTTGGAGTGTTTCAGGCCAGTTTGTGTCCGGGTGACGGCGGTCAGCGGGTCGCGGTGTCGTCACAAGGTGGAGTGGGGCACCGCTGGTGGTCTTGAGAGCCGGTAAGTACCTGGCTGTGCAGGGTGCAGGGGGGGATCCACAGGCCGGGGAAGGCGATGAGTAGGGGCAGCGCCAACGGTCAGTATCGCGGCAGGCGCTAGGTGTGCAGCGTGGCGTCAGGGCTTCACCGGGCGAGTCTTCTTTCCCCCACGTGTGCCCGATGCCCCCCTCTCCAGTTTGTGAGGTCGCAGGTATGCCGCTATGCTAGTAGGCACCAACCTTGGAAGTAGACAGCCTCACGTACTCTCACTGCGGAATGTCCGCCTGCGCCGGTGTCCGGGTGTGCCAATTGCCGGGATCGAGTTCCCAACGTCCTGGACCCCGCTCCGGGGTGCAAATAAAATGGCGCCTGCAGTACCTTCTCGTTGCCGGGCTTCCCTTCGCCTCCCGGCGCGTTGTGCCGTGAGCAGACTTCGCGTGTGCAGTGCCGATGGCGGGCCTTGCCTCCCGCAGAACCCGTTCTATACTCCAGTGGGGGGTCCGGGCTCAGGCGCTGTAGCTGCGTGGCGATTCTGCTATATTGGGTCCAGAGTCCCGGCCGGCCAGAGGGTCCCGCAGTAGGGGAGACCAGCGAGTGTCCGGAGGGCCGATGTAGGAGGCAGTGAGGTCACAGGCGGCGTGGGGGGGGGCCCGCAGTATGCCCCGAGGTCGCGACAAAGCGTCCGCCGTTTCTCCAGGCCGAGGTCCCTCTCACAGCCAGCCAATGACCTAGGTTGGGCCGGGCAGTCCACAAATCGAGGCCGAGGCCTCACTCTGCGTCACAGGCCGCAGCAGCACCACGGTCCCGGCGCTCTCTCGGTGCGAGCATTGGAGGAGCAGCGCCCGTCCGCTGTATGCCGGTCGCCCCCGGGTCCTCTGGGCACCGAGTGCAGGTGGGCTGCAGGTCAGGATAGCAGGATAATCAGCTTATATTACGGGCTAAGGACGGAGCTCCGGAGCTACACGTCCACCATGATCGGCACTTAGCCACGCCCCCCCCCACCTAAATGTATTGTGATCAACCCTTGTTGCTTTTCCTGTTATCATTTTAACTTGAAGGTTTTTGCTCTTAGTATTTAAACAACATGTTTAGATCATTGTTTATGATGTAATGAACTACAGCACCATTCTTCCCAGTAAATTTGGGAGCAGCTTAGTTACCTCGTTTTTTGATAATGTTTCAACTTGTTCAAAATCAATTGCTGGCATACTGCACGTTATTACTTCTTCGGGAACACCAGAGATGACCTGATCTTCATTATTGATTGATTTCTTTGTCACTTAGGTATAAAAAAAAAAATCTTTCTATTTTTCTGCTCTATAAAAAAGAGATACCCCAGTACCCTGAGCACACATTCAGCATCACCCTCAAACCATGTGTGTCACTTCCTCATCCCCCTTCCTGCCGCTAAACCACTCACTACCTCTTATCACCTCTTCTTTTGTTCAAATTTCACTTCTCAATTACACAACCCCACCATGCCTTGCAAAAATCAGGGATTCAGCACACAGGAGCTCACTAGTTTCAAGTTTTATTTATTTATGTTTTGGAACTCTAGACAGAGGTCCACATAAAAACTTCCAACATCAACATTTAAATCATTATGAGCAAGTTACGAAAGAACACATCTAGTATAAATTCAAAAAACTTTTAAAAAAGTTAAAAATTATACAGCAGAACCTCTCATTTGGCGGATTATAAATGGCATTGAGAAAAGCAGAAGAGGAGAGAATATTTAGTTTTAGACAAGTAGGTCTCAACCATTTTAAACGATAATTTTTTAAGGCAGGGCAAACAAATAGCACGTGTTTAACATCTTGATTATATTTGTTGCAAAAATTACACTTTACTGAAGAGCCGTACCATTTTGATAACAGCATATTTAGAGGAAGAAGGTCCTGTCTCAGGAGAAACATAAAACAACGCACACCGTGGGGGATATTCCATGAAACAAAAGGTTGGGGAATTCTAATTTGGTAATGGTTAATAAGAGGAGACGGACCCCTTTTGGCGGTAAGGGCCTCTTTATCCAAGTCAAAGCTTAGATTCCAGGAGGCCAGTTTTAGGGTTAGTTTTAGCTGGTAGGTAGATAAAGAAAAAAGAGTCAATTCATCTAATTTCAGGAGTTTAACTGCTGATCTAAAATTCTTTACAATAATAGAATGTTCATTTAGGGGACCAAGAAGTTCTTTTCGGATCAGGTATCTTAAGGTATCCGATTCACCCTTGGCCAAACTAAAGACCCAGCGTACTACCCCAGCAAGGCTCTGGACCCATGCACTGCGTAAACCAAATTCCAGTCTAAAAGCTGCAATAGTGCACGTAGTATTGACCGTACACAATTTCCGTAAGATTTTTCCCTCTGTGGTGTTTAGAAAGCCCCAACTCCCCACTTCAAGTAATTCTATGCCATATAATAAGGTAGCTGGAATTTTTGCTCTAAAAACCTCCAATAGATAGGCAAAATGCCTCTGGCCAGTAGATCTATAGAGGGTATTAAGACCCCTCTCATGGGATATGGCCTTCCGAATGTTATTGGTTATATGGGCTTTCTCGCTTAATGAACTGGATACTATTTTCCCCAGAAAAGTATAGGATTGGACAACTTCCAATCGAAGGCCCCCAATATTCCCAAAAAAGTTCCCAAATTTTGGCTTTTTTCTTCCAGCAATGCACATGACTTTACTCTTGGTTACATTTATCCTTAAGTGATGGGATTCTGCAAATACGTGGAGCGCTTGTAACTGATTATTCAATCCCGTGGGGGGTTAAATCCAGGATTAGTATATTGTCTGCATATAGCAGACATACTATAGGAGCTCACTATAATGGTGGATGAAATCGAACCCTATACTTTCGGTACCCAAGTACTGACTACTCCTCACACACATAAACATGAGATGTGGACCAGGATAGTCAACAAAGTGAATGGTGTCAGCAACACCCTAAAGAAACAGGGAGATATACAGAAGAGGTGGAACTACCTCAGGTCTTGAATCAAGAACAAGTATACCAACTATCATAAGGAGGCCCAAAGTGTTGGTGCTGGCCCTCCCAGCGCACCACTAGAACTACAGCCATGGGAGGAGAATGTTTTGGAAAGCCTACAAACTGAGGGCTTGACTGAAATCCGGGGGGAAATCAACACTGGTAATTGACCACAGTCCAAATGTCCCCACTGCACTTGATTTTGTCTGTTAACAAGACTGCCCTGTCTGTACACTCCTCCATCGACCATTACAATATGCAGTACTGAAACTATTGAATTCCAATGTCTCTTATGTGGCTGTGCAAATAAGGTGAAATGACTCACCATACACACACATTTAATGTCTATCCACATATGCAAATGAAGTCTGTAAGTGGAATACAATATGGCTTCTGCCCTGGGATCGGAACAATAGAGCAGAGCCTCAATTTCATTGACTAATTAGCTTCCCAAATATAAATGACTGGCCTGCACATCTTGCCAACTGCCCCTGCAAGAATAGGATGCCCCATAACACTATGCAAGTGGTTCTTTTTTGTACATTTTACAGTCAACTTAGGAAACGCTATATATTCCCGACAATAAGACCATTCAGTTTTACACAATGTTGTCCTGCATATTCATTCTTGCAATCATTGCCTACCTTAGAGATCTATTGTAGAATGTCATCCTTTTAATGGGGAGCGTTTTATGTCAGGAAGAAGATCTCAGTAGAGCTTGTCTAGAATAGGGCACATGGTACAAATTTTCCATGGATATACGTATTATGATCAACATGCTCAAGGGAAATTGGTATTGATCATGTAACATATTGCACATTCGCACTCTATTATTGAATTCAAATTATGTACTGAGGGCCTTATTTATGAGTCACTTCTCACTGCGCCCAACCTCCAACATGATGGATATGTCATATTTACTGTAAGACGCATCATGTCACAAGAAGTTACAAATACGTCAGTATTTCTGATGTATCTTTAGGAGCAAACGTGATGCATTGCTGGGGTGTGTCTGAAAAAAGACGCAACTCCAGCTATGTGTCCTTTACGGGCCTGTGCCAGCCTTATGCCTCCTGTGAGTCAGGCGTAAGATATTGACGCAATGGCGTCCTAGAAGGGGTGCAATGAAATCCCATAGATTTTAATGCTCCACTTCTATTAGTCTTTTTGCAGGGGAACGCCCACCCTTCATATATTATACCTGGCGCAGGGATAATGTGGCGCAGGGGTTTACAAAGTGATGCATTGATGCATTACTTTGTAAATAAGGTGCAATATGGCGGATTTGTTATGCCAACAGTGCATCACAAAAAGTGACACACCGGTAACATAAAATTGACGCAAGGCCTCATAAAAAAAGGCCCTGAAGGACCAGACAAGATGGAGGGCATGGTGGACCTGAAATTAGTTTTTTTTTTCTCCTTTTCTTGTACTGGCCCTGCCCAAGCATAAGCCAGCAGCGCCATGGGAACCTGTGCTGTTTTGCTTCCTTATCTTGAATGTAAGATGTAACGAACGAATTAACTTATGTCATTACGAATGCACCTTTTACTGAACTCTATTTCTTTAATAGTCAAGTTAATTTCTGAATCATCAATGCTTGGTGCAAATTGTAACATACCTTATTTTGTCCTAGAATTGATTAATTCAGACTGGCTTTAATATTTTCTTTTTAGTACCCAATTAACAAGGAAAGTGTGTTATACAGGAGGACTTCCAAAATACTTTGGTAGGATACGCAGTAAAGCTTATGCGTGCTGAAATCTGGTAGTTATATGATTTAACAACAAGTTTAGCATGTTTTTTTACTGTATTTAATGTATTGTACATATTTTGTTTCATGATAATAATCGTATAAAATATGTTTGCTCTTTGTGAGACTTTTATGGATGTTTTTATACTTCCGAATAAAGTTATGAAAGAAAGAAAGAAAGAAAGAAAGAAAGAAAACAAACAAAGAGTACCATCTCAAATGTTTGTACAACAGTCACTTCAAGAATTACAATGATTACAAATGAATTCCAACAACAATATTAACACTTGTACATAAAATGAGTGTAACAGTATGGATAATGCAATGTAAAATAACTTCTATGAGGGCATTTTAATAACACGTGAAATAAGGTTTGTTGCTAGGATACTGTACCTCGACATATTGAGAACCATAAAATCATACCTGTAGCAGTACTATAGGTGTATATCCTGTGGTTCCAAACAAGTACATGTCCCTGAACAGTGTCCCTGCAGCAATCCTAATATCATGTGGGAGTGAAATGGCCTCCAGTGAGTTGTAGTCATGTACAACATATCACGCCTGAGATGTGTGGGTCACAAAATGTCCCACATGTCCATGAACATCACCCAAAGAGGTTGTCAATTGGCATACAACAACACTACTCCTTCAATTCCACCTCGGACATAGTCATGAAGACACATCCTTTGAATGTTTGCAGCACACCACACATCCAAAGCATCATTAATAAACAACAAGAATCTTGTGTAAATGTGATGTTATTAAAACACAGTGTTTGTGACATTCAAACATAAACAGAATAAATGCTAAGGTGTCTACATTTCTACCAAATCAATATAAAATGTATCATGCTGATGATTCTTCTACCAACCCTCCCTTACAGAAGCAAAGCATGCATGGAAATGAAAAGGCATATATATTTAGATTAACCCTGGGCAAAGCACTAAGCTACGCTTGTGTAGTTTGCTAAGTTTCCGCTACTTCGCACTATGCGAACTGCACGTAGCACAGTGCAAACACGTGTAGTGCAGCGTAGTGCAGCGGTCATTTTTTGCTTTCTCGCCGTCCTCAACATGAAGTTGGCGACCGCGAGCAAACAAAATGACATCCCTTCAAGACTTTTTCCTCAGCAACATCAAGTTGCCGATCACGAGCGTGGAAAATAAACCTCCCAGCGAGATTCTCAACGCGGGGAGGTCAGGTTTCTCATTGCGAGTGGTTGCGCATGCTCGCGACCGCTCACGATGAGAAACTACCAGTCTGCGTTGAGAAAGCTGCTGCTCAAGTAAAAATCTACTCGAGGGCAGAAAACTACAGCTCGCACTGTGCAAGATGCCGTTTTCAATGATTGCACAGTGCCAGATGCTTGTCCGCACTGTGCAATCTTTGAAAACGGCATCGTGCACAGTGCGAATGGGGTACTACGCAGTTCGTGTAGTGCTACGCATAGCTCACGTAGTGCGAAGTGCACTTTGCGTAGCTACGCATAGCGCTACTTTGCGAACTACACCCAGGGTTAATCTAGAGTCAATACCAGACCATGTATCCTTGCTTGCATAGACGCAAATAAAACATCACACACGTGTCAGAATGTCTGTCACCTACGCTTTTTCCACAAATGAATTAGAGCGACATATAATATTGGCAATTGTACCATTCAATCTCTGGGGATGGGCAAAACTCTTGACTCACAGAGACAATCAGCAATATGTCCAACATGGAACAATGTTGATCAACATCTCAGAACATCTGCACACCAATTGCTTGATGATTCTTGTAGGAACTAGACAGCTAGGAGGTCCATTGACTTGACAGTCAATAAGCGTCACAAAATAATGTAGATCAAAGTGCACAACACAAGAACCTACTGCAGACACATAGGTATACAAATCAGTTAATGGAACATTAATTAAGGAACGTAGATTAAGGAGAGTAACCTCCCCCTTAAATAAATTGCCCAGTGAATATGACTTGTATGAGAAAACGTCAGTTAATGTACTTTCACCAAATGATTTCAAACACATTCCTGCGACAATTTAGACTTTTGAAGTGAATCAATGGCAAGTATATCGCTCAATTCCAGACTTCTTTAGCAATCTATTGATCCATTAGTGACTCGAAGTGACAGACACTGCAAACATGAATCAGTTCCGGATGCCATAAGAAATTCCACTGCCCATTGTATGAACTCCAAATTACAGACAGGGTCCTGATCTCCACCCAATCCTGGGATAGGTGACAACTGACCTTCAAACATGTCAGCCCCCCACCCAGTCAGGTTGCTTTGTGTCAGGTAAGACTAGTGGCTCCAACCTTGCATGATGTATCAATTGCAAGCCAGATTGGCAAACTAGATAATCGTTCAGTAATGGGCTCATTAGCAGCACAAAATACTGGAACCCGAGGTAGGTAAACATAAGCAAAGAACCAGTGCCCACTGAAAGGGACACAATAGACAGTGGAAAACAAGATGTATGCATCCAAACTAGGCAGGTTGAAACATAAGGGACCAATGATGCACCAGTTCTCTCAACACCATGATGCCAAAATCTGCAGCATCCTGTCATGACACAATTAAAACACCTGTTCCTCAAGCTGGACCATGGATGATGACTCCATTATTGAACAGTAGAACTATGAACAGATCACCCATATTTAGGAACAGCCACAATGTGGAGAGACCAAACACACAGTCAACTCTTGAATTAATGGAACTCTGAACCAACAGAAACACCGTATATAATTATCAGTCATAGCCCAAACTGAAAACATATGTCGAATAATCAGATTCCTTCGGTCTATGAAGTATGACCACTAATGTTACATATCTACAGATTGTACAAAGGACGACTGTGTGCAACAATTACTGCGTTTCACTACACATTCATAGCACTTGCCTCACAAAGGTCAAGCAACCAGATCTGAGAACTACCCCTTGTTTATGTAATCAGGCACTCAGGCCTATCAGCAGAAAGGAAGCGTCCTTTCAAAGTAGGAATGGAAGGTCACGACAAACTCACAGTGTGTATTTAAATATTATACAAGCCAGGTCAGTATCCAGACCGAGGCCATTCCCAATCGCATACCAAACATAATTTGTGTAATACAAAGCAGTCCAACCTCAGCCATTGGAAGAGCATGACACAGATGATAAGGAGCGTAGTGCTGCAACCTTTGATCAATAAATGAGAAACAAAGTCAACAACAATTGCTAGTCTGTGAACTCCTGACATCAAGTAACAGATGACAGTTGCACAATCAATATACAAATTCAACAGTGTTCAAAAACTATATTGGTACATTACTTACGTTAAAGGTAGGGCAAATGTGGAAATACTGAGTTAGACAACCTAGGATCAACAGAAGGATACTGATAAATATGTCACGCATAATAGAAAAATAAATAACCGAGTTATGTCTTACTAAAGACAGTGTGTGGCAATTGTTTGCTAGATGCCTCACCTGTCACAATGCATAGCATGTGAAATGTATATGTTGCTTGTCAATGAATGGGGTGATTTGTGTCATTATGAATAACACTACTGTAGATATCAGTCTGCTCTTGTAACTTCACACATCAAAGTTGTAAGTTACAATATGTCCACCCTCAGATAAAAATTCCATTTCGAACTAACAGTTGTGTTTTCTTTCACAGATGAGCCTACTCCTGATGCACTCTTTTCATCAAAACGAGGGAGGTAGAAAGCTGATCCTATCAGTTTCCAAAGTATATTTGATAATCAGACGGGAAAGGATCACTTGTCCTGCACAACCTTAGGTTTCTTGCAGGAGCGGGGGGGTGTGTCCCAAATTAAAAGACCCTCATGCACGTGATGGGTAGGGTGGAGTTGGAGCGGTGTATCTTGATTCTCCGCTTTTTTATTCACGTGTGTGCATAATCATCGGGTCGATCAGGTTATGCAACCTCCACCAGGAGGTGTTGACCCAAGGTTGAAGCAGTAGTGAGCCAGTGATGAGGGATTATTAAAAAAAGGCCCGGATAACCAGAAAAGGAATTTTAATGAGTCTGGGTTCGGGTCTTGTGAACTCTGGTATAGTGTATCATGGGATACTTGTTAGGAGTAGTTGATGCACTCAGAGTATAGTTAAAAGCATTGCGTGAATGGAAAAGGGAATTAGGTCGACATGTTTCTGCCTTCTACGCCTTGGTAGGACTTACAGGCTTTCATCATATTTTGCTAATTATGTTAATTTTTTCTAATTTATTTTCTGTAGCGGGTTGTGGGTTTATAGGGGAATTGGGTGTGAAGTAATTTATTCATAAATAATTAAATCATTCAAATTAATTAATTGTATTTAATTTGAATTAATTGTTCATTAATTTTTAATTGTTAATTAATTGTTAATTTGTAATTAATTTGAATATGTAACTAATATTAAAAATTCATTGTAATTTGTAATTTTAATTGATTAATTATTATATTATTTTAAATTGGTAATTACTTATAATTAATTTTTTATAGATATTAATTTATATTTTTTTAAATAATATAAGAAGTATTTACTTTCCCTACTGTTGCACTCTCTGGAGTGGGAATAGTAATTTTTACCCCTACGCTATCCAACGCTTTCCCTACTGTTGCACTCTTTGGAGTGGGAATAGTAATTTTAACCCTTACGCTATCCAACGCTTTCTCTACTGTTGCACTCACTGGAGTGGGAATAGTAATTTTTACCCCTACGCTATCCAACTCTTTCCCTACTGTTGCACTCACTGGAGTGGGAATAGTAATTTTAACCCTTACGCTATCCAACGCTTTCCCTACTGTTGCAATCTTTGGAGTGGGAATAGTAATTTTTACCCCTACGCTATCCAATGCTTTCCCTACTGTTGCACCCACTGGAGTGGGAATAGTAATTGTTACCTCTACGCTATCCAACGCTTTCCCTACTGTTGCACTCACTGGAGTGGGAATAGTAATTTTTACCCCTACGCTATCCAATGCTTTCCCTACTGTTGCACTCTTTGGAGTGGGAATAGTAATTTTTACCCCTACGCTATCCAAAGCTGTCCCTACTGTTGCACCCACTGGAGTGGGAATAGTAATTTTTACCCCTACGCTATCCAACGCTTTCCCTACTGTTGCACTCTTTGGAGTGGGAATAGTAATTTTTACCCCTACGCTATCCAAAGCGTTCCCTACTGTTGCACCCACTGGAGTGGGAATAGTAATTTTTACCCCTACGCTATCCAACGCTTTCCCTACTGTTGCACTCACTGGAGTGGGAATAGTAATATTTACCCCTACGCTATCCAACGCTTTCCCTACTGTTGCAATTTTTTGGAGTAGGAATAGTAATTGTTACCTCTACGCTATCCAACGCTTTCCCTACTGTTGCACTCTTTGGAGTGGGAATTGTAATTTTAACCCTTACGCTATCCAATGCTTTCCCTACTGTTGCACTCTTTGGAGTGGGAATGGTAATTTTTACCTCTACGCTATCCAACGCTTTCCCTACTGTTGCACCCACTGGAGTGTGAATAGTAATTTTTACCCCTACACTATCAAACGCTTTCCCTACTGTTGCACTCTTTGGAATGGGAAAAGTAATTTTTACCTCTACGCTATCCAACGCTTTCCCTACTGTTGCACTCTTTGGAGTGGGAATAGTAATTTTTACCCCTACGCTATCCAACGCTTTCCCTACTGTTGCACTCTTTGGAGTGGGAATAGTAATATTTACCTCTACGCTATCCAACGCTTTCCCTACTGTTGCACCCACTGGAGTGGGAATAGTAATTTTTACCCCTACGCTATCCAACGCTTTCCCTACTGTTGCACTTTCTGGAGTGGGAATAGTAATTTTTACACTTCCACTGTCCTACGGTAATAATATTGGATATTATTTAATTATATTATGTTTTATATATACATATATATATGTTTTAACAAATATTATTGTAATTTATTTTATAACTTTAATTAATTATTTAATTATTATAAGGTAATTTAAGTATTTGTAAGTATATTTTAGTAATTAATTTTTAATATTATTTTAATTTAACATTGTTTTTAATAAAGTCGATATTTTTATAAACTATATTTTTGTAAATGATATTTTTTACTCAATATTTTTGTACTTACCTGTTTGTAGATACAAAGTCGATATTCTGTCTGTCGATATTTTGTCGCCGATATTTTTGATAGTCGATATTATGTCCCTCGATATTATGTCAGTGATCCATTTTATACATACATCACTTGGCTACATCACATATGTTCCACAAAGGCAAGTCATACCTTGTCAACATATCAACAAAAAGGTCTAAAGGACGACGAGACATTGAAATGACATACGTGTGTGCAACAGTTTCTATCAAGGAATATCATACAATGTCTGACAGTGGCAGACAGCAAAACTGTACACTGCATTCTGCTAGCGATGAGCAACATTTGTGAGCAATGATTGCACAACTTGTAGGTAGATGGGCACAAGTTATGGAAGTGGTCCAGGTAGCCAATTTGCCAAAATAACTCACTAATTAAAATATGACAACAAAATGTTTGAGAATGTCATGGCCGCAAGGATGGTGCATGCCAAACATAGCGAGATTGTCTCAGGAAAGCCCCTTACATCGGCGGTCGCAGACCGCGAGTGTGACGCAATCTCCAGCGGCAGTCTCGCCCGTAGGCTAACTTTGGGAAATGTGACAGCGGAAAGCCAATAAATGTGCCTGAATGTGCACATGACCACGTATTGTTAATTTGTAATTAATTTGAATATGTAACTAATATTAAAAATTCATTGTAATTTGTAATTTTAATTGATTAATTATTATATTATTTTAAATTGGTAATTACTTATAATTAATTTTTTTATAGATATTAATTTATATTTTTTTAAATAATATAAGAAGTATTTACTTTCCCTACTGTTGCACTCTCTGGAGTGGGAATAGTAATTTTTACCCCTACGCTATCCAACGCTTTCCCTACTGTTGCACTCTTTGGAGTGGGAATAGTAATTTTAACCCTTACGCTATCCAACGCTTTCTCTACTGTTGCACTCACTGGAGTGGGAATAGTATTTTTTACCCCTACGCTATCCAACTCTTTCCCTACTGTTGCACTCACTGGAGTGGGAATAGTAATTTTAACCCTTACGCTATCCAACGCTTTCCCTACTGTTGCAATCTTTGGAGTGGGAATAGTAATTTTTACCCCTACGCTATCCAATGCTTTCCCTACTGTTGCACCCACTGGAGTGGGAATAGTAATTGTTACCTCTACGCTATCCAACGCTTTCCCTACTGTTGCACTCACTGGAGTGGGAATAGTAATTTTTACCCCTACGCTATCCAATGCTTTCCCTACTGTTGCACTCTTTGGAGTGGGAATAGTAATTTTTACCCCTACGCTATCCAAAGCTGTCCCTACTGTTGCACCCACTGGAGTGGGAATAGTAATTTTTACCCCTACGCTATCCAACGCTTTCCCTACTGTTGCACTCTTTGGAGTGGGAATAGTAATTTTTACCCCTACGCTATCCAAAGTGTTCCCTACTGTTGCACTCACTGGAGTGGGAATAGTAATATTTACCCCTACGCTATCCAACGCTTTCCCTACTGTTGCACTCTTTGGAGTAGGAATAGTAATTGTTACCTCTACGCTATCCAACGCTTTCCCTACTGTTGCACTCTTTGGAGTGGGAATTGTAATTTTAACCCCTACGCTATCCAACGCTTTCCCTACTGTTGCACTCTTTGGAGTGGGAATAGTAATTTTTACCCCTACGCTATCCAACGCTTTCCCTACTGTTGCACTCACTGGAGTGGGAATAGTAATATTTACCCCTACGCTATCCAACGCTTTCCCTACTGTTGCACTCTTTGGAGTAGGAATAGTAATTGTTACCTCTACGCTATCCAACGCTTTCCCTACTGTTGCACTCTTTGGAGTGGGAATTGTAATTTTAACCCTTACGCTATCCAATGCTTTCCCTACTGTTGCACTCTTTGGAGTGGGAATGGTAATTTTTACCTCTACGCTATCCAACGCTTTCCCTACTGTTGCACCCACTGGAGTGTGAATAGTAATTTTTACCCCTACACTATCCAACGCTTTCCCTACTGTTGCACTCTTTGGAGTGGGAAAAGTAATTTTTACCTCTACGCTATCCAACGCTTTCCCTACTGTTGCACTCTTTGGAGTGGGAATAGTAATTTTTACCCCTACGCTATCCAACGCTTTCCCTACTGTTGCACTCTTTGGAGTGGGAATAGTAATATTTACCTCTACGCTATCCAACGCTTTCCCTACTGTTGCACCCACTGGAGTGGGAATAGTAATTTTTACCCCTACGCTATCCAACGCTTTCCCTACTGTTGCACTTTCTGGAGTGGGAATAGTAATTTTTACACTTCCACTGTCCTACGGTAATAATATTGGATATTATTTAATTATATTATGTTTTATATATACATATATGTATGTTTTAACAAATATTATTGTAATTTATTTTATAACTTTAATTAATTATTTAATTATTATAAGGTAATTTAAGTATTTGCAAGTATATTTTAGTAATTAATTTTTAATATTATTTTAATTTAACATTGTTTTTAATAAAGTCGATATTTTTATAAACTATATTTTTGTAAATGATATTTTTTACTCAATATTTTTGTACTTACCTGTTTGTAGATACAAAGTCGATATTCTGTCTGTCGATATTTTGTCGCCGATATTTTTGATAGTCGATATTTTGTCCCTCGATATTATGTCAGTGATCCATTTTATACATACATCACTTGGCTACATCACATATGTTCCACAAAGGCAAGTCATACCTTGTCAACATATCAACAAAAAGGTCTAAAGGACGACGAGACATTGAAATGACATACGTGTGTGCAACAGTTTCTATCAAGGAATATCATACAATGTCTGACAGTGGCAGACAGCAAAACTGTACACTGCATTCTGCTAGCGATGAGCAACATTTGTGAGCAATGATTGCACAACTTGTAGGTAGATGGGCACAAGTTATGGAAGTGGTCCAGGTAGCCAATTTGCCAAAATAACTCACTAATTAAAATATGACAACAAAATGTTTGAGAATGTCATGGCCGCAAGGATGGTGCATGCCAAACATAGCGAGATTGTCTCAGGAAAGCCCCTTACATCGGCGGTCGCAGACCGCGAGTGTGACGCAATCTCCAGCGGCAGTCTCGCCCGTAGGCTAACTTTGGGAAATGTGACAGCGGAAAGCCAATAAATGTGCCTGAATGTGCACATGACCACGTATGTTGTGTACAGTTACGCTTAGTTGATAAAACATGCACTATTACCTGCAGAGATTGCAGCAATACACATCTCATCTATATCCGATGCTGTGTATCCCCACTGTGAGCAGCAATGCCAGGTCAGACTGGTGTGAGGGCCCCTGCCTTCACTACGAAGGAATTCAGATTTCGTTGTGGATGAGGTGCTTCCCCTGCAAGCCAAACTTTATTTCTCTTCTGAGGTTTGATTTATCCCACAACAACCCTAAAACTGCCCATTGGAAATTGAATAATTTTTGCTTATTAGATAATAATTTTATTACAAAAGCTACAGCTTTTATTAATGAATTTTTTCAGTTTAACCGATCTATTGAAACATCTATTTCTAACATATGGGATGCTTTCAAAGGCTTTACCATATCTTACTCAGTTAAACAGAAAAGCAAACTTCTCAATATAATACATTATTACAACAGATTACAACATTGAAACACATTTATTGTATTTCCTAATCTTCTTCTGTCTTACATGAACTGATTAAGGCCAAATCTTCCCCTAATAGACTTGCCACCACTGATGCTTGCAATATCTTACTTAAAGTTAAATCGAAATATCAAGGAGGTCAGAATAAAGCTGCCAATATGTTAAAAATGTAATTTGAATGTAAAAACATTGGCTCTTTTCATATTTAATTCACAAATAACATTATATCCTCAGATGCTGATATTTCTAATACTTCTAAGTACTCAACTCTGAAGATTCTCTTCCCATAGAGCACACCCAAAATACTTTTTTTATGGTCTTCCTAATCCATCAAAGAATAATTGAATTAATTAGAAAATGACATAACTATTCAGGAGATTGCTATAAAATCCCTCAAAAAAGCTAAAGCTCTGGGCCCAAATGGTTTTTCTATTGTATTGTTTTCCACTGTTCTTCCATTTTTGCTCCTAAACTACTTGAGATATATTCCGCTTAGATTAAAAAGCTACTGGACCCTTTTTTAAAAGCACTGACTGTGCTTATCCCTAAACCCTGCTGATGATGTTTTAATATATATGTCTAATCCCCTCACCTCTCTAAATCCCTTCTTAGAAAAAATGTCATTTTTCCAAAACTGAAATTCCACCATCAAACTCCTCTAGTTATCAATATATTTTTGCTAATACTAATTTTACATGATGCCCTTCTAAAATAAAATACCTTGGTGTTTGGTTCTTCCCTACTATCCCCAGCGTTATTAGTCATAATATTAGCACCTTTAAACCTAAAATTCAAAACATACTCTCATCATGGTCTCCTCTTCTTTTATCTTGTGGGGTAGACTAGATACCATCAAAATGAAGAGTGTATCACATGTTCTTTTTATATTATCTATATTGTCTTTTAAAATACACACTTGTCAATTTTCTCAAATGAATTCTAGTTCTGTCAAATTCCTCTGGAATAATAAACATTCATGACTTGCTTTGTCTAAAATGACACACCTGATAATTGAAGGTGGTGTTAGTTTTCCTGATTTTAAGTTATATCACTCTGCTTGTTTAATTTGACAATTTTATTCTTTTAACTAATGATTTTCAAGACTCTCCTATACCACATTGGATTACATTTTAATGGTTATTTTCCATTTATAGATGGAGATCATATGTTTAATTTTACTTTTAGTTCTAAAAACCTGATTCTAAAATATTCTCAAAATCTGTTTCTTACAATATATTCTGCAGGTTTGATTTTTATAATTGGTTTTTTAACCCCTTCTATTTGGTACAATAAGTTTATTACATTTCAATGTAAATCCTTTTATTTTAAACATTGGAAGGAAGGATATTATGTTTGTCCATCAATTTGTTAAATATAATTCTGGTATACCTTTTTTCCAATCACACATGTAATGTAATCTACCAAATTATTTTTTACATGAATATAATCTAATTTCATCTTCTCTTCAATCTTTTTCAACAAATAACCATTTTGCTTTTGACACTGCATCTCTCACATCCCCATACCATTATATATTATTCCTCACAATTCTATTGCCAAAGCTGCAGTTTTATTTAATATTTTATTGTCTACCACAACAGTAAGGTCGAAAACTCCTAATGAATTATTACGGGAAACTAACATCTCTATATCATTCCCAGTTAATCTATGGAACAAAATATGACTTCAAATTTTTAGAACTTCTAAGGCTGCACGTATCACAAAATCTCTATTTTTTATTAATATTAGAACAGTCCATACTCCGATATAGATCATAAAATTTGCTCCAACTTCCTCTTCATTATGTTAGTCTTGTTCTACCTGTATTGGTACTTCAACTCACTTGCTCTACTATTGTTTTAATTTGTTTAATTTCTGGCAAGCTACTTAGTCCATTTGTTGAAAGATCTTGATATATTATATTCTATTATCAACTCAAAATGTTTTCCTTGTATCCTTTTCAACTGAATTTGAACATCTTTCACCTAAACATATATTATTTGATCTTTTTATTGCACTTGCCTTTATTGGTATACTTTCCTGATGGAAGAATGCGTCTAAGTGATATATATCAACATGGAGGAATTGTATCTGTGCTTAACATATTTTAGCCAATATCTGTTTATTATCTGTTAATCAAAAGATTAAAGCTGATTTATAATGGGTACCCTTTACTATATATGTATCTTCTCACTCATGTATTACTGAGTTCTTACCTTTTTTTCTATCATTTTTTCTTCTTACAACCCTTCCTTCCTTTTGACTTTTTATTCCTTTTCTATCTTCTTTTCATTCTCCCTCTTTTTCTTTTCTTATCTTTAATTCCCCCTTTCACCCGCTGTTTTATTTTTGTAAAAAGTAATAGCTTGAGTTATATTTTTTTAATCATGTTATGGACGTTATATGTTTATTATCTTAATAAGTATATCATTGGCTAATTTGACTCATTGTTATACATTCAATATATATTACTACTGTACATTCTCTAACTTTTCAATGTAAAATATTTAACAAAAAACAAACAATGATGAGAATGGCTCAGAGGATTCAATCTCACATTGCAATCTCCTGCTATACTCAAAAGCCAGGTGTGGCGGAAGAATTCGAACAGAGTATGCAAAGCGTGTACAGTTGGGGATTCTGTGTTAACCTGGACTGAACGTACATATATGTTTACCGCCACTATGTGTTTGTACAGGGCTGTGCTCTTGAAGGTCAAAATAACCCCCAATATGTCCTTTGAACCTAAATCTAAAACTATAGCCGAACACTGGATCGTGTTTTTTCACCAGATCAGCAAGCCCCTCCAAAGCTCTCCCTGAGCTAGCTGGTGTGGTGTTAATATAAAATGACTGGTATCCTGGCCTAAATGCCAGTTCCGTTGCCCAAGTTTCCTGCAGGAGGATAATTTGATGACTGTCAATAAATTCTCCCCACTTTAAGGGCCATATGTAGGAAGCATTTTTGCGATCGCAAACACTGCGATTCGCAAAAATCATGGGCTATGCAATCGCAAAACAGACTGTTCCTATGTAGGAAACGTTTCTGCTGCACAAAAATGAGAATCGCTAATTTAGCGATTACCATTTTTGCGTACCAATGATTCTGCTCAATATTTTACGAAATCGCAATCTGCAGCACATCATTTGCGATATTCGCTACTACCGTTATCACTAAATGCGAATTTGCAAATTGAGATGTAGGTAAAAGTCACAATTTGCGATTTTACGAAATTCGCAACTTTGCACTTCTCAATTACCACCAACTCTGAGCAGGGGGTAACCAGGTGCTACCTATTTAAACAGGCCTACAATACCACTGGGATTTCCCACCATGGCTGGCCTGTATGTGATAGCCAGGATGCTTTTAATCAGAGATGCTACACAGAAAAGGATATGCCAGGAAAGGATCGAAATAGCATGCATCACCCTCTTCTAGGTGACCGAGGAGGAAATCAATGTGTACTACAGGCTGCACCCAGAAGGCATCCTGGATTTAATAGAGGAGCTGGCACCCCATATGCAGGGCACACACCATTTCCACCCATGTCCAGGTTCTGTGCTCACTGCACCTCCTGGCATCAGGGAGTTTTCACGGGGTGATAGCCACAGCAGGAGGGGTCTCTCAGAGTGCACTTTCGTGCTTCTTCCATGCTTTCCTTGATGCAATGTTTCAGAGGTTGCATCACCACATACAATTTCCCAGCACACAACAGGCACTAGATTAGACCAATCAGGAATTCTACCAAATAGCCCAATTCCCCAACGTCATTGGCTGCGTAGATGGCACCCATGTCGCACTCTCACGCCCCTCACAGAATGAGTATGTGTTTAGGAACAGAAAGTCATATCATTCCCTTAACAGTGTGCAACCCCAAACATATAATCACTGATATTGTGGCAAAATACCCAGGAAGCACACACGACTCATTCATGTTTCGCCACTGAGAATTAAATCACAGACTCACAAATGGCGATTGAAGAGGGCTACCTGCTAGGTAAATGTATGGCTTACAGACTCACAACCAGTAAAGGTTTGAACTGGCAGGACAGTACCGAACATGAATAAATAAATCAATTAATCTACTTATGCTGTACGTGACTACATCCTCACACAGTACCTGGATCCAGGTGAGCGGAGGTACAACAGCATCCACAGAGTCACAATCTGTGCCATTGAGATGACCTTCGGCATCCTTAAGAGCCATATCCACAGCCTCTATATGAGTGGAGGTGCGCTACAGTACAGCCCTGAGACATGTTGCAAAATTGTGGTTGCCTGTGCAATGCTACACAACATTGCTACCAAGTAAGGCACCCAGTGTATCTGACAGATTCAAACACATCAGATGAGGAGAGACCAGCTCCATGTCGCAGACCAGCAGGTGGGGCCGGGCTGCTGCTTGGTGCCCAAGACGAGAAGAGATCACACAGAACTACTTCTGAGTGAGTAATGAGGACACACTGCCACATAATGATGCTTAACTGTGATGTTTATTTCCTTTGGTGCAGGAATACATCTGTCACACAGCGTGACTTTATTGTGATTGCTTGCACATGTTTGTGCCACAGTCCAAGTATTTCCATCAGCCAATAAGTCCATATGGAATGTGTTGCTTCACACATAGCCATAAGCCCTGTTGTATCTTCACCTCCTACATACAAGCCCTGTTGCCCCTCACCCAGGCTTCCCACTGCCCTCCCTGGAGTCATCATCTACTCTCCCCTGGCGCGCACTATGGCGTCTGTCCGGTGGAATTGGTGGAGTGATGCTGCTCCTGCTGGACTGTTTGTCCATATCCAATGTGCTAAGTGGGCCTATGCCACCTGTCGCAGCTGCGCGCATCTGGTCCACAGCATGTGTAACCTGCACCAGGCCCCTGCCCACATCCTGGCAGCAGTGGGCCATCTCATGCTGCATACTGACACATCTTCGGACGAGCAGGGATGTGGCGGTTGATAGGCGGTTGACTGATCTTTTGTACAAGTCCAGCTGGATGTGTTGACAATGTCTCTCCCTGCGCCTGGATGCCCTGGCTCTCCTTATCTCCCTGCACAGTCCTTCCAATGCACCTGCCATGGCCATTACACCAACCGGCAACTCTGTCATGTTATGATTGTGTGCAGCCAATTGGTGCTACATTGATCTTATTCCTTTGACTTGTAGGCGCTGTGCTTTCAGCATGCTGCCTTCAAGGCCCGAGAACACTGTGTCTTCATCGACAGGAGCAGTGCTGGTGGACGGCTGTGCCCTGCGTCTCGACCCACTCCCATCTCTGGATTGTACAGGGGATTGTGTTGTCTGCTGTCCTGCACGCTGCCTCTGGACTGGCTATGCCTCTCCTGCTGTGTCTGTTGCCTCTGCCTCCAGCAGTGTTAGTGGTGGCATTATGTTGCGCCGTCTGCATGGTGCAGAGTTTTCTGGTCTCGCTTTGCCCTGCTCCTCCTGCCCTGCCTCGTCCTCATTTTCTGGTGTGTCCTCCTCTTCTGCTACGGTTTCCTGTGTTGTTGGTGGTGCTGTGAATTTAAATGCACACATTAATTCTGTGTCCTGTCTCGCATTTGTAATGCATTGCAGTTTACAATTTTCAATTCACATGAGTACTATCTGTCTGTTTTCTTAATTTCCTGAATGACTCATACCTATTACACCTTGCTGTGTCTCACTGGTCCTGGTATCAGTGCATGTGACTACATCTCGCATAATGCATTTCTGGGTGTGCTTGTGGATATGTACTGGAGTTAAACTCAGGTTGGGTGTCTGGTGGTGTGAGTGGGTTGTGAATGTATAAGGGGTTTTTGGCATGCATCTTACCTTGTCTGGTGTCTGTTGCTGTGGACGTCCCACCACCGGTCTTTTTGGTCTCAGCCAATCTTGTAGCCACCCTCTTCTTTGACCTTTTTGAGAATCGCTATTTTATTACGATATTTTACCTACAACATTATTTGCGATTCTCAAAATGCGATTCGCGGGAAATCACAATTTCAGAATCGCAAATTCATTTTTACTTACATATGGCCCTAAATCATTTAGATTGGACTGCAAGCCGTACAGATTCCATACCATTAATTTAACTGAAGGTCCCATCCCAACATCCAGTCAGTTGAAAATGTGGGCAGGAGTACAGCTAGGGGGACAGTGTGTATATTTTCCATGTGGGATGTCAGCCCTTTGTTGCGCCCCTGGGGCTTTCCCAACCTATTGGCATATCCCGCTGGTTATTTGGACCATTTGTCTCCTGTGACAAAGACACTGGGAAATAGTTTACATTACTTTTAAGCCACGGAGACTAAGAGAGTCAGTCGATGTCTGAGGTCGTTAAGGAACACGATGTCCCCAGCATGCCTCCTTGGGTATCGGGACAGCCCTCTTAAAGCTTATCAAACAAGTGCTATGATGGGGGGTCGTTTTTATGCGGATGTTTGAGCCATTAGTTGATGTTACTCTGTGTTCCAGGTTAATTAATCCTCATTTATTTAATAACAGGCAAATCTAATACAAGTGTAGTCCATAGTGCTCTTCGTATTTGTACAGCGTTTCACACCTAACATGTCCTCCCTTATGACTGATCTACATCTACGGACATGTTGCAGCCAGAGGCTAATTTTTTTAATTAGTGAATCTCTACTTTCAAAAGAGCCAGTCGTGAGTTTAGGCACATTTATCATAAAGATTTCTTTCCCCAGGGGCCATTATCATCTTTCTCCCCACGTACGTGGAACCGTGCACTGTATCTATTCTCTTAAAGGTGCTGCTGCCCGCCTAGGCGTAAAGCCTATCAAGGATTAGTACAAAGAAGTAACCCATGCATGGAGGAATTACAGAACCCTTTGGACTATCTTTATCCTGCAGCCTTTTTGCCTAATGTTCAGATGTTTTAGCAACAGAGCCAGACAGATTATGTGCACTTATCAAGAGCAGTGAACAAAGTAAGTGGTAAAAGTCAAACAGTGGCCCATGGGTCGCCCAATAGAGAAGCAACAAGTCAATTAAAGCAAAGTGACCCAACTTCCACAATCCACCTGACCCTCTGGAAACAGTCAAGCAGGCCAGTGAAGCGGGACAGCTATCGACAAGAGTAGCAAGTTCTTCTATGTGGCTTTGGCAGTCTCCAAATGCAGATAAAATAATTATAATGCAGTGCCTCAGAACGAAGAGACAATCACGCCCATGGTTAGTGTCATAACTCAATACAACACTTCTAAATCTCTTTTTTTCCATTTAGGTATCTTGAATGAAGAAGTTAGAAATTAATGAGAATGGGGTTTGACGCTAAAATAGTAGCCAGTAAAAAAAAGAAAACGGTGTTATATGTAACCGCAGCAAACACCATACAGCGAGCAATATAGTAATTGTAAAAGTATATTTTAGTACAACCGGCTTTTAATATTTGCTTTTCAAACGAGAAACTTAAAAAGTTGAAACCTTACTTTTGGAAAAAAATGCTTTGGATCATTGCGCCATGAAACAGACGTAGTAGTTGGCCGAAAATCTAGTTTGCTATTTAGATTTTAACATACGCGTTGGCAACAGACACATTTTTAATGCTAATTAAGTGAAGCCGCATGTGCCATATTAATTCCGATAAACAACGTTACAAGTGTGATAGTCATAGCTGTTTGTTTACCCATCAACTCACACGTCAAACATTCTTTCAGAAAGCTCTTAATCATCAGTTTCATTATTCCACTCAGGAAGGAGAGGGGAGCGGGGATGTTGACATTCCATGCACAAGCAAGATTTTCATTTTCGACAGTTCTCTTCTTCGAGGCTTGCTGCTGTACAGAAATTGAATTTATGAATGACCCGAAGGCAGTGTCAACTTGAACGAAGCAAGCTAAATAGCATCAAGGTAGATTGGATTGGGAGAAGAAAGAATAAATTAAATGCCTGGCATATCAAAAATGACTCTTCTTCGGAATGGTTGATTACAATGCAGGTGAAAGGCCCTGCCTTGAGCAAAATGCACCGGTTTTGTGGCTTCGCGAATCATCTGGGACCATCCATTCTCCTCCTTCCAACAAAATCGAAAATTAATGCTTACACCAGTTTGCTGAAACAGACTAATTACTCGTGGAGTTAATAGGTTGTTTGTTTACTTGACTTTAAGTCCAATTTAGTTTTGTTCATTTTGAATTATCAATTGGACTATTGACATAGAATAAATTCTAAGACGCTGCCTCCCTTTTGGGTGATCGGAAACACAATTGACTGTTTAAGAATATCAAACATTGGTCGGGGGGAGAGTGTCTAGTTGTTTAAGATTTGATTCAACTGCTTTCTCCATTCAACTTTTCCTACGCCTACCCACTTATCAAAGGGGATGCATTTCAAAGGGAACGTCTAATTCGAAGAGAAAATAAGCATTGGTATATTTTTGTGAATCTGATAGATGCTGGTGTAAGAGACTGAGGACACACTATCATTGATCATTATGAAATAGGCAACAATCAGTACTTCATCAATATTCCAGAACTGATCTCATCTTGAGGGCATCTACGTCTAAAAGGACTTTTTTTACTTTCTGCACAACAGTCCAGTGATCTGGGATGGCCGCATGACTAACGACCAAGCCATCTGTGATGCGGTCGCCAAAAGCTCAGATGCACAGTTGTGATGCGTGGTTAGCCCATTACAGAAACGCACTGAGGCGAAGACAAGACACAAGTTTCTCATTCACGAATCATACTTCAGTGTTGTGTAGTGTCATGCTGGAGTGTTACTTTAAATAAAGTATGGGACACCGCTGTTGAGACTCTGCATCGCCCTGTTCTATGAACTAAATACCATCTTTATTTCAAGACGAAATTCAAAGTAATCAGAGAACATTTTAACGATATGGAAGAACCAGCTATCAACCCCACCCTATTGCCTCACAATGCACCAAAATGTACTTTCTTCACCCAGCCATCTCGAGTGCAGCTTCCAAACCTAAGGGCCTCTTTATGAGCTGATTTGAGCTATTCTTGCAACTCGGAACGTGGTGCAAGAGCGACGCAAACCTTACAAGCGATTTATTAGGCCACACAAGGCCACTTTGTGTGGCCCTGAGAAGTACCATAAAATTGCAGTAAGGCAACGTAGCGCAAATTGCTGAGTTGCCTTACTCTACCCTGGGAAGGCATTCCATGGGCATTGTTTGGGTATTCCCACGTAAATCCCATGTTTTTTTGCGCATTTCCAGATGTATCAGAACTGGTACACCTGGGAATGTGCAAAAAAGATATGCCTTCCCTGGTAAGGTGTAACGTTACGTTCTCTTTCTATATGTGCTGCATTCTGCCGCACAAATAGAAAGAGGAATAGGCCTCTCAGAAATGTTTGTGTGCAGGAAGATGTGCCTTCCTGCATAAAAACAAATATGCATGCAAAACAGGCTTCCTTGCACAATGGTGTAAGGGTGCCTGCCTTGGTGCTAGGCTGCCAAAAAGGTGCAAGCAAAGAGTAAAAGACAGGAATTTCCAGTATTGCCTTTAATACAGCGCATTCCTGCCCTTTTCCTGTCAAGGTGACATGTTGCGCTGTGTGACAATCTTGTAAATAGGGCCCCAAATGTATGGGGCATTTTCCTAGAGTCCAGAAAGACAATACAAATCCTGTACCTGCACCTTAGTACCCAAAATCCCCTGCCAGACTAGCATCAGTGTCTGATTAGCTCTTTGACCTAAAGCTACCATATGCGACTTAGGATACCTCAGGTAAGGTGGGAAGCATGAGCACTCTTTCGTTATACTCTCATACCAGTCCAGAACAGGAAGTAAAGGGAGACACGAGCAAGTTTAAAATGTTTATTTTAATGCCGTGATCTCAGGTGCAGCATCTTAGCTAATACAAGCAGACATATGATAAGAAATAAGATTGTCAGCATACTTACTATTCCATAAAATACAAAGGGAGAAACCATATTATAATGCTAAACGGAAACAGGTTAAATAGATACCTATATTTCACCCTCCCTTGCTAGTAAGTTATTTTATAACTAAAGAAGGTCTCTTAGGCTTGCATAGCCGACCCCATACCTCAAAGATTAGCAGGAGTGAATCACATCGAGTTCTGCACAAGCTCTCAGCATTTGAATGTTCTCCAAGTGTGTTCAATCATGCCAACACGGTGTATTATTAAAGGCGCCAGTATCTGAGCTGTCCACAGCTGCATATGGTATGTCTAGAATGTGCGCTGATGTGGAGTCTAGTGGGCTGAGTCGAGGCATGAGGGGCACACAGCCTCCTAAAACAAGAGAGCACGCTAGAACATCAGGAGAAACCTTGGGTTTCCTCCGTCAATACCGACTAAATTAATATACTGCTCATTGCATCAGATTGTCTGTCCAGAAGTATGCGCACTCCTTTACGCACGAGGGCATACCATCGCTCCTCAGCGGTTCAATTGACTTGTAACTGACAGTCCCGTGCTTGAATCGCATGAAAGTACTGTCAGTTCTCAAGGTCGGATTACTGGAAGTGCCGGAGTGTCAAGCATCTTCATTAGAAACGTGTGCACGTGAGTGCGATCGCATAGAATTGTTTTTGTTCCTTTAAGAGTGTACTGGGACCACTTTTCCCTGCAACATTGAATACCAAGGTCCCAGTATGTTTGCGTCAACCCTTTATGTAATGGTCCAACAGCGTCACCGCCCACATCTGATTCCGAAGCTGCGTTCTCACTATCTGTGGCATATCTCGCTGTTAAAGCGGCAACTTTCTTTTTTTGAAACTAGGGTGTTTTCTGTGAAGATTCGTCCTGCTTGCCTTTTCCGTCTTTCGGGCGGGGTTGGTTGCGACTCTGCTGGCCACCCCTGCCTCTGCCTCTGCCGCTGCCTCCACCACCAGACGATCAGTAAGTATGGGTTGAAAATTAGTTCCGCGCGCGGAATTTGTGAATTTCGGGCAATTTTGCAATCCGCGAATTGCGTGAAATTGCCAAACAATACGCAATTCGCGAGTTGGTGATTTTTTTTTGCTTGGTTGTGCTTCAAAAATACAATCTCGCGTGCGCGGTGTTGACTTACCCTGATTCTGAGTTTGCCGAGTTGTTTTCCTCCCGGTTTGTGTGCGCTGCGCCATTTTGGATTTGGCTGCATGATCGCGCAAGACTTTTCGACCGTGAGTACGTCATAAAGTCCCGCCATCTTGCACTGCAAGACTTTGAGAACGCGAATACGTCATAAGGGCCCGGGATCACTTATCGCGAGAGTAACAATAGCAAATACGTAGATGCGATGCGCAGCTGACATCTGGCGGGAGATTTGAACAGCTCGCTTTCCCGAAGTCGCACAAATTGCAATTCTGCACAAGAAATATATCGCTGGCAGCATAAACCTTCTGAAAATGATGCTTTGGATCAGAATAAGTCCTCAGATTGACATTTGGCTGGTCATCTCCAAAAACACAACGGCATCCAGTGGGAGGCGCACCTAAGTAACATCCGGAAAGCCAAAAGTAGAAATCCAAATGTAGCCATTGATATTGCATCTGATGACGAGGAGCTGTTCCTGCAGGGGGAGGTGAAGAAGCGAGAGACATTTTTTCTGGTACACACAGTACCCCTGGCAGCAGCACTGCAGTGGTAGCGTCCACACCCTCTACCCCAGCAACATCTAGGTGGCACAGTAAGAGTCTGGTAGAGACACCAATGTGAAAAACTACATCAATGAGCCTAACTGGGTTGAAGAAGTCTGGATCATCATCACATATGAAAACGGTCCAGACCACCATTAAAAGCATGTTTTGGTCGGAGGCGCCATTTGAACGCAACCACCCAACGGCACGTCTGTATAATGCAATGCTGGCTAAAATGTTAGCGCTGGACCTTCTCCCTTTTTCTTTCGTGGAAGGGGTGGGTTTTCTAGAATTTGTCGCAACAGTCTACCCTAAATGGAAGGTTCCTAGCTGGTCCTATTTTGCCAGAGTTACGGTTCCAGCACGACATCAAGCTGTGCTGGATGTGATTGGGGCAGCTTTGCAGAAGAGTGCTGTTCACACTATCCACCTGACAACAGACATGTGAACCAGTTGCCAAGCCGTTGATTACATGTGCATCACTGCACACTGGGTCTCTTTTGCGGGGGTTAGTGAAGTTAGCTGCGGGTGTTGACAGTGTCACAATTTTTCAAGCTACTCGGACACATGCAACAGTAGCCATGTTTGCCATGGAGAAATCTCATACTGCAGTAAACATTTTGGAGGAGTTTAACAGTAAGGTCTTTGAATGGCTGCAGCCAAGAAGGCACATGATTGGTTATGTTTCCACGGATAATGGCAGTAATATAGTTAAGGCCATGGATGATGGTGGCTATTTCAGAGTGCCGTGTTTGGGGCACAGCATTAACATTGTTGTTCAATATTTCTTGAAAAAAAGAAAACACAGTCAGCAAGTTACTGACCACCTGCCGAAGAATCTGCACACATTTCAATCATTCGTTTAAGGCCCGGAAGCAGCTGAGGATCATTCAATGTTATCGTAGAGTGCCAGTCAGAGGACTCATCCAGGAGGTGGCAACACGTTGAAACTCAACCTTCTACATGCTTGAGCGTCTGTTTGAGCAGTACTTGATAATCAATGAGTATGTCTTTCATGCACGGGGTGCTTCTATGAAAGGCATGAGGCTAGAGGTGGAGGAATGGGACCTCGTTAAAAGCCTGACAGACATGCTTCGTCCTTTTGAGGTCTTCATGCGTGAAGTCAGCAGGGAGGACTGTACTTTGGGCAAAGCTATCCCATTGTTGCGCATGCTAGAGCACCAACTGAAGACGACGTCTTCAACGTTCCGAGTTGATGCTGAAGAACAAGATGCATATCAGTTGGCGGAGACCTTATTAGGCCGGCTAGTTGACAATGCAAGGCTTAAAGCAATACATTCAGAGCAACATTACATTTGAGCTGCTAATCTGGATCCACGGTACAAAAAGGCAGTGGGCAGCAATACATTCATTCCTTTTTCTGAAGCAGATGTTTCCAAGTACAAACATTGGCTAGCTCTGTCAGCCAATCGGTTAGAAAAAGAGCGACAGGAAATTGAAGGAACCACCACAAGTACTACTGAAGCATAGGCCAACCGGCGTCAAGGTCCACTTCTGTGGCCGAAGGAAGCCACTTTCCTTCAGAGCCGTTACCGACACCAGCAACCGTATCATCATCACCTGCACCAGGCACAGCCATAATATTGTGGGAAGCGGATTGGATAACTCATCAAGGGTTTGCTCGTTCCCGTGTTAATGCAAAGGCAACAGATGGTACGCAAAGTGGAGCAACCCTGGAGGACCTTGAGTGGATGGTGCAGGCCCATCTGGATGACCCAACAGAGGTCTTTTTTTATCAGAATCCATTGGTGTATTGGTATGATAAAAGGCCTCAATGGCCACTGATCACCAAGCTGGCTATAAATTATTTGGCTTGCCCACTCGCAAGTGTGTCTTCTGAATGTGTTTTCAGTGCTGCTGGTGCCATTGTAACTTCCAGGCATCCATCCATTCAAAGTAAATGTCAATCATTCTTCTTAATGTCTCAACTGGACAAACCTTACTTTTTCTTACCGACAAACACCATTTTTATTTTATTTTGTAAACCACCACCCATGCATCCGTGCTTGACTTGCATTTGAATTTGACCCAAAGGATATATTGT
Source organism: Lissotriton helveticus (assembly GCF_964261635.1). Classification (NCBI taxonomy): domain Eukaryota; kingdom Metazoa; phylum Chordata; class Amphibia; order Caudata; family Salamandridae; genus Lissotriton; species Lissotriton helveticus. Next base: position 535,989,425 of record NC_136067.1, read on the forward strand.
GCACACATACAGTTTCTGTTTCACCCACCCAGGCGTCCTCTTTTCTTTTTCCTTCCACCCATCCTTGCTTTACAAGGCCATGCATCAGATTCCTACCAGCCACCTCTGCCTGCATTTAAAAATACGTATAATTCTTTGCCAGTCATTAATTTAACTTGCTCGTCCTTCCTCCTTCCTTACACCCTTCTTTCCCTTTTCGTTCATCCCATCCATCAAGTTCATCTCTGATCTGACTTGTCTTCTCGATAAAACTTTCACAGCTGAGTTGAAGTCAAATTTAGAGGAGGCTATTAGTTACTCGTCAACTCCCGCCTCTAATGCTATTGCTAATGCGAAGTCAAGGGTGACTGTCTTCTACCTGGTTGAAAAAAACTTAGTTCTAAATTTGTAAGTCTTCCCAACAGTAAAGTGTACTTGTACTGTACAACATACACCCCTGCAGCGAGCCTACTCTGCAATCTCAATAAGTAAGGAATATAATAGCTTACCACTGCCCGCCGCTACCGAGTCATCTCCCACAGCGGTTCCTGCTGGCACTGGTGGCACCGCATCTGCCCCTGGAGTGACCACCTCCGCGCTGGCCCCGGCACTGGTGGTGTCTGTGCCAATGGTGTTCCGCCTAGAAAATACATTTCATATTTTTAGATGCCATATACACCACTCCCTATTTTGTTTAGGAATGAAAACATTTTTTACTACATAAACAAATTTAATTATTTGTGACTCTCTAGTCTAAATTAAAAATTCCCCTTTCGGAAGGGGAGGGTGTTTTTATTTATGCTTAGCCATAACATGCTACACTTTTATTTTATTTTAAACTGTTTTTATTGTTTTCATTCAGAATATCGGCAAAAATCACAGGACGTTCACAATTATATATTACAATTAGGTTACATGACCACTGACATTTATCCATGTTCAACCCCTCATGTAATTGGATATCATCAATCATAACCTTAGGCAGTTTGTTTATAATTGTCACTCTACTCCTCCTCAGGTTAATCTTCTGAACTGTCCCCATCAGAGTCCGGTATTGGATCACATATATCACCCCGGTATGTATTCCATGCTGCCCATATTTTGGTCCATTTCCGAGGGCACTTGCGATTTATGTAGACTGTCCTTTCCGCTATCATATTAAGGTCCATATCCCTACACCAGGTCTCCAACAAAGGCAGCTCCATTGCTCCCCATTTCTGCGCTATATTACGTTTCGCTACTATGAGTCCCAGCGTGACCCATGCTTGCCCAGGACGCGCATCCTCCACCCACCTTCCTCTTGGCGGGGTTGTTGGGTCTGGTAGATTGTTACTTATTTTGCGATAGGTAAAAGATGTGGCTCTCCTGGGCATGTGATCTGTGAGCAGTCGATCTTCGAGAGGGGATGCCTCAGGGACTTCAGTGTCTTGTGGTAGTACCGTTAGCAGTGCGTGGCATATTTGTGCATAGCGGAAAGTCTCCGTCGGGCCTAGGTCATATTGTTGCCGGAGCTGGGTAAATGGTAGCACGTTTCCCCTGTCGCAAAGGTCTCCCACTGTTGAAATACCTATATTGTCCCACTGTTCAAACCCTTTGCTTTTTCTCAGTTGTCCTAGCCGCTTAGTATCCCACAAAGGTGTGAGTTTAGTAATGATCCCCTTCCACCCCATCCGTGTATGTGCTGTGTGCCACAGCATAGCTGTATGTTTTGTGGGTCCCAGTAGATTTGTAGATTGTCCTTTGTTGTTTAGAACTACGAGCATATTTCCGGTTCCTAGTTGTGACCTATCTGCCCTGTAAGCGGGGTCTGCCTGCGATGCATGTATCCATTGGTTTATGTTTTTGAGGTTTGCCGCCCAATAATACATTTGGATGTTCGGGAGTGCTATTCCTCCATCGTATCAGCCACGATGCAATTTTGCTTGCGCAATTCGTGCCGACCTGTTACCCCAGAGTAGTGTGGATACTTGTGCTGCAATCTGTTTGAAATATGTTGGCGCTACTGGATATGGTGTGTTTTCAAGGGCGTACAAAAAGCGGGGTAGGACCATCATTTTGAATAATGCAGCCCTTCCTAGCAGTGTCAAAGGAAGGGATTCCCAGTGTTTCACATCTCGTTTCAAGCGTTCCATGGGGGACGCCAGGTTCTTGGTGAAAAAATAAGCTGTGTCTCCTGTAACATGTATGCCTAAATATTTCAATGAGTACTGCGTGACCACTAGTGGGCAATCATCAGGGAGCCGTGGTGCGGGGCCCTTTAGTACATATAAGACAGACTTAGACCAGTTGATAGTGTATTCTGATATTCTCCCGAAGCTATCACACGCCTCCAGTAGCACCAGTATGGAGTTCTCGGTATCTCAGGACAACATCTGCGTAGAGAGAGAGGTGGTCTCCCACCCCTCCGTCCACTGTATGCCTTTCAGTAATGGTGCACCTCTAATCCAGGTCGCCAGGGGTTCTAACACTAATGCAAAGAGGAGCGGCGACAAGGGACAACCCTGACGCGTCCCCCTCGACAACAGTATAGGCTCCGATAGATGTCCATTAGCCGTTATGCATGCCAGCGGTTTTGTATAGAGGAGGCGAATCCATGCGCAGAACTTAGGACCAAACCCCAGGTGTGGGAGGACCGCAAAAAGGTAGTTTCACTCCACCATATCAAAGGCCATCCTCGCATCCAGGGACAAGAGAACCGCTGGTTCCGATAGGGATGGTGCCTTAGTCAGTGCCCCGTGCAGGCGTTACGTATGGGTGAATTTTGCGAATTTGCAATTCGCAAAATTGCGTATTTACGGATTCACAATCCGCAAAATTCACGAACTCTCGCGAATTTGCGTTTTTTTTGTGTTCGCAAGGGTTTATGCCCGTTCGCGAGGGTTTCTTACCAGTTCGCAAACGCAAACTTACTTGTCGGGTCGCAACGGTCGCGACCATGTTGTTTCTACGTCTGGTTCATCACAGCACCCTCTGTTTCACCACTGCCACCCTCTGGTTCATCACTGCCACCCTCTGGTTCATCACTGTAGATTATAGGGGGAAAAGCACACCTGCCCTGCCTCAACTGACATAAATTAATTTGGGGCTGATTAATGTGTCACTGAATTTGAGCTGGTACCTGCTTCCTTAGCTGTAAGTGCTTCCTGATTAATGATGAGCTTGAACTTTTGAACCTGCTAAGTGCTTTCAGTTTTGCAAAATTCATTAGCACACCTGCCCTGCCTCAACTGACATGAATGAATTAGGGGCTGATTAATGTGTCACTGAATTTGAACTTCCAGTCTGGCACCTGATTCCTTATCTGTAATTGCTTTCTGTTGCAGTGTATTTTTTTTAACAGGACCTTTGTGGCATACTTGTAGCTAGTCTCTGAGCTTGCTGTGAGGGTCAGAGCAGGGTCATAGAATAGTTGCAAGTAGGCAACTGAACTCTGGAGGGGCCCCTCAGGAAGCACTGCAGGGAATGGTTACTAATGATGAGCTTGAACTTTTGCACCTGCTGAGTGCGTTCAGTTTTGCAAAAATCATTTTTCTGCAATTTCGCGCGATTCGCGGGGCGCCAATTTGCGCGAGATCGATTTTGGAAGCCGCAAATTCGTGCAAATATACGTTTTGTTTTTTTTGCGGCGTGTTAGTTCGCGTGATTTTTTGCGTTTTTGCAAGCCGCTTGTAGCGCAACGTTGCGAAGTTACCCTAGCGGTCGTACATGGGCGCGGCCATCTTGTTTGCGTGACGAATTTCCGTTTCCGGGAGCTAAGTGTAATCGCGCAAAGTGTGCAGCTCGCTAGTACAATTTTGCGTGTGATCGCGGGGGAAATCTCGCGCGAACTTACCCACGCGGTCATGAACGGGCATGGCCAACTTGTTTTTCATTCATTGCTATGGTTTTGGGCATCCTTTCTGTATCGTCTATCAATCTCTGCCATGCTTTGCTTGTTTGAAGTTTTTTGTATCTATTTTACTTATTATCTATCCCTCTATTTTTCTAGCTCTATATTTTTGTGTTTTCTGCTACTTTTGGTTAATTTTAAACTACTTTTTTTAACTCTTTTCTTTTCTTCTTCCCTATTCTATTTCTTCTTTATTATTTACCTTCCTTTCTGCCCAGACCATGGTAAAGGGAGCCGGGAAGCAGCCCGAGAAGGAGAAGGGTCCCGCACCCCGTGCCCGGCTCCCGTGCGGGCATTTGAGGGCGGAGCTAGTGATGCCACGGGAGATCTTTAGCGCGGAGGAGGTGGCCGCACTAGTGTTCTTTGTACAGCGCCGCCTCCCCAGGACCATTGCGGCAGGCGGCAAGATCGCAAGCGGCTACGGGCTCCGGGAGCGCCGGAAGCGGTGGGAGAAGGTGTGCCGGGCAATGTTTGAACACTCTCAGGTCCGGCGCACCTGCAACCAGGCCACCCACCGTTGGACGGATCACCTGGACCGGGAACGCGACTTGCTCGACCTGCTCGGCGTTGAGATCCCCAGGCTTGGTGAGTAATAGTAGCTATTTCATCACTACTCTGTTTTCTCCTGCTCTGTGTGTTATTATATTTCAAATTTTTGTTTTTTATCAAGAGCAATAATGCTGCCGATTACATTGTAGGTACATTATATTTCAAAATCTTCAGTGCATTTCAGGTGCACTGCTCTCCTTCTCAGTAGCGTTGCTACTATGCTCATTTGTTTTCGATTTTGTGTACATTTCATTGGCCTGAGAAATTATGTATGAGTGTAGTTTACAGAAGTGCGTAATGCTAGACACTAAGGGGCAGATTTGCAATTATCGGCGCATCCCTGCAAAGTAGCAGGGATGCGCCAGTAATTGTGCGCCACGCCACCACCACCCATGGTGCGCCGTATTTACAATGCGGCGCACCATGGGCCCAAAACGTCACCGAAGCGTTACGCATCTGTGCCGTAAAGGCGGTGCATTGCTGGAGTTGCGTCGCAACGATGGCGCAGCTCCAGCAATGCTCTGGGGTACCCTATCTCCCCAATGCTGCATCAAGCCGTACATCTGATTCAAGCAGGCGCAGGGTTTGAGTGACGCATCTTGTAGATTTCCCTCAGCCACTCTTAGGATGCGTTACTGCGCAGGAACGCCCTTCCTTGCGCCGGAACGCCCCCTGATGGCGCAGGGCTTTACAACGTGATGCATCTCCCATATGCGTCATGTTGTTAATATACGCCGCACCATGGCGTCTCTTTTGTTCTGCCGCTGCGTCACAAAAGTCATGCAACAACAGAGCAAAAGAGCCGCAAGGGGCTTGTAAATCTGCCCCTACAGACTCAAGTCCAGTCCTTCCTTTGTACACCTGGCAATAAGAAGAAATAGTGGTGGTGGATTGATAGTTTGAGTATTTTAATGACTGGTTAATGTAGTAGGAAACTTTTTAGTGTTGTCACTGATCTGCAATCACGACAGAGTTTGTATGTCACTTCGCGTGCTGCGGACTACTGCCTGCCAGTCCTAGGCAAACCTTTTTAGTACTTTGTTTAGTGAGTTACATAACTTTCCAAGTCGACGGTCCGCAAATCAAGCAATACTAATATCGTAGTAGACCACATGAGATAGGTCAATATATCCCGTGGAATAGTTGTCTATTTGCTATTTCGACAAAATATTTTGTTATTGTTCTTTTGAAATGTTTGATTTGGTTGACAACAATCATCCATGTTTTCGGGTCTTTCTTTCTTTAATGTTGTACATCAGCTCCCCCCAGGGGCAAGAGGACAGAGGAGGAGGTAGTTGCTGCTGCTGTTGTAGAAGGCCAGGATCGGTCAGGCGAGGGCCCCTTTGCTGGCCCCAGTAAGTTTTCATTTTAATATAGAGTACCTATTTTTTCCTAGCGTTCCTCATTAGATTTTTTTCTAAATCGTCTTTGATCTTCTTGTAGACTGTATCTAAATTCTTATCCTGCCTCTACTATGACTCCCTGTGGTATTACTAGATTATTCTTATTAGTCTGTCTGTGTAGCTAACTAAGATTGCACAGTTGGCAAAAGGTGTCCAACGAAACTCCCATTCTAGTCATCAATAGCTCTATGAACTGAGTGCAGTCCTCTGGGATTGTCCATAATGTCTTTTCAAGTCTTCAAAATGTTTATGCTTTGACAATTCCCAACAATAAAATGCAAATGACCACCAAGAAAGAATAAGATACTACTTTACTTTTGGTTTGGATAGGAGGACAATCCATACTACTACTGTTGCAGGGACCAATCTGCACAAACAGAACTATGGACACTAAATAGTGCATTGTTTATCAATTATAATAGGCGCAGGTAGACTTTCCACATACCTCAGTGATAACAGACTTTGAAGAACCCCCAATCTCCTTACTGACTAGATAGTGTGGCAGAGTCATTTAGCTCCCGAATTCATCGATGATTGATCCACAATGATGATTATCCAACGCAGGACAAGAGTACGGAGTCAGAGTCCAGAAGTGTCAAAGGCACGGACTCATGAGTGCAAATTGCAAAACCTTTTGCTCAGTCACTCCTGACCAAAAACCACATAGTCTATTTAAATTTTAAAGCTTTATTAAAAGTAAAAACATTTATTAAAAATCAAGTTTGTCATAAAACATAAACGGTTGATTAAAAATGGAAAAGTGCTTAGTGATTTATTTCACACATTTATTGTGGGCGATCCGAGCCCTCACCTGGTTTGAACTTTAATTTTTCTTTTTGGTGCTGAATCGTTGGTCACTCCGTCCTAGTGATGATGATCTGATCTTGCTCTTGTTCTTAGAAGTGAAGCTTCTGTCTGTTATGAGAAAAATGGTGCTTGTTAAAAAGCAAGCATTCATCAGTTGTGCCAAAAAGTGCAGCAAGACAACACCCTTCCCTGGAAAAAGGGACATTTTTACTTTAGAGTAGACAGTCACAAATTATTAGATTGGTTTCTGTATTCACATTTCTTCATTCCTGGACAAAATACTAGTGAGTGGTGTATGTCTATGACATCTAACATTCTTAAATGTACTTTGTAGGTGGAACATCTGGTGCCGGGGCCAGCGCGGAGGTGGAGGAGGACACTTCTGGGGAGGAGGCGGTGCAAGTGCCGAAGGAAACTGCTGTGAGGGTTGCCACGGTAGTGGCGGGCAGTGGTAAGCTCTTATATTCCTTACTTATTGAGATTGCAGACTGCAGAGTGCGCTCTCTGCATGGGTGTAGTATATATGTTGTACAGTTAAGTTACTATACTGTTAAGAAGACTTTCAAATTTAGAACAAAGTTTTTATCAACCAGGTAGTAGCCTCCTCTAAATGTACTTCAACTCAGCGGTGAATTTTTTTTTGAGAATCCAAATCAGATCTGAGATGAACTTGATGGATGGGATGAACGAAAAGCGAAAGAAGGGTGTAAGTAAGTGTGGGAGGACGAGCAAGTTAAAAGTAATGATGACTGTCAAAGAAGAATTATACGTGTTTGATTGGTGCCCGAGGTGGCTGGGAAGGAATATGATGCATGGCTGGATGAAGGATGAAGCAAGGATGGGTGGAAGGAGAACAGCCTTGGTGGGTGAAACAGAAACTGTATGTGTGCGCAATATATCCTTTGGTTGAAATTCAAATGCAAGTCAAGCACGGATGTATGGCTTGCGGTTTCCCAAATAAAATGAAAAGGTTGTTTTCCCGTGAGAAAACGTAAGGTTTGTCCAGATGAGAGACATGAAGAAGAATGATTGACATATAGTTTGAATGGATGGATGCCTGGATCATGGTACTATCTGACTCTTAGATAGCATATGTGTATCTAGAGAGAGTAGACGGTCACTGGATGAACTAAGTGTTACTTTGAAGAGCATGTAACACCGCACCCGCACGTCCATTCCAGTGTAGGAAAGGCAAGGAAAAGAAGTTTTAATTTTGTCCGATTACTACCATGAATAGTAGCAGTAGTTTGTATTGCAAGCACAGCATATATCCGGCTATTACGATGGCCACTCACTACCTCTGTTAATAAGTTTAGTAGAACTCGGTCATTCATGTGTGGATGTATCACTGTTCACTCAATAAAAAGCAAAGCACCTAAAGTCATCCCATATGTAAGCAAATACATACCATGTGCAGTGATAGATAATCAGATTATTTATCTTCTTCATTTTCCTTTTCTAATATTCAATGGCACTGTAGGGTGAAAGTTAAATTAATTAAACAGTAGCCCTTGTAACTGAGTATTCTCAGTGCCACCCGTAATAGAAAAGTAAGTGCATCACCACCTGCATGTACTGGACCGGTACAGTAACGCAAGTCTGTCTCACTCATCATGGCGGGGGTCTGTTTTTCTTGGGTGCAAGTTGACTGCGCTGGCATTATGCCGGCTTGCAGAAGTTAACGTACCAATTTTGCTAAACAAGAGAGAAGAAGAAGAATAAGACTGGTGTACTGTCATAGTCGACTCTAATGGAGTGAGTCTATAGTGCTCGTAGAATTGATTCCTTAAACTCCCACTAATGTTAGAGCAAGGATGAAGAAGTGGGAGGTTAGATAGATACTGGCCACAATAGTTATGTACTGAGCTTGCAAGTTGCTAGTTCTACTGTGACACAACTTTCTGCTTAATCATTTTGTGTTAATCTTAAAGAGCATTGGTTATAGACTATGTCTTTCTTTCTTCATATAGATGCTCCTTTCAAACCAACACGGAAGGAGCTGGCTAAAAGGGCCCGGCAACGGCGGCCTGTAGGCGACTGTCGCCGAATATCGGCGGCTGGTGGCCCAGGAGGAGGGGGACACGCAATCGACCACAAGATCGACCGGTACAGCTGCATCCTCCTCCACGCTCCCTGGGTCAGTCAGTCAGCGCAGGTCTCCAGCGGTATGGAGCCGGGGTTACGCAGCCAGCCGCCACCGCCGAGCAGCAAAAAAATCAGCTGCCCCCACAGCAGTACCAAAAAAAGGTTGCCCCGCCTTTCACTGAGGGAGTCCTACCTCGAACAGGAGCTGCTCAACACCAAAACCCTGCTCGAGACCCTCCGCAAGGAGCATGCCGACCTGGCCCGAAAAGTCAACAGCAGCCAGCAGTAGGAGGAGACTGTCCCTTGCCCCTTTTTTTAAGACTTCTGGGGGGTGGGAATTGGGAGTTGGGTTTTCCACTTTTTTGGACTTATTTTTCACGGACATTCGTTGGGATTTGGGAGGGGGGGCGGGTTAGGTCTTGCAGGAGATTATTTATGTTAGGGATATAAATATACTTTAAACTTTATCTTAGCATACATGTTTTTACTTTTTTACTGCTTTTGAGGCTGGTGGGTGGGGGTTTAACAGTAAGTTTGTTTTCCTGAAACTTTAGTGGCATCTTGATTCAAGTTGTGAAATTAATTGCCCAAATGTTTTCAAAACTAAGAGCCTCTCACAGAGTAAGTGAATTCAATAGTCCTAGGACCGTCAGTCTCTCGTCTCTCCGAATACTCCATTATACTACCTCCCCCCAAACGCTTATCTTACCTGTAATTTGTGTTTGGAAATAGGGCTAGGCACAGGGCTGGCTGCACGGGAAATGGCGATTAAGGTTGGCAATCCTGGGCGGATGAAATGCCATCATTGCGGTGGTACTAGTGGTGTTACACAGTGGCAGTTGCAGCATCTGAAAAAAAAGAAAATGAAACCTTGTTTGTCCTTACCGTAGCATTAGAACGGTACGATAGAGAATATAGCAGATGACAGTACACTAGAACAGTGCCACAATGTAGCCTAACAAATGGTAAAGTATTGAAAGTATAGCTACTACTTGCGTTGAATTTCTTTGACTACTACTACTGCAAGAAATAGTACTGAAGGTGAAGGACACAGCAGCGTAATTATTCCCCACGCCTAGGAGGAGGATGTTCTTGATGAGCAATCAAGTTGATGGCGCACATGAAAATCTGCTTTCATTTGCCAATAGTCATGGGTCTGTGTCAAGCTGAGTAAGATATATCGTCGGATTCCTTCACCAGCTGTTGCTATGACCTTATCCTCCCCAGCAAGTGTGTGGAATTATTGCTGTCATTTAGTCACACATCAATCAAAACCACACAGCCCGGGGGAAGAGGGTTAGGGTTTGGAAAATGGATGGGAAAGGGGGTTTTTGGGAAAGTTTTGTTGAGAGAAGAAAAAAAACCACAGCATGGACAAACAATAATTTAAGATAAACAAATCTTTGGGTACAAAACTATCCATAAATCTTTTAAGTGACATAAAGGAAGTGCATGCACTACTGCATGCATGGTTACTGAAAAGTGAGTAGTACTTAGACAACCGTGAATGAAAGAATGCGATAGTACAGGGCTGCAGTAGTTATGCGTTTTCACTTGCCTATCTCTGCACTCAGAGTAACACTTTGTACATTAAATTAGGTTTGAAAAAAAGCAGAAGTAAAACCTATACAATGGCTGTAGGGATGAATTTAGAAGCAGAGATCAAAGAAATGCAGAGTCACACTCATAGAAGTTCACAGCAATAACATTACTTAAAAGATAATTAGAAAAGAACGGATACTGTATCTGTATGTTGTTGTAGTTGTCCTGTTGAATTTGGGAAGTTGCATGCATCCAACCATTCCTCTTATTAGCGGGACTCCTCCATTCCATCTGACGCTCTGTCCATCAATGTTGGTGACAAGAAGACACCCTGCCCACTGCCTGCCTGGCGGATGCTGAATTACGGCTCGCTAATGTGAAGCCTGACTTCATCCTTTTTTTCCCATTGCACAGGCTGAAACCCGGCCTGTAATTATTGATGGAAAAACAGGAAGTTATATTAGAACACCAATGACAAATAAATATAAGGTATGTACGCTGTGTAGTGCAAAAAGACACAATTTGAGTTTCCTAATAGACAGTACAATATTTTTGAAAGTGTGTACTCTGTCTGAGTCTCCTTTTGAAGGATAAATAAGTATGGGCGAATTAATTCAGCGGATCTTTCCCCTCAAGCTAGGTGTACTGTAAACTGTGTTTTAGAACAAAATTAGACCTTCCCAGCAGTGCTCCCAGACCCTTACTAAACCCAGTCGCAAAAATGTAGAAGACCCCCAATCAGATCTCAAAAACGTGCGATACTGCTACCTGTCAGAGGCCTAGTAGAAAATGGTGACCAAACGTACTTTGAAAGTAAAGTAGGCCCAAATTCCCCCTTACCCACCATGGATTGTATTCAAACCACTTGCAAGCAAGCAAAAGTATCCATACCCAGCATTGCTTCAAGACTCGCAAACCCCCCCACAAACACCAGGAACCCCCACAAACAGCCCCCCGAAAACGGTAGAGTGAGCGAAATCTCAGAAAATGCAAAACCTTTTTCCCCAGGGATTGTCTCCAAAACACTTTCTTTCGGGTATTAGACCTTCCCAATAATGGCCCCAGAACTGTCAACCTGGGCGAAAACAAGTTTAACACCCCAACAAGCCAAAAGGCAAAACCCAGGAAAAGCCACACTTAGAAAACTTTGGGCCTACCTGGAATTCAGGCCAAATGCGCTCTGCAGCTAGGCCCTAACTCCCCTTTTCCACCATGGATTTCCTGTAAAACAAATGCAATCAACATTAGAATGTGCCAGCAGTGCTCACAGACCCAAAACCCACCCTCAACAACCTAAAAGCCCCCCAAACAGCACCCCAAAGACAGGCAAGTGATCAAAAGCGCAAAAACTTTTTCTGCTCCGATTTTCTCCAAACCACTTTTAGCCGGTATTACACCTTCCAAGCAAGGACCCCAGACCCTTGAACCCGGGAAAAAAACAAGTTTCACCCCCCTAAAAAGCCGAAAAGCAAAACCGGGAAAAGCCACACTTAGGAAACTGTGGGCCTACCCGGAATGCAGTCTAAATGAGCTCTGAAGCTAGGCCCTAACTCCCCTTTTCCACCATGGATTTCCTGTAAAACAAATGCAATCAACATTAGAATGTGCCAGCAGTGCTCACAGACCCCAAAACTCACCCCAACAACCTACAAGCCCCCCAAACAGCACCCCAAAGACAGGCAAGTGATCAAAAGCGCAAAAACTTTTTCTGCTCCGATTTTCTCCAAACCACTTTTAGCCGGTATTACACCTTCCAAGCAAGGCCCCCAGACCCGTGAACCCGGGCAAAAACAAGTTTCACCCCCCCAAAAAGCCGAAAAGCAAAACCGGGAAAAGCCACACTTAGGAAACTGTGGGCCTACCTGCAATGGTGTCCAAATGAGCTCTGCAGCTAGGCCCTAACTCCCCTTTTCCACCATGGATTTCCTGTAAAACAAATGCAATCAACATTAGAATGTGCCAGCAGTGCTCACAGACCCCAAAACCCACCCCCAACAACCTAACCCCCCCAAACAGCACCCCAAAGACAGGCAAGTAATCAAAAGCGCAAAAACTTTTTCTGCTCCGATTTTCTCCAAACCACTTTTAGCCGGTAATACACCTTCCAAGCAAGGCCCCCAGACCCGTGAACCCGGGCAAAAACAAGTTTCACCCCCAAAAAGCCGAAAAGCAAAACCGGGAAACGCCACACTTAGGAAACTGTGGGCCTACCTGGAATGCAGTCCAAATGAGCTCTGCAGCTAGGCCCTAACTCCCCTTTTCCACCATGGATTTCCTGTAAAACAAATGCAATCAACATTAGAATGTGCCAGCAGTGCTCACAGACCCCAAAACCCACCCTCAATAACCTAAAAGCCCCCCAAACAGCACCCCAAAGACAGGCAAGTGATCAAAAGAGCAAAAACTTTTTCTGCTCCGATTTTCTCCAAACCACTTTTAGCCAGTATTACACCTTCACAGCAATGCCCCAGACCCGTCAACTCACCCGCAAAGAAGTAGAACACCCCCACAAGTGCAGAGTCTTTCTTCATTGGGCGTAATCCAGCCATCTGCTTTGAGGGAAATAGGAGTCTGGAGGAGGAGGATAGAGGAGCATGTTCTTGTGAACTTGTGAACCTGAGGAATGCAGACTGCGGCACCTTCAAATCAATAAGCAAATAAGTATAGACAGTTTTGCTGATGGGCTTGTTTTTGTGATTAGGTGATTAAAGTTTTTTTTATATAGATTTTGCAAAACAAAGAAAGACAGACACACAGGAATAAAAGTGAATAAGGACGAAAAAGAAAGTTAGTGATTCATTGACTCATTTTCAGGGCTCGGTGTCAGGGAAGAAGAGCTCGTCCTCAAACTCTGCTAATTCAGACGGGAGTAGGTCAGTTAACAGGGAAGAACTTCCCTCATCTAAGTTGGTGTCCTCCTCGTCTTCTTCCTGCGTGCATTCTCGTATTTTGTAATCTGGTGGTATGAAGTGCTGATTCATCTTGATCATTGTTAACCTCTCCACATTTTTGGGTGAGAGGTGGGTCATTTTGGAAGTTACAATGCCACCAGCAGCACTGAAGACACGTTAGAAGACACGCTTGCGAGTGGGTAAGACAAGTAATTTATAGCCAGGTTGGTGATCTCTGGCAACACATCTATTTTCCCATGCCAATACGCCAATGGGTCATGAGAAAGATGGACCTCTGTTGAGTCATTCAGATAGGCCTGCACCATCGACTCAAGGTTCTCCAGGGTTCCTCCACTTTGCTTACTTTTTTCTGGGACCATTTGAGAAGCAAACCCAAGCTGAGTTAGCCAATCCTCTTCTTCACACAATATTACTGTTGTGTCTGGTGCAGATGATACGGTTGCTGCTGTCGTTAACGGCTGAGAGGGAAAATCACTCACTTCTGCCACAGCCACAGATGCAGAAGTGGATTTTTTTGACTGCGGATGGCCTGCTGATGTACTGCCTTTTCCTTAAATTTCCTGCCGTTCTCTTTCAAACCGAGTGGATGACACAGCTAGACAATGTTTGTACTTTGTAACATCTGCGTCATCAAAAGGAAAGAATACTCTGCCTGCCACTGCCTTTTTGTACCGTGGATCCAGAATAGTAGCAGAAATGTAATGCTGTTCTGTGAGGATCTTTTCAAGACGTTCATCGCGAAGTAGGCGCTGTAATAACTTCTCCGCCAACTCAAATGCTTCTTCCTTTCCATCTTTTTCAAACGTAGAAGACACCGCCTTCAGTTGGTGCTGTAGCATGCGCAACAATGGGATAGCTTTTCCCAAATTACAGTCCTCCCTGCTGACTGCACGCGTGAAGACCTCAAAAGGACGAAGCATGTCTGTCAGGCTTTTAACTAGCTCCCATTGCTCCACCTGTATCCTCATGTCTATCATAGGTGTACCCAGTTTAAAGAAATACTGATCGACTACCGCATACTGCTCATACAGACGCTCAAGCATGTAGAAGGTTGAGTTCCAACGTGTTGCCACCTCCTGGATGAGTGCTTTCACTGGAACTTTACGTTCACGTTGCAGGCACCTCAGCTGCTTCCGGGCCTTAAAAGAATAGTTGAAATGTGTGCACATTCTTCGGCAGGTGTTCAGTAACTCGGAGACTGGACTTTCTTCACTCAAGAATTTTTTAACAACCAGGTTTATACAGTGCGCCAAACACGGCACTCTGAAATAGTTACCCTTATCCATGGACTTAACTACATTGGCACCATTATCCGTGGAAACATAACCAATCATGCGTTTTCTTGGGGACAGCCATTCAAAGACCTTTGTGTTAAACTCATGCAAAATGTTTACTCCTGTATGAGTTTTCTCCATGGCAAACATTGCTATTGTTGCATGTTTCCGAGCAGCTTTATAAACTTTGTCCGTGTCAACACCTGCGTTTAGCTTTGCTTTAACCCCTGAAAAAGAGACCCAGTGTGCAGTGATGCACATGTAATCAGTGGCTGCGCAATTGGTCCACATGTCTGTTGTCAGATGTATAGTGTGAACAGCACTCTTCTGCAAAGCTGCCCCAATCACCTCCAGCACATCTTCATGTAGTGCTGGAACCGCAACTCTGGCAAAATAGAACCGGCTAGGAACCTTCCATTTAGGGCAGAGCGTTGCCACCATTTCAAGAAAACCCATCCCTTCCACAAAAGAAAAAGGGAGAAGGTCCAGCGCTAGCATTTTAGCCAGCTTAGTGTTATACAGACGCGCCGTTGGGTGGTTGCGTTCAAATGGCGCATCTGAAAACAACATGCTTCTAATGGTGGGCTGGACCATTTTACGGGATGATGATGACTTCTTCGACCCAGTTACACTCAGTGATGATGAACTTTTTCGCATTGGTGTCTCACTCTCTCCCACACTCTCAGTGTGGCTCATATATCTTGCAGGGGGTGTGCTGCTGACAGCGGTACTGGGTGAAACTGAAGAAATGTTTGACGCTTCTTCCTCCTTGTCATTATCAGATGAAACATCAACGGATACAATTTGTTGACTTGCAATTCTGGCTGCCTTGATCTCCCTTAGGTGCGCATGCCATTTGACAGTGTACTGTCTCTCAAGATGACCTCTCTGGCCTCCGGTAACATAGTTGGTACCAAGCTTACCACGACTAACTCGAACCTTACAAATGGTACAAATGGCTATGTTTTCCCTTGTTGGGCTAACACTAAAGAAGTCCCAAACTGCAGACTTCAAATGTCTGTGGGGGACGGAGGAGGCAATTCTGGGAATGCTAATGCCAGATGAAGTGGAGGATGTGTGTTGCCGAAATTTACTACGTTGTGCACTTACAGCACCACTAATTGAGGAAATGGAGGTCGAGGTGGATGGAGGTCCCTTCTGGCGAGAAAATATGGAAGCTGTAGGTGGTGGTGTACTAGTTAACTGCATTGGTGGTGGTCCCACTGACACGTCGCCATCATCATGCTCAGCAGCATTTCGGGATAGGGTCAAAATGTCTGTTTGCTGCATGCCAGCTGAGGCTGGAGTGACGTCTATGATGACTGCGTCGTCGTCGTGAGAGTCTTCATCAGCAGGAGTATACGCCACTTCTTGTTCAGCGTCATCATCACACTCCATAACTATGAGACTTTCGGGGACCTTCCTTTTACGCTTAGCTGCCTTTGTCAGATCATGGTGTGTCTCACTCTCAGACAGCACTGGTGGTTCCCAATTTTGATCCATATCATCAGAAGGAAGGGGGCTTGAAGAAGATGTAGACACCATCCTTGATCTTTTCCTTGCTGGGGATCTGGAAGACAATGAATCATCAGGAGGAGTGGCTTCCTCAGATGATACCTCGGCTTGAATGTCGATTTCCTGACGTGCTCCTACTTCGGGAGGAACAACTATTGTGGGCACTTGTGCCGCTCCATGCACCTTTGCTTGCGCCTCTCCTTGCGCCGCCTCTCCTTCCACATGTACTTGGGCTTGTACTTGCACATGTGGTTGTTGTTGCGGCTGTGGTTGTTGAACACTCGTCAGATGAGTGACAGCAACCTGTGTTGATTAAGGGATGCTGCTACTTTCTTGCGATGAGCCAACATCACTGGTCGATGGTGATTGAACAACTATACTGGCTGCCTCTGCAGCATTCAAGGGCTTGGACCTAAGTTGGCGTGGTGGTGGTGGCACTGAGCCCAATGGAGCGGAGGTGCTGCTCCCAGCTTGGTCCCCAGCAGACCCCGCTGCTGCTGCAGGCGTACTTTTTTTTCTCCAAAAAATGTGGCGGTCGTCACACCAGTCTCCTTGGTAAGTGGCGCCACTTGCTTCTTCTGCTCCTTACTGGCAACTTTCTTGCTAGAGGAGCTACGGGCAACTTTTTTTGGGGCCATCTTCTTCAGATGTCAGAACAGCAGGCCGCAGTTGCACAAGTTGCAGAGTTGTCAGTGGCCACACTTGACGTTGTGCTGCACACACCGCAGTAGGACTTCTTCCTGGCACTGATGACGAATGATGAGGCTGATGATTTGTCTTTCTGCACCTAAAAGCAAATGAAGCCAGAGGAACATCAATTAAATAAATGTTGCATATGTAGCGCTTCAATCGAAAAACACATAAAAATTCACCACAATCCAATGCCATCCATGCCCTCCATGATGTTTACATTAAAGAGACCCCACAGAAAGACTAGGCCTATGCACCACTGAGTACCCCTGGGCGTAATGGATGAAAGCAAGGCACATTGGATGCAGGCCTATGGCACAAAGCACACTGCCTGGATTCAAAATGGCCCCTTGACCCCCAGCACATGGCCAGGCCCTGCCTGGACCAGGCCTCAAAATGGCCCCCACCCACATGGCCATGGCCCATCAACACCCCAAAAATTTGAAAAACACACAAAAATCACCACAATCCAATGCCATCCATGCCCTCCATGATGTTTACATTCAAGACACCCCACAGAAAGACTAGGCCCATGCACCACTGAGTGAGTACCCCAGGGCAAAAGGCCCCAACAACAGCCAAAAAATCGAAAAACACATAAAAATCAGCACAATCCAATGCCATCCATGCCCTCAATGATGTTTACATTAAAGAGACCCCACAGAAAGACTAGGCCCATGCACCACCTAGTACCCCTGGGCATAATGGATGAAAGCAAGGCACATTGGATGCAGGCCTATGGCACAAAGCACACTGCCTGGATTCAAAATGGCCCCTTGACCCCCACCACATGGCCAGGCCCTGCCTGTGCCAGTCCTCAAAATGGCCCCCACCCACATGGCCATGCCCTATCAACACCCCAAAAAATTCGAAAAACACACAAAAATCACCACAATCCAATGCCATCCATGCCCTCCATGATGTTTACATTCAAGACACCCCACAGAAAGACTAGGCCCATGCACCACTGAGTACCCCTGGGCAAAAGGCCCCAACAACAGCCAAAAAATCGAAAAACACACAAAAATCACCACAATCCAATGCCATTCATGCCCTCCATGATGTTTACATTAAAGAGACCCCACAGAAAGACTCAGGCCATGCACCACTGAGTACCCCTGGGCAAAAGGCCCCAACAACAGCCAAAAAATCGAAAAACTAACACAATAATCACCACAATCCAATGCCATCCATGCCCTAAATAATGTTGAAATTCAAAAAAACAGTTGCATCATGCACCCATAACTAACCCTGGTCCTACTGGATACTGTGGCTACCCACAATATATTTTATTTAATGTTCTGAAAAAGTTCCAAAATTGTAGTTGCAGCAACTGTAATGCCCCAAACAAACAACATCAACGTACTTGTGAAATTTCTAATCCAAAAGTGATCCAAAGAAAGTCAAAAAGGCCTCAAATCCAAATATCCAGCAGTATCCACAAAAAGTAATCCTTCCAGGTCAACATCCAAATCAAAGTGACCAGGACATGAACAAAGCACTGGGAGGAGTCTGCTGGACAGGAACAGGAAGGTGGAGACTGTGGGGCACTTCCTTCCTCCCACCCCAACCCCAAAATGGACTCCTTGCAAAAAAAAGTGCAGGCAAATGTCAACCTGAGGAGTTATTCTGATAAAAATCATCATTTTCAGAAGGTTTATGCTGCCTGCTGCTGGATTTCTTGTGCAGAATTGCAAATGTTGCAATTTCGCAAACGCGAGATTGTCGCTGCCCGCCGCATCTACGTGTTTGCAAGTGTTTACTCCTGCGATGCGTGATCACGGGCCTTTATGACGTACTCGCATTGACAAACTCTCGCTGTGTAAGGTGGCAAGCCGCGATGATGTAATCACGGTCGACAAACTCACGCGGGATCCCTCAGCAAGATCCAAAATGGCGCAGCACACGCAAACATGGAGAAAAACAACTCTTCAAACGCTGAATGACGGTAAGTGAACGCCGCGCGCCACAATATTGTATTTGTCAAGCGCGACCCCAAGCAAAAATATCCGCTTCGCGCGAGAGTTCGCGGATTGCGAATTTGCCGAAAATCCACGAATTCCGCGAGCGGAACAGATTTTACGCCCACGCTTAGCAGGCGCCTAAGGTACAGCGCAGTGTTCCTACTTGGCATGAAGCTTGATTGGTCCGGGTGGATTAATTGTGGGAGGTGTGTTATCAGTCTATTTGCTAGCAGTTTAGCCAGAATTGTAGCCTCTGCATTCAGCAGGGAGATTGGGCGGTAGGAAGTACATTTGGATGGAGGTTTCCCCTGCTTTGGGATAGCTACTATTGTGGCGAATTGCTGATCAAGCGGAAGTTCGCCTTTTCCTAGACTCTCGGTGTACATTTTTAGTAGGTGTGGGCTGACAGTTTCCGCTAGTTGTTTGTACAATTCTATCGGGATCCCGTTGGGGCCCAGCGATTTTCCTGATTGCAGTGACCTGATTGCTATTTGTAATTCGTCCTCTGTAGGATCCGCCTCCAACTCTAGAGAGGCGTCCTGCGTCAGCTTGGGCATTTCTATATTGATTAGAGATGCTGCGGCCTCCATCTCTGATACCCCTGATGTCGATGTTTACACCTCTCGGAAGTGTTGGCTAATTCCTTCACTATGGCCCGGGGGTCTGTTGTGAGTTGTCCCGCCACCGTCCGTATTCGCATTATGCCTCTAATATCTCCCTCTCGTTTGTCCACCCATGCCAGGAGTTTCCCCGCCTTGTCCCCCACATCATATATTCGATGCCTGATTGCTGTATGGGCAGATATTGTTTCATTTCACAGGTATTCCCTATAGTGTTGTTGCTTAAGATGCAGAAGGTGTGGGGTTTTTCGCATGGTCTAACTCGGCGTTGTGTAATTCTAGTTCTAAGTCCATTAGCTCTCTTTGTTTTTCCCGTTTATGCCCCGTAATGGTTGCTATCGATTGCCCCCTAATGACTGTCTTATAGGCTTCCCACACTACCGATGGGCAATTGACCGAATCAGCGTTTTCAGCAAAGAAATATTTAGTGTCTGTACGGAGTTGTTTCCGAATTTTGGGGATTTGTAGGTACCCAGGGTAGGTAGGGTAGAGTCTTCGCTGGGATCTATGGTGGTAAGAGATGGTCAGTACTACTGCCGAGTGATTTGATATGCCTCTGGGCCTAATCGTAATATCTTCAACATTCTGTAGGTTAGATTCCAATGTCATAAAGTAGTCTATCCGAGACAGACTGCTGAGTGCGTTAGCGTGGAACGTGTATTGACGTGTTGTGGGATGGGTGTATCTGCAAATGTCAACAAGCCCTAATGCTTCTGTAAAGCTCTGTAGGCGAGAGACTCCAGGTGCCTGTGTTTTGATTGGGTACCTGTCTAAGTTGGTGTCCATTGTGGCATTGAAGTCTCCTCCAATAAGGAGGTCTCCTTCCGGCAGGGTAAGTAAAAATTCACCAAGTGCTGGGAGGGCCACCGCATGGAGTGATGGGGGGACATAAACTGATATCACATTGATAAGCCTACCTTCCCGTTGGCCCTGCAGTGCAGCAAATCTACCCTGGTCATCCTTTCCGGTCTGGAGCACTATAAAGGAAGAATTTTTCCGGACCAAGATGACCGTACCCCTAGAACCTGAGGAGAACTCCAAGTGTATCACCATCCTATACCCCCACCTGTCCAGCGCCTTACATACCCTGCCCGTGAGGTGCGTTTCCTGCAAGAGCGCCAGCATTCGAGCCTGGCGTGTTAGGGCCCGTAGCACCAGTCCCCTCTTAATTTTGTCCCCTAGCCGGTAGACATTTCAGGTCAATAGCGTGAGGGGAGTCACCTGAGCTTCAGGAGTCGTGTCCTGCGGAAAATCAGCTGGGGTGCGCGTCGTCATGGGTGTGATGTTTGATGAGTGTGAACCATTTCCTAATTGTGACCAGTGGGGATGCGCCCTGTCATGTGTGCCATAACAAATTAGAACAAAGAAAAACTTAACCCAAACTTCCCAACCGTGTATCCCACCCTCCCGCCCTGCCTCCCTGCCTGACGGACTCGGAACCGCCCGCCACCCCAACTCAGCAGAGTGCTTCTTCCCTCCCCAAACCAAAGTACTTGCTTGCTGGGGGTAAGAAGTGCAAGGGGATGTGCAGGTCTTCCCTCCCTTCCAACGCCTGCTGCCGACCAGTGTCCAAAGCTGACACGATCACCGCTGTGTCTGTACGTGGGTGGTCCTTCTGTATCTGTCTGCACTTTTGAGTTGTCATCCGTGGTCAGGCTCGTTCGCGTCCAACCGCTGTGAGCCCTCCAGGTCTGACTGCCGTGGATCTTGGCTGTCTGAAGCTTCTGTCTCATTTCTGCGGAGTTGGTCTCTGTTCCCGCGGCGCGGTCTGTCTACTCGACGCCACCCTTCAAGCCAGTCGTGTGTTCCTCCGGCTTCTCGAAGAACCACGTCTTACCCTCTGCCACCACTCTGAGCTTTGCAGGGGATAACATGGAGTATGGTAGTTCTTGAGCCCTTAACTCTTTTTTAACTTCCAAGAAATTTAATCGGCGTCGTGAGACTGCTGCTGTGTAGTCCGGGAAGAAGGAGAATGTTGAGTTCTGAAGTCGAATTGGCGGGGATATTCTCGCAGTTTGCAATATGGCGTCTCTGTCAAGGAAGTTGAATAGGTGCGCGAGCACCGGTCTCGGGGGTGCTCCTGGTTTAGGCCTGCCGCCTGGGACTCTGTGGGCCCTTTCCACTGAGAAAAAAATGGACAGTCCCTTGGGCTGCAGCCGGGTCTGTATCAGGTCTTCAACAAAGAGGTCCATTGCCTGAGCACCTTCACTCTCAGGAATTCCAAGGATGCAAACGTTGTTTCTGCGAGAGAGTCGCACCTGGTCGCCAAGCATCTCCGCCATTAACTTATTTTTCATCTCGAGCCGGGACACCGTTTGTTGCAGCGTGGTAGTGTCCGCCACCAAGGTGTTGGTGACCTGTTCGATGTCCGTTAGCCTATCTTACATTTTTTGGAAGTCCGCCCGCAGCAAGGACACATCAGAGGAAATGGATCCCACCGTTGCCTGAACACTATTTAGGGCTGCCATTATGTCTTCCAAAGTTACTTTGCGGGACCCATCGCTCTCTGCGGCTTTCCCCGAGGAGTTTCGTCCCTCAGGAAGTGGTGGAAAGTCCTTCCCGGAGGCATATTTGTCCAGTTTAGACTGCGTGGTCTGATTGCGTGGGCCCTGTCCTGCCATAGTGTCCCCGTAGGAGTATTTGGAGCACCCGCCGGTATAATAATGTCCTGGAAGGCCCCTTCGAGTGGGCGGTTGCAGGAGGGGTGGGTTGGTGATGGGCCCCCTTCCTCGAGGATCGTGCCTGCGCTCACCCAGTGGACCGTTTGCTCCAATTATATAGGGTCAGGTTTTGCGATGTCTCAGTTTCTATAGGGGGGAGCGGGTGGGGGGTCCCAATGCTGTGTGTTCTCCCACCTGTGGCAGCCTGAATGGTTGGAGACGTCCGCCAGTATGTGTGATAGAGCGCGCGAGGCCAACCAACCAATAGTTTTCGCCGTTTCCGGCTTCAGGGCCCATATACTTTCAAATCACCATATACATTAATCAGGTGACTTCACGAGCTCTACCAAGTTGATGTGTGTGTGTTCCCTGCTAATAATTTTCAATGCACCCGACTTACCATCCACCGATGCGGGTACCTAATGACCACGATGAATCAGGGAGCTAGCTGTAAAAGAAAGGCAGCAAAATACAAACCCAAACAATAACATTCAAATACTGTTTAAATGACCACGGACAACTGGAAGTTTTAAAATGTTTATCTAAAATTCATTATTTTCTTGCATGAGGTACAGTAAAATAAGGCAATCAATAACCAAGATAACGTAAATTATATAGGCATAAAGAAATAATGACAGGGTAATCATTCAAATGTAATATGAAATGCAGATGGAAAATACTATAAAATCTCAGAAATGTTTAAGCATGGACAGTTTATGCATGAATACCTATGGGAGGGCCTATAAAGAGTAACACGCTTCACTTAAGGTGAATGGGCCTTTGAACAATCTAGGCAATGAAGTTCTAGACCATATCAGAAAATTACAAACTGCAATGCAAAATATAATTTTTAACCAGTGAGAAGACATAGGAACAAACCTTTGAAAAATATGTAATTGATTTTCAATAGTTGCGGAAAGGCATGGAAAATATAACATATGCAATGATGAACTTTATTAAAGCAAAAGTTAGAAATTCAGAAGGTGCAAGATTTAAGAGTTTCAGAGCAATATTTACCTAGAAAGGTGTGGAAACCAAACCCTGGCCACGGGTCAGTTAAGGACAGGAAACCCTCAAGGAAGGATACCCCTCAAAGGACAGCAGGTGCAGAATGGACACCCAGGACAGAACAGGATACCCTCGGAATAGGAGTCAGGACAGGACCCTCAAGACAGGACAGCAAACCCTCAGGACAGGACCCTCTTCAGGACAGGACCGGAACCCACAGTTCGGAAGCAACGCCTGCGCTCCACCCGCTCTGCAGCTATCGATCAAGACCCCGATTGGGTCAGCGAACTCCCAGCTAAGTGCTTTGCCAGCACTTTAAGGTTCAGTAGAACCTCAGTCTATGGTCAAATTCGGACAGAGTGCTTCGCAGCGCTCTGTATCTTCAGTCACCTATTGAGTGCGTTGGGTCAGTGACAGGTCAGCTAAACCAGACAAGTCGGACGGTTCACTAGGTGAACCCAGGGTAGATATACAGTTTGGGGACAGTGTACCACCCCCCAATGTTGCAAAGTGTCAGAATCCCTTAATTTCGATTGGTCCTAAGGTAGGATTTGGGTAACACACCAATCACGACATAGTGTTTCAAGCCTACATTTGCATAATAGGGTACCGCCTAACTAGATTGGGGTTCTCATGAGAACTGGTGCAGAAATACAATGGTAACTTTAACATTGTTGCTCTGTGAGCACATATGATTGGTTCAGCCGAGTTTTCGGGTCGTTTCTCAGGAGCATCTTGCTCATCACTGCCAACTGTCTGTGTTCCATCAGTCAAGATCTGTCATGCCTCGGCAAGTCGCGCAGGCGCAGAGGGACCTCCAAGATGGTTCTCGGCACAGACAAAACCCCATTCCCCGCGGTACATGAAAAGTAAGCGAAAACAAATTAATACATAGTAATGTCATTATGAAAACACATCACAGGATTTATACTTTTAACTCATCATCAAGAAATAAAACTATTGCGTTTAAATGTTAGCCACATTGATACAGTCACAAGAGCAGTGGCACGAGCAGTACCACATGATAAGCACAGCTATGAATTACGCATGCGCATAACTTTCCCTCCACTTCTGCAGACGCGTCAGGACACGTGAGTGTGGCTGACGCATGCGCAGTAACTAAATACAAGCGGCGGCCATTTTAGATGACTCGAGTAAATTATTTTAGTAAACCACATGTGCAAGCTTCACGATCCTTATCCAAACTAAACATAAATGTTAGTAGAACATACACTTGTTACCGTATTACACATAAACGAGGTTCTTGACTTCGGCAAGCCGCAAAATATGCGAAGCTTTGCTTCATCAATCCCCTCTTTGATGATATTTACTATCATCACAAATTATAATGGAACCAGATGCCAACTTTCTTTCATACCTTATAAAGTTCTATCTCTTCCAGCAACCGTTCTAACTTTTCTCTCTCAGTTTTAGTAGGGTGAGAAGTCTTCACCTTTTTGTATATCTGATCATTCACTTCCTCTAATTCAATCTCATCCACACTTCGTTTCACTCCTCTTGCATTTACCTCGTGCTTTTTGGTGCGCTTGCGGTATTTACAGCACAAGAAAATGGAAAGTATAATAAGACCTATAATACCAATTGGCATCAGAATTTTGAACAATAAGCTTTTACCTATGCTAGCAAGCCAATGACCTACATTTGAGAGACCATCTACCAGTCTCTTCCAGGCACTATCAACCTCGAGTGGTTTGAGTTCTTTTGCCAAATTAGTAATGTTTTTCACATATCTTTTGATCTGTACACTTTTATCCGGAATATAAGTGCAACAATGTTGCGCCTTCAACATCCGGCAGACTCCACCCTCTTTCGCTAATAAGGTGTCAAGAGCAAGTCGATTCTGCAAAACCATTGATCTGATCGCAACCATTTCAGTATTGACCAGCAGAAATCCATGAGCTGTTTCAGTAGACAGCACATCTACTATAGTAGACAATTTGCAAATTCTGTGAGTGTTCAGAACCACTCCCACTCCAGGTATCAGTGCACTGAAAATACTACCCATAATTTCACCTATACTTTCTCTTTTACTACGCACTAAGCCATTAGTATCTTCATTGCTTCCAGCTTTCCCATTCACATGGTATATTTTCGGGAAGACAATACCAAAGTAGCAGCTTCCATACCAGTGATCCGGCAATTTGAAATAAGCCTTGTCCCCACAAATATAATAAATTCCAGGAAACACAGGCTCTGACCCATTTTTGAAACCCCAACCTCCAATTACCTTGTAATTATGTTCGCATTCACTGGAACCAATGAAAACATTATTATAATAGCTAGTCTTCTCGCGGTGAAGACATAGCTTGCCTTTCTTTTCAAAATCCAGCAACAGAGCAGGACCCGCTCCACCAGATGAGGTGCCTTCCATGTTCTCTGCCCACTTTGGCTTTTTCTGACTTTCGTCATTAGCCTTCTTTTGAATTTTAATTCTTCTTTTCTCTGCCATGTTCAGGAACATCTTTTCCTGCTCACGCAAAGAACAAGTCAAGTTATCTCTGTGTGCGTCTGCTATGTCAATGTTACCTATAGTCAGAAAGTAGTCTCCCATATATCTTATGGTGTCACTTTTGGTATGTACAGGATTCAAGTTCCCACGTATAGGAAGTTCAGAAAAGATCACGTCATTGTTAGAGTAATAGTACTGTAACGGTCCTCTTTTGTAAAATAAACTAGCTAAAATGCTACAGGAGATTCCATATGTCAATGGCAGGTGATGGTATGTCACGCCTTCAGCCACAGAAGTAGGTAGCTTCATGCAGACATAGCAATCTTCAATTTCCATAGTCTCTACATAGTGTATTAACAAGTTTGCGAAAACATTTAAGTGTGTCTTGTTCTTAACTCCATGATAATGTAGTCCTCCCTCATCTGATGCTTCTAAGTTTTGTTTTGTTTGTCTCAGGGCTCTTTCATGTCTTGCTACACTCTGTGTTGTTAGCTCCTCACTGTCAGTATTTACAACTTCAGTAGGGACAATGTTAGTATCTTTACTTACAGCAAAGGGAATGAAAATTGTTAGTCCTATCCAGATAACTATCAGTACTACTACACTACATATACACACCTTGCAACACGTCTTAAAACGGCTGCAACTAGGTCTACCATTCACTGTTGAATCAGACATTTTGGCTCAGAAGGAGCTTCTCGACCCCTCTTTTTGGCTTTACACAACTAGCTTACTTTGTGCAAATTCACGGTGGTTCGTCTTCTTCTTCAGCTGAGTACTCAGGGACGGGCTCTCCGTCGCTCACGTCAGTTATATCAAGATCTTCAAGTTCTTCCAAAACCAGTGTCCATTCAGGAGACTTGTACTTTTTGTTTTGTCTTTTTATTCGTTCACTCCTTCTTTTGGAAGAGTCTTCTTCTTGCTCTGCTATCCGAGCACTTCTTCTTGCTTCTGCACGTTTTTCTTCCACTGTCTTTATCCTTAGTCTCAATCTTTTTACAAACCTAGGCTCAAGGTTGTTTCTTTTCTTTAGTCTCTTAGTCGGTACTTGGACTTCACTTTCTTCTCTTATTCTCTTGTTCTCTTTATCTTGTGGTAATTCTTCTCCACTTTCTTCTTCTACTTCCCCTATCTGGCTAGTTCCAGGGCTAGCATCAAATTCTTCTGCCTGGTTGCTAATCTGGCCATGTTCAGGAATATTTTGTTTTTGGCTTTCGATTGTCTTTGTTTCTGTTTCTGTTTCCTGAACCCGTTCTTCTAACCCTCTCTGATCCTGTTCAAGCACTTCGATCTCTTGATTTTCTTCTGCTCGAACTATCACGCTATTTCTAGTCTCTCCTTTATCTGCATCAGGTGTTAGCGGTGGTGTATCGAACACCTGCTCTGTCCCTGTCTGACCTTCTCCTTCCTCAGTTTTGATGTGAATCTCAAGCGGCTGAGGTTCTTCGCCTGTGCCTTGCTTTTCCTGACTAGTCCACTCTCTACCTTCACTAAGTCGCTCTCTTGTTCTGATAGGATCTTCGGTCAGATCAATCATCGGTATCCATTCTTCTGGCCATATGCTTGGCAGCTCGTCTTCAGCTACTCCTGGCTCAGTTTCCTGGACCTCTTCAGCAGGCTGGATTCTTGGCAGTTCGTAGTCAACTACTCCTGGGCCAACGTCTGCTGTTCCTGCAACCTGACTGGTGCTGGGCTGCTCGTTGTCAGCTGCTTCTGGACTGGCTCCTGCAGGGTCCTCTGCTGGTTGCCCTTCTTCTGCAAATTCTTTGTCTGGTAATACCTTCTGGGTGTGTCCAGCGTGGATCCACTGGGGAACACCTGCGACCTTCACTGCAGTGGTTGTTACCAGGATTACTTGGCGTTTCTTTCCCCACCTTGGTGCCAGACAATTAGATCGAGTGTGCTTCTTTATTTTGACCCAGTCTCCTGGAACCAAGTTGTGGAGAGGAGTCGTTGGATTGAGGATGCCGTCGTCTCCAATCTGGCGAGAGATAGAACGCACTTGGTCACCCAATCTTCTGCAGTATTCAAGCACCAAATCATCAGTAATACTCAACAGTTTGCTTCCTGGCACCCATGCTTGTCTCATCACTCTTCCCATAATGATTTCATGGGGACTTAGGCCTGTCTTGCGGTCAGGAACACTTCTCAGTCCCATTAGGACCAGAGGCAGGGCCTTCACCCAGGTCATGCCAGTAGCATCTGTCAGCTTTGCTAGTCTGTTTTTGATAGTTCCATTTACTTGGTCCACTATTCCAGAAGCCTCTGGGTGGTATGCACAATGGAGTTTCTGCCTTATTCCAAAGGCCTTACAGAGTTCAGCCAGTATTTCATTCTGGAAATGTCCACCCTTATCTGATTCAATAATGTATGGTATTCCGAATCTAGGTATCAGTTCTTTTAGTAAACACTTCGCTACTGTCAGTGCGTCACTTTGGGGAGTAGGGTAAGCTTCTACCCATTTTGAAAATACGCAAACAATGACAAGGACATATCGTTTCCCTTCACAACGGGGCATGGTGATGAAATCAATCTGTATCCTTACAAAGGGACCCCCTGATCTCCCAATCTTGCTCAGTTCAACCATTGTCCTCTTGCCTGGGTTCATCTGTTGACATGACAGGCACCTCTGGCAGAGGGACTCTGCTACCTTCCTGAACTTCTTACTGTACCAAGTCTGTTGAAATACCAGAATCATGGCATCCCTACCAATGTGTGATCCTTCATGTATTAATCTTGCCATTGTGCCAAGCAAGTGTCGGGGTAACACAGGCATACCAGTTGGGCCCAAAATCACACCATCCACACGTCTCGGTCTACACCCATCCTCCTTCCATTTCTCTCTTTCTTGCCAAGGAGCCGATTCCTGCCACTCTCTCACTTCATCCCATGTAGGCACTTCTTCAAACACCTGAAGCTGGCAGCTGGTTCCTGGCCCCCCTCGTTTTGGATTTACAATATACCGATCTTTGGCACACCATTGGGCCACTCGATCAGCATAATCGTTTCCCAGTGATACTTTGTCCATGCTCTTTTTATGAGCAGCACATTTTACCACTGCCAGTTCTTTGGGCAACTGGATGGCCTCTAAAAGGTCATGAACAACCTTTGCATTCCGAATGGGAGTACCTGAGGAAGTCATGAATTCCCTCTGTAGCCACAATTGGCCAAAGTCATGCACAACTCCATAACAGTACTGACTGTCAGTATACACTGTTATGCGTAAGTCCTTCCCAATTTTGCAAGCTTTTATCATAGCAATCAATTCGGCTACTTGTGCAGACTTGATGTTATATAGGTAACCTGCTTCTTCAATTTTTGTAAAAGAGACTACTGCATAAGCAGCACTCAGGCCTCCTAGTTCATATCTTAGACAGGAACCATCCACAAATAGTTCTTTATCATGTTCAGGCAACGGCGTTTCTTTTATGTCTGGGCGTGGTTTAGTACTGAACTCTGTCAGGTCAATGCAGTCATGTTCATCATCATCCCCACCTTCCATTTCCAAGGGGTCGGGGAGCAAAGTGGCAGGGTTCAGAATACCGCACCTAACAATGCTTACATTTGCTGCACCCACAAGAATCCTCTCGTATTTAGTCAGCCGACTAGGGGTGAGATACTGCGTTTTAGTTCTGGTCAATAGAATTACTACTCCATGCGAAACATACACAGTCACAGGATGTCCCATGACAATGGACTCACTTTGTTCTAAACTTGCACAGGTAGCAGCTACTGCTTTCAGACAGCCTGGTAACCCAGCAGCTACTGGGTCCAAAGTGGCAGAGAAATAGGCCACAGGCCTTCTGGTCGTGCCATGTTCTTGAGTCAGGACTGACAATGCGCAATTATCGCGAGTGTCACAGAATAAGGCAAATTCTTTGGAATAATCTGGCATTCCCAACGCAGGGGCTGTACACAGACAGTTTTTCAGTCTTGTGAAAGCCATTAGGCTTTCATCGTCCCACTCTACAATATCTGGCATTCCTCTCGTGGTCATTTTTATCAAGGGCCTGGCTAAGGCTGCAAATCCCAAAATCCACTGCCTGCAGTACCCTAATACACCCAGGAACATTCTGACATCTTTTTGAGTACGGGGCAACTGCATCTTTTGAATTATTGTCACTCTTTCTGATGTGACTTTTCTGACACCCTTTTCTATCTGGTGTCCTAGATATTTCACTGATTTCGCACAGAACTGTAGTTTGTCAGGGGCCACTTTATGCCCTTTCTCACACAGATGATTTAGGAGGGCAATGGTGTCAACTACACAGTCCCTATGACTTTTAGACGCCAGTAGAAGGTCGTCTATGTACTGCACTAACACAGAGTTCCCAGGTAAGATCAAAGTCTCTAGACATTTTTTCAAGATCTGATTAAAGATAGAGGGGCTCTCTGTATACCCTTGAGGGACCCGGTTCCAACAATACACGTGACCCTCGAAGGCAAAAGAGAAAAGAAATTTGCTGTCGGGGTGCAGGGGTATCGAAAAGAATGCATGACATAAATCAATCACAGTGAACCATTCAGCATCCCAAGGAATCTGGTACAATATCACTGCAGGGTTCGGGACAATAGGGCAGCAAGGAACTACAATTTTGTTAACCTTTCTCAGGTCTTGCACTACCCTATACTTGCCACTAGGCTTTTTGATGCCCATAATCGGTGAGTTGCATGGGCTGCTCATCACTTCCTGTATGATGTCTCCTTCTAATAATTTTTGTATTTCCAGAGTGACACCTGCTTTCACTTCAGCATTCATTCGGTAGGGCCTAGTGTTAGGATATACTGCATTGTCCTTGATGGCTATCTGTATGGGGTCCACATCTTTCATCAACCCCACATCTTTTCCAGTGAAATCCCACACCTCTGGCTTTACTGCTTCCTGGAGTTCTTGGGGCAAGTCCTGCAGGGTCAATCTTTTAATTTCTGAGTCAGGTCTAAGTAACAATAATTTATAAATGCCATCTTCATCTGGGGTCTGTATTTCAACACCTTTTGGTGTGCAAAAGATGGTACAGTTCATTTTGCACAGCAAATCACGACCCAGTAGATTCACTGGACTGGTGTCACAGACGACAAATCTATGCATCTGTTTAAAATTTCCAATTGAAATCTCCATTGGTTCGGTAACAGGAGTACTAATCAATTGATTAGATACACCCACTACTTGGATATTTTCTCCCGAGAGGGGTAGGTTTGGAACGTCCACTGTTCTTACAGTAGAACGGGTAGCGCCAGTGTCCAACAGAAAGGCGACATCATTTCCATCAACCTTTCCTTCAATATATGGTCCAGACTGGTCTACCGGCAAGGAAGCGCCAAGTACGCACTCCTCGTCCTCCCCTCTCAGGCCCCGTCAGTCCTGATCATTACAAAGGAAGGTATCATTTAGCAGATACTGCGAAGTTGCTGTATTTCTGTTCTCCCCGCTTTCCCAAACTTCTATCTCCTCACCCTCTGCCTGTCTTCCCCTGTATACCTGTTTGGGTGCTCGAGGCACCTGAACTGTTTTTACCTGGGGTTGAGTCTTTCTTGGTCTTTCTTTCTGCGTCTGTGGAGTTAAATCAGGAGTTTTTGCATTATCATCTAATAATTGGGGACACTCGTTACGCCAGTGTCCAATTTCGCCGCACTGATGGCAGGGAAATTTCTTCATAGCCTCTTCCCTGCTAAATTTGGGCCGGGGCTTTCCTCCACCCCCTCCCCCAGGACTTTTGTTCTCCGCATTCTTAACCATGTTACTCAATTGTTTTTCCTGCTGTTCTGCGAGCTTCACCTGAGCCCACATCACCTTTTCCTTAAGGGCCTTTTTCTTTTCTGCCATCTCGTCCTCGCAGTACTTAGCGTACCGCAGGACCTCATCCATTTTCTTAGTATGCCAACAGATTTTATTATCTTTTATCCACTGACAAATTTCAGGTCTTAAACCATTTACAAACCTGTAAATAAAGTGCGTCATGTCCTTCAAATCGATGTTATCAATACCACTGTATGTTTTAAATACCTGCAATAACCTCTCATAGAAGGAGTGCACTGTCTCGTCCCTTTCCTGTGTTGTTCTATCTATTTTTGTCCAATCAGTTTCTTTTGCGGGCACCTTTTCTTTCAAATGCTGAATTACCTGCTCATATTTTCGCATGACATCCTTTGATGGCTCCCCTGTTTCCTTATTTCTTGGGTACTCCTCACTGGGCCAGTCTATGGCTATTTTACACTGGGTCCACAAATCTACCGGAACCACAATGTCGAAAAACCCATCCAGGTCTTTCCACAGACATTTCTGTACCTTCACGAACCTCTCCACCTGCCTGTACCAGTCAACTGGTTTCTCTCGTAATTTTGGAAAATCGTTCGTGAAGGACACAATATCCTGCCTAGACCAGGGGACATGCACATATTTCCCTCCTGGAACTTCACGCATGGGGCATAACTGCTCAGGTTTTTCTACCTCCCTTAAAGCAAATTCAGGAGTCACTTGTCGGGAGCGAACCTCTTCCCTCTTTTTCGCCCACCTGCTTCTCCATCTTTCCACATCTCCCCATTTCTGCAGTACCCCCATTAATTCTTTAATCTGCAGCTTTTTTCCCACCACATTCAGGTGCTCTATATCTTTGTCTGAGAAGTCTGCTCTGTACGGTTTCTGTAAGGGCTTGGATTTTGAGATATCTACCCCCATACTAACTGCTGTTTCGGTCAGTTTTTCGTGGAGCACTCTGGTGTTCCTTGTAAAGCTTTTACATATGAACGACAATTCTTCTTCAGAGTAAGTGTTCAATCGATCCAACCCCACATTCCCTGCCATTAATTCTTCTATTTCTACCCTCAGCTTGTAGAGGTCCAAAGGTTTCGTTTGTGGAGTTTGTTTTTCTAATTCACGACTCCAACTCTCAATTTCATCCGGAGTTACCAGAGAGACATTCCTAGTACCTGTTGCTGTCTCTAATTTAATTTCTTTTGTATTAAAAGGGTTATATCTCTGCTGCAATCCCTTTCCGGTCGGTTTGTTTGGCAAGTCCAAGAACGCAACTTCAGACTCGCACTCACTGGACTGATCATCTATGATTATCGGTTCCTGTCTCGGGGGTGCCATGACTGGGGTCATAACTGGAGTAATCGGATTTCCCTGACCATTTCCGTATAACGGGACCACCGGTCCAATAGTTACTGGAATAGTCAATGCCTCAGGACTGGTATTTAACTGGGAGATTTTCTGAATTATTTCTGTCCTTTGTCTAGTTAGAGCCTCTTGCTCTTTTTCCACTAGTATCCTTCTTAAAGTTGTGTCATGTAATATCTGTGGGGTCAATGGAGGAGTAAAACTCGGGGCAGTAGGATGCGTTTCACTTGGTCCTCCACCATAATTTGGTTTCGGGAATAAAGTCCCAGTATTAAAGGACCTGCGCTCTTCCCCGTATGGAGGTTGAACAAAAGGCAGTCCTGAATTCGATGGTTTCTCTTCGCGTTCATACAGGGGTCTGGGAAGGAACATTTTTGTACGTGAGTAATTTTCTTCCTGACCTACGGGCACTTTGGGATATATATCCCTTGTTTCCGTCGGTTCGGGTTTCTCAAAATAGGGTAACCCTTGACCACCCCCTCCCAGTCCTAGGGACCTGTCTTCTTCCTTGAGGAAGTGGCGTCGGGGAGCATCTCCTACACTGGAAGGACGGGTTCCCTCATTATAAGGTGGCGGACTTCTGGTACAAATGTCATCTATCAATTCATCATCTGATTCCCCCGGGGCCCCCCAATGCTTACACTTTTCAGTACTTTTCTCACCCGCTGCAGGGTTACGACATGCCGGCATCATGGGGAACAGACCCTCAACAATCATGCTCTGCCTCCACTGTTTCATCCTTTTATCCCTGGACTCCTGTTTCTGCCTGGGGTACCACTTGGTCAAACCCTTGTCCATTCGGGGTCTTTCTCTTTCAAAAGCCTCAATCTCCCATTCCTCTAATGCCTCATACTGCGTTAGTCTCGGTCTGGGATGCAATTCGTTCATCCGAGTCCTTAAATTAAATAGGATCCTACCATTGAAAGTACCATCTAACGGAAAAGCCAATACTCCGTCATCTTTTGTGTACTTCACCCAATTCTCCAACCACACACAGGTATTGTACCCTCGGTCAAACATCATGAATGAGGCAGGAGTATTAGGTGGTGGGACAAGAACACCTTCTCTAGATTTAATCGGTTTGTCCGTTTTAAAATAATTTTTCACCTTACTTATAAGGGACATTTTTCTCTTTGTTCCGTACATACTATCGTATCTATTAGTCTTCCACTGATCCCTTTCAAACCCTAGGTGCCTTGGATCAGGTCGAGTTCCTGTAGTCTGCGAGTGCCACATACGACTTCTCCGCTAAACTTTGTTTACAAACTACCTCCAATCAGAACGCACTTCAGAAATTCGTGCAACCAATGGGTGCGCGACTCTAAATAATCTCGGCCAATGGGTGCGCGGCCCCTTCGTGAGATAGTTCCCACGCTCCGGCGCTCACCCCTCCTTTACAAACTCAGCTCCGCTACCCGCCCGCTGCTTCCACCAATCCCAGCGCGGCACAGAGTGACGTCAGAGACGCTTCGCGGCTGACCCCCTCCCTTCACAAGGTAACGGAAACTTTCTTTCTTTTAAAGTGCTCAGTGCTTGGTTATTTTACAACAAATACACATTCGCCACAGTGCTCAAGTGTCTAGACAGAGAAAGAATTGTTTTACTGCAAGTAAACTACTTCCATTTACTTTTCACTCGCTGCGGGCAGATCTCTTCCGCCTACCCTTCACTCTAGCATCGGTGAACCTGTTATTCCCCTAAACTCATCCACTTCTTTCCGGGATATAATCCGAGTTTAAGGTTTCTCAGCGGACCCCTCTGCTTTCACGCTAGCTCCGAGGAACCTGCTACTCTTCCGATGTGACCCTTACTAGGTTACGCCACTATGGGAATTTTGCCAATGAACCCCGTTACTGTCATTTATTCACACATGTATTCAGAAAAACCCTAGTTAGTGCTTCCCGGTTATCCTAACCTGCACCTAACTTTCCTCGAGCCTGTGACCTCAGGACAATGGATTCTATTCACCACTTGCCCTTTCAATTCCCCGGGGAGTTCGGACAACATGAAACGATACGGTTTACAAATGCATGGATTAGTACATATAACAATATAAGAACAAGAATAATAATAATGCAAAAATTCATGAGTTTCAGCAGCGTATTCACAAGAGAATGATCAGGTCTCTTAGAACAGCCGCTCTTCTAGCAGCATCAATATACTAGCAGCTTCCGACTCAACTAGTCCAACTAATCCCTGCCTTACTCTCAACTAGTCCCTAACCATCCTCTAGCTACCAGAAAACTGATAGAGCGCGCGAGGCCACCCGACCAATAGTTTTCGCCGTTTCCGGCTTCAGGGCCCATATACTTTCAAATCACCATATACATTAATCAGGTGACTTCACGAGCTCTACCAAGTTGATGTGTGTGTGTTCCCTGCTAATAATTTTCAATGCACCCGACTTACCATCCACCGATGCGGGTACCTAATGACCACGATGAATCAGGGAGCTAGCTGTAAAAGAAAGGCAGCAAAATACAAACCCAAACAATAACATTCAAATACTGTTTAAATGACCACGGACAACTGGAAGTTTTAAAATGTTTATCTAAAATTCATTATTTTCTTGCATGAGGTACAGTAAAATAAGGCAATCAATAACCAAGATAACGTAAATTATATAGGCATAAAGAAATAATGACAGGGTAATCATTCAAATGTAATATGAAATGCAGATGGAAAATACTATAAAATCTCAGAAATGTTTAAGCATGGACAGTTTATGCATGAATACCTATGGGAGGGCCTATAAAGAGTAACACGCTTCACTTAAGGTGAATGGGCCTTTGAACAATCTAGGCAATGAAGTTCTAGACCATATCAGAAAATTACAAACTGCAATGCAAAATATAATTTTTAACCAGTGAGAAGACATAGGAACAAACCTTTGAAAAATATGTAATTGATTTTCAATAGTTGCGGAAAGGCATGGAAAATATAACATATGCAATGATGAACTTTATTAAAGCAAAAGTTAGAAATTCAGAAGGTGCAAGATTTAAGAGTTTCAGAGCAATATTTACCTAGAAAGGTGTGGAAACCAAACCCTGGCCACGGGTCAGTTAAGGACAGGAAACCCTCAAGGAAGGATACCCCTCAAAGGACAGCAGGTGCAGAATGGACACCCAGGACAGAACAGGATACCCTCGGAATAGGAGTCAGGACAGGACCCTCAAGACAGGACAGCAAACCCTCAGGACAGGACCCTCTTCAGGACAGGACCGGAACCCACAGTTCGGAAGCAACGCCTGCGCTCCACCCGCTCTGCAGCTATCGATCAAGACCCCGATTGGGTCAGCGAACTCCCAGCTAAGTGCTTTGCCAGCACTTTAAGGTTCAGTAGAACCTCAGTCTATGGTCAAATTCGGACAGAGTGCTTCGCAGCGCTCTGTATCTTCAGTCACCTATTGAGTGCGTTGGGTCAGTGACAGGTCAGCTAAACCAGACAAGTCGGACGGTTCACTAGGTGAACCCAGGGTAGATATACAGTTTGGGGACAGTGTACCACCCCCCAATGTTGCAAAGTGTCAGAATCCCTTAATTTCGATTGGTCCTAAGGTAGGATTTGGGTAACACACCAATCACGACATAGTGTTTCAAGCCTACATTTGCATAATAGGGTACCGCCTAACTAGATTGGGGTTCTCATGAGAACTGGTGCAGAAATACAATGGTAACTTTAACATTGTTGCTCTGTGAGCACATATGATTGGTTCAGCCGAGTTTTCGGGTCGTTTCTCAGGAGCATCTTGCTCATCACTGCCAACTGGCTGTGTTCCATCAGTCAAGGTCTGTCATGCCTCGGCAAGTCGCGCAGGCGCAGAGGGACCTCCAAGATGGTTCTCGGCACAGACAAAACCCCATTCCCCGCGGTACATGAAAAGTAAGCGAAAACAAATTAATACATAGTAATGTCATTATGAAAACACATCACAGGATTTATACTTTTAACTCATCATCAAGAAATAAAACTATTGCGTTTAAATGTTAGCCACATTGATACAGTCACAAGAGCAGTGGCACGAGCAGTACCACATGATAAGCACAGCTATGAATTACGCATGCGCATAACTTTCCCTCCACTTCTGCAGACGCGTCAGGACACGTGAGTGTGGCTGACGCATGCGCAGTAACTAAATACAAGCGGCGGCCATTTTAGATGACTCGAGTAAATTATTTTAGTAAACCACATGTGCAAGCTTCACGATCCTTATCCAAACTAAACATAAATGTTAGTAGAACATACACTTGTTACCGTATTACACATAAACGAGGTTCTTGACTTCGGCAAGCCGCAAAATATGCGAAGCTTTGCTTCATCATGTGAGCTGGTGTGCTCCCAGGTTCTTCGGATCTTTGGGCCTTCAGTCTAATTCAGTCCCCGGCTGTGCTCCTGTTGGCAGACCCCACCTCGCCTCCGTTCCTCTTTATGCCCAGAACGCGGGGCTTTAGGCACCTTTAATCACTCACAGGCGCTCTTGTGCTCATTTGCGGTGTGCTTGTAACTTCCAGTAGCCGCGGTTGTCTCCGCGCTCACGCCGTTGTGTGGCTCAGTTCGCAACTGTCGCCTCTCGCACCGGGAGGATCCACCAATCTAGGTCCCGGTCTCCATTCAGCGGTAGGCCGTGGCAGTTCGCCCTCGGCTAGCACTCGTACCCAACATCGGATTTTCACCGGAGTTGTGCCGGTAGTCGCCGCTTGGTCCTTGCCGTCGGCGCAGGTTCTTGGGGTGCATAAATTCAACGGATTACTATGTTTTACTTCTAATAAAGCTTTAAAACTTACATAGACTCTGTGGTTTTTGGTCATGAGTGAGTGAGCAAAAGGGTTTGCAATTTGCAAGCATTATTCCGTGACTCTGAGAGGTCGGGACTCTGACTCCGTAGTCTTATGTTCTGTGTTGTAGAATCATTGGGGATCATCGCTGCATTCGGGAGCTAAATAATGACTCTGACACACTAGCTAGTCAGTAAGGAGATTGAGGGTTCAACTTCTGTTATGACTGAGGTATGTGTAAAGTCTAACTGCGCCTATTATTGCCAATGCCCTATTTCTTGTCCATAGTTCTGTATGTGCAGAATAGTCCCTGCAACAGTAGTAGTATGTCCTCCTATCCAATCAAAAAGTAAACTAGTATCTTATTCTTGGTGGCCACTGACATTTTATTGTTGGGAATTGTCAAACATAAACATTAAGAAGACTTCAAGAGACATTATGGACAGCCCAGATGACTGCACTCAGTGCCTAGAGCTATTGCTGAATAGGAGTTTTGTTTAACACCTTTTGCCAACTGTGCAAGCTTAGTTAGCTACACAAACAAACTAATAATAATAAATAGTAGTAGCACAGAGAGTCATAGTAGAGGCAAGATAAGAATTTAGAAACAGTCTACAAGAAGATCAAAGACGATTTAGGAAAAAATAGAATTATGATGAACGTTTGGAATAAATAGATGCTGTAAAAGTTAGGGAAGTATAATTATTAATATTAACAGGAAAACTTCTTTGGGGCCAGCAGAAGAGCCCTCGGTGGACCGATCCTGGCCTTCCTGCTCCGTCGGCGCCCCCACCTCTGTCCTCTTGCCCCGGGATGTGCTGATGTACATGAAAGAAAGACACAAACATGGATGATTGTTGTCAACGAAATCAAACATTTAAAAAAAACAATAACAAATTATTTCGGGGAAATAAACAACAATTGCACTAAATGTATTGACCTGTCAGATGTGGTCTACTAGGATATTAGTATTACTGGATTCGCGGTCCGTCTACTTGGAAAGTTATGTAACTCACTAAACCAACTACAAATAGGTTCTACTAGGACTGGCAGCACTCAGCAGCACGCGAAGTGACAGACACAGTCCGTCATGATTGCAGACCACTAAAAAATGTCCTACTAAATAACAAGTCATAATATACTCAACCTATCAATCCACCATCACTATCTCTTAGTGGCAGGAGTACAAAGGAAGGACTGGATTTGAGTCTCTAGTCTCTAGCATTACGCAGTTCTGTAAAGTGCACTCATACATAATCACTCAGGCCAAATGAGCACAAAAAACAAGTAAGCATAGTAGCACCGCCACTGAGCAGGCGAGCACCTGCAATCACAGAAGCTTTTGAAACATAATTTACTTGCAATGTAATCGGGAGCATTCTTGCTCTTCGGAAAAAACATATATTTGCAATATAACACAGAGCAGAAGAGAAGAAAACAAAGTAGTTATTAAATAGCTACTAGTACTCACCAAGCCCAGGGATCTCGACGCCAAGCAGGTCGAGCAGGTCTTGTTCCCGGTCCAGTGTGTCGGACCACCAGTGCGTCACCTGGTTGTAGGTGTGCGGGACCCCTTACTCCCGATACATGGCCCGGCACACCTTACCCCATAGTTGGCGACGCTCCTGGAGGCTGTACCCGGTACCAGGCCTGCCGCCTGCTGCGATGGTCTTGGGGAGGTGGCGCTGCACAAAGAAGACCAGTGTTGCCACCTCCACCGCACTGAAGATCTCCCTGGGACTTACAGACGCCCCCCTTAAACGCCCGCAAGGGAGCCAGCGGCGGTGTGTGGGACTCTTACCCTTGGACTTGCCAGCTCCCTTTGCCATGGTCCTGGGTTAAAGAAAGGAAAAAGTAGGAACGAATAGGGAAAGAAAAGTAAATAAAAGAAAAGAGAGAGTTAAAAAAGTAGTTATTAAAGTAACGAAAAGTAGAAAAAACCACAAAATATAGATGTACAAAAATAGAGAGATAGAGAATGATTAAAAAAGATTTAAAAAAAGTTCAAACAAACAAAGGATTACAAAGATTGAAGCAGGATAGAAAAGGCATGCCCAGAACCATAGCAATGAATGAAAAACAAGATGGCCGCGCCCATTGCAACCACGTGGGTATGTTCACGCAATATTTTCCTCGCGAGCACGCAAAAACGGATGCGAATACGCAACTGCGACCCGGAACAGGAAATGCGCAATGCTAGCGACCGTAAACGGAAATACGCAACCCGAACTGTGAAAACAAGATGGCCGCACCCATATATGACCGCATGTGTAACTTCGCGGTAGCCGCGGGGGAAAGGAATCCTGCGAACTCGCAAAAATAAAAAAATCCTCAATCTCACGAAAGTTCATGTTTTTTGCAAACCGCGAGTATGTTTTCGCGCGAATTGGCGTACAGCGAATTCGCAAAATTTGCCCACACTTAACAAAGAGGCTGATGTGTCCTGTAAAGAACGTGGAGAATGTTGATCAGGAACCTGAAAACGATGAGGTGACTTAATCGTAGCATGGTCGCGCAAGTCATAGGAGCGATCAGTAGACGCAGGCACTGGTGACGCGGGACATGACTTCTGTGTTCTGTTTCTGTTGTTCTTTTCCCTATTTCTTGTTTTTGTTCCAATTTTGTTTTGGAGCCTTAGACTGATCGTTTTTCTCAGACTTCGACCCTTGAGTTTGTTTTTTATCTTTAGCAGAAAAGGGCTTAACACCTAAACTATTACGGCCTATGGTCTTATAATAATTCTCGGTAACTGACGGGGCTTATCGGCATCGGGGACATCGCGCAAGGCATTAGACACTTGGAAGTTCACCGCATCTCCCTTTATATTAGAAAGGACGAGATCGGAAACTACATCAAATGAGCCAACGAGTCTCATTCCCAATTCAACCTCAGCCTCAGGTCCGTGTTCATATTGAACATGTTTAATTACCGTCCGAAGGACAGCCATTGACGGAGTGCAGAAGCACCTCGTGTACACTGCCGCAAAGATTCGACCCCATGACTCGCAGTCACCGGCTTCCGGTACCAAGTCCTTGGGCAAACTAATTGTAAGAATTCTGTGTTTTTCTACAGGACTCGAATTAGGAAAAACTGCTTCCAGCTGGTCAAATTTCTCGGCAAGCCAGAAAGGCATATCATCCTTATCCTGGGGACGCTTGCCCATAACTGCAATAACCATGATAGGAGTAAGCTTCATTCCGCTCGGTCCAGCTGAGAGCTCCGCCCTGGAAATTGCGGGTAATATATTGACCCAAGGCCCTAATACCTCCAATTGCCGAGGTATATAGGGGCCTCAACTCAGCAACGGGGACAGCCCCCGCACGAGGATGCAGGGTAAATCCAGCCAAAACAGGCCAAGAAGTGCCTGGAATGAACAAAGGGAGGGCGCCATTAAACCAAACACGGTGCTGCCATGCAGAAATCGGAATTTCCTGTGTCCTATAAGGAACATATTCCACGGGCACGACTGTGTAAGTGTGAAACACCTGAGTAGCTGCATCCACAGCAGGAAATGTCACCCCTGAGTAGAAAATCTCAGACGGGTAAGCTATCTCAGCACTCACCACTAAAATAACCGCCATGTCCTCCAAGGTGACATTATAAGCCTGCAAATGATTGCGGACCGCAATGCGAATATGCTGCGGTATGTCAATGTCACCCATAAGGAAACAGACAAGATAGGTACAATGCAAAACAATGTAGTACAACTGGGTAGTAATTCAAAAGGCAACCGTTTTGAAAGATTCAAGCTTCAAAAGACCTATGTAACTATAGGTAGGTTTGTCCGTCACCACTGTTAACCGAAAACAATAGTGAAGGGGTTAAGGACTGATATAAGCACTACTCAAGCGTCATGAAATAAGACCACCACTGTTAGGGTGCCATGTTGCAGGGATTCTGCTCAGACACAGAACTGTGCACAGAGACTCAGGACCTCAGTGAATTAGGGTGTGCCAAAACCTTAGTGCCCAAAATCCCCTACCAGAATAGCATCAGTGTCTCATTAGCTATTCATCCTATAGCAAAATTAGACAACCCAGAACATGCGACTTAGGATACCTCAGGTAAGGTGGGAAACATGAGCACTCTTTCGTTATACTCTCATACCAGTCCGGAACAGGGAGTAAAGGGAGACATGCACAGTTTAAAATGTTTACTTTAACCCGGTGATCACAGGTGCAGCATCTTAGCTAATACAAGCAGACATATGATAAGAAATAAGATTGTCAGCATAGTTACTATTCCATAAAATACAAAGGGAGAAAGCATATCATAATGCTAAATGGAAACAGGTTAAATATGTACCTATATTTCACCCTCTCTTGCTAGTAGGTTATTTTATAACTAAAGAAGGTGTCTTAGGCTTGCATAGGCAACCCCATACCTCAAATATTAGCAGGAGTGAATCAAATCGAGTTCTGCACAAGCTCTCAGCATACAAATGTTCTCCAAGTGTATTCAATCATGCCTACACAGTGTAATATTAAAGGCGCCAGTATCTGAGCTGTCCACAGCTGCATATATGTTATGTCTAGAACGTGCGCTGATCAGTTCGAACAACAGCAACAGTGTTGATATAACATTGAAGGCCTCGGCACTCACTGTTCAGACTAAGCTTACAAAGCAAGTCTAGCAATGTAGAAAAACAAGTTATTCTCATGTGAAGCAAAACTCTCAGCCTAACTCGAAACAATAACTAACGTGTGTGCCGTGTGCAAAAGAAAGCAAAAGGTAAAATGGTGTTTAAACTTCTAATAAGCTCATGCTAACTTAACACTGTATAAATGCAAGGCTCAGCCCCACTACACTCCCACATGACCGCGTCCCCGCGTGACCTCACCATCCCCCGTCCCATGAGTCATGCCTGCCGCGACTGTATCCAAGAAAGGCAAAGAACATCTGATATCAGTGCAAAGTGAATTTCATATAACTCTAATCAAACCTCAGAACAGCTGTTACCTCAAACGAACTGCCATACTTTAAAGGAAGCAAAGTACAGCTCACAGGCATCAGGGAGTGCCACCTGACCTCTTTAATGATGTTGCATTTGCTCTACCTGATATAGTAAAAACTGGAGAAGGACTTCACCTCTATTACTTTAATAAAACCTTTAAAAACTCCTGGATCATCCTACAGGAATAAAACTCGAACATTTTGCCATACCTGGCAGACAAGATCACACTCTCCAGAGGATGGCACAACATTTGTAGCATCAACATCACCAAGGTGGACAATATAAACCGCAGGAACGAGTACATAACAGACCTTCTTCCACTCTGCCTTTATTTGCTATAACCACTTGCTCATGCTAGCCTCCTTCTTCTTCTTTAGCCTACTTTACACATCAGCTGCTTTTGTCTGCAGACAGACAGTATTCTACAGTTTTACCTAATAATAGACGGTACTTAAATGCTTTGTAGATAGGTTTGCATTCTATTACTACTCCCAAACATACAAACCTATACGTTTTTATCATAGTTGCCTTGCCTAATTGATCTTTCCATGCTAAGGTGGCATCCCTGATTTCCATCGGTATAAAACCAGGGTGAGAGACTTCTTTAACTTGATCATCGTGAGGCAATCACCTCTTGACACTGCATGAAAATAAAAAAGGTAATTTATTTAGGACAGTTTTGCCAATAACCCAAAACATTTCAAAGCAGCATAAAAACATGTTGATCAATGCCAATTTATTTCCCTCGTTCCCATTCATAAATCCCCCCAACTTTCACCCCTCTGGTTGCATCGCTGTTCTTCATTTATTACACTTATGAGTTCCCTCCATCCCCAGACTCATTCTCCCTTCTTCTCCCCAAGCATCTTACCAATGAAAACGTACTTGCCCTAACCCTGGCCCTCCTGCACATCAACATTGTTCTCCTGTGTACACCCCCAAGGGGTGGGTAGACCCGCATCTGACTCCCCACCCCCTACTCTTCTGCGCCAACATCTCCTTGCTACCTCTCCTGGACATGGAGTCCAATTGAAAAACAGACCCCTTAATGCTGTACCCCAGTACAAAATAGGGCAGCGGGATCAACACGACCTTTAAGTCCCTGGAAAATAACAGGGCATGACAGTTTAGAGGCCAGCAGCCCTTTCTGCACTTGCATGTGTGCACTGCTGAGGCCTAAGGTCCATTTAAAAGCACCTCTGTGTTGCAGGACTGCTTTTAAAATGCTAATTGTGCCCACACTCTACTTTGGTGTGTAGAAATTATTAAACTCCAATGTTTTGGCATATTGGGTACCCACAGGGTCCGCTTTAGGTGTCCCAGTGGTGGGGGATCAGGTATTTGTAAGGAGGACCTTTTAAAATAAGTTTTATATGCCTTGGATTTAGTGAAATTGCATGTTTCACTCCCCACATTGTAGTAACTTGGTTCCAAAAATCGACTTCTGTGCTAGGAGCGCAGTGGAGTGAGGATTTGCAATATTTTTTGTTGGAGACATTGCCCAGTTTATTTTCCCCATTGTAGATCCTCAACCACATAAGTTAACATGGCAAGAAGTTATTAACTAATAATTCCGTCCAGGAGAATCATGAAATATAATTTAAGGACCTACTAGGATGGTAATGATGACTCCAGCAATATGCTATTGTTG
Organism: Lissotriton helveticus; assembly: GCF_964261635.1. Classification (NCBI taxonomy): domain Eukaryota; kingdom Metazoa; phylum Chordata; class Amphibia; order Caudata; family Salamandridae; genus Lissotriton; species Lissotriton helveticus. The sequence goes on from NC_136067.1 coordinate 536,033,293, forward strand.
AATGTATCCTAAAATGTACAGGCAAGAAGTTATAAGACTTTCTTGTCTGGAAGTCAACAGTCAGCCTGCCAGTGCTCTGTACTGATTGGCCAGAGTTAAGTGGATTAGCCAGGCTGCTTTAAAGAGGTGATAAGTAGCCACTGGGGTTAAGCAGCCATTGTAGGAGGAGAGAGTACCGCTACTGAGGAATGCCAGAGCCAGGGTGTGGGGTCATAAACAATAATCTTCAATAGAAAGAGGCGACAGGCAGTAGAAACCAGTTTCATTTACACCCCTGCTGTTTGAACCCAGCCAAGTGGCAGGCTTAAGGAAGGAATGTGCCGATGTCAGGGGGAGGGAGAATATGGAGACGAGACATCCTGTAGGTTGGTTTAGTTACCTCTTACCCCTCTGCTGGGGCTTCAGCCACATTGAATTTTGGAGAAATAGCACTTTTTGGGAGACTGTTTTGCAACACTTTGGAAATGGTCATGCTCTGGGGTGTCGTCATGCTCTTAATTGGACAGGAGTGCCCCCCTGTTTGACACCAGAGAACACTTAATAAGTATCTGAGAGGAGCAGTACCTCTAGCTCTGCTGCTTGAAACTGAGTGAAGAAGAAGGATTGCTAAGCTGGAAACTTTATTGGCAACTTCAGGCCATGCACTCTAAAAAGACTCAGTCTGCTGCATTATCTGGAACTACAGCTCTTTTGATGTACCTTGCTTCAAGAGGAATATAGAGTGGACGCAATGCTGAAAATGAAACTTCATTTGCACCATCAGGCCCTGATGAATTTTCTCAGATGCATTGGGGGCACATACTTTTGGTCTCTTGTGGGACGGTCTGTGGTGCACTGAGGTCGAGCCAGGGACCTGGTTGGCACAAGGGCAGAGCATTGCCTTCTTGGAATTTTTCCCTGTCCCTGTGGCCTTGTCCGTCTGGGGCACAGCGCTTGCGAACAGAATGGTGTTGTTACACGAGGACAATATGACCGTGGTGGAGCTGGTTAACTGGCAGAAAGCAAGGGACTTGAGGGTTTCACATTTGCTGTGCAGATTCATGATTTTGTGCATGCAACTGAAAATAATTTTCAAGGCTAAGCATGGCCCTGGGGTAAATAATTATATCAGTGATTCCTTGCCTCATTCACAGTGGAAGCGTTTACACAGTTTAGTACCTGGAGCGGAGACTTGCAAGACATCAGTCCCGGTAGATATCTGGGAGTGGGGGCTTGAGAACATTTGACGGGCTGAGAACTCTTTAGCTGCGTCCGCCAGAAGAGGTCATTGTCTAGCCTGGAGTGAATTTGTATAGTTTGAGGACCATTACAAGAGATGGTCACCCATGGACCCGCTGGGTGACCTTGTTCCAACTGAATCCGGCATGCTGGAGGATGCTGCTTGGCGACTGGTGAGAAATCTTCCCAAAAGGTTTCTAAGAGTGAAGGTAAAATGTGGACAGGGGCCTCCCGCTTAGTGTATCTGACCAGGACTCCATCACAGCTGACCTCAAACTTTGACTTCGTCCTGGTCAGAAGCGACCAAATGTCCAGAAGTGGCACTATTGGTTTCAAAGCACTAGAAAGTGTTTAGTCTTTAAAAATTCATATCTGTTTCCCCACATCGGATTTTGTTTGTTTTGGTGTCATTTTAAAAATAAAAATACTTCTCATTGATATACATTGGTGTTGGATTTCTATTGTGTGTTGTGTCTTAATTATTTACTGAATTGGTGTTTTTAAATGATTTACATACCTGTCTCTTAAGTTAAGCCTGCCTGCTGGCAGGCAACCTGCCAAAGGTTGAGAATGAAAATATTTTACTCAGACCTATTCTGAGTCCTAGACTGTATTATCTCCTTATTGCCAGTGGCAGGTGCATGTTTGCCTCTACTAATAACCCGCTTTCCAACAGCCCGATTTCCCATGGGACTGTCCATTGGAAGGCAATAACCACTTGACACTCCACGAAAGTGAAAAATGTCATTGACTTAGGACAGGATTTCCAATAACTCAAAACATTTCAAAACTGCATAAAACATCTTAATCAACGTCTACTTATCTCCCTCACCCCTATTCATACATCCCCCCAACTTTCACCCATCCGGTTTCATCACTCTTCTTCATCTCTTACACGTGTGAGCTCCTTCCATCCCCAGACTCATTCTCCCTTCTTCTTCCGAATCATCCTCCCAATGAAAAAGTACTTGCGCTATCCAAGGGACTCCTGCACACTGTCATTGTTCTCCTGCATACAACCCCTCCCTCCTGAGGGGTGGGTAGGCTCTACATCTGACTCCCCACCCCTATACTCTCCTGCCACCCAGCAGAAACCCTGGATGGCATTTTGCTGCCCAGCATTGGAACCCACTGCAACCAGCAAAGGATACATTAATCAGCACTATATTGATTCATGCCATAATGCAGACAGCAAATCTTACAACTCCATCATGTGTTATGCATTGTCCATTTTAGACAAATGGACCCCATCCACTCAATAGAAAACCCCCTTGCTCTTCAGAATCCCCGCTTGCAACAATACAGAGATGCCATTCGATTAGCAAAAAACCCTCATTGCCCGATTCAGTTTCCATCTAGCTCTGTCCATTGCCACATGCTTCAAAGCCGCCTTCCACTTCCATTTCCACCTGGGCACACATTCTGTCCATACAATGCAGACCCCCCCCATCAGCATTTCCCGTATTAACACCAAGTCTCTTTGCATGTGTTGCAGTAGGGTGAGGCCAGAAAGCCGTACCAAGTCATTTTCACCCAAGGGAAGCAGCGACATGTCGGGGCTCCCCCATGTAGGCACAGCTGCTGTTGAAAACGGCAGCAGGTTACCCCATATCATAGCACTCTTCATCCACCAAATCATCTTATGCCAACTGCTGGGCAATCCCAGGTTACTTCTGTAGATCTGGTGAGCAGCATATTTCCACACCCAGTGAATAAAGGAGTGTCCTACCAACCATGTAGTCATTTTGTCATGCTCAGAGCTGGTTATGCACCATGCAAAGAAAGGAAGAATGTTAGCAAGTAATCCCAACTACCCCTTCTTGCAATGTGCCTCCCTCCAACTAATCACTCATTTGTGCACATATCTCTCGCAACACCTAGATTTCCACCTGCCAATTTGGTGAATCTGTGACCAGTTCCAAACCAATTGGAAAGAGTGCGTCCCATATAGCGCTGCATTCTTCCTTAGCGGCCCCATTACACCCCAAAGCACGTGCAACCTCTGCCTGCCCGAGCTCAGGCAACACAACAAAATCACTCTACTCTCTGACTAGACACACCTCCACACAACCCTGTTTTTGCAACCAAATCCACTTGCCCCTACCCAACTCATCCATCTTATACTTTCGGAGCCAAATGCCCAATCTCCCACTTCCAGATGCACCACAGTACCCAAAACTCCCCACTCTCGCTTCAACCCCAAATGTTAAGGCACCTGAAAGGACCCAAAAAACATCTATATCAAGCAAAGCTCAAATGGTCAGCACAATCAGGCACAACAGCAGATCATGGAGCAGCTCGAAAGTTATCACCTCTCTCAACTGCCTACCACTCCAAGACCTCTCTCTGCCCCATCCTTTCAGAAATTTCCCTAGGAAGTCCCCCTGTGTAGGATCAAACCCCCAAACAGCTTCCGATAGAATGAAAAACCAGTCAGTTTTATAAGCTATGGTGGCAGGTGACAAACCTCTGTCAATAAGAGACAAAACAAAACCCATCACCCTCCTATCCTACTCCAGCGGGTCCATGGGTGACCATCTCTTGGAATGGTCCTCAAACTATACAAATTCACTCCAGGCCAGACAATGACCTCTTCTGGTGGACGCAGATAAAGAGTTCTCAGCCAGTCAAATGTTCTCATGCCCCCACTCCCAGATATCTACTGGGACTGATGTCTTGCAAGTCTCCGCTCCAGGTATTAAACTGTGAAAACACTGCCACTGTGAATGAGGCAAGGAATCACTGATAGAATTATTTACACCAGGGCCATGCTTAGCCTTGAAAATTATATTCAGTTGCATGCACAAAATCATGAATCTGCACAGCAAATGTGAAACCCTCAAGTCCCTTGCTTTCTGCCAGTTAACCAGCTCCAACAGGGTCGTATTGTCCACGTGTAACAACACCATTCTGTTCACAAACTCTGTGCCCCAGACGGACAAGGCCACAGGGACAGGGAAAAATTCCAAGAAGGCAATGCTCTGCCCTTGTGCCAACCAGGTCCCTGGCTCGACCTCAGTGCACCAGCGACCGTCCCACAAGAGACCAAAACCATGAGCCCCCAATGCATCTGAGAAAAGTTTAACCTGCCATACTGTGTTATCATCAAAAAACAGCATGGATACCCAGTTGAAGTCCTGCAAGAAAGACTTACAAACCTGCAAGTCAGCCCGCACCCCATGGAAATCCACTTTCTGTGATTAAGGAGGGAGGTACCACCCTGCAGGCAAAGTTCAGGAAACCTAACAGTTTCTGCACTGCCCAAATCTTTTCAATACTGACACCTCATCCAAGAAGGCCAGAATCTCTTGCACCTTTGCCCTAGGTAGTCCTGAGGCACTCCCCAGACCGTGCTTCACCCAGAAAAGGAAGCCATACAGATAGTGAGACATGTTGCGATGTCCATTGCCTTTCACAAAGGCCCACTGAAGGAAGGTACTAAATGTCCCAAAAAGTGCACAAGAGATGGCACAACTCATAGGCAGCACCCTGTTCACCTACATGTCCCCCTTGAACTGCATCCCCAACAAAGGAAAATCCTCTGGGTAAATGGGCAGTAGCCGGAAAGCCAACTTAATGTCATACTTTGCCAACTCAGACTCACTGCCAAAGATCTGAATCAGGCGTATAGCATCATCAACTGATGCATACTCCACTCTTCTATGTTTGGCGGCAATAAAGTTGTTCACCGAAGTGCCCTCCAGCCACGACAAATGATGGAAGAAGCGGAATTCCCCAGCTTGTTTTTGGGGAATTACTCCTAATGGAGATACGGTAAGATCGGATAATGGGCAGTCTTGAAAAGGACTGGAGGAATCTATCTCTTTTGCAGGATCAAGATACATGAATTAATTTCACAAAATTTTGGTTTTTGTCAACCTTTCTGTTATGACCTTTCGCCACCAGGCAGACCTGTATTCAGCTCCTTAGTGACGTCTCTATTAAGGTGTATTCTCCTCCCGCCTCACAGTGTGAAGTGGTTCTCTTTTCTTTTATGATTGGAGGCAAGCTGCCTCGGAGGTGCTTGGCAATGAATAAAAGTCCTTTTTTGCATCCCTGAGTCAAATGAGCTAATGATAAAGCTGCCATTTGATCTGCCGATTTTTCCTGTTCCCTCCTAGATGGCTAATCCCTGCTAAATGGTCAACACCTATCTGCTATTCCTGTCTTCAGACACAAGCAAGTTTATTCTGAGCCAGAATTGATGACTTTTGCAGCCAAAGAAGTATATTCCAGCTCTGTAAAAGCTTATTGGTAAAACTGTTTTAGGCCAGTTTTGGCTCAGGTACAAAAAATTCTTTAAATAAAGTTGATTTTCCACTTGAATCATCAAAACTCTGATTTAACTATTAAAACAGATTTTTTTTAATTGAGTCTTTATTTAGAGTTAGGAAGAGAGGTTATTCTGTCGCAAACATAACAGATATTCTGTGCACGCCTTAGAAGTGCATTATATCCTAGGGAACTTGTAAGGCAAATTGAATATTGGACCCATTCGGCAAGCTCTGAATAATAATAACATTAATTATACAGCCATTTGTAAAAGCGCAAACAGCTACCTCCCAAAGGAGGTGTCCCGGCACTGAATCAGGCCCTAAGTAAGAGATAAATATGAAGCATTTCTCTAGCATTTTCTCAGGGTGAGATACGAAATACAGATTTTAATCCCATGTACGCCTTATCAGGCAAAAGTCAAGCAAAGCTTACACACTGGAGTAGTGTTTGGATTGTATTCTATTGTGAGAGCATCCTAACCCCAAATGTAGCAATTTGTATTTATTAATACCCCACCTTGTCAGCTCACAAGGGACAGTTTATGGATGACATCCGAATATATAAACATAGCCCAATCAGTCCACCCCAGTGTTTTTGGCATATACTTTTGTAATAAATGTAGGCGGTGTAAGTATACACCTCAGCCCACATACGAAATGTAACTTCTAGACCTTCCTGGTGCATTTGCTGTGCCATCTACAATTATCTTAAAGGACAATCAGAGGAATTGGATGAAATACATTTTACCAGTGTCATGTTAGGTTCTCATACCAGAAAAGTTTGGTTACAGGAAAAGCCTACAAATCAGTGATGACCATAAAGAAAATCCAAATTTGCTGCATGTACAAATATCTATGTGAATCTGATCCTTTTAGCTGTATGGCACTGTATATTGCATTGTTGTACATGATTTATTAATCACAGTGCATTGATATGGGCGAGTCAGCCATACCTCATTGAACGAGGACTTTGGATATTTTTTACTGCTAGAGCATTTAAAACATGAGTACACATGCCCTAATTTTTAACTACCAGGCTTCCAAACCTATGGGCAGGTAGGGCCTGCATTATGGGTGATCTAAGTATTAAAATTAAGGTTTAGGTCTGGCAAAAGGTTTATCTTGCCAGGGCTGCAGTGACAAGACTTGGAGACATGCTTTGCATTGTTACTTTAGTGGTGGTACAATATGTGCTGTAGTCCCCTAGTGACATTTAGCTTACAGGCCCTGGGTACACTTCCTGTGTACACTTTGGTATAATATACTAGGGACTTATAGGTAAATGAAATATGCCAATCAGGAATGTAGCCAAATTTCATATTTTTTTGGGACCCAGCACAGGGCAGAAATGTCCTAGTGTGCAGAGTCCAAAAACTGTAGAAAAATATAGCAAAAACTTGGGGATGAACATGCAAAAAAAGGGGCATTTTTCCTATTAGCATTCAGGGTACCGCCTTAACATACGCAAACCCGGACCCCCACTTAATGACGAGATACCAACACAGAAGAATCAAATGTAAAATTTGCGAACCTGAAAAACTATCAATCGATGCAAAAACCTTGTGGGGGATATCAAACCCTCACAAGGAAACTCTATCCCTGCCTGGGAAATCTTCACCAAAGCCCTAGGTCTGCCTGCCTCTTCAGCAGCTTCGCAAGTAGTCAAAAGTACGCACCAGCAAAAACTAGGCGACAGGGTAGCAAAAACCAGCTCTTCCACCTCTCCTCAACCCAACACGCCGAATTAAGACAAATAAGGGGAGACATAAAAAAGAGCAATTTGCACCCTCCGCCAAAACAACTCGATCGACGGAACTGTAGAAGAACTAAGGAAGCTTTGGACCAGGAAAAACACAATCATTTGGCGTGCAAAGAAAGACAGCGCAGAATCATTATGGGCAAAATTACTGTTCAGCGTCAAAAGATTCACGACACACCACCACCCGCAACAGGTACCTCACTGGAATTGGAGCAAGATCACCGCAGACCAGCTCACCACCTCCCTCAGCCAGAGCCCACCCGCCAACACAACGGACCCCAACGAAGCAGCCCGCAACTTCACACAGTGGCTGACCGCCTGCGCCGACGACCTCGCGCCACTAAAGAACCCTCCCAGCAGACCCAGAAGCAAGAAGGCATCCTGGTTCACCGACGACTTCAAGGACTCCAAGAAGACCTGCCGCACCCTCGAGAAAGCCTGGCTCCTCGACCGGACCACCGACAACATGACCGCCCTCAAACACGCTACCCGCAAGCACCACCAGCTCATCCGCACCACCAAGAAGAAATCCCTGAAGGAACGACTGGACAACAACGCCCACGACAGCAAAGAGCTCTTCACTATCGTCAAGGAGTTCTCCAACCCCAGCACCGGCACCAACGACATCACTCCGTCACAAGACCTCTGCGACTCCCTCGCCTCGTTCTTCCACCGCAAGATCGCCGACATCCACAACAGCTTCGGCGCCCCACCCACGCACCCAACCGTCGAACCAACGCCCCCCACCGCCACCCTTCACACCTGGACCACGGTGACCACCGAAGACACAGCCTGCACGATGAACACCATCCACTCCGGATCACCGACCGACCCCTGCCCACACCACGTCTTCAACAAGGCCGACTCCACCATCGCACCCCAACTCCGGAACATCATCAACGCCTCCTTCAACACCGCCACCTTCCCGGAGAGCTGGAAGCACGCCGAGATCAGCGCCCTCCTGAAGAAACCTACAGCGGACACCACCGATCTCAAAAACTTCCGCCCCATCTCGCTCCTCCCTTTTCCTGCTAAAGTCATCGAGAAGATCGTCAACAGACAGCTGACCGCCTTCCTCTTGACGAACGGATCCCTCGACCCCTCGCAGTCTGGCTTCAGAGCCAACCACAGCACCGAGACCGCCCTCATCGCAGCCACCGAGGACATCCGACCCTGCTCGACAAGGGGGAAACAGTGGCCCTCATCCTCCTGGACCTCTCCTCTGCGTTCGACACGGTCTGCCACCACACCCTAGTCCAGCGCCTCAGCAACATCGGTATCCAAGAGAAGGCACTGGAGTGGATCATCTCGTTCCTCGCCGGAAGAACACAAAGAGTCCGCCTCCCCCCGTTTCGCTCCGAGGCCACCGAAGTCATCTGCGGCGTCCCGCAAGGATCTTCACTCAGCCCCACCCTCTTCAACATCTACATGAAACCTCTCGCAGCCATCGCACGCCAGCACAACCTCAACATCATCTCTTACGCCGACGACACCCAGCTGATCCTCTCCCTCACCAGAGACCCCGACACCGCCAGAACCTGCCTACACGAAGGGATGAAAGACGTCGCCGAGTGGATGAAGGACAGCCGCCTGAAACTGAACTCGGACAAGACGGAAGTCCTCATCCTGGGATCTTCGCCCTCCGCCTGGGACGACTCCTGGTGGCCCCCAGCCCTGGGCACCGCACCCAAGCCAACCGACCATGCAACGCAACCTGGGCTTCATCCTGGACCCCTCCCTCTCGATGACCAGACAAGTCAACGCCGTCTCCTCATCGTGCTTCAACACCCTGCGTATGCTTTGCAAGATCTTCCGCTGGATCCCGACCGAGACCAGGAAGACTGTCACCCAGGCACTCGTCACCATCCGACTGGACTACGGAAACGCCCTCTACGCCGGAACCACAGCCAAGCTACAGAAAAGTCTCCAGCGCACCCAGAACGCCTCCGCCCGACTCATCCTGGATGTCCCCCAACGCAGCCACATCTCCAGCCACCTGAGGAACCTGCACTGGCTCCCCGTCGACAAGAGGATCACGTTCCGGCTCCTCACCCATCAACGACCGCCTGACCTTCTACACGCCCACCCGCCAGCTACGGTCCACCAGCCTCGCCCTCGCAGCCGTACCACGCATCCGAAGAGCCACCGCAGGAGGAAGATCCTTCTCTTACCTGGCTGCCAAGACTTGGAACTCCCTCCCCATCCACCTTCGGCTGACCCAGGACCATCTCGCCTTCAGGAAACAACTCAAGAACTGGCTGTTCGAGCAGTAGCATACCCCTCCCCCCAAGCGCCTTGAGACCCTCCCGGGTGAGTAGTGCGCTATACAAATGGCATGATTGATTGATTGATTGACTGTACGACGCAAAAAAGAATAACGGCGCACGATTCTAGCAAACGGTCAAGAGCATTGAGAACCCACAGGCACCAGGGATCAACTCACATATAACGGAGGACGTTTGGGCGAACCACCTACAAACCCACTTTAACTCGGAATCACATAACAACCTGCAAAACCTAGCTGAGCATTATGGCGGCCAACCACTCTGTGACCCCCAAGGGAAAGGCTTGCCATTGAGCTTCTCTCCCAAAATGATCGAGAGCAGGATCAACCAAAGCCGACGTGAGCGAGCACCAGGGCCTAACGGTTTGCCCCCAATATCATACAAACAAGACCCAAAATATTGGTCCACCGCACTTCTACCACTCTTTGATAACATCGCCAACAAAGGAATAATCCCAGAATCGTGGAAAGGCTCAATCATATCCCCCATCTACAAAAAAGGCTTTAAGAGCGACCCAAAGAACTATAGGCTCATAGCCCTTATTGACATCGAGGCCAAATACTACGCAGGCCTCATATTGGCCAAACTACAGGATTGGGCCAGGGAAAAAAACACTAATCCCAATCAACTAAACAGGGTTCCAGGAAAACCTGGGGACCACCACAAATATTCTGGCCCTCTCTCTCCTAGCCGACTCCGCAAAAGCAACCAGACAATCACTATTTGCCTGCTTCATTGACTACAAAGCCGCCTTTGACAGCATCAACAGAGGAATATTATGGTCAGAGCTAGCTCGATGGGGAATTCCTCCTCCCCTCCTGAATCAACTCATTTTATTACATACTGAGACATGGGTTCAAATAAAGCTGGGGAGCGGCACTATCGTGTCCAGGCGGATTCCAACGAGACCTAAAACAGGGCTGCGTCCTCGCTCCAACTTTATTTAACCTTTTCATAGCTGACCTCTCGACTGAATTAGATAATTGCAACCATCAAGCACCAAATCTGGGTGGCCTCCCTCTTTCAAATCTATTGTATGCCGACGATCTGGTATTAATCAGCCAAACCCAAGTAGGCTTACAGCACTCGCTCAACACCACAAATGACTTTGCCATAAGCAATGGACTGGAAATCAACTTAGATAAATCAAAAATTATGGTATTAAACCATCGAGGTGCAAAAAAACGATTGAAATGGCAGCTGGGAGATTGCAATCTCGAAGTGGTTAAAGAGTACAGTTTCCTAGGGATAATCATTGATAACAAGGTGTTGTACGGCCAACAAAAAGAGACAATACAAAGGCGAGGGACCCTCCTAGCTATCACCTTGAAAAATCTTAAAAACAAAATAACCGGTCCAAACCTGCTCCCGCTGCTCGAAGTACTCCTAGCTAAGCTCCTCCCAACGATAACCTACGGCAGCGAGGCCATGAGAGGGAAGGACGAAACAACCTTAGAGAAAACAGTCTCCAAAGCGCTGAGAATAATATTTAAGCTGCCAAAATATACCTCTCCAGCGCAACTAAGACTCAAATTCAGATTCCCAAGCCAGGCAATTAGCCGGAAAGGTGCGTACGTTAAAACCTGGTACAAAATAAAGAGGTCCGCGGCCGGATCACTGAACTAATTTCAATGGAAAGAAATCACACGGAAAAACAACTCCCCAGCCAAGGCTTATCTTCAATTAGGGATCAGTGAGCTAGCCCTTCAGAACATTTGGGAATCCGGACTTCCTTAAAACAACGTCAAAATCCTGGTCAATAAGTCAATAAACCTCGTCTCTACTCAAAAAGATCGAGCAGGCTTAAATAGGAGGGCACATAGCTGGTTTGTGATTCAAAGTTACTCAAAATGCTCACCACAATTGTACTTAGGCACCAGCTTCTCCAGATTGCTGAAGGAACGCTTTTTGGCAATGAGGATGGGGATTCTACCTGTTCAAACTCATATGCCCTTTTGGAAACGTCCACCTATAATCACCCTCTGCAGATTATGTGGAGAAACCAAAGAAGATATGTTGCACCTTCTGTGTATCTGCAAGACTCTTGACCTGGAGAGGAGAGAACTGTTAAAACTACATTTAAACGAACTGCACATTCGGTCCCGCAGACAGGCAGTGAAGGCGTGCTTAGAAGGGGCCAACGTAAGACTACTCTGCAGCTTTGTCCGCTTTATGGAAGACTAGCAGCCCGTCCAACGTTGTCCGGGTATGAAATAGAATGTGTGTAATGTGTGTATTTGGCAAGGGTAATTTATTTTAAAATCTCGCGGTAGACAACATTTTTTGTTTCATTAGAATAGGGATGGAGAAGGCCCAGCTGAAGCCCTGGTTGATGTTAGCAGGTGCGTGTAATTGGTGTAGTGATCCGCCCCCTGAGCCCGGCTACAGCCCTGGTTGATGTTAGTAGGCGCGTTTAATGTCAGTGAATGAGAGAGTTATTAGCCGCGGGTAAATCCGTTTAATGAGAGAGTTGAGTGACAGCATTCAGGAGAGGCTGCAGTAATTGTCCCCGCAGACACGCTCATTTGCGTGTTCCCCCGCTTGAGGCCCAGATGCAGGCCTGTTTGATGTTAGCAGGCGCGTGTTCCCCCACTTTAGGCCCAGCTGCAGCCCTGGTTGATGTTATTAGGCGCGTGTAATTAGTGTACTGTTCTGCCGCATGAGCCCGGCTAGAGCCCTGGTTGATGGTAGCAGGCGCGTGAAATTTCGTTGAATGAGAGAGTTCAGTAACAGTGCGCAGGAGAGGCTGCAGTAACGTTACTTACCAGGCCTCCAGGTGAACGCATTTGTCACGCCCCCAACACACGGCCACAGCAGGCGATCTTCTGATTAATGTACGACCCACATGGCATGAAGGGCGGAACATAGCACATGCCCCCAGCGTTTCTCACATCCCCAGCGTGCCCCTTGATGCGGCACAATTGCGTTCACATGGCATGAAGGCTGGACACACACCCCCAGCGTTTCTCACGCCCCCAGCGTGCCCCATGATGCTGCGCAGCCACGTAATTGGCGCTTGTATGTACGACTCACATGGCATGAATGGCGGACACACGCCCCCAGCGTTTGTCACGCCCCCCGCATTTGTCACGCCCCAGCACACGCCCACAATCCACGATGTGATGGCCGCACCACACACCCCCAGCGTAAGTCACGCCCCCAGCACACGCAGACACGCCCACAAGGGTCTACTTTGCTGGGGATCTGGGTTCGAGTCTTGGTAACAACGCCAAACATCCTGTGATTCTGGGCAAATCACTTAATCTCCCCGTGCCTAACAAAAATGAATGTGTGTCCTCATGTAACGTAACTGGTGCAATGTAAAGCGCTCTGATACCTGATTCAGTTCGGGTCAAGTTCGCGTTATATAAAATTCTGCAAAAAAAATAAAAATATGGTGGCCGTCTGCATAGCCTATGTCCTTCTGCTGCAACTGCCCTTTCCAACGCTGTATTGGGTGTTGTGATTGGTGCTGTGGTTACTGAGATTACCCGCCTCAAAGGTTTGGGCTTTCTCTTTATAACATTAGTATGGAAGTACAAACAAAACTAGGTGCAGAAACCAGAGCGCATACAACTACGTCTGTGGTTCCCCGCCAGGTGCCTACTTATGAACCCAATCCCGCAGAGACACTAAACCTAGCGGGTAATGATCAAACAAATAACTATTAAGATCTATAGGCCCAGGAGATGACGTAAGCTCAGGATTCGCACACAGTCTCTGCCTAAATTAATGAAATTCAATATAATTTTAATACATGTATTTTTAACTAGTTTAAATTCTTGCTTTTAGAATACAGTGTTTTTTGCTTTTAAGGAAATGTGAAATTGTGCTATATATGTGTTTTATCGTACAGACTGCTAAGATTTTAATTAATCAAGCAATAAAGATTACCTTACCTTACTAAGGTCCTATAATGATCAAATGCTGTGGAAAAATCAATAAAAGCAGTATAGATAGTCTGACTCCTGGTTATTTATCTATAATAGTTTGTACTACGTCAATGTTGTCAATTACTGAACAGTTGGGTCTGACTCCAGATTGGTTCCAATATGCTTCTTGCAATGATTTTCCTAACTGCATTGAGGAGAGCAATGTTTTGCCTTCAATCCTCCAGTATATGCTGACTTTGTTTTTGTTGGCTTTAGGACTCTGCACACGTTACCACTGTTAACTAGTGCTAAAGTACTTGTGCTCTCGCTTTTAAAGATGGTAACACTGGATTACACCAAATTAGCACATTTAATGTATTTTGTAAGTCCCTAGTAGCCTGCATCACTAGTTGTGCCACCTACCTTAGTATGTCTTAGGCTTGCTATTGCAGCATGTGTATTCAATTTTAAACTGCCATTCCTTGTTTAACCATAAAATACCACAAATACCAGCAAGCAGTAGGAGCACAATACGTGGCAAAGCTACCATAACAAGTCATGGTTTAACAAAACAACAGTTTGTGTTTGCATAGAAATAAAGTAGGGCATCAGGAGCCTAAGGGGCATATTATCAAGAACGACGTTAAAATTATCGCCGGTTTAGCGGCAGGAAACTGCCACAATAACGGCGATAATGGGCTTGATAATATGCTCTGGAGAATTCCAATAGAAGCCCATGTTCACACCATAACATGGACTTCTATTGGAATTCTCAAGGGCATATTATCAAGCCCAATATCGCAATTTTAGCAGCAGTTTTCTGCCGCTAAGCTGGCGATCATTTTTAATGCCTTTCTTGATAATATGCCCCTAATATTGTGAAACACTATTAAATAACCATGTAAGTACTATGAATCTCCACAATAAACTACATAGTTCTGCATGCATCTGAAGCAGAAATGGTGCTCGATTAATTCAGCTTTTACCGCCGAAACTTGATTGAATGATGATCCAGCTTCCTGCCCGGAGTAGATAGTGAACGGGTGAAGCATAACAATGTTCAGAAGGAATTAAATCAGCAATCTCGATTAAACAGTGGACATTAGATACTTTGTTGCGAAGACACATGCTACTAGCACATTTCAAAGGTGTCTCAAAGAGAACACTTTTTCAAGAACGTCAGAATGAATGGACAGCACTAAGATTAACATATGGCTTAGGAACAATCTGAATTATAGTAATATCAGTTTACCACTTACTTGACAGATAGGATTTTTCTCAGTTTAGTAGTCCAAAAGTTATGAGTCCTAACTTTACTACTACTAAATTGAGAAAAATCCTAATTTCTAAGACTTTCGGTATTCACAGAAGGCATTTAGGAGTCCTAAATTTAGGAGTCCTAACTTTACTACTACTAAATTGAGATAAATCCTAACTTTAAGACTTTCGGTATTCACAGACGGCATTTAAGAGTCCTAAAGTTAGGACCCCTAACTTCTGTGAATACCGAAATGAGTAAGTGCCTTCTGTGAATACCAAAATGAGTAAGTGCCTTCTGTGAATACCAAAATGGTAGTAAGTTTAGGATTTTGTCTTATGTTAGTTCTGTGAATCAGGCCCTTTGTGTGGGGACAGCGCACTGCTCTTTTAGGTGCAAGTGTAATTTCCTCCCTCCCATCCTGCCCAGGATGAGCCATCAGGATGCAGATGCACACCCAGTCATACCTACCTTTCTTGTATGTGTGGCAGGTTGGAAGTGTCTGATTTGTTGGGGCCATAGAAAGGCACACCTAGGTATAAGTTATGGGTCTCTGGCCCAAACAAAATAGACACTTCCGGACCTGTAAAGAAACTCTGCCAGGAAGAAGGAATGCTGTGCTACTACAAGGACTGCCACTCTACTGGACTGCTGGTTTGAAAGAACTGCATTTCTGCTGTGTTGACCTGCTGCCTGCTAACATCTGCCCCTGCTGAAGAAGAACTTGACTCATGCTTGATCCCAGAGTGATATCCCAGAGCATGCTGGCTTGCTTCCTGTTTTGAGACTCAGGGATAATAAAGTCTCTCCTCCTACTCCTGTGCCTGGTCCATTGGAAGTGGATGAAGGTGATTGTGCCACTGGAACCAATGCATCCTCTACTACGTGAAGCAGAATTGATGCATCACTGTTGCTGCAGGAACAGACATAGCTCATCGCACTTGCGACTAGCGCATCTCCTCAAGAACTGATGCATTGCAACCGCTGCATCATCGCAGCTGCTGTGTGAGAAGATTGGCGCATCCCCTCGATTGCTTGGACAAACCCAGTGCATCCGTGTCAGAACCAACACATCTCAGCTTCTGCACTTTGTCTTTGAAACCAGTGTACCGCCATATTTGCATTGAGAGAATTGATGACACTGGCACATCTCTTGGATGCGCGACGCATCTCGCTGTTGCCGACAGGATCAAGATACTTTGTTCAGTGGGCATTGCATGGCTTCAGTATCTGGCCTGCACCGACATCAGGATTGGCCTGAATTCTTGACTTTTCCCTGGTTCAGCATGACCCGATAACTCCCTAAGGCGCTTACTGCTTCTAAGTGCTATTTTTACTTTTAATCTTTAAAATTCATATCTTGACTTCTACTTATTAGATTTTTGTCATTTTGGTCTTGTTTTATTTATCAAATCA
Organism: Lissotriton helveticus; assembly: GCF_964261635.1. Lineage (NCBI taxonomy): Eukaryota > Metazoa > Chordata > Amphibia > Caudata > Salamandridae > Lissotriton > Lissotriton helveticus. Next base: position 536,049,375 of record NC_136067.1, read on the forward strand.
TAGTCTATTTTTCTAAACAGGTGCCCAGTTTTGTTGTGAGGGATGCCATAGAGAAGTGAATCTCTGCCCATGAGGTGGCTCTTAGGGTGCACAAAGTTCCTGAAGAGTACTGGGGGGTAGTGTGTGGAGATATATGCCCATGATGGGGAGGAACAAACTCCTTAGTCTTACACTAGAGGTGGAAGATCAGACCCAGTACACCCAGTACACCCCCACAAAATCCATTTTACTTTATATGTTTGGGCTGACCCCTGAGAGGTATTGGCAGATGTTTAGGGGTAGACACAACTATAGATACAAACATGGGTAGAGTTCCTTAACTATTCAAGCATGGCACTGAAAGCTGGGTGAGCGGCAGCAAGGTCGATTATTATGCTGGACTCTGCAACTTAATTTTAAAGGAGAACATGCTAGATACTTGTTTTGCAGAGCTGCACCAACACCTAGTTGACAGCGAGTTGACCGACCCCAGGATGACTACTCATGCTTGATCCCAGCTTGATACTAGAGTGATCTCCCAGGGCATGCTGGCTTGATTCCTGTTTTGAGACTCAGGGATATTAAAGTCTCTCTTCCTATTCCTGTGTCTGGTCCATTGGAAGTCGAAGAAGGAGCTTGTGCCAATGATACCAATGCATCCTCTACTGTGTGAAGCAGAATTGATGCATCACTGTTGATACAGGACAGACCTGGCTCATCGCACTGCCTCTCAATTACCTTTATTTAATTAGTGTGTCTTTGTGTTTTGAATATTTTATATTATATTTCTTTTTCTGTGACTTTTTGTAGTTTTTTTATTTTTTACTTTACTTCCTTTGTTCATCCTTTCTTTTTCCATTAATTCCTTCCTATTCCTATGTCTTCTTTTTTTCCCTCACAGCGCCATGGTAGAGTAGTGTGAGAGGGAACAGTTGCGCCTGTGCGGCTGCTAGTCACGCACCTTGTGGCTGCTTGCTACATACCTTGTGGTTGCCGGCACAGCCAAGGGGTGCAGCCCCAAGCCATTTTTTCAGAGGCTAAGGTGACTTCACTTGTTTTTAACATGCTGCACCACCTCCCCTCCATGCTGGCAGGAGGCAGGGAGACCTGGGAGCAGTTACGCCCTGTACAAGCATCTGCTTCTGTTAGGGAGGGTGTGTTGGTGTGCACTGGGGTCCAGCACACCCAGCAGTAGCTGGGGAAAAATACTGGACCAGGAGCAGGACCTGCCTGCCTGCAGGGTGTCTACGTTTCGGGACTCAATGAGTAATTGTTTATTTGTTGTGCTCTACAATGCTAATATTGTATTTTTAAATAGTATGCTGCTCACACTTAGTTGTAAGTTATTCTTACATTACAAAGACTATGTGATTCAGTTTGAGCTAGCCAGGTGGTCAGCTCTACCTACTCGAACATGTCGGTGCTCGCTTGGGCTAATTAATGCTCTGCTTGAAATGTGGGGCCCAATTCACAGAATGAACTTAAGACTCAATCCTAAACTTATTACTATTTTGGTATTCACAGAATGAACTTACTACTTCCGGTATTCATAGAATGAACCTACTACTTTTGGTATTCACAGAATAGACTTATGACTACTAACTTTACGTCCGCACCAGGGCCGTAATTTCCGCCTCCCGCCGGAATTTCCGGCTCTACGTCGGAATTTCAGATTTTGGGCCGGAATTTTGGATTCTGGGCCGTAAGATACGAATTATGGCAGTTGATCATGTTACCCAAGGGTAAACACCTGTCCAGGTACCTACCACCCCCCACCATGGATCAGCTGACACACTGCAGCCAATCACAGCTAATATCTCCATTTTGCCATGATGAATGATGCAAGTGCCTACCATCCCCCACCACACTCCAGCTGAAGCCAATTAACACTAATTGACCAGCACCACAAAACACATAAAAGCAGCACACATTGAAGGCACAGGTTAGGCCACAGAGAGTTTTGTCCACAATGCTCACATTGCCAGAGAAAATTTCACTGCAGAGGAGACCACCATGCTTGTGGAGTTCATAGTCATGCACCACAAACGCCTATATGGACCCCCACCCTACTGCACCAGTGGAACAAAGAAGGCAGCCCTATGGCAGCAATTAGCCACTGCTGTCTCAGCATTGGGGAAGGAGAGGCGCACAGTACAGGACATCAAGAAAAAGTGGCAGGATGAAAGGCAGAGGGTGAAGGAGAAGTACTCCAGGATCGAATTAGGCAGGATCCTCCCTGCTGCATACCCTGGAACCCGCATCCGTCTCACCCCACTGGAGGAGGATATCCTTACCCCAATACACCCCCACTTGGTCCATGGGCTGCCTGTCAGTGATGTCCGCTACGTGGTACCAGGTAAAAGGAATGAAAAGAAAAAGTGCATGAAAAGATTGTCTGTGTTGCACTGTCAATATGAGTAAGGAACTTCTCCAAAGTGTATATAAAAATATAGTCAGTTAGAGACTCATGTGTCACCCTCTGTATGTAGCACCACAAGTCCCAGAATCCTTTGCATTAGAAATGGCTAATCCCTCCCCCCTTTTGAAAACATGGGCGCAGTACTGCTGCCTTACATACACAACCCTGCTAAGTAGCAATTGACAAATATTAGCAGGGAAGCACCAGTACCAATGTGACATGCAATTCAACCCTTGCTCAACCACGGATGCGTCACATTTGCATTGCAGTGCACTGTGGCGCAGGGATAGACAGATGTGTGTTAAATCTGATGGTGTTTAGGGGGGTGCTTTGCTGGAGTTGTGTCGCAAATGCGATGCGACTCCAACAATGTCCATGGACCGCCCATACCTAACGTGCTGTGCCACTCCTTATGTCTGCTTCAAGCAGAAGTGAGCTTGCATCGCAGCGCCCTCTGAAAAGTGACTCTGTGAAATCTTGTAGATTTGACTGCATCACTTTTACGCGGCATATCCCAAAGGAATGCCCACCCTGCCTACGCTGACGCATGTTCAAGGTTGCAAAGGGTCTCACAACGAGACGCTTCACCATAGATGCGTCACGTTGTGAATAATTCAAAATGTGTCGACTTTTGTACACCACCACTGTGTCACAGAAAGCGCACCAGCAGTGTAACTCTTTTTCAAGGGGCGTGTAAACTTGCCACAAATTATCCAAGAAGTAAATCTCCCTGTGCCAGCCTAAATCACAAAGCGGAAGGTGAGAGAATCATCAGATCAAAATATGGCATACACATATTCTGTTGTCCATTTCCCACTCTGCCATGCCAATACATCCCCAACACACCACTGTTCCTACCTGACCCGTCTGCGGCAGTACTTCACAACACTGTTAGCACGCAGCAGATATGGGGAAATCCCAGAAAAGTTCCACAAACACATTTCCCATTTGGTTAGTTTTTTCTCTTCTCACCCATTGACACATCCAGCCAGAGCACAGACAACTGCAGTAGCAGAGGTCACCGCATCTACTGGGATGAATCGACAACATACAGAGGAAGGCATTACAGCCTCAAAAACTGGTAAGTCGAACTGGCCAGGAGATGGTCAAAATACATACATTGCCAGGAGACGACAGAGGGACAAATAGTGCCCACTTATGAAATACAACCAGAGATGCAAAAATTGCTTCATTACAATTGGAGTTGTCAAAGGACATTCACCTTTACCATATGACATGTGTGAACAGCGAAAGACAAAATATAACATGTCTTGGTTCATCATACCTCTGTAATTGTGGTACATAACAAGTATTTCACCAACAGTCCCAGACCGGGGAATCCACTCCTGTAATCGAGTGCCACAACTAGTCAAAAGGGTGTGCCCACTATATTTTAATAGTGTCTGTAGACCTAATCAAGAAATCCTATTTGCACAGATATGGTAATGATGAACAAGCAGTGAGATACCAGTCTCAGTAGTATTGACAATGCATCCACTGTCCAACTTCAAATCTTTCCAATATATATTAAATTGCACAGTCCACACAGCTGGTCATGTTCTTCTTACATTGGATGGACTATTTGTTGGGCATCAACAAAGCACAATAGTGGACCTTACCTCTCGATTTGTAGGCATGTAATTGTGATATAGGTTGCATCTAGGTAGTGGGCCCATTCTAAGTCATATGTGGGATCACTCATGACATTATGTATTACACACTTCTGCAACGGTGGCGCCCACAACTGCTTGTGCTCATCCTTTGTGCCAGAAATTGAGTGCATCACATGTGGCAGCAGAAATGTAATGTTGCAAAACACACTTATCATTGTAGGTACAATGTGGTCCTCCCAGAATCAAAGGCTGTTACAAGGTTGGATGTTACATAGAAAGAGGGGGGTCCCAGTACACATTATCAATTTCATGAAAAGCTCATTATATACAGTAGAATAAAGTTGCATGAGAAAACAAATTGCCACACTGTTATTTATTCACAATGTGTTTTAGACTGCATATATCATTTACAACCATACAATTACATTAGTGCCCCAGAAGTTTGAGGGGTGGGTGGGAGTATTCAGTGAGAGAAGAGGGATGTGCAAAGTCGGTCATTGTGCAAAAAATGTAACCAAAACATGAAAAAACATTAGAAACACATCGTTCTGGCTTACAATAGAGAGCCAGTATAAGCGGTAAAGCAATCAATGCTCTGTAAATTGTCAAAAAAACATGCTATCGGCGCATCTATTAATATTCTAAATGCTGGAAGCGCAAGCTGGTTCAGGGTGGCATCTGTCGACGTTTCAACCCCAAAATGAAGGGATAGGCACACGTAGGACCTTAGGGCGGGGTCTTCATCAGGACAAGGGGGTGATGCAGGGCATGTGATTCTGTAAAAAGCGGAGTGAAATGAGTCTCTATGAGTAAGAAAGATAAAAAAATACAAACTGAATGAAAAAACGCGCTTGAAGCGCTACAATGCAGAAGACTAATTACAATGGACGTTGGGCCATCCGGCTCCAAAGTGGAAGAGAAGAACGAGGGATACCCTGTAAAAACAGGGTGAGATTGCCGTTAACTCATCTGCTAGGTAAGTGCAATTAATCGTGACCTAGACAGGGTGCAGGGTGAACAAGCACTCACTTGAAACAGGCTCAGTGTATCATCCGTTCAGTGGAGAATGCTTCGTGTCAGACGCCTTCACGGTCATCACTATCCTTAAAGAAATTCAAAGAACTGAATGAATCAGTGCTACGGGAAGGATTGGCTAAAAAAGGTGAACTAATTACTATTCACAGTCATCACTATCTTTAAAGAAATGCAAAGAACCGAATTAATCAGTGCTACAGGAAGGATTGGTTAAAAAAGTGAACTATTTACAAAAGGGGAGACAGAGGGAATGAAAAATCTGTATACGGGCGTTAGAAATGAACTCACATGTACAAGCGGTTCACTTTCAGCCGTGTGTTTCGGAAATGGGAGCCGCCGCCGCGGTCTCTATGTTCTGAAAGGCAAACGGGAGTAAATTGAAAACTAATGCCGCCCGCATGTGTTGTCTCAATAAACACACTACTGGGCACACACGAGTGCAGGTTGACAGCGTGCCTACCTCTAAGACGAAGAAAGAAATGGCTATGCAGCGGTAACCTGAGCTGTCGTGTACTGCTGTTAATAAGCTAGCGCGCACTGACGTATCTTGACGCCTGATGCGTGAGGGGCCATAGAGGACAGACTATGTGTTTTGGGTTGGAGGACTAACGTGGTGTAAGACTAAACACAGTTCCCTATTCAAGAGCAAACCATAAGAATTTTGCGGCATGATGGTCATTTCTTAATACAGGCATGGAGACAGGTCTACTACAAAGGTATACTAATACACATATCGTGCACCTCTCAGACAGGAGGGTGTAGGCGAAAAGTTGTAACGGGCACAAATAGGGTAACAACGGCGCATTAGAAAACACATTATTGAGAGCACAACTTGGGTAATCAATAAGAAACCTATTTGTTGAGGTAGTTTAAAGCCCAAATCCACTAATGCTTTGGTACACGATTTATCATTAGGTATTGGCTCAAGTGATAATATACAACAGTATATCGCGCACCTCTGAGACAGGAGGGTGAAGGCAACAATTCATAGGTTCAAACCCTGGAGAAAGTACATATTAGTTAGCTTTAAATTCGCTCACAAATTACGCTCACAAATTAATAGTGGGGAAAGCTGTACTCAGATGATGAAGGGCCCCATTTGGATGTAATGAAAGGTAGTACCCAGGTCGGAATTAACATCCCAATACTGCCGATTGTGCGTGGCTGCTGTCTAATTCATTAAGGCCATTGTTAATAGAGTCCAAAATTGCCATCCATTTGGACTCACGTGTACTCAGAATCGAGGTTATGTCACCACCCCTCGGGCCGAGTAGAACCTTTTCAAGGACGATCCATTTTAGAATGTCAGGAGTGTGGCCAAGTCTTTTACAGTGGTCAACCAATAGTGCGCCAGGTACTTCACACCGGATCGTGCTCCCATGTTGCAGAATCCTGGCTTTGACTTTCTGTTGCGTCTGTCCAACATACAGCTGGTCACATGGACATTGTATCACATAAATTACATTAGTTGTATTACAGTTTGTGTATGATTTCAAAGTGAAATTTCGCTCATTGTTGATGAATAGCTTTCTTTGTATAGTAGTAGCGCATGCTGCACATGATCTGCACCTGTGATGTCCCAAGATGGGGGGAAGATTCCACATGGATAGGATAGTCGGTGGTTTGGCTGAATCAAGAAAAGAGTGCACGACCATGTCTCTGATGTTCTTAGCTCTCCTGAAGGAATGCAATGGGAGAGCATTCTGATTGATATCATCTGCTACCAGGGCCCAGTGTTTATTAATGATCTTTTTTATCTCATTACTTCTTGTAGAGAAAGTTGTCACACAGATCATGCACTCAAGGCTTTTGTTACTCCTATCTCCTGGTTGGATGTGAAATCTGTTCAGGGACCACACACTGCTCTGGTGCTGGGCCAAGGTAAGTCAACCCTAGAATGCATCTGGCTGAATGCTCATTAATTGGGCCTTTCACCTCCACCGTATGTTGTATGTGTTGTAGAACACTGTTGTCCTGCATCACAATATGGTCACATATGGCATTTGAACATATGGCAGATCCGACCCTGGTGGCAAATGAGAGGCTGACACAAAAGGTATGCCAAGTGTGTTTAGAATGGACATACAATAGAACAATGTGTCAGTCAGTCAGCCAGTCAAAAATACTTTATTCGGTTCATATCAAAAACCATAAAAGTATACTACATAATTCATCAGAGTCAAGACATATATGAGACATTGATTTATAATGCAATAACAACGATTTCATATATATATCAAAACGTACATTTATAAATATTGATAAAAAGGATAAAACCAGCAGAAAGAACAATTTAAAAGAAATAAAGCGCTTTCTCCTACATCCTAAGTATACCTCTAAGTACACTGTATCCAGTTAATTTTCCTCCTCAGTCTCAGTGCTATTGTCAAGAAATTTGCTATGTTAAAAATCTCCCATGTACTTGACAACAGCTGTAAATGTAAAAGGGCAGGTCTAACTTGTCTAAAGCCTTTGTCTTTAATGAGGGGAATGATAAACTTTTTACGGATAGGGCATAAATACTTACAAAAAAAGATAAAGTGCATAGTGTCTTTAATAGAGAATCCATCACAAGAACAAATCTCCAGTTCCGACTCCTTAGTCCAACACGGGCGTTCTGTAAGGAGAAGGTGAAATGTATTCAATCTAAACTTGGTCAATAAAAATCGATGATTCATGTTATTTATGATTCTCAAATAAGGTTCTATACCTCTGGTAGTTGTTAACAATTGATGAGCCCTTACAGTTGGTTTGCGTAATTCAATTTCCTCTCTTTCCAAATATGCCCATTGTTTATATGTCTCTTCAGCCCATTTCATGTCCCCCTTCAGCAACTTGTTTGGGGAGTCAAACAATTCCGGTCGACCCAATTTAGTTGCCAGTTTTTTTATATAGTTCAACCAGGGGATAGAGTGGCCATACTCCAGTGCTAAACAATCCCTCAAAATCTCGTGGTTCAGATCTAATTTAGGGTTTAGCCAAATAGAAATCCATTTCAATAGCGGGGCCAAGGCTATGCGATCTTCCAGATATTCAACCCCACACTCTTGGTGAACTATGTATCCAGGTGTAGACTGGGGGACGCATAACATAGATTTCAAGAACTTGTCCTCAGCCATCTGCAAGGCCTTTACATTTTTTAACCCCCACAGGTCAGCTCCGTACATAGCTATTGAAGTGCATTTGGCGTCATAAGTTTTCAGCACCGCCTCTATAGGTTTCACACCCAATTTACGTGCAAAATCCAGGACAGCCAAGATAGACCTAGCAAAGCCATTACGTTTGGCAACCAACTGGGGAAACCAGGTAGAATTATCATCAAAGATTAACCCTAGGTAGGGAAATCTTGTAACCCTAGATAAAACATTCCCTTCACAGATCATAGTCTTAATTCTTTTAGGTTTATTACCCACGATCATTACATGTGATTTAGGAAAACTTACACTAAGATGCAGCGCCTTCATAAAATTTGCAAATTAATTTAAAAGACATTGCAACCCCACTGCTGTGCGTGCTATTAAGGCGGCATCATCGGCATAAAGTAATGCCGGGATAGAAAATTTGCCAGCCTTTGGTATATCTTTACACGCCTCGGTTAAAACAGCACCTAGGTCGTTAATGTAGAGGGTAAAAAGTAGGGGGGCCAAAATGCAGCCCTGCCTAACTACATTGATGATCCCAATCTTACCCGTACTGTTACCCAAACGGTCATACCTAAAAGTAGCTGTGAGATCCCTATGTAGATCAGCAAGAAAATACACTATGTTTTTATCAACACCTAACTTGAGAAGCAATTCCCAAAGTTTGGACCTATTCACTCGGTCGAAGGCCGAGGAAAGGTCAATAAATGCTAGGTGCAAAGTGCCCCTTTTAGCAATGGTGTATTTCCCTATTAGCAGTTGAAGGTTGAGGCACTGATCTATAGTGCCTAGACCTTTCCTGAAGCCATATTGTAGGCATGAGAGGGTATCTGTGTCTTCCAGCCAAGAAGTTACTTTACCAAGGACCACTCGCCCTAACACCTTCCCTGCAGCATCAATGAGGGAGATAGGGCGATAACAACTAGGATCCCCCCTATTTCCCTTCTTAAAAATGGGTACGATGACAGATTTGGACCAAGTGTCCGGGATACCTGCCAAACAGACCCTATTAAAAACGTTTGTTAAAACTCTAGACCAAGTCTTGACATCTGATTTAAAGAGGTCGGCAGGAACGCCGTCGGGACCCGGGGCCTTATTGCTAGTCATCTTCCTGATTGCGTCTGCCACCTCTGACTCTGTGACCGTTAAAGTGTAGGGATCTGAGATAGGGGAAGATATAATCCCCACCCCAAGATGTTCCCCTTCATAGACTGACTTAAAATGAGAACACCACGCCTGTTCCTGAATACCACAATCTAATTGGTCGTTACATGGGTCGTGGAAAAAGGGTTTATTAACTACAGCCTAGAATTTAGCACTGTTCCTGAGCACGTCTACAGAGGTTAGTTCATCCCAGGCCGCCTCCCTGATTTCCCGTCTTCTGGTGTCCAGAGCTTTCTTATAATTTTTCCTTAATAAGGCCACAGTGGCCTTATTCACTGGTTTACAGTTCAATGCGGCTTTTAATTTTTGGTTAGCTGACGAGCAGTTACGATCGAACCACCCCAGCTCAGCAGAATCCTTAACTTTCCCCGTATGTCTAAGGTCTGCAGAGACCTGGGTACAGATTATTGAATAAGCCACTAAAATCTCCTCGTTCCCTGCTTCCAAATTTAAGCATGTTTTCAACTCGAGTCCTACTTTAGTTATTAAATTGGTTTGGAAATCTCCAGGTATGATTCTGCTCCATCTAAGTTGACGTGCCTTATCAGTCGGACAAATGTCTGATTTGTCCGTTCTATTTTGAGCTATCGTAGGCTTTATGATCAGATATGAAACACTGAGGACCACTGGATTATGGTCACTAAAGTGTGACCACACAGCAAATATCCATGTATCCTATCCCCCAGTGTTGAGCTGATAAAGATGTAATCAATGACAGAATTACAACCATTCCCCTTAAAAGTAGGTATCTCCTTATCCAACATTATTGGGAGCATCAAACCATTATCTGCCAGGATTGTCTCAAGGAGACCGCCCTGTGCAGAATGTTCGAAGTGAGTGTCCCCTTGTTCTACAGGTCCTGATAGATTTAAGGACAGACACTCATCCGGACACCCATGAATAATAAAATCTCCCATAATTATAAAGAAGCAATGAGTTTTATTGACCTCCTTGTATTCTGCCAAAAAAAAAAATTAATGCGGCCAAGTGATCGCTCGTGGTGACTCTATCAAATGAATTATAAAAATTGGCGATTAAAATAGTTTCCACCCCACTCAAACAAATTTGTACTGCCAAACTATTTTGTGAGCCAGTATCTAGTTGGGTGTGAGTGCCAGGGATGGTAGCAGAAATTAGGGTGACTAAGCCACCCTTCGCCCTCCCCATATTAGATTGGATCGCCGGGATGGAGTAACACGAGTAACGATCCAGACTCAAAATGTTACCCGTGTCCCAGGTTTCCTGTAATCCTATGATATCGCACATACTGATGAACTCTCTCCATGCTGGGTCATCTGTTTTGTTTTTAAGACCAGCCACGTTCCAGGTTACCAGCTTTATCAAAGTATCCCGGGGACCTTTAGCTCTTACCGCTGTCGCTGGATTGGGTGTACTAACTGCAGCAACAGGGGTAATAATAGTTTTTTGGCTCCCTAGTCACTCGTTTTGCCCCAAACTTGAAAGATTAGCAAATCTGTTGAAAACGGGGACGGAAAAATCATAGGTTGATCTCCCTTTGAATAATCCACTATTTATTTGTCTAATCTGATGTGGTGGATAGAAAAAACCCAATGGGAGTATGTTTACATACTCATTTTGGATTCTGGCTGACCCTACCTGTCTCAATATGTCATCAACCAGCCTGGGGGATCTGAAGCTAATGACGACACAGTCGCCCTCTAAGCTTTTTTTGGTCTTACCCACCCATGGGACGCTCCTAACCATCTTAATATTATTTTCCAGGTGTTCACCCAGATCTGTTTTATTTGACAAGTAATACAGAATTTTATTTCTTAGTGAGGTCCAGTGTTCATTTTGACCAACCTTAATTTTCGGGACATTTGCAAGGATTATCGTATAGGGGCAAGCTTAGCTGGTAAATTTAATGATAACTCTCTCTTTGTAGGGGGCTGTGTTTGTGGGCTTATTTTCCCTGCTGGCCCCCGAGGGCCCTGTTTCTCACCCATGGTGGCTCCAGTGACTTGTGGCGCCAGGATGGGAATACTTGGTCCTAAACTTTGAGTTATCACTAATGGAACCAATTTCTCTGTAAGACTAGCAACACACACAGGAGGTGCAACCGATTTTATACTACTATCCTTAGTGGAAGCAGTTACGCCCCCTGCTGCGTCCATATACCTATTCAGGAGTCCACCTAATCTATTTACCTCCGCAGACATCCGGTCAAGTTTTGCCACTAAAGGTTTGATAATGCCCTTGATCTTTAGGTCAATGAGGCTAGCTAGCTGGTTGAGCTGTTCGTCATCCAATTTTACAGTGCTAGCTCCCTCTACTATGTCATCTACCTTTTCTAGGTTTTTGATAGGTGTAACAGCTTTTTTTCTAATAGAACGGGTGCCCATACGTTTCGACTGTGTTTTTCGACATGCTTTAACCACTCGGGATACAGGGGTCGGGGGTGCTGTACCATGGTGTCTAACGAAACGTCCAGCTCAACATGTTCAGGCATTTCCCTATCTGAAGCTTTGGGGTTAATGGGGTTACTACAGTCACCCTGACCCAGTACAACCGGGGGAGTGCACGTAATAGATGGTGAGGGGTCGCAGCTTAGACCTAAAGACTGTCGTCTTTCACTGTTGATTTTGTTAACCACCTTAACTAAGTAGTTATCCATGGTGCCAGAAGCAGGTGGGGCACTATGTTTCGACATACTACAAACTCCAATGGGGGAGACCAGATGCAAATCAGGTATATTACACAATATATGCAACACACACCCCTATCACTTTAAAGGTGCTCTTGTTAGAGCTTATCAAACCGTTATACAAGTAACAGGTATATTTTAGGATCTCACTGTATCTTTGAGGTGTAGAATAGGGGAAGGCCTCGAGATCCTTGCACCAAAGTCTATGGCCCAGCCCTGCCTCGTCTACCATGGACGGCCACAGACGGCCTGCCCTTTGCCCGGGCTTAGCCCGGCACCGCCCGCGCGCGTTCCGCGATGCGGAGGAAGTGGCAATGGTTTTAGCGCCTCCGGGCGCGGGATTGGGCGTAGGTGGCGGGGCTATGGTCTCCAGGGATTCTGGGTATTGAAGTCCCCCCACTCGGCAACCGCTTTGTGATGGAGTTCAGCGGCGGTGAGGGGGACCTAGAACCAGGCACACAGCGCGCTCTCAGCGCAGGGTCAAGAAAATGCTCCCAGTGGGTCCAAACGGCTTTGCGTGAGTCTTTTTAGCTTCCCCGCTCCGACAGAGTCTCCCGATTCCCTTCGGAAGTGGCGTTGGTTTTAGCGCCTCCGGGCATGGGATTGGGCGTAGGTGGGCGGGGCTATGGTCTCCAGGGATTCTGGGTATTGAAGTCCCCCCACTCGGCGACCGCTTTGTAATGGAGTTCAGCGGCGGCGAAGGGGACCTAGAACCAGGCACACAGCACACTCTCAGCGCCGGGTCAAGAACATGCTCCCAGTGGGTCCAAACGGCTTTGCGTGAGTCTTTTTAGCTTCCCCGCTCCAACAGAGTCTCCCCAATGTGTCATATGAACTGACCAAAACACAACAGGCTTGTAATTCAATGATAGGATAAATCCCTATCAAAATATACATGGTTAAATCAAAATGAAATTGGTATGGCTGAGGCACACACTGATGCCAGTTGTGTACCTTTGAGATGGGTGTAGGGGCTGCTACGGAGAATCCGTCAGCTGCGGTTGCTCCCTCCTGCCCCTGCTCTCTCCTGCCTTCCCAGCTGAGTATCGTTTGCGCTGCTCTGCTGCTCTCACAGCGATTGTCCGTGCCTGCATCTTTTATTTGTTAATATCTTGCTGCATTGCTTGCATTGAGAATCGTGTGCCCGCGCCTGCATTGTTTCAGTGTTTAGAACTGCATACACTGTTTATTTGGAGCCCGTGCCTGCATTATTTGTGTAACTTCAACTTGTGTGATTATTTCATCTATTTCACCAACACGGTCGGCGCTTCCGCCCCAGCCGCCATTGCTGTTGTTGTTGTTGGCCCCGGAGCACGCCCCCTCCACCACGCACCCGCCTCCCAGCTGCTCATCCCTCCCACTAAGTAACAAGCCTCCCTCTTTGGACACCGAAGCGCTGTGACCGTCCTGACTCCGTCAGCTGCGGTCGCTCCCTCCTGCCCCTGCTCTCTCCTGCCTTCCCAGCTGAGTATCGTTTGCGCTGCTCTGCTGCTCTCACAGCGATTGTCCGTGCCTGCATCTTTTATTTGTTAATATCTTGCTGCATTGCTTGCATTGAGAATCGTGTGCCCGCGCCTGCATTGTTTCAGTGTTTTGAACTGCATACACTGTTTATTTGGAGCCCGTGCCTGCATTATTTGTGTAACTTCAACTTGTGTGATTATTTCATCTATTTCACCAACACGGTCGGCGCTTCCGCCCCAGCCGCCATTGCTGTTGTTGTTGTTGGCCCCGGAGCACGCCCCCTCCACCACGCACCCGCCTCCCAGCTGCTCATCCCTCCCACTAAGTAACAAGCCTCCCTCTTTGGACACCGAAGCGCTGTGACCGTCCTGACTTCGTCAGCTGCGGTCGCTCCCTCCTGCCCCTGCTCTCTCCTGCCTTCCCAGCTGAGTATTGTTTGCGCTGCTCTGCTGCTCTCACAGCGATTGTCCGTGCCTGCATCTTTTATTTGTTAATATCTTGCTGCATTGCTTGCATTGAGAATCGTGTGCCCGCGCCTGCATTGTTTCAGTGTTTTGAACTGCATACACTGTTTATTTGGAGCCCGTGCCTGCATTATTTGTGTAACTTCAACTTGTGTGATTATTTCATCTATTTCACCAACACATTCGGCGCTTCCGCCCCAGCCGCCATTGCTGTTGTTGTTGTTGGCCCCGGAGCACGCCCCCTCCACCACGCACCCGCCTCCCAGCTGCTCATCCCTCCCACTAAGTAACAAGCCTCCCTCTTTGGACACCGAAGCGCTGTGACCGTCCTGACTCTGTCAGCTGTGGTCGCTCCCTCCTGCCCCTGCTCTCTCCTGCCTTCCCAGCTGAGTATCGTTTGCGCTGCTCTGCTGCTCTCACAGCGATTGTCCGTGCCTGCATCTTTTATTTGTTAATATCTTGCTGCATTGCTTGCATTGAGAATCGTGTGCCCGCGCCTGCATTGTTTCAGTGTTTTGAACTGCATACACTGTTTATTTGGAGCCCGTGCCTGCATTATTTGTGTAACTTCAACTTGTGTGATTATTTCATCTATTTCACCAACACGGTCGGCGCTCCCGCCCCAGCCGCCATTGCTGTTGTTGTTGTTGGCCCCGGAGCACGCCCCCTCCACCACGCACCCGCCTCCCAGCTGCTCATCCCTCCCACTAAGTAACAAGCCTCCCTCTTTGGACACCGAAGCGCTGTGACCGTCCTGACTCCGTCAGCTGCGGTCGCTCCCTCCTGCCCCTGCTCTCTCCTGCCTTCCCAGCTGAGTATCGTTTGCGCTGCTCTGCTGCTCTCACAGCGATTGTCCGTGCCTGCATCTTTTATTTGTTAATATCTTGCTGCATTGCTTGCATTGAGAATCGTGTGCCCGCGCCTGCATTGTTTCAGTGTTTTGAACTGCATACACTGTTTATTTGGAGCCCGTGCCTGCATTATTTGTGTAACTTCAACTTGTGTGATTATTTCATCTATTTCACCAACACGGTCGGCGCTTCCGCCCCAGCCGCCATTGCTGTTGTTGTTGTTGGCCCCGGAGCACGCCCCCTCCACCACGCACCCGCCTCCCAGCTGCTCACCCCTCGCCCCTCCCCCCTCACCACCCCCTTTTATGACAGAGACATCTTCGCGCAGGGGTCACGCGCAGCGAACGCGCCCCTTGCGCGCCGAAGGTGCGCCAAAGGTAAGCCCGTCTACGCCCGTCCGCGCCTGGACCGCGCCCAGCGCCAGACCCCCTGGTTCCCGCACCATCCACCCCACCCGCATTACATACGACGCCTCCACCCTCTTAGCCCTTAACCCCGGCCGACTCCCCAACTGCGCCCAAGCCGCACCTGGACACACCCATGGACCCTTCACATGCAACTCCTGCAAGTTTGACGGCACCAAAACCAACTCCCCATCCACGAACACCAAGCAGAAATCTGACACCAACCACCTAAAATGCATCCTGCTCAACACCCGCTCGGTCCACAGACACGCCATCGACCTTTGGAATCTACTTGACACCATCTCTCCGGACGTCGCCTTCCTAACTGAAACATGGATGAACACCACCTCAGCCCCAGACATCACCATTGCCATCCCGGAAGGCTACAAGATCATCCGAAAAGACCGCACCTACCAAACAGGAGGAGGCATCGCTATCGTCCATAAGAATTCCATCCGCATCTCAACGAGCTCAGACGCCAACCTCGCTAGCGCCGAACACCTTCACTTCCAGATCCACACCGACCCCAATACCACACTCAGAGGCACCCTTCTCTACAGGCCACCAGGACCCCGAACACAATTCAGTGAAGACATCACTGACTTTATCACCCCACACGCCCTCCCCTCCGAGGACTACATTCTATTGGGAGACCTCAATTTTCACCTGGAAAAGAGCAACGACAGCAACGCCAGCACCCTCCTGGACAATCTCGCCAACCTCGGACTCAAACAACTTGTTAATACCCCCACTCACTCCGCAGGTCACACACTCGACCCAATCTTCACCTCCAGCAAACATATCTCCTTCAGCCACACCACAGTTCTCCATTGGACGGACCACAGCTGCGTTCACTTTGTCTACAAAAAGACCACAACCCACAACCATCCTCAACCTACTCTGCGAAGAAACTGGAACAAAATCACCTTCGACCAGATCTCCTCATCGCTTCTTCAAAACCCCCCTGCCCACTCCTCGAACCCCAACCAAGCAGCCATTAACCTCACTCAATGGCTAACCAACAGCGCCGACAACCTAGCACCTTTGAAAAAACGTCAAATCAAACTAGGCAGCAAAAACACCTCCTGGTTCAACGAGGACCTTAAGAAATCGAAGAAACTCTGTCGTTCCCTTGAGAAAGTCTGGAAAAAAGACCCAAACACCAGCACCAGAGACGCCTTCAAAAACGCTTCCCGCATACACCACCAACTGATCCGGACCGCCAAGAAAGCCGCATTTAAAGACCGACTAGACAACAACGCCCACAACAGCAAGGAACTATTCAACATCGTCAAAGAGTTTACCAACCCTACTGCCAACTCCAACGACATCACCCCCTCTCAAACCCTTTGCGACTCCTTAGCTTCGTTCTTCCACAACAAAATCGCTGACATCCACAACAGCTTCGACAACCAACCTGGAAACCAACCCACCCAACATTCTGCCGTACCTTCACCCCCCCTGAACATCCTTACTGACTGGAACCCAATCTCCACTGAGGACACCATCCGCCTGATGAACTCCATCCACTCAGGTTCCCCCACAGACCCATGCCCTCACCACATCTTCAACAAAGCAGACTCCATCATAGCTCCACACCTCCGTGACGTCATCAACTGCTCCCTCAACTCCGCCACCTTCCCGAAAAGCTGGAAACACGCCGAACTCAGCGCCCTTCTGAAAAAACCCACAGCTGACCCCACCGAACTCAAAAACTACCGCCCCATCTCGCTCCTTCCATTCCCGGCCAAAGTCATCGAGAAAGCTGTCAACAACCAGCTCGCCGCCTTCCTCGAAAGCAACAAATCCCTCGACTCCTCACAGTCCAGCTTCCGAACAAAACACAGCACTGAGACCGCACTCATCGCAGCAACAGACGACATTCGAACTCTACTGGACAACGGAGACACAGTCGCCCTCATCCTCCTTGACCTCTCCGCAGCCTTCGACACAGTTTGTCATAGCACCCTGTTACAACGCCTCAGAAACATCGGAATCCAAGGAAAAGCTCTAGAATGGATCACCTCGTTCCTTGCTGATAGAACTCAGAGTGTCCGCCTCCCGCCATTCAAGTCAGAGGCCACTGAAGTCATTTGCGGCGTGCCACAAGGATCTTCACTCAGCCCCACCCTCTTCAACGTATACACGAGCCCCCTCGCGGCCATCGCACGCCAACACAACCTCAACATCATCTCCTACGCTGATGATACTCAACTGATCCTCTCACTCACCAAAGACCCTAACACCGCCAAAACCAACCTACATGAAGGAATGAAAGAAGTAGCCGAGTGGATGAAGCACAGCCGTCTGAAACTGAATTCAGACAAAACAGAAGTCCTAATTTTAGGTACCTCCCCCTCCGCCTGGGATGACTCTTGGTGGCCAGAGGCCCTTGGAAAAGCACCCGTCCCGACGGACCACGCACGGAACCTGGGCGTCATCCTGGACTCCTCACTCTCGATGACCAGACAAGTCAACGCCGTTTCATCATCTTGCTTCAACATCCTTCGCATGCTCAAAAAAACATTTTGCTGGATCCCCACCGAAACTAGAAAAACGGTCACCCACGCACTGGTTACAAGCCGCCTGGACTACGGAAACACCCTATACGCCGGTACCACCGCAAAACTTCAGAAAAAACTCCAACGCATCCAGAACGCATCTGCCAGACTCATACTAGACATCCCGCGTAAAGACCACATTTCTGATCACCTGAAAAACCTCCACTGGCTCCCCGTTAATAAGAGGATAACATTCCGCCTCCTAACCCACGCACACAAAGCACTTTACGAACTTGGACCCGAATGCCTCAACACACGACTTTCCTTCTACACCCCCTCCCGCCAGCTACGCTCCTCCAACCAAGCCCTTGCTGCCGTACCTCGCATCAACAAAACCACCATGGGAGGAAGATCCTTCTCCTACCTGGCAGCTAAAACCTGGAACTCACTTCCTATTCACCTTCGCCTCACTCAGAACCACCTAACATTCAGCAAACAACTTAAAACATGGATATTCGACAAGTAACTCCCCACCCTTCCTCAAGCGCCTTGAGACCCTCTGGGTATGTAGCGCGCTATAAAAATTATTTGACTTGACTTGACTTGACTCATGCAGTTACACCTGCAAAATGACTTGGCTGAAGAGCAACACGATAATCCAGTGCAGGCGGGAAGCCTCAAAGCTTCTCACCTCATCTGCAATGTGTGATCATAACCAAATGTCGTTTCTGCTTGCCTCCCTTCTATCGTATTCACATGTATAGGTGAGTGTTTGACATATGAGGTTTGGATGTCTGCTGCATAAGACATCATCCATTGTCAGCTAAGTAGTACCATGATGTTTGAAATAGAGTATGGAAACAGAGGACACTCAAAGGATGGACTAAGAAATCTGTGTTCTCTCATTCAAAAATGAGCTGTGCTACCTCATGGGTAGGGAAGCACAAATGAGCAACAACATATCCCTGACTACTGCACATCTCACACATGAACTCCTTTCTGACTTGTCAACAGCCAACATTATACTCATGAAAAATGTTAGTCTCAATGGTAAAGTTGAAATCACTATGATGCGGATGAGTCCGGGTCATTTATCCCCTTCCTTGAAATATCAGTAACCTTCTCATACGATTTTGTCAATTGATGTGTCATCTTATTGATGTCAGTGCTGCATGGAGGTAACAGCTGGCAAATTCTGCATTTGAGCAGGTGCCCACATGTAAAGTCCATGAGGTAAACATGCTGCACATTGTCCTGGATTATCTGCAAATGGTTATTGAGAATGACATGTTGGCTCATAGCTACAATCTGTTGTACTAAAATATGGACATGTATGTCTCATCACAGCTGCTGACAGGATGATACCACTGCAGCGGACAACATCCCGGGGGATGCATGAAATCCTGGCTGCAGCAGTGAAACCCTCGCGGGCCTGTCTTTCAGGTAAATCTGGCATGAGATGTGTCACTAGCTTAGATTACTAGGCCATGAGAGAGATCAAGATCCCCTTCTGCTTGGAATCAACAGTTGTTGTTTACAAAGCCAAATACAAATCAGGAGTGTCACATGTGCCTGTCTGTCAATTGGTGATGCACATCATTGAGAATGTTATCTCTACCCTCTACAGCTATGTCTACAACATCTATGAGGAGAGAGGTTCAGCAGGATTCACCAGGGGGGAACGAGCTGTGGCTGTAGCTGGTGAGTTTGCTAATATTATGTACATCTCCGTGTAACACCTCAGTGCTATGGTGTGAGCGGTCATTTGTGGTGGTACCCTAACCAGGTCATATGATCCTCATCTGCTGATGGAAAGTACAGTTAATACAACCCTGGTGTTGCACCACATGTAATACCAGGTCAATCACTAATACGGTTGCAACCTTTCTGTGTTCCAGATGATGCTGAGGAAGAGGATGACAGACCAACGACCAGTGCTTGGCAACGGAGAATCAGAGGAGAGAATCCCCTGATCCTCCAGGCAGTAATATCGGCAGCAAGTCATGCTCAAGAGGAGGAGGGAGATCATGAGGATGTTGACTTTGTGGATGATGATGACCACATATTCATCCACTCCGTGGATGACGATTCTGATCTCACAGCATCACATCCTCCGCCAAGCAATGTTCGTCAGCCTCCTCTTAAACAAACAATACCATGTCCTCAGCATAGATCAAACCAGCCACCGCTCCCACACATCTAATCACAGACATCACTCCCTCACATCCCTCACATCCTGGACCGACATGGTGGTTCCCCTATCCGCTTTTCCCTACACAGTGTTTCCATGCCATTCTATCCACCATCTGTGGGAAGTACCAGCCTTGTTGTGGTGCAGGTATCCCCTGGGCACTATTCTTCTGCTCACAGTCTTCCACCTGCCACCTCCCCTAGTGTTGGACCTGCTCATCCCATCACTGGCAGACACCTGCAGAGGGGGCCTGCACCAGGCGATGGAGGCCAGTGGGAGCAGGACTTCTTCCAACAGCAGGCAGATGTGAGGCAGGACATTCGTGCCATAGGTGCTACCCTGTCAGACATGTCTGGGTCCCTGCAGGACATGGTCCAATTCCCTCAAGTGGTGGATAGGGTGAGCCAAGCTTTGGATAGAATGGATAGAGCTTGGTAGGACATGTCCAGGAATATGACAGACCTGATATCCATCCAAAGGGAAGAGAGTGCAAGACACCATGCCTTGGCCATGAAGTTGATGGAGGGCATGGTGAGAGTGATCCAAAGTCTCCATTCATGGCCAACGCAGGGAGGGGAGCAATCATATCTGCCTGTAGGACAGGACATCCACACACCTGTACCACCAACTGCACAGCACTACAGCAAAGGTACACAAACACACCGGTACCCTAAACAGGCACCCCACCACCCCCACCACCTGCACAATCACCACAACCCCTGTACTGTCACTCCCACCACCCCCACCAACTGCACAACCACCACCAACCCCTGTACTGTCACTCCCACCACCCCACCACCTGCACAACCACCACCAACCCCTGTACTATCACTCCCACCACCTGCACAACCACCACCAACCTCTGTACAGTCACTCCCACCACCTGTACAACCAGCCCTTGTCCAGGCACAGGCACCAAATGTGCAGATACCATCTGCACCTGCAGTTGTAGATCACCCTGTACAACACCCACATACACGTAGGCGACAAGCTCAACCTGACCCATCACAGCGATGATCACCCCCAAAATTGCAGAGTCGCAAGCACGATCACCAGTGACATTCACGTGGTCAATTTGTCTTGGGGCCCTTAGGTGTATAGTGAAAATACAGATCTACAAAAGTAATATTCTGTTGTGTATCATGTCCTGTCTAATGATGAAGGCATGTGTGTGTGTGTGTGTGAGACACAGTTACAAGTGTAACCCATCATTGCAACACGCTATTATGTGCATAGCATATGACTCACAAAATTTGTGTCCATATTTGGAAACAGACATTCAAAATTAAGTCAAACAAGTTAAACTAAGTGGAATTCCTCAAAGATATTCATGTAGGAACAAAAAATAACCGTCCATTTGGAAGGGAGAAAGGAAAACAAATGATGATCCTAATGCAGAAGGAGAAGGGAACTTGGATTGGGGTGGGGCAAAATATAAAACGTCAGGGAGCGTCAGGGAAACCAGTCTATTTACAAGGGGAAAATTTAATCTTTGTCCAAAACAATGTCTCAGTCAAAAAGTCGTGTCCTCCTGGTTATCCTCCAGGACCACAATGTCCAGATCCTCAGTTTCTGATGCAGGCATATGGCTGGCTGGTGCAGGAACAGGCACCACATGGGATCCTGACACATGAGGAGTACGGGGTTAAACAGTGTGGGGCAACAGACAGGGGGAGACATTGACGGTGGTATGGGAAGGGCTTTGGGATACAATAGATGACATGGCTGTGGTCAGGGAATGGATGGATGTTGGTGGCAAGGTTGTCCAGAGATTGGACAATGTCCGCTCGCATCATGTATATCTCTAGACACACTTGTAGCATTATGCGAGCGGACATGTCTGTTTGACCCTCAACCATCCAACTCAAACCCCTGGCATAGCCCCAGGAGGGATGTGGTTCCTCAGTTCCGGAGCAGATGAGTTCGGCTTGGCGGCTATGAGGAGGGTCACAGGTTGCAGGGGATGGAGCTGGAGCCCCCGATGGCATGGGGGACTCTAGAGGTAAGGAGGGGCTGATGACAGGCCCAGATTGAATGTTGGCCTGACCCGGAGACACCTCTTCAGGACCCACTTGTGAAGAGCGTTGGGGAGAGTCGCTCCCCACAATATCATGGTCAGAGGTGTCGGATCCTTCCCCCCACCTTCAATGTCCACAGCTTCCACCCAGAACGTAGCACCAGAGTTGTGTTCTTCCCCATCCCGGGTGGGCGTAATCCCCTTGCTTCCTGATGTTGAGGTCCCCTCCTCCTCTTCTTCCTCGCTGGTGGAAAGAGGGTGTAGCCACCGACTAACTGATGTCCTCCTGCTCCGGACCTGTTCATTCAGTTCTTCTGTCTCACCAGCGTGCCTGCTGAAATGCAAGCAAAATCCTGATGTGGTGGTTGTTTCATGCAGGACGAGACACATACATAGATGAGCCAAGGTCAAAAGTCAGCAGATATGTGCCAGAAGAGTTGCGACGCATCTGCCCACCCGTGCGCCACCACTGATGCGCCATATTTACAATGCGGCGCACCTTGATGCTTGGGTGGGCAGATGTGTGACGCATACCCGGCAGAAAAGCGGCACATTGCTGGAGTTGCGTCGCAAGCGTGCCACCGCTCCAGCAAGGCTCGGGGGTGCCCTATCTCTAACATGCTGCGTCAATCATTATGCCTGCTTCAAGCAGGTGCAGGGTTTTGATGCAGCATGGCCCTAAATGTGACTGAGTGAAATCTTGTAGATTTCACTGAGCCACTTTTAGGAGGTGTTCCTGTACCGGAACGCCCCCAGTGCCAGAACGCCTACATGTGGTGCAGGGCTGTACAACGTGATGCATCTCCCAGATGTGTCACACTGTAATTACCCCACAGCATGGTGCTTGGTTTGCGCCGCCGCTGCGTCACAAAAATGACACAACAGCGGTGTAAAAGAGGTGCAAGGGCCTTGTAAATCTGCCCCTCAGTGTTTATGAACTTATATTACATGTATGTTCACTGTCATTTACTGAATTGAGTCTGACATGGACATCTCATGTGTATTATTGTGGCTTACGCAACTATATTGGCCAACCCTCAACCTTGGCATTCTTGTGATCTGTGTGTCCTGTCACTGCTACTTGTGCAAGTTCCAAAACCAGTCCACCAAAGGAGAACATGAAGAGTCCAGATTTAATTGAATTTGGCCATTGATATGGAGTTGCCGCTATTTAACGTCTGGACAAGTGTCATCTGCTTTGTAGCATTGTATGGGACAAGCCGAATGCCGAATGTGGGTCATACATCCACATAGGGTCTGGGCTACATTGTGAGTCTAGCCTTTTGCCGTTACCACACATCATCGGACAATTCAGTGCCACATATTGGCTTTGTTGACTTAAAAGGCAGTGCAGCACACTGGTGAACAGTGGTGGGTGGTTTTGACAGCTACCTGTACATGTGAAATGTCATACACGCCACTGAGGGTGAGATGTCTGTCAGTGGACATACCTTACAAATTTAGGAAAACTTAAGAGTGATGCAAGGATCTCAAAGTCTGTCTTGACTCCATGGCACATGATGATCTGTCTCAATTGGAACCCACACTCTACAAATGCAATGCAAGTTACAGCATCCAATACCTGTCATGCACACACTGGACAGTGGCTGTACCATTGCTCATCCAATGCACACATCAGAGCAGAATTCAATATGAATGCACAAGTGTGGCTCATTTACCCAGTTGTCATGAGGAAACTACAACTCCCAAAATGCACTCTGCCCTGTACAGTCTATATGCCCCAGTGTGCCTTTTTAATCTTGGTGACTGCTGCATGGACACGGAATCGGTGAATGGAGGCATGGGACACACAATGGTACAGCACTGTTTTGCTCATATCATACTCCCAGACGCATATTGCATATGATGCACTTACTAGGTCCCTGCTGCTCATGCTCCTCCAGCAGAGCATGGAGGGTCGGCCAAGCTGCTTGCAGGACCCTCCTGTACAGTGGGGAGTGGCGAGGATGATGCACATGGTGCTGGGAAGACAGGCCCATCCGCTCCGTAGCCTTTTGGCGGGACGAGCACTTAGATCCTCCCATCGCCTGCGGCATGCCCTATGACTACTGGTGTACACTCCCACTGTACTGCAGCGCTCGCCGATGTTGGCCCATAACCTGGCCCAGGCTGCAGTGCTCAGCTGGTACTCAGGGTCCCCATATAGCTGAGGAAATTTGTCCAGCACCCCCTCTGCCAAGATGTCCAATTCCATTTCTCTGAAAGGGGGTGCTCTCTCTTCATACTCCTCAGCCATTTTAGGGGAAATAAGTGTGATGAGAGCAGCAGGATGTATGAGGATCTGATCAGTGATAGAGGATGACTCAGAATGAATACAACATGGCTGCCAACTACTTCCTGTGCTGTTTTTCCTGTCTCCCACTTCCTGTATAACATTGCCTGTATTCATCCTGATCCATCCACTATTGATCCAGCGGCCTATAGGAAATATGTCATTAACTACGTTACCCAACTCCACAATATTCACCATTAATTATAAATCAATCACAAGGCCCATAATCTAACATGACATATTTTGACCAACTGAATCATGTGACCTAATTAACCTATTCACTAATTATATACATTTATATACAACCGCGGTAAATGAATTTCATCACACTTCACAAATCCTAAAATTAATTAAGCCACTGTGGCGATAAGATCTTGCAAATGGTAACCTAAACTCATGAAATAACAAGGCCAGCTTGTTTTCCAAAGTAAATATTTATTAACTATTTGTTTAGAAAATGCATTAGATATTTTTATTAGAGCATTTTTATTAATGTATTGGTAAATAGTAACGATGATTTAAGTATAATTCAGTAGTATAAATCAATTAGAAAATAACAGTATTGGCATTTATAAAAATCCTAATTCCCTAACTACATTTACTAAATTAAAGAATAAAGAATAGAAAGTCTTTTTGGGTCTCTTACGTGCTCCAAAAGAGAATCATCAGCACGACATGCCCATCCAAAGGTCAGCAAGAAGCAGCACTCTCTTCCCAGGGGAAGAGTTTTTATACCCTTTCTACACTAAACTAATCTAAGTAAAAGTATATTTTTCTGCTCAAAACGAGTTCTCATTGGCTGTCAAGTGACAGGCCATCGTGTCATTCCAAATTTTGAACCTCAGTTCCGTCACTTTCTTAGAGTCCTTTGTTTTTAACTTTTAAATTGCAAAGCTTCCTCCAGTTTGCAACATTTACTGAAAGAAAATCATAACTTCCTCGGTCTGTCAAACTCCTCTGCCGGTTCCTGGCCTTGTCCTTGCTTGACTAAAGAACAGTCAGCTCATTGCGTTTCATTTTACATCACGACAACATATTTCAGCAGAAGGAGTTTTTCCATGATGGACTCTTGCTTTTCTCCGAGCAGAATTTTGCCAAACACGAATGCATTAGGCCCAGAACCACTTTTACGAAAACTATTATATAAACAAACACAAAGAGTAATTAATGCAAGAAATACAGTTTGTTCCGTTACCCACCCTCCATTACTAAAGATTAACCCATTAGTCTAAATTACCTAGCAATAAGCAAACAATTAAAGCAGCATTTATATCTACCATTCTTCATTAAGTCCAGCAGGATTCTCCATGCATCTGTAAATAACAAAAAGACACTACGTAGACAAAAGCATACATGAAATAGCCACATGCTATTAATTAAACAGCTGCAATTAATCAAGACATGACAATAAACAAAATTAATTTATTATTTTTATAAACATGAAAATGCAACATATTGCACGTTTATAAGCACACATATTAGTTTCCCGTGTGTTCTGTGTAAATACAACTTTAAACTAGGTTGAATTAATACACACATAGCACAGATCATTAGTATTATTAATTTTAATTATGGAAATATAACTTCACGAGTTGAAATAAATACATTTCTGAAACTCGCTCCATCAACTCCCTCATCTGGTGATTTCCAAATCACCACACTACACCCAAAATTTAACAAATTTTGTCTAGAACGAATATGATTTGATTTCACTGTGTTAGTATTTCTAAAGATTTGTTTCAGCTGTGTCTTTGCAACTATCATATTGAGCTCTACGAAATTCCTCCAGCTCTATCTCTCTCTCCTGTTCTTTTCTGATTTTGTAAATTCTTCTCTTTTCTTTCATGTACTTCTTCCTCTTGTGTAACATGCAACTAATCTTTATCAAAACTACTATAAAAATTATTACAAACAAAGGTGTTAAAATGTTGCCAAGAACTGAACCACCAATCTCTTGAAACCAGGTTTTGATAGCCTGAAATCTTTTTGAAAGACGTTCTGAAAAATCATCTTCTTCTAAGGGAACTATTTCTGAATGGATCTCTGTCATGTTCTTTATGTACATTTCAATATTCTTGCTCTCATCTGGGATGTATGTACAGCAGTGCTGAACATGTAAAATGCCACAGACTCCTCCCTCTTTTGCTAGGAGTATGTCAAGGGCAAGGCGATTCTGCATCACCATTGACCTAATTGCAATGACCTCGGTATCCAATAATTGGAAACCACCTGCTGTATCAGTGGACAATCTGTCAACAATTGTGGACAATTTTCTGATTCTTCCTGCATTCAGGGTTATACCTACTAAAGGTATCACTGCCTCAAAAATGTCTCCCAAAATTTCTGAAAAACTTTCTCTTTTATATCTGTTTCCATGATTACTGATTTCAAATGAACCTTCTGCATTTCTGTCAACATGAAATATTTTTGGAAAAACAAGACCAACAAAACATGTCCCGTACCAGTGGTCCAGGAGATTATAATAAGCTTTGTCTCCACAGACAAAATAAATTCCAGGAAAAATTGGGTCTTTACCACCTTTAAATCCCTAACCCCCATGATCTGATAAGTGTCTTCACAATTGCTAGCTCCCACAAAATAATTATCAAAAAGTGTGTTCTCTCTTCTAATGCAAAGCTTGCCACTAATTGGTTTGTCTATGTGAATTGCAATATTGTCAAAAGATTTGCCTCTAAACTTTTCATCCTCCTTCTGCCAGAATGTGGATTTAGTCTGTTTGACCATCTCATTTCTTTTATAGATTGCCCTTCTCTCCTCAACTAAATTCAGGAAAGTCTTTTCTTCAGCTATCAATTTGCAGGTTAAATTATTTCTGTAAGCATATTCATAAGTAAGTTTGTTAGTAACTAAAAAGAATTCCCTCATCTGTTTAGCTTGTTTGTGTTTATTTAAAGTCTTCTCAACTTTCAGGTTAGCAAAAATCTCATCGTAGTTGGAATAGTAATACTCCAAACGACCAGTTTGATAAAATAAGCTAGCTATCACACTGCAGGTCATGCCATAAGTAAGAGGAAGCATATTGTATGTTACTCCCTCAGAAACAGAAGCAGGTAATTTTACACAGATGTAGCAATCTTTGACACCCATAACCTTTACATACTCTCCCAAAAGTCTCGAAAACGTATTGCTAGAAAAATCACCAACAGACCTATCTTGATGAGCCTCTGGTCTGTGATCAATAACTTTGATAGTTTTGTTTGTTGCACTATGTTTATCTTGACTAACTGAAGCTTTGCTTGTCATATTGACTTTATACATCTCCTTTTCGATCCCGAAAGGAAAGATGACAGCTAAAACTAACCAGAGCAGAATTAATATGAGCATACATATCAGAGTCATCCTACAGCATTTTTCAAGGATAGAACACTTTGAAGTACTACGCTTCAAAACAAAAGGCATCTTCACTACCCTTATCACGGAAAAAGAAAACAAAATTTTAAAACATATCCGACAGAAATCTAAATCTAAATTTTTAATCACCCCCCTTTTTAAATTATTATTATTTTTTTTTTAAACCCTTCTAACAGCTTTTCTTCGACCTTGCGTCACAAGTTATTCTTCAGCTAATCACAAATTCTTCAACCTAGTGTCACCTAACACAATTTCTTCAGCCTTATGCCAAAAACAGAAGCCTAAATTCTAACAAATTAGTACTTCAATCATTGTCACTATTCTCTTCAACTTCTTCTTGACTGCTACTATTTATCTCAATTACAGGCGGGATAATAATGTAAGCCCACTCAGGAGACTTATATTTTTGATTTGGCCTTAAAATTCTCTTTGTTTTTCTAGAAATAACTTCTATTTTCTTTCCTTTCTCTGCTTTCTTTTCAGGATCCTCCTGACTAGTTATCTCATTCACTTGATCCTTTGATCTTTTAATTAACCTGACTTTCAGCCCACCGTTTTCACTTGGCCAGGTTTCACCTTTTCTTAGTAACTTTCTTTTTGGTTTAGTCACATTAGATTCTGTTTTCCAAGATCTTTTCCTGAATTTTCTTTCTTGAGATTCTTCATCACTTTCATCAAATTCACTATCAGAAATTTCAATTCTTGACTTAGGATCTTCTCTAATTGGCAGCCTCACTCTGTTAGGAACATTACTTTTTCTACCATCACTGGTACTTGGTAATTCATCTTCCTCAACTTCTTCAATTACCTTCAACTTCCCAGTTCCGGTCTTCTTGTCCCTGTATTCAGAGCTTCTCTTTTGCCTTTCGATACTCTCCTGGTCTTGTTTCTGAATTTGATCAGACTCTTCTGTGTTTTCAATTTCTTTTTCTTTATCTAGATCGGATTCTTTAGTCTCTCTTACTTCTTTGTCAGATTCTTCTGCTGATTCTTTTTCTAGCATATTTTCATCATCTTCAGAATCAATTACAATAATTTTCAAATCTTTTTCAATCAAATCTCCATTTACAGATACAATTTCCAGATGTCGACCTCCCTGTCGATCTTCAAGATCTGGATTTTCTCCAACTTCCTCTTCAGAATCTGAATCAGCTGTTGTATCACTCTCTTCATCAGAGTTTTCAGGTGTAGGTATAGAAATAGTGTGACTAGGATGAATCCACCTTTTTATTCCTCTACACTTTACTGCATTAGTTGTTACTAATGTCACCTGTCTCGGTTTCTGCCACCTCGGCACCAGACAATTTCTTCTTCGGTGAACTTTTGTTCTCATCCAATCTCCAGGTCTCAGATCATGCGTTTGCACTTTGTCTTTTGACTGTACTTCAGTTCCCACCTGATTAGACACAGAAGTCACGACGTTAGAAAGCTTCTTACAGTATTCCAAATTTGCACTGTCATTAATGCTCAACAGTTTTCCTACTGGTACAAATGCTTGTCTCATTACCTTGCCCATGAGAATCTCATGAGGACTTAGACCTGTCTTTTTATCTGGTGTACTTCTTAGGGTCATCAGAAAAAGTGGAAGAGCATCTGTCCACTTTATACCAGTAGCTAGACACATTTTCCCTATTCTGTTTTTGATCGTTCCATTTATTTGTTCCACCACTCCAGATGCCTCTGGTCTGTATGCACAATGCAACTTCTGCTCAATGTGTAAGGCTTCACAACTTAATTTCATCAGTCTGTTATCAAAATGTCCTCCTCTATCACTCTCAATAGTCACAGGGAATCCGTATCTTGGTATTATTTCTCTAAAAGTAACTTTGCCACAGTAATTGAATCACTGTGATGTGTGGGAAATGCTTTTACCCATCTTGAAAACAAACAGACAATTACTAAAACATATTGTAGCCTGTTGTGTTTGGGCATTTCAATGAAATCCATCAGTAACCTAGTAAATGGACCACCATCCCGACCTATGGTCCCCGTCCCCACAACCGATTTCCTGTTTGGGTTCATTTGTTGGCAAACCAAACACCTTTGGCAGAGTGATTCTGCAATTGTTCTGAACTTGGTATTAAACCAAGTTTCCTTGAAAAACCTAATCATAGAATCTCTTCCAATGTGACCTGGGCCATGATACATTCTGGCCATATCAGCAATTATGCAATTTGGTAAAACTACTCTGCCATCTTTGTAAGTCCAAACTCCATCCTCATCTCGCTGTCTACATTCTGCTCTCAACCATGAGTTTTTCTCTTCATCATCAGCTTCATCTTGTAAATCTTTGATTTCTTCCCATGTCTCAACTACTGATGTTAGCATTAGTGAATTCAAAACATATTCATTACTTTTCTCCCGATTAAGTGCAAAATTGTTTCTTGCACAATATTTTGCAATTTCATTCGCGTAAGCATTTCCTTTGGTGATAAAATCCTCACCTTTTTTGTGAGCTGCACACTTTACCACAGCAATTTCTTTTGGCATCTGTATCCCATCAATTAATCTTTTGATAAACTTTGCATTTTTGATTGGCGAACCTGCTGATGTCATGTAGCCTCTTTGAGACCAGAGCTGTCCATAATCATGCACAACTCCATACCCATATTGGCTATCAGTAATTATGGTAACTCTCAAATCTTTTGCTATTTCACAAGCACGAATTAAAGCAATCAATTCAGCCACTTGTGCTGAACGAATTCCCTCAAGACATGATGCTTCTTCTACATCTGCAACTGTACAAACTGAATAGGCTGCTCTCAAAATGCCTCCTTCTGATCTCAGACAGGAACCATCTACAAAGTAAACACGATCTGATTCGGGCAATGGTACATCTTTAATGTCCTGCCTTGGCTTAGTACAATATTCCATGACATCCAAGCCTTCATGCTCCACATCATTTTCATCACTAATTTCAGTATCAGGTAGCAACGTGGAAGGATTTAAATTTACACATCTTGCTATAGACACATTATCGGATCCCAAAATTATTTTCTCATACTGCGTTAATCTATTGTTTGTCAGGTGCTGCGTTTTACTCCTTGTAAGGAGAATCTCAACTGAATGAGGAACATAGACTTTTACAGGAAATCCCATTATGATCCCTTCACTTTGCTCAAGGCTAATACTAGTTGCTGCAACTGCTTTTAAGCAACCTGGTAAGGCTTTTGCAACTGGATCAAGAACTGCTGAGAAGTAGGCAATAGGTTTTCTCATGTTTCCATGTCTCTGAATCAATACAGACAAAGCACATTCTTCTCTTTCGCTACAGTACAGCTCAAAATCTTTCTCGTAATCTGGCATACCTAGAGCTGGAGCTTCACAAAGACTTTTCTTTAATTTTTCAAAAGCTTCTAACTCAATTTCAGTAAGGACAATTGGAGCTTTTATGTCTGATTTTGTCAATCTCTGTAGTGGCTTCGCAATTACTGAAAATCCACTGATCCATTGACGACAGTAACCAACCATTCCTAGAAACATTCTAACTTGTCTTTGTGTTTTAGGAGGATGCATTCCCTGAATCATTTTAATTCTCTCAATTGTCACTTGTCTCATTCCCTTTGCAATTCTATGGCCAAGATATTTTACCTCTTGTTTACAAAACTGCAATTTTGCAGGAGAAACTTTATGTCCTTCATCTGCCAAATGATTCAAAAGAATAATTGTATCTGACACACAGTTGTCTCTTGTTTTTGCTGCTATCAACAGATCGTCAATATACTGAACTAATGTCGATCTACCAGGTAAATTTAGATCTTCCAATGATTTCTTTAACAGCTCATTAAAGATAGATGGACTCTCTGTATACCCCTGAGGAATTCTACACCATGCGAGGGTCCTATTCTGGAACCTGAAAGCAAAGATTTCCTGACTATCTGGATGCAATGGAACAGTAAAGAACGCATTGCAAAGATCAATTACAGTATACCATTCAGCATCATGCGGAATTTGATAAAGAATGACTGCTGGGTTTGGAACAACTGGACAACAAGGAACAACAAGTTGGTTAACCTTTCTCAAATCCTGAACGATTCTGTACGTTCCATTTGGTTTTTTGATCCCCATAATCGGTGAGTTACAAGGACTGCTCACAATTTCTTTCAAAACACCTTGCTTAATGAATTTCTCAATCACAGGAATAACACCTTCAATAGTTTCAGCTTTCATTTTGTACTGAGGAATGTTTGGAAATTCTATTCCCTGCTTCACTGTAATTTTGACTGGATCTACATGTTTCATCAGACCTATTTCATTTCCTGTTAAATCCCAAATTTCAGCTTTTACTGTTTCTTTTAATTCTTCTGGTAAATTCTCCTTATCAAATGCAGCAAATGATTTCGTTTCTACTGCTTCAACCATTAACATTGTTAATCTGTACAATCCATCTTCCTCCATGGTCTGCAATTCTATTCCTTCCGGTGAGCAATATATTCTGCAATTCATCTTACACAATATATCTCTCCCCAACAAGTTCACAGGACTGCCTTTGCAAACCACAAACCTGTGTTCGTCCTTAAAATTTCCAATCTCTACTTTCACAGGCTCAGTCAGATCTGTTTTAATTTGTTGATTACTTACACCAACTACTTGGATGGTATCCCCAGAGAGAGGCAGGTTTTCAATTTCCACTGATCTAACAATAGAACGTGTCGCACCAGTGTCCACAAGAAAAGTGATTTCTACATCATTCACTTTCCCATTTACATATGGACCAGACTGGTCAACATCAAGAGTGGCTCCAATTACACACTCTTCCCCCTCTCTCGGGCACCGTCAGAAGCAGTTATCAGAATCGCTTCCTTGATTTCCTGTCAACAAAAATTGTCCTAATCCATTTTGCACATTTGATCTATGAACTCTTATTACCTGATCACCTCCGCCGAATCCCGTACTTGAATTATATTTTTGACCACCCCCACAATTTGGAAGTGGAGGCTGTGGAATCTGATTTTGTTGTTGTGCTAACTGTCACTGCAGCTGTTGCTGAAGACTCGGATCATTTAATTGTCGCTGTAGCTGTAGCTGTTGTTTCACATCAACATCATTCTGCATCTCTGAATTAATGATGTATTTTCAAATTTTCTGGGCGGGTTTTTACACTCGTTTTTCCAGTGTCCAATGTCTCCGCAATTAAAACAAGGCAATTTCTGTTTTAACTCTTCAATATTAACATTAAACTTTGGTTTGTTAAAATTATTTTTAAATTTTCCTTGTCTCTGACTCTGGTTCTGATTCTGAACAAAGTTTATATTTTTATTTTCAAGATTTGCAATTTGTTGCTCAGCCACTTTCACCTGTGCCCACATTGCTTTCTCTTTTAATTTCTTTTGCCTTACTTCCAATTCATCACTGCAGTATTTTGCTTTTCTCAAGATTTCATCAACTGAATTTGATTGCCATCCGACAATATTATTCCTAATGATTTCTCCAATTTCTAGTTTAAGACCATAAACAAATCTGTAATTAAAATGACTCATATCCTTTTCATCTAATTTTTCATAGCCACTGTACTGTTTAAAAACTAGTAATAACCTTTCATAAAATGAATGAACTGACTCCTTTGGTTCCTGATTTGTTCTATCTATTTTTACCCAATCGACTTCCTTTTGGGCAATTTTCTTTTTCAA
Source organism: Lissotriton helveticus (assembly GCF_964261635.1). Lineage (NCBI taxonomy): Eukaryota > Metazoa > Chordata > Amphibia > Caudata > Salamandridae > Lissotriton > Lissotriton helveticus. The sequence continues at coordinate 536,082,577 of NC_136067.1, forward strand.
CCAATAAATCACTTTATCATACAGATCCATGACCTCTGGTGCTGGAGCACCTGTCTCCTTGATACGATCTGGCTCAGCTTTAGGCCAACTTACAGCAATTTTACATTCTGTCCAAAGATCTGATGGGACAACTATGTCAAAGAATCCATCCAGATCAATCCACAGAACTTTTGAGACTTTGATAAATCTGTCCACCTGTCGATACCATTCCACAGGCTTTTCTCTCAGCCGAGGAAAATCATTTGTGAAAAGCAAAATATCCTGTCTCGACCATGGGACAAGAACATATCCTCCACCTGCAATTTCTCTCATTGGAAACTGTTTAGACAGTCTATCCAACCTTTCGTCTTCTCTCTTTTTGGTCCATTTCACTCTCCATTTACTTAAGTCACCCAACTTTTTAATGTATACAATCAATTCCTTTATATGCGTAATTCTTCCCATTGTATTGAAGTTCCCAATGTCCTTTTCTGTAAAGTCTAATCTATAATGTTTTCCCAAAATTTTTTGTCTGCTTATGTCAATTTCTAATTCAGCAGCCAGTTCTTCTAATTGCTCATATTTATTTTTTGTTTTCCATTGAATGCTTTTGCAGATGAACAGGAGTTCATCATCTCGATAATACTTCAAACTGTCAGGACCAATTGTGCCAATTATTAATTCTTCCAAGTCTGCTTTTAATTTAGCAACATCAAGTTTTGAATTAAACTCTGTTTTCTCAGAAGTCTCAACATCTGACTCTGCACCCATTGGTGTCTGGTTAAAAGAACCTTGGTTAAAAGTTAAATCAGGCAATTTTGTTTTTTCACGATGTATTTCAGATAAATCTGAATAAAATTTTTCAGCTACTTTCTGAATTTCTGCATTTAATGAAATTGTCAAACCTGGCTGTTTAATTTCCTTTTGATCAAAAACAGGCTGAACAGGACCAATTGTTACTGGAACTGTAACTGCTTCTATGCCCTTTGTTAATGGCCTAATTAATTCTTCTTTTGATCGTAAGTATTCTGAAGTATTTGCAACTTCCTCATCTCTGACAGCTTTCGTTAAATCTCTAGGGGCTTCCCTTTCCATTGGAATTTCAGGAAAATTTCTGCTTCCATTATAAACACTAGAATTTGTTCTTGTCTTGTATCTTCCTGGAGTTTCAAAAGATTCAGAATTATTTGGGTACAATTTGGGTGATTCATTTAATGGAGGTGCACTTGGTGTGGTTCCTGTAGAAACCATCGGAGTGGACCATGAACAAGGCGGTCTCAGTGGAGTTTGCTTTTTATTCGTGGTGTAAATTTCTTCTAAGACTGCATCTTCTGATTCACTTTCTACAACAAATTTTTAATTTTCTTTTCTGTATTATTTTCACCTGGAATCCCTAAAACCATTTCTTTTATTAAATAGAGACCTTCACACATGTCTGCCTGTCTCCAAATACGCATTCTATCTTCATGCGTTTCTCTTTTGTAAATCGATGTTTTAGGAGGTCTTTTTAGCCCATTTGCTTCTTTTTGCAGTTGTAACATCTCATCCTCCCATTCAACTAAGGCTTCGAATTGTGTTGGTCTAGGTCTTGGTACAAGAGCTAACATCTTTTCTCTTAAATTTCTTAAAATTCTCATATTAAATGAACCATCATTCGGCCAAGCCAAAACACCGTCATCTTAAGTATAATGCTTCCAAACATCAAACCATAGGCAAGTATGATAACCGTATTGGTCTTCCATATACGCTGCAGGTGTCTTGTATTTATGAAGTAATTTACCACCTCGCGTTTCAATTTTCTGGTCAGGTGGAATAACATTTTTTAATTTTTGAAGCATTGTAAGCTTTTTCTCAACGTTCTTGTAAAAATAACTCATTTTAAAACCAAATCCACTAAATCAGAAATGGTCGTAAATATTTCCTGGTTGTTCTACAACACCAACCAATCCGTGCGCGAAACACACCAACAAGCAAATCAGGTTCGAGCTACGTCACTACCTTGCTCAACCAATAAAAACAGAACTTTACGCAAAAACCAATCAACGTCTAGCTCATCAAAGTCACGTGAGCCTATCAGAGTACAAGCTGTGACGTATGATACCCAATCACTGCGCGGACCATATGACGTACACAGCCGCTGCGGTTTCTCGCGTCTCACTCTCAGCGCTCACTCCTCCTTTACAAAACTTTTCACAGCGCCATTTTAAGAACGTTTTCCTAAATGAATTTCGATTATCAACAACAAAAGGACAAACCATTTGTCTGTTTCTCTAAAATAAAGTGATAGTTTTTACAGACATACGAGAAATTCTTTGCGTGGAATAGACAACGCTATTCTCACAGAATATACATCCGCCGATAAAGTACATTTTTACTCTACCCTTCAAACAGGTAATAACGAACTCATTTCCCTCTGAATGCACATATAGTAGCAATTCAAAGTTTGATTTGAACGGAATTACAAAATCATTTACGCACTTTCAAACAATAAGTATTCCTAACCATACATACATGAAATCTTGGCAGGACTTTAACCAGCCACAGATAACCTGAATCATCAGCAAGATAAACAATGTTACCTTACCCTACACTCAAGCTCGAATATATTCTACTACTCTCAACACAGTGAATTTTAGAACGCGCTCTTTGTCCCTATATTCAAAGTTATGATTTTGTAGAAAATCCTCACTATCATATATTCAATTTATCTAGCACACCTATATCCCTAACGCGTGTTGTATGACCACAACACTTGTGATATATATTAATACCACTATTCTGAAACAGATCAAATGCACTGTGTAACTTCACTCTTGTTACACCACTCTGTACCGGTACAACTAGGATTTTTCACACTGCAGGAAAAAAACTTTCGACTACACGTAACAAAAGTGAACAAACTCAACATATGTTAGACATTTATCCTATGTAACTACCATGTAGCATATTGGTTACGATAGCAACCATCCAGTCTGCTACCAGGAAATTGATCCAGCGGCCTATAGGAAATATGTCATAAACTACGTTACCCAACTCCACAATATTCACCATTAATTATAAATCAATCACAAGGCCTAACATGACATATTTTGACCAACTGAATCATGTGACCTAATTAACCTATTCACTAATTATATACATTTATATACAACCGCGGTAAATGAATTTCATCACACTTCACAAATCCTAAAATTAATTAAGCCACTGTGGCGATAAGATCTTGCAAATGGTAACCTAAACTCATGAAATAACAAGGCCAGCTTGTTTTCCAAAGTAAATATTTATTAACTATTTGTTTAGAAAATGCATTAGATATTTTTATTAGAGCATTTTTATTAATGTATTGGTAAATAGTAACGATGATTTAAGTATAATTCAGTAGTATAAATCAATTAGAAAATAACAGTATTGGCATTTATAAAAATCCTAATTCCCTAACTATATTTACTAAATTAAAGAATAAAGAATAGAAAGTCTTTTTGGGTCTCTTAAGTGCTCCAAAAGAGAATCATCAGCACGACATGCCCATCCAAAGGTCAGCAAGAAGCAGCACTCTCTTCCCAGGGGAAGAGTTTTTATACCCTTTCTACTCTAAACTCATCTAAGTAAAAGTATATTTTTCTGCTCAAAACAAGTTCTCATTGGCTGTCAAGTGAAAGGCCATCGTGTCATTCCAAATTTTGAACATCAGTTCCGTCACTTTCTTAGAGTCTATTGTTTTTAACTTTCAAATTGCAAAGCTTCCTCCAGTTTGCAACATTTACTGAAAGAAAATCATAACTTCCTCGGTCTGTCAAACTCCTCTGCCGGTTCCTGGCCTTGGCCTTGCTTGACTAAAGAACAGTCAGCTCATTGCGTTTCATTTTACATCACGACAACATATTTCAGCAGAAGGAATTTTTCCATGATGGACTCTTGCTTTTCTCCAAGCAGAATTTTGCCAAACACGAATGCATTAGGCCCAGAACCACTTTTACGAAAACTATTATATAAACAAACACAAAGAGTAATTAATGCAAGAAATACAGTTTGTACTGTTACCCACCCTCCATTACTAAAGATTAACCCACTAGTCTAAATTACCTAGCAATAAGCAAACAATTAAAGCAGCATTTATATCTACCATTCTTCATTAAGTCCAGCAGGATTCTCCATGCACCTGTAAATAATAAAAAGACACTATGTAGACAAAAGCATACATGAAATAGCCACATGCTATTAATTAAACAGCTGCAATTAATCAAGACATGACAATAAACAAAATTAATTTATTATTTCTATAAACATGAAAATGCAACATATCGCACGTTTATAAGCACACATATTAGTTTCCCGCGTGTTCTGTGTAAATACTACTTTAAACTAGGTTGAATTAATACACACATAGCACAGATCATTAGTATTATTAATTTTAATTATGGAAATAAAACTTCACGAGTTGAAATAAATACATTTCTGAAACTCGCTCCATCACTATCAGTAATCACATCCACTGCCATCCTGCTGTTCTGTTGTAGAAAAAACTAAAATGACAGTGCAGGTGAGAATCATGAATATGTAACAAAAGGGGGAACAGACCATTTAATGACATTTCTGCATGGACAGGGGGTGCTGACACAACATCAAACCCCAGTTTCAGTTTCTCCTACTTTGCATTATGGTACATGTAGTCCATATTGAGTGCTCATTCTCAGAGTTGTGTGATGTGTCACGCAACATTCGGGTGGAGCAGTGTGGATATATTACAGACACATGGGGCAGATTTACAAGCCCCGTATGCCACATTTGCGCCACAGTTGCGTCACTTGTGTGACGCAGCGGCAGCGCAAAGCCAGCACCATGCTGCGGGGTATTTTCAACTTGACGCATCTGGGAGATGTGTCACGTTGTAAAGCCCAGTTGGGCATTACGGCGCAGGGGGAGGCATTCTGGCGCAGGAACGCCTCCTAAAAGTGGCTCAGTGAAATCTACAAGATTTCACTCAGTCACTTTTATGGCCATGCTGCGTCAAAACCCTGCGCCTGCTTGAAGCAGGCGTAAGGATTTACGCAGCATGTTAGGCATAGGGTCACCCCGAGCCTTGCTGGAGCTGCGTTGCGCTTGCAACGCGACTCCAGCAGTGCGTCACCTTTATGGCAGCAGATGCGTCATGCATCTGTCTATTCTTGAGCCATGATGGCGCAAGGGGTGTCTGCCGTGACACACAATAACTGGCGCATCCCTGCTGATATGCAGTGATGCACCAGTTATTGTAAAACTGCCCTATGGTGCCTGATTCACCCATGACATCATCACTCACATTCTGGGCCCATCATTTGTGGGGGAGTTAAATCTGTTGAGGTCACAGGCCTGAGCATGCAAGGGTTATGGCCTTTTGTGATTAAGTGACCCATCCTCATGAGGTCCAGGTAGGTCTCCCAGGACAAGTATTGTTTGTCATCAGCGTGAATAGTTGTTTTTAGGGACATCCACTACACTGATCGCTGACATGGGCACATGACCTGAGGCACACTCCACCTTTTGTCAGCAGCTGTGATTTACATGCAGTTAGTGTGGCTTGCAAAGTCGTCTCAGGGTGGAATTTATTGACACAGTCGTGTCTATCTAAGTTTCTTCATTGACAACAGACAGGAAACCACATTTTGTCCATGACACTACAGGTTGTTCATGTGAAAAACGTGGCAACGAGCTGATCACGGACTTGCACGCCCTGACGTCGGTTATGTGCAATGGCCCGGTTTCTCAGATTCAGAGCTAGCCGAGGTTCCAGAGGTATGTGTAAGCCATGTGTTAAAGCAATGTTGTGCAAAACACAACAGACTAATATGATCTTGCTCACGACTTCTGGGGAGTACAGCAGCACACCCCCTGTACGGTCGAGACATCTGAATCGCGGTTGAGACATCTGAATCGCGACTTCAACAGACCAAAAGTGCGCTCTATGATGGCTCGAGTCCGTATGTTTGCCCTATTGTACCTACGCTGAGGTACAGTGTTTGCATGCCTGTAATAGGTGAGGAGATGTGGGGAGAGTGCATACCCAGCATCGCCTGAGGAGGGAAGAAAGGGCAGTTGTTTACATTTCCCTCATTGACTTGCACAGAACATGATCTATACGTTAGTACATGCAGTGCCTGTTGGGCCATGATTCTTACTGTACCATGGTTAATATTGGGGGGCATTCAGATATTTCAATGACACGTATCACTCATTTTTAGAGCTTGGTACTTAGCCAGTAGCCGCATGTTGCCAAATTTTCCAGCAGCCATCCGCGGGGCAAGAAGTGACATGCGGAATATGAAGCTGTCATGGGTACTGCCTGGGAACACTGCATGCACATTGATGAACCTCCTACTGGCATCACAGACAGCTTGCACATTGAAGGAATACCATCTGTGTCTGTTGCAGAAGATGTGTGCAATGTGGCGGGGTGGCTGAAGGGCCAAATGGGTGCAATCAATTGCACCCAGCACATGTGGAAATTGTACAAGGAGAAAGAAATCTATTGCCGCCCTTTGTCTCATGGCCAGTGTATGTGGCATTTGTATGTGGTTGGCTGCTCTAGCAGTGATGCATCTCAGTACCTGATGCAGGCACCGCAACTGGCTCGCCTGGGAAATGCCCACATGGTCACTGGAGATCCTTTGGAAAGAGCCAGTGGCAAAGAAATGGAGAGCAGAAAGGTTCTTGAGATATGCTGGTATTGCATGTGAGCAGCAGGTCACAGAGTCAAGTTCCTGCTCCCACTCACATACCATATCCAAGATGACTTCTGGAGGGAAACGGTACCTGACCCTTACATCTTGGCTGGACATTCCAAATAGGTTGATCCTCTGTCTGAAGATCCTCTCTGCTCTCCTCCTCTAGTAGTTTTGCCGCATGTCAAGGGGCAGTGCTACAAACACATTCAGTGACATCTTGAAAGGTTTGTTTGTATCTACTCTGCATTTATACATTCTGCAGGGCTAGGATTGGCTGCAGTGTGTCAGCTGATCCATGGTGGGGGGTCGTAGGCACTTGGACAGGTGTTTACCCTTGACTAACATGATCCCCTGCCATAATTCGTATCTTCCGACCCGGAATCGGAAATTCCGGCCGAAAATCGGAAATTCCAACACAGTGCCGTAAAGTCCAACCCAGGAATTTTAAATCTCGCCTCAGAGCCGTAAATTCCGGCCCGGTGGCAGAAATTACGACCCAGGTGCGGACGTAAAGTTAGTAGTTGTAAGTCTATTCTGTGAATACCAAAAGTAGTAAGTTCATTCTGTGAATACCGAAAGTAGTAAGTTCACTATGTGAATGCCAAAAGTAGTAAGGGCATTCTGTGAATACCAAAATAGTAGTAAGTTTAGGATTGAGTCTTAAGTTCATTCTGCGAATCGGGCCCGTGGAGTTCAGCAAACACTTCACAATCTGCAGTGTTTACCAGCGCCACCTTTTCCCAATCAGTCAATTCTATTGCTGTCTCATTTTTTTCTGTGGGTTTGGCTTTGTGTTTTGAGGAAATTAGCTTTTTTACGCTCTGGAGTCAGAAAACTGCTTTAGCAGCAGCCACGCCACCATAGCATGCTGTCCTGAGAGCCTGGCTCATTCCTTCTGAGGTAGCAGTGGGCAGGCTTCCGAGGTTAATGCTGCAATTCTTTGCACTGGCTGGCTGGGCTCTGACAGCTGCTTACATGGCTCACAAGTCTGCTCTGCTGTGCTGTCCTTAGAGGAGCACTGCTGTGCTGGTTCAGGGGCCAGGGCATGGAATGGTGAGACACTGGAGCATCAATGTGAGACCCTCCACGCCCCTCCGCCCCCTGCTGAAATGAGCTGGCTACCAACGTGTGCTGCTTTTTGTCCCATGGACCATGCCATGTACTACACACCCAGGCCAACTCTGAATCCTAGTTCTTTCAGGGGGCCATGCAGCTACATATTTATTAGGAGGAGTGGACACGAGTGAGTCTCTGGTCTTTGGGGATTTCCTGTTTTTATGAGTGGGTGCCAATTTCTGTTGTACTTCTAAGGCTATATTCTTGCTCTGGAAAAATGAATGCTATGGCTGTGCAGCAGTATTTAATTTCACTGCGAATAGCAGCTCCTAGTGCAGGGTTCAGATGAGCGGTGATGGAATGATAATTTCCTGATGCCAGTATTTGTTCACAAAGAGCCCCGTAGTATATCCAGTTACTGTTGAGGATATAACAATTATCTAATACTGCATAGCACATCTCTTATTGGCTAACAGTAACAAGCCTCTCCATCACAATTCCACCCGCAGAACACAAGATTTCCTCGTTGAGTTTTTTGGCTACTCCACAGAATTCAGCGAAGTAAACCTCAGCGAGCTCCGCCCACCTCTTATTAATGCAACCTTCATTGTCCTGTCACTAAGAGAGTGGTAATAGTAGTAATATCAGTAAGTTAGTGTTTTCTGTGCCTTTCTTTATGTAGCTTGTACAGTCCTAAACAATCTCCCAGTGATGTGTAGTGTGAATCTATGCACTGAAAAAAGGGGGAATTAGTTTGCCCATCAAAGGGGGTTGAGAATAAGAAGTGAAACATTGATGACTTGTTGCAATGCATTAGTTGTTCCAAATGTATATTAGGAAATCTGTACTTAGGTTTTGGAAATTAGGAATCAACTGGATACTCGTACTATGGTCGATCTGATTTAGAAAAGTACAAGTTACTGCATTTGCCTGTTTAAATATTTTATGGGAGATTAACTGTACCACTAATCTATTTTTTTTTCTTCTTTAATTCTCACCTCCGCACCCATGGGCCAAGAAGAGAGCTTTCAAGGTGGGTCAGAGAGCCATGGGTGCCACTACCAGCATCGCAGCTGACGCATCTGCTGGCCCCCGTAAGTCCTGCTGTTAATATTATTATTACTTCGCTAACTTTTACCTCTCCTCATTTAGAATAATTTTTCCTTTTTTATTTTTACTGTGCCTGTCTCTCTTTGTTTTTCCTATTCCTCTTCATTCCATCTAAGGTTTGTTAACTTCTTGTTACCCCTGCATTGGCCTAGTTTTTTTCTATATTTTATGTTTCTGCAATTGACTTCCTCCTGTCGGTACTAGTCTGTAGCTTTCTTCTGCTATGGTAGTAAGCTTTCCCTCTCTTCTTATATATCTTGTGAACTGGTACTGTAAGACTAAGAGAACAGATTTTAGGACAGGTGCTCTACTGTAAAGATTACATGCCCAAGTTATTATTAATTGGGTTTTGTAGAGCACGTAGTAACCCGTGAGTATCCCAGCGCTGAAACCACGACACTCGAAACAGAGGGGGAGTCCGGGGGGAAGGGGAGTGTTACGGGAAGAGGTGAGATTTCAGCATTTTCCTAAAGCGGCAGTGATCAGGTTCCGTCCTTAGTTTGCGGGGGAGGGAGTTCCAGAGGATGGCTGTGTTCACGGAGAATCGGCGGCCACCTGTGCGAGTCTTTTTCACTCTGTGGACTGTGATGAGGTGTTCGTGGTCTGAGCGGAGGGATCTTGTGGCTTTGTAGGGCGTGATGAAATTTTTGAGGATGTGGGGGCCGTTGTCCTTAAGGAGTTTATGGGCTAGGCAGAGAGCTTTGAACTTGACTCTTTCTCTAACTGGGAGCCAGTGCAGGAGCTTCAGAGTTGGTTTGGCTGAGGATCTGGCCGGGGTGTTGGTGAGAAGCCGGCCTGCGGAGTTCTGAATACTTTGCAGTTTGTTAAAGGTGGATTCGGGGGCTCCAAGGTAGACGGCGTTGCTGTAATCCAGCCTAGATAGGATGAGTCCTTGGATGAGCAATTTGCGTGAAAGGGTGGGGAGCAGAGGAAAGATTTTTCTTACTGATCTGAGTAGGCCGAAACAGGTGCCCGCGGTTTTTTTAGCCTGGGTTTTGAAGGACAGGTCTCCCTCCAGCCAGATTCCCAGGCTCTTGATCTCGGTCTTGGGGGCCGGGGGTTCACCCAGACAGGGAGGCCAGACGTTGGGGGGAAGGGAGAGTCCTTTTTGATCAAGGAGGAGGATTTCGGTCTTAGACCCGTTAAGTTTTAGTGCTGAGTTGTTCATCCAGCCCTGAATTTTGGCGAGACAGTCGAGGAGGTTAGATGGTTTTTGATTGGGATGTGATAGGGACACCACCAGCTGGGTGTCGTCAGCATAGCTGATGATTTTCACTCCGAATGGGGTGACTACCTCCTCCAGTGGGGCCATGTAGACATTAAATAATGTCGGGCTGAGTGACGAGCCCTGCGGCACTCCACACTGGAGGGGGACCACTGGGGAGGAGGTATCGGTTTCCCAGACTTGGAAGGAGCGATGGTTTAGAAAAGATGAAAACCAGGCTAAGGCCGTGCCCTCTACCCCAATGTCTCTGAGTCGCTGGATTAACACCCGGTGGTTGACCGTGTCGAACGCCGCACTGAGGTCCAGAAGGATCACTGCCACTGATCCTCCTTCGTCCAGAATGCATCTGGTCTCTTCTACTGCGGCCAGAAGGGCGGTGTCTGTGCCCTGACCCGGGCGAAACCCCGTCTGCGAACTCCTGAGCAGGTTGTTGGTCTCCAGATACTGGGAGAGCTTTTTATTCACCATCTTTTCGGTGATTTTACTGATGCCAGGGAGAAGGGATATTGGCCTGTAATTGGCCAGGTCCTGTGGGTCTAGTGAGGGTTTTTTGAGAGGTGCCTTTACGACGGCCATCTTCCAGCTGGGGGGGGGGGGGAATTTTCCCTGCAGTAATGAGGAGTTAATGAGGTCTGTGAGGGGGGGGCAATGGTGGGAGCGATTTTTTTCAGGATGCGCATGGGCACCGGGTCACTAGGCGAGCCACTTTTAATTGTGGCGAGCGTGGTCAGGACTTCTTAAGTGGAAACCGGACCGAGAGTGTCAAGCTTGGTGGGGAGGTGGGCCGGGTAAGGGTTGGGAGTGTGGTCGATAGGGGGCAGAGAGGCGAGAATTTTCTGTATTTTGTCGTTGAAATAGTTAGACAGTTTGTGGCATTTCTCCTCGGAGGATTTGCGATCAGAGGGACAATTTTGCCGAGGGTCTGGGATTTTAAGAAGTTCATTTAAGATGACAAAAGTTTCTTTGGCTGAGCAGGAAGAGTTTTTTATTCTTTCATCGAAGAATTGGGTTTTGGAGTTACATATGGCAATTTTGTAGGATTTTATGGAGGCACAAAAAGCTTCTTTTTTGGCTGTGGATTTGTTCTTTCTCCAAATACGCTCTGTCCTTTTGCACTCTTTTCGTAATACGTTGAGCTCGGCGGTGTACCAGGGGGCCGGGGTCACTCTTTTGGCTTGTTTCACGGTGCTAGTTTTAGGGAGTATGCAGTCCAGTGAATGGGTGAGCCAGGCGTTAAACTGCGTATCGGCAGTAGCAGGGTCTGAGGCCGGGATGGGAGGGGTTTCCGCAAGCCTGGAAGCCCATTCTTCGACCGAGAGTTTGTGCCAGCGTCTCTCTGTAACTCTGGTGGAAGGCAGTTGGAGTGGCGGGGCCTGACGGTGCCAGTCGATACGGATCAGGCAGTGATCTGTTCACGGGAGCTGGTGGGGGGTGCGAGTCTTAAGATCAGGGATGTTGGTGAGGACAGGGTCCAGGAGGTGCCCTTTAACATGGGTCGCCTCTGCGTTAATCAAACGGAGGTCAAGAGAGGACAGATCAGAGAGGAAATCGGAGGCCGTACGATCATTGGGATCAAGAAAGTGGAGATTGAGGTCACCCAAGATAACAAAGTTGGAACAAGTAGAGGCCAACAGGGTAGCGGTCTCGGCGAGAGAGCTAGGAAACTTGGAAGGGGCTCCTGGGGGTCGATAGATCAATAGGCCTGATAGGGAGGTAGCAGGTGAGATCTGTATGGCGAACTGGCAACTTTCGCTGTCCTCGATTTTGCCGTTGTTAGTTCTGCAGGTGAAGTGCTCTCGGTATATAATTGCCAGGCCACCTCCTCTACCGAGGGGTCTGTTTTGGGAATGGATATGGTAGCCGGAGGGGAGGGCCTTGATGATGTCGGAGTCAGTGCAGGGGGTGAGCCACGTTTCCGCAAGTAAACTATTCTGTGCATTTGTGTTACGTTTTTGTTGCTCAAACAGTAAAGCGAGAGAGTGGCTATGGTCAGGGTGGACCCCCCAACATGTGTTGTATGTATTATTATTAATTTATACGGTAGTATACCATACCAGCAGTTTTGATGACAGTACAGCATGGCTGGAAAGTGGTATGCGGACAGTGCCATTGCCAACCAAGACCATATCTACTTCATTGACCAATTGTTCCACCCCTTCATTGCGTTTCAGTGTAGTCATCATAGCTCTGACCCTCCAATATGGAAAGTTTTTGGTTGGCTTTACTACCTGGCTTTTCTAACATTGTCAACCAACAAAGTGCCCAAAGTTATATTTTTGATATAAGATAGAACTGTAATGATGTATCGTGGTTGTATTTTGTTACAAAATAATAAGAGGAGGCATATCTGGAATCTAACATGTGCAATGTTTTTTCTAGCTGCACAGACCACCAGTTCCGAGGCCAGTGAGAGTGCCAATGCACGAGATGCAGTGGTGGTTGGAGGGGGAGAATGAGCGGCAGTAGGGGCAGGTGGTTGTAAGTAACATTGCTTGCTTACAGACAATTACTAGTATACTACTAGTATACTCAGTGCAAGGGTGTCATGAACCCCCGCTTTAGCATCTACAGCGGGGTTAAATTCTTAGTGGCCTCTTCTATCTGCAAGTTAGCAGTCAAAAGCTCATTATAAACTCTAATAGTAATGGGTTGATGGAAAAGGGAAAGAAGGATGGAAGGTTAAAAGAAAGGATCGGTGAAATGGTATGAGTGAAAGGATGCGTGGGTGGGTGAAAGGAGGCATGGTTAGGTGAAAGGATGAATTGAAGGGTATATGGGTGAAACGATTCCTGGGTATGTAAAAGAGTGGATGGGTGAAAGGATGCTAGGGTGGGTTAAAGGATGGGTGGAAGGATACATGGGTGGGTAAATGGATGAATGGATAAAAGGATCGTTGAAAGGGTATATAGGTAAATGGTTGGATGGTGGGTAGATGGATGGATGGATTGGAATGGTGAAAGACTGGAAGAGAAAATGTAAAGCTTACATGGTCTCTATCAAAGAGTGGATAGAACAATGAAAGGATCATTTCTTGGATGAAGGAATAAGGGAGCTCTTCTGGAGAATTAAGTGTTCACCTACATGGCTTGTTTGGCTTTATCAAAGCTTTGGTTCAAAGTGAGGGGGTATTTTAATTTTCTGTGGACTCCCTTAATTCATTGTATTTGTTAAGCAAGGCAGATATTTATCCTCCCACCCATCATCGTTCATCACCTTCCTCCCCATTGGATTTCATTACCCAGGACCTATCTGCAGCATGGTTCAATTCAGCACTACAGTGTTGGCTGAGCAATGCGCGTCAGCTTCAGTTGATGCAGCATTTGCAAAGTTTTCAGTGCCTTGTAAAACCAAAACAATGAGTGTTCCCCTTCCCTCCCAGTGCCCACTCAATTACAACATAGCACTTCACTCTCTTATACATTCCTAAGATCTGTACCACCCTACCAAAAAAGTGAAATATCCATTCTTGGCATGTGCCACATTTTTCTGGCCATGCATTTCATATAATTCATGGCTTCCATAATGGATTCATACCTGTTCAAATTTTCCCTTTCACCATTTGTCAAATACTGTTGATGACTGACTAAGCCATAGCTTAGGCACATGATGATGATTAGTGACACCCCACTATCTATAGCAAAACCTCTATAACAAAACCTTAAATACCCAACCTAATCCCTCTTACTTACCCTTCAGTAGAGTAAGTTACGTTTCCTTTCCTTACCACCAAGTGAATGCATTTGTTGGAAATCATTTGTGGTGGAGGGCAAGGCCAGGGAATAAAGTGGGACTAAGTACCTGATTTCGAGTTTTGCAGAAGGGATACTCTGTGATGAACATGCCAAATACAATCTTTATATCCGTAGCTTTCCCTATACTGCAGTGCTAATTTTTCCCACCATCTAATTATGACAGACAGGATATCAACATGATTTTATATGTGACGTTTGTGACATTCTATCATTATTATTCGTCTGCCTCTTTGAGGGCCGAAGCCCTGGGCTTCTGTATTTCCTTATCATACCAGCACTCGGTGACTGGACTCTTAATATATAGGCTGCGGGATCAAGTGGCCCTTTTTTAATTCTTTAGATAAGGTGATCACCCATTTAGCCCTGAGAAATGTATTTTTCAAGCTTCTTGGTGATGTGCATATTCACCTGGATAAACCAGATGACAGGGAGGCCACAGAGCTTAGAGAAATGGCTTCCCTAGGCCTTAATCATTATGTACTGAAAACGACCCATCAAGTTAGTCATGAGCTGGACCAAGTGTTCTCCATATTGCTATACAATCTGAGGACTTGGGAAGAGGGTGGGCACACACTGCTTAACATCCCAGCACTCAGTTTGCCCCGATGCATAAAAGAATGTTTTGCTCCCTACTGAAGAAGGACAACTATCCTGAAACACATGTCTAGAGATAAACAGCACTGACTACACCAACAAGGGTGAAAAATGAAAGCCTGTCACTGAAGAAAGTGTTACCATGCACTGCATTTACTACGAAGCATCGAGGAAAACTGAGTGCTGGGATGTGAGGCAGTGTGCGCCCACCCTCCTCCTAATCAATCACTTGGTCTTCTAAAGCGCTGCTCCCTACCCCTGACGGTATCCGGGCACTGAAGTGTATGTGGTCTCATTCGAAAAGCCAGGTTTTGAGTTATTTTCTGAATTCCGCCAGGGAGGGAGATGATCATAGGTAGAAGGGCAGATCATTCCAAGCTTTAACAGTGAGGTAGGAGAAGGTGCTGCCTCTGCTGTGGTGGATGCGGGATATGCAAGCTTGGGGCCTGGAAGTAGAGCGCAGGTGTCAGGGGGGTTGATGGAACTTCAAGCAGTGGTTGATGTAAGCTGGTCCCTGGTCATGTAGAGCTTTGTAGGAGTGTGTTAGGAGATTGAGCCACCATTTCTTCTTTATGAGGAGCCATTGGGGGTTCTTGAGGTGGAAAGTGATGTGGGTGCATTTAGGGAGGTTTAGGATGAGTCTGGTGGCTGCGTACTGTGTGGTCTGGAGTATATAGAGGGGTTTGGGTGGTGATACTAGCGTACAGAACATTCCTGCATTTGAGACAGATGGTGTCTAGGGCTTAGGTGATGTTTTTTCTGTTGTTGTCAGGCATCTATTTGAAGATTTACCAGAGCATGCAAAGGGTGTGGAAGCATGGGAGGGTGAATACATTGATTCTGCTTTCATGGTGAGTTTCATGTTGAGGATTATGCTGAAGTTGTGGGCATGGTCTGTGGGTGTGGGGGTGTGTACAAACTCACAGGGTCATCAGCTGCTGTCCCACTGGGAGGTGTTATTCCAGAAGATCAGCACTTCCGTCTCGTACATGTTGAATTTTAGGCAGTTGGTCGTCATTCAGTCGGTGATACTGGCCATGGCGTTGCGGAAGTTTGTTCTGGTGGTGGAGGGGTCTCTGGTGAGCGAAACAATGAGTTGTGTCTCATCTGCATAGGATATGATGTTAAGCCTGTGGGATCTGGCAATGCCTGCTATAGGTGTCATGTAAATGTTGAACAGGGTGGGGTTGGAAGGCAGGCCATTATTTAATTAGATACACATGGTAGGTGTTGGTAAAACTAGATCCTGCATTGGCCAGATTGACATGCAATTTGAGAGCCTTTCATAAGATAAAGCCTTCAGAGTTCATGTGTGCTCTGGAAGATTACATCCCTACTATCTCAAGCGTGGTTGAAAAATATATCACAACATTTTATAATTGGATTAAAACTGCTACAGAGAAACTAGCCCCATCTCTCCCGCATAGAATAAGTAGAAGGAAGCCTTAAAGTTTGTGGTTTTCTGACAACCTTAAGGAAAAAATAAAACCTTGTAAGGTGCTTGAACGGAAATGGAGGAAAGACTCTTACTTATAGGACAGGGAGTCCTACAAATTAGCATTAAGGCAATACCAAGCTGCAATAAGAACAGCCAAACAAGTCTAGGAAGAGAAGATTAAAAGTACAGGGAATAACACCAGAGAAATCTTCTCAATTGTTAATAAATTTATGTCAAAAAATCAAGAGGGGAACGGATCACTTGTTCTGCCTAGCCAGGGTTTATAATGTTTAGTTTAGTATACCGATAAAAACCCCTCATTCACGTACAGAGGATGGTGGGGGCGGTATATCTTGATTCTCGCCATACTCTTTTGAATGTGACAGCATAAAAATTTAGGTATGTGTCGTAGTGTATTGTCCCCATCTGAGACATAGTCTTCTTGGCTATGAAAGAAGGCTTTTAGTTTCAGCTTCTGACAAAATTCAGCCATTTCGCTCTGTAATTTGAATATGTCTAAGGTTGATGTTGGGACATAGCCTAGTCCTTTGTTGAGGATGATTTCTTGTTCTTTGGTTAAGATTTTGTCTGTTAAGTTGATGATGACGGTGTTGTGCTCATCCCTGATTTTGTCCCAGTCATGCTCTTGGTATGGACCTATCGTTCTTGGTCTGTCCAGGTCACTCCTTTCTGTCTGGTCCTCTGGTTCATATGGCCTATTCCTAAAAAAGGGTTCCTCTGTGCATAGTTCTGGCCCATCTGGGGTGTCATGTGGGGTCCCATTGTTGGAGGGACTTGAAAATACGGATTAATCCATCCGTGGAAGTTGAGATTAAATGGCTGAAAAGGCATCACAGGTGGTTGGTTGCCATAGTATAGTGTGTGCCACATGTTGGATCTGCGGCGGTTCGGATGTCTGTTTTGTCCCTGATTCCTTCTCGGTTTGTACATGCCATCTCCACTCCAATCAGAACCGTCTGTGGAGGTGCCCGCACTCGAGTTGTTGTCAGAAGCATTGTCTGGGGCTTTGAAGTCTTCAGAACTGTATGGATGCATGCGTTCCATTGAAAAAAAATTCAAATCTTTCCCAAGTTTCTGTATCTTATTTTGTGTAAGGTACTCTCTTGTTTCATTAATTTCTCGGTTGATTTCCTCAAGTCTTTTTTTGGATACCGTGATGTGTACCATGTTCTTTAGTTTTGTTTCGCACATTTGTATCTTGATGGTGAGTTCTTCCGTTAGTCTTGTTGCAGTTTTTATGATAAGCACTAGATAGTCCCTTATACATTTCCATGAGATTGCTGACCAATCTTTTCTGAATATTATATCTGGAAGAAAAATGCGTGGGGCATTACTAACCCAAAGTCCTTTGGGTGCTGCGTTGGCACGGAGGTATTCAGTCATTATGATCCCATGACCTGCCATTCTCACTTGTTCCTTTTTTGTTTCTGATAGTTCTTCTCAATCATTGGTTTGAGCTATGGTCTGAGTCAGATCTTTGTCTTGTAATAGTGGAGGTTGTGATAGAATTGCATTTATTTCTTCTGTCGAATAGCTAAGGCCTAGATTCTTGGCCATTTTCTACACTCCTGAGTTAAGTGATAGAGGTTTGGACGATATTTTCGTAAGGAATCGCTCCCACAGCTGTCCGCTGCTAATACTATATAATCAAGTGTGGGAGAGAACGAAGAAGCTGAGATCCATTCGGCTTCCTTGTTGCGATGCCAAAAAATCAAAAGGGGAACGGATCAATTGTCCTGCATAACCAGGGTTTTTAATGTTTCGTTTAGTATACAGATAAAAAACCCTCAGTATGGTGGAGGCGGTATATCTTGATTTTCCACCTTACTCTTTTGAACATGACAGCATCATCATAGGGTTAGTTCTCATGCTTCCTCCACCCGGAGGCGTACCCCTGGTTAATGCAGTAGTGATCAGTGATATAGGGGTCTCAAAAAAAGTTAAAATCCCCGTATAGCCAGGTTTGGGTTTTATTGGGTCTGAATTCGAGGTGTGTTAAAATTGAGTTCCCTGCGTAATGGGATTAATTAGGAATCTCCCACACCTAGTGTGTCCATAAAAAGGTCGACATGTTTCATCCCTTGTTTGTTGCCCATGTGGGTCAAGTGGGCTTTCTTCAGGACCTAAAGTGAAAATAGTTAGTTGGAGACTTTGTGGGTCTCTGTGTATATCTACAGTGAATTTTCAGGGTCTATTGTGGGAAACAAGATGTATCAATCTGTTCCAGGATGAGGTCCAAAAGGTACCTGGAGTTATGAGAAAGCAAAGGAAAGGAGAACAAAACAAAAATATGGGAAAATGTGTCAGGTTTTCATATTCCCATATCAAGCTGTCTATGAATATAGACAGAAAAGTAACAATAAAATGGCAATTCTTCAAGACTTCAACTCAGTTCTCTAGTCAAATTACATAAGGCAAAAGATCTCTCTATGGTCTCTCAAAGTTGTTACAAAATGGTAATGTAATGCATAATGACTGTAGCATGGTTACGTGTGATCACAATAAAGTAGTTTTGTGTTGTGGTGTCCTAGTTATGGAATGTAAGCTTAAAGGTATATGACGTGCTAGTATTTGTTGCTGCTCTATCTTATAGATCATACATGCAGTATTAGGCCGTCAATGGTAATCGCCTTTATTCCTCTAGGAAGTGGTCAATGGCTATGATGTGCACATTTTTGCCCATCGTTCAATATGTGGCTCACGTTATCTGCATTGTAATCAACATACAGCTTGATGTCTATGAAATTGGTGCCCCGTTTAGCGAGCTACCATACCTGCGCCCAATTTACAGTAAAACTACAAACAAAGGCAGAGTAAGACAGCGCATGTGTGGTGTGAGAAGTTGGCCTAGTATATGATGTTCACTATTCTAGTAAGCACCTTGCACCAGTCCAAACAACCCTTATGGTGATGGTTGTAAGTCAACCTTATAGACCAGCTATCCTAGAGGTAGCGTGGACTGAACAGTCTTAGGCTAAAAGACTCTTGAGGGCATGTAAAGCCAGCTGTTTTACCATATGTAACCCCTTGAATACCAAATGAAAGGACACCACACAGGATATATATAAAATATATATGTATTTATTCACTAACACACTCCTCTGAACTCTTTATGAGGTCAGAGGCAAAAGCACATAACAAGTTACACTTAGAAGTACTTTAAATAGCACAATTTACAGTTAGGCCCTAGGGGTGCGTAAAACCATATACTAAGTAAGTGGTATAAGAACCACGACTTGGGAAAGGAGAAGACCTAGGGCCTAGAGAATCGCTGGGGCTACACTATCTGACCCTTAGGTTAGAAGTAGGAGGCCCACAGGCGGCGTGCAGTGTCTTTACACACACGCGGGAGTCAATGTTAAGTCAATGGGAACTTAAAAGGTAAGTAAATGAAGATTTAGGACACTTCCGGTCTAGCTAGGAATGTACAACTAACAAAACTAGACACTAGGATGGTCAATCCCTACAGGAGCACCGAAGTACTCGCGTTACCTCACCCACGGGCTGCGGGTGCATAGGTGTCAAAGTGTGTCGGGTTTTCTCGTTAATTCCTATGGAGCCTTGGAAGAAGATGCTGCAGGCGACCAGGAGGAAGATGTCCGGGTGGATCCAAGGGTGGATCCAGGATGAGGAGGACCTGAAAGCAGAGGGGACAGAGTCTAGGTCACTAGCCAGTGACCGGGTGGAACCAGGGAGGAACCAGACGTCGTCGAGGAGCAATCAGGTGCGGATGTGAAGATTGTCATTGCAGCCACACAGACCAGGAGGTGTTGAGGATGACCAGGTGCTGGAGAGGAGCTGTCCCACAAAGGCTCTCGCAGATGGAGGGGTCGACTTCAAGATTGGAGCCAACAAGCCTAAGCAAAGGCAACCCACACAGGATACACAAAAGGCATCTGGTGCAGACCAGGAGGGTCTGAGGCACTTCACCTTTTCAGGGAAGCGAGGGCAAGTCTGGAGCAACCAGACCAGCGATGGATTTTCAAAGGAGTCATCGTCAGAGGGCTACTAGCCACCGGGCCATCAACCGGACAACGCGTCAAGCAGAAAACAAGCAGAAGGGCCCCACGCAGATGTCGTGGAGTGTGGAGGGCTGGTCTTCGGTGCAGGTGGAACTCGGTGTCGGGGTTTCTCAGTCCCCAGTGCACAGCTTCGAGGATGCCTCAGGAGCTGCGCTGCTAGCAAGTTGTAGACTTTCCAAGTTGCCTGGTTCCACGTATTCCGACGCCTTCCACGGAGCTCAGCTGTGCTGGAGTCGTGCAGTGGGGTCAAAGGAGTCCTGGAGTTGAGGTCTTTTCAGGCTCTGCGCTCGAGTTCCGGCGGGAACAGGGACAAAGCAAGCCGTCGAGTTGCTGGATGGTGCCTGGTTGCCCAGGGTGGTCACTCCTTGGCCACAATAGATATTCTTCAGTATTCAGTTTCAGTTGAATGTCGAAGGGTCCAGAGTTTCGTCTTCAGTTCGATTCCAGGATTAATCTGAAGTCTCCTGGGTCAGCTCCTACCTTTATACAATTAAAGGGGGCTGGTTTACTCACTAGGTCCCTCCTATGGGTGGGACCAGGAAGGGGGGTGGTTAAACCCCTTTCCTTTGCCCAGTTTCGCGCCAGAGCTGGGTCTGGAGTGCCCCAGCACCGGTTTGAACTGGACTATGCATGGCGCACCTAGTGTGCCCCAGGCAGTGTCTGTTTCTTTTCAGCCCTCCCTGTCCCAATACACAAAATCCTGTCTGGGGTGGTGCTCGCACCTCTCCAGGCAGGAAACCTATTGTCCAGGTCTCCCTCACTGGAAGGACTCCCAGCAGCAGGAGGTCAGACTTGTGTCTGTGGCAGCAGCATCCATTTTATGACGCTGGGGCTCTGGTTAACTGTAACCGGGATAGTCAGCAACAACATGTCTTCTCCCTCTAGAAGGGTGGAATGCTACCCCCGTCTCCAGAATTGGCGAGGGGGTAGTATTCCAAAGCGTATGACACCTTACACAACATGTTTAGATGAAGCCAAACCAAAGTAAGCATTTAACCGCGAGGTTCATATTGGACTTAAGAGTATATGGTATGGCCATATCATAGAACAGCTATAAGGACATGGTTCCGAAAGCTGCAGACAGGCTCAGCTCATGCTAGAGCACCATCTCACACATAACCAAGCACTCTGCCTTCAGGATTGTTAAGGCCTGCCATAGGAGTGACTTATAGGTTACTGTGTGTCTATATTTAAGGGTAGATATAGGAATATTATACCTAAGCAAGGGGTGATTACACGACCTTGCCCCAGCTGAGTGATCAGCCAGTTGTGTCAGTTTGAGTGGCCAGCCAGGGGTGGCATAATACATGCTGCAGCCCCTGGTAGGCCTTGGTTACACCTATGTCCTGCGTACCTAGGGTACTCTTCTACAGGGGCTGATAAGGTGAGCCAATTCCCAATTATGGATGTACCTATAGTACATGGTGTGAATTTAGAGAGAGTGCATCTGGGCTGTGGGTCTGATTAGCAGGCCCACAGCCACATCTAAGTCGAAAACCAGTAAATCAAAAGCAAAAAGTGGGGGTGACCATAGGAAGCAGACCCTACTCTCCTACACAACCCCCCCACCCCCATCTTAGGGACATTAAACTAACCTTGACCAGTTGAGTCTTCATGTTCTAATTGGAAATATCTGGAGAGTCCATCTGCATTGGCATGGTCAGTCCCAGGTCTATGTTCCACTGTAAAGTCCATCCCCTGTAGGGAAATGTACCACCTAAGAAGTTTGGGATTTTCACCCTTCATCTGATTTAACCATAGGAGGGGCTTGTGGTCTGTCTGAATCTTGAAGTGAGTGCCAAACAAGTATGGCCTCAGCTTCTTCAGGGCCCAAACCACAGCAAAGGCCTCCCTCTCTATAGCTGACCAACGTTTCTCTCTAGGGGTCAGCCTTCTGCTTATGAAAGCAACGGGCTGGTCTTGACCATCTATGTTCAGTTGTGAAAGTACAGCTCCCACACCCAATTCATAAGCATCTGTTTGGACTATGAACTCTTTGGAGTAATCTGGACTTTTCAGAATAGGTGCAGTACACATGGCCTGCTTCAGGTCATCAAATGCCTTTTGACAGCTAACTGTCCACTGAACTTTCTTTGGCATCTTTTTGGAAGTTAAATCATTCAGTGGTGTCACAATGGACTCATAGTTTTTCACAAACTTCCTATAGTACGCAGACAGGCCCAAGAAAGCTCTGACCTGTGTCTGGGTGATTGGAGGAGTCCAGTCTCTGATGGTCTGGATCTTGCTCTCCCGTGGTTGAACCTGCCCCCCACCTACCAGGTGGCCCAGGTACACAACCTTGCTCCACCCTATCTGGCACTTTGTAGCCTTGCTAGTGAGGCCTGCCTTTTGCAGAGCCTCTAAAACATTCCTCAGGTGGACCAGGTGATCCTCCCAGGTGGAGCTAAAGACAGCAATATCATCAAGATAAGCTGCACAATAGTCATCCAGTCCTGTGAGAACTTGATTTACCAACCTTTGGAAAGTGGCAGGTGCATTCTTCAAACCAAAGGGCATTACCACAAATTGATAATGTCCTCCTGGGGTCGGAAATGCTGTCTTGGCTTTTGCATCCTCAGCTAACCTGCTTTGCCAGTAGCCTGCTGTCAGGTCAAATGTGCTCAAGAACTTGGCAGAAGGCAATCTGTCAATGACCTCATCTGCCCTAGGGATGGGGTGGGCATCTGTCCTAATGACAGCATTGAGACCTCTGTAGTCCACACAAAACCTCATCTCTCTCTTACCATCTTGGGTGTGAGGTTTTGGCACCAGGACTACTGGACTGGCCCAAGGGCTCTTTGAGGGCTCAATAACTCCCAGCTCCAACATCTTTTGGACCTCTGTCCTAATGCAGTCCCTGACATGGTCAGGTTGCCTGTAGATTTTACTCTTGACAGGCAGACTGTCACCAGTGTCCACCTCATGGGTGCACCAGCTTGTCTGACTTGGGGTCAGGGAAAACAGATGTCTGAAGGACTTAAGAACTTGTCTGCAGTCCTGTTGCTGATGTTCAGAGAGGCTGTCAGCAAAGACAACACCATCTACTGAGCCATCATCAGGGTTCTGAGTAAGCAGGTCTGGGAGAGGGTCACTCTCTTCCTCCTGCCCCTCATCTGTAGCCATGAGCAAGCCCATGTCAGCCCTGTCGACAAATGCCTTTAATCTGTTGACATGAAGCACCCTGTGGGGGCTCCTGGGAGTCCCAAGGTCCACCAAGTAGGTGACATCTCCCTTCTGTTCAACTATTGTATGGGGTCCAGACCATTTGTCCTGGAGTGCTGCTGGGGCCACTTGCTCCAACACCCATACTTTCTGGCCTGGCTGGTACACAGTCAGCACAGCCTTTTGGTCATGCCAAGCTTTCTGAAGTTCTTGGCTGGCCTCAAGGTTTTTGGAAGCCTTCTCCATATACTCAGCCATCCTGGAGCGGAAACCAAGTACATAGTCCACTATGACAAGTTTAGGCTTTTGGGCCAGATGTAGGTGGCCGTTTCAGGCCATTTACCGACCGTTAACGGCCGATTTCGGCCGTTACCGACCGGTAAATGGGTTTTCGGTATGTAGGGGCAATTTTTTACAGAATCGGTAAATTTACCGATTCGGTAAATTTACCGATTCTGTAAAATACCGAATCGGTATTTTTACCGATTCGGTAAATCTGAGATATAGGTGGGACTCTTCTGAGTCCCAAAAGCCTTACCGAATCGGTATTTTACCATCAAATCCAATTTGATGGTAAAATACCGATTCCGGTGTGCATGCACATGTGTGCATGCACACCTATGCCATATGACAGGCAGACCTGCCCTTAGGGCATGTATGCCTGCCACATGGCACCCGAGCCTGTTTTGGGGGGGCCAGAGGGTGTCAAAGTGACGCCCCCTGCACCCTTGTGAAAATCGGTATTTACCGATTCGGTAAATACCGAATCGGTAATGCCCATTCATTCCTATGGGCTTCAAAGCCCATAGGAATGAATGGGCATTACCGATTCGGTATTTACCGAATCGGTAAATACCAAATTGTTCCGATTCGGTATTCCAGCACATCTGGAATACCTACATATCCACCCCTCAGATTTACCGATTCTTAATTACAGAATCGGTAAAATTCGGTAATTTTCGGTAATTAAGAATCGGTAAATCTATTCTACCTACATCTGGCCCTTTGAGAGGTAACTCCCATCCTTCCTTCACAAGACATAGGGGTCCTCTTTCAGGATGCCCAAACAAAAGCTCGAAAGGGCTGTAGCCAACCCCCTTTGTGGGACCTCTCTGTAAGCAAACAGAAGGCAGGGTAAAAGGATGTCTCATCTCCGCCTCAGCTTTTCCGGTAACCCTTTTATCATCCCTTTGAGGGTCTTGTTGAATCTTTCCACAAACCCATTGCACTGTGGGTGATAGGGGGTGGTGAACTTATAGTTGACAGTAAAGAAGAGTGTTATCCCTGTGCACTCAGTGTTCAGAGATTTAAACTTTACTGGGTACGAATATAACACAGGAGCGATTCACTCAAAAAACACCTTCCTACATCCCAATATATCAGATTGAAGAGAATCACGTCATGTGACGAAGACCTGCGAACATCATTAATGGCTCAAACTGCCAAGTATGAATGCAGAGGATATCCTCAAAACATTTTATAAACCTCCCTGGATAAAATCCAAAAACTTAACAGAGACACTTTACTCCAACCCAAAGCTACATTTTTGGAAAAGAAAACCGTCTGTGTGATGAAATATTCCACCGAATCCAGCAAAATCAAACATATAGTTAATAAACATTGGCATCTAATCCAAACTGAACCTGATTTGAAAGACCTGTACAGTAACAAAGTAACATGTGCATTTCAAAGATCCAAAAATCTGAAAGAGTTATTAAATGCACCTAAGAAGTGGAACCAGAAATGGAAAGGGATGTTAAAATGTTTAAATTGTACGCATTGCAACAACGTAATTATGGGAAAAACCTTTACACATCCTACCAAAGGTCACCTCATTGATCTGCATCATTCCAGCACTTGTGACACTTCAAATTGCATTTACGCAATTAAATGCCCATGTGGTAAAATCTATGTCGGACAAACCGAACGGAAAATTAAAGTGCGCATCACGGAGCACAAAAGTAACATCAGATTGGCGAATGTCAAATCCACGTTAGCTTGCCATTGGAAAGAAGCTGGTCACCAGATCTCCCAATTAAGATTCACGGTTCTCGAGACTATCACACAACGCCCAGACATGGATCCTTTAAAACAGAGACTCAGGGCAGAATTCTACTGGATCAAAAAATTGAACGCTGCTCATCCAGTCGGTTTAAATGATCGGATATAACATTCTTGCTTTTTATGATCTAACTACTGTACAGCATTGGTTTTTGACTAACACTGTTCCCCATTATTTTTCTTCATTTTTTTATCTCATACAGCGTTCATTGTCCTGTTTGTTCATCTTAACTTGTCTATACTGATACCTGCTTCGTGTTGTTAAATCACTGTGACCTTCCATATCCCATTTTTTCATTTTGGTATCACGTTCTGGCACATTGTACTTTTGCAATAGTTTTGGTCATCTAAAACATATCCGCAATCTTTGCACTTTCTGACGACGAAGTCTTGATACTCACATCACGTGGTAGGGGCTTTCGCTTGCACACTCTTTATCATTGGCCTACAGTGCCGATCACATGACTGGGATACAGCCTATTACTCGCGGCTTTGTTGCACCGCGTACACTCGAAAGATTCCCTGCAGACGCAGCGGCGTCCGTTTTCTCGTAAGTGCATGATCAACGTTTCTTTTTCTTTTCATGGCGTCTTGGTATTTGGGTCTTCGCTTTTCTTTTCCTTTCCTTTGTTTATGTACACTGATATAGATACCATAGTCGTAATGCATGCTGACTGTACAGCCCATACCGCCGGCACTTTATAGTAGACACGCGGGTTCCTGTAGAATATCGGTGCTCTGTTTCCTCATTTCGTGTATAACACTTTTCTTTCTTTCCATCACTGGGGTAACACAGCTGGTCTCACAGCATGTTTGAGTGTGTATCATGTGGCCATCAACATACCGAGTGATTAATTTGGTCCTGTTTGTCCCTTGTTTCAGACCCCTGACGAAGGGTCACTGTTGTATGACCCGAAATGCATTGGGTGGATTACAATTGAGTTTCAACTGTGAATACAGCGACATAAGAATGTCATTATGCACGCTAAGAAGCTTCATTTGATTCATGTTCAAAGCAACAATTGAAACCTTTCAGGTTGTGGAATTAAAATTCATAAACTTTGATTAGAAACCCTTGTGTTTCGCTGTTGATTTTGCGCTCAGCCTAGAGGATAGGTGATCCTACCCTCAACATTCGACATTTGAACCTATAGTTGACACCACACTCCTTCCACATTGCAGTTAGATATCCTGACATGAAGTTTGCACCTCTGTCAGAGACAACCTCCTTTGGAAATCCCACTCTGGAGAAAACTCCAAGTAGGGCTCTTGCCACAACAGGAGCTGTTGTGGTCCTCAGGGGAATGGCTTCAGAATACCTGGTGGCATGATCCACTACTACCAGTATAAATCTGTGCCCAGATGCTGTTTGGGGGTCCATTGGTCCTACAATGTCTATCCCCACTCTCTCAAAGGGTACCCCCACCACAGGTAGTGGTATGAGGGGGGCTTTGTTGTGCCACCTGATTTGCCACTGGCATGGCAGGTAACACAGGAGCGACAAAACTCCTTGGTATTTTCTGACATATGGGGCCAGTGAAAGTGAGGGACAAGTCTGTCCCAAGTCTTGTTCTGGCCCAGCTGTCCTGCTAGGGGAATATCATGGGCCAAGGTAAGAAGGAAACCCCTAAATTCCAGAGGAATAACCAACCTCCTGGAAGCACCAGGCTTGGGGTATCTAGCCTCTGAATAAAGGAGCCCATCATCACAATACACTTTATGTGTACCTTGAGCATTCCCAGCAGCCTCAGCAGTAGCCTGCTGTCTGAGGGGTCAAGAGAGGAACAATCTAATTGAGCCTCCCTCAGATCTGCCCATGAGGGTCCCCCTGTCCCAAGAAACTCAACCTGATCAGGTTCAAGTTCTTCCAGAACATTCCCTCTTGGATCTCAGAATCATCCTCCTGGGAGGGCTGATCCTCAACCTGAGGCAGGGGGGAAGGCACTGCCTTAACCCTCTTGCTCTTTCTCTTGGGTAGTGTCTGGTCTATTGTTCCAAGATCCAGCACTTGTTCAGGTAAGCACTTTTTGGCCTGTGACCTGGTCACAGCAAGGACATGTGCTGATATTCCCAGCATTTCTGCATGGGCCCTATACTCCACCCCAGACCAAACTGAGGTTTCAAGATCATTACCTAACAGACACTCTACTGGAAGGTCTGAACTCACAACAACTCTTTTAAGGCCAGTTACCCCTCCCCAGGAGAAGTTAAAAACTGCCATACTATGGGAGATAGTGGCATTGCTAGCGTTGGTCACTAGGTAGGTTTCACCTAGTATGATCTGGTCAGGGTTCACAAAGTTAGGTGTCACCATAGTGACACTGGCACATGTGTCCCTGTAGGCCTGAGCCATCTTGTCATTAATAAAAGGTATCTGTCTGTACTTGCTCAGATTACTGGGACTTACAGTAGAGGACATTGCTATGTCCCCATCACAGACAAGAACAGCCTGAGCTGGTACTCTGACTAGGCCAGAGTCCATCTCAGTTCCCTGGGTTAACCCTTCTACACCCTTTTGCTGGGAACCACCACTTACAGCTAGACTAGGGGGAACAGTTGCCTTAGGGGCATTGGTGGTTGGTGCTGTGCCCTTCTTGGTGCACTCACTAAACCAGTGAGAGACTGACTTACAGTATCCACACCAGGGCTTCTTTGGACCTTTTTGTTTCTGTTTGTTCTTTTTGGAGCCACCCTCCCCCTGTGCCTTTTGGGGGCCTGGTGAAGACTTCTGGTCTTTTTGTTTGTGCTCATTACCCTTCTGGTCTGCCTTTTTCTGATCACCCCATCGGTTCTCTTTTTTCTGCTTGATCCTGGTTTTGACCCATTTGTCTGCCTTTTTTTCCCAATTCTTGGGGAGAGGTCAGATCAAAGTCAATCAGGTACTGATGCAATAGCTGGTTTTGACAGTTGCTAAGGATTTGCTCACTCATGATCAAATTATACAATCCTGTATAGTCCCTAACTTGATTTCCCAATAACCAGCCTTCCAGAGCCTTAGTGGCACAATCAACAAAATCAGTCCAGTCCTGAGTCTGTGTCTTCTGGGTATCTCTGAACATCAACCTATACTGTTCAGTGTTTAGGCCAAACCCATCAATCAGAGCACTCTTCAGGACAGAGTAGTTGTTAGCATCCCCATCACTAACTGTGAGGAGCTTATCTCTACCTTTTTCAGAAAAGGAGAGCCATAAGATTGCGGCCCATTGACTTTGGAGTACCTGCTGCACTTTGCAGGCCCTCTCCAAAGCAGTAATCCACTTGTGGATGTCATCCCCTTCTTTATAGGGGATGATTAACAACCACAGGGGCTGTCCACAAACCCTGAACCCGGGACAAATGATTATTATATCAAACAAAAAGGCTCAGGGGAAGAAGGAAAATAAGAAATAATAAAAAATGGAAAAATATCCAATATGTAATATAGAGAAGCCCTTCACAACAGCCTCATGGTATAAAAAATTATACATTTATTTACTGCAACAATTCAGAAAGTTTTATGGCAACATATAAATAATCTCAAGCAAAAAGAAGGGGAAAGCCGGTATACAAAAAACAATACTTATAAACCAGACAAGTGGCGACAACAATACACATCACAGAAGAAAAAGGAACACCCTATACATAAATTCTGTGTCCTTATAATAATTCAAGCCACAGAGAAGTGTCGACGGCGTTTCGACCGATACATTATTTAACGGTCATCTTCAGGACTGGAGATTGTTCTTGTGCAAGAGATCTGTGCAATAAAGAGCGTACATTTAACAATAATTCCTAATAATCAATAATACATTAATGTCAGGGTAGGCATCTCGTGAGGAAAAGGAGGCCGTGTGAAGGAAGAAGAGTTTATATATACCAGGTCCACACCTCTAAGTGAAAGAGAACCTTATAACCATGTATATAAAGGCAAAAGCACAAGCAAGAAGGCAACATTACCTTCAGCCTTTAAATTCAAGGGAATTGATCAGTTAAAAAATCCAGGTGCTCGAAAATCAATGTTCGGACACTAAAAATTACCAAAAAGAAGAAGAATCAACCATTACTCGAACTGTAGAGATAGGCATGAGATGAAACATTCTCCCTCCAAAGGTCTATACTACACTTACCGCAAAGAGATAGTTAATTGCACGCTAAGTTCTGGCTACTCAATAGCAAAATGTGGACATCATCAACACATTCGTATGGACACCAAATGATCCAAGTGGTGAAGTTGGAGTTAGTTCACCAATTCATTGTCTGAAAATCATCAAAAGGATATTTTGTATCAAAAATTAGCACATAGATACGTGGTACATAGATGGTGAACTGCCTGGATGGTTCAAGAAGTGAAACATACCGGCAGCAAACACGTGGGTGACCTCATCATAGTCAATATTTAATTTAATGTAAGAACAGCCATATATCTCAAAGAAAATTATCTCAAGCAAGCACTAAACTCTCATCCTGCGCATATAGAAAATGTGTGCCAAGTCCACAAACATTTTCAATTTATAGGTCACGAAGATTATTTTGGTTACGTAATCTTTGGCATGAACAAGAAAAAGGGGGGGCTCACTCCATGCAAACCGATTCGTGTTTACGCGCCCAATTCGGGTTCTAAACTATCAGAAAATATGTCTTGCCGTCTTGTAAAAATCAAGACCGCCAATTCATTTCAGCGTGCATCAGACCCAAGTTACGGCAAGCACCCTCTACAAAAATGAACATAGGGGTAATCAAAAAACTATCAAAAATTATGTCTTACCGTCTTGTAGAAATCAAGACCACCAACTCGTTTCAACGTGCATCAAGCCGAAGTTACGGCAAGCACCATCTACCAAAATAAACATAATGGTAATCGAAAAAGGACAAGTCACCCGCACAAAGCGGCGCCATATTGGATTGGGCCAGAGTTGGTGCAGAGTGTACCACCATTCGAATAAGCACAATTGTATATGACAAGGAAAAGGAGGAATCCCTATTTGACCTGAGATGTTTAATTTGAAATTATTAGTCTCGTAAGAAATAAAAGAAAGGAAAGAAGAAAAGGAAGAAAACGGGCGGGGGGGGGGAAGTGATCGTAAAACCAGCAGATAAGGGTGGGGGGATTGTTGTACAATCAATGGACAAATACAAAGCCGAGGTGAAAAGGCAACTTAGTAACACCAGTCATTATCTTAAGTTACGTGCCAATCCCCTTGCCGAGATTCAGGGCATGATTATGAACATTACCACTATGGCTAAAATAGAAGGGTTTTTAAGCGAGAAAGAATTTTTCTTTCTCAATTCTTAGAATCCACGGACACCTGTCCTTTACACTTTGCCAAAAGTGCATAAAGATCAGACTAATCCTCCAGGCCGATCCATAGTCTCTGGCTGTGGGTCGGTCCTGGAACCTCTATGTAAATACATAGATATATTCATAAAAGATCTGGCAATGTCTACACGCAGTTACGTTCGTGATAGTGGAGACATTATTTCACAATTGGAGACTATGGATTTTTGTCCAGAAACTCAGCTGTTGGTGTGTTTGGACCTTGAGTCCTTATACACCAACATTCCCCAACTGGAGAGGATGGAGGTAATTAAAAAGGCATTGAACACCCGGACTGCTCCAGTACCTGTCCCGACTGACTTGTGGAGTTATTACGAATTTCTTTGACATACAACTATTTTGAGTTTGACGGACAATATTATTTACAGATTAAGGGTACATCAATGGGGGCTTCTTATGCCCCCAATTTTGCGATCCTGTTTGTGGATGATTTTGAACGATGATTTATTTTTGATGACGACATTAATCCTTTCTTTGATAGCGTCTGCCCTTGGCGGCGCTATATTGATGACATTTTCTTTATTTGGACTGGGACTACTGTGGAGCTTAACTTATTTTTGAACTGGTTAAATTCTTGCTCTTTAGACCTAAAATTCACCTCAAATTCCAGTAAAACCCAAATTGATTTTCTGGACCTGACAATTTTTCCATATGAAGGCGCCCTTTCCACCAAATTGTTCACTAAAGCAACTGCCCGCAATACACTTTTGGAATATACAAGTAATCACCCGAGAGGACTCCTGGATGGTTTGCCCTTTGGGCAATTTCTGCGGATACGCAGAAATTGCAGGTTCAAAGCTGATTACTTTCGTGAGGCGGAAATTCTATCCAAAAAACTCCAATCACGGGGATACCCTCGAAAGTTGATCAAACAGTCAATGAAAAGAGCGTGGTTTAACCACCGTGAATTCCTCCTCACGCCAAAACCTAAAAAACAAATGAAACGTATACCATGTGTCACTACTTTTGGCACTCGCAGCAATCAGATTTCTACCATCATTAAAAGACACTGGCCACTTGTGGTCTCGACGGGAATCACAAATGAACTGCCCCTGTTCTCTTACAAAAGAGCAAAAAATCTTCGAGATCATTTGGTTCTGGCTGCCTTACCCCGAACGGAGGTTGTGACTCTTACATCTTTATGGGGCCTTAACAAGATCATTGGCCACTATAAATGTGGATCATGCCTTATGTGTGACAGAAGTATGAATACCAAACAGTTTGTACATGGTAACATTTCTTATGATCTGCGTGACTTTTCTAATTGTAACACGACTAACGTAGTGTATGCAATTTGGTGCCCATGTGGACTGATCTACATCGGGCAAACAACCCAAAAAATAAAGACGAGATTGTCACAGCACAGAAGTAGGATACGGTGTCTTACTGAGAACGCACCCCTGGTCGCGCATTACTCTGAAAAGAATCATGCTCCATCTGAAATGCGGTGGCAAATATTAGAGGTCATTCATGTCCCTGTGAGAGGGGGTAGCATTTCAAACATTTTGAACAAAAGTGAGTGTCGGTGGATACTCCGTTGTGACAGTGTGAACAATGGATTGAATTCAATTGAGGAATGTCATTCTGTGGTGACTAACTAATAATGATGTATATCATAGGATGTTAAGTACGCTTCTGCATATGATACCTCTATGGTTGGTCGTCTTGACCCGCACTGTACTCATTGCATGAAATGTTGGCTCCTATAACTGTGTTTCGAGATTTGGAGTAACACACATCTTCAATGTAATGTCTGAATCAGAGTGTTTAAACACTGATGTTATTCTCTTCTCTTTAATTGTAATAAGCACCTATGATGTTGTACATTTTTAATTATTTCTCATGTATAAGCAAATGTACCTAGACCTCTGGTGATGAAATTGGCTGTTTTCGTGCATGATTTACACCTTCACGACCTCCTTTTCTTTTCCCTCCTCACCCTCCGTTTCATTCTCCCTTTTCTCAACCGCCTTTCCCTTTTCCTTTCACCCCCCCGCCCGTTTTCTTCCTTTTCTTCTTTCCTTTCTTTTATTTCTTACCAGACTAATAATTTCAAATTAAACATCTCAGGTCCATTAGGGATTCCCCCTTTTCCTTGTCATATACAATTGCGCTTATTCGAATGGTGGTACACTCTGCACCAACTCTGGCCCAATCCAATATGGCGCCGCTTTGTGCGGGTGACTTGTCCTTTTTCGATTACCATTATGTTTATTTTGGTAGATGGTGCTTGCCGTAACTTCGGCTTGATGCACGTTGAAACAAGTTGGCGGTCTTGATTTCTACAAGACGGTAAGACATAATTTTTGATAGTTTTTTGATTACCCCTATGTTCATTTTTGTAGAGGGTGCTTGCCGTAACATGGGTCTGATGCACGCTGAAATGAATTGGCGGTCTTGATTTTTACAAGACCGCAAGACATATTTTCTGATAGTTTAGAACCCGAATTGGGCGAGTAAACACGAATCGGTTTGCATGGAGTGAGCCCCCCTTTTTCTTGTTCATGCCAAAGATTACGTAACCAAAATATTCTTCGTGACCTATAAATTGAAAATGTTTGTGGACTTGGCACACATTTTGTATATGCGCAGGATGAGAGTTTAGTGCTTGCTTGAGATAATTTTCTCCGAGATATATGGCTGTTCTTACATTAAATTAAATATTGACTATGATGAGGTGACCCACGTGTTTGCTGCCGGTATGTTTCACTTCTTGAACCATCCGGGCAGTTCACCATCTATGTACCACGTATCTATGTGCTAATTTTTGATACAAAATATCCTTTTGATGATTTTCAGACAATGAATTGGTGAACTAACTCCAACTTCACCACTTGGATCATTTGGTGTCCATACGAATGTGTTGATGATGTCCATATTTTGCTATTGAGTAGCCAGAACTTAGCGTGCAATTAACTATCTCTTTGCGGTAAGTGTAGTATAGACCTTTGGAGTGAGAATGTTTCATCTCATGCCTATCTCTACAGTTCGAGTAATGGTTGATTCTTCTTCTTTTTGGTAATTTTTAGTGTCCGAACATTGATTTTCGAGCACCTGGATTTTTTAACTGATCAATTCCCTTGAATTTAAAGGCTGAAGGTAATGTTGCCTTCTTGCTTGTGCTTTTGCCTTTATATACATGGTTATAAGGTTCTCTTTCACTTAGAGGTGTGGTCCTGGTATATAATAACTTGTCTTCCTTCACACGGCCTCCTTTTCCTCACGAGATGCCTACCCTGACATTAATGTATTATTGATTATTAGGAATTATTGTTAAATGTACGCTCTTTATTGCACAGATCTCTTGCACAAGAACAATCTCCAGTCCTGAAGATGACCGTTAAATAATGTATCGGTCGAAACGCCGTCAACGCTTCTCTGTGGCTTGAATTATTATAAGGACACAGCATTTATGTATAGGGTGTTCCTTTTTCTTCTGTGATGTGTATTGTTGTCGCCACTTGTCTGGTTTATATGTATTGTTTTTTTTATACCGGTTTTCCTTTTCTTTTTGCTTGAGATTATTTATATGTTGCCATAAAACTTTCTGAATTGTTGCAGTAAATAAATGTATACTTTTTGATATCATGAGGCTGTTGTGAAGGGCTTCTCTATATTACATATTGGATATTTTTCCATTTTTTATTATTTCTTATTTTCCTTCTTCCCCTGAGCCTTCTTCTTTATAGGGGGGCACAATCTTGCTTAGGTGTCTATTTTCATAGGACCTATCTTTATCCTTATGGGTATTGCTGCCACCAGTGGGTTCTAACCCACTCTCTCTATGCTCTCTAGCACAAGCAAGCTTCTCTTTGGCCAGGGCAACCTCAAGTTCCTGTCTTTCAATCCTAAGGGCAGCCTCTCTCAACTCTGCCTCATGTTCCCTTCTCTGAGGGGAAGTCATCCCTCTCTGAGGAAGGCCATGAGAGCTATTTGAAGCATGAGATTTGATAGAGTCCCTGGAGTGGGATCTCCCTCTTCTCCGCCCCTGGTTAAACCCACTAGGGGGTCTGTATGAGGGCTGCCCATACTGACTCCCATGTATGCTTAAGTTAGCCTGACTATGTCTTCTGACTATGGTCTGATTGTTTGTCTCAGGATCAGAATCATCTGCCTCTCCCCCTTCTCCTTCTTCCTCAACTGGAACTGGAGTATCAGTGGTATCCTCTGTGGAGGATGGGACTTCATCTGAGCTACCTGAAGCACCTGAGTCAGGTGTCTTTTGAGCATCATACTCTTATAGGAGCTCAACTAAGAACTTTAGGGTAGGGTTTGAACCCTGTTTTAGCCTTCTAGAAGTACACAGTTGTCTCAATTCTTGGAAGGCTAAGGCTTCATATCTTGAGGCAGTCCCCAAGGGATCTACCTCTGCAGGCAGAGAACCACTGGGGTTCGCTGTCTGAGACATGGTTTCTAGTGAGGTGTAGTGTTGCACTTACCTACACTATGTGTTTTCCTACAGAACTTATCTATGAGTTGTAGTCAGGGTGTGCTAGGCCCAGGCTCTACAACAGCTAAGTTCAGTAGAACTTAAGTGTACTAAGACTTGTTTTTATATGTACCTACAGGTACCTATGTGATCTTTCAAATGATATCTCAAGATTACAAGTGGTAAAACAACAGCAAGCTCTAATCCCAACCGCTGCACACCAATGTGAGAAGTTGGCCTGGTATATGATGTTCACTATTCTAGTGAGCACCTTGCACCAGTCCACACAACCCTTATGGTGATGGTTGTAAGTCAACCTTATAGACCAGCTATCCTAGAGGTAGCGTGGACAGAACAGTCTTAGGCTAAAAGACTCTTGAGGACGTGTAAAGCCAGCTGTTTTACCATATGTAACCCCTTGAATACCAAATGAAAGGACACCACACAGGATATATATAAAATATATATGTATTTATTCACTAACACACTCCTCTGAACTCTTTATGAGGTCAGAGGCAAAAGCACATAACAAGTTACACTTAGAAATACTTTAAATAGCACAATTTACAGTTAGGCCCTAGGGGCGCGTAAAACCATATACTAAGGAAGTGGTATAAGAACCACGACTTGGGAAAGGAGAAGGCCTAGGGCCTAGAGAATCGCTGGGGCTACACTATCTGACCCTTAGGTTAGCAGTAGGAGGCCCATAGGCAGCGCGTGCAGTGTCTTTACACACACCCGGGAGTCAATGTTAAGTCAATGGGAACTTAAAAGGTAAGTAAATGAAGATTTAGGACACTTCCGGTCTAACTAGGAATGTACAACTAACAAAACTAGACACTATGATAGTCAATCCCTACAGGTGCACCGAAGTACTTGCGTTACCTCACCACGGGCTGCGGGTGCATAGGTGTCAAAGTGTGTCGGGTTCGCTCGTTGATTCCTATGGAGCCTTGGAAGAAGATGCTGCAGGCGACCAGGAGGAAGATGTCCGGGTGGATCCAAGGGTGGATCTAGGATGGGGAGGACCTGAAAGCAGAGGGGACAGAGTGTAGGTCACTAGCCAGTGACCGGGTGGAACCAGACGTCGTCGAGGAGCAATCAGGTGCGGATGTGAAGCTTGTCATTGCAGCCACACGGACCAGGAGGAGTCGAGGACAACCAGGTGCTGGAGAGGAGCTGTCCCACGAAGGTTCTCGCAGATGGAGGGGTCGACTTCAAGATTGGA
The DNA here is from genome assembly GCF_964261635.1 of Lissotriton helveticus. Taxonomy (NCBI): domain Eukaryota; kingdom Metazoa; phylum Chordata; class Amphibia; order Caudata; family Salamandridae; genus Lissotriton; species Lissotriton helveticus. Next base: position 536,118,669 of record NC_136067.1, read on the forward strand.
GCCAACAAGCCTAAACAAGGGCATCCCACGCAGGATACACAAAAGGCTTCTTGTGCAGACCAGGAGGGTCTGAGGCACATCACCTTTTCAGGGAAGCGAGGGCCAGTCTGGAGCAACCAGACCTGTGATAGATTTTCAAAGGAGTTGTCGAGCAGAACACAAGCAGAAGGGCCCCACGCAGATCTCGTGGAGTGTGGAGGGCTGGTCTTTGGTGCAGGTGGAGCTCGGTGTGGGGATGTCTCAGTCCCCAGTGCACAGCTTCGAGGATGCCTCAGGAGCTGCGCTGCTAGCAAGTTGAAGACTTTCCAAGTTGCCTGGTTCCACAGATTCCGACGCCTTCCACGGAGCTCAGCTGTGCTGGAGTCGTGCAGTGGGTCAGAGGAGTCCAGGAGTCGATTTCTTGTCAGGCTCTGCGCTCGAGTTCCGGCGGGAACAGGGACAAAGCAAGCTGTCGAGTTGCTGGATGGTGCCTGGTTGGCCAGGGTGGTCACTCCTTGGCCACAAGGGAGATTCTTCAGTCTTCAGCTTCAGTTGAATGTTGAAGGGTCCAGAGTTTTATCTTCAGTTTGATTCCAGGATTAATCTAAAGTCTCCTGGGTCAGCTCCTACCTTTATACAACTAAAGGGGGCTGGTTTACTCACTAGGTCCCTCCTATGGGTGGGACCAGGAAGGGGGGTGGTTACACCCCCTTTCCTTTGTCCAGTTCCGAGCCAGAGCTGGGACTGGTGTGCCCCAGCACCGGTTTGAACTGGACTATGCATGGAGCACCTAGTGTGCCCCAAGCAGTGTATGTTTCTTTTTAGCCCTCCCTGTCCCAATACACAAACTCCTGTTTGGCGTGGTGCTCGCACCTCTCCAGGCAGGAAACATATTGTCCAGGCCTCCCTCGCTGGAAGGACTCCCAGCAGCAGGAGGTTAGACTTGTGTCTGTGGCAGCAGCATCCATTTTGGGGCGCTGGGGCTCTGGTTAACTTTAACTGGGATAGTCAGCAACAAGATGTCTTCTCCCTCGAGAAGGGTGGAATGCTACGCCCGTCGCCAGAATTGGCAAGGGGGTAGTATTCCAAAGCGTATGACACCTTACACGACATGTTTAGATAAAGCTGAACTAAAGTTAGCATTTAACTGCGAGGTTCATAATGCACTTAAGAGTATATGGTATGGCCATATCATAGAACAGCTATAAGGACATGGTTCCGAAAGCTGCAGACAGGCTCAGCTCATTCTAGAGCACCATCTCACACATAACCAAGCACTCTGCCTCCAGGATTGTTAAGGCCTGCCATAGGAGTGACTTATAGGTTACTGTGTGTCTATATTTAAGGGTATATATAGGAATACTATACCTAAGCAAGGGGTGATTACACGACCTTGCCCCAGCTGAGTGATCAGCCAGTTGTGTCAGTTTGAGTGGCCAGCCAGGGGTGGCATAATACATGCTGCAGCCCCTGGTAGGCCTTGGTTACACCTATGCCCTGCGTACCTAGGGTACTCTTCTACAGGGACTGATAAGGTGAGCCAATTCCCAATTGTGGATGTACCTATAGTACATGGTGTGAATTTTGAGAGAGTGCATCTGGGTTGTTGGTCTGATTACCAGGCCCACAGCCACATCTAAGTCGAAAACCAGTAAAGCAAAAGCAAAAAGTGGGGGTGACTTTAGGAAGCAGACCCTACTCTCCTACATGTGGGAGTTCTACTGTTGCGTTCGTATCAGTTATGCGCTTTCTAACTATTACGGTTCCCTCTTGAAGTCCGTTCATATAGTGATTGAACAGGATGGTAATAGTCGATATCCCCTTATAAAGGTTGAATGACTTTCTCCAGCGCGTGTTTTTCATGCCTGTATGTCAGCTACGTTGAGGTTATATGATGGCCTGATCCCGTTGTGTGTGGGTACCGTGTGGGGGCTTCTCTATTCGTGCCCATAAAGGCATTAAATCTGGCTCTCCAGTAGAACCTTACCTCGTAATGTATTCGCTTCAGGGGCTGATATTATTAACCCTGTGTCAAACTTGCAGCTGAATGCATTAATAGAGACCGCCATGGTTCCCAGCTCTTGGAAGCAGGCAAAGATTCTACCACTGGTAAAAAGACATTGGTGAATCCTACTATTCCAGCCAACTGTTGGCCTATCTACTTGCTGCCTGCTTTATCTAAAATATTAGTAAACATGTGAATAAACAGCTCTTCATCTATTTGTCAGACCCTCCAGGATATCGCGATTTCGCGGTTTGCCGCGAAATCGGCACTTATGTAAAAATGCCGCGATTTTTACAAAAGTGCCCGCGAAATCGGCACTTTTGTAGAAATTGCGGTATTTTTACAAAAGCTAATCCATGCCACTATATCCTGGGGGGTCTGAACAGAGCGTCTCGAGGCATGTCTATCCTTGCGTCTCACTGCATGAATACAGAGCATTTCAAGGCAAGCCCCTACCTTTGCGTCTCACTTCGCAGGATACAGAGCGCCTCACGGGAATGTCTATCATTGAGTCTCACTGCACCACTGCATGGAATACAGCGCCTTTCAAAGCATGTCTATCCTTGAGTCTCACTGCACGGAGTGGACAGAATCACTGCATCACTACGCGGGATACAAAAACATCTGTTCTTGTGTCTTAATGCACGGGAAACCGAGCATTTCAAGGCAGGGGTACCTTTGCGTCTCACTGCGCAGCATACAGAGCCTCTCGGGGCATGTCCATCCCCGAGTCTCAGTGCATGGACCACACAGCCTCAGAACATCACTGCTCACGGGATACAACGCGTCTTAAGGCATGTCTGTTCTTGCGCCTCACTGCATTCATTTGTCGGGATGCAAAGCATTTATCAACGCATCTCTATCCTTGCATCTCATTGACCACTGCACGGAATACAGAGCCTCTCCAGCTCACCGCATCACTGCAAAAAATAAAGAGCAGCTCCAGGCATTTGTATTCTCTCAAACTCTCACTGTATCACTGCACGGGATAAAGAGTATTTCAGTTCTCTCACTGTATGGCTGAAAAGAATACAAATAATAAAGGGAAACCTCCACCCCACCTCAAGGCATTGCTGCACGAGATATGGGCATACGCATATCCGGGCATTTCTATCCGCCATCAGAACGTATCACTGCACAGGTTTCAGAATACCCCAGGGTGGTTTTAATTAATCTCATCTCACTCTGTCCCTGCACAACATAAAGAGCTCCACAGGCATTTCCATCTTTGCATCTCACTGTATCAAGGTACAGGTTCAGGTACATAACAGTCCAGGGCATTTCCAATCTATTTAGCTGTTCAGGATAAAGAAGTTCCACAGGCATTTCCATTCTCTCACAGAATCACTGCAAGTGGCAAATTGATTCTCAAGGTATTTCTATTCTTATGTCTTACCATTTCACTGCACGGCATAAAGAGTCTCTCTGGACATTACTAACCAACCTCACAGCATCAATGCATGGAATAATGAGCTTCTCCAGGCACTATTTTTCCTTCTCACTGTATCACTATACGCAATAAGCAGCATCCCGAGGGACTTCTATCCATCCATCTCACTGCATGGGCGAAAGAGCCCCTCTGGGCATTTCTATCCGCCTGTCTGGTTATATCAGTCCATGGGCCATGGGCCATGGGCCCCTGGTCGTGTCTATCCTTTCCATCTCACTGCATTACTGCACGGGCTAAACAACACCTCCGGTCAGAGCATCTCTGGACATTTCTATCCTCCCGTCAGACTGTATCACTGCACTGGATAAAGAGCATCTCTGGACATTTCTATCCCCCTGCCTGACTGTATCACTGCACTGGATAAAGAGCATCTCTGGACATTTCTATCCTCCTGTCAGACTGTATCACTGCACGGGCAAAAAATGGTTTCCGGGCACTTCTATCCTCTCATTTCACTGCATTGCTGCACAAGCTAACCAGTGGTTGTGTGACGGAACCACGCATGCAATTACCACTCATGTTGATACCACCCGGTCTGAACCACACAAGTCTTTACCACGCATACACCTTAACTATGCATGCCTTTACAATGACATATCCATACTCGAATATCTGTACATGCTTTTCGAGGGAAACAAAGTGTCTACATTGTAATTAAACCAAATATACATAGCTTCATGTTGTTAAATAACTAAAAAAGCTAGGATATCTGTGTTTGTTGTAGGAAAAATGGGCAAATAAAATGCCGCAAAATTGCCGCTAAATTTCCATATTTGTGCCGCTAAATTTCCATTTTTGTGCCGCTAAATTTGCGAATCCATGTCGCTATATCCTGGGGGGTCTGTAAGTTAATAATCTGCTACACCCAAGCCAGTCAGGCTTCAGACCCCCCGATAATAATGAGATGGTACTGGTAGAGAAATCAGAACATATTAAATGCATTCTTGATACTGGGGGAAAGGCTGTACTGATTATGTTCAATGTATCTGCAGCATTCAACACTTCCCCATTCAATGCTGCTGGATTGTTTCCATGCAATTGGGATAAGAGGGCAGGTCTGGACTGGCTAGCATAATTTCTGACAAATAGGAGTCAACAAGTTTGGAACCCCCCCCCCCCCCATTTTGCCATTCCATGCATATTGTCTGTGAGAGATCCGCAGGGCTCTGTCCTAAGCCCTACCCTTTTTAACATCTACCTTACCCCTCTGGCCTAACTTGCAAAAGACCTGGGAGCGAAAGTGATCCTCTATGCAGACGATATACAACTGCTAGGTTTATGGGCAAGGGAGAAAGGTTGAAGGGCATACAGATTAAAACTAGTTTATTAGCTTTCTTCTACTGGTTACCAACTTCTCAACTCAAATGTAATGGGGAGAAAATGGAAAAACTCTTCTTTGTTAACATACCAATAGAATTCTGGCTGACTTTTTGGGCTGAAGATGCTTCTCCCCAGGACCCCAGAGTGGCAAAGTTAAAACTCTGGGAATTAACTTTGACAAAAACTTGTCATTTAAGCCTCATGTAAAAGCTTTGGTAGGCACCTGTTTCTGTATGATACAGTCCCCAAAGAAATGTCTTCCATTTTGTTTTTTGGAGCAAATGAATTGGTCATTCAGGCATTGATAACTTCCAACATTGACTATAGCAACGACTTATACTTTGGTCTACCGGATGTGGTCTAAAATGCAGCTTCCCACCAACTGCTAAATGTGCCAGTGAGAATCACACTGTACTTTTATTCTGTCTTGATACCTTGTACATGAAACAGTTTATGTCTCTGTGGTTCCACTATAGCATACTACTGGTAAATAGGCTGAATGAAAATGTGCTGTGATGAGTGAATGACTTAGTTCCCCACTGCAATCAAGAACCCAGGGAACGTCTTAACTCTTTTTTGCATTGATACCTTTCATGAAGCCAGTGGTTTTATGTGAGGCATTTTTGAGTAGAAAATGACCCTATGACTCATAATGACATCAAATTTCAATGGCCTTAGGGGACCAGCAATGTACTTGTTTGATACAGTTATTCCTGTCAGTCCGCCTACATGACAGGAGATAGCAGCTGCAACGGCAGAGGTTAGAGCCCATCTGGGTAGAATATCAATGGATGGTGGCTGAGGTATCTGCCGCTGCCCTGGGCCCCAGGTCCACCAGAACTTCCATCCTCCCTGCAACAAAATCATCAGCATCGCTGGCGGTCCCCTGTCTAAACACCACTGCAGTCCCACCCTCACTCAGACTGCCATTTTCAGCTCTGTGTCCTGCAGCATCTTGCGCACCAGGACCGCAGGATGGAACAAATGGAGAGAAACCTTGAGGAGCTTCAGACTTGTGTGAAGAACACCCTGTTTAGCCCTTTTTTATTTTTTGTTCTGGTGGGAGGGACTTTTTTGTAGGTGGAGTGGGTAGGAACTGTGAAGAGTTTTGAGTTACTTTGGACATGTTTGAGTTGGACATTGGTTGGTGACTGGATACTCTTTTAGGGGGAGAGGGGTGGGCCTGTTTTGGATAGAGATGATGGCTTTTTCTATTGTTAAAACAAATAAAGGGGAAATTATTTCACTTCATTGTAGTTTTTTGTGTTTTACTTTTACTTTGCACTGCTGCGTTTTCATGCAGCCTGTTTTTTAAACTACTTGCTTATCAAAGTGTATACATACCAGTCAGGTGTAGCTAGTTATGCCCATGTCAATCTACCTTCTGCAACTTAACTATTGACCATTAGGATGGTAGGGTGTATTGCCATTGTCTGTATTGCCTACAACAACCTAGATAACAGGGACGATAGTCAAATCTGCAACAGAATTTAGTTACTTACGAAATAAACTAGTTCACATCACTTCATAGTTCTGTTACATGAATAGATTGAACAATTGCTTCCACCTCTCACTGTATTCCAAAACTCACTGCAGGGTTTCCCAAGGTGTCTTCTTAATGGTCATGGTGGTAATAGAAGCAGGCTAGTACGTTAACAAGGAAGGCATCACAACAAGTGATGTACCACTCAAACCTAGGTGAGCTCCAGCTGTACGGTTAATCAATAGGATTATTCACCAGAGGAAACTACATTGAAAGAAAAACACAGAGGTAGAAGCTTATATATTTATATCATAGCTTTACAAAGACTAAGACCAGACTACTACCACCATGACAAAACAAAGAAAAGAATATATGATATTATAATAAAAGCTAGCAATAGTAACTGAGCAATGAGGAGCTATCCAATTAAAACAAAAAGTATGACATTCTTGAGTCAGGAGAAGTGGACTCATAGTCAGAAGTGTAGTAAACAAGGTTAAGCATTTATGCAACTCAAGGCCTGAATGATGATGTTGACCAATGATGTTCTATATTTAAACCCTGTATGCATGAGTGAGTAAGTGGGGCTGGTGTGGGCTATTGCTCAGGTAATAGAAGATCCCACAATGAGTTGATGCCATTTTTACCACATCTGCCCCACTAAGTGTGTGATCCATTTATGGTGTAAATTAAGTCACCGCAATAAATCACACAATTGGGGAAGAGGGGTAGGGGTTTGATGAATGTATGGGAAAGGAGATTTGAGGAAATATGTAATAAAGACAAACACTGCACAATAACAATGTACATCAGGGCAACGATGAGCAGCAAATCAGCATAAACCTGTTATAGAAGGAAATGAACAAATTAGTATGAGACACTTCAGTTAAGTCGAGTGCATACAGTCCTTCCGCTGCAGAGACCCAAGTGTTTGTATATCTACATTTTCTGTCTCTTGGGTATAAAAATGCAAATTATGGAAGAGTGAAAAGAAGTGTAGTGTGGGTGTGCTGAGAGGGGCTTTACGGAGTAGTAAGTGCCTGGATACCCGAGCAATATGCATTCAACCAGCCACTTGAGACTAAACAGTGACAGAGTGCCTAGGTTACTGAGGGAATGCAAATGGAGGGCAAATAGGAAGGGTGTTTGTTTGTGGTCATTCAAAGGCTTGAAAATGGGAGGTTGGTGCACTACGAAAGTTGGGGTACCAAGAGGGAACATTTGTATTTGAGGGGTAATGAGATGGACTACTGAGATGTCAAAAAAAGAGTCAGAGGCACAGAGGTTGTGGATCCTGGAAGCACAGTGAGGGGGTTCAAAAAGTCCCTGTTAAAGTTACCTATACAACCCTAACCAAATTTTGTGCAGCCTGGCTCCTTCGTAATTAGTAAACCAACACTTTTCTAAAATTATGATTGTTGAAAAATAATTATACTGTTTTGGCAAATTGGGTGGTTCTTCTCGAAATGTCCATCTTTGGTGCATGGCTGAACAAGTCCTGTATCATAAGCAGGAGTATTATGGAGCTTTCACCTTTCATGCAGGTGAAGAAGAGACCTACATATTGCTAAAAGGGAAATGATATTGTAGAGTCAAGCAGAAGGACAAAAAGTAAGCCTCATGAGGAGTGTACCAACTACCAAGCCTCAGAGGCAGAGCAAGAGCATAATCTGCTGTAATCATTCATTTATTAGTCATGGCAGATCATTTAACTGAGAAGTGAGAGCAATTTACAACCAATCATAGACAAGTAGCTGCATGTACTGGACTGACCAATCTCACAACTGTCATCATATCATTTAGCTAACTGCATGCATCATCTGATGATGATTATGATGATGGAGCATCATAGGTCTTTCTCCAGTTAAAAGTAACAGGACCTCCTCTGACACAACCACATGGGAGGAGTTTCACATTTGAGCCAGCACACACAATCAGTAGCATTCCCAAATCAACGCCCTTGTGTTTGCTTTGTGACTGGGGGTGAGTGTCTGAAAAATTCCAGCACTCCATCCATCATCTCCTTGTGTTTGCTTTGTTCGCCCTAAGTTGGCAGGGTATGCCCAGACGTGGGTCCCTTGCTCACTTTGCCACTGGATTCAAGCTAGTCTGGCTGATGATGCCAGAAACCGGTCCCAGGATGCTTGTTTCCGGTCCAGGGAAGACATGACTTGGCAGTTCGGGCTGGACTGTTACCATGAGGCACAGGGTCAAGACTGATTTGCAGATAGCTGTGTCTGAACCGGGGTTGCAAAGTGAGCTAAAGAACGATGATAGATTCAACCCAGATCTGTGACTGGGTGTGAGTGTCTGAAAAGTTTCAGCGCTCCTTTCATCATCTCCTTGTGTTTGCTTTGTAGGCCTCAGAGTCATCATCACATTGGTCTCCCTTCAAAGTCGGAAGACTTGATACCTTCTTTCCTTCATAGTCCCGCCCTGAGTCCTTACATCCTCTGCCTGACTTCGAGTAATGAATCAGGCCAACTCCATCCCAAGATCTGTAGTGCACTGCTGAGAAACAAAATTGGAGTATTTTGTGTAGATTTGTGTTTGTTAACTAAGGTGACAGTTCTGGTCTTTGAAAAACCAAAAAAAAGGAGTGGACCCTGCAAGTAAATCTTGCTAAGTGTGAAAGGGCCAATCACCTTCAGGAAAAATGCTCACCCATCGGCCCCAAGCATTGCAATTCCTCTAAATCAAGTTTACAAATTATTAGCTGTTTACCATCCCTGACTGTCTGCCACTACATGAATCATCAATCAACACTCACAATCACTCAATAATATATCACTCTATCACTCATTGGTGCAATAGTTAGTTACCTGTTCCAATCCAAGCTTGGTGATAGGTACACAATTGAATTTCCTTTTTATTGCAAGCAAAACATTGGAATTAGGCAGTCTTGAAAATCAATTGATCTTCACTGGGACAGCCCTGCTAGGGGATGAAAAAAGAAGGATAGGCATGGGAGGGAGATAGGCATTGTTTCCAAAGTTCTTGAAGGGAATGGGGAGGATTTTTCACTGAACACTGGCCAAATCTCCAATCCAACCGTAAATAAGTCTAAAAATGGTGGGGCTGCATAAGTCAGACACAAACATAATGTTCCAGAAGCTCTATTTTATTTGGCAAAGCAGTTCTAAGATAAATTAAATGTTGTGTGGTGGCCTACTCTCAGCCAAAGAAGTAGAGTTTGTCCTCAAAGTCAGGTGGTATGCCCAGAAGTCTGTCATCATCATCTAACATACTTGAGTCTGACCAATCACCCTTATCCTTCTCATGTGGTATTTCAGGAACAATGTAGTATGAAGTGTTGGTTCATTTTGATTATGGTCAATCTCTCCATTTTTTGAGGTGAGAGACTGATCCTTCCCTCTGTGACAACTTTGTCAGCTGCACATAACACATGTTCAGTAGACTCACAGGCTAGCAGACAAGCCACATTCTTTATTGCCAGCATGTTGAGCTGTGGCCATAGGTGCATTTTCTCATACCAATACACCAATGGGTTTTGATATATATAGACTTATTTTGGGTCATCTAGATAGTCCTGGAACATCCTCTGCACTGGACTTAAGACCTGAAAATTGAAACCACACCATTGCAAAGGTTATGGGTGATTGTGATTGTTGCCACCAGTGTAATTGCTGGCTGATGTTGGCTGCTGTACGATAACAGGACTGTCCTCTCTATAAGTTGAAGGCAGCATCCCAGAACTTATGCCTGGGGATGGGACTCTAATTTCCAGCCATTCTTCTTCCAGGTCTCTAGCTCACTGAACATTACATATCTTGTATTAAGAAATGTCCCTTTCTGAAAAAGGAATGAAAGTAGGCAGTATTTTTTTGTACCTTGGATTAAGTATCCCTAGATGTACTCTTTGGATGACACAATTTGTCTTTGCAGCCTTGTATTATCAACCAAGGGAAGGATTAAGCCCTGAAACAAAGTATGCACTTCTTCATTTACACCTGCAAAGCTTTCAGCCATCATTTTTAAATGGTCCCTTAGCTGATGCAACAACAGGATAGCTTCATCCATCGTACTATTCTCCTTGCTAACTTTCATTTGAAAACCTCGAAAGGAAGTGGCATCTCTATCAGGCATTTGACTAGGCTCCATTTGTCCATCAAAATGAACATGTTTTTCGCAGTTCCATCCCTTCCTCTTTGAATGGCATACACATTGATCAGTTTGTAGTGCTCAAACAGATGCTGATAAGTAATAGGTCAAGTTTCAACATGTTGGCACCTTCTGTATGAGGGTTTTAACTGGTACTCTATTTGTACAACAAATGATCCTCAACTGCATCCAGGCTTTAAAAGAATGGCTGAAATGAGTACAGATTCTTCTGCAGGTGGTCAATAAGTTGCTGACTAGGTCTTCTTTTTTTGAGAAAGTCTTGCACAATCAGGTTGATGCAATGAGCCAAACACAGGACCCTGAAATATTTATCATCTGCCATGGCCTTAACTATATTACTGGCATTGCTTGTGGCAACACATCCAATTCTGATAGCTCTGAGTTGCAGCCATTCAACCACCTTGCTGTTAAAGTATTCCAAGATGTTTGCAGTAGTATGGAATTTCTCCACAGCAAACATAGCTACTGTTGCATGACACAGAACACCCTTCAAACTTTCTCCAGTGCCAAGACATATTGATACCTGTTTCCTAACCCCAACAAAAGAGATCCAGTGAGCAGTGATACACATGTAATTTGTTGCTTCACAACTGGTCAACAAATGTCTGTCATCAGGTGGATAGAGTGAAGAACACTCTGCTGCAAAGTTTGTATAACCAATTGTAGCACATCGTGATGGAGTGCTGGAACAGCAACTCTGGCAAAATAGTTCCGGCTGGAAATCTTCTATATTGGGCAGATGGCCTCCATAAATTCTCCTTCCACATAGGAAAAAGGGAAAAGGTCCAGTGCTAACAATTTAGCCAGATTCCCACCTATCTAAGCATGCCCTATTAGTAGACTGAATATTTTTCATTTGTGGTGCCCCTCATGCAGGCAACTTCTGGAGAAACCAGGAGGTGCCAGACTCAATGTACATTTTGGGGCAGTCCCTGTATGCAGCTGCTGTGGTGTCTCCATCTGACTCTTGTGCCACTGTGAGGTTGCTGATACTGCTGCAGTGCTGGGGATAGTACTGCTTTGTTTAAAGAGCATTTCACTGTCTTCTTCCTCATCACCTTCACCTCCCATAGTGAACGAAGCTTATTCCCCTCTCTCATCACCACCACCACCTGAAGCAATTTATTTGAGGTGCGCTTCCCACTGGATTTTCTGGTGTTTTTATATATGGGTCAATTAACTTCCAGTACCATAGTGTGAACAACTCTTCCCTTGACTAAAACTCACATGGCAAATAGTGTTATCCTCTTAGACCTCGGGATCAGCGTGATGTAGAAATAAGGCCACCTCCTGATCTATCCAAACCCCGAATGCTGTAATAGCCGTGGGTTAAGGAAGGATCAAGCGAGGGCAAAGAAACCCGCGGGGAAGGAAGGGAACAGCTGGAAGGGAGATCTGAAACGACAAATGAAATAAGCGTTGAACGGTTTCTTCCTCTATACTCTACAGTCTTATATTCACTAAACACCAAACTACAAAGCTAAACCGTCATACACTCTACCTGGAAAGAAAATGAAAGACACTGCAAGGTAGAAGATAAAGGCTCTTCACCAACATCAAGGCCCTGGAAGGATGGGAACAGAGCTACTTCCCCCTGCAACACACAAAGGTACAACAACCCTTACCCGCTGTCCTGTGATCGACTAAATAAATGGTTAGAAGTGTATAACGTTTGCACATACCCCCATCACTGATTGTTATGGCGGAAAAGGGGAAGTCTGGAGCAGTCTCCAAGTAGCCCCGATATTCTCTAATAAATGTTATTAAACTTAATCCAGAACGGGTTACGTCACCCAGTAATAATAATAAGAAACGTACAGTACCTTGTGCCACCAATGCACCTTGTCTCTTTTGGTAATTCCAATAAGCTCCTTCACCAGGTACGATTTGTCTTTGATCTTCAAAGGACTCGAAGTTACTGATGTTGCTATATTTCCAAAATGAGATCCTTTGCCAGAGGTGCCAGGCGCAAGCTCCAACTGAGTAGGACCGATTTACCAAGCCTGGTAAGTAACGTAAAGTAAATGGTGAGATTTCGTCCTCCGCATGAGCCTTAGTCTGTCAGGCTCTCCAACGGAGGGCAAGCGTTGCAAACGTTTTGCGTGCAAGATAAATGTAAAACAAAACAAGATTTGTCCTCAGCATGAGCCGTCCGACCCGGGCTCTTCCAACGGAGGGCAAAGCAGGCTCGAACTAAATCATCTAACAAAATGGACAAACCGTCCTCCGCATGAGTCGATCAAGACTCGCCAGCGGAGGACCAAGTGCGGGAAAAAACCGGCCGAAATTGCCGATCGTACAAGAATCGCGTGTACGTCAGTAAGAAAGACCAGAAGCTTTCTTTGACCAAATAACTAAGAATCCACAGGACAGGAGTCAGCCGGAATCCGCCTGAGGTCGATAGCTTAACCGAATATCCGACAAGGAGAACAGGAAGTGAACTCCTATATGTAAACTCCCATCATCCTGTTACCGCTAAGACTTCTGGGATGTGTAGTCTTTGCCAATTCACATTCTGTATCAATCCCAGGTGTATAGAGCAATCGAGGCGCTCTTCTGGATACGCAACAGTACATCCCCCCCCTCACTAAGAGCGCCTCAAAGGCCCAGGACGCAGCGGTTACCTCCTATGGAACAACAACACCAAACGAGGCGCATAAACACCAGACGCAGGCTCCCATGTATTCTACTCCGGGCCATACCCCTTCCATGAGACCAGATAACGAAGTCCGCGCCCCTGCCACCTCGAGTCCAGGATGCTCTCCATCTCGTATTCCAACCCGTCCTGCACCAACAGCGGTGGAGGAAGCCGCTTCACAGAGGACAAGGACGGCTTCAGCAAGGACACATTGAACACCGGATGGACCCGCAGGTGTTTCGGGAACTTCAACCTCATAGCCACCGGATTGATGCAACATTCAATAGATTATGGACCGATGTAGCGAGGGTTAAACACACTGTGTTTACGAAATCTGATGTTCCTGGTAGATAACCACACCATATCCCCCACTTGATACAAAGGACCAGGACGTCAGTGCTTATCGGCTGTGCGTTTGTACGCTACCTTCAACGCTTTGAGATTGTCCTGCGCCCTCACTAGCGTATCCTTGATGTGAGAAACCCTCTTTGCAGCCTCCGGCACCTTGTCCTCCTTGACCGGATGAAGAAAGGGAAGGAAACGCGGATGACGCCCATAAGTACAGCAAAAGGGAGACACCTGTGTAGCGCTATGAGTAGCATTGTTATATGCCACCTCCGCAAGCCACAAATAGTCCACCCAGTCGTCTTTGCTATGATCCACATAGCATCTCAAAAACTGCTTCAGGGTCTGATTGGGACACTCTGTCTGCCCATCCGTCTGAGGGTGGAAACTGGTGGACAAAGCCGTCTTAATATGCAGGGAGGAACACCACGACCTCCAGAACTGCGCAGTAAACTGGGAACCCCTATCAGAAAATATAGCAGTAGGCAGTTCATGCAGTCGTACAATGTGTACCATCAACAGACGTGCCAATTGCCCAGCCGTGGACACTTGTGGGCAGGCAATAAAATGCCCCATCTTAGTCAGGTAATCGATCACCACCAGAATTGCCGTACACCCCTGGTCTCTGGGCAGACCCCCCATGAAATCCAGAGATACGTGCTCCTAAGGGACAGAAGGAGTGGGTTAAGGTTGCAGAAGCCCGGCAGGACGACGATGATCAGCCTTGACTGTCGCACAGACCACACACTGTGATACCCATTCAGCCACATCAGTCCTCAGTGAGGGCCACCAACATCGTCGATTTATGTGGTCCACCGTCTTCTCCACACCCATATGGCCAGCACTAGGAGAGCAATGACACCACCGGTACACTTGCTTCCGAAGAGGTACTATAGGGACCAAAAGTCGCCCCTTATTCACCGGATATCCATCCAACATCTGCCATTCTCTGTGACTCTGAAGCCAGGTCTTCCAGTAGAAGATGTTTATTCCCTTACGGATCCCATTCTAGAAAGCATTGGGCTGTATAACACACACCTGCTTGGTTGGATCTATGATAGCGTTCTCCACATCTGCCTCAGGAGACCTAATGGAGGATTGACGTGTTAATGCGTCGGCTTTCCTATTATCCGCCCCAGGTCGGAATGTTATAGCGAAGTGAAATTCTGAAAAGAAAAGTATCCACCTAGGCTGTCTCGGTGTGAGGTGTCTAGGCAGCTGTCATGAACTGGAGATTATGGTCGTCAGTGTAGACGGTAACCATGTGTTTAGCACCCATCAGGAAATGCCTCCATTCAGTGAATGCGACCTTAATCGCCAGGAGCTCCTTTTCGGCGATACAATAATTGCTCTCAGCCCCGTTCAGCTCCCGGGACATGTACGCAACAGGGTGTAATTGTCCAGTCTGATCATGTCTCTGTCACAGTATGGCTCCCAGCGCAACATTAGAGGCATCTGCCTCTACAATAAATGGCTTGTCAGGATTCGGATGGGTTAGCACCAGGGCAGACACAAACGCTCCCTTCAAGGCTTCAAAAGCTTCATGGGATTCTGAGTTCCAAACAAAAGGTTGTGCTTTTCTCAACAGTTGTGTGATGGGAGCGACCACTTGCGAAAAATGCTTTATGAACCGCCTGTAAAAGTTAGCAAAGCCTATGAAGCATTGAACATCCTTTACGTTTTGAGGTACAGGCCACTCTTTCACCGCTCGGATCTTACGTTCTGCCATTTCTTGGCCATGTGGGCTAAGCATGACCCCTAGGAATTCCACAGTTGAAACATGAAAGTCGCATTTGCTCAACTTACAGTACAGGCTATGCTCTTGCAGAATCCGTAATACCTTTTTAACATGATGAACATGTAAATCCTCCGACTCGGAATAGATGAGAATGTCGTCTATGTAGACAACCACGTAATGATCCAGAATCTCTCGCAGCACATCGTTAAGGAAGTATTGGAATGCCGCTGGGGCGTTGCAGAGCCCAAACGGCATTACCAAATACTCGAACAGCCCATACCTGGTCTTAAAGGCGGTCTTCCATTCATCCCCTTTCCTCATTCTCACCAAATGATATGCGCCTTTCAGATCCAGCTTGGTGTAAATGGTGGCTTTCTTTACTTGTTCCAATAACACGCTAAACAAAGGAAGGGGATATCTGTTCTTTGTTGTTACTGCGTTCAGTGCCCTAAAGTCCACACACACCCTCAATTCCCCATTGGCCTTGGGAATGAAGAAAAGAGGGAGGTCGCCGGGGACTTAGAAGGACAAATGAAACCAAGCTTTAGGAGTTTGTCCAGATAAGCCCTCAGATGCACGTTCTCGGGTTCAGTCAACGCATACAGGCGTCCACTCGGAACCACAGCAACAGGGACAAGGTCAATTTGACAGTCATACTGCCTTTGTGGAGGGAGGATTTCTGCTTGTATTTCATCAAATACCCCTTTGTATTCCTTGTATGCCTCAGGCAATTGGACTTCTTTTTCAGCTGCCGTGGCCACATAGTCTCCACAAGCTAAAGCCGAAGAAGGCCCAATTTTCCCAGCAATACGAGGAATTCAATGTGAGACTGCCTGTACCCCAGTCTATTTCAGGATTGTCACGTTTTAACCAGGGGATCCCTAAGATGATAGCATATTGCGGTGCCTTGATTATGCTGAACTTGGCCCGTTCTTTATGACACCTAAACAACATTTCCATCTCGCCTGTTTGGTACCCAACAGGGCCTATGTCTAATTTTCTCCCATCTATAGCGTATATCTCCTCACATGTCTCTCTAAGGATCAAGCCTATCCCAGCTCTCTTTGCCTCCATCCAATCCATGAACAGGCCAGTAGCACCATAGTCTACCATAGCATGCATAGGTATCCATCTAGCTTGAACTAGCAACATAATTTCAATAAACAGGTGCTGATACCCCACAATATTCTTCAGCAAGGAAGGGATGCAATCCTAACTCCAAGGAACCCCTTCGTTCACCTTAGAGTCCTCTAGTTGTCCAACGGTTTCTCAATAGCTGCTGAAGCCCCTCTGTTACTGCGGAACCTAGACATCTTGGGTTTAGCAGGGCATTCCCGAACAAATTGCCCTTTTTTGCCACAATATAAACAAAGCCCGTGTTTACAACGCAGCTCTTTCTCAGTGGTAGTTAAAGCAGCCCTAACCACCCCAATATCCATGGGTTCAGAACTAGTAGCTGGGTCTTTGTCTATGGTCTTCGAAGGCCCATATAAAGGACCCATATGATGAAGCATGTCACCTTTGGGCGAGTGAGGGTTCTAATCCTTAAGGGATGCATCCCCCTTAATGAGATATATATAACACCTGTGTAATGTTTCGAGAAAAGTAGGGTGTCACTGTGAATGATTGGATTAAACACATGATTTAGACTTAAGTTGTGTCTGCATGTAATTATAGTAATGAGGGAACACACACCCACTGGTCTATAAACTGCCCCTCTTGACCCCCAATCTACGGTAGTGTTATGACACTTAGTTTCAGTAACAAGCCTCCTAAAAGAATTCAAATAGGTCAATATGTCCTGGTTTCCCTGCCGTAGCTCTAACAGCTCTCTATCCGCTGTATATGAATCTGCCCTTTGATCAAATACCTTAGTGAATTCGTCCCTGAATGCTTCCCAATCGTGTATGATAGGGTCATCTCTGGGTATCAACGGTACCGCCCATTGGGCTGCATCTCCTGCTAAGTAAGAGATAAGGAACGCAACCTTGGCCTGGTTAGTAGGAAAGGACCTAGGTTTACAAGAGAAATGCAGCATCACCTGCGTGAGAAACACCTGTATCGAGCCTGCATCCCCCTTAATGCGTTCAGGAATAGCTAAAGGAATAGTCACAGGTATTTCCACCACCACAGGACTAGGTGGGGTAGTATTCGAGGCCCCAGCATTAAAAGGATTACTCTGGATGGTATCTAATTGGTTGCGCAGATCCGTTGTCTCCTGTCTAGAGGAAATCAACTCCGACTGAACTAGCACTAGGGCAGCTAACACATCTTCAAGAGTGGCCATTTTAACATCCGCTGACCAGGAGGATTTAAAATCTTGGGTCGGATATTCTGTTATCCTCTTAGACCTCGGGATCAGCGTGATGTAGAAATAAGGCCACCTCCTGATCTATCCAAACACCGAATGCTGTAATAGCCGTGGGTTAAGGAAGGATCAAGCGAGGGCAAACAAGCCCATGGAGAAGGAAGGGAACAGCTGGGAGGGAGATCTGAAATGACAAATGAAATAAGCGTTGGACGGTTTCTTCCTCTATACTCTACAGTTTCTATATTCACTCGCCGCTCACAGTGAAGATTGTCTTGCCCTTGATGCGACTGGATTTGGAGGACTTTGAAGGAATCCTTGGTTTTACTTTTCGCGACACCCGCTCCGCGGGTGCCGCTCACAGGGCTGTGAACTTTGCCTTTTTACTACTGGGCTGTTCTGAGGGACTGCGAGGACCAGCAGGCCTTTCCAATCCCAGCTGCAGCCTCTTCCCTCAGCGCCCACGCCCACTGCCTGCTCACCTGGACGCCTACATGAACCCATCGCGGCCCTCGGTCTGCGGGTGCCGCTCACAGTGAAGATTGTCTTGCCCTTGATGCGACTGGATTTGGAGGACTTTGAAGGAATCCTTGGTTTTACTTTTCGCCACACCCGCTCCGCGGGTTGTGAACTTTGCCTTTTGACTACTGGGCTGCACTGAGGGACTGCGAGGACCAGCAGGCCTTTCCAATCGCAGCTGCAGCCTCTTCCCTCAGCGCCCATGCCCACTGCTGGGAAGGTTTAAGACCGACGTCGATCCACCGCGACGTGCGACACGCGGGGGTGTGCGCCGGGCAAAGCCCGGGCCAAGGGCGGGCCCGTTTAAGCCCGCTCAAGGCCGTTCAAGACCCGACCGAGCCACCCCTTTTTATCCTAGTTCCCCGTTGGGCTGCAATTGTATGTACATTGTTTAAATATTTCTTTTTACAAAACGGATAACTGTTAACTGTTTTGTGTATCCCCAAAGAATGGCAACACGTGAAAGTAGGAGTAAGGCAATTGTTAGGAGGGTCTCAGCTAACAGGAACCTTAGATAATTTTATAACATGGGCAAATTCGGTCATAGATCAAGGTATCAGCCTAATGGAATGTAGAGTGTCTCAGGACCCTGCAATGGCCAAAAGATCATCTATGGGCCATATTGCATCTGCCCAAACCCCAGAGCATGCTGGTAGAAACAATCTCATTGAGACTCAAGTGGTCGTGCATAGCACAGTTAATACATCACCACAAGTACCAACACAATCTTCAAATGATTCCATGTCTCTCTTGGGATTGAAAACACCAGCAGAAACCATAGCAGAAACCATAGTGGTTGAGGCCATGGAAGAAGTTAATACCAGGCAACTGCGTGGAAAGAGGGAGGGCGCGGTATCAAAAAGGAAGAGGCCCATTCCCTTTGTCCCGGTTGGGAAAAAAGCCAAGGTAGCTAAAATACAGCGTACTAGTAACGCACCCAGTAAACAAGGGGATAAACAGGGGCTAGCTACACAGGGTGCACAGATTGGGCAAGAAACCTTACAAATTGACATAGAAATAGATTCACCAAATAGGACTCAAGATTCCAGAATTGTAGACGATGCTGTCATTATTAATGCAGGTATATCGGATGAGGTGGTTGCATCTCTGTTGAAAAATCTGGGGGATATGTTTAAAAAGCTTTTATCACCCCTGGAAACCAGATTATCCCGCATTGAAAACCAGCTCCTTGAAGTGGAAAAGAGCATAATAACCCTGTCAAGTCTTAGCGTGGACAAAATGATATGTAAAGCAACCCTGTGCCAACAGGTATAACTGCAAAGAAACCACAGCCCCGATACAAAGATCAAGTTCGATTCCCACTAATGTACCCATGAAGAAACCCATAGGAAAACACATAGCAACTATAGATTCCCCCAAAAAAGTTTCTACGGGCACTAAACCCACCTCGCCAATTCTAAATGAGTGTTGGACAGGGAGGATACCAAAGGGTGGCTTCATTGACTTACCTCCAGAAGTCAGTCCATATGTAGTGGTTTTAACAGGGGTCCCAGTGTTAGGTAATTCAACTGAGGAATCATTCTGGGCACTTAAAAACAAAGTATCCCACTGGCTGAATGTCAATCGACCCCTTCCACCCCACATAAAGAGTAAAATTTTAATGGTGCGGAGGGTGCCCTGGGTAGGACAAAACACGAAAACATCACCTGGGGATTGTGTGGTTGTAAATTTTGAAGACCCGCGAACAGTGGATTTTATTTGCTCATGGAGTCCCCATGGGGGCATGACTGCGATAGAAACTAGACGACTTTCATTCTTTTACCCCCCAACAACCGATTTGATGGTGGAGGAAATTGGTCTAGGGTCAAACACCATGCACGAGGTGGGATTGAATATAGAGGTCCTAGATATTACAACGGATGGGGAGGGGCACCTACATTTAATAGATTCAGCTGTTTAGAAGAAGTAGATTGACTGCAGCTGAGTCTGGAGAGTATATCCAGCACAAAAGGGGGGATATGTTCGTTAAGTCCCACGTTTATATATGATCCAAAAATAGGAATGGTTGAAGTAGGTGGGTGCGCTTATGCTAAAGCTAATCCCAATGCCTGTGTCTTGTCTGGGGAAAAAGGAGTATCTAGTATTATTTCCGGTGAAGGGAAGCTGGGGGTTGGCTATGACGAGGGGGGTGAATTATTATTAGGCACTAATCAGAAGCTAGGCAGACAGTTGCCGTTGGGGGGTCCATCAAACTATCCAGTACCTGTGAATTATGATTCCAAAATAGGTGAGTGTTCCACCACATTAGATGGTGGGAGCCCCATTGGTGTGCTATGCAACAAAATTACTTGTCTAAAGGAAGTCCCTTTGACTTGGGAACAAAAGGACACTAGTAACAGTTCTGTCATGAACCTGAAATTAATATCCTGGAATATAGCTGGATTAACAAAAAATTTGAGAGATCCTGACTGGTCCAACTACATCGATACAAGTGCTTTTTGTCTACTCCAGGAAACATGGACACTTAGCACACCCCATAGAGTAGGCTACAAGTCTTTTGGGATAAATGCAATACCATCAGCAAGAGGCAGGCCCTCTGGTGGTCTTATTACCTGGGTCAAAGTAAATCTGAAAATCCAGGTAGAAGTAGTGGACGCTGACTCAATGGATATTTTGGCATTAAAAGTCACGACGTGTGATGGTAAGGTGCTATATTTAATCAACGTTTATAACAGACCCTCCCCATTATCAAAAGAATCAGTGACCCTTGCTAAATTGGATTCTCTTTTAAATAGAATGGCTGATAAACACTCTGTAATACTAGCTGGAGATCTAAATTGCAGCATTGAGCCTATTCTAGGTCTGGGTGATGTTTTTGACGAGGAAGACCGAGCGAACAACATTTCCTTGTTGGATAATATCGACCCTGTCCATTGTTCAGTTTTGGCTGTCTAAATAATGAAGCTGTCTGCGGATACGGCCTTAGGGCCTGTAATGGCCGTCTTCCGTCGGACACGTCCAAAAGACCTACTTTTGTAAGAAACATGTCAAAAAGTAACTTAGATTTTATAATTGTTTCTTTAGATATTTGGCAGCACATGATAGATTTAGAGGTTAAGGATAGATTTGAGGGCGACCACCGCCCATTGGACCTACAATTTGATCGGTGTTTGGTTAATGGGGTTGGTAGTCCTATTACAGTCGACCCAAAGTGGTTCCTCTGATGAAATTTTGGTTAGTAATAACAGGCGCACCTTAAAATGGTCCCACTTATTGGAGTGTGGTGATATACTGGCAGAAATGTATTTATTATTAGCAAATACATTTTCTGATTTTGCAAACACAGCAGAGGAGGCTGTTAATCGAGATCATTTTATTCAATTTCATAATGTATTTTTTAAAACCTTAAAACTATTGGTTACTAAAATGCCCAAAAAAACCCATCAAAAACTAAACAATTTGGCTCATAGCAAGCCATGGTATGGTAAGATCTGTAGGCAGTCAAAAGCAAGTCTGCTTCTGGCAATAAAAACTAAATCTCCTGATGAAATTAGGTTGGCGAGGAGAGAGTATAAGCAAACTCAGGTAGTAGCGAAAAAAGTATGGGAGGAAGAGAGCTGGGCTGACCTGCTGGTAGCAGCCAAGGCGAAGGATAAAGTCGGGTTCAGGAGACTAGTGGCAAATGGGAACCATGCAGGAAGAGTAGTCAAAGATGTTTATCGTGACGAACTCACGTGGGTTAATCATTTCACCACCTTATATAAAAAATACGAAACTACTAATGTTGTTGGTGAGGATGCCCCATGGCTTATCCCTTGCAGTACCAAATTGGAATTTAGTGTAGAGGAAACCGAAACGGCTATTAATGCTGTTAAAAATGGCAAAGCACCGGGCTTAGATAAAGTCCCTGGTGACCTCTACAAACACGAGCTAAGCATCTGGGTACCCTATATAAATTATTTATGTAACGTATTGGCGTCAGGTGTTGATTTTCCAGATAGCTGGCGGGGAGCAGAGATTGTTTTAATATTCAAAAAGGGCATTCGGTTTGACCCATCGAACTATCGCCCAATCAGCCTAATGGACATTCTTCAAAAAATGTATTCAAGGCATATTTTAGCCCGGGTTATCTCCTCGATGGAAGACAATTCGGTCCTTACAAAGTTCCAAGCTGGTTTTAGGAACAGAGTAAGCACCATCGACCAAGTCTTCAGATTTTGTTGTCTGTACTGGAAATATGTCCATATTAGGAAAGGACATCTTTACGTAGCATTTGTAGATCTTAGAGCGGAGTTCGACCTAGTACCACGAGATCTGTTATGGAAATCCCGATATCTGCTGGGGTTACCTGTTTGTTTGTTGGACCAGATAATAGGGCTACATGCAAAGAACTTTGTGAAAGTGAGATGGGGTCCAAACGGGGAATTATCACAGAACATATCAATTGAGCGTGGGGTCCGCCAGAGCTACGTGATGCCCCCACTCTATTTTCTCTATTTGTGAATGATATTCCCACACACTTGGCTGGCTTCAAAAACGATTCCCTCAAACTGAATGGTGAGAGGATACCCGCGTTACTATTTGCGGATGATACTATACTTATCTCTCAAACCTCTGGAGTTTAGAAGCACTTCTTCATTCATTCCATGATTATTATAATAAAAAGGGACTGGAAATCAATGCAAAGAAAACCAAATGCATGGCCCTAAATCCCCACAAATGACAAAAGGGATGTCTAGTATTAAACGGACAGAAATTAGAATCGGTCCAGTATTTCTCTTATTTGGGGGTTTCCCTTGATGCCAAATTTACATGGAAACCGCAAATAGAGAAATACTATACCCATTCTGAAAAATCATGGCGCTAGCACTAGCAAGGCTGTATCACCAGCATTAGAGATATTTATGTCCAAGGTCCAGTCTGCAGCATTGTATGAGGCGGAAATTTGGGGGCCAATATCCAAAAATGTTTTTTCAATTAGTGAAAATAAATTTTTGAGAAACCTTGTAAAGGTTCCAAATGGTACCCCCTTAGTACCATTATTGTTGGATCTAAATGTTAAAAGAACAGACCACTATACCATCCTCCGGCCCTTATTGTTCTGGGTGAGACTCTGGCTGACGCCAGAATTGTTAGACTACAAGAATGGGTTAAAAGAGGTAATGGGTCTTGATATACTAAAATCCAACCCATGGCTAAAGCATGTCCGGCTATGGTTTTCTAAGATTGGTTTACCACAGTTTTGGGACAACCCAGAAAACTTACCCCATAACTCTAAGAAACTGGTGGGGACCACTTTCTGGGGTTTTGTTGATAGCTCTACGATTAATGATCATGGAGGTGGAACGTTAACAAATAACTTCTTGATTTTTAAGGATGAGCCTAGTTTTGAGAACTTCCTTGATGAAATAGAACCACCCCTAGCTAAAAGCCTATTTATGAAATGTAGGTATGGCAATCTTATGACCAATTCAACTTTGGCTTGTTGGTCTAAGGAGGGTAAAACTGATCAAACGACAAGTGATTTGTGTACCATGTGCCAGGGAAATCTCAAGGAGAATGATCAGCATATCCTTTTCTTCTGTCCGGCTTATGCAATGGCTAGAAGAAAGTGGATCAAGCCCTTATGTAATCTCCTGGCATAAGATCATGTAAGGAGGCATTGAGAATCATTGAATCTGATACGAAAAGAACTATAGTATTTAGTGTCAGTAGATTCCTGCTTTCCATCTACTATGTGCGTCATAAGAAAGGGCTAAAACTGTAAGTAATATCAATAAGTGAACTATCCCATATTGTAACCTGACTTGGTTGTATGCACACTATTAGATAATTCTACCTTCTTTTTTTGTATGCATTTGTCAAAAGTCTGATAGGCAGTTTTTATTGCTTTTACACGGTTTTATTTATCTCTTTACCTGCCCAAAACGTCCTTTCATTACTGACACTGTATCTTTTGACCACACTTGCACCGAAAATGGTTTATGCTACGAAATTTTAAAAATGTATTGTTGATTTGTGTATCTTTTCTGCCATAAATTGTGCCGAAATAAAGATGGAAGATGATGATGATGATATTCACTAGACACCAAACCACAAAGCTAAACCCTCATACGCTCTACCTGGAAATAAAATGAAAGACACTGCAAGGTAGAAAATAAAGGCTCTTCACCAACATCAAGGCCCTGGAAGGATGGGAACAGCGCTACTTCCCCCTGCAACACACAAAGGTACAACAACCCTTACCCGCTGTCCTGTGATCGACTAAATAAATGGTTAGAAGTGTATAACGTTTGCACATACCCCCATCACTGATTGTTATGGCGGAAAAGGGGCTCTTCCAACGGAGGGCAGAGCAGGCTCGAACTAATCCATCTAACAAAATGGACAAACCGTCCTCTTCCTATATGTAAACCCCATCATCCTGTTACCGCTAAGACTTCTGGGATGTGTAGTCTTTGCCAATTCACATTCTGTATCAATCCCAGGTGTATAGAGCAATCAAGGCGCTCTTCTGGATACGTAACAAATAGAATATAATCAAATGTTATCCTCCTGCTTTCTAATTGTAAAAAAATCCCAACCATGGGAGGGGAGCATTTTTAGTGGACCACTGGTGCCACTGCCAATGCCCAAAGAACTGGAGGTAGGCTGGTGTGTCCACAATTGGCTTCCTGCAGTGCATACTTCTACTGAGCTAGTGGTGGATGCACTTCTTCGCAGGGGCCCTACAGATATGGGAGCAGGCATGTTAGGTAGTGGAGGTGACACATCCCTTAGAGCAGCTTGAATAGATGGGACAATGTCTTTCTCCTCTGGGCCAGCTTCCAAGACAATGACTAGCTCATCATCCTCACTCCCTTCCATCATTGTAATGGCTTTCAGGAACTTTCCTTTTCCTGAACTCCTGGCATATCTTGGACTTAGCCTGGGTCTAATACATGTCCAGATCATCCGAAAGAGGGGTTAGAGAAGATGGAGATCTGGAAGTTAATCTTTCTAAGAGAAGAGGTTCTTGCTCAGGAGGAAGCTCAGCATTCTGTTCTGCTCCTATTTCAGGAAGATCTACTATTACTGGCAGAGGCTGTTGTCCACTGTGCTAATTTTCCTGCAACGGTTAGGTACTGCTTTGCGAAAGAGACACATCCAATATAATGTCACCGCCCGTCGGCGTTGCCTTGATTGTTGTAGCTACCTTGCTGACACACATGGGGTTGGGCTTAGGTTGGGGTGGGGCGTTGATGTGGGAGTGCTGCTCTCAGCTTGCTCATGTTGCTTGAACATAAAATACCTTAAAAAACAAGTGACAAGAGGCATTTGGCAAAACAGGAACAGTTTGGTTAATTAAACAATGCGGCTGGGAGAAGAGTTATAGGCATAGGGTGTGAGGACTGTCCAACTTACAATCGATCTGAGTTGGGGGGATACATACAATTCATTGAGTGCCATAAACAGTTCTGGTGATCATTTTTTGGTAAGGAATGAGAACCACTGTCTATGAAATGATAAATTAAATTATTCAACTGGGAATCCAGGTGGGCCTCGAACTTGCATGGACACAATGCGGCCAGTGGGTAACGTGTCTAGATGTACAGCATGGGTATTGTGTGATCACTGCATGTACTGAGTGTGCTATGTCCTGATTCGCTGTATGATCCTAACTTATTTGGCATCTGACTTTATGGTGTGTTTGGAGCACGTGTACCCCTCCAGCCATGTGTGCTTTATTGGGGCCAGGCCTTCTAGACCATTGTGGCGTCGCTGCACCTATCTGTGGGATTGAGCTAGTATTTCCTGTTTGTGCGGTTGTCTGACGGCAATGTGCAGCCCCACCTCTGGCCTTTCAGTTAGTGACCTCCGTTTTAGGTCTCAGAGCCTGCATTTCTTTGCATTTCTGAGTCGGAGATGACATGAAGTTCATAACAGGCAAATTAGTTAATAAAGAATACATAAAGTTAAAAATAATTTTGTTTTTATACATGAATGTATCATTCTTCATACAGACATTGACGTTCTCAATATTAACACTCCCTAGGGGCCAGTGTGGCAGGCAGATGTTTGCAGAAAAAGGTTGTGATCAGCACACCAGTGGTGTAAAACTGTCACAGGCCACTTTCTTGCCAGTATCTTACTTTGGGGCCATCTTTGATTGATTGATTGATTGATTGATTGATTGATTGATCTTGAAGCTGTCATTTGTCAGTAGTGCTTAGCTGCACAAGTGGAAGAGGTTGGAGGACTCATGCCACATGTTGTGTGGTCACGTCACTTTGTATAGGCCTTCTTTCTGGCAGTACTCTGAGTGATGTTTCTTGTGCATCTAAAAGCAAACAAGCAAGAAAATACATTTTGTGAAAGTGGCATTGTTGCAATTTGAATCCAGTATAAACAAAGACAATATAATTTAGTGTTGTTACTTAAGTTATTATCCTAAATATTTATCATACAGATATAAATGCTTGATTTATGTGCATATAAGACAGGGAGACCCCTGTGGCAGTCAGGGAAGTGCATGCAAAAAACAGAATAATCCTTAGAAAATAATTGTGGTGTGCGCATATGGCAGGCAAGGGGTTCCAGGAGGAAATGGAATAATCCTTAAAAAGTAATGCTGTTGTGCAGCTGTGTGCCTATGGCAGACAGGAGATGGATAGGTGGATGGATGGTGGAAAATGTAAAGGAAAGAAATGTAAATAAATGTTTCAAAAAATGTTAAAGAAATTCAAAAATCAAAAAAAATTCTTTCGAAAAATACAATTCAAAATTAAAAATAAAATACATAAATAAACATTAGTTGCTGGAGCACCAGGCGACTATCTGGAACCAATTGGGAGGCAAGATGGTGCATGTCATATCTTTAAAAAAATTCATATAATATAAGTGGAGTGAATTTTCCCATCCACCCCTACCTCCAAGACCATTGGACTGGGCCCTATGAGATAGCTGAGAGGAAAGGGGAGGTCATCCACCTGATAGAACTCAAGATTAGGGGTGGGCGGAATTTGCATAGTCGCGTTCTGCAAATCTCAGTGGAATTGTAGAAAATCTCTGTAAGTACACAGACATTCTGTGAAGATGTGGAATTGCTTGTCCCGCCTGTTCGCAATGTATTTTTGCATGCTCATGGGGAAATATATCGCTAACTTGCCCATGTGTTCGCTAATGTGCGTGGCCATCTAGCTTTTCACTTGTCCAGCCCTCTCGCGATGCTTATTTCTTGTTTTGGGTCGCATATTGCGTGCTCCCGCCCGTTCGCGATGAGTATTTCCTGTTTAGGAATGCGTATACGTGTTTGGGACGCTTTTTGCATGCTCGCAGGGGAAATATCGCGCAAACTTTCCCATGCGGTCGCAATGGGCAAGGCCATCTTGTTTTTCACTCTATTGCTATGGTTCTGGGCTTGCTATTCCATCCTCCCTCTATCTTTGCAATCTTTTGTTTCTGTACACTTTTTTTTTTAATCTTTTGTTATTTATTTTCTATCTCTGTTTTCCTGAATCTATATTTTGAGTTTTTTTCTACCTTTTGTGATTTTTCTAGTACTTTTTCACTCTTTTTCTATAACTTGCTTTTTCATTTATTTTAGTAATTTTTCTAATTCCTCCTTTTTCTTTGAAGCCCCCCACCCCATCGAGTCCCAGAACTATGGCCAAGGGCAAGGCAGCTCACAGCCACAGCCGCAACAGCCTTCCCTGCGGAAGGTGACACCCACATGGGTGCAGCAATGGGCCTTATTTAGTGAGGCAGGCCTGGGTCCGGGTACGGACTCCGGGAGCATCAGCAGCAGTAGGGTGCACCAATAACCAGTTAACATGCGTCAATATCCTGGACCGGGAGCAGGACCTGCTGGACGTGCTAGGAGTGGGAGTCCTGGGGCTTGGTGAGTTGCTATTTAATATTACTACTTTGTGTTCTTCTGTTCTGTATTATATATTGCAAATATATATTTTTTCCGAACAGCAAGAATGCCGCTGCTTACATTGCAGGTAAATTATGTTTAAAAATCTTCTGTGATGTTTATGAAACAGGTGCTCGGCGCTACTAATCTTACTTGTTTGCAACTTTGCGCTTGCTTGGCCTGATTATGTAAGTGTTTACTTTAGACAACTTAAGTTAGGTAATGCTAGAGAGACTCTAGTCCTTCCTTTGTCCACTTGCCACTAAGAAGATATAGTGGTGGATTGATAGGTTTAGTTACTTATTAGTATTAGTTGGTCAATTTTATTGCAATTGTTGTTCCCAAAAATGTTTTTCAAACGTTTTTTAAAAATGTTTATTTGTTTCACACCAATCATTAATGTTTGTCTCATTCTTTATTAAATGTTACATGATCAGCACCCAAGGGCAAGACGACGGGGTCAGAGTCGGCGAGACAACAACATGCCTCTCAGGGACAGGACCACTTCTCTACCGAGGGCTCTGCTGCTGGCCACAGTAAGTCCTCCAGTGGTTAATATTAATAATTATATTTCCCTACCTTTTACTGCACCTTATTTTTTCCAAACTATTATTTTGGTTTCCTAATTCTATTTTTTACAAAATCTTCTTCAATCTAGATTATCTGTTTCTAAATTCTTGTTATCCCTGCCTCTAACTGCCTCTGCTATGACTCTCTGTACTACTACTATCAGTCTGTCTGTAGCTAAGCTTGCATAGTTGCCCACTCTTTATTTAAAAGGTTTTAAATAAAACTCAGATTCACCAATAGCTCTAGCCACTGAGTCCAGTCCTTTGGGTTGTCCTCTTTTACTACTTCTAGTCTTCTTAATCTTGAGGCTTTTCAACAATTCCCACCAACAAAATGCCCAACCAGATTTTACTATTTTTTATAGGATAGGACATACTACTAATGTTGTTGGGATTCTGTGCATACAGAACTTTGCACAAGAAAATAGGACGTTGGTGATGGAAGGTTGGACCTTTCTCACACCTCAGTCAGAATCCACCACAATCCCCTGACTGACTAGCTATAGTGTCTCATTAGCTCCCCGAACCCGTCCCAAAATACCCAATAAGTAGACAACCCAGAACACAACACTCCGACCTCTCAGTCGCGGAAGCAATGCACACCCTTTCGCTCACTCACTCGTGTAAGTCCACACCAAATACCACAGAGTCTATGTAAAGGTTTATTTTCAACTGACAAGATCTGTACGTTGTTCTATAATGCAGTATACGAGCCAGCACAAACAGCAAAATGCAATAAACATTGTTACACTTAGTTACACTTATAATTACAAGTCCATAGAAGACAAAAGGCAAAATCATGATAAATAAACAGTGGAGGAAGAACGACCCTCCCCTTGGTAGGAATATAGTTGATATAAAATTATAAATGAAGATCTCTGTGCAAATTCTGGGGACCCCTCACCTTAGAAGAACCTTGCACTGGTTACATCATAAGCTCTGCAATGCTCTGGTTCTTAGAAGGGAATCTTCCGTCTGTTATGAGAAAAATGGTGCACGTTAGTATATTGGAAGCATTTCTCAATCCTGCCCAAAAGTGGAGCACTTTTATGGATAAGCAATACGGACTAACCCCAGAACTCCATAACAAAGTGACTTGTTTTTAGACCTTGTACGCGGCGCTCAGACAGTAGCAGTATGAGCTCATGTTTGCTCAAAGGTGTCTTACACAACAAGCTGTGAAGAAACGTGCGCAAAAATAAAAGACACTAAGCTAAAATGGTTGCATGGCTCAGGCTAACTTAGCAAAGAGTAGAATGACTCTAGGTACCATATAACACTACTAGTGTCTACTCTACTACCCAATTTGTACTAGTGATGTATGTTGTATATGTATGTATTAATTCTGTTTTCAATCTTGCTAGTGAAAAAGAATAAATAGGGGGAGGTGTATATGGCATCTAAAAAATGTGTAATGTTTTTTCTAGGTGTACTACCCACCACCAGTGCCGGAGCCAGCGGCAATGGCAACGCGGCCGCTAAGGGTGCAGGAGGAGATGTAGCAGTTGCAGGAGGAGCTACAGGGGGTGAGCCAGCAGCAGTGACGGGTGGTGGTAAATTATATTCCTAATCCTTACTTATTGACATTACACTCGCTGCAAGAGTGTACACTGTACTGTTGAGACTTAGTAAGTAAGAATTTGTTGTGAATGGTTGAAGAAGACACCCTTTACTTAGCATTAGCAATAGCATTAGCGGCTGGAGTGTTGAGTAACCAATGGCCTCTTCTGTCTGACTTCAAATCAGCGGTGAAAGTTTTATGGAGAAGACGAAAAGTCCGATCAGATGACCTTGATGGATGGGCTATTGTGCAACTATGTGTAGAATTCATTTGTCTTACAGTTTTGCTAAGAGTATATTGTTAAAATTGTCATTTTCTTTCTTCTTGATATAGCTACTCCTTCCAAAGGGAAACCAGACAGGAAGGGGTTGGCAGCCATGGCCCGGCGCCTATAGATGGAGGCCATACAGACTGAATACCGGTGGCTGGTGATTCTGGTGGAGGAGGAGGTGGCACCAGCTACAGCCTCCTCCAATTTTCTGGGCCCAGCCAGCCCCCTCCAGGGTTACAGCACCGCTGTCTGCCACACCACTTTTTTTACTAGCACTGCTTCCCCCCCTGTGGATGCTATTGCTGTGCATTGAAGCACCACATGCCCCACCTAGAGTAGCGTATTAGTGTCCTGAAGAGGCGAGCTTGCCGATGAACAACTGAGACCCTGTTTGATTGCCCCATTTTTATTGCTTCTTTTGGTGGGTGGGAATTGGGCGTTGCGGTTTTCACTTAATTCATGGACATGGACCATTGGACATTCAATTTGTTGGACTTTTTAGTTTCGGACATTGGTTGGGGTTAGGGATAGGGATGGGTCAGGTGTTGTTGTGGGATTTTTTACATAGTTTATTTTTGTTAGGGGATTAAATTATATATTTATACTTTATATACAATTTTGTTAATGTTTTGTGGGTGGGGTTGCTGTTTTACGTCACACTGTTTCCTTGCTGCTGCAGGGCCTCAGCCAGTGTTTGATTTAAATAATTGGTTGCCTTTGTATGACACAAACAGATAGATGGGGTACCCCTCAGTGAGTGACTTGTGCTACTAGTACTGTCAGTCTCACCTCCTAGTCTATGCATTCTGCAACTGGACTTAAGGGTGTGTGTGAAATTGATGAATTAATGAAAAAAATCCATTATTAATTATGCCTCCCCCAAACTTCTTCTCTTACCTGTGCTTGATGTTCATGTCTTTCACATCATATCTGCAGGGCACTCCCGCAGCCGTGATCTGACTCGTGCCAGATGGGAGACGGTACTTCGGCCCGCCTCTCCCTCCCTTCTGAAGCAATTTCACGGAAATATAGTGGCTACGTAATGACTAGTCCACCCATCTTCGCCTACTTGGCCAAGACCGTCCAAGGTGGTGCCTCAGCCATCCACACCTACAAGCCCAGCATACTCCGGGCCCTTCTAGGGCTGTCAACCCCCCCTTCTCCCGTCCTGAGGAAGACCCGTTGGGACCACCCACTGGGGCACCGCTAGGGTTGAAACGTCGACGTACTTCTATAGTTCAGAGATTACAGGCCTCCTTCTGACTAAGGATAGGACTCACTGTATCATCAAACCTCTGACTTTCCAATCTGTATATATGCCAAAACTGTACATATGCCTGCACTGTATATATTGTTCACATTATGAGCACTCCAAGCACTTGTGTCACTTTATTTGTCACTTATGTGTAAATTTTGTGTTGACAGCATTTACTTGTCTTTGTTTACTTTGGATATCATTGAATGATGCAATTCGGATAAAAGTAACAATTTAAGTCGATTGTCTCACTCTCAAATCCTTTTGAACCTTTTTGGGTAGATAATCTGTATAATAAGTGACGACAGGCCGTTACTTTGTTATTATTTTCTGTGTAGAGGTTGTGTTGAAATCTTATGCTACTGATTTTGAGCATCTATGATTAACGTTTCTTACCCGACAGAACCATTTTTGTTTATATATATATATACTTACCCAGGTTCTGAGGGACACAGGGTTACCCCGTTTTGAATATTAATATGATGTTTAACTTAAGCACAGCGATGGCTGAATGCTGGTGATGGATGGTCTCCCAAAATGCCATGGCTGTGGTGGTAGTAGCAGAAGACACTGGCAGTAGCATTTGCCTGAGAGAGACTGTGGTAGGAGTAGCAGAACGAAGTATAGTACAGAACTTACTGCCAAACAATAATATGCCAAAATAAAAAAAAACATAATGGTGGCGGGGATAGCCTAGTACAACAAGTTACAAACTGTAGTTGTGTGATGTCACTCGACTAGGCCTACAGTACCCCCGACACAAGCGTAACCGTTAGTGCTGTATAGGAGGATGACAACAAATCCAATCGATGCCGGCAATTAATGCTCATGGATTAGGTTCCTTTGGTAAAAAAAATTACCTCGCAAATATACTGCTCATGGGTGGGCAAGCAGAAGAAGATCCTCGCCCTGCCTTGAAATTGAATTAGTGTTGCTTTTGCCACATCCACCCCAGCAAGCGTGTGATCAATTATTGGTGTACATTTAATTTAATCACACCTCACTAAGTTACACAGCCTGCGGGAAGAGGGTTAGGGTTTGATGAATGGTTGGGAAGGGTGGTTCGGGGAAAGGTTTGACAAAGAAAAACAGTATGCATGGACAAACAACAAAATACAATCTTGACAGATGACCATATCCATAAATCCGTTAAGGGAGAAAAAGGAAATGCATGCATGATGATGATAACTTGATGGTTAATGATAAGTAGTACTTACTAACTACTACTAGACAATTAGACAGTACAGGGCAGAAGTATATTATGCAATTTGCCTTGCCGGTCTGCCCTCAGAGAGACCAAATTACATACAGTTTCTGTCCTGCTGTACCGGCCCGGGCTTACTTTTGAAGATGGCAAAGAAAATTCAAAAATAGCTGTGAGTATGAATAATAAGCAGAGAGCAAATATAATAATAATAATAACACACAGTAGTAATGATTGAAGATAAAAAATGAATCAAAATATTTAAAAGATGATGAAAGTTGATACTGTTACTGTATGTTATCCATGCCAAAATGGCGGGTTGCTCCTCTGTATTCCTCTTGGTCCTCCCTTCCATGGACTCTCCGGCCATCAATCTTGGGTGATGCCACTGCCTGCCTGGCAGATGTGGATTCATTGGTAAGGTAAGTGTGAGTTGTTTTTCCCAGTATTGCACACGGTAAGGGCCGAACTATAATAGTAGATGGAGAAACAAAAGGGATACTGAAAAATCAAGTAGAAAAAGTGCATAATTACAGTGGAGTGTAACAATAACACTTTCAGAGGCGGCATGGATACATCATGTATACTCTAGTCTGTTTCCAGCATTAACCTCCAACAACAACAGGACAGAGCAGGCCCACAGCACCCATC
Source organism: Lissotriton helveticus (assembly GCF_964261635.1). Taxonomy (NCBI): domain Eukaryota; kingdom Metazoa; phylum Chordata; class Amphibia; order Caudata; family Salamandridae; genus Lissotriton; species Lissotriton helveticus. Next base: position 536,151,967 of record NC_136067.1, read on the forward strand.
CTCCATTTAGCAAACATTTGTTAACATAGGCAGACTAAGCGCATATACAGCAACAGCATTTTACAAATTAAGTGACTAAATCAATGCACCACCATCAGTCATACCACCACACGCAGTGGTTTTTGTTGACTTGTTTACCTGTTATTCCGCTCATGAAACGCCCTGACTTATTCCATCAATCATCTCCGATCCTACTGAGTGACTACGAAGATATTATGTCACTGTGGTCATCATCATGGTATTGTCCAACTCTGTGCGCAGTGTACAGATTGAGTCCCCTTTCCATATTCAAAATGCAACGGATCGGCCTGAAGAAGTACAAATTTGTTATTAAAAAATAAGAAGGGAAACAACCATTTCCTTGAGTTACTTTTAGTGTGTAGATTAGATAATGGTACACAATGAAATAACATCATGCACAACAAACAACAACAACACAAATCACTCAGTCAGCGTCCAATGCATGGCATCATTCGGAATCATTACCTGTCCCTTCTCATCTTAAGTTAATGGGCAGTCTCGCTCGGCTCGAAAAGGAGGATAGCTATAGTAGTCATCATCATGTTCCACTTCTTTTGGAGGGACTGAACGAGTCAAGATTTGATTTTTTCTTCTATTATGCATCCAATCATCTGGCTTGAGGGCAATGGATTTAGGGCGATTTAAGAGGATGGAGGAGCAGGACTCAGAGGAGTGGACTGAAATGCAGGCAGCTAAAACTCATACATGGCAATAAAAGACGGTGGTGATGGATTTGTTGTGTTTCGAAGTTTCAAACCAGAAAGACAGACACACAAATAAAAGTAAATAAGGGAGGAAGGCAGTAAGAAGTGCAAGCCTAGTTGTCAGGGAAGTATAGCTCGTCCTCCAACTCTGGGGGTTCAACCAGAAGTAGGTAATCATCATCTAACACGCTACTTTCGTCATCTGAGCCGCTGTCCTCATCTTCCTGCGTTGATTCATGTATTGTGTGATTCGGTGGTATAAATTGCTGATTCGTTTTGATCATGGTTAACCTCTCCACATTTTTGGGCGAGAGACTTATCCTTTTCACTGTTACAATGGCACCAGCAGCACTGAAAACACGTTCAGAAGAGACACTTGCGACGGGGCAAGCCAGATATTTTATCGCCAGCCTGCTGAGTACTGGCCATTGGCTCCTTTTGCCATACCAATACCGCAATGGGTTTTGATCAATGTAGACCTCTGTTGGGTCATCCATATAGGCCTGGACCATCTGCTCATTGTTCAGGGGTGCTACACTTTGTTTGGCCTCTTCTGTCTTTGCATCAGCACTGGACCTAGCAAAGTCCTTGCTGTAAATACCAATCCTTGACCATTTTTACTGAGGCTGGTGATGATCTGGTTCTTGCTGTTGTCGATAGTGTTGGTCACAGCTGTGAGCCAAACGCACTGCCCTCAAGCTCTTAAGTTCAACTTGACTTGCAGCAGTACTTGTTGTGGGTTTGAGTAGTGTGCCTTTAATTACCAGCCATTCATTTTCCAATTTACTAGGTGCCTCAGCTATCCAAGTTTTGTACCGGGCAACATCCACTTCTGAAAATTGAAGTATAGTCTTACTGTTCAGTGCCGATTTGTACAGTGGATCCAGAATTGTTGCTCAAATGTAATGTTCTTGTGACAAAATCTTAATTTGCATCCTTGCATTTTCAGTTAAGCGACAGGATAAGCTCTCCACCAACTCATATGCGTCTTTTTTTTCCTCCACACCTATGTACCCTTCAGACAACTCCTTCAGCTGTTGCTCTAACATGTGCAACAATGGGATAGCTTGGCCCGTAGTACAGTCCTCCTTGCTGAATTCATGTGTGAAGACCTCGAAAGGAAGAAGCATCTCTGTCAGGCATTGAACTAGGCACCATTGGTCTATCTGAAGGGTCATGCCATTCACAGTAGCATCCGCCCTTCGCATGACATATTCATTGATTGGTCTGTACTGCTCAAACAGACGGTGAAACATGTAATACGTTCAGTTCCAAGGTGTTGCCACCTCCTGGATGAGTACTTTGACTGGCATTCTATAGACAGGTTGAATGATCCTCGGCTGCTTCCAGGATTTAAAAGAATTGCTGATATTAGTGCCTATTCTGTGGCAGGTGGTCAATAAGTTGCTGACTATGGTTTCTTTTTTCAGAAAGTCTTGAACTATAATGTTAATGCAGTGCACTAAACACAGGACCCTGAAATAGTCACCAACCTCCATGGCCTTAAGTACATTACTGCCATTATCCCAGGCAAAAAAAACAATGTTAAGCCCTCTTGGGCGCAGCCATTCAATGACCTTGCTGTTAAACTCATCCAAAATGTTTTCAGCAGTATGAGATTTCTCCATGGCAAACATGGCTACAGTTGCATGTTTTGGAGTTAAAAATCTCAGCTGTGTCAACAGCACTACTTCAGATAGCTTTTCTCTAACCCCCACAAAAGAGACCCAGTGTACAGTAATGCACATGTAATCACTGGCTTGACAACTGGTCCACATGTCTGTTGTCAGGTGGATATTGTGAATAGCAGTCTGCTGCAAAGCTTGTCCAACCAATTCCAGCAGATCGTGATGTAGTGCTGGAACAGCAACTCTGGCGAAATAGGACCAGCTGAGAACCTTCCATTTAGGGCAGATGGCTGACACAAATTCAAGGAAACCCACCCCTTCCATAAATGAAAAAGGGGGAAGGTCCAGCGCTAACATTTTAGTCAGCTTTGCATTGTACAACTGTGCCGTTGGGTGGTTGTGTTTGTACTGCCCCTCCGACCTAAGCATGCTGTCAGGTAGGCCTGATTATTTTCCTTTGTGGTGCAGTTGTCTTCTTGAACCCAGTTAGGCTCAACGATGCACTGGTTTTCATTGCAGTACTTGTTTGCTTTGGTGTCTCAGCCTGACTCTTACTATGGTGCCACTGAGATGTTGCTGAGGATGTGGGCAATACAACTACACTGCTGGGGCCAGGGCTAGAAATGTCTCCCTCATGTTGAGCTTCCACCGTGATCATATGTTTTTCTACTTCTACATCCCCACCAACAGCAATGGGTGCAGTTTTACTTTTTTGTAAGCGAAGTAAGTGTGCCTCCCACTGGATCATGTGGTGTTTTTTTAGATGACTTGTTTGGCATCCGGTACCATAATTTGTACTAAGCTTACCCCGCCTAACAGCTTGTCGACAAATTGAACATATAGCAATGTTCTCCTCCTTACTGTTAACCAAAAAGAAGTCCCAAACTGGGGAGCTGAACTTTCTGGCACTGCTGGAGGTGCCACGTTCAATACCAGATGAACTGGAGGGTGTGCCTGGAATTTGACTCTGTGCAGTTACAGTACCACTACCTACTGAGGTTGTGGTTGAGCTGGTGTTACCTGTGTTGGTGGTATCCATCCTTCATCCCTCGCAGCAATTTTGGATCATCTAAAAATGTTGGTTTCCATCTCCTATGGGCCGGGAGTGATGTTCGTGATGACTGGCACGTCATCATCGCCCCCTCTTCTACATCTACCTTCATAACTCTAAGGCTTTCTGGAATCTTCCTTTTCACTAGCCTTGTCTTGTGGTGTGCATCACTCTCAGACTGAGCAGGGGGCTTCCAAGTGGCATCTCGATCATCAGAGGCAAGGCTTGAAGAAGAAGTTGATGGACTAACCCTCCTTTTCCTTGGTGGGGGTCTGGAAGACAATGTATCTTCTGAAACAGTGGCTTGCTCCTCTTTGTCTGCAAAAAGCTCAATTTCCTGAACTGCCCCTACTTTAGAAGGAACAACTATTATTGTGGGCTGTTGTAGCGGCTGTTGTTGTGGATGTTGCTGTTCCGGCTGTTATTGCAGCTGTTGGTGCGGCTGTAGTTCCGGCTGTTGTTGCTGCTGTTGTTGCAGCTGTTGCTGCGGCTGTTGTTGTGGCTGTTGTTGCCCACTTATCTGTTGAGTTTTCCACCTGCGAGTGCATTGATTGGGTACTACTTTGGGATTTGACATTTCAACATCACTGCTCGTTAGTAAACTAGCTACCTCTGCCACACTCATGGGCTTGGGCCTAGGTTGGATGGGTGGGGCTGCTGATGCGGCTGTGCTTCTCCCAACTTGGTCCCCGCTGCTGCAGGCGTAAGTTTTTTTCCCGAATAAACAACGAGGGCGGGACACCTGTCTTGGAAAGTTCCACTTCCTTCTTCTGTTCCTTCTTCTCACTGGCAACTTTCTTGGTACTGGAGGACCTGGTACCTTTTTTGGGTCATCTTCTTCAGATGTTAGCAGGACGCAGGTGCACAAATTGCAGAGATGTTTGTGGTCACACTTGGACGTGACTTAGTGCGCAACAGGACTTCTCTCTGGCAGTTCAACGGGCGATGATGACACCTCCTCCTCTGTCTTTTCGCGCACCTAAACGCAAAGAAGCCAGGAGAAGAACATCAGTGAAATGTTGCATTTGTTGTTGTGGTTCAATTACTACTAGTACAAACAAACAAATAAAATGTATAACTAAGTGTAGCCATTTGTGAGACTTTGTCAACAAGGGATTTCGTGGTATACTGTGTATACTCTCAGGAAGGATAGGAAAGAAGAGGAACAACAACAAAAATACAAATGTAATGGAACTGGACCCTGTTTGGCATTACATTATTTACTCATCACATCACTCAGGGAGCTGCAGCTGGCAAAGGGGATAGTTGGAAGCAGTAAGCCAAGAGGAAAAGCATGTGGCAAAAGCAGCACACTTATAACTCCCACCAGAAATGGCCACCAGCCATATGGACACTCACTAATCACAAGCAACAAGCAGGAGGCCTGGAAAAGAATGTACTGGAAACAGGCTTATAATAGCCAGGCATAGGCTGCATGCTTGCTAAACCACACTGCTTTGCCTGTAATTCAATAAAATGCAAAAACAAAAATCCACAGGGCTAAACAAGGTCTGCAAGCTACACAACGCCCAACACACAACAAAGGCATTTACTTAGCACACACACAAAAACTGAAATACACCCAACAATACACATTTTGCAATTAAATCCAATGCCATGCATGCCCTAAATGAACAGAACACACAGAAACAGTTGTTTCATGCACCCCTGACTACCACTGAGCCTACTGGATGAAAGGCCTGTTGGCAGATTAGACCACAAGCTTGCAGGCCTATGAATAAAAGCACACTACCGGGCTTCAAAATGGCCACAAGCCACATGGCCAGGCCAATAACAACAACAACCTGAAGACAGACAATGCAGGCCTAAGGCAAAAGGCGCACTGCCTTGCTTCAAAATGGCCACCAGCCTCATGGCAAGGCCCACAACAACAAAGAAACTGAAGACAGACAATACAGGCTTATGGCAAAAAGCACACTGCCTGACTTCAAATGGCTGCCAGTCTCATGGTCAGGCCCACAACAACAAGAAGCCTAGACCACAAAGGAAACATATGCAGGCATATATGGAAAAAGCAGCACACTTATAATTCCCACCAGAAATGGCCACCAGCCACATGGACACTCACAAATCACAAGCAACAAGCAGAAGACCTGGAAAACAATGTACTGAAAACAGGCCTATAATAGCCAGGCAAAGGCTGCATGCTTGCTAAACAACACTGCTTTTCCTGTAATGCAATAAAATGCAAAAATGAAAATCCACAGGGCTAAACAAGGTCTGCAAGGTACACAACACACCACAGGAGAAGTGTGGCTCAATGGTTAGAGCGGCAGACCCTGATGCAGAGATCTAGCCCGGGACCAGCGTTCAATTCTCCGCCTCGGCGGGTCTTGTGCTCAAAATTCAACGGACCTGATAATTTTCGCCTCGGTGCCTATTCCAATCATGGAGCCCCACTCTGCAACTCTGGGCAATAGCTTGCTTAATCTCCACAACGGCCCCCACAACGCTATGGATGCCTGGCCTCCACCTTGGGGGTGCCCAGGAGTGGACACCTCACAGGGAAAGCCAGGATGGGTTCCACAGCGGTATTCGTACAAGCGCCTTGAGACCCTTGCGGGTGAGTAGTGCGCTATACAAGTATCAATTTACATTTACAATTTACATACAACAAAGGCATTTATTTAACACATGAAGACCGTCTATGGGGTTCACTGATACACCTGGTCCTTTAAACCAACAAAGAAGAAATTGGCATGGAAGCTGTAATATAAAAGCAATGCATTTATTAACCTCACATGAGGGAGATTGCATCACACAGTACCCTCAGGCCACTGTAGGAGGTATTCTAAGGAGTACAGAGAACAGGGGCCTTATATATGCATAGGATACATAGTCAGCAAAAAACCAAGGGGAGGTCCTGGCACATACAAGCATGCTTATTGACTAATATGGGTATATATAATGTGCTTGCTCAACAAAGTGGGAGGGAGACTAAACACATCAGTAAAAATAGCCTGACAGTTCTATACTAGGAACAGGTGATTTCTTCCAGCTAGGCCTTTCAGAGCATGTGCAGGGCTCTGGAAGAGGGAGAAAGCACATGGCGAGCACATGGCTAACTGAAATGGCTGCCAAGAATAAAATGCCTTTCAGCTCATGCTAACAGTGACTCCTGCAATCTTTAACAGGTGGTCCTTTTAGCATGAGCTAAAGACATTCCTATAATCTAGTAGGAACATAGAAAATATTTTGCACATTTATTCTCATAAATTCATCAATATCCTAATCTATAGCTAGGTGGGCATTTTTCATTCTAAACATTTCATTAAGCAGGTATATATTAGGTATAAGCAGGAGTACAAAGGGAACAGAGCATTGGGTCATACAGATAGCAGGAGAGAGTAATGACTATTATCACAAACAGAATTATCAATATTTTTCCAGCCCTAAGCAAAAAGCAAGTCCTAGAACCATCTAGTTCAATTCTATGTAAAAAAAACATTTTCAATCCATTTTTCCAGTGTTCCTTTTACGAGGGCTAGAGTATCAACTCACATAGTCAAAACCAATCCTGGCTCCAGGGGACCAGGAGGATACCACACAGGGTGAAAGGAATTAGGATGAGGAGCCGCAAAGGGTTGCTCCTCCTCAAAAATTGGATGACTGAAGGGGTACATTACTAACAAAAAGAAGTCCTTGGGAAATTGAAGCCGCTGTACAATCAGCCAGAGGGGAGCCTTCTTCCTGTGTCCGTTTGAGCCTCACAGGCAGGCTCTTGTTCCCACGGTGGAGCTGCACAAATCGCAACTCAGGAATCACGGCCCAGTTTGAGAAGAAAAAGTATTTCTTTCAGGATAGAGCAATCACGCCCCCAGGGAAAATGCCCTCAACTATCCTGTCCAGTGTCTCGGGCAGTGCACCAGTTTTCTTCACACAGCACCTGTACCCTGAACTCAAGTCCATCCCTAACTCCTGTATTGCTCCACTGGCACACTGCTCTTTTGTTGGGGCCAAAGATTGTATCCAGTATGCCCAGGCACTCTTGATCAACAAACAAAGGTGCAAACTTTTCATTCACTTTTCGACCAGGATTCATTGGCCTAATGCTAGGATCTCTAAAGCAACCCTCATTTCAAAAGGGGTCACCTCAAGCAAAAGCCTCTTTGCCGTTCTGGGCGGTCTGTGACTCTCTCAGCTGGGCATCAAAAACTTGATCCATGACTTCTCCTTTCTGATTTGTGACCCTGTCTTTCGCCCAAGACAGTAGCAGGGGTACACACTTCACATCCCAGTGCTTCTGCCTTCACTTAGGTCCTAGTTGCCAGCAACACCTGTGCTGGTTACCTTCACCTTGGCTTCAAGCTGGACTGGTGCTGATTCCCCAGGCTGGATATGATGTCCGGACCCCTCTGGCAATGGTTGTAAGGCAGCAAATATCTATTGGTAGAGAGAACAAAAGGTCTTTAGACAAGGCAAATAAATAATCTATCAACAGAGAGGATAGTCTCAGAATATTTCCTAGTCTTGGGATGCCCCATATATTAGCAAGGCACCCAAGAACCACTTCATCTATCTGAGAGTAAAAGAAACGTGGACCTATTACACTATTTGAAGCAGCTAAGGTAGTCTGTGTTCATTTACTAAATCCTGAGCAAAAGAGAAAAACAATACAGACATACTCTAAATCCTTACATTTGTGTATTCCTATGCTTGTTTTCATACTACTTGTACAGGACTGCAGACACTTCTAAAATGATTTATCTTAATAAAAGCAACCTACATTGTACACTTAGGACCATGCTCTCATGTTATAGGTGCAGCAGGAAAATCTAAACCTAATGATTTAACAGGGATTCTTATTACATAAAGAACTAAAAGAAACTTCAACATAGTGGGTACATACATTTCTCCAGCAGAATATGTTGTTACAAACAAACTCCTATAAAACAATATTTTCTTCAAAAATGTTTGCTGAGGATCACATGGACGTCTTTCCTGCATTCTACTTTTCACGATCCAACCTATGCAACATCAGCTCTAATAAGGACTGTCAGCTTTATTTACACAGACTAGCTAATAAAAGACTAGCAATACCCTTGCAAAACTGTTTATAGCATGAGAATAACATAAACAATAATGGTGTTATCACCTGAGAACTTTAGAACAAAAACTACCCACATCTAGTTCCCCTTAACGGTCAAATAAGGGAACAGCAATCTAGACTACTCATCCTTTCACAATTTCATCAGACAGGATGGGCAGTAACATAGCAGATTATTTTTTCGTTTTATTAATGCTAACAATTTTTAAAACAGTATTACTGAATAGATAATTACATTTCTCATGGCAGTTTCCCAGACAGCTTAGACAGGCTCAAAAGAGTGTGAGGAAAAGAAAACATAAATTTGCCTACCCTTAATTTGAGAAGGAGCTAACCTCCTTCCCCCATTTTGATAGTAGGAAACCTGAAACAGGTTTCACTGCTGTCAACACTATCAACCCTTATTTGTGACAACTGGGCACAAATAAAGTTGTAGGAGGCAAATAGCACATTTAGCTTGCTAGAAAACATCAATAACCAACCACCAATTCCTTTAGCAATTGTACTAGTTGTAACATGAGGGCACATGAATGCAAACTAAATCCCACTGCCTCCTTATCTTAGCCCTTGCACAGGAATCTTGAACCTAAATCCATTATTTTCATATACTTGGCAGAGCTATTCTCTAATCAGTGCCCACATATACCACTATATTTCCTTCTGTTCATATGAGTGCACACAAACTTGCTTTTGCCAAAATAGTAAGCAAAACTTATCTTTCTCTCCCTGCGCTGTCATCTTGTCTTTCAAAAAAATTTCAGAGGTCAAAGTGTCAAAGCAAACCTTGCCTTTAGCCCTGCTAAGCTGCTAAATGCAGAACTCAACCTTTAACCCTTACCAGCTGTCCTATTTTGTGTAAGGCTTTCAGTGCGGCTTTTCCAATTCAAAGCAACTTATGGAGACTCACAGTTGAAAAGCAGTCCTATTCCGTTCTTGTTTGCCAGTTATTTAGAGGTAGGATAATAACTTCTACTGTTTTTTTATACTTAGTTTCATTTGTGTGCAGTGTGCAATGTGCTTTTCTAGCAGTATAGAGGTCAGCAGTTCATTCTATACTTACATGTGTGCATTTACTGAAGCCTTAGATCAGTTTGAAAACTGCTCTGAGTGGCAGAACTGCTTTTAAACAGTACATTTAGCCCAAATTCAACTTTGCTGCTAGGGGCACTAAACAAATGAGTACCTACAATGTTTTGGCCTATTAGTCATCCCCAGAGTGTCCCCAAGATATCCCAGGAATGGGATATTAGAAATGTATAAGGTACACCCTTATATCCCCCCCCCCCATTGTAATAAAGCGCCGCTTAAATTCAACTTTGATGCTAGGAGTTCACAGTATGATAGTTCGGCATTACAGAGATCAAAAACCGATTTTAGTGCACTTATTTTTAATAAACATTTTTTTTCATATAATCAAAATTCCCTCTTTTTTATTATTTATTTTTTATTTTTGATCACTAACCCTTTTGATGGTTGCACATATGAAAAGCAAGCCTCACTCCTATCACCTTTAATGCATTCATTTATAACCCTAAGCGCAGAAGCCTTACTTGAAATATGAAAAGTCTGCACAACTTTTTAAAGGACAGTTATTATTTAACATCAGAACCACAGATGTGCTTATGTAAAAAGGCATTAAGTCCTTGACCGCGGCGAAAATGTTGCCGCAGTGCGGGTGATTTATGGCGTGGGCGTGGTTCGGACGGCCCCTGGCCGTCCTCCGCACACGCCCACGTGACGTCGGACGGCCACCGGCCGTCCGACGCATGGATGGGTTAAGAAAGGAAATCCCTACTTTCAATCTTTTCTCTGTTATCCAAAATAATGAAACTGACTTTTGTAACTTTTAAAATCAACAGTAATGTAGGCCTTTATACCGTGTTTGCATTAACTTAAAATCTAGTTGACTCAGCAGTTTCCTTGTGGCTTGGACCAAGAATAGCCATGTATTATTGACGCAGCTGTTGCACTGACCAGCAGGCGTCGATTCTGCACCTTTCTCAAGAGAAAAAAACAACCTTTTTCTGTATTTTTAATTCCTGGCAAAGTTTAATCTCCGTTAGTTGTATCAGACAGCTTCTTCTCAGAGAGACAGCTTAAACACAGCTGTTTGAAAGCTTTTTTTTCTAGTGTTGAAATGCAAGTACGGTGCCAGGCTATTTAAAAGTCAGGCATTTCAAGGCAGTCAAAATCTATCGTTTTGATAATGTTGTGTTTATTTCAGCAACAACCAATTCACTCAGATGATGTGAATGCCTTTTAATATCTAATACATTATATCTAAGGAAAATGCTGTCACATTTTGCATCTTAGTCCTAGTTATTGCAAAGCACACAATTTCGTTTTTTTCCCTTCCTTTCTATGAGGCCTATTTTATTCCAATGGAATGTAAATTCAAATTTTATCTGTAGCATTGTGGCAATTGGCACACATGTATAGTTTCTCACGTTGTCAATTTAATGGTAGCGTGCAGCTATTTAGCATATGTTATGTAATTCATTTCTGGATTTTTTTATTTAATATGTAATTAATTAAATGATATTTTACATGACAGCATGATGACAAAAAAAACATTGAGCTTATTCCACACATTTTCAGAATGGGGTTATACACTCAGAACACACAATACTGCGCACTTAAGGCCAGCCATTCTTACACAAAGAACGCAATCGCTAGTCACTCACACAAGTACCACTGGTATCAAACCACAAACCACATAGACATTTAAACACATAATTAACCCACAAATCAACACTTAAGACAGAACCAAGAGACAGCCCACAGACTGTACTGAAACCAAACCATTTGTAAATACTAATTGTAAGTCATATTTACAAGAAAAGCTCTCAAAGATAGCCCAAAGACTGCACAAAAACAGCCCAAAAGACTGTTCCCTGTTCAAGAAGCCAAAATACACCAAATGTGCCAGTTTTAGCTGGTAGAACACTCAAAAAGCGCTCTGCATATCACCACTTATAAATGTTAGTAAGTGCGTAGATCTGGATCCTTTTTTATGTACATATTTACCTCCATGGGGTAATTAGTCACCAAGGAAGAAATATCTTTTTATACCTAAACCTATTTTGGTATCCCCTCTAGGGGACCCGGCTGATTCCGTTCTAGTTCCATATAGGTACCTCCAAGAGAGCAACACATTCTACGAAGTGTGCTAAGAACAGGCATGCCCAGAATATTGTAGCATATACTATATTATAAAGCAGTGGCACTTAACACAATATGTGCCGTTACGAATTATTCAAAACTTAGAAAAAAGTCTCCACATTACCTGCCTACATAAATTGCAATTCTTTTATTTCCACGTTCCAAAGTTTTTGGCAAAAACAAAACAAGTCAAATGACGACGACCTTACCAAGCACAAATCTCCAGCCTCTCACTGCCAAGAGTGACCTAACGGTCGGTGTAGAATACTCACGCCAAAGAGGTTCTCAGTCGGGAGTGGCTACCTCCTGGAGCGCCAGATCAGGGAAGATAAGGAATATACTGAGCTGCAGAGACAGAGAATCTCAGTGCTGAGGGTACCTCCTTAGTAGAGTCCTGTCCTCCTCAGTAGATTCCTTTCTCCCATCAAGACCACCCCCTTGGATAGCCGCTTCTCCGATGAGGTCCACATTTCGGGCGCCATTTGAAGAAATAGAAACCTTCTAAGGGGTTCGCTGATACACCTGGTCCTTTAAACAAACAAAGTTGAAATTGGCACGGAAGCTGTAATATAAAAACAATGCATTTATTAATCTCACATGAGGGAGATTACGTCACACAGTACCCTCAGGCCACTGTAGGAGGAATTCTAAGGAGTACAGAGAACAGGGGCCTTATATATGCATAGGTTACATAGTCAGCATAAAACCAAGGGGAGGTCCTGGCACATACAAGCATGCTTATTGACTAATATGGGTATACAACATTTGCTTGCTCAACAAAGTGAGAGGGGAGACCAAACTGAACACATCAGTAAGAATAGCCTAACAGTTCTATACTAAGAGAAGCAGGTGCATTCTTTCAGCTAGGCCATTCTGAGCATGTGCAGGGCTCTGGAAGAGGGAGAAAGCACATGGCGAGCATATGGCTAACTAAAATGGCTGCCAAGAATAAAATGGCGTTCAGCTCATACTAACAGCGACTCCTGCAATCTTTAACAACACACACACAGAAAATGAAATACACCCAAAGATACACATTTTGCAATTCAATCCAATACCATCCATGCCCTAAATGATGTTTAAATTCAACAGAACACACAGAAACAGTTGTTTCATCATGCGCCCACCCATGACTAGCTCTGGGCCTACTGGCTACCCACAACAATTTTTTTTTTTAATTATGAAAAGTACCAAAATTGTAGTTGCTGCAATTGCAAAGCCCTAATCAAACAAACCACAGCACCAACATACTCAAATCCAAAAGTCCTCAAATCTAATGATAATTATGCAGCAGATGCAAAGAGTGATCCTTCCGAGTCAAAATCCAAATGTAAAATGAACAGGAGATGGACAAAGCACTGGGAGGAGCCTGCTGGACAGGAACAGGAAGTTGGAGACTCTGTGGCACTTCCTCCCTCTCCCAAAAAAATATGTTTTTTTAAAAAAGGACTCCTTGCACAAACAAGCATTTTCAATGCAATAGGTCTCGCATTTGTGAGAGTTTAACTTATTGACATTGTAAATGCCAAGGCCTTGTATTTATGCATTTTAAAAGCCAGCAAATGCGTGTAAATAGGCACTTTGTACTTATAGTACTTGCTTGTGAAATGCACGGCTGACAGTAACACAGGCACAGTTACTAACAACCTTTCTTCTCCTAAGCAAATACGACTAAATGTACAAAATGTGTGTTTATACACTCATTGCAGGGTTTTAAAACACAAAAATAAAAAGCTTTCTCATTTACAATGCCAATAGCTCAAACTCTCGCAAATGCGAGAACTATTACATTGCAAATGCTTGTTTAAATATGCTGTGAGGGCACGTGGCACTTTACCATTCTAACAATCTGCTGCTATTTGTAATCTCTCTTTCATTAACATTCCTGAATATGTTTTTAACTGGATGAAATGTTTATTTGTTATGTGTATGTTACTTTTTTGGATGGAAATTCCTCCAAATAAAGTGGTCAAACTGAAACTGACATGAGTCTCATCTAACCTTAAGATAGCAAGTACAGCATTGTCTGAAAGTATGTGATAGCATTTAACATGTACGATAAAATAAAATATAACATTTCATCATGATTACATATTCTAACACAGGAATACCATGATTTTAGTATATTATACTAAGCTTTGATATAACTGCATAATGTGCTCAAACAACAATTTACAAGCTACCTGAATAACATAGCATAAGTTAGCTTACGTATCAGTTCATGGCGTGGTATACCATTACATGACTGAACATAAGGTAAAATTAACTAACATAAGGAAGTGTAAACTAACATGGGAGAGTGAGTCCGTGGAATAAAGTAAAACTCATGTTGGAGAGATGGGGTAGAACACACTTAAAAAAGAATCTGGCAGATATAAATAAAAATCTAGTAGAAGTCTTTGAAAGACAATAAATCTGTGCGATGTCAGTGGGGATTCATTGATAGAGTGTGGAAAAGTGAATGAAGTTGCCAAAGCTGCAGTGGAAATGGGCGTTGTTCCTGCTTTGGAATTCGAAGACAGGAGTGACAGCGAGGATCAGCGTAGCATTTCAAAGACCTGCTCCTAAACTGTGTAATCGCCTTTTTGTCGGGCCTTTGTTATTGTTAGGGACCAGTGGGTGTGACCTCACCCTGCAAACAGCTTCTGTCAGCGCCGGCTGTGTAAACGTTACTCATGGGGGGCTTTTAGGCCATTGTGTGCAGCAGCCGCGGCCCTCCATCCGTCCCTCGTTGACTGCAGAGCAAGGAAGTCGGTGCGTGGAGTGGAGAGCAATAGAGAAGGGAGCTCAGGGACGCAAAATAGACATATCAGGCTATAAGGTGATTAATGTTGCTTTGGCGAAAAGGCAAGGTGAGGCTGTACCAAGAGCGGGGCACAGGTGGGCTGCAGGTGCAGTTATTTTGGCCAGTGCTTATTTATGGAAGGGTTGCTATAATACTCATCGCGCGGTTGGGGGCTTTTTGACTCAGCCTCATGTCCAGGGCTGCATGCGCTAGTTCAAAAGAAAAAAAGCATATACGGGCAATGTGTTCTTACGGTAGGGTGGAGTATCACAAAAGCAGAAGGGGCCTGATAGAGAGAGAAAAAAAAGTAAAAATTGAGTGAAGAAAAGTGAAAGTAAATACCGTGCGGCAACAAAAGTAAATCACGTGCATATGGTTTGTCCTTAAGACCGAACGCAGCGTGCGAAGCAGAGCGTGTGCATATATTTTGTCCTGCATGTGCAGCTAAGGCTGTTAGACAGACGTACGCGTGCACATGTCCTGTCTTTAACATGTGTGCACATGTCCTGTCCCCAATCGCCCACCAGACCGACAACAATAGGTCTCGACAAGGCGAACAGCAAATGTGCTGCGTCGCTAGGCAAGACCTAAAAAGGGCAGCCAAATGTCAATCTGAGGAGTTTTTTCATCCAAATCAACATTTTATAGAAGGTTTTATGCTGCTTGAGATATTATTCTTCTCCAGAGTGAAAATTTGCTTGTTCGGAATCGCGAGCTTCACCAACATTCCGCTGGATGTTCGATGGCGCATCCAAATTACATGTTGTGATCGCAATCTCTCTCGTGGTGCACGATGGTGCGGTGAATGACGTGTTTGCACACTCTTGCGGGATCACGCGGCCGGCTAGAACGCATTATTAAAGAGCAAACAAAAAAATAATCCCGCTACACTGCAGATCGCTGATTTTCAGCAATTCTGCATTCTCCATGGAACGCGAAATTGCCTAAATTCCGCAAGCAGAGCGGAATTTACCGCCCAGGCCTACTCAAGATCCACAGGCACCCCACCAGGGTGCTCCATATCAACCATCTAAAACCACACTTTGAGAGGTCTGAGCTCACAATGCTGTTGGTGACAGATGGAGAGGACTTTTAAACAGCAGAGGGACTGCACCAGTGTTGGCCAGTACTCTTCTCTGTTTTCCCTCATCTTTGGGTTAACCCACCTGTGTATCTATGATGTGGACACAGTAGACAGCCTCCCTGTCAAGAGCAATGCTTACAGGCTGTCTCACAAGGTGAGGTCCAGCATCAAATATGAGGTTTCTAAGATGCTGGAGTTGGGAATTATTGTACCCTCCAGTAGCGCCTGGTCCAGCCCTTTGGTGCTGGTACCAATTGCTTCCCCACCAGGCACCACACCAGAACTAACGTTCCGTGTGGAGTATAGGGGGCGCAATTCAGACACCAAGTCTGATAATCATTTCATCATATGGGATGATGTACTGATTGATAGGTCAGGTGCTTCAGTACCTTTGATCTAAAGTCAGGGTACTGGCAGATTTCCTTCACTGAAGGAGCCAAAGAGAGGCCAGCCTTCGTCACTGCAGAGGACCACTATCAGTTTAGAGTGATGCCCTTTGGCTCCTGCTGGTTGTATGTGATTTCATAGAAAAACCATTTCATGAAATACGATTAGTTAGAATCCATTTCACCTAAACTGTTTAGTGAAAATTTTCAGAATGAATGGCATTCGCCATCTCATCGAAACCAATTCATAGAATGTCTCTTTTGATCGAAATTGCCATTTGCATGCTTAGTGTTTTTTAAGGTGTAAATACAATGGTTTCACTCATCCATGAACCCTAAAATTCCTTTCTACCCTTATGCTCCACCGATTCGCGAACTGTAAAACTCCTCACTACCTCTAACCTGCACCCATTCCTGAACCGTAAAAAAACCTATTTCCACGCAATCCTCAACCATCTTTGACCGTTTAAAACCCCTTACTACAACCAAGCTCCACCCATCCCTTAACCCTAAAAAAACCCTCACCACCCTTAAATACCACCCATCCATGACTCCTAAAGCCTCTCACCACCCCTAAACTCTACCCATCCGGAATCCTAAAAACATTTCTACATCTAAACTCCAACCAGAATCCTTACAACCCTTCACCACCCAAAACTCCAACCAATATCACCCTAAACACTCTTCACCAACCCTATCCACTACCCAATACTGAACATTAAAAACGCTAGTCAGTCCTAAACACCACTCATCCATGAACCTCAACCTCTCAACACTCCTATACTCCACCCATCTGTGAGCCCTAAAAATACCTCACACTCCTAAACTTCACCCATCTGCAGAACCTAAAAACATCTCAAAACCCTACACTCTACCCATTACTGATACCTAAAAAATCCTCAAGTCCTCTAAACTCAACCCATTGCTGAACGCTAGAAACCCCACTCTGTGCCTGAGCTCCACTCATTTTTGATACCTAAGAATCCCTGACTAACCCTTAACCCCCTTACTAGTCTTAAATAAGGGTGGGTGGAGCGTGTAGAGTTTGACTCCGCCAAATTCCACGGAGAGTACCCTACAAAATTCCGTGGGGTTTCACGGCGTTCCGGAGCACCAAGCAAGTGGTGTTTGTACAAATGAGGGGCGTGGGATGACTTTTTAAAGATACATTTTAACAGACTTGCTACTTTGCCATACATTCCGATTGGTGTGCCATTCATCAATAGCTGTGTGGAATATAAAACAGGATTACAAACACAATGTACTAAGTGATGCAACTAAGTAACAAATGCAGGACTGCTCGCACGTCTCACTGTGAGACTTGCCACTCCCAGAACAGCAGCAGATGCACTCACCTCGCAAGCCGAGCTAGGAGCTCTTAGTGGCCACTGTAATTTTGCCTGCCGGTCAGGCCAACCCACACACACACACACACACACACACTGAAGGGGGGCGGCAGCTAATTACCCCGTGAGTGTGAGCATAATGAGCTGGCCCAGCTTCTGCGCGGGGTTTCAGTTGGTTACTGGCCACCAACATAACTTAGTGTATCTGTGTCTTCATCACCGGCTGCCCTGCCACCACAACACTACAGCCACCTTGAACCGAGGGTCCCCCACCCTTCCACCAGCTGGGATAGCCTGTAAAGATGCCCCTGATTCTGCTGCTTCTGGGCATTCATCCCGCTCATGAGGGCTTCGCTATCCCTGGTGTCCTGCCCACCGTTGCTTCCTGACCCACCAGAGAGCTCCTCTCATCTGGACGGCAGAAGAGGGAAACACCACGAACGAGGCCCTGAAAGTTTCATATGCTGTCAGAGCCCCAAGAGATGAAGATGTCTACCTCTCTCTTTGCGCTGCCTCACGTCTCTTCGCCGCACTTCCTGAGTCCTGACTGACTGTCAATGTAGGCGAGTATGGTCTGCTTCCTATGGTCACCCCCATTTTGTGCTGTGATTTACTGGTTTTTCAACTTTAGTGTGGCTGTGGGCCTGCTAATCAGACCCACAACCCAGCTGTTCTCTCTCTAAATTCCTACCATGTACTTTAGGTACATATCCAATTGGGTATTGGGTCAGCTTTGTGAGCCCCTGTATAGTGTACCAGAGGTACCCAGGCATAGGGGCATCCAAGCCTACCAGGGGCTGCAGCATGTATTGTGCCACC
The DNA here is from genome assembly GCF_964261635.1 of Lissotriton helveticus. Lineage (NCBI taxonomy): Eukaryota > Metazoa > Chordata > Amphibia > Caudata > Salamandridae > Lissotriton > Lissotriton helveticus. The sequence continues at coordinate 536,170,021 of NC_136067.1, forward strand.
CCTGGCTGGTCATCCAAACTGACACCGCAGGCTTATCACTCAGCTTGGGCAAGGTCGTGAAATCACCCCTTGCTTAGATATAGTATACCTATATATACCCTTATATATAGACACATATATACCTGTAAGTCACTCCTATGGCAGGCCTTAACAATCCTGGAGGCAGAGTGCTTGGTTTTATGTGAGATGGTGCTCTAGAATGAGCTGAGCCTGTCTGCAGCTTTCGGAGCCATGTCCTTATAGCTGTTCTATGATATAGCCATACCATATTCTCTTAAGTGCATTATAATCCTCGCGGTTATTGCTAACTTTGGTTTGGCTTTATCAAAACATGTCGTGTAAGGTGTCATACGCTTTGGAATACTACCCCCCCACGCCAATTCCGGTTGGCGGGGGTAGCATTCCACCCTTCTAGAGGGAGAAGACATGTAGTTACTGCGATATCAGGTTAAAGGTAAACAGAGCCTCAGCATCACAAAATGGATGCTGCTGCCACAGACACGAGTCTGACCCCCTGCTGCTGGACGAAACTCCGGCAGGGGAGGCCTGGACAATAGGTTTCCTACCTTGGGAGATGCTAGCACCGCCCCAGACAGACTTTAGTGTATTGGGGCAGGGTGGGATGAACGAAATGAGACACTGCCTGGGGCACACAAGGTGCTCCATGCATAGCCTGGTTCAAACCAGTTGCTGGGGCACTCCAGCCCCAGCTGTGGCGTGAAACTGGACAAAGGGGAAGGGGTGTAACCACCCCCTTCACACGTTCCACCCACAGGAGGGACCTAGCAGGTAATCCAGCCCCTTAGTTTAGAATAAAGATAGGAGCTGAGTCTAGAGACTTTAGATTTATCCTGGAAAGAAACTCTGACACAAACACTTGGACCTTCGATGTTCCATATCGACTGGAAGACTGAAGACATCTCCCTTGTGGTCAAGGAGTGACCACCCTGTGCAAACAGGCACCAACAGTAACTTGCTGGTTTGGTTTGTCGACGCTCCAGCCGGACCCCGAAGACTTAGCGTGATGTGGGACCGGACATTCTGAACTACCTGCTTTTTGCTACCTGTGCAGCTCCTGAGGTACCCTCGAAGTTGTGCATTGGGGATTGAGAAGCCCCCGACCCGAACAGCATTTTCACCGAAGCACAGCCCTCCACACTCCACGAGTGCCGCGTGAGGCCTGCGCCTGCATTTCAGCTCACCGCGTCTTCCCGGTTGCTAGCCCGTTGGCTAGTAAGCCCTACGAAGACCATCCATTGAATTTACGATGCTTGCTCCAGCTTCTCTGTGAAAGAGAAGAGCCCCAGACCTTGCTGGTCTGAACAGAAGCCCATCTTCACTTCCTGCGTGGGTTGCGGTTACCAAGGCTTGTTGGGTCCAATCCGGATACCAACACCTCAGTCCCCGAGAGCCTTCGTGGGACAGCTCGTATCCAGCGCCTGGTCATCGCCGACGCCTCCTGGTCCACGTGGCTGCAGAGACAATCTTCACTACTTTACCTGATTGCATCTTGACATCGCCTGGTTCCTTCCTGGTCACTGGCTAGTGACCCAGACTCTGTCCCCTCTGCTACAAAATAGAAAACAGACACCCTGCCAAGATAAATATCAAAGGTCCCAATAGGGATCCACGTAATTATATGTGGGGTGACATCAACAAACCATCTGAGCCAAGAACTTTACTGATATTTGTTTTTTTGAAACATAATCCTTTTAGATTCTTCAGATAAAACAAGAGACAATAGGTGGATATAGTGTCTAACATATTAGGGAAATAGATAAGATACACACGGACGTTCCTCATACTCCCATACACACAGGGGATACTCACATACATTCCATGACTCACTAATTAATTCACTTTCTCATTTATTCATACAACAATATACATGGGTACACCAGCGACTGCCACTGGGTGGAATTGTGGTTGCATGGGCAGGGGTGCAAATTATGAATGTTGGAATGAGTGAATGTGGAGATATCCACCCTAACACAGGTCGATCCCGTTGGACCTTTTGGCTTCCCCATTGTGGGAAGACCTACAATTAGGGAGTGACGTTGCTACATCAGAGCCATGACTAATTGATATAAAGTGATCAATAGATCCTAATCAATGAACCGTAATATATAAAAAGATACATGCAATGTAATTTAACGAACATCCAAACTCTGTAATGAAAAACTGTCTTTTATTCACAGCTTGTGTGTTCCCCTCCCTGGTTGTACACCCCCGCCCTGAAGAAGGTGTGGCCTATCCTGGCCCAAAACACCGAAACGCGCGTTGGCGTGAATCCTATGGACGGCAGAAACCTAGTCCCGGTGGACAACATTTTTCCATCTGTTCTGCCCCCATAATTTCCACCCCTTCCCATGCAACCACAATTCCACCCAGTGGCAGTCGCTGGTGTACCCATGTATGTTGTTGTATGAATAAATGAGAAACTGAATGAATTAGCGAGTTATGGAATGTATGTGAGTATCCCCTGTGTGTATGGGAGTGTGAGGAATGTCTGTGTGTATCTTATCTATTTCCCTAATATATTAGACACTATATCCACCTATTGTCTCTTGTTTTATCTGAAGAATCTAAAAATGTACATATATGGAATGTTTTCAATTATAAGTGTAATGGATCTGAAAAAATAACAAAAAAAAGTAATAAAAGGATTATGTTTCAAAAAAACAAATATCAGTAAAGTTCTTGGCTCAGATGGTTTGTTGATGTCACCCCACATATAATTACGTGTATCCCTATTGGGACCTTTGATATTTATCTTGGCAGGGTGTATGTTTTCTATTTTGTTGTATTTTATTCCCCTCATTTCCTGCCTACATCCTAAAATCCCCTCGGGGAACCCCCTTCCATTATATTCTGTCCCCTCTGCTTTCAGGTACTTCTTGACTCCGATCCACCCTTGGATCCATCCGGACACATTCCTCCTGGTCGCCTGCAGCACTTTCTTGCAGATCTCCATAGGATTCAGCGACGAAACCCGACACAAAAAAAACCTATGCACCCGGCTTCCCTGGGTGAGGTAACTCGAGTACTCCGGTGCTCCCGTGGGTAACAACTATCCAAGTGTCCTAGTTTAACAGGGTTTTCCCGTAGTCCACCCGGAAGTGTCTGAAATCAACTACTTTGTAACTTTTACGTTCCCATTGATTCTCTATGGTAACTTGTGCGTGTGTTTAGACCCTGCACACGCATCCGGTGGTTCTCCTACTTCCAATCCTTTGATCGATCAGCATAGCCCCAGCGATTTCCTAGGCCTTAGGCCTACTCCCCTTTCCTGAAGTGGTTCTTATACAACTTCTTTAGTATATGGTTCGTGAGGCCCCTAGGGCAGAATTGTATTTGTGCAACTTATAGTATGCTTATTGAGTAACTTGTGCTGTATCTCGAACTCTGACCTCATAAAGAGTGCAGAGGGGTTGTGTTAGTAATAAATACATATATATTTGATATATGCCTTGTGTGGTGTCCTTTCATTTGGTATTCAAGGAATTATAATTGGTAAAACAATTGGCTTCACATGCTCTCTGAAGTATTAGCCTAAGACTCCTTTGTCCATGCTACCACTAGGATAGCTGGTCTATAAGGTTGACTTTACAACCATCACCATAAGGGTTGATTGGACTGGTGCAAGGTGCTCACTAGAATAGTGAACATCATATACCAGGACAACTTCTCACAGTCAAGTTTCAACTCAAAGAACCTGCGGCAGTCTCCCTTTAACTGACAGCGACACCTGGACGCAGGTCCTGGCTTTCCAGTACCACACGGGATGTACTGTCCACACGGCAAGAGGGGATCCTGTGCCTGCTTTTTGAAAGGACCAGTCTTGCCAGTTGCACTAACCTCTTCCCCTCCCAGGGGTGCTGAATCTTTTGAGAACGACACACCAATTGTGCAAAAATATAGATGGCCTGGGATTTTCAGACAGCTAGACAGGAGAAGGACCAGCATGTTCTTGAAACTTATTGTCCTTTATAGTTTTTACCATCTTTGTGCGACTGGTGAAATGTGTCCCAAGCTACAGGACTGAGTCCGAAATAGGAAGGCGTGTTGGATGAATTCGGGTGACTGGAGTCAAGATGTGCCTCGATAAATGCAACCGTTCCCTGGCCACTTAAAATACCGCAAGGACTCTGTGGGTTCTGCGCCTGCAGCACCAACCTGTCTGTAACACGAACATCACATATTTAAATCGTGTCTTCGGCAACCAAGCCTAATCTATCTACCCTTTTTTGTGAATGGGTGCAGGCTCCTGTGTCTAGAAGGGTGATGGGGAGTGTGGGGGCAACTCATTACTAATTAGGCCCTCTTTCACTGCATTTTTCCACAAGAGTGGTATCTGCAATTGTTGCCATTCAACCTTTTCTCTCGATTCTCTTTCCCACTAGAGTAGACAGTGACATTTGCCTTGTGTCTGATGTACAGATATATGCTGACATGGAATTCTAAGACCTATGGTCTAATCTCAGCTTTCCCCTTTGAATAAATGGTGTGATCCTTGGCAAATGGTGTCTATTTGTTTTTTACCTCCTTTATTTACCACAGACTACCACTCACACTTGGCATAGGGCTAATTGTAACTTAAGGTATGTAAAATGCAAGTTTAGCATATCAGGTGATGCTACGGAGGTTGTATGCGTTATACTCTTTAATATGCTTTTACAGATATACTGGCTGCAGCTGCATTGTTCTTGGAGAACAATAAGTTTCCTGTTTTTTTAACAGATGCCACAACAAGGACACAACAAGAGTTTCATCGGTAGTATTATATAGCTTTTTTGATTGCAAAGCAGGAGAAAAGGCTGTTTCACTATCGATATTTCTCGTAATAAATTATAAAAATGGAATGTGAATATTTAATTAATCATCAGTACGCGCTCCAGTGCGTCACTGTGTTAATGAGTTGACAGTGACACTCCTTGCTTCACTGAATTTTGTTCGAGTCTAAAAAAACACTCCTCCTTACATTTAGATTTCACAAATAAATAAAACAACAGTGATATTAGAAGAACACAGTTGCCATGACTCCGGGTTACAGTTCAGGTAGTACGAACGTTTCACAAAAATTAGAGCACATCTCAAAACAAGACAGAACTACTATATAATGCTGGCAACTAGTTGCAAATCACTTTTAAGTAAAGCAGCATGTAACATGTTATGCAATATTTCTTGGTTATATTGAGCTTGAAGCCCCTGCAGCATGCACGTGTTAAGGGTTTCACAAGTGACAGGTGCACCGGTCCGTAACCTCAAAGTGACACTGGAAAGAAGCATTAGCAACGGGTCTAGCTTTCCTGTGGTGCAAGCGGAGACAGACAGCACTACAGGCAGATATGTGGGGAGAGATAACACATCGTCAGTCACAAATAACAAGTACTCTATGGACTATCCACTACCGAGGGATGGTACCAGCAATTCTCAGCAGCAACACAATAGTGTTTTTTAATATTTTTTTGTCTAGAAATGAACGCTAAAGACCTTGAGATATTATGAACATCCTATAATGTGTTTAACAATGGCCCTTACCAGGGCTGTAGGAATCCATCCATCGCCACCACTTTCCTAAATAGAGGAACAGATGGGTTTCCTTTAATTTTGATTTATTTGTGTTTCCTTAGAAATTGTCTTTCCTTAAAATTGTTTTCCAAGATTTGATTTCCTCCGATATGGTTTCTCAGTTTTCATTTTTCCATTAATTTATATATATGAAGGCGCCAAGGAGAGGTCAGCCTTCCCCACTCCAGAAGGCTACTATCAATTCAGAGTGATGCCCTTTGGACTCAAGAATGCTACTGACACCTTCCAAAGTCTGGTGAACCAGGTTTTGGCTAGAATGAAGGCCTTTAGTGTGGCTTTCTTGGATGACATTGCAGTCTTCATGTAGCAGCTGGAAGGACCACCTTTTTCGACTGCAGGAAATGTTTCAGGCCTTCCAAAAGGCAGACTGACTAACAAGGCCAGTAAGTGCCAGATAGGGCAGTGTGTGGGTGGTGTACTTAGGACACCTGGAGGGCAAGGTTAAAGTGCAGCCCCTCCAGGACAAAAAGAGACTATCATGGACTGTGAGCACCCCATAACCCAGAAGGAGGTGTGTGTCTTCTTATGCCTCATTGGGTATTACCGGAGGTTTTTTTTTTATTTTTTATTTATTTTTTTGTCCTCATACGCCACTTCCCACCTTTTCTTTTCTTGTAACGCCCTTGGGTGGTTTTCAACTCAACCATGAGAGGTTTATTGTCTACTGTTTAAACTGCAGGCATATAATCATGATACAGATGGAGAGTACCGCAGCCTTGCCTAATGCAGCGCAACATATAGACCACAGTAACCTCCAAGAGTTTCAAAAGTGACTTAATCATTGGACCACTTTTCCTCTCACATCATATCTATCATATATTATATTATTAGAGCTCCCCTTACCCTCACCCAAAATGATTTAGAAATAAAGTCCAAAACTGGTGCTTTCTTTTATATTGGCCAGTCATGTCCAGCTTAGCTATACCTCTCATAGCTCTGATCCACATTAAGTCTGTCGGGGACTCTGGTGATACCCATAATTTGCATATTTCTCTCCGAGCTATCAAGATGCCATAAAAAAACAATTTAGATTTATCATCAAGGCCCTTACCTTGTATATCCAATCTACCCGAGATGATCTGTTCAGGGCTTACCTTGATATTTAACTCCATCATTTTTGATAGCTTTATACTTACAGCTGCCCAATACTCTTGAATTTCCGGGCATGTCACAAACATATGCATATCATCTTCATTTGGACTTTTGCATTTGGGACACAACACCGTGCCCCCGTCCTTAAACTTAGCGAGCCTCTTTGGGGTCCAATATGCCCTGTGGAGAGTGAACAAGTGATTCCTCCTTAAATTTGCTGGTTTTACCACTTTGTAAAGAATCAACATATCTACTTGCCATTGTTCTTCTGTAGCGATCCTCGGCAAGCACTCTCCCCACAGGACCTCCGGTAGTTGAAAAGGGCCATCCTCCATTTCGACTATAGCCCAGTACCATGTCGCCAATTCTTTCTTTATCCGTGTGTTTAAAGCCAGCTTCTCTTCAAACTCGTTATGTTGTCCGATTAACTTTTCTTTTCCTATCGCCCAGCTTTGTATCTGAAGATACTTGAATTTTGCAAAATTGCGACCCCAAAGTTCCTCACAAACCGCCCACGGTAGCAAATTTCCTTCGCAAAACAGCTTGCCCCAAACCTGTGGGCCTTCTATTTTTAATACCCTTGCCAAGGCATCCTTCGTCCAACTTGGAGCCCCCGGAGCATCCCAGATTGGCGCAGCCGCACTAAAGTATGGAATTTTTGTCACACGCCTAACGCGATACCACACCGTGGCTAGGTCTCTTAAAACCTTCAGTCTTACCTTTTTAAAGTACTTTGGGTCTGCAAACTTGTAGAGGTAGCCCCGTGTATGGCACTTTCCTATTTTCAACATGGCTAAAAAGAGGTCCCCTATCGCGAGATTATTAGGGTTTCCGAGGAGCATTCTACAATTTTTAAGCAAGAAGGCCCAGGAATAAATTTGAAAATCTGGAGCTGCTAGACCTCCTTTAGCATATTTTCTCCGAATTTTTTTCCAAGATATCCTTGACCCCTTGGAACCCCAAATAAATGAACCTATTTCACTCTGTAGCTTAGCTAATCCCTCTTTCTCAAACATAAGAGGAATAGAGTCAAATAAAAAGGTCAACTTAGGAAGCACCATCATCTTAACTAGATTTACCCGACCAATCATAGTTAATTGTATCAAACTCCAATGCCTCAAAATTGCGGAAATATCTTTCCTTGTTTTGGCCAGATTCACCATTGCTAATTGTTTAATGTCTTGGGTTACTTGTATCCCAAGGTATCTAATCTGTTTTTTTGAAATTCCAGGCTCCACAACCATGTTCCAAGCCATTATTTCCGTTTTATCAGAGTTCAGTCGATAACCTGAAACTTCTCCAAACTTCTTAGTGACGTTTTCTATTTCGACCAGAGATTTTGTCAAGTTTGATGTTAAAATTACGATATCGTCCGCATATAAACCTATCTTTCTTGACCAGCCTTGAAATGAAAAAGCAGGAATGTTCTCTGTCTCTCTTATTTTGCAGGCCAGTGGTTCAATATACAGGTCAAATAAAAGCGGAGAAAGAGGGCATCCCTGCCTAGTTCCCCGCATGATCCGGATAGGTTTTGAAAGAACTCCATTAACCAATACCTTGGAGTTTGGCGTATGATATAGTCTTGACACGCTTTGAAGGAAGTTTCCCCCTAGCTGAAGATGTTCTATTAGCATTTTCAAAAACTCCCAATTTACGCGATCAAAAGCCTTAGCGGCATCCAAGGCCACCACCGCCAGAGGGAGCTTCTGATCTATAGCAACATCTATGCTGCCAATCAGGGAGAACGTTAATTCGTTTAAATGTCTACCTTTTACAAACCCTTTTTGGTCTTCGTGTATAAAATACGGAATCACTTTACCCAATCTATCGGCCAAGATCTTAGCGAACAACTTATAGTCACTATTTAAAAGTGAAATAGGTCTATATGAGTCCATATATTTTGGAGACTTCCCAGGTTTGGGTATCACTATTATGTTTGCCTGGTCCCATGATGCAGGAATCTCCATTCTTTCAGAAAACACCTGATTGAACACCTTGGTTAGTAATGGTGCCAACCCCTGCATTAGACTCTTATATACTTCTACAGGAAGACCATCAGGGCCAGGAGCTTTACCTTTTTTTGCCCGCCTTATACCTTCTTCTACCTCTTCCTGCCTGATCTCTCTATTCAAAGTTCTTCGCTGTTCTTCCGTAGAGGGCTTTAGAACCCTGACCCACTCCTCTATCCTCTGCCTATCCGGATGCAGGTCCTCACTATAGACTTCCTCAAAGTATTTATAAAATGCTGCCGCTATCTCATTTGTATTTGAGGCTACTTTTCCTTCTACGCCAACCTTAATCTTTTTTATCATATTTCTAACCCGATCCTTCCTTACCTTCCAGGCCAGCAATTTACCTGTGTTTTCCCCGTATTCAAAGTGTTCCTGTCTGGAGGCCTCCCATCTCTCCTTAACCCTTTTATTGATCACAATAGTAAGTTGTTCCTTTAACCCTTCCAACTCTTGAATAGTCGCCTCCCTAGGTGTTGCCCCTGAATTTACAATAATACTTTCATGCTTGCGAATTTTCTGTTCCAAACCCAGTACTTCCTGGTAGTACACTCTCCTTCTGTTGGCCCCCAGCGTTCCCAATCTTCCCCTGAGAAAAGCCTTAGTAGCCTCCCATACAATGTCCAATCTAGTTGTTCCTATATTTTGTTCGATAAATACCTCAAGCTCCTGCTGGAGATGCTGTATTGCTTCCTGATCATACAAAACCGTACGATCCAATCTCCAAACTGAATCCGAATCACATCTCCCGACATCTAGTTCTAAGAAGACCGCTGAGTGGTCTGACAGGTGAACCCCTACATGCACAACCCCTTTCACTTTATCCGTTATTCTTGCATCTACTAAAAAGAAATCTATTCTGGATCTATGACTATATTTTTTGTTGTAATATGTGTATCCTAGCCCTGTCCCAGCATGCTTCCTCCAAATATCACATAATCCAAACTGTTCTATTATATTTTTTACAGTAGACGCCATTTTGCAGTTTCCCAATGCTCGACTATTTGCAGATCTATCAAGGTTGGCGTCTAGTACTGTATTAAAGTCCCCTGCAAGAACAACGTACCCTGTCAGGCCTATCATCTCTTTTGTTAATTCTAACAATGAGGTAACATCATCCTGATTAGGGCCATAGTATCCAATAATATTATATAATAATCCTGCTATTTTTAAAGTCACTATCAGCCACCTGCCCTTCTTGTCCGCAATGCTGCTCTCTATCTGGCAGTCTAACCCACTTCTAATTATCACCAGTATTCCTCTAGTGACCCTTGTTTGTGGTGAACTGTAATAGAGTCTTATCCACCGAAGTCGACCCATATATTGTTTACATTCTTCCTCTGTTAAGTGAGTCTCTTGAAGAATCATTATATTTGCTGAAGTGTCTCTTAAATACTTCAAAATCCTGTCCCTTCTCGCTTTAACCCTTAATCCATTAACATTCCATGACATCCATTTCACCAACTGTGTTTTCCCCCTCATGCCCTTGCTCTTATCCTCCACCATCATATGTTACTTTCAAACTTTTTAACTTCCAGGTGGTCAATAGCATATAAGAACCTTTTTGTTTTTCATCCCCCCCTCTACCCAACCCACCCCCCCCACACCCATGCCCTACCTGACCCCTCCCACCGCTCTGTGCCCTCCCCCCTCCCTGGGAGAACCCTACCAGATTCCTAAGGCCCAAAGCCTAGGCCCTGTGAGTGCCGGTCACCAGCTGGCGTGCGACCTAAACCTTTTTTTGTTTCATTTTTTTTTTTTTTTAATATTTTTTTATTTTTACTAATTATACAAATTACGTGGAAATTACGCTACCCGTGATTCATCCTACCTCAACTAACTATGCTATACACCACCACCCTGACAGTACTCCAAGAAGCTATCTACATCTTCGACAAATCTAAAAGAGTACATTTTATTATTCCACATGACTTTTAAGAAGGCTGGGAATTTTAACTGGACCGTCGCTCCCAGTTTCCTCAAAGGCTCAATTCGCTTCCCCAGCTCCCACTGCCTATTCGCGGTGACTACCGACAAATCTGATCTTATCTCAATTTTAGCTTTCCCCACCATTAGGGAGCCTTTTTTCAATGCCAAGGCAAGGATCTTTTCTTTTAAACTATAAGTGAGAAAATTAATCAAAATCTTTCTAGGTTTAGATCGATTCGGATTCAATCTAAAGGGATCCCGATGTACCCTCTGTATATCAGCAGCAATCTCTTCTTCTGGCTCTTCTAACTGTAGTTCAGATTTTAATAAATGAACCACAAAGCCTTTTAGATCTTCTCCTTCATTTCCCTCTGGAAGCTTCAAGACTTTCAGGTTATTCCTTCGCTGCATATTCTCCAACTTCTCTAACCGTTCCTCATATGCTCTCTCTCTAGATTTAACCTCTTCTAACTCCTTACAGTTATCTTCCATAGCCTCCTGTATCTCCTTAACCTCAGCCTCAAGTTTTCCTGTCCGTATATTTAGCTCATCAAACTTAGCCTCCAATAGCCCTACTGCCTCCCTGATACCGTCCTGCTTGACTTTAGATTCCTCAAACCCCCTATGTACATCTAGATCTAATTTTCTTAGCAGGTTTATCACCACACTATCTGAATGGATCACTCCATCTCCTAAAGTGGCATTTTCCTCTTCAATCCCTCCTGTCTTATCCTCACTCTCACCACCCCCCCCTCCGGGAAGTCTCTCTGGCTCTGTCGGCTTTTTAGATGCACCACCTTCTGTTGGGGTTACTGTCAAGCTTCCATCCTTAGCCTCCTCGACCTCCATCTCTCCCCCTTCTGCCTCTGGCTCCTCCTCCCCCTCCAGGATTTTATACCGGTTCGGGCTCAGATGTTCCGCCCAATCTGCCCAACTATTATTCAACTCAGTTGTTAATTCTGCTTGCTTACAACCTCCAGTGAGAACCAATGTCTTGGGGACTGGTTTAAAAAAGGTGTTTAGAGACGGGTTAGTAGAGATTTTCCTCCCGAGAATTCCTAACCTGCTTGTTTGTTTTGTTTGTTTTGTTGTTTTTTTTAAGTTTATGTTAGGTTTACTTGAGGCTTTACTCTTCTGCTGCTTCCGGTTTAAGTTATGAGGGCTCCACTCCCCTTCTATCGGTCTCCCTGTGCTCCTCAAAGCGTATCCTGAAGATTTTTTCGGGCTTTTTCCTTTTTCCCTTATGTGGGTATCGACCTCATTACAGTTATTCAGCTTCTTTCCCACAGTCTTTCCCCCAGCTAATGCCTCTCGCTCTCGCCCTGCTGAGTCTTGTAAGACGGTTCCAAAGTCAGGGTGGTCTCTATCTTTAAGAGGGGGACAAGCAGCTACCTGAAAAAAACTCCCCTCCAGTGCTAGCCCTCTCCCCCCGGCCCCGCCCGCTGAAAACTGAAACCTCGCCGCTGCCCGCCTTCCTCTACCTCTTTCTGCAGCAGCACGGCTCCAGCGCTCAAAACCTCCCGGCGAAGATACCTCCGGTAAAACTCCTGTTGCTCCTGTTTCTACCTTTTCTGCTGCTTTCACTGCCTCTAATGCAGTGCAGCTTACGACGCCCTCGTCTGTGTTCTCCATAAGCCACCGCCTCCTCTGCTTCCAGTGTACCAGTCAAGCGGTGGCAGCCGCTGCACTACAACCACGCGCCTGACTTCACGGGTTAGCGAACCTTAAAATCACCGCTATCCACATATATTCAATGTCATTACTTCCTCGCTCCTGCACGCCGCCTCTGACCGGCACTCCCGACCAGTCCCTCTAGCTGGCCGCCATGTTCCCCCTAGCCCCGCCTGTCGAACGACTCACCGGTATTACCGGAGGTTTGTTAAGTTATATCGCACCATTGCTGCTCCCTTGACAAAGCTGACTTTGGAAAAGCAGCCCAAGAAAGTAATTTCAACAAAGGCATGCCAAAAGGCATTTAACTCATTAAAGCAGGCCATGTACACAGCTCCTGTGATCAATGCTCCTGGCCTTTCCAGGGAACTTATTTTTCTGACAGATGCCTCGGAGCATGGCATATGGACAGTACTTTCACAACTTAATAAAGAGGGCCTAGCGCAACCTGATGCCTTCATATCTAGGAGGTACCTTCCCAGGGAACAGAGGTGGAGTGCTATTGAAAGGGAAGTCTTTGCTGTTGTCTGGGCACTGAAGTTGAGACCATAAATGTTTTGGACTCACTTTGTGATTCAGACAGCCCAGAGGCCTCTCAGGTAGCTAATGCAAATCAAACTTGAGAAATCAAAATTGTGACAGTGATCCATCACCTTCCAGAGAATGGATATTAGGGTGAGACACAGACCGGGGTTTTTTCCACCTTAGTGATGAGACCTCCCTAGAGGTTGGGTAGCTCTCCCCATTTTAGCTGGGTTGGACACACGTTAGACCTGACAGCCTTAGGGTGGTCTTCTGCAAACTTTTTTCCTGCTTGCCTCCAGTTTTTGCTGTGCTCTTTTGTTGGCCTTAGTGCTCTGAACACTTTACCACTACTGGCCAGTGTTAAACTGCATGTGCTTCTCCCCTACACATGGTTTAATTGACTTATAAACAATTGGTCTATTTCATTTTCTTATAAGTCCCTAGTAAAGTGTACTACATGAGCCCAGGGCCTGTAAATTAAACGCTACTAGTGGGCCTGCAGCACTGATTGCACTACACATACATAGCCCATTAAACATGTCTCAGGCCTCCGATTGCAGAGCCTGTGTGGCAAGTTTTAAACTGCCTATCGACCTGGCAAGTTAAGCCGCATGTCATGCTCAAACTCTCCTTTTTCAATTCATTTGTCACCCCTAAGGTAGGGCCTGGGCTGCCGAAGGGCAGGGTGCAGTGTATTTAAAAAGTAGGACATGCACTTTAAATGTTGCATGTTCCTGGTAGTGAAAGGCACCTACATATGTTTTTCACTACTTTGAGGCCTACCCCTCTCATGGAATAACAGTAGGAATTTCTTATTACACTTGTATGCTGTGATTCCTGATTGAGAAGGAGTAGCTCTGTCATGTTTAATATCATTGTAATTGTAATGATGAATCCTCCAATGCTCTGTGTGCTTCCAGCCTGTCTCCAATACACATCTGAGGTGGGTGACAGATTGACTTTGTGCATTCCCTCTAGACAGCAACACACAAAGGAAGAGTAGGTGTGACTGAGAGCCCATCTGCATCGTGATGGCTCATACTGGACAGGATGGGAAGGAGCAGGTGACACACCTGAATAGGCAATGTCCTATCCCCACACAAAAGGTTGTTACCCTCCTGTAGGGAGTTTGGAGAAAGGGCTGGGTGGGGAGGACCTTTGTCCATTTCAAAACCTCTCTCTGAAGTCACATCTACTTTAACAGCACAACTGGGTATAAGTGCTGGGTCTCTGACCCCCAACAAATTAGACACTTTTGGACTTGTAAAGAAACTCTGCCAGAAAGAAATGCTGTGCTGCTACATTGACTGACACTCTGCTTTACTGCAGCTCTGTAATAACTGTTTTCTTCTGTGCTGGCCTGCTGGCTGCTACCCTCTGCTCCTTCTGAAGAAGAACTGAAATCGTCCTTGAACCCAGAGTGGCCTTCAAGAGCATTCTGGCTTGACTCCCCTTTTGAGACTTGGAGATATCAAAGTCTCACCTCCTACTCATGTGTCTGTTCCATTGGAAGTGGATCCAGGTGCCTACTCTAGTGGAACTGATGCTTCCTGTTGAACCTGGCCCTTTCTGGCAGGTTCACCCCGAAACTTTTTGCTTTTTCCTAGCCTGTTTCTGTGACCTGGTGTTGGTGATTTTAGGCCTTTGCGCACTTTTTCACTGTGGTACAGTGTAAAGTGCGTGAGCTTTCTGTGTATGTGTGGTGAGTGACCTGCCCTCCCATAGGATTGCATGGGGAATCTGTGCAACCATGGTAGTTCCTGATGTGTGGGGAGTGCAGGGTCGAGTTTGGTATGTGCGAACTCGTGAGATTGAATGCTGCATAATGATGTATGTGGCATGAGTGTGTCTAGTGTGGAAGTGCCACTTCTAGACATGGGTGTGCGTGTGTAGTGAGTCTGCTGGCACGTGATTGGCTGGTGCCTGGCTCCACGAGTGCCTGGGCCTGCTTGTGGATTGACTGTCTGGTTTGAGGGTGACAGGGGCTGGGGAGCCCCCAGGAGGTTGTCTGAGTCAGCCCTTGGTTGAATGACTGCATCTGCAACTAGAGTGGTGGGAGGAGATAGCACCTGGGAGTCAATAGGGCTGTGCCTGCCTGCCACAATGCTGGCTCCACCTCCTGCTGGGCGGCTGTCGCCTCTGCCCCTCACACTGAAAGGAGTTCCCTATAACCAGTTGTAGCTGGTTCTCACACTGCCTGCACCTTTAGACAAAGGAATTCATTGTATAAAAAGGGGCTGTGTCCCCTTCCAAAATGTTCTTGTTTTTGACTTGAATCCTGCAAGGGGCGTGCTGCTGCTTGGGCCCAGGGGAAGGCTTGCCTCCCTGGACCCTGCCCAGCCCCTGGATACCTGATTGTCCTGGACCCCTGAAGGACTTTTTGCTGAGACCCCCTTGCTATGGGAGTCTGCCTTGGGGGCTTGATGAACTCTGCCCCCTTAGCGCCTGGGAGCGCTTTATTTTTGCTGGGACTTTCTGTTTGC
This sequence comes from Lissotriton helveticus, assembly GCF_964261635.1. Taxonomy (NCBI): domain Eukaryota; kingdom Metazoa; phylum Chordata; class Amphibia; order Caudata; family Salamandridae; genus Lissotriton; species Lissotriton helveticus. The sequence continues at coordinate 536,185,322 of NC_136067.1, forward strand.
CTGCTAGCGCTTGGGAGCGCTTGACTTGTATTTATAGTGCCTGGAAGCGCTGTATTTCCACCCTGAGCACCTGGGAGCGCTCTATCTGTTTTCTAGCGCTAGGAGCGCTGTGGATTGTCCTTTAGCGCTTGAGAGCGCTTTATTTTACTTACTGGGCAGAGCGCTGTCATTTTCCCTTAGAGGAAAGCGCTCCTGCCCCTTGATACTTATTTGCATATTTTTTTTATGGACGGGTGCCACCCCGTTTATTTAATTATTTAGCGAGTGCCCACCTCGCTTCTGTGTTTTTTTGGGGGTTTCGAGGGTGCCCACCCCTCGGTATTGCCTCCGTTAAAGTCACCACCGCAGCCTGGGGGAAAATGCCGGAAGGAGATGTCCGGCCCGTCGCCTGGTTGTGGGCAGGGCCGGGAGGACGTTGTTTCCGCTTCCCCCTGCCTGGGGGAAGCAAGCCAGGCTGTGCCCTTCCGGTCTCCCGTGAGGAGAGGGAGACTGGAGATACTGCGGCCGAGGGAGAGGTGAGGCCGGGAGCAAGCACGTGAAGTCCACGGGGCTCCCGTCGTACGGTAGAGCCCCGCCTGCTGCCAAGTCCAGCCTGCGGCCGTGAAAGGAAGGACGCCGCGGACTGCACCCGGTGAGTGGGGGCCCCGGGGCTGTGCTAGAGAGAGGGGGGGGCGTCGGGGCACATTGCCGGTGCCCGCCCCCCTCCTTCCGCCGTGTGGCTAAGCCCACGAGGGCTTCAGGGCATCGAAGGCAGTTCTTGAGCCTGAAAGGCTCCAACCACGGGGGCTTCATTGTTTAAGCCCTAGAGGCTCCCGCCCGCATTTTGTTGATACCGAGCCCATGAGGCTCAGCGGGGGCATTTTAGTGTTTCGAGTCCCTAGTGGGGACTCCAATGATAGGGGCATATTTCATTTTAAAGCACGAGTGCGCTTCGTGAGTGCCTAACAGTGTCAAGAGCCTAGAGGGCTCCAAGGCGCCTAAATGTTTCAGGAGCCAGTGTGCTCCTAGGGGGCACTTGTAATCGTTTAGAGAGCCTGTGTGGCTCTGACCGGGCCATATGTGTTTTAAAGGTCCGGGGGTGTCCTCAGGGGTCCGTGTCCCCCCCCCATTTTTAGCGCAAAATGGTTGTTTTTAGAGCCAGAGGGCTCCAACGTTGGGCGCAGTGTTCTAAAGGGCTACTGAGAGCCCATTGCATATTTGTGACTTTCCCAGCTGCCCAGCAATTAGTGGGCAGCTGCTCCAGTTAGGCGCTTGGGATTGTCTTCAGCTACCCAGCAATTTGTGGGCAGTTGCCACGTTTAGGCCCCTGACTTTTGGACACAGGGCGTCCTAGCCCCAACAAGGCCAGTTGGCCTAGGGACTGCCACAGGTGGTGGTTTATGTAAGTTTTTGCGCAATTGTGTGGTTTTATTGCACCTCTGAATGTTTTTAGGCATCATGTGTTTTTGCGCTATTCAGTTGTGTTCTGGCACCTCTGAAAGTTTTTATACATCATGCGTCTTCCTTGTCCCTACACCTCTGAATGTTGTGATGCATCATGTTTAATGTGTTCATGCTTATACCCCTACAGGTATTGTGATACTTAGGTGGTTGTTTTTCTCCTAATACAGGTGGTGCTAGTGAAGCCCAGGTTCCTTGCGTAATATTCTCCTAAGGTGGTTAGGGTTGCGTAGGTGGTACTTACCTGGTACCAGTAGTTACTGGTTGTGTGCTAAAGTGATTATTATTCTATGATCTACAACTTGCTATTTCTAACAGTATTCTAAGCCCTAATAGTGCTGATCCTGACAGTGGCCCATGTGGCCCGGTCTTGTACATAATCCCTTGTGAATATTGCCCGTGCCAGTTGGCATAATGTACATGTGTGATTTCTATCTGATGTGTTTTGACAATACAGAAGTTATTTTTATATAACCTTGTGTGGAGTTCCTTTTGTGGTGTGCCTAGGATGTTGTTGCTGTTGTGTGCTTGCGCAAATGCTTTACACATTGCCTCCGAGTTTAGCCTTACTGCTCGTGCCAAGCTACCATAGGGTGAGCAGGGGTTATCTTTGCGTGTGACTCCCTTGCCCTGACTAGAATGGTGGTTTCTGCCTGGCTTTGGCGTCAGCCTTGGCCTACCAGAAATCCCAGTTCTAACATTGTTGGTCAGCGGTGCAGATTAGGACTTGTGTTTGCGCAGTGCCACAGCGACAACTGGCTACATTACAAAACTCTGCATTTTTCAGATAGTCACATGTTTGGGATTATTGTTTATGATTTTGTTTTTCCTCAGAGTGTCATTTTCAGATGGTGTTTCCTGCGCTTTTATGTTTAGTGGCATATGGGAGAAAATGACAGGGCGGGACGCCAGTAGAGGGGGAGGTTCCCATAGATCAGGAATCCCTTTCTGGGTCCAGTGCCCAATCCCTGTTCCTGTCCCTGTGTGGGTAGATGGAAGAGAGGGAGTGTGGAGGAGAAATGGCTAGCTCGGGAGGGTGGTTATCCCCTGAGTGTAGTGTGTGTGTCTGGATTCCCCAGTATGGTAGGATCCAGTGGTGGCAGCTAAAATGTGCCCAGTGCGTGAAGTCCCATTCCCAGTTCCCAGAGTATGGTGCCTGGTGCTCTGTAAGAGGCGTACAGGTTGAGAGTCAGGGGCAGTGAGGAACTGTCTCACCAGTCTGGAGGGGAAGTGTGAGGATGAGGGGTGTGTTGAACTAGAGGAGTTGGTGTGAGTTTTTTAAAAAGGAGCTTGCCCGGGAGGTGTACCTCTGGTGGTGTGCAGGAGGTCCTGCAGAGGCACTGGACAAGAAGGTGGATGTCTCCCAACAATTTTCCAATGATAACCATATCTGATTTAGAAATATATATTTAAACGATAGCCACTTCATCTAATACTGTGTCGATGTATTGTAACAATACATTGAATAATTCTGACAAGAATAACATTCATTTTATCTAATAAAGTCAATTTATGTTTTTCTCAAGATGTATGGAAGAAAATATGGATAAATTGTGTCTCTGGATGGTTACCTGTGTCTTTATATCAAACTAAGCTTTCATACTAATCCTGCACACAGACTGTTATGTGACTGCAGTTTGGCACGTGATGCTATAATAACTGCTCCTGAGCAAATAATGGTTGTGCAAGCCCACTTGAGGTTGTACATGGAAATGTGACAGCAGTACTGCTGGTCAAGGATTGCTTTGCCGTTTTATTATATTTGTACATTGGTCATGCTATGGCAGCACTCTATGGGTGGTATTTTAAGTAGGGTTTTTTCAGTTTTAGTGTCTATCATCTTTATTTAATTTGCATTGCTTTTATGATGTGTGTTTTTGAAGTTAAGTGGTTCCAATTCCGGTAACATCAACAGTGTCAACCGTAATGTGACATAACTTCCTGTGAGATCAAAGGTCATTTGAGGTCACTGCCTATGAAGTCATGAGAGGTGGAATCAAGGACTTTGATGCCACTTCCACTACCTACCCCTGGCATTTTACTAAATCGATATCCATGCGCTAATGAGTGTGAGACAGAGAGAAGGATGGAGTGTAGATTGAAAGTGTGGAAAGAACAGGAAGGAAGGGAATAAAACCAAGAAAAGATAGGTTCATATGTGAATCACCTGATGGATGAAAGTGTAAAACTACATTTGCATGATGAAAGGCTGGATGAATGGTAGTCTGAATGGATGGGTCAATTGTAAAAAAAGGGCATGAAATGATGAACTGATACAAAAAGGAAGGATGAATGGCTGGAAGTGTAAGTAGAAGACTAAAAGGATGGATGGAAGAGTGTAATGATGAAAGAGTGGATAGACATAATAGTAATGGAAGGATGTATGGCAGCATGAACAGATGGATAGATGGATGGATGGATTCATTAAAGATGTAAAGGATAAAGAGATAGATAGATGGAAGGTGGAATGAAGGGTCCTCATCTAGGGTGGGTAGGACTTACTAGATTTGCTCACTGAAAGGCATCAGAAGTTTAGATCAAAGTGGGGGTTATTTTACTTTTCTGGGTTCTTTCTTGCGCATAGCTAAATTAGAAGAAATTAGAAGGCCAGTTTATTAGACTTCAAACATACTTTCAGTAATGTCCATTTGAAATGGGCTCAAGTAAACACTTTTAGTTTTCTGCTTATTCTCAAAATGGGTGGAAGCTTGTTCAACCCGGAAATACGCCAGTATGACAGCTGTCAAACTCTGGTTAGTCCTGAGATTTGATCTTCCAACCTATTAAGACAATTTGTGGAACTCATTTTAAAAATGAGATTCTGAAGTTACTATGTACTGCTTTTCAGAAGGAGTAGAGGTATCACTGTTGATATTGTCCTTAATCATCTGGAATAGTAGAACAAAACTGAATGGTACTATCAAAAGTAAGCTCACAAAAATATGTGCCTCCACAAATCTCAATTGGCCTGCTGCTCTTCCCCCTGTAAGGAGTATTAGAAGTACTTCATAAAAAAATTGTCTTTTGCCCCATTATGTCTTTATGAGCAGAGCTAAAAGGATTGCCTATATCCCTTCAGGAACACTTGTGTCAATAACTGGCGACATCATATTAGATTACTGAAAACTTCTGGCAGATGTGATGAAATCTGTCTTTCATCAGGTGAACTTGGCAACAGAAATGACAAAAGAAGCAAGTGCTGGCCACAGTAGCTTCTAGACAGGATCTTCGTTAAGAAACATATGTGAAAAAAGCTGCCTTGAACCCAGACTCACCTCAAGTCATGTTTGTGATTAACACTGTTGTAAACTGTGCCAGAATCCCAAAGTGGGCCCACAGTGTTCACATGAGAAGAGTAAAGACATCAGGTGAGGAAGTGGTGACAGCAACTGCAGATTCACCGTGTTAAGCTCAAGTTTGCATTGTGGATCCAGAGGGAGAAGAAGTTGAAGAAGTGAACCCTGAGACTGGTGAAGTTGATGCTTGTGGAGAGAAAATCCTGGTGAGTGTACTAGTATCCAGTTTCAATTTGAGAATCAGAGAGAAAAATTGTTGTAAAGTCAAGAACAGAAGCAACACTTAGGGGCACATTAAGATATCGGGCGGATCACCACCGCCCGTATGGTGGCGACGATCTGCCCGCAGAAAACCACAGTACCCCTATTAATTCCCCCGCCACATTACCATGACGGGGGGGACCCCGGCGGACGGGAAGACCATCTGCCGTTTTTTTGCCAGTAGACAATCCACCCGAATGCCTACCGGGCGGAAAAGCAGTTAATATGGTGGCGGTGTCTGGTAGACACCGCCATCCATATTAGTATGCAGGCAGGATGTTGCCGCCACGGAAAGGCAGGTGGTTTTTGCCATTGGGAGCCTGTAGTGGGCCCCAGGGATTCTGGGTGTTGAGGGGTGCACATGGGTGGTACCTATGGTACCCCTCTGCAGTTCCATGCACAACATGGCAGGCACTGTACGATGCCTGGCACGTTGTGCATGGAAGTGCACACAAGCTTTTTTGGCATTGAGGCAGGCAGTGCTGAGAGCACCATCCTCCGCAATGTCAGGAATGCAGGATGCGCCCACCAGTGTGGCGGTTGCATCCTAATGTCACCAATAGGACCCCCGCACCAATGGCCCCCTTAGTCTCTGATCCAGCTCATGAAAAGCTCCAGCTGAAATTTTCAGTCTCGAGAACCTTCAGGGAAAAGAAGCAATACACAGTGAGTCAAGATGTTGATCACAGTGCATGCTCGCTTGAAAGTGAAGAAGCCTCAGCAGTAGTCACAAGTGAATAAACAAGAGTCAAGAGAGTGAATTGAGGAGACAAGTGGCCTAAGGCAGTGAAGAGAACTTGCAAGAAAATACAATGGGAGATTAAAATAACCAGAAATAATTGAAATCACTGATAGTAAATAATCGGAGGTGGAGTTTGTATATTTTGCTTGTATTACTATTAACATGCAGAATATGGATCCACACTTGAATTTTCATGTATAGACTGACATGGTGCTATTTCCTTTCAAACACTTTTGTCATGACCCTTTATTGTGCATTTTCTTGGCTTATGCTAAGACTCTACGCCATCTTGTTCAGAATGAATGTCTCATTCCCTTTTTATTCTTTTTTCTGCACACAGTCAGACAACCCCATTTCTGTTTATTTCCTTTTGACATTGTTCTAAAAAAAGTGCTCTAGCTTGGGCTCAGTATTATGTCTTTCTCCAAAGTCCTTCCACTTGCACAAGGTATTGCATTCATCAATAATGGTTTATTGTTGTTTTTGTAGCTAGTTTGTTCTGACATCTCCAGATGGCATTAGGTCTGCAGAACTGATATTCAGTATCAGGTCACTGCTAACAGCCTTATCTGTCCTGGGTTCAACAGATGTTGGTACTATTCTTGTAACCCCGGCAAGAGGGCAACAGGCAGCAGGCCAGCACACCAGGGCAGCAGTCCTTCAGAGCGGCAGTCCTGTAGAGTGACAGTCCTTTCAGCAGCACAGCATCTCTTCTTCCTGGCAGAGTTTCACAGGTCCAGAAGTGTACTGAAAAGTTGGTGTCTGAGGTGCAGTATTTATGCCCTATTGTGTCTTTGAAGTGGGGGAGACGTTTGTAGACTTTTCCCTTTGCAGTCACAGGCATCCTGCCTTCCCTGTCCTGGCTCCAGACTAACTACAGAAAGTATGCAGCCCTTTGTGTGGAGACAGGACACAGTCTATTCAAGTTTAGTTGTCCTCAGCTCCACCATCCCATTCTGCTAGTGATGGCCCATCCAGGCACGCGTAAGCTCTCTAGTGAGTGTGTCTGTCTAGGAGGAAAAGACAAAGCTCAACTATCGGCTACACCCAGTCATGTGACCAGCCCTTGGTTGCACTAGTGTGTAACCAGAAGGAGATCCCAGATGATGACGCATGTCACTTCGGTGAGTGATGGGAATCTGTCCTTTTTAAAGGATTTTCCTTTTTTAAGGATTTTCATCTGAGAATAGGATCACAGTTATTTAGGTCTATGTCTGTTTGAGGGTCTCTTCAGACTCTTAAGACCAGAGGATATTTTGTTGTATTACAGGCACTTAGGGCCACATGTATCAAAAAAGCATTTTGCGATTACCGAATAGCATGTTATACCGAATTGCTATTTGGTAATTGCAAAATGCTATGAATGTAAGGAATCGCCAAATATTTAGTGATTCCTTAAAATTACCAAATAGTGATCCGCTAAATAGGTAATCCCAATTAGATAATACCACTCCATTTCTTCCGATGGGCCTATGGCGCAAATGGTTTTGCATTAGCTAATTTAAGATTACCTCAATGGTAATCGCAAATTAGCAAATGAAAAGCCAAGGGTGCCCAGAGCCTTGGCCCTGAAGAACCCCCCCCAAAAAAAATGTGCACATGTATAAAGTGCACACATGACCTGGGGCATGTATGCGCCACATAGCACTTTAAAAAATGCATTTATTAGCATTCATCAAATTTTGCACATGGTTGCTATCAACTTAAAGTTGATGGTAATAGCATTTCCTAAATGCACAGTTTGAATTTAGAAAATGCTTGGTACATATGCTAAGGAAATCATAATTTTTAGGATTACTTAAAATTGCAACTACAATGCCTTTCATACATCTTGAAATGCTTTTTTACATTCACAAACATCCGAATTTTATGATTTGGACAGTTTGCAAAATTGTTTCATACATGTGGCCCTAAATAGCTAAGGCAGGAAAATACTAACTTTCAAAAAGCGGAATTTTCAAAATTATAATTTAAAATCTGACTTTACCATGAATTCGGATTTTTCATTATGATTCAAAAGACCCCAAACATGAACTGGTTACCTGTTCTCATTTGGAAATGACAGCGTATTGGTAATAAGTAGGGGTGGGCTGAGCGTGCAGAGTTGCACTATGCGAAATTCCGTGGAGTTCCATCAAAATTCTGTGGAACTTCATGGAATTCCACCGCGCCCTAGTAAAAACAAGTTATTATCATTGTCATGTGTCAATCATAAAACAGGATGCTAATATTCAGCAAAATCAGGCTGAAATTCATTTTAATGAAACAATTTGGCATGGCCAGGAGCGGAAATTCTGTTGGCGTGCCATACAACTCTCTACGGCCCTTATTTACCAGAAGTTATGCATTGATCACATCACACAGTGTCATTCAGAGCTGCGCATGCTGGCCTTTAAAATGCTAGTAAATTTACCCTGCCAATGTGGTCGCATTGTGAAGTATGAATGTATATCGGACAATCGCAATAAAAATGTGACACATCTTATGGTGTATATCGACAATTATTAACTTAGTGTGCTTCTATTTAAACAGAACTTTAGGCTCAAATGCTTCAGGGTTCGTGGGGATTCTTCCATGGCATGATCGCTCAGTGGCTAGCTTGCATGCCTTTTCCAAATGTTTTGTAGTTTTCTCTTCTATACAGAAATACTCAGCACACAATCCCGCACAGGTGTGGGTTCTCCCACCCCCTTTCGCTCTCCCTCATATCTACTCAATAATACAGGTGGACCTACTGTGTTGAAGGAGTGTGGCTTGAACTTTTTTAAGTGCCAAATATAGGTCTGTATATAGTGGAGAACTATGGTCTGGCTCACCCGCTTCTCATGTATCTCCTACTTTGCCTGTTTTCTACAGGAGACTCGTTTTAGCTCTGAAACAATTTCACAAAGGCTCCGACTCCCAGCTGCGGTAACAAGAACACCGCCTCCTTTTCAGCTGCTAATTCTAAAACGTTCAAATCCCCAGTGTCATCTCCTGTGGGCTGCATCACACACTGCCCTTCCAACACAGTTTGTTGGTGTTTTTTTTTTTTGGTCTTCAGTTGAGCACTGGAGTTGGGGTCTTTCTGATTGGCTCACACAAAGCTAGCGCTCATTGGCTGCAAGGATTTCAGTCTTGTTGTAACAAGGGGAGATGGCTCAAATTGGCTACATAGTACCACTTTACTATGTAAATTTGGGATTGTCCAATGATTAAATCGCACTACATCTGTCTGTTCACCAGACTCAATATTGAGGGAAGTGAAAGTGCCTGTTACACTATTAAGATAAATCCCCATTTCTCGTTGTCGGGCATTTTTATCTATAGACCCCCTGGGGCGGATAGCAGCTTTGTGAAATCTTTCCTGGAGACAGTCTGTTCCCTGGTAGTAGGGACCGCCAATTTTAATATCTTTGGGGACCTCAACATTCATTTTGACCTGTGTACTGACAACAAGATCAGCAGCTTGCTTGCTGACTTAGCGGCATTCCAACTCTGCCAATTGGTTCAGGATCCGACACATAAGGGGGGGCACCTTTTGGATCCCATTTTCACTAACCTAGAGGAAGCAACTGTAAAAGTACCCATTCCTATGATTTGGACTGATCATATGTTGGTGATTATATCCCTACCCAGTCAGGATACTTCTACCCAGAGGCCAGCACATAAGGTGCATAAACGTCCCTGGAGGAAACTACAACTTGAGGACTTCCATGCCGTACTTAAAGCACACCCTCTTATGGATTGCGAAGACACTAATCAGGCCTATGAAATTTTTTATAATTGGATTAACCAGGCGCTGCACACTCTTATTCCCGCAGACTGGATTAGAGCCCGTGCTCAGGAGTCTAGCCCATGGTTTAATGAGGAGCTTTCTGCTCTAAAAAAAGAGTGCAACATCGCCGAACGTAAATGGAGGAGGGCTTATGTACCAGAGTTGAAAACCTTATATGTCGACTCTCAAAAAAAGTATCATAGACAGATCTGTAGAACCTGTGCTGCATAATATACTAGTGAGATCAATGGCAGCCAAAATCCCTCCAAGATTATTTTTAAAATTCTCAAGCGGCGACTAACGCTACCATTTCTTATACACTCTGTGATAATTTGGCTTCCTTTTTTGTTGCCAAAATTAGTCAAATCTATAGTTCTTTTTCAGCCACATCCACCCTCGCACCTCCTAAGAACAAACTCACACATGAACTTAAGCTCATTCCGGAGCTGGATCAAGAGGAATTTCTTAGACTCTGCCGGAGAGTTAAATCAGGCTCTCCAGCAGACCCCTTAAAACCGGAACAGTTCAGAGAGGCTGACTCCTTGGTCCTTGACCCACTTAGAACTCTGATCAATTCTTCATTTGTTACATCTATAATACCCACCAGATGGAAGCAGGCATGGGTGTCCCCTATTATCAAAAAAACCTACCTTGGACCCCACCAGGCCGAAGAATTTTAGACCCATCTCCTTGCTACCCTGGCCCGCGAAGGTGGCAGAGTCCTATGTCAATACTATTCTGACTCAGTATCTCTGCTCTCATAACATCCTGTATGCTTCCCAGCATGGATTTCGTGCTGGGCATAGCACTGAAACTGCTCTTCTCAGTGTGACGGAACATCTCCGGGCCATTTTGGATTCCGGACAGACGGCAGCACTGATCTTATTAGATCTCAGTGCTGCCTTCGATACGGTGTCACATGAGGTTCTGCTACACAGATTGGAGACGGCAGGGGTTGTGGGACAAGCCCTGGCATGGTTTAAAGCTTTTTTGACCGGCAGATCTTTTCAGGTTTCCATCCCGCCATTTCTTTCTAAAGAATGTAGCATCGAGCAAGGCGTGCCCCAGGGCTCCGCGCTCAGCCAGATGCTTTTTAATCTGTATGTTCAGCCACTAGCGGAGGTCGCAAAACGATGGGACCTGTCCATAGTCTCATACGCGGATGACACTCAGCTGGTGATGATGCTGAGTGATGAAGCTGGGGCAAAAGCGCACAACTTTAAACAGGGCCTTACTGCAGTAACAGCATGGATGACGGCTAATTATCTTCAGCTTAATGCCGACAAGACGGAGGTATTGGTAGTTGGCAAAAATGCTGCAGCATGGGATGAGGAATGGTGGCAGGACACTCTTGGCAACCCCCCAGAACCTAAAAATGAAGTTAAAAACCTAGGAGTCTGGTTCGACTCTTCGTTAAGTTTTGTTGCCCATACAAAGAAAGTTGCAACCATGTGCTTTGGAATTTTGCGGAACCTGAGGCCAATACTAAAATTCTTTGACCCCCTTACGCGCCAGCTTGTTGTGCAGTCTACAATCCTTTCACGATTGGATTACGCAAGCTCTCTGTTTCTGGGAGCCAACCAGACGGAGAAGGTTCGTTTACAACACGTCCAGAACGCAGTGGCACGTGCCTTGACTGGACTTCCCCGGTTCAAATCAGTGACTAACATGCTCTTAAAGCTACACTGGCTTCCTATGGATAAGAGAATCCATTTCAAGACTTTATGTCTTGCTTTTAAAATTCTGAAAATGGATTCACCTCCCATGCTTTGCCCCTTGATGACGATGCACCCCCCCATAGAGCTCTTAGATCTGTGGAACAGTGCCTGGCCGTGATTCCTCAAGTAAAATTAGCCCGGATTGGAGGGCGTTCCTTTCGCTATCTGGCTGCAAAACTCTGGAAGGCCTTACCACTGCAGATCCGGGGTTTAAATGACCTCCTGGCTTTAAGAAAAGGCTATCAAGACTCACCTTTTTTGTCAGTCGCTGGTTATGTTATGTTCTTTTTTCATTGGCTGCGCATGCCTCCTCTCTTCTGATTAAGCGCTGGGACAGCCGCGCGCTATATATGAACATGTAACATAACATAACATAACATGTTAACATTAATGAGTGAACATATGCTCTTTAGCACTGGCTAGCAGTGGTGAAGTGAGTTATTATTGGGGAATGTATCCACGCTGGGTCTCTAAATGTTCCCTTAGACCCCCTACTATTTGTTGGTTGTTATTGTTCTTGTGCAGCTGTGGCTGCGGGTCTTATTCCGACTGGACTTAATAGACAGTTATTAATTCTAAAGCTCTCTGATTCATTCCCTGTGTTTGTGCTTGATACTGTTAGAACTTTCAACATGGCTGAACTTAGCAGTTTAGATTTTGATGATGCAACATTGCAGGCTGTACTTACCACTCCTAGCATTTAAGACACTGTATCAGGTACTGTGACTAATAATGAAGATGATTGGGCCACATTATTGGGGTTAAGAAATCACATATCTAGACTCTTATTCATGGGGCAATTATGTTGGAATACCTCCGTGGTAACTGTGCCCCCACAGGATTGATTGTTACTAAAACACCCAGGCTATTCCTGCAAGATAAGTCCTTTTGAAAAGATTGGTCACTCATTGCTTGTCGCCGCACGCTCAATTGGTTAATATTAATCATAAGCGTGGCCAAGCGCGTAGCTGATACCATCCTCATTGAGATACAGTTACTTGAGTCTCAGATTAAGACTACCATCAATGCCACTTTATTCAGAAAGAATTTAGAAGAATTGAATAAAACTAATAAGGACTTTAAAAATTCTATTTTACTTACAAAAATTAAGAAATTCCAAAAAGATCTGGCACGCTTTTCACATTATAAAGTGTACCCATACACAAGTGATCATTACACTCCACTGGAAATCTAGAAAAGGATGATGGTACGGGTCAAATTACTCATCCTCCGGTTCCGAAGAAGGGTTGAGTGACTCAGATTCATCAACTAGAAGTGGACAACAAAGCAGAGGTTGTGGTAAAAATAACAGATCAAACCGGAGGAATGTTCCACCAGCCCCACAATTTTAACAATGGTGTCCCCCTACCCCCTGGGTTTTTCCAACACCTGCGTTCCAGCCCTAAATGGGTCCATTTCAACCCCACCCTCAGAGCTTTACCAATCAGCCTTTTTTAGTGTTTGGCCACGGGCGCTCCGGAGGAAGACATGGAAACCAACAGGCCCAGGTACACTGGAGCCCCCACCATCTCCCAGGAGCACCCTCAGCAACAAAAAGAAAGCACTTCCACAACCAGGGACCAGTGTGGAGGCAACTTAGTAGTGAATCTAAGCAGTCAGACTCTGACTTCTGATGAATAGTTGGTACTCAACAGAGGTTTGGGTTTTGTCTTTACTTTCAGTGGAGACCCATTTCAGACTCAGTGTGAACTGGCTACGTTCTTCCGCAAAATACATTTGCATTATTACTTCAAAGATAAAGAAGGAGAAGTATCTTTCGAAATTGAGGATGCGAATACTGGTTTGAAAAAACGTTCTACTTTTAACCCACCCGCGCATACTGTGCCAGCTCATGTCTTGACTTTCGAGAAGGCAGTAAGTGAAGAAATAACTGCAATGTGCACCACTGAGAATAGACCTTATAGCAACTTTCCGAGAAAGGAACAACAGGCACTCCGTACTCTGACAATGGACGACAAAATAACCATCAAAGCGGCGGACAAAGGCAGTGCCATTGTTATTTTGGACACTACAATGGACCGCGCGGAGTGCCTACCTCAACTAGAGGACAGAAGTTTTTACCGCCCTCCGATATGATTAAAGAGGTGACCAACAAAGGCTGGATCACTACCCATGAAGGTACCTTTCTGCAAATTTCACACCCTGTAATGCCATATTTTTATGTACTACCTAAAGTGCATAAACAACAGAGACCACTACCGGGGTGGCCCATCATATCTGGCTTGGGTTCTATCCTCAAACCTTTGTCCACTTTTGTGGACTACTTTCTCAAACCCATGGTAAAAGAGATGCATACGTATTTTAAGGATACACAGTATATTCCTTCTCTTGCTGCCTCAAGTGGAGTTCGACATGGACACTGATTTCTTAGTTTTGTTCGATGTCGAGTTTCTTTACACTTCCACCCCCCAAGACGAGACATTGGATGCTATTGCACTACTTCTGTCCAACAGAGACCTGGATTCAATCACTCTGGTGCAATTCATCATGTCCTGTGCGCAGTTGGCCATGAAGGAGAATTTTTTCAGATTCGAGGATACCATCTACCTCCAAATTTCGGGGACCAGCATGGGAAGTGTTTTTGCGCCCAGCTTAGCTAACCTGTACGTTCATATATTTGAGAAAGAGCACATTTTGTCTGAAGCTAATCCCTTCCATGATTCCATTCGTTTTTGGAAGCGCTATATTGACAATGTTTTTGTTGTATGCCGAGGGAACTCTGATTCCATCATTCTGTTCCAAACTTGGCTAAACTCAAGGAACAATTTCCTCAGATTTATGGTGGAATTCGATAAGAACAGGTTACCATTTCTTGATCTCTCTATATTTGCTACATCTACTGGCCTGGAGAGTGAGCTGTACAGGAAGCCAATGGCCAGGAATTCTCTCCTCTGCTATGACAGTCATCATCCCTAAGTCACTCCGTGACAACCTGCCATATGGCCAATTCCTCTGTTTATGGAGGAATTGCTCTACTAAAGAGAGTTATGAGGACCATGCGAGAATACTATTCAGGCAACTTCAAGAAAGGAAGTATCCGAAAAGACTTGTGCGGCGTTCTCTTAAACGAGCAACGAATAACAAACGGGAGGCATTTTGGACCTTTCTAAACCTAAACCTCCAGTAACAAGACTAACATTTGTCAAAACTTTTAGTAAACTGTCCAATGGGATTCAAAGAAACGTGCACAAACATTGGCGCATATTGAACATTGGTAAGGAAGAGATCCCATTACCATTATTCTTGTTCAAAAGAAGTACCAACCCGCATAATACATTGGTTCTCACTAGACCTAAAACACAACCTCCTCGCATAGTGGGAACTTTGTGGGATCTCCCAGCAGTTCAAGGGCATTTCCTCTGTGGGTCTTGTGCAGCGTGTCCACAGACTCAACATTCGAAGACAGTGGATATAGGCACAAACAGACCTTGGGTGCAAACCAAACTCACTAATTGTAATAGTGATAAACTGATTTATTTGATAACATGTCCCTGCAAATATTATTATGTGAGCCTGACTACCCGCAAGGTTAAATTAAGAATTCTGGAGCACAAGAGTACAATTAGGTTCAAAGAACAAGCCACAATACTCACAAAACACTTTATTGACCCGAAACACAATGCTGAGGATTTTACATGGACTGTTCTTGAACAACCATTCATCCCTAACCACATTACTGATGTGTTTAAATTTCTGTTTACTAAAGAACAGAGGTGGGTTTTTAAACTGCAGAGTGACAAACAGGGGCTTAATGATGAGATACCGTGGACCTCTTTATAACCTTGTTTGACTTGTGATTACCAATTAACAATCAGGCAGACTTGAGAAGCTGACTCTGTGAGGTGCCCCTATTGATACCTACTCATGAAAAGAGATTTAGCAGGGAGACGAACCAGCTCTATATGTGCTATAGACAACGCTGAATTTCAAGAGACAATTACCATCCCTCTTAGGTGCCTACACTTTGTAAACAGTGAGCAGGCAAAATATATACCTTTATTCACACATACATTTAAGACTCGCTATGTACAGGTTCCTAAGATAGTGCTGTCTGTGCATGTCATATACTCCTGCATAAATATATGATAAACTTCTGGTATATTGTTTATGCTAGATGCATATCAACAGATATGTTCTATTAACATATGGTATGGGATGAACAGCGCTTCCTTTACCACACCTCAGTACGATATGTATATTGGGCATATCCGTAAACTACACTTTCCATGAGGTGAGTAACTGGTGGTATTTCTATTTAGAGCGGCGTTGCAGCTCACTACACTCCTCCACTAATTTGATAAATTTGCCTAGTGCTATGTGTTGGCTTCAAGTATGAGATGTAACTCACGTTAGTCACGGAATGTATTATCACCGCATTTCATACACTCGACAGAGGGATTTGCGAGGGCTATATCACCGAACAACATTTCCCATGAGACTAACGGCTTTGTGTAGTTTTAGTAAGATTAACATCATCACAGTGCGCTGACTTGCAGGTAATGACGGCACCTGCGTAGGCTTGATAACATAAAAATTGAGTCTTCCTGGCTTTGGGTACCTCTGTACTCAAGGTACTCCGTACTCCAGTACCCCAGGCTCAGACGTACCCTAGGGTACCAACGGACAGGTTAGTACTGCACGATAGCTGTTTTTAACCAGTAAAGCGCTGATTTACAATCCTATATATTTATCACATGGGTTTTGGGTTAAACTACAAACTTCCTGAATAGGCCGGCCCGGCGGGATTGTGTGTAATAGTTTCTTCGGTTAGTCAGACAAGCGCTGCATAGACATAGAGAGTGCATGGTGCATCTCTATTCTTCGATTTGTATTTATCAGGCGTAATGCTCTCTATGTGCTGGATGCATTCAGGTAGCTGCATCAGTAAGCTTTCATTTCTGCACAGTAGCCTTAAATATACAACATACAGACACTCTGCCCTTCCCTCTTTGTGATACCAATCGTTGCGCAAAATACCATCCAAATCATACTGGATTAGCCATGTAGAGCGTACACTCTGTTTCTGTACCAACATATGCTTTTTGAGTGTACATTATACAGGATTCCTGTTAACTACTAGCATGACTGGCCACTTTTTCAGTTTTTTTTTTGGTTTTGTGGTAGATGGATTTTTAGATACTTAGATGCTCGTTTTTTTTGTGCATTTTAGGAAAAATCATGACATTAAGACCATTTATCCACACGAGTACAGGTGGTTCTTAGTGTGACACACTCACTAGAGGCTAGTGTCTAATTTGACTATTTTGTTGTTCTGTTCAGAGTCGTACAAATCAGGGTTTGAAATTTAGAGGGAAATGACATGACAGACTAGAGGAGAAGTTCTTTGTCTGTTTACTACTCTCAGTCCTTTCCTTCTTGTTCATAGAGCGGGCCTGATTCCCTGAGCTGTCGCCAGGTGAGGTCCATTCCTCGTAAGATATGGGTAAGCACAATTTAATTTATGTCATTGAGTCACACTAGTTAGATACATGCAAATTGATGCTTACTGCTGCACCACATTCTGCATTGATATATAACATGAGCACTAGACCTATTTTCCTGTTTTCTTAAAATCATCTTTTTCTGCAGGTGGCACCAGCATCCTGTAAACTAAGGAGGACCTTAATACCTTGATATCAGGTCACATGGTTGTATTCGTTCCATCCTTGTCTGTTTGTTTTTTATCTTATCTACACTGTACAGTAGCAATACTTCATTGTGGTCCTGAGGAAGGCCTAGGTTACTTATAATCCATGTGGCTGAAACATGTAGATCCAGTTATTACATTCTTGCAGTTATTCTGTTAAAGCCCCTTTAGCACTGTTTTTAATTTGGATAACAAGAGATACTCAATAAATCCTTTTTCTCTTGCTAACCAATTTTATCTTCACTTTTCATATTCATGCACTGCGCCCATCACTCTTATACATAAAACGTTCTCACATCTGCTGGATCCTATAGAGCTTTCCTGGTACATCATACGTTCTTGAAAACATCCGTGAGCTCCCCTCTCTCAGTGAGAGGGTTGCAGCCCTTGGTTGCACTAGTGTGTAACCAGGGGGAGATCCCTGATGATGAAGCATGTCACTTCTGTGAGTGATGGGAATCCCTCCTTTTTTAAAGATTTTCCTGTTTTAAGGATTTTCCTCTGAGAATAGGATCACAGTTATTTAGGTCTATATCTGTTTGAGGGTCTGTTCAGACTCATTAGACCTTAATATTTTGTAGTATTACAGGCACTTAGGGCCACATGTATCAAAAAAGCATTTTGCAATTACCAAATAGCATTTTTTACCTAATTGCTATTTGGTAATTTGGAATCGCCAAAGATTTAGTGATTTCTTAAAATTACCAAATAGTGATCCGCTAAATAGGTAATTGCTATTAGGTAATAATACTCATTTTGTTCCTATGGGCCTATGGTGCGAATGGTTTTGCATTAGGTAATTTAAGATTACCTCATTGGTAATCCCAAATTAGCTCATGAAAATCCAAGGGTGCCCACGGGCCTAAGGCCCCCCTGAAGCAACCCCAAAAAAAGAAATGTGCACATGTAAAGTGCACACATGACCTAGGGGCATGTATGCGCTAAATAGCACTTTAAGAAATGCATTTTTGAGCATTTTTCAAATTTTCACATGGTTGCCATCAACTTAAAGTTGATGGTAATAGCATTTCCTAAATGCACAGTTTGAATTTAGAAAATGCTTAGTACATATGCTAAGGAAAACACAATTTTTTCGATTACATAAAATTGCTACTACAATGCCTTTCATACATCTTGAAATGCTTTTATGCATTCACAAATGTCTGAATTTTGTGATTTGCTCAGTTTGCAAAAGTGTTTCATACATGTGGCCCTAACTTTCTAAAAGCGGAATTTTCTAAAATATAATTTAAATTCTGACTTTACCATAAGTTAGGATTTTTCATTTTAATTTCAAAGACACCAAACATGAACTGGTTACCTGTTCTCATTTGGAAATGACAGCGTATTGGTAATAAGTAGAGGTGAGTCGAGCGTGCAGAGTTGCACTATGTGGAATTCCGTGGAGTTCCATCAAAACTCTGTGGAATTTCATGTAGTTCCGTTTCTCCCTAGTAAAAACAAGTTATTATCATTGTCATGTGTCAACCATAAAACAGGATGCTAACACTCAGCAAAATCAGGCCGATATTCATTCTAATGAAGCAATTTGGCATGGCCAGGAGGGGAAATGCTGTTGGCCTGCCATACACTTCTCTACGGCCCTTATTTACCAGAGGATACGCATTGATCACATCACACAGTGTAATTTAGAGCTGCGCATGCTGGCCTTTAAAATGGTAGTAAATTTACCCTGCCAAGGTGGTCACATTGTGAAGTACAAGAGTCTGTACTAACTTCAATGAATATGGGACAATTACCATATAAATGTGGCACATCTTATGGTGTTTATAGACAATTATTAAGTTAGTGTTCTTCTATTTAAACAGAAATTCAGGCTCAAATGCTTCAGGGCTCATGGGGATTCTTCCATGGCATGATTGCTCAGTGACCTGCTTTCATGCCGTTTCCAAATGTTTTGTAGTTTTCTCTTCCATACAAAAATACACAGCACGCTTCCCCCGCCCCCCTTTCGCTCTCCCTCATAGCTACTCAATGATACAGGTGCATCTACTGCATTGAAGGAGTGTGGCTTGAACTTTCTTTTGTGGCAAATATAGGTCTGTAGATAGTGGATAACTATGGTCTGGCTCACCCGCTTCCCATGTATCTCCTGCCTCACCTGTTTTCTACAGGAAACTCATTTTAGCTCCGAAACATTTTCACAAATGCTCCGACACCCAGCTGCGATAACAAGAACACCTCCTCCTTTTCAGCTTCTAATTCTAAAACGCACAAATCCCCAGTGTCATCTCCTGTGGGTTGCATCACTCACTCCACCCCCCCACGCAGTTTGCCGGTGGTTTCTGGAGCCACGGTCTTTCTGATTGGCTCACACAAAGCTAGCACTAATTGGCTGCAGGCATTGCTGTCTTGTTATAACAAGGGGTGACTGCTCCAATTGGCCACATAGTACCACTCCACTAAGTACTTATAAGTAAATTAAATATGTCAATTTGGGATGAGCCAATGTTCACATGTATTAATGAGTGAGCACATGCTCTTTAGCACTGGATAGCAGTGGTGAAGTGAGCAGAGAGTTCTATGGCCAGCAAAAATGAGATTAGCAAAAAGTCAAGGAAGAAGGCAAAAAGTTTGAGGAAGACCTCCATAAGGCTGACCGGTCTAACATCCCCCAAAGTATATTTCGGGCAGAATCACATATGCATAACAACAGTAGCTACTTAAGGGCTATATGAATTAATTAGGGTGAGGTTTGTGCCATTTAATGAGCCTTCAATTTACAAATATTGCCCTCCGGTTATTTCTAGAGGAATACCAAATGTAAATGTAAAGATTTCTTGCTTAGTATAGCAACACCCCATGTGTATGTGCTGTACAAGGTGTAGTAAATATAATGTTTCAAAACTCAGATAAATGTATTTATATCAGTTGACACCAGGTGCGCCTTCTGTAAAAATCCAATTTTAATATTATGCATGTCCATGTATTTGTTTTTGTGTTGCCTAGGACTCCGATATTCTATGTCAGTTCATTAATCTTGCCCATCCATAATACTACAGCTTGTGGTCAGCCAGAGAAGGTGTATACCACCCAAAGACTGCCATAAAAAAAGATTGTAGTGCAGATATCTCTGTCAAATT
Organism: Lissotriton helveticus; assembly: GCF_964261635.1. Lineage (NCBI taxonomy): Eukaryota > Metazoa > Chordata > Amphibia > Caudata > Salamandridae > Lissotriton > Lissotriton helveticus. Next base: position 536,205,308 of record NC_136067.1, read on the forward strand.
AGAAAAATAAAACAAAAGCATTCCAATTCCCACCTCCCCCACCCACACTGAATTTCTCAACTGTCATTATATAACCATTAAATCCCAAAACATCTAAAAAATGAAATATTAAACATGTTGCTCGGGGAGGTTGTTATCACCCTCTCCATTGGTGGTAAGTTGTGCCTCAATTCAATTAAGGATGACAGTGTTTGATATGCCAGGGTCAACCAACATCATGATGGCATAGGGGCACCATCAGAGGTATATATAAGTTACAAAGTCCACTGCTGGAGGGGATAGGAGCAACCCTAACCAGAAGAAGAGGCTACAGCAGCCTATATTATATAAGGGTACATAGTTCATACTGTAGGTTGGTCTCAGGTGGAGTCATTGGAGGCAGCATCAAATGGGGGCTCAGTCGTGCGTTGCTGGTTGAGAAGTAGTTCGTAGCAGGGGGTAACTATTGACCCTTGGTTGTGGCTTGACCATATTTTTTGCAAACTTCAGTTCCTTTTTAGGGCCTCTCTAAGGTTGGTAAAGACAAGTGCCTGGTCTGATATTTGTACAAAAAACATAGCCAGGTAGCATAGCATATCTAAGGTTTTTAGCCCAGAGGATCTCAATTGCTTCAACAAATGGATAGATGGAGAAGTTGGAGATCAAGACGGCCTTCTCTCATGCCATACCCAGTGTAGCATTGTGGTCACAGTAGTTCAAGAGTCGAGCAATTATTGGCCTTGGGCAGTCTCCAGACGAGGTTTCAAAGATTTGTGTGCTCTCTCAACCACCAGTAGCTCAGAGAAGATACCCTTGCCCAGGAGCTCAACCAATAGGGATTCAACAATAGGTTCAGTCTCATTGCTTTAGCCTTTGGGAGGCAAAGGATACAAATGCTGTTTCCGTGGGATCTGAATTCTATGTTCTCATTTTTGGCTACTACCATCACAAGATCTCACACTAATTAGTGCTCCATGTCTGTAATTATGGGGTACTCATTTTCCAGGGTTAAGATTCTAGTGTCAGCTATGTGAAGGCTTCTGGCCTTATTTGTCCAGTCTATCTTTCACAAGATCTATTTGTGCATTCAAGTGGTCTATCTAAGTATCTATGTCTTCAAGACTGAATTTAATTCTCCAGAAGATTGCTTTTATATTTTTATCTCTGTCACCGGCCTGGATCAGGACCTAGTTTGACGCCTCTCTTCAAAAATGAATTGGTCTTGTTTGGTGTTTGACTTCCCCAGGCAAAGGATAGATACAGAGTTGGGTGTGTGACAAGTAGCAAGTACTCAGTAGATGGGCACTAAGGGGTAGGTGCAATCCCACTGTGTAGAAGGTGAACTCTTGTTATTGCTATATCAGCAAGATGGCCAACAGTGGAAATATATAGACCTATACACAGTTGATCATCAACAGAGTGGAAGCAGTAAAGAAATTGTCTAGTGGCACTAAAATCTTTAAATGATGTGTCCCACTAGGAGGTGTCTATAACAATGTCACATGTCTTTCCTCTAGTAGTCGCAAAAGCCAATGTAGGGGCGACTTGGGGAGATGCCTGTGGTAAAGAAGGGGCACCTCGTCAGTGAAACAGTCATTCTGGAAGGACCCGGGTAAAGGGTCCAAACAGCACCTCAACAACGCAGGACTACAACTCTGTGTGTCATTCTCGGAGGTCCCACGTCCTGTCTAGTCCCACCATCAGAAGCCTGGGGGGTTGTAAGGAGAACCAAGCAACTCACCGGCTGCCTCTTAATTGGGGAAGGCAAGACCACTCTACCACCAGCAGCCAGGAATGCCTGGCAGTATAAGCAAAAGGCGGCTGAGGGTCTACATCTCACCATTATATGCTGCAGGAACTTGGCAGGGACGATGTTAGGTGCTATGAAGTTTACGCCATGCAGGGTCACTCCACAGGGGGTGCCATGAGAGCATTAGAATGGTCTTTTGCAGCAATATTGGAATGGAGAAGTGAGAGGTCCGCTCTAAGCAGCTTTCTTAGCCAATGTCTAGCCCAGCCCAGCTTATTTATTTCTAATACTTTTGTAAAATAATAGTTATTTCGACAGGCAGGGCTGCAGTTTTTAAACTCTAGCTACCAGACAACATTGGTTGGTCTGGAGTATGTTTGCCTGGTCACAAGAGTGGATGGCATTGTACTGCTGTATTTATAGGTGACATTTATCTTGTCATACTATATGTGCATTTTGGGTATGATAAACTATGACTTTATAGGAAGGTCACATTTGGTTATTACCTGTTGACCAATTTTGATTGGTGCCCCAGAGCACAACATAAAAAACCAGCAGTGGGGGCGTGGCCAGACACGAACTACAGAGGCTTCCCACTGTGGCCCCTCGTCCCCTAGTTGTTCAGCGCATATAGTCCCCTGAATTGCGCTGCAAGTAGCAGCATTGCATGCGGGGGTGTAGCTGCTACAAAACAAGGGGTCTGCTGAGCCATCAGACCCACGAAATACCCCTAAACTGACCTGTTTGGGGATACGGCGCTCTAGCAATGAAATGGCGCCCAGGCAGTAACTTGCTGTGGAAGGTGGTGAGTGCCACCACCGGTCTGACGCCTTGACCGGGTGTCCCCAAAATAGCCATTACAAGTAAGGGGTAAACAAGTTTGTGGACCTGGGTACAGTTTGCTATAGAAAACAGTGGTCCTCAAACCAATGACTCCTAGAAGTAAATTAATTGCAATCTCATCAGTCTTTTGAGATTAAATTAATTCCACGCTCTTGGAGAGAAACATTATTTCCATGTAAAGAAAACAGGATGTGCAGCAACTGAATTACTTGTGAAACAAAGTCAACTTATTCCAATTCATAAATTTAATTTCAGCAAAACAGTTTTAAAACAGGTTGCTCCAAAGGGAACATGCAAAGGAAAGATGGTGCTCAAAGGTAGGTTGGTGAGTGGGAAGATAATCCCAGAGTATAGTTAAAGGAAAACTAGGAAGGTTCAAACATGGGATTGATTCAGAGTATCAATCTTTTGGGTCCTGGCCCAATCGTATATTACATGGTCTATTTACATTGATTTTTGACAATAACAGATTGGTTTTTACGCACGTTAATGAGGGGGGTGTATTGGATGGGTCCAAGAATGTCGTTATGTATTCGTCGACGTTTCAACTCGGCTTGTGGCACATAGGGAGATTGAGCCTTGGCCTGCGAGTCTTCTTCAGGACGGGGATATGGGGATTTTGGAGGCAACCAACTTGTGGTTTAAACATCATCTAATGGAAAAAGAGGTGGCTGTCAGTACACCGTACAAGCTAAACACATCCATAAATCAATGATTGTACATTCAATGTTAGGCTTACCCGCACATGATAGTTGGCGGGACTGGTATCAAATTAGTACGCAGGAACACAAGAACACAAGAACACCTACCATATACACCTTACCTAAAATTCATAGGCGGATGCAGGACCCACCCGGCAGACCCATCATATCTGGGTGTCGATCATTGAACGAACCACTCTGCAAATACATAGACGTGTTCCTCAGACCCATCGCCGAGAGCACAGTTACATATTTGAGGGACACTATGCACATGATCCAATTGGAGGACGAACGCCCATACAACATAGACACCAACCTACTGGCAACTATGGATATAACAGTGCTATATATCAACATCCACCACGACCAAGCACTCCCTTTGTATGTACTCGGTGTTGAACAAAAGACCAAGACCCCACCTGGTACCCACCAAATTTCTAATTGAACTCATTGAGGTTGCCATGACCAAGAACTTTTTCTGTTTCCAAGGCACATACTAATTGCAAACCAAAGGTGTGGCTATGGCGGCTAGTTTTGCCCCCAATTTAGCTATTATATTCATGGACGAGTTTGAACAAAACACACGTACTTAATGAGGACAACCCCTACAGGGGTAATATCGATCTATGGTGGCGTTACATAGATGACGTCTTGATCATTTGGAAGGGCAATGAGGACCAATTAGAGGCCTTCCACACATGGCTTAACAACCGGTCCATGGATATCCAGTTTACTTTGGAATTTAATATCTCATCCATAAACTTCCTAGATATAACCATAAAGACTGAACATAACAGACTATACACCAGTCTTTACAGGAAGGCCAGTGATCGCAATACATTACTTAGATACACTAGCCACCACCCCCGCAATCTCGGAGACTATCTCCCCTTATGACAGTTCCTGTGATTGTGGAGGAATTGTTCAAAGAAGGAGGACTTCTTCCAGAAATCATCAGACCTATTGACAAGCTTGAAGACAGAGGATATCGCATCAGGCTTCTCAAAAAAAGCACGCAAACAAGCGTGGTTCAACCACAGAGAATGCCTACTCACGCCACCACCAAAACTATCGGAGGAGAAGGAACGCCTTGTTTGCATTACCACATTCTCCACCAAGAGTAATGCCATCAAAAAAGCAATCAACCGACACTGGCATATGGTCCAAGATGAAATAGGGGGGCTACCACCACCCCTACATGCATTCAGGAAAGCTAAAAATGTAAGGGAACATGTAGTGAAGTCTCTATTACCTCAAGCTGAACCATCGCAGACGGCTACCTTGTGGAGGATAACGCCTGTGAAAGGACACCACAAATGTGGTCAGTACAAGACATGCTCCATGACAAAGGAATGTAAACAGTTTAGCCACACCAACCGTACCTACATTCTGCAGGAACATAGTAATTGCAATACATCAGGAGTAGTTTACGCCATCACATGTCCCTGCAACTTCATGTATGTAGGACAAACAATCCAGAAGGTGAAGAGTAGGATTCTACAACAATGCAGTCGGATTCGCTGCAAGGTCCAAGGGGCACCCCTCGTCAACCATTTTACTGCATTTGAACATACCCCAGAAAGCTTAAAGTGGTGGGTGATTGAGAGGGTCAAACCTGACCCTAGAGGTGGAGACTTCGCCAACATCCTGAATGTCAGAGAGAGCAGGTGGATACACATGTTGGACACTGTCACCAGGGGACTGAATGAATCAGAGGAGATAGGTAGACAAGTAGCGACAGTGACTAGTGCCTAGATCACAACTTTAGTCCAATCGCCACCCACAGCAATTAACTGTTCTGGTAACACTCAAATGAGGTATCCCTCATATTGTTTACCACCACAGATGGTCACCTACAGTCCAACTTGGTTGTCTGCATAGGTATCGCCTTATTGTGACCCAAACACCAGCTCACTTCTTCGCGTGCACTGCACTATCCATGTGGGTCACAAACTGCTTATTTTCCAAAATTGGATGTACCAAGTAGCAAGTCCTCCGCACTTCGTCATTGCATGTACTGCATAATCCATGCGGGTCATAGACTACGTAGGAAGAATGCCAACTTTCCCGAATTGTATGTACCAAGTCTCTTAATAATTTACACAATTAAATTGTTCCAATACTAGCCTATCAGACGTTAATTAATTGATGATCAACTTAGAACTGTATGTACCAAGTCTTTCACACTGTTATAACTTACACAACTGAATTGATCGAATACTACAGTGTCAGACGTTAATTACCTTAATTTTATGGTCATCTAAGAATTAATGAGATGCCGTTTACATGCTTTTTTGACAATGTAATCAGTGTGAAGCGCACATTATTGTTTTCAACTATGAATTATCGAGATGTCTTCTCTACATTCATTGTGTCCAGTACAAATTTGTGTGTATAATGCCATCTACCATATGTACCTGATAATCCGATGCTATTATGCTATCTTCGGCACTAATTCAATTGGGGTTACGGACTTTACAAAATGTAACATGACTGACAGACCTATATTGTGCACAACTCACATGGTTGTCCTTAATACTCATGAAACGTCACTTATGCCCGTACATCAGAAGCTGGTTCGTTGCACCGTAACCAAGGAACAACAACGTTGGGCAGTACAACATGTAGTCTTCCTTTCATGTCTACACCCTACGCGTGCCGCGGGAGCCTCACGCCGGTGCATATAACTAGAGTAGCGCCTGATGGACGCTGTCTCTGGCACCCGACGGCTCACAGGTAATCAGTCGCCCGCTAACTAGCTAGGTTTTCGAACACTGGGAGTTTGTGTAGCCCCCTATAGACCTTTGTTAACACATACAGCCCACAGGTGGGTGATACCCCCGTCATCACAGGATCCCTTTACGCTGCCAACACTGGGCAGGAGCTCTTTCCTACTGACTCCCTTTCAGAAGTACTTCGCTACCAGGACCAACAGATTTTAATAGGGGGAGATATTAATTTAGTCATGGATTCAGGGAAAAACAGATCAGGCCACGGTTGTGCAGGGATGATATTGAATGTAGGGAGGGACAGGCTACAACACAGGGGGCTGATAGATCTCTGGCGAGCAGCTCACCCACACAGTACACAATACTCATTCTACTCCCATGTGCACCACACATATGCTCGACTATTCCCATGTGCACCACACATATGCTCGACTTGATCACTTTATAGTATTGTCCTGGTGCAAACCATTGACATTATACCGGCAGCTCTGTCTGATCATGATCCCGTGACAGTGACTCTAGACATATGCCCCATACGAAGACCGAAGGGGAGGGGGCGACTCCGGGAAACCCTATTACAACAACCAGACGTCTCACAACAGGTTCATAAATGCATCACTGACTATCTGACATCTAATGACTCCACTTACACACCTCTGACTGCACTGTGGGGGGCCCTCAAGGCATTGGTGAGAGGGGAATTAATAGCTATCTCCGCAGCAGACAATAGGACCCGTATGGAGAAGAGAGAGGAGTTGGCGGCTAATGTGGCAGAGATCGAGAGAGTACACAGTCGGACCGGGGCCCCACGAATGTGGAAGCAGCTGAAAGCAGCCAGGGTGCAACTGGCTAGCCTTGACATTGATAGGGCAGAGCACGCCGCCTTACGGCTCAAACACTCATTCTATGTCGGGGGTGATAAGACCGGGAGACTCCTTGCGAGCAAACTCCGAGCCCGGACTCAGTCCTCAAACATTGCGGCCCTTCACACCTCAACTGGTGAACGGGTTGAGGGCGACGAGCAGATCGCAGAAACTTTTCGTGACTCCTACGCAACTCTTTATAGTAGGGACCCAACAATTGATAACGCAGGTGAGACTTATCTTAGCCAGGCGGCGATTACAGCCATGAATGCGTCCGGTGGGGGTGTGTGGCTACCAGCCGAACATGGAGGACGTGAGCTAAGCAAGCTCCGTCCTCAACCCTGAACACTTGCTGAATATCCTGATATCCCCGACACCGCTGGGGCCCTGGCTCAGCACACTGGCAGCGGAACACGCGAGGAGGGTGTGGGGCTGCAGTTGAGGGCTGACTGTCACGCCGCGACCTCTCAGCGAGAGCGCGATCAAGTGCGGCCGCACCCGGAGGAAAGCTGCAGCCTGCGGTAGAGGAGGAGCCGCGTGATTCACAGCAGAGGCGGGCGGCCGCTTGAGCTTTAGCGCTTTGGACCCAGACTGGGACCTGCAGTGCTTCGCGTGGTGCTGTGACCCGATCCGGGCTGGAGGTGAGACACGGCTGGGAGGCAGCATAAGATAGAATACAAACGAGGGGGTCCGCAGTTGACCGGTGCATAGCGGAAGGCATAGACGCTTCTAGACCTGAGGAGCCTGCAACGCGGTGACTGTGTGGCACTACGTGTCAAGTACAAGTGTTATGGGAGCGCACAATGGCAATTATTAACATTCATTAACAATCTGTCCATTGATAAAGAGCACGGGTGCCCCTGCGTCACAGCCCCTGCAGGGGCCTGGACTGAGGCCTGGGGACATTACTAAGCGTGCACAAGATGGCGGAAACGCTGGGAGAGCAGATATAACTGGCTGCTGTACCGGTGGCTACACAAGGAGTGCGAACACAGTGAATTAGTTACTGGTTTTTTTTCAGTGACAACCAGAGATAAATAGCGTCAATTGTGTGACCTGATTGCAGCGCAGACTCCTACCTTGATCTGGGTGGACACCCGGACTACAAGTGAGTGGCAGAGCTGAGAAGCCACACACAAGGATCTACGGCTGGTGGTAGACAGGGCTCTTCACCGACCCTGTAGTGTGCTAGGTCCTGCGGGGCCTGGCGAAACACACAAGAGGGGTGCCACCGGCAACACGGCCTGCTCCGCACGGCTTGGTGCCCAGTGGGAATTGAATTGGTGTGGGTCCCTGAGAAACATAATGGGGTGCACTAAGGCCAAACAGCCGGACCCTGCGGTGGACGCTGCACTACAATCTACCGGCTCCGAGGATCCACTCGCCTCTTCTAGCAATGAAGTGATACCACCAACGGGGGTTGACCCAAGAGATGCCAAGCTGGACCTGATCCTGTCCGAGATCAGAGCCTCCCGAGTGGCGCTGGAAACACGCATGGATGCAATGTCCGTTGGTATGTCTCCTCTGAGGGCTGACCACAATAAGCTGGCTGAAAAGGTGGCTGCACACAAACTGGCGCTCAATGATTTACTGCCGCAACAGACTGAGTATTCTGCATGCCTTGAAGAACTTACGCGCCAGATCAAGGGACTGCGTGACAGAGTAAATGATACGGAAGGGCGCTCACGCCGCAATAATGTACGCATCCTGGGAATTCGGGAACGCAGCGAGGGCTCAAACCCCACACAGTTTGTGGAGGATTGGCTTAAAAACGTAGTAGCACCGAAAGGCCTTACTTCGCTATATAGTGTGGATCGCGCTCACAGAGTACCCCCAAGACCTCCCAGACCAGGTGCGCCCCCACGACCTATGATCGCACGCATATTGCATTATAAAGACAGAGACACAATCCTCAGGGCCGCCCGAGAGAACACCCCGGTGAAGTATGAAAACAGAGCAATCTCCCTCTACCCAGATTTCACCCCAGCAGTCCAGAAAGCTAGATCCACCTTCCTGGGAGTGAAACACGCGCTGCGTGATCGCAATTTGAAGTATGCACTCCTCTTTCCCGTGCGTCTAAAAATCATGCACGACCATAATACTTATTTTCTCAACTCCCCAGAGGAGGCGTCAGAATCGATGGAGGTCACGCTTACGCCACAATCCTCTCAGGATCCGCTGTCATCGGCACAACAGGACCGACCTTCACGTTAGATGCAATCGACTACACGCCAACCAAGACGTGGCCAGGACGAATATATCACCAAACCCGCCTTGACACAGGAGCTGGTAGGAAAAATCGCAGAGAAAACGATCCTGACAACGTCAGTCCTGGTGCCCACGACTCCCAGGAACTAATAGAAGTGGATCATCTGATTGACACTCACACGGAGCCTTCTGAATCGGACGCTACCTTCAGCTGTTTCCACGCATCACGGCGCAGATGGCGAATGACTTTTGAGTTCACTGACGACAGCAACAAGGTGGTAACGTATATTGGTACACGCTGTGGTTGAGCCGCGAGGGGCCCTGGTGGACTGGGGGTTTCTTTGGACTAACAGGGTGAACTTAAGAGACATTAAGTAATTGCTTGCATTTGTGTAAGTGTGTTGGAACCAACCCCCCCCAAGCGAAGGCGTAGTTGCGCTAACTTGGTTTACCCACGTTGGGTAAAAATTGTTTAGTCCTCCTATGGGTATGTATGTGAACCTTAGAGTTGGGGAGTTTAAAATAGTTAGGGCACTCAGTTCATGTATAATACAGTTTCACGGAGCACAAGTGATGAGCTGCGAATACACATTGCCATCTCCTCACAATGACGACACCTAACACATATAAATTCTGCACCTAGACCGTGCGCAGAACGGGCTCGGTGCATAAAAGGCACAGAATATTGGCACAATTGAACAGGAGGAAGATTTCCATTGCATGCCTGCAGGAAACCCACCTTAATGGGGCGGAGGGGTCCAAACTAAATAGGAAATGGAAGGGCCAACTAATTGCTACAGCATACTCTGCCTTCTCTAGAGGGGCTGCCATTTGGATACGGAACTCGGTCCCCTTTAAATTACTGGAAAAATGGATAGACAAGGAGGGACGCTATGTGTTTGCACATGGAATACTAGATGGCATCCCTGTGGTACTGGGATGCATTTACGCCCCTAATACTGAGCAGGCGCTATATTTTACCTCCCTTAACAGGGTGTTGTCGGACTGGTCAGAGCACAGATGGATCCTAGGGGGAGACTATAATGCGGTTCTAGATGTTTCATTAGATAGATCTCACCCACCGCTACACACCACTGAAAGTAGAAAGCAGTCAGAGGCATTGGCACATTGGGCGGAGGGCCTTCCTTTCCCCAACCCACAGACTACATATTAGAGTAGATCCTTTTTTGTTCCACTGTTCTATTGTGGTTTATTAGCTCGGTAATCCACATGGGGAAGACGCTGTCAGACCACAACCCAGTTGAACTGACCTTACAATGGGGGAGGATTCCGACTCTGATTCCGACCTGGCGTTTACCAACTGAAATGCTGGAGGACCCGGTATTTAGAGCAGCTATTTCAGAGGCCATAACCAAGTTTTTCACTGAAAATGCAGGCACGGCTAGTACCAGGCAAATAGAATGGGACGCCTTTAAGGCAACCATACAGGGTGTGACCATAGGCACTAAACTAAATATGCGTCAGCATGTGGTGGAAAAACTCACAGGGGTGGAAGGCAAACTGGCAATGTTGGAATGTGAAGCTGCAGGCACGAGTGACCAGCTTACGCAACTCCAAGAGACTCATATACAACATGCGGAGCTACTGGAGGAACTCCGGATAATTGATTATAGGACTTAACCGCTAAACAACATACCAAGGCTGACAGGTCGGGTCCACTGCTGGCACGCATGGTGAGTGCTACACCCATGTATACCCCCACAGTGGAGGTGTATGATCAGTCGGGTATATTGACCACCGCCCAACTAGAAATAAACACTGCCTTCCAAGGATATTATTCCCATTTATACGGCCCACACCCACCGATGCAGGACGTGACTTTCAATTCCTTTCTTGAGGATCTTCCTATTCCCCAACTTACGCCCGCACAGCAGGTTGACCTGGCGCGCCCCATCACGACAGCAGAAATTCGACACGCAATTAAAGCCTTGCCACACAATAAAACCCCCGGGACTGATGGTTTGCAGGCTGAGTTTTATGTTACGTTTATTGATTTATTAGCTCCACAGCTACATCTTTTATATCAAGAATCCCTAACGACTAATGCCCTACCCCCTACGACCCTTCAGGCATTGATAGTCTCCCTCTTAAAACCCAGCAGGGACGGATTACACATACCAAACTACAGGCCGCTATCGTTATTGAACACAGACTACAAAATACTTAGTAAACTCCTAGCCATTAGACTGAACCACTGCATCCCGACACTTATTCATACAGAATAGTGCGGTTTCGTGCCGGGGAGGAGTACGGCGCTGAATCTCAGAAGATTAAACCAAATAATGTCGCATGGTGATGCGAGATGTGGCAAGGAGGGATGTGTATCCTTAGACTGAAAACAAGCATTTGATTCCCTACGCTGGATTATATGTTTGCCGCACTAGCGCGCTTTGGTGTGCCGCCTGCATACCTGGCATGGGTGGGCTTATTGTACCTGCACCCAACGGCACGTGTCCGCACCAACAAATGTATTTCCGGACAGTTCGGGATTCATAAAGGGACGCAACAAGGATGCCTGTTGTCACCCCTACTTTTCATTCTGGCATTGGATCCCTTATTGCATAAGCTTCGAATATTAGCTACACCGTGGGGAATAACGCGTAATGCAGTAACACACGTAGTCTCGGCGTATGCCGATGACATCATATTGTATATCAGGGACATGTCGGACAGCCTCGCCCCCATCCCTACCATTTTTGAGACATTCCGTGAAATATCTGGGCGGACTATAAATGAGACTAAATCCTATGGTTATTATTTTAGTGACGATATAACGGAAGCGCAAATGCAATTCCCACCGCTTAGGTTTCAGATCGCACCTACCACGTTTAAATATTTGGGGATACAAATATACCGTGAACCACGAGACCTCCTAGATGGAAACTTGGGCAAGGCGCTTACAACTCTTAAAACTCAAATTCAATTCTGGACTTCCCTACCGCTGTCAATAGCGGGGAGGATAGCTATTTCCAAAATGGTGGTATTACCACAATTCATATACTTTTTTACGAACCTCCCACTCTTAATACCGGCGAGCACTTTTAAAAGGATGAACGCGATGATGATAGAACTCATCTGGGGCTCCGGGAGACGACGCATTAGTCTCGCTAAGTTGCAATTACCGGCCTCAAGCGGAGGTATGGACGTCCCAGATTTAGCAACGTACAATTATGCATGCCAGCTGCAATGGTTAGCTTATTGGCTGGCAGGTCGTAACCTCCATGAGATGAACATGACCATAGATGACAGGAACCAAGGAGCTATCCATAGACTATTGTTACCGGGTGTGCCCCTCCCCATAACATCACCATTGCTATTGCGCCTCGCAATTACCAGTTGGAAATGCGCCATCAGATACACGAACACGAAGACCCCTTATGCACCTACCATACCTCTACTTGAACTGCCCCTCAGATCAGGGACGCTTACTAAGCGTATACTACAGCCGTGGGACGATGTAGGAGTCACAACTGTAGGTGATTTCTTCGCCGAGGGCAGGGTTATGCCATATGCAGAACTTGTACAAGCACGCCAAACTCCTGAAGCTCTGTTTTTACTACATGCGCACGTAACACACTACATAGGCACAACATGGGCGAGGGATGGAGTCGAGCCATTTACGAACTCGCTCCTCACTATGCAATACTTAATGGGGAATGGCGACGCCTGACGAAATGGTCGGCGTATGGGATACGCACTGATAGGGCGATTTCCCTACAACCTACATGGGAAAGGTGGGAGCAGGACGTGGGACGGGAGTTCAGTAACAAGGAATGGGACATAATGCTGAAATTCCCCAAGTGGGTATCACGGAATCCAAAGATTACATTTATACAATTAATGCTGCTGCTCAGAGCGTACCTTACCCCGCACCGGCTCCACATGATGTTCCCCGGTGCTGCCGACACATGCCCACGGTGCTTGTCACCAGATGCTGGATTACTGCATATGTTAAGGTCACTGCCCCAGACTGCCCCATTACTTACTGTACATAAGGTCCTGACACGATCGCACCCGCAAGACCGTACACCGCCCCGGAATATTGTATACTGGGACTAGGCCCTACTAAGACAAGAAAGAACCCTTCCACACGGTTTGTAGATCTAGCCCTTCTATTAGCTAAAAGAGCAGTAACCACAAGGTGGAAGTCCACTAGGCCCCCTAAACCTATGGATTGGCATGGAGAGGTGGTACGGTGGGGGAGAGCGGAAGGGGCTGAATTGCAGAGAGAAGAGTACAGGGGGTTACGTAAGAAACACATATCGCTGGAATGGCAGACATTATTACTTGAATTTGAAGCATTTGTTATCAATGAGTAGTTAGAAGTACACTGTGTTGCCACTAGGATTACGGTGGTACGGGACCAAGGAGCAGCAGGTCGGCCCTCCCCCCCCCATTCCCCCTCCCCTCCTCTCCCCCTCCCCCCTTGCCCCTCCTCCCCCCTCCTAATCGCACAATCCTGGGTGCAGTAGTTTTTTTTTTTTTTTATTGTTTTTATTGCAAAGTCAAATAGCAGTATCATCACAGCACAAAGAAATACCTACAACCCTGAGGCCGGTGTACCGTATGAAAGAAAGGTAAGCAAAACAGAGACCTCGTAACCTTATCTGGTTGCAGAGACGGCTACTATCAACATAATGATCGATCACGCGGACCGAATGTGCTTCACAGGGAAAATACAATTTGCTTTTCATATTTTCTGCGTCTGTTACTATTTTGAACTTAAACCAAAAGTGAAACAAAACAAAACTGCACACATGAATCAGTACGGTAATGGGTGACTCTTGGCATGTTATCCAGTATCAAAGGCTTCCTGAATGGGACCAAGCGTGTGAACCTCCCAATGTCACATCCCTCCCGCGCCTCCCTCCTCCCTCAAGCCCCATCGCTTTGCAGCCTGCCCCTCCCTGTGCATGTAGATTGTCCTGCACTGAGCTCGACCCCTAATCAGTATCTTCCTCGTCATCAGAACCTTCAAGGTCCTCACCTGCCAATGGCTCACAAATATCTCCCCTGTATGAGTTCCAAGGTTGCCAAAATCCATTCCATTTGCGCGGGTTATTTCTCGTTTTATAGACTGCCCTTTCCGTCAACAAAAGCATATCCATGTTTTTGATCCATTGTGCCAGCGTGGGGAGATCCGCTGTCCCCCGTTTCTGTGCGATATCCCTTTTGGCCGTGACAAGCCCAATTGTGGTCCATGCCCTCCCATAGAAAGTAAGATCTGTAGGCCCCCATCTATTCAGTAAACACAACCTTGGGTCTAGCGTAAGTGAGGTGTGGAGTGTTTGAGCGATAGTGCGTAGTATTCGCTGCCAAAAACAAACAATGCGCGGGCAGTACCAAAGCGTGTGTAGGAACGTGCCCTCTTCCCCGCAGCCCCTAAGACAGTACGGATGATCTGCTCTCTGTAGTTTGTGTAGTGTTGTGCGGGTGTAATAAATCCTATGTAAAATTTTTAGTTGTACCAAGCGGAATTTAGATGATATACCCGCCTCACGTGGAGACGCCATGGCCGCATTCCAGTCGGACTCATCAAGGTCTCCGACATCGGTTTCCCATTTGTGTTTCAGCTTCTGCAGTGGGTCAGGTACATTATTGAGTATTTTACGGTATGTTAAGGATGTTGCCCCTTCCTGCATGAAATCTGTGAGTAGACGGTCTTCTAGTGGGGAGGATTCAGGTGGGGATGTATCAAGTGGGATCGCCGCCTGCAGGGCATGCCTTATCTGTATGTATCGATATAGTTCGCTGTCCCTCATGTCGTACTGTTCTTGAAGGGTCGCGAATGAGATCACTCCCTCTCCACTCCACATATCTCCCACAGTCGATATCCCAATGCTGTCCCACTGAGTGAAGCCCTTAGTGTGTCGTAAATGACCCAACGCTTTGGTGTCCCACAGAGGCGTGAGCTTTGTGATGATCCCTCCCCAGTGCAACTTCGCTTGTGCCTTGTACCACAGTTGAACGGTATGTTTAGTGGGCCCTATGAGTTTCACCGCAATGCCTCGGTGATATAGAGGAGCCAGTAAGCTATTTGTACCCAGTTGTACCCTGTCAGCTTTAAATGCCGGGTCTTCCTGTGGGGCGTGCAGCCACTGGTTTAGTATCTTGAGTTGGGCCGCCCAATAATAGAATTGGATATTGGGCAGTGCTATGCCCCCATCGTACCACCCCCTATTCAGCTTCGCATGCGAAATTCGAGCTGGTCGGTTCCCCCATAGCAAACTTGAGATTTGCGCTGTCACTTTCTGTAGGAAATCGGCAGGTATCAAATGTGGGGCATTTTCAAGGACGTATAGAAAACGCGGCAGGGCCATCATTTTAAATAGCGCTGCCCTGCCTAGTAACGTCAATGGGAGTTCCTTCCAGTGGTGCACATCGCTACGGAGCCGGGACAAGGGAGGCAACAAGTTGAGTCTTGCAAACTCCGATCCATCTCGAGTGATGTGGATTCCCAGATATTTGAAGGATGAGGGAGCCATCCTCAGTGGACAAGAGTCCGGCAGCGGTGGGAGTGGCCCCTTGAGCTCAAAAAGTATCGACTTCGCCCAGTTGATGGTATAGCCTGATACTCGCCCATGAGAGTTGCAAATTGCTAGTAGATTGGGCAGACTACGTTCTAGGTCTGTGAGGTATATAAGCATGTCGTCCGCGTAAAGGGACACCCTGTCTTCCCACTGCGGATCCCATCGTATCCCCCTCAGTAGTTGCGTAGTACGAATAGTGACCGCCAATGGTTCTAAGACCAGAGCAAAAAGGAGAGGCGAGAGTGGGCATCCCTGCCGCGTACCACGACCTAGACATATGGTCCGGGAAATGTGGCCATTCGCTACTATCCTGGTCATAGGATCCTTATAAAGCATCCTTATCCAGGAAATAAAGACGGGGCCAAAGCCCATCCGTGTCAGCACCGCAAAGAGGTAGCTCCACTCCACTAGGTCGAACGCCATTTTGGCGTCTAGCGATAGTATCGCTGCCGGTTCTTGCAACAGTGGGAGTCGTGCCACCACTCCGTGCACCCTGCGAAGGTTGAGGGCCGTGCTTCTATGCGGCATGAAGCCGAACTGATCTGGATGGATCAGTTGACTCAAGCAGGGCATAAGTCTGTTTGCCAATACTTTCGCTATTATTTTAGCTTCCGGGTTCAAAAGGGAAATAGGCCTGTATGATTTGCAGTCGTTGGGCGGCTTACCCGATTTTGGGATAGCGACGATAGTCGCCATTCGTTGGTCGGCGGGCAAAATTCCCTCCATTCTACTCTCCTCATACATGTGCAGAAGGGGCGTACTCAGGGATTCAGACATAATTTTAAACCACTCAATGGGTACCCCATTGGGCCCCAGTGCCTTACCCGAGTGGAGGGAGTCAATGGCCAATTTGATTTCATCAGTCGTTAAGGGGGCATCGATATCCTTGGCTGCCTCAGCCGTCAAAGACGGAAGAGGGACATGCTCGAGGGCGTCTCGGGCCTCATCCTCTGTCACCACTATCGGTGGAGTGTACACTTCATGGAAGTGGTCAGCCAGGGCTTCAACTATATCTTCCGGTCGGGTGTGTACGTTGCCACAAGAGTCCGTAATTTGTAGTATGTTTCTACCTCCCCCTTGTGTCCTGTCCAGCCATGCCAGGAGTTTACTAGCTTTATTCCCTAAGTCATAGACCCTGTGCTTGGTTGCGGCAATGTCTGCCATCGTCACTCGCCTCAGGTGATCGTTGAGGCGGCGCTGGTGTATTTGTAGGTCGTGAAGTGTGTCTTCCGATGGGTCTGCCATATGGGCAGCGTTGGCCCTCTCGAGGCCCAACTCCAATTCCAATGCCTTTTTCCTGTGTCCTTTTTTGTGATTCGTTATCGCTGAAATAGCCTGACCCCTGAACACCGTTTTGTAGGCTTCCCACAATATTGAGGGGGAGTCCACCGAGGACTGGTTCTCCTCAAAGTAGAGCCGGGTCGCTGTCGTCAGGTCTTTATGGACCAGTGGCGCTTTGAGATATCCCGGATAGATCGGAAATACTCTCTTGCGTTTGGCGCTTGCGCAAGTGACGGTCAGAGTGACTGGCGAGTGGTCCGAGATGCCTCTCGGCTGTATCGTCGCCTCGCTAATGCTGAGGAGACCGTTACTCAGTGTGAAAAAGTAGTCTATCCTGGAAAGACTGTTGTGGGTCGCTGAGTAGTAGGAGTATTGTTGCTGATCTGGGTGTAGTGCACGCCATACATCCACCAACCCCTGTGCTTCAAGAAAGTTCTGCAGCCTGCTAGGGCCAGCTGCCCATGGACGTGCGGGGAAACGGTCGAGGGTGTCTGTGAGTGTCATGTTAAAGTCTCCACCCACAAGCAAGTCCCCCTCAGGAAGTTCCAACAGGAACCTGCCGAGGTCCGGCAAGGCCAGTGAGTGTAACGCCAGCAGAATATAAACCGAGACCACATTTAGCGGTCTCCCCTCCCATTGACCATGTACTGCCGCGGAACGGCCCTGATCATCTATTTTTGTGGATTTCACTATGTATTGGGAGGAGTTCCTCAGCAATATACCTGTGCCCCGAGACCCTGAGGTAAAATCAGCGTGTGCTATCATACGGTACCCTCTCCTATCCAATGCCCGTGTGGCCCCCCCAACAAGTGTGTCTCCTGTAAGAGAATCAAGGTGGGTCCCCGCCTCTTAATGCATTGCAATACCAAGCCCCGCTTGATCTTGTCGCCCAATCCCCTAACATTCCATGACATGATTTGCAGCGGGGTTGGTGTGGTTTGATTATCAGTCCTGGCCATGGGAAGAGTCAGTGGGCGGGCCCGGGGGAGCCTGTTGGATAACCTCCCACACTACTGTAACGGAGGGAGCATTGTAGACCGCGGGCCATCGCTCCATGAGTGAGGTAGTATGTGGAGACGGGTGTGAGGCAGAAGTGACCCCTCCCAACCTCCCGCCATGTGACTGTCCCAGTGACGTGCGATGCCTCCCACGTGTTGAGTCTTACCAATGAACATGTGTGCGTCCCAAACTTTAACCATTCTTATACCACTACCCATCCCCCTCCCTGCCCCCCTGCTACACGGACTCCAAACTGCCCGCCCCCCCAACTGAGCAGAGTGCATATCCCAACCCCAGAACAGTGTACTTGCGCGTTGGGGTGAGGGACTCTCCGCTGCCAGCGGCCTCTCAATCACACCCTAGGAGGTCCATCACCCAGTGTCCAATGGCGGGAAGAGCGCATACAGCGTCATAAGTCTAAGAAAACATAGAAGCCAGGAGCCAGGAGATTAGTGGTCCTCATTTTCTTCTAGTCCGCCCTCTGCTCCCATAGACGCACCACTTTCCGTGTCCCCTCCCGTCCTCTGGGAGTCCGGATGCTTCCCCACGTTGTGGCCCTTTGGCGGTCGATTAGTCCGTCGGGGGTGATGTCCCGGTCTCCATCCCTCCAACCATTCCTGTACCGCCTCAGGGTTGTCAAAGAACCAGGTTTTGTTTTCTGCTACGACCCGAAGCCTTGCAGGGAAGAGCATGGAGTATGGTAATTCTCGTGACCTTAATTCCTTTTTTACCTCGAAGAAGGTGCGGCGCCTGCGTGCGACATCTGCCGTATAGTCGGGGAAAAAGGCAACAGTAGAGTTCTGAAGTTTGATAGGGGGGGATGTTCTTGCCACCTGTAGGACGGCGTCTCGGTCACGGAAATTGAATAGGTGGGCTACAATGGGCCGTGGGGGCGCCCCCGGCTTCGGCTGACCACCCGGCACGCGGTGAGCCCTTTCCACGGAGAAAAAGGCGGACAGTCCTTTCGGTTGAAGTTCTCCCGTGAATAAGCTCTCCACGAACAGGTCCATTGCTCTTGTGCCCTCCGATTCCGGCACGCCAATAATACGGATGTTATTCCGTCTGGAGCGTCCTTCCTGCTCATCAAGCTTCCCACGAAGCAGTTTGTTATCCTGCGCCAGCTTCCCCATAGCCTGTTGTAGTTCGGAGACATCTTCCACTAGGGATTTGGTGACCACCTCCATGTCTTTGACCTTGTCCGACATTTTGTGGATGTCACTCTGAGCAGAGTGACATCCGTGGAGATTGACCCCACCGTCGTCTGTAGCACGGCCAGTGCCTGCATCACATCCTCCAACGTCGCCCTCTTGCCTCCCGGGACATCTGCCGATTTGCCCCCCGCGTCTCTCCCGGTCACCGGGGAGGGGGATGTTTTTTTGGATGTGTATCGCTCCATACGGGTCTGTGTGGCACTGCCCTTAGACCCTCTCCCCGCCATACCTGCAGATTTCTTGCTTTTCGGGCCTCTCAGCTCCAGATCGTCTGGAATGGTGCACCCACGTCGGCCACAGAATGTTGGTGGATTCGTCCACGTGGGATCCCGGCCAGGGTGTCTGCTGAGCGTCCGCCGATACAAACTGGTTCTCTCTCCCCGTGCGCCCAGGAGAACGTAGCGGGGTCCTGAGCCAGGTGAGGACTCTTGCTGGGCGCAGGCTCTCGACTCAGGCACCTGTAGGGTGGCTGCAAGGTGGAGTGTGCGGCGACGTCTCTGGCCCAGAAGATGGCGGCCGTCCCTCACCCTCCTAGGCTCCCTCGCAGTTGTGGCCGCCGGTCGGCTCTCGTGTCTGAAGCGCCGACCACAGTGTAACCGGCCAGTCTCCTCTCCCTGGACTGCAAGCGGCGCTCAGTCCGGCCGCGTCACTTTCAGGTTGGCGGACGACCTACACGGCCCGCGGGCACTTCCGGTCCCGGTCCCCCGGACCAGCTGCACTTCCTGCCGGGCCACTCGCTCACGGGGGGTCCCGGCTCAGTTGGGTGATACAGGCCACGCCGCAGCTGCGACGAGACTCGGTCCCCGGGCGTCGGATTTGAACGCCGCTTCGCGTTACTTGCTCCGCCCGGTCCTGGGTTCCGATATCCTCCTGCAGGGTTCGATAATTGTGGCGGATGATTGATCGGATATTCGAAGAGGCCGCTTCAGCTGCGGAGCTCGTCCCTTATGCCGCCGCCATGATCGGCTGCTAGCCACGCCCCCGGTGCAGTAGTTTTTGACGGTAATCATGAATAATGACGAAATCGTAGGTGTCGGAAGAGGAAGAAGTTTATTCAATGAATGTGGATACCGCAGGCATATATAGAGTGTACGGATATAGCGACCTGAGTGTGAGGGGAAGTTGTGGGTGGGGGGTATTGATTATTATTATTAGAGAACATATGTATGCATAAAGAAAACTGCATTCCTTCCCTTTTTTCACAGTTTTCATGTGCAGTATGATATATGCAACGTATCTCATTCTAATCTTAATTGCTGTACTACTGTGACAGATAATGCAGACCAATAAAGATATTTAAAAATAAATAAATAGGCTACAGCGTTATATGCACCAATCAGAGTGGAGGAAGTAATCAGCGCGATCTCTCGCCTCAAACTTCTGAAATCACCGGGGCCGGATGGCTTCTCAGACGGTTTTTACAAAACCTTTTGTCAACTCATAGCCCCGATCCTAACTCGCCTGTTCAACTCCTTTCAGGGACCGGTTCTATCCCGGCGGTTATGCTAGAAGCCGACATAGTTGTAATTCCCAAGCCTGGAAAAGATCCCACTCAGTGCGCAGCGTACCGTCCAATCTCGCTACTCAATCTCGACCTGAAGCTATTTACGGGTGTCTTAGCCGCCAGACTGGGCCCCCGACTGCTGGAATTATTGAACTCGACCAGTCGGGTTTCACACCCAACAGGCAAAGCAGCGACAACACCAAGCGGTTAATGCACTTAATAGACAAAGCCCACTATATGGGATTGGACGCCCTGTTACTTTCAGTCGACGTGGAGAAAGCGTTCGACAGAGTAGATTGGGGCTTTCTAGCGCACTATGGTATGGGAAACCGTTTTTGGGCTTGGGTCGCAAGCGGTTATGACCAACCCAGAGCGACGATCTGCGTCAACAGGACCAGCTCATGGCCTTTCAACATCCGACGAGGCACAAGACAGGGGTGTCCTCTTTCACCCCTGCTCTTTGCGCTCTACATCAAACCCCTAGCGCAATGGATTAGAGACAACCCCAACATCTCGGGTATCCCCTTTGGGGGGAAACGTCATACCGTTAGTCTCTATGCGGACAACATCCTAGTGACCATTGACACACCCACACGTTCTGTCCCAGCTTTTTAACAGGAACTCACTGAGTTTGGCAAGGTCTCAGATTTTAAAGTCGCCGTAGGGAAATCAATGCTTATGCCTCTCGGTCTCAATGAGAACGCCCCTGAGAACGCCCCTGAGAACACATTTAGAGGGCTTGGAGACTTGCGATCCCACACCGAGATCCCATACCTGGGGATAACTCTGACTCTTCCACTGACCGAACAATTACACACAATTATTCGAACCTCACTTCCCAAATAACACGGGAACTTCGCCGGTAGCAGACACACCCTCTGTCGCTGTTCACGTCACAGCGGTTAAAATGTCCATATTGCCTAAAATACCATGTATTTTTCTGACGATACAGGTAGTGCCCCCCCATGCGTTATATCCATTCAATACAAAAAGAGATACATAATTTTATCTGGGCTGGGAAACGGTCGAGGTTACGCAGAGATTTGGCTTACCGACCCCCAGAAGAGGGTAGCTTAGGGATCCCCAACCTACTGAGCTATTATAGAGTGGCACAACTGCTCTATCTCGTAGAGTGGAGTAGACCTGAGTCTGAAGATGGCTCTTCCAGGATAAAGCGATGGCATGCCTCTCTTTGTGGAAGATACCATTCCAGAAATCTTCGGAGATACCAACTTATCTTGCCAAATCTCCTATCACTCGCTCAGTATTGTGGGTGTGGGACACAGTAGCGACTAAGCGGAACCTTACCTCCTTCCCCTCGCCCCTCACACCCCTATTCGACAACCCAGACTTCCCACCAGGACTCGAGGCGAGGGCGTTCACCCAGTGGAAAGCCTCGGCCTGCAAATTCGCAGGACATCTATTTGATCTCAACGGGTTCATTCCTTACACTGCTTTGCCTGATTGGTACGACATTAAAGATCCCAAAAGATTCCAATACTTCCAACTTCGCCATTGGTTACTACATCCCGACACATGCCTCCTGGTTAGCAGAAACCTTACGACCTACGAGAAGTGGGTCTAATCTAAGCACTCAGACCGCAAATTTATCTCAGAGTTATATATTCTCTTACGCCCACCGGCACCCACAGAGCGTTCGGCTGGGCAGCGACGGTGGGAGGCAGAACTAGGTTGGAGCCTTTCCCCAAAAGAATGGCAACAGATCTATTATAGGGCAAATCATACTGCTAGGAACACTGCAAGCAAGGAAGCTGCGGTTAAAGTAGCCCTTTACTGGTACCTGACCCCAGCTCGACTGCACAAAATCAATCCAGACCGTAGCCCCTCCTGCTGGAGAGGCTGTGGTGAGGAGGGCGCGCTGACGCAGATACTTTGGGAGTGGAGCGAGGTGACAGGTTATTGGACGTCGGTACTCGACGATATAGACTTTCACTTTGAAACTGAAATACCCTGCTTTCCTGCCTATGCTCTTCTAGGGCTTTCAAACGCACTAACCTTCCCACTGACATCCATATGAGGGAAGCACAGGGGGCTAGCAATGGGCGCGGCAGTACACCATATCTTATCTCTATGGGGCACACAGACCCGTCCAACACACACAAGGTGGCTACACAAACTGTGGTACATTGTTGGTATGGAATGAATACAAGCTAACCTTACACACTCATCAGCTTCTTTCTACACTATCTGGCACCCCATCCTTTCGTTGCTGGCGCTCAAATTCAACGAAGTCACATGCCTCAAATATCTCCGCTTGCTCAGACTCACCAATGCCCCGCAGTCAGTCAGTCAAAAATACTTTATTCGGTTTCATACCAAAAAAACATAAAAGTATGCTACATAATACATCAAAGACAAGACCACAAAATATAACAAATTTTTACAAGCCATACAATACAATTACATATATATATATATATAAAAGACATACATTATAAATATCGTTAAAAAGAACAATACAAACACAATAGACAATTTAAAAAGAAGCAAAGCGCTCGGTCATGATTCATAAATTTCCCACTATGTACACTATAACCAATTAATCTTCTTCCTAAGTCTCATTGCTATTTTTACAAATAGGGCACAAATGCTTACAAAATAAAATAAAATGCACAGTGTCTTTAATAGAGAATCTGTCGCAAGAACAAATCTCCAATTCCATCCCCTTAGTCCAACCTGGGCGTTCGGTAAGCAGAAGGTGGAATTTGTTCAGTCTAAACTTAGTCAATAAGTAACGATGATTCATATTATTGACGATTCTCAGGTAGGGTTCTATACCACTGGAGGTAATTAACAACTGGTGAGCCCTTACTTTTGGTTTGCATAATTCCTTTTCTTCTCTTGCTAGGTATACCAACTGCTTGTATGTATCTTTCACCCATTTCTCATTCCCCTTTAGTAAATTGTTTGGGTGATCAAACAATTCTGGACGACCCATTTCTGTTGCTAGTTTTTTAACATAGTTCAACCAGGGGATGGTATTACCATACTCAAGGGCTAAACAATCCCTGATAATCTCATGATTCAGCTCTAGTTCAGGGTTTAGCCATATTGAGATCCATTTCAATAGCGGGGCTAAGGCTATGCGGTCTACTAAATATTCTACCCCACACTCTTGGTGAACAATATATCCAGGTGTTGACCGGGGGACGGATAAGATAGATTTCAGGAAATTATCCTCTGCCACCTGCAACGCCTTTACATTTTTGAACCCCCACAGATCAGCTCCGTACATAGCTATTGAAATGCATTTGGCGTCATATGTTTTCAACACAGCCTGTAAAGGCTTCACCCCTAATTTACGGGCGAAGTCCAAGACAGCCAGGATAGACCTTGCAAAGGCATTACGTTTAGCAACTAGTTGGGGCAACCAGGTGGACTTATTGTTGAAAATAACCCCCAAATATGGAAATTTTGTAACCCTAGATAAAACATTCCCTTCACAGTGTATAGTCTTGATTCTTTTGGGCTTGCTGCCCACAATCATTACATGAGATTTTGAAAAGTTCACGCTTAAATCCAGCGCTTTCATAAAATTAGCAAATAGGTTTAAAAGACATTGCAACCCCACTGCTGGGCGTGCTATTAAAGCGGCAACGTCCACATAAAGTAATGCCGGAATAAAATACTTGCCAGCTCTTGGAATATCTTTGCACGCCTCCGTTAAAACAGCACCCAGGTCATTAATGTAGAGGGTAAAAAGTAAAGGGGCTAAAATACACCCCTGCCTAACCCCGTTAATGATCCCAATCTTGCCCGTACAGTTACCTAAGTGATCATATCTAACTGTGGCTGCAAGGTCCCTATGTAAATCAGCGAGAAAATACACAATGTTTTTATCAATGCCAAGCTTAAGGAGCAATCCCCAAAGTTTGGACCTATTCACTCGGTCAAAGGCCGAGGAAAGGTCAATAAAGACTAAATATAGCGTACCCCTTTTGGCAATAGTGTATTTTCCAATTAGTAGCTGAAGGTTGAGGCTTTGATCTATAGTACCTCGTCCCTTCCTGAACCCATATTGCAGGCATGAAAGGGTGTCTGTATCCTCCAACCAAGCTGTTATTTTGCCTAGCACCACTCGTCCTAGCACCTTCACCGCAGAATCAATGAGAGAGATAGGGCGATAACAACTGGGATCCCCTCTGTTGCCTTTCTTAAAAATGGGTACGATAACAGATTCAGACCAGGTGTCCGGAATGCCTGCTGTACATACCCTGTTAAAAACATTCAATAAAACTGTAGACCAGGTCTTGACATTTGATTTAAAGAGGTCGGCTGGAACGCCATCGGGACCCGGAGCCTTATTGCTCGTCATCCTCCCGATGGTGTCTGCCACCTCAATCTTGGTGACCGTTAAAGTATAGGGATCGAAAATAGGGGTAGGCATAATAGCCTCCCCACAGTATTCCCCTTCATAGACTGACTTAAAATGGCAGCACCACACCTGTTCTTGAATACCACAATCTAATTGGTCATTACAAGGGTCATGGAAAAAGGGTTTGTTAACGACAGCCCAGAATTTGGCACTATTCCTGAGCACATCTACGGAGGTTAATTCTTCCTAGGCCGCCTCCCCAATCTCCCGTATTCTGGTTTCCAGTGCTTTATTATAATTTTTCCTTAATAAGGCCACAAATAAGGCCACTGTAGCCCTATTCACTGGCTTACAATTCAGGGCGGCGTTTAGCTTTTTATTGGCTGACGAACAATTTCGGTCAAACTACCCCATCTCAGCAGGAGCCCTAGCTTTCCCTGTATGTCTAAGGTCTGCTGAGACCTGAGTACAAATTATAGAATAAGCCTCTAAATTCTCCTCATTCCCTGCTTCCAAGTTCAAACACGTGTCCAGCTCAGATCCTACTTTCATTATTAAGTTGGTATGAAAGTCTCCCAGTATGACTCTACTCCATCTAATCCTACGGGTCTGATCTGTTGGTCGAATATCAGATTTGTCCGTTCTATTTTGAGCTATCACAGGCTTTATGATCAGGTCCGAAACACTGAGGACCACTGGGATATGGTCACTGAAATGTGACCAAACCGACGAATATCCATGAATCCTATCCCCCAGTGCTGAGATAATAAAGATATAGTCAAAAACTGAGTGACTACCATTCCCTTTAAAGGTAGGTATCTCCTCATCCAGTATGGATGGAAGCATCAGACCATTATCCGCCAAAATTATTTCAAGGAGATCTCGCTGTACTGTGTGTTCAAAATGAATCTCCCCTTGCTCTGGTGGACCTAATAGATCTAAGGACAAGCATTTATCCGGACAGCCACGGATATTGAAGTCTCCCATAACTATAATAAAACATTGATTTTTAGTGACCTCCTTATAATCTGCCAAAAAAAGATTTAACATGGCCAGGTGGTCAGTCGTGGTGACTCTTTCGTATGAGTTATAAAAATTAATAATTAGGACATCTCCCACCCCACTCAAAGAAATTTGTACTGCTAGGCAGTTTCGTGATCCCGTATCAAGTTGGGTATGGGTACCGGGAATGGTAACTGAAATTAGAGTAACGAGGCCACCCTTCGCCCTCCCCATATTAGATGGAACTGCAGGAATAAAATAACTCGAGTAACCATCCAAACTCAGGGTGTTCCCTGTGTCCCAGGTTTCTTTTAGTCCTATAATGTCACCCACACCCATAAAGTCTCTCCATACTGAGTCATCTATTTTATTTTTCAGACCAGAAACATTCCAAGTTACCAGCTTTATGGATGTACCCCTAGGACCTTGATCACTCCCATCTACAAGGGGGGCCTTTCTTACCGATGTGGCTGCACTGGGGGCTCTTACCGGGGTGACAGGGATAATAGTGTCTTCTTGGATCCCTAGTCACTCATTTTCTCCTAGATTAGAAAAGGTATCAAATCTGTTAAAGACTGGAACAGTGAATTCATAAGGACCTCTCCCTTTAAATAGATCACTACACACTGGCCTAATGTTATGTGGAAGATAAAAGAACCCCAAAGGGAGTACATTTACATACTCATTTTGAATTCTAACTGACCCAGCCTGCCTCAATATGTCATCAACCAGCCTGGGGGATCTAAAGCTTATGACGACACAGTCGCCTTCTAATCTTTTCCTAGTCTTACCCACCCGTGGCACCCTTCTAATCACCATAAAGTTGTTATCCAGATGTTCTCCCAAAACTGTTTTGTTGGACAGGTAGTGAAGGGCCTTATTTTTTGGTGAGGTCCAATGTTCATTTTGGCTGCCCTCCATTTTGGGAACATTAGCAAGGATTATTGTATAAGGGGATGCCTCTACTGGTAGATGTAATGACAATTCTCTTTTGTGGGGCTGTGTCGGCAGGCTTAATCTCCCCACTGGACCCCGAAGACCCTGTTTCTCTCCCTGAGTGGCTCCAGTGACTTTTGACACTAAAGATGGAATACTTAGTCCTATGCCCTGGGGAGTCGCTTGAGGTGCCGGTTGTTGGAGTGAGGTGATTATAGAGTCCAACAAATTATTAACTGAGGCTGTAACTACACTTAGTGAGTGAGCTGGCGATGTACTTGGCCCCGTCTTTGGACCCTTAGTGTTAAGATGTTTTTCAATTACACTAAGTCGGGCCTCTATTCGCTCCAACTTAACCATTAAGGGCGAAGTAAATGACCTAAAACGTGCATCCAAAATCTTAACAAAATCTGACATAATTCCCCCACTGCTGTTCTCAGTATCTAATTCAATACAATCATTTCTTCCCTCTCCCCTGTCCTCATTGTCTAGGTAGGAGACATTTACTCCATTTCGACCCAACCCAGATGCAGAGTTGCTATTTCTCGGCTGTTTTGCCTGTTGCCAGCTACCATGTGGGGTGTTCTTAGCCTTCCTTTTCCCTGGTACGGTTTTACTACGATTGGTTATCATGTCTGGTCTAGCCCTCAACTGCCTGGTGCATATAGGCACGGGAGAAGGGGCTGCACTCGTTCTAGGTAGGGGTGGGGGAGAGATCGTAAGACTATCTGCTGCTACTGACCCATTTGATGTCAGGTAGGGATGTGAGCAGTCCGTCGGAGCAACAATGGGGGCGGATTCCACTACAATTAAGGACGGAGAGACTGTTTGTCTAATTGGGTCCAAGGACAATCTCCGCTCCACTAATTCAATTTCCTTTGCAAATGCCGTTTCTACCTGTTTCAGATAACCATCAAGAGTCCCCATACCCACTGCCCTCATACCTGTTTTGGAGTTCACTTTAGCCATACTGATGAATTGATTGTTACTAGTTGCACCTTCCCCTTCGGGAACAAAATCAGATTCTAAATCAGATAACGAAAATGTCCCGCACCTCAGTTACAGTTCGATTGGCCGATATGGGTCCACAAGTTGGAAGGGGACTGTCCCAGCCCAGCCTCCTCTGGCCTCTGAGGGCCACAGAGGGCCCGCCCTTTGCCCGGGCTTAGCCCGGCTGGTCCTGCTTGTGTCCCGCGACGCGGGAGATGATGCCGTAATTTATGTGCCGCTTGGCGCGCTGATCCCAGGTGCGGCGCTAAGGCTGATGGGAAGTGTAGTCTTTCGCCCGCTGGTCCCCCCCTCCACTCGGCGGCCACACAGCGAGCTGTTTAATGTGCGGCGGCTGGAGGCGGGAGGCAGGCTATCAGGACAATGCAGAGAGCCAACAAGTAAGGAGAGTTTTGGCAAGTGTCCCAGCAGCAGGAGAGTTCCACGCTCCCCCGAAGTTGATGCCGTAATTTATGCGCCGCTTGGCACGCTGATCCCAGGTGCGGCGCTAAGGCTGATGTGAAGTGTAGTCTTTCACCCGTTGGGCCCCCCCGCCACTCGGCGGCCACACAGCAAGCTGTTTAATGTGCGGCGGCGGGAGGCGGGAGGCGGGAGGCAGGCTATCAGGACAATGCAGAGAGCCAACAAGTAAGGAGAGTTTTGGCAAGTGTCCCAGCAGCAGGAGAGTTCCCCGCTCCCCCGAAGATGATGCCGTAATTTATGCGCCGCTTGGCGCGCTGATCCCAGGTGCGGCGCTAAGGCTGATGGGAAGTGTAGTCTTTCGCCCGCTGGGCCCCCCTCCACTCGGCGGCCACACAGCGAGCTGTTTAATGTGCGGCGGTGGGAGGTGGGAGGCAGGCTATCAGGGCAATGCAGAGAGCCAACAAGTAAGGAGAGGTTTGGCAAGTGTCCCAGCAGCAGGAGAGTTCCCCGCTCCCCCGAAGATGATGCCGTAATTTATGCGCCGCTTGGCGCGCTGATCCCAGGTGCGGTGCTAAGGCTGATGGGAAGTGTAGTCTTTTGCCCGCTGGGCCCCCCCTCCACTCGGGGGCCACACAGCGAGCTGTTTAATGTGCGGAGGCGGGAGGCAGGCTATCAGGGCAATGCAGAGAGCCAACAAGTAAGGAACGTTTTGACAAGTATCCCAGCAGCAGGAGAGGTCCCCACAGTCCAAAGATACTGACTAGGTGATACCTCATCTTCATTCCCACATGGCGCAGTGGCACACCGGTTCCGGGGAGGGAGGGTGCGGGAGTTGGGGTAGGGAGGGTGGAGGAGGGAGGGTAACAGGCGGGTATGGTTATGGAACAGATTTAATCACTGCCTAGCATCCAGAGATATGCCCTCATGACCCAATGTTGGACACTCTTTACACATGGACATTGGTAATAAGCGTCGGACAAGCAAAAGTGTGATATGCTGCTTAAGGCAACTACTGGGGTCTGGTGGGATGCACTTGGGCAACTCTGGGTTTGCTAAAATGTAAGTTTACCTGCTTTGAAACCAATTAAATAAAGTTATTAAAAAAAAACAGCCGCATCAGTCCAGAGAAAATGGGGTTGGCCACAAAAAAACGACAGTGTCTAACAGATTTTGTGTCCATGCGCAGCCATTGAAAGGACCATGCTGTAAGTCTCATACCTCTACTTAAGTCAGTTTCCCAAAACTTCACTTTTTTGTGTGGTACAAAGTAAAACTAATTGGAACACATAGGCTTGTCTGAGATGGGCATTGGGGACACTAAAAGTAATCTTTTGCTTCCTTCATAGCAAACTTTGCATCTACAATATGGTTTCTCTTTTCCTCTGTTGCAGGAATGTGGTCGGCAAAGAGCAAGTCCTGAAGCCTTGTGACATGTTATGTTATGTTATGTTAATAGCCTTTTATATAGCGCCCGTACGCCCAGGGGGTTCATGGCGCTGACTAGCAGATAACCCAGATGGACGTGGGGGGAATGCCTAGGCCAGAGAGAAAAGCCAGGTCTTGAGCTGTTTCCTGAATGCTAAGAGGTCGGTGCAGGAACGGATCCCCAGAGGGAGGGAATTCCAGAGTCTGGATGCAAGAGTAGCAAACCTGCGTCCGCCCTGACGTTGCAGTTTGAAAGTTGGCGTAACCAGAAGGTGAAGATTGGCAGATCGAAGATTGCGGGACGGGGTGTACCTAGGCAGAAGGGTGTTGATAAACTGGGGGCTGCGGGCATGGAGAGATTTGAAAACAATACAGGCTGTTTTAAATTTTACTCGTTGAGGAAAAGGGAGCCAGTGGAGTTGTTTTAACAAGGGCCTGGCTGACTGCCAACAGGGCTGCTGGTGGATCAATCTGGCAGCTTGGTTCTGGACCAGTTGGAGACTTTTGCCAAGATAAAGAGGGAGGCCCAGATAGATGGAATTGGCGTAATCCAGGTGGGATAGTACTAACGCTATCACCACCTAGATCAAGGCCGACTGGGTCAACATCCAACTCATTTTCCTTATCCTGCGGAGCTGGTAGAAGCAGGAGGATACCACCATGCCCACCTGGATTTTCAATGACAGATCTCTGTCGATGACTACTCCCAGGCTCTTAACCGATGGAGAGGGAGTGGGCGGGAGACCTAATTCAGGGGGCCAATAGTGTGGGCCCCAGATCATTTGGCTTTTGCCGTTGAGGATTATTTCTGTCCTGCCCGGGTTCAATTTTAAATGATTAGAATCCATCCAGCAACAGATATGTAGCATGGTGTCCTGAAACTCCCTGATAGAATCGGGAGAACTGTCTATTGTGAAGATGAGTTGAAGGTTGTCAGCATAATTAAATGTGGCGGCCTTGAACTTTCTCAGAGACTGGATCAGAGGGACAAGATATAAGTTGAACAGGAGAGGGGACAAAGAAGAGCCCTGAGGAACCCCACAGGTAGTCGGGAGTTTAGGGGCAGTGAAAGGGGCCAGGCGGACCGCTTGAGTGCAGTCACTAAGGAAGGAACTGATCCAACTATAAGCTGAACTCCAGATGCCGGCTTGTTCGACACGGTCCAATAAGATGGCATGGTCGACCTTGTCGAACGCGGCAGACAGATCTAATAAAACCAGAGCCTGAGGTATTCCCTTGTCTGCATTGTCACGAAGGGAATCCATGACGGCAGTGATGACAGTCTCGGTGGAATGAGCAGGCCGAAACCCAGCCTGATGGGGATCCAGATGGTTAAAGTGTTCAATAAAATTGGAGCGGTGGGTGGTGACATGAGCTTCAAGGATTTTAGCCAGGTAAGGAAGGAGAGAAATTGGCCTGTAGTTAGAGAGGACTGAGGAATCCGCACCTGTTTTTTTTAGAAGGGGTACTATTACTGCCTCTTTGAAGGCTTTGGGGACCACGCCCTGTGAGAGGGAAGCATTAAGAAGCTTCAAAATAGGGGCAGAATTGACCGAGAGAATTTCCTTTAAGATATACGGGGCAGCAATCCCTAGGGGAGCCAGATTTTACCCTTGTAGTGAGAGTTTTTAAGGAGTCTGCATTGAGAAATGGGAAGTGATCGAAGGAATGATCACTAGGGATCAGTGGGGTGGCATTCAATTTGGGGGCAGTAACTGGGATACTGGCTTTTATTGCAGAGATTTTATCCCGAAAGTTTTGGTTAAGGGAATCACACAAGTTTTGAGTCACAGTTGGTTTAAGGAGAAGTCTCTCCATGTTTGACAACTTATTTACATTGGCAAAGATGTCCTTAGACTTATTTTCAGAATGAGTAATTATGTTAGAGAAATATAATGCCTTGGCTTGAACGATAGCTTGCTTATAAGCAGTGCGAGCAGCTATATAAATAGATTTTACATGAGGGTCATAGTTTCTCCTCCATTTCCGTTCCTTTTGGCGGATGTCTAGTTTTTTTGCCCTCAAGTCCTCAGAAAACCACTTCTGGAAATCCGGATGGCGGCCGGTTTTAAATTTCTTCAGGGGAGCATGTAAGTTGCTTGCTGCCAGCAGCCAGTGAGAGATATTTATTTCAGCATGCTCGAGATCTATGTTGTCGGCAGGGATGGTGCTCGCTAAGCTGTCTAAAAAGGCTTGTTTATTGAGAGTACTCCATTTCCTGATGAGACCTCCTGCCATTGTGGGAGGTTTACTATCAATTGCAATGGAGATAGTAAATGTTATCAAAGAATGATCCGACCATATGCAAGGGCTTATGATGGGAGTGGAGATGATAAGGTTATTACTCCACACCTGATCAAGAATGTGACCCTCTGCAACAGATGAAGTAGAGGCTACTGCTTCTACAGCAATAAGACTTTCAGTTATGGCCAACTGTATGACAAAGAAAGACCTTCCTATGGCGGTCTGACTGTAAACACCATGCACATTGTATGTTGCCAACTGAATCAGACTGGTAGCCGATTTCTTATACCATGTGCAAGTTTTATGACTCGCATTATATGATTGAAGTACCTCACCGTTTTTGTTTTAAGCAAGCATTCAATTGGACTTCTGAACTTCTATCAACTGACCCTAAACCCTAACCAAGGAATCACTCTCAGCATGGATTGTGATGAGAACATATACTTCCGGCATGTCTGGGAATTTTACTGAGCAGTTTGTTGGATGCAATGCAGTGCTCTGGGCTTTATGGAGCTCATGATGGCATCCTTTGCGGTACCTTCGAATTGTACTGCATGCCAAAGTGCCAGCTTGGTACAGTTCACTGAACAGCTGGACCCCTGTATAAAAATTTCCCACATAAATGTTATAATATAATTGAAGGAGTGAATGGATAAGCTCCCCTACAATCGTTTCACTAGTTATTAGCATAGAATAGCAAGCAGCAAGATTTATAGTGGAGTCCTTACCAGTACAATCTCTAAGGCTGCATACAAAACCAGTAGGGCTCATACAAACATTGTATGTCTTGATGCCATAACAAGCTCTTTTGCTGTCCAACAGTCCCCCTTTGTAAAGGATCAAGGACTCAACTGCTACTGTATTCTTTCCAGAAGTATACATCTCTAGAAACTTAGCAGATAAATGTTCCATGACAGGCTGTATTGTCAACAACTTATCATGGTCTAGGTGGTCTCGGAGCAATCCTGCATAATTTTCACTGGAATGCAGAATACTCTGCAAAATAAAAAAACTAGCCTCTGGGACTAGTGAAACGGTGGTTGTTGTCAAACCGATCAGTAAGACTGAACTGTTGATTTGTGCACTATCCCCATGTTGAGCTTAGAGCCAAGAAATGGGAGTCTACAGTTATGGCCTAGAAAGTGTTTGCCATGTTAATTTGTTTAGTACATCCTTTCCTCAAGGAATTCATAATCCAGAAAGAGATGAAATTAATCAATATGAAAAAACAAATGCAGTATTGACTTTACATTCAGAATTGCCAGAGAATTGGGTGATTTGTGGCTGTGTTAAATTAGAAGGCTTCCGAGTGAATGCTCTCCCTGTGCTATGCACAGGGAGAGCATTCGCTTGGGCTGTCTCAGATTGTACTTGTGAAGAGACATCACAACTACCATGGGTATGTTCCTCAAAATAGCTGAAAGATCGGTCATCATTTGATACATTGAATGACATTCCTCCGCCTAAAATAAATTCCAGAATTTGTTCCATGATCATCTCCCTCAGTTGGAGTCTCAGTTTCAGAACCTGCCTCAGAGCTTTTCTCCATTATCTGAGTTAGGCTCTGGACAACAGTTATCCATCTCTGTTTAAAGTTTTCCTCCCGAAATATTATGTCCGCAATAGAAACGTGTGTGTGAGTGAGTGAGTCTGTTGGTGTTTGTGTGTAGTGCTAATAAAGAACTGGATCAATACAAAGTAAAAAGGGCTTATCTGAGTCCAGGCTGCGATGCAAAGAAATTAGCCAAACCAGCTGATTGAGTAAAACCGAAAAAAAAACATTACAACGGACACAACAAATCAAAGGCTGAAGTGGGCTAACATGTTGCCCTGTGCAGTGGTGGATAAAAGCATAACCGTCCAGTGGCTGAAGTAATTAGACCCCTTACCTGATGATGCGCACTGAGGGGGCTGAAAGAAAGTGTGAATGACTCAGCAGATCAATGTTTAAAGTGGGCTGACACATTTCCCCATGCTGTGGTAGGCAGAATTATAACTAGGGCTCCCGGTTTCATGGTATTTATTGTTTTGACATCTCCGTCTGTATTTATCCGTATTTCTTTTTTGCTAATTTTATCTGTATTTATCCATATTTATTTTGGGGTTTGTGGAAAGACAAAGCTGAAATTAGTATATTTCCACATTTATTTAACCAGTATATATGCACTCATGCTTGAATGCCTACTAGGTTTCAGTGCTGTAAACACCCGCAGAAGATAAATCAATGTACTTCTAAGAAAATATGTAAATTTCAGTATCAACCATGTGCATATCTACAGCTGTCAGTAAAAGTCCTTTCTTTTTTTAGCCTCCTTACCTATCTATCCACACAGCTATTGGCCTGGCAGACAGTTTTTAGAATTACTCAAAAAGCAACCCAATTTCCGTTTTTATCCATATTTAAAATAAATACAGACAAGAAAAAAAAATTCTGTCTGTATTTTTCTGTAAAAATCAGTAAAAACGGAAATCAGGGAGCCTTCATTATAACTCACCAGTGGTTGACGTGGGCTCACCCCTTGCTCCACAATGTATGCTGAGGTGGGGAGAAGAAAAATGTGAATTGCACGACAGGTTAATGAGAGACGTATGTTAACTTGTTGTCCTATGATGTGGTGAGTGTAAGTATGACTGACCAGGGGTGGCAGTGATTTTTACCCTTGCTCTGCAATGTATGTTACGTGGGTGGAAGGAAAATGTGAAAGACACAATAGATCAGTGACTGAATTGGGCTTACACATTGCACTATGCTGTGGGCAGTGACGTAGGGATCCACCCATCTTCAAAAACAGCCCATTCCCCTATTCCCCAAAAAATGGTTCCTGGGTGGCATTCAAATTCCAGGCACAAGGGAGCCAAAATCAGAACTTCTGCTATATTATGATTTCCCTGGGGTAGGGGATAATCTCGCCATGCAAGGAGGCCGAATTGCTAACCATAAAAGGAAAATCACTAATAATATTCTCAAGCTCTGCGGTGGTCAACCCATGCCTAGGGGGCTCACTAAGATACAAGGGCATGAATTCTTTTTATAGAAATATTGATGGAAAGGGGAAACAATTCCCTTTCCAGCAATGTCTCTCAGGCATCTTTACTCCCCTGTTGGATACAACTGCTCTCTCGCCTCCATCTGGTAGACCAAAAAAGTCAGCGTTCTGTTTGGTATGCTAACTTCATTGATTGGGGTGGGTGGGGGCGTGACACACAAGCAATTTCGATTCGGTCCTAACCTTTTTTCAAAGGGGGAAGCCTCTGGTAAAAGCACCAGAGTTTCCATCAAGTTAAACTTTTTACGGATTACTTTCCATTATAAAAATGTTGTGTCAAATATAATAACTTTGAGCCTAACAGTAAAAGCACATTTCTTTGTGTAAGTCTGCACTTACCTTTTGTAGCATGAGAAAAGCAGCAAGACCATCATCAGAAGACCTACTTGTGGAACACATAGAAAAAACAACATTAAATATAACAAATATGCATCACGAAAATGTCAATGTATTGATTAAAATGACACACTATGAATTTAACAGGTATTCAAAACAATATGGATACTGTTAAAATGAAAGTCAGTCTCTGTAAGTAACATTTTAAACAGCGGACAGAAGTGCATTTGTTTTTGGACTCTGAAACAGCAGAGTGCAACAGCCAATACATTGCTGCAAGGCCCTTCCTTTAATGACTCGGAGTTTGCAAAGTTCCTTTGAAAACTTTAATAGATAGTAGCACAAACCAGGACACGATTTTCATTAACTTTTGTTAACCTCTTGAGTGTTGGGGTTTTACCCCTGGTGCTGGTGAATTTTATTTTTTATATTTAGGGTCAGTTGTTTTTAATCCTTCATTTTGTTTATTCCATAAACGTTAATTGTTGCCAAATATTTAGCCTTTTGCCCCACATGTTGGGGATTCTAACGGTATGAAGGGTGTGTAGTTTCAACCTTAAGGATCTAAGTAAAGAGGCAAAATGCTGAAATTATTATTTGTTTTTTAAATGGGAACAAAGGGGTTCACCATAAAGCAGGTAGTTTCTGTTTAAAAATTACATTATCAAAAGGTTTGCAGCACTAACTTTCTCCCTTCCACCTTTCAGAAACAGTTTAAAAGAAAACATTTTTCCCAAACATTTTTCAATTTTGTAAGTAGTGGTCAATATTTTCTATTTGTGTTGATTTTTATATACAGGCAGTTTGTGGTGACACTGATTTGCAACTAATGGGCACATCTAGGAAATATACATTTTTGTATATTGCTCATGGATTTCCCGATAAAATAATTCATAAAATGAATTAATAGTTAAAGTAAGTAGGAACAACTAGAAATAGGTGAAAATGTTTTCATCTCTAAGTTTTTCTTCTAAAGCAAGATACTGTTATGTTGATCGGACCCTTCCAGTCACAGAGAAATATAGCATGTGTCAGTTGTCCACTAACACACAATGCCAAGAGCTACAGCTTATTATAATTTTTCAGGGTGTTATAACTATAAATCAATTCACAAGATAGTATCTAATGAATGAAAAATGGATCTCTGAAGGAAAGTTATGAATTCTTGAAAAGTGCCCAAGAATCCAACTTTAGGAACAGGTGTTGTTCGTGCCACTTTGAATTTGTGGGTAGCTATACTATCTGATGATTTTGTAAGTGTTTAAAATGTGTTTTCATTCATGCTGACTTACAATTGGAAACCTAAAATATAGCAAAACTCTATATATATATATTAATAAATAATAATAATAATAATAGTTACATTTATAAAGCGCCTGGTTACACTGAGCCAGTGTGTCCCCGCGCTGCAGTGGCAGTAAAGAACAGTAGCACCTATCACACAGGATTAGGACGCAGGAAAAAGGTAGGTCTTCAAACCTTTCCGAAAAATCGCTTCGAAGTGCTCCAAACGGAGTGTCTGCCGGAGCGAGTTCCACAATTGGGCAGCCAAGTATCGAAACGATCGCCCACCCATCGTGGCTCTCTTAATTTTGGGGACCTGTACAGTACCTTTCCCGCCGGACCTTAAAAGTCTGGTTGATACATAGGGTATTAGAAAATTGTGAAGATATGAAGGGCCCTTTCTTTGTAAGATCCGATGACTCACGCACAAGGCCTTGAACTTAACCCTCTCCCTAATGGGGAGCCAGTGCAGAGAAGCCAGCGCACCAGTCGCTGAGGCCCTTTTAGAGAGCCTAAGAACTAGTCTTGCCGCTGCATTCTGAATGCACTGTAGGCGCTGCAGGCATCTTGCAGTTGCGCCCAAATATAAAAGGTTGCCATAGTCCAGGCGAGATGTTACCATGGCGTGGACCAGGATCTTTCTAGATGCAGTGGGAAGGGCGTCAAGAGTTTTCTGCAGTCTCTTCAATATACCAAAACATGCACCTGCCACCCGCCTGGTGTGGTAGTTGAAAGACAGCTTATTATCCAACCAGACCCCAAGATTCTTAGCCCGCTCACAAGGTATGGGAGTCGAGCCCAGAGACTGGGGCCACAATGCCGAAGACCAAACAGAAGGAGCCTTCCCAATCACCAACACCTCGGTCTTGCTGCCATTCAACCTTAAGCAAGAATTTGCCATCCAGTCATCCAGTTCTTGGAGGCAAGCTACAAAGTTGGAGGCAGCCTCTGCCCGAGCTTGGTTCAGAGAGACTACTAGCTGGGTATCATCAGCATAGGACAAGGTGCTAATTTCATATTTATCTGAGATTTTAGCCAGGGGGGCGACATAAAGATTGAACAGTGTAGGGCACAACACAGAGCCCTGAGGCACCCCCTTGGCCAGCCTGATGTTTCTAGAGTAATGGTTTCCCTGCATAACTGGAAAGCTGCGCTCGGATAAAAAGGACTCCATCCATTTTAATGCTCTGCCAGCCACACCCCCTCTCTCCTGATCGTAGAGCAAAGTATGGTGGGCGACAGTGTCAAATGCGGCACTTAAGTCTAAGAGAATCAAGGCCGCAGTCTGTCCTTCGTCCACATACTTCCGGATGGTCTCAGTGGAGTACAGCAAGGCCGATTCCTTGGAATGCAAAGCCCAAAAGCCGGACTGGGAGTCGTGAAGAAGGTTATTGGTGCAAATATGGGCAGTAAGCTGAAAATTCGGATCACTGACATAATATAGAATGCCAAAATATCGACCTACAAAAATATCGAAGTAAAAATATAGAATACCAAAATATCGACCTCCTATCTCCAAACAGGTAAGTACAAAAGTGTTGAATCAAAAATATCGATGTAAACAATATAGTTAGTCAAAATATCGAATTTTATAAAATGCTTTAAATTAAATAAAAATTAATGAAATAATAAATATAATTAACTTAAACATACTTAAAACACTTAAATAACCTTAAAATTAATAAATAATTAATGTAAGTAAAAAAAAACCATACAAATGTATTTGTTAATACATATATATATAAACGTAATATTAATTAAAAAATTACAATATTTTTACTGTAGGATAGTGGAAAGGGTAACATTTACTATTACCACTCCAGTGAGTGCAACAGTAGGGAAAGCGCTGGATAGCGTAGGGGTAAAACTTACTAATCCCACTCCAGAGAGTGCAACAGTAGGGAAAGCGTTGGATAGCGTAGGGGTAAAAATTACTATTCCCACTCCAGAGAGTGCAACAGTAGGGAAAGCGTTGGATAGCGTAGGGGTAAAAATTACTATTCCCACTCCAGAGAGTGCAACAGTAGGGAAAGCATTGGATAGCGTAGGGGTACAAATTACTATTCCCACTCCAGAGAGTGCAACAGTAGGGAATGCGTTGGATAGCGTAGGGGTAAAAATTACTATTCCAACTCCAGAGAGTGCAACAGTAGGGAAAGCGCTGGATAGCGAAGGGGTAAAAATTACTATTCCCACTCCAGAGAGTGCAACAGTAGGGAAAGCAGTGGATAGCGTAGGGGTAAAAATTACTATTCCCACTCCGGAGAGTGCAACAGTAGGGAAAGCGTTGGATAGCAGGAGGGTAAAAATTACTATTCCCACTCCAGTGAGTGCAACAGTAGGGAAACTAAATACTTCATATATAAATAAAAATAAAATAAATATTAATACCAATTACAAATTAATTAAAATAATTAACACTTTTATATAATATATTATTTAATCAATTAAAAATACAAATAAACATTAATTAATAAAAATAATGACATACTAATACAAATTATTTACCAATTAACAATAATTTAATTAACAATGAAAAAACTAGGTAAATTTGATAAAAAAAGATTTAAAAAATAGAATTCCTTGCAATTAAATGACTCCCCACCCTTTTCCCCTATAAACCCACAACCTGCTACAGAAAATAAATTACTAAAATTAACATATTTATGAATTAATCAATTAATTAAAATTAATTACCAATTATATTTTATTTAATTACCAATTAATAATTAATTAACAATTAATTCAAATTAAATACAAATAAATAAATTAACATATATAGTATAATTAAATTACTTCCCACCCTATTCCCCTATAAACCCACAACCCGCTACAGAAAATAAATTACTAAAATTAACATAATTATCAATTAATCAAGTAATTAAAACTAATTACCAATTATATTTTAATTAATTACCAATTAATAATTAATTAACAATTAATTCAAAATGAATACCAATAAATAAATTAACATATTTAATTAATTATAATTAAATTACTTCCCACCCTATTCCCCTATAAACCCACAACCCGCTACAGAAAATAAATTACTAAAATTAACATAATTATCAATTAATCAATTAATTAAAATTAATTACCAATTATATTTTAATTATTTCCAATTAATATTTAATTAACAATTGATTCAAAACAAATACCAATAAATAAATTAACATATTTAATTAATTATAATTAAATTACTTCCCATCCTATTCTCCTATAAACCCACAACCCGCTACAGAATTATACTACGCAAAAATTCAATACCATAAAAATAATTAATTAATATAAATAATATAATATAATAAATATACACTTTTCAAACATATACTTACATAAAAACACTTTAAAAATTGATATTAACTTACTTACCTCAAATTCGATATTTTTGAAGTCTATATTCTGTCCATTCTATATTTTTGTAGTCTATATTCTGTCCATTCGATATTATGTCTATTCTATATTTTTTGATTCGATATTAATGCTATACTATTAGATATTTTTGTAGTCTATATTCTGTCCAGTCAATATTGTGTCCATTCTATATTTTTTAATCGATATTAATGCATATCGATATTAAAAACTCGATATTTTGACTCTATACCGAAAATTCACAATTTTTTCCGCAACCTTTGCAAAATACGGGAGCAGAGAGATGGGGCGTAGATTGTCAAGCTGGTCAGCACTAATATGAGGCTTTTTCTGTAGGGGAAGTACCACAGCCTCCTTCCACATTTCTGGGACCACCCCTGAAATAAAAGACAGTTCAAAAAAGGTGTCTCAGAAAAGGCTCTAGCGCATCCATACTACTCCTCAACACCTTAGGGGTAGCCGGGTCCCTAGGTGAGCCTGATTTAATACCAATGGCAATTTTCTTAAGGATGTCCTGAGGCGGTACATCAAATTCAAAAAGACCCTGCATTTTAGACACATCCACTACTGCCATTTCCACTCTTTTCCCATCACGAGCAGAGTTAGGAAAGGAAGAGTAAATCCTCTCCACCTTATCCGCAAAATATTCCGCTATGCGGTTGCATAACTCCTCAGAGCCAGCTCAAGGTGCTGCAGCGGTTGCCAAGGAAGACATCTCTGTAAAGATCTTAAATATCTCTTTAGTAGAGTTCTCTGCTGTTTGTATTCTATCATTAAAATAGGCTGCCTTCGCCTTTCTAATGAGTGAATGGTAGTTCTTAAGGCTAAGTTTGTAGTTCGGACTGGACTGTTCCCATGGGGCAACAGGGTCAGAGCTGATTTGCATATCGCCATTGTCTAACCCAGGGTGGTGTGGAGTGCAAAAAAACGATGGATTTGGGCCCAGATCTTTTGACTGGGGGAGTGTGTGACATTGATCCACATTCAGTCCATCACTTGTTGTTTTTGCAATTGCCGCCCTAAGTGCGCTGGGGATGCCCAGACGTGGGTCCCAGGCACTCCACACCACTTGGAGTCAAGCTAGCCGGGCTGAAGAGAGGTGTTACCTCGAAACCGGTCCGGTCCTCGGATGCTTGATTCCGTTCTGGGAAGGACATGGCTTTTGTAGTTCGGACTGGACTGTTCCCATGGGGCAACAGGGTCAGAGCTGATTTGCATATCGCCATTGTCTAACCCAGGGTGGTGTGGAGTGCAAAAAAACGATGGATTTGGGCCCAGATCTTTTGACTGGGGGAGTGTGTGACATTGATCCACATTCAGTCCATCACTTGTTGTTTTTGCAATTGCCGCCCTAAGTGCGCTGGGGATGCCCAGACGTGGGTCCCAGGCACTCCACACCACTTGGAGTCAAGCTAGCCGGGCTGAAGAGAGGTGTTACCTCGAAACCGGTCCGGTCCTCGGATGCTTGATTCCGTTCTGGGAAGGACATGGCTTTTGTAGTTCGGACTGGACTGTTCCCATGGGGCAACAGGGTCAGAGCTGATTTGCATATCGCCATTGTCTAACCCAGGGTGGTGTGGAGTGCAAAAAAACGATGGATTTGGGCCCAGATCTTTTGACTGGGGGAGTGTGTGACATTGATCCACATTCAGTCCATCACTTGTTGTTTTTGCAATTGCCGCCCTAAGTTTGTAGTCTACTTTCAGGCGAGCAGCGAAAGCCTTCCTCCATCGCCTTTCCAACTCCAAGTGGTTTTAGCGCAACGTAACTCTTCGCTAAACCAAGGCGCCGTTTTACGTCTATTTGTGGACATTTTAGAAGACCAAGGTGCGGTACAGTCAAGAGCAGCAATAATACGTCTCTCAAGAGCTTTGCAGACCCCATTTACATCCTGCCCGGAGGGAGGACCCTCCCTCAAAAAGGCCAGGTCAAAAGCACCCTGTGAGAAACGAGCCCACTTTCTTCTTTTTATTCCGGGCTTGGCTACCTCCTGAGTTTTTAAACTGGGCAGCTTGATCCTAAACGGGATCAGAAAATGATCAGACCAAAGCACCGGAAGTGGAAGCTCTGTTTCCAGCGCATCCCAGTTGGCAAATATAGGGTCAAGCAAATGCCCTAGTTTATGGGTGGGGAGTTCAGATTTTAAGACTATTTGTAGTACTTCAAGTTCCTGGCGTAACTCTTGTGCCTCAAAGCTGAGTGCATCATCAAGATGCAAATTCATATCTCCCAGCACCAATAGTTTTTCAAACCATATGGCTGGTTGAATGAGGTAGTCAATCAGGCTGGGCGTAAAACGCAGATGTGGTCCAGGGGGACTGTATATCAGTAGCCCCTTCACGACATAATTAGTGGCCAAACTGATAGTAAACAGGCCTGCTTCCCCATCTACTGTGTTAGCAGGTACCAGCGAGCATCGGATGCCATGTTTGTAAATATTTGCGATGCCTCCCCCCCCCGTCCTGCTACTATGTCAATTCTCACGATCCCATAGCCATTAGGGAGTGACTCCAAGATTTCAGGCGCAGAGGCAGCATCCAGCCATGTCTCCGTGAGAAACAGAACATCAGTTTGATCTTCCAAAAGTAGGTCACATATTTCAAATCTATGCTTCCTTAAGGATCTACAATTGATAAGCGCTAGCCTGAGTGCATAGCCACCTTCTCTAATCTCTGTGATTCTGTCCCAAAAGAGCAGTGACTGCATTGCCAACTCTCCCCCTCAACATTATATATATTATATACACATATATATATTAATAAATGTTCTTCTGTTTTGCATTTCCACAGTTTTACTGATACAAATGGCACCCCACATATGTGAGTGGGCCTATTAGAAAGCCCAAAAACACAACCTAGAAATGTCAAGGTTTTTATTTGAATTACATTGATTCATGGAATGGGAGTAGTGGTGGAATCCTGGGTTTTGTTGTGTAGTTCCCACATTACCCATACAGGATCTGAGTGTTTGGATCAATCAATCAATCAATCAATCAATCAGGGGTTTGTATAGTGCGGTACTCACCTGTGAGAGTCTCAAGGCACTGGGGGGGGGGGCGGCTCCAGAGTCAGTTGAAGAGCCAGGTCTTGAGGTCCTTCCTGAATGTGTGCAGGGTCAGGGAGCATCTGATGCTCACAGGGAGCTCGTTCCAAGTCTAGGCTGCAATGTAGGAGAAAGCTCTCCTGCCGGTTCTGTGTCTGCGGATGCGGGGGACCTCTGCAATGGCAAGGTCGGCGGAACGGAGGTTCCTCTTGGGTACGTGGAAGTATATTCTCTTGTTGAGGTATTTGGGTCTATTGTTGTGTAGGGATTTGTAGGCATGGGGAGGACTTTGAAGTAGACCCTCTTCTCGACAGGGAGCCAGTGGAGGCCTCGTAGGGGTTGGGTCAAGTGCTCATGGCGCCGTGTCCTGAGGACGAGTCTGGCTGCGGAATTATTGATGGTCTGGAGTCTATGCAGGAGGGC
The DNA here is from genome assembly GCF_964261635.1 of Lissotriton helveticus. Classification (NCBI taxonomy): domain Eukaryota; kingdom Metazoa; phylum Chordata; class Amphibia; order Caudata; family Salamandridae; genus Lissotriton; species Lissotriton helveticus. The sequence goes on from NC_136067.1 coordinate 536,248,784, forward strand.
TTTGTTGATTCTGGCAGAGAGGGCATTGTCGTAGTCTAGTCTGCTGGTGATGAGTGTGTGGGTGACTGTCCTTCTGCAGTCAGAGGGGATCCACTTGAAGGTCTTACGCAGAATGCGAAGGCAGTTGAAACTGGTGGAGGCGACGGCGTTGACATGGCGGTTCATGGCGAGGGAGCAGTCGAGGATGATGCCGAGGTTTCGAGCACAGCGGTACAAAAGGGGGTGGTGATGGACTGAGCATCTGAACCAATCAAACACTCACACCCAGTCAACAGATCTGGGTTTAATCCATCACCATTCTTTAGCCCACTCTGCCACCCCAGTTCAGACATGGCCATATGCAAATCAGTCTGACCCTGTACCTCATGGGAACAGTCCAGCCCGAACTGCCAAGCCATGCCTTCCCTGGACCGGAAACAAGCTTCCTAGGACCGGTTTCTGGCATTACAGCTGTCTTCAGGCAGGCTTGCTTGAATCCAGTGGCAAAGTGAGCAAGGGACTCACGTCTGAGCATACCCTGCCAACATATGGCGAACAAAGCGGTACAAAAGGGGGTGGTGATGGACGGAGCATCTGAACTAATCAAACACTCACACCCAGTCAACAGATCTGGGTTTAATCCATCACCGTTATTTAGCCCACTCTGCCACCCCTCTGGAGTCAAGCTATCCTGGCTGAAGACGGCTGATAGCCAGAAACCAGTCCTAGGATGCTTGATTCCGGTGCAAGGAAGACATGGCTTGGCAGTTCGGGCTGGACTGTTCCCATGAGGCTCAGAGTCAAGGCTGATTTGCATATGGCCTTGTCTGAATTGGGGTGGTGTGGTGAGCAAACAAACTATGGATTTAGGCCCAAAACTCTGTACTGGGGTGAATGTATGACATTGTTCTGCATTCTGTCCATCAACGGTTGTTTTTGCATTTGTCACCCCGAGTGGGACGGGTATGCTCAGACGTGAGTCCCGTGCTCTCCACACCACTGGTGTCAAGCTATCCTGGCTGAAGACGGCTGATAGCCAGAAACCGGTCCTAGGATGCTTGATTCCTGTCCAAGGAAGAAAGTGGCTTGGCAGTTCGGGCTGGACTGTTCCCATGTGGCACAGGGTCAAGGCTGATTTGCAAATGGCCATGTCTGAATTGGGGTGGTGTGGTGAGCAAAAAAACGATGGATTTAGGCCCGGATCTCTGTACTGGGGTGAATGTCTGACATTGTTCTGCATTCTGTCCATCAACTGTTGTTTTTGCAGAGGTTTTGAGCATAGTCTGTAGGGGTGGGTGGGCTACCAAGGGTGGAGCGCCACCAGGTGTTGTCCCAGGCGGAGGTGCAGGGACCAAGGATAAGGACCTCGGTCTTCTCTGAGTTTAGCTTCAGGCAGCTGTCCTTCATCCAGGCTGCCACATTCTTCATGCCTTCCTGGAAACAGAGTCTGGTGTCTTCTGGATTCTTTGTGAGCGAGAGGATGAGCTGGGTGTTGTCGGCATAGGATACGATGCTAAGCCCATGATGTCTGATGATGGTTGTGAGGGGGGCAATGTAGATGTTGAAAAGCGTGGGGCTGAGTGAAGATCCCTGGGGTACTCTGCAGATGATTTGCGTTGGTTCAGAGAGGAAGGGAGGGAGTCGGGTCCTGTTGGTTCTGTCGGAGAGGAAAGGTTGGATCCAGCTGCGGGCAGCTCCTTGAATTCCTGTGCCGTGTAGTTTGGATGCTAGAGTGCGATGTGAAACAGTGTCGAAGGCTGCGGAGAGGTCTAGAAGGATGATGGCTGTGTTGTGTCCCTGGTCGAGTAGCATGTGGGTGTTGCCGGTGGTGGCGAGGAGACTTGTCTCGGTGCTGTGGTTGCTGCCGAATCCCGAATAGGAGGCATCCAAGAGGAAGTTTTCTTCTATGAAGGTGGTCAGCTGGGTGTTTACGAGTCTCCAGGTGACTTTGGCCGAGAAGGGGAGGAGAGAGATGGGATAACATAAACTGTAGAATTGGTGGCAGACTAACTCTGAGCACCCTCACTGAGTATGTTAGCCTGTTTGTTTTAGCTGGCTCACAGTGCCACTAGAATCTCTTCTTATCGGGGAGAGAATAGTTTCTGGCAACCTCAGAACATGACAACTCTGATCCCCCAGGATCAAGGAAACAACGTACTACGTTTCGCTCAGTTTCTCGTGCTTGCTTTCTCTCAGACAGATACAAAGAATAAACATTTTGGGACGTTCCTCAATAAGTATTTATTAAACAGTCGTCATTCTAGTGTAGAATAGATGTACTGAAATAATTGTTGGACAATAGAAAACATATATGACCAGCAGTATCAGAAACGCAAAAGAATGGTATAGTTCTACCATTTTGCAAAAAGCATGAATACATACATAAATATAAAATGGATGATAAAAAGAGTGGGTACTACTGCAATGCCCGTCTAGATGTACCTAAGTGTACCTAGCATGTGGGTAGGTGTAAATCCAAGAATCGCTCTAAGATTTAGTCTAACCCATTACCTGAAGTGAGAGAGTGTGGGACCCCGTCCTGGTCTTGAGTTGGACACCCCATGAGGGATGTGTTAGACCACTGTCAGCTGGAGAGTCTGCATGCAGGAGCCTCAGCGTCTCTGGTGAGTATGTCGGCCAGGAAGTCTCGATCTCCTCTGCCTCAACCCAGTAAGATGTGCTGTGTTTATACAAAAAGTATCAAAGGTTTCTTTGTCCCTTGTCTCTTGTATTAGCCATTGTTGGATTTGAGGATGACGTATGGGATGAACCTTGTACGTAGATATTATGCAGGTGGTGTAGCCTCTGCCTGGTTTCCAAGAACACTCATGAATATTCATTCATACTGTATGTTGATGTAATTATAGGAGGCTTTGCTCAGAGAAACCCTCCTTCTGTGCCTAGGACTAGAACTAGGTAAAGGTTCAATCCTAAAAGCTTGTTACTGTGTAGTGTAGGGGAGATAAAGTAGGTGAAGGTATATGATATGATATGATATTACCCGGGCCTATATTATGGTACCTATATGGAACATAACACCAACTCCTCTTCCGAATAGTCAACAGTAATAAATGCTAGCGAACTACTCTTTCTACTAGGTAGTAATGCATAAAACTATCAGTGAGCATCGTAAATATATTGTATATTAAATCCATTTAAAAAATCGTCCAAGAAAAATAAAAAAGTTAGTATTGGAAATGTCACTTTAAGCCAAAGTCCTAGTTCAGTTTGTTTATATAAGTTGAAACTACAAGCCTCAGAAATCCATGCTTTCTCAGCGAAAAGTGTCAATTTAGGAAATGTTCCAAAATGAGTTGAGTTTTGAAACAAAAAGGAAAAAGGCTGAATTCTTTCCCAGCACATGATGAGCCAATTGTAAATTAAGGGACACATGCATTAAAGGTTTTTGCGAGCGCAAACAATGCGATTCGCAAAAATCGGCTGTTTGCGATCGCAAAATGGGCTTTTCCGATGCATCAAAGTGTGGGGACGCAAAATGTGGGTAATTGCATTTTTGTGCGATTTCCTAAATTGCGATTGCATTTAAGGAATCGCAGTTTGCAATTCCTTAAGTGCAATGCAAGAACCACCTTCAAATAGCGATTTCGCTATTTGGGGCCGCATATTACAGAACAATTAAACTGGTCGGTAATTTGCAAAAACTTTGAAAAAAGCACCAAAGTGCATTTTTTAAAGTTTCAGGTTGCACACACACACATGCCCTTGGGGCATGTGTGTGCACAACATGGGTGCACATCACAATTTCAGGTTTGGAACAGGGTGTCATTTTGACACACTTGCACCCTTAAAAACTGCATGCGCAATTTGTGAGTACCTATTGGTACTCGCAAATTGGGGATGCAATTTTCCATTCATTCCTATGGGCCTACGGGAGGCCATTTCTTAATTGAGAGTCGCAATATCGTTGGTAATTGGACCGTCCATTGCACAGCAGAAAAATAACAATCAGGATTCCTGCTATTAATTACAGGACCTCCAAAACTGATTCCAAATACGGAATGTATAAAATTAGGAATACCTCCGAGGACTGTCTGAAAGGTGTTTAACAGTCCTGACCCTATGATCTTAAATAGATGTACAATGCCACTCGTATCAGACATATTAAAGATACAACCCACCATATCTGTGAAATGAAAGGGGCTGTTTGTACGTACAAGTGCTTGTATCTCAGCCGAAGTCCTTGCGATTTGAATATTAAAGGTCTTCCGGGCAGAGTTTCAGGGTACAGTTTGCTGTAAAAGCATGGCTTCCATTCTGCTCAAAGTATCAAACTGTATAATGGAAATATTCAAAGAAGGCCATAATGGCACCTCCCTGACTGCATTCATTGGGGGAAACAATACTTGTATACAGCAAGTAACCCTGAAGTTCACATTGACCAGATAGGCAATACCCAGAAACATGCCACAGCAATGTTGATCGTTGAGCATCAAGTAACTCCCATTCAAGAGCAGCTTGAACACTGGAGTAATCATGGCCGCTGGACTCCCTTTCAGGTAGCAGGAAAAGTTTGCTACTGAACCATTACAAGCTCCGTGTAGTAACATTCGCTTAAAGTGTACTTGCAGTTTGAACAACTTAGAAACACTTTTGGTCCCCACTCTTGCATTGAAATCTGTACGGTAATTCCGTAGCTTCCTTAATGTATTCCTTACTCATTTTTTCATATTTGCCTGTTTGCTTTTGTTCAAGGCAATATTGAAACTGAACAGTAGTGACCGATAGAGGTATGTGGCCATGGACTAGCCATTCCGTGGATGGTGATTCTGCCACTGTGAATGGTAATCAATCCAGTTTTTCGATACACAGCATTGTATATTTTTCTCCCCTTGGTGCAATTTCCATCTGTTAGATTGTACTCAGAAAAAAGAAACGTACTGTTGATAAAACGCCAAAGTACATAGCCTGCATGCAAAGATTGCAGCGTCAAGCTTAACAACATAATAGAACGTAATTGAGATTGCCGGTGTTGTAACATGGCCAAATCCTGTTCCAGTATGTCTATCACAAAAAATACAATGTTGCCTATGGAATATATCCTGGAGGTCAATGTTGTTAACCCATTGTCTACCACTGCTAGAGATTTCTCTGACTTAATACAATCTATTTCTTGTATTCTCTCTGCAGCCTCTTTTTGGGATATTTTCCATATTTCATTGTAGGCAGAATAAATGCCAGCACATATGAAAGTTTCTGACGTGGCTTCCTGGGTCCTAGTAAAAAATCCCTAAAATCCATGACCTGTGTGAGTAAGGATAAGTATTGTTTCACCTCTGTGAGTGTTTAGGTTTCTAGCCAATTAAGGCACATCTTCCCAACATTGTAGGATGTCACTACCTCTGGATGTTGTCTTTGTACTTAGCATGGGTCTGGCCTATGGACACTGAACCCTTCAGTCCTACTCCAGAATCTAGATTGACAGCTATTGGTGTCTTTGGTCCAAATCAACCATTTCTTCCAATCAGAATCTTATCTGTTGTAATGTATGATGTTGTCTAATGTAACACCTTCTTGTGATGTTTCATTACCCTAGGTTAGTGATGGTGTTGGTAGCCGAGGTGTGTTTAAATCTTTATTCTTGGTTAGTCCAAGGCAAGACATCTTTTGCACTGTCTCGTTCAAAAACATGATTTGCTGGCGGATAAGGCATGCTCTAAACAAAGCTTTCATTCCCTGCACTTGCCATTTTTTAGTCCCATAGACCGATTTTAAGTCTATGGTGTCTTTCCATAAGTCGTAACCTTGTTCAGACAACTGGGCAATTAAGGATGCAGAGTAAATCTGTTTTGTGTTTGTTAACATATTTTTCTGTGCTGATGTTGGTGCAACCTTATAATAATATGAGGCTTGGACAGACATATTAAACCCTGAAAAATATGGAAACGTTTGTGCAAATGTTTTTGAATTGCCCTTTTGCGGAATTGGACAAAGTTCCCACTGATGATATTCGAACAAATTTCTGGGATTAGCATATTTATGGAAAAAATGATGACCAAAATGTTGATAACAATACATAGATTCATAATCTGCTGAGCTTTTCCAAGGTTTCATGATTAGAAAACCACTCCTCCAAAGAGACGAAAAGAGGAAAAGGGTGAAGGGTGAAGGGTGAAGGGGAATAGCCACAGGAATACCTCACTAGCGACAGAAGTTGAGTGTTTTATGGGGTATGGTAAATCCTCACAGCAATAGGGAAAATTGGTCCTGTGCAGTACCTATTGCCAAAGGAGGGAAAAGGTGACTCAAGGGGCAAGAAATAAAGAAGAGGGAGAGATCACCTGCCATTTCTGAGAAAGATGGTAGTTGCTAAGGGGAGTGGCTGACCACTCGTCACACTGCAGTAGTGAGTATAGGGAGGAGAGAGTGTAAGATGATGCAGAACTGTGTCACTGGTTTGTGAGCTGTTTGAAAAATGGATGCAAGTATGGAAGGAAGCAGCTCAATTATGCTTATCAGTAGGGTAATTCTGTTAACGTGTGACCTGGGATACACTGGTGACTTTTTCTTGCCACTTTTTGATATTAAGTATTTAAAGAAACATATCTCTTGTTCTACGTTTGGATTTTAATAATTTTTGTGTCAATTTTCCAATTATATGTTTTTGATTGTTCGTATTAATTGTGGGATTTCTACTGTGCTGTGTTGAGACTTTTTAATTGTTTTGGTGCTGCTAAATGATTTAAAATTATTTCTAACTTAAGCATGTCTGCTCTGTGCCATAGCTACCAAGGAATGACCCAGGCTTAAATTATTGCAACTAAATGTTTAACCTAACAGGATTTTGGACTTATTACCTGGGAAATATACACCTAATAGCCCATATTCTTGCAGCTAGGATAGGAGCTACAGATTTGATCTGCGACTGAGTTCTCTCAAAAAGCAATCAGTTAGATCTACAATGCTTATGTTTTGTCAATGCAGAATCCCTGTTTCACTTATGGCAAATTGGTTCCAGCAACAAGTCAGTGCAGTAATGAAAAAAATAAAAGTATTGAGTGCAATCGTTGATGAAGTGCAAAACAAATTTGAGGTTGTCAAAGATCTGTGCATTCTCAGTGGCCACCATACAACTGTCCACAGTCGGGTAACAAACTGGAAATAGGTCTCTGTATTGAAAAGGGATACCTTTGCTTGTCACCTAAACGTGACCGGTACCGCATAGGGGAGGGTAGTTTTGGAGCCCCCAGTGAACTAGAACCCAGGATGCCCTGTGCCCAAGTTGTGATGTAGATGTGTACGTCTCTTTTAGGGGTTAATTAGAATACATATAAGGGGCTCTTAAGTGCTGTGTACAGCAACCAGGAGCCTGAATACAGTAAGAGGAAGGTATCAATATATGAAGAGATATAGTTCCCCCATCAAAAGGACCCCGTTGGTGGGGGGACAGGCAACCATCAATAGATATTATCGTAGCATAACACTGATAGTCTTAGACGAGAATGCTCTACAGAAATCTCCTAAAGAAATAGGTTTAAATGTTACTGGTTTTCACATTGACCTGTGCTGTCGGATGGAAATGCTCAGTCTCAAGGATTGGCCTCAACTAATGTCCTCAATTAAGGGCGACAACACCAACAGTGAGGGCTCTAGTAACTTGTCGGGCATACTGGAAGCAATTTCTTCAAATTGGAAGAGGGTGAAGAATCTATAGCTTCTCCTAACTCACGTGTCGATTGTCGATGACGATATGTTTTTTTTGGAGGAAACAGTTCACAAGACGGTTGTTGTGCAACAGCCGGGTGCAAGCTCCTAAGACGAAGGTATCGATGGATCTCTGCGAGTCTCAAGACTTCAGATCTGCAGCAGAGTGCTATGAAAATGCTGAGGTTCGTAGAACACGTTATAGACAGTTAACGTACATATTGGTGTATCTTATTTCTAACTAATTGGTTGTCTCTTTTTCTTCTTTTGAACTGTAGAAAGCAACCCCAAAAAGAACAGGGGTCACGGGACAACCGTCAAAAGTTAACATCCTAAATTTGTACTGTCTGTGGTGTTCAAAGCAGACTGAAAGTTCCACATGCCAAAATAACGAGGGGCGCAGGAATTGTGTCTGTGCCTCTAGGTGCACCAAATGTGTAAAGGAAACTCCAGGGGTACACCATGACGCCGTATTGTCTGTTAAAGGTTTTGCTGCAGCTGGTATAAAAGCATGTGTCAAACGTGACTATTACAGCCTTTGTTACGGCCATCAGATGAAGGATCCTCAGCAGGCAGGCAGCAAGAACTATCTGGCACATATGTAGTTTGTTAGACCCGTAAAAGGTGTACAAACTGTGAAGGGTTGTGTATGGGTTGTCCGCTGAAAAGAAATATGTCCACCCTGATATGTTGAAGACCTATGCCGGGTCTATGTATGGGTTTTGATAGAAAGATGATAGAAAGACTTTTAGAAATGCGTATGTGCAATATGTATTTAAAACATTGAAGAATAGGTTCTTTAGCACCCCGAAGACTGCTTTAAAATAAGTTATTTAGCATTATATACTTAATAGTATTTAGAACAAAACCATAGAAAGTCACGGCGCAATGTGGCTATGCATTATACTGGTGTAGAGAATGCTATGGAATGTCTGGTGAAGACCTAGTTATCAGGGGAGAGGGCCTATTCAGTTCCCAAACCAGCCAGAAGGTGTTTTAAGAAGCACCCTGCAATTTAAAATGCGCAAATAGATTAGCAATGGCAGGCAGACATAACCATCCTTCAAGATATAGCAAAGCATAATAACGCTCGTTATATATTAACCATCATGGAAATATTGTCCCACTACACATTTTCATAAGCGCTAAGCAAAAAAAAGTGGAGCTAGTGTCACAGCCTCATTCAATGCCATCTTCAAGAAGGGGCGAACACCTCAAAAACTACAAACAGATGCTGGGAAAGAATTCTTAAGCAAGGCATTTCAGAAATTATTATAAGGGCACACTGTTCAACACTTTGTGTCACACTGAAGTAAAAGCAGCTGTTGTAGAGCCGTTTAACTGATTTTTAAAGTCTAAGATGTGGATATATTTTATGGCTTACAACATCTACAGATACGTTGATATTCTACTAACTTATATTGATTTTTTTAATGCCACATATCACCGAACCATCAATACATCGCACGTTGAGGTAACGCCTTATAATTCGTTAAGGGTCTGGTGAACAGTGTACGGCCGCCATTTTGCTTCAAGGGTGAAAAACCTCTTTTTAAACAAGTGGATCATGTTAGGATTTCAAAATTGAAAGGTGTACTTACGAAGGGATACCAGCAGACTTTTAGCGACAAGATATTTATAGTGGAAAGTGTGGAGCTTAAAGAGGGGTTGTATATTTACAGGTTAAAGGACTACGATGGGGAAGATGTGTCTGGAATCTTTTACAAGGGAGAGTTACAAATGGTACCCGACGGTCCGCTCAGGGTGCATTGGCGTGAAAAGATTCTGAAAAGGAAGGGTAGTGGTGCTATCAGCCAGGCATTTGTCAAATGGTGGGGATAGCCGGGGAAATTTAACAGTTGGGTGTTGGCCATCTCACTGAAGGGTGTGTGAGTTGTGGGGCTAAAGCTCCTGATAAGATGGACACAGCCTCCATTTATTAACCTGCCATCCAACGCCTCTACGGACATGTTCCCTGATAACCAGATTTCAAATTACACTGTGAAATTAGCTAAACCTGTGGTCTTGCAATGGGATTGGGAGGTAGCCCTAACAGAAATCCAATACCCAAGAACCTGGAATACATTTGCACCAAACAAAGCCAAATTTAACATAAAGGGGTCGATTCCAATCACGCTTTGATGGCCCTTCCAAAGCTATCTGTAGAATTACCTTCCGACCGACTCGTTCCGGGAGCCGCTGCGTCCAAACAACGAAGTACGATGCGCAAATGTGTCCAATTCCCATACGGCATGCACGCACCAAATGCAGTGACATTTACCACACGAACCGGCTCCACAAACGCTGAATGGAGGTCGCCACCTCCAGCACATCACAGCATCCGGAAGAGCTGTATTTCAGCTCCGATTCGCGCCACAACACAATCAGCGCATACGAGACGAAGCAGCCATGTATCTGATTGCTCATGTCATCCCTATACTATATGCCTATGATCGAATCAACAACCTGAACCGATGCGTGTATCACAGATGGTAAGTCAGACACCTACCACACACAAAAACGTCACCATCCCGCAAAAGCCAACACACTCATAGGGCCATCCACCCAGCATCCCCCAGCTGTGTCCACCCCATAGGGGGTGGATATCCAATCCAATCCAATCCAAAAATTCTTTATTTCGGCCACATAGGCCATAAAAGAAGCAGTAAAAATACATACAGATAAAACACAATATATACAATAAAACCAATTGGGCTGCAATGTTTAGAAAGTACAAGGTAAAATAAGTTAACCTGACATTTTCTTCCTTATTAGCCATGCTGCCATTAGGAATTTAGAAACCGCAAACACAATGTGGCCCAGGGTGTTAGTTTTCAGGACCCTGTAAGCCTGTAAATAGTTCCTGAAGCCCAGGTTCCGGCATAGTGGAGCTAACCAGCGCCTCCTCGGGCTCCGATAAGCATAACAACAGAACATTATGTGCAGGTCGTCTTCATCCCTAGCTTTGCAGCATGGACAAAGCTTGTCGCCCCCTGACGCCCATTTGTAGGTAAAAACTTTAGTAGGGAGCGTGCCAAACCTCCATTGCAGGAACAATTTCCTCGCGAGAAGCGGGTAAATAAAATCCATAAAAGGTTCAAAGGCATACGAATTTTTGGATGCTAAAAAACGCCCCGTCAGAGTTCCGCTGTCATGTGCATTGGCCATATCAACAAGGCTTTCATTCTTATAGAGTTGAGCGAGGGACTTGCGTGAAATCCTTCTGCAGCCCTGAGCAGGATCGTCCCAAAGGTCAGGCAGTTTCAGGCTAGAGCATTCCGACTTGATGTATGCCAACCAAGGGATCTTATCATTAACGTCCAGCCTCATGATGTGTATAAGGTCCTGCCTATAATGGTGCAGCTCCTCGGTGGACCATACCCGGTGCCAGAACTTCATGGGTTTCGACCGTAGGTCCTCTGTGATCGACGGAATGCCCAGGTCGAGTCTTAGAGGGAGGAGTGGTGTGCCCTGCGGGAGAGCAAGTAAGCGTCTAAGGAAACAGTTTTCCACCCCTACCATAGCCTTCCCAGCTTTGTGACCCCATAGCTCACTGCCATACAAGGCAGCTGCCTTCGCCTGGGTCCTGTACATTTCAAGAGCCGGGCTAACAGGTTTAAAAGTAGATCTATTGGACACCCTGAGGAGAGCGCCCGTTAGCTGGGAAAGTTTCAACCTGGATATTGCTACCTGAGAGTCCCATGTCAGATTTTCTTGTAGGGAAACCCCCAGATATATAAAAGTGGAGACCCTTTCAAGGCTAGTTCCCCCCAATTTTGGATTGGGTCTGGTCTTGGATGGGGGGTTGAAGATCATGAACTTGGTTTTATCCGTGTTCACCTCCAACCCATGTTGTCTACAGAAGTGGCCAAAACCATCCACAATCCTCTGGATCCCCATGGGGGATTTGGAAAGAAGGAGGGTATCATCGGCAAACATTATTGCCGGAACCCTCCTTCCTGCCAAAACCGGGGCATCATTGTCCCCAACAGCGTCAAGGTGTTGTATGACACTGTTGATGTACAGACAGAACAGCGTCGGAGCCAGAACGCAGCCCTGTCTGACACCTCGGCGGACTGGGAATTTACCCGAGGGCTTGCCATCCCTCCCACACCTCACTACCGCAAAGTTGTTCTTATGCAGCCTAATGATGATTCTGAGGAGGTGGGGGGGAACTCCTAGCTTCTGAAGAACCTCCCACAACTTCCCCCTTGGGACCAGGTCGAAGGCTGACCTCAGGTCCACGAAGACCATGTACAGTCGACCTCCCTCTAGCGTGACCGTCTTCCAATACAGGAGAAGGAGGCGAAAGATTTGGTCCATGGTCGACGTGTTCTTCCTGAAGCCAGCCTGAAGGGGGCTCATGATGTCGTTGTCCTCGACCCAGTCCAGGAGATGATCCAAGATGAGGCGCGCAAAGACCTTCTGGGGCACATCTATAAGACTTATAGGCATGTAGTTGGAAGGGAGCAGAGTAGAACCCTTCTTATGGATGGGCACGATCTCTGCCCCCAACCACGACTCAGGAATCGCCATACCTCCAAGAATAGCATTGAAAAGAATAAGAAGGTAAGGGCCCCAGATGTCCGGATGGTGCCTAAATAGATCCCCGGGTAACCTATCCAAGCCTGGCGCCTTCCCCACTGCTAGACGTTCTAGGGCGAGCTTCACTTCCCCCAGGGATAGATCCATTCCAGCCTCCTGAATACCCAAGGGCAGTTGCAGCTCTGCAGCCGGGCAGGAACTAGTTTCTTGGTAAAGAGCCCCAAAGTGATCCTCCCAGACCGCGGAGGCTATATTAGGCTCAATCGCTTTACCAAGATCCCTTGAACCATTATTTACTAGGGCCCAGAATTTCCTGGAGTCCCTTACTTTAAGGGCATCATAAAGATCCTGCCAATGGTTCCAGTCCCACTCGGTCCTTGCAGCCGCCAGCACCGATTTATAGTGCTTTCTAAGGTCGCATACTTTAGTCTTATCTGACCCCTCTTTTATTGCTGCAACGAGCTCAGATTTTACGGCCCTGCAATCTGAGGTATACCAGGAGGGAACAGGAGTCCTTTTCTTTCGGATTGGGACTTCCGGATGGAGGACCTCGGCCAAGTACCTCACTAAATCCTGGTGAATATTTCCCAGTTTCTCATGGAAATCTGGGGTTCTCAGTCCATTCAGGAGAGCATCCACTTCCATGAAGCTGGGGAGGGCCGCCTCATATAGTTTTTTGATGGACTCTTCCGAGTTCACCAATTTTCCCCACTTAACCCGGCGCCTGTTTGTAGTGATGGTCAAGTCCCCTGGATCGTCCCCTAGACCGACTGGGGGTAGATCCGTCTTAGGTAGAGGACACAGGATATTTAGGCACAGGGCATTGTGGTCACTGTCTGACCTCTTAATTACCCTGAAGTCAAGCACTTTGGGCCAAAGAGTAATGTCCACCATGATGTAATCTAGCCTCGACTCATGGCCCCTCCTGTTGAAAGTGCACTCTATCCATCCCCCAGCATTGTCCACCCCATAGGGGGTGGACGTCCATCCACCCAGCATCCCCCCAGCATTGTCTACCCCATAGGGGATGTCTGTCTATCCCCCCAGCATTGTCCATCCTAAAGGGGGTGGATGTCCAACCACTCAGCATTGTCCACCCCATAGGAGGCGGATGTCCATCCCCCCAGCATTTTCCACCCCATAGGGGGTGGATTGTTATCCACCCAACATCCCCCTAGCATTGTCCACCCCCCAGCATTGTCCACCTCATAGAGGGTGGATGTCCATCCCCCCAGTATTGTACACCCCATAGTGTCATGCGAACCACTCACCTAAGTTCTTGACTCTTCTTTGAGCGATAAACGAACGTCTATCTCCTCAGAAGCTATCCAGGCAGCAGAAATTATAATTAACTCTGAAGTCTGAAGAGCCTTCAAAGGGAAAGGGGAAGTGGGAATGAAAAAATACAAGAGAGACGTTTCCTTAGATGTTGTTAACAGGAGCCCTGTCTCTTCGTCGTGGAGCTTTTTCTTATTATGGCTTGAGCACCTTTTGTTCAGGAAAACACCCCCAATGTATATGAATATCAAAACAATAATAAGAGATATCTTATTAGCCTGACAACATTTTTAAACGTTCAAAATTATGTTCCATTCACAATATACATTTATTACGTAAAGACTCTTATTGTTCCTCTTAATGCTAGATTATTTTCTAAGTCTTTTGTGAATCTCTTGTCCTGTGCAAACAAGAAAAAACATAAATAATATTTATAGTATTTGCTGACCAATAAAGCTATGCAAAAATTTATTGTGTCCTTCAGTAATTGTTCTGACCTTTACCTTTAATTAGTTGTAATTCTTCTTACCACTAAATTACTAATTATAATGTCCACCAAGAATGATTCTTTGCATTTATTTTAGAATGTTTTGAATTAAATAAACACATGTTCTAATGATTTCCAGAAGTTTTTCTTAATGTTTCACAAGAGCTCTTGTTTTTCAAAATCAAAGCTTTAGTTAAAAGTTCAATAAATGACTCACCAAAGACTTTTCTTCAGGTTAGTTTTTCCTTTAAACAAAATATGAGCCACTTATCTGTTTTCTTGAATTGTTTCCACAGACGCTGTAATCCGGAAGTAGAAAGAAGAATCCTGGGGTTGAGGCGTTAAAGCGCAGCTCCGAAAGTCACTTGGTGCCAGGATCGAGGTTGAGGAACTGAGAAATCACCGGAAGGCTGGAGACGCGATGATTATCCAGAAGCCACGGGGCGCCAGAAATTAGCTAGCTTTCACGCCAAGAATTTTCAATTCTATTAAGGACACGGAGGCGAGGATTATGCTGTCTCTTTCTTTACTGTTAAAATCACAGCAGCCAATAAACATACAGTTTAACATGAAAAAACTACATTGTCCATGATGCTTAGCCTTAGCCACGCTTCTAGCCCTCATAAGAGCCCTGGTAACAGTCCCAGCTTCCTCTTTCTTTGCTCGAACTTGCAGAAAAAGTCCAACAATCAACAGTCTTAATATTCTCCAACATGGAATAACAGGAATTCAGATCCAACTCAAATCTTCAATGGAAGAATCATCATTCTTTTTGCTTGTCAGCGCCTAGAAAAAACAAATGGGATCAACCCGTAACTTCTGTCTAATATCAGCATAAGCTACATCACAAGGTTGGTAAGCATGATCAAACCTTGAACATAGCCGGGTGAGATAATCCTCGCCTCCCTGTCCTTAATAGAATTTAAAATTCTTGGCGCGAAAGCTAGCTTATTTTTGATTCTATTACAGGACCGGAGGCTTCGGATTATGCTAGTTTAACGCTTTATCAAAAACAACACATGTAATGTCTTCCACCGGCTTATAATAGAATTGCTTGAATGTTTACTCAGACGACCAGTCAGCACAATGCATAATATCTTGAATGTTAGCTCCTAACATGTATGACTTGGATGCCATGGCACCATGCACCGAATGTGCCCCAAACGATTGAACATCAACATCAGCCTCTTGCATGATAAATTTAAGCCACCTGGCAATGGTGGCGGCTGACACAGGTTTGAATGGCTTTTGCACAGCAATCAAAAGTTGGGTGACACCAGTCGGTCTGAGAGAACGAGTACATTCCTCGTAAGTCTTCAAGCATTGAACCACACATAGTTTGGTATTATTGGGAAAAGCATTATACTCAACATGTCTCGATAGAGTTTTCGTACGACCAGTAATAGTAAAAGAAACTCCTTCCGGAGTAAATACTCTACCTGTAATCTCCAGTGCGCGAACATCTGATGAACGTCTGCAAGCCGACAAACATAAAAGCATAGCTAACTTAGCAAACAACTGCCTTCTTGATAGCAAGTTGTTAGACGGCCAGGAATCGAAAAGTTTGATCACTAAGGAAACATCCCACAACCCAGAATACTTGGGTTTAGGAGGATTAGCCACACGTATGCCCTTAAGAAGTTTGCATACCAAATGATGCATACCCACCGGTTTCCCGTCAATGTGGGATTGACCCGTGGAAATGGCAGATCGGAAATTATTCACCGACCTATAGGCCAAACCTTCTGCCGCCTTTTCCGACAAAAAATTCACAACATGGGAAAGTCCTGCCCCCACGGGATCCACGTCCCGTTCCATGCACCAACCCATTCAGCCCTTCCAGGCTGATGAATATCGTTTCCTTGTGGATGGGGCCCAAGCTTGTTTGAAGAAATCAGAAGCCGTTCCAGAAACTCCAGGCAAGTTCCACTGTTGCCTGAAAGCCTCCATGCCATCAGCGACAGGCGCTGTGACAGGATCAACTGATGTTGCTCCCCGAGAGGTCCTAGGAGAAGAGATTCCGACCAAAGGAGCATTCTGGGGAGGTCGCAGCACATCCCCAAGACCACTGGGAACCAAGGCTGGGACCTAGACAGAGGTGTTACTAACACAACCTCCGCTCTCTGCTTGAGAATATGAGACGCCACTCGCGGAATGAGAAGGAAAGGTGGGACCGCGTAGTTCACTGCCTCCGACCAACCCTGCAGAAATGCATCTGTCGCTGCAGCCGCTGGGTCCGGCCTCCAACTGAAAAACCTGTGGAGTTGCCGGTTCAGCCTGGATGCAAACAGATCGATCTGGAACGGACCCCACAGGTCCCGCAACCATTGGAACATTCTGGGAAGAAGCTGCCAATCGCTGTAATCCCTGAGATGTCTTGAATTCCAGTCCGCTACTACATTGAACTGTCCCGGAATGTACTCCGCTATCACCGTTATCTGGTGATTGAGGCAATAATGCCAGAAATCCATTGCCATCTCCACTAACATGGACGATTTTGTCCCCTCTAATTTGTTTACGTACAGTACCGCAGACATGTTGTCCATTTGAAGAAGAATGCAACACGAGGTCTGCTGAGGGGACAGAGTCCGAATCGCGAACGATCCTGCGAGAAGCTCCAGACAATTTATGTGTGGATTGAGCTCCTGAGGCGACCACCTGCCGCCTGTGGAAACATCGCCGCAGCGCGCTCCCCAGCCCCATCGGCTGGCGTCAGACTCTATAACCACTTCGGGCTGAGAGCCGAAAATGGCTCTGCCGTTCCATGCCTCTACATAACTCAACCACTAACGCATCTCGTCTCTCACCTCCTGCGACAGGGGAACTAGATCTGTATAAGCCAGGCCTCTCTGAAGATGTTGTATCTTGAGGTTCTGGAGCGCCCTGTAATGAAGGGGCCCCGGAAAAACTGCCTGTATGGATGAAGGCAACAACCCCACTACTCTGGCTATCGTCCTGAGTGAGACCATCTGTTTGCCGAGTAGAGATACAATCTCCTTCTTTAGGTCCTTCAGTTTGGATTTCAGCAGACTCAACTGAGCTGACAGGGAATTGATCACAAACCCCAGAAAATCTGTCCACTGCGACGGGGTCAGGGCCGACTTGGCCTGATTGATCACAAATCCTAGATTTTGAAGCAAGGAAATAGTCATCTGTAGATTTTGGGACACCAGCTCCGGACTGGGGGCCATGATCAGGATGGCGTCCAGATAAATTATCAAACGCACTCCCTGTTCCCGGAGATGTGCGACCACCGGCTTCAACATTTTGGTAAAGCACCAAGGAGCCGAGGAAAGCCCGAAAGGAAGGGCCAAATACTTGAACCACTGACCGTTCCTGTGAAACTGAAGAAAACGGCGATGAGGAGGATAAATTGGAATGGACAGGTAGGCGTCCTTGAGATCTAGCCTGACCATCCAATCGCCTTGTTGCAGCAAATCTGCCAACAGATGGATCCCCTTCATCTTGAAATGGTTGTAAACCAGGAAATAGTTGAATTCCCTCAAGTTCAAAACCAGTCTGTGAGTACCACCTTTCTTTTGAACAAGGAAGACATTGCTGCAAAATCCGTGTGGACTGTAGTCGCACACTGTTATGGCGTTTTTGCAAAGCAATCCCTTTATTTCGTTGTCTATAAAAATTCTCTCTTGTTGGAAAAATGGAGAGCCCTCGGTGGAATCTCCTGCCTTGGCGTTTTGTAAAAGTCTAGGTGAAACCCCTGAACTGTCTGCAAAACCCACGCGTCCTGAGTCAGAAGACGCCAGTTGTGAAGAAAAAACTGAATGCGACCCCCCAATGGCAAAAGACAACAGTCTAGAGCGCTCACCTGATGAGTTCTGGGTGTGGAAACCAGCCCTGTTGCCACCTCCGTGGAACCTGCCTTTGGAAAATCGGTGTCGAGTGGGATAAAAGGTGCCTCCTCTCCTAGAGTCCCAGTCTCCTCTACCATGTCCATGACCACCTCTGGGGGGACCCTGATTGGCGAAGCGGCCTGGCGAGCGTCCCCTGCCTCGCCCGGCCCTGTTAAAAAGGTCCTGTTTGAACACACGCTTAATGCCGGATTGAGCCTTATCAAGGGAAGTGAAGGTTCCCACGTACTTAGAAACATCCTTCATGAATCGCTCCCCGAACAGGTTGCCTTCGGCCAATGGCCCTGGTTCTACTGCCGCTAACTCAGTCAGATTAGTGTCCATTCGCATAAGCAGGGACTTTCGCCTCTCAGTATTGAGCGCACAATTGACATTGCCAAGCAAACAAATGGCCCTCTGAGCCCAACCTGCGAGAATGTTGGGGTCAACCGGAGTATGGGCTTCCTTCGCTGCCAAGGCCATCTCCAGAATCTGAGCAAGTGGGCCAACTACGTCAAGCATCTTGTCCTGACAACCGCGCCGTGCGCGATCTATCCCCTTCTTAGGATCCTTGGCAAATTTCTTTAAGAAGGTGAGCAAGCTGACGTCGATCTCAGGCGTTTCCGCTACCTTATGTGCCAGATCTTGTCAAGGACACTCCGACCTCAGCTGGTTCCTAACCTCCTTATCAAAACCTTTGCGGAGGTTCTCTTGAAGATACTCTGCCACTTCTGGCGCAGGAACCCAGTCCGAAGATCTGGGATGAATAATATCACTGGGGTTAAATGTAAAAGGAGTGTTAGGAGGAGGAGCAGAACCTGAAGAGGCAGTTTTCTTCGCCTTCGTTTTGGGAGGAGCCTCCTCGTCGGTATCAGTAGTGTCTGTGCCTGTTGTGGTGGTAGTATCTGTGTCCACATAGACCTTCTGCTTGCTTTTCGCCTTGCCGCTGGAAGCATATGCATGATCCTGGCCGGATGCCGGGGGCAAAGACCCTAAGGCACTGGCATGAGGCCATTGACTATCCTTCCCTGACTCTGTAGCTGGTGGAGCATCTTTGCTAGCCCTAGTCTTTGTAAAACCATGCCTTTTTGCGAAACTTTAAAGCTGCTTTGTGATCGGTTTTAGAGCAGCTGCCAATGCTTGATGCACAGTCGCAGGCACTGCACTTTCAATCGCCTTGTTTACTGAGGATTGGACGGAAGCGTCCAGAGCCTCCACAATCTTATCCTCAACAACAGCCCCAGGCTGTTCCTCATAATATCCATCCTCTGCCTCCTCATCATAATACACCCACTCCTCCATAACCTACACTACAGTGGGGCAAAAGAATATTAACAATGCTCACAGGAGGGAGGCAACTGGAGGAGTAATGGGGGGGGGTCAGCCCAACTGCACACAGTATATTATAATAATGAACCAGTACCAGACCCCCTCAGCAAAGCTGTAATCAAATTCTTACAGCCCAAAAGGGGCGTAGGAGCCAAGAAAACAGTTATAAGGAGCGTGTGCGCACTCCAAAATAGGCAAGACTGCTGTTACAACCAGTCAGGTGTCCCTCTCCACCAGCTCGATAGAAAACGCGGTGAAAGTGTGTAAAAACGGGCGAACCAGCGTGTGCAGCCCAATTCGCGCCCAAATCCTACCAAATACAAGCCCAATGGGCGCTCGTCATGCTGCACGCGCTGGCCGGGTGGTTTGCGGCTCCAGGAGCGCCTCGGGCGATTAGGGAAGCCCACGCACCACCTACGAAGCGGGAGGCCCGCTAGACATGAGGAAAAAGACCGCACCGCGGCCCGGCACTGTACGCGCTGAAGCGCGACCCTGAATGACCCCACACAGAGACCGGCGCTCTGAAAGTGAGCACCGGAGCGCTCGTTATGAAAACACCGCACTCAGCGACCCCCCAAACCAGAGAAAGGCAGACAACAGCGCGCGAAGCGCACACGGACAAATAGTGAGTAAAAGCCTAAATCGCAAATGTGCAATAACAAGCAATGTTAATACAGCAAAGCTATGTCCAACATAGGCGCAAAGCGCCAGAATCATACCACTTAAAGCAACATGCCAAATACGATTAATATAAGCAATAATGAATCAAGCACTTATCTCTTGATGTGAGCAGCAAAGAAAGAGGAAGCTGGGACTGTTACCAGGGCTCTTATGAGGGCTAGAGGCGTGGCTAAGGCTAAGCATCATGGACAATGTCATTTTTTCATGTTAAACTGTATGTTTATTGGCTGCTGTGATTTTAACAGTAAAGAAAGAGACAGCATAATCCGAAGCCTCCGGTCCTGAAATAGAATCAAGGTTGCGGAATTGAAAGTCACCGGAAGGCTGGGACGCGATGAATATCCAGGAACACAGTGGAGGAGTTCTGGAAACGAGACCAAGTGGTAATCGGCAGACGCTAGTGGCTTAAAGAGTCTGTCTCTGCTCCCGCATACCGCGTGATTAGCTGTTTATGCAAGATACGTGAAAGCAAGTGTCTCGTGCATACAGGCATTGCCAGTAAATGAAAAATCACAGTTAGGCACGTGAAAATGAATGCCTTGTGAAATGCATGCGTGGCCAGATTGTGCATATTGATAAGTTCCAAAATGTGTTTTTTTTACATTGCTATTCTAGCCTATTACTATCTTTTGAAAAACATTAAAGCAATTTACAAACAAGCACATTTCAGAAAACATTACTCATATGATTTTGATTGTACATTGCACAGAAAAGACTTAAGACCTTTGAAGGAATGCTGATAACATAGATTCTCCCAGTCTGTAATAATACTGAGTTTACAATGGAACATGAATATGAGAGACGTTTCCTTGGGTATATATAACTGAGGTTTAAGAGGGTATTGCATGAGTAGGGTTATTGATGACTGTGACACATAGGGGGTGTCTGTCCATCCGCCCAGCATTGTCCACCCCATAGGGGGTGTCTGTCAATCCCCCCAGCATTGTACATCCCAAAGGGGTTGGAGGGTGAACACTTCCCCCTAACTCCAACGTCAAGATGGTGTATTGTGTGCAGACTTCCTAAATATTGGCACATGAGGCAAACAAATACAGTAACATACATCACTGTAGATAAAAAAAGCTGATTGAGGTATTCAAGCACCCTGCATCATCAGGCACACAGGGGACATGGGGCATAACCCACCCAATCAGTGTAATGACCATATGCTGTCAGTGGGATCAAACTCCCAGCATTGCTAAGCACATAGAGGAGATGGGGTATAACCCCCCCCATCAGTGTAATGACGAAAAGGTAAGTGTGGGGTTCAAAACACCAGTGTTGACAAGCACATAGGGTAGATGGGGTATAACCACCCCGTCAGTGTAGTGACAAAAAGGTGAGTGTGGTGTACTGACTCCCAGCATATTCAAACCATCATGTCTGACTTTCTGAGGCCTAAAACCCCTATAAATGAAGTGACAAAGTAGTGGTTGTGGGCCCAACAAACACATATCTGTTGAGGCAAACACGTCGTGCCTTGAGAAATTGCCACTTCAATGTTGAGACAAACATTGCCCTTGTGGGCTAACACTGCCACCAATGTTCAATTGGACAATTTAAGAAGTGACCATCAAAATGGATTAACACACACCTGTTCACAAACAGATACAATGCAAATCCTTCTGAAACAAGAGTTCATACAAGGTCCTGTTACACACTGTGGCAGCAATGGCAAAATCTAAACATTGTTATTGGGCAGACTGAAGATGTATGAGTCCCAGGAACAGTAGATAGACAAAATGAAACTAACATTGACTCAAAGGCTCCAAAGCCAGTAGAAATACGTGGGTCAAGAAGCACTAAGACAACCAGCCAAACACACACTGCAGAACAAACACAACATGTGTGTGTGTAAGAGCCTCTAGTCTAAGCCAACACACACAATGGTGGTCTTGACTCCACTGAGACATATGTGTGCTGAGTATAATCCATAGCCATCCCCATAATTGTGTAACTGAATATTGGCAATCTGGCATTGTTTCCTGAGCAGGTTTACAACAGTCACCTGTGGAACAAGCTTTGTGGAACAACAAACAATACTTCAAGAGACTGAATCTCCATCCCTGCTATTCTCAAGGCCACCACATTGTGGTGGCAGCATCCTATCTGATACCCCTCAGTGATGCAACATTATGGTGTGGACCATATTTTGGAATACACTCACACCTGTGCACTATGTCACGTGTCTTGCCAGAACAACTTTCATCACACATACCCAAACATCACTCTCAGGGCATGGCCTGTAATATAAGTCCACAATGTAGGTAGGGGCCTTGCCAAGCGGCTAATCACATTTTCCCAGTGTAGACACGAAACACCTTGATTACCAGCAATGTACATCAGCTAAGCCCACATTGACTAGTGACACTGCACATGCAGCCATGACACTCCCAGGGGTGGTGTTTAGATCTGAATTTTACAAACTCAAGACACAGAGCTAGGCATGACACCTGGTCACATTTGTCACACCGTTTAGGGCAGAGTACATGTGCATAACGTAAAAAGTATTGGACACATTGGGAAATTTAACACTGTCACAGAAAAATGAAACACTCAAGGACACCTACAAATAAGACACTTTGCCACCATGCAACAGGGTAGGGAAGAATCCGCTGAGTGTGAGCAGTCATATACACATACAAGATCAAACTCCCCAAAAAAGCCGAAAGCCAAAAACACACTGATTTTGGTAGCACAGATGTGACTCTTGAAATAAAATATATGTCTATTGTGAGTTTGCCCACAATGCAGGCACTCATAGCAACCCAACCAGGGATGACACCATAATGACTCATTTCATTTTCATTTAAGAATCTTTATTCGGTGATTAAAAAACACCATAAAAGCACAAACATATATACATTAATAAAAAGTTATTAAACATTGATCAAGATCCTTATACAAAGTCAGCATAGGTAAAAAAAAGATATCAATATACAAATCCATAAGCATACAATAGATGATCCAAAGTCTTTCATACCTAACCCCTGGTCATCCTTAATCGGACCGCAACCTTAATAAAATTCATGATACAACACAGGGTAAGGGGATCGGAGGCTTTTTGCAAAAAGACTAGCGCATCCCTAGCATGTTCCTGATGGGCATTTTTTAAAATATTTACAAGAAAACTGCGCCTGGGCATAGAAAAGTAGGGACAGAGCAAAACAAAATGAAGGGAGTCCTGCGGAGACCTATTGTCGCAGCCGCAGGGTCCCTTCTGCTCAATTGATGTAGTAAAACCTGCTGGGGAAGCCAACATAAAGGGAAGTAGGTTCAGTCTAAAACGGCACATAAGAAATCTATCCTGTGCATTGTGCATGAGATACAGATAAGGCTCCATACCCTCCACACTCTTCACCAGATTATGCGCCCTCACAGTCTTTTTGAGTGTTTCTGCCTCAGCTCTGTAATGGATTTTCCGCTCTAGGAAAATTTCCCCTACTTGTTTCTTATGCTGGGCTAAAATTGTTGTAGGGTTCGTGAAGAGGTTTCCAAAGCCTAAATCTTCGAGGGTATTTTTCACATATTTGAGCCAAGGGATACGCATACAATTGGTCCTATCCAAGCAGTCCAGTAGAATTTCTCTGCTTAGATGCGCCTCTGGATTAGCCCATATTTTTAACCAGGCCACAATTGGCCTAAATTTTAACAAGTCATCCAGGTATGGCCTCCCTAGCTCCCTGTGGGCTATAAATCCAGCGGTGCTGGTTGGTACCCTCAGGATAGATTTCAGATATTTGTTTTCTTCCTGTTGGATTCTAGTGGTGTTCACAAAACCCCATACTTCTGCCCCGTAAATTACTTTGGAGCATGATACGGAGCAATACAAATTCACCACCTGTTCCAGGCTCCATCTACCTAACCTCCTGCCGTATCCTGCTATTGCCCCGTTTGAGGCAATCATTTTGCAACAACGTTCAGTCACCAAGGAGTTAAACTGTAAAGCACCATCAAAAGTCACTCCGAGATAAGTGAACGTTTTGACCTCCTCTAAAATATGGGTACCTATTGTGTAAATAAATTTAGAGGAGGGTTTTTTGCCTGCCAGGAGCACATAAGATATACCCAGGTTGACAGATAAATCCAGGGTGCTCATAAAATTAACGAACCCATCAATCAGGATTTGTAGACTGCGCGGGGTGCGCGCGAGCAGAACCGCGTCGTCCGCGTGAAGCAAGACAGGGATGTGCCTCTGCCCAACCCTGGGGGAATCTGCCTTTAAACCCAAAAGAAACTGCTCCAAGTTGTTAATATAAAGGGAAAACAAAAAAGGGGCAAGGATGCAGCCTTGTCTGACTCCGCTCTTACATGGAAAGGAGTCAGACAAACCTCCCTCCCTGTTAAATCGAACCCTGGCCGTAGTATCGCTATGTAATTCCCTTAGTATGGAGATTAAACCACTATCAATCCCCATACTTGACATCATGTCCCATAGCTTTCCTCTGTTGACGTGGTCAAATGCTGCTGCCAAATCCATGAAACCCATATAAATAGGTTCATCACTAGCCAAAGTGTATTTGGCAGTCAGCATATAAAGGTTCAGGCATTGGTCGCTGGTAGACCTCCCTGTCCTAAACCCGTATTGAGTGTCCGAGAAGATGTTATTCTCATCGGTCCACTCGGACAGTCTATTAAGGATTGCCCTACCCAAAAGTTTGGCCGATACGTCAATCAGGGAAATCGGCCGATAGCACTTAGGGTCGTCCCTGTTGCCCTTTTTAAAAATTGGCACAATAATTGCTTTTGACCAAGATGGTGGCAGGTCACAAGAGATGGCAGTATTTATGACCCTGGTCATCAAAGGGGCCCATAAATCTATGTTACTGAGAAATAGGTCAGGGGGGATCCCGTCCGGACCCGGAGCTTTATTTTTAGTCAGACCCTCCATCCCTACAGTGATCTCTTTAAGAGTAAATACTACCGGAAAAACCTGATTTAAGGCTACCGGTTGCTCTACAGAGGTACCGGACTCATAATTATATAAACCTCTGAAATGTGCGGTCCACTGTTCCGGAAGGATGTTAGCCCCTATATCCGGAGAATCATTTTCTTGAAAAGTCGGTCTGTTAATAATTCTCCAGAAGCCCTCCATATCCTTCCTTTCCCCTGCCTCTCTTAGGTCTGCCCAAGCTTCTGCCTGCAGGGCAAGTTTCCTCCTTTTAGTTTCTTTATTATATTTCTCTCTACATGTCCTAATTTTTTGGGGGTCCCTCGGTTTTAGCTTTAGGCAGCATTTCAACTCCCTTAGTGCCTTAGAGCAGTCTTTGTCAAACCACCGCGGGTTGGCCAGGTTACGGGGGGGCGCACTGGACTTAAGTAGGCCATCGATCAGGTTAGCAATCTGCTCAAATGCTTCCAATAACCTTGGTCCCTGGACTTCTAAGTCTAGACAATCGTTAATGGCAGGTAGGCCCTTTTCACCCAGGGTTTTGAAAAATTTTGCCCCATCTTTTTTGGACCATTTCAGTCGCCTACCTTGGTCTGTGACCCTCTCCTCAATTATACCACGGGGTCTAGTTCCAGCACCCACCCTATATGAGAGCACCAAAACGAGAGGGTTGTGGTCGCTAAAACTGCTCCATTCTATCCCTGCCCCGACTATTTTGTTTATCAGGAATCTTGAGGCCAGAATATAATCTATAATGGATGAGCAGCCCCTGCCCTTAAAAGTTGGAGGAAGTGTGCCATCCAACTGTGGGTCAATCATAGTAATAGTGTGTTCTAAGTCATACTTCAACCGAAGTAGACCCAGAGCTGACCCAGTGGGTGTGTGAGAGAAATGCGGACCCTTTTCCAATGGGCATTGTGACCAATCTGAGTTTGCCGTAACCAATGCCGGACAGAGATGGCAGTTAAAATCTCCCATTAATAGCAGCCCATAAGACTGCCCCTTATTTTGGGATGTTATTTCTTGGTCCAGCCTCTGATCTAATTCAGCTAGTGGCTGGATTTGGGTGTTTGCTGACTCAGTGTTATAGATGTTAAAAATAGAGAATCTTAGCCCCTTTCCACGGAACCGAGCTACCTGGATCCCATGTGAGTTCCAATCTGGAGAAGACCAGGTACCTGGGAGGTCTAAATCTATGTAAATGGACAGCCCGCCCATTGCTCTCCCGGATCTGGATTTTTGGGCAGGAACAAAAAAGCACTTGTACCCCTGTAGATGGTAATTGCTCACCAAGGCCCATGTCTCCTGAAGACATATGACATGAAATTTCCTAATAAAATCGACCCATTCCTTATTGGTGA
The DNA here is from genome assembly GCF_964261635.1 of Lissotriton helveticus. Taxonomy (NCBI): domain Eukaryota; kingdom Metazoa; phylum Chordata; class Amphibia; order Caudata; family Salamandridae; genus Lissotriton; species Lissotriton helveticus. Next base: position 536,274,845 of record NC_136067.1, read on the forward strand.
ATTTACCCGCTATCCCCGCTACGTTCCAGGAAATTAGTCGCATTCCCTCCCCCCTCTCTTCTACACCCTCCTGGGGGTTTGATAAAATCTCCTGTAGTGGCCCCTGCATAGCCAGCCCATATCCCCCTCCTGTGCATTCTGTGGCTGTAACCTTGGGTTCAACGCACCCTGGTTTCCCAACACCAATCATTACAGTTTGCTGAACATAAGAGCTCCGCCCTCCCGACACCTCCACCAGGACACTCTTTTCCATATGACCCTGGGGGGCATTGTCCATCTGTCAATCAACCCCCTCTAAATCATTCAGACAATTGAACCGATTATAGATGTAAATAGGTGGTTCTGGTCGGCCAGATGAAAATCTGTAGTTAGAATCCTGATGTCTCCCCCTCCTGCCAACCCTCTCCCAGTTATTTTGCATTTGTGGCGGCTTCAGTGGGACTGGAGTGATGGGGAAGAAGAAAGACACCCGAACGGTTTGAATAGTGGATTCCCTAGATCTATTTTTCCCTTGACATATATAGGACACTGTGTCTGTGTCCCTAAAACTCGCAAGTATGCAGTCCCCAATAATGGATTTTTGGGTTCTCCCCACCCATGGCACCCTTCTTACCATTATAATCTCGTTATTGAGGTGTAACGGGAGGGGTCTATTTATGTTAAGCCACTTAATGACCCTACTTTTCAGGGCACAAAAATCCTCAGTTTCACCTACTTCGAGTGGGGGAACACCTGCCAAGACTACAGTAAAGTCATTGGTCTCAGGGGGTAGGTTGGGCCTACGTGGTTTCGGAGGAAGTTTCATTAAGGGGATCATTGTGGTGCTGTCTGCCTGCTGTGCCGAATTGGCCGGGCCTGACGGGGGAATAGGGATGTTAAAATTAGGGGGCCTAGTTGATACAGGGTTGTTTTGCAAGACCACCGTATTTGCGGCTTGTGAGGGGACTATATTTGCAGCCCTATTTACGGACTGTTGGGGGACTAAAGTAATGGGAGTGGGTTCCGAGTTCCTTTTCTGGTGATCAGCCGGGATTTTCAGACTACCTAGTGTGGTCTCCAGTATGGTTAGTCTGATCTCAATCTTTTTTATACTCTCGCTAATCGGTAGTAATAGAGACCTTAGCAAGAATTCCAGGTTCCCAAGCGGCACAACAGAAAGGGGAAGGTTGGCAATATTAGTTCCCACGTTTATTGTTGAAGCGGGCGGTAAATTATCTTGGGCAGTAGATTTGGGGTGTGGGTCAACCGGTAACTTTGCTACTAGCACAGGGGGTTTAGTAGAAGACTTCCCAAAGTCCAAGCGCGAGATTTTTGGTTTATTCCTTCCCTGCACACCCTTCGACTTTCTTCTACGTTTATTAGGGGGAGGCCCAAGTGCACCTTGCGCAACGGCAGGTATGGATTTAACTTTACTAGCCTTTGGGCCTAGGGGTGCTTGGGAGACTAAATCAATGGTCACCCTAGTGGGGCTGGGAGTGGTAACTGGGGCTATACTCATAGCTTCAACTGGTGACGTGTTCATACAACCCCTCAACAGGAGTGGAACATCGTCTATAACAGACAGCTCCTCCCTGGGCATAGTAGATTGATCTCCAAGGGGGGTGTTTTTCAAGTTGTCTATAGAGCGTCTCCTTTCAGCCCTTAATCGAGACAGGTTACACTCTTTGTCCCCCTCCCCCACCGCCCACGTGAAATAATTCTCTAGGGTTCTGCTTTTACCTCCTCCCGGCTTTAGTGGGGTACTCTCCTTTGCAGGAGACGGCATTATACAGGTACAAAGTTATGTTCGTCCGGGGATTGTAGCCAGGAGTGTATCCAGGAATTCAATACACCAACTAAGGGGGGTGGGCCCAGCCCGGCCTCCTGCGGCTCCGGACGGCCACAGACGGTCCCGCCCTTGCCCCGGGCTTGTCCCAATGCAGTCACATCCCAGACACTCACAGTCAAGCAGGCTGACAAATCACTGGGTAATTTTGCTAGCTTCCCAGACAGGAACATCTGCAGGGACTACAGTCTTGCGAGAAAAAGGATATGATGACAGAGTCATGCTCACAGAACATACACCATGGGCTCAGGAAATGTCACAGATCAACACACTGCCATGATGTTATTTTACTACTGTGGAAGGTCTGCTGTGTCAAGCTTGTTCTTGGCATGGACTGTCCATGTCAGAATGAGACTCAAAATTGAAAAAACTATTAAAACAGTGAATACGTTGGTATCATCAGCTTGTGTATAGGTGTGTCTCTCGAGTCATTGGCATGTAGGCATAATCCATGTTTGTCAAGTGGCACTGATGAGACAGATGACTTGGTCAACATCAATGCGCTAATCTGCATGTCCATTGGAGAGGTGTGAACTGTTGCATACATCAAAAATGAGTACAAATGTCAGTATGACATATGTGCTACAGTGTAGCCCAAAGATGGGAGTTTGTGAAAAGAATGTCACACTCCTTGTTCTAAACAATGTGGATCCTGACAACCTGCATTTGCAGTCACCAACAACTCTGCCACTGGAAACATATCACATGGACCTCAGGCAGTCCATCACATCACTATATCATGTTTTACTGTTAAACAATATTTCTAGAGCAATTTCATGACACTAATCAGCAACATTATGTACTTGAAATGATAATCACCAACATAACAAAAACCTACTTTATTCAGCATTTAAATTGTGAAAACAAAGATCATTAAGAAAAGTAAGGCTAATGGCAGTCCATGTAAATCAGTCCGTCAGGGGGGAAACATAATGAGGTATCAACCATAGCTATCCGGTAATGACATAACTAGTGGTAAAGTCCCCGAGGAGGGACATCTTCTGGGGCAGGCCAGGCACCGCAGGGACAGGATGGGTAATGAGGGGGATGGTGGCTACTGGAGTGTCTGTATCAACTGCAGTGGACATGTTGCTCTGAGAGTGTTGTGGCTCCACTGCAGTGGAAATGTTGGCCTGAGGGGATTGTGGCTCCACTGCAATGGAAATGTCGGACTGAGGGGGTTGTGGCTCCACTGCAGTGGAAATGTTGGACTGAGGGGGTTGTGGCTCCACTGCAGTGGAAATGCTGGAATGAGGTGGTCGTGGCCCCACTGCAGTAGACATGTTGAACTGAGAGGGCGGGGCTCCACTGCAGTGTTTGGAACTGACTGAGGGTGTGGTGTTATGGGAGTGGAAGTGTCTGTGGTAGGGGGGAGGGACTTATCATCTTGGGGATGGTGTCATGGTGTGTGGGTGAACCTGGGATGGCTGGTGACATGTGAACCTTGAGAGGGGTGACCTTGGCTTTGGCAGATGTAGCTTTTATGGAGGAAGTATGGGGTGGTGGTGGTGTTTTATATTTCTTTCTCCTTGGGGATATACGTGTGGGGGCCTCAGTGTTCCTACTCTTAGGGGAGGGTGTGTGTGTGGTTGGGGATCTCCTCTCTGTGCGTGGTGATTTTCTCTTTCCCTTGCAAGTCTGGTCTGATGTATCTGTGGGAAAGGGGCCAAAGTCACAGAGGAAGACCCTCTGGGAAGGAGGTGTTGCAGGAGAGTAAAGGGTATGGCTTTTGGAGGTAGAGGTAGCTGAGGAATGCGTAGTGGTTGTGGATGGGTGTGGGTACTTTTTGACCCAATCACCTGCGTGTGCGATGTCAGTCCCCTTAGTGTGCGTGTGGACATTGTCTTAGGTTGCTGTGTGCTGCTTCTGTCTGTTGGTGTGTGTGCATGTGCGTGTGAGTGTGCTTTGGTCAGGTAGGTTAATGTGGACTATGGATGGGGCAGAGGTAGAAGGGGTGAGGGACTGTTGTAGGAGGGACACTGCTACCATCAGTGAGTAGGCCATGGACTGATTTGTCTGCTGTAGGGCAGACGTGTCTGATGACATGCCCTCCATGTAAGACACCTATTGGGTCAATAGACTGATGTGTGCATGGAGGACACTCAGCATGGATGTCTACCCCACATGTAACTGTTTCAGCAAGTCCACAGACTCCACACTCAGGGCAGCAGGGGTGACAGTTGCAGGGGGGTACAGTGCCTAGACCAAAGGAGAAATGCTCCCTCACATAGGAGTGTCCACGGACCTTTGGACTGAGAGCAGCTGGTAGGGTGGTGGTGGTGGTGGTGGTGACAGACTCTGTTGTTGTATCCTCTGCTCTGGTAGCATCCACCACCACAAGGGAGTCCTCACTGGAGCTGGATTGTTCATCAGCTGATGTGGATGTTTCTGAGCGTCCCCCAGTGTGGCTCCCCTCACCCTCTGTGGCTCTGGGTCCCTCCTCCTCCTCCTCAACAGTGGACCCCGTCTGGCTAGCTGCTTCCTCCTGGTCCATGGAAGTGTCTCCTCCAGTCACTGTAGATGATGCTGTGAACAATGAGGAGAAACAGATTCACATCAGTCCTCTGCATATACTTGACACATGGCTTATTTTCACAACACATCACAGAGCAAGTCCTTGCATTATGTTAATGCCACTAATCTTTCCCATCAAACATATGTGAACATGTCACTTGTCAGTCTGCCAGTGAATCATGGTTATCGAACACATGATGGCAATGGAACCATCTGTTAGATGTATTCAAAAATAAACTAAATACATGGCAAAACAAGGCACAGTTTTGCCTATTGTCTGATCTGTAATGCTCCAGAGTGTCAGGGCTCATCACACGGTCACCATGATGTGCTTATGTCTTGAACCTCAATTCTAAAATGGCCTGCATGCAGGACAACTGACAACTACCAATACTGCATCTTCAAGCTTTTTTGTTTGGAGCACAATACCACGGGCCTGTCTGGCTGAACAGTTTGTACTGACTCTTGTTACATGGACAGTGAATTCTGACTGTACAGTCAGCACCATGTCACACTCATGTTTACACTGTTCAAGCAACATCTTTAGTGGTCAAGTATACATGTCCCCTAAGTGCCACACACAATTTTAACACTGTGACCAGATCACGTTGTTTTACTGACACATTTGAGTATAGGATGTTACAAATCTGTATACCTGAACTTTTTGCAAGGCTCCACAAACAATGTAATGCAGTATATACATATATGTGGAATCCAACATTATGCACAGTCAAGGGATAACACACACATGTTTATTCCTGTGTACCTGTGCCAATTTATGTACATGAGATGTCTGTCCATATACTATCTATTTGCCACATGTGTAATCAAAATTGTTTGGTCTGTACACACTGACACAGAGTCAAACACATGCTGTTCAATTTGCAATGCTGACAGTGTTGCCTGACACACACAAATAGGATGTATCAGTGTCTCAGATGACCTGATTTGGCATACCTGACCTTGGTCCTTGTGAAACATGGGAATAGTCGGAGCACTAGGCCGGTTACTACGCATTTAGAAAGCTTATCCAATACATTTGTCTGAGGCAACAACATTGGTCTAACCTGCTGCACATGTGTGTAGTATGATTCTCACAAACCTGTGTTGACACATGTTAGCAAATCGTACATTTATGTATGTACCACACAGAGTACAGGTCATATTTCTGTTAATGTTCTGACACATGTTGGCCAGGCACCTCACTCATAATGGTCAATTCAATGCACATGTTGTAAATGGGGCTGGTCACAGTAACCTGGGACCACAGCAAAAACACAGGACCCAAGTGACACATGTCACAAACGGAAAGGGGCACACATGGGCTTCAGATGAGAATGGCCCTTTATAACATTTTTGACAAATAAGTGTTGTCCCAGCAGACAGACAACATGTGAGCATGTTACCAGGCTGAAGGAGTGCAACATGCATGTCAGACATAGTACAGCAAAATGGTACAAACTCACCCCCTCCTTGCTGCTGTCTGGCCTTCAACTGCCCATCCAGGTCAGGGAAGACCACCCTCAGAATCCGGAGCATGTGGGGGTGTCAGTGTCTGTCGTCCACCCCTTTTGCGAGGAGATGACAGCTTCAGCTGGACTCTTGCAATCCTCTGGGTCCAGCCACAGAGGTCCTGCCACCTCTTCTGGCAGTGGCGGATGCAGCATTTGAAGACCCCACAGATCTCACATCCCAGATGACGGTCAGCCATATGTCCTGCTTCTGATGGGCATCAACCTGTAAGGATGACATAGTGACACACCATTACTACACATGCTACATGTTTGTTCATCACACTTGTTAGAAGGGCAGATAATGTTTTAAGGTACTTCAAGTATCAGTAGGGGCAGTTGTCCTGTGTGCAAGTCTGCCTTAATAACTGGAGAACAGTGCACGAAAATGAATAGCACAAAACATCCTTTAACATCACTGTACCTGTCCAGAACATGAATATACACACTGTGAGACTTATAATAACTATGTGTGCATGCTTGTCCTTGGGGATCACAATGCTGGTAGTGACTGTAAGGAAACATTGTCTATTGAAAAGTCAGTGCAAACAACACTCACCTGCTCCCCTGGTTTCCCATACAGCTTGCTGTACTGTGGAAGGAGGCTGTACAACAGGGCCTGGTTCTCCTTCTCTGAGAAAGCTGGTGTCCTCTCCACAGTATGTGCCATTGCAGACCCCAGAGGATGCAGAGATGTAGACAAGTAGCATGTAGTGCAGGCAGGTGAATTCTCTTGGGAACAGACATCCTTTTATGTGTGCAGCAGAGGTGGATTCTGTTCCATGGGTCCAAAGAGATAGGTCCGAGACGTTCGCATTATCCATAAACTAAAATTGGCCAATCCATAACACTGCACCCATCGGACACGCCTACCGCTTCGTTAAAATATTCTGCATCATAACACTTTTGAGTTTGAAACATTGTTGTGATCCAACAGATTTGGTTTTCACATGATTTGTACAGGAGGCAAAACCACGTCTGTGCCCATGATCACCAATAGCCAATGTATGCGACCGGCTTGGTGTTTAAGTGTACGACGCGTCTTCTGAGTTCCCTCCTGCATCCGTTCCCATAACAACCAATAGCCAATGTGTGCGACCGGCTTGGTATTGAAGTGTACGCGCGTCTTATAAATACCCACCCGTGTCAATCCTCATGACGACCAATAGTCAATGTGTTCAACCAGCTTGGTATTGAAGTGTACAACGCGTCCTTTGAATAACCACCTGCATCCATCCCCATGACAACCAATAGCCAATGTGTGCGACCAACTTGGTATTGAAGTATACTACGTATCTTTTGAATACCCACTCATGTCCGTTCCCATGACGACCAATAGCAAATGTGTGCAACTGGCTTGGTTTTCAAGTGTACTACGTGTCTTTTGAATACTCACCTGCGCCCGTCCCCATGACGACCAATAGCAAATGTGTGCGACTGGCTTGGTATTGAAGTGTGCAATGCGTCTTTTGAATACTCATCCGCATCTGTCCGCATTACAGTCAACAGCCAAGGGATGCAATCCACAGTCTTTTGGCTGAGGCTCAGGTAACCTGCAACAATCAGCAAGCCTGTCAGACAGAATAGGACACCTCATTTCTTGCTTCATAACTTGTGTGGGTACATAGCTTCACATGTCATATTGGACAGAGCTCTTCCTAGCTCACACTCCCATGATGAGCCAATATTAATGGGGAACAAATCCAGTGTTTGTGATGCGTATCATAACTGTGAATGACAGCTTTAAAGATCTGAACAAACCAAACCTGTCATTACAAAAAGCCTTGGAAATAGCAGTAAGACTTGAAAATACTTCTTCTCATTAGGAGCAAATGTCTATTTCAAGTTCTGATAATCAGTCACCAACGGTTTCTGCCATTAAAAGCAAATCCAAAAACTCATCAAAGGATAAACATAAAGGAAAAAGAGAGGGTTCTGACTTTAATTCTAAAGTTGGTAAACGTTGGGAGTGTTATCGTTGCGGAAGTGGTTCTCACCTTGGAAATGCCAAGTTTTGTCCAGCCCTTAACAAGACGTGCAGTAAATGTCAAAAGAAAGGTCATTTTGCTAGTGCTTGCAAATCAATCATCAAGCCTTCATCATTCAACAAACCAAGCACGTCATCCACGAAAAAAGTAATGAATATTGAGCAACTTTCGGAGGTATCATCGTCAAGTGAGGAAGACCAAATCTGCACTTTGTCGGATTCCAACAATTCTGATGTCATCGCTCTAATTGCATCTGAAAATAAATGACCACTGTGTACGTTATCAATTAATGGAGTTGACATCAAAGTTTTAGCTGATTCAGGATCTCCTTTCACTCTCATATCAGATAAAATATGGGACGATCTGTTTAAATCACAAGGTCATGTTTTAAGATGCTCTATTGTTAAACCTATTGCGTATGGTGGCAAAAACATAAATGTTATGGGTGAATTTGATGCAAATCTATGATTTAAAGGTAATCATACCAATGGAATTGTGTATGTTGCTAAAGATGACTCTTGTCTTTTGGGTTGGAAAGACCAAGGTAATTTGGGAATTATTATGGATCCCAATGATCCTGAACAGGTCATACTGAAGAAGGATTTGATTCTGGTACATGCACTCAAAGATGAACCATGGCTAACTGCTAATCCAGAAATTTTCAATGACAAGCTAGGAATAATTAAAGGCTTTAAGCACAAAATTAAAATGATTGATGGAGTCAACCAGTTGTACACAAAGTTTGCAGGGTCCCATTGGCGTTGCGCGAAGGGCTCAAAAGTGAACTTGATAAACTTTGTGTGTCTGGCGTTATAGAACCCATAGAATCCTCGGATTGGGTTTCTCCCATTGTTCTAGCGCGCAAGGCCAACGGTTCCCTTCGCATGTGTGTTGACCTTCGCTAGTAGAATCGTAACATTTGGATAGATCAATATCCTCTGCCTAATATATCTGAGATGACTAGTACCCTGAAGAATAGCAAAAAGTTCAGTTTACTTGACATGACGTCAGCTTATCATCAGGTTGACCTTCATCCTGATTCGCGACATTATACTGCCTTCATCACCCCAGAAGGATTGTTTCAATTCAAACGGATGCCATTTGGTTTGGCATCTGCTTCGGCATTTTTTCAGAGAATTGTTGAAGGCATGTTTAAAAATATTCCTGGGGTGATGGCTTTTCAGGATGACGTGTTGATTCATGGTTCGAATCAATGTGAGCATGATGAAGTTTTAACTAAAGTCTTTAACATTTTGAAGGAAAAAGGTGTCACACTAAGTGTAGAAAAATGCAAAATGAACGTAGACTCTGTGGATTATTTGGGGTATAAACTATCTGAGAAAGGGGTTGAACCAAAAGCTAGTTTGATTAAAGCTATAGAAGATTTTTGTGTTCCAGTTGACAAAGATCAACTGAGATCTTTCATGGGACTAATTGAGTTCTATGCAAGGTTTGTTCCAAATTGTTCTTCGAAAACTTTTCATATGAGGAATCTTTTAAAGAATAATGTTGTTTTCAAATGGTGTGATGAATGTGACAAAGAATTTAAGAAAATTAAATATGACATTGCACACGCCATTCCCCTCAAACCTTTTAATATCAATGACACTACCATTATTATGACAGATGCAAGCCAAAAAGGTCTTGGTGCAGTTCTGATGCAATGCAAAAATGGAAGAGACGAGGTGGTAGCCTTTGCTTCAAGAGGTTTAAAAGGTGCTGAAGCTACCTATTCTGTAATAGAGCGCGAAGCTTTAGCTTGTTGGTGGGGCATTGTCCATTTTAAACACTATTTGTGGGGCTCAAAATTCACAGTAAGAGTTGATCACAAGCCTTTGGTGCAACTTTTCACAACAAAAGGTGGAATATGTTCCAGGGAAAAAAAACATTGTCGCTGATTGCCTATCTAGATTACCAAGTATTAATCACGCAGAAGACATTAAGGAGGTTGATGATGGAGATGTATTTTGTTTTGCCATTTCAGAGTCATGTAGTGCCATTTTAGAGAGCGAGTGGAGAGATGCATATTTATGTGATGAAGAAATCAAAAAGGTGATGGACATGATTCTCACAGGGTGGAGTGCCCAGTCTCCCATTGAAGAGTCCATTGGCAAATTCAAACATGTTTTTGATGAGTTGTCAATAATTGATGGTTTGTTAATCCGTTCTACTTCTCTGGTAGTTCCTACCAGTATGAGGATTAAGATCCTTACTCTAGCTCATGAGGGGCATATAGGCATACGTGCCATGAAGAGGAGGATCAGGGAACAGTTCTGGTGGCCCAGCCTTGATAAACAAGTCGAACATTTTGTCAGAGATTTTTTACAATGTGCCATCAGTGACAAGTCTCAGGTGACTATCCCCAGTCCTGTTCAAGCTGTGGAAGTTCCTTCTAAATCATGGTCTAAATTGGCAATTGACATCATTGGTCCCTTGAAGTTAACAGATCATGGTATTCTAGAATATGGTATTGTTGTCATGGACTATTACAGCTGTTGGCCCGAATTAAAATTTGTTAAGGTTCCCACAACGTCTGGCATCATAGAATTTCTGGAATTTCTTTTTGCCAGGGACGGGATTCCTGATGAAGTTATATCCGACAATGGTTGTCAATTTACGTCCTCAGAATTTGAAGAATTTCAAAATTTTTTAGATATAAAACATACCAAAACATCTCTCTATCACCCTAGGAGTAATGGCCTTGTGGAGAGATTTAATAGAGTAATTAAAGAGAACATACAACTCTCCAAGGCCAGTAATCTCAATTGTAAAAAAGAACTTAAAAATCTATTATGGGCAGTACGCACTACACCCAATTCAGACACAGGAGTCTCTCCTTTTGTATTACTTAGAGGTCGAGTTCCTTCTTCAAAAATGTTAAGGGGATGGATGGGTGTGTTCAGTGTACCAATAACCAAGTTACAAGAGGTTACCAAGAAAAGAGCCGAAGCTCAAAAGAAATACATTCAACCTTGCACAAGAGAACTCAAAGTAAAAGTGGGGGATTTTGTACGAGTTTAATGTGCTAGAATCTTGCCAAAGGGTTCGTCTAAGTTTTCTCAGCCTCAGCTTGTTGTAAGATCTAATAAGAGTGCTGTGCAATTACAAGATGGTAGGTGGTGGAATAAAAGTAAAATTTCAGTTTCCAATAAGTACAATTCATTTGGTACCAATCAAACCATTACTCGTGATTATCTACCTTCCACATCTTCCAGTTCTCTTTTTCGGGAACACTCTACTAGATCAACAAAGTTACTTAATACATTTCAGGACTATGTAATGTATAAGTAGTGTGATAATATGTTTGTACTTAATTTTGTTGTTTAATTCTTTATATGATTTTAACTAGTATTTAATATGTCTGAATAGATTTCTTTTCTCTGTTCTATGAAATGTTTTACATATTTTATTATGCTGTATTTGTTTCAAGTTTCCTGTTCTGTATAGGGGAAAGATGTGTTGGGTTCTGCTTATGACGTATAACCAGAACTCCTATGTAGAGGAGTTCTGGAATGTGGGGAAGGACAGTTAGAGGATACAGAGAGAGGTTGCATCCCTGACCTCTCCGTCCTGTTGGCTATGAATAAAGAAGTTTAATTCCTACCTGGCTGCAGTAACTTCTTTTCACCGTCATAGGCCTGGACACAGTTCTAAGGGCACATTGTGTAATCATAAGTTACATACACCCAAATAACACCTGAACTGTAATGTGTGTTACAAAGTGCTTTGGATGTAGTATTTTTGGGTGAATACACAGTATCTGAGTATTGTGTAACACACACACTCCATTGTTGGTGTTGTTGATAAAAAGCACTTTAAACATCAATCTGTATTTGACATGTGAGGTGCTGCAGTGTCTTTATGTCACAGATATACCTGTTTCTCATGCCTACAAAAGTGTGATTCACATCATGGGATTTTCATGTGTGTAATGGTACATGCATGTCAAACGTTACATCACGACAGTGTCCATGTGGCATTACATGATCCCTGTGTGTGTGCCTTTCCAACACGTGTCAGTTGTTCCCCACATCTATATTTGGCTAATTACTGAGGTGTTTGTAACAGACACCATTGATTGGTCACAGCACTGAATTGTACTTGTTGTAACACCATCAGTACATGAAATGTTTTGGGACGGCCACATAGCTGGCATGTGTGTCAATGCTCCACAGTACACACATGACTTCATTGAGTCTTGCTTTGATGTTGCATATGATATTTTGCATGTTCATTGCCACATTTGAAAGTGAAATGATAATGTTTCTTTGTCACCTATGTACCACAGGAGACCAGCTGTCCACAGACCCTTCCCTGACCTAGAGACAATGGTTGAATGTGACAGCGCCTGACGTTACCGCCTCACCAGGCCACTCATTGAGGAGTTGGCAGAGCGGTTAGCCCCACATTTGCTACCTGGATGCTCATATCCATCTGCCCTGACCCCCAAGGTGAAGGTGATGCCAGCCCTACATTTCTTTGCCACGAGAACCTTCCAGTATACTTTAGCTACTGTTGGTGGGATGTCACAGACAGTGTTTACCTGTGTGCTTCATGATTTTTCTGAACCAGTACATCAAATTTCCAACACCACGTCAATTCGCAGACATCAATAGTGACTTTTATGCTTTGGGAACGATGCCATATGTCATTGACTCCATTAATGGTTCACATGTGGCTTTGGTCCCACCACAGGCACATGAACAGACAAACAGGAATTGGAAACATTTTCACTCCATTAATGCCCTGGTGGTATGTGTGCCTGACATGACGATCTCACATGTCTGTCCACATTTCCCGGGATCAGCACACGATGCATACATCATGAGGAATAGTTGGATCCCACAGATGATGTCACAGCTGACACCTCAGCGTGCCTGGCTTGTTGTTTTGTAATGTCTGTTAATTTTGTGTGTTGTTTTTATGTCAGGTTGTACCCTCTTTTCAGACACAAGAGATTTTTTTTTAATTTAGGTGATTCTGGATACCCCAACATGCAGTGGTTGCTGACACCAGTCAGGAACCCTCTCACACCTGCTGAGTTTCATTTTAATGAGGCTCTTTCCTCTTCCCCCGAGTCTATGTCTAATGTCCAGTCCATCATGACCTTCATCCAGGACTGGATGAATTTCAACCACCTAAAACTCAACCCCGATAAAACGGAGTTGGTGTTGACAGGTGGTTGCTCCAGTCCCTGGTCCTCTTCTTTCTGGCCCTCTTCTTTAGGTTCCCCACCCACTCCTGTATCTTCTGTCAAAACCCTTGGGTTCAAAATCAACAACCAACTCTCCCTACATTCTCAAGTATCTGCTGTCGTATCCTCAGCCTTCCTTTCCCTCAGGACAATTCGTAGAGTCTCACGATTCTTCGCCCCTGACGCGCTCAAGTTAATACTCCTGGCCATGGTAACATCTCGCCTAGATTACGGCAATGCCCTTTACCATTGCATGCCCGACTATCTTACTAGGCGTCTTCAATTGGTTCAAAACCAGGCCGCTCGGCTGGTTTTTAACTTATCTAAATCACATCATGTTACTCCCCTCCTCCTTTCCCTGCACTGGCTCCCTGTCCGACAGCGTGCCCTATTCAAGCTTGGCTGCACCATCTTTAAAGCCGGACAGGCTCTGCCCCTTCCTTTATTAAATCTGCCATTCAAAACTACATGCCCTCACGAGATCTCCGATCCTCTTCACACCATCTTCTCGTGGTCCCCCGCTTCAAACGGAAGAAGTGGGGGGGCTCCAAGTTTGCTACCGCGGGCCCAGTTTTCTGGAACTCCCTCCCATCCTCTCTTAGAACCTGCACCCAGTACCCTCTTTTTCGCCGAGACCTCAAGACTTCCCTCTTCACCCAAGCCTTCCCATCTTGAATGGTCACTTTCCCCTTCTCTCCCACTCCCTGAGTAGCAGTTGCCAGCCAGCGCCAAGAAACCGCCAGGTGTACGAGCGCTATACAAATCCTTTCAAATTGAAATGTGCAGACCAGGCGAGTGATAGAGCAGACATTTAGACTACTGAAAAGCAGATTTTGCTGCCTGGACGATACAGGCGGTGCCCTCCAATATGCACCAGCAAAGGTGTGTAAAATCATCATTGTGTGGAGCATGCTACACAACGTGGCAGTGAGGGAAGAGCTACCTCTCATCCAATATGACGATGACCAGCAGCCTCCAGCAGGGGAGGATCCAGCCCTTGGTCATGTTGCCAGTGATGATGAGGGGGAGGAGGATTTTCGGAGAAAGCTCATCAACAACTTTTTTGCATCATTGTGAGTATACACAGTGATGACTTGACTAAGCTTTGCATGATACATGTCTGTAGTGCAATATCTATGCATACATGTGGGGGCATGCTACTTAACATGATTCTTGAAGTTATGTGTCCATTGAGTTAGTATGTTTACCAACACAATAAATATATATAAAAATATAAACAATATCACAAACACACAAGATATTCAATAAATAAAATTAACGTTAAATAAATTATAATTAAAAAAACACCTTTAACATAATAAAGTTCACCAAATGAATTACTCCTTACAAACAATATATAAAATAAATAATTTTTATTATGCATGCAATGCAATATAAATTACAAATAATATACTATTATACTTTTAAATAAAGTAAGAATAAAAAAAAGTTTCACTGAACATTAATTAGCATTTCCAATATAAGGAAACAACTGCCAAATTAATTGAAAACATTAGTAAGAACCAATGAAAAACACCTATAACTTAAATAACCCAATATGATGGAAAGCACAATTAAACAAACACTATATAAACTAAAGAAAATAGAACATTATTTTATGCTCCAACAACAAAACAAAGAATAAGGGGAATCTCTGCTGGATTGCTTCTGCAACATTGGACTTCCTCAATGAAAGCTCTGATTTCAACTTCAAAAGGGGGTAAAATATCTACTTAATGGTACAACTATAAAAGAATTGTAAAACACTCTTTTCAATAAGTAAATAAATAATGTTTATTTTTTGTAAATTATATCTCCTCTACAGAAACTCCAAAAGACACTGACCTAACTACAAACATCATTGAAAAAACACCTTGCCAAAAAAGTAAGTATAAATCTAAATTAAACTATTAAAACAACAAAAAATCCTAACCCAAAGTGCCAATTAACCACACAAACACCAAAATACAGAAAATGCTGTTAAAAACATTTATTAAAATTATCATTCTTTTTTTGCAGGAAATAAAAAGTAACACTAAAGCCAAGGACCAACAGAAACACCCCAGCAGAAAATAACATTCAACATATTCAAGCATGTAAGTATAATTTTGTATATAAAAATCTGTATTACAAAAAACAATTACAATACATTTCATATTTTTTATATACATTTCTCATAGCAGGTGAAACACCGGAATGACTGAAGGTGCACAATTCATAACTTCCCAGAAAGGAACATTTTTATTAGGCTATATGGGATATGTCTACACCCAAGAAAAACAGACAGGCGATACAATTAATGGGAAATGCAGCAAATATTATTCAAATGCATGTTATGGGAGGGCTTCAACAAAATAAACTACTGTATTAACGTTTAAGGAACATTGCCACCCCCTAACATAGCTCAAATAGAAGCGAGAGACGCTTTAGACACTCTGGAAGAAGCTAGCACTATCTCTCAAAAACCTACTACAGAAATACTAAAAGACATACTCCCCAGAATTTCAGAACATGTGACTGTCCAATTATCCTCTGTCTAAACATTAAAAAGGCTAATAGCTAGAACAACAAAATCAACTGCTACCACTCCATCTACCCCCAAAACTTTCAGTGAAATTCAAATACCACCAGAACTCACTGTAGCTCATAATGAAGAGCAAAACACACAAGATGATGGACGGAATGTTGCACAATGGCAAAACATTCACCCCAGTCACAGATCTGGGTTTAATCCATCGTTATGTTGCACACCAAGCCACCCCAGTTCAGACATGGCCATATGCAAATCAGTCTTGACCCTGTGCCTCATGGGAACAGTCCAGACGAACTGCCAAGCCATGTCTTTCCTGGACCGGAATCAAGCATCCTAGGACCGGTTTCTGGCTATCAGCCGTCTTCAGCCAGGATAGCTTGACTCCAGTGGCTTAGTGAGCAAGGGACCCACGTCTGGGCATACCCTTCCCACATAGGGTGAACAGCAAAACACACAAGATGATGGACGGAATGTTGCACAATGGCAAAACATTCACCCCCAGTCACAGATCTGGGTTTAATCCATCGTTATTTTGCTCACCAAGCCACCCCAGTTCAGACATGGCCGTATGCAAATCAGTCTTGACCCTGACAGAATTCTGTCTACTTTTTTAAAATATATAGCTCCCCAGGATCCATTATTGCTTTCATACCCATCTCTACCATTAACTGGAAGGAGGTGGAAAGCACAATAAATAGCAAAAATAGGCTATGTCCCAGAAAAATGCCAAAACTGTGTAAACATTTTTGGTTTTCTCACAAATGTCTGTCATTCCCTAAAATCTGGGAAAATGGTGATTAAACCCCCACAGACCCTTTTCTGCTACCATTTTCAGGGAAAAACCCATACGCTTTCATTCGCAGCACTTTTTTACCATTTCCCCCCTCCAAAAAAAACGTAGCTCAATTGTGGCTAATTTCTGGGTCCCCTCCAGGGGAATTCACAAACCCTGGATACCTTTAGAATCCGCAGGATGTTGGAAGAAAAGGATGCAAATTTGGCATGGATACCTTATGTGGTCAAAAAGTTACAGGGGACTAAGCACGAACTACTACAAATAGCTAAAAAAAAAGGCTTAGCACAGGGGGGGAAAGCCTAGCAGCGAAGGGGTTAAATATTATGGGGCCGATTCTGATTTGGGTCGGAAGGGCTCCGAACCATTTTCGGAGCCCTCACGATACGTTACGATTGCCGGCCGGGCGGAGCTGGGGCTCAAATATGGTGGCAGTGCCTAGCAGGCACCGTCAACCATATTAGGATGTTGAGATTTCAGGGTCTTTCCATGGCGGTGATGCCGCCATGGAAAGGCTGGCCCCGGGTGGTGGGGGTGCCCTTGGATATGTACCACACCACATGTCCATGCACAAGGTGGCAGACACCGTGCAGTGCCTGCCACGTTGTGCATGGAAATGCACAACATGGCATTTAACCATTGCAGCGGGTGCTGCAGCCACAATGTTAAAATGCCAGATGTGACTCCATCAGGATCAGGGGTACAAGACTCAGGTCCGCCCGCCATCCTAATAGGCCCCTAAAAATATATAATTTACTATTCCCACTCCAAACTATATTAACTCAGGTAAGGTGCTGGACACTAAACCCATTTAATTAACTATTCCCACTCCAAACTATAAAAAGTCAGGGAAGGTGCTGGACACCAAACATATAATTTACTGTTACCACTTCAAACTATATTAACTCAGGGAAGGTGCTGGACACTAAACATATATTATTTACTATTCCCACTCCAAACTATATTAACTCAAAGAAAACGCAAAACAATATACTCATAAAATGTTATATTCCAAAAATAATTACATAAACACATATAAAATAATACACATTATATATATATATATACATTACCTATTCCCAATCATAAAAACGTATCTAAATTAAAATTATTATTATTTTGGAAATCAAACATTAAACATCTTCAAAATTTACAATATATTAATTATTTTATTACATTAAATTTTTTTATAAATATAGTTACACAGTTTTTATTAAAAAGATACACTAATACCATCTAAAAACAAAACACCTCTACATTAAATATAATTTTTTCATTGAAACATCACTCCACAAGATTTTCTGCAAGTTTACCATTTTTCAAAAATATTAAAAAAAGTTTTTATATTTGCCAATTGCTTTTTTGGGTAAATTTAAATGTATTTATTTTTTTATTTAAAAACTACTCTTCTCAACACCTATAACCCCAATCCCACTCCTAGAATCCTAATTTAAATTATTTTATTATAAAATATACATTTATTTTTAAATATTCAAATATTTAAAAAAAAGTAAATCACTCCCCGCCCTTATCCCCTATAACACCAACATCCAGCTCCTTAACAGAAAAAGTATACTTTTTTAATATAATTCAATAAAGTTTTTAAACATTTAAAATTTTATTTTTTAAAACACACCCCACCCTTATCCCCTATAAACCCAACATACCGCTCCTAAACTTTTTTTACATTTCTTTAATATTACTTTGAAACTTTTTTTAAAAAATTAAGACTCCCTACCATTATCCCCTATTAACCCAACATCCTGCTTAATCATTTATTTTTCTATAAAACATATACAATTTATTAAAACATTACTAATACATTTACAAATATATACTATAATACAATTTACACATTTACAAAATCGATATTTGTTATCAACGATATTTTCAAAATCTATATTCTAAACAATGATATTTAGTACAACACACTAAACCGATATTCTTGACATCAATATTATAAACAACGATATTTTTGACTTTTGACATTTTAAACTCGATAGTATGGCACAACGATAATAAAAACTAAGGGTGGGTCGTAGTTCGCGAAGTAGCGCTACGCGTAGCTACGCGAAGTGCACTTGGCACTACGTGAACTACGCGTAGCTACGCGAACTGCGTAGTGCACTGTGAAAAATGCTGTTCGCACAGATTGCACAGTGCCGGATGTTAATCCACACTGTGCAATCAGTACAAACTGCATCTTGCACAGTGCAAGCGGTCGTTTTCTGCCGCTCGAGTGGCAGCTTTCTCAACGCGAACTGGTAGTTTTTCATCGCGAGCGGTCGCGAGCATACGCGACCACTCGCAATGAGAAACCTGACCTCCCGCGTTGAGAATCTCGCCGGGAGGTTTATTATTTTCCACGCTTGCAATCGGCAACTTGATGTTGCTGATCGTGAGCGAGGAAAAGTCTTGCCAGGATGTCATTTTGCTTGCTTGCTTGCTTGCTCTAAGCACCAAATACATCTTTGAGGCATGCTCCATCACTGCCCAAGAGTATACTTGTACTTATGGGTATAGCTATGCCCAACAATGTGCTTATAAAACCGGCAGACTGTTTTACCAACTTCTTCTTGGAAATGAGGGAGGCCTATAACTGACACTTTGATCTAGGGATATTAGCTTTTAGGGTGTTTAGGGCTATTTCTGAAATGGCTGCGACTAAATCATCCGAAGCCGCGCTCAGGATGGACTTTCTGTGTTGGGTTCTTGGCTGTTACCAGCAATTTTAGGAGGGCTAAATTGCGTCGAAGGCGGCCAGACATGGTCACCATCTTATATTATAACGTCTAGAATGTAAATGTCACTAAAACATCTTCAACTCATCTTTTTATAGGCTCTGGGCTTGGTATTAGGTGTGTAAGCAACGGGGAGATCAGGGGGGGAAATATCAGCCTATAGTCTGTAGTCTTCTAGAGTAGTGTTTTTTAAGTCAACCAACAAGTAAGCATGGGATTTCTCAGTAGTGTCGTTAAAGACATCCATAAAAAACAGTGTATTTACAGGGTACATCTGTTAAGCTATGATGAATATTTGTTGTTTGTCACAGAGGTTTTTAAATAAAATCAGATATGAGGCATTGAGAGCTATAGGACAACTGTTTTTACTCTTGTAAAACATGTTCTTCATGATGTAGCATATGCTTAGATTGCGATGGTGTGAATATTGAGTAAAAGTTTTCTTTAGCTAACGATGATCTCCACCTTCACGCATAAGGTCGTCTACAATTACCATGTTTACAAAATTCGTCAGCAACAGCTCATCATCATTGAGATTATTAGATATACCTTCTATAAACCTGATATGCGGAAAACTTTTGGCAAATTAGGTATAAAGATCTTGTCAGCAAGAATAAAGCCACACAATGTTGTTGGGTATTTGGGATAAAACACCTGAGGCATTTTGTAAGAGCTTTTTTATAAAGTAGCTTTTACCGCAGTTTGAGGGACCTGCTAAAACTCAGGAGAACAGGTACTGTACTTGGGTGTCCATAGTGTAGGCGTTAGTTGCTCTAATGCATCTAATAACTGTACAAAAGTGTTTTATAGTCCTCACTCAGGACCCTTCTATCAAAAACAATGCATAAGGTTTTATGTAAGGCTGGGTTGTAATTGCCTACTTCTTGTTGGATTTGTCCATGCTGGGTTGATTAAAAATTATTGTATTATCATTTTGAAGGGTGTGTGATGCCGAGTATTCATGCACCAGATCCTTCAGACTGTCAAAATAGCTTGTTAGGGTGTTGTTGACATTTAATGTTATACCTTTGACCTTTATACGTACTTTGTTGTTGGTGGTTTTGTAAGAATAGGTTTTAGGCCCTGATGAAATGAATTCAATTATATATTCATCCTTCTCAAGTTCGCCAGTCAAATTACCTATATAATCACCAAGCAGGGGTCTTCATCCCAAGTTTACTCACACAAATAACTGATCTGGTATCACGATAGAAACAAAGGTCCAGGAGTTTATCCATAACCCTATAACGCTCTAAAGGAGTGTGAGCTGTTGTGAAGCACGCTATAAAGATGTTTATGTTGTTACATGTTGTGGGGTACTCTTTTGTGTATTTCCATTGATAAACTCTCAGATGGACATCACGAAACAGGGGGCAAAAAGATATTTAAACAGCTTTATTTTATGCAACTTGGATGTGGTGATTCGTCCCTTATGACATAAAACGTTCACAGCAGCATTTTTTGATGCAACTCGGAAGAGGCGACTTACTACTCAGGATGACTGTATATATTGAAATAACCATTAGACTCCGACCACACACATATTAATCTCCTGGAACCTGGACAGATTATCCTTGGAGATTGAATAAATTGTCGATAGACGCCTCATCATTTGGACTGACAGTGTTGAATAGAACATATAGTCCCCTTTGGCATTGTGTCCCCTGAGAACTGATTGTTATATATCTGGAAAGGTCCTGAGGAAGGTGGTCTTTACACCCTGAATCCACCGAAACGCGCGTCGACCTAGTGCTGAGTCTCATGGTTCATCTGGAGACTCTGAAGTTGGCAATAGTTCTCTCTTGCCTGATAATATTCAACTGTGTACAGATATTGGATGAGTGTAGCTGATGTGAGCATGTGTGATTTGGTGCGACTGTAGTGTGATAGTATGTATTTATTTCTAACCAGGGGGACATATCTTTTTCTTTGAATTTGTTTTTTCTTTATGCAATTTTACTTAGATCTGTGTTTTCTGGATTGTAAATAATCATTGTTATAAAAGAAATGTATTTGTGAGCCGAGAAATCCAGTAATGCATACTCTTGTGTCTTTTATGTGATATAGATAACAGTTTGTAAAAAATGAAATTTGTCCGAATATAAAAATATGAAAAATGAGATGAAAAAAAGAAAATGAAAAGTTTTTTGATATAATAAAATTACAAATTAGTTGATTAGAGTTGTTACAGACTAGTACAATTGTATTAGTGTATTTTCTCACCCTCACCAGCGACCCTGTAGAGCTGTATAGTGTTTATACGACCCCCAAATAAGGTATCACGGGGCTCCAGAGACTCTGGTAAATCACTACTCTTAAGGAAAGAGCAGCGTTCCCTATTGGATGTTGGCATATCTAACCACTCATGCTCCCAAAGGGACCTCATAGCAAAGCCACATTTTTCAACATATTGTGCTTTCAGTAGAGTACGTCTTTGTAAGTGTTCACATTTGGTACTCAACAGTCTGTTAAACTCGTGGGGTTTGTAACACTGAGGGCAGCCATGGTAAAAGCAGCCCTTGTATTAATTAGTTGGCACTCCCTTAATTACAGCACACCCATTCAGTTGTTAAAGTCCCAGATGGAATTAACCTTCCTGTAAGGTGTGTTGAATATGTATGTCTTCCTTCGCAGAGACATACATGAGCCATTGGAGAGAGGAGGTTGAATAACGTTTCTGTTTATCGGTCTAGAGGTCTGGAAGGACTATAGCAATATTTTTAGGTCTTAAAATCATGTGTTTGTTGATGGACATACACATAGAAGCCAAAGTGATGTTTTGAAAAGGGTCAATATATTCTATGGTTATTCGTATTTGAGAGATATTGGGCTTCAAAACCCGAACTTTATTAGTCATTAACACCACAACATCTCTGAAGAGGTTGTAGGCTTTTCGCAGGATCATTACATCAGCCTGACAATAAGCTTTCATTTCTGTTTGAAAATAAAACTCGTTATCAGCGTTCCATTATAGAAAGCTCTCTTACTCTGCTGGCATCATATACTCACCACTGTAGCTGTTAGGAGGTAGCATGGGCTGCCCCACATAATTCTGGTTTGCTCCGGTGTTAAAAAAGTATGGAAAATAACCTTTCATCTTGGAAAACCAAAGGCTTTTGGCAGCTTGCTCCATTTCATGGGTAGGAAATTCAGGGTGTCTATGAACCTTATTTGTAATGGACAGGCCATTAGCAACATCATATTGGAACCCTGGGCGATGAGTTCTACGGGCATCTTTTCATGAATCATATTTGCAAAATAAAGAAGGAGTCATATGCTCTTGAGTTATGGGCCAGCATGGTATACCCTTTGACTTTGGTTTGAATGAAAGTGTTCAGGAAATCACCAATGCTTGAGAGTCCTTCAAACACCCAGCTGTCATCCGAAGTTAGATGGTGTGCGTAAATATAGGTAGGTTGGTGTAGCCCCGTCTCTTGTGTACACTCTATATCGAACACTATATCGTCTTTGGGTTTGGTCTGGGGCCACCCTTTAACCATGTAGCACCGGTGTACGGTTCCAGCCCTAAAGGGAGTATGAAACCTTGGGAATTTCATGCCCTTGCATTTGTGATCTGTTTCTACATACCTGCCACACTCATGGCAATCTGTTTTAGGGTGGTATATAACATCCCTGTTATTTATGTTCGAGCATTCTTGTGAACGACAAAACGGATTACAAAAGTTGAGCAGCCACCATTGTTTCTTACCAATGATTTTACTGTACAGCACATTCTTGAAAGGCGGGAAACACCCCCTTCACAACCCAGTACAATGAGGGCTGTGTTTCTGAAAGTACCATAGCCTTATCCTTAGAAGCCTCAAGAGATTTTCTAGTAATTCCACAGCCTCAAACACATCACTGGACCTTCATTTGTTGAACAACGGGCTGTCAAGGCTCTGCGCCAGGAAGCGTAGTTAGAAGAAATCATTAGGACTCACATCATGTAACAACCTTCCTATAAGCCATTGCACAGCCTGATGTGCGGCTAAAACCCCCTGATCAGAGGGCCTCATGTGCTAGAGGTTACAGACCTAAATTCCTCGTAATGTTCTGTAGCATTAAATCTCTCTACTGTACGGCTATACCTTTTCTAAAAACACTGGCTCTGAATACTCAGCTTGAGGAATCAGACTTGTTATGGAGCTTGCTGCTGCATCATTTTGGGGGGTTCAGTCTTAGCACAGACTCTGCCGTGTTTTTAAGTCACTGTGTAGCGCATATTCTGGCTTTCTTTAGTTTACTTATTAGAGGCCAGCGCTGCTTTGCGCTATTAACCCATTTTTGCTTTTTACTGGACCACCCTTTTTTAGGTAACCTCCCCCATGTGAGCACTGTACTCGCAGAGACCTCTGCTATAGACCCTACATTTGTCCCATCTGTATGTTCCTGGTGTTGGAGTAGTACAGCTCTACCACTTGAGCGTTTCAAACGTCCAACCAACCCTCGGGATGTTTTCTCCTGAACTTATGTATTGTCATTTATTAGGTATTAATTTATATGTTTCAGGCATAGGACACAATACTTCAGCACTGTGTTTGAGGGGCTCTGTCTACTTTTTATGTTTGAGGCAGCATAAGAAGCGCAGGGATTTAGTAGTATAGTGCAGACCTTATTGTTATAGTTTGAATTATTTGTAGTTTTATTAATGCCTGTGGAATAGGGGTACTTTAGGGGACGCCCTGGACCTAGTCACGCCGGTATAACTCCTATGTCTTTCGCTGCTGATTGACATGCCTGTAGGATCATACTTTTACTTTGAATAATCTCCTGCCTTTCCCAGTTTTAGGGTCACGGCGTTCACCTGCCATTTTAGTTTTCTGACTGCCATCTGTAAATCTTTGACATTAGCCCCTACAAAATCTCTCTTTTTTTTTTTAATAACATGTTTATTAGGTTTTATCATCATACAGGTAAACATCCAGCATGTCAATATCGAGCAGCACACATAGTTCCCCACCTCCCTGTCTACATCTCCCTCCCCCTGATCAGAAACATAGGTCTCAATGTTCAATAGTGCAGTTAGTCCTCCTACCCAGTTCCCTGCGCATGATAGCCTCAGCTCCTCCACCCTGATCTGCTCCTCGGGGAGCGTGAGTTCATACCCCCCATATATCTCAGACCCCTCCATCCAGTCCATGGTAGCGCCTCCACTTGCCCCAAACCCTGCCAAATTTTTGGGGCACCCTCTTGCCTTATACGTCACGCTCTCTCTGCGGCCATGTAGAGGTCCATCCCCCTTCTCCATTCTTCCAGTTGAGGTGTGTCCGGCGCCCCCCATTTCCGTGCCACGTCTCTCTTGGCCACCACTAGGGCCAGCGCCAGGAAAATCAGTAATGGTCTAGCCATATCTACATCAATTGTCATTCCCAATAGTGCAATCTTGGGGTCTACTGGTTTGGTGGTCTCCAGTACTTCCCCCAGCTCCGTCAGTACCGCCCCCCAGAACAATTGGATATTTGGGCAGGACCAGATGGTATGGTAAAAGTCCCCTATGCCAATGCCACATCTCAGACACCCCGGGTCCGTTATTTTCCCAATCCTGTGTAGGCGTGCTCTATCATAATAGGTTCTATGGAGGACATTAAATTGTATCAACGGTAGGCGGGATTTAACTGCCACCTCCCTTGGGATATTAGGACCACACCCCAGTCTACTTCATCCATGTCGCCCACCTCTCGCTCCCATGTTTTCCCTAGTTTCCCCAGTCGGGCTGGCCTGTTATTCATTATTGTTTTGTATGTAAGGGATACTGCCTTACCAGTAATCCTTTCTTGTAAGAGGCGACCCTCTAGAGGGGCGTATTCTGGAAGCGCCTCTGCCAAAGCCCCCTCCGCCCTCCAGGCGTGTCGTAGTTGCATGTATTTAAAGTATTGTGTGTGTTGCAGCCCATATTCCTTGCACAGTGAGGGAAACGATTGCAGCACCCCTCGCTTCATTACGTCCCCCAGGGTCGACATGCCAATGGCGTCCCAGCTCTTGAATCCCTTTAATTTATTAATTTCCGTTAGCCAGGCGCATTTCCATATTCAAGTTTGTTTCGTTAGTCTACGTTCCCATCCTATTGCTTTCGTGGCCTTCGTCCATATCCCTAGCGTAAGTCTCGTAGCCGGCAGCAGTCTGGCCCTCCCTTTACCCCCGTACAGATAGTGTAGGCATGTATGGGCTTCCATGGTATATCTCTCTAGTGTGAAAGTGGGCTGGGGTGCTGCGGCGTGCAGCCATTCATTTATAGCGACTAGGTGTTCTGCCCAATAGTAGGCCTCTAGATCTGGTAGGGAGATACCCCCATTATATTGGTGTCTTTGTAGCATCGATAGCGCCACCCTGGGCGGCTTTCCCAACCATAAGAAGGCCCGGAGCTCTGCGTGTATGTCCGTGAACACCTTAGCTCGCATCGGAAAATATTCATTTTGAAAGGCGTAAAGGAATCGTGGAAGCGTAATCATTTTAAACATTGCCGCCCGGCCCAGGAGCGTCAGGGCAGCTGCTTCCATTGCGCCGCGTCTTCCGTAAAATTGCGTAGCACCCGGCGAATATTCCTCTCAAAGGAGAGTACCTTATCTGTCGGTATGAACACCCCGAGGTACGGAAACCCCTCCCTGGTCGTTTGAAGCCTGTCTGGGAGCGTAGGCCCCTCATTCAGGCTCTGAGGATCATACAGTACCGATTTTTGCCAGTTGATCAGGTAGCCCGCATGTGCCCCATAGCACTCAAGTTCCGAGAAGAGTGCCGGTACTGTTGTCTCTGGTGCGGTTATATACAGTAAGACGTCATCTGCATACAGGGAAAGTTTTTCTGTGGCTGCGTCCGACGTCCCTATTCCAAACCCCCGGATATTCTCATTTTGCCGGATCATGCACGCCATTATCTCTATAGAGAGGGCGAACAGCAGTGGAGACAGGGGGCATCCCTGCCTGGTGCCCCTCCGTATAGGAAAGTCTCCAGATAATGTACCATTGACTCGCACTCTTGCCCTGGGGTCGCTGTACAGCAGGCCAATCGTATTCCTGAACTTGGGAACAAATCCGAAACTTTCCAACACACCTTCCAGGAAGGGCCAATGTACCGCGTCAAAAGCCTTCTCGGCATCTAGGGAGAGGAACCAATGTGGTCTCTCTCTTTTGCTCACCTCCATGAGCCAATTATGTGTTTTCCTCAGGTTGTACCGAGTCGCCCTTTCAGGGAGAAACCCTGTTTGATCCAGATGGACCAGTCCTGAGATCACCCGCCGAAGGCAGAGGGCCAATATCGTAGCAAAGAGTTTTGCCTCTACATTGAGGAGGGAAATGGGGCGGTATGAGGAACACTCATCGGGTGGTTTCCCTTCTTTAGAGATTGGGATGATCGTAGCCTGGCGGAGGTCTAGCGGGAAGGTTCCTTCTGCCTCAGCGTCCACAAACAGGCCTAATAAATGACGGGTCAGAAGATCTGCAGTTTTTTTTAAAAATTCCGCTGGGAAGCAATTAGGGCCTGACGCCTTCCCCGCCCGGAGTTTGGTAATAGCCTCCCTAACCTCTTCTAAGGATATGTCCTCCTCAAGGTCCCGTTGCTCATCATTTCCCAAGACCAGAAGGTCGATATGTGCCATATATTGCGTGGCTGATTCAGAAAAGGGGGTGGTGATGAACAGAGTGTCTGAATTAAGCAGACCACTCTTACCTAGTCCATATATTGCATGGCGTCGTCCTTTGATCCTAACGGCCTGGCCTCGTAAAAGGCCCCATAATAATCTGCAAACGCCTTGGCTAGCTGGTCATCTGTTCTGGCCCACCCTCCCTGGCCATCTCTCACTGTCTCAACCCATCGCGCCTCTCTCTCTTTCTTGCTCAGCCACGCCAAATGTTGCCCTGACTTATCACCCACTTCATATAGGCAGTGCAGGGTTGCCAAGGCCTGAGCCTTTGCCTCCCCCATTACCAGGTGTTTGTATTGGACCCGTATGTCTGACAGTCGTCTGAGCGTTCCTAGGTCTCTAGTGATCAAGTGCTCCTGCTCTAAAGCAAGGATCTGGGCTTCCAAGGCCTGTACCTCTGCGTGTACTTTTCTCCTATCTTCTGCCAACCGAGCTTGTGCCCTATCTCGCATTACGACTTTAAGTGCCTCCCATAGCGTCACTCTGGAGTCCACTGTTCCTTCATTTTCTGCCACATACACCTTCAAGTCGGCACGTAGGCCTCTCAGTATGTCGGCATTTTGGAGGTCCCATTCTGCCAGTCTTAGGACCCTGTGTCGTTCCGTTTTCCGTCCTCTCACCTTGAGTAGTAGGGGTAAGTGGTCCGAGATGCCCCGTGCCCGGTATTCCGCCACATCTGTGACGCATAACGCCTGTCTGGCCATGAATATATAGTCAAGGCGGGAGTATACTCTAGGTGCCCGGGAGTAAAAGGAATATTCCCTGTCGTCTGGATGCAACCACCGCCATGTGTCTACCAAGCCTACGGTTTCCATCGTGGCAGCCAACAGTGTCTGACCAGTGGTCCTGTCTCTAGCCCCTGTCCTGTCTATCCCTGGGTCCATCTCGTCATTAAAGTCCCCTCCCAATACTTGGATCGTGTCTGACGTGTTGAGAAGTATGTCACCTGCTCCCTTAAGTGTAGCTGCCTGGAGTTTGGGGGGGCATAAGCTGATATGAATGTGTATTCCTTCCTGTTCCAATGGCCCCTTACCCCCACGTGTGTCCCCAGTGGGTCTACCCTGGTCTGTGCTATACGGATGGGTGGATACTTTTTATTTAGGATCGCAACTCCTCTCGAGCCAGACGTGAAACCTACATGTGCCCATACTTTATATTGCCCTCGTGCCAAAAAGGTGCAGTTTGTGCCCCGTAGATGCGTCTCCTGCAGCAGTATAACCTCGGCCCCCGATCTCTTCACGTAGGAATTTACTAATCCTCGCTTGACCTTGCAGCCCAGGCCATTGACATTCCAGGTAAGTGCCCGAAGCTCTCTTGGCGCCCTGCTCTCCCCTGTTCGGTTATCTCTTGCCATGCCGTGTATTATGAGTCAATCGAGGTCATTGTCCTGCACTCGGGGTTGATGGGCCGTGTGTGTGGATTCTCAACATGTCAGGCTTAACAAATCCCCCTTCCCCCAACACCCCCCCTCCCTCGTCCCACCCTCCACAATTACCCCAAACCCCACAACCATAGAACTGCAAAAATCCATCTCTCCTCCCCCCGCCTTATCTCCCCCTCCCACCAGCCCCTCGTCCGTTGCCAACATTGTCCGGGGCTCTCGGGTAGAGGAAGTCTATCACCCACCCCAACGAACCCCTAGTCTCTTGTCACCCGGACAGTAGTCCGAGAGCAATCAAAATTCCCTTCCACCCAAAAGGGGTATAGAAAACGCAAAATACATCACACAATTTGAACCAAGAAAGTTTTTAAAGGGGGTGTATCAACTTGCGTGTTTTCCAGCCGAGCCAGAAACTGTATGTCCATATTGCCCCACAGTCACGAATGAGTGTCTTGGGTAGCGTCCTGTGAGGTCCCGTTCCCTCCGGTCGGATCTTGTTGCATCTCATGGATCTCTGCGACTAGCGGATGCATGGACTGCTGATCATTGCCTTCTTCCTCAGAAGTGTTTCCAACTGTGCCCTCTTCCTCGTCTGAGCGGGCAGACCTTTCCAGGCAGCGAAACCTGGAGCCATAATTTCCTCCGGCCTCTGGAGAAGGCGAGTGTCCCTGCAAGCGGGTGGTCTGAGTCAATTTCGTATACGGGGTCACCGTTAGCCTCTTGCGCCCCCTTGCGCCCCTCGACCTCTGTGATTTCGGTAGTTCCCACGTGGTCTCCGCAGGCCACGGCTTATCCGGCATCCCCCGCCCTTCTGCCAACTGTCCTTGTCGCAGGGGCCACTCCTCCAGCCACTGCCATGCGTCGTCCGGGTGTGCAAAGAAGTACGACTTTTCCTTGTAAATAACTTTTAGCTTTGCTGGGAAGAGCAACATATATTGTATTGTTAAGTCCTTCAGTTTTGCCTTCACCGTGTCAAAGGAGCGCCTCTGTTTCTGGACTTCTTGACTGTAATCTGGGAAGATCATTATTGTTGTGTTCTCAAACCGTATTTCACCCATCTTCCGAGCTTCTCTGAGGATGAGATCTCGATCCGCAAAGTTCAGGAATTTGGGCTATGACGGGTCGGGGACTCGGCCCTTCCAGGGGTTTTGCCAGTAGGGCCCTGTGTGCCTTCTCCACGATAAAACAATTGGAGAAGAGTGCCATCGGGAGAGTCTTTTGTAGCCACGCGTGGAGGAAGGCCGGCATGTTGTTCCCTTTGATTCCTTCCCTAACTCCCACGAAGCGTAGGTTGTTGCGGCGTGCCCTATTTTCTGCAACATCCACCTTCCACTGGAGCTGCTTGTGGGATGCCTGAAGATTCGCCATGTCTCTTTTTAGTGTGGTGAGCGTATCCTCTGCTTCTCCCAGCCGCGTCTCCGCCGCGGTCACCCTCTCCGTCAGGTTACGGAAATTCTGTCGCAGTAGGGTAACTTCTGATTCTACCTCACCGATCTTTACTTCAAGAGCGGACCTGGACGCCTGTATGTCGTTTCGCGATGCCTTGATGGCATTCATCAGGAGCTCCGTGTCCGAGCGCTGTCCCTGGACCTCAGACTCCGTAGCAGGAGGGGCCGTGGTATAGCGATCCAGTGTACCCTGTCTCGGAGTCCGAGCGGCCGCCTCCTTCTTCCCCATGATGCACCCACCCTATTGCCGTCAGGTCCTGGGGTGTCCTAGGTCGCAGCGGGGGAGGGTTGTTCCGGGTCCCCGCTTCGAATGGGCCTTGCCGCGGTTGTAGAGCAATTTGCGCCTCCCCAATCCGTCGCCTCCCAGATGGGCGGCCCGGTGTCTAAGCGTCGCGGTGGTCTTCCAATGAGAGCCCAACAGATCCCTTGTAGTGACCGATGTCTTACGGTTGGGATGGGGGCATAGGGAGCCTCAGGTGTCATATGGGGTCCCGCCGGTCTGTTTGGTCTCTCACCGGCAATCCTGTGGGCAGTGGTGAAAGAGGGGGGGGCGTCAGAGGGCGCCCCGCGAGTCCGATGGAGTTACCGCAGCTCCCACCTTCCCCTATGCCTGGTTCGACTAATCTCGCCGTTCACCGTGCCTCTAGTCGCGGATCCCAACGTCCGCCTGGCCAGTGGATCTCCCTACGCCGCCTGGATGAGCAGCACAAAGGGTTCCCATGGATCTTCCGGCTTGATCCAGCCGTCAGCAGTGTGGTGTAACCTATATGGGGCCTCCGTTATTCACCGCAGTCTTCAAGTGGCAGTCCAGGGGCCAGCAACCAAGAGAGGGGAGGCGTCCTCCGGCCGGGCCCCACCGTCCGCAGCACGGTCCAAGGACCCCCGATGGTTTCCGTTGTCCGGAGTCAGCGGGGCGCGTCGTCCGGGCAGGCGCCTCCACCCAAGCACCGCGGCAGGGCGCGGCCCCCCTCCACCGCTCCCAGCTCCCCGGTCAGTCTCTCGGCCCCGAGGTGGTGGGTTCCTCCGGTCACCGCTCTGGCCCCAGCAACCCCTCTCGGGGGGATCGCGGGATGTGTTCAGGGGGGTAGGGTGGCCCTGACGCCTCCGCACTCACCGGCACACCTCCCGGTCACTACCCCCGGCGCTCCGATTTCTCCCGGCTCTCCCTCCGCGCCGCATCTCAGGGCGCCGCCATCTTGCGTCTCAGGCCTCAGTCAATGTCGCCCAGAGCCGCGCTCTGGATTGCCGTGATCCACGCCTCTGCTCTGCTCCAATCTTGCCGTTATCGGTGGTCGAGGGTTTCAGGGACACTGGAGATGTCCTGAGCGTTCAAATTCAGGGCTGTGGATGGATTGTAACAACGGATTCATACTGGCTCAGTGGAGCTCCATAGAGGCACAACCTTATCGGCCATGTTGCTGGCCACGCCCCCCCTACTAAATCTCTTGGGTCTACAGAATCATATTGTGGGGGGTTAGGGATGAACACAGGGATGGGTTGTATTTTACCCTGAAGCACCCCTGGGGTTGATCTCAGGGTGCCCTCCACAACACCATTTTGTAACATGGGGCCTGGAGGGATCAAAGAAATAAGGTCCTAAAGCGAACACCCTGGCCTCCCAAGGACGGCTCCTCACTAGATGTGACTTCCAAACTTTGATTTGGACAGCCGCTCCATACCGTACTGCTATTGAGGGATGTTGAGGTGGGTGGTGTGGGATTTACACTAGACATGGGGATGGTTGGGTAGTACACTCCTGGTAGGGTGAAGGAGACATAAGGTATGGGGAGTTTAAATGAGGTTCAAAATAGTCAAGGGCCTCAGAGGTGATCATCTAGTAATCATCCGGGGTATGATCTGATGGGTGTCTAATTGTCTTCTGCATCCCCCCATTGTCCATATTAGAAGGCCCTCCATGCACTACTTCTGTGGGTCTATCAATACTGTCAAAACGATTCAAAGGGGGGTGGTGATGGACAGAGTATCTGAATTAAGCAGAACACTCCTACCCAGTCAAAAGATCAGGGCATGATCCATCACCGTTTTTTAGCTCACTGCACCATCCCAGTTCAGAACCTGGCTACATGCAAATTAGTCTGACCCTAGCCCAGTGCATCATGGGAACAGGGCAGACCAAACTACCAAGCCAATTCTTTACTGGAAAGGAAACAAGCTTCCGGGGACCGGTTTCTGGCATTACAGCCGTCTTCGGCCCGGCTTGCTTGAATCCTGATGGTGCAGTGAGCAAGGGACTCACATCTGAGCATACCCTTCCACACTTGTGGTGGCCAAAACGATTCAAAGGGGGGTGGTGATGGACAGAGTATCTGAATTAAGCAGAACACTCCTACCCAGTCAAAAGATCAGGGCATGATCCATCACCGTTTTTTAGCTCACTGCACCATCCCAGTTCAGAACCTGGCTACATGCAAATTAGTCTGACCCTGGCCCAGTGCATCATGGGAACAGGGCAGACCAAACTACCAAGCCAATTCTTTACTGGAAAGGAAACAAGCTTCCGGGGACCGGTTTCTGGCATTACAGCCGTCTTCGGCCCGGCTTGCTTGAATCCTGATGGTGCAGTGAGCAAGGGACTCACATCTGAGCATACCCTTCCACACTTGTGGTGGCCAAAACGATTCAAAGGGGGGTGGTGGTGGACAGAGTATCTGAATTAAGCAGAACACTCCTACCTAGTCAAAAGATTAGGGCATGATCCATCACCGTTTTTTAGCTCACTGCACCATCCCAGTTCAGAACCTGGCTACATGCAAATTAGTCTGACCCTGGCCCAGTGCATCATGGGAACAGGGCAGACCAAACTACCAAGCCAATTCTTTACTGGAAAGGAAACAAGCTTCCGGGGACCGGTTTCTGGCATTACAGCTGTCTTCGGCCCGGCTTGCTTGAATCCTGATGGTGCAGTGAGCAAGGGACTCACATCTGAGCATACCCTTCCACACTTGTGGTGGCCAAAACGATTCAAAGGGGGGTGGTGATGGACAGAGTATCTGAATTAAGCAGAACACTCCTACCCAGTCAAAAGATCAGGGCATGATCCATCACCGTTTTTTAGCTCACTGCACCATCCCAGTTCAGAACCTGGCTACATGCAAGTTAGTCTGACCCTGGCCCAGTGCATCATGGGAACAGGGCAGACCAAACTACCAAGCCAATTCTTTACTGGAAAGGAAACAAGCTTCCGGGGACCGGTTTCTGACATTACAGCCGTCTTCGGCCCAGCTTGCTTGAATCCTGATGGTGCAGTGAGCAAGTGACTCACATCTGAGCATACCCTTCCACACTTGTGGTGGCCAAAACGATTCAAAGGGGGGTGGTGATGGACAGAGTATCTGAATTAAGCAGAACACTCCTACCCAGTCAAAAGATCAGGGCATGATCCATCACCGTTTTTTAGCTCACTGCACCATCCCAGTTCAGAACCTGGCTACATGCAAATTAGTCTGACCCTGGCCCAGTGCATCATGGGAACAGGGCAGACCAAACTACCAAGCCAATTCTTTACTGGAAAGGAAACAAGCTTCCGGGGACCGGTTTCTGGCATTACAGCCGTCTTCGGCCCGGCTTGCTTGAATCCTGATGGTGCAGTGAGCAAGGGACTCACATCTGAGCATACCCTTCCACACTTGTGGTGGCCAAAACGATTCAAAGGGGGGTGGTGATGGACAGAGTATCTGAATTAAGCAGAACACTCCTACCCAGTCAAAGGATCAGGGCATGATCCATCACCGTTTTTTAGCTCACTGCACCATCCCAGTTCAAAACCTGGCTACATGCAAATTAGTCTGACCCTGGCCCAGTGCATCATGGGAACAGGGCAGACCAAACTACCAAGCCAATTCTTTACTGGAAAGGAAACAAGCTTCCGGGGACCGGTTTCTGGCATTACAGCCGTCTTCGGCCCGGCTTGCTTGAATCCTGATGGTGCAGTGAGCAAGGGACTCACATCTGAGCATACCCTTCCACACTTGTGGTGGCCAAAACGATTCAAAGGGGGGTGGTGATGGACAGAGTATCTGAATTAAGCAGAACACTCCTACCCAGTCAAAAGATCAGGGCATGATCCATCACCGTTTTTTAGCTCACTGCACCATCCCAGTTCAATACTGTCAACCAACTCAGTCAGGGCCTTGAGATACCGGAGTGCTGGCTGGAGATTGGGGTAACCCGTGTGCTGAATGCGCTCCTGGTTACGGGGCCTAGGTCCGGTTCTCTGGATCAGCCGGGCTGTAGGAAGCGGCGGGGCTCACCCTATCCTCTTTCTGATCATTCTGGAGAACCTATCCCTGCTCCGATACATGTACTCTACAGAGAACCCTGCAGGTCACAAGTTGGCCTTCATTGGGTTCATGATCTTCTCCCACAGCCTCATGATTGCGGTAAGTCGCTGCAGATATGAATGAGGGGGGTGGCTTCTAAATGGCACCCAGGGGGTTAGAGCTGGCTGCTGCCTCCCATGAGCTGGGCTTCATCAAGGCCGAGACCAACTACCGCCTCATAGCCTACACAGGGACCTTCAAAGGCCTTGACGTGCCTGTCCTTAAAATGGCGTTTGCCTCATCTTTCGTTGCCTCTGCAGCCTAAATGGCAGCCTCCTGCTCCTTCTCTAGATTGTTTTATATCCCCCCCTTCTTTTACCTCTGTCCTCTAGTGGAGAAAAGTTCTTCCACTTCTGCACCATGCAACTGTAGCCTATGTATCTGTTCAAAACTGCTTTTCCTGAACTTTGAAACCGGAGCAACATGGCTGATTTCCTGTGGAGCTGCTAGACAGCTATAGAGGAGATTGTCCTTGGTTTCCCCTTGACCGTCACCTACCCAGCCGGACATTGAGCACAGTTCTTCTTCGTCTCCCTGCTATGACTCCTACCTCCCCTCCCTCCCACGAATTCTAGCAACATTGTTGCTGATATCTACCTGTTTTCCAGCTTGTGCCCCTTTCACCCTCCCTTTCATGCTCTCTATCACCCTTCCCTACTGCTTTCCCTCTTTAATTCTTTGTGTACTTCCTCTGCTCCTATCCCCTCTCCCCATAATATCTCCTAGCCCCTGTCCCTTGTGCCATTTAACTAAGCACTCTTTCTACCTTTGTTGGAGAAAGATCCAATTACTTATACTCTGTAGTCTCAGTGATTCCTCTGAGAGAGTCCACTGTGCAAAGGGAGCAACTCACAGTTGAGGTATGGTATGGCGCCCCTTGCCAAAGTACTCCCTCTCCCCTTTTTGGGGTAGGATCCAGTAGGTAGGCCTTGGAGTCTCAGAGACCCCCCTGAGAGAGTCCACTGCGTTAAGGGAGCCTCTCGCAACAGAGTTGGGGGAATGATACCACTTTCCCTGGGATAACAGCTTACTGGACTATGGACGTAACTATTACTCGTCCTTTGGTTTGTGCCTCCATCACCCTTCCCCTCTACTTTCATGCTATGTCTCTCACCCTCCACCTCCTCTTTCCCTCCTTCATTCGCAGTCTACTTTCCTGCTCCCTGCCCCTTTCCCTTGAATCTCTCCCCTTGCCTGCTTTTTCCCTTACGCATATTTCCTTAGTGTTTGTCTCGACCTAACATGTAACTTTATAGCTATGCTCCAACAACTGTGTAATCTTTGTAACAATGTAAAATACTCATCTAAAGCGCTCTGATACCTCCGGGTCTAGCCAAAACCATTCAAATAAAGTATAGGGTGTTCCTAAGGGTTGATCATTTACAATCGGGGATTCCCTAAGCCAGTTAGGTCTGTTTATAGATGGTTTTGGGATTGACCCTATGTGGAGCGCGTCTACACAGCCCACCACATTCTTTGAAGCTACAGAGTCCTTCTGGGTATTGGAAGGGGCTGCAGTGTAACAGTATTGTTTAAGGTACCTTCTAGTGGTTCTACTTGTAAGTCAGGGACTACTTGCTTCTTCTTAATGTATTTACTTCAGAGGCATTTCACTTTCGGGGTCTGGAGTTTCTCCAGATCTTCTACAACAGACCTTATAGCCATTGGACCTTTAGAGATCTGGGGGTAATGGGTTCATTCTGTGATAGCAGCAGGTGGTTTTTACCTTTTTTAATGAGAGATCTAAAGGTGTGGTTTGGGGCTCTGAGACGACCTGCTTCTTCTTCTTAAGGTTTAAAGATGCTGTTTGGGACTCTGGGATCCCCTGCTTCTTCTTAAGGTTTATTGGTGCTGTTTGGGACTCTGGGACCACCTGCTTCTGTTTAAGAGGTGGTTTTTTGAGAGGTGATTGAGGTCTGAAGCGGTTCCAGATTTGCCGCACCGCTTTTACACAAACCCTGAAGTGTTGTGTCTGAGGCTGTAAGCACTCCTTCTCTAGAATCTCCCAACGCTTACAGAATTGGCATTCCTGTAGGAGTGTTCAACATGATGGACGTTGGCTTAACTTGAAATGTCATGGCGGTGGCTGGTCTCTGCTGGATATGTGCATAGTAAGAGCATAGTTTGTCCTGGCGTATACGCCTACGCATACATTTTGCTATAGGCTGATGTTCTGCACGGTCTTTGTACTGTCGCTTAAAGGGGCTGTTGTCCTCTTAGTCTTACACAGATCTTCTCCAGAGAGATTTTGATGCGCTTCTAGAATACAACAGAAAATTATATATATTAGAAAAAAATAAGGAATCTGTACAATCTACTTACACTAGCCACAGAAACCCCATGGCCCCATAACCTCTACAGAACCCTTTATACAAACAGTACTACATGTTGGAAGACCTTCATGCTTGAGAGAAGAAAACCTGGGAGTTCTTTTGACACTCTTTTGTAAAAAGCACACCTATTGACAGTCTTTTCAAAAGGTTCTTTCTTCATAGCAGGTCCCTCTTTAGAAAATGAAGCCTTCCTTTTTAGTAGCCCTTTTTTCAGGATGTTGTGGAACATTTTTGCAACTCATACATATTACATAGAGACAGGCATCCATGCATGTGACATATGTAAATCAGTGTATAGGAAAATGTTACATAATCCAAAGGTGTACAAGTTGTAGGAACTTGTCTCCGCAAAATGGTATAGACCGTAGTTAAAGTTTGGAGTAGGATAAACGTTAAATCGAAAATAGATCCATTTAGTTGTTACTTTTTTTTAAATGATAACTATGATTTCTACCACGCTTGACCCACCATGTGCAACATTAATCTAGGCACCTAGTTATACGATATAGGGTGCCTGTTGTTCTCTGCCACACTTTAATAACTGCAGCTCTATGTCAGGGCTTTTAACTTATAAACTGCATGTAACCAAAAAAAAGGATACCGCTCCTAAAAACAGGGAGCCCTGCGGCAGTTACATTATATACACCTTGTAGTCTCCAGTGTACACATTCTATGCAGTAGACAGATGAATCCTCTATGCAATTGTATACTCAGTTAAAAACCTCAATTAGACAAACTACATCTCTCTCTCTCTCCAGAAAGAACATTAATCTTTAGGCTTTCTCACAACAATTATTTATTTATTTTAAATGTATTTATTTACTTTTGCTTGGAAATTGTGGGACACAATGAACTCTGTATCCGGTGCTTTAAAAAAAAAAAATGAATAAATAGGTAACCCTTGTCCCCTGAATTTGCAGCACACTGTTTACAAGGGCAGGGAGAGGGAGAGCTAAAATGTGTGAAGCGCTCTCCCTCTCCCTGCTAGGTTGTGCACTGGCCTTTACGTTCTATTTACAGCCAGGGGCACTGCTAACACGTCCCCTGGCAGTAAAAGGACCTGCACGGTACATGAGGGAATCCAGTTTGGGAGCTCTCCAGCATGCTGCCTGGCTCAGTTGATGTTACAGTGTGGGTGGGGAAGCCTTCCGCAGCCGTTGAGAAGGTAGGCCCCACCCAATCGTGGCATCAGGGGTGTCCCCCAGTGATGACATCACGGCGGAGCGGGCAGGCCTTCGCACCAGCTGCTGAAGGCTTTCCTGCAGGCATTACTCGACACACACGGTGTTCATCGGAACAGCCTACATCGGCCGCCCAGCCCCAGAGCATCACCCTCAGTAAGAAGGCTATGGGGATTTATTAAATCCTTATGGGGCCTGCTACCGCACACAACCTCAGAGCCCTCCCGGACCTCAGAGGGCTCTGGGGTCAGCCTCAGTAGGTTTAAGCCTCTGGCTCATACCGAACCTGACCGCACATGCCCCCTGACCACCGCACAGAACACAGTGGGCTCTTGGGGGCTGTAACAACAACTTTGGGCCGCTGGCCACCACCGGACCTGAACACACACACCCCCAGAGCACCGCACGGAACACATCAGGCTCGAGGGGCAGTAATGGCAGCTTTGGGCCGTTGGCCCACACCGGGCCTAGCCGCACTCTGGGACACAAACCCCAGAGCCTCACATGTTGGAAGAGGGCTCTGGGGTGACAAAAATCAATGTTGGGGCCTCAGAAACCTTCATTCCACACCAAGAACAGCCCCCACTGAGCAAGGGTCTGGATACCACTCTGTCTGTGGGGGGGTGATTTTTGTTATTTACATTATCTTGGTGACCCTACCATATGTGTGGGGTGTGATTTGTGTTATTTATATTATCTTGGTGACCCTACCATAACCTGGAACAGCGTGGCTGCTCACAACAGCCCCTGGGTCAGCCATGATACCCCAACACACACAGCTGTGTACCTGCTTACCATTGATCACAGGGGGAACCATACATCTACCCCACGCACCTTGGGCCATGTCGCACACAATCCCAAAGCCCCTCCCGGACCTCAGAAGGCTCTAGGGATCCAACTGACGCTATGGGCCTTGGGCCCTACCAGGGCCCCTTTCACAAATCTGGTCAGAACCCCAGACCTCCGCATCCTTCCCCACAGCTCCCTCGTGACCACTTTGGGCATCAAGCATAATCTCATGGACAACTACCAACGAGAAGACACAACTTATGAGGAAAAACAGCCCAAATTACAACCGATGCCCAGGCTGTTGGCACATGACGCCTCTTAGTTCCCATTTTGATCAGTTACCAAATAAAGAGACGGGCGCTGGAAGCGGGAGTGCAAGAACAGATTTTTATTTCTCATGAGGAGAGCCTGTCATTTCGGACACGCGCACATTGTCTTCAAGAGGTGCTCTAACAAGTTTCTCTGAGGATCCGTCTTTTATACACAGGTTTATGATGCACAAACATTCCTTATTGCAATAAAAAAACTTTGAAGTACGAAAAGGCACGTTTGGAATCCCAGCTTCAGGCCTATTCCCATGCCTGTCGCTCGGATGTCGTTTCCCCTCCCAAATGTAACATGTGATTGTAATCTTGCAGCCGGACATTCCAACAGGACACGAGGGCAAGAGGGGGTGGTCAGATCTAAGGTTGGGCAGGCGATAAGATCGGGCACTTCGGTTGGGGTATCACTAAGCATGGGTGGATTTCGCGGATTCGCAATCCGCGAATTTGCGGATTTGCGGATTGCGACAATACGCAAAATCCGTGAATTCTCGCGGATTTGCGTATTTTTTTGGGGGGTGTGTGTTCGCACGGGTTTCTGCAACTTCGCGAGGGTTTTGTACAATTTCGCAAATTGCGAACTTACTTGTCGGGTCGCCAGTTTTGCGAACTTGTTGTTTCTACGTGCCCAGCCTGTTTGCAAGGCTTTCTTCATCACTGCCACCCTCTGTCACCACTGGCACTCTCTTTGGTCACCCATGCCACCCTCTGGCTCACCCATGTCACCCTCTGTGTCATCACAGCACCCTCTGGTTCACCAGTGTACATTATTGGGGCAAAGCAAAGCACTGCCATCCTCTGTGAACACTGGCACTCTGGTTCACCCATGCCACCCTCTGGCTGGCACACCCATGCCACCCTCGGTGTCATCACAGCACCCTCTGATTGACCAGTGAGTGTACATTATTGTGGCAAAGCCAAGCACACCTGCTAAGTGCTTTAAGTTTTTCAAACAACAACACCTGCCCTGCCCCAACTGACATTAATGAAGGCTGGCACCTGCTTGTCTGCTCCCTTTCCTTTTTGTTGCAATAACAGGATGCAATGGCATACTTGTAACTATTCTGTGACTGTCAGAGCAGGGTCACACAATAGTTGCAAGTAGGCAACCGGATTCTGGAGGGCCCCTTCAGGAAGCACTACAGGTAAATGGTTACAAATGATGAGCTCGAACTTTTGCACCTGCTCGTTGGTTTTGCTTTTGCAAAACTCGTTTTTCGGTAATTTTGCCCTATTCGCGAGGCGCGGCGTCGTGCGAAATCGACCGTGGAATCCGCGAACTCGTGCGAGTTACCCCAAGGTTGAGTATGGGCGCCGCCATTTTGTTTGCGTGACGTATTTCCGTTTCCGCCCGCTATGTGTAATCTCGCGCAATGAGCGTCTTGCGAATGCAAGTTCGCACGAGTTCGCGAGAGAAATCGCGTGCGAACTTACTTACACGCACGTGTTCGGGCCGCCATCTTGTTTTTCATTCATTCCTATGTGTCTGGGCATGGTGTTTCTATCCTCTGTATATCTCTGCCATCCTTTGCTTGTTTTAATATTTTTTTGATCTATTTAACTTTTTTTCTATCCCTCTATTTTTCTAGGTCTATATTTTTGTGTTTTAGGCTACTTTTGTTTACTTTTCAACTACTTTTTAAAACTTTTATTTCCTTCTTCCCTACTCTTATTCTTTTTCCTTTTTTTTCCTTACTGCTAACACCTGCCCAGAACATGGTGAAGACAGCTGTCAAGCTGCCCAAGACGGGCACCGCAGCCCGTGCCCGGCTCCCGTGTGGCCATTTGAGGGCGGAAATGGTGGTGCCCAGGGAGATCTTCAGCCCTGAGGAGGTGGGCACACTCGTTTTTTATGTGCAGCGCCGTCTCCCCAGGACCATCGCGGCAGGCGGCAGGATCGCTGCTGGTTATACCAACAGCCAGGAGCGACGGAAGCGGTGGGGGCAGGTGTGCCGGGCCCTTTTTGACATCACGGGGGTCCAGCGCACCTACAATCAAGTGACCCACCGCTGGACCGATATCCTGGACCGGGAGCGCGACCTGCTAGACCTGCTGGGAGTGGAGGTCCCCGGGCTTGGTGAGTAGTAGTAGCAATTTTTTCATCACTCACTACTCTGTTTTTTCTCCTGCTCTGTGTGACTGTGTTATATTGCAAATGTTTGCTTTAACTTTTTTACAAACAGCAATAATGCTGCTGATTACATTGATAGGAGAGGTAAATTAATATTTCAAAATCTTCTGTGCATTTCAGGTGCACTGTTCTCCTTCTCTGTGGCGGTGCCACTGCTTATTTGTTTTCTATTTTGTGTTCATTTAATTGGGCTGAGTAATGTATGAGTGTACTTTACAGAACTGCGTAATGCTAGACACAAAGGGGCAGATTTACAAGCCTCTTGC
The DNA here is from genome assembly GCF_964261635.1 of Lissotriton helveticus. Lineage (NCBI taxonomy): Eukaryota > Metazoa > Chordata > Amphibia > Caudata > Salamandridae > Lissotriton > Lissotriton helveticus. The sequence continues at coordinate 536,315,772 of NC_136067.1, forward strand.
GCCACGTTTACGCTGCCTTACCTGACGCACAGCGACGTAAACGTGGCGAATCCATGTGAGTCATGTACAACGAGATGCATCTAAGGAGATGCGCCACGTTAAGGCCTGGGCCTGCGCCACAATGGGTGCGTTCCCACGCAGGGGGGGGGGGGTGGCGGTCAGGCAGCTGTGCGCCTCGCAAAAGTGCCTGCGTGAAATCTACAAGATTTAACGCAGGCACTTCCGCGACGCTGCTACGTCAATTCTTTATGCCTGCTTGCTTGAAGCAGGCGTAAGGACTGATGCGGTATGTTGAGTATTGGGCAGCCCTGAGCATTGCTATAGTTGCATCGCGCCTGCGACGCGACTCTAGAGATGCGCCCCTCTTTCGTCACGAGATGCGTCACGCATCTGCCTACCCTTACGCCAGGGTTTGCCGCATTGTAATTGCGGTGCATCTGCCGTGACACAAGGTTAGTTTTGCGTTACGCATTTGTTCTGGTGCACATCTGGAGGTGTCCAGCTCAGAACTCGTAAGTATGCCCCTAAGTGTCAGATTAGCAATTACCTGCGCATCCCTGCAAAGTGTGCGGCACGCCAGCACCACCCATGGTGCGCGGTATTTACAATGCGGCATACCATGGTCCCAAAACGTCACCGAAGCGTTACGCATCGGTGCCGTAAAGGCGGCTCATTGATGGAGTTGCGTTGCAACGATGGCGCAGCTCCAGCAATGCTGCGTCAAGCCGTAAGTCTGCTTCATGCAGTCGCAAGGTTTCAGTGACGCATCATTGTCCTAAATGAGTGATTGAAATTTTATATATTCCCCATAGCCACTTTTCGCATGCGTTCCTGCGCAGGAACGCCCTCCCTTGCGCTGGAACGCTCCCTTATGGCGCAGGGCTTTAGAATGGGATGCATCTCCCATATGCGTCACGTTGTTAATATACGCCACACCATGGCGCCTCTCTTGTTGTGGCGCTGCGTCACAAAAGTGACGCAAGAACGGAGCAAAAGAGCTGCAAGGGGCTTGTAAATCTGCCCCTAGAGTAGAGGCTCAGGTGCAGTCCTTCCTTTGTAGCCCTCTTTTTGGCTGAAATAGTTGGTTCATGTTCTTTCTAAATGTTTGATTTGGTTGACAAGGACATCGACAAGCAGCAATCATCAATGTTTTCTGTTCATTCTTTCATGTTGTACGTCAGGTCCGCCCAGGGGCAACCGGACAGAAAAAGCGGATGCAGTGGCTCCAAAGGAGGAGGATGCAGGCCAGGGCGGCGAGTGCTCCTTTGCTGGCCCCAGTAAGTTTTCATTTAAATATAGAGGACCTATTGTTGTCCAAGCGTTCCTAATTTAATTTTTTCAAAATAGTGTTTAGATAGGAGCAAAATCAATAATACTACTGTTGCAGGGACAATTCTCCACAAACCTAACTATGGACACCAAAGACCAGAGTAATAATATTTCAGAGTGGCGTGTTTGGCACACTGTATAAACCTGGTAGTGTCAGCGGCACGGACTCCTCCTTGCAAAAATTGCAAAACCTTTCGCTCAGTCACTCTAGTCTGGAGGACCAAAAACCACAGAGTCTATTCAAGTTTAAAAGCTTTATTAAAAGTTAAAGTAAACACATATATTAAAATAAAGTTAGTTGGAAATGGAAAAGTGCTTGGTGCTGAGTTGATGAGTAATGGAACACATTTCTTGTGGTCGAGCCGAGCTTTCACCTGGTTTGAAGTTGATGTTGCTCTTGTCCTTAGAAGTCCAGTTTCTGTCTGTTCAGAGAAAAATGATGTGTGTTAAAATTAATCAAGCATTCATCAATTATGACAAAAAAATGCAGCAAGACAACAGCCTTCCCTGGAAGGAGGGACATTTTAACTTTAGACTAGAGTAGACAGTCAATTACTTTTTCTGTTGTTTTCACATTCTTCATTCATAGACCAAATACTAGTGAGTGGTGTAATCTAACATTCTTAAATCTACTTTGTAGGTGGAACATCTGGTGGCGGGGCCAGCTAGGATGTGGTAATAGTGATCGACTCCGAGTCCGAGGATCACTCTGGGGAGGAGGCGGCGCAAGAGGACCAAGAAGTACAGACTGTGAGGAAGGAGACAGTGGTGGTGGCGGGTACAGGTAAGCTGGATCATGGTACTATCTGACTCTTAGATAGCATATGATGTGTATCTACAGAGAGTAGACGGTCACTGGATGAACTACGAACATACTATGAAATGTTTCCAGGGGGGGGGTGCAACATCATCACCATCTCCCGAGTCCTACTCCTGACATGATTGATAGTGTGGTTTGTGGCCAAGGGCCGCACCGAAGGGGGCAGGGTCAGTGGGGGAGGGGGGTGGATCTAGAGCAACAAAAAAAATATGACCATGAAATTGAAATTATGCCCCTGCAGCGGATGCCTTCGTCCACTGAGCCACCAGACCTGGCATACACATTACACACATCTTTCTTTCTCTCTCCCCCTCCCTCTCTCTCTGTCTCCCTCCCTCATCCTCCCTCTGTCACCCTCTGGCTCCCTCCCTCTCTCTCTCTCTCCTTCTGTCTTCCTCTCTCTCTGTCTCTGCCTCTATCTGTCTGTCGGTCCCAGCCTGCTCTAATTACCATATTGTAATTTGTCTCTGGGCCAGCACTGGATGGACCTGCGATCCAGGGGGGGCAATCGCACCCTCTCTTGCCCATCCCTGCGGACGCCCATGATATTGGCCTGAATAGTTTCTTTTGTACTGCGCTGGCTAATTGCTAGTTGTACTGTGACACAACTTCCTGCTGAATCATTTTGTGTTAATCATATTCTTAAAGAGCATTGGTTACAGATTATGTCTTTCTTTCTTCATATAGTTGGTCATACTAAAACAAAACCCACAAGGAGTATGCAGGCTGTACTGGCCCGGCAACGGAGGCTGGATGCAACTGTTGCCCAATATCGGCGGCTGGTGGAACTGGAGGGGGACGACACGCAGTCCAGTACTTCCAACGTGACATCTGCATCCTGCTCCGTGACCCCACGTTCTGCCGGTCAGCGCAGTGCTCCAGCCAAACGGAGCCGTGCTGGCAGACGCCACCGCCGAGCAGCAAAGGCTGCACCTCACAGTACTGTAAAGGCTCGCTTGCGCCGAGCAATCCGCAGAGTGTCGGACCTGGAGGCGGAGGTCCGGAAATGGAAAGAGTACCAAAATTTGGTGGAGGGCCTCCGTTTAGATCACGCCACCCTCCGGGAGCAATACGATGCCCTGGCCCTAAGGCATGATGCCCTGGAGGCCAAAGTTAACAACACCATGCATCCCTAGAGTGTCCCTTGCCCCTTTTTTAGAGACTTTTAGGGGGGGGGAATTGGGAGTTGGGTTTTTTGGGGACTTTTGAGGGACTATTTATTTGTTGGGGTTAGGGAGGGTCTTGCGGGAGATTATTTTGTTAGGGATATAAAAATATACTTTTTCAAACTTTATCTGAGCATATCTTTTTTTTTACTACTTTTGAGCCTGGTGGGTGGTGGTTTTGCAGTAAGTTCGTTTTACTGAACACTGTCATCGTGTTGGTTCACGTGTAATAGGCCAAATGTTTTCCAAAGTAAATGCCTGTCACAGAGTTTGTTAATTGAGGAGTCCTAGGACTTTACTACTAGTACCACTGTCACTCTCTCGCCTCTCCTAATACTCCATTATACTACCTCCCATCCAAACGCTTATCTTACCTGTAATTTGTGTTTGAGGGCTGGCTCCACCTGGAATTCACAGTGTCCTAAAGCGTTCTGCAGCAGGGCCCCAACTGGAGTTTCCCAGCGTGGATTTCCTGCAAAACAAAAGCAATCAACATTAGAAATATGGCTGCGGTGCTCACAGACCCCAAAATCCTAGAAGCCCCACAGACAGCACCCCTAAGACAGGCAAGCGAGCAATAATAACTCCTAAACGTTCACGTGTAATAGGCCAAATGTTTTCCAAAGTAAATGCCTGTCACAGAGTTTGTTAATTGAGGAGTCCTAGGACTTTACTACTAGTACCACTGTCACTCTCTCGCCTCTCCTAATACTCCATTATACTACCTCCCATCCAAACGCTTATCTTACCTGTAATTTGTGTTTGAGGGCTGGCTCCACCTGTAATTCACAGTGTCCTAAAGCGTTCTGCAGCAGGGCCCCAACTGGAGTTTCCCGGCGTGGATTTCCTGCAAAACAAAAGCAATCAACATTAGAAATATGGCTGCGGTGCTCACAGACCCCAAAATCCTAGAAGCCCCACAGACAGCACCCCTAAGACAGGCAAGCGAGCAATAATAACTCCTAAACGTTCACGTGTAATAGGCCAAATGTTTTCCAAAGTAAATGCCTGTCACAGAGTTTGTTAATTGAGGAGTCCTAGGACTTTACTACTAGTACCACTGTCACTCTCTCGCCTCTCCTAATACTCCATTATACTACCTCCCATCCAAACGCTTATCTTACCTGTAATTTGTGTTTGAGGGCTGGCTCCACCTGGAATTCACAGTGTCCTAAAGCGTTCTGCAGCAGGGCCCCAACTGGAGTTTCCCGGCGTGGATTGTCTGCAAAACAAAAGCAATCAACATTAGAAATATGGCAGCGGTGCTCACAGACCCCAAAATCCTAGAAGCCCCACAGACAGCACCCCTAAGACAGGCAAGCGAGCAATAATAACTCCTAAACGTTCACGTGTAATAGGCCAAATGTTTTCCAAAGTAAATGCCTAACCAATTTCATCCCTTAATAGACCTTGCCAGCAATGGCCCAGCCAAGACCGGTAAACCCAAACGCAAAAAAGTCACACTTAGCAAAATGTATTTAAATGAGGACTCACTACTTCCAGACAGTCCCTCTTTAGGGGACTCGTCAACGTAAGTTTCTTCATTGTGCAGAATCCAGGCATCAGCATTACGGGAAATGGATAGGGTGAGTCTGGAGGAGGAGGATAGACGACCAGGACTGAGTTCTTGTCAACTAACTGTTGTGAACCTGAGGAATGCTGCGGCCTCAAAATCAAGACAGTTCTGTTGATGGGCTTGTTGTTTGATTGGGTGATTACAGTTTTGTTGTGAATGTGATGAAGCACTTGCTAAAAAAAAGAAAGACAGACACACAGGAATAAAAGTGAATAAGGACTAATATTAAAGTTAATGGATCATTGACTCATTTTCAGAACTCGCTGTCAGGGAAGCAGAGCTCGTCCTCAAACTCTGCAAATTGAGTCGGTAGTACTTCTGGTAACTGAGGAGAACTTTCCTCAGGTAGGACGGTGTCCTCTTCTTCCTGCGTGCATTCTCGTACTTTGTAATCTGGTGGTATGAAGTGCTGGTTCATCTTTATCATGGTGAGCCGCTCCACATTTGCGGGCAAGAGGCGGGACCTTTTGCAAGTCACAATGCCACCAGCAGAACTAAAAACACGTTCTGAAGACACGCTTGCGAGTGGGCAAGACAAGTAATGGATAGCCAGGTTGGTGAGCTCTCGCCATATGTTTCTTTTCCCATGCCAATACGCCAATGGGTCCTCAGTAATATTGACCGCTGTTGAGTCATCCAGATAGGCCTGCACCATTGAAAGAATGTCCTCCCGGATTCCTGTACTTTGCACTTCCGTGTCCTTTCTGGGACAAGGAAACCCTAGCTCACTTAGCCAATCCGCTTCAGACATATCGCCTGGGCCTGGTGCAGATGATACGGTTGCTGGTGTGGTTAACGGCTCAGAGGAAAAGTCACTCACTTCTGCCACAGGCACAGATGCAGCAGTGTTTTTTTGGGACGCCTGATGGCCTGCTGATTCACTAGTAGTACTGTCTTCTCCTACAGTTTCCTTCCGCTCTCTTTCAAAACGAATGGCTGACTGAGCTAGCCAACCTTTGTACTCTGTAACATCTGATGTTTCAAAAGGAATTATTACTTTGCCAAACAATGGCTTTTTGTAACGTGGATCCAGAATAGTAGCACAAATGTAGTGCTGTTGTTTCTTGATATTTACAAGCCGTTTATTGCTAACTAGGCGTTGTAATAATCTCTGCGCCAACTCATATGCTTCATTCTTTCCAGCATCTTTTAATTCTGAAGACACCACCTTCACTTGGTGCTCGAGCTTCAGCAACAATGGGATAGCTTTGCTCAAAGAACAGTCCTCCCTGCTGACGTCACGCGTGAAGACCTCAAAAGGACGAAGCATGTCTGTCAGGCTTTTAACTAGCTGCCATTGCTCCACCGCTAGCATCATTTCTGTCGTATCACCACCCAGGTTGTAGAAATACTCATTGACTACTGGAAACAGCTCATGCAGACGCTCAAGCATGTAGAAGGTTGAGTTCCAACGTGTTGCCATCTCATGGATAAGTGCTTTTACTGGCATTCTACGTACATTTTGCTGGCGCCTCAGCTCCTTCCGGGCCTTAAAAGAATGGTTGAAATGTGTGCATATTCTTCTGCAGATGGTCAGTATTTTGTCGACTGCAAGTTCTTTTTTCAAGAACTTTTGCACGACAAGGTTCATACAGTGCGCCAAACACGGCACTCTGAAATAGTAACCGTTCTCCATGGCCTTAACTACATTGCTGCCATTATCAGTAGAAACATAACCAACCTTGCAATTTCTTGGGGGCAGCCATTGCGAGACCTTTTTGTTAAAGTCATCCAAAATGTTGGCTGCAGTATGACTTTTCTCCATGCCAAACATGGCTAATGTTGCATGTTTACGAGCACCCTTAAAAATCTCGGCCAAGTCACCACCTGCATTTATCTGTTTTGCAACCCCTGAAAAAGAGACCCAGTGTGCAGTGATGCACATGTAATCAAGGGCTTGGCAACTGGTCCACATGTCTGTTGTCAGGTGTATAGTGTGAACAGCACTCTTCTGCAAAGCTGCCCCAACCAACTCAAGAAGCCTCTTTATGTAATGCTGGAACAGCAACCCTGGCAAAATAGAACCGGCTAGGAACCTTCCATTTAGGGGCCAGTGTTGCCACGAGTTCAAGAAAACCCACATTTTCGACAAACGAAAAAGGGAGAAGGTCCACCGCTAGCATTTTAGCCAGCTTAGTGTTATACAGGCGTACAATTGGGTGGTTGCGTTGAAATTGCGCATCTGAGGAGAACATGGCTGAAATGGTGCGCTGGACAAATTTACTGGATGATGCTGATGCCTTCTTCGACCCACTTGTGCTCAGTGTTGACATTTTCCGCATTGGTGTGTCTACCAGACTCTCAGTGTGCCTCCTATGTGTTCCGGAGGGTGTGGTGCTGCCAGGGGTACTGGGTGCAACCGGACAAATGTCTGACGCTTCTTCTACCTCCCCGTCATCTTCAGATGAAACACCTAGTATGGGTATATTTTGGCCACTTGCCCTTTGGGATTGCTTTCCCTTGATGTTTGCTAGGTGCGCAAACCATACGACAGCGTGCCTTCTTTGAAGATGACCTATCTGGCCTCCGGTTCCATAGTTGGTACCAGTCTTACCACGGCTAACTCTAGTCTTACAAATGCTCAAACGGCTATGTTATCATATTTTTCATGGACACTAAAAAAGTTCCAAACTGGGGACTGGAAACTTCTGGTTTTGCCGCACAAGATGATACTGCCAATGCCAGATGAAGCAGGGGTGGATGAGCCTTGCAGACATCCACTGGGTTGTGCAATTATTGCAGCAACCCTACTTGAGGGAGTAGAGCTGGATGGAGTCCCCCTCTGGGGAGAAAATATGGGAGCTGTAGGTTTTGTTGAACTTGTTGTACTACTTGACTGCGTTGGTGGTGCTACCAGTGCCACGTCGCCAGGGTCACGCTCAGCATGACGTCGGGATAGGGTATAAATGTCTGTCTGCTGCATGGCCGGTGTGGCTGGAATGACGTGTGTGATGACTAGGTCATTGCTGTCATCCTGTTCATCAACATCAGAATGAACCACTTCATCAAGTCCGGCGTTCGGATCCATAAGTATGAGCTTTCCGGGGCCCTTTCTTTTAACTTTTGATACCTTTCGCAGCGAGTGGTGTGCCTCCCTCTCAGACGTCGGAGATGGTTGCCAATCTAGATCCAGATCATCTGATGGAGCGGGGCTTGAAGAGGAACTTCTACACACACTCCTTGATCTTTTCCTTGCTGGGGAGCTGGGAGAAAATGAATCATCAGGAGGAGTGCCTTCGTCTTCCTGACATGATACCCCGGCTCCAAAGTCAATTTCCTCCTGTGCCCCTACTCCTGGAAGAAGAACTATTGTGGGCACTTGCACCGCTCCATGCGCCGCTACATGGGCCTCTTCACTGACCTCTACTTGCAACTCTCCATGGACCTCTCCTTCTCGGCCTTCTCCTTCTCGGCCTTCTCCTTCTCGGCCTTCTCCTTCTCGGCCTTCTCCTTCTCGGCCTTCTCCTTCTCGGCCTTCTCCTTCTCGACCTTCTCCTTCTCGACCTTCTCCTTCTCGACCTTCTCCTTCTCGACCAGCTCCTTCTCGACCTTCTCCTTCTCGGACAGCTCCTTCTCGGACAGTTCCTTCTCGGACAGTTCCTTCTCGGACAGCTCCTTCTCGGACAGCTCCTTGCGCATGTACTTGTGCTTGTACTAGTAGCCCATGCAGTTGTTGTTGCGGCTTTGGTTGTTGAATAGTACTTGTGAGATGAGTTACAACCTGTGTTGATGGTGTGCTGCTACTTTCTTGCGATGAGCCAACATCACTGGTCGTTGGTGATTCAACCACTAAACAGGCTACCTGTGCAGCACTCATGGTGGACTTTTGTTTTTTCCACAAAAGCTTAGTGGTCGAGCCACCAGTCTCCTTGGTAAGTGGTGCCACTTGCTTCTTCTTCTCCTTAGTAGAGACATCTTTCTTGCAAGAGGAGCTACGGGCACCTATTTTTGGAGCAATCTTCTTCAGATGTCGGAACAGCAGGCCGCAGCAGGACTTCTTCCTGGCACTGATGCTCAACGATGATGCGGAGTTATTGACTTTGTGCACCTAAAAGCAAACGAAGACAGAGGAACATCAGTAAATATATGTTGCATATGTAGCGCTTCAATAAATAGTTTGCAAGTAGGCATTTATGAATACACACGTGCACACCACACAATATGGAAATTTCAAAATTAAGAATTGCTAAATTTTTGGGAAACAGGAATTTAACATTGATCCAAGATAGCACACACACAGAGGGTTATAGTTTCATGTACCACTGACTCCCCCTGGGCACAATGGGTGAAAGCAAGGCAAAATGGGTGCAGGCCTATGGCACAAAGCTCACTGCCTGCCTTCAAAATGGCCGCTTGACCCCCATCCATATGGCCAGGACCATGCCTCAAAATGGCCCCCACCAACATAGCCAGCCCCAACCCCTACTCCAAAAAGTCAAAAAACACAACACCAATCAAATCACAACAATCCAATGCCATCCATCAAGTTTCAGAAGGTTTATGCTGCCTGCTGGTGGTTTTCTGGTGCGAAATTGCAATTTCGCGAGTGCGAGATTGTTGCTTCACGACGCGAACGTGGCGAATAACCAGCAAAATCTGCGAACGAACGGATTCTGGGCCCCCTGGGCATGATAAAATCACAGCACACTGGGTGCAGGCCTATGGCACAAAGCACACAAACTGGCTTAAAAATGGCCCCAAGACCCCCACCCACACGGGACCAGGCAATAAACTGGCCCCCACCCACATAGCAAGCCCCCAACACCACCCCAAAAAGTCGTAAAACACACAAAAATCACAACAATCCAATGCCATCCATGCCCTGGCCAGAATAATGTTAAAATTAAAGAAAACAGTTGTATCATGCATGCACCCATAACTAAGCCTGGTAGTTTTCAATTCATGTGCAGAATTGTAATTTTTACAATTTCGCGAGTGCGAGATTGTTGCTGCGCGGGACGCGAGCAGTGCGATCACAGGCAAAAAAAAAATTTTAAATCTGATTTTCGGGTAATCCGCGGGAGTTCGAGGCCCCCTGGGCATAATGAAAGCAATCAGAGCAGACTGGGTGGGCATAGGGCACAAAACACACTGCCTGACTTCAAAATGGCCGATTGACCCCATCCACATGGCCAGGACCTGCAGGACCATGCCTCAAAATGGCCTCCCACACATAGCCAGCCCCCAAACCCACCCCAAAAAGTCGAAAAACACACACAAAAATCACCACAAACAAACATCAACTTATCAACTTACTTGTAAATCAAATTTCTAATCAAAAAGTAATCCAAAAGGCCTCAAAGCCAAATCTCCAGCAGCATCCACAAAAAGTAATCCTTCCCAGTCAAGATCGAATTCAAAGTGGCCAGGAAATGGACTAAGCAATGGGAGGAGCTTGCTGGACAGGAAGAGGAAGTTGGAGACTGGGTCACTTCCTTCACCCCTCCCCAATTGTAATTTTTGTAATTTCGCAAGTGCGAGATTGTTGCTGCCCGCGCCGCGGCTCGCGAGCAGTGCGAACACAAGCAAAAAATCCGCCGCGCGCGGATTTGCGTATTTTCGCCGCATCCGCGAGAGTTCGCGGATTGCGGATTTACCGAAAATCCGAAAAATCCGCGAGCGGAACGGATTTTGCGCCCATGCTTAGGTATCACGTTTCGCTATGCGGGGCCAGGGGGGGTACATCCATGAGGCTTTGTTTTATGACTTGGGACCGGGTCGAGAGGCCAGGTGTAGCCGGGGGGGGGTGTCATCAGAAGAGGGAAAGGGTGTTCCCGGGAGGAATGCAGGGGGTGTCGGTCAGGCTGGGGTGTCACTTTTAGAGCAGGGTCGCGCAGAGGGAGAGGGTTTTATGGCCTATGCATGAGAGAGTGGGGGTGTTCAACGGAGGGGCGTGCTGGGGATTTAACAAACGGGCAGAGAGGCCTTGGTGCCTAAAATGGCTGTCGTGTACGTGCGTGCATGGGCCTATGCTGGCGGGATGATGAGGTCAATGCTTCGCGGTATTCGTTCTGCTTACAGCGAGGGGTATGGTGAACACAAATGAACGCCGCTTATGTACATATACATTATCATTTTGAACAGTCGCCGCTTTTTAACATAAGTTAGTTCATTTCCATGTTTATCATAACTGACGGGGAGTACATATAGCCATGTGTGGTCAATGAAATAGCGTCTGTCAATACTGGCGAATTGCATATGACCATGTGCAGTCGATGCGATAGACGAGGTGAAATACATATGAATTTACATTTGTCGTGTTATATATACGAGTCTAGAGATCGGTATACAACTCAGTCGGAGTCAATCTTTTTAGCAGCGAGCCATCACTGGTAGGCTCTAGTAGTTCGTTTTCTTCCGTTGGCGCTGTTGAGCACCGGCGGTGGAGCTATAGGTCCAGCTCGGATCCATCCTTACACGTCGCAGGGTGCGATCTGTCCTCTGCTGTTAGACCACAGTCCTGTTTCCTAACTAATCTTCTTAAGGGTGCCTCATGCTGGGCACCTGCATTTCTTTCTCCTTCCGTGGCAAACCCTATTCTACCTAAATGCTGTTCTTCTTCGCTGAGTCAAAATCCATGTGGAAAAAAAAGGGGGTGGTCGGATAATCGAGGGAAGAGAGGGCGGAGTGGGATCATATCTTTGAGACAAACCAAGGGAGCAAAGGATAACAAGCAGGCAGGCCCATCAATTGGGCTCTAAGGGGCGGGGACTTCTGGCACGCGTGGGTCAGCAAGCAGAGGGCTTCAAGGCAGCCCTCCATCCTTTCATTTTCCGTGTTTGAGAGTAGTGCCTCGTCCCGCGTCTCGTTGCTCTGCGGCTCCACCTTTGGTCGAGGTCACATGTGCTTCATGATCTGCGGCTAGGCTGTGCGTCACGTCCGGCGCCTCTCCTCCGGTGATTGTGTATCTTTGAATGGGTACAAAACAAGCTTTAGAGAACTGGCAGGAGAAGACATTTATACATTTCAAATCCGCCCCCAATCTTAAGTAGTTGGGGATACGTTCATCGGTCACGGTCAGAAGTTATCACTATGGAGTATGTATGCGGGCATTTCTACTGAGTTTGTACTAAGTCTATTTGGCGTTCATTCATGACGTATATGGAGAGAAGTCAGACTCCTATCAACTGCGTATTCCATCAAACTCGAAATCGGATCCTTCGGTAGAGACTCGTCTTTCTAACCCAAGCCCTGGCAGTCTTCTATCATCATGAGAGAGGGACAGAGGCTAAACATTCTTTTTTCGGGGAGCAACGGTTAATCAGGGTCATCAGTTATACTTCGGGATATGGAGCTGGGGTCAATCGGGAGAAACGAGGACGCTTTGGACATCCGTACTTGGGTGCAGAGAGGTGGGGCAATCTGGGCATTGGGGATTGTGTTTCTAACGAACTGAGAACAGAAGGCCAGTGACATATAGTCCCCCTATAAAAAAAAGGCCAGATTAGGGGACATCAGTCGTCTTACCTGTCCTTTCCTTCTTAGCCAATTCAAGTTCCATCATTTTACAGAAAGGAGAGGTAGTAATATGGCAAATTACAATTGTTTTAGTTTCTGTCAATTTTGCCGAACACCTTTGTGTTCAAAAACCAATTAGGCTTGTGCCGGCGGGGCACAACGTTACCACACAAAGGAAGAGGGAACAGGGGGACCCTCAGAGAGAGAGAGTCGTCCGCATTTTAAACGAACTATTCGGTACACGTACGACATGGAGAGAGAGAGAAAGAGAGAGAGAGAAACGTGTACAATAATAGGCCATTTAGTGCGCACACAACACAGAACAGCAGGGGTCAAGTTATATAGAAACACAGGCTGAGGGACGACGTAGATCCATACATTACGTACACATGAATTCAGGCGGGGGGGATAGCACATGTATTATATACAAAAATCCAAGACAAAACATAGAACAGTACTTGGCCAAAAAGATTTCTTCCTGCATGCTGCGCATCCTTAGTATCCTACTTAATTCATCTGGCTGCCTTTGCTGGTGGCCTCGGTTGCAAATACTTACACCTTTGTCAATTGTTCGGGAACTAACCTGGTCGGGCTAATACTCACGGTGGGATCTTCGAATCATTTTTAGCGAATGGGTATCCAGGCTGAGGCAACGGAGGGTGTCAGTCGGGAGAACAATAGGGCAGCTTTGAGTTTCATGTCTATGAGGGTGCAAGAAGGAGGTGGTAAATCTTAAACATTGACAATATTCCTAGTCCTCCAGGAGGAGGGTACTTGGGTAAACCTCACCCCGGAATATTCCTGAACCTTTCCCTATTTAGTTACCGTATGAATTTACTCATGGGTGCACGTCATTCTTGGTTGCATTATTTGGGGTGCCGGTTGGAGTCATATTTTGTCATACTGCAATAACCCGCCAAGTTTCTGCTTCAGGCCACCCTCCCAGTCGCTGGGTTCCGAGAGAGAGAGACAGTCGTTTCTAAGTAAGGGAGTGCTATATCTTTGTTTGTTCGTCGTGTATAGGCACCATGTTCAGACCCCTTTTCCCCATTCCATCGGCCGTTCGATCATCACTTAAGTCATACATAAAACATTTCTCTTATCAATCCAAACGTGTGCAACGTGTATTCAGTCGAGCTATACACATCAGGGCATACACGCGTGCATTCATATCACACAAATTCGTCACATTCTCAGGGGCAGTCCCCATAGACAATATACAATTTTTCCGTGCGGAACCATGGCGTGTTGCTTAGGTCTTCTCCATACTCTAGTCGACGTTCCGATGTGACCTGCAGAAAAGAAGGGGACAAGAAGGGGTGGGGGCAGCGTTTTAAAACACATCAGCGCGCATAAACCCGAAAATGCTTTTACTTACCACATACTCGACCTATCTCCGCGGGATGCAGTCCCTTTCATCTCGGCGTTTAAGCCCAGAGGGACCGGCAGTGCGGGAGAGATAATCATTGATGAACTGTGTATTGCATAGATCGCCCAAGTGTGGTATTACGGATCGTGTGTAGGGAAGGGTCAAAACAAAGGGCAGTCAGTGTAAAGTGGGGGGTGAACTCGTGCTCTCCTTCGAGGAGGAGGGATGGTCTACAGTGGTACAGGGTCGTTTTTGTTCATCAGGCACGGAAACTAGAGGGGCTAGGTGGCATTCCTTCGGAGTGGCTTAGGGGCATCTGAAACAATTTCCCTGATACATGTGGCACATAAAGTAAAGGCTAAATACCGGAACCTTTATCGATTGCTTTACGTTGCAGAAAAATAAAAATATATATAAAAACACACATACAACAAACCTGGACCATTCACATTTGCAATATTTCTGTGTACTTTGCTTTTTAACCTTTAAGTAATCGAGTTGCTTCATTTCACCTGTATTTTACTTATATCGGAAACAGTGGCCATTTATTCGAAACTTACCAATCTAAGCGCTACAACTATGTTTGCTTTTCAAAAAAAAAACCTTTATTCAAAAATGTTGGTGCACAACTACGGGTCTACAGTCACGTGGGCCGGCCACGGAGCAGACTGGAACTGTACATGAGGGGATATTTATTTGAACGGAGTCGGTGACCGTTGATTTCATAAAGGTGCGACAAGTGCAATAAAATCATATCAAAAATTAATTGTGGGCAAGTACCATAAGTGTCGAAAATTCGAACTTTCAATAATACGGTAATCAATGACGTGTCAGAACTTAACATCAATTCATTGTCCAAGTGTTCAATCAGTACCCATCCCCTCCCGCCATGCGATCAAGGCTGAGGAACCGGAACACAACAGGGAGTTGCGAGTTTCATTTGTACCGGCGCCATTTTGGGTGAGGTCAGGCAGGTCCAAGTATAGTCAAAATGTCTCCACCAACTCGTGGTTGGACCAGAGCCTCTTTCGGCAGTCCAAAGGTTTCGTTAAAGGGCAACAGAAGGGGCCGTCGACATGAACCATCAGTCAAAGGGGGGAGGGAGGCAACAATCTTTCCTACCGGGTCATACTGGTGTTCCACCGGAACTGATCAAATTGGTAGTCTGCAGGATTTTGGTCATTCAAACTGAGGCTGGCGCCAGCATGAGAGCGCCGACGTCTCGTGGCTACGTCTTGGTCGTTCCGCGGGCAATCATGGCAGTCATTCCCCATCGGGGGGGCCGCGGGGGTCGGGGGCCCCTGCAGCTCTCATAGAATCTTCAAAGCTGAGGAGAACGCTTCTGGACGGGGGACTCATTTTCTAGCTGGCAAGCGACCTGGCCATCTTTGCACGCCAGGCCCAATCTCCCAAGAGTCGACCGTTGTTTTATGAGTTCCGCGGCAACCGGCAGTCGCTGGATCGCAAGAGTAGACGGACTCCAGCCTGTCGGGCGTGGCGTTGCACCGCAAGAGTGGACGAACCCTTGTCGGGTGAGTGGAGCGTTGGGGGTGCAGCTGAGGGGCCTCCACCTGGGGAGGTGGGAGAGGCTCGTCCGCGTCGCCTCTCCCTCCCAATGCACCCCACGCCATCTTCTGGCGCTGACATTCGTGATGGCCGGACCAGGCGATGAGAGAGGGGGGGGGGGGTCGGAGGCATAAGCAAGATATCCCCCCCCCGTGGCCTGCAAGGTGCCAGGCGAAGAGGATGGAAATACCAGTACATTCCGGGCCATCCACTCCACGACCTCTCCGGCCGATGGCATTCGTGATGGCCGGACCAGGCGATGAGAGAGGGGGGGGTCGGAGGCATAAGCAAGACATCCCCCCCCGTGGCCTGCAAGGCGCCAGAAGAGGAGAATGGGAAGACCAGTACATTCCGGGCCATCCACCCCACGGCCTCTCCGGCCGATGGCGGCCACCCGGGCCCCGCCCTGCACGTGTCGAGGCCTCGTCTTCCGGATGGGCGTAACCGTGGACCTGTTGCACTTCGGGAGCTTCCGGAATGGGGGTAGGTATCTGCTGACTTGTATCTATCTTATGTTACCGTTATTGGGCGTGGCGGGCGATGGGACAGACATGTTTGGAGCAGTGAGGGGCGGCGGAGCCTAGCTACCTCGTGGCTGCCGTGATATCAAGCTTGGCTTCTCTCACCACTTTCATGTTTCTTATTGCGGGCTATTTCTAACGTTTCTTATTTCTAGCAAAGTCAAAAAACTCATCAGTGGCCTACTGATTTTGCTCGATTTCCTTTTCCTTCCTTTTCTAGTGTGTTTTTGCGCTAAAGTTTCTGTTAACAGGATACGGTGATTACTTCATATTTTACATATGTCCTTTTTATTAGGGGTGCCCTCCGGTTGAGCCAGATGATCTACCTCTAATAAATGGTCCGGGTGGAACTAGTTTACCAATCAGTGGGGAGTAGATAGGCATGACAGATTACAACGGGGGACAAAGGTCCGCATTACCTACCCTTCACTACTTGCAAAGACTAGACAGAATATTTCTATTCCACGTTATTTGCAAACAGAGAATACCTCAAAAGAACTATTCCTTGAACAATAAATGTCCAGACAATTAATCAATCAGTGGGGAGAAAAACAGGCATGACGGATTACAACGGGGGAAAAAAGTCTGCATTACCTATCCTTCGCTATCTGCAAAGGGAGACAGAATATTCCTATTCTTCTCTGTTTGTAGACAGGGAATATCTCAAAAGAGCGATAATCGATAAAAATCGATAACAAACAATCAGTGGGGAGAAAGATAGGCATGCCAGATTACAACGGGGGACAAAAGTCTGCATTACCTACCCTTCACTATTTGCAAAGGGAGACAGAATATTCCTATTCTTCCCCGTTTGTAGACAGCGAATGTCTGAAAGAGCAACAGAGCAATCAATCAATCAGTGGGGAGAAAAATAGGCATGACGGATTACAACGGGGGACAAAAGTCCGCATTACCTATCCTTCACTATTTGCAAAGAGAGAGGAACGTTCCTATTCGTCGCTGTTTGCAAACAGAGAATGTCTCAAAGAGAACCAATACTTCAAGTAGCAACCAAGGCTAAATGAACCAATCAATGAACAATACCAGTATTTAAATACCGATTATCAGACGTAAAGACGTCCTACTTAACCTTTCCCGGACCGGACTGTGTGGACAGTTCTTCGCCTTCCCTTTCCAGCGCCCGATCGTTCTCTTACTCCATGTTTTTACCGCAGCATTCCTGTGGGATCCCAGTCAGGACAGTAGGTCGCTTGAGAGAGGTCCGTTCGGAATCGGTGAAGTTCATTCAATCGGCAGCCGGACGAGGGCCCTCTCAAGGCAGGTATACTCCAATCGTTCAGATGTTCACCCCATCGTCTGGACCTCTCTTACCGGACCTTCTGTCGCTGATGGGCCCCACGTTGGGACGCCAATTGAGGAAAAACAGCCCAAATTACAACCGATGCCCAGGCTGCTGGCACAAGACGCCTCTTAGTTCCCATTTTGATCAGTTACCAAATAAAGAGACGGGCGCTGGAAGCGGGAGTGCAAGAACAGATTTTTATTTCTCATGAGGAGAGCCTGTCATTTCGGACACGTGCACAATGTCTTCAAGAGGTGCTCTAACAAGTTTCTCTGAGGCTCCGTCTTTTATACACAGGTTTATGATGCACAAATATTCCTTATTGCAATAAAGAAACTTTGAAGTACGAAAAGGCACGTTTGGAATCCCAGCTTCAGGCCTATTCCCATGCCTGTAGCTCGGATGTCGTTTCCCCTCCCAAATGTAACATGTGATTGTAATCTTGCAGCCGGACATTCCAACAGGACACGAGGGCAAGAGGGGGTGGTCAGATCTAAGGTTGGGCAGGCGATAAGATCGGGCACTTCGGTTGGGGTATCACGTTTCGCTATGCGGGGCCAGGGGGGGTACATCCATGAGGCTTTGTTTTATGACTTGGGACCGGGTCGAGAGGCCAGGTGTAGCCGGGGGGGGTCATCAGAAGAGGGGAAGGGTGTTCCCGGGAGGAATGCAGGGGGTGTCGGTCAGGCTGGGGTGTCACTTTTAGAGCAGGGTCGCGCAGAGGGAGAGGGTTTTATGGCCTATGCATGAGAGAGCGGGGGTGTTCAACGGAGGGGCGTGCTGGGGATTTAACAAACGGGCAGAGAGGCCTTGGTGCCTAAAATGGCTGTCGTGTACATGCGTGCATGGGCCTATGCTGGCGGGATGATGCGGTCAATGCTTCGCGGTATTCGTTCTGCTTACAGCGAGGGGTATGGTGAACACAAATGAACGCCGCTTATGTACATATACATTATCATTTTCCACACTTACACCAAAGACAGTTCACCACCAACATATCCAGTGGGTGAATACTTAAACAGTGCTTTTATTGCTAAATTTGTTGGTATATTTTACTGGCTCTGGGCCCCTTAAAGCAGCAGTGAACCATGTAAAAATGTTTCTAGGCATTGTAAAAGTTGTAAGGCTATAGCCCTGTGCATAATCAAAGCATGTAGTGTCATTTGTCTTAAGTGCACGCCCACATTGCTATACAGGTTATTTAAAAACATTAGGACTGATGTCCTGGGCCACCACGCAGAAAAAAACATATTATTCACATTAAATAACAACCCCTTGCATTAAGCTCATTTTAAAACCTTGCAACTACAAACACATGCCACCTCAAGGCCTCTAACAATATTCAACTTAAGCAATATACCACAATGCTTTACACATTATTTAAAACGTCAAGACTGTATACATTTACCCCAATCAAAATTCACATTATTCACATTAAATACAATCCCTCCTTGTATTAAGTGACATTTAAAACTACTACATTATTCTACCCCAAGACATCTAACATTACTCATATTAAACACAACACCAATATGTATTAAACATTATTTTAAAGCTTTTAGGATGCAGCCTTTCCTATCCCTGTACCAAATGCTTTATTCACATTAAATTAGATCTCACCAATACTTTAAATAGGCCCTATATGAAAGTAAGATCTACTTCTATGGTTACCCCCGCTTTTTGCCTGGTGCTAAGCTGAATTTGGCTAGTCTGACTGGGATCCTGCTAATCAGGACTCCAGTCTATCTGCTTTCTCCCTACACTGATGTATTCAATACTTAGGTACATCCCAGATTGGATACTGAGGTACCCTTCTAAGTCCCTAGTATACTATACCAAGATACCCAGGGCATAGGTACCCCATGGGCTGAAGCATATATTATGCCACCCATAAGATGCAATTCAAAATGGAACTAAAGGCCTGCCAATGCAGCCTGTGTAAGCTGGTGCTAGCACAACATACTAAAGATATAGGTTTCCTATATCAGGATCACTGCACTTAAAACCTATAAGTCACCCCTATAGCAGGCCTTTACAATCCAGAGGGCAAAGTGCTTGGTTCCAAGTGAGAGGGCGCCCCTGCATTAGCAGGACACCCCTGGAGCCTAAGGAGTCCATTCTCCAGGGTTGTCAGTGAAGCAGCCATATAATATATAGAGGAACACTGTTTAATTACGTGATGACAATCTCGAAAATGGCTGCAACTAATCCTATCATGTTTGGTATCAAACATGTTGGAATCATACCGCCACTGCATAAACTATGTGGGATGTATGATTCCAAGCACTGGAAGAGCTCATCGGTGCTCCCGGACCCAGATATCACAAAATGGTTGCTGCCAAACAGAGACACGATTTTGCCCTCCTGCTGCTGAGCCAAGCTCGAGCAGGGGAAGGCAGAACAATAGGCATCCTGTCACAGGGAGGTGTGACCACCTTCCATACAGGATTTAGTGTATTGGGATGGGGTGTGTGTGCTTGCCAGTGCCACTCAGTCTGCATGAGGGGCACATTTGGTGTCCATAGGCTCCTGCTCTGGTGCGAAACTGGACAAAGAACATGGGAGTAGCCTTACCCCTGTCCAGACCCTTCCCTGGGATGGTCCCCTGAACCTTCCTAACCCTTTCCCTAGGGTACTCAAGACGTTACCTGGGTTTAGGTCCCTAGATTCAGATCCGACACCACTGCTTCTTCTACCGCCTTCTCACTCGGGACTTCGCTGGCCTTTTTTTGGGCCTGATTTCGTATCCCTTCCAGTCTGCTGCATCGTCTGTGCCTGTGCATCATACAGGAACCTTCCACAGCCTGTGAAGCATCAGACACTTGAAGTAATCACCCTTGGAGTGAAGGAGTCACTCCCCTGCATTCGCAGGCACCACAACTAAGTCGACCGGTCTTCTGATCCTGAGCTCCTCTGGAGTCTGAAATGTTTTGCAACAAAGGTGGTGGTTTTCCACAGCTCTGGAGGCCTGCCCTGCCCTCTAACCAAGTTTGAGGTCAGTATCCCTTGAGGGGGTGCAATCACCGAAACCTTGTGCACTGCGTCAACTTGCAGTTGCAAAGGCTTGTTGACTTCTTTCCAAGAAGGTCCTCTGGATTCAAGTAGCCCCAACCTTGAGCACCTCCAGTGACCAGAATCTTCAGTCACACCACATTGTGTGCATCGTGGCCTCCATCTTTTGGTGAGCTGCTTGAGGTAATCTCGTGACTCCAGTCCCTCTGGCCTGTGGGTCCACTTGAGGGTCACCTTTGCTTCTCTTGGACTCGCCTGTTTGCCCTGGGCCTGCCCTGACTCCCCTGCATTTGGTGAGTCCCCTGGACCCTGCTGGTTCCTACGATGCTCCTTCTTCAACTCCTGCATTGGTTGCATTTGCCATGGCTTGTTGGTGCTTCTACCTGACACCGACCCCCCAGCACTCGTGCACTGTATCAGCTTGTAGTTGCAAAGGGTTGTTGAATTCCTTCCACTCAGATCTTCGAGCTCCAAGTATCCACAACCTCAATCCCCTCCAGTGACCAGAATCTTTGGCCACACTGCATTGCTTGCACCATGGGTTGCATCTTTTGGTGAGCTGCTCAAGGTCCTCTTGTGACTCCAGTGCCTCCAGCCTGTGGGTCCTGTTCAGGATCATCTGTGCTTCATTTGGGCTCCCCTGATTACTCAGGCCTGCCCTGACTCACCGGATTGTGGTGAGTCCTCCGGACCTTGCTGGTCCGACATTGCACCTTCTTCGACTTCTGCGTTGGCGACCTTTGCCAACGCTTGTTGGTGCTCCCGCTGGACACTGACCCCTCAGCACTCGCCATCCGACGTGGGACAGCTTGAGCACGGCTCCTGGTCCTACTCAGCCTTGCCTGTTCCTCAAAGCTGCAGAGTCAAGGTCATCATCATCCATCCTGCAACACCTGACATCGACATTCAACTTCCAACGCTGCTGGTCACTCCTGAGTGACATTGTTAAGTCACCACTCTTTTCGAGAAATGAGACTTTAATTCCCAAAACCCTATTCCTGTGCAGCTGCTATGAAACAGAACTTAGGATGAGCAGACCTCTAATGTAAGGGGGGAATAGGTGGAAAATGACTGAACGAAAAGAAACACCGCCTTCTTCGGGTTGAATTATTTCTGTGCTTCTGGCATGTAAATGTAAATGTGTTGGACTTGTAAAGCGCACGGCTGCCCGTAAGCGTCCCGGCGCTGGAGACCGCTGGGGAACCCGTCCTGGCTTTACCTATGAGATGCTCCCTTCTGGGTATCTCCAAGGTGAAACCAGGCATCGCCGGCGTCTGTGGGGGGTCGTTGTAGAGATGAGGCAAGCTTAATGCCCAGAGTTGCAGAGTGTGATCCCTGGTTAGAGTAGGCACCGAGGCGAGAATTGTCGAGTCCGCTGACCCTGGTCCACGCGACCCTGCCGCGTCGGGAAATGAACCCTGGTCCTGGGCCGTTCTCTACTTCCGGGTCTGCCGCCTCTAACCAGTGAGCCACATCACACTGTCTAATCCTGAACACTGATTCTAGTATGCTGCTTTCTTGATTCTATAAAACAATTAAATACAGTCAAAAATAGATATGTCAAGATTCCTGGGTTTGTTCTTAGTTCACTGTCAAATTAACATGCATGCTATTTTACATTTAAATAAGTACCTTTTCTTCTATTATTGCTTGTTCACATTGAGAGTTATCTTCACTCTTTTGTAAACGACTGCTTTTTGCTATAGATAATGACTGCTGACATATATGACATTACAATTTTCATGAATTGTTCCTTTTTTGTTTTGTTTTGCACAACGATCCAAAAATGCAAGAAATGATACGAAGGTTATATGTCTAAAGTCAGGGATTCATTTCACTAGCGTTCTTATGCTCTTGTGATTTGCAGAAGTTAAAAGTTTTTATTAATGAGGTAAAGTAAAATCTCAATGACTCAATGAAATAATAAACAGTACCTGCTCAGATATTGAATCGCTTTGCAAGAGTGAAGGAAGGGACTACTGTTGTGAAGGAAGTACGCTTCAAGGGTTGATAAATAAATTAATAACATATTTATTATGAACGCTACAGAGAAGTTGGTGTTCCCATTACAGCTAGAAAGTAACTGAACTCCAGAATCTAAAGAGCTGGAACCAACATTGCATAAAGATCTAAACAGAATGTTACATTTAAAGTGGAAGATGCATCAAAATGCAATATGAGAATACGACAAATACCTTTAACTTGTTTTTCTTTTTTTCAGGATTCGCTGATGACGTCCAGAAAACAAAAGGGAACCTCCTGAAGAGATGCGGGAAACTGAAGCATTGCCGGGACAACTCAAGTGTCCAGGAAGCGATGGAGCGTTATCAGATTTCATGGGAGAGGAGTCCGGCAGGCGCGGTTCTCAGCTGTTGAATTCAGGTGAGTGGGAAACAAAGCAACGAGACAAAGCGCGTTTCGTTGTTCAGGGCTTCTATTTATAGTTCCAAAGAGGGTTGGGTAAAATGTGAAATAGCTCAATTAACTGTCACCTGGCTGGCAAGTGTAACTCGTGCCTCAACTGTCAAAATGGTGCACTTGTAAGGAAGACTGAGGTTGTTTCAAACTTAATTAATCCTTTCCACTTGATTGTTACTTTCTTAATTTGAACACAGTTTTAAAACAGGCAGTTTACTGAATAAAGTTGTTGCACATGTTATCATATAATGATGTAAATAAAATAGACCTGTAACATCTTATTAACCCCTTCGGGGCTGATGACGAGCTCAGCTCGTCATGAGCGTAACCTGCCGTACGCTCATGACGAGCTGAGCTCGTCATGTAACGCGGTAATTTTGAAATTGCCGCGTACAGCGGGAAAATGCATCGCATGCATGCGGTTAAACAATATGTTTAACTGCAGCAGCCTGAGAGAGTATGTTTATAGATACGAGTGCAATAAGACAAACATTGAGTTCAACATAGTAGCCATATTTAGTGCACAATATGAGTACTGGCCATGCTCAGTATAGGACTCCTAGCATAATGCTTAGAGCACAATATGAGCACTGGCCATGCTCAGTATATGACTCCTGACACAATTCCTAACAGACATAGACCCTCTCCCCTCTGCTTTCACGTACCTCTCATTTTGAATCCAGCTTCGTATCCCACCGGACACTTTCTCCTCTTCCAGCAGCGGCACTTTCCTGAAGTCCTCCATTGGATTCGACAGCGGTTTCTGTCACCACTTCACACGTATGCCCTCGGCTTCCCTGATGTAGGTAATGTGGGTACTAAGTATCCATGGGTGAGGTGGCTCTCCAACCTTCTGTCTGCTATGGGGTTTCTTCGGGGGTCCACTGGGAAGGGTCCTTAATCTTTAAAAATCCGACCGGGACTTACACGTAGAGTTGTACTGAACATGCAGTCGTGTTCCTACACTGCACACGCTCTCCATGGGGTCTCTAACTACTCACCTTGGGTGGTTCCTTGGGTCATATACACAACAATGACCGGTTTCTACCAGGCAATTATACGGGGAATTCGACATGTAACTCTTATTGCAAATTTTACAATATTCTCCCCTTCTTTTAATTATAGTAGGAGTAGAGAGTGTAACGTGTCTTTGCCAATTAAAAAGCTCAATTCCCAATTACGACAATCTCAAAGAATACAGCCAACAATAGTGTATACTACTGTGCAAAAAAATGTGCATAGGCAAGATGACCCCTCACGGGCAAACCACCATCGGGATACCTGATAGGTATTCACCAGATATGCCCTGTTCTCATCATCGGCGGTCATCAAGCCAAAAGTGACCACAGCACCCCAGTTCAGACATGGTCATATGCAAATCAGCCTTGACCCTGTGCCTCATGGGAACAGTCCAGCCCGAACTGCCAAGCCATGTCTTCCCTGGACCGGAATCAAGAATCCTAGGACCGGTTTCTGGCTATCAGCCATCAACAGCCAGGATAGCTTGACTCCAGTGGCGTGGAGAGCACGGGACTCACGTCTGAGCATACAAGTCCCACTCTGGGTGACAAATGCAAAAACAACAGTTGATGGACAGAATGCAGGACAATGTCATACATTCACCCCAGTACAGAGATCTGGGCCTAAATCTGTCATTTTTTTGCTCACCACACCACCCCAGTTCAGACATGGCCATATGCAAATCAGCCTTGACCCTGTGCCTTATGGGAACAGTCCAGCCCGAACTGCCAAGCCATGTCTTCCCTGGACCGGAATCAAGCATCCTAGGACTGGTTTCTGGCTATCAGCCATCATCAGCCAGGATAGCTTGACTCCAGTGGCGTGAAGAGCATGGGACTCACGTCTGAGCATACCCGTTCCACTCAGGGTGACAAATGCAAAAACAACATTTGATGGACAGAATGCAGAACAATGTCATACATTCACCCCAGTACAGAGATCTGGGCCTAAATCCATCGTTTTTTGCTCACCACACCACCCTAGTTCAGACATGGCCATATGCAAATAAGCCTTGACCCTCTGCCTCATGGGAACAGTCCAGCCCGAACTGCCAAGCCATGTCTTCCCTGGACCGGAATCAAGCATCCTAGGACCGGTTTCCGGCTATCAGCCATCATCAGCCAGGATAGCTTGACTCCAGTGGCGTGGAGAGCACAGGACTCACGTCTGAGCATACAAGTCCCACTCTGGGTGACAAATGCAATAACAACAGTTGATGGACAGAATGCAGGACAATGTCATACATTCACCCTAGTACACATATCTGGGCCTAAATCCATCGTTTTTATGCTCAACACACCACCCCAGTTCAGGCATGGCCATATGCAAATCAGCCTTGACCCTGTGCCTCATGGGAACAGTCCAGCCCGAACTGCCAAGCCATATCTTCACTGGACCGGAATCAAGCATCCTAGGACCGGTTTCTGGCTATCAGCTGTCATCAGCCAGAATAGCTCGACTCCAGTGGCGTGGAGAGCACAGGACTCACGTCTGGGCATACCCGTTCCACTCGGGGTGACAAATGCAAAAACAACAGTTGATTGACAGAATGCAGAACAATGTTATACATTCACCCCAGTACAGAGATCTGGGCCTAAATCCATCGTTTTTTTGCTTACCACACCACCCCAGTTCAGACATGGCCATATGCAAATCAGCCTTGACCCTGTGCCTCGTGGGAACAGTCCAGCCCGAACTGCTAAGCCATGTCTTCCCTGGACCGGAATCAAGCATTCCAGGACTGGTATCTGGCTATCAGCCATCATCAGCCAGCATAGCTTGACTCCAGTGGCGTGGAGAGAACGGGACTCACGTCTGAGCATACAAGTCCCACTCTGGGTGACAAATGCAAAAACAACAGTTGATGGACAGAATGCAGGACAATGTCATACATTCACCCCAGTACAGAGATATGGACCTAAATCCATCATTTTTATGCTCACCACACCACCCCAGTTCAGACATGGCCATATGCAAATCAGCCTTGACCCTGTGCCTCATGGGACCAGTCCAGCCCGAACTGTCAAGCCATGTCTTTCCTGGACCATAATCAAGCATCCTAGGACCGGTTTCTGGCTATCAGCCGTCATCAGCCAGGATAGCTTGACTCCAGTGGCATGGGGAGCACAGGACTCACGTCTGAGCATACCCGTCCCACTCGTGGTGACAAATGCAAAAACAACAGTTGATGGACAGAATGCAGAATAATGTCATACATTCACCCCAGTGTAGAGATCTGGGCCTAAATCCAACGTTTTTTTGCTCACCACACCACCCTAGTTCAGACATGGCCTTATGCAAATCATTTGACAGCTGATAATCAAGAATGAGCCAAGTCCTGGGAAGAGCTGTGTATACAACTGTGGATGGGGATCATTCTCAATACCGGGTTGCTCCTCCAATCTATCATATTGGGGAGCTGTTAAGGAAGTTTGAACCCTTATCGTGGAAGCTTGGCCTGGGCCAATGTGTTTGTGGGTCTTGATGGGTCAACAGTGCCCTGGTTGCTGTGTCTCTCTGTTTGATAACACACCATGCGCTATCCTATTTGAGACTATCCTGGGAAGTTTTGGCCCATTCTGATGGTTAGTTTTGACATTTCTCAGCATTGGTCTGCTCACAGCCGATGTCAATTTATCATTTGACATTGGCTAATCATGCCAGAGCCCCTGCATGGAAAGCTACAAACCAACTTCTTTGTTTACCAATTTTGATTTCCCAGCTTTGGCCTGGGTATTGGAGTGTCAGATTTATAACATGCCATGTGTTATCCTGTTTGAGGTACTTCTGGGAAAATTGGGTCTCGTATTAGGCTTTTTTTTCACTTCTCACCGTCCCTCTGAGTGCTGGGGTTTGTCAGTTTTATAACAGGATTTGTATTACCCTATTTGAGAATTGCCCTGGGAAGTTTGGGCCAGTGCTATTATTTATTTTTTCCTCTACTCAGCCATGTTCTACTTACAGCCCATGTCACTTTATTAACTGACAGTTGCATGCCAGAGCTGGCCTGGAAAGTCCTTTGTCCTTGGTGTTTTCACTTTACGCCTTGCTCTGCTTACGGTGGTTTCCCACTCTAACATTTTTACAGCTGCAACCCTTTAGAGGCCTGCTGTGGATAGATTGATTCCAGCACTTTTGGGAGGGCTGCAGTTCAAATCAGCAAAGTTTCATTAAAGAAAAACACTTCCTCTTTTTTCTTAAAACCACATCTGCTCAGCATCCCCGCCCCTCTGTATTAGGCATCCACAAAGCCGGGGGGGCTTGGGCCTTGGGCTGTCTCTTTATTCACATCTCTTCTTGCTGAGACATTGTCTGTCACAACTCTGCAGACCCAGTTTTAAACATACCCATGCCTGTCCCTCTTAGACGCAGACACTTTTGTGCACACATTTAGGGATATAATTTTGCACACTCTAAACACACAGTGCTAGGGCCCTAACACAGGCACCAACACGTGTTCACAATCTGTCACAGCACACATGACCCATCCCACAGCTACCTAGGTCAGGGAAGGCTCTCACACATACATCATTTCTATGTCATTTCTGCGACATTTCCGGGGCATGGTACCTGTCACTTTTAGGTGATGAGCTAAGATATCCCCTTTTACTACTGGTCTCATTGAAATGTGTTATCATTGGAATTAGAAACTGTCCTCAAGGTTGAATATCTTGAGTGGAACAGTCCTTGAAGATGTCTCTGATAGGGATCCACAAGTCTGTATGTATTGAGTAAATGGTACACCTGTGGTATACAACATCCAGACATAATTCTCATAGTGGGAAAACCATCTAAGATGAAGCCACCTAGGTTGGATGTCTTTGGGTAACAGTTACAGGTTAGGCTTGTCCTCAAGAGGTCGCAGTTCAAACTTTTTATACAAGTTGGTACACAACATACTTGAGAAAAACATCACATCCTTAAATAATCAAGAATGACTCCACAGTCCCAAGTGCACATTTTATTTCAGATGAAGAAAGTTCCCATAGCCGGATATAAAAATCTACGTTCCAGTGCAAACAGACAGACAAAACTGCTTCACCACATTCATATATTGTTATGTTATGTTATGTTATTATTTCTTTTGTATAGCGCAACGGCTACTCAAAAAGAGTGTCCCGGCGCTTTAGGTAAGGAGAACTACATCGTCATAACACAACACGTTAAAATGAGGAGCAAAAAAAATACAGTAAAACGAACAGCTGAAAGGCCTACTGGATGAACAACCAGGTTTTAAGACCTCTCCTAAAAGCAAGTAGACTAGTGGCTTCCCGGAGTGTGAGCGGAAGCGAATTCCACATCTGTGGTGCCAGCAAACCGAAGGAGCGGCCACCCAGGCGCGCTCTCTTCACTCGCGGAACAGTCGCCAGGAATAAAGATTCTGACCTCAACGAGCGAGCCGGATGGTAAAAGGCAAGTCTCTTTTGGAGGTACTTTGCTCCCACCGCATGGAGAGCCTTGTAGGCCAGAGTCATTGCCTTAAAGGCAATCCGTTTGCGGATGGGAAGCCAGTGCAGCGTCTGCAATAGACCCGAAGCGCTGGCTCGTCTATTTAGACCGAAGATGGCCCTGGCCGCCGCGTTCTGCGCGACTTGGAGCCGCTGCAGCAAGTACTCTGGTAGGCCCAGGTAAAGAACGTTCGAATAATCTAACCTAGAGCCGATCAGAGCCTGCACGGTCAGCTTCCTGTGCTCCTCAGACAACAGAGGTAAAAACCTCCGCAGCATCTTTAGTAGGCCAAAACAGGTGCCAGTCACCCCGAGGATCTGGGCTTTCAGCGTTAGCCCCTTGTCCATCTTAACCCCCAAGTTCTTAGCCATTAGGGAAGAACAAGACGGGGGGAACATATCGATGGGCCACCAGGCCTGCCAGATTGGCTCCGTGTCGCACCCAAAGAAGAGTACCTCGGACTTATCGGAATTGCACTTGAGGCTGTTCAGTTGGAACCATTTAAAAACAGCCCCAAGGCAATCCCGGATACTCTCCCCATCAAAGTCTCCACCTCTCTTGCAGGAGAAGAGGAGCTGGGTGTCGTCGGCATAGGATACGATCTGGGCCCCAAATGACTCCAACAACGCCGCCAGAGGGGTCATGAAGATGTTAAAGAGGGTCGGGCTCAATATAGAGCCCTGAGGGACCCCAACTACCAAAGGCGGCATCACGGCGGAGTCTGGAGAGGCCCAGACCATTTGCCGGCGGCCAGCTAGAAAGGAAGAAAACCAGCTGAGCACCGTCCCCCGAAGGCCAATCTCATAGAGTCTTGCGAGAAGGCCATCATGGGGGACGGTGTCAAAAGCCGCAGACAAGTCCAACAACACCAGCATGACTTTGCCCCCAGTATCCAAAACCCCTTTAATGGTTTCAGAAACCTCAAGGAGCGCGGTCTCGGTGCTGAGATTTGGACGGAAGCCAGACTGGGTGGCATGCAGGATCTCGTCAGTCTCCAAAAAGTTGGAGAGCACCGTCTGAACGTGCTTCTCCAAAATTTTTGCGAGAGCCGGCAGCAAAGAAATAGGCCTGTAGTTGACTGGCAACTGCTCCCTTGTCTATGAATCATCTGCATCATTTATCAATAGGAAGAAAGTACCATAGGAGAAATAAACTATTCGAACAAGACCGTGTCCCATGTTAGCTATCTGGATCAGTAGGAGACTGGCAAGTCGAACCTGTGAGCAGAATGCTGAAGCACACATGTAGATAGCAATTTTCTTGAACACTCAGAACAACAGCCAGGGTGTTTTCAGAACAACAGACAAAACTGTATTGTACTCTCTGCAATTGCAGCACAGTATCTCTGTGGATTGGTTCAAGTCGAGCACTTAAAGGATAACATTTTCAATGACTGAAGATTATTTGTCTTTCTTCTAGTTTTGTACCATGTGATGCTGTTCCTCTTATGGTTACATGTGTGGCCTACAAAAACATCTTAGAGTTCCATGTGTCCACAATTCTAAACAATGAACCCTTAGCTCTGCTCTATAGAAGTCTCCTCTACCTCCCACAGTGCTGCAGGCCAGTTCACTGGATATCAATGCAAATCACCTTCCTGAACTACCAATATTTCTGGGTCTGGAGGTATCCCTTCTGTGATTTGCAAAGGTGCTATAATAGCCTATTCAATCATATCTATCCCACTTATCAACCCACTTATATAATCACTTTCCTGCATATTCTACCAATTACAGGTTTGATCATTTTCACTAGCCGAAATAAATTGACAGAACCAAAGGATAACATGTAGATGATATGGGTATTTCTAAGTTATAATTTTCAGAGATATGTCAAATGGCGAACTGGTGTGGTATTCTATCATTGTGGGATACACATCTGAACACCCACTTGTGTATGATTGTTTCAGCAGTCTAGCTCCTGAAGTCCCATATATATTATTGGGGACAGAATATTAGAATTAATTTAAAAAGGTATGCACATGCATACAATTTGATGCATAAGAAGAATAGAACACTTTACACAGCACAACACTATCTTGCTTATCATTTAGCAATATAAAAAATGTCCCAAGTACTTTTAGTGTCTTGTCCCCAATGTGCTCCAATTGTTCATTGATCATAAAATGTTTTTAAGTCCAAACCACCAGTAGACCTATGTGTGTTTGCACTGTCTTCTCTTTTCTATCTTGTCACCAATTGGATATTGTTCCCAATCTATAATGTTACTAGACTGTTATTTGGATAACAAATGTTTTCTTGTCTGAATCAAAGCATAATTCTGATAGTGAAAACATTTTAAATATTGGCATTTAAACTTGAGGACACTTCTTAAATAGGGAAAAAGTATTCGAAAATGCAGCAGAGGCTAATCTAAAAAAAGTCTTTAAGATAGAAACAGACTCTAGAGAAAAATACATACGCAAAAAACCTATACTCCTGTCTAAGGCCAGGGTTTTCTATAAAGAATGATTACTCTAATCCATGATCATGATTTTTGGACTACTGTTCTACTATGTTCACTGGCCTTCCTAAGAACGTGCTTGACTCATCAGGTAAGTTATTGGAAAGGTTCATTCTAGAAATACTGTAAGCGTAGGCTGAAGAAAATACTATTCCACCAAATGCCCAATATGGCTTTAGGAAAGGTTTGGGGATGGGCGAGCAGTGTCTCAATTGGAACATTGATTGTGAAAAATACTAAGACTATATATGGTAGCTTTTATATAGGCATTTGTGGCCATCAACTGTGCATTTGATATAGTTGACCACAATAAATTGCGGAAGTGTGTCGATTTACTTGGGGCCTCAAAGGATTTAATTCTTCTCCTAGCCTATTTGTATAGTGATTTACCATCAAAAATATATTTTGCCTCATGAGAGGATTTGACACAATGGTTCAATATCGGGAAGGGGGTTTATCAGAAATGTGTACTGGCACCTTTTCTTTTTTCTTTATATATAAAGGGTGTTGATGATAAATTAAAATATTTTGGCACAGACACCCCCAGAGTTGGCAAGTGCACTTTACTAATTCTTCGGTACGATGAGGTGGTGTACTGGATTTAACTCCAAGAAATCTGCAGAATCTAATCAATACCTTCATATACTAAAAGGAAGAAAAAGACCTAAGAATTAATCAAGGAATACATTTACTATGTAGAAATATCAATATAGGACTAGCTAGGTTGTGTTAGTGAGACTCAGGAGGTACATCTGCGGGCAAACCCTTAGGTTTGGTCATGAAGCCCTCACACACCAACCTAGTTGGTGTCATGCTTCATCATCGGGCCCACCACAGTGACACCGAATGTGTCCCGGGTGTGCTGCGACTCCAGATTACTGAGGAGCTGGTATGCTTGCTGAGTGTGCAGTGATAGTGAGAATGAACGTGAAAGGTTAAAAGCTATACAGGTGGTCCCAGTTCCCGAGGGTGAAAGGTAAATTTTAATATCTGGGCCCCTGTTAGCAAGATAAAAAGGCTGTGGACGATGTGGAGTGTATTAAGAGCTCCTACGTCCTTGTGGTCTACATGTTTCAGCCAGGCCTTTTGATTAAAACTGGCTTTCCTCAGGACCAATGAGTATGTGTGGGTGACAATAAATTATATATACCTATCGTCCTGCTCCAGTGTCCCGAGTGAGACACTGGAGCAGGACGATAGGTCGCAGGAGCACGCTGATCGGAAATACCGGTCTTCTTCCCCTCCCTGCCAAGTGACCCATGAGGCTTTAACAGCAAGTAGCAAGTTAAAGTAGAGGGAATCCCCCTCTTACACGTACAGCACCTTAGCGAGTGCGACACTTTTTACCACACATTGTCACTTAATATAATTTATTGTCACCCACACATACTCATTGGTCCTGAGGAAAGCCAGTTTTAATCAAAAGGCCTGGCTGAAACATGTAGACCACAAGGACGTAGGAGCTCTTAATACACTCCACATCGTCCACAGCCTTTTTATCTTGCTAACAGGGGCCCAGATATTAAAATTTACCTTTCACCCTCGGGAACTGGGACCACCTGTATAGCTTTTAACCTTTCACGTTCATTCTCACTATCACTGCACACTCAGCAAGCATACCAGCTCCTCAGTAATCTGGAGTCGCAGCACACCCGGGACACATTCGGTGTCACTGTGGTGGGCCCGATGATGAAGCATGACACCAACTAGGTTGGTGTGTGAGGGCTTCATGACCAAACCTAAGGGTTTGCCCGCAGATGTACCTCCTGAGTCTCACTAACACAACCTAGCTAGTCCTATATTGATATTTCTACATAAAATCAGGGGACCCGGACTGGCTTACCTAGTCCTCTCTCTCCCTTTTGATTTGCTGATACATTTACTATGAACAGTGGCAAATGTAGGTGGAGATCTTGTCCATTTTTCATAAAGGGAAACACCATTTTAAGCACACAAGAGTCATAGCTATTTAGGAGTACAATCTTATTCTGATGAGGGGTTAACTATCATAAAGATACTAGTGCCAACAGTATGTCAAGAAAGAATGACTGTATCTTTAGGATGGTCTCCAAGTTATGCACTAAGAATCAAAAAGATACTGGTTTTGTACAATGCTAAAAAAGTTGAGCAGCTACATATGGTGCAGTAATTTGAGGTGTGGGGGATAATGAAACACTGCAAAGACAAGAGAATACATATATAAAAAGACTCCTAGCAGTACCTCACTCAATGCTAGAATCCATTGTACACAGAGAATTTAGAATCTGTTTTTGATTGGAAATATTGGAATCTAAGCCACTTCTCATATGGTATTCAGTCTGGTCAAAAACTGAGACACAATTCACCTAAGCAATTCGCAAACCAGCTTAGAGCTGAACCAGGCCCATAAAATTCCTTGGATAATACATATTAAAAATGCCTTAAGGAGGCTTGATCAAACAAACAGGGATCTCTGGTCCCACCCTGAGAATATATTAGGGTATTCCAAAAGGGATCTGATGGGCAACATATTTAGAGTATGTGCACAGAAAAGAAATCTGTTTGAACAAACTAAGAGATCTATATAATTGAATACATATTTTGTACTACAATTGCATATTGATTTAGTTACTAACACCTATTATAGATATCTTTTAACTCAATGCTATGTTCTTATTATTCATCATCTTCTTGCATTCCTGAAGAATGGAGGTTGGCGCCCCTGATTCGTAAATGTCTCTGTGATAACATGTGTGAACAATGAACCCAGTACTTACACTGTTTTGTAGATTTTATATTGTACATATGAAGCAATACTTGAAACCACAGTTTTGAAAAGAAAGCCAGTGAAACTACCAGGAGGCATTTCATTATATGTTAGATTCAAAGGTTGCCACAGTATATCATCATGTGTACATTTATTTGTCAATGTGCTACGTATGAGAACAACTTTGACCCATATGGAAAATGGAGCTGCCTAGTTGTTGTAATCTTTAATCCATTTTTAGCATAGAGGACTTTAATCAGTGTCAGGTTAAAGTGACTATGGGAACCTTTTAATTATCTTAACAAATATATTATATAAGTTTAAACTTTGTGCGTCTTTCTTCATACTTATTAGCATACACTTATAGGTATTATATTACCAATTATATGAATTGTTTCTTTATGTGGCATAATGTGACCAATTCATCAAATGTGATGCTTTTATAGTTTATTATGATGTAAACCAAATAAAATATAATTTGACCTATGGCACCAGCAAAAATCATATACTCCTGTCTAAGTCCAGGTTTAATATAAAGAAAGATTACTCTAATCCATGATTATGATTTCCCCTTAATTGTATTACTGTAATACCATGTTCACTGGCCTTCCCAAGAATATTAAACAAAATTCTGGAGCACTCAACATTACATTTCTGCAGTATCCAGAGAGCCTACAGTTACCAGTACTATTTGACCATGGTTGCCTGGAAACATTGCACTCTGTATGCACTTTTTGTTTAATAGAGCCATTAACACATGGTGAGAGAAGTGGTAAGGAAAGAGCTCTCTTTCTCTAAGTGAGAAGCATGAAATCCTGGAAAGGCTATCAATCTGCCTTTGCTTACATTGGCAGGATGTATGGTGGCCTGTATGTCACAATATTGACCACAAAAATATTGTGGTTGAAAAATATTGTAGCATAAATATAATATACAAATATATTGGCATTTAATACTCACAAAGTAACTAATCATAATATTGACACAACTAATATCTACATTAAAATATTGACAAGAATATCTTCATAGAAAATATCGACAACAAAGGTATTGAATACCACAGAATACACTAGTCAAAAGCAAAATACTGAACAAATAAGTTACCTTCAAGTCATCAAAATACCTTTGACAGTTAAACAGCACTCAATAAAATACAGAACCAGAACGCAGAGAACAACAGCGGGCCCTTGATGCCGTACCTCACACCAGTTCCGTTAATTATTTTGAAATGTCGTGCAAAAAAACCCTATGCCAGCTGTTGAGTGACGTAACTGTGCTCCAGATCAGACGATAGTTAAACAACGATGGGGGTGCACAACTTACAGAGTCCAGTAGACCAAAGATATATGGAAAAGTCACTTCTTTATTAGAACAAATTTTTGCCTTATAAAATCAGTCGAATCAAAGTATCAGCCAACGCATTTCGCTCACACATTGAGAGCTTCCTCAGGGCGCAAAAAATAGCAGCAATCGGTCCAAACGTGGTTTCAAAAGCAGTAAGAACGGATGTTGATGTCGCTAGTTCAGTCTTAGGCAGAGCAATAGGTTATAATAAGGCCTATCATCATCCAAAGGATCCTTGAAATTGTAAAAATTCAAGTTGTGTTCCAGCAGCGTGTGGCAACTGTGAAAAGGCTGCAATCGCTGTCACACTGGCGGGAACAACACACCACGCAACACTGATACTGCAGGCTTGGGGTGATGGACAACTCTATGTAATACATGCAGAACCCGTTCTCTATAAGTTACTATTTCCCGTGCATCTACAACATGACAAAATCGTTGCTTGTTATTGCAAGCCTTCGTCTTGGACCACACTCCTTTCACCCTCGCTAGATCCATTTGGGGTTTTTCTTTAAAAAATAGTGGAGTTTTTCCACCACTGTGGTGCCGATCCTTGCCTGTGGATGGTTATAGTTGGATTCCCAGAGCTTGGGATCAGTGTGACAGCGATTGCAGCCTTTTCACAGCCGTCACAAGCTGCTGGAACACAACTTGAATTTTTACAATTTCAAGGATCCTTTGACTGATGATAGGCCTCGTTATTACCTATCGCTCTGCCTAAGACTGAACTAGCGACATCAACGTTCATTCTTACTGCTTTTGAAACCACGTTCGGACCGATTGATGCTATTTTTTGCGCCCTGAGGAAGTTTTCAGTGTGGGAGCGAAACGCGTTGGCTGATACTTTGATTCGACTGATTTTATAAGTGAAATGTTTGTTCTAATAAAGAAGTGACTTTTCCATATATCTTTGGTCTACTGGACTCTGTAAGTTGTGCACCCCCATCGTTGTTCAACACTCAATAAAATGTTACAAAAGATTGTTTTGGAAATGTTACAAAATGACTGTACGTCACCCGGCAAAATATTTTCAAGTCCTGTGCTTTGAACAAAAACAGCATGCAGGAATTTATAGTCTTAGTTTATAAATAATTGCTGTAAGACTTTAAAAACATAGTAAAATAAAATTCCAAAACTAACTTCTCACACATCTAATTGGAAAGACTATAAAAGATTACACTTAAATAAAATTTAAAATATGTATTCATTTACGTCTGAATATCCAAAAATAAATAATTACCTAACCATTAAAAACCCGACTAATTCCTGATGGAGGAGAGAAACATTAAAGCAGAAACTATTTCTCAAAAAGAGGAAGAACAATTACCAAACTTTTATGGTAATTTCAGATGTTAAAATATAACCTCAACAAAATATATGTAAAGTAAATAAACCTACAGACAATCTGAAATATATTGTTAAACTAATCCTAAAACATATTCTTATTTATTTTCTATACAGATAAATTACATATTGTAAACTAAATTCTGGGAAACAAAGCAGCCAGAAAAAAATATATAGAGGCCTATTTTGATGGTGGGCGGACTTTGTCTGCCTGCCATCTTAACGGTAAACGGGACCGACCGCCAGAGGTGTGGCGGTCCCGCTATTGCAATTAGGATGCGACGGCCACCCTGGTGGTCGCATCCAGCACGCCAGCACATCCAGCACATTTTACATTGCAGCGGGGGGTGCTGTCAGCAGCACCCGCCGCATTGCAAAGTATGCATGTTTTGCATTGGCATGCACAACGTGACAGGCACCACACGGTGTCTGTCACCTTGTACATGCCAATGAAGGGGGGTACCATGGGTACCCCCCAAGTGAAGGCATCCACCCCACCAACCCCCCCAGGGCACCGCCACCATATTGGCTGTCTTTTCCGCCCAGCCGGCAATGAGACGGGCGGAAAAGCGGCGGACGGCCTTTCCGTCTGCCGCAGTGCCCCTCGCCATACTAATTTGGCGGGGGTGAAAATTGATTATTGGCGGGCGGATGGCTACCACCGGGCCAGCAGTGGCGATATGCCAGCTATCATAATAGGCCCCATAGTGTGCACTATCCTAGTAGCATAGGACATAACAATCAAGAGCGTAAAAATGTCTTCTTATCTTATAATATATTAATCACACAAAAATACATGAATTGATAGTGGAAAAACATATTAGCCTGTTCATAATTAATATTTCAAATGGAGAAAACTCTCTATTTGTTAATATATTGTATAAGTATCCATACTTCATGACCAGAAGGTTAATGTTGTCAACAGTATCATCAAAGGTGGGTTTGATACAATGACAACACTCCAAATGAGGTTTATGGCCAATTGTACATTAGTTTAAGAACATATCTTTTTAAATTCCATACTACTCAATTAACTCCTGAAAATGTCTATAGTTTTCCTACTGTGTATGGGCTTCCCTGCATCTCAGTTCTTGCTGATACCCAAGTTGCTGCATCTTTGTCTTATAGGTTAGGTAGGTTACTTACTTGAATACTAGTAGTGTATGCAGTTTCAGAATCAGCTTTTCTTTGGTAACACTCCCAGCAATATTTCTCTATCAACCCTAATCTGATTGTTTCCTTGATATCCTTTCATCCCCATCATCAACTTGAATAATTCCCCTGTGATTATTCAGCCAGGACATAAATATTTTCAACAGTAGAGGTAAGCAAAAACCATTTGGCCACCAATTAAAACTGTGCAGCTATTTAATAAAGCTGATAATCTGGTACCTCTGTAATTCCTCTGTGGTCAGTAAATACATCTTTTCCAGTGCTTCTCAGCATCTGGTTCTTACCTGATAGCACTGTGCCAGGCTACGTATTTGTCTAAGTCTTCGTTAGAAAAGAGGAGTCACGCATGTTGCATAAAATTCCATGGGCAGATTGTCTAGAATCATAACTTTGGCTAGGCCTGAGATCACTTTTTAAAATGTTTTTGAATCCTCAATAGGGCAACCAAATGTTCTATTTGGTAATTTAATAAAGAGGCTTTGCATCCTTTATGTATTTAGCTAGGGCACTGACCATAGTAGTATTATTTTCAATATATATAGACAAGAATATTAACTGTTATATCTGTAATTAATCCCAATTTTAGAAAAAAAAGTAGTGTCCCTCCGTCATCTCAAATCTTTCTAATTAGGAGGTTCTAATTTTGAGAGCAATAAACAATGACAATCGTCTACTAGTTTTATCAAAAACTCAAATATAGTAGCATTTTATTTAGCCTTTCTCTTTTCTCATTTGTTCCAGTTTCTATAATTCCATTAAAAAAAATTCTAATGGCACTAGTTCTTTTTTTGATAACCTTCCTAGCGTCATACATTGATTTTATACAGGGCCCTCTAATAACCACTTTAAATACCTGCCACTTCACCAATGCAATATGGATGTCCTATTTTCCTCAGAATAATCTAGTATCATTGCCCCTAATCATTGAGTTAAATAATACAGTCAATTAGAGCTTCCTTCTGGGAATTGATCAGTTCACCAAACCACATCTCTGTCCAATCTTAAGAAGGAAGCCCCCTACAAATGTATTCTCTCTGTTGAACATCCAAATGTAAACCTCTGTTACAGAGTATTTTGTCTAGCTGAACATGTAGGTTGTGAACAATCGAGTACTAGGGATACTCTTTGGCTATAAGGTTACATAGGGCCTGATTACGATGCTGGTGATACTGTCACTGACAGCCTGTCGGTGGCGGTCTCAATGCCATCCTAAGCAGGTTTCATGCCCGCCATAATATAATGGTGGGTGTTTTATTGGCAGTCGATAAGACCACTTGCCACAGTTCCGATGGGCTCAAGGAGCCCTTCGTAGGAGAAACATATGCCTACAACGGTGACGGTGCCTACCAGGTACCGCTGTAGGAATTATGATGTGCCTTTCGCTCCCGCCTGTTCATAGTGGTTAACCCACCATGAACAGGCAGGCGGAAAGAGACTTCGGGGGCCAATAGTGGGCCCCCCTTCACCCTTCCCCCTTGGCGCAAAGCTGTGGGCACTTACATATCCCTGCACCATGAGGCAGGCACCGCCGGGTGCCTGTCACGT
This sequence comes from Lissotriton helveticus, assembly GCF_964261635.1. Taxonomy (NCBI): domain Eukaryota; kingdom Metazoa; phylum Chordata; class Amphibia; order Caudata; family Salamandridae; genus Lissotriton; species Lissotriton helveticus. The sequence continues at coordinate 536,354,394 of NC_136067.1, forward strand.
AGGGCAGGAATATGCCAGGTGTCCCTATTTTGCATTGCAGCGGGTTGTGCAGCCAGCAGCACCTGCTGCAAAGCAAAACATAGCCATTGCGACCACCGTGGTGGCGTTCGCATTGTAATGCCTCTTACGAGACCGCCAAAGGCATGTTGGTCGGTCCTGTTGCTGTGGCAGGCGGACGTAAGTGCGCCCGCCATCGTAATCAGCCCCATACTCTTTAGTAATCCACTCGGTCCCAGTTAGTTGTCGAGCCTCATAGTGTTTTAGACATTTGTATCGTTTTAGACACTGACAGTGGAAGGTGTGACCTAGTCAGATCAATCTCACATATACAATTTACTTTGCCTTCAATCAGCACTGGAAAAGAGGTGCAATCTGCTATTATCACTTTGGTTGTGACCAGGAACATGGCCTGATTGAAGTTGGGGCTTATATGCATGTCGGAAGTAGGTCTACTTTATCCAGTTGCCCTCAATCAGTACAAATCTACCTTTGAATTCCCAACCTCAGCCAAATCAATGTACATCTAGCGAATACCTACCTCTTATGTAAAACGGTATTTAGACAGAATATTGATATGAAAATATCAACAGACAAGAATATCGAGTCAGAAATATTGTGAAATGAAAATAGCAACATCAAGAATATTGATATATCAAGAATATCAACTTTTAGGAAAGCAATATTGATTTTTTAATTATAGAAGTCATTAATATCAATTGCAAAAATTCAATTCTTTAAAACAAGTTTTTTAATTAGTGTATGTAATTTAGTATATATTTTAAATGTTTCTGATGTTTTTTTTTTGGTTTAATTATTTTTTTGTTTCCTACCTTAGTGGTTACACTTTAGTAGTTATGACATTTCATTTAATTACACTTTGTGTTATTTAGTTCCCTAGTGGGTTGAGGTTTTATAGGGGTATAGGGTGGGAAGTAAAGAAATTATAATAAAGTAATTAATATATTTCATGTCATATTATTAATATAATTGATATTTAATTATGTTAATTGTACTATTAATATTTTATGTCAATGTTTTGCACAGGTTGTGGGGTTCATAGGGTTAAAGGGTGCGAAGTAATTTATTTTCAATTAATTAATAACGAGCTGTTAATTATTATTAATTAATAATTATGTTAATTGTTTAATTATTTTGGGGGGGCGGGTTGTGGGGTTCATAGGGTAAATGGGGTTAATGGGGTTTATGGGGTAAATTCATTTTAATTAATTAATCCCGCTTCTCCTACCTTTCCCAAGAAGCTGAAGCTGCTCGTGGTCGGCGGATCTCTGGTGACTCTTCGGCTCGCCGGCTCCTCGTCGGAATCCTGACTTCCGGTTTTACGGAGCATTCCTCGCCCGGACTCGTCCGCCCTCGAACTGGTTCCCCGTTACCCTGCTTCCGGTCCGCCTGAAAGGAAAGAAAGGAAACAGTAAGCTTATCAACCTTGTAAACATAACAAACCTTGGCAAAACCAACGCTATTTCGGACATTGAGTGAAATATTGTTACCTTGCTTGAAAAGGACCTCGAAAGTGACATTAACCTAGAGGCATATTTGAAGATTGTTTAAGAGCAAGTGTTCAGGACTATTGATCATTTGGCAAGCTTCCTTGATTTAACAGAGCAGTGAATTCAACTGTTAACTAGTGTTTAATGCACAAGCTCCCTCTCGCATACCGCGCTGCTTGTGGACGCAGCGCATTACCAGGCTTCCTTGCTCTTTTCTGCTTTTCGTCAAGCCCGCAGTTCAGGACCTCGCCGGACCCGCTCCGCGGGTCCCGCATCGCCCACGGACACAGGCGATAGGTGTAAGACTCTTCAGGGCACTCAGTGGGTAACCGGCAGGGCTGCGAGCATTGCCTGGGACTCCAAGGACCAGGAGTCCCGGCGCGCCCTTAGGAACAGCTGGGCTGCTCTCCCTGCCGGCCCCGCCCGCCCGCTCCTGATTAAAAGCTGCCTGCACCTGGGATTGAGCGCTCCCTCTCGCATACCGCGCTGCTTGTGGACGCAGCGCATTACCAGGCTTCCTTGCTCTTTTCTGCTTTTCGTCAAGCCCGCAGTTCAGGACCTCGCCGGACCCGCTCCGCGGGTCCCGCATCGCCCACGGACACAGGCGATAGGTGTAAGACTCTTCAGGGCACTCAGTGGGTAACCGGCAGGGCTGCGAGTATTGCCTGGGACTCCAAGGACCAGGAGTCCCGGCGCGCCCTTAGGAACAGCTGGGCTGCTCTCCCTGCCGGCCCCGCCCGCCCGTTAGTCCTTCCAACAGGGAGTTATATTAAGTAGGCGTAGATCCCGCTGCGTGGGAGCGCGCGGGAGGGCGCCGGGAGAAGCCCGGGACAAGGGCGGGACCGTCTGTGGCCGTCCGGGGCCGATAGAGGCCGGGCTGGGCCCACTCTATTTGCCCTTGCTGTCATCATTTGTGCCATTAAGTGTTCCTTTTTATAATTTCTGCTTTATACGCCCTTTTTCCACCCTTAGTGATGTCTACCTCTGAGCCATCACAGACACAGGCCATACAAGGGTCTTCTTTGCTAGGCCCTTTGGACAAATTTTTTGCCAAAATTAAGACTGATGTAGACCGGGAGCTCTCTTTGGCCGAGAAACGGGCGGGTCGACGCCTTTCCATTGACAAGTTGAAACTAACACCTATTCAACCTTTAGACGCGACAACAACATCCCTTTCTACTTCCATGGATTTAACTTCACCACTAGAACATGCCAATCCTTCACCTCCCATAGAAGATATTCCCCTTATCTTTCAGACTAACTCCTTTGCACAGAATGATATCATTATTATCTCGGACTCCATTCACTCTCAGGTACCTGATACCCAGACAATAGATCTAAGTACCCCCTTTGTAGAAACAGCCCTTCTTTATGACCCAGGCATTCCATCTCCCGTGTTCACACCGAGCATACCTGACCACCATACTAAGTGTATTACGGAGGGCCAGTCTATATCGTCACTGCTTAGGGACACTACTAAAAGCTTTAAACCTCCTGCCAGTAAAATCTCTTCTGGCTCTCCACCAAGGAAGCGAAGAAAGAAGCTGATAATTAAAAAGAGTGCTAAACCTCCCAATCAAGTGCCACAAACTATATTTACTATTCCAAATAAGGGTGGGGTTGTAGGCGCCGTGAAAGAGATGACTTCCAGCTCCATCTCGGTACCTAGTTATGCAGGACTATTGGATGACATTGATTGTCTTATTAAGGCATTGATCCTCCCTCTTTCGGAAAGGATCAAAAGATTAGGGGAGAGTGTTGAAAAAATTCTGCAAGGACAACTGGGGTCACCTTGCCCGAAATCGAATGCCCCTAGAGTTTTATCTCAGCCTACTGGAGAACCCAAAAGATCTAAGACTATGACTGGTACCTCTAAGGTAACCGTACCATCCCCAGCTGGGCCACCAATACCATCCCGGAATCCTATACCATATGCCAAAATTAGCAATAATGGTAACGATAAAATTACTACTGCATTAGGAAAACCTAAGACCATAGAAAAACCCAATACCCCTATAAATCCCCAAAGTACCCATCCCCTTAAGAGTACTAACTTAAAACCCCCTCCATCCGTTCCATATCCACCAAATAGAACAACAAAGAACATCGCAGATCTGCCTCCTGAATGCTTAAACTATGTTATAGCCCTCACAGGAGTGCCTCCTCCGCCAGAAGGTAATCGTGAACAGCAGGCCAATTTAAAAAATACGGTTATTTACTGGCTGAGGAGAAACAGACCACTTCCGCCCCACCTTAACGGTGATATCGTCCTGGCCAGGCGATGCCACTGGGTAGGTACCAGACACCTAAGGATATCAAAGGCGACGTGATCCTAGTTAACTTCAAGGATCACAGATTGGTAACCTATATTAGCGACTGGTACCCTGGAACGGGGAGGGGGGAATTTCAACTCATAACCTTAGCTATTTCTATCCTGAGGCTATGCTGAATAAGCCGTCAGCCCAGCCCAGATTGTACCATCCTGATAGCTATGGTTGCCCACAACCCCTGGTGGTCTTAATACATTGACATTCCATAAACATCATGTGGCCCATAACACTTCTTTTCCCCATCATCCGAATACTTTTGCTCCTTTGCCGTATAGACCTCCCGTCACAGATAGTTTATCCCACGTGAGGACACCAAGGTCACAGAACCCCTTTGAATACACTAATGATTCGCGGTTGCAATCCAGTCAAGCACTATTACCATCGAGAAATTATCAGAATCCTAACGCCCACTGGGGCGATCCAAGTCTTCACAATCCAAAAGACTTTTGGAACATACCTCTGTCCAATTTCTATCACCCGCTCTCAGGCTTAGATGACAATGAATGACTTTATAAGCCAATTATTACAGAAAAATCTATTGTGGGTCAGCGGATTAGTCAACACACTTCTGCCCACTTATTGCCATCCAGCCCGTTTAAAAACCATTCTAGGAGCAACTGTGGCAGCATAGTGGTGCGTATGGATTCTCTGAGTGAATCACAGCTACCTGATCATCCTCAGTTCCAACAGTCCTTGCATAAAGATCCTACTCCCACACCTTTGAGCCCTTCCTATATTCATACCACCAGAACACAACAAATTGATCCATCTTGTGTGAACCTAGGCCGCACCTGTGCAGAAACCAGCCATGTTCCTGTTCTTAACTCACTTCTTTCATGGAATGTGGCTGGTCTAGCCAGCAAGGCCACCAACAAAGCTTGGTTAAATGTTATTCACATGCACGACATCTTATGTCTTCAAGAAACTTGGTGCTGTGAAGAAGTACATCTTCTGGGGTATCAAACTTTTCATTCCCCTGCTATACCATCAGTTCAGGGTCGCAACAAGGGGGGGCTCTGTGTCTACGTCTCAACAACAGCAAAGGTTAAGATCCACAAATTTTTCTCTAACACCCACTTCCAAATTTTATCTTTTAAGTGGGGCTCCTTAGAGAATATAGTATTGTTGAATTTTTATAATAATATGGTTGATAATGAACTGGAGTCCACCATGTTAGATATATCACGTTTGTTGTCACATACTGTGGATCATCTTAAGGGGGCAATAATAATGTGGGCAGGGGATTTTAACTGCACGATTTGCCCACATTCCGATTCACCTTTGTGTGGTATTGTGGATCTTGGCGAGGAAAACCTTACTCATTTTGTGCACACAAAGAGGGGGATGTTGTTAAATACATTCGCCCTTAAATTTGATCTTTGCTTTGCCAACCAGGTTTGTCCCGCACCCGTGCAGTTTGAGCCAACCTTTTTTGGTAGAGATTGTAATTCAACAATCGATTTTATTTTGATATCTACGGCCAATACTGAAATACTGACCTCGTGGGTGGTGGGTAAGGATGTATTTAGTGATCACTATCCCCTTTCCATCAGCGTAAAAATAAAGGAGTGTAATGCTAAAAAATCTACCCTTTCCACGTACCCCTATAGGATTGATTTAGCTAAAACCAATGGCTATGTTGTGAAATGGGAGAGGATTGTACCCGGTGTGTTTTTGAAAAATTTACTCTCCGATTCCGCGAATGACGTTAACCTCTGTTTAGAGGATCAGGCGGACTCTTTTTCTGTTAGCACTGCCTTTGCCAACATCCAACAGCGGATAAAAAACCTGTTGACTCGGGCAGCGAAAAATAATCACTCACCTAGAGAGGGTTGGTTTGATGGGAAGTGTACAAAGGCGTTAAAAGACCTCAAAAAAGTATTGGCCCACAAACCTAGGGATCCCGACTTAATTCGTATGGCTAGGCGAGTATATAAATGCGCATTAAAAGATAGAACCCAGGCTTTACAAAAGCAAGCATGGGCTACATTAAGAGAAGCATCCGCCCAGAAAAATACCACCAAGTTCTGGAGACTGGTTCAATCTTTGTACCAACCAAATAATAGGGGGAATAAAATAGATCTGGCAATAACTGGTGACAGATGGCTGAAACACTTTACACAGCTATATATGGACACACAGCCAGCTGACACTATCATTTCGATAGGACAGGTCCCAACTGTTTCACGACCTATAGATAGTATGAGGGAGACCCAGCTTTGTGTCTGTCCATTCCCAATTGATATAACATTTACTGTAGGGGAAATGCAGGACGCAATTAGGGACAGCGCACCAGGTAAAGCACCAGGGCCAGATTGTACCCCGGTAGACGTGTATAAAGCTGAACCAGATTTTTGGGCCCCTTTACTTACTAACGTACTGAACAAAGGCAACCAAAAGGGGTTTATAGAAAGCTGGTCGGACGCAATAGTGGTCCCCATTTTTAAAAAGGGCAGGCGTGATGATCCAACCTGCTACAGGCCAATATCCCTATTAGATGGCCTCATGAAATTAGCAGGGAGGATTATTTTAAAGAGACTTCAGGAGTGGGAGGAGGAACATAATGTAGTCTCACACCTTCAATATGGATTTAGGAAGGGTATAGGGACTAGTGAGCAGTGTTTAAATTTGGCCCTTTTATGTGCTAAATACACGCAGGCTAGAGGTGGTGCACTTTTTATTACTTTTGTTGATTTAAGTTCAGCTTTTGATTGTGTGGACCACTCTTTGTTATGGTCAACATTGGACGAGATGGGTATCGACGCACGCTTAATCACTTTCATTAGAGAACTGTATCACAATTGTGGGGCCAGAGTGAGATTTGGCAAGCAGGGTGAATGTACTGATAAATTCGCCCTGTCAAGAGGGGTTAGGCAAGGGTGCATCCTAGCCCCCAGGCTATTCACGTACTATATAAACTCAGTGGGCCAATATCTCTCTCTTTTTCAAAACGATTACCCTACTGTGAAAGGTGTACCGACGCCAATCCTCCTGTATGCCGATGACGCGGCCATAATGTCCCAGACCCAGGTGGGATTGCAGAGGGCAGTGACTAAATTTGCAGGTTTTATGCAGGATAGAGGGCTGAAAGTAAACATTTCGAAGACTTTTACCATGCCGTGTACTAATAAGCGCAGTAAGATGTCATGTAATGTGTTCCTGAACAAGCAGAATATAGCCATCGTAGACAAGCTCTGCTACCTTGGCATACTGTTTGACAGGAAATGTCGGTGGAGACAGGCGATTGAAGCAAGGAAGTTGGCCTTTATCCACAGCATAGGCGCCTTACGCGCTTTTTCTAATAGAGTGGGTGGTAAACCAACCAAAGAACTGGTACAAATATATCATGCGAAATGCGTGTCCACAGCCACATACGGGGCGGGACTTTGGGGCATCAGGAAGGACCGATCTTTGCAGAGCTGTGAGAACCAATTCATCAGCTACCTTCTAGGTGTCCCAAAGACTACATCCTCATTTATGACACACATAGAGGTTGGAGTTAAGCATTTGGGTGATATAATTAAGATGGCCCCAATCCTCCTATGGCACAAGGTATGGTCAACCAGGGAGGCCAGTTTTAATAGGGACCTCCTGGAGGATTGCTTGGCCCTTGACGGGGTTGCAAATTTCCGTTGGCTGTTGTATGTTAGATCTGTTCTTAGCGAAATAGGCCTTTCAGATTATTATGTAAATCCGAGGACTCTGGAGGGCGTGTCTAGATCAGTTCTTAAAAAAATACTGACCTCCCATCTGGAAACTTTGAGATGGAACGCTGAAAAGAATAAACAAACCATCTTAAACTTCCAAGAAATTACCCCTAATGAAGGCATGCAAATGTACTTAAAAGTAGACCCCAGCCCTTATCACAGAATGCTTTTGACCCGTCTCCGTCTAGGGATTTTCTTTCGTATGATTTCTGTACCGGAGATGAACAATTGGTCCTCACCGACTCTGACATGTTTGTGCGACAACACCGCATTTCAATCCAATTTACATTTAATGTTCTTTTGTTCCTTCTATTCCACCCCTAGAAAACTTTATTTAAAACCCTTGTTAAATCGTTGGGGTGTAAGAAACTGTAGGTCTGCTTTTTTAAGACTGTTAAAACTTGAAGACGAACATGTGATTTTTGCAGTTTCCTGCTTCTTAAAATCTGTTATGTTGTTGCGGAAAACCATGCTGTAAAACATTCATACCCTCTATGTTTATTGTGTTGGTTAGCATCAATTCATTTCTCAATGTATGGTATTTGAATGAGTTTTTAAGACTTGATTATTTTAATTGTTGTTTTTAATTGTTAAATAGCATATGCAAGCATCTATTAACTGCGAGGTGATGTTTTATATGTATGTATTGTGCTTTTATGATTTTACGAAAATCGAATAAAGCTTATATTACTTACTTACTTACATTAATTGTTAAATAATATTAATCATTTAATCTTAAAATAATTCATTGTAATTGTGTTATTATTTGTTTTAGTTTAATTTTAGGTGGGGTTTGTAGGGTTTCAAGGTCCAGGGTGGGAAGTTAATTAATTTTAATGAATTTATATATTTTTTTATCAAGGAATAGTTGATTAATTGATAATTAATTATGTTAATTGTGCAATAATCTATATATATATATATATTTAATTTGGTTGTGAGTTTTGTAGGGGTATGGGGTGGGAAGAAAATTAATTTTACGTACATGATATATTTATTTTTAAGTAATTAGAATGATTAATTTGATTCATTATGATAATTGTATTAATAGTTTTCTGTTAACTTTTATGAGTGAATTGTGTGTTTTGTGGGGCTATACTGTGGAAAGTACATTACATAAAATGGATTAATAATTAATATTTATTTAATGATAATTGGTTTGTTGATAAATAGTTTATATCATTTTTTGTTTTAGTTAAGTTTTAGGTGCATGTTGTGAGTTTTGTGTGGGAGTTAAATAAATCAAATGTATGTAATAAGTATTTTTGTTAATACATACTTTCTGAATAAAAAAGTTTATCTAGATGAAAATTATTTTTATATTTGTAGGTATTTGTGATATGTATTTAAGGTTGATATATGTTTTTATTTTCTTAATTTTTATTATTAAACATATTTGTATTTTTTATTCTACATATTTATATTTTAATGTATGTAACTTTTTATCTTTTAAATAATTTCATTTTGTTCCAGTTATTTTGTTTTTAGAGTTGCACTGACTGGAGTGGAAATGGTAAATGTTACCCCTGCATAATCCAACACTTTCCCTACAGTTGCACTGACTAGAGTGGGAATAGTCAACTTTACCCATCAGCAATCCAACACTTTCCCTAAATGTTGAATTGACTGGAGTGGAGATAGAAAATGTTGCCCCTCCGCAATCCAACACTTTCCCTACTGTTGCACTGACTGGAGTGGGAATAGTACATTTTACCACTCCACAGTCCAACACTTTCCCTACTGTTGCACTAACAGAAGTGGGAATAGTAATGTTACCACTCGTATTTTATCACTCTCACTCCTTCATTTCCTACTTTCCCTTTATGGCACTTTCCCCTTCCTCATTGGATTAAGACACATCATGTGACAAAGGGTGTTATTATACATGGAACACCTGAAGCAACCTTAAGTTGCTTGGCTTTATGGAACTTCAGTTCTTGAATCCTTGCTGCGTGAGAACGTTGTTCACACTTTCTCTTCCTACTCTCAAGTATCCTCAGTGCGTGGCAGCCACTGTGAGCACCGCAACATCAAAGTACCGCAGGAGCGGTTCCTTTTTACTTCCCTGCATTCCTCTGTGCCACGCAGTCGCCATGAGCACCGAAACATCAAGGTACCGCAGGAGCTGTTCATTTTCACTTCCCTGGATTCCTCGGTGCCATGCCAACGCCGTAAGCACCGCAACACCATGGTACCGCAGGAGCGGTTCCTTTTACTTCCCTGGATTTCCTTGGTGCATGGCAGCCGCCGTGAGCACCGCAATGCGTGACCCCAAGAAAAAAACGCAAGAGCGGTTCTTTATTATTTCTCCCTTCCTGGTGTATGCCAGACACCGTGAATACCTCGAAGCCCATCAAGGATTGCAGGAGCAGTTCCTTGGTATTTCTCCTCCAAGGTGCCCGGTTGTTATTGCGAGCACCACAATGCAGGCAAAAAGGACCACAGGAGTGGGTCCTCTTTATATTACCTACTCAGAGCCGGGACTTCGTTGCAGCACCTAAAAGGTACCGCTGGAGACGTTCCTTAATTATTGTGTCATTAATTAATTCACTCCTCACCAGGCCATGGTGGGGAACACCACAAACATTTTAGAGTACTTATTGCAGGAGCGATTCCTTTATTTTTCTGGTTCACTTAAGTACTGTCACTCCTGTACTTTATCGCGACATTATAGTAACATCCACTAAAGTGTTTCTTTCTGGACATTATTAAGTAGTCTTCTGAGGTGCCTGCCACATGGTGCAGGGATGTTCAAAAACTTAAATTGTACAATGGGAGCTTGTGCTCGGGCGGATTTGGACCGCCGCTCAAGCTCCCATTGTAAAATGGAAGTCTTTGACCACACCTTGTGCGGTCGCATCCTAATTGCAGTTTTAAGACTGCTGAACGGAGACTGGTTGGTTGCGAATCAGCACCGATGTCGGTCGGAGGCAACTCAGGGAGACATCGTAATGAGGCCCTTAGTCTACTTTTGTATAAATTGCAGTGGCAATAGCATAAGTATTGATTTAAAAAATTGCAGTTTACTTTATATTGTTTACATTTATATTAATATGTTTTGGTTATTTAACATTATAATATTTATAATTATTAACGTGTTAAATATTTAATTTCTTTTTAAACCATTTTTAAAAATGTTGTTTCATTATTTAATTGCATTTAAAATGGTTTGTTTTAAAAAAATATCTCACTGGATATATGTATATATATATTTATTTTCTATAATTACATTTTAAAACGTTTAAAATTATAATATAAATTAAAATATTTGTGTAATAATATTAATAAATTAGATAAATGTAAAATATATATTTATATATACATATACATATATATTTTAATTCAAAAGGCTCTGCAGCAAATAAAGCACTCCACAGCATCAAGGAACTTCCTTCATTTATTTGCATATCGAGGGTGAATTAACGTCCGTCATTTCATCTTGCTTGCCAACGTGTTTCAGAGCTGTCCGCTCCTTCTTCCAGGGCTGTGGCAATGTGGTTTGGTAAAGCTGTTTACAGTCCAATACCTGCGCTGTCTTTAGTAGTTGCAGCTGTAGGTGTGTCAGCTTCGTAGCTTCCTCGCCATGAGTTCTGGGACATGTAGTATTAATCAGCAGTCATCCGCGCCCACAGTGGGTTCCGTTTTGCCACAATAAGTAAACAAGTTCATAGTGGTCCAGTGTAATACCACTGTGATATTTTAAGCACTTCAGTGTGCCCCGGCATATAATTCCCCTCGCAATTGTTGCAGGATGCTGTGCTGTCTTCACCTCGGGATGTCCGTGGTCTGACTGCCCCCTTCTCCAGCGGCTCCTTCCTTTGTAACAGGGTGGTGCTTTATTCCACGACGAAGCTGTCGTGTGTATTAGTTTAATTCAAAAGGCTCTGCTATTACACTGGACCACTATGAACTTGTTTACTTATTGTGGCAAAACGGAACCCACTGTGGGCGCGGATGACTGCTGATTAATACTACATGTCCCAGAACTCATGGCGAGGAAGCTACGAAGCTGACACACCTACAGCTGCAACTACTAAAGACAGCGCAGGTATGGGACTGTAAACAGCTTTACCAAACCACATTGCCACAGCCCTGGAAGAAGGAGCGGACAGCTCTGAAACGCGTTGGCAAGCAAGATGAAATGACGGACGTTAATTCACCCTCGATATGCAAATAAATGAAGGAAGTTCCTTGATGCTGTGGAGTGCTTTATTTGCTGCAGAGTCTTTTGAATTAAACATATACATATATATATGTTTGTTTTACATTTTTGAAAATAATAACGGTTATAATTAAATTATTTGATTTTTATCATATTTGTATTATTATTTAATTTAATTAATGTTTACTATTTAAATGTGTTTATATTTAAAAATCTGTATTTTAGACAACTATATTAGTGAAAGTGATATTATCTTTTTGATATTTTAGTGATTTCAATTATAAGTATAGGAAGCCGATATTTTTGACATACATATTTTTGACTCAATATTCTTGTATTTTGGTAATCAATATTTTTTCAGTGAACCGAGCAATATGAACTACCTCAGTAAAATCGTGTTAAATCAGGAGCTATATTGGTCGCCGCAATCTCTTATACAGGGCATAAGCCATAGCAGATATTACAGCAGATATAGAGGCATGAGGCAATCCATGTTGTGGATGCAAACATTTTAATCAAGCAGGAAACACACCACATTTAAAAAGAAAATACTGGTGACTTGTTGGAACCTTGTACAGGAGACTGCGGCAACCAGTAGAGTAACTGATTTGACTCAATTTTACTAAGGTGATGAGGGGAGTGCTTTGAAATCAAGTGATGCACCTCCTTGATCAAGACTCAGGTGACCTCAAGCAGCCATGCAGGGAAACCAGTGATTACTGTTTAGAGCCCCAGAATCTTGTTAAGAAGAATAGGATATCTCCATATGTTGGTCTGAGGAAGAACCCCTCTAACAATCAATTGTCACATTCTAACATCAAGGTTGAAAATACCAAGATACAAATGTGTGCCCACACAGTTGGGCTGGCCACAACAAAATGGACAAAAAGGGGGGGGGGGGTAGAGGAAAAAAGGAACAAGCGGGCTTGTCCTCCAAGTAACTACGTTATAATCACAGAGAGCCCTCTTGTTGAAAGAAGGGTTTTTTCTTTCCACTCTGTTGTTTGTTAGGAAAATGGTGGGTTTTTCTTAGATAACCCTTACCCACCATTGTTCACCCTTGGTGGTATGCTTCATCATCTGCTTCTTCCCATTCCACTGCAGATTAGGGCATGCTACAACCTGTGTGTTATGTGGGATTTTTGGATTAAGTTTAAAGGTGTGAGTGGGAGGGAAGAGGATTACAAATACCTGGCTAGTAGGAAAAGATGCTTTACTAGTACCTCTACCTGGTATGGTCTAAAATATGGGGAAATGTGGGAACTTAGAGAGGACAATGTGCACTGGCTATTCTTCAGGACCAAGAATGATTGCTCCCTGGTACTACTCTTATAGCTCCTCTTAGGCAGAAGAAGCAAACTTGTGAGAAAAAAGGATAAATATAATAAATATATACAGCACTGATTGCTGTTTGTGTACGGATACATATGTAAATATTGTACGGGAAAGAATAAATGGGGGTTAACTTGTCATGATATCAAGCCTAAGTACACATTGCCATTTCCGAATTATGGAAAAACATCCCCTGCATGGAAAAACGTGATACATGTCTCACAGTAATGGTGACCACTTCTAGGACAACTATAAACAGTTCTTCGCTTTAAAATGACACATGAGGCACTGACATGACAAAGATACAATTAACATAAGGGGGTCGATATCGATTCGGTAAAATGCCCTCCGAATAGCCGAACGGAATTTTTTTCCCGTAAGGATCGTATGTAGAACCTTACCCGTACGTACAATGTTATACGATGTGTACCCACAGCAGTTCTCCGTACGAATCGTACCGAAGACCGTACAACTCACAAATCCGAACTAATCGCATTTGAAACGCACAGTACGCGATGTCCGTACAGATCAAAACTGCATTTTCCGACCCAGCTAATAAGAATTGTATCGACAACACTCCGTACGACTCTTTTTCTACGGAAGTTTAAAACGTCCATAAAAGCAGATTTCGTCTTGAAATGCGTATGAAATGGACCCCAGGGTACGGTGCGTACACCCCATTATTGCAGGGATACGGTGCATCGGGGTACGGTGCGTACACCCCTGTATTGCAGGGGTACGGTGCGTATGTCCCTGTGCATACACCCCATGATCTAGGTATACAGACCGTAGGGGTACGGTTCGTACACCCCAAGATCGTCGGTGTACGGTGCGTACACCCCATGTGTACATCCCTTGATTTTAGGGGTACGGTGTGTATATGATAGTGTTGCCTTCCGTATGAATTGCTCATACGCCACGTTTACCGTACGAATCGCATACTGATTCCCTGGTCTGGATCGTACTTGGCGGGTCGTACGCCATTTTTACGAATTGTACGGGTCGATGTCGTGTGGATTTACCCTTCATTTGCGTACAGTTCGCAATGATTTGGAAGTATTTTCTTGCAACTGATCGTACTACGCAATTCGGACGGATCTGTACGATTCGTACGGAAACGGCTACAAATGCGAATCGTCGTACGGATTCGTTTCCCGAATCGGAATCGACCCCAAAGTGATCAGTAATGACATAAAAGAACACATACATACTAGTTGCCTCTGATTTGCAGCATGAGATGGTATGGGGGAAGGGACATCTTTAGTCACACTCTGCCTGAAATATAAAATAGGAGAAGTGCCCCAAAATATGAGTATTCTGTAGGAGAGGAAGTTGCAAAAGAGGTTAGTGATATTGCTATGATCACCAATAATGAGTATATGCATATCCGAAATGGCTATGCCATATTAACTGCATCAAGGCTACTCCCTTGCTTAAAGGTTCACGCCCACCTGTGTCTCCATAGGTGCCTGTCAACTGCTGCAGCAGGCTATATACCTGGGAATGCGCTGGTGAGGTGTCAGCGTCCTTGTGACTGGGAAAACTGGGACAAATTGTGAACATTTGGAAGAAATAGGAAAGAAATTTAAAAATTGCCTCCCTGATGAAGGTAAAAGGAAATAAAGATTTTCACATCTTTTTTTTCCCCCAATAATATTACACAAAAATCGAAAAGAAAAATGAGGAAATGGCTTCTAAATAAAGTGGCCCCAGGAGATATATTCATTCAGACCATTGATATGAATTTTAAGGCGGACACCCATTGTTGTTTTTCAAAAAGTCATGATTCTAGGTTCACTCGTTCAAGGATGACTCAGAGAAAATCACTTTTGGTGTGGTTCTGTTCTATGTAGTGAGCAGTCATTTTTGTTGTGGCTAGTCTGCATCTTATATTGTTACGGTGTTGCCCAATTCTCCCTTTTACTTTCCTGCTGGTCATTCCATTATAGTGTAATTTACATGGGCAGGTAATCATATATATCTTCACATTTGGAGTTACAGTGGGAGAACTGTCTCAAGTCCCATGTAGTAATGTCATTAAATGTGATGGTATGTGTGGGTTGGATTGGGCAGCAGACACTACAGTTCCCACAAGGGCAATATCCTTTAACTGGAAAAAGCTGCATTTAGGTTTCCCTGGTGCTGTTGGTCAGCGGCACTAACATGTCCCTGACACTACACCCTCTCTTGTGAGAGAACATAGTGTTTGGGCATGTTGTTTGTAGTCACTAAGGTTGGAACATTTTCGTCTCAGTCTCAGTCTTAGGAACTGCCAACTCGTAGGTTCTCTTTTAGATGATTTGGGTAGAAACTGTCAAACATAAGAATGCAATTCTTTGCTCTGGGCTTAAAGTGGATAATGGACTTCAGGATTCCCTCATCCGGAATGATGTTCAGTTCCAGAAAAACTAGATCTGTTCTAAAGATGGTGTATGTATTCTGCCTGTTTAGCAATTGTGAAAATGCCAAGGCACTGGTCTTGTCTCCTTGCCAGATTACCAGAACATCATCAATATAGCATTCCACATGTTGAAGTGACTGAGGTATGGAATGTGTTGGTTTCAGAGACAGACTTTCCTGTCATTTTCTTGAAGAAAGATGTCAAAATGTCTCCCAGGTTCCATTGCAGAATGGTACTTTGTCACTTTTTGAGACGAAAAATCCTCCCGATTTTGGGTCTCGTCTAAAACTGTAGCTGTCATTGTGGAACCAAATGCAGAATACCTGAAGCAAGTTGGTCCAGTTCGCACTCTGAAGCTTTGGATATTTCTCATGGAAAGTATTGTAAATCCTAATTGAGAGTGGGACTTAGTAGTTTTTCAGAAGCATTTGGATCTTTGATCCATCAAAACTAAAATCATGTTCAGTGTGGAGGAACTGCTGGTTGGATACTTTTTCTGGCAGGTGCCACTTAAGCTCCATAGGACAGGTTTTGAAAAGTTTCTAAATTGTCTTCTGGTGCCAAAACAACGACAGAAGTAGACTTCCAAGGGGCCTAAGACTAGGCATTGGTGAAATTCAAATTACAAATGCGCAATTAGCATATGTTTGGGAATTTCACTTTATGCTAGTTGCACGAAATTCCCCAGATTACACCGTTATGCCACTTTGCATAATTATGTGCCATTCGTGGTAAATATTTCCCACGAATGGCACAATTCACAGTAATTCCTGGTACAAATGTACTGCAACTGCATGTCTTTTGTTTGCTTTGCAGAGCTCTTATTTGAACACATCCTCACACCAAAAACAAACAAATAAATGCAGGTAAATCACGTATACATAACATCTCATGCAAAGAAAGCAGTAGGGTACATATAACAGGAACATCCCTATTGAATCAAGTCAAGGGCAGAAAAGTGACTAGGATGTTTAGTTGGACATTTATCATAGTACAGATTAAGAGTACAGTTGATCTCAGAATTTATTTAGTCTATAATAAGGTGAATTTTGCCATGAGAATCGCTTTTACTTCCTTTTTGAAACATGCAGTAGAAGCATTCAGTCTGGTTTCTGGGGAAAGTGTATTCCATGTCCTGGGCGCCATCCCCAAGAAGGTTTGTTTAAATGTTTTCTTCTTGTTGAATCTTTGAGGTTTCAGTAGTAGGTTTTTTCGCACTTCTTGAGGATCTTAACCCACCAGAGATCGTCCATTTCTGTGCATCATGCACGCTATTTTTAGATGAATTCTGGCTTCAAGCGGTAGCCAATTCAAGGATTTTAAGTCTGGGGAAATGTGGGAACTTCTTTTCGAGCCAGTGATGAGTCATTGAGGCTCTTAAGAGAGCTGTTGTAGCTTTTCGAAGGCCACATAAAGAGACACTTCCGTACTCCACACAAAGGATTACTAGTTTGCTTCCTTTGTGGCATTGCTAATGTGTTTCTGCATAGTGAGGTTGCTGTCAAGAGTTATTCCCAAAGATTCCTCTGAGTCCACAATGGTTGGTTGAACGTGGTAGCTGCAGAGCTACCATTAGCTAACAGCTACTTGTCGAAGGCTCCTGATATACGTGGACAAAACAGCAGTTTCCGAAGGCAAAATCTCAATCCAGAAAATGGCTCCATTTGCAGGTTTAGGGGCCAGCATTGCTGAATTGCTGTATGGTTTGTTTCACCCAATGAACCCCCCTGACAAGCATTTTTCAAAGAGAATGAGCACAAGGTTCCCCTTATTTAGGCATTCCTGAGAAGAATGTAGAGCTTCAGGCTCCCATTCACGCACAACCTTTTCACTGCGTGCACCGTTTGCAACAACACCTGTGTCTCTCTACAAAATATTTTAAATTTTTTAAAACATTTTCTTTACAGCCCCTAAGCGCTCCCACACTCACCTGCCCAGTGTGATAAACCGCAACATGTGACCCTTACTAGGAAAAAAAAAATGCACAAGAAAGCTTGTATTTGTTTTCTTTCAAATAACTGAAGGCAAGTAGTGAGGTGGTGCTATGTTCCCTGTAAAAATGAAGAATTTATTAAACTTTTTTCTTCAAATGTTGAATTGAGACAATGTTTTTAAAATAATGTTTTATAGTGATTCTCTACAGGAATTTTTTACAGTAATGAATATTAAAAATAAATAATATTTTTATAAACTTTTAGTTTTTTTTTCTTGCCAATAAATGAAGAAGCACTGTCAAAAAATATCAGTGATGTTTTCTGCGTCCAAAGACAAACTTAAGGGGAAAAAGGGCTCACCTTTGCCAGACAGTGGATTATCTATAAGCTTGCATTCAGGTACAGTGTGCGATTTGACAACACCAACTGCTGCTCCTTCGGCTGGGGGTGTGCTGGCCAGTACACAAGTGGAACATTCTCAGAACACATTACCAGGGATGGCGATAGCAGAAGGAGATCTCACTGTTACAGCTATGAGGGAGGCAAGCACACTGAATGGCACAACAAGCACTATTATTAATGGGAATATACTCGCAATTGGTTCGGATAATTTGGATACGCCATTGGAAGATGTCCAAGGTCAGACACACGAGGTTGAATCCGGTGATTTTTACTCATTAACTGAACAGTCGACGACCTCATCGTGCAAGGATTTAGTGGTGCAATATATGCAGCAAATGAGTTTAACCGGCGGTGGCAGCCCCCATAGTAGTGTTTGCTTAGATGATTCTGCTGATTTTGCGCCTAGTCCTCCTACTGTTCGTAAAAAGCCTGCAATAACAATAGATAAGGAGCCTGAGCTAGGTCAAGGTCGGGAGAACCAGACTGATGTTGAACTGATAGCGCATAGGGAGGAAGAAATATCCCTTTCGCTGATTTACCAATCAATTATGTCTTTAAGGAAGGAGACACGGGAGGAGAGCTTGAGAGTTCAGAATTTGTGTCGCAAACTTCAAAATTCTGTCCGAAGACTTGCAAAATCACAATCGGACTTTGCTTCTAGATTTAATGAGGCAGAATCTCGGATATCTATCTTGGAAGATGAAGTTGCACAACAAAAGTCCAAGAATGAGACTAGCCAAACTATTAAGGAGGACACGCAATGGAAGATGGCTGAATTGGAAAACAGAGCACGTAGGAACAATTTGCGAGTGCTACAGATTCCAGAGGGAAAAGAGGGGCAGGATCCTCGCAAGTTTATTGTGGACCTATTTAAAACTGCATTTCCAGAACTCGATAAATGGGACTGGGATAGGGAGATAGAGAGAGCCCAACGCTTTCCATTTAATAATCGGTCTCGGCCAGGTCAATTTGAAGTTAAACCTAGAGCTATCTTAATTGCCCTAAATAGTTTTTTGGCCAGAGAGGAGCTATTTAAGCTGGCTCGCCCAGATAAAAAGAGAGCTGGTCCAGATTTTGAATTTTTTGTGCGACCTGATTTTTGTAGATACACGGTCGAGAGTCGCTGGCACCTGAATGTTATATTTCAGGATCGCACGCGTTTCTTCACTTCTGAGGGCTCTGCAAAAGAATATTTGAATAATATTAAGGTTTAATAGTGTTAATGCTATGCCTACTAAATGAGGCACACACTTTTATATTTAGATTAACTTTCTTTAACCTTCAGATCTATTTACATATTTCTCAGGCTCACTCCCTATTTCTATTTTTGAATATGTATTAACTTGGTAATTTGAATCTCATCAATCTTATTGAGTAGGATACAGAGACAATATGTAGGTAGAGGCAGAGAATTGCAGTAGCTGACCTATGCAGGACAATAAGTCCTAAAGCCTTGTTAATGGGAGGGGGTGAGGGGTTCACAGGGGGACTGAGGGGTGCAGGGGTGGTTGGGGGTTTGGTTGGGTCTTGGTGTAGGGGGAAAAAGGGGGAAAATTCACAGTTCCAATGAGGGAGAACTGTACGACAGTGGGAAAACGTAGATCTAAATGGATTGTTTTCTCTTGGGCAGTACTCAATCTGGATTCTCTATGGCTACTAGTGGGATGAAAATATGTATAGTAAATGTTTCCGGCCTTAACAATATTATTAAAAGGAGGAGAATGGCTGCTGAACTGCGTAATATCCACCCAGACTTTAATTGCCTGCAAGAGACACATTTACCATGGAGTAAACGGCATTTGTTAAGTGATTTAGGATTCTCCATAGTTGTTGCGTCACAACAATCAGGGATGGTTCGGGGGTGGCGATTTTAGTTAAATCTAATTCGTATATGTGTATTCGAAGCTTGGTGGATAAACTGGGTCGGTGGGCTATTGCGTAATTCCGTGTGAAGACGTGCAATTTTAATTTTACTTTATGTACCATTTATGGCTCTAATTTAGATGAGGCTATAATTTTGGAAGACTTGAATTTAGAGTTAGCGGCTTGGCCAACTCCGGTGATAATTTGTGGAGACATAAATATAAATTTAACTAGTCAAGCACTGGTGGCCTCCCAAGAATGTAAGGGACGGAAACCCCGGGTCTTTAACTGGCTACTTTGCTAAGGGATCATGGGTTGTTAGATGTATGGGGTAAATTATATGGAACAGACCCAGGATAAACTTTTACTCCCATCCTCATAAACAAATGGTGAGATTGGACTACTTCTTCACATCCTCTGCTCTGTTGACTGGGGCACAAATGAAGATGTATCCTAGAATTTCGTCAGATCATGCCCCTATTTCATTAATATTGACTGGTCTGCGAGAGACTGCAAGGTTTAAAAAATTCACTTTTGACCGGAAACTATGTCTTAATGATCAATTTAAAGAACAAATTGCCAGGTAGCTGGGGGATTTTTTTTTTTAAATAACAGACAGTCGACCAGAATTGATATAGTTTGGGATACGTTTAAGGCCTGTTTTAGGGGAGAAGTAACGAGTTTTGGGCTGTTCTTTAAAAAAAATGAAAGAGGGAGATGTAAGATCTTTATACCGCTTTGAAAGTGACAGAGGAGAAATTGACCCAAGGCATAATACATCAGGGGAACATTCAACAGCTAAAGGACGATGTAACTAGAAAACGGGCTAAAATAAGGGGGGTCTGGGATCAAGAAAATGCAAGGAAATACTTGGCCTATCGAAAGCAATGCCATGAATATGGGGAAGCAGTTGGGAGATGTCTCGCCCTCAAATTGCGTATGAATGAAGCAGCTAGACGCATATCAGGTTTACAACATAGTGCAGGGTCATTAAGAACTGATCCCTCGGGCATCCTGGCTATTTTTCACAAGTTCTATACTGAGCTGTACTCGCAACAAAGTGTAGGGAGTGACGGACTAGATTTTTTACAGACCCGAGATTTTCCCGAATTGGATTCTGACTTGGCAGCGCAGCGTGATACTCCTATTACTATGCAAGAGCTAGAGTGCGCAGTTAAGTCTTTAGCGATGGGCAAAGCCGCAGGCCCTGACAGCATTCTGGGAGAGATATACAAGCTTTTTTTTAATCAGTTAAAAGATATGATGCTGGCAACATTTAGAGCAACTCAATTGGGGGTGGCTCCTAAATCCTGGGATGAGGCGACAATAGTTGTATTTAGTAAGAAAGGTAAAGACCCAGAGATACCCAGGTCATATCGTCCTATTTAACTACTTAATTGTGATGGGAAAATCTATTCTAAAATATTGGTGAATCGTCTCGCCAACGTTATAGCATCTTTAGTTTCAAATAATCAACATGGATTCATTCTAGCTGGGGTACAGTTTCACACATCAATAAAGTAATTACTATGTTTGATATTGCTCAAACTGAGAAGCAACAACTGGGGCTTATTTTACTTGACGCAGAAAAAGCGTTCGATCAGGTGAAGTGGGTTTATTTATGGAGATTGATGGAAAGGTTGTGTTTTCAGAAAGGTTTTATGACAGCTTTGAGGGTTTTGTATGCATCCCCAGTTGTGAGAATAGCTGCAATGGGAATGATCTCAGAGCCGGTAAAAATTACTAGAGGGACAAGGCAGGGCTGTCCTTGTTCCCCTTTACTGTTTGCCCTATATATTAATCCTTTTATTGATATGCTTTTAAAGAGTCAACGGATTAAGCCTTTTCTAGTTCATGATGCCCCTTATTCTGTACTTGCGTATGCAGATGACATTGCTGTGATTTCGGAGGATCCGGCTACAGCACTTCCAGAGATAGAACGTCTAACACTTGGACAGATGACCGGTTATAAATTTAATGTCAATAAGACACAAATAGTGTGCAAAGAAAATACTGTACTTCAAGATGCAAGAGTAGTTGTCGAAGCTACATATTTGGGCATTTAAATAAGGACATCAATGAGGGAATTAGTAGATGCTAACTGGGGGGCATTATTAGGGAATGTCAGAAATTCTCTAGAGAGGTGGGCACGGTTACACCTCACTATAATAGGTAGAGGGAACATTTTAAAGATGAACATTCTCCCGCGGGTACTCTACCTGTTTAGATATATTCCACTTGAGATAATGCCATTGCAACTGCAAAATTTGCAATCTCTTTGTGTTAAATTTCTTTGGGCCCCTGGGAAGCCTCGCAGAGCCACTAAATATAAGATGTTTCCAATGGTAAGGGGAGGTCTAGCATTACCTAATTTTGTGTTATATTATTATGCTCGTTTTTTTGCTAAAAATGTCTGTATTATTGACTGGTAACGAAGTTGGTACCATAGCTGAAGCCCCTTCAATGTTCCATCTAATTTTAGAATCAGAAGCAAAACACTGTTTATTTAAAGAAATAGATGGGAACTACTATAAAATAACTCGTTTTAAGGTTCTGGAAGCGGCGTTTAAAGTTTGGAGGAAGATACGTAAAATGTTCGCTATAGAAGGACTGACATATTATACACCAATAAATGCGGCAAAATTACTTCCGATCATATTCCTAGATAAGCTAGTATCTGATTGGAGGGACAAGGGTATCTGCCAATAGGAGATTTTTGTGATAGTGGGGACGAATTACTCAGTATGAGTCTCTTTCAAGACAATACAACCTCCCTCATTCACAATTTTTTAATTTCTCCAAATTCAGACTTCCTTACTCGTAGAAATGTGAAAGTTAGTCCAAACTTGCTTATTGAAGCAGTAAGGGCCCAGGGGAAGATAGGACCACTGTACAAAATATTGTCTTCATTTGCAATGGATAATCTGGCAAAGCATAATGCACAGTGGGAGGTAACACTGGGGAAACTGACATATCTATTGCAGAGGCAATAGATAGGGCTAACACAGTTTTTTTGTCTGCAAATCGGAAAGTAAAATTTTTTAAAACAGTATTTAATCTATACTACACTCCCGCGCGCGTATGTCTAAGTGGGGAGATCGTTATGACGGAAGATGTTATCGCTGCGGGAGTGAAAACGCAGATAGTCTCCACGTATTTTTTACCTGTGTTAAACTTAATTTCTTTATTCAGGGTAACATAATATGTTTGGGCAATCACTAAAAATAACACCTGCCCTAATGCTATTAGTGATGGGACAGGTGGTCAAGAAAGGGAGTTCTCTGTATAAACATCAATACTTATTGTTTGTAGCAATGACTGTGGCCTTATTATGCATAGCCGCAGATTGGCTCCACCCCGATCCCCCAGTGTTTGAGACCTGGCGGGCAAAAATTTATAATTTAGCTAATCTAGAATTGAGTCTTTACTCTATAAAGGGGGCACGGAAATGAAAAACAGGATTGTATATTTGGGAAATATTTTCTGATTATATGAAAGCATGATGTAAGCCCACTTGGATCCATTTATTATTTAGTAATTAAGCTTTATGTATTATTCTTTACATTTCTGATTTTTGTATGTAGTTCTATATTCTCTATATTGGAGCTGTGTTTAATAAATAAAAAAAGAAGAAGCACTGTCTCATAAAATTGCAGGACGTACTGGCTTTGTCAATGCTTGTTTAATAAAGCAACCATATCCGGATAGTACTGTCCATTACATTTCTAAAGCTTTTACTTGCCTTTGTGAATCAAAAAAATGTAGGAATAATACATTAGTATTTCATGAAATAAATAATTGTTACTATTAGCGGATATTTTTTGCTAGATTTTAGGAAAATCATCTTTCAATGCAGACTTCAGTTTAGCACTTCACTGTTCCATATGCAAGCGACCTTTAATTGCACCTCTGAATTAAACAGCTTGAATTTGAAAAGGCCCTATTTCAAAATTTCCCCTGAAAGATGTGAACAATAAATAGCTTGCTCCTACCTTATAATATTTAGATGGGACTAGCATCTGACAATATAATGCCCTGCACAGAAAGATTAAAGCATCGATGATATGTGAAAAATAAACGTGAAGCTATGAGAGTCATTAACAGATTCAAGGGTGCTTTGGCAGGTCTCAAGACAGGGGAAATACGAAAGTAGGCTGCATTTCCATATGTTCGCATTTCAATTAATCTGGTGTAGTCACATTAAAGAAACAACAAACAAACATTTGAAATGAATTTGCATTGTAGTTTGTATGCAAATCGCACAGATCAAACACTGTGTTATACAAAAATAAACACCCAGACAGCATATGTATAATGTATGAGGAAAAAAGGTTTGCTTTATTATCTTATCAAAAATGTAAATATGTCATCTCCCTTACACATTACTTGTAGCTACCTTAAGAGTTCTAAACAATATTATTTACCAAGCATAATAAAAGCAAAGATAAATATACAAAAACTTTCAATATTAAAATAATAATGAAAAATAAGTTTTAGCTTTATTTGCTTCGGCCTATGACAGTAGTAAACATCATTGTTACTTTTCAACTCAAGTCGGAACAACGGGCCCGATTCACAGAACTAACTAAAGACAAAATCCTAAACTTACTGCCATTTTGGTATTCACAGAAGGCACTTACTCATTTCGGTATCCACAGAAGTTAGGACTCCTAACTTTAGGACTCCTAAATGCCTTCTGTGAATACCTAAACTCTTAAAATTCGGATTTTTCTCAGTTCAGGAGTCCTGAAGTTAGGACTCTTAACTTTACTACTACTACATTGAGAAAAATCCTAATGTTAAGACTTTTGGTATTCACAGAAGGTATTTAGGAGTCCTAAAGTTTGGAGTCCTAACTTTACTACTACTAAATTGAGAAAAATCCTAATTTTAAGACTTTTGGTATTCACAGAAGGCATGAAGAAGTCCTAAAGTTAGGAGTTCTAACTTTACTACTACTAAATTGAGAAAAATCCTAATTTTAAGACTTTCGGTATTCACAGAAGGCATTTAGGAGTCTTAAAGTTAGGACTCCTAACTTCTGTGAATACCAAAATGAGTAAGTGCCTTCTGTGAATACGAAAATGGAAGTAAGTTTAGGATTTTTTCTTAAGTTAGTTCTGTGAATCGGGCCCAACAACTTTGCTGTAGGAGGCACGGGGGCTACCGTTGCACAGACTGAAGTTGGAGTAGTAAATTATACTATTCCAAAATCCAGCGTCCCCCATACAGCAATTTATCGTTCAAACTTACCTTGTTATGGTATGCGATGTAACAACGACAGCGTTCTAATGGTAGGCGCTGTAAACGCATTGGAACTAGCATGGCATATTCGCTCCAGTGTTTATGACCTCCCTGAAATAAGTACACATTTAACCCCTTCCATGCTGATGACGGCCCCCAGCCGTCATGCACTACGGGGCTCGTGTGCTGATGACGGCTGGGGGCTGTCATAAACCCGCCCACTCGCGATTTTGCCGCACAGGCGCAGAATCGCATGGAAGGGGTTAAAGAAAACATTTAAAAATATAACTCAATAAACAAAAACTTTGTTATATTCATTGGCTCATAATTTTCTACTGCTTTGCATATACAGATTTTACAGTTAATATACATAACCGACCAAAAAAACTATTTTTCTCGTTAAAAGGTGCACATACATTCTCCTTATCTACCTAAAATGACACAGATTAACTAATTACCCAAATAGGAATTATGAAATGTAGCTCCTGGAAATCTCTAAAGTTATTTATGCAAGTATAATCAGTAATAATGAAAAATAGTGCTTTATTTGTCAGTTAGTAAACAAATTGATATGGGAAGTGCACTAAAGCTCACGTCAATCACATTTTAGGATTTTTCTTCATGAATGCTCTAGATTAGGAAGGAGTAGACTTACCATTGATAGCTGCTCTTGTGCCCCGTGGGCTTCATTTATGATAACTGACACACTGTTGCGGTAAGGCAGTGATGCGTCAGAAAAACCTGCACTTCGGTCCGTCATTTTAAACCGCCATGGATGTGTCTAATTTACGGTGAAACGCACCATGGTGTAAGCTCCCAAGGTGCGTCAAAAAAGTTACGCTTACATTCGAAGGCTGCTGCCGCGGAGACAGAAGCATGTGTAGCCAATATGACACTAGGCTGGTTTGCGGCATGTAAAGCAATGCAAATCATCCTAGTGTCCCATTGGAGTGCGTCATGTGTCACAAATCCTTTAAAAAGTTAGGCATTTTCCACACCTTAAAACAGAAAGATGAAGTAGACAACAGCAACCAGGGCAACAACCCAAACAATACCAGCACCACTCAAGATGTGCAGACAGACCTGCAGGGGAAGAGGAAAAGTAATTTTAATGAGGATGAGAATCAAACACTGGTAACAGAAGTAAACGAGTATGAACATCAACTCTTTGTCACCTCGAAATTGCCATTAGGGAAGAAAGAGGCCATTTGGCAGTCCATAGTGGACAAGATTAACAGTGTCGGGCAAGCTAACAGGACAGTGCCAGTGTGCAAGAAGCGCTGGCACGATTATGTGTGTGGGACCAAGAAGAAACTGGCCATTAACCTAAAGGCAGCCATGCCAAATAGAGGGGGATGACCAGAGGACCAGGAGGAGCCGTCTCCCTTGGAGGAGCAGGTGGCAGGAGTCATTCCAGCAGAGTTGGTGGCAGGAGTTTCCAGACAGGACACTGCTAGGTTTGAGGACCAGCAAGATCTACAGGGTAAGTGGCAATTAGAGGCAATGGGGACAAAAAGGTTATGTTATACTGTGCAGCAAGCTATGTCACTGCGCTGCACTGCTCGTTTTGTAAGGGAAATGGTAGGAATTGTTCTCATGTACACCCATTTATCACATCATTGTAACTTATTCTGGTGAGTTACATGTTGCACAGCTCAGTCAAGCTCTGTCAAGTGTGTCTCTTCCATGGGCGTTGTGCAGCACTAGTCCACCGTCACCTTTGTTTACTGGGACCTATAGTGGAATGTATAACATGAATCTGCAGAACTACAAGTCTCACAATACAAAGCAAAACGACATGGATAGGAACAACACATCTTGCATGGATACTTGAACCCTGCCCAACCAGATGGTGACAATGCAATCCCCCTTCCATCATGAGTGCAAGATATTATTACAATTCATGACTATAACGTCACTTTAACCTTTGTGTTTTTAATGTAAAGTAAGATGTCCACTGCAGTTTTATCATAGGTTTGGGCAAAGGGCCTTCCTATGGGCCCTCCCACCAGTCCCCCCTTCTGTGTGGTTCGGTGTGCATGGCTGACTATGTCCTTTAACAAAATAAACTGTGTCATTTTAAGAAAGGCAGATCTGCTGCCTTTGTCAAAGGGTCAGAACCCCAAAAAGTGGGTCTATTGGCTTAATCAGGGGGTCAGAACATTAACATATATAAAGTAGACCTATTTGCTTTGTCTAAAAGTCACCCATATTTATAATCAAATGCATATTTTATATTTTCACACATTGCATTGTTTAATAATGGTGATTGTCATAAAATATTTCCAATAAAGAATTTTGAACTCAAAAGTCTTAAACATGGCTTTGAATCCTTTCATTAACATTTTTTTGCAACCATAGAACCAACCACAAGGAGTCCTTGTACTCCAGCTGAAAGGCATACAGCTCCAGCTCGGAGTGCTTTAAAAAATATGGTAGACTTTCCTGAGGTGCCAGATTTAAATGCAATACTCCAGAACATAAACAAAATGCTTGGTAGTGCCCCTCCCTTTCCCAAAAATAATAAATATTGCTAAAACCCCCTTTCGTGGCATTATGGGGTGCTCCTTGCCTGGAAGAGCAAATATGAAATAAAAAGCTCCTGTAACTCATTTATAATTCTCTTTTCTTTTTTTCTTTTCGCGTGTCTCAGTCCCACCCGGGACTCCTACACTTTTTCTAAAATTGAGGGTATAGGGGGGAGCCCCAAGGATCCTTTAACCCTTTCTGACTTTCCAGTCAGCATTCATAGTAGTTGCTAGTGAGAACCAGACATTCACCTTTTATTGTGGGTGCCTTGGTGGGGCACCAATGCTTTTTAATTTTATTTTTTTCTAAGTTAAAGGCTAAAGGGAAAGCCTCAAGACCCTCCTGGCTCCTGCAAGCTCCTCAGCCAGCACTCATAGTGGGTGCCAGAGGGAAACACAATTATTTTCCCGCTGGTACTTCAGTGCCCACCCAGGGAACCCACAACGGAGAAATAATTGGAGGATGCAGGGATGAGTCCTAAGGTTCAAGCGGCCCGGCAGGGCTAACCAGCTAGTATCCATTGTGGGTGCTCGCAACACCTGGGGCCAGATGTACAACCCTTACATTTTGTGACTTGTAAATTATGTTGCGACTCATAATTGGCGATTTGCAAAATGCAATGTACAGCAGTGTCCCAGACACTGTTAGCAATTCCCAATCGGGTCGCAAATTGCTTCCCTCCTCAAAATTCGCAAGTGCAATTTGCAACCTCATTGGGAATGGCCAGAACTCCCAGGGGTGGTGGCCTGCTGGGGTCAGCAGACCGCCATGTCTGGGACTGCTTTTTAAATAAAGAATTTTTTTGCAGCCCCTTTTCAGCCCCTTTTCTTTAAAGAAAAACGGAATGCATTTAAAAAAGAAAAATGAAACTTTTCAGTTTAATTTTGTATGGGCAGGCAGTGGTCCATAGGACCACTGCCTGCTCTTAATAAATATGTTCTTACACACTCACAAAGGGGAAAGGGTCCCCTGGGGACACCTTCCGATTTGACTGTTCTGTGGCCATAAATGTCATCGCAAAACAAAAGTACATGGCAGTGAGTCTCGCTATTAGAAAGGGATGCCCCTTCCTAATAGTGAGAGTCGCAAGCGCTATTTTGCGAGTCAGTGACTCGCAAAATAACATTTGTACATGCCATTACCCTTTTTTGCAGTCGCAAACAGGCTGATCTCCCCTTTGCAAGTGCAAAAAAGGGTAGTACATCTGGCCCCTGGCCTTTTAACGTTTACTGTGGGTGCCCCGGTGCCCGCCCAAGGCAGCCAATTTGGTTTTTTTTGTAATTCAAAGGGGCCATGGGGGTGACTTATCGCCCCTGTGGCCCTTGCTGGCTCCTTGAGTGATCATGTGCCAGGGACCATAGAATTGCCTAAAGAGGGGGGCCACAGGCCTCCCTCCCTAATTAAAAATGCTTTGAGGTCCCCAGAGCCTTTCAAAGTCCCCGGAAGCCTCAAGCCCCCTCACC
Organism: Lissotriton helveticus; assembly: GCF_964261635.1. Taxonomy (NCBI): domain Eukaryota; kingdom Metazoa; phylum Chordata; class Amphibia; order Caudata; family Salamandridae; genus Lissotriton; species Lissotriton helveticus. Next base: position 536,383,269 of record NC_136067.1, read on the forward strand.
ATTTATGAAAATGCTTAGGACCCAGGGGATGGGGCCCCTAGGGCCTAAAAATGGTTGGGAAGGGGGGCTGCCTGCCCCTGCAACCAAAAAAAGAAAATTGGCCTTGGGAACATGGTATCATCCATGCATAGTGTTGTCATCAATGATGTGATTTCAGATGTTGCACTGATGTTATCAATGATGTCATATAACATGTTATGAGTGATGTAATATGGGAGCTTATTAGTATTGCATTGCAAGGGAGCTAGTTATAGTTACTTTAGGGCATGAGTTATAGTTACATGAGATAACTATAGCTCGTGAATTTCAGTTCTTTTTTATCTAAAATGGTATGATTTAACTAACATTTTCGCTTAACTATAATGTCCCTTTAGCGTTTGGCTCTATTAGGGAATTTCTAGAGTTTTTTCAAAATAAAGTAATATTTTATTACCATACTTAAAGCAACCCCCATGCCGCAACGGGCCTTATGCCAACAAAGGGCTGATCTGGAGATTAAGATCCTAAAGCTAGAAAAAACTTGCTAAGCCCAAATGACCAGATCCTAGCACTGCTGCCTGGCTTTAGAGAGAGAGTTACACTGACAAATGGCACTCAACAAGGCCCATCAATGCAAGCTGGCATTGATTAACAGGGACCATGAATGGGAAGATGAAATTGGGCAAGCTGCTCTACTAGCTGGCGACCAAGGACAGCCCCTCTTGGATAGTCCCATCGATTAGGTCCTAGGACATTACAGTGGTGAAGAGAGACCCCAACATCTCAGTAGTATTCGTGGCATACTTTGGTAATCTTTGCATGCCACACACATAGCACCAGAGGGAGACTTGTCCCCCACTAGTAGTTGGCATCCAGATGTCAAAAGTTAGCGGCGGTGACAAAGCCATTTTGACTTTCCCATTATGTCGCAAGAGATCACAATGATGCTTCTTGACATGAACTTGGAGAAAAACCCAGGCCAAGATAACTTCCCTATGGAATATTTTCTATACTTCCAGGCCCGTCTGACCCCATATCTCCTTCATTTACATCAAGAAGCAATTGACAAAACATACTTCCCACCTAAGCCTGATTTGTCCGCCATAGTGGTTCTGCCAAAACTGGACTGCCTACCAGAAAAATGCATGCCTAATCACCCAATATCCCTCATTAACTCCAAAATAAAAATATATGCCAAAATATTTGCCAACCGGCTCTTGAAAACCCTGCCACAATTGAAAAAGATCAATGAGAGTTTATGCCCAACAGGACATTGTCTCTGGAGGCTACAGGTGACCCTGGCTTGCATTTCCTTCACAGGGACCATACTGCACTCTCCTCCTAGATCTCGTGAAGGCCATCCATTGGGTATTTCTCAAAGAAGTGATGGGAAAATGGAGTTAGACCATAAGTTTAGATCGTTTGGTAAAGTGCTGTATTTCTGTCCTTGGGCCCAAGTCTGCAGCAACGGCATCCTCTCTGCCCCCTTTGTAAAAGGCCACAGTACCCGCCAAGGCTGCCTGCTATCCCCTTTCCTCTTTGATCTGGCCATACAATCTCTGGCCGCCTGGATATGCTGTAATGCTCAGATATGGGGGTTTCAATTGGGGTACTGACAGAAGACCGCCTTGCTCTATATGCGTACAATGTCCTTCTCTCCATTTCCTGACCCTCCCTGATGGTTCCATGACAGCTTCAGATACTTACCCTATATAGAGAGGCATTGATATTGACTATTAAGTGTCCCAAATCATTCCTGTCCCTCTGAGGGGAAACAACCTGGCTGCCACACCTCGCAAACCGCACACTTAGCTTTTGCAACTTAGTGATCAATGCAGCACTTGAACCTAACCTAACCTGGAACCTTAATGAAGTTCCTCATGTCCAGGCTTACAACAGACATGAATATCCTAGATTGAGTAGCACTATTCAAAATGATAGCGCTACCCTGTCTCCTGGGCACCCTACAAAACTACCCACTACTGATCCCACACAAGTGGTTCCATATTCCAATGGCTAAGATATGCACCTTTCTTTGGCTTCACTGACACTCCTGGATTGCATACTGTAAATGTGTTCATGCACCCTACGATAGAGGAGTGGGAATGGCAGATGTCCACCTCTCATACTGTGGGCCCCACCTGTTGATGCTCAATGAATGGCTGAATGGGGGTTGGGATGTCCAGCATTCCACCTTGTTAGACCCGGAACCATTGGTGTGGGTCTCCCTTCCATTTTTTTACTGTTGCCTCCTGTGTTTTTGCTATGTGTTTTTCTGGTCTAGATGCTTTGGGCACTGTGCCACTGCTTTTCAGTACCACAGTGCAAGTGCTCCCTATTGTAAAGTGTTGTATTGGATTAGTAACTCCATGATTGGTTCTTTGATTTACTTGTCAGACCCTAGTACAGTGCACCATGTGTGCCCAGGGCCTGTAAATCAAATACTGCTGCTAGGCTTACAACACTGGTTGTGCCACACACAGAAGAGGCTTTTAAAATGTGACTCAGACCTGCCATTGCAGAGCCTGTGTGTAGCCTGGGGCTGCCATGTCGACTTGGCAAGTGCACCCACTTGCCAGTCCCTAAACGTTTCCTTTTCTACATATTAGCCAACCCTAAAGTAGGCCCACGGGCAGGGTGCATTGTATGTAAAAGGTAGGACATGCCCTGATGTGTGTATCATGTCCTAATAGTGAATTACAGCCAATGTCGTTTTTCACTTTTGCAAGGCTACCTGTTTCCATAAGACAGAATGGGCAGTTTGATTATAACATCTTATAATCCTAACTGACTCAGGCAACTAGGTAGAAATTCGAGTTTAGTATGCCTGAACTCAGAATGATAAAATACATCTTTTAGTGAAGGTGGTTTTAACATTCTGTGTTTGAAAATACCACTTTTAGACAGTAGGTATTTTCTTGCCCAACCATCCAATCCTGCCTCTGCTAGGTTGTGTTCTTTTTGTCTGGTTTGTGAGTGACAGGGGCCATGGAGCTCCAGGAGATAGGGTGAGTCAGCACAGGGCTGAATAGACCTACCTGCATGTAGAGTGGTGGAAGGAGTAGCACCTGGGCCTGAATTGGGATGTGCCTGCCTTCAACAATGCTGGCTCCACCTCCTGTGGTGTGTCTGATGACTCTGGCCCACACTGTCAAAGGAAAGAAGGAGTCCTGTAAACAAAGTGCTCCAAGACTGCACAGAACTGGTTGGACTAGGTACAGGCATTCTCTTCCTTCAGAGACGAAGGAGTTTGGTGTATAAAAGGGGTGACCCAGTCCCCAGAATTTTAGATCACTTCTGGGAATCAAGACAACCCTTTGCTAAGGAGAAGAACTAAGGAAGCTGAAGGAGGAAACTGCCCCGTGCTGTTGGGGTTGGCCTGCAGTGGTTATTTGCCAAGTAAAGGAGAAAAGGAACTTTGTGTGTACTTCTGCAATCTTGAAGAAGAATCTCCAAGGGCTTGAACGGAGCTTGCCTCCTGCCTGAAGTCTCAGGGATACAAGACTTCACCACCAGTTCCCCTGAATTCCCTTGCTGTGGAATTCTGCCTGCAGAGAGGTGCCTACTGTTGTTTGGGCCCTCTGAAGAGACTGCGAGTCGCTGGGAGCTGGAAGTGCGACGCAATGAGGAGAAGCTTGTCACCACCGCAGCAGTTGCTGTTGCATCACCGAAGAAGCGTGATTCCACTGTGGCTGATTGCCGTCACATCGATGAAGCGTATCGCATCACTGGAGAAGCGTGTCGCTGCCGCAGAGGTCGCTGTCTCATCACCGTCGAAGCGTGTTGCAGGGCCTGTTGCGGCTCTGAAGTTACTGAGTTCGCCGCACGGCCATCGGGACTGCACGCATCACATCCAACGTTGTTGCATCGCATTGAGAAGCCATTTTCTCGCATCACACCGGATCACAGTAAGAAACCGACGCATCACCTCCTCTCCGGTAAGGAAGCAACGCATCACCTCCTCTGCGCTGCAGTAAGGAACCAAATCATCACCTCCCCCGAAGTCTAGTAAAGATTACTTATTTTTCTAAATTGGTTTGGTATCCATTTGTAGTGTTTTACTGTATTATTGTATGTGTTCACAAATGCTTTACACACTGCCTCTGAGATAAGCCTGTCTGCTCTTGCCAAGCTACCAAGGGGGTGAGCATGAGTTATTTTAGAAGGGTACCCCCTCGCCCTGACTAGAAACAAGGGTCCCTATTTTGTCAAAGGTACCTACCTCTGCCAACTAGAGACCCCCAGTTGTTCTAACACACCTAAAGGTGGACATGGGACTGGACAATTTATCAGAGGTATGCTTTATGGGATGCCCTATCCCCCTGCACCTTACAGATACGACCTGGGTAGTCCGCCGTACATGGCGCTCTGCATTGAGGGGCAATGCCTGGGACAAACATATCACGCTGGTGACACCACTTTTAGAATTGTAAGTAGAAATAGAGGTGTATATCCTCAAAGTCATATATCTCTAGGGGCAGAGGTCTAGGATTTAGTGTGGGTACATATATGACATTTTCAAAAACTTTCCATAACTACACCTAGAAAACAGCATGTCTTTGATGTACTATTGGAACAATATTGTGAACTCTATTTTTACATGAGTAAATATACACAACTATGGGGCATATTTACAAGCCCCTAGCGACACCGGAGCGTCATAATTGTGGATGCTCCAGTTGCACTGTGTGCTGGCCTATATTTTCAAGGCCACACAAAGCCACTTTGCATGGCTTTGCACAGCCTTGTAAATATGGCGCTCTTTCACAAAGTAGTCTGCGCCAAAGGGGCATGTTATGGTGTTGCTTTGGGTGTTCCCACTCAACACCCATGGCTTTTTTCACTGCCCAAGATTGACAAGGATTTTCTGTAGATTCAATCAAGTGGCTCGTATTTTGCTCTTTCTCTGTGTGCTGCATTATGCAGCACACATAGAAGGAGCAAAACACCATTAATGATTCTTTTTGTGCAGGAAGGTGTCTATTCCTGAATAAACTCAAGCATCCCTGCAATGCAGCCACCATTGTAATATTGTGCAAGGGAGCCTGTGTTGGTGCACCGGTGCAGGGAAGAGCACAGGGAGGACCATATTCCTGTAAATATAGCGCATCCCTGCATTTTTTAAATGATGCAGTTTGGCGCAGCAAACTTGCTTGCTGTGCCACGCCATTTCATTGTAAATACGCACCTATATTAGCTCATACAAAAATCTGCTGAGCATGTTTAAATGCTCTTGGTAACTTGACTTGCCTTTTCTTTTCTCCATAGGAAAAATATTTTGCCCTGCCTCACCCGCATCAATTTTATGGTGCCCCTAATGCACTGTGTTAGAAATGGGGTTCTCTAGTGTTGGAATAGAAATGTTGTTAGCCAAATTCTCTATGCATTGTATGACTTAAGTTAGCATTCGTTGCACCATTTTGTAATCAGCCGCCATTTTGAGCCATGATCAAAACTAACTTCTGTCTCACTCTCTGCTTCAGCTGAAAGCAGCTGCAATTGTTTTATCTTCGCTGTGCTAATGAATACACTGTCTTTGCTAGTGTATACCTTTCACTGCAGATAGGCCTGCTCCCACCCTTTAAGCGGCGTGCGCAGGCAGAGTGACCTTGGTGTTGATATAGCATGTACCCGGTCTCAGGACCTAGACCCATCCTTCTGTATCTCCTTTTTCACCAGCTACCAACTGGAAATTTCCAGTGAGGGCATGTCATTTTCGGTTCTGAACTGTATTTCATGTGTTGCTATGCTTGCTGAAGTCAGTCCCTCTGCAGCAATCAAAGGAGGCTGGTCAGACCGGACACCACTCGATTGTACCTGAAATAAAATACCTTTAGTTTGTATTCTCTACTGTCTGACTGACTCTTCATTTGTGTGGAAGGGTGAGAGGTGGTCGCGATTGACCCGGGTTACCCTAATCGGGTCACTTCCTTTACTAGTTGGCAGTAGTATGCACCCTGTCCAAGAAGCAACCCTTCCTTCTTGTCAGGGTAAGGGAGTTGCACACCCAAGATAACCTCTGCTCACCCCCTTGGTAGCTTGGCACGAGCAGTCAAGCTTATCTCATATCCAATGTGTGAAGTATTTGAAAATACTACAAAGGGACACCACACCAGTTTATCTAAACCAAATAAATCCAACATACGTAACTCAAATTATCACTTTTAAAATGTTTTAGCAATTCTTCCCATAGAACTCTACGGACGTGTTGATTTTAGCACAAAGTACCTTTGATGCATTAAAATCCAAGACGAAAAACAGCCTCAAAGGAGGAAAAAAACCAGAAAACACAGCGATACGTCGGTACTTCAGTCTCAGGGGAATGAAGTAGTCAGTTCTGCTGTACACAGGAGAAGTATTGTGTTGATTCCTTACTACGAGGAGAAGCGATGGGTTAATTTCCAGAGGCGATTCCTTTTGGCAGAGTGATGCCTCAGATTACTTGGTGCACAGGTGCGATGGGTGAGAAAATCCATGTGCTGTGGGTATTGGCAGCTGCGATACAGGTACTACATTGAATTCTAATCTATAGAATGATGGCAGTGGTTTAAGAGAAAAGTCAGCACCTCTGTTTAGTTTGCAGTTTTAGTTGTCGGCTGTTTGTTCGGTATATCGACATGGCAACACTTTGGAGACCAAGATTACTGTATTCTGATTGTCTTATCCATTGCTTTGTTTGGAATTATATATATCACTCACTAATGTTAGTCAGATGAGACTATTTTTGTGCTGTGCTCTGCTAAAAATTGTAACTACATCAAATTCAACAGCCACAGACAGCGGATGCGTCAATTCCTTCAGCAGCACAGCAAGGCCTGCATCGAAGTTGGAGCAGGGATCTTGGACATCGGAGACACAGTGCAATGGACTCAGACTGCAGTGGTTCTTTGGGCCAGGAACAGGTGCTTCATCAATTTTTCCACAGCGCTGCGGTGATGCTTTGGTTTTTCAATTGCACGGCATGTTTGCAGTGGGAAAAACAGTGCTGGAAGGGCGATGCATGGAGTTTTAAGTCTTGAAGCAAAAGAATCACCTCCATGGGCCCAGAACTTTAATTGGCACCACTTGTCATGTCAGAAATCCTACCAGTGGAGTTCAGAGATGGTGCAGATGAAGTCTTTGATGCCCTGATGCGTCCAACGAGAGGCAAGCACACACAAGCCCTTGGAGAACCCTGGAAAAGCATGACACAAGAAAGCAAAGTCCAGTTATTTCACTGCTCACAGACAGCAGCAGCAACTGCAGGCCAACCCAGCAAAGCAACACACAGCAAAGGGGTAGTTCTCCCCCTGGCAGTTCTTCAGCTCTTTTACTTTGCAGGGTCCTAAGTCTAGAAGTGTTCCATAGAAGTGGGGTTACATGTTCAATACGTATACCCCATTTGGCTTTTAAAGTAAGAATACTCCAAAGGAAAGTCTTTGTTGTCCACAAGATCCTGCCTTGACTCCAGAAACACTACAGGGGGGTGGACACAGCCTTGTGAAAGGCCAGACACAGCCTTAATCAGGTGTCAGTGGCAACTCATCCCCCACTCTAGCTCAAGAAGTTCCATCAGCCTGCTGATGAGCCATCGGGATATGCAGGCCACTCCTTAGCTCCCTTTGTGTGACTGTTTACAGTGAATGCACAAATAACCCAGCAGTCAGTCTAAACCAGATGGAGATTACTCAGGTAGGCAAAAACACAGAATGGCACAGCAAGAAAATGCCCACTTCCTAAAAGGGGCATTTTCAAACACACAATTTAAAAACCACCTTCACTAAAATACGTATTTTCAAATTCTGAGCTCAGGGAGCCCAAACTCCAAATCTCTATCTCTTCCCAATTGAAAGATACACATGTAAGATGTTACAAGTCAGCTCCAATGATAACCTATGGGAGAGTTAGTCCTTACAATAGTGAAAAGCAAAACTGACAGTATTTCACTATCAGGACATGTAAAACACATCAGCACATTACCTTTCACATACACTGCACCCTGCCCATGGGGCTACATTGAGCCTACGATAAGGATGCCTTACATGTAAGAAAAGGGAAGGTTTGGGCCTGGTAAGTGGTTGCACTTGCTAGGTCGAACTGGCAGCTCAGCTCAAAACTGCAGACACAGACACTGCAATGGCATGCCTGAAACACGGTTGCAGGGCTACTTATATGGGTGGCACAGTCAGTGCTGCAGGCCCACTAGTAGTATTTGATTTACATGCCCTGGGCACACACAATGCACTTTACTAGGGACTTACCATTAAACCAAATATGTCAATCTTGGATAACAAAACATAATCACAAATTACACAGGGACCACTTGCACTCATCAGCAGTGGTAAAGTGCCCAGAGTACACAAACCAGCAAAAACGAAGTCCAGCATACAGTCAAAAGTACAGGAAGTAGAGGCAAAGAAGACAGGGGAAACCACGCCAAGGATGCCAGGTCTGCGAGGTCTGCCAGCCTGATAAATGAATGTTTCTTGCCTTTGTCAGGAGTACATTTGTAACCTTTTCTTGGGTAGGAAGAGATGATATTGGAGTTTGTAAAGTTGCTGGTGTGCATAAATACACAGGCATTTCAAATCAGAAAGATGTATACGCTCAATGCAACTGTGAATTTGTGTACTCACAAGAAAACTAATGCATGTAACATATTTTAAATACCGAAAGTATTTTGAACTCGTAATAATTATGTATTTGCCAATGAAGGCGAAAGCCCACAAGAAGAACAATGCAAAAAGGGCCACTAGGCGTTGGAATCTCAACATATAATGTACTGTTGAGTACGAAGGGAGGCCTGGCTGAAAGTAACAGATGCCGTTTAGGATCACTTGGCTGGTGTGTATAGTGGTGCAGTGCAAAGCAATGTTGCTGGAGATGGCCTCGCCGTTGTAGCTGAACATCAGTGCATGCTGCTCGGGGCAAACAGAAATATTCTCTTAGGTGATATTACATGGTCAGCTTTTATCGATTTATTGCATTTTAGACATATAACCTAAACCGAATACGTCTTAAGGCAACTAGTATTATGTTGATTGACCTATTCTATGCGGTGCAAGACATATTCTGTATCATAAATCGTTTTCTCTGAAATACTCGCATGTAAAGTGATTTGCGATTTAGGTAAACACAGTATGTGTCCTTACTTGTGCCATGGTTTTTATCAGAGGCTTATTCCTGCATCATAAACATGTCTTTACAGAGCTCTAAAAATCTTTGCTCGCACACCGCAGAAACACGGATCTGTCAAACCTTTATTAAATTGGCAAATCCATTACCCTGTATTTTATTAGACAATTTAAAAGGTGCCTGGAAATCTTGCATTGCTGGGTTTGTGCCAAATGTTTCGCCTTGGGGTCCGATTCGTAAGCAGACACATTAGTTTGCATTCTGTCAGGTTATGCTCGAGGTGCATGGTTGATACTGCTTATAAATAGCTTGTTTGAAGTCGTCAAGTTATCAAGGTGTTTTTTTAGGTTCAGCTACTGCTGAAACAGTTCATATGTTTTAGTCCCAAAACGGAGCACGAGGCATCAGCATTCAGGTTTAAGTTATTGTTTAAAGGTTTACAACTTCGAATCACTTTGGCATGGCACCCGCTCATAAAACCTTCATTACAAAGATATCTCTCAATTACGGCCCACATAAACCTTGGGCAGATGAGCTTTCACCAATCAGGCGCTAATCAGCCCGTCTCCTTTCCACAAAAACAAAGCGTGTTAGAATGCCCAATTTAGTTGGCTGCTTTGCAAGCCTTTGCTTAATGGACCAAATTAATTTTACATTTTAAAGCAAAAAATGAGAATGATGGTTGTTCCTCTCATTCAAATGGAAATGAAAACGCAATCTAAAAAAAACGCCAAGACGTTCATGCGAATAGATTTAGAGACAATTCATTGGATCACCATGTTCTTACCTTACTTCAGTAAAATGCGTTTGATATTTCAGGTTTAGTGTGAGAGGTGCAGACAAATGTAAGTTCAAATACAACACGTAATATGATTTTTAAGCCTGGCTTGGCAGTTTTACATCTAGTGAAACGAGATCACGTGTGATGAAGACAAAACATACATAGAGAGAGACACTGGGACACCCTACTCCAGTCATTGCTTTGTTGGTGTGTCATATACAATGAGGGCCAGGCTGCAGGGCAGCATATATAGGGTAGGCCAATCAGGGCCAGACTGGGAACCAAAACCGGCCCTGGCAAAGTGCTCGGCCGGCCTTCTCCCCCCAAGGGCCGGGTGGGGGGGTAAGAGGGGGCTGTTTTCGGCCGATTTTGTTACAGGGCCGATATTGCAGCTATGCTACAAAAACGGCCCTGTAACATATGCACTACTAAGTGGGAATTATGGGAAGCCAGCAAAGACTGTCAATTCCGGTTTTTCACAGGAGCCCAAGAAGAAGGAGCGCTCAGCTCCGAAACGCGTTGGCCAAGGGAGAAAAATAACGGGTGAAACCACACTTTCATCCTTGCAATAAAGTGGTCATTCACTTACCTGCTTGTCGAGTGCTATTTTAAGCAGCGGAGGCGATTTGGAGGACAATATATATATATATATATTCACAGAAAAAAACATAGGTTTCAGGGGTGTTATAGTTAGCTGGACATTTCACTCGTACAAAACCATAGAAACTCCTCTGTTATAGTTAGTTCTGCTAACTTTAACTCGCGCACCCGCAATCCACTGCTGAGGATGTTACATATTACATCATTCATGACATGGTCAGTGGCATCACTGATGACATCTCAAATTACATCACTGATAACATCACTGATGACATCCTCCAGTGAATGTGGTTTAGTTTGAAATTTAAATATGTATTATATGTATATATACCAATCTTTATTGAAGATTGAGTGGATATATAAATGTCTGGATGGAGGATTTAGTAACTGTCTGTTTAAGTGAGTAATTAAAAGTGTCTCACTTAATACATGGATTAGTAACTAAACTATGTGAATGTGTGCATCACTGTCTCTGTTGTTGTATAACATGATGCATCAGTCGGTCACTAACGTCATGAGTGTGTATATTAGTTATTGATTAGTTGGGTGAGTCTTTGTATGGGACACCGAGTTTGTGTATGGTTGGATGGGGTGTGTGTAACTCTATGCATAGATGTGTGAATGGTTGATTGACTAGGTGTATAGGTTTACGAGTGCATGTGGAAACTGCTGTTTGGGCGACTGAGTGTATTTGTGTGTTGGTGAGCGAATATATGTTTTAGTTGTACATCTTCAACAAAGTAAAAAAATAAAAGGCATTTTATGTGAAAGATGGTGTATATAAATAAGTATATGTAAGAGTCATTGGTTGTGAGAGTAACTATATGAATGAGTGTATAATTGTAATGGTCATTTTTTTAACATATTAACTATGATTTACTATGTGTTTGAATGAATGAGGTGTTGTGTGTATAATTGTGTAAGTGGGTAAATGTAAATGTGATTAATCTTTTTCATGAGTGAGTAGGATGACTGCATAACCAACTAAGATGAGTGCTGATGTGTCAATGTCTATATTTGTGTATAAGTGCATTTGATTGTGTTCTAATAATTAGTGACTGCATGTATAAGTGATTCTGTTGTTGAATGGGTAGTTGTGTGTAGACTTAGGAATCAGTGAGTGGGAATATAGTAACTGGTATTGGTGTGTCAATGGTTTCAAATATGGTACTCTGTATTTTACAGTGGGTGATGAAAGGTTATACTAGTGTATGATGAGGTGTACCAGATTGCCATGTGGACGATGTCATTTGAGAAGTCATCAGTGATGTCACTGACCATGTCATGAAGGACTGCGGGAGTGCGAGTTATAGTTAGCAGAACTAACTATAACAGAGGAATTTCTATTGTTTTGTATGAGTGAAATGTCCAGCTAACTATTACACCCCTGAAACCTATGCTTTTTTTCTGTGAAGTTCTAAGGTTTTTTAAATGCTAATTTCTAACTATATCGTCTCTGAAACCTATGGTTTTTCCAGTGAATTTTCTAAGGTTTTTTAAATGCTAATTTTTAACTATAACGTCCCTGAAGCCTATGGTTTTTTCAGTGAATTTCAAAGGTTTTTTAAATGGTACTTTTTAAGTGTAATAGTAATTATACCTATATTTTTGCCCTGATTTTCTAAGTTTTTTAACAGTTTATTTATAAATATTTTATTAATTAAATAATTATATATTTTTCTGAAAATTGCTACAAAAAAAATGTTTTAATTCAAACTGAAATATTTTTTGTTTTATTTTTTTATTTTAATATAATTATATTATTTTCTTTTTTCCTTTTTTTTCGTAGTCGCACACCCTGGAGGATCCGCGTACGGTGTGCGACGGCTGCGTGTTTTTCAGTTACATCGTATACATTTAATATTACATGATGTGCCTAATTGGTATGCGACCAGTCCGCAACTGCTCCCATGCATTTGCAACACATGCGCATTACGGTACACGATGCTTGCACGGTGGCGGGTCCCATGTGACGTCATATACGTACTGGGGCGCGCTGGGTGCGCGACTCTCGCAATATTTCTTAATGTTCTAAAATGATATGTATGTGTCTTTAATATACATATTAGGGCAAGAGATTATCTAAGATATTCATAAAAATAATATACTTGTACTTTAAATAAACTTATATTATTTTTACATTTTTAAAGATATTTTCGCGAAGTCGCATCGGGTGCGGGCTTCGTTAGCGCAGAGTGCTCGGATCCCATGTGACCTAAAAAAAAAAATTCATTGGTTCATAACATTTCCCACTGTAACCATTGAAGGACCCCACCCATTTTAATCATTCTTGTTGGAGCATCTTTAGAGAGACATCTCTTTTCCTACAAAAACCCTTTTGCCTTTTTTCTTTGATGTTTTTAAGAAAATATCAAACAAAATGGCATCTGGACAGCAGCAGCAGCAGGAGGAGGAAGTATCTTCTAAAGAAGTATTCTTGCAGAAGGCACCACGTCCACAAAGGCTGGAATCTGTTGTGTGGAAATTCTTCACTTTTCCACCTGGATATACTCTTGTGGCACTGCTTTTATGGACAAGCATCTCCGGACCACACATCCTCTCAATTTTGCTCAGGAGGAAATGAGGCGAGCTGCTTTGAACCCCTCACCTGCTGTGGCAAGTACGTCTGGAGCGTCCTCAGGAACACCTGCAATGGACATTAGGCCAGAATTTGTCTTTCTCGAGCAACACTGCGTGAAGTGTAAGAAACTTATATGCTTCGGTGAGCAGTCAGTGCATGCAGTTTGTGCTGCGCAACACAACCATCGTTGTTAATATTTTTCTTGTTGTTATTTTTGGAACGATAAGTAATTCCAAAAGTTTCCTGTTTTATTCGTTCTTTTTTTTCATTTTTAGAGAAAAAAAACACACAAAAATACAAAATTGTTCTAAAACATAAATATAAAATACAAAAGAAACGAGAAGAAAAAAAAAATTCTTATCAGAACTACCTTATCTGGTTAAAGAAAAAACTACAATTGCAAGGTCATGTGTGAAAGTTTAATTGATTATATGTATACAGCACGATTGACTGAAAGAATGCATTAGTAGTGTATGGTGAATTTATAGGTGAAGATTTATGAGGAAGTACTGCAGCGTGACACTGCAAGCTCTTTAGCTGCACTGCACTGTGGCACTTCCGAAGCATAGGGACGTGTCATATGTACATGAATTTGTTGCAATTCTGTGCTTCCCGCTGCACTGCTGCACAAACTGCTGCCATGCGATGACACAGGCACCCTTGCACCATGGTGCTAGGATGTCGGTGTCCTGCGGAGATTGTTTTTGGGCAGGAAGGGACACCTGCCTGCACAAAAACAATCAGTAAAGGCATTTTCCTCTTTCAATGTATGCTATGGAATGCAGCATGTATTGAAAGAGGAAAAAATGAGGAGAAATGCAAACAATTCCCCTTGTTGCTCCTTGCTACACCAACTCTAGGATGGCGCAGCATTCACACACATCTCCAGATTAGCGATTTCTCATAAATCTGGAGTTGGGTCTTGTTCTATGGGTGTTGTGTGGGAGCACCCACAGCAACACCTATGGAACGTCCCTTCAGTGCAAAGTTCTCTGTATGAAAGGGTCATATTTACAAGGAGAGGAAAAACCATGCAAATTGGCTTTTCCTCTCCTTGTAAATATGAAGGAGTGCCTGGCGACATCACTACGTTACACGAAGAGACGTACTGGTGGCGCAGGGTGCTTGTAAATCTGCCCCATAAGTGCTTAGGTATTGACAGACTGATACAATAAGAACATAGTGCTGGATGGGTGATTGATGAACTGCATGAGACTGACAGGAGGTATCCTACGCTGTATGGAGTAAGCCAATAGTATGTATCTGCTTTGAGATTGGTAGGGTTTATGCACAGAATATTTTATGTGTACTTGTGTTGGTGCCTAGGACATTTTATAAGAATAACCAAAGGGGATGATGGACGGAGTGTTGAACGATGCAAACTTCATCTCTTTTGGTTTTGCTTTGTTCGCCCTAAGTTGGCAGGGTATGCCCAGATGTGGGTCCTTTGCTTACTTTGCCACTGGATTTAAGTAGCCTGGCTGATGACGGCTGATTAGCCAGAAACCGTTCCCAGGATGCTTTTTTCCGGTCCAGGGAAGACATGGCTTGGCAGTTCGGGCTGGACTGTTCCCATGAGGCACAGGGTCAGACTGATCTGTAAGTGTGGGCGGAAAAATAATTCCGCTCGCGGAATTTGCGAATTTTTGCCAATTTCGGGATCCGTGAATCGCTCAGAATTGCCCAAAAATCCGCAATTCGCGAGTTGGCGGATTTTTATTTCTTGTTCGGGCTTCAAAAATACAGTCTGGCGTGCACGGCATTGACTTACCATGATTCTGTGTTCGCTGATAAATATTCCTCCCTGTTCGCGTGCGCTGCGAGATTGTGGTAGCTGGCCGAGCGACACCGCGATCACGAACACGTCCTTGCCAACCTAAATAGGAAATTGCGAATGCGAACACGTCAGTGCGACCTGAAACAGGAAATTGCGAACAAGTCATTGAGACCTGAAACATGAAAAAGGCATCACGAGCAGGCTGGTTAAGTGGAAACAACCTGTTCGCGACCGTATGCGCAAGTTCTTGTTCCCGAACTGGTAAAAATCTCTCGCGAACTCGCAAAAAAAATAATTCGCAAGCTTGCGGAATTTGGCGGATTTTTGCAAATCCCGATCACGAATTTGCGCGAATTCGCAAATTCCGCCCATGCTCACTGATTTGCATATGGCTATGTCTGAACTGGGGTGGCGAAGTGAGCTAAAGAATGATGGATTAAACCCAGATCAGTTGATTGGCGGTGAGTGCTTGCAATGTTCCAACACTCCGTCCATCACACCCTTTGGTTTTGCTTTGTTCGTCTTAAATTGGCAGGGTATGCCCAGACGCGGGTCCCTTGCTCACTTTGCCACTGGATTCAAGCTAGCCTGGCTGATGATGGCTGATTAGCCAGAAACCGGCCCCAGGATGCTTGTTTCCGGTCCAGGGAAGACATGGCTTGGCAGTTCGGGCTGGGCTGTTACCATGAGGCACAGGGTCAGACTGTTTTGTATATGGCTATGTCGGAACTGGGGTGGCAAAGTGAGCTAAAGAATGAAGATGGATTAAACCCAGATCAGTTGACTGGGGGTGAGTGCTTGCAATGTTCAACACTCCATCCATCATCCCCTTTGGTTTTTCATTTTATAAGAATACCACTAGTAACTGGAATGATGACAGTGCTGCAAACAGAGTGAACACTTAATTTATAAGTGCTTACGTATTGGTGGAAGCTGCGACCGGGGAGAATCCAGATGTAACAACCATCAAGGGGAATACAGACACTTCTGGCAATAGGATGTGAATAAAGGCATCTTTCAACCACGCATCGACTCCAGAAACATTTGAAGAAAACTGACTCGTCTATTTTATAATAAGGAGACCCTTTTGCTATTACATATTGCGAAGATCTGTCTCCATGATAAGCCTTGGAACGCGTAATCCATGACACAATTCTGACAATTTTCGCCCTGAAGAAGTCCCTTCGGACGAAACACGTTGGCTACTTGTATGTGAAGATTTGGAATAAAACAAGAAAGAAAATTCTATGGCCTACTGACATCATTAATTTGATTAATATTGTTAATATTGTACAGTATATGGTGTGCTGAACCATTGTGTTGCATGAGTACAATCCACTCCGGCTCTCCGTCAGACCCATTCCCGCACCCCGTCTTCAACAAAGCAAGCAGCTCCTTCGCACCCCACCTACGCAACGTCATCAATCTCTCCCTTGAGATTGCGACCTTCCCAGAGAGCTGGAAACACACCAAGATCAACGTCCTACTCAAAAAACCCAAGGCAGACCCAAGAGACCTCAAGAACTTCCGACCCATCTCTCTGTTCCCCTTCCCGGCCAAGGTCATCGAGAAAATTGTTAACAGACAGATAACCCGATACCTCAAAGAGAACAGAATCCTGGACCCTTCCCAGTCAGGGTTACGCAGCAACCACAGCACTGAGACCGCCCTCATTGCTGCCACCGACGACATCAGGACCCTGCTAGACAACGGGGAGACTGCAGCACTCATAATCCTAGACCTCTCTGCCTTCGACACCGTCTGCCACCACAGACTATGCGCATGCCTCCACGCCGCAGGGATCCGAGACAAGGCTCTGGAATGGACCACCTCCTTAGTCTCCAGCAGAACCTAGAGCGTCCGCCTACCCCCGTTCCATCCGAAGCCTCCGAGATCATCTGCGGCGTACCCCATGGACCCTCCCTCAGCCCGACACAGTCCAACATTTATATGGCCCCCGCTTGCACACGTGGCCCGACAGCACGACCTCAACATAATCTCCTACGCCGACGACACTCAACTGATCCTCTCCCTCATCAAGGACTCCATCACCGCCAAAGCCAACCTCCATGAAGGAAAGAAGGCTGTCGCCGACTGGATGAAGATGAGCCGGCTGAAGCTGAACTCGGACAAGATGGAGGTCCTCATCCTCGGCTCCAACCCGTCAGCCTGGGACGACTCCTGGTGGCCAACGGCACTGGGGGCAGCCCCAACCCCCACCGACCATGCACGCAACCTGGGAATCATCCTCGACTCAACGCTCTCAATGACCAAGCAAGTCAACGCCGTCTCCTCCTCCTGCTTCAACACCCTCCGCATGCTCCGCAAGATCTACAGATTGATCCCGACTGATACAAGAAAGACAGTCACCCAGGCCCTCCGCATGTTCTGCTAGATCTACAGATGGATCCTGACATATACAAGAAAGACAGTCACCCAGGCCCTCGTCAGCAGCCGACTCGACTACGGAAACTCCCTCTACGCGGGAGCCCCGACCAAGCTCATCAATCGACTACAACGCATCCAAAACGTCTCGGCACGACTGATCCTTGATGTACCACGACACGGCCACATCACTCCCACCTGAGAAACCTGCACTGGCTCCCCATCAACAAGAGGATCTCCTTCAAGCTCCTCATCCACGCACACAAGGCTCTCCACAAGACCGGCCCAGCCTACCTCAACAGACGGCTCTCCTTCTACACCCCTATCCGCCAGCTACGCTCTGCCGACCTCTCACTAGTCACCGTCCCGCGCATCCAAAGAACAACCGCCGGCGGGAGATCCTTCTCCCACCTCGCCGCCAAGACATGGAACACCCTCCCACTGAGCCTACGACAGACCCAAGACCTGCTGACCTTCAGGAGGATACTAAAGACCTGGCTGTTCGATAAGTAGCGGCCTCCACCTCTCCCCCCAGCACCTTGAGACCCTTGCGGGTATGTAGTGCGCTTAACAAATGACTGATTGATTGATAATGGTTCTTACACGAAACAAAAGAAAAAACAGGGTGTTAATATACACACACTATTTCTAAAGTTCTAGCGATTATAGTTCCATTACATTTACAGCTTATTTGAGATATCATGAGTGATGTCATGAGTGATGTAACTGACCATGTCATGACTGCTGTAATATCTGAGGTCATTAGCAGTACATTGTGGGGGCATAAGTTATAGTTAGCCCAGGTAACTATAACTGCTGAATTTCACTGGTTGTATATGAGTGAAATCTGAATCTAACTATACTGTCCCTGTAATCTTTGTTTTTTCAGCAAATTTCTAGTTTTTTTTGTTAACGTTAAGTAAGATGCATATCACAATGGATGGTGGGGGGTTGGAAGCAGGGCCTGGCATTGTGCTGTCCCCACGCAAGCTTGCTGCTCCTGCCTTCCCTCCCCCTAGCCATCCATTGTCCAGGTCCATGTCCCTGCTCCCATTATTACAGCCCTGTGTGGCTGTTGTTCTGCCACTGGCCTTCCCGCCTTCTCTGAACAGTTAGCTTGCTGCCCCATCCATCTCCTCCATATCTTCTGTTGTCTGAATCCATGAACTAGCCTCCTCCCTCCTGCCATGCATGATCTGATGTGCTGCCACTGCGCTCCATTTAGCATGATGTACAAGTCCACTCCTCCTGCCCTCCATTGCCCAATTCTATGCCCCATCATTGATCTCCTGCTTAGCCTCTGTGCTTAGCTTGCTGCCCCTATTCTCCTTCCCCCTGCCCTCTGATGTCTGTGTGCATGCCCCTGCTCCATCCTTTTTGCCCACCATGTTCCATGGACCTGCCACTCCTATCTACTCAGTGTTCTGCCACTCCCCTTCACCTGCCTAGCATTGTCAGATGACTGTAACCTGTCCCTGCCTCCTCCAACCTGCCTGTCCACATTCCATGCCCCTATCCCCTTCCTCCTGTCCTCTGTGGTCCATTTTACTGCCACACCCTTCTGTCCTCCCGGGTCTGTTATGCTGCAACTGCTCCTCCTTCCTGGCCCGCATGGTCTGTTGTGAGGCCCCTTCCCCTGACATCTCTTATCTGTGCCCAGGTCATGACCCTCCCTTCTATCCTCCATAGTCCTTTGTGCATGCCGCTGCACCTTCCTCCTTGCCCATCATAGCCATTGTGCTGCCACTAACCCTCCCGCTTGCCATGCATGGTCTTCTGTGCTGCCACGGCCCCTCCCACCTTCCCTGAGTGGTCAGCTAGCTGCCCCTGACCCCCTCCCACCTTCCCTCCATGGTCTGTGTGTATGCCATTATAGTTTCACTGTTGATCTCCATGGTGTGTCTTGCTTCTAGTGCCCATCCTGCCTGACCTCCATGGTCAGCTTGCTGAACCTGCCCTGCCCCCTTACCAACCAACCTTCTGTTTCCATGTGCAGACCCCTATTCCCTCCATCTTTGCTTGTCTGTTCCATTGTAATGCCCCCTGATCCATTCCTCCTGCCCTTTATGGTCCGTTATGCTGCAGCTTTCTCTCCTGTCTGTCCATTATGGTCAGCTAGCTACCATTGCTTCTTCCCCTCTGTTCTCTGTTTTCCATGTGCATGGTCCTGTCCCTTCCCTATTGCTTTCTATGGATTGTTGTTCTGCACTCCCGTCCCGCATGCCCTGTGTGGTGTATTGTGCTGCTGCAAACCCTGATGCCTGCCTTGTAGGGTCAGTTTGGTGCACCTCTCCATGTCCTTCCTGTCCTCTGTTATCCGAGTCAATGTCCCTACCCCAATTTCTCCAGCCTTCCATGATCCAATGTACCATACTTGCTAACAGATTTAACTTGATAAGAGGGAGATTTGAAAAAAAAGCTGGGGTATTGATTTTCCCCTTTTACTTACATTGAAAAAGAGGAGATTGTAGACAGGAGACAAATCAAATAAAGCCCATTTGGGCTTGAAAACATTGGATGTTTCCTGGCTGAATCTGGACTGTTGGCATGTATGGTTGTACTACCACTGCCTCTTCCTTCTGCCCACAATGGTCTATTATATTGCCAGAGCCCCTCTTGCCAGTTCTGTATTGTTGGTTTGTTGCCCCTGCCCACTTTTCCACTGTCCTCCATAGTCTGTTGTGCTGCCACTGCCCTTCCTGCCTGCCCAGTGTGGTCAAATTGTTGCCTCTGCACCCTCCTACCTGCCTTCAATTTTTAGAGTCCGTGCCCCTGACCTCTGCCTCTCAACAGTATCCTAATGAACAACTAGATTGCTAACATTCTATTTATTATAGAAATGTCAAACACCTGACGTCATCTTGATATAATCAAAACTGTCATTCCTAGAGCATTTCCTTTAGAAATTACATATATGAGAGGGTCTTATCTGCATCAAAATTATGGTTAGTGCCCTAAAAAACTAAAATGAGGACATATCTTCAGAGTTTTCAAATAGCGACAAAGCACTTTCAAATATATTTGTTATCTTTCTGTTTCTTTATCCAGTTAACCACTTGATTAAATGTTGCACTTAGGGGGGAGGATGTGGTGTTACTTCTAGAGCTGCAGACTTTGCAACTGGGGAACCAGGTTGGAGTTTCTGCTTCAGCTCAACATACTGTGTTTCTGGTCAAATCACTTAATCTCCCCATGTCTAAAATCAAAATGAATTTGTTCTTGAGTGATGTAACCAATGCTCATGTAAAGCACTCCAATACCTGACAAGTCTGCACTATATAAAACTGCAAAAACACAAAAAATAAAAAAACATATTTTGCACATTTCAGTCATTGGGCTACATGAGGGCATCTCGGTGATATGTGTGCTACATTTGGGCTCTTTTGTCTCTGGTGGCCATCTTGGGAGGCTTCTTTGTTATGAAGTTTCCTAATTTCCTCATTTACTGCAGTCTCCTCAGTAGGAAATGCTTTCACTTTTTAACTTTGATTCCATCAAGAAAGTATTCAGATATGTCACACATTTGCCATAAATTCTGAATGTTAGCACTCTAGTTGCTCATTAGATCACTGTAGTAAAGCTACTGCTCACCACAGAAGTCTGCTGCTGGTATTAAAAGTGCATGTTTCGGTCTGCATGTCAGAATTTTTTAATGAAATAGAAGAGGATTTGAGAAGTCACTCAAAATGTGCCCTCATTTTTCTTTCTTCAGCACTAATCATAATTTCTATGGCAAAATGAACCCGCTCATTGTGTTCAATTAGGTGTTTTACCAGTTTATTCCAATCAAGATGGCTTCAGGTGTGCCATACGTTTGACATAAGTAAGACTGTTAGCCTCTAGTTGTTCTTTAGAACACTCTTGGACATTCTGTCATTGGGCTATACGTGGGCTATATCTGGGTGATATTTGTGCTACATTTGGGCTCTTTTGTCTCTGGTGGCCATCGTGGGAGACTTATTTGTTATGAAGTTTCCTAATTTCCTCATTTACCACAGTCTTCTCAGTAAGAAATACTTTGTTTTTTACTTTGATTCCATCAAGAAGGCATTCAGATGTGATACTCATTTGCCATAAATTCAGAATGTTAGCACTCTATTTGCTCATAAGATCACTGTTGTAAAGCTACTGCTCATCAGGGAAGTCTGCTGCTGGTATTGAAAGTGCATGTTTCAGTCTGCATGTCCGAATCTTTTAAAGAAATAGAAGAGGATTTGAGACGTCACTCAAAATGTGCCCTCATTTTTCTTTCTGCAGCACTAATCATACTTTCTATGGCAAAATGAACCCCCTCATGTTGTTCCTTTTTAAATTAAATGTTTTAAGAGTTACCACTTTATTCCAATCGATTTGGCTTCAGGTGTGCAATACATTTGTTATAAGTAGGACTGTTAGCGCTCTAGTTGTTCTTTAGAACACTCTGTGAAGCCGTAGAACATAAAGGAATCAACTGACAGTCTCTGCCCTTGTTGGATGTACATGTTTTACTGAGAATGTCAGACTTCATTCTCACATGACTGAGAAAGATAATGCGAATTTACAGAAAATATGCTCTCAGTGTAGCTTATAGATCACCTTCCAAACCACTGTGGGAAAAGCATGAGAAAATAGTTTTCTCTCAAAACATGATTCATGATATCCCAGCAGAAAGCTTTTTCACATGGTAAAATCCCCTTAGAACACCACAATTCCTAAAATAGAGTATAGTACCAACAACAAATGATTTTTAATGTAACTGAAGTCTTAAAACCTTCTATTAACTGCAATGCTTTTTAATGAGGTGCTATCATGTATATTGGTCCCAAGATATGGCTGCCAATACTTCTTGGATGAAGTGCTGACAGCCAATCAGATCTCACGATGAGATGTGTGGTTAGGCTCCGGCCAGATATATATATATATATTTCTTTTTCCATTAATATTTAAAAAACTTCTCAACAGATTTACACCATTTAACAAAAAGGGCTCTTTCTGAACCAAGGGCTACCTTTTTGCCAAATTTGGTTTAATTCCGTTTAGCAGTTCGGGCTGTAGTCGAGTCTAAAGTTTCCTATGGAAAATTGCATGTAGAAAACAAATTTTGGAACCCCCTTTTTTCTTGGCCCCCACTTGCCGAATCACCCTGAAACTTTAAAGATAGGAGCGGACTGAAGCGGGCCATAAGTTTTTAAAATTTCGCACAGATTCATCAATTGGCCCCGAAGTTATTAGGAATAGAATGCTGCGATTTTCCTATGGTAACTAGAACTACCTACTGGCGAATATATATATATATATAGAGATATATATATATATATATATATATATATATATATATATAACCTACTGGCGGTCGCCAGTAGGTATATATAGTTAGAATTTTCAAAAATCCCATAGAGAAAAAATCCTATGTCTAATAACTTTGGCGTTTGTGGACGGAATTGGCTGAAATTTTCAGGAAAATGGAACATTTTGTTTCTGAGCAGCCACTGAAAATTTGGGGGGGGTTTGTCAAGGGGGGGCTGAGAAAAAAGGGGGGTCCCAAAACACGTTTTTCCCATGTTAATTTCCATAGGGCGGTTGGCCTCACTTTTAGCCCGAACGGCTGAATGGATTTGCACGAAACTTGGCAAAATTGTAGGGACTGTTAGCCCGATGTGCCTTTGCTAGTTCTCAAGATATGTGCTCCAGTGGATTTTGAGAAATTAACGTTCAAAAAAATATATATATCTGTAAGCGCGCTCCGGGCAGCGCCCCGGTTCGCGTACTTGACGCGTAACGGAACTTCGCGAAGCGAAGCTGATTGGCTCTCCAGTGTCTGGAGCGGCCGCCATCTTGTCTCTCGGTAGGATCGAGAGACAAGAGGAGGCCAAAGCGAAGGGGCAAATGACCATAAGGGGGCATAGTAGATCCTCCCTGACCCCCTAGGTTTGATGTGGAGGTTTTAAAAGGGCCCCGCGGGGCAAAAAAAAAAAATAATAATAATCGAACGGCTGAATGGATTTGCACGAAACTTGGCAAAATTGTAGGGACTGGTAGCCCGATGTGCCTTTGCTACGTCTCAATATATGTGCTCCAGTGGATTTTGAGAAATTAACGTAAAAAAAAAAGAGATACATCTGTAACAGCGCTCCGCTTCGCGTACTTTTCGCGTTACGGAGTTTTGCGAAGCTGATTGGTTCTCCGGCGTCTGTAAACATTCCAAACAGTCCGTAGCGGCCGCCATCTTGTCTCTCGGTAGGATCGAGAGACAAGAGGAGGCCAAAGCGAAGGGGCAAATGACCATAAGGGGGCATAGTAGATCCTCCCTGACCCCCTAGGTTTGATGTGGAGGCTTTAAAAGGGCCCCGCAGGGCAAAAAAAAAAAAAAAAAAAATTTGTTTTTTTGCGTGGGGAGCGTCCGGTTCGCGAACCGGGAAGCGTTCTGGGGAGCGTACTTTGTTGAAAATTAGTGAAAAAAGTTAGAGTAAAATAATAATTGTGAGTGATCAGATGTAGGGTAGCTCTGAGAAGAGCTTTTGGGTTTATGGTACATTTAGGTACTTATAAGTAGGTACCAATGCACATTTTTAAATTCAGAATGAAAATTCTGTTGCCCTCATCTGAGAAGTGAACTCCATCTCCTCTGTAGATATCTTGCATGTAGTAACGCAAGTTATTGTTGTACAAGGAGCCCATTCCATGGTCTCTCATGTAAGCTGAAACAGATTTGTTTACATGCTTCCTCGACTTCTCAATTTGTGGACAAAATTGGTTCGACCACCTCCATTTCTGTCTTTGGCATATATTTGAATATACCAAGGCAGTCTGAGGAAAAAGTGCCATCAATTGCTCAAAGGTGTCCTTTAAAAGCATTTCCAGACCTACCCCAGTCAAAGTGCCCAAATCATTACCTCCACAGTGCACAATTAACAGGTCAGGTTTTGGCAAATGCATAAAGGTTTTCACCAATGGTATCAATTGGTGACATTTTAATCCTCTGTGGCCAAACCACTTAATTTCCACATCTTGTAAATTGAGGTTAGGTAAATTCCTGTTCTCAGCGTACCTCTGAGCCCAATAGATGTAACTATGTCCAACAATCCAGACAAAAAACATGGTGAGAGAAGGTTCTCCTGCAGTCAGATGAAGTGTGGCAATGAAATGGCAGTTGAAAAAATAAGAGTGTAAAATGAAAAAACTGTGGAGTTTCTGTGTTAATGAAGCAGTAAGAGTGATTGGTGGATTTTGATTACTGAAAACAGAAAGTTAGGGTGCATGGATGAGTTCTTTGAAAGATGTATTTTGAGTGGTGAAGAAAAAAATCATTAAATGAAAGAATGCACTGGATATGCAGGTGCACTGAGAGTTCAGAATTCAATTGCAACATTGTTGTGTGAACTTGCAAACACCAGAGGTCTTCCAAGAGGTGGTTGCTATGCAAAAAAAGCAGAGAGGGCAGAGGGGGGGAAGGGTTTTAATTTGAAAAAAAGTGAGGGAAGAGTTTTGATTGGGTGACATGAGAGATATGTGTGAAGAATTACAGCATTTCTGTGCTTTTGATAGCTGCAGACTCTGGAGTGCATACCTTTTGCTCTGCTGAAGACAAATTGGTGTGTTTCTGAGACTGTTTTGAAACTCAAAGTATTTGCTTAGGTGAGAAAAGATTTCTTTAATTTAGATACAGAATAGTGTGCTTTAAGGAGAAAATTATGAAGAAAGTTGTGTTTTTCAAATGTTGCTTTGTGTCAAGTGTTTTACAAATAGATTTTGTTTCTTTGAGAAATTGTAATTGGAGAAAATGTGAAGTATTAGTACTGACAGGGTTTTTATGTGCATAGGAGCTGTGGAGTGTTTTCAAATTATGACTTGTAAAACGTTTTTGAGGAAAAGGAATGGTTTTAATATTTATGACAAGGACATAATGGTGTATGCTTCTTTATAAGGCAATTGAGTGTCTCTGATGTTATTTTTTCCATTTTAATGTAAGACCTTTCCCTGTGGAGCAAATTGCTTGTAAATATGCTCCCACCTGTGCATGGCAAATTTAGATTTTGAATGTTTGCGTTACATAGCCGTGTTAAAAGTGACCCAAGCATGCTGCAAAGGCAATCAAAAAACGCTTTCATGTGTCTTGAGGACATTTTAAGTCATTTCCCCGTGGGCAGTGTTTTCTAATTATGAGTTGAAAATTGTTTTTGAGGTAAAGGAATGTTTTTAAAATTTATGTGCGCCATATGCCTCCAAATTTCTTTTTCAGGGGAGCAGCAGGGTGTTCTTGAGAGACCCCTGCACCCTCGAAAAAATTCCAAATTTGCGATGAGCTAATTGCTAATCGCAAATTGCACCTTCATTCCTATGGGTCTCCTGCTCCATGGAAATGAATGGGTAATTTGCAATTAGCAATTTGCTCATCGCAAATTAGGAATGGTAAAGAATCGCTATTTATTCCTTAAAGTTCGCTATTTAGGAAATGCAAAAAACTTTGATGATACATATGGCGGTTCATCTCTAACAAGATAAGAAGCTTAGGGATAGATCTATGATGACTGGCGCATCACCAGGGATGTGCCAGTCATCCTGCGTCGCTGTTCCGACACCCATGGTGTGCTGCATTTACAATGCGGCGCACCATGGGGCAAAAACACCACAGATGCGTGACGCATCTGTGCCGTAAAGGTGGCGCATTGCTGGAGTTGTATCGCAAGTGGGATGAAGCTCCAGCAAGGCTCAGGGGTGCCCCTGTCGTAGGGTTTCTGTTCTCACACAGAACTAAGCACAGAGGATTGGAACCTCGGCGAATTAGGGTGCCCCAAAACTGACCTTAGTACCCAAAAACCCCCTAACAAGCTAGGTACAGTGTCACATTGGATATAACAAACTCCCAATCTTTAGACAATTCAGAACATGAACTTACAGTACCTCAGGATACGTGGAACTCATGAACACTCGGTCGTTATATATTCATTACAAATGAGAACATGGAGTTAAGAAGAACACATGTGCATTTGAAATGTTTATTTACTAATGCCGTCTTCTCAGGCGTAGTATCTTAGATAATACAAGTACACATATTATCAGTAGCAAAATTACCAGCATAGTTACTAGTACATAAAAAGCGAATGGTGACAGTATGTTAGCATGCTGTAAATGAATAAGAGTTAGCAACACTTATATTTCACCCTCCCTAATACACATATTATATTATTTGTTAAGAAGGTCTCTTTGGGTTGGTTTAGGGCGGGCCCATACCTTAGTGTCCTAGATTTGAAGGAATCACATCAGCATACACCAGCTCTCTCTTCATGTGAACCGCATCAAGTGTTGTGTATGTGTGTTCGGCAAAGCAATATAAAACGCGCCTCATGCCCAGAATTGGCAGAAGCTGCACTTATGTTATGACTATGAAGTCGTGGAGATCAGACCTCATAACAATTCTGTATCGTGTTGTTCTTGAAACTTCTGCACTCGCTGTACAGATATAGTTTAACAAGCAAAGCAGATAGTAGAGCAATAACATATTATTCTCATGTAAACCACGATGAACTACTAGGTTGAAAGCTAAAGCAACAACTAAGTGTCGTGTGCAGAAGTTGCAAAAAAGGAAAAATGGCGTTTAAACCGGTAATGAGCCCATGCTAACTTAACACGGTGTAAAGATATCCAGGATCTACATGACACCCCCCCATGATCCGGAAACGAACTGAATAAGATAATAGAAGTGCCATCTCATGAGAGCAGATTGCAACTTTATATGTGCACGGTCCACAAGGTAAAACATTAAAAACTAGCAAAATTTAATGCTAAAAAAAAATAAAACAGCCAACTACTTTATCAAGGCTTAAGCCAATAGGCAAGCTAAATAATAAAAACTTGACAAATAAGTCAATGAATTGTCAATGAAATGCTAGTACTCAGCATATCAAACATGAAAAAGGTCTATGACATAACTGTGTATGCAAAATAAGCTGCAACAGCCTCCAATAGGAAGTCACCGTCTTCATCCGAAAACAGTTCAGCCATCCAACTTAAAAGCGGAAAAGAACATACGTGCTCTCCCAGCACCGGATCCTCTATCACCATCAGAGGACAGCTCGGTGGGTTTTCAAGAAAGCTCTGTTCCAAGAAAGACTGTGTTGCCGCCAGTAAATTCCAGGGACCAATTAGTCCATGCATCAATGCCACAGCCATAATCCTTTCGCCAGGACAAACCAACTCGTGAGTAATGATAGGACTCATCAGCTGATTAAAGTCGACGTCAGGAGAAACCGGTCCGCAGAGACACAAATCAATGGCCCAATCGAAATCACAGGTCAGGCAGTGAAATACAGGCTGGACACAGGTGAAGTAGGAGAATCGAAAAGATAATCCATATGCCGTGCTTAATATCGCCAACGGCATTGTGCCATAATATTCAAGCATGCGATTGCGGAACAGCGTCAGCAGCTGCAGGGCGGGACCTTGCACAGGAAGGACATCCATATTTAAAAATGTAAAAAAGCACAAGAGCGTCCGCTGCTAATGCAAGTAAAACTGGGAATCCACCAAACAAAGTGGAAAAAATAGAATGAAAGAAAGCAGGGATGACTCCAAAGATTTTCTCAAATTAAGTCACGAGACCACTGCTAACAACTTTTAAAAAATGTGCCAGGTCCTTTGTGGAGGACGCGTTAAAGATAGTCCGAACCATCTCGGTGAAATGCAAAGGCGAATCAGTATTTAAAAGGGCCTGCACCTCTGTACGGGTGTTCGCTATGTGAAGCACGAAAGTTTCACGGGCCGAACTCAAGGCCACCTCTCTCTGAGACAAAAGAGCCCTTATTCTTGCCATGCCGTTGAAATCTGCACCCAAGGTTGGTATTTGTGGCCAGATTGAAAACTCCCTATGTTCATGTGTGGGAGGAAATAGAACATTTCTGCAGCAAATAACCCGTTCACTTACTGTTACGATAAAAGGAATACTTGTAATTAACCCACAACAATCTTCATTATTGAGCATGAAATAACTACCATTTTCCAACAACTTGAACGTGGGGATGATAGCAGGAACTGGCGTGCCTTGCAACACGCAAGCCATATTTGGTCGGTCTTTGTTGTATGAACCGTGTAACTGTATGTGCCTACACATTAGTGAATGATCTGGCGTCTCAGTGCATTCCTCTCCATTCAGATAAACTTCTTGGTCATCTTTGAAACATCTGTATGTGTATGGAAGCGACCAGACCTCATGAAGAAAACCACTACCTAAAGGTTCATAACTACCTATTGGTACATATTTCATACAATTTGAAAATTTATATAAAGCAAAAGGCAGCGTTATTAAACCGTGGATAAGGCACGTTGCAGCATTGGCCTCTGCCACTGAAAAAGGCAAAGATTCTAACCTTTCAATATGTAACATTGAAAAGGAAGCATCACGCATTGACAGCAAGCGTTGTTTGTTAGTCAAATTGAATGGGGCAAATAAAGAAGAAACGTTCATGTATCCCCAGGGAACTTTACCATTTTTCAGAGTTTGAAGGGTCCAAGCAAATTGCAAGAATCTGAACTACGTTGCCAAAGCAGCCAACCTTTTGGATTTATACTGGAAATGTTAAAGGAAGAATTACGGAGTAGGGCCTGTAAATCACTAATGGACAACCGAGTAAAATTACTCCAACCATCATATTCCTCTAACTCCGGGATAGTAGGGGTGTTTAATTTTTTAGAAGTAGCCAATCCAAAGCATGTGGTCTGGGAAATTGTTTCATTCAGAAACAACATATGATTCGGGATGAGACATGCACGGTGCAAAGCCTCAGTGCCTTGTACCTGCCAGGTTTGTGAACCCCAAACTGATGTAGATCCTGGATATCTTTACACCGTGTTAAGTTAGCATGGGCTCATTACCGGTTTAAACGCCATTTTTCCTTTTTTGCAACTTCTGCACACGACACTTAGTTGTTGCTTTAGCTTTCAGCCTACGTGCGTCAAGACGTATGCCTGCTTCAACCAGGCGCAGGGTTTTGACGCAGCTTTGTCCTATCTGATTGTAAATGCGGCACACCATGGGTGGCAGAGCAGCGGTGCACGTTAACTGGTGCATTCCTGGGGATGTGCTAGTTAACATCAATCTGCCCCTTTACATTTAAGTATGTGCAGGGGACACAGAGTCGGTGAGGCTTATCCAAGGTTAAGAAGAGATGAGTCCTGTTCACTGAAAAATTGGACATAGGCTTCACCTCCTCAGCATCGCTGGACATGGCTAAATAATAGCTGCAAAATGTTACTCTTGTTAAACAATTTTATTATTATAATCTCGGAGATTTGTCTCTTACTCTGCAACATCTCATTGTTGTTATCTTTCTTTAAAGATAAAGACAACATCAACATGAGCGACAATCAGCAATCAGTTGATTTCGACCTCATCATTGAACTCGTAATTGAAACATCAGTGGATGTTGATCCCTTGGATGATTTAAATCCTGAGGATGAAGAAGAACGTGATGAGGATGCAGATTTGTCAGAATTGTATGACATAGGATGGAAAGCTGACGTGCTTGAGCCTATGGAACTATAAACATTTATTTAAAAAATTTATAACAAATAAAAAGTAAAAATGTAAACCGTTTAATTTAAAAATAAAGACACCTTCAAAAACAGGTTATGTGTAGTGTCTTCAATAAAATATTAAAATATGCTCATAAAATTAGATCAGATTCACATATAAAACAGCACAGGTAAAATGAATATAAATTCCATTTCTTTTCTGCTATTTCTGTAATCTAAATTTGCCAAGCACTAAAAAATCTTCTATGTAAAAATGTTAAGTAGTGTGTTAAGTTTTTGATGACTGTTATTGATTTACTGTTGGGTAATAGTGGTTAATAAAATTTTTTATTATATTTTACCACAGATTCAACTGCAGATCTTTGAAGATTTCAGCATGCCAACCAAAGAAAGACTGAGAAAGGCTGCAAAACGTCAAAGACAGCAGGTCAATGAAAAAAAGCAGCAGTCCTCTAACAAAAATATTTGTCAAGTCACCAAGAAAGCACCGGGTAAGAGTACAAAACATTCATAAGAAATATCTGTAGTAAAAAAAATATTACTACAGAAAATGTTTCAGTCCAGAAAAGGAGAAGCAATTCAAACGGAAAGGAAAGGCCAATGAAAAATTTTACTGCTAGAGCAAGAGATAACTCTGTGCATGATAGTAGAAGGAAACAACAGTTTAGGGACATTCGTAAACGAATGTTCCGCAACAGGATAATTGGCAATTTGTTAAAAAATATTAAGAAAGGTCAACAGAAAGTGGTTTTTTATAAGAGAAAAAAAAAAGTTGAGAAAGTTATTGATCAGGCATTTGAAATTAAACGTAAGGTATTTATTTTGATAATCAATAGAATTAGGAAGCTAAACAAGGCAATTTATGATTTCAAAAGAAATAGTAGATGGAAGAGAATAGTTAATCGTAGTAATTTCTGTGAAGTTTTTTCTGGAGAATGGATGCATAGTTCAAGCTGTGAGGCATTTTTTAATGAGGAGAGTTATTTCCAGGAAAATGATTTGGTGCATGCAGTTGACACCAGTGGTCGTGCTTATGAAGTGAAAGATGGTTGTCCAGTTGAAAAAGAAAAACTTGTGACAACAGAGGCAGAAGAGGTGTTAGGTAATGAGGTTTTAGGAAGACGTGCTAAGGGTCCTGTGTACACCTGGAAGTGTAGTAGTATTTGCAGTGTACGACAGGATTCCATCAATTTGCTTTGTGATTTTATACGGTCATTTAATAAGAAAAGTTTGAAGCAGAAAATGAAGTTGTTGCAAGAATTAGATCCTTGCAGAGTGAGAGAAGTGACAGGTTTGCATGGGCATTCACTGGCTTGTCTTTCCAGGAGAGTATGCCAGAGTGTTTTTCATCATTTCAGGATGCTAGCAGTGCATCATAATAAAGTGAGGAAATTACTTAGAATGTTGTATTATGCTAAGAGTCCAGCAATTATGCTTAAACAATTATGCGCTGCTCTTTTGCATGGTTCTGAAATAGATGTGAAGAATATATGTGAAGAAATGGAGTTTTGTTACTTTGGAAGTAAAGAGGAGAATGTTGAAATTGACCAAGAAGAAGAGAGTAATGTGGAAGATAGTGTACAGGTTTCCAGTACAGATAATTTCCAGAGGGAAATTGCAACGTTTGAGGTGAAATCAAGTGAGAGGCCAAATTTCACTTGTGTGTGTTGTCGACGCACTTATTATAAGAATCAGACTAAGTTAGTGGATTTATATGCAAAAAGTGAAAGGGAAAATAATAGTGAATGGAAGGATTTTACAACATACTTGATGGAAGAAAATTGTTTTGATTTGGGATTGGATCAACGTGTGTGTACTTATTGTTGTAACAAATTAAATCAAAACCAGATGCCTGCTAGAGCAGTTCATAATAATCTGGAATTGGTTGAGATTCCTTCTGAATTGAAGGATTTAAATACTTATTAATCTATTTTGATTCAAAGTATCCATCCCTTTCAGGCTATTGTAAGAATGGAGCCAAAGACAGGGAAATTGCCTCCATCAGATTTACAGAGAGGATTAAAGGGAAGAGTTGTTTATTTGCCTCTAGATTTGAAGAAAAACATTAACACAATTGGAGTAGAAAAAGTGGAAGAGGAACCTCTGGTTATCTTAGTTAATGGGGTTCCGACAAAGAATAAGAAAATATGGCAAGATTTAGTGGATGTTAGGAAAGTCAAAAAGGCAACATTGTATTTGAAAAAAAATAATAAATACTATAAAAATGTATATGTTGCAGAAGAGGAAGTAAGTGAGGAAGAGGATAGCGATTTGTGTGCTGGTCAAATTGAGAAAGTAGAACCCTGTACTAGTGAAGAAATATATGAACATTATAGTGTTCATCCTTTGCATTCCAAGGAAGTCATGGAGAATGCTATTGAGTTGTTTCAAATGAAACAAGCCAAAGGGAGTCCCATTAGTGTTTGGGAGGAAAGTTTGGAAGCTCGGTGTTTCCCACAGCTTTTTCCAACAGGTCAGGGAGGAAGATATGATGAGCGACCTCATCAAATTCCTGCTTCTGAATACCGGACTTTGCGATTGTATGCAGGAGATGCTAGGTTTCGACAATGCATTCCCTATTTGTTTCATCTCCTGTTTGAAAGCGATCTGTCTGGACTGTCATATGCAGTGAACCACATCTTGAAAAGTGGTATACACATGCAAAACATGTCGGCAAGTGACTTTATGGATAAAGTCAATGTCCAAGACAGTATTTTGGATTCTCACCTGATTAATCTCATGGCGTGTCAGCGTGGTACTAATGAGTACTGGTACCGTCGTCATGGTGATTTAAAATGTATGCTGAGGAACTTAGGAACTCCCACATGGTTCCTCACTCTGAGCTGTGCCGAGTATGGCTGGGAAGACTTACTTGAATTTCTACGAGAGGCAAATGCAAACATCGAAAACATCGAATTCAAGACACCCGGAGAACTGTGCTCTTTGGATCCAGTCAATGTATGCAGGTACTTCAATCATAGATTTGAAGCTATGATGTCTTTCATCATGAATAAGAAGAATCCACCTCTTGGAGAGGTGTTGGATTTCTTCTGGAGAAAGGAGTACCAAGCAAGAGGTGCTCCTCATATACATATGCTGCTGTGGATCAAGGATGCACCTAAATTTGGAACGGATCCAGAAGAGTCAGTGATGAGTTTCATACAACAGTATTCTACGTGTGCTGTTCCAAATGCAAAGGAGAAGAAAAGCCTAAGAGAAAAAGTTCCACGTTTCCAAAGCCATCGATGTGGAAAGTACTGTCGTCGTAAATTCCGAAACAAGGACAAGTTCTACACCAAATGTCGTTTCGGCTTTCCACGACCGGTGATTTCTAAAGGAAGAGTAAACAGTTTTATGTCTTCGCTGCGACATAATGTGATGAAGAAATCACCTAAAAACACATACAATTTGAAGAGGAACGAAGAGTCCAAGTACATCAACGACTACAACCCGGTGATTTTGTCCATGTGGAATGCTAACATGGATATACAGTTTGTGGCTGATAACTGTATGGCTGTGGCTCGGTATGTGACATCTTACATCACCAAAAAAGAGAAGACAGAATTGAAGGATATGTGGGAGGACATTTCACATGAAAAGAGCCTCAGCAAGAAGTTGTACAGTTTCAGTCTGAAGATGTTGTCGCATCGAGAAATCGGAGCTTACGAATGCTCTGACCGGTTGTCTTCAGCAAGTCTCTATGCCAAGTCCAGGAGTATCGTTTGGGCGAGTCTTGGTCTTGCTGCAACGCGTAATCAAGTTCTGAAACCTGTGCGGGAAATTGAGTATTTGGCGGAAAAGGAGCCAAACAGTACCGACATTTTGAAGACCAACATGTTGGATACATATTATCCAAATCGAAGCAAACACCTCGACAATGTTTGTCTGTATGAGGTTCTTCAAAATTACATATTCAAGAGGAACATCAAAGAAGATACTGAGAAAGGAGTGTATGCTGTAATAGGAAGTGAGGGATGTCTGGTCAAGCAAAGAAAATGCCACTTGGTAAACCATCGAAAATTGAGTGGCGAATCTCCTGAAAAAAAGGAGTTTTTCTATTTAGCACTTTTGCAACTTTTCAAGCATTGGCGTGCAGAAGAGGAACTGCTTGGAGATTTCCTCTGTTACGAAGACTCTTTCAATGCTGCCAAGGAGACCATACAATGTCCTGCTTTTCCCAAATATGTAGAAATGTTGAATGCGGAAATTGAGCAGGAAGCAACGATTGCAGCCGAGATTGCCAGAGACAGTTCTCAGGACAGTCAGAGTTCTGCTTCATTGAGTCAGGATCCACTAGGAGGACCTGTTATCGAAAATGAAGCTGCCACTGCTATGAATGAAGTGGAAAGAGCCATGGCACATGCTCAGGAGGATGCGGTTAACTTAGAAGAGTTGGAAAGACAACTTAACGTTGAGCAGAGGAAAATATATGACGAAGTTACCATGCAAATTGATCATGGATTAAGTCATGAGAAGAAAGAGTGTTCATGTACGTCGTTGAAGCCTGTCCGACTGTACGTGAGTGGAGAAGCGGGAACTGGAAAAAGTTTCCTTATTAAAGCAATTTCATGCTATTTGCAGGAAAGGACAGAGTCATCGCTGTCTTGTGTTGTCACCGCTCCAACTGGACTGGCAGCACATAACATTAAAGGGATTACTTTACATCGTTTACTGATGCTGCCAGTGGAGCATGACAACAGATTACAATATCACAAGCTATCTGGAGATGCTTGTTTTGAAGTTTCAAGAATCTTGAGGAAAATGAAACTTCTTATCATTGACGAAGTAAGCATGGTTTCCAATGTCATGCTTGCGTTTGTGCATTTGAGAATGCAAGAAGTTCTCAAAACAGAGTATGATGTGTTATTTGGTGGCAAACACATCATTGTTTTCGGAGATCTTCTGCAGCTGACACCAGTGAAAGGGCAACCTGTGTTCAAAATGCTCACGCATGAAGATACCAGGAAGTGCCTAGGGAGCATTGGCAACGTCAATATATGGTTAAACTTCAATTATGCTGAACTGCATGAAAATATGCGTCAGGCGAAGGATGAAGTTTACAAGAGTATTCTACAAGATGTTAGAATTGGAAAAGTGACCGAGCATGGGAAAGAAGCTTTACATGCACGATTACTGTCAAATTTATATCCAGAACAAGATGTTGTGCCTGAGAATATTTTTCAGAAAATTACTGAGAAGAAATCTGGAATATGTTTGATGCCAACACTTGCAGAATGTGCCAAATTCAACAACAAAATGTTGCATTTGGAAAAGCAGGAGATTGTGAAACTAGAAGCTATTGACAGAGTAGAGCATATGGGATCAACAATTATTTTGTCTGAGAATTTGAAATCAAAATTGGATTCATTAGAGAAGACTATATCTAAAACTGCAGGTTTTGAAAAGACTCTGAATGTGTGCTTGAACTGCCGTATAATTTTAAGAAGGAATTTACATGTTGAAAGAGGTCTGGTAAATGGATCAATGGGTAATGTTGTTGATTTTGTGAAATACAGAAATAGAGATGGAATTGAATTTTTAAAAATTAAATTTGATGGCATTGAGGAAGTACAGCTAATTGG
Organism: Lissotriton helveticus; assembly: GCF_964261635.1. NCBI lineage: Eukaryota > Metazoa > Chordata > Amphibia > Caudata > Salamandridae > Lissotriton > Lissotriton helveticus. The sequence continues at coordinate 536,418,575 of NC_136067.1, forward strand.
TCGTTGCTCTGCTAGATTTTTGCTTGTAAAAGACTTATATGTTCGCCGTAAGCAGTTTCCTGTTTGCTTGGCATATGCGGTGACAATCCATAAATCGCAAGGTTTAAGTGTAGACAGTGCATTGGTGAATATTGGCAGTTCTGTGTTCAAGGAGGGTATAGCATATGTGGCATTGTCACGAGTTAGAACTTTATCGGGATTGTACTTGATTGAGTGTGATGTCACAAACATTTGTGCGGATCTAGATTGTGTTAAGGAATACAATAGGTTAAGAAGAGAGTATGCGCCACATTTGCCTCAATATCCTTTGTTTGAGAAACGTGTGGTAGGCCGGAAACGAAGAAATGTGACAAATACTAGGGAGGTTGCAGCAAAAAGACGAAAAGTCGATGAACCTGAAATTATAAGCAGAAACAAAAAGGATTCTGTTGAAGATGTTGTTGGTTTTCAATTTGAAAACAGTTCTGGTGTCAACTGCTATGCTAATGTAGTGGTTAATGTTTTGTTTTCTCTAGAAAATGTAAAAGAAGAGATTGTGGTCAATTCTGATCAAAGATTTTGCAGTTTGTTAAATTCTGTGTTAGAGAAATGTAGCACTGATAAAACAAAAATAGAAAGTGTGTCTGAAATTCAAAATCTGTTAGACAGATGTTCAGGCCAAACACAATTCTCTCAAAATATTCAGCAAGATTGTCAGGAGTTTTTAATGTATATACTTGATGTATTGCATGCTGAAGGTGTAGATGTAGATCACCTGTTTGGGCTTTCTTCTCAATGGCAGCATGACTGCGAGAACTGTAGGGTATAAAGTAGTACTAGTGTAGACTCAGAAAGATGTATATATTTAACTTTGCCAGACAGTAAATCAGTCTCTTTTAATAAACTAGTAAAAGCAGCTGATCACAACATGGAGTGTAGCCAATGTAAATCTGAAATGATGTCCACATTATGTATACGAACATATGGCCAGTATGTTATATTAATGTTCCAACGATGTAGGCCTGATGGAACAAAATTGACAACTTTAATTAAAAATTTTGTGGCTTCACAGTTGTCAATATCAGGAAGGACTTTTGTAACTGCAGCAATTATATATCATGACGGTCCTTCAATAACATCAGGACATTACACAGCTTATTTAAAGTCTAGAAACGGCTGGTCATTCTGCAATGATTCTGTTTTAATTTTCGAAAAAAAATTGCCGTATGACCTTAAAAACTCTTACCTGGTGTTTTTAAAACCAAAATATTAGGGAAAGAATCTCGGGATGTGCTCTGAGGAATTTCAAGAAGTTCTAATGGCTCCTACACGATTTGGCCTTGAGGATAAGTGTAGTACAGAGACATAACTTCTTACCATAACACTGGACGTCATGTTGAAATAACTGCACTTTGAATGAATTCAGAAAAACTGTTTCTTTTTATAAGCAAATTCAAGCAGCCAATCAAAACATGGAGTAGAGGGAATGTAAGTCTGCAATGCTGTCTACTGTTTTATATTGCTTTGTGATTAAAAGTGATGTAGAGAATTTAATAATTGTAGTAGTCATAGAGATAGTGTAAGTCTGCTTTATAGTAAGCAGTATCAGTGTCATAGGAAATGTAGAACATGAGTGAGCAAGAAAGGTAAGATATTAGTAATCCAGGATTGTGAAAATGATCAACATTTTAATTCTGAAAGTTGCGGAAATACAACATGACGGGATTGGCTTACAAGAATTCCAAGAGTTATAAATGGCTCTGACACGATTTGGCCTTGTGGAAACGTGTGGTAGAGAGCGAGAAGTCATTTATTGTATGTAACATGTTTTTGAAAACGATGGAGGTTTTCTTTCAGAAAGTGGCGGGTTGAAAGTAATAACAGCACAACAGAGTGTAAGCTGTTCATAGGACATCCTTCGCCGTCATGGAAAGTAAGTTAACTTTAAGGAGTTCTGAATTCTGATTTGTTATGTTGTATGGGTTTTTTAAACACAATCATTTTGATTGTGTTTTTTTTTCCCCGCTGTTATATGATGAATACCTTCAAGTCACTGTTTTTAGTGAAATTTGATACATTCTGAGAACAGCAAAAATAAACCATTTAACATGTATAATTAATTCTGTTCTGTTTGCATTTATGATGTACATGTAGAACTGTGTAGGAGGCATGGAGAAGGTGAGGCTTCTGTAAGTGTCAAAGTTGTTGCATACAGTGCTCATATTCTACGTAGTCTTTCATATGATAGACTACATTTCCACAATGAGATACCTAAGCAAAGGAAACACAGGTGATATGATTGTGGAATGAGGAAAAAAAATTGCACGTTTTTCAATTATATTACCTGTGTTTCTTAACATTACACATCACATTGTGTAGATGAGGTTTAGGCCTGTTCCTGGAGACAGAGGAGGTCTAACATTTGTCCAAGAGTGCAGTCGACATGACACACTTGGTTGGTAGGCCTGCACATGTATTTTCTTCTCTGTATTCTTCAACAAACCTAAATTTCATCTGCAACTCTGAGTAGGACTTACCTGAAACAAATCTGTGAATAGGTTACACCTTATCGGCATCTTGAAACAATGATTTAAAATGTTAGGGTCAGATTTATGATGACCGTGCGCCTCATTTGCTCCGCTGTGGGTCACTTTTGTGTAAAAGATGCACCATGTTGCAAGATAGGTTTCAGTTCATCTCCAGCAAGATACCATCACTTTGAAATGTATATAATTAGCACTGTGTAGGGGACATGCAGAAGCTGAAGCTTTTCTAAGTGTCAAAATTGTTGTATACACTGCTCAACTTCTGTGTACTGTTTGATATGGTAGACTCCATCTGCACTATGAGATACCTAAGCAAAGGCAACACAGGTAATGTGATTGTGAAATGAGGAAAATAAACTCCACATTTTTCAATTACATCACCTGTGTTTCCTAAGTTTACGAATGACATTGTGCAGATGAAGTTTAGGTCTGTCCACGGACACAGAAGAGGTCTAGCCTTTGTTCAAGAGTGAAGTGGACATGACTTACTTCATTAGTAGGCGTTCACATGTATTATCTCCTCTGTATTCTTCAATAAGTGTAAATTTGATCTGCAACCCTGAGTAGGCCTCACCTTAAACAAACCTCTGGATAGGCCACACCTTATTGTCATCCTGAATCAATTATTTAACATGTTAGGGACAGATTTATGATAGGTGTATGCCTCTTTTGCGCCACTGTGCGTCACTTTTGTGACGCAGTCGCGGTTGAAAAGATTTGCTATGAGGGGACAAAATTATAAAATGATGAATCTAGGCAGATGTGTCATGCTGTAAAAAAACAATGCCACACGAAACCGATGCAGCAGTCATGCAAAAGATGCACAATGTTGCAAGATAGGACTCACTTCATCTGCATCAAGATACTATTAGTTTAAAATGTATATTTTTAGGACTGTGTAGGGGCATGGAGAAGCAGAGGCTTCTGTAAGTGTCAAAGTTCTTGAAAAACTATTTGTCCTTCAATCTTTTCCCTTGTTTTTTCTAATTTATTAAAAACATGTTTTAATATTTTTCAAATGTTTGTTCTCTCTTTCACAGATTTTTTAGTATAAAAAGAACAAATGACTAACTTAACGACAATTATAAGGTAAATGTTTTGTACTCTTTTTGTTATATTTCTATCACATTTAACTTCTATTACTTCCACTGCTTCATTTGTTTAAGAATCACTTTCCTGCCTTTGCTACTTCCCTCATTCCTTTCTCTATTACTTAATTACTCTACTCCTTCACTATTTTTCTTAGTCCCTCTCTTCTCATACTTCTTCACTCTTGGTCACTCACTCTGTCTCTATTACTTTCACTGTTTCTGACTGATCTAAAAATTTTGTTTTAAAAAGAACAGTAAGTATAAGGGAAGGAAACAGACAGTTATGTTAAAAGAAAGACAGCTATAGGGAGTAAACTAGGGATACTGTTACCCGCAATCCTCTGCTGATGATGTCACTGACCATGTCATGAATGATGTAATATGTGACATCATCAGCAGTGGATTACGGGTAATAGTATCTCTAGTTTACTCCCCTATAGCTGTCTTTCTTTTAACATAACTGTCTGTTTCCTTCCCTTATACTTACTGTTCTTTTTTTTTTTTTTTTTTTTTTTGGTTCGCTCCCGGTTCGCGTACCGGCGAGCGAACTGGGAAGCGAACCAAGAGAAATAGAGGTTGGCAGAGTTCCAAATATTCTACCAATTTTTTAATAACGGGGAGGTAGTTCTGAAAATAACTTTTTTTTTATTGTTTTATATTTTTTTTATTATTTTTCTGAACATTTTTTTACTTTTTTTGAATTTTTCTGAACGGTTTTATATTTTTTTTGGTTTTTTTTGGGGGGGGGAAACGAAAACGATTCATTGTAAAGGGCTCAACAGGAGCAACAAAAAAAAAGAATTTATTATTTGGGGCGTTTCGGACAAACTGGAAGATGATTGTCAATAGCTCTGTTGATCAGAGTGATGCTACTTTCTCTGTAGCAAATGAATCCATTGCAATGTACGCAGATTTGTTTTACTTCCCCAAATCTCATTTGTATATTTGGCACCATCTCCCTGCCCTCCGGTCCCGTCACTTCCGGTACAACAGATCTTCTGGCCATAATAGGGGGATTATCTAGATCGTTACGAAACTGTGCAGCACTGTAGTTGTTAGGATGCCACCTAGTCATATGGCGATGCATTGTGTAGTTTCCGTAACTGTATTTCTTCTCGGTCCCTCTGGACAGTCTATCTTGACATATAAGGCAAGTTACGTATCTTGCATTTACTTTTTTCTGGCCTTTGGGAATTTTAAAAAATTGCCAAATGAAGTTTTCTTTCCGGTGAGACCTCCTGGGCTCTTCAGGCAAAAACTGCCTCTCTTCCTGCTCTTCCTCCTCTTCCTCTTCTTGCTGAATTATAACTTCAGCAGGTGGTCCTCTCTTCCTTGGATGTGGTGGAGGTGGTGGGGAAGCACCAGCTGAAGCTACTAAAGAAGCCATTGCTCACTGGTAACAAAGGGTCTTTCTCTCACAAAGATGAAAGTCAGAGTGAGGAAAGAAGGAGGGGTTTTCATCATTTGGGAAAAACAATAGTTCTCAACCAATGAAAAGTGTTAATTTTAGATTACATGACCTAGTCTTACATCATTAGGAAACCAAAAGTGAAATGAACCAATGAAAAGTGTTATTACCAAGTCACATGACCTGCTGTGTTTACGTTACGCGCTTTGCGCCGCCTCCCGGTTTGCTTCCGTGAACCTGCGCCTCGGTTCGCGTACCAGTTCGCTTTCGGGTACGCTAACGTAGCACGTCATATGACGTATCACGCGACAACGCGAAACGTCATGCGGACGCGAGGCGTCACGATGTTGTTTTCTAACGCGGCAGTTGCGCTAAAGGAACGTTTACCGGTTCGCAGACTATTTCGCGGCATCAAGGTCACCTAACGGGAAACTTCCCGATTCGCGAAGCGGGAGCGAAGAAAAAAAAATATTTTAAAAAAAAATTAATAAACATATAAAATATATTTTTGGATTTAAAGAAGAATACATTTTACAGCTACAGATATTAGCTTTTAAAAAACCAATGAAATTCACTGAAAAAACCATAGGTTATAGACCATATATAGTTAGGAATTAGCATTTACAAAACCTTGAAAATTCACTGAAAAAACCATAGGTTATAGACCATATATAGTTAGGAATTAGCATTTACAAAACCTTATTTTACTCACACAAAACCATTGAAATTCCATATATAGTTAGTTGCACTAACTATATATCGCGCACCCGCAATTCACTGCTGACGATGTCACATATTACATCATTCATGACATGGTCAGTGACATCACTGATGACATCTCAAATGACATCACTGATGACATCACTGATGACATCTCAAATGACATCACTGATGACATCACTGATGACATCTCATTTGACATCATTGGTCACATCACTGATGATATCATTCATGTGACAATACAATGCATCTCCTCACACTTTCATATAACCTCTGTTACACCCAGTGTTAAATACAGAGTATAATTTTTTAAACCATTGACACACCAATACTAGTTACTACATACGCACTCACTGATTCCTATGTTTACACAAACACTCACTTATTCACCCATACAATCATTCATACATACAATCACTCATCTTTACAACACTATCATATGCACTCATTCACCTATACAGACACTCACACTCTGCCACTCATCCATGGAGTTACTCACACACCTAGTCAGTCCTGTAAAGAATCAATCACACTTCCATTTTCTAATCTATACAGTTAAACATAGAGCACCTTACATTTTCAAACATATACTAACACATACTTACTCTCTTATACAATCATTGATACAAGTACACATTGATCTGCACAGAGTCACACACCTCCCAGCCAGCCACACACACACTCAGTCTCCCATACAAATACTTGGGCAATCAATCAATAACCCATATAGTTACTCATATAGCTACTGATCAACACATGCAGCAGTTTACAGAACAAAAGACATAATGATGCACAAATTAAGACAGTTTAGTCACTAACCCATGCACTCAGTGAGACACATTTAATCACTCACTCATACATTCAGTCATGCACCTACTAAATCCTTCGTCCAGACACTTATACATCTACTCATTCTTCAATATGTAAGACATATTTTAAGTTTACAGAAACATACAGTCACTGGATGTTGTCATCAGTGATGTCATCAGTGATGTCATTTGAGATGTCATCAGTGATGTCATCAGTGATGTCACTGACCATGTCATGAATGATGTAATATGTGACATCATCAGCAGTGAATTGCAGGTGCGCGATATATAGTTAGTGCAACTAACTATATATGGAATTTCAATGGTTTTGTGTGAGTAAAATAAGGTTTTGTAAATGCTAATTCCTAACTATATATGGTCTATAACCTATGGTTTTTTCAGTGAATATATATATATTACCTACTGGCGGTCGCCAGTAGGTATATATAGTTAGGATTTTTTCTCTATGGGTTTTTTGAAAATTCTATGTCTAATAACTTTGGCGTTTGTGGACGGAATCGGCTGAAATTTTCAGGAAAATGGCACATTTTGTTTCTGAGCAGCCCTTGAAAATTTGGGGGGGGTTCGTCCAGTGGGGGCCGAGAAAAAAGGGGGGTCCCAAAACGTGTTTTTAACATTGAGTTTTCCATAGGGCGGTTGGCCTCACTTTTAGCCCGAACGGCTGAATGGATTTGCACGAAACTTGGCAAAATTGTAGGGACTGGTAGCCCGATGTGCCTTTTGTAGGTCTCAATATATGTGCTCCAGTGGATTTTGAGAAATTAACGTTTAAAAAAAGATATATATCTGTAACAGCGGACCGGTTAGCGCTCTGGTTCGCGGACTTTTCGCGCAACGGAGCTTTGTGAAGCGAAGCTGATTGGTTCTCCGGCGTCTGTCAACATTCCAAACAGTCCGTAGCGGCCGCCATCTTGTCTCTCGGTAGGATCGAGAGACAAGAGGAGGTCAAAACAAAGGGGGAAATAACTATAAGGGGGCATAGTAGATCCTCGCTGACCCCCTAGGTTTGATGTGGAGGTTTTAAAAGGGCCCCGCGGGGCAAAAAAAAAACAAAATAATAATAATCGAACGGCTGAATGGATTTGCACGAAACTTGGCAAAATATTAGGGACTGGTAGCCCGATGTGCCTTTGCTAGGTCTCAATATATGTGCTCCAGTGGATTTTGAGAAATTAACGTTGAAAAAAAGATATATATCTGTAACAGCGCTCCGCTTCGCGTACTTTTCGCGTTACGGAGCTTTGCGAAGCTGATTGGTTCTCCGGCGTCTGTCAACATTCCAAACAGTCCGTAGCGGCCGCCATCTTGTCCCTCGGTAGGATTGAGAGACAAGAGGAGGCCAAAGCGAAGGGGGAAATGACCATAAGGGGGCATAGTAGATCATTCCTGACCTCTTAGGTTTGATGTACCATTTTGCCAAGTTTGGTGTAATTCCGTTCAGCCATTCAGGCTGTAGACGTATGTAAATGTCCTATGGAAAATTGCATGGGGAAAACACATTTGAAAGTGTTGAAATTTAGAACCAATTAAAATGTTACTTTGGTTTTGTATTTGTGTGTGATGAAAGTTAATTGGTTATGTATATATGTCAAATGAGAGGAAACCACAGCCATTTTGTGATACTACTGTCTGAGGTACATTTGTGAGGAATTTTTGGTGGTGAATTTCTGGTGTTTGATTTACACAGTACTAACACTTCTGCTACTTTTAAAAAGGTGAGTTGTTAATTTGTAAGGGGAACTATGTTGTACACTTGAAGATAATTTGAAAAATGTTTTCTGTTATTTATTTGCAGTCCTTCTGTTATACTAAATACTTGATGAAGTTAGTTTTATATTATGTATTACTAAAAACGATAAATGAAAGTGATTATTTTTTTCTGCAATTTACAGCAAGCAATTTCAAAATAAAATGGCTCACAATGAAGAGACCGTGGCAATTTCTTTTGAATTGTCCACTACATTGATTGAAATTGAGAGCACCAATAATGAAATATTGTCACAAGGAGGAGATGGCTTGTATGATTCCATTAGATTGATTGAAATGGACAGCACCAATAATGAAATATTGTCACAAGGAGGAGATGACTTGAATGATTCCACTACATTGATTGAAATTGAGAGCACCAATAATGAAATATTGTCACGAGGAGATGACTTGAATGATTCCACTACATTGATTGAAATGGACAGCACCAATAATGAAATATTGTCAGAAGGAGGAGATGACTTGAATGATTTTTTTGATCAATCTCTTGATGGCGAATTTATCGAGTGTTTGGAGACCATAGAGTTACAAGAATCATCATTGCAGACTTTTAATGAGGAGATTCCAGATGAGATGATTGAAGAGGAAATTACTGATGAGGACATGTTACTAGTTGTTTCAAATTTAGAAAATTCTGAAGAATAAATTTATATTTAGAAATCAAAAATTGTTTGAGACATTATTTATTTTTATTTTTAATTTATGAGGTTGTAGCGAAGTGATTGTAGTATAAAATGAGACTTATAGTATAGAGTGCAACATTTTTATGTTACATGGTAAGTTTACTCATATTTACTTCCCTTCTGCCACTATATTATCTCCAATGTGTATTTGACATGTCTTCTTCATCTCCGGCCTCCTTTCTCTCACTGTGTGTCTCCGATGCATCTTATCGCTGGTATTTTGTGTAATTACAGAAGAGAGTAAAATAAAATAGTTCGGAACGTGAAAAGGGGGCAAAGTAGAGTACTCCTCACCCCCTAGGCCTTTTTAGGCGGTCCCAAAAGGATCAGTTTCTGCTTTCCTGAGAGATTATGGTATGAGTTCCATATACCACAATAACTTGCATTACAACATGCAAGATATCTATCTCCTATTACCAACTTTTGGAGATATTCGCGCTAAGCGCGAATATCTCCAAAAAGTAACACCTGCCCTGAGCAGTTCTTAGCCATGTTATCCAATGGGAGGTGGATAACATGGCTAAGAGTATTAGCTCGGTAATGCATGAATATCGCTGACTTTTTAGCGATATTCATGCATTGCGGCCGTTTATTATCGCATTTGCGATAAACCTTGATAATAGTAAGGTTTATCTTCGATAATTTCTGACGATGCTTAGTGGTAAAAAATTGGTTGGTAAGCATCGTTAGCGATAAATATCGCTTAACTTTGGTAATATGCCCCAACGTCTGTTAACGTTCGATTCGAAGGAAATGAGGAAGTGTTGAAAAACATTGTCTGCGCCATCTTTCCTTTTTTGAAATGCCACACTTTTGTCGTGCACGGCAGCCATTTTAGATGTCTTGACCAGACCCACTCTCTGCACGCTGTCGATTCGTAGCATGGCTCCTCACCCTCGTAAGCATCTCCCCCAGGCACTGGTCACCACCGCTCTCTGTCTTATGCATGGGCAATAAACCTTCCCCCATCTGCGCTGCTCTTCCCTGAGAATCACACTCTGTGCCCGCCCGACACCTCCCTTTCGCCCTATTCACTACCGCACCCTCTGACACTCCTCTTCCTCTGTGTCCGAATGTCCAGGCCGGTCCTAGGCTATCAGCTAGCCCTGCAGATGTAGTTTATGGCCCCAGCTGTAAAGAATCACCCCTCTTCAAAGGAGTTATAGTAGATCAAGGCCCACACCCGATGTGATCCGTCACAGCACACGCGTTCCTACTATCTGAAAACCATCCTGTATTGTGATTGGGGAGGGGACCGAGCCTGAAGCGGAAGATTCCAGGAATGACTCTTTGTACATCAAAGTTTTTACAATTATGTGTCACATTAAAAATATATAGCACTCCAACAAAGTAGTAGGAATATAAAACTTTAATAACATATAAATATATACAACAAAACAAAAACAGTAAAAACATTTAAACAACGAAGAGACCGTGGCAATTTCTTTTTAATTATCCAATAGATTTATTGAAATTGACAGCACTAATAATGAAATATTCTTGTCAGTAGCGGTCTGTTGTGCGAATAGTTCCAAGGCAGCAGAACGCGCTGAAATCTAGATGGCACGAAAGTGATGTCTAGTAAGTTGCCGCCCAGCAAAAAACGGCGTGGGGCGCCGCGGGGGTGAGTGAGTCCAGTAGGCACCACAGCTATTCTTACCGGCATTGCAGAATTACTGCTGGGGACAATGCCTGTGCTGTAGCAGGGTCACAGCAGAAACAAAAAGGATTCTGTTGAAGATGTTGTTGGTTTTCAATTTGAAAACAGTTCTGGTGTCAACTGCTATGCTAATGTAGTGGTTAATGTTTTGTTTTCTCTAGAAAATGTAAAAGAGGGGGAGGCAGTCCAAAGTTCCGTTAAAAGGGCAAAGGAAAGGATCGGTGGTTTGAACTATCAGTCAAAAAGGGGAGGGGGTGCAATAATTTTTCCTACCGGGTCACACTGTGCTTTCACCGGAAGTAAGGTCTGCAGGATTGTAGTAATTCAAAGTGAGGCTGGCGCCAGCATGGGAGCGCCGACGTCCCGCGGATACAGTTTCGTCACTCCACGGGCGATCATGGCAGTCATTCCCCATCGGGGGTCGGAGACTCCCGCGGCTCCTCTAGAATCTTCAAGGTCGTGGAGGACTACGGTGGTGGAGTCAACCAGTGACCGGGCCATTTCTTTATGTTGGGCCCGCTCTTGCCAGGTCGACCGCCATTTTGAGAGTTCGGCAGCTACCGGCGATCGCGGGGTCACATGAGCGGACGGGCTCCACCCTGCCGGGCGAGACGTTGCAGCATGGCCACAGTGGAAGAACCGTTATCTAGGTCGTTCCGAAACTGTGCAGCACTGTAGTTGTTAGGATGCCACCGCCTGGAGCGCTGAGGGTGCAGCTGGGAAGCCTCCACCTGGGGAGGCGGGAGAGGCCTGTTCGCACCGTCTCTCCCTCCCAGTGCACCCCACGGCGTCTCGCTTGAGATTTGTTATGGCCGGACCAGGCGATGAGGACGAGGGGGGGGTCGGAGGCATGTGCAAGACATCCCCCTCCAGTGTTGTCGCAGCCATTATAAAAGAAAGAAGTGTCCCGTCCGTCTTCGGGCCGGGCTTCCGGTGGATGTCGGCCGGACGCCCCTGGCTCTGGCCCCATGAACGGGTTTCTTGGTTTATCGGCTGCAGCCGGATCCCGTCGGCCTCGGCCCCCCGACCGTTGGTGGTCGGACCGGAAGAGCATGTGGCGGGACTACCTGCAACTCTCAAGGGCCACCGCGGCCGGACTGGGAGAGAGAGGGGAGGGTCGAGGAGACATTCCCCCCCCCTGCAACTGTTCAGCGTTGTAAAGGCAATCCCCTGGCCGGGTCCCGCTGGTCTCGGCCTCTCCTCCGGCTACACCCTACGTTAGGATCTCCTGGCCGAGGCGTGGCAGCAGGACCTGCCTTATATGGGCTGCTCCCGGCTGGGCGTAGCCGGAACCCTGCCCCACCTTGGAAGTTTCCAGAGTGGGGGTGGATGTTCTACTGACTTGCATTTTCCCTAGTCTATCGATTTTTTTGGCGTGGCAGGCGGTGGGACAGCGAGGGGTGATTTGGTTTCTCTTACTGTTTTTCTGGTCTCTCACCACTGGCATATTTTAACGTTTTCTTGTTTCTAGGACATTAATAGGTTTTATCATTACGTTATGTTATCGTTTCTTTGTTCGTTGTTTAATAAAAGTTCATGTTCATCAGTGGCCTACTGATTTTCGTTTTCCTATTTTTTTCTTTCCAGGTTGTTTCATGGTAAAGTTTCTGTTAACAGGATACAGTGATCACTTCGTTATTATTGCATATGTCCTTTTCACTAGGGGTGCTCTCTGGTCGGGCCAGATGACGTATCTCTAGTAAATGGTCCGGGTGAAAAAGGTGCATCAATCAGTGGGGAGTAGATAGGCATGACAGATTACAACGGGGGAGAACGGTCCGCATTACGTACCCTTTCACTACTTGCAAAGATTTTCCTACGTTTATTTGCAAACAGGGAATACCTCCAAAAAGAACTAATTCCCAAACAGTCAATGTTCGGACAATCAATCAATCAATGAGGAATGAAATAGGTACGACGTGTTAAAGGCTTGCGTTACCTACCCTTCACTATCTGCAAAGGGAGATAGAATATTCCTATTCTTCCTCGTTTGCAGGTAGAGAAGATCGTTAAGAGAATTAACTTCGAACAATTCAATGCTCGATTGAAACAATCAACAAGGGGTACTGTGAACACAAATGAACGCCGCTTATATACATACGCATTGCTATTTTCAACAGGTTGTTCCTAATGTTTCTATTTTAGCGAGGTCAAAAGAGATCCCATTAGTGGCCTACTGATTTTGCTCGATTCCTTTTGTTTTTTTACACGATTTTTCGCTATCTGCAAAGACTAAACAGAGTATTGCGACTCTGTGCTTGTTTGTAAATAGAGAATGAACCAAAGAGAACAATCAATCAAATGGAGAGAGAAGCAGGCACGACGGATTACAAAGGGGGAAAGGGCTGCGTTAACTACCCTTCACTATCTGCAAAGAGAGAGTACTCCTAATAGAAATGAGGGGTGGGGGGCAGCAATCAAAGCAGATCAGTGTGCATAAACACGAAAAAAAAAATTCTTACCACGTACTTGACATTCGACAGCTTATGATATTTGCTATTAAAAAACCATTGAAATTCACTGAAAAAACCATAGGTTATAGACCATATATAGTTAGGAATTAGCATTTAAAAAACCTTATTTTACTCACACAAAACCATTGAAATTCCATATATAGTTAGTTGCACTAACTATATATTGCGCACCCGCAATCCACTGCTGATGATGTCACATATTACATCATTCATGACATGGTCAGTGACATCACTGATGACATCACTGATGACATCTCAAATGACATCACTGATGACATCACTGATGACAACATCCAGTGACTATGTTTCTGTAAAGTTAAAATATGTCTTACATATTGAAGAATGAGTGGATGTATAAGTGTCTGGACGAAGGATTTAGTAGGTGCATGACTGAATGTATGAGTGAGTGATTAAATGTGTCTCACTGAGTGCATGGGTTAGTGACTAAACTGTCTTAATTTGTGCATCATTATGTCTGTTGTTCTGTAAACTGCTGCATGTGTTGATCAGTAGCTATATGAGTAACTATATGGGTTATTGATTGATTGCCCAAGTATTTGCATGGGAGACTGAGTGTGTGTGTGGCTGGATGGGAGGTGTGTGACTCTGTACAGATCAATGTGTACTTGTATCAATGATTGTATAAGAGAGTAAGTATGTGTTAGTATATGGTTGAAAACGTAAGGTGCTCTATGTTTAACTGTATAGAGTAGAAAATGGAAGTGTGATTGATTCTTTACAGGACTGACTAGGTGTGTGAGTAACTCCATGGATGAGTGGCAGAGTGTGAGTGTCTGTATAGGTGTATGAGTGCATATGATAGTGTTGTAAAGATGAGTGATTGTATGTATGAATGATTGTATGGGTGAATGAGTGAATGTGTGTGTAGACGTAGGAATCAGTGAGTACGTATGTAGTAACTAGTATTGGTGTGTCAATGGTTTCAAAAATTATACTCTGTTTTTAACACTGGGTGAAACAGAGGTTATATTAAAATGTGAGGAGATGCATTGTATTGTCACATGAATGATATCATCAGTGATGTGATCATTGATGTCAAGTGAGATGTCATCAGTGATGTCATTTGAGATGTCATCAGTGATGTCATCAGTGATGTCACTGACCATGTCATGAATGATGTAATATGTGACATCATCAGCAGTGGATTGCGGGTGCGCAATATATAGTTAGTGCAACTAACTATATATGGAATTTCAATGGTTTTGTGTGAGTAAAATAAGGTTTTTTAAATGCTAATTCCTAACTATATATGGTCTATAACCTATGGTTTTTTCAGTGAATTTTCAAGGTTTTGTAAATGCTAATTCCTAACTATATATGGTCTATAACCTATGGTTTTTTCAGTGAATATATATATATGTTTGTGTGTGTGTATATATCCCAAGAGCCCACAACAACCTTAAACTGCACAACCTGTAACACACCTCCAACCCCAAGAAGATACCAAGATATCTAAATACCTGAACACTTAAAAATTATACATGATGAGGAACCCTTCCTCCTACATGACAACCTAAATAATGAAAATGAATCCTAATATTTTCCACAGCAGATACCTTACTAAAACTAAGCCATTTTCAGACCTGGAAGATGGAGGTCTCCTTCAAAATGTGCCCCAAACCATTCACTAAGATATGCACCATACATAGTAAATATCATAACTAAAATATACATTTTGTATCTGCCGTACTCCCAAATAAACAAGGTAGCACTTATGAGAAAATCTTAATCACATCAAACATAAAAAACAACTACTACCCACAAAAAACAATAGATTTTGAATGAGCCAGGATTGAAAGCATTTTATAATTCTACAACCATACAAGGCTGTTACTACTATTTTATTTAAAGCTTATGTAGACATCTCGAATAATCTGCAATTAAAGCCTTATTATGATACTGATCAAATCTCCACCAACAGGCTGTTGGTGGCAGTCCGACCGTCGACAGCCCTTCGTCTCCCTGCCAGATTACAACGTCAATAGTCAGACCCACAGTGGTCGGGGAAAGACTGCTGACTCTGCCAGGATCAGTGATCCCAGCAGGGAGGCAATAGGGATCGTATTCCCGAATTGCAGTGGTGCCAATTCAGGCTCGGCCGTCTGGATTAGAATATCCCTTTCCAAAAGCCTTTTCATGTCTGGAAGACCACCATGAAAAGGCTGTCGGAAACTGAATATGGAGGCCCCAAACAGGGTCCATTTCCATCGAGGCCAACTGTGAAGTGCACCATGTACCATGCATGATATGGTGCATTGCCCACGGACCATGAACGTGCAAGAGGTGCTCCGCATCATGGTGGCTTGTGCTGTAGTCCTTTTCCTTGGCCGCAGCACAAGCCACCGGTGATAAGGAGCATTTTCCAACCGCCAGCACGGTGTGTGTATTATAATGCGGCAGTTGACCTCCACCTTCTTGTCGGGCAGTCTCCTGCTTGCCGCAATAGAAGGAAGTGTTCTAACCAACTGCCATAAGAATCAGCCCCTTAGTGTAGAATCTGCTACAGTCAATTTGCCTTTGAAATCATTAAAAACAAAATGATAGCACTAGGCCATGTACCAGTCCCAGAGGTAGCGAACCATACAATTTTCTTTTTGAAACTCATTTCTATCAACAAAACAGACACAGGCACCAATCAAACTACCAAATACCATGGTGAAATGTCTATGACAGCGCCTTGCCACAGGAATCCAAAACAAACAACACAGTGGAAGGATAGCACAAGGCCTTCCAATCCACACTGCAGAACTTAACCCACACTTTATAAATTCATAGAAGCCCTTCAAAAAGAAAGAAGCTACCAATAACTATAAATGGAGCAATCGCTATCCTAAATTGAACCTAAAATAAAAATCCATAGAAAGTATGACATGCTACAATGTAAAGTAAAACTCTTCATAAACAACAAAAGAGGAGATGACAGAAGTAATAGCCTAAAGTCTTTTGAAAATTAAATACTAACCTACAAAACTCCCAAAAAACGAAAAGCATAATTTTAGCCAATGTAAAAAAGCTTTTAATATGAACAAACATTATCCTATTTCATCAGTTAAAAAATATAATAAAACTCCAATTTTAAATAAGACCAATAAAGTAAAATACTTTGTATATTATATATATATATATATATATATATATATATATATATATATATATATATTATACACATATACATACAAGCTCCTTTACGGAGCGAAACGCGTCATGGATGACATTATGTCCTTCACTTTTTTTTGTGTGAAATAAATATTCTGCCTTCACTAGAAAAAGACTTGCTGCCTCTCTTTGCTTGGATTGTTTGAAAAGGTCGTTTGGAAGAGGTCCTTACCTGGTTTTCCTCACCGTGGAGTGGTGAGCAGGAACATTATTGCATATATATATATATATATATCCCGAATCCTCACCAACCAGAAACCTCAAGCACCAAATTAAACCCATTGTAAAAAATTATTATAACACAAAAAAGGTATTGCACCAAAAATACCAATCATATAAACTAACATACATGATAACATATAACATTTCCCACCCAGATCAAATAAATGAAATTGTACTTACAGTTCTGCAGCTACAGATCATTTGTGTATTCAAAAAGTACATTCCACCACAAATAGGATAATATATACACAAAAATAAAAAAGTCAAATCGAAATCTATTGAAGCCATCCAAAGTATCAAGGAACCATAAAAAAAAAAAAAAAAGAAGTGTTTATAAAAAGAAACACTCCAGGAAACAAAGAAATCCTAGAACAATACTTACTAGAAATCAAAACTGATTTTCTTAAGAAAATAAAATCCACTTTTCCATAGGACACATTCATAAAAGTAAACCTGCATAGTAAAATAAAACACTACCCGCAAGAAAACAAGTAAAGAATAAACAACATGTATATGATTTATAATTAAAAAAACAAGCATAACTCAATATTACATATTTAAATATTGCTACAGCACTGTACAAAAACACATGACTGAAGAAGACTACAATAACTACAATTAAATATGGTAAAAACCCACAAACAACACTATAACCTCAAGATGTTTACGGCTGTCACTGTAAGCAATGCAATCATTATAGCATGTGTTAGAAGATGCCTTTTTTAGGGTGTCCTCTGCAATTTTTGGGGCTGACGCTGCTGGTTTTTGGTTTTAGTGCACTGGGCAGTACCGTCAAGGTACCGGTGCATGTGCTCTGACCCATAAAGCATACTTAAATTGCCTATCCCCTAACTGGCTATTTAACTTTCTTTTTGAAAGTGCATAGCATAGAGTGTAGAAAATACACCGTCTTTCTATAGCATTTATGAGTTCCTGTTCGGAGAAAAATATTTGCGATGAAAGACATATGAGCCATAAACAGCAATTTAAATTGTATTTGTAACATAAAACTACTTAGCGGCACTCACCCACCAACCCCCCTACTCCCCACCAGTCAAGCTCCTAAAGTGGGGGGTTCACGGCCCCTCTACCTGCGTAAAAAGGTTTCAACCACACAGCCGCGGTCAGCAATAAGAGTTCCTGCAGGGCGATGACGTGGGGAGGGGGAGGGGCAGGATGGGGGCAGTAATGTATGGATTACGGAGTTTAACAGGTAATTAAACATATAAATAAATAAAACAAACTTTGTTGCGTGCACTGCATCACCAAATGCGATGCAGTGTGCGCAACGAAATTCGTTTTTTTTTATATGTTTACTTACCTG
Source organism: Lissotriton helveticus (assembly GCF_964261635.1). Lineage (NCBI taxonomy): Eukaryota > Metazoa > Chordata > Amphibia > Caudata > Salamandridae > Lissotriton > Lissotriton helveticus. The sequence continues at coordinate 536,436,456 of NC_136067.1, forward strand.
TTAAACTCCGTAATCCATACATTACTACCCCCCACCCTGCCCCTGCCCCTCCCCCTCCCCACCCTGCAGGAACTCCTACTGGCGACCGCGGCTGCAACCACGCATGAAAAAGCAGATTGTATATAGCTATCTTAAAGTCTCAAGTGACTGACTTCGTTTTTATGAAAAAGGTGTGTTGGTGGTACCAAGTAAGTAGTGCAAATTCAGCGGGGAATATTAAGCATCTACTAGTAGAAGTTTGGACACTGGAGACTAGATTACACTAATAAGTTTACACATGAGACGAACGTTTAATAATAGTCATTTTTTAGAGTAAGCTCTATTCACTAACTAGTTTGGGAACTGAGGTGACTGCGAGGAATATTTTTAAAGAATTAGTCAAATCGAACGTTAAATCATGACTGGAAACATATGTAACCAGAAACAGCAATTTTGGATGCAATATGTTGTTGTGAGAAGGGAGAAAAATGAGCAAATACACACCTAAGCAGAACCAAATCTCATCAACAGTGTGCAATCCATCACATTGACACAATCACGGGCTTTTCTGCATTACATTGGTGACGAAATTGCAGAATTACAAATGAATACATAAATACAGAAACACATTTCATTGGCACAGAACACAATCTGAACAACACAGATAATAAACACATAAAACATGATGAGATTTTAATAGTAATAGCAATTGAAAAATAAAGGAGTGTGCAAGGGCTGCATTGGAAAATGCCTAGTCGGCGAGCATTTGGCCTTGGACAGCGCCTGAATGGGTTTCTACTTCTCTTAATGGACTTCCTCTGAGGCCTCTGGAATTCTAGAGCAAACCTCTTAGCTCAGCACAAACACACGGCCCTATTCATCAAATCCAGGACTCCTCTATGTTATCAAAAGGATGCATATTTGCAGTCTGAGTAACAAGTATGGTAGGAGAAATGCAATTGACTGTTCAGATATCAAATGGGTGGTTCTAGCCCAGCATTATAGACATTAAGCAAATAATATGAAATATAAGCTTATTGGATTCAAATACTCATATTTTGCATTCTCGTATATTAGTATACATTTCCACAAACGATGCAAAAAAGGAAACATAAGGAAATTCGGAGCATTTAAATATATAAAATACCGAGCCCATGTCATACTGTGAAAAATAAAAACACTGCCAAGTCCGGGCACTTTAATTTTCTTCTGATTCTATTCATTCTGTCTAAAGTAATGGACACAATTCTTTCTAACCTTACACTGCATGACTCTTCTGTCTTCTGTCCTTGCTTCTGCAAATATTGTCAATTGAGACCAAACGTTTTGCAATCTTTGCCCCTCTATTTTGAAATCACCTAGGTTTTGGCCCACCCTTCTCTTGGGGGTGTATGCATTGACACATAATGCATTAAACTGTATTTAGATAAATTATAGTAAAAATATTATAAGGAATTCCAATGGGTCCCTCTCTTCTCCAGGATTATTGGATGGAGTGTGCCATTGTGGAGGGAGAAGGGAAGCTATGAAAATAGTTGCAATTCCCTGTAGTGATGAGCAACTTTGTGTGAAATGTTTATGTTGCTCGCAAAATGTATTATTACCTGAAAAATCTGATGATCCTACTGTACATTTAGGATCCCATATAGGGGTGGGCATAATTCCTCCAAAATTCCACGAGATTATGGGGAATTATGCGACACTCGTCTTGTGCACTTCACATCAGAAAAATTGTGGATTATGCCATTTGTACTAAAAACAGTGAGAACGGCACCTTGTGCTGCACAAGTGTGTGGCAATTTAGTTTTTTAATCCCTGCACCTGTCTAGCCATCCCCTTGTGGTTCCTGCTCCCTAGGCCTCATTTACTATAATCCACCCTATTCTGCTCAACCCATCACGCTCTTGCTGTGTTTATTTTAAATATTTTTGCCTGGTTAGTGTGTTTTGCACCCACCCCACCCAACCTCGCCCTAGCTATGGAAGAGGCAGGCAGCGCCAGCGCATCGTGCACCCCCTGTGACAGTCGGCTGTGTTACGGGGTGATGCCCCGCCACAAGTTGAGTGAGGCAGAGGTGGCAGTGCTTGTTTTTTATGCGTAGTGCAATCTCACATGCATGCCCTGGCATTATATCAGCTGAGGTGAGATGAGAGTGCAGCGCTGCATGCAATGCCGGACCAGCGTCTCCCGCACCCAGCAGCAAGTGACACAACACTGGACCGACATAATGGACCAGGACCTCCTGCACCATCTCGGAGTGGAAATGTCAGGGCATGGTCAGTGATGTTCTGTAAAAAATTGATTTTAATGTTAGATATATGACTGTTCAGGTAGCATTACTTGACATGTATGAGTTTATGTGTGTATAAATATACATATAAATATATTTGTATGTATTTAATGAAAGTGCATGTTATTCTAAATATATGCATTTATAATATATTTTATATATATTTATTAAACAGATTTTAATAGGTTTTTCCACTTTTCAAACCTTCAATTGCAAATGTAGCTGTTATACACCATTTTGTAGTACATTGAGGTCAACGCACAGTGTACAAACATTATCATCAACAATAAGAGTACATTTTTAGGAATGCAACTATCCCAACCCGCTTTCCCTCCCCCAGCTTCGTCTGGCACCAACCATCTATAGCGCATCTGGCAAAGTGTTCCCACGTCTATTCCCGGCTGCACATAAGCAGCTAGAGGGTATGAGCACGCCCTATAGCGCAGGAGTCGCGAGCAGTGGAAATCCTTAAACATAGAAACTAGAAAACAGAGAACAGGGGCTCGGTGATGGTACAAGTGTTACGACAGAGCCATTGACATTGTGGTGGGGCTGCGGCCTTGACGCTACCAAGATAATGTCCCAATCTAAAGAGATAACTCTTATGCGCAGTCCCCGGGCTTCCTCCCGGCGAATGACAGCACTCTCCGCCCCACCCCATCTCACCACTTCCTCACGCCATCCGTAAAGCTGGGGGGGGGGGCGTGGTCGATTTCCATCGCATAGTGTTGGAGCATTTAGCCAGGAGCAACGACAGGGCCACAAAGCCTTAGGGCATCTTATCAATCCTAGGAGACAAACTGAAGGCGTGTCTGGGACAGGGATCTCAACCGCAGCTGTGAGCAAGGACAGTACCTCTGACCAATAAGGAGTAAGAACAGGGCACGGCCACAGCATGTGTAGCAAGTCAGCAACCTCCGGTTTGCATTTAGAGCAGCAGTGTTGTTTGATCGGAAACATCCGCTGCAGGCGGTGCGGGGCAAGATACGTTCTGTGTAAAACCATACATTGGATGAATTTAAACTTGGTGTTCCATGGAATTTTCCTAGGGTACGCCAAGGCTCTGTCCCAGTCCCTGTCTGTCAGTTCCGTCCCCAGAGCTGCGGACCATTTGTTGTGTAGGTCAGTTAGTGGGGTTCTAGTGTGGGTAGTAATGCCCTTTTATAGCCATTTAGTAAGGTCTCCCATCAGGTAGGTCTTTAAGATCATGTCATGGCGTGGTGATTCTTCCCTGTGTGGGGCTCAATGCTTCTTCACAAACTGCATTAGTGCAGCATGTAAGAGGTACAGTGTCTCCATGACACCCTGGTGCCGCGTAAAATTGCCATGGTCCATGAGCGTGCCGTCATCAAAGAGGTCTCCCACCATAGTCACTCCACCCTCTGCCAATGGAAGCAATCGTCATTTAGTAATCAGGCCAGTGGGGGTAGCGATCCCGAGAAGTGTTTTAGTGTCGGAATAGGGAAGGCAGCTGCGCGTGTGGTGAGTTGCTTTTTTCCAATAAGTGAGTGTAGTGCGCAAGAGCAATGGGGCATCCGCCGGGATCCTAGCCTGCGGAAGCAGCAGTGTGTGGAGCCGCTCTCAGTCTACATCAGGAGAAGAATAGTCAATTTCCTGTAAGTTACGACCGGACAGCCAGTAAGATAGCCATTGCAGTTGGCTCGCATAGCAGTATGCCCGAAAATCTGGGGCCCCCAACCCGCCCTTATCAGTGTCTAGTTGTAACTTGGTCAGCCCTACTCTGCGGCAGCCAGTACCCCAGATCAAAGCAGAAAGAGTGGTGTTCAGGGAGTTAAGCATCGGGGTCGGGATCACGACCGGTAAATTAGGAAAAAAATATAAAAGCCTGGGTAGGACTACCATTTTTGAAATCGCTACTCGGCCCATCACCGAGAGTGGTAAGAAGGACCAGAAAATGACCTGGGAACGGAGTGATCAAATAGCCTTTCCCAGATTACCCTCAATGAGGTCTGATTCCGATCTATAAATCTGTATACCTAAATGAGTGCGCGGCAACAGTCAGGCAGTGGCGGCTGAACTGGACCATCTCCGGACATTCCCCTTACCGGAAGAAGAAGGCATAAGACTTACTGTCATTGATTGCAAGGCCCAACAGCACCGCAAAAGATAAAAAAATGCTCGGGATAGGTGCAAGAGAGGGGAGTTCATCAACATACAGAATAATGTCGTCCACATATGCGGAACTTACATGAGTTGTCAGTCCCAGGCGGATTCCCCCGTGGCATCGCTGACAGACTAAGGGCCAAAGGCTCCAGAGCTAGGACAAAGAGCAGGGGGGACAAGGGGCATCCCTGGCGGGTACCCTTACCCACCGGATATTCCTTTGAGATGTGCCGTCCCGTACGGGCCCGCGCTGTGGGGTCCGTATATAAAAGCCTCACCCACTTCAGGTAGTCCGGGGGGATTCCAAAGCGTTCTAGCACTCGGAACATGTAATCCCATCAAAGCGTGTCAAATGCCTGTCTCAGATCTAAGGTGACACATCCAGCATTAGCCCTCTCCTCTGGGCTGGCTGCCGTGACATGATACAGTCTCCTGATATTGAGTGAGGTGTACCGTGCTGGCGCAAAGCCGCATTGATCATGCTGTATGAGCTTTGGCACATATGGGAGTAGGCAGCTAGCTAGTACCTTACTCAGTATTTTATATTCAGTGGTGAGTAAGGACAATGGTCTGTATCCGGACAAGTCCGTCGACGGGTGTCCTGGTTTGGGAAGAGATACCACTAGTGCCTGTCTAGTCAAGTGAGGAAGGGACGCTGAGGACAACGCAGCTTTATACAAGCTCTCTAGGTGTGACGCCAGAGTGTCAGAGAAAGTGTAAAAGAATTTGTCTGGGAGGCAGTCTAAGCCTGGGGCCTTATTCCGGGGCAGGGCCCTGATGGCTGCCTTAATTTTGGTCTTTGTAATAGGGCCAAAGAGAGCGTCCTGTGCAAGTTTATCCAATTGTGGGAACTGTACCTCAGCTAAGAAGGCGTCTAGCGCCTCTTCCATCTTTTGGGGGTGCCCGGTATAGGGCCTGATAGTAGTCACAGAAGGCCTCATTAATTTCTTGTTGCGTGTTTATTACGGACCCATAGCTAGTGATAATCCAGTGAATCTTGGAATGTGGGGGATCATCCCTGAGTATGCGTGCTAATAGTGGGCCCACTTTGTCCGCATCGGTGTGTTTTGCGTGCGTATAAGCGGTATAGTATATGTGCCTAAGCATGTCTAACAACTCTGAATGTCGTATTTGGGCGTCTTGTAGAAGCGTTCCCTTCGTGGGATCGGTCACTGCATCCTGTTTGAGACTGTTAAGTGAATTTTCTACCTCTTTCCAGTTATTATGTATTTCCTGCCACGCTTCTGTCGTGGTACTGATCGCAAACCCAATGAGCACCGTCTTGAATGCGTCCCACTCCACCTGGGGTGTGGATGCGGTACCAGCGTTCTCCATGAAGTAATTATCTATGCCAGTTGCAAGTGCCTCCCAGAACACTGGGTCTTCAAGCATCAGGGCCATAGTTTCCAGGTAGGAACCGGAGTTGGGATCCTACCCCAGCTAAGAGAAACTTCCAGTGGATTATGGTCAGAAAGAATTTTACCCAAATATGTTGCATGTGTGACCTGAGTTGCGATGTGGTTGGAGCAGAGGATTCTATCTATGCGTGTATGAAGTTGGTGCGCATGGGAAAAGAATGAATATTCCCTGCTGGTGGGATTTTTTGAAAGCCACACATCACCCAAACCCCATCCTTCCACCCAGTCGCATAATGCTTCCTCTTGTCGGATGGTGTTTGCCCCTCCAAGGGGGGGGGGGAATCTATCAATAGCTGGTTCTATTACCACATTGTAATCCCTTCCCAGTATCCATGGACTGGCAGCCCACGGCGCAAGAATATGATTGAGGCATAAGAGGTATGCGTCCTGCTCAAAGTTGGGCAAATATATGCTGCCAAGGACAATATGCACCCCGTCCAGTGTGCCCTTCACTAAGACATATCTGCCCAGAGGATCTATCCGCTGCTCCAGCGCCTCAAAGGGAACCCTATTCCTGACCCAAATGGACGCGCGCCTCGCAAATGCAGAATAAGACGTAGAAAGAACCTGACCCTCTCTATTTTTGCGAAGCTTAGTCGCCTCAACTGCTATCAAGTGGGATTCTTGTAGAAATACTATGTGCGCGCGCCGCCTATTTAGCTGAGCATGCACTCTGTGCCGTTTGTGGACCGACCCCAGTCCCCTTACATTCCGGGTGATCACATTGTAGCTATCCTTCATTGAAAGCTCAGTTGTGTAACCTTGTACTGCCTGTGCAGTGACGTGGGAGCAGTCGTATATCGGCAAGCGCAAGTGATGGGCCAGAATCTAAAAAAGTGACAGAATTCCCACCTACAATACTAGGGCCAGCTACTGGAACCTTGCTGGCCGAAACACAATGCAGAACGGTGCAAACTAAAAACATTGTGCATGTTGCTTTCGCTACAAGGTGTGCATGCCTATAGCCAGGTCAGCTGAGCTAAAGCGTCACGAGCTTCACGTAGCCCGGACCGTTGTTACCTTCACATGTCGCAGTTCCGGTACTAGAGGTATGACATCCTACAGCCAGGTGCAAGACAGTATGGGCCGGGGTCAACAGTTATATCACCACTACAGAGTACGGGAGTCACCATCACCCCATCAGCAGTCTGGGGTGTAATGTTACTGAACAAATTAATACTGGATCCTGAGTCCGAGTGGTGCAATGCCTCATCAGAGGAGTCCGACAGGATTGGATGGGCTTCATCCCTGAACATGATGGCTGCTTCAAGTGCCTCTGCTTGGTCCCGCAAGGCTTGCTCCGGAGCGGGAGTCCTGGGTTTAGCAGCCAGCCCCCCTGGAGGTGTTGTAATTTGCGTACTCGCGGTGGCCTAGAAGAAGCAGTAACAGATCATTCGCGTAAAGCGAAATGGCATGTATGCCCTCACCTAGCTCAATCCCCATATCAACATGTGCGCTGATGTGGGCTGCCAACGCAATCAGAAGCAGGGACAATGGGCATCCCTGTCAGGTTCCCCGTCGCACCCGAATCGGATCTGAAATATAGGGGCCTGTCCAACCCCGAACTGACGGTTTATGATATAGTAGTTGCACCAAACCAAGGAAGGAGGAGCCAACCCCAAAACGGGCCAGGAAAGCAAAAGTTCCAGGCCAGTGAATCGAAGGCCTACTCAAGGTCCAATACCATGCAACCGGAGCGTGGCCAGTCGATTGGGGCATATTCCGCCACCCGAAAGTAGTGGCGTAGTTTCAAGGCCATACTACGTTGTGGACCTAAGCCATTCTGGTCTGAGTGTACTAGATCAGGGACCAGTGGAGCCAGCCGGTTGGCCAAGACCTTTTTCATGATCTTATAATCCGAGTTCAATATTGCGATCGGTTGATAGGAGTCGGGATACGCGGGCTCCTTACTTGGCTTCAAGAAAGACATCACATAAGCAGTACACATGGCTGGGGGCGGAGTGCCCTCTGAGATTGCTTCTAGGAACATCGAGTGGAGGTGCGATACAAAGTATTCCGCGCAGGCTTTAAAAAACTCGGTAGGAAGGCGTTCGGTCAAGGGGTTTTACCAGAAGACAAGGAGCGCAATGCATATCGTACTTCGTCTTCAGTTATAGGAGAGTCCAGCTCCAGGGATTGTTATATCGTGAGGGTGGGCAACTCCACTGTGTCTAGGAAGGATCCTACATCCTGGGCGTTACCCGCTTGGAGGGTTTCGTACAAGCGAGTGTAGTGTTCACTCATCAGTGCATGAATGTCTCTTTGGGTGATGCGGTCCCGACGAAGATCATCAAGTAAGAAATGTATGGAGCGTTAGGGATGTTCTTGTCTGATCAAATAAGCCTGTAGTCTCCCGGCTTTGCCCGCAGTGGAGTGTGAGTGAATCGAATGTGTTAAATAATTATGGCACCTCAGGTGGCCCAGAAGTGCCTCCCATTCAGTATGGGCAGCATCAAGGTGTCGTTGTTGCGCCGGGTTTGCGGCACCCTGCGTCTCGAGTAAGAGCAGCTGTCCCTTAATGTGGGCCAGCGAGGTGTCCAATTGTCTGCAAATACTCCAAGTTTGTCCTAGACAGTGACCCCTAACAACCACCTTAAAGGCTTTTCCATTCAGTGAGAACCAAGTCAGTGGAACCAGTATTAGGGGCAAAATAACTAGCTATTGCTGCTTCCAGTGAGCTTCAGAAGAGGGAGTCCTCCAGAGCCGCGGTCTGCAGGCCGGAATCGGAGGAGGTTGCTCCTCCCAGGCCAGGCGCATCACCAAGGAATTATGATCAGAGAGTGTCCGACCAAGATAATCAGTCATCTGTATCAAGGGTAGGAGGGTTGCGGATGCAAGTATATGGTCGAGGCATACATGTAACTTATGGACCGGAGAATAAAATGACTATACTCTGGAGTGAGGATGATGTTTAAATGGTGAGCATTAGAGGAAGCTGTAGTACTAGTGAGAAGAGGGAAGGAACAGTCAAGGGAAACATCAAGTACAGTGTTAAAATTACAGCCCAGGAGCCACGGGACATCCCTCCACCAGAGCAGTATCTCTGAGAGCTCATTCAGAAAGGTACCCTGTACTATATTAGGGGCATATAAGGAACCTAGTAAAATGGGTTGGCCATTCAGTCTGCACCTTATCAGGACGTACCGCCCCATCGGGTCTGTCAGGACTTCCTTTTCCTCCCATGGAACCCCCGCATTAACCCTTATCATCACCCCTCTAGCCATTGTTGAGTAGTTGGTACGGTTTACCTGGCCACGCCATCGTGCGTCTCTTGTAAGAGCGCAACACTCATCTTGTGACGCTGCAAATAGGCATAAATGATGTATCGCTTAGAAGGTGTTTAGATACCCCTGACATTCCAGGTTATGACGTTAGGGTCTGTCATCGGGACAAATGAGAATAGTGTGCCCTGGCTGTGTGCTGTGAGGACCCATTTGTGGTGGACCTCCTCGGAAGGGTAGGACGTAGAGGCAGCAGGTCTGTAGGGGTGGCGACTCATGCAGGGGAGAAAAATAATAAGGTGGAGTTGTAGGAAACCAGGCAACAGGGAAAGAGCGGAACCCCAACATGAGAAACTGCCCAAACAATTTCGCCAAATCATGGCTACTGAACTAGTGTTGTGTTAGGACTTCGGAGGGAAAAATGGACCAGCAAATACTGTCCCCTTCAATTACTCCAAGAGAGCAGGAGAAAAAGGATCACAAAATTACTAAAAGAAAAACATGCCCTGATGCAAGGTGATGGTCTGATATGACCACAAATTAAATGTCAAATAATGCCATCTGCAGTTTGTGGGGTGACATCCCGGAGTGGGGGAAAGTCTGCATTTAAGGACCAATCCGGAGTGGATTCGGAAGCTCCGTACTTGGGTGGGGAGGTAGCAGAGTCAACTGGGGACGGGGATCTGGAGGGCTGGAGGGCCGCCACTGCCTGCAGGGCCCCTTGACGTTCCACCCTGATTTGGTTGGACTGGGGATGGCCACTGTATGACCCACGCTCCTGTCTTTTCTCCCCTTGTGTCTACCTCCGCAGGGGTGCTCACGAGGTCGGGACTCATCAGACGATTTGGGTGCCGTCGGCAACCCTTATTCCTCAAACCAGTCCCATGTCTCCGCGAGGAGTCAAAGTACTTTGTATTCCCATCTCCGATAACATGCAGGCGGGCCGGGAAGAGTAAGGAGTGAAGGAGGTCCAGATCACGGAGTTGTTTCTTAACTGCGGTGAAGGTGGCTTGTCTCCTTTGTACCTGAGCTGTGTAATCAGGAAAGAGAGAGACGGTGACATTTTGTACCTTACGGCCGGGATGTTTGCCCAGCTCCCGTAGAATAGCGTCTCTGTCTCTGAAGTTCATGACTCGAAATAAGAACGGGCGAGGGCGAACCCAAGGAGAGGGCCTCTGAGCAGGTATTCGGTGGGTCCGTTTCACTATGAATTGTGCGAACTGGGGGGCAAGAACTCTTTCATCCAGGTTTCCGTGAAGGTCTCTGGATCCTTTACCTCTGCTCCTTCATGGATACTGACCATGCGCACATTATTCTGGCGTGAACGACCCTCTGCATCATACACCTTCTACTCCAGAGTGTGAAGCCGGTCCAGTAGATCTTGAAGTGCGGAGGAGCAATTCCGGGATCGGGGTTGGAGGTCTGCTAGCGTAGCCTCTGTGTCACATTCCCGGTCTGAAAGTTTGTGTTGGTTACTCCGGAGGACCGTGAAGTCTGAGGTGACAGTGTCCATTCGGCCTTCCAAGGAGGTGCAGGTCAAGTCCAGGGCGCTGCCTATGCGTTCAACAGCCGCCAGTACAGAGTCTAGTTTGGTGGCAATGTCAGGTGGATTCATCGCAGCTGTTGATCCGGGGGTCGTGAATAATGTCCCAGCCTGGGGTGTTGTTACGGAGGTGGCCCATGACGATTTGCTGAGCGCTTCTCATAGGGAGCGAGGCTAGGACGCCAAGCCTCCATGGTCTCCCCAGTGTAGAGGCCCCCTCTGTGACTAGGATCTATCTCTCTACAATGTGGTCTGGCTCCAACCAACGATGTGTCCCACGGTGAGTTCAGAGACTAGAGAGTCCCTCCAGGTGACAAGACTCTCCCTACAGGGGCCACAGAGGAGGAAACGGACAGAGAAAAAGAAGAGAGCACCCAGTCTTTGCAGATATGTGGTGTTACAGCTCAGACTCTGGCTGCAGGAAAAATCACTGAGGGCCGTCCCTCTCCTGAGGGTAGTCTCAGGAGAGGAACTTCTAAGGCAGCTCTGCGTCGAAAGTATGTGCCTGCCGTGCGGCGTCCCGGTATATAGGCCGCAAGATGTGTTTAGGTGAGATGCCCTAGGCTCGGCCAAACCCCGTGACTCTCACCTATAAGATGTGCCACACCGCTGGCACTACACAACCTATCACAACAGTGGTCACTCCATCTGAGGTGGGAGCAGGAGAATGTGAGGGTCCGATAAGGATAACATGCGCTCGGCCACACTGCCCCTCAGCTCGCCGTCAGGAGTATGTCACGTATGATGGATGTGTCGTGCTGCATTCCCATCCCCACTCCTAGAACCCAGGAGAGGGCCACAACATACAGCACAATGGGCAAACCACCTGTCAGTAGGAAGGAGCACGCGACCCCAGCAGACCCTCAATGTCGATGTGGAGAGAGCTGGACACTCTCGCAGCCTCTGCAGCTGTTGCAGGTGAGGGACCCTAGGCCCGACCGACCCATATGACCATCCTCCTCATGGCAGCTGCTGCAACCCTCCCAGGCAGTTCATATGAGGCCCTAGGCCCGACCAACCCCCGTGGCTGCCCAAAGCAGGAGCGGATATCGCAGCAGATGTTCAGGAGCTCACCCCCAGTGGTCGTGCGGCTGTCACTGTGCTGTAGCCAGGCAGGGTCCCTGGGTACGATCGATATCTGTGGCCCCGGGCACCAGGCAGACGTCGCAAATAAATCTATAGGGCCTACCTTGGCTGCGGAGCCCTCTCCAGGCGTCCCCAGGCAGTACACAGCAGCAGTCTCATCACCGGCGACCTTGCGTTGTGTGACAAGCACTCCCCACCAGCAGTCCGGGGTCACCTCTACCAACCTTCAGGAGATCTACAAGTGGCTCCGCACTTGCTGCAGTTCCGCCAAATCAGGGGGCAGCAGTGAGCGGCAGTCCCAAAACGATCACGGGGACCGCCGCAGTTCCGGGAGCTGGGCCGCCTCAGAGCGGTCGACCACGCGCCAGAACCGGGCTCCCACTTCACAGCAGGCCGCACCATCTAGGGCTACCACAAGCCGTCTTCACTGTCTGGATGACACTCGCCAGGCATGGCAGGTGCGCATAGGCATGGAGGGTGTGCATCAAGGTAGAAAAATCTGCCTTCCAGCCAGGATGCCCAGATTAAAGAAGGGATTCAGCGCGGAGCGTTAGTGAGACGCATCCATCATCTTCGGTGTCTGGCCACACCCCCCCACCATGCAGTACTTATGACCTCACATACGACATCACTCATGATATTCTATGACATAATTTATGGCATCACTCGATGATCTCTCAAATCACATCATTGCTGATATCACTGATTCAACTGTACACAAAATCTTTGTAAAATGCGTATGAGTATTAAACAGCTAATATTCAATAGAAAGTGTTTAATGGCTCAGTTATTGTAACTCTGATATCAATAAATGTCACCAGCCATCTTTTTTTGAGGTTTGATTACTTTTGCTAAAGGATTGCAAGTGGCTAGCAGGACACTTGTGAGATCCTAAAGTTCTAAATGTTATTGTTATCTATTGTTTATGATTCTTTATCATGTTTTCAGTTAGTATTTAGTGCTAATCTAAAAAAGAATAGTGAATAAAACATGAGTACATGTACATTAATCACCTTTAATTGTCTTTCTAAAGCTTTTATTATAGCTTAATTGTTAACATTCACAACCTCTGCTTTACTTGTACTGTTTTATGGCTGTTTTAACCAGTAAATAGCACATGTACTATAGTAATGTACGCTCTTTTCTCTCCTTGTACAATGGGGCTCATGAGACTCTCACCGGATTGAGCAAAGAGCACATTTCAGGGTCACTCTAGAAATTTCCATGCAACACTTGCGAGAGTCTTGCAGGATTGTACAAGGTCCCCACAACAAGCCTCATCACAGAGGCTTAACACTGACTCTTGTGAGACTCATACCAAAATTTGAAAATCAGTCAATAGAAAAGCTCATACCATTTATCAAGTAACTGTGCACTATACAAACAACAGTTGGACACAACCTAGCCTGCTTTTGTAACTGCCAAAAATCTACTGTTAGTAATTTTGTCACCCTCCCATTTTTTATCTCCCAATATAACTCCATATTGCTCCTGAAGTAGACCTTTTCGCAACTGATGTTCTCTTTCACGTTCAAGTTCAGAGATTTGTATAACGCACTACTCACCCAGAGGGTCTCAAGGCGCTTGAGGGAGGGAGGGTGCTTTACTTGTCGAATAACCAAGTTTTTAGTTGCTTTCTGAAGGCAAGGTGGTTGTGTGTGAGGCGGAGGTGGGTAGGGAGAGAATTCTATGTTTTGGCCGCTAGGTAGGAGAAGGATCTTCCCCCCATGGTGGATTTATAGATGCGCGGAATAGCGGCGAGGGCTTGATTGGACGAACGTAGATGGCGGGAGGGGGAATAGAAGGACAGTCGCGTGTTGAGGCAATCGGGTCCTTGGTCGTAGAGGGCTTTTGTGTGCGTGGGAGAGGAGGCGGAACGTTATTCTCTTGTTGACGGGGAGCCAATGGAGGTCTTTGAGGTGGTCAGAAATGTGAGCTTGCCGAGGAATGTCCAGTATGAGTCTGGCTGAGGCGTTCTGGATTCGTTGTAGTTTTTTCTGTAGTTTGGCTGTGGTTCCGGCATAGAGGGTGTTTCCGTAGTCCAGTCGGCTGGTGACCAGTGCGTGGGTGACCGTTTTTCTTGTTTCTGTGGGGATCCAACGGAAGATTTTTTTGAGCATGCGGAGGATGTTGAAGCAAGATGATGAGACGGCGTTGGCTTGTCTGTTCATCGAGAGGGAGGAGTCCAGGATGAATCCCAGGTTACGTGCGTGATCCATAGGTCTTGGTGCGGTGCCCAGGGCTGGTGGCCACCAAGAGTCGTCCCAGGCAGAGGGGGATGATCCTAAGATGAGGACTTCCATTTTATCCGAGTTCAGTTTTAGGCGGCTGTTCTTCATCCATTCGGCTACGTCCTTCATCCCTTCGTGTAGGTTGGTTTTGGCGGTGTTTGGGTCTTTGGTGAGGGATAGGATCAGCTGAGTGTCGTCTGCGTAGGAGATAATGTTGAGGTTGTGTTGGCGTGCTATGGATGCGAGGGGACTCATGTATACATTGAAGAGGGTGGGACTGAGTGATGATCCTTGTGGTACGCCGCAGATGACTTCGGTGGCCTCAGATCTAAAAGGGGGAAGGCGGACTCTCTGGGTTCTTCCGGCGAGGAACGAGATGATCCAGTCCAGTGCTTTCTCTTGTATTCCTATGTTGCTGAGGCGTTGTATGAGGGTGCTATGAGAGACTGTGTCGAAGGCTGCGGATAGGTCGAGTAGGATGAGGGCAACTGTTTCTCCGTTGTCCAGTAGTGTTCGAATGTCGTCTGTTGCTGCGATGAGGGCGGTTTTGGTGCTGTGTTTGGCTCGGAAGCCGGACTGTGAGGGGTCGAGGGATTTGTTGGCTTCGAGGAAGGCGGCGAGTTGATTGTTGACGGCTTTCTCAATGACTTTGGCAGGGAATGGGAGGAGCGATATGGGGCGGTAGTTCTTAAGTTCAGTGGGATCTGCTGTGGGTTTCTTCAGAAGGGTGCTGAGTTCGGCATGTTTCCAGCTTTCCGGGAAGGAAGCGGAGTTGAAGGAACAGTTGATGACATCGCAGATATGGGGTGCGATGATGGAATCGGCTTTGTTGAAAATGTGGTGGGGGCATGGATCGGTTGGTGATCCTGAGTGGATGGAGTTCATAAGGCAGATGGTGTCTTCGGTGGTGATTGGGTTCCAGGCGCACAGGTTGTTGGAGTGTGGTTTTGGTTCGAAGGTGGGTGGGGAGGACCAGTCTTCGGACTGGTTTTCAAAGCTGTTGTTATGTATATCGGTGATTTTGTTGTAGAAGAATGAGGATAGAGAGTCGCAGAGTTCTTGGGAGGGAGTGATGTCGTTGGTGCCGGCTGTGGGGTTGGTAAATTCTTTGATGATGTTGAATAGTTCCTTGCTGTTATGGGCATTGTTGTCAAGTCGGTCCTTGAAAGCTGATTTCTTGGTGGAACGGATCAGTTGGTGGTGTTTGCGGGTGGCGTTCTTGAGGGTGGCCAGGGGTTGGGATTTTTCTCCAGGCTTTTTCGTGAGTCCGACAGTTTTTCTTGAGGTCATCGTTGAACCAGGGGGCTTTTTTGCTACTTTGCTTGAGAGGATGGTTCTTTAAGGGTGCTAGTTCGTCGGCGCTGTGGGTGATCCATTGTGTGAGGTTGGTGGCTGCTTGGTTTGGGTCCGATGATATGGAAGGGGGGTTTTGGTGGAGTGAAGAGCTGTTCGGTGGTGATTTTGTTCCAGTTTCTTCGAGGAATAGGATGTGGGGGGTTGTGGGTCGTGGTCTTTTTGTAGCTGAAGTGAACGCAGCTGTGGTCCGACCAGTGGAGGGCTGTGGTGTGATCGAAGGAGATGTGCTTGCTGGAGGTGAAGATAGGATCGAGCGTGTGTCCGGCAAGGTGGGTGGGGGCGTCAACAAGTTGTTTGAGTCCGAGATTGTTCAGGTTGTCCACAAGGGAGGTGGTGTTGCTGTCGTTTTTCTTTTCCAGATGGAATTTGAGGTCTCCTAGTAGAATGTAGTTCTCGGAGGGGAGGGCATGTGGGCTGATGAAGTCAGTGATGTCTTCACTGAATTGTGTGCGGGGTCCGGGTGGTCTGTAGATGAGGGTGCCTCTAAGTGTGGTCTTGGGGTTGGTGTGGATCTGAAAGTGAAGGTGTTCGGCGTTGGCGAGGTTATCTTCGGAGCTGGTTGTGATGCGGATGTTGTTCTTATGGACGATGGCGATGCCTCCTCCTGTTTGGTTGATGCAATCTTTTCGGATGATCTTGTAGCCGTCCGGGATGGCTATGGCGATGTCGGGTGCTGAAGAGGAGTTCATCCAGGTTTCTGTAAGGAAGGCGACGTCCGGTAGAGTAGTGTCGAGTAGGTTCCAGAGTTCAATGGAGTGTCTGTGAACCGAGCGGGTGTTCAACAGGATGCACTTCAGGTGGTTAGAGTCAGAATTATGTTTGGAGTTAGAGGATTTGGTGTGGGTTTTGATGCAGTCGAATTTGCAGGATTTGCAGGAGAAAGGTCCATGGGTGTGTCCTGGGGCAGCTTGGTAGCAGTTAGGTGGGCGGCCGGGGTTTAGTGCTGATAGGGTAGCGGCGTCGTACGTGATGCGTGTGGAGTGGGGTTTGCGGGGGCCAGGGGGTCTGGCACTGGGCACGGTCCAGGCGTAGACGAGCTTACCTTTGGCACACCTTCGGCGCGCATAGGGCGCGTCCGCTGCGCGTGAACGCTGCGCGAAAAAGCATCTGTCATAAGTGGGTAGTGGAGGGGGGAGGAGCAGCTGGGAGGCGGTAGCAGGGTGGAGGTCCGGGCAGGGAGGCACAATAACAAACAACAAAATGGCTGCAGGCCAAAAGCGAAACTGGATTGGGGCACAAGGTAAAATAAATGCTATGCACAAAACAAATTCCAACCTTCTATAAATGCTATGCACAGAGTAAAATATTCAGCCTAAGGCAGCCAATCACAATGCAATGCTGTTAGAAGCGCGCTTTCGAAGTATAGCGCTACGATCAATATTTAAATCGAGCAGCAGACAGGCACTAATGCGCGTTTAACAAATAAAGCGCCACGATACAAATTAATGGCAAGCAGGTCACAATGGCAATGCGAGTGAGGCAGTCTGGCAGTGCAGAGCGCTAAGATACCGCAACAGTGCTGGGAGCTGCGAGGGGAGCGACCGCTTCTGAAAGCTTCAGGACGGTCACAGCGAAACAGCAGGCAAGTAAAGCCTACAGTATCAGTGGGAGGGAGGAGCAGCTGGGAGGCGGTAGCGGGGTGGAGGTCCGGGCAGGGAGGCACAATAACAAACAACAAAATGGCTGCAGGCCAAAAGCGAAACTGGATTGGGGCACTAGGTAAAATAAATGCTATGCACAAAACAAATTCCAACCTTCTATAAACGCTATACACAGAGTAAATTATTCAGCCTAAGGCAGCCAATCACAATGCAATGCTGTTAGAAGCGCGCTTTCGAAGTATAGCGCTACGATCAATATTTAAATCGAGCAGCAGACAGGCACTAATGCGCGTTTAACAAATAAAGCGCTACGATACAAATTAATGGCAAGCAGGTCACAATGGCAATGCGAGTGAGGCAGTCTGGCAGTGCAGAGCGCTAAGATACCGCAACAGTGCTGGGAGCTGCGAGGGGAGCGACCGCTTCTGAAGGCTTCAGGACGGTCACCTCCCCGTGCCTTGCTATATTCTAATATATGTCAAATGCAGAAAAGGCAATTGGCAAAAGAACATTCTCCCAAGATTGAGAAATGCCAGAAGCATGTCAAAAATATTTCTGCATTACTTGGTGACCATGGCATGGGCTCTATATATCGCACCAACATCCTGATTGATTTGCCAAGTGTCTATAGGTGAGATGGAGTGCGCTTCAATGCAGAAGGGAACAGGGTCTTCTTACAAACATCAAGGAATGTATCCAATTCTATGCATAACTGAACATTACACACTATAAACACAAAGAATCTATCAGACCACTCTATTACAACGTTATGTGAGTATTTCATGGTATTAAACCTTTTTTTTTTTTAATACTGACACCTGCAGTAGTCTTACTTATGGGAGCACACAAATGTCTGTTTGCACTGGTTTATTTGTCCAGTTCTCTGAAGAGGCTTGCAACCTCAAACATTCAAATTGTATTTAATGCATAATAGCTCTGTATCGTAGGGTGCGAGTATTAGACTATGCAAACACACAAGCCTCTGTGGTATAACCTTTCTCTTGAGCAAGATTTTCTATAGCCCACTCTTGGGAAAGGAGAATTTACACTTTTATTCATTACAGCACTTATGGCTTATTGTCTCCAATAGTAGTGTGTGGGTAGAAAGTGGCCTCTCCAATGAGACCTTTTTACAGTATGAAAGGAGTGCATAGTAGGGCGCAAGGAGAGACGGAGGGCCATATTATCAAGAAAGGGCAATACATTATCGCCGATTTTATCGGCAGGAAACTGCCGCTAAACGGCGATAATAGGCTTGATATTATGCCCTTGTGAATTCCCATAGAAGCCCATGTTAACACCAGAATCTGGGCTTCTATGAGAATTCACAAGGGCATATTATCAAGCCCATTATCGCCGCTTTAGTGGCAGTTTCCTGCCGATAAAAGCGGCAATAATGTATCGCCCTTTCTTGATAATATGGCCTTGAGTTCTTCAGTAGCACCCCTACCCAGGGCCCGAGGGATGTATAGTAGGATGTGGCCTATGTAATCTGTTGCCTGACAACTGGTTCACATGTCAGTCATGAGGTGGATGGACTGAACAGTGCTCTACTTCATAGCATTGACAACCAATTGCAGCACTTCATGATACCGGTCCCCGGTAGCTTGTCTCCTTTCTGGTGAAGAATTGGCTTGGTAGTTTGGTCTGCCCTGTTCCCATGATGCACTGGGCCAGGGACAGACTAATTTGCATATAGCCAGGTTCTGAGCTGGGATGGGGCAGTGAGATAAATAACGGTGATGGATCAAGCCCTGATCTTTGGACTGGGTAAGAGTGGTCTGCTTAATTCAGACACTCTGTTCATCACCACCCCCTTTTCTGTATCGTTTTTGGCCACTATAGGTGTGGCAGGGTATACTCAGACATGAGTCCCTTTCTCACTGCTCCATCAGGATTCAAGCAAGCTGGGCCGAAGAGGCTGGAATGCCAGAAACCGGTCCCCGGTAGCTTGTCTCCTTTCTGGTGAAGAATTGGCTTGGTAGTTTGGTCTGCCCTGTTCCCATGATGCACTGGGCCAGGGACAGACTAATTTGCATATAGCCAGGTTCTGAGCTGGGATGGGGCAGTGAGATAAATAACGGTGATGGATCAAGCCCTGATCTTTGGACTGGGTAAGAGTGGTCTGCTTAATTCAGACACTCTGTTCATCACCACCCCCTTTTCTGTATCGTTTTTGGCCACTATAGGTGTGGCAGGGTATACTCAGACATGAGTCCCTTTCTCACTGCTCCATCAGGATTCAAGCAAGCCGGGCCGAAGAGGCTGAAATGCCAGAAACCGGTCCCCGGTAGCTTGTCTCCTTTCTGGTGAAGAATTGGCTTGGTAGTTTGGTCTGCCCTGTTCCCATGATGCACTGGGCCAGGGACAGACTAATTTGCATATAGCCAGGTTCTGAGCTGGGATGGGGCAGTGAGATAAATAACGGTGATGGATCAAGCCCTGATCTTTGGACTGGGTAAGAGTGGTCTGCTTAATTCAGACACTCTGTTCATCACCACCCCCTTTTCTGTATCGTTTTTGGCCACTATAGGTGTGGCAGGGTATACTCAGACATGAGTCCCTTTCTCACTGCTCCATCAGGATTCAAGCAAGCCGGGCCGAAGAGGCTGAAATGCCAGAAACCGGTCCCCGGTAGCTTGTCTCCTTTCTGGTGAAGAATTGGCTTGGTAGTTTGGTCTGCCCTGTTCCCATGATGCACTGGGCCAGGGACAGACTAATTTGCATATAGCCAGGTTCTGAGCTGGGATGGGGCAGTGAGTTAAATAACGGTGATGGATCACGCCCTGATCTTTGGACTGGGTAAGAGTGGTCTGCTTAATTCAGACACTCTGTTCATCACCACCCCCTTTTCTGTATCGTTTTTGGCCACTATAGGTGTGGCAGGGTATACTCAGACATGAGTCCCTTTCTCACTGCTCCATCAGGATTCAAGCAAGCCGGGCCGAAGAGGCTGAAATGCCAGAAACCGGTCCCCGGTAGCTTGTCTCCTTTCTGGTGAAGAATTGGCTTGGTAGTTTGGTCTGCCCTGTTCCCATGATGCACTGGGCCAGGGACAGACTAATTTGCATATAGCCAGGTTCTGAGCTGGGATGGGGCAGTGAGATAAATAACGGTGATGGATCGAGCCCTGATCTTTGGACTGGGTAAGAGTGGTCTGCTTAATTCAGACACTCTGTTCATCACCACCCCCTTTTCTGTATCGTTTTTGGCCACTATAGGTGTGGCAGGGAATACTCAGACATGAGTCCCTTTCTCACTGCTCCATCAGGATTCAAGCAAGCCGGGCCGAAGAGGCTGAAATGCCAGAAACCGGTCCCCGGTAGCTTGTCTCCTTTCTGGTGAAGAATTGGCTTGGTAGTTTGGTCTGCCCTGTTCCCATGATGCACTGGGCCAGGGACAGACTAATTTGCATATAGCCAGGTTCTGAGCTGGGATGGGGCAGTGAGATAAATAACGGTGATGGATCAAGCCCTGATCTTTGGACTGGGTAAGAGTGGTCTGCTTAATTCAGACACTCTGTTCATCACCACCCCCTTTTCTGTATCGTTTTTGGCCACTATAGGTGTGGCAGGGTATACTCAGACATGAGTCCCTTTCTCACTGCTCCATCAGGATTCAAGCAAGCCGGGCCGAAGAGGCTGAAATGCCAGAAACCGGTCCCCGGTAGCTTGTCTCCTTTCTGGTGAAGAATTGGCTTGGTAGTTTGGTCTGCCCTGTTCCCATGATGCACTGGGCCAGGGACAGACTAATTTGCATATAGCCAGGTTCTGAGCTGGGATGGGGCAGTGAGATAAATAACGGTGATGGATCAAGCCCTGATCTTTGGACTGGGTAAGAGTGGTCTGCTTAATTCAGACACTCTGTTCATCACCACCCCCTTTTCTGTATCGTTTTTGGCCACTATAGGTGTGGAAGGGTATACTCAGACATGAGTCCCTTTCTCACTGCTCCATCAGGATTCAAGCAAGCCGGGCCGAAGAGGCTGAAATGCCAGAAACCGGTCCCCGGTAGCTTGTCTCCTTTCTGGTGAAGAATTGGCTTGGTAGTTTGGTCTGCCCTGTTCCCATGATGCACTGGGCCAGGGACAGACTAATTTGCATATAGCCAGGTTCTGAGCTGGGATGGGGCAGTGAGATAAATAACGGTGATGGATCAAGCCCTGATCTTTGGACTGGGTAAGAGTGGTCTGCTTAATTCAGACACTCTGTTCATCACCACCCCCTTTTCTGTAGCACTTCATGATACAGCACTAGCACAGCCACACGGGCACAATAGCTCCAGATGGAAAATGTTTCGTTTTGAGAGCACCTCCACAAATTCTAGGAAGCCAGAGCAGAATTGGGAACCCAAGCTAGCCCTGGCAAATTTTGTCAGACCAGCCTCCATATGGTGCATAGTGAGCCTGCCCACTACAAGGGTTGAGTGTTCCCTCCAACAACATTTGGGGACAAATGGCAAAAATGTGCCTTCTACAACACAATATTCATTATATATTCAATTGTATTCATTTTTAAAGCATAGTACATGATGACCTCAGAGAGCACCAGGATACAGCAAGCTTTACTGGGGCTCTTCAATTATTTCCTCACTATCACCCTCCAACAGTGCCTCCCATCTCTCCATAGACCATCTCTCACTTGTATTTTATTTGTTTTGTAGCACCTCTCATATCAGTTTAGGGTGTTGAAGCATTTTACATCACACACACATACAGAGACAATGAATCATGCTTGTGTAAATCAGTGTATAAAAAAATGTTACAGAAGACAAAGGTGACTGCAAGGTGTAGGATTCACATGTCAGCCATACTGGTAGGCATTTTGTAAGAATGCTTGGTCTGGGGAAGCACAAACTCAGGATTCACAACGTAACAGTGGTTAGGGTTGACTTTACTAATATGAATTTATTTCTACCCAAACAAACTTTTTTTCCAGCAACATTAGGATAATGAAAGACTGAAAAAAACATAACTTTCTAACCGAGATTACGATTATAACTTACAAACTGCACAGTAACAAAAGGATCTCTGTGACAAAAGCAGCAACAGTAACAAAAGGATCTCTGTGACAAAAGCAGCAACCCACTGAGTTATGCACATAAAATACTGTTCTCTGATCTGCCTAGTACATGCTCTTTACGGCAGGCATATTAGTCCTTTGTGCTACCTTAGATGAGTCAAAACTGGTACTAAGCGAAACTCTGATCAGCAGGTACATTAACCACTGGAGTTATCTTGGCACTTTTATTGTTGACTGAAAACTGTTGAATATACAAGAAACACTTCAGTGCATTTAAAACTGCTGCAGTGCTACAAAATAGGCCTCCAATAACAAAATTTCCAGCCTCCTGGGGAAACGCCTGATGCCTGGTATCACCCGTCATGCATTGTAGGAACCCCACTCTTTCTACAAAAGAAGAAAGGAGGCGATCGAGCACTAATATATTAGCCATATCCCTGTTATAGAAACAGTTTTTTTTGTGGATCCGGTGGTACATCTCCTCTTTAGAAAAGATAGCTTTAAATGTAGGCTGTTTTTCTTGTGGTACTACTGCCACAAGTGACCTGTGTGCACCAAAAGCAGGTAGGCTACCTAGGTGCTTTGGGGTGGGAGTTGCTGTATCCTGCTCTGCCTTGTGACATCCAAAGGTTTCTGCAGTTGAGGATTGTATAATGTGGCTGCTCTGTGTGATGCTGCTGCGGCTATCCTCTTTTTCCTTATCCTTCCTGATGACCACCTTCACCATCACTTCAGCTGCTGGTGCTCACTCACCATCTCAAGAACGTGTGACAATTACCGCAAAAATAGCTTAACGCAACTCTTTATATCGCAGTCTATCACCAGAAAATAACACTGTGCCAGCTAAGTATTCACAACACAGAGGTACCATGTGATAGCCCCAAGACAACGCGTCAAAAGTCCATGATAAAGTCAATCCGGCGCTGTAAAAATGCAAAACAAGAACGCAAAAAAAATGCAATGAGGCCAATCGCGATAAAAATACCAGCAAAAACCAGCGACAGACCTGCAAATCCCACGCGTCATGCGGGAAAATGCACTATAAAAGCAACAAAACGAACACACCAATAACAATTCGAAGTGCATAGCACCATGGATACACCCAGACCAAGTGCAGAGGCCAATGCAAACCCCACAAGCCCAACAGACCACCAGCAAGGAACCTCAGGTTCGGGGAAGGGCAAGGAGTAGAGGAAGAGGAAGGCCAGGTGCAGTCTGCAGCAAAACCAGATCAGCGTCACGGAGGTGACAGAACACTACCATCAACTGACCCACAACTAGACTAACGTGAATGTAGTCGACGTGTCTAGGAGGTCAATGGAGGAGGCCAAGAGGCGCTGGAATGATGTGAAAAGCAAAACCACGCACAAACCTGCTGCAAATAGGAAGGCAGCAATGGAGTGGGGGTCCTGCGCCACAGGAGGAGCTGGAGGAAATGGAGGCCACAGTTATCAGTGTGGAGACGGTGCAAGGTGTTGGGAGTCCAGACACAGCTTGAGAGGACCCGACACAACATCAACAGGGTGAGTAATGACCAGGGACTGGGGGGACGGGGGAGATGGGCACAATGGCATGCATGCACAATCATGTGTAGCACACGGTACAACCACAATGACCCTGGATCATGTCCCTGATCTCCGTGGCACACTGCAGCACACACACAGCAATAACAGCCCATCCACATTGACAACAATGTGGTACAATGTGCAACCCCAAAACTGCAGAACAGAGGACACAATTGGCTCTACTCATGCGCAGAAACAGGCCAACTATATCTAACAGAGCAGGAAACTGTGAGATGAAAATGTATGCATCCAACCTCACATCGGTCATGTTGTCCAAATGTCCACTGTTCCGCATCAAAATCCAGCAGCTCCCAAACAGTAACAATGTACATTGTCATACAGTCTGCATGTAAACAAGAACAATGCACCAACATACATGTCAACACAATGTCAACATGAATCTCCCCTTCACATTGCAGAGGGACAAACAACACCTCCAGCAGAGCAGAGCAGACAACCCATCAGTGATGCTGGAAAGGACCACCACACCTTTGACACTGATGCCCTACAACAACTCATGGACATCCCAGGCAACCCACCACCTGAACCAGGGCAGCCACGCTACATAGAGGAGAACCCAGCCCCTGCACAGACCACACAGCAGAAAGCACCCGCCAGCACGGCTGGCTCCCAACACTTCACCGAGCCACACATGGCATCCCAATGCCCGCTGTTAGAATGCCAAAAGGAGGTGGCCGAACAGGTGTGGGTGGGGTCCAACCCATGGAAGACAAACTAGATCACATACATACACACACAGGTGTCCAATTCCTTTTGGGAACCACCCACACCCCACAACGGAGACCCACAGTGTGACAGAGATGCATGCAGTTACAAATTTACAGTACCAAATCACGCACAGAGGCACGCAATTATTATTCACACACCCACGCTGGACCTGCGTACGACGGGCCAGTCCCCTCCTTTTACGTATTGAGTGGGTGACGAAAAAGCTACATGTCCAAGGTCCAACCCGCTGCCTGCAGCGACATGTTTGCATCCGCAGTACACAGCACACTGTAATGTTGTAGGGCTCGGGCCCTCATGCATTCATTATGACCACACTGACACACGCAGATAGGCTACGGGCACGTGTGCTTTGCCCCTTTATTGGCAGGGCCACATGCCTGTGCTGGGTGTGTGTGTGGTGAGTGCAAGCCAGCCCTCACGGAGTGGTTGGTGCTGGCAACAACTTGAACACTGAACACCATTGCAATAGAAGTTTAAAACACCAGCATAACAGAGACAGCTGCAGAGCATCATGGAGGTAGCCGGAGCAAGTACAGAGGTCACCCAATATGCACACAGAAATGTCTGAGTTGCAGTGCACTAGAGCTGTGCGCGCTCATGTGAAGAAATTGTCCAGGATTGTGTCCCTTTTGGGTTATACCTGATGAAGCTGCAGTGGGCTGTGTTACACCTTCATCATCGTCCCGGGTCTCCCACACTGCCTAAGGTGACATTGCTGCGTAACCTCTCCACAGCTCAAAACTCAATCAGTAACAGGCCATGGGTTGCGATGCACTGACTTAGTGGCACCTGGAGTGCTGAGCAGGGTATCAGCTACATGATGGCATCCACAACAGGTGTGAGCAACTCTGTTAGTCTACCAGTATGACTGTTTAGACTATGGCAGTTGGCGGTGGACCTGGCGGTGGTGGCATGTGCCTTCTGCAGTGATGCGACATACGGGCTGGTCAGAACTTGATTTGATGTGTGAGCCCTGGTGAGCCGCACTTGAGGCCGGAGGCAGCGAACAGCGCAGGGCCACAGACACATGGTGTTGATGACCTCAAGGCCATCGACCCAGAGGCCATTCAATATTCTGTCAGACAGGGTCCCTGACTTGGGCTGCATGGAGTTAGTGGCCCCGGATGCACTGTGTCCGGCACAGGCGCACCGCCACGGGACAGTGACTTGCGGTGCACTGAGGTAAGGCCACGCTGACTGAGTGGGTCCTCATAGATGTCTGAGGTGAATGTGGTGGAGGGTTGCGGGGGACAGTGAAAGGTGTCCTGCAGGGCATGATGCAGAGGGCTGAAGCCATCCCGAAGCAGCAAATTGAGGAGTGAAATGCTACAGCCTGGTTATTACCAGCACGTAGGTATCAGCAACATGAGGATGAAGACAACCCCTAGTCCATGGACTCAGACACCACCAAAGTTCAACCAGAGAGTGTCCATGAATGTCGGGGAACAGACTTAGTGGCACCGGTGCTGAGAGGGGATGCAGTCTGCGATGATGCCGGTACAATAATATGAACTTGGCCATTGCTAAATCAAGTCTCAGTCCCTAATGTGTGACCTACTCGAGCACAGTGTGGCCCGATGGCAGTAGTCCACGTGGGCCCACGGACATGTGTGGTTGAAATGCTGTACACAGACTTGGTGGCACCACATTGAAGGGAGAATAGTGACCAGTCTGCTGTGCATGCCGGTGGAGTACGTCATTGACAAAGAAGTACTGTGGGCCTGCGTTGCGGAGGCTGTGATGGTCTGAGCAGGCTGCCAGGGTTGCAGGCCTCAGGCCTGGATCTTGCAACGGCATGTGGTGGGCCCTCTTTAACACATGCCGGTGTCGGAAGGTGAGCAGTGAGGCCTGGGTGCGCAGGGGCAGGAAAGATGGGTTCGGGGACCAGCGGCCTGGGGTGCAGCAGGCGCACAGGATCGCAGGCAACACCGCTCACACCAACGGCGTCGGCCTCGTGGCGGGTTGAGAGGCGCTGCCCTGGCAGAGACATTGGGCATTCCAGAAGAGGACCACGCCCGGAGTTACGTGCCTTTTATTCATAACCCCTACGCTGGTCTGGCATACGCCGGCACAGCCCACTCTACTCATGATTATGGGGGGGGGGGAACGTAACAAGCTACATATCCGCAAGCTTCCCCACTGGCTGGGGTGATATGGTTTGCATCGACTGTCCACTACACTGCAAACACCAGCGGGGTATGTCGACATCGATATGTGTGTGGTCTGCATACTGCAGTCTGGCGATCACATCCATGCCACAACTGGCATAGTGTACATTCTCATTCATCGGTCACTTGCCTGTTTCACACATGCCTGGTCCCCACCTCTCCCCACAATCTGCTGTAGTGTGGCTGAGGTGCCATGCCGTTGATGGCTTATGTGCATGGCTGGCCCAGGTTCCCACAGTAAGTTGTGCTGTCGTGTTTGGTGGGTGGGCCTGTTTGGCATGTTGTATGTGAGTTTGTAAAATGTGCATTCCCAGTGTTGTGAGTTGCATGATTGTGGAGTGCGTGGAGTGTGTTCATTTGTTACTTGCCAATGAGCAGTGCTTTTTCGTAGGTGCCATCCTGGTAGCGCTGGTTGACGATGGACTGTCGGAAGATGTAGGAATCGAGCAAACTGCCTGGGTGGTTGGAGTCGATGTTGGTGGAGATTCCTCGATGGTCCACTATTGCCTATACATTGATGGAATACGTGTGCTTTCCGTTGCAGTTATTGTGTGCAGTGTTGCCAGGGGGCACAAGTAGGACATGTGTGCAGTTAATTGGACCCTCACACGTGCAGGACGCCAAGACGCTTTGCTTGGTGTCTAGCTCTTCATGTGCAGTGTGGGGGAAGTATAGATAGTGGGGTACCAAGCTGATGATGTCATTCACTACCGTTGTGAGGAACTTGTATTGGGCTGGTTATGAGACTCGTCCGACTCGGGCGGGTGTTAGTTGAAGAGTAACAGAGGCCCACACGTGCAGCATGGCCAGCAGCTTTGTCTGAGGTGGGATGTTGGTTGTCCACTGTGTTGGTACCGTCAGTCTTTGGGCAATGGGGGTCAGGTTGCGGAGGATGGTTGTCTCTTTGAGCTTGTAGTGGGCAATGACATTCTCTGGTGTTGGGTCTGTGTGGTTGGTGTGTTTTCTGAAGGTTGCTGTCTTTGTCTGCGCTGCCTCAGTGTTGGTCGGGGACGGTGAGGGACCGGGGGGATGGTGGGGGTCCTGGGGGTGATGGCGGTGGGTGTTGTGGCCCTCTTGGGTGTCCAGCCTGCATGATCAGTGGCTACATGGCATCTGTTGCCCTTCAGGTGTGGCTCTGTGCTGGGCTCCCTTTTGTGGTGCAGGCTGTTGTCCAACTTTACACCAGGTCAGAGTAGGTGTTAATTTCCTGCTGCTAACACGCCTTATCACCTGTTTTGGGTTCTTATTGCCAATCTGGCTGGTCGTTGAGAATGTTGCAAATTGGTGTTGTTGCTGCTTTTTGCACGGGAACGCCTACTCTGTATATCATTAGAGATAGTTGCCGGGGTCATCTGTGGCGTTGGTTTTTGCAGCTGCTATCGCAGGAAAACTGGTGATATCGGCTGTTAGCATCAGCTTGTGAATAGGGCAATAGATTAATCGCCACTTTGGCTGCGATAAAGTGCAGATAACTCAGCGATGAGTTCTTGAGAATATGCCCCTATTACTTTAAGGTGCTTCCTACATGATTGTGTGATACTCTTTCAAATGGCATAGTTGGCCTCTGGTACCGTAATGAACACTTGGTACTTTAATGAACACTTGGCATACCATAACAAACTTTTTTTGTGGCAAACAGAGCATATAAAAAACTTCTCCTCATATGGGCTAAGCATAAAGAAGTCCCAAACTGGGGAGGAGAAGAACTGGAGGTAAAGCTAAGGTGTTCTTTTGTATATGGTTGGCGTGCTGTGGCTCGGTAGAGGTGGTGGAGGTGATGGTGCCTGCAGGTTTTTGGAGTCTTACAAATATGGGAGCTGGTGGTATTGCTGGAGCCACAGGATTCTTATCAGATTGAATAGAGGTGATAAGTATGTTCTCTATGCCACCCTCCACACTGATGATCATTCAAGTTCGAGCATTTATAAAGCGCACTACTCACCCAGAGGGTCTCAAGGCGCTTGGGGAGGGGGTTCATTATTTGTCGAATAGCCAGGTTTTAAGTTCTTTTCTGAATGAGATGTTGTTTTGAGTAAGGCGGAGGTGAGAGGGGAGTGAGTTCCAGGTCTTGGCAGCCAGGAAGGAGAAGGATCTGCCCCCCATGGTGGATTTTCGGATGAGTGGGACTGTGGCGAGGGCTTGATTGGATGATCTTAGTTGGCGGGTGGGTTTGTAGAAGGATAGTCGGGTGTTGAGGCATTCGGGCCCTAGGTTGTAGAGGGCCTTGTGTGCGTGGGTGAGAAGACGGAACGTAATTCTTTTGTTGACGGGAAGCCAGTGGAGGTCCTTTAGGTGTCCGGTGATGTGATCTCGGCGAGGGATGTCCAATATGAGTCTCACTGATGAGTTTTGGATGCGTTGGAGTTTTTTCTGTAATTTTGCTGTGATTCCGGCGTATAGAGTGTTACCATAATCCAGCCGACTCGTGACCAGTGCGTGAGTCACAGTCTTTCTTGTTTCGAGGGGGATCCAGCGGAAGATCTTTTTGAGGATGCGAAGAACGTTGAAGCAGGAGGATGAGACGGCGTTGACTTGTCTGGACATCGAGAGAGAGGAGTCTAGGATGAAGCCAAGGTTACGTGCGTGGTCTGTGGGAGTGGGTGCTGTGCCCAGCGCGGAAGGCCACCAAGAGTCGTCCCAGGCAGATGGTGAGGATCCTAGGATGAGCACTTCAGTTTTGTCTGAGTTGAGTTTTAGGCGGCTTTGTTTCATCCATTCGGCTACTTCTTTCATGCCTTCGTGAAGATTGGTTTTGGCGGTGTTCGGGTCTTTGGTGAGGGAAAGGATTAATTGGGTGTCGTCGGCGTAAGAGATGATGTTGAGGTTGTGTTGGCGTGCGATGGATGCGAGTGGGCTCATGTAAACGTTGAAGAGGGTGGGACTGAGTGATGACCCTTGTGGTACTCCGCATATGACTTCTGTGGCTTCTGAGTTGAATGGGGGAAGTCGGACTCTTTGAGTTCTCCCGGCGAGGAACGAGATGATGATCCAGTCCAAGGCTTTTCCTTGTATGCCGATGTTGCTGAGGCGTTGTATAAGGGTGCTGTGGCAGACCGTGTCGAAAGCGGCGGAAAGGTCGAGTAGAATGAGGGCCGCAGTTTCTCATTGGCTCATTGTCATCATCACCAATCTCTTCACTTGCAAGGCATCGAGAAAACATCCTTTTCTTTTGTCTCTCGGACTCAGCTGAGGTACTATTCATGTCCAGCTCATTAGAAGGGGGGCTTGGAGAAGATGGGAGAGTACTCTCTCTTCTCCTTCCTGGATATTGTGAAGTTGATGGGTGAAAAGAAGTCTTCTCAACAGCATCTTGCTCATCAAAGACCTCAACCCTCTGTTCTGCTCCTAAATCCACAAGATCTGTTGCTAACTGTGGCTCCTGTTGTCCACGTTCCTGCTACAATGTAGTTTTTAGCTCATACAATTCTAATTAAGATTCACTGCTCTTTATAACTGCTGTCACTGCAGCTTAGAGATATATGGCCTTATGTTTTGGTGGTGGGTGCCATTGATGCAGGGATCTCAGTCTCTTTCTGCCTAAATGAGGTTGTAGCAGTTATCTTTTGTGCTTCCATAGAACCTGGTCGCATCCCCCTATGGGGCACACCTTTGAGTTGTTTTGATTAGGTATCAAATGATTTCAATACAAAAGTTCCATTGAAAAGAATTCTTGAATTTATTCATTCATGTTAA
This sequence comes from Lissotriton helveticus, assembly GCF_964261635.1. Lineage (NCBI taxonomy): Eukaryota > Metazoa > Chordata > Amphibia > Caudata > Salamandridae > Lissotriton > Lissotriton helveticus. The sequence goes on from NC_136067.1 coordinate 536,466,502, forward strand.
GCAATGTGTCGTTTGTTGACTTGTATATTCGTTGTAGAAGCAGACATTAAATCATAAATTCATCATTCCATTGTTATAATCTCCAATGCATTTCGAGCATCTCCTGCTCTTCATCAGGGAGAACTTCCTAGAATTCAAATAATAAGTGCTTACTGATACTCAGAAGTCCAATGGTAAAGACCATATCCAGCATATAGTGAGTGATTAGGTGTTTTAATAATGACAAAAAACGTGCAGTAGTGTGAACTGGTGTAATAGACTATGTTATCGTGAAAATAATCATGAAAAATAATCAGTGTGAACCCAAGGCGTGAATACATGCATATACTCACTAGGTGAAATGTCGAAAAACTGGTACTTCGCAACTAGCTTCTGAAAAAAAAGTGTTAATGTTAAGCGTGAGTCTGACGTCCAGTGTTGTACATAATAAAACTGCCATCTAACAGTTTCCCCGAGACCGCTATGAATTTTAAATTCTGTCAATAAAGTTTCCAAACTGGATGAAAAAACGCTGTGCGTGCTGATAACGCTAGGCGCGAATAGTTAAAACTTTCTCTCTCGCTCTATTTTAAAGAGCGCTTTGACTCTCAAACAGTGCGTTAGTCACCTACTTTAATTAAAGCTCCGTGAATCTTCCAGTACAGTCTCTGTCCCGCCCGATGTCAGGAAGCTGTATATGTTCATCTGCCGGTGTGCGATTGTTAGTACGTTGCAAGCAGTATCATGTGATATATGGAAGTGAACAGCGAGGGATGGACTAAAGTAAGGTGTGCGAGTATGCCGGACATCTTGGAGTGTGAAATTCGCTGAAGTTCAAACTGTAGGAACTGACCAGTAAGATATAAGTATGAAGCTACAAGTACAGGTACAAGTATAATATAAGTGTTAAATGTGTACAAGCTTATGAAAAACAAACCAATATATAAGGCGAATCAAAATAAAGAAAATATATCTCGAAGTTATAACTATAGTGTGTCAAATGGAAAGCAACCCGAACTGTCACTGGGTGCAAACCCTTTTAGCCTGTACTTAAAAGTAACAGGCGTAATTCCACTCTATCATTAAGTCCAAAAGGTTTCTGTGACTGAAGCCTCATCATCCAATAGTTCTCTCTTCGCAATAAGTGTTTATTATTGTTGCGTCCTTCGATCTTGTCAATTTTTTCAAGTATCATGAATCTTAATTGTGATATATTATGCTGTTGTTCCATGAAGTGAACGGCCATTGTGGATTTCATGTTTTTGGTTCTTATGTTTGATTTGTGTTCATTTATCCTCAAGCGTATCTTTCTTTCTGTCTTCCCTACATAAACTTTTCCTCACGGCCATTTCAATAGATACACAACGTTTGATGTTTCACAGGTGGCAGTTACATGTAATTGTATACTGTTACCCTTCAATGGATGGTGTATTACCGTGCCTTGGATGATGATGTTACAATTTTGACAGTTGAGGCATGGTCTCGTGCCACTATCTGGTGAAGTTTGTGGTTGTTTTTGATTCAAGATTTCTCCCAAGTTTTATGACAAGTGTATGCAAATATAGAAAATTGTGAAAATGACTGTTTAAAATCTGGCTCCATAGTAAGCATTGGCCAATGTCTCTGAATTATTTTCTTATATGTCTTGCTGGATGTTGAAAATGTCGGTATCCCCACTATTCTGGCGTTTTCTTTCTTTACTTTTTGTGTTAAAACTTTTTCACGTGAGGTAGACACACATTTGTTTATAGCTTTGTTTATTGTTTGTGAAGGGTACCCTCTATCTCTGAATCTTTCAGCCATTTCATTGATCCTTGACTTTGCCATTTCAGGGTCTGATACTATGCGTCTTATTCTCGACATTTGAGACGTTGGTAAATGTTCTTTTAGTGACGTTTGGTGTTGGCTTGAGTATTATAATAGATTGTTTTATCCATCTTTTTTCTGTAGATGTCTGTCCGTAATTCCATTTCGAACTTTTGAACCAAAACGTCTAGAAAGGTAATTTGAGTTTCTGATGTTTCGCTAGTGAATTGTAAATGTTCGTTAAATGTGTTCCTGGATTGCAGAACTCTATCCGCTTCCTCCTTTGTGCCATTCCATAGCATAAAAATATCATCTATATATTGATGATACATCACGATTTGATGTTTCCATTCTTGGTTAGACAAAATATGTTCCATTTCAAATCTTTCCATCACCAGATTTGCACATGATGGCGCCATACAGTTTCCCATTGACGTACCACTGAGTTGGAGGAACCAGTCCCCCTTCCATGAAAATTAACTTTGGTAAAGTGAACAATGCACCAATTCCATTAGGAAAATTTGCATGGATGTATCCAGCTCTGAGTTGAGAAGTGCATATTCAACTGCTTCTAAGCCCATGTTATGGGGATAGAAGTATATAGTGATTTTATGTCGGCTGTGCAAAGTATAATGTTGTCTCCTTCTTTCCATCTTACATTCTGAAGTTTATGAAGAAAGTCTGTGGTGTCTTTAATATATGAAGCCATTTTTTTAACGCTCGTTTGTAGATGCTTATCTACAAACTGTCCAACTGGCTCATGTATGCTACCACGGACACATTAACCGCCTCCAGATAATAGTAGTTGCTGCATGGCTAGCAAATAAGGAGGCATAGAGAACAAAGACAAAATGCCACTATCATCATATACATATACACACTGGCTACACAAAATGGGCACTGCTGCATGGTCTGCAAACAAAGGCCATGGAGAACTAAGAACACATGGCAGCCTACGACAAACACACACTGGCTACACAAAATGGGCACCACCGCATGGCCAGCAAAGAAAGGGCCTGGCAGCCTATGACTTTGGCAAATATACACACTGGCAAAATAAAAAATACATCAAATAGAAGCTGGTGCCCATCAGGGCCCATGGGGACTCTATAGAAAGTAGGGAGAGGCAGGCAAAATGTATTACAAATTTGCTCTTGGGTAATCCGCTAGGCTCTAGGGGCTATGGGAACTCTATGGGAGTTGGGAGGGAAGAAAAAAACATTCAATTTTTTTTCAAAAAAACAATAAAACTCTGTACTATCAATGCGAAACACACATAAATATATTAGGAAATAAGGGAAAAAATGTTATAGTTTACGTCTATCAATGGTTCTAGGAAATTGCTTTTAAAAGTAGAATTAAGGGACTGAAGAACACGCTGGCTGCAGGAAGTGGAGGAAGGTAGCTCATCCATCACATGGCCCTGAAGAAGAAGGCATGGTGGACAAAGACAAAATGGACAACAAACACACACACACTAACCGTCTCCACAAATGGGTGGTCACCAAATGGCCAGCAAATAAGAAGACAGAGAACAAAGACAAAATAACTACTGTGATTTCACACAAACCGACAACACAAAATGGCCACTACTGCATGGCCAGCAAAAAAAGGTTATGGAGAACAAAGAACTCATAAAGGCCTATGGCAAACACACACTTTGGCTACACAAAATGGCCACTGCTGCCAGCACAGAACATGCATGGAGACCAAAGAACATGGCAGCCCATCGCACTGGCAAGCATACACACTGGAAATAAAAATGATATACAATACTAGCTAGTACCCATCAGAGCCCGTGGGCACTCTGTGGGAGGAAGGAGATGCAGGAAAAAATTGAATAAAGTACATTATTTATTTGCTAGTAAGTGACCCATCAGATACTAGGGCCTATGGGGATTTTATGGGAGGCAGGAAAAAAATTACATAATTGCTCATGATTGACCCATGGGCCCTTGGGGACTCCATTGGAGGTGTGGGGGAGGTAGGAAATAATTTGAAAAAATTACTTTAAAACACAGCGAAATACTGTACTACTATCAGTCAGAAGCACAAATAAATATTTCACGTAAAACGAATAATATTAACAAAAATGTCAAAGGCCTCTTCTATCAATGGCCTCTCGGAAATGGCTTTTAAAAGTGGAAATTAAAAATCAATGGCCACCTTGACTACACACTCACTGGCTATACAAAATGGCCAGTGCCGCATGGCAAGCAAATAAAGATCATGGAGAAAACAGAAAACATGGCAGCCATGGCAAATACACACACACTGGTTAAATAAAATGGCCACTGCTGCATGTCCAGCAAAGAAAGGGCATGGAGACAAAAGAACACATGGCAGCCGTTGGCAAATACACACTGCCTACACAAAGTGGCCACTACCACATGGCCAGCAAAGACAGGGCATCAACAGAAAAGAACACGGCAGCCTATGGCATTGGCAAGTACACTCTGTCAGGCTTGTTTTGATGAATAACGAGTTTCCTAAACGGTTCCTCGGGAGCCAAGAAAATGTCCCCTCCTTTCCCAGACACACAGTCTCCCCGAGTCAAGTTTTTAAAATACACTACAGGGAGCTGTATCCCCGAAAAATGAAGGGACCAAGAAAACTATCAGAGAAGTCCCAATGACAGTCAGCAAGGAGGAGGCCGTTTTCCAGAAGAGTGAAAGCTAGAACAGAAAAGGAAATAACAAAATATATCTGAATTAATTGAAACTGATATTTCTAATGAATATATACAATTATCTTTAGCAATTGTACACTCTTTCACACTTACTTTTAGTGAGCCCCCCAGGCAGGAATTGTGCAGAATGGTCTCTTGAAAATAATGGTTGCATAAGTCTTCCTTCAGTATATTATGAAAAGCAAATAATAGTGCTGGTGATGAAAAACAGTAGACACATGAATAGTTCATAAAAAAAAAGGAAATAGCGCTCCCGCGCAAGGTTTTGAAGGAAGAGAATAATGTCCACAGGAAATTACAAAACTCGACTGTCCGTGTCTAAGCACAGATGTACGTTTGAAAAATAGTCGACTGGAAGCCTTCAAACAGGCTAAAGTAAAAAGCTGGCCTGAACTATTCAAAAACAAGTGGAGTGTACTCTGGGAAGGTGGGGCGTCCCTCATTCACAGTGGATTATTTGGTAGATTAACGAGGAAAGAGAACCGCTCTCAAAGGCGGTAGCAAGGCACAAAAATAATTGTCACGCAGTTAAAAAATGCTCCTAAACGATTCCAGGCTCGGGGAACGGGAAATGCAGGTAATGTCCACGAAAACAACTAAATTCCAAAATCCAAGGTCCTTGAAAACTGAAGCAGGAATTCTCAGGTACCACAGCAAGGACGGCTGAGCAGAACACAGCAAACGCTGTAAGCCAAGCAATGATTGACTACAGCTGCTGACTTAAATCCTCCCCCTCACCTGACCTGAGCAAAGCCGTGTGGGAGAGTGCACAACGCCCCCTTTTCCCTATGCTTTCTGGGAGATGTAGTTTTCTTATTGTGCATGCAGCCCGATTCCTGACACACACACTGACAGAACAAAATAAAAAAAATACATCAAATACTACCCGGTGCCCATTAGGGCCCATGGGGACTATATGAGAGGCAGGGGGCTGCAGGCAAATGCGAAATAAAATGCAATACATTTTTGCTGGCGAATGACCCATTATGCCTAATGCCTATAGAGTCAGGAGGTGACAAGCAAAGAAAGGCCATGGCAAACAAAGAACACATTGAAGCCAAAGGATTGCAAAGATATTATCAACAACAGGCACGTACAGAAAAAAAAAAACCTCCGTTTTGGATTTAATCGACAGCCATCCACAACTCCCTAAATGTTTTTCAAAAGCATATAGCACCACAGCAGTGACAATGTGAAACATAACATACATCAAAATTCACCCAAGGTCTAGTGCAGGGCAGACTAGGCCTAAAACAGTAAAACAACAACATTATAAAATGGTGAACAAATCAGAGAAATGTATATTTAATTCAGCGTTAGGCCTCCATGATCAAAAAAGTGCAAACATTCCTATTTCCCCTTAAAACAAGTTAATTCTATCCCACATGGAGCGCCTTGCCCCAGCTCAAACCGCAGGCCACCTATCAACAAAGAGACACAAAAAAAATGGAACAAAAGATACCGGTGCATGCCTTTCCTCAAACACAAACTTTTTTCCAAAGTGCTGCATTGAACTTACTTGATTTCTCCCAAAAAGCTAACTGCAGAAAAAAGAGAGAGAGCGATATTTTCCCTCCAAAATCCAAATTAAAAGTGACCTGGGATGGACAAACCAAAGGTAGAAGTCTTCAGGACAGGAAGAGGAGATTGCTACTGTACGCACAGTAGCTTCCCAGTTCCTATGGCACTTCATGCTGAAAACAAAAATCAAATGGACTGATTGAGTACATTTTCAACTCGAAAATGCATTTCGAGTAGATTTTGCAGCAGCTTGAGTAGAAAATCTACTTGAAATATGCTCCATGATCATCCATGTTAAAGTCAACTAGCTTCTTTTGAAGATAGGACTCACAAACCAATACTATTGATTTACTCTGGCAGCCCACATTAAGCGATGTACATCTGATAATAGTTTTTTATTGAGGTGTGGGGTAGAAGTGTACATGTTGCTAGGGTTCTGCCAAATGAGCACGAGGACTACAAGGGAAGCACATCTGAAACAGGCAAAGCAAGTGCCAGTGGATGCAGGCATGGCATTTGTATATCTACCTATGGGAGTCATAGTGAAAATCAGACTCACACAGGCAGCCCTCAGTAAAAGCAGAAGGTGTGGGTTCAGAATCCGATAATCAGCCTCTGTGGCCTGAATGTTCTGCCAACAGAAGAGTGTGCCATAATGACTTTTCAACGTTCTGTGGGCCTGATGTCCATGACCAGTGGTAAAGTTTAAGTATTCTTTCTGTTTTTATGGTCCTCACAAATTTGACCAGTTGGTGTCCATGACTTTCTTCGGGATTGATCAAGTCTCCCCAGAGAGTATGGTAAGACGCTGAAGAGTCAGTTTTATGGTGTGCAGAAGATGATGTGTGTCTCAGGGGTTAGAGGCGGCAGACCCGGAATATGAGATCGGTCCTGGACCAGGGTTCAATTCCCCGCCCCGGCGGGTCTTGGGCTAAAAATTCCACGGACTCGATAATTCTCGTCCCGGTGCCTCCTCGACTCACGGGTTCACACTCTGCGACTCTGGGCAATAGCTTGCTTAATCTCCACAACGGCCCCTCGCGGCGGGATGCCTGACTTTCACCCTGTGGACACCCTGTCGGGGCTTCTCACAGGGGAATACCAGGACGGGTTCCCTAGGCAAGCGCCAGGATGCCCTTTGTGGTGACAGGTTGCGCTACATAAGTATACCTACATTTACATTTACATTTACATTAATAATGAGTATATTCAGTAGAAACGAATTCACACCATATACTAGGACAGCAAGAAAAATTGTGTACAACCTCAGTAAAGTGCGAGACGTCAATGAAGACACATAACCTAAAACAACATCCAAGGACTGATATTACAAGTGGTAAACATGAGTCTTCAATTCAACAGCTATGCCGAGATTCACATGCTATTTCTTGTAGTACAAAGTTAAGTAGCAAATAGAGCTGTGGACGATGAGTGTTTTGACCCCAGAGAAAAACTGAGTGAGATCCTAATCTAAGCAATAGCATTTAGGGGCATCAGTACGAATCACCAACAAAGAAATTCTAAAGTTGATGATTAGGTAACTAAGTTCACCAAAGTACTCTTTGTCAAAAAAGGGAAAATGCACTTCCAGTTGGAATAGCAGCAACACAATACATACCCTAAAGTAACAGGCTAAACTTAGTGCTTCTGTCAAGAGATTTCAATAGTTGCAGATAGCCTAGCATAATTACAATGCCTAAAAAGTTAACTGAATGCTTGTTTCCCAACCCTGTGTTTGATGTAGAATACCTCGGAGCCCAATAAGATCATCTACGGAGTTCCCCAACCATCCTCCATCAGCCCCACCCTCTTCAACACCTACATGCCTCCCCTGGCTGCTAACATAAAATCTCATGGAATCAACATTATCTCCTACACCAATGACACCCAGCTCATCCTCTCACTGTCCGAAGACCCTTCCACCACCACAGCCAGCTTCCAACAATGCATCATGAACGTTGCAGACTAGATGAGAAGACAATGGTCTCAAACTTAAGACAGAAGTGCTCATATTTGGGAGTGGTACAAAAGGGGGTGGTGATGGACGGAGCATCCAAACCAATCAAACACTCACACCCAGTCAAAAGATCTGGGTTTGATCCATCACCGTTCTTTAGCCCACTCTGCCACCCCAGTTCAGATATGGCTATATGCAAATCAGTCTGACCCTGTGCCTCATGGGAACAGTCCAGCCCGAACTGCCAAGCCATGCCTTCCCTGGACCGGAAAGAAGCTTCCGAGGACCGGTTTCTGGCATTCCAGCCGTCTTCTGCCCGGCTTGCTTAAATCCAGTGGCAAAGTGAGCAAGGGACTTACGTCTGAGCATACCCTGCCACGCTTATGGTTGCCAAAGCGGTACAAAAGGGGGTGGTGATGGACGGAGCATCCGAACCAATCAAACACTCACACCCAGTCAAAAGATCTGGGTTTGATCCATCACCGTTCTTTAGCCCACTCTGCCACCCCAGTTCAGACATGGCTATATGCAAATCAGTCTGACCCTGTGCCTCATGGGAACAGTCCAGCCCGAACTGCCAAGCCATGCCTTCCCTGGACCGGAAACAAGCTTCTGAGGACAGGTTTCTGGCATTACAGCCGTCTTCAGCCCGGCTTGCTTGTATTCAGTGGCAAAGTGAGCAAGGGACTCATGTCTGAGCATACCCTGCCACACTTATGGTGGCCAAAGCGGTACAAAAGGGGGTGGTGATGGACGGTGCATCCGAACCAATCAAACACTCACACCTAGTCAAAAGATCTGGGTTTGATCCATCACTGTTCTTTAGCCCACTCTGCCACCCCAGTTCAGACATGGCTATATGCAAATCAGTCTGACCCTGTGCCTCATGGGAACAGTCCAGCCCGAACTGCCAAGCCATGCCTTCCCAGGACCGGAAACAAGCTTCCGAGGACCGGTTTCTGGCATTCCAGCCGTCTTCAGCCCGGCTTGCTTGAATCCAGTGGCAAAGTGAGCAAGGGACTCACGTCTGAGCATACCTTGCCACACTTATGGTGGCCAGAGCGGTACAAAAGGGGGTGGTGATGGACGGAGCATCCGAACCAATCAAACACTCACACCCAGTCAAAAGATCTGGGTTTGATCCATCACCCTTCTTTAGCCCACTCTGCCACCCCAGTTCAGACATGGCTATATGCAAATCAGTCTGACCCTGTGCCTCATGGGAACAGTTCAGCCCGAACTGCCAAGCCATGCCTTCCCTGGACCGGAAACAAGCTTCCGAGGACCGGTTTCTGGCATTCCAGCCGTCTGCAGCCCGGCTTGCTTGAATTCAGTGGCAAAGTGAGCAAGGGACTCACGTCTGAGCATACCCTGCCATACTTATGGTGGCCAAAGCGGTACAAAAGTGGGTGGTGATGGACGGAGCATCCGAACCAATCAAACACTCACACCCAGTCAAAAGATCTGGGTTTGATCCATCACCGTTCTTTAGCCCACTCTGCCACCCCAGTTCAGACATGGCTATATGCAAATCAGTCTGACCCTGTGCCTCATGGGAACAGTCCAGCCCGAACTGCCAAGCCATGCCTTCCCTGGACCGGAAACAAGCTTCCGAGTACCGGTTTCTGGCATTCCAGCCATCTGCAGCCCGGCTTGCTTGAATTCAGTGGCAAAGTGAGCAAGGGACTCACGTCTGAGCATACCCTGCCACACTTATGGTGGCCAAAGCGGTACAAAAGTGGGTGGTGATGGACGGAGCATCCGAACCAATCAAACACTCACACCCAGTCAAAAGATCTGGGTTTGATCCATCACCGTTCTTTAGCCCACTCTGCCACCCCAGTTCAGACATGGCTATATGCAAATCAGTCTGACCCTGTGCCTCATGGGAACAGTCCAGCCCGAACTGCCAAGTCATGCCTTCCCTGGACCGGAAACAAGCTTCTGAGGACAGGTTTCTGGCATTACAGCCGTCTTCAGCCCGGCTTGCTTGTATTCAGTGGCAAAGTGAGCAAGGGACTCACGTCTGAGCATACCCTGCCACACTTATGGTGGCCAAAGCGGTACAAAAGGGGGTGGTGATGGACGGTGCATCCAAACCAATCAAACACTCACACCCAGTCAAAAGATCTGGGTTTGATCCATCACTGTTCTTTAGCCCACTCTGCCACCCCAGTTCAGACATGGCTATATGCAAATCAGTCTGACCCTGTGCCTCATGGGAACAGTCCAGCCCGAACTGCCAAGCCATGCCTTCCCAGGACCGGAAACAAGCTTCCGAGGACCGGTTTCTGGCATTCCAGCCGTCTTCAGCCCGGCTTGCTTGAATCCAGTGGCAAAGTGAGCAAGGGACTCACGTCTGAGCATACCTTGCCACACTTATGGTGGCCAGAGCGGTACAAAAGGGGGTGGTGATGGACGGAGCATCCGAACCAATCAAACACTCACACCCAGTCAAAAGATCTGGGTTTGATCCATCACCCTTCTTTAGCCCACTCTGCCACCCCAGTTCAGACATGGCTATATGCAAATCAGTCTGACCCTGTGCCTCATAGGAACAGTTCAGCCCGAACTGCCAAGCCATGCCTTCCCTGGACCGGAAACAAGCTTCCGAGGACCGGTTTCTGGCATTCCAGCCGTCTGCAGCCCGGCTTGCTTGAATTCAGTGGCAAAGTGAGCAAGGGACTCACGTCTGAGCATACCCTGCCATACTTATGGTGGCCAAAGCGGTACAAAAGTGGGTGGTGATGGACGGAGCATCCGAACCAGTCAAACACTCACACCCAGTCAAAAGATCTGGGTTTGATCCATCACCGTTCTTTAGCCCACTCTGCCACCCCAGTTCAGACATGGCTATATGCAAATCAGTCTGACCCTGTGCCTCATGGGAACAGTCCAGCCCGAACTGCCAAGCCATGCCTTCCCTGGACCGGAAACAAGCTTCCGAGTACCGGTTTCTGGCATTCCAGCCGTCTGCAGCCCGGCTTGCTTGAATTCAGTGGCAAAGTGAGCAAGGGACTCACGTCTGAGCATACCCTGCCACACTTATGGTGGCCAAAGCGGTACAAAAGTGGGTGGTGATGGACGGAGCATCCGAACCAATCAAACACTCACACCCAGTCAAAAGATCTGGGTTTGATCCATCACCGTTCTTTAGCCCACTCTGCCACCCCAGTTCAGACATGGCTATATGCAAATCAGTCTGACCCTGTGCCTCATGGGAACAGTCCAGCCCGAACTGCCAAGCCATGCCTTCCCTGGACCGGAAACAAGCTTCTGAGGACAGGTTTCTGGCATTCCAGCCGTCTTCAGCCCGCCTTGCTTGAATCCAGTGGCAAAGTGAGCAAGGGACTCACATCTGAGCATACCCTGCCACACTTATGGTGGCCAAAACGGTACAAAAGGGGGTGGTGAGGGACGGAGCATCCGAACCAATCAAACACTCACACCCAGTCAAAAGATCTGGGTTTGATCCATCACCGTTCTTTAGCCCACTCTGCCACCCCAGTTCAGACATGGCTATATGCAAATCAGTCTGACCCTGTGCCTCATTAGAACAGTCCAGCCCGAACTGCCAAGCCATGCCTTCCCTGGACCGGAAACAAGCTTCTGAGGACAGGTTTCTGGCATTACAGCCGTCTTCAGCCCGGCTTGCTTGTATTCAGTGGCAAAGTGAGCAAGGGACTCACGTCTGAGCATACCCTGCCACACTTATGGTGGCCAAAGCGGTACAAAAGGGGGTGGTGATGGACGGTGCATCCGAACCAATCAAACACTCACACCCAGTCAAAAGATCTGGGTTTGATCCATCACTGTTCTTTAGCCCACTCTGCCACCCCAGTTCAGACATGGCTATATGCAAATCAGTCTGACCCTGTGCCTCATGGGAACAGTCCAGCCCGAACTGCCAAGCCATGCCTTCCCAGGACCGGAAACAAGCTTCCGAGGACCGGTTTCTGGCATTCCAGCCGTCTTCAGCCCGGCTTGCTTGAATCCAGTGGCAAAGTGAGCAAGGGACTCACGTCTGAGCATACCTTGCCACACTTATGGTGGCCAGAGCGGTACAAAAGGGGGTGGTGATGGACGGAGCATCTGAACCAATCAAACACTCACACCCAGTCAAAAGATCTGGGTTTGATCCATCACCCTTCTTTAGCCCACTCTGCCACCCCAGTTCAGACATGGCTATATGCAAAACAGTCTGACCCTGTGCCTCATGGGAACAGTTCAGCCCGAACTGCCAAGCCATGCCTTCCCTGGACCGGAAACAAGCTTCCGAGGACCGGTTTCTGGCATTCCAGCCGTCTGCAGCCCGGCTTGCTTGAATTCAGTGGCAAAGTGAGCAAGGGACTCACGTCTGAGCATACCCTGCCATACTTATGGTGGCCAAAGCGGTACAAAAGTGGGTGGTGATGGACGGAGCATCCGAACCAATCAAACACTCACACCCAGTCAAAAGATCTGGGTTTGATCCATCACCGTTCTTTAGCCCACTCTGCCACCCCAGTTCAGACATGGCTATATGCAAATCAGTCTGACCCTGTGCCTCATGGGAACAGTCCAGCCCGAACTGCCAAGCCATGCCTTCCCTGGACCGGAAACAAGCTTCCGAGTACCGGTTTCTGGCATTCCAGCCGTCTGCAGCCCGGCTTGCTTGAATTCAGTGGCAAAGTGAGCAAGGGACTCACGTCTGAGCATACCCTGCCACACTTATGGTGGCCAAAGCGGTACAAAAGTGGGTGGTGATGGACGGAGCATCCGAACCAATCAAACACTCACACCCAGTCAAAAGATCTGGGTTTGATCCATCACCGTTCTTTAGCCCACTCTGCCACCCCAGTTCAGACATGGCTATATGCAAATCAGTCTGACCCTGTGCCTCATGGGAACAGTCCAGCCCGAACTGCCAAGCCATGCCTTCCCTGGACCGGAAACAAGCTTCCGAGGACCGGTTTCTGGCATTCCAGCCGTCTTCATCCCGGCTTGCTTGAATCCAGTGGCAAAGTGAGCAAGGGACTCACGTCTGAGCATACCCTGCCACACTTATGTTGGCCAAAGCGGTACAAAAGGGGGTGGTGATGGACGGAGCATCCGAACCAATCAAACACTCACACCCAGTCAAAAGATCTGGGTTTGATCCATCACCGTTCTTTAGCCCACTATGCCACCCCAGTTCAGACATGGCTATATGCAAATCAGTCTGACCCTCTGCCTCATGGGAACAGTCCAGCCCGAACTGCCAAGCCATGCCTTCCCTGGACCGGAAACAAGCTTCCGAGGACCGGTTTCTGGTATTCCAGCCGTCTTCAGCCCGCCTTGCTTGAATCCAGTGGCAAAGTGAGCAAGGGACTCACATCTGAGCATACCCTGCCACACTTATGGTGGCCAAAACGGTACAAAAGGGGGTGGTGAGGGACGGAGCATCCGAACCAATCAAACACTCACACCCAGTCAAAAGATCTGGGTTTGATCCATCACCGTTCTTTAGCCCACTCTGCCTGTGAGTGTTTGATTGGTTCAGATGCTCCGTCCATCACCACCCCCTTTTGTACCACTTTGGCCGCCATAAGTGTGGCAGGGTATGGTCAGACGTGAGTCCCTTGCTCACTTTGCCACTGAATACAAGCAAGCCGGGCTGAAGACGGCTGTAATGCCAGAAACCGGTCCTCAGAAGCTTGTTTCCGGTCCAGGGAAGGCATGGCTTGGTAGTTCGGGCTGGACTGTTCCCATGAGGCACAGGGTCAAACTGATTTGCATATAGCCATGTCTGAACTGGGGTGGCAGAGTCGGCTAAAGAACGGTGATGGATCAAACCCAGATCTTTTGACTGGGTGTGAGTGTTTGATTGGTTCAGATGCTCCGTCCATCACCACCCCCTTTTGTACCACATATTTGGGAGTAACGCCTCGCCATGGAACAGTGCATGGTGGCTTGTGGAACTCAGCCCATCCCCCACCCCAATAAATCACACCCCAACCTCAGCTTCATCCTGGACATCAAACTATCCATGAAGTAAACAAAGTCTAATCAGCCTATTTCCACACCCTTCACATGCTCCACAAGACCTTCAGGTGGCTCCCAGTCAACACCAGGAAGACCATTACGCAGGCCCTCATCACCAGTAGACTGGACTATGGAAACACACTCTGCATGGGAATCACTCCACATCTCCTGAAGAGACTCAGAGCAATACAAAACGCAGCAGCAAACCTCATCCTCCACTTTCTCAAAAGGACCCACATCACACCCCATCTCCAGAACTACACTAGCTCCCTATTCAGAAGAGATGCCAGTTCAAGATGCTAACCCACACTTACAAGGCCTTGCACCGTGAAGGACAACCATACATCAACAAGCTCCTGACTTTCCACCAACCAACCAGACACCTTTGATCCTCTTCCCTCGCCCTTGCAGACACCCCATGGACTCCACCAAATCAACAGTGGAGGTTGGTTCTTCTCGCAGCTGTCAGCCAAGGCATGGAACAACCTCCTCCTGCACCTCAGGACTGCACCCTCTCTCCAACAATTCAGGAAAGAAATCAATACATGGATGTTTTCATGATCAAACCACCAAGAAACAGCCAACATCTCTGATGCCTTGAGACCCTCACGGGTGATTTGTAGTACTCTATAAATGTTCGATTGATTGATTGATGAGCACAAATATGCCATTGTACCACTCATGAGCTGTTCTGCATAAAACATATGCTTGAACAACAAGCTTTCTTCTGTTTTGTGGGTATTTTACATAAGCTAGACTGTACCTAAAGAGCATAAACATGAAAATATAAACTCCAAAAATCCTAAACGCTCCAGCTTTAAGCACCAACTTGAAACAAGCCAGGTGCTAGGAATCATTGTTGGATGGACCCTCCATTCATTGGCAACTTTTATAGAGGCCTCCAGAAGACATCAAAGAACACAAGAGCTTAAATTATGTGTTAATCTAAGGATATTATATCCTCCTGTGGCATCTTGCACCTACATGCTCTGTCAAAGCCTTTGAATTTTGACACTGCAAACCCCCATACCACCACTCAGACATTTTCAAGAAGTGTCTTTCATCATCAAAGAGTTTAATAATAGGACCTGTAATAAATCTTCATATTAGGACAATATCACTAAAAGTCTATTCAAACAGTTAGGGTTGTGGGGAGGCCTTTGGCTCCAGATACAACCCCCTGTTTTCCTATTAATGTATGTTTCATAAGTATAACTGACATAGTAGGTGAGTATGCTGGGCCTGAGACTCAGATTATGCATTGATTTTTTTAAATTAGTATATGCTATAATGGGGTTTCGAGTTGGTTAGGGTAGTCACATAAGCCAGGCAGAACTCTCCACTCTAGTCAGGGCAAGTAAGTTACACACCAAAGATAACCCATGCTCACTCTCTGGTAGCTTGGCACAGAGCAGGCAGGTTTATCATCAGAGGCAATGTGCAAAGTGTTTGTGCAACACACACACACACACACAGAGTAAAACAATGAGTACATCATAAAAAGACTACATAAGCTTTGGAAAAATAGTAGATTTTTATATTGATGAAAATAAAACCAAATGGCAAAATCTATTAATTAGATCAACCCTATGCAATTTTTTAAAATAAATTAGGTCAAAGAAATATTACATCAAATGAATCCATAATGCCTCTTTTAAAAAGGGGTTAAATATTGAAGCAGCATTCCTTAAATTGTAGGCAACTCTTTAGTTGGGAAAAGGCAAGTGTTTAAAGCAGCTGCGGTCCGTGCAGGTAACAGTGGTGGGGCTGGGAGGGGGGCTTTTTTGAGGGCGGAGGCAGAGGATAAATTAATTATTTCTTTAATTTTCCCTCAGCATCGTCCCTCGAAACCCCCCTCCCCCACCCGGCTCCACCACCCCACCGCTCTTACCTGCACAGACCGCGGCTGGTTTAAAGCACACAGGCCTTGGTCTCAGAAGCTGGTGTACTTCTATTAGATCAGATATAGTCCCGTTGGAAATTATGGCGCAGTAAGTGGGAAGTACTTGTCTCTGTATTGTGAGGAGTGCAGGACAGAGATGTGGGGCCGATCCAACATTGATTGAGGTAATTTCAGAAGGAAACAGGTAGGCCACTGTGGGGAACAGTGCGACAGTGACGGGTCCATTCGGGGCCGGTAGACAGTCAAGCTCAGTGATCCACTGTGGTGCTTGGGGTCACAGTGCGAGAGTGCAGGGATGGTTCACGTCCTATTTCAGTAGCACGTGGAGCACACTGCAGTGCAGTGCATTAGGGACTCTCAGGTCTGCTCTGGAGAAGAATGAAGAAAAAAGAAATACATCCTCAGTTGCAGAACAGCACCATAGGGAGAGCTCAGATAAGGGCATTGGCAGAAATGCAAAACCCTCAGCTGTAGCATGACATGGTACCGTAAGCACCACTTGGGTCCTGTCTTGTTACTTCTGGAGTGCAGCGTGATACAGCAGGGGCTGCTTGGGCCAAGTCAGAGCTATATACACTGCAACGGCAGTCGGCCGAAGAGGGGGTGACATGCAGCCCTTCATCCTCAGGAAATTAGTCAGAGTGCTCAGTGGCGTCACTGGGGTTGGTGTCACCCGGTGCGGGTAACTCATGGTGTCACCCCCTCACGACTTACTGCATGGACCACCTCTGTCGGAAATGTATGGCGCTAGGTCTTAATCCCTCTAGCTCCCTCTCTCTGTCTAGCTCCCTCTAGCTCCCTCTCTCTGTCTTACTCCCTATAGCTCCCTCTGGTTCTCTCTCTCTCTGTCTTACTCCCTCTAGCTCACTCTGTCTCTGTCTTACTCCCTCTAGCTCCCTCTGTCTCTGTCTTACTCCCTCTAGCTCTCTCTCCCTCTGTCTTACTCCCTCTAGCTCCCTCTCTCTGTCTTGCTCCCTCTAGCTCCCTCTATTACTCCTTCTAGCTCCCTCTCTTGCTGTCTTACTCCCTCTAGCTCGATCTCTCTCTGTCTTACTCCCTCTAGCTCCCTGTCTTACTCCCTCTAGCTCCTTCTCTCTGTCTTACTCCCTCTAGCTCCCGCTCTCTCTCTTACTCTCTCTAGCTCCCGCTTTCTCTCTTACTCCCTCTAGCCCCCTCTCTCTCTATTACTCCCTCTAGCTCCCTCTCTCTCTGTCTTGCTCCCTCTAGCTCCCTCTCTCTGTTTTACTCCCTCTAGCTCCCTCTCTCTCTCTGTCTTGCTCCCTCTAGCTCCCTCTCTCTGTCTTACTCCCTCTAGCTTCCTCTCTCTCTGTCTTGCTCCCTCTAGGTCCCTCTCTCTGTTTTACTCCCTCTAGCTCCCTCTCTCTCTCTGTCTTTCTCCCTCTAGCTCCCTCTCTCTGTCTAGCTCCCTATAGCTCCCTCTCTCTTGCTCCCTCTAGCTCCCTCTGTCTCCCTCTCTCTCTGTCTTACTCCCTCTAGCTCCCTCTCTCTCTGTCTTACTCCCTCTAGCTCCCTCTCTCTCTGTCTTCCTCCCTCTAGCTCCCTCTCTCTCTCTTACTCCCTCTAGCTCCCTCTCTCTCTGTCTTCCTCCCTCTAGCTCCCTCTCTCTCTATCTTACTCCTTCTAGCTCCCTCTCTCTGTCTAGCTCCCTCTCTCTCTGTCTTGCTCCCTCTAGCTCCCTCTCTCTGTCTAGCTCCCTCTAGCTCCCTCTCTCTATGTCTTGCTCTCTCTCTGTCTTACTCCCTCTAGCTCCCTCTCTCTGTCTAGCTCCCTCTAGCTCCCTCTCTCTGTGTTTTGCTCTCTCTAGCTCCCTCTCTCTGTCTTACTCCCTCTAGCTCCCTCTCTCTCTGTCTTACTCCCTCTAGCTCCCTCTCTCTGTTTTACTCCCTCTAGCTCCCTCTCTCTCTCTGTCTTGCTCCCTCTAGCTCCCTCTCTCTGTCTTACTCCCTCTAGCTTCCTCTCTCTCTGTCTTGCTCCCTCTAGGTCCCTCTCTCTGTTTTACTCCCTCTAGCTCCCTCTCTCTCTCTGTCTTTCTCCCTCTAGCTCCCTCTCTCTGTCTAGCTCCCTATAGCTCCCTCTCTCTTGCTCCCTCTAGCTCCCTCTGTCTCCCTCTCTCTCTGTCTTACTCCCTCTAGCTCCCTCTCTCTCTGTCTTACTCCCTCTAGCTCCCTCTCTCTCTGTCTTCCTCCCTCTAGCTCCCTCTCTCTCTCTTACTCCCTCTAGCTCCCTCTCTCTCTGTCTTCCTCCCTCTAGCTCCCTCTCTCTCTATCTTACTCCTTCTAGCTCCCTCTCTCTGTCTAGCTCCCTCTCTCTCTGTCTTGCTCCCTCTAGCTCCCTCTCTCTGTCTAGCTCCCTCTAGCTCCCTCTCTCTATGTCTTGCTCTCTCTCTGTCTTACTCCCTCTAGCTCCCTCTCTCTGTCTAGCTCCCTCTAGCTCCCTCTCTCTGTGTTTTGCTCTCTCTAGCTCCCTCTCTCTGTCTTACTCCCTCTAGCTCCCTCTCTCTCTGTCTTGCTCCCTCTAGCTCCCTCTCTCTGTCTAGCTCCCTCTAGCACCTTCTCTCTCTGTCTCCCTCTCTCTCTGTCTTACTCCCTCTAGCTCCCTCTCTCTGTCTAGCTCCCTCTAGCTCCTTCTCTCTCTGTCTTTCTCTCTCTAGCCCCCTCTCTCTGTCTTACTCCCTCTAGCTCCCTCTCTCTGTCTTACTCCCTCTAGCTCCCTCTCCCTGTCTTACTCCCTCTAGCTTCCTCTCTCTCTGTCTTGCTCCCTCTAGCTCCCTCTCTCTGTTTTACTCCCTCTAGCTCCCTCTCTCTCTCTGTCTTGCTCCCTCTAGCTCCCTCTTTCTGTCTAGCTCCCTATAGCTCCCTCTCTCTTGCTCCCTCTAGCTCCGTCTGTCTCCCTCTCTCTCTGTCTTACTCCCTCTAGCTCCCTCTCTCTCTGTCTTACTCCCTCTAGCTCCCTCTCTCTCTGTCGTACTCCCTCTAGCTCCCTCTCTCTCTGTCTTCCTCCCTATAGCTCCCTCTCTCTCTCTTACTCCCTCTAGCTCCCTCTCTTTCTGTCTTCCTCCCTCTAGCTCCCTCTCTCTCTATCTTACTCCCTCTAGCTCCCTCTCTCTGTCTAGCTCCCTCTCTCTCTGTCTTGCTCCCTCTAGCTCCCTCTCTCTGTCTAGCTCCCTCTAGCTCCCTCTCTCTATGTCTTGCTCTCTCTCTGTCTTACTCCCTCTAGCTCCCTCTCTCTGTCTAGCTCCCTCTAGCTCCCTCTCTCTCTGTCTTGCTCTCTCTATATCCCTCTCTCTGTCTTACTCCCTCTAGCTCCCTCTCTCTCTGTCTTGCTCCCTCTAGCTCCCTCTCTCTGTCTAGCTCCCTCTAGCGCCCTCTCTCTCTGTCTCCCTCTCTCTCTGTCTTGCTCCCTCTAGCTCCCTCTCTCTTATTCCCTCTAGCTCTCTCTCTCTCTGTCTTGCTCCCTCTAGTTCCCTCTCTCTCTATCTTGATCCCTCTAGCTCCCTCTCTCTGTCTTACTCCCTCTAGCTCCCCCTCTCTCTATCTTGCTCCCTCTAGCTCCCTCTCTTTTATTCCCTCTAGGACCCTCTCTCTCTGTCGTGCATTCTCTAGCTCCCTCTCTCTCTATCTTACTCCCTCTAGCTCCCTCTCTCAGTCTAGCTCCCGCTCTCTCTGTCTTACTTCCTCTAGCTACCCCTGTCTCCCTCCCTCTGTCTTACTCCCTCTAGCTCCCTCTCTCTCTGTCTTTCTCTCTCTAGCTCCCTCTCTCTCTGTCTTACTCCCTCTAGCTCCCTCTCTCTCTGTCTTACTCCCTTTATCTCCCTATCTCTCTGTCTTAGTCTCTCTAGCTCCCTCTCTCCCTTTGTTACTCCATCTTGCTCCCTCTCTCTCTGTCCTGCTCTCTCTAGCTCCCTATCTCTGTATTACTCCCTCTAGCTCCCTCTGACTCCCTCTCTCTCTTACACCATCTGTCTTCCCTGGATTTGTATAAAGAAGAGTGCTAGCAACAGGTGGCACTGTAGTAAAGAGCAAGCTGAAATGTGGAACTGGTTCACTGGAAAACTGAAGACTGCAAGATACTGAAAAATAGGAAACCATGCACCCTCAGATGGGAGCTAGGCTGCTATAGAGTTGCCTTGTGAGCAAAGAAAATTGTAGTCAAGCATTGCAGATCTCCTGCGAGACGCTGGCGAGTATGAACAGCACGAGGATGGAACAAGCTTGCACAGGGAGCGATAGTAAAGGTGTGAGCAGAGGCGAGGCTGCAGTGCAGATTGGTGTCACCCCATGTGTTGGTGTCACCCGGTGCGGGCCGCACCCCTCTAGTGACGCCACTGAGAGTGCTCTCACGGAGAGTGCTGTAGTGCCAAAGTCAGCTATATCACTTGTCGCAGAGAGGTCTTTTGCATTCCTGAGACCTCAGACAAGAACAGGGGGCAAGCCCTTGGAGTCACTCTGGGGATGTCTTCCAGTCCTCCCTGGCAGAGCAAATACCAACAGGCAGCAGGGCCACTGAAGAAGCCAGGGCAGCAGTTCCTGGCACCAGTCAGACACACTTCTGGTGTAGCAGCCTTTACTCCAGAAGAGTTTCTTCTTGGTCCAGTAATGTACTGAATTGGTAGAGCCATAGCCCTGATACTTATACTGAAAAGTGCCTTTATTGTGGGGGGGTGTCTTAAATAGAATCAGAAGTGCACAAGGTATGCTATGAGCCCAGCCCTGGCTCCAGACAACCAGTAAGGGGTAATTCAGTCCTTAGTGTTAAGGCAGGCCACATCCTATTCAGATGCAAGTGCACACTACCTCCCTCTCTCCCTGCCCTGGGAGGCTATCTTTATACATATAAATGCAGATTTATATTTTGTCACACTTGCCCCTTCTGTGTTGAGGCTGTCTAGAGAATATGCACAATGGGTAGGTCAAACATGGATTGGAGGCAGGCTGCATGCACACAGAACAACGTTAAGAGAAGAAAGTGTCCATTTTATAAAAATGCAAAAGAAGCAATTGATGGACAGAATGCTGGACAATGCAATCATTCACCCCCAGGCACAAGGATCTGGGTTAAATCCAACATTATTCTGCTCACCACACTGCCCCAGTTTGGACCCAGCCATGTGCAGATCAGTCTTGACCCTGTTCCTTAGAGGAACAGTCCAGTCTGAACTGCCAAGCCAGGTCATCCCTGGACCGGAAACAAGCATCCCGGGACCAGTTTCAGGGCATCATCCTTCATCAGCCAGGCTAGTTTGAATCCAGTAGTGTGGTGAGCACGTGACCCACCTCTGGGCATACCCTTCCTACTTAGGTTGACATATGCAAAATAAACAATTGATGAATGGAATGCTGGACAATGCAAGAATTCACCCCCAGTCACAAGGATCTGGGTTAAATCCATCTTTCTTTTCCTCACCACACCACCCCAGTTTGGACCCAGCCATATGCAAATCAGTCATGACCCTGTTCCTCATGGGAACAGTCCAGCCCAAACTGCCAAGCCAGGTCCTCCCTGGACCCGAAACAAGCATCCTGGAACTAGTTTCAGGGCATCATCCTTCATCAGCCAGGCTAGCTTGAAACCAGTGGTGTAGTGAGCATGGGACCTACATCTGGGCATACCCTTCCCCCTTAGGGCAACATATGCAAAAGAAAGAATTGATGGATGGAATGCTGGGCAATGCAAGCATTCACCCCCAGTCACAAGGATCTGGGTTAAATCCATCATCCTTTTGCTCACCACACCACCCCAGTTTGCTCCCAGTCATATGCAAATCAGTCTTTACCCTGTTACTTATGGGAACAGTCCAGTCCAAATTGCCAAGCTGGGACCTCCCTAGACCGGAAACAAACATCCTGGGGCCAGTTTCAGGGCACCACCCTTCATCAGCTGGGCTACTTTGAATCCAGTGGTGTAATGAGCATAGGACCCAAGTCTGAGCATGCCCTTCCCACTTATGGTGACATATGCAAAAGAAACAATTGATGGACAGAATGCTGGAAAATGCAAGCATTCACGCCCAGTTACAAGGATCTGGGTTAAATCCATCATTCTTTTGCTCACCACACCACTCCGGTTTGCTCCCCGCTATATGCAAATCAGTCTTTACACTGTTACATATGGGAACAGTCCAGCTCGAACTGCCAAGCCATGTACTCCCTGGACCGGAAAAAAGCATCCTGGGACCAGTTTCAGGGCATCACCCTTTATCAGCCAGGCTTGTAGTGTAGTTCCTATATTCCCAATAGGCTCTGCGTATTGGACTAATATAAACAGCAGTGTAGGACTGAGGTCATCTAGGTCTCTACTGACTATATTAGACTTAATTAGTTTTGCCAGCTAGCTCAGAGGTTACTAGAAACTTTCTCGAATGTTTAGGAAAGAGTTAACTCTCCTGATTTAGACAAGAAGGGATTAGTTTCTGACAACCGCATAAACATGACAACTTTGCTCCCCCAGAATAAAGAGTATATCTCTAGAGTCGTGTGAAAACAATAGACAACTATTTCACTCAGTCAATCGTGCATGCTTAGTCTCACCAGAGAGCAGAGAAATAGAGAGACGGGCGTTTTCAATAAAAGTTGTTATTTATTGAGCAGTCTTCTTTCTCATGCAAGAGAAATGAATTGCCACAATTGCAATACTTATCATGAAGTAAAGTGTGTACAGTAAAAGTAGTATTATGAAATAATACTGTAAAAGCATTGATATGGTTTCTTAGCCATATGATACTTTAAAACGGATAAAATATATACATACATAAAAACATTGACTAACGTACTCAATTGGTGCTTCTAATATACTCCTACCCCGGTGTACCTGACCTAAGCCTAATACGTGGGAAGGAGTAAGTAAGTTGCAGTTTAAGTTAAGTTGTTTTTTTGCCAAGAATCTGAATCAAGAATTCTCTTAAGGGTTTAGTCAGCTCCGTACCTTGGTAATAGAATGAAGGAGGTCTTGTATCTCGTGTCTCAGGACTCGATCTCCCAGCAACCCGCAAGGGTGACTGGAAACACCGGAGCTGGATTTCTCGGCTAGAGAAAAGACAGCGTCTCTCTCAGTGCATCACATGGGAGAGTCGGCTTCCTTCGGCTCTCGCATCAGCTGGGCTTCGGGCAAGTAAATAGCCGCTCTGCTCCAAACCACTGTGTGTTTGCTTAAGGCAACGTTGGTATATTTATACCTGAAAGGTGCAGTGTTTGACGTAAGGTTGGACATAAGACGTCACTAAGAACTAACAGTTCTTACTGGACTCCAGGAGTTCTTGTGAAAATCAAAACAAAAGCAGGGGGAATTCCCGGGCTGCTGCAGGCTTGGTTTGTTTAAAGAATGCGTTGTACTTTCTAGGAGTCTATGGGAGTAGCCTTGCCGTATTTGGACTGCATGGGCTATGACTAGATATGGACATGATTCCTATGCCTTTATAAGGATATGTTTTATTATAACCACACAAAGGCATGAATCGGGCATATCTAATTAGGGTCCTAGATAGATTCACAACAGGCTAGCTTGAATCCAGTGGAGTAGTGAGCACGGAACACACGTCTGGGCATACCCTTCCCACTTAGAGTGACATATGCAAAAGAAACAATTGATGGACGGAATGCAGGACAATGCAAGCATTCACCCCCAGTCACAAGGATCTGGATTAAATCCATCATTCTTTTGCTCACCACACTACCCCTATTTGGACCCAGCTATATGCAAATCAGTCTTGACCCTGTTCCTTATGGGAACAGTCCAGCCCGAACTGCCAAGCCAGGTCCTCCCTGGACTGGAAACAAGCATCCTGGGACCATTTTCAGGGCATCATCCTTCAGCAGCCAGGCTAGCTTGAATCCAGTAGTGTAGTGAGCTGAGCATGGGACCCATGTCTGGGCATACCCTTCCCTCTGAGGGCGTCATCTGCAAAAGAAACAGTTGATGGACGGAAATCTGGAAAATGCATGCATTCACCCCCAGTCACAAGGATCTGGGTTAAATCCATCATTCTTTTGCTCACCTTACCACCCAGTTGGACCGAGCCATATGCAAATCAGTTTTGACCCTGTTCCTTATGGGAAAAGTCCAGCCTGAACTGCCAAGCCAGGTCCTCCCGGGACTGTAAATAAGTATCCTGCAACCAGTTTCAGGGCATCACCATTCATCAGCCCGGCTAGCTTGAATCCAGTGGTGTAGTGAGCACAGGACCCACATCTGGGCATACCTTTCCCACTTAGGGTGACATATACAAAAGAAACAATTGATAGATGGAATGCTGGACAATGCAAGTATTCACCCTCAGTCACAAGGATCTGGGTTAAATCCAACTTTCTTTTGCTCACCACACCACCCCAGTTTGGACCCAGCCATATGCAAATCAGCCTTGACCCTGATCCTTTGCTGTGTATCGATTTAGATTCCGTATGAATTTCTCTACTCATGCCCTTATTTAGGTATGTTTCACATTTCCCTTATATAGGCATGAAAATCCAGTCCTTATTTAGGCATAGTCCATGCTACCCAAATACAGGCATGGCTACTTACATCCGTTCATCTATGTCACAACAAGTTCTTGGAAACCAGACTCTTAAGCTTTAAGGGACTTCCCCTTGCCTGAATATTGATTTCTCCAAGAACTCATTTATTATTCATGAACATCTATTCATTAGTGGTTCATTCATGACGTTCATATGCCCGACTTCTACGTCAATACTGGCATTCCTAAACACCTTCAAGGTATAAATATATCTTCACTTGCTATGGCAAGGCACGGTGCGGTTCGACTACTTACTTGCACGACGCGGCTCGCCACAGCAAGTACCAAAGGAAATCATCTCCCCAACTGACGTACTGACCAGACGCTGTCATCCTCCCTGCCGAGAATCCAGCTCCAGTGTTTCTGACTCCCCTTGCGGGGTGTTAGAGAATCGAGTCCTGGGAAAGATATACCAACCTCTCTCATTCTAAGGTATGGTACTGATTAGAATTTAGCGAAACCTTTGGCAATTCTTGGCAAAACTAGATTAGACTAAACTTATGCTAGAACAACACCTACTTCTTCCCTTGTACTAGATTTAGGTTGGGTTCACTGGGGTAGGATTATTTTAGAAGCACAAGTTGAGTATTTTAGCCTGTGTTATTTATGTATGTATTTTGATATATGTCGTAGCAACAGACCATGCTACTACAGTATTATTTTATAATACTGTTTACGCTGTTCGCATTATACTTCGCATTCTGTCTAACGATTGTAGTAGTTCATATCTCTTGCATGAAAAAGAAGGCTGTTCAATAAACCCCTTTTATTAAGTGGAATAGTTATCTCTTGTTTCCACGACTCTGAAGATACTGTTCCAACTCTAAGGGAAACAAAGTTGTCATGTTTATGCGGTTGTCAGAGGCTAATCCCTTCGTGTTCAATCGAGAACGTTTCTAGTGACCTCTGAGTTAGCTGGCACACACAATTAAGTTTAATGTACTCGATAGAAATATACTGACCTCAGTCCTATGTCAAATCTAAACAAGCATCCTGGGACCTGTTTCAGAGCATCACTCTTCATCAGCCATGCTAGCTTGAATCCAGTGGTGTAGTGAGCACGGCACCCACGTCTGGGCATACCCTTCCCACTTACGGCGACAGGTGCAAAAGAAAGAATTGATGGACGGAACGCTGGATAATGCAAGCATTCACCCCCAGTCACAAGGATCTGGGTTAAATCCATCATTCTTTATCTCACCACACCACCCCAGTTTGGACCCTGCATTATGCAAATCAGTCTTGGTCTTCTCCCTTAAGGGAGCAAAAAACAATGGATTTAGGCTCAGATATCTGTACTGGGGTGAATTTATGACATTGTTCTGCATTCTGTCCATCAATTGTTCTTTTTGCATTTGTCATCCTGAGTGGGACGGGTATACCTAGACATGGTTCTTGTACTCTCCATGCCACTGGAGTCAAGCTATCCTGACCGATGAGGGGTGAAACCTCAAAACCAGTCCCAGGATGCTTTTTTTCCAGTCCAGTGAGGACCTGGTCTGGCAGTTTGGGCTGGACTGTTGGCATTGGGCGCAGGTTCAAGACTGATTTTCATATGGCTGGGTTCAAACTGGTATGGCGTGGTGAGGAAAAAAAACATTAATTTAGGCCCAGATCTCTGTACTGGGATGAATGTATGACATTGTTCTGCATTCTGTCCATCAATTGTTCTTTTTGCACTTTATAAAAGTGGCGTTTATAAAATGGTAGTCATAAATCCAACTTTACCATTAAAGAGGATTTAGCATTACAATTCCAACCATACCAAACAAGATAAAGCTACTCCTTACCGATAAGGGAATACCACTTAAAGAGGTATACGTGAATTCCCAATAATAGCCTATGAGAGGAATAGGCGCCTTAGCAGTTAAAAATGAATTTAGCTGTTTGTCACTGCCAGAACATGTAAAGTACAATAGTACATTTCCTGCCTTTTCAGTAAACTGCACCCTGCCCTTAGGGTACTGAGGGCTCTACCTTAGGGGTGATTAATGTGTACAATAAGGGAAGTTTGGGGCTTGGCAAGGGTTTTAAATGCCAAGTCTCAGTGGCAGTAAACTGCAGACACAGCACCTGCAATGGCAGGCCTGAGACAGTTATGAAAGGACTACATGTGTGGGTGACATAATAAGTGCTGCAGGGCCACTAGTAGCATTTAATATACAGTCCCTGGGTATATGGCAAACCACTTTACAAGGGACTTATAGGTAAACAAAATATACCAACCAGGTGTAAGTCAATCATAAACTGTTTAAGGTAGAGAGCACATGCACTTTAGCACTGTCCTAAAACCACCAGTAGTATATAGATTACAAGATCTGGGTATATGGTATACCACTTTACAAGGGACTTACACATAAGCCAAATATGCCAATTGTGTACATACCAATGTTATGAGTCTTAACACCAACAAAAATGATACAGCGAAAAACGAGAGACAAAAGGCTAAAAGTGGAGTGGAAGGCCTCCCTTTGGGTGGCAGGTCTAACAAGATATTATTCTTTTTGTTCAAATATGACACAATTCTAATTTTTAAAAATATTATAAAACTTCAACGTTTTTATCCAAACTGTATGGTCCAAACATGAATTGGTATTAGTTTTAGTTCCATATGTTGTTTCTTGCACCCCAAGACACCTCTTTCACAATCATACTATTAGTGCAACCAAACTATGAAAAGTGAAACATAGGTATCTACAGAGAGGATGTGTTATTCATATACTTTCTTCTTTGACCAGCTCTATCAGAAAGATAGAATCAGCATACATATTTACTACACATCTCTCCTCAGGGCTGTAAATAAAATACCATTTAATCTCAAAAGACGTATTACAAATAAGGATTTTGATTGAAGAGAAAGAAAGAGATTCTTGTACACAATCCACTTTCTTAGGCAGAATTGGTAGTTCCCCATTGTGGACTGATTCCTGGAGAGGAGGCACTGAGCACTTAGTTAGACCCAGTTATGATAAACACTTTGCTTATTTTTGCAGGGTATTTTCTCCCACTTTGTTTGCATGAGTTAAAATTTGACTTTTTTACTTCTTTGAACCTCTTATGAAAGTGAATACTTATTGTTAGATTTTTTTTGTAGGAAGGCATCAAGCTTGTAGTCCAGATCCATTGGGAACAATGTATGCTTCCACAACTCATCGAACCCTCTGCCAATAATTCACTTAATTCAATATTGGTTAAAACTACCTTCTGTGTCATATGAACACTGTAAATGTTTTGGATTATGTTCAATGTGACAGGTTCATAAACTGCAATAGGATAAATGCACACAAATTTTTTATTTTTTACCTGTCAATGAGGAACCAGTTTCCGATCCAATGGCAATATCTTAATACCATTTCATTAACAATGCAGATTGTGAAAATCTAAACAGATGAGGATCCCTTTAGCTTATCACATGAAACTAAAAAAATGCATGTCACCCAAGTTCATAAGCCTCAAGTGATGACTCCTGAAATAGTGCATAGAAATAAAGTTTACTTCCTTTAAACACGAGAGTTCCCTCAAATGCTTCTCTGTATCAAGTTCACTATTTCATTTTTATAATGTGTTTGCAAGCAAAAAGATTGCAGATGTTTCCAACTGTAAGAAAATGGGGTTCAGTGTGGATCTTTACTCATTTTTTATTCATTTTTGATTTGCTGGAATGTGGATCAGATTGGATATTAAAATTAAAGGTGGCCATCCTGAAATGTAACACTTTCCCCAATACAGTCACATTTGGAGTGGAAATGGTAAATGCACCCCCTCCCCCAAGTGTCAAACATGTTCTCCAGAGCACCTTTGTACTGAGTGGGACTATTAAATGTATCCCCCTCAAAGTCCTCTTCCCCAGTGTGATAAAGTTTAGAGTGAGAAAAATTATTCTAATCCCCCAAAGTCCAAAACATTCTCCAATGTGGTTATGTTTAGATTGAAGGAAAGAATACATTCATGAATGAATGTTTAAACTTAAAGAGAGCAACAGCTAAGCCAAAGTGTGCCTGGCACTGTAGAAAAAGATCTAACATATCCAGCAGTCACTCTACAGGTAACTTATAGCAAAACGCCTACTTTTTAAGATTTGTATTAAACACACCTCTTTGCTTGTATCATGCATTCTCAGCAAAAGAAGAGTCCAAGTCTTGGTGGCCAACAAAGAAAGAGATCAACCTCCCATCCTAGAATGTCTAAATCTATAAATTTGGACCAACAGAGCATCAGATGTTGTGGATGGCATAACATCTCAGAAACGATCTGAGAAGTATTTAGGCCCAGAGTTATAGAACGCATACTGGGCCAAGAGCGAATGTAGAACAAAATAAGTATTTTACTGGAAATCAGTGAAGAGGTTTAAGGTGGTCTGAGGCAGCCCTTCTGGTCTCCACACAGGTCTCAAACAGTCGCTTTAGTCCTTTTCTGTTCTACCACAGGTCTACAAACTGTTCTGATGAGCTATGGTGGAAGGGCTATATTTGTACAATTCACTAGCCAGTGGATGGGCTAACTCATGGACACTCCTTAACCAATGCGGAAGAAGTTCCCAGTGTCAACAAATTCAACCTTTTCAGCACATCCCGTTGCCTTACTGCAAACTATGAAAGAGTGCACTATTCTGAGGCAAATCCAACTTGACAGAATCTTTCTGCACAGAAGGGATCTTGTGTACCAGCGAGGAGAGTGTTTAGGGAAATAAGCAGTGTCCCTTTCCTCAGTTACATCAAACTGATTCTGGAACCAGCTCACCCTTCCCCTGGGCTGGCATCAAACTGGCTTCATAGGTCCTATAAAACAAAATGCTTCTCTTTCACAGGTCTCCCTTTTCACTTAACTGTGAATGGGCAGACCTCACTCAGGCCCCTTTTCATGATAATGAAATTCTGAACTCACCCCAGCTACCCTTCTTGAGCTGAATTGTGTAACATGCCTCACACTTAGGTTTTACAGTGAAAATATCTAAGCCATTATTTCTGCTATGGGAAGATTTTTTACGCCTCATTAAGCAAAAGAACTTGAAGGGCCAGCTGCTAACAGGATAATGCTAATTACATTTTCCTCAACTACAACCAGCGACTCCTGGAGAGTGCCTCCTCCTCCTTGGTCACCAATTGATGCCTTGTCCCACTAAACTTTACCTCCTCATACATTGTTTTCCAAACATTCTTCTAAGTCTAAAGGGAAGCCGAAACTGGGCCCAATCCACCTCCCCAAGACCCACCCAAATGGTCAAGAAACCTCTCCCAAGTCCCCCTAGACATTCTAGAAGGGCAGCTAAGCTCACTTCTCCCAGACAACTCTCCACACCTTTCGACCAACGATCTCATTGACCACTACAACTCTGAGCTAGTCTCCATTCTCGATAATCTAGCTCCTCCAAAGCTCAAAAGAAGCCGTGCCACCCCGTCTAGAACCTGGTTCAATGCGGACCTCAACGCAGAAAGAAGAACATTGAGAGCCAAAGAAAGAAAGTGGAGAAACAACCCAACAACCATCCTTCGCCTACAACTAAAAACAGCCCGCAAGAAGTATAACAACCATATCAAAAACAAGAATTCCAGCTTCTTCCGAGAGGCACTTGCCAACTCCAAATACAGACCTAAGGAACTCTACAACATAATCAGACATCAAACATCCAAGCCTCTGCCCTCACCCCTGCAGGCGTCCAAAGAACTATGCGACAACTTTGCCAGCTTCTTCAACGACAAGGTCTTAAAAATCGAACTATCTCTAGACATCAGCAACGCGGCCATCCCTCAGGCCCTCCCTTCTGGCCCCTCTCCCCTCCCTTGGCTAAGCTTTCACCACGTGCAGGAAACTGAGATAATCTCGCTGATCTCGACCTCCAAACCATCAGCTCACATCTCAGACCCCATTCCTCCCTCACTTATCAAAAAAATGAAGCTCACCTTAGCACCTATCTGGGGCAAAATCATAAACAGCTCCCTACAAAGAGGAGTGGTCCCCGACTGTCTAAAAATGGGACAAGTCACCCCTTTGCTGAAAAAACCCGGTCTCGACTCTACTGACTTGAACAATTTCAGACCGATATCTAACCTCCCTCTACTCGCCAAAACACTGGAACGCTGCGTTCTCCTGCAATTGACTCATCATCTGGATAACATCAATCTCCTGGACCCCCTCCAATCTGGCTTCAGACAAGGTCATAGCACAGAAACCGCGATGCTGAACATCATAGACGACATTCACGGTTCTCTTGACGCTGACAAGTGCTGCCTTCTCATACTCCTTGATCTATCCGCAGCTTTCGACACGGTAGACCATATGCTCCTCATCAAAACTCTGCAAGCAAGAGCTGGCCTCGGCGAGGTAGTTCTTGACTGGTTTTCTTCCTTTCTCCACAACCGCTCGCAAATAATAAAACTGAAGAACTTCACCTCCGAAACACAGCAAGTCAACAAGGGTGTCCCCCAAGGATCAGTACTTTCTCCTCAGCTCTTCAACAAAATAATGGAACCGCTCGCCAAACTACTCAGGAATGCCAACATCCTCTTCCACCTCTACGCGGATGACACGCAGATCTACCTGGCAAAAAGTGCTTTCTTCAACCTCAGACTGCTGAACAAAATCAAACGTTTCATTCCAAACAAGGATCTTAAACTAGCCACACAATCTCTAGTTCTATCTAGACTGGACTATGGGAATTCAATCCTTACAGGTATCCCCAAATCGCACTTGGCTCCATTAAAAACAACACTACATGCGGCAGCAAGAATGATCACAGGATGCAAAAAATTTGACCACATCTCCCCAGCACTCAAAGAACTTGAATGGCTCCCGGTGGAAATGCGTAGCACCTTCAGAACGGCCTGCCTAACCCACAAGGCCCTCCACACCGGTAAACCAGAATACCTGGCAATCAAGCTCAAAAAAGCAGGCCAAAGCAGATATTTGAGAAGCTCCAACTCCCTGCTGCTCATCCTTCCAAAAACCAGAAAGAAGAAAACTGCGGACTGCTCCTTCACTGGAAATGCCCCCAAAATATGGAACTCTATCCCCCCGCACATCAGAACTCTACCGTCCTATGCGGAATTCAAGAACCAACTCAAATCCTTGTTCCTCATCCGCTCCCTAGGTCCTAGATAACTAGGATCTCCCACTGAACTATGTGTTATCTATGTATCCTTCTACCAAAAGTCCTACTGTTACGAACTTCCCCTCCCCCAATATTGTCTTTCGAGGACTGCCTCTATTTGTTACATGTCTTTTTGTTCACCCTGTCATTCCTTTTACTGTAAAGCGCTCTGCTACCTTCGGGTCTTGTTAGCGCTATAGAAAACTTCTAAATAATAAAATAAATAAAAAATTCTTGAATCTGATCCACACTCAAACTCGGATGGTCATAACTGTTGGCTTTGTTCAGTTTTTGCATGAGTAGATGTCCACTGTTGGTGCTTTAATTTTGTAGGAGATAGATTCCACTGAAAACATTAAAAAATCATATCTCCAGTTCAACTGATTAGATTTTGTCATTTTAGTGTCGCATTATTTACTACATTTTGCTTTATTTTTCTATGTTTGTGTGGGATTTTCCTTGTGTTGTATTTTCCCTTTATTGTTGTTTCAGTGCTGCATAAATACTTTACACATTGCCTTTAAGTTAGGCCTTTGTGCCAAGATATCAGTGGGTTCAGCACAGGGTAGTTTAGTGACATTTCGTGGTTCACCCTGACAGGAATTATAGTTGTTGTTTGAGAAGGGTTCACACCCCCCTCAACCAATAACCTAATGTACTACACATGCATTCAGTTTATGGTTCAGAAATGGCTGTCTGTCATGTTGAAACAATACAATAACATTTACAAAATGGGTGCTGTGCTTCATGATGCATATGTATTAAATGGAAAACCCATTTAGGATTATCACCCTCACATACACATGTGCACATGCATGCATGTGATTTGTAGTATACTGTTGGCCACTTGGCATTAACGAATGCCAATTCAAATAAGCAATGGTAAAGGTCAGTGCCTGGTCTTTTACTACCGAGACATATTGAATTTTCTAATGCCTGTTTGTAGTGTGCATTGTGAGAAAAACCCTCTTTTTGTGTAACCGTATCTATTTTTTGCTGACTGGTATTTCTTGTTTTTTAACCCTGCATACAGAGGTACTGCTGCAGTCCCCAGTATATGTGTCCTGACCTTTGAAACATTGTAAAATGGTTACCCAATTAGGATATCTAATTTGCCAGTAAGAACAAAGTCTAGATACAGGAACAGAAACTAGTTGCATGAAAGTTAATTGTGACTTATCGACATTGTGTGGCATGCATTAATTTGGCTACGAAAAACATGGTTTCAGGACAAACTGTGTAACCTGACTGCTGCAATTTTTAAGCCTGCTGACAAACCTGTCTAAAATATCCTTTTTTTTATAGAAAATTTAAAATAATCAACAAGTCATCTAATACTAGGCCTTGTTGCCCTAAAGGTAAGGAGCATAGTATTTAAAATTGGTCCATGCAAGAATTAAGATTGCGGGCGTGCATACAGTGACTACCCCCCAAAAGCCATTTTCAATGAGAGTGAACAGTAGCTGTCATATGAGAAAAACACATTTTCTGAATGAAACCATAACTCTGAAATCTTTGGTTTTAGACAAGCTATTGGAATAATTCAACCACTATTTTTAAGATTTTAAAAAAATCCAATTCCCTATTAAAGTCATGTTACTTTTAATAAATATTTAGGAAAATGCAACTTTGTTTCAAAAAGTTAGATTTTATGTACCTGAAACTCCAGTAGGCTACTTAGCAATAGTGTGCTAGCACCTGGCTCTATCACTGCTTCCCCTGAATGAGATGTGAAAACATCTCCCAGAATCGAAACATTGTCTTAGACCTATTGGCATGAAGGCCTGGGTAAGAGGTGTTTGACTCATATCAGCTTAAAAAGGGCAGCTGTGGAGGATCCAGGAACTTCTAAACTTGAAGAGTACAGGGATAAAGCTGGCACTTTTATTGTAAAGTACAAAGACAGACCTGGGGAATATAAGTCTTTGTTCTATGGGCTAACTGTACCCAGATTGGCACAAAAGCATTGGGTGTGGGAGCTGCTTCCAGAATCAATTTGGTGAAGTTGAGGAGAAGGGGGTTGCTCATTTTGTACACACACCCCTGCCTGGCACCCCAGCAGCATCCAAGGACAGAAAAGTTCTGTCATATAAGATTTGCCTCAGGATACAGCAGATTGAGATAGTTTACAGTAGAGCAAACAGAATGTGCTGCAAAAGTAGAAAGGGTTGCCCTAAGGATCTTTTTTCTCACATGTTAGGGAGTGTCCAGGATTTGCCTCCTCCCACTAGCTAGCGAACCCAACAAAAGTGGCATCTCACCCACAGGTCATGCGAGCACATCTGCACCTGCGGAAGAATAGAAGAGGACAGAACCTTCTCCTTGTGACCTGTGGAGGCCTGAAGGGCTGGACCTGATCCTAAATTTATACATGACTGAAATGTGACCTCCAAGGGTCAGTTGGCTGACCTCCTGTATGCTACAGGGCCACAATACGCTGCAAAAGACCTTTTTTCCTGAAGTGGCCAGTTTACCACTGACAATTGGACATGGAGTGGACCCTGTTGGTAGCTTCTGCTGCAGTGAGTCCTGCTCCCTAAGTGTTGTATCTCAGGATCTTGGAGCCTTAGAAATAGCCAAGAGGAGCACCTCCAGAAACTCTGAGGGGTTGAGGCTTAGAACATTTTTGGACTTCCAAGACCTC
The DNA here is from genome assembly GCF_964261635.1 of Lissotriton helveticus. Taxonomy (NCBI): domain Eukaryota; kingdom Metazoa; phylum Chordata; class Amphibia; order Caudata; family Salamandridae; genus Lissotriton; species Lissotriton helveticus. The sequence goes on from NC_136067.1 coordinate 536,500,618, forward strand.
TGGAGGTTCAGCAAGGTCTTGTGGCAAAGGTATCTGATATCAAAGGGACTCAATCAGATACAGCTTCAGACTTACCCTGCTGGAGGATTTCGATCTCCATGAAAAAGTCCAAGGTAGAAATCTTTACAGGGTGAAGGAATGAAAAGTATTGGCCTAATATGAGGACTTTGGCAGCCACGAAATTTGAATTTCTCCCACTCAGAGTTTTTTCTGCCTAAACCAATTACTTCATCTGGACCTCGTCTAGCGGCTATCAGACAGATATACAGGCTGAAGTCTTGCCCGAGGGTTTCAACTTCTATTTCGTGTACTAAATGAGAATATAAAATCTTTGACCAGGATAGCTGACTCTGTGTATCATAATGACACAAAGGGATGTACAAAAGTTCCCCGGGAAGAGTGACAGAGAGGTGTGTGTGTGCTAGTGAGTGGGGGGAATCCCCTAGTTGGAACTAGAACCCTCACACACCCAGCAAGCTAGGTGTCATGCTTCATCATATGGGCTCTGCTCCTCGTCAGACTGGCGCTGCAATGTCTGACGGGCTCCCGAAACCGGGGCTCTTTATCGGAGATCTTTTGTTCCCGCCATATGGTGCATGTGGGTGAGAGGGCCTGGGGAGTGTGGTCGTGACGTGGGTTTTAAGTTAAAAAAGGTGAGTCAGTCCACATATTAAATTTATTCTCGTAGTAGACTCCCTTGGTTAAAAACAAAGAATGGTGGTGTGGGAGGGGAGAGACAATGACCCCAGTACTACTAAGGTCAATTGGACTACTACCCTCAATTATCGGTCGACATGTTTCTTGCCTGATGGCAATTCTTCAGGACCTAAATAGGATCGTACCACACAGTGAAAATACTAGTGACAAATATATATACAAAAGTGAAGGGTTAAAACTTGCAGGTAGGTATATGACCGTGTTTCAGTCAGTAATACCAAGATGCAGGCTAGTCAGTCCTGCTGCAGTTTGCAAAGCCTGTGGAAATGAGATAAGGTTTTTTTAAAAAACAAACATAGTACAGAGCAGCTGCATTAATAAGATTAACACCCTGTAAGTATAGTGAGCACACACACACCCACAATAACTGTGCTAGTTAAAAAACCGAGCATAAATGTTGCTAGCAGTGGCAAACCATCGATGTGATAGATTAGTACCAGCCATTGCATGTATCGGTCGGATTAGGCATGAAGAAACAACATAGTACAATGCTGTACAGTCTGAGGAGTATAATCAGGGGAACCTTACCCTAAACCGGATCCCTGGTGGACCTCTCAGTCTGCTCCCGTGGGACTGGCTGGGGAGGTATAGTACCTATTTTGCAGGAGACAATAGTTTCGTGTACAATGTATAGTCTCGTTGCAATATTGTTTGGGGTGCTGGCAGGTAGGTGTGGACTTACCAAATGGCCTACAAGACGAGGTAAGGTAGAGTACCTCCCTATTAGCCCTGAGCACTCGAATCCTCCGGTGTGTCTCCCACTGCCACAATCGGCCAGGGATACACCTGATTAGTTCTTTCCTTTTTTGGTTCTTTTTGTTCTAACTATTTAAAAATACTTGCCTCTGGTTCCCCTTATTAGATATTAGTCACTTTATTGCAATTTTTCTTATTCCATTTTTATCTTTTTTTAAAAATAGGTTTTTGGCTTTTTATTTTCTTAATTACTATGCTACTTTTAACTACTTCCTGAATAATAATAATGCTTTTATGAATACTTAGTATAAAAAATGTATTTTCAGACATTTAAAATTATCACAAAAGAAAAAAATCAAAAGAACCAGGTGTATTTCCTATTTGTAGTATATAAATTTATAAGGCTACATAAGTTTCTTTAAGAACATTGATGACCGAAGTTTCACCTTCATATATAACATATACTGCTAGTCGACAATGTAACACACCCATTTCTCTAGGATATTAAGGATATTAAGAAAAATTGGCTTATATATTGTGCCTACAATCACAATTATTGGATAACAGTTACATAGAAAATGGGTTGATGCATCAACATTTCGGTTTTTCTTGTAATTAGTCTATAAGACCATCAGGAAAAAACAATCTTTCAAAGATTAACGACCCTTCTGTAAAGAATATATTTACAGTTAATTTGTCAGTTTGATGACTGATCAAATAAAGTAAGATACATACAATCAATCAATCAATTAATCAGGGTATTGTAAAGCACGCTACTCACCTGTGAGGGTCTCAAGGAGCTGGGGGTCAGCAGTTCTGTTTAGCTGAAAATCCAGATCTTGAGTGCCTTCTTGAAGGTGTTCAGGCAGGGGGAGCATCTGATGTCGATCAGGAGCTTGTTACAGGTCTTGGCCGTGATGTAGGAGAAGTCTCTTCTCCTTGATTTGACTCTGTGGATGTGTTGGGTTTCAGCGAGGGTGAGGTTGGTGGATCGGAGGTTCTTTTTAGGTACATGGAAATTGATTCTGTCATTGAGGTATTGGGGTTTGGTGCTGTGTAGGCATTTGTAGGCATGGGTGAGTATCTTGAATGAGATTCTCTTCTCGACGGGGAGCCAGTGGATATTCTGTAGGTGTTGGCTGATGTGCTTGTGTCGAGGGATCCCCAGGACGGGTTTGGCAGCGGTGTATCATCTGGAACTTGTGGGTTAGAGTTTTGTTCATGCCGGCATAGAGGGCGTTTCCGTAGTCCAGTCTGCTGGTAATGAGTGTGTAGGTAACTGTCTTCCTTGATCCATTTGAAGGTCTTACGGAGGATGCAGAGGGTGTTGACGCAGCTTGAGGAGACAGCGTTGACCTGTCAGTTCATGGAGAGGGAGGAGTCAAGAATGATGCCGAGATTCCTGGCATGCTCCATGGGGGCTGGGGGGTTGCTGAGGGCGGTGGGCCACTAGGTGTTGTTCCATGCCGATGGGGTGGTCCTGAGGACGAGGACTTCTGTCTTCTCTGAGTTGAACTTCAGGCAGCTGTTGCTCATCCAGGCTGCGACATTCTGCATTCCTTCCTTGAAGTTGAGCCTGGTGGCGGTGGGGTCCTTGGTGAGGGAGAGGATGAGCGGGGTGTCGTTGGCATAGGATACTATGCTGAGGCCGTGCTGTCGGACGATGGCGGCGAGGGGGACATGTAGATGTTGAAGAGGGTTGGGCTGAGCGATGATCCCTGGGGCACTCCACAGTTGATTTTGCATGGGTTCGGAGAGGAAGGGTGGCAGTCTGATCCTTTGACTTCTGCGCGTGAGGAACGATCGGATCAAGTCGAAGGCAGTTCCCTGTATGCCGGCATCGTGAAGTCTGGTGTGCGGTGGGAGACGGTGTCGAAAGCTGCTGATAGGTCGAGTAGGATCAGGGCTGTGGTGTGACTTTGGTTGACGATGGTGCGGATGTCGTCAGTGACGGCGAGTAGGGCGGTCTCGGTGCTGTGGTTGCTGCGGAATCCAGATTGCGACGGGTCAAGGATGGCATTGCCCTCGATGAACCTTGTCAGTTCTGTGTTGATGGTTTTCTCAATGACTTTCACAGCGAAAGGGAGGAGGGAAATGGGGCGGTAGTTCTTGGGGTCGGTCGGATCTGCTGAAGGCTTCTTGAGAAGGGGCCTGACTTCTGCACATTTCCAGTCATCGGGGAAGATGATGGTCACGAAGGTGGTGTTGATGATGCGTCATAGTTCTAGTCCTATGGTGGTGGCGGCTCTGTAGTAGATGTGTGGTGGGCAGGGGTCTGTGGGGACTCCTGAGGGTATGCATTTCATGGTCAAGGTGGTGTCTCCGGTAGTGACCGGTGACCAGGAGGAGATAGTGAGCTGGCCTACATTGCCGGATGGCGGGCTGTTTGCGGAGTCAGGATTGTGCTTGTTGAAGTTGTCATAGAGGATTTTGATCTTCAGGTGGAAGTAGGATCTGAGCTTGTCGCAGAGGTCCTGGGAAGGGTTATTGTCCATTGCTTCGCTGGGGGATTTAGTGATTTCCTGGATGACGCTGAATAGTTCCTTAGAGTTGCTGGTGTTGGCGAGGGTTTTGTTGTGGATGAAGGTCCTTTTGGTGGTTCTGATGTGTTGGTAGTATTCCATCATGGTGTTCTTGTAGGTGGTGTAGTTTTAAGGTGTCTTGTTGATTCTCCAGATCTGCTCCAGGCATCTGCATGTGCGGCTGGCTTCTTGTAGGTCTGTGGTGATCCAGGCGGCTTTCCTGGGGCGTTGTCCATCAGAGTTGAATAGAGGGGCAAATTTGTCTGTGCCATCGGTGATCCATATGTGGAATTCCCTGGCTGCGAGGTTGGTGTCACTTGCAGGGGTGGGGGCATTGTGGTTGAGGGTGGAGTTGAGCTGTTCCTTAGTCACTCTGTTCCATTTCCTTTGCAGGGGGGCGGGTTTCTTGACGCTGAAGTGTATTCAATGGTGGTCGGTCCACAGAGGTTGCATGGCGTGGCTGAAGTGGATGCTGTTTCCCCCTGCCAAGATGGGGAAGAGGGTATATGCTGCCTTGTGTGTCGGTCTGGTGACGAGTTGTTTCAGTCCGATGTTGGTGAGGACGTCTCATAGAGTGATGGAGTTGGGGTCACTGGTATTGGTGGGGTGATAGTTTAGGTCACTAATGAGTATGTAGTCCAGGGAGTCATTGGCGTTGGGTGCAATGAGGTCAGTGATGGAGTTGGCGAAGGAGGCTTGGGGCCGGGGGTCTGTAGGCGAGGGTGGCACAGAGTGTGGAGTTGGGACTGGTCTGGACCCGTAAGTGCAGGTGATCGGCGGCAGAGAAGGTGTCACTGGAGGTGGAGAGGCAGAGGGGGGTTCTTGTGACTGATGGCTAAGACTCCTCACGGGTGGTTGGGGCAGTCCTCCATCAGGGAAGGCGATGGCGATGTCCGTGGCGGAGGAGGCGTGGATCCAAGTTTCTGTAAAGAAGACGACGTCAGGTGAGAGGGTGTCTAGGAGGTTCCAGATCTCCAGGGCGTGTCTGTGCAAGGAGCGCACTTTGAGGAGGATACATCTTAGGGTATCATCAGGGTTGGCGCCGGATTGGTGGTGAGTGTCTGCGGCAGCGGCGGCAGGAGAAATGGCCGTGGGTCATGTTCGGCGTGGCTTGCTGGCAGTTGTTGTTTCTTCCGGGGTTGAGAGTGAGGCGGGCTGCTGAGCCGTAGCTGTGGATGTTAGGAGATCCAGGGTCACCAGTGCTAGTCAAGGTTGGGTGGCGGGCGGACGCAGACGGGTTTGCTTTTGGCGCACCTTCAGTGCACCAGTGGCATGACCACGCAGTGGCTGCTATTTAATAGGTAGGGGGGAGGGACATGCAGCTGGGAGGTGGGTGCAGGAACCAGCAGGGGGAAGGGGCCATAGGGGCAGCAGCGGCAGGCACAGGGAACAGGCACTGGACCTGAGGGGGGAAAAACAGGCAAACAGTCAAAAAACGGCAACAGGCAGCGGAAACAAAACCAAAACCAGGCAATGATGGGCGGTACACCACGAAGAGCACAGAGCACAGCGGCCTTAATCACCTACCAGGTGGAGGCGAGCGGGTCAGCAGCGAGGCACAGCACAGCACAGCAGAACTACTGGGGAAGAGCAGATCTCAGACCAGAGGTCAACGTTCTTGCTAGCTTTCCCCGCAGCAGCCGCCATGAAATAGGGAGGGGGGACGTGCAGCTGGGAGGCAGGCATGGGAACCGGCAGGGGGCAAGGGCCGCAGGGACAGCAGCAGCAGGCGCAGGGAACAGGCACTGGACCTGAGGGGAAACAAATGGGCAAACATCAGAGAAAAACAAAAATCACAAGTGACAGTCAAAAATCAGCAACAGGTAGACAGAAACAAAACGAAAACCAGGCAACGATGAGGAGCACACTATGAAGGGCACAGAGAACAGCAGCCTCAATCACCTACCAGGTGGAGGTGAGCGGGTCAGCGGCGAGGCACAGCACAGCGTAGCCGCTGGGGAAGAGCAGATCTCAGACCAGAAGTCAGAGGTCCTGCTCACACTCCCCCGCAGCGGCCGCCATTAAATAGGAAGGGGGAGGGACGTGCAGCTTGAAGGCGGGCACGAGAACTGGCAGAGGGGAGGGGCCACAGGGTATTTACCGAATCATCATTTACCGATTCGGTATTTACCGAATCTGTAAATGACATGTAGGAAGCACTTTGAAGAGTGCTTCTGTGCCTTAAGGATTCGTTATTTACCACCAACTATCAGTTGGTGGTAAATAAGGAATACCTCTGTAAATGCAAATGTGTGCATTTACACCAGTGCCATGTGGCAAACACGTATGTATGTATGCCACATGTGCACACCAGCACTATTCAGGGGTGCAACTGGGTGTCAAAGGGACACCCTGCCACCCTTGACTCTTTCCCTATTTTACAGAATCAGTATTTACCTATTCGGTAATTGACATTCATTCCTATGGGCCTCCAGGCCCATAGGAATGAATGTCAATTACCGAATCAGTAAATACCGATTTGGTAAATACCGAATCTTAACAATTCGGTATTTTTTACCGATTTTTTTACCCACATAGCATTTACCGATTTGAAAATACGGAATCGGTAAAATTCGGTATTTTCGAATCGGTAAATTTCAATTACCTACATCTAGCCCTTTGTGTGCTATTAGATACGAAATTGTGTTTAGAAAGATGACATGAAAGGTGCGGAGTACATAGTTTCAATAATAGGAATGATTAGGAAAAAAGCAATGCAACATTGAAATCGTGTTTAGTGAATTTCGGAAAGGGTGCTCCATTGCGATGAACGTGAAGTAGTCTAAAGTGCAAATTAAAATCCCGTGTATAAGCTTTTAAATAATGTTACGGTGCTCGATTGGCATATTCTTACCAAGACGGTAAATGCAGCATGTTCCGTCTGTGAGCTTCTGAAAGAATCTAGGGTGTCGCCATTATGCAGTTGGCGTCTGTATAAATGTGAAATAGAAAGTAGAAAGTGACTCGAAAGTCATGTGATGCAAGGCGCGGTGTAAGCGCCATCTTGGAATGGTGTAGAGAGTCCTGTTTTACATGAGAATAAAATATATGCTACAAGGAGTGGAGAATGTGACAATATCACCGGATTATTAAAGACGTATGATGATTTAAATGAAAAAGATGGTGTTGTCAAAAATCGTGACAAAAAAGTGTGAAACGATGGTGATGCTTTTCTAATCAATATCTGCAAAGGAATATAATGGTGAAAGTAAATCAAGAAGATAATAAACAAAATATATACATTGTAAAGATGTCGAAATTTGAACCAATAGTGAAAGGTTATAATATCATGCAGCTTAAATCAATTCTGTAGTTATACATAGGAGTCTAACAGTAGATCAATCGTGGGTAATCTGATTATAGATAACAAGAGAATTCCAATCGGTCATTAGATCCATTAGGCTTCATAGCTTCCAGTCTATCAATCCATTCATTTTGTTTCTGTAAAAGAGCTTTATTGATGTCTTGACCTTCAGTTTTGGTGATAATATCCAATATGGTGAATTGTAATTGCGAGGTGTTGTGTCTTCTCTCATGGAAATGAACAGCTATTGAGGATTTGACATTATTGGTCCTAATATTGCTTTTATGTTCTGATAGTCTGATTTTGATTTTTCTAGTGGTTTTCCCTACGTAGACCAGCCCACAAGGGCATTTTAACAAGTAAACTATGTTTGCAGTGTCACAGGTTGCTGTTACTTTTAATCTGATGGGTGTGCCTTTCATGGGATGCATGATGGTATTTCCTTTAATTATAGAATGACAATTGTTGCAGTTATGACAGGGTAAAGTTCCTTTATAGATGGATACTTCCATTTCATCAATAGGTTTCAACATTTCCTGTATATTTGTACTCCTAGTGTAAGCAAATATAGGTTTATTCTGAAAAATACCTTTGAAGTCTGGTTCATTCATCAGGATTTGCCAATGTCTGAGTATGGTTTGTTTGAAGTGATAACTTTTTGTTGAGTATTTGGAAACAACTACCACTCGTGATTCTTTGGATTTTGCTGTAGGTTGTAGTAATTAGGTTCTTGTTTTTGAGGCACACTTAGTTTTTGCTTCTTGCAAAACTTTCATGGGATATCCTCGTTCTTGAAACCGATGTATCATGTTCTCTATTTGAATCTGTGTTTCCAAGCTTTCTGTAACAATCCTTTTGACTCTATAAAGATGTGGGAGTGGTAGGTGATTCTTGAGATGTAGCTAGTGGAAACTTCTGTAATGTAGTAAGTTATTGCGGCCTTGTTTTCCTTGATGTTCAGCAATACGTCTAGATAGGGCATAGATTTATTTTCAACTTGATATGTCAATTGTATGCGGTCATTGATTGTGTTTAAATGATCCAGTGCTTCAATCAAGATTGAATGTGGACCCAGCCATAACACGAATATGTCATTAATATAACACAAGAAGATTTGTGCATGTTTCTTCCAATGTTCTAGGCTCAAGATGTTTTTTGTCTCAAATTTATTCATAAAGATATTCGCACAGCAAAGAGCTGCTGAATTGTCCATAGAGGTACCTGTGAGCTGTAGGTAGTATTCGTCTTTCCACTTAAAGTAGCTCTGATATAAGGTGAATGTCAAATGTTCCATGAGGAGTATTTGAAAATTTCGGTCAAGTTGTGAACATAGTAATGTTTCCTCAATTGCTTCTATACCCAGGTTATGTGGAAATGAGGCATAGAGTGATTTCACGTCTATGGTACACATCCACACTTCATTGTCAGGAAAATTTATATGTTCAATTTTAGTTAGAAAGTCTGTGGTGTCTTTCACGTAGGTTTGAGCTTCAATCACAACATTTTGTAAATGTGCATCTAGAAATTGACCTATTGGTTCGTGGATGCTCCCTCTTGTGTTGACTATGGGATGAAATGGTGGTTGTTTTTGGTCCTTGTCGATTTTTGGAAGCATGTAGATTGTTGGAGTTTTTGGGTATTCTTTTGTGAGAAACTTTTTAGATTTATTTGAAATTATTCCTTCATCTAATGCTGTAGGTAAAATCTGTGATAGCTGTTCTTGAAATTTTTTTGTGGGGTTGTATCCCAGCGGAATGTATGTCTCTTTGTCATTTACATGAGCACTGACCTGAGATGAATAGAAGCTTGAGTCCATAAGTACAAGAGCTCCCCCTTTATCTGCCCTTTGATAGATGATGTTGGGATTATGTGATATTCTCTTCAGTATGTTTAGTTCCTTTTTGGATACATTTTGAAATTTGGTACGCTTCTTGAAATCTAGTTGGTTGATGTCATTGATTACCAAGGTTTCAAAAGAATCTGAAGTTGTGTGACTTATCGGTGCCTGATAGTTGCTCTTTAATCTTAAATGTTTTAGTTGTTGATCTGTTTCTTGATTTAGTTCTGGTTGTATGATATTGTCAAAGAAGTGGCGTAATCTAAGGTTTCTCATTAGCTTAAATAAGCTAACGTCTTTTGTACTGACTCACGACACCAACAAATTGGAACTAGACGTTAGCTTATTTAAGCTAATGAGGAACCTTATTCAAGAAGATTTCAAGAAGCGTACCAAATTTCAAAATATTTCTTCAATTTCCATTCTTTCAATTGGATTTATATTAACAAATCGCAACTAGCGAGTTTTCAAGCAGTGCCCAGAGGGCCGAACTCTAAGTCTAGAGGACGCACTTCGCAACTTTATATTTAAACACTTTAAGGTCTACAAGGTGATACCTCCGTTGCACGCTACATAGTTCGAACCTGATCACAAAAATATCATATAAACTTGTGCGCAATCACACCTAATTTTTGGAATTGGTTTAATATGTCATGCGGACTCTAACAGTCCAACCTCCTATAAGGATTCCTCAACAAACCCCTTACCAGGGCAATAAAAATAAAATCACACCACAGACTATACAATCAGGCATTGGTAAATTGCCCGCAAAACGGGAACAAATTCCATTCTGGATGGCTCAAAAAATTACTCAAATCGGGGCAGAATTTTGGGATACTACCCCTCATGAAAAACACAGAATTCTAACAATCTGTTTACCAATGGGGATCGCACCATACCTGGAGGACTGTGACACTCGGGGTACAGTCTTTGCTGCAATCTACACAAAAATACATGGTGTTCCGTCTATGGCAGTAATACCAGACATCCTGAAACAGATTCAAAATTAATACGGGGCAGAGCCTGCTTTAAATCTGAGTATGAAGCTACTGAGAGATTTCAAACATGTCTCAGGTATAATATTAGCTAATATTAAGGGTGAAGCAGCACCGGTGGTGATCCGCCAAAAATTAGGAGAATTTGATGTAACTGAGCAACCATATGAACTGGCCAGAATAATTGAAAAATTCTATAAAGAACTAGGTAGAGATAGTTTGGGTGTGAAACCAGTTAAACCCCAAGTAACTGAAAGTCCTGAAAAGGTCTTTATTAAAAACACTCTCACTGTTCCTAAAAAGAAGTGCGAGAACACTAAACAAACTTCTAAAGAGAAACGTTCTCAATCCCGAGGAAGGCCTCCTCAAAAGGAGCCCTCTGAAAAGTGATATAACCTCAGGAACAGGGATCATTTGAAAAAACCTGATAGATATCAAGATACTGATACATGTTCCTCTCGTACCTTTCAGACTTCGGAGAGAAGAGTACAGTCAGAACACAAGGAAAAAGGAGTGAAGTCCAAAGACGATCAACACATTCCAAAAAATAAGAAAAGCCAATTCACCAAAAAGAAGGTAGCAGGTCTAAACATTAGACATGCCGAGGATCTTGAGGACACAACTCAAGAACGGGGAGTGGGCCCAGACAATGCTGGACAGCACAGCAGAAGTCACCATAGCTCGCAAGATCTTGAAGGATCATCTGGAGACAGTGGACTTGAATGAGTACATCCAAGTTGAAACTGCCGATACAAGGGTTAGTGTACCCCACAAGTTATATAAAATAACACTCGGGATGGAGGGGGACATAACTAGGAAAATAAGAGCACTCTTTTGGGAGAAGCACTCAAAATGACATTCTTCTAGCCGACAAAGACTGGCCACCAAAATTTGCCAGGGAGTGCTCACATGGCGAAGACATCATTATACTAGCCTTCTCCAATCATATTCCAATTCATTTAAAATACACGTATGCCAGAAAATGGGCTGTAGCCCAGGCTCTAGCATTATACAAAAATCATGTAGGATGGGATGAGGATTCTCCTCACCATAAAACCCAGTTAAAAAATCAACCAACTACACAGAGGCAGTATCCAGTTAAGCAAGAAGCTACAAAACAGGTCAGGGAGATATTAGATCAACTTGAATACCAAGGGGGGATGGAAACATGCACCTCGTCAATGAACAATCCTTTGTTTCCTGTCTCCAAACCAGAAAATACATATGGTCTAGTTTTGGATTACAGACATTTAAACTCCTGTTGAAAAACCTTCGCAGTACAAAATGCACACAGTGCGGCACTAATGAATAACATTGTGCGTAAAAAATATAAAACCACATTAGATATTTCTAACGGTTTCTTCTGTCAAAACATTGCACCTGAAAGCAGTTACTTGACCGCTTTCTCAATTATAGGGACACAGGGTCACTTCTGTCGTCTCCCCCAGGGATTCAAGAATAGTCCGGGGTTGTTTTCAGCCAGAGTAACAGAGTTACTACAAACGTATGATGATGAGGCATTATCTTATGTCGATGACATCTATCTAATGGACAATGACTTGAGGCACTTGAACAGAGTGAATACCATTATACTTTGATTCGCCTCTGAAGGGTATAAATTCAACTTTAGGAAATCAAGAATTGCCCACCTCAACGTCCTTTTTCTAGGATACAAGTTATCAAGTGAAGGCAAAAGCCTGGCTGCCAACTTCTTAGAAAAGTGCGTGCTGCTCCAACCTCCAAAAGCGCTGAAAAATTTACAGTCAATTCTAGGTTTCCTAAATTTCGGAAGAACATACATTCTAAATTACGCAGTAAGGGTTAAACTGAATGAATCAAACCAGATTTCAAAATAACTAATTGGACTCAGAAACATACAGAAATTTTGTGTTCAGTGGAAACAGACATGTTAGCCACAACACATTTACAGACGCGCGTAAATGTACGCAATCTTGTAATCCGAATCATCCCAGGAAGATGCGGATTCGCGTACTTAACCTTCAATGAAGGGGATAAAGTACCAATTGCTTATAAATCCCACTAGCTGAAATAAAATTCACTTCAACAGAAAAAATTCTGACAGCGGTTCAAACTGCAGTGGTGAAAGAGAGAGCCCTAGCACAGGGTAGCGCATTATGGTTGTTACACCAGTACCTGCCTTAGAGGCATTGACAAAAGCAAGCATTCCGAATGCAAAGGCTTTACATCCAAGATGGATACAATGGGTTAACTCTCTTGCTGCAACAGACGTTGAATACGTTTTTGACCCCTACTTGAAAACTCAAGAATTTCTACAATACGAACAAGAATGTCCCCTGCCCACTGAGATTCTGCCTCTAGAACCGTACAAATGTATAATTTATACAGATGGATCAGCACAACCCGCAATTGGGGGTAAACAAGCTTATAGTGCTGTGTGTACGATCGTTAAAGGTCGCTGGCGCGATGGTAAATTCCGACCTATGGTCACAGAAACGCAATCTCTCCGAGATTGTACCGCTCAGCGAGCTGAACTACAAGCATTTAAGATGGCACTTGAAAATACCGATCGCGAATTCCCCACACTCATAGTGTGCGATTCCAATTACTGCGTTCAATCTTCCAATGAATACTTGCAGAACTGGATTCAAAACGGTTTCAAAGATGCAAAAGGTGGCACAATCAAGCATAAGTTGCTTTAGGAACAAGTAGTACAATTACAGAAAGAACTACAAAAGATTCACGTGATCCACACACTGAGCCATCAATGTGATGGCGTTCACGTTGCAGGGAATTCATTGGCTGATGAAGCCGCGAAGGCAGTTGTGCAAACGGCTCCCGTAGCTGCAATCACTCGTTCAAAAACAAAAATAGACGGCAAAATAATGCTAGCTGTCAATGCCACAAGCAAAGGCAGCGGTGCAGCGTTACCTCAAAAAATATCCACTCGAGTATTCATATATAATTGATGCCAACTCTGTTCCTTTTACTCGAATCCCTGGAGTGGGGGATAGAGTAATTCCAAACAGGAAACGTAGAGTAGCTTTGATACACAAAGCACATTTGAGAGAGGGTCTGATACATCAAGGGATCTCTAAATCTATACTAGAATTGAAGGAGACATACTGGTGGCCAGGAATGAATGCCCACATTTATGAATTTGCAATTAATTGCCATGGCTGCAATAGCGATCGCAGCAAAGAACACCGCTAGATACCTGACTACATTGTAGCCAGCCCAGTACAGACACCATTGTTAGACAGCATTAGACTATCTACACGCAGACGTCACTATGGACAAATGTGGTCCCACAACTATTAGGACAGATTCATTTGGATATGGTCTCAGCGCTCGGCTGACGCCCAAACTGTTATAAAAGATTTGCGAGTCTTTATCGGCACATACGCAGTTGGCACGCTACATTTTGACCAGGGTCCTGCGTTTAGCTCCAAAGCTTACAAGGAGGCCATGGCCAATCCGGGCGTTGCATTGCGGTATTCTAGTCCATTCCATCCTGAGGGAAATTCTGTAGTAGAGAGAAAAAAATGGGACATAAAGCAATCTATTTCAGCTAGGGTTTTATGCTCGGTGACAGGTGGGTCAAACATCTAAGAAGTGTCCAACGTAGTTTAAACAATCTGCCAAGAAGTTCTGTGGGTGGAATCACTCCATATGACATCCTTTTTGGTACTAGAATGATTGTCCAGGACCTTGATCGTCACACTTCAGTGGTAGAACAAAAACCTTTTGATATTAAAGACCGTTTGGGTGTTTTGCAGGACTTCAATGAAACAAGGAGAAGTCAAAGCAACACATTGCAGAAGCCAACGACCACTGAAGGGGAACCACCTGTCCCAGTAAGGCCTGCCTGGATTCCAAAGATTGGGGATCTAGTCAGAGAAAAGATCGCAGACAAGAAGGGCCTTCATATAGACAACCACTACCTGTGCTAGCAATCCAAGGATCAAGAACAGTGCTACTACCGCCCCTTGCTGGAAGAAAGGAGAACAGGTTCGTATCTATTGACCTGGTAAAACCACATCATGTGGCCAATCATAAGTAGTAGGCCAAGTGGACTCCAAAGATGTAGCAGATGACCAAATCTGGCTACTATCCAAGAGGTTCAAACTGAGAGACTCATCACCTTTGAAGAATCTGCAGTGCAAAAAGAAGGACTAAGCAATAAAAGCCATGGAACTTGAGCCTCTTGAAACCCAAATAACAGTTCGTCAAGATACACCTGTCTACAATGATGTAGCATCTGACTATACTAATATGACAAGGGATCCAGTAGCTCCAGTGATTTCAAGTAATCCTGATGCAATACCTACAATTGACAGAACTGCCTCTGGCTATTTCATTAACTTTGATACGTTTTCCGAGGATCCTAGTGAGCCTGAAATGACGCCAACAAAAAGAACTTTCAAAGAACAAGCAACAGAACTTTTTCATCAACTTGAAAAAACATATCTGGTTTCACCATGGGTTGAACTTTGGATTGTGTTAGGTGTACTTTTTCTCCTACTTTGGCTAATTCTTGTATTAAGTTTGGGAATGCTGATAAATGGAAGATATAGTAAAATGGACACAGCAAGTAAGAACATCAACTTACTGCTCAAGCCACACAAATCATCTCATCGTGAACAAAGAGACTTGACATCAGTGAACTTCACAGCCGTTCCTATACCTGGGGGTATAGCTTCGTACAGATCTGATTATGACATCTATGGTCCTGCAGAGCTGTTGAAGATTCTGCACCAATCCAAGGTCCCTTGAGTGACTTTGTTTCACCCAGCACATTTTCTGATGATTGGAACTTTGAGACTGTTAATAATATGATGTCAGACTTAGAATGTCTGCAAAATTCACAAAACATGAATACTTAGAAGGTTCATCAGATTATGAACAAATGTACTGTTATAATCACTATGGTCATCATTATTTGCACGAATCTGAAAACCCTAGAAATGTTTATACTTTTATTCAATCGGAGCATTGTCCAACGCCACCAAAGGGTAGCTCAAAAACATTCTATGCAAAATGTCCATACTTCTCAGGTTTTAATATCTCAAATCCAGAAACGTTTTACTTTAAAAATGTTAATAAGATAGGAACGAAACGTATGTTGACTAATTTTAAGCAAATTTATTCTGCAGCCTTTTATGCTCAGCTGTCCACATTAGGTTTTGACTTTTGGAGAGACAACATTGAGACAAAAACTGTCTGGGGGACAAAAGAGTCACAGGTGCAGGGAATAGAAGCTTTATTTTGAGCCTGCATTATCCCTGGACAAATAATGTTTTTGAACGACACTGTCCAACAGACATCCTGTCTTGGCCTAGCTAAAATAAAAGATTTAAACAAACCGTCCACACCTACACCAACACCTGATAGTTAAAACAAACCAGAAAGAGGGGTTTACATTACAACAATTTTACTTCAAAACAGAACTGATCCTGATTGGAAGGAATGTTTAATCTGGCCCACAGACACAAACAACTGTCAAGATAGATTCCTGAATAAGACACAACAGTTTACATTCACTAGGCCAGATCCAAGATATGTCCAGAGACAACATCCAGGGATAGTAACAACATACAGTGTAGGAAAACTGTGCCTTGAGTGGCTACAAAAGTCCACACTAACAGAGGTAAAACAACACTTATCTTTACTTAAGGATGGCGTAGATTTAAGGGACTTACTACAAGGACCTGCAAAACCGCGTCATAAACGTTTTATATACGCTGGTGTATATGCAATTTATAATGAGGCCTGGAAAGTGACACAAGCAGAGACTGCAGAACGATTATGAGAAATTGATCGTATTAATTTAGAGAAATCTCTCTCTGTAATTGACAATGGGTTAACGACTCTGTCATCCAGAATTTATTCTTTGGACAGCACAGTATCCTCTGCCATAGACATAATGGAACAGGACTTGCTCATGCTGCAGCATGGACAGTCACAATTGCGTTCTATAATGCGTTTAGGCTGGACGTTACAAAATATTCATTCTGGATATGTGCCATGGTGTCTAATCAACACCACGTCATTGTTTTCCGTATTTAACCTTACAGATACACAAATCACTCTGGCAGAAAGAGGAGCAGACTATACGGTTCTGAGCATTGAGAAACTGGAAAGATTACCATTAACTGTTTCAGAAAAACATGCACCAGAATGGCAAATACACATCACTCTGCTTGTCATAATTTCCAGTTTCAATATTGTTTGAAACATATAACAGCTGGCGTATATAAATGGTTGGGTACAGAATACATCAAGTCAACCTGGGAATTACCATATACACACAGATGTTGGAGTGGGGGAAAAGAAGTATTTCTTAGTGGTACAAATTGCAAAAGCACACTAAGTGGTACACTTTTATGTCAGGGTATTAACTTACACGGAGCCTGCAACGGTTCTTCAACCAACTTATGCTGCCACCTGCAAGGTTCTCCAGCTGCAGTGATAGATCCAATTTTTAGGCAGCTTTCTAACGGAAGCTATATTATTTTGAATGATCGCAGCTGCTGTGGAATGTTGCCAGGAATAGCCTATCTCGTAGCTGTGTCAGCTAGGGTCACTTGCTGTATGCAAGTATTGTCTCCTAAAACTAAGGCAGACGGGAAGTCTCCGTTATGGCCTTTTACAAAAAAATTGTGCCACTGACCTCGTCCAAAGAGATGTATGAACTACAATTTGCAAGGTCCTCTGAAGAAATACATGCCCTTTTATCGACAAATTGCCTTATACATTTCGTAGAAATGTTAGGACATTTTTTTATAACATGTCTGATACCAGTGGTATTGAACATGTATTTAAGACAGTTTTTTTCTGGACTGTTAGCACCATTTGGAGCAGTCTTCGGCATATTTCCAAACTTCGTGCACTCTGTGTTCGACTGCCTGCCTCTCATTTTGGGACTCGTAGCAGGAATACTATTCTTGTTCCTTCTGCTCCAATATGGCAAGGCCAGTCACCAGCGACACCCAGATTACCTTAGAGAACACTCTCCTGGCAATGAAGTGTCATGAGTGCATGATACAGATTCTGGGCTTGGCTCGTTTAAGAGATCTGAATACCACGTGGTTTCTATCATTCCGACCAATCTGGCAAGATTGCATCTTACCTGTTCTACGATGCCTGCTATGTGGAGAAGAATTTGTGTTGGACATCTGTATGACACTCCCATCAGTCCTGCCAACGGATGTTGATACTTTGCTTGGATCGGTAACGGCTCATGCATTGTGTTGTCCCCAGCGGCTACCAATCCTGATGACGGCATTCATTGAGGTCTCACAGACACAAACTGCTGACGGTGAGATACGTGGATCGACAGGCACACAGGTACCATCTCCATCTCCTTCTAAAATTGCTAATGCGGCTAACGCTGACGGCGATGCTTCACATTTTTGTGCAATCGACCTACTTAACGAAGTGGTTCAACTTTCACCTACTGTGGTAGACGAATTCTTTACCGGCTTAGAAGATTTGATGTTTTCTCCAAACAACGAGACTGACTTTTGAAGTTATCACACAGTGTTCTATGGGACTCTGTATATGACCTTTACTTCTCCAAACAAGCTTCTAAATAAAAAGAAAAAAATTGGGGGGGCACAAAGTACTCTGCTTAAAGTAGAACTATTCATAGAGAACACTAATTCTTTGAACACTTTCAAGAGACAATATTTGACCTGGTCCACAACCAAACAATTTATATATTTTGTCATGAAATGGTCTAGACTTTTCTTCTGTATTTAAGAGCCATTTCAAAAATGTAATTTCGTGATTCATTCAGATGGCATTTGCAATATCATACCTTTATGCTTTGATTGAAAACATTGCTTTTAAAAAAAACATACAGCACTAATGCTCTTTCCATGTACAACCATTTTGAATGTATTTTTATGTATTTTTGGTGGTTTTTTTTACACATCATGCTTTAGATATCTTTTATATGCTTAGAATTTAGTAATGTCAAACATAATAAAGTGGAGTGGGTGTTGTATGGCGTTTTAGGATTCAAGCGAAATTTCCCTATTCATGCCCTTATATAGGTACAATTCACATTGCCCTAATATAGGCATAGAAATCATACCCATATTTAGACATATCCCTTGCAGTCCAAATACAGGCATGGCTACTTCCACCCGTACCAAAATATCACAACGATTTCTTGGAAAATTGGCTTAAACAGTCAGAGACCTCCCCGTGCTTGAATATTTATTTTGTCCAAGAACTCATGGAGTTTACAAAGAACTACCATTTCCTTGGGGTTCTTTACTGACGTTATTATGCCCGACTTTATATCGAACTAGGCACCTTCAGGGTATAAATATGCCTTGACTTGCTCTAGCAAGACACGGTGGTTCGGAGCAGTTCGACTATCCACTTGCCCGACGCAGCTTGCTACAGCAAGTGCCGAAGGAAGCCGACCTTCCAGCTGATGCACTGATCAAGAAGCTGTCCTTTCTCTCGCCGAGAATCCAGCTCCAGTGTTTCCAAGCTCCCCTTGCGGGGTGTTGGGAAATTGAGTCCAGAGACAAGAGATACCAGACCTCCTTAATGCTACACTAAGGTATGGAGCTGATTAGACCCTAAGAGAAATCTTGGATAGATTCTTGACAAAGAAAACTAAACCTATGCTACACCACACTTACTTCTTCCATCGTACTAGACTTAGGTTAGTTACATTGGGGTAGGCGTATTTTAGAAGCACCAGTTGAATACTTTTAGCCTTTGTTATTTATGTATGTATTTATATATGGTTTAGAAACCATACAGTGCTTTTACAGTATTATTTTATAATTCTATTCTCGCTGTATGAATTATACTTTGCAGCCTGCATTACAATTGTAGCAGTTCACTTTACTTGCATGAGAAAGAAGACTGTTCAATAAATCCTTTTAATGAAAACGCCCGTCTCTCTATTTCTCTGCACCTCTGATGAAACGAAGCATGCACGATTGACTGAGTGAAATATTTATCTATTGTTTCCACGACTCTGAAGATACGTTTATTCTGGGGGGAAAAAAGTTGTAATGTTTATGCGGTTGTCAGAAACTAATCCCTTCTTGTGAATTTGAGAAGGATTCTAGTGACTTCTGAGCTAGCTGGCACTCACAATTAAGTTTAGTATATTCGATAGAGACCTAGTCGACATAAGTACTACGTCAAATCTATAGGATATATTATTCCAATGCGCAGAGCCTATTGGGAATATAGGAACTACTCTACACTACCAGGTGGAGGCGAGAGGGTCAGTGGCGAGGCACAGCGCAGCGGAGCTGGTGGGGAAGAGGAGATCTCAGACCAGAGGTCAGAGGTCTTGCTCGCGCTCCCCTGAAGCGGCCGCCATATTAAATAGGAAGAAGGGAGGGACATGCAACTGGAAGATGGGCGCGGGAACCGGCAGAGGGGAGGGGCCACATGGGCAGCGGGCACGGGAAACAGGCACTGGACCTGAGGGGAAAAAAAGGGGAAACAGAAGAGAAAAACAAGAATCACAAGTGACAGTCAAACACGGCAAGAGGCAGACAGAAACAAAATCAAAACCATGCAAAGATGGGGAGCACACTGCGAAGGGCACAGAGCACAGCAGCTTCGACCACCTACCAGGTGGAGGCGAGCGGGTCAGCGGCGAGGCACAGCTCAGCCGAGCTGCTGGGGAAGAGCAGGTCCCAGACCAGAGGTCAGAGGTCTTGCTCGCGCTCCCCCACAGCGGCCGCCATTACATAGGAAGGGAGGGACGTGCAGCTGAGAGGCGGGCGCGGGAACCGGCAGAGGGGAGGGGCCACAGGGGCAGCAGCGGCGGGCACGAGGAACAGGCACTGAACCTGAGGAGAAAAAAACGGGCAAACAGCAGAGAAAAACAAGAATCACAAGTAACAGTCAAAAAATGGCAACAGGCACACAGAAACAAAACCAAAACCAGGCAACGATGGGGAGCACACTATGAAGGGCACAGAGCACAGCAGCCTCGAACACCTACCAGGTGGAGGCGAGCGGGTCAGCGGCGAGGCACGGCACAGCGGAGCTGCTGGGGAAGAGCAGATCTCAGACCAGAGGTCAGAGGTCTTGCTCGCGCTCCCCCATAGCGGCGCCATTAAATAGAAAGAGGGAGGGGCGTGCAGCTGGAAGGCATGCACGGGAGCCGGCAGAGGGGAGGGGCCACAGGGGCAGCAGCGGCGGGCACAGGAATCAGACACTGGACCGGAGGGGGGAAAAAAGGGCAAACAGCAGAGAAAAACAATAATTACAAGTGACAGTCCAAAAACGGCAACAGGCAGACAGAAACAAAACCAAAACCAGGCAACGATGGGGAGCACACGACGAAGGGTACGGAGCACAGCAGCCTTAATCACCTACCAGGTGGAAGCGAGCGGGTCAGCAGCGAGGCACAGCACAGCTGTGGATACGAAAAAAATCCTTAAAGAGTGTAGTGGATAAACCCTTACGTAACAGTTCCACGGCATAAAATGTAAATAGGTGCTAAAAGAGAGTAAAAAGAGCCTTAACCCATAAAAGAGTGATTTCAAAAACATCTTACTCATGGGTAGATTTGTGTGATAAAATTAAGATGATAAATCATATGTTGCAAAGTGGAACATGCCCCTAAAGTTTGCCACTACATACAACACAAACATTCTGAAAAAGTCATGAGCTGGTGGGTAATTGATGTGAAGGTTTATAAAAGATCTTCCACTGTGAATCATATTCTGACAATTAAAGAAAAACGTTAGATTTGCAGAACTGATATTGTCATCAAGGGTCTAAATGCAGCCGTTGAATGACAGGCTCTGATCTCTGTATTTTGAGTTTCTCCTGGTTTTGATGTCAATACTGTAATGTATACAATGGTGTTATCTCTTGGCATTACAATCTATATTACTAATCGACCAACATTTGTAAATGCAACCGTGTACATAGAGTATTGTTTTTAAATGCAACCTATTCATGATATACTGAATTTCGGTGGATTACCATACTATGGATGAGGAAAACATTTGTCTTTATTATAAAGGTCATTGCAATGTAATTTACAACATCAAATGTGTTACAAATATGAAAATACGATGATGTAAAATGCTATGAACAAAGATTTTTCAGACATGAGCTATATGTAGATAAATGTAATTCTTTATTTGATAAAAGAGTACATATAGTGACTAATGTATGAGATCGTCAAATAATTTTCCTTTTTCTTCCTTCTTTTCTTTTAACACAGTCCTATGAGCTTGTCAAGTTTTAACACATTACTGACAGTCTTGCTTGCATCCTCCAATAAGAAAAGATAGTTTTCACATCTCTAATTTTCACATTTTCATTCATAGGATAATTATCATCACTCTGTCTGCTTCACTAATTGTTATAGCTGAGAATATGTGACGATTGGTAGACCTGGATTCAGAACATTGCCCTTCAAGTAACTTAGCAACATATACATGGCTAGCTGTCAAATATGGAGGGCTTTGTGGGATGTATCTAAGACAAGGATTGCGCCCTTTAATTATTGTGAGAAATCAACTTAATTAAAGCCATAAAAACATACTTCGATTATTTATAGTGAGCCATTATCAAAATATATATTCGAACTTCACCCTCTACAAGATAGCAGCCAAAGGTTCTCTGTAAAGTGCACCTGGATATAATCTAGCATTACTTCCTGGTGCAGGGGATGAGCTTTAACGCTGGTGGAAGAATCCTTGCAGGACTGGTAACTAATTTGGCAGTAATACGAGCTCATAATTAAGTTTTTTTCTTGATTTTTTCATTAATAAATACATTTACAGGCTGAATAATACTGTTACCTAATACCTGTTCTACATATATGTTTACTATGCAGATTTAGTAATTATTCCATATGAAGTGAAGGACGAGGTTGCTGCGAAGGTAACAACCAATAATTATTGAGCTGGTCTAACTATGGGCTAGATGTAGGTAAATAGGATTTACCAATTCTAAAATACCGAATTTTACCGATTCGGTATTTTAGAATCGGTAAATGCTATGTAGCTAATAATTCGGTAAAAATTACCGAATCGTTAAGATTCGGTGTTTACCGAATCGGTATTTACCGATTCGGTAATTGCCATTCATTCCTATGGGCCTGAAGGCCCATAGGAATGAATGTCAATTACCGAATCGGTAATTACCGATTCGGTAAAATAGGGAAAGAGTCATGGGTGGCAGGGTATCACTTTGACACCCTGTTGCACCCCTGAATAGTGCTTGTGTTCACATGTGGCACACATGCATGCCCTAAGGGCATATATGTATGTCACATGGCACAGGTGTAAATGCACAGATTTGCATTTACAGAGGTATTCAATATTTACCACCAACTAATAGTTGGTGGTAAATAACGAATCCTTAAAGCACAGAAGCACTCTTCAAAGTGCTTCCTACCTGTAATTTACCGATTCGGTAAATACCGAATCGGTAAATGATGATTCGGTAAATACCGAATCGGTAAATACTGATTTGTCATTTACTGAATCCTCCCCTACATCCCAAATGCCCAATACTGCCCGGTAACGGCCGAAATTCGGTAATTGCGGCCGTTACCGACCTGTATTTGGCTACCTACATCTGGCCCCAGATGTGGAAATCATCAAATAAGTCAAAATTCAAGTTCTTAATACTTTCATTGATGAGGAAGCGTATTTACTCTCATAAATGCCCTTCAACATAATTGATCAAGATATCACATTCATTATTGCATTGTCAATGTGCTCACAGCCATATGCCTCCGATGCCTATAAATCATAACGGGCCAGATGTAGGAAGGGTATTACCGGTCGGTTACGGACGAAATTAACGAATTTCGGCCGTTACCGACCTGTAATAGGCTTTTCAGATGTAGGGGCCGAAATTACCGATTCGGTAATTTACCAAATCGGTAATTTAAGGGATCGGTAAATTACTGATTTCTTAAATACCAATTCGGTAAATTACCGAATTCCTAATGTAGGGAGCTCTTAAATGAGTGCTTATCCCATGTTAGGATTCGGTATTTACCACCAACTACAAGTTGGTGGTAAATAACGAAAACAAACAAAAAAGCAATTTTATGCAAATTGCTTCAGTGCCTTGTTGCAGACATACATGCCCTTAGGGCATGTATGTCTGCAACATGTGCACCCATACACAATTGAGGGGTGCAACAGGGTGTCAAAGTGACAACCTGCCATCCTTCAATGTTTTCCCCCTTTTACCGAATCGGTATTTACCAATGCGGTAATTGACATTCATTCCTATGGGCCTCCAGGCCCATAGGAATGAATGGCAATTAACGAATTGGTAAATACCGAGTCAGTAAATACCGAATCCTAATGATTCAGTAATTTTTACAGAATGATTTGCTACATAGCATTTACCGATTCGAAAATACCGAATCGGTAAAATTCGGTATTTTCGAATCGGTAAATGCTATTTACCTACATCTGGCCCCAAATTTTTGAAAGTCAAATGAATTTCTTCTATCTAGATTGTGGAGTTTAAATTTGTGAAATACAAATACGTTGTCCATAAACTGATCTTTGAAATACGATGGCTTACACGATTGCTGTGATTTAGTGTCTGGTTTCCATAACTGAAACAATAAATCCACTCAAGTTGATTCTTTCCAAAATATTATATAGTATGGAAGGAATAAAGTTCAAAGATTTCCAGAACTTGAACCTTAGGCATACTAATTATGTCAGATGTAAGATTATTCAATCTTTTACTAGCCTGATTAATCTATTTACATATAGTTTATTTGAGATAATGTTGATCTTCATGTGTAGGTACTTACAGATCCACTCATCTTTTCTTGATGAATTTGATCACATTGATCTACACATGAGTAAGACCAGCAGTATATGTTGTATATGAAGGTGAAACTTCGGTCATCAATGTTCTTATAGTAACGTCTGTGCCCATTTAAATGTATATAATACACTATAAATATTAAATATTGGTTCTTTTGATATCTTCTTTGTGGTAATCTAAAATATGTCTTTGGAAATTATTTTTTGATGCTACAGTAGAGCATTCTAAGCTTTCATGAAAGCATTATTGTTTATGAAGTAAAACCCTTTGTTGGCACCTTTTACCTGATAATCTTCAGTACCCAAGCCCATAAGGGTATATTGGGTTGCCCGAAGTTTTAGAATAAACTTGTAACTATTTGACACACTTTTTCCTAAACTGTGCCATTGCTTCCAGGGGTTGAGGCCACATTTATTTATTGAACAAGAGAAAAATCCCTCTTGGCCTGTATTTCTTCTATTGTGTACTGTGTGTTCTGACCGTGGAACCACTACACAATATACATACTTTGTAAGAAAAGATTTTTATTTTTAATTTTTTATTTTAAGTTTTTTTGATTTGTCACACAAACATAGAACCAATAAAACAACAAGAGAAGTGTTTCTCTTTGAGCCTTGTGGTATTGTGGGTTGAGACCACTTATAAAACCTGTCAACAAGTTTCAGTGTGGTAATTGTTTTTATCAAGACACCTGCTTCAGGACCACACTAATTGAGATTCTTCATCGGTGGCTTGGGGTGGATTAATTCAGCTATGGTGTAACTCTATGAGGGCACAAATCAGAAACATGTTCTTGTTTGTTAAAAGGTGATGTAGTACTCCAATACAAACAGGCTGCTAGAGCCAATTGTAGATAGCCCTATGGCACCCGCTATTATTGGAAATTCCCTCTGCACTTTGATGGAGTATCCTTGTTCTATATTTATATATCTTTTTTTTCTATTCATTGTCTCACAGGGTATTTCATTGCAAGTCCCTCAGTCGATGTTACAACGTCTTTAAGGATTACTGTTCCCCGCATAGAAGGAGTCAACAAACATGAGTCTGAAGGTCCTGAAGCAGATGCTTGTCTGTCAGTGCTGGGATATGGTATGCAAGGCTGGTATGATAGGTATGTTTACACTATGTATGAGTGAGTGCTTTAGAAGAACTCACAACCTCCCCTAACTAATAATCCATTTACTTACATATACCATGCATAAGGGGTGATACAGTATTTTACCCAAAAAAGTAGAACAACAAATATTGCAACCTGTGACTTCTAGAGTTAATAGTTTCATTACAGCTCCAACAGATATCATATACATGGTAAAACATTTAGATAACAGGTGTAGCAAATCCACCTTTTCTACAGGGTCAACTGAGAGTCTTTGTCTTTTCCTAGACTTTATTTTTCCGGAATAAGGACTCTGCACCCTATGCCCTGATAATCAATGCTACAGTACATGTGCTTTGGCGATACAATGGTAGCAATGCAATTGGTTTCATCCTGTCTGGACTATTTAATTTCCTTATTATTCCACTGTAAACTGTGCCCTGAATGCATCTATGGCTTGGTAGGTTAAATATGTGGACTTCAGCGTATACTTATACGAATCACCTATATGGTACAAATATGTCTTCCAGGAGCCCTACATTGCTCTGGCTGTGATGTTTAGGAACATGGCCAAGAAACATGGCAAGGAAAGGTGCATTGGCCATGTAGCAAAAGACTATTTTTGTATATGTCTACCCTAAAATGTGCCTTGTACATATATTGGGGTTAGTGTTCATAGTCATAGTGAAATAAAACTTAAAAGCTATTTTACTTTGTAGGCCTTGCTAGACCTTTGCCTGAATAGGCCTATATAGGACTAAAATATTTATTTCCTATTTCTCCTTCACGAAAAAGACAGAAGAATGCTTTAAAACTCTATCTTACCTAATTTTTTGAACTACTTTAATCGTGAAATCAGATGTTTACTGAGTGAAAAATTGCCTTTCTAAAAATGTAGCATAGGTTGCCTGAGCAAGAGATATCCCAAAATCTGTTCGGCTACTCATCACACTTCCAGAGCTGGAATACACATCCATGGCTGACAGAGTTAACTGCTCTGGTTTAGAGGACAGTAGCCTGTCTTTGAGCCCTGGAAGAGCAATTGTGTGCTAACGGCCAACCACTTAGCAGGGATTAGCATTCTTGGAGAGGACAGGAACAACTGGCAGAACAAAGAGTAGCTTTAGCACTACCTATTTTGATTAGGAAATACCAAGTACAGCATCTTCTAATTATTCCCAGGACCCTCCAAGACAGTCAAACTCCAGTTACAGAAAAGGAGAGAACCAGTTGTACCAGTTTTACTCCATCAGATGGGAGGAAAGTTCATCCAAATAGAAGATTAGCTATGGTGCTGACAAGTGGCCTGCTTGTGGCAGTAGGGTTCTGCTGTCTGGAAACAGGGACTCCTAGGTACCCAGAGAATGGAACTGCTCTCCAAAGGTCAAATGATTGGCCTCCTGTTATCCTTATGTAGGGACACAAAAAGCTGAAGGACTGCTGACTCCAATAGGGTCCAGCTGACCAAAGAGAACTGGAAGAGAATTGGCTGAAAGAAAACCTGGTAGCCAGAAGCCTGTCCTGGGGAGCATGGGCTAAATAAGTATCCCCGTTGAGACTAAGACCATTATTCCAGGTTGGTTGGTGATTTCCAATCACTGCAAAAAACCTTCCTAGCTCAGGGGTAAGAATTCCATGTTGGGAAGTATGTAACACAGCCTGTATATATATCAGGTGCATACATACATAATCCTCCATTACATTTTGGCAGGCCAAACATGATATAATTTAAGAAAGGAAAACACTACATTATTTACTTTAACATGCAGATCTTAGTGCATTTAGCACCAAATTTTATAAAAGTTATTCCTCAAAAACTCGGGCTAGGTGTTTTTGTATTGCACATGTGGATGCACTTTGGCTGGCCAGTGCTGGATAAGACACCTCTATGGGAACACAAAGTGTAGCAGGAGTAGCAGAGAACTGACAAACTGGAAGACTCAACAGAGGATTGGGTGGGACTTGGGGCCAACACAGACGATAAAGCTGCACTCAGGATGATAGTGGAGACATTGATCGACTAAAGATGCCTAGACTGTGGCTCTCTGAGCATCCGTAGCTCATCCCTAATGTCCTGGAAGCCCTGAGAGAACACAGTCTTGGCATTCTTAACAGCCCCCATCTGGCCCTGGAGTGCAGTCACGGGTAGAGATGCACATGGAGAGGAATTTGGCTCACATGAAGATTGTGGGGTTTTGAGGACAGATGATTCCCAATGCTCTTGCTCTTCTTGTTGGGTATTTGGAGGGGAAGTAGTAATAGGGGCTACAGCTCGAGACTGTAATTAATTGGGGGCCTCAGGAGTTTGGGAAGGGCTGGTGGCACCTCCAGACATTGTTAAGCCCTACTCTGGGGAGATCACTGCAGATGTTTCAGCTTTTAAGTCAGGGGGAGAACCAACGTCTCCCTACCCTGGTGTGTGGTGTCACTTTCAATTTCTCCCTCCATCCTCCTCACCCGTATTCTTTTTTGTGATGGTCTTGTCAGTTTCTGGGTGGGTTCACAACCCTTGCTAGGTGATTGTTCTCCCTCCTTTTCCTCGCTGGTGGTATCAAGAGGACATGCCTGCCAATGAGCACAGGATATACTGCTCTGCACCTAGTCCTGTCATAATGTACATCGGCCAGCCTGGTCCACTATAAAATGCAAATGAAGAATTATGTAGGTGCTGAACACTTTTAAGACACAAAGCAAAAAATGAGATCAAGCAAATGCCTATATTTATGTTGGAGAGTACCTGGAAACAGAGGGGACAGAGTCTGGGTCACTCAGGAGTGTCCAGGGGCTCGGTAGACGAATGCCCACCGATGTCAGGTGCTTCAAGTGCGAAGAGGGGGTTCTTGACTCTGCAGCCACAGAGACCAGGAGACGTCAAGGAAGACCAGGAGCCAGATAAGAGCTGTTCCATAAAGGATGTCAAGTGCTGAGGGGTCGATGTCTGGCTGGAGCACCAACAAGCCTTGGCAACATCAACCCACGAAGATGGTAAAGCAAAGTTACGGTTCGGAACAGCAAGGTCCAGGAGACTCACCAAACACAGGGGAGTCAGGGCAAGCCTGGAATAACCAGGGGACCCCAAGAAAAGTAGTATTGATCCTCAAGAGGACGCACAGGCCAGAGGCACAGGAGTCGCAAGGGGACCTAGAGCAGAACTACAATGCAGCAGCCCGCTGATCACTCAGTGCAAGGAGGCCAAAGTTCTTTGGTGGAAAAGGTGCCAGAAGTTGGGGCAATTCGGAGCCCAGTGCACTTGTTCTGGAAATGTCAACAAGTATATGCACTTGCAAAAGTACACAGTGCACAGGGGTACAAGTATTGCAGCCCCCACTAGGTATTCTGACCTCAAACTTGTTGAGAGGGCAGCTCAGACCTCGAGGGACATGGAAACCATCTCCTGTGTTGCGGTAGCCTTTAAAGACTACAGGAGCTCAGGATCAGCAGAATGGTCAGTTGCATTACAGTGCCTGCGGTTGCAGGGGATTGACTCCTTCACTCCAAGGGAGATATCTTCAGTTATCCTTGATGCCCCACAGGTCCTGCACAGAGCCTGTATGGTGCACGGGCACAAACAATGCTTCAGACTGAGAGGGAGACAAAGTCGGGTCCAAACAAAGTCCAGTGAAGTCCAGAGTGTCCAGACGATCGAAGTGCAGTTGTTTCTTGTTCAGAATCTTGTCCACGCCGAATCTAGGGTCCTACAGTCAGGTAAGCCCTTTTGTACCCACAGGAGAGGGTTGAACAGATTATGGGGACCCTCCCAGGGGAGGGTCTGGACAATGGGCAGGTTCATCCCATGTCCATTGTCCAGTTTCGCACCAGAGCAGGAGCCAACATCTCCCCGGACTTGTTTGAACTGGACTATGCACAGGGACACCAAATATGCCCCTCATGCAGACTTTCAGTCACTGGTAAGCGCACTCACCCAGGTCTAATACAATTCCTGGAGGGGGTCATACCTTGCTGTGACAGAATGCCTATTGTTCTGCCTTCCCCTGCTCAAGCTTGGCTCAGCAGCAGGAGGGCAGAAACATGTCTCTGGTCGGCAGCAACCCTTTTGTGCTGCCCGGGACTAGAAGGCTGGTACTGGGAACACCAGGGACCTCACAAAGCTCGATTCTGAGGGGTGGAATCATACTACCACACCGTATGATTCCACAATGTTTGATACCAAACACAATAGGGTTACTTTCAGCTGTTTTAGAGTTGATCATTACGCTGTCGAATAATGCCACTCTATATGTCGTAAATGGCTGATACACTGACAACTCCGGAGAATGGACTTCCTAGGCTGCAGGGGTGTCCTGCTAATGCAGGGGTATGCTCTTACATAGAACCAAGCACCTTACCTTCAGGATTGTTAAGGCCTGCTATAGGGGTGACTTATAGGCTTTAAGTGCAGTGACCCTTAGTTATAGGAAACCTATATCTAAAGTAAGAGGTGCCTGCACCATCTTACACAGGCTGCAATTGCAGGCCTGTAGTTTCATTTTTCATGACCTTCAGCCCATGGGAGGCCTCTTGGGTACCTATGCCTTGGGTACATAGGTACCATATACTGAGGACTTATAAGGGTACCCCACTATCCAATCTGGGGTGTACCTAAGTACTGAACAAACTGATTTAGGGAGAAAGCAGATAGACGGGGTCCTGATTAGCAGGATGCCATTCAGACTAGTCAATAACAACTTCACATCAAGCAAAATGTGGTGGTAACCATGGAAACAGATCCTACTTTCCTACAGCAGAAAAAAAATAAAAACAGAAAAAGTCATTTTTTGTGCCAAAGGAAATCCTCTTGTTGGCCAAATAGTTTTGGCAGCTTTGCCCAGTCAAGATTTCTACCTTCTGGCATTGTTGGAGCTCAGATTCCTTCATTAATAAAAGGCACCATCCTGTAGCAGGGTTGATCACACTGAAGTCCGATATGCTTGGCGCACTTGTTCACTGAACTGAACCTTTAGACAGTAAAAGGGATCAACTTGATTTTCTTGTCCTGTGAGTTTGTGCCTTGGGCAGATTGACTTGTGTAGGTGGTTGGTTCTGGTCCCCCAGAGGCCTGGAAGTCCAAAGTCTTTCTAAGTCAAAACTTTCTACAGATTGTAGGAGAAATCCAGCTAAACATAGCAAAGGTTCCCAGCCTCAGAGGGCCAGGACTCATTCCATCATAGGCCAACAGTAGCATCCAGTGCAGTTTCATTTATAACTGGTTAATTGGTCTTTTCTGAAAACGACCCCTTGCAACTTGTTATATCTCAGTAGACACACAGGAGGTCAACCAACTGACCCTTAGAGTCCACTTCTTTCTCCTCTGTGCAAATGGGAGGATGTCTAAACCTTCAAGTCTCTACGCAGATCTCAATGGTCCAGAAAGTGTTTGGCTTAGCTGTGGGTGAAGTGTCACATTTGTAGAATTTACTAGCCAGGGGATGGATGTGATTCTTAAGCACCCCCTAACCAGTGAGGAAAAGGTATCCAGGGGCAATCCTTTCCAGCTTTGTAACCCAACCAAGGGCATATTTACAAGCCCATATTGCCATGGGAGTGTCACTGTTTGCGACAGGGTCTACGTCTTATTTACAAGGCAGCGTTAAGCCACTTAATGTGGTTTAACGCCGCCTTGTAAATAAGACCCCCTTCCATGCTATGCTTAGCGTGAAAGGGTGGGCAGTGGGTGTTGCGGTGGGCATTCCACAGCAACACCCATTGATTTTAATGCTGCCCCCTATTTACATGGGCAACGTAAATAGGAGGAAGCGCCAAAATTAAGACCAGGGAAAGACTGATCTAAACATGGCAAAATGAGGAGAAATGCTTTATTTCTCCTTGTCTTTGCTTTTACCATGTGTGCTGCCTTGTGCAGCACACATGGAAAAAGCAAAACGCCTTGAATTGTTTATGTTCAGGAAGGTGAGCCTTACTGCACATAAACAATCTTTTTAAAAATGTATGCTGTGTAACTAAGCAGCACACACAGAAATGACAAAACGGCATTTCAAGATTTTTTATGTACAGGAGGGGGACCCTCCTGTATATAAACTTTCCCATGCACGCAGACTCCCTTGCACTATGGTGCAAGGGTGCCTGCGTTGGTGAAATACTGCTAAGTGTAGCACCAGCGCAGGGGAAAACGCAGGGTTGCACCATGTACTTGTGAATATGGTGCCGCCAAGCTTTTCTAAAGTGGTGGAGCTTGTCGTTAAGTCAAGGAGGCTAATTACACGCTCCACCACTTCTGTTGTAAATATCCTCCCGTTTGCCTTATTGCAAATTATCCCACATTGCACCATTCTAAGGGAAATCATAGAGGGGACAGGCATTCCTAGCCATGAAGGGACCCTGTAGGCCAGCCAGTTGTGGGTTTAGGACAACTAACACTCCCCTCCTCATCAATCAGCTACATAAAACGGGTCCTGGGACAAGGTCCCCTCCCACTGGGCTGCTTGCTGCCTTGCTAGAGAGTGCTATGGGCCACAGGTATGACCGCCAGGTTTTGCAACTCACAAATTGCGATTTTTAGCAACTTGCAACCTGAATTACAAAAGTTTCCCAGACACTTTGCAATTCCTAAATGGGCTGCCAATGACCTGCCTCATTGTTATTCATGAGGCAGGTCGCAATTTGCGACCCATTGGGAATGGCTAAAATAATTACAAAAACGGGGTGGTGATGGACAGAGTATCTGAGTTAATCAGAACACTCCTACCCAGTCAACAGATCAGGGCTTGATCCATCACCGTTTTTTAGCTCACTGCACCATCCCAGTTCAGAACCTGGCTATATGCAAATTAGTCATGGCTGGCATTCAAAGAGATGGTGGCTTGCTGGGGTCAGCAGACCACCATGTCTGTGACTGTTTTTTAAATAATGGAAAACTAGGGAGTTAGGCCCTTAGGAATGTGGTTTAGGCAGGGCCATATAACAATCAATAAAAAACAAAGTTGCCTATACTACAATTGTTTTTTAAGCTCTCATTATTCTTGCTTATTGGTCAAACACAAATGATGTTTGTTTGCACTGGTATTTTATTTATACCTTTTGATTTAAGTTTTTTTTAGTTTTCATTTAACACATTTTATGTATGAAAAGAAGAAATGAGATCTATTCTGTACAACATTTACAAACACATATCACAAAGCAAGAGTTTGGTTTCCTTATATTCTTATGCTCCTTTGTTGTGCACAGGCACTAAAAAAACCAAATCAAAATGTTTAACTAAAATACCGGTGAAAAACAAACATCATTTGTGTTTGACCAATAAGCAAGAATAATGAGAGCTTAAAAACAATTGTGGTATAGGCAACTTTGTTGTTTTTTGATTGTTTTTAAAATAAAGCATTTTCTTTTAATGCAGCCCGTTTGCCTTTGAGGAAAATGGGATGCATTTCAAAAATAAAAATGAAAAGTTTTCTTTTAATTTTTTTACATTGGGCAGTGGTCTGAGGGACCACTGCCTATTCTGAAAAAGTTTTTGCCACCCCCATTCACATAGGGGCCAAAGGCTTACCACTAATTTGAAATTGGTGGTAATCTGCGAATGTTTTGCGACCACATTCCCAGTCACAAAACATTCATACATATCAGTGCAACTCGCTATTAGGAAAGGGTGCCCTTTACACACCCTCTCCTAATAACGACTCTCAAACCCTATCTTGCAAATCACTAATAGGCTATCAGTTCGCAAATTGGGGTTAGTACATAGAAAAATGCATTTTACTGGTCACAAATAACCTGATAAGCCATTTGTGACTGGGAAAATTAGTTGTGCATCTGGCTCAAAGTCATTCTATTTCTCAAATCTCCCCTTACACTTAACTGTGAATGCAGAGGCCTCACTTCTGCCTCTTTGAAGTGTATTAAAGTCCTGAACCTCTTCCTGGGATGACAGGTGTCCCATAACTCACATCCAGTGTATCCTTCCTGTTAGAATTGGGGGTCTCTGGTTGGCACAGGTAGGTACGTGTGACAAGCAGGGACCCTCTCCTCTAGTCAGGGCAAGGGAATTACTCTCTCAAAATAACCCCGGCACACCCTCTAGGCGGCGTGGCGCGAGCACTCAAGGCTTATTTCAGAGGTGTTGCAAGTTAAGCATTTGTGACCACATACAGTAACCCAGTGACAACACTACAAATGGACACCACACAAGGTTTTATATAAAAAATAAATTATACTTTACATAGAGTTACCACAAGACCAATAAACAACAAAAAAGAATCCACAGTACTATTAAGTTTCAAAAGTTCAGGTTAAAAAGGCTTAATTCAAGGTTCTGTGCGAGTCGGTAGCCTTGTCCGGTTACAGCGTTGCTGAAAAGAACACAGAGTCTAACAAATCCAGCGGACCACGGAGGTCCGGGCCCACTCAAATGTCGACACTCAGTCACAGTACCTTTTCTTTGAGGTGGCCGGCACAGATGTGCGAGCCGGTTCCGGGGTTTGTCGCGGTGTAAAAAAAGAAAGCGTTGCAGGTCACGGTGTCCTTCCAGTCACGGTTCAGGCTACGACTGGTTGACGGCGTCGAGACGGAGTCAGTGAGCTCAGAGCTTGCATTGTTCGAGGCGGACGTTGCTCGTTGCGGTGCTTCCAGCTTTACGGTGCGGTGACAGAGCCAGAGTTCGGGAGCTGGCGTCGGTCAGTTCGGAAAGCGGTGCGAGTCGGGCGGTGCGTCGCGAAGCGTGCGAGGCGGTGCCCAACTCCGGTGCGGTCACAGGACTCGAAGTCAGCAGCAGTGACCGCGTCGGTCAGACCAGTTCGATTCGGTGTAGCGAGGTGTTGTACGTCTCGGTGTCCTTCCAGTCGCGGTGCACGCTACGGCTCGTTGACGGCGTCGAGACGGAGTCTGTGAACGCAGAGCTTGCGTTGTTCGAGGCGAACTTTGCTTGGTGCGATGCCTACAGGACACCGGGCCGGTCGTGAGAGTCGGTCACTGCTCCCTGCCTCTGTAGCCACTTGTTTCCAGCAGCAATTCACAAAGGCTGGTGAAGTCCACTGGTACTGCGACTTCGGTCAGGGGGCAAGCTCTCTTCCAAGCCCCTGGAGATCTTTGCACAAGTTGAAAGAAAAGTCCAAAGTTCTTTCTCCACTCTTTGGCAGTCAGGCAACCACTGCAGGCCAATCCCCCAAGCAGCACTTCAACTTGGGAATAGTCTCTCCTCAGTTTCTTCAGGTTCCTTTTCCTCAGCAGAGGTTTCGTCTTGTAAGTCCAGAGGTGATCTAATTGTCATGGGATCAGGGTCCCAATACTTATACCCAAAATCCTTTGTTCTCTGAGGGGAGAGGGGCCTGTGCCCAGTTCAAGCCAGTTCTGAGGCACTTCTCCTTTCCTTTCACAGCATAGGACAGGCACATCAGACACCCCACAGGAGGTGGAGCCAGCATTGTGGAAGGCAAGTACACTCCTGGAGCACTTTGTTGACAGTCTTCCTTCTCTTCTTTCAGTGTGCAGGGCAGAGACATCAGATGCACCACAGGGGATGGAGCCAGCACTGTGGGGGGCGGCCACAGTCCTATTCAGGTCCCAGGTGCAACTCTTCCCTCCCAACTAGATGCAGATCTCTCTTTTCACCACCGGGCTGCCCCAGCCTGTCTCTTGGAATTCCCCAGCCCTGTCACACACAAACCCAGACGAAGGAATACACAACCTCGTAGAGGCAGGCTTAAATGGTTAGGCAAGCAAATACCTACTTTCTAAAAGTGGTATTTGCAAACACAGAATATTAAAATAAACTTCACTAAAAGATGTATTTTATTATTCTGAGTCCAGGCATACTAAACTCGTATTTCTACCATGTTCTCTGAGTCTGCTAGGATTATAAACATGTAATAACCTATCAGCCCATCCTGGCCTATGGAGAACAGGTAGCATTGCAATAGTGAAAAACATAAATGGCTGTAATTCACTATTAGAACATGCCACACACATCAGGGCTTGTCCTACCTTATACTTACAATGCACCCTGCCCATGGGCTTACCATAGGGGTGAATAATATGAAGAAAAGGGAAGATTTAGGGACTGGCAAGTGGGTGCATTTGCCCAGTCAGCATGAAAGTTCCAGACTGCAATGGCAGACCTTAGACAAGTTTTACAAGGCTTCTTCTGTGGGTGGCACAACCAGTGCTGCAAGCCCACTAGCAGTATTTGGATTTACACGCCCTGGGCACACTCAGTGCACTATACTAGGGTCTGACAAGTAAACCAAATAGTCAGTCATGGAATCCAATCAATACATTCATTTACAGTAGGGAGAGCATATCCACTTAAGCACTGGTCAGCAGTGGTAAAGTGCCCAGAGTCATAAAATAGCCAACAACAGGTCAGAAAAAATATAGGAGGAAGGCAAAAAGCTCAGGGATGACCCTGCAAAAAGGGCCAAGTCCAATACTGCCCAACAAACCTAAGCCGTGTTCCTACTCTGGAAGTAATTTTTCACACTTCATATAGGGTTAAACACTCAGAGGACCACAGCTAGAGGATAATGTAATTTAGCCTCCAGGAGCTTCAGGTAGGAAAAAGGCACCTTTCTGAAAGGTACTTTTCCTTAATATTTGCTAAAAATCTTACTTCAACATTTAATTGGATTTTTTGTAAATATTAAAACCAGTGGTTGAACCATTTCTCTGGCATGTCCCAAGCATGAGATAGCTACATCAATACATTGATCAGCACTTTAGTTTTCCTCATATTAGAGCCAGAGCCTTCAGCAGTGAAAATTGCTTTTGGGGCGTTTTCACTGTAGGTAGATGCCATCATTAAATGTCTACATGTCCACTTGAACCCCTTGCACGCTGATGATGGAACCGCTCCGTCATCAGCTGCGGGTGCGCTGTGCTGATGACGGAGCGGTTCCGTCATGGCCCGCCCCGCTCGATAGAACGCTCATGCGCGGCGCGAATTCCGTGCCTGCGCTGAGGGTTCTATTGAGCGGGGCGGGCCATGACAGAACCGCTCCGTCACCAGCATAGCTCAACCGACGCTGGTGACGGAGCGGTTCCGTCACCAGCATGCGGCCGCCGCGCCGCCGCCCCGCCCCCTTAGCACTGCGGCGGAATAGCCGCCGCAGTGAAGGGGTTAAATACTAGGCACCCTAACTTGTGGGCTACAAGGCCTACTTAGGGGTGACTAATTTTACCAGGTCTGACTGCTAGATTAAACTGCAGCATTCAGGCTTCATTGGTTGGCCTAAAGCCATGTTTTCTTTGTCACACTAATGAACGGCACAATAAGTGCTGTAGTTTTCAGGTACCATTATACTTTCCATGCCATGGATGTAGTTTCTACAACATGAAAGATGGCCTTGTGGTAGAGTTTAATATGCCAATATAGGATTAGCCAATGTTTACTTGTTTTAGAGATTAGAACACATACACAGAGCACTGAATGGCAGCAAACCAGTGTGCCGAGTATAAAACAAATGTAAATAAAATTCAGCAAAACAAAGTGATGACTACGAAAAAGGTACATTTTATCACAGACAACTTCGATTACTTATACTCACCAGTCAACCATGGCCTACGGTGTAATATTGGAACTTGTGAGAATTCAGCATTTTAGTATTCTAATCTAAACATGATATTGTTTAGATATTGATGGACACACACATTTTTTCAGTGTTCACCTAGGGGTTGATGAGTCCCAAGATGGTAATATCAAGGGTATTGTTATATTGACTTTTACATCAACCAAATATTTATTATGTGCTGTTCTCCAACAAGTAATGTGGGTAACTATTATCGCCATTATTACAAATTACACAGCAAATCGTGATGAACCTAAATACATTGCAATCATATTTCATCACACATCCTTAACAAATTAACCTATTCCTTGCCCATGCAATAGTGCTACAGCCACTGATTTAGGGTGTAAAGTGCTTTAGAATATCTGTACCTAGTCATGTACAGACCTTTTACCTTTATGCCATAAGGTTTAAATCCACAGATTTGTTTATCAGCTGTCTCACCCCACTATAATTATTGGTATCTTTTATACTTTTTTCTTACATGGTAGTTTAAGGACTGAGGGGTAATCTGATAATGCTCAACTCTAATTTTGGTTAAACTGAGTGGTAAACAATGATTTCGTTCAGATTTCAGGAAGAACACAGTAGATACTGCAATTATATCTTTTACTTCCACTGATATGGAAGACTGCAAGGCCTTTTATAGTTATGGAGCAGCTCAACAGCTACTACAAATGCAAGCTGATGTAGAGAGTGGAAGCATCTCTTCTTTGGCTTCTTAAGGTGAACAACTTAAAATATGTAACTATTGAGAACACATTCTTCAAAAGTCATATTAAGCAGATCTGTTTGTCAGGCTCTGCATTACTGGCATGCACCTCAATGCATTCTAAGTGCAAACAGTAGCTATGTGAACAAGTAGCAAGTATGTAACATCGCATAATAGGTTGATACAAGTATGCACACGTCAGTGTGAGGACAATACAGGCATGAGCCATGTTGTTATGTTATGTTATGTTAAAGGAGCTTGTTAAGCGCATGTTCACCAATCGGTTTCATGGCGCTGAGGAACAGGGTGGCAGCATCAACAGGGAAAAACATTAGCTTATGCGTAAGCCTGAGAAAAAAGCAGGGTCTTAAGGAGTTTTCTAAACTGGGTATAAGAGGACATAGACCTCAGTTACATGGGGAGAGAGTTCCAGAACTGTGGAGCCAGGACCGAAAATCTAATACCCCTTTGCTTCCTGCGTTTAAAAGCAGGAGTGGACAGTAGGTTCAGGTGAGAGGAGCGCAACTCCCGGGAGAGGTGTAGCGCTGAATCTTCGATGAGACAAAGACTGGGCCGACACCAGCAAGAGCTTTAAAAATAATGCAACCCAACATGAAGTTACAGCACTTCGCCACCGGGAGGCAATGAAGACTCTTCATTAGGGGGCTAACATGATGGTGTTTGGGTTGGCGATAGATTAGCCTGGCCGCTTTGTTTTGAACAAGCTGCAGGTGACGTAGCTGGTAAGCTGGAATGCCAACATACAAAGAGTTGGCATAGTCGATTCGAGAGATTACCAGGGCCAGAGTGACCTTGGTCAGGGCCTCAGTGGTCAAGAATCGGCTGATCTTTCGGATTCTGCAAAGATGGTAAAAACAAGCAGAAACGACCGAGCTGATTTGAGCTTTCATGGACAGATCGCTGATGATGATAATACTTAAGCTCTTGACAGAGTCAGCTGGGCGTAGGGGACTGCCTAGGGCAGGGGGGCAAAAGTTGGAGTTCCATGGGTTGGCAGTGCCTCCCGTGAGGATCAACTCGGTTTTATCAGGGTTCAACTTCAGGTGGTTAGTATACATCCATTCGCTGATGAAGCTCATGATGGTTTTGAAGTTGAGCACTGAGGAGGTAGAGGAATCAATGTTGAAAACCAACTGGAGGTCATCTGCGTAGTTGAAGGTTTCAACCATTTTAGTGCGCAGGGACCAAATTAAAGGTAGTAGATATAAATTAAAAAGAAGGGACGAGAGGGAGGAACCCTGGGGAACTCCACAAATCAGCTTGATTTTCTGGGCAGAGAAGTTGGCAATACGTACTGCCTGAGATCGGTTGCTGAGGAAGGAGGAGATCCATTGCAGGGCCAGGCCCTGAATCCCAGCACAGCCAACACGGTTGATCAGGAGACCATGATCAACAGTGTCGAAAGCAGCAGACAGATCCAGGAGCACCAGGTCCTTGGTGAGGCCTTTATCAGTCCCCCTCCTAAGCTCATCCATAACTGTCAGTATAACTAACTTTGTGGATTGTGCGGGTCTGAAACCTGCCTGGTGTGGGTCGAGGAATTGGGACTGTTCAATGAAGGAGCTGAGGCAGTTAGTGACATGGGCCTCCAGGATTTTGCCCAGATAGGGGAGGAGGGAGATGGGACAATAGTTACTAAGGATCAGAGGGTAGGCATTGGGTTTCTTCAATATTGGGACAATTTCAGCAGTTTTGAAGATGTCAAGGACAGTGCCTAGTTTGAGAGAGTTATTGTGAAAAGAGAGGACAGGTGAGGAAGGTTGCCTGCAAGACGTGAGGGGGCAGCAGTCCAAAGGGAGCCTGATCTAACTTTTTTTAGGAGCTTAAAAAACGCATCCTTAGAGATAAGGGGGATTTGATCAATGACGGAGGGGTTTTTAGAACTGAGGGGCGGTCATAAAAAGAGCCGAGGGTAGGGATGCTAGCCTTAATGCCGGCAATCTTCTCGATAAAGTAAGAGTTAAGGGAATCACAAAAAGATTGTGAGGGGACAGATTTCACCATAACTCTGTCTGGTTGTGCAAGTTCATCAACGATGGAGAAAATGTCCTTGGATTTATTGGCCAAGTTCATGATTTTGGAGGAGAAATAAGCTACTTTGGTCTGAAGAATGGCATTTTTGTAATCGCTAAGCTGACTTGTGTAAGTGGCCTTTTTATCCGAGGAGTAATCACGTCTCCAGTGGCTTTCGGCTTGCCTCAGAGCCAATTTCTTGGCCTTGAGGTCATCGGAGAACCAGTGTTGGGCATCGTGAGGTCGTTTGATCTTAATATTCTTAAGTGGAGCAAAGCTGTCACTGGCTGATTCGAGCCAGGATTTACTGCTATTTTCCTGACTGGAGAGTGTTTCGTGTGGGTTGGGCATTGTGGCTTTTAATAGTGAGCAGAAATCATCAATGTTGACCCGGTTCCAGTTTCTGGCTAGGTGATTTCCTAACTGGCTGGTTTTGTTCAGGCAGGCACAGGCCAAGGTGAATGTAAATGTAATAAGATGATGATCTGACCATGTACATGGGGATATTTGTAGCATGGATATTTCTAGTTTGTTCACACACCAATGACAATCATGCTTTTTACATGCATTGCAGTAGCTTGTGTGTTATTGAATTACAGTAAGATCTACGTGTAGTTAACTGTGCAAATAAAGACACAGAGTGCCAATTAGTTGTTCATGTGGTGGCATTTTTACCAGGCACAATTAACCATCTTGTGGTTTTGGCCAATCCGCATTGCATCAAGGGTAACTGCAAAAAAGAGTTTGCTTCATGTGGAAGTTGGAAACACGGTGATAAATACACTGCTTATCATGCATTGATTTCTGAACGTACTCTATCCTTTGTGAATCGGGTCAATAGTTTAGGAGTTGAGCTTCCTTTGAAATGTTTTTGAGGGCGAAATATGCTGCCACCAACTTTGTCATTTGCAATAAAGCATAAAAGAGAGAACAAAATACCACTCTATAAAATTTAACAAAAACAAAATGAGCACCAGTCAACACACTTTATGTACGTGAATTCAATCAAATCTTTATTCGGTGTTTAAACAATAAAACTGATTCATAACAATATAATTAATAAATATACAGTAAAACACAAAGTATATAACCACTTAAAAACATAAGTCAGGCAGTGTATAACATGACACGTCCTAAAACATAATCTCCTTGGCCTTATTATAAACTAATGCTGTTAACTCATATCATCCACTCATAGCATATATAAGATGTTACACAAAGCACAAAGAGAATGGGTTTACGGCGTAACTATGCCCCCAAACTAAAAGGTTACCATTACCAATTACATCGCGAAAAATGATCCACCCCTGCCCCATCTTTAGTTGATTTAAAATGTTGACTCTAAGGTGCATCTCCTGTGTCTGTATTAAAGTGCCTTATCATCTTCGCTCTAATGCTCCAACTCCAATTGACATACTTCACATTGCGGAGACAATGGGTTCCTTTGGCTCAGCACACAAGAGCCTCACATTACACACTGCCTCGCCCCCAGTTGCTTACAGATTGGGAGATTCC
The DNA here is from genome assembly GCF_964261635.1 of Lissotriton helveticus. Taxonomy (NCBI): domain Eukaryota; kingdom Metazoa; phylum Chordata; class Amphibia; order Caudata; family Salamandridae; genus Lissotriton; species Lissotriton helveticus. The sequence continues at coordinate 536,541,356 of NC_136067.1, forward strand.
AGGATTTCGTAGGTTGTACAGAAGCTGGGCAAAAGAAGAAAAAATGCTGCAGATTCTCGACTGGGTATTGACACATTGGGCAGGCCAAACTCATGTCTACCTTTATTTAGTCCTGTTACAAATCAGCATAGTCTGGCAGTATAAAGTGTTGAATAGTGATATGTGTCGCATAGCAAAAATGCTGCTGCTAGAACCCTTCCCAGGCCGGCGAGTTCGCTCCCCCACTCCATTCCATGGCCCCATTCTTTACACTCCATTCTCTTCATACATTTTGAAGGACACAAGCCTATGGTGTATAAAGGCTGAAGTTTTATTTCATAAAACACACAAAAACATGGATCATACATTTCACAATGTTATTGTTGGTCATTCGTGACCCATGTCTTTTGCCATAATTCACATCTCTGGTAATATTGTCCCACTTGTTTTGTTTCCTGACATCACTAATCTTGAGCGGTGGTCCGTCCCACAGGCACTCCAGTGTTTACGGTTCTAGGCTTCTCTTCCTACTGACTACATGGGGGCCGTCAGGCCTGGCCTGGGCTGCAAGTGCTGTTCCACTTGGCCTGTACCTTTGCTGACCACTTGCCTGCTCCTCTGTGCCCCTGTTGTGTGGCATCCCAAGGACACTGTCTGATCAGCCCTTCTATTCAGGCTGTCTGTGTGTGCTGTCTCCTGCTTATCTGTGCCCCTACCTTGAAGCATCCCAAGGACACTGTTTGAGCAGCTCTTCTGAGTTACTCTTTTCCGTGGGTACCTTTCTGTGCTGCCTCAGCCATGCAGCCAGCGGTTTCCCGATTGGTGACAGCTCCACTCTTTCAAACTCGCTTCCTCATGCAAAACCGAGCTGCTCCAGAACCCCAACAATATCTAATATGAAAATATCCATGCCCACCCCATCCTCAGTGTGGTAACCTGGCGCCCTAAAGTTGATCAGCCCATGTTTGGTGATCTCCAGCCTCACCATAACCATTTGAGAAGGTGAGTTTTTTCCATCTCTTAAGGATCGACTTACAGCCAACTATGCTATTCTGCCTTCTTGCCGTTGTTAGCCCTGCCTGGCCCAGGCTCTTTCGTAATACTATCTGTGCCTTGTTTTACTACTGTACTGCCATTCTTGCCTGAGAGGTGCTCAGTTGACACTTCGGAAAAACCTGGCACTCTGCGCTGACATTGTTAGGTAGACACCGGTTATGCAAACTAAAGGTTCTGTGGCCTATGCGGTAACCCCACATTTACATGGCAACACGTTCCACCACTTGATCGCTTAACTCCTGTGGCCTTGTTAATAGCCCCTACAGATCAACGTACACACTGTATGTACTGCTTCTAGCATTTGCTCCCACCTGCCACTCATTAATTCTTGCCTTAGGGTACCGCTCAATTCCTGTGTGCGATATATCACTGCTCTCCCTGCGTAATCAATGGTGAGGTGTTAGTTGATGAGTGCCATGCCATGAGCCGGGGCAGTTAAGCAGGGGTGCCATTTGCTTATATGTCAGCTTGAATTTTGTGCCCCCTCACTCTTTGGGGAGACGTCCATCCTTATACTAAAAGTTCCATGCAGCTGCTCCCCAGATTTATCGGGACCACTACAAGTGCCTTGCTTCCCGTTCCAAATTCCATTACTGTTGCAGAGCGTTTTATACTCCTGTTTGCTTAGCATGCTAACCCACAACCTTGCCTCTGGTAAGTGGGTACACTGGGGAGATTTTTGGTATTGGGTATTTTAATCCCCCAGCAGTAGAGCCTGTTGCTTTGGAAATACTACCAGATACTAATAATCAACTCCCTTCTTACTCTTTTGTGGGAGTAAGGACTTGATGTCCTGTAACCAGATGCGTTGGGTGCTACCTACCCTTTATAGTCACTCTTGGGCTCTACATTAGCTTTGCCTTACCAATTGTGAAACCAACTTCTGTCCCAAGGGTGAGGTTTCAGGTTCTGGCACCCAGCTCTAAGGACTCATTCTCAGGCTAACCATAAGTGTTGAGGATACTGCGCAACTTCACCCTCCAACTTCACTCTGTCACTACTAGTCCCTACCTGTTTAGCTTGTAAACAAATGCCCCAACCCATATGATAGGATGTATCCTGAAATAGGCTGTTTTTTGACATCAGCAGAAAAACAAAATACTTCTATCAGGGTGCGCAATTTTGTTTCTACAGCTTTGTGAGTGCAGTTAAACAGCACAAACCTCCAGTACATACTGTTCCAATGTTCTGAAGTACCTATTGGTTGCTTTTTTGCACTATCGGGTTGTTATCTAGGATGGATGGTGCTAGTGCAGTGCTAGTACCCTGCCGTGCTTATTTTCTTTCCCTTGTATGCTCCTGCTTCGGTCTTCGTTCCTTTCAGACAATGATTAAGATGCCGACTGGTCCTCTGGATTACCTATACATCTGCTTCCCTCATTTCATCCCTTCAAGGCATAGGGCAAATGCTGTTCGTTTGAACTGCCAGAGCCTGGTCAATAAGACTTGGACTCCATGAGGGAATAAGCCCTCTACCCTGGCCTTTTTTCAGCCGCACACCAAATCTAGATCCAAGGTGGTTAGTTTTGTAAAATAGCACTGTTTTAGCAGTTTATTTATCTAGTTTCAATATAGCCATGTAAGTGAATGCTGCAGCTGTCAGAACACAGTTTGTTTCAAAGGGTGGGAAAGAAACCCAATGGGATGACTTTCTACTCTGAATATATGCTGCATAAAATACTGTTTCTCCAACCTCGTTAAATCCTTAGCGATAGTGCGCTTTTAGCAGATGGTCCTAAATTAAATAAGTTGTGGATGTGTACTTTACCGATTTAGGCAAGAACCAAAATCCTTAATAAGATAGTCCTTCCCCTACGTGAGTCAGTTTCTTCCAAAACAGAACAATCATTTCCGAACTGGTGCTTGGCGTGAGCCGCTAGCTAACTTCAGTATAGACTACAGACACACAAGGCTCGGGTAGTCGGCGCTCTACAAGGCAACTGTTAATTGTGGCCCCCGGGGCAAGTAAGGTCAGCAGACCAGTCTTCCCCTGGGGTGTTCGCATGAGATTAGGACAGTGTGTTAGGTAGAGGTTAGGGGTGGGCTTTAGGGGCAGGATTTAGGCTTGGGTTTATAGGGGGGAGGAGAGGAAGTTCATCCTCTTCCTGCCCCCAACGCCATTAGTGAAGGGTCAAAAGTTGGGTTATAGTTAGTAGTGAGAATAGCGTAGGGATCCCTAGGCCCAATCTGTCGATTGGATTGGGGCTTGTCGCGCAGCCGATCGACCTGGTTGTGCGTGTGTTTATTTGGTTTATTAGTGCCCCCGGAGATTTTCGCGCCCTTGTAGCGGACGGGGCGAGGACCTGACGGTGGCGCACTCCTGGTGCGTGCGAGGATGTCTGAACTGGATGCGGCGGCGGTCTGTGCCGCGTTACAACTCCTGGGACGGGAGAGCGGATCTCCTGTGGCCCAGGGATTTGGACCAGGAGTGGGTCGGGATGACCTGCATGCCTCGGTCTGCGTCAGCAGGGGTTGCTGCGGCGGAGTGTCAAGAAGGGCCACCACCTCCAAAGAGATGTATGTCTGATCGGGCCGGAGATTATTGTCAGCGGAGCCCGGGAAGTGTGGGGGAAGGCGTAAGAGCCTGCCCGCGCGTGTGGAACATGCAGCAGCCACCTCTGTCATGATGGCAGGGGCAGAGGGAAGGGGCGGGGACGTTTTGCTCGGCCATTACTCGACCGGGGAGGAGGCCTCAGGGAGCACCCCCAGTGTGTCTCTGAAGGCAGAGAATACTGGGCAATTGCTAGTGGAGGCAGGGGGGACCTGGGGAAGGACAGTGATGAGGGGGGAGCTGGAGGGCGATTGGGGGGTACCTGTGGACAAGGATTTTACCATCGTATTATCAGGCAGCGAGTCCCAGGGGGGTGAGAATGGGGGTTGGGGCGATTTGCTTATCAACCTATCTTGTAGGCCGGGAGGGGGCTGAATGCAAAAGGGAGCAGGAATCCAGGGGCCACCTCAGAAAGCTAACCCACAGCACCGTCCAGTGGAGCCCACAGGGGACAGCACCCCAGTCCTTTTGCGGCCCGGGTGCCAGGCAAGAGTGATCAAGGCCTTGCTTGCACCTGCAGTAGCCAGGTGGGAAAGCATGTCCCTGAAAGAAAGGATCAGGGATCAGAGGCGCATTATACAGGAGACTGAATTGAAGTGCCAGGCTTTGTGCGCGGCAGGGACGCAGGTCCCGGGGGTGTGCATGGGGGGACGGGCCCCCTGCAGACAGGTTTGAGTAGAAAGCAGGACCTAGCCCGGGTGCCTCAGGACCCCGAGACAAGTGGGTTTGGGTGGACAAAATAGGGCCCACGTCGTTAGGGGCAGGGATGTCCGTGACAGCACAGAGAATTGGTGGAGCTGGGTCCCCTCAGGATTAGTCGGTCTGGGGGGCTCAAGCCAGCGGTGGAGGCTGACAGAGGCATGGGTGAGCCGGCGGGGCCCAAGACGGCCCCTACATGCCAGGTGGAAGCAGCAGGGGGGTCTACGGTGGCCTGCCCTCTAACGAGGGAGCATGCAGCAGCGGCGCCGGAATGTGAGGTTGTGCCTGGTGTGAAAGGGAAAGTTCTGAAGAGAGCGGTGCACGAGGTGTTGGGATCGCCTATGGATGGTGAGCCTGAGGAACAGCTGGATTATGATGAGGAAAGTGATGAGTTGGAAAAAGGTGAAGTGAGGGAATGTGTGGAATGGGGAGGGCTAAGGAGGCAACAGGAAAGCTTGCTGTTTTGCAGGTGCCACAGGCCAGCACCAGCGGGCACAAGAAGGTGAGTCAGAAGATGGCTCACACCAGAGGAAAGGACCAAGAGGCGCCCACAAATTTATTAGGTGAGGGTGCTTGGTGGTCGGCTTGGGAAGATGCCCCCAAGGTGGGGCAGAAGACGGCCTGCCGGTCGGTTGGTGTGGGGGAGGGATCTGTAAGGGACCCGGGTGTGCCTGCAAAGTTGGCAGTGGAGGCTGTTGGGTGTAAGCAATTGGTGGGAGCAGGCGTTCAGACAGACAAGGCGGGTGAGCAAGAGGAGAAAGATGATAAGGGGGAGGACAAACATCGCAAAAAATTGCCATACATGGTTTTGGCGATGGCGTTGGGGTCACATTTATCTGAGAAGACTAATTCAAGGATATGGAGACATGAGCATGTAGACATATTCAAGCTAATGTACAGGAAAATTCAGGCTAAAGAGGGTTCTAAAGAGGAAGAGTGGGAATTGACTAGGTGGCCGAGGGTGCCAGTTAACATGGAGAATTGGACGTTAGCGTTACTTAGGTATATGGACATCATCCGGAAAGCACAGGTGCATTTCGGTGGTTTCGCATGGCTCAGTTATGACGCAGATTTCAGGGCCAGGATTAGTGTCAACCCAGATAAGCCATGGGGAGAAGTTGATCAGGAGCTCTGGATGCAATGGATGTTCTCAACTCAATCGTTGGCATCCACACACATGGCCATTGGCTTGCCAGTCATGTACCAGCCTTTTCAGTCACATCCTGCCCAGACTGGGGAAGGAGAGCAGAGCTCTTACACTGGAACAGGAGGACAGAACAACTACATAGGGTCAGCAGTCCAGTTTCCCCAGCCCGGGGGGTTAGTACAGGGGCCTGTTGGAACTTCAACAACGAGTTTTGCAAACAGCACCCCTGCAAATTTAAGCACGAGTGGTCCAAGTGTGGCGGACGCCACCCTCTCACGCAATGTTTCACATTGGCCACGCCCTCAGAGCAATGGCGAGTTACCAAGGGGCGGGGACAAGCTGGGCTTATGGGCTCCTACGCCAGTTAAGGTTGAGGCCATGGGTCCGAGGCTCTCACGATATCCTGACAGAGAGGCCGCGCTGAGGATCCATTGGGGTATCACCGAGGGTTTTTGGGTAGGTTACCAGGGCACCCGGGTGCAGAGATGGGCAGAGAATTTGAGGTCTGCAAAATAATTGCTTTGTGGCTGCAGTTAAATTGCAGAAAGAGGTAGCAGAAGACAGGATAGTTGGCCCTTTTGATCATTGGCCTGTTCCTGACCTGATCATATCACCCTTGGGAGTGGTGCCTAAGAAGGAGCCTGGGGAGTTCAGGTTGATCCATTATCTGTCCTGGCCGGAGGGGAGGTCTGTGAATGATTTCAGTGCTAAGGAGGATTCCAGGGTGTTGTATGCTTCTGTCGATGATGCGATCATGTTGGTGCAGGTGTGTGGGAAGGGTGGAGAATTGGCAAAGTGTGAAATAAAGTCAACATTTCGCCTCCTTAACATACACCCTGCAGATTTTTCCTTGCTGGGGATGCTGTTTGAGGGTGCCATCCTTGTTGACAGTGTTTTGCCCATGGGTTGCGAGATTTCCTGTGTGTTGTTTGAGGCGTTTGATCTTTCTTGCAGTGGGCATTTACAGACAGGAGTGGTCATTGTGCGGTGTCCCATTACTTGGACGATTTTATGTTTGTCGGGAGAGCTCGGTCTGGTGAGTGCGGAAGGGCACTTAGTCAGTTTCAAGTCCTGGCGCAGGAATTCGGGGTCCCATTGGCTGCGGAAAAATCAGCTGGGCCCAGCTGCAGTTTGACATTCCTGGTCATTGAGTTGGACTCGGTGGCTTGGGTGGCTTGGTTACCTAAACATAAGGTTTCAGACATGCAGGCATGTGATTGGGGAAAAAAAGTACGATCTGCAGTCGGTACATCGCCTCATGGGGTTTCTGAACTTTGCGTGCATGGTGGTGCGTGCCGGGAGAACTTTTTGCAGATGCCTTGGCATGGCCATGTCAGGTGCAGTGCTGCCTCATCACAGAATCAGGATATTGATGGGGGTCAGGGCGGACCTTCGGTTGTGGCAGAGTTTTTTGTCTGACTTTAATAGGGTGTCTCTGGATTTTGTGGATGACAAGATGGTTTGGCAGGTGCAACTTTTTTCTGACGCTGCAGGGGCCTCTGGGTTTGGGGTCTTCTGGGATAGGAGATGGTGCTCAGAAAAGTGGCCGGGTCACTAGTTGAAGCAGGGCAGGAGTATTGCTTTCCTAGAATTCTTCCCACTGCTGGTGGCGCTAGAGGTGTGGGGCGCAGAGTTTCAAAACAGGTCGGTACTCTTTCACATGGACAATATGACAGTAGTGGAATTGGTGAATAAGCAGAAAGCAAGAGACCTCCGTGTGCTGCGCTTGTTGCAAAATTTTATGCTGCATTGCTTATGTTTAAGTGTGCTGTTTCGCGCACAACCTGTCCCAGGAGCATGCAATGACATTGCGGATGCATTGTCTCGTTCGCAGTGGCAGCGTTTCAGACGACTGGCGCCTTGCGCCGGAAGTGGAAGCCGGATGGTATCTGGGCCTGGGGGGAGTGAGAGTAGTGGGCATGGTCGAGAAATCCATAGCTGACTCTACGAGGCGCTCTTACAGGTTGGCGGGGTCTGAATTTGGTGCATTTCTGGGATGGACCAGGAAGACGTGGCTTATGTTGAGACAAAGATGTGAACAGGGAGTCATTCACTATGTTTTGGATTGTATTGATAAGGGGTTGTCTCAGACTACGATTGCAGGAAAATTGGCAGGGAATTCTTTTTATAGCACGTTGTACTTCGGTTTTAATTCTGCGAAAAGTGAGTTGCTGAGCAGGATTTTGAAAGGTTGGGGACATGAGTGGTGTGAGGGGGGAGAGGTTCCTCGAGAGGCAATCACTTTTAACTTGTTACAAAGCCTGCTGGCTGAGTTGTTGCATTGTTGTTATGATGTTTATAAGGTGTCAGTTTTTTATTTGTGTATGAATTGGATGTTATGTGGGGCGTTCCGGGTGTCAGAATTGGTGGGGGCAAGTGGCTAATTGGGTAGGGTGTATGAGGATGTGCGCATGGATGGGTCATGTGTGGGTATTTGGTTGGGTCACTCAAAGACGGATCAGGTGGGTAGGGGCAAGTGGGTGTGGCTGGGAGAGAGTGGCTGTGTGGGAGCATGTCCAGTGTGGGAATGACGAGAGTTTTGTCAACAGACGCAGAGGGTGTCTGGTGACATTTTTTGTCATGCTTCGCAGAAGCGGGTGACAGCTTTCCAGTTACTGGCGGTATTGCGAATGGCGTTGAGGCGTTTGGGCAAAGATCCCAATAGGTTTCGGATGCATTTGTTTCACATCGGCGCACCGACTGCAACAGCACGCTTGGGTTGATTCCTGAGACAAGATACAGTGGATTGGGCGGTGGAGGTCACGCTGCTACGAACGCTATGTGCGCAAGACAGTTAGGTGCAGGACGGGGGTAGGCTGTAAGGGTGCTGGAGGGATTGGTGTGTTTTTTTGTTCAGTGGTATTAAAATATGTTTCTCTTCGTAGGTTGCATTTGGGGTCTGGGAGCCAAGACGGTTTCCTGGATTGTCAGACACTCGTTTGTACATTGGGCATCCAAATACGCGGATATACAGGTATACAGCCGTAGCCTGGGCCTGCGCAGCAGCCACTATTGGTGGGGAAAGAGTGGGATGTGCTGGGAAGCGTTGTTGCCCTGGCTGACAAAAAAGGTGGCTCAGAGAGGCTGCCTGGACATGTTGGTTATACATCTGGGAGAGAATGACTTGATTAAGCAATCCGGCGTATTCTTCCCACATTTGATGCAATGGGATCTGGAGGCCGTGAGGAGCAATCTTGCAGGAGCATGTATTGTTTGGACTGAGTTTGTGCCAAGAAGAATTTAGAGGGAGGCTCTGAAGCATGCTGCAGTCTAGAAGGCACAGCGGAAATTGAATCTCGCAATTCATTTTTTTGTGGGAACAACGGTTTCAAAGTGATTGCTCATGTGGGTTTGCGGCTTTAGGAGTCATTGCTTTTTCAGGATGATGGAGTGCACCTTTCACATATGGGTATATGGGTCTGTGGAATGAGTCCATTTGGTGCTGTCGGGTGTGAGGGAGAAAGGTGCACTTGAACAGGGGGGGGCAGGTAACCGCCCTTTGGGGGTTTCCTAGTTGGCAGTACTTTGGAGGGGTGGGGAGTCTATGACATACTCACCTATCCAGGCATACTCACCTATCCAGGGAGGGGGATACAGGTGCATGATGAGGGTGCGGCATGCAAGAGTGCGATGGCTGGAGATGCTGGAGGAGGTTGAAAGGTAAGTGGGGAAGTGAATGTATTAAGGGAAGAGGTCGTTGAGTGTATCGGAAGAGAGTAACTGGCATGTGGGAATGGATAATGGATGAAAGACATGAGGTTGGGGGGATTGTTATGTGTTTATGATGTTTTTGGTTAAATATTGTTGTCAACCTTGTCCTAATAAATGGCCTTTTACGCTAACATACAGCGTGGAGTGGTTATTGGGAGCCAGGTTTTGTTTGAGCTTCATAAACACACAGCTACCCTCAAGGAGATGCCAACTGGCTTCCTCTAGAGCTGAATGCCTCAGGCAAGGACCTGTCTGGATTAAAACTCATTCCTCTAGCGGGATAGGTCCCTCGTCCAAGCAACCTCCACCTATGGCGTCTGTCCTGTGACACTTGCCTCGTTTTGGAGGCTTGGCCAGCTATGGGAGCATCTGAGGGAAGCCTGCCTATTCGACTTGTCAGTTTCTCAATTTTACTAAGGAGTAAGCATGGACGTAAAATCCGTTCCGCTCGCGGATTTTGCGGATTTTCGGTAAATTCGCAATCCGCGAACTCTCGCGAACTTGCCGAAAATTCGTAAAATCCGTGCGAAGCGGATTTTTTGCTTGGTCGCACTTGCCAACTAGAATACTATACAATTTCGCGGGAGTAAACACTTGCGAACACGTAGATGCGGCGGGCAGCGACAATCTCGCAATTGCGAGATTGCAAAATTTGCAATTTCGCACAAGAAATCTACCAGCAGGCAGCATAAACCTTGAAAATTATGTTTTTTATCAGAATAACTCCTCAGGTTGACATTTGCCTGCACTTTTTCTTTGCAAGGAGTCCATTTTGGGGGGTGGGGGTGGGAGGAAGGAAGTGCCCCACAGTTTTCAACTTCCTGTTCCTGTCCACCAGGCTCCTCCCAGTGCTTTCTTCATGTGCTGGTCACTTTGATTTGGATCTTGACCTGGAAGGATTACTTTTTGTGGATGCTGCTGGATATTTGGATTTTTGCAAAACTGAAAGCACTCAGCAGGTGCAAAAGTTCAATCTTATCATTAGTAACCATTCCCTGAAGTGCTTCCTGAGGGGCCCCTCCAGAGTTCATTTGCCTACTTGCAACTATTCTATGACCCTGCTCTGACCCTCACAGCAGGCTCAGAGAATAGCTACAAGTATACAACAAAGGTCCTGTTAAAAAAATTACACTGCAACAGAAAGCAATTACAGAAAAAACTGAAAGCACTCAGCAGGTGCAAAAGTTCAATCTTATCATTAGTAACCATTCCCTGTAGTGCTTCCTGAGGGGCCCCTTCAGAGTTCAGTTGCCTACTTGCAACTATAGGCCACAAAGGTCCTGTGAAAAAAAAGTGCACTGCAACAGAAAGCAAATTACAGATAAGGAAGCAGGTGCCAGCCAGACTGGAAGTTTAAATTCAGTGACACATTAATCAACCCCAAATTAATTCATGTCAGTTGAAGCAGGGCAGGTGTGCTTGCTTTTTTTCACCCCCATAATCTACAGTGATAAACCAACCAGAGGGTGGCAGTGATGTACCAGAGGGTGGCATGGGTGTACCAGAGGGTGGCAGTGGTGAAACAGAGGGTGCTGTGAACCTGTGATGATGAACCAGATGTAGAAACAACATAGTCGTGGCCGTTGCGAGCCGACAAGTAAGTTCGCAATTGTGAACTGGTACACAACCCTCGGGAACTGGCAGAAATCCTTGCGAACACAAAAAAAAAAAAAAAATCCGCAAATTCGCGAGAGTTCGCGGATTTTGCGGATTGCGAATCCGTAAATACGCAAGTTCGCGGATTGCAAATTCTCAAAATCCGCCCATGCTTACTAAGGAGTGGTGCAGAAATATGGCATCACACAATTCAGTCAGAACTGGCTGCAATATTTACATTTTAGGTCTAAGATACCAAGGTCGATTCAGGATCCTAATTTAACCAAAATCATTGTTGCAGTGCTCTCAAATGCCCTTTGATACAGTTATTGCCAAACATTACTTTGAAAACATATTCGTTTGAAACTTAAGGCTGCAACTAGGATTTGCCAATTCAGCTCCCACACAACCACACACTAAACAATATTAAGGCCCCTTCCATGCAAGTGCCCTTTGATTTTAGCTGCTGGAATGATCCAATTTAAATCTCATACTGGGGTTTATTTTGGGGGGTGGGAACATATTTGTTTGAACCTTAAGGTTGCAACTAGCATTTGCATCCACAGCATCAGCCCCACCTCCGTTTTAAACATAATTAAAGCCCCTTCCATGCAAGTGCCCTTTCACTTTTAGCTGCAGAATGATCCGATTTAAATCTCGTACCGGGGTTTAATTTGGGTTGTGGGAGGGTTGTGGCACCAAGCATACTTAGCGCTTACCACTTTCGACCAGACACTGAATAGCGTGTCACGTGTGTTCCTGGATCACCCCTTACCATCAATTTAATACCGAGCAGCCATCTTAGTGTGCATTTATTTTGGCAGGAAAAGAAGGCTACTGTACAAGGAGCTCCATTCTCTAATGGGGTCATTGTGTGCAATCAAGAGGACCCTATCAGCATGGCCATTTGGCTGCTTTTGTGTGGCCTAATTTGGGGGATGCCAATATGAAAACCGGACGTTCAAAGCACAATTTTCCCTCGAAGGAATCACTGATTTTCCTGTCACTAGATCACGGGCTAGCAGCACCAAGGTAAAATGGCTCAGAGATTCACCGCCTCACCAGTTACATGTCTGACTTCAACTACTAGATTAAATGTAGTTGCCTTTAGTTGGCGCCCTTAGGGGCATATTCTCAAGTGCTTATCGCTGAGTTAGCAGCACTTTATGACAGCCAAAGTGGCGATATATTTATCGCCCCATTCACAAGCTGGTGCTAACAGCCCATATCGCCAGTTTTCCTGCAGTAGCAGCCACAAAAAACATTGCCACGGATGACACTGGCAACTACGCTAATGAGATGCAGAGTAGGCATTCCCGTGCAAAAAGCTGCAACAGCACCACTTCACAACATTCTCAACGACCAGCCAGATCGGCGATAAGATCACAAAACATGCAATAAGGCATGTTAGCAGCAGGGAATTAACATGTGCTCTTTCCTGGTATTAAGTCGGAAGATTACCTGCACCAGAAATGGGAGCCCAGAACACAGCCATGCCAGAAGAACAACAGATGCCGTGGAGCCACTGATGATGCAGCTCGGAGCCCCAAGAGGGCTACAACACCCACCACTAACACACCCAGGCACACCACCATCCCCGGACACCTCCCCCCCGCCCCCCGGACTACCACAGAGACAGCGGAGACAAAGACAACAGACCTTCAGAAAACGCACCAGCCTCACAGACTTAAAACCAGAGGATGTAATTGCCCACTACAGGCTCAAAAGGTCAACCATCCTCCACATCCTGACCATCATTGCCCACAGGCTGACAGTACCAACACAGCAGACAACCAACATCCCTCTGCAGACAAAGCTGCTGGCTGTGCTGCACCTTTTGGCCTCTGGGACCTTCCAACTAACAACTGCCAGAGTAGGAGGAGTCTCACTGCAAGCCCTATTCAAGTTCCTCACACCTGTCTTGGATGCCATCATCAACTTGGTACCCCAGCACCTTTACTTCCCACACACTGCGCAGGAACACCTAGAGACCAAGCAAGGCTTTTTTGCCATAGCTGGCTTCCCGCACATGTTGGGGGCAATTGACTGCACACATGTACTCCTCGTGCCCCATGCACACATTTACCGCAACAGGAAGCAAACGCATTCCATCAATATGCAGGCAATAGTGGACCACCTGGGACTCTTCACCAATGTCGTCGCCAACTACCCAGGCAGTGTGCATGATTCCTTCAACTTCCAACAGACCACCATCAACCAGCTCTTTGAGGCTGGCACCTATGGGAATGCATTGTTCATTGGTAAGTACTAAATGAACACACCACACACCTCAACTCCACAATCATGCAGCTCACAACTCTGGGAATGCACAAGTTACAAACTCACATACAACATGCCACCAACATGCCCACCTACCAGACATGACAGCACAACTTACTGTGGTAACCTGGGCTAGCCATGTACACAAGCCATCAACGGCATCGCACCACAGCCACACAATGGCAGAATGTGGGGAGAGGTGGGAACCAGTCATGTGCGAAGGAGGCAACTGACCCATGAATGAGAATGTACACGATGCCAAGTGTGGCGTGGATATGCTGGCCAGACTTCAGTATGCAGACCACAGACATGTCCGTGTCAACATATACTACTGGTGTTTGAAGTGTAGTGGACAGTGGACGCAACCATGTTACCCCAAGCAGTGGGGAAGATCGTGGAAATTTAGCTTGTTACGTCCCCCCCCTGTTAGCATGAGCAGAGTGGGCTGGCTCAGCGTACACCAGGCCAACGTAGGGGTGTGAAGAAAAAGATTGTTGCTCTGGGTGTGGTTCTCTTCCGGAATGGCCAACGTATGTGCCAGGGTGGCACCTCTCAGCCCGCCACAAGGCCGACGCCGTGAGCGGCGGTGCCTGAGATCCGGTGCACCTGCTGCACCCCAGGCCGCTGGTCCCAGAACCCGTCTCGGCCGCTCCTGCGCAACCAGCCATCACTGCTCACAGGCAGACACCGGCGTGTGTCAAAGAGAGCCCACCACGTGCCGGTGCAAGATCAAAGCCTGATACCCGCGACCTTAGCAGCCTCCTCAGACCATTACGGCCTCTGAAAACAGGCCCCCAGCTCTCCTTTCTCAACGACTTACTCCACCGCTGCCTCCGGCCTTACTGCAGTCCAGTAGGTCACACATTTCGACCTGAGTCTTGATTTCTTTATGACAGAGTTCATATCATTGTACGCAAGGAGAGGAGTAAGAGGAAGACGCAGTTCAGTCCGGAGGAAAAAAGGATCACCGTTATGGAGGTGATCGAACACTACCAACAACTGCTCTGGTGCCACTAACTATGTGCATCATAAGTGACTGTGGGCCCCTGCTGACTGCTGCCTCCGGCCTACACTGCGGTCAAGTAGGTCACACATTTTGAACTGAGTCTTAATTCCTTCATGGCAGAGTTTATACCACAGTACAGGCCTCATCGCTGACTGCATCCCCTTTCAGCTCTGGTGCCACTAACTGTGTGCCCTGAAATTCATGGACACTCTCTGGTTGAACTATGGTGGCATCTAAGTCTATGACCTGGGTGTTGTCTTCATCATCATGTAGCTGATACTGACCTGGTGTTAAAAATTAGTATGTAGCATTCATCTCCTCCATATTGCCTGTGTGTGCTTGGTTCTGCCCTCTGCATCATGCTCTGGAAGAACACCTTCCACTGTCCCCCGAAACACTTCACGACATTCACCTTGGACATCGACGAGGACCCGCTTAGCTCTTGTGGCCCTACCTCAGTGCACTGCAAGTCAACGTCCTGTGGTGATGTGCCTGTGCCAGCCGCAGTGCATCTGGGGCCACTAACCACTAACTCTTTGCAGCTCAAGTCATGGACCCTGTCTGATTGAATATTGGGTGGCCTCTGAGTCAATGGCCAAGGGGTCATCAAAGCCATCTACCTATTGCCCTGCGCTGACCGCCGCCTCCGGCCTCAACTGCAGACCACCAGGGCTCACACATCAAATCGAGTCCTGACCTGCCCGGACGACACATCACCGCTGGCTGCACACGCCACCACCGCCAGGACAACCTCCAGCCAACAACTGCCAGAGACGAAAGAGTCTTACAGCCAAACTATCAGAGTTGCTCACACCTGTCTTGGATGCCATCATCAGCTTGATACCTTGCTCAGTTCTTCAGGTGCCACTAACTCAGTGCACCACAACTCATGGACCCTTTCTGATTGAGTTTTGTGCTGTGGACAGCTCATGCAACAATTTCACCTCAGGCAGTGGGGAAGACCTGGGACGATGATGAGGAAGATGAGGCAAGTGTAACACGCCCCACTGCAGTTGCAATAGGAATATCCTGAAGAGACACAATCCTAGACATATTCTACACATAAGCACGCTCAGCTCTGACACCCTACCTCGGTGCACTTCAACTCACGGACCCATCTGATTGCATATTGGGTAACCACTGTGCTTGCTCCGGCTACCACCATGATGCATCACAGTTGTTGTATTATGTTGGTGTTTTCTGTTTCCCCTTTAATAGTGATCCCTGTTCAAGTTGTTCCCAGCACCAACCACTCCCTGAGGGCTGGCTCACACTCACCCCACACCCTTCCAGCAAAGGTGTCACTGGTCAGGTGACCCTGGTAATAAAAAGCCGCAGTGCGCACATGCCCGTAGCCAGCTCAACTAACTATCAAAGTGTGTCTGTGTGCTCATTACATATGCATGATGGCCCCGGGCACTACCCCATTGCATTGTGCTGTGTACAGCGGACACAACCATGTCACCTCATGCAGTGGATAAGACCTTGGACATATAGCTTTGTCGTCCCTCATTTTATACGTGAGAGGAGTGGACTGGGCTGGCGTACGCAAGTCCAGGGTAGGGGTGTGAATGATTATCCCGGGGCTCTGGGCGTGGTCCAGTACTGGAAATGTGCAAATGCATGTGTCTCTGTTGCAGTGTGGGTGCCCGTTTGAGAATATAAGTGGTCCCTGATGGGAATTAGACACTCACGTATGTGATCTGGTTTGGCTGCCTCGAGGTCGAACCCCACCCGCTCCTGTTCAGCCACCTCCTTCTAGCAGTCTAAAACCTGGCCTTGGAATGCGATATGTGCTTCGGTGAGGTCCTGGGAGCCAGTCGTGGTGGTGGGTGCTCCCTGCTGTGTGGTCTGTGCAGGGGGTGGGGTCTCCTCGATGCAGCTGGGCTGCCCTGCTTCCGTAGGTGGGTTGCCCAAGATATCCATGGGCATCGGTGTTGAAGGTGTGGAGGTCCTCTTCATCATCACTGATGAGTTGTCTGGTCTGCCCTGCAAGAGGTGTTGATTGTCCTTCTACAATGAGAAGGGGAGATGCATTTTAACATTGCGTTGACATGTATGTTTTTTTTTAAACTCTTTATTCAAAGCTGTGCAGAGCAGGAGAAAAACAATTACATGTGGACATAGTGTTACATCAGCCACCTTTTCTACTTTTCTCCCCTCCAGCATACCTTCCTGTCTCTACAGGATGATCTTTGAGACATGTACATATTGTCTTTGCATGTCCTCAGCAGGATACAACTTCTCTGCATTTATTACGGATCAGCAGTACATCTGCCATCTCATTCAATAATACTGTAGGAATAAACAAAATAACTCATCCAACTTCCCACCCCCCACCCACGTACTAACCTCTCCCGTCTCCTGGTGGGCACTGGATCCCTTTGATCTGACCCTGATCGCCTCGACCTCATGTGTACCTGATCGTGTGCTGAAACTTTGTACGTCGTGCCGGCACTCGGGAGCTACCAGATCATTCCAGACTGACCTCCACCCTGTTCACTGCCCCTGTGATCCATGCTCTGGTGCCGGTACTAGGTCTATTTCTTCCAGTGTCAATAGCATGACCTCCCAGTCCTGTGAAATAGGATATTTCCGTTGGCCCCTCTCGTCGGAGAGCTAACCCGTCTGCTCGTCCTCATTACACCACCTCCACCTGCCACAAGGGTGTCCCTGGTGGCCTGGGGGATTTCCACCTCATCGTTAGCGCTCAGACCGCCAGTAGGAGTGCCAGATCAAGTAGTTTCACCTGGGCCTTCAGTGACTTAGATCGCCTACGGAACCCCAGTAGACAGGGCAATGCTTCGTCTGGCACTGGTAACTGCGTAACCGTCCGTAGTGTCCGGCACACCTCTGACCAATACCCTCGTATTCGTGTACAGGACCAGACCATATGGAGGAACCCAGCCTCTTCTTCTCCACAACGTGAAAAACAGTGAGGGGAGTTCAGAAACATTTTATGTAGCCGTTTGGGGGTCAGATATGCTCTGTGTAGGACCATCACCTGAATAAATCTGAACTTAACATTCCGTGAAACCCGCCTGGGGTGTTCCAGGATCAGCTGCCTCTCTTTCTCTGTCAGTATCGTGTCTGTGTCTTGGACCCAGGTATTCTTAAGTGTCGTGAGTGAGACTGCAGCATGCGTCCTAACCCCCGTATATAACCAGCGGACCAGATGTCCTCCTGCTCCCATGTAGTATAATAAATTAACTAATTCATGTTGTGCAGGATGGAGGCGTTGTGGCGCCCAAGTGGTTCTGATGTAATGCGTGACAGAGGCATGTAACAAGTAGAGTCTGGGGGGGCGCCCATGACCTGCAAGAAGTTGTCATGATCAAGTAGGGTATTATCGCCAAAGAAGGCACCCACACCCGCTATTCCAGCTGTTTCCCAGGGGCGGAGTACTCTGTCCGTGAGCCTACACTGTGGTGTTGGAATTCCCAGCAGGGGGATATTAGCGCGTATGCTGTAACCGAGGAGGTGTATGTCAGGGCTTTCCGCCAACACGTCAAAGCCGTGCGCAGAAGCGGATAGCAGTCTGTGGGGATTCGGCTTCTCGGGAGTTGGAGGGCGTGAAGTTCTCCCCGGCTTAGCTTCTCCGGTGTGTAGTCAATTTCGTAGAGATTCCGACCTGCCGTCCAGTAGGACAACCACTGGAACTGGCTAGCATAATATTAACCTCGGAAATCGGGGGCCCCCAATCCTCCTGCTCTAGTCCCCAGCTGTAATTAGCGAAGGCTAATCCGTCCCCTACCAGCACCCCAGATTAAGCCAACTAAGAGTGTGTTGAGTGTATAAAATATTTGTTGAGGTAGGATTACAGGGATGTTAACAAAGAAATACAGCATTCGGGGAAGCATTACCATCTTGGATATTGCAATTCTGCCCATTACAGATAAGGGCAGGGCAGTCCAGAAGCCCACAGAGCTACGAAGACGCGCAATGGCTTGTTTATTGTTCCCATCAATTTGATCATCCTGTGACCTATACACCTGGATCCCCAAGTACTTAAATGTAGTCTGAGCCACCGGGATGAGGTCAGCTCCAAAGGGGATGGAGGCCGGGCGTGGTGTGTCCCTAAAGTAGAAGTCATTCTATTTGGCTGGGTTAATGGCCAAACCCGAGATCCTCTCAAAGCGGTTAAAGATCTCATATATAGCAGTGTGGTCCGCCTCCAGGTCTTTAAAGTATAATAAAATATCGTCTGCTAGATCGATATCAGGTTATTCGTACCTCTAATCGGGATTCCCATCTGCACTCCCCGGGCATGCAAGGCTATAGCCAGGGGCTCGAGGGCAAGGACAAATAAGAGCGGGGACAGGGGGCAGCCCTGTCTGTTGCCACAGTGTACTGAATAACTATCAGAGACATGTCGTCCTGTCCGTGCCCTAGCCGAGGGAACTGTGTAAAGCAGTCTGATCTATGCCAGGAGGGAATCCTGGAACCCGTATCTCTCCAAGGTTGCAAACATAAACGACCAAGACAGCGAGTCAAATGCCTGTCTGAGATCTAACGCTATACAACCTGCCCTGGGGAAATCCCGTGGCGTAGTCGTCATGAGTGCGTGCAACCGCCGTGTGTTCAAAGAGGTGCTCCGTCCCGGGAGGAACCCACACTGATCCCGATGGACTAAGGTAGGAAGATACGTTTGCAATTTCAAGGCAATTGCCTTGCTAAGTAATTTATACTCCGTGGATAGCATCGACAGGGGGCCTATAATTTGTCATATCCAAGGTATCCCTGACAGGTTTCGGTATAGAGACGACTAGTGCCTGCATCGTCGATTCAGGCAGGTGTCCCTCCACGAGCGCCGTCTGGTATACTTTTTCCAGGACCGGCACCAGGGTGTCATATTAGGTCGCGTAGAACTCCACCGGGAGCTCATCCATACCCGGCGTTTTATTGCGATTGAGGCATTTGATGGCAATCCGCATTTCGTGCTGTGTGATAGGCCCTTCTAGTTCCAACCGTTCGTCAGCCGTCAAAGTTGGGAAGGGGAGGTTGTTGAGGAAGTCGGACACTCAGTCCAGGTCTTCCCTATCAGGGGGGACATACAGCGCGGTCAGATGGTCATGGAATGCTCTGTTGACCTCTATTTGCGTACGAACCAAGTCACCTGCTAGCGTACGTATTTGGGTTATCACCGGAGGGTCAGGTTGGTCCCGCACCAGGCGGGCCAGTAACGACCCTGATCTGTCCGCCTCCGTATGTTGTCGGCGTAGGTATTCTCTATGGTCTATGACTCGCAATGTTTCCAATGTATCGGCATGATCTATATTCTCTTTTTGTAGCTCCCCTCTCTTCTCAGGGTCTACGCTCGCTTCCCTTTCAAGTATCTTTAACCGATCTTCTATCCTACTGAGTTTCTGGCAAATTTCCTGTCAGGTTCCCACCAGTTAGCCTATTGCCACCCCTCGCACCACAACCTTCATGGCGTCCCACACCACCGGATAAGAGGTGGCGGAGTCCCAGTTTTCTATAAAATATTTACTCAGGGTATCGGACAAGGACGCCCTGAAGGGGCCGTCTTCTAGGAGGAGCAGGTTTAAGCGCCAAGTAGGAACCGGGGTCGGAACTCGGTCCCAGAGGAGGGTGAATGAGAAAGGTCTGTGATCCCAAAAGGTTTTGGCTAAATACTCCGGATACCCCACCCTCGAGATCAGTGACACGGAGCACAAGAACCTGTCAATCCTAGTGTGTAACATGTGTATATGTGAGTAATAAGAATATTCCTTCGTCTCCGGGTGAAGTGCACACCAGATGTCTGCCAGGCCCCACCCTGCCGTCCACTTCTGGAACAACTCCATCAGTCGGGACACCCCAGATATTTGTAGGGGGGGTGCGATCTTTCCAGGCCTAAATCCAGGACCATGTTCCAGTCACCTCCTAAGACCCAGGGGATGCCCGCCCAATCCGCAAGCGCCAGACCAACTGTCGTCAAAAATTTGTCCTGATCAAAGTTTGGGGCATAAATACAGCCAAGCACTATCAGTGTACCATCTAAGGTGCCCTTCACCAACACGAAGCGGCCCTGCTCATCCACCTTTTGCTCCAGCTCTTCGAACGGTGTACCGTGCCTAACCCAAATTGTCGCCCCTCTGGAAAAGGCAGAATATGTCGTAGAGTAAATAGTGCCTCTCCATTTGTTCAGCAGTTTTAGAGATTCCGAAGCAGTAAGGTGGGATTCCTGAAGGAAAGCGTTCTGCGTGAGTTGCCTAAGTAGGAAGGAATGTATTCTGTGTCGCTTCTGCACCGCCCCAAGTCCCCGCACATTCCAAGTAATCAGTCTATAGGATCCTACAGTGTCAGCCATACTCATTCGTGTTCCAACTCAGGAGCGTTCTGAGGCCCCTAACATGATCCCTATGTACCAACCACCAGGAGACTGCCCGCCCCGATTCCCACTTAAAGAACTGAACAGAAATGGCGCAGCATATTAACAGTGCTGGGCCCAACATTAAAACAAACATCATGTGTCCTAGCACCATTGCAGCTTTCACGTCTTCCCTATTGGGCTCTGCTGGCTCAACGGCTCACTGTCCTTAGGGGCAATATTACATAAGAGAAAAACTTGGCTCTCCTTCGCCGCATACGGACCCCGCGGCATGTCTGTACCCTGTCCCCCATGCAGTTGTGCTCTCCCAAAAGGAGGAAGAAAATAGGGAATGGGGGAAAAAGTATTGAGGGGGGGAGCCCCCATCAACGTTGACATGTATGTTGACACCTTGGTCAAGTTTACATACAGACTGCATGACAATGTACATTGTGACTGTTTGGGAGGAGCTGACTATTTGATGCGGGACAGTGGCCATTTGAACACCATCACGGATATGAGGTTGTACACGTACATTTTCATCTCAAAGTTTCCTGCTATGCCAGAAGTGATTGGGCAGTCTCTATGCACAAGCGGAACCAGTTGTGTCCTCTGTGAAAGTGTTTGTACCACATTGTCGTCAATGTGGATGTGCTGTTATTGCTATGTGTTTGTGCTACATTGTGGGAGCGTCGCCCCTGCAGCTGTGATTTTTCTGCCCCTTATCCCTTTGACGCGGTGTGCCTTTGACTTCTGTGCTTCTACAGTGCTGAGAGGTTGCAGACTCAGCTAATTTTGGCTCTTGTTCGTATTTTGAACTCTTGGGCATGGTTTATCTGCAGATGTGTTGCTGACATCAGGGGTTGTTTGTGCACATGGATGTGTCAGAGTGTGACCTGCTCCTTTCCGGATGTGGTCCACACTCAGCCACCTCAGTTTTGTGGCGTGCACAATGTCATGATGATTGGACTGCAGCCATGCTAATCGCCATCTAGTGTCACTTGCATTGCATTGCTCACAAATACGCATCTTTGCTGAGTTTCGCACCTGTGCATGTGTTGGTTGTGAGATTGGTGATGTGTGGGTTGGGACCCCTTTGGGCACATGGTGGACGGGGGCCTGCTTGGTGTTTGTATGTGTGCTGCAGTGTGCCGCGGGGATGAGGGACATGATCCAGAGTCATTGTGGGTGTGCAGTGTGCTCTACTTAATTGTGCATGTGTCGCATTGTGCCCATCTCCCCCGTCCCCTAGTCCCCGGTCGGTACTCACCCAGTTGATGCTGTCTCAGGTCATGTTGAGCAGTGTCTGGATCCACAACTGTATCCTGACTGATGACTGTGGCTACCATTTTCTCCATGTCATCCAGCTCCTGGTGTGCCGCTGGACCCCCACCTCCGATCTGCGTTGCTGCTTTCATGTTGGCATCGAGTTTCTTCTTGATTTTGCCCTCCACATCATTCCAGCACCTCTTGACCTCTTCGCATTTGTTCAGAATCGCGTTAATGTTAACGCGGTCATTTTGCGCGTTATCATGAGACTAATGCCTGCTTGGTGTTTGTATTTGTGCTGCAGAGTGCCGCGGGGATCAGGGACGTGATCCAGAGTCATTGTGGTTGTGCAGTGTGCTCTACTTAATTGTGAATGTGTCCCATTGTGCCCATCTCCCCCCGTCCCACAGTCCCGGTCGTTACTCACCCTGTCAGGTCATGTTGAGCAGTGTCTGGATCCACAACTGTATCCTGACTGGTGACTGTGGCTACCATTTTCTCCATGTCATCCAGCTCCTTGTGTGCCGCTGGACCCCACCTCTGATCTGCATTGCTGCTTTCATGTTGGCATCGTGTTTCAGCACCTCTTGACCTCTGCCATTGACCTTCTCTCCGCTTCAACTCCATTCACATTGTCCAAGATAGTCTGCCATCTTTGTGTCTTTGTTGCCAATAACACGTTGGCGGTGACGAACAGTTGTTGGTAGTGTTATCTCACCTCCGTAACGATGGTCCTGTTTTCTTGCGGACTGAACCGCGTCTTCCTCTTCCTTTTCTCCTTGGCCTTCCCCGACCCCAAGGTTCCTTGCTGGTCGTCTGTGAAGATTGTGGGGTTAGCGTTGTCCTCTGCACTTGGTACGGGTGCATCCATGGTGCTACGCAATTTATTTATTTTTGTCTTTTTTTTCAGCTTTTATAGTGCGTTTTTCCACATGATGCGTTGCAATTGCAGGCCTGTCGCTGGTTATCGCTGATTTTTGTATCGCGATTTGGGGCATCGCAACTTCGTGTTTCGCATTTTTTCAGCATTGCGTTAATTTTAACATGGTCATTTTGCGCGTTGTCATGAGACTATCGTATGGTGCCGCCGGGTTGCGAATACAAAGTTAACACAGTGTTATTTTCCCGTAATAGACTGCGATGTGCAAAGTTGCATTAAGCTAATTTTGCGATATTTATCACATATTCTTGAGAATATCCCCTAAATCTTAAAATTACTCATGTGGGACCCATCACCCACAACCCCTATATGCCTTCCTAGCTGTTCTGGAAGCCTACACACCATCCGTTTGCGCCATAGAGCTCTTTGTAATGACTCCGAGCCACAGTGAAGAAGGCATAACATTTAACTGATCGATTTGTACAGGCAGGCGACCCGATGCCTCATATTACCCCTTTTGTGCTCACTTGCATATTAGTTTGCAACAAAACAATACCTTCCAGACTATATATTGTACTTATTTAATCGATAGAGAGCTGCAGGAGTCTCCCTACTTGAGTTCAACCTATGAACGGTCCTTACTTAGATTTACTTTTTGGTAAAACTAGCGTTTCCTGTATCTTAATTTAAATTTGAAACCCAACTGGTTTAGTAAAATGAATACTAATGTGCCAGGTTCTTAACTTGATATGATATTTATCTTTTTCTATTTTTTATATTTTATCTCATGTTTTTAGATTTAAATAGAACAGTAACATACATATTTACACATGACTCAAATTATGACAAATTGCAAAGACAAAAATACATGAGATAGTTAATGAAACAGAAAATGACAGTACATTTTGCACATAGACTTTTCATAAACAGTGAGACGTAACTTCCTACAATGCACACATCCAACATAGAATTACAAATCCTGTATGCTGTTGCATGTATTTGTGCTCAAGTGTCCACCTGAAATTTAATATTGGGACCTGTTGCCCTTGTGTCCTCGTGCACTTTTGTAATAGTATAAGGTCCTATGGAGGTCAGAGCATGAATAGATGGACTATGCTTCAGCTTATGGTGCCTTTTGCGCTCCCATCACTTGTTCATGGTGACTCTTGGTCTGAGTTTGGAATGTTCCGACGCGTTTTGACCTTCTGAGTTGGACCTAGGAATGAGTTGGGTGGAAGGTCTTCTTCAGGGCAGTGTGTGTTCTTGTGTGACACATGGTTTGTCTTTTAGGAAACTTTAGGTTTCCTAAGTAGTGTTCAAGGACCCATCACAGAAGGTGGTCTTCCATGAAGGGTGCGATAGGCGTAGCGCCTTAAGTTCTTTTGCTCTCATGCTTGGGTGTATGCGTGTGTGTATGTGTGTAAGGAACACGGACACCGCCACTTGAAGACAAAGCAAAGAACACTGATGCCGCAACGGGAAGACACACGCATACTCCCAAGCACGAGAACAAAAGAACTTAAGGCGCTACAAGATGGAAGCACAAAAGGCACCATAAGTTAAAGCACAATTAAGGCTGCTTAGGCAGGAATCCATCTATTCACGCTCTGACCTCCATTGGGCCTTAGACTGTTCTATTTAAATGTAAAAACATGAGATGAAATATACAAAATAGAAAAAGATAAATATCATATCAAGTTAATAACCTGGCATATGAGTATTCATTTGACCAAACCATTTGGGTTTCAAATTTAAAGTGAGATACGGGAAACACTAGTTTTTACCAAAAAGTAAATCTAAGCAAGGACCGTTCATTGAATGAACTCGAGGAGGGAGACTCCTGCAGCTCTCTATCAATGAAATAAGTACAATCTATGGTCTGGGAGGTGTTGTTTTGTGACAACTTAATTTTGCTTCCAGCCTCCACAGTGGGTAACTGAATCACTCCCCATTAGGAGACCCACTTGCATATTAGGGGTGCAAGATAACTAACAGCTGCAGTCCTTGCAGGTAACAGTGTTGGGGCCGGGTAAGGGGGAATTTCGAGGGATGATGTCAAGGGAAATTTAAATAAATAATACATTTTGCCTCATCCTCGTTCCTCAAAAGCCCCACCGCCCCACCACTGTTACCTGCATGGACCACAGCGGATAACTAAGCTCAGAACAGGGTGAAATTCACAGAGGATTTAGTGCTCCTCCAGACACCCTGTCGGTTTTTGTTAAGCAGCACCTTCCGGCTTAAGCCTCGTGCTCACCTTACTGTCACCGCCGCGAATGCCCAGACCTCTGCTCTGAGCTGTTAACCCATTGGCTTTGCGGTGGGTGGGCACCACCGCCTGCACGGACCCTCTGTGCAGTACGAAACCGGACTGGGCCAGCCCTCCTCGAGAGAGACAGACACTCTAGGTCCTATTACCTGAGATCAAATATTTTTTTTTAGGCCCCTGTAAACTAAGTGATTAGACAAGGTTCATAAGAGCTCAAGCCAAGGTCGGATTCAAACCAAGATCCTTGGATCCATTGTCGGCCGCTTTGGGCGTTTGACTCCATGCCTCCGACTGACTGCCCCTGCTAGCACCCGTACTCAGCTCGCTGAGCCATCATCTTAATTGATCCTTAGCCCCTTCCTAAGTCTCTGCTGTGTTGGCTCCAGGTGCCTCAGAGAAGCCTGCATATCCGGCCCCGTTGTCGATGATGTCTCCAGGTGAACATTGCCTTCTCCTGAGCCTATTTATTTTTATTTATTTATTTTTAAAGTTTTATATAGCGCGAACCAGACCCTTGTGTGTATCAGAGCGCTATACAGGGTAGGTGGAATTATTACATATATACAAAGAAAATACCATAAGGTTCAATGCTGGTCCTTGATGTTAAAAAACACCTACTATCATAGATAGGTACCTGGGTATTAGGTGCATAACAAAGCATTCAATGCATAACAAGCAAAATGTGGTTACAGTATCCAGGAGACCTGACCGGCCAATATACAATAAAAGGATCTGTGAAGAAGAAATGTTATGTAGCAATATAACCGTAGTCCATGCTCAAGTGAATCTAGCCATGAGAAGCAATTTCACTTCTTTTTTTAAAGATACCGTATAAGGATTAAGTCTGGTTTCTGGGGGTAGAGCATTCCATATTCTAGGCGCCATCACTGAAATGGTTTGGGTATATGTTTTCTTCTTGTTGAATTTTCGCGGTTTCAGTAGAAGGGTTTTAGCACTTCTTGAGGCTCTAACCCCACATGAGGGCGCTAGTTTATGTACCAAATAGCTAGGTACATTTTGGTGAATGGCTTTATGCATCATACATGCTATTTTCAGATGTATTCTAGCTTCAAAAGGTAACCAATGAAGGGATTTTAGGTCAGGAGATCTGTGTGAGCTTCTTTTGGAGCCTGTGATAAGTCTTGCTGCAGCATTGAGTGAGGCTCTTAGAGGGGCCGTTGCAGCTCTGGGCAAGCCACAGAGAGAGAAACTCCTGTAGTAGATTCTTGGGATGACTAGAGCTTGTACTGCCAGTTTGCAGTCCTTTTCCGGCAGGAAGGGTTTCAGTTTTCTCAGAGTAGGTAGCTGCAAATGTGCTCCTTTTATCTCGTTGCTGATGTGTTTTTGCATATTGAGGTTTCTGTCCAGTGTAATTCCCAGCGATTTTGCTGAGTCAACGATGAGAGGTTGGCAGTTGAGTGCAGTAAGGTGTTTGATCAATTCTCGCATTCTGGTTACTTGAGCAGGAGGAGCGATTAGGAGGAATTCGGTTTGGAGGGCATTCAGTTTTAGATGGTTTTCGGCCAGCCAGATCTGAGGTTTTCCGAGAGTTGTGTTGAGAGCTTTGATGTCTTCTAGGGTATGGATCTTAAGATATAGTTGTGTGTCGTCAGCGTACATGTGATATTGCACGTTAGACAAGTTGAGAATTTCAGTGAGTGGTTCCATGAATAAATTGAACAGTGTCGGAGATAGTGAAGACCCCTGAGGGACTCCTAACGTGACTGGGACTGGTTTGGACAGTGGGAGGTTGACCTTAAATCGTTGCGATCTATTTTGGAGGAATGAAGAGTACCAATTTAGAACTGATCCAGATAGTCCCATTCTGTGTTTCAGAAGGTCTATTAGGTTTTGAATTTGACGGTATCAAAGGCAGTGGAAAGGTCTAGCAAGATGAGTAAGCAGGCTCTGTTCTGATCTAGGATTTGTAGAGCATCATCGATTATATGAGTCATGGTTGATTCAGTGATGTGACCTGCTCGGAAACCTGATTGGTATTTGTTGAGTAGGCTAAAATGTTCAATATCACTTACCAACTGGAGGTGTACACACTTTTCTGGCCAAGGTAGGGATGTTAGATATAGGGCGGTAATTGCTTAAGTTTGCAGGGTCCGCCGTAGGTTTCTTTAGGATGGGGAATACCTGCCCGGCTTTGAGGGTGTCAGGAATGCACCCTTGGCATAGGGCGTTATTTATAATCTTGGTTCATAGAGACAACAGCATTGGGATGAAGTCTTTTACGAGGTTTGAAGGGAGAGGGTCAGTGAAGTGATTAGCCGGATTCAGTGCCATAAGCATTTTATGAATAGATTCTTCATTGTAGGTTTTAAAAGAAGATCAGGATGCATTATTTTTTAAGTCGAACTTTGATGAGTTTGTTGACTGTGGAGCATTTAGAAGGGAAGGTGAGGAGTTTGTATGTGAGACAGTGTGAGTGATTAGATTGTTGTGAAGATCTTTCTTTATGGTTTCGGTCTTCTGAGTGAAGAAGGTGGCAAATTCTTCACAGTTTGGTTGTGAGCCACATTTATCTAGGGGGAGGTGAGGTGCCTCTTTTGATTGAGTTTTGATTAACTCAAAAAGTTTTCTTGGACAATTTTTTGCCTGGTCTAATTGGTGTGTGAAGAAGTCTGCTTTAGTGCACTTGATCTTTCTATAGTATGCATTTATTTTCTTTCTTAGTATCTTGAGATGATTGGCGGATGGAGCAGCTCTCCATCTGCGTTCAGTTATTCTTAGGGCTCGTCTGTCCTAGTTTAATCTTCCATCGTACCAAGGCTTCGAATCTTTTGGGGAGACTCTCTTCAATTGAAGGCGAGCCACCTCATTTAGAATCACATTCATGGAATTTAAGTAGTGGTTGGTGAGCTCATGAACATCTGATATCCCTTCAGGAGGAAGAAGTAGGTTGTAGCTCTGAGCAGTGTTTATGTTAAGTTCAATATTTTTAAGTTCCCTTTTCCATACTTTAGGTCTTGAAGGCTGAACCAAATTATATTTCAATGTTTCATTGTAAAGAAGGTGATGATGTGATGATTTGACCAGTTGCATGGGTGGAACGTGTCTAGCTGGATGGACTCCGCTTTAGAGATTACTAAATCAAGGGTTGCACCTTTGTCATGTGTAGAGCTATTGCAAATTTGGATGAGGTCGAGGTCAGCGAGGACATTTTTTAGACTATTGACCGTCCTGGCGGCAAGTGCTTCCCAGTTATAGCACCCACGGGAACACTCTTTTGGCTGTCTGCTGTAAGCATATGCTCCTCCTCCTGCAGGCCAGGGTAAGGCGCTGCTTGGCTGTGAGGATGCCGAAAGTTGGCTTGTAACGTGAGCATAGAATGCATGTGTGCATGCCCAGGCGATGCCTTTTGAAGAGGAAAGATCGATGAGTTGGTTAATGAATCTGCTGCGGGAATCTTTGTGCATCCTTAAGGTCAGGAATTCGACTCCCAAGGATCAGTGTGTTCTTTCCACCAGGATACAGTGGTGCTGGATGCAAGCTCTTGATGCTTCCTGCAGCTACCTTCCGCTTACCGCAGCTGGCTTTCCCGATGGCTGGTGAGGCCAGTTGTTTGTAGTCCATGGGCTTCAGGCGGGCCCTCTGCCCCCTTTAAACCTTTTACCTTAGTTCACCCCTTGGTCACCTATTGGGCGGACCCCATTTGAATGATGCACTCCAATGACAGCACAGCATTTTCTCTAGTTCTTCCCCTCGCGGCCTTTGGTCCCGCTCACGCCGCTGTGAGAGGTTCCCCGTGGGCCCTTATTGGTCCAACTTTGCTACCCCGGCCACGCTACAACACTGTTCTAATTTTCTTTTTACTCTTTTACATTTCTTCAGAAGTCCTACCCATATTCAAGTAAGGCTCCTATTAGGTTCTGCTGTGATATCACTTCACAGCTCACCGCTGAAGCTGAGGTAGAACACCTAGGGTTCAATTCCCTGATTAATCTTACTCAACAAACCACCTTAATGAAATAATAAATATGACAGCTGAAAAGAAGGGGGCAACCGCTGTGGGAATAAAGCACTCACTTCTCTGCTTCATTACCTTTCCTTATAGGGAAAATGTTGCATAATCCTCCACCAAGTCATGTCTTGATAAGACAAACTAAAAAAAGCAATCAGCCAGCATGCTGCATTAGATGGTCAACAATGTAGGTCAACTGAGTCACTTAGGGGCATATTATCAAGAACAGGCGATAAAATTATCGCCGCTTTGTCGGCAGGAAACTGCCGCTAAAGCGGCGATAATGGGCTTGACAATACACCCTTGTGAATTCCCATAGCAGCCCAGGTTCTGGTGTTAACCTGGGCTGCTATGGGAATTCACAAGGACCTATGATCAAGCCCATTATCGCTGCTTTAGCAGCAGTTTCCTGCCGATAAAGCAGCGATAATTTTATTGCCTGCTCTTGATAATATGCCCCTTACTCACTAAGAGGCCTTCGAAAAGAGAACTACACTTATTATCCACACTTGGTGACAAATGCTTATTGACAAACAGAAAAGAGAGAGCCCAAATACCACTGGTTTGGAAAACATGCTTAGGGGAAAAACAACCCACAGACACGTTCCATAAAATTACACATTTTAAAGAATGCAGGTTTGCAGGATTCCCCTGCACGATGAAATACTTTTCCTAATGGTTATTCAGTCTCTCGTTGTGACCATACTCCTGTCTTCTGTCCCAGACACTTGTTCTACTACTTCAGTGTGCCTACTGCTGCATTCATTCAGAGAGCAGGCAAATATTTATAAAACCTATTCATTCAAAAGAAATTACACAATTTACATAAATGCTTAACAGCAGTGAAAGTGTCTTTGATCTCTCATATTATGTTGATCGTTCATTCAACATGTTTCATATTGACTTGTACATGCAGATGTTAAGTTATTAGGCGCAATTATCACAAATATCGGGGTAATTAAATCTATGTTCTAATAGCTGCCCGGTAAAATCGGCCCGTGTTCCAACACACGGGAAACACTAATGCGGGAACACCGGCATACTCGTGATGAGGTGGACAGGAATTCCATTCATAACCCCATTCTGCCTGACTGTGTGGCCTAACGGCTAAAGTGATCTACTTCCAACCTGGAAAACTGGATTTGATTATCGGGGGGAACGCTCGACATCATGTGATTCTGGGAAAATCACTTAGGCCCACATGCATCAAAAATGTGTTTGTGATTCCTTAATAGCGAAAAATAAGGAATCGCTATTCCGAATGCAGCAATGAAATCGGTAAATATTTGTGATTCCGTAAAAATTGCAAATATCATTACCGATTCCCTGTTTACTGAATCTGTAATTGCGAATTTGCTATTACAGAATCGGAAATTGCGAATTGCCCATATTGCTGCATTACAATGACATCACAATCATGAGGTGTTTCACTGATTCCACACACCTGTACACAGGGAGAAGAGGAGGAGGAGTAAGACTGGTGGAGCACACCCTGGAGGAACTGTGTTTGAACAGGAGCTGTGAGAAAAACACACCATGGCCACTGAAAAAGCACAAAAAGAAGGAGAAGGCAGGAAGAGAAAGATCAAGTTCAGTGACAAGGAACTTGAAATCCTCACTGAGGAATATGTCCAGAGACACGACCAGCTGTTTGGGAAACAATCTCTGCATGTTTCAGAGTCGGTGAAGAGGAAGATTTGGCTTGGGATACAAGCCAAGGTAAATGCTGTGGGCGTGACACATCGTGACATACCTAACCTGCAGAACAGATGGTAGGACCTGAGCAGCTGAGCAAAAGAGAGGGTGGCATACAGGATAGCCGCAACCAAAAAAACAGGAGGGATACCATCTAGGGAGCATCCAAACACCCCACTTGAGGACATGGTGGAATCCACTTTGCAGCCTGAGGCAGTTGTTGGTGTGACACAGATTGACACCTCAGGACATAAAGGCACCTCCCAAGGTAAGAGCACAGCTAAACATGTTTGTATGTCAAATGTAATCACAAACTGAAACAAATGCATACCCTGCGTAGTGTAGCACACCTGAGTCCAGTCCACCTTTTACTTGCAACACCCTGAAGCATCATGGGAGTTGTATGTAGACAAATGTAAGGGCAAGGCATGGAGGGACTAACACAGCTCTAGTGCAGCAGAGTACAGTAAAGAAGTGACAACAGTTGACGTTTTACATTACTGAAGTAGATTTAATATAACTGCGCAGGCGCAATGTTACAAACAAGTGCAAACAAAAACTAACTGAACTTGCATTGTTCCAATCACAGATGCAGCACAGGACAGTGACGTGACTGACGACCACAAGTCTGAGGGACACATGGTACAGCATGATGAGGGACAAGAAATGCCAGCATCCTCACCCATACCTGTTCCCACTCACAGCAGAAAAAGAGTACAACTACTCCCTGCTTTGGAGAGTGATTAGGACAGCCAAGCAGGAGCTCACACACAGCAGCCTGCACATACACTACCATCACCACCACCAGAGCCAACAATGCCGCGCTGTTCCATGCAGTTCCGCAGGCGAAGGGCCAGGGCAATCCTCACAACTGCTGAGGATGATAATGAAACCAGCGCAAGTGTTCTAGAGTCCAGGATGTTGAGGGTCCAGTGCCTGCAAGGGAAGAATATTTGTATCATGCAGGGCCAACTGGGAACAATGGGTGGTATTCATGACTGCCTGAGGGAGCTAACTACTGTAGTAGTTGAAGGGCACAGGGCGAACAGTGACAAACTAGACCGTGTTGCGACTGCCATTGCAGATATTTGGAGGGTCATCCAGGATGAGCATGTCTCAAATAGCAGGAGGCATCAGACTTCAATGGGACGCATGCAAGTCACACCAGGGCCATAAATAGGCTGAGTCATACTACAGCTCGACTTTCAAGGCGTGCAGTCAGCATGCAGGTGGAGATAACCCACTGCTGCGGGGGTGCACCACTGCTGTGGAAGGATTACAGACTGCAGCAGCTAGTGGAAGCCTCATGTGTGCAGGGGGGACAGTGAGGAGGGCTCCAGCCTGAGCAGCCTACTGGTACCTGTGTCACATGGCAGAAGGCACAGTACCAGGAGTCAAACCGGCACAGAGGGGTCAATGACGGGGGTAGCAGAGCCTACTGACAGGCCACAAGAGTGCATGGCAGGAGGAAGTACACAATTGGACATGTACCAATCTGGTGACATTACCAGAAATATGTATCCTGTCCACACTGATGCAGCAGTGCCAAGACAATGACATTTGATTGTCTGCATCCACCATGCACTTGTCTGACAATGTTATGTGTCAACACAACTACCCACCTAACAAAATAAACCTTTATGCAAAAACTGTATTGTGTCATGATTACTCACCTTAGAAGTAATGTTGGGTGATTTCTGCCCATCTCCGTCTCCCCTCTGCTTCATTTGGACCGTATGCTGCTTGGTGTGGTTGTCTTTGCTGGATGTCTAGTTCTGGTTTGCCATCAGAGCCTTCCAGGGGAATACCCCTATTTGTGGCAAAGTTGTGCAACATAGCACATACTGTAAAGCCCCACCAGTTTTGTGGAGGATGCGAAACCTGCATTTGAGTGCACCAAATGTCCTCTCAATCACATTGCGTGTTGCAATGTGTGCATGATTGTAGCACTGCTTCCTTTGTGTCGTAGGATTCAGATAGGGAGTGAGGATGAAAGACCTCACAGCGTATGCACTATCACCTATAGGATGTGAAAAATAGATATACATTAGGTACGGCTATGTGTCACCATTATGGACAGGTGTGCAAGACAGTATTACATCTTTTTACCCAGCAAATATCCTTCTCCAAATTCACCCGCTAGCAGACGTCTGTATATGCCACTATGCCGGAAGATATAGGAGTTATGTGCACTGCCAGGATAACTTGTCACTATGTCTGTGATTATTGTTCTTGAATTGCAGATTACTTGAATGTTCCGTGAATGGTATGATTTACGGTTAATATGCTCATTCACTGAGGGGGGACACATGGGTACATGCGTCCCTTCAATGCAACCAATGACATGTACTAAGCACTGTGCTAAGCAGGCTTGATTATTGCAATTCTCTGTATTCGGGTGGCCCACAATACATAATCCAGGGATTGCAGAGAGTACAGTCTGCAGTGTCGAAATTAGCACTCAAAGGCCACAAAGTTCATCCTCTACCATGGCTATGAGAGGGCTGCATTGGCTGCCTATTAAAGAAAGGGTCCAGTTTAAATCCCTATGTCTGATTTTCAGAGCAGTGCATAAGCTGGGACCAATCCCCTTGCAAGAAAAGTTCATGTGGTACCAACCCTAGAGGCACTTCTGCTCCTCTACTGCCGGTCTCCAGATTCAAACGTGCCAGGGCAAGAGGGAGGGCATTCAATGTGGTGGGTGCCCGCCTTTGGAATGAACTTCCCCTGAATCTGAGACAAGTAGACACCCTGATTGAATTCCGAAAGAGCCTAAAAACCTGGCTTTTCCCAAAAGCTTAGATCTCCGCCTCCCATACACTCGGCCCGACTTTCTTTTCCACCAAGGTCTCCCTCCTCAGTCAGAAGCGCCAGGATACCCGTAGTGTGACAGTTCGCGCTATACAAGTACCAAATCAAATCAAATCATGTGGGAATTGTGCGACCTGATAAAAATCTAATTTAGTTTGCAGCAATTCCTGTGGTGTTGTGGGGATTCTAATGTGGTGGTGTATCCTCTGCAACATGGCATTTAGGAAAGCGTTGAAAAAGTGCGATAGGGCACTTTGAGAGACACCGCCAGCTGCTGCAATTACTCCCTGGAAGGTCCTTGAAACTAGGAGATGCAGAGAGCATAGGACCTGCACATGGGTGGGGATGGCATGTGTCCTGCGAGTCTGACGCTGCAGTATTGGGTCTAGCTCAGCAATGAGATGTGAGATTGTGGCAGCATTCAGCCTATATTTATCATAAATCTCTTTCTCCGTCTGCCCTAGCAAAGTGACGCGCACTCTGAAGATTCTCTCCTGTACCCTCCTTCTTCTCTGTGCTGCTGCTCTTAGCCTCATCCTCCTCACCATGACGCAGAGCACTGCCATTGTGAGACACTGTGATGCATTCTGGGACAATGTAAGTAGTTTGCTGATGAATTACACCTGATTTGTTGTGTGTGAAATTTTTACCACCTGATATGCTTTGTTCTTATTTATGAGATGCAATTTGCAATTCTTAACACTATTCTGTATTTGCGAAATCTTGTTGTATAGGAGTTTGCGATTTCTTATTTGCAATTCCATAATACAGAATCGCTATTACAAATTCAGTATTTTAGAAATCGCTAATTTTGCGAAAAGTAAGGTTTTCTGCGAATTTGCTTCATGAATAGGAATAAGCTATTTTGCGATTGCAAGCGGTCTTTTTTTGCGATTCGCAATGTTTGCGATCGCCAAGTAGCTTGAGGCATGTGGGCCTTAATCTCTCGTGCCTAACAAAACAAATGTGTATCTGTGATGAAACTGGTGCTCATGTACAGCACTCTGCAGGTGCACAACAGCCATTGGGCTCAAAGGGCTTCACCCCCCCCGTCATGTGTGTCACAGGTCTTTAAAAGGCCATTTACTTGTTACCGAGGCTTTGTTGTTTTTCACCACTTCTTAGAGCCCCTGCATCTCCACTCTGCCAATTGCTGGACGAATCAGCTGCCCAACCCCCAAAATTTGGCTCGAGTTGTGCCTCTTGCGCTCTGATACCTTCCGGTCGGGTTCTCTCTATATAAAACTAAAAAATAATAATAAGCAGAGCCATAGCCAGGGCTCATATTGGGAGGGTGGGAGATATTTACAGTTTATTTCAACTGAAATCATAGTTGAAACTTTTTTTAGCTCACCTGTTCTGCTTGTTTGCCCAGACCTCCACTTTCTACATTGTTTGATGAGGAGCTGATGGACTGAGACCATAACGAGCAAGGTCTAACTACAGGTGGCTTGCGCATTCCCTCCCATTTTCCTTTACTCATGAATACCTTTTTGGGTTATCCTCCTTTCTTCTGGGTCCCAAGGCATTTAGTGGTGTGAGTCGTTCCAAAAAGAGCAAAGGACTCCTGTGGTGTGAGCAGATATTTAACACTCATGCAGAACAAAGGTACTCAAAGAGGTAACTGCAGATTTAGTTTGCAAAACGTGTGAGAAAATACTGAAGGTCTGTACTTAAGCATTCGATAACTGTTCTCATTCTAACCATTTGAGCAATAAAATAGGTTGAAAGCTGTTCACAGACAACGGGTGATGAAGAGATAACAAAGTTGCATTCAGCAGGTTCCTTACGTTTATTTACAATTTTGATTAGTTATTTAGAACGACTTGAAGCAGCCATTAGCTAACTCATAATAAATGTTTTGTACATTTACAGGGCCTTATTGTGAGTTTTGCAGTCCTACTACAGTACCGCCAACGTGGCGGTTCCAGGAAAACAGTCAATCCTGCCCACCGGATTACAAGTAGAATCCAGGGCGCAAGGGTGGCGGTAGGGTAATGGAGGCAGTATGTTAGGCATCCCTGTCTCCAGGTGTATGCCCGCCCTCTACCAAACCAGGTTTTTAGAGGGCGAGGACAGCCGATGATGAAGCATGATGAAGCATGACACCGGGCGGTGTGTGAGGCCAGTCCGTAACTTTTTATGAGATGCCCCCACTGGTAGTGCATCTTTACAGAACTCTGTAGATAAACAAAGGAATTGATTCAAGGGGCAGCACAGCTTTGTGTATTCATGAGAGAGTGGAGGCTGGCTCGCCCTTCGGCCCCGTGCCTCTGGTTCCCACCCTCAGCAATATTGCTGGGGTTAGTGTGTGTGGATGCTCATAGACTAGCCTAAACTGCATACTGATGCTGTGACAGCGCAGACTACTCGTCTGTGCACGGTGTGGCATGCATCATGTTGTGCATACTACACAATGCACGCACAGCGTGCCCCCTGTGCCCACCCCTTGGGCAGACTTTGCCTTTCTGCCTGCTTTTTCTTGGTAGGATCACCACTATGAAATGGCTTGCGAAGTGAGACTCATGGACGTGGTGCACATATCTGCACTGCCTCCATTCCTCCCCACTTTACATGCAGCCAGCACCGCAGGATCCAGAATCCAGGTGGTGGTGGCGGTGTCTTAGCAGACTAGTTGCAGTCCAACCATGGCACTGGGAGTACGGCGGTCAAACAGCGGTGGTTGAACCATGCATACTCGTAATAAGCCCCTAAATATTGCAAAGATATGTCTTTGCCAATTTGGGGAAATTTATTTTTAATTGAGGATCCTAAGACCTACATCACAGTTATTTGTAGTTCCAGCTTATTATTGGAAAGCTCTTCCTTGAACCAAGGATTCATTTTCTGGTTTTAAGAGTTGTACATTATGTGGGCTCGTGAGTTGCTTCTCATGGAGCTGGAACTCTGAGCTCTGGTGATAGGGTCCAGCAACAACAAAATGGTGGCAGCAAAACTACTGTTTTGGTGTTAACTCCTTCCATGCTCATGACGGCTCCCGGCCGTCATGAGCACACGCCCACCATGATTTATGATGAGCACCGCAGTGTCATACAGTACCCCCGCCCCTCTGCACCGCAGCAGAATTCGCACCGCAGCGAAAGGGTGAAATATACAGCCCACATACCCAGAGACCTGGTGCCTGACTTTAGGAGGGGATGACATACAACAGTTGTTTCAGATACGTGTGGTAGCTTTAGAGATGCACAGGATCCATAAGGACGATTGGGGAGCTGGCATATGGAGTTATATTACTGGTGGTGGGAGGCACACCCTACAGGCCCTAGAAGAGGGGGGCAGATTGAGGTACACCCCCATGAAAGAGGTCCAGGTAAAGAAGTATGAATTCACTGTAAAAGAGTGTAGGTTGAGATTCAGGGGCAGTCAGAAAATTCTCACCTGTCCAGGGAGAATTTTGTGTGATACTTTTGCAAGGCAGTGGGTGGTTGGGTGTAGGGTACCATGGTAAACTCTTTTGAAGGACTGTATAATTTCATTGCCAGAGAGCACATGTTTAGTTATTGTTTTCCAAGGCAATGCCAACACCTGTGACTGTAAGTTATCTGACCCCCAGGGAACTTGCAAAGGAGAAGCCCTCTGGATAAGTACCAGAGTGTCTGAAAATGCGTTTGAGAGTGACCCTAATGGGATTGGCTCAGGTTCCCCCAACCTAGGGCGGAGGAGGTTCACAATAACCCAGACAGGTCCCAGTATAGTGGGGTGGCGGTAAGGGGTCCCATGTTCCTTCTCAAAGTAGAAGGAGAGGTGGCGTTGGGCAGAGCCCCTGGGTGCCCTATTCTTAGCCAAGAGCTTGGATAGTTCCCAGAGGGAGCACTAGCAGGGGAGTCTAGTCGGTACCAAGAGACCATCCACTGAGGGGGATCCCACTGTGTTAAAAGAACTTGGGAGGGCTGCTTCCACAAGCGTCCAACCAGTTCTGGTTTCTGCCCATACCACTCCACAGAGGAGGGTGCAGAAGCCCAGATGCAGGGGTAAGAGGGGGGAGACTGTCCCCAGTGGGAAGACTAGTGAGTCAGGCGTTGCCAGTTCTGCACTCCACTTTGAGTAACCACAGAGGACACACCCCTGAATGGCCTGGAGTCT
The DNA here is from genome assembly GCF_964261635.1 of Lissotriton helveticus. NCBI lineage: Eukaryota > Metazoa > Chordata > Amphibia > Caudata > Salamandridae > Lissotriton > Lissotriton helveticus. The sequence continues at coordinate 536,578,692 of NC_136067.1, forward strand.
GGCACTTGACCCTGACTGTTGTAAGCATCCTATCTTGGTTGCTGTCCTTGTGGACAGTTTTCCTTGGGTTGGGGACAGAAGTCAGACCCAAGAGGTGGAATGCACCACACCACTTTGTTGGCCTTGGATGTACTGTCTGGCTACTGGGATGCATCTGTGAGCAAGTTATGGTTAGGTGCTGCACAGATAGGGTCAATAGGTAAGGAGAATGATTCCCCAAGGGTTAGCTTAGTGACCCCAGAGAGCATTGACAGAGGGATCAAACTGGGTTTAGAGAAGCATAGAACTGGCAAATACCCTTGATGTAGTGGGCCATTGTCCATGTTCTAATGCCCTGAGCAGGATATTGATTAGGCTACCCTGGCTTTAGGCTGGAGGGGGGTTGTGTTGGAAAAGGGCCCTCTCTGAAGGCTCACCACAAACATTTTGCCTTCCTCCTCTTTTTGCAGTACTCTTTTTGCTTAGGACTCTGAGCACTTTACCTCTGCTAACCAGTTCTAAAGTGCATGTGCTTCTCACCTAAAACATGATAACATTGGCATACACCTGATTGGCATTTTTGTTGTACTGGTAAGTCCCTTGTAAAGTGCTATACCATATACCCAGGACCTATACATCAAATGCTACTAGCTGGCTGCAGCACTGATTGTGTCACTCACAGAAGAAGCATTTCAAACCTGTCTCAGTCTGGCCACTGCAGTGCCTGTTAGTGCAGTTTACTGCACTTTGACTTGGCATTTAAAACTACTTGCCAAGCCTTATACTCCCCTTTTATTACATATCAGTCATCCCTAAGGTAGGCCCTAACTAACCCTAAGAGCAGGGTGCTACATAAGTAAAAGGTAGGACATGTAGCTTTAGGATGTGCATGTCCTGGTAGTGACAAAAAACCTATTTTGTTTTTCACTACTGTGAATCCTACCCCTCTCATAGGCCAGCATTGGGAATTCCTTGATATACTTTTCAGCTGTAATTCCTGATAAGAGAGGAATAGCTTTTTCATGTTTAATATTGTTTTGAATGGTAATGATAAATCCTCCTTACTAGTGAAGTTGGATTTAACCTTACTGTTTTAGAAATGTCACTTTTAGAAAGTGGAGATGTTTCTGTATTTACTGCTCTTAGTGACTGACAACCTGCCTCTAATGCATGTCTGGGTTGGATAGCAGTTACACTTTGTTCCCAATAGGCAGCCACAAACAGAGGAAAGTGAGGTCCATCTGCATTCTGAGCACACATCTGCATTCAACTGCATTCTGATGGGTCTTCCTGGGCAGGGAGGAATGGGAGGGGCTGATCACTTCAATAAGTAGATTTTTGTCCACACACAAAGCACTGGTTTGCCCCTCACGGTTAGCCTGGTAGACAGGACTGGGTTGAAAGGGATCCTCATCCATTATAGAGAGTTCCTTTGAAGTCTCCACCCACATCAAAGGCACTATTGGGTACAAGTACTGGGTCTCTGACCCCCTATAATCAGACACTTCTGGATCTTTAACTGAACCGCCGTGAGAAGGTCTGCTGCTGTGCTTCTAAAAGGACTCAATTGGACTGCTTTTCTTGAATCACTGATGTTCTGCTTGTTGTCCTGCTGCCTGCTGCTCCCTGACCATAGGAGAGCAGGGCTCTGCCTTCCCTCCAAGTGATCTCCAGGATCTTGCTGATATGCCTCTTGTTCTTCTGAAGTCTCGGGGACTGAAAAGGCTTCCAATGCATCATCTACAGCTCCTGGATCAATTTTCAACTCGCACCTGATCCCCAAGAGGCACCTTTGCAGTCGTGGGCCCTTGGAAGTGGTATTTTGGCCCCTGAAATCAAGTTTTTGGACTCTTTGTGACCGCGAATGGCCTATTCACTCGGGTACTGCACCGTTTACTCAAAGGATCAATGTGAGCCATCAAAGCATTGTCCCTTCGCATAGCAAGCTTTGCAATTTGCAATAGCGAGACCCCGTCTGCAATCCGCAACGCCCGGCCGACTCTTCGTACCTGCAGGATCATCACTAGTTGCGCTCTACTTGCTCCTGAAAATCGTCTCTGCCATGCACGGGTCTCCTGGCTTAGCTTCTGAAGGTAAAACCTCAGCTGGACCTGTTTGGACCTGTAAAAACCCATGCTCCATCCTGGTTGGCCAGAACCTTAGATTTACCCCAGTCTAACGTGACGTAAAATAAACATATAGTGCTATTAACTTCTAAGCACTGTTTTTGGTTTACCGATTTGTATCTCGACTTCGACTTTTGGTTTTTGTTGTTTTAGTTTTATTTTGCTCAAGTAAAAATTCTCTCTTTTTTGAAACCTGTGTGGGAACTTTTTGTGGTGTATTCATTGTGTTACTGTGTGTGAGTGTTTTGCACAAATACTTTCCACATTGCCTTTGTAGATAAACCTGACTGCTCTTTGCCAAGTTAGCAGAGGGTGAGCACAGGTTATCTAATTATGTATTTAGCTTACCCTGACTAGAGTGGTGGTTCCTGCCTGGCCTGGGTGCAAACCTCACCCAGCCAGGAATCCCATTCCCAAAGACATTTCATTCATTTTGCTCATGTCCTTTCTTAAGAACCTTCCTCAGAGCAGAGTGAATCTCCTGTGCTAGTCATCAATCCATAGAAGTCCCACCACCAACCCGATTGCGTAGAATGTTTCCTGGGACATCCTCAGGCCCTCTATATAGATTCCTCCTGTTGGGCACACCAGTCAATCTCAGATATCCATGCAGAAAGTGTAGGCAAGCTGGGGGATTTCCAATTGTATGCAATACACACAAGATGATGGACGGAATGTTGCACAATGGCAAAACATTAACCCCCAGTCACAGATCTGGGTTTAATCCATCGTTATTTTGCTCACCAAGCCACCCCAGTTCAGACATGGCTATATGCAAATCAGTCTTGACCCTGTGCCTCATGGGAACAGTCCAGCCCGAACTGCCAGCCATGTCTTCCCTGGACCGGAATCAAGCATCCTAGGACCGGTTTCTGGCTATCAGCCGTCTTCAGCCAGGATAGCTTAACTCCAGTGGCTTAGTGAGCACGGGACCCACGCCTGGGCATACCCTTCCCACATAGGGTGAACAGCAAAACACACAAGATGATGGACGGAATGTTGCACAATGGCAAAACATTCACCCCCAGTCACAAATCTGGGTTTAATCCATCTGTATTTTGCTCACCAAGCCACCCCAGTTCAGACAGAATGTTCCATTCTGTCCATCATCTTGTGTGTTTTGCTGTTCACCCTATGTGGGAAGGGTATCCCCAGACGTGGGTCCCGTGCTCACTAATCCACTGGAGACAAGCTATCCTGGCTGAAGATGGCTGATAGCCAGAAACCGGTCCTAGGATGCTTGATTCCGGTCCAGGGAAGACATGGCTGTGCAGTTCGGGCTTGACTGTTCCCATGAGGCACAGGGTGAAGACTGATTTGCATATGGCCATGTCTCAACTGGGGTGGCTTTGTGAGCAAAATAACGATGGATTAATCCCAGATCTGTGACTGGGGGTGATTGTTTTGCCATTGTGCAACATTCTGTCCATCATCTTGTGTGTTTTGCGGTTCACTCTATGTGGGAAGGGTATCCCCAAACGTGGGTCCCATGCTCACTAATCCACTGGAGTCAAGCTATCCTGGCTGAAGACAGCTGATAGCGAGAAACCGGCCTAGGATGCTTGATTCCAGTCCAGGGAAGACATGGCTGTGCAGTTCGGGCTTGACTGTTCCCATGAGGCACAGGGTGAAGACTGATTTGCATATGGCCATGTCTCAACTGGGGTGGCTTGGTGAGCAAAATAACGATGGATTAAACCCAGATCTGTGACTGGGGGTGATTGTTTTGCCATTGTGCAACATTCTGTCCATCATCTTGTGTGTTTTTCGGTTCACTCTATGTGGGAAGGGTATGCCCAGACGTGGGTCCATGCTCACTAATCCACTGGAGTCAAGCTATCCTGGCTGAAGACGGCTGATAGCGAGAAACCGGTCCTTGGATGCTTGATTCCAGTCCAGGGTAGACATGGCTTGGCAGTTCAGCTGGACTGTTCCCATGAGGCACAGGGTCAAGACTGATTTGCATATGGCCATGCCTGAACTGGGGTGGCTTGGTGAGCAAAATAACGATGGATTAAACCCAGATCTGTGACTGGGGGTGATTGTTTTGCCACTGCTTTGGTTTGACTTTCACCAGGAGGAGCCGTTGTCTTTCTCTCTCTGGGACCTGCCTGCCCGCCTACTGCTCGCCGGACCCGCTCCGCGGTTCCCGCTTCGCGGTTTGAAGGAGTTTTCTATTTGGTTATTGGGGCGGAGGCGATGAGGTCAATAGAGGCGAGGGCAGGACTTGTTGCAGGGCTGCTAGCAGTGCTGCAGGGACTCCATCTCCCAGGAGTCCCTGCACGATCCAATCTACTGCACCTGCTCTCCCTGCTTGCCCCGCCCCTGACCACCCCCACATCCTTATAGCAGACTTAGCAATCCGCTGCGCGGGAGCGCGCTGGAACGTCCCGGGAGAAGCCCGGTACAAGGGCGGGACCGTCTGTGGCCGTCAGGGGCTGCAGGAGGCTGGGCTGGGCCCATCCTCTAACATCTGGCTTAGGACCTCTTCCTGTTATCTGGGCTCTGTCACAGTAAGTCGCCTTCCATTCAACTTTATTAACTGTTGGTGCCAAGGTCCATTATACTTCCGGGACTCTCTAAGAAGCTGCCAATACTGACCAAGATTTACTTGATCATTATTTCTTACTTATTGTTAATTCCAGAATATCTATGTGTACTCCTAATTCCCTTCCGTCTACCGTAGGAGTTTCTATACTAGGTCCCTTAAACAAATATTTTTTCAGGGCTAGTCGAGAGATAGACAAGGAAATTGCCCTGGCAGAGAAACGTGATGAGCGCCGTCTATCCATTGAACTCCTCAAAAATCATCCAGAGAAGCGGTTGCCACCAGGCTCCTTGGTGCAAGCCGTCACTCCCGCATGTGCAAATGCCCCTGATCCAGTGCAGAATGTTCCTCTTCTCTTAGACCACTCACGAGTTGCTGCACCTAGGGACAGCTGTGACAGGCTGGAGAGTATGACAGATTTAGCCCCACTTATAGAAGACGATGCCCTGGTTTGGCAGCCTAGCAACGTTCCTGTCCCCACGGCCCCTTTTAATACTCCTACTAGTCGGGGGGCTCCGCTTCCTCTACCAATTCCGTTTTTTCCGGCAATGAATAGACCTGCTCTTGTCAAAAGGAAAAGGATCTCTACTCCGCGCAAAAACTGTCGTCCCAAACCCTATAAAAAAATCAGGAGACACTTGGTATCAGGGAGGGTGCGATCCACAAGGTAGCAGGGCCGGGTGCAAGCAGCTTTCCGGAGGTCACAGCGGGCGCATCCCCTGGTGTTACACTAAACAACCCTGGTAATGATCTGCCTACAGACTCTGTTGAATCCTGAACCCATGAGATTCTCACTATTGTCTCTATAGAGAAAATTTTAAAATCCTTATTGATCCAGGTCTTAGAGAGAGTAAAAGGATTGGCAGAGCGGTTGGACAGGTTTGAGCAGGCAACCCTGGGCAACTTCTACTCTACAAAATCCCTCATCAAGTTACACTCTAGAATTAGGGAGGCAGACCCAGGGGGGCATTCTGTCGTTCAGGTGACCCCCATACCCACTCAGGTCCTACCTACTGATCTGGGAGTGGCCAAAGGGGTAGCAGCACCAAACGCACACGTTGTACCCGATGCGGCCATAAACAGGGGCACTCGGAACTCTGGATTGGCCCCAATGAGCCCTTTGAGCGCTATAGATCATCCAAATTCCAAAAAGGCCACTAGTGTTCCTGTTAAAACGCTTGTGCACCCAGAGGCTCTTGGCAAAAATGGCCATGTCAATACTAGAAACCCTGGGACTAGTAAAAATCTTGAGACAGTACAACCCAGGAGAATCAGCTCCATTCCTCCTCCTGGTGCCCTGTCTGATGTGCTCCCCCCTAAAGAGGTCCCTAGAGCACCGCCCATGGACTTACCACCAGACTGTCAGCCATATGTTGCCCTCTTAATCAATGTACCACGGTTGAAGGCTGATCAGCACGAATCCTACCAAATGCTAAAAAATAAATCCATGCATTGGTTAAGGATAAATAGACCCCTTCCTTGGGATGTTGATGGTTTGATTCTTGGTGTTAGAAGGGTAGGGTGGGTAGGATATGGGCACAAGCACTTTGAGGGTGACTGTGGTGGTAAATTTTAAGGATGTTAGGGCTGCTCAAATAATTTGTAACCAAAACGCGGGGTGTGGCGTTACGGGTATAGGGGTAGTAGATTTGACCTACTTCTACCCGAGACCTGCAGGCAATCCATGTGGCACTCACTCGGGAGGAAAATGGAATTACAACTTTATCCCCCGTGAGAATCACCTCGTCCCTTTGCCCTATCAGTCAGTACCATGGCCTGGTACTTTTGGAAGGAAGCCAGGATATTGAGACGACATCCCTGGGGTGGTTCCCCCGTTGATGCCTTATGATTCAGGCTCTGGCATTGTTAGCCCGGCATTAATATCTGTTGCAGGCAGCCCTCCAACACAGGTTCCAAACCGGGCTGTTGGGATTCAACAAGGAGATAGTGCATTTTTTCCACCCACCGAGAGGGAGACAGGATCTGGCCCGGAATCCCGCGACAAGCCCGCTGTGACGGATCCTGATCTAAGGATTCTCACCTAGAACATTGCGGGTATTCTGAGGAAGTTGGCTCTACCCGATTGGAACACCCTTGTGGAAGGCTACTCCATTTGTATTTTCCAAGAAACCTGGAGTAGGGAGCCTTGCCACAAGGTAGGTTATTCATCCTTCTTTGTACCAGCGGTGTCCCCCCTTTCGGGGAAGGGTCGCCCCTCAGGAGGTCTCCTTATATGGGTTGCCATCTCACTCGGCTGTCAGGTTACTCAGCATGTGTTAAATTCACCAGATCTATTGAGCATCTCAATGAGGGGACGGAGGAGAGGGCTGAACTTGGACATCTATAATATCTATGCCAGGGGTACGAAGGGAGGCTCACACTCACCTATAGTATCAGTGCTGGAGTCTCTGCTCAGCCAGCGTCCCACTAGTTCTCAAGTCATGGTCGCAGGGGACCTAAATTGTACGTTCGAGCCCCTTGGGTTGGAGGACACCTTGGGAACCGCCGAGGAAGACATTAGGAGAGGGATTCCAGTCCTCACTATTCCTCCTATCAGGAGATGGTCTCAAGTGGTGATCCAAATTAATTCTTTAAACTTGGAATTTGGTCTCAGGGCTGTCAACGGAAGGACGAAGTCGGATCCGTCTGGAGCCCACACTTATAACAGGGCAAATCATACGTCCAGGATTGATTATATCCTCCTTGATACAAAACTTTGGACTTTTCTACAGGATATGGAGGTTCTCCCTTCAGTTGAGAGTGACCACAATCCACTCTCTCTTGTATTTTTTCCCTTGTGGAGTGGGAACCAGGGGGCCCTTACATCTTATTCAGAGCCTGCCTCCCAGGAAGTACACCCTTCCAACTGCGGCAGACGCTTGAAATGGAGCAAGCTTAGCTTTAATGAAGAGAAAATCGTAGCAATCGGGGCCCTTCTAGATACAGCCCAGTCCAAACTGGATGCAATGACCCATCAGTTTGGGGAAGTCACAGCGCTTTTTTGTGACTTAACCAAGGCTCTGAGCGATCTTTTCATTTTTCCTAAACAAACCTCCACGTATTGGTAAGAGTAGGAACCTGCCCAAACCGTCAGGCTGGTACACCCAAAAATGCAGGGGGAAGAAAAATGCCCTGATCAGTGCTGTTAAAAGCAAATCCCAGGCTGCAATTAGACTGGCCAGGAAAGAGTACTCAAAGACCATTTCCGTAGCAAAAAGAGAGTGGGAAGACAGGTTCTGGGCGGATCTCATGGAAGCAAGTTTGGGCAAGGACGCCAGAAGCTTCTGGAACCTTATTAGAACTAGGGATAGGCCAGACAGCACTTTGCTGATGTGTAATATTCCCGCCCAGAAGTGGTTCGACCATTTCTCCTCCCTCTATACCCCCATTGCGGCAGCATCTAATTCCACCTTCTACATAGCTAATCCTTTAGGGGGTTTTGAGGGTGGTCCCTTTACTGCCAGAGAGCTGGAAAGTGTAATCAAACCATTGGTGCCTCTAAAAGCAGCAGGGCCCGATGGGATACCGGGTGACTTGTTACGGGCTAACCCCAAGCAGTGGGGGAAGCTGATCTCATCACTGCTTAGCGCCATTACAGAAGGTGCGCCTGTACCAGAATCATGGAAGGGGGCGGAGGTTGTCCCGATATTCAAAAAGGGGTGTCGGGACAAACCAGCCAATTACAGGCCAATAAGTCTCATTGACTCTGCCCAAAAAGTGGCCGGGAAGGCAATTTTGGGAAAGGTCCTCCAGCGGGTGGGCGAAAACAAGATCCTTTCGGACCTCCAAGCTGGTTTTCGCTCTGGGACTGGGACTATAGAACAGGCCTTCAGACTGGCTCTCTAGAATTGGAAGGTGGTGGTGCTTGGAAAAGGCAGTCTCTATTTGGCCTTTATAGACCTGAAGACTGCCTTTGACCTAGTACCAAGGGAGGAGCTGTGGAAGGTTCTGTCTGAACTGGGAATGCCTCCCTATATTTTGTCCCTCCTTGTGAAACTACACACTGGTAATTTTGCGCAGGTACGTTGGGGCATAAAAGGCGAAAAAACCTATAGGATTCCAGTGGGAAGGGGTGTCCGTCAGGGATGCGTGCTAGCCCCCACTCTGTTCTCTCTCTATGTGAACGGAGTGGTTGAGCATCTGTTAAGAAACCCTTCCTACGCGCCCTCCCTGGCGGGCAAACGGATTCCTACACTGCTCTTTGCAGACGACACCCTCCTTATTTCAAAGTCCCCCATGGGTCTTCAGATTCTTCTGAACAATTTTCAGGATGTTTGCTCGCAGAGGGGATTGGTAATAAACACAGATAAAACTAAATATTTGATTATGAATCCCCCTAAAAAACTTGGGCGACCTCCAAATTTGAATTCTGTCCCATTAGAGAGGGTGTCTGAGTTTGATTATCTTGGTATCCGCCTTAACGACTCATTTAGTTGGGACTCCCACATCCCAAAAATGCTCCTTGGTCACAAAAGGGTGGTGGAGTACTACTCAAGGAACAACGCTCCTCCACAAACAAACCTATAGCCCAGTAGTGGAGATTTATAAAGCTAGAGGGTTTAGTGCCTCCCTTTATGGGCCGGAATTGTGGGGTACCTGCAACCTAGACGTACTGGCCAAATCAGAGACCAAATTTTTGAAAGACCTAATGGCTCTCCCGATGAGTACTCCTACTGCTCCAGTGCTTCTTGACCTAGGCTGCAAATCGATTAAGGACCATGCCCAACTCCGCTCCTTGCTTCTTTGGGCTCAGTTGTGGCGGGAGCCTGAACTAGCCTCCTATGCAGAAGCGTTATCAGAGGTAATGGCCATGGAAGGCTGGTCTAGGTTTAATGGTTGAGGGATGTAAAAAGACTTCTATTGGAGTTAGGTCTTGGCGAAGCTTGGGCATCGAGAACTGCACCACCAAAAGCTACAATCAAGAAATTATATTGGAATTGGGTCTCTTCCAAACTATTCTCAGATCCAAGCCATTGCAACTCCACTGTAGCCTTCGTGAGGATTAAAGATGTGATGGCATATGAACCATACTTAGACATGATCTCAATCCCTTTTGACCGTGCCCTGTATTTTAAGTTCAGAGCGGGGACTCTACCAGTAGGTGAATTTGTTGCCCGTTGGAAATCCTCCTACCAGTTTTCCCCTTTTTGCGCCCGCTGCCCTACACGCATAGAGTCGGTAGCCCACATTCTGTTTGAATGTTCGGACTACGGTGCACCCAGGAGGCGATGGCTTAAGCCTTTCTGTAGACTCTTAGGCACCCGTCAACACAAAGTGGCGTTACGCATCTTAATGTCAGACACATCGACTTTGATTGTTTGTGCTGTGTCAAAATTTTTAAAGTGGTCATGGATGATCCGTGCAAGAAGGCTTTCATTGTCAATTTAATTCTCTTTTTAACTGTTTTTAACATCTTTTCCCTGCCCATCCCTCTTGTGTACATAGAAATAATTGTTACAATTGCTATGTTTTATACTTATTGTATTGCTTTTATGATATTTTTATATCGAAATAAAGCCTATCAATCGAATCAATCGATTGTTTTGCCATTGTGCAACATTCCGTCCATCATCTTGTGTGTTTTGCTGTTCACCCTATGTGGGAAGAGTATGCCCAAACATTGGTCCCGTGCTCACTAAGCCACTGGAGTCAAGCTATCCTGGCTGAAGACAGCTATTAGCCAGAAAAAGGTCATAGGATGCGTGATTCCGGTCCAGGGAAGACATGGCTTGGCAGTTCAGGCTGGACTGTTCCCATGAGGCACAGGGTCAAGACTGATTTGCATATGGCCATGTCTGAACTGGGGTGGCTTGGTGAGAAAAATAACGATGGATTACACCCAGATCTGTGACTGGGGGTGATTGTTTTGCCATTGTGCAACATTCCGCCCATCATCTTGTGTGTTTTGCAATTGTATGCAATGTCACTCTTGGCCAGTACCCTAGGTCTACCACCAGCGTGCGTTCCCCCCAGTGCCTCCCAGGTCCTCCAGTGTTAATTGTAATGTTAGGTTCAGAATGGGCTGGCCATATAGAAAGCTCATCACATTATCCAACCCCACTAGGTCCAATTCCAATTGGTACGCTGTATGGCTCTAACCCTCACTCAGCCCGTCATCACTAACTAAGAGTTGGGAGGCACAGTAATAAATCTTGATTTCAGCTGCCCCCAACCCACCATCATTGACAGATTGACGGCATTTGTCTAGCACCACAGGGGAGGGAGTTGGCCCTTCCACAAGAAAGCACAGACCAAGTCGTTACAAGTGTTAATGAACTATAAGGGATGAAAATTGGAAAGGTCGGCATCACATAAAGGAAGCACAGTAGTACCATCATTTTGACTAGGGCCCCTCTTTCCATAATGTGTAATGGCAGCTTAGCCCACTTATAGAGACCTGTCTAGTATTTTCATAGAAGGGGAATACGATTAAATTGTCGAGTGAGCTCCCTTACTACAGATATATACACCCCCAAGTCTTTAAAACTTAGTGGGAGAATTGGAATGTTTGATTGGCAGGTGAGTAATTGTCTCCTTTCAAATCAACTAGTATAGACTTACTCTATTTGGAGCGGAGTCCCAAGGCTCCTCATAGAACTTCAGGACCGCAAGGATACGAGGTCCTGATGTCTGGAGTTAAAGAGGAAACGGAGCATGTCATCTGCTCATAGAATGATCCTGTCTTCCAGTGACCGTCCTCAATTCCATCCCAGCACCTAAGTGTCACAATGGCGAAAAGAAGGTTGGATATTGGGCACCCCTGCCTGATTCCTCACTGGATCTGAAACGTGTGCAAGAGAACCCCATTTATCAGGACCTGCATTGATGGTTCTCGATAGAGGGGAGTTTGACATAACTTCGGAACTTAGTACCAAACCCACACTGAGAAGGACCCGGCCAACTCTGTTTAAAGCCTTCTCGAAGTCGACAAGTAGAGGTGATGCAAGGTCTGGTAGATGTTGGGCCTGAGTTAGCGCCTTATTGACTAGTCTGATACAGCAATGGGTGCTACGATTGGGGATGAAGCCCCGTTGGTCTGGATGTACTTGGGTATTAGGACTCGTTGGAGTCTGTTCATCAGGACCTTAGCAAACATTTTGATGTCAGTATTGATTAGGAAGATAGGGTGGAAGGAGGCGCAATTGTCACCTGGGTGGCCTACCCTTGGAGGCACCACTATTGTGACATGATCTAGTTCGGGGAGAAGAAACCTCTCTGTATGGCTTCCATATACAAATTTAGTAGGTGCAGGACAACAATATTTGTAGCTTAACAGCAGTATTTAGCCCATTAGTCCTGCCCATATTGTGTGACTTATTTCTTACATTGTGAGGGGGGCTCCTAGATCCTTTGTTTTAGAGTTTGTGAGCCATGGAAGAGGGATCTCAGTAAGGAGTTTGCTTGACCGTTCATAATCAAGTCAGTGTATGTGAGCATATAATGTTTGATAGTAATCTTCAAAGGTGGCTGTAATCTTTGAAGACCTATGTATTGGATGTCCTGACTGATCATTGATACGCGGAATTAGTTTGGTCCTCTTCTCACTTGTGGCCAGCCAGTAGAAAACTGTCCCACTTGTGTCCTGTGTTCATATATGTGACTTGATGATTCCCTCCAGCATTGGCGGGCTTCATCTAACGGTTTGGCACAACAGGACTCTTTGTTCAGTTATAGTTGCTGTCAGAGTACTTCTGGAGTATCAGTCATTTTTCTTCAAACTCCAGAATGCGTGTTTTGAGTTTAGCTATCTAGCGATACTTGTTGGTCAATATGTCAGGTATGTGTTTGAGGTAGGCATTGGCTATGCTCCTGATGGTAGCCTTAATAGCCACACATAGTGTACCTGCCATCATTACTGTTCCTTCATTTAGCTCAAAATTGGTTCGAAGCTCAGAGGAAAGATGTTCAGTAAACAGGTCGTCCATAAAAGATAATCATTGAGGTGTCAAATGTGCCTCTTGTGGAGACCAGGTACTCCTACTCAAAGGGTAACTGGCGGGTAAGCTGATATTCCTCAACGCTATCATGTGTACCATATCAGTGGCTGGAAGAAACAGAAGGTTACTACAGGTGAGGGTTATGACCGAGGGTGAAGCGTATGTGTATATAGTTGCACACAGGTGCCAGACCCTCTATTGCATTGCAATGCCCCAGTGGAGTCCATCCGTGGCCTGCATGGTATAGATTTCTCTAGTCGGTGTCTTGTGGGAGCTCCCGTTGCAGCTACCTCAGGGTAATGCATGTTTGTTAAGTCTCCCCCCAAGATTGTGACCGCCTGTCTTTGAGTACTGTATCTATGCTTGTGTATTCTTTCTAGGGTTTGTGTCGGTACCTGGGGTGGTAGCTAGATGCTGAGAATGTTGTATTGCTTTCCCTTCACAAAACCCTTGATCCAACATAATACCCTTCTGGGCCATGGAGGATTCATGTCACAGCAAGTTGAAAATGTCTGTGGAGAAGAATGGCTACTCCTCAGGAAGCTCTAGTGAAACCTGCTTAGAAGACCCGGTCATAGCTAAATCTGCAGAGGAAGAGGCCTCTTGGTGAAACACAGGACTGCAATTCGTTTTATGCGGTCAACCATACAGAGTATGGATTGGCATATTTTTCTGGCATTCATCTGCAGTGACCACCAGCCGGTAGTGTGGCATAGGGGATGTATGGTGTGTGATTATGTCTATCTTTAGAAATAATCAAGAGCAACAACTGAAATAAACATAAAGCTTAAACTGTATAACATCCCTTCACCCCACACCTCTACCCCAGAAGCATCTGTCCCCCCAAACCCCTAAATGTTAAAATAGTATATAATGCATTTCAGGCATTGGAAGTGGACCTCCTCCTATGCAGGATCATATACCAACATTCGTCAGGAGTCCCCCATTGTAAGATTAGCCAATTAGATAAAGTGTGCCTTGGTCATAACCGCTGGCTAGAGTCTTCGGCCAGAAGCCGCTTCCAGAATCCAGTCTGGATTCATCACTGTTAATCCCTTTCCCTCCAAGGTGGCCACACTGGAGACGTCCTGGTTGAGGTGATGTGTCAGATGATGCTTAAAGGATGCCACCCTCTCTCTGGTGTAACTGCGGTCCACTTGTTAGAGGATTCCAGCAATCGATTATGGAGTGCATGGCCTTTCCAAGATCCAGACCTCCATTGGCAGTCTCCAGGTCCAGGGCCTTGGGCGGTGAGACGACAAAGCTCCTATTTTTCAATAGCCGATTTCCAGGCCTCCCTCGAAGTCTCAATAAAGTAAGAGCAAGAATTGAAGACCACCCTCAGTTTCACCGGAAAGATCAGCAAGTATTGCAAGGACATTTGTCTCAGTTTCAAATTGACTGCATCAAATGATTTGAGTTGCATCTGGATCACCTTAGTGTAGTCAGGAATGATCTTAATGCAAGTTGACTGGAAGTGTAGGGTCCCATGCTTACACGCTTCGCACAGGACACTACCTCAGTCCCTATAGTTTAAGATCCTGGCAATCACGGGGTGGGGAGGTGCGCCTGGTGGGGTTCGTTGGGCTTGGGCACTATGAACCTGCTACAATATGAACCACACCATTTGCTTCTATTTGGTACGCAGGATCTAAGTCATGTCTTCAAAAATGTCTCAGGGGCCGAAGTCTCACCTCGCTCCGGGAATGCCACAAAACACAAGTTGTAGTGACTTGACCTTTTCTCTGCGTCTTCTGCCCTGGCCTCTAGGGTATGAGTGGTAGAGGCCAATCTGGTCACCTTGGCTTTGACATTTGCCACTTCATCTACTAGAATGGAGACCCTTCCTTCCGCCTCTGTGACTCTCCCCATTACTTTGCGAAGATCCTGGCAAAGAAGGGTGATATCTGAACCCACCTCCTCAATCTTAACTTTGACTGCCTTGCAGGAGGTTTGGATCACCTGTAGAATCTTCACCACTTCTGCGGAGTCTAGTTGTCCCAGAGTGGGGGTAGATATGGCAGGTGGATTCAAAGACTCTGAAGAGGAGGTGGTGCATTTGTCTATTTTTGGCTGGGCTTGCATGTGAGAGCCTCTGTTTTCCCCCATTATGGGTTAAGCCCCCGAGTGGCACTAGCCAATGCTGGCATGGGGGTCTGTTTATGACTGCTTTAAATGTTGTGCATTCCGAATGTGGTGAATTGGTGCAGCCCTGGTCAGACCACCCACTCAGTCCTCTTCACAACCCCCCTCACTGGTCTGTGCTGTCTGGCCTGTTAAGTGCCTCTTCAGTAGTCCAAAAAGGCCAGAGTGAAGGGCATGTCATGTCACTCAGGATCATGAGAATGCTTAGGGCAGAGATCTCGAATAGTAAATTGTAGGATTCAGGCAGTCCTCTACCCACTTGCCTCTTGGACCAGCAAATGCCAGATTGAGCAGCTGAGGGCCCCACTTCAGAGCCACAGGCATGTTGTTCCCCACTTTGGCCCACTGGGCTCTAGAGCATCGGTTGGAGGCCGGGTGGGTTTCTCCTCTCCCCTGGCTATACTGTTTCTGTTGGGAGGGCGTGAGGGCCCAAGGGTGATCTAACAAATAGGTGGTGGGGGGAGGGGGAAATACCAGTCAGTCAACCCCAAGCTGCTTACCTCACAAGCCAGAGAGGCAGTATGTATAATTGGGGTTACCCCTCATGTGGCCGCAGGATGAGTAGCCCTCCATTTTCCTGTGCCGTTCCCCACCACCATTGAGCTCTCCAAAGTCGGTCCCTGATAGGCGCCTCTCATACCAGGGATCCAGTCTGCCATAGGAGCAAGGATAGGAGCTGGACACCGCTTCCTGCTATCAATGCTCCCTTGAAGCCCACCATGTTCAGCCAGCAAGAAACCTCTTCTGGCTGCTCCTCACCTGCTCCATCAATTTTACCAAGCAGTTTCGACAGCACTGGGCCTTTGTTCTTTCCTCACTGGCCGTCCACCCGATGACTTGGGCACCTCAATCCAAGGGCCGCGCAGTCAAGGCTGCAATTGCAATGTGCAGCTGCCATATTGATTGGGCTGCAGAAAGCAGTTCGTCCATTCATCGCCAAGACGGGAGCTGCCCCAGGTCCTCTGGCTGTCACACAGTTCCTAAGGGGGTCTCAGGGATATGTACCAGGGGGTCTTGAGGCCATGTGATGGCCATTTGCTACAGGATGGGCGCCGATGATGGGGGAGTTCCAGGAGCATTCCTAGAACATGTCCACCATCTTGTCCTCCCTGACCACGCCCCAAGAGTTTTACATTATTTTCGATTGTACAAATGTCTGTAAACCATGTATGACAGTAGCGTTTAAATTGCTAAGAAGAATGCTGGGACTAGTGTTAGGGTAGCTTAGACTGAATCTCTCTCCGAAAAGGCTTTCTTTGATCGGCATGTAATTAGTTAGCGAGTGATCTCTCGGATACAGAAATGTGGACCAAAAGGCAGAACAGGACTGCTAAATGGTTCATCCAGCTTAACTAGATCATGTCACCGACCTCATTTGCTTCTCAAATCAAGAAAACTGGGTGAAATAAATGACCAATGGAGTGAGTCGGAAGGGTAAAGGTACGTTTTCGATCAAATGTTTCAAGTGTTTATTTGAGCTTTTGAGCCGGACTGATCGAGGGCTCAAAGCACAAACTGAAGTCACCAAGAACTATCAAACCTTTTCTATGTAATTATAGAGTAATGAGTTCCTCTAAAAATTGGACAAGTTCTGCAGATGGAAGATGGGAAGGCTGATAATCCAAGACAAAGGATAGTTGTTTCTCTCGAGTCATATTAAAATACCACAGTAAGGAGGCTCGTGTAGGAGAGAGGGATGCTGAAGAGCAGTTATGTGCAAATCATTAATAATTAATTCACTAAGTCAGATGGAATGAAGTTCAAAACTGTTATATCTGATTATGACCTTGCATGTATGAACTGTAGTAGTCTAACTTCCTACTGGCAGAAAGGTGTGGAGTGGGTGGTGTACTGACACAGATGGGCTTAAACAGGATTACCTTTGGCGCAGCAGCTGCATGCCCACATGAGCATGTAGACTACAATCACAAATGAGCCTTCATTGTATATCATCCTCTTTGGGCCAACGCATGCCAACTAGTGCTAGAGCTCTTCGAGGAAGGAAAGTACCTCCAATATGGCAACACTAGTAAAAAATACGAAAATAATTGACAAGCCTAAAAGTAAAGTGCAACCAGACAAAACGCAAACAATCTAGGTTGCACAGAATTCAGCTAAGCATCAATATGGTGCCGTATGATGTACGAATAGAGTGCCAACTGAAACGGTAAATTGTCAGGTTGGGACTCTGGCAAAAGCAACAATAGATGAAGACGGTGTTGGTAGACACATATCATTCTTCAGTTCCCAAGACCCCTGGGATTCCCCATGAGAGACTCTTGAGATAAGATCATCTGATGAGAGAAGAAAACACTTCTGAGGATCAGAAACATTTCCTATTATTTCCAGACTCTCCTGGGAGTCCAGAGGCAAATGTGATGATCACAATTCCTCTTTGCCATCACTACAGTTAAAAGGCCCTAATTTCCTGACAATGAGGATTCACAGAAGGTCTGTGGGACTCAAACCTCTTCATTATCATCTATTCAAGATCATTCCAGAGATATGAGATTAAATCTTAGATTTACGCCTCTGCCTTCTGTTACTTTGTAAATGAACTATGAAATAAACATGCAGTGCTGTGCACTTGGTGTATGGAAACCATGGGGCCGATTAGGATGGCGGTGAATCCGCATCCTCCGGGCCGGCGGCAGCCACCACCGGCCTGGAGGATGCGGATTCACCGCCGCTGCCACAGGAAACACCCACCGCCAGATTAGGATGGCGGTGGGATGGCGGTGGGACCAGCGGCGAACGGCAGGTCTGTCCGCTGCTGATCCGCGGGTTGTGGAGGGCTATTTGGTGGTGGTGTCTGCAAGACACCGTCAGACAACTTACGATGTGCAGGGAAACATGCTTTTTCACTGCGGCTTTTCCGCCGTGGAAAAGCATGTGCTCTTTGGTGTTTGGGGGTCCGTTGCGGGCCCCCAGGGTGTCGGGGGTGGGGGGTGCACATGGGGGGTACCTATGGTACCCCCCAGCATTTACACGCACAAAGTGGCAGGCACCGCGCGGTGCCTGCCGCTTTGTGCATGTAAATGTAAAACATACATTTTTATCCTTGCGGCGCCTGCTGCTTCAAGCAGCACCCGCCGCAAGGTTAAAGATACCGGATGTGACCGCCAGGGTGGCGGTCACATCCTAAATGCACCGGAGGGACCGCCGCTGCCCCTGCGGACGGTCCCTCCACCTCGGGGGTGGTGGACGGATGCAGGTCCGTCCGCCATCCTAATAGGCCCGCAAATCGGCACCCATCTGCTTGTGTTGTCCTTTATGTGCTGCAACACACGATAGCAATTCATCAGGGGTTTTCCACTTGGATTTGGTTCAGGAAATGCTGCCCTCTTTTGCATTCTGTAGGGAGTGGAGATTTATCATACTATTTCACTGTGCCTCAATTGGTTATGATGTTAGTGGTTAGGGTTTGACTTCAGCTGTCAGGCAAATAATGGCTATGTGATTAACATTGTTGACACTAGTTTTGGTTATTTTAATGTATTAAAAAAAACATATAAATTAGTTTATTACTTTTTCAAACATCACAGCATTTTTACAGAACAGATATATTTACCCCTCTGTCCCCACACTCCAAGGTCACTATCCAGCAATCAGCACACACCCTTCCCAGAGGCAGGCACCCCTCCTCCTACATAGCCAGCCGCAGTTCTCTGCCCTTCATCTAATTCCAGTGCAACTAAGTGTTTGACCACCCAAGCCTCCGCATCATGTGGGCAGCATCAGTCTGCTCTAATAATTCCCTGCCCAGCCATTTCAAATCTTGTACATTTTTTGGGGGGCATCCTCCCACCTCTGTATATTACCCTTTCCTGTGCGTAACACATATCAATTTCACTTTCCCAATCTCTTACCACTGGCACCACTAAGAAGCTCCAATTATGAGCTACTTTTCTCTGAGCCAGAAGGTGATAGGAAGAAGAAGCTGATCCACTCCATTTCTCCATTCCATTTATCCAACAATACTAGTTGTGCTCCAGTATCTACCTGAATGTCAGTGGCATCCTCTAACCTGTGGGTCACCCATTTCCATCACTTGCTGAGATTCAGACAATCCCACAGTGTATGAAGAAACGTACCCCCCTGCCCACAGCGTTACAGACAATTCTCATCTGGAACCCATTATACATAAGAAGACCCGGGTATGGTATACATAATGTAAAATATTAAGCTGTAGTAATCTATAGCAGGCCTTAATTGTTCCTAGGTTGGGCAAATGCAGCGCATCACCACAATCCTCATCTTCCAGCTCTCACACATTACCCTGCCTTAATCCTCAAGGGCTAAATCCCCCTGTGTGCTCCTCAGCAGTGTTTGATTGGTGAGAGAGATTGCCTTGGAGAAGGCTGGGCCATCCAGCAATCTATTCTCCAGAAGTGAGGTCTCCATAATGTCCTCATTAGGTGGAGCCACTCTCTTAGTGCATGATGCAATGGGAGGTACTCAACCACATGGGAGGGTGGCATCTCATATTCTACCCTAAGATGGTCAAATGGAGCCACCCCATTCTCATCCCACACATCAGCAAGTGTACTGATCCCTATCTCATCCCACTTCCGGAAACACCCCTAGTCGCATACCCAGCTA
Source organism: Lissotriton helveticus (assembly GCF_964261635.1). Classification (NCBI taxonomy): domain Eukaryota; kingdom Metazoa; phylum Chordata; class Amphibia; order Caudata; family Salamandridae; genus Lissotriton; species Lissotriton helveticus. The sequence goes on from NC_136067.1 coordinate 536,598,029, forward strand.
CAGTAGGGTCCTCGGTGTGAAGCACCCATGTGAAACCATTTCTCTATTCAGTCTGTGCCAAACTTTGGCGACTATTCTTGTCACCGGAGGAGCGTCCGCTGACACTCTCCAACCATACATAACATGCATGTACCCTTCGTCCTATCACTTCATGATCCAGGCGAAAAGCGGGGTCATCCGCTGTGATATGCCCAGTCATTAATCACACTGACATGTGATGCCTCATAATAGCACTCCACACTAGGGCGTACAAAGCCCACTTCATAATTAGAATGTTAAAGATTGGGCTGTGCTTTCCTCTATGAGCCCCTCTGCCAAAGCAACTTGATCAGCAGTGCATCAACTGCTTTAAAAACCTCTTTGGGAATGCCAAACTCGCTGTTTTGAAGTAGATACGTAAAGCGAGGCAGGGCCACCATTTTAAATAGCACTGCTCTACCTACCAATGAGAGCAGAAGTGCCAACCTAATGTCCAACATCCACCTCCAGTCTGGAGAGAGGATATCATTTACCTTAAGCCGCGCTCTAGCATCCGCATCCAGTAATCAAACCCAGGACAAGAATTTCACCGGAATCCCAACTTCACTGGAATTTGAACAAGTGTGGCCACTCCACCTCCCTCAATGCCTTATGGGGATTGAGGGAGACCACTGTCAGTGGCACCCCAACCATCTTGCAGCTGCAATGCTGTTCTGTAACTTCTCTGAAGAATAAACCCATCCTGTTCCAGGTGAACTAGATCCAGAATCATGCCCCTCAGTATCTCAGCTAATGCCATGGCTACATTTTTCATAGCAAAATTAATTAATGTAATTATTAATCAAAAAATCATTTCAATCAAAGCATCATCACAATCACATAATATATAAAAACATAAAGCCTCTGTACTGCAAATATTATTAACAATTATACCAATGTATTGATAAATATATCATAAAACCAAACACAAACCTGATAATGCAATAAAATAGTAGTTAAAAAAAAAATAGAAAAAACTTCAGTAAATATCATAGCGAGTTAAAGTGACATTGTGTCATAATTAGTAGTTCCATAGTTCAAGGACAAAAATGCATTAATTAAATCTGACCCACGATGGTCACAGTAATTATGCTGCTTAGATATTAACCTAATAGCATATACACTTTGTTCTGCTAGGTATCGAACTGTGCAGAGTATCCCTTAAGATCAAGTGGTATAAATCATGCAAAAAGTAATAATCCATTGTGGAAAAAAACTTTTTTTTTTAAAACAACAATAATTACTACAGCAAAATATTGCACATATTGCGTGTTAAAGTGCCAACGTGCCATAATTTGTAGTTCCATAGTTCAGGGACAATAATAAAATATATCAATTGTATCTGACCCAGGGTAGTATCAGTAAGTAAATTGCTTAATTATTACCCGCATATACACTTTATTCCACTGACTTCAATCTGTGCAAACGATCTCTACATTTTTCATAGCAACATTGTTAGACCTGGCTTGTCCAGCGGGTTAATCACACAACGTTTTGCATTAGGGCCTCCTGTTTTTGACCCTGTTTTTGTTGGTTTTATTACTCTGGGCACTATACCTCTGCTAGTCAGTGCTAAAGTGCATATGCTCTCTGTGTAAATTGTTATTATGGATTGGTGTTTCCATGATTGGTTTATTTGATTTACTACTAAGCCCCTAGTACAGTGCACTGTGTGTGCCCAGGGCCTGTAAATCATATGCTGCTAGTGGGCCTGCAACACTGTTTGTGCTACCCACACAAGCAGCTTTTCAAAGGGCTCTCATACCTGCCACTGCAGTGTCTGCATGCAGTCTCTACTGCCATGTGTCGACCTTGCAAGAACACCCACTTGCCAGGGCCTAACCTTCCCTTATTTTACATATTAGCCACCCCTGAGGTATGTCCAATTTAGACAACAAGTTGCACACCTATTGGTACATAGGTGTGTCTCCCATGGCACCAGTGTTGGTGTGCTGCACTTCTACATCATTGTTTTGACAATGAAAACTTAATACGAATGTTCAAATGTTAAAAAAAACCTGTATTTAAATCACTTTTCTTCTTAATTAAATGTTGCAACAATCCGTTAGTTCCAATGCATTTCGGTGTTTACTCACACCTTCTTCAGGGAACGTCTACAGATAAACAAAACAAAGTGTACATTGTATCACTTGAATGTGGTCTTCGTGTTTATTTACGCGCTGTTAACCGTCTAAACAAATCTAACATTGGGGGCGTGTTAATGACCTCATTTACAAGGTGGTCAGCGGGCGTTCTGCTTATGTGTTAGGATGATCCTAATTAACACCGGCATGTTCGTGTGAGTTCTCAAAACTGATTTCCCTCGACCCACTACACTGTAATGTATCGCGTTAAATGCCTGCCCTAAACAGATCTCAATATGGGTGTCCCCTTCTCTTTTGCCAAGTTAAGTTTACTCCTGGCGTGTCTATATCTGCCATTGCTCACCTTGTTGCTGAAAAGTGTATCCCGCTCGCCGTGCGAGGTCCTACTGTTGCGCTCTCACTGCAATGAGTGTAGACTAACGCCGCGTAACTGACGCATGCGCTATAAATTAAACTGGCGTTTTTTCTAAAGCGTTTTTTCTGTGAATGCAATCAATATAACTTTAACATTCAATGACAACCAAACAAGTCTGAAATAATGTATAAAAGAACGTTCTAAACATCGGGGTTAATCAGGACTCCATGGCGCGTCACTCGCGCTGTTGCAAATGTTTCTAATTGCTATATGTTGATTATATTTACATGATAACATAAAGTGTGATGAATAATCAATCATAGGTAACATGTAAATTCTGTTCTATCGTTCAGGCCGTTCGGCTTGAGGCTGCAAAGATGATAAATCCAATAGTTTCCTCTTTTCAAGAGATTGTTTTTGTTCATGGCACCTTCTTTTCTTGGTATCACTTCCAAAACACAGGCTCTCAATTGATTAATGTTGTGGCGTTTCTCAGCAAAGTGTGTTGCTACAGTGGATTTTGATGAATGGGTTCTGATGTTACTTTTATGTTCCGTTAGTCTCACTTTAAATTTTCTTTCCGTATGTCCCACATAGACGCTGCCGCACGGGCATTTCAATAAGTATACCACGTTGGTGGTATCACATGTAGCGTTGACCTTAAGGGGTATTTTATGTCCTTTCATGGGGTGACTGATGTTCGTACCCTTTATGATGTTGTGGCAATTTGCACAGTTTAAGCATGGGACTGTTCCTTTGTATGTCTGGTGATAGGTAGCCTGCTTAGACTTCTTCAAAAGTTCACCAATGTTTTTACCTCTGGAGTGTGCAAATAAGGGCGCTTGATCAAATATGCCATTGAAGTCTGGTTCCATTTTTACTATTTGCCAATTTTTGTGTATGATTCTTTTGAATTGGGTACTCACATTAGAAAATTTGCTTACACATGTTATGCGTTGTGCTTTGGTGGATGCTTTATAGGACAATAGTTCTTGCCTGGTTTTCGTTAGAGCTCTTGCCATTGATTTCTGAATAATCTCCTCTGGGTAACCTCTTGTAGAAAACCTATTAGCCATTGTTTGCAGTTGTTGTTGGCATTCGTTATCCTGGGAGACCACTCTCCTGACCCTGAGAAATTGTGTGTACGGGAGGTGTTTTTTCAATGATGGTGGGTGATGACTTGTATATTGCAACAAATTGTTTCTATCTGTTGGTTTACGGTACAGGTTTGTTGTGATGGTGGCATTGTTTATCGTAATTTCTACATCAAGGTATTGAATGGTAGTGTCATTGATATTCCATGTGAATTTAATTCTGTCATTTCTTTCATCCAAGATTTTCAATTGTTTTTCCAATGATTCCTGGGTTCCTTTCCAAATGATGAACATGTCATCAATGAATCTCATATATGCTAACAGATGTGTGGCCCACTCCTGGTTGTTATAAATGTGTTCTTCTTCAAATGATCCCATGAACAAATTTGCGTACGCCGGTGCGGCGCAATTTCCCATAGCCGTTCCATTGAGTTGGATGAACCAACGTTTGTCGTAGGTGAAGTAACTGTTCATCAGAGTGAATTGCATCAATTCCATCAAGAAAATGTGCAAGTTCTCTGGATAAGTGCTATGTAGTAAGGCTTTTTCAATGGCTTCTAGACCTTCTCTGTGTGGGATGGCTGTATATAGCGTTTTAACGTCTATGGTGGCCAAGATGCAGTCTTCTTCCATTTTTACTCCTTGTAGCTTAACCAAAAAGTCTGTGGTATCTTTGATGTAAGATAGGTTTTTAATCACTAATGGTTGTAAATGTTTATCTATGAATTTCCCCACCGTTTCATGGATACTCATTTTGGTGGACACGATTGGGCGACATGGAGGGTTTTGTAGATCTTTGTGTACCTTTGGTACTAGATACATGGTCGGGCTCCTGGGGTTCTCTTGTGTTAAATATCTTTTGGTTTTTTCATTGATTGTGCCTTTTTCTGTAGCTTGTTTTAGAATGGTTTGTAGGGTTTTGCGAATTTCTTCCGTTGGGTCTTGGTCTATCTCCATATATGTGTTGATATCTCCTAAATGTGTATTTATTGCATTTTCATAGAAATCCTTATTCATTATTATCAATGCACCACCCTTGTCCGCTTTTTGACATATGATTTGTTCATTGTTCGCTATGCTTTCAATTGCTCCAAATTCCTTTTTAGACATATTTGGATTTTTAACTCTTTTGTTAGTGTTGATTTTGTTCATTTCCTGTTTACATAGGTTTTCAAAGAGATCAATAGTCTTATGTGATGTAGGTGGCATGTAAGTACTTGGAATCTTTAATCCTTTCAGTTCATCATCCTTTGGAGGTGGTTTTTCAATTATTACATTCTCGAAGAAATGTCTCAATCTCATTTTGCGTGTTAGTTTGAAAAGACTCACCTCTAGCTCTAATTGGTTGGTATGTGTGCTCGGTACAAATGATAATCCTCGTTGTAGAGTATTTATCTGAAACTCATTTAACTCCTGATCCGAGATGTTTAACACTAGATTCTCGATGGTTTCTAATGATGTTTCTTTTTGTCTTTCTTGGCCGTGGCATTCCTCGTTTGTGGCTGGTTTGTTTCTTTTGTTTTTATTGCGTCCCCTCCTGGGTCTTCCATTTCTATGGGGCCTGAGCCTAAAAAAGGCTCCGATGTTGATGGTTTCTCTGTGGGTGGGTTTTTTGTTGGGTCTTTAGTAGGTTTTCCTCTGTCTGTTCTGTCACTTTCCGTTGATGACGTGTCTGTATGTGACATGCATTGTTTGGTTTGCCGCCTTCTGGTATAGACTTCCACCCATGTGTAAACTTCTTGCAGTTTGTAATCGAGGGTGTCCCTTCGGTATTTTCTGAGTTTTCGTTCATTTACTTCCTGTGTATGATGAGCCAATTGAGTATTGATGTCTTCTAGGATTTTTTGTAGCTCTTCTCCTGTTACTCCCTTCTTCAACTCTTCTGTAACTGTTTCGATTTCTGTTTTAAGTTCATCCAATATTTTAGCTAGCTCTTCTATAATGAGTAATATTAAGTCCAAGCTACATTTGTTTAATATAGCGAACCATCGTTCGGTGAATGGTTTTGAATTTTTACATAGCGAAGGTTTCAGGGCTATTCGGAGGCCTCTGGGGATTCGCTGTGCCTTATGATATTTAATCATGGTACTCGCATGGAGTCGCTGATTGATTTCTCTTCGCATTAAGTACATAAGTTGTTTGATTTGTTGTTCCTTATTTCTTGTAACTTTTGATTCCAATATTTCAGATTGTATTAGTGAGTATATTTTTTCACTGGCTTCAGCCGAGAAGGCGAAGGTATCTGCTCTTTTGTCTGTTGAATGAGTGATCTCCTCATATTGCATGGTTCTGTTGAAGTTCGGCGTGCTACTTCCCTGTAGGGGGGAATTTGCAATTAGCGTTCAGGTAAGAGAGTATGTCCAATTTACCCATGTGGGCAGGGTGCAGTGTATGTGAAAGGTAGGATATGTACTGATGTGTGTGACATGTCCTGATAGTGAAATACAGGGTATTCAAAGACTATCTGTCCCCCCATAGGATAGAATGGGAGTGTATTTATAACATCTTATAACTTCCCATTGGGACAAGATGGAAATGTGGTGTTTAGTATGCCTGACCTCAAAATATAAAAATGAATCTTTTAGTAAAGATGGTTTTTATATAGTGTGATTGAAAATACCACTTTTAGAAAGTGGGTATTTTCTTGCTTAGCCATCCTGTGTGCCTCTACTGGTTTGTGGATTGATTGTCTGGCTTTTGAGTGACAAGAGCTGGGGTTGTGCATCCTCTCAGACAGCCACTGGGGGGTTGATGTGTGTCCTGCCTTTCCTGAATGAGCCACGGCTGGGCTGAATAGACCTGGGCTGTGTTTAGAGTAGTGGGAGGAGAATTCCCTGCACCTGATTGGGCCTGGTCTGCCTATCTCATCCCACTTCCGGAACTACACCTAGTCGCATACCCAGCTACAGTAGGGTCCTCGGTGTGAAGCACCCATGTGAAAGCTTTTCTCTTTTCAGTCTGTGCCAAACTTTGGCGACTATCCTTGTCACCGTAGGAGCGTCCGCTGACACTCTCCAACCATACATAACATGCATATACCCTTCGTCCTATCACTTCATGATCCAGGCGAAAAGCGGGGTCATCCAGCTGTGATATGCCCAGTCATTAATCACACTGACATGTGATGCCTCATAATAGAACTCCACACTAGGGCGTACAAAGCCCCCTTCATAATTAGAATTTTGAAGAGTGGGCTGTGCTATCCTCTATGAGCCCCTCTGCCAAAGCAACTTGATCAGCAGTGCACCAACTGCTTTAAAAACCTCTTTGGGAATGCCAAACTCGCTGTTTTGAAGTAGATACGTAAACCATTTTAAATAGCACTACTCTACCTACCAACGAGAGCAGAAGCGCCCACCTAATGTCCAACATCCACCTCCAGTCTGGAGAGAGGATATCATTTACCTTGAGCGGCGCTCTAGCATCCGCATCCAGTAATCAAACCCAGGACAAGAATTTCACCAGAATCCCAACTTCGCTGGACTTTGAACAAGTGTGGCCACTCCACCTCCCTCAATGCCTTATGGGGATTGAGGGAGACCACTGTCAGTGGCACCCCAACCATCTTGCAGCTGCAATGCTGTTCTGTAACTTCTCTGAAGAATAAACCCATCCTGGTCCAGGTGAACTAGATCCAGAATTATGCCCCTCAGTATCTCAGCTAAAACCATGGCTACATTTTTCACAGCAAAATTAGTTAATTTAATTATTTACAAAAACCATTTCAATCAAATCATCATCACAATCACATAATATATAAAAACAGAAAGCCTCTGTACTGCAAATATTATTAACAATTATACCAATGTATTGATAAATATATCATAAAACCAAACACAAACCTGATAATGCAATAAAAAAGTAGTTAAAAAAAATAGAAAAAACTTCAGTAAATATCATAGCGAGTTAAAGTGACATTGTGCCATAATTAGTAGTTCCATAGTTCAAGGACAAAAATGCATTAATTAAATCTGACACACGATGGTCACAGTAATTATGCTGCTTAGATATTACCCTAATAGCATATACACTTTGTTCTGCTAGGTATCGAACTGTGCAGAGTTTCTCTCAAGATCAAGTGGTATAAATCATGCAAAAAGTAATAAGCCATTGTGGAAAAAAACTTTTTTTTTTTAAAAACAACAATAATTACTACAGCAAAATATTGCACATATTGCGTGTTAAAGTGCCAACGTGCCATAATTTGTAGTTCCATAGTTCAGGGATAATAATAAAACATATCAATTGTATCTGACCCAGGGTAGTATCAGTAAGTAAATTGCTTAATTATTACCCGCATATACACTTTATTCCACTGGGCTTCAATCTGTGCAAACGATCTCTACATTTTTCATAGCAACATTGTTAGACCTGGCTTGTCCAGCGGGTTAATCACAAGACGTTTTGCATTAGGGCCTCCTGTTTTTGACCCTGTTTTTGTTGATTTTATTACTCCGGGCACTGTACCTCTGCTAATCAGTGCTAAAGTGCATATGCTCTCTTTGTAAATTGTTATTATGGATTGGTGTGTCCATGATTGGTTTATTTGATTTACTACTAAGCCCCTAGTACAGTGCACTGTGTGTGCCCAGGGCCTGTAAATCATATGCTGCTAGTGGGCCTGCAGCACTGTTTGTGCTACCCACACAAGCAGCTTTTCAAAGGGCTCTCATACATGCCACTGCAGTGTCTGCATGCAGTCTCTACTGCCATGTCGACCTTGCAAGAACACCCACTTGCCAGGGCCTAACCTTCCCTTATTTTACATGTGAGCCACCCCTGAGGTATGTCCAATTTACCCATGTGGGCAGGGTGCAGTGTATGTGAAAGGTAGGATAATTACTGATGTGTGTGACATGTCCTGATAGTGAAATACAGGGTATTCAAAGACTATCTGTCCCCCCATAGGATAGAATGGGAGTGTATTTATAACATCTTATAACTTCCCATTGGGACAAGATGGAAAGGTGGTGTTTAGTATGCCTGACCGCAGAATATAAAAATGAATCTTTTAGTAAAGATGATTTTTATATAGTGTGATTGAAAATACAACTTTTAGAAAGTGGGTATTTTCTTGCTTAGCCATCCTGTGTGCCTCTACTGGTTTGTGGATTGATTGTCTGGCTTTTGAGTGACAAGATATGGGATGTGCATTCTCTCAGACAGCCACTGGGGGGTTGATGTGTGTCCTGCCTTTCCTGAATGAGCCACGGCTGGGCTGAATAGACCTGGGCTGTGTTTAGAGTAGTAGGAGGAGAATTCCCTGCACCTGAATGGGCCTGGTCTGCCTCACACAATAATGTCTCTACCTCATGCCAGGAGGCTGGACCAGAGAGGACAGAACTGGTTTTGACTGAGCACAGAGCCTTTCTGCCATCATAGAACAAAGGAAAGTGCTATATAAACACTGGGGCCCACAATCCACAACTTTAGAATACTTCTGGATTCAAGAGGAACCTCTACCAAGGAGAAGAACTGGGAAAACTGAAGGAGAAGTACTGCCACTTTGCTGTGTTCCATCTGGGGTTGGCCTGCAGTGGCTGTTTCTGCCAAGGAGAGGATAAAGACATTGTGGTGTGCTGTGTATCCTGCTTGAAAAATATCTCCAAGGGCTTGAAGTAGAGCTTGCCTCCTGTTCTAAAGTTTCAGGGACACAAAGACTTCACTACCAGCTCCCCTGAACTTCCTTGCAGGGAGTTCTGACTTGCCAAGAGGTGTCTGTTGCTGTGTTGGGCCTCTGGATGTTGTTTCTGCTATTGGTAGCTGGAAAAGAGATGCAACTAAAAGAAGCGTAATGCACCTGAACCCGTTTCTGACACATCACTGTCGTGCTGCAGAAGAAACCTACGCAGCGCCTGCCCGCAGCTGAAGAAATTGCTGCATGCCGAATCCTGTGCATCGATCTCCGAAGTCCGACATCACTGCACTGATTCCGACGCAGGCACTGCTGTCCAGCTGCAAGAACCAATGCTGTTGCCGCCGCCTCGAGGACCAATGCATCCTCGATCCCCACGCATCGCACCAGGACGACAAGTCTACAAGAACACTGGGGCCACTGCAAGAAACGCATCACCCACCCCACATTAAGAAACAGACGCATCACCTCCCCTTCTGTAAGGAACTGACCCATCACCTCCCCTGCATGGCAGTAAGGAACCAACACATCACCTCCCCTGAAGTAGGGAACCAACGCATCACCTTCCCTTTGGTTGTTTATTTATGTATTCATTTATTATTAACAAATTAAAGTCAATCACTGCTGTACATCAAGTCTTAAGATATTCATGGTTACACATGTGGGTTAATACATTCATGATTGGTACATTGTTACCTTATCGCATTTATGGTGATCCATAGATGCCTATTTCTGGCAATTGGGGGGGTACAAATAGATCCTCGATATTTATTTATTGATTTATTTATAAAGTTTTATATAGCGCGAGCTTGACCCAAGTGGGTATCAGAGCGCTTTACATTTAGGATTGTTGTGTTAAAAGTTACATCAGTTACAAGAGCATAGTAAGGTACAGTACACATAAACAATGTTGCAAAAGATCATATGAGGGAGGGGAGGAAGGAGTAATAGTGGGGAGATGAGGAGGAACTGTGCCCAATGTCCGGCTCAGTAGGTGACGGTCAAGGGGGAAACCAGGGCCAATCGCCTCATTAGCTGTCTAGCAGCTCCACCGGGCATCAGCCATGTTGCTCAGGTCTCAGCGTTCAGGAAAACCAGTTATGAGTTTTTTTGATTTGAGAAGTTTATATAGCTCTGGCTAGACCCGGAGGTTACAGAGCGCCTAATCAGAGGATTGTTGCATTACAAGGTGCATCTAAAAAGGTTTATATAGCGCTGGCTAGACCTGAAGGTATCAGAGCACTGTACCAGAGGAGCATTGTGTTACAAGTTACATCAGTTACAATAGCGTAGTAAGGTACTGTAAATAAACAACAAGGTTGAGAGAATTTATAGGAAAGATGGGGAAGAAGGAGCCATAGCAGGGAGAAGAGGAGGACTGTGTCCAATGTCCGGCTGGGTAGGTCTCAATGTTCAGGAAAAACCATTTTGAACAGATACTTGGACTACAGTAACAGAGTCAAGTAGTGGAAGAGCATGTCCCCACTAGAGGATAGATGTAAAAGAAGGAGATGGGGTGAGGGGAGTAAAAAATAACCAGAGAAGGAGCTGGGGCTGCCATTTAGACCAATGGGGGATGTGTTCAAGGCCTGGTCGGAGTCCGGTGGTAGGGAAAACAGTGGCAGCCATCTTGGGGCTAGGCAAGGGATTCTAACCTTGGAGTTAGAAACAGCCGGTACCCATTTTAGAATTTCACTCGAGATTGCTTGAGATATTTACCAGGACTGCAAGTCTCGATAGAAAATGAGTGTGGAAAACTACTCATGATGCCATTGAAGTGCCGTCATAGAAGATCAGAGTATAGTGGTCACAAGGGGTAGGCTTTGGCCAGGAAGGGACATTGAAGTGAAAGCTGCAGATTCAGGGAACTCCGGGTAAACAGAGGGGGAGAACCCCAGACTCAAGAGGTCTGTGTTATCGAACATCCATTCTACCATTCAGAGGTACTCGATCCAATTGGGTGGCAATCACTGCTGGGCCGCCGAGATCGGGCCGGATAGCAGCTAGCAGAGCATCAAGCATGCTGCAGATCGGGGACACACGGAACGCGGTCCCTGCTGGGCAGCAGATCTCCAGGTCGCAAAATGGCACCGTAATTTAAATGGTGCACTTTACTCCCCAAGAGTTGGTTCAGTTGGTTCCAGCGCAAAGTTGTTTTCAGAGGCAGGTTCGGCCAGAAAGGGGGCAGTGAAGTGAAAGCTGCAGACTTAAGGCTCTCTGGACAGCGGTGCAGCAAGCAGACTGGTAAGTGGTGCCGGAGACTGGATGGGGAAGCGTCTGCAAACCACAGCTCCTCTGCGGGAGAGAGGTGGGTATGACAAGGCTTGCAAACATAATGAAATCGATAAACAGACCAGGTGATCAACACAGGGCTCCGGTCAGGTCCTCTGGGACGATGGATAAAGACAGCAGGGGACCCTCCACTGAGCACTTGGGGCTAGCAGGAGAGTTTCAACCGATGGCATCTGCACACCGGGCAAACCCCCAGCGCCATAGATCACTATTAACCGGAGCAGACACGGGTCCGGAGAGCCGGCACCTTCAGTCAAGGGCTCGCCACCGTGGCTTCTGTCCTTTTGCAGCCGATCATTCAGGGAGCAGGGCACCAGCTGAGCAGCGCCTGGGCGGTATCCGTCCTCTAAGGCAGGTCAGCAAGGGAGCTGTACACCAGCCAAGCAGCGCCGGGCTCCGGACAGCATAGGAGCCAACCACAGCTGCTGAGGTCATCGATCAGGCTAAGTTGGCAGCTAAAATCCGTTTTCGTGGGATGGTTTGAAAGGGTCCACAGTCCGGTCCAAGGGGCAAGCGGGTGGGAGGCCGGTGAGGTGTTTTTTTCGGGAATAACTACCAGTTGGTAATCCCCAAGCCGGGAGCTCCTCGGGAGGCTCCTACCCATGTGGCCATCTTACCCAAAAAAAAACAGAGGGTTGATATACATTCTAAGCATTCCAGATGGATTGGAAACCCATTTGCGGGGACAACCTACATACACCGTTTTCTCTGTAAAACATACACCAATCCATGTCCCTCACCCAGGCCTCCTCGGTTGGGGTATGATCAGCTCCCCAGAGATGTGCTATGTTTCATTTGGCTATCATGAGGCTCTGTTCCCCTGTCAGGTCCGTGGGTTCCCACACATTTAACAGGCATCTCTTTGCCTCTGCGCAAATTACCCTTGTCAGTACGTCACTTATATATGTGGGGATCCTGCTCCATTAGCGCTGTATGTGGTCGCATTCCCATAATATGTGTAAGAACGTACCCATCTGGCCACATCCCCTCCTACAGTCACCACCCTCCGCTCATCCCATTTTCATCAGGCAGGGTCCTGTTATATACACTCAATGGCGAATCTTGAGCTGGACGCGGCGTAGCCTAGCTGAAATGGCCACCTCCCGTGGGGAAGCCACTGCCTCTGTCCAGTCTTCTTCGTCCAAGATTATCCAGTCCTGCTCCCATTTGACTCTCGTAGGACGGAGTGTATCCCCAGTGTGGTTGATAAGTTTCTTAAATGTTAATGAGATTGTTGTTGTGGGTAGGTAGCCGTCTAGCAGCCTATACTCCAAGGGGGAGGAGTCCGGGGGCGAGTCGCCGTGTGGTATGCAGGTCTGCAATGCATGGCAAACCTGCAAGTAGCCGGAATACTCAGTGTTTTCTAGCTCAAACTCCTGTTGGAGGGAGGCAAAGGTTTTAACTTCTCCCTTCACCCAGAAGTCACCTCTTTTAGAGATTCCAATGAGGTCCCAGTGATCAAAACTATTAGACTTCCATAAATTGCCCTGTACTTCCAAATCCCACAGAGGAGTTGCTAATGTGATTTTGTGTTCCCAGCCAAGGCTACGGTTAGCCGTCTGCCACACCTGCACCAAGTGTCTGGTCGGTCCCGTCAGTAGCTTTATGTCGCTCTTGGAGTACAGTGCCCTATTGTAGTTTCTGCCGAGAAGCAGCCATCGGTCCATGCGTATTCGGGATTGTCCGTTAGTTTGTAGGTACCATGATTTGTTGCTGCTAGAGGAGCCACCCAGTAGTAGCGCTTAAGGTCTGGCAGGCCGATTCCCCTGTCGTACCAGGAGAAAGTTAGCTTAGCTATACGGGCCCTACACTTCCACAGCAGGCTTCTCTGCAAACTTTCTATTTCCCAGAAGTAGCTTGCTGGGACTGGATCCAGGGTATTCAGTAATACATACAAAAATCTGGGCAACGCCATCATTTTAAACAATGCCGCCCTACCTAGCATTGAGAGCGGGAGGGCACCCCAGCCTGCAACATCTCTTTTGAGTCGCTGGAGAGGAGGAAGGAGATTTCGGCTGAACCTATTTTTGGAATCTGCTGTGATATATGTACTATTGAAACCCCATCATAGTGACCTGGATCGGGCAGCCCCTCAGGAGGGCAGGCTGAGGTCCCCCTGAGGACATAGAGCATAGATTTCTGCTGGTTGATCAAGTAACCTTAATGGCAGCCAAAGGAGGCGAATATGTCAAGTACACTGTTTAAGGACGACGTTGGGGAGGCCTAGAAGAGGAGTTTTGTCCGCACACAAAGAGATGTGATATTCCTGGCCCTCCGCCCACTTCAGTCCTCATAGCACCGGATCTCGGCAGATCCATGCAGCCAATGGCTCAAGGGCCAGCGCAAACAACAGCGGAGAGAGCGGGCAGCCCTGCCGAGTCCCTCTACCAAGCTGGAAGGTCTCCGACGTCTTATTGTTCACTACTAGTTGGGTCAGTGGGGCTGAATAGAGGAGCTGCACCCATTGAATGAATTGCATCCCAAAGCCCATCTTCGTGAGGATGGCAAAGAGATATGGCTATTCGAGTGTGTCAAAGGCCATTGTGGCATCTAGGAATACTATTACCGCCTCCTCCTGAATTGTTTCCACCCTGGCCCACACCCCGTGAACTCTTCGCAGGTTTAGCGCTGTGTTTCAGTGCGTCATAAAGCCCGACTGGTCGGGGTTGACCAAGCCGGTTATGACCTTAACCAGTCTATCACTGAAAAGCTTTGCTAGAATTTTGGGCTCAGCGTTTAACAAAAGAGATCGGCCTGTGCGGGGCACATTCTGTTCTGGGCGTCCCTTCCTAATGGATTGTGACCAACATAGCAACTCTTTGGTCATGGGGGAGATCCCCCTGGTCCCTACATTCTTCCAGCATCGCCCTGATGTAAGGGGCTAGCTTGTCTGGCCGGAGCTTGTACAACTCAATGGGCAGACCGTTTGGGCCCGCGGCCTTACCGGACTGCAAGCTTCTAATAGCCTGGGCTACTTCATCATTGGTTAGGTCACTGTCTAGCTGTTTGAGCTCTTCCATTGAAAGGGTGGGGAGTGTGAAATCTACCAATAGTCGCTTGGAGTCCTCAGCCATGCATGCCGTCTGGGTACTGTAGATAGTGCGGTTCTGGGCTGCAAATGTGTAAGCAATCTCCTGCGGGTCTGTGATAGTTCGCCCTGCCCCGTCCATCAGCTCTGTGACTAATCTTGTAGCGAGTTCCAACCTATCTAGCCATACTATTAGTTTCCCAGCCTTGTCCCTGAGTTCATATATGCACCCCTGCTTTTCCCTACCCATCTCTTTGGCAACTATTTGTCACTCAAAAATTTCAAATATTTGTAATATTTAGAAAAAAAATTCTCACACTTCATATACCCAAACAGACCCTGAACCCTAAAAATACCCCTTTACCCTAAAACTAAAAAGTGTCCATGAACTCAAAAATATACTCCTATACCCAAGAACTGGAAACTGACCCTGAACCCTAAAAATACCCCTTTACCCAAAAACTAAAAACTGACCCTGAACCCAAAAAATTCTCCTTTAGCCAAAAACTGAAAACTGACCCTGAACCCTAAAAAATACACCTTTACCCAAAAACTGAAAACTGACCCTGAACCCAAAAAATTCTCCTTTACCCAAAAACTGAAAACTGACCCAGAACCCTAAAAAATACCCCTTTATCCAAAAACCCAAAACTGACCCTGAACCCTAAAAATTCCCCTTTAGCCAAAAACTAAAAACTGACCCTGAACCCAAAAAAGACCCCTTTACCCAAGAACTAAAAACTGACCCTGAACCCAAAAAATACCCCTTTACCCAAGTACTGAAAACTGACCCTGAACCCAAAAATATACCCCTTTACCCAAAAACTGAAAACTGACCCTGAACCCTAAAAATACACTTTTACCCAAAAACTGAAAACTGACCCTGAACCTTAAATATACCCCTTTACCCACAAACTGAAAACTGACCCTGAACTCTTAAAATACCCCTTTACCCAAAAACTGACCCTGAACCTAAAAATATACCCCTTTACCCACAAACTTAAAACTGACCCTGAAGCGTAAATAAACCCCTTTACCCAAAAACTGAAAACTAACCCAGAACCTTAAATATACCCCTTTACCCACAAACTGAAAACTGACCCTGAACCCTAAAAATACCCCTTTACCCAAAAACTGCAAACTGACCCAGAACCTTAAATATACCCCTTTCCCCAAAAACTGAAAACTGACCCTGAACCTTACATATACCCCTTTACCCACAAACTGAAAACTGACCCTGAACTCTTAAAATACCCCTTTACCCTAAAACTGAAAACTGAGCCTGAAAATAAAAAATACCCCTTTACCTAAAGAGAGAAAACTGACCCTGAACACAAAAATGTCCTCCTGTACCCAAATGTAATTGATAATATTTAATTAACTATTAATGAATTATTAACTATAAATAATAAGTTAATATATTAGCAAAGTAGCTGTAATTAATAGAATGTAATTATTTATAATATTTATTCCCAAACAAATATTTAATAATAACAAATTATTAAATAAAAAATTTGTATAAATAATAATTGAATTAACTAATTAATATTAATTAATTACTAATTATTTACTAATGATAAATATGTACAAAATGATATGATTTATTTAAAAAAATAATATTTTATCGTTACCAATTAATTGATAATATAAATTTATAAGAAACATATCATAATTAATTATTTATTTTAAATTACTCCCCACCCTTATCCCCTATTAACCCAACATCCCGCTCCTAAACATAAAGTACAATTTATACCAATAACAACGATGAAAATATTTTAGCACATTAACTGTAATTAATTTCATTTAATTATTAATGAATTTTCCCCCAATTATGTAACAAACTATAACAACTTTTATATATATAACAATTACTCTAAATAATTTAATTAACTAATTAATATTAATTATTTACCAATTAATTAGTAATACAAAATTAAAACAAAATTATAATAATTAATTAACTAATAAAGAATATTTATTTTCCAATTAACTAATTATTAATAATTATTTACCAATTAATTACTACTTAAATTTGTATTACCAATTATATTAATTAAATTACTAAATAATATTATTCAATTTCCAATTAACTAATTAATAATAATTAATGACCAATTAATGACTACTTAACATTTTATTACCAATTATATTAATTAATTAACTAATTAATAATATTCTATTTCCAATTAACTAATTAATAATAATTAATTACCAATTAAGTACTACTTAAAATTTTAATTCCAATTATATTAATTAATTAATTAATTAATATTATTTATTTTCCAATTAACTAATTAATATTATTTAATTACCAATTAATTACTAATTAAAATTTTATAGAAATTTATATAAATTTATTAATTAATTATTATTAATTATTTCCCAATTAATTAAATAATAAAAATATTTACAAACATATATAAATTAATTATTTATTTTAAATTACTCCCCACCCTTATCCCCTATTAACCCAACATCCCGCTCCTAAACATTAACTACAATTTATATTACTATTAAAAATTATTTATATTTTTTACCTTTTTTCAACATAATATCGATATTTTTTCCTTTCACTATTAATCGATATTTTGTCATGTCGATATTTTTGAGTCGATATTTTTGTACTCGATATTTTACTATCATTATTGTAATCGATATTTTAATCAACGATAGCTTTGTTATCGATATTTTATCACATTCGATATTTTTAACTCGATATTTTGTCCATTCGATATTGTGGAGTCGATATTATGTCTGTGCACCCTCGGGGATGCGAGGCACTTTTCTTCGATGCGGTGCACTGCGACAGTTCCAGCAGCGACATCCTCCTTCGGAGTTGCGACGGCAGGCACAGAGACGGCAACACGCTCCGACCTCGTTGCGAGACTCTTCTCTTGATGCAGTGCAATGCGACAGCTACAGCGGCTACACCCTCCTTCGGAGTTGCGATGGCAGCAGTGATGGCGACACGCTTCCTCTTTGTTGTGAGACGCTTCTCTCGATGCGTTGCAATGCTGTAGATAATAGAAACCTTCTCAGGGGTCCCACTGATACTTGGTCCTTTTAAACCAACAAAGAAGAAATTGGCACAGAAGCTTAAATATAAAAAGAACATCTTTATTAACCTCAAATGAGGGAGACTACGTCACACAGAAGCCTTAGCAAATGAATAAGGCAGTCTGAGGAGTACAGAAAACAGAGGCCTTATATATGCTTAGGATTACAAAGTCAGCATAAGACCAAGGGGCGTCAAGGTTCATGTAAGCATGCAAAATGACTAATATGGACATGCAAGATCTGCTTGCTCAACAAAGTGGGAGGAGAGTTACTTCTCCATACAGCAGCAAAAAAAGCCTGACAGTTCTACAAGATGAGCAGGTGCATTCTACTAGCTAGGCTCTTCTGAGCATGTGCTAAGGTGGAAGATGCTAAATATAGTTCGTTTCTAGGCAGATTACAAGAGCAGTCCACACTGAGGGAGGAAAGAGCACATGGCAGCACATGGCAAACAAGATGGCTGCCAGAAATAAAAAATGGGTTTCAGCTCATGCCAACAAATCCATCCAATCTTTAACAGATGGTCCTTTTAGCATGAGCTAAAGACATTCCTATGATCCAGTAGGAACATAGAAAATATTTGCACATTAATTTTCATAAATTTATCAATCTCCTAATTCATTGCTAGGTGGGCATTTTCCATTCTGAACATTTCGTTAAGCGGGTATATGTGAGATATATGCAGGAACAAAGAGAACAAAGCATTGGGTCATCATTAACATATAGATTGCAGGAGAGAGTAATGACCACTATCATAAACAGAATTATCATTTTCCCTCGTCCTAAGCAAAAGCAAATCCTAAAATCATCTAGTAAACATTTTCAGGGCTCCTATGCATTTCAGTGACTATTCATTTTAATTTCAGAATAGACAACCTTTGTCCATTTGAGCCTCACAGGCAGGCTCTTGTTGTTTCCACGGCGAAGCTGCACAACTTGCAACTCAAGAATCACAGCCCAGTTTCAAGGAAAAAGTCTCTTCCTTCAGGATAGGGCAGTCACCCACCAGGGCAAATGCTCTTAGCGTTCCTGTCCAGTGTCTCAGGCAGTGCACCAGTTTTCTTCACTTCAATCTAACAGGCACCAGAGACACAGCACCTGTACCGTAATCTCAAGTCCTTCCCTAACTCCTATATTGCTCTGCTGGTGCACTGCTCATTAGTTGGGGCCAGTGTTCCCACGAAGCTGCGTGCCTGGGCGCCGGCGTACCACAGTGCCCCCGAGCGCGCACTGCTGTGTGTGTGGCACGCACACACATCCCCAGGAAGCATTCGTGCCGCCGCCGCTGCAGTGTGAGAATCGGGCATTTCTAACTTACAGAAGAAGAGGCATATAGAGAGCCCGTCATGAGCTGCAATTAACACGAATGCTTTAAACAAAAGCATACAATCTGCCCGCAGCCACACTCTAGAAAACAAAAGAAATGCAGCACCAAACACAGCACATGCTTTTAGAATCACCTAAAAGCACACGCTGTGTTTGCAGACCTACTGCATTTCTTCTCTTATTGCAGGGAGATTGTGTGCCTTTTTGTAAAGTTTTCATGTTAATTGCAGCTCATGAAGGGCGCTGCCATTAACATGAAAACAGTGGCAGCTAGTGACATTTGAAACTGTCGGGGAGTAACATTATAGTTGTACGGCACTTCTACTTAGTTTTCGTCATCATGCCTCTATTTTTGTCCATTTTTTTAGATCTCTACTGACTGCCAATAAACAATGAGTGAGGAGTTGTTCAAATATTTCCGTGTTTGTACAGAACATCTGTACAAAACGGCCCCTCCATTATTCAAGAACTACAATCAATAAGTGTTGTCAAAGACAGCTCTGTTTTACTTGTTAGGCAGCGAATTCCTGAAACTGAATGCCCCAGCCCCGTGACCAAAAGTCCTATCAACCTTAAATTTTAATAAACTGGCTCATAAGGTAACGAACATCAACATAATGCAAAAAAGTCAATCTGTGCCTTTGCTACTTTGAAAACAGCTGACTCATAAAGATGCAGGCTATACGCCATGGCCATGTATATGTTTATTGAAGAAAGTGGCACTGTGCATGGAAAAGTGATTTCTTGTGAGTGAGATGAGAAGGTGACTAGGGCAAAGTGTAGTATGGATTTGTATGAAAGACAACAAGTGTCCATGACCCTGTGCAGGAAATGCAAGTTACTTGGGCTCTGTACAGAAGAAGATTAGGTGCACAACTACTTAGTCTACTGAGGCTTTTGTTGCAGGAGAGCATGTGCAAGAGTAGCAGGCACCCTTGTCTGGAAGCAGGACATCATAGGAAAGAAACACAGGTCTTCATGGGCATTTGCTGCTAAGCATTTCACCAGGAATCTGCTTTACAGATGTTATGCTTGAAGATCATATCACCAAAGCCATGTGCAGGTAACATGTTGGAAATCGAGTCAAGGTGACAGTAGCATCCTGTCCAACAAAAAATGGTGACAAAGAAGAGCTGGTCATATGGGCCTGTGTGGAAAGGGCAATTAACGAAGGCCAATGCAGCAGTACATTATAGGGTAGATCAGGACATTACCATGGCCTTGTATGTGAAGAGCAGAGGGCCATGTGCATGTGCAGGAAGGACAGAACAATATACAGCAGGTGGCTGTCTACATAAAGTGGAGGTCTCTGCTGCCATGTGCAGAAAGAGAAGGTCGCTAGGGTTCGGTGCAGCTAGAGAACGTACGCAATAAGAGCAGGGAACCAGAGCCATGTGCAGCAGGAGATTCTGTGGCTTATCACTTGACCAATTCTAATAAGTATGGAATTCACCAGGGCTTGGTGTGCAGCAGGATACCATGTACAAATTGGCATGGTATAATGTGTCAGGATGAGACCCACAGTACCTTTGAGATGTGTGCCTGAGATGCCCACAATCCAGTCTGGAAATGCAAGTGGCACAGGTCACTTCATAGTGTAGGACTGGACCTGAAGGCGGCCCCATGCACTGCATGTGCTGCAGGGGGCAAGGTGCATCTCTGCAGTAGACGGTCATGCATAAGAGGATCAGGTCAGTAGCCTGCAGTATGCATTTACAGGAGATCATATGCAGAGAGGTACATATGATTGACTGAACATGAGCAGTACCTGCAGGGAGAGGTGATCACAGGATCCCTAACAATAAAGGTGTCAGCACTCTGTCCGATTAGGGTATCTGCATGAATCAGTGATCATCAGTACTGATAAACACTGGCAGGAAGAGCTGATTACTGGAGCCCTTGGAAGAAAAGAAAATCTCCTCTTGTGACTTGGGTGAAAGGCAGGGGTTGGAGGTACAGATGTTGATGCTCATCCTTCATTGAGGTGCTGGATGATGGAGCTTTGCATGGGGGGGAGAGACCCGGCTAGGAGGATGAGGAGAAAGGGTAAAGCACATATTACTCTGGCCTGGGGCACAGAAACACTCAGACACTTGTGGACCTAAGGCTAAAATTCCAAAAGGCATAGTGAGCATTCCCTACAGTTCAATTAGCCTTTTTAGAGGATAACAAAAGCACCGCCCTGGTTAAGGTGCCTGTTTCCAGTAGGATGTTATATTTGTAATGAACCAGTGGATCCATGTCACACTGGGAGTGTGCCCAGCATCAATGATTATAAACATTCTCATATCCTCTAAACTGTCTCAATGAGATGCCACAGTAGATCTCAGATGTCCCTGAAGCCTGGATTCAACTTCATCACACAAGCACACACACACAGCCCACAGACACAGATAACGCATGCACAAATAGCCACATGCAAGCACACATTCACATCCACAAAAGCACACGCATGCAGACATAACATCACACACACTCAGACGTACAAGCACCCAGGCACATATGTGTCACAGATCTGAAAAATGATTAAAAGAACCTCTAGTCTCAGCTATTGACATAATGCCTTCCATGACCTAGCCCTGCAGGGACTCTTGCCAGGTGCATTCATTCATTAAATATCTTTGGGTGTGGAAAATCCACATTGCCGACTTCTGGAAACAGAGTAGCCAATCACACCAGATGATAACTAACTAGAAAGAACAGTGATGCACCATTAACCATGGTAAAGCACTGTGGCTCACCACGGTGTACAACAACATTTCATTGTTATGTTATGTTATGTTATACTTGGTTTTGTATAGCGCACGGCTACTCAAAGAGTGTCCCGGCGCTTTGGTTTGCACACCTATCTCATAACATAACACGAAAAGACAACAGAAAATCAAAGAATCCAGAAAGAAGAGAAAAAAACCCAAAGAAGCAGCTAAGAAGTAAAAAGCCAAGTTTTGAGCCCCTTCCTGAAGGCCAGCAGGTTTGAAGTACTGCGCAAGGCCACTGGCAGCGCATTCCATAGCTGGGGAGCCAGCAATCTAAAAGAGCGGCCTCCAATACGCGCCCTTTTGACCCGAGGGACTGCGGCGAGGAACAAGGATCCTGACCTCAAGGGCCTGGCTGGATGGTAAAAAGCCAACCTTTTTTGAAGGTATTTCGCTCCGGAGGCATGCAAAGCTTTATGCGCCAAAGTCAAGGTCTTAAAGATAATCCGCTTCCGGACGGGAAGCCAGTGCAGTGCCTGCAGGAGGCCCGAGGCTCTGGCACGGCGAGGTAGTCCAAAAATTGCCCGTGCTGCCGAGTTCTGGACCACCTGCAACCGTTGAAGCAGATATTCTGGCAGGCCGAGATAAAGAATGTTCGAGTAGTCAATTCTCGAGCCAATTATCGCCTGCACTGTAATCTTCCTGTGCTCCTCCGATAGTAAAGGGAGAAACTTACGCAGCATCCGGAGCAGGCCAAAACAAGTGCCAGTGAGGCCGATTATCTGAGAGCGCAGTGTTAGGCCGTTGTCAATTTTAATCCCTAGGTTTTTAGCCACCTGGGACGAACTTGCTGGTGGAAACATGTTCTCTGGCCACCACACCTTCCAGTCCGGATCTGAACTGCACCCGAAGAAGAGGACCTCGGATTTGTCCGAGTTGCACTTGAGGCTGTTATGTTGGAACCACTGAAAAACAGCCTCAAGGCAACCCCGGATCTTCCCTCCATCGAAGTCCGCACCACTCTCACAGGTGAAGAGGAGCTGGGTGTCATCAGCGTAGGAAACGATCTGAGCCCCGAAAGACTCCGCCAGAGCCGCCAGAGGGGTCATGAAGATGTTAAATAGAGTCGGGCTCAAGACTGAGCCCTGAGGGACTCCGACACCCAATGGCGACATCTCGGCGGAGCAAGCAGGGGCCCAGACCGTTTGTCGACGGTCCGCCAGGAACGAACGAAACCAGTTGAACACCGTCCCCCTCAGACCGATCTCAGAGAGTCTTACGAGGAGACCCTCGTGGGGGACGGTGTCGAAGGCCGCCGACAAATCTAACATCACCAGCATCACCCTGCCACCTGAATCCAGCACCTCCTTAATAGCCTCCGAAACTTCCAGGAGTGCTGTTTCGGTGCTGAGATTAGAGCGGAATCCAGACTGAGTGGGATGCAGTAAATCATGGGTTCACTATTACGCTGCTATGTAAAACAATTCACAACGCACTACAATCTTCCCCTAATTTTGTTTATCTCTTTCATGCTAACCATGGCAGTCCAATACAATATGCAAACCTAAAAAATACATAATCCAAAATAAAGTGTTTTGAAGTATATAAGCGAATATTGCTTTAAACCCAGATCATACAAACAGAATGTCTGAAAATAGGGATTATAAGCTTGTTTTTAAAAACGCCTCCTTCCTCTGCTGGTCGCATTTAAACACTTGTGTGTCACTCTGATGATGATCAAGTCCCAGGATCAAGTGACAAGACCAATACTGTGCCTCCGGTTCACATGTTCAGAGGGCACGGCAGGGGCTGAGAAGTTGACTGTTTTGTCAACAATCTCTGTCCAGGTTGATGCAGGGGCTTAGGAGGGAATGGGACCACCAGGCTGTAAAACTATAACATCCTGCGCAAGAGGCTCGGGTACTGTGACTTCTCTGCTGGGAGGTGCAGGAAGGAAAAACAAAGCTACTACCCGGTGTGTTCAATCTTCAAAGCATGTGTGTGATTCTGGTCACCAAAAGGGTGGTGTAATTGTGGGAAAACAGCAGGCATGACCGTTCCATGGATCACCCACGTGATGGCTGGCACCCCCAGACTCACAGGAAGGCTGGTTGGGGCACGGCTAATTGATTGGTTAGATTCTGGCCTGCCTGCTCAGCGCTGTTCATGAATATTCTATCTCTGACGCATAGCATTTTAAATTTGAAGGTGCATTTGCATGCTCATATATGTTAGACAGTTTTATCATGCTGGTGCTGGCTCATTGGCCGTGTGCCTCAATTGCGCTATTGTCAGAGGGGCGCTAGAATACGAAACTAATGCATTTTAACTAGGTGATGCAGACACTAGCATTAAAATAAGTTATTCGAAAGCCTGATGCGGTCCTACCCTAACCCAGCCCTGAAACTGCGAAAAGTAAAATTATAATTACAACTTTATTATAATTTTATTTTTTCCTGCTCAAAGAGAGCATTTGTTAAAGTTTTGATGTTAATCGCAGCGCCCATCATGAGCTGTAATGAACATGAAAACTTTAATAAATGCACACAATTACTTCGCAGCCCAGCTCTATTAAGAAAAGAAATTCAGCAACATAGCTGCCAAGGTTTCAAATTGCTATGTGGGACGGTTTCAAACCTGCCTTAACACCGTCCATGTGGATCTGTATGTGAGCAAATGCACCGTCTTTTCACTTTTTTAAGCAAAAGTTTGGAGTGCTATTTGGTTCTGCACCCACCCGCGCGGTCTGGTTACTGGCGCACATAGCCTTGGTTGCAGCGCACATAGACCTTACACTGCCGCACACAGAGGAAAAAAATTAGAGGGAACATTGGTTGGGGCTACACATTGCATCCAGTGTACCCAGGTATCTCTTGACCAACAAACAAAGGAGCAAACTTCCATTCACTTTAGAACCAGGATTCAGAGGCCTGATGCTAGGATCTCTGAAGCAACCATTGTTTCTAAAGAGGTCACCTCAAGCAAAGCCTCCTCGCCATTCTGGTCAGTCTGTGACTCTCAGCTGGGCATGATTCACAATTTCTCCTTTCTGATTTGTGACCTTGTCTTTCGCCAAAGACAGTGGCAGGGGTACACACTTGATCAAAGGGCTTCCGCCTTCACTGAGGTCCTAGTTGCCAGCAATGCCTGTGCAGGTTACCTTCACTTTGGCTTCAAGCTGGACTGGTGCTGACGCTGACTCCCCAGGCTGAATCTGATGTGGTTGGTGGTAAGGCAGCAAATATCTATTGGTGGACAGAACAAAAGGTCTTTAGACAAGGCACAGAAACAGTCTATCAACAGAGAGGATAGTCAGAATACTTCCTAGTCTTGGGACACACCATATATTAGCAAGGCACCCAAAAACCACTTTCATCTATCTATGAGAGAGAAAAAAAAACAACAACAGCCTGGACCTATTGGCAAGTATAACAGGAACTCTTTGCTGAACAAGACTAATACATCACTCAATCCCAAGGAGCCAAGGAAGTCTGTATTCATTTACTACATTGTGAGGAAAAGAGAAAAACAACACAGACATACCCTAAACCCTTACATTGGTGTATTCCTGTGTGCTAATCTGAAAACCCTAAAAAAAAGGAAATGTTCTTCACTTTTGCTCATAAATTTTACATTACTTTTACAGGACTGCAGACACTTCTAAAATGATTCTTCTTAATGAAAGCACCTACATTGTATGCTTTAGGACCATGCTCTCATGTTATAGGAGCAGCAGGAAAATCTAAAACTGCTAATTTAACAGGGTTCTTACCTATAAAACAACATTTCCTTCAAAACATTTTTTGCTAAGGATCACATGGGTATCTTCCCTAAGTTCCACTTTTCATGATCCAAAATATGCAACATCAGCTCTAATAAGGGCTGTCGGTTTATTTACACAGACTAGCTAATAAAAAACTAGCAATGCCCTTGCAAAACTATGTAGCACGTAAAAACATACAAAAATGAAAATTTTTAGAACAAAAACTACCCACATCTAGCTCCCCTTAAAGGTCAAAATAAGAAACAACAATCCAGACTACTGATCCTGTCATAATTTCATCAAACAGGATGGGCAGTAACATAACATATATTTTATTTATTTTATTAATGCTAACAATGTTTAAAACAGTATTACTGAATAGCCAATTAAATGTCTCATTGCTATTTCACAGACAATTTAGACAGGCTAAAAAAATTTGAGAAAAGGAGTGAGCAACATACATATTACCTAGCTTTAATTTGTAGAGGAGCTAGCCTCCTTCCCCCATTTTGACAGTAGGAAACCTGAAATAGGTTTCACTTCTGTCAATACTATCAACCCCTATTTGTAGCAACTGGCCATAAACAAAGTTATAGGAGGTACGTAGCACTTTTGAGGAGGTAAAGAATATGAATATCCAAACCCCAATCCTTTTAGCAAATGTACAAATGTAACATGAGGGCGAATTAATTCAAACTAAATCCCATTAGCTCAGCCCTAGTAAGCACCAAACTAAAAGCATCAGTGCTGTATATATGGCCAAGCTCACATATACAATTGTATTGTGGTATATTCATATGAGTTCATAAAACTTGCTTTTGCCAACAACAAAAAATAAGCACAACTCCCCTTCTTGCCCTGCGCTGCCATCTTGTCTTTCAAAAAGTTTCAGATGTCAAAATATCAAAGCAGAACTTGCTCTTGTAGCCCTGCCAGGCTTCTAAATATAGAACTGACTTTGAACTCTTCCCAGCTGTCCTATTCTGTGTGCGAATGTAGCCCCATTCCCCTGTTCGTCAGTTTAGAGTTAAGAAAATAACTTCTGCTCATTTTTTATACATATTTTCAATTATAAGCAATGTGCAGTAGACTTGTCTAACAATATAGAAGTTAGCTATTTGTAGTATACCTAAATGTATGCATTATACCTAAATGTATGCATTTAATGAAGCCTAAGGCACTTTAAAAGCTGCTTTAAATGGAAAAAATGCTGTTTAAATAGTGAATTTTGCCCAATTTCGACTTTGATATTTGGGGCACTTAAAAATGAATGTCCTATATTTTTTTATGCATAAAAGTCATCCTCAAAATGTTTCTAGATAGCCCAGGACTGAGAAATCAGAAATAATCATATATATCATTATAAAAATGAGTTTTTTACGTCTGCGCAGAGTGAAATTCCATATGCAAATATCCTCATTATGCGGTACAACACAACTCAAATTTAATTTTAATGCTAGGAGGTCATAGTATGAGTATTAAGCTTTATAAATATTAAAAAACGAATGTAAAAGCACGTATTATTTTTAAATAATTTTTCATAATTAATATTTTGTTTTGTTTTAAGAAAACCAATCTTTTTTGATAATTCCACATGAAAAGCAATCTGCATCCCTTGCCTATCATATTTAGACACATTCATTCACAAGCCTAAGCACAGAAGCCTAACTTGAAACATGACACATTTTTGCGCCACTTTTTAAAAGGACAATTATTTAACATCAGAACCACAAATATGCTTATAAAAAATGTTTTAAGAAAGGAAATCCGTACGTTAAATGTTTTCCTGTTATCCAAAATAATGAACCTGATTTTTGTAACTTTTTAAAACAGCAGTCTGAAATGCAGGATTTTACCCCGTGTCTAACTGACAAAGTCCTGGCTGAGTCAACATTCCTGTCTCTCAGTGGCCTACAATCAAAACAACAGGTGCTGCTAAGGGGCAGTTAAAACACAGCTGTTGTAAAGCTTTTTTTTAGTGTTGAAATGGAAGCACAGTGACTGTCTATTTAAAACTGAGGCATTTCAATGCATGTTCTATAATATGTGTTTTAGCTTAACAACATCCAATTTACTCAGATGATGTGTTTGCCTGTTTATATCTAATACAATGTATTTAAGGAAAATGTTTTATAATTGTTTATTTATTACAAAAACACACAATTTCGTTTTTGAGGCCTATTTTTTTCCTATTGAATGTGAATTCTAATTTTATCTTTTAGCATTAGCAGTTTGTACATGTGCGTAGTTGCTTACTCTTATCAATTTAATTGTAACATGCAGTTATTTAGCATATCATATGGTTCATTTCTGGATTTTTATTTAATTTGTATTTAATATTAATTAAATGACATTTTGCATTACAGACTGATGACAGCAAGAAAACACAAACACACACTTTGAGCTCATTCCAGACATATACAGAAGGGGTCATACACTCAGAATCACATAATACAGCGCGCTTAAGAGCCATTGTGTCACAAATAGCGCAATCGCTATTTACTTACAGAAGTATCACTAATGTGAAACCACAAACTACATACACATTTAAACACATGATTAACCCACAGATCAACACTTAGGACAGAAACAAAGGACAGCCCACACACTGTACTTAAACCAAACCATTTGTAAATACTAGTTGTAAGTCATATTTACAAGAAGCGCCTCTCAATAGTATTCCAAAAGACTGCAAAAAAACAGCCCAACAAACTGTTTTATTTCCAAGAAGCCAAAATACACTCAATTCACTAGCTTTGTCTGGCAGAACACCAAAAAATCGCTCTGCATATCTCCTTTTATAAACGTGCGCAGAAAAAGGATCCTTGTTTGTATTATGTCCATATTTGAATTCAATGGGGATACAGAATCACCAAGGAAGAAATATGTTTTTATACCTAAAACTTTCTAGCTATTCCCTCAAGGGAGCAGGCTAATTTACTTCATATCTCACTATGGTACCTCCAAAAAGAAACACATTCTTCGATGTGTGCTTGAAACAGGCATACCAAAAATATTGCAGAATATGCAAATATTATAACCAAAGTAGCGCTTAATGTACTCTTCATACGTTGCGCTGTTCAAACAAATTCAAACAGAGACAAATCTCCTCATTACCTGCCTACATAAATTGCAATTTACATATTACATACATACTAATCAAAAGTTGGCCAACGCAAATCTATGCCACAGTAAGTGTTACTAAACTACCTTACCAATCAAAGGCATCAAAACCAACAGCAAGTGTTGCAGAACGACTCTTACCAAACAAATGGTTGTCCAAATTCTAACTGCCAAGTTCTGAATGACCTAACGGTCTTTTTAGAATACTCACGCCAAAAAGGTTCTCAGTCAGGAGTGACATCATGTGGAGGATCAAAATCAGGAAGACCAGAAATATACTGGGCTGCAGTCACAGAGAATCCCCAGAATCTCCGTGCACAGAGTACTTCCTTAGTAGAGTCCTGTCCTGTCCTCCTCAGTAGATTTCTGTCTCCTGACAAGATCACTCCTTAGATATCCACTACTCTGATGAGTTCCACGTTGGAGCACCATTTGTAGAAAATAGAAACCTTCTCAGGGGTCCCACTGATACTTGGTCCTTTTAAACCAACACAGAAGAAATTGGCACAGAAGCTGAAATATAAAAAGAACATCTTTATTAACCTCAAATGAGGGAGACTACGTCACACAGAAGCCTTAGCAAATGAATGAGGCAGTCTGAGGAGTGCAGAAAACAGAGGCCTTATGTATGCTGAGGGTTACATAGTCAGCATAAGACCAAGGGGCAGTCCTGGCTCATGTAAGCATGCAAAATGACTAATATGGACATGCAAGATCTGCTTGCTCAACAAAGTGGGAGGAGGGTTACTTCTCCATACAGCAGCAAAAATAGCCTGACAGTTCTACAAGATGAGCAGGTGCATTCTACTAGCTAGGCTCTTCTGAGCATGTGCTAAGGTGGAAGATGCTAAATATAGTTAATTTCTAGGCAGATTACAAGAGCAGTCAACACTAAGGGAGAACAGAGCACATGGCGAGCATGTGGCAGAACATGGCAAACAAGATGGCTGCCAGAAATACAAAATGGCTTTCAGCTCATGCCAACAAATCTGTCCAATCTTTAACAATGCGACAGTTCCAGCGGCGACACCCTCCTTCGGAGTTGCGATGGCAGGCACAGTGATGGCGACACGCTTCTTCCTCGATGAGTTGGGCTTCCAGCTCCTTACGACACACAGTTCTTCAGAAGACCCAAAACAGCAGCAGGCACTTCCAAAGAACTCTGGGGAGCTGGGGGGTGAAGTCTGAGGTCCCTGAGACTTCAGCAGAAGGCAACTCTTTTCCAAGTCCTTGGAGATCCTTCACAAGTTGAAAGCAAAGTACACAAAGTTCCTTTCTCCTTCCTTTGGCAGTAAGGCAACCACTGCAGGCCCATCCCCCAAGCAGCCCTTCAGCTTGGGAATAGTCTCTCCTCAGTTTCTTCAGGTTCCTCTCCTCAGTAAAGGTTTCTACTTGTGGTCCAAAGTGATCTAATTTCATGGGATCAGGGTCCCAATATGTATACCCCAAAATCCTTTGTTCTCTAAGTGGAGAGGGGCCTTTGCCCAGTCCAAACCAGTTCTGAAGCACTCTGTTTACCCGACTTCTCCTTTCCTTTCACAGTGCAGGGCATAAACATCAAACGCCCTACAGGAGGTGGAGCCAGCATTAACCTAGTAGAGGCAGGCTTGGATAATTAGACAAGAAAATACCTCTCAAACATAGAATGTTAAAACCAACTTCACTAAAAGATGTATTTTATCATTCTGAGTTCAGGCATACTAAACTAGAATTTCTACCATGTTCCCTGAGTCAGTTCGGATTATAAAATTTAATAATCTAACTGCCCATTCTGGCCTATGGAGAACAGGTAGCCTTGCAATAGTGAAAAATAAAAATGGCTATAATTCACTATTAGGACATGCCACACAAACCAGGGCATGTCCTACATTATACTTACAATGCACCCTGCCCTTGGGCCTACCATAGGGGTGTCTGATATGAAGAAAAGGTGAGGTTTAGGGAATAGCAATTGGGTGCACTTGCCCAGTCAACATGGCAGTACCAGACTGCACACAGGCTCTGCAATGGCAGGCCTTAGACACACTTTTACAAGCTGCTTCTGTAGGTGGCACAACTAGTTCTGCGAGCCCACTAGCAGCATATGGGTTTACAAGCCCTGGGCATACTCAGTGCACTGTACTAGGGTCTGACAAGTAAACCAAACCAGCCAATTGTGGAATCACTAATTCATCCAGCAATTTACAATAGGGAGAGCATATGCACTTTAGTAATGATCAGCAATGGTAAAGTACCCAGAGTCATAAAACCAACAAAAACAGGTCAGACAAAATACAGGATGACCCTGCAAAAAGGGCCAAGTCCAACAGTGCCCTTTAAACTATGAAGAGATTCGACAGGCCCTTGGGTAGCAGGTAGGACTAGTAAGGAGAGTTTCCACGAAGATGTCAGTGGCCTGCCCCTCCGCCCGCTCCAGCACTCCCAGGATGCGCACATCGTATCGTCCAGTTTATCTTCAGCAAATTTGCGGAAGGCCTTCAGTTCTTGGGTTTCACTTTGCAGTTCTGAAGTGTCGCACACCAGACTGGCTGTTGTTATTTCAAGCTGTGCAACCTTTTCTCTGTTGATGGCCAGGTCAGCTCTTATGAGCATCAACTCCGAGGAAATGGCATCCATCCGTTGCTCCTTGGATTTTCGGACCCCGAAGATTGCATCCATGACGTCCTACAAGGAGAGCTCCAGATCTTCAATCTTCGTTCCTGCAGCCGTTTTGTCTTTGGGGAGTTGCTGCTCGATCGCTGTTTTCAAATAGGTATAGTGGTCGAGTTTGTTTTGCTGGGTGACCTTTGAGCCTTTATTAGAAGCCATGGCGTTGCAGCTTCGTGCCAACCTGGAGTTGCGAGTGCCCGATGGGTGAGGAATCTAGGCTCTTCTCTTCTGTCATCAATAGCCCCTAAGTTTCCAACCCCGATTCTCCGTCCCCATGGCTTTCTACCACCAGATAGGCAGGGGGAAGGGAACCCCTTGAGAGATCTCAGGGGGCCAGCTGAATTCCGGCCCCCTCCCGCCTCTACGCCCTGTTGGGTGCGTCTCCATGGCCGTGAGGTGCCTCTGAGGTTTTCTTGGGCTCTCGGGTGGCCGTCTTTCCCACCACCGGGGTAGACTCATGCTGCGCACCTATTTGGATCCTAAGGCTGGTGATTGTGGCTATCTGTGCGACCGGGGGTGGGCAGTAACTCCACTGGCGCCTCACCCGAGTCGCCGCTGCAACCCCAGAGCCTTGGTGGGGGTTTGTATGTGTCTACTATGATGGCGTCTCTCCTGTGCCCTTACAGTGTCCCCTAAGCGGCAACTTGAGTCACTACAAAACGTCCCGCTTCCGGGCCGCTGTTTGCCACTGTGCGCACCCTCTCAGTGCAATACAAATTCACCCAGTAGAGATGGGCTTGGCTCTCTCTCTTCCTTCCCACTTATGCGTTCGGCCACCTCTGCATCAAGCCACCTCCCAGGCACTGGCTAGGCATGCGAGTCCTCACCGGTCTTCGCAGTGTGTTCTGCCCCTCCTCAGGGAATCTCGTAGGAGCATGCCCGCCGCGCTGCCTGCTATCAGGGTCGCCTGCAACGTATGGACACCTCCGGAGCCCCGGGTGTCCTTTGGAATCCGCTATTGGGTCCGCCGCCTTAGAGCACCGCTCCCGCTCAACGTCCCTCCGGGAATGGCCTCCAATCGAGCGCCCGGCTTCATGATTGGTCCAGGCCGCAACCTCCACGTGACCTATCTCCGGTCAGTGGGATCCTCTGCTTCTCAGAATAGGCTTGTTTGAATGAGTGGACATTCTGATGGCTAGATCTCACCTCGGAATCAGGTTCTGTGAGATGGATTTTGCTATGGGGAATGGACGGTGTCAGAGCAACTGTAGCTTGTGGCCATATTGCTACGCCGCATAACCATGCCCCCCCTTTGGTTGTTTTTGTTTATGATTGAGAGGCATCCAAGGTACTTTGTGTTGAAAGTGTCACATATATAGTTTGCTACAGACAGAACTGTTTTTGTCTTCTAAGAATAACATCTTGATTATTGTATGTAGGATTTTTGTCGTCTTGGTCTCATTTGGTTTAGATGAAGATTACTTCTTTTTCTGAACTGGTGTGGTGTTCATTTGTAGTGTTTTCACTGTATTACTGTATGTGCTCACAAATGCTTTCTTTACACACTGCCTCTGAGATAAGCTTGTCTGCTTCTGCCAGGCTACCATGGGGGTGAGCAGGGGTTATTTTAGAAGTGTATTCCCCTGACTATGAAGAAGGGTCCCTACTTGGGCACATGTGCAAACCATTGCCAACTAGAGACCCCCATTGTTAACAAACATTGAGGAGCGAAATAGATCTGTAGGAGTCTCATCTATTCAATGGTTTCTCCGGATTTAGGATAGGGATCACTGTCACCATCCTCAGATCCTGTGGGAGCTCTACCTTCCCATGGGCCTTTATGTACATTTTATGCAGTGGTGCTCGATTTTAGAAGATAGCCTCCTCAAGAGCTTCACTGGGGGTCCATCAGTGTGGGGGCTTTTCTAGAGTGCAAATGTAGGAGCACTATTTGTGTCTCACCCTCTGATAAGTCCTATTCGATCTCCATTGCCCTCCCTTGCACCGGTTTCCTCTACAGGCAGTCCCTGACAACATACCAAATCGCTAATAGGCAGCTTCTCCAAATAAAATTTCCATCGGTAGTCAGCCATGACCCCTGCTATTCTGACACTACCCCGCATCCTTAACCCTGCCCACCACATGATCTTACTAATGTGTGATCTCTCCGTACCATATCCCTCGCCTCCAGCAATGCTAGGACTTTGCCTGCCTTGTCACCCCCTTCATATATCCTTCCCTCCTGCAACAGGCACACCTGTTTCACCTGATTGGCCAACAAGGCACGATATTCTTCTTGACTCCACACCAACTTCTTCTGTTGGGGTCTGGGCATGCCTATCTTTCAGGAGTCGGAGTTCTCTGCCCACTTCCAATTGGTGCTCTGGTTCGTTTCTCCCCAGCTCAGGTCTCCAATACCTGCTCTTGGAGCTCGGGAGGGGGCGACAGGAAAAATTCCCTTAATCAGGCCTCGGGCACCAGAGCTTAGTGGTTACACTGCTGCCTCCGTGCGGCCCAGGTGATGCCCCATCAACACCATCTTTGTTGATTAGATTTAGATAGAAGTTCTCTGAATTATTCAGGAGCAGTTTAGAAGATAAAAATATAACAATGCATGTTGACTCAACATAGGGAGTTAACATGAGGCTCTATCAAATGCAGCAATTAGCATGACATGTAGTTAAGATTCAGAGCAAAACAATTCTAAGTCCAAAGCATGAGATAAACCAACAAGGATTTTGCCTCTAGAGCCAATGTGTCAGAAGACTGTTTCACCTCTAAATAGCACCGATTTTATAGACGAATGTACAGTGGAAAGCAATGAAAATTGCACAGTCAGCATAAGGGGAACAAAGCTAAATGAATCATAATACATAATTATAGAACGTCACCTAATGCCATCGTTCTGGCATTAGCTTTTATCTGATATATTAATTTGTCCTATTCTACCCTAATGTCATCGGTGGCGGCAGCACAAATATAGTTACACAGAACAATGGAAGTGTCAGAAAT
This sequence comes from Lissotriton helveticus, assembly GCF_964261635.1. NCBI lineage: Eukaryota > Metazoa > Chordata > Amphibia > Caudata > Salamandridae > Lissotriton > Lissotriton helveticus. The sequence goes on from NC_136067.1 coordinate 536,632,125, forward strand.
AAATTGGCCTTTTGTATCATAAGCAGGAAGAGATTTGAAAATAGTAAAAGGCTTCCTCATACTTCTTCAATGACAGCATGTCAATACAAAGTATCAGTGCACATTGAATCTGTGTGAGATTTCACAACCATCATGACTGTGTTCAAAATAAAGATGGACTTAGGGCCTTGTTTAGAAAGAACAGGAAAATACAGTTCTGTCAAGTACAACATTTTAATTTTTGTGCAGAAGTCGTCATAAAGTTGCATATTGTTAAGCACAATTTTGTATTAAATCAAAATCATCTACAACATCATGAACAATGGATGATGGCTCATTTACATAACAAGCACTTCGAGGAGTGTCAAGGTGAGCGTGACTCTGTCTTTTCTCTGATCTTCCCGTACTGTCCGTCCCAGATATATCTGTAATGCCTTCATGTGCTGTATGTGACATTGCGGGCAGTCTTTTTCACGACTGTGATTAAATATATAAACAGTAAAAGCAATTAGGCACTTAAGCAGTCTTTGCTCATGTTCTGAAATGTGCATGCTAAATCTGAAACCTCGCTTTGAATATTCATGCTTTTTATGGCCTTTTTGCTGAGTTGCCCCCTTTAGAGGTTATAAACTCCACTGGGAGACCAACGGGGACTTTAGGAGAAGACCTGAGCTGAATACTGAACTGAAAGCAGGCTCGAGGTATGACGGTGACACGGGTTTCATTCTGAGAGCTGGTGTCATCAGACCCACATTAGAAGTCGTACAGACAGACAGTGTGTAGTCTCTTGTTAAACATGTTCCTATCAGTGGAGCTATTTCAAGGTGAAAAACTTGAAAGAGTAGAATATTTAACAGTAGTTTCACGGAAGAAACATAATCCACTTTACAGTTTCGGGCGCAGTTAGTGGGTTCTGCAGAGTGCTTGCGTTTTCTTCCCTATCACAGCAACATGTTCGTATTATTCTAGATTACACTCACTCTTTGCCTACTGAAATCGTTTCTTTGAAAATAACTCAGGAACGAAAGGTGAAGAAGTTCTAATATGCAAAACGAAGAATCGTTATCCTCACAACTCGCTCGCAATCTTATGAGTATTTCCCATAAATTACTTGCCACACATTACAATTTTGTATTATAACACGTTTAGCAAGTACTAATAAATCGCTGAAAATCGCTGCGTGTGGAGTGTGCAATTTCGGAGAAATTAGCAAATGAATGAATAAATAAATCAAGCAAAGGCTCTAAACCATCACAATATTGTCTTTCCTAGACTTACAAAAACACATTTGCCATGTGTTAAGCCAACCGTGAACACAACCACTCTCTCTGCAGTCATGATGGAATAGTTATGGCGGTGTGGTACTTTTAAAGTAGCTAGGAGGAATGTAGTGAATCCCAAACGAAGTCTTCAATAAGGGACAGCCAATCTATTATACATGCGCAGTTTGTTTTTACCCTGATGCTCCAAGGGTGCCTTGTAAACGAAGTGGTGCTGTGCAATCTCAGAGACTCAAAGGGGCATAGGTAAAAGGAAGTGGCAGAGTGAGGCGTTAGCCGTCATCGCTTAACGCCTCACACCGCCACTTCAGAAAACGAAGGCTGCACCATATTTACAACGATATGGTGCAGCCTTGCGTTTCCCCTGTGCAAGCGGATCACTAAACAGGGTAGCACCAACGCATGCACCCTTGCACCATAGTGCAAGGGTGTCTGCCTACAGGGGAAAGACGTTTATGTACAGGAAGGTCACAGTTTTTTAAGATATATTGAAGGAATGAGGATGGGTATCATTGAAAGAATGTATAATAGAATAGGAGTAATCATCATCTTCATAGAATCAAAATGACTCCACCATGAGAGAAAAAGAGGGTTCCAGGAGGAAAGAACTTTAGATGTACAGGCAAGGGCCACCTTCATATTTTAACTCAGTTTAAAATGGAATTATCAAAGCAGATTCATAAGTATTTAATTTTAGAGTTATTCCATCAGAAACAAGTCAAATCAAAATGCCGCTTAAGACAGAATTTGGTGATAGGCAAGATTTCTGTCTTATCAGGATTAAGTTTGTACCTAGAAACGAAAGAAAAATCAGAGAACTGTTGCAATAAAGAGGGAATAGAGGTTTCAGGATTAGAAATAAAGAGTAAAATATTGTCTCCATAAGCTGACAATTTCAAATGGGAACGCCCGTAAAATAAATCCAGAGGTACAAGAATTTTGATGGATACAAGACAAAAAAGGTTCAATAAGTAAAACAAATAAAGGAGCCGATAGGGGATATCCTTGACGAACCCTCCGCTATAGTGAAGAAAATTGAGAAATAAGGCCATTAACTGAAAAAACAGAGGCACTAAGGGACGAATAAAGTAAAGAAATAAGAGAGATACATTTGGAACCAAAAGCATGCCAGTGTAGTGCTTTGAATAAAAAAGACCAGTTGACCCTTTCAAATGCCTTCTCTGCATCAATAGAAACTACAGCTAGAGAGTAGGGCCATATGTAGGTAATCGTGAAATACTGATTACATAATACCGAATTTTACTGATTCGGTATTAAGAAATCTGTATATCCGATGTACGTAAACAATCGGTAAAATCTACCGATTCGTAAAAAATCGGTCAAAAATATCGAATCGGTAAAAAAAGACAGATTCGGTAAAAAAATAATCGGTAATTCAAAAATTCGTTTTATGATGAATCAGCCAATCCTGTGCCTCCCAATTACCTCCCAAACAGGAAGTGGCCACACCCAGGCAGCTGCACTGAACCTGGAGCTGACTGTGAGGCAGGCAGGTGAGCTGAGGATACAGGAGCAACAGAGCCACCCATCCACAAATCCACAAAAAAAACACCTTGGAAATGGCAAGCCAGGAGAGAGAGAAGGAGGGATCAGAAAGGAAAAGGAAGCTGAAGTTCAGCGAGAAGGAGCAGGAGGTACTTATACAAGATGTGAGCCAGGACCATGACAAGCTTTTTTGGAAAGCAGTCCCTCCATGTGCCTGCGTCTCAGAAAAGACAGATCTGGACTGGGATCCAGAGTAAAATTAATGCATTGGGGTCACCCAGCGTTCCATAGAGGACATCAAAAAAAGGTGGTACGATCTCAGGAAGACGGCGAAGGCAAGGATGGCTGAGAGGCAGAGGCAGGCCGGCAAAACTGGTGGAGGGAAGAACACAGCACCTGCACCAATATCACAGGAACTGATGGTAGAGTCTACCCTCCAGCAGGAGAGTGTGAGTGGCGTGGGAGACGCAGACAGCTCTGCCAGAGCTGCCAGGAAACAAGGTAAGATGCATGCCCAGCATGCTGTGCTACCCCCTGCCCAACCCCAATCCCCATAGAGTCATAGGGGCTCCCACTTCACTACATGTTTTACTCGCTACCTGCTATGCATTGTGGGAGATGTAGTCCTAGGGAACAGATGTATAGGACAGTCAGCCTAGCAAACCCAATAGCATAAAAAAGAAATTAGCAAGCTGAGGACAGTCAGTGTGATCTGTAGGCATGATGTTTAATGCAATGCAAATGCAGCCAAAGAAATGAGTATATGTACATTCTGTCATTACAGGCGAGTCATCTCGCAGTGCTGCAGAGGGGAGCAGACCAAAGCAGCCAGGCCAGAGGGGAGGCAACAGGAGGAAGAGAGTTTGCCTGCAGGGCACACAACCTCCGCACCACCACCACCAACAACTTCTCCTTCCCCAACATCACCACAGCACCAGAGAACACCGCCATCTCCTCAAACTCAATCCCCAGTGCCACAATCACCACCGCCACAATCAGGCAGGAGGCATGCCGTGGCCACCCTCCAGCAGATGGAGGAGTCAGAGGAGGAGGGTACAGGGGGCCAACAGTCTCCAGTCCATGAGCAGGGCAACATGGTGAGGGCAGGGACTCCATCTGAGCGCGCCCACACATCATCAACACGCCGCAGGCCAAGGCCAGCCAGTACTCAAGGCTCAGAACATGATGAAAGTGTTTTTGCTGGACTGGAAGGCAACATGCTCAAGGTCCAGCGCCTGCAATGGAGAGAGATGCGATTATTGCATAGAGAGGTGGCTCACATCAACAAACACATGTACAAAAATGAGAAGGGCATCACTGCAATGGGCGGCAACATGTCTGAGGGCATGAGAGACATTGCGACCTCTGTGGACAAGCTCTGCAGCCAGTTGGAGCAGGACCGTCTTGGTAGGTGCAGGGAGAGGCAGAGACTCCAGGCCTATACCAAGGCAGTGAACCGGCTAGCCACTGCAACCTCCCTAATGTGTAGAAGATCCATCGCCATGCAGGAGGAGATGTCACATTTTAGCAGAGACGTGGCCAGGGGCATGGTGTCAATGACCTCTGCACTGGAAGTGCTGCAGAATGTGAAGGTGGCCTCTATGGAAGCGGGGGGGATAGTGAGGAGGCTACCAGCCGTGGTAGCATTACGCCCTCTCCCACCGAGGGCAGGAGTCGCAGCGAACGCCACAGCGCTGCGCAGGAACATAGCGGCAGCACAGATAGTGTGGCCAGTGAACGTGGACATGCAGCGCGTGGGCGCAAAAAATAGATCATACTGTAATTTGGGACTCATTGAATGGGTGATGTAACCCATGTCTGTATGGACACTGGTTTAGATCCTGGTGGTGTGCTGATTAAACACCATTTCACAAATACAGTAACTGGCTCTGTCTCGTTAGTCACTCAGAAATAGTTGCACGTTATCTCAGCCCGTCTGTGTCTCCCATCCTGTTCTACTGCAACGCCAGCTGCGCAGGGCTCTGGCTGGGGATTGTCCTCGCCCTCGTCCTCAGAGTCAGTTAGTTCCACTGCTGTTCTTTTTTTTGTGGCTAGACTATGTAGCATTGCACTTTTAGCAATTATTTTGCAACATTTGATGGAGCTGTACTGACTTGCACCTCCAGTTTTGTGGAGGCTACGGAATCTGCTTTTAAACAGTCCAAAGGTGCGTCCACCACGTTGCGTGTGCTCTTATATGCCACATTGTATCTCCTCTCCCTTGGTGTGGATGGGTTGAGATATGGTGTGAGTAGGTAAGACCGGAGGGCATTTGCGCTGTCACCTAAATGCAAAAGAAAGTGCCATTAATTTATGTCACCAATAGGTTGACCCAAGGTATACATCAGGGTGTGTCACATTGATTTATCTAGTAGGTATCCTTCTCCAAATTCACCAGCAGCCAGACATGTATGGATACCACTGTTCCTGAATATGTACGAATCGTGAGTACTCCCTGGGAATTTTGCCACAATGTCAGTTATGATGAACTTTGCATCACATATCACCTGCACATTTATGGAGTGAGTGGATTTGCGGTTGCAGTAAATGTATTCTGTTGCTACAGGTGGACAGATTGGTATGTGGGTCCCGTCGACGCAGCCTATTACATGTGGGAACTGTGTCTTTGGTAGAAATCCAGCTTGGTCTTCTGCAGCTCCGCCTGTGTACTGGGGAAGGTTATGTAATGATGCATTCGGTCCATCATGGCGTCCAGGAAGGTGTTGAAAAATCTTGATAGGCAGCTCTGTGACACACCACCTACTGCGGCTATCACACCCTGGTAACTTCATGAGGCCAAGAGGTGCAGGCAACAGAGCACCTGTACATGGGTGGGTATTGCGTGCGCCCTTGGTGTCTGATGCTCAAGATATGGTTTCAGGTCTCATATGAGGTCAAGGATGGTGTGTGGGTGTGGCCTGTACCTCCCATGGATTTCTGGTTCAGTCAATTGGAACAATGTGTCACGCAGTCTGTACACCCGCTCTTCCCGTCTCCAAATTCTCACTCCTGCTGCTCTCAAACGTAGCCGCCTTGCTATGAGGTAGAGTCCCGCCATTGTGTTCACACTGTTGCATTTTTGGGCTGTTTTATGCACTGCACCTGATTCCCACCTGCTCAGGATCAGTGGTAAATACCGATTCGTTAATACCGATTTTGGTCAAATTCGGTATTACCGAATGTTGCTATATCACATTTCAGAATTTTTACCGATTCGTTATTTACCGAATCGGTAATGTTTGTTTCGGTGTTCACAAATCGGTAAATAAGGAATCGGTAACGATTTACCGATTCGTTATTACCGAGGGCATTCGGTAATACGTACATCGCACAGGACTAAATACCGGTCGGTAAAGCCGAAATTTACTGAATTTCGGCTTTACTGACCGGTATTTGCCCACCTACATATGGTTCTAAGAGAGAGTGGAAGTTTTATTTAGGACTTTGAAAAACCGCTGAGAATTAGCAGAAGTTAACCTTATTTTAACAAAGCTGCATTGTTCTATTTATTGTTTATTTATTTCAAAGGTTTTATATAGCGCTGCTGGACCCAAGAGTATCAGAGCGCTTTCCATGGAGGTGAGAATCAACGAATGTTTGTGCGGGAAACAGAAAAACAAAAAGCAAATATACGTAATGAAAGCAAATATACATAATAAAGCAAAAATACATAATGAAAGTGTAATCTGCAGAGCTTACATTAGTTACCCCAGTATTTGTTGAAAAGAAGTACTTTGAGTTCTTTTTTGAAGAGAGAGTAAGAGGGGTTGCAGCGAAGATCTTTGGGAAGAGAGTTCCAAATTGTAGGAGCGTTGCCAGAGAATGTACGGGATTGGGTCTTTTGGCATTTGAGTCTATGAGGGATAAGGACAAGGGAGTTAGTGCTTCTCAGGGACCTGGAGCATCCTGCTTTGTGTAGTTTGGTTGAAACGTAAGAAGGTGTGTTTTGGTGGAGAGCTTTGTGTGTGATGCAAGCGATCTTATAGGTGGATCTTCCTTCTATTGGGAGCCAATTGAGGATCTTGAGGGCGGGGGAGATGTGATCACAGTTTTTACAGTCGGAGATGAGTCTCGCAGCTAGATTGAGGACAGATTTGATCGGAGCAAGATGGATTTTAGGTGTGCCGGCCAGAGTTGCGTTACCATAGTCGATCCTAGAAAGGACAAGTGATTGGACAACAAGCTTGAAGTCGGCTGCTGGAATAAATGGTTTAATTTTCTTGAGGTGTAGAAGGGTGAAAAGGGCGCTTTTTGCTGCCTTTTTAATGTGGGGTATGAGATTGAGGTTCTGGTCAATACTGACGCCTAGGGATTTAACGGAATTAGAAGTGGAGAGTGAACAGTTAAGAGCTTTGATGTCATTGATCCAGAGTTGGATGGGAAGGGAATTGTTTTTGGGGGAGAACAGTATGATTTCAGTTTTTTTCGGGTTAAGTTTGAGATGGTTCCGATGGAACCAGGTTTGAACTTTAGTCAAGGTGTCATTGAGGTGAAGTATGTCTTTGTGGGATTTGATCTTGTAGTATAGTTGGGTGTCATCGGCATAGAGGTGGTAACTGATATTAGCTTGTTTGAGGATGAGAGTGAGTGGTTCCATGGACAGATTGAATAGGGTTGGGGAGAGGATGGATCCTTGAAGGACGCCGAGTGAGACGGGTTGGGGTTTAGAGAGGAAGTGGTTGAGCTTGATTTGTTGTGATCTGTTATGAAGGAATGAGAACCAAATTAAATCTGGGTCAATTAGAGCAGGCAAAAGAGTTTCGAGACGTAGAGCCAGTAATTTAGCAAAAATGAAGAGATGCAGAAGTTTAGGGAAGGCAAGTTTGAGAACTGTACATAAAATTCTACGGTAAAACCATCTGGAACTGGAGTTTTCTCTTTTTTAAGTGAATTTAGAGATTTAGATAACTCTGTACTTGAGAGATCTGACTCAAGAGCATCAAAATCAAGAGTTCCACGGACAGAAGAGGTAACTTGGGCAAGATAGGGGGATTCTGGCAGGGGATTCTGGCTTATAGAAGGATTTATAACATTTCACAAATTCTTCTAAAATATCATGTTCTTTAAAAAGATGTTTTCCCTCTGGAGTTTGAATTGAATCTATTAACACACATTCTTTTAGAGTGTTCAGGTAATTAACCAAATATTTCCCTACTTTATTTTGTCCGAAATAACAATGCGCAATACTACATAAAAGAATAGATGAAGAACTGTCAGTGGTTAATTTGTTAAAATCTTCCTTTGCACGGACACACTCCTGTAAATTAGAACCAGAGGAGGAACAATACAATTATGTTCTAGACATTTAATATTGGCTAATAAACTATTGTGTTGAATACAGGATTTCTTCTTTTTCCTGGAGACAAAATCTATAATGAAACCACGGGCAGTAGCCTTAAATATATCCCATATCAAAAAAGGGGTGAATTCCGATCATCAATTAAGAGGAAATAATCTTCAACAAGCAAGATGAAGGAAGAAGAAAAAATTGGATCTTGTAAGAGAAAATTATCAAACCTCCATCTAGAAGAGCTGGGCTGTGATCAGAGCAAATACAAATCTGCAATCACTGGGGAATGATCAGAAATTACTATAGGTTCAATTGAAGAAGAGATGAGATTCTTGGATAAATATTTGGAGAGAAAAATGCAATCTAACCATGTAAGAGAACCATGAGGAGGGGAGAAAAACAAAAATTCTGTTACATCTGGGTTACATAAACGCCAAGCATCAACATGGTGTGTCTAAGAGATTGTGTTATGAAATTGCATGGGAGTTTTTTGAGGGATAAAACAAATTTGGGATTTGCAGTCTATACATGGGTCCATACTCTGGTTGCAATCACCCACTAGGATAAAAAAATTAATTTTTATAATGGTTAACATTTTTTGTAATATTAGTCCAAAAGGAGAGGTCCAGTTGAGGGGACCATAAACATTAAATACAGTCAAAGATATATTTTTGATAAGTAACTTAGCTAATAACCATCTAATTCTGAAACTAAGTATTGACAAACAACAGAACAATTTAACCTTTTGTGACATAGGATAATTACACCATTTTTCTTTATTGGAGGTAGGGGAAACAAGGACTAAGCCAACCCAACTCTACTTGAGTTTCAAAGCCTACAATTCCACCAAATGAGTTTCCTGTTACAAAACTAAATCTGGAGGATACAACTCTGAATGTTGATAAATTGAACGATATATGAAGCAACACGATCAACAGTAATAAAAAAAGAGAGATAAAATAATGAAAAAGGGAAAGAGAACTGTAAAACAAAGGGTAGTATAAAAGTAAAAGAGAAAAAGGAAGGGTGATGTGTGAGGGTCTCGCAAGGAAGGACACTCACCAGAGATGTAGAAGAGTCTGTGGAGAGTTTTGTGGGACGTTGTGTCAGCTTCAATGGTCTCCCAATAACTGCCAGAACCCGAACCCTTTAACCCATAGATTCCACAAATCAATCAATCAATCAATCAATCAATCAATCAATCACTGCATTTATATAGCGCACTACTCACCCGGAGGGTCTCAAGGCGCTTGGGGAGGGGGGGTCCGCTACTGCTCGAACAGCCAGGTCTTGAGCTGCTTCCTGAAGGCGAGGTGGTCTTGGGTCAGGTGGAGGTGGGTCGGGAGAGAGTTCCAAGTCTTGGCGGCCAGGTAGGAGAAGGACCTTCCTCCTGTGGTGGCTCTTCGGATGCGGGGGACGGCGGCGAGGGCGTGGCTGGTCGATCGAAGCTGGCGTGTGGGAGTGTAGAAGTTGAGGCGGCTGTTGAGGTATCTTGGGCCTTGGTTGTGTAGGGCTTTGTGTGCGTGGGTGAGGAGGCGGAAGGTCATTCTCTTGTTGACCAGGAGCCAGTGCAGGTCTCTCAGGTGTCCGGAGATGTGGCTGTGTCGGGGGATGTCGAGGATGAGTCTTGCTGAGGCGTTCTGGATCCGCTGGAGTCTCTTCTGGAGCTTGGCGGTGGTTCCGGCGTAGAGGGCGTTGCCGTAGTCCAGTCGGCTGGTGACGAGGGCCTGGGTGACCGTCTTCCTGGTCTCGGTGGGGATCCACCGGAAGATCTTACGTAGCATGCGTAGGATGTTGAAGCACGACGAGGAGACGGCGTTGACTTGTCTGTCATGGAGAGGGAGGAGTCCAGGACGAAGCCCAGGTTGCGTGCGTGGTCTGTTGGTTTGGGTGCGCAGCCCAGGGCGGGGGGCCACCAGGAGTCGTCCCAGGCGGAGGGTGATGATCCCAGGATGAGGACTTCCGTCTTGTCTGAGTTCAGTTTCAGGCGGCTGTTCATCATCCACTCGGCTACATCTTTCATCCCTTCGTGTAGGTTGGTTCTGGCAGTGGCGGGGTCGTTGGTGAGGGAGAGGATCAGCTGGGTGACGTCGGCGTAGGAGATGATGTTGAGGTTGTGTTGGCGTGCGATGGCCGCAAGGGGGCTCATGTAGACATTGAAGAGGGTGGGGCTGAGCGAGGAGCCTTGAGGAACGCCGCAGATGACTTCGGTGGCTTCTGATCTGAATGGGGGGAGGCGGACTCTCTGTGTCCTTCCGGCGAGGAAGGAGATGATCCATTCTAGTGCCTTCTCCTGGATTCCGACGTTGCTGAGGCGCTGCACTAGGGTGCGGTGGCAGACAGTGTCGAATGCCGCGGAGAGGTCCAGGAGGATGAGGGCCGCTGTTTCTCCGTTGTCGAGCAGGGCTCGGATGTCATCGGTGGCTGCGATGAGGGCGGTCTCGGTGCTGTGGTTGGCCCGGAAGCCAGACTGCGAGAAGTCGAGGGATCCGTTCGTCTCGAGGAAGGCGGCCAGCTGCTTGTTGACGGTCTTCTCAATGACTTTGGCCGGAAACGGGAGGAGCGAGATGGGGCGGTAGTTTTTGAGTTCGGTGGGGTCCGCTGATGGTTTCTTCAGTAGCGCGCTGAGTTCGGCGTGCTTCCAGCTCTCCGGGAAGGTAGCGGTGTCGAAGGAGGTGTTGATGATGTCCTGCAGGTGGGGTGCGATGACAGCGTCGGCCGTGTTGAAGACGTGGTGGGGGCAGGGGTCGGTTGGAGATCCGGAGTGGATGGAGTTCATCGTGCGTATGGTCTCCTCGGTGTTGATCGGGGTCCAGGTGCGGAGGGTGGTGTTGGGGGGCGTTGGTGCATTCGTGGGGTGCGTCGGTTGTGTGCTGAAGCTGTTGTGTTTGTCTGCAATCTTGTTGTGGAAGTAGGCGGCGAAGGAGTTGCAGAGGTCTTGTGATGGGGTGATGTCGTTGGTTCCGGCGTTGGGGTTGGAGAGCTCTTTGATGATGTTGAAGAGTTCCTTGCTGTTGTGTGCGTTGTTGTCCAGTCGTTCCTTGAATGCTGTTTTCTTGGTGGTGTGGATCAGTCGGTGGTGTTTTCGGGTGGCGAGCTTGAGGGTGGTCATGTTGTCTGGTGTTGGGTCTCTGCGCCAGGCTTTCTCAAGGGCTCGGCAGTTCTTCTTGGAGGTCTTGAGTTCGTCGGTGAACCATGGGGCTTTCTTGCTGCCGGGTCTGCTAGGCGGGGTCCTCAGAGGGGCGAGGTCGTCTGCGCAGTTGCTGATCCACTTCGTGAGGTTGTTTGCGGCCTGGCTGGGGTTCGCTGAGCCGGCGGGGGGGTCCTGGCTCAGGGATGCGGCGAGCTGGTCGGCTGTGATCTTGTTCCAGCTTCTGCGTGCAACCTGTTGCTGGTGGTGGTGGGTCGTGTTCTTTCTGAAGCTGAAGTGGATGCAGCTGTGGTCCGTCCAGTGGAGTCCGGTGGCGTGGCTAAGGGCGATGTCCTTGCTGGATGAGAAGACGGGGTCGAGCGTGTGTCCGGCGTAGTGGGTGGGGGTGGTCACCAGCTGCTTGAGACCGAGGTTGGCGAGGTTGTCCAGCAGGGTGGTGGTGTTGCGGTCGTTGTTGTTCTCCAGGTGGAAGTTGAAGTCCCCGAGGAGGATGTAGTCAGCGGAGGGGAGGGCGTGCGGGCTGATGAAGTCGGCGAAGTCTTCGCTGAATTGTGTGCATGGTCCCGGGGGTCTGTGAGGGTGCCTCTGAGGGTGGTCTTGGGGTCAGTGTGGATCTGGAAGTGCATGTGTTCGGCGGTGGTGAGGGTGTCGTCGGTGTTGGTTGTGATGCGGATGGTGTTCCTGTGGATGATGGCGATGCCTCCTCCGGTCTGGTTGCCGCGGTCCCTCCGGGTTATCTTGTATCCGTCCGGGATGGCGATGGCGATGTCGGGTGCTGAGGAGGCGTTCATCCAGGTTTCCGTGAGGAAGGCGACGTCTGGTGATGTTGTATCGAGGAGGTTCCAGAGCTCTACGGCGTGTCTGTGGACGGAGCGGGTGTTGAGCAGGATGCACTTCAGGTGGTTGCTGCTGGTGCTCGGCATGGTGGGTGCGGGTGCAGTGCAGGTCCGGATGCAGGTGAACTTGCAGGAGTGGCAGCTGAAGGGTCTGTGGGTGCGTCTCGGGGTGGCTCGGTAGCATCCAGGGATCCGGCCGGCGTTGAGTGCGTTGAGTTCGGTGGTGTTGTAGGTCCGGCGGGAGGGCTGGTGTCTGTGGGGGCCAGGGGTTCTGGCGCTGGGCGCGGTCCAGGCGCGGACGGGTGCAGACGGGCGTACCTTTGGCACGCCTTCGGCGCGCTTAGGGCACGCCCGTAGCGCATCAATGCTGCACGTTTGCCACTCTGCCATATGTGGAGAGTGGGGGGGCGGAGCGAGGGAGGAGCAGCTGGGAGGTGGGAGCGGGGCAGCTGCGGGCAGCGGCGGCACTTGGCGGGAACGGGGGGCAGCCTGGGCTTACTCACAAGGAGTGTGCCCGGTGCGTGGGGGTGGCCGGCCCAGAGGGACAGAGATCACTGCTCACCACCGCGATCACTTCGTCATATATGTCCCAGTGGGAGGGAGGAGCAGCTGGGAGGCGGGAGCAGTGCGGCGAATGGGAAGGGCTGCAGGGGGAAGGGGGCGGGGCCGCAGGGGGCAGCAGCGGGGAGCGGGGGGGTGGCGGGAAGCGCGGCAGGGGCTGGGTGCGACAAGAGGAAAACAATCACAAAATAAAACAACACAGGGCACAGGGAGAGAAACAGAAATTAAACAAGGAGCAATAACACAGGGGAAATACAATCGGAATCGAAAATACAAACGCAGCGCAGGCGGGGCAAGAGCAGTAACAGCGGTGGACCAGGGTCTCAGCTGCGGGCAGCGGCAGAACTTGGTGGGAACGGGGGGCAGCCTGGGCTCACTCACGAGGAGTGTGCACGGTGCGTGGGGGTGACCGGCCCAGAGGGACAGAGGTCACTGCTCACCACCGCGATCACTTCGTCATATATGTCCCAGTGGGAGGGAGGAGCAGCTGGGAGGCGGGAGCGGGGCGGCGAATGGGAAGGGCTGCAGAGGGAAGGGGGCGGGGCCGCAGGGGGCAGCGGCGGGGATCGGGGGGGTGGCGGGAAGCGCGGCAGGGGCTGGGTGCGACAAGAGGAAAACAATCACAAAATAAAACAACACGGGGCACAGGGAGAGAAACAGAAATTAAACAAGGAGCAATAACACAGGGGAAATACAATCGGAATCGAAAATACAAACGCAGCGCAGGCCGGGCAAGAGCAGTAACAGCGGTGGACCAGGGTCTCAGCTGCGGGCAGCGGCGGCACTTGGCGGGAACGGGGGGCAGCCTGGGCTTACTCACGAGGAGTGTGCGCGGTGCGTGGGGGTGACCGGCCCAGAGGGACAGAGGTCACTGCTCACCACCGCGATCACTTCGTCATATATGTCCCAGTGGGAGGGAGGAGCAGCTGGGAGGCGGGAGCGGGGCGGCGAATGGGAAGGGCTGCAGAGGGAAGGGGGCAGGGCCGCAGGGGGCAGCAGCGGGGAGCGGGGGGGTGGCGGGAAGCGCGGCAGGGGCTGGGTGCGACAAGAGGAAAACAATCACAAAATAAAACAACACAGGGCACATGGAGAGAAACAGAAATTAAACAAGGAGCAATAACACAGGGGAAATACAATCGGAATCGAAAATACAAACGCAGCGCAGGCGAGGCAAGAGCAGTAACAGCGGTGATCCAGGGTCTCAGCTGCGGGCAGCGGCGGCACTTGGCGGGAACGGGGGCAGCCTGGGCTCACTCACGAGGAGTGTGCGCGGTGCGTGGGGGTGACCGGCCCAGAGGGACAGAGGTCACTGCTCACCACCGCGATCACTTCGTCATATATGTCCCAGTTGGAGGGAGGAGCAGCTGGGAGGTGGGAGCGGGGCGGCTAATGGGAAGGGCTGCAGAGGGAAGGGGGCGGGGCCACAGGGGGCAGCGGCGGGGAGCGGGGGGGTGGCGGGAAGCGCGGCAGGGGCTGGGTGCGGCAAGAGGAAAACAATCACAAAATAAAACAACACGGGGCACAGGGAGAGAAACAGAAATTAAACAAGGAGCAATAACACAGGGGAAATACAATCGGAATCGAAAATACAAACGCAGCGCAGGCGGGGCAAGAGCAGTAACAGCGGTGGGCCAGGGTCTCAGCTGCGGGCAGCGGCGGCACTTGGCGGGAACGGGGGGCAGCCTGGGCTTACTCACGAGGAGTGTGCGCGGTGTGTGGGGGTGACCGGCCCAGAGGGACAGAGGTCACTGCTCACCACCGCGATCACTTCGTCATATATGTCCCAGTAGGAGGGAGTAGCAGCTGGGAGGCGGGAGCGGGGCGGCGAATGGGAAGGGCTGCAGAGGGAAGGGGGCGGGGCCACAGGGGGCAGCAGCGGGGAGCGGGGGGTGGCGGGAAGCGCGGCAGGGGCTGGGTGCGACAAGAGGAAAACAATCACAAAATAAAACAACACGGGGCACAGGGAGAGAAACAGAAATGAAACAAGGAGCAATAACACAGGGGAAATACAATCGAAATCGAAAATACAAATGCAGCGCAGGCGGGGCAAGAGCAGTAACAGCGGTGGACCAGGGTCTCAGCTGCGGGCAGTGGCGGCACTTGGCGGGAATGGGGGGCAGCCTGGGCTCACTCACGAGGAGTGTGCGCGGTGCGTGGGGGTGACCGGCCCAGAGGGACAGAGGTCACTGCTCACCACCGCGATCACTTCGTCATATATGTCCCAGTGGGAGGGAGGAGCAGCTGGGAGGCGGGAGCGGGGCGGTGAATGGGAAGGGCTGCAGAGGGAAGGGGGCGGGGCCGCAGGGGGCAGCGGCGGGGAGCGGGGGTGTGGCGGGAAGCGCGGCAGGGGCTGGGTGCGACAAGAGGAAAACAATCACAAAATAAAACAACACGGGGCACAGGGAGAGAAACAGAAATTAAACAAGGAGCAATAACACAGGGGAAATACAATAGGAATCGAAAATACAAACGCAGCGCAGGCGGGGCAAGAGCAGTAACAGCGGTGGACCAGGGTCTCAGCTGCGGGCAGCGGCGTCACTTGGCGGGAACAGGGGGCAGCCTGGGCTCACTCACGAGGAGTGTGCGCGGTGCGGGTGGGTGACCGGCCCAGAGGGACAGAGGTCACTGCTCACCACCGCGATCACTTCGTCATATATGTCCCAGTGGGAGGGAGGAGCAGCTGGGAGGCGGGAGCGGGGCGGCGAATGGGAAGGGCTGCAGAGGGAAGGGGGCGAGGCCGCAGAGGGCAGTGGCGGGGAGCGGGGGGTGGCAGGAAGCGCGGCAGGGGCTGGGTGTGACAAGAGGAAAACAATCACAAAATAAAACAACACGGGGCACAGGGAGAGAAACAGAAATTAAACAAGGAGCAATAACACAGGGGAAATACAATCGGAATCGAAAATACAAACGCAGCGCAGGCGTGGCAAGAGCAGTAACAGCGGTGGACCAGGGTCTCAGCTGCGGGCAGCGGCGGCACTTGGCGGGAACGGGGGGCAGCCTGGGCTCACTCACGAGGAGTGTGCGCGGTGCGTGGGGGTGACCGGCCCAGAGGGACAGAGGTCACTGCTCACCACCACGATCACTTCGTCATATATGTCCCAGTGGGAGGGAGGAGCAGCTGGGAGGCGGGAGCGGGGCGGCGAATGGGAAGGGCTGCAGAGGGAAGGGGGCGGGGCCGTAGGGGGCAACGGCGGGGAGCGGGGGGTGGCGGGAAGCGTGGCAGGGGCTGGGTGCGACAAGAGGAAAACAATCACAAAATAAAACAACACGGGGCACAGGAAGAGAAACAGAAATTAAACAAGGAGCAATAACACAGGGGAAATACAATCGGAATCGAAAATACAAACGCAGCGCAGGCGGGGCAAGAGCAGTAACAGCAGTGGACCAGGGTCTCAGCTGCGGGCAGCGGCGGCACTTGGCGGGAACGGGGGGCAGCCTGGGCTCACTCATGAGGAGTGTGCGCGGTGCGTGGGGGTGACCGGCCCAGAGGGACAGAGGCAAACGCATTCCAGTAACCAGAAAAATGAGAACACAACAAAAGGGTGATAGGTAGGACGCTAAGAGGAGACAGTACATGACGACCGCTGAAAAAATATATTACTGCTAATAAAAATAAAAGAGGACTTACAACTGTAATACGTACCTGCAGGGAAGAACAAGAAGAAAAGTACAAATAGTGGCGACACACAAATGAAGATGACACATCCAATCAGGGAGAATGTACCACAACAGGGAACCATATAGGACGAGCAGGAAATGGATAAGTAAGAAATCCCAAAAAGAAAATCTGTAAGATTATGAAGGACAACAATAAAGTTAACATGTTATGAGGCAATGGAAGTCACAAAATGTCATTTCTTTTAAATATTGTTTATGTGCAGGAAGGAGGACCTTCCTGCACATAAACAATCCAAGGCATTTTGCTTTTTCCATGTGTGCTACCCAAGGCAACACACATGGGAAAAACAAAAATGAAGAGAAATAAAGCATTTCTCTTCTTTTCACCAACTCAAGAACAGGTTTACCCTAGTCTTAATTTTGATGCTGCCTCCTATTTACGTTGCCCTTGTAAATAGGGGACAGCATCAAAATCAATGGGTGTTGAGGTGAAAATCCCACCACAACACCCACTGCCAACCCCTTTCAGGCTAAGCATAGTGTGAAATGGTGCCTTATTTATAAGGAAGTGGTACAAAAGGGGGTGGTGATGGACGGAGCATCTGAACCAATCAAACACTCACACCCAGTCAAAAGATCTGGGTTTGATCCATCACTGTTCTTTAGCCCACTCCGCCACCCCAGTTCAGACATGGCTATATGCAAATCAGTCTGACCATGTGCCTCATGGGAACAGTCCAGCCCGAACTGCCAAGCCATGCCTTCCCTGGACCGGAAACAAGCTTCCGACGACCGGTTTCTGGCATTCCAGCCGTCTTCAGCCCGGCTTGCTTGAATCCAGTGGCAAAGTGAGCAAGGGACTCACGTCTGAGCATACCCTGCCACACTTATGGCGGCCAAAGCGGTACAAAAGGGGGTGGTGATGGACAGACGTGGGTCCCATGCTCACTAATCCACTGGATTCAAGCAAGCCGGGCTGAAGACGGCTGGAATGCCAGAAACCGGTCCTCGGAAGCTTGTTTCCGGTCCAGGGAAGACATGGCTTGGCAGTTCGGGCTGGACTGTTCCCATGAGGCTCATGGTCAGACTGATTTGCATAAAGCCATGTCTAAACTGGGATGGCAGAGTGGGCTAAAGAACGGTGATGGATTAAACCCAGATCTTTTGACTGGGTGTGAGTGTTTGATTGATTCAGATGCTCCGTCCATCACCACCCCCTTTTGTACCGTTATTTATAAGGAAGAGTTAAGCCACATTCAGTGGCTTAACACTGCCTAGTAAATAAGGCGAGGCCCTCATCCCCACCACAATATTACTGATAGTGACGTTGTGATTGCGATAGGGGCTTGTACATATGCCACGAGTGACAGCAAACATTTTAATTGGGGCACTGCATAACAAAACAACATCTGCTACGTTTACTGATGTCCTTGGCTCGTTCTTGTACTCCCCCTCAACAACAGGGGTCAATCGTTGTTGTTAGTGAGAGGAACAGGACAGCGCATGATTATGTTATTCACTTTCAGGATAGGGCGCATTATAACAGGAGAGCACTGTTGCACCCCATTTGTGCTCTGTTAGCATTTTAGGCAATGTTTTGATATATAATAACTCCATTTCGAGTTGGCAGGTAATTGGAAGTGGAGCTACTGGGGACAGAGATACAAATCAAGCCCTTATCTTTACCCGAGTAACCGTTATCAAGGCGGTATCTTTTTTAAATGATTTTGTTTCCAGTTTAATACAGCGTGAACTCGACTATAAGGTATTGGAGTGCATTACATTACACATGAACACATTCATTTTTTTAATGTTTGTGAGCCATATACATGCACATCTTTGACATATGTGTGGCTTTATTCTACACATGCATGTGTTGTTATGTTCCCTCCGCCACATCAGGTTTGCGTTGTGCACAGTTGCCTATCTAGAAAGTCTCCTCCTCAGAGAGGGGTGTCTAGAAATGAAAAGAGGTTCACATCTTATCCGCTGTACCACTGCCAGAGAATAAGGCACGGGCAGACACCCAGTATGCGTTTGTCATCACATATCACTTCTGCACTAAAACTATGTGGCATCTTGAGATGTCTGAATGTGTGCTCCTTGGCCTTCAGCATATCCATTTCGTGTATGTAGAGATGGTACACTCGCCCATGATTTTTGCCTTACTTGCGAGTGGCCTTTAGAAGCCTTTGAATGATGATGTGGCTCAGTCATTTCCAGTGAGCTTAGATGCAGACGAACACTTGAGAAGCACTACTGCGCATTCTACGTGACTAGTGCTGCCTAGGATTCCAACAATGCTCCACTTGAGCTCCTTGGCTCAGTAATGTCTGTGTTTACACCCTGATAAGAAAGCATGCAGTATCGCTGTGTATTTGTTCACCACCAACCTAGCTGAGAAGATAAAGAACGTTGTACATTGAGGGGTTGTGGTAGTATTGGGAGATGCTGCAAGACTGAACACATGCTTTGCAAATTTACATTTTAGAGTAGCAGAATTAAAACATGTGCAATGATGTTACCTGTTTACAAATATGTTGCTTTCAATTCCGCATATTGAAGACACTCTACGAGTAAGTGATTTTTCCAAGGATCACGAGATGTGTAGCTAAATGCAGATAGCAGGATTAAAACTCAAGACATGATTCCAAATACAGCTGCTGCCACTCTAAAGCACCTATCGTTAATATATGTATACTGAAACATTCTGGTGGTTACTCTGCCACATGTACAGATGGTATTGGTTATCAGGGTAGTTTTTCCTTTCATTCTCTTTGTTAGACCTGGCATCTTTTACATGCTTTTCGCCTGTCTTTTTTACTACTGACCATCTGTTTTTGACTGTGTTCTGCATTTTGTTTTTGCTAGTTGTAGGGCTCTGGGCGCTTTGCCACTGCTGTCCTGTGCTGGAGTGCAAGTGCTCCTGTGTAAAATGTATCTGAAATTGGTGTATCCATGATTGGCATATCTTATTTACTGGTAAGTCTCTAGTAAAGTGTACTGTGTGTGCCCAGGATCTGTAAATCAAATGCTGCTACTGAGCCTGTAGCACTGATTGTGCTACCCACATGAGTAGCCCTCCAACCATGTCTCAAACCTGCCACTTCAGTGTCTGTGTAGGCAGTTTTAAACTGCTATGTTGACCCAGCCAGTGAAACTACTTGCCAGGCCCAAACCTTCCCTTTTTCTACATATAAGGTACCCCTAAGGGAGGCACAAGGAAGGCCCGTGGACAGGGTGCAGTGTATTTGAAAGGTTGGGCATGCACTGATGTGTATTATATGTCCAGATAATGATATACTACTAATGTTGTTTTCTAATATTGCAAGGACTATCTCTCCCATAGTTTATCATTGTAGCTACTTTGAAACCTCTTACAAGTGTAACTTTCAAATGGAAAGAGAGAGATTTGGAGTTTGGAGTCCCTGAACTCACAATTTAAAAATACAACTTTTAGTGAAGTTGGTTTTTACATTGCGAGTTTGAATATGCCACTTTTAGAAAGTGAGCATTTTCTTGCTCTCCATTCTGTGGCTCTGCCTGCCTGTGGAACCCCTTTGGAAATCGTTGGGCAACTAAAATACCTAGGTATTCTGATTATCCGAGGCTTATAAGGCATGGTTTCAGACAATCTATCACCCCTCACAGTACAAATGGAAACCGATTTTTCCAAATTGTCTCTTTTGGGTTTCTCTATGTGGGGAAGAGCGCAGGCTGTAAGGATGGTTACCCTGCCTCATTTTACTTATATGATTGGCATACTCCCGATTGTAGTTCCCCTGTCTACATTCCGTCGTGTAGATGCACATATACGAGCCTTTGTCCGGGGTTCTCTGCGTCCTTGTTTAGCTTCTGCCAAATTAATAGCTTGTCGATCCCATGGAGGTTTGAGTTTACCATCTAAGCAACATTATTCTTTAGCTTTACACATCTCACAACTAGCCTATTTACTCCCAGACACAACTGACCCTCCACAATAGGTTACAATGGAACACTCATTACTTAATCGAGATGACAGCTTTGCATTCCTAAATGGAGCCCGTAATCCATGAATTTCCCCTCCACACTCAGTGATGAAAGCTACATATCAAGCACGTCACTAAGCACATCATCTTTTAGGAATTACTTATCGGCTACATTTTTGTTAGAAATTGGATTTCTGGTTGGCATGGGCTTGCGCCTAAGCCAGGCAGAAATCACCTCTCTAGTCAGGCCAAGGAAGTTACAATCTGAAGATAACCCCTGCTCACCCCCTTGGTAGCTTGACCAGAGCAGTCAGGCTTACCCAGAGGCAATGTGTAAAGCGTTTGCGCAACACACACACAGCAGCACCACACTAGGCACACCACAAAAGAAACTCCACACAAGGTTATATATAAGAATAGGCTTTGTATTATCCAAAACACATTAGAATAGTAATCGCACAATATACACTGGGCCAACTGACACTAGGCAATATTTACAGGGGATTATATACACAAGACAGGGCCAATTGGGCCACTGTCAGAACCATCAAAAAGCACAAATAGTAAATGTAGAACACACCCAGCAATGACTGGCAAAACACTGTACTCAGCATTATATCCTGCAACATAAATCATATTATGCTATCAGCATCACATTGGGCGTAAAACACATTATGCGCCAACCTCATAAGCATAAACACATTATGAAATAATATCCTCACCAGCATAAGCACATTATGCAATAACCTCATAAGCAGATATCACATTAGGCAATAACCTCACAAGCCTAAACCTCAGATTAGGGGATAACCTCCTAAACATAAACATCAGAGGCATAAATCATGGGGCATAAATCACATTTATCCTAGGCACCACATAAATCACATTAGGGCCTGGCACCCTACCAACCCAACTGACCCCTGGCGAACTTGACTTCCCAGGGGGCTCAAATGCACTATGTCCCAAATGTTATGGCTGGCTGCCACTACAGCAGAATCAAAAAGTGCACAATAGCGCTGGCCTAAATGTTGCAGCTGCCACTAATTGCTGTATTGGCGATAATAGTGCCTGGGGGAGCCCCAATCACTAGGCTCCTCCGAGTGACATCAAGAAGAAACTGCCCCCTTTGTTAGAGCGGCCCGCTCTCCTGCGGGTTTGCTCAGGAACTAGACAACGGCGATGTGCCTCAAACGGGGGCCCTCCTCTCTGCTTCCCCTGCAGGCCCCCACTCACCGGGCTCTCTGCGGGGACTCTGCTCCTCTCGCGGCTGCTTGAGGAGCTCGCGAGGCTACCCCTTCACTCTGCTTTCACCTGGTCCCTCTCCGGGACACGGGACTTTGGAGCCTGCAAGGCTCTGGACGGTTCCAGCGGTGGGCCGCCGGCGGGATTTCCTCTCCCTGCTTGCCGGACGGCTCTTCAAGCCCTGCCCACAGTCAGACAATGCCACCTGGCTTCCTGGTCAAGCCGGCGAGTTTTCAACACAGCGCAAATTCGGTGGTGGGCACACGCCGGCAATTGAAAGCACAAAGCAGGGTAGGCACCCGCTCAAAAATACCATAAGTGGGGTGGGCACCCGCCAACACCACTAAAATGTGAGTGGGCACATGCTTGTTTAGATATGCATAAAGCAGGATGGGCACCCGATGGGCACCCGCTTGTTTAGATATGCATAAAGCAGGGTGGGAACCCGCTCGGCTGGCAAAATGCAGGGTGGGCTGAATTGTTTCTAGCCCATTAAGTAGGAGAACCCTACAGAAAAACTGCAAATGCGGGTAAATCCCCATGTTGGGATTCCCTCTAAAAAGGCTGCAGCTCCGTGCTGCAAAACCCACGCTCTTCTTTTGGCCAAAGCAAAAGATAGCTCTCATGAGGCTCTAGGAGCCTGGACCGCAACAGAAAAAGGTCCAAAGCAAAGTTTCTAGGGGACCACCTGGGCCCAGGGAGGCCAGCACACAGGGCCCTCCAGCAAGGGGAGTGGAGTTGGCCTAACGGCTAGGGCTGTTGACCTTGAATCTGGGGAACTGAGTTAGAGTCTCGGCAATGACGCTGAACATGCTGTGTTTCTGGGCAAATCACTTAATCTCCCTGTGCCTAACAAAAAAAAAAGAATGTGTCTTCATGTAATGCAATGGTGCTATGTAAAGTGCTCTGATACCCGATTCGGGTCAAGTTAGCGCTATATAAAAAAAACTCTGTAAAAAGGAGGCAAGCCCTCATGGCGGTTCCTCCTTGGCCCCAGCAGCAGCAAGCCCCCAGCAAGACGAGGAACAGCACAAACTCATGGGGTCTCAGCCCCTATATTTATATTGCACATTCCTTTGTGTGCCCTGGCAAAGGGCTTGGGGAACTAGCAAAAACTGGTTCAGGGGGGAACTGGAGCACTCTGTTTACCAGGCTCCTCTTCCCTAATATCAGGTGAGGGATCGGTAATCAGACACATCACAGAGGGCGGAGCCAGCATTGTACAGGGCAGGCACAATCCCATTCTGGGTCAGGGGACTACTCCTCCGACTACTCCAAATTTAGATGTCCAATTCAGCCTATTGCTGACTTACACTGCCCCTCCTGGAGCCACCCATACCCCACCAGCCCCGGTCACTCAAAAACCAGGCATGCAATTCACATCAGGCAGGCAGACAGAAATGCCAACTTCTTCGTATGCTGCCCCGACTGCCGGACGCATGCTAGTCATCACGCCACGCCATTGACTTACTTTAGAAACGAAAGAAATTAAAGACATACCACGCATGGAAGACTGTTCTCCTGCCTAATACGAATGATTCAGCTGACCTTAAATATATGTGCGCACCACAGACGCCAGTATTAATATTGGTGTCCACGACCAATGATCTGTTTCATGGTTTTTTGGCTGCATTTCATTATTTTACACAGGAGTCTTGCACTAGCAAACACTATTGTCCTGAAGATGGTCTGAAGGATTGAAGCCATAAGACCGAAACGTTGACTCTATCTTCTATTCCGGAGAAACTGTGTCAAATCTCTTGCGACATATATTTTCATTATGAGATTTGTCGTGTTATATAGTGTTGTGGAATAGTTGTTGATCATGAACATTTAGGATAATTTGTTTTTTCTTCTTTTTCATGATCTTTTGCTGACTTTATTCATGTGTTTGTACTCCTTTTTTAATTATTGCTTTATATAAACAAATTTGTACCTTCAAAATTTCTAGGATTTCCCGTGTTTTTTGTGCTGATCAGTTTCATAGAGTGAAGTTGTTTAATGACACATGAGGGTTTGTTCCAGATGGACTAATTCTATAAGTAATTCCATATTCAATTAAGTAATTAAGTCCTTGGCAAATAAACTCCCTTGTAGGCACCCATTACTTTTTATTGTATTGCCCAAGCCTCCAAGGGTTTATTGGGTTTCCCAATTTATCTACCAACTTCTAAAAGTGGCATTTCTAAAATAGTTATAATAAATCTGCACACACCATGGTGCAGCATTTATTATCACCATTCCAAATATTCTAAACTTGACCACGCTGCTCCTATCTTAACAGGAATTACCACTGAAACACTTATCACGGAATCCCCAATGCATTCCTATGGGAGGTCAGCCCCACAGTTGTGAGAAACCAAAATGGCTGTTTGTCACTACCAGGACATGTCACACACTTAAGTTACATGTCTTATCTTTTACCTACAATGCACCCTGCCCATAGGGCTAGCTAGGGCCTAACTTAGGGGTGACTGACATGCAGTAAAAGGGGGTCACAGACATGGCACACACTTTAGGTGCCACTTCACAGCGGCAGCAACACTGTGTGCACAGGCCCTGCAAGGACAGAGGCCTGAGATAGGTTTGCAAGGCTACTTTGGTGGGTGGCACAATCAGCGCTGCAACCCCACAAGTAGCATTTATTTTACCAGCCCTGTGTATATGAACTACCACTTTACAAGGTACTGTCAGGTAAATTAAATAGACCAAACAGGTTTAGACCAATCTTACCATAAGTAACACAGAGAGCATATGCACTTCACACTGGACAGCAGTGCTAAAGTGCCCAAAGACCTAAAACCACCAACACCATGTCAGAGAAAAGGCTAGAAGAAAGGCAAAAAGTTTAGGGATGACCCTGCAAAGAGGGCCAGCTCCAACAAGAAACGATTGTGCTCTTAGCTGGTTTAGTTGGAAATCACGAGGAATCCAGACATTAGATCAAGTAATACTTAATGGAGAGCTGAAATCCTTTGACCTATTGCATGATGAATTTGATCTCCCATTGCATCAGGCTTTGCGACATTCACAGTTGCAGCATTGTATGAGACGATGCCTCGTCCTTATCCTTGGACATTCAACTCACCTCCGATATTGGACTATCTTCTTACGTGGGGACGGCATAAGAGAGTAATGTCGGGATTGAATGGAATACTTACTAACCACTTATACTCAAAACTATTAATCAAAGCTCTCCATGAGAAATGGCAAGAGCGCCTACATATTACTATTGAAGAAGAAGCCTGGCTGAAATTATTGGAAGCCATAGATAAGGGAACTAGGGAAGCACATTTTAAATGTAGTTTTTTCAAAACTTTAAATGATTAGCACTGGTCAGTTTTGAAATTGCATAAAGCAGGGATATTGCCAAATTCGAAGAGCTGGAAATGTACAGGAGTTAATTGTGACCTCCCTCATATAATATGTGGATGCCCTACGATATTTTTGGACTTAAGTAGGGTATACACTGAGGGCAATAATTCCTCTCCAATTTCTCCTTAGCCCACCACCCCCCATTATCTTGTTGCATGACTTTGGTAACTCTCTTGGCATTACGCATCCGCAACGTCGCCTCTTACATACTGCCCTCTCTACAGTCAAAATCTGTATCTTAAGACAATGGCAATAGTCCAATCCCGCCTCACAGGAGCATTGGATGGTAGCAGTGATTCAAACAGCATCCCTTGAACGTGTAATTTATTGACTACAAGACGGGGAGTAAATATTCCAACAAGTATGGGCTCCTTTTCTTCATGACTTCTGAATGTTCTCTTTTCCTGCATTACTCTTCTTCTCTTTTTCTCCCCTACCTTCTTTGTTGTTTCTTCTCTTCCCTCTCCTCCTTTCTATTCCCTCTTTTTAATTACTTCACTTGCTTCTTCCCCTTCCCCTTTCTCCTTTCCCTTCTCCTTTACCTCTTTTTCTCTTCCCTTCTTCTTTTTTCCCATGTTCCCTCTTACTCCAGATGAGAAAAAGGCAATGTTTCTTATTTATAACCACACAGTACTTTTTTTAATGATCATCTTTAATTCAGTTCCTCATACTCATGATTTGCTCTATCTAATCTATCTTGTCACTATGAATAATGAAAGTTATGGGTTACTATACATACTATGTGTAATATTCCTTTCGTGTACGTTCATTACAATGTGCATTACCTATATGGATACATATATGAATGCTTTTAAATATCAATAAAGCATTGCGAAACAAAAAAACAATCAAGAATATAATGAAATAACAATTAAAAACAAATTAACAATAATGTTTTAATATTTTTACTTTAATTAACTTACCCCTATACTCCAACAATCCGCTACTAAACTATTACTAATGATAAAACTAAAATAAAAATTTCAATTACAATTTTACATTCAGAATACAATATAGCTTTTAGAAAATAAAAATATACATAGTTGCTAATCAATTAAAAAATAATTGCAATACAAGAAGACACTACCATCAAATAAAAATGATATCTAACTTAAATACCATCCTACTCTATCCCCCCAAACTCAACAACCCACTACAAAGTCATAATTTACTGATAATGATATTTTAAAGAAATAATAAATGACTTGAAATTACAAACTGTATTTTATAAAATGAATAACAGTTATACCAACAATACTCGCACCTAAAATTAACATATTAACTAAGACATTAAAATAATAAAAAAGCAATACTTTTCACAACTAAGGGGCCGATTACGATTTCAGTCAGAAACTCTTCTGACCAAATGGGTTTCAAAATAATTTTTGACCGAATCGGGTTTTGTGAATCCAATCAACCAATTATGATGCTTCCCAAAATTATTTGGTCAGACTCGCATCAAGTTCAATGGGAACCTGTACTCTGAACTTGAACACTGGGTCCCATTGAAAACAGGGGTGGTTGAGGAAGACCTTGCACCATGTGGCAGGTACCTTATGGTGCCTGCCACTTTGTGCATGGTTGCAAGGAGTGGCCCCATTGGGTGCCCCCACGGACCCCATTTGGAAGGGTCTGGGTGAAGGGGGGCCTGTTACAAGCCCCCAAGTCAGACAGCCGATCCATTTTGGAACAACCAATTTGGAAAGGCTGTCCGATTCTGGCATCATAATCGCTCAGTCGGAAGTGTGGTATGTTGACCTGCACGAGTTGACTTCGAATGACTTGGCTCCTCTGAATGTCGTAAGCAACCGACTCGGAAAGTCCGAACGCTTTCTGAACAACAGAATCGGTTGTTCGGAAAGCTTTCTGAATTGGTCGGAAAAATGGGTTCCGAATCGGATTCGGCAGACCCGACTCTGATTCAGAGGATTTCCAAATAACATCATAAACGACCCCTATATTACTGAAACGTTAAAAACATTGATATACTTGGAAATTATAACAATTTGCCAAAAAATCAATATTGTTGACAGTGATATTTTAAGTCACAATATTTTTTAATCACAATATTTTTTTCCCATTATTTATGTTCTCAAAGGTACTAGATGTGCACTGATATTCTGGGTACTCTGTGGAGCATCCCCTCGATTGCCAAAGTTCACTTGGAACTGGAACCACTGGTTGGTGCAACTTTTGTACAGGTATCACAAACAGAAGATGTGTATTCCTAGTCTGCAGTTTAGGAACATGTTTGAGTCAGTTCTCCTTTTATGAGTCCTTTTCAGGCTGACTCCCAGACTTAGGGGCCGATTATGATGGCGGACGGACCTGAGTCCGTCCGCCACCATAGAGTGGGGGGAACGTCCGCATGGGCAGCGGCGTTCCCCCCGTGAAGATTAGGATGTGACCGCCAGGGTGGCGGTCACATCTCTATCCTTAACATTGCGGCGGGTGCAGCTTCAAGCTGCACCCGCCGCAATGTAAAAAATGCATACTTTGCTTTTGTATGCAGAAAGCGGCAGGCACCGCGCGGTGCCTGCCGATCTCTGCATACAAATGCAGGGGAGGTACCATAGGTACCCCCCATGTGCACCCCCCAACCCCCCCTTCACCTAGGGGGCCCGCAACGGGCCCCCGCAGTGAAGTTCCACATGCTTTTCCACGGCGGAAAATCCGCCGCGGAAAAGCATCTTTTCAAGCATTTCCTAATATGGTGGACGGTGTCTGAGAGACACCTCCACCATATTAGAGCTTTTCCGCCGCGGTTGTAAGCCAACCGCGGCGGAATAGCTGCGGACAGAAAACAGGACCCACCAGCCATCCTAATGTGGCGGTGGGTCTCTGGTGGGTCCGCTGCGGTTTTTCCGCATCCTCTGGGCCGGCGGTGACTTCCGCTGGCCCGGAGGATGCGGAAAAACCGTAATCCTAATAGGCCCCCAAGCCTTTGTCTTAGGTAATGCTTCTCCCAGCAGGGTTGAGCATTAAGGTGGGACTTAAATAATTCTCCTTTGTTCACTTCTCAAGCTCTTCTTGTCCAATGAAGGAAGTTATCTACAAAGTAATCTCATTACCTGAAGTTTGCACAACTTTCTTGAGAAACTTTGTGTCTTCCTAGAACCTAGACGCCTGTGTCTGTGCAGATATTGAAGAAAAATTTCTGGCTCCTAAGGAAGAGACACTTCCCAGGAGAAATACCCCACAAAGCTGTCTACTAGTATTTGGAAGTGTGTAAGACAACAACCGAAGCTGAGAGGGGTCACTCAGCCACACCATACAGTTCTTTTCACAAACTTCATGAAGCAACAACAGTTCAAAGTGCCAGAGGGCTCTCTGGCAATGCTACCATGGCATGAGAGGCATGCCTGCTGCTGCCAATGAGCTTGAGCGCAGCCGTTACCTCCCGATAGCCAGGAGACACACAAATGGCCCAGGTGCCGCAACTGACAAAGGAGAATGACCAGGTACCCTTCGCTTCATTGTTCAATCCCCAGCACAAACCAAGCAGCATACTCACACCTGGCCCATTTGTTTCCTTAAGATCCCATGTTTTATTTTGTATATGTAGACAAAAGGGACGTAGAGCCACCTTATTAGACTACTGTCTCAGGGTGGGAACAACCACTCCCACATTAGGGCCCTAGTGTAGGTACAGGAGTGACATGCATTGTTTCTAGCCCGTTAAGCAGGAGAACCCTGCAACTGTAGCCTATTTCTATGTGTAGTAATTCATTTTGTGGTACCACCAACAAGCTTCTCTTATGCAAAGGCAAGCAAGAGGCTGTTTGTTAGTTGACTTTTGATTTCTTGCCTCCCACACTACCCTAAGAAAACTTTCAGTGCTCACTGCAACTACCCTGAGGATCAGCTATGAAAAGGCTGTACTTGGCCAGGTTTTCTAAGCCATAGTAGGATGGATCCCAGAATACCAGAGGTAAATGACCTCAACTACCATAGTTGTGGTCCAATAAGTCCTTCCTGCCCTGTGATGTCGCAAATAGAGTCTAGTTGTAAGTTATGGGATACTGGCACATAATTTGAACGTGTTCCCTATGTCCAGCCTGTTGTATCCACTGCATATGTTCTGCAGTTGTACCCAAGGGTTCTGGGATCAACCAGGCACTGTATTCAGTAACTCTGTCCTCAGTTCCTGCTGGGCTTGCATCTTGTGCCCTCTTACAGGTCTCTGAATCTGCTTGGTGAAGTCTGTTGCAATGCACAGCTTTTGATGCTGTGAATGGCACTGCATTATTGCAGTTACCGTTGGTTGTAGACACAGTGCCACCTGTCCGGTTTATACAAAATAGGCATACTTCATATGAAACCAAACCCCAACTGTAAAAATATATGTGGGGCTATTCGCAAAGGTACATTACACTTGTAAGTATATCAACACTTTTAATTTACTCTTACACTTTTGAGTAACTTTACTACTTTTGGCTGTTCACAAAATCCAAGTGTAAAGTTATCTCTCAAAGGTGTAGACTTGCACCTCACCACTCCCTGAAAAGATGATGGAGCCAAATATATGAGTGTAAGTTGCTACAAAAAAAACTGTAGCAAATTCAGTACTGCATATGGCCAGCTACAGGTACTGCAACTACCGTATTTTCTGGCGTATAAGACGACTTTTTAACCCTTCAAAATCTTTTCAAAAGTTGGGGGTCGTCTTATACGCCGGTGTCATTTAATAAGCAAGCAAATATAGCCCAAACCCTATATTTTAAAAGGAAAACTAGGGGTCGTCTTATACGCCCAGTCGTCTTATATGCCAGAAAATACGGTACCTTTCAAGTTAAATGTAATTATTTTATTTAAAATAGTAAAAAAATTAAATACATATTATTTAATGTTAATAATTCATAATTCATGTTGAACTTTTTCTTAAACATTCAGTGGGATTTTTTTTTTTTTTAACTGCAGAAAAATAATTGTACTTTAGTGGTATATATTTTCATTATTTAAAGATTTTAATAAAAAAATGAGTCAATAGTGCGGAAGCATTTTTTCTTTACTCCTACATTAAAAAAATATATAACATGAATTTACAGTAATATTTATCAAAAACATATTTGGATGTTTTTGGGAGTTGAATCAACTTTTTAAGTTTTCACTATACATTATGATGTTGCGATCTCCACCCCGACAGCAGAATTTCCTTTTCATAAAGTATATGGAAGATTTAAAAAGTTTGACTCAAAAGAATATTCCAATATTTTTATGAAAAATATTAATGAAAAGTTACTGTATACATTTATTTCAAATGTAGTACTAAACAACAAAATACTACATGTATGTTAACTAAGGGGCCGATTACAATGTCGGTCGGAAAGGCTCTAAACGACAGTTGGATTCTCCTAGACCGCGTCAGAACCCTTCTGACCAACTCTGTCGTTTTACATTCCGACTGACCGATTACGATGATCGCGGCAGGAGGTAAACCATGTGGTCATTCTGAATCATTTCCGACTGACTCTCAGAGTATCCGTGTCTGTTGGAACTGCATCCTACAACCCTATGGACAGCATTTCTGAATTGGGATTACAGTGCCGATTTCCAACAGCCTCTCTGAGTTAGCTTGTCCGATGCGAAAAGGCTGTCGGGAAGTGACTTTGGGGGCCCCTGGCAGGTCTCCCTTCATCCTGAGGCCCATGGTTGGTGGCAGAGGGGGTACACAAGGGACCTCCGATAAAACCATGCACTGTGTGACAGGCGACATGGGGTGCCTACAGCAAGGGGCAGGGTTTCCCGCAAACACCCCATTTCCCCAAAGTAGCCTGTGTTAGAGCCAGTTGTCGGGTACAGACAAACTCCCATAGGAAACAATGGAAATCTGACCAAACAGTTTTCGGTCACAACGTAAACAGTCTGGCGGAACAGCTGACCGCGAGTCAACCGGTCCCAAAATGGTGTCAGTTGGCGGTAACTACAACCAAGATCGTAATCCGGCTCTTATTTTTTAATTTAATCCTTGCTTAATACACATACAATAAAATAAATGAAGTAAACATTCTTATTCTGTAGTTTAAATAAAAAATGAACTAACAACTGAAATAAAATGTGCACGTTTATTATGCATTTTAAGTTATTAAAACTAATATATAGAATTAATTAATGGTTATTTATTTGTATGTTAATATCATTAATTTTTAAATTAATTTTAAATGCAAAAAGAGTATCAAGATATTTTATAATTTACTTACAAAAATGAACTAGTTTCATAAATTATTGGTGCGCGATGTATCATCATACATCCTTGGTGGGAAACACCCCTCACAACGAATGCATCGCATCGCGGAGCTATCGCAACGCGACTGTTACATCGCGGGCGGCTCCACAACGCATGCTATTACGTCACATGCTATTACGTCGCTATTACATATACATCGCTAGCGATTACATCGCTGGCGATGGCAACGCGTGCAAATTGTCTGCTGATCCCGGGTCTAAGCATTTTGAGTATTCCTACCAGCATTACCAGTGTGTAATAACCATTCCCAGCTGCCTCAAAGTTTGCCATAAGTGATGCGATTTCGGATTCAGTTGGAACTGGGTGTAATCTGAATCTGAATCTGTGTGCAGATATTAATCTCTTGACAGCAGTAAGAAAAGTCTTGATACAGTAGTTCACCTTCCTCTGTTCTTCCCACCAGGTATCAATAATCAGCTCATTATACATCAGAATAAACAAACTCAACTATATTCTGTATTTTGAGTATTCCTGCCAGCATTTTGAGTTCCCGTGTCTAAGCATTTTGAGTATACATGCCTGCATTTTAAGTTCCCCTGTCTGAGCAGCGGCTGCAGTCTAAGCATTTTGAGTAGCTATGAGCAGCAGCAGTCTAAGGTTCACGTTTGTGTAAGGAAGAGGTCAAGTGAGGTGAAAAGATGAGTAAAGGAGGGTCTGGGGAGGGCAAAGCGCGTGTACGAGGGTCACTCCAAGATGTATGCATCTCCACTAACGTGTAACCGTCAAAAGCATTGGAAATAGGAGGGGAGGGTACAGCCACCCAACGGAAGGACACGCTGTATCAAACACCGGAAGGATGAGGGGCTGAGCCAACCCTGCTGGTATTCAACGTTATCGGCTTCAGACTCGACCCAGAAACGAGAAGTAGGCAGAGGAGAAGAGGGCAGCTGAGGAGGCGTGCAGGATAGGGTGTGATGGAAGAAAACCTGGAATGAAAGGGCTGAGGGGAAGTAGCAGGGCGCGGTAAGGCATGGGCAAAGTGGGCACCTGTCCAGGGCCCACCTTCCAAAGGGCCCTCTATTTCTGCTTGCAAACGTATGCTGTTTTCTCTGCCGCCCTCTACACCTTTCTCTGCTTATCGGGGTCAGCTTAAGCAGTTGGGGGCCCGGGACAAGTGCATTTGCCCCCTATAACGATGTTGTGTTGGTTTTTAATTTATTGGCAAAATAAAGGGTACGGATCATCATCCAAATATAGACGAGGTATTTCAACTGGATTTGTGCAAGTGAAGGGTTGAAAGGGAGGACCCAGAAAGGAAAGAAAGAAGTGCCAAATCGGGGAGAGTGAAGAAAGGGGAGAGGGGTGTGTGTGTGTGTGGGGGGGGTGACGCAGAGGCAGGTGTTATAAGAAAATATAGGCAGATGATTGGATGAGGAAACGGAGGAGAAGAGGGCGGCTGAGGAGGTGTGCAGGATAGGGTGTGACGGAAGAAAGCCTGGAATGAAAGGCCTGAGGGGAAGTAACAGGCGGCGGTAAGGCATGGGAAAAGTGGGCACCTGCCCAGGGCCCACCTTCCAAAGTGCCCCCTCTGTATCGACTCTATTTCTGTTAGCAAACGTATGCTGTTCTGTCTGCCTCCCTCTACACCTTTCTCTGCTTATCGGGGTCAGCTTAAGCAGTTGGGGGCCCGGGACAAATGCATTTGCCCCCTATAACGATGTTGTGTTGGTTTTTAATCTATTGGCAAAATAAAGGGAACGGATCATCATCCAAATATAGACGAGGTATTTCAATTGGATTTAGGATACCTCAATTCCCAAAAGTTTGGTTGGGTTGTAAAGGCCGCAATTGGCAGAAAATGGGTAATAAACGTCCCCTTCTCAGGAGTACCCGACGGGACTTATATGTTTACCTCATCACAAGACACTTCCCTTTATTTTCGGTGATAATATACTTCTTGGCTGTTTATTAAAGCTGTATGTGGTGATATTTATCGCAACACATCACTCGGGTCAAATTTTCAAGTCCCTGCGGGATGTGTTAATCCAGTCAAAGTGTTTTTTTTGTATTCTGGGCTATGTACAAGTGCCAGATTTCAAATACAGAAACGTAGTCTGACGCAGCACATCACCCGGAGCAGGGAAACGCGGCAGTTCTAGCGCATCCATTTTGATAAAATGTGTGTTACTAAATTCTGTATTTCATGCTTGGGTGTTTACAAAATAGCATTAGCTCACCCCCAGTTCACAATCCTGAAGGTAAGCATTTAAATAATGTAGGGATTACAATTGCTGTATTTAGTGTGAAAAAAAATTGATTTGGGGAAATAGAAAGGGAAGAAATAGCGTTGTGTGGGCGGCGGGGGCAGGGGATGGGCGGGCAGTGGTGGCCAAGGGTTAGAAAGAACGCGATGTCATGATGTGCGATGTAAGCGTCGGCGATGTTAGGTACTTTGCAATAGGAATCAACGCGTTGGCGTTGCTAGGACGTGCGAGGTGAAAGATGACGATGTGTTGGTGTTTGCGATGTAATTAACGCGTGGTTAAAGCACGCGATGAAATGGTGCGCGGTGTATCATCATACATCCGTTTTGGTCTACAAATCAAATTTATATTCAGGTTCTGAGGACAAATTCACTTTGACTGAGTAAATTTACACTGATATGTTGAACGCCATCTTGAAGGATCACCCTCTGGTGCAGGGAAAACACATTGTTATAATGTCTCCCATTCCAACCTTAGTTGCAGCTGGTAAAGTAAGCATTCTAAATGCATATGCATTACATCTGCACCAGGTGCAATGGCCTTCAAAACAAACTTTGAATTATATAAATGTTGAGTATGATACACTTCTTACATTAGCGTTATAAGACATTGGATTATTAATAGGGGTGGGTGACTACCCACATCAAGGAAAAACTTCTCAGGATGAACCCTTCAAGTCACTAAATTAAACTGAGCTCAACTCCCAGCAGCTATGGCACAGAGCAGACAAGTTTAACTTACGATAATGTGTACAGTTTTTATGCAATAGCAAAACAGTAATAAAGTTCAAACACCAAAAAATAAAAATCCCAAACTGAATTAGAACAATAGAGAACATTCTAATATACAAAATGATACCAAATGGACAAAATTCAAATAAGGGAGACCGGATATATGAATTTTGAAAGCTTAAAGCATAACTAAAGCCAAACAAACTCTAAGCACCAATGAGGGTCAAATGATCGTGGCATACTGGGACATAGGCATGATTTTATGCTGGCAGTGATATAGCATGGTTCAGATACAAATCCAGAAAATCAGGTTCAACTTGGTCAGAGGTTTTACCTTAAAACTTAGTTTAAAAAATTGAAGTAAAATGCTTCAGTGGGGTAAGGCAGAAGGCTGTGTCCCAGGAGGGCTCCATGAATTCAGACAGCTGTTGGACGTGGTCCCATTGTAGTTGCTGGTTTAAGTGGGATAAGTTCAATGAAGAAAATATTCATATTTTGCACCCAGGGAAATCTTCTTGCTGGTTGCATACTTTTGGCATCTTCACATAGTCAACATTTCTATACCCAGGGTCCGTGGCTAGCCGACAACCAAGATGGACACAGAGGAGTGAAGCTCCGAGCTTCCACCAGCTAAATGCCCACAAAGACTCAGCTAAATTATCCGACTAGCCCCTAAAAAACATCTACCTGGGTGCCCGCTGAGCTACGGAGATCCGCCATCTGTGACCCGAGATAACCACACAGAGATCCCGGACTGGGAACGGCAGGATGCTGCGGCCGTGACGACTTCCAGAGCCACTCTACCCTACGTCCGCTGCTCCTGTGGGGACATGCAGGCGCAGAGTGGTGTTCTGCTCCCGGCGCTGCTGCCCTGCTGTGAGAGGGCCATACCATGGTCCTGGTGGGTTTCCGGCTACTCTTTATCGGCAGCGTTGGGTGGTGTCTGTTGCGCTATGCCAGGTGGGCTCCGGTGCACGTGAGGACGTTGGTGAGAAGCGGGTGTCATAGACCGGCTTCCGACGCTGCAAGGGGGGCTGGGAACAGTGGACACGGTTTCCCTCCCCCTTCCTATTGAAAACTAAAGATCGCACGTTCTGGCCTGGGACATTTGACATTGCTTCACATTGGGGCCTGCCATTGTGTGGCAGCGCGCGCCCCTCCTCCATCCGGGCCGAGGATTGTAACTCCAGTCGGCGCCTCCGACGCACGCAGGATAAACGCAGCACATTAGTAGTTAATGGATCCAAGTCTTTGGGATCAGCTGGCTCTACCTCAAGGATAGGATCGGGAGCTATATACCTGGCTTGGTTTCCTCTTTTGCCCCTGGAACTCGGACGACCTACACGACAGGGGAGAGGAATGAGCATGCGGCACTTTGTCCCTTACGACCAGTGACTTTGCCATTGAGGCTCGAAGAGAACACAGAGCGACTGGGTTTTACCTACTAATTGCTGATATTGGTTCCCCAATCTAGGGGCTTCTGCTACCCCCCTCATCTATAGACTTGATCTGCCACAACGCTTCTAACAAAGGCTCCAGGCAATCCAGCCTCTTTAAACTGTCCAAATTTGCCCACTCCAAAGCTGATATCCGGGAGGAAAAACAAGTCGAGAACAAACTGAAGCGACAAACCGCCACAGACAGCCCATCTCTCACCGATGTAATGGACACCATCCAAGGGATCCGCTAAGCGCTGGAGCAAAAGATAGATATGTTGACGACGGAAGTCACCCTCATACGCTTGGATCTTCACAAAATGGGCGACAGAGTCAAGGAAACCGAAGATTCAATGTAAGTACTTCAGATCTCAACCAAATCCCTCGAATTATCGGCCCAAGCCTCTGACTTTGAGGCTAAATTGGAGGACTATGAAGGGTGCGAGCAGAGAAACAACTTCCAAATTTTGAGGGTTCCCGAAAAGACAGAAGGGCAAACCGCAGTTTTGTTAGTTGAACACTTAATCCAGAAACACCTACGATCTCGGTTCCTTTCAAAATACTTCTCTGCTGAATGGGCTCATCAGGTACCGGGAGGCCCCCAAAACAAGGTGCTCCTCCACAACCCATTCTAGGGGGGATCTTAATTTTGAGACAGAGTTATTATCCTACAAACGGCGAGAGCTACCCCACCACTTAAATTTGACAATTCGACTGTCACATTTTTTCCAGACCTTACCTACAAGGTACAACAAAGACGTATATCTTTCCTCCCAGTAAAACGGGCACTTCGCATCACAACCTAAAATATGCTATGCTCTTTCCGGCCAAGTTGAGGGTACTCGCCAAGGGGATATCATGGTTCTTCCAAACTGCGGAGAAAACCTGGGACTGGCTTGGGGGTTGACGCTCCTCCAATCTTCGCAAGCTGTCATGCTCGAATCAAGGGGAGAGTCCGGATAGTCAACCAGAACGCACTGATAGACTCAAGGAGGATTGACCAGTGGTTGTGGCCTCCCGCAATGAAGACCCTACTTGCCTGCCAGACTTGAGATGAACCTTGCCCAAGCTGTAGTCACGATGAGTATTGACTGATCTTGTGGAAGTGGGGGACCATTAACGTTACCAGCCAACAGACCTCGGAGTCAAATCATCTCACCTTGCAGGGTGACCAGCTCTAATGGAACTGCCGGGGATATCACTGATAGGCTGCCTGGAGTTACTCTTGGGGGGCAGAGCTGCGGAAGTGCCCAGTTTAGTAGTAAGGTGGAATTTGGCTTCTTTCTATTGTATTGTTATGTTCAGGGGCTAGGGTAATAATTGACTCTGGGGTATGGCAATGAAGCCTTTTGGGGTGGTTCGGCTGTGTAGTGTTTCCCTCTATAGAGTAGAATTGAATTGGGTTTACAGGCGCTCTGCAAAATTGGGGGGTGGGCAGTTTTGAACCTGGGTTCCAGGGTGTGTTAATCGGTGTTGTTGCATTTTTGGTATGTGTGGTTTCGTTTTCGTAATGTGCTTTTTGTACAGTTTTTTATATGCAGTCTGATTGCTGATGTCGCTTTGGAAGTCACTTGGGTCACTAACAGTCACCTTCAGAATTTTTCCATGGTCAAAACTGTGCTATATTTGCCTTTATGTATTTTAGTAAAGGGTTGTATTGATTTTTTCACTGTTCCTCTGCCCCTGTGAGAAGTAGGACCCCTAGCTATCTTCGTTGATGAGTGACAATCAAAATGCATCTCCATCACTGGGTTGCCTCAAATTACTCTTTTGGAATGTAAATGGACTGGGAGATCAAATTAAGAGGGGAATAGTCTTACAATACCTAAAACGCCACTCCCTGACCTAGTGTTACTTCAGGATATGCATAGTCAAGGTTCTTCCTATTGTGCACTTAACAGGTGGGGTTATATATTGATAGCTCATGCGGGTTCTGCTTGGGATGCAGGGGGGTGGGCATTCTGGCACACAGTTCCTTCCCCTTTCAAGTTCCTAAAAAATCACTTGCAACCCTTCTGGTTGCTTTGTTACGGTCTCTGGACAATGGGAGGGTAGATCCCTTAACGTGACCTCGTTATACATACCCCCAAACTGCACTCATCTACATTGATTGATCTAGGTCCACATATGCTGGGCCTGCCCGAGGGAGACATATTGATGGGGGGGAGACTGTAATGCAGTCTTGAATGGTGAGCTTGACCTCTTACCACCTAGACAAGGGGAACCACTCTGGAAGTTATTGGCAGAGTTTCTAGTGGCCACGGGCCTAATAGATGTATGGCGAGTGCGCCATCCCACCACTCGACAGCACACTTTCCACTCGGGGATTCACAGGAGTATGTCCCGTAGAGATTATCTCTTCTGCAAAGCCATACATCTGCCCATGTTCGATGAGATTTCCTTCCTTCCCCGGGGTATCTCCGACCACTCTCCCATTATGGCTCAGGGATGTATGACGGTACGACGCGGGCTATTACAACGCGTACCGTTACAACGTGTGTTTTACAACGCAATTCGTTACCACGACTTGCGCTGTAGGGTGCGGACTTAGGAATAGTTTAATTTACTATTCCAACACCACTCCCCGTGGACAGTAGGGAAGGTGTTGGAATAGTAAATTAACTATTCCTTGTCCTTGAGCGCCCTCCAGCGCAAGTCGTGGTTACAACTTGCGTTGTAAGAGACGCGTCGTAATGGTAGCGCGGGGTAACATCCGCATCGTAAAGGATGTTCCCCTGGCTCAACACAGCAGAGCGCCTCCCCCCACTTGCCATGAAATGGTCCTCAACCTGTGATACATTAACCTGCCAGCAATACGAGACAAACTGAGTGAGGCCACCAAAAATTATTTTGAAGAAAATGATGGATCCATCAAGTCAGACGTAACATTATGGGAGGCATATAAGACAGTGATTCGAGGCTGCGCGGTGGCGATTGTGGCAGGCAATAAGAAAGAAAAACAAAAAGAACTGGAAGAAATAGAGCGGAAAGTGGCCCTCCTTGAACACACACTGGTGACATCTACACTACCCGACACCTCACATAAATTAGCTATAAAGCAAAAAGAATACTGTGATATTGCAGCAGACGCAGCCAGGGCTCACTAGCGGGCCACCCAATATTGTGTGTATGACATTGGTGATAAAGCCAATAAGTTGTTGGCATGACTTGCTAGGCGAGAG
Source organism: Lissotriton helveticus (assembly GCF_964261635.1). Classification (NCBI taxonomy): domain Eukaryota; kingdom Metazoa; phylum Chordata; class Amphibia; order Caudata; family Salamandridae; genus Lissotriton; species Lissotriton helveticus. The sequence goes on from NC_136067.1 coordinate 536,670,731, forward strand.
TTGGCTAACAGGTGTCTGGATGAAGTTGTAGATCAGAATGGAATGAGGCATCACGACAGAGGTGGGATTGCAGAGACATTCGCTACCTACTTTGAACATATTTATGTCCCCTCATCTGTGTCCACTCAGGAAGAACTGGCTGAGTTACTTTCCACTCCACCCCTGTCGGTGCTAGACCACCAGGACATGAGGGAGCCTTGACCCCTGATGAGGTGTCCAAAGTGATTAGCGCACTACAATCTGGAAAAACCATGGGCCCGAGTGACCTTCCCATAGAACTCTACAAACTGTTGCCTCAATGATTGCCCTATTTCTCGTTCGAATATATGATGAGAGTGCTGAATGAGGGATCTTGCCTGAAACGCAGAGATTAGCAAATATTGTTGTCATACACAAAAAGGAGACACCCCGGAGCAATGCTGCTCATATAGACCCATCTCTCTCCTAGATCCAGAAGTTTAGATATTAGCCAAAATTTGGTCTCCCCATCTCTCGACACTTCTCCACAAACTGACACATCCAGACCAGTCTGTCTTTATACCTGCTAGTAACACCACACTTAATCTTCATCACCTCTTTGAGGGGCTGGGCAGGGTCTCTACCATTCAGAGATTATGTCTTTAGACGCCAAGATGGCATTCAATATGATAGAATGGCCCTTTTTGTTTGCCTCACATGAGAGATACAGGTTTGTTGGTCAGTTTGGATCCTGGGTGCACCTACTTTATTCAAAACCCCTGGCCCGGATTACAGTTAACGGTAGTAGGCCATCAATCTTTGAGCTGGTAAAGGGCAAAAGACAGGACTGTCCCTTGTCACCATTATTGTTTGCTTTAACCCTGAAACCTTTGGCTCTCTGGACAAGGAGTGATCCCCTTATTCAGGGACTTAATTGGTCGCGGGAGTGGTCAGATAAAATCTCTCTTTATGCCAATGACATCCTTCTTTATTTGGCCAGACCACGTTTTTGGATTTACAGGATATTACATATCTTTGCCCTCTTCCAAAAATAATCCGGTTACATCATCAACTGGGGTAAGTCAGTGGTTTATATCTTAAGTAGGGAAACCCTAATTCTTCCCACGGGTTGCGACGCCAACATAGTCACTGATGGTTTCCGATATTTTGGCATAGATATCACAAAGGATCCAGGGGTTTTCCACTAGCAAAACCTCTTACCTCCTTTACACCGTCTCGAAGCTGGTGTACAGCATTGGAAAACATTACCACTTACACTCCTAGGTAGAGCTGCACTTTACCAAATGATGCAAAAAGAACAATTGATGGACAGAATGCAAAATAATGAAAAAAGAACAATTGATGGACAGAATGCAGAACAATGTCATACATTCACCCCAGTATAAAGATCTGGGCCCAAGTCTACTGTTTTTTTGCTCACCATGCCATTCCAGTTTGGACTCAGCCATATTCAAATCAGTCTTGACCCTGCACCCAATGGGAAGAGATCAGCCCAAACTGCCAGGCCAGGTCCTTGCTGGACTGAAAACAAGCATCCTAGGACTGGTTTCGGGCTTTCCTGTCCCACTCAGGGTGACAAATGCAAAAAGAACAATTGATAGACAGAATGCAGAACAATGTCATACATTCACCCGAGTACAGAGATCTGGGCCTAAATCCATCGTTTTTTTGCTCACCATGCCATTCCGGTTTGGACCTAGCCATATTTAAATCAGTCTTAACCCCGTGCCCAAAGGGAACAGTCCAGCCCGAACTGCCAGGGCAGGTCCTCCCTGGACTGGAAACAAGCATCCTAGGACCGGTTTTGGGCTTTTAGCCCTCATCAGCCAGGATAGCTTGACTCCAGTGGCATGGAGAGCACGGGACTCACGTCTGAGCATACCCATCCCACTCGGGTGACAAATGCAAATAGAACAATTGATGGACAGAATGCAGAACAATGTCATACAAAAGAATGATGTTGGATTAAACCCAGATCAGTTGACGGGGGTGAGTGCTTGCAATGTTCAACACTCCGTCCATCATCCCCTTTGGATTTGCTTTGTTCACCCTAAGTTGGCAGGGTATGTCCAGATGTGGGTCCCTTGCTCACTTTGCCATTGGATTCAAGCTAGCTTGGCTGATGATGGCTGATTAGCCAGAAACCGATTCCAGGATGCTTATTTTCGGTCCAGAGAAGACATGGCTTGGCAGTTCGGGCTGGAGTGTTCCCATGAGGCACAGGGTTAGACAGATTTGCATATGGCTGTGTCTAACCTGGGGTGGCGGAGTGAGCTAAATAATGATGATGGATTAAACCCAGATCAGTTGACTGGGGGTGAGTGTGTGCAATGTTTAACACTCCGCCCATCATCCCCTTTGGTTTTGCTTTACAAAATGATGGCACTTCTTCGTTTTCTCTATGCTTTACAGAATACACCATATTTAGTCCCACCACAATATTTTCAGTCAGTTGGCTCCGAGGTACAGACTCTGCTCTGGAACAACAGCACACCCCGAATTGTCTCGCTAAACTTACGAAAAGCTGGTATGACAGAAGTATCGCCTTACCAGCTATTACTATTGGGCCTCACGGCTAGTGGTCCTTAATCACTGGGCACATTGTCCTATCACAGACACAGCATACGGAACGGACATGCACAACATGACTGCAGGCAACTACTTGAGGGCACTTTATGGAGGGACAAGATATAAACCCAAAGATACCCCGAATTCTACCACCGTTTCAATCTGGCACGCTGCTACAGCTGCCCTAGGCTACCCTTAAGAAACTCCATTCTCCTCTTGGTTTTCTGAACTTTGGTAGGACTTATATTCCTGACTAAGATCAGCATATCAAACCTCTTTATGCTTTGATACACCTGTCCTTTTCTGCTTCCTCCGGGCTTCCGGAAGACACTGCGTTGCTGCGAGGGTCGCAATCAGATTTGCTTGCTACCCAATACTTACAGACTAGAATCAATACTACCAATTTGGTTTTCTGGATTTTGCCTGGTGTGATTGGCTTCACTTGCGTGACAGTTAATGAGGTTGACACTGTCCCTATCGCTTATAAATCACATCTGTATACTCCTGCAGAAATGCATTTTCCGTCTACTGAAAAAATGTGACTGCTGTGCAGATGGCCATTCTCAAAGAACGCCCTCTTGCTCAAGGTAAATGCATTTTTGTTGTTTTTCCTGTGCCTGCCTTAGAGGCAATCACAAAAGCTAGTGTTTCTAATTCTAGAGCTCTACATCCTAGCTAGATTCAAAGGGCTAAGTCCTTAACATCCGTTGATGTTAGCTTTGTTTCTGACCCTTCCTTGCAAACGCATGAGTTTCTCCAATATGAACATGTTCACCCTCTGCCTTCTTCTGTTCTTCCACTAGATCATTGCATATGTATTGTTTACACTAATGGTTCGAAACAACAAGCCATTGGTTCCAAACAGGCCTATGCTGCAGCTTGCCCTATTGTCGTAGGGTCAATGAAGGATGGAGTTGTACACTCTACCTTGGTTCATACCCAGTCCTTGGGGACTGCACGGCCCAATTAGCCCAATTGAGGGCTCTTCTTTTAGATCTAGACTATTCAGATCCTGAATTACCCACTCTTGTTGTGTGTGATTCTTTTCACAGTTTTTGTCTTTCAATTACAATTAGTTTTTGGGGAACCAAATGATTTTCTGAATTTTAAAGGTAGCACAATAAAGCATCCGTTATAAAAGATTTGCATGTCTTTGTCGGGACATATGCCTGTGGCACTTTCCATTCAGACCAGGGTCCGATGTTCATCTCTAAGGGATACAGTGATTCTATGACGTCAATGGGAGTACAGGTGCATTTCACATCATCCTGTAGGCCTGAGGGCATTTCTATTGTGGAGCAGATGAACTGTGACTTACAGCAATCTTTAAGAGCAAGGGTATTAAGGTACGCGCCGTGGTTGGTTAACTCACCTTAATGGGGTTCAAGGTGCTCTCAATAAACTCCCTTGAAGATCTCTGGGTGGGCGTACCCCATACGAAATGCTCTTTGGCATCAAAATGTTTGTTTTAGACCATGATGGTCTAGACATTGTGGCAGGTGCCGCAACCTTTGATGTAGATAACCACTATGCTGTCTTACAGGATCTACCAAAGTTGCAAGATGCTCTTGCTAAAACCCATTTGCCTTGGACTCAGCCTTCTGAAGCGACGGCTTTCATTCTTATTTCTGGCTAGACTCCAAAAGTTGGTGATCTGGTATGTGAAAAGGTGGCGATCAAGAAAGAATTTTGTGCCTCCTACCGTTCTCCTCTTCCGGTATTTGGTCTTCAAGGTACCCGAACTGTGATTTTACCTCTGCTTCCTGGATACAAAGAAAATTGCTTTATCTCCATTGAACACGTCAAGTTACACCTTTTTGCCAATATTCAATAAAATGCCTCGGGTGTCCCCAGATGGGATATTCCTTTACAGCCTGTGAACTCCATTCCTACTGATTATCCCCGCCTTCCGGAGGGGGATGTTGAGTCTTCAGTAGCCCTGAAACTTGTTTTAGCATCTTCACATTCCACTATGGAAATCATCTATTCTCATCCACCCTTCAGGACTGCAAGCCTCAGGTTTACATCCAGAATCCCAGCCTCCATTATTTCAGCTCAGTTCTTCTGGTTACTATATCGATCAAGATAATGTTTCTGTACCTGTGTTGCTGCTCATTTCTGGACCCCTAGTCCCTTGGTGACTGTTGCTTTGCTGTGTCTCCCACCCGCCGCCGCAGCACGTCATCCTGCGGCCGCCGGACGGAGGGAGACCACATCTACCAGGCTCCCCAGCACCCCAGCACCGGAAGTAACTTGACCTGATTGGCGCCCGGAGGCGCTTTAAATTCACTGCAGCCCCGGTGGAGCGGGTGGTGCGGCGAAACTGTTTTGGGGGCATTGCGTACCTGTGTTGCTGCTCATTTCTGGACCCCTAATCCCTTGGTGACTGTTGTTTTACTGTGTCTCCCTCCCGCCGCCGCAGCACGTCATTCTGCGGCCGCTGAGCGGAGGGAGACCACATCTACCAGGCTCCCCAGCGCCCCAGAACCTGAAGTAACTTGACCTGATTGGCGCCCGGAGGCGCTTTAAATTCACTGCAGCCCCGGTGGAGCGGGTGGTGCGGCGAAACTGTTTTGGGGGCATTGCGTACCTGTGTTGCTGCTCATTTCTGGACCCCTAATCCCTTGGTGACTGTTGCTTTGCTGTGTCTCCCTCCCGCCGCGGCAGCACGTCATCCTGCGGCCCGCCGAGCGGAGGGAGACCACATCTACCAGGCTCCCCAGCGCCCCAGCACCTGAAGTAACTTGACCTGATTGGCGCCCGGAGGCGCTTTAAATTCACTGCAGCCCCGCATCGCAGGATCGCACGCGGGTCTGCGCCGGGCGGAGCCCGGGCAAAGGGTGGGCCATCTGTGGCCGTCAGAGGCCGACTGAGGCTGGGCTGGGCCACGGACCTTGGTTATTTCTGCCCCTACATAATTCAAAACCTGTAAGACTCTGCATGCTATGTATTGTGTATTACCTTATGTGCAGTTTAAGTTGTAGTAACTTCTAGTAGAGCTCGCTTTAGCCCTTAAACATTGCTCTGTAATTGTCATCCTGATTTACAAAAATGTCCAAACTCAGGTCGGCTAAAACCCCTCTTGCGACGAGTACAATGGACAACTACTTGGTCAAAGTAGTAAGTAAAATCAACAAAGAAAGGCGCCATTCATTAAACCGGATAAGCCCTCCGGCCTCACCTACAAGCTCGTGCATCCTCCCAGTCACTCCTTCTCTAGAACGCAGTTGTAGCGAAGGCTCGCAAATAATTATTGACAATGAAACACCTGTACCTCCAGCGCAGACCCAGGCAGAGCTGGATAACCCCCTGGAGATTTCATTACAACCTTCCCTGACATCTTCGCCGGCACCCTCCCCGGTACGAAGAGTAGTAAGGGCCTGTAGGAAGCTACCTGCAAAGCGGGGGAATAGGAAATCCAAAAAAGCTGGGACCACATCTATTAGCACTGGGGAAGTAATTGACACTTCAACTCAGGCCGAGTCGACCAATCTGAACTCTGACCAAATTGAACTGCTGGCTAGTATCATTGAATCTAAATTAGAACTTATGATCAAACCACTTGTGGCAAAACTAGATGAGGTAACAAAAGAAGTAACTAGACTGGGCGGCCTTTTGAATTCCCATTTACCCTGACCAAAGCAAATAAGAGTATAAAGGCGGGCAATAATGTAAATAAGGATGCAGCTGCTCCTTGCAATGGGGGGAACAGGGTGACACATACTGCACAAACTATACCAGTCACTCAATCACCCCCTCTATCAGCCATTATTTAACCACCCCCTGTACCAGCTATTCAACTACCCCTTATGACCCCTAGCAATCAATTCACTACTACAGGGGGGAACAACGAGTGGAGGAGCGCAGCAAAGAGAACATCATCAGTCAATCTTCCCCCAGAATGCGCACCATATATAGTTGTACTTAGAAATGTACCTGAGGTGGACTCCTATCTTACTGAGTCTCGGCCTGAAACCCACGACTCCCTAAAAATAAATCACTATCTTGGTTGAATAGGAATTGTGGGTTTCCTCTTGCCTTTTCAAATGACATAATATCTACCCGTAGAGTTAGTTGGATAGGAAACTCTAGGACAAATAGTAGGGGGGATTGTATTATTGTTAATTTTAAGCATCCGCAGCATGTTGCCACAGTCCTGCTTAGAGCGGCTTCCCTATCAATTGCCGATAACACTGTATGTGCACGCCCTCTCGGTTTCTTCTATAATCATCCTAATAACACCACATACTCACATACTGACCAGCCCAAGCTATTTCCACCCTTACCTAGGCGATGCTTTGTTACTCCTCCTCTTCAATTTGGAAACCAACCCCCAAACAGTCAGGAACCATATTGTTATAGGTTGCCCAGCCCATATAACTGATTTGACCAACCCCTCCCACTGGCCAATCGATACACCCCTCTAGCATCTCTGGAGGAAAATGATTGACAGTCAATTGAACCGAGGACTGATGCACAGCCCCTATACCCTACTTCTAGGATCATGACTTGGAACATTGCTGGTATTAAGGCTAAAGCAGGGAACGATACCTGGATTAATTCCCTAAAAACCTATGACATTATAGCATTTCAAGAAACTTGGGACCAGACAAACAGTTTTTCCCTGGATGGGTACAGACATTTTTGCATTCCAGCGATTAGCAGTGTGGCTGGTAGAGCCAAGGGAGGTTTATAAAGTTTATTTAAACTTGATTTAAATGGCACACAAACTCAGTGTAATTCAGGATGCGAGAACTGTTTAATTGTTGAATTATCTCATTCCGATACCCCCAAGATTTTATTTATTAATTTTTATAACTCATGTGCCCATGAGTGTACCGGGCTTAATCTGGACTCACTGGAGAAATTTCTGTCAGTCTATAGTTCTAATGTGAATACTTTTGAAATAATATTCTTAGGGGACTTTAACATCCATCCCTGTAACCAACCATGTGCCAGTATTGAAGAAGGCCCCCCATATTCCTCATCTATGCACTTTGAACATTCTAAACGGGGGGAAGCTCTCGAAAACTTCCTGGCAAGATGGAACCTTTACGAGTCTGGTTGCGGGGAAGGTGGTCCTAGGTCCCCTACTTTTAAAGGAACAGACGATGGCACTATCATTGATTATATTTTTATGTCTTCTTTTATGTTATGTAAAGTTTTAAGGTATAAGACTGAGGTTTCGGTCTTCAGTGATCAAAACCCGGTGTTAATAGAGATAAAGTCCGTGGACCTATTAACCTTGAAAACTGCGACTCACAAGGGTGGTCTAAATGTGGTTGTAAAAGATCAAGGACGTAGGCTAAAATGGTCAAACATAGTCCCTGAAACTTTCTTGCAGGAAGTACTGGTTAAGGTTGAGGACGATGTGGCCATATGCCTAGAGAAACAGGCTCAAAACACACAGGTGGTCACTGCCTTTGATAATATCTGTAGTCAAATTAACCAAAGCTTACTTGCCGGCCCTAGACAGAAGAGAAACTATGGTAAAAGATGGTTTGATAAAAGATGTTCTAGGGCACATGGAGCTTTACTTAAGGCCTTGAAGGCTACCCCTAAAGACCAAGCTCAAATAGCCAGCTTAAGATCTGCCTATAAGAAAGCTATCTTAGATAGGAAAAATGAGCTAAAAGAAGAGGCCTGGTCACAATTACATGCCCCTGAGACCCTAAGAAATAGCGGGCAGTTCTGGAAAATTGTAAACCAACCGTTATTCTCGGGTGAGGAGAATACTCCCCTTGAGTCTAATATCCCAGATGAGGACTGGATAACTCATTTTGGGAAAATATATTCTACCCCAGGTCCCGAAAATCAAATGGCTAACTCCCTTTTTAGATCTGAAGGGCTCCATGTGATTTTTGAAGCCGCAGAGGTAGAAAGAGCTATCGAACTGACACTAAAAAACAAGGCTCCAGGTCCCGACGGGGTCCCCGCAGATGTTTTTAAATGTGCGACAAAATTTGGGTCTAAGATTTTATGTAGTGTTTTTAACGCTCTAAACCAAAACAACATACCGGTCTCCTGGAAAAAATCCATTATTATCCCTGTTTTTAAGAAGGGAGGCAGGCAGGACCCCTCTTGTTATAGACCTATTTCTTTAATAGATTCCTCGGTCAAAATTTTGGGACGGGTTATCTTGCACAAACTAACAGAATGGGTCAACGACAGAGGGGTCCTGTCTAACCTGCAATATGGTTTTAGAACGAAAAAGAGCACATTAGACCAATGCCTTAATTTGCAACTGTTACTGGACAAATATACCAAGGCTAAAGAGGGGTCAATGTATCTGGGGTTCATGGACCTCTCATCGGCATTTGACCTTGTAAACCGGACAAAGTTATGGCAAATTTGACTTAACATGGGTCTTGATCAGGCCTTAGTTAACCTCTTGGCGGACTTACATTCTGGCCTATTGGCCTCCGTCAGGGTTACTGCTGAGGGGCGCTGCACCAGCCATTTTAACTCGGAAAGGGGGGTCAGGCAAGGGTGCATCCTGGCCCCCCTTCTTTTTACGGTATACATCAATGCCCTAGAACCTGCACTAAAGGAGGCTACCCTCGACATACCGCGTATAGGGGAACTCGGTATTGCAGTTCTCCTCTACGCGGATGACGCTGTCCTTCTCTCACGGACAGGGGTTGAACTACAACGGTTGCTAGATGTATTTGGGAACTTCATGGGATCCCTGGACCTTAAAATAAATGCAAAGAAGTCCCAAATTATGATTATGGGGAGGTGCTCCAAGAAGAAGCAGTCTAAAACGTTCTTTTGCTGCAAAAAAGAACTCTGTAGAGTGCCCACATTCCCTTACCTGGGGATTACCTTTGATGAGAGAGGGAACTGGGGTCCGCAGCTTAAAAAAAGAAACATCTCCTTTGCAAGAACTACTTCTGCACTCCAGGGCTTTACAAAAAAACTCGGGGCAAGGCCTATTGTAGCACTAATGAAGATAAATAAAGCAAAATGCCTTGCAGTAGCCACATATGGTAGTTCAATTTGGGGCTACAGTGCCCCTGATTGTTTACAGGTGACCGAAAATAAGTTCATGAGATCTGTCCTATCAGTGCCACAGTCCACGCCCTCATATACTATCCACTCTGAACTGGGGGCAGGCTTCATCTCTGACACGATAAGAATGGCTCCTTTAATATGCTGGATGAAGACCTGGATGAACCAGGAAATCTCATTGAACCATATTATCATGAAAGATTGTCTCCTACTAGATAATTACAGTAAGATTCAGTGGCTGACATATATTAAAAACAGCCTGTTTAAACTAGGGAGACCGTAGCTTTTCTCCTCACCAGAGTCAATAAGACCAAAGGACATTGCACTAATCAAGGTAGCATTGGCACAATTATTGTCTCTGGAGAGAGAGGAACTTGAACTTAAAAAACCCACTGTAAGGACTAATCTCATTATAACCAGCTCACCTGGTCCTGAAATCTACCTTAATATGGTGAACCGTCCATACCATAGGTTTTTGTTAACTCGTTTTCGTTTTAATCTGATCCACCTGAACTTAGAACAGTTCCCCAATTGGAGTACCCCCAAAAAGGCAACGCCGTGTTCTTGTGACAACTTTTCCACTCAGAACACAATGCACTTTCTGATGTTATGTGGTCACTACACGGAATTGAGGATGACATGTTTGGTCCCAATACTTAAGGAGGCTGGGTTCTTGCAGGTCAAGCCTGCTCTCTTGTACTTGCAATTATTACAGACACCCAGGACCATTTTTCACGTTGCTAGCTTTCTAGTGGGTGCTGTTAGGACTAGGAATAGGAAAATGATTAATTGTACATAAATGAATTTGGTCGTAAATCTGTATGAGGTCTGTACTGTAAAAAGTGACAGGGTGGGTAATCAATTTGGTTAATGTTTTTATTCTATTTACTGTGTTTTTAACTCATGACATTTTTATTTTATGTTATGAAAATTTCTTTGGAAATTTTTAACTGGTTTAATATTGTGTTCTTACTGTGTATAAATAATGTATTTAATGTATGCTCTGTACAATACCATTGTCTTTTTATGATATTGATTTATCGAAATAAAGTATTCTGACTGACTGTTTCTTTAGACAGTTCTTCATTGTCTTTTGCTTTAACCCCACCACCTGTGTGGATATGTGTTTTCATCTCCTGGTTAAAATGCACTTATCTGGTTCCACCTTGGATTTAAATCTGGATCGTGTTTTCCATGATATTTTTGTTCATGTGGATTGAGATTCGTGACTGTTTCCTTTCTTTTGATTAATGGCCACTACCCCAAGAGCGTTCTTCTGCTGAACTTATTGATGGGGCGTTGCCTCTACATTCTTCGTCGCATAAAATGAAAAGAGACCAGTCCATTGGTAACATTTCAGTGGTCCCAGTCACTGACGACTTGTATGGGATAAAGTAACATTCAATGTATTCGGTCCTACGGAGACCCTACACCATATTTATTTTGTGCTTCCATGGGTGATTTAATAGTGCCTGGGTTGTAATCAGATGATTGGGATGATGATGCTGTAAATTCTATTTTTTCTAAATTACAATATTAAACTGTCTTTGACAGTGAGGATTTATATCTAAATTCTATTAACTATGCCAATATGTTCTGTTATCAATATTATGGGCACTCTTTGTAGCATAGAACTAATGCACATCATCCCCAATTTAATTACACTCAATGGGAACATTGCCCAACTCTATCTTAGGGTAATTTCAATACACAAAAGGTAAAGTTTACTTATTTTTCCGATTAGAACATTTCACAACCGGCATCATACTATTTTAAATTGGTTCCCATTCTTTAAAAAAAGATATGTTTACTCAGACCAAGTTCATATATGCATCCCTGTTTATTGACAATTTATCCCTGAAAGCATATAATTACTGGAAGGACAGTATTGACTTGAAATCAGTATTGGGCACTAAATCATGGCACGTCCAAGGTGTACACTACTTACCTAGGGTTAGCTAAAATGAAAGAATTGAATACTCCCACTATTCCATCCTTGGCCCTTTTTGATTATTGGCATTTGTTAGAAGGTGGTTCTGACACTATGGGTCGCCCTGATTTTTCGCTTTTGGAGCACCTAATTGTTGAGCATTTACGGTGGGAGATCCTCATAAGTTGGGGCTCACCCACAGTGAATGCATAATGAAAGAGACTGCATGGGGATTTTACTGGTGTCCCCCTAGCTTGACAAGGCCGCTGCGCAGCCGCAGGAGGAAGGGGCACTGGGCTAGGTACATGCAGCCACATGTGTAAATGTGTGTGCACACGTGTGCGGGCAGCAATGGAGAGATTCCTGGTGTACACAACCCCAGAGCAGATACAAGGCGACTGGTGTGGAAGGACTTATGCAGAATTCGGTGGTGACATGGAATAAGCTTTATACACTGGGAAGAAACATGCCAGGGAAAGTCAAAGTGTTTTACTGTTTTCACTTCATTATTCTCCTATGGGGATGTGGAGGCCATGGGCTAGATTAACTTTCCAAAGGCCTACAGATTCCATACAGGCACTAAAGTCCCCTTTGAGAAGAAGTATTCTGCAGAGTCCAAAGTCATATTTGTACTGCTTTTGGGTCATCCAGAAATTTCATATTTCTCTGAGTCAACCATAACCAGGGCCTGGCTGGGGGCTGACCTCAGTAGGCTGGATTGATAACCTTTCTTCCACGAGCTAAGGCCTCCTCTCCAAGGAAGAGAAAATGGGTTGAGCTACAGGCTCATCCATCAGCAGCTATCACTGGGTGCCAGGCACCAGGCTGTGCCAGGGAGAATGCAGCCCTGGGGGGAAGGGGCTTTTTCATAGACCATGTGGCCGGAGACCCTGGACGATGCCATCTTGAACCAAAACCCAAAGGCCTGGGCAGGAAGGAGGGAGAAGGGGCAGAGAAGTGATGTGTTGCTGCGTGCTAGGGCAAACAGAGACGTCCTGCCAGCCCCCTCCCCAACTTCTTAAAAGAACTTGCACAGGAAGAGGAGCTCTCTCTGGGGTGTGGTCTGCTGAGGCAGAAGGTGCTGGAGCCTGGTGCAATGGGCAGTTGGAAGGAGGAACCCCCTGATTGCCCCAGAATCCTGAACAGTGCCAGGACCAGTGCGCAGAAGCAGGCGCCTCTGCGCAGGGAGAAGAGAGGCCCAGGGGGAGAGCCAGACGAAAGGCTTGCGCAGGGAGCCAGTGCAGACAGCTCCCTGCTGAATCCACCCACTGTGTGACCACGAGGGCGAAGGATAGTGCTCCCAGTGGCTGGGGAGCACCACCAGGAGCAAGAGGAGGTACAAATGCTGCAAATCGACAGCCATGGGGGCTGAGATATGCCCCCAGAAGGTATGTGACATTTGACCTCCAAGAAGACCGAGGAGGAAGCGCGTGGCTCCGCCTCCGGCCTTGAAGGGGCCCCCGGGGAGGGTCAGGTCCCGGGGGCTACTCCGGCAAAGAAGCTGGTAAAGAGCGGTGCCAGGAGCCCAACCTGGCCCCGAGAAGAACTGGAGCAGGGGAGCGCAGTCGCGCCCCCCTGGGAAAAGTGCCAGGGGCTGGGATCCCAACTATGGGCCCTGTGGGCATTGGAGAGAGGGGGGAGCACCTTCGCACTGCCCCCCGCGAAGAAGACTCTGGGGCCTGGGATCCCGACACCGGGCCCGCAAAAAAAGGGGAGTGCCGTCACGCTCCCCCTAAAGATTCACAAGGTGGGGGGGCCAGGAGCCTACCCTCGCCCCGGCAGAGAAGTTAAGGCGGGGAGCGCAGTCCCACGCTTCCCGTGAAGAGAAGGAGGGAGCCCGGGACCCCATCTCTGAGCCCGGAAGAGACGTGGAGGACGGGGAAGTGCCGTTACACACCCCCACAGCTGCGGGAAGGCGTGAGTCTCTGTGTCTGCCCGTAGGCAGACCAGAATAACAGTGATGGCTCCCACGGCCAAACCTCAGGGTGCAGGCCGGGCAGGGAGCCAACCATAATGTCCAGAGCAGCGGGGGTGGGCTCCCCGAGCTGCTTTGGGCACCAGGAATCACTGGTGGCAGCCCGGGTGGGACCAGACCCCCAACGCGAGGCAAGACAGTGTCCGGGTGGGCCGGGGCCTCGAGGAAAAGTGAAGAGCGGCTGGGAGTGGGCTTCGTGAGCCGCAGAAACACTCACCCTTGGGAAGCAGGGGTACGGGTGGAACCGGACCCCAATGAACGACAGGCTGCTAAGAAAAGGCTATACGGCTCTCCCCGGCACAGCGGGAGAGCCGCTTTTATGATATGCATCCTCTGGCCACAGAGCGCCCCACAATGCCTTGCAGGCCCGGACCATCCTGCAAGGAAAAGCAGCATTTTCTCCATTTGTGGTGGCCCCAGGAGGACGGGGCCACCACCAAGTGAGTGCTGAGGTGCAGGGGGAGTTGTAGGGGCAACGCAGTCTCCCCACCCCAAGGAAAAGTCCTAACCTAAGTTCATAGGGGACCTAAAAAATAACCCCTCAAGGGCTCAGCACAATCATTAACACCTCCTGGGCTGGAACTTTCGATCTATAGCTGGGGGTGTACTGAGAAGTACATCAAGGAGTGAATGGCGAAGCTGGGGATGTCTGGAGAAGGGCATCCCCTGGAGGTGAAGAGGGGTAATTGCACCAGAAATGCATTAACTAACGTCATTTCTTGTAGAGTGACTGAAATTCACATGTATACTGTGAAGTACCTGTGTAAGGTGATGTCTGAAGCAAAGTGGGGTTATGTGACCAGACATTCCTGCTAGGGTGTCTGACTGTATATGTGTAATCATGTGATTTCATCTGTGATGCCTTTAGGGGCTGTAATTGCAATGCATTCTAATGATCCACAAATGTGATGAGTACTGTCATTCTAAAGTGATGCTTACACATGTATTCTTGCTGCTGCACTTAGGTGAAGAACCCAGACTGCTAGTCCTTAAGATATAGATGTGTATACTTCATGGTCGGTAAGAAATGCTCAGTCAGAGCTATGTGTCACCAATGCAAAGTTACCCATTTTTAAGGCTGCTGAGAGTATGGGGTGGGTGGTCAATGGCATGGTGCCAGTCCGCAGGACCCTCGCTCCAGGTCATGTTCAACAAACTGCATTGGGGGCATGATGATGTGCATACATGGGAGTGGAGTTACTAGACCCTACCCCCCTGCGGGATGGAGGAGAAGTTATGCAATGTCATAAAGTAATTCCAACAGCTTATGTATGTTTGTAAATTGATGCATAGTATTGAGTAGTGTGTGGGTTTAATAAATGTACTCTTACTTTTATAAAGTGAAGTACAGGCTGGAGAATCAATTATTGAGTCTTATTTCTGCGCACCTGCAAATGCCGATTACTAGCCCACACCACCTCCCTTGAGTAAGCCACAGACTGCTCTGCAACGCTACCCTCTCAGAGTCAGGCGCTACAATTGGGTGTTTGGTTCCCAGTGAAGGACATATGTAGTCATGTTATTTGTGCAGGCCTTACAGATACTGCCTCGTTTTCCAACAGCATTCTTATACAAACTATACTGAAGACCAACTAAATAGTATGATACAAAATGGTACGTTTAATTTTTCTATGATAGCCCCGGCTGGGTGGTCATTATGGCCTTTGAATACAAATGTTTGCCATTCTCGTTTCGTGAATACTACTTCTAGGTTTAAATTAAATAGAGCTGATCCAGGTTATCCACAAACACTGCATTCCAACATTGTTACTAATTATTCAATAGTTAAATTATGTCAACAATGGCTAGAACATTCCAAATTGTCTGCCATGAAACAACATCTTTTGCTCCTATCCAGAGATATTAATGTATCTGATTTCCTTTGGATCCAAAAATCCCCATATTCAAAATGATTTATTTATACTGCATATAATGATTAAGCCAATCTCTGAGGCAAACCTGGAGGACTGTGACAAATAAACAGTGCCATTCTAAAACAAACAGCAAAGAAATAGCAGCCAGGAAGGAGGGTATTGTCGCTCGCCTGTGCCTCGTGGCTGGGGTGCCACGGGCACCTAGGTAGCCCTCAATGGACTGGGAGCTGACTCAGCCTGACCATGAATGATCAATCTAAAGCTCACATTGACCCACCCACTTAAGCTCCACATTATGCTTTTACGTATCTAGAGGGGAAGGGTCATGGAGAATGCACCTGAGAGGACTAACATGGTTGACACCCCCCCCCCCCCAGGTAGCTGTTCACTGGTCGAGCCCATTGAAGACAGGTCGATAACCAATACCACCACTTCACTAAATAGCTCTACTTTTGATACATAATATTTTAGTTTGCACTTATAGCTCACTTTAATTCCATCGTTACACATTTTGGAAAGTTTTTGTCTGGGAAGAGTTCCTGGCACTATCTCGCTTTCATGGAATCAGGCACCTGGGAGTGCTACGGGTGGTACACAGCACATCTCTAGATGGGCACCACATCACAAACACCCCAGGTGTAAGACAGATGGTGGTAAAAATGCTTACATACAATTTTGTGGTATCAACAACCTCACCAAAATCCTAAGTATTGTAGGTGAACCTAAAAGAGCAAAAGTCGATATATGTTTCCTTCAGGAGACTCTCTTATTTAGGAGGAACAATGTTGTCTCCTTTCCTGATCATTTCCCATCCAATATTTCACATCGGTCCCATCCAAAAAAGCATTGGTAGCTATATTAATTTGGGACAAAGGAAAAATCCTGGAGAAGGTGGTTGAGGTGCATAAGCAAGGTAAATGGTTTAAAGTTGAGAGGATGTAGTGTCATACCCCAGTTGGGATAGTGACTTTATACGTCCAGTGTTGGACTAAACTCCTTCCTAATTACTACCATCTGCACGTAGACAAATCTAATCAATTTCCCCTTGATCATTAAAGTTAATTTAATTGTATTGTGCACTCATATCATGCAAATTCCATCACAGAGTGGGGGGAACACCAGCTCCATCTGCAACTGGTGGGAAGATGTTGCATGACCATTGGCAGACACCTGTAAATGACTGACGTCTCTCACTTCTCTGTAGCCCAACAAAGATAAACCGGAATCTAATACATACTACTGGATCAGAGGCTTGCCCCACTGCTTCAGAAGTCCATGCAAGGGCCAATCTCAGACCATGGACTGGTGCAACTGTCTCTCGAATGGAAGGCACAACACCTCCACATACCGCAAGGAATATGGAGGCATACTGATTTCTTGTGGAAGGACTCAATGGTCCTTCATGAAATGAGGGAAGTCATCAAGTAATACCTCACACTCAACCACACTTGGGAGCTAAATATGGGAGTGATCTGAGAAGCCCTCAAAGCACTTATACGAGGTGTACTGATTCTGAAAGTTAATCACTTCCACCATATGCATGAGGAAACACTATTGTGGCTTAGAGAGTAACTTGTCCCACTGGAACAAAGGTATAAATGCCCCTCTCAAAAAGACCTGGAGACAAATATCAGCATTTATCTAATGTAATGCAGAGACGCCCTTCCTATGGATACATATAGGCCTCACTTAGGTGGACATCTCTCAATCCCAGGGTTTATATGACTGTGCCAGGTGAAATTTTAGGATGCTCCAAGGAACAGTCAAAGCACTCATTCTTTCTTGATGCTCACAGGCCCTCTCGTGGCCGATAAGGATCCCCTCTTTCAAGATGTCAATCCTCCAAAAAATGTTACATCTATACCAGGCCCTTACACTTCGAATTCTACCCACTGAGGTCTCACAACCGGAGGACCTCTGCAACAGTTTTATTTGGGAAGGGAAGTATCCTAGAAAACACACACAAAGATCCAAACTGCACTTCTAACTGGGAGGTATGGAAATCCCCAACATTCGCTGTTATTACCATGCATTGCAAATCCGCTACACCGCAGAATGGCTGCAGAGAGAGACAAAATCTGGGGTTTCAAAGAACATGACAGCTCAAACCTTGGGGAAAATCTTGTGGATGCTTAAGAAACAGACAATCTGCAACATCTATGTCTCATCTATGAAGAGAGATGCCCTCAAATTCTGGGCCTGCCTATAAGGGAATCACTTGCAAATATTCCTCTCTTAGCTCAGTGCAGCGCAAGTCTGACTTTCACCCAGGCCAGGACAGATCTCACTTTTAGGTTTGGATTGTATATGAGTGCTATTGCCTGAGGGACTTTTACCGAGACATGAAGGTCTTTGAGGATATGAAAACTACATACCACATCTCAGAGTGGGAAGGGTTCCATTATATACAAATTAGACACTACATCACAAGCCACACAATAAAGCCACATCATTATACCCACTAACTTCTGTGAGAAAACTTCTCCTGTACCTCAAATTGACACAATACCCGATCTCACAAATATACTCCATGCTCAACACAGTGTAATAAAATGTGGGACCTAGTTCACAACTATCTCAATGCAGACAATTCAAGTCCTTACGTGCTACAACAGATTACTGGCCCTCACCCTGCTATTATTCAAATGTCAATCCCCTTCATGGGATCTGTGCATTTGTTGGACAACATAAACTAAGGGATTGATGTCTAGACTGATTCCAGATACCCCACACGATATGTCAGCTAATAGACCAGCTAGCTTACTGTGCCACTATAAGCCACCAAACCCTACCAAGGAGCGGATTGTTTCTGGCAACCATTGAACTTGACAACCTTTGATCCTTCAGGCATCGTGGAAACAGTACGGTACTTTTCACTCAGTCAACCATGCTACTTAGTCTCAGAGAGATACACAGATTAAACGGTGGGGACGTTTCAATAAGCAATTTTTGAACCAGCATCATTCTAGTATAAAACGTTTGCGGCAACAATCAATAGACAGAAGCAAATGTAAGAGATTACAAGCAGCAAAATAGTGAATAGTGGATACATTTCTACCATGGTGCTAAAGCAATGAATATATGCTGACATATATAAAAATGGTGATCTGTGTGTACTCCTACGATGTGGACCCTACCTAAGTGTACCTAGAATGTATGTGGCTGTGAAGCCAAGAATCTCCTAGGAAAGAACAAACCCCATTACCTGATGGGAGAGAATGAAGGACCCCATCTTGGTCATGAGTTGGACACCCCACAAGGAATGTTAGACCGCTGTGTGTTGAAGCATCAGCACTCATGGACCTCTGTGTCAGTGTCAGTGTCGAATCGTCTCCTCTTGCTACCTAGTGAAGCTGCGGTGCTTTCATATAAAAAGGGTTTGTACAGAGTATGTTAATCCTGGTATGTATGTCATGTGCAGGGGATTAGGATATGATGCTACATGCATAATAAATTAGGCTAATTTCAAGGAACCCAATTGACATTTATTCAGTACATAACTGGGTAAAAGGTCATTGCTAAAACTGTTATGCAGAGCAAGGTAGGACAAATGTAGGTAAAAGGTCGCTTTGCTACTTAGGCCTAGGTTAGGAAACATAACAGACAGAGCATTCCCACTCCAGGACTAGAAGGTAACAAAATATGTGGAATGTGCTATATTTGTAAAGACATATTTTGCTTTACCATTGTGGTACCCGTGTTGTCGGAGAGGGATGGGTTGTTGGGAGGTGGAGTTTCTTTTTCTTTTCTTTTTTATCCTTCCTGGTTTAGGTGGTTATGCTTCCCTTCACTTTGTATGTTCTAAAACCCCAATATTGAAACCTAAATCAAAATAGCAAAGACAATATGGGCATTATTTATGAGAAGTGATACATCGCTGCATGAAAGAAGTGATGCGTCACTTCTCAGTGTGCCCTCCTTGCAACATGATTGATGCATCATATTTACTGTATGACACATCCTATCGCAAGGAGTTACAGATATGTCAGTATTTCTAACGTATCTATATGTCGCAAAACTGACGCATTGCTGGAGTGTGTCACAAATGTGACGCAACTCCAGCAATGTGTCCTTTCACATGGGGCAAGCCCCATGTGAAAGGGCCTGCATCAGTCTTATGCCTGCTGTGAGTCAGGCGCAAGATATTGACTCATTTGCACCCTAGAAGTGGTGCAATGAAATCTGGTAGATTTCACTACGTCACTTCTACGAGGCTTACTTACGTGGGAACGCCCACCCTGCATACATTATACCTGACGCAGGTATAATGTAGCGCAGGGGTTTACAAAGTGATGCATCTGCTTAAGATGCGTCACTTTGTAAATAGGGCGCCACAGGAGGCATGTTTTACGCCGCCGATGTGTCACAGAAGGTGACACAACGGAAGCGCAAAACTGTCACATGGCCTCATAAATAAGGCTCTAAATGTTTTTTACAAAAGTATTAATTTTAACATTATCCTACTTATTCAACCTGAAGACAAAATAGCAGAAAAAAGTCAGATATATCACAATACTGAAATATAAGCAACTGCTTTCGCACATGGAATACTCATACATTCAAGAAACAACAGGCAACGCACCACTCTAGGCACAGATGCTGACACAAATCCCAAAGATCATGGTGGAATGTATACAACAGTATCATAGCTCAAAATGCCAAAATGAAGAAGGCAGAGGAAGGCTGGGACAACGGAACCCATTGGTACATTGGAAAGTCTGTATAATCCCTTAATGACAGCAGCTCCGCCGTCAGGATTATAATGTTGGTTTCTGACAACCAATGGCTGTTGGAAAGTGATATTGGGGGCCCCTAGTAGGGACCCCTTCCCCCTGTCCCTCCACATTTTGGCTTAGGGAGCACCTTTGGTGCCCACCTAAACATTCCTGCACCATGTGGCAGGCACCTCACGGTTTTGAGCCATCCCTGCACCATGTGGCAAGCACCTCACGGTGCTTGCTGGCCCTTTCTGTCCGCTGCACAAGCTGCCATTGTGAAATGCATGTTTGCGACTGCCCTGTGGAGGGTTGCATTGTAATAGTGCTGTCGGAACTGCCGACCTAAGGTTGGACGGTTCCTTGACATCGTAATAAGGCCCTAAGGGGGTCAGATTTAGAATTCCTACTCTAACCTAAACTATTTTGTGGAGAGGTTTGGAGACTTCAGGGTTCAGATATATACTATTCTCGCTCAAAATCAACTCCATTTTGTACTGGTGTTGGCCAGTAAAGGAATCACTCTTACTATTTCCACTTTAATCTAAACCATTTTGGGGAAGGTGTTGGAAATGCACAGAGTCAGATTTACTCTTCCCAGAACACTGTGCATGATTTTGAAAAATTATAAAAAGAATAAAAAAGCAATAAATGTTCAATTGCAGCAAATACAATGGAGCAAAATAGAAAAAATAAACATAAGACAATATAAAATAAAACACAAACAATATTCACAATTCAAAAATAAGTACAAAGAAACATTCAAAAATATATATAAAATCAAGCACATAATACTAATACAGGTTAAAAATCTATAAACTACAACATTTGATTTTAGCTAATAATATAAATAACGTAAAATTACAAACTAGAAACTTAAAAATTGAGATGGATTTTTCAAATATACATTAAATTAAAAGCAAAGAAAACATATACATATATATTAGCAGATACAGAAAATTGAAATACATTTTAAGCATATGCAAAAAATTGTGCCTTATTTACATGTTATATGTAAAATGATCATTTAGTTAAAATTATACTAAAACATGTAACAATTCTTGGCACAAAAGGACTATTTTCAAAATGAAAACGTCAATTTCCCAAAAAAATGTAAAACAAACATTTACACATAGAATACTTACAATCTAAAACATTAAATAAAACATAAGTATAAATGTAAACACCTAACAAAATCTCCCCATCCTATTTGCCTATAAACCTAACATCTTAATAATAAAAGACTTATTATTCATTTTCATTTAAAAAAATCCAAAAATGAAATCACTTAAAAATGCACCTACATATTTAATAAATACCCATTTATAATTATCAAAACAAATTAAAAAGTAAAAGAACATTTTTACAAAAGAAATATAAAAAGAAATAATCTGAATTGTTTTGTTATACAATGACAAAGAAATACTGCAATAATACATAAATGTTTTACAAATAGATATTTATTCAAAATTGACAGATAAATAAAATAAATGAACATAAACATGAATAAGAAATGAAAATGCACTTGAAAAAAATGCACATAATGTTTCACTAAATGTAAATTAATTAAAACAATTAATACATTATTTAAAAAACAAACTATTTAAAACTTTACATATCAATTAGAAACATTTTTAAATTTAAAATATAAAATTATGAATTAAAAATGTTTTAACTTAAACAATCTCCTCACCATTTTCTCCTATTAACATCCCTCTAATCACAATTTCATTTAACATATATTTTTATTTTAAAAAGATACACAACTATATTTTAAAAATTAAATACAATACAGATTACAATTACTTTTTTAAAACATATCAACCTATTTTCAACTTAACTATCACAACCAAAAATATGTCAAAAAGCTACATAACATATTAGAAAAGTATATATATTGCAATAATAATAACAAGACTAAAAATTGTATACTTACCTTCCTCATCTATGTCCATGAAATTGTTCACATCACGATATTCCTGAAACTGTGGACATCATTTACAAATATTTTGCGTAGGGCACCTACGTGAGATTTTTCCTTCACTAGCATACGCCAAATTGAAAGGGCAGGAATGTGCTGTATTAATGTAATATGGCACATAAATCTGGGACTGTGTCAAATATGTTATGTTATGTTAAAATTTACTTGTATAGCGCACGTACACCAGGTTGGTTTCTTGGCGCGGCTAAGATGTCACTAGTATGCCGATTTGAATAGCCATGTTTTTAGCAGTTTACGGAAACTCATGAGATTTGAGCAGGATCTGATCTTGAGTGGCAGGGAGTTCCAGAGTTTGGGGCCTAGGATGGCAAACCTAGCCCCTCCCAGCACATTTTAGCCTGAAGGATGGTATAGTCAGGAGGTGCATGTAGGCGTATCGTAGATTGTGGGTGGGAGTGTATCGGTTGATCGAGCTGTTAATGAATTTTGGGCTCTTACTGTTCAGGGATTTGAATATAATGCATCCTACCTTGAAGGCGCATCTCTGGAATACTGGGAGCCAGTGTAGTTTCTTGAGAAGAGGAGTAATATGTTGACGCTTGTTTTCTTCAAAAAATCAGCCTAGCTGCCTGGTTTTGGACCATTTGGAGGCTGTGGGTGAGATAGGCCGGGATGCCAAGGTAAAGGGAGTTGGCATAGTCGATGTGTGATATCATCATAGCGAGAACTGTCTTTATTTTTGCTTCCAGTGTTAGGAACCTACTGATTTTTCTTATTTTCCTAAGTTGAAAGCAGCATGTTGAGATCACAGACCCAATTTGATTTTTCATGGTGAGTTCTTTATTGATTATGACTCCCAAGGTCTTGGCGGATGAAATGGGGACGGGTGGCTGACCAAGTTCTTTAGGCCAGAAGTTGGAGCTCCATGGGTTCAGTACGCCTCCTGTGAGGATCACTTCTGTTTTATCCGGGTTTAATTTAAGGTGGTTGCTGTTCATCCAATCACGGATGAACAGCATGGTTTCCTGGAATTCAAGGACGGTGTTTGGGGAGTTGTTAATCGGTAGTATCAGATGGAAATCGTCTGCATAGTTGAAGGTTTGGATTTTCCTTTCTTTTAGTGCATGGATCAGGGGAGGAGGTATATATTAAATAAATGTGGGGAGAGAGATGAGCCCTGGGGAACGCCACATGTGTTCTTAATCTTAGGGGATGTGAAGTTTCCCAGGCGGACCGCTTGATAACGGTTGGTAAGAAAGGAGTTTATCCATTCTTATCCATTCCAGGTCCAAACCTTGGATTCCTACATCCCTGCCACGGTCGACCAGGATGTTATGGTTGACCGTGTCAAAAGCGGCAGAGAGATCCAACAGCACCAGGGCTTGGGGAGCGCCTCCATCTGCTTTCTCTCGCAGAGAGTCCAGAACTGCCAATACAACTGATTCAGTGTAGTGAGCTGGGCGGAACCCTGCGTGGTGATGGTCCAAGTAATCTGATTGCTCAAGAAAGGTGGAAAGGCTTTTGGCTACGTGGGCTTCAAGTAGTTTGGCCATATAGGGGAGCAGTGAAATAGGATGGTAGTTGGTGAGAGTTACGGGATCTGCTCCTGGTTTCTTCAGGAGGGGGATGACAGACGCCTCTTTGAAGGCCTCAGGTACATATCCCTGGAGTAGCGATTTGTTTAGGAGGGTCATGGCTGGTTCTGGGCAGGCCGTAAAGGCTTCTTTAAGAATCCACGGGGGCAGCAAACCCTGGGGGAGCCAGACTTTACCTTGATTAGTAGGTCTGAGAAAACTTATTGATTCATCATTGGGATTTGTTCTAGCCTTTGTGTGTTTTTAGGTTTGTTTTGACAAGTGGGCTTTGTGCAACTGGGGATGCTTGCTTTGATGGTTTTGATTTTTTATCAATAAAGAAGTTATTTAGGAAATCACATAAGGATTGCGAAGGTATGGTTTTTAAGGTTACTCGGTCAGGGTTAGATAAGTTGTTGATTATTAAGAAGATGCCCTTTGATTGGTTTTTGGAAGTGATGATTTTACGTGAGAAATATTCAGACTTTGTGGTCAAAATCATTTTTATGTAAGTTCTAAGGGCTAATAGATAGGTAGTTTTGTCGTCAGGTGAGTATTTGCTTCTCCATTTCCTTTCTGCTTGACGCAGGGTAAGCTTTGCTTTTTTTAAATCGTCGGAGAACCATTTCTGAGCTTTGTGACAACGTGCTCGTTGTATTTTCCTTAGCAGGGCGTGTTTATTGCTGGCTGCCAAGAGCCATTCCGACAGATTTTTCTCATTCCCATCTATGGAGGATTGACTGATGGGAATTGAGTTGGCCAGGGTTTCGAGGAATTGGGCTTTATCAATGGTGTTCCAACTCCTAACATATCTAGATTCAGGTAGGGGTATTTTAGGTTTAGTGAGATTATATATGTAAAATGTTATGAGGTAGTGATCGGACCAGATACAAGGGGAGACATCTGGGTCCGTTGAGGTCAGATTAGAGGACCACAACTGGTCCAAAGTATGTCCTTTGATGTGAGTAGCAGAGGTGATGTGCTGGCGGAGGTTTAGTCCTTTAAGCAGATCAGTTAGTTCTGCTGAGTGTGGTCCACCTGCTGGGTTATATACCCAGTAGTTGAAATCACCAATCAGTAGTATTTTTGTGTGGTTAGTTGTGATTTGTGTCATCTGTTCACTCAGAAGCTGTGGGAACTGAGGCATGCTCTGTGGTGGTCTATAGAGTATGACACGGACTAGTGGGGCGGAATCGGACTCTAGTTTGATCACTAGGTTGTCTACTTGAGGTAGGTCGAGTCGGGTACGTGCAGAGTATTTACGGTCTTGATGTATTATAGCTGCCACTCCCCCTCCTATTTTTCCCTGGGGGCGGTTTGCTTGGAGGATATAGTAGTCGCTCGGTAAGGCTGCTAGGATATCAGGGGCGGAGTCTTGTGTTAACCAAGTTTCTGTTAACAGAATGATATCTGGTTTTTCGGTCGTTAGTAGGTTATGTATTTCCAACTGGTGTTTGACTATGGAGCGGGTATTTAAATAGATAGCTGTTAGGGGTTGTTCCTTCTTTATAGCCTCCATATTTGGTATTTTTCTCGAGCGTGTGTAATCACGGAGTTCGGGAAAAGAAGATCTTTTCACCATTACCCTGCTCGTGGCTATGTTGGCCAGACAGCTCTGGTCGATTGCTAATTCGTTGGAGTGGAGTGATTTTAGATCATTTATGGAGGAGGTAGTAATTTGAGTATATTGACGTACCCCAGGGAGTGGATCCGAGGATGAGGACCTCTGTCTTGTCCGAGTTAGGTTTCAGGCGGCTGGTCTGCATCCAGCTGGCGACGGCCTTCATTCCTTCATGGAGGTTGGCATTGGTGGTGGCGGAGTTTTTGGTGAGTGAGAGGATCAGTTGAGTGTCGTCGGCGTAGGAGACGATGTTGAGGTTGTGGGAGCAGACGATGTTGGCGAGCGGTGCCATGTAGACATTGAGAAGGGTAGGGCTGAGGGGTGATCCTTGGGGCATGCCACAGATGATCTTGGTGGCTTCAGAAAGAAAAGGGGGGAGGCAGACCCTCTGGGTTCTGTCGGGGTGGAAGGAGGAGGTCCAGTCCAGGACTTTGTCGCATATTCCTGCATTGTGTAGGAGTGTGTGTAGGGTGTGGTGGCAGAAGGCGGCTGAGAGGTCCAGGAGGATGAGGGCCCCAGTTTCGCCGTTGTCCAGTATGGTCCTGATGTCGTCTGTGGCAGCGATGAGGGCGGTTTCGGTGCAGTGATTGCTGCGGAATCTGGATTGGGACGGGTCCAGGATGTTGTTCTCCTCAAGGAAGTGGGTCAGTTGCCTGTTGACGATCTTTTCCATGACTTTCACTGGGAACGTAAAGTTTTAGTACAGGTATTGGAGATCCAGAGAAATGTCATTAATAAGCCTCTCCTTTAGCCATGCAGGATTATACGTGCTTTGACAGCAGCATGTGCCCAATGCTTCAAGTTAATAAATTACAGTAGACAAGTTCAGATGGAGAACAGCTGCAACCCTTGATACATACTGATGGTATCTAGACATCAATAAAACAAACAAATCAAGAAGTCCCTGGTACATCAAACAAACCAGTATTGACAGTTCCTCCAGAGAATAATTGTGTGAGGAGGTAGTACCGGGTGAGTGATGTAAATAAACCAATCAACTTTGAGGTCTATTTCAGACAACCACTTTTATCTATTTTAAACTTTGCAGGGCAGCTCTATCAGAGATAGAACTTTCAAAAATTGAGTGAAACTCTTTAATGCTCCTCCCCCCGGAAATCTTTAGTAAAAGGCGAAAGATTTATTCGGTTTGAAGAGAAACCAGAGTGTTTTGAGGTCAATTTCATAGGGAAAAACAAGACATAGGGATGATCAAAATACATTGCAACAAGAGCAAAATCATGTGCTCTGTTTATACTGAGGTTGTGGAAATAGACACGTAGTCAGATAAGACAAATAGTTAGATTGCACAAATCAAATAACACGTAGGCAGATCCTGCGTTCTGATTGAGCTGAGTTATAGGACACATAAATTACACAAACCAAATAACACGTAGGCAGATAGCACTAAGAACTAGTAGTCAGTAGGGTGGGAGTGATTGCAGGAATGAATGAAGAAGGGAGGGAGGCTTGACTTTAGTTGTGTAATGTTTCTCAAATGTGGCCGTAGTTGGTCACATGATTAGTATGTATGAAGAAAAAATTCACTATGTAAAGGGCTACCTGCTTTTGCCAATTTAAGAGTTGGGTGGCAATCATACCTCGGTTCATCACTCTCATAGCCAATGTAAAATAAATCCTTTATATTTTATCACTTACTCTTATTTATTTTTCTACTTCAATTAAGGTCTAAACAACATAATGCACATTCACTAGGTAAATATACCATGGTGGTCTGGGACACAATATCCTCCCCCACCTCGGATGTTATCTTCCACACAGATACCTGGCTAAACCTCACCTCCACACTGGACATAGCCACCTGCATCCCCGAAGGTTACAAGATAACACACAGGGAACAAACCAACAAGCACAGCAGTGGAATCACCATCCTCTACAGAGACACCATCCACTGCACGACATCTCCTGATGACCCAACACTAGTAATGCAACACCTCATCTTCCAACTCGACATAGATGGGAAAAGCACCATCAGAGGCTCCCTTGCCTCCATACCACCAGGACCACATCCCAGCTTCTGCAACATAATCCCGGAACTCATCGCCCCACTCACAATTGACTCCAGGCACCACATCTTCCTTGGGAGTCTCAACTTCCACTTCAATTACCGCAGCAATGCCAACTCCACTGAACTTTTGGAACGCATGAGTAATATTGACCTCAGGCAGCTCATCACCATCCCAACCCATCTCACAGTACACATGCTCGACCCATCTTCACATCTCCAGCGACAGAGTCAGGTAGTTTCACACCACACTGATCACCTGGTCCAACCCCCCAAAGTGTATTTAATTTTTTTGTATTTATTTATTTGAAGAGTTTAATAAAGGGGGGACATGACCCATCCAGGTATCAGAGTGCAGAACACATAGAAAACAGGTTATACCTATAAAGTAAGAGGCAAACAGATATAAGTGAGAACAGAAAGATTCATGATCCGATATTATCAACATAAGAGTCATCCAGAATCATTCATCTGGTTTGTTAATGGAGATATTTGTTCATCAGAAACCTTTTTATTTCTGTTTTGAAGGTGGTCATCGAGGGGTTGGTTCTGATTGTGGGTTGCAGTGAGTTCCATATTCTAGGGGCTAAGCCAGAGAATGAAAGGTTGTATGTTGTCTTTTTGTTGAACCTCTGCGGTTTCAGCAATAAGGAATTGTTTCTTCATAAGTATCAAGTGCCCCCCTCTAGTTACGCTGGCCAGGTCATTGGGAGTGTTGTGTGAAGAGCCTTATGAGTCAGGCAGGCTATTTTCAGCTGGTTCCTTACTTCAAGTGGGAGCCACTTAAAAGTTTTAGGTCTGCGCCGATATGATTACATTTTCTAGATCCCGTGACAAGTCTAGCTGCTGAGTTCAGCACTGCTATTTATGGTGCTGACTGTGTTTTGGGAAGGCCTGCAAGAGTAGCAATCCCGTAGTCTAATTGGGAAATGACAACAGATTGTACTGCCAAATGCAGGTCATCAGGAGGCAAAAAAGTTTGATTTTCTTTAGGATGCTCAGTTGGTACTTGGCTCCCTTGGTTGTTGCTCTGATTCGATCGTACCTATTCAGATATTTTTCCAAAGGTTACCAAGGCATCTCATGAAGTCAATGATTTTGTGGAACAATTGAGAGCTGTAAGTAGTTTGAGCAGTACAAAAGGGGGTGGTAATGGACGGAGCATCTGAACCAATCAAACACTCACACCCAGTCAAAAGATCTGGGTTTAATCCATCACCGTTCTTTAGCCCACTCTGCTACCCCAGTTCAGACATGGCCGTATGTAAATCAGTCTGACCCTGTGCCTCATGGGAACAGTCCAGCCCGAACTGCCAAGCCATGCCTTCCCTGGACCGGAAACAAGCTTCCTAGGACCGGTTTCTGGCATTTCAGCAATCTTCAGCCAGGCTTGCTTGAATCCAGTGGCAAAGTGAGCAAGGGACTCACGTCTGAGCATACCCAGCCAACTTATGGCGAACAAAGCGGTACAAAAGGGGGTAGTGATGGACGGAGCATCTGAACCAATCAAACACTCACACCCAGTCAAAAGATCTTAGTTTAATCCATCACCGTTCTTTAGCCCACTCTGCCACTCCAGTTCAGACATGGCCGTATGCAAGTAGTTTGAGCCATTCCTGTATGGGACGGCGTCATTATGGGGGTAATAAAGGTGAATTCCGTTTTGATTGCATTGAGCATGGGATGGTTGTGTGTTAGCCATTGCTGAGTTTTCAGCAGCGGTTGAGAGTGATAAAGTCTTCAGGGGATGAGATTTTCAAGTATAACTGTCAGAATACATGTGATAAAGAATATATGAGTACTTTCAACAAACGCCTGACCTTCTACAAACCTACCAGACAGCTTTGATCAGCTTCACTCTCTCTCACACATACCGCACAGATCAAATGAGCCAGCTGCAGAGGACACTCCTTGTCGTACCTGGCAGCTAAGGCTTCAAACAACCTCCCCCCTGCACCTCAGGATCACACTGTTGCTCCCGCAATTTAGAAGAGAACTAAAGCCTGTAGTAAATAAATGATTATCTGGTTCCAGGTTGAATGGTTAAGTAGGTTTATTCAGGATTAGATGTTATGATGGAAAACAGAGACCCACCAGGAGCAGCCTTCCTGCTGCTCAGCCCTCCTTCAGCTGACACCCTCACTCATCCAACATTTCACAGCCACCTCTCACACCAACACTCCACACACCACAGTCACACTGGCTGAACAGCAGGTATAACACATCTTCTTTTCTTTATACAAAATGACAAAGAAGCTCTAAAAAGGATAACATCAAAAATGATGCATGCAAAGGATAACAATAAAACTATTACGTGCAACACAACAACATCAGAACAAATGCAAGACAATAATCATTGAAGCAAAGTGCTGATGCGAAGGCATGCAGATGAGAGACGGAAACATTTCATGCATGTGATCAACAAATGATAAAATAAAGATAATAAAAATGGATTTACCACATCTTATCCCTTTTTAAACTAACCAATAAAACGCACACACTGCCACTCCCGAAAACACAAACTAAGCCCAGATACCAAAACCAAGTTGGCGGCCAGGCCACCAAGAAAGTGGTAAGAAGGATACCAATTGCAGGGCGCAGTAGAAAACCATGCAACCAAGAACAACAACAAAAAACATAGAAAATGTGGAGAATCATCCAACACCAAACAAACCGCATAAACGCTGCCCTCCACCCTCACCCGTTGTGAGGGTGGTACATGTCAAACACAACTCCACATGAAACATGTAAAAGTGCACAGTTCAACACTCACTCAAATCGTAAGGGAAACAGCAATTATTAGGAATAAAACACTACCTCATCAAAATCTGACTTAAACTCAGTCCTTCACCCAAACCTGAATTTAGAGTGGTGCGTGTGGAAGGACGCTCCACACAGAACACATAAAGATGCACAACTACACCCAATCAAGTAGTAAAGGAAAACAGCAATCACTAGCAAAACACTCACTCAACAAAATCTGGCTCCAACAGAGCCCTTCACCCAAACTCGAAGTAAGGAACAAAGCTCCACACCAAGCATAAAAACTTTTCAAGTAAACATCAGGGTTAATACAACCCATAACCCTAAACACAGTGAGGCAGAAGGCTTAAACCCTGCCCCTAGAACAACAAATATCAACTCAGCCCTTCACCTTCAACAACCGCAACAACAGAAAAGAGCAATAACATGTCCACTGCCAAGAGGCAAAAATTCACTTCACTCACAAAGTAACTCCAAAAGGTATCAACATCCAATATTATCACCAAGAAAAAATTGTGGTGAGCCAAGAGCATACTTGCTGGGAAAAATTACACACCGGGCATAGTGTTAACTATACATTTTTTAGTGCTCACACCATATCTCTGATTTGTGAATACATAACACAAAACTAAGTGATTTAAAAAAATATATATTTTTTATTTCATAATTTATTATCTTTTTTATATTATTTTATATGATAATTCTTTTCACATTTTTCTCTAATTTATTTTATATTGTTAAAAACACAAACAAACATGTATGCAACGATTTCATCATTACTGTTTTGATGCCTACTAACTTTCCCTATCTAGTTTTTTGATGTTATATAACAGTCTTAAAAATTGGCAAACTATTTATTTTGCAGTTGGATATAAAGTCAAAAAGTTGCTGTTGACATAGATGAACGAAACTTTACAAGTTATTCATTTACATATATTTTGACATTTAATTATTAGACATAAGGCTATAATACAGTTAAGCCAAAGAGACCGGTTACAGAATGTTGAATTGCACCAACGCGTTTCGGCGACAGCCTTCCTCAGGGTATTCACACCAGATTTTGCTAAAAATAAGGGGAGAGTTTCACAAAAAAACATTTAAATCAGAGTCATAGTGTGAGACTAAACTATCTTATCTTAAACTATAGGTGGTGGCTACGAGAGCCTACTTAGTACTATATTTGGTTCTCTAGGTTGGGAAGACTAGCAACAACAGACGCTATTAATCATACTTTCTATGCTGGTGAAAACATTGTGTAGACATAATGGAAACATATCTATATGTTGAAATAAAGGGAAATACCAGTAAACCATACTATACTTCCCTAGTTACTGGTTTATCTTTCGACTTTACTAACTTTACAATAGGTAATTGGGAGTATATAGATAACATACTTACCTTCGCTAATTTACAGGTTTACGAAGATAGCCAAGAGCAAGAGCCAAGAGCATACAACACTGTAAAAAAAAAAACTCTGCTACTCTAGCAGACAACTATGGCATACATACCCGATAATAAAAAAGAAATTCTGCTAATTCTTTTGTAATTTTTATGTTACTAAACATGCAATCTTCGCCGGGGTAATAGTCTTTACACACTCATGAAATGTGCACCGTTCCGTACAGTCATACTGGTCAGAAAAGCAATGCAACACACTGATTGAGTAATAAAGAAGGAACAGGAAACAAAGCACAAGTACAAAATGTGCAGTCTCGAACTTTATAGCAGGCAGCAAAGTCGGCTAATCACAAAAACAAGCAAGTAAGAGTGTGAAAACATAGACGATCCCAAGGAGAAACATCACGAAGGTGCTCATAGGGAGAGAAACTCGAAATATTAAAATGCTTGTAACTCAAGAAAGTCTCCTAGACCGAGTAACTCCAGGATGTAGCACCGTGCTCAAATGACATGTCCGGCCAAATCGATATGCGTGTTAAAGAGATGCATAACTGGAGATAGACTGTCTTGTATATAAATCTGACCCAATGCAGGTTAGTACAACAGGCCAACTAACACAGAAACTAAGGTATGTATCACCGATAGTTGTGTGCGATGCAGGCCCATGACGATCTCCGAGTGCAGAATAGCTAGGGACAGAGATCCAAGATGGCACGCAAAAGTACAGCATGCCGTGTGGTTCACAGCTGAAGCGTGCTTCACAAATATAACGTGCAGTGCGCGTTGCCAAATTTGAACATCAAGACGTCAAAGGAGCTACCTGTGTCTTCTTCATCGCGTCACCAACATCGCAATTTGAACCTCGTGATCAATTTGAAAGGGTAAGCTTTATTTGTGCACGTGCTGTAATAACGGTCCACCAGTCGTGCGAGTTTCTTTCTTCTTCTATTTTTTAAATGGCCATACTATAGGTTAATCCACTTGACAATTGAAGTAATAAAAAGTCAAAGTCAGTGAATACTGCATAACATGAGCTGAAATATATCTATAGGGTCCTCCACAAGCCCTCTGGTTACATGGTAGCACTCCTTGCAATGAGCTTCCCAAGGTCACTCAAATCCGTCGATTGATACTTGTAGGTTTTCCACAAGTCACTCAAATGCACCGATTGATCTCTGTAGGTTTTCCACGATCCAAACTTATAATTATACAGCAGCTCCCCACATAGGTTCACTCCAAAAGACCAGTAACACAGACACAGCAGGATCAGGCATGCCTGGGTTGGGGCCGACCGGTCTTGTGGTCAATGGTGGGGCTCAAAGCTACCAACCTGCTTTAAAACTCGTAGCGCTTAGTTTGCAAGAGAGGTTCTTCATTAAGGAGTTACTTCAAGCTTCAAATTCCATTCCAGGTTAAGCTTCAAATAGTTTCAGCTTCTAACAAGTACCCACATGCAGGTTCTTTTAAAAATCGTCACCAAAATATGTAGTAAATAAATGATGATTCGGTTCCAGGTTGATTGGTTAAGTAGGTTTATTCAGGATTAGATGTTATGATGTAAAGTAGAGCCCCACTAGGAGCAGCCTTCCTGCAGCTCAGCCCATCCTCCAACTGACACCCGCGCTCATCCCACATTCCACAGCCACCTCGCACACCAACATTTAACACACGACAGTCACACTGGCTGAGCAGCAGGTATAACAAAGACCTGGATGTTTGAATAATCAAATCTACACGCAGTAGCAAACAGTTCCATTGACTCTAGACCCTAGTGGTTGATTTGCCATGCTCTATAAATGTTTCATCAATTAATCGTCTGAAACACAAAAGTAAGACTGTGCCAGTTGCTTCCCTTCTGTGTGCCATTCCTTTCCCCATGTCCTGTCCCAATCCCGACTACCACCCCAGTGGGTTCCCTCAGTCCCTGCCTCTCCCCAATGATGCCTTTCCTCCTGTCCTTCCAGTCACCAGCGGTGCATGTAACGATGTGTCCTATCCCATATTTACTGATTGCCTGTGATGCTTTCACTATGCCTGTCCTCCTGCAAGTGTGTTAATTTATTTAACTGAAACCCATCCCGTCTGAAGGTAAGCCTTGTACAGCGGCTCAGAAATCAATATTCTGAGAACTGGCGTCTTCCAAGAAGATGCTGATGTATTGTGCATTAGTATATTTTTAGCTTGATTGTGGGACAACACAAACTGCAATTACATGAGAGCCCGCCAATCCCCTACTTCAGTGCTCCTTTGCATCTTTAGCACTGCTGCACTTTCTTTTTTAGCTGTCGATTTTCAGTTTAGCAATATTGTGTGTGCAGTTCTGTGACTTCAGCTCATTTTCGCTGCTGGCAAAATGTGACATGAAGATATGCAAAGGCTTAGTTATAGAAAGCCCATAAATAATATTATCGAATGAGGAAGGATGTCAAGTCAGTGCAATTTGTCTATAAATGTCTGTCCAATAGACACCACATAGAGCAATAACAGCAAAAAATCTGTAAGATCAGAGAAAAATGAAATGCAAAAAACTGTTGTGCTTAGGATATTTATCAAATGTTTTCTGACTGACAGATCCTGTATTTAAAAGTTTAAAGTTACACAACACAGCAGCGTGGGGACATATTTGGCACACAAAGAGATTGGATTTTTTATTCTAACACATTCCTGATGGGACATTGAAAGCCCATTCTAATAATTGTGCATCAAGAAGGCAATTGTAGCTGCTCAAGATTATTCGCTGCGGTAGGAAATGTAGCTTGATCCCTGTTGATGTTGGCATTTCAGAAACGAATTTATGATAAAGGCACTGCACAAAAATGCAAAGTGCACATAAAAATGCTGGCTGCAGTATTTCATGAACAGAAGCAGTCATTTAAGCAGGCTTTTTCTCTACGTTCAAATAGAAAAATACATTTGATTATATTTATTGCAAAGTCACCCTATGCCATGGGTACCCCCCCAAACCCCATTTTGGGTGACTGGTACTGGTGATAACTGACTCTGCCTAACCAGGCCCAGGGCCATTGCTATGGTGAAAACACACAAACCCATTAGGATACACTATGTATTAGGGTACCCCTACGATTAGTATGACCTCTCTTATAAGTCACTAGTACATAATAGGGCAGGGGACTTAAAACTACCTTTAAGCCCCTAGTATATAATAGGGAATTGCAGTTTAGAGGCCATCAGCCCGTTCTGCACTTGTATATGTGCACAACTGAGAGTCTGAGGTCATTTTCAAAGCAGTCCTCTGTTGCAGGACTGCTTTTAAATGTAAATTGTGCCTAACCTTTACTTTGGTGATAGGAGCACCTACAAAATTGATAAACTGCAATATTGTGGCATATTACGTATACCCAGGGTCTCCCCCAGGTGTCCTGGGTGAGGGGTCAGGTACTTATAAGGAGGACCCTTATAAAAGAGGTTTTATATGCCCTGGGATTGAGAAATAGCAATTTTGTCTTGCCGCATAGTACTAAGGTGCTTCCCAAAATTGACATTTGTGCTAGGAGCACAGTGGACTGAGGATCTACATTAATGTTGCATATTCAGAACCCTTAAAGTCTCCCCCTGGTGTCCCAGGGGTGGGGTCATGTAGTTATAAGCAGGGTCCTTATGCAAGTTGTTCTATAGGCCCTGATGTTGGAGAAATTGGCCATTTCATTTTTCCCATTGTAGATCTCCAGCCACATAGGTTAACATTGCAATAGTTTATGAACTCATAACTAACGCCAAGGATTACCCACAAATATAATTCAAGGACCTAGTAGAATGCTATTAATAAATCCAACAATATGTTATCGTTGAATTGTTCCTGTTATGTACAGAAAATAAGTTATAGAACTTTCTTGTCTGTCAGCCAGAATTCAGCCTTCTTGTGATCTCCCCTGATTGGTCAGAGTTAACAAGATTAGCCAGGCTGCTTTGATGAGGTGATAAGTGGCATTCCTGGAGAAAGGCTCTGCTTACAGGAATGCCAAAGTGGGGGCGTTTTAAACCATGAGCTTCAAAGAAAGAAGGACCTGGATGAAAGGGCCAGGTCCATCGACCTCCATCCCCTCTGAACCCAATATGGATGGCAGGCTTAATGATGGAATTTGAAGATGTCAGAGGGAGCACAGATATGGAAATGAACCAAATTGGAGGTTGGTTTAACTAGTTCTTGCTCCTCTGCTGATCTTTCAGCTACATGAATTTTGAAGGAATAGTGCTCTCTGGGAAACCATCATGCCACTCTTAGAGGAAGTGGTCATGCTCTGGGGTGTTGCCCTGCACCTCATTGACAGGAGTGCCCTCCGACTTGACCACAGAGAACACTGAATAAATATCTGAAAGGGGCAGAGACTCTCAGCTTTGCTGCTTTCAACTAAGAGAAGAAGAAGGATTGCTAAGATAGAAACTTGACTTGCACCATCAGGCCCTGCATTCTGACTGACTGCTCCTGCTGCATTATCCAGAATTACAGTTCTTTGGATGTGCCTTGCTTCAAGAGGAATAAAGAGTGGACTCCCTGAAAGTCTACCAGTTAACAGACCTCACCTGTGTCAACTCCACCAAGAGCCGCCTACCTGGAGTGCATCCAGTGAACTTGTAATGGTTTTGTCCAAGTGCATTGTGGTAATTTTGGTCCCAAACTTTCCAGGACCATCTTGGAGCTTCCAGACTCTTGGGTTGTGTTTTGGACCATGTTGACCCTCAAGAGGAACTTCGGGAAGAAGTTCCAGAAGTTTGGAGATGTTTGGAGCAAGTTTGGAAAAAAAACTCCATAAAGTGATTGTTAGAAATGGGATCCCTGGTTGGATAAGGCTTGCGCCAAAGCCAGGCATATACCACCACTCTAGTCATGGCAAGGGAGTTACACGCCAAAGATAACCCCTGCTCACCCCCTTGGTAGCTTGGCACGAGCAGTCAGGCTTATCCCAGAGGCCATGTGTAAAGCATTTGCACATGCACACAGCAACAACATCCCAGGCACACCACAAAAGGAACTTCACAAAAGGTTATATCAAAAATAGCCTTTGTATTCTCATAACACATTAGAATAGTAAACACATAATATACATGGTGCCACCTGGCACTGGGTCATATCTACAAGGGATTATATACACCTGACGGGGTCCACTGGACCATTGTCAGAACGATCACAAAGCGAACTTAGTAAAAGTAAAACATGTCATAAACATACCACCAGTAACCACTAGTAATCACTGTACTTAGCATCAGCCTGTAACATAAACCACATTATGCACAGTTTCACATCAGGCGCAATTTACATTCTACGCCAACCTCACCAGCATAAACACATTATGCTATCATCTCAGCAGTCTAAACGCATTAGACAATAACCTCCTAAGTATAACTCACATTAGGAAATAATCTCAGTGGAATATAATCTCACTAGCATAAACCCTAATATGCAAAACAACCTCATAATCATAAAACTACATTTAGAGGTATAACACAGAGTGCATAAAACATAGTACATACATTACATTTCCTAGCACCACATAAATCACTTTTAGCATATAGTCTCCTAAGAAAGACCATAGTAGACATAAATCACATTAGGGTCTGGCGTCCTACAAACCTCCCAGTTCCCCTGGCCAACTGGCCATCTCCAAAGGGGCCCTGCGTCCAGAATGTCAGGGCTGCTGCCTATGCAGCGAAATCCAAAGTGCGCCACTGAGCAAACCTAAACGTAGCAGCTGCCCACTACTTGCTGGGCAGCTGTGAAGTTCCCTGCACTCACTGTAACTTTGGTCTCTCTCAGGGTCTCTCTCTCACAATCGTGCCCAGTTTGTGGATACTTTGCATAAAAGGAGGGGGACCCAGCACCTCTGTGCCCTCTGGACCCCACGTGGCACTAAAACAAATGCCCCCATTGTTGGGGTGGCCCGCTCTCTGGCGGGACTGCCCAGGTACCAACAATGTGCCTCGATATGGACTCCTACTCACTGGGGACCTCTGCATGAAATCACCCCCTCGTTGCAGCTGCCCTCTGCGAGCGGGGCAGCTGGGATAAAATACTCTATGGGCCTGGGCACCACTGTAAACAAAAGATGTCCCTCTCGGTGGAGCGGCCCCCAACTGCGGGCCCGCTCAGCAACTCAGCTCCTTGTGCCTGCATTTGGCCTCCAACAGGCAGTAACACAAGGAGCTGTTACTCACCAGCTCTCTGTCTCCCTCGCGCTGGAGCCGCGTTGCTGCTTTTCGCCCAGGCCCCCTCCTAGACTTCTCTTGGATGCAGTGGGAGCAGGCACCGACAATGTGCCTCAGGCCCTGTCCGCTGGTACACCAACATGCTGGGCTCTCTCTACTTCCAGGAGCCCCGCTTCACCATGCGCCAAGCTTCACCCGGTCCCCTTTTTCGGGATCAGGACTTCGATATGGAGCCCGCAAGGCTCCGAACCTCTAGCTTCCGGAGTGGTTTCCCTCCACTGACGCTGAAGTCCCGCCCCTTGGCAGGCAAGGTTGCCTGACTTCCTGGTCGCCGTGAGATCGCGGCGGCAATTTCCTCTTCTCTCCGCAAAATACGGGGTGGGCTCCTGTCTAAAAAATAAAGCCACAGGCGGGTTGGGAACCAGCATCTAGATAAAAGAAGGCATAAGCCGGGTGGGCACCCCAAAGTAAATAATAAAGCGGGGTTGGGCACCCGCAAAATCAGCATAAGGCGGAGTGGCCTCCCGCTCACCAGTAACTAACAAAAGCGGGATGGGCACCCGCGAGTACCACAGTTAACACTGGGTGGGCAATCAATCAATCAGAGTACTTGTACAACGCGCTACTTACCCGTGAGGGTCTCAAGGCACTATGGGGGGGGGGTGCTGCTACTGCTTGAAGAGCTGAGCTGGCGGGTGGGGGTGTA
Organism: Lissotriton helveticus; assembly: GCF_964261635.1. Taxonomy (NCBI): domain Eukaryota; kingdom Metazoa; phylum Chordata; class Amphibia; order Caudata; family Salamandridae; genus Lissotriton; species Lissotriton helveticus. The sequence goes on from NC_136067.1 coordinate 536,708,972, forward strand.
GAAGCTGAGTTTGCTGTTCAGGTAGGCTGGTCCGGCGTTGTGGATTGCTTTGTGTGCGTGGGTGAGGAGCTTGAAGGTGATCCTCTTGTCGACGGGGAGCCAGTGTAGGTCTCTCAGGTGGGGGGTGATGTGGCTGCGGCGGGGGACGTTGACGATCAGTCGGGCGAAGGCGTTTTGGATGCGTTGTAGTCATCTTAGGTGTTTGGCTGGGATTCCTGCGTAGAGTGCGTTGTCGTAGTCCAGTCTTGTGCTGACAAGGGCCTGTGTTACCGTTCTTCTTGTTTCGGTCGGGATCCACTTGTATATCCTGCGGAGCTACTCAGGTGTCACGGGGGAATACCTACGCTGGGGATTCCCTCCCTCTCCCTCCAGGCAGCGCAGTGCTGCAAAGACCACACTTGCTTCCTTCCTGGAAGAATTAAAATCAAAAGCGCTAACAGGGCGCTAGGTGCACAAAGGTCCTGAGGAATCCAAGAAAGAGAAGGCCCCAACAAGAAAGTCCTTTAGACATCCAGGGGGGCAATGCCGGGTCCAGGGAGGCCAGCACACAGGGTGATGAAGCAAGATTTCGCATATTACGCGACTTTCTTGACATCAAGAACCTCGAATAACATTTTAATCCTATAATTCAACCTGTACGTCTTACTAATGTCCCTTTATTTTGAGTGTATGTGTATCGTAGTGACGCTTGCCTATGTTTTACTAATACAAATAACTCCCGTCCCTAAAAATGGCCACCGCTTGATGGGTTTGCTTCTGCGCATGCGTTAGTCACACTCACGTGACGTGACGTAGTTGCAGTTCTGGTGGGAAAATGTGCGCATGCGTGCTTGCGTCTAAAATGGCTGTCGGTGTTCTAACGTGGTGAAGCTTGTGCAGATGTTCTCGTGTTATTGTCTGTTGCACTAATTATAATGCCATAGTATATTTTTCTGATTTAAGGAGTATAAAGTAGCTCTTCATGATATATAGTGAATTCATTTATTTCTATGTTTTAATTTGTTTTCGCTTACTTTTCATGTACCGCGGTATTGAGGGTCTGATACAATGCTCAAAGACTCCATATTGATGTGATGTCCTGCGCATGTCCGTATTCTGCCGGTGGCATTGACCAAGTGCCAACTGAAGGTCCCTGCCAAGACGTGCCTGGGAAGATGCACCTTCACCCAGCCGGAGAAGCTAAAATGTGTTACATTAGAAACAAATGTTATATTTTCTATTGTATTCTCTCATTTCTATCGTGAGAACCCCAAACCTGCTGGGCGGTCTCAGAAAATGGTAATTTAGGCTTGTAGAAGTTTGTTCTGATTGGTGTGTTGACCTACCCTACTTAGGGACCAATCGAAATTGGGGATTCTGACACTTGCAACATTTGGGAGGTGGTACACTGACCCGAAAACAGTATAACTAGCCTAGGTTTAGCTAGAGAAATTGTCCGACTTGTCTGAATAGCTGACCTGTCACTGACCCAACGCACTCAATAGGTGACTGAATACAGAGCGCTGTGGAGCACTCTGTCCGAATTTTGACTATAGACTCTAAAAGGTTTTACTAAACCTTAAGTGCTGGCGGAACACTTTGCTGGGGAGTTCGCTAACCCAATCGGGGTTCTGACTGATAGCTGCAGAGAGGGTGGAGCGCAGACGTTGCTTCCGAACTGCGGGTGCTGGTCGTGCCTTGGTGGTCCTGTCCTGATCCTAATCTGGTTTTCCTGTCCTGTCCTGTCCTGGGGTGTCCAATCTGCACCTGCTGTCCCATAGATGACTGTCCTTCTTTGGGTTATTTCCTGTCCTTGACTGATCCGTGGCCAGGGTTGGTCTGCACACCATTCTAGGTAATTATATAGGGCTAAGAACTCTATACTGCACCTTCTATTTTCTGTCTTTGCTTTAATAAAGACATTTCTTTGCATACGTAAAATTTCCATGTTTTCCGCAACCTACTATAAAAGTCATACAGTATATTTTCCTTAGCATGTCCCTATGTTTCCCTACCTTTTAGAACACATTCTCTCCATACTGTTTATGAATCATAAATGTGGTATATAATTTTCTCCTGCATTCTGATTTTGACGTAATAATGCTAGAACTATAGCGTGTTCCACGTTTTCCCCCTCCTATAGATGTATAGAATTTCCAATCTTTTTACTTTGAAGTATTTTCTAAACAGTAAAATTCTAGTTCGTGTTCTATTCCAGAAATCTATTTAGCATATCGCTTTGTTACTACTTTCCTATAGACTCATAAATGGTTGCCTTAGTTTTCTTTTTATATGGTTATGTGCTCTTCATTATTTTGATTATAGATTGTTTTCTCATTGTAAATTGCATACTCTCAGAATCTGATTTCTAAGATAAACTTTTAAAACTTCCCAGTAGTCTGTGGTTATTTGATGAATACAGAAGAAATAAAAGTCGGTATTGTATTTTGCCTGCCTTTCCTTTTACAGCTAGCTCCCTGATCCGTTGTGGTCATAGGTACCCGTAACGGTGGATTGGTAAGTCGGGTACAATAGAAATAAATAGGAAGGAACCAGGGTTACTGGTAGTAGAGTTGTTAGGTCACCCGATTAATGTATATGATAAATTGGAAAAATATGGGCCGGGTACGTGTATGGTGAAATTATTGGCCGGGTGACCTGCGATCTCTATCAGTAATTTTCTGGTAGCAGAGGATGGTTAGGGACTAGTTAAAGTTAGGTAGGACTAGTTAAGCTAGATAGGTTGGATGCTGCTAAAATTTTTGCTGCTAACATTTATGCTGCTACAAGGGTAAACAATTTGTGTGACTTGATCAATCACGTGAAATGTTTGCTTTGAAAAATTATGAAATGTTTTAAATTGTTTTTCTTATTATTATACTGATATATGTATTAACCCACTCGTTAGTAAAGTGTTTTATGTTTGTTGGGAATCCCCGGGGAATTGAATAGCGGGTGGAAAGAGAATCCACGCCGTTGTGAGGTCACTGGCTCAAGGAAAGTTAGTGCAGGTTAGGCAGAACTGGAAGCACTAATTAGGGTTTTTCTGAATGTATGTTTGAATAAATGATAAGCAACGAGTTCGCTGGCAAACCTTCTATTGAGATATAACCTGATAAGGGTCGCACCGGAAGGAGTAGCAGGTTCGTCGAAGCTTGGATGATAGCAAAGGGGTTCGCTGGTGAAACTTTAGACTTAGTATATGTCCCGAAAAGAAGTGGATAAGTCTAAGAAGTAGCAGGTTCTCTAATGCTTGAGTGGAGGGTAGTCAGAAGAGATCTATCCGTAGTGTATGAAAAGTAAATGGAAGTAGTTTACTTGCAGTGAAACAAATCTTTCCTGTCTAGACACTTGAGTACAGTGGCAAATATGTATTCGTTGTTAAATAACAAAAGCACTTGCACTTTTAGAGAGAAATTAAGTTTCCGTTACCTTGTGAGGGAGGGAGTCAGTTGCGGAGCTGCTCTGACGTCACTCTGTGCCGCGCTGGGATTGGTAGACGCAGCGACTGTGTAGCGGAGCTGGAATTTTAAAGGAGGGGTGAGAGCCGAAGCGTGAGAACCTGTCTCGCGAAAGGCCGCGCACCCATTGGTCGAGATTATTTGACTCCGTGCACTTGATTGGTTGCACGAAAATAAAAAGCGCATTTGGATTGGGAGTGATTTATAAACAAAATCACTCGCAGAAATCGTATGTGGCACACGTATTGACCGCATACTAGACCTGATCCTCGACAGTTAGGATTTGAAAATGATCAGTGGAAAAGGCATAACACCAGCATTTTGTACGGAAATAAGAGAAAATTGTCTCTTGTGAACAAAGTAAAGAATTATTTCAAAAAGGACAAACCTATCAAAACTAGAGAAGGTGTTGTCATTCCGCCACCTAATACTCCTGCATCGTTCATGATGTTTGATAAAGGGTACCATTCATGTGTATGGTTGGAAAACTGGGCGGAATACACCAAGGATGACGGAATTTTAGCTTTCCCGTTAGAGGGTACATTCAATGGCAGAATTCTATTTAATTTGAGAACCCGAATGAATGACTTACATCCCAGACCTAGACTAACGCAGTACGAGGCTTTAGAGGAATGGGAGAACGAGGCTTTTGAGAGAGACAACCCCCGAATGGATAAAGGGTTAACAAATTTTTATCTGAAGTTAAAGCAAGAGACCAGAGATAAAAAGATGAAACAGTGGAGACAGAATATGATCATAGAAGGGCTGTTTCCAATGATGTCAATGGGTGGTCCTCCTGCAGGAGAGAAGAGAACAGAAAAATGCAAACATTGTGTGCCCATTGGGGAGTCGGATGATGAATTATTAGATGACATGTTTATGAGAAGTCCGCCTCCTTATAATGAAGGACACAGACCCTCTAGTGAAGGGGATAATTCTCGGAGACCTCCTCCCCGGGAGGAGGCCAGATCCGTAAGTGTAGGAGAGGGTTGTCAAATACCTTCGTATAATGAGGGTTTAGGACCCCTAGGTGCTAGAGATATCTGTCAAAGAACACCATTTAGTGGGGAGTCAAGATATTCGAGAGAAAGAGACTTCTGCTCTAGACCTCCCTACGAAGGTGAGGCAAGGCCCTCAACGTCAGGAATTCCGTTCTCAAGACCCCCGTCTGAGGAGGAACCAAGATCCCTAGGCACAGGAAGTTTGTTCCCAAAACCTAATTACGGTGAAGGACCAAGTGAGACACATCCCACTGCCCCGAGTTATGCCCCAACTTTGACCCCGCAGGTATTACATGACAATTCTTTAGACAGGATACTGGAGGACAGGGAACGAGAGGCTCTAGCTAAGCAGAGAGCCGAGATAATTCAGAAAACCTCCCAGTTAAATACAAGTCCTGAAGCCTTGACAATCCCAGTAACTATTGGACCAGTGGTTCCGCTGTATGGGGATAGACAGGGAAGTCCGAAGACTCCAGTTATTACTCCAGCTGTGGCACCGTCGAGACTGGAGCCCTTAATTGTGGATGACCAGACCAGTGAATGTGAGTCTGAGGTCTCGCTAATGGATCTGCCCATTAGGGGTGCAGGAAAAAGGTTACAGAAAAGACATAATCCTTTCAATACGAGGGAGATTCAAATGGAATCAACTTCGGGTACCAAGAGTGTCACGTTGGTGACTCCTGAAGAGATTGAAAGATGGAGTCGAGAATTAGAAAAACAAACTCCTCAGTCGAAACCTTTAGATATCTTCAAGCTGAGAATAGAAATGGAAGAACTAATGGCAGGAAATGTAGGTTTAGACAGATTAAATACCTATTCCGATGAAGAAATGCTGTTTATCGGCAAGAGTTTTACCCGGAATACCAGAGTACTCCATGAAAAATTAACAGACACTGCAGCTAGTATGGGAATCGATATTTCAAAATCAAAGCCACTGCAGAAACCCTATAGAGCTGATTTTTCAGACAAAGATCTAGAAAATATGAATGTGTCAGGGAAGAAGGCGCAGGTTAAAGAATTATTGACTGTGTTGCAAAAGTGGGGAGACGTAGAAAAGTGGAAAGCCAGGTGGGCAAAGAAGAAAGATGAGGCTAGATCTAAACAGACATCTTCTGAGTTCATTCTAAAGGAAGCTGACAAACCTGAGCAGTTGTACCCTATGCGTGAAGTGCCAGGAGGAAAATACGTGCACGTTCCATGGTCTAGACAGGATATTGTGTCCTTTACCAATGACTTTCCCAAATTACGAGAAAAGCCTGTGGACTGGTACAGGCAGGTGGAAAGGTTTGTAAAGGTGCAAAAGTGCTTGTGGAAAGACCTGGATGGGTTTTTCGACATTGTGGTTCCTGTGGATTTATGGTCCGAATGCAAGGTTGCCATTGATTGGCCCAACAAAGAGTATGACAGGGGCCCTGCTACAGGAGCCCCCTCTGATGAGGTGATGAGGAAATATGATCAGGTCATGTTACACCTGAAAAAGAAGGTGCCTGCCAAAGAAACTGATTGGACCAAAATAGATAGAACCACGCAGGAAAGGGATGAGACTGTGCACTCCTTTTATGAAAGACTGTTACAGGTGTTCAAAACTTACAGTGGTATAGATAACATCGAGATGAAGGATATGACCTACTTCATTTACAGGTTTGTAAACGGTTTAAGACCCAGTGGATCAAAGACAATAAGATTTGTTGGCAGTCTAAGAAAATGGATGAGGTCTTACGGTACGCAAAGTACTGTGAGGACGAGATGGCAGATAAGCGAAAGGCCCTAAAGGAGAAAGTTATGTGGGCACAAGTGAAGCTAGCAGAACAACAGGAAAAGCAATTGAATAAGATGAATAAGAATACCCAAAATCAAGGCTCTGGGGGTGGTGGGAAGCCAAAGGTAAAAATGAGCAGAGAAGAGGCTAAAAAGAAATTTCCCTGCCACCAGTGCGGAGAAATTGGGCACTGGAGAGACGAATGTCCATATTTACAGCATGATAATACCCAAACGCCTGATTTAACTCCACAGACGCAGAATGAAAAACCAAGAAAGACCCAGCATCAGGTAAAGGCAAGTCAATTGCCCCGAGCGCCAAAACCAAATTATAAGGGAAAATCACCACAGGGTGATGACATAGAGATCTGGGGAGGCAATGAGAATAGAAATACAGCAACTTCGCAGTTTCTGTTGAATGATACTTTTCTCTGTCACGACCAATACTGACGGGGCCTGAGAGGGGAGGACAAGGAGTGTGTTCTTGGCGCCTCCTTGCCGGTAGACCAGTCAGGGCCATACATTGAAGGAAAGGTTGATGGAAATTATGTCACCTTTCTATTAGACACTGGTGCTACCCGTTCTACTGTGAGAACAGCGGACGTTCCAAACCTACCCCTCTCGGGAGAAGCAATCCAAGTAGTGGGCGTGTCTAATCAATTGATTAGTACCCCAGTTACTGAGCCCATGGAGATCACAATAGGGAATTTCAAAGAAATGCATAGATTTGTAGTTTGTGATACCAGTCCAGTAAACTTACTGGGACGTGATTTATTGTGCAAAATGAACTGCACCATCTTTTGCACACCAAAGGGCGTCGAGATTCAAACCCCAGACAAGGATGGCATATACAAATTAATGTTAATTAGACCAGACTCAGAAATTAAACAAATGACTATACAAGACTTACCTGAAGAACTCCAAAAGACAGTGAAACCAGAAGTGTGGGACTTTACTGGAAAGGATGTAGGATTAATGGCAAATGTAGACCCAATAAAAATAGCCATGAAAGAAAATGCAGTTTATCACAATACCAAGCCATACAAAATGAGTGCAGAAGTGAGAAAAGGAGTTGCCATTGAAATAAAAAAATTGCAAGAAGCACACATCATACAAGAAGTGATGAGTAGCCCATGTAACTCACCGATAATTGGAATCAAGAATCCTAGTGGCAAGTATAGGGTAGTGCAGGACCTGAGAAAGGTAAATAAAATCGTTGTTCCATGTTGCCCTATTGTTCCAAACCCTGCAGTAATCCTGTATCAGATTCCCTGGGATGCTGAGTGGTTCACCGTGATAGACCTATGTCATGCATTCTTTTCGATCCCATTGCATCCAGACAGCAAATTTCTTTTCTCATTTGCTTTCGACAGTCACATGTACGTTTGGAATCGTGTTCCTCAAGGGTACAGAGAAAGTCCCTCTATCTTTAATCAGATTCTAAAAAAATGCCTTGAAAACTTAGTGTTACCTGGAAAATCTGTTTTGATGCAATATATAGACGACCTTTTGGTGGCGTCTAAAAGTCATAGAGATTGTGTGATTGACACCATTGCCTTACTGAATCACCTAGGTGAAAAAGGACATAAAGTGTCCCCTGACAAATTGCAGTTCTGTACAAAGTCAGTGAAATATCTGGGGCACCAAATAGAAAAAGGTATCAGAAAAGTTACCTCAGAGAGAGTCAAGATAATTTGAAACATGCAGTTACCCCGTACACAGAAAGAAGTCAGAATGTTCCTTGGGGTGGTAGGTTACTGCAGGCAATGGATTGTGGGATTTGCAGTCCTGGCAAAACCATTGATAAAAATGACAAAGAAAGGAGCAAAGGACCCCGTGGAATGGGATGATGAAAGCTTAACAGCATTTACTAAATTGCGGGAATATCTGTGTACAGCCCCTGCTTTAGGGATGCCTGACTATTCCAAGGAATTTGCACTATTTTGTGACACCCGAGATAATTGTGCACTATCGGTCCTAACTCAGGAGCATGGTTTGACTAGACGTCCAGTGGCATATTTTTCTGCCACTTTGGATCCAGTGGCTGCTGGATTACCCGGATGTCTGAAAGCAGTAGCTGCGACTTGCACGAGTTTAGAACAGAGTGAATCCATTGTTATGGGACATCCTGTAACTGTGTATGTTCCCCATGCAGTTGTGATCTTATTGACCAGAACTAAAACTCAGTATCTCACCCCTAGTCGGCTGACTAAATACGAGAGGATTCTCGTGGGTGCTGCGAATGTAATCGTTGCTCGATGCAATATTCTGAATCCAGCTACCCTGCTCCCTGACTCAATGCTTGCAGAAGCCAAGGGAGAGGACGAGCATGACTGCATTGACCTGACAGAATTCAGTACTAAACCCCGCCCAGACATTAAGGAAGTGCCTTTGCCTGTGGAAGATAAAGAACTGTTCGTGGATGGCTCATGTATGAGACACGAACTTGTAGGCCTAAGCGCTGCTTATGCTGTAGTTTCTGTATCAGGCATTGAAGAAGCATCCTGTTTATTCGGAGTAAAGTCTGCACAAGTAGCCGAATTGATTGCATTAATAAGAGCCTGCAAAATTGGGAAAAACAAAAGAATAACAGTATATACTGACAGTCAGTACTGTTATGGGGTTGTGCATGACTTCGGGCAATTGTGGCTACAGAGGGAGTTTCTGACTTCTTCAGGTACTCCTATCAGAAATGGGAAGGTTGTACAAGATTTACTGGAGGCAATCCAATTACCAAAAGAATTGGCAGTGGTCAAATGTGCTGCTCATAAATCTGGCATTGACCATGTAACTCTGGGAAATAGATTTGCTGATAAAGTGTCCCAACATTGTGCCAGAAATCGCATGTCTGTAAATGTCAAACTGGGAGGACCTGGAAACAGCTGCCAACTTATGGTGTTTGAAGAGGTGCCCACTTGGGAAGAGTTGAGAGATTGGCAGCATGCTGTGCCTTCAACAGAGAAGGAAAAATGGAAGAAACTTGGTTGTCGACCGAGAAGTGAGGATGGTGTCATTGTGGGCCAAAATGGTATGCCTGTGTTGCCTAGACATCTGCTTGCTTCTATGGCCAGACTGATACACGGAGATTCACACACTGGTAGGGATGCCATGGTTCTGGTTTTCCAACAAACATGGTACAATTCGAAGTTCAGGAAAGTAGCAGAGTCACTCTGCCAGAGGTGCTTAACATGAGCGAAAAGTAACAACCAAGGCACTTGAAGGACACATTAATAATGTTGATAAGAGATTATATGAATGAGAAAGGAATGTGGGTAGGTCAAAGTTCAAATTTTTTTACTAATTCAATTAAAACAGATCACAAACATTAGTACAAATTATATATATATAAAGAAAACTTTAAAAAGTAAAAGACATTTACAAATACAAAAAGAAAACAGTCAAAACATATTTATGAAGTCTCAAAACAATTTAATTCTCAAACATAAAATGGGAAAATTTATAAAACTGTGGCATTAACAAATAAATTCTCTACGCGCGTTTCGGCGACCAGCGCCTTCTTCTGGAGTAGCCACGTGTATCTTGGTTGACGGAAATAGAAAGGGGGAAGGGAAAAAAGAACAACCAGATTTAAAAATAATATTGACCTATAATATATTCATAAAAAACTGACATCTCTAAACAATTTATAAAATCATTATCTGAATCGACCTACATATTACATTACATTCATATTCTCAAACAAATCTACATTTTATTTCTTCGTTGAGGACTTTCATTTCCTTGTGCATTTCACGCCTAACATACCCAAGGGCTGGGGGACTAATAACAGACTGTAGCCTTCATAAGGGGTTTCTTTTGGGCAAAGATGGGCACCCGTTCTTCAGAATATACTCACATTAATAAAACAACAGCGTCACAGGATAAAGTAATCAAAATGGTCTTTGTAATTAATATTCTTTACTTAACAATAATTTGTATTATATTATATTGTTAAGTAAAGAATATTAATTACAAAGACCAACCATCTTCTGACAACTTGTCAGTAAACAATCTATTCATATACCATCTAAATCTGGTGACTCTTTGCTTATGTTCTTATTTAGATCATTACCGCACAGAGAAAGAAGTCTACATTTTGATTACTTTATCCTGTGACGCTGTTGTTTTATTAATGTGAGTATATTCTGAAGAACGGGTGCCCATCTTTGCCCAAAAGAAACCCCTTATGAAGGCTACAGTCTGTTATTAGTCCCCCAGCCCTTGGGTATGTTAGGCGTGAAATGCACAAGGAAATGAAAGTCCTCAACGAAGAAATAAAATGTAGATTTGTTTGAGAATATGAATGTAATGTAATATGTAGGTCGATTCAGATAATGATTTTATAAATTGTTTAGAGATGTCAGTTTTTTATGAATATATTATAGGTCAATATTATTTTTAAATCTGGTTGTTCTTTTTTCCCTTCCCCCTTTCTATTTCCGTCAACCAAGATACACGTGGCTACTCCAGAAGAAGGCGCTGGTCGCCGAAACGCGCGTAGAGAATTTATTTGTTAATGCCACAGTTTTATAAATGTTCCCATTTTATGTTTGAGAATTAAATTGTTTTGAGACTTCATAAATATGTTTTGACTGTTTTCTTTTTGTATTTGTAAATGTCTTTTACTTTTTAAAGTTTTCTTTATATATATATAATTTGTACTAATGTTTGTGATCTGTTTTAATTGAATTAGTAAAAAAATTTGAACTTTGACCTACCCACATTCCTTTCTCATTCATATAATCTCTTATCAACATTATTAATGTGTCCTTCAAGTGCCTTGGTTGTTACTTTTCGCTCTGCTTATCCCTGACCTAGGACTTACAGTATCAATTTGTGCAGGGGGTCCTTGATACCTTTACGCAAAAGAGGTGCTTAACATGTCAGCAGTTTAACGCTGGGAAAAGAACAGTAGTCGAATTGGGAAACATTGGAAAATCAGGAGGTCCCTTTGTAAGAATACAGATTGACTTTATCACACTGCCTCGCTGTGAGGGAATGAGATATGTCCTTGTCATTGTCTGTCTGTTCTCAAAGTGGGTGGAAGCCTACTCTGCTACAAAGAATGACGCCATAACTGTAGCAAAATTGTTACTACGAGAATTAATACCTAGGTTCGGGGTTCCAGTCACTATTGAATCAGATAGAGGCGGACATTTTCAGAATGAGATAATTGAGCAACTCTGTAAAGCATTCAAGATCACACAGGTGCTGCACTGTGCATATCGTCCAGAGGCTTCTGGAGTGGTGGAGCAAATAAATGGCACTATAAAATCGAGACTAGGAAAGATGTATGAATCTACAGGCATGAACTGGATAAATGCTTTGCCTCTTGTTCTGAGGGGACTTAGAAGTATTCCAGATCAAAAAACAGGCCTGAGCCCTCATGAGATCCTGATGGGAAGAGTGATGAGACAAGCATGGTTACCAGGACATAAACTGCTAAACATTTCTGATGATTTAGTACTTGAGTACTGCAAGCAACTGGGTGACCAAGTGCGTTCTATCTCTCGCCAGATTGGGGAAGACGCCGTCGCAAACCCAACGACTCCAGTCCATAAATTGGTTCCAGGCGGTTGGGTCTTAATAGAGAAGCATACTCGTACAAGTTGCCTTGCACCGAAGTGGGGAAAACAACGCCAAGTGATACTGGTGACCACGACAGCGGTGAAGTGTGCCGGCGTTCCAAAGTGGATCCATGCCAGCCATACACAGAAGGTGATTCCAGACCAGAAAACTGACGCTGAAGGTTTTCCAGCTGAGGGGTCTGCAGACGGTGGTCCTGAAGTAGCTGATGACGAACAACCGAGTACCAGTCAAGATGATTGGATACCCATAATCGACCTGACAAATGACCCAATCAGAACAAGAAGTCAGACCTACGAAGATAGAGAGTGGGGTAGAGAGGAAGAGATAGGCACAGGCGAAGATCCTCGGATTATTGAGATTCACGTCAAGTCCGAGGAAGAAGAAGGTCAGACAGGGACAGAGTAAGTGATCGACACACCTCTACAAACTCCTGAAGTCGAAAAGGGACAGACCAGAACTAGTGTAAAAGTTCGAGCAGAAGAAAATCAAGAGATCGAAGTGCTTGAACAGGATCAGTTAGAATTAGAAGAACGTGTTCAGGACACAGAAATAGAAACACCCAAAAGCCAAATCCAATGTACACCTGAACAAGGCCAGCTTAGTGACCAGGCAGAAGAAATAGAGACAAGACCTGGAACTAGTCAGACAGGAAGGGAAAAATCAGAAATGCCACAAGCAAATGAAAATAAAAGAGCATTAGAAGAAGGCCAAATGACAGTGCCAGCTAAAAGACTTAAGAAAAAGAAACATATCGAACCAAGATATATTAAGAGGCTGAGACTAAGAATAAAAACAGTAGAGGAGAAACTTGCAGAAAGGAGGAAAAGTCCTCGTATTGCAGATCAAGCTGGAGAAAGCTCCAAAAGAAGAAGTGACCGAATAAAAAGACTGAACGAGAAATACCAAGATCCTGAATGGACATATTTGATCTTGGAGGAGTTTGAGGATCTTGATATAACTGACGAAAGTGTCGAAGAACAGACAGCTGATTATTCTGCCGAAGAAGACGAACCAACCTGAATTTGCGCAGTGTAAGCGACCCGTGCAAAGTTACAAATAGTGGGTTGAAATCTTCTTCTGAACGAAAATGTCTGATTCAAATGTGAATGGAAGGCCTAGACGCAGTTGTTGTAAAACATGCTGCTGAGTATGTATATGTAGCATAGCTATAGTGTTAATAATTTGGATAGGACTAACAGTTTTCATTCCTTATATGGTGAGCAAAAATACTAATATTGACCCTACACAGACTATGACCACTGACACTGAAGAACTGACAACACGAAGTGTAGAAAGACGTGAAAAAGCACTCAGACAAACATAAGGAGACTTAGAAGCACCAGATGAGGAAGGACTACATTATCACAGAGTTAAGAACCAGACACATTTAAATGTATTCGCTAACCTTTTAGTGCATTATGTAGAAACTATGGAAATAGAAGACTGTTATGTCTGCATGAAGCTACCTACTTCTGTAGCTGAAGGCGTGACTTATCATCACCTACCTTTGACCTATGGAATTTCCTGTAGTATTTTAGCTAGTTTATTTTACAAAAGAGGACCGTTACAGTACTACTACTCTAACTCATACGTGATATTTTCTGAACTTCCAATACGTGGAAATCTGAATCCTGTACATACTAAAAGTGACGTTACACATTATATGGTAGAATACTTTCTGACTATAGGTACCATAGACTTAAATGAAGCACACAGAGATAAATTGACCTGTTCATTACATGAACAAGAAAAAATGTTTCTAAACATGGCAGAGAAAAGAAGGGAGAGTTTCCAAAGAAAGGCAAATGATAAAAGACAGAAAACTCCTAAATGGGCTGAAAACATGGAAAGCACCTCAAATGGTGGGAGTGGTCCTGCTTTGTTGCTGGATTTCGAAAGAAAAGGGAAACTCTGTCTTCACCGCGAAAAGACTAGTTATTATAATAACATTTTCATTGGTTCCAGTCAATGTGAGCACAATTACAAGGTAATTGGAGGTTGGGGTTTCAAAAATGGGTCAGAACCTGTGTTTCCCGGAATTTATTATATATGTGGAAACAAGGCTTATTTCAAATTGCCGGATCACTGGTATGGAAGCTGCTACTTTGGCATTGTCTTCCCGAAAATATACCATGTGAAGGAAATTGCTGGAAGCAATGAAAACACTAATGGCTTAGTGCGTAGTAAAAGAGAAAGCGTAGGTGAAATAATGGGTAGTATTTTTAGTGCACTGATACCTGGAGTGGGAGTGGTTCTGAACACACACAGAATTTGCAAATTATCCACAATAGTGGATGTGTTGTCTACTGACACAGCTCATGGATTCCTGCTGGTCAATACCGAAATGGTTGCGATCAGATCAATGGTTTTGCAGAACAGACTTGCGCTTGACACCTTATTAGCAAAAGAGGGCGGAGTCTGCCGGATGTTGAAAGCGCAACATTATTGCACTTACATACCGGACAAAAGTGTACAAATTAAAAAATATGTGAAGAACATTACAAATTTGGAAAAAGAACTCAAACCACTGGAGGTTGATAGTGCCTGGAAGAGACTTACTGATGGTCTCTCCACTGTAGGTCATTGGTTTGCTAATTTAGGTAAAGGTTTATTGTTTAAGGTACTGATGCCAATTGGAGTGATAGGGTTCGTCATATTTCTCATATTTGTCTGTTGCAAATGCCGCAAACACACAAAGAAATACGCTGTGAATAAGAGAGGTGTGAAACGGAGTGTGGATGAACTTGAATTGGAAGACTTAAATAATCAGATTTACAAAAAGATGAAAAATTCTCATTCTGATAAAGATGTGAAAGAGAAATTAAATAGAATGTTGGAAGAAATCGAAATGCACAAAGTGTGAGAAAAGTTGGCATCTGGTTCCATTAGTTTGTGATGATAGTAAATATCATCAAAGAGGGGATTGATGAAACAAGATTTCGCATATTACGCGACTTTCTTGACATCAAGAACCTCGAATAACATTTTAATCCTATAATTCAACCAGTACGTCTTACTAATGTCCCTTTATTTTGAGTGTATGTGTATCGTAGTGACGCTTGCCTATGTTTTACTAATCCGAATAACTCCCGTCCCTAAAAATGGCCGCCGCTTGATGGGTTTGCTTCTGCGCATGCGTTAGTCACACTCACATGACGTGACGTAGTTGCAGTTCTGGTGGGAAAATGTGCGCATGCGTGCTTGCGTCTAAAATAGCTGTCGGTGTTCTAACGTGGTGAAGCTTGTGCAGATGCTCTCGTGTTATTGTCTGTTGCACTAATTATAATGCCATAGTATATTTTTCTTATTTAAGGAGTATAAAGTAGCTCTTCATGATATATAGTGAATTCATTTATTTCTATGTTTTAATTTGTTTTCGCTTACTGTTCATGTACCGCGGTATTGAGGGTCTGATACAATGCTCAAATTAATGTGAGTGTGTAAACGTCCTGAGGCGGAAAGCCGGGACCGTGCATTTTTTAAACACTGCGATTGCTGCTTTGTTTTATTTAATTTGAATCTGACTCTGATTTCATTACCTGCCGATTTTTACGCTGTGTCATTGTTTTAAACATTTGTGTGTTTTAAACATTTGTGGTGCTGTCCTGTGCACTTCCCCTAAAACCGAGCACTGGAGGCAGCTCTCCTCCGGAGGTAACGCCATCTTAGGTCGGGAGACGGACGAGCAGTCTAGTGCTCCGCCCCTCCCGCCCTTTCCTCCTTAAATGACCCTCCTCACTAGGAAGCGCAGCGGACGAGCGCAGCGGGCGTGCCGGCGGCGCGCCAAAGGCGAGCCCGTCCGCGCCAGACCCGCGCCTAGGGCCAGTCCCCCTGCTTCACACAGCCTCCATCCTACCTCCAAACATCTATATGATAGAGAGACGCTGTGGGCTCTAAACAAAAAGCCCGCCTCAGAGGGCTGCGAAGTAAGGAAACCAGGACTGAAAGCCCAATCTCATCTCTCATACTGCGCCAACT
This sequence comes from Lissotriton helveticus, assembly GCF_964261635.1. NCBI lineage: Eukaryota > Metazoa > Chordata > Amphibia > Caudata > Salamandridae > Lissotriton > Lissotriton helveticus. The sequence goes on from NC_136067.1 coordinate 536,724,738, forward strand.
ACCGGCAAACCCTGCCCAAACCCCTATGGCAATCTATTGCATCCCAAGGGAACCAAAAAAACCATCCCACCTAAGGGAAAAAACCTCTCGGTCAAATGCCTGCTTCTCAACACGAGATCCCTGGTCAAACATAGTCTGGAGATAGCAGAGGTTATCCAAGAGGAGGATATAAAGATAGCATTCATCACGGAGTCATGGACTGATGCAGCATCAGGGCCAGACATAGTCAAAGCAGCCCCCCAGGACTATGTTTGCCACACCCAAAATAGGGACAAAAGAAGAGGGGGTGGTTTAGCGATCATTTATCATAACAGCATCAGAGGCTCTTTTCAACCCGGTCCCGCCGGCCTTGATGAATCGCTGCTTTTCAACCTCACGCTCTCAGATCATCAATCCTTCAATGGTGGTCTGATCTATAGACCCCCAGGTGGGAAAGCCCAATTTTTCACTGGACTAAATAGGGCACTCGAAGCTGCAGCATCCGCCCAAATGTTCACCCTTCTTGGCGATTTTAACTTTCATTTGGAATGTGACACAAATTCCCGGGAGCTAATCGACCTATTGAGGGGGATTGATATGACGCAGGGGTATCTGACCCTACACATAAAGCAGGACATACCCTAGACGGGATTTTTACAAATCATCCCAACCTAAAAGTGACATCAGTTCGGCCAGTATCATGGTCGGACCACTCTGCTATTTACTTCACGATACCCCCCATCACCCCTATGAAACCTCTAAATTCAAAAAACGCCCCGAGACAGGTCAGAAAATGGAAGAACATCAAAGGGGACAAGCTGGAAAATACGCTAGTAAACTCCCTGACCCCACTCCCTGACAATGTAGAGGAAGCGGCCACGTCCTATACAGCCTGGCTGGACCGTGCCTGCTCGCTCTTGGCTCCCCCTAAAATTATCTATTCCACCCGGGCCTCTCCAGCAGCTCCCTGGTTTACAGAGGAAATCAGGGAACACAAAACACGGTGTAAAAAATTGGAGAGAATCTGGCGAACGAACTACAGCGAGGCAGACAAACAAACTCTCAATTTGGAACAAAGAAGCTATAGAGAAAGAATTTTTCAAGCAAAAAAGACTTTTCTTACTAAACAGATAAAGGAAGCCAGCAACACCTCCAAAAAACTATTTCAAACGGTTTCGTTTCTAGCCAACCCTAAAGCTACAGAAATTCCCCCCAGTCTTCCGCTCTGTGAAAACCTGGCTAGTTTTTTTCGAGAAAAGGTAGAAAACATCTTCTTTTCACTAGACAGTCGAGTTATGACACCCCCCGCGAGGGAGGACCTGGAGACTCTAGGCCCTTCAGCGAGTCTTCAACGATTCCAGCCCATCACTGAAAAGGAAGTGGTAACGCGCCTTTTAAAAATAAAATCAGGCTCTCCCCATGACCCCTGTCCCACTGGTATAGTCAAACTAGCCCCAGATGTCATTGCAAGTGGACTCACTCCACTTTTCAACCAGATGTTGGAGAAAGGAGAATATCCCTCCATATGGAAGCGAGCATCCATCTTGCCACTACTAAAAAAAAACAACCAAGACATTACCAATTTGAATAATTATCGGCCGATAGCTCGACTTCCTCTCCCCGCAAAAATTATTGAAGGCAGCCTTAATTCACAACTTAGCGCCTTTCTAAACACAGGGGATTACCTTGACCCTTCCCAACACGGGTTTCGGGGGAGCACAGTACGGAATCCGCCCTGATTAAATCAGTGGAAGACATCAGGCAGGTGATGGACGCAGGAGGCAGAGCGGCCCTGATCCTGCTGGATCTCTCCGCGGCCTTTGATACGGTCCACCACAAACTGTTGGTGGACCGGCTGAGGGCCTGTGGAATCCAGGGAAAGGCACTCAACATCCTACAGGCCTTCCTGGCCGACAGAACCCAGGTAGTGGCCCTAGGAGACTATGAATCCCACCCGTTTGCGTTGCCGTGTGGAGTCCCTCAGGGGTCTTCGCTCAGCCCGACCCTTTTTAATGTCTATGTTGCATCCCTAGCCCCGGTGATACGATCATTTGGCTTTCACCTCACAGCATATGCAGACGACACTCAGATAGTGGTGTCACTCTTACCGGGAAATGTTGAAAATACTGCAGACAGATTTAAAAACTGCATGCGTGAGGTGGACGGCTGGATGGCACAAAATTGCCTAAAACTTAATTCCACGAAAACAGAAGTATTGCTCTTCGGAGCCACGGATAACTTCTGGTCCCCGAGCTGGTGGCCAGATGAAATGGGTCCTCTCCCCTCCCCGGTAGACAAAGTAAAAAACCTGGGCATTCTAGTGGACAATTCCCTGTCCTTTAAACCTCAGATTAACGCACTCTCCTCCTCCTTGCATTATGTTCTTAAAACCATTAGAAAAATCCTTCCCTATGTGGAGAAGGAACATAAGAAATCCATTGTTACAGGTCTAGCCCTCTCCCGCTTAGACTATTGTAACAGCCTGATGCTAAACGCCCAGCAGAGCGTCCTTAATAAACTCCAACTACTACAGAACGCAGCTGGCCGCCTGATCACAGACACTCCCAAATTCGCATCAATCAGTCAGGACTTGGTAACTCTACACTGGCTACCTGTCCGCAAGCGAATCGTCTTTAAGGCGCTATGTATGGTTTTCAAAGCCCTACATGATATGGGCCCCAGATATATGAAACTGCTCTTTCGCTGGCATATACCGGCAAGAACACTGAGATCAGGGGAACAGGCCCTGGTCACGGTCCCCAGAACCAAGAGAGCTCGCTGGGGAGGCAGGAGTTTCTCCCTTGGGGCTGCCGAGGCTTGGAACAAACTTCCTCTCAAGCTTAGACAATTCCAGGACCTGATGGCGTTCAGGAGAGAGCTCAAAACCTGGCTCTTTACCCACTAAGTCCATCTACGCATACCAGCACTAGCAGTTAGCGCCAGGACACCTCCGGGTAACAGAGCGCTCTATAAATGTGAAAATAAAATAAAAATAAATAATAAATAAAAATCAAAGACTCCATATTGATGTGATGTCCTGCGCATGTCCGTATTCTGCCGGTGGCATTGACCAAGTGCCAACTGAAGGTCCCTGCCAAGACATGCCTGGGAAGATGCACCTTCACCCAGCCGGAGAAGCTAAAATGTGTTACATTAGAAACAAATGTTATATTTTCTATTGTATTCTGTCATTTCTATCGTGAGAACCCCAAACCTGCTAGGCGGTCTCAGAAAATGGTAATTTAGGCTTGTAGAAGTTTGTTCTGATTGGTGTGTTGACCTACCCTACTTAGGGACCAATCGAAATTGGGGATTCTGACACTTGCAACATTTGGGGGGTGGTACACTGACCCGAAAACAGTATAACTAGCCTAGGTTTAGCTAGAGAAATTGTCCGACTTGTCTGAATAGCTGACCTGTCACTGACCCAACGCACTCAATAGGTGACTGAATACAGAGCGCTGCGGAGCACTCTGTCCGAATTTTGACTATAGACTCTAAAAGGTTTTACTAAACCTTAAGTGCTGGCGGAGCACTTTGCTGGGGAGTTCGCTAACCCAATCGGGGTTCTGACTGATAGCTGCAGAGAGGGTGGAGCGCAGGCGTTGCTTCCGAACTGCGGGTGCTGGTCGTGCCTTGGTGGTCCTGTCCTGATCCTAATCTGGTTTTCCTGTCCTGTCCTGTCCTGGGGTGTCCAATCTGCACCTGCTGTCCCATAGATGACTGTCCTTCTTTGGGTTATTTCCTGTCCTTGACTGATCCGTGGCCAGGGTTGGTCTGCACACCATTCTAGGTAATTATATAGGGCTAAGAACTCTATACTGCACCTTCTATTTTCTGTCTTTGCTTTAATAAAGACATTTCTTTGCATACGTAAAATTTCCATGTTTTCCGCAACCTACTATAAAAGTCATACAGTATATTTTCCTTAGCATGTCCCTATGTTTCCCTACCTTTTAGAACACATTCTCTCCATACTGTTTATGAATCATAAATGTGGTATATAATTTTCTCCTGCATTCTGATTTTGACGTAATAATGCTAGAACTATAGCGTGTTCCACGTTTTCCTCCTCCTATAGATGTATAGGATTTCCAATCTTTTTACTTTGAAGTATTTTCTAAACAGTAAAATTCTAGTTTGTGTTCTATTCCAGAAATCTATTTAGCATATCACTTTGTTACTACTTTCCTATAGACTCATAAATGGTTGCCTTAGTTTTCTTTTTATATGGTTATGTGCTCTTCATTATTCTGATTATAGATTGTTTTCGCGTTGTAAATTGCATACTCTCAGAATCTGATTTCTAAGATAAACTTTTAAAACTTCCCAGTAGTCTGTGGTTATTTGATGAATACAGAAGAAATAAAAGTCGGTATTGTATTTTGCCTGCCTTTCCTTTTACAGCTAGCTCCCTGATCCGTTGTGGTCATAGGTACCCGTAACGGTGGATTGGTAAGTCGGGGACAATAGAAATAAATAGGAAGGAACCAGGGTTACTGGTAGTAGAGTTGTTAGGTCACCCGATTAATGTATAGGATAAATTGGAAAAATATGGGCCTGGTACGTGTATGGTGAATTTATTGGCTGGGTGACCTGCGATCTCTATCAAGGGCCCTCCAGCAGGGAGGCAGCTTCCATGGCGGCTCCTCCTGGGTCCCAGCAGCAGCAAGCCCCCTCCGTCAGGACCAAGCAGTGAATATTTTCCTGGGGTCACAGCCCCTATATTTATATGCCCTTTTCCTTTGTGTCACAGCACAGGGCTTGGGGACACCAGTCAGTACTGGTTTAGAGGAGCTTTGGAGCACTTTGCTTTGCTCAGCTCCTCTCTCCTTTGTCAGGTGGGGGTCTCAGTGATTATATGCACCACAGGGGGCGGAGCCAGCATTGTGATGGAAGGCACAGCCATGGTCAGGTCCAGGGTGCAACTCCTCCCTCCCATCTGCATGCAGATCTCTCTATTCACCACTGGGCAGACTCCCCTGTCTCCTGGAGCCACCCACACCTCTCAGCTCCTGTCAATCACAAGCCAGACATGCAATTCACATCAGGCAGGTAGACACACAGTACACAGAAATGCCAACTTCTAAAAGTGGCATTTCTTCACCAGTCACCTTAAATCTGTGCACACCATTGTGCAGCATTTATCCTCAAAGTATAACTGAACATGGGAACCGATGTCTGATGTGTGCAGCATTTATCCTCACGAGTACATACATATTAAACTCGCCCCTGCACTCCTCTCATACCAGGAATTACCATGGACACACAGGGAATCTGCCACAAGGGCCAAGTTTTACAGTGATTAAGTGCTACTGTGTACATTCTATAAAATGCATATCTTCAGTTCCCTATATTGGATCTTTGCTGTTTTGGTGTTATTTTCAGATAAGAATATTTCCTATTTTTATAAATTGGTGTTGGATTTGTATTGTGAGTGGTGTCTTAATTATTTACTGAATTGGTGTTTTAAAATGCTTTATATACCTGTCACCTTAGTTAAGCCTGGCTGCTTACAGCCAAGCTACCCAGCTGAGCCTGGGAATAATTTATTGAGACCTGTCCTGAGCCCTAGACTGTGTTAGTGGCCTTATTGTCAATGGTAGATGCATATTTACCAGTTTGAACACTATTATCAAGTAGGTGCTGTCTCTTCATTCTATGGCTTTGTATACTGCCATGCAGAGTTTCTCCTCGAGTACAACAATGCGGTTGGCTAGAATGAGACGGTGCAGACTTTGAGTTTGGATAGACCAGCCACCATGCCTCTGCCACAGCCTCATAAACAACTTTGTGTGAAAATGGAAGTCAAACTATGAAGTACAAACACCTCCAAAGTAGTATGAAGATTGTGTCCTTTATTATAAGTTACTCATCATACAGAAACTTCCCACCCATAACGAAAGCCAGCTGCTAATTGACTCCCAAACTATTCTAAAGCCCATCAGCATTCTAAGCGTCTAACATTCTCAGAATATCCAGAGAGGAGTATTCTGAATATATACAACATGAGTAACACTGTCAATCAGGATACCGCAAAAAACATCCATATTAAAAGGTAATTGAGGTTCTGCCATGTTAGCTACAAATGGTAAACAACCTTTACAACGCAACTTTTACATCGCAGAGCCTTTACAACGCAACCATTACAACGCAAACTATTACAACGCATTGCTCTGGGGGGCGCTCTAGGATAGGGAATAGGTTAATTTACTATCCAATAACCTTCCCTAGTGTCCACGGGGACTGGAGTTGGAATAGTAAATGAAACTATTCACTATCCAGCACCCCAAAGCACTATGCGTTGTAATGGACTGCGTTGTAATAATTGCGTTGTAAAGACATGCGATGGAAAGACATGCGATGTAAAAGCATGCGTTGTAATGTCATACATCCGCTACAAATAGGCAGGCCATGTTTGTCAGTCTAACTTTCAGTCAGAACTGCTGAAAAAAAGTGGGCCATTCTTGGCAGACATATTTAAAGATTCCAGCCACCGTGGAAGTGAGAGCCTCATTATGAGTTTAGTGGTCCACCCGCAGGAGTGTGGTGGTGGTGGTCTTCATACCACCCTATTACAACCATGGCAATCGGGCAGCACTGGGACCACCACAACCATCAGAGATCACTGGCATTGGTACAGCGGTCTTGAGACAGCAATAAGCTTGGAGGAACCGCCAAAGTCCCACCAAGCATATTACAAGTTTCCTCACCACCACGATTTTCGTGACAGGCTCTGTGGTGGAGAGGACCCCAGTCCCCAGTACCTGCACGCCACGGACTGCAACAGTCCATGCGGTGCAGGTACTGATTTTGGTGTTCCCATTGCGGTGCCTATTTCATAGTCACTGCTGTGGGAACGCTAAAGAACTGCCCGCCAGACAAGAGAAAACTTCTAATCTGGTGGACGGTTCAACCATGGTTTGGCATGCAGGAGCGGGCGGTCCTGCTCCTGCACCGCCAAACTCGTAATGAGTCCCGATGTCGTAACACATAGAAATTACAGTGGAAAATCTAATATATGGAAACTGGTCTTTGTTGTAATTTCCACCATGGTACACACCTGAAGAGGATCAACTAATGAACAACACCTGCTAAATAAACTACAAATCAATAGAAACCACTATGATCACCCCGTGCTACACACAACTTTCAACAGGACCAAATAAATTGGTTACTGCTACCCTGAGTTTCAGAGCAGAAGCACTCAGGTCTGATGACAATGAGCTAGAGGTCATGTTAACTGAGATTTAGAAAGTGAAATCTTAGCTCTTTGGGTCTGAGGTATAGACTAATAGATTCAGTCAGCATGCAACAATTCGGACCAGAAGTATCGGCTGGGTAAATGCTGTTTCTATTGTCCCAACCACACAGGGTGAGATCACCAAAGGGTGGAACGCCTGTGGGTGGAAGTGATACGTGATGTACATGATATTGTCACTCTCGTGTCTCTAAAATAGCACAAATATTTACATTAGCATTGAACATCACATGCATAATAAAATAGAAATTAGTCGGAAAGCCCATGAAAGTCACGCTGTTTCTTTACCCGCTTACTCTTTCACCCAGGATGCTTCCACCATCTGGTGTGGTCGCCAAACGAATTCACAAAATTATCCCAAAACACACCGCATATCAGTCTTGCGGTGTAACCACCGTGTTTCATCGGCTCCTGTCTTCAAAAAGAAGGGGCTGTATGTTTTCACGGCCGCATTCTGTTCACTCTTCAAAGCAGATCCTGTGGCAAGTACACCTCGGCTCCCGACTTCCAATGAAAGTCTAAAAACAGCACTCCAGCAAAATTATTCTACGTTAAGTATCAGACTTGGAGGGGCTGCGGCTCCACCGATAAAGCAATTGTTGGAGTATATATGCTAACGTGTTTAACTTTCGATTTGCTTTCAAAGGTTTTCACTACAATAGAGTAAATTGAATAAAAGCGTGATTGAAACTGATACCGTTCTGTGTATCTCTGGTACACAGCAGCTCTTTCTTGCAGACACCAGCAGTTTGTCCTTGAGATATTTCAAAACATGATTGCGATAACCGCTGGTTTCACCTACAGAATGAACTACGGCTTAAGCCAGTGAAGTTTGAAAACAAGTTCATGTTTCTGAACAGTGAGGTTTAACATGCAGCCCAAAACATGGAAGTTGAACCAGAGGCCACAATTATTATGCATGTGAGATGCAAGTCATTAGAATGCACTTTTATGGCATATAAGTGAAAGTGAATAGATTTTTCTCTTACGCATATTTTTCTGAAATACCAGTCAAGTCAACTTGTTTATGTCAATGCGTTTCAAATAAATGGCTAATTGTGCTGACATCTCACAGAGACATGTGCATACTGTTCATTCTCAACCATGTCCACACACATTCATCAGTAAGTTTTCATGGGTGCAGTGATGTCAAATCAGACCCCATCCTCTGTCAGATGAAAATGCCAAGTGATCCGCTCCCTAGACTATGGGACTCATTATGATGTCAGTCGGATCGCAATTGACAGGTTGTCGGTTGCGGTCCGACTGATATCTGGGGCCGACAGTGGGCGGGGGACCAACCGAAGCTTTTTACAAGTTCAAGGAGCCGTCTGACTGTCGGTCAGAAAGTAATTCCCTACAATAGGGTGGTGTCTGCTGAGGCACCACCATAGGGATTAAAAGGTCCCTTTCACACAGCCTTTCAATGGTGGTCCGACCGCCATTGAAAACTGTCAGAAACTGACTTTTGGTTCCCTAGCAGGGCCGGCCTCCCTCTGCAGCCTCCGATATGAACCCTGGGGAGCTGGTGCCCGCCAAAACATCCATGCCCCGTGTGGGAGACACCGCATGCCACATGACACCGTGGTGCCTGGCACACGAGGCATGGATGTTTGCAAACATCCATACCTCGTGTGCTGGTCACAACATGGTGCCTGGATGTTAGCAAACATCAATTTTTCCCATGCGGGTTGTGCTGCATCCCTTTTTCGGGAGCAGCAGAAGCCACAACGGAAAAAAAAAATTTCCGATTGCCTCATTAGCGGTTTTATGCTAATTTGTAGGCGAAAACTGCTGATTACTAGTTGCTCGGTTTCCATTCCGAAAGGCGTCCAACCAGCATCGTAATCGTGGCCTATGTGTCCTTGTTGAATCATGGAATGGAGTACCTATGTATAACTGAGACATTAATTGGTCATTGACATGGCTGTTGTTCACCAGTAGGTCATGTTTGAAAATACGAACAGCTAATAATCAAGCACATAGTCAGAAATAATCTTCATGTCTAGAATACCACAATTAAGAAATGTACTATGGATGTTGCATTTTATTCTCTAGAATATTTTCAGACGATAGTAGATGTGCACAATGGGATTTCACGGGCTTAATTTTCCCACCCATCCACTCACAAGTGTTTTAGGCAATGATGCTTAAATCAAAGCATATATTTTCCAGGAAGCAAGAAACGTCAAGAGATACCTTACAGTTAGGTGAGGCATATCACTTTGTCGCATTCCCAGGTCTACGAGTAATGGTAAATCTGTGAATGTCCCAAAATCCATGGGTGAATGAGTGGGAACACCAACATGGGGGCAAATTTATCAAAGGGTTGCACAACCCTTACCCTACGAAGCAGGGTGCAAGAGCGATGTAACTCTTATGTTCGATTATCAAGCCGAGAAAGGTTTGCGTGGCTCTGCATGGCTTGATAAATCTAGAGTGAAGCAATGGTGTAGCAATTGCTGTTTTGCATTACTCTGCCCCAAAGAGGCGTTCCATGGGTGGAGCCTGGGTGTTTCCACGCACCACCCATGGATTTTGGCACATTCCCAGATTTACCAATACTGGTAGACCTGGGAATGCATCAAAACGCTCTGTATTCCCAGGGGAGGCGTAATGAGAAAAAAACATCTTTATTTCTCCTCGACTTTTTCTCTTTCTATGTGTGCTGAATCCTGCAATCCTGCTTACAACACAGGCACCCTTGCATGATTGTGCATGGGTGTCTGCAGTGGCACTAGGCAGCACATTGTACCCCAGTGCAATGAATAGGAATGTAGTGATGCTCACGCAGGGCAGCAAGAGGACTTGCTACACGGTGTGAGTGTTTGACAAATGTGTCCCATGTAATGCCTCCCTGAGGCAGAGTAGTGCACCGCAGCGATTTCCGCTGTGTTGCGTTACTCTAGATGTATCAGGCCATGCAGGACCGTGCAAGGTGGCCTTCCGTGGCTTGATAACTCTAATTTAGTATTTGCATCGCCATTGCGCCCCAATACGTGGTGCAAGTGAGATTAAACTATTTGATAAATCTGTCCCTCTTTGCCTTGCTGCTCTCTAGTCACCAAGGAGTTTATTTGAATATCACAATAAGGCCATGCCTTAATAATAGAAAGGAGGAAGTAGGGAGGTAAATTCACATCACTTATCTACTTATATTTTTTACTCTTTTCCCTTTCTGTTTATTCATAAAATAGGTGTTCTACTATGGTTAAAAGAAATATAACCTACCGATTCTAATACGTTAGAAAAGAATTGCATTTTAATTTTATTTCAAATATCAGGTTAAAGGAGAAGCACTGTCGTGATCTTGATTGTCAATCATATTAAAACTAGGACCTCCAAAGCCCATGTATTTTAAGAGGACTTTCGACTTCCCTGCTGCATTATGTCTTCGTTATCACAGAAAGGAACGACTACGATAGAGCAGACGTGCCATCTAGTGGCTCTGTATATAAGTACAGAAAAGGACGCAAGTCAATTATGCATTCAAAATCACGAATGTCGGTAGGATATGCTACTTTATTGTTTTAATTGTAGTATATGGTCAGAAATGTTGTGGTAACAAAGGTGCTGTCTCATGGATAACGCTGCTGACCTACAACGCCAACATTGTCCTTAAGTAAACCTTGTAAATTCATTCCTAAAATCTGGAGAATACGATGGCAGTTGTCTGACACCGGTGCTGCCCGCAGAAGAGAGAGAGCTCATAGGCACTTTCTCTGCTCACCCCTCTCCCTCTTTTATCAGCATCCGTTTCCATCACTCCCAAAAGCAACTCAGCACAAGAAGAAGCACTTAATCTCCACGACCTATTTGAATTATTTTTAACAAACGTGATAAACACACATATCAGGATGGTATTCTTAGTGCAATTTTTCTACGGCCTGTGTTTTTTCATATCAATCAACCACTTATCTCTAAAAGAAAAGGCTCACTGCACAAAGATGCTTCATTGTAGAGCTGTTATGAGAGCACATCCTTACATCATCAGCGCTAAAATGATGGCTAGAAGACTTGAGCCCAGATTGACTAAACGTTAGAATGGGTGCAGATCGATGCTCTGAGCTACAAAGAACTGTAAAAGACAGTGTCAAATAACTTTGCACACAGAAGCATTTTTGTGCAGATAGTTGATACTAGAATAGCACTAAAACAGCACTGCGTCGTGTAGAGTAAACCCTATAGTTTACTTAGGGCCTCATTTACTATATTTTGACGCACAGCAGCATAGCGTGCATACCTGCTGAGCTTCAGTGCATCAAAATAAAAGGGCAAAAATGCACAGTATATACAAGATACAGTGCATTCCTGTCTTTCTCTCCTGCGCCAGGGCACAAACAGCAGCCGTCCACCATCACGAGACATTCTTGCGCCATAGTGCAAGGATGCCTGGGTTGCAGGGATGATTGTTTATGTTTAGTAAGGGATACTATAATGATGGGCATCAGGCGTAGAAAAGGTTTGTGAAAAGTATATTTTTATTCATATACCACAAAACCCACAGGAACAGCTAGACCAACATCCCAACTCCTCCAGGACCAACCGTCTACTGCCCAACCACCAAACCCCCACAATTCTAAATGACATCAAACAATTCTAAGAATGACATAAGCATGTTCTACAGATGATCTCACAATATACAGATTGGCAATACAGAAAATCATGGAAATAAAAGAAATAGATGTGGCCTACTACCACATGTATCTTTTTACAAACGAAAGAACAAAAAAATAAATTAAACATCCAAAACATAATCATCAAACTTCTTGGGAATTTTAGAAATCCTCTTGGGAATTTTAGAAATCCTTTTATGAGAGGAGGAATCCAATAGAGAGGAGGACCCTGAGAACTCCTGCATGTTGGGGACAGAAACAGAGACAGGAACAGAAGAAGTTCCTGGACCCTCTCCTGAAACAACAATTTCAGGAGAAACAGCAGCATCAGAACCAGCATCATGGGCAGACCCATCGATAGATACATCTGCAGCACGAGACACCTTACTTTGCAAAAGATCATTCCACACACAACCACCATCCTCATCTACAGCAAAAAAACGTTCTTGCCCAGGTTTGAGAAGAATAACTGAACCCTTGCTCCACCAACCCTTCTCAGAAAGAAAAACAGCAGAATCAGTAACTTTCTCCACCTGAAACGGGTTGGAAAATTTAGAAGAACCTTTACTAGATAAAGAAGGTTTCACCACACGAACCCAGTCACCAACCTTAATAATCTTATCTTTAGACTTGAGAGAGGCATCATGATAGATTTTGCCAGCCAAACGCGACTCACAAATGTTCTGTTTGACCTCACCAATAATGCTACGCATATCGACATCAGCCCTGACACCCTTGACAAAGTTAGGTCTTAAAACAGATTTAGCATGTCTACCTCTCATCAGTAAATAAGGGGAAAACCCTGTAGAAGAATTAGGAGTAACATGGTAACTCCACAGTTTCTCTTTCAAAAATGATAGAACATCCAATTTGCTCTCTAGAGCAGCCTGAATGCCCTCTTTAACAAACCTATTGGCCCTTTCAACTTGACCATTGGCCCTGGGACAATACAAAGGAGTGGTTTCAGATTTTACACCAAACTTTTCCAAAAAATCTTTCATTTTCTTGGAAACAAATTGCACCCCATTATCAGACAAGATGAGATTGGGAGCTCCTTCCAAACTGAAAATAAAACTCAAAAAATCAATGACAGCATCAGTATTGGGATGTTCCACAAAAGTGAAATAAATCCACTTTGAAAAATTATCTATGACCACAATAGAAAACCTTTTCTCCCTACCTAAACACTCAAAGGGACCGGAAAAGTCAATGGAAATCTTATCCCAAGGACCCACAGCACCCTCTCTGAGGGATAATGGTTGAGTCGAAACTTTCCAATGTTTATCAGCTCTAATGCAAACAGAACAATCATCAATAACCTTCTCAATACCAGAATCCATGCCAGGCCACCAGTAAAAGTTCTTGAGGATCTTCTTGGTGCCAGAAATTCCGGGATGACCAGCATGAGCAAGCTTGATAAGCTTGTTTCTTAAATCTTCAGGCGGAATAAACAGATCTTGACGTAACAAAATATTACCCTCAATGCTCAACTCATCGGCAATCTGAGCAAAACTCCTCAACTTATCCTCCAAATTCCTAATGGGTGGCCAACCCTCACCAACAAATTTCTTGACTTTACTAAGCAGCACATCCCTGTCCATAGCTTCAAGCCAATCCTTCTCAGAAACACTAGATTCAAAGGAACTCACAGCATCAACTAGAGCAACAACACATTCATGCTGATCTAAAATGTCATTACTGTCTTCTTCAAAAGGAGGCAGTCTAGACAGACAATCAGCAGTAAAATTTTTACCACCAGGAATATGTTGTGTTTCGAAATTGTACTCCTGTAGTCTAGCAATCAGTCTGACTAGTCTGGATGACGCCTTACCACTCCTGACACCATCCATCATGAAAACAAGGGGTTTGTGATCGGTGACAAGGATAAAAGGCCTGCCCCACAAAAAACTCTTGAACTTTTCAACAGCCCAAACACAAGCTAAGGCCTCCTTTTCAATAGTACTATAGTGCTTCTCAGCACCACGAATAGCCCTTGAAATAAAAGAAATCACTCTTTCTCTACCATCCACCATTTGAGAAAACACAGCACCAAGGCCCACTGTGCTTGCATCCACAGTGACGAAAGATTTGCCCTGAGGATCAAAAGTCTTAAGACCAGGTGCTCTGGAAATGAGTTTTTTGACACTGGCAAAAGCCTCATCATGAACTTTGCTCCAAATAAATTGAACACCTTTTCTAAGTAGCTGTCTGAGAGGTTCTACCACTAGCGCATAACCTTTAACAAACCTAGAATAGTACTCTCCCAAACCTAAGAAAGAACGTAAGGTATCTTTGTCTTTGGGAGTGCTGATTTTATCCAAGGTATTGACTAAATCCTCTTTGGGAAAAATGCCATCAGCCGTGATACGATGTCCTAAGTAATTCAGCTCTTCAACCAAAAATTTGCACTTGTCTTTGCTGACAGTCATACCTTTAGAGCCAAGAATTCCAAGAACCTTATTAAGAATAACATTGTGCTGATCACCTGTTTCTGCAAAAATCAAAATATCATCCTGGAATGATTGAACACCAGAAATGCCATGAAATAAATTCTCAATAAGCTTTTGGAATACACTAGCGGCGGATGCCAAACCAAATGGCATCCTTAAAAATCTGTATAAACCAAAGGGTGTAGTAAAAGTAGTAAGATCCTTGGAAGAATCATCAAGGAGAACCTGATGATAGGCAGATTTGAGGTCTATAATAGAAAAAAATTTGGCACCATTCACAGCTGACAACATGTCCTGAATGCGGGGTAAAGGATGTGTGTCAACAATAATATTCTTATTGAGAGACCTCAAATCAACACACAGCCTCAAATCTTGGTTCTTTTTGAGTGCCAAAACAATAGCTGACACCCACTCAGAACTATCCGTTGACTCTATAATGCCTTCAGAACATAAGGTATCAAGGTGGACCTTCAATTTCTCACGCATGCCTAGCGGAACTATGCGTACCTTATGTTGAACAGGTACTGCATTTTTCTTTAACTTAATTTTATGCATGTAGCCTTTGACCTGGCCAACAACATTTTTAAAAACATTAGAATGTCTTTTGAGAATCATATCAAGACTATATTTGTCCATGTAGACATTGTTAACATCAAAATCTCTGAGTTGCAGAGGACGTTCAGAACCAGGACACAAAATTACACCTAGTCTGCCTAAATCAAACCACCCAACTATGTTCTTACCATCAATGGCAACTTAAATCTTAGTAAAAATTTTCCTGGATTCAAATTCTAGTGAACTTTCAAAGTAACCTAACATGGTAATATCAAAGTTGCCGAAAGACTTGGGGTTGATGTCAGATTTATGGAGATTCACGTTTTTCCAATTCTCTTTGAAAAACACATCAGATAAAATGGTAATCGGTGAACCCGAATCAGCCATGGCTTGGAGCGAAACGTCACCAATTAACACAACACCCAAGGGTGCCTTAAACGGTAGATTGATGTTGTTCACAGAATACTCAAAAATATTGTCATAGATAGCTAACATCATATTCTGCAAATCCTCTTCAACAACATCAATATTACTAACCATTGAATTAGAAGATTTTGAAAAATTTTTGGGTGCATGGCAAACAGAAGAAAAATGGCCAACTTTACCACAAGTAACACATTTCTTTTTGATAGCAGGACAGTTGGCATTATTGGCTAAATGTGTTTTGGAACCACACCTATAGCAAGAAAACTTATTATTAGAAACTTGTTTCAAACTCATCTTTCCTCTGTTGGGAAATTGCACAGTACAAACAGGTGAAATAGTTTTGGAACTTTCAGCAGATATGACTTTAGAGGACAAAATGGATCTCTCAACACCTTTGGCTAAATCAATAGCTTCACTAAGTGTCGGATTGCGACACGCCAAAAGTCTTTCCTGAACCTTTTTGGATTCGCATTCAAAAATTAACTGGTCTCTAATACAGTAATCAACAGTAGCACCATAGGCGCAATTAGCAGCTAGAACTCTTAAAGCAGCGACATACTCTTCAATAGTTTCATCAGGAAATTGCTTCCTTTTGTGAAAAGCATGTCTTTCAATAACGACATTAGGCTCATCTTGAAATTGTTTCTCCAATCTGGCTACGGCTTCTTTATAAGGGTTCCATCCTTCACCACCGCCAGTAGGTGGTGGAATGGGAATCAAGTTTTTAAAAATTTCAATGGCAGCAGAGCCCAAATAACTGAATAAGATGGCTTTAAGTCTTTCTGGAGAAAATTTAGAACCATCAATAGCTACAATGTAATTCTCAAAGCTTTCAAACCACTTCTTCCATTCCAATTTAGGCTTACCTGGAATTTGTAGGAAAATTGTGGGTTGATTACAGATTTGTGCATTAGCCATATTCTAAATGAATGGAGAAATGAAACAAAGTCAAAGGAGATATTGACAACGTTAATAGAATATGGTATAAATGCAAATGCGGAAATATGAAGTTGTAAAGCAATCAGGAGCCAAGTTCAAAATATCTGATAAGAAATCACCTTTCCAAAAAAAAATTAAATATGAGCTCACGTGAACAAGGAAATGTACCTCAAGAAGAAAAATAATGTTTTAAATGCAATCCAATTTAAAGTGTGCGCACCACTGAAAATGCGCTAAATATGTAACACAGATCTGCAATAATAGTAAAGATGAGGTGAACTATCCACGAAATGGTTAAAGTGTGCGCACCACTGAAAATGCGCTTGCAGTCATCAAGAGGATTGTAAAAGTGTGCGCATCACTGACGGTTAAAAATTTTTGTTTGCGCAAAACGGCTTGAAAAAATTATGAAAGGAGTAAGTGTGCGCGTCACTGATGTAGCGCTGTAATGAAGTATATATAAAGGAATCTCACCACAGTTCCAGTAAGCGTAGTGAAAAACACGCCGACACACAATACCGCTTTGAAGGTTGAAGCGACGAAGCGTGCTTGGTGAAATCACTGGAGCGCAGCGCTGACACGCACGAAAGTGATTGAAGATAAGATGGCCGCCCCACGTAGATACGTGATGATGTCACTGGAGCGCAGTGTTGAAGCGCACAATGACGAAGAGCAGGCTTGGCAGAGCGCGCTGGAACTCCGAGGCACAGTTGAATTAACGGACAGATCAAAAGTGCCAGGAAGCTTAAAACAGGTACAATTACAGTAAAAATACCTTGTTTGTAGTAGAATTTTCGCCCGAAGGCTAGAATAAATTAAGAAAAATTGAGGAGAAGTCTTTGGGCTTGATCTCTGGATCGTGAAGAAAACGAAGTCCAGAAATTTCAATTAGCCGGCATGTTCAGTGGGTCTTGTTAAAGTTTCCCTCGTCGCCAATATAATGATGGGCATCAGGCGTAGAAAAGGTTTGTGAAAAGTATATTTTTATTCATATACCACAAAACCCACAGGAACAGCTAGACCAACATCCCAACTCCTCCAGGACCAACCGTCTACTGCCCAACCACCAAACCCCCACAATTCTAAATGACATCAAACAATTCTAAGAATGACATAAGCATGTTCTACAGATGATCTCACAATATACAGATTGGCAATACAGAAAATCATGGAAATAAAAGAAATAGATGTGGCCTACTACCACAGATACCTTCCAGCACATAATCAATCATTAAAGATGATTTGCTCCTTCTATGTGATGGAGCAAGGTTGCTCACGTAAAGTGACTTCCTTGGATTAAGACCTCTCAAAATAATATTAATGTACTAACTAACATGTTTTGTCATATTAATATTACATTACCCGACATTTCTAGTATCTAAGGGAAGCTCGACAATGTGCTTTTACTAACTGTAATCCGCTTGCATTAAAATGGTTGCTGCTACGCAGTATTTTCTAATGCACATGCGTCTGTCACACTCACATGACATGACGTATTACTTCGCTTGGTGGGAAACTTTTGCTTCTGTGCACTAGAACTAAGATGGCTGTTCTGTGTCTTAACGTGCAAGAAGCTTGCATCGCTGCTTTTGCTAAGCTGTTTGTTCTGCCTAATCCTTAATGCAATAGTTTTAATAAAATAATGGGGATAGAATAGAAATAAGTGGTATTCATTTCCTTCATTTATTCTGTGTTTCTAAAACTGTTTATCTTCTGTTTTTGCATGTATCGCATTTGGGCCTGAAATGTACTTCTGAACTCCATCTTTGGAGGAACTGCGCCTGCGCAAAGAAACTCAAGCTATTGAAGCCGTGGCATTGAACCAATGCCAGCATCAGACATGAAATGTGAAAACTATGGGAACATGACCTCCTAACCCTGCCAGAGGAAGCTGAATTGTACAATTTGTTAAAACATTGTATGTTATTGATACATTCACTGCCGGGTGGAATAAAAGTGCATGGGAAGATAAAGTTATGGAAGGGAACGTAATTTGACTACTGAATGACAGTTACATCATATTAATATGGTGTGATGACCTCTGCTCGTCTTTTGACCAATAACATTTTGGGATTTACACATTTGCAACATTGGAGGGTGGTACAATGACCTGGAAAATAGTATAACTAGGGTAGGCTTAGCTAGTTAGATTGTCCGACTTGTCCGAATAGCTGGCCTGTCACTGACCCAACACACTCAATAGGTGATCGAGAACCAGAGGTGCTGGCGGAGCACTCTGTCAGAAGATTCAATAACCCTATCGGTGTTCGGGAGAGGAGCTCGATAACCCGATCGGGGTTCGACTTTTAGCTGCAGAGAGGGTTTACAACGCTGGCGTTCTGAACTTTAGCTGTGGTGCTGATGTTAGCCTGTGGTGGTCCAGTCCTGATCCAATCCGTAATTTGGTCCGTAACCTGTCCTGATTCTGGTCTGCACCTGTTCTTTCTTGCTGCCACTTTGGGGTTCCTATCCTTTATCCCAGCCCGTGGCCAGGGTTGGTCTTCACACCATTCTAGGTAATTATTAAGTGTGGGTTTGTCATTGTACTTTTTTCCCTTTCCTACCCACCCAGTGTTTAAATGCTTAATGATATTTTCCAAATTATTGCACATTTCGTTTCAATCTTGATCATTCTAATAGAACAAGAAATGATTGATTTAATTATGGTTTAAACATTTAAGAATTTTACTTAGATAAAAGAACTTAAACCTTATCCAAGTTTGTGGTTAGTTATGAAACGGTAATGTTATTCCACTACCTATTCTCTTACTTACTCCCTTGATCCTCTAGGACTTTAGGTATCGGTGTCTTGGATTGGTAAGTCGAACTGGTATAGGTCCTGAATGGTAAAATTAAAATTGATTGAGTGTAGGTTTACCTATTCAATGTGTATATAGTTTTATGGGCCCAGGTGAGTATGGTAAACTAAGCAGGTGACCCTACGCTCTATCATATGTGTGCAGCCCTGAGTACCTTAATAAATCTGGAGTAATGCAATACAGTGCAAATCGCTGCTTTGTGTTACTTTCCTCTGGGAAGACGCACCATGGGCTTTGCGAGGGTGTTCCCATGCAACTCCTATTGTTTTTGACGCATTCCCAGATTTACCAGAACAGGTAAACCGGAAATGTGCTACAAAGAAATGTCTTCCCAGGGGTGGCATAACAAGGTGAAATATCTTTATTGGTGCAAGCGTGCCTGCATTGGTGCTAGGCAGCCCATTGTGCACCAGTGCTTGGAAAGGACAGGAATTCACAGTATAGCATTAAATACAAAGCATTCCTGCCCTTTCCCTGTGACGTAGCACATCTCAGAAAAGTGACTTGCAGCACTGTGCTGCCATAATGTCATAAATATGCCCCAAAGCATACACTTTTAGTGTTAACATAGAGAAAAAGATGTAACCATCATGTGGGGGGATTGCATAAAGTGAAACTAGAAAAGTTGGGACAAGTCCTGGCTTCCCTGCTTGACCAAGTTCTGTGATCCTAGGCTAATATTTTACTTTTCAAACCCTCCTTTTCTTCGCTATCATGAACAAGAACATCTTCCAATGTGGGATTTCAGTGTGTGAGCTGTACAGGTTTAAGCTGATGTATTAAGGTGAAAGGCTTCTGTGTGTTAAAGAAATACCTTTGCTTTTAAATATTTTCTCATGATGTTTTTTTCATGATTGCCTGTCCCCAAGAGGGACAGGCAAACAAAAGTCTGGAACTGGCATCCCAACCCAAGGAGAGGGAATGGAGAAAACAGTGGCAAAGTACGGAGAAAGGTTGTGAATTCAACTGGCCAATGGCAGAGCTGAGAGGATTCAAAATTACATTTATGCTCCCACGCTTCCAGAATACCTCAAGGAAGGCTGAGGGACATGAAACTGAGGCTCTGGTCCAAAAACAAGGCAGTGGTACATGCTGTCAACAGTGGGGCAGCTAGGTGCCCGTGGGTGCTGAAGCTCCTAAGGTGCATGGCAAAACTGTAGTTAACAAGTAACCTGGAATTAAGGGCGAGACGTGCCCCACGGGTCAATACAACTCAAGCAGATGCACTCTCTTGATTCCAGATGGAAAAATTCAGGAAGCTGTCCCCCACAGCGGAGCGAGCAATGACCCCTTTCCCAGATGAGCTCCGGTGCCTGGCGGATGTGACCAGTCCTAGCTAACAAAGCACACACTGGCCCCTAAAGCAGCAACATTTGACATACAGAAAGACAGCGCAAAGGGTAACAGGGCTGCAATCTTTAAGGGCACACCGAGGACTGCGGGTCAGCAGGGTTTGTTAGATGGGCACTTGAAGAGAATGAGACATTTTGGGTGCAGGTACAACTGGCAGCAATGGGGCATTTTTTGAAGCTCATCACCGGGGAGGACCCGACTGGCTCACATTGCCTCAGAGCAGCATTGAAAGGGTGGTAGCGACTGGAAGGTAAAAGAAAAGATAACTGGCTGCCCATAGAATTCGACATCCTCGCATGGCTGATAAGAGCCTTGGCCAACCATTGTGCATACGCCTACGAAGTGACACTATTTAAAGCAGCATTTATTGTAGTATTTTTGTGGGCATTTAAGGTTAGCGAGCTAGTGGCACCATCCAAACACGAGGTGGGGGGTCTTCCTCCAAGCTCAAGACATAAAGCTGGGTACAGAAAAAAGCGAGATACTGTTAAGAATGTCCAAGGTGGACCAGAAGACCAGGTGGGCACAGATTAAGCTACAGTGCCTGTCTGCCAAAAATGTATGTCCGGTATGCTGGATGTGCAAGTGCTGGAAAATACACTCTGCGGGGAACTGGGCGGTACGCAGAACATGGCATTTGCAGCCCAGGCCCGCCAGACAGTGGACCTCAGAAAGCAGGAGAAGGTAACAAGTTAAGCCTAGAAGAGAAGTTGGGATTACCCGCTGCCCAGAAAGTAAACTCCACCTCAAAGACTCTAAGAACATCCCCTACTGTCAAACTGGTTTAAGGCATGAATTATGACTGTATGACAAGCAAAGAATATTCCTGTCTACTTGATTAATAGAGTGAACTATGATGACAGGCTTTGCATTATACTGTGATTTACCCGTAAGCTTAAGTACTGATGCCAATTACAATAATGATAACTGATTTATGACATGCAAGCAAAATCTATTTATGGCCCAATAAAGTATATGAGGGGTACGAGGGCTTTAAATCATAGAACAATAAAGCTGCGGCAAATAATTCCAAACATATACAAAGAGTGTACTGCTTCATTGGAATGGTAGTGGCCGCACGCAATGCACACAAAGATGGCATAGAGGGGTTAGTGGAATAAACCAAGCCAAGGCCCAGGAATGTGGTGGGCCCAAGAGAGACAGGAAAACCAGAGGCTGGAAGTGGCAACCCGTCCATAGGAGGGGGGAGAACGGGGGCGTGGAGAAAACTGCACCAACACAAGGAGAAAGGGCGCAAATCCCGCAGGCCAATGGCAGAGCTGAACGGGATTCAAAATGAGCCTGGAGAGCAAGAGGAGCCCGTGTTAGTGCCCTTGCCACCAGAGTCCCTCACCATCTATCGGGACGAGCAGCACGACGACCGAAGACCCCCCACCCACATCTAACATCAGATCTGTTGCAGCAAGGCGTAAAGAAGGGCGGGAAAAGAGATACAAGGAGAGGAGCTTAATGAGGGTTTCAAGGACCACACCCAACCACAGTGGGGTGGCAGACCAGGCTACTTACCTTGGGATGCCTTACAGCAGGGCAAGGCGGTCAGAGATGAAGGGTACTCAGAACACAGCACTAGCAGCCCATGCCCACCAGACAGTGGACCACACAAGCAGGCGAAGGCAGCAAGTTAAACCTAAAAGACTGATAAAAGCTCAAAATCAGGATACTTTGTAGAAGGAGCTTTATTAGTACAACCATCAACAGCAGTCTACAGCAACTGACACTTAGTAGAATACATAACATTCTCATAGTGATGTCAAGAAGACAAGGCTGGTGGTGTTCCATTAAAGGGACAGTAACATTAACCACAACACATCCCCCAACCAACCAATAAATTTAAAAGGAATTAAAGTAAACAATACTTAAGACATTATATAATCATCGAATTTGCGAGGAAGGTGTGAAGCCCTCCTGGATACAGTTCTTTGAAAACTAGGAGAAGGAGAAACACTAGGAGTGCAAGAAGAATTGAAACTGCCGGTGGAATGGAACTTGGCAGCATCGCACTTGGCCAATTTGGACATATTCCAGGTACATCCATTGTCTAAGGTGACAACATTCTTCTTGATGGAAATAATGGTGAAAGGCCCAGTGAAGTTTGAAGTACCTTTAAGACCACACTTAGGTTTTTTTACTAGCACAGAATCACCAACATTCCACTTCCTAAGTTTGACATGCATCTTTACGTCATAGCGTTGCTTATACTTTTGCTGATAATTTCTCAACGCCTCCCTCCTTCTCACTTCACTTTCAACAGTGTCATCACGACCCTTCTCAGGAAGCCAGGTAGGATTGAGTTTTGAACATGCCAACCTACCCCTCAAAGCTTCGAAAGGTGATCTTTGCATTACAGCATTTGGAGTCGTGCGGTGTGCCCACCAAGTTTCCCTCAAGACACTGCTAAAAGAAACTTTGGATTCCAAAGCTCTTTGTGCACAACTCTTCACAACTCTATTCATTCTCTCCGTGAGACCATTAGCTTGTGGAGAGTATAGAGCTGTTTTCTGATGAATGACACCAAGATTTTTCAAGAAATCATTCATCTCCCTGGAGGTGAATTGCACCCCATTGTCAGTGAGCAGGAATTTAGGAATGCCCTCTGACATAAAAACTTCTCTCAAAAATTCAATCACTGTTCTAGAATTTACAACACTCATACATTTGGAAACAACCCATTTGGATGTAAAATCAACAAGTAAAACAACAAATCTCTCATGTGCAGGCATGAGCTCAAACGGACCTGCAATGTCCAGACCCACTTTAGTCCACACGGCAACAGGAACTTCAATTGGTGACAGGGGAGATTGAGTAGTGGTTCGTGATTTGTCATTGACAGCACACAAACGACAATCCTTGACAACTGACTCCACCATACTATCCATACTGGGCCACCAGTACCTCTCTCTGATGCGAGCTTTCGTAAGGTTCCTGCCTAAATGCCCTTCATGAGCTAAATTGATGATTCTCTCTCTCAAATCGCTTGGAGGTACCACCCTGTCACCTCTCATCAAATTATCCTGAATGAAGGTTAGATCATCTCTTACTGTCCAAAAAGGCTTCAAGACTACCTCAAGAACGTCATAGCTTGGCCATCCATCTCTGATTACATCTTTGAGTAACTGAAAACCAACGTCATTATCTACACAGCGTGACCATTCCTCCTTGGAAATGCTAGGTTCCAAGATCCAATTTATACAAACACCTTCTGTGACACCATCCCTTACAATGGGAAGACGAGAAAGACAATCGGCAGGTTTGTTGTTCGTCCCAGGAATATAGTGTACTTTAAAGTTAAATTCCTGCAGCCCTTCACTCCACCTTTTCAATCTAGGTGTCATATGATCACTTTGATGACATGAAAAAATTTGAACTAGAGGACGGTGATCAGATTTTACTAGAAAGGGAATCCCCCACAAATAAAACTTAAAATGCAACACAGACCAAAATACTGCCAACGCTTCTCTTTCTATACAAGAATAATTAAATTCAGCTTCTCTTAAGGCTCTAGAGGCGAAAGCAACAACCACTTCTTCACCATTTACAACCTGAGAGAGTACAGCACCTAAACCCTTAAGGCTGGCGTCAGTTGTGAGAATAGTCTTAAGCTTCGAGTCAAAATGACCCAAAGTAGGCATCTTACCAATCTCTCTTTTTACCAATTCAAAAGCCTTTTCACAGTCAGCAGACCATGAAAAATGTGCACCCTTCTTTAAAAGAGACCTAATGGGCTCAACCAGACTGGCAAAGTCTTTAACGAATTTTGAATAAAATTCCGCCATGCCTAGAAATGACTTAACCTGGTCTTTATCCACAGGAGTCGGTGCTCCTACAATACTCTCAGCTAACTCTAGTTTTGGTTGAATTCCATTTCCAGATATAACATGTCCCAAATATGTGACCGAATTTAAACCGATGCGACATTTCTCTTTCTTTACAGTGAGACCACTTTCATCTAACTTGTTCAAAACAGATCTCAAAACTTTGTCATGTTCTCTCTCATCCACCCCATATATCAATATATCGTCCTGAAAGAACATGACATTAGATAGACTACCCAAAACCATCTTCATCACTCTTTGAAAACACGCAGCAGCCGAAGCTAAACCAAACGGCATTCGCAAAAACTGGTAGGCACCTAATGGCGTGACAAAAGATGTTAAGTGCCTGCAATCTTTATGCAGAACAACTTGATGGTAAGCTGAAGATAGATCGAGTACACTAAATACTTTCGCACCCTTCAATATGCTAATGCTCTCAGCTATGTTAGGTAATGGTTGTCGATCTACCCAAATCCACTCATTCAGTCCGCGCAAGTCCACACACATCCTAATTGACTTCCCACCGTCCTTGGGTGCCAGAACCACTGGACTCAACCATTCAGAGGACTCGATTTCTTCGATGATCTTTAAATTCAACAATCTTTCAATTTCACTCTTAAGTGGCTCAAGCATCATGTTGGGTACTTTTCTCACTTTGTGCACACATGGTTTGGCAGATTTTTTGAGGATTATTCTGTGTTCAAAACCCTTCAAACACCCCAAGGTGTCAGCAAAAACTTTGGGATAATCAGTAAAATACTTCTCAGTTCCAGACACTAAATCTATCTGAGAAGAAGAAGAAACAGGAAGGAACGCTGCAAGAAAATCTTCTTTTAACATAACTTGGTCATTTGGGTCTTCAGCTCCAGGATTAAGGATTATCCCCAAGTCATGCTGATGTCGCCAACCAAGAAGATTGTCACCTCTGACAGCAACATACACCTTGCCAAAAATACATCTACCTCTGAAAGAAATGTTAGTAACAGTATAGCCTAGTATCTCTATTCTTCATTTGTTATAGCTCAAAGGAGAGATATCAGAAGGTAGGAGTTTTACATTCCCTAAACCAACCACCTCATCCCAAATTTTGTTCCCAATTAATGTAAACGGAGATCCTGAGTTAGCCATGAGTTTGAATACAAACTTGCCTATACCAACATCACACAATGGCATATAAATGCGTTCTACGTCAACAGCACCTTCAGTGACACTGGAAACAACAACAGTATGTACACCATCAGATACATGGTCATTTGTTTCTTTTCTCTTTCCAGACCTACACACACGAGCATAATGCCCTTTGATTCCACAATTGTTACAAATGCTGTCTTTAGCAAAGCATTGAGGAAAATTAGACGAATGAAAAGTGCTTCCGCATCTAAAACAACGCATTTTTTGATGGTTGAAAGAACGTTGTTGACGAGAGTCATGTTCTTTGGAGATAGTGGACTCTCTGGAGGAAGCAGGACGAGTTTCAAAAGAGTTTTTTTGGAAAGGAGAGTTCTTTTGAGAAGGTTTACTCTTAGGTCCAACACTAACTTTAGCCACTTCCTCATGACACTCAGTATATTCATCTTCTTCTAGCATATGTACAGAATTTGACATTTTCTTTTTAGTATCGTTAACAGTTTGACTCTCATCTTCCTTATTCTTTCTTATCTCTTTGACCCAAGTGGAGGTGTTCTCCATGCCCTCTACAATATCTAATGCCTCTTTCAGCGAAGGATTTTTAGACAATAATTTTTCTTGTACTCTAGAACTGTTCGTGCATCGAACAAGTTGATCTCTAACAAGAGATTCAGACAGATCACCAAAATCGCAAGTGCGAGATAGAGTCTTCAATGCAGCGACATAAGTTCCAACACGTTCACGAGACCCTTGAACACGTGTAAAAAATCTATGTCGCTCGAGTACAACATTTATCCTCGGACCAAAATATTGTTCTAACATAGACATAGATATTTCGAAAATGTCTGCAGGCTCACCGTCAGCCCCACCTATAGGTATGGTGTCTATACTATCATATGTATGTCTGCCTTCCACACCTAAATTGTGTAACAAAATAGTTTGTTTTCTGACCGCTGAAAATTTCTCTCCCCCAATGGCAACTAAATACGAATCAAATAAATTTCTCCATCTCTTCCAAGGGAGAATGGGTTCACCCTCCTCTGAAAGGAAGGGAGGTGGCTGTGACATACTAGAAGTAGTAGCCATTATTGGAATAGACCAGGATACAGATAAAGAGTAACTAGATAAGAAAATAATAAATTAAAATTATTCTTTGTGAGACTAAGTGTAATAAATTACAGCATATAATACTAAGGTAGAGAATAATCAGCATGTAAAACTTAATACTTCCAGAAATATTTTGTAGTGCATATTAGTAATGAAAATAAGTCAGACATAGTTTACTGGGAATGTCAGGTTGTCGTATGCAACTATTAAATAATAAAATCGTTTCAATGTAATGTCAATCACATTAAACTGCTAGTCCAAAAGTACACTGCTGTGAATATCAGCGTTGCTAAACTGTAAAAATATCTTACTTCCGATATATTTGTTATTCCCTTTAAAGTGGTAGTCTAAAAATACACTGCTGTGTGTATCAGCGCTGTTAATCTGTGTAGAATGCGATACTGCACCTTGTCGTTGAAAACGCGCTGTTGTGTGTATCAGCGAGTTGAATTTTATGTAAAATGCGCTGTCGTGCGCATCGGCGTTGTTATGGTAATAAAGATGGCCGCCGTTTGCGTGATGACGCTGTGTGACGATGTTGTAGGAGCGTGAGTTAAACACTCGCGCTGTCAGACACACGCGAGAAGACGCGAGGTCAAAGTTAACAATTCTACAAGCAGGAGAGCGAGCAGTGAAGCGCTTCCAGACACGCGCGATGGCACCTGCAGCTCGTCACACGCGATGCTTCAATGTGGATTTGAAAGATAACAAGGTGCAACGGTAAGCGCCAAGTTGCTGAGCGCTGGTGTCTCTCTATTACCTTGTTGTTTAAATCGAAAACTTGAGTGCGATGTCCTATATGAGTTTCCAAAGCAAAGCAAGGTATTACAATTTCCAGCGCAATTTCTAAAGTCGTGTAGATCAAGAAGGTCTACTATAGTCAGCCAAAATGTGTCCAAAAAGGTGCAGGTGAAGAAAATTTTGATGACCATGAAATGACATATAGATATCAATCCAATTTGACCAAAGTAAATCCAATATGTGAAGAGATCCAATGTCCAAAGTACGATCCAATGTTCCAAAAAAAACGAAAATTTGAAAAAATTCAATGTTCAAAGTCCAAAACGAAATCCAAAGGTAGGGGAGTTGATGGTTGTAGGCTCTTGTCCCCAATCAAGCCTTGACCCTCGTCGCCAGTGATAAAAGCTCAAAATCAGGATACTTTGTAGAAGGAGCTTTATTAGTACAACCATCAACAGCAGTCTACAGCAACTGACACTTAGTAGAATACATAACATTCTCATAGTGATGTCAAGAAGACAAGGCTGGTGGTGTTCCATTAAAGGGACAGTAACATTAACCACAACAAAGACATTGTGGGATTACACCCCTCACAGAAAGTGTCACCATCTCAAATACTCCAAGGACATTGTCAACTGTCAAAATGATCTTTGGAATGATTTATGACTGTATGGCAAGCCAAGAATAATCCTGTCCACTTGATAAATGGATTTAACTATGATGACTGGTTTTGCATTATGGCATGATTTGTGCTGAAGTTTAAGAGCTGATGCACAATAACGATGATTAATTTATAACATACTAGTATACTGATTGATTTATGGCCTCAATAACATTTAGAAGGGGATGCGCATTGTGAAACCATGTGCACAATAAAGCTGCGGCCAAATGCTTCCAAACATATACAAAGAGGGAACTGCTTCATTGGAATTGGAGTGGCTGTGTACGAGGTTTATGTCGATTTGTTGGCTCGCTTACCTTACGTCTAGCAAATATATCATGACATTCCCATGTGCAAAGCACGTCATTTCTCCTTGGGCGGTTGTCTCTGCTTGGAAATTTGTGTCTGGAGAATAAAACTCAACAGGACGCCACTTGCTTGCTTACACAACAGCACAGTTACCTAGTGTCTCACAAACATGGGTTTTTAGTGCAAGTGTGACTTAAGGTATTTTGTCCCAGAATGCTTTAATAAATATTGTGCGGCACAATGCAATGCTGCCGATGTCCAAACAGCGTATGCTGCACACATTTTTGTGAATCTTGCTACATACATAATTACATCAAAAGACAGAAACATATACTTCCATCCCTTTTTAAATTTACGAATATTGTTTTTAATGTATGGCCTACCAGTGAGGTTTGACTAAACATCTTATAGTGAATTATCACAAATACTGACAATTTATTGTGAAAGAAAAACAATAAGACAACATTGTAACCGTTTTGCTAGCTGAGCGGTTATACATCAGAATATTGATACTGTAATAAACACGGTGGATTTATGGCAGGTAACAAAATCATTTTTAAAAGGTCGTGGTTTCAAAACTGCAGACAAAATGTTCATGTTCACCGTTAGGAAAATGTTGTAAATGTAAAAGTCCTTTTATATAGGTTGCCTAGTGAAGCAGCGTGAATCTTATTGTTCCAAAGCGTTAACCTCACCTGCTGCAGCTAAAGCAATTAGTTCAAACGTGAAGAGATCATTTCTCAGTGTTGGAAAAAGGTTGAACCGGATGATCCATGGAGGGCCCACGGAGTCCAGCTTCGTTTAAATGCTGCATAAAAATGACAACTGAATGACAGCTTCAGCGATTTAATGTGAACGTGTGTTCTCCCATGCAAAGAAAATTCTTCTGCACTTCAAGAAAATGGATCAGCTTGCCTGCTGGGGATTCATATAAGCACGTTCTCAAATGTACAAATAATTTCAAAAGAAAGACGTTAATAGTTTTAATGATTATAGTTATTTATCAAAACATTTAATCCCAATGCCACTTGCCTATCCCTAAATAGAAGTAGACCTACAGATAAAGAGAATCATATTTTGTAGAACATATAACTTTGTTTACACTGGACTCATCGTATCTCCTGTAAACCTTGGCATAGTTATCGGTTGGCTCAAATAATATGGTATTACTTATATGTCATTTACAACTAATAATAAGTTGTTATGAGTGAATCTAAACGAAAGTGACATGGATTACTGTGAAATACTGGGGGAGTTTGGGGGCTGGTGTGGGACCATGTGAACCAATGAAGGCATCAAAATCTTACTCAGCCATTCAGGGGCAATGAGGAAACCTGTTAGGCCAATAAAAACGGACCTAATGTCCTGCTCCTTTTGTCAGGGAATTCGTGTCACAACTGCCCTAAGTATCCTGGGATAACCAATAAAAATGTTCGATTACAAGAAGATTTGGGAGTCCACTAGAATCCCACAGTCTCTCTTGGAATATTCAGAGGTTCAGATTGAGACTTGGTATTCTGCAAAAAAGGCCTTGCGCCTTCATGCTCCCTTCCTGGGTTTGACTAGGTTGCAGCAAAATTAGGTACGGCAGAGCCAAGCATAGAGAGAGATAGGGATTAAAAGGCAGAGAGGGATAACAAGAGAGGGACAGATAGAGTGAGACAAGCATGTATGGGGTATGAATGACAATAGTGTCTCCTGGCGCAATACGTTTAAGACATTTCTGAAATGGGGTAATGTAATGCAGATGGTAAATTGAGCTTCATAGCTTTAATTACTACTTTTGTGTCTAGCTTAGTTGAAGATAAGTATTAAAAGTGTCCTTGATACAGCTGAAGGGCAGACAACTAGCTGCAAACCTCAGGAAAGTTATTGCCCTGGGGTGCACATGTTATAGAACATCAGTATAACAAAGTGACCTTTTTGCTTGGTCTCCTTGATTGGGAGTTAGATTTAGGATGGCATTTAGCACCACATATTAACTATCTGTAGTATCTATATAAGGTATGTCATGTATAGAATATAGAACATCTGTTTATGTATTCCATGTTCCATGTATATATGTGAGGTCATAGAATGCTACAGTCATTCAGTATATTGTATGTGTCTTTGGATGGACGTCTCCCCTCCCAAGGGGTTGATATTAAAGGTGTCACTTTCGGAGATCATCTGTTCGTGTGGATTATTATAAAGACAGATGCTGCAGAAATTTGGCGATGAGCTGGGATTTGATTGATCAAGCCCGAACCCACGAAGTGTTGCCATTTTATACATCGTTGGTGTTTGGAGTTATTTTTGGGAAGTTATTTGCTTTGCCTTACAGTCTTCTCATTTCGAACCTACATGGAGATAACCTCCCTGAATCCTACCTTCATGCGGTCTGGTATGGCCAATTACTTTACTCTACTGCTCTGAATTGCAATTTGGGCATTGTGTGTGCGTTGAAGCAACTGTTACGGTTGATTTTCAAACCTCAGGCATTTCTACTCTGTGCGCTCCTCCATTTGCGTCATACTCACCCAGAACTCTTGTTGTGATTACATTCAGGTACTTTCTTTCTCCTGAGGCTATCTTCACAAAGGTTTCTACGAATTGCATTCTTGGGCAATTTTTAGGCGTCGGCCACGCTGCGTGACCGCTACGTGCCTTCATCTTTAATTCACTATTGTAAAGGATTTTCTATGGATCTCACTGGTGAAGGACTTTGCCAAGGAAATTACATTTCATCGTAAGATCTACAACGCTTATTTTTTCCTATATAAGCAACCCTTATAATTGATTATATGTATCCCTATGAACTTCATGAAGTTTACTAGTTTTTTTTTTGTTTAATTTCATTTGAAAAAAAAGAGAGCATTATGGAGGAAAGTGTTTCTTCAGTCAACAATACTAACAACACGATTGTTGGGATTCATTTGAATACACCCAAAGAGTTCCTCACTAATCCTGGTGAGCCTGCTGCCAAATGGGCAGAATGGAAAGAATATTTTCTTATTTACATAGCCACCTTAGAGCATACTGGTGGCATTCTTTCTCCCGATAGAGAGAAAATAATTTTATTGCATTGTCTTGGACCAGAGAGGCTCAAAGTTTATAATCAAATGCAAAAGGCAGAAAGATCTGGAGACGTTGATGTATTCAAATGAGCAATTTTGGATTTTGATAGTCATTTTTAGCCCACCGTTTGCTTTGCGAATACTAGACAAAAGAAAGCAACAACAAAACAAATCGATTGAGGAATATGTTGCTATTTTGAAAAATCTTGCTTCCACGTGCAAGTTTGGCATCTTGCACGATGAAATGATAAGGGACCAAATTATAATATGTACCAAGAATAAATACCTTCAATACAGGTTATGGATAGAGGGTGATTGAAATCTGAAGAATATTATAACCTTGGTCAAGAAGGCTGAGCTCTCAGAAAGAAGCACTAAGGCAATATCCATGCAAAATGAAAATACCTCTGTCAATGTAATTTCTATAAAGAAAAAAGGAATAGGTGGTTTCTCAAAGAATTCCGATAACCGTACTTACAATAACAAAGTGTCCAGCAAAGACATTCCAACCATCCAAGGAAAATCTACTGTATTCACTTGTTGTACTTGTGGTAGCACCTCACATATTGCTAGAGCTGATAAATGTCTTGCTAGATCAGGTAAATGCTTTGAGTGTGGTATTACTGGTCATTTTGCTAGGGTTTGTAGGTGAAAAGGAAAGAAAGCTAGCAGGGTAGCTTGTCTTACAGAAACTGATTCGGATTCCTCTGGAAATGAATCAGAGGGCTCCGAGGAGTTCATATCAGACAATGGTGCTATTACAACACAAGAAAAGAAAAGTGTGGTTCTCAATATTAATGATCATGACAGGAGTAAACCCTTGTGTGTTATACATTTTGGGGGTATTCCTTTGCAGGTTGCTGTGGATTTTGATGCTCCTTTCACTATAATAGCTCGCTCGATTTGGGACTGTGTGTTTTGTAAGTGCTTTGGGTCCTCATTTGGAGCCTACGGATGTGAATCCAGAAAGCTTTACAGGTGAAAAAATAGACATGTTGAGTTATTGCTTTCTCAGTTTTGAGTTTGAAGGTAGAAAAGCATTGTGCAAATTATATGTCACATTGGAAGGTCCTCTAGTTCTAGGTTGGAAAGTTCAGAGAGCTCTAAGTATTATCCGTTACCCCAACAGTACCAAGCAAGATTTAGTGGCATGTGAGAACAAAAACACAAAAAATGGGTTTTAAATTACTTTCAAGAAATATTCAATGGTAAAGTTGGTAAACTTAGGGGTTTCATCACCCCATCAGAGTTAAACCTTCTGCTGTTCCAAAACTACACAAAGTACCCAATATTCCTATGATCGTTGGAGATGAAGTCAAATGGGAACTTGCAGGATGCAGGAATTAATGAGCCCATAGAGGCATCTAAATAGATTTCTCCTTTGGTCGTAGCCAGGTCGTAGCCAGACCCTGCAATGGGAAAATTCATCTTCGGGCAGATCTTAGAAGTTTAAATGACAAAATAATCGTGGATCAATTTAACTTCGCCAAGGATTGGCCAGAGGTGCTAATTTGTTTTTTTACCATTGACCTTTCCTCAGTGCATCACCAAATTGTTTTACATCTTTTGTGCTGAAGTATAACATCTTTTTGTACCCCTTTTGGAACGTATCAATGCCACAAAATGTCATTTGGGTTAGCGTCTGCAGCAGCTGTATCCAGAGATTAATGTCGCAACTTTTTGGTGATATGCCAGGGATCGTGGTTTTTCAAGACGACATTCTCATCATGGGTTGTGAAAAACAGGAATATGATGATTGATTATAGAAGGTATTACAAACTTTATCTCAAAACGGTTTAACTGCTGAACTTTCTAAATGCAAGTTTGCTGAATGGACTGTCATTTACTTAGGACGCAACTGTGAAAATACAGAATACTGAAGATATAGCACAAATAAATAGTGAACTGTCTCCTTCATGAGCCTTCTTTGTTTTTCGGTCTTTCTCCTTTATGACAGGGTTTACATCGACTAATGGTTTCCTTATCTTTTCCTTTGCGTCT
The DNA here is from genome assembly GCF_964261635.1 of Lissotriton helveticus. Classification (NCBI taxonomy): domain Eukaryota; kingdom Metazoa; phylum Chordata; class Amphibia; order Caudata; family Salamandridae; genus Lissotriton; species Lissotriton helveticus. The sequence goes on from NC_136067.1 coordinate 536,757,972, forward strand.
TAAGAGCCACTTCCCACGTGTCCTAATTCCAACTATGCCCTTCAGAGAAGAAAACATGGCCCATGTAAGTTACTTGCTTCTCTTCTTTTCTTGTTTTAAGGGCTGGGGGTGAGAGAAGAAACTCTTTACACCAAACAATCACCAGTGAGTTTCCCTTGTTTTCCCTTCTTTGTCATATCAGGGATTACCTCTTCACCCCTTTTCCCTAAGATCTGCACCCTCATTACTTTTCTAGTCTTAAAAAATGTATCTATTTAAATAAACCCATGAACCGGCCATGCACCTGAGACAGGTTGTCTGTTTCAAATTATTATGGAAGCTATCAGCAAGGCATCGAAGCTTCAAGATTTTAACCCCTATGCTAGTACTTTCTTGACCACAGATGCAAGTAGTTATGGGTTAGGTGGTGTTTTAACCCAACTTGATAAGAGCAAGAAAGAGGTTGTCATTGCTTTCACCTCCAGATCACTATCTCCTACAGAGGAGAAGTATTCTGTAATCGAAAAAGAGACACTGGCTTGTGTTTGGGCATTAGAGCATTTTAGGACATTTCTATGGGGAAGCCAATTCATCTTAAGGTATGACCATAAGCCTTTAACTAAATTACTCACCACCAAAGGTTTGTCCAGAGCTACCGCCAGAATTGCCAGATTTTCTATGAGGTTGCAGGATTTTAGGTACAGTGTCCATTATGTTCCCGGTGTAAAAATACTTAACAGCAGATTTTTAAAGTAGAATGGCTTTGCATTTACAGAAATCAATAGTAATTCTTGGAATGAGTATTCTGTTGCCAGTGTTTTACACAGTGATGTTTTGCAAGGAAGCATTGAGCAAGTGGAATGGACAAATGCTGAGATGGAGGGTGCTATTCTGTTGGATGTCAAAATCAAATTAATTAATGGTTGGAATGGTGAAGAAAAAAAACTTTCAACTGACGAATTAAGAGGATTTTGGGAGGTTAGGGATGAATTGTGTGTGAATGATCAATTTTTGATGAGAGGTGAAAAAGTTGTACCTCCTGCTTCATTAAGGAAGAGGATTATTGGTCTTTGTCACAAAGGACATTCTGGTATCACTCACACTAAACAAAGGTTCAAAGTGTTATACCGGTGGCCTGGAGCAGATATAAATGTGGAAAGGTTTGTAAGAATGTTCGTCAATTGTGAAGTTGCTGATAAGTCCTAAAAAACTCTCAACCTTCCTTCGTGTGCCTTGTGTTGTCCTAATATACCTTGATGGAGGTAGCATTAGATTTTATGAGACCTATCAACTGGCAAGATGGTTCCATCAAGTACATTATTGTGCTTTCTGGCATGTTCTCTAGATGGTTTGAGTTGAGTATAGTAGAGAAGGTCAATTCAAAAGTGGTATTAAGTTTTTAGATATTGTGTTCCTAAGAGAAGGATTTGCTGCGTCCATTCTCAGAGATAATGGAGTACAATTTAAATCAAATGAAATGATCCAGTATCTTATAGCCTAAGGAATTAAACAAGAATTCCCTGCACTTTATCACCCAAGTAGGCATGGTGTTGCTACAGCGTGGCTCCAGAAATCATTTCTAATTAACACTCACCATTACCCTGAAACATTAAAACACAAAAATCACGCATCAGTGGGGCCCATAACACTGCGCATTTACCCTGTTCGTTTACACTTGGCTTCAAGGCTCTGGTGAATCGCAGCAGAGACACGCTGTAACATTTAGGCGGAGTGTCTAACCGATTTAACTATTATTTACATCTGCAGATTTAAACATTTTCCATGGTTTTACTCCGACTTAAATTATTCAGACACACCACCATAATGGCAATGGATCTGCTAGAATGAAAATTAGACGTAGGAAGAATTCAAAGACCAGCTCTAACTTCTTCATTTATCTAGTTTTTATTCAAAGCAAACTTTATCATGTTTGACATTTAGATATTAGTAAATCATTATTCATTAAAATATTAAACTTTATTTCAAAATGATCATTTTATTTAAGCTCAAGGAAAGAATCGCTTTATTTTAGAAAACAGTTAAAGATTAGCAAAGAACAGATAGTTCCAAAATCATTCTCTCCTAACGTCCCTAACTAACACCCTCATCTTATCCTTCAATCCTGCAAAGCAAACAAGGAAGAAAAACAATTAGAAATCTTACATCCAGGAATCGGTCAGCAATCGGGCAGCATCTCCGATGGAAATTGAAAAAGCGACCCCGACTAGACAAAACCAGGGGTTTTTATACCCTAAATCCCTAACTTAATCTATCTAAAATGTAACTAACACCTCTTATTCAAAATTTCATTGGACAATTTCGGGGTGGGTGAGCATCCTCTCACCATTACAACATCGTTTTTGCAAAGAGTCAGAAGAAATAATGGTTCATTGTTTAAGTTAGTCCGAGGCCTAGAAGCTTCCTTGCATTTGAAACATCTTCAAACTCTCCCAGGCTTTTAGTATTACGTCGTCCATGCTTGGCAACCATCTGAGGTTCCGGGCCACAGCAACCTTGAACCTCCTCGAGCACAGGCAGTTCCCTCTGACTTGCAGGTTTTGGCGCGCCTGCGCAGTTCAGCTCTTGCTCACAGTTTACCCGACCGTCCATTTTCTAGCTAGGCCTCAGAGGACACTTTTGGAACTATCATGAAAACAAACACAGATTTACATTAGTTATTGAATTTTAAACCCATTCTGTTTACCTCCCACCTAACTAATATTTCCCAGTTAGTTGTTACCTAGCAGATAAGCCACATAAATGCAATTTATACTTACATTTCGACTTCTCCACCACATAAATGAATACAATAAGCACATTTAAATAGCGTTTTGATTATTTTTCAAGCCGTGCATTAATTCACAACACCTTAACAATACATATTAGCTGGGTTTATTTGCGACATATAAGCAAAATGAGTTCTCCCCATGTGTAATAAAAACATAATGTGTGCACTTTATTCTATGGTTGTTTAATGTCACAAAACATGCAATTAGTAAACGTTAATGTTATGGGAAATTAACTTTACGAGGGGTACACAAAATTTTGTGTTTGCCACCTCGCTCCATCAGTGTCATGGAAAGAGTTAATAGAACTATCAAAGGCATTATTCAATTGCCCAATAAAGATAAAGGGCCAGATGTAGGTAAAATAAAATGTGCGAGTCCTTACTAGCGAATTTTACGGATTCGCAATTAAGGACTCGCGTAATTGAATGTAGGTAGGAATCGCAAAAATATTAGTGAATCCTTAATATTCCTTAATAATGAATCGCAAATTGAGATTCGCTAATAAGGAATACCTACCCATTCATTCCTATGGACTAGGAGGCCCATAGGAATGAATGGGACGATATTTACTATTTGCGAATCGCTATTAAAGAATCGCAAATAGCGGTAGCTATTTCAAGGGTGCCAGGGTGTCAAAGGACGGTGGGCAGTCATAATATCGAGTCTTTTATTTCGACTGGACAGAATATCGAGTAAAAAATATAGAATGGACATAATATCGACTAGACATAATATAGACAACAAAAATATCGACTAGAGAAAATTAATATCGAATAGAATGGACATAATATCGAATCAAAATATAGAATGGACATATCGACTAGACATAATATAGCCAACAAAAATATCGAATTTAAGGTAAGTTAATTAAAATTTTTATTTTTTGTGTAATATAAGTCTGTAGCGGGTTGTGGGTTTATAGGGGAATAGGGTGGGAAGTAATTTAATTCTAATTAATTAAATATGTTAATTTATTTATTGATATTTATTTATAATTAATTGTTAATTACTTATTAATTGGTAATTAATTAAAATATAATTGGTAATTAATTATAATTGATTAATTGATAAATATGTTAATTTTAGTAATTTATTTTCTGTAGCGGGTTGTGGGTTTATAGGGGAATAGGGTGGGAACTAATTAAATTATAATTAATTAAATATGTTAATTTATTTATTGATATTTATTTAGAATTAATTGTTAATTAATTATTAATTGGTAATTAATTAAAATATAATTGGTAATTAATTATAATTGATTAATTGATAAATATGTTAATTTTATTAAATTATTTTCTGTAGCGGGTTGTGGGTTTATAGGGAAATAGGGTGGGAAGTAATTTAATTATAATTAAGGGTTCAGGGTCAGTTTTCAGTTTTTGGGTAAAGGGGTATTTGTAGGGTTCAGGGTCAGTTTTCAGTTTTTGGGTGAAGGGGTATTTTTAGGGTTCAGGGTCAGTTTTCAGTTTTTGGGGTAAAGGGGTATATTTAGGGTTCAGGGTCAGTTTTCAGTTTTTGGGTAAAGGGGTATTTTTAGGGTTCAGGGTCAGTTTTCAGTTTCTGGGGTAAAGGGTATTTTTAGGGTTCAGGGTCAGTTTAGGGTTTTTGGGGTACAGGGGTACTTTGTAAAAATAAAGTAAAATTATATTTAAATTACATTAATTAAATACAATTAAATACAATTAAATTATATTATAATATTTTAAATTAATTTATATTAAAAAAAATATTATATACTTACCAATACTTACGTTGTAATGGTATGCGTTGTAAAGGTATATGCGTTGTAAAATCTTGCGTTGTAAATGTATGAGTTGTAAAAGTTTTTGTGTTGTAAAAGTTTTGATGTAATGGTAGGTGTTGTAAAAGTATGCGTTGTAACGTCATACATCCCTGGAGTGGGAATAGTAATTTTAACCCCTACGCTATCCAGCGCTTTCCCTACTGTTGCACCCACTGGAGTGGGAATAGTAAATTTTACCTCTACGCTATCCAACACTTTTGCTAATGTTGAACTCACTATAGTTGTTACAATAAATTTTAACCATTTTCTATGCTACGCTAAAAATGTTATATATGTTTATTTAATAATATGTTTTTATATATATATACATATATATATATATATATATATATATTCACTGAAAAAACCATAGGTTATAGACCATATATAGTTAGGAATTAGCATTTACAAAACCTTGAAAATTCACTGAAAAAACCATAGGTTATAGACCATATATAGTTAGGAATTAGCATTTACAAAACCTTATTTTACTCACACAAAACCATTGAAATTCCATATATAGTTACTTGTACTAACTATATATCGCGCACCCGCAATCCACTGCTGATCATGTCACATATTACATCATTCATGACATGGTCAGTGACATCACTGATGACATCACTGATGACATCTCAAATGACATCACTGATGACATCACTGATGACATCTCAAATGACATCATTGATGATATCACTATTGACATCACTGATGACATCATTGATGACATCTCAAATGACATCACCGATGACATCACTGATGACATCACTGATCACATCTCAAAATACATCACTGATGAGATCACTGATGACATTATTCATGTGATAATACGATGAATCTCTTCAGACTCTAATAAAAACTTAGATACACTCAGTGTAAACAGACACTCACAGACTGTCACTCATCCATGGAGTTACTCACACACCTAGTCAGTCATGCAAAGAATCAATCACACCTCCATTTCCTCAACTATACAGTTATACACACCTTACTTATTGAAACATATACTAACACATATTTACTCTCTTACACAATCCCTGATACAAGTTCACAATGATCCATACAGCCACTCACACATTCACTGGCTCTTATGCATAGTTATTTATATATGTCAACTCTCACATGTACTGTGTTTTACATATGTACTTACTTTGACATGTAGCACTGAGATATCCATTCACTCACCAATACACTCATGCACACAGTCAACCGCCCATACAGCTTTTTCCACATGCACTTTTGAACCCATACATCTAGTGAATCAACTGCTCACACATCTATGCACAGAGTCATACACCTCCCAGCCACCCACACACACACTCAGTCTCCCATACAAATACTTGGGCAACCAATCAATAACCCATATAGTTACTCATATAGCTACTGATCAACACATGCAGCAGTTTACAGAACAACAGACATAATGATGCACAAATTAAGACAGTTTAGTCACTAACCCATGCACTCAGTGAGACACATTTAATCACTCACTCATACAGTCAGTCATGCACCTACTAAATCCTTCATCCAGACACTTATACATCCACTCATTCTTCAATATGTAAGACATATTTTAACTTTACAGAAACATACAGTCACTGGATGTTGTCATCAGTGATGTCATCAGTGATGTCATTTGAGATGTCATCAGTGATGTCATCAGTGATGTCACTGACCATGTCATGAATGATGTAATATGTGACATGATCAGCAGTGGATTGCGGGTGCGCGATATATAGTTAGTACAACTAACTATATATGGAATTTCAATGGTTTTGTGTGAGTAAAATAAGGTTTTGTAAATGCTAATTCCTAACTATATATGGTCTATAACCTATGGTTTTTTCAGTGAATTTTCAAGGTTTTGTAAATGCTAATTCCTAACTATATATGGTCTATAACCTATGGTTTTTCAGTGAATTTCATTGGTTTTTTAAAAGCGAATATCTATAGCTGTAAAATGTATTCTTCTTTAAATCAAAAAATATATTTTATATGTTTATTAATAATTTTTTTTATTATTTTTTTTTGTTTCGCTCCCGGTCCGCGAACCGGGTCGCTTCCCGTTAGCTCAAAATGGTGCCGCGACCCGGTCCGCGAACCGGTAAACGTTCCGTTTGCGCAACTGCCGCGTTAGAAAACAACATCGTGACGCGTCGCGTCAGCGTGACGTATCGCGTTGTCGCGTGAAACGTCATATGATGCGCCGCGTTAGCGTACCCGGAAGTGAACCGGTACGCGAACGAGGCGCGAAGCGCAGCTTCCCGGAAGCAATCCGGGACGCGGCGCAAAGCGCGTAACGTAAACACAATAGGTCATGTGACTTGTTAATAACACTTTTCATTGGTTCATTTCACTTTTGGTTTCCTAATGATGTAAGACTAGGTCATGTGACCTAAAAGTAACACTTTTCATTGGTTTAGAAGTATTGTTTTTCCCAAATGATGAAAACCCCTCCTTCTTTCCTCACTCTGACTTTCATCTTTGTGAGAGGAAGACCCTTTGTGATCACTGAGCAATGGCTTCATTAGTAGCTTCAGCTGGTGCACCCCCACCACCTCCACCACCTTCAAGGAAGAGAGGACCACCTGCTGAAGTTATCATTCAGCAAGAGGAGGAAGAAGAAGAAGAAGAGGAACAGCAGGAAGAGAGGCATTTTTTGCCTGAGGAGCCCAGGAGGTCTCATCTGAAAGAAAACTTTATTTGGCAATTTTTTAAATATCCTCGGGGCCAAAAAAAAGTCAATGCACGGTACGTAACTTGCCTGATCTGTAAGAAGGATTTGTCCAGAGGGACAGATAAGAAGTACAGTTACGGGAATTATACTATGCATCGCCATATGGAGAGGTGGCATCCTATCAACTACAGTGCTGCACAGTTACCTGACCAGCAAGATAATCCCCCTTCTATGGCCAGAAGATCAGTTGTACAGGAAGTGACGGGACCAGAGGCGAGGGAGACGATCCCAAATATACAGATGAGGTTTGGGGAAGTGAAACAAGTGTGCGTGCGTTGTAACCAATTACTTTGCTACAGAGAAAGTAGCATCACTCTGATCAACAGAGCTATCAACAATCATGATTGTCCAAAACGCCCCAGAGAATAAATTCTTTTTTTTTTGTTGCTCCTGTTGAGCCCTTTACAATGAATCGTTTTCGTTTCCCCCCCAAAAAAAAACAAAAAAAATATAAAACCGTTCAAAAAATACAAAAAAAGTAAAAAAATGTTCAGAAAAAAATAAAAAGAATATAAAACAACAAAAACAATAAAAAAAAGTTCTTATCAGAACTACCTCCCCTTTATAAAAAAATTGGTAGAATATTTAGCAATCTGCCAACATCTATTTCTTTTGGTTCGCTTCCCGGTTCGCTCCCCGGTACGCGAACCGGGAGCGAACCAAAAAAATAAAAAGAAATAAAAAAGAAGAGTAAGTATAAGGGAAGTAAACAGAGAGTAATGTTAAAAGAAAGACAGCTATAGGGACTAAACCAGAGATACTGTTTAATAGATTTATTTACCGAAGAAAAGATGGAAGAGGATATAATTGTGAAAAACAAAATAGATAAGGAAGTGAAAGAAAAAAAGGAGAGTAGAAGAATAACAAACAAGAGTTTCTTAGAGAATGTGAGTGAATATTCAAAATAAGATTAAAACATGTGGAATAACAGAGAGAAAAAACAGAAAGCAGAAAAGAAGAAGTAACAGAAAAAGAATATTTGAAACAGCAAAGAAATCTAAATAACATACGGGCATATTATCAACATAGGCAATAAAAGTTTTGAAGCTTTTATCGGCAGAAATGTGTCGCTAAAGCCGCTTTTGCAGCAGAAAACGGCCGCTAAAACCGCTTTTGCAGCAGTTTTCTGCCGATAAAAACAGCAATAATTTTATTGGCTGTGTTCATAATATGCCACTTATTGTTCTTCAACTACACAGAGAAAGCATAATGAACAAGTAGTGAAAGAGTGATCAGTCAGAGATACTAAGAGTAATAGAGACGGAGTGAGTGAACAAGAGTGAGGAACTATGAGAAGAGAGGGACTGAGAAAAGGAGTGGAAGTAGTAGAGTAAGTAAGTAATAGAGAAAGGAATGAGGGAAGTAGCAAAGGCAGGAAAGTGATGGTTAAAGAAATGAAGCAGTGGAACTAATAGTAGTTAAATGTGATAGAAATGTAACGAAAAGAGTACAAAACATTTACCTTATAATTGTCGTTAACTTAGTCACTTGTTATTTTTATACTTTCAATCTGTGAAAGAGAGAACAAACATTTGAAAAATATTAAAACATGTATTTAAAAATTAGAAAAGACAAGGGAAAAGATTGAAGGACAAACAATTTTTCAACAACTTTGACACTTACAGAAGCTTCTGCTTCTCCAGGCCCCCTACACAGTCCTAAAGATATACATTTTAAACTAACAGTATCTTGATGCAGATGAAGTGAGGCCTATCTTGGAACATGGTGCATCTTTTGCACTGCTGTTGTCTCACAAAAGTGATGCAATGGCAGCGCAAAAGAGGTGCACAATCATCATAAAACTGTTCCTAACATTTTAAATGATTGTTTCAGGATGCCAATAAGGTGTGTCCTATCCAGACGTTGGTTTCAGGTGAGGCCTACTCAGGGTTGCAGATGAAATTTAGGCTTGTTGAAGAGTATAGAGGAGATAATACATGTGCAGGCCTAATAACGAAGTGAGTCATGTCCACTGCACTCTTGAACAAATGTCAGACCTCCTCTGTCTCCTGGAACAGGCCTAAACCTCATCTACACAATGTGATGTGTAATGTTAGGAAACACAGGTAATATAATTGAAAAACGTACAATTTTTTTTGCTCATTCCACAATCACATCACCTGTGTTTCCTTAGCTTAGGTATCTCATTGTGGAAATGTAGTCTATCATATGAAAGACTATGTAGAATGTGAGCACTGTATGCAACAACTTTGACACTTACAGAAGCCTCAGCTTCTCCATGTCTACTACACATTTCTAAATGTAGATCATAAGTACAAAAAGTACAGAATTAATTATACATGTTAAATGGTTTATTTTTGCTGTTCTCAGAATTTATCAAATTTCACTAAAAACAGTGACTTGAAGGTATTCATCATATAACAGCGGGGAAAAAAACCACAATCAAAATGATTGTGTTTAAAAAACCCATATAACATAACCAATCAGAAATCAGAACTCCTCAAAAGTAACTTACTTTCCATGACGTCGAAGGATGTCCTATGAACAGCTTACACTCGGTTGTGCTGTTTTTATTTTCAGCCCGCCACTTTCTGAAAGAAAAGCTCCATCGTTTTGAAAAATATGTTACATACAATAAATGACTTCTCGCTCTCTACCGCACGTTTCCACAAGGCCAAATCGTGTAAGAGCCATTTATAACTCTTGGAATTCTTCTAAGCAAATCCCGTCATTTTGTATTTCCGCAACTTTCAGAAAGAAAACGTTCAAGATCACTTTCACAATCCTGGACTAGTAATATCTTACCCTTTTTGCTCACTCATGTTCTATATTTCCTATGACACTGATACTGCTTACTATGAAGCAGACTTACACTACCTCGATGAGTACTACAATTATTTAATTCTCTACATCACTTTTAATCACAAAGCAATATAAAACAGTAGATAAAATTATATCAACCCCTAGAATCATTATACGCCAGTTACCTACCCTAAATTCTCTTTTCTGAAAACAGAAAGTAAGAATATTTTTTAATAAAAAGGCAACATTGTATCGTAGTCAAATGGGAATCATTTCCGAAACAGCAATTCTTTTACATTTTCAATAAGCTGTGTAATAAGCGGATCTGTCAAATGACCATCATGCCATATAATAGCTGCAGTTACAAATGTTCTTCCTAAAATCAACGACTGTGTAGCCACAACATTTGTAATTAAAGTTGAAGACTTACTTTCATCAGGTTTATATAGTTGGATTTTCAAAATGACATTATAATCAAAAATTTGGACCAATAATCTAGACAGCATTGCAGACTTACATTCCCTCTACTCCATGTTTTGATTGGCTGCTTGAATTAGCTTATAAAAAGAAACAGTTTTTCTGAACTCATTCAAAGTGGAGTTATTTTTCCATGACGTCAAGTGTTATGGTAAGAAGACCGTTTGCTTTGGGAAATACTCTGTTGTCCTTCAACTAATCTGTGCCCACCACTTTCTGTAAGAAAATCTTCTTTTTTTCCAGGAACTATTGTCTCTGTACTACACTTATCCTCAAGGCCAAATCGTGTAGGAGCCATTAGAACCTCTTGAAATTCCTCAGAGCACATCCCGAGATTCTTTCCCTAAAATTTTGGTTTTAAAAACACCAGGTAAGAATTTTTAAGGTCATACGGCAATTTTTTTTTGAAAGTTAAAACAGAATCGTTGCAGAATGACCAGCCGTTTCTAGACTTTAAATAAGCTGTGTAATGTCCTGATGTTATTGAAGGACCATCATGATATATAATTGCTGCAGTCACAAAAGTCCTTCCTGATATTGACAACTGCGAAGCTACAACATTTTTAATTAAAGTTGTCAATTTTGTTCCATCAGGCCTACATCGTTGGAACATTAAAATGACATACTGGCCATATGTTCGTATAAATAATGTTGACATCATTTCAGATTTACATTGGCTACACTCCATGTTGTGATCAGCTGCTTTTACTAGCTTATTAAAGGACACTGATTTACTGTCTGGCAAAGTTAAATATATAAATCTTTCTGAGTCTACACTAGTAGTACTTGATACCCTACAGTTCTCGCAGTCATGCTGCCATTGATAAGAAAGCCCAAACAGGTGATCTACATCTACACCTTCAGCATACAATACATCAAGCATATACATTAAAAACTCCTGACAATCTTGCTGAATATTTTGAGAGAATTGTGTTTGACCTGAACATCTGTCTAACAGATTTCGAATTTCAGACACACTTTCTATTTTTGTTCTATCAGTGCTACATTTCTCTAACACAGAATTTAACAAACTGCAAAATCTGTGATCCGAATTGACCACAATCTCTTCTTTTACATTTTCTAGAGAAAACAAAACATTAACCACTACATTAGCATAGCAGTTGACACCAGAACTGTTTTCAAATTGAAAACCAACAACATCTTAAACAGAATCCTTTTTCTTTCTGCTTATAACATCAGGTTCATCGACTTTTCGTCTTTTTGCTACAACCTCCATAGTATTGGTCACATTTCTTCGTTTCCGGCCTACCACACGTTTCTCAAACAAAGGATATTGAGGCAAATGTGGCGCATACTCTCTTCTTAACCTATTGTATTCCTTAACACAATCTAGATCCGCACAAATGTTTGTGACATCACACTCAATCAAGTACAATCCCGATAAAGTTCTAACTCGTGACAATGCCACATATGCCATACCCTCCTTGAACACAGAACTGCCAATATTCACAAATGCACTGTCTACACTTAAACCTTGTGATTTATGGATTGTCACCGCATATGCCAAGCAAACAGGAAACTGCTTACGGCGAACATATAAGTCTTTTACAAGCAAAAATCTAGCAGAACAACGACCAATTAGCTGTACTTCCTCAATGCCATGAAATTTAATTTTTAAAAATTCAATTCCATCTCTATTTCTGTATTTCACAAAATCAACAACATTACCCATTGATCCATTTACCAGACCTCTTTCAACATGTAAATTCCTTCTTAAAATTATACGGCAATTTAAGCACACATTCAGAGTCTTTTCAAAACCTGCAGTTTTAGATATAGTCTCCTCTAATGAATCCAATTTTGTTTTCAAATTCTCAGACAAAATAATTGTTGATCCCATATGCTCTACTCTGTCAATAGCTTCCAGTTTCACAATCTCTTGGTTTTCTAAATGCAACATTTTGTTGTTGAAGATGGCAGATTCTGCAAGAGTTGGCATCAAACATATTCCAGATTTCTTCTCAGTAATTTTCTGAAAAATATTCTCAGGCACAACGTCTTGTTCTGGATATAAATTTGACAGTAATCGTGCATGTAAAGCTTGTTTCCCATGCTCGGTCACTTTTCCAATTCTAACATCTTGTAGAATATTCTTGTAAACTTCATCCTTCGCCTGACGCATATTTTCATGCAGTTCAGCATAATTGAAGTTTAACCATATATTGACGTTGCCAATGCTCCCTAGGCACTTCCTGGTATCTTCATGCTTGAGCATTTTGAACACAGGTTGTCCTTTCACTGGTGTCAGCTGCAGAAGATCTCCGAAAACAATGATGTGTTTGCCACCAAATAACACATCATACTCTGTTTTAAGAACTTCTTGCATTCTCAAATGCACAAAGGCAAGCATGACATTGGAAACCATGCTTACTTCGTCAATGATAAGAAGTTTCATTTTCCTCAAGACTCTTGAAACTTCACAACAAGCATCTCCAGATAACTTGTGGTATTGTAATTTGTTATCATGCTCCACTGGCAGCATCAGTAGACGATGCAAAGTAATACCTTTAATGTTATGTGCTGCCAGTCCAGTTGGAGCGGTGACAACACAAGACAGCGATGACTCAGTCCTTTCCTTCAAATAACATGAAATTGCTTTAATGAGGAAACTCTTTCCAGTTCCCGCTTCTCCACTCACGTACAGTCGGACAGGCTTCAACGACGTACATGAGCACTCTTTCTTCTCATGATTTAATCCATGATCAATTTGCTTGGTAAATTCGTCATATATTTTCCTCTGCTCAACGTTGAGTTGTCTTTCCAAGTCTTCTAAGTTAACCGCATCCTCCTGAGCATGTGCCATGGTTTCCACTTCATTCATGGCAGTGGCAGCTTCATTTTCGATAACAGGTCCTCCTAGTGGATCCTGACTCAATGAAACAGAACTCTAACTGTCCTGAGAACTGTCTCTGGCAATCTCGGCTGCAATTGTTGCTTCCTGCTCGATTTCCGCATTCAACATTTCTACATATTTGGGAAAAGCAGGACATTCTATGGTCTCCTTGGCGGCAGTGAAAGAGTCTTCGTAACAGAGGAAATCTCCAAGCAGTTCCTCTTCTGCACGCCAAGGCTTGAAAAGTTGCAAAAGTGCTAAATAGAAAAACTCCTTTTTTTCAGGAGATTCGCCACTTAATTTTCGATGGTTTACCAAGTGGCATTTTCTTTGCTTGACCAGACATCCCTCACTTCCAATTACAGCATACACTCCTTTATCAATATCTTCTTTGATGTTCCTCTTGAATATGTAATTTTGTAGAACCTCATACAGACAAACATTCTCGAGGTGACTGCTTCGATTTGGATAATATGTATCCAACATGTTGGTCTTCAAAATGTCGGTACTGTTTGGCTCCTTTTCCGCCAAATACTCAATTTCCCGCACAGGTTTCAGAACTCGATTACGCGTTGCAGCAAGACCAAGACTCGCCCAAACGATACTCCTAGATTTGGCATAGAGACTTGCTGAAGACAACCGGTCAGAACATTCGTAAGCTCCGATTTCTCGATGCGACAACATCTTCAGACTGAAACTGTACAACTTCTTACTGAGGCTCTTTTCATGGGAAATGTCCTCCCACATATCCTTCAATTCTGTCTTTTCTTTTTTGGTGATGTAAGAGGTCACATACCGAGCCACAGCCATACAGTTATCAGCCACAAACTGTATATCCATGTTAGCATTCCACATGGACAAAATCACTAGGTTGTAGTCGTTGATGTACTTGGACTCTTTGTTCCTCTTCAAATTGTATGTGTTTTTAGGTGATTTCTTCATCACATTATGTCGCAGCGAAGACATCAAACTGTTCACTCTTCCTTTAGAAATCACCGGTCGTGGAAAGGCGAAACGACATTTGGTGTAGAACTTGTCCTTGTTTCTGAATTTACGACGACAGTACTTTCCGCAACGATGGCTTTGGAAGCGTAGAACTTGTTCTCTTAGGCTTTTGTCCTCCTTTGCGTTTGGAACAGCACATGTAGAATACTGTTCTATGAAACTCATCACTAAGTCTTCTGGATCTGTTCCAAATTTAGGTGCATCCTTGATCCACAGCAGCATATGTATATGAGGAGCACCTCTTGCTTGGTACTCCTTTCTCCAGAAGAAATCCAACACCTCTCCAAGAGGTGGATTCTTCTTATTCATGATGAAAGACATCATAGCTTCAAATCTATGATTGAAGTACCTGCATACATTCACTGGATCCAAAGAGCACAGTTCTCCAGGTGTCTTGAATTCGATGTTTTCGATGTTTCCATTTGCCTCTCGTAGAAATTCAAGTAAGTCTTCCCAGCCAATCTCGGCACAGCTGAGAGTGAGGAACCATGTGGGAGTTCCTAAGTTCCTCAGCATACATTTTAAATCACCATGACGACGGTACCAGTACTCATTAGTACCACGCTGACACGCCATGAGATTAATCAGGTGACAATCCAAAATACTGTCTTGGACATTGACTTTATCCATAAAGTCACTTGCCGAGATGTTTTGCATCTGTACACCACTTTTCAAGATGTGGTTCACTGCATATGACAGTCCAGACAGATCGCTTTCAAACAGGAGATGAAACAAATAGGGAATGCATTGTCGAAACCTAGCATCTTCTGCATACAATCGTAAAGTCCGGTATTCAGAAGCAGGAATTTGATGAGGTCGCTCATCATATCTTCCTCCTTGACCTGTTGGAAATAGCTGTGGGAAACACCGACCTTCCAAACTTTCCTCCCAGACACTAATGGGACTCCCTTTGGCTTGTTTCATTTGAAACAACTCAATAGCATTCCCCATGACTTCCTTGGAATGCAAAGGATGAACACTATAATGTTCATATATTTCTTCACTTTTAGAGGGTTCTACTTTCTCAATTTGACCAGCACACAAATCGCTATCCTCTTCCTCACTTACTTCCTCTTCTGCAACATATACATTCTTATAGTACTTATTTTTTTTTTTCAAATACAATGTTGCCTTTTTGACTTTCCTAACATCCACTAAATCTTGCCATATTTTTTTATTCTTTGTCGGAACCCCATTAACTAAGATAACCAGAGGTTCCTCTTCCACTTTTTCTACTCCAATTGTGTTAATGTTTTTCTTCAAATCTAGAGGCAAATAAACAACTCTTCCCTTTAATCCTCTCTGTAAATCTGATGGAGGCAATTTCCCTGTCTTTGGCTCCATTCTTACAATAGCCTGAAAGGGATGGATACTTTGAATCAAAATAGATTCATAAGTATTTAAATCCTTCAATTCAGAAGGAATCTCAACCAATTCCAGATTATTATGAACCGCTCTAGCAGGCATTTGGTTTTGATTTAATTTATTACAACAATAAGTACACACACGTTGATCCGATCTCAAATCAAAACAATTTTCTACCATCAAGTATGTAGCGAAATCCTTCCATTCACTATTATTTTCCCTTTCACTTTTTGCATATAAATCCACTAACTTAGTCTGATTCTTATAATAAGTGCGTCGACAACACACACAAGTGAAATTAGGCCTCTCACTTGATTTCACCTGAAACGTGGCAATTTCCTTCTGAAAATTATCTGTACTGGAAACCTGTACACTATCTTCCACATTACCCTCTTCTTCTGGGTCAATTTCAACATTCTCCTCTTTACTTCCAAAGTAACAAAACTCAATTTCTTCACACATATTCTTCACATCTATTTCAGAACCATGCAAAAGAGCAGCGCATAATTGTTTAAGCATAACTGCTGGACTCTTAGCATAATACAACATTCTAACTAATTTCCTCACTTTATTATGATGCACTGCTAGCATCCTGAAATGATGAAAAACACTCTGGCATACTCTCCTGGAAAGACAAGCCAGTGAATGACCATGCAAACCTGTCACTTCTCTCACTCTGCAAGGATCTAATTCTTGCAACAACTTCATTTTCTGCTTCAAACTTTTCTTATTAAATGTCCGTACAAAATCACAAAGCAAATTGATGGAATCCTGTCGCACACTGCAAATACTACTACACTTCCAGGTGTACACAGGTCCCTTAGGACGTCTTCCAAAAACCTCATTACCTAACATCTCTTCTGCCTCTGTTGTCACAAGTTTTTCTTTTTCAACTGGACAACCATCTTTCACCTCATAAGCTCGACCGCTGGTGTCAACTGCATGCACCAAATCATTATCCTGGAAATAACTCTCCTCATTGAAAAATGCCTCACAACTTGAACTATGCATCCATTCTCCGGAAAAAACTTCACAAAAATTACTACGATTAACTATTCTCATCCATCTACTCTTTCTTTTGAAATCATAAATTGCCTTGTTTAGCTTCCTAATTCTATTGATTATCAAAATAAATAACTTTCGTTTAATTTCAAATGCCTGATCAATAACTTTCTCAACTTTTTTTTTTCTCTTATAAAAAACCACTTTCTGTTGACCTTTCTTAATATTTTTTAACAAATTGCCAATTATCCTGTTGCGGAACATTCGTCTACGAATGTCCCTAAACTGTTGTTTCCTTCTACTATCATGCACAGAGTTATCTCTTGCTCTAGCAGTAACATTTTTGATTGGCCTTTTCTTTCCGTTTAAATTGCTTCTCTTTTTCTGGACAAAAACATTTTCTGTAGTACTACTTTTTTTTCTAGAAATGTTTCTTATGAATGTTTTCGTGGTCTTACCCGGTGCTTTCTTGGTGACTTCACGATTTTTTATTGTAGAGGACTGCTGCAGTAAATGATGGACCTGCTGTCTTTGACGTTTTGTAGCCTTTCTCATTCTATCCTTAGTTGGCATTCTCAAAATTTGAAATGATCTGCAGTTGAATCTGTGGTAAAATATAATAAAAAATGTTATTAACCACTATTACCAAACAGTAAATCAATAACAGTCATCAAAAACTTAACACACTACTTGACATTTTTACATAGAATATTTTTTAGTGCTTTGGCAAATTTAGAATACACAAATATCAGAAAAGAAATGGAATTCTTCTTCATTTTACCTGTCCTGTTTTATATGTGAATCTGATCTAATTTTATGAGCATATTTTAATATTTTATTGAAGACACTACACATAACCTGTTTTTAAAGGTGTGTTTATTTTTAAAAGAAACGGTTTACTTTTTTACTTTTCATATATTGTAAATTTTAAAAATAAATGTTTATAGTTCCATAGGCTCAAGCAGGTCAGCTTCCCACCCTATGTCATACAATTCTGACAAATCGGCATCCTCATCATGTTCTTCATCATCCTCAGGATTTAAATCATCCAAGGGATCTACTTCCACTGACGTTTCAATTACAAGTTCAATGATGAGGTCGAGATCAACTGATTGCTGATTGTCACTCATGGTTGATGTTGTCGTTATCTTTAAAGAAAGAGAACAACAATGAGATGTTGCAGAGTAAGAGACAAATCTCAGAGATTATAATAGTAAAATTGTTTAACAAGAGTAACATTTTGCAGCTATTATTTAGCCATGTCCAGCGATGCTGAGGAGGTGAGGCCTATGTCCAAGTTTTCAGTGAACAGGACTCATCTCTTCTTAACCTTGGATAAGCCTCACCGACTCTGTGTCCCCTGCTCATACTTAAATGTACAAGGGCAGATTTATGCTAAGTGGCGCATCCCCACGGATGCACCAGTTAATGTGCACCGCTGCTCTGCCACCCATAGTGTGCCGCATTTACAATGTGGAGCACCATTGAGCAAAAACAGCACAGATGCGTCACGCATCTGTGCCGCAAAAGCAGCACATTGCAGGAATCACGTCATAAGCGCGACATGTCTACTGCAATGCACAGGAGGAAGCCTCACATTGCATGGTGCATCACTTCTTATGCCTGTTTCAAACAGGCGTAAGGATTTGATTCAGCAATGCTATAAAGCTGACTCAGTGAAATCTTCTAAATTTCACTGTGTTACTTTTACAGGGCTTTCATGCAAATTAATGCATACCTTGCAACAAAACACCTATAGGAGAACTGACGCAGGTTTCATGTGGCACAGAACTTTACAGCATGACACATCTGCCTAGATGCATCAAGTTGTAAATATGTCGCCACATAGCAAATCTTTTGCACCACCGCTGCGTCACAAAAGTGACGCACAGTGACGCAAAAGAGACATACACCTATCATAAATCTGTCCCTAACATTTTAAATGATTGATTCAGGATGACGATAAAGTGTGACCTATCCAGAGGTTTGTTTGAGGTGAGGCCTACTCAGGGTTGCAGATGAAATTTACGCTTTTTGAAGAGTACAGAGGAGATAATACATGTGAAGGCCTACCAATGAAGTAAGTCAAGTCCACTTCACACTTGAACAAAGGCCAGACCTTTTCTGTGTCCGTGGACAAACCTAAACCTCATCTGCACAATGTCATTCGTAAACTTAGGAAACACATGTGATGTTATTGAAAAATGTGGAGTTTCTTTTCCTCATTTCACAATCACATCACCTGTGTTTCCTTTGCTTAGGTATCTCATAGTGCAGATGGAGTCTAGCATATCAAAGACTACGCAGAAGGTTACAACTGTATGGAACATGGCTATGTAAGTCAAAAAATCTAAATCTAAATTTGCCAAGCACACATGGGGGCGTATTTACAAGGAGCTTGCACCACAGGGAAAGGTCTTAAATTAAAATGGGAAAAATAACATCAGAGAGACTCAAAGGCCTTATAAATATGCCCCAAGCAACCTATGAAGCTCTAGCATTACATATCAAGAAACCTAATTGATTTCAAAAATCGTTTTTAAACACATCATCTAAATAAATTATATACCTACATTCATCAGGAAGTGACTTAAAATGCCCTAAGACACATGAAAGCGTTTTTTTTAAGCCCTTGCTCCATTTTTAGATCACTTTTAACATGGCTATGTAAGTCAAATAATCAAGATCTAAATTTGCCAAGCACAGATGGGGGCGTATTTACAAGGACCTTGCACCACAGGGAAAGGTCTTAAATTAAAATGGGAAAAATAACATCAGAGAGACTCAAAGGCCTTATAAATATGCCCCAAGCAACCTATGAACCTCTAGCATTACATATCAAGAAACCTAATTGATTTCAAAAAACGTTTTTAAACACAACTTGTAAAGCAATTATATTCATACATTCATGGGGAAGTTACTTAAAATACCCTAAGACACATGAAAGCGTTTTTTTTAAGCCCTTGCTCCATTTTTAGATCACTTTTAACATGGCTATGTAAGTCAAATAATCAAGATCTAAATTTGCCAAGCACAGATGGGGGCGTATTTACAAGGACCTTGCACCACAGGGAAAGGTCTTAAATTAAAATGGGAAAAATAACATCAGAGAGACACAAAGGCCTTATAAATATGCCCCAAGCAACCTATGAAGCTCTAGCAGTACATATCAAGAAACCTAATTGTTTTCATAAATCGTTTTTAAACACATCAACTAAATCAATTAGATACCTACATTCAAGGGGAAATGACTTAAAATGGCCTAAGACACATGAAAGCGTTTTTTTTAAGGCCCTTGCAACATTTTTGGGTCACTTTTAACATGGCTATGTTAGTCAAAGAATTAAAATCTAAATTTGCCAAGCACAGATGGGGGCATATTTACAAGGACCTTGCACCACAGGGAAAGGTCTTAAATTAAAATGGGAAAAATTACATCAAAGGAAGTCAAAAGCCTTGAAAATATGCCCCAAGCAACCTATGAAACTCTAGCAGTACATATCAAGAAACCTAATTGATTTTTAAAAACGTTTTTAAACACATCTTGTAAAGCAATTATATTCATACATTCATGGGGAAGTGAGTTAAAATACCCTAAGACACATGAAAGCATTTTTGTAAGACCCTTGCACTTTTTTTGCATCACTTTTAACATGGCTATGTAACACAAAGAAACAAAATCTATTTGTAAAACACTTGACACAAAGCAACATTTTAAATACACAACTTTCTTCATAATTTTCTCCCTAAACCATACTATTCTCTACCTAAATTAAATGAATCTTTTCTCACCTTAGCAAATACTTTATGAGTTTCAAAACAGTCTCAGAAACACACCAAATTGTCTTTAGCAGAGCAAAAGGTATGCACTCCAGAGTCTGCAGCTATGAAAAGCACAGAAATGCTGTAACTCATCACACATATCTCTCATGTCACCCAATCAAAACTCTTCCCTCACTTTTTTCAAATCAACACCCTTCCCCCCTCTGGCCTTTCTGCCTTTTTTGCATAGCAACCACCTCCTGAAAGACCTCTCATGTTTGCAAGTTCACACAACAATGTTTCAATTGAACTCTGAACTCTCAGTACACCTGCGTATCCAGTGGAATCTTTCATAAAATGATTTTTTCTTGACCATTCAAATTACATCTTTCAAAGAACTCATCCATGCACCCTAACCTTCTGTTTTCAGCAATCCAAATGCACCAATCACTGCTACTGAATCATTAGCACAGAAACTCTACATTTTTTTTCATTACAAACTCCTACTGTTTCAACTGCCATTTCATTCCCACACTTCATCTGACCGCAGCAGAACCTCCTCTCACCATGTTTTCTGTCTGGATTGTTGGACATAGTTACATCCACTGGGCTCAAAGGTATGCTGATAACAGAAATTTACACAACCTCAATTTACAAGATGTGGAAATTAAGTGGTTTGGCCACAGAGGATTAAAATGTCACCAATTGATACCATTGGTGAAAACCTTTATGCATTTGCCTAAACCTGACCTGTTAATTGTGCACTGTGGAGGAAATGACTTGGGCACTTTGACTGGTGTAGGTCTGGAAATGCTTTTAAAGGACACCTTTGAGCAATTGATGGCACTTTTTCCTCAAACTGCCTTGGTATATTCAAATATATGCCAAAGACAGAAATGGAGGTGGTCGAACCAATTTTGTCCACAAATTGAGAAGTCGAGGAAGCATGTAAACAAATCTGTTTCAGCTTACATGAGAGACCATGGAATGGGCTCCATGTACAACAATAACTTGCGTTACTACATGCAAGATATCTACAGAGGAGATGGAGTTCACTTCTCAGATGAGGGCAACAGAGTTTTCATTTTGAATTTAAGACTGTGCATTGGTACCTACTTATAAGTACCTAAATGTACCATAAACCCAAAAGCTCTTCTCAGAGCTACCCTACATCTGATCACTCACAATTATTATTTTACTCTAACTTTTTTCACAAATTTTCAACAAAGTACGCTCCCCGGAGCGCTACCCGGTACGCGAACCGGAAGCTAACCGCGCGAAATTTTTTAAAAAAATGTTTTTTTTCCGCACATATGAGACTCCTCAGCCACCCTCAGAAAACCTAGGGGGTCAAGATACGTCTACCGTGCCCCCTTCTACCCATTCTGAACATTATTTGCCCTCCATCTTGTATCTTAATTCGACCGAAACACAAAATGGTGGACTCCCGTAATGCTGCCGGTTCGCGTACCGGGGCGCTCACCGGGAAGCGCTCCATCAAAAAAGGTGGGAAAGTAATTTACAGAAGAAACCCTGGAGACACTTTCACCAAATATAGATTAGCTCATACTACATACCAATCCCTACCATTTTCACAAATTTGGTTGGAATTCCATTTAGCCATTTAGCCTGTAGACCTCTCTAAATACCCTGAGGTAAATTACTTCACAAAACACATCTGAAGTGTTGGAATTGACAACCAATTAAAATGTTACTTTCATTTTCTATTTTTTTTTTACCTGACATTTGATTGGTTATGTACCTGAATATATATAAAGGAAGAGAAGGAAACACAGCCATTTTGACTACTACTTCCTGGTGTACATTTCAATAGGATTTTCACTAATAACTTCAACTTCTTTTTAAAGGTAAGTTGTTATTTTAAAAACTGAAGTATATTGTGCACTTTAAGTTAATATGGTAAACTTTTTCTGATAGTTATATACTATCCCTCTGTAGTAGTTATAGATTTAGATAGACTTCTCTGTTATAGTTATGGATGGACTTAGGCTTCTCTTGTATAATTATGAATTTACTTACGTTAAATCACATACACTTTTTTATATTCCTACTTCCACTCTGATACTATACACTGCCCAAAGATAAATTCACTGTTAAAAACTGCCTATCTAAAATTAATCCCAACAGTGCCCTATCTCTACTAATATATATTTTTTTTATGCAAATTTCAGACAAAATGGAAGGCGAACAGAAAGTTTCATTTGAAATTGTCCTTGCAGAGACCAACCAAGAAATCATTGATCCAAATGACATTGAATTTATGGATGAAACTTGGGACCAAGAACTACTGCAATGTGTGCAATCAGTAGATGTCCTCCTTGAAAATGAGGACATTTTACACACTCAAACATTACAAGCTATGTTCAATGAAAATAACGACATTTCAGACAGTGAAATATTAGACATTTTATTAAATTTTGAAACACAATGACAATAATAAATAATTGCTTAAAAAATAAAGAAATAAAAAAAAATCAACAAAACAAACAATCAATTAACATACAATATTTGAAAAGTCTATCATTCTTTTTTCCTTATAGTACGCTCCCCAGAGCGCTTCCCGGTGCGCGTACCGGGCACTCCCCACGCAAAAAAAACAAATTTTTTTATTTTTTTTTTACCCCGCGGGGCCCTTTTGAAGCCTCCACATCAAACCTAGGGGGTCAGGGAGGATCTACTATGCCCCCTTATGGTCATTTCCCCCTTTGTTTTTGCCTCCTCTTGTCTCTCGATCCTACCGAGAGACAAGATGGCGGCCGCTCCGGACTGTTTAGAATGTTGACAGACACCGGAGAGCCAATCAGCTTCGCTACGCGAAGTTCCGTTACGCGTCAGGTACGCGAACCGGAGCGCTGCCCGGAGCGCGCTTACAGATATATATCTTTTTTTGAACGTTAATTTCTCAAAATCCACTGGATCACATATATTGAGACCTAGCAAAGGCACATCGGGCTACCAGTCCCTACAATTTTGCCAAGTTTCGTGCAAATCCATTCAGCCGTTCGGGCTAAAAGTGAGGCCAACCGCCCTATGGAAATTAACATGGGAAAAACACGTTTTGGGACCCCCCTTTTTTCTCAGCCCCCCTTGACAAACCCCCCAAATTTTCAGTGGCTGCTCAGGAACAAAATGTTCCATTTTCCTGAAAATTTCAGCCAATTCCGTCCACAAACGCCAAAGTTATTAGACATAGAATTTTCAAAAATCCCATAGAGAAAAAATCCTAACTATATATACCTACTGGCGACCGCCAGTAGGTAATATATATATGTATTATTTTTGGTGATATAATTTTTTTAATTATAGAAATTATTTATTAAAATTAAATTTTAAAAATAATTATTTCTAAGTTTATATTAAATATTTTTATTACTATATTAGTTTTAACTTAATTTTAAGACATTTAAAAAAATCGATATTTTGACAGTCTATATTTTTGTAAGTCGATATTTTGGAGTCGATATTTTGGTACTTACCTGTTTGTAGATAGGGAGTCGATATTTTGTCACTCGATATTTTTCACTCGATATTTGTGTATCTCGATATTTGTGACGTCGATATTATGTCAGTGATCCCAAAGGACACCCTGTTGCACCCCTGAAATGTGCATATGTGCATATGTGGCGCACATACATCCCCTAAGGACATGAATGTGTGCCACATGGCACTTTAAAAAAAAGCAAAAAGTGTTTTTTAATGGAAATCGCTAATTACCACCAAATTGAAGTTGGTGGTAATCAGTGATTCCTTAAGGTTAAAATGCACTTTCTATTGTGCTACTTACATTGCATTTAATGAATCACAATTTGCGATTCCTTAAATGCAAGAGCAAAATAAGGAATCGCAATTTGTGATTCCTTAAATGCAAGAGCAAAATAAGGAATCGCAACTTGCGATTCCTTAAATGCAAGAGCAAAATAAGGAATCGCAATTTGCGACGCTTTAAATACAAGAGCAAAATAAGGAATCACAATTTTGCTATTCCTTATTTTACTAGCAGGTTTAAACTCACCTACACTGCGAATTTCAGCGTTAGTGCTCGCTATTTGGCCACCTACATCTGGCCCAATATTTCCTGGGAAAATTAACTGATGAAAATGATTTGGGCTTACAGAGTGACATGTCATTCTTTAGTAGGCTGAGGGGTAGAATTCCCTTCTACAAGGACAATCCTGATTGGATGAAGTAAAAAAGTTCAGAATGATTAGGAATTTGAGAAAAGCAAAACGAAAAATCTCCGATGAAAAATAAGCTTTAATATGATAGGAGGCATGGCACTAAACAAGTAAATCTGAATATTAGTCAATTGGTAAGTGTAAAGAGTGGTAAAATACTGCCCAAAGGGGAGAGTAGGTTCAGGGAACCCAGAAAAATTGCCCAAGTCAACAACAACACTGTTGTTCTGGACAATGGAAAAGTTTGGCACATGAGTTGCCTTGCTCTTACAGACAAATGTAGTGAGAGTTTTATTAATGATCCTACTTCTCGGCGGCTAATTGATATGGGCATGCTGATGGCTAAACGAGTCGTAGCTCTGTGCTGGATGAGGGGCCCTCTACCGACCGTACAGAGGTGGGGGTGGGACATGTCTTTTTGCTGTACGCAGTCCGAATGCTACAGTGAACTGCTCCCTCCCACGAGTCGTCCGAAGAATTTCTGGAGCCTGTACCGAGACTATCTCAGGGTAAAGGATACTGAGAAGGAAGCGCGCGCGGAGCTCCCTGAGAGGCAGGAGCGCACAAACGGCGAGTCCTCTGTCGCCGGATCGCCCGGATGCTCTGTGACTGACTAAGGGGGGTACTGAAGAGGCGGAGCAGTGAACCCGGAAGTCGAGCGCAGTCGCAGCACAGCAACCCAAATCCGGATCATTATATGACTGGTGACCCTTCCACTAGTAGAACAGCCATATACCCACAGGCTTGGGTACACATCACACTACAACTTTTCCCAGACGAGTGGGTTCGAACAGCGGAGCACAGTTATGAGCATTGGTTAAGGTAGAGTAGGGGGAGGGGGAGGGCTCTGGTACAGGGGTTGGGGGTTGTTGGAGGTTGTGTTAGTAACAAATTCATAGGGAACATGAATCTGTACGCGGTGATTGGATGCTCTAGAGACAGGCGCGGCTGGGAACAGGTTACACTGCCACCCTTAAGGAACAACGCACAGTACACCATAGGAATCCTACATATGTTTATCTGTGCAAACAGGATGTTACTTCAGGCGCCGCCGGACCCCTGGGTTGTCGGCTACTGGCTGTGTATAATTGATGACAAGAGCGTTTCTACTACTGATCTCGCTGCCGGCCTCCGGTTGTGGCTGATTGCTGTGTATGACTGCTGTACATAATAAAGGTTTTTCAAACTTTAAAAAAAAATGATCCTACTTCTCACAACAATTATTGGTGGTAGAATGGTAAGGATGGAAGTCTTATATCACCTGGTGTAAGTGATTTAGCATGTTGTGACGGGCTTGGCGTCAATGAGAGTGAAGATTGTTATTTAAGGAGAGACAATTTGGAGGGTGAACTTACACAAGGTGAGCAGAATCAAGTATTTTCTTTTTCTGCTGAGTTAAAAACTTCATGTAGTAGAGTTGTTAAGAAACCTAGTAATTATTATGATTTTCTTTGAAATAAAAAAAAGAACTATGTTTATGTTTTGCCCTGCTCGTAACATTTTGTGTTATTTCTTTTTCTTTCTACTCTTTGGATTGCTTAATAAAAAGGGGGGATGTGGTAGGTATGTCATGTGCAGAACATAGAACATCTGTTTATGTATTCAATGTTCCATGTATATATGTGAGGCTATAGAATGCTACAGTCATTCGGTGTAATGTATGTGTTCTTGGATGGACGTCTCACCTGCCAAGGGGTTGATATTAAAGCTGTCGCTTTCGGAGATCACCTGTCCATGTGGATTAATATAAAGACAGATGCTACACTATCCTGTATATCCTCCAGTCAAATAACTAGGCACAATATCTTTTGGAATATCAGAGTGTGATGGCCCTTAACTAGATACCTCAATGTCGCAGTAACCATGTTCATTGGACTCTGATGCCCTCTTGGCTCTCAAGTGCTTCTTCCTTTCGCTACTCTCATGGGCTAAAATGGCCTTCTACTCCTACAAAGCCAACGTTTCTCCTCTACTGCAAGTGCTGCCGCTGTCTGTATCTCCTCAGCAGCCAAGGCAACAGGTGTCTTGTAATCCTTACCTGTCAGTTTAAATTTCACAAGAACAAGGGCTGGATTTTTCCCCTCATCAGCCAAGGCAGGTGCTGACATTTTCTCCACAAGGCCGTAGACTGCTTTTTCTTTTCAGTAACTGGATCAACCTCTACCTTTTTCTCCTCAATGGCAGGAACTGTTTTATTCTCCCAGTGTAGCAACAAAGAGGTGGTGGATGGAATGCTTCAAATAATCCCAGCCACTGGCAATCATGCTGGGCTGCATCACAATTCATAGTTTTTTGTCTCCTCAAGTTTATTATAGCCAATTTTAATTCCCTCTCAACTTTCTCATCCTCAAGCCCCAGTGTTCAGCCAACCAGCTCCGATGGGAACAAACTGCGAGAGGATACAATGCTTTTAGCCCCTGACAACTTGAGTTAAGATGCTTTTTAAGGCTGGCCACTACTGTGCATTGGTGTCTCTTCAACATCCTCATCCTCAATCGTCTCTGAGGTGATATGTACTTGGCAGGCCTCTTCCCAGGGCGAGAGTACTCTCATTGCCTTTTCCTTGGCCTTCTGACCAAAGTGTAACATAACTTTTTTGCACTTAGGCTTTATTTCCCTCAAAGGTGGCCAGATCCATCTCCATGTTTGCATAAATAATGAAATTGCAAAAATGTGATAAAAATAAAAGGATCTCAAATATAAAAATCAAATTGAATAACAATTCTTCTTGACAATTAAAAATCACTAACAAAAATTTGACTCAATATATGGAATTGGGTTTTTAATTTAATTCTTAACTGTTAAAACTAAACAGTAAACGTAGAACAAAGTCTTATCCTACTTCTGAACAATTTCAGAAAGTGGGTTATTAATTTAATAAAATGCAGTTCTTAGAGGCTCTCTGTTCAACCACTATTAGTTGTGGCACAAGCAGCAGCCACTTCTCTAAGTAGGCCATGTTGGTGCATTGGGACTTCTTCAACTTCCTCATCCTCACGCTTCTCTGAGGTAATCTGTACTTGGCAGGCCTCTTAACAGTTAAAACTAAACATTAAACATAGAACAAAGTCATATCCTACAGCTGAACAACAGTTTCAGAAAATGGGTTAATAATTTGCTAAAATGCATTTCTTAGAGATTCTATGTGCAGTATCCATTTACCCAGGCAGGAAATATCTGTGCATTGGAGCCTCCTCAACTTCCTGATCCTCATTTTCCTCTGAGGGAATGTACGACATTACAACGCATGCTTTTACATCGCATGCTTTTACAACGCGAGTTTTACAACGCATACCATTACAACGCATAGCGCTTTGGGGTGCTGGATAGTGAATAGTTTAATTTACTATTCCAACTCCAGTCCCTGTGGACACTAGGGAAGGTGTTGGACAGTAAATTAAACTTATTCCCTATCCTAGAGCGCCCCCCAGCGCAATGTGTTGTAATGGTTTGCGTTGTAAAAGCTGCGATGTAAAAGCATTGCGTGGTAAAAGTTGCGTTGTAAGTGATGTTTCCCCCTCTGAGGTGATCTGTACTTGGAAGCATTCTTCCCAGGACCTGAGTCCTCTCATAGTCATCCTTCTTGTGACACATGCAGAAGCCAATTCCCCAGAGAAATGTAAGCATTGTAGGTTGGTTCAGCAATTGCACCATTTGCATGGAAGTTAAATGTCATATGTGTGGTACAGTGTGTATCTACACCACCCACATATATGACAAACATCTATGGCTGCCTGGAGCACAATTCTGCTCTGTCTGAGCAACAATTTACATTCACTGTCACATGGCACTGAAAAGTGAATTTTCATTTCAGAAAACCTCTTTTTTATACCCTAGATAAGTCATTTATATTAAACTGTGCCTTGTAAGCCCAAATGCTTAATGATTAATATATAATATGTCATATTACATACTTGGAATAGTATTCTCAAAACAGTTAAAACTTGTCCAAAATCTAGATTGATATTATATATCTCTGCCTGAGAAAATGTTGGAGAAATGATTCAAAGTTACTTTTCACTCTGTTTTAAAAATTAAACAAGGGGTAAAAGTAGATTTTTTGTGCGTAAAGGTAATTTGTAAAAGTGTACTTCATGATGGGGAGTGCCAGTAAGCACACAGAAAGATGAGCACACTATAGTGCATCTCCACCGGCCGTGACTCATTGTCCTAAAATCCTGTAATTCGGCCACCAAGATGCCAGCAAATGAGGGGCTGTGTGCGGGAGAGGCTGAGGAGACTCATATACCCCCAAAATTGAGACCTGGGGCTCACCTGAAGACGCTAGTGGCCCACGGCTGACTACCATGTGGGCTGCTCAATAGGGGAGCAGCTTTGGCTGGGCTGTGAGGAGCACCAAGTATGAGGTAAACTTCAGGGCCAGAGCAGATGCTGCCAACCCACCAATGAGAAGTACCTGCTGGGACACACAGTGCTGAGTGGGCCCAGGCGGCTGTGGAGACACCGTTCAGAAGCCAAATCAGAGGGATGTGGCCGTGACGCGGCAGCCAGCGGCACCTGGTGAAATGGCAGGCCTGCCGTGCTGAGGCCGCAGAGGCCATAATTGATGTTGGACAGCTAGACGCCTGAGTTTTCTAGATGGATTAAAGGGGCACAAAACTGGAAGTAATTTCACCAAAAGTTGATGGGAAACACTAACTGTGTGATTACCAATTGGCAGAAAGAATGTATATATTTACAGAGTAATCAATTGTGATATTTATATGTTCGCACATAATTAATGTTGATATTTTAGAGTATCCTTCTCCATTTAACTTCTTTATTTGATAAGAGTGCACTAATATTGTCACATCCAAATCTGGTTTGATTACTTCTAGGATCAGGCAACATATTTTGTTTGTCTGTGGCAAACATGACAATCATCCACAATGAGTTTGGTTTTTGTACAACATCAGTTCTTAAGTTATGCTATCAAGGTGGATTTCTAAGAGTTTTTTGTTGATCTCACCTTATAAATCACAGATTCAGTTATTAGAGTTAATATGTTGACTTACTGCAAAAAAGTTAATAGAAAGTATAAAAGACACATTTAAATGCTAATGTAGATAGAGCCAAGTTATTTGCAGCTAATTAAACAACCATTACTTTTATTTTTTAAGCAGGAACATATTCTTATGTCTGCATCTTTCCAGTCAGACCTAACCACTTTATTTGTAGTACATGTACATGTACATTAGACCTATAGATTGTGTAGGACAATCATAAAGCAAACACATTTATAAATAAATTTCAATGATAGCTATATGGCTTCTAGTGAAGTAATTTAATCAACATACAAAGTTGACAGACAAAAACAAAAATGGAAACATTTGTGAGTACTGTATAACATGGCATTACAGCCTCTCGAGCCTAGGTACTTCACGGTTGATCTCACCATCAGTGTTGATGCACCATGCAAACGACCTGCCTACACCACTGCTAACATCCTGAGGTTGTAAACAAATTGTCTATACTCCAAAGCTTTCCTAAATATTCACATAAAAGTACCATCAGAGAAGGAGTAGAATGAAGGACATTTGTCATAACAATAACTGCAGTGTAAAAGTATTCATGTATACCACTACTGTCAGACGGAACCTGCAATCAAAATACTTCAGTATGTAGAGATGTATCATATAACTTTCCATTGCAATGTCTCAAATTCTGTCCTCCACCTTTAACTTCAGAGTCACTGCAGACGTGCCATACAAGATATCTGGCTAGGTGTGAAGACACCTACACTACTTAACCTTTCTGGAGTATTCAAATGAAAGTTCCATCTGAAAATGTTTAAATGAATGGCATAGCACCATTCAGAAACCAGACCAATTGTCAACAAATTAAATAATGAGCAAATTGTAATGACATAAAAAACCATAGGTCATAAAAATCAAGTTGTTTATCATTAACAAAAGTATTAACTTTGAGTCTATCCAGCAAAAATTTAGCACAAAATAAGTAAGGCTAATAGAGTGTTTCAGTCCATAGACCTCTTGTCTTTCAGCTTCAGTTAAAGAATTACAAGACATCAGATAATAGGTATATCCGTGCCCACTTGTCAACTGTAAGGTTTGTATTATGTGTATGCAAATAGAGGACAGTAACATGAATGTTTGCCCATAATTTAGTACAGGAAAGGTGTCATTGCATAAAAATGAGGCAAAAAGGAGGTGGTTCCAAAGTTGGGATAGAATCCAAAGAAGTATTACAGGAGGCAGATTCCAACTTCGACTGGACTGGGACAAAAACAAATAGTAGTTCAGTTGAAATAACCATATACCTAAGTATTCAAAACCATGAAATATACATTGTCAGGAAGAGGCCCACCCATTAATATTGATCAAATCTTTGATTTTGATGAGATGACTGATCAATATTTCATATAATTAGTAAAAATAAATCACATCATCACAAAATGCTTTTTGTCGCAATTGAGTTAATTAGTCACCTCTTGACTGTACTCTATCCATTTTGTCTCTTTTTCCCCCCACTTCTGGGATTTTAAAGCATTCCATCATGGCATCATGTTTTCTGTAATGTGTCTTTCAAGACTTCCTAGAAGTAATGGAAGCTCCAATGTAAAATCCTGGACTACTTTGGTCACCACTAAAAATAAACTTTTGTGTAATAATAATAATAATAATAATAATAATAATAACAAAGGGCCTGATTTAGAGTTTGGTGGATGAGATACGGTGTCACACAAAAATAGATATCTCGTCTGCCATATTACAAGTGCCATAGGAAATATAGGGCCATATGTATCAAGCAAATTAGAATTCGCAAAGAATTTCGGCCTTTGCGAATGCTAATTTGCTAAATGATATGTATGTAACATTTTTGCTGCAAAATAAGGAATCGCATAATTTGCTAATCCTTATTTTGCGATTGCACTTAAGGAATCGCAAATATTGCGATTCCTTAAATGCAATGTATCAAAGAAAAAATAATTCAAAAATGCCCATAAGGATTCGCAAATTACCACCAACTTCTAGTTGGTGGTAAGTTTCGAATTCTTTTAAAAAAGCCATTTTCAAAAAAACCAAAGGTGCTATATGATGCTCATACATGCCCTTAGGGCATGTATGTGCGCCATATGCCCCCACATGTCATTTTCAGGGGTGCAGCAGGGTGTTCTTGAGACACACCTGCACCCTTGAAAATATTTCTAATTTGCGATTAGCAAATTGCTAATTGCAAATTTCCCCTTCATTCCTATGGGCCTCCTGTCCCATAGAAATGAATGGGAAATTTGCGATTAGCAATTTGCTAATCGCAAATTAGGAATGTTAAGGAATCGCTAAAAAGAAGTGATTTTTTACATACATACCGTTTTGCGAATTCTAAATAGCGATTCCTTAAAAATCGCTATTTGGAATTCGCAAAACGGAACTATGATACATATGGCCCATAGTTCCCTTGTAAAATGGCATAGGGATATCTGTGAAATAGTATTCAGCCCACCATACTCTAAATCAGGTCCTAACTCACATAAAAATATGCCCAGAAGGCCTAGGTGCACAAAGGGTGTATGTGAAACATGCTAATAATGTCGTTGAAATGCCTCTACAGTAAAATTATTCAAAAGTGTTACTTTTTCTACATACAGCCGTAGCCTTTTTTTTTTTGCAAGCCCTGCTTCATGTATAAATTCTATATTTCTATAACTGTTGCAAATTCATCTTAGCAGCCTCTCTTATTAATAAAAATAAAAGTTAGTGTGGAAAATAGGTTGTTAAAACACAGATTCATGTTCAAGTAATTTCCCTCTTACTTTCTATCAATGGCTAACAAAGCCTCCATGATACGCATGCAGGTGGTGCAGAATGCAGCCACAAAGCTGACTTATTGGCTGCCAAAACATGCCTCGTTACATCTCTCCATCGTAAGGTTACATCTCTCCATCGTAAGCTTCACTGGCTGGGCGTTGAAAATTGTGTCAAATTTAAGGCTTTGTGTTATGTCTTCAAAGCAAGGGCAGTGATCGCTCCTGCAATATCAAGCTTCTGATAAAACCGGATCAGCCGACTCACTGTCTGCGTTCAAGCAACTTCTCCCTGTGCACTATCACTAAGATTTAACTTCCCTGCATGGGAGGTCACTCTTTTACATTCCTCTGTCCTAAGCTTTGGAACGGACTGCCAAAACACCTGAGATCTTGCACATCGCTGGCCACTTTTCACAGACAATTAACTGAATCACCTTTGCTGGAAGAATCTATTTCTGTTGCTAAAAGCACCAGAAAACCCTGAGTAGGTAGCTGTTTGCGCTATATTACTGAAATTACTTTCATTTTTCACTATACTGATTCAACAATAATCCTTTATGCGTTCCGGAGTAGCGTGATACTAGCCAAAAAAGTGCTTTGACGCCTCGTCAGGGGTAGTAAGCACTATATAAATGCAATTACAATATAAGCATTTTTCATTGGCATAACTTAACAAGGAGCCAGTATGGCTGGGGAAATATGAGCTTCAAAGAAAGACTCACACAACATCTTCCCTTAACATAAACAATAACATCTAAGTGTTCCTGTCTGACCTGTCTGTGTGTCTGTCTGTCTCAACTTCCGTTTCTTCCTTTCACACTCCTATGACAAGAGTTCAAGCATTTATGATGTCTGTAAATATCTTTCCTTGATCTGCTGTTAGAAAACCCCAAGCAGAGAAGCTGTATAGGAAGACTCACGGATCTCCAGGAAGATCCTGATGAGGGTCGTACAAATCTGGTTTTGCGATGATCTGATAACAGCATTGTGGAAGGAGAGAGGCTATCCAGTCAGAAAAGTCATTTTGTATAACACCAACAACACTTTAATTACAACTTAAGTGTACAAAATGTATAAAGTACAACAAATGAACAAAATGCCACAGATTAAATGCAATAAAATCACTAGGTACCCATGTTACGCATGATATACAGGGTAGGAGAGCAATAGGTGATCACAAAGGTTTTTCTGTTTGTTATTATCTAAGAATATGAAAACCACAAACTACCGACTAAAAAAAGTACCTCCTACAATATAGTTTACAATCACTCACTAATCACAGTCAGGAAAAATATAGCAAGCACATAGTTAGAAAAGTGCAACACTTGATGACCAATAACAAGATGTTCTCTCATCAAAATAACACACCTTAGTTTTTACAGCAAAAAGTAACATGCCTGATGTGAAAATTTAGAGAACAGCACTTTAATTACAACTAAAGTATACAACAAGTATAAAGTACAACAAATGAACAAAATGACACACATGAAATGCAATAGAATCACTAGATACCCATGGTACACATGATATGCAGGGTAGGAGATCACTAGTTGATCATGAATGCTCTGCTGTTTTTTATTTATGTGAGATCACTACTAATTGTGTGAGAACACTACTGACTACAAATAATACCTCTTACAATACTGTTTACAATCACTCACTAATCCCAATCAAGAAAAATAGAGCAAGCACATAGTTAGAAAAGTACAGCATCCGATGACCAATAATAATATTTTCACCCAGCAAAATAATGTATCTTAGTGTTTACAGCAAAAAGTAACCAGCCTGATGTAAGAAATTGGAGAAATACTTGAAGGAGGGGATAATAGTAATCACAATCCCAGTCAGGGTGAACCACAAAACTCACCAAATAAACCTGGGCTCAACCACCTGGTAGGTATGTGTTATGCCCTGCATCATTTACTTAGATTTTGTAGTTTATCAATCTTCCTGCTGCTCAGCCAGTGTTTACTGTAGAATGTTGGGAATGCGGTGTTGCACGGAATGTTGGGTGTCTGTGTGAGTGAGGAATGACAGTTAGAGATGGGCTGAGCAGCAGGCAGGCTGCTCCTAGTGGGGTTTACTGTTACATGGAACTAAGGGTTGACTACCGGCTAACCTACATCATCATCACCTGTTTACCTGGACTACTTGTCTGATGTACTTGTATACCTTCTGGATGTACTTGGCCCAGCTACTGAATAAAGGTACTTATGAATCCTACTTGGCTACCAGCGTCTACTTGTGCCACAGGTATAACATATTTGGGGACGAGGATGTACAACATTATGGCACAGAGAAATCAGGCTTAAATTAAAGCAGATGTGTAAAGTATTTAGGCGGTACTCAAACAGTAATAAAGTGAAAACACAACAAAAGAAAAACACTAAACCAATTCGGGACAATAGAGAATATTTTAATTAATTAAATGATACCAAAACTACAAAACTGAGATGTGAGTTTTTAAAATGTGAGTTAAAAATAACACCAAAAAATGCTATACTCCAACTGTGGGTATCTGGTCATGCTACGCTGGGTAAAGTCAAAAGTTAAGGCTGACCGTGAAGGACCGCCGGTAAGGTACAGGGACCAAGCTCATCCTGGTTGAAAGCTTACTTTCTGACTTTAGAAAGTTTTCTCAAGAAAAGGTGGTCCTTGATAACCCTTACACTGGACAAGATGCAAGTTGCATTGGAAGCAGAGCTCAATGATGGCATGGTGCTGAAGAGTGGTTTTGCAGTGTGGTCATCGACAAAGGAGAGGTAAATTCAGGTAGTCAATGCTCTAGTCCATCCCAGGAAGGCATCCAGTCAGTCAATTGCAGCTTGGCATTGGTTTCAGTGAAGCCCTCTTAGAAACTTTACTGGAAATTGGATCTCTTTCAGAAGGGCAAACCTTCAAGGTAGATCTGACCGGCGACTCGAGGTTAATGGCTTCAGCTTGATGGCAATTTTAGTCTCCCATCAGTTGGCAAAACATTTTTAAGTCCCAGCTCTTGCAGTTTGGACAGGAGGAGTACTATTTAACACCAGCCAACTGTTAAGGACCTGGAGGCACCCCTGAGGGTTAGAACTTACTCCAACAGATGCCAGCAGCAGAGTCCAGGGCAGGACCTTTTGGACATAGTCCGCTGGGCAGTTGCTCGGGTCAGGCCTATGGAAACTTGTTCAGTCCCTATAGCTAACACAGAAGGTCGGCCAGCTGACTCTTGGAGTCACTTATGGGTTTATAGGTTCAAGGCCAGCAAGTCCATTCTTCCTACACAATTCAAATAGCAGGGAAGTCCTACTGTACAGGTCTTGGTATGTTCTGAAGAGAGGTCTGTGGAGCTCACTTTTTATCTAAACCAGTTGTGGGCAGCACACCCCTGGGGACACCCCCGCGCCGCACGGCCACCAGCTGCTGCGTGCGCCCCCAGTGCCTGCCTCTGCCTCAGCGCCGGCCTCGCTGCCGCCCTGAGCGCTCTCCTTGGTTTTCCCCCCGTTTTTTGCCTAAATTTGTGCTTGTTTTCATCGTGTGTCACTGCCTTTTTCCCCGTTTTTTGCCTGAATTTGTGCTTGTTTTCATCGTGTGTCACTGCCTTTTTCCCCGTTTTTTGCCTAAATTTGTGCTTGTTTTCATCGTGGGTCACTGCCTTTTTCCCCGTTTTTTGCCTGAATTTGTGCTTGTTTTCATCGTGTGTCACTGCCTTTTTCCCCGTTTTGACTAAAATTTGTGCTTGTCTTTGTATCTGCCGATCTCGGCGTGCTCTGCCCACCTCGCCGCCCCCCGCTCCCGCTTCCCGCCACCGCCTTAGCCCCGCCCCTTTTTCTCTTCTGTTTCCCTCCCCGCTCCCGCCTCCCAGCTGCTCCGCCCACCCGCGCACTTGGCCTTAAATGGCGACCGTGCGACGCAGGTGAGTGTGACCCACTTGTGGGACACCCCCGCGCCGCACGGCCACCAGCTGCTGCGTGCGCCCCCAGTGCCTGCCTCTGCCTCAGCGCCGGCCTCGCTGCCGCCCTGAGCGCTCTCCTTGGTTTTCCCCCCGTTTTTTGCCTAAATTTGTGCTTGTTTTCATCGTGTGTCACTGCCTTTTTCCCCGTTTTTTGCCTGAATTTGTGCTTGTTTTCATCGTGTGTCACTGCCTTTTTCCCCGTTTTTTGCCTAAATTTGTGCTTGTTTTCATCGTGGGTCACTGCCTTTTTCCCCGTTTTTTGCCTGAATTTGTGCTTGTTTTCATCGTGTGTCACTGCCTTTTTCCCCGTTTTGACTAAAATTTGTGCTTGTCTTTGTATCTGCCGATCTCGGCGTGCTCTGCCCACCTCGCCGCCCCCCGCTCCCGCTTCCCGCCACCGCCTTAGCCCCGCCCCTTTTTCTCTTCTGTTTCCCTCCCCGCTCCCGCCTCCCAGCTGCTCCGCCCACCCGCGCACTTGGCCTTAAATGGCGACCGTGCGACGCAGGTGAGTGTGACCCACTTGTGGGACACCCCCGCGCCGCACGGCCACCAGCTGCTGCGTGCGCCCCCAGTGCCTGCCTCTGCCTCAGCGCCGGCCTCGCTGCCGCCCTGAGCGCTCTCCTTGGTTTTCCCCCCGTTTTTTGCCTAAATTTGTGCTTGTTTTCATCGTGTGTCACTGCCTTTTTCCCCGTTTTTTGCCTGAATTTGTGCTTGTTTTCATCGTGTGTCACTGCCTTTTTCCCCGTTTTTTGCCTAAATTTGTGCTTGTTTTCATCGTGGGTCACTGCCTTTTTCCCCGTTTTTTGCCTGAATTTGTGCTTGTTTTCATCGTGTGTCACTGCCTTTTTCCCCGTTTTGACTAAAATTTGTGCTTGTCTTTGTATCTGCCGATCTCGGCGTGCTCTGCCCACCTCGCCGCCCCCCGCTCCCGCTTCCCGCCACCGCCTTAGCCCCGCCCCTTTTTCTCTTCTGTTTCCCTCCCCGCTCCCGCCTCCCAGCTGCTCCGCCCACCCGCGCACTTCGCCTTAAATGGCGACCGTGCGAACGCGCAGCGTTGACGCGCAGCGGGCGCGCCGATTGTGCGCCGAAGGCGCGCCAAAGGTAAGCCCGTCTGCGCCCGTCCGCGCCTGGACCGCGCCCAGCGCCAGGACCCCTGGCCCCCACCGACGGAAGCCGACCCGACGAACCTACAGCGCCGCCGACCTCATCGCACTCAACACCGGCCACATCCCAGGATGTCACCGAGCCGCCCCGAAGCACACCCACGGACCCTTCAGCTGCCTCGCCTGCAAGTTCACCTGCATCCGGACCTTCCCTGCACCCGCCAAGCCGAACTCCAGCAGCACCCACCTGAAGTGCATCCTGCTCAACACCCGCTCCGTCCACAGACACGCCGTAGAACTCTGGAACCTGCTCGACACCACCGCCCCCGACGTTGCCTTCATCACCGAGACCTGGATGAACGCCTCCTCAGCCCCAGACATCGCCATCGCCATCCCAGAGGGCTACAAGATCACCCGGAGGGACCGCGACAACCAGACCGGAGGAGGCATCGCCATCATCCACAGAGACACCATCCGCATCACGACCAACACCGACGACACCCTCACCACCGCTGAACACCTGCACTTCCAGATCCACACCAACCCGAAGACCACCCTCAGAGGCACCCTGATCTACCGACCCCCGGGACCACGCACACGATTCAGCGAGGACATCGCCGACTTCGTCAGCCCGCACGCTCTCCCCTCCGCCGACTACATCCTCCTGGGGGACCTCAACTTCCACCTGGAGAACAACAACGACCGCAACACCATCACCCTGCTCGACAACCTCGACAACCTCGGACTCAAGCAACTGGTGACCACCCCCACCCACCTCGCCGGACACACACTCGACGCCGTCTTCTCATCCAGCAAAGACGTCACCTTCAGCCACGCAACAGGACTCCACTGGACGGACCACAGCTGCGTCCACTTCACCTTCAAAAGAACGACGATCCACCACCTCCAGCAACAGGTTGCTCGAAGAAGCTGGAACAAGATCACAGCCGACCAGCTCACCGCCTCCCTGAGCCAGCACCCTCCCGCCAACTCAGCGAACCCCAGCCAGGCCGCCGACAACCTCACGAAGTGGATCAGCAACTGCGCGGACGAACTCGCCCCCCTGAGGACCCCGCCCAGCAGATCCTGCAGCAGAAAAACACCATGGTTCACCGACGAACTCAAGTGCTCCAAGAAGAACTGTCGAGCCCTCGAGAAAGCCTGGAGAAGGGAACCAACGACGGACAACATGACCACCCTCAAGCTCGCCACCCGGAAACACCACCAACTGATCCGCGCCACCAAGAAAAATGCATACAAGGACCGGCTGGACAACAACGCACACAACTGCAAGGAACTCTTCAACATCGTGAAAGAGCTCTCCAACCCCAACGCCGGAAACAACGACATCACCCCGTCGCAAGACCTCTGCAACTCCCTCGCGTCCTACTTCCACAACAAAATCACGGACATACACAACAGCTTCAACAACCAACCAACGCAAGCCACAACCGCAATGACGCCACCATCCACCACCCTCCGCACCTGGACCCCGATCAGCACCGAAGACACCATCCGCACCATGAACTCCATCCATTCCGGATCTCCGACTGACCCCTGCCCTCACCACGTCTTCAACAAGGCCGACGCTGTCCTCGCACCCCACCTGCGGGACATCATCAACACCTCCTTCGACTCCGCCACCTTCCCTGAGAGCTGGAAGCACGCCGAAATCAGCGCTCTCCTCAAGAAACCCACAGCAGACCCCACCGACCTCAAGAACTACCGTCCCATCTCGCTCCTCCCGTTCCCGGCCAAAGTCATCGAGAAGACCGTCAACAAACAGCTGGCCGCCTTCCTCGAGACGAATGGATCCCTCGACCCCTCACAGTCCGGCTTCCGAGCGAAC
This sequence comes from Lissotriton helveticus, assembly GCF_964261635.1. Taxonomy (NCBI): domain Eukaryota; kingdom Metazoa; phylum Chordata; class Amphibia; order Caudata; family Salamandridae; genus Lissotriton; species Lissotriton helveticus. Next base: position 536,797,338 of record NC_136067.1, read on the forward strand.
CACAGCACCGAGACCGCCCTCATCGCCGCCACCGACGACCTTCGAACTCTGATGGACAACGGAGAAACAGCGGCCCTCATCCTCCTGGACCTCTCCGCGGCTTTCGACACTGTCTGCCACCGCACCCTAGTACAGCGCCTCAGCAACATCGGAATCCAGGAGAAGGCACTGGAATGGATCACCTCCTTCCTCGACGGAAGAACACAAAGAGTCCGCCTACCACCGTACAAGTCAGAGGCCACCAAAGTCATCTGCGGCGTACCCCAAGGATCCTCGCTGAGCCCAACCCTCTTCAACGTCTACATGAGCCCCCTCGCGGCCATCGCACGCCAACACAACCTGAACATCATCTCCTACGCCGACGACACCCAGCTGATCCTCTCCCTGACCAACGACCCCGCCACCGCCAGAGCCAACCTGCACGAAGGGATGAGAGACGTAGCCGAATGGATGACGACCAGCCGCCTGAAACTGAACTCAGACAAGACGGAGGTCCTCATCCTGGGCTCCACGCCCTCCGCCTGGGACGACTCCTGGTGGCCCCCCGCCCTGGGCACCGCACCCAAACCGACGGACCACGCACGCAACCTGGGCTTCATCCTGGACTCCTCCCTCTCCATGACCAGACAAGTCAACGCCGTCTCCTCGTCATGCTTCAACATCCTGCGCATGCTACGTAAGATCTTCCGGTGGATCCCCACCGAGACGAGGAAGACGGTCACCCAAGCCCTCGTCACCAGCCGACTGGACTACGGCAACGCCCTCTACGCCGGAACCACGGCCAAACTCCAGAAGAGACTCCAGCGGATCCAGAACGCCTCGGCGAGACTCATCCTCGACATCCCCCGACGCAGCCACATCACCAGACACCTGAGAGATCTGCACTGGCTCCCGGTCAACAAGAGAATCACCTTCCGGCTCCTCACCCACGCGCACAAAGCCCTACACGACCAAGGCCCGAGCTACCTCAACAACCGGATCAACTTCTACACTCCCAAGCGCCTCCTCAGATCAACCAACCACGCCCTCGCCGCCGTCCCCCGCATCCGAAGAGCGACAACAGGAGGAAGATCCTTCTCCTACCTGGCCGCCAAGACCTGGAACTCACTTCCGACCAATCTGCGCCTGACCCAAGACCACCTCTCCTTCAGGAAGAAGCTCAAGACCTGGCTGTTCGAGCAGTAGCGGCACCCCCCCCCTCCCAGCGCCTTGAGACCCTACGGGTGAGTAGTGCGCTCTACAAGTGACCTGATTGATTGATTGATTGAGCCAGCCTAAGAATGCCAAAGGGAGGCACACCCTGGTGTGAGTCACATCTGCCATTGGCAGGGTATGCATTCTTTGAAGCTGAGGAGTGGAGTAGGGTCAGACCTTTGCAGCTCCTGTCCAAGTAAGAAAAATACATCCCCACACCCAAAGCTCTCTGTCCACTGTCTGGGAGAAATCTACATTTCTCTATAGGGTAGCCATCAGCAGTCATGCAACACTGCAAACTGGCAGAAATGCCTTTTGGTTTTAGGCAGGAAGAAGCCAATTTTCTAAAAGTGTCTTTTCCTTAACAATATAAAATCCAACTTTATCATTATCTTATATTATGCATTACTATTGAAAGAGCCCTTGAACCATTTGTCTACATGCTCCAAAACCGAGATTAAGCACTATCTGTTGTTTCAATGTAACCCAGTATTTTCTTATGGAGAGGTCAGCCTTACACCATTGAAAAATGACTTTAGATGTTTTCACTGCCATGACATGTAAAATATTAACTTCTACAAGTTCTACTTTCAAATACCATGCACCCTGCCTTAATTTACAATAAGGCCTACCCAAGGAGACAATTATAGATATTAAAAAATAAGATTTGGGTCTGTCAAAAGCATGATTTTGACAGGTTAAATTTGCAGCATAAATATTGCACAGCAAGTGGTAGGCCTGGAGACAAGCTTTACACTGCAGTTGGTGCCATCATGAGTTCTGCAGTCCACTAATAGCATTTTATTTATCAGCCCTGGGTACAAGTAGTACCATATACTAGGGACTTACAAGTGAATTAAATGGGTCAATAGGTGTATACCAATTTCACCATACTTGAAAAGGAGAGCACAAGCAGGGGTAAAGTGCACAGAGTTCTATGGGCAATAAAAACGGGTCCAGCAGCAGAAGGCAAAAATCTGGGGTAAATACCACACAACAGATAGTCATTTCCAACACCCAGTTATCCTGTTTTGTTCGACAGTACCTTAAAATTGTATACCTCACGGCCCAAATGGGTCTGTCGTTTGAGGAAAATTGGAGTGCAAGCCCCTTCCCCTGGGCACACAAGAGGACCACAGAGGACCGCCTTAAGTTTCTAGATCTAGATATTATGCTTGGCAGCCGGCCGCTGACTGTTTACACAGTAATACAATGTCAGGGGGCATCTCAAATGTGGTCTCGGACATTTTTCCTACAAATGTTATGGATTGATAGTCAGCGCACACCTCTTACATCAAAACAAAAAGATCATTTCAAATTGAATCAATGTTGCGTGCTACCCAGTGAGAGGCAGCCAGCCTCGAGTACATGTAGCTCTGTAGGTGAATGTTCACCAGTGTACTGGGTGCACAGCGGGTGGAGAACCGGGCCTTATGGGTTCACCTGCCTTGTCGGACAGAGACACAAGACACTCTGTTGGGCGTAGAAAATCAGGTTTATTAGCTGCAGCTAAGTACAGTTATCTAAGAAGTACTGGGTAGGTTCTTAGGAGACTGCCACTTAACTCCGTGGCGTACAATCCTTTATACTACACATATTTATGATATTTATTCTCAACACATACAAAACTAACCAATAGGAGAAGTTGTAAAACAAGCTATTGAATGTCCCAAATACGCCCTTCTTGCAAACCCCGTGTTCCCTCCTCCCGTCAAGTTAATCAATGCTAGTGCATGTAATTCAATTTGCAGGTGGCAGGAAGTATTTGCATGTTTCAAAGGATAGTTGTGTAACAAGAGAATACAGGGAGAGAATAGCGAAGGCCAGTCAAACAAGATAAAGTATAGAAAGAATGGTGAGACTCAAACAGTCAACTGAAACAGGGATCAATCAGTCTAGACATCGATTAACAAACTCGGCCAGTCCCTGACATCGGTTTCGTAAACAAGGACAGAGGGTTACTTTTTAACAGAAGGGACACATAGCAGCTGAGAAAGCAAAAAGACCGTGTTCGCCGAGCCGCCTGAGTAAAGGCAACACAAAATGGCGGCTAAATACGAAGCGTAGTCGAAAATCGCAGAACCTCAGAGCCTCCTTTTGCCATTACTCAGGCAAAACACAAAGATCTCAAGTCAGTCTGAGTCAATGTCAATGGTCATGAGGTCATTGAGCTGTTGCTGCAACATCATCTTAATGTTCTCTGTTTTCTGTGACACAGGCTTTGGGACACACAAGGTGGCACAAAGACCACAGATGGCGGGACCACACTGCAAACAGAGACAAGAGAAAATGATGGCTAAAATCATCCAGAGGAAAGTTAACACTTTCCATCCCCAAGTGGACAGTAGTCCCCAAAACCATCCCATCTCAGACCAATCTCCTGTGTCCTGGTGGATAGACTCGGAGATCACGTGTAGTTTAGAAATGGCTTGGTATACTGTAGGAGCATTATCAGGAATATAAATGCAGCAACTAGACCCAATCAATTTACAGACTCCTCCTCTATCTGCAAGGATGATGTCTAAAACCATTCGGTTTTGCAAAGTCATAAGACGATCCGCCTGAAGTTCGGCTGTCAGAAAACTCAAGGCTCCGGAAGTTACATTTATCGTAGCCTTGACAACACGAACTAACTGTCTAATGTTTCTGCTATTGGCCACTGGGCCCCAAAAAGGAAGAAACCCTTTGATGAAGTCTCCTCCCTCTTGTCCAGCTGTGTCCTTAGAGTCAATAACCCCTCTGCCATATCTTTTTCTGTGATGACCTGAAGGAGCAGTGTATGTAGGTGGAAGATGGAAAGCCACATAACGCGTTCCTGAAAAATAGGTGGGAAGCCATGTATAGGCCCTAATGTGACAGATAAAATATGTACCTTGAGATGGTACTAACGGTGAAGAAATCAGGAATGAATAGATATATTTATGGGAACAAACACTCTTTCCCTGTTTGTTCTTTTTATTCTGATCATTTATCTGCAGACATAAGTTACCTTTATGAGGTATGGTCCAAATTGGCAAAGATCTTCTTTGTTTAGCTTTATCAGTGAGGCTAGTAATATAATGAGTCACATTCCAACCATCATACGCTCGTGTCTTGTCAACGGGAATCTTACCAATCTCAGCAATTTTAGTCATAGTAACTATTCCCTTTATTAGAGAACTATGAACTAAAATCTGCTCCACCATTATGTGGACCACCAAAAGGATGTCGAAGCTGGTTTTGGTATGCATTGGAAAACATAGCCAAATAAGCCCAAGCAGAAACTTCATAGGAAAACGGAAAGACTAAGTATGGCATCCCTTTCTCAGCATTATGGGGCATAGGCCCACAAACCCAACAATCAGTAGTGTTGACTACCAGTTGATGCTGATGTAACAACTGGATAAATGAATTATTGAAATATTCCATTCTCCTGACTTGCTCATGATCTGGGAGTGTGTAGAATTTGTGCGAAGAAGTAGTAGGAGAAGAAAATAAAGGAACAGAAGTTGGAGCAGGTGCTTGTTGCATAGTGTGGACAACCCAACCCACACAAGCTAATAAAACACATAAACATATTGAAATTCATAGTGCTACGCCACATCGACAATTTCTTGTACTTAATTTTCATGGCAACTTTTTTATCACTTTCTTCCACTTTATTATCCATTCTCTAAGGCGTTGCTCACGGCAATCTTCCTAGATCACTTAGTTGTGGGTATTAGCCCTCCTATGATACTGCAAGTCCTGCAGACCTATGTCACTACTCAGGTCCCAGCCTAAGACTCCTACTGTGACCCTGCAACTTGATGGATAGTGAAAAAGAGAAATGTCTTTTACAAAAAGAGTAACCAAAAGGAAAAAGAAAAAGTGTTCAATTGTCTTTAGACAACCTAGATCTTAGGTTGTACCGTGTCTTGCCAGGTATCGTTTGGTCTCGAAACAAAGTCTCTGGATTTGTTGTGTCTAGTTTCAAATGTGTCGGTACAGCTTCCTGTAACACGTCATCATCTTCTTTCTCAGAACTTGTCCAGTCCAGGCGTGCACTACTGAAAGGCACAAATTGGGGTACTTTTTCACTTTCGCTATCTCCTATGCCTTCTTGGACCCACTGGTCGTAAGGTAAAGGCAAGGGTACCCTTTTACAGTGCACGCCGTGGACCCAGTTTTTCTTCCCGATGACCTTCACTCCTGTACGAGTCACAAGAAGCACTTGTCGCGGCAGTCCCCAACGAGGTTCCAAATTCTGGAAATTTTTGATGAAGACAAAATCTCCAGGTCGGATGGAATTACCTGGATCTGCGGAAGCCTCTGGCAAAGCGTTCTGAACCTGTTGGTGAATAACACGTAATTTAGTGGTGAGGTCATGCAAGTAATCAATCAACAATGGGTATGGAATATCTGAATATTTCTTAGGTCGAGGAACTCCCCAGACATTGGCTGGGCGCCCAAAAACGACCTCATAAGGACTAAGTCCCAAACGAGAATGTACAGTTGTTCTTGTAGGGAGAAGTGCCAAAGGCAAAGCATCGGGCCAGACAAGGCCCGTGCTGGCCTGAATCTTTGCTAACTTGAGCTTCAGAGTGCCATTATAGCACTCTACCAAACCCGCTGACTGAGGGTGGTTTGCCGCGTGGAATTTCTGTCTAATGCCAAGACCCGCACACACCTTCTGCATAATTTGACCCACAAATTCACTTCCATTGTCACTCCAGACAATGCGCGGAAAACCAAACCTCTGGAAAAGTTCTTTTAAGAGGACTTTGGCAGTGGACAAGGCAGTATTATCCTTTAGGGGGTAGGCCTCTATCCATCTGGAAAAGGCACAGACCACCACCAGAACATACTTGAGGTTATTGGAACGTTCCATGTGAATATAATCAATTTGTAATACCTCAAAAGGATAAGTAGGGGAAGCAAAATGCATAAAACAAACAATACAATTCTTTACCACATTTTCTGCACGTCTGGCGATACCTTCATTCTGCCATACTGGAGCCAAAAGCTTGCATATTCCTTTTGCACTGATATGAGCTGGACCATACGCCATAGTAACTACAGGTAGTACATAGGCATCTGGTAACAACCAACGTTGGTGTTCCGACAATTCCGTCCAACATCCTGTTTCATCCAACATTCACGTACTTTCTCTCCACTTACTCAATTCCTTCTCAGTTGCTTCTGCTTGGATCATTTTCACACTTTCTACTGTGTCCTCACACATACCTCCTTCTCTGACCCATCTTGCAGGACCTGCAACATACATGCGGCTTGTAGCATCTCTCGCTGTTTCTTTCGCTACCTCGTCTGCAAACGCATTCCCACGACCCACATCATCAGTGATTCTTTTATGTGCACTGCACTACACAATCGTTATCTGAGTAGGCAAAGCAAGTGATTCAAGAAGGTCAGTTACCAACTGATCATGCTGTATTTTAGTCCCATGGGAAATAAAGAATCCTCTTTCCTTCCACAAACGACTGAAGCTATGAGCCACGCCAAAGGCGTATTGGCTATCGGTGTAAACAGTCACTCTCTTTCCTTTCGCTAACACACATGCTCTCGTCAGTGCAATCAACGCAGCTGCTTGTGCTGAATTCTGTGTAATACGTGCAGCTTCTACTACTGTACACAATGTAGTAACAGCATAGGCTGCAGTCGTATCACCATTAGGAAGCTTGAAACAAGACCCATCCACCCATAGGATCCCATCCGGATCCACAAGTGGTGTGTCTTTTAGATCTATCCTGCCTTTAGTTTCTTCTTCTGTACGAAGAAAACAATCATGCTGTTCTTGTGTATCTGTTTCATCTAAAATGGGTAACAATGTGGCTGGATTTAAAACATTACATCGCTTGATATGTATGTGACTAGCCAAAAGCGTCAACTCATACCCAGACAAGCGAGCACTCGTGAGATGTTGCGTTTTTGTTCTATTCAAAAGAGTATCCACTGCATGTGGCACCATAACAATAAGAGTGTGATCCAATACCAATCCAGCAGATTGGCGAATGGAGATTGCTGCTGCTGCTGTTGCTCTGAGACAACTAGGCAATGCCTTGGCTACTGGATCCAAAGTAGCTGAAAAATAGGCACATGGCCTTTCTATGTCTCCAAATTGATGCGCTAAAACTGACAACGCACAACTTTCTCTTTAATGCACGTAGAGTATGAAAGACTTACTATAATCTGGAGTACCCAACACAGGAGCAGAACACAAAGCAATACGTAAATCAGAAAAACTCTTCTGACATTCATCAGTCCAAGGAAGAGGTTGGGGTGTATCTTTCAGAGTGAGTGCCAACAAAGGTTTAGCCAACAGGGAAAAATTCGGAATCCACTGTCTGCAATAAGAGGTAATGCCCAGAAAGGCACGCACCTCCCTTTGTGTAGATGGTACAGACATTCGTGCAATTGCATGAATACGTTCTGGGTCAATCGTCTTCCCTCCTTCGACAAGAGATGACCTAAATAGGTAACCTCTTGGCGACAATATTGTAATTTAGAAGGTGACACCTTATGATGTAAATCGGATAAGTGACGCAAAAGCAAAGCAGTCGCAGTTTGACAAACATCCTCTGTATCGGCAGCCACTAACAGATCATCCACATACTGAATAAGAGTAGCACCTGGAGGCAAAGAAAGAGTGTCAAGCTGAGATTTCAAAGCCTGACTATAAATGGAGGGAGTCTCACAATAGCCTTGAGGTGCACGCTTAAATCGAAAACTTCGGCCTCTGAGAGAGAAACCAAAGAGATCCCTACTTTTCTCAGCGATAGGAATGCTAAAGAAAGCATTTTTTAGGTCAATTACAGAAAACCAAACAGCTGAAGCAGGTATCATTGTGAGCAAAGCAGTAATATCTGGGACAACGGGAAACTGAGGGACAACAATTTTGTTGACCTCTCGAAGATCGATCACAAAACGGTATACAGGAGGCTTAGAAGGATCAGTACGTTTAAGAACAGGCAGAACAGGACTATTGCAAACATTTCCTCTCGTTTCCTCAACCACACCCTTCTGAACCAAATCATAAACGATGGCCAACAAAGCTCGTTCACCATCACTGGAAATTTTATACTGAGGAATGTGTGGTAGCTGAACATCAGGCTTGACAGTAATCACATAAGGTGGAATTTCGAGTAAACCAACATCATTGGGACCCGTGGCCCAAAGCTTAGCAGGAAGTGAGCACAATTCAAGTGGCAGTTCATCTTTAGACAAATACATAGGAGAGGCCAATTTGTCTCCCAAAGAAAGATGTACACCAGAGGGAGAACAATACAATGTTGTATGTAGACGTTTCAATAAATCCAAACCCAACAAATTCTCACCACAACCAGTAGTTAAAATGAGCGGGGCTTCCAAATCATAAGGACCAATGGAAATAGGCAAAGGACAAGAAACTGGGTTGTGAGCTGGGGCTCCAGAGAATCCTACAGAAACGTTCGTTAAGCCAGACAAAGGTGCCCCAGGGAGTTTGGAGTGAATGATAGAACTTCTCATCGCACCAGTATGCAAAAGAAATGGCTCTGTAACACCCAATGCAACAACGTTAACAAAAGGCCCATTCTGATCCACTGGAACTGATACCACTCCCTTGCTTTGTCCATGGCTGTCCTAGCTAGTATGAAAATCCTGATTCTCACTTTCTGCACAATAGTCGTCATTGTAATATTGTGTAGACTGAGAATTCTGCTGATCAAAATAATTAATTGTATTCTGAGGGGGAAAGGAACGCTGTCCCTGAGACAACGCACCTCGCCCTCTACCCCTAGGTGCTGACTGAAAGCCACCACGGCCTCTTGGCCATGGCAAGCCACCATTACGTTGCAATAAAACCGGACAACTATTCTTGAAATGACCTTCCTCTCTATAATAGGCACATTGATTAGAACCCAATGCAGGTCGAGGAACAAAAGGTGCAGGTTTCTGAAACAACCTTTGAAACTGTGGGGGCTGTTGCACCTGACGCTGAACAAAACGAGGGGGATAAGCCTGTTGCAAAAGAACCTTCGTCTTCAACTATTTAGTCTTTTTCTCCATCTTATCCTTTTCTTCCTTATCCCTATTCTCATAGTACTGAGCAGTAGCTAATATCTGAGCAGACGATGAAACGGCCCAAGAACTCTCAGAATCTTTCAACTTATGCAATAATTCTGGAAGTAGATTAAACACAAATTTATCCACAAATAATTGCTGTCCACCCTCCGTACTCATATCTTGACCACTATGGTCAATGAACGTCTCCTCGAAACGAGTAAAGAAATCGGAGACACTCTCATCTTTCTTCTGTTTACACACAGCTAACTTATCCCAGTTAACGCGTAAAGCTGGCATCATCGTTTTCATTAAAGTTATTATTCTACCAGGCAATTCTGTGATCAAATCATCGGGTTTAGCACCACCTACTTGTGCTGCATCTGCGGCAGTTAAAGCCACCCAAGTACCCCCCAAAGCTTGATCATGATCTTCCCTACTAATCCTAGCCCATAGTGCTTGAGGGACTACACTTCCCATCAGCAAATCAATATCTGCCAAATTCATAACACACGCATTAACAGTCTGGGACAGTTCTTTATAATACCCAGCAGGATTCTTACGAGGGTCCGGTAAAGACTATTTAAGCGCCAAGACTTCAAAACGTTTCCAGTGGACATGTACCCATATACGCTGGAAATGACCAGGAACAGGCGGATTAGCACCTGAAACTGCATCCCTCCATATTGGAGGAACGTCTCGCATAGGATAGTGTTTTATTTTACGACGAACCGCAGGATCAGGTTCGAGAGAAGCTTGAGAGAAAAAGGAAGACCTAAAAGTAACAAGTGTCTGAACGGCCTCTTCAATGTCAGGACCTACAATAAGTCCTTGATCAATATTAGCCTGTATGTCAAACAAACCTTGAGGAGGTAAATCCAAATCCATATCACCCCATCCTTTAATGAGGACATTACACATAACATTAAAAACATATCTCTGCGTGGGCGCATTCCACTGAAGAAAAGTATCCAGGATATCACGCACACTATACTGTGGACCACTCATGATCCAATTGTAAGCGAGAGAGTCTAATCTAACTCGTACATCAGAATCTGGAATTTGACTACGAGATTGCCTCCGGGACAAGACGGGAGTCAAATTGAGAGACCCAAAGAAAGGTAATAAAAGACCAGATACAGTATCGATTAATCTTTTCCTAGCTGTAGGGGAATCGGACAGTAAAACAAGAGACAATGTATTAAGCACAGCAGGAGAAGGATCAACAGTTGTAAGGGAAACTGATGCTAAAGGAGACTGAGGGACAGAAGCCGATGGCAAAGGAGGTGGAGGTGGAATCACTGGAAGAGGCAATTGTGGAAGAACTGGAACAACTGGTTCAACAACAGGTTGCTGAACAACAGGTTGTAATGGGGGTGCATTAGCACCTAATACATAAGGCTGAGGTAATCTCAACAAATGAGACATTAAGGGATCTTCGTCAAGATCTTTATTCTGTTGGGGAGTAGACAACACAGGATAACATCTATCTATTGCCATACGATGCTGTCTTTCTGAGACTTCAATCATCTTTTGAGCAGCCTGTAAAATCGACATGTCCTGCGCTTTCTTATCTCTTTTTGCCTGTTTAATTTCTTTCTGTTTGGCTTCCTTACGCCAAAGGCGGAAAGAGTCAAACATTGCCGGCCGGGCTTTTCTTTTAAACAAAATTGCTTCTAGATTATCTAATATATCAGGCTCAAAGCTACCATTTTGTGGACACTGTAAAACACCATCTTTCTTTGTGTATCGGATCCATGTTTCATTAAAAATAATAGGACCAAGACCATGTTTCAAAAAGAGCTCATAAGTGGGAGTTCCAACCGGAGGAATCGGACAAGAGTCCTCTAGCCGGGAATCCCTATTACAATCAAAACAGCAAAACTTTCGAAACTTGCTAAGTCCAGGCATTTCGTAACAAACTGGACTGGTCACAAACTTCAAGGGGTTTAAGGTAATGAACACAGCACAAACGTACTTACCCCTCGGCTTCGACTAATGCATTTGTCGAATAACAAAAAAACAAAACAAAAGGGTGGGCGCTACCCACGTATACTTAACTAAGTGTTTTCTTATGCCAACAGATGTCCGTCTAACGTCTCGCGATACCAATCATCATCAGAGGGCCAAGGCAGGGCGACAGTCAGGGCAGCAGTCGTCTACAGCCGTCGGAAAGGAGTAGCCGTGCTGAAAAAGACTTTCGGTCCACTTCGACATACAGAGGTCGCTTGACGTGGTTCGCGAATCCTCCAGAATTTTCTTGCGAGGCTTCTCACGATCCTCCGGCTGAACCACTACCACTGAAGTCGCCCCGCGTTGGGCGCCAGTTGGAGAACCGGGCCTTATGGGCCTAGCGGCGCAGGGCACGCCTGAGATCTCCGGGTTCACCTGCCTTGTCGGACAGAGACACAAAACACTCTGTTGGGCGTAGAAAATCAGGTTTATTAGCTGCAGCTAAGCACAGTTATCCAAGAAGTACTGGGTAGGTTCTTAGGAGACTGCCACTTAACTCCGTGGCGTACAATCCTTTATACTACACATATTTATGACATGTATTCTCAACACATACAAAACTAACCAATAGGAGAAGTTGGAAAACAAGCTATTGAATGTCCCAAATACGCCCTTCTTGCAAACCCCATGTTCTCTCCTCCCGTCAAGTTAATCAATGCTAGTGCATGTAATTCAATTTGCAGGTGGCAGGACGTATTTGCGTGTTTCAAAGGATAGTTGTGTAACAAGCGAATACAGGGAGAGAATAGCGAAGGCCAGTCAAACAAGATAAAGTATAGAAAGAATAGTGAGACTCAAACAGTAAACTGAAACAAGGATCAATCAGTCTAGACATGGATTAACAAACTCGGCCAGTCCCTGACATTAGTTTCGTAAACAAGGACAGAGGGTTACTTTTTAACAGAAGGGACGCATAGCAGCTGAGAAAGCAAAAAAAACGTGTTCGCCGTGCCGCCTGAGTAAAGGCAACACAAAATGGCGACTAGATACAAAATGGCGCCTAAATACGAAGCGAAGTCGAAAATCGCAGAACCTCACGGGGTATGTAGAATCAAACTTACACCAAATTGGATACAAAAAGCAAACTAGCGCACAGAGCTACATTTTTCCTACACCCTTGTCACCAAGTGTGATGACTGGCCTCATGGAGGTTCACTATTTTGGTACAAATGCAAGTCTTTGTGAATATAAGTTTGAGTCAAATTACAAGGTCGGATGTACCACCCATGTAACCCCTACCTGGTGCAAGGTAATGCAAGGCAATGCTTTTGCTGCCCGGCATTACTTTTTTTTTTTACAATGCCTTTCAAAATCACACATACTGGGCTTTGCATGGCCATGTAAATCCCCAAACAGATTTCGTGTGGGACTTCTCCAATAAAGTGACACAACCCCAATGCAAAATCTTAGTGAATTGGGCCTATATCTCTGAAATGGAAGTCAACAATCCTTAACGGGGCAAGGCAACAGATACTGGCCAAAGGTGGCTACACATAGTTTGAAAGTTGCTGGATGAGGTCTTGGTGAAGCCATTGACTTTTGGTAGGAAAGCTCTCAGCAGACATTATATTAATTTTGCAACAAAAGACAGTCCCTCACAAACCACATACTTATGGCACCCTTCCTGGTGAAGATTTCTATGTTCTGACTTATTCACCTTTTGGAGCTCATATTTCTTCAGCGGGGCAAGGCTGCAAGCTGTAGTTTATTAAGGCTACCCAGGCCGTATTCCATTGTCGGGCAAAAATTAGAAGGAGTACACTCTGATGCCCACCAATATCCAAGACCTTGGAAACAGCACTTTGAGCTGCCTAGACTCATTCCAGCACAGGCCAGCAGCAGGGTATAGGTAGGGCCCATTAGAACTTGTCAGCTGGGAATTTGATGAATAGGGTTCTTGCAGCTTGCTATGTCCCTGTAGCTTGAACAGTAGGTCAGCCTTATGACCCTTCAAGTGTACTTCCTTGACATGTATATAAGAGGGAGAGCAGATTCTATCGTCTAGGTTCTTCTCTGGTCAGAGACAGCTGATCCAGTCCTCTTCTAGTCCTCTTTAGGTCCAGAAAGAGTTTTGAGAAGGCTACATTTATGCCAGGTTATCCAGGAGCACCACCACCATGGTATCCACCACCGCCTCATCCATTCTATCAACAACAAAGCCCTCCTTTTTGGAACAGAGGCAGGGGCTGAGGAAGAGGCCGGCGTAAAAATGACCAAAGACAGGTGCAGTGGACGGAGGACGAGGACCAACTAAGGACACTGAGTCAAATGAAGAAAAATTAGTGGTGAACCTATCTACAAGGACCCTGACAGCAACAGAAGAATCTGTGCTACTGAGAGGATTAGGTGTTGTCCCAACACTGAAAGAAGACTTGTTCAGACTCACTGGTGAACTACACACGTTCTTTTGAAAGCTATGTCTGAAATAATTTTTTCAAACACAGGATACTAGCAGGAGGGCGAGGGATACTACAGACACAGGCCTACGCAATCCCTCCAGATTCACTTCCACCACAGAAATGACTGCCAATAAGATACTGACCTATTAAAAAGCAGGCTTACAAGACATTAGCAATCTACAACCCAAGGGAACATACGACAATTTACCTACAAAAGAAAGGAAAGTCCTTCAAGACCTAACGATGATCCGGCAATCACAATAAAACCTGCAGACAAAGGCGGAGCTATCGTCATCCTTAACACTGACGACTAAAGCAATGAATGCCTTAGACAACAAGATGACACAACATACTATCACAAAATAGACACAGACCCCCACAGATTCTCTCACAAGAAGAATCAGCATCTCAGTGACAGAAGCACTATTGAATGGTTGGATCACCAAGAACGAAGTGGAGTACCTAGTGAACAAAAAACCAACAATGCCATATTTCTAAGACTTACCAAAGATCCACAAAAACATCATCCTCCCACCCGGCAGACCAATAGTGTCAGGGATCAACTACATCCTTGAGCCACTGAGTCAATATTGTGATCATTTTCTACGGCCATTAGTTCAAGCAACACCGCCATACTTCAAGGACACAAAGGAGACCATCAACCTCATTGAAAACATCAGAGAACCTGAGGAAATTACTTTACTGGTAACACTCGACGTGGAGGCATTATACACTAACATTCCACAAGATTCCACTCTAAGAGTGATTGAAGAAACCCTGAGAAACAGTGATCCTCCCACACAACAACCCATTAACTTCATCCTGGAATGTGCAGAACTTGCCATGAAGAACAACTTCTTCAAGTTCCATGACCAACACTATCAACAAATCCATGGAACTTGTATGGGCAGTACATTTGCGCCAAGCCTAGCATGTCTATGTATGGCCTATTTTGAGGCCCAATATATTCTACCTGAAACTAACCCCTTCAAATAAATAAAAGAGTGGAAACGGTACATAGGCGATGTACTTATGTTGTAGATGGGGACAGAGGATCTATGTAAAGAATTCCACTCCTGGATCAACCTACAGGACCCTTTCCTCAAATTCACACTATTAACTTCAAGTGAAGAAATACCATTCTCTTCAAATATGGAAAACTGCCAACCACGACATACAGGAAGCCTACAGATCACAACAGCTTACTTCCTTATGACAGCCATCACACCAAACCCTCGAAACAGAATCTCCCATTCGGCCAATTTCTCAGACTGCGGAGAAACTGCAGCACTACCTAGGACTACGAAATATAGGCAGCAGAACTTAGCAAAAACCTGGAAAAAAGAAACTACTCATACAAAATCATAAAGTCTGCCAAGAAACGAGCACAGAACAACCATCGAGGAGCGCTTTTAGAAACACAGGAAAAACGCAAAGATGAAACAATTACATGTGTTACAACTTACACGCCTCAATCTAATCAGGTTAAAAAGGTCCTATTAAAACATTGGAACATCCTGAACACAGGCGAAATGCAGCTGCAATGCCCAAGATTCGCATTCAGGCGTACACAGAACATAAAAGATATTGTTGTCCACACAAGACCACAGAAAAAACAGGGGGACAGTAAGAGGACATTATGGGACCTGCCAACAGTCAAGGGACACTATTCATTTGGTATGTGTAATGTCTGCCTGCTCACAGCACACATCAAAACACTCCAATTGAAGAACCAAGAGCGGACACAAAAGAGACACACCAATTGTAATACAAAAAATTGTGCCTACAAGGTGAAATGTCCTTGTAACCTACTATACAGAGCGATGATCTCTAGAGCTGTAAGAACAAGGGTGAGTGAGCACAGGAGCAACTTCCGATGCGTTAGGAACCCCACCAAAAAGAACAGGCACTACATTGAAAAGGGACATACACCAGACCACGTCAATTGGACCGTCATTGGATCCAATCCCCTTTGGATAACAAAGACCCTTTTCCAAAAAGAGCAAAGATGGGTCCAACGCCCAGGGTCTTAACGATGAAATACCTTGGATTGAGGTACTATAGAAACCAAACTCTTGACATCGACCCCACCAGTTCCAACACTACAGTGATGACTATGTTAGCACACCTTTCAGTTCTTAAAAACACTATGAAAATATCCAAGGTGCACCACCAACCGCAAAATGATACACCAACTGTAAAATCTGACAAAGAGGACACTGATGTGCCGTAAATAACACCAACAAATGCTGTAACCTTATAGGGCATGTATGTCTGCAACATGTGCACCCATACACAATTGATGGGTGCAACAGGGTGTCAAAGTGACACCCTGCCACCCTTCAATGTTTCCCCCTTTTACCGAATCGGTAAATACCGATTCGGTAATTGGCATTCATTCCTATGGGCCTCCAGGCCCATAGGAATGAATGGCAATTACCGAATCGGTATTTACCGATTCGGTAATTACTGAAACTTACCGATTCGGTAATTTCTTTGGTAAAATTACCTACATCCTATTTGCCTGTTCTTAAATACCGAATCAGTATGATTCGGTATTTAAGAATCGGTAATCTGGAATTACCTACATCGGGCCCTTTGTGTTTTATAGGTTCTGATTCAGTACACTTTTAGGTTTAACATTGAATTTTGGATCCAGCAGCCTCAGAAGCACTATGTGAGCACTTTATCCAGTAAGGGGCCATTGGAATGGGGCATTTTATTAAAAATTGTCATTTGAGTGGAACAACTGTTTTATGCTCTCCCCCGACTTTTATGAGGTTGATGAAGCAAATCAGTATACGAGATTTGGTAAGTAATTACGGTTGTACAATGACAATATAACAACACATTCAAGAACACCAAATTGACAGAAGTAACCAAAGTTCCACAAGATGAGTAAATCTTGGATTCTTTAATGAAGATTACAGCCAGCCGACACGTGTTTCATCGCCTTCGCGATTCCTCAGGGCTAGATGGCCGTATCGACATCAGAAGGTCGCTTAGCTGGTGATAATTCCGACCCAGCCGGGCCTTCCAGTATGGGCACTGAATCAAGTGCGTCCAACAGCGGCGGAAGTCTTTATGTAAATATTTATTTGTCAAACGAGTATAGAGTAGGCTCGGAAATCACTCGATGTGTATAAACCAGAAATTCGGTCATGCCGTTATTAACATCAAATGCGATTGTTTACAGTAAAAACGGAAACCCAGTGCGGTTCCAATTAGTCTGTAAGTAAATGCCGTGTGCGGCTTCTTCTAACGTTACAGGCGAGTGCACCTCTTCCGAGCCCGGTTCCGTGTGTTAGTAGTAGTTCTTTACTCACATGAGTGGTTTAGGTTTGTCCACTCGCCGAATAGCACCTGAAAATCTGTACCACTTTGTACTGTATGCGCATGAACAGGCAGTGCACCCATTTACTGTACCAAAAACCTTCTCCCTGTCAGTATACGAGATTTGTTTGAATTCAGAATGAAGGCTTTCCAATTAGTTCATTTTGATGAAGCAAATATACTGGCACCTTAAGTTGTGTATTCTTTTTAGGGATGGAGGGCATGTATTCACACATTATATTTCTATTCACTCTACATATTTTACACAGTCAAGTACTGTATTTTCCATTGTATAATTGGGACTTTATTGTACTTTTTGCCCATTCCCCTGTACAATATGATGTTAATTATATATTGTTTATGTATTTTAGAATCCTAAGCAGGACAGCGGTCATTAGGATTTAATGTTACGATCATTAGGGGGTCTTAGGTATTACAACTGGTTACGGAAAGAAATTATAAATAATATAATATATACGGAATCCAGTTCCCCACCATTTTAACGATCTTATTTCGAATTGTATTGCTCCACTTTTAGACTTCTAGTCTTATTTGTCTTTAAATATAGGTGAAAGTACTATGGGTTTTTTTCTAGTACTGATGCATTCCCTGATCACAATTGTATGTTCTCCTTTTCTTGAGCTATTTTATGCATTGCTCCATTGCACTTTTGTCACTTTAAGGTCTATTGCAGCTAATTATATGATGGGATACTGCCAATCTCTATTTGGGGATCGATTGTTATGTTCACTATTTGCACTTTTGTAACATCAGGTTTTATGCTGCTACTTAAAGGATGAAGTAGAAGTAACTTTGGTTTTTGTGCTAGGTTTGTTTTTTATTGAATATAATTGTATATTCTCTTTCTCAAGGGTTATACTATTATTTGCACTATCCACTCCGTCACTTTAAGAGTCGCTAACTCGTGATTTAAGGAAAATAATTTAAATGCTTCTATTTGTACCAAGCTTGTTTTGTATATCTATTTCTCTTGACTGTATGTACACCACAAGCTATATGTTGGTTATATCTGCTTTTTAAAACAAATTGCTAATATCAGGTGTTTCATCAAGCAAAAGATGGTAATTTCCCACAGCCACCATCTCTTAGTATACCAGGCCATCCCTACATTCACACACTATGTTTTATTCAGTTTTATATACCCCAAATTTGACCCAAAGGTATTGGAGCACTTTGCATGAGCACGAGTTACCTTACACAAGGACGCATTCATTTTTTCAAGGCATGGGGAGATTAAATGATTTGCCCAGAATCACAGGATGATGAGCCAACGCCAAGAATCGAACCTGGGTCCCCCGTTTCACAGTCAGTGGCTCTGACTTTAACACCACTTTTTCTCCCTTTAGCAGGAACTTGAACTTTATAATCACACACTGTCTCTGCAAGGACTTGGGCATCACTAAATCACATGCTATCTCTGCAGAGATTTAAACTTGAATATCATCACACACTATTTCAGAGGGGTCTTGAACATTGCTATAATCATACAGTACCTCTATTGGGACCTGGAATTACTATAATCACACACTGTCCCTGTGGGGACCTGGCATCACTGTAATCACACACTATTCTAAGGAGGGGACCTGGGCATCATCAAAACAACACACACTATCTCAGTGGGGACATGGGCATTCCTATAATAACACACTATCTCTGTGGGGACCTGGAAATCACTTTAACAAACACACTATCTCTGAGGGGACCTGGACATCACTATAAACACACACTATCTCTGTAGTGACCTGGGCATCACTGTACTCACACACTATCTGTGTGGGGACCTTGGCATCACTGTAAACACACACTGTCCCCGTGGGGACTTGGGCATCACTGGAAAACCACACTATCTTTGTGCGTACCTAGGCATCTCTACAATCACACACTACCTTTGTTGGGATCTAGGCATCACGATAGACACATATTATCTGTGTGGGACCTGGGCATCCCAGTAATCAAACACAAACTGTGTAGGAACCTGGGCATCAAACACACACTATCTCTGTGGGGACCTGGGCATCACAGTAATCACACAATATCAGCGTAAACACACACTATCTCTATGTGGACCTACGCATCAATATAATCACACACTGTCAGAGAGAAGACTTGAACTTGAGAAAATCACACACTGTCTCTGAGGGGACTTAAACATGACTATAATCACAGATAATCTCTGTGGGAACATGGCTATCACTACACAAATATACTGTCTCTGTGAGTTCTTGAGCATTAGTTACATGCAGTTTCTATGGGGACTATGAATACACTATAATTCAAAGAAGATAACAACTAGAGGTGAAATGTATGAAAATATAAACTAGATAACTTGACACTGGCATTTCTACCTGACCACATTACAGGATCGTTGGCTAGCCAATTGGTTTGAATAGGTAATATTTTCTTTTCTCTTACCATTTAATCTCTTTGTTTTTTCTTAATGTAATACATGTCAGTCCGATTATGTTGACTTGCTCAGCAATGTTTTTCTAGTGGACAAGTGCATTCTCGTTAAAAATTAATTTCGTGGTAGCGGCCCTGGCAAAGCGTTCGCCCCCCCATGGGGGGCCGGCCGAGCGCTTTGCCAGGGCCGGTTTTGGTTCCCAGTCCGGCCCCGGGCACAAACATCTATTTTTAAATGAATTAACTATTGTGTAATCTAGGTACAGTCCTGTAAAAAAAACATTTAGCTGTGTAATGCCAAATGTAGTCAACCACAATGATAATACGGAATTAAGTCCTTGCGAGGTTAGAAACACGTGTTCAGGATCCAATAGTGATGGTCAGTACATGCAATCAAATTAAGTCATATTTGAAAATTTGAAACAGGATCCAGTAAAATAATTTTTTCTTACCATTTTCCTGTAATTACATGTTTTAAACACATTGGGAAAGGATAGTCCCCACAACTCAGGTATCCACATTTGGGGCCATATGTATCATACAAATTCGCATTCGCAAAGGCTGAAATTCGCAGAATTTTGGCCTTTGCGAATACAAATTTGCTAAATGGGATGTATGAATGAAAATCCGGTGCAAAATAAGAATCGCAAAATTTGCGATTCCTTAGTTTGCAATTGCATTTAAGGAATCACAAATTTTGCGATTCCTTAAATGCAATGTATGAAGCTAAAACAAATTGCTAATTGTCCCTAAGGAATCGCAAATTACCACCAACTTCAAGTTAGTGGTAATTTGCGAATTTCTTGAAAATTCCCCATTTTAGCATTTTTCCAAAGTGCCATGTGACGCACATACATGCCTTTAGGGCATGTATGTGCATCACATGTGCACCCATGCCTATTTCAGGGGTGCAACAGGGTGTCCTTTGGACACCCCTGCACCCTTGAAATTATTCTCAATTTGCGATTAGCAAATTGCGAAATCGCAAATTGAGAATAGATTCCCATTCCTTCCTATGGGCCTCCCGGCCCATAGAAAATGAATGGGAAAGTATTCCTTAACCGCATGCGTGCGGGCGGAATTCCGCCCGTACGCTGGGTTTTGCGAAAGCGCATGTTACGTGACGAGCCCAGCTCGTCATGAGCGTGCGAGGAGGCTACGCCATGACGAGCCCAGCTCGTCATGAGCGTCGAAGGGGTTAATTGCGAATTCGCAATTTGTGAATTCGCAATTAAGGAATATCAAGAAATCGCGAAAAATTGGCAATTTACTTGATACATACCAATTAGCGATTCTGAAATAGCGATTTCTTAAAAATCGCTATTACAGATTCGCTAATTGGTACCTTGATACATAAGGCCCATAGTTCCCACAAGGATGGTAACATGTGTATGCGTGTGTGTGTGTGGCTATGAAGGGGGCATACTTTGTTGTTGCAAGTGCAGTACCTACTTGATATCTGCAAAAGAAGTGTCCTCCCTATGCTCCCTCAGCCTGATCTCGCCAATCATTTTGGCTTTTGAATAATGAAAAAGTGTTCACAAAACGTTGCTATCATACAACTTAAGTACAATCTCACGTAACTACTATGTCAGGGTCCGTAACACCAAGATCAGCTACAGGGTGAGTGAAAGCATTTTATGGTTCATGTGGCAGCAGCAGGGCAAACTGCTCCCCGTCTGCTACTTCTTCTCTTCCTTACTCAAAATTGCAATAATGTTTTCCGTGTCCAAAATTCAAAATAACTGCCATTGAAAATATTTGTTTTAATCATTTTGGGTAACTCTTCTTTTTCAACTATCCCTAGTTCCTTCAGCCATTCCAAATTCATCCGCAGACATGAAACGAAGGACAGCATAGTTCAGCAATGTGCCAAGTTTATCAAATTTCACCCGAACTTACTCAAAGCATGCTTCACACACAGTGTTACAACGATAAATATTGGAATGAAAGCGTTCTACTTCTGGACACCTTTCACAAGACCCTGAGAAATCACAATTAAGTGAGAAGTCTTATATCTTAAAACAGCCAGGGGCCCTACTTATGAGGCCTTGGAACACTTTTGCGCCTCCTGTGTGTCACTTCTTGTGACGCACTGGCGACGTAAAAAATGGTGCCATGTTGTGCTCCATTTACAAAGTGATGCATCTGGCAGATACGTCTCTTTGTATACCCCTGCGCCACATTATACCTGTGCCAGGTATAATATATGCAGGGTGGGCGTTTCCCCGCAAAAAGCCTCGTAGAAGTGGCTCTATGAAATCTATGAGATTTCAGTGTGCCTCTTGTAGGAAGCCATTGCATCAATATCTTACGCCTGCCTCACAGCAGGTAAAAGACTTATGCAGTGCTATAATCATAACCCTCCCCTTGCATTGCTGGAGTTGTGTCATGCTTGCGACACAACTCCAGCAATAGGTTAGTTTTACACCAACAGATAGATCAGTAATACTGACATATCTGTCATTCCTTGTGACATGATGTGTCATACAGCAATTATGATGCAACCATCATGTCGCAAGGAGAAAACTGTTGCATATCTCTTTTCATGCAGTGATGCAATGGTTTTCATAACTAAGGCTCCAGATGTATTTCAGTCTAATGTCAAAGTATTGTAACCATGCCCTGCTGTTTAATTCCCGTAGCTACAACCATCTTGAATCCAGTCACATCCAGATCAACTAACGTGCTGTGGATGGTGTGTATTTTAAGTCTAGCACAAAACGTTTAGTACATATTGGTGTGATGGATTCTGATGAACTGGTGCACACTGCCAAGTGAATAACCTACCAGCATTTCCCATTTCATATTCTGGGGGATGTTATCTCGGTAGCTGCTCCAGATTATTGGGAAGGAACCATCCACCAACTTTGCTCAGGGTCTAACATCTGCCATGGAAGCCTGCAATCACGGTCAGCTAACCTTGCAGATCCTCTTTAATGAAGGATTGGGTGCGTGCGAAGATTGTAGAACAATGTTTTGAAATGCGAATGTGCAAAACTACTGTGGCCCTCAGAGATTTGCACTAGGTTTTAGATGATTCTGGGCAGGGAAATGAGGCTCTACTTGATGCACATTAAGAAACACACTCTCTTGCAAGCACCAACAGCCTAAAAGTACCAATGTCTATAGTGTTATTGAAAAAGCGTTCTGACCCCTTCTTTCATTAACTACCTAGTAAAGGTATGTAAAAAATCTTTCAGTCTAAACAATGCACTGGTTTTGTGCCAGTGCCCCTGTTTGGCAATGGGACTCAGTCCCAATGTTGCTACCGGATCAAGCCTTACGTCAAAGCCTGTGATTTCACGTGACTAATAGGCCTATTTGGGGATTCAGCAGAGTGAACTTCAAGTCAGAGCTCAATGTTGCGTTGCCTAGTAGACATCCAGAGATTAAAGTATAACTAGCTAGAATTTGAGTAAATAGGAGGTATCACTAGGAACGTGAGGACCTCTTTTTTCTGAAGATACATATTTTATGGTCATCTTTTTCTATAGGGGATTTAGTAATTACTGAGCAAAATGTGAACTTTGAACCCACAGATACGTTTAGAGTGTGAAATGGATATCTCAATCACATTGCTTCAGACCCACCTTGTTACTAATACCTACTGTCTAGTAGATAATGCCATCAAGTTGCTAGAGATTCTGTGGGATCTTTCCAGTCTTATTTTCTTTAGCATCTTTTTGTACCTGAAATCTGTTACTTGATGAATCTTGACTCCAGAGTCCATAATAACATTCCTGAGTAGTACATCCCAAACCCCATTGACTCATGCATCCAACTATACCACTCAATACATAATTGGATTGGAAGAGGAAGTAAATACACCCATTATATTGAAACAAACACATTGTGGTCTAGTCTCTCATACCAGAAATGGTAGGAGAGAGAAAGAGGGGGAGAGAGAGGGAGAGAGAGAGAGAGAGAGAGAGAGAGAGAGAGAGAGAGAGAGAGAGAGAGAGAGATAGAGAGAGAGAGAGAGAGAGAGAGGGAAAGAGAGAGAGAGGGAGAGAGAGAGAAAAAGATGTATTGGGAAACATCCCTCATTCATAATTTGACTCTCTCTTGAATCAAAAATCCATGTAGTGCTGGGCTTTCTTGGAATTGCCGGAATTGTTTGGGATGTACAGTAATGACATCATCATGTGGACATAAAAAATACCTTCTAAGAAGTTGCCTCAGATGTGCCACGATCAGAACAGATAGTGTGAGAAAGTCATCCTTTTTGCCCTGATCACCCCCAATTTTGACTGATACTGGTGGTAACGGACTCTGATTGTTCCCTTGGTTCTGCTACCCAGGGCCAGTGCTCTGTGTAAAAGGTACATGGATGTTAGGTGTAATTACAACTGCTATGACAACCCACCTGTAAGCCCCTAGTATTTGGTAGGGCATGTAGGTTTAGAGGCGGAGCAAATTTAATGAACTTAAGTATGTACTTCTGTGTTGCCTGCTGTCATTTTAAAGGCAGTTCAGCTTTGCAGGCTGCTTTTAAAATGAAATGATATCGAAATTTGACTTTGGAATTAAAGTAATTCCAAAGTATTAAACTACCTTTGTTTTTACGTATAGGTAATCCTAAGGTCTTCCTGAAGTGCCCCAGAAATAGGGTGCCATTTAACTATACGCAGGGACATTTTAAATATGTTTTATATGCCCTGGTGAGAGAAAACTGGCAATTTCATTTTTCTCCATTGTAGCATATTGGCTCCATAGGCTAGCATAGGAATACTTTAATAAAGTATAACTATTGATAGGAGAGAGCTAAAAATATACTTTAAAGTATTAAAATGAAATCCAACCACTTGTCAAGTTTAGATTTATTATAACTATCACAGAAAATACATGGAAAATAACTGGAAGCACCCTACCGTCTCGACCTAGGAGACGGCCCACCCTCATGCAATAAATTGGCTGCTTTCTTTAAAGAGAAAACAAGATTCATCAGTATTGATCTGGAATCTAAGAATGCTCTTCTTCCATCCTGTGGGATTGAGCCTCCTCCGGCCCACTTGGAGATGCTCGAGGCATTTAGTCTAAGCACCAAGAACAATACATCATGTTGTACCTTTACTCCCCTCAGCGAAAGAACATTCACAAGATTTCTCTTAGTATCAACCCTTCTAATCACTTTAGCGACCCACTGCCACCACCCGTCTTCAAAGAAATAAAGGATGCCTTCCTCCCCCTTTAGACAAAGATTGTCAATGCTTCATTGTCACATGGCATGATCCCTGAATGCCTAAAAGCAGCTCAGGTTTCACCCATTCTAAAAAAAATGAATGCAGATAGAGCTGATCCTAACAACTTCTGCCCTGTCTCCAACATCCCAACTCTCGCTAAACTCCTAGAAAAATGCATCCAATCGCAATTCTTCACTCACATTGAGAAATTCCAACTGCTGGATCAACATCAATCTGGCGTCCAGAGTGGTCACAGCACAGAATCAACACTCTCTTACGTTATGGATGACATTTAAAAAATGCTAGACCAAAACGAATCTTGCCTCCTAATCCTACTTATCCTTTCTTCTGTGTTAACCACAACAACCTCTAATCCATTCTTAAGCACTGGATGGGCCTTTCCCCTCTGGTTTTACAATGGTTTTCATCCTTCCTTCACCACAGATCCCAAAGATTTAAGGTGAATCAATCTCTATCCCAGCCCCAGACAGTCTCCATGGGGATCCCACAAGTGTCTGCCTAATCTCCCAATCTCTTCAACATATTCTTTGAACCGTTAGCTAATGCACTAAACTCCACAAACTTTCTTTTTCATATGTATGAAGATGGCATGCCACTTTACCTGAAAATCACCTCCCCTGAAAACTTCACATCACTCAACACTACCCTGACAAATACTTAAAACTGGCTAACTGAGAACCACCTCCTGCTCAACACTTCCAAAACGGATTTCCTTCTCATATCTCCTCCTAATCACACCACCAAGATAAACCTCTGGATGAAACACCTCACTGCCTCAAGTGCTCTCCTCACATTATAGATTTAGTCAAATCTCTTGGAATCACCCTGGACATGCACTTGAACATGAAGAATCATAGTAGTAAGGTATGCAAGGGTGCTAATCACCAGGTGAGGATACTTAGGATTCTCAAACAATTCCTTCCACAAGTTGACTTCAAGCAGGTGGTCCAGGCACTTGTTTTGCCAAGGCTAGACTATGGCAGTGCTACGCTCTGTGGCCTCCCCATATATACCTTGGCCCCACTAAGGGCTTCCTTGAATGCCGCTGCCAGATTGATTACGGGCACAAAAAGAAATGTTCACATATACCACGACCTAAAATCCCTAAATCGGTTGCCCTACTTAGCAAGAATACAGCTAAAGATTGCTTGCATGACTCACAAAGCCCTTCATTTCAAAACCTCCTGTTACCTGACTCAAAAGCTAGAATTATCTGGAGCTGGTAGACCATCAAGAAGTGCAAACTCTTTCCTCTTGAAACCACAGATTTTTCGCCAAATCAGAACGAGTCACAGAGCTTTCTCAGGCTCTACCCTGAAGATATGGAACTCTCTCCCACCAGAAGGCCGCAGAATCTCCTCCATGGTTGCTTTCAAAATTGTAGTAAAAAAATATTCCTAATGAACTAGTTAATGCCTTGAATGGCTATTGATCATTAGTTTTACTGTATTGGACTAACACCTTTGAAGCCCAGAATCGGCTGCTATACTCCTATAAATAATTTTCTGTTCCTCTCTCAGTTCGCTATTGTATTAGCTAAATGTGATGTTCTTTGATACCCCCTTTGTCATTGTTAATGCTTACATACTTAATTGATGCCTTTCGTTCCCTTCATTATTTCCTACTATCCAAGTGTGAAGCACTCTA
Organism: Lissotriton helveticus; assembly: GCF_964261635.1. NCBI lineage: Eukaryota > Metazoa > Chordata > Amphibia > Caudata > Salamandridae > Lissotriton > Lissotriton helveticus. The sequence continues at coordinate 536,823,571 of NC_136067.1, forward strand.
ATACCCATCCGGGTCATGTTCACGCTATTCAAAACTTTATAAATAAATGAATAGAAATTTCTTTTGTGATGAACGAAAACTCAGCATTCTAGCAGCCTCTTCTGATTGACCAGCCTTTGACAGGCTGAGACAAACAACTCTGATGGGGTGTGAAGTGGCCTGCATAGAGACAAAGTGCATCTAGGGGGAGGATATATGCAGCTGTAGAGCAAAAGGCAGGATGGAGGTGGAGTAGCTAAACTGGTCTTCAAAGAGGGAATGATAGTTAGGAGAAGCTACAGCCTCACCCACACATCCTGCACACCTAGACAGACAGGAGTCCCAGTAATTGAATTAGCAGAGAGGCTGAAAGGGGAGTGTTAGGGAAGCTTAGCCACACCAGTGGGTTGGCTTAGACACATCTTAACATCCAGAAGAGAGATTCTCCATTTTGGATTATAAAGGAATATTGTTATCTGGAACAAGAATATGCCACACTTTGGAGGAAGTTGTCATACCTGAGGTTGGCACTTTGCACCCCATTGGTCGAGGCCGTCTCCCTTCTTGTCAGCATAGAACACTGGGAAAATACAGGAGAGCTGCCCAGCAGCACAGATCCCTGCCTGAAACTACAAGAAGAAGAATTTTTGCCCTGCTGTAACCCTGGCCAAGAGTATTGCACTCTGAATGACTGCACCTGCTGCACACTTTGGAATGATACCCTAAGGACTTTGCCTTGCATTGAAAAGTGAAGGAGTAGACTCCCTGAAAGCAACAGGTTAAAAAAGCTCCACCTGCAACCTCTCCCTCAAGAAGAAACCAGCTGACCACCTTCAGCTGGTTGTGAAAGGATTTGGCCAGGTGCATTGTGGGAGACATAGTCCCAACATCCCAAGTAACAACTCAGAGCTTCTGGAACCTTGGATTTGTAATGTGGACACTTTGGAACCCGGAAAGGAACTTCTGGAAAAAGATCCAGACGTTTGGAGAATTTTTGTCAAGAAACTCCATGAGGTGATCAACCCATTGAGGATAGTCAAGCCGGCGACGTCGAATCGTGACTTGGCCTTAGATTTAGGTTTGCCCCACTGAAGCTCCTGAGCTTTTTGATGTAAACAATATTTCCATGAGTTGACCAAGGCATCGCACAGAGCCAAGCCACCGTCATCGACCCCAAAGCCGCCCTGACGAGGAGCCTCGCTCAACGTTGAAGGAAAAATCTCTGAAAAAGTGACTAAGTCAGAAGGTAAAACTTGACCTGGCCCTACCGCTAAGTGTATCCGACCCACCCTCCATTCCGGTTGGCATAAAAATGTGGCTGTGCCCCAGTCAAGCGCGACTAGATGTCCCAACATGACGCTTTTGGTTTATAGGCATTAGAAAGTTTTTATTCTTTGAAACATTCATATCTCTGGTTTCCGATATTGTTTTTTGTCCTTTTGGTGTCATTTTCATATTCTTATAAATTGGTATTGGATTTTTTTACTGTGTGTTGGGTCTTACTTATTCAATGTATTGTATTTTCAATTGCTTTGGACACCTGTCTCCTAAGTTAATATTTCCTGCTTGCAGCCAGCGACCAAGGGTTGAACAAAGGAATCTTTTATTGAGACCTTGACTGGACCTTATATTGTGATTTTGGCCTTATTACTAGTGATAGGCACCTACTTACAGGTACCTACCTACCCCTACTAATAAACTACGTTCCAACAGGTAGCAACACTGCTATCCAACTTGGAGGTGGGAAAGGTGGCAGTAACAGCAACCCTGTTTCAAATTTGCTTTGAGCTCTAATGCTCTGAGGTCAGGGACAATGTTATAAAGACCACACCACCCAAGAACATGATGGTAAGGATTTCGGTGAGGACACAAAATAAATATTTTGATTATTTACTGGTAATGTTCAATATTCTGAGTCCTGGGCTTCCTTGTGAAAGTCTTCACAGTTTGAGCTCTGTGTTAACAGTGTACAGATTTCACTTAAATTAGTAACCTTTAATTTCTGTCCCTGTCAATAAGACAGAACCAACCTCTTTCCCTTTATGTTCAGTGCCTCATAAAGGCATGGCTAACAATCCCAACTTCCAGATTTCCAGCAAACAAAAATAAAAGTAATTTCTTCTTAACTATAAAATCTATGAAGATCTATACACCATCTGGTGTGGGGGGAGGGGACTGAGAACTGTGATGTGTATATCAGGACAAAAAGTAATGATGATTACAAGAAAGTAATCAGGGCATTACCTTTGTCTTCCATGTTCCTCACTTGAGAACTGGTAGTGTGAGCATATAACAAAGCTCAAGTGAAAATTAATTCTGAAAGAAATACAAAACATGACACATTTTCAACATCCCGTGTTTGTTTATTAATCTTACTGTACAATATGCCTATCACAATTCAACTAAGGTCAAAACTACTGTGACAAAAAAAGCATATATCATCTCCCTCATATGTAATTTGTAATGAGATTACAAAAATGTGGAGATGCCCATCTTGCTGTAGCAGGTATGTCCTTATGGGAAATTACTTTGAACGTTGCCCATGATGAAGAAATTCCTCTGTTAGAATGGCCTTGAATTGTGGACAGAAAAGGCTAACCTTCTTTTTGATGAGAAATAGAAAAAGGCATTGTTATCCATCTACTTAAGGTAGATGTACAATGACTGTGTCCCTCATTAACCAAACCAAAATTAATAAACAAGGAATCTACCTACCAGATTGGAAACATTCTCTGCTAATCCCTATGCATCCCCTATGCATGTCAATGGTGCACCACAGTACACCCTGATCTGTTAAAGAAGGGCAAAAGATTAGTCAATTAGATACTTTGAAAGATGAAATTATGAAGCCACATTAGGTAAAAAATGGGGTAGGACACCAAGAGGTATATTCACAAGAACGTGTGCTAAACATCACCAATAAAAGCGAACGCACCTTTACACATCGCAGCCGATCGCGGGAAAATAACCCTGTGTTAACGTGGAATTCACAACAAGGTGGTAGCATGCGATAGTCTGACGAAACCGCGGCCAATGTCCACAATACAACCACCTCGACGGCGATAAAAACACAAACCTCAACGTGAAAAAACATGCGATGGGCCAAAGCGTAATGAGGAAATCAGCGATAAGCAGTGCCAGGCCTGCAATACACACATGGCAGGCGGGAAAAATCACTATAAAAGTAGAAAAAACACCCAAATACAAACTGACCCACACCCAAGCACCATGGAGGCAGCCGGAGCAGGCGCAGAGGAGGAGCGCAACCCCACAAGCACCCCGACGACCTGCCTGGGACCTCGGGGACAGGGAAGGGCAAGGACAAGAAGAAGAGTAAGACGAAGTTCAGTCCACAGGAAAACAGGATCCCGATTACAGAGGTGATGGGATGCCATCAATAACTGTTCGACACCTCCAATGTGTCATTGGGAACCGAAAATGGGAAATGGTGGAACATCGTGGACAAGATGAATGCCGTCTGGGTGAACAAGATGTCAATGGATGAGGCCAAGAGGCGATGGATTGACATCAAGCGAAAGACCAAGGAGAAACTCACAGCCAACCAGAAGGCAGCAATGCAGACTGGAGGTGGGAGCCCAGCGCTGCAGCTCGCGCTGCATGACATGGAGGAGCTGGTGTCATCAGTGTGGAGACTGTGGCTGGAGTCGGGGGACCGGACACTGTTTGACAGGACACAACACAACCGCAACAGGGTGAGTGACCACCAGGAACTGGGAGGACGGGTGGAGAGGGCCACAATGGCACACATGCACAATCAGAGCACAGTGCTCACCCACCATGACTCTGGGTCATGGCCCTGATCTACACACTGTCATAATGTACAATGCCATGCTGTCTGAATGTCAACATGTACCATGCGGCTACATACACGGGGACACATTATAATACAACATCTCCTCTTTACATTGCAGGGGCGCCATCAACACCCCCTGGAGAGCAGTCCCAGCCACTCTTCACTGATGACAAGGAGGGTACCGCCAGCATTGACACCCAAACCCTCCAAAACATCATGGACATCATCCGCAACTCACCTCCAGGATCATAGCAGCCCAGCTGCATCGAGGATACCCCAACCACTACCAAAAGCACCTAGTAGGAGGCACCCACAGCCCCGGCACTCTCCCAAGAGCCCCAGGAACAAACCATGGCCTTTCAATGCCGTGTGCTGGAGGGCCAGGGGGAGACGGCTGAGCAGGTGTGGGTTGGGTTAGGCCTCATGGCCACCAACATGGACACCATCCATGGATGTCTAGGGCCCATCAGGGACCAGCTCCAGTCCCTAACGGACACCCCCGGCCCACTCCATGGTCTCCAAGTAGCCTTGACTGACATCGCTGGAGTCATGATGCGGAGAGAAGAACACCTGTCCACTCAGACTGGCTCCATTGATTCCAGCCGTGAGCTGGCATACATGCGGAGGCTCATGGAGGACATGGTATGGATGAAGGCAGAAAGGATGGCAGCCACCACTGTACATCAGCGAGATGTAGCTGGGATCTACCATGCCCAGCAGATCCTCATCATGGCATTGCTGCCACAAGGCATGGTGCTGATGAATGCTGCTGCCCCCACACCGTCAACATCTCCGCCCCCCTGGTGTGTCGTTGCCTCACAGTGTGGAAGGCATTTCCACTCCGCCACCTGAAGTGCCACTGCTACACAGTGCAGCCGACAATCCACCTCCGGCCACTGATGTGTCAGTGGCACACAGTGCTTCAGCCGGTACTGCAACACCCACAGGTGAGGCAGAGCATGCATGGGAAGAGGACATGGAGGGGTTTGTTGTCAGAAGGAGGCAGTAGCATTCACCTCTGCCACCTGGCCTCTTTCTGCTTGGGGTCGCACATGGCCTCATGACCTCCCACTGACCCCCGATACACTCTGCTGCACTCACCTTTGACTGCGACATGGACTGCCACATCCTGTTTGATGACCAATGATACGGCAACCAGACTGCGGACTGTACCCTACCTCTTCCACAGTACCTGTCATCCCTGGATGGACTCTTGCAGGCCCTCCACGGGCCCATATTATGTGGTGTGCTTGGCATGGATATGTACCGTTCCAGCTGCGACACTACACTGGATGTGCAAAAAACATCCAGTAACACACAGCTGAGTCATCTCTTGCATCATTCATGCATGAATGTATGGATGGAAGTGGAGGCAGTGATTTTCCCTTACGTCAATGATGCTCATCTAGTGGGATACCAGTCACTGTGTGCTACATTGCTTTTGTGTCCCGGGTGCCGTGGACACTACAACAGAGACACACGCATTAGTTACTTCCTTGTCCAGACATGGACTAAACCACACCCAGAACCCCCGAGTCATTGTTGCAAGCCCTGCACTGGTCTGGCGTATGCCAGGGCAGACCACTCTCCTGATGCACCGAGGGGGGCCCTCATAGCTACCTGTTTCAGGCGTACTCACTGGTGGTGTGCAGGTCACTGGTCTAGTTGTCAGCATGTCACGGCCACTCCCTGAGGGCAGGTCTGCACACACACCACACCCAACCGGTACAGGTGTCACAGGCCATGGGACCCCGCAAATATAAGGACCGCCAAAGTCACTTTCTCCTCTGCTGGTTGTGACTGGATGGCGGACGCTCCTCGGTGCTCAATCATAAAGGGCCCATGATTTGCTGCGCACAGGTTTGGTGGCACTCGAGGCCGACATGGGCCTACCACCACGTGGCGCTGACTGGGGTTGCACAGGGTTAATGGCACCCGAGGCCTTACGGCCGACACAGACCTACCACCACGTGGCATTGACTGGAGGTGCAGAGGGTTAGTGGCACCCGAGGCCTTGCGGCTGACGCAGTCCTACCAGCACATGGTGCTGACTGGGGTTGCACAGGGTTAGTGGCACCCAAGGCCTTGTGGCCGACACGGGACTACCGCCACGTGGCACTGACTGGAGTTGCACAGGCTTAGTGGCACTGGACTAGCTGCGTGGGTGTGCAGCCTGTAATTAAGACGTGTGCACTGATGTGGTCTCCGCCATTGATGACTCAGGACTCAGCATCATGTGTGGGACCTGCTGGGCCGGGGGGTCAGCATGATGTGGACTATGCCATGGTGGTGGGACATCGTCCTGGAGCTTGCACGGCCACATGGTGTGCCTACTGGTGGACACACTGGCAGAAGCAGTTGAGCAGTGGGGCCTGTGTGCGCAGGGGCGGTGGGGTCTCTCTCTCCCTTCCGTCACTCTCTCTCACTCTCTCTCTTCCTTCTCTCTCTCTCTCTCGCTCTCTCTCTCTCTCTCTTTTTCTCTCTCCCTTCCTTCTCTCTCTCAATCTCTCCCTTCCCTCTATCTCTCCCTTCCTATCCTTCCCTCTCTTTCTCTCTCTGGCTCACTTTCCTTCTTTGTGTCTCGCAACTTTGTTGTGCGCATGGCACACATCCTGATTTTGTGCTTTGTTTTCCAGGATGTGACTTCGAGGTTGTCCCTGACGGCCCGACAGGAGTGTTACACATTGTTGTGTTGTGTTTCAATAAAGTTTTTGGTTGTCACTTCAGTGCTATGTGACTGTTTCTTGTTCTTCTGGGCACACATGTGTGTATTTTAATTTTGGCACTGTGCATCATCATGCACTATTTGTGGCTCTTGTGTCATGTAAGGTATATGTGTATGTCCGGGGGGGAGTCCGGGAGTGGTTTGGGGTTGGTGGCGGGGGATGCTGGGGCCCTCATGGGTATTGATGATGCATGGTCGTTGTCTCCATGGCAACTGTGGGTCTTCAGGTGTGACTCTTGTCTGGGCCCCCTTTCATGCTGTGGGTAGTCGTCCTGCTCAGCACCAGCAAGAGGCAGGCGTTATTTCCCTGCTTCTACCACGGCTTATTGCCTGTTTTTGTTTCGCATCACAGATCTGGCAGTTCATTGTGAAAGTGGTGTTGTGGTTTTTTTTGTGTGTTTTTGCACGGGAACGCCTACTCTGCATCTCATTAGGGTTAGTTGGTGGTGCGCACCGTGGAGGCAAATTTTGGGGCAGTTTTCACTGGAATTCAGGCGATGTCTGCAGTTTGCACCAGCTTGTGAATGGGGTGTTAAATCTAGCTCCACATTTGTTATGTTAGGGTGGGATAAATCGGAGTTGAGACCTTGTGAATATCCCCCCTTGTCTTCAAAAAATCTTGTGAAATGATCATGGGAAAGAAGAGCTTCAATTCAGTATGCCTACAACCTAATGAAATGGGTACTAAAAAGACTTTTAAAGTAAAACATTTCAAAGGGACAGGTTGTAGTGGTGCAGAAGAGTCCTCCTGCAGCACGTTAAGCTCCTAAGGGAGAGTCCAAAAACAGACCAGCGTGCAGAATAAAGGCCATTTAAAAAGAAAACTGTTAAGGAGAGGGTTCAGTAGCATATCAAAGGTAGAAATATTATGGCCCAAATGTACCACTATTTTGCGTAGGGGTTGTATCACTTTTTAAGGGCAGCCCCTAAGCAAATATATTTGGGGATTTACAAAGCCATGCAGAGCCTGATTTGAATGGCTTTTCTCGGCTTTGTAAAAAAAATATATATATTAGTTAGGTGGAGCATGAATGTTCCCATACATCCACCCATGCATTTTGACTCAAACCCATATTTACATAGACTTATAAACATGGTTTGCACCAAAATGGTGTGCTTACACAAGGCTGGCATAGCAAGGAAAAATATGTTTATTTCTCTTTGTTAAATCCTCTTTGCCTGTGTGCCACAATCTACAGCAAAAAAATCCAAGAGGAATAAGCATCAAAGGCTAGTTTTTTGTGCAGGAAGTTGCCTCTTCCTGCACAAAAACTATTGTAACCTTTACCTCAGACAGACCTTCTGCCATGGTGCAAGGACGCGCGTGTTGGCACTTGGAAGCCCAAAGTGTACCAAGGTAAGAAAAGAGCTTAACTGCGCCCGATCTTTATAAATATGGTGCAGTTCTCCTCTCTCTTAATCAGTTCTGCAAAGTAGAGGCGCATGAGCCACTGAAAGCTCGCGCTAAACCAGATGCTTGTCTCTGGCTCAGCTTGAGGTCCTGTTTAAACCTCGAGCCCAATACAATACTGGAGGTCATATGACCTTTTGGCCAAAGCTGGTGACCATGCAACATGGGGAACCGGCTTCAATAGAGGCCTTGGACCATCATTCTGTGAATCCCGGCAACATCTCTGTGTGTTAGAAAAAAAATACCTGTTAATCAGTCTGTCTGTTGTGAAGCCCTCCTATATATTTAGAGAATGTCCATGTTGTGTAATACTGCCAAATAAAAGATGAATTCCTACCGATCTCTAATCTCCTCCATCAAGAAATAACATTTGTTATCTGAAAAAAATAGCCATGTAGTTGTCAATTGCATGGTGTCAACCTGGGATATTTTTTATCAATCACAACTTCCCAGCTTGATAAAACTGTGAAATCTAATGAAAATACTTTATTTCACCAGCCTCCTTTTTGTCATTATCAAATAAATACAGAGCACTTCAAATATATGACTTCAGGACAATGTGTGCTCTACAAAAACATCTCTTGTGTTTTACTTTAAAATCTATAATTGTGTTCTATTCATATTAAGAATCAAAGCTAAATGAAGGGTACAGATGACAATTGGCTTGTCTCTTAGGGCCAGATGTACCAAGCGTTTTCCCGTTCTCAACGTTTGCGAACGGGAAATAAGCCTTTTGGGATATAACATCCCAAAAGGCAATCGCAAAATAGGGAATCACAATTTTTGCGATTACGTATTTTGCAAATGCATTTAGAGAATCACAATTTACGATTCCCTGAATGCAATGCAGGAAGACCTTTACATTTTCGACCCTGTTTTTAGGAATCGCATTTTACCACCAACTTCAAGTTGGTGGTAAATTGCAAATCCTTACAAAAATGCACTTTTTTGCATTTTTCTACCTGCTGTGTGGCGCACAAACATGCCCTTAGGGCATGTATGTGTGCCACATGTGCACACATGCATGTTTTAGAGGTGTAACAGGGTGTCCTTTTGGCACCCTTGCACCCTTGAAATTGCATGTGTAATTTGCGAATACCTATTGGGTACTCGTAAATTGCACATGCAGTTCCCATTCATTCTTATGGGCCTTAAGGTCCATAGGTATGTATGGGAAGCCAGTCCTTATTTGGGACTCGCAATTTGCTAGTCGCAAGTAAGGAATGCGTAGGAATCTCAATTTTATTTCCGAAACCTACATACATTGCATTTTGCGAGTTCATAATTGCGAATCGGTAAAATTTGCTATTAAGGACTCGCAAAATACAATGTTGATACATCTGGCCCTAAGTTCCCTAAGAACATTGTCGTCTGTGAAGGCAGGAATGTTTTTCAGATGATGTTTAAAATCTCTCACCTTTAATAAATACATCTCAATCCAGAGATACAGTTTAACGTGTACTTCTATGAAATGCTTCTGCTTGGTCAAGAGTTACTTTTTTATTTTAATTCTGAAGTCACTTGATCACATTCTAACTTCATGTTTGTTGCATGATTTACAAGCCAATTATTTTCGAGGCTTGTGTCCGGAGTCTTAGAGAAAGAGACGACGCTTGCTTTTTCTCTGGTTTGGCTCTCCCTCTTAATTTACTGACTCTCCCACCTCACTTCAAAGATAGTACAAAACTAATGAAGCATAAATGTAAGGAGAGCACTTGAGAGGCCAAGAGTGCATTTAAAAAACGAATGGTTTACGAATACAGAGGCCAGGGATCTGTGCCTTTTCTAAGAGCGACCCTTGGTTGCTGTAATGTCGTGACTGATGACGGTGTTCGTCACGTCGCGACGTAAGGGTAATGTTACCCTAAGTTAATAAAAGTTACGGGGCGTGCTCATGTTGGCCAGTCGGCGACGGAGGTACGAGCCCAACAGTTAAGCAGCAAGCTGTCTCCTGAAGTTATTTAAATATATGTGCGTGGCCACACCATTAGCACGACTCACCTCCAAAGTGTCGGGGCTAGTCACACGCCCGACACAACAACTGGTGACGAGGGTGGGCGTGCCTTCGCACCGTGGAGTGACGGCTGCGAGCTGGTCTCATCGCTCGCGGCGCTTGTGCACCCAGTGCCCGTATCGCCTCGCCCCTGACGTCTGGAGCCTGGTGGCTGCTCCCGCTGTGTGCGGCGTCGACCGTCGGAAGGCCCGGCCGTGCTTTCCAGGTGAGGCCGTCGGCCCAAGCGACAAGCTCCGCTTCTGGTGGGAGGCCACCCGAATACAGACTGCCGGTGCGGTCTTAGATGCCCCGCCTTCTCACTAGGGAACATCGCAGAGCGGTGCGGCTGGTGCGTGCAGCATCGTGCACCCGCCCGCAGGAAGTGCGCTCCCCTCTTGAACCGGCGCTGCCGCCAGGGTGTGGCATGGCGTACCCGAAGTACAGACTGCGGTCGTTCTCTCCCTGCGTGGAGAGCTGTGGCCTAGTTGGGAGGCCTGACCCCAAATACTGGCCAATGAGAAGCCTGCATGGCAGCCTGAAGAGCTGCGAAGTAACCCGGGGGTGTGTGCAAGCGCCTCCAAGTAACACGGTCCAGTCGGAAGGCGACACATCCTCTGCAACACACCGCAGAGCCCGCGTTCTTCCCCCTGCACACCAATTGCCCAAAAACCCAACAAAACACACGAGGGCCACAGAACAGGGGTGGATCAGACACAGGTGCCCTCACCATGCTCAGAAGCCCACAGTAAATATCGCAAAGGAGGGGGCACAATCCCATCACCTGTAAGGAGCTCAGACAAAAGGGCATCAGGCGGCTCAAACTAACGGGGGCAGACTCAGTAGTGAAGGCCCATCGTCGCGATTCTGACCCGCAGTCCCAGGGAGAAACGTCATTCATACAGCGGCAGCTATACACAGAGAGGCCAAACGCGAAGGGAGACCGTTCCAGAGAACGCTAAACACACAGCATGGCGCAGATACCCCCCCATTGACCGTTCATTGTTGAAGGAGCGCCATCCTCTCTTGCGCCTAAATGGGAAGACTGGATAGACCGAGTACAGATATTCTTCGAAGCCACCAAAGTGCACAAAGATCAGAAAAGAGCGATGATATTACACTTAAGTGGTAAGGACATACACAACATCATGAAGACACTTGTGGAAACAACTCCCAAGAACCATCACACGTTAATCCATGCACTCAACGAGCACTTTGAGCCCATGGCTAACCAGGACTATGAGAGATTCATCTTCAGGCAGGCCCGGCAACTTCCTGATGAGTGGCTGGACACGTATCATGCCAGGTTCAAGAACCTAGCCTTGACGTGCGGCTTCCTAGACGTGACGGAAGAAATACGAGGTCAGATGATCCATGGGTGTGCATCCGCAAAGCTTCGTGAATGCATTCTAGAGGAGTCTGAACAACCTCTAGCCGAGATCCTCACGTTGGGACGTACTAAGGAACTATCCAAACCCCGCGCAGCTCACATGGAGGCGGCAGTCCAAGCCCCAGTGAAGACGGAACCGGTCAACTTGGTGACCACCAAACCCGCAACGCGATGGAACAAGAAAGGCCCTCGCCCTACAATGGCGGCAACGCCCAAAACGTGTGGATACTGTGGCGGACCGCCACACCAGCCAGCTGAGTGCCCAGCCAAGGGGAAAAGATGTTCGGGGTGTTGGAGCTTTAATCACTTCGAGAAGGTGTGTAGAGCCAAGAAATATCAAAAGCCACCGCAAGTGGTCAACGCAGTACCAGAGGGAGACAAATCACCGAGCAACATGGACGACGACGAAGAGGAAGAGCGAGTGGTGCATAAGGTACACATGATCGGCAGTGCATCCCGCAAAGTGCGCCGCCTACCCCAGTGTAACATCCAAGTGGGGGCTCAGGAAGTCATGGTGGTAGTCGACACCGGGGCCACCATTAGCATAATGGCCGCTGCCCTGCAACGGACGATGAGTCCCATACCCCCTATGCAACCATCAGCCATCACGGTGTTTGCGTACGGACAGGAGACCCCTCTGAAAATTCTGGGATGGTTCAAAACATCAGTAGGTCATGGAGAGCGGACAGTCAAGACCAATATATATGTCACTGAAGATGGCCAAGGCATGCTCCTGGGATGTCGAGCTGGCGAAGACCTGGGAGTAATGTAATTCGCCTTCAGTGTACATCATGAGTCAATACAGCACCTACTGGAAGAATTCTCAGAAGTGTTTGAAGGTATAGGACAGTTCAAAGGGAAGGAGGTCCATCTGCACATTGATCCCACCGTGCAGCCTGTGGCGCTGCGACATCGTCGAATAGCCTTTCACCTGAGACCTCAGGTTGAGCAAGAACTGGAGAAACTGTAGGCCAACGGGATCATAGAAAGGGTCACTGGTCCACACGCCGTGGGTATCACCCATCGTGGTCACGCGGAAACCAAAGCAGCCTGGTGCTGTAAGAATATGTGTTGATATGCGCCTACCAAGTGCCGCAATAAAGCGCCAGCGCCACATTACTCCCACCATTGACGATCTGAGTGGAGAGATGTCTGGAGCATGTTGGTTCTCCAAACTTGATCTACGATCAGGCTACCACCAGCTGGTCCTCGATGAAGCGTCACGAAACATAACAACATTCTCAACTCATGTGGGCCTGCGGCGCTACACGCGCCGGAGCTTTAGTGTGTCCAGCGCCGCGGAAGTATTCCAGAACGACATACAAGAGCTGATCGCAGACATCCCGGGGGTAATCAATGTAAGTGACGACATCATGGTTCATGCCAAGTTATTGCCGGAACATAATGCTCATCTCACACAGGTCCTGCGACGGCTGCGAGATGCTGGACTCTCGCTACACAGGGAGAAGTGCGAATTTTTGAAAAAGAAACTCCAATTTTTTGGCTACACTTTTTCTACTGAGGGGGTCAATCCAGATCCCGAAAAAGTGAGGGACATCAAAATTGCTATCGCCCCAACCAGCGTGACGGAAGTGAGAAGCTTCTTGGGCATGATTAACTATTGCGGAAGATTTATCAAAGATCTGACTACTCATACACTGCCTCTACGTGAACTAACCAAAGACTCCGTTCCATGGAGGTGGGGTCCGCTTCAAGATAAAGCCTTCACTGACATCAAAGACGCCCTCTCAGAGGCGACCACGCTGGCATTCTTTGACCCCAAGCGAATGACCCAAAGTGCGGTTGATGCCGGCCCGCTAGGCCTTGGAGCGGTGCTACTACAGAAACGGATGTATGACGTTACAACGCAGGCTATTACAACGCCTGCCTTTACAACGCGTTTTTTACATCGCAATCCATTACAACGCATAGTGCTTTTGGGTGTTGGATAGTGAATAGTTTAATTTACTATTCCAACTCCAGTCCCCGTGGACACTAGGGAAGGTGTCGGATAGTAAATTAAAGTTATTCCCTATCCTAGAGCGCCCCCCAGCGCAATGCGTTGTAATGGTTTGCGTTGTAATGACCGCGTTGTAATGGTAGTGCGTTGTAAAAGTTTCGTTGTAAAGGTTGTTTACCATAGAAACAACGTCAGGAGGAAGATTGGGCTCCCGTGGCATTTGCCAGCAGGTCGCTCACTGAGACTGAGCAGCGCTATTCTCAAATAGAGAAGGAGGCAATTGCCATATATTGGGGATGTCGTCATTACCATCTGTACGTCTACGGAAAAACGTTTCTAGTCACCACTGATCACAAACCGCTGGTAGCTCTGTTTGCTGGTACATCCACAAAGCCGCCCCCAAGAATTGAAAAATGGATGCTCCAAGACTATAATAGCCGAGTTGAATACCAACCGGGATCACGCAATCCGGCAGACTACTTATCCCGGCATCCCAGAGCAGCCACGGATAAGGAAAGGGAGGACGCTGCGGACACTGAAGAATATGTGAAATGCATTACGGCCTGGTCCTGTCCGATTCCCCTATCCATGCAAGATTTATCTGAAGCTACCGCCCAGGATGAATGTCTCCAGAGGGTCAATTTGATCCTGCAAGATGGGAATTGGCACAAAGCCAAAGAGGGATGGAAAATCCTGACGGCTCAAGCCCAGAAGATCATGGAAAGCCTACATCATGGGATGGATGAACTGACTGAAGACCCCACAGGGTGCTTGTTACGGGGGCATCGTTTAGTGATTCCCACATCATTACCTGATCGATGTGTACAGTTGGCCCATGTAGGACATCAAGGCATGGTAAAAACAAAGGCGCGTCTCCGCACGAAGGTGTGGTTCCCCGTCATGGACGAACTAGTGGAGAAAGCTGTCCGGTCCTGTTCGGCATGTCAAGTCACAGGCGATCTGCCTCATCCCGCCCCAGTCATTACTGAGCCGAGGCCACGGTCCCCATGGTTATGCGCCAGCATGGATTTTGGTAGCCTGCCTGACGGCCGACACACCCTGGTGGTGATTGATGATTATTCTAAATATCCCGAGGTGGAAATTGTGACCTCTCCCAATGCTGCGGAGGTAATACCCAAGATAGAGAAGATCATAGCCACCCATGGATTGATGCATGAGTTGCGCACTGACAATGGGCCCCCGTTCCAGGGACAAGAGCTGGCAGCATATCTCACAGCCCTGGGTGTACACCATCGGCGAATTACGCCTCGTTGGCCTCAAGCCAATGGCGAAGCGGAACGTTTCATGAGGACTCTCAATAAGGTCATCAGAATTGCACATGACAAGAAACAATCCCTGGAATTGGCCATCTTTACATTCCTTCGCAGTTACCAGCAGACACCCCACAACACCATGGGGCTAGCTCCTGCGCACTTACTAATGGGCCGAGTGGTCACTGACTCGATACATCACCATCCCACATGGCGGCCAAAAGATCCGGATAACCCTCTCATTGACACTCGTAGACAGAAGGCTCATGCCCAAGTGAAAATTGCAAAAAACACAGTTGATGGACAGAATGTAGAACAATGTCATACATTCACCCCAATACAAGGATCTGGGCCTAAATCCATCGTTTTTTTGCACTCCACACCACCCTGGGTTAGACACTGGCTATATGCAAATCAGCTCTGACCCTGTGCCTCATGGGAACAGTCCAGTCCGAACTACCAAGCCATGTCTTTCCCAGACCGGAATCAAGCATCCAAGGACCGGTTTCTGGCTATCAGCCTTCATTCAGCCTGGATAGCTTGACTCCAGTGGTGTGGAGAGCCTGGGACTCACGTCTGAGCATACCCAGCCCACTTGGGGTGAAAATTGCAAAAAACACAGTTGATGGACAGAATGTAGAACAATGTCATACATTCACCCCAGTACAAGGATCTGGGCATAAATCCATCGTTTTTTTGCACTCCACACCACCCTGGGTTAGACACTGGCTATATGCAAATCAGCTCTGACCCTGTGCCTCATGGGAACAGTCCAGTCCGAACTACCAAGCCATGTCTTTCCCAGACCGGAATTAAGCATCCAAGGACCGGTTTCTGGCTATCAGCCTTCATTCAGCCTGGATAGCTTGACTCCAGTGGTGTGGAGAGCCTGGGACTCACGTCTGAGCATACCCAGCCCACTCGGGGTGAAAATTGCAAAAAACACAGTTGATGGACAGAATGTAGAACAATGTCATACATTCACCCCAGTACAAGGATCTGGGCATAAATCCATCGTTTTTTTGCACTCCACACCACCCTGGGTTAGACACTGGCTATATGCAAATCAGCTCTGACCCTGTGCCTCATTGGAACAGTCCCGTCCGAACTACCAAGCCATGTCTTTCCCTGACCGGAATCAAGCATCCAAGGACCGGTTTCTGGTTATCAGATCTTTTGACTGGGTGTGAGTGTTTGATTGATTCGGATGCTCCATCCATCACCACCCCCTTTTGTATCGCTTTTGGCCACCATAAGTGTGGCAGGGTATGCTCAGACGTGAGTCCCTTGCTCACTTTGCCACTGGATTCAAGCAAGCCGGGCTGAAGACGGCTGGAATGCCAGAAACCGGTCCTCGGAAGCTTGTTTCTGGTCCAGGGAAGACATGGCTTGGCAGTTCGGGCTGGACTGTTCCCATGGGGCACAGGGTCAGACTGATTTGCATATAGCCATGTCTGAACTGGGGTGGCAGAGTGGGCTAAAGAACGGTGATGGATTAAACCCAGATCTTTTGACTGGGTGTGAGTGTTTGATTGATTCGGATGCTCGGTCCATCACCACCCCCTTTTGTACCGCTTTTGGCCACCATAAGTGTGGCAGGGTATGCTCAGACGTGAGTCCCTTGCTCACTTTGCCACTGGATTCAAGCAAGCCAGGCTGAAGACGGCTGGAATGCCAGAAACCGGTCCTCGGAAGCTTGTTTCCGGTCGAGGGAAGACATGGCTTGGCAGTTCGGGCTGGACTGATCCCATGGGGCACAGGGTCAGACTGATTTGCATATAGCCATGTCTGAACTGGGGTGGCAGAGTGGGCTAAAGAACGGTGATGGATTAAACCCAGATCTTTTGACTGGGTGTGAGTGTTTGATTGATTCGGATGCTCCGTCCACCACCACCCCCTTTTGTACCGCTTTTGGCCACCATAAGTGTGGCAGGGTATGCTCAGACGTGAGTCCCTTGCTCACTTTGCCACTGGATTCAAGCAAGCAGGGCTGAAGACGGCTGGAATGCCAGAAACCAATCCTCGGAAGCTTGTTTCCGGTCCAGGGAAGACATGGCTTGGCAGTTCGGGCTGGACTGTTCCCATGGGGCACAGGGTCAGACTGATTTGCATATAGCCATGTCTGAACTGGGGTGGCAGAGTGGGCTAAAGAACGGTGATGGATTAAACCCAGATCTTTTCACTGGGTGTGAGTGTTTGATTGATTTGGATACTCCGTCCATCACCACCCCCTTTTGTACCGCTTTTGGCCTCTATTAGTGTGGCAGGGTATGCTCAGACGTGAGTCCCTTGCTCACTTTGCCACTGGATTCAAGCAAGCCGGGCTGAAGACGGCTGGAATGCCAGAAACCGGTCCTCGGAAGCTTGTTTCCGGTCCAGGGACGACATGGCTTGGCAGTTCGGGCTGGACTGTTCCCATGGGGCACAGGGTCAGACTGATTTGCAAATAGCCATGTCTGAACTGGGGTGGCAGAGTGGGCTAAAGAACGGTGATGGATTAAACCCAGATCTTTTGACTGGGTGTGAGTGTTTGATTGATTCGGATGCTCCGTCCATCACCACCCCCTTTTGTACCGCTTTTGGCCACCATAAGTGTGGCAGGGTATGCTCAGACGTGAGTCCCTTGCTCAATTTGCCACTGGATTAAAGCAAGGCGGGCTGAAGACGGCTGGAATGCCAGAAACCGGTCCTCGGAAGCTTGTTTCCGGTCGAGGGAAGACATGGCTTGGCAGTTCGGGCTGGACTGTTCCCATGGGGCACAGGGTCAGACTGATTTGCATATAGCCATGTCTGAACTGGGGTGGCAGAGTGGGCTAAAGAACGGTGATGGATTAAACCCAGATCTTTTGACTGGGTGTGAGTGTTTGATTGATTCGGATGCTCCGTCCATCACCACCCCCTTTTGTACATGCCCAAGTGAGCCATCGACGGTAAGCGCAGGAGGGCCGGATAAGGGAAGGAGACTTAGTGGTGTTAAGGAATTGCTATCACACTGGAAGTTCCAACTGCCGTATGAGAAAATGCCTTGGACCGTTGTGAACATTAAAGGGACCAGAGTCATTGCCACCAGTGGACGGGAGACCATAACTCGCAACGTGTCTCATTTTAAGAAGTTTTACTCGGAACTGTCAACATCAGAGTCTATTGCCTCAGGAACTGTGGGCAGGGACCATGGAGTCATGGAACACTTCCCTATGGAGAGTGGGCCGGCCACGGAGGACCTGGATGACTCCTGGGTGGGAGAACCTTGCGTTGCGGAGAGTGCAAGCTCTTCGGTCCTAGTGGAAGATGACCGCTGTGAAATTGGTCCGGGAGCCAGTCCCATTCTGCCCTCTGGGCGAGGCCAGTCGCAGTACCTGCTGCGGAGCAATCCTGAGCAGTCGTCCAGACAGAGGGACTACATCACGTAAGACTGCTCCATGTTTGTTCTTGTATTGAGCTTAATCTAATGCCCCGGTGGGTCCAAGTTGTGCTATGAAGAAATGTTATTATATCAGCGTGGCCGTGTTCATTGCTATGTTGTTTTGATCCTTGTTGAGGAGGAGTGTAATGTCGTGACTGATGACAGTGTTCGTCACGTCGTGACGTAAGGGTCATGTAACCCTAAGTTAATAAAAGTTACGGAGCGTGCTCACGTCGGCCAGTTAAGCAGCAAGCTGTCTCCTGGAGTTATTTAAATATATGTGCGTGGCCACACCATTAGCACGACTCACCTCCAAAGTGTCGGGGCTAGTCACACGCCCGACACAACAGGTGCCACGCCACCTCAAAAAGCATCTGGAATTACGTCAGATGGGAGAAATTCAGGTCAAAGCATTTTTTTGTTTTTTACAACAATCGAGTAGCGCTCTGCCTGCAGCGACACTAATGCACATGTTTTCACTTAATAATTAAAACCGCGCATTACACATATCCTGTCTCATTAGATAATTTACCCAGTCCCTGGGACGCTCTCATACTTACACTTTGCATTAAAGAGTTTGCAGAACTATCCATGGCATACTGTTTACGGGACAGAACAAGGTTTTATGTTTCGTTTTCAACTAATCAGTTCTTTCTTCTTAATTCGTTTTTTCTATAATCATTATTGTATGCAAAGCAGAGACTGCAAGAAAAGATGAAACATTGTGGAATACCAAGAACCCCTGCCAAGAAGCTAATTGTTTGCATCGCAGTCTTTCTGTATAATGTTATGCTTTTATTGCAGTGAAATGTGTGTACACATTTAATAAGCAAGTTTAACCCCAGGATTCAAGGTATTTTAATATTTGATTGCAACAATTAGAATACATGAAAATTGTAATGCAATTGCTTTTCAAAAGTGCTAGGCAGGATGAGCTTTCCAATTATACAAGGCATAAAATTCTGAATGCTTAATGTAATCCATATCTAAAGCTCTTTAATATGCCTTGTGCACTTCACTTTAACCGATCCTGTTGTGATGCTCTTACTTAAGGATGCTGCAGGTATCAATTGTGACGACTGTCTCTGAAAGAGCTCTTATGAAGTTTTTTCAAAAGTTAGAGATTTAAGTTATATTTGGAAATGCTGAATGGACTAATTGTCATACTCTTCTTAGTTTAATGCTACACAAACATATCAACAATCTATGCAACCAGTTTATATGGCAAAAAGCTGCAGACAAATGCAAGGGGTATGTGCAATGAGCAACCACCAGTCCTCACACTCTCCCCCATACATGAAGGACAGATACAGGATCATTTAAAATGACAGGCAAGAATGACAACCAAGTCCAGTGTAACAGAGACACCTGTCCACACCCATGCTCTGCCTCACTGGGAAAAATTATTTTGTTAGATGTGTCTATGTTAGTAATACTGACTGTGCTAAAAAGGTTCAGCGGCAAGAACATTTTAAGGTAGCATTTGAAAACATAAACTTTTGCAAAAATTAAGTTTTTCTTTTTGTGTCCAGTAGGAAAGACCTGCTGTTTACGGCCATACTTCAGAAACCTTTTACCTGACATCGTTCCATTATGCTGGCGATGGTTAGGTGTTTCGAGGACTGAAATCAGTCCAGGCTCGCATAGGGCATGCTGCGGGGTGGTGGGGCGGGGTGGAGGGTTAGTAAACTCGGACATTAAACAGAATGGAGAAACGGAATCATTACTTTAATCCGTTCCATCGTATGACCGAGTTTACTGCTCCCCACCCTGCCCCACCGCCCCACAGCACGCCCTATAGGAGACACTACTGACTGCAATGCTCAATATGGTGGCTCCCACCTTGCCAGGACTGGTCGTGTCCAGATCAGAAATATATTTTGGCTTCCTCTTTGCATTAGTGGAGCAGATCCCACACTTACAGCAGGCATGCCAGGAGACTAGGCCAAAAGGCCATGGACATTTCTTACACCTTGACATCTGTTTATAATTTGCGGGGTGGCCGCTCTGAACTGGAGGAATAGTACAACCTGGTATGACCAAATTGTTTTGGGGGAAGAAAATAGTGTTTAATACATCTGAATGACCCAAGGACCCTGATGATTGAGTTAAGACAGATGAGTGCTTCATCATGAAGCTGAAAATCCACATTCTTGCAGTTAAGAGAATCACCATCATTTTGTGAATGATTGCTACTCCTAGCATCAGTTGTTAAAGATTTTTGTACATTTAGATTTTTATGCATCATTAACAATGTGCAGGATGTATTTTCACACTCGGTTACACATGTACACGCTAATACAGTATTGATGATTTTGAAAAAATTCTCTATGATGTGTACAATTACGTTTTCCTGACTACTGCCAATTGGATTTCAAAATCGATGTTACCCTTTTATCCTTTCATTTCGCTGCCTGTCGTTTCTGCAGAATGTGGTCAAGTAGAATATCATTTGTGTATTTTCATTGTCATTGTTCATACTGCTTTCAATTAACTTTACCCAACTTTTTTCTACTAAACTACTGTGCCCCCTTCATCCATATAACACACCATTGTTTATCAATCTAGGTTTTTTTTAGCTTCTCTGGATGACATTAGTATAGAGAGGGCAGAATATGTATTCATGTTGTGAGATGTGCTTAGTGCCAGGGCAATATGAAGTTTTTTGTAAATGCACTCATTTGCTTCTGAAGCGATACATTTGCGCACTTTAAAGTGATAATGCAGTTCTCTTAATTTGTGTCAAACTTGTTTTTATTACTATTTGGTTCCCATAGGGCTATATCACACATAGTACTACATTAAGCAGTTTATCAACGTGTAATACACCCCACAATGCCCAGGCTGATCATACTTTATGCAAAAGAAAGGCCCCTTCCTTTATACAGAACTTAATTCCGCGTACAGTTTCAAACAGTTCTATGGCCTAAAGTGTATAACAATCATTCTAAGCATGATCAACCCGTCTATTCTTTTGCGAATCTTCTCTTAATTTTATATGTGAAATTAATGTATAAAACACTCCATTTGGAGGGTGAGACAGATATATTTCTGTTTTACTTGGGATGCTGTCAGTTTCCTTCCTGATTTTGCAGCCCACTTGGGACTTAGGTAATTTTCAATTTTGAAGTACTCTGTATTGCTCTATTTCCTGAGATCCTTTATGGAATTTAATCTGTATCCCCGTACCTTTGAATAAAACCCTTTAAATATGTTATTGACGGTATTTTTTATATTTTTGATGTGTGGGTAGTTGCCTTTGAGATGATCCAGCGTTTATGAACTGACAAATTGTATTCATCTGGACTCAATTCAATACCCTGCAGTCCCTTTCACGCTGGGTGAGTTTAAACCAATCTTACCATTTGTTCATCCTATTTATCCTTTTCTTGGTGATGAATCTTTATATAGTTAATCAGGGATTTGGCAAAATAATATCAGAATTTGTAGAATATCAGCATACAATAATCATTTCATATAACTAAATCAATGACACTAATAATGACTAACTCTTTTGATAGAAATGCTTTATCTAAATAAATTTGAATTTATACAGCTCGAATTCTAGGTCATCACACACGAGAAACATTAGCAAAATACATCAGTTGCACTTCTAAAATGAGTGGGTGGATAAGCGTAGAGACAAAAGAAAAAAGACATTTGCAAATAGATTTATGCAAATTCAGAATATCATACTAATCAATCTTACAGGATTCTAGAAATCTGAAAAGCTACCCTCTGGCCATGAGATTAAGTTAGGCACCTCAAGAAGAGTTGTGGAGCAAAGTCAAAGAGTCAGGATCAGCAGTACAACAGCCAACCCATAGAATTTAGGAAAGAGCAATACAGCTCTCGCCTCTCGCACGGTAAGAAAAATGTGCTACTAACCCTACCCCCTTACTAATACTAGCTATACCCTAAATTCACTAAAAGTCCAATCCTCATTGTATCATCTCACATGGATTTATGCATTTTGATTGGTCCAAAACAATGGGTGGCCAATCACACCACTCTCGATGTGCCTAACTTTCAAGTGACCCATTGTTCTAACTTTGCCGACTGTAATCACTTCCAACAGAAGAAACTCTGGGATTAGGCTTCCGTGTTTTGTGCGTCTCTCCATCTCACTCATGTATCGACTTGTAGTACAAATGTCCTCATGCTCCGCTTTGCAAGGAAGCTCCATTCTTTTATCTTTTTCCGCTCTGCACAGCCTTGACCATCGTCAGGAACTTGCAAAGGACAGATAACAGTTTCTGTCTCCCTTCTACATTTCTAATATGCCATGTTAATTCTTAAAAGACCCCCGGGCCTTTTCTGCAGGCAGTAAGTTCCCTTATAGAGAAAACAAATATACGTGTTATTTATCATTTGAAAAAACTCTGCTATTAAACTCTCTTTGAATACTTTCACTTGCGCTTCCTCTCCTTACGCACTACTTATTATTTTCTAATTGTTAAAAAAATAAACTCTTGACTTTTTACTTATTTTCTACATTAGTCATGTACATTTGCTATCTACTCTAACGCTCCCAGCACGTGCTTGCGCAGTTTTCCTCTTTCCCCTTTTAGTTTTGCACGGTTTAGTTTTCACAACATTTGGTTAATAATTCACACTTTGAGGAGTTTAATCCGAGCAGGTTTTATTTCTTGAAAACCCTGCTTCATCAATCCCCCCTTCGAAGGCGACTTGAGTTATCATTTAAACTACTTAGAAAGCAGTAGTTATCTTTTTTCACCATAACTCCAGCTATATCTTTGATTATTTCATAGTAATTTCCTCTTATGTCCTCTAATTCTAACTCTTCTCTCTTTCTCTTTCTTGCTCTCAGTTTAGTGTCCAGTGTTTGTTTCTTGCACTTACATGTATTAATACCAGCATTAGTATCCCTGTAACTGCAGCAACTATAGGTGTTAATATTTTCCCTAGCAAGCTATTACCAAAAGTAGAAAACAAATTACCCACTGAGGATAAACCCTTACCAAGTCTCACCCAAGCACCATCAACCTTCAGTTCAGTTCAATCTTCCTGTAAACACGCATATTTTTAATATTTCCCTCCCTTTCTTTTGTCAGGGATATTAGTAGAGCAATGTTGATTTTTCAACATACTACAGACTTCGCCCTCTTTTGTAAAACCATAGATCTTATAGCAACCATTTTTGTATCAATCATTAAGAACCAACCAACAGTGTCTGTTGATAAACGATCAACAACTGTGGACAATTTCCTAATTGTATGTGAGTTTAAAATTACCCCAAATGAAGGTGTTAATGCTCCAGAAATATCACCCACAACATCTGCCGCACTAATTCCCCTTTTATTTTGATTTAATTCACTATTCTTTTCATTGATTCCATGATTCCATGATGTTAGAAAGGCGACCCCGGGGGAGGCAGAAGATGTCTGACTGACCACCCCTAGGTCCACCTCTCCGTCAAGAAGTAGCCGAGCGTTGCTGAGAGGCCTCCTGGGTGAGGGCCCTCTCCTAGGATCGCACAGCGGAGTAACCACACACTACAAATGGACACCACACTAGAGGTCGAGTTCGTAAGCTTTATCAGGAAATAAAGGCCGCTGGTTCCCAGCGATATGTACAAGTAGACCGAGGGGTCTGTAAAGTCTCGAAAAAGGGGGGTCAGGGAAGCGGGACAGTCTCGGTTGGGGTGTATGAAGGGATACCCTGCGCACAGCTCTCAATCCTCGAGCCGGGGGTTCAGAGAGGTTGAGGCGCGGCAGCGCCAGCAGGCTCTCAAGATGGTTCGGCAAAGGTGGGCCGCGGCAGCGCCAGCAGGCTCCCAAGATGGTTCGGCACAGGTGGGCCGCGGCAGCGCCAGCAGGCTCTCAAGATGGTTCGGCAAAGGTGGGCCGCGGCAGCGCCAGCAGGCTTCCAAGATGGTTCGGCAAAAGGTGGGCCGCGGCAGCGCCAGCAGGCTCCCAAGATGGTTCGGCACAGGTGGGCCGCGGCAGCGCCAGCAGGCTCTCAAGATGGTTCGGCAAAGGTGGGCCGCGGTAGCGCCAGCAGGCTCTCAAGATGGTTCGGCAAAGGTGGGCCGCGGCAGCGCCAGCAGGCTCCCAAGATGGTTCGGCAAAGGTGGGCCGCGGCAGCGCCAGCAGGCTCCCAAGATCTCTTCAGGTTCCAGGAAATGCGTTCTTCTGGGGTCGGCCGTGACAGCGTCAGCAGGGCTTTCCAGTCCAGGATACAACTGCCGTCCTACTCCGGGGCTGGCCCAGATATAGGACTGGAGTCCTTTGATGTCCGGACCCTCGCGCCTGGGGGTCAGAGGGGCCGGG
Organism: Lissotriton helveticus; assembly: GCF_964261635.1. Taxonomy (NCBI): domain Eukaryota; kingdom Metazoa; phylum Chordata; class Amphibia; order Caudata; family Salamandridae; genus Lissotriton; species Lissotriton helveticus. The sequence continues at coordinate 536,847,807 of NC_136067.1, forward strand.
AAGATGGTGTCCAGACACCCAGCAGGGGGGTGGAGCCAGCACCCAGGGATGCCGGGGGGGATCGATACCAGGCGTCCGGGGACGGTTGGAGGGTCATCGAAACTCCCCTCCTCCGGGATCTGTCGAGTGGCCACTCGACCACCTGGGTAGATCTTGGCGCCTCGATGTCTGGGCTTTGCTGGGCCTGGGCTGGGGCCGGAGCCACGTGGTCGTGACGTGGTGGGCCCAAGATGGAGTCGGGCGCGGCCTCGTGCTTAGGTCGTGAGGGGCCCACGATGGGGCCAGGCCGGCAGGGGGGGGGGTCCGGGATGGTGACCGGACCAGCAATGTTGGGGCGTGCAGTGTCGGGCAAAAGGGCTGCCCGATGCTGGGTGGAGGGCCGATGTCGTCCTGGGCCCGCCATGCGGGAGGGGTAGGACCACGCCATGAGGCCGGGTCCAACACATGACTTTTGTCAAAGTGAAAAACCTTAAGGAAGACTATCTCCATATAACAACATCCTTAGACATATGCACTATAACCCACCTGTAACGGTCTTTTGACTATGTATGCGTCATAAATTGTCTGTCCTGATCCTATATTTATTATTACTGTTGTTGCTTTTTACTACCTGCATTTCCAAACACCTCCCTATTCATTCAATACTCCTCTCTGCTTAACAATGTATTCCCCATTCTTCACCCACTGAGAAACACTACTGCCTACTTGAACTCTGAATCTAACCTCACTTTAACCCTCCTGCATACCTCCCCTTCACCCTCACCCCAAACATTGTCTTGTGCATCAGCCTCTGCCTTTCTCCGCTCTCTATTGACAACCTTCCAAATCCTAATATCCCCCGCCAACCCCTACCTTGCCCAAAAGTCTCATATCCCCCCAACCCACCAATGCGTGTCATTCTTACCCCCCTGGATTTGCTGCTGTGAATTCCCAAACTAACCCCTTCCTCTGCCCACACCCTCTCCCCGTGCTCTTACCCAAACCTCCTTCTTTAAAACTTCTCCCCCTCTCCTTGCCTGCTTCCCTATTCTCCCCCAGCCAAACCTCAGCATCATGTCCCACCTCAATACCATCCACACACCACTCCCTCCTCCGACCCTAACCGACAAACATCCCGCCCTCACCAAACATGGACTCAACTCTTGGACCATTCCATACCCTCCCAACCTTTCAAAAAGTGCCAAAAAGAATCTTAAACTTAAGTTTCTAATCCAACATCCTGAAACCCGAATTGAAGACAACTACCACAGCCCCACGTCCCCAATTAAAACGTACTATATTTACTACAACAAATGCCCCTCCAAATGGAAGAGCATCTTTTTACGCCACCTCCCAGTAGCTAGCACAATTAAAATCCCCCACGGTTACAAACTTGCCACTTCTTCAACCTCTCTTTTCCCTGGTGAAATAACCATTTCCATCCACAAAACTGGAAACATCCTGATCTAAACCTCAGAGCAGCACCTCACAATCTTTGAACTCTTCAGCACTCTTTCAGACCAGCTGTCACTGCCTACTCCTCCCCCAACACTTCACAATCCCAAAACCCCACCTGGCTCCCCACAGCCACCCCAACTTCTAACCCCCTCCCTAACAACAGTCCCCATACAACAACATCTACTCTGTCACCCTCTCTTGAACTCTCCCCTGTCACAATCCTCTCCTGCCTCCCCACACCAGCTCCCCCCTGCCCCCTCCCAGCTCTCTTCCGCCTCCCAGAGACAATCTCCACAGCTCCAGGACTCTTCTCCCCGTAATGACACATCCCTCTCCTTAACTCCTATTCTACCTCCCTCTCTGGATCCAGACCCCCTCTACTCTCCTAAGACCCTCCTCCAAATTTCAATGTCCCCTAATGACCACCCACCTCTAACACCCTATCATCTCCCTAGCACACCTAACCCCTCTGAACCGTCCCATAATGACCATAAACCCTCATACCCTTGCCCTTTGTCCTCCACAAATTATACCTCTACCAATTATGTCGTTTCCACATCCCCTCTCGACCCTCACACTCTCCCCTCACCTCTCCCCCTTTCCCTCTCACTCCCCACCAGTCCATCTTACATCACGCCCATCCCTCCCTCCCGCAACAGCCCACACACACCCTCCCCGGCCTTCCCCACTACTCCTTCAAACACTGAACTACCAACACCAACCCCTCCTGGCGAACCTCCCTCTCCAAGCTATAAGCTTTCTCAGCCTAGCCACTCCGCCCCTAATTTCTCCTCCATTCCAGCCACATCCACTTCCCTCCTCACCAACCTCAACCAGACACTTCGTATCTTGGACTACAATCTCTCCACCCTGGTTACTGAACTTACCCTACTCATAAAAGAATTCAATCGGTTCAAATCCTACAAACCCACAGTCCTCCCCTACTGGCCCTCTGCCCCCATGCTTGCCCTCGAAACACTCATACCCCAAGCATTGGTTAACCAAGTCTCTACTCACCCGCTCTCACAGACCCCTTCGAACCTCGAATACCTACTCCGCCCCGACCTCTCTGTCCTCTGCAATGCCTAACTTATCAAACCCCCACTTAAAGATCTGTCCACCCTCACTCCAATATTCCTGTTATCTTGGGGACTAGCAGAATCACTGACTATCCTAGCTCCCCCAGACCCCCCTCAACTCACCACTATTCAACTACTCCCCTCCCCTAACCCTAACCCTAAACGCCTTACCCGCATGCTCGTGAACTGCCGCTCGGCTGTCCGGCATGCGACCGAAATCTCAGAAACCATTCTTAAAGAAGATACTGGCATCGCCTTCCTCACTGAAACCTGGCTCAAAGACCACTGTACACCCATCCTTTACCTACTTACTCCACTTGACTACTCTATTCTCAGAAAAGAGAGACCTGAAAAAATAGGAGGTGGTCTAGCAATCATCTTTAAAGAAGAACTACAACTCTCCCCAATCAAAACATTGACTACAGAATCTTTGAATACTTAGGAGCCAAACTTAAAATGAAAAACTCCCCCCCAAATACGACTTCATAACATCCACCACCCTCCTGGTGAACCGCTTCCCTTTGCCGAAGAGCTATCGGACCTACTAACTAACTCGCTACTTTCCAACTCCAAAAATGTCATCCTAGATGATCGTAACCTGCACTGGAATGAACCAGATGATCCTACAATCAACCTTCTCAATAACCTTCTAGAGATTAGCGACCTCAAGCAACTTTGCCACTCCCCTACCCACGCCAAAGGAGCTATTCTAGACGCAATCATCTCCAACCCTGATCTGGCATCCTTAACCAACATCATCCCTATCGACTGGTCTGACCACCATCTCATTCTGTTCACAATGTCCCCTCCTGCCTCACCCGCCCCTATAAAAAAACAACAAAACTACAGTTGTGACCAGAAATCTTAAGCAAATCCCCACAGCACACTGAAACTTAATCTCCAAACCCAACTCAGTCTCACCCCCCCTTCAAATGCAAATGACCTCACTGAGCACTTTAACAAAACTGTCTCTGAGGTTTTAGACCAGCTTGCCCCTTTGAAAAGTAAAACACTAAAAAATGCCCCCTCTAAATCATGGTTTACCCTAGACCTTAATAAAGAAAGACGCTCACTTTGATTGGCTGAAAGAACATGGAGACAACACCCTTACCCATCCCATCTTCCTCTCCCTAGAATTGTAAGATCTTCTTAGAATAACACATATTTTCGGAAAAAGCATCTTTCTTTCCTCAAATCAATCCCATCCTCAAAAATCCCAAGGCTGACCCCAATGATAATGACAATCTCCAACCTCCCCTCCTCTTCAAAGCCCTCGAAAAGTACGCCCTACTTGAACTGGACAAACAAGTTGACACATTCAACTTTCTCGACCCCCTTCAATCTGGCTTCCGCAAAGGCAGCAGCACTGAAACTGCACTGCTCAACATAGTCGATGATATTCACCTTGCCCTGGACAAGGGTGAGACCTACCTACTCATCCTTCTTGACCACACCACTGCTTTTGACACAGTTTACCATCCTACCTTACTCAATACACTCAAAGATCGCTTTGGCCTTAATGGCACTGTCCTCAACTGGTTCACTTCCTACTTTCAACATAGAACACAACAAATTAAAATTCAAAACTGCCTCTCTAGCCCAACATCTGTCTCCCTAGGTGTCCCTCAAGGATCCATCCTCTCTCCTGCCCTTTTCAATCTCTTTATGGAACCCTGTACCCTTATACTTAAACAAGCCAAAATCAACTATCCCCTGTACGCTGACGACACCCAACTGTACTATAAAATAAAATCCCATTCCGATATCCTGCACCTTAACACAGCACTTACCAAGATTCAAACTTGGTTCCACAACAACCATCTTAAACTCAACCCTAACAAAACTGAGATCATCCTCTTCTCTCCCAAAAACAACCCTCTCCCCATTCAAACATGGATTGCTGACCTTAATGCCATAAACTGCCCTCTCTCCCTCGCCGAATCTGTCAAATCACTCGACATCACCATCAACAATAATCTCACACTGAATTCCCATGTAAAGAATTCAGCAAAAAGTGCAATTTTCACACTCCGGCATCTCAATAAAATCAAACCTATTATTCCAGAAGAAGACTTCAAATTAATTATCTAATCTATTGTCCTATCCAAAATAGACTACGGAAATGCCCTTCTCTCTGGTATTCCCAAAATCCACCTTGCCCCGATTAAATCCGTCCTCGACCTCGTAGCCAGACATACAACAAACTGTAAATGTTTTCACTGCATCCCACCTGCCCTCAAGGCCCTCAAATGGCTCCCCATCGAAGGCAGATCCTCCTATAAAAATGCCTATATCACACACAAAGCCCTCTATCAGAAGTCTCCAACCTACCTATCAACTAAACTCAAAAAAGCTGGCTGCGCCCGAATGCTGAGAAGCACCAACACTCTGCTTCTCATACCCCCTCTACTCAATAAAAAGCCTCACAATCCCTCTCCTTCTCTGGCAAGGCCCCAACCATCTGGAACGCCCTCCCCAAAGACCTTTGATGCAACCCCTCCTATGCCAGTTTCAAAAGAAACCTTAAAATACACCTCCTCACTAAATATTGGGGAAATTAATTCCCTGATATTCTTTTTGACTACTTCCCCTCATCCTTCCTTAGGCAACTACACCTACCCCTCACACTCACTCTCCCCCTCCTGACACCCTCCTCACCCCCATCCCCTTCATTATACTCCCCCACACCCTGCTATGTCCTCTGAGTCTTCCTTGGCATACTGTAAAATTGTTATCTATAACAACATTCTTGTTCTTTCTATTGGTTTTTTGTTTATATTATAAGCACTCTTTTCACTATGTACTCTAAATGGTTTCTTGTATTTTGTTTGACCAACTGTATAATTTGTTTTGTTCCTTGATATTGTTACTTTCTTGTTTATTACCTCTGCTTATGTAAAGCGCTCTGATACCCTTGGGTGTAGCTTGCGCTATATAAAACCTTCAAAAGAAATAAAAAATAAAAATACCAATGTGCAGGCAACCTATAGTAGGCATTTTTACCACACACATAATATATTCCAAGAAAAACAGGATCCGTACCGCCTCTTATTCCCCATCTTCCCGTTATTAGGAAAACATGATCACATCCACTAGAACCAATGGAATAATTGTTAAAATCAGTTTTTATTCTAAGCAAAGCTTTCCCCTATTTTGCCTATCCAGAGTGATTGCAGCATATGTCTCACCCTTTTTGTAATCACCTTCTCTAAAAGACCAAGGAGGTACACTGGACTTTTGCTTTTCCTTAAAACTTTGTCTTCTATCTCCAACCAAATGTATAACTTCAATCTCCTCCTGAGGCAAACCACAGGTTAAATTGTTACGATGTGCATATACAATATCTATTGTTTTAGTCGTATAAAAGAACTCACCCATATATTCAGCATTTTTCGCACTACTTATCCTATTCATATTCTTTCTAATTGTACTTCAGAAAATGCTAAATCATAATTTGAATAATAATACTGCAAGCTTCCTTTTTCATAACACAAACTTGTTAGTACACTACATGAAACTCCATAAGTAAAAGGAAGGTGATGATAAGTCACCCCCTCTGTCATACACGAAGTTATTTGCATGCACACATAACAATCTCTCGCATCCGTCGTATCTACATATTCATTGAGTGGTTTAGTAAAAACATTTAACGAAAAATCATTAATGGCGTTATCCTGGTGATATATATTATCACCTGTTATTTTCTCAATATTAGTTTGTGGTTCTTCCTTAAGATTTCCCACATCTACTTTTTCACTCAACACATTATTATTAATATTATTTTTAAGTGGGTACAAAAAATAAGGCACAACAACAATTAGGGGTCGATTAGGATCGCGGACGGACTTGAGTCCGTCCGCAACCCCTGAGGAGGAGGGAACGTCCGCATGGGCTGCGGCGTTCCCTCCGATCAAATTAGGATGTGACCGCCAGGGTGGCGGTCACATCCTCTATCTCTAACATTGCGGCGGGTGCAGCTTCAAGCTGCACCCGCCGCAATGTAAAAAATCCATGCACAGCATTTGCGTGCACAAAGCGGCAGGCACCGCGCGGTGCCTGCTGCATTGTGCACGCAAATGCAGGGGGGTACCATAGGTACCCCCCATGTGCACCCCCCACCCCACCTTCACCCAGGGGGCCCGCAACGGGCCCCCGAAGTGAAGGTCCGTATGCTTTTCCACGGCGGTAAAGCCGCCGCGGAAAAGCATATATTTTCAGACATCCTAATATGCCTGGCGGTGTCTGATAGACACCACCAGACATGTTAGTGCTTTTCCGCCGCGGTCGCCTTCCGACCGCGGCGGAAAAGCGGCGGACAGATTATCAGACCCACCAGCCATCCTAATTTGGCGGTGGGTCTTTGGAGTCTCCGCCGCGGTTTTTCCGCATCCTCCAGGCCGGCGGACACTTCCGCCGGCCCGGAGGATGCGGAAAAACCGCCATCCTAATCGGCCCCTTAGTGTTAACCAAACAAACATTAGTAGTAAAACACTTATAAAGCAAGCATTAGTACATCTACATTTAAAACTTTGGTTTTGAAATCCAGTCTCTAGTAAATTTGCATCTGCCATTTTCTATTGTAAAAATTCAAAAATCAGAAAAACTAAATTAAAACTAAAACAAATAACAAATTATAAAGTAACTCTCAAAAATAATGTAAAAGTAATGTAGTGTATCCAAACACGTCTTAAGCCTTCTTGTTTTACCCCTCTCTTTTTTTTTTAGAACTTCACAGCCTTCAATTCGATTCCCACTTCATTTTCTGCACTCTTCGGAGTGATCTTTTTCAATTTTCTGCACCCCAATTTTTAACACAGTTCATTTAAGGTGGCTCATAACAGTTTTTGTGACTTAATTCTGCAACAGTCTTTTTCCCACACTGGTCTGTGTGTTCAGCTGTTTCAGCCACCACGTATGTCTATTCAGGTGCTATGTACTTCTTGTTCAGAACTCTTGCCCTTTTCCTTCTCCGAACTGTATCCTCCTCAGAGTCACTTTGTTCTGTTTGGCTCGATACTTCTATTATTGTGTTTGGTAATGTCAGCTCCAGCCTTTTTTAATAAAGGAACAATCATTGCATGCTTCCATTCCTGTGGAACGAGGGACTCAGATAATGAGGAGTTGAGTAGTTGCATTAATACGTGACGTGGGCCAGGTTCAAGTGATTTTAAAATTTTGACCGGTACCGGGTCCTGAGGGGAGCCAGATTTAATGCTATTCAGGCAGAGAGAGAAAGAGGTGTCATCAAAGGGCAGCCAGTTTGCAAGTTTATTCATTGCAGAGGGCAGAAGATCTAGAGTCACTGTTGACTCAGATTGAGACTCATCATTAGATGTAGAAGGACTTAGTGAGTCATAGATATGCTCTACTTTGGATATAAAGAACTCTGCAATAGAGTTACATTGAGTCTCGTCTAGAGCAGGGGGGGCCGGCACCACATCTGCCCCTGTTAACTTTTTCACCACCGAGAAAAGAGTACGAGGGCAGTTTTGGGCATTGGTAACCGTATTGGAAACATAGGCGGCTCTGGCCATTTTACATTGATGGTGATAGTCCCTAAGGGCTTCCTTATAAGCCGTTTTACGAGTGGCAGAGTAGGAGCGCCTCCACTTCCTTTCAAGATTCTTACAATTAGATCTTATACACTTTAGGTCCTCAGAGAACCAGGGCACAGGAGCTCTATGGGACATAGAATTTTTAGATGTTAGAGGGAGAAGTGCATCAATAGTAGTACTCAGCCATTTAGATACCTCTGAGTTCAACACGGAGGTGGACATGTTGGTGTTAGGGAGAGTGTCCATCAAGCGCCTGTTGAACTCAGAGATGTCGAGCTTAGTCCATTGACGTATCAACACATCCTTACTGCCATTGCCACTAGTCGGGGTTTTAGTCAGGGATAGGGAGAAATGTACAGCATAATGATCTGACCATTCCAGAGGACGAGCGGGGGATGAGCATTCAAAAGATAGATTGGAGAGAACAGGGTCCAACAAATGCCCTGCAGAATGTGTAGGTCCTGAGTTGCACAACAAAACGTTTAAGGCTTCAAGTTCAGATAAAAAGAGTTTGCTAACATTACATAATTCGTCTTCCAAATGGAGATTCAGGTCGCCAAGAATAGTAAAATTGGCAGCCTTCAGGGATAGAGGAGCGATGGTGTCTGCAAAGGATGCCGTCCAGGCATTCGCGTTTCTAGGAGGTCGGTAGATCAAGAGACCTGACAAAGTAAACTGTGAGCTGATAGAGATTTTAAAGTATCCAGCTTCGCATCCGGGCATAGGAAAGACATCAAAAATACAAGTATATTTTGAGTTAAGAATTATCGCAATGCCGCCTCCTTTACCAGAGTCCCTGTCCTTCCTGACTATTATATAGCCATCGGGCACCGCCATGGCAACATCTGGCCCAGAGCTCTCATGAAGCCAGGTTTCCGTAAGGAACACGGCATCGGGTTTGACATCAACTATAAAATCATAGATATGATTCCTATGTTTCGGGAGTGATCTACAGTTACTGCTCCAAAACTGAAGCTTTGTACAAGTGGGAGGATATCTAGAGCCTCTAGTTCTACCCCTGGGTTTACCCCGATTGTGTAAAGGTTTCATTTGTTTACACACGGCCATCCGGCCCGTAGAGAAATTGCAGTAAGTGCATTTAAAGTTATGGCTTGGCAATATGCATGTTGTGCACTGTACAGAGGGCAAGTACCTAAGCAGTTTTAACTTCTCATCCGTATACGTGATGATAGAGCCGCAATGCTCGGAAGTAACAGGGTCCATGGCCCCTTGGCCCGTCCTGGCGTGGACGGGGGTAGACGGGCCTGACTCTGGCCCGACTCCGGCGCAAGTCAGGTGCGCCCGCAATGCGCGTCTGCTACTCGGAGGAGTGGACATCCCCTTTATGCGCAACTAGAGCGCGCTAAACACCCACCCACACACAAGATGGCCGCCGCAGTTCTGTGCCCGGGACCAACTCCACAGCTTCAATACTCGGCTGGGAGTGGCCCAGGGCAGCGGGGAAGAGGGGGGAAGGAATCAGCAGGTCGAGCTTCTTAATATCAAGCAATTTAGGCCATGTAGCGAGGTCAGTGAAAAACGCCGATTTCTGCAGTTGTTTTAAGTTTAAAAAGCATATAAAATCATGCAGTACAAATTAGCACAACCTCCCGGCTTCCGCTTCAGGAGGGACTCAGGCACACACAATCAAGCGCCTGGCCGATAGGGACCCCTTTTATGCGCAACTAGAGCGCGCTAAACACCCACCCACACACAAGATGGCCGCCGCAGTTCTGTGCCCGGGACCAACTCCACAGCTTCAATACTCGGCTGGGAGTGGCCCAGGGCAGCGGGGAAGAGGGGGGAAGGAATCAGCAGGTCAAGCTTCTAATATCAAGCAATTTAGGCCATGTAGCGAGGTCAGTGAAAAACGCCGATTTCTGCAGTTGTTTTAAGTTTAAATAGCATATAAAATCATGCAGTACTAATTAGCACAACCTCCCGGCTTCCGCCTCAGGAGGGACTCAGGCACACACAATCAAGCGCCTGGCCGATAGGGACCCCTTTTATGCGCAACTAGAGCGCGCTAAACACCCACCCACACACAAGATGGCCGCCGCAGTTCTGTGCCCGGGACCAACTCCACAGCTTCAATACTCGGCTGGGAGTGGCCCAGGGCAGCGGGGAAGAGGGGGGAAGGAATCAGCAGGTCGAGCTTCTTAATATCAAGCAATTTAGGCCATGTAGCGAGGTCAGTGAAAAACGCCGATTTCTGCAGTTGTTTTAAGTTTAAAAAGCATATAAAATCATGCAGTACAAATTAGCACAACCTCCCGGCTTCCGCCTCAGGAGGGACTCAGGCACACACAATCAAGCGCCTGGCCGATAGCGACCCCTTTTATGCGCAACTAGAGCGCGCTAAACACCCACCCACACACAAGATGGCCGCCGCAGTTCTGTGCCCGGGACCAACTCCACAGCTTCAATACTCGGCTGGGAGTGGCCCAGGGCAGCGGGGAAGAGGGGGGAAGGAATCAGCAGGTCGAGCTTCTTAATATCAAGCAATTTAGGCCATGTAGCGAGGTCAGTGAAAAACGCCGATTTCTGCAGTTGTTTTAAGTTTAAAAAGCATATAAAATCATGCAGTACAAATTAGCACAACCTCCCGGCTTCCGCCTCAGGAGGGACTCAGGCACATACAATCTCAAGAGTTCGCACTTACCAAACTCGCCCCTGCACTAATCTCACACCAGGAACTACCATGGACACACATATCCCCATGCACTCTTATGGGAGGGCAGGCCAATCTCACCACACGCACTCAGGCTGCGCACGCACTTTACACTGGGACACAGGGCTAAATTGCGCAGAAGCCCAAAACAACTAACATTAGGTCATATTTAAAAGCAAACGGTTTAGGGGTGAACCTGCCAAAAGGGCCAAGTCCAACAGCCCTCCTACTGCCAATGGGTTCAGTAGAGCAATTGTATCTGTCACACATGCTTCTCTCGTCTTTGATGCAAAAAGTATATGGTTAATGTATTGCACCTGTACTGAGTCTTCTGGCATCACCAATAATTCCCAAAAAGTTTCCAAAATCTTTTTGAAATTGAGGGACTCCCTGTATACCCTTGATGAACTCAGTACCATGCTATGACACGGTCCATGAACCAGAATGCAAAAAGATATTGGCTATCCTGATGCAAGGGTAACTAGAAAAATGCTTGGCATAAATCAATTACAATGAACCACTCTGCCTCACAAGGAATTTGATAAAGGATCACTGCTGGGTTTGGCACTATTGGACAACAAGGTATCCCAATCTTATTAATCTTCCTCAGGTCTTGAACTATCCTATAGTTCACGCTTGGTTTCTTAATCCCCATAATAGGTGAATTGCAATGACTCCCTAGTATCACTCTCAAAATGCCTTGTTCAATCCTTTGTTTAATTACAGGTGTACACCTGCAATGGTCTCAGGACGTATTTTATACCGTGGCATTTTTGGAAATTCCACACCTTGTTTGACTGATATTTGGATAGGGTCAACTCCTTTCATCAGTCCAATGTCTTTCCCTGTAAAATCCCACACATAAGTCATCAGTGTGTCTCTCAGTTCAACAGGCAAATCTTTTGCTGCAAACAAAGGATGCAAATCATTCACCTATGTCCCTTGCCTTGCCAACATTACCTTGAATGCAACATCTTCATCTGGCCTCTGAAATGCAATGCCATCTAGTGTACAATAGGTGATGCAATTCATCTTGCATAACAAATCCCCACCTAATAGGTTGACTGGACTCGTATCTCACACCACAAAACGATGCAAGTCTCTGAAATCTGGGGCGTGGTCTGGCGCGCGGCAAGATGGCAGCATAGTAGAGCTGCTCTGCCGGTCACCGCAACGAGATCCTTAAATATCCTACCCTGATAGTGTCGGCGATTGCTGCAAAGTGTGAGCCGGTGTCTGGAGTGACCCCCTTCTCCACCTGCTGGGCTACGGGGTCCCGAGTTGCTCACCGCCTGTGACCACGCCGGCTGCTGACGCTGATGGGCCGGACGAGGTGCGGGCCACGGTGCCCTCCAGCGCGTCTGTTGATACTCCTGGACTCTGGGACTTGGCGGTGAGGTGCGCCGGCGGCGCCGCGACTGTGGGAGAAGGGGCGTGACTGGGCTGCGGAGCCTGCTCGGGCCTGGGGCTGCCCGGCCCTCGGGTTTGGCGACGCGGGGCTGAGTGTGCCCATCCCGGCTGCCCTGAAAATCGAGCGGCCGGCGCCGAGGCCCCCTGCAGGCCAAGAGTAAAACACGAGGCTGTACTGAAGAGGCCGTGCCTGACCTACAGACAACACTGGAGCGTTCTCCCATCAGGTGTGTGCACTAGCTGGAGGGGACACCGGGCGGGGACTGGACCCCACTTCACTTCACGGTTTGCCACATGCTGGGACTTTCTGTGGGGTGAGTTCTCTCCCGCCTCCCCCTCTGAATAACAGCACCGCGGGCACCGACAGCACCTGAGACATTGCAGACGGTCGCCCCAACTCTGATCCCCGCGCTGCGGCTTGCATTGATACGGGGCTCTCCTACGCTGAAGAATACTGGCCCATGGTGCAAGTGGTAGAGGAGGATAACTGCGGCCTGTGGGTGTGGTGCATGTACATGGGCACTGGCAGCGCTGGACTAGTGGACATTCTGGGCACCAAGGGAGTGTGAAGGCTGTGAGGGGAGGCACGGCATATACTCTGCCTGTGTTAAGGAATCTACACGACGCTGCCACGTGATGGGGGCCAAGAGCAGCGGTGGGCATCACGAGTGAGACGCAAGCACCATGCAGTCACTCTCTCGCGCGCTGTGAAGGCGCAATGGGCAAACCGGAGAAATCTCAGCCCAAACTGACATTCGAACTCTGAAAGGGAAGCAGACCACCTCACAGGGCTCCCCCACTTTGGAAGCAACTCTGGTGGCGATTCAGGCTAGCCTCCTGGCCATTGACGGGAAAATTGAATCCCTGAATGGTCGCATGGATCAATTCTCCGCCAAGTTGGACAGGCAAGCGACGCGACTGTGGGAGGCGGAACAGAGAATCTCCGACGCAGAAGACGGCTTACAACAGGTCGCTGAAAAAACCTCTGACATTACAAAGCTGCTGGCGGTAATCCAGGCCAAGAATGAGGACATCGAAGCGAGATCCAGGCGCAACAACATACGCGTGCTGGGTCTTCCGGAGTCGACCAACGTGGGGCGCCTGGAGGATTATGTGGAAACCATGTTGAGAGAGATTTGTGGCGCGGAGGAACTGTCCCCCATGTTTGTGGTCGAGCGGGCCCATCGATCGCTGGTGGCCTGTCCACCTCCTGGTACTCCACCACGGCCTATCATCATACGCTTGCTGAACTATAGAGATCGGGACACGGTGTTGCGTGTCACCAGACAAAAGGGCAAGATTATCTACCAAAACAACCAGCTATCGTTTTATCCTGATTTTACTGCACAAGTGCAAGCGGCGCGAAACGAGTTTCAGACAGTGAAGAAGCTACTGCAGCGGGAGGAGATTCCTTACGCCATGTTATACCCCGCGAGACTGCGCATTGAAGACTTCGACGGGGGGAAGATCTTCTCAACACCGAAGCAGGCGATGGCGTATGCTAAGTCTTTGCAAAAACGTCGCAAGTTGCCTGGTGACACCTCAGACGTCGAAGACTGAGTATTATTGTTCTTTAGTAATATGTTGGTTGTATGTGCTGGGCGTTCTGCCGAAGATGATATAGCAAACTGCTGGAATGGTTAACGCATTGGGTATTAGAGTCCTTCTGGGTATGGCAATGTTACGCGATGTAAGTGATACTTAAATTTATATCGCCAGTTATATGTGGTATGCAGGAGGTGATCACCCGGACGACTAGTGTACGTAATTGGACTTGTGAACGCTGATTGGTCTGACCAGACTTATAGGCTAGATTAGAATTGCCTGACACGATTTGTGGGCCTTGCTCCTAACTGCCGTGGCCCACTTCCGCCTCGGGCCGGGAGTATGAGTTGCTGCCGCAGCCCTCAATGGGTATGACCCACAAAGCATTACTGTTGATTTTCTGGGTGTTCGGGTTGGGGGGGGGAATGTTGTGCCTTTGGCGGGTTGGGGTTGCCAAAGTGGGTGGGGGGCAGGACTCCTGGTATTCCTTTCTGCTTAACTGTCTGTATGGGAGAAACATATTGTAAGGCTATGAATGACATGCACCTGTGGTCGTGTAGATTGTTGCACTACGACGCTGGTTTGACACTTTATCTGACCTACACAGATGGTGGGTGAAGGGTATGCATGCCTCGCGTGGAACGTGCGTGGCCTAAATACACCCAAGAAAACCAGGCAGGTCCTGGCATAGTTGGATAGGCAAGGAGTGCAAATTGCACTTTTGCAAGAGACCCATTTAACGAACGCACTGAGAGCTCTATAGCGAAGAAATGGGCGGCTTATAGATTAGCTTCCTCTTATTCTAATTACGCTTGAGGGGTTTTAACTCTCATCAAAAGAGGGACATCATTCCAACCAATAGACTCCAGTTCAGATGGCGAGGGCTGATGGGCAGTTGTGCTTGGAAAATTGGGGAAGGTGGTAGTGACTATTGCGAACATTTATGGCCCGGTAGTGGACGAACCAGCGTCGTTCTCCGCTTTATTGCAGGTGCTATGTAAATAGCCGGACTCTGCACTTTTGATCAGGGGTGATTTGAATACACATCTAGACCCACAGCTTGATAAATCTGACCTTGCTAGTAGTCGCATGCTGCGCACTGCCCAAAGTGTTCGACAGTTTATGGAGGAAATGGGGCTGGTAGATGCGTGGCAACTGAGACACGATGGGGTCAGGGAAGGCACACACAACACACCATCCCATAACACATGGTCCCGTCTGGACTATTGGCTTCTGGACACGATGGCCAACGCATGGGTAACTGAGGTCCGCACTTTACCACAAACCTTTTCGGATCATAATCCGGTCATGTTCAAGTACCACATACTTTGCGTCCCCCTTTCACTTGGCGATTCCGGGCTGATGCCCTGTTAGACCCTATTTATGAAGACACTCTTCGTAAGGCCATAGTCCAGTACTTTGATTTAAATGTAGGAACAGTCGACAGCGCGGCCACTCTATGGGAGGCATTTAAAGTCACCATGAGAGGGGTGTGTATAGGCACCTCTGCTGGCATCCTTCCTGATTTGAGGGAGCAACTACGCCGCACAGAATCCAAACTGCGTGAGTTGGAAGCCGTTTATTATGCTCACCCCACTCCTGAAACGCTGGTGCAGATTAGGGATTATATAGAGGAGTACAATACACTGGCGGCTTCAGAGATGAAGTACATATCAAAGAGGTATGTAGCGAGGGCCTATGGGGAGGGTGGGAGACCGAGCAGAGTTTTAGCTAACCGTTTACGGGAATGCGCAGCCGCCCCTCCAATAGAGCACATAGTGGATGACTTGGGAGGGGACCACTTTACCCCTGATGACATTTTCGGCCAATTTCATAACTTCTATGAGCAATTGTACACATCTAGCGGGGATGTAACGGAGCCCGAACTCCATGAGTACTTGAAGGACACAGCGTGCGCTTGGTTATCCGATGTGCACAGGAAATTCCTCAGCCTTCCTATTGATGAGGCAGATATAAAGGAGTCCATCCTCTCACTGCCCAACAAGAAAGCTCCAGGGCCGGATGGCCTGATGGCCGAATTTTATAAGAGGTATGCAGATCTTCTGGCTCCACACATCCTTGCAATGTACACGAAGGCGCACGAAGTGGGACATCTCTCCCTGTCTCTAAGACAGGCTCTTATCATCACCCTACTGAAAAAGGACAAACCCTCTACTAGGTGTGACTCCTATCGACCCTTATCCCTGATAAATATTGATGCTAAAATCCTGGCCAAAATTCTTGCTGCCAAACTCCACCCTTTGATGCCGCTGTTGGTCTTGCCAGACCAATCTGGCTTTATCCCTGATCGCTCCACATCCTGGAACCTACGGACGATATTTGCTATGTTCCATGTCCTCAATTCGGACTTACCAGCCGTGGCTGTGTTATTAGACGCAGCCAAGGCCTTTGATTCAATCGAATGGAAATATATGTTCTTTATCCTGCATAGGATGGGATTTCCCCCTGTATTTATCCGCTGGGTTGAGATATTGTACGCTGATGTATCGGCAAGGGTGAGAGTGGGAGGTTTCACCTCGGAGCCACTATCCATACAACGCGGCACTAGACAAGGATGTCCCCAATCCCCCTTCATATTTGCTATTATTTTGGAGCCCTAGCGTGCAGGATACTTCAGGCGAATAGAGGAGCTGCCCTAAACTTCAACAATAGGCCGGTGAGCATATCTGCGTATGCAGATGACATGGTTGTCTATGTTCGCGAGCCACACACATACCTGTCGAGGGTCATCCGTGAATACGTTCGCTTCGGACTGTTCTCTGGGCTGACCATCAACTGGGGGAAATCAATTGTTGTTCCCCTCATACCGGCGACGGTGGCGCCCACGATGGAATATCCCCTGGTGTGGACGGAAGACCCAGTAAAATATCTGGGGGTTTGGATCCACCGTGACACGAGTATTGTCATCCGCGAAAACTACGGGCGGGCATACACTTCACTGGTTCAGCAAGTCGATCGGTGGATGGAACTTCCTCTTTCACTGGCTGACCGCATAGCAGTGATTAAAATGGTTGTACTCCCTAAATTCTCTTTATTTATTCTGTAACATCCCTATTCGTCTGAATAACCAGTTCTTCGCGACGGTGCAGAAACAATTGCTACGGCTAGTGTGGGGCGCGGGACCTCCCCGAATCAAATGGGCTGCGCTCACGTTACCATTTGCTAGGGGCGGCTTCTGTGCACCGGACTTCCAGTTATTCTACCTTTGCGGGCAGGCTCAATATGCTTTCTTTTGGTTCCGGCCGCATGGCTTTATTCCACATGTGGCTGTAGAGGAGGGAGATGTGGGAGACACCCCTTTTCACTCGCATAACCGCAGACTCACACATAGGTCTGAGATAAACACGATTGATGCTGCAGTCACTGCTTGGCATGAGATCGGCAAGCGGACGGACAAACTTCCACTGTAGGCACCACAACTGCCCATAGTAGGACACAGTGCCCTCTCGGTTACACATAAGTGCCGACCAATGCGGGCACTCAAAGAAGCTGGTATTTCGGTGCTGGGTGACCTATACAAGGATGGGATGTACGTGTCTGAAGAGGATTTGAGCTATATCTCGAACTCCTCACCGCTGTTTATATACACATGCTATCGACTACGCAGAGCTATGCGAGATCATTACACCAGTTTCCCACAGGAGCCGGTCATATCTAAGTCCCTGCAACTAGTGATCACAGCCGCCACCAAGAAACATTTACTCACTAGACTGTATCAAATGGTCATGTCAGAAACGGAACTCCCGGAGGACCGTAGTATGGGTCGCTGGAGTAGGGCCTTGGATATACACATTACAGAGGATATGTGGGAACAAATATGCTTGGTTACAGGGAAGCTATCTTCCAACAGCAATCTGCGAATTATACACTTGAAATGTATACATCAGACTTACCACACCCCAGTAAAGCTTCACAGAATAGGCTTCAGGGACACAGATTGTTGCAGACGATGTGGGCAGGAAGGAGCAGACTTCATACATCTAGCATGGAACTGTCCGGTTGTGTTTTCATATTGGGGGGATGTGCTATGCATGCTTGATGCTATGTCGGGCCACACTCTAGAGTGCACACCATTAGTATGTCTGCTGGGGTACACACCGGAGATTAAGGGAGTACTAAGTTGTTTCATTAGAGTTTCTCTGTTGCTGGCTAAACGGAGGGTACTGTTCACATGGGATGTGAGGCAATTTCCTAAGGCTACCACATGGCTATCTGATATGGTGTACTGGCAAGAACATGTGCTTTTGTATGCGGAGGAAGTCCCGAAGGGATCGAGGCCGAAAGATATATGGGCCCCACTACGTGAATATCTGCTTGCGCGTAGTGAGCAAGAAGAGGATGATGGGAGTACTTTATGTGCCTGACTGTGCCTGTGTTTTTTCTTAGATGCAATAGTTCGCTCATCACTGGACACTTAAACAAGGTGCGTGCTGCCAACGTATCGGATCCCACGATCTGACATGGCCAACAAGTTGTTGATCATACAGTATGTGACTGTCTGCAGAAGGGGGGTACCGGGGTGGGGGAGAGGGTGCTCTGTTTGATGGTTGATCGTTTCTGAAAATGTCACTATATCATGTGCTGACTTTGTGTACCAGACTTCACTGATAGATAAAGTTTGTTTTTTTTAAAGTCTCTGAAATCTCCAATGTGTACCTTCATTAGTTTTGTCACTAGAGTTTTAATTAACTGATTTGAAACACCTGCAGCATGGCTAGCATCTCCCGAAAGGGGTAGGTTCGGGATTTCCACAGTTCTCACAGTGGCACGGTAGCACCAGTGTCTACAAGGAATGTAACAACATTACCTTCAACTTCTCCATCCACAAAAGAACCACACTGGTCTACCTCTAAGTGATGCACCAAGCACTCATTCCTCCTCCCCTCTCAGGCACCATGATTGAGATGTATCTGAATCACTGGGATTGAGGGCAAGATGGCCGCGACTGGTCCATAGCACTCAGTCGCAGGCTTCCCTCCTCCTGACCCAATACATTCGAGAGACACCTAGAATGATGCGGTGGACCCTAACACACCAGGATTTTAGCGCGTGTGAGAGGCAGCAAGGATCAAGCTTGGCGTGGTGGATTCTGCACTCGGCAGAGTCATTATTTTCATTCGTCAGATTTGGCTGCACGAGGATTGCGTCGCGGCTGACAAAGCCGATATTGAAGCCAGCGAGGATGGCACCCCGGGGACCTAAACCAGTCAAAGACGGCAAAGAAGCGAAAGATCTTAAGGCTCCGGCTGGGGCCACCGATGGCGGTACAGACAACAACAAACCCCTACAACCGGCAAACACCCTACTCCGGTCCACAGGGGGAATAAGGAGGCCACCAGCAATGTCATCTAAAAAGCTATCTGTGCAACAATCAGGTGGCGGCCCTGGCAGTAGCGCCATGAACCCAGGCAGCAAAGCCGCGCCAAATACACTGAACCCGGGAGCAGGCGATTGCACCCAAAAGCCCCACATGCCGAAAGAAATCAAAGATGCAAAGATGCTGCTGAGCCTAGAAACACAAAGCTCCGGCAACCCACCTTGAATGAGGCTTTCGCTAGCAAAGTACTGCATTCAACGTAGGATAGCAAAATACAGGATTAAACGCCGGCGAGAATCATGGACGCGCTGGACGGGCGAGAGAATGACGCTGGGGCTCACCACGAGGATGCTGCAGCTCCGGTTCCCGAGCAATGCCGTCAAAGCATGGCGTCTAGGAGTGCTAAGAGCGCCGACCAGAGCCACGAGAACAGCAAAACGGAACAGAGGGATTTGAAAGACAGGAGCAATAGAGGCTCTACAGCACTCGAGAAGAGCGAGCAAGGCCAGTGATGTGGGCATGCCAAAAGGAACTGTGAGTACTTTGCAATTAAATCCAGGCCTGGATGGGGATGAAAGGGGGTGGCAGGGTCAACAGAAGGGGATTGTTTCAATTCCCTGAATGAAGACTCTGAGTCTTTGATGTCTACTGAGGAGGGTTCACAGGAGGATACAGGTACTGACTCGGCCTCAGAAAGCTCGTCATCTGGCCAGGGTAGCACACAAAAAAGGCGGTCCAAGGTTAAGGACAGAGTAAATTTCACCAACACCGCCAGGAAACTAGTATAGGATTATTCTGCCACATCACAGATGTATCAAGAGGGTGGAATAGAAACTGAGCAAGTAGGGCATGCTACACCCCCTCCTCAGACCCAGCCACAGGCCGTCTCACTGGACCTTTTGTTGATCACCCTGAAGCAGATGCAAGGGGAGGCAAGGCTTGAAAGTCGCAGGGCCAAACAGGCAACGAAGAAAATCCAAACCTCCCTCAGGAAAATGAACAAACTGTACAAAGGCATGGCAACGAGGGTAACTGAAGTGGAGGAAAGGACTGGGAGACTCGAAGACGACATAAGCAGATGGCACTCCTTTAGGCAAGCTCAAGAGAAGATAACAGAGGATGTTCAGTGGAAGCTAGAAGACTTTGAGAACCGTCAGAGACGGAATAACATAAGACTCTTGGTTTTGGCTGAAGGGATGGAGGGGCAGGATGTAAGAACTTTTGTGATCAACCAGCTTAAGGGGGCATTTCCCGAGATGACAGATTGGAATTGGGAAACCGAGGTGCAGAGAGCGCATCGATATCCCCTGACTTTAAAGAAGGGATCTGGGGCACCTCAGCTAGATAGACCTAGAGCTATTCTGGTGTATGTGGGAAACTATTTGTTGAGGCAGGAGTTTATGGATAAAGCAAAGCCCGAGTCCAAGCGAACACATAACCAGGTCACGTTCTTTGCCCGCCCTGACTTTTATCACGCCACCGTAGAACGGAGGTGGAGACTCAGGCAGTTGATAGCTTCATTCTTGAGCCTTGGGTCTGAGGCTTACTTGTTGTTCCCTGCAAAGCTCAAGGTGATCACAAAAGGGTAGGTTACATATTTTTCCTCAGAGGTGAAAGCGCAGCAATATATGGAGGAATTGAAAGGGTTGGGGAGGGTTTGAGGGATAAAGCACTTCTGCTGAAAGAGTAGGTAATCTAGTTATCCCCCTCCAATGAAGCTGGTAAAGGGCAATGTAATTACTAGGGTATAGTGGGGTAGGTTAGGGGACACCGCTGAGACACAACAGAGCAATGGGTGGGAGGAGGCTGCGATGGCGGCAAACTTCTGCGGCCACACATAGGTCATGGCTGACCTATTTGCCTGTGAAGGGGGGAGTCCTCAAGGGAGGGCTTGGGGAGGGGTGGGTCAGGGACGGGGGAAGCGGGGGGCACCAAGGGGGGCACACACAGCACAGCATAGATCAAGATGGGGTATGAATTTATCTAACTGGAAGGCGAAAAAGGTGGGATTCCCGTTTAAGATATCTTAATGAGTGTCCAGATTGTGTCCATAAATGTATGTGGTCTTAACGGACAAGCGAAGAGGCAGCAAGTTGCCTCTATGCTGAAGGCCATGCGGTTGGACTTGGTATGCTTACAAGAGACCCATATTGAAGGGACAAGGGCTTATCTATTAGAGCAGTTAGGGTTTTCCCTCTTGGCATGTACTAAACAAGGCACTAGGACTAGGGGGGTTGCTGTATTAGCTACGAGGGGGGATATTAGTGTGAATAGGAAATTGGAAGATCAGTGGGGCAGATGGGTTCTCTTAGAGTGTGTAATACATGGGGAAGTATATACTGTTTTGTCAATTTATGGGTCAACAGAGGACGATCCGGATGTCTTCGAGTATCTGGATGCAGAACTAGCCTTATGGCCGGAACCTGTAATATGTTGCGGAGACTTCAATATTAATGGTTTAGCTGGCTTAGGGATTGACGGGGGGGCAGATATATATACTGGTCGTAAAAAAAAACAGGTGCCGCAATAGCTAATCTTGCCCAACGCAACTCACTGGTGGATGTCTGGGCACGCTTAAATCCTCCAGGTACTGGCAGTACATTTTATTCTGCACCACACAAGGTTAGCGTTAGGCTAGACTATTTTTTAATTACTAACACATTAATGCCAAGAACACAGATAGAGAAATTCCCCAGGATTTTGTCAGACCACAGCCCATTGTTTATTACCCTTAAACATGATAAAACAGCTAAAAAGAAGGAGAACACATGGTCATTTGAAAGGGCTCTATTAAAGGATGATGATTACATAAAATACATGAGTAACTGGATTGTTATCTTCTGGGATATCAATAGGGGAAGTACATCAGCAGGGATGATATGGGATGCATTTAAGGCAGGCATAGGGGGAGAGACTCTGAGTTTCAGTCTACATAAACAGAAGGAGGAAAAATCAAAGGTGTCAGAGTTCATTAAACAGGTAGGGCTAGTAGAAGAGGAGTTGTGCACAGCAATACAGCAGGGGATATCCACAGAACAAATTCTGCTTAAATTACTAGCCGCCAAGGCAGATGCGGTGGAGAACATAGCTAGGAAAACAGCAGCCAACTTTTTAATTAAGAAAGAACTATGCCACCAATTAAGTGAAAAAGTGGGCACACCTTGGCGATACACACAAGGCAAAAGGCGGCAGCGATGAAATAAGAGAGATCTCTGATGGTAGAGGAGGCACTATAACAGATACTTGTGGGATTCGTGAGATATTCAGGCTTTTCTATGCTGATTTGTATAAGGAAGAGCAGGTAGGGGACAGAACAGAGACCCAGGCATATCTTGGAGATACACTTAGCACTGGTCTCTCTGAAGAAGATAAGGCGCTCTTGGATCTCCCTATAACAACGGAGGAGTTTTTAACGGCATTAAATGGTCTCGCGTCAGGTAAAGCGGCAGGCCCTGACCAGATACCCCTAGAATTTTATAAGACCTTTCAAACAATTTTAAGAAAGGACATGGGGGATATGATGTTGAGGGAACAGGCAGGGGACTCTATACCAAATTCATGGGCAGGAGCAGATATAGTCGTGATTTTAAAGAAGGGTAAACCATCGGACGAGCCAGGGTCATTTAGGCCTATAACTTTGATGAATGCGGACGCTAAAATTTTCTCTAAGATCTTGGCACTAAGTTTAGCCAGAGTAATAGAAGGGTTGGTTAGCCCTACTCAACATGGGTTCATTCCAGGAAAAGGCTATGGCTGTCCTACTATTAGATGCAGAGAAGGCATTCAATAGGGTCTCCTGGGACTACCTTTGGACTACTATGAGGTGGAATGGTATAGGGGAGGGGTACGTTAGGGCCTTACAGGCTTTATATACAGGGCCAACAGTTCGGCTAAGAATAAATAGAGGATATACTGAGTCCCTACAGATAAAGCGCGGGACTCGCCAAGGGTGACCGTGCTCGCCGCTCCTGTTCGCCCTGTATATCGATCCACTCCTAAGTAGGCTGGAATCAAACAATAGGATTGGGCCACTAAGGGGCTCAGGGGCGAGATTTTAAAACATTTGCATACGCAGACGACGTGGCAATCGTTACACCAGTACCAGGTAGGACGGTTATGGAGGTAGAGGCAGAAGTTCAGGCTTTCGGACGGGTCTCAGGATATGCCCTTAATAGGGCCAAAACACAAATAATTAAGAATAGCATGGCACTTTGTGATGATGTTAGGGTCACCGCCTCTGCAAGTTATCTGGGGATTAACTTCTCAGCAGACCTGGATAGGGTGGTGGAAAAGAATATTGAGCCTATGATTACCAAAACTAAGCACGACTTGGATAGGATGCACAATCTCCATTTATCACTTGTAGGGCGGGCAAATGTGATTAAACTGATTATTCTCCCTAAATATCTGTACCTATTTAGGACAATTCCACTTTTCTTTGAGACTAAATGGTTTACTACACTAGAGCAAACATGGAACAGGTTCATATAGGCACACAGCAAGACCAGGAGAGCGCTGCGCTATGACTCTTTCTAGGGCTAGAGGAGGCTGGGCGGTCCCGGACCTCAAAATGTATTATTGGGCAGCGGCACTCCAGTATATGCAGGGATTGCTAGGGGGACCGGCTGGGGATTTAAAAATAAAGGTTAGATCTACGGATATTTATGTGCTGTAATAATGGGTGAGGAAGCTGAAAACTGTTTGCTTAAATGTGCTGACAAGCTATTACAAGAGAACAAGATTTAAAACATTACAGGCTGCACACAGGATATGGACAGCTTTTTCTAAGAAATATGGTCTTGGCAGATTTAATCGATATACGCGAATGTTTAGAAATCTGTAATTTCCCGATGAAACATTTGCAGATGCAGTTATGGCTGAATGGACAAGGAAAGGAATCTTGAAGATGGGTGATCTGATTGGGACAGATGGGATGTAACAATTCACTGAATTACAAAGGACCTACGGGATAGATCAAAGGAGTTTTTTTAAGTATCTGCAGGTTCGGAGTTTCCTCTGGAATAAGCGGGGAGGCTCGGCAGGGTTAAGTATGAATAAAATTTTGAAGCCATTGAGAGTGGGACAGAATGTTCTATTCGTAGTCTGTATTCAGAGTTATGTGCTACAAAGGCTGATGATATGGAGAAATATGGGGTTAAATGGTTAAGCAAACTGGGGATAGAGATGGACTGCTTTCAGGAGTCTTTAGAATTAGGACAGGCCCTATTATGCTCAGCCGGGCTGCAGGCCCAACAGTATAAAACAATATATTCCCTATATTATACCCCCGCAAAAATAGCACAGTGGGGAGGAACCACGGGGACTACGTGCCCGTGTTGTGATTCCTCAGAAGCAGATATAGTGCACATGTTCGCCACCTGTCCACAGCTATATACTCTCCACAGGGCCATAGAAACCTTTCTGTCAGGGACCTTGGGAATCAACGTCACTCTAACATCAGTATGTATTATCCTCGGGGTCAGCGGAGATAGGGAGCAAAGGTCTGATTCTCAGTTCTTATTCATGGCTATGTCTGTCCAACGAATGTGCATAGTAAGGGGTTGGCTAGGTAGAACACCACCAACGTTACATCAGTGGTTGGTCAATCTCCTTGCTGTTTTCAATCTAGAAAAGGGAATATATGCAAGGAAGGGGAGAAGGGGAAGATTATTAGGCAGGAGAATATGGGAACCCATTCAGAAATGGAAAGAGTCTGTTGGAAATCCCCAGTATGATCCACCTTGAAGGGAGGTGTGTAGGTATTGATTTGTGTCTAGCTACTAACTCTCTGTTTAGCCGTGATAGGATTATAGGATTATAGGTTTTTAAATTCTTTATTTTATCAATGTCTATTGTTGTGGGCTTTTTTTGTTGTTTTCTTTTTCTATGCATCATACAAAGCTTTATTTCGACATAAAATATCTTAAAAAGCACAATACAATAAAAAATACAATACATTTATAAAAGACATTTGAATAAATACTTAAACCATATTACTACAATTAAAAAAATCATTAAACCAATTACAGCTTTCAGCAAGAAAGAAGAATATTCTCCGTATAAAATTATCTAAGATATTTCATTCTGATCAGCCATGCCCAACTGAGAAATTTAGCCACTCCACAGGCTAGGGTGGTATTAGGATCCGTCTGCAAAATTCTAAGAGCAATGGCGTGGTTATTGATCATAAGCTCACAGCAAACAGGTCTTAACCATTTTGACCTAGGTTTCTTGTAGGCACTACATACAAAAAAGAAGTGTGGTATAGTTTCGGGTGTGTCGGTGCAAAACGGGCAATTGATAGGTGTTTGGTTGGGGTGTTCCACTTACAAGTACGTTCACGAATCGGGAGAGTACCCAGCCTGAACTGAAAATACAGGGCCCTATATCTGGGTTTCCTAATGAAATCCAGGTAGGGTTCAAGACGATGTACAGTCTTGTGTAAATGGAACTCATCTGTCAACCTGCCCAGTTTCGTATCTCTAGAATCCTGGGCATCAACCCATTGCCAATAGGCTCTCTTGATCTCCAATTTGGACACCGACACACCTGCTTCCCAAGCAATGTTAAGACCAATAGCAAGTAAAAGCTTCTTGACCTTGGTTAGCCAAACGATTTTGTGGGACCCTTGCATATTCAATACTAACGCAAATATGGGGTCCGAGGGAATATTTATCGACCAGCAATGCTACAGCCCTTAGAACTACAGAAATACCAACTGAATAGTAGCAAAGGGTCGAACCCTCAGAAGAGGGATGACTGGTGTGTGTGAACTAACAGCGAAATCATTCACTGGGCACTCTCGATGTTTTTAAAGAGTTCCCATCAGAATTCCGACCTGTACCGCCCTACATCATTTGGGAGTCTGACAGATTGCACACGGGGAGTGACCCAATGTACGATTTGGCAAAGTAATGCTGCTTCCGTCTTATGTGTCCCAATGTATCTAGATGTTCAATGGGTATCAGGTGGTATCTAACAAGCAGTGCTGAATAGTGAAAAACAAATAGTGTCAAAGAAAAGTGTTATAAAATTGGGTAAGGGAAGGAAATTAGTTTAATAGACACCTTCCATTCCCAACAATAAAACCAGTGCAAGAGGTAGTGTCAACAAATAACTACCCTGACATTCGTAATGGTCATGGTCGACATGTTTCTGCAGTTTTACCTAGGGCCCATAGGTCACCTACTGCTTCATCAGGACCTTCTATGCTACTGCTAAATTAAGTGAGTCAACAAAAAGGGGAAAGTGAAATAATAATTATCACCTGCAATTCTCCTGGTTACGAGATCCCCGGATATCACAGTGTAACACACACACCAATATGTAAAAGAAAAAGAAAAAGAACTAATGAGCTTTTTTCTCACATGTAGCATAAGTGATAAATTGTATCATCATATGGCTGCTAATTTAATTAAATCAATCAGAAGTCTGTAGTGCAGTACATCATGTTCCCTGGGTAAGAGTAACATGAGAGCGGAGTTACCTTTAGTAGAATACACTCACCCAATGATCTGGAGAATGTCGCCCCACCTCACCCGGCATCAGCGCAGGTATGACGGAGCCCCGCTCTGTGTAGGCAGAACATAAGCAAAGGGGGGTCAGGGGAAGCACTATCGGGCTAGGAAAAACAAAGCGCCACTCAGTCGTGTATATGCTGATGTTAGCAAACAAATAATTAAATAAGCGGATAGAATTGTCTACACCCGCCAAATCGTAATGTAATAGAGTGATGTTCTGGTTTAATATTCATTTACGTTCTTAACTCTGGTCCAGAAATATTATGCCTTCTACCTCATTAGATTTGTGCAGCACGCACGTGTTTGATTCGGCAGTCTGTAACAAGAGCGGGGGTCGCGTAACTAGCTGCTCTCGTATTAGTTTAGCGTTCGAGTACAAACGCTATCAGAAGCGCCAAAGGGGAGACCACGAGTAAATTTAAGGGCCGCCTGCGCCAAATGACTCACCTGTCCGTCGGTACTCCGGACGTCCCTCTGGGCTGTCAGTGGGAGGTACCGACAGGACAGGTCAGCATGTATTTGCAGGTTCGGGTTGCTCACGAGATCGGCCGGCGCGGTACAATGACGTCACGGCGCCGCGCAAAGGCTCATGGGCAATGTAGTTCTCACTCTGCAAGGACGTCAGATGTTATCAGGAAGAGTCCTGTTCTGTTTTATGTAACCTATGAGATACCATTCATCTCTATCAGCCAACGTCTAGATGACTGATAAATACGGTCAGGAGTTATGTTGAATGTAAGAAGATGTACAGGAGAGGTCATTTCGACCCCCGGATAGGGAATATAAGGTACAGGCGACATCATAAAGACATCCACGGGATGTCTTCATTCAGTCCGTGTTTGTCCATCTGGAGCTTGTACACCCATTTCTGTTCGCGCCTGAATAAGAAACCACTTACATCAGTAATATGTGTGGGTATTAGTGGTTGTTCTAGTACCGTCCAGTGTAAATCAATAGGAGTGTGCCTTGCTTGTAAAAAGTGATTTGTAAGTCTGGTGGACTGTCTAGAACAACGGATTGAACTCTTATGTTCTGTAATGCGTGTCTTAACCTTTCGGGTAGTCATTCCCACATACCTTTTCTTACAAGGACATGTAATTAGATACACTAAATTGGAGCTGTTACAATTAGTGAATCTACGCTGTTCCCATGGTCGATCAGTGCCAATGTCTATGGTCTGTGATTTGGCAGTCTGGGGACACGCTGCACAATTGCCACAAGGATGGTGTCCAGTGGCTGCTGGCATGTCCCATAATGTGCCCAAGGCTCGTGGTATCTCGCACTTAGGACGGGTATGGACCAATTTGTCCTTCAGGTTCTGTCCTCTTTTGAAAGGAAATAGTGGGGCCTGTATGGAGTCAGTTCCTGTGTTGAGAATGCTCCAATGCTTCTTCACAATTTTTTGAATCAGATTGGACTTTGTGGTGAACGTACTCACAAAAGTGATCCGATCTTGTTTAGGTTTCGGTGGCAGAATTTCCAATAGACCCTCTCGGTTATTGTTGGAGGCTCGTTTTTTAGATGTACGAACTAGGTGTTTGGGGTAATCCTTTTGTAGGAGGTCCTTTTCAAGACTTCTGGCATGGTATTCAAACCTGTCTCTAGTAGAGCAGTTCCTCTGAATAAGGCAAGTTGTCGCGGAGAGACTTAGGGTGGCAGCTGTAATAACTTAGTAAGGAATTCCGCGCCATCGGCTTGCGGAATAGTTCAGATACAAGGCCCGTGGAGGTGGATGTTATTAGGAGATCAAGGAATGCCAACTATGATCTACTCTGTTCCATTGTGAACCTCAGAAAGCGATTCCTTTCATTCAGCCACTGGTCATTGCATATTCATCACTTCTTTAAGGCCATTTGCATAGCTAGATAATTCAGGAGTGCGCCATAAGCGAGCCCTATGCAATAATGTATTGTGAGGTGGTTTTTGCTGTGCTGTAACACCCAAAAAACTTTTAATAAAATATTTTTTTTTTAAAGAGATGTATCTGAATCACCCTCCTGGCACTGCAACCACTATTATGAAACCATTTGTACATTTTGATTATTACCAATTATTTCGCCTGTTTGAAAACCTGCATTCACACTTTATCTTTGTACCTGAGCATTCACATCATTTGGCATTGTGTTTGTTGTATTTGTACCTGTGCAACTACCTGTTGATTCCTTTTCACCTCATTCTGCATTTGCTGATTAAAAGTCTGATTCATTTAATTATTCTCTAGAAAATCCTTACACTCGTGTTTCCAGTGTCACAACTTGCACACATGACATGGATACTTCTTTTTCATTTTGTCCTTATTACCTCTACCTCTACCCTTTCCCTGAGTAGGAACACCTCCATTCATCATGACACCTCCCATGTTAGAAACCTGACCATTTTGAATATTATGATTCTGACCTCCTCATTGAAAAACCCGTTTGAGAATATTCCACAAAATTACCACCTTTCTGTGCTGCTTTCATTTGTACTCACATTAATTTCTCTTTCAACTTCAATCATCCTTCTGGATTTGAGCGCAGCGTTCGATACCGTGGCCCACTCCATCTTACTAAATTCTCTCCGCTCCCTTGGAATAGCTGGCACCGCACTTGCTTGGTTTGCCTCCTATTTAAGTGAGCGCACATTCCAAGTCTTCTCTCAGAAAGCTGCATCTACGATTTGCTCTTCGGCGTATGGTGTCCCTCAGGGGTCCATTCTCAGCCCGTTGCTTTTTAATATTTACATCAAACCTCTCGCTACCATCGCAGAGGAAGCCGGGCTGAGTATTTTTCCGTACGCCGATGACACGCAAATCGTCTTTTCCCTCTCCAGTGCCGAAGATGGCAACGTGTCTGGTCTAAAAATTGGTTTGTCACTTGTGGCTGAGTGGATGCAGAGGCATCTCCTCAAGCTTAACGGTGACAAAACCGAGATCATCATCTTGGGGAAGCAGAAGGATCTTTGTGGCCCTCAACATTGGCCCAGCACCATGGGTCCTACTCCTCTTCCAGCCCAGGTGGTACGTAACCTGGGTTTCCTTATTGATGACAGACTGTCTATGAGGCAACAAGCCACCAAGGTGGCGGCCATCTGTTTTACCACCTTAAGATGGCTCAAAAAAATTCTCTGGATGCTGCCCCTTGCCACGAGAAGAACAGTAGTCCAGGCTTTAGTAACATCTCGCCTGGACTACGGAAATGTTCTTTATCTTGGTGCAGATGCTGCGACTGTAAGGAAACTACAGGTCATACAAAATTCATCAGCCCGTCTCCTCTGTAACATCCCGAGGAGGTCTTCGGCTGCGCAGGCTCTTCGAGATCTCCACTGGCTCAAGATCTCGAGTCAAATTAAATTTAAATCTTTATGCTATATTTTCAAAATCAAGCAGGGTTCTGCCCCATTATATCTTCAAAGCTTGGTTCAACCCTACAGGCCCTGTCGTACTTTGAGATCATCGGCCAACTGCGATTATGTCATCCCCAGATTTAAGCTAGTGAAGATGGGTGGAAGATCTTTCTCCCATCTTGGCCCCAAACTCTGGAATGCCCTGCCCATTGCCTTAAAGACTGAGACCAACATGCTCAGTTTTCGGAAAAAATTGAAAACCCTACTTTTTAAAACTTACTTCTTATAGCTGTGATTGATGTCAGTTTTCTTCTTCAGTCTATCCCTTGCGCCGGGAAACCCACTGCGGGTAGCTGTTGCGCACTATAAATTTTAAATAAATAAATAAAATAAATAAAATCAATCAAGAGTATTTGTAAAGCACGCTACTCACCCACTAGGGTCTCAAGGCGCTGAGGGGGGCTGCTACTGCTCGAAAAGCCAGGTCTTGAGTTGCTTCCTGAAGGAGAGATGGTCCTGGGTGAGTCGTAGGTTGGTGGGGAGGGTGTTCCAGGTCTTGGCCGCCAGGTAGGTGAAGGATCTTCCTCCAGCGGTGGTTCTGAGGATCCACCGGAAGTGGCGAGGGCGAGGCTGGCGGAGCGGAGCTGGCGGGTTGGCGTGTAGAACGTGAGGCGGTTGTTGAGGTATTTGGGGCCCAAGTCGTGGAGAGCCTTGTGCGCGTGGGTGAGGAGTCTGAACGTGATCCTCTTGCTGACGGGGAGCCAGTGCTGGTTCCTCTGGTGGGCGGAGATGTGGCTGTGTCGGGGGATGTCCAAGACGAGTCGTGCTGAGGCGTTCTGGATGCGCTGGAGTCTTTTCTGTAGTTTGGCGGTGGTCCCAGCATAGAGGTCGTTCCCGTAGTCCAGACGGCTGGTGACGAGGGCCTGGGTGACCGTTTTCCTGCTTCCAGTGGGGATCCAGCGGAAGATCTTACGGAGCATGCGGAGTGTGCTGAAGCAGGAGGAGGTAACGGCGTTAACTTGCCTGGCCATCGTGAGGGAGGAGTCAAGGACACTTCTTGTGTCTCGATTCAATATTATCACTACAATATTTTAGATACCGTAGTATCTCATCTACATTTTTATTCTGCCAACAAATCAAATGCTGTTGAATCATGTTGCTAATTTCTTGCATCAAACCAAACACAAACTTGTATACAAAATGTCCCATATCTTTGTCAGTTATACTTTCAAAAGCACTATACTCTTTAAACACCTGTAAAAGCCCCTCATATTAAGCATGTACTGATTCTTTGGTCTCCTGAGTTGTTCTATCAATTTTTACTCAATCTGTCTCTTTTGGTGAAACTTTTCCTTGAAATAGGTAATTACTTGATTATACTTTTTCATTACTTCATCTGACGGTGCTCCAATCTTTGCATCTCTAGGATATTCCTCTTTTGGCCAATCTATATCAATTTTAAACTCAATCCAAAAATCAGCTGGAACCACAATATCAAACAACCCATCCAAATCTTTCATAAAAAACTTTTACAAATCTCTCTACTTGTTTGTACCATTCACCTGTTTTTCCCTCAATCTGGGAAACTCATATGTAAAATACACTATATCCTGTCTTGACCATGGAATGTGAACATATCCACCTCCTAGTACCTCTTTCATTAGATATATAATTTCAGTCATCGCTGTCCCTGTTCCTGTTTCCCCAACAGGATACATTGATGATGCTCCTTTATTTGCAAGCATTTCTTCTTTCTTTTTAGCTCATCAGCCTTTCCAACGTTCCAATTCACCCTATTGTTTCAATGTATTAACCAACTCCTTAATCTGCAACTGTTTAACAGAAGCATTAAAGCTCTCCAAGTCTTTCTCACTAAAATCCAATCTATATGTCTTTTACAAAGCCTTTGATTTCTCAATGTCAACTCCATAGGTTTGTGCAGCTTCAGCAAACCTCTCATGAAGGCTCTTTGCTCTCATTGTAATATTTTTGCACAAAAAACAACAACTCTTCTTCCTGATATTTGCTCTATCTCTCTGAGCTAATCGTACCTAGAATCATTTACTCCAAATCTGCTTTTAATCTGCTTACATTCATGCTTGTATTCACTTTATTAGACACCATCCCTCTAATCCATTCATCTAACTCTTCTGGTGATGGTCCTACTGAACCCCCTGAAGTAGGTGTCACTTCTCTCACATTCTGTACTAATCTTCTAGGTTCCATCTGTACATTTCGCTTTGGGGTTTCCACTGGTCTCTCTGTAAAATCAATCAATGTTCCCGTCTCACTTGTTTCAGCACCACTATTACTCCTGTCATTAATAATAGATACTGTCAAAGCATGCGCTTGTGAAATATTTTGACCCTCACTGTACAATGGAACGATGGGACCAATAATCACTGGAACTGATAAAACTTCTGCATTTAAATTTAATTGAGTAATCATTTGTGTCAAATCATCTTTTGCTTTACTCATTACATTTGTACTTCTCGCTTGTGAAGGCTGAGGAACCTCAACTTGAATCAATGGAGCATTTAAAGTAGGTATTTCCTGCTCTTCCTGATATGATGGAGGTCTGTTTAATAATAACTCATCTAGTAACTCATCGTCAATTTCATTTGGATCTGGATCTGTACATTCTACATTTTTCTTTTTCTCCTTACATTTTCCTTCAGTCTGACCCTCTACTACAACAACCGGATATAAACATTAACCTCCTGCAATCACATCTCTTCTCCATCTTTTCATCTAGCATCCCATTTTGCCTCTGAATATCTACTTACAGTATTTCTATATTTATTTGCAGATGGGTCTCTTTGTCTCTCATACGGTTCATGTTCCCATTCCTCAAGTGCCTCGTACTGCATAGGTCTAGGATTTGGTCTCAATTGATTCCTTTGATATCTCAAATTCTCTAAAATCCTCACCTTAAATGTACCATGCTCTGGAAATGCCGTATTCCCATCTCCTTCTGTATACTTCACCCACTTCTCCAACCATGTACATGTATGATATCCTTGTTCTAACGACATAAAAGAAGAAGGCGTAACATCAGGTGGCACAGAAATTCCCTTTCTAATAGGTATAGGCTCATCTTTTCTAAATAAAGTCCTCATCATTTTTAACAACTTCAACTCTTTGTGATATCAGTATAACTCCTACTACTAACCCTCCCTCTACAAAATATTTCGGCAAAATATTACAAACATTTCTCAAAGAAAACAAAATCAGAAACAACATAAAACAAACCTGCTTTGTCTGCACCACTAAAAAAAAGAGATTGATACAATCAGACAAATAATTATTTCGCTACTAGCAGAATATCGACCAGCGTTATTCCACTGTCAATCAAGTGAAAATAATCGGGACTTCTCCAGCTGCGCTTTCTTAAGGTAACCAAATGAATCTCTACTATACTAACTTCAGAGTTACCTATGCAATAATAACAACCTCTCTCATTGCTTAATATCACACATGAAGACAACGCAATACTTAGTGTATGCCACACTAAACCTTGCACATTAGGCTAATATCATCTCAGGATCTTAGGCAACTCCGGACCCGTCTTTTCTTAAGGTCAACGAGGCACTACTACATATAACCATAGCACAATATGTTAATAACCAAAATTAATAATCCTGACCTTTTAATTTGCCTATTTCATTAATATAACCATCAGGTATGCTAGCAAAAACTGATCCAGCATTTAAAACTGACAAATGTTATTCATCTGGACCCAATACAATACTCTACAGTCCCTTTCATGCTGGGTGAGTTTAAAACCAATCTAACCAATTTGTTCATCCTATTTATCCTTTCGTTAGCATTGAATCTTTATTTAGTTAATCAGGGATTTGGCAAAATAATATCAGAATTTCTAGAATATCACCATAAAATAATCATTTCATTTAACTAAATCGATTACACTAATAATGACAAAATCATTTGATAGTTAGACATGCTTTATCTAAATACATGTGAATTGCTCATCAAGTACAATACAACTCAAATTATAGGTCATCAAACAAGAGAAACATTAGCAAAAATACATCAATTGCACATCTCAATGTCAGCGCAATGAGTGAGTTGATAGGTGTAGAGACAAAAGAATGAAGACATTTGCAAATAGATTTATGCAAATTCAGAATATCATACTAACCAATCTTACGAGGAACTAGATATCTGAAAAGCTACCCTCTGGCTATGAGAGTAAGTCAGCCACCTCAAGAAGAGTTGAGGAGCAAAGTCAAAGAGTCAGGATCAGCAGTACAACAGCCAGCCCATAGAATTTAGGAAACAGCAACACAGCTCTCTCCTCTCACAAAGAAAAATGCACTCCTAACCCCACCCACTTACTACTACTAGATATACCCTAAATTCACTGATAGTCCAAACCGCATTGTATCATCTCACATGGATTTATGCATTTTGATTTGTCCAAAACAAGGGGTGTTCAATCACACCACTCTCAATGTGCCTAACTTTCAAGTGTCCCATTGTTCTAACTTCACACACTGTAATCACTTCCAACAGAGGAAACTCTAGTATCAGGCTTCCATGTTTTGTGCGTCTCTCCAACTCACTCATCTATCAACTTGTGGTACAAATGTCCTCATGCTTCGCTCAGCAAGGAAGCTCCATTCTTTTATCTTTTTTCCTCCCTAATCAACCTTGACCATCATCAGGAACTTTTGAAGACAGATCCTAGTTTCTTTCTCCCTGCTACATTTCTAATATGCCATGTTACTTCTAAAAAGATTGTCGGGCCTTTTTTGCAGGGCAGTAAGTACACTTCTAGAGAAAACAAATACAAGTGTTATTTATCATTTTTTTAAACTCTACTATTAAACGTTCTTTGAATGCTTTCACTTGCTCTTTCTTTTCCTTACGCACTACTTATTATTTTCTAATTGTTAAACTCTCGACTTTAGACATATTTTCTACAATAGTCATGTGCATTTGCTGTCTACTCTAACACTCCCAGCACACGCTTGCGCAGTTTTCCTCTTTCCCCTTCTAGTCTTGCACGGATTAGTTTTCACAACATTTGGTTAATAATAAACAAATTGAGGAGTTTAATCAAAGCACGTTTTATTATCTCGAAAACCCTGCTCCATCGCAGATTTAGCGCCATCTCTGATTCATCGGAACTGTGTGCATCCTGTTGAGGTAAGGTTTGGGGCATGTACATTGTGGGGTCCTCAACACGCATATTTATGCTTGGGCTCTGATCATACAAGTATATGAGGTGATTGATCACATTCTTTAACCAATCGTGTTAGATGTTTGTCCTTGCCTATGTATTTCGAAATTTAGAATTCCCCAAACGTACTGGGAATGTAGGTGAAACTCAATTCGTCATGTTCTGTCCAAGGATGTTTGCAGTCCACCAATCGTAAGTTTAGAGTTTAGATTGCTCCTATCAAACTTAGGAACAGTGTTACCTTTGAAGTAGCATGTTAAATTTGTTATGATGCTATTCCTAACCCAATGCCCGCTTCCTACGTCTAGGAAAGTTTATGAGGAGGCAAGACAAATAAGGCAGACTGGATAAAGTCTGATTAGACAGGAAAGTTAATTGCATGCCATGACAACTACCAAGAATAACAATACAGATGACCACGATGTTCTACTTATAGATGAGAATAATTAGAGATTCGAGTATTCAAACATGTCTCTTTAGAATCCACAAGTAAATGCTGACCCATCCTCCACTCATCACCAATCAAATTCATGGCCATCTATGTTGGCATATTGACTTTCTTGACAGAGAAAATAGACTCCCTTTGGGTAAGCATCCTAGCTTAGAAACCACATGAGAATCATGCTGCCTATTTAATTGATTTTAGCCAAATCAACAACCCGGATCATAAAAAAACTATGTTCATCCTCAAATAAACTGCTACAAAACGTTGGTGTATGGCGGCAGTGGAGACGTGCCTCGGTGCAAGTGGGGATGTTTCAAGGAGTGGGCGCTATTATGGCACTGCAGCTGAAAAGACAGCATTTCTCATAGTTCTAAACAAAGCTGGATAACTCTCAACTGGAAGTATAGGACATCCTTCTGGTCCCAAGATGTCCAGCTACTGCCCCTCCCTAACTGAGACTTTAAATCCAAGAACATGTGAACTAACCTCTTTGACTTGGTAGCACTAGTGAATTAATTTATAACAAGCATTTGCAATGCAATAGGTCTCGCATTTACGCATGTTTAAGCTATTGGCATTGTAAATGATAATGCCTTTTATTTATGTTTTAAAAACCAAAACATAAATAAAAGGCATTGTCATTTACAATGTCAATATCTGATACTCGCGTAAATGGGAGACCTATTGCATTGTAAAAGCTTGTTTAGGACTTGCACCCTGATCAGAAGCAAAACTGTGAATGACATCACAGTATACTAATAATGGATGAACAGGGCTGACAAAACGCCCCTGAAAGTATGTAAATTTTTTTCTTTATTCAAAACAAAAGGTTTTGGGTAACGCCTGATCTAAACCGTTTCTAGTAGTGACAAAGAAAACAATGCAGTAGAGGTGTTCAGTGCACTGTCATTTTTAGATTTAAAGACCCCTCTTAATCGAAAATATGGTCTCAAAGCAGACACTCATCTAGCCATGTACCAGTTTATTTTGCAGTTTAATATAGCGCAGAATCGATCACCCACCTGCCAAAAAAAAGCAATGGGCAATTGGTAAAGGGAGTCACTGGTCGAAAAAGTTTGTATTATGCCATTCTGTGGCGAGATGTGACGCAAGTAAGAATAAATACAGGACTCGGTCATTATGACAATTTCACAGCTTACAGTAATGTGGACAGAGGTGGGACTGGGAGAGAAACAAAGGTGAGGATGTGTAACTAATACTCAAAGGCTCAGTTGCAGGTGTGGGTCTGAAAGTGTATGAATGTGGCTCAGGAAGCCTGCTGAACACTGTGGGTGCACTCGTTAACCTCTGACACAGCTGGGAAGAGCACTGGGGAAGCTGCACTAATGACAGGCTTTAAACATCAGGTTATGCTCCGTCTGGCCATGGTATAAGGAGTCTGGCCTACCTTCCCGTGCGTCAATTGTTATCTTCCCCTCACAGCCAGTCAGAGGTAGCAAATGTGAGCACAGGGGCACGCACAGACCTGGTGACACGCAGCCCAGGTCACTTGATGCATGCTCTTCTGGTCTCTGACCCTGCGATGTTAGATTGACAACACTTTTAAATAGATGCATCCGCGCCCATTTATATATCCACTAGGTAAAAATAATGGCCACAGCCTCTGCAGGCTGTTTGCGTGGACTGACATGATGCTCCGCTGTTCCTACGCATTATTCATTGCAAATCTTGCATAAACAATTCAGGTGTTTTAACATCCATTCTAGAGCACCACTAATTTGTACACAGGTGAGCCATTATTCGAAATATTCTCGTTGCATGTACATAACTGCTTTTTTCTATTAACTTTGAAAGTGTCACAACTCAAGTATTGAAATGCAACACATAGGACTGCCCACCAGACGTGTTGCACATAAACAACCTGAAAACATGGCAATTAACTCCAGTTTCAAATCCGTACCAGGCACAATTTTACACTCACCTCTCCATACCACCTTCGGTAGTAGCCATAGCAGACGCTCTTGGTTCCAGATAAGGCTGCTTTCTCTTCACGTCAACCCTGTTGCCCCTGGCAGCGGGTGTTTCTAAGATTGAACCTTCTTGTATGTTCATGTTACTGCGCATAGAAGTGCGTGCGCGGTAAACATGGGCACAAAAACAGCACTATTCTCTACTGTCTGTAACCTCTGCCTTCCATTAGAGGAATTGTAATTTTCTCTCGGCCTCTCTAGCAATCAGCCATAAGTGCATTCCAGTGGACCCCGGAGCGCTCAACAGGGCGTAAGCAGATGAATGTTTAGTAGATCCAGCTGGCTTATTATGACAGGGGATGAGTCCTCTTTTGTTAATGCAGTGATATCAGGTTTTCTAGGTCAGGGTACAAATAGTAGTACTCAGCCATTTTGTTCATTATTCCCTTCTGGGATTAGTACGGGTATAAAATGTAGACTACATGTCCCAGAATCAGTGGTCAAAGTGCCTTAAAAAAATATTTGCAATGCCACAGGTCTCGCATTTAAATGCGAGACCTATGGCATTGCAAACAAGCGGCCGCCATTGTCCCGGCTCAATAAACAAAAAAGTATAAGTACCGTGCAACAACCAAGTAAATGGGCCAGTGGCCATGGGAGGATACAAATGACGACATGGTCGTACTAAGGAGGGACTAACAAGCCTATTAAGGAATCAAACGCCAGCATTTACGAAGGACAAAGATACAAGCCAATGAAAAATATGGGTGGGGCTTCTCTTCCGTAATCTACCTAAAACAGATCGCCAGAGCAGCGCTTGAACGCTGGCTCAGGCTCGACCTAAAAAGTGGGTGTGAGAATCTGCTAAACAACTCCAGGTGCATGTTCTCTGGCCAAAACATAGCACAAATATTTTGTTCTGACTTGCACACCTGATTCATTAAAAGTGCCACAGTAATATAAAAAAGAAAATGCACGCTTGCTATAAAGGTCAGATGTGACATGTAATGTAGATTTACACTACCCGCATGTGTGACTTTCAAAGCATGCATTCATATCTGCCATTGTAACTCTCTTAAGGCTGAAACAGAAACTGCTGCCATCATGTGTGGGTAGTAAAATATGTTGAAATATGAAAAAAAAAAAAAATTTCTAATTCTAGTTATGCATTTTTTGTCGCTAAACAGTAATGCAAAAAAGTGCTATTTTAAGCTGGCGTGTTTCTGATAGAGCGCGCGAGGCCACCCGACCAATAGTTTCGCCGTTTCCGGCTTCAGGGCCCATATACTTTACAAATCACCATATACATCGATCGGGTGACTTCACGAGCTCTACCAAGTTGGTGTGTGTGTGTTCCCTGCTACCAATTTTCGGTGCACCCGACTTACCATCCACCGATGCGGGTGCCTAATGACCACAATGAATCAGGGAGCTAGCTGTAAAGGAAAGGCAGCAAAATACAAACCCAACCAATAACATTCAAATACTGTTTAAATGACCACGGACAACTGGAAGTTTTAAAATGTTTATCTAAAGTTCATTATTTTCTTGCATGAGGTACAATAAAACAAGGCAATCAATAACCAAGATAACGTAAATTATATATGCATAAAGAAATAATGACAGAGTAATCATCAAGGTACTAATAAAATGTAACGAGAAAAAGATACTATGCAAGTCAGTATTATCTAAACAGGGATACCCTAAGTGTGGGTGACTATAGGAGAGCTTATAATGAATAACACGCTTCACTTAAGGTGGAGGGGCCTTTGAACAATCTAGGCAACGAAGTTCTAGACCATATCAGGAAATGACACACAGCTATGCAAAATATAATTTCTAACAAATGAGAAGACATAGGAATAAACTTATGGAAAAATATAAATGACTTTCAATAGTTGCAGAAAGGCATGGAAAGTATCACATGTGCAATGTTGAACTTTATTAAAGCCAAAGTTAGAAATTCAGAAGGTGCAAGAATTTAAGAATTTTCAGAGCAATATTTACCTAGAAAGGTGTGGAAACCAAACCCTGGCCACGGGTCAGTTAAGGACAGGAAACCCTCAAGGAAGGATACCCCTCAAAGGAAAGCAGGTGCAGAATGGACACCCAGGATAGGACAGGATACCCTCGGAATAGGACAGCAAACCCTCAGGACAGGACCCTCTTCAGGACAGGACCGGAACCCACAGTTCGGAAGCAACGCCTGCGCTCCACCCGCTCTGCAGCTATCGATCAAGACCCCGATTGGGTCAGCGAACTCCCAGCAAAGTGCTTCGCCAGCACTTTAAGGTTCAGTAGAACCTCAGTCTATGGTCAAATTCGGACAGAGTGCTTCGCAGCGCTCTGTATCTTCAGTCACCTATTGAGTGCGTTGGGTCAATGACAGGTCAGCTAAACCAGACAAGTCGGACGGTTCACTAGGTGAACCCAGGGTAGATATACAGTTTGGGGACAGTGTACCACCCCCCAATGTTGCAAAGTGTCAAAATCCCTCAATTTGGATTGGTCCTAAGGTAGGATTTGGGTAACACACCAATCACAATACACGATTTGAAGCCTTCATTAACATATTTGGGTACCGCCTAGCAGGTTTGGGGTTCTCATGAGAACTGTGCAGGAAATTAACATTGTAACACATGAGGAGCAACATTCGCCGTTCTCGTAGCGCAGAGGTGGCTTTCCCAGGCGCATCTTGACTGTGGCTGCCAGCTGGCTGAGTTCCACTGTCCAAAGTGGCCACTTTTCAATGCTCCCTGGTCATGCGCAGAAGAGACCGTCAATATGGCTCCCAATCAGTTTGGACCCCCATTCCCCGCGGTACATGAAAAGTAAGCGAAAACAAATTAATACATAATAATGTCATTATGAAAACACATCACAGGGTTTGTACTTTTAACTCATCATCAAGAAATAAACTTATTGCATCTAAATATTAGCTACATTGATACGGGCACAAGAGCAGTGGCACGAGCAGTACCACATGATAAGCACAGCTATGAATTACGCATGCGCATAACTTTCCCTCCACTTCTGCAGACGCGTCAGGACACGTGAGTGTGGCTGACGCATGCGCAGTAACTAAAATACAAGCGGCGGCCATATTAGAGGACACGGATTAAATTCATTAGAAATACACATAGGCAAGCTTCGGGAACTTTGCCTAAACAGAATAAATGTTAGTAAAACATACATTTTGTTACCTTATTATACATAAACGAGGTTTTTGACTTCGGCAAGCCGCAAAATATGCGAAGCTTTGCTTCATCAATCCCCTCTTTGATGATATTTACTATCATCACAAATTATAATGGAACCAGATGCCAACTTTCTTTCATACTTTATAAAGTTCTATTTCTTCCAGCAGCCGTTCTAACTTTTCTCTCTCAGTTTTAGCAGGGTGAGAAGTCTTCACCTTTTTGTATATCTGATCATTCACTTCCTCTAATTCAATCTCATCCACACTTCGTTTCACTCCTCTTGCATTTACCTCGTGCTTTTTGGTGCGCTTGCGGTATTTACAGCATAAGAAAATGGAAAGTATAATAAGACCTATAATACCAATTGGCATCAGAATTTTGAATAATAAGCTTTTACCTATGCTAGCAAGCCAATGACCTACATTTGAGAGACCATCTACCAGTCTCTTCCAGGCACTATCAACCTCGAGTGGTTTGAGTTCCTTTGCCAAATTAGTAATGTTTTTCACATATCTTTTGATCTGTACACTTTTATCCGGAATATAAGTGCAACAATGTTGCGCCTTCAACATCCGGCAGACTCCGCCCTCTTTCGCTAATAAGGTGTCAAGAGCAAGTCGATTTTGTAAAACCATTGATCTGATCGCAACCATTTCGGTATTGACCAGCAGAAATCCATGAGCTGTTTCAGTAGACAGCACATCTACTATAGTAGACAATTTGCAAATTCTGTGAGTGTTCAGAACCACTCCCACTCCAGGTATCAGTGCACTGAAAATACTACCCATAATTTCACCTATACTTTCTCTTTTACTACGCACTAAGCCATTAGTATCTTCATTGCTTCCAGCTTTTCCATTCACATGGTATATTTTCGGGAAGACAATGCCAAAGTAGCAGCTTCCATACCAGTGATCCGGCAATTTGAAATAAGCCTTGTCCCCACAAATATAATAAATTCCAGGAAACACAGGCTCTGACCCATTTTTGAAACCCCAACCTCCAATTACCTTGTAATTATGTTCGCATTCACTGGAACCAATGAAAACATTATTATAATAGCTAGTCTTCTCGCGGTGAAGACATAGCTTGCCTTTCTTTTCAAAATCCAGCAACAGAGCAGGACCCGCTCCACCAGATGAGGTG
This sequence comes from Lissotriton helveticus, assembly GCF_964261635.1. Taxonomy (NCBI): domain Eukaryota; kingdom Metazoa; phylum Chordata; class Amphibia; order Caudata; family Salamandridae; genus Lissotriton; species Lissotriton helveticus. The sequence continues at coordinate 536,889,614 of NC_136067.1, forward strand.
CCTTCCATGTTCTCTGCCCACTTTGGCTTTTTCTGACTTTCGTCATTAGCCTTCTTCTGAATTTTAATTCTCCTTTTCTCTGCCATGTTCAGGAACATCTTTTCCTGCTCACGCAAAGAACAAGTCAAGTTATCTCTGTGTGCGTCTGCTATGTCAATGTTACCTATAGTCAGAAAGTAGTCTCCCATATATCTTATGGTGTCAGTTTTGGTATGTACAGGATTCAAGTTCCCACGTATAGGAAGTTCAGAAAAAATCACGTCATTGTTAGAGTAATAGTACTGTAACGGTCCTCTTTTATAGAATAAACTAGCTAAAATGCTACAGGAGATTCCATATGTCAATGGCAGATGATGGTATGTCACGCCTTCAGCCACAGAAGTAGGTAGCTTCATGCAGACATAGCAATCTTCAATTTCCATAGTCTCTACATAGTGTATTAACAAGTTTGCGAAAACATTTAAGTGTGTCTTGTTCTTAACTCCATGATAATGTAGTCCTCCCTCATCTGATGCTTCTAAGTTCTGTTTTGTTTGTCTCAAAGCTCTTTCATGTCGTGCTACACTCTGTGTTGTTAGCTCCTCATTGTCAGTATTTACAACTTCAGTAGGGACAATGTTAGTATCTTTACTTACAGCAAAGGGAATGAAAATTGTTAATCCTATCCAGATAACTATCAGTACTACTACACTACATATACACACCTTGCAACACGTCTTAAAACGGCTGCAACTAGGTCTACCATTCACCGTTGAATCAGACATTTTGGCTCAGAAGGAGTGTTCTCACCCCTCTTTTTTGCTTTTTACACAACTAGCTTACTTTGTGCAAATTCACGGTGGTTCGTCTTCCTCTTCAGCTGAGTACTCTGGGACGGGTTCTCCGTCGCTCACGTCAGTTATATCAAGATCTTCAAGCTCCTCCAAAACCAGTGTCCATTCAGGAGACTTGTACTTTTTGTTTTGTCTTTTTATTCGCTCACTCCTTCTTTTGGAAGAGTCTTCTTCTTGCTCTGCTATCCGAGCACTTCTTCTTGCTTCTGCACGTTTTTCTTCCACTGTCTTTATCCTTAGTCTCAATCTTTTTACAAACCTAGGCTCAAGGTTGTTTCTTTTCTTTAGTCTCTTAGTCGGTACTTGGACTTCACTTTCTTTTCTTATTTTCTTGTTCTCTTTATCTTGTGGTAATTCTTCTCCACTTTCTTCTCCTACTTCCCTTATCTGACTAGTTCCAGGGCTAGCATCAAATTCTTCTGCCTGGTTGCTAATCTGGCCTTGTTCAGGAATATTTTGTTTTTGGCTTTCGATTGTCTTTGTTTCTGTTTCTGTTTCCTGAACCCGTTCTTCTAACCCTCTCTGATCCTGTTCAAGCACTTCGATCTCTTGATTTTCTTCTGCTCGAACTATCACTCTATTTCTAGTCTCTCCTTTATCTGCATCAGGTGTTAGCGGTGGTGTATCGAATACCTGCTCTGTTCCTGTCTGACCTTCTCCTTCCTCAGTTTTGATGTGAATCTCAAGCGGCTGAGGTTCTTCGCCTGTGCCTTGCTTTTCCTGACTAGTCCACTCTCTACCTTCACTAAGTCGTTCTCTTGTTCTGATAGGATCTTCGGTCAGATCAATCATCGGTATCCATTCTTCTGGCCATATGCTTGGCAGCTCGTCTTCAGCTACTCCTGGCTCAGTTTCCTGGACCCCTTCAGCAGGCTGGATTCTTGGCAGTTCGTAGTCAACTACTCCTGGGCCAACGTCTGCTGTTCCTGCAACCTGACTGGTGCTGGGCTGCTCGTTGTCAGTTGCTTCTGGTCTGGCTCCTTCAGGGTCCTCTGCTGGTTGCCCTTCTTCTTCAAATCCTTTGTCTGGCAATACCTTCTGGGTGTGTCCAGCGTGGATCCACTGAGGAACACCTGCGACCTTCACTGCAGTGGTTGTCACCAGGATTACTTGGCGTTTCTTTCCCCACCTTGGTGCCAGACAGCTTGATCGAGTGTGCTTCTTTATTTTGACCCAGTCTCCTGGAACCAAGCTGTGGAGAGGAGTCGTTGGATTGAGGATGCCGTCGTCTCCAATCTGGCGAGAGATAGAACGCACTTGGTCACCCAATCTTCTGCAGTATTCAAGCACCAAATCATCAGTAATACTCAACAGTTTGCTTCCTGGCACCCATGCTTGCCTCATCACTCTTCCCATAATGATTTCATGGGGACTTAGGCCTGTCTTGCGGTCAGGAACACTTCTCAGTCCCATCAGGACCAGGGGCAGGGCCTTCACCCAGGTCATGCCAGTAGCATCTGTCAGCTTTGCTAGTCTGTTTTTGATAGTTCCATTTACTTGTTCCACTATTCCAGAAGCCTCTGGGTGGTATGCACAATGGAGTTTCTGCCTTATTCCAAAGGCCTTACACAGTTCAGCCAGTATTTCATTCTGGAAATGTCCACCCTTATCTGATTCAATAATGTATGGTATTCCGAATCTAGGTATCAGTTCTTTTAGTAAACACTTCGCTACTGTCAGTGCGTCACTTTGAGGAGTAGGGTAAGCTTCTACCCATTTTGAAAATACGCAAACAATGACAAGGACATATCGTTTCCCTTCACAACGGGGCATGGTGATGAAATCAATCTGTATCCTTATAAAGGGACCCCCTGATCTCCCAATCCTGCTCAGTTCAACCATTGTCCTCTTGCCTGGGTTCATCTGTTGACATGACAGGCACCTCTGGCAGAGGGACTCTGCTACCTTCCTGAACTTTTTACTGTACCAAGTCTGTTGAAATACCAGAATCATGGCATCCCTACCAATGTGTGATCCTTCATGTATTAATCTTGCCATTGTGCCAAGCAAGTGTCGGGGTAACACAGGCATACCAGTTGGGCCCAAAATCACACCATCCACACGTCTCGGTCTACACCCATCCTCCTTCCATTTCTCTCTTTCTTGCCAAGGAGCCGATTCCTGCCACTCTCTCACTTCATCCCACGTAGGCACTTCTTCAAACACCTGAAGCTGGCAGCTGGTTCCTGGCCCCCCTCGTTTTGGATTTACAATATACCGATCTTTGGCACACCATTGGGCCACTCGGTCAGCATAATCGTTTCCCAGTGATACTCTGTCCATGCTCCTTTGATGAGCAGCACATTTCACCACTGCCAGTTCTTTGGGCAACTGGATGGCCTCTAAAAGGTCATGAACAACCTTTGCATTCCGAATGGGAGTACCTGAGGAAGTCATGAATTCCCTCTGTAGCCATAATTGGCCAAAGTCATGCACAACTCCATAACAGTACTGACTGTCAGTATACACTGTTATGCGTAAGTCCTTCCCAATTTTGCAAGCCTTTATCATGGCTATCAATTTGGCTACTTGTGCAGACTTGATGTTATATAGGTAACCTGCTTCTTCAATTTTTGTGAAAGACACTACTGCATAAGCAGCACTCAAGCCTCCTAGTTCATGTCTTAGACAGGAACCATCCACAAATAGTTCTTTATCATGCTCAGGCAATGGTACTTCTTTTATGTCTGGGCGTGGCTTAGTACTGAACTCTGTCAGGTCAATACAATCATGTTCATCATCATCCCCACCTTCTATTTCCAAGGGGTCGGGGAGTAAGGTGGCAGGGTTCAGAATACCGCACCTAACAATGCTTACATTTGCTGCACCCACAAGAATCCTCTCGTATTTAGTCAGCCGACTAGGGGTGAGATACTGTGTTTTAGTTCTGGTCAATAGAATTACCACTCCATGTGAAACATACACGGTCACAGGATGTCCCATGACAATGGACTCACTCTGTTCCAAACTTGCACAGGTAGCAGCTACTGCTTTCAGACAGCCTGGTAACCCAGCAGCTACTGGGTCCAAAGTGGCAGAGAAATAGGCCACAGGCCTTCTGGTCGTGCCATGTTCTTGAGTCAGGACTGACAATGCGCAATTATCGCGAGTGTCACAGAATAGGGCAAACTCTTTGGAATAATCTGGCATTCCCAACGCAGGGGCCGTACACAGACAGTTTTTCAGTCTTGTGAAAGCCATTAGACTTTCATCGTCCCACTCTACAACATCTGGCATTCCTCTCGTGGTCATTTTTATCAAGGGCCTGGCTAAGGCTGCAAATCCCAGAATCCACTGTCTGCAGTATCCTAATACTCCCAGGAACATTCTGACTCTTTTTGAGTATGGGGCAACTGCATCTTTTGAATTATTCTCACTCTTTCTGATGTGACTTTTCTGACACCCTTTTCTATCTGGTGTCCTAGATATTTTACTGATTTCGCACAGAACTGTAGTTTGTCAGGGGCCACTTTATGCCCTTTCTCACACAGATGATTTAGGAGGGCAATGGTGTCGACTACACAGTCCCTGTGACTCTTAGACGCCAATAGAAGGTCGTCTATGTACTGCACTAACACAGAGTTCCCAGGTAAGATCAAAGTCTCTAGACATTTTTTCAAGATCTGATTAAAGATAGAGGGGCTCTCTGTATACCCTTGAGGGACCCGGTTCCAACAATACACGTGACCCTCGAAGGCAAATGAGAAAATAAATTTGCTGTCGGGGTGCAGGGGTATCGAAAAAAATGCATGACATAAATCAATCACAGTGAACCATTCAGCATCCCAAGGAATCTGGTACAATATCACTGCAGGGTTCGGGACAATAGGGCAGCAAGGAACTACAATTTTGTTAACCTTTCTCAGGTCCTGCACTACCCTATACTTGCCACTAGGCTTTTTGATGCCCATAATCGGGGAGTTGCATGGGCTGCTCATCACTTCCTGTATGATGTCTCCTTCTAATAATTTTTGTATTTCCAGAGTGACACCTGCTTTCACTTCAGCATTCATTCGGTAGGGCCTAGTGTTAGGATATACTGCATTGTCCTTGATGGCTATCTGTATGGGGTCCACATCTTTCATCAACCCCACATCTTTCCCAGTGAAATCCCACACCTCTGGCTTTACGGCTTCCTGTAGTTCTTGAGGCAAGTCCTGCAGGGTCAATCTTTTAATTTCTGAGTCAGGTCTAAGTAACAATAATTTATAAATGCCATCTTCATCTGGGGTCTGTATTTCAACACCTTTTGGTGTGCAAAAGATGGTACAGTTCATTTTGCACAGCAAATCACGACCCAGTAGATTCACTGGACTGGTGTCACAGACGACAAATCTATGCATCTGTTTAAAATTTCCAATTGAAATCTCCATTGGTTCGGTAACAGGAGTACTAATCAATTGATTAGATACACCCACTACTTGGATATTTTCTCCCGAGAGGGGTAGGTTTGGAACGTCCACTGTTCTTACAGTAGAACGGGTAGCGCCAGTGTCCAACAGAAAGGTGACATCATTTCCGTCAACCTTTCCTTCAATATATGGTCCAGACTGGTCTACCGGCAAGGAAGCGCCAAGTACGCACTCCTCGTCCTCCCCTCTCAGGCCCCGTCAGTCCTGATCATTACAAAGGAAGGTATCATTCAGCAGATACTGCGAAGTTGCTGTATTTCTGTTCTCCCCGCTTTCCCAAACCTCTATTTCTTCATCTTCTGCCTGTCTTCCCCTGTATACCTGCTTGGGTGCTCGAGGCACCTGAACTGTTTTTACCTGGGGTTGAGTCTTTCTTGGTCTTTCTTTCTGCGTCTGTGGAGTTAAATCAGGAGTTTTTTCATTAATATCTACTAATTGGGGACACTCGTTTCGCCAGTGTCCAATTTCGCCGCACTGATGGCAGGGAAATTTTTTCATAGCCTCTTCCCTGCTAAATTTGGGCCGGGGCTTTCCTCCACCCCCTCCCCCAGGACCTTTGTTCTCAGCATTTTTAACCATGTTACTCAATTGTTTTTCCTGCTGTTCTGCGAGCTTCACCTGAGCCCACATCACCTTTTCCTTGAGGGCCTTTTTCTTTTCTGCCATCTCATCCTCGCAGTACTTAGCGTACCGCAGGACCTCATCCATTTTCTTAGTATGCCAACAGATTTTATTATCTTTTATCCACTGACAAATTTCAGGTCTTAAACCATTTACAAACCTGTAAATAAAGTGCGTCATATCCTTTAGGTCGATGTTATCAATACCACTGTATGTTTTAAATACCTGCAATAACCTCTCATAGAAGGAGTGCACTGTCTCGTCCCTTTCCTGTGTTGTTCTATCTATTTTTGTCCAATCAGTTTCTTTTGCGGGCACCTTTTCTTTCAAGTGCTGAATTACCTGCTCATATTTTCGCATGACATCCTTTGATGGCTCCCCTGTTTCTTTATTTCTTGGGTACTCCTCACTCGGCCAGTCTATGTTTATTTTACACTGGGTCCATAAATCTACTGGAACCACAATGTCGAAAAACCCATCCAGGTCTTTCCACAGACATTTCTGTACCTTCACGAACCTTTCCACCTGCCTGTACCAGTCAACTGGTTTCTCTCGTAATTTTGGAAAATCGTTCGTGAAGGACACAATATCCTGCCTAGACCAGGGCACATGCACATATTTCCCTCCTGGAACTTCGCGCATGGGGCATAACTGCTCAGGTTTTTCTACCTCTCTTAAAGCAAACTCAGGAGTCACTTGTCGGGAGCGAACCTCTTCTCTCTTTTTCGCCCACCTGCTTCTCCATCTTTCCACATCTCCCCATTTCTGTAGTACCCCCATTAATTCTTTAATCTGCAACTTCTTCCCCGCCACATTCAGGTGTTCTATATCTTTGTCTGAGAAGTCTGCCCTGTACGGTTTCTGTAAGGGCTTGGATTTTGAGATATCTACCCCCATACTAACTGCTGTTTCGGTCAGTTTTTCGTGGAGCACTCTGGTGTTCCTTGTAAAGCTTTTACATATGAACGACAATTCTTCTTCAGAGTAGGTATTCAATCGATCCAACCCCACATTTCCTGCCATTAATTCTTCTATTTCGACCCTCAGCTTGTAGAGGTCTAAAGGTTTTGTTTGCGGAGTCTGTTTCTCTAATTCACGACTCCAACTCTCAATTTCATCCGGAGTTACCAGAGAGACATTCCTAGTACCTGTTGCTGTCTCTAATTTAATTTCTTTTGTATTAAAAGGGTTATGCCTCTGCTGTATTCCCTTTCCAGTCTGTTTGTTTGGTAATTCCAAGAACGCAACTTCAGACTCGCACTCACTGGACTGATCATCTATGATGATCGGTTCCTGTCTCGGGGTTGCCATGACTGGGGTCATAACTGGAGTAATCGGATTTCCCTGACCATTAGTGGAGAAGCGTGGCTCAGTGGTTAGAGGCGGCAGACCCGGAAGCAGAGATCGCCCGTGGACCAGGGTTCGATTCCCCGCCTCGGCGGGACTCGGGCTCAAAAATTCCACGGACTCGACAATTCTCGCTCTGGTGCCTACTCGACTCACGGGGTCACACTCTGCGACTCTGGGCAATAGCTTGCTTAATCTCCACTACGGCCCCTCGTGGTGGGATGCCTGGCTTTCACCTTGTGGATACCCTGCCGGGGTATCTCACAGGGGAATACCAGGACGGGTTCCCTAAGCAAGCGCCTTGATGCCTTCGGGTGATACGTGCGCTATATAAGTCGCAATACATTTACATACATACATTTACATTTACATTTCCGTATAACGGGACCACCGGTCCAATAGTTACTGGAATAGTCAATGCCTCAGGACTGGTATTTAACTGGGAAATTTTCTGAATTATTTCTGTCCTTTGTCTAGCTAGAGCCTCTTGCTCCTTTTCCACTAGTACCCTTCTTAAAGTTGTGTCATGTAATATCTGTGGGGTCAACGGAGGAGTAAAACTCGGGGCAGTAGGATGCGTTTCACTTGGTCCTCCCCCATAATTAGGTTTCGGGAATAAAGTTCCAGTATTAAAGGACCTGCGCTCTTCCCCATATGGAGGTTGAACAAAAGGCAGTCCTGAATTCGATGGTTTCTCTTCGTTTTCATACAAGGGTCTGGGAAAAAAGATTTTCGTACGTGAATATTTTTCTTCCTGGCTTGCGGGCACTTTGGGATATATATCCCTTGTTTCCGTCGGTTCGGGTTTTTCAGGATAGGGCAATACTTGACCACCCCCTCCCAGTCCCAGGGACCTGTCTTCTTCCTTTAGGAAGTGGCGTCGGGGAACATCTCCTACACTGGAAGGTCGGGTTCCCTCATTGTAAGGTGGCGGACTTCTGGTACAGATGTCATCTATTAATTCATCATCTGAATCCCCCAGGGCCCCCCAATGCTTACATTTTTCAGTACTTTTCTCACCCGCTCCAATGTTATGACATGCCGGCATCATGGGAAACAGACCCTCAACAATCATGCTCTGCCTCCACTGTTTCATCCTTTTATCCCTGGATTCCTGTTTCTGCCTGGGGTACCACTTGGTCAAACCCTTGTCCATTCGGGGTCTTTCTCTTTCAAAAGCCTCAATCTCCCATTCCTCTAATGCCTCATACTGCGCTAGTCTCGGTCTGGGATGCAGTTCATTCATTCGGGTTCTTAAATTAAATAAGATCCTACCATTGAAAGTACCATCTAACGGAAAAGCCAATACTCCGTCATCTTTTGTGTACTTCACCCAATTCTCCAACCACACACAGGTATTGTACCCTCGGTCAAACATCATGAATGAGGCAGGAGTATTGGGTGCTGGGACAAGAACACCTTCTCTAGATTTTATCGGTTTGTCCGTTTTGAAATAATTTTTCACCTTACTTACAAGGGACATTTTTCTCTTGGTTCCGTACATAATATCGTATCTATTAGTCTTCCACTGATCCCTTTCAAACCCTAGGTGCCTTGGATCAGGTCGAGTTCCTGTAGTCTGCGAGTGCCACATACGACTTCTGCGCTAAACTTTGTTTACAAACTACCTCCAATCAGAACGCGCTTCAGAAATTCGTGCAACCAATGGGTGCGCGACGCTAAATAAGCTCCGCCAATGGGTGCGCGGCCCCTTCGTGAGACAGTTCCCACGCTCCGGCGCTCACCCCTCCTTTACAATTCCAGCTCCGCTACCCGCCCGCTGCTTCTACCAATCCCAGCGCGGCACAGAGTGACGTCAGAGGCGCTTCGCGACTGACTCCCTCCCTTCACAAGGTAACGGAAACTTTCTTTCTTTTAAAGTGCTCAGTGCTTGGTTATTTTACAACAAATACACATTCGCCACAGTGCTCAAGTGTCTAGACAGAGAAAGAATTGTTTTACTGCAAGTAAACTACTTCCATTTACTTTTCACTCGCTGCGGGCAGATCTCTTCCGCCTACCCTTCACTCTAGCATCGGTGAACCTGTTATTCCCCTAAACTCATCCACTTCTTTCCGGGATATATTCCGAGTTTAAGGTTTCTCAGCGGACCCCTCTGCTTTCACGCTAGCTCCGAGGAACCTGCTACTCTTCCGATGTGACCCTTACTAGGTTACGCCACTATGGGAATTTTGCCAATGAACCCCGTTACTGTCATTTATTCACACATGTATTCAGAAAACCCTAGTTAGTGCTTCCCGGTTATCCTAACCTGCACCTAACTTTCCTCGAACCTGTGACCTCAGGACAATGGATTCTATTCACCACTTGCCCTTTCAATTCCCCGGGGAGTTCGGACAACATACAACTAGACGATTGACAATTTCATGGATTAGTACATATAACAATATAAGAACAAGAATAATGGCAATACAGTAATTCATGAATTTCAGCAGCGTATTCACAAGAGAGTGATCAGTTCCCTCAGAACAGCCGCTCTTATAGCAGCATTAATATAATAGCAGCTTCCGACTTAACTAGTCCAACTAATCCCTGCCTTACTCTCAACTAGTCCCTAACCATCCTCTAGCTACCAGAAAACTGATAGAGCGCGCGAGGCCACCCGACCAATAGTTTCGCCGTTTCCGGCTTCAGGGCCCATATACTTTACAAATCACCATATACATCGATCGGGTGACTTCACGAGCTCTACCAAGTTGGTGTGTGTGTGTTCCCTGCTACCAATTTTCGGTGCACCCGACTTACCATCCACCGATGCGGGTGCCTAATGACCACAATGAATCAGGGAGCTAGCTGTAAAGGAAAGGCAGCAAAATACAAACCCAACCAATAACATTCAAATACTGTTTAAATGACCACGGACAACTGGAAGTTTTAAAATGTTTATCTAAAGTTCATTATTTTCTTGCATGAGGTACAATAAAACAAGGCAATCAATAACCAAGATAACGTAAATTATATATGCATAAAGAAATAATGACAGAGTAATCATCAAGGTACTAATAAAATGTAACGAGAAAAAGATACTATGCAAGTCAGTATTATCTAAACAGGGATACCCTAAGTGTGGGTGACTATAGGAGAGCTTATAATGAATAACACGCTTCACTTAAGGTGGAGGGGCCTTTGAACAATCTAGGCAACGAAGTTCTAGACCATATCAGGAAATGACACACAGCTATGCAAAATATAATTTCTAACAAATGAGAAGACATAGGAATAAACTTATGGAAAAATATAAATGACTTTCAATAGTTGCAGAAAGGCATGGAAAGTATCACATGTGCAATGTTGAACTTTATTAAAGCCAAAGTTAGAAATTCAGAAGGTGCAAGAATTTAAGAATTTTCAGAGCAATATTTACCTAGAAAGGTGTGGAAACCAAACCCTGGCCACGGGTCAGTTAAGGACAGGAAACCCTCAAGGAAGGATACCCCTCAAAGGAAAGCAGGTGCAGAATGGACACCCAGGATAGGACAGGATACCCTCGGAATAGGACAGCAAACCCTCAGGACAGGACCCTCTTCAGGACAGGACCGGAACGCACAGTTCGGAAGCAACGCCTGCGCTCCACCCGCTCTGCAGCTATCGATCAAGACCCCGATTGGGTCAGCGAACTCCCAGCAAAGTGCTTCGCCAGCACTTTAAGGTTCAGTAGAACCTCAGTCTATGGTCAAATTCGGACAGAGTGCTTCGCAGCGCTCTGTATCTTCAGTCACCTATTGAGTGCGTTGGGTCAATGACAGGTCAGCTAAACCAGACAAGTCGGACGGTTCACTAGGTGAACCCAGGGTAGATATACAGTTTGGGGACAGTGTACCACCCCCCAATGTTGCAAAGTGTCAAAATCCCTCAATTTGGATTGGTCCTAAGGTAGGATTTGGGTAACACACCAATCACAATACACGATTTGAAGCCTTCATTAACATATTTGGGTACCGCCTAGCAGGTTTGGGGTTCTCATGAGAACTGTGCAGGAAATTAACATTGTAACACATGAGGAGCAACATTCGCCGTTCTCGTAGCGCAGAGGTGGCTTTCCCAGGCGCATCTTGACTGTGGCTGCCAGCTGGCTGAGTTCCACTGTCCAAAGTGGCCACTTTTCAATGCTCCCTGGTCATGCGCAGAAGAGACCGTCAATATGGCTCCCAATCAGTTTGGACCCCCATTCCCCGCGGTACATGAAAAGTAAGCGAAAACAAATTAATACATAATAATGTCATTATGAAAACACATCACAGGGTTTGTACTTTTAACTCATCATCAAGAAATAAACTTATTGCATCTAAATATTAGCTACATTGATACGGGCACAAGAGCAGTGGCACGAGCAGTACCACATGATAAGCACAGCTATGAATTACGCATGCGCATAACTTTCCCTCCACTTCTGCAGACGCGTCAGGACACGTGAGTGTGGCTGACGCATGCGCAGTAACTAAAATACAAGCGGCGGCCATATTAGAGGACACGGATTAAATTCATTAGAAATACACATAGGCAAGCTTCGGGAACTTTGCCTAAACAGAATAAATGTTAGTAAAACATACATTTTGTTACCTTATTATACATAAACGAGGTTTTTGACTTCGGCAAGCCGCAAAATATGCGAAGCTTTGCTTCATCATTTCCACATTATCCCAAACACATAGGCTAAGCGTAAGTCATAATTATTACATCATGATCTCACACATGTTGCTCAGTCATTGATGATTTTGTATCTCTGTGGTGGCTTAATTCATAAAGTATTGGAGAAGAGTCTGTTGTATGCATTTCAGACGTGATGTCATTAGGAGCAACTCTTCATATAGCTGTTGATGTTCGTTCCAATGGACTAAGGACCATGGGCCAGATGCATGACCCTTTTATGGCTCGCAAACGGGAGATTGGCCTGTTTGTGACTGGAAAAATTAGTCTTTGCTTGTACAGACTCTATATTGCGAGTCACTGACTCACAAAATAGCACTTGCGACTCTCGCTATTAGGAAGGGGCGTCCCTTCCTAATAGCAAGTCTCAATACCATGTACAATTGTTTTGCAACCACATTTGGGGCCTCAAAACACTCGCAGTTCACCACCTACTTCAAGTAGGTGGTAAACCACTCGCAAACGAAACGGGATCCCTAAGGGACCCCTTCCCCTTTGTGAGCGTTTGCTAAATATTTTTTAAAGAGCAGGCACTCACCCCCAAACTGATCTGGGTTTAATCCATCATCATTATTTAGCTCACTCCGCCAACCCAGTTCAGACATGGCAATATGCGAGTCAGTCTGACCCAGTGCTCTATGGGAACAGTCCAGCCCGCACTGCCAAGCCATGTTTTCCCGGAAGCGGCAACAAGCATCCTGGAACCGGTTTCTGGCTAATCAGCTGTTATCAGCCAGGCTAGCTTGAATGCAGTGGCAAAGTAAGCAATGGACCCACGTCTAGGCATACCCTGCCAACTTAGGGTAAACAAAGCATAACGAAAGGGGATGATGGACGGAGTGTGAAACATTGCAAGCACTCTCCCCAAGTCAAATGATCTGGGTTTAATCTATCATCATTCTTTAGCTCACTCTGCCACCCCAGTTTAGACATGGCAATATGCAAATCAGTCTGACCCTATGCCTCATGGGTGCAGTCCAGCCCGATATGCAAAGCCATTTCTTCCCTGGTCCGGAAACAAGTATCCTGGGACCGTTTTGTGGCTAATCAGCCATCATCAGCAAGGCTAGCTTGAAACCAGTGGCTAAGTGAGCAAGGGGCCCATGTCTGGGCATACCCTGCCAACTTAGGGCGAATAAAGCGATACCAAATGGGATGATTGATGGAGTGTTGAACATTGCAAGCACTCGCCCCCAGTCAACTGATCTGGGTTTAAGCCATCATCATTATTTAGCTCACTCCACTACCCACCTTCAGACATGGACATATGCAAATCAGTCTGACCCTGTGCCTCATGGTAACAGTCCAGCCAGAACTGCCACGCCATGTCTTCCCAGGATTGGAAACAAGCATCCTGGGACCGGTTTCTGGCTAATCAGCCGTCATGAACCAGGCTAGCTTGAACCCAGTGGCAAAGTGAGCAAGGGACCCATGTCTGGGCATACCCTGCAACTTAGGGCGAACAAAGCGATTCCAAAGGGTTCAATGGACAGTGCACTTGAGCAAATCAAACACTCACCCCCAATTAAATGATCTGGGTTTAATCCATCATCATTCTTTAGCTCACTACACCACCCCAGTTCAGGCATAGCCTTATGCAAATCAGTCTGAGCCTGTGATTCATAGGAACAGTCAAGCCCGAACTGCCAAGCCATGTCTTCTCTGGAGCGGAAACAAGCATCCTGGGACCGGTTTCAGGCTAATCAGCCATCATCAGCCAGGCTAGCTTGAATCCAGGGGCAAAGGGAGCAAGCGACCCACACCTCGGTATACTCAGCGAACTTAGGGCGAACAAAGCAAAAGCAAAGGGGATGATGGACGGAGTGTTAAACATTGCAAATACTTACGCCCAGTCAACTGGTCTGAGTTTAATCCATCATCTTTCTTTAGCTCACTCCGCCACCCCAGTTCGAACATGGCCATATGCAAATCAGTCTGATCCTGTGCCTCATGGGAACAGTCCAGCCCTAACTGCCAAGCTCTGTTTTCCCTGGAACGGAAACAAGCATCCTAGGACCGGTTTCTGGCTAATCAGTCGTCATCAGCCAGGCTAGCTTGAATCCAGTGGCAAAGTGAGTAAGGGACCCACGTCTGGGCATACCCTGCAAACTTAGGGTGAACAAAGCAAAGCCAAAGAGGATTATGGACAGAGTTTTCAACATTGCAAGCACTCACTCCCAGTCAACTGATCTGGGTTTAATCAATCATCATTCTTCAGCTCGCTCCGCCACCACAGTTCATACATGGCCATATGCAAATCAGTCTGACCCTGTGCCTCATGGGAACAGTCCAGCCCGAACTGCCGAGCAATGTTTTTCCGGACCGGAAACAAGCATCCTTTGACCGGTTTCTGGCTAATCAGCCGTCATCAGCCAGGCTCGCTTGAATTCAGTGGCAAAGTGAGCAAGGGACCCACGTTTGGTCATACCCTGCCAACTTATGGTGAAAAAAGCAAAACCAAAGGGGATGATGGACGGAGTGTTGAACACTGCAATAACTTACCCCCAGTCAACTGATCTGGGTTGAATCCATCATGATTCTTAAGCTCATTCCGCCACCCCAGTTCAGACATGGCCATATGCAAATCAGTCTGACCCCGTGCCTAATTGGAACAGTCCAGCCCGAACTACCAAGCCATGTTTTCCAAGGACCGGAAACAAGCATCCTGGGAGGTTTTCTGGCAAATAAGCCTTCATCAGCCAGGCTAGCTTGAATTCAGTGGCAAAGGGAGCAAGGGACCCAAGTCTGGTCACACCCTGCCAACTTAGGGCGAACAAAGTAAAACCAAAGGGGATGATGGACGGAGTGTTGAACATTGCAAGCACTTACCCCCGAGTCAACTGATCTAGGCTTAATCCATCATCATTCTTTAGCTCATACCGCCACCCCAGTTCAGACATGGCCATATGCAATCAGTCTGACCCTGTGCCTCATGGGAACAGTGCAGCCCAAACTGCCAAGCCATGTCTTACCTTGACCTGAAACAAGCATCCTGGGACCAGTTTTTGGCTAATCAGCAGTCATCAGAGAGGCTAGCTCGAATTCTGTGGCAAAGTGAGCAAGGAACACAGGTCTCGGCATACCCTGCCAACTTAGGGCGAACAAAGCAAAACCTAAGGGGATGATGGACGGAGTGTTGAATATTCGAAGCACTCACCCCCAGTCGACTGATCTGGGTTTAATCATCATCATTCTTCAGCTCACTCCGCCACCACAGTTCAGACATGGCCATATGCAAATCAGTCTGACCCTGTGCCTCATAGGAACAGTCCAGCCCAAACTGTCAAGCCATGTCTACCCTGAACCGGACAAGCATCCTGGGACCAGTTTCTGGCTAATCAGCTGTCATCAGCCAGGCTAGCTTGAATTCAATTGGAAAGTGAGCAAGGGACCCACGTCTGGGCATACCCTGCCAACTTAGGGCAAACAAAGCAAAACAAAAGGGGACGATGGACAGAGTGTTGAACATTGCAAGTACTCACCCCAAGTCAACTGATCTGGGTTTAATCCATCATCATTCTTTAGCTCGCTCCGCCACCCCAGTTCAGACATGGTCATAAGCAAATCAGTCTGAACCTGTGCCTCATGGGAACAGTCCAGCCCGAACAGTGAAGCCATGTCTACCCTGAACCGGAAACAAGAATCCTGGGACCGGTTTCTGGCTAATCAGCCGACATCAGCCAAGCTAGCTTGAATCCAGTGGCAAAGGGATCAATGGACCCACGTCTGGGCATACCCTGTCAACTTATGGCGAACAAAGCACGGAGTATTGACCATTGCAAGCACTCACCGCCAGTCAACTGATCTGGGTTTAATCCATCATCATTCTTCAGCTCACTCCACCACCACAGTTCAGACATGGCCATATGCAAATCAGTCTGACCCTGTGCCTCATGGAAACAGTCCAGCCAGAACTGCCGAGCCATGTCTTCCCTAGACCAGAAACAAGCATCCTGGGACCTTTTTCTGGCTAATCAGCCATCATCAGCGAGGCTAGCTTGAATCCACTGGCAAAGTGAGCAAGGGACCCACGTCTGGGCATACCCTGCCAACTTAGGGCAAACAAAGCAAATCCAAAGGGGATGATGGACGGAGTGTTGAATATTGCAAGCACTCATCCCCAGTCAACTGATCTAGGTTTAATCCATCATCATTCTTTAGCTTACATCACCACCCGAGTTTAGACATTGCCATATGCAAATCAGTCTGAACCTATGCCTCAAGGGCGCAGCCAAGCCCGATCTGCAAAGCCATGTCTACCCTGGTCCGGAAACAAGCATCCTGGGACCGGTTTCTGGCTAATCAGCCGTCATCAGCCAGGCCAGCTTGAATCAAGTGGCAAAGTGAGCAAGGGACCCACGTCTATGCATACCCTGCCAACTTAGGGTGAACAAGGCAAAACTAAATGGGTTGATGGATGGAGTGTTGAACATTGCAAGCACTCACCCCCAGTCAACTGATCTGGGTTTAATCCATCATCATTTTTCAGCTCTCTGCGCCACCAGAGTTCAGACATGGCCATATGCAAATCAGTCTGACCCCGTGCCTCATGGTAACAGTCCAGCCCGAACTGCCAAGCCATGTTTTCCAGGGACCAGAAATGAGCATCCTGGGACCGGTTTTTGGCTAATTAGCTGTCATCAGCCAGGCTAGCTTGACTCCAGTGGCAAAGTAAGCAAGGGACCCACGTCTATGCATACCCTGCCAACTTAGGGTGAACAAGGCAAAACTAAATGGGATGATGGACGGAGTGTTGAACATTGCAATAACTCACCCCCAGTCAATTGATCTAGGTTTAATCCATCATCATTCTTAAGCTCATTCCGCCACCCCAGTTCAGACATGGCCATATGCAAATCAGTCTGACCCTGTGCCTCATGGGAACAATCCAGCCCGAACTGCCAAGCCAGGTATTCCCGGGACCGGAAACAAGCATCCTGTGACCGGTTTCTGGCTAATCAGCCGTCATCAAACAGGCTAGCATGAATTCAGTGGCAAAGGGAGCAAGGGACCCACGCCTGGGCATACCCTGCAAACTTAGGGCAAACAAAGCAAAACCAAAGGGGATGATGGACGTAGTGTTGAACATTGCAAGCACTCACCCCCAGTCAACTGATCTGGGTTTAAGCCATCATCATTCTTTAGCTCACTTCACCACCCCAGTTTAGACATGGAAATCTAATCAATTTAGATATGCAAATCAGTCTAATCCTGTGCCTCATGGGAATAGTCCAGCCCGATCTGCAAAGCCATGTCTTCCCTGGTCCGGAAACAAGCATCCTGGGACCGGTTTCTGGCTAATCAGCCGTAATCAGCCAGGCTAGATTGAATCCAGTGGCAAAGTGAGCAAGGGACCCATTTCTGGGCATACCCTGCAACTTAGGGCGAAAAAGCGATAGCAAAGGGGACGATAGACGGAGCACTTGAGCAAATAAAACATTGCAAGCACTCACCCCCAATCAAATGATCTGGGTTTAATCCATCATAATTCTTTAGCTCACTCCGCCACCCCGGTTCAGGCATGGCCATATGCAAATCAGTCTGACCCTGTGCCTCATGGGATCAGTCCAGCCCGACTGCCAAGCCATGTTTTTCCGGGACAGGAAACAAGCATCCTGTGACCGGTTTCTGGCTAGTCAGCCGTCATCAGCCACACTAGCTTGAATCCTGTTGAAAAGAGAACAAGGGACCAACACCTGGGCATACCCTGCCAACTTAGTGCGAACAAAGGAAAACCAAAGGGGATGATGGACGGAGTGTTGAACATTGCAATAACTCACCCCCAGTCAACTGATCTGGGTTTAATCCATCATCGTTCTTAAGCTCATTCTGCCTCCCCAGTTCAGACGAGGCAATATGCAAATCAGTCTGACCCTGTGCCTCATGGGAACAGTCCTGCCTGAACTGCCAAGCCATGTTTTCCCGGGACCGGAAACAAGCATCCTGGGACCGGTTTCTTGGTAATCAGCCGTCATCAGCCAGGCTAGCTTGAACTCAGTGGCAAAGGGAGCAAGGGCCCCACGCCTGGGAATACCCTGCCATCTTAGGGCAAACAAAGCAAAACCAAAGGGGATGATGGACGGAGTGTTGAACATTGCAAGCACTCACCCCCAGGCAACTGATCTGGGTTTAAATCCATCATCATTCGTTAGCTCACTCCGCCACCCCAGTTCAGAAATGGCCATATGCAAATCAGTCTGATCCTGTGCCTCATTGGAACAGTCCAGCCCGAACTGCCAAGTCATGTCTTCACTTAACCTGAAACAAGCATCCTGGGACCAGTTTTTGGCTAATCAGCAGTCATTAGCCAGGCTAGCTTGAATTCAGTGCCAAAGTGAGCAAGGGACACACGTCTGGGAATACCCTGCCAACTTAGGGCGAACAAGGCAAAACCTAAGGGGATGATGGATGGAGTGTTGAACATTGCAAGCACTCACCCCCAGTCGACTGATCTGGGTGTAATCCATCATCATTCTTCAGCTCTCTCCTCCACCACAGTCCCAAATGGCCATATGCAAAACAGTCTGACCCTGTGCCTCATGGGATCAGTCCAGCCCGAACTGCCAAGCCATGTCTTCCCTAGACCGGAAACAAGCATCCTGGGACAGGTTTCTGGCTAATCAGCTGTCATCAGCCAGGCTAGCTTGAATCCAGTGGCAAAGGGAGCAAGGGACCCAAGTCTGGACATACCCTGTAAACTTATGGCAAACAAAGCACAGAGTGTTGACCATTGCAAGCACTCACCCCCAGTCAACTGTTCTGGGTTTAATCCATCATCATTCTTGAGCTCACTCCGCCACACCAGTTCAGACATGGCCATATGCAAATCAGACTAACCCTGTGACTCATTTAAACAGTCCAGCCTGTACTACCAAACAATGTCCTCCCTGGACCGGAAACAATCAGCCTTTGACCAGTTTCTGGCTAATCAGCCGTCATCAGATAGGCTAGCTTGAATCCAGTGGCAAAGGGAGCAAGGGACCCACCCCTGGGCACACCCTACCAACTTAGGGAGAACAAAGCAAAACCAAAGGGGATGATTGACGGAGTGTTGAACATTGCAAGCACTCACCCCCACTCAACTGATCTGGGTTTAATCCATCATCATTTCTTTAGCTCACTCCGCCACCCCAGTTCAGACATGGCCATATACAAATCAACCTGACCCTGTACCTCATGGGGACAGTCCAGCCCGAACTGCCAAGCCATGTGTTCTCTTGACCTGAAACAAGCATCCTGGGACCAGTTTCTGGCTAATCAGCAGTCATCAGCCTGGCTAGCTCGAATTCAGTAGCAAAGTGAGCAAGGGACACGCGTCTGGGCATACCTGCCAACTTAGGGCGAACAAAGCAAAACCTAAGGGGATGATGGACGGAGTGTTGAACATTGCATGCACTCACCCCCTGTCGACTGATCTGGATTTAATCCATCATCATTCTTCAGCTCACTCAGCCACCACAGTTCAAACATGGCCATATGCAAATCAGTATGACCCTGTGCCTCATGGGAACTGTTCAGCCCGAAATGCCAAGCCATGTCTTCCCTAAACCGGAAACAAGCATCCTGGGACCGGTTTCTGGCTAATCAGCAGTCATCAGCCAGTCTAGCTTGAATACAGTGGCAAAGTGAACAAAGGACCCATGTCTGGTCATACCCTGCCAACTTAGGGCAAACAAAGCAAAACCAAAGGGGATGATGGACAAAGTGTTGAACATTGCAAGCACTCAACCCAAGTCAACTGATCTGGGTTTAATCCATCATCATTCTTTAGTTCGCTCCGCCACCTCAGTTCAGACATGGCTATAAGCAAATAAGTCTGACCCTGGGAACAGTCCAGCCCGAACTGTCAAGCCAAGTCTACCCTGAACTGGAAATAAGCATCCTGGGAACAGTTTCTGGATAATCAGCCATCATCAGCCAGGCTAGCTTGAATCCAGTGGCAAAGGGAGCAAGGGACCCACGTCTGGACATACCCTGTCAACTTATGGCAAACAAAGCACGGAGTGTTGACCATTGCAAGCACTCACCCCAGTCGACTGATCTGGGTTTAATCCATCATCATTCTTCAGCTCACTCCGCCACCACAGTCCCACATGGCCATGTGCAAATCAGTCTGACCCTGTGCCTCATGGGTACAGTCCAGCCTAAAATGTCAAGCCATGTCTACCCTGAACCGGAAACAAGCATCCTGGGACTGGTTTCTGGCTAATCAGCCGTTATCAGCCAGGCCAGCTTGAATCCATTGGCAAAGGGAGTGTAGGAGAGTAGGGTCTGCTATCCTATGGTCACCCCAAATTTTTGCTTTTTGCTTCACTGGTTTATGACTTAATGTGGCTGTGGGCCTGCTAATCAGACCCACAGCCTGCTGTTCTCTCTCTAAATTGTAACCCATGTACTTTAGGTGCATAACGAAATTGGAACTGGTTCACCTTATTGGCCCCTGTAACAGTGTACCCAGGTACCCAGGGCATAGGTGCTTCCAAGGCCTACCAGGGGCTGCAGCATGTATTGTGCCACCCCTGGCCTGGCCTCCATATTTGACACAACTGGCTGATCACTCAGCTGGGGTAAGTCGGTGTAACCAACCCTTACTTAGGTGTAGTATGCCTATACCTAACCTAAAATCGACACATATGTTCCTATCAGTCACTCCTATGGAAGGCCTCATCAATCCTGGAGGCAGAGTGCTTGGAAATATGTGAGATGGTGCTCTGGCATGAGCTGAGCCTGTCTGCAGCTTTCGGAACCATGTCCTTTAGCTGTTCCATGATATTGCCATACCATACAACTTTCACTGCGGGTCTGGTTGCTCCAGACTTGCCCTTGCTCCTGTGAAAAGGAGCACTCGCTCTGACCTTGCTGGTCCGAGTGACAAGCCTTTCTTGTTTCCTGCGTGGCTTGCATTAGCCAAGGCCTGTTTGCTTCTATCAAGTCGCCGACACCGCCAACAGCGAGAAGCCTGCATAAGACAGCTCGTGACCGACTCCTGGACGTCTTCGACCCCTCGTGTCCACGTGGCTGCAGAGAGAAGCTACACCTCGACGCCTGTTTGCACCCGACATCGCCTGGTTCCACTCTGGTTCCACGGTAGTCACTGGCTAGTGACTTTGAACATTGTCCCCTCTGCTTTCAGGTCTTCACCTCTTCAGATCCACCCTTGGATCCACCGGAACTCTTCACATCGAGCCGCCCGCAGCATCTTCAGCTCCAAGCACCATCGACCTGCGTGACGAAACCCGACACTACTTCGACCCTATGCACCCGCTTCCTGTGGGTGAGGTAACTCAGCTCCGCCGGTGTTCCCACACTGGTCTACACCTCTAGTGTCTGTGTCTCAAGTTTCAGCTTTCTAGGTCACTCGGAAGGTTCCTTCCTAACTAACTTTGTACTTTTTACGCACCATTGACATTACATTGGTAAAGCGTGCACTTTCCGCACTGCTCCGAGTCCTGCGGGCCTTTCCCGACTTCTTCACTGCTAGTCCCGAACAGCTCAAGCGATTCCCCAGGCCCTAGGCCTCTTCACTTTCCCCATAGTGGTTCTTATACCACTATTTTAGTATATGGTTTAGGTGGCCCCTAGGGCTCATCCATAATTGTGCAACTTTTGTGTATTTAAACTGTGTTTTGTTTTAACGCATTTGCTTCTGTGCTCATAAAGAGTATCAGGGATATTTGTAGTAATAAATTCATATATATTTTCAATATATATCTGTGTGGTGTCCTTTCATTTGGTATTCAAGGGATTGTGTATGGTAAAACAGCTTGCTTCACATGCCTTTACAGAGTTTAGCCTAAGACTGCTTAGTCCATGCTACCCCTAGGATAGCTTGTCTATAAGGTTGACTTTACAACCTGCACCATAAGGGTTGCTTGGCATGATACAAGGTGATCACTAGAACTAGTGAGCATCATATATCAGGCCAACTTCTCACATTGGTGAGCAGCGGATTGGGATTTGAGCTTGCTGTTGTTTTACCATTACAATCTTTGAAAATAGCATTTGAAAGATCATACAGGTACCTGATAGGTACACTAAAACAAGACTAGATATACTTAAGTTCTACTGAACTTAGTTGTTGTAGAGGATAGGGAGTAGCACACCCTGACTACAACTACTAGATAGGTTTAGTAGGATAACACCAGTGTAGGTAGATTGCAACACATCCACCACACTAGAGCAATGTCTGGAGCAGAGGGATCCACTGGACTCATCTCTGTTGAGAGTGACCCTCCAAGGGCACCATCCAAATTTGCTACCTTTCCATTTAAGGAACTGAGGCAACTGTGTTCCATGAGAGGAATCAAAACAGGTCCTTCGCCTACAGCAGGACACCTCAGAGAGCTTTTAGACCAGTCTGAAGCTCTAAGGGACTCCAAACCAGGCCCCTAAGGGACTGGAGATGGAGGATCCCCCACTGAAGATGATAACTCTGATGCCCCTGCCCCTGTAGTTCAGGTAGATGAGGTAAACCAGACCCCTGGGAATCCTCAGCCTGAGGAAGAAGAAGAGGAGGAGGAGGAGGAAGAGAGTGAATCTGATGATGGGACTAGCCAGGTGTTAGTCAGCAGGCTTAACCAGGCTAACTTAAGCTTATTTGGGATTGAAGGTGGGTCCAACCCATTCAGACCCCCAAATGGACTTAACCAGGAGCATAGGAGGAGGAGGAATCACTCAGGTGAATCCAATACCTCCCATGTTTCTAGAGGTTCTCATGGCAACTCCAGAAGGGAGTTGACTAGCCCTCAGAGAAGGGAACATGAGGCCAAAATGAGAGAGGCTGAACTTAGGATCCAGAGACAAGAATTAGAAGTTGCCCTGGCCAAAGAGAAACTTGCTAGAGCAAGGCAGCCTAGAGAGAGTGGGTTAGAACCCACTGGTGGCAGCACTATCCCTAAGGATAAAGACAGGTCCTATGACAATAGAAACCGGAGTAAGATTGTGCCCCCCTACAAAGCTGGGGATGATATCCACAAGTGGATGACTGCACTTGAGAGAGCTTGCAAAGTACAGCAGGTTCCTCAGGAGCAGTGGGCAGCAATCTTGTGGCTCTCCTTTGAAGGTAGAGGCCGAGACAGACTCCTCACAGTTAGTGATGGGGAGTCTAGACACTACCTGGTCCTGAAGAGTGCTCTGATTGATGGGTTAGGCTTAACCACTGAACAGTACAGGTTAATGTTCAGAGATACCCAGAAGACTCAGACTCAGGACTGGTCTGAATTTGTTGAATGTGCCACTAAGGCTCTGGAGGGCTGGTTGCTGGGAAGTAAGGTTACAGACTATGAAGGATTGTACAATTTGCTTATGAGAGAACAGATTTTAAATAACTGTCAGAACCAGCAGTTGCATCAACATTTGGTTGACTCAGATCTAACCTCTCCCCAAGAATTGGGAAAGAGGGCAGACAAATGGGTCAGAACCAGAGTTAAGCAAAAGAACCAGAACCAGGGTGGTGACCAAAAGAAAACAGACCAGAAGGGTGGGGAGCAGAAAGCTAAACACCAGAAGTCTTCAACAGGGCCCCAAACTAATACTGAGGGTGGGTCCCAAACTTCCAAGAAGAAGAAGAAAGAAGGTCAAAGAAAACCCTGGTGTAGCTTTTGCAAAAACACCACTCACTGGACAAGTGATTGTAAAAAGGGTGGAGCCACCAACACTGCAGCCCCTAAGGCACCTGCACCCACTAGTACAGCTAGCAGTGTTGGACCACAGACTAAGGGGGTAGTGGGTATCACCTTGGGAACTGATGGAGATTCTGACCTAGTCAGAGTCCCCACACAGGCTGTTCTGATCTGTGATGGGGAGATTGATTTCTCCCCTACTGTCAGTCTCAATAATTTGGGCAAGTACAGACAGACACCATTAATTAATGAAAAAGTGGCTCAAGCATACAGGGACACATGTGCCAGTGTCACTATGGTGACGCCTAGCTTTGTGGACCCTGGACAGTACATATCAGGTGATAATTACCTGGTGACCAATGCCAGCAATGTCACTACTACACATAGTGTGGCAATTGTTAACTTTTCCTGGGGAGGGGTAACTGGCCTAAAAAGAGTTGTGGTTAGTGCTGATCTCCCAGTAGAATGTTTGTTGGGCAATGACCTGGAGAGTTCTCTATGGTCAGAAGTTGAGTACAGGACTCATGCAGAGATGTTAGGGATATCATCACATGTCCTTGCTTTGACCAGGTCACAGGCCAAAAAGTGCCTCTCTGAACCTCAGGTCTTGGATCCTGGAACAATGGACCAAGTACCTTCCAAGACAAGGAACAGGAGGGCAAAGGCTGTGCCTTCCCAAATGCCTACAAGTGAGGATCAGCCTTCACAGGAAGATGATTCTGAGACCCCTGAAGGAACTGTCCCTATAGAACTTGAACCTGATCAGGTTGAGTTTATGGGGACAGGGGGACCTTCTAGGGCAGACTTGGGGCAGGCTCAGTTATCCTGTCCTTCTCTTGAACCCCTCAGACAGCAGGCTGCTGCTGAGGCTGCTGGGAATGCTCAAGGTACCCATAAGGTTATTGGGATGATGGGCTCCTTTATTCAGAGGGTAGAGACCCCAAGCCTGGTACAACCAGGAGGTTGGTCATACCTCTGCAATTTAGGGGCTTCCTTCTTACCTTGGCACATGATATTCCCTTAGCAGGACACCTAGGCCAGAACAAAACATGGGACAGACTTGTCTGTCACTTTCACTGGCCTCACATGTCAGAAGATACAAAGGAGTTTTGTCGCTCCTGTGTAACCTGCCAAGCAAGTGGCAAAGCAGGTGGTACCACAAAGGCCCCCCTAATACCACTACCTGTGGTAGGGGTGCCCTTTGAAAGAGTGGGGATTGACATTGTTGGTCCAATGGATCCCCCCACAGCATCTGGGCACAGATTCATACTGGTGGTGGTGGACCATGCCACCAGGTACCCAGAGGCAATTCCACTTAGGACCACAACAGCTCCTGTTGTGGCCAGGGCCTTACTTGGAGTTTTCTCCAGAGTGGGGTTTCCTAAGGAGGTAGTATCTGATAGAGGTGCAAACTTCATGTCAGGTTACTTGACAGCTATGTGGAAGGAGTGTGGTGTTAACTATAAGTTCACCACTCCCTATCATCCACAATGCAATGGGCTTGTTGAGAGATTCAACAAGACCCTGAAGGGCATGATCAAAGGATTACCTGTGAAGCTCAGGCGAAGATGGGATATCCTTCTGCCCTGCCTTCTGTTTGCTTACAGAGAGGTCCCACAAAAAGGAGTTGGCTTCAGCCCCTTTGAATTGTTGTTTGGACATCCTGTAAGAGGACCCCTATGTCTGGTGAGGGAAGGATGGGAATTACCTCTCGAAAAGCCCAAGCAAGACATAGTGGACTATGTACTTGGTCTCCGCTCCAGGATGGCTGAGTATATGGAGAAGGCCTCCAAAAACCTTGAGGCTAGCCAGGCTTTACAGAAAGCCTGGCATGACCAAAAGGCTGTCCTGACTGAGTACCAGCCTGGACAGAAGGTATGGGTGTTGGAGCCAGTGGCCCCAGCAGCACTCCAAGACAGATGGTCTGGACCCCATACAATCATGGAGAAAAAGGGAGAGGTTACCTACTTGGTGGACCTTGGAACTCCCAGGAGCCCTTACAGGGTGCTCCATGTTAACAGGCTGAAAGCATATGTTGACAGGGCAGACATGGGCTTGCTCATGGCTACAGATGAGGGGCAGGAGGAAGAGAGTGACCCTCTCCCAGACCTGCTGACTCAGAACCCTGAGGATGGCTCAGTTGATGGTGTGGCCTTAGATGGCAGCCTCACTGAACATCAGCAACATGACTGTAGACAGGTTTTGCAGTCATTTCGACATATGTTCTCCCTGACACCCAGTCAGACTAACTGGTGTACACATGTGGTGGACACTGGTGATAGTCTTCCTGTAAAGAACAAAATTTACAGGCAGCCTGACCATGTCAGAGACTGTATCAAGGCTGAGGTACAAAAGATGCTGGAGTTAGGTGTCATTGAGCCTTCAGAGAGCCCCTGGGCTAGCCCAGTGGTTCTGGTCCCCAAACCTCACACCAAAGATGGGAAGAGAGAGATGAGGTTCTGTGTGGACTACAGAGGACTCAATGCTGTCACTAGGACAGATGCACACCCGATTCCAAGAGCAGATGAGCTCATAGACAAATTGGCTTCTGCCAAGTATTTGAGCACATTCGACTTGACAGCTGGCTACTGGCAAATCAGGTTAGCTGAGGAGTCTAAAGCCAAGACAGCATTTTCTACCCCCAGTGGACATTACCAATTTGTGGTGATGCCCTTTGGTTTGAAAAATGCACCTGCCACCTTCCAAAGGTTGGTGAATCAAGTCCTTACTGGGTTGGATGACTTTTGTGGAGCATATCTGGATGATATTGCTGTCTTTAGCTCCACCTGGGAGGATCACCTGGTCCACCTGAAGGAAGTGCTAGAGGCTCTGCAAAAGGCAGGCCTCACTATCAAGGCAACCAAGTGCCAGATAGGGCAGAGTAAGGTTGTGTACTTGGGCCACCTTGTGGGTGGAGGCCAAGTTCAACCACTGGAGAGTAAGATTCAGACCATAAAGGACTGGACTCCTCCAACTACCCAGACTCAGGTCAGAGCTTTCTTGGGCCTGACTGGGTACTACAGGAAGTTTGTTAAGAACTATGGGTCCATTGTGACTCCTCTTAATGATCTGACATCCAAGAAGATGCCCAAAAAGGTTCAGTGGACAGAATACTGTCAAAAGGCATTTGATGACCTGAAGAAGGCCATGTGCTCTGCACCTATCCTGAAGAGTCCTGACTACTCCAGAGAGTTTATTGTCCAAACAGATGCTTCTGAGTTGGGAGTGGGAGCTGTGCTTTCACAACTTAATGTAGATGGTCAAGACCAGCCCATTGCTTTCATTAGCAGAAGGCTGACCCCCAGAGAGAAACGTTGGTCAGCCATTGAGAGGGAGGCCTTTGCTGTGGTGTGGGCCCTGAAGAAGTTGAGACCATACTTGTTTGGCACTCACTTCAAGATTCAGACCGACCATAAGCCCCTCTTATGGCTTAATCAGATGAAGGGTGAAAACCCCAAACTGCTCAGGTGGTCCATTTCCCTACAGGGGATGGACTTTACAGTGGAGCACCGCCCAGGGACTGACCATGGTAATGCAGATGGTCTCTCCAGGTACTTCCACTTAGAACATGAAGACACAACTGGTCAAGGTTAGTCTAATGTCCCTGCGTTTGGGGGGGGGGTGTAGGAGAGTAGGGTCTGCTATCCTATGGTCACCCCAAATTTTTGATTTTTGCTTCACTGGTTTATGACTTAATGTGGCTGTGGGCCTGCTAATCAGACCCACAGCCTGCTGTTCTCTCTCTAAATTGTAACCCATGTACTTTAGGTGCATAACGAAATTGGAACTGGTTCACCTTATTGGCCCCTGTAACAGTGTACCCAGGTACCCAGGGCATAGGTGCTTCCAAGGCCTACCAGGGGCTGCAGCATGTATTGTGCCACCCCTGGCCTGGCCTCCATATTTGACACAACTGGCTGATCACTCAGCTGGGGTAAGTCGGTGTAACCACCCCTTACTTAGGTGTAGTATGCCTATACCTAACCTAAAATGAACACATATGTTCCTATCAGTCACTCCTATGGAAGGCCTCATCAATCCTGGAGGCAGAGTGCTTGGAAATATGTGAGATGGTGCTCTGGCATGAGCTGAGCCTGTCTGCAGCTTTCGGAACCATGTCCTTTAGCTGTTCCATGATATTGCCATACCATATACTCTTAAGTGCATTATAATCCTCGCGGTTAAATGCTATCTTAGGTTTGGCTTTATCAAAACATGTCGAGTAAGGTGTCATACGAATTGGAATACTACCCCCTCGCCAGTTCTGGCGACGGGGGTACCATTCCACCCTTCTAGAGGGACACGACATGTACCTAACCTTAACCCCGGTTAAAGTTAAACAGAGCCTTAGCATCACAAAATGGATGCTGCCACCACAGACACAAGTCTGACCTCCTGCTGCTGGGAGTCCTTCCAGCGAGGGCAGCTTGGACAAAGGGTTTCCTGCCTGGGGAGGTGCTAGCACCACTCCAGACAGGATTTTGTGTATTGGGTAGGACAGGGCTGAAAAGAAACAGACATGCCTGAGGCACACAAGGTGTCCCTGTGCATAGGCCAGTTCAAACCGGTGCTGGGGCTTTCCAGCCCCAGTCCTGGCGCGAAACTGGACAAAGGAAAGGGGGTGTAACCACCCCCCTTCCTGGTTCCACCCAGAGGAGGGACCTAGTAGGTGATCCGGCCCCCCAGATTCGAATAAGAGTGGGAGCTGTGTCCTGAGACTTCAGATCATCCTGAATCAACTTGAAATAAAGAAGAAGACTGGACTTCGACATTCTGCTGCACAGAAGACGGAAGAGAATCTCCCTTGTGGCCAAGGAGTGACCACCCTGTGAACACAGGCACCAACCAGCAACTCAACGTCTGCTTTGCCGCCGCCTCCCGCCGGAGCCCGAGCCCAGAGTCTGACAAGACCCAGACTCCCAGACTTCTCACAGCCCGATCCACAGTTCCTGCAAAGAATGGACCCGTGGAGGCACCGAGAGACGTGGGACCGGACATCTTGGAAGACCCCCAAAATGCTGACTGCGCAGCATCAGAGGCACCCTCGATGCTGTGCTTTGGGGTTTGAGAAGCCCCAACCTCGAGCAGCCCTTGCACCGAAGATCAACCCCCCAGCATCTCCACGATCTGCGTGGGGCCCTTTTGCATTGTGCCACTCGGCGCGCCTAACCGTCCACTTGCCACGCGGCTAGTGGCCATCTTGGTGACGAAATCTACAACTTTCACTGCGGGTCTGGTTGCTCCAGACTTGCCCTTGCTCCTGTGAAAAGGAGCACTCGCTCTGACCTTGCTGGTCCGAGTGACAAGCCTTTCTTGTTTCCTGTGTGGCTTGCATTAGCCAAGGCCTGTTTGCTTCTATCAAGTCGCCGACACCGCCAACAGCGAGAAGCCTGCGTAAGACAGCTCGTGACCGACTCCTGGACGTCTTCGACCCCTCGTGTCCACGTGGCTGCAGAGAGAAGCTACACCTCGACGCCTGTTTGCACCCGACATCGCCTGGTTCCACTCTGGTTCCACGGTAGTCACTGGCTAGTGACTTTGAACATTGTCCCCTCTGCTTTCAGGTCTTCACCTCTTCAGATCCACCCTTGGATCCACCGGAACTCTTCACATCGAGCCGCCTGCAGCATCTTCAGCTCCAAGCACCATCGACCTGCGTGACGAAACCCGACACTACTTCGACCCTATGAACCCGCTTCCTGTGGGTGAGGTAACTCAGCTCCGCCGGTGTTCCCACACTGGTCCACACCTCTAGTGTCTGTGTCTCAAGTTTCAGCTTTCTAGGTCACTCGGAAGGTTCCTTCCTAACTAACTTTGTACTTTTTACGCACCATTGACATTACATTGGTAAAGCGTGCACTTTCCGCACTGCTCCCGAGTCCTGCGGGCCTTTCCCGACTTCTTCACTGCTAGTCCCGAACAGCTCCAGCGATTCGCCAGGCCCTAGGCCTCTTCACTTTCCCCATAGTGGTTCTTATACCACTATTTTAGTATATGGTTTAGGTGGCCCCTAGGGCTCATCCATAATTGTGCAACTTTTGTGTATTTAAACTGTGTTTTGTTTTAACGCATTTGCTTCTGTGCTCATAAAGAGTATCAGGGATATTTGTAGTAATAAATTCATATATATTTTCAATATATATCTGTGTGGTGTCCTTTCATTTGGTATTCAAGGGATTGTGTATGGTAAAACAGCTTGCTTCACATGCCTTTACAGAGTTTAGCCTAAGACTGCTTAGTCCATGCTACCCCTAGGATAGCTTGTCTATAAGGTTGACTTTACAACCTGCACCATAAGGGTTGCTTGGCATGATACAAGGTGATCACTAGAACTAGTGAGCATCATATATCAGGCCAACTTCTCACAGGGAGCAAGGGACCCACGTCTGGACATACCTTGTCAACTTATGGTGAACAAAGCACGGAGTGTTGACCATTGCAAGCACTCACCCCAGTCAACTGTTCTGGGTTTAATCCATCATCATTCTTGAGCTCACTCTGCCACACCAGTTCATACATGGCCATATGCAAATCAGTCTAACCCTGTGCCTCATGGAAACAGTCCAGCCCTTACTACCAAAAATTGTCTTCCCTGGACTCGAAACAAGCATCCTGGCACCAGTTTCTGGCTAATCAGCCGTCATCAGCCAGGCTGGCTTGAATCCAGAGTCAAAGTGAGTAAGAGACCCACGTCTGAGTATACCCTGCCTACTTAGGGCAAACAAAGCAAAACCAAAGGGGATGATGGACAGAGTGTTGAATATTGCAAACACTCACCCCAAGTCAACTGATCTGGGTTTAATACATCATCATTTTCAGCTCGCTCCGCCACCTTAGTAAAGCCATGGCCATAAGCAAATCAGTCTGACCCTATGCCTCATGGGAACAGTCCAGCCTAAACTGTCAAGCCATGTCAACCCTGAACCGGAAACAAGCATCCTGGGACTGGTTTCTGGCTAATCAGCCATCATCAGCCAGGCCAGCTTGAATCCATTGGCAAAGGGAGCAAGGGACCCACGTCTGGAAATACCCTGTCAACCTATGGTGAACAAAGCATGGAGTGTTGACCATTGCAAGCACTCACCCCCAGTCAACTGTTCTGGTTTTAATCCATCATCATTTTTGAGCTCACTCCGCCACCACCGTTCATACATGGCCATATGCAAATCAGTCTGACCCTGTGCCTCATGGGAACAGTCCAGCCCCAACTTCCAAGCCATGTCTTCCCTGGACCGGAAACAAGCATCCTGGGACAAGTTTCTGGCTAATCAGCCGTAATCAGTAGGCTAGCTTGAATCCAGTGGCAAAGGGAGCAAGGGACCCACCCCTGGGCATACCCTACCAACTTAGGCCGAACATATCAAAACCAAAGGGGTTGATGGATGGAATGTTGAACATTGCAAGCACTCACCCCAGTCAACTGGTCTAGGTGTAATCCTTCATCATTCTTTAGCTCACTCCGCCACCCCAGTTCAGACATGGCCATATGCAAAGCAGTCTGACCCCTGCCAATTTAGGTTGAACAAAGCAAAACCAAAGGGGATGATGAACGGAGGTATGAACATTGCAAGCACTCACCCCCAGTCAACTGATCTGTGTTTAATCCATCATCATTCTTTAGCTCACACCGCCACCCCAGTTCAGGCATGGCCATATGCAAATTAGTCTGACCCTGTGCCTCATGGGAACAGTCCAGTCCAACTGCCAAGCCATGTCTTCCCTGGACCGGAAACAATCATCCTGGGACTAGTATCTGGCTAATCAGCCATCATCAGCCAGGCTAGCTTGAATCCAGTGGCAAAGTGAGCAAGGGACCCACGTCTGCGCATACCCTGCCAACTTAGGGTGAACAAAGCAAAACCAAAGGGGATGATTGACGGAGGTATGAACATTGCAAGCACTTACCCCCAGTCAACTGATCTGGGATTTATACATCATAATTCTTGAGCTCAATCCGCCACCCCAGTTCAGAAATGGCCATATGCAAATCAGTCTGACCCTGTGCCTCATTGGAGCAGTCCAGCCCAAACTGCTAAGCCATGTCTTCCCTGGACCGGAAAAAAGAATCCTGGGACCGGTTTCTGGCTAATCAGCCGTCATCAGCCAGGCTAGCTTGAATCCAGTGGCAAAGTGAGCAAGGGATCCACGTCTGGGCATACCCTGCCAAATTCGGGCGAACAAAGCAAAACCAAAGGGGTTGATGTACGGAGTGTCTTACACTCACCCCCAGTCAACTGATCTGGGTTTATTCCATCATCATTCTTTAGCTCACTCCGCCACCACAGATCAGACATGGCCATATGTCAATCAATCTGACCATGCGCCTCATGGGAACAGTCCAGCCCGAACTGCCAAAGCATGTCTTCCCTAGACCAGAAACAAGCATCCTGGGACCGGTTTCTGGCTAATCAGCCGTCATCAGCCAGGCTAGCTTGAATCCAGTGTCAAAGTGAGCAAGGGACCCACGTCTGGGCATACCCTGCCAACTTAGGGCAAACAAAGTAAAACAAAAGGGGATGATGGACAGATTGTTGAATATTGCAAGCACTCACCCCAAGTCAACTGATCTGAGTTTAATCCATCATCATTCTTTAGCTCGCTCCGCCACCCTAGTTCAGACATTGCCATAAGCAAATCAGTATGACCCTGTGCCTCATGGGAACAGTTCAGCCCAAACTGTCAAGCCATGTCTTCCCTGAACCGGAATCAAGCATCATGGGACTGGTTTCTGGCGAATCAGCCGTCATCAGCCAGGCTAGCTTGAATGCAGCGGCAAAGGGAACAAGGGAACCACGTCTGGACATATTCTGCCAACTTATGGCGAACAAAGCACGGAGTGTTGACCATTGCAAGCACTCACCCCCAGTCAACTGTTCTGGGTATAATCCATTATCATTCTTGAGCTCACTCCACCACCCGAGTTTAGACATTGCCATATGCAAATCAGTCTGAACCTATGCCTCATGGGTGCAGTCCAGCTCGATCTGCAAAGCCATGTCTATCCAGGTCCGGAAACAAGCATCCTGGGACCGGTTTCTGGCTAATCAGCTGTCATCAGCCAGGCTAGCTTGAATCAATTGGCAAAGTGAGCAAGGGACCCACATCTGGGCATATCCTGCCAACATAAGGTGAACAAAGCAAAACCAAAGGGAATGAAGGACGGAGTGTTGAACATTGCAAGCACTCATCCCCAGTCAACTGATCTAGGTTTAATCCATTATCATTCTTTAGCTTACATCACCACCCGAGTTTAGACATTGCCATATGCAAATCAGTCTGAACCTATGCCTCATGGGTGCAGTCCAGCTCGATCTGCAAAGCCATGTCTATCCAGGTCCGGAAACAAGCATCCTGGGACCGGTTTCTGGCTAATCAGCCGTCATCAGCCAGGCCAGCTTGAATCAAGTGGCAAAGTGAGCAAGGGACCCATGTCTGGGCATACCCAGCCAATATAGGATGAACAAAGCAAAACCAAAGGGGATGATGGATGGAGTGTTGAACATTGCAAGCACTCACCCCCAGTCAACTAATCTGGGTTAAATCCATCATCATTTTTCAGCTCTCTGCGCCACCAGAGTTCAGACATGGCCACATGCAAATCAATCTGACCCTGTGCCTCATGGGAACAGTCCAGCCCGAACTGCCAAGCCATGTTTTCCCGGGACCAGAAATGAGCATCCTGGGACAGGTTTTTGGCTAATTAGCTGTCATCAGCCAGGCTAGCTTGAGTCCAGTGGCAAAGTAAGCAAGGGACACACGTCTATGCATACCCTGCCAACTTAGGGTGAACAAGGCAAAAACTAAATGGGATGATGGACGGAGTGTTGAACATTGCAATAACTCACCCCCAGTCAATTGATCTAGGTTTAATCCATCATCATTCTTAAGCTCATTCCGCCACCCCAGTTCAGACATGGCCATATGCAAATCAGTCTGACCCTGTGCCTCATGGGAACAGTCCAGCCCGAACTGCCAAGCCAGGTATTCCCGGGACCGGAAATAAGCATCCTGTGACCGGTTTCTGGCTAATCAGCCGTCATCAACAGGCTAGCTTGAATTCAGTGGCAAAGGGAGCAAGGGACCCACGCCTGGGCATACCCTGCCAACTTAGGGCAAACA
This sequence comes from Lissotriton helveticus, assembly GCF_964261635.1. Lineage (NCBI taxonomy): Eukaryota > Metazoa > Chordata > Amphibia > Caudata > Salamandridae > Lissotriton > Lissotriton helveticus. The sequence goes on from NC_136067.1 coordinate 536,923,235, forward strand.
AAGCAAAACCAAAGGGGATGATGGACGTAGTGTTGAACATTGCAAGCACTCACCTGCAGTCAACTGATCTGGGTTTAAGCCATCATCATTATTTCGCTCACTCCACTACCCCACTTCAGACATGGCCACATGCAAATCAGTCTAACCCTGTGCCTCATGGGAATGGTCCAGCCAGAACTGCCAAGCCATGTCTTCCCTGGACTGGAAAGAAGCATCCTGGGACCGGTTTCTGGCTAATCAGGCTTAATCAGCCAGGCTAGCTTGAATCCAGTGGCAAAGTGAGCAAGGGACCCATGTCTGGGCATACCCTGCAACGTAGGGCGAAAAAGCGATTCCAAAGGGGACGATGGACTGAGCACTTAAGCAAATCAAACACTGACCCCCAATCAAATGATCTGGGGTTAATCCATCATCATTCTTTAGCTCACTCAGCTAACCCAGTTCAGACATGGCAATATGCGAGTCAGTCTGACCCTGTGCTCTATGGGAACAGTCCAGCCCGAACTGCCAAGCCATGTTTTCCTGGGAGCGGAAACAAGCATCCTGGAACCGGTTTCTGGCTAATCAACTGTCATCAGCCAGGCTAGCTTGAATCCAGAGGCAAAGTAAGCAATGGGCCCATGTCTAGGCATACCCTGCCAACTTAGGGTGAACAAAGCATAACGAAAGGGGGATGATGGACATAGTGTTGAACATTGCAATAACTCACCCCCAGTCAACTGATCTGGGTTTAATCCATCATCATTCTTAAGCTCATTCTGCCTCCCCAGTTCAGACAAGGCCATATGCAAATCAGTCTGACCCTGTGCCTCATGGCAACAGTCCAGCCTGAACTGCCAAGCCATGTTTTCCCGGGACGGGAAACAAGCATCCTTGGATCGGTTTCTGTCTAATCAGACGAGGCCATATGCAAATCAGTCTGACCCTGTGCCTCATGGGAACAGTCCAGCCTGAACTGCCAAGCCATGTTTTCCTGGGACGGGAAACAAGCATCCTTGAATCGGTTTCTGTCTAATCAGCCGTCATCAGTCAGGCTAGCTTGAATCCAGTGACAAAGTGAGCAAGGGACCCACGTCTGAGCATACCCTACCAACTTAGGGTGAACAAAGCAAAACCAAAGAGGATGATTGACGGAGGTATGAACATTGCAAGCACTTACCCCCAGTCAACTGATCTGGGTTTAATACATCATCATTCGTTAGCTCTCTCCGCCACCTCAGTTCAGAAATGGCCATATGCAAATCAGTCTGATCCTGTGCCTCATTGGAACAGTCCAGCCCGAACTGCTAAGCCATGTCTTCCCTGGACCGGAAACAAGCATCCAGGGACCGGTTTCTGGCTAATCCGCCGTCTTCAGCCAGGCTAGCTTGAATCCAGTGGCAAAGTGAGCAAGGGACCCACGTCTGGGCATACCCTGCAAACTTATGGCAAACAAAGTAAAACAAAAGGGGATGATTGACAGAGTGTTGAATATTGCAAGCACTCGCCCGAAGTCAACTGATCTGGGTTTAATCCATCATCATTCTTTAGCTCGCTCCGCCACCCTAGTTCAGACAGTGCCATACGCAAATCAGTCTGACCCTGTGCCTCATGGGAACAGTCCAGCCCAAACAGTCAAGCCATGTCTTCCCTGAACCAGAATCAAGCATCCTGGGACTGGTTTCTGGCCAATCAGCCGTCATCAGCCAGGATAGCTTGAGTGCAGTGGCAAAGAGAGCAAGGGACCCACGTCTGGACATATCCTGTCAACTTATGGCAAACAAAGCACGGAGTGTTGACCATTGCAAGCACTCACCCCCAGTCAACTGTTCTGGGTTTAATCCATCATCATTTTTGAGCTCACTCCGCCACCCCAGTTCAGACATGGCCATATGCAAATCAGTCTGACCCTGTGCCTCATGGGAACAGTCCAGCCCGAACTGCCAAGCCCTGTTTTCCCTGGAACAGAAACAAGCATCCTGGGACTGGTTTCTGGCTAATCAGCTGTCATCAGACAGGCTAGCTTGAATCATGTGGCAAAGTAAGCAGGAGACCCATGTCTAGGCATACCCTGCCAACTTAGGGCAAACAAAGCAAAACCAAAGAGGATGATGGACAGAGTGTTGAATATTGCAAGCACTCACCCCAAGTCAACTGATCTGGGTTTATTCCATCATCATTTTTTAGCTCGCTCCCCCACCACAGACCAGACATGGCCATATGTCAATCAGTATGACCATGTATCTCATGGGAACAGTCCAGCCTGATCTGCAAAGCCATGTCTACCCTGAACCGGAAACAAGCATCCTGGGACCGGTTTCTGGCTAATCAGCTGCCATCAGCCAGGCTAGCTGGAATCCAGTGGCAAAGGGAGCAAGGGACCAAAGTCTGGACATACCCTGTAAACTTTTGGCGAACAAAGCAGTGTTGACCATTGCAAACACTCACCCCCAGTCACCTTTTCAGGGTTTAATCCATCATCATTCTTGAGCTCACTCCACCACACCAGTTCAGACATGGCCATATGCAAATAAGTCTAACCCTGTGCCTCATGGAAACAGTCAAGCCTGTACTGCCAAACATTGTCTTCCCTGGACTCGAAACAAGCATCCTGGGACCAGTTTCTGGCTAATCAGCCGTCATCAGCCAGGCTAGCTTGAATCCAGTGGCAAAGTGAGAAAGGGACCCACGTCTGGGCATACCCTTCCAACTTAGGGCGAATAAAGCAAAACAAAATGGGATGATGGACAGAGTGTTGAACATTGCAAGCACTTAACTCCAGTCAACTGATCTGGGTTTAATCCATCATCATTGTTTAGCTCTCTCTGCCACCCCAGTTCAGACATGGCCATAAGCAAATCAGTATGACCCTGTGCCTCATGGGAACATTCCAGCCTGAACTGTCAAGCCATGTCTACCCTGGACCAGAAACAAGCATCCTGGGACCGGTTTCCGGCTATTCAGCTGTCATCAGCCAGGCTAGCTTGAATCCAGTGGCAAAGTGAGCAAGGGACCCACGTCTGGGCATACCCTGCCAACTTAGGGCAAACAAAGCAAAACCAAAGGGGATGATGGACAGAGTGTTGAACATTGTAAGCACTCACCGCCAGTCAACTGATCTGGTTTTAATCCGTCATCATTCTTTAGCTCACTCCGCCACCCCAGTTCAGACACGGCCATAAGCAAATCAGTATGACCCTGTGCCTCATGGGAACAGTCCAGTCCGAACTGCCAAGCCATGTTTTCCTGGGACTGGAAACAAGCATCCTTGGACCGGTTTCTGGCTAATTAGCTGTCATCAGCCAGGCTAGCTTGAATCCAGTGGCAAAGTAAGCAAGGGACCCACGTCTAGGCATACCCTGCCAACTTAGTGTGAACAAAGCAAAACTAAAGGGGATGATGGACGGAGTGTTAAACATTGCAAGCACTCACCCCAATCAACTGATTTGGGTTTAAGCAATCATCATTATTTAGCTCACTCCACTACCCCACTTCAGACATGGCCATATGCAAATCAGTCTGACCCTGTGCCTCACGAGAACAGGCCAGCCTGAACCGCCACGTCATGTCTTCCCTGGACTGGAAACAAGCATCCTGGGACCGGTTTCTGGCTAATCAGCCGTCATCAGCCAGGCTAGCTTGAATCCAGTGGCAAAGTGAGCAAGGCACCCATGTCTGGGCATACCCTGCAACTTAGGATGAACAAAGCGATACCAAAGGGAACGATGGACCGAGCACTTGAGCAAATCAAACACTCACCCCAATCAAATGATCTGGGTTTTATCCATCATCATTCTTTAGCTCACTCCACCACACAAGTTCAGGCATGGCCATATGCAAATCAGTCTGATTCTGTGCTTCATGGGAACAGTCAAGCCCGAACTGCCAAGCATGTCTTCCCTGGACCGGAAACAAGCATCCTGGGACCGGTTTCTGGCTAATCAGCCAGGCTAGCTTGAATCCAGCGGCAAAGTGAGCAAGGACCCACGTCTGGGCATATCCTGCCAACTTAGGGCAAACAAAGCAAAACCAAAGGGGATGATGGACGGAGTGTTGAACATTGCAAGCATTCACCCCAGTCAACTGATCTGGGTTTAATCCATCATCATTTTTTAGCTCACTCCGCCACCACAGTTCAGACATGGCAATATGCAAATCAGTTTGACCCTGTGTCTCATGGGAACAGTCCAGCCTGACCTGCCAAGCGATGTTTTCCAGGGACCGGAAACCAGCATCCTTGGACCGGTTTCTAGCCAATCAGCCATCATCAGCAAGGCTAGCTTGAATACAGTGGCAAAGTGAGCAAGGGACCCACGTCTGGGCATATCCTGCCAATTTAGGGTGAACAAAGCAAAACCAAAGGGGATGATGGACGGAGGTATGAACATTGCAAGCACTTACCCCCAGTCAACTGATCTGGGTTTAATACATCATCATTCTTTAGCTCACTCCGCCAACCCAGTACAGAAATGGCCATATGCAAATCAGTCTGACCCTGTGCCCCATGGGAACAGTTCAGCCCGAACTGCCAAGCCACTTTTTCCCGGGACCCGAAACAAGCATCCTGGGACGAGTTTCTGGCTAATCATCCGTCATCAGCCAGTCTAGCTTGAATACAGTGGTGAAGTGAGAAAGGGACCCACGTCTGGGCATACCCTGCCAACTTAGGGCGAATAAAGCGATACCAAACGGGATGATGGACGGAGTGTTAAATATTGCAAGAACTCACCCCCAGTCAACTGATCTGGGTTTAATCCATCATCATTCTTTAGCTCACTCCTCCACCCCATTTCAGACATGGCTATATGCAAATCAGTTTGATCCTGTGCCTCATGGGAACAGTCCAGTCCAAGCTGACAAGCCATGTCTTCCCTAGACCGGAAACAAGCATCCTGGGACTGATTTCTGGCTAATCAGCTGTCATCAGCCAGGCTAGCTTGAATCCAGTGGCAAAGTGAGCAAGGGACCCACGTCTGGGCATACCCTGCCAAATTAGGCAAACAAAGTAACACCAAAGGGGATGATGGATGGATTGTTGAACATTGAAAGCACTGACCCCCAGTCAACTGATCTGGGTTGAATCGATCATCATTCTTTAGCTCAATCCGCCACCCAGTTCAGACATGGCCATATGCAAATCATTCTGACCCTGTGCCTCATGGGAACAGTCCAGCCCGAACTGCCAAGCCACATCTTCCCTGGACCGGAAACAAGCATCCCAGGACCAGTTTCTGGCTAATCAGCCGACATCAGCCAGGCTAGCTTGAATCCAGTAGCATATTGAGAAAGGGACCCATGTCTGGGAATACCTTGCCAACTTAGGCCAAACAAAGCAAAACCAAAGGGGATGATGGACGGAGTGTTAAATATTGCAAGCACTCACTCACTGTCAACTGATCTGGGTTTAATCCATCATCATTATTTAGCTCACTCCGCCACCCCATTTCAGCATGGCCATATGCAAATCAGTCTGATCCTGTGCCTCATGGGAACAGTCCAGCCCGAACTGCCATCCACGTCTTCCCTGGACCGGAAACAAGCATTCTGGGACTGGTTTCTGGCTAATCAGCCGTCATTAGCCAGGCTAGCTTGAATCTAGGGCAAAGTGAGCAAGGGACCCAGGTCTGGGTATACTCTGCCAACTTAGGGTGAACAAAGGAAAACCAAAGGGGGTGATGGACGGAGTGTGCCCTTAAAAAACAAGCATTTGCAATGCAACAGGTCTCACATTTGTGAGATTTTGAGCTATGGCTTTGTAAATGTCAATGTCTTTTACCAATGTTTTATTTGGGAACTGTTTGTTAAAATAGCCAATTTTCACTTATGACTGCAAAAGCATTCATACAAACTTATACAAGTACAAGCACAAATGTAGATGCATACATGAGTATATACATGTCTGTTTACATATTTACAGATATGCATACATATTTGGGCATATATTAATAGACATGCTTCCTTACATACAGGAATACACACGAGACATCAATGCATACATACATGAATACATATACATTCATACATTCATACAACTGGAGCATCCTGCCCAGTTTGTGAAGATACCAGACTGGGCTACTTCTAAAAACAAGACTGCATGCAAAGTCAAACACTTTGATTGGAGAAGAGACTCCATTTGGAGCTGGGAGAAAACAAAGCCATCCCATGAAGAAGAAACTAGCATTAAAGCGGCAGAATCCGCACATAAGAAATGAGACTATCTGCAAAGAGAGTACAGCAGCCACACCAAAGTGATAGTGCATCTCTCAGCTTTTTATGAGGCAGCTGCACATGAAACAAGTGATAATGTGTATTTCTTATCTTGAAATGATGAAAGACTAAGTGGACATTCTGCCCCTTTTTGTGATGTAAAACTTCACTTGATCCATGATAGCAACTTCCTTGGACACACCTCATACTCTCCAAAACATTGGTCCTGTATACAGTGCACAGAAGCAGTTTTATACTAGCAGTCGGGTCTACAGTTCATGCCACTGTATTTTGAATAATAAACTCAGGAGCACCGACAAGATGCAAACAGGGTGGTATATGCCTTTCTGCTCACGGGGTTTCACAAAAGCAAGTGTTCTTCTTTCTTCTGCCAATAAAGCCTTAAGCCCACGGCCCCTGACCCAAACCCAACATGAGTTCAGATGCGCTGCCACCAACAAACATAAGTGAACATGGCTCTTTCCAACCTGCCTTGTACTGTTTTAACATTAGGTTGTTTGTTCCCTCAGCTGATAAAGCCTCCTCGTTCCGCCATCCATTCCAGTCCTGCCATAAATGAAAGGTTGCTAAATGAGGACTCACGCGCTACAAACTCAGTCAGGTACCATGACAAGGACATGTTATTAGCGGCTGGTATAAGCACCCTGGACGTGCGTGCTATATTTTTGTAACACTGAAATACAAAAGTGATACAAAAAATATAGAGATTGTTACCATCCCCTGCTCAGCAGCCATTTGGACTCCACCCACAGTGAATTTTCAGAATTAGGCAATCTCAATAAGAACAGAAGTTAGTACTCACTTTTGCTCTCTAATCACCAAGACGCTACAATCTGCCAGCAGTCACGAAGCAGGAAACAGCATTGTACCTCAAGGGAGCAGCACAGCAACTTGTCTTTCATCGCAGACCGATGGAAAACAGTGCATGAGCCACAAGAGTTTACAGAAACGAAAGCGATTTGTGTCTCATTCTGAAGGTCCGTTGAGAGCAAGCATTTGCAATGCAATAGGACTTGCATTTACCCGAGGCCTATTGCATTGCGAACGGTAGTCGTCATGGACAACAGGAGTGCAGGCAGGGGGAGAAGGCAGGACAACGGGAGTGGGGGGAGGGGGGAGAAGGAGGCGAGAGGGCATGGACAACGGGAGTGCAGGCAGGGGGAGGGGGTAGAATGGGGCGAGAAGGCACAGACAGCTGGAGTGTGGGTAGTGGGGGTGAGAAAGCACGGAAACAAGAGGGAGGGGAAGTAGAGAAGGCAGTAGGAGTACCTCATTAAAAAAGATAGTGCTCCCAGTCTAAATAACATGTACCGTGTAACACTCGAAGAAAAGGGGCCAGTAGCCATGGGAGAATACAAATGATGACATGGTCGCGGTAAGGAGGGACTAACAAGCCTATAAATGGATCTGAAGGCAGCATTTATGAAGGACAAAGACACCAGCCGATGAAAAATATAGGCGTGGGAGTGGGCGGGGCTTCCCTCATGTACTGAACTACTGCAGATCTTCACCAGAGCAGCTCTTGCGCACTGACTCTAGGCATGGCCTAATGAAACTGAAAAGTGAAATTTTTCATTTTTAAATACATCCTGTTTTCCATTAGGGAAAACGGGCTGCATTTTAAAAAAACTGCTTTATTTAAAAAGCAGTCAGAGACATGATGGTCTACTGACCCCAGCAGGCCACCATCCCTGGGAGTTCTAGTCATAACCAATGTGGTCACAAGTTGAGCGTTCCACATGAAAAATGATGAGGCATGCAATTTGCAACCCCATTGGGAATCGAAAGCAGTGTCACTTTAGCGAGTCACGATTTGCGAGTCGCAATTCGGCACAATTTGCGACTCGCTAAAGTGAATGGTTGTACATCTGGCCCCATATGTCCAAAAAGTTTGCAAACCAATAATCATTTGCAAACTGATAACAAAAACACCAATTTGCTATGGAAGAATTCCATTTGCAGCCGTACATTTTGCAATGTGAATGTACTATGAAGCAGTATTTTAACGACTACAAATAGCAAATCATTATTGAGAACTCTGTAAAAGAAATCTGCTATCCTTATGTCATTACACTCGCAAATATCCGCAAAAACAACATTTAGCACATGCAATTTACCACCAATTCAAACCAGGTGGTACAGTGTGCAAACTAAAAAAACTGGCCCAGAATGCATCTGCGGTTTTCCAAAATGGCTGCTCTGTATGTGATGGCAAGATGAAGGCATATTCAGGGTGGTTTGCAGAGAAGGAGGAGTAGAAAGGTGAGAATCTTCAGACTGAGGATTACACTATTTGAGCAAACCAAGGAGGAGATATATGTAAAGTACAGGCTAAGTAGCACTCGCATCCTGGAAATCATAGCTGATTTGAAACCTCAGCTTGAGAGACATACCTTGTGCAGTATGTCCATCCCCACCCATGTGTAGGTGTTATGTAGTGTGCATCTCTTAGCCTCTGGTAGCTACCAAGGTGCCATTGCAGTAGCTGGTGGTGTGTCACAAAGCCCCTTGCTCACTTTGCCACTGGATTCAAGCAAGCTTAGCTGATGAGGGATGTTAGCCCGAAACCAGTCCCAGGATGCCTGTTTCCAGACATGGCTTGGCAGTTCGGGATGGACTGTTTCCATGAGGCACAGGGTCAAGACTGATTTGCACATAGCTGTGTCTGAATGGGGATCGTGAAGTGAGCTAAAGAACAACGATGGATTCAACCCAGATCTGTTACTGGGGTGAGTGTCTGAAAAGTTTCAGCGCTCCGTCCATCATCTCCATGTGTTTGCTTTGTTCACCCAAAGTTGGCAGGGTATGCCCAGACGTGGGTCCCTTGCTCACTTTGCCACTGGATTCAAGCTAGCCTGGCTGATGAGGGCTGTTAGCCCAAAACTGGTCCCAGGATGCCTGTTTCCGGTTCAGGGAAGACATGGCTTGGCAGTTCGGGCTGGACTGCTCCCAAGAGGCACAGGGTCAAGACTGATTTGCATATAGCTGTGTCTGAACTGGGGTGGTGAAGTGAGCTGAAGAACGATGATGGATTCAACCCAGATCTATGACTGGGGGTAAGTGTCTGAAAAGTTTCAGTGCTCCGTCCATCATCTCCTTGTGTTTGCGGTGTGTCACAGAGTGGTGTGTCACAGAGTGCCATTTCAAATTTTTTACATGAATTTTTAGATCCAATGTTCATTCACATGAAGACCTATGTATATTTTCCTAGAAATGCACAGGAAGTATACACCACTGAAATAGAATTCTATAGGATTGCCAAATTTCTACATGTCATAGGATGTATGGATGGTACAAATGAGTCTATATGCCAACCACCTGACACTGAATATTTATTTAGGAATTGGAAAAATACCAATTTGTTGAACATTCAAGTGTTGTGTGAAGAAAAAAACATCATAACAGATATCAATGCCCAATTTCCAGGTAGCACCCACAACTCTTTCATATTCCAACATAGTGGAATTTACCAAAGGCTACCAAGAGGAGGTTTTACTGATTGATATTTATCGGGTAGATACAGATCAATTTATAAAACATAGAGCTTAAATGTGATTTTTATTCCATAGCTAAATATGGTTTGTCAGTTTGTAGATAATATTGTGTATGCGTTATGGCCATGGCTAAGGACACCATATCTGGCCGCCACTACTCCCAATGAATGCTGTTACAATGAGGCACACAGTAGAACCAGAGGGTTCAGAGAACAAACGTTTGGATTACTAACACGTCATTTAAGAGGACTACACAAGAGCGGTGGTGTCCTGCAATACTCTCCAGAGATCAGTTGTAAAATTGTAGTAACATGTGCCATTCTGCACAATATTGAAACAAATAAAGGACTAACTGTAACAGAGTCAAAATCTGACCCAGATGAGGAAAGAGATCCAGTGCACCACTATGGCTCCTGCTTCGCAGCAGACTTGAACTGTCTTCAGCTGAGATGCTGTTGACACTTGATTGGGCCTCACTTTATCCCACTCCAATCTGTGGGACACTTGCAGTGCTAGTTGTTTGCGTTGTCGCCACTGAATTGGCCACCTGGATTAGGCCACTTGCCACTCCTGCCCTGCAGTGCCCTATTTCCTCCTGTAAACTAACAGTGTGGTGAGATAAGGTGGTTGTGGCTTGTGCCAGGTGATTGATGGCACAAGTTAGCCCATCAATTCAGGATGATGTGAAAGGCGCTCTACTTCTTTGCTGGATGCTTTCATGGTGCGGTTCCTAACATCAAGTTTTGATGGCATCTGTGAGGTTTGAGAAATTGTCATTCATTTCCTTGTGATTGGCAGCTAGGTTATTTGTGACACTTTCTAACACCGTTTTTGTGTAAGTAAATTTCTGTACTTTGGCAACATGTGCCATAGAAGTTCTGGAGTACAATAAAAACAAACATGTAAAAATACACTTAATTCTCAGAAAACATTTGTTGAAATTCCGGCTACAAAAATAATTAGTCATTATTGCAAAAACATGGATAATTAACATAATTCATAATAAGACAATTTTAAGTGTTGGGGCTCGAAAGTGAAACCGAGTGCTTCTCAAAGGGAAAGTATGCAGGAAATAAATTCCAATGGTTTTACGCCTGGGTAAATAAAGCCTTCCTGCTTGCATTCCGCATTCATACCCAGGAATTTTGCAGCAGCCTAGACATATAAAAGGCTCAGGTCAGATCTCAAAATTCTGAGGGCAACCTCATGAAGGTGAGTACCCAGCTGCCTGAAAGCTGGCTTAATCCAATGAGAACAGAAGAGGGAATAAGCCCGACAGGCAAATTAAACATGTGCCACAGTTTTGCTAGTAGATCTACAACCTGGCTGGGCATAACAGAGATGTTGTGGATGATGTGAACCATTTTACTGTGAATGTTTAGAGAGGCAATACAATCTGTAATGCTGTCCAGATATTGCTTGAGTGCACTAACAGGTTTGATATCTACAAACTCCCTTGTCAGTGCTCCTCGGGTAGCATTTAGTTTGGAATTTGAGATACCCATCCCGTTAGCACCTCTTCAAATGCTATTTTGTGGATATAAGTTCCGGCATAAGCGAATCCCAGGCCTCCTGCAAACCCAGGGAAGATAGAATCTGTTTAATATAGCCAAACCAGGATATTTTGTAGAATCTATCTAACTTGAATGTTCCTTAAAGGCATCCGAATAAGGCGCTAGTCCTGGAGTGGAAACTAATCTCCTCCAAGACAGAAGTGGTTGTCACTTCATTCTTTCTTGTATAGATTGTCCTCCCACGTTGAGCTTTAAGGGGTACAGGGAAGTGCTAATCTGAAGAAGCACTAGTTTCTTTAGGCACCTATATTCAGACCTCATCATATCTGTGATATTAGAAGCCACACAAAATTTGGCATTGTAGAGGGCCGAGCCCAGTGCATTCGAGTTGTAGAGCTGCAGAGCGGGGGCTACTGACTAACTGTAAGATGCACAATGCTCTTTCAGCAGAACACCTACGACTTCTCTGTGTTTCATGGTGATCTTATTAACGTGGGGCTTCCACGTCATGCAAGTTGTTTACTGAATACCCAGATATTCAAAAGCGTCCACCATTCTAAGTTCAACACCCCCATAAAAATCATCCCCCAATATGATTCGTGCTGATTTATTGTCATGTACTTGACCTTTGTTGTGTTAATCTCCAAACTACGGACGGTACAAACATCGGTTAATAGGCGTTGCAAACTACAAGGGGTTATAGGTACTAATAGTGTATCATCAGGGAAAAGGAGCGTGGATACCTTTTCCTTAGCTAGAGAGAGGGCATCAGTGGGACAAAGGGAGAAGGAGTGGGCAACTTCATTCAGATATAACAAGAATAATGTCAGGGCTAGCACACATCCCGGGCAAAGGCTCTTACTTACAGGGATGTGGTCTGTGAGCTAACCCTGCTCTCCCTTGCGGATTTTATAAAGCTAAGATCTCCTGCAGTATTCACGTAGCACAAGCCAGAGCTTTTGCAGGGGCACCAGATCGAATGCTGATTTCAAGTCTAAAATGCCACATAAAGGTGCCCCTGTCAATTAGGACAGTTTTCCAGTACAAAAGAAGGAAACGGAAAACCTGATCTATAGTACTGTTTTTTTTCTGAAGCCAACCTGCAGGGGGGCTAGTATAGCTTTTTCATCTATCCAATCCTGTATTTTAGTTCAACAAAATATTCTTTGGATAGAGTCAATTAGACGAATTGGTCTATAGCTGGTAGGTGAATTTCAGTCACCCTTTCTATAGATGGATACCACGATGGCTCATCTCCAAGATCCAGGAATGGGGTTACCCCAAACTATTGTATTTGACAGGGCAAAAATGCATTGGGACCAGCTTTCTTTTGTGTGGATACAAATATTCCATTGTATGCTATCAGACCCTGGTGCTTTGCCATGTACTAAGGCAGCTAAGAAAGTAGTAATATCACCTACATCGAACAAATCACCATACCCCAGCGATATAGAAGGAAAAAGAAGTCTATATGCAGGAGTCTGCATTTCATCAGTACACAGGATTTTAAAATGATCAAACCAGTCAGTCGATGAGATGTGGTTAGTTGGTTAGGATGCGGAGGGATTACCTCCCCAGGTGACCAAGGACCAGAAATTACTTGAGTCCTTTCTTATACATGTATCTACGAGGTCCAGCCACCTATTCTCATCCCAGTCCCAACCATATGTGACACTTTCAAGCCCAGTTGTTATGGTTTTATCTATGGTTACCATATTTTTGCTAATCATTTTGATCTGCTTCTGTTGCAGGCATTGAACCTTGAACATAGACGTTTCTAAACCTCCAATGAGTTGTTGTTTTTCAAGACTTATCAAATTTGGAACAGGGGTCTGTTGTTGAGTATGTTGAGGACGATGAGTGAAAAGTCAATATCTTCCCAGCAGTTGGCACAGCCTCACTTCAGGTTCCTGTGCAACAGCTGGTGTGATGTCCTCACTCCCTTATTCAGCTGTCTCTCTATGCTCCGTAACTGCAGGACTTATATTTGCAGCATGTATTGGACTGGCCTGGCTCCCACTATCACTGGGGTCAGCTACACACATTTGTATGTCTTCTGGACTTTTCTCTTCTGAGTGGTCACTTTCTGGAGGTGGATTTTCTGTGTAAAAATTGATAAGATCTTAGTGATTTGTAATGGCTTGTACATTGACTATATTTGTGACAGTTACTATTAAATGTGATTGTACTTCTATTTTTTGTTAATTTGTTTACACTACATATCCAAAATTGTTCCCCACTGCAATTCGTCCTCTCTTTGCACTGCTCGAAAACCTAACCAGTAGGATTGTTTGTAAAATTCATGGATCTTAATCACACTTGAAGATTAAAATTTTCAGGATCAATTTTTCATTCATGGAATTAGCAATAGGCAGTTTTTGTTCGTATCCATATTGAGTAGTAAATACAACTTTCAAAAATAAAAGTGCTTGTTCATAACCAAAATAAAGCCATCCCAACCCAATGCATTTTGGTCCGGATTAGACCTTCATAAGGGGATCATAGATCTTCAAAACAGTAATATGTAAGAGTCACAACAATGGCCAGGCACCAGGCTGTACTAACATGAATCATATATGTGCAAAACGTGTGTTTCAAATGTAACAAATGTTCCCCCTCATCAAATATCAGTACCAACCAACTGTGTCTTAGTATCTGGGTAAACCCGATAGTAAACTCCATAGGTTACACTAAATATCCCATAATTGACTTTGAAAGTACATGGACTACTACTATTGTATATCTAAGATTTGGACTTTAGGTTTTTGATTTTACTACATTACAATGGGTTAGCAATATGTTGATTTGTCTTAATGTCTTAATGGCGCCCTTCAAATACACTGTTTAGTATTGAAAATCTATATTTGACTAACCATGTTAAGTTCCTGGAAGCTCTGAGGTGTCAATTAGACCAAAACCACGTATGGCTTCTGGCTCCAGGGTGCTTTGCACGAGCTCGTCAATAGCAGTTGGTGGTGGTACGGTGGTAAGGCCTCCTCCTTTCCCTGTGACTCACACAAATGGCTTGCCAACTTCTCCTTGGTATAAGATCTGAGATCATACAATCTCTTCTTTATCTCCTCAATTGATGTCTGGGTGACTCCAACTGAACTGATCCTCTCCTGCATCTCCTTCCCTATTTATTTCTTCTGGACCTTCAGCACCGGCAGGAATGACTTGCCAAACAGTTGATCATGGTGCCCAACACATTCCTCTGTGAGGATTTTAAGTTCCTTTTCTAAAACTTCAGTTTTCTCTTCCTGTTGCCAGCACTCTTCTCACTGTCCTTACATGACATATTGTTTTCGTAACAGGCTAGATGGCAAACAAACACTTCGAAACATAATGGATTTTCCTAGAGAGCTGCAGCACCAATTTTCTCCAGCATTGAAGTGAGGCCTACTTCCTGGTTCAGATCTCATTACCGTATGACAAAAGTGACTGCCGCTATTTATGATTCTATTTGAGGTTTTTCCTAAAGACTGAACTGACTACTTAACTAAAGGCTATTTATTTTGTGATTTATTTCATACATACTGAGTCGCGATTACCAAATAGTGATTCTTAAGGATTCACTTTTAGGTTATTGCTATTTGGTATTTTTGTACCTATGGCCCTCAGTCCACTATTCATTGTTTCCAATTGGGCACTCTTCAGCATCCCCAATGACTTGCAACTTGCCATTTAGCTAAATGATCAGTATAGGTGTGTCAATCATCCTTTGCAATGCCCCAAACGGTTTTGGTTGTTTTTTTCTTCTTCTTCTAATCAATAAAGGCCTCATGTACAATGGGTTTCAAGCTTTTACAAACCCTCTGATATATTTATACAGAGGGGATCAAATATCAAAACATTTTTTAAATGTGCTAAACTCATTTAACAATTTGCAAAAGGTTTTCCAAAACACTAAATCGGTTAAGAAGACCATTAGGAATCGCAATTTGGAAGAGGCATGTTAAGGGAGTCTCTTGCATACACCGATTCCTTATGGCATTTATTAATTCTTTGCTTCTAAACTCCTGTCGCAAACCATTAATATTTTACCACCATCCCAAAGAAGTAGGTAACCAATTAACAAATGGTAAGGGATACCCAAGGACCCCTGTCTCTTTGCGAAAATTTACAAAAACATTTTTAGGAGTAGGTAGTGGTCTTACTAATAAACAATATCTGTTAAACTTTTCATTTTTATTTAGAGACAGACAGTTTTCTTTTTAGGAAAAGAGGATGTATTGAAGAAGAAAAAGATTGCTTTATTGAAAAGCAATCACAGACATGGTAGTCAATCACAGTGGGTCACAATTTGCAACCTTCCTCATGCATATTAATGAGGTAGGTCGAATAGCAACCAACTAACATTCTGCATTATTTGAACTGACCTATTAGTACATTGGTCAGTTTGCAAAATACTAATGCATTTGGTAAGAGTTGATGTGAAAATTGTAACTCTTTTTATCAAATACATTATTAGTACATGGGGCCTTATGCTCTTAATGATCAAATCCTAAGAAATCACTTTTCAAGACAAGGGACTCATAGTACATAACATTTTGCGCTTTCTAAATAGCAAATTGTTATTATTCGTTTTTTAGGACTCAGAAAATGCACATTTTATGAATGAGGCCCTAAATTCTTTGGGTATTTTACAGATTGAATTCAAATTGTATTGTTCGACTGGTGCTGCTGAAAAATATAGCACACATTTCTCTGAGGAGAGGTCTGATTCTTTGTGCTACTGAAGGCAACCCTATGTTTTTCTCATTCACTCTGTATTTTAGATAGTAAGGCACTAGATTACGACTTTGGACGGAGCCTTCACCAAAGATATTATGCCAGACTCTTACAGCAGGTTATCACCATCCTTTGAAGCAGTGGTTTGTTTTCACCGGTCCTGTGAGTTTCTAGAACGTGTGTGTCACGAAGCCGGGCTCCCTGACCTGGACGAGCTCCCTGACGCAATCGGACGGGGTGTGCCTGCTAACGTCTCTTCCTTTACACCCCGTCCGCAGGATCCTTGTGACGTTTCATGGGCTTCCCCGGCCCTGCCTCCAGCACGTCAGTTTCAGTGTCCAGCCTCCGTGACGCTGGGGGCGTTCCAACCGACTGCATCTACAACCGACCACTCCGGCGCCTGGACGTCATCTTCCACTGGCCAATCACGGGAGTTAGGGGCGTTTAAGGAAGCCCCGTTTCCCTACTGCAGCGCGGATCCTTTGGAAACGGAACGGGAAGACGAGGAAGACACCGCCAAGGAAGAAGAAGGAGGAACCGTCGGCGACCCGCTGTTGAGCCCCCTGGAGCCGAGAGTCGACAAGCCAGGAGGCCAACGTTTCCATGAGCCGCCCGCCACACTTCCAAGGGAGAAGTGTGGCTACACAAGGTACGAGGGCGATTTCAAGGGTTGTTTTCCTCACGGGGTGGGACCGGGTAGCCTGAGGGTGGACACTCTCGCCGTTCCCTGTCACCCTGCACAGATAGACGGTTACAGACGGTGGTAGTACCCTGGTGTACCCTCACTACCCTACCCCCCTCTCTATCTTTGTATATATTGGTCTCGGCCCTAACGTGGCTCTTTTCTGTTTTTTCTTCTCTCTCGAGTACTACTCCCTGGAGCAAGCCGGCCTTCTCTCCTCGAGGCAAAGACTGGAAGTGATGTCCTCGACGGAACGCCGCTAAAGGGACTCCCGACATATGTTCATTGTGCTTTACCCTTGTTTTGCTTACAAACCAACCGGTGGCAGAGAATACTTAATAAAAACCCGGTTAAAGACACCTCTATACTTGTGACGGCTCTCCTTCCCCGACCCCCCTTCCCACAGTGTGTTAGTTGTTTGATAAAAGAAAGACATGACATGTGCTTGATTCTCTAGGATTTTTTCGAAACAGCAAGCAGGGCTATGACAATGAGCCCTGAATGTGTGAGTCAAAATGTAGACAGCATAACTTTCTTAACACTGCTGAGAGATGGTGTTTTTTCAGGGTGCTGATCCAGCGCTCTCACCAAAATATTGCACAAATGACACTATCTACTACCACAAAACTTACACTACAACACTAGGCCCATAACAACAATAGAGCGCTTGAATCATGAGGCGATAAGATCTAAATATAGTTGTTTAAACCATCTGCAATAATCAAGACCAGCTTGTCATTTTAGAAAGTTTATTTTAACACATCTAGAAAAACTTAGGTTTTGGTATTTTATTAAACAAGCATTAGGAAAAGTCATAAAGAAAGATGTATTCAGAATTAATTAAAAGAGCATAAATCAAGAATTATTATTCATTAGCAGAAATAAGTAAAATTAAGCATTTTCCAAAATCCTAACTATATCTCTGTCTCTACCCTCATCACCTAGTAATAAAGTAATTAATAAAAACTCCTGTCCTCACGTGTAAAGTCCATCAGCATAACATCATCCTCCAGAATTCTCGAGCGTAAGCCAACTATGTGTTCTCTGAACCTATTCTTATACCCTAATTTTAGCTGAGCTAACTATTTTTCACATTTCAGCAGACGAATTCTAGTTCTCCATTGGCTGAGCCACCTCGTACCACAGTAAACTGTGACACCTCCTTCTTACATGCCCGGGCAAATTCACTAGTCCATTGTTCATTTAGAAGTCTTGGCAGCTCTCCTTAGACTGCTACATTTTGTAGCGACAGCTTCCTTTTTAACCTTGAGCTAGTCAGCTCTGAACTCCCGTGGCACGTTAGCAAACGTTAGCAAATTTCTCCAAAAAGTCATCTTTTAGCAGTTCAATCCAAAACCTTTCAAAATAAAAGCTCAGAGGCCTTTTCCATCCTTCTCAGAATTATTTTCACTTGAGCCATTTTCATCATTAGGCCTCTTTCAGAAAGCGTCAATTTTCTGCGCCACTGTCCCTGCGTCACTTTTAAAAGGGAACTATTTTCCTGCAGCCATCTCTAAGCTTCACTTGTAAAACTATTATATAAACAAACAAAAAGAATAATTAATGAAAGAAATACAGTTTGTTCTGTTGCCTCCCATCATTGCTAATTATTAACCCATTAGTCTAAATTACCTAGCAGTAAAGCACAAATAAAGCAGCATTTTATATTTACCAGTCTTCATAAATCCATAAAGCCTTATGTGCACCTAGAATAGTAGAAATGACATCACATAGACAAGGGAAGCAAAATAAGCACATGCCATTATTTCAAAAACAGCTGCTATTAGTTATGACATGACAATAGACAAGATTAATTTATTATTTTCTACATACATAAGAATGCAACATAATGCACATTTATGAGCACACATATTAGTTTCCCGCGTGTTTTGTGAAAATGCAACTTTAAACTAGGTTGAATTAGCATACACATAACACAAATTGTTAGCATTATTAATTTATTTATGGAAGTGTGACTTCACGGGTTTAAACAGATTTCTGTTTTCTATCCCGCTCCATCAACTCCCTCATCTGGTGATTAACAAATCACCACACCAGCACCAAAAATTTTAGCAAAGATTTTATCTAAGATGAACATGATTCAATTTCACCTGTGTTAGTATTTCTAAAGACTTATCTCATCAGTTTATCTACAATTCTCATATTGAGTTTTAAGAAACCCCTCTAGTTCTATTTCTTTCTCTTGTGTAACATACAACTAAGTTTCAAAAAAAGTGTTGCAAAAACTATAACTAATAAAATGTCAGTATCTTGCTTGTCATATTAACCTAAAACTTCTCCTTGTTAAATTCAAAAAGAACAATAACCTAAATTAACCAAAGCAGAATTATATTTTCATTAAGCTTGCAAAGAAAAATAAAACAAAAATTTTAAAAATTTTACCTAAATTTTCTAAAAATTTCTAACACCCCCCTTTTTCAATTTTTTTTTTTTTTTTTAAACCTTCTAACAGTTTTTCTTCGACCTAATGTCACAAATTAATTTTTCAGCTAACAGGATTTCTTCGACCTTGTGTCACCTAACAATTTTTCTTCAGCCTTATGCCAAAACAGAATACCTAAAAAATTTAACAGGTATGTACTTCAATCATTGTCACTTTTGTTTTCAATCTCTTTTTGACTCTCATCATTTACCTCCACTACAGGTATCACTTCTATTTTCTTTCCTGCCTCACTTTTCTTTTCAGAATCTTTTTGACTTGATAACTCATCAATCTGTTCCTTTGATCTGTATCTCAATTTGAATTTTAGGCCTTCATTTTCTCCTTGCCATTCATCACTTTTTCTTGGTAATTTCTTCTTTTGCTTGGTCACTTTACATTCTGTTCTCCAAGCTCCTTTTCTGAATTTTCTCATTTGAGAATCTTCATCACTTTCATCAGTTTCAGTGTCAGATATTTCAACTTCAGACTCAGGTACTTCTTTACTCGGCAACTTCACTCCGTTAGGAACGTCATCTTTGTAGCTGGTACTTGGCAATTCATTTTCTTCTTCAATTACCTTCAACTTCCCAGTTTCAGAATTCCTGTTCCTGCTTTCAGAGCTACTCTTCTGCTTTTCAATACTCTCCTGGTCTTGAATCACAATCTGATCACATTCTTCTTCTGCTTCTTTTTCTGGCAGATTTCCATCATTTTCTGTGTCTTCAGTCACAACTTTCAAGTCTTCTTCAATCAAGGCTTGTTTTCTTTTCATGTTCTCCAGATGTCGACCAACTTGTCGATCTTCAAGATCTGGATTCTCTTCAGGCTCTTCTTCAGAATCTGAATCATCAATTGTGACACTATCCTCATCAGGATTTTCAGGTGTAGTTACACGAAAAGTATGGCCAGTGTCAATCCACCTCTTCAGTCTTTTGCACTTCTCTGCATTTGTTGTGACAAGACTGACTGACCTCCTTTTCTGCCACCTTGGCACTAGAGAATTCCCTTTTAGACGAACCTTTTTCCTGATTCTTTTTCCTGGTAACAGATCAAATACTTGCTCTTTTTCTCTTGTTTGCACTTCAGTTTCATCTTCATCAAACACAGAAATCATTTCATCTGATAAATTCCTGCAGTTCTCTAAATTGATGCTATTATTGATAGGCATCATTCTTTTCTCTGGTATAAATGTCTGTCTCATGACCTTGTCCATCATAATCTTACGTGGACTCTTTTTATCAGTAGTGTTTCTCAGAAACATCAAAACAAGTGGAAGAACATCTGTCCACTTTATACCTGCAGCTAGGCACATTTCTGCATCTCTGTCTTTTATAGTAACATTCTCATGCTCCTCAACATTTGAAATTTCTGTTCCATCTGTACAATGGAACAGTCTGTTTTCAATATGTCTTTTACCATCTGATAAATTTTCAACAGTAATTTCATCATTACGCATCTGAAATGTTTCAAACCATTTTGTAATCAAACAGTAAATCACAAAAATGTAGCACAGTTTGTAATGCAGTGACATCTCACAGAAATCCATTTGTAATCTGGTCAATGAACCACTCTCCTGTAATTCAGTTCCCAATCTCATAATTGTTCTCTTAATTGTGTTCGCTTGCTGATAAGTCAGACACCTCTGGTAAAGAAATTCTGCAATTTTATGGTTCATGTCAGTAATCATACTATTTGGTAAAACTACTCTACCATCTTTGTGTATCCAAATATCATTCTCATCTCGCTGTCTAAAATCTGTACTCAACCATGTGTTTCTCAACCATGTGTTATTCTCCTCATGAGTTGCATCATTTAGTAAGTCTTTGACTACCTGCCATGTTTCAACTACAGATGTTAGTATTAGTGAACTCAAAACATGTTCATCATTCATTTTGTATGCTGCACATATCACGACAGCAAACCTTTCTGCCAATTGAATATCATCAATCAATCTTTTAATTAAATTTGCATTTCTGAAAAGTGAACCTGTAAAAGTCAATGTTTCAATCTGTTGATCAATTGCATCCTCTACTTTGATGTCTTCACTCAAAATAACATCATTTTTATTCCAACATACTGGAAGTGCATTTAATCTTTGTGGACTGTTTTCTTGTTCTTTAATTAATCCTGTATCTCTTTTGTCTTTCTGTTCATTAACAAAATTTTGCAATGGCAATGAAGCCATCTCAATCTCTTGAGTCATTACCTGTCGCTGTATTTGTAACTGTTCATTCAGCTCATTTATCTCAATCTCCTTTTCATTTGACCATAATTTTGACTCATCAGGCTGTATCAATTTAATCGGATCAGTATCAGACTTCTCACTTACCAGAACTGAAGTCATCTCTATTTCTTGCTGAGTTGCAATCCCTACTAATTCAATCTCAAGTACAATAGAATAAACCTTTTCAGTTAATGGGACTTTTAAAATTGCGGAATTAATTTCATCTTTTCTAAGTACAGGGACTATCTCTTTTTCCCAAATTTTCATGGACTCCTTCAAATCATTTGATGAATTTACATAATTAGGAATATTAATTCCAGATGTATCAGACATTTCATCATGCTTTTCTGTCGCATCAATTTTAATAAAATTCTGAACTGGCACTTTATCAATCTGATCTGACACTTTTGGCGTTACATTAACCTGTTCTAGGGGTCTTCGTGAATTTCTGTTCTGATTCATATTTACAACATCAATTTTACACTCATCAACATTTTCTACTCTGACACCTTTATTATTTAATTTCGCTAATTTGGGAATCTTTAATTTACTCTCGCATTTGGCTACAACCCTTTTCATTTTCTTATATAAGGAAGACATTTTCTTTAATTAATTTGGTAAAAGTACTCTTTTAATTTGCCTTGCAGTGTTTGCTGATCAATTAATTAATTAATTTAACTTAACACTATCAGGTGTAGAAAACCTTATAATTTGGTCAATTTAATATTTCTCCTAATTTACCTGTATCACTAATTATAATTAACCTGTAAAGAAAAATTATCAATTTGCAAAAACAATAGCAATGCAAAATATTTATTTATAACAATAATACCAACATATAATCACATGTGTTTTAAATGTACTTAATTTTTCACTTACACACCTTCTGCAACATATACCTGTGGAAAAAGAAAACCTAATCTGTTTGCCTTTAATTTACATATAATTTCTTGCTGCAAAAACCTTTAAACTTCTTTAACAATAATTTTAAATTGTACTCTGTTATTAATATTGAATTATTATTCTGCAGTTTCTAGTTCTCTGTGTTCAGCCCTTCCTTTGTAAAATATGTCCAAAACACAGCGTGCAACATTCATGATCTCTATCACACCATCAATTGTGATATATAGCACCACTATAGCAAGGAAAGCAACCAGGGTCAAATGTACACAAACTCACTAGGCATTAGTAATGCACCTTCAGCCAAACACTACACAATATATACTTCACTCTTAGTTATCAACATAGAATTCCAACACTCCCTCTAGCACCTGTCGATCACCCTCATGCAAAATACCTTCATTAAAATTCACACACAGAAGGCCTCACACTCACAGCTGTTTAGGTAACTCTGCAAGTCCACAGAAATGCAGAAATAATGTCTTACCCCTCACACCCAACCGAACAGGCTAAAGACAAACAACTAAAAAGACAATATATTTCCCTTTACGCCTGGCCAAACAAGTTTACTAAGCTGCAGACTCTATTACACATCAGTTGTGACACTCCCTTTTCTGTCACAAACACTGCTATTGTAGTCTCTTTTTCATACTCCAAATAGCAGTCTCTCCTGTATTAATAATTCAACGCAGGATGCTCATCATACAAATCAGCTGTGACACACCTTCATTCTAACTATTGCACGACAGAGGGAAACCCAAACAAGGGATTAATTCTATGCTCAACTATTTTTCTGCTATGTACCAGCGATCAGCCCAAGCAAACAGCCGATCCACTAGGACACTTTTCTTAATATCGTAACTTTGGGACACTTACAAATACACTCGCAAATATTTCAAAGGGGCAACCCACCTCAGCCAATCACAGCGCTGTTGGCGATATTTCAACCAACCACAGTACTGCTTACGCCACTACAGCCAATTACAGCGCGACGACGCATTGGCCAATCACAGCACAGCGGCAGAAAATGCTTCAGCCAATCAAAACGCGGCTTTGACAACACTCGTCCAAGCTCAGCGCGGCTGTTACTGTGGCCATATACCGCTGCTGCTACTGTCCCGCTCGCCTCGCGCTCAAGCCTCTGTGTTTGGGAATATAATTTGAACACAGCGCGTAGTCGCATTTAATATATTTTATTTATGCAAAATTTATTTAGCGTGCACTCGCTCATTCACTTTACCCACAACACGCTTTTCTTTTAATTCATTAAAGCGTTGAGGAAAAGGGCTAACGCAGGGTTTTAAATTTTATTCAATAACAAGATACCTATAACCAATTACAGAGCCTCGCCCAATAGGAGCGCGGCTCTGTCTATGACGCGACGGCGTCTAGACCAATCAAGGGGCGGCCCTGCTATGACGCTGCGCGTCAATATCCAATGGGTGCGCTACTTGCCGGGACCTGAACCAATCACAGCGCTAGATCGCTGTGACACCTCAGCACCTTCATACAATCAGGGAGCGGCCTCGACAAGATGCTGCAGCTTCCTAACTAATGGGAGCGCAGTGTTAATCATGACACGACGGCCGCCTGATGAACGGGAGCGCTGCAGCTTTCAATTACACGGTCGCTGCTGTTCTAGCTCTCTCCCTTAGCTGTTATGTATAATTTTTATTTCATTGAGCAATTACTTTTATTTTATGTGTAGTTTGTTTAACGCGTCAAAAAAAATGCCAAAACGATGATTTATATTCTTTTTCAAGCATCTACACGTATTTCATAGAGCCTCGCTCAATCAGAGCGGGGCTCACCGAGCCTTAACCAATAGGGTCGCGGCCCTGGTATGACGCTACGCGTTAACAGCCAATGGGTACGCGACCTTTGTGTGACACGTCGGGGCGCTTTAACCAATGGCAGCGCGGCGGCTGACGCAAGCAGCCGCTGCAGCTGACAGCTCTCCCGAGTTAGCAGCCCCTCCTTCACAAAATGCTCGGGAGACTTTTTAACTATGATTTAAACCATTAGAGTGCATCTAGCAACACAGGGATATTTATAATTACGATCTAATGAGCCCACAACGTTACACTTCACTCTTAAAACAGTGCAACGCTCGCCAGCATACATCAGTTGTGATGTGACATGCAATCAAATCAGTTTTTCTCATAAAATTTGCGCGATCTGCTAGTGAAAGAATCGGGAATACTTATAAAATAAACAATTTCGAGCATTTTATCGCGCCTCAGCCAATGAGAGCGCTGCTTTGCTCTAACACTCCAGGGCACATCAACCAATCAGGGAGCTACTTAATGATGACGCTCCAGACAGTTCTACCAACCAGAGCGCGGCAAGCTCTGACGTAGGCAGCTGCTGCAACTGCAGACTCTCTCCCCACACGTTCTCACTCCTAAAACCAGCCCCTCCCTTACAATTTTCGATCGGGGCACATTTTAATGGTTTTAAACTACGGAGAACAGTATAATACTATATTTAAAGCGTGGAATGTTTATAAAATTAATACTAATCGCTTTTTACTTATTTTAACGAGTTTAATAACGTGGAATACCTTAATTATAGCCTAATTAACACAAAACATTCTAAAATGCTCTTGAATGTTTT
The DNA here is from genome assembly GCF_964261635.1 of Lissotriton helveticus. Classification (NCBI taxonomy): domain Eukaryota; kingdom Metazoa; phylum Chordata; class Amphibia; order Caudata; family Salamandridae; genus Lissotriton; species Lissotriton helveticus. Next base: position 536,948,046 of record NC_136067.1, read on the forward strand.
AAATTAGCACAGTTTACCTTTTTATACTTTTCAACTATGCTGAATACTTTTCAATTGAATTTTATTAGCGTGCAGAGCTTTTAAATGTATTTAAACGCTGCACAATATCATAAAAGTCTTAGAATGGTACAGACTTTATCCTGAACTTTCCTAAGTACCTTAAAATTACTTTTGGTACATTTTAGTGAATATATAAAAACGAAACACATCTGTCTGCTTCTCTAATTAGGATAGTTTACATACATTCAAGTATCCACACTTCGGAATAGACGGCGCTATTCACACTAAGGATAATTTCCATTTGTCAGTAGAGCAACTCTTACCCTACCCTTCTAACACGTAAGAATATGAACTCATTTTGCTCTGAACCCACCGCGAAGTGAAAGTATCTAAGAGTTCCACTTGAACATACCTTACAAAACAATCACGCACTTTCACACTGAAAATTCCCTAACTTCAGTCACACATGAAATCCGTACAGGACTCTCACCTGTTTATAGAAATCATGCACCGTTAGCAAAATAACACCGTTATCCGTACAGGGCTCTCACCTGTTTATAGATATAAAACATGTACCCGTACAGGACTCTAACCTGTTTATAGATAATCATGCACCGACATTACCCTGCCCTTCACTCAAGCTTGAATATAACTAATACTCTTATCACAGTGAGTTTTATGGAAGGCGCTTTGTCCCTATTCTCATGCTGCTCTAATTTCTTAGAAAACCCTCACTATTACAAGATTCACACCTAGCCCTAAAACTGTGTTGCACGGCGACAACACTGTATTGCACGGCGACAATACTTCTGGTACACGGCGATACCAACAGTGATACTCGGCGATATCACAGAAACAGATCAGATATTCTGCATGACTACATTCTCATCACACAGTTTTTGTACCGGTACACACATAGCACAAATTAAACAAACTCAACATGTGTTAAAACTTAATCCTATGAATTTACCAACATATATGTATCATGCATGTAACATGTATGTCAAAAACAACATATATAAACCGTCCGATGGCTACCAGAAATTGATCCAGCGCTCTCACCAAAATATTGCACAAATGACACTATCTACTACCACAAAACTTACACTACAACACTAGGCCCATAACAACAATAGAGCGCTTGAATCATGAGGCGATAAGATCTAAATATAGTTGTTTAAACCATCTGCAATAATCAAGACCAGCTTGTCATTTTAGAAAGTTTATTTTAACACATCTAGAAAAACTTAGGTTTTGGTATTTTATTAAACAAGCATTAGGAAAAGTCATAAAGAAAGATGTATTCAGAATTAATTAAAAGAGCATAAATCAAGAATTATTATTCATTAGCAGAAATAAGTAAAATTAAGCATTTTCCAAAATCCTAACTATATCTCTGTCTCTACCCTCATCACCTAGTAATAAAGTAATTAATAAAAACTCCTGTCCTCACGTGTAAAGTCCATCAGCATAACATCATCCTCCAGAATTCTCGAGCGTAAGCCAACTATGTGTTCTCTGAACCTATTCTTATACCCTAATTTTAGCTGAGCTAACTATTTTTCACATTTCAGCAGACGAATTCTAGTTCTCCATTGGCTGAGCCACCTCGTACCACAGTAAACTGTGACACCTCCTTCTTACATGCCCGGGCAAATTCACTAGTCCATTGTTCATTTAGAAGTCTTGGCAGCTCTCCTTAGACTGCTACATTTTGTAGCGACAGCTTCCTTTTTAACCTTGAGCTAGTCAGCTCTGAACTCCCGTGGCACGTTAGCAAACGTTAGCAAATTTCTCCAAAAAGTCATCTTTTAGCAGTTCAATCCAAAACCTTTCAAAATAAAAGCTCAGAGGCCTTTTCCATCCTTCTCAGAATTATTTTCACTTGAGCCATTTTCATCATTAGGCCTCTTTCAGAAAGCGTCAATTTTCTGCGCCACTGTCCCTGCGTCACTTTTAAAAGGGAACTATTTTCCTGCAGCCATCTCTAAGCTTCACTTGTAAAACTATTATATAAACAAACAAAAAGAATAATTAATGAAAGAAATACAGTTTGTTCTGTTGCCTCCCATCATTGCTAATTATTAACCCATTAGTCTAAATTACCTAGCAGTAAAGCACAAATAAAGCAGCATTTTATATTTACCAGTCTTCATAAATCCATAAAGCCTTATGTGCACCTAGAATAGTAGAAATGACATCACATAGACAAGGGAAGCAAAATAAGCACATGCCATTATTTCAAAAACAGCTGCTATTAGTTATGACATGACAATAGACAAGATTAATTTATTATTTTCTACATACATAAGAATGCAACATAATGCACATTTATGAGCACACATATTAGTTTCCCGCGTGTTTTGTGAAAATGCAACTTTAAACTAGGTTGAATTAGCATACACATAACACAAATTGTTAGCATTATTAATTTATTTATGGAAGTGTGACTTCACGGGTTTAAACAGATTTCTGTTTTCTATCCCGCTCCATCAGTGCTTGTCACACATTTGTAGAAATGAACAGCTCTTGCACAACTTTGTTGCCTGTACCATAATACAATCAATACCATAGTCTGTTTTAGACTGAACAAAGGTCATTGAAATCATATGATAATTGTGAGAAAGTGGTGTATTACTTGGAGTGCATTGGGGTGTACCATAAGTATTAAAGCTAGGTGTAGTGAAAGGTTTCAATAATTTAAGCCTGAGCTCAATCACTGATAGCTATTGTTGGAAAGTGGATTATTGGTAGGGGCAAATGTAGGTCTGCCACTGGCAATAAGGCCACTGACACAGTATAGGGCTCAGAATGGGTCTTAGGAAAGTATTCCTATGCTCAACCCTTGGTAACGTGGTTGCGAGCAGGCAGGGTTAACTTCAAAGGCAGGTATGTAGAGCATTTAAAAACACCAATTCAGTAAATATTTAAGACACAACACAAAATAAAAATCCACATCAATTTATCTTTTAAATTACACCAAAATGAAAGAAATACACTGTAGGGAACCAGATATATTTATTTGTAAAGATTAGTCATTTTCTAGTGCTTAGAAACCAACAGTGCCCTTGTAAGTCATTGTGTGGCCTCTGACAGGGACACATTTTACCTTTAGCAATTGTTCTGGAGGATCTCTCACCAGTCTTGCGCAGCCCCCTCCAGCAGGCTGGTTCCTATTTGAACTCCTTCCTGAAGTTCTTCTTGTGGGTCCCAAAGTATCCAACACACAATGCAAGGTTCTGGAATCTCCAAGAGCGTTTGATACTTCAATTCCCACAACCCATTTCAACAAAACCCTTACACATCCACTGGTAGTACTTCAGGCTGCAGATTCTTGTGGTGGTGTTCCAGGTGAGCTCTATTAACCTGTACCTTGCAGGGAGTCCACTCTTTAGTCCTTCTGAAGCAGGTTTTATCCACAGGGATGTAGTTTCAAATGGTGTAAAAAGGCCCAATCTTCAGATTACAGGCCTTAGGAAATGTACATCAAACTCTTCAGTGCAGACCCTTCTGATTCTCTTAAGTTTCAAGCAGCAGATATGAGGGACTCTGCCCTTCTCAGATACGTATTCCAACGTCTCTGGGTCAAGCAGAGGTCACTCCTGTCCAATGGGCTGCAGGGTTCCACCCAAAGGTCTGACAACTTCCAGCAGAGTGTGCACAATGCTAACCCAGAAACCACTATTTTCCAAAATTCAATGTGTCAGAATTTCAAAAAGTGAGAGAAGAGCTGGCAACCCACACCCCTAGGATGGCTAATCTGCATAGTCTATCCCCCTTGCATCTGTATATTCCTTTCTTAAGCCTGGCATCTGGCTGAAGGTGAACAGGCTAAAGTTGTGAATGACACTGGGGTCCTCACCTTTCTCTTGAAGTCCATGGTTTACGACTCCTCCCCCTGCTCTGGCATTCCTATGCCCAGCAACCTCTCCTTAACAAGAGGCTTCCTAACCCCAGGGGTCATTCATCACCTCTTCAAAGCAGTCAGGCTCACCCACTTATCTCTGACCAATCAGGGCAGAGCAGCACAGGGTTGAATTTGGCTTACAGACAAAACAAGTCTTCTAACTTCTTGTCTGTACATTTTACAATAAATTCAACAATACCATATTGCTGGATTTATCATTACCATTCTACTGCGTCCTTCAATCCTAGTGTTATGGCTTTTCTTTCTCCAGTTATTAACTAATAACATTTTCCAATGTTAACCTATGCATGGGATTTGCAATGGGAAAAGTGACTTGGGCCTTTTTTTACACACCGGGGCTCAGAAAAACATATTTTATCAGTACGCTACAGATATCTACAAGACTCCCACCACAGGAACCCCTAGGGGAGACTTTAGGCGTTCTGAATATGTAAGAATATGGCGGATTATCCCTCCACAGTGCTCCTACCATCAAAGTCGATTTTGGGCAGCACTTTCTCAAAATGTGGGGAGTGAAATCTGCAATTTTACTTTACCCAGGGCATATAAAACTCATTTTATAAGGGTTCACCTTATAAATACCTGACCCCCACCCCTGGGGCACCTAGGGGAGACCCTGGGGGTACCTAATATGCCCAAACATTGTAGGTTAACCAATTTGAGGTGCACCAAACACAAAAGTCGAGTTTCGGCACAATTTACTTTTTTAAAGCAGACCTGTAGCACAGAGCCACTGTTAAAAAGACGTCAGGATTCGGCAGCGCACGCATGCAAGTGCAGAAAGGGCTGCTGGCCTCTAAACTGCCATGCCCTGATATTATACTAGGGACTGATATATAGTTTCAATCCCCCTGCCCTATTATCTACTAGGGCATTATGGGGTGTAGGACTTGGCCTTTTGGTTTAAAGTTCCTTAAACGTTTTACTTTCCCCCTAGACTGTTTTCCTGACCAAGAGATGCCAATTTAGAAGCTTTGGGAACTTTGCCACTGCTGATCAGTGTCAAAGTACAGGAGTCCCCTATGTAAAATGTAATGGTGATTGGTTGGCCATGGTTGGTATGTTTGCTTTACTAGTAAAAGTCCCTAGTGATGTGCACTGTGTGTGCAAGGGCTAGAAATGCAAGGGCACACAGAGAAGGGAACTTAGGCCTTCAGTGTAGGGCCTGCGCGCAGAATGCTAAGTTAGCATGTACTTACTGACAAGGGCAACCACTTGTCAGTCCTGACTTTCCCTTTTACATGCAAATGGGGCACTCCTGTGGTAGGTACCAGGTAACCCATGGGCAGGGTGCAGTGTAGGTAAAAGGCAGAACATAAACTGAGGTGTGTGTTATGTTCTGACAGTGAAAAACTCTCCTTTTCATTTTTCACTGCTGAAAGGCCATTCTGACAATAGGACAGAATGGGGAGGCTGGGTGTTGTGTTGGTTAGCCTATATTTCTGTCAGTTTATAATTGAGAGGTAAGGTTTGGTATGTATGGACTCACAGTGTCATAATGCATCTTTCTGTGACAGTGGTTTTGTCACTGCTTATAAACCACTCTTTTAGAAAGTGGCTGGGTTTTGTGCTCTGAGCATTTCCGTGTGTCTCTAAATGTGGATTATCCGTCTGGAACTGAAAGGTGAGAGGAGCTGGGAGAGGTCTTGACCCAGGGAGGGGAAGAGATAGCACCAAGCTGCCCTGCATCTGGAGAGTAGGGGGAGGAGAAGCCCAGAAGGTGAAAATGCCTGGGCTGGTGCTATAAACCAATTGACCCATCTCCTGCTGAGTGATTAAGGATCCAGATCCCCAGTATCAAAGGGAGAGAGGTGACAGGGATGCCTGAGCACACACAAACTTCAAAGACATGAAGGGGTATAACAATGAGAGCCGAAGCCCCTGAATGTTGGACTGAAACAGATATGGATTAATACTGAAAAGGCTTGGACCGCTTCTGTGGTCAAGAGAACCCTCTGCTAAAGAAGGAACAACTGTAGATACTGCTGTGGATAGACCAATCCTTGCTTCGTGATCTTGGGCTGGTCTGCAGTTTGCTGTTCTAACTAAGGAAGAGGCTGTTGGGACTGTGCTTGGAGGCACTGGGTCTCCCTGCCTGAAGAAGACTGTGCTTTGTGCTGTGTCTTATAACCGCAAGGTCCCGAGGTGAGCTGGCTGCCTGTTTGGAAATACAGGATCATAAAACTCTCCGGAGAAGTCTCAAGCAATGTGGTGTGAGCGAGCCTTTAGCTGCTTGAGACCCTCAGAAGTTGTCCCTTGTGATCATGGGTACGCAGGAGTAAGCTAAGTCTCAGATGCTCAGAGTGTGTGTCGTGGTGCAGGCCAAGGCGTTGGTGAGAGGTGTCTGGTCATGGTGTGCACAGGGAGATGAGGCGAGGCTTGGATGCACAAGGGTGCATGTCGTGGTGCACTCCGGGTATTACACAAGAGCGCCTGGGCCTCGTGTGCACCAAAGGAAGAAGCAAGACTCGGACGCGCAGTGTGCATGTCATGGTGCAGCCAGGGCATTGGTGAGAAGCACCTGGACTTTGTGTGCACAAACGGAAGAAGTGAGTCTCGGACACGCTGGGTGTGTGCCGTGGTGCAGCCCGGGTGTTGGTGAAGAGCGCCGGGGCCTCATGTGTACCAAAAGAAGAAGTGAGTCTCTGACGTGCAAGAGTGCGTGTCGTGGTGCAGCCAGGGCGTTGGTGAAGAGCACCTGGACATCGTGTGCACCGGGAGAAGAAGAGAGGCTCGAAGGCGCAGGATGCATGTTGACGTGCAAGCAGAGCATTGGTGAAGGATCGTCGTGAGCACCATGGAAGAGGCGAGTCTCGGACACGCGGTGTGCGTCTCGAAGTGCAACCTGAGGTGCTAGTGAGGAGGGCCTGGTTAGGGTGTGCACCAAATTAAAGTAAAGTCTCCACAGTGCTGAGGAGGGGCTGGTGTGAACTGAGAACGCCGGAGTGAGGGCCAAGTCATCGGGGCCCTAGGAGTCGATCAGCAGCGGCCCAGACCGGCAGCCACAGAAGAGCTGAGCCGCCGGCCCGAGTCCGCCGCAGCCCGTGACAGAGTTCTGAATCAAGGCCCAAGTTGCAGACGTTGGGGAGGAAAGTGGGATCACGCCTCCCAAGTAACGTGGATCAACACCTGGGGTGGGGTGGGGTGCTGGCCCGGAGGGACACTCTCTTGGCCTTCCGCTTCAGTCTGCTGAATGAACCGTTGCTTCGGCTCAGATCACAGCCTGTGCTGACCCAAGACGGGGCAGTACTGGGGCTGGAGAAGGAAGCCGTACTTTTTGTGTCATCATTTGATCCATAGCGGGGGCACTGTTAACCAATCATGTAAAACTGTCGTACTACACTCTGCATTATTGCTGCTAACGAACTATCAAACTGTCGTATGATGCCTGACCTCATTTATGCCTGACAAACTTTATGCTTTGTGCGCGACGCTTTACGTTATTTCTCCCTTGCATATTACCTGATTGTAACATGGCGCATTGCATTATTTTTTCAGTGCACAGTATCTGAGTATAACACGCTGTTTCACTTGATTTGATTCTCGCTGCTCCCACCTGTACTCTGCCGAAGGGGAAAGGCTCCGTTGAGCAGACTGATCCTAGTGCTGTTGAGACCCCCCACCGCCTCCCTCCCGCCATCCTGCTGTTCCTTTACACCTGACAGCGGGGCCGCCGAGTGGAGCGAGGCGAGGTGCTGCCTACAACTCCCGGCAGCCCTCGAGGTCTCCAGCCACACCCCCATCACGACGCGCCAGGAGGCGCATAAAGGGCGTCACTCTTACATGGAGCGCTGACACGCTGTTTCACTTGATTTGATTCTCGCTGCTCCCACCTGTACTCTGCCGAAGGGGAAAGGCTCCGTTGAGCAGACTGATTCTAGTGCTGTTGAGACCCCCCACCGCCTCCCTCCCGCCGTCCTGCTGTTCCTTTACACCTGACAGCGGGGCCGCCGAGTGGAGCGAGGCGAGGGGCTGCCTACAACTCCCGGCAGCCCTCGAGGTCTCCAGCCACACCCCCATCACGACGCGCCAGGAGGCGCATAAAGGGCGTCACTGTTCCCTCTCGCGGGACGCTGGGCGAAGCCTGGGCCAAGGGTGGGCCCGTCTTAGCCCGTCACAGACCGGAGGAGACTGGGCTGGGCCCACCCCCCTAACATCTACCGACAGGTAATACGACCCTATAAAACCAAACGCGCTCTTTGGGTTAAATCTACTATAATGTCTACAAGAGGCTCCAGGAGCAAAACGCGGAAAAATACGATGATTTCTACTGGCCCTATAGACCAATTTATCAGCAAGGTGAATCAAACAATAGATCACACTGTAATGTTGATTGATAGACGAGTCTCTTATGAACTCGATCAAGCTAGACGCTCTTCATTGGGTCTGCTGGCACAAGCACAAACACCAAGTGTACAACCACACGATATCACTACAGAGGATTCACACACCGATATCCATATAATTCCAAATACAGTTGATTTGTCGGTATCCCTACAACTATCCGACACACAACTGTCTCAGGGTCTCGAGCGAACCCCTGACATTTTTGCAAGCCCACAGTTACCTCAAAATGACCCTACGCAGAACGAAACTAGAGGGATAAGGGAAGGAGCAATCCCGAAACGTTCAATGCTCAATGAAACTCATTTAGGTAACCAAGCAAAACCCAATACTGCAACCTCTGAACTCATTACATCATCCAATCTTTACGATTCAAATAAACCTCAGAGTATGAATAACACTAACAATATGGCAGTTATGGAACTTAATAGTAACATCAATACAAATGTTGTCACAATTGAAGACGATAATGGAACTAATTATAACCACATACATCAAAAAAAATCAGAGCCACCGCGAGTTAGAAATCCGAACAACGATAAGTTACAATCAGTTCTAACTAAGGAAATAGCGGAAATATTTAAACATCATCTACAACCTATTCAAAAAAGCTTAGAGCTGATAGAAAAACAAGTAGCAATTTTAGTCGCTTTCTCAAAAAAACCTATAAACTCAAGTCTACAAGATTTATCAACATCGGTTGGGCCTAAAGCCCAAATTGGAAAAATACAAACTGCTAACAACCCAAAACAACTAGTTAACAATACTACGACAACAAACATTTCAAATTCAAAACCAGGTCAATCAGTGAATAACTCAAAAAATTTAACTCCTCTCATGAATACTAAGTCTTCTCAAGAACCCTCAAAATCACTACCAACTACACAAAATCAACCACCAGCAAGTGCTCCCTTAGACAAAGCTCCCCCAGTAAATCGATCTCCTAGACCATCTGTATCTTTAATTCCACAGCCCGTCCGCATACAAAGGCACTCCAATAAACCAGAACGAACAAAATCAAGATGGACTAAACCGGCAAACCTCCCCCCGGAGGCCACACCATTCGTAGTTATCCTAACAGGGGTCCCAGAACTAAGCAATAACACAGATGAACCAACCTGGTCCTTGCTAAACAAAACCCGGCACTGGTTGAATACCAATAGACCCAACCATCCCAATAACATCACCAGGATTACTGCGGCCAGAAGGGTCCCATGGATAGGTCACCAACCAAAAACTATCTCTGGTGACTGCATAATAGTCAATCTTGTAAATCCCCGTGCAGTGGATTATATATGCTCCTGGGATTCACTGGAAGGTAGCGGTGGAATAAACACCAAACGCCTATCCTTTTTCTATCCCCAACAAGGTCATCGGGCTGAGGACCATAATTGGTCATCAAACTGGTCCTGGAATCAGCATGATCAAAGAAGTAGGAATCAAGGCGATTGGGGCTTTGGTAACAATCAAAGGAGCAGATTCCGAGGAGAATGGGGGTATGACCAAAATGATCGAGACGATTGGAACACCTATGGCAGCAGGGCACAGCAAATACCACAGAGGGAACAATGGGCCGGAATACCAACCTTTAACTCCTACAGTTGCCTGGAGATGGTCGACTGACCACCACCACAGATCTTAGCTAGTCCTTCCTCCAGTAAACTATCCGATAAAGAACATTACACCCAAAGAATCAGTACCAACGAAACAACCAAGATGGAAAAAACTCGAATCGATGTTGGAATGATACAGGACTCACAATGTCCTTCTAAGGCTAACACGAGATCCTCATCAATATTACAAATTCATCAAAAGCGCCAGCCAATACCCCTAAATATGACATCTGATTTACAATCCACTCAATACGAAGAAATAACTCCTCAGATTATGACACCCACTATAATTTCAGAGGACCCCGATAAGAGGGTACTTTTCTGGAATATAGCGGGATTAGCGACTAAACAAGCAGAAATAAGTTTCCTTGAACTGATAGAATCAAACGACGTTATCTGTCTACAGGAGACATGGCTTAATAACCCAATCCACCTATTGGGATACAAAACGTTCTTCTCCCAAGCAATAAGATCAAACTCAGGGAGAAGCAAAGGAGGACTAACAGTATATATTTCTAACCTCTGGCCATGTCACGAAACAACTCCCACAATACTACATCAAAATTATCAGATTATCAATCTTCAGGGAAAAAATCGTGAGGTCTATACCATCATTAATTTTTATAATAATATGAATACGACGGAGTGGTCTAAGACCCTTAATGAAATTTTGAACCAGACAAATGATCTTAAAATAAAGTATGCTAAGGTTTCTCATACAATAATCTGGGGAGGAGATTTCAACCTTCACATATACAATGAAAATAATACCTTCATCTGTGGGACTCCTGATGAATATGGACATTGTCATACCCACTTCTCCCACACCATGGAAGGTAACAATATGCAAGCCATTATGGCCGAATTAGATATGGGGTTTGCCAATTTGTTAAAATACCCCATGACTCAATTCACTCCCACCTTTCACGCAAGAGGTCTCGAAACCTTAATTGACTATATATTAATATCTAGTAACAAAGCCACACGTATTAAGACCTTTGAGGTGCTCAACAACGTACTTAGCGATCACTTCCCATTAAGACTAACATACCAAGAACTGATTCCCCGAAAGAACAAAGATAAGGTGAATTTCGGAATGCTCAATCAGGAAGCACTAACACTGGACAGACTAAATGGGTTTACCCTCAAATGGAGCACCATGGATCAAGAAGTTGTCAGTAAAAGAATAATTACTGCATGCAAAAACCAAATAGACAGGTGCCTAAACCCTTCAACAGCCCCAAAAGAGATTATGACCAATTATGAAGAAATCTTGCTGAACATAAGAAATGAACTAACTAAACCCAACAAACCTAACAAGGCCACTAGAATAGGATGGTTTGACACAGAATGCACTAAAGCATATTCCGAACTAAAGAAGGCCTTAACGAAAAAAGACAGAAATAGACAAGAGGTAACTAACTTACGAAAAATCTACAAACTAGCAATCAGGAAAGGAAAAATGGACCTGAAAGCAAATCTCTGGATACAACTATTAAAAAGCAGCTCTTTAAAAGACAGCGCAGCGTTCTGGGAGATAGTAAAAAATCCCTTCCTAAAAGATAACAATAACGAGCCTTCCCTAGACGTAGCAATAAATGCACAGGATTGGGTGCAACATTTCTCAGGAGTATTTGGAGAGGATAAATCTGCAGATTTAACTGTTCAGGGATCTCTTCCGCCTGTGAATTATCCAATAGCTATTCATTTTACACTGAATGAAACAACAAAAGCCTTAAAATCGGCCAAAACAGGCAAAGCACCAGGACCTGACTCAGTCCCAATGGACTTTTATAAACTCCTCTCCTTAACAAGGTACTAAATGCGGCAAAGAACACTAACCTCCCCGACTTCTGGTCCACCTCGATACTCGTCCCTATTTTCAAGAAAGACAATAGGGACAGTCCTTCCTGTTACCGTCCAATCTCCCTCCTGGATTCGATCGGAAAGATGGCGGGGCTCATACTTCTCGATCGTCTCCAGGAGTGGTCAAAAGAACACGGTGCGCTCTCAGACCTGCAATATGGTTTCAGGGCTGGACTGAGTACTGTGGATCAAGTGCTAAATTTAACATTACTGGCCGGAAAATACGTCAATGCAAAGAGTTCCTGTTTACACATGGTCTACGTCGACCTCACAGCAGCTTTTGACTGTGTCCAACACTCCAAACTTTGGAGAATAATGCTGCAAATGGGGATTGAACCATCAATTGTCGACTTTCTCCACGAATTATATACTGGAGCCACTGGTAAGGTTAGATTTGGGACAGATGGACAATTGACAGACAGTTTTCCCATACAGAAGGGGGTCAGACAAGGGTGTGTACTGGCCCCCTTCTTATTCACGCTCTATACCAATGGCCTCGAGATTGCAATGCTAAAGGACGTAAAAGATCTCCCTGAAGTAGGTCGTCGGCAGATTCCTGCATTATTATACACCGACGACGCGGTAATTCTTGCTCAAACCCCTGTCCAACTTCAACGGGCCCTAAACAATTATAGCACCTTTATGACCAGCTTAAATTTGAAAATTAACATCAAAAAAACGTACGTGATGCATGCAGGTACCAAGGGGAAAAAAGCAAAGACTATATATGTGGACAATGTACCCCTTGCAAGAACAAAAACGTACCCCTATCTAGGCATCACTATGGACGAGGCCTTTAATTGGAAAGACGCAGTAAACTCTCAAAAATTGTCCCTAATAAAAACTATTGGGGCATTAAAAGCTTTCTCCCTTCGTCTCGGAAAAAGGCCCCCGACCGAAATGATTAAGATCTATAATGCTAAATGCATAAGTACCGCCACCTTTGGAGCAGGGGTATGGGGAACGACAAACGTCGAGCAACTGCAAAAAATCGAAAATTCTTTTTTCAGATTTTCACTGGCTGTCCCGAGAAGCACAACAACGTATGGATGTCATCTCGAACTCGGGGTTGAATTTATTAGTGACATTATTAAAATTCAACCAATCATGTTATGGCGCAGAATATGGGCCACGGATGAGTGTCACCTCACAAGAACAATAATCCAGGACTGTCTGAAATTAGACAACATGAGAAAGATAAAATGGTTGGCCTACGTGGAATCCTTTTTTACAGACATTAGTTTCCGGAGGTTTTTTGACGACCCATTTTCAGTTGCAGACATATCAAAAAAAGAACTTAAAACAATTTGCATGTCGCATCTATCCCAACATCGGCTAATGACAGAAATAGGGAAGCCATCAGTCCAGCATTGTCTAATGATTCAGCTGGCCCCTACCATCCAACCCTACCTGCAGTTTGATTTAACTCAACATGAAAAATTTCTTCTCACACGTTTTAGGTTTAATTTATATCACTACTTGGTTTTGTTTCCCAAACAAAACGACTGGACACATAATATTTCAGTATGCCCTTGTGACTCAATGTCATCCCAGTCCACTATTCATGTCTTATTTTTTTGCAAATTTTACATACCATTACGCAAACGATGGATAATACCAGTACTTAAAGTGCTAAAAATCCGCAGATGTCGCCCTGCTTACTTGGCATTACAATTTCTGGAAAACTACCTGACGACTAAATCGGTCGCACAATACCTCAAACTTTGTATCAGACATAGACTGAACTTATGATCATAGATGGAGTACTTTATTTCTTTTAATATGTATCGTTTGATTTAAAATGAATGCATTTCTTTTAAAGTTTGAAAAGCTTTATTAAGTTGAAGCAACAATGTAAAACATCAGTACAATAGCACAAATTAAGAGCAGTAGGAATAAAATAATTGTGGAGAATAATGTGCCTAGAAACAAGAAAGACCCCCAAAAAGGGGAAAGCGCTATACAAAGGAAAAAATGCTTTTATGACTTTTCATTTTGTGGGGAGGAAAGAGAGAAAGAAAGAGGGAAGAAAGAGAAAAGGGAGGGAATAGAAGGGGAACAGCAATAGAAAAAGTTATGATAAGAGAAGTAAAGAGGTATGAAATATGGAGAAGTTCACAGTAATAATAAGAACAGTAATAATAAATATAACAATAACATATGATCAAGAGGCACTTTTAGATATAAAATCTGTTAAAGGGGACCAGAGTAAATCACGTTTTATCAACAATGGAATAGAAGAAGCACATGCACGATCTAGTCTATGATGATGGCAGAGCAAATTCCACCAAGCATTATAAACCACGTTTGTAGTGTCTTTCCAATTAGTTGTTATAATTTGAAAAGCAATAGCAATACAAAGATCAATAAACTTACGAGTATGGAGTGGGACATCCCAAACTGGGGCCAAACCACCCAGAAATACATAAGAAATAAAGAAGGGAACATTAGTAGATAAAATCTTATTAAGTGTAGCCCAAATATGGGACCACATGCGTTGGACCTTGGGACAGAGGAAAAACATGTGAACAAAGTCACCAGGAGTGCATGAACAGGACCAACATTTCTTGGTATCTAACAATTTAAATTTAAACAAATCACAGGGAGTATAGAATAATCTATTGTAGAAAAAATAAAGGGTTTGTGTGGTACTAGCGAAACGAGAGGAGGAGTGAAGTTTGGACCAAATAGAATCCCAGGTAAGTGAGGGGAAAGTTTGATTGAGGTCCGATTCCCAGATAAGTTCAAGATTAGTTTTAGGCCTATCCGTAAGTGAGGGAGAGAGTAATTTGTAAATAGCAGAGGCCTTAAGAGGAACCTGAAAGTTAGGTGGAGAGGCAAGGAGGGGAGGTGAAGAGGACGAAGGGATATTGTGTAAGATAATAGTGGATAGTTGGGGCAGAAGTTCATGAAAGCGAGTACAGAATTTGTTAGAGTGCATTTTAAAACATTTATTCTGCTTTTATGTACTTTTATGGTTTTCAAAGAAAAAGGAAACCGAATAAAGATGATTTGATTGATTGATTTGATTGAGTATAACGTGGCACAGTGTATTATTTCTTCATTGCACCATACAGGATTGTAGTGTGACACATTGCTTTGTTTCTTCCTGGTACAGGGCATGTTGGTGGTAATATGCATTGCATTATTCCTTCAATTGCAAAGTACATTACTGTGGTGCTACGTATGGTATTGTTTCTCTGTTGCACAATACAAGAGAATTTCGTTACGCATTGCAGTATTGTTTCCTTTTGCAACATGTGTGATTCTAGCAATACGACTTGCCTAACCTTTTGGGAAACGGTTAGAAGTGAGCTTAACTGTTGGTTAGAAGCGGTGGTTGGGATTAGAACCTACCAACCCACCGAAAAGAATACTACCCATTCTAATATGTTGATTTTGTATCGTGTGGTTGAATCGTATAATTGCTTATATAAAGATTATACTTATTTTATCAATACTCGTGTGGAGTCTATTTGTGATGACATCATGGGGTTACTGTGACCGTGGTCGCACATACTGAACACTCTTGCCTTGAAGATAAGCCTGGCTGCTCGTGCCAAGCTACTAAGGGGGTGAGTAGGGATATCTCAGACAGTTTCCTTACTTAGCCTAACGTTGAAGCGAGGTGTCGGGGATGCACGCCTCCAGCATTTGGTGGTGGCGGTAAGCAACAGGGACCTCCACTTCCAACACAGGGGTACCCCAACCCTTAGTGTACCCTAGTGTATGTAGGTGTTTTCACTGTATTCTAAGTGTTTTCAGCATAGCACTGGCTCAGGGCCTGGTTAGGCAGAGCCCAGAGTCAGTCAGTCGCCACCAGTACCAGTGAGAAAATGTTTGGGGGGTGCCCAGGACACAGGATGACTTTGCAACAGCTATGCACAGGCCAGACAGTCTGTCTGTAAAGTGGAAAGTATTTAGAAGTAACAAAACCATTATAAAATCGAAGACACTCCAGAATGAAAATCCCACTCTGAGTTTTAAAAATAGAAAAAAAGTTAATAAGCAAAATTATACCAAAAACAACACAAAATCATTAAGGGGAACTGGAGATATTAATTTTTAAAGGTTGTGTGAAATTAGAACAAAAATGTGCAAAGCCGTAATGGTAGTTAAGAGAATAGTCACGGTAGAATGAGACCTAGACGTGATTTGAGACTGTAGATGCAATGGAGTGCGAGTTGCATACACCAAGTAGGACCTGGAAGTAGTAAAGTTTGAAAAGGATTCCATGTCCCCATATGAAAAGGGACTTTGTCATTTTTCTGAGGGAAAACTCTTCTCAATGCAGAACAAACCTGACGTTCAATCCAAAGCTATGGACTCCAGTCAGATACTTTTCTTGATCAGTTCCCTTGAAGTTCTGGAGCAATATACTAAAAGCTTTGAAAACGTTTCCGAACTTCTGGTACTGCTGAAACAACCACATAAGTAAACTTCCAAGGCTCCCAAGTCCAATTTCAAGGTTCTTAATTCCACAGGAAGATCACTTAGAAACTCTCAAGTCTTAAGGTAGAGGGCAACAGCAAAGTTTAATCCAATACCTTTTGCCATTGGTCCCCTGAGATTCTTCATAGGAATTCCCTATTCAGCTTTTTTTGTCTTGGAGCCACAGGGGGATCAGGTTTATGGTGCTTGGAGATCTTTCTGTCCTTGGATTTCAAGTGCAAGGTGGCCCTTCACACAACTAACATATGACAAGTGCAGGAGTTCAGTCCACCTGTTATCCTCTTTCAAGTCCAACAGTGTTTTGAGGAATGTAACTTGGGGTACCACATCGATGCTTGCAACCAGCTAGTGATGCGGGTGACTGCTAGGCCCTCCCTAGCTAATTGGGTAACTGTTTTCAGGGCAACCCTATCCCCTTATTCAGTAGTTGCTGTTTGCTTTACTGCAAAGAGGGTCAAAATGCTATGTGCCATCGCATTCCCAAGAAGGCAAAAGTCTTCAGTCACCCTAAACTTGGGCTATGAGGGTTGACGGTGTGTGTAGATTCCCGGTGCCAGCAAGAACCCCCATTGTGGCCTTGCAAGCTGTATTACCAGACCCGGATACCAAGACCATCGCATTTCGGACCCCCTTACCGAGGGCACTCTCAAAGATCTATTATGTTTCTTTGCTCTTAAGCAAATTAAAATAACAAGTACAAGAAATCTTCTTTAATTGAGTGCTACACAATTGTGATATATTTGCAAATGTGTAATTTCAAGGCAATTACCCTCTGTCCTGAGGATGAACCTTTATTAATTATGGTTCGAAACGTCGTCGACACATTACACTAAATGCATAAATTGTTTTATACTTTTTTCTTGCATATGTGTATACTTTAGATTGTCTGGTTTATGATTTATCCTAATCAGATGTCCTGCTATTGCCTGCTATTTTGTATGTTGTATGTCTTCTCAGTGTGTTAGTCGGACACCGGCCGGTGTCCCGCTTTTATCACACTCAGTGTTCTATTGTTTTAGAATTACCTTTGTATCAGGGAAATAAATTGTCCGGCTGGACATTTCCCCTAACAATATATTTCCATTTGGTCTATATTTATTTCTTCTCTTCATTGTTTTTTGGCTCTAAGGACCCTTGTTCTTTATAATACAGTACCTACCCATGGTCCTTAGCTTATTGCGCCTTGGGTGCCCTTGTCCCTTTCAAATAATAGGTGTGTGTAGAAGTGTCATTGAATAATCACCTGTGTCCTCCAACATCTAACCCTAAAATCCAGTTTGAAGCAGGCACTGTACACATAGCAAACCTAGAGACAGAAGTCAGGTAGAACAAAAGCAGGGTCCTTCAGCAATCAGACAGTGGATTTAAAGAATTAATTTAACATCCTGTTCTTTCCCTCTCAAGTGCTCCCCAAGTGTTACGTGTGGCTCAACAGACATATCAAGCAGGGTTTGACAGTGTGGTTTCAACAGGGTGCTGACAACCCCCACTGTGAATATTCTGTGGAGTTCGGAAGAGTTTACTCTACCAATTCAGGTCAGCCTATTGTTTGCTCCTTGGGGGTATGTTCACCTCTTTCACCGCTATGCCTAGGCTTCAGCACAGGCTGGGAGCTGGCAGAGTCTTGTGATAATTATCCTTTACACAGTTCAGGCAGGCAAAGAGTAACTTTCTAAAAGTTGTTTAATATGTATTCAAAATCCAACTTCATCATAGAATTAGATTAGTGATAGCTGTTAAAAATAGTGGTTACATTATTTTTTTAACTGGTCCCATTTTTGTGATACAGTAGTAGTATTTTAAATTGTACTTCTGTTTTTCTACATCTGACAGTTACGCCTGCCACCCTGAAAAATAGCTTTTAGGTGATTGTGATTATAGGGAAATGGCAACATTTCCATGTGTGCCACTTTTAAAAACCAATAACAAAATACAAATGTTCCTTGAGGAATCATTTAACTATAACTTAATATTTCAGAACATCACAAAAGTGAACACAATATTTAACAGTCAGGGAATTTGTCATAAATATTTATATATTTTGTTCAGCCAATTTTATCAAAAAACAGCAAAGAATACATGAATCAAATCATGTACAGGAACGAAACTACTACTGAGTCAATATACATCTATGATACATAGTAGTAGATAACACCTTTTGTTTTCAAAAAGACGTATGGGTAGTACACAGACTCAACCATATATTGAAATTAATCATTTGTTTACATTCATTTCATTATGTATCAACAAACATCAATGAAAACAAGAAGGTGTAGTTGTGTCGACATTTCGGTCTCCCTAACGGTCTAAACGATCCATGAGATCATCTTTAGGACGGTAACGTTGCACCATGAATTTGTTTAAAAACAGGAATTATTCCGTAGTTCGCCCAACCAACAGCCCGAGTGGTCGGGCGTACCACTGATTAATTCCTGTTTTCTAGCAAGTCATTAGCCGCGGATTTATACATATGGTTGTCCTATGTTGAGACTCTTTCTACAAAGGTTCAAGAACTACCAAGAAATATCTGGTTTTTAAACAAATTCATGGTGCAATGTCACCGTCCTGAAGATGGTCTCATCGAAACGTCGACGCAACTACACCTTCTTGTTTTCATTGATGTTTGTTGATATTATGTTATAGTTAAATGATTCCTCAAGGAACATTTGTATTTTGTTATTGATTATACCCAGTTCCTTGGGGACTAGCGGGTTGCCCTATTTATGCACTAGACTTTCAAAAACCATTCACCCTACCTTACGAGCTACCAGGCTTACATAGGACTGAATTCTATTACTTAAAATGGAGGACCTTACCGTTTACAAGAGAGACAGGTCACAATGCAGGTTTTACGCTGCAGCAATCAGACAACAATTGTAGGTCAGAAGCCATATTTTCCTTTGTCACTATAGTGGATGGCACAAGAAGTGCTACTTTCCACAGATGACTTTTACATTTTAATGCCATGGGTGTATGTATGCATCATATTCTATATCCTCATAGCAACAGAGAAAACTTAAATAAGTCATTCAGGGATTACCCAATTTCAACATATTTTTCAACATATTTCAGTGGTCAGACCAGGTAGGTCTCTCCCCCTCCGCGCAGTACAGCCTGTGTCTCCCTGCCCCAGCTGCCGCTGCTGAGGAAGTTAGAGGCCCTCCACCACCCGCAGGCTACCACCTGCGCCTCATCCCTGGTGGCCAGTGGTAGGCCGTAGGTAGGTTTGTTCATCCTTCGCTTTATTGCTTTTATTGTATTGTCTGTATTTTCATTGTTGTGTCTGTGACTGCTGTTGTCTGTTTTAGCCCGCTGCCTGTACGTGGTCCGTGCCCCTTTGTTTTCCCTCTGTTCTCCTCGCTGTCCCCTTGCTCTCTCTGCCCGGTCTTTCCTTTGGTACCCCTCACTGTCCCCGTGTCTCTGCCGGTTTTTCCCTTCTGTTCCCCTCGCTGCCCTGTGCCTCCCTGCCCGTTCTTCTCTCTGTTTTCCCCTTGTTTTTTGTGCCTCTCTGCCCTCTGTCCAACTCGATGTCCCCTAGTTTTTTGTGCCTTTCTGCCCTCTGTTCAACTCGTTTTTCCCTCGTTTTTGTGCCCTCTGTTCCACTTGTTTTTTGTGCCCTTCTACCCTCAGTGCCACTCGTTGTTCCCTTGTTTTTTGTGCCTTTCTTCCCTCTGTTCCACTAATTTTTCCCTCATTTTTTGGGCCTTTCTGCCCTCTGTTCCACTCATTTTTCCCTCATTTTTTTTGTGCCTTTCTGCCCTCTGTTCAACTCGTTTTTCCCTCGTTTTTGTGCCTTTAAGCCCTCTGTTCCACTAGTTTTTCCCTCGTTTTTTGTGCCCTTCTGCCCTCCATTCCACTCATTTTTTTGTGCCCTTCTGCTCTCTGTGCCAATCGTTTTTCCCTTGTTTCGGTGCCCCTTTTGCCTTCTGTTCCACTCGTTTTTTTTGTGCCCTTTTGCCTTCTCTTCCACTCGTTTTACCCTCGATTTTGGTGCCCCTTTTTCCTCCTGTTACCTTCGTTGTCCCTCACCACCCTCGCCGCTGCGTCCCCTGCGGCCTGCCCCCCTGACTGCCCATTTGCTGCCCCCACCTCCCACCTCCCAGCTGCTCTTGCCTCCCACCTACCCATATATGCCAGCCGTTGTGCGGCCACGCCGCTGGTGATCAGAAGGCGTGCCTAAGGCGAGCCGGCCTGTGCCTGGACCGCGCCCAGTCCCAGAACTCCTGGCTCCCGCACCCGCCATGACGTCTGCCACCACTACGACTCCAGCACTCTGCATGCTTTCAACTCGGACGGAGCCACACCTGCTTCGAGGCCACCCCGAAACGCACACAGGGCCCCTTCACCTGCCTCACAGCTGATGAACCACCCGCCAAGAAAGACCCCAACCACCTCCGATGCATACTACTGAACAACCGTTCCGCATGCAAGCATGCGTCGAGCTCTGGGACCTGCTCGACACAACATCCCCGGATGTCGCCTTCCTGACAGAGACCTGGTTTAACAACTCCTCCGCACCCGAAATCCCCATAGCCATCCCAGACGGCTATAAAATTACCCGCAGAGACCGCACCAACGGAGTCGGAGGAGGTATCGCCATCGGTCACAAGAACAGCATCAGGGTCTCGACTAGCGCCGACATCGCGTTCAGCACCGCCAAACACATGCATTTCCAGATCCACACAGACCCTAATTCCACCCTCGGAGGCACCCTCGCCTACCGACCCCCCGGACCTCGCCCCCAGTTCAGCGACTCCTTCGCCAACTTTATCAGCATGCACGCCCTGACCTCCACCGACTACATCCTCCTCGGAGACCTGAACTTTCACCTTGAGAACCAACAATTACAACATCTCCACAACCCTGATTCATAACCTCGCCAACCTCGGACTGAAGCAACTCGTCACAACGCCCCACCACTCCGCCGGCCACACTCTTGACCCAGTCTTCTCCTCAAGCCCGTACGTCTCCATCAGCCACACCACCAAACTCCTCTGGATCGACCATCGCTGCATCCACTTCGCCTTCCAGAAACCCACCACACACCACCGCACCCAACAGATCCCCCCCATTCCGTTCCAAAGCCTCCGCGATCGTCTGTGGCGTACCCAAGGGATCCTCCCTCACCCCGACGCTGTTTAACATTTACATGGCCCCGCTCACACACGTAGCCCGACAGCATGACCTCCACATAATCTCTTACCCCGACGACACTCAGCTGATCCTCTTCCTCACCACAGATCCCATCACAGCCAAAGACAACCTCCACGAAGGAATGAAGGCCATCGCTGACTGGATGAAGATCAGCCGTCTGAATCTGAACTCGGACAAGGCGGAGGTCCTCATCCTCGACTCAACCCTTCAGCCTGGGACGACTCCTGGTGGCTGACGGCACTGGGGGCAGCCCGACACCCACCGTCCATGCACGCAACCTGGGAATCATCCTCAACTCAACGCTCTCAATGACCAAGCAAGTCAACGCCGTATCCTACTCCTGCTTCAACAACCTCCGCATGCTCCGCAAGATCTACAGATGGATCCCGACAGATACAAGAACGACAGTCACCCAGGCCCTCGTCAGCAGCAGACTTGACTATGGAAATGCCCTCTACACGGGAGCCCCAACCAAGCTCATCACACGACTACAACGCACCCAAAACGCCTCGGCACAACTGATCCTCGTCGTACCACGCCACGGCCACATCATCCCCCACCTGAGAAACCTGCACTGGCTCCCCGTCAACAAGAGGATAACCTTCAAGCTCCTCACCCATGCACACAAGGCACTCCACAAGACTGTCTCAGCCAGACGTCTCTCCTTCTACATCCCTAACCGCCAACCTCTCACTCGTCACCGTCCCGCGCATCTGAAGAACAACCACAGGTGGGAGATCCTTCTCCCACCTGCCCCCAAGACATAGAAAACACCCTCCCACTGAGCCTACAACAGACCCAAGACCATCTGACCTTCAGGAGGATACTCAAGACCTGGCTGTTTGATTAGTAGCATCCCCCCCAGCGCCTTGAGACCCTCGTGGGTATGTAGTGCGCTTTACAAATGATTGATTGATTGCTTGATTGATTGATTGAGTACATTTCATACCCTGAGCACTGGACATTAGTGCCCATGTGGGCAGAATCTAAAAACCAACAATAAAATTCAACAAGATAAAATGGTCTGACCATGAAAAGGGGCACTTTGCCACAAAAATCCTCTGTAAATCCATCTGAACTGATCATTGCTATACCTTATATATCTTTAAAATGTGGGCTTCCATCGAAAGACGCTCATCAATAATCACTCCCAAGAGCCCGGACTGATACTTTCCTAGATTTGTCATTGTCAGCACTTGAAATAGAGGAGTAATAAAGTTAGTCTAATATTTTCAGGCATTACATGAAACTTTGGAGGTAATTTAGATCCTGGTATGGGAACTCTGTACAATCCCTTGTGTCACATGTGACCAGTCAGCCCAACTGGTTGGCAGGTGACTTCACTTTAGTACTCGTCAGATGAATGCCCACCCACTTAGTGATTCCTGAACAGTGGCAGAGGGAGTGCTGCGGGGTGGTGAGATGGGGGAGGGGCAGGGTGGGAGGCTAGAGGAGTCAGTCATTCGACAGCCAGGAGTACAATAAGTAAATAAATAAATACATTGATTTCCCTTGCGCACGCTGCATTGCCAACTCGGCGATGCAGTGAGCGCAAGGTAAATAGTTGTATTTATTTATTTACTTACTTTACTTCTGGCCGTCGTATGTCCAACTCCACTACCCCTTCACCCAGCCCCTCCCCCGCCTCATCGCCCCACATCACTCCCTCTGCAAGCCACCACTGTTCCTGAATTCTTGCCGGAGACTTTGGGCCAAGAGTGCATTTGTCAAGGAGGCAGATTCACTGTAGGCACAGCTGAAATCCAAGACTATGCCCTCATATTTTAACCTCTACAATAATGCCAGCTTATACATGACACTAACCTCTCACAACTTGTATTGGACATTTAACCCGACTTGTGGAAGGAACTGCATCTAACACTCCAAATCCAAATGCAAGAAAATAAATTGGAAATGAATAATCAGATGATTATTTTACTATCTCAATACCTGGATTTAAGATTGTGTAGAGATTAAGGGTATAAAAGGCTGCAGGTAGATTGAGTAACACAGGAGTCATGCAGTTTGTACTATTTATTGTATGCAAGAGACTGTCCTGCCTATCCTTCTCAATCCCTTTGTTATTGTGAAAAGATGACTGTGGCTAGGGCGTTCGACCTAAAATCTAGGGAACCGGGTTTGTTTGACTCTCGGCAAGGACGTGCAACCTCCTGTAATTCTGCGCAAATCACTTCATCCTTTTTTCCTCCTCACTGCAACGCGTCATCCCCTTACACCTCTCCTTGCATGCAATGACATGTACTCTGCCATTGAAAAATCAATGCTTAGTTCCAATTGTGGGCCCTACTCGAGCGCAGCGTAGGCCGAGTGGCAGTAGTCCACGTGGGCCCACAGACATGCGTGGTTGTAATGCTATGCACAATCTGGTTGTAACACATCGAAGGGAGTATAGTGATATAAACTCTGTCATAATTAATGTTCTCTACCATGGTGTAATCAAGACTCGGTTCCAAATGTGTGACTAGTCCGCTGTGTATGCCGGTGGAGTACATCAATGAGAAAGGAGTACTGAGGGCCTGTGTCGCGGAGGCCGTGATGGTCAGTGGAGGCTGCCAGGATAGCTGGCCTCAGGCTTGGAGCTTGCACCGGCACGTGGTGGGCCCTCTTCGATACACGCCAGAGTTGGCAGGTGGGCATTGAGGCCTGGGTGCACAGGGGCAGCAAGACTGGTTTGAGGACCAGTGATCCAGGGTGCGGCAGGTGCACAGGTACGCAGGCAACACCTCACACTGAGACGGAGTCGGCCTCGTGGCAGGGGAGAGGTGCCGCCTTGGCAGACAAATTGGGCATTCTGGAAGAGGACCACGCCCAGAGTCATGTGCCTTTTATTCACACCCCTAAGCTGGCCTGGCGTATGCCGGGCCAGCCCACTCTGCTCACGCTTATGGGGAGACGTAACAAGCTACATTTCTGCGATCTTCCCCACTGGCTGGGATGACATGGTTGTGTCCACTGTCCACTACACTCCAAACACCAGCGGAGTGTGTCGACATGGATATGTGTGTGGTCTGCATACTGCAGTCTGTCCAGCACATCCACGCCACATGTGGCATTGTGTACATTCTTATTCATGGGTCACTTGCCTCCTTTGCACATGCCTGGTCCCCACCTCTTCCCACATTCTGCTATTGTGTGGCTGAGGTGCCATACCATTGATGGCTTATGTACATGGCTGGCCCAGTCTCCCACAGTAAGTTGTGCTGTTGTGTCTGGTGGGTGTGCATGTTGTTTGGCATGTTGCATGTGAGCTTGTGACATGTGCATTCCCAGTGTTCTGAGTTGCATGATTGTGGAGTTGGGGTGTGTGGTGTGTTCATTTGGTGCTTGCCAGCGAGCAGTGCATTTCTATAAATGCCATCCTGGTAGCGCTGGTTGATGATAGACTGTCACTGCCTGGGTGGTTGGCATCGACGTTGGTGAAGATTCCCTGGTGGTCCACTATTGCCTGTACATTGATGGAATACGTGCGCTTTCTGTTGCGGTTATTGTGTGCAGTGTTGCTAGGGGTCACAAGTAGGACATGTGTGCCGTCAATTGCCTAATAACACGTGCGGGCAGCCAGCTGTGGCATAGATGCCTTGCTTGGTCTCCGGCTGTTCCTGCGCAGTGTGGTGAAAGTGTAGGTAGTGGAGTACCAAGCTCATGGTGTTATCCATGACCGTGGTGTAGGGCTTGGATTGGGCGGGCTGCGTGACTCCTCCGACTCAGGTGGTTGTTGGTTGGAGGGTACCAGTGGCCAACACGTGCAGCATGGCCAGCAGATTTGCCTGAGGTGGGATGTTGGTTGTCCGCTGTGTTGGTACCGTCAGCCTATGGGCAATGGTGGTCAGGATGCGGAGGATGGTTGCCCCTTTGTGTCTGTAGTGGGCAATGACATTCTCTGGTGTTGGGTCTGTGAGGTTGGTGCGTTTTATGAGGGTCGCTGTCTTTGTCTGCGCTGCCTCAGTGTTGGTCCAGGGGGGCGGTGGAGGCCCAGGGTGTGGGGTGTGGTCCTGGTGGTGGTGGCGGGGGGTGTTGTTGCCCTCTTGGGTGTCCGGCCTGCATGCTCAGTGGCTCCATGGCATCTGTTGCCCTTCATGTGTTGCTCTGGCCTTGGCTCCCTTTTCTGGTGCAGGCGGTGGTCCGACTTTACACCAGGTCAGAGCAGGTGTTAATTTCTTGCAGCTAGCGCACCTTATCACCTTTTTTGTGATCTTATTGCTGATCTGGCTGGTTGTTGAGAATGTTGCTGAGTTGTGTTGTTGCAGCTTTTTGCATGAGAACGCCTACTCTGCATCTCATAAGCGATAGTTTTGGGGGTCATCTGTGGCGATGTTTTTTGTGGCTGCTATGGCAGGTAAACTGGTGATATGGGCTGTTAGCACCAGCTTGTGAATAGGGAGATACATTTATCGCAACTTTGGCTGTGATAAAGTGCCGATAACTCGCCGATAGTTCCTTGAGAATATGCCCCAATTTGTGCTAGTAGCTTCAAATAGAGCTGGGGTTTTGTGGGCATGCAAACACCTTTGTATTACAATTGGAGGAGAATCGTGGACTTAGTTGTTTTTGTCTACCTGCTTCATGCCCAAGCTATGGGTGCCATGTGGAATTTGCCTTCCATTCTTGGATGATTCAATTAAACTTCACCTCTTCCCCTGTAGAGCTTGGTAAGGCTGAATCCTCAAGCCAAACTTAACCGCCATATCATTAAAGCTTGCTTAGAATTAGACAAGGTCCTCAATCTATCTTGGCTATCATATGTCAAAAGGGCTTTTGTTATCAGTAAATCTGACAGAATCATGGTTAAGCCATTGTTCCTGGAAAAAAGACAAATTGAAGAGGAGCAGGAGGTGATGAAGAAACACTCAATCAGGAAATACATTGTTACAAACTTCTCCCGGCCTGGAGTCTTACCTGCTGAAAATAACAGGGCTTTGGGAAAGGGCCCTGTGACAAACTTCAGGCTAGGGGTTATATGCTCCTAAATGTGTTTCCCATTGGGTCTAAATGATCGGGACAACATTAGTATTTGCCCATACGATGGCCATTCGACACAATCACTACTGCACTTTGTTTCTTTCCGTAAATTGTATAGTATTTACTCAAACCGTTTTGCTTAAACAGCAACATTTTCTTCAATGTAGGCCTGCCCTGTGTGTTTTACAGATGTTAAAAGAGGATGAAGTTTGCTTTGCAGTTGTACTTTTTTATCTGTTTTGAAATGTAAGACATACATGCATTTTTGATATGACAAATCTACTGAGCTTTTATGATATGCCCTGTTTGTGTAGGTACTTTTATGATTATATTTATAGTTGAATAAAAAATATTTTTGAATTTGAATTTTGAGTGCCTCTCCCACCATTAGGAATTGTATCCTCCACTGCTCTTCATCAATACACTAGAATCTGCTTGCATACCCCTGTCTTTACAAATATAGATCTATGTGAAGCCTAGCATCTCCTCCACATTAAAATAGGCAATGAGTGGAAAGCAGCTGGCTATATTCCTTTGGTACAATATGAATAATATGACAGCTTTCAACACCAGTTCTGGTAATAGGCAGACGTGTTGCAGAGCTTCTCCTCCTCGCACAGCTGCCCGCTGATTGACAGCTAACAATGTTTGGGGTATCAAGCTGCCCTTCTTAAGTCCATTTCCAGATAACAAATGTGAATTAGAGTCTGAGTCTTTGAAGTTCACGCTGGCGTTCTACTTAACTTTGAAGTGCCCTCTCCTCTGCTCTCCCTTCCTCCAGAAGCAGGAGTTACTCCAGATCTGACAGCTCCACCACACATGCCATGGGAATGACTAGAGGCTCACACCTGGATGTAAACCACATTGATATGTGATTCAAAGGTTTACATCAGGAACTTCAATGCCTACTGTTTATGATTGTCTTATCAGTCCCATTTCCTTCCTGAGATGTGCACAGGCCCATTCCCAGTCACCTCTCTCTGATTCATAGAGCACCCTTTGAAGTGTACTTAGGTGCATGGCTCTACTTTCCTTTAGTGTGTTCATCCAGCTTATAGGAATACAGCAATACACCAATAAGTCTACAGGGATTCCTATAGCTCCCCTTCTCATGTTCCTCTAGTCAGTCCTGAGACTTCCAAAATGGAACCCAAACTCTTTCATGTATTGTACCATTCACAGGCACACATACATCCAGCACATCCATATAGCATAAATGTACTGCACAACGCTGCAGCCTTTATGTATGGTACCAGGAACACATACATCCAGCACATGTGCCACACATGCGCTATGTAGGACTCCACCTCAAACCGATGTAGGCCAGGGGTGCATTCAGCAAACAGAAACAGAACTTTAAATTTGTAAGTCTGTAGGCCTCACTCTAGTGGCACACGTAAATAGGACATGTTCACACCTATTGATCACTATATGGTATACTGCCACCACCACACTCATGCTGCTTAACTCCTGGCAAATATTACAAACCACATAGGAGATCTGTAGCCCTAGTCGAGATTTTAGTGTACTGGACCTCACAAGACTAGCGGCACACGACCGCAGTGATACCAGATTCAGTCGTGTGTTGCTCAAGCAAATTAATTGAGGCTTATTCCTATGCCTTGACGCTTCCTGATGCATGCCTCCTGTATTATACTGGCTGTTTGAATGAGACTGTTCACATACTCATCACTTCCCGATGCACGCAACTTATATTTAAACAGAGTTGCTCATTATTTGCACCGGCAACTCCCATGAGGATAATACACATACCTCGTTCCAACCCCAAAAACCGGCATCCTTCCTCCATGGAGGCTATACTCACCATGTGGCCATGAATTTGGCACACATCACAGGATTAAAACATCCAACATTGAAGATGACTTGCAATATCTAGACGGACCACAGTGGACCTTCTCCTCCCTCCATGGTGACCAGCAACGCTGGCTGAGACCCATGGTTATCCATACACCAGCGGGAACCCCTCAGCTGCTGCTCAGGACTTGTGGCCAGACCATTTTCCTGCTCCTCATCCTCCAAGTCCACCTCATCATCTTCAGGGTCATTTTATAATAATGGTGTGGCCTCCAACCTCCTGACTTTCTCAAAGGCTGTGAGTGCTATTTGGAGTTCCACTTTGGTGGCCTTCTTCCCCATATTCAGCCCTCTCTTATTGCAGGGCCTCTGCACCTCTACCTTGCTGAGGCTGTAAATATTGTTCAGCTCCAACTCCATAGTAGAAAAAAGGACACGAGGCAAGACTTCAATTTGATAACATCAAAAATTTACAAATCACAAACTATGGAGAATTTTTTTTAAAAATGATGTTAGATTATTTTTGGGATTTTTAGCTTTACACAGCTCACTGAATGGCATTGCACATACACAACTACTGGATTAAAAAACTGAACACCAATGTAAGTTATTGATTGAGGGAAGTGAAAACTCTATTCAAGCAACTAGCACAATCCTTGTCAGGGTTAACTGCAAAAGTCACTAAATTAACTTGTGCTTAGTCCTCAGGTAGCTTGGCACAAACGCAGTATGGCTTAATGTTGAGGCATTGTGTAACGTAACTATGCAGCACAAAACCAGAAGTAAAGTAAAACCACAACACAAGAAAAATTTCAAACAAATTTAGAAAATAGAGATAATTTTGATAAATAACAGGGCACAAAAACAAATTAAATCAAATTAGTAGAACCGGAGAGATGATTTTTTTAGTCAAAACTAGTGCCTAAAAGATCAAAGCGCCAACCACTATATCTGGGTGTGTGAGACTGGCAAAGTCAAAAGTTGAGGCTGACCACGATAGAGCACTAGTCAGATACAAGGGGTGTTTTGAGGCCCATCTCATCTTACCTTCAGAACTAGAAGAAAGTTGAAGAAATACTCTGGCAGAAGGTACAGTTCAGAGTTAGCAGGCTGTATCCCTGGAGATATCATTGTTGCAGGGTAGATGCTGGATGTAGTTTTGGTGAAGCCGTCGCCGATGGCAGAAAAATCTCTCAGCTGGAAAAGTTGTAATTCCAGGCTGAGGAGTCATTGATGGGGAGTTGGTCGCCGTCGGGCCCGGTGAAGATTTTTAGCTTTCTTACCTAGACAACTTTTTGGTAGTCAAAAAATCTCCAGGGGGACGAAGCTGAAGGCTGTAGCTGAAGAGGGCTCCAAGAGGCCGTATACCATCGCTTAAAGGTCCCACTTAAAGGAATGTGTTGCTGTGGTGAAGAACATAGAGGAAGATACCGCAAAGTCATGCGGTACAACTTTGGCAGATCAGCTGGCAGGAGAGTATCAGTATTTTGTCAGTTCTTCAGGAAGATTTTGGTGAAAGATTTTGTAAGTCCCACGTTTTGAGGTAAGACATTAGCACTACCACCAACACCCCTATCAACAGTCCAGGATCTGGGGGAAGCACTTGGTGGATTAGGACTCACTCCAGCAGAGGTCAGGTGCGGGGTTCAAGGCCTCAGGAGCTTGTTATGTCCCTGTAGTTTACACAGGAGGCCAGCTAACTATCCTTTGAAGCCACTTCTGGTAATCCTGGGCTCAAGGTGATGGTCCAGTTCTCCTTCAAGCAGCGGGGCAGCCATTCAGGCTCCGGGGCAGTCCGCTGGTGGCTGAGCAGTCTTTTTGAAGTCTTCCACGGGTCCAGAAGTGTATTTAGGAGGTTTTTTGAGGTTCCAATGTTTATACCTGGTGCCAGCCTTTGAAGTGGGGGGTCCATATCCTACCCCCCATTTGTTCTGGAATGTTCTTGTCTTCCCTGCCAAGGCTCCTAGAAGTCTGGGTGACAAAA
This sequence comes from Lissotriton helveticus, assembly GCF_964261635.1. Classification (NCBI taxonomy): domain Eukaryota; kingdom Metazoa; phylum Chordata; class Amphibia; order Caudata; family Salamandridae; genus Lissotriton; species Lissotriton helveticus. The sequence continues at coordinate 536,978,182 of NC_136067.1, forward strand.
AAGCTAGTACCAGGGTCCTTTGTGTGTGCTTGAGACAAGCCCTTTGAAGTGTAAGTGAGGCAGGAACAGCTCTGCCCCTCAGCCATTCTGGCAGGTTAGCCCATTCTGCCCACACTAGTCGCTTTTGTCTCACTGCCTGGAAGGAATACATAAAGCCCTACAACAGAGCCCTTCACACTAATATGGTCCAGGATACTGTTGGAAGGCACAAATGGATAAGGTAGGAAAATATCAACTTTCTATAAGTTGCATTTTCAGAATTGTGACCAAAATCCGAACAAACCTTGAAAAGGGCTTTAACCCCTTCCATGCTGCCGTCGGCCATTGGCTGACGGCAGCACTACCTCGCTGGTGGTGCCGTCGGCCAATGGCCGACGCGGCCGCGCCCCGTTTTTTAAAACGGCCGCACTGCCGCAAAAAAGCGGAAGCAGCCAACGGGTTAAATTACAATCCCATTGAGTTTAAACTTGAACCTCTCTATCTGCTCCCAATTCAAAGTTAGCAATTATTGGATGTAATCAGGTAACCCTGTGTTAGTCAATGGAAGTGATAAGCCTTACAGCAGTAAAAAATAATATTTAGAGTTTTTCACTATTAGGACATGTAAAATGTAAGAACACATGTTCGACTTTTTTAACCGCATAAGCGCTAGCGGTTTTCCCGCTGTGCGCTGACTTTTGCGGAAAACGGCGTTACATGACGAGCTCAGCTCGTCATGAGCGTACAAGAGGCGTAACTCATGACGAGCTGAGCTCGTCATGAGCGTAGAAGGTGTTAAAGAAAATGAACCCTGCCTTAAGAGCCTTTAGGACCTATCGTAAGGGTGAAGTTTTTTTAAAAAGGTAGGTTAATGCCTGGCAGAAGGTTTCTTTTTCTAGGTCAAAATGGCAGTTTAAAACTGCACTACAAACTGCAATTGCAGGTCTGAGGAATGTTAAAGGGCTACTTTAGTGGGTGGCACAAAGAGCCCAATTTTAATTTTGGCGGACGGAGTAATCTCCGTTGGCCTGGCGGTGGATCTAACATCTGCCAGGCCGAGACTACTCCACACCTCAAATTATTTAGAAATTACAGCTAAACTAGCAGTCATTCTTAAGTATTGCAATAACAGCTGTCACAGCAGGTCCTGTCATTGCTTTTTGGAGTTTGTTGGAAGGCTCTATCAGCATGACGGGCCCTGTATCAAACTGTATTCTTTTATATTTTCAAAAAGAAAGTCCTAAACGTGAATGTATTTTCTGAAAATCTAAGTAAAATACTCCAGAGCAGTTTTCACTGCTCCTTACCACCAAGGATTTCCTGGTAATGATAGGCAGCGAAAACTGAACTCTAATTCTGCCAATCTGATTTAGACTGGTGGAAAACAGGTCTGCTTCCGATAGTCCTTACTCCACAGGGCCTTCAGTGGTGTTTAATCCAGGTGGAGACAGAGTAGTCTCTGCTGTGAGTAAACCAAGGTCAGCCCACATCTAAACCATATTCGCTGTTGCGACAGAGTATCCTTACCATCAAGAATTAAATAATGTCCTATGAGTGCTGTAGGCCTACTGGTGCAAAAAACAACAATTGATGGACAGAATGCAGAACAATGTCATACATTCACCCCAATACAGAGATCTGGGCCTAAATCCATCATTTTTTTGCACTCCACACCACCCCAGGTCAGACATGGCCATATGCAAATCAGCCTTGACCCTGTGCCTCATGGGAACAGTCCAGCCCGAACTGCCAAGCTATGTCTTTCCTGGACCGGAATCAAGCATCCAAGGACCGGTTTCTGGCTATCGGCCTTCATCAGCCTGGATAGCTTGACTCCAGTGGTGTGGAGAGCATGGGACTCACGTCTGAGCATACCCATCCCACTCGGGGTGACAAATGCCACTGGATTCAAGCAAGCCGGGCTGAAGACGGCTGTAATTCCAGAAACCGGTCCTCGGAAGCTTGTTTCCGGTCCAGGGAAGGCATGGCTTGGCAGTCCGGGCTGGACTGTTCCCATGAGGCACAGGGTCAGAGTGATTTGCATATAGCCATGTCTGAACTGGGATGGCAGAGTGGGCTAAAGAACGGTGATGGATCAAACCCAGATCTTTTGACTGGGTGTGAGTGTTTGATTGGTTCAGATGCTCCGTCCATCACCACCCCCTTTTGTACCGTAGGCCTATTGGTGGCATTTAATATACAGGCCTTGGGTACTTGTAATACTAAACTGTAGTGTAGCTCCTATTTTCCCAATAGGCTCTGCGCATTGGAATAGTGCCTACAGCAGTAAAGGCCTAGGCCAGACGTTAACTAGGTCTACTACTGTCGATACTAGACTTAATTTTTGGGTTTGCCAGCTAAGCTCAGAGTTCGCTAGAAACTTTCTCGAATGTTCAAGGAAGGATTAACTCCCCTGATTAGACAAGAAGGGATTTAGTTTCTGACAACCATAGAACATGACAACTTTGCTCTCCCCTAATCAAGAGTCAATCTCAAGAGTCGTGTGAGCACAAGGCAATTATTTTACTCAGTCAGTACGTGCATTCTTAGTCTCATCAGAATGTAGAGAAAAGGAAGAGACGGGCGTGTTCAATAAAAGATGTTATTTATTGATCAGTCTCTTTTCTCGTACAAGAGAAATGGATCGATATTATTGCAATACTTATAGTTAAGTAAAGTGCATACATTAGAAGCAATAGTATAAAATAATACTGTAAGAACATTGATATGGTTTCTGAGCCATATGATGTTTAAAATGATTAAAATATATTTACATACACATATACATTTGACTAAACGTACTCAACTGGTGTTTCTAAATACGCCTACCCCGTGTACCTGACCTAAGTCTAATGCGTGGGCGGGAATAGAAAGTTACAGTTTAGTTTAAGTTTGTTTTTGCCAAGTGAATAACTAAAGAATTCTCTAGGAGGGGTTATTCAGTTCTGTACCTGGAATTTAGGATGAATGAGGAATGGTATCTCTTTCTCTGCTCTCGATATTCCAGGCTGCCTGCGAGGGCTGCCCAGAAGCGCCGGTGCTGGGTCTCTCGGCTTGAGATAGCAGCGCGTCTCTCAGCGCGTCAGGAAGGCGGGGCTGCTGCCTGCGGGGTCTGCTTCTGCTCTCGGCTTCGGCAAGTATGGCTGCTCCGTCTTGTCACCACGCGTGTGTTTGCATAGGGCAAGGTCGGCAATATTTATACCTTAAAGGTGCCGAGATTGACGTAAGGATGGACATAGGTACGTCAATAAAGATGTCATACGACTTGCTCGTTAGCACATTCTTTACTAAAGTTCTCTGTGAAATCAAAACAATGGCCGCACGGATTATCCAGGTTGTCATAGGTTTGATTTGTTATGAGAACGCCGTATGCCTTATCAGGGGCTGGAGGAATGTCGCTTGTCTAATTAGATCTCAAGCGTTATGACCTAATCAGATAACACGTTCCTGTGCCGTAGTGTGACTGCGTCAGATAACGGTATCTGCATCATGGGGGATTTCTTGCCTCATGGGCTGACTGTTAGTTAACTAGCTAGTAAGTTTAACCAGAATAGGGTCAGGAATAGGGGGATCGAATCAGAACCTATAGAAATACACGACACCCACTCCACGCTAACTATGGTCATATCTACTAATCTATGCATAGTATAACATAGTACAACATACTATAGAGTATAGTGTATACCTTACCACCCCAAAATACATAAATGCATTTCGAAATTTTCAAATATACTGAAAAATTGCAGTCATATATATTGTATGCACTTAAGCTATGAATTAGATGCAAAAGTGAACACGCATTGTTATGCATTATTGATTGTTGGTATATGAGAAATACACATGAAATGGCTCTTAATATGGCTATACAGAAAAAAAGTCGAAACCATTTCATCACATAAAATCTATTGCGAACATACCAGCGGGCAGCTAAAGTCTATAAAGTCTATAAAGTATCTAAAATAGAAATCTTAGTTCTCTAGGAATAGTCTCTTACTTTAAGCAGAAAATCAGTGTCCCGGGAAAAAATATATAGAAAAATATTTTAGGGGCTTGCTGAAAAAAGTTGCTGTCCGTGAACTGGATTGTAATTGTTCATGTGACTTTATTTTTAAAGTTGAAGGCCGAATTCAGGGAACGCCGTGTGCGAGTTTACTCAAAAGTCTCTATTTCTGTTCCGGAGAGAACATCATATCATTCAGGCTTTCGAAAAAACTGTCAACAGCTTCATGGGAAAGTTCCTCTAAGTCGGAAATAGGTGTAACCATGCATTCATGCGCATGATTGTCTCCATTGACATTCTGATTTGCATTGCTGACAGAAGGTCGTACCTGTTCGATGCTGCTTTCATCTTGAACTTCACTACTCTTCAATCGCAGTGGTGAAGATTCCAGGAATGCCGTCATCAGAATTGGCAGCCTTTGAGGGCAGCACAGTGCGTGAACCTTGGTAGGAACCAACAGTGTATCTGCATCCACCGGCGCATCCGATTGTAGCGTCAGACAGGTGTCTAACACGCATTCTTCTCCGCATAGCAGACACCTTAGTACAGGTAAAACACACCTTTGCCACATTGGTCGAAATGATAGAAACCAAGTCATGTTTAGGTCTCTAAGCCGGGATAGTCCCAGGATTTTTGATATCCGGTCCCGGTATCCAATGGCTAGGATCGTATCTTCCATTGTCGCGAGAGTTTGATCTGTGACATGGGTTGCCATAACGAAAAATAAGGACTAGGAATAGGATTCCTGCAATTAGTCCTAGGATCAGGGGAAGTCCGCCAAAAATCGAATGGACGAAGTCTGGAAAAATACCCAGTATGGCTTTGAATGGTGTTAATGCCATCGAAAATACTGTCTTAAATACCTTTGAGACCCCTGTGGTATCAGAAATATTTAAGATTTCGCTCAGGATTTCCGCGAAATGTACGGGGGAATTAGTTGATAATAATGTATGTATCTCTGCAGTCGTCCTTGCGACTTGTAGATCATACGTTTCTTTAGATGACGTGAGCCTTGTAGGCGTCTGAAGAAGCACTGTTTTCATTCTGCTTAAAGTGTCTATTCGAATAGAAGTAATTTTCAAACTGGGCCATGCCCTTGCCTCCCTGTCTGGAAAGGAGCTGGGAAACAAAGAACGTCCACAGCACTTGACCTTCGCCGTCGTAGTGACGAGATAAGGAGTCCCGGGCATAAGACTACAGCATCTGCGGTCTACAATAAGAATGTAACTCCCATTATAGAGTCTTTGAAAGAATGGTTCTATTTCAGTTGCAGGTGCGCCTTGCTGGTGACATGAAAGGTTGTATGAATTCCCTTCACAGGCTCCGTGCAAACTAATACCGTTACACAGAAGCGTGCCGCTTAGTGACATAGCACAATTGTTGCCACTAAGAAACACTTTCTGTCCTTTGTTACTGACACATGCATGTGAATAGGGCAGGTTCCATGTTGTTTTAAGGTACCCCTTTCCCAATTTCTCGTACATGCCAGCCTGTATATATTTTTGGCAGTTTTGAAACCTGAAGGTTGAGATTGGAATATTTATGATTCCGTGGATTATCCATTCACTGACAGGTCGTTCTGACATTGTCAACGGTAATCTTTCTAGTTTTTCAATGCTCAAGATTGTATAATCAGCACCCTTCTGCGCCATACCGATTTGTCTATCAGTAAGGTTAAAGATTTGGAATAGTGACGTTGTGTTGATTAAACGCCAAGGCACATAGCCTGAACGCAGATTTTGTAACGTCCAGCCAAGCTGTACAATAGAACGCAATTGTGACTGACCATGTTGTAATAACAGTAAGTCTTGCGATAATATATCGATTGCTGAAGACACAATGCTGTCCAATGAAAAAATTCTGGAGGACAGAGTCATTAACCCATTGTCCACTACAGAAAGTGATTTTTCCAAATTAATACGGTCAATTTCCCGTATTCTTTCTGCTGTTTCAATTTGAGTAACCTTCCAGGCCTCATTGTATGCTGCATATACAGAGGCTGCTATGAAACGCTTTTGACGCTGTTTGCGTGGTCCCATTATGAAATCACGCAAGTCAGCACCATCAGTAAGTAAAGTTAGGTGTTGCTTAATTTCAGGCAGTGCGGAAGTTTGTAGCCATTGAAGGCATAATTTGCCCACACTGTAGGTTGTTATTATCCCTGGGTGATGTCTTTGGGGATATCTAGGGTCTGGCCTGGTCATTTTGAAACCCTGTGTTTTATTCAGGAATCTATCTTGACAGTTATTTGTATCTGTGGGCCAGATCAACCATTGTTTCCAATCAGGATGTGTTCTGTTTTGGTTAAGTATATGGTTTATGTCTATTTCTTCATCTGTTTCAGAGTTATTGCTAAACATTGTTGGCTTTGGAATAGACAGGTTATTTAAATCTTTGATTTTGGCTAAGCCAAGACAGGTGGTTTGTTGAACGGTGTCATTTAAAAATATCATTTGTTCTGGGATCATGCAGGCTCTAAACAAAGCTTCTATACCCTGTACTTGCCATTCTTTTGTGCCCCAAACACTTTTCAAATCAACATGTTTGTCCCAATAATCAAATCCAAAAGTATTCATTTTTTCAAAGAAAGAATCTGAATATATCAATTTTGTGTTGGTTATCATGGTTTTCATCCCTGTCTTGTTTGACAATTTGTAATAAAATGTTTCAGCATTAGTTATGTTAAAACCTGAAAAATATGAATATTTGCCATACACGGTTCTAGAGCTCCCTTTTGGAGGTGTAGCACAATGTTCCCATTGATTAAAATTTAAAACATTTCTAGGTTGTGCAGATTTATGCAAGAAATGGTTACCATAATGGTTATAGCAGTACATGCTGTCATAATTTGTAGAACCCTGCAAATAATCATGTTTTGTAAATTTAGCAGACATTACTAAGTCAGACATCATATTGTTTATACTTTCAAAGTCCCAATCATCAGCAAATGAGTTTGGTTTTGCAAAGTCACTCAAGGAGATCTTGATTTGGTGTGGATATTTCAGGATCTCGACCGGACCATAAATTTCATAGTCAGTGTTGTCCCAGGCTACCCCACCAGATATTGGAATTGCTGTGAAGTTGGCTGAAGAAAGTTCCGAAGAAAGTTCTCTTTTCTCGACGTGTGAAGATGTGTGTGGTTTGAGGACCAAGTTGATGTTCTGACTTGCTGTGTCCATTTTAGCATATTTTCCCTCAATGAAGCGTCCCAAGGTAAATACCATGATGAGCCAAAGTATGAGGATAAATGCACCAAAACCCACCCAAAATTCAATCCATGGAGAAACTAGATATGTTTCTTTCAGTTGTTTCAAAAGTTCCTTCGCTTTGTCTTTAAAGGATTTTGATGATGGCTGTGTCTTTTGTTCGCTGAAGCCGTCAGAGGAATCATCGAAGTTGATGAAGTAACCGGATGCAGTTCTGTCAATTGTTCCAATTGGTTCAGGATTTTTGTTTCTCGCATTTTCACTTGGTACTTCTGTATAGATTGGTGTGTCTCTGCTAAATGTCTTTATTTGGGTTTTCAGAGGTCTAAGTTCTATTGCATTGTTGCATAGTCCTTGTTGTTCTTCCGTAGGCGTTTCGAATGTGATGAGCCTCTTTGATAGGACCTCTGTACTGGTAGCAAACCTTGGTGTTCTGCTACTTATTGGGAGTCCACTTGGCCTACTGTTTGTTATCGGCCACATGTTGTGGTTTTACCAGGTCGATGGATACAACTCGGTTCTCCTTTTTTCCAGCAAGTGGCGGTAGTACAACTGATCTTGTCCCGTTGACAGACAATACAGGAACTGCTTTTCTGTAAGAAGGCCCAAATTCCTTCTTTACCGCGATCTTCTCCCTGACTAGATCCCCGACTTTTGGAATCCAGACAGGTCTTGCTGGGACAGGTGGTGATTCTTCAGTGGTCGTTGGCTGTTCTTTCAACTGTATGTTGCTCAGGTCTTTTCTTGTTTTGTTTAAGTCCTGCAAAATAGCCAAACGGTCTTTGACATCAAAGCTTTTTTCTGTTACCACTGAAGTCTGACTATCAAGGTCAGAGATCAACATCCTAGTTCCGAATAATAATTCGTACGGACTGAATCCCTTCAGAGAATTTCTTGGCAAGTTATTAAGACTACGTTGGACACTTATTAGATGTTTGACCCACCCAGCTCCCGAACCTAATACCTTTGCCGTTATAGATTGCTTTATGTCACGGTTTTTTCTTTCAACAATTCCGTTCCCCTCAGGGTGAAATGGACAAGAGTACCGCAATTGCACGCCCATGCTGACCATGGCCTCCTTATAAGCCCGAGAGCTAAAAGCAGGACCATTGTCCGAATGCAGAATGCCAATTGCGTATGTGCCGATAAAGACTCGCAAATCTTTTATAACAGTTCTGGCGTCAGCCGTTCGCTGGGGCCACATCCATATGAATCTCGTGCATGAGTCCACTGCGACCAAGATATATTTATAGTTACCATCCCTTTGTAAGGGACCGCAGTGGTCTAGATAAACACAGGCTAATGGTTTATCCGAGATTAGAAGGGGCGTCTGTGCTGGACGTCTCACAGTTGATACTTTCATTTTTTGACATATTTCACATGCTAGAACATAGTTCCTTGTTTGTCTTCTCATTTGTGGCCACCAGTATCTCTGTTTTAATAATGATACAGTGGCTGAGACGCCAGCATGGGTAGAAGCAAGCCCTTCGTGTGCCGCTATTATCAGTCCTAACCTATGTTCCATGTTTGGAATTGCCCTATCCCCCACTCCAGGGATTCGAGCAAAAGGAACATTGTTTGTATCAGTTATGTATGAGTATTTTACTGGAAAGCCTTTAGGGAGTGGTTCTATCGAATCCTTTTCTGAAGCGCTGACAGCTTGTAATATTTCGCTGTCTATTTTTGTTTTTGACCGGGTGACGGCAGCTACGGAAGCCGTTTGCACAGCTGCCTTCGCGGCCTCATCAGCCAATGAATTCCCTGCAACGTGAACGCCATCACGTTGATGACTCAGTGTATGTATCACGTGAGTCTTTGGTAGTTCTTTTTGTAAAAGAGCTACTTGTTCCCAGAGCATTTTATGCTTGATTGTGCCACCTTTCGCATCCTTGAAACCATTCTGAAGCCAGATCTGCAAGTATTCATTATAAGATTGAACGCAATAATACGAATCGCACACTATGAGCGTGGGGAATTCTCGATCGGTATTTTCAAGCGCCATCTTGAATGCTAGTAATTCAGCTCGCTGAGCTGTACAATCTCCTAGAGATTGTGTTTTAGTGAGGGTTGGTTTAAATTTCCCTTCGTGCCAACGACCTTTAACAATCGCGCACGCAGCACTGTAAGCTTGTTTACCCCCTACTGCGGGTTGTGCTGATCCGTCTGTATATATTATACAGCCGTAGTCATCTAGAGGCAGAATTTCGGTTGGCGGAGGACATTCAAATTCATATTGGAGAAATTCTTGTGTTTTTAAATAAGGATCAAATTCGTACATCACGTCTGTTGCAGCAAGAGAGTTAGCCCATTGTATCCATCTTGGATGGAGTGCTTTAGCATTTGGAATGCTTGCCTTTGTTACCGCCTCTAAGGCTGGTATTGGTGTCACGATTATTATTCGTTTACCTTGTGCCAGGGCTCGTTCTTTTGCTATAGCTGTCTGTGTTGCTGTAAGAATTTTTTCCGTTGGGCTAAATTTCATTTCAGCCTTAGTGTACAAGTGTGATTTGAATGCAATTGGTACCTTATCTCCCTCATTAGAGGTTAGGTATGTGAATCCGCATCTCCCTGGGATGACTCGGATCACAAGGTTGCGTGTATTATCACGGGTTTCTAATTTTGTTTTAATTAGCATGTCTGTTTGTAAGGATCTCAAAATTTCTGTGTGTGCTTGAGTCCAACTGGATCTTTTAAAGTCTGGTTTAATTAGATCGTAAAGGGGTTTGACCCTTTCTGCGTAATTTGCAATGTAAGTTCTTCCGAAATTTAGGAAGCCTAGAATTGACTGTAGGTTTTTTAGTGTTTTAGGAGCTTGGATTACGGCACATTTCTCTAGGAAATTGTCTGCCAGGCTTTTGCCTTCACTTGATAACTCATATCCTAAGAATAGGACCGTCAGATGGGCAATTCTGGACTTTTTGAAGTTGAATTTGTAACCCTCTGCAGCGAAACCAAGTATTATGGTGTTCACTCTTTTCAAGTGAGTTTCCAAGTCATCATCTGTTAAGTAAATGTCATCGACATAAGATAATGCTTCATCATCATATAGTTGTAGTAATTCTGTTACTCTCGCTGAGAATACCCCCGGGCTGTTCTTGTACCCCTGGGCTAACCGACAGAATTGTTTTTGAGTGCCATTTACTGAGAATGCAGTTAAATATCTGCTCTCTGGTGCTATGTTTTGACAAAAGAATCCGTTGGAGATGTCCAAGGTTGTTTTGTATTTTTTGCGCACTATGTTATTCATTAGTGCAGCACTGTGTGAGTTTTGCACTGCAAAAGTTTTGCAACATGTGTTAAGGTGTCGGTAATCCAAAACTAGACGGTACGAATTGTCTGGTTTGGAGACCGGAAATAAAGGATTGTTCATTTGTGAGGTGCAAGTTTCAATCACCCCTTGGTATTCTAGCTGATCTAGTATTTCATTTACTTGTTTTTTAGCTTCTTGCTTAATTGGGTACTGCCTTTGTGCAGTAGGTTGTGATTTTAACTGGACTTTGTGAGGAGGAGAATCCTCATCCCATCCTACATGATTTTTATATAAAGCAGGTGCTAAGGCCACTGCCCACTTTCTAGCAAGTGTATATTTTTTATGAATCGGTATTTGATTCGAGAAGGCAGGCATAATTACTTCTTCGCCATGAGGGCACTCCCTGACAAACTCTGGTGGGCAGTCTTTTTCAGCTAGAAGGATGTCATAGCCCTTGGATAGGTTATCCCAAAATAGTCCCCTTATTTTCCTAGTCTTATCTCCCTCTATACGTAATGTTATCTCGTATATTTTGTGGGGCTTGCTAACTCTGGTATCTGCAGTTTCCACTTGAAGGTATTCATTCGTGTCCACTGTCTCCAGATGATTCATAAGGACTTTGCGAGCTATGCTCACCTCTGCTGCGCTGTCTAGCATTGTCTGAGCCCATTCTCCGTTTTTCAGTTGTGTCCTCAGTATTCTCGGCATTGTTAACTACCTTGATACTGGCTACCTTCTTTTTTGGAAATTGTGATTTCTTTTTCAGTTGAGCAGGTTCCTTGTCTTTGGACTTGGCGTGCTCTTCTGATCGTCCTCTTCTTTCCGATTTCTGCGAGGAATTCTGAAAAGATTGAGAGGGACGTGTATCAATGTCTTGATATCTATCAGGTTTTTTAATATTATCCCTATTTCTAAGGTTATATCTATTCCCAGAGGGTTCACTCTGAGGTGACCTTTGTCTCGGGTTCGGAGATTTCTCTCTTCGCCTAGGAGACCTTCCTCTGGACTGGAATTTCTTTTCTTTAGGATTGGATTGTTTATTTCCATCCCAGTTCTTTTTTGGTGAATTATTATTAAAAAATATTTTTTCTGGACTTGTAGTCAGTTGCGGTTTTACTGGTATTCCACCTAGACTATCTCTGCCTAGTTCTTCATAGGATTTTTCTATGATTCTGGCAATTTCAGCTGGTTGGTCTGCTATATCTGTCTCTTTTAACCTCTGGCGGATCGCCACGTTTGCTGCTTCACCCTTTATGTTGGCTAGTAATATAGCCGAGACCTGCTTGAAGTCTTTCAGTAATTTCATACCAAGAGTTAAAGCAGGTTCTGGACCGTATTCATCTTGAATTTGTTTTAGCACATCTGGTATCACCGAAATGGATGGAACACCGTGCGTTTTTGTATAGATGGAAGCAAAGACTGTACCCCAAGTGTCACAGTCCTCAATGTGTGGTGCGATTCCCATTGGGAGACATATAGTCAGAATCCTGTGTTTTTCTAATGGGGTGGTGTCAGGAAACACCGCCTCTATTTGGGTAATTTTCTGTGCCAACCAGAATGGTATTTGTTCCCGTTTAGCTGGAACTTTACCTAGGCAGGATTGGATGTTCTGTGGTGTGATTTTATTTGTGTTCCCCTGGTGAGGGGTCAGCTGTGGAATTTTAATCGCTGGCTGAATTGTTGAAGTCCGCATTACATACTGAACTAATTGTCTATGAATTTTTAGTAGTTGTTTTAGCTGTATTAATAGCTCTGCTGCAGGCATTCTTTCGATGTCTGGATGTGGTGTGTATCCGGCTAGGACCGGCCACGTTGCTCCTGGTCTTCCTAAAGGACCGAGCCTTGTAATGTGATTGTTATGTATTAGGGCGCCATCAAATAAGAGCAAATGCTCTTGGAATTTGAGTGGTACTTCCACCTCCTCGAAAGGAGTGTACGTTTCAGGAGGTTCCTCTACTTTGTAATAGTGGAAGTACTTTGTTACAGCATTTGCTGCTGGAAAATGTATCCATGTATAGTATACCTCTGTCTGCCGATATTCGTGTGCCTCAATTACGAATATGACTGTGCCACCTCTAGGTGTCAGTCCATTTTCTATAAGTTTTAAGGTTATAGATCTCCTTTTAATGACCGGAATAAGTATTATATCCGCGTCTGCTGCTTGCATGGTAGCATCAGCATCTGCTATTTCAGTAGCTAATCTAATTGCCTCTCTTTCTCCATCGCTGTCTCCCATTTTACTGACAGGATGGTATTATTTTTGTTTGCAGATCAGGTTTCTTTATGGAAACAGAGATTAGATGCACAATATTTTGGAACTGTTTTATCCTTCAACGTTGACTAGACCAAGAACCATACATAGGAGTTCCCTCCTGCGAGGTTTTGGAGGATATAATAACCTTTCACCCACTCCAGACGTCTTTGGAGTATTTGGGAAAAGGGGTCTGAGTGAGAAAGCACGACTGAGTTACTCTAAATGTCTTACGTTAGTTTTATCGCCCTTTCCAAACGCGTTGGGCGCCATGTAGTGTAGCTCCTATTTTCCCAATAGGCTCTGCGCATTGGAATAGTGCCTACAGCAGTAAAGGCCTAGGCCAGACGTTAACTAGGTCTACTACTGTCGATACTAGACTTAATTTTTGGGTTTGCCAGCTAAGCTCAGAGTTCGCTAGAAACTTTCTCGAATGTTCAAGGAAGGATTAACTCCCCTGATTAGACAAGAAGGGATTTAGTTTCTGACAACCATAGAACATGACAACTTTGCTCTCCCCTAATCAAGAGTCAATCTCAAGAGTCGTGTGAGCACAAGGCAATTATTTTACTCAGTCAGTACGTGCATTCTTAGTCTCATCAGAATGTAGAGAAAAGGAAGAGACGGGCGTGTTCAATAAAAGATGTTATTTATTGATCAGTCTCTTTTCTCGTACAAGAGAAATGGATCGATATTATTGCAATACTTATAGTTAAGTAAAGTGCATACATTAGAAGCAATAGTATAAAATAATACTGTAAGAACATTGATATGGTTTCTGAGCCATATGATGTTTAAAATGATTAAAATATATTTACATACACATATACATTTGACTAAACGTACTCAACTGGTGTTTCTAAATACGCCTACCCCGTGTACCTGACCTAAGTCTAATGCGTGGGCGGGAATAGAAAGTTACAGTTTAGTTTAAGTTTGTTTTTGCCAAGTGAATAACTAAAGAATTCTCTAGGAGGGGTTATTCAGTTCTGTACCTGGAATTTAGGATGAATGAGGAATGGTATCTCTTTCTCTGCTCTCGATATTCCAGGCTGCCTGCGAGGGCTGCCCAGAAGCGCCGGTGCTGGGTCTCTCGGCTTGAGATAGCAGCGCGTCTCTCAGCGCGTCAGGAAGGCGGGGCTGCTGCCTGCGGGGTCTGCTTCTGCTCTCGGCTTCGGCAAGTATGGCTGCTCCGTCTTGTCACCACGCGTGTGTTTGCATAGGGCAAGGTCGGCAATATTTATACCTTAAAGGTGCCGAGATTGACGTAAGGATGGACATAGGTACGTCAATAAAGATGTCATACGACTTGCTCGTTAGCACATTCTTTACTAAAGTTCTCTGTGAAATCAAAACAATGGCCGCACGGATTATCCAGGTTGTCATAGGTTTGATTTGTTATGAGAACGTCGTATGCCTTATCAGGGGCTGGAGGAATGTCGCTTGTCTAATTAGATCTCAAGCGTTATGACCTAATCAGATAACACGTTCCTGTGCCGTAGTGTGACTGCGTCAGATAACGGTATCTGCATCATGGGGGATTTCTTGCCTCATGGGCTGACTGTTAGTTAACTAGCTAGTAAGTTTAACCAGAATAGGGTCAGGAATAGGGGGATCGAATCAGAACCTATAGAAATACACGACAGAACTTAGAAGTAAATTTAATGTGCTAATGAAGTGTAGGCCACTCTTTTTTTTTTTTTTTTTTTTTAAAGTGTAAGACTTTATTTGCAGTTGCCAAAAATACATCGCATTCTGTTACAATCCGGAGGACTGCCGTCTTTCACACAATAGTTCACTTTCGGTGCTACACAGCTCTTCAGCCGACAACCTTCCGGTCCGGCAGCGTTTGTCGACAGTGTATATAAGGCAATTATATCATATGTATGTAATATGTGTAGTCTTACTTTTATACATTTTTAAACAAAAGAGTGTAGGCCACTCTTACCATGTTTTAGGGAGAGCGCAATTTAGCACTGGTTAGCATTGGCAAAGTGTAGAGAGTACTAAAGCCTGTAAAAACAAATCTAGCAAAACAGGAGGTGTGAAGGCAAAATGTTTGGGGGAATACCACTCCAAGGTTGTCAGGGCTAATGGTAATGTATCTCACTCATATGCAGTCACTCAGGGGCTTATTTATGAGCCCTTGCTTCACTTTTGCGCCATCGGTGGGCCACTTTTTGTGACGCACCAGCAGGGTAAAAAATGAACCATGTTGCGTCATGTTTACAAAATGACGCATCTAGGTAGATGCATCACTTTGTAAACCCCTGCACCACATTATACATGCACCAGGTATAATGTATGCAGGGTGGGCATTCTGACGCAAGTAAACCTTGTAGAAGTGACGCCGTGAAATCTATGAGATTTCACTGTGTCACTTCTAGGACGCAGATGCGTCAATATCTTACGCCTGCCTCACAGCAGGCGTAAGACTGGCGCAGGCACATTTGAAATGGGACTTGCCCATGTGAAATGAGCCATTGATGGAGTTGGGTCATGTTCGGGACACACTCCAGCAATGCGTCATTTTTGCGCCTACAGATACGTCAGAAATACTGACGTATCTGTAACTCCTTGCGACATGATGCGTCATACTGTAAATATGATGCATCCAGTATGTCGCAAGGAGGGCGTAATGAAAAGTGACGCATTGCTGTTTTCACGCAGCGATGCATCAGTTTTCATAAATGAGGCCCTCAGTATAGTGAATACTGTTACCAACACGGTAAAACACAACTCATTTGTGGTTGTTCGTTTTTAAAGCTGGTACATTCCTATGGATAGCTTAAGCATGTTATGGTGTACCTTCAAGCTTGCACTTTGTTCTTAATTACATGATTTTAGTCTGAGATAAAGTAGTTTGTCTATATATAACCCTCTATATCGAGTGGTGCTTATTTCACTTTGTTTATATCGAAGTATCTGGCTATTTTATTCATTTTACCCACACATAGACAAACACAGAGCAGCCACGCGTCCCTGTTCCCACACTTACTTAAACAGGGGTTTGGAGGTGCTATGTTGTATTTAACTTTACACCTCCTTGCTGTTCTGTACATGGCTTGGCGTGCTCTAGGTGCGGTTGGTAGTTTGGCAGTTGTGGTTCTAGAGCCCTCACAACATCCTGGTCGCTTTTGGAGCCACAATATCAGTTTTCATTCTCACTGGGGACAAAAAAATTATGTATACCAAAACAAGACGACCCTGATGATTATACTTTTGTACGTGTCTGCCCATTCAGTGATGTATATGGTATGGTAGTTGTAGATTTGACAGCACTCACAGTACTTAAGTATCTTTGGAAGCCTATTTTATTATTGGGGACGTCAAAGAAAATGAAAGCAAGGTAACCTTGGTGTTTGCATTTTTGTACCTATCTACTCCTTTAATGATGTATATGTTGTATTTTGAACCCTCAAAATGACGAGCAACTCTTCAGTATTAGTGCAAACTGTTAAGTTGGTCATATCCTGCGTTTGTTTGCTGGGTTCCATGCTAAAAATTACTTCATTTTTAGGTCAAGCATATGGCGCATGCCCTGTCTGCAAGACCTAATGTGATCACAGTATTGCCCCCTGCTACTCACCATTGGTCAAACTCCTGCGTTGCTCTTCTTTACTGCCTCATAACTGGTACAGCCACCGAAGCGTCACTTCCCTTGTTCAGCAAAGGAACACCGGCTAAGTACAGTATAGTTACCCTTGCAATGTGTTTCTATTAGTCTAAGAGAACTATTTTTTTTTCGCCTGTGCTGCTTTTCACTCGGTATATTTAGAAGCACTTTTCAGATGGACTCCTTCATTTCTTATTATTTTTAAACAAACGGACTCCATCATTTCTTATTATTTATTAACATGACTTGTGGAAATTAGGTAATGTGTCCGCAATTGCAGGATGTTTGAGCCTACCGCCTGACTCGAACCTGTTTCCCCAGCTTCAAAGTCGTCTGATTTGCCATTAAGCCACATTCTTGCTACCTCTCTAAAAAAAAGAAATCCTAATACCTCCTTGTTTTCTTTTCCCCCCTCTGTCTCGTAGCCTCCGGTGACGCCGCTGCTGTTGCACAATGTTAGGTGGGTTCAATGAATGTGGCTTACATGACGTGTCCTACCTGTATAGAGCTGCTGGCCACAAGCTCAGGCTGTAGGCGCTAGAATCCTGTTCACCACAATATGTTAAGCGGCCTAGCCAGCCCAGGGGACGCGTGTGTGTAAATGGAGGAGAGAAGAGTACTTGTCTTGGGTGGTTGCTACGCGAGGCCTAGGGAACAGGCAGACGCTTCACTATACACTCATTATTCGTATTCTTATTTTTTTCCAAATGCACTTTTTGGAGAATTTAAAGGCGTTGAAGGAAGGCAGATCCATGTAATAAATATATTTTCAAGCTGGCCATCAACTTTCCTTTCAGAGAACGGGAGATTGTATTATGCATTTTGGACAAGTGTTATTATTGCAAGACATACAGCTCAATCGTTTCGGTCAAGAGGGCAGTGACGACTGGGGTGGGAGGGTGCGGTTTTGAGGTTAGAGGGGCATGGGGAGATTCCAAGGATGCTGGCGCGTCAAAATCTGGAGACAACTGGTGCTTGACAGCGTATGAATAACTTGCAGTTGTAGAGAAACAGAAATATACGCCCTTCGTTTTGACGGATGTGTGTGTTGGTGTGCCGTTTCTCTTCAGGAGATTTGACCAGGATGCCCCTTGTGTATTTCATAGGTTTTGTGATTCATACGTAACCTTTTTCGTCCTAGCCCAGAGATAGCCAGCTTCGTATAATTAAATAAAAATGAATGAATAAAACAATAGTAGCAGACATATAGAGTGGCTTTGGAACAGCCCTCTTTATTTATTGCTCTATTCAAGTGTCAAATACAATTTGGCTTCCACCAATGCAGCGGGCAACATGGGGTCATTCATGGTTAGCTCACTTAAGCCCTTGGCTCTCTTGCACTGTGGGCAATGCATTTTGCCTCAACACGTGCACATCAGCCTAAAAAAGATGTACGCCTTTGGGCCAGGATTGGTGCGCCAATAAATTACTTTAAACTGCTTCCATCCATACAGGGCTTTAAGTGGGATGAAAAAACTAGGGGGTCTCTCAAAGGGGCGTGGCCGGTGTAATTAGAGCGTGGATTAAAACACAGTAGCTAAAAATCTGTACTTAGCATAGTGTGCTGCCCGACTGGTATTTTGCTGCTTCTGTCATTGCATCTACATATATAATACAACAAGCAACATTTCACCTACAACAAGCCAGGACTATTGACTTTGTCAATGGTTGTTAGTAGCATAAGATAAAAAAAAGAACTATCGGCCACATGCATCAATGTCCCCTTCTGCAAATTCTTAATTGCGAACAGCTATGCATCAAGAAATCTTAATTTTCCTTAATTGCGATTCACAATTTGCAAATCGCAATTAAGGAATCCCTTTCCATTGATTCCTATGGGCCTAGAGGCCCATAGGAATGAATGTGAAGGCATTCTCATTTTGCAATTCGCAATTAAGGAATCGCAAAATGAGAATGCAATTTCAAGGGACCAAAGGACCCCCCCTGCCCACCTGAAATGTACCTTTAAGTACAAGGGCATGTGTGTGTGTAAAATGAAACTTTCATAAATGCACTTTTGTGCATTTTTGAAAGTTTTCTCAAATTACCATGAAGGTTAACTTCATGGTAATTTACCACTTCCTATTTGCGATTTCGCAATTTAAAAAAAATCATGCATTGCATTTAAGAAATTGCAAATTTGCGATTTTTTAAATGCAATCGCAATTTAAGAAATCGCAAATAAATTGCGATTTCTTAAATTGCGAAAAAAGCAAAAACCTTAATGCATCCCAAAAAAGGGATTTGCATTCGCAAACGGCCGAATTTTGCGATTCGCACCGTTTGCGAATGCAAAAACCCTTGATGCATGTGCCCCTATGGCTTTTTTGTATACAATATTGAAATTGCTTCAGTTCTAAAAAGATAAGACTTTGAAAGAACTATAACCAGTGTCTTTGAAGTTACATTAAAGGCAGTAAAGGGTGGTACTGCTGCAGCGTTACAATGTTTTTTATTCACCGAAGGAACTGCTGGTGTTTAGGGCCTACCCCACTTAAAGCCCTGCCTCCATTCTTTATCGTTTTTATTTTTGAGCCACAACGGACCCCTGCCCACCGAACATATTCCATAGGGCTGCCACCGCCATTGCACCCAAACTAGGACGGACCATCAACTACTCTTTCATATCCGGCATCTACCCGGAGAACTGGAAATGGGCAGAGGTGAAACCCCTCCTCAAGAAACCAACAGCCGACCCAACAGACTAGAAAAACTACTAGCCCATCTCTCTCCTCCCATTCGCTGCCAAAGTCACTTTGGCCAAGCCCAGCTGACCACCTTCATCGAAGAGAACTCCATCCTAGACACCTCCCAGTCCAGATTCCGCCGCAACCACAGCACTGAGACTGTCCTCCTCGCCACCACCGACGACATCCGCATGCTACTTGACCAGGGACACACTGTGGCCCTCATCCTTCTAGGCCTCTCCGCAGCCTTCAACACCGTTTCACATCACACTCTCGCATACCAAACTGCACGACGCAGGGATACACGGATTGGATCTAATCCTTTCTCTCTGGCAGAACCCATTGGATCAGACTCCGTCCCTTCCTCTCCGAACCCACCGATATCTACTGCGGAGTACCCCAAGGATCATCACTCAGCCCCACACTCTTTAACATCTACATGGCCCCCCTCGCCGTCAGGGCTGGACTGGGAACCAAAACCGGCCCCGGCAAAGTGCGCGGCTGGCCCCTGGGGGGGAGATTGGGGTGCGACCGAGCTCTTTGCTGGGGCCGGTTTTCAGCCGATTGTGTTACAGGGCCGATTTTGCAGCTATGCTGCATGCACGGCCCTGTAACAAAAACGGCCCTCAGGGGCCTAAAACCGGCCCCCATCCTTGCGGTGCACCTAGGGATTGCCCGGTGCCCGCAATGGCCAGTCCGGCCCTGCTCGCCGCCATCGTCAGACAGCATGGACTCAGCATTGTGTCCTACGCCGACTACACCCAGCTTCCAGAAAGGAATGAAGAACGTGGCAGCCTGGATGAATGACAGCTGTTTGAAGCTCAACTCAGAGATGACCGAGGTCCTCATCCTCGGACCCTGCAACCCTGCCTGGGATAACACCTGGTGGCCCTCTGCCCTCGAGAACCCACCCATCCCAACAGACCACGCACAAAACCTCGGCATCATCCACAACTCTTCCCTCTCAATGAACAGCCAGATCAACGCTGTCACCTCCACTAGCTTCAACTGCCTGCGCATCCTCCTCAAGACCTTCAAATGGATCCCCCCGACTGCAGAAGGACCGTCACCCACACACTCATAACCAGCAGTCTGGACTACGGCAACTCCCTATATGCCAGAATCAACAGGACTCTCCTACACAGGCTCCAGACCATATAGAACGCTGCAGCCAGACTTGTCCTTAGGACACGGCGTCACAAACACATGACCCAACACCTTTGAGACCTCCACTGGCTCCCCGTCGAGAAGAGGGTCACCTTCAAACTCCTCACCCACGCCTACAAGTCCCTCAACAACATCAGACCCAAATGCCTTAACGAGAGAGTAACCTTCCACGTACCCAAGAGGAACCTCCGTTCTGCCGACCTCGTCCTGGCAGAGGTCCCCCGCATCCGCAGGAACAGAACAGGCGAGAGAGCCTTCTCCTACATTGTGGCCAAGACCTGGAAGCTCCCGGTGAACATCAGACGCTCCCCCGACCCTGCACATGTTCAGGACCAACCTCAAGACCTGGCTCTTTGACTGATCCGGAGCTGTCCCCCCACCCCCAGCGCCTTGAGACCCTTGCAGGTGAGTAACGCGCTTTACAAACCCCTGATTGATTGATTGATTGTGTGTTAAAACATATATTTTCAGAAAGGTTCAAAGCCAATAGTTCTTTTTCTCTGTAGCATTAAGAATCTTCTTTTCCTGTTCTGTGCTCTAAAGCTAAATTATGGTTTCAATGCATGCTCCTTAGTGTCCAGAGTGTTTTCAGACTCAAATCTTAATTGCTAACTTTGTGAGAGGGCATTAGTTGCAAAAGGGACGTGCCTAATTACCAGTGGTAAGTCCCGCAATCTTTTGCCCTGACAGTTACGTGTACCCTGTCTTGGTCTAGTATGGAATATTCTGTCTCTCACTGATCTACCTTGTTTAAAGGATAACATTGGTTTACTGTTTTTCAGGGATGCTCATGTAGGCAGGATCTTCTAATGTTTATTGATCAGTCCCTTTAAGATATTCGAGTGAACCTTGTAGATGGTGAAACAAATCAATCTGTCTGTTTCTTCCTTTTTTCATGTTTTAACAACATATCCCAGGCCTTTTGTTGTGTCCATATGTTTGCTTGATGGATTACTGTATCTGGGTACTGTTTTCTTTTTCAATTTCTTGGAAAATTTCTCAGTGAGTAATTTGCAGCCTCCCAGGATGGTAGCGTTCCTCTACAGTTGCAAGAACTGCCCACAATGTAATTTTTCTTTGAGAGCTCTTGGAGAGAAACTGTCCAGACTCAGAAGCTTGTTCTTGTTGGTAGGTTTGCAGTATACCTCGATGTTAGACATTACAACTTTGGGGCGGTAAACACACAGACATTTTTGCCTTCACTTCCCTATTTTTATTGAATTAATTTTTGTTGCACTTTCCTCCTGCAATCAGTCGTAAAGTGCTTGTGCTCTATCTTAAATCTGGTAAGATTGGCATACTTCTATTTGGTACATTTCCTTTACTTATAAGCCCATAGTATACATTACTACCTGTATCCAGGGCCTGTAAATGAAATGTTATAAATGGGCTACAGCACTCACTGTAGCACTGCAAAACATGTCTCAGGCCTGCCCCTACAGCCTGTAGTGCAGATATAAACCGCAATTGTGAACCAGCAAATAGACTTTGCCAGGCCTAAATATTCCTTATGGGTTGAGCCTAAACAGTGCTTGCGCTGGAGACGATCTGTTGTATATACTTTGTGGAGTCTGACTCCTCCTTTGCTTAGGATTGTCTTATCTGTGTGCCATTTAAAAATGTGAGTGCGGTAATGGCTAATGGGTGTTGCATGTCCCACCTTTCTATACAAGTCAACTGCCATGGAGTATTGCAGTGGGAACGAACAGGGACTCACACGCTGCTTGAGTGCTTTTATGTTTTTTTTGTTTGTTTGTTTTTGCCTGAATGTGCTTTGGCTATAGAACGTGTTAACCTAACGTTAGAATAGATGGGTTTTATTTTGTAATTTACTTGTATTTTGTTTTGCTGGGTCTGTGCGTTTTGTATTTATGATTGTGTAAAAGTGTTTAGTTGATATTTTGTTTGTTTTTATGTAATAAATTTTGCTAACTGTCCGCTGGCGAGTGTTCTTTGTTGTCTCCTCCATATTCACACCCTCCGCTAACCCTTCATTTGCGAGAGGCGCAGGTGGTGTTTCTCTTCTATACCTTGAACACACGCCGGGTGATATTCTCAAGAACGTGTGATAACTATCGCAAAATTAGCTTAACGCAACTCTTCACATCGCAATCCATTGTGGGAAAAAAACACTGTGTTAATGTTGTATTCTCAACATGGCGGTACCATGCGATAGTCTCATGACCACATTAAAATCAACGTGACACCGCAAAAATGCTAAACACGAATGCGAAAAAGCAGTGATGTCCCAAACAGTGATACAAAAATCAGCGATAATCAGCGACAGGCCTGCAATTCCCATGCGTCATGCGGGAAAATGCACCATCAAAGCAGAGAAAAAAAACGATGAGATGACAATGTACGAGTGCAACCCCACATCCGTAATGTAGAACAAATGTCCATTGTCCCGCATCAAATAGGCATCTCCTCACTAACAGTCACCGATGTACATTGACAAGCAGTCTGCATGTAAACTGCTCCAATGTGGAACCATACATGGAACACACTGTGAAACCACATCTCCCCTTTACATTGCAGAGGGACAATCAACACCTCCTGCACACAGACGTGTCATGTCTATGATCAATCAAGTATGAAAGCATGGACGAATGTAGGGGCAGTGACTCCCCCTTATGTACATGTTGCTCATGTTGTGGGACTTGAGTCACAGGGTGCATCTCTGCATCATGGTGGTACATATTTGACCCCAAAAGAAGCCCTGTTGTCATTTGTAGGTCACAAATGACAGCCTATATGTAATGATTTGGGACACATATGAAACGCCGAAGAATGGGATTCCATACTATCAGTGACACACAGAACTGGCATTTCGAATATGTGACACCCGAAACAGCCTCTCTGTACAGAGGTGACACACCCACCTGAGACGTATTCAGAACTGGAGGTTCCCTGCCCGCGTGTCCTGCTACCTGGGTGGAACTTTTGTGCTGCTGCTGCCCTGCTTCGCGCCGAGAGCGCGACAACGCCTGCCGGTCCCCCTGCCGTCGCTAACCGCCATTCCAGTGGCCGCAGTGCAGGGGGACTACATGCCCCAGAATCCATAGCGGGACTGAGCCGCCCATCCGCCACACTTCCTTGCCCGGAGGCACTTAAAACACCCGCGCTTGCTCCGGGGAGCGGGAGACGTATTCAGAACTAGAGATTCCCTGCCCACGTGTCCTGCTACCTGGGTGGAACTTTTGTGCTGCTGCTGCCCTGCTTCGCGCCGAGAGCGCGACAACGCCTGCCGGTCCCCCCCACCGCCGCTAACCGCCATTCCAGCGACCGCAGTGCGGGGGGACTACATGCCCCAGAATCCATAGCAGGACTGAGCCGCCCATCCGCCACACTTCCGCGCCCGGAGGCGCTTAAAACACCCGCGCTTGCTCCGCATCACGGGACGCGCGCGGGTGGCGTCGGGCTAAGCCCGGGCACAGGGCGGGCCGTCTGTGGCCGTCCGGGGCTGGCCGAGACTGGGCTGGGCCACCCCTTTTTGTTGATATCCCGTAAATCCCTGGACTCACTGGACATATTAGTTAGACTCTTTTTTGCATTTTTTCTCTCATTTCGTTACAGTCTATCTGTTTTTGTAGGGTATACTTGTAGGTCCCTTTTAATTCACCACATCAATCATGGTTACTCTACCAACATTGCCCAGAAAATCTCTTGTGGGTGGGTCTGTACAGGGGACACTAGACCAATTTATCTCGAGGGCCGCGGCGGTTTTAGAGCGCGAAATCGTTCTTACCGAGCGGCGCTTATCCTATGAACTGCAGAAGAAACGTTCCTCCTTGGGCCATATACAGTTAGCAAACACCGGTTTTGGCCTGAAACTGCTCCTCTGATATCGGTATACCCCTACAGCTTCAATATTTGCCAGACACACCAACACGAACCAGGTTATCTAATCAACTGGATATTAGTTCCTGCTCCCAAACTGAGATTTCCTCAGTAGAACAGGTAAGTCTAGCAACTATTGATTCTTCTAACAAAGGGGAAACACAAATATTAACTAACACTTCTGGTGCAGCCCCACTATCTAAAGGGAATGCTGGGGGAAATAGACGCAAGGGTAAACACACCAAGGCAGTTAAATTAGTAACAAATCTAGCCAACACCAAAGCCCCAGCGGAAAGTAAATTTGAGCAGTGTAACTCATGTACTAAAACATTCTGTACACAAGATCTAATGAGTGACCTAGAAAAATTGATTAAATCCCTGGTCATACCACTTGTTGAGAGGGTTAAAATGCTGGCGGAGCAATTGGGGTCTCTTCAAGAGATAAATCTAGCTAATTCAGAACTGCTTAAAACAGTAGCAAATAATAACAAGCATCTACCTGTCGACCTAATGCCAGAAGTGGTTAAACCTCACTCTCTGCAAAGCTTCGACCCCTAGGTTACCAATTGAAATGTCATCCCCTCTATCCTGCCCGTGACCACTGCTCGGGTTCCAACGAAACATGTGGTATCTGGTGTTAGAGGGTTAAAAAATAACCAAGGTTGTGAACAGATTAAAATTCCAAACCCAACTCATATAGGGCATAATCCACCAGGACTTGACCAGCATATTGACCTTCCGCCGCAGGCATAACCATATGTAATTGTACTCATTGGTGTACCGGAGCTGCCAGCAAGGAAATATGAGGCGCATCAGGACCTGAAAAATAAGGTAATATACTGGCTAAGCAAAAACAGGCCCCTACCACCAGAAATAGATGGTGAGATATTGCTTATCAGAAGATTAGGGTGGGTAGGAAGGAGGCCAAAGGACACTTTGGGGGACTGTATCATTATCAATTTCAGAGACCGTAGGGCAACTAATTACATCAGAGACTGGTTTCCTGATGGTTATGGGGGCGGCATATCCACCAGGGATTTAAGTTACTTTTACCCACGTGCCCTAATAGGGACAAACTCCAGAGCCCCCTATCAGTCCAGCCGGAGTATGCAAAGTTCCGCCTTCAATGTTACCACCCTGAATAGGTTTGCCCCACTTGAGGGAATGGAGGGAGTAGACTGACGCCCAAGTGGGTCAATGGACTTGGGGGTGGATTACGTCCAATCCGTATCTGGTGTTATTTTACCCATAAACGAGGAAGCAGGAGTACTCAATCCCTTGCTGAACACAGGGGATTTTTCAATTAGTAATAACAATATTCACGTAGGTTATCGGTTCTTGTCCTGGAACCTAGCAGGGCTGAAAGATAAAATGGACCTTCCTGATTGGCTAGATCTGGTAAAACAATATAAAATCTTGTGCTTTCAAGAAACTTGGTCGGTGAAAGAGTTTAATTTACTGGGCTACCAAACTTTTAATACTCCGGCTATTGCTACCCACTGCGGAAGAAATAAAGGGGGTCTATGTACCTACATTGCAACCACCTCAGACACAATAGTCCATAACTTTATATCAGCAGACTGCTACCAGATTTTGGCAGTGAGCTGGCCGGGTCAGTATAGAGGGGCATTTATACATTTTTATAACAATGCTCACCCCTCTACCTGGGAGGAAATGATTACAAACTTTAGAAATTCACTTAGAGAATTAGAAAATTCAAGAGAGGGGGATTTATTACTATTATGGATGGGTGATTTTAACTGCTCCCTCTGTACTTCACACGCTACAGGCTTGTGCCCCCCGATGGATAAGAGGGAGGAACCTCTAACACACTTTGTTCATTCCAAGTTGGGGGACTTGCTCAATGCACTAATATATGAGTTTGACCTGCGTTTTATAAATGAATGCTGCTCAACAGAAGAGAGCTTTAAGCCGACCTTTATTGATAGAGGGGCCAACACGTTAATTGACTTCACTTTTCTGTCTTCCAGATATCAATCACTTGTAGCATCCTGGGAGACACTTAATGTTGCCATGAGTGACCACTATCCTATCTCCTTTCGTTTGAATATAGTGGGCCGTGAAGCATCTATTAAAACCTCTTATCCTACTCCTATTAGTTTAGCTAGTACAAATGGTTACACCATTAGATGGGCTAAGGTAGATCCTAACCTGTTCGTCCAAAAACTAGTCACGAAAATGTATGACCAACTACTCATCTGCCTTTCTACAACTGCGGGAAATTGTCAAGTACTAGACGCATTTGATAAAATCACAAATGAGATAAAAAAAGAGTTGTCTAGACAATATAAAACCCAGATAAAGAAACACAAGGGTTGGTTCGACAAAAACTGCACTAGGGCACATCGAAATCTGAAATTTGCCCTACAGGAAGACCCTAGATCTATCGAACGTGTAAGATGCAATAGGAGAACTTACCGGGTAGCCATCGATAGAAGAAAAAAAGAGTTAAAAGTGGAATTATGGCAAAATCTCCATGACGCATGCCTAGCAAACGACAACATAGCATTCTGGAGAGCGGTGAATGCCCCGTTTCTAAAGGACAAAGAAAGGGATTCTATTGATATGGCCATTTCTGGTAACTCCTGGGTTGAGTACTTTACTAACCTATACAATAACCATCCCACTCCCGGGCTAACTATTTCTAGCAACAACCAATCGATGTTACAGCCAGAGTCAGTTGGAGCAGAAATTTTCCCCCTGGAGATTACATTTGAACATGCAGAAGTTGTTAAGGCAATTGAGGACAGTCCTCCAGGGAAAGCTCCGGGACCAAATGGGGTCCCAATTGATTTATACAAATCTGTGCTACCTCTCTGGTCCCCGCTGATAGCTAATGTCTTAAACCATGCAAATGGTGTGGGCTTCATTGCATCTTGGTCAGAGGTAGTGGTAATACCCATTTTCAAAAAGGGGGATAGAAATAATCCAGCCTGCTATCGCCCTATCTCTCTTCTGGATGCCCTAATGAAGGTGGCGGGAAGGATAATCCTTCATTGGCTTCAGGAATGGGCGGAGGAAAGGGATATTATAACGGACCTGCAATATGGCTTCCGGACTGGGAAGGGCACAATCGAACAAGGCTTAAACTTAGCACTTTTAACTGCAAAATACACTGAGGCTAAGAAGGAAAGCCTGTACATAACATTCGTGGACTTGAGTTCCGTGTTCGATTGTGTGGACCATGCGATGCTGTGGAGCATTTTATTTGACATGGGTGTGGACCAACGGATTCTGACATTTATAAGGGAGCTGTACAGAGACGCAGGTGCTAGAGTACGCTATGGGGCGGTGGGGGTGTGCTCGGATAAATTTAACATCAAAAGAGGTGTGAGGCAAGGGTGCATTCTTGCACCCTTCCTCTTTGCACTATATATTAACTTGATGGGGCTTCACCTTAGGAAGTTTCAGTTCGACTACCCGGCTGTGGGGGGGAAGCCCATTCCCATCATCCTCTATGCCGACGACGCTGCTTTAATGTCACGCACCATTGTCGGGCTACAGAGGGCAGTTACTGAATTTTCTGAATACATGGTCGCCCGCGGCTTAATAGTAAACGTTGCAAAAACTTATTCTATGACGTGTAGTACTTTGAAGAAAACAAGTAGAGCTGCGAACCAAATGGATTGAAAATACTAGCAGTTTCTTCTATTTAGGAGTTACATTTGATAGCAGAGGCTCCTGGAAAGAGGCAGTATGCACAAGAAGATTGGCGCCTTGCCTCATTTTTCAAGAAAATTAGGCGGGAGACCAGTGCAGGAGCTTATACAGATTTATAAAGCTAAGTGTGTTCCCATTGGCACATATGGGGCTGGTCTATGGGGAATGGCCAAAACAGATCAGACTCAATGTATTGAAAATAAATGTATTCGTTATTTATTGGCGGCACTAAACTCAATGTCCACCTATTTTTGCCATGGGGAAGTGGGCCTAAATGATATAGATGATATTATTAAATCGTCCCCACTTCTTCTATGGCATAAAATTTGGGTGACCACAGAAACATCGCTAAATAGACCTGTTGTGCGAGACTGTCTACCTCTAGACGGAGTAACAAAAATTAAATGGCTCTACTACATCAAGGAAATGTCAGCTGAGTTGGGCCATAATGAATACTTCGATAATCCATCCTGTTTAGAAAAAATCTCGAAAAAAACTCTTAAAAGATCTATTATGGAACACCTAGACAAGAAAAGGTGGCATAAAGAAAAACAGAAGCAATCTGCTGTGGCCCACCAGTTGCTGATCACCCATGTTGGGATACAACCCTACTTACTGTTAGAGCCTAGCCCCTATTCGAGAATGTTGTTGACCAGGCTACGGGTGGATACCTTCTTTCGTTTAGTCTCATTTCCCAAATGTAATGATTGGTCCACTCACCTAGAGAAGTGCCCCTATGATGAACTTTCATCCCAGACTAACATTCACTGTATCTTCTTTTGTAAATTTTATGTTATCCCTAGGAAAAAGTTTTTGATACCAATACTAAGGAACTGGGGCATGAGAGGGTGCACTGCCGCTTTCTCTAGATTGAAAACATTAGAATCAATTTTTGTGATGAAATCGGTCATCTTTTATCTAAGGATTGTCATTGCCTTGAGGAAAACTGTGATACGGGCATCTTTTGAATTTGGTTTATACTTTTTTGACATTTTCCCCTTTACTTTTTGTACTAAAACAACCCCTCTATACATTTCGAAATGGGGGAGAGATCTTGTTTGTTGTGGTACATGATATGTTCTCCCTATACACGCTATGAAACATGAATTATGATGGAAATTCTTAACTGATTTTGATATTTTAACTGAATGTTTTTATATGTGCTTTTATGATTTTATAACAAAAATCGAATAAAGCTGATTTTTTACTTTGACTTTGACACACCCACCATCTATAAACAAATTATGAAATTGTTAGCACTTCATGTCGCACCTACACTTGTCCGAGTGATGTGCTTGTACAGATGAGTGACATGCACTCAGAGAATGTGTCTTGGAATGCTTTTATTTGCACATGCTGTGCCTGTGGTTATTCTGTGCTGTCCATTGATTGCTGAGGACTGTCACAATGTGAAGTGCTCATGTGAAGACATTTTCAATGATGGTGTTCCTACGGGCTATTCCTGCTGCGGCTGCAGTGGGGTGTGGTCCACCTGCCTCATCTTCCTCATCATCGTCCGGTGCATCTGGCACTTGTATCCATGGGGCATTGGTGCGTACACATAAGTTGTACAACACACAACACGCAATTATCATCTTGCACACAATGTCTGAGCTGTACAGGAGCCTTCCACCTGTAATGTCCAGGCCCCCTGAAACGTGACTTCAACACGCCGCATGTGTGTTCCACAATGCCCCTGGTGTGTTTGTGAGCCGCATTGTACTGCCTCTGGGCCTGTGTGTTCGGGGTTCGGAGGGGTGTCATCATCCAAGCGCAGAGTGCATAGCCCTGATCACCTGTGACAGTGCAGAGAGACATGTGTCAACAGTTCATTCTGCATGATGTGTTGGTATTCTCACTGGTACATTGTGTGATATGTGTGAGTTTGTGATTCCTGTTTGACATGTACTGCTTGTAGTAAATGTCCAGAAGCCTGACAACGACAGAGTGATTTTGTGCACTGAATGTGGGTGGCCACGTGTTTGTAGGCCTATGGTAAGATAGATGCAAAAAGAACTATTGATGTACAGAATGCAGAACAATGTCATACATACAACCCAGTAAAGAGATCTGGGCCTCAATCCATAATTTGTTTGCTCACCATGCCATTCCAGTTTAGACTCAGCCATATGCAAATCTGTCTTGACCCTTTGCCCAATGGGAACAGTCCAGCCCGAACTGCCAGGCCAGGTCCCCCCTGGACTGGAAACAAACATCATAGGACCAGTTTTGGGGCTTCACCCCTCTTCAGCCAGGATAGCTTGATTCCTGCGGCATGGATAGCACTGAATCACGTCTGAGCATACCGGTCCCACTCGGGTTAACAAATGCAAAAAGAACTATTGATGGACAGAATGCAGAACAATGTCATACATTTCCCCCCAATACAGAGATCTGGGCCTAGATCCATAGTTTTTTTGCTCACCTTGCCATTCCAGTTTGGAGCCAGCCATATGCAAATCAGTCTTGACCCCTCGCCCAATGGTAACAGTCCAGCCCGAACTGCCAGGCCAGGTCCTCCCCATACTAGAAACAAGCATCCTAGGACCGGTTTTGAGGTTTCACAGCTCTTCAGCCAGGATAGCTTTATTCCAGTGGCATGAAGAGCACGGGACTCACGTCTGAGCATACCCGTCCTACTCTGGGTGACAAATGCCAAATGAACTATTGATGGACAGAATGCAGAACAATGTCGTACATTCACCCCAGTACAGATATCAGGGCCTAAATCCATCATTTATTTGCTCACCATGCCATTCCAGATTGGACCCAGCCATATGCAAATTAGTCTTGACCCTGCGCCCAATGGGAACAGTCCAGCCCGAACTGCCAGGCTAGGTCCTCCCTGGACTGGAAACAAGCATCCTAGGACCAGTTTAGGGGTTTCACCCCTCTTCAGCCAGGATAGCTTAATTCCAGTGGCATGGAGAACACGGGACTCACGTCTGAGCATATCCGTCCCACTTGGGGTAACAAATGCAGAAAGAACTATTGATGCACAGAAAGCAGAACAATGTCATACATTCACCGCAGTACAGAGATTTGGGCCAAAATCCATTGTTTTTTTGCTCACCATGCCATTCCAGTTTGGACCCAGCCATATGCAAATCAGTATTAACCCTGTGCTCAATAGGAACAGTCCAGCCCGAACTGCCAGGCCAGGTTCTCCCTGGACTTGAAACAAGCATCCTAGGACTGGTTTCAGGGTTTAACCCTTCTTCAGCCAGGATAGCTTCATTCCAGTGGCATGGAGAGCACGAGACTCACATCTGAGCATACCAGTCCCACTCGGGGTGACAAATGCAAACAGAACTATTGATGGACAGAATGCAGCACAATGTCATACATTCACCCCAATACAGGGATCTGGGCCGATATCCATCATTCTTTTTGCTCACCATACCAGTCCAGTTTGGACCCAGCCATGGCAAATCAGTCTTGACCCTACACCCAATGGGACCAGTCTAGCGCAAACTGCGAGGCCAGAGTGCACGGGACTCACGCCTGAGCATACCGGTCCTACTCGGGGTGACAAATGCAAACAGAACTATTGATGGACAGAATGCAGAACAATGTCATACATTTACCCCGGTACAGAGATCTGGGCTTAAATCTATCATTTTTGTGCTCACCATGCCATTCCAGTTTGGGCACGGCCATATGCAAATCAGTCTTGACCCTGCGCCCAATGGCAACAGTCCGGCCCGAACTGCCAGGCCAGGTCCTCCCTGGACTGGAAACAAGCATCCTAGGACCGGTTTCGAGGTTTCACCCCTTTTCAGCCGGGATAGCTAGATTCCAGTGGCATAAAGTGCACAGGACTCATGTCTGAGCATACCCGTCCCACTCGGGGTGACACATGCAAAAAGAACTATTAATGGACAGAATGCAGAACAATGTCATACATTTACCCCGGTACAGAGATCTGGGCTTAAATCTATCGTTTTTGTGCTCACCATGCCATTCCAGTTTGGGCCCAGCCATATGCAAATAAGTCTTGATCCTGCGCCCAATGGGAACAGTCCAACCCGAACTGCCAGGCCAGGTCCTCCCTGGACTGGAAACAAGCATCCTAGGATAGGTTTCGGGGTTTCACCCCACTTCAGCCAGGATAGCTTGATTCAAGTGGCATGGAGAGCACAGGACTCTCGTCTGAGCATACCCGTCCCACTAGGGGTGACAAATTCAAAAAGAACTGTTGATGGACAGAATGCAGAACAATGTCATACATTCACCCCAGTACAGAGATCTGGGCCGAAATCCATCGTTTTTTTGCTCACCATGCCATTCCAGTTTGGACAAAGCCAATTGCAAATCAATCTTGAACCTGTGCTCAATGGGAACAGTCCAGCCCAAACTGCCATGCAGGTCCTCCCTGGACTTGAAACAAGCATCCTAGGACTGGTTTCAGGGTTTAACCCTTCTTCAGCCAGGATAGCTTCATTCCAGTGGCATGGAGAGCACGAGACTCACATCTGAGCATACCAGTCCCACTCGGGGTGACAAATGCAAACAGAACTATTGATGGACAGAATGCAGCACAATGTCATACATTCACCCCAATACAGGGATCTGGGCCGATATCCATCATTCTTTTTGCTCACCATACCAGTCCAGTTTGGACCCAGCCATAGCAAATCAGTCTTGACCCTACACCCAATGGGACCAGTCTAGCGCAAACTGCGAGGCCAGATTTTCTCCCTGGACTTGAAACAAGCATCCTAGGACCGGTTTCGGGGTTTCACCCCTATTCAGCCAGGATAGCTTGATTCCATTGGCATGAAGAGCATAAAACTCACGTCTGAGCATACCTGTCCCACTCGGGGTGAGAAATGCAAAAAGAACTATTGCTGGACAGAATGCAGAAAATTTCATATATACAACCCAGTACAGAGATCTGGGCCTAAATCCATTTTTTTTGCTCACCATGCCATTCCAGTTTAGACTCAGCAATATGCAAATCTGTCTTGACCCTTTGCCCAATGGGAACAGTCCAACCCGAACTACCAGGCCAGGACCTCCCTGGACTGGAAACAAACTTCATAGGACCAGTTTCGGGGTTTCACCCCTCTTCTGCCAGGATAGCTTGATTCCAGCGGCATGGAGAGCATGGGACTCACGTCTGAGCATACCGGTCCCACTCGGGTTAACAAATGCAAAAAGAACTATTGATGGACAGAATGCAAAACAATGTCATACATTTCCCCCCAATACAGAGATCTGGGCCTAAATCCATCACTTGTTTGCTCACCATGCAATTCCAGTTTGGAGCCAGCCATATGCAAATCAGTCTTGACCCTTCGCCCAATGGTAACAGTCCAACCCGAACTGCCAGGCCAGCTCCTCCCTGTACTGGAAACAAGCATCCTAGGACCAGTTTCAGGGTTTCACCCCTCTTCAGCCAGGATAGCTTGATTCCAGTGGCATGGAGAGCACAGGACTCACGTCTGAGCTTACCCATCCCACTCGGGGTGACAAATGTACTAGAAGTATTGATGGACAGAATGCAGAACAATGTCAAACATTCACCCCGGTACAGAGATCTGGGCCTAAATCCATAGTTTTTTTGCTCACCATGCCATTCAAGTTTGGACCCAGTCATATGCAAATCAGTCTTGACCCTGCGCCCAATGGGAACAGTCCTACCCGAACTGCCTGTCCAGGTCCTCCCTGGACTAGAAACAAGCGTCCTAGGACCGGTTTCGGGTTTCACCCCTCTACAGACAGGATAGCTTGATTCAAGTGGCATGGAGAGCACGGGGCTCACGTCTGAGCATACCCGTCCCACTCTGGGTGACAAATGCAAAAGGAACTATTGATGGACAGAATGCACAACAATGTCATACATTCACCCAAGTACATATATGTGGGCCTAAATCCATCATTTATTTGCTCACCATCCCATTCCAGTGTGAACCTAGCCATATGCAAATCAGTCTTGACCCTGTGCCCAATCGGAACAGTCCACCCCGAACTGCAAGGCCAGGTCATCCCTGGACTGGAAACAAGCATCCTAGGATAAGTTTCTGGGTTTCACCCCTCTTCAGCCACGATGGCTTAATTCCAGTGGCATGGAGAGCACGAAACTCACGTCTGAGCATACCCTTCCCACTCAGGGTAACAAATGCAGAAAGAACTATTGATGCACAGAATGCAGAACAATGTCATACATTCAACCCAGTACAGAGATCTAGGCCAAAATCCATAGTTTTTTTGCTCACCTTGCCATTCTAGTTTGGACCCAGCCATATGCAAATCAGTCTTGACCCTGTGCTCAATAATAATAATAATAATAATAATCCACATTTGTAAAGCGCACAATCACCCGTAAGGGTCTCTAGGCGCTGGGGGCCGTCGGGAAGATTAAGCAAGCTATTGCCCAGAGTCACAAGGTGCTGGGCTAACCTGCCGCCGGTGCCGGGGATCGAACCGTGATCCCCAGATTCCAGCGTCAGTCGCCCTGGCCGCGGCGCCACACCTCTTCCCATGGGAACAGTCCAGCGAGAACTGCCAGTCCAGGTCCTCCCTGGACTTGAAACAAGCATCTTATGACCAATTTCGGGGTTTCACCCTTCTTCAGCCAGCATAGATTGATTCCAGTGGCATGGAGAGCACGGGACTCACGCCTGAGCATACCCGTCCCATTCGGGGTGACACATGCAAAAAGAACTATTGATGGACAGAATGCAGAACAATGTCATACATTCACCCCCAATACAGAGATCTGGGCCTAAATCCATCATTTGTTTGCTCACCATGCAATTCCAGTTTGGAGTCAGCCATATGCAAATCAGTCTTGACCCTTCACCCAATGGGAACAGTCCAACCCCAACTGCCAGGCCAGGTCCTCCCTGTACTGGAAACAAGCCTCCTAGGACCAGTTTCAGGGTTTCACCCGTCTTCAGCCAGAATAGCTTGATTCCAGTGGCATGGAGAGCACAGGACTCACGTCTGAGCTTACCCGTCCCACTCGGGGTGACAAATGTACAAGAACTATTGATGGACAGAATGCAGAACAATGTCAAACATTCACCCCGGTACAGAGATCTGGACCTAAATCCATAGTTTTTTTGCTCACCATGCCATTCCAGTTTGGACGCAGTCATATGCAAATCAGTCTTGACCCTGCGCCCAATGGGAACAGTCCAACCCCAACTGCCAGGCCAGGTCCTCCCTGGATTGGAAACAAGCATCCTAGGACAGGTTTTGGGGTTTCACCCCTCTTCAGCCAGGATAGATTGATTCAAGTGGCATGGAGAGCACAGGACTCACATCTGAGTATACCCGTCCCACTAGGGGTGACAAATTCAAAAAGAACTGTTAATGGACAGAATGCAGAACAATGTCATACATTCACCCCAATACAGAGATCTGGGCCTAAATCCATCATTTGTTTGCTCACCATGCAATTCCAGTTTGGAGCCAGCCATATGCAAATCAGTCTTGACCCTTCGCCCAATGGTAACAGTCCAGCCCGAACTGCCAGGCCAGGTCCTCCCTCTACTGGAAACAAGCATCCTAGGACCGGTTTCAGGGTTTTACTCCTCTTCAGCCAGGATAGCTTGATTCCAGTGGCATGGAGAGCAATCAATCAATCAAAGCATTTATATAGCGCACTACTCACCCGGAGGGTCTCAAGGCGCTGGGGGGAGGGGTCCGCTACTGCTCGAACAGCCAGGTCTTGAGCTGCTTCCTGAAGGCGAGGTGGTCTTGGGTCAGGCGGAGGTGGGTCGGAAGGGAGTTCCAAGTCTTGGCGGCCAGGTAGGAGAAGGACCTTCCTCCTGTGGTGGCTCTTCGGATGCGGGGAACGGCGGCGAGGGCGTGGCTGGTCGATCGAAGCTGGCGTTTGGGAGCGTAGAAGTTGAGGCGGCTGTTGAGGTATCCTGGGCCCTGGTTGTGTAGGGCTTTGTGTGCGTGGGTGTGGAGCCGGAAGGTGATTCTCTTGTTGACCGGGAGCCAGTGCAGGTCTCTCAGGTGTCCGGAGATGTGGCTGCGGCGGGGGATGTCAAGGATGAGTCGTGCTGAGGTGTTCTGGATCCACTGGAGTCTCTTCTGGAGTTTGGCGGTGGTTCCGGCTGGTGACGAGGGCCTGGGTGACCGTCTTCCTGGTCTCGGAGGGGATCCATCGGAAGATCTTGCGTAGCATGCGTAGGATGTTGAAGCACTACGAGGAGACGGCGTTGACTTGTCTGGTCATGGAGAGGGAGGAGTCCAGGATGAAGCTAAGGTTGCGTGCGTGGTCTGTTGGTTTGGGTACGGTGCCCAGGGCGGGGGGCCACCAGGAGTCGTCCCAGGCGGAGGGTGAGGATCCTAGGATGAGGACTTCTGTCTTGTCCGAGTTCAGTTTTAGGCGGCTGTTCAACATCCATTTGGCTACGTCTGTCATCCCTTCGTGCAGGTTGGCTCTGGCGGTGGTGGGGTCGTTGGTGAGGGAGAGGATCAGCTGGGTGTCGTCGGCGTAGGAGATGCTGTTGAGGTTGTGCTGGCGTGCGATGGCTGCGAGGGGGCTCATGTAGACGTTGAAGAGTGTTGGGCTGAGCGAGGAGCCTTGAGGAACGCCGCAGATGACTTCGGTGGCCTCCGATCTGAACGGGGGGAGGCGGACTCTCTGTGTCCTTCCGGCGAGGAAGGAGATGATCCACTTCGGTGCCTTCTCCTGGATTCCGACGTTGCTGAGGCGCTGTACTAGGGTACGGTGGCAGACAGTGTCGAAGGCCACGGAGAGGTCCAGGAGGATGAGGGCCGCTGTTTCTCTGTTGTCGAGCAGGGCTCGGATGTCATCGGTAGCTGCGATCAGGGCGGTCTCGGTGCTGTGGTTGGCCCGGAAGCCAGACTGCGAGAGGTTGAGGGAACCGTTTGTCTCGAGGAAGGCGGCCAGTTGCTTGTTGATGGTCTTCTCGATGACTTTTGCCGGAAACGGGAGCAGCGAGATGGGGCGGTAGTTCTTGAGGTCGGCGGGGTCGGCTGATGGTTTCTTGAGTAGAGCGCTGAGTTCGGCGTGCTTCCAGCTCTCCGGGAAGGTGGCGATGTCGAAGGAGGTGTTGATGATGTCCCACAGGTGGGGTGCGATTACAGCGTCGGCCTTGTTGAAGACGTGGTGAGGGCAGGGGTCTGTCGGAGATCCGGAGTGGACGGAGTTCATCATGCGGATGGTGTCTTCGGTGCTGATCGGGGTCCAGGCGCGGAGGGTGGTGGTGGGGGGCGTTGGTTCGGTCGTGGCGTGCATCGGTTGAGTACTGAAGCTGTTGTGGATGTCCGCGATCTTGTTGTGGAAGTAGGAGGCGAGGGAGTTGCAGAGGTCTTGCGAAGGGGTGATGTCGTTGTTGCCGGCGTTGGGGTTGGAGAGCTCTTTCACGATGTTGAAGAGTTCCTTGCTGTTGTGTGCGTTGTTGTCCAGTCGTTCCTTGAATGCGGTTTTCTTGGTGGCGTGGATCAGTTGGTGGTGTTCTCGGGTGGCGAGCTTGAGGGCAGTCATGTTGTCCGGTGTTGGGTCTCTGCGCCAGGTTTTCTCGAGTGCTCTGCAGTTCTTCTTGGAGCTCTTGAGTTCGTCGTTAAACCATGGGGCTTTCTTGCTGCCGGGTCTGCTCGGCGGGGTCTTCAGAGGGGCGAGGTCGTCTGCGCAGTCGCTGATCCATTTCATGAGGTTGGTGGCCGCTTGGCTGGGGTTCGTTGTGCTGGTGGGAGAGTTCTTGCTCAGGGAAGTAGCGAGCTGGTCTGCAGTGATCTTGTTCCAGCTTCTGCGGGGAACCTGTTGCTGGTGATGGTGGAGCGTGGTCCTTCTGAAGCTGAAGTGGACGCAGCTGTGGTCCGTCCAGTGGAGTCTCGTGGCGTGGCTGAAGGTGATGTCCTTGCTGGAGGAGAAGACTGGGTCAAGCGTGTGTCCGGCGTAGTGGGTGGGGGTGTTCACCAGTTGCTTGAGTCCGAGGTTGGCGAGGTTGTCCAGCAGGGTGGTGGTGTTGCGGTCGTTGTTGTTTTCCAGGTGGAAGTTGAGGTCCCCGAGGAGGATGTAGTCAGCGGAGAGGAGGGCGTGCGGGCTGATGAAGTCGGCGATGTCCTCGCTGAATTGTGTGCGTGGTCCCGGGGGTCTGTAGATGAGGGTGTCTCTGAGGGTGGTCTTGGGGTTGATTTGGATCTGGAAGTGCAGGTGTTCGGTGGGTGCGAGGGTGTCGTCAGCGTTGGTCGTGATGCGGATGGTGTTCCTGTGGATGATGGCGATGCCTCCTCCTGTCTGGTTGATGCGGTCCCTCCGGATAATCTTGTAGCCGTCCGGAATGGCGATGGCGATGTCGGGCGCTGAGGAGGCGTTCATCCAGGTTTCCGTGAGGAAGGCGACGTCTGGGGCTGTGGTGTCGAGCAGGTTCCAGAGCTCGACGGCGTGTCTGTGGATGGAGCGGGTGTTGAGCAGGATGCACTTCAGGTTGGTGCTGTTGGTGTTCGGCTTGGTGGGTCCGGCTGCTGGTGTGGCGTGGGTCCGGTTGCAGGTGAACTTGCAGGAGTGGCAGCTGAAGGGTCCGTGGGTGCATCTCGGTGTGGCTCGGTAGCAACCCGGGGTACGGCCGGTGTGGAGTGCGTTGAGTTCGGCGGCGTCGTAGGTCCGTCGGGTCGGCTTTCGTCGGTGGGGGCCAGGGGTCCTGGCACTGGGCGCGGGCCAGGCGCGGACAGGCGTAGACGGGCTTACCTTTGGCGCACCTTCGGCGCTCAATCGGTGCTCCAGCTGCGCGCGTCCGCTGCGCGGTCGCTCTGGGGGCATCATAAATCTGGAGCCGGGAGGGCGGGCAGCTGGGAGGCGGGAGCGGGGCGTCCAATGGGCTGGTGGTGGGCGGGGCCGCAGGGAGGCAGCGGCGGGAAATCGGCACAGCCGTGCGGCTCAGCGGCGGCTGGGTCGATCGGTACAGCGGCAGCAGGCAGGAAGGTGACGGCAGCAGGAGGGGTGACCCGGCCTAGATAAAGGCACAGTGGTCACTCCTGGGTCGCTCGAGGCAATCCCCTTAAATCTGGAGCCGGGAGGGCGGGCAGCTGGGAGGCGGGAGCGGGGCGTCCAATGGGCTGGTGGTGGGCGGGGCCGCAGTGAGGCAGTGGCGGGAAATCGGCACAGCCGGGCGGCTCAGCGGCAGCTGGGTCGCTCGGTACAGCGGCAGCAGGCAGGAAGGTGACGGCAGCAGGAGGGGTGATCCGGCCTAGTTAAAGGCACAGTGGTCACTCCTGGGTCTCTCGCTGCAATCCCCTTAAACCTGGAGCCGGGAGGGCGGGCAGCTGGGAGGCGGGAGCGGGGCGT
Source organism: Lissotriton helveticus (assembly GCF_964261635.1). Taxonomy (NCBI): domain Eukaryota; kingdom Metazoa; phylum Chordata; class Amphibia; order Caudata; family Salamandridae; genus Lissotriton; species Lissotriton helveticus. The sequence continues at coordinate 537,017,134 of NC_136067.1, forward strand.
CCAATGGGCTGGTGGTGGGCGGGGCCGCAGGGAGGCAGCGGCGGGAAATCGGCACAGCCGGGCGGCTCAGCGGCGGCTGGGTCGCTCGGTACAGCGGCAGCAGGCAGGAAGGTGACGGCAGCAGGAGGGGTGACCCGGCCTAGTTAAAGGCACAGTGGTCACTCCTGGGTCTCTCGCTGCAATCCCCTTAAATCTGGAGCCGGGAGGGCGGGCAGCTGGGAGGCGGGAGCGGGAAGTCCAATGGGCTGGTGGTGGGCGGGGCCGCAGGGAGGCAGCGGCGGGAAATCGGCACAGCCGGGCGGCTCAGCAGCGGCTGGGTCGCTCGGTACAGCGGCAGCAGGCAGGAAGGTGACGGCAGCAGGAGGGGTGAGCCGGCCTAGTTAAAGGCACAGTGGTCACTCCTGGGTCTCTCGCTGCAATCCCCTTAAATCTGGAGCCGGGAGGGCGGGCAGCTGGGAGGCGGGAGTGGGGCATCCAATGGGCTGGTGGTGGGCGGGGCCGCAGGGAGGCAGCGGCAGGAAATCGGCACAGCCGGGCGGCTCAGCGGCGGCTGGGTCGCTCGGTACAGCGGCAGCAGGCAGGAAGGTGACGGCAGCAGGAGGGGTGACCCGGCCTAGTTAAAGGCACAGTGGTCACAGGACTCACGTCTGAGCTTACCCGTCCCACTCGGGGTGACAAATGTACAAGAACTATTGATGGACAGAATGCAGAACAATGTCAAACATTCACCCCGGTACAGAGATCTGGGCCTAAGTCCATAGTTTTTTTGCTCACCATGCCATTCCAGTTTGGACCCAGCCATATGCAAATCAATCTTGACCCTGTGCTCAATGGGAATAGTCTAGCCCGAACTGCCATGCCAGGTTCTCCTTGGACTGGAAACAAGCATCCTAGGACTGGTTTCAGGGTTTCACCCCTCTACAGCCAGGATAGCTTGATTCAAGTGGCATGGAGAGCACAGGACTCACATCTGAGTATACCCGTCCCACTAGGGATGACAAATTCAAAAAGAACTGTTGATGGACAGAATGCAGAACAATGTCATACATTCACCCCAGTACAGAGATCTTGGCCGAAATCCATCGTTTTTTTGCTCACCATGCCATTCCAGTTTGGACCCAGCCATATGCAAATCAGTCTTGACCCTGTGCTCAATGGGCATAGTCTAGCCCCAACTGCCATGCCAGGTTCTCCCTGGACTGGAAACAAGCATCCTAGGACCGGTTTCAGGGTTTCACCCCTCTACAGCCAGGATAGCTTGATTCAAGTGGCATGGAGAGCACGGGACTCACGTCTAAGCATACCCGTCCCACTCTGGGTGACAAATGCAAAAGGAACTATTGATGGACAGAATGCAGAACAATCTCATACATTCACCCCAGTACATATATGTGGGCCTAAATCCATCATTTATTTGCTCACCATGCCATTCGAGTTTGAACCCAGCCATATGCAAATCAGTCTTGACCCTGTGCCCAAAGGAAACTGTTGTAAACTTATCTAGGACCCTAATCAAATATTCCTGATTCATGCCCTTATGTGGTTATAACAAAACATATCCTTAGAAAGGCATAAGAATCACACCCATATTTAGTAATAGCCAATGCAGTCCAAATACGGCAAGGCTACTCCCATAGACTCCTAGAAAGTACAACGCGTTCTTTAAACAAACCAAGCCTCCAGCAGCCCGGGAAATCCCCCTGCTTTTGTTTTGATTTGAACAAGAACTCCTGGAGTCCAGAAAGAACTGTAAGTTCTTAGTGACGTCTTATGTCCAACCTTACGTCAAATTCGGCACCTTCCAGGTATAAATATACCAACGTTGCCTTAAGCAAACACACAGTGGTTTGGAGCGGAGCGGCTATCTACTTGCCCGAAGCCCAGCTGATGCGAGAGTCGAAGGAAGCCAACCCTCCCATTGACGCACTGAGAGAGAAGCTGTCTTTTCTCCTGCCGAGAAATCCACCTCCAGTGTTTCCAGTCACCCTTGCGGGTTGCTGGGAAATCGAGCCCTGAGAACGAGATACAAGACCTCCTTCATTCTATACCCAAGGTACGGAGCTGATCAGATCCTTAAGAGAATTCTTGATGCAGTTTCTTGGCAAAAACTAACTTAACTTAAACTACAGCACACTTACTCCTTCCCACGTACTAGGCTTAGGTTAAGTACACCGGGGTAGGCGTATCTTAGAAGCACCAGTTGAGTACGTTTAGTCAATGATTTTATGTATGTATATATTTTATCCATTTTAAGTATCATATGGCTCAGAAACCATATGAATGCTTTTACAGTATTATTTCATAATACTCCTTTTACTGTACGCACTTTACTTTATAACAAGTATTGCAATTGTGGCAATTCACTTCTCTTGCACGAGAAAGAGGACTGCTCAATAAATAACAATTTTGTATTGAAAACGCCTGTCTCTCTATTTCTCTGCACTCTGGTGAAACTAAGCATGCACGATTGACTGAGTGAAATAGCTGTCTATTGTTTTCACACGACTCTGGAGTTATACTCCTTGTTCTGGAGGGAGCAAAGTTGTCATGTTAATGCGGTTGTCAGAAGCTAATCCCTTCTTGTCTATTAAGAGAAGTTAACTCATCCCTGTTTACTCGAGAAAGTTTCTAGTGACCTCTGAGCTAGCTGGCATTCATAATTAAGTCTAACATATTCAATAGAGACCTAGTCGACCTCAGTCCTATGTCTAAACTATCGTTTATGTTATTCCAATGCGCAGAGCCTATTGGGGATATAGGAACTCCACCACATGGCGCCCAACATTTGGTAAGGCGATAATCTAACGCTAGATACTAGAGTAACTCCGTCGTGCTTTTCACACAGACCCCTTTTTCCCGTAAAAACTCCAATAGACGTCTGGAGTGGGTAAAAGGTTAATATTCGCCGAAACTTAGTAGGATGAGAATCCTATGTATTAGTTTTTGGTTTAGTTAACGTTGACGGATACAGTGTTTCAAAATATTGTGCACCTAATCTTTGTTTCCTTGAAACTTGCTCTGCAAACAAAACTTTCTGTCAGAAAAATGGGGGAAAGCGAGGATGAAAGAGAGAGAGCTAGAATAGCAGCTCAACTTTTAGCCGATGATACAAGTCTCCAAAATGATGACCAGAATGTTATTATCATTCCGGTAAACGTAAGAAGAACTATAACTCTTAAACTTATAGAAAATGGACTATCACCAAGAGGTGGTACAGTCATATTTGTGGTAGAGGCCCATGAATATCGGCAGACAGAGGTATTCTATTCATGGATACATTTTCCAGCAGCACACACTGTGACACAAGATTTCCACTATTACAAAATAGAGGAATCTCCAGAGGAATACGCTCATTTCGAGGACGTTGAAATTCTACTAACATACCAAGAGCACATGCTCTGGTTTAATGGCGCCCTAAAACATCAAAATCACATCACCAGGCTCGGTCCAGGAGACCAGGAGCCACATGGCCGGTTCTAGCCAGCTATACACCACATCCTGACATTGAAAAAATGTCAGACCGAGAACTTTTAGCTCAGCTAAAACAACTCATTAAAATACATAGACAATTGGTCCAATATGTCATGCGGACTTCAACAGTCCAACCAGCAATAAAAATTGCACAACACACCCCTCAACAGGGGAACACAAATAAAATCACACCACAGAATATACAATCAGCCATTGGCAAAATACCCGCAAAACGGGAACAAATTCCATTCTGGTTAGCTCAAAAAATTACTCAAACAGAGGCAGTATTTCCTGATACTGCACCTCATGACAAACACAGAATTCTGACTATCTGTCTTCCAATGGGGATCTCACCACATGTGGAGGACTGTGACATTTGGGGCACAGTCTTTGCTTCGATATACACAAAAACACATGGTGTTCCGTCTATGGTGGTTATACCAGACGTACTAAGACAGATTCAAAATGAATATGGTCCGGAACCTGCTTTAACTCTAGGTATGAAATTACTAAAAGACTTTAAGCAGGTCTCAGCTATATTACTTGCAAACATAAAAGGAGAAGCAGCATCTGTGGCGATCCGCCAAAAATTGAAAGAAACAGATGTAGCAGAACAACCTTTTGAACTTGCCAGAATCATAGAAAAATCCTATGAAGAATTAGGTAGAGATAGTTTAGGTGGGAAACCACTAAAACCACAACTAATTGAAAATCCTGAAAAACCTTTTTTAAAATAATCTCAATACTTCAAAAAAGAAGTTGGAAGGTAATAAACAAACCACTCCCAGAGAAAAACAGTTTCAGTCCAGAGGAAGGTCTCCTCAACGGAGAGATAGATCTCCAGAATGAGGAGACAAGTCTCCCCACAGGGAGCACTCTGAAAAAAGGTACAACCTTACAGATAGGGATAAATTGAGGAAACCTGACCGATATCAAGATATTGATACACGTCCCTCTCGATCTTTTCAGACTTCCTCACAGAAATCGGAAAGAAGAGGACGGTCAGAACACAAGGAAGAACACGTCAAGTCCAAAGAGAAGGATCCTGCTCATCAAAGTAAAAAATTACAATTTCCAAAAAAGAAGGTAGCTAGTATTAAAATAAAACATGCAGAGGATTTTGAGGACACAACTGAAAAACGGAGAGTGGGCCCAGACAATGCTAGACAGCGCAGCAGAAGTGACCATAGCTCGCAAGATCCTGATGAATCTTCTGGAGACAGTGGACACGAATGGATACATTCAAGTGGAAACTGCAGACACCAGAGTTAGCATACCCCATAAATTATATGAAATAACATTACGTATAGAGGGGGACAAAAGTAGGAAAATAAAGGGTCTCTTTTAGGATAACCTTTCGAAAGGCTATGATATCCTTCTAGCAGAGAAAGACTGGCTACCAGAGGTTGTCAGGGAGTGCCCACATGGCGACTAAATGATAATGCCTGCCTTCTCAAATCAAATTCCAATTCATAAAAAATACACATTTGCAAGAAAATGGGCAGTTGCCCAAGCCCCTGCATTATATAAAAATCATGTAGGATGGGATGAGGATTCTCCTCACCATAAAATTCAGTTAATAAATCAACCTACTGCACAAAGGCAGTATCCTGTTAAGCAAGAAGCTAAAAAAACAAGTCAGGGAGATCCTAGATCAACTTGAATACCAGGGGGTGATTGAAACATGCACCTCACAAATGAACAATCCTTTGTTTCCTGTCTCCAAGCCAGACGATTCTTATCGTCTAGTTTTAGACTACAGACCCCTAGACTCTTGCTGCAAAACATTTGCAGTACAAAACTCACACAGTGCAGCACTAATGAATAACATTGTGCGCAAAAAATATAAAACGACATTAGATATCTCAAATGGCTTCTTTTGTCAAAACATTGCACCAGAAAGCAGGTATTTAACCGCTTTCTCTGTATGGGGGCACAGAAACAATTCTGTCGACTCCCAGAGGGATTCAAGAATAGCCCAGGATTATTCTCCGCCAGGGTAACAGAGTTACTACAAATGTATGATGATGAGGCATTATCCTATGTCGATGACATCTATCTTACAGACGACGACCTGGAGACACACTTGAAAAGAGTGAACACCATCATACTTGGGTTCGGATCTGAAGAGTATAAATTCAACTTTAAAAAGTCACGAATTGCCCATCTAACTGTCCTGTTTCTAGGATATGAATTATCAAGTGAAGGCAAGAGCCTAGCAGACAACTTCTTAGAGAAGTGTGCAGTACTCCAAGCTCCAAAAACGCTGAAGAACTTACAATAAATTCTAGGTTTCCTGAATTTCGGAAGAGCATACATTCTACATTATGCAGAGAGGGTTAAACCTCTCTATGAATTAATAAAACCTGATTTCAAATCAATTAATTGGACTCAGAAACATACAGAAATTTTACGAACAATACAAACAGACATGTTAACTAAAACAAAACTGCAAACACGCGCAAATGAACGCAACCTTGTAATCCGAGTCATCAATCAATCAATCAATCAATCAGCAATTTGTATAGCGCGCTACTCACCCATTAGGGTCTCAAGGCGCTGGGGGGAGGGGTCCGTTACTGCTCAAAAAGCCAGGTCTTGAGTTGTTTCCTGAAGGAGAGGTGGTCCTGGGTCAGCCGTAGGTGGATGGGGAGGGAGTTCCATGTCTTGGCCGCCAGGTAGGAGAAGGATCTTCCTCCAGCGGTGGCTCTGCGAATGTGTGGTATGGCGGCGAGGGCGAGGCTGGCCGATCGTAGCTGGCGGGTGGGTATGTAAAAAGTGAGGCGGCTTTTGAGGTACTTCGGGCCCATGTCGTAGAGAGCCTTGTGTGCGTGGGTGAGGAGTCTGAACGTGATCCTTTTGTTGACGGGGAGCCAGTGCAGGTCTCTCAGGTGGGTCGAGATGTGGCTGTGGCGAGGGATGTCCAGGATGAGTCGTGTGGAGGCGTTCTGTATGCGCTGGAGTTTTTTCTGTAGTTTGGTAGTGGTTCCCGCGTAGAGGGTGTTCCCGTAGTCCAGTCGGCTGGTGACGAGTGCCTGGGTGACTGTCTTCCTGGTTTCGGTGGGGATCCATCGGAAGATCTTACGGAGCATGCGCAGGATGTTGAAGCACGATGACGATACGGCGTTGACTTGTCTGGTCATCGAGAGGGAGGAGTCCAGGATAAAGCCCAGGTTTTGTGCGTGATCCGTTGGCTTGGGGGTGGTGCCCAGGTCAGGGGGCCACCAGGAGTCGTCCCAGGCAGAGGGTGATGATCCAAGGATGAGGACTTCCGTCTTGTCTGAGTTCAGTTTCAGGCAGCTGTTCTTCATCCACTCGGCGACGTCTTTCATCCCTTCGTGTAGGCTGGCTCTGGCGGTGGCGGGGTCATTGGTGAGGGAGAGGATCAGCTGGGTGTCGTCGGCATAGGAGATGATGTTGAGGTTGTGTTGGCGTGCGATGGCTGTGAGGGGGCTCATGTAGACGTTGAAGAGGGTGGGGCTGAGTGAGGATCCTTGTGGTACGCCGCAGATGACTTCGGTGGCCTCGGATCTGAACGGGGGGAGGCGGACTCTCTGGGTTCTTCCGGCGTGGAACGAGATGATCCACTCCAGAGCCTTCCCTTGGATTCCGATGTTGCTGAGGCGCCGTAATAGAGTGCGGTGGCAGACAGTGTCGAACGCCGCAGATAGGTCCAGGAGGATGAGGGCCGCTGTGTCCCTGTTGTCGAGCAATGATCTGATGTCGTCAGTGGCTGTGATGAGGGCGGTCTCGGTGCTGTGGTTGGCTCGGAAGCCGGACAGCGAAGGGTCGATGGATCCGTTTGTCTCGAGGAAGGCGGCGAGCTGTCTGTTGACGGTCTTCTCGATGACTTTGGCAGGAAAAGGGAGGAGCGAGATGGGGCGGAAGTTCTTGAGGTCGGTGGGGTCCGCTGTTGGTTTCTTCAGGAGGGCGCTGAGCTCGGCGTGCTTCCAGCTCTCCGGGAAGGCGGCGGTGTTGAAGGAGATGTTGATGATGTCCCGGAGTTGGGGTGCGATGATGGAGTCGGCCTTGTTTAAGACGTGGTGGGGGCAGGGGTCGGTTGGTGATCCGGAGTGGAGGGTGTTCATCGTGCGGGTGGTGTCTTTGGTGCTGACCGGGGTCCAGTTGCAGAGGGTGGTGGTGGGGGGCGTTGGTTCAGTGGTTGGATGCGTGGTCTGTGCGCCGAAGCTGTTGTGTATGTCGGCGATTTTGCGGTGGAAGAAGGTGGCAAGTGAGTTGCAGAGGTCTTGCGAGGGTGTGATGTCGTTGTTTCCGGTGTTGGGGTTGGAGAACTCTTTGACAATGCTGAAGAGTTCCTTGCTGGTGTGGGTGTTGTTGTCCAGTCGTTCTTTGAATGTTGTCCTTTTGGTGGTGCGGATCAGCTGGTGGTGTCTGCGGGTGGCGTTCTTCAGGGCAGTCATATTTTCTGAGGTCTGGTCGTGGCACCAGGCTTTTTCAAGGGTGCGGCAGTTTTTCTTGGATGTTTTGAGTTCGTCGGTGAACCAGGAGGCTTTCTTGCTGCCGGGTCTGCTGGGAGGGTTCTTCAGTGGTGCGAGCTCGTCGGCGCAGTTGGTGAGCCACTGTGTGAAGATGCGGGCTGCTTCGTTGGGGTCCGTTGCACTGGTGGGAGGGTTCAGGCTGAGGGAGGTGGTGAGCTGGTCGGTGGTGATCTTGCTCCAGCTCCTGCGAGGAAACTGTTGCGGGTGGTGGTGGGTCGTGGTTCTTCTGAAGCTGAAGTGGATGCAGCTGTGATCCGTCCAATGAAGTCCGGTGGAGTGGCTGAAGGAGATGTGCTTGCTGGAGGAGAAGACGGGGTCAAGCGTGTGGCTGGCGTAGTGGGTGGGGGTGTTCACCAGTTGCTTGAGTCCGAGGTTGGCGAGGTTGTCCAGCAGGGTGGTGGTGTTGGTGTCGTTGTTTTTCTCCAGGTGGAAGTTGAGGTCCCCTAGGAGGATGTAGTCAGTGGAGGGGAGGGCGTGCGGACTGATGAAGTTTGCGATGTCTTCGCTGAATTGGGTGCGTGGTCCCAGGGGCCTGTAGATAAGGGTGCCTCTGAGGGTGGTCTTGGGGTCGGTGTGTATCTGGAAGTGGAGGTGCTCGGCGGCGGTGAAGGTGTCGTCGGAGTTGGTCGTGATGCGGATGGTGTTCCTGTGGACGATGGCGATGCCTCCTCCGGTCTGGTTGACGCGGTCCCTCCGGGTGATCTTGCATCCGTCCGGGATGGCTATGGCGATGTCGGGCGCTGAAGAGGCGTTCATCCAGGTTTCCGTGAGGAAGGCGACGTCTGGTGATGTTGTGTCGAGCAGGTTCCAGAGTTCGACGGCGTGTCTGTGGACGGAGCTGGTGTTGAGCAGGATGCACTTGAGGTGGTTGTTGCTGGTCATCCCGGGAAGATGCGGATTCGCGTACCTGACCTCTAATGAGGGAGAAACTGTACCAATAGCTTATAAATCACACTTGTATACACAAGCTGAAATTAAATTCAGTTCTACTGAAAAAATTCTGACTGCGGTTCAAACTGCTGTAGCAAAAGAAAGAGCCCAAGCTCAAGACAAAAGCAAATCTGTTTTAACAGCAGTATCAGCCCTTGAGGCAGTAACGAGACCACGCATTCCAAATGCAGTGTCATTAGATCCAAAATGGATACAATGGGAAAGTTCTCTTGCTGCAGAAGACGTGAAACACGCTTTTGATCCAAAAATGAAAAGACTGGAAGATCTAGAATACGAAAGTGAATGTCCTCTGTCAATCGAAATTCTGCCTCTCGAACAATACACCTGTGTAATCTACACGAACAGATTTGCACAACACTACGTTGTGGATAAACAAATTTACAATGCAGCGTGCGCGATTGTTAAAGGTCGCTGGCGCTTAGGTAAATTCAGACCGATGGTCACCAAAACTGAATCACTCAGAAACTGTACAGCTCAGCGAGCTGAAATAAGATCTTTAAAGATGGCGCTCGAAAATGCCGAACGCGAATTCCCAACACTAATAGTGTGCGATTCGCATTTCTGTGTCCAGTCTTACAATAATGACATGCAGACATGGATCAAAAACGGTTTCAAAGATGAGACTGGTGCAACAATAAAGCATAAAAACTTTGGGAACAGGTAGTTCTTTTGCAGAAAGAACTACAAAAGACTCACGTGATACATACACTGAGTCATCAACGTGATGGCGTTCACGTTGCAGGGAATTCATTGGCTCACAGAGCCACAGCGGCAGCTGTCAAACCGGCTTCCGTAGCTACAAAAAAGCGTACTAAAAAACATATAGGCGGTGAAACGCTACTAGCAGTAAAAGCCTCAATGGAAGGCAACTATGTGGCGTTACCTCTAAATTATCCACTCGGAAATAAAAACATAATTGATGCAAACTCCGTTCCTTTTGCTCAAATCCCTGGAGTGGGGGCTAGGGTAATTCCAAACACGAACCGGAGAGCTTACTTGATTCAAGAAGCACACATGGGAATGGGTCTGAGGCACCAAGAGATCTTGAAATCTCTAATAGAATTACAATCACAATACTGGTGGCCGGAGATGAACGTGCAAATTTATAACTTTGCAACGAATTGTCAGGACTGCAATAGAGATCGCAGTTGTGAACCGGACCAGACACCAGCTCGGACACCTCTACTAGAAAGCATTAGGCTATCTATACGCAAAAATCCAGATGGAAAAAGGCGATCCCATAATTATTAAGACGAGATTCATTTAGATGAGACCCCAGCACTCGGCTGACGCCAGAACTGTTATAAAAGATTTGTGAGTCTTTATTTGCACATACGCAATTGGCATGCTACATTCTGACCAGGGTCCTGCGTTTAGCTCTCGAGCTTACAAGGAGGCCATGACCAGCATGGGCATTGCATTGCGATACTCTAGTCCATTCCATCCCGAGGGAAATGCGGTAGTGGAGAGAAAAAAACGGGACATAAAGCAATCTATAACGGTGAGGGAATTAGGTTCGGGTGATGGGGGGGTCAAACATCTAACAAGTGTCCAACGTAGTCTTAATAATCTGCCAAGAAATTCTCTAAAAGGTATCACTCCATACAAACTTTTGTTCGGTACTAGAATGATAATCCAGGACTCAGATTGTCAGACTTCAGTGGTGAAAGAAAGATCCTTTGACATCAAAGATCGTTTGGCTGTTTTACAGGACTTAAATGAAACAAGAAGAAGTTTGAGTAACATAAAGCTAAAGCCAACAGCGACTGAAGAAAAACCACCTGTCCCAGCAAGACCTGTCTGTATACCAAAGATTAGGGATCTAGTCAGAGAAAAGATCGTGGTGAAGAAGGAATTTGGGCCTTCTTACAGAAAAGCAGTACCTGTCTTAGCTGTCAGCGGAACAAGATCAGTAGTACTACTGCCCCTTGCTGGTAAAAAGGAGAACAGAGTTGTATCAATCGACCTGGTAAAACCACAATCATGTGGTCAATAATAAGTAGTAGGCCCAGTGGACTCCCAAGAGGTAGCAGAAGACAAAATCTTGCTACAATCCAAGAGGTTCAAACTGAGAGACTAATCACATTTGATAAACCTGCAGTGAATAAAAAAGGACTATGCAACAAAGCCATGGAATGTGTGCCTCTTGAAACCCAAATTGCAACAGTTCATCAAGAAACACCTGTCTACAATGATGTAGCCTCTGAACATACAGAATCAACGATTAATAACAATCTGGAAGCAATTCCAACAATTGACAGAACTGCATCTGGCTACTTCATCAATTTCGATGACTTTTCTGATGATCCATGTATACATGAAGAAACGACATCTACAAACATTTTGAAAGAAAAATTGACTGAACTATTTCATCAGCTCAAAGAAACATATCAGATTTCACCATGGATTGAATTATGGATTGTGTTAGGTGTACTTTTCCTCCCACTCTGGCTCATTATGATTTTAAGCTTGGGAAAATGTATTGATGGAAAATATAGTACAATGGACACAGCAAGTCAGAACATCAACTTGGCCCTAAAACCTCACAGATCTTCTCACATTGAAAAAAGAGAACTGTCATCAGTTAACATCACAGCCAATCCTATACCTGGGGGTGTAGCATGGGACAAAACGGATTACGAAATCTATGGCCCGGTTGAACTTTTGAAATATCTACATCAGTTCAAGATTTCATTAAGTTACTTTGTGACACCAAGTACTTTCTCTGATGATTGGGACTTTGAAAATATTAATAATATGATGTCAGATTTAGAAATGTCAGCAAAATTAAAAGAACATGACTATTTGAGGGGTTCATCGAATTATGAAGAAATGTACTGTTTTAACCACTATGGTCATCACTATTTGCATAAATCTGCTAATCCTAGAAATGTTTTTACTTATAATCAATGGGAACATTGTCCAACACCGCCCAAAAGGTACCTCAAAAACATTTTATGAGAAATTTCCATACTTCTCAGGGTTTAACAACACAGATCCAGAAACGTTTTTATTACAAAATGTTAAATAAGACAGGAATGAAAAACATGTTGACAAATACTAAATTGATTTATTCTGAAAAATTTTATGAAAAAATGTCTACATTTGGTTTTGAATTTTGGAAGAACAACATTGAGACAAAAATCATCTGGGTTAACAAAGACTGGCAGGTACAAGGTCTAGAATCATTATTTAGAGCCTGCATGATCCCAGAACAGATAATATTCCTGAATGACACCATTCAACAAACAACCTGTCTTGGTTTAGCCAAGATAAAAGACTTTAACAAACCGTCTATTCCAAAGCCAATACCTGATAGTAATAGCACTACAGATGTGGAGAAAGACGTATCCCATATTTTACACCAAAACAGAACAAATCCTGATTGGAAAAAATGGTTGATCTGGCCCACAGACACTAACAACTGTCAAGATAGATTCCTGAACAAAACACAGGGGTTCAAACAGACCAGGCCAGACCCAAGATATTCCCAGAGACAACAATCAGGCATAGTTACAACATACAGTGTAGGGAAACTGTGCCTCGAATGGCTACAGAGATCCACACTGCAGGAAATTAAGCAACACTTGACTTTACTTAAAGAAGGTGCTGACTTGCGGGATTTCATATTGGGACCTCGCAAACAGCGTCAAAAACATTTCATATACGCCGGTATATACGCTGCTTAAAACGAAGCTTGGAAAGTAATGCAAATTGAAACTGCTGAAAAAATACGAGAAATTGATCATATTAATTTGGAAAAATCACTGTCTGTAGTGGACAATGGGTTAACGACTCTGTCCTCCAGAATTTATTCACTGGACAGCATTGTATCATCTGCTATTGATATAATAGAGCAGGACTTGCTAATGTTACAACATGGCCAGTCCCAATTATGTTCTATTGTACAGCTAGGCTGGCCGTTACAAAATCTGCGTTCAGGTCACGTGCCATGGCGTCTAATCAACAAAACGTAATTATTTTCTATCTTTAACCTTACTGATAAACAAATCAGTTTGGCACAAAAAGGAGCAGACTATACGATTCTGAGCATTGAAAAACTTGAGAGATTACCATTATCAATGTCAGAGAGACCTGTCATTGAATGGATAATACATGGTACAATTACAAAAGTATATACCAGCAGGCCTGTATGAAAGGTTGGGTAAAGAATACATCAAGTCAACCTGGAAATTACCTTATACACATAAATGTTATAGTGAAGGGAAAAAAGAGGTATTTCTTAGTGGTAATAACTGTAAAAATGCACTAAGCGGTACACTTCTGTGTCAAGGTATTAACTTGCATGGAGCCTGCGAAGGTTCATCAAATAACCTTTCGTGTCACCTGCATGGCACTCCTGCAACACAGACAGACCCTTTTTTCAGACAGCTTTCCAACGGCAGCTACGTTGTAATAAATGACCGCAGCTGTTGTGGCATGGTGCCAGGATTAGCCTATCTCGTGAGCGTTACTTCCAGGGTCATTTGCGGTATGCAAGTATTGTATCCAAACAGCAAACCAGACATGGAGGCAGCAATATGGCCTTCTCTGAATATCTCTTCTATTCGAATTGATACTTTAAGCAGAATGAAGTCTATCCTTTTACAGACAACTGTGCCTTTAACCTCGTCCAAAGAGATGTATGATCTGCAAGTTGCAAGGACAGTGGCAGAGATACATTCCCTATTATCGACAAATTGCCCTGTGCATTTCGTAGAAATGTTAGGTCAAATTTTAAACATGTCTGATACCAGTGCATCGCACATGTATTTAAGACCATTTCTTTGGGACTGTTAGCACCCTTTCAAACAGTTCTGGGCATCTTCCCGAAATTTGTGCATTCTGTATTTGGCGGACTGCCTCTTCTTTTGGGACTCGTAGCAGGAATTTTATTTTTGTTCCTTGTGCTCCGATATGGCAAGTCAAGCCCCAGACAAAACTCAGGCTACAATGGAAGAAACGATTGTGGCTATACGATACCGAGAACGGATCACTAAAGTCCTCGGCTTTGCCCTGCTAAGAGATCTGAGTACTACCTGGTTTCTTTCGTTCAGACCAATCTGGTAAGATTGCATCTTACCTGTGCTTCGATGTCTGCTATGCGAGAAGAATGCGTGTTGGACGTCTGTCTTACACTACCATCAGCAGTACCTATGGATATCGATACTTTGCTTGGTTCGGTAACGGATCATGCAACGTGTTGTCCCCAGCGGCTATCTATTCTGATGACGGCATTCGTTGAGACTTCACCATTACGATTAGTTGGCGGTGAAGTACGAGATGAAAGCAGGACCACACACGTACAACCTTCTGTGAGCATTGCTGATCCAGACATCGCTGATAGCAATGATTCTCACATATGCACAATTTCAGCTTTTTCAAACTTGGTCGTACTTTCACCTACTGTTGTAGACCAATTCTTCGCAAGCCTGTCTGATTTGATGTTCTCCCCTATCAACGAGAATAACTTCTAAAACAACGAGCACACAGCGTTCCCTGAACTCTGAATTCGGCCTTCAGTTTTTATAAACAAGAATACTGAAAATAATTGGAAGTATTTTTTTCCCCTGAAAGCGAAATTATTTTTCCATTTCCAAAATATTTACCTTTTTTCAGGCACATGGTACTCTGCTTAAAGTAGAACTTCTATTTTTGAAACTCTAGAGACAATATTTTGATTGAGCCTCTAGCACATGTACAGTATTGTATAAATACGTGATGAAATGGTCTCGACATTCTTTTCTGTATTAAGAGCCATTTCATAAATGTAATTTTCACAATTCATTCAGCTGATATTTATGTATGCATTATCTGAATGATACCACTGCTTGAAAAAGGTACAGTACAAATACTCATTTTCGTGTATATACCATATACCATTTCAAATGCAATTTATGTATTTTGGGGTGGGTTGGAAAACACATGCATCGTTATATGTTTAGTATTGCTTAGTATTTTAGTAATGATTGACATAATACGTGGAGTGGGTGTTGTAAACGTATCTAGGACCCTAATGAAATATTCCCAATTCATGCCCTTATGTGGTTATAACAAAACATATCCTTATAAAGGCATAAGAATCATACCCATATTTAGTCATAGCCAATGCAGTCCAAATACGGCAAGGCTACTACCATAGACTCCTAGAAAGTACAACACGTTCTTTAAACAAACAAAGCCTCTAGCAGCCCGGGAAATCCCCCTGCTTTTGTTTTGATTTGAACAAAAACTCCTGGAGTCCAGAAAGAACTGTAAGTTCTTAGTGACGTCTTATGTCCAACCTTACGTCAAACTCGGCACCTTCCAGGTATAACTATACCAACGTTGCCTTAAGCAAACACACGGTGGTTTCGAGCAGAGCGGCTATCAACTTGCCCGAAGCCCAGCTGATGCGAAAGCCGAAGGAAGCCGACCCTCCCATTGACGCACTGAGAGAGAGGCTGTCTTTTCTCCTGCCGAGAAATCCAGCTCCAGTGTTTCCAGTCACCCTTGCGGGTTGCTGGGAAATTGAGTCCTGAGAACGAGATACAAGACCTCCTTCATTCTATACCCAAGGTACGGAGCTGATTAGATCCTTAAGAGAATTCTTGATGTAGATTCTTGGCAAAAACTAACTTAACTTAAACTACAGCTTACTTACTCCTTCCCACGTACTAGGCTTAGGTTAGGTACACCGGGGTAGGCGTATCTTAGAAGCACCAGTTGAGTACGTTTAGTCAATGATTTTATGTATGTATATATTTTATCCGTTTTAAGTATCATATGGCTCAGAAACCATATAAATGCTTTTACAGTATTATTTCATAATACTCGTTTTACTGTACACACTTTACTTTATAACAAGTATTGCAATTGTGGTAATTCACTTCTCTTGCACGAGAAAGAGGACTGCTCAATAAATAACAACTTTTATTGAAAACGCCTGTCTCTCTATTTCTCTGCACTCTGGTGAAACTAAGCATGCACGATTGACTGAGTGAAATAGCTGTCTATTGTTTTCACACGACTCTGGAGATATACTCCTTGTTCTGGAGGGAGAAAAGTTGTCATGTTAATGCGGTTGTCAGAAGCTAATCCCTTCTTGTCTATTCAGAGAAGTTAACTCATCCCTGTTTACTCGAGAAACTTTCCAGTGACCACTGAGGTAGCTGGCATTCATAATTAAGTCTAACATATTCAATAGAGACCTAGTCGACCTCAGTCCTATGTCTAAACTATCATTTATGTTATTCCAATGCACAGAGCCTATTGGGAATATAGGAACTACACTACATGGCGCCCAACGTTTGGTAAGGCGATAATCTAACACTAGATACTAGAGTAACTCAGTCGTGTTTTTCACACAGACCCCTTTTTCCCGTAAAAACTCCAATAGACGTCTGGAGTGGGTAAAAGATGAATATCTGCCGGAACTTAGTAGGATGAGAATCCTATGAATTCGTTTTTTGGTTTAGTCAACGTTGAAGGATACAGTGTTCCAAAATATTGTGCACCTAATCTTTGTTTCCTTGAAACTTGCTCTGCAAACAAACCTTTCTGTCAGAAAAATGGTGGAAAGTGAGGATGAGAGAGAGCTAGAATAGCAGCTCAAATTTTAGCCGATGACACAAGTCTCCAAAATGATGACCAGAATGTTATTATCATTCCGGTAAACGTAAGAAGAACTATAACTCTTAAACTTATAGAAAATGGACTATCACCAAGAGGTGGTACAGTCATATTTGTGGTAGAGGCCCATGAATATCGGCAGACAGAGGTATTCTATTCATGGATACATTTTCCAGCAGCACACGCTGTGACACAAGATTTCCACTATTACAAAATAGAGGAATCTCCAGAGGAATACGCTCCTTTCGAGGACGTTGAAATTCCACTAACATACCAAGAGCACCTGCTCTGGTTTAATGGCGCCCTAAAACATCAAAATCACATCACCAGGCTTGGTCCACTAGGTAGACCAGGAGCCACATGGCTGGTTCTAGCCAGCTATACACCACATCCTGACATTGAAAAAATGTCAGACCGAGAACTTTTAGCTCAGCTAAAACAACTCATTAAAATACATAGACAATTTTTCCAATATGTCATGCGGACTTCAACAGTCCAACCAGCAATAAAAATTGCACAACACACCCCTCAACAGGAGAACACAAATAAAATCACACCACAGAATATACAATCAGCCATTGGCAAAATACCCGCAAAACGGGAACAAATTCCATTCTGGTTAGCTCAAAAAATTACTCAAATAGAGGCAGTATTTCCTGATACTACACCTCATGACAAACACAGAATTCTGACTATCTGTCTTCCAATGGGGATCGCACCACATGTGGAGGACTGTGACACTTGGGGCACAGTCTTTGCTTCGATATACACAAAAACACATGGTGTTCCGTCTATGGCGGTTATACCAGACGTACTAAGACATATTCAAAATTAATACGGTCCGGAACCTGCTTTAACTCTAGGTATGAAATTACTAAAAGACTTTAAGCAGGTATCAGCTATATTACTTGCAAACATAAAAGGAGAAGCAGCATCTGTGGCGATCCGCCAAAAATTGAAAGAAACAGATATAGCAGAACAACCTTTTGAACTTGCCAGAATCATAGAAAAATCCTATGAAGAATTAGGTAGAGATAGTTTAGGTGGGAAACCACTAAAACCACAACTAATTGAAAATCCTGAAAAACCTTTATTAAAAATAAACTCAATACATCAAAAAAGAAGTTGGAAGGTAATAAACAAACCACTCCCAGAGAAAAACAGTTTCAGTCCAGAGGAAGGTCTCCTCAACGGAGAGATAGATCTCCAGAATGAGGAGACAAGTCTCCCCACAGGGAGCACTCTGAAAAAAGGTACAACCTTACAGATAGGGATAAATTGAGGAAACCTGACCGATATCAAGATATTGATACACGTCCCTCTCGATCTTTTCAGACTTCCTCACAGAAATCGGAAAGAAGAGGACGGTCAGAACACAAGGAAGAGCACGTCAAGTCCAAAGAGAAGGATCCTGCTCATCAAAGTAAAAAATTACAATTTCCAAAAAAGAAGGTAGCTAGTATTAAAATAAAACATGCAGAGGATTTTGATGATACAACTGAAAAACGGAGAGTGGGCCCAGACAATGCTAGACAGTGCAGCAGAAGTGACCATAGCTCGCAAGATCCTGATGAATCTTCTGGAGACAGTGGACACGAATGGATACATTCAAGTGGAAACTGCAGACACCAGAGTTAGCATACCCCATAAATTATATGAAATAACATTACATATAGAGGGGGACAAAAGTAGGAAAATAAAGGGTCTCTTTTGGGATAACCTTTCGAAAGGCTATGATATCCTTCTAGCAGAGAAAGACTGGCCACCAGAGTTTGTCAGGGAGTGCCCACATGGCGACGAAATGATTATGCCTGCCTTCTCAAATCAAATTCCAATTCATAAAAAATACACATTTGCAAGAAAATGGGCAGTTGCCCAAGCCCCTGCATTATATAAAAATCATGTAGGATGGGATGAGGATTCTCCTCACCATAAAATTCAGTTAATAAATCAACCTACTGCACAAAGGCAGTATCCTGTTAAGCAAGAAGCTAAAAAAACAAGTCAGGGAGATCCTAGATCAACTTGAATACCAGGGGGTGATTGAAACATGCACCTCACAAATGAACAATCCTTTGTTTCCTGTCTCCAAGCCAGACGATTCTTATCGTCTAGTTTTAGACTACAGACACCTAGAATCTTGCTGCAAAACATTTGCAGTACAAAACTCACACAGTGCAGCACTAATGAATAACATTGTGCGCAAAAAATATAAAACGACATTAGATATCTCAAATGGCTTCTTTTGTCAAAACATTGCACCAGAAAGCAGGTATTTAACCGCTTTCTCTGTATGGGGGCACAAAAACAATTCTGTCGACTCCCAGAGGGATTCAAGAATAGCCTAGGATTATTCTCCGCCAGGGTAACAGAGTTACTACAAATGTATGATGATGAGGCATTATCCTATGTCGATGACATCTATCTTACAGACGACGACCTGGAGACACACTTGAAAAGAGTGAACACCATCATACTTGGGTTCGGATCTGAAGAGTATAAATTCAACTTTAAAAAGTCACGAATTGCCCATCTAACTGTCCTGTTTCTAGGATATGAATTATCAAGTGAAGGCAAGAGCCTAGCAGACAACTTCTTAGAGAAGTGTGCAGTACTCCAAGCTCCAAAAACGCTGAAGAACTTACAATCAATTCTAGGTTTCCTGAATTTCGGAAGAGCATACATTCTACATTATGCAGAGAGGGTTAAACCTCTCTATGAATTAATAAAACCTGATTTCGAACCAATTATTTGGACTCAGAAACATACAGAAATTTTACGAACAATACAAAAAGACATGTTAACTAAAACAAAACTGCAAACACGCGCAAATGAACGCAACCTTGTAATCCGAGTCATCAATCAATCAATCAATCAATCAGCAATTTGTATAGCGCGCTACTCACCCAGTAGGGTCTCAAGGCGCTGGGGGGAGGGGTCCGTTACTGCTCAAAAAGCCAGGTCTTGAGTTGTTTCCTGAAGGAGAGGTGGTCCTGGGTCAGCCGTAGGTGGATGGGGAGGGAGTTCCATGTCCTGGCCGCCAGGTAGGAGAAGGATCTTCCTCCAGCGGTGGCTCTGCGAATGTGTGGTATGGCGGCGAGGGCGAGGCTGGCCGATCGTAGCTGGCGGGTGGGTGTGTAGAAAGTGAGGCGGCTGTTGAGGTACTTCGGGCCCATGTCGTGGAGAGCCTTGTGTGCGTGGGTGAGGAGTCTGAACGTGATCCTTTTGTTGACGGGGAGCCAGTGCAGGTCTCTCAGGTGGGTCGAGATGTGGCTGTGGCGAGGGATGTCCAGGAGGAGTCGTGTGGAGGCGTTCTGTATGCGCTGGAGTTTTTTCTGTAGTTTGGTAGTGGTTCCCGCGTAGAGGGTGTTCCCGTAGTCCAGTCGGCTGGTGACGAGTGCCTGGGTGACTGTCTTCCTGGTTTCGGTGGGGATCCATCGGAAGATCTTACGGAGCATGCGCAGGATGTTGAAGCACGATGACGATACGGCGTTGACTTGTCTGGTCATCGAGAGGGAGGAGTCCAGGATGAAGCCCAGGTTTTGTGCGTGATCCGTTGGCTTGGGGGTGGTGCCCGGGTCAGGGGGCCACCAGGAGTCGTCCCAGGCAGAGGGTGATGATCCAAGGATGAGGACTTCCGTCTTGTCTGAGTTCAGTTTCAGGCGGCTGTTCTTCATCCACTCGGCGACGTCTTTTATCCCTTCGTGTAGGCTGGCTCTGGCGGTGGCGGGGTCATTGGTGAGGGAGAGGATCAGCTGGGTGTCGTCGGCATAGGAGATGATGTTGAGGTTGTGTTGGCGTGCGATGGCTGTGAGTGGGCTCATGTAGACGTTGAAGAGGGTGGGGCTGAGTGAGGATCCTTGTGGTACGCCGCAGATGACTTCGGTGGCCTCGGATCTGAACGGGGGGAGGCGGACTCTCTGGGTTCTTCCGGCGAGAAATGAGATGATCCACTCCAGAGCCTTCCCTTGGATTCCGATGTTGCTGAGGCGCCGTACTGGAGTGCGGTGGCAGACAGTGTGGAACGCCGCAGATAGGTCCAGGAGGATGAGGGCCGCTGTGTCCCTGTTGTCGAGCAATGATCTGATGTCGTCAGTGGCTGTGATGAGGGCGGTCTCGGTGCTGTGGCTGGCTCGGAAGCCGGACAGCGAAGGGTCGATGGATCCGTTTGTCTCGAGGAAGGCGGCGAGCTGTCTGTTGACGGTTTTCTCGATGACTTTGGCAGGAAAAGGGAGGAGCGAGATGGGGCGGAAGTTCTTGAGGTCAGTGGGGTCCGCTGTTGGTTTCTTCAGGAGGGCGCTGAGCTCGGCGTGCTTCCAGCTCTCCAGAAAGGCAGCGGTGTTGAAGGAGACGTTGATGATGTCCCGGAGTTGGGGTGCGATGATGGAGTCGGCCTTGTTTAAGACGTGGTGGGGGCAGGGGTCGGTTGGTGATCCGGAGTGGAGGGTGTTCATCGTGCGGGTGGTGTCTTCGGTGCTGACCGGGGTCCAGTTGCAGAGGGTGGTGGTGGGGGGCGTTGGTTCAGTGGTTGGGTGCGTGGTCTGTGCGCCGAAGCTGTTGTGTATGTCGGCGATTTTGCGGTGGAAGAAGGTGGCAAGTGAGTTGCAGAGGTCTTGCGAGGGTGTGATGTCGTTGTTTCCGGTGTTGGGGTTGGAGAACTCTTTGACAATGCTGAAGAGTTCCTTGCTGGTGTGGGTGTTGTTGTCCAGTCGTTCTTTGAATGTTGTCCTTTTGGTGGTGCGGATCAGCTGGTGGTGTCTGCGGGTGGCGTACTTGAGGGCAGTCATATTTTCTGAGGTCTGGTCGTGGCGCCAGGCTTTTTCAAGGGTGCGGCAGTTTTTCTTGGATGTTTTGAGTTCGTCGGTGAACCAGGAGGCTTTCTTGCTGCCGGGTCTGCTGGGAGGGTTCTTCAGTGGTGCGAGGTCGTCGGCGCAGTTGGTGAGCCACTGTGTGAAGATGCGGGCTGCATCGTTGGGGTCCGTTGCGCTGGTGGGAGGGTTCAGGCTGAGGGAGGTGGTGAGCTGGTCGGTGGTGATCTTGCTCCAGCTCCTGCGAGGAAACTGTTGCGGGTGGTGGTGGGTCGTGGTTCTTCTGAAGCGGAAGTGGATGCAGCTGTGATCCGTCCAATGAAGTCCGGTGGAGTGGCTGAAGGAGATGTGCTTGCTGGAGGAGAAGACGGGGTCAAGCGTGTGGCCGGCGTAGTGGGTGGGGGTGTTCACCAGTTGCTTGAGTCTGAGGTTGGCGAGGTTGTCCAGCAGGGTGGTGGTGTTGGTGTCGTTGTTTTTCTCCAGGTGGAAGTTGAGGTCCCCTAGGAGGATGTAGTCAGTGGAGGGGAGGGCGTGCGGGCTGATGAAGTTTGCGATGTCTTCGCTGAATTGGGTGCGTGGTCCCAGGGGTCTGTAGATAAGGGTGCCTCTGAGGGTGGTCTTGGGGTCGGTGTGTATCTGGAAGTGGAGGTGCTCGGCGGCGGTGAAGGTGTCGTCGGAGTTGGTCGTGATGCGGATGGTGTTCCTGTGGACGATGGCGATGCCTCCTCCGGTCTGGTTGACGCGGTCCCTCCGGGTGATCTTGCATCCGTCCGGGAGGGCTATGGCGATGTCGGGCGCTGAAGAGGCGTTCATCCAGGTTTCCGTGAGGAAGGCGACGTCTGGTGATGTTGTGTCGAGCAGGTTCCAGAGTTCTACGGCATGTCTGTGGACGGAGCTGGTATTGAGCAGGATGCACTTGAGGTGGTTGTTGCTGGTCATCCCAGGAAGATGCGGATTCGCGTACCTGACCTCTAATGAGGGAGAAACTGTACCAATAGCTTATAAATCACACTTGTATACACAAGCTGAAATGAAATTCAGTTCTACTGAAAAAATTCTGACTGCGGTTCAAACTGCTGTAGCAAAAGAAAGAGCCCAAGCTCAAGGCAAAAGCATATCTGTTTTAACAGCAGTATCAGCCCTTGAGGCAGTAACGAGACCACTGTGGTATATAAATAAATAATACCGGATCTAGGTTTGACTGGACATAATAATAACAGATAGCTCAATAAATAAGAGTAAAGATTCGAGGTAGTAGGAGTTTGCAGGTTTAATACAGCATAAAGGACAGGAACAGGACAACCTGCACAGGAATAGGATGGCAGCGCTGCCTGGGACAGAATTGGAATCGGCGTAACATTTAATAACAGTGCACAAGCATATATACTAAAACAATTGCATTACAATACATACGATAGGCGGAGCAGTGGGTGTGGTCAATAGCAGTCGCGAAAGATAAGGGTGAAAGTGGGTGTAACAGGAGGCGTATACATAGACATGTGATGTAAACGTAACAGAATATGTCATAAATGGGGCGGTAACATGGAGGGGGCTACCTAAGGAGCCGGGACCTCTAACCTAGTGGTGCGCGCAAACTGACAATGACGTGTTACTAGGAGAAGCTGGGGGCTATGACTTCTGCGCTAGGAGCAGAGACTGAAGTCTGGAGAGTCAGGGCGACATGTACCTAAACACTATCTAGTATCTGATGTTTAGAGAACATGTTGATATAAACTAAAAGGTATCGGGGTAAAGGCTAACAGACTCTAAGACTGGTGCATGCATTATTGTACATGTAGTGCGTGATGAGGAATATTAAATGACCATAAATACAGTATTTCTCTTACATGGAGACGTAAAGGCTAGACGATGACGGAAACTATTGATGCGATTCAGTAGCTTTAGGAATGCAGAGAAGGAGGGCTGGACTGATAACTAGAATCATAACATACTTTTGGCAGACTGGCAGGCAGAGCCAGGCCGAGCCGGGCACTGTGAGGCAGGAAGTAAGTGAAGGGTCAGGAACACAGGTGGGGGCTGTATCGCTCCTCAGCGAGGGCTCAGGAGACAGGAGCTGAATCTGGTGTCCGGGCCCTTTTGAGGCCTAGAAACGGGGACTTTACAATGAAATAACGTGCACACTGAGAAACGAGGCAACGTAACTTTTACATAGGCCTAATACTCGTAGCTTTCACGAGAACTGGAAACTGGCATACTAGAGATGGACACAACTGTAATTGCGTCTTTAATCGATCATGGGGAATACATATGCATATTAATCATGCACATACAACATAGGATGGGGAACACGTAGGGACACAGAACATGGCAAAATTTACTTTTCCACATTCCCTCCTTGTCACTACGTTTCCATCAGGAAACATCAATATTCATGATACCATCTATCATTTCATACAGTATCATTTGCTCGTCTCGAATTTTCTTGGAACGGGATTTAGAACGGGACTTGGGACTAGGAATACAAGAGGTAGCACAAATGCCGCAAATCGCAGGGCCACATTGTATACAGAGGCAGCAACTGAATATGATCGCTACTGCAATACCTAGAAAGGACAACACTTTCCATCCCCAGGCAGAAATTATATTCCAGAACCAACCGGACCATGTCCAGGTGCCTGGATTTTGGTGTAACAGATGGGCAATTTTATGGAGTCTGGTTATAGCTGAATAAACAGACGGCGCGTTATTAGGAATGAAAATGCAGCAACTAGATCCGATGACTCTACATGCCCCGCCCCTATCGGCCAGTATGACATCAAGGACGAGACGATTCTGGAGCACGACAATTCTCATAAAAGATTGCTCTTCGGTTAAGTTACCTAGAGCAGAGGTAGTCTCAATCACTACTGCTTCAAGGGTTCTGGTTAATCTACGTATCAGTTTACTATTCACGACAGTACCTAAGTAGGGGAAGACACCTTTATTGATATCTATGTATTGTTCTAGAGCAGTTTCAGTATAATCAACAATCGGGAGGTCTCTCTTGTGTCTAGTATGTACTAAGTGGGAATTCCTATGATAGTCAGGTGGGGCTAGGAAAACTGGTGGCAGTAGGAAGGCAATGTAACAGGTTCCCTCCCAATCGAGGGGCAGACGAACATATGCGGTCTGACCACAAACAAAATAAGAATGACGTGAAGCTTTGAAAATAGATTTCCCACTGTCACTATACTCGACAATAGTAGTACAATCACTATGTCCTACATGTACGGAACCATTATTTCTGACACATAATTCGCCTTTGACTGGTAATACTGACATAGCAGGTAAGTCTGGAGTAGTATCAGACTGAACATTCAAGACCATGAAATTCGAAGAATAATTACCTAAATTATAAACTTCATTTTCTAGATCTAACCCTGTTCTGTGGGGAAGACCTTGCTTGTCTGGAAAACATGTACTGTTAAGAAAGGACATATCATTTGAAGATAATGTTAACGTGGACCATGCTCCACACGAACCAGTATGTGAAAATGGATAAGGAAAGAGTGGCAAAACTCCCTTCGGTGTCTGGAAAGGGGGGAGTCGACCACACACCCAACAATTAGTGGCATTGCTGGTCTGGTGTGAATAATGTAACATGCGGATAAAGGAATTATTTCGCATAGCAAGACGATAAGATAGTTCATGAGGAGGCAGATCACTAAACGTGTGCTCTACTGTAGCATTAGAAGACTTATTTACATGAGAAATTGGAAAACACAAATAAAATGCATAACTCGTGCAAGTAATCATAAGGCTGAAAAACAACATGAAACTTAGAAAAACGATACATCGGATTGAGTTTTGACTAACTCTCTCACTATGGGGGTCTATTTTATACATGTCAGAAACCGGTCTAACCGTTTCACCTAGGGGAGGACTTAGACAATCAAACTGGCTGACTTATTTTACTAGACCTTAATTTTAACTTATACTCCTGTTGCGGAGTTTTCTCTAACAGGGAGGGATTTGTATCATTGTCTTTTGCGGGACAGTCCTTGAGAATAGTACTTTGGCAGTCTTTGAAATCCTCGGAAATGTTCTTGGAAACAGTCTTTAGTCCATAAAACTTTTTCACATGAGACAGGTGGACCCAGCCCTTCCTGCCTTCCAGCTTGACGGCAGTACGGGTGGCCAGGAGGACCTGTTTTGGCTCCTTCCAGCGAGGCTCCAGCGGACTTGAACGATCAAAGTTCCTTACAAGAACCAAACTTCCGGGAACGATGTCATGCGGTGCCACCTCGGTATGGTCTGGAAATGAGGAAGAAACCTGTGAACGACAAGAGTGCAGGGCAGACATCAAGGAAGCTAGGTAATCTGTCAGCATATTACTTGAAACATCTGTAATACTTCGAGGTCTAGGTGTACCCCACATATTAGGGGGGCGGCCGAATACGACCTCGTACGGGGACAGACCTGATCTGGAATGTGCGACCATGCGCATATAAAACAGAGCGACTGGCAGAGCTACTAGCCAGTCTACACCTTTCTCTTTACAAATTTTGGCAATACGGATTTTCAGGGTCTGGTTATGTCTCTCTACTAGACCGGCTGCTTCAGGATGGCGTACACAATGGAACTTCCACTGGTACCCTAACAAAAGGGAAACGTGTTTCATCAGTTCAGATGAAAATGGCTGGCCGTTATCAGAATATACGACCCTAGGGAGTCCATAACGGGGGAAGAATTCACGAACCAACTGCTTGGCAGTGGTCGTGGCTGTGTAATCTGGGACTGGATATGCTTCTGTCCACCTGGACAAAGCGCATACAACTACAAGGACATACTTGAAACCTCGACATCGCTCCATCTGAATATAATCCATCTGGAGGACCTCAAAAGGGTGGTCAGGGGGCTGGAATCCACCTTGTTCCACCGGGACACTTTTACCTGGATTAAACTGGCAACATATCATACAGGTACGGACTTTCTGCTTGGCTGCAGCTCGTAAATGCTTGTTAAACCAAATGTTCTGGATACTGTCTAACATGGCTTTTTCTCCTAAATGTGCTGGACTATGTGCGGTATTGATAATGACTTGAACCATAGAGTCGGGGAGAAACCATGTGGCTCTACCCTTCGTCAACCATCCCTGATCTGTCTGGACCCCTCCTTGTTCGGACCATTTCTTAATTTCCTCGGGGGTAGCATGTAACTGGATATCTATGACATCTTGAGTAGGGTCCTTAACTGTCATACAGGTAGTCGGATCTGGAGTATGTGTCTGTGTTGGATTAACTGGCATATCTGGAGTCTGTGCTGTAAGCTTGGCTGTGCGATCTGCTAGATCATTACCTTGGGAAATAATGTCAGTAACTTTCGTATGTGCTTTGCATTTCATGATAGCAATAGATGTCGGTAAGTGTATAGCATCTAACAGAGCTTGAATAAGGAGACCATGCTGAATCTTGGTTCCATGAGAAGTCATGAAACCTCTCTCCTGCCAGAGCACTCCAAAGTCGTGTACGACTCCAAATGCGTAGCGTGAATCTGTATATATGTTAACTTTCAGGTTCTTGGCGTGTATGCAGGCTTGTGTCAGAGCAACTAGCTCTGCTGCTTGAGCAGACAGGGTGTCAATACGGTGTGTTTCTATAACTTCAGTGTCAGTAGTCACTGCATACGCGGCTACTAGTTCTCCTGTACTTGTTCTCATACATGAACCATCCACATAAAGTGTCAGGTCGGGATCTAGTGATGGAATATCTGTCAGATCTTGTCTTGGCTTTGTCATAGTGTTAACTACTTCCACACAGTCGTGTGTGGCCGGATTCAAAATAACTGACGGTAACAGTGTAGCAGGATTTAGAACGTTGCAGCGTCTGATTTCTATGTGTGGCTGGAACAGTGTCAGTTCATAACCTGTTAAACGTGCAATTGTCAAGTGCTGAGTCTGTGTTCGGTTTAAGAGAACTTCCACGGAGTGTGGAACTTGTACTGTCAGGGAATGTCCTAATACTATGGAATCACTTTGTCTGATAGCTAGTGCTGTGGCTGCAACTGATTTGAGGCACGCAGGCAGAGCCTGGGCTACTGGATCTAATGTGCTCGAAAAATAAGCACAGGGCTTGTATTGTCCTGCTTGATCTTGTGTAAGAACAGATAATGCTGTACCATCACGTTCTGTGACGAAAAGTGTAAAAGGCTTACTGTAGTTCGGTGTAGCTAGAACAGGAGCTTGGCATAAAGCTTTCTTTAACTCATTGAAACTAAGTGTATGTTCAGATGTCCAAGGGAGGACAGTCGATACGGCTGCCTCCTGTGTCGTTAACTGTATCAGTGGCTTAGCTAGAAATGCATACTGAGGAATCCATTGTCTGCAATAAGAAGTAAGGCCGATAAGAGCACGTACCTCCTTCTGTGTCTTGGGCTGAGGAAGACTCGCTATTAACTGGATACGGTCGGGTGTCAACTGCCTACCCCACTTGGACAGCAAGTGGCCTAAGTAGATCACTTGCTGGACACAGAATTGAAGCTTCGAAGGGGACACCTTGTGCCCCATCTCGGCAAGGAAATACAAGACTGTAAGTGATGCTCGCTCGCAAGCACGTTCAGAACGGGCTGTGATCAGTAGATCATCGACATACTGGAGCAGGGCAGTGTCTGTTGGCATGTGAATGTTGTCTAGTTGTCTCTTAAGTGCTTGACTGTAAATACTAGGACTTTCTGTGAAACCTTGAGGAGCTCGTGTGAATTTATAGCTCCTTCCATTTAAACAAAATCCGAAAAGAAACTGGCTGTCTGGATGAATGGGGACACTGAAAAACGCGTTCTTGAGGTCTATGACTGTAAAAAATGAGGCTTCAGAATCAATGGCTGTCAATAGGGAAGAGATATCTGGGACAACTGGGTACTGGGGAATAATACATTTATTGAGTTCTCGAAGGTCAATCACCAATCGATATACTGGAGGTGTATTTGGATCAGTACGTTTCATGACTGGAATGATCGGAGAATTACATACATTGGAGTCAGTTTCTACAACTACTCCTTGAGCCATGAGCTCGTCAATAATTTTGGATAAGGCTGCTACAGCCTCAGGTGGCAATCTGTACTGTCTGATTCGTGGTAACACTACACCTGGTTTGAGAGTCACACGGTGGGGTGTGATTTGCATGAAGCCTACATCAGTTGGACCTTGCGCCCATAGATGCTGCGGAACATTTGACAATCTCGGATCGAAATCTCGTAATACATAGTGACCCTTGAAGTCACGTAAAAACAAACGTATTCCCTCTGGGGAGCAGCAAATAACTGCACCTAATTCTTTCAATGTCTTAATGCCTAACAAATTTTCTGGACATGACTTCGTAAGTAATAGATCAGTAGTGCGGGACAATGGACCTACTTCTAGAGTAACTGGCTTTGAAATCTCGTTTACAATAGGCTTTCCTGAAAATCCAAGGGAAACATTTCTAGAGCCTGAGAGCGGAGCCCCTGGAACTTTGGCGTGACTTATAGTCGTCCTACTTACCCCTGTATCAATCAGAAACTTTCTGTCTTTCCCTAGTACTTGACTATGAATATAGGGACCTTCTTGATCTACAGGAATCTCGATGAGAGGCAAGCCTACCTCCCTCTCTAGGCTGTTTCATGAGTACTGTTGATACTCTGGATACTCTGTCTGAGCATACTGATACATCTGCTGTGTAACATGCTGTGTTGCAGCAATAGGCTGCGGTGCTGGAACTGTCTGTTGTGCATTCTGTGGCTGAGAAGTCTGTGAAACTTGTTCTTGTCTAGGCGGACGTGGTCTTTCTTTAGTTTTACCAGTAGCTATATTATGTTTCAGAACTGCACACTCGTTTATGAAATGACCTGGCTGTTTACAATAATTACATGTCCCTTTAACGGGAGCTGCAGGATGACTGGCTTGATTCGGACCCCTCTTCTGACTGTCTTGTGGAACAGATTGTGCAACTAGTACTTTCATTTTCGTGTCTTTCATACGTTTTCTCTCGTGTTCTTGCTCTTCTCTGATTCTATTCTGGTGGTACTGGAGCATCTGTAACATCTGGGACGGGGTACTAGCTTGCCATGTACTTTCGACCTTTAAAACTCGATTCTTAACTTGTGGACTTGAATTCTCGACTAATTTAGTAACAAAAAGATGAGGGTATGACTCGCTACTCGTCTTCAAGCCACTGTTTATAATGAAACATTTCTCGAATCTAGAATAAAAATCACTAGTATCTTCATCTTGTTTCTGTTTACAGGCTGAGATTGCATCCCAGTCTTCCTTTTTAGTGGCTAATAATCTGGGCAAAACTTGTATTAACAGTTCTGGTAATTCTTTACATTTCTCTCCAAGACCGGTACCTGGTACTCGTATCTTATCTTCAGCTTCTAGAACTGCCCAATCGATCTTTTTCTCTCCCACCTCCCATTCTTTTTCCTTGAGTTTTTCGTATATGCCCGCAGGCAACAGGACTTTTAACATTTTAATAATATCTGGATACGTATATTCTCCCATACGGAACATGTCCTTTAATTCTCGGTGGAACCCTGCTGGATCTTTGTCGTGACAGGGAATTAATTTCTTCATCTCTAAGAGTTCCATCTTTGTAATCGGAGTGTAAACAAATACTCGTTGCATTTCACCATCTGCTGTCCTGACTGGGTGTACTTCTCGTAACGGATTCTGTCTATCTATGTAAAACGGTTTACTTTCTGGAGGTGAGACATGAACAAAATGCGGGTTCACAAACATACTATATTTATGACGCTGTTCTAGAATGACACTAATTAAATCGGTACCTAAACCTTTCCATCTATACTGGAGTAACTCGTTCAGGACATCATGTAACGGACCTGGATCAGAATGTTGACCCTCATACAATGTGATGAGGTGCTGAATCATATACATACCCACCAGTCGTGGGGGCAATTTCAGAAACATTTGTGCCACTATTTCGTCTGGAAAAGTGGTAGAATCAGTAGTCCATCGGACTGCTGATCGGGCTAGTTCTTGTTCATGCATAGTACTTAATTCACTATAACCGATTCGTGATTTCAGAATGTGATCGGTAGCTTGAAATACTTGTTCTAGAGAACCTTGTTCTGGTGCTGGATGATGAAAAATGTTCTTGTGTTCTAGGCGTAAATGGCGGTCTGGAAATCTAGATTTTCCTACATACGCTATTCTGGCGGTATTCTCGTCGTCTACCTCTTCAGTAGAAGAGTCATTTTCTTTCTCGCTTACTTGTGCTTCTTTGCGTTGTTCGTGTAACCTTATTATTTCTTTACGTATTTTCTTGTACATACTCTCTATACTATTGAGTGTCTTGTGCTTACCCTCGGCTATATTATCACTCCACCTTGTCAGGGTTCTCATTTCTGTCGGATCTTTGGACGGGTAATCTTGTTCCCTTATTAAACAATTGATCAGAAACTTTAATAACATCAATTGGATCTCAGCTTTTCTGAGAGACATGACTTCACCAATACTTTCTGAATCTTGTCCTGTACGAATGAAACGATACATTCTGTCTAAATCTTCTTTCATGTTCGGTAGGGTGACCAAATACTCGGACACCTGTCTTATACGTATGGAATATAGAACCATACTATCCTCGCCTGGAACTGGATCATAACCACATTCAGTAAGAGCTCGCCTGATTTCTGCAACGGACTTATATTTGGGCGTACGCTGTAACGCACGTTCATGTAACTCGATTGTTCCTAGACGTCTACTTGGCGGCGGGGTACCAGGAGGACCTCCTCCTGCGGCCCCTATACTGGAATCATCGACTGATACTCTTCGTGCTGGCAGAGTGACTAATGTGGCGGGGATTTGTACTACTGGCTGGACCGGGGGTACCGTAGCAGGTACTGCAAGAGGTGCCCCGGTGACTGAAGGAGCAGGATTTACATTATTTACAGGAGCTGGTGGAACAGGATTTGCATATTCTGGGACTGTGTCGTCCAAATAGGACGAGAGAAAAATATCAGCTGCGGTCGGTTTGTGACGTAGCTTGGTCGGAACTAATGGTGGCGGAAAATTACTGGATGCCTCCGGGGTTGCTTTTGGCAAGCCCTCGGCAAGAAGAGGATACATACCCTTTATAAGGGCATGCCTCTGTCTGTCTAACTGTTCGGTTTTAACTTGTTCACCTATCTCGATTAATTCCCTTTCGTGGGCTCTTTCTGAGGATTCTCTACTTAATTCTGACTTTCTGATTTCGTTTTCGGTTCTCTTATGAGATTCTTTGCGCCATAACTCGATGGCATCTTTCTGTGACTGTCTGGCTTTCTTTTTCCATAATGCTTCTTCTACCCGCATGATGCACTCGGCATCCCACGTACCTGATACGGGCCATCTATACTTTTCTTCTAACTGTTTGGTATACTCTACCCATAAATCTAGATATAATATGGCACTTATGCCATGCTTCTGATACATAAAGTGACCTGGACTGTCCCTAGGCGGGACAGGAACTGCTTCTTCTAACAGACCTTTTCTAGTTCTTAACTGACGTAGTTTGGAAAACAACGGCATGACTGGACTGTAATCTAGACACAATTACAATAAACAATGAACACGATAATTACACCACTTTCATACCACGACATTAAAATACATGAAGAACATTTAAAAATAACAGTCTGAACAGAATACTACCTGGAATACTGAAAACAGAATACATGAATTTTCTCGAGAACAGAACTGACTAGAACAGAAACTAGATGCACTGCTGAAACAGTACGAAACTTACCGGTCTCATAAAGAGACACGTCAGGACCCGCATCCACCGGAGTGGACACTTCGTTTTGGGTCTGTGTACCACCAAACCCACGGACCAGAGTCAATTAGATTGACCCTGTCTAGATACTACCCCAGCAACGGTACTCACCGGGCAGCAAGAACGGAAGGCCTCGGACTGGACTGGACTGCTTCGACGCCGGACGGACGAACTTCGGACTTCTGTTACGGGTGGGCCTCCGGATACCTCGGACCTTGGACTCTCGGCTTGGGCTCTGGTCGGGACTCGCCGCGTTCCTCCACCGCCTCGTCTGGATGCTGGACCGCAACCTCCGTCTCCTCCGTGGGCCTGAGGGATACTTGAAGCAGAAACATCTGCCGGTGCGCAGAAGAGTTCCGTCACGGCTGCAGAGGGTCAGGGGGCATACGTGGCTTCACCGGCGCGTGGGGAAAGGGCAAGTACCTATTCGGGCGCCATTATGTGGTATATAAATAAATAATACCGGATCTAGGTTTGACTGGACATAATAATAACAGATAGCTAAATAAATAAGAGTCAAGATTCGAGGTAGTAGGAGTTTGCAGGTTTAATACAGCATAAAGGACAGGAACAGGACAACCTGCACAGGAATAGGATGGCAGCGCTGCCTGGGACAGAATTGGAATCGGCGTAACATTTAATAACAGTGCACAAGCATATATACTAAAACAATTGCATTACAATACATACGATAGGCGGAGCAGTGGGTGTGGTCAATAGCAGTCGCGAAAGATAAGGGTGAAAGTGGGTGTAACAGGAGGCGTATACATAGACATGTGATGTAAACGTAACAGAATATGTCATAAATGGGGCGGTAACATGGAGGGGGCTACCTAAGGAGCCGGGACCTCTAACCTAGTGGTGCGCGCAAACTGACAATGACGTGTTACTAGGAGAAGCTGGGGGCTATGACTTCTGCGCTAGGAGCAGAGACTGAAGTCTGGAGAGTCAGGGCGACATGTACCTAAACACTATCTAGTATCTGATGTTTAGAGAACATGTTGATATAAACTAAAAGGTATTGTGGTAAAGGCTAACAGACTCTAAGACTGGTGCATGCATTATTCTACATGTAGTGCGTGATGAGGAATATTAAATGACCATAAATACAGTATTTCTCTTACATGGAGACGTAAAGGCTAGACGATGACGGAAACTATTGATGCGATTCAGTAGCTTTAGGAATGCAGAGAAGGAGGGCTGGACTGATAACTAGAATCATAACATACTCTTGGCAGACTGGCAGGCAGAGCCAGGCCGAGCCGGGCACTGTGAGGCAGGAAGTAAGTGAAGGGTCAGGAACACAGGTGGGGGCTGTATCGCTCCTCAGCGAGGGCTCAGGAGACAGGAGCTGAATCTGGTGTCCGGGCCCTTTTGAGGCCTAGAAACGGGGACTTTACAATGAAATAACGTGCACACTGAGAAACGAGGCAACGTAACTTTTACATAGGCCTAATACTCGTAGCTTTCACGAGAACTGGAAACTGGCATACTAGAGATGGACACAACTGTAATTGCGTCTTTAATCGATCATGGGGAATACATATGCATATTAATCATGCACATACAACATAGGATGGGGAACACGTAGGGACACAGAACATGGCAAAATTTACTTTTCCACACCACGCATTCCAAATGCAGTGGCATTAGATCCAAAATGGATACAATGGGAAAGTTCTCTTGCTGCAGAAGACGTGAAACACGCTTTTGATCCAAAAATGAAAAGACTGGAAGATCTAGAATACGAAAGTGAATGTCCTCTGTCAATCGAAATTCTGCCTCTCGAACAATACATCTGTGTAATCTACACGGACAGATTTGCACAACACTACGTTGTGGATAAACAAATTTACAATGCAGCGTGCGCGATTGTTAAAGGTCGCTGGCGCTTAGGTAAATTCAGACCAATGGTCACCAAAACTGAATCACTCAGAAACTGTACAGCTCAGCGAGCTGAAATAAGATCTTTAAAGATGGCGCTCGAAAATGCCGAACGCGAATTCCCAACACTAATAGTGTGCGATTCGCATTTCTGCGTCCAGTCTTACAATAATGACATGCAGACATGGATCAAAAACGGTTACAAAGATGAGACTGGTGCAACAATAAAACATAAAAAACTTTGGGAACAGGTAGTTCTTTTGCAGAAAGAACTACAAAAGACTCACGTGATACATACACTGAGTCATCAACGTGATGGCGTTCACGTTGCAGGGAATTCATTGGCTCACAGAGCCACAGCGGCAGCTGTCAAACCGGCTTCCGTAGCTACAAAAAAGCGTACTAAAAAACATATAGGCGGTGAAACGCTACTAGCAGTAAAAGCCTCAATGGAAGGCAACTATGTGGCGTTACCTCTAAATTATCCACTCGGAAATAAAAACATAATTGATGCAAACTCCGTTCCTTTTGCTCAAATCCCTGGAGTGGGGGATAGAGTAATTCCAAACACGAACCGGAGAGCTTACTTGATTCAAGAAGCACACATGGGAATGGGTCTGAGGCACCAAGAGATCTTGAAATCTCTAATAGAATTACAATCACAATACTGGTGGCCGGGGATGAACGTGCAAATTTATAACTTTGCAACGAATTGTCAGGACTGCAATAGAGATCGCAGTTGTGAACCGGACCAGACACCAGCTCGGACACCTCTACTAGAAAGCATTAGGCTATCTATACGCAAAAATCCAGATTGAAAAAGGCGATCCCATAATTATTAAGACGAGATTCATTTAGATGAGACCCCAGCACTCGGCTGACGCCAGAACTGTTATAAAAGATTTGTGAGTCTTTATTTGCATATACGCAATTGGCATGCTACATTCTGACAAGGGTCCTGCGTTTAGCTCTCGAGCTTACAAGGAGGCCATGACCAGCATGGGCATTGCATTGCGGTACTCTAGTCCATTCCATCCCGAGGGAAATGCGGTAGTGGAGAGAAAAAACCGGGACATAAAGCAATCTATAACGGTGAGGGAATTAGGTTCGGGTGATGGGGGGGTCAAACATCTAACAAGTGTCCAACGTAGTCTTAATAATCTGCCAAGAAATTCTCTAAAAGGTATCACTCCATACAAACTTTTGTTCGGTACTAGAATGATAATCCAGGACTTAGATTGTCAGACTTCAGTGGTGAAAGAAAGATCCTTTGACATCAAAGATCGTTTGGCTGTTTTACAGGACTTAATTGAAAGAAGAAGAAGTTTGAGTAACATAAAGCTAAAGCCAACAGCGACTGAAGAAAAACCACCTGTCCCAGCAAGACCTGTCTGTATACCAAAGATTAGGGATCTAGTAAGAGAAAAGATCGTGGTGAAGAAGGAATTTGGGCCTTCTTACAGAAAAGCAGTACCTGTCTTAGCTCTCAGCGGAACAAGATCAGTAGTACTACCGCCCCTTGCTGGTAAAAAGGAAAACAGAGTTGTATCAATCGACCTGGTAAAACCACAATCATGTGGTCAATAATAAGTAATAGGCCCAGTGGACTCCCAAGAAGTAGCAGAAGACAAAATCTTGCTATAATCCAAGAGGTTCAAACTGAGAGACTAATCACATTTGATAAACCTGCAGTGAATAAAAAAGGACTATGCAACAAAGCCATGGAATGTGTGCCTCTTGAAACCCAAATTGCAACAGTTCGTCAAGAAACACCTGTCTACAATGATGTAGCCTCTGAACATACAGAATCAAAGATTAATAACAATCCGGAAGCAATTCCAACAATTGACAGAACTGCATCTGGCTACTTCATCAATTTCGATGACTTTTCTGATGATCCAAGTGTACATGAAGAAACGACATCTACAAACATTTTGAAAGAAAAATTGACTGAACTATTTCATCAGCTCAAAGAAACATATCAGATTTCACCATGGATTGAATTATGGATTGTGTTAGGTGTACTTTTCCTCCCACTCTGGCTCATTATGATTTTAAGCTTGGGAAAATTTATTGATGGAAAATATAGTACAATGGACACAGCAAGTCAGAACATCAACTTGGCCCTAAAACCTCACAGATCTTCTCACATTGAAAAAAGAGAACTGTCATCAGTTAACATCACAACCAATCCTATACATGGGGGTGTAGCATGGGACAAAACGGATTACGAAATCTATGGCCCAGTTGAACTTTTGAAATATCCACATCAGTTCAAGATTTCATTAAGTTACTTTGTGACACCAAGTACTTTCTCTGATGATTGGGACTTTGAAAATATTAATAATATGATGTCAGATTTAGAAATGTCAGCAAAATTAAAAGAACATGACTATTTGAGGGGTTCATCGAATTATGAAGAGATGTACTGTTTTAACCAATATGGTCATCACTATTTGCATAAATCTGCTAATCCTAGAAATGTTTTTACTTATAATCAATGGGAACATTGTCCAACACCGCCCAAAAGGTACCTCAAAAACATTTTATGAGAAATTTCCATACTTCTCAGGGTTTAACAACACAGATCCAGAAACGTTTTTATTACAAAATGTTAAATAAGACAGGAATGAAAAACATGTTGACAAATACTAAATTGATTTATTCTGAAAAAGTTTATGAAAAAATGTCTACATTTGGTTTTGAATTTTGGAAGAACAACATTGAGACAAAAACCATCTGGGTTAACAAAGACTGGCAGGTACAAGGTCTAGAATCATTATTTAGAGCCTGCATGATCCCAGAACAGATAATATTCCTGAATGACACCATTCAACAAACAACCTGTCTTGGTTTAGCCAAGATAAAAGACTTTAACAAACCGTCTATTCCAAAGCCAATACCTGATAGTAATAGCACTACAGATGTGGAGATAGACGTATCCCATATTTTACACCAAAACAGAACAAATCCTGATTGGAAAAAATGGTTGATCTGGCCCACAGACACTAATAACTGTCAAGATAGATTCCTGAACAAAACACAGGGGTTCAAACAGACCAGGCCAGACCCAAGATATTCCCAGAGACAACAATCAGGCATAGTTACAACATACAGTGTAGGGAAACTGTGCCTCGAATGGCTACAGAGATCCACACTGCAGGAAATTAAGCAACACTTGACTTTACTTAAAGAAGGTGCTGACTTGCGGGATTTCATATTGGGACCTCGCAAACAGCGTCTAAAACATTTCATATACGCCGGTATATACGCTGCTTAAAACGCAGCTTGGAAAGTAATGCAAATTGAAACTGCTGAAAAAATACGAGAAATTGATCATATTAATTTGGAAAAATCACTGTCTGTAGTGGACAATGGGTTAACGACTCTGTCCTCCAGAATTTATTCACTGGACAGCATTGTATCATCTGCTATTGATATAATAGAGCAGGACTTGCTAATGTTACAACATGGCCAGTCCCAATTATGTTCTATTGTACAGCTAGGCTGGACGTTACAAAATCTGCGTTCAGGTCACGTGCCATGGCGTCTAATAAACAAAACGTAATTATTTTCTATCTTTAACCTTACTGATAAACAAATCAGTTTGGCACAAAAAGGAGCAGACTATACGATTCTGAGCATTGAAAAACTTGAGAGATTACCATTGACAATGTCAGAGAGACCTGTCATTAAATGGATAATACATGGTACAATTACAAAAGTATATACCAGCAAGCCTGTATGAAAGGTTGGGTAAAGAATACATCAAGTCAACCTGGAAATTACCTTATACACATAAATGTTATAGTGAAGGGAAAAAAGAGGTATTTCTTAGTGGTAATAACTGTAAAAATGCACTAAGCGGTACACTTCTGTGTCAAGGTATTAACTTGCATGGAGCCTGCGAAGGTTCATCAAATTTGTATTTGTATTTGTGGTGGTATTTATAGAGCGCAACGGTCGCTCCGGAAGGAGCATCTTGGCGCTGACATTTCCCGGTAGAGGAATCACATACAGTAATAGGGTGAAGAGAGGTTATATGGCGGCTTTGATGTAATCATCCTTAAGGCTGAAGATCCAGGTTTTGAGCAATTTTCTGAAGGGTTTTTCGTGGGTTATGAATCTCAGGTTTTTGGGCAAGAGGTTCCAGGCTTTAGAGGCCAAGTGGTGTAAGGTTTTGCCACCTTTTGTCTTCAGATTGAACTTGGCAGGGAGGATGAGGTTGTTGTGGGAGGAACGTAGAGATCTAGACGGGTTGTAATGGGGGAAACATTTGGTAAGGTATCGTGGGCCGGAGCTATTGAAGGCCCGGAAGGCGACAAGTAGCATTTTGAAAAATATTCTCTTAGGAAGGGGAAGCCAGTGCAGAGATTTTAAAGCGGCGGAGATGGACGATTTTCTGGGCAGCTTTAAGACGAGTCGGGCTGCGGTATGGAGGATGCTTTGGAGTTTGTTAAGTGTGGACTTTTTGGCTCCTGCAAGGAGACCATTACATTAATCCAAGCGTGACATTATTAGGGCTACCGTTACCGTTTTTCTGGAGTCAAGAGGTAGAAAGTCGAAGAATTTTTTCAAGGACTTGATGA
Source organism: Lissotriton helveticus (assembly GCF_964261635.1). Lineage (NCBI taxonomy): Eukaryota > Metazoa > Chordata > Amphibia > Caudata > Salamandridae > Lissotriton > Lissotriton helveticus. The sequence continues at coordinate 537,055,692 of NC_136067.1, forward strand.
TACCGAAACAACGACCCGCTACGGTCCTGACGTGGTGGTCAAAGGAGAGATCACTGTCAAATAGGATGCCGAGGTTCTTTGCAGTGGTTACGGTTTTGGGAGGGGCAACAGAGTTGTCTGGCCACCAGAGGGCTGGGCAGAAGGTGGTATTCTTTCCCATGGGGAGGATCTCCGTTTTGCTGGAGTTACATTTGAGGTGATTTAAGTCCATCCATTGGAAGACAGCTGTTAAGCAGTTTTTGAGGTTTAGCTCTGCATTCGTGGAGTTCTTTTCCAAAGGTACAATGAGTTGTGTGTCATCGGCATACGATGTTACAGGTATGCCGAAGGACTCGATGAGGGATATGAGAGGGATGAGGTAAACATTGAAGAGGAGGGGGCTTAAGATGGAGCCCTGGGGGACCCCCGAGGAGACTCTCTTCACGTTGGAGAGGAAAGGACCGAGAGCTATGGTTTGGGATCTGTCGGTTAAAAAGGATTTTATCCAGGCCAGGGCCACATCAGAAATCCCTATGTCTACCAGTCTGTTGAGCAGGATGGTATGAGAGATGGTGTCGAACGCCGCTGTAAGATCTAAAAGGATGAGGACGACGTTCATTTTCTGGTCTTGGAGCATTTTAATCGAGTCAGTGAGCTCGATCAAAGCCGTTTCGGTGGAGTGATTGGGGCGGAAGCCAGATTGTTGCGGATGTAGTATATTGTGAGCTTCAAGATATTGTTTTAGTTCCCTATATACCATATTCTCTGTAATTTTACCTAAGGCTGGAAGAAGTGAGATTGGCCGAAGGTTGGTTAGTTCTGCTGGGGGTTTGTTAGCTTTCTTTGTCAGGGGTTTAACGATTCCCTGTTTCCACAAGCGAGGGACACAGCCCGTGCATAAGGAGGAATTGACTATTTTATTGATTATCGGGTTTACCACATCAATGAGTTGGTACAAAAGTTTTGGGGGACAGGGGTCGGAGGGCGACCCGGATTTGCAAGCCAAGATGACCTCTCTGGTTAGGTCTAGGGTAACCAGCGAGAATTTTTTTAGAGTAAACTCAGGGGGTGCATTCGGAGGGTGACCCCGTGAGAAAATAACCTTTCGTGTCACCTGCATGGCACTCCTGCAACACAGACAGACCCTTTTTTCAGACAGCTTTCCAACGGCAGCTACGTTGTAATAAATGACCACAGCTGTTGTGGCATGGTGCCAGGATTAGCCTATCTCGTGAGCGTTACTTCAAGGGTCATTTGCGGTATGCAAGTATTGTATCCAAACAGCAAACCAGACATGGAGGCAGCAATATGGCCTTCTCTGAATATCTCTTCTATTCGAATTGATACTTTAAGCAGAATGAAGTCTATCCTTTTACAGACAACTGTGCCTTTAACCTCGTCCAAAGAGATGTATGATCTGCAAGTTGCAAGGACAGTGGCAGAGATACATTCCCTATTATCGACAAATTGCCCTGTGCATTTCGTAGAAATGTTAGGTCAAATTTTAAACATGTCTGATACCAGTGGCATCGCACATGTATTTAAGACCATTTCTTTGGGACTGTTAGCACCCTCTCAAACAGTTCTGGGCATCTTCCCGAATTTGGTGCATTCTGTATTTGGCGGACTGCCTCTTCTTTTGGGACTCGTAGCAGGAATTTTATTTTTGTTCCTTCTGCTCCGATATGGCAAGTCAAGCCCCAGACAAAACTCAGGCTACAATGGAAGAAACGATTGTGGCTATACGATACCGAGAACGGATCACTAAAGTCCTCGGCTTTGCCCGGCTAAGAGATCTGAGTACTACCTGGTTTCTTTCGTTCAGACCAATCTGGTAAGATTGCATCTTACCTGTGCTTCGATGTCTGCTATGCGAGAAGAATGCGTGTTGGACGTCTGTATTACACTACCATCAGCAGTACCTATGGATATCGATACTTTGCTTGGTTCGGTAACGGATCATGCAACGTGTTGTCCCCAGCGGCTATCTATTCTGATGACGGCATTCGTTGAGACTTCACCATTACGATTAGGTGGCGGTGAAGTACGAGATGAAAGCAGCACCACACACGTACAACCTTCTGTGAGCATTGCTGATCCAGACATCGATGATAGCAATGATTCTCACATATGCACAATTTCAGCTTTTTCAAACTTGGTCGTACTTTCACCTACTGTTGTAGACCAATTCTTCGCAAGCCTGTCTGATTTGATGTTCTCCCCTATCAACGAGAATAACTTCTAAAACAACGAGCACACAGCGTTCCCTGAACTCTGAATTCGGCCTTCAGTTTTTATAAACAAGAATACTGAAAACAATTGGAAGTATTTTTTTCCCCTGAAAGCGAAATTATTTTTCCATTTCCAAAATATTTACCTTTTTTCTGGCACATGGTACTCTGCTTAAAGTAGAACTATTCTTAGAGAACAGAACTTCTATTTTTGAAACTCTAGAGACAATATTTTGATTGAGCCTCTAGCACTGTACAGTATTGTATAAATATGTGATGAAATGGTCTCGACCTTCTTTTCTGTATTAAGAGCCATTTCATAAATGTAATTTTCGCAATTCATTCAGCTGATATTTATGTATGCATTATCTGAATGATACCACTGCTTGAAAAAGGTACAGTACAAATACTCATTTTCGTGTATATACCATATACCATTTCAAATGCAATTTATGTATTTTAGGGTGGGTTGGAAAACACATGCATCGTTATATGTTTAGTATTGCTTAGTATGGGTGACCGCTCAGCCCTCCACAGGGCTTGGTCGCCCCACTCACTGCTGCCGCTCCTGCCTGCCTTTGCCGCCTCCTGCCTGCAGATTCCTTCGCTCGCTGCCCGCTGCTCCTGGGAATTTCCTGCTGCTCCTGAGAATTTCCCGCTGCTCCGGGAATTTCCCGCTGCCCGCTGCTTCTTGGAATTTCCCGCCGCTGCCTCCCTGCGGCCCCGCCCCCCTGTGATTCCATTCGCCTCCCCGCTCCCGCCACCCAGCTGCTCCTCCCTCCCGGCTCCTTACTTATGACGCCCCCAGAGCGACCGCGCAGCGGACGCGCGCAGCGGGAGCACCGATTGAGCGCCGACGGTGCGCCAAAGGTAAGCCCGTCTGCGCCCGTCCGCGCCTGGACCGCGCCCAGCGCCAGGACCCCTGGCCCTCCCCGCCGAGGCAAGATGACCCGACTGACCTACGACGCCGCCACTCTCAACGCACTCAATGTCGGCCGGACCCACGCCTGCTGCCGAGCCACCCCGAGACGCACACACGGACCCTTCACCTGCTGCACCTGCAAGTTCACCTGCCTCCGAACCTGCCCCGCACCCGCCAAGACAAACACCAGCAGCAACCACCTCAAGTGCATCCTGATCAACACCCGCTCCGTCCACAGACACGCCGTGGAACTCTGGAACCTCCTCGACGATACATCACCAGACGTCGCCTTCCTCACGGAAACCTGGATGAACGCCTCCTCTGCACCCGACATCGCCATCGCCATCCCGGACGGGTACAAGATCATCAGGAGGGACTGCATCAACCAGACCGGAGGTGGCATCGCCATCGTCCACAGGAACACCATCCGCATCACGACCGACGCCAACGACTCCTTCGCCGCAGCCGAACATCTCCACTTCCAGATTCACACCGACCCTAAGACGACCCTCAGAGGCACCCTCGTCTACAGACCCCCAGGACCACGCACTTAATTCAGCGAAGACATCACAGACTTCATCAGCCCGCACGCCCTCCCCTCCACTGACTACATCCTCCTTGGGGACCTCAACTTCCACCTGGAGAACAACAAGGACCGCAACACCACTGCCCTGCTGGAAAACCTCGCCAACCTCGGACTCAAGCAACTGGTCAACACCCCCACCCACTACGCCGGCCACACGCTTGATCCCGTCTTCTCTTCCAGCAAGTACATCACCTTCAGCCACGCCACCGGACTCCACTGGACCGACCACAGCTGCGTCCACTTCAGCTTCAAAAGATCCACGACCCACCACCACCCGCAACAGGTACCTCACAGGAATTGGAGCAAGATCACCGCAGACCAGCTCACCACCTCCCTCAGCCAGAGCCCACCCGCCAACACAACGGACCCCAACGAAGCAGCCCGCAACTTCACACAGTGGCTGACCGCCTGCGCCGACGACCTCGCGCCACTAAAGAACCCTCCCAGCTGACCCAGAAGCAAGAAGGCATCCTGGTTCACCGACGACCTCAAGGACTCCAAGAAGACCTGCCGCACCCTCAAGAAAGCCTGGCTCCTCAACCGGACCACCGACAACATGACCGCCCTCAAACACGCTACCCGCAAGCACCACCAGCTCATCCGCACCACCAAGAAGAAATCCCTGAAGGAACGACTGGACAACAACGCCCACGACAGCAAAGAGCTCTTCACTATCGTCAAGGAGTTCTCCAACCCCAGCACCGGCACCAACGACATCACTCCGTCACAAAACCTCTGCGACTTCCTCGCCTCGTTCTTCCACCGCAAGATCGCCGACATCCACAACAGCTTCGGCGCACCACCCACGCACCCAACCGTCGAACCAACGCCCCCCACCGCCACCCTTCGCACCTGGACCACGGTGACCACCGAAGACACAGCCCTCACGATGAACACCATCCACTCCGGATCGCCGACCGACCCCTGCCCACACCACGTCTTCTACAAGGCCGACTCCACCATCGCACCCCAACTCCGGAACATCATCAACGCCTCCTTCAACACCGCCACCTTCCCGGAGAGCTGGAAGCACGCCGAGATCAGCGCCCTCCTGAAGAAACCCACAGCGGACCCCACCGATCTCAAAAACTTCCGCCCCATCTCGCTCCTCCCTTTTCCTGCTAAAGTCATCGAGAAGATCGTCAACAGACAGCTGACCGCCTTCCTCGAGATGAACGGATCCCTCGACCCCTCGCAGTCTGGCTTCAGAGCCAACCACAGCACCGAGACCGCCCTCATCGCAGCCACCGACGACATCCGGACCCTGCTCGACAAGGGGGAAACAGTGGCCCTCATCCTCCTGGACCTCTCCGCTGCGTTCGACACGGTCTGCCACCGCACCCTAGTCCAGCGCCTCAGCAACATCGGTATCCAAGAGAAGGCACTGGAGTGGATCATCTCGTTCCTTGCCGGAAGAACACAAAGAGTCCGCCTACCCCCGTTTCGCTCCGAGGCCACCGAAGTCATCTGCGGCGTCCCACAAGGATCTTCACTCAGCCCCACCCTCTTCAACATCTACATGAAACCTCTCGCAGCCATCGCACGCCAGCACAACCTCAACATCATCTCTTACGCCGACGACACCCAGCTGATCCTCTCCCTCACCAGAGACCCCGACACCGCCAGAACCTGCCTACACGAAGGGATGAAAGACGTCGCCGAGTGGATGAAGGACAGCCGCCTGAAACTGAACTCGGACAAGACGGAAGTCCTCATCCTGGGATCTTCGCCCTCCGCCTGGGACGACTCCTGGTGGCCCCCAGCCCTGGGCACCGCACCCAAGCCAACCGACCACGCACGCAACCTGGGCTTCATCCTGGACCACTCCCTCTCGATGACCAGACAAGTCAACGCCGTCTCCTCATCGTGCTTCAACACCCTGCGTATGCTTCGCAAGATCTTCCCCTGGATCCCGACCGAGACCAGGAAGACTGTCACCCAGGCACTCGTCACCAGCCGACTGGACTACGGAAACGCCCTCTACGCCGGAACCACAGCCAAGCTACAGAAAAGACTCCAGCGCATCCAGAACGCCTCCGCCCGACTCTTCCTGGATGTGCCCCAACGCAGCCACATCTCCAGCCACCTGAGGAACCTGCACTGGCTCCCCGTCGACAAGAGGATCACGTTTGGGCTCCTCACCCAAGCACACAAGTCTCTCCACGACCTGGGCCCCAAGTACCTCAACGACCGCCTGACCTTCTACACGCCCACCCGCCAGCTACGGTCCACCAGCCTCGCCCTCGCAGCCGTACCACGCATCCGAAGAGCCACCGCCGGAGGAAAATCCTTCTCATACCTGGCTGCCAAGACTTGGAACTCCCTCCCCACCCACCTTCGGCTGACCCAGGACCATCTCGCCTTCAGGAAACAACTCAAGACCTGGCTGTTCAAGCAGTAGCATACCCCTCCCCCCCAAGCGCCTTGAGACCCTCCCGGGTGAGTAGTGCGCTATACAAATGGCATGATTGATTGATTGATTGATTGATTGATTGAGTATTTTAGTAATGATTGACATAATACGTGGAGTGGGTGTTGTAAACGTATCTAGGACCCTAATGAAATATTCCCAATTCATGCCCTTATGTGGTTATAACAAAACATATCCTTATAAAGAATCATACCCATATTTAGTCATAGCCAATGCAGTCCAAATACGGCAAGGCTACTACCATAGACTCCTAGAAAGTACAACACGTTCTTTAAACAAACCAAGCCTCTAGCAGCCCGGGAAAACCCCCTGCTTTTGTTTTGATTTGAACAAAAACTCCTGGAGTCCAGAAAGAACTGTAAGTTCTTAGTGACGTCTCATGTCCAACCTTACGTCAAACTCGGCACCTTCCAGGTATAAATATACCAACGTTGCCTTAAGCAAACACGCGGTGGTTTGGAGCAGAGCGGCTATCTACTTGCCCGAAGCCCAGCTGATGCAAAAGCCGAAGGAAGCCGACCCTCCCATTGACGCACTGAGAGAGAGGCTGTCTTTTCTCCTGCCGAGAAATCCAGCTCCAGTGTTTCCAGTCACCCTTGCGGGTTGCTGGGAAATTGAGTCCGGAGAACCAGATACAAGACCTCCTTCATTCTATACCCAAGGTACGGAGCTGATTAGATCCTTAAGAGAATTCTTGATGTAGATTCTTGGCAAAAAATAACTTAACTTAAACTACAGCTCACTTACTCCTTCCCACGTACTAGGCTTAGGTTAGGTACACCGGGGTAGGCGTATCTTAGAAGCACCAGTTGAGTACGTTTAGTCAATGATTTTATGTATGTATATATTTTATCCGTTTTAAGTATCATATGGCTCAGAAACCATATAAATGCTTTTACAGTATTATTTCATAATACTCCTTTTACTGTACGCACTTTACTTTATTACAAGTATTGCAATTGTGGCAATTCACTTCTCTTGCACGAGAAAGAGGACTGCTCAATAAATAACAACTTTTATTGAAAACGCCCGTCTCTCTATTTCTCTGCACTCTGGTGAAACTAAGCATGCACGATTGACTGAGTGAAATAGCTGTCTATTGTTCTCACACGACTCTGGAGATATACTCCTTGTTCTGGAGGGAGCAAAGTTGTCATGTTAATGCGGTTGTCAGAAGCTAATCCCTTCTTGTCTATTCAGAGAAGTTAACTCATCCCTGTTTACTCGAGAAAGTTTCCAGTGACCTCTGAGGTAGCTGACATTCATAATTAGGTCTAACATATTCCATAGAGACCTAGTCGACCTCAGTCCTATGTCTAAACTATCATTTATGTTATTCCAATGCACAGAGCCTATTGGGAATATAGGAACTACACTACATGGCGCCCAACGTTTGGTAAGGCGATAATCTAACGCTAGATACTAGAGTAACTCAGTCGTGTTTTTCACACAGACCCCTTTTTCCTGTAAAAACTCCAATAGACGTCTGGAGTGGGTAAAAGATGAATATCCGCCGGAACTTAGTAGGATGAGAATCCTATGTATTCGTTTTTGGTTTAGTCAACATTGAAGGATACAGTGTTCCAAAATATTGTGCACCTAATCTTTGTTTCCTTGAAACTTGCTCTGCAAACAAACCTTTCTGTCAGAAAAATGGGGGAAAGTGAGGATGAAAGAGAGAGAGCTAGAATAGCTGCTCAAATTTTAGCCGATGACACAAGTCTCCAAAATGATGACCAGAATGTTATTATCATTCCGGTAAACGTAAGAAGAACTATAACTCTTAAACTTATAGAAAATGGACTATCACCAAGAGGTGGTACAGTCATATTTGTGGTAGAGGCCCATGAATATCGGCAGACAGAGGTATTCTATTCATGGATACATTTTCCAGCAGCACACGCTGTGACACAAGATTTCCACTATTACAAAATAGAGGAATCACCAGAGGAATACGCTCCTTTCGAGGACGTTGAAATTCCACTAACATACCAAGAGCACCTGCTCTGGTTTAATGGTGCCCTAAAACATCAAAATCACATCACCAGGCTTGGTCCACTAGGTAGACCAGGAGCCACATGGCTGGTTCTAGCCAGCTATACACCACATCCTGACATTGAAAAAATGTCAGACCGAGAACTTTTAGCTCAGCTAAAACAACTCATTAAAATACATAGACAATTTTTCCAATATGTCATGCGGACTTCAACAGTCCAACCAGCAATACAAATTGCACAACACACCCCTCAACAGGAGAACACAAATAAAATCACACCACAGAATATACAATCAGCCATTGGCAAAATACCCGCAAAACGGGAACAAATTCCATTCTGGTTAGCTCAAAAAATTACTCAAATAGAGGCAGTATTTCCTGATACTACACCTCATGACAAACACAGAATTCTGACTATCTGTCTTCCAATGGGGATCGCACCACATGTGGAGGACTGTGACACTTGGGGCACAGTCTTTGCTTCGATATACACAAAAACACATGGTGTTCCGTCTATGGCGGTTATACCAGACGTACTAAGACAGATTCAAAATTAATACGGTCCGGAACCTGCTTTAACTCTAGGTATGAAATTACTAAAAGACTTTAAGCAGGTCTCAGCTATATTACTAGCAAACATAAAAGGAGAAGCAGCATCTGTGGCGATCCGCCAAAAATTGAAAGAAACAGATATAGCAGAACAACCTTTTGAACTTGCCAGAATCATAGAAAACTCCTATGAAGAATTAGGTAGAGATAGTTTCGGTGGGAAACCACTAAAACCACAACTAATTGAAAATCCTGAAAAAACCTTTATTAAAAATAATCTCAATACTTCAAAAAAGAAGTGGGAAGGTAATAAACAAACCACTCCCAAAGAAAAACAGTTTCAGTCCAGAGGAAGGTCTCCTCAACGGAGAGATAGATCTCCAGAACGAGGAGGCAAGTCTCCCCACAGGGAGCACTCTGAAAAAAGATACAACCTTAGACATAGGGATAAATTGAGAAAACCTGACAGATATTAAGATATTGATACACGTCCCTCTCGATCTTTTCAGACTTCCTCACTGAAATCGTAAAGAAGAGGACGGTCAGAACACAAGGAAGAGCACGTCAAGTCCAAAGACAAGGAACCTGCTCATCAAAGTAAAAAATTACAATTTCCAAAAAAGAAGGTAGCTAGTATTAAAATAAAACATTTATAATACTCCTTTTACTGTACGCACTTTACTTTATAAAAAGTATTGCAATTGTGGCAATTCACTTCTCTTGCACGAGAAAGAGGACTGCTCAATAAATAACAACTTTTATTGAAAACGCCTGTCTCTCTATTTCTCTGTACTCTGGTGAAACTAAGCATGCACGATTGACTGAGTGAAATAGCTGTCTATTGTATTCACACGACTCTGGAGATATACTCCTTGTTCTGGAGGGAGCAAAGTTGTCATGTTAATGCGGTTGTCAGAAGCTAATCCCTTCTTGTCTATTCAGAGAAGTTAACTCATCCCTGTTTACTCGAGAAAGTTTCTAGTGACCTCTGAGCTAGCTGGCATTCATAATTAAGTCTAACATATTCAATAGAGACCTAGTCGACCTCAGTCCTTCGACTAAAATATCGTTTATGTTATTCCAATGCGCAGAGCCTATTGGGAATATAGGAACTACACTACAAAACAGTCCAGCCCGAACTGCCAGGGCAGGTCCTCCCTGGACCGGAAACAAGCACCTAGGACCAGTTTTGGGGTTTTACCCCTCTTCAGCCAGGATAGCTTATTTCCAGTGGCATGGAGAGAACGGGACTCCCGTCTGAGGATACCCGTCCCACTCTGGGTAACAAATGCAAAAAGAACTATTGATGGACAGAATGCAGAACAATGTCATTCATTCACCCAGGTACAGAGATCTGGGCCTAAATCCACAATTTTTGTGCTCACCATGCCATTCCAGTTTGGGCCCAGCCATATGCAAATCAGTCTTGACCCTGTGTCCAATGGGAACAGTCCAGCCCGAACTGCCAGGCCAGGTCCTCCCTGGAGTGGAAACAAGCATCCTAGGACCGTTTTCGAGGTTTCACCCTTCTTCAGCCAGGATAGCTTGATTCCAGTGGCATGAAGAGCACAGGACTCATGTCTGAGCATACCCGTCCCACTCGGGGTGACAAATGCAAAAAGAACTATTGATGGACAAAATGCAGAACAATGTCATACATTCAACCCAGTACAGAGATCTGGGCCTGAATCCAAAGATTTTTTGCTCACCACGCCATTCCAGTTTGGGCCCAGCCATATGCAAATCAGACTTGACCCTGCGCCCAATGGGAACAGTCTAGCCCAAACTGCCATGCCTTGTACTCCTGGACTGGAAACCAGCATGCTAGGACCGGTTTGGGGGTTTCACCCCTCTTCAGACAGGATAGCTTGATTCAAGTTGCAGGGAGAGCACGGACTCACGTCTGAGCATACCCGTACCAATTGGGGTGACGAATGCAAAAAGAACTACTGATGAACAGAATGCAGAACAATGTCATACATTCAACTCAGTACAGATATCTGGGCCCAAATCCATCATTTTTTTGCTCACCATGCCATTCCAGATGGTACCCAGCCATATGCAAAATAGTCTTGACCCTGCGCCCAAAGGGAACAGTCCAGCCCGAACTGCAAGGCCAGGTCATCCCTGGACTATAAACAAGCATCCTAGGACCGGTTTAGGCGTTTCACCCCTATTCAGCCAGGATAGCTAAATTCCAATGGTTTGGGGATAACAGGACTCATGTCTGAGCATACCCGTCCCACTCGGAATGACAAATGCAAATGGAATTATTGATGGGTGGAATGAAGAACAATGTCATACATTCAACCCAGTACAGAGATCTCGGCCTAAATCCATCATTTTTTGCTCCCCATGCCATTCCAGTTTGGAGTCTGCCATACGCAAATCTGTCTTGACCCTGTGCCCAATGGGAACAGTCCAGCCCGAACTACCAGGCCAGGTCCTCCCTGGACTGGAAACAAGCATCCTAGGACCGGTTTCGGGGTTTCGCCCCTCTTCAGCCAGGATAACTTGATTCCAGTGGCATGAAGAGCACAGGACTCACGTCTAAGCATACCCGTCCCACTCAGGGTGACAAATGCAAAAAGAACTATTGATGGACAGAATGCGGAACAATGTCATACATTCACCCCAGTACAGAGATCTGGACCTAAATCCAGCGTTATTTTGCTCACCATGCCATTCCAGATTGGACCCAGCCATATGCAAATTAGTCTTGACCCTGTGCCCAAAGGGAACAGTCCAGCCCGAAATGCCAGGCCAGGTCATCCCTGGACTGGAAACAAGCATCCTAGGACCGGTTTCGGTGTTTCACCCCTCTACAGCCAGAAGAAATTGATTCTAATGGCATGGAGAGCACAGGACTCACGTCTGAGCATACCCGTCCTACTTGTGGTGACAAATGCAAATGGAACTATTGATGGACAGAATGCAGAACAATGTCATACATTCATCCAAGTACAGATATCTGGGCCTAAATCTATCATTTTTTTGCTCACCATGCCATTGCAGTTTGGACTCAGCCATATGCAAATCAGTCTTAACCCTCTACCCAATGGGTACAGTCCAGCCAGAACTGCCAGGCCAGGTCCTCCCTGGACTGAAAACAACCATCCTAGGACCGGTTTCGGGGTTTCACCCCTCTTCAGCCAGGATAACTTGATTCCAGTGGCATGAAGCGCACAGGACTCACGTCTAAGGATACCCGTCCCTCTTGGGGTGGCAAAGGCAAAAAGTACTATTGATGGACAGAATGCAGAACAATGTCATACATTCAACCCAGTACAGAGATCAGGGCCTAAATCCAGCGTTGTTTTGCGCACCGTGCCATTCCTAATTGGACCCAGCCATATGCAAATTAGTCTTGACCCTGTGCCCAAAGGGAACAGTCCAGCCCGAACTGCCATGCCAGGTCATCCCTGCACTGGAAACAAGCATCCTAGGACCGGTTTCGGTGTTTCACCCCTCTTCAGCCAGGATAACTTGATTCCAATGGCATGGAGAGGACAGGACTCACGTCTGACCATACCCATCCCACTCGGGGTGACAAATGCAAATGGAAATATTGATGGACAGAATGCAGAACAATGTCATACATTAAACCCTAGTCCAGAGATCTGGGCTTAAATCCATAATTTTTTTGCTCACCATGCCATTCCAGTTTGGACAAGGCCAATTGCAAATCAATCTTGAACCTGTGCTCAATGGGAATAGTCCAGCCCGAACTGCCATGCCAGGTCCTCCCTGGACTTGAAACAAGCATCTTAGGACTAGATTCTGGGATCACCTTTCTTCAGCCAGGATATCTTCATTCCAGTGGCATGGAGAGCACGAGACTCACATCTGAGCATAGCCGTCCCACTCGGGGTGACAAATGCAAAAAGAACTATTGATGGACAGAATGCAGAACAATGTCATACATTCACCCCAGTACAGAGATCTGTGCCTAAATCCATAGTTTTTTTGCTCACCATGACATTCCAGTTTGGGCCCAGCCATATGCAAATTAGTCTTGACCCTGTGCCCAATGGGAATAGTTCAGCCCGAACTGCCAGGCCAGGTACTCCCTGGACTTGAAACAAGTACCTAGGACCGGTTTCGGGGTTTCACCACTCTTCAGCCAGGATAGCTTGATCCAAGTGGCAGGGAGAGCACAGACTCACGTCTGAGCATACCCGTCCAACTCGGGGTGACAAATGCAAAAAAAACTATTGATGGACGGGATTCAAATCAGTGTCATACATTCACCCCAGTACAGAGATCTGGGCCTAAATCCATCGTTTTTTTGCTCACCATGCCATTCCTATTTGGACACAGCCATATGCAAATCAGTATTGACCCTGCGCCCAATGGGAACAGTCCAGCCTGAACTGCCAGGCCCGGTCATCCTTGGACTGGAAACAAGCATCTTAGGACCGGTTTCAAGGTTTCACCCCTCTTCAGCCAGGATAGCTTGATTCAAGTGGAATGAAGAGCACAGGACTCACGTCTGAGCATACCCATCCGACTCAGGTGACAAATGCAAAAGGAACTATTGATGGACAGAATGCAGAACAATGTCATACATTCACCCCAGTACAGAGATCTGGGCCTAAATCCAAGGCCAATTGCAAATCAGTCTTGAACCTGTGCTCAATGGGAATAGTCCAGCCCGAACTGCCATGGCAGGTCCTCCCTGGAATTGAAACAAGCATCCTAGGACTAGTTTCAGGGTTTCACCCTTCTTCAGCCAGGATAGCTTCATTCCAGTGGCATGGAGAGCACGAGACTCACGTCTGAGCATACCCGTCACACTCAGGGTGACAAATGCAAAAAGAACTATTGATGGACAGAATCCAGAACAATGTCATACATTCACCCCAGTACAGAGATCTTGGCCTATTCCAGTTTGGGCCCAGCCATTTGCAAATTAGTCTTGACCCTGTGCCCAATGGGAATAGTCCAACCTGAACTGCCAGGCCAGGTACTCCCGGACTTGAAACAAGCATCCTAGGACCAGTTTTGGGGTTTGACCACTCTTCAGCCACTATAGCTTGATTCAAGTGGCAGGGAGAGCACAGACTCACGTCTGAGCGTACCCGTCCCACTCGGGGTGACAAATGCAAAAAAAACTATTGATGGACAGGATTCAAATCAATGTCATACATTCACCCCAGTACAGAGATCTGGGCCTAAATCCATTGTTTTTTTGCTCACATGCGAGTCCAGTTTGGACCCATCCATAGCAAATCAGTCTTGACCCTACGCCCAATGGGACCAGTCCAGCACGAACTGCCAGGCCAGATACTCCCTGGACTGGAAACAAGCATCCTCTTCAGCCAGGATAGCTTGATTTCAGTGGCATGAAGAGCACAGGAATCACGTCTGAGCATACCCGTCCCGCTCTGGGTGACAAATGCAAAAAGAACTATTGATGGACAGAATGCAGAACAATGTCATACATACAACCCAGTACAGAGATTTGGGCCTAAATCCATCATTTTTTTGCTCACCATGCCATTCCAGTTTGGACTCAGACATATGCAAATCTGTCTTGACCCTTTGCCCAATGGGAACAGTCCAGCCCGAACTTCTAGGCCAGGTCCTTCCTGGACTGGAAACAAACATCATAGGACCAGTTTCATGGTTTCAACCCTCTTCAGCCAGGATAGCTTGATTCCAGTGTAAGGGAGAGCACGGGACTCACGTCTGAGCTTACCCGTCCCACTCAGGGTGACAAATGTACAAGAACTATTGATGGACAGAATGCAGAACAATGTCAAACATTCACCCCAGTACAGAGATCTGGGCCTAAATACATCGTTTTTTGCTCACCATGCCATTCCAGTTTGAACCCAGCCATATGCAAATCAATCTTGACCCTCTACCCAAATGGAACAGTCCAACCCGAACTGCCAGGTCTTCCCTGGACTGGAAACAAGCATGCTGAAATGAAATGAAATGAATGAAATGAAATGAAAAAGGATTTATAAAGCGCATGGCTGCCCGGTAGCGTCCCAGCGCTGGAGTACAGAGGATATCTGAGGGGAACTGGGGGGGCAGGGTGAAATTATGGATCTTGTGGGAACAAGTGCGTCTTCAGGAGTTTACGAAATTTCAAGTAGATTGGTTCGGATCGAAGACTAACCGGAAGGGAGTTCCACAGGATTGCAGCAGTGACCGAAAAGCGCCGCCCTCCAGTTCGGGCCTTCCTAACTCTTTGGACAGTGGCCAGGTTACCATGGGAGGAGCACAGGGTCCTGGTGGCTTTGTAAGGGGAGAGCATTTTTCCCAGGTTAGGGGGCCCTTTGCCCTGAAGGGATTTATGGGTGATACACAGGGCCTTAAATGTGATCCTTTCCCGGACAGGCAACCAGTGGAGGGCCTTGAGTGCTGGTTTAGCCGATGTTCTCCGGGGGGTGCCTGTCAGCAGCCTAGCTGCTGAGTTCTGGATGCGCTGAAGGATATTGATGGTTGATTCTAGAGCGGCCATAAAGAGGGCATTGCTATAATCTAATCTGGATAAGATAAGACCCTGAATGAGCAATTTTCTGAATTGTGTCGGAAGTAGGGGGAGAATCTTACGGGCTGAGCGGAGTAAGCCTACACAGGTACCAGCAGTCTTTTTGGCCTGTGTCTTAAGGGAGAGGTCTTGCTCAAGCCACACCGCTAAGCTTTTGAGTTCCTTCTTCGGTGTAGGGAAATCCCCCAGGCACAAGGGCCAGATGGAGGTGGGAAGGGATGCCATTTGCTGGCCCAGAAGCATGAGTTCTGTTTTTGTGCCATTTAGTTTAAGTCGAGAGTCGCGCATCCAAGTGTAGATTTCGGAGAGGCAGTTATGCAGGTTTTCAGAATTGCCCTTTTCCAGGGAAAGTGAGACGACCAATTGGGGCTCGTCAGCGTACGTAGCGACTTTAATCCCAAAGGGAGTGACCACATCCTCCAGGGGAGCCATATAAATGTTAAATAAAGTAGGGCTCAATGAAGAGCCCTGAGGCACTCCACACTGGAGGGGAAATGGCTTGGAACGCGCGCTACCTTCCCAAACCTGGAAGGTTCTGTTCTTCAAGAAGGATGTCAACCACAGCAATGCTGTGCCCCTTACCCCTAAGCTGGAAAGGCGCTGGACTAAGATCTTATGGTCCACAGTATCAAATGCTGCGCTTAAGTCCAGGAGGATCAGCACCGCCGATCCTCCTGAATCCAAGATGCACCTTGCTTCCTCGACCACTGCTAATAGAGCGGTCTCAGTACCCTGGCCAGGGCGGAAACCAGTTTGAGAGGTGCGAAGCAACCTATTGGTTTCTAAGAAGACAGAGAGTTGTTGATTTGCAATTTTCTCTGCGATCTTGCTAAGCCCTGGCAACAGAGAAATTGGTGGAGGTTTGCGAAGTCAAGGGGATCAAGTTCTGGTTTTTTTAGTAGCGCCTTTACTACTGCCTGCTTCCAACAAGGGGGAACCACCCCTTGATCACACGAGGCATTAATGAGATCCGTAGCCAAAGGGGAGATGGTAGGTCCCACATGCTGTAGAATATACATGGGAGCCGGATCACTAGGGGATCCACTCTTCATGGTGGACAGAGCAGTTTGAAAATCTTCTCTGGATATCTGGGTGAAGGAGTCCAGAGAGGGGCCAGTGATTGCGGCAGTAAGATCTGCAGGGGCAGAGGTATGTGATTTTTGTGGTAGGGATTGTAAGAAGTTTACTATTTTGTTCTCAAAGAAGGCCGCTAATTGGTTACATCTGATGTTCGACGTGTCCTGCACCATCGGGGGATTCGGGATTTTGAGAAGATCTTTTACTATTTTGTATGTCTCTTGAGATGAATTAGAGGACGTTCTAATTTTCTCTTCAAAGAAGGAAGCTTGAGCTGTTTTTCGAGCTGATTTATGAATCCTCATGGCTGCTTTATATTTCTCCTTATTAAGGGGGGGCCCAATCTTTCCTCCACCTACGTTCCAGGTTTTTGCAGATTTTTCTTAAGTCTCTGAGTTCTTGAGAGTACCATGGTGATTTGAAGATCCTGCTCTTCTTTTTCATTTTTTTCTTAGGTGCTACAGAGTCAAGGGTGTTAGTCAACCAATTGGTAAAATTAGTGTCAGCTTTCAGTGGGTCGGGGTCAGCAAGAGGGGCAGTGTGCTCTAATTCAAGGGTCCAGCTCTCAAAGGAGAGTTTAGACCATGCTCTCTCCAGAGTGCGAGGCACCTGAACCTGTGGGCAGTCCGTATTGGTTTGCCAGGCAAACGGGACAAAAAAGTGGGCCGACCAAGGTAAGGAAGAGAGGGAGATGTTTCTAGCTGGGAGATGTTTGAAAAACTCGGGTCGAGAAGACGTCCCTTCGTGTGTGTGGCCTCAGAATTTTTTAAGTGGAGGTCAAACGCATTAAGCTCCGATTTGAGATCGCATGCTATCTTGTCAGAGGAGTCATCAAAATGAAGGTTCAAGTCCCCATGTAGAATGAAGTTGGGTGTCGCGGAACAGGAGGTAATCGTAGTTTCTAGCAGTGAGCCTACAAATTGCCCTAGGCTTCCAGGGGGACGGTATATAAGGAGACCGGATAAGGATTTATTTGGCGTAATTTGTAGGTTGAAAGTAACACTTTCACAGTCCGAGATTCCTCCTTCTTGTATCCTGCACATGAACTTATCCCTGTGAACTATGGCCAGTCCACCTCCCTTTCCCTGGGTTCTGTTGTGAAACTGTATCAGGAATCCCTGGGGTAACATGCTGACAATGTCTGCCTCAGAATTAGGGGACAGCCATGTTTCAGTGAGGAATAATATATCCACGTTAGTATCCTGAATTAGTTGATTGAGTTCTATGCAGTGTTTGGGTATAGATCTTCAATTAAGCAGGGCCAGGCTTACATACTTCGCCATCTGGCGATTGTTTTTCGGAGGTGGGTCATCCTGGTGGGATGTTAGTAATTTTGACGGGGTGGATCTAGTCCTTAGATGCAGGAGTTCATCTCGCGAGTATCCAATGCGATGTTCGGATGGAATGGACATAGTGTCTGGCCCTGTGCCTGGCCTGGCCCGGACGGGTCCAGACAGGCTTGCCTCTGGCTCGCCTCTGGCGCGCCAACGGCGCACCCGCTGCGCGTACGGGGAGGGTCGTTCATTTTATAGTGTCAGGGCCCAAATCGCCCAGACACTAGAGCGCTGTCCTTCTCCTGTCCCAAGATGGCGCCCGAAGTCTGCGCCTCGAGGGAAGTGAGTGCGAGTTCAGCGGGAGCCCGAAATCGGCTTCCAATGTTGCAAGGGGTTCAGCAGGTAATATGCGGCACAGTGCGGCAGTGGGGGGTGATTAAAAACACAAAATAATTCAAATTGGAAGGACAGAATCGGCGCAAATTAATTTGTCTAGCAAGTGATTGTTTTTTTTTTAAAAGGTTTTTACTCCCGGCTTCCGCCTCAGGAGTCCGTGTACATAATGCTAGGAAGGTTGAGACAGCTCTTTTATAGTGTCAGGGCCCAAATCGCCCAGACACTAGAGCGCTGTCCTTCTCCTGTCCCAAGATGGCGCCCGAAGTCTGCGCCTCGAGGGAAGTGAGTGCGAGTTCACCGGGAGCCCGAAATCGGCTTCCAATGTTGCAAGGGGTTCAGCAGGTAAAATGCGGCACAGTGCGGCAGTGGGGGGTGATTAAAAACACAAAATAATTCAAATTGGAAGGACAGAATCGGCGCAAATTAATTTGTCTAGCAAGTGATTGTTTTTTTTTTTAAAAAGCTCTATACTCCCGGCTTCCGCCTCAGGAGTCCGTGTACATAATGCTAGGAAGGTTGAGACAGCTCTTTTATAGTGTCAGGGCCCAAATCGCCCAGACACTAGAGCGCTGTCCTTCTCCTGTCCCAAGATGGCACCCGAAGTCTGCGCTTCGAGGGAAGTGAGTGCGAGTTCACCGGGAGCCCGAAATCGGCTTCCAATGTTGCAAGGGGTTCAGCAGGTAAAATGCGGCACAGTGCGGCAGTGGGGGGTGATTAAAAACACAAAAAAATCAAATTGGAAGGACAGAATCGGCGCAAATTAATTTGTCTAGCAAGTGATTGTTTTTTTTAAAAAAATCTCTATACTCCCGGCTTCCGCCTCAGGAGTCCGTGTACATAATGCTAGGAAGGTTGAGACAGCTCTTTTATAGTGTCAGGGCCCAAATCGCCCAGACACTAGAGCGCTGTCCTTCTCCTGTCCCAAGATGGCACCCGAAGTCTGCGCCTCGAGGGAAGTGAGTGCGAGTTCACCGGGAGCCCGAAATCGGCTTCCAATGTTGCAAGGGTTTCAGCAGGTAAAATGCGGCACAGTGCGGCAGTGGGGGGTGATTAAAAACACAAAATAATTCAAATTGGAAGGACAGAATCGGCGCAAATTAATTTGTCTAGCAAGTGATTGTTTTTTTTTTTAAAAGCTCTATACTCCCGGCTTCCGCCTCAGGAGTCCGTGTGCTAGGACCGGTTTCGGTGTTTCACCCTTCTTTAGGCAGCATAGCTTGATTCCAGTGGCATGGAGAGCACAGGACTTACATCTGAGCATACCCGTCCCACTCAGGTGACAAATGGAAAAAGAACTATTGATGGACAGAATGCAGAAAAAAGTCGTACATTCACCCCAGTACCGAGATCTGGTCCTCAATCCATTGTTTTTTTGCTCACCATGCCATTCCAGTTTGGACCCAACCATATGCAAAGCAGTCTTGACCCTGTGCCCAATGGGAACTGTCCAGCAAGAACTGCCAGGCCAGGTCCTCCATGGACTGGAAACAAGCATCCAAGGACCAGTTTCGGGGTTTCACTCCTCTTCAGCCAGGATATCTTGATTCCAGTGGCATGGAGAGCACAGGACTCACGTCTGAGCATACCCGTCC
Source organism: Lissotriton helveticus (assembly GCF_964261635.1). Classification (NCBI taxonomy): domain Eukaryota; kingdom Metazoa; phylum Chordata; class Amphibia; order Caudata; family Salamandridae; genus Lissotriton; species Lissotriton helveticus. The sequence continues at coordinate 537,075,230 of NC_136067.1, forward strand.
CTCTCGGGGTAACAAATGCAAAAAGAAGTATTGATGAACAGAATGCAGAACAATGTCATACATTCACCCCAGTACAGAGATCTTGGCCTAAATCCATCATTGTTTTCCTCACCATGCCATTCTATTTTGGACCCAGCCATATGCAAATCAGTCTTGACCCTGTGCCCAATGGGAACAATCCAGCCTGTACTGCCAGGCCAGGTCCTCCCTGGACTGGAAACAAGCTTCCTAGGACCAGTTTCGGGGTTTCACTCTTCTTCACCAGCATAGCTTGATTCCAATGGCATGGAGAGCACGGGACTCACGTCTGTGCATACCCTTCCCACTCGGGTGACAAATGCAAAAAAAACTATTGATGGACAGTATGCAGAACAATGTCATACATTCACCCCAGACAGAGATATGGGCCTAAATCCATTGCTTTTTTGCTCACCATACCATTCCAATTTGTACACAGCCAAATGCAAATCAGTCTTGACCCTGCACAAAAGACATGGTGAGAAGCAAAAATGATGGATTTAGGCCCAGATCTCTACTGGGGTGAATGTATGTCATTATTCTGCATTCTGTCCATCAACTGTTGTTTTTGCATTTATCAATTCGAGTGGGTTGGGTATGCTCAGACGAGAGTGCTGTGCTCTCCATGCCCCTGGAATCAAGCTATCCTGACTGATGAGGGGTGAAAGCCCGAAACCGGTCCTAGGATGCTTGTTTCCAGTCCAGGGAGGACCAGGCTTGGCTGTTCGGGCTGGTCTTTTTCCATGGGGCTCAGAGTCAAAACTGATGTGCATAAGGCTGGGTTCAAACTGGAAAGGCATGGTGAGCAGAAAAATTGAGGATTTAGGCCCAGATTTCTGTACAGGGGTGAATGTATGACTTTGTTCTGCATTCTGTTCATCAACTGTTGTTTTTGCATTTGTCACCCCGTGTGGGACGGGTATGGTCAAATATGAGTCCCGTGCTCTCCATGCCACCAGAATCAAGCTATCCTTGCTGATGAGGGCAGAAAGTTCGAAACCGGTACTAGGATGCTTGTTTCCAGTACATGGAGGACCTGGCTTGGCGGTTCGGGCTGGACTCGTACCATGGGGCACAGAGTCAAGACTGATTTGCATATGGCTGGGTTCAAACTGGAAAGGCATGGTGAGCAAAAAAACAATGAATGTAGGCCCAGAGCTCTTTACTGGGGTGAATGTATGACATTGTTCTGCATTCTGTCCATCAACTGTTGTTTTTGCATTTGTCACCACGAGTGGGACGGGTATGCTCAGACGTGAGTGCCGTACTCTCCATGCCACAGGAATCACACTATCCTGGCTGATGAGGGCTGAAAACCCGAAACCGGTCCTAGGATGCTTGTTTCCAGTCCAGGGAGGACCTGACTTGGCAGTTCAGGCTTGACTCGTCCCATGACGCACAGAGTCGAGACTGATTTGCATATGGCTGGGTTGAAACTGGAGAGGCACGGTGAGCAAAAAAATGATGGATTTAAGCCCAGATCTCTGTACTGGGTTGAATGTATGACATTGTTCTGAATTCTATCCATCAACTGTTGTTTTTGTATATGGTAAGGATAGGGCGGACACAGATGTAGAGTACATGGCTGGCTGAACTCGCCATGCGTTTGAGGGTAGACCTTTGGCTTATGCTGCGGTAATAGCGACACACACAACAGTTCGCATGCTTGCGCTCACTTATTTTCCCCTTCTGTCAAGCCCGTACTCCGGGGGCATGCTACACAGCAACATTGTCCATTGCGGGAAGGGTGGCACTGACACTACAACAGAGACACATGCATTAGTTTCTTCCTTGGCAAGGCCTAAACTAAACCACGTCCAGAGCCCCGGGTTGATTAACCACACCCCTACACTGGATTGTCGACGCAATTCCACTCCTCTTACACTCACAGGGGGGTACGACACAGCTACATGGCCCAGGTCTATCCCACTGCCTGAGGTGACATGGTTGCGTCCGCCATACACAGCACAATGCAATGTGATAGGGCCCGGGGCCATCATGCATACATAATGACCACAATGACACACTTAGATAGTTTGTGGGACTGGCTACGGGTACGTGCGCCGGCCCCTTTTATTGCCACGGTCACATGTCCAGTGACGCAGCCAGTCCTGTGCTGGATGGGTGTGGGGTGAGTGTAAGCCACTTCTCAGGGGCTGGTAGGTGCTGGTAGGTGCTGGCAACAACTACAACAGTGATTAGACAATCAGAAGTTCAAAGTTCAAACAGCAAGGGTCCATGACTTGAGCTGCACAGAGTTAGTGGCACCGGTTGCACTGGGGCCGGCACAGGCACACCGCCAAGGGACGGTGACTTGTGGTTCACTAACGTCCAGCTTAGCGGGTCCTTGTCGATGTCGAAGGTGAATGTCATGGAGGGTTGTTGGGGACAGTGGAAGATGTCCTTCCAGGGCATGATGCAGAGGGCAGAAGCCGGCAGAAATAGGCAAATGGAGGAGTGGAATGCGACACCCTAATTTTTACCACCAAGTCAGTATCACCTACATGATGATGAAGTCAACCCCCAGGCCATAGATTCAGACACCACCAAAGTACAACCAGAGAGTGTCCATGAATGTCAAGGCACAGACTTAGTGGCACCGGAGCTGAAAGGGGATGCAGTCTGCGATGAGGCCTGTACAATGATATAAACTCTGCTATAAGTAAATCAAGAATCAGTTCCAAATGTGTGACCTACTCAACCGCAGTGTAGGCCAGAGGCAGCGGTCAGCATTTGCCCATAGTCACGTGTCGTTGGCTCGCGATGCACAAAGTTAGTGACACCAAAGCAGTTGTTGGTAGTGTTCGATCACCTCTGTAACGATGATCCTTTTTCCTCCGGATTGAAATGCGTCTTCCTCTTACTCCTCTCCTTGCATAAAATGATATGAACTCAGCCATTGAGAAATCAAGACTCAGTTCCAAATGTGTGACCTACTGGACCGCAGTGTGGGCTGAAGGCAGTAGTCAGCGAGGGACCACAGACACGTGTGGTTGAAATGCTATGCACAGCGTTGCTGGCACCACATTGAAGGGAGTACAGTTTATCAAACGTCCCATGAACATATGAACTCGGCCATCAGGATATCAACTCAGTTCCAAATGTGTGACCTACTTGACCATAGAGTAGGCCGAAGGCAGCAGTGGAGTACGTCAATGAGTAAGGAGTGCTGGGGGCCTGTGTCGCTGAGTCCAGCGATGGTCTGAGGAGGCTGCGAAGGTCGCGAGCCTTGGGCTTGGAGCTTGCATCGGCACATGGTGGGCCCGCTTTGACACACGCCGGTATCGGCAGGTGATCAGTGAGTCCTGGGTGAGCAGGGGTGGGCAAGAAGGGTTCGGGGACCAGTGGCCTGGGTTGCAGCAGGTGCACAGGATCGCAGGCAACACTGCTCACGGTGTCTGCCTCGTGGCGGGGTGAGAGGCGCCGCCCTGGCAAACATGTTGGCCATTCTAGAAAAGAACCACGCCCAGAGCTACGTGCTTTTTATTCACACCCATATGCAGGCCTAGCATACACTAGGCTAGCCCACTCCACTCACGCTTATAGGGGGGACATAACGAGCTACATTTCCGTGATCTTCCCCTCTACCTTTGGTAACATGGTTGCGTTTCACTTTCCACTACACTCCAAACACCAACAGTATTTGTCGACATGGACAGGTCTGTGGTCTGCATACTGCAGTCTGGCCAGCACATCCACGCCACACTTGGCATTGTGTACATTCTCATTTATGGGTCACTTGCCTCCTTCGCACATGCCTGGTTCCCACCTCTACCCACAATCTGCTTTTGTGTGGCTGAGGTGCCATGCCGTTGATGGCTCATGTGCATGGCTGGCCCAGGTTAACACAGTAAGTTGTGCTGTTGTGTCTGGTGGGTGGGCATGTTGTTTGGCATGTTGTATGTGAGTTTGTAACGTGTGCATTACCAGAGTTGTAAGTTGCATGATTGTGGAGTTGGGGTGTGAGGTGTGTTTATTTGGTGTGTTCATTTGGTACTTACCAACGAGCATTGCATTTCCGTAGGTGCCATCCTGGAAGCGCCGGTTGATGACGGACTGTCGGAAGATGTAGGAATCATGCACACTGCCGGGGTAGTTGGCGACGACATTGGTGAAGAGTCCCCGGTGGTCTACTATTGCCTGCACATTGAAGAAATGAGTGTGCTTTCTTTTGCTGTAATTGTGTGCAGTGTCGGCAGGGGGAACAAGTAGGACATCTGTGCAGTCAATTGCCCCCAACACCTGCGGGAAGCCAGCTGTTCCTGCACAGTGTGGGGGAAGTGATGGTGCTGGGGTACCAAGCTAATGATGGCATACAAGACAGTTGTGAGGAACTTTGAAAGGGCTGGCTGTGAGACTCCTCCAACTCTGGCAATTGTTGGTTGGAAGTTACCAGAGGCCAACAGATGAAGCACAGCCAGCAGCTTTGTCTGTGGAAGGATGTTGGTTTTCTGTTGTGTTGGTACCGTCAGCCTGTGGGCAATGATGTTCAGGATGCAGAGGATGGTTGTCCTTTTGAGCCTGTTGTGGGCAATGACATCCTCTGGTGTTAGATTTGTGAGGCTGGTTCGTTTTCTGATGGTCTGCTTTCTTTGTCTGTGCTGCCTCTGTGGTGGTCCGGGGGGATGCGGGGAGGGTCAGGGGGTTGCGGGCCTGGTTGTGGTGGCGGTGGGTATTCTGGCCTAATTGGGGCTCCGAGCTGCATGATCAGTAGCTCCCTGGCATCTGTTGTTCTTCTGGTGTGGCTCTGGGCTGGGCTCCCTTTTATGGTGCAGGTTGTCATCTGACTTTACACCAGGTAAGAGCAGGTGTTAAATCCCTGCTGCTAATATGCCTTATCGCCTGTTTTGTAATCTTATCGCTGAACTGGCTGGTCGTTGAGTATGTTGTGAAGTGGTGTTTTTGTGTATTTTTGCATGGGAATGCATACACTTCATCTCATTAGCGTTAGTTCCCGGGGTCATCTGTGGCGATGTTTTTTGCACCTGCTATCACAGGTAAACTGGTGATATTGTCTGTTAGCACCAGCTTGTGAATGGGGCGATAAATTCATCGCCACATTGGCTGCGATAAAGTGACAATACCTCGGCTATAAGTCCTTGAGAACATGCGCCTCCATGGCTGTTGTCTCCACCAATGTTGGTTTCTTTAAAATGGGCATGTTCCTCACAAGCGCCTGACTCACTGTTCAGCTATGTGCAGAAGCTGTCAGAGTGGATTGCCTGACCTGCCCATGGCAGAGCCCCTCTAATAATCACACCTCACAGCGGCAGCTGCGTGACACGAGGAAGGGCACTGAAGGTGGGGCACTATGTGCTTCGGTTTACAGGTCAAACTCCTAGTACAGCATGAGGATCAAACTCATAGAACTGCAAGCTGCTCAGGCATCCAGAACTGCAACTAAGTTCTAATATTGGAGTTGCCATCATTTTGTATTCAGGGCCATTGGAAATGCTTCATTGCCTTGCGTAGTCATAGTTTTTATTTGTAAATGTGAATTTGCTGCTTTAGCCACATAATCCACCATCTGCTGCATGCTTTGGAGATTTCAACAAAAATATAGTTGCAACTGAAAATTATTAACCTTTCTTGAATCTGATACAGCCTAAGGCCATAAACTTAGTAAAACTAGGTATTTTTGTCAGTTGACTACATTAACAGGTTTTTAAAAATAAGCATTTACGAAGCCAATGGGTTTTGCATTTTGCACTTTGCAAAGCATTTTGCTGATGCTGATGGAGAACTAGGAGTACACTAACTTTTTCTCACTGCCCTTCTTCTGTACCGCCTCCTTCCCTTCTGTTTCTTCGAGTGACCATATGAATCTTCCCTCTCCTGTCTCTTACCCCGACATTCTGTTTTTCTTATCACCTTCTCTTCCCATTCCCTTCTATCTCCTCTCCTACCCTTCTGTCTCCTCCATGCCCATTGGTCACTTTCTTGCCAGTTTGTTTCTCCCCAGCCTTTCTGTCTTCACCCCGCTCCCATTTCTCCCTTGCCCTTCTGTCTCTCCACTTGCCCTTCTGCCTTTCCCGTGCCCTTCTATTCCTCCCCCTGCCTTCCTGTCTTTACCCATGCTTCTGTTTCTCCCCTTGCACTTCTGTTTCTCCCCTTCACTTTATGTTTCTCCCCGTGACTTCCTATATTTACCCCTGCTTCTTTCTCTATCTCTGCCCTTCTGTTTCTCCCCTTGTACTTCTGTTTCTCACCCTGCCTTCTTGCCTTACAGTCTTTTCTCGTGCTTCTCTTTCTCCCTTGCACCTTTGTCTCTTCCTCTCCCATTTATTTTCTCTCCCTGCCTTTTAGTCTTTACCTGTGCTTCTCTCTCTATCTCGCCCTTCTAGTCCTCCCCCGCCCTTCTGTTGCCCCCACCCTTCTGCTTATCTCCTACCAGTCTGTCACCCCCCCTGACCTTCTGTCTTAGCCATACCCCTCTGATCCCCCTACCTTTGTTTCTCTCCCTGTACTTCTATTTCCCTCATTCTCTGTTTCTTCCACCTGTCCTTTTGTCTTCTCACAACATATTCTCCTATTTCAATGTTGTGTTGTTCTGTATTTCCCCTGTCCTGCCTGTAACCGCTTACCTTCTGCGTCTATTCTTTGCCCATCTCTCTTCTCCCTGCACTTCCAGCGTCCTCCCTTGAGCTCTACACACTGCCTCATCCCGCTTGCATTTTCTCTCCTTACTTATAAATTTCTGCACGCTCTTCTCATCTACCCTTATTTGACTTTTTTAATCTTTTTCCTCACTTCCCTCTTTCTTCCTCTTTTCTACATCTTCTTATTATCTTCACTAATCCAAGTCTCGCTCTTTGCCTTATTCATGTGTCTACATTTTCACTTGTACCCATCCCTTTTCCAGGTAACAGCAGTTATGCTTTCATTTTCTGCTTCATTTTAATGCGTTACTGTGTAGTTTTGGATGTTTCTTTAGTACCAAAATCTCAAGACAAGTTGTTGCTTTGGCCTGTCAGTCTCATCCAAAGGCCTCATTCACTTTAGGCAGCCTGCATGTGACATCACCCCCTCCACTTTTGTGTGTGGCAAGCCCACTGGCTCCCTTAGGCCTGAACACACTTGTCAAGTATTAGGGCTTGCTGCATGCCCACAGGACTACCTATTGAAGTTGTTACGTTTTACCATACTAATGTGTTCTGGGAGCTGCAGTCTTGGTTAACTTCAAAAGATTTCAATTGTTTAAAACACACTTAGTAATGATTGGTAGAATGGAAGCATATTACTGGAATACCTTCTGCCTGATGACCATGGACGTCAATTCAACCAAATGCCAGGGGTAGCAGAAGTGAAATCACATACCCTTTGAGTTTTAATTTCAGTTACACACACTTACACATGCACACACATTCACACTCTCTCTCTCATGTAAACACCCTGCCACCTGCCAGCATGCATGTAACATAACCTTTTCAACATTCACTTTTGTTAGCTATGCTGCACAGCATTCAGATTGCTGTACAGCAAAGCTAAAACCCATTGGCATAGCCAGCAGGTCCCAAAGGCAAGAACTGTTGGCTTTGTCAATGCTTGTTAATACTTGCAAGTCACCCTAAGGGAGCGCTGATATTTAAAAAGTAGGACATGTGTGTTTATGTTTTTCATGTCCTGACATTGAAAACCTCCAAAAGTTATTTTTCGCTGTAGCAAGGCTATCTTTTTTGTAGACTAAGACTTGGTTACCTTATTACACCTAATACGTGATAAATTCAGTTAGATAGATAGAGAATAGATAGAGAAATGCTTCTTCCAATCCTTGGAATTGTAATTAAAAATCATTTTTAACTGTAAACTTACTGATCTGAAAATGCCACTTTTAAAAAGTTGCAATTTTCTGCCTAAACCAACTGTGCCTTTCTGGCAGTGTCTAGGATCGCATGACTGTGAAAGGCTCTTCTGTAAAGTGCTGCATATACCTACTAAACATGGGGCGATAGGGCCTTAGGTGTGGGGCAAGGTGTACCACTACTGAGCAGGATGTCCTGGGGATTGTATTCAGGCCTTCCTGAGCTTCATATGGTAGGTTGTGAGCTGTGCCCACCCCTTCCTGACTTCTACGGCTGCCTGTCCACCTTGCACCTAGGCCTGCCTATCCTTGGTTACCCTAGACAGTTTGGAGCCAAATCCAGGAAAGGGGGAATGTTAGACAAATGTGGCATTCTCCATTCACAGGCTGGTATTCGGTGTAAGAATTGCACTCTCAGTAGCTCTAATTAGAACACTCCTGGACCTTTGGAATGTTCAGAACATTACAGCCATGCTGTCTAAAGAAGGAAGACTGCCTCTGCTTGCCTTGAACCCAGGATTCCCAGATGTGATTCCACTGTCAGTTGGCTGACCACCAGTTTGAGCTACATGGACACAACAAACTTCCAGAGGCCATCCCTGTAACTGTGCACCTGACCAGGACCATCTGGACCCACCTGAGCTCGGCAGCAGGCCTCTGCTGAAGTGACCCCTGCTCCCTAAGAGATGCCTCTCAGGTCATGGACCCTTAGCTTGCATTAAAGAGTGCTCTTCCTGACTTAAAACCAAGTTATCAGTGAAAATCCAGACATGTGGGGCTCTTTGCAACAGTGAGCAGCCTCCTTACATCGTCAGCAATCCCTGTGTCTCCAGCTAAATAAAAGTTCCCATGGTGATCTGCTCTTCGCAGCAAACAGCAACCACCTGCATCTACCGCCAACGTCAACCTCCAGTGACGACTGCTCCTCACACTGACAACAATCTCCTTGCGCCCAGCACCAACAAGAAGCTTCAGCTGAGGCTCCTCACTTGGACTTGAACATTGTGAAGGTAAAACTCTTTTCCAGTATGAACATAGTCCCTGTATCAAAACCACGTTCCATCGCCGTCAGCCTGAACTTGTGGCTTTGACCCAATCCAGAGTGACCAGATAAACATGAGTGTCGACTTGTGCTTTTTGGCCCTAATTTCACCTAGGACTTTTAAAATTCATAACTCTGGTTCAACTTACTGGACTTTTGTCATTGTGCTTTTATTTTATTCATTACATTTTACTCTTCTTTTCTAAATTAATTTGGATATTTTTATTGGTTTGTGTTTTCACTTTATTACTGTTTGAGTGCTGCATGAATAATTTACAAATAAGCCTGACCGCTTTTGTGCCAAGCTACCAGAGAATTAAGCACACATGTATTTAGTGACATTTGTGGTTCACCCTGACAAAGATTGTGTTTATTTTTTGAAAGGCTTCCCCCCTCTCAACTAGTAACCCTATTTCTTACATTCATGTTAAAGGTGATTGCGAACGTGTGCTGATTGTTAAGTCGAAACAGGAAATCTCTTACCTGCACATGATAACTGTAAAATTGAGAAAAGTATTACAGTTGTTTAACTAGTTTGTGAAATGCACTGCTAATGTCTTAGCGGCCTTCCAAATAATTAAGATGTCATCTATTTACTGCTTCTAATTGCGAATGTTGGCTGCGTATGGGTTTGTGTTACTAAACAATTCTTTCATCTTAAACTCAAGAACATACAAGCAGGCGATACTGGGAGCAAATGTACTGTTTTTTTTGTAAGGAGCATATGAATACAGGCAGGCACAAATTCTCTAGGGGCGATCGAGTTCCATTCAGAATGTTCAATGTGTCTCTGTTACCCTGTGTGATTCCTCCTGTGGGAGTCTGATATAGTGCCTAAATGACCATTATAAATAGAATTTCTCAGGATTGACCAAAAGAAATTCCTTCTAATATGTTTAGCATATTATTTGTGTCTCTCAGGGAGGATTTCTGAGGATAGATCAAAAGATATTGCTTCCAACGTGCTCAGCATATTATTCGTGCCTCTCGGTTATGATGGTATTTATTTGACCAGTGATCTCAAAAAAAGGTCTGCGGACTTCAAACGAGGTTCCAATGCAGGACATGATTGATCTTTCTGGAAGGGGATGTGCCCCTTATGTACTCACCATGTAGGCAATGCCTTCCATGATGTCGCATGAAAGATGCTTTGTCGTTCATTAGATAGGTCCAGTAGTATTAATGCAGATGACTGCCCTTTATCACTATCCCATCACAAATCGTTTACAATGGGGAGAATCACAAATTCTGTACTATATGGTCTGGAATGAAGTGTGCCTGTAGTGGGCAAAGATAATCTGAGCTCTATAAACGATTAAATATTTCCTCAGTTACATAGGCATCTAAAAGTTTTGTGGGAAAGGAAGCAATGAAATTTAAGGGGATTTTTTGTTTTAGAGCTGTGGGGTATTCCCCCGGTTTTTGTAGCACCGGAACTACCACTGCACTCTTGAAACATTTATGAGCTATGCACTGCATCAATCATTAGTTCAATAAATTCATCATGTGGGAGAGGTGTGGCGCCGCGGCCAGGGCGACTGACGCTGGAATCTGGGGACCACGAATCGATCCCCGGCTCCGGCGGCAGGTTAGCCCAGCACCATGTGACTCTGGTCAATAGCTCGCTTAATCTTCCCGACGGCCCCCAGCGCCTAGAGACCCTTACGGGTGATTGTGCGCTTTACAAATGTGGATTTTATCATGAACGTTTGTACTGCAGGTAGCTCTAATCACAGATTTTTGTAGGACAGGGCTCTAAAGGGAGTCAGATTTAACTTTCAGTCATTAAGGGCCTTATTCTGATTTTGGAGGTCTTCAGCTGGGACTGCCACCGCCGTGGTCCCAGGAAGACTGCCAAACCAGTGGTGCATGCGCCCGCTAGATTGTAGGTATAATTCAGAGGGCGCAGACATGGTGATGGCGGTGTCACAGCGGCGGGTATGTTAGGATCATCAGAGAGCCTATACAGCATACCACTGCTGAATGCTCATCCGTGCACTGTGTGGCATACAAAGGTAGTGCATGCCACACAGTGCATGCACAACCAAGCACTTGTGGGGGGGACATTATGTGCCCCTTGCATGCACCCCCATGGGCAAATGTGCCTGGGTACCCTGTTGTGGGCCCCCTCCTTGCCCTTCCACAAGCTTTTTCATGGCAGGAGCCCTGCCATGTAAAGGCTTGGGGAAGAGCAAGTTGTAATATCGACTGCAGTGCCGGGATTATCCTGCCTCAATTCCTCCTTATTCAACAAACCACCAGCACCAGGGGATCCAGGATCCAGGATCCAGGATCCTGGCGGTACTGATGGTTTTGTAATGGGCTGCTGGCAGTTCACCCACTGCACTCATAAAACAGCTGGTAGACCGCAGTGGTCAGACTGTCACCGCGAGTATGGTGGTCCCAAGATTACCGTACTCATAATAAGGCCCTAAGTTCAGGAGCCCCTCCTCATCAAGCAATAGAAGGTGGGATAAACTGATGTGATTTCTCTGTGGTTCTACTGCCATCTCATGTAGCATGCAGGAAACAATACTATTGTTAACTAATTATATTTTGTTTATTTTAAAAAAGCCATTATATTTGTTATGTTAATTTCTTGCCAGATAATGTCTTACCAACATGTGTTTTTTTTGCCTTACGGGAATAATCTATGGAACTTCATCGGGGATCATAGTCATAAAATATATTAAACAAGCCTATACACTAACAATACTCATTCTGTACACAAAATCTTTATTACTACTGAACAGCCATCAGCATCAGTATTCCTTTGTAATAATGATATAGGAATGAGTACCCAAGGGGCTTATTTATTACATTTATGCTATGTATGTATTATGTTTCTGTACACTCCCCACTTTTTTATGGGAATCATTCCAAAGCCTCGTCACTAGTCCATCTGTTGTTACAGTAGATGTTTGATTGTTTTATTTAAATAAATATGAACCAGCTTGCTAACCATGATGCAAATTGTAAGCTTCCGAGTGAGCAAAGGTTTAAAGTAACCTTAGTGATGCCAATGGTTGGTGACCAGGACATAGGTCCCTATGAAAGCCTAGAAAAAAATGGATTTACAAGATGACATTATTACTTTTTGAAACTGCATTCTATTAGACATACTTTGATGACATGATTGCTTTAAATAGCAAATCAACATGTGCAATACATAAAAAATATATAATACATTCCATACCATATTTCTAGTTCTTTAAGCCAAAAACTCAATAATCATGTTTAATACTAATAATAATGAATCAACTGCATGAAGAACTGTAAAAAGAGGAAACCAGTTCACGTGTAGGTAAGTTCAAAAGGAAATCAAATGTGTTATATTTTTATAAATATAAATAAGTCAGTTTCTGAAACAACAAATGCCAAAAACGCCATCACAACCAGATATAGAATGCCTTACATTGCATTTGGGGGTCAGCGCCTAGACAGCATCTACAGTTTCCCTTACTTGAGTTTAATGACAGCTCAGGGTCATGGGGGCCCACATTTCAGTCAGTACCATAAAATTATCTAGAGCGGCAGGTGCACTCTTGAGTCTTCCCTTGCCAGGAGGGCAGAAAGCCTTGGCTCCTCTTATATCCATCTATAATGTCCAGTGTGTTTCCGCAGGCAGATATGGCTCAGGCTTATGGGGTTATCCCAATACCGACCCCATACTGGAGATTTGTATTTGCAGACTCATACTGAATAAACCTCCCTTCAACTCCCAGTTTATCTGTCATGGTGAGCAGGGCCTTCCCTACTTAGAATTGTGGTTTGAGATAACCCTGAGGTGAGCTTAAATAAGGCTATACGACTGGCTGCAATTAGATAAAAGGTCCCACTGTCTCATGGTTAGGATATGTAGAATCTCTTTCCAAGGACATTAGTACCTTTGACAATTTTAAGGGCTGTCTTCGTCATATTGCTATCTGGATAAATACGAATAAGCTAAAACTAAATGCAGGTAAAACGGAGGTGATATTCTTTGGAAAAGGCCCGGTGCTCTTGCCAGATCTCTGTTGGCCCTCTGAAATGGGGCCCCCGCCTTCCCCCAGTTCTAGTGCCAAAAATCTGTGGGTGAGATGGGAAGACGATCTCTCCTTTTCAGCTCACATTCAACAAGTATCGGCTGGGTGCTTAAATCAACTAAGAAATCTCCGAAATTTCCTGGATCTACTACCAGAAGATTGCCGTAAATTAGTAGTCCATGCCACTGTAACATCTAGGCTGGACTATGCCAACGGATGTATGACGTTACAACGTACACTTTTACAACGCACACCTTTACAACGAATTCTTTACAACGCAACATCCATTACAACGCATTCCATTACAACGCATGCCATTGCAACGAAATTTTTAAAACTACATTTACAATGCATTCCATTACAACGCATACTACCTTTACAACGCATACCATTACAACGCATTACATTGCATTGCATGTTTGGTAAGTATTGGATAGTGTAGGGGTAAAATTTACTATTCTAACTCCAGGGGGTGCAACATTAGGGTAAGTGTTGGATAGTGTAGGGGTAAAAATGACTATTCTAACTCCAGGGGGGTGCAACAGTAGGGTAAGTGTTGGATAGTGTAGGGGTAGAAATTACTATTCTAACTCCAGGGGGTGCAACAGTAGGGTAAGTGTTGGATGGGAATGTTATCCGTTGTAATGGTATGCGTTGTAATGACTGAGTTGTAATGACATGCGTTGTAGTGGTGTGCGTTGTAGTGTCATGTGTTGTAATGGTTGCGTTGTAAATGCATGCGTTGTAATGGATGTTGCGTTGTAAAAGTTTCATTGTAATGGTAGTGCGTTGTGAAAGTTGCGTTGTAAAGGTTGTTTCCCATGCCAACGGCCTCTACCTTGGCCTGCCGAAGTATGTGATCCAAAGATTGCAGATGGTGCAGAATGCGGCTGCGAGGCTGCGTGATCTGCACTGGCTGCCAGTGGCAAGAAGAATTGAATTTAAGGCCCTGACCTGGCCTTCCGGGCGTTGCAGGGTAAGTGCCCAAATTATCTTAAACTAAGACTCCCCCGATACAAGCAGGCACGGTCCCTGCGCTCTAATGCTCAGAATTTGCTCTATGTTCCACGTTTTTTGAAGGCTCGGCTTGGGGTAGAGAGTTTTCGGCCAGAACAGCCAATTTGTGGAATGCCTTACATCTGTCTCTTCGAAATGCGAACTCAAAGTCCTGCTTTAGGAAACAGTTAAAGACGTGGCTCTATAATCAATAATTTTTTAACCCCCATGCTTTTTTAACTATTCGGTATGCTGCCCCTTGCTTACTAAGCCCTGGGACACCTCCTGGTGAGGTAACTGTTCGCGCTATATAAACTTCAGTATTATTACCTCAACAATTGTCCGCAAGGAGGATAAAGGGGTTGTGGAACTATTTTTTTTAAAAGAGATTTGCATGCATGGAGAGGACTGGGTGTCATAAAATCACTGTATAATTATGTAAACTTAAAAATGAATACTTGTATGGAGCTCTATTTTACTTGGAAAATGGGCAGATAGGGAAGGTCACTTCTGTTTAGCTTCAGAGCAGGCAAAGTCCACCACCTGCTCTGTTTTTCCTTTGGGTTTCACTAAAGATGGTTGTTGGTATGCTTGATCCTGCGACAATTCCACACAGCAAACTTAGCACCATTTCATTTTTTTCTGTAAATTTGATTTGGTTTTATTCCAGGCCTGTTTTGTTACCGTCTCTTTAGAAGTGCCACTTTGTTCAATGCAATGTGTTGCCCTTAGATCTTGCCAAATGTTAAGCACAGAGCAAGTCTGATTCTGTATGGGCGACTTCCAGAAGCTTGTTGTTCATTCTAGGAAGGTATGACTAATTGACCCTTCCTAGAAGTGAACTTTTGTATTGTTAAATGGTCTGCCCTGCTGTTGGTCTTCTTGAATGGTCAATTGATCCCTTTAGAAACAAATGCTTGTACTGTGTTCTGGTTTGCCTACCTATCCTAGCGATCTTCTCTTAAGGATCATCTCCATCACAATAACTTTATTTCAATCTCCAGGATCATAAAAGTACAGACATATACAAAAGCAGAAAAACAACATAGCACCATGAAGGTGATTATCCAATGATATCAAAGTCATTAATACATAAATAAGAAACTTGTTATCATTCATTAGCTTCATTATCATAAGAAGCCCAGAGCTAGATGCACACATAGCTGTAAGCTAAAAGCATGATGGGGCCCTACAAACTACAAGTGAAAAGCACAACTGGGAAGAAAAAATGCAAGTTCTTATAAAATTCATCAAGAAATCAACATAAAAGAGCTGAGGCATGGAACCAACAAAGTCAGCGTTGGGCTACACATGTATTTATAAGATGGAGATTGAAATCACGGTTGTAGACATAACATTCATGTAACTGCCAGTGCAGCATTCTGGCGCAATGACTTGTTTAGACCAATTGGTTACTTCTCCCAACTATAGGTTGTGCAAAATAATGTTAAAGTGCAATGACAGATGACCGATGTTACAGCCCAAAATTCAATATTCACATAGTGGTCAAGCAGATATCATATGTTAAAAAAGGACATAAAAATGATAAACCCATGATTGAGGGTGTCCCTATCAGTGTATAGCGTTCCTTTTTGGAAAAACCAGCACATTTCAATTTCCTAGACAGCTGTTACTTGGCTACACCAGGTAGGTCTCTCCCCCTCCGCACAGCACCGCCTGTGTCTCCCTGCCCCAGCTGCAGCTGCTGAGGAACTTCGAGGCCCTCCACCACCCGCAGGCTACCACCTGCGCCTCATCCCTGGTGGCCAGTGGTAGGCCATAGGTAAATTTGTTCATCCTCCGCTTTATTGCTTTTATTGTATTGCCTGTATTTTAATTGTTGTGTCTGTGACTGCTGTTGTGTGTCTTCACCCCGCTGCCTGTACGTGGTCCGTGCTCCTTTTTCTTCCCTCTGTTCCCCTCGCTGTCCCCGTGCTCTCTCTGCCCAGTCTTTCCTTCTGTACCCCTCACTGCCCCCGTGCCTCTGCCCGGTTTTCTCTTCTGTTCCCCTCGCTGCCCCGTGTCTCTGCCCGGTTTTCCCTTCTGTTCCCCTCGCTGCCCCGTGTCTCTGCCCGGTTTTCCCTTCTGTTCCCCTCGCTGCCCCCGTGCCTCTCTGCCCGTTCTGCCTTCTGTTCTTAGCTCCCCTTGTATTTCTGTGTTCTGTATTTTGCCTCCGTGCCACTCGTTTTTCTGGTATTTCTGTGCCATTTTGCCTTCTGTGCCACTCGTTTTTCCCTCATTTTGGTGCCCCTTTTGCCTTCTGTTCCACTCGTTTTTTGTGCGTGTCTGCCTTCTGTGCCACTCGTTTTTTTCCCTCATTTTTGTGCCCCTTTTGCCTTCTGTTCCACTCATTTTTTGAGCCCTTCTGCCTTCTGTGCCACTCGTTTTTCCCTTGTTTTGGTGCCCCTTCTACCTTCTGTTCCACTCATTTTTTGTGCCTGTCTGCCTTCTGTGCCACTCGTTTTTTCCCTCGTTTTGGTGCCCCTTTTGCCTCTGTTCCACTCGTTTTTTTGTGCCCTTCTGCCTTCTGTGCCACTCGTTTTCCCCTTGTTTTAGTGCCCCTTTTGCCTTCTGTTCCACTCGTTTTTTGTGCCCTTCTGCCCTCTGTTCCACTCGTTTTTTGTGCCCTTCTGCCCTCTTTGCCACTCATTTTCCCCTTGTTTTTGTGCCCCTTTTGCCTTCTGTTCAACTCGTTTTTTGTGCCCTCTGTTCCACTTGTTTTTTTGTGCCCTTCTGCCCTCTGTGCCACTTGTTTTTCCCTCATTTCTGTGCCCCTTTTGCCTTCTGTTCCACTCGTGTTTTGTGCCCTTTTGCCTTCTGAGCCACTCGTTTTTCCCTCGATTCTGTAACCCTTTTTCCTTCTGTTACGTTAGTTGTCCCTCACCGCCCTCGCCGCTGTGTCCCCTGCGGCCCCGCCCCCCTGATGGCCCATTCGCTGCCCCGCCTCCCACCTCCCAGCTGCTCCTCCCTTCCACCTCCCCATATATGCCAGCCTTGAGCGCCTGCGCCTGTCCGTGCCTGGACCGCGCCCAGACCCAGAACCCCTGGTCCCCGCACCCGCCACGACGACCGCCGCCACTACGACGCCAGCACTCTGCACGCTCTCAACTCTGGACGGAGCGACACCTGCTTCAAGGCGCCCCGAAACGCACAAATAGCCCTTTCACCTGCCGGAACTGTAGCTACACCAGCCTCAGAGCCGACGAACCACCCGTCAAGAAAGACCCCAACCACCTCCGATGCATACTACTGAACACCGGCTCCTCACGCAAGCATGCCGTCGAGCTCTGGGACCTGCTCGACACAACATCCCTGGATGTCGCCTTCCTGACAGAGACCTGGTTTAACGAGTGCTCCGCAACCGACATCGCCATAGCCATCCTAGACGGCTACAAGATCACCCGCAGAGACCGCACCAACGGAGTTGGAGGAGGAATCGCCATCGTCCACAAGAACAGCATCAGGGTCTCAAGTAGCAACGATGACGCGCTCAGCACCGCCGAACACATGCATTTCCAGATCCACACAGACCCTAACTCCACCCTCAGAGGCACCCTTGTCTACCGACTCCCGGACCCCGCCCCCCTGTTCAGCGACTCCATCGCCGACTTGCTCAGCATGCACGCCCTGACCTCCATCGAGTACATCCTCCTCGGAGACCTGAACTTTCACCTTGAGAACAACAACAACAACAACTCCACAACCCTGAACGATAACCTAGTCAACCTCGGACTGAAGCAACTCGTCACAACACCCACCTACTCCGCCGGCCACACGGTCGACCCCGTCTTCTCCTCAAGCCTGCACGTCTCCGTCAGCCACACCACCAAACTACTCTGGACCGACCACCGCAGCATCCACTTTGCCTTCCAGAAGCCCACCACACACCACCGAATCCAACAGATCCCCCGCCGCTGCTGGAGCAAAATTACTGAAGACCAACTACACGCAAATCTCGCTCTCAGCCCACCCACGGAACCCTCCAACACCGACGGCGCTGCCCACAGCCTCAGATGCTGGATCGAGGACTGTGTCAACACCCTCGCCCGCTGGAGAAACCCCCCCAGAGAGACACCAGCAAGAGGTCCAGCTGGTTCACCCCAGAACTTCTAGCCTCCAAGCAAGCCTGCTGGAAACTAGAGAAAAAATGGCACAGTGAACAGACACCGGCAGCCACGCAGCACACAAGCATGCCATCCGCAACCAACACCACCTCATCAGGGAGGCCAAGAGGACCTCCTTCAAAGACCGCCTCGACAACAACGCACACAATAGCAAGGGGCTCTTCAACATCATGAAGTAACTCTCCAAACCCAGCTCCAACACCAACGACATCCCGCCATCGCAAGCCCTGTGCGACTCCCTCGCCAACTTCTTACACCGCAAGATAGCAGACATCCACGACAGCTTCAACACCCAGACAGCCCCAACAGACAGCAACACAACAGACCCTCCGCACACCATCGACCACGACCGCCTGCTAGCCTGGGCCAGCATGAGCATCGATGACACCATCAAGACCATGCGCACAATCCACTCCGGCTCTCCGTCAGACCCATTTGCGCATCACATCTTCAACAGAGCAAGCAGCTACATCGCACCCCACCTGCGCAACGTCATCAATCTCTCCCTCGAGACCGCGACCTTCCCAGAGCTCTGGAAACACGGCAAGATCAACGCCCTACTCAAAAACCTAAAGCAAACCCTAGAGACCTCAAGAACTTCCGTCCATCTCTCTGCTCCCCTTCCCGGCCAAGGTCATCGAGAAAACCTTCAACAGACAGCTAACCTGATACCTAGAAGTAAACAAAATCCTGGAGCCTTCCCAGTCAGGGTTCCGCAGCAATCGCAGGACGCACCGAGTCTGCCCGCATCGCCGCCACCGATGACATCAGGACCCTGCTGGACAACAGCGAGACCGCAGCACTCATATTCCTAGAACTCTCTGCCGCCTTAGACACCGTCTCCCACCGCACACTATGCGCACGCCTCCACGCCGCAGGGATCTGAGACAAGGCTCTGGATTGGACCACCTCCTTCCTCTCCGGCAGAACCCAGAGCATCCACCTACCGGAACTGTAGCTACACCAGCCTCAGAGCCGACGAACCACCCGTCAAGAAAGACCCCAACCACCTCCGATGCATACTACTGAACACCGGCTCCTCACGCAAGCATGCCGTCGAGCTCTGGGACCTGCTCGACACAACATCCCTGGACGTCGCCTTCCTGACAGAGACCTGGTTTAACGAGTGCTCCGCAACCGACATCGCCATAGCCATCCCAGACGGCTACAAGATCACCCGCAGAGACCGCACCAATGGAGTTGGAGGAGGAATCGCCATCGTCCACAAGAACAGCATCAGGGTCTCAACTAGCAATGATGACGCGCTCAGCACCGCCGAACACATGCATTTCCAGATCCACACAGACCCTAACTCCACCCTCAGAGGCACCCTTGTCTACCGACCCCCCGGACCCAGCCCCCCAGTTCAGCGACTCCATCGCCGACTTGATCAGCATGCACGCCCTGACCTCCATCGACTACATCCTCCTCGGAGACCTGAACTTTCACCTTGAGAACAACAACAACAACTCCACAACCCTGATCGATAACCCAGTCAACCTCGGACTGAAGCAACTCGTCACAACACCCACCCACTCCGCCGGCCACACGCTCGACCCCGTCTTCTCCTCAAGCCTGCACGTCTCCGTCAGCCACACCACCAAACTACTCTGGACCGACCACTGCTGCATCCACTTTGCCTTCCAGAAGCCCACCACACACCACCGAATCCAACAGATCCCCCGCCGCTGCTGGAGCAAAATTACTGAAGACCAACTACACGCAAATCTCGCTCTCAGCCCACCCACCGAACCCTCCAACACCGACGGCGCTGCCCACAGCCTCAGACGCTGGATCGAGGACTGTGTCAACACCCTCACCCGCTGAAGAAACCCCCCCAGAGAGACACCAGCAAGAGGGCCAGCTGGTTCACCCCTGAACTTCTAGCCTCCAAGCAAGCCTGCTGGAAACTAGAGAAAAAATGGCACAGTGAACAGACACCGGACAGCCACGCAGCGCACAAGCATGCCATCCGCAACCAACACCACCTCATCAGGGCGGCCAAGAGGACCTCCTTCAAAGACCGCCTCGACAACAACGCACACAATAGCAAGGGGCTCTTCAACATCATGAAGTAACTCTCCAAACCCAGCTCCAACACCAACGACATCCCGCCATCGCAAGCCCTGTGCGACTCCCTCGCCACCTTCTTACACCGCAAGATAGCAGACATCCACGACAGCTTCAACACCCAGACAGCCCCAACAGACAGTAACACAACAGACCCTCCGCACACCATCGACCACGACCCCCTGCTAGCCTGGGCCAGCGTGAGCATCGATGACACCATCAAGACCATGCGCACAATCCACTCCGGCTCTCCGTCAGACCCATTTGCGCATCACGTCTTCAACAGAGCAAGCAGCTACATCGCACCCCACCTGCGCAACGTCATCAATCTCTCCCTCGAGACCGCGACCTTCCCGGAGCTCTGGAAACACGGCGAGATCAACACCCTACTCAAAAACTTAAAGCAAACCCAAGAGACCTCAAGAACTTCCGGCCCATCTCTCTGCTCCCCTTCCCGGCCAAGGTCATCGAGAAAACCGTCAACAGACAGCTAACCTGATACCTAGAAGTAAACAAAATCCTGGAGCCTTCCCAGTCAGGGTTCCGCAGCAATCACAACACACACCGAGACTGCCCGCATCGCCGCCACCGATGACATCAGGACCCTGCTGGACAATGGCGAGACCGCAGCACTCATACTCCTAGAACTCTCTGCCGCCTTAGACACCGTCTCCCACCACACACTATGCGCACGCCTCCACACCGCAGGGATCTGAGACAAGGCTCTGGATTGGACCACCTCCTTCCTCTCCGGCAGAACCCAGAGCGTCCATCTACCCCCATTCCATTCCAAAGCCTCCGAGATCATCTGCGGTGTACCCCAGGGATCCTCCCTCAGCCCGACACTGTTGAATATTTACATGGTCTCGCTCGCACACGTAGCCCGACAGCACGACCTTAACATAATCTCCTACGCCGACGACACTCAGCTGATCCTCTCCCTCACCAAGGACCCCATCACCGCCAAAGACAACCTCCACGAAAGAATGAAGGCCGTCACCGACTGGATGAAGACCAGTCGTCTGAAGCTGAACTCGGCTAGATGGAGGTCCTCATCCTCTGCTCCAACCCTTCAGCCTGGGACGACTCCTAGTGACCGATGGCACTGGGGGCAGCCCCGACACCCACCGGCCACACATGCAACCCGGGAATCATCCTCGACTCAACGCTCTCAATGACCAAGCAAGTCAACGCTGTCTCCTCCTCCTGATTCAACACCCTCCGCATGCTTGGCAAGATCTACAGATGGATCCCGACAGATACAAGCAAGACAGTCACCCGGGCCCTCATCATCAGCAGACTCGACTACAGAAACGCCCTCTACGCGGGAGCGCCGAGCAAGCTCATCAAACGACTACAACTCACCAAAAACACCTCGGCACGACTGATCTTCAACGTACCATGCCACGGCCTCATCACCCCCCACCTTAGAAACCTGCAATGGCTCCCCGTCAACAAGAGGATCTCCTTCAAGCTCCTCACCCACACACACAAGGTACTCCACAAGACTGGCCGAACCTACCTCAACAGACGGCTCTCCTTCTACATCCCCAACGGCCAGCTACGCTCCGCTGACCTCTCACTCGCCACCGTCTCGTGCATCCGAAGAACAACCACCGGTGGGAGATCCTTCTCCCACCTCACCGCCAAGACATGGAACACCCTCTCACTGAGCCTACGACAGACCTAAGACCTGCTGACCTTGAGGAGGATACTCAAGACCTGGCTGTTCGATCAGTAGCGCACCCCCCCCAGCGCCTTCAGACCCTCATGGGTATGTAGTGCGCTTTACAAATGATTGATTGGTTGATTGACACATGTGATTCAGCATTTTCTAGACCCATTTGCTTACCATTGGTCGTCCAACAGACCTTTTTCTATGACTGAGAGCTGATGGGAGTTAGCATTAACCTCAATCAAAATTTAATTAACAGTGCAAACCAATAAGATTTATCACACATTCAAAGTTAAGTACAAATACACTACACCATGTTATGGAGGTACAGAATAAAAACAGGAAGCCCCAATCTCCTGAAGAAGTTTAGGCATAACAGAATTAAACATACAAGAAATTCTATCACAGCAATACAGAATATTGATAAAAGCAATTGGTGATCAGAGAAAAATCTCAAGTTGTGTTGTCTATGCATAGATAAGTCCAGAATCTCAACAATTATGGTCTAGACAAAGAGGATGGTTCATTTAAGCAAACAAGTAAAAAATCGGAGAATTCAATAAAGGAAATCAAAGTCTAGCAAAGAAACATTAATCTAGAAGGTGTTAGCATTTCAGAATCTTGGTAAAAAATCTTCTGTAGTTCTGAAAGGAAAGTGTTAACCAAAGCCACACTTAGGAAGAGATCAGATAGGCATTGAGGTCTAAACCCCAAAGGGCAGAGGAAGTTCGAACGAGGCCTCCTACAGTATCACTGGAAAAGGTGGTCTCTGAAGCAATTTAAACTGCAACAATGTGAACTCTATAACACTCAAAGTCCACTAGGTAGAACTCCCTCTGGACCCATCATCAGGAATCTATTATTTCAGTCCAGTTCTTAGGTAGCAGCAGGGTAAAATGGGGAAAAGTTGCTCACTAGACATGGGAACAACACCAGATTCTCACGCATGCTTCAGATGGCTATATTTACTCTTAATGGGCCTTTCAGTTGATGCTCTGTTTTGCCATATTCCTTCCTCAAGGTCTTCTTCTCAGGCTCTTGTCTCGATCTCTAGTACAGTAATGTATCTATCCTACAACTAACAATGCCTGTGAATACCTGTATGAAATGTTGAGTTAGCAGAAAATGAAATCAGCTTTAATTCAGTATGGTGAAATTCAGGCCTACATATGACAATTTAAACATTAACTTCTATGGTGCATACTTAATATTCGTGTGCACATTTAAACACAAAATAATATAATATTCTAATGCATTATGTCTCACATTACAATTAAATTTCAGTGAGCCTTTAAAATAATCAGCTATAAGTATGGCTGAGAACTACATTTTAAGTCAAATATATGAAATACTAATGCACACATTACTTAAACTTCAAGTCATTTCAAGTAAAATCACATTCCACATATGTAAGAATGGTTTCCATCTAGTTTGAAAATCACAAAATGTTATTCATGTGATTTTGAAATTTTTTTATGAAAAATCACATTTCATCTCTATGGTGAGTCCATTATCTACTGAATGAGGATGGTCTAATTGTCACACTCAGTTATCTTAACATTAATATGAGCAAATTCCGTAATTCTACAGTGAAGACACTTTTTAATAAGGTCAAGTGCAATACTTATATTAGTTTGTTAAACCACACTTGATATATGTGCTATATGTGCTAAGTGCACTTTCATACCATGTGTCACAAGTGTCTGAGATGTATTTGTAACATGTCAATGGTGGGCAACTTTTGCACTGCATCACTTGCCTCTTGACTGAGTGTGAATGGTTGAAAAGTTTCAGCACTGCATCCACCATCCTGTTGTGTTTGCTATGTTTGCCCTAAGCGGCCCAGGGTATGACCAGATGTGGGTCCCTTGCTTGCTGTGTCTCTGGATTCAAGCTAACCTGGCTGATTAAGGGTTATACCCCGAAATCGGTCTCAAGATGATAGTTTCCGGTCCAGGAAGGACAATTCCTGGCTGTTCGGGATGGACTGTTCCCATGAGGAGCAGGGTCAAGACTGATTTGCATATGGCTAGATCCAAAATGAGGCGGCAAAGTGAGCAAAAGAACAATGGGTTAAACCCAGATCTCTTGACTGGGAGTGAGTGGTTAAAACGTTTCAGCACTCTCTCCATCATCTTGTTGTGTTTGCACCACTTGCTTCACCAGACCGAAGTTGACATTAAGAATCTGGCAATTGAATAGATCACCAATCTGCTTGTATCAGTATAAAAGAGTCTTTTGGCCTCCATATATCGACTGGTGCCTAACTTCCTACAGCTAGGGAGTACCCACCTTGCTCTCAGATGCCGATATGTTCGGAAAAAGACTAAAATAAGAGGAGAGATACTCACTCTGTTCTGGAGTTCTTAATCCCACTCCTTCCAGAGTGTTTCGCCCACTCGTTCTGGAGTGTTTTTACACTCACCTCTTTGGAGTTGTGTTTTAATCACGTTATTTTCCTTATAACACTCTTTGTGCGGGAGGTGCCAGGCTCCCGTTTTTAGTCATGTTTGGCTCTCTTCTCCTAAGTTTTGTTTCCTTGTAGCACCCAGGGTGCTTGGTAGGTGCCTGGTTCCCCTCTTTTGCCCCTCTTGTTTTTCTGCCTTACCACTCCTGACGAACCCTGCCTTCGAGAGATCTTCTCTCCTCACTGCTGGGTGACACCCACCTCAGCAGTCTGCCCCGCCCCGCCTTCCTTTGATGAGCCACCTCCTCTGACCAGGCAATTTGATCATGCCTGATGCGCTGAAATCATCAGATCTGATCTCAGAGGAGAGATCGTCACTCCGTTCTGGAGTTCCTAATCCCACTCCTGCCCGAGTGTTCCGCCAACTCGTTCTGGAGTATTTTTACACTCACCTCTTTGTTTTAATCACGTTATTTTCCTTGTAACACTCTTTGTGTGGGAGGTACCTGGCTCCCGTTTTAGACTTTTTTTGGCTCTCTTCTCCCCAGTTTTATTTCCTTGTAGCACCCACTCCCCTCTTTTGCCTCCCATGTTTTTCTGCTTTACTGCTTCTTACAAGCTCTAACTTCGAGAGATTCTCTCTCCTCGTTGCTGGGTGATGACCGCCTTGGCGGTCCGCCCCGCCTCACCTCGCCTTCCTTTGATTGTCTGCCTCCTCTGACAAGGCTATTTGATCATGCAAGATGCACGTATGTGCCGCTGGCACGCCAAAGGCAAGCCCATCTGCACCCGTCCGCGGCCGTCCGGGGCCAGGTGCCTGTCCCCCTGCCCATTTGAAGAGTCATCTGTTACAGTTTTCCTCTGATACTCTTAGGAACCTGACCCCCCCCTTACTCTAGAGGCCTGCAAAGGCTCCATCCATGTGAGTGAAGGCAGAAGACACTGTAGCCACTGTACCTTCTCTATTGATTTGATTGGGATCAATAGTATCAGTCAGACAGCAAAATCTAATTCCTAAAATGGCTCCTGGGCCCCCTGCTTAACTGCCACTCTCTCCTGAAACACAAGGCTGATATGTTTAATATACTAAGTGAGCAAGCCCCGTATGCGCTCTTTCTAGTAGAAACATGGCTGGGTAACTGATCTGAGCCGGATGTTTTATATGCTCTACCGTTATACGGTTAAAGCATTGGAAGATGTGACAGAAGAGGGCAAAAATGGGGTGGAATCTCCATTATTTTTAAACAAATTTGGAATTGCTCCCTCAATAAAATAGATTCCCTGGATAGTGAGGCGGCGCAAGTCACTCTTTTTATTCCTAGTAATCAATTTCTGGCAGGTCTATTGTACAATCCCCCGGGTACTGCAGCAAGTTTTATCCCAAAGCTAATAGAATCTGTCACTGCGCTAGCCTTGAGGCATAAAAATCTGGTCATATTAGGGGATCCTAATCTTAATACACAGATTTATCTTTGATTAAGGACCTACAAACTCTACAGCTTTGTCAACTAGTTGTGGGTCCAACACATGTAAAAGGCCATACATTAGATTCTATTATCTCTAAAGATCCCTCTATAGTGGTGGAAGAGGCTGTGAAACGGTGTACAACCTTTACAACGCAACTTTTACAACGTAGTGCCTTTACAATGCGGTATTTACAACGCAAACCATTACAATGCATTGCGCTGGGGGGCGCTCTAGGATAGGGAATAGATTTAATTTACTATCCAACACCTTCCCTACTATCCATGGGGACTGGAGTTGGAATAGTAAATTAAACTATTCACTATCCAGCACCCCAAAGCGCTATGCGTTGTAAAGGCATGCGTTGTAAATACCGTGTTGTAAAGGCATGCTTGGTAAAAGCATGCATTGTAATGTCATGCATCCCTGTGAAACTACCATGGACGGACCACTTCCTAATCCCTTTCTTTTGCACGACCAATAGCAGACGGGCCAAGGCTTTAGCCCCACAAGTCCAGAGAAGGAACTGGTTCAAACTTACACCTGAGAAATGTAAAAAATGCCCTGGAAAAACAAAGCCTAATATTGAACGGGAATATCAGATGACAGCTGCCAAATTCAAATACGAGACATGTCTAACTGAAACTATAGACACCCTGGTGGCTCTAGCTTTGAGACAGAATGCGAGAGAATCATCCTTTGCACCTTGGTATATTTAACAACTGGCCGCATTAAAATAACAATGCAAACGCCTTGAACGCAAATGGCGGAAGGACTACAGCTCCACCGCCCGTACTTGCCTCATAGAAGCACTAAACATTTCCTGTAAACACATAAGACTGGAACGAAAGGAGTATTATGCACAGATGATTGATTCAGCACGTTATCCAACTAAAGAACTATTCTACCTGCTCAAATCTCTAACGAAGGCGGAACGCATCCCAGCCGATCTCTCTCAATCTCTCTCCATCTCGCAAACTGTGTAACGACATTGCAACCTTTTTCTCTAACAAAGTGGCTAAAATATATGAGAACTTTCCAAACTCTCTTAGTAGGGAAGGTACAGATAGGTGTAGAGGACAACCTGATGACTTAGTAGATCTCGATACTCCTGCGGTAGCTGAAGTTAGTAACATTCTTGCATCCATCAAATCAGTTTCTCCACTCGACTCAACCCCACACAGAATCTTGCAATTGGGGATCTCAGTGATAGCTCCCTTACTACAAGAGCTTCTGAGGCTATCCATAAGTTCTGGCATGGTACCCAAACACTGGAATAATGCTATGGTGATTTCTATCAGGAAACACCTTTCAATGGACCCTTCCATATTAGATAATATGAGACCCATTTCCCTTCTTCCGTTTGGGGCAAAAATACTAGAGAAGCATGTTAATAAAGGCCTGACTAGCTACCTAGAATCTCATGAGTTGTTAGACCCTACTCATTTGGGTTTTAGAGCTATATATTCCACTGAATCTGCCCTCCTCCTATCTGGCGAAATATTGACACAGAATGCCAACAGAGATCAGACTTCGGCTTTGATACTACTGGACCTGGGTGCAGCCTTTGATACAGTGTCTCATGAAATACTGATCCCGAAGCTTAAGGATGCCGGAATTAGACTCAATGCCTTAAAAATGGTTCAGCTTTCAAGTTACACTTAAACCTTGTGTTTCAGATGGGTTCCACTCTACGAAAGGGGTCCCTCTGGGCTCTATTCTGAGCCACACCCTATTTTATGTATATATGAAACCTTTGGCCGATATCATTAAAAGACATACAGTTCAGATAGTGTCGTACGCCGACGACACCCAATTAATAGTAAATCTGTTGGTCCCCACCGCCATCACGGCCGACAGGCTTATGGCCTGCTCATCTGAGGTTACAGTCTGGATTACCGACAACTGTTTAAAACTAAACGTTAACAAAACAGAGATATTACTGGTCGGAAAAACTCCCTCTATTTGGACATCAGACTAGTGGCAAGTGTCTCTGGAGGAACCCCCAGCTCCCAAACTCAAGGTCAAGAACCTGGGAGCAATCTTCGACTCAAAATTTACTTTTGAAGACAAAATCAGGAAAACAGCAGGGAAATGTTTCGGAACCCTTAAGATTCTAAAGAAAGTCCTCAATCTAATTTATACTAGATCCAGGAACACCAAAGTCCACGCACTTATCACCTCCCAGCTGGACAATGGGAATGTACTTTACTTAGGGGCATCCAAAGGGAGTCTCAGACTGTTGTAACGAGTTCAGAATGCAGCAGCTAGAATGATTTTAAATCTCCCGAAAAGATCATCAGCTTCCAGCGCCCTAAACTTTTTACACTGGCTTCCAGTTACAAAAATAATTTGCTTTAAAGCCCTATGTATAGGCCACCGCATCTTAAAGAAATAGCGTCCCAGCCAACTTCACCCTCTGGTTCAAAAATATTCTCCTACCCCCAACCTCAGACCCTCGGATGCCAATCTGACAACTGTGCCTAAGACCAGGAGGACGAGATTTGAAGCTAAATATTTTGCCCATATGGTGCCCAAATTATTAAACTCCCTTCCCAAGGTCCTCAGAGACTCTCCATCGGAAACTGATTTTAGGAAGAAACTGAAAACATGGCTTTTTAGCAATGACTTTCAATTCTAGTATACTACTGTCTACTGTATTCGGCTGATATCTAGAACCTCCATTTTTTTCTCATATGAGAATTATAGGGTCCAGCGCGGAGACACACCATTGTGGTGTATTCATGCGCTTTATCCGCATGCGTGCGGGCGGAATTCCACCCGTACGCTTGGTTTTTTAAAATCGCACTTTACGTGACGAGCTGGGCTCGTCATGAGCGTGCGAGGAGGCTACGCCATGACGAGCCCAGCTCGTCATGAGCGTCGAAGGGGTTAAAAATGTTCTTCTTATCATCATTATTATTATTATTATTATTAATATTATTATTATTATTATTATAATACTTCTGGGGCCTCTCTCCAGGCAGGTTACATCCCCCCCTGTGTACGTCACTCGATCATTTGCTACAGAATTTGTTTGTCAGGAGAGTCCTGTACTAAACTGGATTTACATGTTGCATGCCAAAGGGGAGGGTGATTTCGTCTATGGTATGTTCATAACATGGAAACGGTGGATAATGGACTATATTGTACTCATCATTTTATTGTAATGCTGTTTCTATTTTGTTGTTACGTATCCTTTTATTTTTTTATGGAAAATGTTGTACTTATCATTTTACTGTAATGTTATTATCTTGCGTTTATGCACACCTTTGGTATGCGAATAGTTTGAATTAATGGCGTAATCACTCAATGAATACATGTATTTTTCAGGCCAGTAAACTATGATCATCAAGAGGTGGATTTTTGATGAGAGAGGATAAGAGTGGATTTAATGAAAATGCATATATTTGAGAAAATGGGATTTACATAATATACTGTCAAGTGACATTTTAAAACTTGTTTATCGTCTTTATATTGGAGGTACATCACTGTTATAATGACACAGAATACTTAGTTTGAAACATTTAGCAGTATTAAGTTTACCTTTTTAAGTATGCTACAGTCTATATGCACTGGATTATCATTGCAATCATGCAAGACTTAATAATACACATATACAATGCATGATTAGGAATAAAACATAAATGTATAATGATTTTGCTGCTGTATTGCACTTACTTTATTATCTCGTTATGAATCTTTAAGCATGTAAGCCGCTGGAGTATGTGAGCATGCGCAACAAGATGGCTACCCCTACTTAGACTTCACGCTATCACATCAGACTTAAGTGCAGTAAAATAGCAAACGTTCGCATTATTGGCATCTCAGGAGAGATGGACATTTACGAACATGGAATATAGATTTGGTTACTTTCCAGCACATGCATCTTCTGTATAGAAATGAAAGGCCTGTATGCGAAGTAATTTTCTCTTCGGCCTCAATTGAGTGCCAACATCTCTTTGCAGCATGGTTTGTTAATGAGGTTCTCTCTTCAAACAGGTCAACGGGTGAATTTTTGGTTTTAGTCCCTGATTCTGGGATTCAACTGCCCCTTCTAGCATTTACATACAAGTGAAGTCTCGCATAATGAGATTGCCTTGCGAGGATCTCGCAAAACAAGCAGTGTAAATAGAAATAGGCATTCATGAATTAAAACTATGGGAAAAATGCGAAGACTGAAGCACGGCAAAAGAAATGTTACGTACACTTCACTTGTATGATTGTTACTCATAACTCTGTACACTAGGTAGATCTGTCTGTCGTAGTTGATGGCCATCTTATAGTTAAGTGAAGTTTTAAACAAGTGTTAATTTTAATAAAGCCATGTGTAAACTGTTGACACCTTCTAATGATAAATTATCTCTGGCTTATCGAGGAACTTTGTAGAGATCATTCAAGTATTAAAGACCGTAATTAATCACAGTTTTGAAAGCAACAGCTCTGCATGCACAAGTGGCCAATCATTAATGTATTTCTACTTTATTCTAAAGCATTTCTTTGTTGTTTGCCAGCCAACATTACTACATTGATCAAAGGTGTGAAAGCAGCAAATAAAACCTGATGATCCATATTTAAGATGATTTGAAACAAAGCAGTATACTTGCTCGACATTGTTTCTGTTTAATACTGAAACACAAACATGGTGAGCAACAGAAGATTGATGATCAGGGTTACTGAGGTGTATCTTAAATTACAATTTTTTACCAAGGTGTTCAACAGGTGAGCACTGTGGGCATTTTCTCTTGTATGTATAGAGAATTCATTTGTTATGCACAACTCTAATCCAGAGCTATTAGCGTGAACAGCCAGATCCAAAATTCGGTTATTCACTGCTATGACATAGCAAATGTGGGAAAAAAGTTATTTCCTGATGTTGCTGTGTCATAAGCAAAGGCGATAACTTCCTGTGATTCCCCTGTGACTGCCGACCTAAAGCAAGCCTCTAGAGAATCGTGGCTAGTAGTCTCAGTTACCCTCTCCCTCCTCACTCAGGACTCCACAGACATAAGAGAGGTGGGAAAACGTGGGTGGCATGCTTCCTGCATCAACCGCCATGTTTCCTGTCAATTACACTCTCAGATCTCCACAGATAGAAGAGAGGTGGAAAATGTGGGTGGCATGCTGCTGGCAGAAACAAAGGTTGATTCACATTGTTGCTATATCATAAAGGAATTTCAGGGGGCTCTGACAGGGCACTCTGACCGCCTTTTAATCCAGCTCTAAAGAGCACAGGTTCAGGAGTGAAGAGGAGTTTGAGGGAAAGAACTGTGATGAATCTCAATGTACCCCAATATAGGCTTGGGTAGTCTCCTTACCTTTTACCTATATTTACCCTGCCATTGTACTACATAACGGTTTTTAGTGCTGACCTTTTACCTAGTTAGGTGTTGCATCAATGTGGTGTGGTTTTCCACCAAAACTAGCCTAATTTATTATGCATGAGAAATCTCAGAATCACAGCAGGACTACTGCATAAAAACTGTGTAAAAGGTTCATCCCCATCGTCATCCTCGGCCAGCATGATACAGCAAGGTAGAACCCCTGAGGGTACCTTTTTGGGTATATAAGCACCATATCTTTGCTGGGGCAGGCAGAGGAGAAAGACTTTCATGCTGACACGAGACGCTGAAGTCCCTGCACGCAGTGGTCTGACATCCCTTGCGGGGTGTCCATCTCGAGACCAAGACGGGGTTCTTCGCTCTCTCACATCAGGTGATGGGGTTGGCTCTATCCTAGGGAAATTCTTGGCTATACACCTACAAACATGCTAGGTACACTTAGGTACACCTAGTTAGGGTTAGCATCGTAGGAGTACATATTATTACTATCATGTATTCATATGTCAACATATATCCATTGCTTCAGCATTATGGTAGAATTCTACCATCTATTTACTCTGTTGGTACTTATACCAGTATATATCTGTTTCTGTCATATAGTTGTTGCAGCACACGTATTTTACACTAGAATGATGCTGGTTCAAAAAATGATGATTGAAAACGTCCCCATAGTTTATTTTGTGTATTTCTCTAAGATAAAGTGAGCTCGAGTGACTGAGCGAAAAGTACTGTATTGTTTCCATGATCTCTGAGGGGGTTAGGGTTGTCATGCTCAATAGTTGCCAGAAACTATTAGCTCCTTGGTAAGAGGAGTTCATAGTGGCACTGCAAGCTAGCTGGTATACAGGCGATCATATCCGGTGGGGGTGTCTGAAATCAGTCTGGACACCAATCACACAGTTTATGATGTCTAAACATGCAGATCCTATATAGATTTATAGGAACTAAATGACAAACAGAAGGTGGTGGGTGGCAGGGGCCAGACATTTTTTATTTTTTTATTTACCTATGAGACAAGGAGGGGAAACTTTAAGACAATTTATATCTCTCACAATCCCTTGTTAAAAAAAAATCTCCAATTTTCACTGTTATCCATCTATAACTGTATATATTTATGGTGTGGCATATGCAAGATATAATGAATGATAAACACATATCTAATAAAAGACAAGCTAACCATTTCTCCCAAAATATACAGACCAATGTAAGACTGATAAACTAAATACAATATAATTGATGATAAATGTAATAAAAAATAAAACTACAAGAAATGGTAAGACACAGATGTAGCTTTATATTGCACCAACAAACAAGATATCGTCTGCTTAAGTGTAAGAGAGTCTGGTATGAAAAACAAAGTAAAATATATTGCAATTAATAATGATATAATGCCCTCTATTATCAATACTGTGTTCCAAATTTAGGAATCACTTATTGATTTGAAAAACAGAAACAACAAAAACCTATGGATTTTTGGCCTTCCCGAGGGGGACAAAGGGGATTAATGTATAACATAATTGAAGGTCATGGTTCCTAAATTGCACCAGGTGAAATAAATTAAACAATTTGAAGTTGAAAAACGTTTAAGAAATCATCCTTTAAAACCTTTTGAAATAACAAAACAGAGAAAATGTTATCCAATATATACGAGAAAGTGTTTTATTAGTTGCGATATATTGGCGTCCACCAAAAGGAATAAGGTCACGATTGATCCAGTGTCAAATAGGGATCGATAATCAATAACAATACTCATCAAACAAACAGGCACACATACGTTTACCCCAATCACATACGTTGACATGATGCTGGGTGAGTTTCAAGACTAATGAACACTCAAAATCAATTGTTCATTATACAGACTAGTATCTTACGCTCTAAATACATAATTGAGTCTGCATTTCAACTTCTTTCCTCTGGTCGATGGGCCTAAAGTTGAGAAGTTGATGGTAATGATGAGAACTATTTATCTATCTATCTATCTATCTATCTATCTATCTATCTATCTATCTATCTATCTATCTATCTATCTATCTATCTATCTATCTATCTATCTATCTATCTATCTATCTATCTATCTATCTATCTATCTATCTATCTATCTATCTATCTATCTATCAATCTATCTATCTATCTATCTATCTATCTATCTATCTATCTATCTATCTATCTATCTTTATTACTAAAATAACCAAAAACTCAATGTAAAGGTAATAATGTTTATGACCAAATAATGTAGTAAATAAGAGCTCAACATGTACAAATTCACAAGGCAACCAATGCATTAATTGCAGAGAGAGAGAGAGAGAGAACATTTATCAAATGCAAACAGTGTCAAACTCATATCAAATTAAATAAATGCAAATGAATGAGTGGCTAGGCGTAGAGACAGAATTTTCAGAGACAAAATACATTTTAAAATGATTATGCAAAGTACAGATCATTAGCTAATACTAACCTAAGGAAATAGTGTAATACCACCCCCTGGCCACAGGGATAGTAGAGGGTCCCCTGAGATAGGGTCAGGGAACAAAGATTTTCAGGATACTGGTTACAGGACAGGAACAGGATAACAGGTAGGTCT
This sequence comes from Lissotriton helveticus, assembly GCF_964261635.1. NCBI lineage: Eukaryota > Metazoa > Chordata > Amphibia > Caudata > Salamandridae > Lissotriton > Lissotriton helveticus. The sequence continues at coordinate 537,108,775 of NC_136067.1, forward strand.
CAGCAAACCGACAGACAGCGACGATCTCCCTCTAAGTTCTCCCCAACGCTTCCCCAATCTTCCTAACCACACCCCCTAAGGCACCTCAATTATACCCTAATACCTACATGTCCAACTCACAGTAGTTGAAACATTTTAAAAAACTCGGTCTCTCATTGGCTGATTCGCGGGGTGTTTTATCACACCACCATAGTCACATTCATATTTTCTTATTGCTCCTTGTCTTTCATATTTAACATTACGTTAACCACGTCCGATGACTTCACATTTACTTTGGTAAATAACATGTTGCAAAACACTACACTTTCATTGTTCATTGCTGTCGCTTCTGCGGAAGAAGTTTGTACAATTCTCTAGTTTTTTCATGAACATCCTTCCGTTACTTGGCAGACAAACAAATATTTTCTTGAAGGTTATCAGCCACTACCTCCGCGACTCTCTGTCAGACCTCGATTTTCGGTTCATTTATTCTTAAAGACTTTCTTTTTAACCCACTACAGGCATGCAGAAATGTAGGCCGATACATTTCTCTATAATGAATAGAACACAGACATTATTAATGTCACGAAATGTACTTCTCACTGTTTTACCGCCCACCATTGCACATTATGTTCCTAGCAAGAGCATTAAAGTACAAAAGCAGCATTACTTTTTAATTTTTAAGAAAAGCAAAACACGAATGTGACCCTGTCAGGCATGCGTTAGTTTCGTATTAGTCACGCATGCGCAAAGCATTTACCCATGTTTTTGTGTTTGTTCACAGTAATTTCACATCACACTGTTAGAAATGTTCCGGGGGATTTAATCCGAGCAGGTTTTATTTTCTCGAAACCCTGCTCAATCAATTCCCTCCTTTAATGGCATTTTTGAGCTAAACAAAATACCCATCATACCAACTGCCACCTTTATTTTTATCTAAAGGTCTGTACTCTTTTCTCTCTTCATCATTCTCTCGTCTAAATCTTTCATCATTTCGTAATAATTTCCTTTCATGTCTTGTAATTCTATTTCATCTCTATTTTTCTTTATGACTCTGTTTGTTATCTGACTCTGTTATCTTCTTCTTTTCACATCTACACTTGCAACATTTATATGTCATTATTATTAATAATGTCACTATTGCTATTGAAATAACTGGTATTAGTATCTTCCCTAGTAAGCTATTCCCAAATATTGAAAACCATTTACCTATTAAGGAAAAACTCTTACCAAGTTTCTCCCAAACACCGTCAACCTCTAGTTGGGTCAATCTTCATGTAATTTCTAATATTCTCAGTATACCCTTAAGACTTTTACTCTTGTCAGGTATATATAAGTACAGCAGTGTTGAATTGTCAACATGCCACAGACTCCACCATCTTTTGCCAATAAGATATCAAGGGCAAGTTGATTTAGCAAAACCATTGATCTAATTGCAACCATTTCAGTATCAATAATTAAGAACCCACCAGCAGTATCTGTTGATAAACGATCAACCACTGTAGACAATTTTCGAATTTTATGCGAATTCAGAATGCCCCCAACTGAAGGTATCGGTGCACCAAATATATCTCCTTTTATTTCTGAAAAAACTTGCTAACTTTTTGCTTATTAGTCCATGCCTTATTTCATTGATCTTATTATTACTATCAACATGATAGACCTTGGGAAATACGATCCCAAAATAAAAACTACCATACCAATATGCAGGCAAGCTATAGTAGGCACTTTTACCACACACATAATAAACTCCTGGGAAAACAGGATTAGTTCCTCCTTTCAATCCCCATCCACCAGTTATTAAGAAAGTATGTTCACATTCGCTAGTACCAATGAAATAATTATTATAGTCAGTTTTCAGTTTAAGCCAGCAAAGTTTCATTTTATGATACCAATCCTGAGACATTGCAGCGTATGTCTCCCCTTTCCTATAATTTCCCTCTCTGAAAGCCCATGGTGGTACATGTGACTTCTGTTCAGCTATATTATTAATTTTTTTCTCTTCAGCTCGGAAACTACAAGTAAGGTTATTTCTATGAGCATATACTATATCTAGCATTTGTGTAATATGAAAACATTCTCCTATGTATTCTGCCTTTCTATTACTATATATCTTATTCATGTATTTTCTAATAGGAATTTCTGAAAACACTAAATCCATATTTGAGTAATAAAACTGTAGCTTCCCCATCACATAAAACAAATTGGTTAATACACTACACGACACACCATACGTTAAGGGTAAATGATGGTAAGTAACTCCCTCCGAGACAGACGAAAGGAATTGCATGCACACATAACAAAATCTCACATCCATTGTCTCAACATTTTCATAAAGTAGTTTTGTGAAGACATTTAACGAGAAATGATTAATCGATTTATCATGATGATAAATGCTTTCATCCATTTGTTCTATATTAGTATTAGGTTTTTCGTTAGTAACGGCATTCACTCTTTCACTTATAATATTATTAGTATTATTTTTGTTATTAGTCACCATTAGGACAGGCACAATAACAGTTAATATTAACCACATCAACATTAGTAGTTAGACCCTACAAAAGCAAGCTTTAATACACCTATGTTTTAGACTAGATCTTGGATGTCCAGTCACTGTAGCTTCTACCATTTTGTATATAAAACTAAAAAAAAAAAAAATTAAGAAAAAGTCTAATAACTCTCTAAAAACTCAAAAATTACTGAAACATTTCAAAAAAACACTCATCTGGTGTATCCACCATTTCAAGGATTTCTTCATTACCTCCCTTTTTTTTAAAGTCTTCTCAAAGTCTACATGATCTTTCAATTTATTTTGAATGGAATTGTTGCACCTTCATTTTTAACAGTTCTTTTTAAGGTGGTTTCAGCTTGCTTTCATCAACTTGCTCAATACCATTACCAACTTATTTCTTTGTCGGATCTGTGCTTTCAATTTCTTCCAATATTACGTATGTCCATTCTGGGACTGTGTATCTCTTGCTCGGAACTCTTATTCTTTTTGTTTTTCGCACTAATTCTTTCTCTGATTCTTCTTGTTCTGTTTGACTTGATACTTCATTTATTTTCTCTTTTTAAGAGTCTACTTCAGTCCTTTCACTCCACTTAGCCAATTATCTCCTTTTCGTGCTCTCTTGGCTTGAACCTCTTCTTCACCTTCTTTGTCTGGTTTACAAGTTCTTTTATTCAACCCTTCTCTTTGTTGTGCTTGCTCTTTGTTTTTAGAAACTTTCTTTTTTTTTTGCCCAACAGCAGTCTTACAAGACCGAATAGCTGGTGCCCACTTTACTTGGCTTGTGCTTGGTTGTTCATCATCCACAGGCTCATCAGAATCTGTCACGCTAGATTCTTTAGCTGCACAACCTTCAACTTCTGGTTTCTTGTTTTTGTTGACCAGTTGCTGCTCACCTTCTTCAAGTGGACTTGGGACTCTTCATGTATGACTCGCATGAATCCAGTTTGGCAAACCACCACACTTCACTGCTGTTGTAGTCACCAGAATAATCTGATATGGCCCGTGCCACCTGGATTCTAAACACAACTTCCTCACGTGTTTCTTGATAAGAACCCACTCACCAGGACTCAAATCATTAGCTTAATCTGGCTGTGTTGTGGTTGCAATTTCTCCAACCTGATGAGACATAGAACACTCCAGATCAGCTACTCCTTTGCAATAATCAAGCATTAGATCAGTAGAAATATGCATCAGTTTGTTTGCTGGTCAAATCGCTTCTCTCACTGTTCTTCCCATTAGAACTTCATGAGGACTCAATACAGCCTTTTTTGTCAGGAACACTCGCAAGACTCATTAATACTAGGGGTAAATTGTCACGCCATGTTAGTGTTGTGGATGCACATACTTTTCCCAGACTAGATTTTATAGTGCCATTGATTTGCTTGAACAATCCAGAAGCTTCTGGCCGATAGGTACAATGCAGCTTTTGCTCAATCTGTAGTGCTGCACAAATCATCCGAATGATCTCATAATTAAAATGAGAACCCCAATCTGTTTATAAAGTGACTGGAAAACCAAATTTGGGTATTAATTCTCTCAAAAGCAATTTTGCAACGGTAAGGCTATCATTCCTTCTCGTTGGATAAGCCTCTACCCAAAAAGAAAACAAGCAAACAACAACCAACACAAATGTTAGACCATTACATGGGGGAAGCTCGATGAAATCAAGCTGCTGCCTCGTAAATGGTCCTGCTGATTTTCCAGTTCGACCCCAACTAACAACTGTCTTTCTACCTGGATTTTGCTGCTGACAGGTAACACACCTCTGGTATACACTCTCTGCAATGACCCTGAATTTAGGGTTATTCCATGATGGCTTCAAGAGCCTAATCATTGAATTTTTCCAACATGTGCAATTCCATGGTATATATACCCTTGCCATCTAAGAAAGTAGACAGTCTGGCATGAATGTACTCTCATCTATGTACACCCATACTTCCTCCTCTGTTTTTTTTTTACAACCTGATTTTATCCAAAGCTCTTTTTCTTTATCACTTGCCTCCTCTTGCAACTGCCTAATCTCATCCCACATTTCTATAGAAGAAAACATCAAGTGGCAAATGGCATTTTTCTTTTCCACCCCTCTTTTGATGACCCTCTGTTGATGGCAGTTAAATTTTGTGCACAGAAACACGCTACTTGATCAGGGTATCTGTTACCATTCGTAACTTTATCATTTCCTGACTTATGTGCAGAACTTTTAAGCCACTGCAATCTTTTTGGGCAATTGCAAAGTATTCAATAGATCTTTCACATTTTTGCTATTTCTGGTCGGAGAACCTGAAGATGTCAGAAATCTCCTTTGCATCCATAGCTTTCCGAAATCATGAACCACTCCAAAACCATATTGACTGTCAGTAATTATGGTTACTCTCAGATTTTTGCCAATTTTGCATGCTCCAATTAGAGCGAGCAGTTCAGCAATTTGTGCAGAATTTACCCCTTTAGAAAAGATGCTTCTAGAACTGCAGCCACTGTACATACTGCATAGGCAGAGCTCAATTCACCTCTTTCATTTCTTAGACATGATCCATCGACAAACATCACTCTATCTGATTCTTCTAGTGGGATAACCTTAATATCCGGCCTTGGCTTTGTGCACAACTCTGTCACATCCAAACAATCATGATCTGCTTCATCTTTAATTTCCTTACAAAATGGACTAGGCAACAGGGTTGCTGGATTGATTGTCGTACATCTCCCCCTGTCACACTTTTGGCACCCAATATCACTCTTTCATACCTGGTCAGCTGACTGTAGGTCATGTGCTGAGTATTCGTCCTTGTTAAAAGGATCTCAACTGATTGTGGCCCATATACTTTGACTAGATGACCCATCACAATCGATTCACTCTGCTCCAGTCTCACACAAGTTGCAGCCACTGTTTTCAAACAACCTGGTAATGCTACAGCCACTAAATCCAAAGTAGCAGAAAAGTATGCCAATGGACGTAGTGCCATTCCATGTCTTTGGGTCAAAACTGATAATGCACACTCATCTCTCTCACAACAGTACAATGCAAAATCCTAGGCATAATCTGGCATTTGCAATGCAGGTGCTCAACAAAGACTGTCTTGTAATTCATTAAAATCTCTCTTGCTTTCATCCTCCAGTTCAATCAGATCGGTCACATCTTTGTGTGTCAACCTCTGTAGAGGTTTTGCAATCAGTGAAAAGCCACTGATCCACAGTCTGCAGTATCTAACGATTCCCAAGAACATTCGTACTTCTTTCTGAGTCTTAGGCGGACTCATTTGCTGAATCACACTGATCCCTTCCGGGATTGTAATTTTGTTGGTGACACTTTATGTCCACCTTCTGCCAAATGGTTCAGTAAGGCAATTGTATCTGTCACACATGCCTCTCGTGTTTTTGATGCCACCATTAGGTCATCAGTAGGAACTCAGCACTTTGGGCGTGGCCAGGGAAAAGAGTAACCGTTCCTCTGTGGTCACATGGAACTGGTCTCTGGGGCTGCTCCTCTCCCTCCTACTAGGCCTAGTCCCTGACTCGCTAGGGGGAAAACGGAAGGTGACAGGCCCATGTGTTATCTACATTTGCCAGTGACCAAAAAGTTAATTAACTTCAAAGAGACCTTCACTACCACAGGTTTTGAGTTACCTGGGAGTCCTGTTTGATGACCAGCTAAATTGGGGCCCGGTGGTACAGAGGAAAAGAGGAGAGATAATACGGGCAAATTCAGCCTTATTCAATTTTGCATCTAAAATGGGCAAACGCCCAGTAGCCGCACTATTGAAGATGTACCAGGCAAAGAGTGTGGCATTGGGTAGTTACGGGAGTGAACTATGGGGTTAAGTACCAGCCAAAAGCATAGAGGTGGCTGAGAACACCTTTCTGAAACAACTATTGGGTGTACCAAAAGGAACAGCTAGCCTAATAGTTCACGAGGAAACTGGAACACCCTTTATTGGCGACACCATAGCACTACGGCCTTTATTGTTTTGACTTAAGTGCTGGCTGAATAAAGACCTGCACCCAGATTCATGAAAGTGCCATTCTGCGGATAGCAATTTGCGAGAAATAGCGAATCGCAATTTGAAATTCGCAGAATGGCATTCATGTAGAAATCCGATAGAAAAAAGCGAATCGCAATCGGCCGCAATTGCTGATTGCGATTTTGCCACAATCGATTAAATTTCGTAGAATCGGCATTTTTCCATGTAGAAATTGCGATCTCGCAATTAGCGAAATCGCATTTTGCGATCTCGCTAACTGCGAGATCGCAAAAACGGGAAGTCGCATTTCGAGGCCATTGATGACATCACAACCAGGAAGTAGGCTTTTCCCACCCTTGAACAGAACACTGAGCCAGACAGTGGAAGCAGCATTCTGAAGAGCTCCAAACCTCTGATTGTGCAGCACCCCAGCAGGACACAAATACTCAACATGTCCCAGGAAGCAGCAGGGAGCAGTGGGCAAGGGAGGAAGAGAAAAATCAAGTTATCTGAACAAGAACAAGAGCACTTGATTGAGGGGGTCAGCAAGGACCATGAACGCCTCTTCGGCAAAGACTCCCGGAGGGTGCCAGAGGCAGACAAGCGCCGATCTGGCTGCGCATCCGCGCGAAAGTAAATTCGGTCGGGGTGACCCAGCGGTCAATTGATGACCTCAAGAAGCGCTGGTACGACCTGAGAGGTCGTGCAAAGGAGCGCATTGCCGAGAGGATTGGGGAGTGACTGGCCACCGGTGGAGGGAATCCTATTGCCATACCAAACACTCTATTGGAGGACCTCATAGAGGACACCCTCGCACCAGAAGCCTGCGTGGGGGTAATCCAGCTGGACTCGTCCCGACCCAGCCAACAATCAGAAGGTAAGTGCCATGCGACTGCGACCCTGTCCCCCAACAATGCCCATGACTCCTGAGCTAGCAATATGACATCCCCAGTAATGCAGGCCATGCACACCTGAAATTCCCCATTGCATTGTGGTAGTTGTAGTGAAATCATAATTTTCCAGATAGCTCAACACAGCCAGACCTGTCAAATCAAAGTAATTCCAAAAGCCAGTCAGGGAAAGCAAGCCTGCATGCATGTATCAACATCTCATGTGCAAGAGACATAACATTAATCATGCACCCTTTTACATCACAGGTGCTGTCGACCAACCCAGCACTGATAGCGAGGCCCTGCACATCGCGGAGATCCAGGAGGACACTGAGGGTGAGGGCCAGTCCAACCAACAACCTGGTCCATCACAGTCACCTGCAGTGCTTCCCCCACCACCAGCCCATGTGGACAGGGCCACCCCTGCAGCCACAGGTGTCCAGCCAACACCCCAACAGACACCCACAGCAGTGGTACAGGCCACACCACCAGCGTCTAGGAGGCAGACGAGGTGCACAGCTGGAGCAAGAACACACTCCAGCGCACTGAGGCGCCAGCAGCGTCAGGCCTCAACAGGCACGGGCAGGGCACTCCATCTTCCTGATCCTGGCCTGGCCATTGAACGCCGCATGCTGGCGGTGCACCGTACCCAGGCGCGTCACCTGGCAGCAATCCATACACAGCTGCAGGCGACTGGCCAAAATGTGGCCCAGATGACCGCTGCTGTCAGGGAGAACAGCCAGCTGCTGGTAGGCTAGCAGGACATGACCCGCCGCCGCCACCGCCAACTACTGGCCCGCCTGTCAACCTACACCAGGTAGGTAATGCGACGTCACAGCTGTCACGCAGGTCACTTGCCATGCAGGGCCAGATGGTACAGTGTTGCCAGGATGTGGCCAGGTCACTTGATCTGCTAACAGCAGCAGTGCTCGGCAGCCAACCCACTGCCCATGGAGAACCAGGGGGGCCTGACGATGTGAGCGAGGTTGCGTCGACAAACAGCAGCATATCCTTGCCGCCTGTGCCTGTACGTCGCCGCAGCAGCAGGCCCACAGCATCATCTCGGGCCAACACCGTCCCTCAGGACCCAGAGAGACGACTTGGTGCGTCTCGTCGCAGCTGCCAGTGAGAACTTGGACACTGTCGGTAGGGCCATGCTGGACACCTCTGCAAGCCCTCTACCCCTGCATGGGGAGGTATGAAGAAATACTGTCCTCATGTGACACCAAAGAAACAAAAGGCCACTTTATTGTGCATTAACAATAAAGATTTATGGTCTGACTTAAATCCAACTCATGTCATTATTACATTTGTCATGCATGAGTGCAGTGTTGTGTGAGGGGTATGGGTGCACTAGAAACAGTTAATAATGATGTGGTTGCGGCGCCTGTGTCCTTCAGCAGGATTTTCCCCACGTGCATGACGCACATGTGGAGGTGGGCGGTTGTCCCCTTCCGACTCACTGCCAGATATCTCCACTGGTATCCTGCGCTTGGTAGCAATGTTGTAGAGTATTGCACACACGGCCACGATGCAGCAGCAGACCTCAAGTGTGTATTTGATGGCCCCACCAGTCTTGTGAAGTATGCGGAAACGGCTCTTCAATAGGCCAAATGTCCTCTCTATGCAATTTCTTGTGCGTATGTGTGCAGCATTGTAACGCCGTTGCTGTGGTGTGGCAGGGTTGAGGTATGGGGTGAGGAGGTACTCACGTAGACTGTAGGCGCTGTCACCTGAAGGTAAGAAGCACAGGGTGAGTGCCTGTTCTGCGCAGATACATGATCACAGTGTACTATTTGGGGGCATGTGTACTTACCTGGTAGGTGTCCTTCGCCAAAGTCTCCCCAGGCCAGTTGTGTGTGCATGCCGCTGTGCCGGAAGATGAAGGAGTCATGTGTGCTCCCCGGATATTGTGCCACTATGTCCGTGATGAAAGTCTTGGCGTTGCACACCATCTGGATATTAAGGGAGTGGTAGGACTTGCGGTTGCTGTACATGTTTTCCGTTTGTGCTGGTGGGTAGATGTGGATGTGGGTACAGTCAATGCATCCAATTACATGTGGGAATTGTGCAATGTTGTAGAAATGAAGCTTGGTGTCATTCAAGTCCTGTTGGGTGGTGGGGAATGAGATGTAGTGGTGTAGCCGGGTCAGCATTGCATCCAGGAAACTCCTTAGGCAGCGGGACATGGTGGGCTGGGATATCCCCCCTGCAACAACGACTATCCCCTGGAAGCTTCCGGAGGCCAGTAGGTGCAGGCTGCACAATACCTGGACATGGGTGGGCACGGCATTGGTCCTCCTTGTTGGGTGCTGCATCAGGGGGTCTAGGTCCCGGATCAGCTTGATGATCATTGCCCCATTCAGGCGGTACTTAGAGTAAATTTGCTCATCAGTTTGGCCCAGAAAGGTGATCCGCTGGCGGAATATTCGCTCCTGGATCCTGCGTCTGTTCTGTGCTGCTCGCTGTAGCCTTAGCCGCCTGACCACCATGTAGAGTCCTGGCATTGTGAGAGTCCTCATGCTCCAGCTGCGTCCCCTTAAGTCCATTGTCTCCTACAGAGCGCAGGAGCCTTCCAAGGCCCGACTGGCTTGGCAGGCTAACCTCGAGACAGAAATAGACGACTCGATGTGGGCGTATTGCTGTGCCAACACTAGAAAAGTGTCTCTGAACGGGCGACACAGGTTGATACACTTTAAATTCCTACAGAGAGAATATTACACTCCTGAACGCTTACATCGTTATGGCCTCCGACACTCCCCTGAATGTGAGCGCTGCCACGCTCCGGTGGCGGACTTCCTGCACATGGCGTGGGGCTGCCGCAAGATATATGAGTTCTGGGAGGCGGTTATTTCGGAATTAAGCGAGATACTAGATCATGAACTACCAATGGATCCTGCTTTGGCACTGCTGGGCTATTCAAAGCCTCTGCCAGTGGCGTGTAGAAGGTTGGCGGACATGGGACTGCTGTTAGCGAGACGCACGGTGGCGCAGTGTTGGATGAGAGGGCCGACCCCGACCAAAAAACGATGGGCAAGGGACATGGTATACTGCTGCACACAAGCTGAACATTACAGCGAGCTCCTTCCTCCCACTAGTAGGCCGAAGAACTTCTGGGGCTTATATACCATCTTTAGACACACCAGGGGGGACGCAGCGAACACACAGCGGGCAGAGGGGGAGCATACACAATAGCTGACACACACACAATACACTCATGAGACCTCGGTCGAGGAGGGGACTACTTTGAGTAGGGAGACATGGCAACGGCTGGGTGGAGTATTGGAACCTGGCTGTCATGAGGCAAGGGACAGACGATACTACACAAGGGAGGTTCCACGGGGCACGGTCGACACTTCCTCGGCCTACTCAGAAGGAGGTATGCCTGGGGCGTGATAGGCGGACACCAACATGAGACTACACATGGCACTGCAAACAACAGACGGGACAGTGAACGGTTAGGACAGCGAGAGGGAAGGGGGGGTTGGGAGTTCAGTGGGGGTTTTCTTTCCTGTTTGAATTTGGGGGGGGGAGTCTACTGTAGGGGGAAAAGGGGAGGGATTTCAAATACAAAATACACCTGCATTTCCAACTTTACAGCATACGACTTACATTACCTACCTTTTGTGAGTGTTTAGAAGTTATCATGTGCGCCGTCATAATCTCAGCGGAAGTTTGCGATTGGACCACCTACTGTCAGGTAATGAAGCGCCGCCGTACCCCCGGGTTGACGGCATCAGGCTGTGTACTTCCAATAGACTGTTTATTATCTACATACGTCATCACACCTTTACCGCATCGCCGGCCCGGGTGGTTGTAGGCGCTATGCTGTGTATGACTTGCACCATGTTAATAAAGGTGTTAAAAAAAAAAAAAGTGTGTTTGGTCAGAGCTGCACCTGTTGGTAGTTTGTTAAAGTTTTTTTTTTCCTTAATGGTTACTACCTGGTTTGGGTTCTCCTTAAATTGCGCCTCGCAAATAGCGATTTTCTGGTTTTTCGCATTTTGCGATTTTTCTTGAATAGCGATTGCGATTATTTTGCGATTTCGCAAATTGATTCGCAGAATCCATGGTATCTCGCAATTTCCGATTCGCTAATGGGCTTCTTCCTGGATTCTGCGAATTTATTTGCAAACTCGCATTTTTACTTTAGCGAATTCGCAATTTTAGAGTTTTCACTATCAAGAATTCCTTTTCTTCAAATTGCGCTCGCAAATGCGAATTCGCAGCAATTGCGAGCGCAATTTGGCTTCATGAATCTGGCTGCTGGTCCTCAGCTATCAGCTGCTAAGGGAAGTGCTTTCTCAAGACCACGCGCTCAATGTACCATTGTTTAAATATTTAAAAAGGTGCTTTACTGAGCTGGGGCGTCCAGACCTTTTGTTTAATCCAAGCACGATTGTTAAGGCTGATGTAGAGCTCGTCAAAAAAACTTTTATTTTAAGAAAAAAACTAGAAAGGGAAGAGGCAGACCTGGTAAAACCCAGCATACGCAAATTTGTCATGCTTAAAACCACGCCTCTAATGGAGCCATATTTATCATGGCCTAGAACAAGCTACGAGCGGTTTCTACTTACAAGGTTCCGGCTGGAATATTATCACTTACTATTAGCGTACCTAGGGGGTCAAGTGCTACCCTCCTGCGGCTGCGACAATATGTCTCTGCAGGATCTGGTGCATGTTTTATTCATCTGTCCTTTCTATGAAGTTCCCCGTAGGTTCTTTTTGAAGCCCATACTGAAAAGAATTAATTTTAAACAGGTCCGCCCGGCTTTGTGCTATTTACAATTGGTAAAGCCTGAAAGCACTCTATATGTGGTTGGATTCCTCAAATCAGAACTAAAATCTAGAAACAGGAGAGAGGATTGTTAGTCTTTCTTTTTAGCTGTATCTCATTGTTACATTTTATATTCTTTGTAAATGAAATGAATTTCATAAAAATGTTCTGGGGTTATGTTTAAGATGTTTATTTTTTATAAAGTTTTACGTCCATTCTGTAATCTTGCTTTTATGGTTTTTAAATATATGAAAAACCGAATAAAGTATTTTGAAACTTGAAACTTGAGTGACCACAGAGGAGGGGTTGCTCATTCCCTGGCCACACCTGTAGTATGAGCACAAGTCACTACACAGGGGAAATCTTGCTTTAGGGCATACAGGGGCACTATGGAATTGTTTGCTGTAAAACGCACAGGAAGTGCAGCAAAATTGAGGATGGCCCCTCCTGGAACTTTTTCCCCATTGATCCAGGATTAGCCATGGATTCCCCCACCCACAGGCTCATGGCATAACTGTAGCACCAAAAACAACAATTGATGGACGGAATGCTGCACAATGGCAAAACATTCACCCCCAGTCACAGATCTGGGTTTAATCCATCGTTATTTTGCTCACCACACCACCCCAGTTCAGACATGGCCATATGAAATCAGTCTGAACCTGTGCCTCATGGGAACAGTCCAGCCCGAACTGCCAAGCCATGTCTTTCCTGGACCGGAATCAAGCATCCTAGGACCGGGTGAAGCCTGGTTTCTACTCTCTGTGTGCCCTGTCTTGGCAAATCTCAGGACTTTGTCCTGGTCCTCTAGAGGTGGAAAAGATTTACTAAGTACCCACTTTTACAAAGTGTTCGAAACGTTCTTCCTGGTCAGTCCTGCAGGCCCTTACTCCTCAGGATAGGCTTTTAGGTACTAAGCGCTTCTCCAGCCATATATTCAGAAGGATCCAATCCTCTGTGGACAGCTGGGCCCACTTGGAATCAGAAGTAATTTTGTTATCATATCGCTGAAGCAGACAAACAGGATGCACACTGCTTGACCCTTGCAGTGGAATTCCAGACCCAGATGCCAGCAAGAGTCATTAGTCCTTGAGTCATCGTCATCGTCAATTATCTTTATTCGGTTATTGAATGAGAATAACAACCTTAAAAGTACATTTGTTAAAAACTACAGCATTAAAAACCAAACTAGAAAGAAAAAACAGATATATATATACACGGTCATCATTACACATTATAAAAGCAATAAATAATTACGGTGGGGCGTCAATTGATTTTCGTAATCTAAAAACTTTTTTAAAAAAGGCAGAGACAGAAGCAATAGTTAAAATGTTATCTAATTTCTGGATAGCTAAAAAGGCAGGGCGACACTGGTTAAAACTCATTATCTTCAGTAACGGCACGGTCCATCTTTTCCTCTGCACAACATAGAACTTACAAAATAGCAATATGTGCATATCTTATTGATTAGACAGTTCATCACAAGGACATTTTTCTAAGCTCCTTTGTCCAGTGATTCGTTTTGGGGAAACTGTGAAATCTAAATAAAATATTGAATCTAAAACTAATCAATAAAAACTTATCAAAGTCTTTCATGTGTAATTTAACATATGGCTTAGTATCGCTAGTAATCGTTATAAGTTGATGCGCGACCACAGTACTTTTCCTCATCTCAGTGCAAGATCTTTGATCCTCCAGAAATACCATACAAAGTTTTTTTTTATTTTCTCCTGGACACGTGAGTCAAAAGTAGTGGGTCATCAAAATAATCTTGATGGCCTATTTCAATAAGAAACGTCTTTACATATGCCAACAATCTTATTTTACTTGCATTATCTAGATTCATCGCATCTCTCAATATCAATTGATTAAAAACACACTCCTCCGTAGACCAAACCCTATGCCACAATAATACTGGTTGGACTTTGATAAAGTCCTCTATGTAAGGTTGGCCCAGTTCCGAGTGGCAAATGTATGTGGACAAGCTATCTGGAACTGTTAAAAGAATCTCAAAAAACAATTTTCTGCCATCTGTAATGATTTGACATTTGCGTACCCCCATATTCCAGCACCATATGTTGCAATTGAGACACAAGTTGCTCTATACACAGTTAAAAGTTCCCCAATCATTTTTTTGCCCAATTTTCTTCTAAAATTTGTGAGGGCCATTATGGATTTGCAAAACAACAACCTCCGTGTCTTTATTGTTGTATTCCATATTGTTTGGTCAAACAATATGCCTAGGTAAGGAAAAGTTGGAACAAATTCCAATGGTTTAGAATTAATGTACATCATTTTCTTCTTGTTTTGTGCCCCGGGACCACAATTCATAAAAAACGTTTTCGTACAATTAATCCTTAAATCTAAATTGGTCATGAAATTTGAAAAGGATGTAATCATCCTTTGCATTGCCAAAGGTGTCCGGGCCATCCGAACCGCGTCATCCGCATATAATAGTGCAGGGACCGATCTTTTAGCTATCAGAGGCATGTCCCTGCACTCCCGGAGTAATGTATTTTCCAAATCATTAATTTAGATTGTGAATAGGAAGGGAGCAAGTACGCACCCTTGCCGTACTCCTCTTGCAATGTTAATAGCCTTAGTACATTCACCATTCCTACCAAATCTAACTATGGCCCATGCTCCCATATATAATTCCCTAAGAAAAGTAATTATATTTTCCTCCACACCCAATTTCTCTAAAATAAGCCAAAGCTTACTATGGGTGACGCAATTAAATGCCGACGTTAGGTCGACAAAGGTTAAAAATAAGCGATTTCTCCTTACTGTGGTATATTTTTCTAAAAGAATGTGCAGGTTAATGCCCTGTTCAATTGTACCAAGGCGTTTCCTGAAACCATATTGAAGATCACTTATTATTGAGTGTTCTTCAGCCCATAATTGTAATCTGTTTAAAATTACGTGCCCAAAGATCTTAATGGTTGAGTCTAACAGTGATATTGGGCGATAGCAGGTACAACTTGCCCTATCTCCCTTTTTGAATATAGATACAATGATAGACTCAAACCAAGAGGGTAACAATCCTCTCGAGCAAGATGCATTAAAAAGTTTCATAAGGATTGGACCCCATAAGGCCATAATATTTTTATACAGCTCAACTGGCACTTCGTCGGGACCAGGGGCCTTCCCTCCAAGTCTAGCTTTTATACCAGAGACGACATTCAAGGTGATAACCAGTTCTATTTTTATTACTATTTAAAGTCGCCTCGTCCACCACAATTACTGGTGGAATCTGGTCCAAGGGCATCACCGCACTGTATAACTTTGCGTAATGCTCTAGCCATTCATTGTCAGTAATGGCTATCTCTATTCTGGCCTTAGCTTTATCATCAAAGAAGGGTGCGTTAACTGCTTTCCAGACGGCAACAGTGTCTCTGCTCAAAGACGCCTCATACAAGGATTCCCATGCCTCCCTTTTCAGGGTATCCAGTCTCTGTTTCCGCGCATTTTTATAAACCCTTCGCCGTTTTTTTAGCTAAATTCTGGTCCTTTACAGGATCATTTAAGGCATGTTTAAGATTAGTATAAGCCTTAGTACAGGCTGTGTCAAACCAACTAGCTACATCATCTTTCGGGTTTTTCTTACCAACCCATAAGCTAGTTTTAATGTGTGAGGTTATATTTTAAAAAAAATAATAACTGCTGAGTCAGAAGCGTTGTCAAAACTGGGTTCACATTTCCTAATTAAATTCTGGAGGAAATCTTTCGGTACCACTTTAGTCCATTTCAGGGCATATTCATTTTGCCGCTTCAGAGCAATATCCTCTACAACCTCTCTTGTTAAGCTGTCTTTATCAAGTTCATAGTCGGAATTTGAAATTTCCATGCTTAGGAGGAAATGATCACTTAGTGCGGTATCTAACGTGTTAGAATTTATAACCTGATTGCTATATCTAGCCGAGGTTAAAAATATATCAATTGTTGAAAATACGCCTCTCCCATTAAATGTGGGGCAAAAAAGGACCTCGGGTTGGCAAGCTTTGTTTGCATAACCCATGTCACATGAAAACATGATTTCATTCGAAAAATCCCCACATACAGAATGATCGAAGTGAGATAAACTTGTCTCTTTGTCCAACAAAGTACCGCATACTCCTTGTCCCCCTCTTTTACATAGTGAGCAGTTGAAATCCCCTCCCCAGACAGCAAAAACTTCTTTCCTTTTTCCTTCTTACATTTGTTTAAAATTTGCACTCAGTCCTTTTAACACATCATTCAATACCTCCACCGAAGCATTATTATAAAAATGTACAATAAGAAGGCACTGCACTTTATTAATATGTATCTTAACCATATGATAATATCCATTATTAACCGGAAACTCTATTTTAACACATTTAAAAAGGTTTGATACAGAAGTGCATAGCCCCCCTTTAGCTCTACAAGAGGCTGAGCCTATTGCCGGGGAAAAAAAGTTATAAAACCACACAAATGGTGCACCGCCTTACCCCAAGTTTCTTGCAGGCTAACTATATCAAATTTATTGACACGATTCAACTAGTTTTGATCAGACAGCTTGGATTTTATGCCCGCGATATTCCAAAACATTATTGACCAACTGCCCTTTTTTGAGCTGCTGTCAGACTGTTTAATACTACTCAAGTTACGACTAACATTAATAGGCTCCTCACTCGGGATATTCATATCTGTACCACTGACCTCCAATGTAACCAGCCTTTCGAAGTCAGTAGCCCCAACTCTTACGATAACAGGTATTTCTGAACAAATTTCTCTGTCAGAGGTAATTTCAATCGTTGATGTTATTCTCTATATTTAAGGTTCCATGTTAATCAAGCTAGAGTTCCCCAAACACAGTCAATCCACTCCCTCAATTTCCTCGTGGCCGTAAAGAATATCAAAACGGTTAGAAGTGGGAATGTTAAAGTGATTATTATGTACTTCCCTTCTGCCACTTCCTTCCATCCCCAGGAAATAAGAATTTAGTGGGACAAATGGAGACGGTGGATAGAAATACCTTAAATCTACAGTTTGAATCCAACTCCCTGCTCTTTGCTGGCTCCATCCACAAATATGTCTAACTAACAGTCTATATGGGAAAGACTAAGGTGGTAGATCAATACGTGGGAGTACAATCTTGTGTTTTACAGTATCTTGTATTCCCTTAACAGCACCTTCTTCTTTTCTGGGCTGCCCAACGTCACTTAATGTCTTTGCCAGCCCTCTATCCCCTATCCCTTGTATATGCCCTCCTTGCGTGCTTGAAGTCCTGTTTTCTATAGCTATGATGTCCTGACTAGTTCCATTTATTTGTTGCGGGGGTAAGTTATCCGCAGTTGGATTGGACAATGGGACTGTTATTTTTACTGAATCCTCAGTTAAGTTCCTCAATCCGAGTGTAGAAGTGGACTCAGCATATTAACTCACTATCTCGTTGTTAGCTAGAGTTGTTTGTTCAAGTTTTGCTAGCCTGCCGCCTTTCATTTTTATCCTCTCAAGGAGGGGCAACTTTAGTGATTTGAGCAGGTGCTCCATCTTACCCATAAAATCCTCTGCAAGTTGTGGAGGGGGCATACAGGGTTCTACCAAATCCACTAGCACAGTTTTTGGTGAAGGATTGGGAATCATTGAAGGTATGGATTCTAGTAAAATTGAGGTCTGTGTTGCAATGCTTTTAATTCTTTTTTGCTTGTTATTCAATTTCACACTCTTTACCTTCTGTGACTTCCCTCCCTGTTTCCTTTTTGCATTTAATCCCATGCCTAGCGACTGTTTTACATTTATATTTTGGGGATTGGAAATACTTTTAGACTTGGATCTCGTCAGAGAATGTGGTATGGTTTCAGTAGATATATAAACCGAGCTTAGCTCATTAGAATCATTTATCACCTCAACGGGACTGCAGTCATTTGTTGTGGGTAATTTAATCTTTTCTAATAGCTGATAGCCATCGCTGTGTCTCACAGTGTTATCACTGGCATTTTTTCTTGATTGCTCTGGTGTAACTGCTGTCGCTATTCCCCCCATTGATGATCGTCTGAGATAAAGTGGTTCTAGTGAGAGACGTCGCTCCATTAAGGCTATTTCGTGCTCTAAAACAGTAGTGGCTCTGGTTATAAAGTTGTCCAGTGTTCCCGTAACACTCCCTCCCACCCACGCCTTTCTCCTGTTTCCAGAATGTGCTGCCATTTTTTTCTTCCAATGCACGCTATTATGTTCACAAACCAGTATATAGATTTTGAACCAGCTTTGTACTATTAAGTCCAGAATATATGTATGCTTACAGTTCCTTGGACATTCGGGGGGTGGCCCAGCCCAGCCTCCTCCGGCCTCTGACGGCCGCAGAAGGCCCCGCCTTTGTCCCGGGCTTCGCCCGGGCACGCCCGCACGCGTCCTGTGCCGCGGGATGCGCCGCGCTGATTTAAGCGCCTGCGGGCGCCTTGGAACAGCGCCGTTGGTGTGCGCGGCCAAGGGGGTGCTGGAGGATGAAGTCACCGGTAACTGCGGTGTACTCCAGGCCGCCTACGCTGCGGCAAGAGTCCAGGTAAGTGGCAGCGTGATTAACAATTACCCCGTGGCAGGTTACTGGCAAGCGGCAGAAAAGAGAAGTCCTTGAGTCCTTAAGCAAGCTCTCATTGTGAAGCAGGGATTTTCTCTTCAGGTGGGTCTTCTCAAGGCCAGGAATCGTGGAAGAGGATATGACTGAGGTGCCAGATTTTTCCTGCCCACTAGCCAGTGATTGGAGAAATACTTTCATCCACTCCTAACTGTTTTCTCATAATCAGACACCTCCTGTTGTGGCACTGCCTTACTGTAAAATTACCCAGGATGCTGTGTTCCTAGAAGCATTAGCCAGCTGTCACCAGGCAGGTCTGTCATCACACTTTGGCTATGGCCCTATTTAGATGAAATTTCAGCTCATCTGAGAAGATTTAAACTGGTTCTCGTCCCTACTGTGACTGGAGTCGGATCTGTGGGAGGGTCTTCACATGAATAGGAGAGACCACCTTTGGCATCTCTAGGTCAAGAGGTATTGCTAAAGCTGCCCTTTGTTTTGTCAACTGTTTCTGCCCATTTCCAGATCGCTAAGCACTAAGTGGCCAGCAGTTTACACAAATGTGTTCTTCTCAGGCCTAGAAGCAGGCTCATTATTTCTACCAGGTAAGGATGTGTATTCCAGCTCTGGAGGTGTGATGATTTACAGAATTTGTTTTAAGCCAGTTCTAGCTCACATAGTCAAAAGTATATTTTAAAAGCTACTTTTCTACTTAAGTTATCAAAAATATGATAACACAATTTAGAGCCCGATTACGATGCAGGCTGAAACGGCTCTGACCATTGGTCAGAGTCCTTCAGCCTCCATCGTAATCGGATTTCTTTCCAACCAGCCCAGTTTGATAGGGTTGGTCGGAAAGGAATCCAAATCCGATTTACGAATGGCCTCCGACGGGCTCCGTCCGCTATTCAGAAAGCCTTCAACAATCCCTTGGCCGGCTCTTTCCGGCCAAAGGATTATGATGGCAGAGTTCAACAGACTTTCTGTGACGGCATTTCCGACACATAAAGGCTTTAGGAATCTATATTTTGGAGCCACCAGCATGGCCCCCAAGGATTTAAGGCCGCTGAATGGTGGCATAGTGGGCACCGCGCCTATGGTGCCCACCTATTCATCCCTGCACCCGGAGGCAGGCACCTTGAGGCAAGCACAGGGTACAGAGATGAACTGCACCTCTGTTCTTTACAATGAGAGCATGTATTCCATTTGAACCCTAAGTCAGATTTTCAAAATGAGGTAGGAAATAACTTTGATACATTTTCTAGGAGTTTTCCTAGTGGAGATAGGAAATAGAGATTGTAATCCCAGCTAGCATGAAATTCACACTGAATAGCTTTTTGGTTTTATTTCATGTTGAGGACACACTACCACTATTGTAGAGTTTGCCTTATTTTTATGTATTAGCACTCTGCTCTCTTGGGCTACAAGACATATTTGACGGGTTGCTAATGAATATGTAAAATATGTTTTCCTACATGGCAATGGTACTTTTCCCTACCATGCACCACTGCAATGCATTAAAACTGCAGCCCAAACAGAGCACAGTATTATTCCTGGTAGACATATATCTGTTCATATATATGGGTGGTGGCAGTGCACACCGCAACCCATATATGATATTCGCCATGGGCACATCTTTTGTGCCATCTACAAATGTTTTATAGGACAGTTAAATAAATTAACTTGGTGCAACTAGTTTTACCAATACCCTTTTTTCACCACAGCCCAAGCACAGTGGTACTGATTAGCAGTGCCGCTCTGCACAAAGTCCAAAAAGAGGGACCAAAAAAGGCAAAAAATCTGAAAAGTCAGATTTGCTACACTATTTTATATTGAATAGATGTCTGTATGTTTTATGCTTGATTTTTAGGTAAATGTAAATATTAATTCTAAAAATAAAATGTAACAACATAATTTTTAAACATTTAACTATTTTAATGGGTATTTAACTTAATATGGGAGAAGAACATTTGACTCCCTGGAAATATGTACTTTCCTCAATATTTGTTAGACTAGAGTTAAAGGAGTACATTGGACCCCACCCCAATTTATATACTTTCCTAAAAGCATATCATACTGGAGATAGAATAGTACATTTGTCCCCCATAAATGTACACACCATCCCCAACCTTTGTTGGATTGTAGTTAGATTAGTAAATCTAAACTACCCCCACTACTTGCCCCAATGCATATACTTTCTCAAATGTTTGTTACACTGGAGATGGTAAAAATTAAACCTCCCCCTAAATGAATGCATATATGCACTTTCCTCAATGTTTGCTGGATTGAAGTTAAAATAGTAAATTTGACCCCACTTAATGAACTTTCTCCAATCTTTGTTGGACTAGAGCTGGAATAGTAAATCTGACCTCTCAATGTATGCACTTTCCCCAATGCTTGTTGGTCTGGAATAAGAATAGTAGATCTGACCTTCTTGCCCATTCATTATTTGCACTTTTCTTAATGTTTGTTAAACTGAAGTTGGAATAAAAAATTTTACTTTCGCCCTCCCTATATACACTTTCCACAAGTTTGTTTGATTGGAGGCAGAATACTTAATTTAATCTCACCCCCAATGTTTACACAGGTTCCAATATTTGTTAGACTATGCTAAAACAGTGACTCTGTCCCCTTCATTGTTTATGTTTTCCAAGTACGTATTTGTCTTAATTTAGAATAGTAAAAGTTAATCCCTAGGGCCTGGTTCTGATGTGGATAGGAAATCATTCCGTACAAATCGGTTTGAGAATGGTTTCCAGAGAGTCTGACCATCCGAGTACGATGCATTCAGATACGATTCGGTAGGACTCCCATTGACTTCAATGGGAGCCTATGGTCCGACCAAATGCATAGGACCCCATTGAAGAAAGGTGTGGCTGTGGAAAATCCGGCACCCTGTGGCAGGCACTCCTTAGTGCCTGCTACTCTGTGCATGGCTGGTAAGGGGGGACCCACACGTACCCCACAGGCCTGATAAGAAAGGCTCTGGGTGCAGACGGGCCTGCTACGGGCCCCCAAAGTCTGATTCCGACTGCAGATTCGAGTCGGACAGCACAATTTGAAAAGGCTGTTTGAATCCAAAATCATAATCTGTTGCTCGGAAATGAGGCCCGTAGAGACACATGATTCTGCTCTGTACGTCTCGGTCATTCCAAATGCCATTGGGTTCGGATTGGGAAATTCCTAATGCCTAACTCGCATCATACTCAGTCTGTCAGAAACCTTTCCAATTCAGTCGGATTGACACGTTCCCAATCCGATTTGGATGGAGCAAATGCTGTTAGGAGGCCTTCGTAACCGCATCGTAATCGGGCCCTTAATGTGTACACTTTATCTAACATTTGTGGAGCTAGAATAGTAAATCTGACCTGGACTAATGTTTGTAGTTGGAATATTATATTTACCCCGATGCATGTTTTTTCACTAACATTTGTTAAATCGGACTCCGAAAATTAAATCTAATTTCCACCCTTTCCACACTGTATGTATTTTTTGAATGTTTCTAACACGAAGACACAAAGGTGGAAGTACGGCATTGCAGAGGGTACGATTTCACGCTGATGCCTATCTGCTTTGAATGTTTGATGTGATTACATGACTGCTAACAACGCTAAGTGTTCTGTGTAGGCGGCATTTGCATAGTGCCAGTGAAACTGATTACGAGTTTCACCTTCCAGCACATTTTTAACACTGTTTCCTTTTTGCGCCACTTGCACAGTTTTTAAAACTGACTAGTTTTAAATTGCTGCACTTTAAAAATTACCAGATTTCCTTACCTGTGCACATTCTTGGGCAACTCTCCCCGGTCCACTGCCAGATCTCTTGTTTGAGTGGAGGGAGACTTGGCCCGACGCACTTCCGGTGGAGCATGAGTTTGCGTTCTAGTGCTCAACTCGGCACCACATAAAAACAGATGCCCCCACAAGCGCGCATAGGTCATGCGCAGGGGTCGTGCGCAGCGGTCACACGCAGTGGGCGTGTCCATGCCCGAACAGGTTCAGGGGCCAGAACCCCTGCACCTCGGACACACTACGAGCGCAAGTATACCGCCTCTCAGCTAAAAGACCTGAATAGGCCCCTGGAGCAACACTGTGCGCACTCAATCTCAATCCAGAACTCCCAAAATAGATGCCCTGAGTGTCAGTTTGAGATAACCTCACCCTCGGTGCCCCCTCCGTGCCGCAAGACAACATCCAAACTTCTTCTGCTCAACTGCAGATCCCTACCCAAACACTCTAGCGAAATCTCCATCCTCTTAATTGAAGAGGCCCCTGAAATTCTATTCTTGACAGAAACCTGGCTTAATAATACCTCGGAGCCAGACATCGTCCAAACCTTACCTCCAGGATATCTAATCCAGAGAATGGACAGAGGGGTCGGAAAGGATGGGGGAATTGCCATCATTTATAAGGACCATCTAACCTGCCGCTTGCTGGGCAGCCCGCTATCAGATTGTGATAACACACACTTTGTGATTGATTTTACCCCCTCCCTCACACTCTCCGGTATCCTTATCTATCGTCCGCCCGGAGCAACAGGACATTTTGCGAAAACACTCTTAGAAACAGCAAGGACCCTCCTGAGTCTCGTGCCCAATTTTACCCTTTTGGGGGATTTTAACCTACATTTTAAGGACCCTAAGTCTGCAATGGCCATCGAACTAGCCCAGGACTTAGCAATATACCGACTTCTTCAAAAGGTTTCTCACCCCACCCACTAAAAAGGCCATCTCCTGGACCCCATTTTCTCGAACTTTCAAAATCTAGAAGGCAATAATCCATCCCCCTTCCATGGTCAGACCATTTGTTAATACCCCTTCTTTAGACACCCCCTAAAAAAAACCTCAACCCCCCCGCCACACACACTAATCCGGCCTTAGTCTAAACTTTTCACAGAGAGATGGACAACAGAACTAAATAAATCGCAACCTAGCCCCGCAACGGACCCTGTGATCAACAACAAGACCTTTCATGACTGGATCGAGGGGTCCCTCAACCTGGTGCTCCCAAAAGTCTCGACCCATAAGAAAACGGGCCCCACACGATCCCAATGGTACACCCCCAAACTCCGCACTTTAAGGCAACAGTGCAAAAAAGCAGAGAGAAGCTGGAGGAGAGACTTTTCCCCCACAAAAAATTTAGAGCATAGGGCATTCATACGCCATTATAAAAATGAATTTAGAGCAGCCCAGGCCTCCTTCTACGAAGGAAAAATCTTAGCAGCCAGTAACTACCCCTGAGAAATTTTCCATATTGCCACTAAACTTATGAAGAATCCTGGTCCTTTGGCCCCCCCTGACACCACCAGTCACCGTTGCAATGAATTGGCCAACTTTTTCTCCACTAAAATCCAGAGCATCCTCAAACCCTTGCCTCAAGAAAACTCGGACACAAACACTTCAAGCATAGACATTTCTGTCGGGTCACAAATGGGCAGACCGGAATTGAGGGTTTTCTCACCTCTCACGCAGTAATCCTTTCTCTCTTCTCTGTCTTCATTAAAAAGTGGCTCCCCCTCAGATCCCGCACCCCCTAACATCCTAGCTTTAGTCGGACCTATCATTGCCCCTATGGCAACTCAACTAATCAATACCTCCTTCGACACTGGTATGGTTCCCCCCAAGTGGAAAAGGGCAATGGTCCACGCCCTGCTAAAAAAACCTAACCTAGATCCCACGGATCTAGGCAACTACTGACCCATTTCACTCCTCCCGGGTATAAGTAAAATAGCAGAAAAACATGGCAACCGGGCACTTTCGGCCTTCCTCGAAAGTAGTGGAGTCCTTCACCCCTCTCAAACGGGCTTCCGCCCCGGTCAGGGGACAGAAACCACCATACTATCAGTAGTGGAGGAAACCAGGAAAATCATGGGTGCAGGTACAGGTACAGCTGCAATCATCCTCCTGGACCTAAGCGCGGCTTTCGACACGGTTAACTACCGTGTCCTGATCCACCGCCTTAGGGGGGCAGGAGTGTCCGGAACAGCGTTAACATGGCTCCAATCCTTCTTAGAAGGAAGATCTTTTCAGGTCTTCCAAAAAAAAACTCACTTCACGAACCATGCCATTAGGGTGCGGAGTCCCACAGGGTTCCTCGCTTAGTCCCACCCTCTTTAATGCATATATGGCTCCACTAGCGGATATAGTAGCCCCATTTGGAATACACGTGGTTACCTACGCGGACAACACCCAATTGGTCGTAGCGCTGAGCCACCCCTGCCAACAAGCTAAGGGCCTTCAACCCTGTCTGGAGAAGGTAGTAAAGTGGATGAGTCTCTCCCACCTGAAACTCAATGTGGAGAAGACAGAACTCATGATCCTGGGTGACCAATCGAGCCTCTGTATAAATACCCTCTGGCCATCCTCGATGGATTCATTGCCCTCCCCAAAACAGAAATAAAAAGTCTAGGAATATGGCTAGACCAGAACCTCTCTTTCAAAACCCAGGCAAGAAAGACAGCTGCCTCGTGCTACGGCCTTCTCAGAATTATTCGTAAGGTCCTCCCTCTCTTACCCCCTCTCGCTAAAAGATTAGACACCCAGGCCCTCATTTTGTCCAGATTGGACTATGGCAATGCCCTTTACCTAGGGGCCCCTATGGAGGTCATCTCAAAACTCAAGGTCATACAGAACTGTGCTGCAAGGTTACTTACTGATACCACCACTCATTGCTCAGCAAGACCGGCACTGCGCTCGCTCCACTGGCTCCCTGTGCAGCAGAGAGTACATTTTTAAAGCACCCTGCATAGCACACAAGTCCATCAACGATCATGGGCCACCAATTAACAGGGTGATGATCCGACCATATAGAGCAAATAGGGCACTCCGCCCAAATGAACTCCATCAAGCGACTATTCCCAGGACTAAGAAGGCCAGAAGCGGTGGCAGGCTCTTTTCACTCAACGCCTCCAGACTATGGAACACTCTCCCGCTGCAGCTACGTAGTGAACCCAACTACCTGAAATTCCGCAAACAACTGAAGACCTGGCTGTTCATCTAGAGCCCTTCCCACCCACTCGTATCTACACAGCGCTGGGATGCTTCCGGGTAGCCATGCGCTTTACAAATACCAATAAAAAAAATGTAGTGTATTTGAATTAGTTCTTATTTTATTTTTATTTGAGTTAATATTTTTCATTCATTTCTGTATTTTTTGTAACATATTAAGAGGGTATTTCGTTTAAAATTATATATTTTTCATATAATTATATTTCTATTAACTTTTATATTAATTATGTTTTTTATTTGATAAACATTAGTTTAAGCGATCTATTTTTTGCATTTGTTTTAATGCTTTAATAAATATATAGTTTGTTTATAATTTAAAATATATATAATTTCATTATATATGATTATATTGTATTCAGTATTAGTAGTAATAACACTTTATATAATTATTTATATTAGTATAATAGATATATTTGGATTTTTATTTTTTATTAGAACTCTTTTTATTTTATTTGTCAAAGTTATTTTAATGTTACATATATTTGTATGAATTCATATTTTATAATTGTTTAGTTAATGTTTACACTTCTCTAATGGTATATATATATATACTGAACCAGCGTCGCACGGCCCGACTGATGCATGTTATTGCGGCTGGGGCGTCTGGGGACCGGAGGAGGGCCCTAATGTTACTGAATTATTGGGACTTACCTTCTCTACCAAGTTCTTCTTTGTAACAACATCCAGCTCACTAAGGGCTCAATATGGTCCGGTCGGAAATCTAATCCCAGCGAGGACGCATGCTGGGAACTGTAGTCAAGACAACTGAGACTACGTTGCAACCCGACAATTGCCAACAGGAACCAGCTGACCTTCCACCAATGGATATAAATCAGCAAATTTAAAGGAGTAACTTGGCAGTTTCCTGATGACAGCGGCATCTGATGAAGGCAAACTCCGCCGAAACGCGTAATGCCACATGCTCTAAGAAATAAAAGGACTTTACCTGAATCCCCACTGTGTCCTTTCAAGTACTTGCGAATCAAGTTGCTTTTTGTTTGATATTTTTCGCGCTGGCCAGTTGCGTGAGGAGAGGACCCGCCCTACAAGTTGGCCGAGGTATTGCTGGCAAGCATCTCTGAACTTTCTTCCAAGGTATTGGATTACCTCGGCCCGCCACGGAAACTTGTGCAAGTAAGGGGCCGCTGTTCAAATACAGTCCGTGACTGCACGGGGTGGCGCGGTCACTGAACCAGCGTCGCACGGCCCGACTGATGCATGTTATTGCGGCTGGGGCGTCTGGGGACCGGAGGAGGGCCCTAATGTTACTGAATTATCGGGACTTACCTTCTCTACCAAGTTATCCTTTGTAACAACATCCAGCTCACTAAGGGCTCAATATGGTCCGGTCGGGAATCTAATCCCACCGAGGATGCATGCTGGGAACTGTAGTCAAGACAACTGAGACTACGTTGCAACCCGACAATTGCCAACAGGAACCAGCTGACCTTCCACCAATGGATATAAAGCAGGAAATTTAAAGGAGTAACTTGGCAGTATCCTGATGACAACGGCATCTGATGAAGGCAAACCCTGCCAAAACGCGTACTACCACATGCTGTAAGAAATAAAAGGACTTTCCCTGAATCCCCGCTGTGTCCTTTCAAGTACTTGCGAATCAAGTTGCTTTTTGTTTGATATATATATATATATATATATATATATATATATATATATACTCACTGAAAAAAACATAGGTTTCAGGTCATATATAGTTAGGAATTAGCATTTAAAATACCATTGAAATTGCTCCTATATAGTTCATTGTACTAACTATATTTAGCGCACCCGCAATCCACTACTGATGATGTCACATATTACATCATTCATGATATGGTCAGTGACATCACTGATGACATCACTGATGACATCGCAAATGACATCACTGATGACATCATCCAGTGACTGTGTGTTTCTGTAAAGTTTAAATATGTTTTACATATTGAAGAATGAGTGGATGTATAAGTGTCTGGATGAAAGATTTAGTAGGTACATGACTGAATGTGATTAAATGTGTCTTACTGAATGCATGGGTTAGTGACTAAATTGTCTGAATGTGTGCATCACTGTGTCTGTTGTTGTGTAAGCAACTGCATGTGTTGATCAGTAGCTATATGAGTGGCTATATGTGTTATTGATTGGTTGCCCGAGTATTTGTATGGGAGACTGAGTGTGTGTGTGGGTAGCTGCCATATATAAATGACTATACATAAGAGCCACTGATTGTGCGAGTGGCTGTATGGATCATTGTGTACTTGTATCAGTAATTGTATAACATAGTAAGTATGTCTTAGTATATGTTTGAATAAGTAAGGTGTTGTGTGTATAACTGTATAGTTGAGGAAATTAAAGTGTGATTGATTCTTTGCATGACTGACTAGATGTGTGAGTAACTCCATGGATGAGTGGTAGGGTGTGAGTGTCTGTATAGGTGTTTCAGTGCAGATGATAGTGTTGTATTGATGAGTGATTGTATGTATGAGTGATTCTATGGGTAAATGATTGGATGTGTGTATGGACCTAGCAATCAGTGTGTGCGTATGTAGTAACTGGTATTGGTGTGTCAATGGTTTCAAGAATGGTAGTCTGTGTTTAACACTGGGTGTATCAAAGGTTATATTGTGAAGAGGTGCATCGTATTATCACATGAATGATATCATCAATGATGTGATCAGTGATGTCAATTGAGATGTCATCAGTGATGTCATCAGTGATGTCATTTGAGATGTCATCAGTGATGTCATCAGTGATGTCACTGACCATGTCATGAATGATGTAATATGTGACATCATCAGCAGTGGATTGCGGGTGCGCGAAATATAGTTAGTA
This sequence comes from Lissotriton helveticus, assembly GCF_964261635.1. Classification (NCBI taxonomy): domain Eukaryota; kingdom Metazoa; phylum Chordata; class Amphibia; order Caudata; family Salamandridae; genus Lissotriton; species Lissotriton helveticus. The sequence goes on from NC_136067.1 coordinate 537,137,259, forward strand.
CAACTAACTATATAGGAGCTATATAGGAGCAATTTCAATGGTTTTTTAAATGCTAATTCCTAACTATATATGACCTGAAACCTATGGTTTTTTCAGTGAATTTGCACGGTTTTTTAAATGCTAATACCTAACTATATATGACCTGAAACCTATGGTTTTTTCAGTGAATGTGCATGGTTTTTTAAATGCTAATACCTAACTATATATGACCTGAAACCTATGGTTTTTTCAGTGAATTTGCAAGGTTTTTTAAATGCTAATTCCTAACTATTTATGACCTGAAACCTATGGTTTTTTAAGTGAATTTGCAAGGTTTTTTAAATGCTAATACCTAACTATGTAAGGCTTCAAACCTATGGTTTTTTCAGTGAATATATATATTTAATATAATATATATATAATATTTATTTTCAAGTTTTTTTTTTATATGATTACAGGGTCCGCGCACCGTGAGCGCTCCGAAAGCACACCGTAAACGCTCTGAGCTCTTACCCCGACAAATTTTTAAAAGTTTCTAAAACATAATATCTACGTTTTTAACGTAGATTTTAAAGGTAGAAAATATCTGCTTTAATGTAGAAAAAGGTTTTTTAAAACTTTTAACAACAGTATATTACTTTTTAAAGTAGTAACAAATCTCGCGAGGGTGCGTCGCACATGCACGCAACGTAAGAGCTTCGTCCGCGCAACGTAAAAGCTTCGAGCTCTTAGCCCCGAAAGTTTTATAAACTTTAAATCGTTATATCTACGTATTCATTGCACAATGTAAAGTACATATTATCTGGGATAATAAAGAACATGTTAATTTAAACTTTTAAAGACCATATATAACTATATTAAAGCAATTATAAATCTTGCGAGGGTGCTTACTACGTAAGCGCATCGTAAGATGACGTAACCGCTCCGTAAATAATATGTAAACGCACCGTAAGCTTACGCAAGCTTACGTCAGCTTACGTAAACGCTCCGTAAACGCTCCGTAAGATTACGTTCAACCATGTGACCTGAAAACAAGACATTTTATTGGTTTATAATACTTCCTACTCCAATTGTAGAAAGTCCCCTCCCATGTTCATCATTCTTCTTTGGCTTTCAAAGAAGCAACATCTACTTTCAACAGCTCCTGGCTTGTTTGGAAATGGGTGAACGTGAGGAATCAGAACTTTCTTCTTCAGAAGAATTTGTGGAAGAGGACCCCCATCCGTCCATCTAAAAATAAAAGAGTCCATAGTCTGAAACTTTTTTTCATTCCCAGAAGGTTTGAAGAAAGTTAATGCACCGCATGTCACATGCAAAATCTGTGACACAGTATTGTCAAGAGGCAATTCAAATAAGAAATACTCTTTTGGAACCTATAGCATTGAACGCCATGTTAAAAATATGCACCCCAACAATTGGGCTAGAGCTGTGGTGCGTAGGTCTGAAGAGCAGGGCTCTGATCCTAGTACTTCAACAGCACCACCAATGCCAGCATCCATGGTTCCCAATATTCAGCCGGAACTGAAAAATCTAATGATGCAGTGCATACAATGCAATAAATTAGTTGCCTTTGGACAACAGTCCATAGAAGTTATTTTGCAGAAAAACAGGAGTCACAAGTGCAGCAAATAATTTTTTTCTTTATTTTTCATGGTTTGTTCATTTTAAACAATTGTTTTGGTTATAAAGTTTATTTTTTTAAACCGTTTTTGTAGCAACCAAAAAAAATACAAAAAAAAAACAGTTCTTTTTAGAACTACCTCTACTGGTCAAAAAAAGAACTATATTTCTATGTTTGTGTGTAAAAGTTTGTTATAGTAAATGTAAAAGTGCAAAACTATAAGGATGTGGTACAGCATAAATCTTTAGGGTGTTTACCTATAGTATACTGTAGTACTTCCAAAGCACTGAAATGTAACATATGTATATAAATATGTTACAACTCAATGGGCCAGATGTATGTAATCTCCATTTACCTACTCTTAAATACCAAATCATACCTGTTCAACATTTAAGAGTAGGTAAATGGGATGTATCTGTATAATTCAGTCATTTTACCGAATCGGTAATCAATGGCAATTACCGAACCAGTAAATACCGATTTTGTAAAATAATTGAATTGTCAAGGGGGACAGGTTATCACTTTGACACCCTGTTGCATCCCTGATTCTAACTTGTGTGCCATGTCACACAAATACATGCTCTTACGGCTTGTATGTGTGCCACATGACACAAATGTACATGCACAGATGTGCATGTACACAGGAATTTGTTATTTACCACCGAATAGTATTTGGTGGTAATTAACGAATACTTAAGGGCCTGTGGCACTGTTTTCAGTGCCACTTACATTTAGCAAGGAAGTGCACTGGGGAAAGTGGAGTGCCAATAAATGAAGGCTTACTAACAGGTAAGAAATGGATAACAGAGTGAAGGAAGGAAAATAAGATCAAACACAAAAAAATAAAGAAAGAGGGAAACTGACTGAGGTAAAGAGGAGGAGTGGTAGAAAGAGAAAACATACAACATTAAGTGTAAGGGAGAGATATGTAGAGAGAGAGAGCAAGGGACTGAGAAAGAGTGAGGCAGGTATTCAGTCACAATAACAGAGTGATAACAAACGTATTTTTCTTTCTCATACTTACCTTATAAATAATAAAAACTTAGACACTATTGCGAAAAAAGTTTTTTATTTGTTATACTTACCTTCTAACATATAAAAAAGTTAAGGAAATTATTTTTTAAAAATATAATATCTGTAAAACACAAGAAAAAAATAACTTGTAATGCATACAATGTATATTTCACAATACAAGAAAGAAGGAAGAAGATTTAAAGATTGGAAAGTTAGATGGCACACGCAGAGGGACAGATGCCACAGGTACATGCCACAGAGGGTAAGATGGTGCAGGCAGAGAGTGAGATAGAACAAGTAGGGGGTGAGATGGTGCAAGCAGAGGGTAAGATGACACAGACACACCCATATATTGTGCAGACAGAGGGTAAGATGGCACACACAGAGAGAAACATGGAACAGCCAAAGGAAGACATAGCACAGTCAAAAGAGAGATGGCAAATGAGCGTGAGACAAGGGGAGTGAGGACACAGAGGGAGTGAAGGAAAGAGTGAGAGAAGGGGACTGAGTGAGGGAGCAAAGAAAGACAAGTGATGGAGTGTGGGTGAGTTAAAGAGAGTGAGTGTAAGGTAAGGGCAGTGAGACAGTGAAGGGACAGAGGAAGTAAGGCTAACAGAGAGACAGTGAAGAAAGAGAAGTGAGGATGTCAGAGTTCAAAGGGTGTGACAGAAGGAGTAAGTGAAGTGGAGTAAGGTGAGTGAGGGAAGGTTAATGAGTAAGGGAGCAAAAGAAGGAAAGAGAGGTGAAGGGGAGTAAATCAGATGAACTGAGAAAAGGTAAGTGAGGGAAACAAGAAAGGAGAAGGGGAATGAAGCATAGGAATAAACGGTACTGAGGGAAGCAGCCTAACGAAACAAGTGTGAGGCAAGTGAGAGAAGGACAGTGAAGTTGAAGAAAGACAAATGATAGAGGGTGGATAAAGTCGAGTGAGCGTGAGACAATGGGAGTGAGTGATTGACTACACACAGGGAGTGAAGGAAGGAGTGATAGAAGGAGACTCAGTGAGGGATCAAAGAACGGAAAATGAGGTAGTGTAGGTGAGGGAAAAGGAGTAATAGAATGAGGTGATGGAGAGAGTCACGCTAAGAGATAGGGAGCGATGGAAGGATAGACAAAAAGAGAAGTAAAAAAGTTTTTGGGGTCAGTCGTACTTACCTTATAAATGAAATATCTGTGGAAATGAAAAAACAAATCAGTTATAATACATTATTCACAATACAAGAAACAAAACAGGAGAAAAGGGAAAGAGGAGTTAGGGAAGGAAAATGAGGGAGAGGGAAGGGGGAATTAGTGCAGGTGCGTTAACAACAGTGAGTCTAAGAGAGAGGGAGTAATGGAAGAGTACAGAGAAAGTAAGAGGACACAGGGAGTTTTGTGAAGGTGTGTTTGAAGTGCAGTTAGGTGAGTGACAGAAAGGGAATTAGTGAGTGAGCAAAGGAAGGAAAGAGAGGTGAAGGGGAGTGAAACAGAGGGACTGACTTAACATGAGTGGGTAAGAAGACTAAGAAGAAGGGGAGTGAAGTATAGGGAATGAAGATAAGTGAGAGAAGCACAATAAAGGGACTGGAGTGACATAGGGTAAAAGAATGACAGTAAGTTTGACGAAACAGAGGTGATAGAGGATGAATAAAGGCGAGTGAGCATGAGTCAAAAAGAGTAAAAGAGTGAGGAAATAGAGGGAGTGAAGAAAAGAGTGAGAGAAGGGGACTGAGTGAAGCAGCAAAAAACGTCAGTGACAAAATGTGGATGAGTTAAAGGGAGTGAACATAAGAGAAAGGGAGTGGGAAACTGAAGGGATGAGAGCAGTGAGGTTAAGAGAGAGGCAGTAAGGGAAGGATAGAGAGAACAGAAATAAAAAAGTAATGAAAATGTATTTTTTATTAGTCGTACTTACCTTATAAATGTAATATCTGTGGAAGACAGTAAACAAATCAGTTATAATATATATTTCACAATACAAAATGCAAATTAACTTGTACAACATGTTATATGGTTGCTTTTTGCTGTTCTCAGAATATATTGATTTTCACTAAAAACAGTGAGTTCAATACTATTCATCATATCACAGCGGGCAAAAAAAAAACAAAATCAAAATGCTTGTGTTTAAAAAACCCATAAAACTTAGAAAAAACATATCTTAAATGTTTTCTTCCAAACAGCAATTTCTAAGATACAGTATCTCATTATTATACTCTCAAACTAAAGTGATATAGAAACATATATTAACCACATTTACCCCAAATACGTATTCTTCATTTATATACCTTTCCACATGGCCAAATGGTATACAGAAAGTCCTCTTTTTGGAAATTACTTAATAGTAGTTTTAAACTTCCATTTACCCGACTTTGGGAATGAAAACTCGAACATGTATTTCATCATCTAACAATAATTATATTTGCACCTCTGACTTACTCTTGATAAACATTTCCTATAATACTAATATCACTCACTATGTGATACACTTACACTACGTCTATCACAAATACCAGTTTACTAATTATCTTGATCACTTTTACTCACAAACTAATTTTGAACAACACACTTACTTTTATTAACTGCTCCAATCTTCATTGTCCAATTACTTTCACTAAAATTCGGGTTCTAAAAACACTAGGTAAGAAAGTGTTAAGTTAAAAGGCAAACGTTGTTTGAAAATCAATTGAGTATCATTACAAACTTATGTAAAAACATATATTATCAACATTTACCCGACAAACTCATTTTTCATTGATGTACTTTCCCACATGGCCAAATAGTACGTAAAAATTCCTTGTTTTGGAAAATACTTAATAATACTCTTGACCTTCCATTTCCCGACCTTCAGCATGAAAAGCTCCAACGTCATTTGTAACCCCTTACAATATTTATATCTCCACCCAGGGATGTGTAAGATGTCCATAAAACCTTAAGGAACCAGTAAACTATCAGAATCTGAACATCATATAGTATCCTGATGACTAACTTTTATTAATTGCTCTAATCTTTCTAGGCCAATTAATTTTCCTAAAATGTATGTTGTAAAAACACTAGGTAAGAATTTTTTAAGTCAAAAGGCAAACGTATTTTGAAAGTCAAAACAGTTTCATTACAATAAGTCCAACCATTTTGACATTTTAAATAAGCTGTATAATGTCCAGATGTTGTTGAAGGACCATCATGGAAAATAATTGCTACTGTTACAAAGGTTCTTCCTGAAATTGATAATTGAGAAGCCCCAAATTATTAATTAAAGTTGTTAATTTAGTTCCATCAGGTCTACATCGTTGGAACAATAAAATTCCGTACTGTCCATAACTTTGTATAAATAATGTTGATAGCATTGCACAGTTACATTGGGTACAAACCATGTTCTGATCAGCTGCTCTAACTAGATTATTAAAAGACACTGATTTGCAGTTAGTCAAATATATCAAGCTTTCAGTATCTACTGTTGTACTACTTGAAAAGGAACAATTATCGCAGACATGTTGCCATTTATAAGAAATGCCAAAAAGATTTTCAACATCTATACCTTCCTCTTGCAATACAACGAGCCTGTACATTAGAAATTCCTGACAATCTTGCTGAATATCCTGAGTAAATTGAGTTATACCAGAACATATGTCTAAGTCATTTCGAATATCAGAAACACTTTCTATATTTGTTCTATCACTGCTACATTTCTCAAACACAGTATTCAACAAACAACAAAAACTTTGATCCCGATTTTCAACAATCTGTTCTTGCAAACTTTGCAGAGAAAAAAACAACATTAACCACTACATTAGCATAGCAGTTGACACCAGAACTGTTCTCAAACTGAAATCCAACAATATCTTCAACAGAATCCTCTTTGTTTCTGCTTACAATTACTGGTTCATCTACTTTTCTTTTTTTTGTTACAGCCTTGCTACAATTTTTCTCATTTCTTCTTTTTCGGCCTACCACACGCTTTTCAAGTAGAGGATATTGAGGTAAATTTGGAGCATACTCTCTTCTTAACCTATTATATTCCTTTACACAATTTAGATCTGCACTAATCTTTGTCTCATCAAAATCAATCAAGTACAATCCAGATAAAGTTCTGACTCGAGATAAAGCAACATATGCCATACCCTCCTTGAAGACAGAACTTCCAATATTCATCAAAGCACTATCTACACTTAAAGCTTGAGATTTATGAATAGTCACTGCATATGCCAAAGAAACAGGAAACTGTTTTCGGCAGACATATAAATCTTTCACAAGCAAAAATCGAACAGAACAACGACTAAACTGTTGTGCTTCTTTCAAAAATTCAATTCCATCTCTATTTCAGTAATTCACAAAATCAACAACATGACCCATTGCTCCATTTACTAAACCTATTTCCACATTTAAATTCCGTCGTAAAATTATACGGCAATTTAAACATACATATAGAGTCTTAGAGATTTAGAAATTGTCTTCTCTAAAGAATCCAACTTTGATTTCAACTTTTCTGACAAAACAATAGTAACTCCTTCGTGCTCTATTTTATCAATAGCTTCCAGTTTCACAATCTCTTGATATTCTAACTCTAACATTTTGTTGTTGAAGACTGAACATTCTCGAAGAGTTGGCATCGAGCATATTACAGTTTTGTTTTCAGCAATTTTCTGATAAATAATCTCTGGGAGAATATTTTCCTTTGGAAACAAATTTGAAATTAATTGTGACTGTAAAGCTTCTTTGCCATGTTCAGTTACTTTTCCAATTCTTACATCTTGTAGAATATTTTTATAATCTTCATCCTTTGCCTGTCGCATGTTTTGAAGCAACTCTTCATATTTAAAATATAACCAGATATTCACATTTCCAATGTTTCCTAGGCACGTTCTTGTATCTTCATGCGTAAGCATCTTAAACACTGGTTGTCCTTTCACTGGAGTTAGCTGCAGTAGATTTCCAAAGACAATGATGTGTTTGCCTCCAAATATCCACACATCTTGTGAACTTAACATGTTTTGTATTTCGTTAATTTATGGCAGAGCTCTAATCTAATGTATTTATTAAATCAATGTATTTACGAGTAAAGTTCGGACACTGAATACTAAGGTCCTGTATGTTTTCATCCTCTAGGCCCCTGACGAAGGTTTAACCCGAAATGCATTGGGCGGGCATGAAGTAATGCATGAAGCAATGCAAGAAAACATTCATGAATTTAATGAATTATTATAAATTTTGACGAAAATCTTTCTGGAAATGAATAAAAACAAATGATGAACTCATGAATAAAGTGAATGTCCTTCTTAAAAAAAGCCAATCAAACAACTTTAAAAATTTGTGGAGAAACCCACGGGTTTCAAGTACAACTAGCGCGCCTTACAGTGATATATTAATCACACCTTGTATTCATAACTTAAGGCACCACTGGCACGGTGCGACAAGGAAACGCGCCAAAGAATTTCTCAACCAAGATACTGAGTGCGCGGAGATCTAATAACCTCTTTTGCCTCCAAATAACACATCATACTCTGTTTTAAGAATTTGTCGCATTCTTAAATGCACAAAAGCAAGCATCACATTTGAAACCATGCTTACCTCATCAATGATAAGAAGTTTAATTTTCTTCAGGACTCTACCAACTTCACAACAAGCTTCTCCAGATAGCTTGTGGTATTGTAATTTATTATCATGCTCTACTGGCAGCATCAATAAACGATGTAAAGTAATCCCTTTAATGTTATGTGCTGCCAACCCAGTTGGAGCAGTAACAACACAAGACAGTGATGACTCTGTTTTTTTCTGCAGATAAGTTGCAATTGATTTAATCAGAAAACTTTTCCCAGTTCCGGCTTCTCCACTCACATACAGTCGGACAGGTTCAAATGACGTACATGAGCACTCTTTTTTATCATGACGTAAACCATGCTCAATCTGTTCTGTGACTTCATCATATATTTTTTTCTGCTCCACGTTTAGTTGATTTTTCAAATCTTCTAAATTAACTACATCCTCCTGAGCTTGTTCCATGGCTCTTTCCACCTCTTCCATGGCAGTGGCAGCTTCATTTTGGATAATTGGTCCTCCTAGTGGATCCTGACTCAACGAAGCAGAACTCTGACTGTCTTGAGAACTGTCTCTAGCAATCTCTGCTGCAATGATAGCTTCTTGCTGTATTTCATCGTTCAACATTTGCAGATAATTTGAAAAAACAGGACAATATTCTATGGTATCCTTGGTTGCATTGAAAGAATCTTCAAAACTGAGAAAATCTCCAAGTAGTTCCTCTTCTGAACGCCATGGCTTAAAGAGTTGCAAAAGAGCTAAATAGTAAAATTCCCTTTTATCAGGAGATTCGCAACTCAATTTACGATGATTAATCAAATGTCCTTTTCTTTGTTTCACCAGACATCCTTCACATGCAATTACAGCATATACTCCTTTATTGATATCTTCTGTCATATTCCTCTTAAAAGTATAGCTTTGCAGTACTTCATAGAGACAAACGTTCTCAAGATGACTACTTCTATTTGGATAATATGTATCCAACATGTTTGTCTTCAAAATATCTGTACTGTTTGGTTGAAACTCCGCCAAATACTCAGTTTCTTGTGCAGACTTCAAAACTCGGTTTCGTGTTGCAGCAAGACCTAGACTCACCCAAATGATGGATCTCGATTTGGCATACAGACTTGCTGATGATAACCGATCTGAACATTCATATGCTCCAATTTCTCGATGCGACAACATCTTCAGACTGTAACTGTATAATTTCTTACTTAGGCTCTTTTCATGCGAAATATCCTCCCACATTTCCTTCAGTTCCATCTTTTCTGATTTTGTGATGTAAGACGTTACATATCGAGCCACAGCAATAGAGTTGTCAGCAACATATTGAATATCCATGTTAGCATTCCACATGGACGAAATGACTGGGTTGTAGTCATTTATGTATTTGGACTCTTCATTTCTTTTCAAGTTGTACGTATTTTTCGGTCATTTTCTTGTCACAGTATGTCTCAGTGAAGGCATACAATTGTTAACTCTTCCTTTACATATTACTGGTCGTGGAAATCCAAAATGACATTTTGTGTAGAACTTCTCCTTGGATTTGAACTTTCGACGACAGTACTTTCCACAGCGATGGGTTTGAAAGCGTAAGACTTGATGTCGTAAATTGTCTTCTTCTGTACTTTTCGGAACAACACATGTGGAATATTGTTCAATGAAACTCATCACTGTGTCATTTGAATCTGTTCCAAATTTGGGAGCATCTTTGATCCATAGCAGCATATGTATGTGAGGAGCACCTCTTGCTTGATACTCCTTTCTCCAAAAGAAATCCAAAACCTCTCCAAGTGGAGGATTTTTTTTGTTTGTGATGAAAGACATCATAGCTTCAAATCGATGATTAAAATACCTACAAACATTAACTGGATCCAAAGAGCACAGTTCTCCAGGTGTCTTGAATTCTATATTTTCTTTGTTTCCATTTGCCTCTCGAAGAAATTCAAGTAAATCTTCCCAAGCATACTCAGCACAGCTAAGAGTGAGGAACCATGTAGGAGTTCCTAAGTTTCTTAGCATACATTTCAATTCCCCATGACGACGGTAACAATACTCATTCGTACCACGCTGACATGCCATGAGATTGATTAGGTGAGATTCCAAAATACTGTCTTCCACTTGGACTTTATCCATAAAGTCCTTTGCCGAAACATTTTGAAGATGTACTCCAGATTTCAGTATATGGTTCACAGCATAAGATAGTCCAGAGAAGTCACTCTCAAACAGAAGATGAAACAAATATGGAATGCATTGACGAAATCTTGGATCTTCTGCATATAATCTTAAAGTCCGGTATTCCGACGCAGGAATTTGAACAGGTCGGTCATCATATCTTCCACCTTGACCTGTTGGAAACAATTGAGAAAAACAACGAGCTTCCAAGCTTTCTTCCCATACACTTATGGGACTTCCTTTGGCTTCTTTCATTTGGAACAACTCAATAGCATTCCCCATTACTTCTTTGGAATGCAGAGGATGAACACTATAATGCTCATAAATCTGTTCACTTCTAGACACATCTACTTTTTCAATATGTCCAGCTGATGAATCACTGTCCTCTTCTACAGTTGTTTCCTCTTCTCCTACAAATACATTTTTGTAGTACTGATTGTTTTTTTACTAAATACAACGTTGCCTTTTTGACTTTCCTAACATCCACTAATTCTTGCCAGATTTTCTTACTCTTTGTAGGAACGCCATTAACTAGAATAACTAGAGGTTCCTCTTCCACTTTTTCTACGCCAATGGTGTCAATATGTTTCTTTAAATCTAAAGGCAAATAAACAACTCTTCCCTTTAATCCTCTCTGTAAATCTGAAGGAGGCAATTTCCCTGTCTTAGGCTCCATGCGAACAATAGCCTGAAAAGGATGCACACATTGAATCAGAATACACTCATAGGTATTTAAACCCATCAATTCAGACGGAATCTTTACCAACTCAAGATTATTATGTACAGCTCTAGCAGGCATTCTGTTTTCATTTAAATATTATAACAATATTTACAAATACGTAGATCAGAACCCAAATCAAAACAATTCTCAACCAACAAATAAGTTGCAAAATCCTTTCATTCATTATTATTTTCCATTTCACTTTTAACATATAAATCAGCTAACCGAGTCTGATTCTTATAATGAGTTCGTCGACAACACACACAAGAAAAATGTGGCCTTTCACTTGAAATGACCTTACAATCTGTACATTCTCTTCCACATTACTTTCTATTACTGTGTCATTTTCGACAGTGTCCTCTTTTTCACCAAAGTAACAAAACTCTATTTCTTCACAAATCTTCTTCACATCTAATTCAGATCCATGCAAAAGAGCACTGTTTAACTGTTTTAGCTTAAGTGCTGGACTTTTTGGATAATACAACCTTCTCACTATTTTCCTCACTTTAGTTTGATGCACTGCTAACATCCTAAAATAGTTAAAAGTACTCTGACATACTTTTCTAGAAAGACAAGCCAGTGAATGACCATGCAAACCTGTTTTTCCCTCACTCTGCAAGGATCTAAGTCTTGCAACATCTTAAACTTTTGTTTTAGACTTTTCTTACTATATGTACGTAAGAAATTGCAAAACAAATTAATAGAATCCTGTCACACACTACAAATACTACTACAATTCCAAGTATACACCGGAGCCTTAGGACGTCTCCCTAAAACTTCATCAGCTAACACCTCATCTGCATTTCTAGGCACAATTTTTTCTTTTTCAACTGGACAACCGTCCTTCACCTCATATGCTTGACCACTGGTGTCAACTGCATGCACCAAAACATTACCTTGAAAGTAACTCTCTTCATTAAAAAAAGGCTCAGAACTTGAACTATGCTTCCATTCTCCCGAAAAAAACATCACAAAAATTAGTCCGATTAATTACTCTTTTCCACTTACATTTTGATTTCAAATCATTGATTGCCTTATCTAGTGTACGAACTCTATTGATTACTAAAATATACAGCTTTCTCTTCACTTCAAAAGCCTTATCAACAAACTTTTCTATTCTTTTCTTTTTCTTGTAAAACACTGTTTTCCTATTATATTTCTTAAGATTTTTTAATAAATTCAAAACTACTCTGTTACGAAACATTCGTCTACGAATGTCAATAAACTGATTTGTCCTACGATTACCAGACACACTATGATCTCCTCGTACCATTATGCCATTTTTTTGGTGACTTCTACTTTTTCTTTCTATTTACACTTTGTTTTTTTTCCGTAGAAACACTTTCTTGATTTTTTTCTGCATTTTAACAATTTCCTTAAAAAAATCCTTGGTTTGCTTACCAGGAGCATTTTTTCTTTTCTCTGAAGATTGTCCTTTGCATGAATCTTCTAATTGAGTCCTCTTGGTCGATAAAGCTTTCTTATAAAGTCTTTTTTGGCGGTCTTTCTTAGGCATAATCTATTATGACTCTGTAGATATTTACAATCTGTTGAAAAGAAAAATGTGACATATTATAGACCACTACTAACATAGCACTTACCAATTACATTAACTAAACATTATAAACACTAGTTCACATCTCTCTTTGTGTGTCTCATATCACTCTCTGCCTGCACCATCTCCCTCTTTGCGTGCCTCATCTCACCCTCTCCTTCCACCATCTCTCTGTTTGTATGTGTGTATCATCTCAATCTCTGGCTACACCATCTGTCTGTTTGTGTGTATGTGTCATCTTACTCTCTGTGCCTAAAACAATTTACCATGCTAAATGTTTTTTGCTGAAATGACTGGTTTTAAAATTTTTGACAAGCATCACACTGAGTGTGTATGTGAATTAAGGAATTATATTTTCATCTTTTTCCTTAATGTTAGCTATGTGTGCTCACAGTTTGTATCTTTTACCTTATAGGGTAGACTTCTTTTTAAAGTGTTTCTCATGCTTGAATTCAATGCTGGTATAGAGATAGTGCTAATGGTTTCATTGGGCTTGTAAATATGCTCCTTTTTTACAAGCACTTGGCGCTACCTTTAACATGGTTGCAAGCAGTGAATCTATGGAGAGGGATAGGAATAGCAGATAGAAAACAATATGAAATGCTGTGAGAGATGCGTAAAGGATTTTACTAATGGCATCAATTGAGATACAATATACAAAAAAGAGGGGCATATTTAGAAGCCGCTTGCGCAATGTTTAACATGGATGCAAGCAGAAAATGCATGCAGAGTAATACAATTGGCATTACACTATCTCTATACCAGCATTAATGTTAAACATTGCGCAAGGGGCTTGTAAATACGCCAATGAAACCACTACACTATCTCTATACCAGCATTGATGTTAAACATTGCGCAAGGGGCTTGTAGATATGCCTCTCTTTTTTGTATATTTTATCTCAATGTATGCCATTAGTAAAATCCTTTCGCATCTCTCACAGCATTTCATATTCTTGTCTGTGTGCCAATTTTATTACTCTGCATGCATTTTCTGCTTGCACCCATGTCAAACATTGCGCAAGGGGCTTGTAAATATGCCTCTCTTTTTTTGTATATTTTATCTCAATTTATGCCATTAGTAAAATCCTTTACGCATCTCTCAAACCATTTCATATTCTTGTCTGTGTGCCAATTTTATTACTCTGCATGAGACTTGGGCCACAACTGAACTCCACCTAAATGGATATAAAACATATTTTGTTGCAGCTAGTGCGGGTCCTATGGGAAGGCCTAAGGGTGGTCTCACTATTTTCATTGGGAATACTCTGCGAGGGTTAGAAATATCTGTCCTCTTTTTTGACACAAATTATCAGCTCCTCGGGCTCTCCTTTAATAAGAAAGACATCATCCTCCTACTGAATTTCTATAATAATCTTTCGGATGAGGAGGTGGTGAGGGTCTTACGTGACCTGTGCGATAAGCTTTTACAGCTTACGCTGGACCTTGGCGCTAGAGCTAACGTTATCATTATCTGGGGGGGATTTTAATCTCCATCCGTGTCCACGTAATGACAGTAACATCTGTGGCCTAGTGGATGAAGATGATGTCCCTATTCCCCATTACATTCATTCTAACATGGGACAGTGCTTAAACAAACTTTTGTCAGTCTTGGGTCTTACGATAGCGAATAAAATGTATCCAAATTCGTGTCAGTTCGATCCAACTTATTTGGGGCGGGGATATGAAACAACGGTTGACTATGTCCTAATATCAAAGGTCTTGGGTAACCGAGTTGGGGGCTTTAATACGATAGTTAACACTCTAAGCGATCACTCTGCCCTCAGCTTAGACCTGGTCGTCTCATATCCTCACCCTTCTGCAAAGGCAATTGCAAGTGTATTAAGACAGAACACATTGCATACAAACAAGACCAACGGTTACTCCCTAAGATGGGAGAAGGTTGACCCCGGGGACATGACTAAAAAGGTCATAGAAGCAGCATATTTCTCATTTGTTAAATGCTTAGACCTGACAGCCACAGATGAGGAGGTTCTAAGCAACTTTGCAGTAATCCTACACAAAATTAAAGAACTACTTACAATTAGGACTCAAAGTAATCGACACACGAAGCCAGGATGGTTTAACCATAGTTGTACTGCGGCCTGTAAAAGGCTAAAGGCTGCGCTTAATAAACCTATTAGAGATCAACCTGAAATAAGTAGCCTTAGAAAGGAATACAAGATCGAATGCTCAAAGAGGAAGGTAGAGCTAAAGCAAGAACTGTGGGAGCAACTCCACAGTAGCTCCATGGAAAAAAATAGCGAGGCGTTCTGGAAGGTGGTCAAATCTCTGTTTCTAGTAAAGGATAGTACCCTTCCAAGTATTGAAGTAGCCATAGAGGAATCAGCTTGGGTGGCTCACTTCTCAAAAATATTTCAGATAAATAGCACCGCATCAGAAAACTCGGTAGACCCTAACCCTAGCTCAGGCAGGGTCTTTTACCCTATCTTGCTAGATTTCGAGATTCTAGAGGTCCTTCAGGCTCTAAATGCCAGTAAAGATGGGAAAGCCCCGGGTCCTGACGGGGTTCCCGTAGATATATTTAAGCATAACATGGACCTGTGGGCACCGGTGCTGACCAGGGTGTTTGGGGCTGTAGCAGTAAAGGGCCTGTCGGATTCTTGGTCCAAGTCCATCATGGTGCCAATATTTAAAAAAGGAGACCGGCAAGATGTATCCTGCTACCGACCAATATCACTGTTGGACTCTTTGGGCAAGGTGGTGGGAAGGATAGTACTCGAGCGCTTGCAGCAATGGGCGAATGATGGTGGTGTTCTCTCCGATCTTCAATTCGGGTTTCGGGAGGGTCTAGGGACCACCGAACAGGCCTTAAATTCATCAATGATTATGGGGAAATATGTTTGTGCAAAAAAGGATAAGCTGTACATGATATACGTTGATTTGTCTGCGGCTTTCGATTGCGTGTGTCATGCAAAGCTTTGGGCTGTCCTTTCCCAAACGGGGGTCGAGGCCTCATTGAAAGATTTTTTAAGGGAGCTATATTCGAAGGCCTCTGCTAGGGTGCGATTTGGTGTGAAGGGTGAATTGTCGGCGTCATTTGGAGTGGAGCGTGGTGTGAGGCAGGGGTGTGTCCTGGCCCCCTTTCTGTTTTCGCTGTACACCAATGGATTGGAGGCGGCGATGCTGGAGGGGGCTCAGGACTTACCCCGAGTGAAAGACCGGCCGATACCCGCTCTGCTCTATGCGGATGATGCCGTCATCCTTGCGCGCACTCCATGTGAACTACAGAGGGCCTTGAATAGATATGTGGATTTTATGGGGAGCTTAGACCTGCACATAAATATAAAAAAGACCTTTGTAATGGTGACAGGATCAGGGAAAAAATGTTCTAAAGACATTATTCTCAAAAATCAAAAACTTGAAACTACGGTACAGTACCCCTACTTGGGAATTTTAATTGATTCAAAAATTAATTGGAAAGCTGCAGTGGAGACAAGAAAACATCTCTTCATGAGAGCCATTGTAGCTTTAATAAATTTTTCCCAGAAGTTGGGCAAAAGGCCCCCAGCAGAACTCCTGAGAATTTATAGTGCAAAATGTCAGGAAATAGCATTGTATGGGGCGGGAGTTTGGGCCCATGTTAATATTAGCTCCCTACAAGTGGCAGAGAATATATTCTTACGTTTTTTGTTAGCGGTACCCAAATGTGTTTCTACCTTTGTATGCCATACCGAGCTGGGAATTCACTATCTAGAAGATGTGGCAAAAATCCAGCCACTCTTGTTATGGCGACGTATTTGGTCGTCGGAAAAAAATATTTTAACAAGGCAGATTTTGTTGGACTGCATGTCCTTAGATTATGCTATGAAAATTAGTTGGCTTTACTATGTTAAAAAGTTTATGACCGACATAGGGCTAAGGAAATACTATACCGCCCCAGAAACAATCAGTGAACTCCGGAAAAAGGGCTTGAAAGCCAGGGCATTGCACACCTGGAAGAAATCCGCCTCGTTAAAGAAGCGAATAAAGTCTCTGTGCAACACATATTGGCGGTACAGATTTCTCCGTCTATTCAACCCTACCTGCTACACGATCTTAAAGTTTTTGAACGTCTTCTTTTGACGAGGTTCAGGCTAAACATATTCCATCGTTTAGTTGCCTTTCCCGTAAAAAACAGTTGGGATCAAAAACGTTCCCTTTGTCCTTGTGATGATATGTCAGAGCAGACAACGATTCATACAGTACTGTTCTGTAAATTTTATCATGATCATCGCAAGCTGTGGCTGTTTCCACTCTTAAAAATGTGGGGTATCAGACAATGTCGCCCAGCAATGTTGCGTCTGCAGTTCTTAGACTCAGAATATATTTGCTATCATGTGGCTAATTTCCTGAAATGCATTTTTAAACACAGAACAAACCTGTGATAAGTGGAACTGTTCTTAAAATTATTGATTGTTAGCATCATCTGTATAGAATCCTTTACTGACCCTTTTGAAAATCTGTCAACTATGAATTTGTACTGATATATGATTCTTATGATGTATAAATTTGTGTTTTATGTCTGTCACTTTTATGGTTTTTAAAAATTTTAAAAAACCGAATAAATAAAGAATAATAATAGTATATTCTATCTCAATTTATGCCATTAGAAAAACCCTTTACGCATCTGTCACGGCATTTCATATTCTTGTCTGTGTGCCAATTTTATTACTCTGTATGCATTTTCTGCTTGCACCCATGTCAAACATTCGCAAGGGGCTTGTAAATATGCCTCTCTTTTTTTGTATATTCTATCTCAATTTATAGCATTAGTAAAATCCTTTACGCATCTCTCAAAGCATTTCATATTCTTGTCTGTGTGCCAATTTTATTACTCTGCATGCATTTTCTGCTGGCAACCATATCAAACATTGCGCAAGGGGATTGTAAATATGTCTCTCTTTTTTTGTATATTCTATCTCAATTTATACCATTAGTAAAATCCTTTACGCATCTCTCAAAGCATTTCATATTCTTGTCTGTGTGCCAATTTTATTACTCTGCATGCATTTTCTGCTGGCACCCATATCAAACATTGCGCAAGGGGATTGTAAATATGTCTCTCTTTTTTGTATATTCTATCTCAATTTATACCATTAGTAAAATCCTTTACACATCTCTCAAAGCATTTCATATTCTTGTCTGTGTGCCAATTTTATTACTCTGCATGCATTGTCTGCTGGCACACATGTCAAACATTGTGCAAAGGGCTTGTAAATATGCCTCTCTTTTTTGTATATTCTATCTCAATTTATGCCATTAGTAAAATCCTTTACGCATCTCTCAAAGCATTTCATATTCTTGTCTGTGTGCCAATTTTATTACTCTGCATGCATTTTCTGCTGGCACCCATGTCAAACATTGCGCAAGGGGCTTTTAAATATGCCTCTCTTTTTTTGTATATTCTATCTCAATTTATACCATTAGTAAAATCCTTTACGCATTTGTCACAGCATTTCATATTCTTCTCTGTGTGCCAATTTTATTACTCTGCATGCATTTTCTGCTTGCATCCATGTCAAACAATGCGCAAGGGGCTTGTAAATATGCCTCTCTTTTTTTGTATAATCTATCTCAATTTATGCCATTAGTAAAATCCTTTACGCATCTCTCAAAGCATTTCATATTCTTGTCTGTGTGCCAATTTTATGACTCTACATGCATTTTCTGCTGGCACCCATGTCAAACATTGCGCAAGGGGCTTGTAAATATGCCTCTCTTTTTTTGTATATTCTATCTCAATTTATGCCATTAGTAAAATCCTTTACGCATCTCTCAAAGCATTTCATATTCTTGTCTGTGTGCCAATTGTATTACTCTGCATGCATTTTCTGCTTGCACCCATGTCAAACATTGCGCAAGGGGCTTGTAAATATGCCTCTCTTTTTTGTATATTCCATCTCAATTTGCCATTAGTAAAATCCTTTACACATCTCTCAAAGCATTTCATATTCTTGTCTGTGTGCCAATTTTATTACTCTGCATGCATTTTCTGCTGGCACCCATGTCAAACATTGCGCAAGGGGCTTGTAAATATGCCTCTCTTTTTTTTATAGTCTATCTCAATTTATGCCATTAGTAAAATCCTTTTCGCATCTCTCAAAGCATTTCATATTCTTGTCTGTGTGCCAATTTTATTACTCTGCATGCATTTTCTGCTGGCACCCGTGTCAAACATTTCGCAAGGGGCTTGTAAATATGCCTCTCTTTTTTTGTATATTCTATATCAATTTATACCATTAGTAAAATCCTTTACGCATCTCTCAAAGCATTTCATATTCTTGTCTGTGTGCCAATTTTATTACTCTGCATGCATTTTCTGCTGGCACCCATGTCAAACATTGCGCAAGGGGCTTGTAAATATGCCTCTCTTTTTTTGTATATTCTATCTCAATTTATGCCATTAGTAAAATCCTGTACGCATCTCTCAAAGCATTTCATATTCTTGTCTGTGTGCCAATTTTATTTCTCTGCATGCATATTCTGCTGGCACCCATGTCAAATATTGCGCTAGGGGCTTGTAGATGTGCCTCTCTTTTTTGTATATTCCATCTCATTTTATGCCATTAGTAAAATTCTTTACGCATCTCTCAAAGCATTTCATATTCTTGTCTGTGTGCCAATTTTATTACTCTGCATGCATTTTCTGCTGGTACCCATGTCAAACATTGCGCAAGGGGCTTGTAAATATGCCTCTTTTTTGTATATTCTATCTCAATTTATGCCATTAGTAAAATCCTTTACGCATCTCTCAAAGCATTTCATATTCTTGTCTGTGTGCCAATTTTATTACTCTGCATGCAGTTTCTGCTTGCACCCATGTCAAACATTGTGCTAGGGGCTTGTAAATATGCCTCTCTTTTTTGAATATTCCATCTCAATTTATGCCATTAGTAAAATCCTTTACACATCTCTCAAAGCATTTCATATTCTTGTCTGTATGCCAATTGTATTACTTTGCATGCATTGTCTGCTTGCACCCATGTCAAACATTGCGCAAGGGGCTTGTAAATATGCCTCTTTTTTTTGTATATTCCATCTCAATTTATGCCATTAGTAAAATCATTTACACATCTCTCAAAGCATTTCATATTCTTGTCTGTGTGCCAATTTTATTACTCTGCATGCATTGTCTGCTTGCACCCATGTCAAACATTGCGCAATGGGCTTGTAAATATGCCTCTCTTTTTTTGTGTATTCTATCTCAATTTATGCCATTAGTAAAATCCTTTACGCATCTCTCAAAGCATTTCATATTCTTGTCTGTGTGCCAATTTTATTACTCTGCATGCATTTTCTGCTGGCACCCATGTCAAACATTGCGCAAGGGGCTTGTAAATATGCCTCTCTTTTTTTGTATATTCTATCTCAATTTATGCCATTAGTAAAATCCTGTACGCATCTCTCAAAGCATTTCATATTCTTGTCTGTGTGCCAATTTTATTTCTCTGCATGCATATTCTGCTGGCACCCATGTCAAATATTGCGCTAGGGGCTTGTAGATGTGCCTCTCTTTTTTGTATATTCCATCTCATTTTATGCCATTAGTAAAATTCTTTACGCATCTCTCAAAGCATTTCATATTCTTGTCTGTGTGCCAATTTTATTACTCTGCATGCATTTTCTGCTGGTACCCATGTCAAACATTGCGCAAGGGGCTTGTAAATATGCCTCTTTTTTGTATATTCTATCTCAATTTATGCCATTAGTAAAATCCTTTACGCATCTCTCAAAGCATTTCATATTCTTGTCTGTGTGCCAATTTTATTACTCTGCATGCAGTTTCTGCTTGCACCCATGTCAAACATTGTGCTAGGGGCTTGTAAATATGCCTCTCTTTTTTGAATATTCCATCTCAATTTATGCCATTAGTAAAATCCTTTACACATCTCTCAAAGCATTTCATATTCTTGTCTGTATGCCAATTGTATTACTTTGCATGCATTGTCTGCTTGCACCCATGTCAAACATTGCGCAAGGGGCTTGTAAATATGCCTCTTTTTTTTGTATATTCCATCTCAATTTATGCCATTAGTAAAATCATTTACACATCTCTCAAAGCATTTCATATTCTTGTCTGTGTGCCAATTTTATTACTCTGCATGCATTGTCTGCTTGCACCCATGTCAAACATTGCGCAATGGGCTTGTAAATATGCCTCTCTTTTTTTGTGTATTCTATCTCAATTTATGCCATTAGTAAAATCCTTTACGCATCTCTCAAAGCATTTCATATTCTTGTCTGTGTGCCAATTTTATTACTCTGCATGCATTTTCTGCTGGCACCCATGTCAAACATTGCGCAAGGGGCTTGTAAATATGCCTATCTTTTTTTGTATATTTTATCTCAATTTATGCCATTAGTAAGATCCTTTACACATCTCTCAAAGCATTTCATATTCTTTTCTGTGTGCCAATTTTATTACTCTGCATGCATTTTCTGCTGGCACCCATGTCAAACATTGCGCAAGGGGCTTGTAAATATGCCTCTCTTTTTTTGTATATTCCATCTCAATTTATGCCATTAGTAAAATCCTTTACGCATCTCTCAAAGCATTTCATATTCTTGTCTGTGTGCCAATTTTATTACTCTGCATGCATTGTCTGCTTGCACCCATGTCAAACATTGCGCAATGGGCTTGTAAATATGCCTCTCTTTTTTGTGTATTCTATCTCAATTTATGCCATTAGTAAAATCCTTTACGCATCTCTCAAAGCATTTCATATTCTTGTCTGTGTGCCAATTTTATTACTCTGCATGCATTTTCTGCTGGCACCCATGTCAAACATTGCGCAAGAGGCTTGTAAATATGCCTCTCTTTTTTGTATATTCTATCTCAATTCATGCCATTAGTAAAATCCTTTACGCATCTCTCAAAGCATTTCATATTCTTGTCTGTGTGCCAATTTTATTACTCTGCATGCATTGTCTGCTTGCACCCATGTCAAACATTGCGCAAGGGGCTTGTAAATATGCCTCTCTTTTTTGTATATTCCATCTCAATTTATGCCATTAGTAAAATCCTTTATGCATCGCTCAAAGCATTTCATATTCTTGTCTGTGTGCCAATTTTATTACTCTGCATGCATTTTCTGCTGGCACGCATGTCAAACATTGCGCACGGGGCTTGTAAATATGCCTCTCTTTTTTTGTATATTGTATCTCAATTTATGCCATTAGTAAAATCCTTTACGCATCTCTCAAAGCATTTCATATTCTTGTCTGTGTGCCAATTTTATTACTCTGCATGCATTGTCTGCATGCACCCATGTCAAACATTGTGCTAGGGGCTTGTAAATATGCCTCTCTTTTTTGTATATTCTATCTCAATGTATGCCATTAGTAAAATCCTTTACGCATCTCTCAAAGCATTTTATATTCTTGTCTGTGTGCCAATTTCATTACTCTGCATGCATTGTCTGCTTGCACCCATGTCAAACATTGCGCAAGGGGCTTGTAAATATGCCTCTCTTTTCTGTATATTCTATCTCAATTTATTCCATTAGTAAAATCCTTTACGCATCTCTCAAAGCCTATAATAACTGATAAAAGCCCACTGAAAGAGAAATAGCCCTCACCAGTGAAAACATATAAACACTGAAAAAACACATGCACAACCACAAACTAAATGCCATTGAAAGGAAGGAAAAAGAGAGTGAAAGAGTATTTTTTTTCATCCTGAAGAGGCCTATACAATGTAACTTTGTTATACAAGCTAGCAGTAAGAAAGGCTGCTTGAGTTATGTTGTTTAGGGATTTCACTAAAATATTGTTTCTTCTTCCTTTTTCTTTTTTCAGTTTTGTGGTCTTTGGTCTGAAGATGCAGGGTTTAGAAGTCTCATTTAAATATTTTATGAACTGTAGAGTATCAGGAAATATCAAAATCATATTTGATATTTTGGCTGCATTTGATTATTTAATTGATAGGTAAAATGGCTGGTTTCATAAGAATCTTTCCTAATATGTGTCATCACATTTACCCACAGAGAATGGGTAAAAACCCTAATACATCAGCCCCCATATTCTAATGGGTCAGTATTGATAGTAGGTGAATTGCCAACACCTCAGGCTTTAAACATTCAATGCAAGATATAGTGATGTATGAGAAATGGCTTGCAATGATGCATAGAAATGTCCCTTCACCACCAATGGCATTTGAAGTCAATGAAATCTCACTGTGGTACGCTGTACAAGTTCTAGATCACTTCAGTAAAGGGGAATTTCCTCTGTAGTTTTAAAAGTGCTGCTTCATTTTTGACCGCTTCAATAACTGAGGGTATAAGCTCCCAGCTCAATGCAAATGTTGCAGAACCTGCCCTGAGAATCACAATCTTCAAGAGCACTAGTATTGGCACGGAAATCTATGTCAGTGGCTAGAGTTAACAAATTGTGTACTGGCTATTTTGGCGTTGTCTGTCCCAAGTGCCGTTGTTGAGAGGGCCTTTTCACAGAAGTTTACATGGGAAGGAAAGAGCGAGCACACATGACTAAAGACTCACTGAAGAAGTCTTTTATGGTGTACTAGAATAAGTTTAATTTGCAAAGATCTATTTGGACCTCATATACACGATACGCACACTGTCTATATACCATGTTCTATCAGTGCAGAAAGCAAGCAATAATAAAAGCAAAACGTTTCATAAACACCGGAAAAACACCTTTTCTGTTGTTTTTAGTGGTGCAAAAAGGTGTAACCACTGATAACAACTGTTTTTTTAAGGTCTTGAAATCACTGAAAAAACCCCACCAGAATTTACCAAAAATAGAAACTGAAAACAGGAAAGCCTACTTATAAGCTAAAAAATACAAACTGTAAGCACACACAGCTAACATTATGGAAAAAGGTGAAAATATAATTCCTTAATTCACACAGACACTCACTGTGATCCTTGTCAAAAATCATTAAGCCACACATTTTATCAAAAAACATTTAGCATGGTAAATCATTTTACACACAGAGCACAACCCATTTAAATGAACACTACACTACAATGCAGAAACCTGACTCATTTTCAAAATACAACAGTAATGAAGCCCAATATGCTTGTTATGCTTCCCAATACTGCAAACAGCACTCTTTTTATATTACTCACCTTTAAAATCGCTTTTGAAAATATAGAACAGTGTCAAACACACAGCAGATTTTCTTAAGCAGAATCTCTGAAATGCAGCGCAGACACTGGAACCAGAAATGGCACACTTTCCCACTCATTCTTCACACAAATTTCAGGTCTTAACCAATGAAATCTCTTCCCACACTATTTCAAAACTAAACTAACATTTCAATTGCTTCTACATTCCCACACTTTCAAACTCACATAATATTCACCCATCCCCCTAGTGCTCATTCAACCTGTTACCATGGTAACTCCCACCTAAGGAAGAACAGAGTTTAAAAGTTCATCATACTATGTTGCAAATGAATCCAGCAAGGTTGTTAGAGTTCTCAAAATAACAGCTGCTCATGTGCAATGTTCCTTTCAATGACATTTTCTGAACCATTAGAATTGCTTCTTTTAAAAAACAAAACTATGCACCCTAATATGCTCTTTTCCATTTTCAGAAAGCACCAATCATTTCTTAAGCTTCAAGTGCAGCGCATGTCCTCCTCTTTTTTTTCTAAACTGCAAGCTTTCCAACTGCCATTTCATTTACAGCCCTCATCTGAGTACAACCAGACTTGCCTTGAAAATGCCAGAAACCGGTCCTCGGAAGCTTGTTTCTGGTCCAGGGAAGACATGGCTTGGCAGTTCGGGCTGGACTGTTCCCATGAGGCACAGGGTCAGACTGATTTGCATATAGCCATGTCTGAACTGGGGTGGCAGAGTGGGCTAAAGAACGGTGATGGATTAAACCCAGATCTTTTTACTGGGTGTGAGTGTTTGATTGATTCAGATGCTCCGTCCATCACCACCCCCTTTTGTACCGCTTTTGGCCGCCATAAGTGTGGCAGGGTATGCTCAGACGTTAGTCCCTTGCTCACTTTGCCACTGGATTCAAGCAAGCCGGGCTGAAGACGGCTGAAATGCCAGAAACCGGTCCTCAGAAGCTTGTTTCCGGTCCAGGGAAGACATGGCTTGGCAGTTCGGGCTGGACTGTTCCCATGAGGCACAGGGTCAGACTGATTTGCATATAGGCATGTCTGAACTGGGGTAGCAGAGTGGGCTAAAGAACGGTGATAGATTAAACCCAGATCTTTTGACTGGGTGTGAGTGTTTGATTGATTCAGATGCTCCGTCCATCACCACCCCCTTTTGTACCACTTTTGGCCGCCATAAGTGTGGCAGGGTATGCTCAGACGTGAGTCCCTTGCTCACTTTGCCACTGGATTCAAGCAAGCTGGGCTGAAGACGGCTGGAATGCCAGAAACCGGTCCTCGGAAGCTTGTTTCCAGTCCAGGGAAGACATGGCTTGGCAGTTTGGGCTGGGCTGTTCCCATGAGGCACAGGGTCAGACTGATTTGCATATAGCCATGTCTGAACTGGGGTGGCAGAGTGGGCTAAAGAACGGTGATGGATTAAACCCAGATCTTTTGACTGGGTGTGAGTGTTTGATTGATTCAGATGCTCCGTCCATCACCACCCGCTTTTGGCCGCCATAAGTGTGGCAGGGTATGCTCAGACGTGAGTCCCTTGCTCACTTTGCCACTGTATTCAAGCAAGCCGGGCTGAAGATGGCTGGAATTCCAGAAACCGGTCCTCGGAAGCTTGTTTCCGGTCCAGGGAAGACATGGCTTGGCAGTTCGGGCTGGACTGTTCCCATGAGGCACAGGGTCAGACTGATTTGCATATAGCCATGTCTGAACTGGGGTGGCAGAGTGGGCTAAAGAACGTTGATGGATTAAACCCAGATCTTTTGACTGGGTGTGAGTGTTTGATTGATTCAGATGCTCCGTCCATCACTACCCCCTTTTGTACCATTGAATATGCCTTCCGTATGGTATGTAGGACACAGTTTTGTATTCTGGTCTTAAAGGTATGCAACAAACAGAGGAATTTTAAACCTTCATTTACCAAATGTGGATATTTTATGGATTGGCCAGAGAGGATTGAGATGTCACCAATTGATACCATTGGTGAAATCCTTCATGCATCTCCCACATCCTGACCTCATAATTGTGCACTGTGGTGGAAATGACTTATGCACTTTGAGTGGGGTTGGTCTGGAAATGCTATTGAAGGGCATCTTTGGACAATTGATGTCACTTTTTCCTCAAACTGCCTTTGTCTATTCCAATATATGCCAAAGGCAAAAATGGAATTGGTCCAATCAATTTTGTCGACAGATTGAGAAAGCAAGGAAACATGTAACTAAATCTGTTTCTGCATACATGAGAGAGTATGGAATGGGTTGTATATACCACAACAACTTGCGTTACAACATGCAAGGCATCTATAGGACAGATGGTGTACATTTCACTGATGAAGGGAACAAAGTCTTTCTCTGTAACATCAGACTCTGCATTGGTACTTACTTGTAGGTACCAAAAAAAACACAATGAACACAACGGCTCTTTTTAGAGCCAACTAACATGTAAACACTCAAATATGATTTTTAACTTTATTTTTTTTATTAATTTTTACCGAGGTCCGCGCACCGAGCACTCACAGAGCACTCCCCGTGCGCGGACGTATCGTGTTTTCTGATATTTTTTAAAAATTAACATTATTTTTAACCTTAGGAGTCCTTGAAGGACCCCCTGAGAAGGCCTAAGGGGTCAGGGACACTCTACCCTACCCCCTTCCCATGTTTTTCAGTTATATTTTTTACTCTCTTCTGAAACCACAAAATGGCGGCGATAGGGATCGCGCACCATGCATGCACCGAGCACTCACGGTGCGCGGACCTAGTGGAATAAAAAAAAAAAAACTAAATGGAAATGGACATTGTCTCCTCTGTAGATACCTTGTATGTTGTAATGCAAGCTATTGTGGTATATTGAATCCATACTGTAGTCTTTCAGGAAAGCAGAAACAGATTTGTTCACATGATTCCTTCCTTTCTCGATGTGTGGTCAGAATTGGTGTAGGGAGTCATGAGTTCCTACTCTGGTGAAACACACTTGCTGTTCTATATACTTACTTAGGTTGTAAACTAGTGCATCAGAGACAGTCAGTGAGAGAAAGGATGCAGGACATGAAGAACACAAAATTGTATCACTTTGCTACTACCTCATAAATTACATTTAAATAAGTATAATTTTCAAAAACAGTTTTCTTTACTAAATTAAAATTTATTTATCAGAATTTTCAAAATCTAAAAGAACTTGTAGCATTTCTTCATCAGCAATTTCATCCATCAAAGTGTCTGAAAATGATTAATCAAACTCAACAATGTCTACACATTCCATTAATTCCATATCTAGTGTTTCATCAAAAAAATCTGCCATGGTATCTCTTTCATATTCTTCATGATTTGTTTCATCTATAGGATCAATATACACCACAGAAGTTGCCTCAATAAACGTTCCTCATTTTCATTCATCATTTTATGTTAGTGTACTATTAAAAGAAAGAGAAACAGCGCTTACTGCATGATTTCCTGCTCTGGTGAGACACACTTGCTGTTCTTTAAACTTACTTATGTTGCAATCTTGTGCATCAGAGACAGACAGTGAGAGAAAGGATGCAGAACATGAAAAAGAGATGTCAAATACACATTTAAGAAAATTTGGGGGGAGAAGGAAAATATATATGAGTAAACTTACTATGTAACACCAAAAATTATCAGTTTGCTACAACCTCATAAATTACATTTTAATAAGTATAAATTCTCATACAATATTTATTTACTAAATTTAAATTTATTGTTGGAAATTTTCGAAATTTAAATGATCGTCTAAGATTGCATCATCAGCAATGTCAATATTAAAGATCCCCCAAAAAGAATCCTCAAACTCTATGAACTCCAAAGCTTCCATTAAATCTGAATCCAAGGATTCATCATAGAAATCGTCCAAGCCATCTCCTCCATCATAAAGCTCTCCTTCAGGAACATCCTCAATAACAGTCACAAAAATTTCTATAACAATGTCAAATGACTCTTCATTTTCAGCCATTATTGATGTTAGTATACTATTAAAAGAAAGAGAAAGACAGTGAGATGGTGCAGAGGAAGAGTGAGGTAGGGCAGAGAAAAACTATTAAATTCTATTAGAAGAGTCACTACTGTGTTAATCTCACACCAAAAATTGAACACCAAAATTTCCTCACAAAACTACCTCAGACACTATAGTCACAAAATGGCTGTGTTTCCCTGGATAGTGTATAGTATCAAGCAAGAATTAGAAATTTAAAGCACTGCATCTGAAGTTTCCCTACTCAAACCATAAGTATAACAGAAAAACATTAAATAACTAACAGAAAACATTTTTCCTATTAACTTAAAGTGAACAACAGAGTTCTCCTTACAAATTAACAACTCACCTTCTAGAAAACTGTTGAACAGTGAATTCTGTCTCAATCGCACACTTCAGAAGTATACCTCAAACACTAAAATCTCAAAATGGCTGTGTTTCCCTCTCATTTCTCATACATATTCAGATACCCAGCCAATCAAATATTATCACACACAAAATCAAAACCAATGTAACATTTTAATTGGTTCAAATTATCAACACTTTCAAACTCACATAATATTCAACCTACCCCCAATGCTCTCTAACAATTACCATACTATCTCTCCACAAAACACTTACCTAAACCCAAAGGTGAAAGAGTCATCACTCAATGTTGCACTCAACCAACATCTAAACACTGAAACTTGTTATTTTAATGTATTTCTTTTTTGTCTTTTTGAACCGAAGTCCGCGCACGGTGCGCGGACCCCGCGATTTTACATAAAATCTTTTTTTTTTTTTCAACCTTCGGAGTCCTTTACAGACCCCATGACAAAACCTAGGGGGCTCAAGAATCTCTACCCTGCCTCCTTGTCAACTATTACACTTCTGTTTACAACCACTGTCATCTGCCAAAAAAACAAGATGGCGGACAACACTTCCTCATTTTGACTGACTGGAATGTTGACAGACGTCCAACAGCCAATCAGAATTCCGCACGCGCACGGTGCAAGCCCGTGAGCGCACCGTGTCCCACCTATAGATATATAATTTGAAAAAGTCAATTTTCTCAACAATTACTGAAGGGATTTTCACCAAATATTTAAAAAAAACTTCTGCATACCAGGCTCTACCATTTGCCAAGTTTGCAGTAATTCCATTCAGCCGTTCAGGCTGTAGCTGTGTCTAAAGGTCCTATGGAAAATTGCATTGGACTCAATTTCACATTCAATTTTCTCAAAAACTACTGGAGGGATTTACACCAAACATACTAAAGGCACTGCTGCATACCAGTCCCTACCATTTTGCCAGATCTGGTGTAATTCCGTTCACCGGTCGAGCTGTAGCCTTGTCAGAATGTCGCTATGGAAATTAACATGGGGAAAACACGTTTTGGGACCCCCCTTTTTTCTCGGCCCCCGATTGACGAATACCCCCGAAACTTTCAGGGAAGGAGTGGAGCGCAGCGAGGCAAATTTAAGGAAAATTACAGGCAGATCCCTCAATCGGCACCAAAGTTATTCCCAATAGAATGTTTGGAATTTCCTATGGTATCTAGGTCCTAACTATATGTAAATGTAAATGTAAATGTATTTCGATTTATATAGCGCACTAATCACCCAGGGGTCTCAAGGCGCTTGCTTAGGGAACCCGTCCTGGTATTCCCCTGTGAGATACCCCGGCAGGGTATTCACAAGGTGAAAGCCAGGCATCCCGCCGCGAGGGGCCGTAGTGGAGATTAAGCAAGCTATTGCCCAGAGTCGCAGAGTGTGACCCCGTGAGTCGAGTAGGCACCAGAGCGAGAATTGTCGAGTCCGTGGAATTTTTGAGCCCGAGACCCACCGAGGTGGGGAATCGAACCCTGGTCCACGGCTGATCTCAGCTTCCGGGTCTGCCGCCTCTAACCACTGAGCCACGCTTCTCTATATATGTATATATATATTACCTACTGGCGGTCACCAGTAGGTAGGTATAGTTAGGACCTAGTTTCCAAAGGAAATCCACAACATTCTATTTGGAATAACTTTGGGGCTGGTGGACGAATCGTCGCAAAATTCTCCCAAAAAATGGCCTGCTCCTCTCCGCTCCTTCCCTGAAAGTTTGGGGGTGATTCATCAAGTAGGGGCCAAGAAAAAAGGGGGCTCCCAAAAAGTGTTTTCCCCATGCAATTTTCCATAGGACTTTTAGCCAGGGCTACAGCCCGAACGGCTGAACGGAAGTACACCAAATTTGGCAAAAAGATAGAGCTTGGTTCGCAGATTGTGCTTCAAAAGTGATTTCTAGAGACGAAGTACTGTACGCGTACAGTAAGTGTATCAAAAAACGTACAATTATGAGCACGAGCTGCATGCTGATTGGCTGTTAACTGTCTGTCAACACTGAGTCCAAACCAGGAAGTGTGAGCAGCCATCTTGTGCCTCGGTAGAACCGAGTCACAAGAAAACAGTAAAAAAAAGTTGAAAAATAAGAAAAGGGGGCAGGGTAGACACATCCTGACCCTCTAGGCCTGCTCAGGGGGTCCCATATGGATCTTTAGGCCCAAAATTATTTTTAATTTATTCAATAAAAAATCGCAGGCTACGCGTATGGTACGTGTAAGCGGTGAAAAAGGAAAAAAAACTAGAAGTCCGCTTTATTCTCAATTAGCCCCCGGGCTTTATTTTGAAAGGCCCCGAGGGGGTGGTGGTCCCCGGTGCTGCGGGGGGGGCCATAAGCCCCCCCGCAGCCCCGGGGACCGCCACCCCCTCGGGGCTTTTAAAAAAAAAAAAAATTTAAGTATGTTTTCAGTACCCCCCACACGCCACAGGGACCGCCCCCCCTTTTTTCTCAGCCCCCGCTTGATGAATCCCCCTGAAACTTTCAGGGAAGGAGTGGAGCGCAGCGAGGCAAATTTAAGGAAAATTACAGGCAGATCCCTCAATCGGCACCAAAGTTATTCCCAATAGAATGTTCGGAATTTCCTATGGTATCTAGGTCCTAACTATATATATATATATATATATATATTACCTACTGGCGGTCACCAGTAGGTAGTTATAGTTAGGACCTAGTTTCCAAAGGAAATCCACAACATTCTATTTGGAATAACTTTGGGGCTGGTGAACGAATCTTCGCGAAATTCTCCCAAAAAATGGCCTGCTCCGCTCCGCTCCTTCCCTGAAAGTTTGGGGGTGATTCATCAAGTGGGGGCCGAGAAAAAAGGGGGCTCCCAAAAAGTGTTTTCCCCATGCAATTTTCCATAGGACTTTTAGCCAGGGCTACAGCCCGAACAGGGGTGGTGGTCCCCGGTGCTGCGGGGGGGCCGTGAGCCCCCCCACAGCCCCGGGGACCGCCACCCCCTTGGGGCTTTTAAAAAATAAAATGTTAAGTATGTTTTCAGTACCCCCCCACACGCCACAGGGACCGCCACCTTCCTGGGGCAGTAATATTTAAAATAGGGGGGTCCGTGACAGACCCCCCAGCCCCGGGGACCTGCACCCCCAGGGCTTTTGAATGTTTGGAGGGGTCACGTGGCCCCCCCTAGAGCCCTTGAAGGCCCTGGGGTCTGACACCTCGCAGGGCCGGCTCCTGCAGTGTCCCGGGGTGCCTACCCCCGGGACACTGCTGTTTGCTGTGGTAGGGCGGGAACCTTGTGGCTCCCACCCTAGCACAGCAAACCGCTTTCCTATTTGAAAGAGAGAGCTGGAAACCTGCTCTCTCTTTCAAGTAGGAAAGCAGATTGCTTTTCGTCAGAGAGAGCAGCATGTAAGCTTCTCTCTCTGACCAAGAAATGCCGGCTCTCGAAGGACGCAGGGAGCCGGCTGGGACCGTGGGGGCATTGGGGTTCCCCCCATGGTCCCCAATGTTATATTTGAGCCCCGGGGGATGGGGTCCCCGGGGATTATAAAAAATTAGTGATAGAGGCTATTTTTTTTTTTTTACTATCTATGTTGAATCTATGAATGTATGTTGGCAGTGTGTGTTGACTAGGGTTCGGCTGCCGTTGGTTTTGTGTACCCCCTAAGTCTAAAGGAAGCTTATACAGGCGGATTCTAGGTTGGCAGTGTGTGTTCGCTAGGGTGATGGTGTTTGTGTACTCCGTTGCAGCTCCTTAAACATTCGAACATATAATTTCTGCAAAATCTTTTTTGTGTTGGGCAACTGAGTATTACCCCAGTGACTTTGTCATCCATTTATCTTTTTTACTTTTTCTTTATCTGAATTCTGCTTTATTTACTGTATCTTTCTACCTCTCATCACAATGAGTTCCACAGCGTAGCGTCCATTGCAGTGTTCTTAGTTTTCTTGTTCATTTGCTGACTTACCAGTTTGTGTTGAAGATTCGCTGTCCTATTTGTGTAGCTTTCCTTTGTGTATCTTTTGTGCAGCCTTCTTTTGTATCAGACTTTGTTTATTTAGTGCTTGATCCAGTGTCCTGAACATAGCAGTACATCTGCAGACATGTAATTTACTCCTTTCCTTTATCTCCCTCCATCCTAATTTACAATGTAATAGGGGGAGTCAAAGTAAGGCACTCCTGTCATCACTGTTTTAAGCTTGCTAAACAGTCGGTAGGACACAGGTTAAGAAACCCAGCCTCCACCACTCTTGGACCCTCCTGGCCCTTGTTGCCACCTCGTTTGCTATGTCTTAAGTATTTAATCTCTGCACTTGACCGTGGTCCTCCAACAGTGTTTATTTATTTATTTTATTTTTTTATTCTATTTTTATTTCTTTTTGGAGTTTTCTATAGCGCTCGCCAGACCCGAGGGTATCGGAGCGCTTTACAATGGAACTGGAGGGCACAAGTGTAGAACAGTATATCAAGAAAAAGATTCATACGAGTTCAAGGATTAACATTGTTATTTGGCGCCTGAGGGGCGTGTTTGAGGTAGTGACTTTGAGATTTTTTCAGTGTATTCTCATCATAGTCCAAGCACATACAATCCATCATTTTATCTGCTCTTGTCCATTCTGTGTGGTGGTTCCGCCACCACATAGTGCACATTATAGAACACCTTGAGTGTACCCGCCCTCAAAATGTCTACACTGGCGATTGTACATGCAGGCCTTGGACCACCCTTTTCATCCATTCTTGCATCCTGAGTTGTAACCTCTAACCTCTGTTCTTTACTTCTTAGTTTACCCTTTTAAATATTCAAATCTTCTTGGAAAGACATCACTAATCCTTATCATTGAATAAGTAGCAAGTTTCTGGAATCATTTTATATGTGAGTTGTGTATGTTATCCTAATACCCAATATTCCAATGACATGCTTTGTACCATTATGTAATGTGCTTGAGTTGCAGTGTTCTATCTTGTTTTGGTTTGTATGTCATTACAATCAAAGATAACATATTCCTGTATATCCTAAATAAAGCACTTGCACAATGCATAGTGACACTGTATTTATTGTATTTATTTTTCGAATGTTTTCAAAATAATATACACTCAAGTACAAAATATTGTTGCTTCATTTCCAAGATAAA
Source organism: Lissotriton helveticus (assembly GCF_964261635.1). Taxonomy (NCBI): domain Eukaryota; kingdom Metazoa; phylum Chordata; class Amphibia; order Caudata; family Salamandridae; genus Lissotriton; species Lissotriton helveticus. Next base: position 537,170,362 of record NC_136067.1, read on the forward strand.
TATTTAATATATTTCATATGAATCACCACATATGCTGATATTACAGTAACGATAAAATGAAGTGTTTATGTTTTTGTACAAGGACCTACAACATAAGAAATTCAGTATGGAAAATCAAAAAAACAATTTGGAAGACGGTTTCGAAATTAGTAACAATGTCACCGGCAAACTTGTCTTTTATACCGTCAATTCCCCAGTCTGTATCCTTACACTTCCAGCAAACACTATCACACTTTTGTTTCAATATTGTGGTGAGCCATACAGCACAATGTATCACATTTATTTTCTGTTACCACCTCAAACACTGATATTACAGTAAAGAATTTTTTAGAATAGTTGCCATGTATCCAAAGATATTTTATGAAAGCACTTCAAACACTGATATAATAGTAAACAAGTTTTAAATATAGTTTCAAGGTATCACAAAATATTTTATGTGAGCACCACAAACCTCGATATTACAGTAAAGAAGATGTGAAAATAGTTGCAGTGTAGCTTAAAATATTGAACGTGAGGAGCACAAACACTGTAACAACAAACAACAGTAAAGAAGCTGTGAAAATAGTTTCAATATATCACAAAAACTCATTTCACTTCATTGAGAACATATTTCTTAACATTGACAGATCTTACGTCTTACAGATGGAAAATGTCACTTACACAGAAAGCATTTCTTTTTGGCATGTAGTACTGTAGAGTTAGATGCTGTCCATAGTACTGCCACGTCGTGTTGTGTTTGGCCGAGGTAGTAGCTATAACAAAAAGGCTCGTTAAAGGGCCTTGACTTTGAATCAGAATATGAAATTCAAGAATAATTGATAACCCCAGCCAAAAAAGGCAGCACGTAGGTGTGTGTATGTGTGGATGATGTGTTGATTGCGTGGAAGATGAATAAGGTGAAAAATAAGAAAGGCTGCAGACGCGCAAACTACCCACTTCCTTTTAAGGGAAGTGGGTGTTTGGCTTTTCAGTCCATTACACTGACATGGCGTCGGATTCTGCAGTGGGAGCCTGAGGAACGGGTTCCACATCTAAGGAGGCAAGCAAGTGCACAAAGTACACACAGTGTATGGTACAAAGGACGCAAGAAAGGACGCAAGTGTGCATATTACCCACTGCCATTCACGGGTAGTAGTTATCAAGAAGGCTCAATAAAGGGCCTGCACTTTGAATTTGAATTACAAGAAAAATAATGGATAACACCAGCCAAGAAAGGCAGCAAGTGTGCAAATTTCCCACTGCCTTTGGTCGGGGTAGTAGCTACAACAAAAAGGCTTGATAAAGGGCCTTGACCTTGTATCAGAATATGAAATAGAAGAATAGTTGATAACCACAGCCAAGAAAGGCAGCAAGTAGGTGTGTGTACATGTGGATGATGTGTTGATTGAGTGGAAGATGAATAAGGTGAAAAATAAGAAAGACTGCAAGTGTGCAAATTACCAACTGCCTTCAGCCGGGGTAGTAGTTACAACAAAAAAGGCCCGATAAAGGGCCTTGACTTTGAATCAGAATATGAAATTCAAGAATAATTGATAACCCCAGCCAAGAAAGGCAGCAAGTGTGCAAATTTCCCACTGCCTTCGGCCAGGGTAGTTGATTCAACAAAAAGGCTTGATAAAGGGCCTGCACTTTGAATAGGAATATGAAATAGAAGAATAGTTCATAACCACAGCCAAGAAAGGCAGCAAGTAGGTATGTATATGTGTGGATGATGTGTTGAATGAGTGGAAGATGAATAAGGTGAAAAATAAGAAAGTCTGGAGACACGCAAACTACCCACTGCCTTGTCAGTGAAGGGGATCTTTGGATTTCCAGCTCATAATACAGATAGGGCGTCGGATTCCGCAGTGGGAGCCTGAGAAACGGGTACCATATTTAAGGAGACAAGCAAGTGCACAAAGTACACACACTGTGCGGTAGAAAGGACGCAAGAAAGGTCGCAAATGTGCAAATTACCCACTGCCATTCACGTGTAATAGTTAACAAGAAGGCTCAATAAAGGGCCTGCACTTTGAATTTAAATTAAAGAAGAATAATTGATAACCCCAGCCAAGAAAGGCAGCAAGTGTGCAAATTTCCAACTGCCTTCGGCAGAGGTAGTAGCTAAAACAAAAAGGCTCGATGAAGGGCTTTGACTTTGAATCAGAATATGAAATTGAACAATAATTGATAACCCCAGCCAAGAAAGGCAGCCAGTGCGGAAATTTTCCACTGCCTTCGGCCGGGGTAGTAACTACAACAAAAAGGCTCGATGAAGGGCTTTGACTTTGAATCAGAATATGAAATTCAAGAATAATTGATAACCCTAGCCAAGAAAGGCAGCGAGTGTGCAAATTACCCACTACCTTCGACTGGGGTAGTTGTTACAACAAAAAGGCTCTATCAATGGCCTGCACTTTGAATAGGAATATGAAATAGAAGAATAGTTGATAACCACAGCCAAGAAAGGCAGCAAGTAGGTGTGTGTATGTGTGGATGATGTGTTGATTGAGTGGAAGATGAATAAGGTGAAAAATAAGAACGTCTGGAGACACGCACACTACCCACTGCCTTGTCAGTGAAGTGGATCTTTGGATTTCCAGCTCATTATACAGATAGGGCGTCGGATATCGCAGTGGGTGCCTGAGAAACGGGTACCATATCTAAGGAAGCAAGCAAGTGCACAAAGTACACACACTGTGCAGTAGAAAGGACGCAAGAAAGGACGCAAGTGTGCAAATTACCCACTGCCATTCACGGATAGTAGTTAACAAGAAGGCTCAATAAAGGGCCTGCACTTTGCATTTGAGTTACAAGAAGAATAATTGATAACCCCATCCAAGAAAGGCAGCAAGTGTACAATATTCCCACTGCCTTCGGCCGGGGTAGTAGCTACAACAAATAGGTTCAATTAAGGGCCTTGACTTTGAATCAGAATTTGAAATTGAAGAATAATTGATAACCCCAGCCTAGAAAGGCAGCAAGTGTGCAAATCACCCACTTACTTCGGTTGGGGTAGTTGTTACAACAAAAAAGCTCGACAAAGGGCTTGCACTTTGAATAGTAATATGAAATAGAAGAATAGTTGATAACCACAGCATAGAAAGGCAGCAAGTAGGTGTGTGTACATGTGGATGATGTGTTGATTGAGTGGAAGATGAATAAGGTGAAAAATATGAAAGGCTGCAGACGCGCAAACTACCCACTTCCTTGTAAGGGAAGTGGGTGTTTGGTTTTCCAGTCCATTACACCAACAGGGCGTCCGATTCTGCAGTGGGAGCCTGAGAAACGGGTTCCACGTCTAAGGAGGCAAGCAAGTGCACAAAGTACACACACTGTGTGATAGAAAGGACGCAAGAAAGGACACCAGTGTGCAAATTACCCACTGCCATTCACGTGTAGTAGTTAACAAGAAGGCTCAATAAAGGGCCTGCACTTTGAATTTAAATTAATAAAGAATAATTGATAACCCCAGCCAAGAAAGGCAGCAAGTGTTCAAATTTCCAACTGCCTTTGGCCGAGGTAGTAGCTACAACAAAAAGGTTCAATAAAGGGCTTAGACTTTGAATCAGAATATGAAATTGAACACTAATTGATAACCCCAGCCAAGAAAGGCAGCCAGTGTGGAAATTTTCCACTGCCTTTGGCCGGGGTAGTAACTACAACAAAAAGGCTTGATAGAGGGCCATGACTTTGAATCAGAATTTGAAATTGAAGAATAATTGATAACCCCAGCCTAGAGAGGCAACAAGTGTGCAAATCTCTCACTGACTTCGGTTGGGGTAGTTGTTACAACAAAAAAGCTTGATAAAGGGCCTGCACTTTGAATAGTAATATGAAATAGAAGAATAGTTGATAACCACAGCCAAGAAAGGCAGCAAGTAGGTGTGTGTACATGTGGATGATGTGTTGATTGAGTGGAAGATGAATAAGGTGAAAAATAAGAAAGGCTGCAAATGTGCAAATTACCCAGTGCCTTCAGCCGGGGAAGTAGTTACAACAAAAAAGCTCGATAAAGGGCCATGACTTTGAATCAGAATTTGAAATTGAAGAATAATTGATAACCCCAGCCTAGAAAGGCAACAAGTGTGCAAATCTCCCACTGACTTCGGTTGGGGTAGTTGTTACAACAAAAAGGCTCGATAAAGGGCCTGTACTTTGAATGAGAATATGAAATTGAAGACTAATTGATAAACCCATCCAAGAAAGGCAGCAAGTGACCAAATTTCTTCCTGCCTTCGGTCAGGGTAGTTTTTACAACAAAAAGGCTCGATAAAGGGCCTGCACTTTGAATAGGAATATGAAATAGAAGAATAGTTGATAACCACAGCCAAGAAAGGCAGCAAGTAGGTGTGTGTATGTGTGGATGATGTGTTGATTGAGTGGAAGATGAATAAGGTGAAAAATAAAAAAAGCCTGCAAGTGTGCAAATTACCCACTGCCTTTAGCCGGGGAAGTAGTTACAACAAAAAAGCTCGATAAAGTGCCTTGACTTTGAATCAGAATATGAAAGCTATAGGTTCTCTTCTTCTCTAAATATCTGTTTGTTTCTGAGGTGTATGTAGCACACGTGTTAAAAGGCAGACTGTAATATATCGTAAAAAACCCAACATAATTGGAGAATAAGCAAAAGGTAGCGTAAACACGCTGTTACCGTGATTCTGAGGATTTGAGCTGTAAATACGCACTGCACAGGGGTGTGGTCCACGCAACTTCTCCCTGGTACAATATGTTCGTGAGACAGAGAGCAACCGAGGAGCGACTTCAGCCGCCAAAGTGAATGACAAGTAATGCCAAGCAGAACAGCAGGAATGTTTCGGGTACCTCACGGCACCATAGGACCGAAACACAAATAGAAATAAATGGTCTGCAACACCCCGCTGGGTAACGGGACGAAATCCGGCCACCCAACAAAGCACCAGGTAGAGAACAGGGAAATACAACGGCAGAGCCCGGCTGGGGGTCGGGAAACACCAACCCGACAGCGGAGAACCAGGTAAGGGAAATGGAGTCGTGTGCAAGGCAGCGCCCGGCTGCGGGGTCAAGAAGCACCAACCCGGCAGCAGAGCACCAGGTAAGGGAAATGGAGTCGTGTGCAAGGCAGCGCCCGGCTGCGGGTTCGAGAAGCACCAACCCGGCAGCGGAGCACCAGGTAAGGGAAATGGAGTCATGTGCAAGGCAGCGCCTGGCTGCGGGGTCAAGAAGCACAAACCTGGCAGCGGAGCACCAGGTAAGGGAAATGGAGTCATGTGCAAGGCAGCGCCCGGCTGCGGGGTCGAGAAGCACCAACCCGGCAGCGGAGCACCAGGTAAGGGAAGAATGGAGACGAGTACCAACTACCGGCACACAACAGCACGGTACCAAGAGAACGGAGGACCAAGTCCACACACGGAGAATGCCAGTAAACACAGGATACTGTTTATATAGTGGAGGGGAATGGCTCGAGAATTGAGGCATTACAGTTACTCTTAATGTGAAGCCAACCTATCACAATACTGCCTCATCAACATGTACAGGAATCTACACGGAAAATCTAAAACGACTCAGATGGAGCGAAGTCATTTCCGTAAATGTAATGAAGGAATGTGTAATCTTTACAGCAGGTGGCCCTGACTTGGTGGCACCCCCCACCGAAACATGACCCACTTTCTGCTCCCATTTGATAAGCCTTTTTCCGTCTAAACATCACTCCCATAAGGCTTACATAGGCCCTCACTTTTCGATCTCCATTCAAACTATGGCATTAAAGAAAATGAGAAACAAAGCCCTGCGCTCTTCCAAGAAATTCCCAGAGAACATCGAGCTCCTGAATACGTATAAAGCAGTCCAAAAGTCATTTAGGCTGGCTCAACAAAAAGACCAACACCTCCACTTGGATCAATTTTGGTGCCAATTATTATGGGAGAGCAAAAACCGCAATTTAAGAAAATTTTGGGTGGAGCCAAGATGGCGGGTTGATGTCGCCGTACGAAGGAAGCAGTGCAGAGAGGCTCCTGATTCCTCCGGTGTTCGAAAGGGAAATGCGGTTTTATCTCAAGTGAAACCCGACGAAACCCTGATGTGAAAGGGAAATAAACGAAACGCAGCCGTTGAGGTTGTAATTAAGCGTGCCTCGCCTGGGAGTGTTGTCTTGTATTGTGGAAGAGCAGCCAGTTTTCGAAGACAACTACGCGTTCTGAAAACGCTGACGCCGACGCTGATGCTACAGATTTACTGCCGCTGGGGGTGGCAAGCGCTGCCGGTGTGGAGATTCTTGCGGATTCGTCCGCTTGGTGCTCGTGGGACTAGCTGGGCGGGCCTCGCTTTACTCTCGGCACAATTCTGTGTCAACGGAGAAGTTACTGTCGGACGGGAAATCGGATTACAGGCAGGACAACGAGACGAAAGCCCCGAAATTGAACACCCGGTCGACTCGGGCTGGCAAGACAGCAAAAATAGACTCCCCCACGACAGCCACAACTACAGCCACAATTACAATTTCTAAGGTAACGATTGGGGATACCTTTGGCATAGACAATGGGGTTAAAGTGGCTGAGGCACCCGCGGTAAAGGGGGCAAATGTCCAGGCAGCAACTAAACAGCTGATATGTCCCTCTGCATTTTCCACAGAGCTGAAAAGTAGTGATATTCATGGCAGTAATAGTACATCATCTGGGTCTTGCACTGAGGAGGCAGATAGTGCTGGCGAACTCCAATCAGGGCTAATTGAGGCACAGATAAAGGAGCAAGTAACTATACAATCTAAAGAAGTCATAATATCGACAGAGAATTTCTATAACAAAGACATTGATCAAAGTATACATATCTCTCAGGTGCCCCTCGAAGAAGGGACGGAGGTACCTAATGTGACTGAGAATTTTGATGAAACTGAAGCAGCTGCCACTATGGAGATTTCAAATGGAAAAGGCATTTATAGAGAAGTTGGGGGAAGTATTATGAATAATGAAGGGGGAGCTAGAAGTGATGAAGACTTTACTATGGCTCCAACACTAGATATTCATGATCCTACTCACATTATTGGTAATAATGTAGCCTTTCTAGATGCACTAAAAGAAATTCTGACACTTTCAAACTCAGTCCAATCTGGGTCTGGGTCAGAGAAATATGCTTGTACAACACCGGAAGCTTTAGATGCAGTTTGTGCCCTCACGGAAGAGATAGAAGATGCAGAAGAATGTTTAAATACTCAATATGAAGAGATACTAGATGGAGAGGAATCGTAAACCATACATAATAAGACAAATAATATCAAACCACCAGGTTTAAAAAGGGGAAAATGAAAGCCAAGGCTAAATTGAAGAAAGTTGTTAGTACTTCTGTGATTAAAGACCCTTCTACAATTAATGTGGGGAGGAAAGTGAATAGAGACGAGAGTCCTTTAAGAAAATGGTTGCAAGCAAAGGGTGGAGTCAAGAACATGGCTAAGAGACTATCAGGAACAAGCCCTGAGGAAGACTCTAATTCCAGAGGTAAAGTGACTGCATCTCTGATATCTGGGAATTCTAGTTCACCTACCTTAGAGGCTGCTACAATCTGCCCGGATGTAACAACATTGAACGTGGCTGTTGGGCCTATAGCTACAGATATAGCTACCACTACGAATACCAATATTTTGGACCCCATCAGTTGTATGTCTACAATTACTGTACTCGCTAATAACATCTCCACCAGTTTGCAACCAGGTACCTCAAGCTTAAGTTCAGTGGCGACGGACACACCCATAGACATTAGACTGTTGGATATCCCGACAGCAGTTACTGTTGGTATTGCCAATACTGAAATCAATTCCCCTCTTGCCAACTCTTCGGCTTCAATCTCTGATCTTAACGCACCATCCTGTTTGTCTAAAGAGCGACCAGTGCTGTTAGAAACAGATGAGGAAGACCACCCAATGGCCTCTTCTTTTGATTTGATCATGCAGACTCTTATGGCCCAAAGACAAGAAGGGCAACAATACTTTCTGCAGTAGCGAGAGGACAACACTAAACTGCAGACATTTATGGTGGAAGTGTCCAGCAAATTAGGAGGGGTAACACAGGAGATAGAAGAGTTTAAACAAAGAGTAGTGGAGGTTGAAGAAGGTGTCAATAGATCCGAATCGCTAACCAATTCTCATACTGCACCAATATCCAAATTAGAAGCAAAAGTAGAGGATATGGAGAATAGGGCACGAAGACATAACCTCAGACTTTTTGGGATCCCTGAGGGGGCAGAAGGGGCTGATCCTAGGTCCTATGTAGTGAAACTATTTCAGAAAGCATTTGTAGATCTGTTGGATTGGGACTGGGACTCCCAACTACTAGGAGTCCATCGACTGCCTCTCTTCCAAAAGAATAAGGATAATAGATATCCAAGACCTCTTCTGATTAATTTTTGCAATTTTTTGCTGAGACAAGCAGTTTCCCTGAAAGCTAAGCCTAACAAACCTGTAACTGATGACAATCTTACATTTTTTGTACGCTCAGATTTGAGTAAAGGTACTATGGACAGACGCTGGGAGCTTCGCAAGACGATTGACTCCTTCAAAGCTATTGGATGTATGGTATATTTACAAGAGCCAGCCCGCCTTAAGGTGATTAAAAATGGCCAAGTATATTTCTTTACGGATGTAAAAGAGGCGGAGCAGGCTTTAGTTAAACTTAACACCTGAAAAAGCGAAAATGAGGCAGAAATTTTGGTCATAAATTGTGACTTCTTCGTTCTTATGTCGCCCTTCAGTATATAATAATTAGTAAAGTGTGAATAGCAAAAAATCTTAAGCTGTGTGAACGGGTTTTTGTTATGGTTATTTGATTACTTATCTTTTCCTTATAAACAAAATTGTTGGTTATGTTTTGTTATGGAGGTGGTTGGTTGCAGCCTCTCTGCCTGCTACTTTGCTATGCTGCTACTCCAGCGGCAGCAGGGTATAGAGGGATGCTTTTCCTTCAGGGACTCTAGGGTGGGAGGGGTTGTGTTCAGGGGTGGGTTAAAAAGGGGGAAACATGTATTGCAAGAAGGAACGATGGTTAATTCTGACAACATTAAGTAATAATTTTTTAAGATCTTTTACATACAGAGGAAAGCTAAATATACGACGATAAGATATGTTTTTGATTAGATGTATAGTCTGGAATGTCGCTGGTCTCAATAGTAAAGAGAAGAGGAGACTTGTACAGGAAGAATTAAACATGTATAAACCTCACTTAGCATTAATCTCAGAAACCCATATTGGGTACCAAGATAGAAAGCTTCTGGCTCAAATGGGTTATGAGCTCGTGGTCTGTTCAACTCTAGGGGCATCTATTCGGGGGGTGGCTATTTTAAAGCAGAAACATTTAATGATGGAAATTACAAAAACTGCATCTGATATACAGGGGAGGTGGGCAATCGCTCAGGTGCGATTTGAACACAAGAAATATGTTTTCTGTTTGATATATGGGCCTAATATCGATGAACCTAAGCTATATGAACAGCTAAGTATAGAATTACTGGAATGGGAGGGGGAATTATTGGTTATGGGGGATTTTAATTGTGTTATGGATTATAAGATTGACTCTACGAGACAAGGTACTTCAATTAGGATGCACAAAGATAGGGCGGCAATTGTAGAACTAGGTAGGTTACATGATTTGAAGGATGTCTGGCATTTTAAACACCCTGGCATAGCAGGGTACACGTACTACTCGGCGCCTCATAGACCTTGCTTTTGAATAGATATGCTGTGGGCTACTGATCGAATCATGGAGAACTGTAATATACAACTTTGCCCAAGAGTCACATCGGACCATAACCCTATACTGTTAGAATTTGATATTACTGACCGGAGGCAATCGGCCCGACAATTTACATTCCCCAGATACTTATTTACAGATCTTCATTTTGTTGCACAACTAAAAGAACATATCAAAGAATTTATAGAATTGAATATTAACTCTGCAACGATTAATATAGTGTGGGATGCTTGTAAGTGTAGCATAAGGGGCTGCGTCCAACAATATATTTTAAAAAAGAATGCTGAAAATCGGAGAGATACTAAATTAACTACCTCTAACATTCTACTAGTGGAACAACAACTAGTCGAGGCTCTTACGCAAGGGAAGGCTAATGTTGAGGAGCTAAGAATTGAGATATCGAAATTACAATCATTAGTAAAAAAGACGCTATGGGAGAGATATAGTGCAAAAATTCATAAATACCAGTTAGCACAATATGAAGGATGTGATAGAATCGGTAAAGTCCTAGCATACAAAGTAGCAGACAAAAAAGCTAGAACAAAGATTAAAATAATTAAAGGTTCTGATACTGTAGCTATAATCAACCAGATCAGATTCTAGATCAATTTGCAAAATTTTATAGGAATCTATATACCCCTGAAAAAAACCCTACTATAGATAGTATCTCTCAGTATCTCAATAAACATATGCCTATTCATCAAGATAATGAAGCTGTTAATCACCTTAGCTCTAAAATAACAACAATTGAAATAAAGACGGCTATTTTAGCCCTACCCTCCGGGAAGGCAGCAGGGGAGGATTGCCTACCCATAGAGCTCTATAAAATATGCTCTCAGGAACTACTCCCGCTCCTAGAGTTAGTAATAGATTCTATCGGTGAATCAGGAAAGGCCCCCACATCATGGAAAACTGCTAAAATTGTTTTTTTCCTTAAAAAAAATAAACCGCAAGATGAATGTGGCTCATACCGGTCAATTTCTTTGATTCATGCGGATGCTAACGTTTTCGCAAAAATACTGGCGAATCGTCTGGCTCCTATTATGCCTGAATTAGTTAATATCCAACAACATGGGTTTGTGATGGGGAGAGACACCACTGCCCATATTAATATGGCCATCAGAGCGTTTGATGTCGCTTCGACTAATCTCACCCCACTCGGAATGGTTATGTTGGATGCCGAAAAAGCATTTGACCGAGTGGGGTGGGAGTACTTGTGGGCGGCATTGAGGACATATGGTATCCATGGACAATATCTCGGATGGGTCCGCTTGTTATACGACCATCCAACGGCTAAGATCAGCTATGCAGGAACAGATTCGGCGAACTTCTTGATAGAGAGGGGAACAAGGCAGGGCTGCCCTCTGTCACCCTTGCTTTTCGCCCTCTCACTGGAGCCGTTTCTAAATTCATTGGTGGCTCAAGACAATATTATCCCTGCACAACATGGAGGGAAGAGTCTTAAAATAACAGCTTTTGCAGACGATATAGCGATTTTTACTCCAGAGATAATTAAAGAAGCGGCAAACTTTGGAGACGTGTCAGGATACAAATTGAACGTGAGTAAAGTCAGGTTATTGCCAATTACAAACTGACAGAACCAATTTTGGGGCTTTGTCAAAATGCAATTTATCTAGGAATTAGGATAGCGGCTGATGTGGATAAGGTAATAACATTGAACTACGATTCGCTGCTGAAGGAAGTAACCCTTATTTTAAAAAAACTGGCATAAGATACCACTTAGCCTAGTGGGGCGCATACATTTAATAAAAATGAAGATTGTGCCCAAATTTCTATATTTATTTAAATCCATTCCATTGCAACTTAATAATCTTTTTTTTTTTTAAATTGGATAGTATATGTAGCAGTTTTGTGTGGGGATATAAAAAAGCGGGTAGATCAATTAGGCTTTTGAAGTTGCCAATTGAATAGGGAGGTTTAACTTTTCCTGACTTTAGGTTATACTTTTATGCTACCTTCTTCTGTCGTATACGTAGTCTCCTGAAAAATGAAAGTTCGTTATTTTTTAATCAATTTATGTTGGGACCCGATTGTAATCAATTTTTATTTCGGGTTCACGATCCAAATTACTTCAAAATAGTGAAATTTAAGACTGCCAGGCATATTAATAAAATTTGGGATCAAATTACGACTCTAGATAAGATTTCCTTTTATAATGCTGAACTTCAACCTTATGGGCAGGGCACGATATTAATACATTGGGCGATTTTTATGGTTGAAGTGGCTTCCTAAGCTTTGCTACACTACAACTCTTATTTAAATTAAACAATGGAATGTATTTTAAATATATCCAGATCCGAGATTTTCTTGTTCGAAAAATGAAAATTGAAGACGTAGTTCATTCAGATACTTTAAAATGTTTGTACTCTGACAGAACAAAGTCGCTTATAAGTAAGAGTTACAGCTATCTAATATTAGGTAAGATCGGCGACTGTGGGAAAATAGCAGCTAAATGGTCGAACAGATTAGGAATAAACATTTGCCCTAATCAAATTTCGTCTTCACTTTGTCAAAGTATTCAGGTAGTTCAATCATCTAACTTAAGGCTTCAGTTATATAGAACCATTATTGAACTTTATTATACCCCACAAAGAATTACTAATTGGCTATCAGGAAACCAATCAAACGATCGAACCAAATGTCCAAAATGCAATCTTGAAGCAGCAGGTATTGAGCATATGCTCTTTTCTTGTCCGGAGCTAACCCTATTTTGGAAGGGAATAACGGATGCTTTAAACTATAAACACATTATAAGTCCGCCGCTCTCTGCGCATTTGATCCTATTAGACATTCAAGATGTCCATTGTCAACATAAAGATCTGATATCTATAGTATATGCTTGTCCAAGGCTAGTTATAGCTAGATCCTGGATCTCTAAGGAATCTCCAAATATAATGGAGTGGTGGAACTTGATTAATGAAATCTACACAATGGAATTAGCATTAGCAAAATTAAGAGGTCCCAGGGCTCTGAAAGGGAGGGAAGAAATTTGGGGAACGTTCATTTGATTCATGAAATATGGGATGTAGATATGTGATAAGACCAGTTTAAACTTGAATTTGTATTTGTCAAAATATATTCTGAAACTATGTATTGCCGCCCTCTGTTTTATGTACAAAATGGCAATCTATATTTTGTTTTTCAATGTTTTATTATGTAACTTTAACGATGATGCTCTTCTTGCAATAAAAATAAAAAATAAAAATTTTTAAAGAAAATTTTGGGCCTTAATCCATCGCCAAAACTCGGGTCCGCCTACTTCCGGGAGTGCAAACATTTCAGAAGCGGACTGGGCTGCTTTCTTGACCAACCACTTTAGGGTTACAGAGGGAACGGCCTTCACTGATATAGGCGTTTCCGATGCGACAATGGCAAGTCAGATTAATAGATGGAGTACCCCCACTGAATCTTCGGAATTTCCGAGGGTAGAATGGATGATACCGGAAGAAACGGTGATTAAAGTGCTACTAAAAGCAAGATCTGATGGAGCACCTTGCCCAAATGGTCTACCACCAATCTTATTTAAAACAAATATAACTCTTTGGTCGGGGTACCTAACCAATCTTTTTAACTGTGCACTAAGCAATTCAACCATATCGGACTCTTGGCGGGGCGCGATAATCCATCCTATCTACAAGTCAGGGTCGCATGCCTCTCCAAACAACTACCGATTAATTGCTCTTTTAGACATTGAGGCAAAACACTATGCATGCATTCACTGGGGGAATTGAGATCTTGGGCAGAGCTGAACAACCTGATTCTTAAGAACCAGACAGGCTTTACTGCAAATTCGGGCACCACGACCAACTTATTGACACTGTCTATAATCATCGAGAAAGCACTTACTACATCTAGGGCTGTTTTCAGCTGCCTTGTAGATTTTAAAGCCGCCTTTGACTGGGTCCCCAGGGCTGCTCTATGGGTAAAGTTAAAGAAATGGGGGATCCCAGCTAAACCTCTGGACGCCATAATACAATTACATTCAGGCACATGGATACAAGTGAAGCTGGGGTCTGGCACACATATCTCTCGGAAAATCATGACGACCAGAGGCGTCAAACAGGGATGTGTGCTGGCCCCATTACTTTTTAACTTGTTTATAACAGTTCTACCAGCCACCCTCGAGGAAACAAACAGCCACCCACCCAAGATTGGTGGCGATTCAATTAGTAATCTCTTATATGCAGACAACTTGGTTTTATTCTGTCTAACCTGGGTAGGTCTGCAAAGGCTACTAAACAAATTACACAGCTACACCACTGTGAATTCCTTAGAGTTAAACCTAAAGAAACCCCAAGTGGTAATCTTCGGTAGAAAACGCTACTTGGGAGGCGAATGGCTATAAAATAAGATGAACCTTATAATTGGAAAAACATACAAATACTTAGGGGTCAATTTTGACTCCAGGGGTTCTTTTGCTAAACAACGCAGTGAAATATCACTAAAAGCCATGAACCTTCAGGTGACTTTTTCTAGGCTCTCAAAAAAACTGTCCGGTCCAAGTCTATCACCATTACTGGAAGTTATGAGAGCAAAAATCGGGCCAAATTTGTCACATGGCATTGAAATATTTAGAGGAAAACTCAATGCTAACCTAAACCAACAAGTGACCAAAATCTATAAAAAAAACTCTCCTCGTGCCTAAATCTGCTTCTGCAGCACAGATCAGATTAGAACTGGGTCTTTTAAACTACGAATTTTTGAATACTGGCTCTTATTTGAATCTGTGCCACAAACTAAGGCAAGCAGAGCCAGGTACTCTGGAGTCACTACTCTGGTCAGACATTTCTCAGAAAAACCCAGGGGGGTCATATGGCTGTTTTTTCAGGGATGCAGTCAACCAATTATCTGCGGGCGAACTATGGGATCCCAACCCTAGTAAGGCCGTTTTTAAAACCAGTATCAAGAAACGTACCCAACTGAGGTCCCGAACGGCTGACAAAACTCATTTTGCTAAAGGCAAGCATGCCTGGGCAATAATGAATTCTTATGGGCTGGCCACTCCCCTCTCCTATCTGTCTTGCACTTATCCCTTGTATTTAAAGCTTAATTCCTTGGCTCTTAGACTGGGTGACTGGCAATTTCTAAAGGATTTACCTCACTGGCGTCGTACATCAGAGGATGTAATGTACAGGGGCTGTGGTAAGGTGGCTGAGACTTTAAAGCACATGGTCTGTCTCTGTCCTGCAATTGCGCTACAGCGCAGACGAAAACTGAAAGTCGAGTGGAATAGGCTGGGAATCCGGACCTGCAGGCAGGCAGTAATTGCAGCTCTGAATCCAGAGAACACAGTTTTAAATATAGGCCTCATAACTCTTATACGCTACGCATACCGCAATTTTACTCAATAGCGGGCAGTGCTGGTCAACGTTCTATTTTAAAGGTATTCAGTCTACTCTAAACCACACTTTTATTAAATGCTGCTATAACTGGTTATATTAGACTGCATTTTCCTTCAACCTGTAGCTAGTAGTTGTCTTCTGACTGTACCCATCAGCATAACACCACTATTGTTAAGTCCTCAAACTTCTTTTCTGCCCAAATGCCATTGTGGTTACAGTTGCTGTGTATATTTTGCCTTTTTTAACACATAACGTTACTGAAGTCCGCAAATGGAATTCGAAAGTTTTAATGTACCTACTGTTTTTAGGCTTTGCTATTTTAATAATTTGTACTGTCATTGGTATCTTCTGACCTGTACTTTTATAGATATTTTATATCTAAATAAAGTTATACTTCAGTTACGCAAGAATAATTGATAACCGCAGCCAAGAAAGGCAGCAAATGTGCAAATTTCTTACTGCTTTTGGCTGGAGTAGTTGTTACAACAAAAAGGCTCGATAAATGTCTAATGACTAATGTTGAGTATAGCGATGCTCCTACATCCTGCGTTTCATCAGGTCGATAGACTGTTCCCCGTAACACAAAAGTTCATCGCAATAAATGCATAGAATTTTAACTTCACCAAAATCAGGATCAATATGTGGGTGTGGATTGCTTGCCGAAGATGCTGCTGTGGCAGTTGATGTGCTTGGTGCAGCAGCAGGTGGGTTGTCCTGCAACCTCCGTGTTGCGGGCTCGACCAAAGTTGTTGGGGTGCAAGTTCTTGACGTGTCGCACCATATTTGCTGTGCCAAAAGAGTATTTTTTGGATGGATCACCCTTTGAAAGAGTTGTTTGTCAAATTTTACAGGTTACTAATGGAGCATTAACCATTTTTTCCCTTTCAGGGAAAGTGGTGTAACTATATGATAGATTCTACTGTCAGACGTCTACCTTAGAGATAGTGGAATTACCACTACTTTAAATTTATATTTCAATACCGTAGGAAAATAGTTTCTCGATTTCAAAAAGAAAATTAAGTAGGAATATTAGAGGAAGTCTGGTCCAATTCTAAAAGGATTGTGCAAGTCGTGACAGCTGAAGGAAGTGTGTCTCAACATTACTTCTTATGATAATCCGGACACAACACTACATGGCAGGAGTATGCAAAACATCTAATTAGATATTTTGCATGCAATCACATGTTTACATTAAAACATACTTTTTGTACATTTGTAGCCAGTAAAAGGTCACCAGGATGTTACATTCGTTTTGATACATTCAAGGTGGACCCATCTGCGGCATTCGAAACATTGGGCCTGTTGGGAAGATAGTGAAAAGTAACTTGTTATTAAGATTTCATTGTTTAAAGGTCAATAGCTTTTTGAAATGAAAACTTTATATGTATTTACATAGTAAACATAGTGACCTCTCAAAACTCAGTGGGAAAGTGGTAATGAGTAGATAACTAGGAAGGGTGCATAGCCGGCTATGATAATTGGCAACTTCACCTTAAAGGATTGTACGGGACAGGATTTCATCTTTTGAATTGCTGTTTGGGCCGGACGAACCGACCGCTTTCTTGCTTGGCAGACCCTAAATTAAGTTTGCGCCAGCAGAGTCCTATTGATTCCACAATATCATTGGAAGTCCATCATAATTAAAGCATTCTTAAGGCCGGTCGACCCAGACTCACTGTGGGGGTTTTAAGAAAGCATTACTTCCCCTCAGCATCACATATGATGGTTGCTAAACACGGCATTTTTTAACGGGAATCACGCAATTTAATCATATTTCAAAAGATTAAATCCTGACCCGTACAATCCTTTAAGGTGAAGTTGCCATTTATCATTGGACACTACACTGAGTTGGACAATATTAGTTTCTCGTATCAGAGCTCTCATGAATTTCCCGAGAAAACTTGTCGGTGCATCATTCTTGCCCTGTTCTCATGTTTCATATATTTAAGATCTTCAAGTGGTTCTCCAGAAGAAGGCGTGTATTACGCTGAAACGTGCGTAGAGACCAACATTATAACCACTGTGTTACATTATAGATCAATTTTTTAACTATTGTGTTGTAGCAATTTTACCATTGACATTGGATTTTAATATCATACATGTATTGGATTTCTTTATTGTTTCATGTTTTCCATTGTTTGACACATATTGTCATTATTTTTATGATTGCTTATTGTAGTGTTTATATATCTTTAATGTATAATTTTTTATAATAAATTTAATATCTATGTTAAATCAATTAGTTATCATCTGTTTCAGTACACTGTTGTTCATTTTTATCTATTGTGTTGCTTGACCTGCCAATTGGCGAGTTCATTAGTTGCCTAGGAATTGTTTATTTTTGAAACATCATATGCCATTAGCCATAGTATACACAATTTAGATGTAGCAGAAACTAACCTTATCAACTATCTATTGGTCTGTTTAAAGTGACCAAAAAGAACTGTTGTATATTTTAAAACTCGACACTATTGCTTCCAAACATTCTTTTACTGGTTTCTTCTACAAATGCAAAACTTTTTTTAGGGATATGTATTGACTAAATGCTGGAGATGGATAACTTGCTGTAGCTGGTAGAGGTGCTGAAGATGAATCACGTGATGAAGATGGTACAGGTGCTGAAGATGGAACAGGTGATGAAGCTGGAACAGGTGATGAAGATGGTAGAGGTACTGTAGATGGTACTGGTGCTGCAGAATTATCAGTCGGCATGCTTCCTGCAAATTAATTTTGAAAATGTAACATTTCTTAAAGAAGAAATTACTTAAACAATCTACCACAAACCTTTCTCAAACAAAAAAAGCTAATCAGAAATACCTTTCTTACATTAAAGTAGTTTGCAAAATATGTTGTGTGCAGAAAGACATAATCACATACTCTTCTTAAACTTACTAACTTCTCACCTATATAGGAGAGAATTGCAACAGCCAAAAGAACATCATTACTCTAGACATCCAAATTATGTCCCATTACATAAAAAAGGTACCCTTTAATAGATTATCTTTGACTCTCGATTTATACGGCCTCAACATGTCGACCTAAGTTGTATGTAAAGGCATGTTGCTACTATTGACTAACTTTGCACGCTTTCCTTCCATTTCGGAAATATTGTAGGGTCCAGTAAAGTTGTGCTCCAAAATCCCTCTTTTCCTTGTTGTTCGGCTGCAATTTTTTAAAAGCACTAATTGTCCTTCGCTGAAGGGGCACGGCTTATATTTCTTCGAAACTCTCTATATTTTTCTTTCTGCTTTTTCTGGGCAACTTCAATATTTTGCTTTGTCTGCTTCTGCAACTCTGCACAAATTCGACACAGAAATTCATGCACGCACAATTTATGAAAAAGAGGCCTAGAAGGGCCCTGTGACGTTGAACGAAATATTACGATCAACCAAGTACGATCAATAAGAATAGAGGCCTAGGAGGATTAGGAGGAAGCAAATACGATGAAGCACAAAGCACATGGCGTACAAAAATAAAGCAAAACAGAGCTGGGAGAGCCACGTGACATGAAAATAATACTATCATGCACGCACAATTTATAAGAATAGAAGCCAAAGCATGTGGCGTACCATAGAAGTACGACACAGAAATTCATGGACACGCAATTTATAAGAAATGAGGCCTGGGAGGGCCCCGTAACACAAAAGGAAATGTTACGATCATGAACGCAAGATCAATAAGAATAGAGGACTGGGAGGGCTTGTGACGCAGAAAAAATTACTATCATGCACGTAGAATTAATAAGAATAGAGGCCTAAGCACGTGGCGTACTACAGAAATACGACACAGAAATTCATGCATGCCCAATTTATTAAAAAAAAGAGGCCTAGAGGACCCCGTGACGCAGAAAGAAAAATTTCCATTATGTACGCACAATTTAGAACCATTGAGGGCTGGGAGGGCACCGTGATGCAGAAAATAATACCATCATGCACGTACAATTTATAAGAATAGAAGCCAAAGCACGTGTCGTACCATAGAAATACGACACAGAAATTCATGGACACACAATTTATAAGAAATGATGCCCGGTAGGGCCCCGTAACCCAGAAGGAATGATTACGATCATGAACACAAGATCAATAGGAATAGAGGCCTGGGAGGGCTTGTGACGCAGAAAAAATTACTATCATGCACACAGAATTAATAGGAATAGAGGCCTAAGCACGTGGCGTACTACAGAAATACGACACAGAAATTCATGCATGCACAACTTATTGAAAAAAAGAGGCCTGGAGGACCCCGTGATGCAGAAAGAAATATTTCCATTATGTACGCACAATTTAAAACCATTGAGGGGTGGGAGGGCCACGTGATGCAGAAAATAATACCATCATGCACATACAATTTATAAGAATAGAGATCAAAGCACGAGGCGTACCATAGAAATACGACACTGAAATTCATGGACACACAATTGATAAGAAATGAGGCCTAGGAGGGCCCCGTAACACAGAAGGAAATATTACGATCATAAACGCAAGATCTATACGATTAGAGGCCTGGGAGGACTCGTGACGCAGAAAAAAATACTATCATGCACGCAGAATTAATAGGAATAGAGGCCTAAGCACGTGGCGTACTACAGAAATACGACACAGAAATTCATGAATGCACAATTTATAAAAAAAAAGAGGCCTGGAGGACCCCGTGATGCTGAAAGAAAAATTTCTGTTATGTACGCACAATTTAAAACCATTGAGGGCTGGCAGGGCCACGCTGTGCAGAAAATAATACCATCATGCATGTACAATTTATAGGAATAGAGATCAAATCACGTGACACCCTTCAAAAATACGACACAAAATTCATGCATGCAGAATTTATAAGAAAAGAGGCCTGGGAAGGCCCCGTAACACAGAAGGAAATATTACGATCATGAACGCAAGATCAATAAGAATAGAGGACTGGGAGGGCTCGTGACGCAGTAATAAATAATGCTATCTTGCACGCACAATTTATAAGAATAAAGGCCATAGCACGTGGCGTACCATAGAAATATGACAGAAAGTCATGCACACACAAGAGATGTGTGGCTGCTGGGCTTTGGTTGAGGAAAGGACTGCCTGAGGGTAGGGGCTGGGCCGCTGGGTCTGGCATGGACTGGGCCTGGAGCGGAGGCTGATGGTGTGACGGCTTCTCCTACCTTTGCTTCTGTCGTGTCTTGTCTTGTCTTCAAAGGCTGGTGCTTTGGCTGGGCCTGGGGCTGGGCTGGGAGCGGGTGCCGCTGCCACCGCGCCTATGATGGCGTGGCTGGGCGGCAGCAGTAGTGACAACATGTCCAGTGTCACGAGTCCTCCACCACTCCAGCAAACAGTTCGTAATACAATCGACAAGGACAAGAGTCTGTCTGTCGCCGCAGCGCAGGCAGGCAAAAGAGAGTGTGCTCACGTCAGTCCCCACATTATATGGGAACCGCGGCGGCTTACTGAACAATGCCCAGGGTCGTCATTGGTAGCATTTTCACGTGCTACAAGAATGACGGCCCTGGGGGTCCTCCTATTGGCTAATTTATTGGCTTCCAGTCTTAGTAATAGCAAGTAAGCTAGGTGGTGACATATGGGGAGTGTGGGCGGGCGTGCAGCGCACAGTGCAAGTGTGAGTGTGTGCACCAACAATTAACAATAGAGAGGGACGGGGCGGGGTTATCATGTTTGCAGAGGCAGGCCCAGAATCGGACCTCCAATGAGTGATCACTTGTAACCACTCTCGTAGTGCGTGCTGTGCTCTGATTTGACACTGAGAGGGTGTGATGGCATCACGCCACGGTATCCTCTTGTGGGCGTCTGCCCAGGCTAGTAAATTGCACACAACCACTACATTGTAGCCCAAAAACTAGCCCACCGCTATGCATGGGTTTTCCCGCACAACTGGGAAAAAAGTCACCCAATTGTGCGGGAAATAGCGCAATCTGGCAACCTTGCCTAGAAGGATGCGAGGTTACTTAAAAGTTTATTTGTACAAGAATGGGAGGTTACTTATAACTTAGGATGACAGTCATTGGCTAACCAATATGTACGAGGGTTTCGGAGCTATGACTGGTCAAACAGGATGTCAGATTGATTGACGGCGCACAGTGCCTTTTCTAAAAAACACACGTATGCGCACAGTGAGTGCGAACCGTTGGGGTACACACCCAGACGGAGGGCAAGATATGGTGCCTACGCACACAACATCCACTGAAACATGCAGACGCAACGCATGCACAAAGCGTGGGCTCGGCTGAAAGCCTTCGGCTCGGGTCTTTAAGGCTGGAGGGAGCCTTTAATAGCCGGTATAGCGTTCTACGGCAGGCTATAAGTCTATATTATATTTATATTATCTTATAAAGTAGTTGACAATTGTATTTGTATAATATTTTTTAAAGGGCAGAATAGTTGATAAAGCTAGTTTTGTGTTCAGTATTAGAAAAAATGATAAAATGAAGTGTTTATGTTTTTTTACAAGGACCTACAACATAAAAATTCAGTATGGAAAATCAACAAAACAATTTGGAAGACGGTTTCGAAATTAGTAACAGTGTCATAGAAGATCTGAACAAACGTGCAATTTTAGTATTGTAGTGAGTTATACATCAGTATGTTCTAATGTATGCATTGTTCTAAAACTGAAGGTGCTATATATTCAGCCAGACAATCTCTTTGTAGAAGTGTAAGAATTCAGTCGCTTTCCAAGTAGTCATGCACCAAAGTAGGCCTTAGGGCATGAACTGCTTCAAATCATTATAGACTATGCATTCACTGTTCTATACACCAGCAAACTTGCCTTTTATATCTTTAATTGCCCAGTGTGTATCATTACACTTTCACCAAACACTCTTACACTACTGTATCAGTATTTAAGTGAACCATACAGCAGTATATGCTTATCTATACACTGTTGTAAAAGTAAAGCTGCTATACATTCAGCCACACACTCTCCTTGCAGAATTGTAATCATTCAGCCAGTACCCAAGTACTCATGGTGGAAAGTGCGCCTTAGGGCATGGTTTGCTTCAAACCCTTATCGACTATGCATGCAGTGTTTTATGCACCGGGAAACTTGTCTTTTATACCTTCAATTCCCCAATCTGTATCCTTACACTTCCAGTAAACACTATCAGACTTCTGTTTCAGTATTGTAGTGACCATGCAGCACTATGTGCTTATCTATACAATCAGTCAATCAATCAAGCCATTTGTATAGCGCACTACTCACCCGGGAGGGTCTCAAGGCGCTTGGGGGGAGGGGGTATGCTACTGCTCGAACAGCCAGGTCTTGAGTTGTTTCCTGAAGGCGAGATGGTCCTGGGTCAGCCGAAGGTGGATGGGGAGAGAGTTCCAAGTCTTGGCAGCCAGGTAAGAGAAGGATCTTCCTCCGGCGGTGGCTCTTCGGATGCGTGGTACGGCTGCGAGGGCGAGGCTGGTGGACCGTAGCTGGCGGGTGGGCGTGTAGAAGGTCAGGCAGTCGTTAAGGTATTTGGGGCCCAGGTCGTGGAGAGACTTGTGTGCGTGGGTGAGGAGCCGGAACGTGATCCTCTTGTCGACGGGGAGCCAGTGCAGGTTCCTCAGGTGGCTGGAGATGTGGCTGCGTCGGGGGACATCCAGGATGAGTCGGGCGGAGGCGTTCTGGATGCGCTGGAGTCTTTTCTGCAGTCTGGCTGTGGTTCCGGCGTAGAGGGCGTTTCCGTAGTCCAGTCGGCTGGTGATGAGTGCCTGGGTGACAGTCTTCCTGGTCTCGGTCGGAATCCAGCGGAAGATCTTGTGAAGCATGCGCAGGGTGTTGAAGCACGATGAGGAGACGGCATTGACTTGTCTGGTCATCAAGAGGGAGGAGTCCAGGATAAAGCCCAGGTTGCGTGCATGGTCGGTTGGCTTGGGTGCGGTGCCATGGGCTGGGGGCCACCAGGAGTCGTCCCAGGCGGAGGGTGAAGATCCCAGGATGAGGACTTCCGTCTTGTCCGAGTTCAGTTTCAGGCGGCTGTCCTTCATCCACTCTGCGACGTCTTTCATCCCTTCGTGTAGTCAGGTTCTGGCGGTGTCGGGGTCTCTGGTGAGGGAGAGGATCAGCTGGGTGTCGTCGGCGTAAGAGATGATGTTGAGGTTGTTCTGGCATGCGATGGCTGCGAGAGGTTTCATGTAGATGTTGAAGAGGGTGGGGCTGAGTGAAGATCCTTGCGGGAATCCGCAGATGACTTCGGTGGCCTCGGAGCAAAACGAGGGGAGGCGGACTCTTTGTGTTCTTCCGGCGAGGAACAAGATGATCCACTCCAGTGCCTTCTCTTGGATACCGATGTTGCTGAGGCGCTGGACTAGGGTGCGATGGCAGACCGTGTCGAACGCAGCGGAGAGGTCCAGGAGGATGAGGGCCACTGTTTCCCCCCTGTCGAGCAGGGTCCGGATGTCGTCGGTGGCTGCGATGAGGGCGGTCTCGGTGCTGTGGTTGGCTCTGAAGCCGGACTGCGAGGGGTCGAGGGATCCGTTCGTCTCGAGGAAGGCGGTCAGCTGTCTGTTGACGATCTTCTCGATGACTTTGGCAGGAAAAGGGAGGAGCGAGATGGGGCGGACGTTTTTGAGGTCGGTGGGGTCCGCGGTGGGTTTCTTCAGGAGGGCGCTGAGCTCGGCATGCTTCCAGCTCTCCGGGAAGGTGGCGGTGTTGAAGGAGGCGTTGATGATGTTCCGGAGTTGGGGTGCGATGGTGGAGTCGGCCTTGTTGAAGACGTGGTGTGGGCAGGGCTCGGTCGGTGATCCGGAGTGGATGGTGTTCATCGTGCGGGCTGTGTCTTCGGTGGTTACCGTGGTCCAGGTGCGAAGGGTGGCGGTGGGGGGCATTGGTTCGACGGTTGGGTGCGTGGGCGGTGCGCCGAAGCTGTTGTGGATGTCGGCGACCTTGCGGTGGAAGAACGAGGCGAGGGAGTCGCAGAGGTCTTGTGACGGCGTGATGTCGTTGGTGCCGGTGCTGGGGTTGGAGAACTCCTTGACGATGGTGAAGAGCTCCTTGCTGTCGTGGGTGTTGTTGTCCAGTCGTTCCTTCAGGGATTTCTTCTTGGTGGTGCGGATGAGCTGGTGGTGCTTGCGGGTAGCGTATTTGAGGGCGGTCATGTTGTCGGTGGTCCGGTCGAGGAGCCAGGCTTTCTCAAGGGTGCGGCAGGTCTTCTTGGAGTCCTTGAGGTCGTCGGTGAACCATGATGCCTTCTTGCTTCTGGGTCTCCTGGGAGGGTTTTTTAGTGGCACGAGGTCATCGGCGCAGGCGGTCAGCCACTGTGTGAAGTTGCGGGCTGCTTCGTTGGGGTCCGTTGTGTTTGCGGGTGGGCTCTGGCTGAGGGAGGTGGTGAGTTGGTCCGTGGTGATCTTGCTCCAGTTCCTGTGAGGTACCTGCTGCGGGTGGTGGTGGGTCGTGGATCTTTTGAAGTTGAAGTGGATGCAGCTGTGGTCGGTCCAGTGGAGTCCGGTGGCGTGGCTGAAGGTGATGTACTTGCTGGAGGAGAAGACGGGATCAAGCGTGTGTCCGGCGTAGTGGGTGGGGGTGTTGACCAGTTGCTGAGTCCGAGGTTGGCGAGGTTTTCTAGCAGGGCCGTGGTGTTGCGGTCCTTGTTGTTCTCCAGGTGGAAGTTGAGGTCCCCGAGGAGGATGTAGTCAGCGGAGGGGAGGGCGTGTGGGCTGATGAAGTCTGTGATGTCTTCGCTGAATTGCGTGCGTGGTCCCGGGGGTCTGTAGACGAGGGTGCCTCTGAGGGTCGTCTTAGGGTCGGTGTGAATCTGGAAGTGGAGATGTTCGGCTGCGGCGAAGGAGTCGTTGGTGTCGGTCGTGATGCGGATGGTGTTCCTGTGGACGATGGCGATGCCACCTCCGGTCTGGTTGATGCGGTCCCTCCTGATGATCTTGTACCCGTCCGGGATGGCGATGGCGATGTCGGGTGCAGAGGAGGCGTTCATCCAGGTTTCCGTGAGGAAGGCGACGTCCGGTGATGTAGCATCGAGGAGGTTCCAGAGTTCCACGGCGTGTCTGTGGACGGAGCGGGTGTTGATCAGGATGCACTTGAGGTGGTTGCTGCTGGTGTTTGTCTTGGCGGGTGCGGGGCAGGTTCGGAGGCAGGTGAATTTGCAGGTGCGGCAGGTGAAGGGTCCGTGGGTGCGTCTCGGGGTGGCTCGGCAGCAGGCGTGGGTCCGACCGGCATTGAGTGCGTTGAGAGTTGCGGCATCGTAGGTCAGTCGGGTCGTCTTGCCTCGGTGGGGAGGGCCAGGGGTGCTGGCGCTGGGCGCGGTCCAGGCGCGGACGGGCGCAGACGGGCTTACCTTTGGCGCACCTTCGGCGCTCAATCGGTGCTCCCGCTGCGCGCGTCCGCTGCGCGGTCGCTCGGGGGGCATGATAAGTAAGGAGCCGGGAGGGGGAGCAGCTGGGTGGCGGGAGCGGGGCGGCCAATGGGATCACGGGGAGGCGGGCCGCAGGGAGGCAGCGGCGGGAAATCCAGGTGGCGATTAGCGGGTTCTGCGGGAAGGTCAGGAGGCAGCAGGCAGGCAGGAGCGGCAGCGGAGTGTGGAGCGACCAAGCCCTGTGGAGGGCTGAGCGGTCACACTCTGCGGTCACCCACAGACCCCTTAAGTAAGGAGCCGGGAGGGGGAGCAGCTGGGTGGCGAGAGCGGGGCGGCCAATGGGATCACAGGGGGGTGGGGCCGCAGGGAGGCTGCGGCGGGAAATCCAGGCGGCGATTAGCGGGTTCGGCGGGAAGGTCAGGAGGCGGCAGGCAGGCAGGAGCGGCAGCAGAGTGTGGAGCGACCAAGCCCTGTGGAGGACTGTTCTAAAAGAATCCATTCACTACATTAAAACACTAATCAGCAGATGTACAATAAGTGGTACATCCCCAGAGATATGCCAATTATTGTGTACTGTGATATATACCTCCTTCTGGCGCAGGGCTTACTAATGTGATGCACCTTCCAGATGTGTCACATTGTAAATACCACACACCATGGCACATGTAATGTAATGTATGTATACTTGTAAAGCGCACTGTTACCTCGTTACGTGGTGTCCTGGCGCTGTATACCGCTGGGGAACCCGTCCTGGCTTTCCCTGTGAGAGGGCACCCCAAGGTGAAGCCAGGCATCCCCGGCGTTGCTGGGGCCGTTGTGGAGATTAAGCAAGCTATTGCCCAGAGTTGCAGAGTGGGACCCATGGTTAGCGTAGGCACCTGAGCGAGAATTATCGAGTCCGCAGACATTGACCCAAGACCCTGCCGCGTCGGGAATAGAACCCTGGTCCCGGGCCGACCTCTGCTTCAGGGTCTGCCGCTTCTAACCGGTGAGCCACACTTCTCCACATCTTTTGCACCCCCAGTGTGTCACAAAAGTGACGCAACGGCTGTGTTAAGAGCGGCCCAAGGGGGTTGTAAATCCACCCGTAACACATAGAAATTCATCCAGGCAGTTTCACCAGCAGTGCAAATTGAAGCATAGACTTGTAACATATTTATGTGCACATGTTACATTCAAAAAATGGAACTGGAACCCAAAAAGTGTCCACCAGGAACAAAAGAATGAAAAAAAAAAAACTCATGTCGAGGACAGCGATGCTCCTGCTTCCTGCGTTTTATCAGGTCGATAGACTGTTCCCCGTAACACAAAAGTTAATCGCAATAAATGCATAGAATTTTAACTTCACCAAAATTAGGATCAATATGTGGGTGTGGACTGCTTGCTGAAAATGCTGCTGCAGCAGTTGATGTGCTTGGTGCAGCAGCAGGTGGGTTATCCTGCAACCTCAGTGTTGCAGCTTGAGCAAAGTTGTTGGGGTGCAAGTTCTTCACGTGTCGCACCATATTCGCTGTGCCAAAGGAGTATTTTTGGGATGGATCACCCCTTGAAAGAGTTGATTGGAAAATGTTACAGGTTACTTTTGGAGCATTAACCTTTAATTGCCCCTTAGGGAAAGTAAAAAACTTCCAAGTTAGAGCTTCTTTCTTCTTCTTTGGAGGTTCTTCAGGAATGAAATCTCCCTCTGAAGAATGGCTGGAAGATGAGTCCATTGCTGTTATTATGGTGATCTTCCTTCTATTTGACTGGATTCTCAGAAGAGATGCTTCTTCTCAGAAAGTCAAAGTAGAATGATTAAAATGGGACAGCTGGAATAGGAGGTGTTATGAACCAATCTTCTTTTAAAGTCACATGGCTTTGCGTATGCTTACGGTGTGCTTACGGTGCTCTTACAATGCGAGTACGCATGACGTTCCACCGCGATTTGTGTAATTGCTTTTAAAAGTAATATACGATTATTAAAAGTAAAAAAAACTATTTTCATAATTACCTTAGATAATGTGTTCTGTTAGTATGTACATTAAATACATAAATATATGTTTTTAAACAATTAAAAACTTTTGCGCCTTTCACGTACGGGGCACCCGTGCATGACGTCACAGGAAGCCTTGATGCGACGTGTAACGTAAAAGCGTATTCGTAGCGTATGCGCGGGTACGCGCTGAGTACAATTAGCAGTACAAAGTAAGGTGCAATCACCGTACGCATATGGTACAATTACCAAAAAAACAATGAAAAAGGAAATATATAGAATTCAATTTTAATATATTGGAGGAAAAAAATTAATAAAAAAAATATTTTTCAATTTAGTTTTGTTATTATTTTACATTAAGAATGTGAAATATAATTACAAAATAAAATAAATATAAATATTTATAATACAAATATAAGAAATTAGTATAAAAAGAAAGAAATATAATAAATAATACATTTAATAATTATTATTATTATTAAAGGCAATTTATATGGCGCAACTAAGCCCAATGGGCGTCAATAATTATCATTTACAAAACCTTAAAATTCACTGAAAAAACCATTGGTTTCACACACGTTATAGTTAGGTATAAGCATTTAAAGAACCTTGCAAATTCACTGAAAAAAAAATAGGTTTCACACATGTTATAGTTAGCTGGACATTTCACTCATACAAAACCATTGAAATTTCCCTGTTATAGTTAGTTCAGCTAACTATAACTCGCACGCCCGCAAGGCACTGCTGATGACGTCACATACTACATCACTCATGACATGGTCAGTGACATCACTCATGACATCACTGATGACATCTCAAATGACATCACTGATGACATCACTGGTGACATCATCCAGTGAATGTGTGTCTTTCTGAAAAATAAATATTTTTTACAACGTGCCAGAAACCTATGTTTTTTCAGTGAATTTTAATGTTTTTTTAAAAGCTTGTAACTATAACGTGTAAATTTGTATAAATTTGTAACTATAACGAGCCCGAAACCTATGGTTTTTTCAGTTAATTTCTAAGGTGTTTTAAATGCTTGCTATGCTTACAGAGGTAGGGCATGTGAAGAAAAAAGAAAAAACACACAGAAAGAAGAAAAATAAATGCAAAAGGAAGCAACAGAAGTCTTGTTGCAAAATCATCCTGGGCCCTCAACTTTTCAGATGTGTACTGGTGGTAACTGACTCCGACTAACCAGTCCTAGAGCTAGTGCTATGCTAAAAGACACTTAGAATACAGTTAAAACACCTACATACACTAGGGAACACTATGCGTTGGGGTACCCCTGTTAATAGCATGACCTCTTCTGTAAGCCCCTAGTATATATATGGGCTGGGGAATTAAAACTACCTTATAAAATGCACCACAATGCACGTTTGCACACTGGTGAAGGCAGGGCGGGGCTGAGCTGACGTGTGCAAACACGCCCCGTGGCCATTTTAATTTGGTGGTTAAAGTCCCCTTGAATCCTGAGTGTCCCTTGGGTACAACTAGCCCACCAGGTATCTCCAGTTAGGACCACAGAGCTGTGTTGCAGAGAGGTGTAAAAATGGGCACAGCCTGGACCCCCTCTCTGCAACACAGCGCAGTGGCGCTTACTCGAAGCTCCTGGCAGACTGGTTGGCCTCCATGGGCCCGCAGGATTAAAGGGGAATTATTTCCCCAACTTAAAACGCGTCACAGGGAGTCTTTGCACACGTCACATCAGGCCCCGTTTCCTCCCTTCACCACTGTGTAAACACGTCCTGTGGCCGTTTTAAGTTGGGAGATTAAGTTCATTTCAATCCTGAGGGTCCCTAGGGTCCAACTAGCCCACTAGGTACCTCCAGTAAGCGCCACAGAGCTTCGTTGAAGAGAGGTGTAAAAAGTGGCACGGCCTGAACCACCTCTCTGCAATGCAGCTCCGTGGCGCTTACTGGAGATACCTGGTGGGCTAGTTGGCCCCCTGGGACCCTCAGGATTGACGAGGTATTAATTCCTCAACTTAAAACACTCCACAGGGCGAGTTTGCACACATCTCACCTCAGGCCCTACCCCCTCCCTTCACCACTGTGCAAACGCGCCTGTGGCGTGTTTTAAGTTGGGGATTAACTCCCCTTGAATCCTGAGGGTTCCTGGGGTACAACTGGCCCACCAGCTACCTCCATTAAGCGCCACAGAGCTGCGTTGCAGAGAGGTGTAAAAAGGGGCGTGGCCTCAGAACACCTCTCTGCAACGCAGCCCCCTGGCGCATTCTGGAGGTTCCTGGTGGGCTTGTTGGCCTCCAGGGACCCCCAGTAATCAAGGGGAAATCGTTCCCCATCTGAAAATGTGCCAGGGGGCGCGTTTGCAGAGTGCTGTAAGGAGGGGACCCATCACTCAGGGCCTACCCCCTAAGTTCTTTTTTTTTAAATAAAAACATTTGGAAGAGGGCCGCATGGCCCCCCTCCCGAGGGCTTAATCGGCCATGCCCCGGGGATCCCAACTGCCGGAGCATGGCCTTTTTTTTTCTTTTGGAGGGGGCTGCGTTGCCCCCTTCCTGATTCCACTTATGGCCCAGGGGACCCCATCCCCCGGGGCTGGCCTTTTTTTTTTAATTATATTTTGGGGACTGGGACAACGTGGTCCCCTCACTGGCCACTTGAAGCCCCGGGGACCCCTTCCCCTGGGGCGGGCCCTCTCCATTGGGGAGCATGGGGGGTTCCCCAATCCCCCCACGGTCCCGCCGGCTCCCCGCGTACCTCGGGAGCCGGCATTGCTTTTCCACATGGGGAGCTGCTAACATGCAGCTCCCTGTGTGGAAAAGCAATTTGGTTTGCATTTTGAAAGAGAGAGCAGGTTTCCCTGCTCTCTCTTTCAAAATCCAAACCAAGTTTGCTATGGCAGGGTTGGAGCCGTCAGGCTCCCGCCCTGCAATAGCAAAATACAGTGTCCCAGGAGTGCCACCCCGGGACCATGCAGGAGCCGGCCCTGGGGGGTGGCGGTCCCCAGGGCCACGACAAGGCTCTAGGAGGGGGGCCACTCTCACAATTTACAAAAGCCCCAGGGGGCAGTAGTGCCTGGGGGGTCACGGACCCCCCCAATTTGAATATTTAGAGCCCTGGGGAGGTGGCGATCCCCGGGGCATGTGGGTGGGCTTGAGCCCCCACACATGTTTTTTAGAATGTACTTTAACAAAAATCAAGCCCCGGGGGGTGACGGTCCCTGGGGCTGCAGGGGGCCGTGAGCCCCTCACAAATTTTGTAGATAAGCCCCAGGGTTGGCGTCCCCGGGGCTTGGGCGGCCTTGAGCCCCGACACATTACTTTAAAAAGCCCCAGGGTAGCGGTCCCTGGGGCTGGGGTTGCTGGGAGCCCCCCTGAAATTATGTTAGAGATGGCCCGGGGGTGGCGGTCCCTGGGGCCCCCAACCCAATACTAATATTCCCCTCAGGATTTGACCCCCGGGAGCTGAATATTAATGAAGCGCGGCAGGATCCGCGCACCTTGCGCAGATTTTGCCGATTTAAAAAAAAACATAACAAATATTTTGGGCCCTGGGGATTCTTGTGGGACCCCCTAAGCAGGCTTAGTGGGTCAGGGTGTTTCTACCCAACCCCCTTTTAGTGTTTTGTGCCTTAGTTGAACTGATTTCTTGTGCCTCAGTTCTACCGAGGCACAAGATGGCTGCCACCACTTCCTGGTTTGGAGTGTTGACAGCCATTTAGCATAAAGCTCTTGCTCAGGAGGGTGCGCAGAGGGTGCACGGATCCTCCACTGCCATAGATATCACTATCTTTATTCCTTAATTTCTCAAAAATTACTGAACGGATTTACACTATTTTTAAAAAGGTCGCTTTCTGAGCCAAGCAGTACCTTTTTGCCAATTTTGGTGTAATTCCGTTGAGCAGTTCGGGCTGTAGCCATGTCTAAAATTTCCTAAGGGAAATATCATGGGGAAAACACGTTTTGGGACCCCCCATTTTTCTCTGCCCCTGCTCGACGAATCACCCCCAAACTTTCAGGATAGGAGCAGACTGGAGCGCCCCACGAGATTCGAAAACTCCACAAAGATTCGTCAATCGGCGCAAAAGATATTGGGAATAGAATTTTGCAGATTTCCTATGGAAAATAGGTCCTAATTATAACTACCTACAGGCGACCACCAGTAGGTATTTTATATATATATATATATTACATCATTCATGACATGGTCAGTGACATCACTGATGACATCTCAAATGACATCACTGATGAAATCATCCACATGAAAATCTAATGCACCTCCTCACAATCTAATATAACCTTTGATACACCCACTGTAAAATACAGACTACCATTTTCGAAACCATCGACACACCAATACTAGTTACTACATATTCACTCACTGATTCCTAGGTCTACACATATATCCACTCATTCACCCATACAATCACTCCAACTAACTATAATGTCCCTGATACCTATGGTTTTTTCAGTGAATTTGTAAGGTTTTTTAACCTTTTTGACGCTGATTACGGAACCGCTCCGTCATCAGCCGCGGTGGCGCTGTGCTGATAACGGAGCGGTTCCGTCATGGCCCGCCCGACGCGCCTGCGCGGCGCGTTCTATTGAGCGGGCGGGGCCATGACGGAACCGCTCAGTCATCAGCACAGCGCACCCGAGGCTGGTGACGGAGCGGTTCTGTCACCAGCGTTTGAGCCCAGTGCGGCCCCCCGCCCCCTTACAGCTGCGGCGGAATAGCCGCCGCAGCAAAGGTGTTAAATCCTAATTTCTAACAATATAGTGCCTGAAACCTATGGTTTTTTCAGTGATTTTCACTGTTTTTTTAAATGCTAATTTCTCACTATAATATCCCTGAAACTTATGTTTTTTTCAGTGAATTTCAATGGTTTTTTTAAACGAACATTTCTAATTATAATGTGCCTCAATCTTATGTTTTTTTCAGTGAATTTCAAAGGTTTTGTAAATGCTAATTTCTAACTATAA
Source organism: Lissotriton helveticus (assembly GCF_964261635.1). Classification (NCBI taxonomy): domain Eukaryota; kingdom Metazoa; phylum Chordata; class Amphibia; order Caudata; family Salamandridae; genus Lissotriton; species Lissotriton helveticus. The sequence goes on from NC_136067.1 coordinate 537,202,631, forward strand.
CCTCCCAATTAAGTCCCCTTGAGTCCTGAAGGGCCCTGGAGGCCAAGTAGCCCACCAGGTACCTCCAGTAAGTGCCACAGAGCTGCATTGCAGAGAGGTGTTTCAAGGCTATGCCCCTTTTTACACAACACTGCAAACGCAGCTCCTGGCACACTGGTGCTCGGAGGATGAAGTTCACTTGTGTCCTGCAGTCCTCAGAAGACAAGGGGATCTCATTGCCCCATCAGCAGTGCACCAGTAGCCCCAATGTCCCCATGGTCCCTGCTGGCTCCCCACCTCCTGTGGGAGCCGGTGTTGCTTTTCCAGAGGGGGAGCTGCTGACATGTAGCTCCCCTTGTAGAAATGAAATGCTGCTTTGCTTCATTGAAGCAAGAGCAGGTGTTCCTGCTCTCGCGTCAATGAAGCAAAGCAGAGTTTGCACTGCTCTTGCCCTGCCATAGCAAACAGCAGTGTGCCGGGGTGGGCACCCCTGGACACTGCAGGATCCGGCCCTGGGGGGTTGTGGTCCAAAATAGCCCCAGGGAGGTGGCGGTCTCGGGCATGTGGGAGGGCTTGAGCCCCCCACACAGGTTTTTTTAAATTTAATTTAACAAAAATCAAGCACCGGGGATGACGGTCCCCGGGGCTGTGGGGAGCCGTGAGGCCCCCACATATTACATTAAAAAGCCCCGGGGGTGGCGGTCCCCGGGGGTGGGGGGCTGGGAGCCCCCTGCAATTATGTTAGAGATGCCCCGGGGTGGCGGTCCCCGGGGCCCCTTTGGGCCCCCCATCCCAATACTAATATTACCCCTGGGATTTGACCCCCCGGGGTCTGAATATTAACAAAGCGCGGCAGGATCCACATCAATGAAGCAAAGCAGAGTATGCCCCCTGGACCTGACCCACCCTTCATTAAAATGAAGCGAGGGAGCTCGAGCTTAAATTTTTTTTGCAATTTCAGTGGGATTTGCATCTACAACACGAATCCCGCCGAAATAAAAAAAAAGCTTTTTTGGGCCCTGGGGGTCCTTGTGGGACCCCCTAAGCAGGACTAGAGGGTCTGGGTGTTTCTACCCTGTCCCATTATGTGTTTTGTAACCTTTTTTTGGCAACACTTTCTGGATTGGAGTGTTGGCTGCCAATTAGAGTGAAGCTCGTGCCCGGGAGGGTTCACGAACCTTCCTCGATGCTCAGATATCGAAACTTTCTTTTTCTAATTTCTCAGCAACTACTGAACCGATTTAGACCATTTAACAAAAAGGGCTCTTTCTGAACCAAGAGCTGCCTTTTTGCCAAATTTGGTGTAATTCCGTTCAGCAATTCAGGATGTAGCTTTGTCTAAAGTTTCCTATGAGGACAGATATTGGACCTTTTCTAATCCTAATTTCTCAGGAACTACTGAACGGATTTACACCATTTAACAAAAGGGCTCTTTCTGAACCAAGACCTATATTTTTGCCAACTTTGGTGTAATTCTGTTCATGAGTTGGGGCTGTAGCTTCGTCTAAAGTTTCCTATGGAAATAAACATGGGGAAAACGTGTTTTGGGACCCCCTTTTTTTCTCAGCCCCCACTTGATGAATCACCCGAAAACTTTCAAGACAGAAGCTGACTGGAGTGGGCCACTGGTTTTGAAAATTTCTCACAGATTCATCAACCAGCGCCAAAGTTATTTGGAAAAGAGGACTGGCTACAACGTTGTTCAGAAAACCATCATATAGAAATAAAGCTCTCCAGTACATTTGCGTTTGGATCTGAATTTTTTTATCAAACAAAGGGAGTAGCCATGGGCTGTCCTTTTGCACCAGAGTTGGCAGTGTTATTTATGGGTTTATATGTAGACAAATGTGTGTACAAAAACAACCCTTTTATTGAGTGCATCTCAACTTGGATGCGCAATATTGATGATGTTTTTCTGATTTGGTCGGGGTCACAGGACCAGCTGAATGATTTTTGTCACTGGCTAAACGCAAGAACAGAAGACATCAAGTTTAGTCGTAATTCTTCCAAAAATCATATGACTTTTCTGGACGTACAAGTCTAGCCTTCAGCTGGAGAACTGGCTACAACGTTGTTCAGAAAACCATCAGAAAGAAATAAAGCTCTCCATTACATGAGTAATCATCCTAAAAGCCTGAAGCAAAATATGCCCTTTGGGCAATTTCTTAGGATTCGGCGCAATCGCTCCTTTAAGGATGAGTATTTTATGCATGCTAATAATCGAATGGACCGTTTAATAGACCGAGCCTAACCTAAAAAACTATTAAAGCACGCTATTCGTCGTGCTTGGTGGGTCCCGCGAGAGACTCTACTAGAAAAGAAAACTAAACCTCAAATGAACAGAATGGTATGTGTTACCATGTTTTGTCCAAAAGCAAACAAACTCAAGAAGATTATTAACCAAAATTGGCATCTGGTTAAAAACCTGGATGAGACACTGTCACGGCCCCCACTATTTGCTTTTAAGAAAGAAAAAAGCATTGCAAACCCTATCGTACGGGCGGCGCTACCCAAAGTGGAAGGAGCAACTCTACGGAGCATGATAGGGTTGGAACCAGTCAAAGGCCACCATAAATGCGGGACTTGTTCTTGTTGTGACCACAGAATAGAAGGAGATGTTTTCTCACATGAAGGTATTCATTGGAGACACGAAACATTCACAAATTGCAAATCAAAGAATGATGTTTACTGAATCCTGTGTCCATGTCCGAAATTGTATGTGGGTAAAACAAGTCAGGAAGTGCGCCGAGTCACTCAACATAAGCCAAGACTGAGGAGGAACGTTTTGAATACCCCTCTAGTTAACCATTGGAGATCCAAGGAACACGTTGAGAAGGACTTGAGATGGACTGTTATTTCCAAAGTCGAGATGGATACTCGAGGTGGCGACTTTGAGGGTAAATTAAGCCAATGTGAAGCTCTGTTAATCATGAAATTTAATACAGCAGTACGTGGTTTAAATGAGGTATCCAAAATTTTCAAGCAATGAACTGCCAATTAGTGACTGTTGGTTGACATAACCATCGATTTGAGGCTGCTGCCCCTGAGCTAAATAAATAGCCTTAAAAACCCAATGGACTCAAGGTGTTGCCATGCCGGAAGAGGGATTACAATCATAATCTACAGCTTGCAAGTTGTGTCTGGGGCGAAAATAAGGTTCATCCCCATTTTGTCAATATCTGTGTTCTTTACAAAGCTCAAAGCTATTGAGAAAGTGACCCAGTACACCAAATTGAGGATGCAACACTCCATCAGCATTAAATGAGCAACCCTGCTATGTTGTGTGTTTGGAATGCTTGACAAAAATTAGGAGATTCGAATTTATTGCAGTGTTTTGATCTACGTCAACAGTGGTTCTGCAGTTTGTAAATGTGAACCATCTAGCCACCGATATGTTAATACTTGTAGGCGAGCAAACAATAAAGTTTTCAATTTCATGATTATCACTATGACAATGCGGCACAGCAACACGTGGTCACGCATAGTGAGTCAGGATTGGCTCATCGACTAGGAAGCATAAAAACTAAATTTCCTGTGAACCCCCCTATCCCATCATTCATTGTGGGAACGCTCCCTGCACACCAAATTCGGAGGACGTGTTTGCGGCTTTTGGAGAGGGAGAGAGACTGTTTCAGGTAACTGGCATGCGGCTTAATAATATTTCACTTTTACAGTTTGGCTGTGTACATAGAAGCTAAAATGGGTAATTCGTCCCCTTAGAGTCACCGATAAAAACGGCAGTTAGATGTCAACTTCCACGGACTTCGCGACGTGCGATTGAGGTGAGCCCCGCCTCATCATGCCTAACTAAAAAGACCATAAGCTTTGAACGTGCATGTTCTAACAGTCGACTATTTCTGGCAGGTCACCCTGAGACCAGTAACAAAACAACAGGGTTTTCAGATTCCAGTTCAGTAATTGGTAAGTGGACACGAGCGGACCTCTCAAGCATGGGAGTTCCTAGCCAGACGTTGACATAAAGTTTATAGCAGGGTTCTCCAAACCAGTCCTGGAGGGCCGGATCCATGCCAGATTTTTTAAATAACTACATTTATCTAAATGGGGATATGCAAAAAATCTGGCATGGATCCGGCCCTCCAGTACTGGTTTGGAGAACCCTGGTTTATAGTGTGTGTTGTGTTTTATGTCTGTCCTTCCAGAAAGTCATCATCTTCAAGTGTGAAGTCACAGATTTTACTCAGATAAGGAAGTAGGGAAGGCGGTGTGCACCGGTCGTTTTTCTATATGTCTAACTTTGGTTTGAAGTCTTGTAAATATGAACGTGTGTTTTGTTTTCTTTCTTTTTTAGAATGGCATGGTCCTGATGAGAACCCGACAGTTGGGTTTGAAATGCGTCGACCCCTTTTGGTTCCCTTGTCAAACAAATTACGCAATATAATTGTTTCATTGATATAGCGATTGGGACGGGAGATGTAGGAAATATTGATTAAATTGAATCAGTTCTACATTTCATTAGGATTAAGTATGATTTATTGTGTCGTTTGACGTTGGGATTAAGAACATTCTCCACTAGAGCTGGGGGTATACAAAATTATTTTTACCCGCTCTGTGGTGTTTTTGGGATGGTGTGAGTGCTTGGTATGAGTGTCTGGTCAAATCTGTATGAGGTATGTATGAAGGTTTGCATTGATTGTTTGTTGGTGTTGTTTATGATGTGATATAGTCTTTTGTGTATAGCTTTTTCCCTCTGTTTTGTATTCATTATTGATACACATGTAGAAGGTATTTTTTTTTAAAATGATGTTTAAGAGAGTTGTCAAATAAAACAACTGATGGTGTAATATAAAACGCGGACCTATATGTTTTATTCATAGGTTCTGGAATAAACAGTCTTGTTGGAGTTTTGCTCAGTATTGGCACTTGTTACTTTTTGTTGTTATATGCACTCAGCCTTACTGCGTAGAGTCAAGGCCCTGTGGTGTTTCTTGATTATAGTGCTGAGGTTACTTGTGAGGTCTACTGTGCTGGAACAAAATACTTCCTAGTTCTTAGGTAGACGAGAACCTGCGGGTTCTTGAGGTTCACATTGTCTGTCTGTGTAGGTCTTTATGTCTTTGAGTATTTTTTATTTGATTAGTGACAGCTAGAATTATGACTGAAAGGGACACCTTCGCTTAGAGTGAAGAGCACATACAACGATTGATTAGTGCCCTACCGGTGTTCGCTTCTGCAACCTTGAGTCTGACTGCAAAGACGCAGAATGAATCAGATAAATTGATTAGACTCCGCAAAAAACAAATAGGAACTGACCTACATGGTCATTTTCCTTTACAACACTTACGAGCAGGAACTATTCCAGGAGGACTCCAAATTCGTAATATCCCAGTAGTGTTTACTGACGACTCAGAATATAAGAAGGGATATAGTTACATCGAGACTAAATGTAGCGGGGACTTGACGGTCTTAACGGTTGAGACAGCCCACAGGATTTCTCTCAAACAACTGGAGGAAATATTATCTCTTGAAACAGAGATCAAAAACAACCAACTGATTATGACGCTAAATCTCGATTGGAAAAGGTTGAGAAAGAAATATTGGAATTTAAGGACTACACTGTAACGCAAAAAGGTAATAAATTTGAATTGGATAAAAATTATTTTGCATTGGAGAACGTTTATCCCTATCTGCAATCAGATTTTTATACACAAACTGACTCGAGACGATTCCTTCAGGATTCTCAAGGGAGGTCAAGGAATAAATTCCTTACCTTTTTGGATACTTCATCCTCGTCAGGGGGTGACACTGACACAAGTGAGTCCAGGCCAAATACTAATAGAAGAGGGAACCAACATAACCAACATCAACAACAAAATCCACCGCCTTTTTTAGGCAGAGGCCAGCAAAGAACAAGGGGTCGGTCCTGATTCAACAATCAGCCGTGGGCAATGACCACCCAACGACAGTATTAGAAGAACTGAGACTGTCTCCCCTTTTTAACTTATTGGATCATGTTCTATCAATGGCTGAAACATCAATATTGGAAAAAGGGCTTTCGTTTGTGCCCTCTAGGCCAACAGACTTTGTCAAAACGAAATTAGAGGCAATGGAGTTTTGCCGGAAAATCCGTTTGAAAACTTTTTTCAAAGAACCAATGGATACGAATAATAAGGAAGTGTCAGGGTTGAAGAGGAAATCTGGCTTCTGCCCTCCGACAAATAAAATTCTGAAAGAGGTCATGACCTTCAAAAAAACAGTTCTGTCTGGAATTTTAGAAATGGAGAATAATAGGCAATATGTCAAATTCAATCTCCCTAAGATTCAGAAGGAAGCAAGTTTCTCCTTGAAAAACGATACATCGCTAGTAACTAAACAAGCAGACAAGGGAGGATTAGTTGCCCTCTGGGATGTCTCGAGATATGGGGCCGAAGTTATGAGACAACTAGAAGATACCAGTTGCTATAGGAGAATTGGTAAAAATCCTACTATGGAACTTCAAGGCCAATTGTTTAGTATTCTCCAGAAAGGATTTGATATGGGGATTTTAGGCTGTAAAGAATATTCATTTTTACAAAAACAAAAACCCTAGGGTCCCAGTTTTCTATGTCCTGCTGAAGGTACAAAAGAGTGATACCAACCCGCCCGGCAGGCCAATAGCGTCAGGATGTGATTCTCTAATTGAGCCTATTTCTAAATATATTGATTTCTTTTTTAAGCCTTTCATCTAAGAGATCCTTGCACATTTACAGGATACTACAGCATGTATCAATAGATTGTCCACAATTGAATATGATGATAAAAAGCAGTTGATGGTAACAGAGGACGTGGTGTCCTTGTATACCCAAATTCCTCAGGAGGAGGCCCAGGAGTCACTGACATATTTTTTGGAGACAAGAGACAAACCAACTAGAGTCCCAACAAGCTTCATTACTGAGTTAGCTAAATTCACTCTACAGAAAAATTATTTTGCGTTTGGATCTGAATTTTTTTATCAAACAAAGGGAGTAGCCATGGGCTGTCCTTTTGCACCAGAGTTGGCAGTGTTATTTATGGGTTTATATGTAGACAAATGTGTGTACAAAAACAACCCTTTCATTGAGTGCATCTCAACTTGGATGCGCTATATTGATGATGTTTTTCTGATTTGGTCGGGGTCACAGGACCAGCTGAATGATTTTTGTCACTGGCTAAAAGCAAGAACAGAAGACATCAAGTTTAGTCGTAATTCTTCCAAAAATCAGATGACTTTTCTGGACGTACAAGTCTAGCCTTCAGCTGGAGGACTGGCTACAACGTTGTTCAGAAAACCATCAGAAAGAAATAAAGCTCTCCATTACATGAGTACTCATCCTAAAAGCCTGAAGCGAAATATGCCCTTTGGGCAATTTCTTAGGATACGGCGCAATCGCTCCTTTAAGGATGAGTATTTTATGCATTCAAATAATCGAATGGACCGTTTAATAGACCGAGCCTACCCTAAAAAACTATTGAAGCACGCTATTCGTCGTGCTTGGTGGGTCCCGCGAGAGACTCTACTAGAAAAGAAAACTAAACCTCAAATGAACAGAATGGTATGTGTTACCAAGTTTTGTCCAAACGCAAACAAACTCAAGAAGATTATTAACCAAAATTGCCATCTGGTTAAAAACCTGGATAAGACACTGTCACGGCCCCCACTATTTGCTTTTAAGAAAGAAAAAAGCATTGTAAACCATATCGTACGGGCGGCGTTACCCAAAGTAGAAGGAGCAACTCTACGGAGCATGATAGGGTTGGCACCAGTCACAGGCCATAGAGGAAAGGATGCAAGAGAAGTCACAGGCCACCATAAATGAGGGACTTGTTCTTGTTGTGACCAGACAATAGAAGGAGATGTTTTCTCACATGTAGGTATTCATTGGAGACACAAAACATTCACAAATTGCAAATCAAAGAATGTTGTTTACGGAATCCTGTGTCCATGTCCGAAATTGTATGTGGGTAAAACAAGTCAGGAAGTGCGCCAACGAGTCACTCAACATAAGTCAACACTGAGGAGGAATGTTTTGAATGCCCCTCTAGTTAAGCATTAGAGATCCAAGGAACAAATTGAGAAGGACTTGAGATGGACTGTTATTTCCAAAGTCGAGATGGATACTCGAGGTGGCGACATTGAGGGTAAATTAAGCCAACGTGAAGCTCTCTTAATCATGAAATTTAATACAGCAATACGTGGTTTAAATGAGGTATTCGAAATTTTCAAGCAATGAACTGCCAATTGGTGACTGTTGGTAGACATAACCATAGATTTGATGCTGCTGCCCCTGAGCTAAATAAATAGCCTTAAAAACCCAATGTACACAAGGTGTTGCCATGCCGGATGAGGGATTACAATCATAATCTACAATTTGCAAGTTGTGTCTGGGACAAAAATAAGGTTCATCCCCATTTTGTCAATATCTGTGTTCTTTACAAAGCTCAAAGCTATTGAGAAAGTGACCCGGTCCACCAAATTGAGGATGCGACGCTCCATCAGCATTAAATGAGCAACCCTGCAATGTTGTGTAATTGGAATGCTTGACAAAAATTAGGAGATTCAAATTTATTGCGGTGTTTTGATCCACGTCAACAGTGGTTCTGTAGTTTGTAAATGTGAACCATCTAGCCACCGATACTTTAATACGGGTAGGCGAACAAACAATAAAGTTTTCAATTTCATGATTATCACTATGACAATGCGGCACAGCAACACGTGGTCACGCATAATGAGTCAGGATTGGCTCATCGAATAGGAAGCATAAAAACTACATTTCCCGTAAACCCCGCTATCCCATCATTCATTGTAGGAACGCTCGCTGCACACCGAATTCAGAGGACGTGTTTGCAGCTTTTGGAGAGGGAGAGAGACTGTTTCAGGTAACTGGAATGCGGCATAATAATAATTCTCTTTTACAGTTTGGCTTTGTACATAGAAGCTAAAACGGGTAATTTGTCCCCTTAGAGTCACCGATAAAAACGTCAGTTAGATGTCAACTTCCACGGACTTCGCGACGTGCGATTGAGGTGAGCCCCGCCTCATCATGCCTAACTAAAAAGACCACAAGCTTTGAACGTGCATGTTCTAACAGTCGACTATTTCTGGCAGGTCACCCTGAAACTAGTAACAAAACAACAGGGTTTTCAGATTCGAGTTCAGCAATTGGTAAGTAGAAACGAGCGAACCTCTCAAGCATGGGAGTTCCTAGCCAGACGTTGACATAAGGTTTATAGTGTGTGTTGTGTTTTACGTCTGGCCTTCCAGAACGTCATCATCTTCAAGTGTGAAGTTACAGATTTTACTCAGACCAGGAAGTAAGGTAGGCATTGTGCACCAGTGTTTTTTTTGTATGTCTAACTTTAGCTGGAAGTCTTGTAAATATGAACGTGTGTTTTGTTTTCTTTCTTTTTTAGAATGGCATGGTCCTGATGAGAACCCGACGAACAGTTGTGTTTGAAACGCTTCAACCCTTTTTGGTTCACTTGTCAAACAAATTACGCTGTACAATTGTTTCATTGATATAGCGATTGGGGCGGGCGATGTAGGAAATATTGATTAAATTGAATCAGTTCTACATTTCATTAGGATTAAATATGATTTATTGTGTTGTTTGCCGTTGGGATTAAGAACATTCTCCACTAAATCTGGGGGTATACAAAATTATTTGTACCCGCTCTGTGGTGTTTTTTGAATGGTGTGAGTGCTTGGCATGAGTGTCTGGTCAAATCTGTATGAGGTATGTATGAAGGTTTGCATTGATTGTTTGTTGGTGTTGTGTATGATGTAATATAGTCTTTTGTATATAGCTTTTTCCCTCTGTTTTGTATTCATTATTGATACACATGTAGAAGGTATTTTTTTGAAAAAATAATGTTTAAGAGAGTTGTCAAATAAAACAACTGATGGTGTAATATAAAACGCGGACCTATATGTTTTATTCATAGGTTCTGGAATAAACAGTCTTGTTGGAGTTTTGCTCAGTATTGGCACTTGTTACGTTTTGTTGTTATATGGACTCAGCCTTACTGAGTAGAGTCAAGGCCCTGTGGTGTTTCTAGGTAAGGTGTCAGTGGCACAGTGACTACACATGGACCACAGAACGAGGGTATAAGGGCACGTAACATCTGAGCTGTGTGTTCACAGCCATTGAGTATTACTATCATTTTTGCAAATGGGAACACCGAGAAGTTGACCATAGTATCTTCAGGAAACGCGACGGTACCAACCGAGTTGTGAATAAAGAAGGGGCAGTATTAACATCAACTTTGGCCTCCAAGTCTTCCGCTCTAGTACGCCTCTATAAGCTGGAGATTAGGAAATGGTGGGAGGCAACCTCCTTACAAAATTACATAGAGGGTGGGAGAGTTCCAAGGGGCATCCGTATCTATACTGTCCCTGCCTATGAGAACCCTGATCCCTTGGTATTAGACGCCTGGGCAGAACATACCACACTGTAAAGGGATGTTGGAGATACTCGAAAAATTCGCATGGAGTGATCGAGAGAAAGCTTTGGAACAAATTAAGGAACTGGAAGAAGAACTGATGAAGAAGGAAGATCAGACTAAGTTGGTCGGAAAGTGGGAACAGATGAAAAAAATATTAAAGAACTATGAACAGAAAATCTAACAGCAGAAGGAGCAAAAATGTGATTGCGATGAAAAGGATTATAGCTAGGGCAGAGTACTAACATTTGCCAAAATATATGATAATCCTAGGAAAGAACTATGACAAATAACGGTGCAATCAGTGACGGTTGCCCCAGACACCTCAGAATCACAGGTAACAGGGGGTGAATCACCAAGGGAGGAGGGTTACAGTGGATTGCTGAAAAATACACCTCCTTTTTCACGAAGAATTCAAATTAATCAGGAAACAACAATTACAAGGAGGCAGAGGTAAGTCTCCGGAACGGGCAGCAAGAGCAAAATGAGGCAGGGGCGTGGGGCGAAACAAATCGAAGGCTCTCCACCCTTAACTCGCACCAAAAAGTTTTACAACAAAAGGAATTAGAGGATGACAGTCTAACGATAATTTATTTGACACCTAGAGTCCTAACCTCGGAGGAAGAATCAATTTTGAAATGAGGTCTCTCGTTCTGCCTGACTGGAACTGACTCAAACACGGATAGACTTGTTTTAAGTATTTCAAGTTGAAACCATGGCCAGCAAAAATAAAACATTCTGGTCTTACAAGAACTGAGACAGATGATTTAACTGGCAGAGATATTGAGACATTGAAGACATTAGAAAGCTTAAGAATGGAGACAACGGCAATTGAAGAATTGGCTTTGGTCCCCACACAAATAGTGGGTCAATCTGAAATTCAACAAAGTGGGGGACTGAGTCCATTCAAACCTTCCTCCATATTTCTTCCTCTAATGGACACGATAGATACTTTTTTGGAAGCGGTGATGAGAGACCGACAAATTGTTCTAGAAATCAACTAGAAGCATTGAATACACTATGTCAAGATAACTCCCTCATCTGCAAACCTTCGGATAAGGGAGGCAATATTGTTTTATTAACTAAAGATGAATATGAAAAAGAGGTGTTTCGCCAATTGAATGATGCTCTCTGTTACGAGAAGACCAACGAGCAGATATACAATCAGAGTATCACTGACTATCATCTTATGATTTCCATTTGGAATAAAAAGAACATGTTGGACACTGATGAACATCTATTTTTACGATGTCTTAATCCTATGACTCCAACATTTTAAAACCTGCCCAAGGGACATAAAGATATGAGAAGTCCTCTTGGGCGACCAATTGTTGCCTCACAAGGCAGTTTAACTGAACATTTGTCTAGGTACATTGATTTTTCTCTCTCCCAACATATGATCAAATTAATATCATACTTGAGAGATACGTAAGGTTTTCATACCAACATAGAGAAAAAACAATGGAAAGAGGGTTTTTGTTTAATGGTACTCAACATTACCAGTTTATACACTTGTATTGCCCATGCAGATGGTTTAAACACAGTAAGTTATTTTTTGGAATGTCTGTTTTTTTAAATACTTTGAACATAGTAAAATGATAATTGAATTCATTGATTTCTGTTTAACACATAAACATTTTCTTGTTCCAGAAACAGTTATTTAGGCAAGTGTCTGGTACAGCGATGGGCACCTGCTTCGCCCCCAGCTACGCAAATCTTTTCATGGGCTGGTGGGAGAAGCAGGTGGCCTGGGGGACACAAAATCAGATTTGGAACAAATGCATTATTGCATGGCATCGTTCTGTTGACTATTTGTTTATTGTGTTTGATGGTTCTGTAGAGCTGGCTAGCTCTTACATAGAGGTTCTAAAGTGCAATGATGTTAATTTGAAATTTACAGGAGATATAAGCACAAAAGAGGTCAATTATTTAGATCTTACAATGTACGTATCAGAAGGGCGATCACATACAAAGCTTTTCAGGAAGACAACTGGAGGGAACTCCACCCTCTTTGCCACTAGTAGTCATACCAAAAAACTCCTTAACTGTATCCCATATGGGGAACTGTTAAGATTAAAGAGAAACAACACCAATGATTGGGAATTTCAGAAGGCAGCAAAATCCAGCATGCAACGCTTTAGTGTGAGAGGCTACTGCGAGAAAGTTCTGTTACAGGCTCTACCCAGAGTCCAGAATATTGAAAGGAAAGACTTATTAACTGGGAAGAATGTTTGAAAGACAGAGAATGGGTCTTTCAGGATGATTGCAACATTTTCAGATAATGCCAGCCAACTTAGGAGGATATTGCGCAAGAATTGGCACATCCTACTTACTGACAATATTATAGGGGAGGACTAATCACCTAACCCCCTAGTTACATTCAGGAAAGCTAGGTCCTTAAAGGACAATCTGATACATAGTTATCACAATTTCGATTCAAATATAACGACTTTGAGAGCACTCCACAGATTTTGCAAAAAGAGCCAACGTACTCTATTTTATAGTGTTCCAAGACTGAGTAAACCCAAAAGAATTGTGAAATTCCTCACTTGTACTGCTCCCTATGCTATATATTGCTTAGTGTGCCCATGTGGGCTCAGATATATCGGGAGCACCATCCATCTGGTTAAATTACGGATACTAGAACACATGAGGGTGATCGCTAATGTTGATGAGTCTTACCCTGTGGCAAGATATTTTAACAAAGTCCATGGTTGCAATAGGGATCTTCTTATGTACTTTTGCCTTGACCATGTCCCAGAAAATCCCATGGGAGGAGACAGGATACAGAGGTGAGACATTTAGAATCATGCTGTATAATTGATTTGCAGAGCAAGACCCCCCTTAGGTCTTAATAGCAGTGAGGAACTGGCAGTACATCTGGGTTAAACTGCCCTAGTGGTGATTCAATTGTCTGGTAATTTCATGATTTTGTGACATTCAAGGCTTTGGATGTCACTGTTTGTTTCCAGTTATATTTTGATTGATATCATTCTGAAGATTCTTTAGATAACTGTCTGTTTATGAAATCTATACCTCCATGCGAATTAATGATGCTGTATGAATTGATTACATATTGAATCTGGGGCATAATGAGGTTAAAGGAGCCCATCCAGGGCGTAATTATGAAAGTGTACCAATTAATTATAAAATACACACATTAATGTTGGTTAAAAGGTGGGGAGCCCATCAATGGGCGATAATGTTAATCCCATACGCTCATGAACTAAAAATGAGTGTTTGCTGAGAGGCGATAATTATTGCATGAAGGTATTTTCTTTTGCAATTTATAGTAGGTCCCTCTGAATTCACCAATGATTATTAATGTGTGGAATATGGGTTTCAAAGCCCTTCCATGTGCATTATTAAGTAATTTGGAATATACCCATATTCGATGCTGAGTGTTTTTAACGGATGCAATATCGATTCTATTTAGTTACATTTTCACCATTCAATGATGGCGGATTTTTTTCAACCATAATATGGTGCACGAACTGATTGGTCTGTTAACTGTCACATGCCCGGAAATTGTCAATGTGTTTGATTGCATAAATAAATAATGGCGGCGACGGCGTTTCATGCAAATATTGACAAAGGCTAAGCGCCGAAACGTGTCTGTGCGCCCGACTCCAAGTTTTGAAATAAAACTTGTGGATTCTACCCATGAGTGCTGTCATTCTTTATTGGGTACAATTGCCCAAGGAATTTGGTAGCGTGATATATATATTTATATATTACCTACTGGCGGTCGCCAGTAGGTATATATAGTTAGGATTTTTTCTCTATGGGATTTTTGAAAATTCTATGTCTAATAACTTTGGCGTTTGTGGACGGAATTGGCTGAAATTTTCAGGAAAATGGCACATTTTGTTTCTGAGCAGCCCTTAAAAATTTGGGGGGGGTTCGTCAAGGGGCGGCCGAGAAAAAAGGGGGGTCCCAAAACGTGTTTTTAACATTGAGTTTTCCATAGGGCGGTTGGCCTCACTTTTAGCCCGAACGGCTGAATGGATTTGCACGAAACTTGGCAAAATTGTAGGGACTGGTAGCCCGATGTGCCTTTGCTAGGTCTCAATATATGTGCTTCAGTGGATTTTGAGAAATTAACGTTCAAAAAAAGATATATATCTGTAACAGCGGACCGGGCAGCGCTCCGGTTCGCGGACTTTTCGCGGTACGGAGCTTTGTGAAGCGAAGCTGATTGGTTCTCCGGCGTCTGTGAACATTCCAAACAGTCCGTAGCGGCCGCCATCTTGTCTCTCGGTAGGATCGAGAGACAAGAGGAGGCCAAAGCGAAGGGGCAAATGACCATAAGGGGGCATAGTAGATCCTCGCTGACCCCCTAGGTTTGATGTGGAGGTTTTAAAAGGGTCCCGCGGGGCAAAAAAAAATAATAATAATAATAATCGAACGGCTGAATGGATTTGCACGAAACTTGGTAAAATATTAGGGACTGGTAGCCCGATGTGCCTTTGCTAGGTCTCAATATATGTGCTCCAGTGGATTTTGAGAAATTAACGTTCAAAAAAAGATATATATCTGTAACAGCGCTCCGCTTCGCGTAACGGAGGTTTGCGAAGCTGATTGGTTCTCCGGCGTCTGTAAACATTGCAAACAGTCCGTAGCGGCCGCCATCTTGTCTCTCGGTAGGATCGAGAGACAAGAGGAGGCCAAAGCGAAGGGGCAAATGACCATAAGGGGGCATAGTAGATCCTCCTTGACCTCTTAGGTTTGATGTGGAGGTTTTAAAAGGGCCCCGCGGGGCAAAAAAAAAATAATAATAATAATCGAACGGCTGAATGGATTTGCACGAAACTTGGCAAAATTGTAGGGACTGGTAGCTCGATGTGCCTTTGCTAGGTCTCAATATATGTGCTTCAGTGGATTTTGAGAAATTAACGTTCAAAAAAAGATATATATCTGTAACAGCGCTCCGCTTCGCGGAGATAAAATTATATCTGTATTACCTAGCTGCTGCTAACACCAGTTAGCGACGGCTAGTAGGAGATAGCGACCATCTTGGGCCCCACTTTGCATGTGAGTGATATTTATCACTAATGACATGCAAAGTGGGCATGCCAAGATGTTAGCGACTGGAAACAGTCGCTAACATCGCTATCTCCTATTATCAACTTTTGGAAATATTCGAGATAAGCGCGAATATCTCCAAAAGCTAGCACCTGCCCTGAGCAGTTCTTAGCCATGTTATCCAATGGGAGGTGGATAACATGGCTAAGAGCATTAGCTCGGTAATGCATGAATATCGCTGAGTTTTCAGCGATATTAATGCATTGCGGTCGTTTTTTATCGTATTTGCGATAAACCTTGATAATAGCAAGGTTTATCTGCGATAATTTCTGACGATGCTTAGCGGTAAAAAAATCGGTGCTAAGCATCGTTAGGGATAAATATCGCTTAACTTTGGTAATATGCCCCAATGTCTGTTAACGTTCGATTCGAAGGAAATCAGGAAGTGTTGAAAAACATTGTCTGCGCCATCTTGTCTTTTTTCAAATGCCACACTTTTGTCGTGCACAGCAGCCATTTTAGATGCCTTGACCAGACCCACTCTGTGCACGCTGTCGATCCTTAGCATGGCTCCCCACCCTCGCAAGCATCTCCCCCAGGCAGTGGTCACCCCCGCTCTCTGTCTTATGCATGGGTAATAAACCTCCCCCCATCTGCGCTGCTCTTCCCTGAGAATCACACCCTGTGCCCGCCCGACACCTCCCTTTCGCCCTATTCACTACCGCACCCTCTGACACTCCTTTTCCTCTGTGTCCGATTGTCCAGGCCGGTCCTAGGGTATCAGCTAGCCCTGCAGATGTAGTTTATGGCCCCAGCTGTAAAGAATCACCCCTCTTCAAAGGAGTTATAGTAGATCAAGGCCCACACTCGATGAGATCCGTCACAGCAGACGCGTTCCTATTATCTGAAAACCATCCTGTATTGTGATTGGGGAGGGGACCGAGCCTGAAGCGGAAGATTCCAGGGATGACTCTTTGTACATCAAAGTTTTTACAATTATGTGTCACATTAAAAATATATAGCACTCCGACAAAGTAGTAAGATTATAAAACTTTAATAACTTATAAATATATACAAGAAAACAAAAATAGTAATAACATATAAACATTTTTAGGGAAAAACAACGAAGTAGCGGTCGGCTGTGCGAATAGTCCCAACGCAGCACAACGTCCAGATTTCCGGCGTGGGGCGTCGCGGGGGGTGGGTCATCAGTAGCAAACTGTTGTGCGAATAGTTCCAAGGCAGCAGAACGATGGCACCAAGGTGATGTCCAGTAAGTTGCCGCACTGGTTTTGGTATCCTACAATGCTGCTCCGAATAACGGCATGGGGCGCCCCGGGGGAGGCAGCGTGAACGGGCCTCTCCAGGTGGAGTGTCATCTGTTGTAGTGGGGCGCCCCTTTACCGTTTCAGTTGCCATTCCGTCCGTTTTTGGTCCACTGTGTCAAAAGCCGCAATTCAGCTGAGTTGCGCCCACTCTTGCGGTGCAGCGATAGGCGGCTGTCACAGGACTCTCAAAATGGCGGCAGGCTGTTTCCTTTTTGGGCCTGGTCCACTGAAATGGCCCTGGGACACCTTGGAAATCGGACGCTTGTCTGCTAGGTCTTGGACCCCATTCTCGAAAGCGTCCCCTCCGCCTTGAGGATTCATCAAAAGTTTTGGGGGCCCCCGACTCCTGTAGGCTTCTGGTGGGGAGCGGTTGCCATGATTGCTCGCGGAATGACCACGACGGAGCTACGAGATGGTGGTGCTCTCATGCTGACGCCAGCTTCAGTCTGAAACATCCAGAAACAAGGTGGGGCTTTCATCGTTTGGGAAAAAAAAAAGTTTTCATCCAATGAAAAGTGTTGTTTTTAGGTCATATGATCAAGCCTTCCATCATTAGGAAACCAAAAGTAAAATGAACCAATGAAAAGTTTTATAAACAAGTCACATGACCGGTTATGCGGCATAGGGTATAAAATGCGGAGAAAATACGTTGGCACGTGAGGCGGCGTCAGTAGCGGACCGATGTGCGAATAGGCCGAAGGCAATACAACGCGCCAAGATCCGGATGGCACCGAGGTGGTGTCCAGCAAGTTGCAGCACTGGTGTGGCCATCCTACAATGCTGAAAGTCGGCGTGGGGCGCCCCGTTGGCCTGTGAGTTTGCGTCAGTAGCGGACCGATGTGCGAATAGGCCGAAGGCAGCACAACGCGCCAAGATCCGGATGGCACCGAGGTGGTGTCTAGTAAGTTGCCGCACTGGTGTGGCCATCCTACAATGTTGAAAGTCGGCGTGGGGCGCCCCGTTGGCCTGTGAGATGGCGGCAGTAGCGGACCGATGTGCGAATGGGGCCAAAGGCAGCGCAACAATATTTTCGGAATAGAAGACACCACAAGGCGCTGAGATGCCAAGATCCGGATGGCACCGAGGTGGTGTCTAGCAAGTTGTGGCACTGGTGTGGCCATCCTACAATGGTAAAAGTCAGTGTGGGGCGCCCTGTTGGCCTGTGAGATGGTGTCAGTAGCGGACTGATGTGCGAATGGGGCCAAAGGCAGCGCAACAATATTTTCTGACTGACACCACAAGGCGCTGAGATGCCAAGATCCGGATGGCACCGAGGTGATGTCTAGCAAGTTGCTGTACTGGTGTGGCCATCCTACAATGGTAAAAGTCAGCGTGGGGCGCCCTGTTGGCCTGTGAGATGGTGTCAGTTGCGGACCGATGTGCGAATGGGGCCAAAGGCAGCGCAACAATATTTTCTGTATGGAAGATACCACTAGGCGTTGAGATGCCAAGATCCGGATGGCACCGAGGTGATGTCTAGCAAGTTGCTGTACTGGTGTGGTCATCCTACAATGCTGAAACTCGGCGTGGGGCGCCCTATTAGCCTGTGAGATGGCGTCAGTAGCGGACCGATGTGTGAATGGGGCAAAGGTAGCGCAAGAATATTTTCTAAATAGAAGACACCACAAGGCGCTGAGATGCCAAGATCCGGATGGCACCGAGGTGGTGTCTAGTAAGGTGCACTGGTGTGGTCATCCTACAATGCTGAAACTCGGTGTGGGGCGCCCCATTAGTCTGTGAGATGGCGTCAGTAGCGGACCGATGTGTGAATAGGCCGAAGGCAGCACAACGCGCCAAGATCCGGATGTCACCGTGGTGGTTTCATAGTTGAGAGGCACTTCATCTGCAGTGGGGCGCCGAGATCCGGATGGCACCGAGGTGATGTCTAGCAAGTTGCTGTACTGGTGTGGTCATCCTACAATGCTGAAACTCGGCGTGGGGCGCCCCATTAGCCTGTGAGATGGCGTCAGTAGCGGACCGATGTGCGAATAGGCCGAAGGCAGCACAACGCGCCAAGATCCGGATGTCACCGTGGTGGTTTCATAGTTGAGAGGCACTTCATCTGCAGTGGGGCGCCGAGATCCGGATGGCACCGAGGTGATGTCTAGCAAGTTGCTGTACTGGTGTGGTCATCCTACAATGCTGAAACTCGGCGTGGGGCGCCCCATTAGCCTGTGAGATGGCGTCAGTAGCGGACCGATGTGCGAATGGGGCCAAAGGCAGCGCAACAATATTTTCTGAAGAGAAGACACCAAAAGGCGCTGAGATTCCAAGATCCGGATGGCACCGAGGTGGTGTCTAGCAAGCTATGCAGTTGAGTTGTGTGCGCACTTGCGGCGAATAGGTCGAAGGCAGCATAACAATGTTTTCTGAATAGAAGACACCACAAGGCGTTGAGATTCGGTTACCACCGAGGTGATGTCTAGCAAGTTGCCGCACTGGTGTGGCCATCCTACAATACTGCTCCGAATAACGGCGTGGGGTGCCCGAAGGGGGGGGGGGAGGCGGCGTGAACGGGCCTTCCTAGGTGGAGGCTCGTCTGCTGTAGTGGGGCGCCCCTTTACCGTTTCAGTTGCCATTCAGCTGAGTTTCGGCTGCTCTTGATGCTACAGCGACAGGCGGCTGCAACAGGACTCTCAAAATGGCGGCCTGTTCTTTGGATTTGGGCCTGGTCCACTAAAATGGCCCTGGGACACCTTAGAACTCGGACGCTCGATTTTTTTTTCCTTTCCTGTACATGCAAAAAAAGGTACATGCCCGGTACGTTACACGCTTCATCTGCCACGATGAACTCTCCAGAGGAACCGAAAAAAAATATAGTTATGGTAACTATACCATGCATCGTCATATGGAGAGGTGGCACCAATTAATTATAGTGCTGCATAAAAGAGAGATTTGGAGGAGAACCCCTGACCTGCTAGTACATTCATCAAAGAAGTGGCACTGACAGCATCAGAGGCAAGAGAAACGGTCCAAAATATTTAGAAGAACTTTGGAAAGATTAAAATGACATGTTTAGATTGTGGCAAATTAATTTCATGTGGACAGATGAGTGTTACTCTAATAAATACAGCATATGAACATCATCATAGTCGATGGTTGGTAGAGACATTTTGACTATATCCTGGACCTGCCCGTCCTCGCCCAAAATGGCGCAGGAATAAATGGGACTCGTAACTCCTTGTTGTGTACTGGTTGCAGAACCTTGAAATCACGAGATACGTATGCAGTTTTGAAGCACATGGCGGGCGGGGACGAGAATTGATTGAATATTTCGACATCCCTATTGATATTAAGTTCTGATGTGTTATTGATTACTGTACTATTGAAAGTTCGAATTAACGTCACCCATGGTACTTGCCCGCAAATGTATATCTAGATAATTTTATTGTAACTGGCCCTGTCGTATTTTAATTATAAAATGTACGTCCACCGATTCCGTAACTGTTAGACACCTTAGTTCTTGCAACCTAATGGCCCGCCCGTTACGTTCCTCTACAGTGTAAATGTCTACTCATCATATACGATTACAGTTTGCTCCGTGGCCGGCCCACGTGGTTATAGGCTCGTATTTGTATAATGAAATTTTCACAATAAAGGTTTTTTAAAGAAAACATGGTAGTAGTATATACATTGGTAAAGTTTTTAATAATAGTCACTGTTTTAGAATCATTAAAAGGCAAGTGAAATAAACCAGACCAATTACATGAAGGGTAAAAGGTATAATACGAAGGAACGCAGTAAAGATAAATGGTCAAGGGCTGTTGTGTTTTCTATTCCTGCAACATAAAGTGATCGATAAGAATCTCATATTCAGGCGTATCGGCAACTAAGACAGCAGGTCGACCCTCTTTTGCTCAACGGCTCCGTCATGGGACGAAGAAACGCTCTTTTTCTCGAAAAAAGAATATATTTTACTTGCAGGACAGTTGTAAATTTTCCGGGAAAGTACATTAGCCTGGAACATTATAACATATATTTAAGAAAAAATAATGTTCGGAAGTAATAAAAAGCATAATTTTTAGGTCATATGACCAAGCCTTTCATCATTAGAATAAGAAAAGTAAAATGAACCAATGAAAAGTTTTATTAACAAGTCACATGACTTGTTATGCTTACGTTACGCGCTGCGCGCCCCGGATGACTTCCGGATGCGCTAACGCGGCGCGTCATATGACGCATTACGCGACAACGCAGGTCCAGAATATAGTCAAAATGTCTCCACCAACCAGCGGTCGGAACACAACCCCTTTCAGCAGGCTAAATAGTTCTGTTAAATGACAACAGAAGGGACAGGCAACAAGAACCATCAGTCAAAGAGGGGAGGGCTAGTTCTTCTCTACCGGGTTACATTGGGGCGCTACTGGAACTGATCGAATTGGTAGTCTACAGTGTTTCTGGATGTTTCAGACTGAAGCTGGGGTTAGCATGAGAGCAGTACCATTTCGTAGCTCCGTCGTGGCCATTCCGCAACCAATCATGGCAGCCGCTCTTTATCGTTATTTTGGGCGGGGTGGGTGGCGGAGCCGAGCTGTTTTGCAGCCATCATTGTGTGGAGTTCAGTTCATTTCACTAGTTTTGTATTTGTCATGAGGGGTTGTTCCTAATGTTTCTATTTTAGCGAGGTCGAAAAGAGATCCCGTTAGTGGCCTACTGATTTTGCTCGATTCCTTTTCTTTTTTTTTTACACGATTTTTCGTTATCTGCAAAGACTAAACAGAGTATTGCGACTCTGTGTTTGTTTGTAAATAGAGAATGAACCAAAGAGAACCAATTCTAAAACAGTAAATACTTGGATAACAATCAATCAAATGGAGAGAGAAGCAGGCACGACGTATTACAACGGGGGCAAAGGCCTGCGTTAACTACCCTTCACTATGTGCAAAGAGAGAGTACTCCTAATAGAAATGAGGGGTGGGGGCACCATTCAAAGCAGATCAGTGTGCATAAACACGAAAATGTTTTCACTTACCACGTACTTGACATTCGACAGCTTATGATATTTGCTGTTAAAAAACCATTGAAATTCACTGAAAAAACCATAGGTTATAGATCATATATAGTTAGGAATTAGCATTTACAAAACCTTGAAAATTCACTGAAAAAACCATAGGTTATAGACCATATATAGTTAGGAATTAGCATTTAAAAAACCTTATTTTACTCACACAAAACCATTGAAATTCCATATATAGTTAGTTGCACTAACTATATATCGCGCACCCGCAATCCACTGCTGATGATGTCACATATTACATCATTCATGACATGGTCAGTGACATCACTGATGACATCACTGATGACATCTCAAATGACATCACTGATGACATCACTGATGACATCTCATTTGACATCAATGACCACATCACTGATGATATCATTCATGTGACAATACAATGCATCTCCTCATATTTTAATATAACCTCTGTTTCACCCAGTGTTAAATACAGAGTATAATTTTTGAAACCATTGACACACCAATACTAGTTACTACATATGTACTCACTGATTCCTACGTCTACACACACATTCACTCATTCACCCATACAATCATTCATACATACAATCACTCATCTTTACAACACTATCATATGCACTCATACACCTATACAGACACTCACACTCTGCCACTCATCCATGGAGTTACTCACACACCGAGTCAGTCCTGTAAAGAATCAATCACACTTCCATTTTCTTGTCTATACAGTTAAACATAGAGCACCTTATATTTTCAAACATATACTAACACATACTTACCTTGTTATACAATCATTGATATAAGTACACATTGATCTGCACAGAGTCACACACCTCCCAGCCAGCCACACACACACTCAGTCTCCCATACAAATACTTGGACAATCAATCAATAACCCATATAGTTACTCATATAGCTACTGATCAACACATGCAGCAGTTTACAGAACAACAGACATAATGATGCACAAATTAAGACAGTTTAGTCACTAACCCATGCACTCAGTGAGACACATTTAATCACTCACTCACTCATACAGTCAGTCATGCACCTACTAAATCCTTCATCCAGACACTTATACATCTACTCATTCTTCAATATGTAAGACATATTTAAACTTTACAGAAACATAAAATCACTGGATGTTGTTATCAGTGATGTCATCAGTGATGTCATTTGAGATGTCATCAGTGATGTCATCAGTGATGTCACTGACCATGTCATGAATGATGTAATATGTGACATCATCAGCAGTGGATTGCGGGTGCACGATATATAGTTAGTGCAACTAACTTTATATGGAATTTCAATGGTTTTGTGTGAGTAAAATAAGGTTTTTTAAATGCTAATTCCTAACTATATATGGTCTATAACCTATGGTTTTTTCAGTGAATTTTCAAGGTTTTGTAAATGCTAATTCCTAACTATATATGATCTATAACCTATGGTTTTTTCAGTGAATATATATATATATATATATACATATATATAGTGGAGTGTTTTTACTTGCGATAAAGAAAACTAGCACTCACTTGGGTCCACTCTTGTTTGTCAACAAACGGGAGCAGAAGAGCGAGGATTCTTCACATATATATATATATATATATAAATACTGCGTTTTGTGACATTCCAGTCCCTATCAAAAGTCACTTTACATGTCTCACAGATTTTGCAGTGTATGTTCTTGAGTGCACTTGCCATCGCAAGCACATCGGCAGCACTAAGTTCTCAGTTTTTAATCACATCTTCCAACACCTGCATGCGATTATAAATTCTGATTCAAACTACCCAGTCGCCCGGCACTTTAAAGCCACCCATTCCAACAGAGTCTGTGACTTAAAATACTTTGTAATAGGGGCTGTTCCTCCTTCTGTTCGAGGGGGTAACCGTGAAAGACAGTTATGTCAGTTGGAGTCCTCTTTCATTCTTTTACTTGACACCAGAATACCGAATGGACTTAACACCAGTGAGGATCTCCACAACTTTTTATGAATATCTTTTTAGTGAAAGTTATTAGACTTCCTCCTTTTTGTGAAAATATCCTCTGCAATTTGTATTTTGATAACTACCAATGAACAACAATGGTTTAGATTTTTCCACAATGTGACTATCATTGGATGTAATTTTAGTCAAATTACTACAATTTGCCCATTTGATATCCATTATGTTATAGTATTTTGCACACTTTTATGCACTTCATATTGGCAGCTTCATTATAAATATTGGCACTTTATTGCAAATTGTTTACACAATTCAGCTACTTTTTGCCCTTGCCCTACCACTTGTATGTGTTTTTCATCTCTATTTATTGGGGTGTTTTTATGTATCACTATTTGCACAGTACTTGACACTTGTCTTTTTGGAGCATTTTTCGTACTTATTTATTTATTAGCTGTCCTATATATATCAATGTTTAAATGTTTTTGTAGTTGGCCATTATTGGTATCAGTTTATACTATTGCTTAATTTAAATATTTATATTTATACAAACCAAGGGTGAACCATCATATGGTTTAATTAGGCAGTTGCCATTATTTTTAGCCATGACTAACCCATACACATTAGTCTTGCAACATCTTTACTGTTACCAACCTGCCATTTGAGAGGGAGGAAAAAAAACCCTACCCATATGGATCTTTTTGCCTACTTTTTCAAAACTAAATTTAGGGGCAGCTTTTTAGACAAACATTCAATTTGTTTGTTTTATATAAGTCTGTTTTATAACTAAATGCTCTCGTATTAATATGTGTTTCTGTTATGTCTATTGTACACAATTACCATTTACCTATGTTTTATTGGATGCACGTAATTTAAAAATGGTGGTCCGGCATCACCGCGTCATGTGTACAAGATCGCGAAGGCGATCGAGACGCGTCTGAGGCGGACACTTGTCTGAATCACTATGGGTGAACAAAGCACAAGCATGGAACTTTGAAACCCGTCTTCTTGTTATTTAGGAAATCAACTCTGCTGAGGTCCGTACCTGTTTGTAGTCCCTCCTTGGAATCAGAGGGTCAGGACTTTGTTTTACATATATATATATATATATATATATATATATATATATATATATATATATATATATATATATATATATATACATATATATATATTACCTACTGGCGGTCGCCAGTAGGTATATATAGTTAGGATTTTTTCTCTATGGGATTTTTGAAAATTCTATGTCTAATAACTTTGGTGTTTGTGGACGGAATTGGCTGAAATTTTCAGGCAAATGGAACATTTTGTTTCTGAGCAGCCCCTGAAAATTTGGGGGGGGTTCGTCAAGGGGGGGCCGAGAAAAAAGGGGGGTCCCAAAACGCGTTTTTCCCATGTTAATTTCCATAGGGCGGTTGGCCTCACTTTTAGCCCGAACGGCTGAATGGATTTGCATGAAACTTGGCAAAATTGTAGGGACTGTTAGCCCGATGTGCCTTTGCTAGGTCTCAATATATGTGCTCCAGTGGATTTTGATAAATTAACGTTCAAAAATATATATATATCTGTAACAGCGCTCCGGGTAGCGCTCCGGTTCGCGTACTTGACGCGTAACGGAACTTCGCGAAGCGAAGCTGATTGGCTCTCCGGTGTCTGTCAACATTCTAAACAGTCCGGAGCGGCCGCCATCTTGTCTCTTGGTAGGATCGAGAGACAAGAGGAGGCCAAAACAAAGGGGGAAATGACCATAAGGGGGCATAGTAGATCCTCTCTCACCCTCTAGGTTCGATGTGGAGGCTTTAAAAGGGACCCGCGGGGCAAAAAAAAAATATTCGTTTTTTTTGCTGAGGGAGCGCCCGGTACGCTTTTGTGCAATGGGCGGTGGTAATCTAAATGATGAGGGGGGGGGGGGCAGCGTTCAAAGCACATCAGCGTGCATAAACACGAAAATGTTTTTATCTACCACGTACTTGACTTATCTCTAGCTTTATCAATACAATAATCAATAATGAAAAATCGACATCAATAGGGTTGTCCGTATTCCCAGTCAGTACCCTTCCCCGCCCGCCATGTGCACAAAGACCGCATACATCCCCCATAACGTCAAGGCTAAGTAACTAGAACGTCATAAGGAGTTGCAAGTCGCTCCCATACTGGCGCTATTTTGGTCGAGGCCAGGCAGGTCCAGAGTATAGTTCAATGTCTCCAATAAGTAGCGGCAGGACCAGAATCCCTTTCGGCAGTTCTGGCTTCGTCATTACGAGCACTAGAAAACAAGACATTCTGGGCAATACCACCCTTGACGCAGCCCTTTATTCTACAAGATGGTGTCTTTCAAAAGCCAGGGGTATAGGAGTATGTAACAAGCGAGCCATTTAATTGAAAAAACTAAACGTGACAAACGGTTGCAGAATCAGTGAAGGTTGAATTTTTAATTGAAAGTATAACAGGATCAGTTACAATAAAATCATCCATACGCACACCATGGGCGAGTATCATGGGTAACATTACTTCGAAGCTTTATTAATACAATAATCAATAATGAAAAATCGACATCAATAGGGTTGTCCGTATTCCCAGTCAGTACCCTTCCCCGCCCGCCATGCGCACAAAGACCGCATACATCCCCCATAACGTCAAGGCTAAGTAACTAGAACGTCATAAGGAGTTGCAAGTCGCTCCCATACTGGCGCCATTTTGGTCGAGGCCAGGCAGGTCCAGAGAATAGTTCAATGTCTCCAATAAGTAGCAGCAGGACCAGAATCCCTTTCGGCAGTTCTGGCTTCGTCATTAGGAGCACTAGAAAACAAGACATTCTGGGCAATACCACCCTTGACGCAGCCCTTTATGCTACAAGATGGTGTCTTCCATTCAGAAAATATTGTTGGCAGCATTTTGAAAGGAAAGATAAACGGCCGTTCTCCTAGTGAGTCTCACATTGTTACATTTATGAAGAATGTTGAAGAGTAGTATGTTGAAAATCTGAAGCCATCGTTCTACAAACTCTCAACCAGCCTTGGATGGAAAAATCCTGAAGAATGTACAAACTGAAAACGAGTTTTAGTCTGCATAGCATCAGCAGCAACACTTGAGTCAGCTTTGTGTGAAGCCGCCATCTTGATCCAATCAATACTGTCCACCTGCACACATTCAGGGACCAGGCCGCATTGCGAGGGCACCGCAAGACGTGTCTTCAGGTCAAACGGATTGTGGGACAAGGTCCAGAATGAAGAGTCACCAAAAGGCAAAAAGTTCCGCCGGACCCCGGGAGGCTGTAGCCGCAAGAGTAGGCGAAACTCAACTGGCCGAGTGAGGCACTGTGCCGCAAGAGCGGGCGGAACTCAGCTGGCCGAGCGAGGCACTGTGCCGCAAGAGTGGGCGGAACTCAGCTGGCCGAGTGAGGCACTGTGCCACAAGAGCGGGCGGAACTCAGCTGGCCGAGCGAGGCACTGTGCCGCAAGAGTGGGCGGAACTCAGCTGGCCGAGGGAGGCACTGTGCCGCAACAGTGGGCGGAACTCAGCTGGCCGAGCGAGGCACTGTGCCGCAAGAGCGGGCATAACTCAGGTGGCCGAGCGAGGCACTGTAGGTCTTCCTCTCACAAAGATGAAAGTCAGAGTGAGGAAACAAGGAGGGGTTTTCATCATTTGGGACAAAAAAATAGTTCTAAACCAATGAAAAGTGTCATTTTTAGGTCACATGACCTAGCCTTACATCATTAGGAAACCAAAAGTGAAATGAACCAATGAAAATTTTTATTAACAAGTCACATGACCTGTTATGCTTACGTTACGCGCTCCGCGCCGCGCCCCAGATCACTTCCGGGAAGCTGCGCTTCGCGCCTCGCTTCGCGCATCGGGTGCGCTAACGCGGCGGGTCATATGACGCATTACGCGACAATGCGATACTACAGTGTTTCTGGATGTTTCAGACAGAAGCTGGCGTCAGCATGAGAGCACCCCGTGGCTACGTCGTGACCGTTCCGCGAGCAATCATGGCAGTCGCTCCCCACCGGAAGTCTGCGGGAGTCGGGGGCCCCGGTGACTCTTGTAGAATCTTTAAGGCTGAGGGGACGCTTTTGGGAATGGGGCCCAAGCCCTAGCAGTCAAGCGTCCGAGTTCCAGGGTTGCCCAGAGCCATCCTTGCAGGCCAGGCCCAAGTCTGTTGAGCCGACCGCCATTTCGTGAGCTCCGTGGCAGCCGCCTGTCGCTGTACCGCAAGAGTGGGTGCAATTCAGCCGGATGGCGGGTGAGACGCTGTAATAGCAAGAGCAGGCGCAACTCAGCTGGCCGAGAGAGGCACTGTGCCGCAAGAGTGGGCGTAACTCAGCTGCCGAGTGAAGCGCTGGGGTGCAGCTGAGAAACCTCCACCTGGGGAGGTGGGGAGGCTCGTTCGCGCCACCTCTTCCTTCCAGTGCACCCCATGCCATCTCCTGGCGCAGGTATATGTGATGGTCGGACCAGGGCACCGCAGGACGTGTCTTCAGGTCAAACGGATTGTGGGACAAGGTCCAGAATGGAAGAGTCACCAAAAGGCAAAAAGTTCCGCCAGACCCCGGGAGCCGGCCGCCTATGTCGGGGGCGATCTCAGGCCACACCAGGGCAACAAGACTTGGGGAGGGGGCAGGAGCCAAGCGCCCCCTCCGAGTCCGTGCCACCACACCGCCCCTCAGGGGCCTCCGTCAAGCGGCTCAGGGAGGCACCGCAGGCAGCGGTTCTTCAGATCAGTGGTCTCACCGGCAAGGCTCCCCTCCATCAGCAGCGATCGTTGGCGCTGTGGTTGCGGCCGGAGGCCCCGCCTAGTCAACGCCCCGGCCTCTCCATCTCGTAGGCCGCAGAGTAGTCGGGGAGAAATCCCGGGAACGGCGGCATGTATTTGGATCGATGTTGCAGCAGGCTGCCATGTAAATAGTTATTTAATAAAACGTTTTACCCTGTTACTTTGCTGGTGTGTTGTATATATTTATAATATTTGCATAGGGTTTGTCGTTATTTTGGGCGGGGTGGGCGGCGGAGCCGAGCTGTCTTGCAGCCATCATGGCGTCGAGCTCGGTTCCTCTCACTAGTTTCATATTTCTCATGAGGGGTTGTTCCTAATGTTTCTATTTTAGCGAGGTCAAAAAGAGATCCCATTAGTGGCCTACTGATTTTGCTTGATTCCTTTTGTTTTTTCTAACGATTTTTCACTATCTGCAAAGACTAAACAGAGTATTGCGACTATGTGCTTGTTTGTAAATGGAGAATGAACCAAAGAGAAGCAATTCCAAAACAGTAAATGCTTGGATAACAATCAATCAAATGGAGAGGGAAGCAGGCACGACGGAATACAACGGGGGCAAAGGCCTGCGTTACCTACCCTTCACTATCTGCAAAGAGAGAATACTCCTAAAAGAAAAGAGGGGGGGGGGCAGCGTTCAAAGCACATCAGCGTGCATAAACACGAAAATGTTTTTACCTACCACGTACTTGACATTTTAAAGCTTTTGATATTTGCTAATAAAAAACCATTGAAATTCACTGAAAAAACCATAGGTTATAGACCATATATAGTTAGGAATTAGCATTTACAAAACCTTGAAAATTCACTGAAAAAAACATGGGTTATAGACCATATATAGTTAGGAATTAGCATTTACAAAACCTTATTTTACTCACACAAAACCATTGAAATTCCATATATAGTTAGTTGCACTAACTATATATCGCGCACCCGCAATCCACTGCTGATGATGTCACATATTACATCATTCATGACATGGTCAGTGACATCACTGATGACATCACTGATGACATCTCAAATGACATCACTGATGACATCACTGATGACATCTCAAATGACATCACTGATGACATCACTGATGACATCTCATTTGACATTACTGATCACATCACTGATGACATCATTCATGTGATGATACGATGAACCTCTTCAGACTCTAATATAACCTTAGATACACTCAGTGTAAACAGACACTCACAGACTGTCACTCATCCATGGAGTTACTCACACACCTAGTCAGTCTTGCAAAGAATCAATCACACCTCCATTTCCTCAACTATATAGTTATACACACCTTACTTATTGAAACATATACTAACACATATTTACTCTCTTATACAATCCCTGATACAAGTTCACAATGATCCATACAGCCACTCACACATTCACTGGCTCTTATGCACAGTTTTTTATATATGTCAACTCTCACATGTACTGTGTTTTACATATGTACTTACTTTGACATGTAGCACTGAGATATCCATTCACTCACCAATACACTCATACACACAGTCAACCGCCCATACAGCTGTTTCCACATGCACTTTTGAACCCATACATCTAGTGAATCAACTGCTCACACATCTATGCACAGAGTCATACACCTCCCAGCCACCCACACACACACTCAGTCTCCCATACAAATACTTGGGCAACCAATCAATAACCCATATAGTTAGTCATATAGCTAATGATCAACACATGCAGCAGATTACAGAACAACAGACACAATGATGCACAAATTAAAACAGTTTAGTCACTAACCCATGCACTCAGTGAGACACATTTAATCACTCACTCATACAGTCAGTCATGCACCTACTAAATCCTTCATCCAGACACTTATACATCCACTCATTCTTCAATATGTAAGACATATTTTAACTTTACAGAAACATACAGTCACTGGATGTTGTCATCAGTGATGTCATCAGTGATGTCATTTGAGATGTCATCAGTGATGTCATCAGTGATGTCACTGACCATGTCATGAATGATGTATTATGTGACATCATCAGCAGTGGATTGCGGGTGCGCGATATATAGTTAGTGCAACTAACTATATATTGAATTTCAATGGTTTTGTGTGAGTAAAATAAGGTTTTGTAAATGCCAATTTCTAACTATATATGGTCTATAACCCATGGTTTTTCCAGTGAATATATATGTATATATATATATATATATATATATATATATATATATATATATATATATATATATATATATATATATCCAGATGCAGAAAAAGATCCTCCTTGAATGGTTCCCGTGTCAGGTGGCGCATGATCCGGCAGGATCCATTGTGCCGGTTCGTTATGTATACAGACCAGATTCCTATCAAAAGGATTTAATGCGCACTCAGATAGAGGGTAAAACTCGCCAAAGTTTTATTATTCAGAAGTCGCTACGCGTTTCGAGACCCACCGGTCTCTTGATCACACGATAATTGCTTTGTCTCCCAAAACGTGCATACATAAAGTTTCAAAGTGACTGCGTGAGTAAACACAAAGAAAAGACAATCATAACCACATGCTGCAAGCTTGTAAACATAGCGGCCAGTGATTTTGAATTTAATTCCACAAATGTATTAGGGGCACTAGTCCGAATACAAAAAACATGGTTTCGTTCACCTTTCTCTAAATGGGAAAGGGAGTCAAAGCACTCATGACTGAGCTTTCCATAGTGCCATTTTTTGCGCAAATGATGGATCTAAAATGAACCACATTGTTTAATAATGGAAGTCTGCTGCATAGAATAATCAGAAAAATTAGTTAGACACTTGTCATTGAGGTTGACTCATGTATGTATATTCTATGATTTGTCTATTATAATATCACGCTCAACAGTGGGCTTAAAGAGGATGTTATTTAGCAGCATTTACAAGGCTGGGCCAGTATGCATGCAATACAGACACTGGTCGTTTTCTAAGTTCAGACATGTCAGTCTATGTTTTCAATGTATGTACCAGTCACTTTGACTAGAAAAGTATGCATTATATACTCCACTACAAAATGGCCGCTATGTTTACAACCTTGCAGCATGTGGTTATGATTGTCTTTTCTTTGTGTTTACTCACGCAGTCACTTTGAAACTTTATGTATGCACGTTTTGGGAGACAAAGCAATTATCGTGTGATCAAGAGACCGGTGGGTCTCGAAACGCGTAGCGACTTCTGAATAATAAAACTTTGGCGAGTTTTACCCTCTATCTGAGTGCGCATTAAATCCTTTTGATAGGAATCTGGTCTGTATATATATATATATATATATATATGTATATATATATATATATATATATATATATATATATATATATATATATTCACTGAGAAAACCATAGGTTTCACACCAGTTATAGTTAGCTGGAAATTTTACTGGCATAAAACCATTGAAATTCCCATGTTATAGTTAGTTCGACTCACTATAACTTGCGCGTGCAATGCACTGCTGATGACGTCACATATTACATCACTCATGACATGGTCAGTGACATCACTCATGACATCACTGATGACACCATCCAGTGAATGTGTGTCTTTCTGAAAAATAAATATTAGTGAGTAATGTTTAAATATTTAAATATATGTATTATTGTTTCACTTTCTGTATAAGTGGCTGCATGGGTTGGTGAGTAGGTACATGTGTATGCATATGGGTTATTAGATGTTTTTCTTGGTATCAGTATGAGTGTTTGTATGGTTTAGTGGGGGTATTACTTAGCACATAGATCCATGAATGACTGACTCTCTCTTTGTATGTGTTTTGAAGACAGCATATGTGCAGGACTGTATGGGTGGATGAGTGTGTATATGTGTGTGTTAGTGAGTGAATGACTGTCTCACGAGTGTCTTTATCAGTAACTACATATGTTTTAATGTAGTATATGTGAATATTGAAGTATATAAGTGAGTATATGTGAGAGTGAGGGATTGTAAGAGTTCCTGTTTAAATTAGTATGTGTTTCTATAAGTGATTGTTTAAGAGAGTAAGTATGTGTAATTTTCCTTAAAAGTAAAGTGGTAGTGTGTGTATAACTGTATATTGAAATGAATGGATGTTTAATAGTTTATTTGCATGTGTGAGTATGTGTGACAGTATCTTTTGGATGACTATCGGTGTGTAACAGGATGTATAGGTGTATCACCACATATGATGAGTGAGTATATGTATGAGTGACTACATAGAACTGTTGGTGAATGAGTGGTTGTGTATATAGATGGTGTAATTACTGAATTGGTTGTTGTAACTGGTATGGGTATCTCCATTTTTTTGAAAATTTTAGTATCTATTTTTGAATATGTGTTTCAAGGGTTACATTACAGTGAAAGGAGGTCTGTCACTCTGTCACAAGGATGGTGTCATCAGTGATGTCATGAGTGATGTCACTGACCATGTAATGAGTGATGTAATATGTGACGTCATCAGCAGTGCATTGCACGTGCAAGTTATAGTGAGTCCAACTAACTATAACGTGGGAATTTCAATGGTTTTTATGCCAGTAAAATTTCCAGCTAACTATAACTGGTGTGAAACCTATGGTTTTTTCAGTGAATTTAATAGGTTTTTTTAATGCTAATTCCTAACTATAACTGATGTGAAACCTATGGTTTTTTCAGTGAATTTCAATGGTTTTTTTAATAGCAAATCTCTATAGGTATGAAAAGTAATATTTTTTATAACGAATTTTATATTGTATAAATATGTAATTTTTGTATTAAAAAAAAATATATATATATATATTTTTGCCTGGAGCGCTCCCGGGGCGCGTACCGGTGAACGCACGGGTAAGCGCAATGTTACGGCACGTCTCGGGGCGCGTACCGGTGAGCGTCCCGTTAGCGCTATTGCCGCGAACAAAAACAACATCGTAACGTATCGCGTAGCCGCGTCTGCGTGATACGCACGGCGTAAGCGCACCCGGAAGCACCCACGCGCATACGAACGCGCTACGTAAGCACCCCGGGGTGCGCAGCGTCAGCGCGTCGGGTCATGTGACCTGAAAATAACACTTTTCTTTGGTTGCTAACATTTTTTTATAAAGAATGAAATCCCCACCCATTTCCTTCACTTCTTCTCTCACTTTTGTGACTGAAAGACCTGCCTGTTTTGCTGTCGGTTCTTTGTTGGATATCTTGGATTATCATGGCTGCCAGACCATCCAGCAGTGAAGATGACTCCATTGAATTCATCGATGAAGAGCCTCCTCAGCCAAAATACAAAGAACATTTCATCTGGAACTTTTTTTTCCATACCTGATCACCAGAAGAAGGTAAATGCTCCAAAAGTGGAGTGCAGGATCTGTCACACAGTCCTGTCATGGGGTAACCCCAATAAAAAATATTCTTTTGGGAACTCCACAATGATTCGCCATGTGGAGAGAAGGCACCCCCTGAATTTTTGCCCGGGAAAGTGTCAGGGCTCTGGCACAAAAGGTTCCCAGTGATGGGGCCTCTACATCAACCGGAGGGCGAACACCATCGGTGAGGGGGAGATCACAAGAGCAGGTTCCGAACATTCAGCCTGCATTTAACAAAGGCGCACTTAAATGCAGATACTGTGATCAGCTACTTTCCTGTGGGGAGCAAAGTGTTCTACTCATGGTTCGAGCATTGGAGAACCATCACTGCCGTTACCAGCCCTAATTATTTATTTATTTATTTACTTATTTTTGCTCCTGTTGATCAGTTTCCATTCCCTGTTTTTGTTGTAGTTCTAAAAAAAGAAAAAATAAGAAAAAAAAAAGTTATTTTCAGAACTACCTCCAATTCTCATCAAAGAGCTATATTCTTAAAAAAATGAAAAAGAGTAAGTGAAGTGGAGTACATTGATAAATGAAAGGAAAATGAGTAAGAAAGAACAGAAAAGTATGAGAGGAGAAAGGAAGTGAAGTAGGGGGACTGAAAGAAGGTGAGTGTTGAGAACGAAAGTAAGGAGAAGGAGAGTGAACATGGGGAATGTGGTTATTCAAACAAAATGTAGAAAAGGAACGGGGGTGTGAAAGGGTAAGAAAAGATGCATTGCTGGAGTTGCATCATTTTTGTGACACTCTCCAGCAATGCATCACTTTTGCGCTTACAGATAAGTCTGAAATACTGACGTATCTAAAAGTACGTGCGACATAATACGTCATATATTTAATATGACGCATGAGTAGAAGACTGAAGGCCTCATTTATGAGGCCATGCGTCACTTTTACGCCACCGGTGCGTCACTTTTTGTGACGCACCAGTGCTGTTAAAAATGCACCTTATTCAGTCATATTTACAAAGTGACGCATCTAGGTAGATGCGTCACTTTGTAAACCCCTGCACCACATTATACCTATATCATGTGTAATGTATGCAAAAGGGACGTATTGACGCAAGAAAGGGTCGTACACGTGACGCAGTAAAATCTATGAGATATCACTACGTCACTTTTATGACGCTGTTGCGTCCAAATCTTGCGCCTGTTTCACAGCAGGCGTAAGACTGATGCAGGCCCTTTCACATGGGGCCTGGCCCCATGTGAAAGGATGCATTGCTGGAGTTGCATCATTTTTGTGACACTCTCCAGCAATGCATCACTTTTGCGCTTACAGATACGTCTGAAATACTGACGTATCTAAAAGTACTTGCGACATAATACGTCATATATTTAATATGACGCATGAGTAGAAGACTGAAGGCCTCATTTATGAGGCCATGCGTCACTTTTACACCACCGGTGCGACACTTTTTGTGACGCACCAGTGCTGTTAAAAATGCACCTTATTCAGTCATATTTACAAAGTGACGCATCTAGGTAGATGCGTCACTTTGTAAACCCCTGCGCCACATTATACCTACGTCAGGTGTAATGTATGCAAAAGGGACGTATTGACGCAAGAAAGGGTCGTAGAGGTGACGCAGTGAATGAACTGGGTTTTCCCCATGCTACGCTCCCCGGTGCGCGTACCAGTCGCTCCCCCCGCGAAAATGGAAAAAAATATCTTATTTTTTTTGCCCCGCGGAGCCTTTTATGGCCCCACATCAAACCTAGGGGGTCAGAGGGGGTCTACCCTGCCCCCTTTTGGTCATTTGCCCCTTTGTTTTTTGCACCTCTTGTGTCTCGATCCTACCGAGACACAAGATGGCGGCTGCTCCGGACTGTTTGGAATGTTTACAGACACCCGAGAGCCAATCAGCTTTCCGTGCGCAAGTCGCGTTGCGCGCCCGGAGCGCTCCCCGGTGCGCGTACCGGGGCGCGCCTATAGATATATATATTTTTTTAAACCTACATTACTCAAAATCCACTTGAGCACATATCTTGAGACATAGCAAAGGCACATCGGGCTAGCAGTCCCTACAATTTTGCCAAGTTTGGTGGAAATCCATTTAGCCATTCGAGCTAAAAATGAGTTCGATCGCCCTATGGAAATTAACATAGGGAAAACATGTTTTGGGACTCCCCTTTTATCTCGGCCCCCGATTGACGAATCCCCCCCCAAACTTTAAGGGAAGGAGCGGAGAGCCACGAGGCAAAGTGGAGGAAAGATTCAGGCAGATTCCTCAACCGGCACCAAAGTTATTCCCAATAGAATGTTGCGATTTCCCTATGGAAATCAATTCTAACTATAACTACCTACTGGCGACCGCCAGTAGGTAATATATATATATATATATATATATATATATATATATATATATTACCTACTGGCGGTCGCCAGTAGGTATATATAGTTAGGATTTTTTTCTCTATGGGATTTTTGAAAATTCTATGTCTAATAACTTTGGCGTTTGTGGACGGAATTGGCTGACATTTTCAGGAAAAT